>NC_140590.1:1716847847-1721647847 GCF_964204655.1 Triturus cristatus
T
Organism: Triturus cristatus; assembly: GCF_964204655.1. NCBI lineage: Eukaryota > Metazoa > Chordata > Amphibia > Caudata > Salamandridae > Triturus > Triturus cristatus. The sequence goes on from NC_140590.1 coordinate 1,716,847,849, forward strand.
GGGCTGTGTTGCGGATTGGTGAAACGGCATGGACGGAGCACATCTGTCCGGACCACTTAAAGGATTGGCTCTCCCTCGTGTTTGTTGAACTCGACAACGACGTACTCTTTTAACTGATTGCCCAGGAAGCTGCGCTCACATTCATGGACGAGTAACTATGTTGCTGCAGCCACAACTGATTGTAACCCAGAGCACATGTCCCAACACCTTGTTGCATCTTGGACAAATGGTCACAAATCCCACCACAACAGTGGACGTGTCTGTATTCGCCTGGGCTCAGAATGCATGTGCGTGCACCTACGCGTGTTGACACACACCTGTGCAAGGTGAGGCAGTCCCATGGCGGAGCTGCACAGCATCGTTTGTCACCATTCCTAAATCATACATACTGCTGTTGGACCCTTTCACCTGCTCATTGTCAGCAGAGCAGACAGTCAGCACAGTCCGGTTGTACAGCACTATGCAGATCCCAGGGGCTGTGAGTCGTGTCCCCTGACACTGGGCAATGAGCATACGCCAAACATCAAATGACTCGTCCAGCAAGGCAAGGTGGGCTGAGACCGTTTCTATCCATAATGATTGGCTGTCATATTTTGCCTCCCCATTTCTTGCACCTCTACATGTTCCTTTGCTGCCTGTTAGTGTCTGAAGCATTGCTCTGCATGTTGTGGCCCTTGTCTTGCCTGTACTGGCACGCACATGCAAATAAAGTCTACGCAACTTCACTAGTGTTCAACTGTGATGAGTGTTGATTATAATGACAAATCATGTGCCTCAATGAGCATTGTCCATACACAGGGAGGGACTGACTAATGCATTTCACTTGTGGGTGAGTCCCTATTGCCAGCTCCACCTCTGTGAGCCAGACATTGTCGTTGGGATAGTTGCTGATAGACCTGTGTTCTTAAGTGTCCTCAGCAATGTGAGTATGGTGTACAACTTATGCCCATGTGGAACAATGTAATCCATCAGAACAGGCTGTGTCCACACAGTTGAGTGTGAGTAGGTATGTGAAGAGATGTTCTGTTGTCACATGTGATGGAGGACACTACTTTAGTCCTGCTACCGAATTTGACATTTTTACACACAGCCCTATTTAATACATGGACGTTGGGCTAAGTTGGGGGGTTGTGAGATTGTTGTTCATGAGCAATGAGGCCACAGTTAGTTCACACCTTCACAGTCATCTAATTGGCCATGTGGGTCAGGGACAAACATGCGCATTGATGTCATTTCCCAGGGTGTACCTTTTTGTGCAATCTCTGTCCCTACATTCATCCATACTTTTATACTTGATTGAACATAGACATGACACATCTGTGTGATTTGGAATGTTTTATTCACATTCTGTGGAGTGTCGTAGCTGGAGCAGTACATGGCCATGCAAACCCTACATTACATGGTTGCCCAGTGGAGGGCCAAACAGAGTCCTTTGGGGAATAATAAGTAAATTGGAAGAGGAAGAGTTCAGTCCGCAGCCTGATTGCTGTGTGATTGGTAACCAGAGCAGATATGGCAGTCCATGTCGGGGTCCAGGTGAATGTCGCAGAGTGTTTTGGGGACAGTGGAAGGTGTTATTCCAGGGCATGATGCAGAGGGCTGAACCAGGCAGGAACAGGCCATATGGCGGAGATGAATGCTACAACCTCCTTTCTCACACAGAGACATTACCATCCATATCTTACTCCTCTGATATGTCTTCTGTGTCCGGTGTGTCAGTTGGTGGTGTTATGGCTGCATCACTGTGTGCCACTGACACATCAGGGGGTGGAGGTGGTATGGCTGCATCACTGTGTGCCACTGACACATCAGGGGGCAGAGGTGGCATGGCTGCATCACTATATGCCACTGACACATCAGGAGGCAGAGGTGGGATGGCTGCATCACTGTGTGCCACTGACACATCAGGGGGCAGAGGTGGCATGGCTGCATCACTGTGTGCCACTGATACATCAGGAGGCGGAGGTGGAATGGCTGCATCACTGTGTGCCACTGACACATCAGGGGGTGGAGATGTGAGTGTCGAAGTTCCTGCAGCAGGCATCTGGGACAGGTTCTGTGGCAGCTATGGCAAGATGAGGATCTGCAGGGCATGGTAGATCCCAGCTACATCTCGCTGGTGTTCAGCCGTGGCAGCCATCCTTCCAGCATGCATCCGCTCCATGGTCTCCATTGTCCTCATCTGTGCCAACTTTGTGTGCTGGCATCGCTGGAGCCTACCTGACTAGACAGTTCTCGGATCCGAGTGATGGCCCCAGTGAGGTCAGCCAAGGATTGTTGTGGAGCATGGAATGGACTGTAGGTGTCCGTTAGGGACTGTAAGTGGTCCCTGATGGCAATTATACACCCACGTATGTCATCTAGTTTATCTGCCATGAGATCGAAACCCACCCGCACTTGTTCAGCCAGCTCCCTCTGGCAGTCTAACACAAGGCGTTGGAAGGCCATGTGTTTTTCAGTGTGGTGCGGGGAGACAGCCGTGGTGGTGGGTGCTTCCTACTGTGTGGTCTGTGCAGGGCAGGGGGTGGTGTCACCTCGATGTAGCTGGGCTGACCTGCTCCTGGAGGTGGGGTGCGGAGGCTGTCTACGAGTTATTGGATGGTGTCGGAGCAGATGGCCAGGGGGTCCTCTTCATCATCACTGAAGAGATATTTGTTCTGCTCTGCAGGAGGTATTGATTGTCCCTCTACAATGTTAAGGGGAGATGCAGGTTAACAGTGTGTTCCATGTATGTTGACGCATTGTACATGTTTATATACCGACTGTATGACAATGTAAATTGTGACTGTTTGGGAGGAGCTGGCTATTTGATGGGAGACAGTGGACATTTCAACTACATGACGGATGTGAGGTTATACTCGTACATTACCATCTCACAGTTTCCTGCTATGCCAGATGTGATTGGCCAGTTTCTGAATACAAGTAGCACCAGTTGTGTCCTCTGTTCTGTGGTGAAAGTATTGCACTTTATACCACATTGTCATTGATGTTGATGTGCTCTGAATGTTATGTGTGTGCTGCATTGTGGGAGAGTCGCCCCTGCTGCTCTGATTTTGCTGCCCCTTATCCCTTTGAGGCGGTGTGCCTTTGACTTGTGTGCTTTTACGGTGCTGAGATGTTGTCGACTTGGGTCATTTGTGCTCTTGGACGGTTTTTGTACTCTTGTGCATTGTTTGTCTGCAGATGTGTCGTTGACGTCGGCCGTTGTATGTGCACGTGGATGTGTCAGAGTGTGACCTGCTCCTTTGAGGATGTGATCCACACTGGGCCACCTCAGTGTCGTGTCGTGCACCATGTCATGTATTTTGACTGTAGCCATGCTATCGGTCATGCAGTGTCACTTGCATTGTCAATGTGGCTCACAGAGCCCCTGCTTTGCTGTATTCAGTACATGTGCATGGGTAGGTTGTGGGATTGGTGATGGGGAGGGGTGCCCCTTTGTGCACATAGTGGACGGGGGCCTAGGTGGTGTTTCTATGTGTGCTGCAGTGTGCCAAGAGTATCAGAGACATGTTCCACAACCATTGTGGGTGTGCAGTGTGCTACACATAATTGTGCATGTGTGCCATTGTGCCCATCTCCCCCTGTCCCCCCAGTCCCTGGTCGTTACTCACCCTGTTGCTGTTGGGTCAGGTCATATCGAGTTGTGTCTGGACCCCCAACTCCTTGCACCATCTCCACACTGATGACTGTGGCCACCATTTCCTCCAGCTCATCCAGTTCCTCCTGTGGCGCAGGACTCCCACCTCCAATCACCGTTGCTGCCTTCCGGTTGGTAGCGAGTTTCTGCTTGGTTTGGCTCTTCACATCATGCCAGCGCCTCTTGACCTCCTCCATTGACCTCCTCAACATCCCGACTGCATTCACGTTGTTCACGATGGTGTGCCACATTTCCATTTGTGTTGCCAATGACACAGTGGAGGTGACGAACAGTTGTCACTAGTGTTCTATCACCTCCCTGACGATGATCCTGTTTTCCTGCGGACTGAACCCCGTCTTCCTCTTCCTCTTCTCCTTGCCCTTCCCCAAACACGGGGTTCCTGACTGGTCCTCCGTGGGGCTTGTGGGGTTCGAGTTGTCCTCTGCACTCAGTCGGGGTGCACCCATGGTGCTTCACAGTTTGTTTTGGTTTCTGTGTATTTTTTGGGGTGCTTTTATAGAGCATTTTCCCACATGATGCATGTGAATTGCAGGCCTGGCGAAGATTAATGCAGATTTTTTTTTCGCGGTTGGGCACATCAAATCTTTTTTCACATTGGGGTTTAGATTTTTATCTCCGTCCCGGTGACTTTATCGCCGAGATTTGACGCGTTATCGGGACAGTATCGCATGTTAGCGCCGTGTTGAGAATAGGACGTTAACACAGAGTTATTTTCCTGCGATAGACAGCGATATGAAAGATTGCAATATCAGATTTTGGCGATGATTATCACAAGTTCTTGAGAATATCCCCCAAAGTGTAATTGCAAACGTCAATGTTATGTCACAAGATTGCCGTTTTAATAAAAACATGCCAAAATATTATGTCCAAGGTATCAACTACCAGCATATCTTAATGGTAAGAGATTTGGACCTTAAGAGTAAAAAAAAATATTTATCCCTAATATGCTTGATAATATTTCAGTAAATATGATTGAGATTATATTTTGGTATGACATTGTGTCATTCATACTTCTGGAATAAGAAAAATTGTATCATTCAGTTAGAATTTATTTACTTTAGTACAAAAAGTAGACAAATATGCAATTCCCTTTGAAAACATATATTACAAAGTCTTAAAAAGAAAAATGTATTGGTAATTTCACTTAGTGCACCTTGAAAACGTGGTATGCCATCTGTGTCTCGCTATCATTTGTGGAAGAATTCTTTACAAGTTCAATAGATCGTATTAAGTCTTATTGTTTAAAATAATATTGGTTGAAAACCTTATGTATTTGTAAATTGGTGAAGTCTAAAAGTTAAGAGTCAAATATGATTTCGATGTTGTTCAGCCACTTTGTTACCCATAGTTGAAGACTGCTCTTTTTGTATTTACATATTGCATTCAAGAAATTACGGAGGGCATTTTTTAAGGCAAACACATTTTATGAAATGGATTTTTGGTACTCTTCCTAATCATATCAAAAATAATATCTCATGATCTTCAAATATGTCATTGTTACATGTGTCTGCATATCTCATCAATGTTCATTGTAGGTGGATAAATCATAAGCCATTTTTAGAGTAACCACAGAAAGTTATTAATGTTTTATTGGTAATGGGAGTACTAATTTCAAACTGTAGATATTTAGTTGCTTTACTCCAAGATGTATTACCATTTCATGAAGTCTTATGGCATGTGTAGTAAGGCTAAAGTAAACAAAAAGTGAAGGATGAAATGCTTGAATTAATCTCAGTCACTGCAAAAATACTCGGGCCACATTCCCGTCCAACGTTATTTTGCACACCATGGCACCTCACCTTGGACCCAGCCGTAACAAGGGTGAAACCGGTCCTGAGTTGTTGGTGTTCCGGTTCAGGGACGATCTGGCTTGGCAGTTCTGACTGGACTGTTCCCATTAGAGCAGGGTCAAGACTGATGTGCATATAGCTGGTTACAAACTGACGTGGCATGATGTGCAAAAAAACGATTGATTGAGATGCAGCATGAGTAATTACAAGTGGCTGAGATCAATCCAAGCCTTCCATCCATCACTTTTTAGTATACTTTAATGTGTGGTAATGCAAGATAGGGAAGCAACACTGGGTTGTATCTCCAATAATCTCTGCCAGATGTTATTCTAAACAGAAGCCCAAGTTCATAGTATATTGACAAATAATTTTAGGGTTTTAAGTTGACTGGATTTGCACTATTGAGTGGCGGCCAGAATGGAGTGGTGGGACAAAGTTGTAGCACATGGAATCACAAACAAATCACCCAAACCTATTAATACGTGCATCAATCATGTGTTCCTTGTGTTACTTGATCACATATATATATGTTTTAAACCTTTTATTGTTTTATGTCGTAGTAACAGCAGTACAAGCAGCACCCTGTTTTAATGTACGATATAACAGGTCAGTACCTTGGGGACATTTTACCTGTACGTGAACTGCAAAGCTGGAAAAGTAGCTCAACCACGATCAGGAATTGATTTTAACCAAAACAGCTCTAATCTTGAAGAGAATATTGATAAAATACAGATCATGCCTTTACATGTTCACATCTTGCCAGTGAACTGTGCTGGAATCAATAGGTGATTGTTAAGCAGTGCTGTCTTGGTATCAATATAATTAGGTTCTTGCCCGCCCTGGTACATTATCAAGTTCTTATTAAAAATATTTGCATTTAAATAAAATGTCACACTCTGGCATAGGGTAAAATTGTCTAGGACGATAAACCACTACCTATATTCCTACATCCACTTCAACGCTGCAGTCTCTAAGAGGTAAAAATACACTCCCCTATGTTTAGTTGTATTGGTAAATGTCCCAAATTGCACCTCATACAAAAGGTCTTGCTTTCATTTCTCCCCTTAAAGAAGAGGAATTAATTCCCAAAATAGACTCCATACAGACATTTCATACTTTAGTTCTTTCTTTCAGATTCATTATTTTTTTATCTAAATAAAACTTTCCGTCATTGTTTACCACCACACCTCTCACACTTCCGAGCTAGGTTTGAGCCAACAAGTACTTGGCGCCCAAGGTCATCTCAGAAATAATATTCAATTTTTCATATTTTAGGCATCACTATGAAATAGCACACCCCACTATACAATAGTTACCACCTAATTGATACTTGTATAAGAATCAACTCTATCAGGCATGTGTGGGCATAAACCTGTAATCGCTGTCAGGCAGACAATGACCACTCCCCATCAGGAAATAGCCCTCTTCAGGCCAGTGCATATGAGGCAGAAGCCTCAAGAAGACATTTCATGGAGAAGGAGCCTCACATAGACAACTCATCGGGGATTCTGGTTATCTGAGCCCACTGTGTGTTGGAGTAGATTGCTTTTGTTTTCTATACATCTCAGTGTGGACACAACAGTTTTTCTCCACCAAATGAGGGACCGCCCCAGAAATGAGTCCCGTCTCACCCTCCTTTTCCTTTCTATTGCAGAAGACAATGCGATGGCTGCGTACAATGTCCCCTGTAGTATGAGTTTGTCAATGGTGAAGCCTTGATTGACCACTGCAACAGTTATGATTCTTGTCTTCCCTGCCTCATGCCCTATGTCAGCAGATCCTTCTTTCCCTCCTTCAAACCCTTGTCCCATAACCCCCTTCTGCTCCTAATCCTCTTGATGCTACTATTTTGCCTTCTTCCTCTTGCTTTTCCTTCCCCGCATTGTATGTCATTCAGACTGTAGGTTTCTTAGTTGTGCACATTTACATCACATCTCTTGACAAGCTGCTGCTAAATTTGCTCACCTCACTATGTCATTTTAGACCAAGACTCCTGATAGTGTATGTTCATGAGAGGTCTACTGGAAGGGAACATTTACATCAGGTCTTCTGGCAGTGTAACTTTATACCAGGTGTCCTCGCGGCGAATTTACATCAGTTGTCCAAAGTGTAACTTTACACTAGAGGCCTCATTCAGCCTTTAAATGGCTGTCGGCTAAGATTCTGGAAAGGCAGATGCCATCACCTCACCAACCCTCAGAGCACCATCTGCTGTATTAAGAGATTGTTCTTACAAAAGTGGATCCACCGACCAATGCACTTATTGCGCCTCCAGATTGTTGAGGCTGACTCAGCATTTTTGTTCATTCTGCAGACAGACAATTGCAAAGTGGCGGTTGTGCAGAAAATAATGTACCTTATCCAAAGCAAGAAAGGAATCTTTCTTTGCATCAGAGCCATTTTTTAAATATTTTTCTGTCTGGTACCACCAGTACAGAACAACATTTTTTGTGTCAGAATCCCCTCCCTAAGTAGGGTAGGACATCCAATACTCCAACCCTGGAGAACCTTTCACAGGTCATCCACCGGACAAGGGATTCTTATGGTGCGGCTTGCTGAGGTGCCAACATCAGAAACATGGTGCTCCCCCCAACCTTTAAATGAGGTGGAGGAACTGCAGGTTTGGTGGGCTAGTTCCTCGCTGATTTGCTGCAGGGCTTCTGCTCCACCGAACCCTAAATGAAGCCATGGTTCTACTAGCAGCGTAGACGACCCTCAGGTTTTCTGGCAGTGAACCTTCACATTCGCTCTCCTGGCAGTCCACATTTCCATCAGGCCTGAGGGCTGTGTAACCTGACATCAGGCCTCCTGGCAATGAACATTCATTTCAGAACTTCTGGCTTACAATGTTATAGCAGGACCCTTGGAAAACTATGCTGATAACAACTATCCTAGCAGTGTCACTCTACACCAAGTAGTGTGCATTTACACCACATTTCCTGGCATTTTAACCTTGCACGAGATTCACCTCAGTGTAACGCTCAGACGCAGACCCCGCGGCATTGCATGTCTGTATTAAGGTTTTGGGCTGTGGAGCATGCAAAATAGGGCTCTTGGCCATGCTGTAAGTTTGCACTGCATCTCTATTCACTTTAGTTCTGGCAGCTCATGGTTACATTGTGTCTGTTGGCACACTAAACATTTACATTATGTTTTTGGGCACTGTACATTCACAAGTTTTCTGTGGTGCACACGAAGGCCTGTTTTTTCTTGAAATGTCTGTTTGCATTGGGATTCCTAAACTTGTAATGTTACACTACAACTATTTGCTTTGCACATTTACTCCAGGTATCTGGCACTGTATATTTACACAAGGTCTCAAGCAGAGCATCAGAACACAAGTCATCCAGGGTAAAGCTGAGGTTCTGATCTGCATTTGTTTCCTCTCTTCCACAGATGACTCGAAGTAGTTGACTTTCTCCTGTAGTCTCTCTGGCTCCTCTTCTCAATCACATCCTTCCTATAGCTTTACCTCATCCTGCTCAAATCCTCTGTACATCCCCCTTCGTCCTCAGGTCTACTGTACATATGATGATGCTTCATTTTGTATAACTTGCGACCTTTGCAATAGAAATAATAAAATTGTTAATAAAGCAATTTCCCTCTAAAACAAGGTATCCAGTAACTCATAGCATGCTGTGTAAGGGCACCAGTCTTGACTGTGGTGGGAGCTCTTATATGGGTTTGTCCAAAGGCCAAGCATGGCAGCTCACCCTCACTATGAACGGCCCAATGCTGTGGACAGAGGGGTTTGATGACCCAAGGAGGGTAGGGCACAGGGCCTAGCTGCGGGTCAGCCCCTGTGGCCCACCTCTACTGCACAGGGGCAAAGGCCATGCGCCTCGGTGACTTGACTGCTCGTTCTTGGTTGGGCGTAAGGAACAGTTTTTGTGGTATAGGATATAAAAATAAACAATCACTGAAAGCAACACATTTTAAAGTGGAGTTATGGTTAGCTTCGGTTACAATCCGTTAACATATGTTTAGAAAAACCTTAGAAACTTAAGAAGCACAGTTAAAGTGCCGGTATGGTTATGAATTCAAACCAAAATATTACTGACATTTTCAATGTATACTTAGCACTACAATAGCCAGGCAAACCATAACTCGCACACTGAATGAAAGCGGATGGTTTTCCTTATTTGCGTCTGATGTCGTTTTTTTCTGGTCGGTGCTTCCAGAAGCAACTTTCAATTCCTCCTTTGAAGGCAGATAGATCTCTGCTATGATGGTGGAGATCTCTAAATATGGTCGCCAAACTTTAAATGGCGCTCATGGTGCCAGCAGGAGAACAGCAGGAAGAAATATGAGGGTCCCTCTGACTCTATCGTGGGTAGATCCTCAGTTTGGCAGACAGGTCCTCCACAATGGTTGAGGCAGAGGACTCTGTCAGCCAATCCCTTTATAGGCCCTCTGTCTCCACCTATTACTATCTGATTCTCCTCTGTAGATATTCAATATTAAGTGTGGTGATGCCAGAGAGACACCAAATGTTTATTTAATGGGATCAATGGGTTGCAGGTCAAGACTCAAAGAAGGAGCAAGGTAGATATTATGCTCCTCATACATTGCTTGAAGCTTAAGAAGAACTTTTTTCACAAAGGGTTACAAATGTCATACATGTGATTGAAAGTTCTAAAACCAAGGGACAGCAATATTAGTTGGGGCACCATCCACAGAAGAACTGGTTCCGCCTAGAATGTAATACTTGGGGAGATGGGCTATCTCCCTCAATGTTTGTCAGACTAAGTAGTCAGCAGCCTCATGTTATGGCCCTAACAATAATGACCCCAATACATTTCAGAGGTTGTTCAACAATGTGGCGGAGATCCTTGCCCCTTATGTGATTGCAGAAGATGTCACTAATATTATGTACAAAGCATTAGCATCCATGCCAACATCTTACAAGTGGAAAGTGGGAGATTCTGAAAAAGAATCAGTGGAGTGCATTTTCCCAATTGATATACATTGAAACATGGGAAATTTCAGGAAGCAGATAGGTCAAATAAAGCCATTTTTAGCTTCAAAAGTCAGGAGCCTCCCACCTGAATTGAGTCTGAAGGCATCTATGCATTAGATAATCTTACCACTATACTATATACCATAAAAAGCAAGTCTTGGGTTTTGGTGCATATCAGGGTTCTAGCGCATAGCATGGTTCTAGCGCCTACTCTAATAGACATGAGGAGGCCAAGTATTTTGTTGCAAAGAGGTCATATTTTTCATACAAAAAATATGGGCAATTTTCAAGGTTAGTTTTTTTTTAAATTTAGGATTTCTTATATAGCGCTCTGGGGGAAATAACCCATCCTCTTAAACACCTTTAGGATCCATATAGCACTCAATGCCTAGGTGACATACATATGGACTCGAGGAGCATCTTAAACTATGCATTTATTCTTTTTCGCACTGTAATGTGGATTCACTCCTTTTGCAGGTTAATGGGACACTTACAAAGTATATTCCAAGGAAATATTGATATAGCAGCTAGTAAAAGCCACACAAAAAATAAAACAGATCAGCTTCTTTTAGAAAAACAAAATCAAGAAGCACAGGATGATCCAGTGCGGATACAATAGTGTCTGTGGAGTATACTCATGATAAAAAAACATACTCGACTACATGAGCTGAAATGGAAGAAATGAGAGAAGAGAAAAATTGCAGTACTGGACATGGTTTAGGTCTTTTAGCATGGAAGGCAAAAATTGACTCACAGAGTAACTTGTGTATTTGGAAAACTATTGATCCAACCACAAAACTGACAATAGTGTCCAGCAATCTGATAGAATCAATACTGCATAATTATTTTAGAGCACCTAGAAATAGGGTTTGTGGTTTGGGAAATGGTTGGAAATTGGCCGGAGAGCATTGAACTTCCCAACTCGCATGATCAACAGGCTAATTCGGAGCTCCATATCTCTGAGACTGTCAGGGACAGCATATAAAATTAACACAGCAATGCGGGTGGGCCTGATATCCTCCACAGAGGTTTCTAAAAGTTCAATAAGCCAAGCAGTTCCAATTATGGCAAACATTTTCAATGTTATTCTTTTAGGTGATGAGCCACATGATACATGGGCTCAAGTAACTATTACTTTACTCCTACAGATGATATGGTGCCGACCTCACTAATAGATTATTTTGCAACCTAGATCTGGCAGAATATTATATTTTAATGTTTAGCAGGATGGCAGGAAATGGTGGCAGTAGTTATGCTGTTCTATTATGCCTTCCATGACATCCTATGCATAAACAGACACCTCCTGTCTGCCTTTCCCATTGCTGGGGGTGTACAACAGAGGTGCCACTCATTGTTGCAACTGTTTGACTTGTATATTGAGTCCTTAGCGCAGAAATTGAGACTGGATTCCAGAGTAATTCTCCTTCAATGTTTCAGGTAAGAACATAAGTTAGCATTATTTACAATTGACATAAGAGTTTATTCCCCCAGTTCTGGCCTTACTATCACATGAAAATGTATATGAATGTGTCCAGATGGCTGATTATCTGGGAAACAAGCATAAGTGAGAGCGTATGATCTGAAATCTGCCGTCAAGTGGTTGAGTAAAAAAGGAGATAATCTGGGAACTAGATAACAAACGACTTAGGGGTTGATTTGGAGTTTGATGAACAGGGTCATCTGTCGCAAAAGCTTGCTGGTAAAAAAAAACATGGAGCAAACTAAAGAAAAAGCAAAATTAATGGCAAAACAGATATTTGATTAAGTATAAAAACACATCCTGAAAGTAAACAAGGCATAGTATTATAAGCGTCCAGCACTTGATCTTTGCCACTAATGGAGGGAAGGTAAGTGCTTAATTGTGAAATTTGTGTCTACTAAATAGTGGAACCCAAAAAACTGGAGCCTAATGTATTTAATCTTTAAGTAATGACTTATTTGACGGTGTTAAATAACATGATTTCTGATGTACTGCACATAAATGTATAAATATCCAAATTCATAAACGTTTGAATAATATTAAAGGCTTCCTGGATAATCAATGAATCTGCCTTTAAGAAAAGTGCAATATCATCTATGGAATATCAATCATGGGCGGTACTATCTTGCTTGAATTGCTGATTAGTGTGGGAAAAATCTTGTCAAATAGCACAAAAAACATCTGGTTACATTGAGCAGCTCTGATGAGTCTCCATAGTCACCAAAATGTGTTTCCAACTGAGGTGCAATTTTTGATATTAGCTTTCAACTCAGAATGCAGTAAAGTGATTTACCTCGTGAGCTAGGAGGGGAAAACCTATTTTTTTTAAAGAATTTAATACATGAAACTCCCAGCTCTCAAGGTCAAAACCATTCTCAGCATTACTCACGATAACAGAAGGAGGAATTTTTAAGGTTTCTAACAATCAGACATTCTGTCAGTTAGGCAGAATCGGAAGCCAGATAACAGCCAGGTAAAAAACTCTATGGAACTGATGAGCCAAATTTCTGGCTAATATCTCATAATTAGAATTTAAAATTGTGATTGGTTCATATGACCCAGGTTCATAAAGTGGTTTGTAGGAATTGAGAAAACTAATCAAGATGCCCATGCAGAACAAGGATGGTATTAATCCACACACAAGTCGTTTGTTAAATTATGTGATTAATATAAGGTTAGTAATGCCAAGAAAGCCTTATTTCATTTTGCAGGAAAGTCCTCTTCTCTGTAGGCTTTGGCACTGAATATCAAAGCAATGGCATTGGCCCCTTCTACTGCAGAGAATAGAAACACAAGCTAATATTCATCCTCCATATTCAACCTGGATAAAGGAGTAAGATCTCAAAACTGTCTATTTCATCTATTTTGAGCTGGTCATGCCTGATAAACATCCTAGTATTGAGCTCCAAAAGTTTGATTGGTTTTGGAAATATCAAGCATAAATGTGACCTTCCCCAATGGACCCATATCTCCCCTTACCTCAAGGAACTCCACTGGCTCCCAGTATAGAAGAGATTCAAATTTAAGCTACTGACCCTCTCATACAAAGCCCTTCACAACCTAGGATGAGTATACACTAACCACTGCCTGAACTTCCACCAACCAGACAACTATGCTACCTCCCTAGTGCTTGTCCACACTCCCCTCGTCAACAGAAGCTCAAGCGAAGGTGCTCTTTCTCCTACCTCACAGCAAAAGCCTGGAACAACCTCCCCCTGCAACGCCATACCTCCCCATCTCTACCAGAATTTCAAAAGTCCCTCAAGAACTGGCTATGCGACTGAGCCTATCTCATCCTGCATCTAGATGCTTAGCGGTGCTGTACAAATCGAACGATTGATTAAAATTTGCGTGTTCCCAAATCTATAATACTGTCTCTCAGGTTTTGTGCATGCATTTTCCGATCAGTCTACGCAAAAATAATGACAGTCCTTTAATTTTTTTCTTAGGCTTTCTTCCACATAATATTTGATTTCATAACCTCTTCCTGAGGAAAAGAATCTCTCTGAGGGTAAGGCACGGTGACTGAAGTATTACCACCACAACATCAATGAAACCTTTGAACCCAAGTTCTCAAATCAGCATTTTAGCACCCGAATTAGAGTTTGGCAACAAGATTACTCCACCTCAAACATGGCGGATATCCAGTCCACATTATTACAAGTGCCACTGGATATAATGCAACTGTACAACAGCAGACTAAATATCCATCTTGTTTGTGATAGAGTATCGCATGCATCAAATTCTAAATAAGGCCCATGGTCACTAGACCGAATTTCAACAAGAAAACAAGCGGAAAGGTTATTGAATAACAATGAGAAATTGGGATTCCATTAGTAGGTTTCACAGGTGCACATGCATAAAAGTAGCAATGATTATAGAATTCATGCATGAAAGTTGTTTAGTGCCACTTGCATATGTGGCCTATTACTAATGGGAAAATTCAGGCACACCAGCTGGTTATTTGAGCCTACACATGAGAATTGTGCTTTGAGTCACTAATAAAAGTTTTTAGTTTTCAACATTTGGAGAATGCAAAGAATGACGTTAATTTTATGGAGTTATCTGCACATGAGATTTATTTCATGAGAGGTCTATTTATCATCGTCAGGACAATACAAGCAAATTAATACATACAATGAGAGCACATGTAGAAACGTTTCCTGCTATCATATCTTGTAAAGTCAATGTATTAACGTGTACACAAAAAGGACAGATAATATCCATAAGAAAATGCAGGAACGTCAGTACCATTCATTACATGGAAATGGAAATGTAAGTTAATTACTAAGGCGCGACTGTTACTCCAAAGATTGTCCTGGCGCTATGCACAGAGAGTGGAACGACCGAGGGGTGGGGGGGGGGGGGGGGCAATGGATCCTACTCAATTGCCAGAGAAGAGGCAAGTTTTTAGCTTCTTATGGAACATGGGGGTAGCTGTGATGCTTCTTAATTCTTGGTGGATTTATTCCATAAAGATGGGCCCAAGAAGGAAAAGGATCTGCCCCCTGTCCTCAACCTACGGATCCGAGCAACTTTGGCCAGACAGAGATTTGCTGAGCGTAAACTTCTGAGAGGAGTGTAGAAACTGATTCTCGCTCTTAGGTACCCTAAGCCTGCCCTATGCAACGCTTTGTGGGTTAGCTGTGGGATCTTAAAGGTGATCCTCTTCTTAACAGAAAGCAAGTGCAGATCTCTGAAGGATGAAGACACGTGTTCTCAGGGGTAGGCTAAGTATCGTACAAACAGCTGCATTCTGAACCATCTGTAGCCTATATCAAAAAATTAGGCAGGCCCAGATACAGTGCAATGCCATAGTTCAGTCTTGATGTAATCAGAGCTTGGACCACCTGTAGTCTAGCCTTCAAAGACAGAAAGTGCAGGAACTTTCTCAGTATACGTAATATTCAATAACAGGTTCCTACCACAGCATTGACCTGTGATAGAAAAGAGAGTTTTTAACAGACTTGGAATGAATAAGTGGTGCGGGTGCATCCTTTAGGCCAGAAGGTCTGCCAGGGTTCTTCTGATCTCAGACCGAAGATGAGGAGCTCTGTTTTCCCTGCATTACATTTCAATTGATGAACTGAAAGCCATCTTCTCTCATGTAAAACATTTCACACAATTAACCACCCACCCCCACACAATAAAAGCTCCACACTGTACCTTATCACCAGCAGTGGCGCAGGGCTTGCAAAGCAAGCGTCCAAAGGATCCAGGCGACGCTGGTAAAATCCCCTATGGACTAAATAGCCTGACATGCTCTACCTATTCATCATAGATGATGTATTACAGATATTAGACAATGGAGAATCCTGCCTTTTCGTTCTCCTCAACCTCACAGCATGACTACGAGACCCTACTCTACCTTCTTCAAGAAAGGATGAAGATGGATGGCACAGTTCTGGAATGGTTAAATTCTTACTCAGTAAAAGAAATAATTTGCAGTATTGGAAATTGGTCCTCATTATCCTATTTCCTCAACCCCTGATGTACCAGAAAGCTCTATAATAGCCCCTACATTATGTACCCTTTGCACAGGACCACTCAATGATACAATGAGAGAAAGTGGCCTAAAAGTACATCAATATGCTAATGACAGCAAGCACTACTTCAACATTAGCTCTGAGCAAGACACTAACTTAAGGAAAGGCCATGAAATAACTCAGTAATGGCTATCTAAACAATTTCTAAAGCTTAATTCAGACAATACTGAATTGACACCTGCACATGAATCCATAATAAACTCAAACCCTTTAGGTACTAGGTTAATGAAAGTAAGTAAAACCAAGTCCTTGTGTATTACACTTGATAACATTCTCGCTAGCAGATGATAATAACAGTATCACTAAAATCTAAAAAATGTATAACAGCCCTTATCCATTATTCTCAACTTTAGATACGTGATCTCTGATCAGAATCTACAAACAATAATCTAGTCTATGATACGCCTTTGCCTAAATCAACATCACTACCGCTAAACACTTAACTGAACTCTGCAAATGAATTTGAGGACGTCTTGCCAGTTCTAAAATCTCTGAACTGGTTTCCAATCACAAGCATTGAATACTTAGGATGGCATATACAACTAGGCTACCCTCTTTTAGGTTTAAGTCTATAATAACTGATAAAACCCCACCAAAATGGAAACAGCCTTCATCAGTGTAATATATAAACACTGATAAACAGCAGCACAACCACAATACAAAAAATAATACAATTCAAGGAAAGTATGAGATAATGAGTCATTTTTATTTCTTCCTGAAGGTGCTAACACAGTGTAACTTTGTTAAGCAAGGTAGAAGCGAGAACGCCTAGTCTAAGATTATTCTGTTAGAGTTTTGTTGTTAGGGATGTCACTAAAATATTGTTTCTTCTTTGTTTTGTTTTCTCCAGTTTTGCGTGCTTGGAATAAAGATGCAGGGTTTAGAAGCATAGATTCAGTCTGGTATAATTTTTTATACACTGTAGAGAACCTGAAAATATTAAAATAAGATTTGATCTTCTGGCTGTGTTTAATTATTTCAATCTTTGGTGAAATGGCTGGCTTACAAGAATCTTGGCCAATATGTGCCCTCACATTTACCCACAGGAGGGGCACATCTCTTTGACATATCAGCCCCCTTTACTATCAGGTCAGTATTGATAGAGGTCAAATGCTAAACACTCCAGGGTTTAAATAGTAAATGCAAGATGTACTGACCTATGAAAATAGTGCATTCACCATATGTTGGAAATTGCGTTACTGGTTTGGGGGGGGTGAAATCATACTCAAGCAGCAACCATAATCTCTGTCAGGGTGACAAACAAGGAAAACCCAAATTAAACTATGCTTAACCCTCTGGTACGTTGACACAGAAGCAGTCAGGCTTAACTTAGAGCCAATGTGTAAAGTATTTATGCAGCACTTCAAACAGTGATAAAGTTAAAACACAGCACACGGAAAAATCGCACACCAATTAAGAAAAATACAGTAAAATTGAATAAGTCATGTGACATCAAAACAACAAAATCCAATCAGTAGGACAGTAAATATGCAATTTGGAAGATTTAGGTAGAAATAGTGCCTAAAAGCACAAAGCGCAAACTGCGGTAATCTGGCCGAGCCATACAGGGTCATAAGTACAGGCTGACTGTCATGGAGTACAGGCCAGGTACAGGGACCCAGTTGGGCCCGCAGAACACATTACCATAAATCCTGGTAAGCAGAGCATTGCCAGATCCAGCGTCAAGTATGAGTCGCACAGCGCCGGTTGGGGAACTGCGATATGGAGTCTGAATCATCATTGAGGATTCAGTAGACAAGGGACTTGAGATGCAAAGTCCTGCATCGAAGATACGTTGTGGATGCTGGCAGTTCCGAAGAAGCTGTGGGACTGCAAAGCAAGGTCCTGCGTCGTCGTTGAGGTTGCAGTCGATGAGGGGCTTGCGATGCGAAGCCTTGTGGTTCGGAGGAGACTGTGGCCTGTGATGCAAATTCAGGCATCGGGATGCATCACGCAGCAGCGGTTCAAATGCAGCTGTGAGGAAATGGGTCCGATGCTTCGGTTCTCCTTACAGGAGCTCCTTCAGGCCCACTTACAAGGTTCTAGGGCAGGGGTGGCACCACTTGGGGGGGGCAAGACTCACAACTAGTAAAGTCCAGAATCTGGGTTCAAGATGGTTGGGGCTCTTCTGTCCCTGAGGCTCTAATCAGGAGGCCAGCCAAATAGCCCTTGGAGTCACTCTGGTGGTCCCAGGATCAAGATTAAGGCCCAGTCCTTCTCACTCTGGCAGCAGGGTGGCATGGTAGCAGAGTAGCTGTCCTTCTTGTAGAGCAGCACAGCAGTCTTTCTGAGTCCTCCACAGGTCCTGAGGTATACAGAAGAGTTGGGTCTGAAGGTCCAATATTTATACCTGGTGCCATCTCTGAAGTAGGAGAAGGTTCTGGAGGTTTCCACCCAGTGGCGTAGCTAGAGCTTGTGGCGCCCGGGGCTATCCCTCAGATTGCCGCCCCCCCCTCCCGGGGGGGGGGTTATGCACTTCAAAGAGGTCCGAGAGACACGTAGTATCGCCGCTAATAGTTACCTTGATCATGCAAGTTACATGCACATACATGACACGGTCCAAGGCTACATAGTTGAATACACCGCTGACTGGCAGTACAAAAGAGAACACACAGACTGCATGATCTATCTGGGGACTCAGAAAAACCGCATGTGACATCCATCAGAGAGCTGCTTGAACAATTACCTGGTAATCCTCTCAACACAATGCAAACATGCACATACATGACACTGTTCATGTAACCTTCATCTACAGCTGACATTAAATGACCATACATCATGGTCCCCCCCCATTAAAGCAGTGGGGACCTGCACAAACGTGATGTGCTCTGTGGACCCAAAACCAACTTAACAGTGTCGAAGCCTGTGATTCTTTATCTTTCAAAAACAGCAAATGAATTATTCACAGGGAATGGCTCACTGTGTGCCCTTAAAACTAAACGCAGCACAAAGGGGTCAGTCAGCTCCACCTTGCCAACACAGACCGGATACAAAGCCCACTCTGGTGGCCCAAAGGCAACAACTAGGGGCCGCTCCCTGTCATTACTTCCAAGCAGCAGCAACCAACTCCCTGGGAATGAAAAGACATGTGCTCTTGGTACCCAAAACCAGCTTGTAATAGTGCATCTCTCCTTCACAGCAGCCTCAGGACACACATGGTGCACAGCCTGCCTGGGGGCCCAAAGCTAAAATACAGGGAGGGGCAACACATTATGATCACAATCCTTAAACACAGTTGTGGGGGCCATGGGAACTTGTTCAACTCTATCCAAGACCCGGGACAAACTGTTCCGGCGCTGCGGCACTCCTTGAATATTCAGAAGAAACAAGAAAAATAGGACCAGTAAAACTCACTCTTTTCCAAATCTCTTTCTAAATATTATCACTTTCCATTTGATTTGATTTGATTTGATTTATCTATTTGTATAGCGCGCGATTGCCCGAGGGCGTCTTGGCGCTGAGATATACCACTGGGTCTGATGATGTTGACTACAGATGTGTGGAGAAAAGCCATGTTTTAACTTCCTTTCTGAAGGATTTCAGGGATGGACTAGTTTTTATGTCTAGTGGTAGTTGGTTCCATATTCTTGCTGCGTGTACCAGGAAGCTTCTTCCGCCCCAGTTAGTTTTCCGAAATCTAGGGTCCCTGATGCATTTCGTTTGGCTGGATCTGAGTAATCTGTTTGGCTCATATAGTTGCAGATGTGTTTTTAGAAATTGTGATCCAATTCCGTTTAGTGCCTTGTACGCTAAGCATAATGATTTAAAGTGTATCCTACTTTCAATTGGTAGCCAGTGCAGATTTTTTAGTTTATGGCTTACTTGTTCGAACTTTGGTATTCCTAGTATCAACCTGGCTGCTGCATTCTGCAGGCGTTGTAGTTTAAGTAGGATTTTCTTCCTTGCTCCGGCGTATAAGCCGTTCCCGTAATCCAGTCTGGACAAGGCTAGTGCTGTCACCACTGTCTTGCGTGAATCAAACGGTAAGTACGGTAGAATCTTTTTGATCATCTTTAGAATGTACCAGAGTGACGAAGCTAGTTTGCTGGCTTGAGCGTCGAAAGAAAGGTTAGTGTCTAACATGATCCCTAGGTTTTTTACCTTTTCTGACGACTCTGGGCATCTTCCCATATCTTTAGGCCACCATATGGGGGACCATATGTTTGTGTCTCTTCCTAGTATCATGACCTCACTCTTGTCCCCGTTTAGCTTTAAGCAATTCATTTTCATCCATTGATTGATTTTTGTCATGCAGTTTTGAAATTTTTCTGCTGTGTCCTGTACCACCTTGCTTATTGACACCACAATTTGGGTGTCGTCGGCGTAGGATATAGGAGTGAAGCCGTTGTTCCTTATTATTTGTGCAAGTGGGGCTACATACAAATTGAAAAGAGTAGGGCTCATCGATGAGCCCTGCGGGACTCCACATGGTAGATTGAACAGCTTGGATTTCGCTTCTCCTAATTCTACTGAGAAAGTTCTATTCTCTAGGTAGGTGGCTGTGAGAGCGCATGCTGTGTCATGTATGTATGCTGTTTTTAACCGTGTAATAAGGATTTCGTGGCTGACCGTGTCGAAGGCCGCCGATAAGTCGAGTAATATCAAGGCGGCCTTCGATCCATTGTCCATGATTTGCCTAAGCTCCTCCACTGCTGTGATCAGAGCCGTCTCCGTCCCGTGTTCTACCCGGAAACCGAACTGGGAGTGATCCAGCCAATCTCCGTCCGTCAGATGTTGGGATAGCTGAATATTTAGCAGTTTCTCCAGGATTTTTGCGGCAAAAGGGATCCTGGCTATGGGTCTATAATTGCTGGGATTTTCGCAATCTAGGTTGGGTTTTTTCAGTAGTGGCCTGATAGATATCATCTTCCAATCATCTGGGAAGATATTGGTGTTGATAATTTTGGAGAATAATTTTTCCAATACTCGGCTTAGTTGTATGGAACAAACCTGCATTATTTTGGGTGGACAAGGGTCCATTGGGCTGCCTGAGTTGGTAGTGTGTATCTCTTTTTCAATCTGTTCGGCTGTAGGTGATGTAAATCTAAAAGCTGATTGATCTTGTTGAATTGGTGGCTGCGATGTGTCCTCTTCTATTGTCTCAGTGTTCTGGTTTTTAAAGGATTCGTATACTGATGAGACTTTATTCACGAAGTATTCTCCTAGTATGTTGCAGAATTCTGATGACAATGCTTCTGGGTTGTTGTTTTCGAACTTTGATAGTTTTTTGACAGTATCAAAGAGGGTTTTGCTGGAGTTTTTTGACTCGTTGATCTTTTTAACGAAGTATTTACTTTTTTCTGCTATTATTAGTTTTTTGTAGCTGTTTAGGGTATCTTTGTATTCTTGTCTGAGTTGGGTATCGTAATTAGTTCTCCATTTTTTCTCGGCTCTTCTACATGTTTGTTTTTGTGTTTTTAGAGCTTCTGAGAACCAGGGTTGTGAGGGGGTTTTTCTTTTAAGAGTAGCCTTTTTTTGTGGGACTGTCAGATCAACTGCCTTCTCTATCCAATCATTAAATTGTTTGCAGACTATATTACTGTTATCGTCTAATGTAGGCTGGGATATTTGGAGTTTTTCTATAAATGCTTGGTTGTCAATTTTAGTCCAGTCACGGTAGGTTGCTTGTTTAATGTGCTCCACCGGTCTTCCAGTGTCCTCTTTAATTTCCAGTGTGAATCTTACTAGTTTGTGGTCTGACCATGGGATTGGGAGAGTGTCAATTTTGTCTAGGCTCTGACATGATGTGAAGATACCGTCTATCGTATGTCCGGCATTGTGGGTACCTATTAGTACTTTCTGTTTCAGGTCGAAGTTTGCCACTGCATCAATGAATGCTGCTATCTTAGGGTCTGAATTTTTTTCTAGATGCAGATTGAAATCACCTAAGATGGTATAGTCTGGACATGACACACTAGATTCAAGACATGGACTTAACAGGTCTATTAAGGGAGTTTTTGCACTAGGTGGTCTATATATGAGTATTCCATTAAACGTGTAGTTGTTTGTAATTTTTATTTGGAAGGTTAATGTTTCGCAGTCTGGGGTGCTGCCTTTATGTGAGGTTTTAATTCTAAAACTTTCCTTCGCTATGATTGCTAACCCTCCTCCCCGTTTTATTTTTCTGTCAGCTCTGTAGAAAGAGTATCCCTCCGGTATCGCTAAGGCCAGATCAGCATCTGAAGCCTCATCTGCCCATGTTTCGGTAATGAATAATATATCAATGTTTTGTTCATCTATTAGTTCGGCTGTCTGAATATTATGTTTGACCAATGACCTAGCATTAATCAATCCTGTTTTCAAAATATGGTTTCTATATCTTGGAATCTCGGTTTTGTCCATATTTTTAACGGGAAGAAAGTCGAATGTGAGTGGGCAAGACAGACATTTCTTACCTTCTTTGTGTGGCTCTATTTGAGCGCATGTGATGTTTGGTCTCAGCCCTCGAAGTTCCTGGCTGGAGTATTTCCACTGTATTTTGTCGGGGTTATTTTGGACAGGGGATATGGCCCTGGGCCCGGTCTTGGCGCGGACGGGCGCAGACGGGCTTACCTTTGGCTTACCTTCGGCGCGCCATCGTCGCGCCCGCTGCGCGCGTCCGCTGCGCGTTCGTGGAGGGCACATTTTCTAGTGGGATGGGAGGGGGTGTGGCCTGCGTCGGTGGGCGTGGCTTGTACTCGCTCCGATTTTGGCGCCAAGAACTCCGACCCGCCGCAGCCCTGAGATCGGCAGCGCGGGGAGTTCTCAACAGGTGAGGTGGGGGAGTGTTCTGGGGTATTGTGCAAAAGTTTTTTTAAAAGCGATTTTCAGTTAAAAGCTATCCTTTAAAAACAGTGCAACCCTTTATCCAAACACAACAATTTTAAAAGTAATCTTTAAAATCGATCAATTACGTCTCCCGGCTATCTCGCCTCAGGAGTGGTTAATCTCTGACAGCGGCGTGTGTTCCTCTCGCTTTTAAAGTCTAGCGAAGGGGGCGTGGCCTGCGTCGGTGAGCGTGGCTTGTACTCGCTCCGATTTTGGCGCCAAGAACTCCGACCCGCCGCAGCCCTGAGATCGTCAGCACGGGGAGTTCTCAACAGGTGAGGTGGGGGAGTGTTCTGGGGTATTGTGCAAAAGTTTTTTAAAAGCGATTTTCAGTTAAAAGCTATCCTTTAAAAACAGTGCAACCCTTTATCCAAACACAACAATTTTAAAAGTAATCTTTAAAATCGATCAATTACTTCTCCCGGCTATCTCGCCTCAGGAGTGGTTAATCTCTGACAGCGGCGTGTGTTCCTCTCGCTTTTAAAGTCTAGCGAAGGGGACGTGGCCTGCGTCGGTGGGCGTGGCTTGTACTCGCTCCGATTTTGGCGCCAAGAACTCCGACCCGCCGCAGCCCTGAGATCGGCAGCGCGGGGAGTTCTCAACAGGTGAGGTGGGGGAGTGTTCTGGGGTATTGTGCAAAAGTTTTTTAAAAGCGATTTTCAGTTAAAAGCTATCCATTAAAAACAGTGCAACCCTTTATCCAAACACAACAATTTTAAAAGTAATCTTTAAAATCGATCAATTACGTCTCCCGGCTATCTCGCCTCAGGAGTGGTTAATCTCTGACAGCGGCGTGTGTTCCTCTCGCTTTTAAAGTCTAGCGAAGGGGGCGTGGCCTGCGTCGGTGGGCGTGGCTTGTACTCGCTCCGATTTTGGCGCCAAGAACTCCGACCCGCCGCAGCCCTGAGATCGGCAGCGCGGGGAGTTCTCAACAGGTGAGGTGGGGGAGTGTTCTGGGGTATTGTGCAAAAGTTTTTTAAAAGCGATTTTCAGTTAAAAGCTATCCTTTAAAAACAGTGCAACCCTTTATCCAAACACAACAATTTTAAAAGTAATCTTTAAAATCGATCAATTACGTCTCCCGGCTATCTCGCCTCAGGAGTGGTTAATCTCTGACAGCGGCGTGTGTTCCTCTCGCTTTTAAAGTCTAGCGAACGGGGCGTGGCCTGCGTCGGTGGGCGTGGCTTGTACTCGCTCCGATTTTGGCACCAAGAACTCCGACCCGCCGCAGCCCTGAGATCGGCAGCGCGGGGAGTTCTCAACAGGTGAGGTGGGGGAGTGTTCTGGGGTATTGTGCAAAAGTTTTTTAAAAGCTATTTTCAGTTAAAAGCTATCCTTTAAAAACAGTACAACCCTTTATCCAAACACAACAATTTTAAAAGTAATCTTTAAAATCGATCAATTACGTCTCCCGGCTATCTCGCCTCAGGAGTGGTTAATCTCTGACAGCGGCGTGTGTTCCTCTCGCTTTTAAAGTCTAGCGAAGGGGGCGTGGCCTGCGTCGGTGGGCGTGGCTTGTACTCGCTCCGATTTTGGCGCCAAGAACTCCGACCCGCCGCAGCCCTGAGATCGGCAGCGCGGGGAGTTCTCAACAGGTGAGGTGGGGGAGTGTTCTGGGGTATTGTGCAAAAGTTTTTTAAAAGCGATTTTCAGTTAAAAGCTATCCTTTAAAAACAGTGCAACCCTTTATCCAAACACAACAATTTTAAAAGTAATCTTTAAAATCGATCAATTACGTCTCCCGGCTATCTCGCCTCAGGAGTGGGTAATCTCTGACAGAGGCGTGTGTTCCTCTCGCTTTTAAAGTCTAGCGAAGGGGGCTTGGCCTGTGTCGGTGGGCGTGGCTTGTACTCGCTCCAATTTTGGCGCCAAGAACTCCGACCCGCCGCAGCCCTGAGATCGGCAGCGCGGGGAGTTCTCAACAGGTGAGGTGGGGGAGTGTTCTGGGGTATTGTGCAAAAGTTTTTTAAAAGCGATTTTCAGTTAAAAGCTATCCTTTAAAAACAGTGCAACCCTTTATCCAAACACAACAATTTTAAAAGTAATCTTTAAAATCGATCAATTACGTCTCCCGGCTATCTCGCCTCAGGAGTGGTTAATCTCTGACAGCGGCGTGTGTTCCTCTCGCTTTTAAAGTCTAGCGAAGGGGGCGTGGCCTGCGTCGGTGGGCGTGGCTTGTACTCGCTCCGATTTTGGCACCAAGAACTCCGACCCGCCGCAGCCCTGAGATCGGCAGCGCGGGGAGTTCTCAACAGGTGAGGTGGGGGAGTGTTCTGGGGTATTGTGCAAAAGTTTTTTAAAAGCGATTTTCAGTTAAAAGCTATCCTTTAAAAACAGTGCAACCCTTTATCCAAACACAACAATTTTAAAAGTAATCTTTAAAATCTATCAATTACGTCTCCCGGCTATCTCGCCTCAGGAGTGGTTAATCATGTAATGTTCCTTTGATGGGAAGAGGAGGTTTCTGAGGTGGGAGTATCAGGCAAGTGATACTACTCAGGCTCCATCTGTTCGAGCCTTCAGGGAGAATCTCTCTTCATTACTACACTCCACCTGACCCCGGACTCGGCAACGCTCTCCCTTACAGGCTTGATTATCCACTACTCCTCTCTCCAGTGCACCTTATCTCACAGCTGACCTTGGGCCCCAGCTCCATATCAGGCACCATCGGGCTCCACTTTGCTTTTTCCCGGTAAAAACATTAGTAAAATCACCTTCAAACCTAAAACATTGAATATAGCAGTAAATATAATTAGCATGCACTTTAAAGTATTTTCCACAGTAGCCCTTATTACCCGACTAATTAAATAAACAAAAACAGAAAGGCCATGACAGGGCCGGCTTTAGCGCCGATGCAAAAGTCTTTTTTGGCACCACACTAATAACCTCTTTCTCCGTAAATACCTTTACTACCACCTTCCAACAGTGCCCCTCATCTGTCCATGGCCCCCCTAGTGACCTCCTCCTCAGATTCCCTCACTGCCTCACGCCACAAGTGCCCCTCATCTCCCCATAGCCCCTCCCCCTCATGACCTCCTCCTTGGACTCCCTCACTACCACCCTCCACCAGTGCTCCTCATCTCACCCTAGCTCCCCCTCCACACCATGACCTCTTCCTTGGATTCCCTCACTGTCACCCAGGGCACAAGTCCTAAAAAAAGAAGTGGGGGGACGCTGACTTCACAACAGCAAGTGATGTCACGTAAGGTGGCTTGCACCATCAGACTCATTGCCTCCCCTCGCTCACCCCTTAGATGCCATTGCATCAGAGAAGCCAGCGCGTGAGCAGCGTTCTGAATGAGCTCCGATCTCGCCCCAGAGAGGCCAAAGAGTAAATCTGTGGCTCCATTTGCTCCAGTAATCGAGCTCCCGTTAAAATAAGTGAGGGGACGCCGTCCACCCGCCTGGTACCCCGACTCGAGCCCTGCAGTCACCCTCCACCAGTGCCCCTCATCGCTCCATGGCCCCCCTAGTGACCTCCTCCTCAGATTCCCTCACTGCCTCACGCCACAAGTGCCCCTCATCTCCCCATAGCCCCTCCCCCTCATGACCTCTTCCTTGGACTCCCTCACTGCCACCATCCACCAGTGCCCCTTATCTCTCTGTAGCCTCTCCCCCTCATGACCTCCTCCTCAGACTCCCTCACTACCACCCTCCACCAGTGCTCCTCATCTCACCCTAGCTCCCCCTCCACACCATGACCTCTTCCTCGGATTCCCTCACTGTCACCCAGGGCACAAGTCCTAAAAAAAGAAGTGGGGGGACGCTGACTTCACAACAGCAAGTGATGTCACGAAAGGTGGCTTGCACCATCAGACTCATTGCCTCCCCTTGCTCACCCCTTCGATGCCATTGCATCAGAGAAGTCAGCGCGTGAGCAGCGTTCTGAATGAGCTCCGATCTCGCCCCAGAGAGGCCAAAGAGTAAATGTGTGGCTCCATTTGCTCCAGTAATCGAGCTCCCGTTAAAATAAGTGAGGGGACGCAGTCCACCCACCTGGTACCCCGACTCGAGCCCTGTAGTCACCCTCCACCAGTGCCCCTCATCGCTCCACAGCCCCTCCAACTACCTCCTCCTCAGATTCCCTCACTGCCACCCTCCACCAGTGCCCCTCATCGCTCCGTAGCCCCTCTCTCATATGCATTTGTTGTTTAGCGCTACTCATATCAGTGTAGTGTGTCAGCACTTTACACCACAAACACATTATACAGAGACAATGAATCATACAAGTATGTAAATCAGTCTACAGGGAATGTCACATAAGCCAATGAGGATTACAAGGTGTAGGAATCACATGTCATCCATACTGGTGGGCAGTATATTTTGAGACGGTTTGGTCTGTGGAAACACAACCTTAGGATTTAAAAGAGTATTCCATGGGGGTCAGCTTTACTGATAAAAACGTATCTCTGCCCAAACAAACATACTCATTTTAGCAACATTAGAATGATGAAAGACTGAGGAAGTTCTAACTATATCACAAAACAAAAAAACTATACCATTCATGTTTGTATTGTATGCAGCTCTTTGGTGACAGTTCATTGGTCACTGTCCTATGTTAGGATTGTAACTTCTGAACTGCAAGTAACAGGGGGTTCTCTGTGACAAAGGCAGTAACCCACTGAGCTTCCACACAAAATACAGTTCATCTGCATTTAAAAACTACTAACAGACAAATTATTGCTCTCCAGCGGATCATTAATCACCATCGTTATTGGGACATTTGTTATTGTCTTATTATTGTTCTGCTCAGCATCAGCCATGATAATGATAAAAACTGTTTAAATGAAGCGCACACGAAGTACGTGTCCTGCTGGGCCTGCGCATATTTTTACACCAAAAATAAATAGAGTCTCACACATTCTCTTACCTACTACTCCATTAGTCAAACTTTGTGTCACAGCCTGATGTGATAAGCAGCTGCTGGGGTCAGGAAAGGTGATTAGGAATATACAAACTTCTTTTCTCCTGGCTGCATATTTAAAACGAATTATCCACACTGCCGCAGCAGACTGCCCCAGGCCTTAATTGGGTCCTCACGAGAGTGCGTAGTGGTGAAGCACGTGACGCGTCACCGCTACGCTCTCATCGTGAGGGCCGGGCAAAAATGTAGCCCAGGGCCGTCATTGGTAGCGCTGGCGCGCGCTGTCCAAGATTGACGGCCCTGGAGCAGGCTGGGATGATCAACGTCATGGTGCGGTGTCAATAATTGCAATGCAGCAGCAGGCGCTGACGCACTGGCGCACTCAGCACTACAACCAGGTAGGTGAGGTGCGCGCAGTGCGCAGCGCGCTGCTTGCACAGTGCACTCTTTAAAACTGGGCCGCCAGGGCGCGCGCGCCGTTGCGGCCGCGGCGGACTTTATAATTTATTTTGTGACACACTGTGTCCCTAAATAAATTATAAAGGCCGCTGCAGCCGCAACGGGCCACCACTGCAGAGCGGCC
This sequence comes from Triturus cristatus, assembly GCF_964204655.1. Lineage (NCBI taxonomy): Eukaryota > Metazoa > Chordata > Amphibia > Caudata > Salamandridae > Triturus > Triturus cristatus. The sequence continues at coordinate 1,716,876,040 of NC_140590.1, forward strand.
GCCCTAAATATAGTGTCGCCTGGGGCGGTCCGCCCCCACCGCCCCCCCTAGCTACGCGCCTGTTTCCACCCCCAGCGGTGTTTGGAATTTCCTCTCTACTTACCCTGGCCCAAGCTTGGCTGGGGTCACAAAGTCTAGTGTCAAATCCTTTGTGAGTGTGCCCAGGCACAGCCTTTGCGATGTTTAAGTGTGGCAGTTGACAGCTCCTCCCCCTCATCAAGTCAGAGCTGGCCCCTTCTGTCAATATCTATTGCCATTTGTCTCACTGTCTGGAAGCAATACCCAAAGACCAACTGCCAGCTACACCTAGTCATGTGACCCAGGATATCAAATGGTTGGGACAGAAAATGCCAACATACTAAAAGTGGCATTTTCAGAATTGCACCTTAAAATTTGACTTTGCAATTGAAGAGGTTTTTAAATTACAATTCCATAGACATCAAACTCGACATTGCTACCAGCTCCCAATTGAAAGGTATCACGTATTAAATGTAATTGGTTAACCCAATGTTACCCTATGGGAGGTGCAGGCCTTGCAGTTGTGAAAAAACAAATGTAAGAGTTTTTCACAACCAGGACATATAAATGTTAACATTACATGTCCAAGTTTCTAAATACACTGAATCCTGCCCTATTGGCTGTTTAGACAGACCCCCCAGGATTTTTGCGACCTGGGATTGCAAATTTTGCAGCAAAAAAATGCAAAATTCGCTGTTCCAAACCACAAAGTTTGCAATATTTTAGCAGAAGGCATAAAATGTTTCTGTCTTAGAAAATACTGCTCAAAATCCCCCAGCAGTAAACAGTAATGTAAGATCTCTTTCAGACAAAAATCGGAAGAGCTTTTGGTTAAACATAACGGTTTGCATTCGCTTCCTGAGATCGAATTATATGTTATTATTTGTTATTGTAAAATACCATTGATCACCTCCGCATGCCAGGTGAGGAAGCATTTTGCAACATGACTATTTTAAGCAACATACGAGTGTCGGTAAAGCACTGGCTATGAGCAAGACACCATGAAAAGTATTGCTGCTATGCTCGCCTGTCTCTCATCTGTGTTGTTAAACTGCTTTTCATTTTGCTGTCAAAACTTTCATCCTCTGAAAAAACCTTTACCTGAATATTTGCAGTTTATAATTATTTTGGAAAATTAAACACATTTAAGGCATTACAGGAAACAGTTCCCAAACATTAATTGATGAGCTCCTAAAAAGGCTATCGGCACACTGGTTACAGGAGACAAAGGGCTGTGGAGAAGGACGAGGGCTGGGGAAATATGCAGGGAGCCAGCCCAGTAGCTCATATTTGCAAAGCTCTTAACAGGCAGGAGACAGAGGAATTTAACACCTCTGCTGCCAGCTGGCATGTTCCTCACCCTCCTTTAACTGGCTCAGTGACAGTACAGAGACAATAAAAGGTAGATCAGCATAACTTGTTTTAAATAAATTACTATTTTTAAACGTTTCGCGGGCACATTTCTAAAATCGTGTGACTTTTACAAAAGTGCCAATTTCATGTTTTTTGTACAACGCAAAATTGTGAAATCCTGTGGGATTTGTTTAGGGAATACCCAAGGGGTGACGTGTATGTATTTTACAGGACGATTTAGACCTGGCTAAAGGTTTATTTTTCCAGGTTTAAAACTGCACACAGGCTGCAATTGCAGGCATGAGACATGCTTAAAGGCTACTTAAGTGTGTGGCACAATCAGTGCTGCAGGCCCACTAGTAGCATTTAATTTACTGGCCTTGGGTATATGTAGTACCACTTTACTTGGGACTCACAACTAACTTAAATGTCCCATTAGGGTGTAAGCTTCTTTTACTGTGTTTAGAGGCTAGAGCACTAGCACTGATTAGCAGTGGTAAAGTGTGCAGAGTCCTAAAAGCCAACAAAAACGGGTTTAGAAAACAGGAGGGTGAAGGCAGAAAGTTTGGGGATGACCCTGCAGAAAGGGCCAAGCCCAACACCATGTGCATGGGATAGTGGTGTAACATGACACAAGGCTTTCCACACACCAACAAAATTCATAGCAGCAAGGTATCTCATTGATATGGGTAATACATGCAGCTCATACTGCACTATACTGCTGGGGTTTTTGAGCCCATAGTTACAATGTTAACAGCAAAATTTCAAGTCCAAGAATAGAATGTGATGTATGTTAAAAGGTCAAGGTTTACTTAAAGTGAGACATTTGCCAGTGGGACACTTGGCAGCTATGAATATTTATACAACAGCAGCACCACCTTAATGAAAGGCAGAGACTGCAGAAAAGCATTGGCAAGCATGCTTAAAGCACCACGTTTCAGGTGCCTTCGAATGAAGGGCTACAAATTAACCTGATACAATTCAAATATTTAAAGGTTTCACACATTGCTATGCAGTTGACAGGGTCGACCACCCCTACAAAGTCATAATATTAAGTAAGGAGTAGGTGATTGACCCCCAACTGTACCCAGAAACGTGCTCATTAAAATATTTGAATATAGCACTCTTATTTTGTTAATCCATTAAAAGTCCTATAGACCAGACCGAGTCCTGACAGACTGAATGTGAGCGGTGAGATGTGAGAAAGGGTAATGAGATATAAGTGTAAGTGACAGTGCAATATAGAGACTTTCTATGCTTAAAACAATCTAACCAAATTCTATTGGACACACTACCAAAGGGATGATACTACATAGCCTACACTTCCTCTCCTTTAAATTAGTTATGAGCTTTATAACAAACACTGCAAGAATAGCATGATTTGTAAACACTGGAAAAGATAGATGCTGTCAATTTTAGGGGTTGGGTAGCTGAATAAACACTGAAAAGCACTCAAAACATTCGGGAAACACTGACATCCATAAACACAAGACAACCTATATATAACCTATGAGGCTGTAAACCACAATACCCTAAGTTATTCACTGCAAAAATTGCATACCCTAAGAGGAAACAGAAATTCCAAAAACAGAGAAGGACAGGTGTGTGAAATTCCAAAATTCAGAAAACAAAAAACTCTGCAAGAGTTATTCTCTGGGGCAGCAATGAAAATGTTAATGTTAATGTTAACGGGTTTTGTAAAGCGCCTGGTTACACTATAACAGTGTGTCCCCGCGCTGCGGTGGAGCAGCAAGAGCAGATACTAAGGTCTATATGTGGGGGAATAGAAGAGTCTTAAGCTTTTTCCTAAAAGTACCTTCAACTGGTTCCAGTCGGAGGCACGCCGGTAGTTTATTCCAGGATTGGGCCGCCAAGAGTCGAAAAGAGCGGCCCCCCATCCTGGCTCTTTTTATCAAGGGGACACAGACTAAGCCCAGTCCCTCAGACCTGAGGCGACGGGCGGGAGTGTAGGGGGTGAGAAGGTTACGCAGGTAGGCAGGAGCGGTCCCCTGCATAATGCGATAACACACACATAATGCTTAAAGCGTGCTCGTTCCCGGATAGGGAGCCAGTGTAGGGAGGCAAGAGCCGGCTTAGAGGGAGCTCTCATAGGGCGCTTCAGGACTATACGGGCCGCTGCGTTCTGAACGCATTGGAGCCTCTGTGTGCACCTTTCTGTAGCCCCCAGAAGGAGAACATTCCCATAATCAAGACGGGAGGTTACAAGTGCGTGAATCATGGTCTTCCTGGCCGCAGTGGGTAATATATCAAGGGTTTTCCTACGTTTTTTAAGGATTCCATAACATGTGCCAGCAACCCGTCTGGTGTGGTAATCAAACGAGAGGTGGGTGTCCATCCAGACCCCAAGATTTTTTGCCTGGGCACAAGGTATAGGAGTAGGGCCCAAATCTTGCGGCCACCACGCAGACGACCAGACGGAAGGGGCTTTCCCTACTATCAACACTTCGTTCTTATTGCCGTTGAGTTTTAGACAGTTTATATCCATCCAGGCTGCAAGTTCTTGGAGGCACGCCACCAGGTTGGGAGCTGCCGATTGTTGGTCTTGAGTCAAGGACACAACCAGCTGGGTGTCATCGGCATAGGACACCACACCAACCCCAAAGCCTTCCGCAATCTCAGCTAGGGGAGCCACGTAAAGATTAAAAAGGGTAGGGCTTAGGATTGAGCCCTGGGGGACTCCCTGTTGCAGTGCCATCACTTTAGAATAGAATTTCCCCTGCCTCACCTGGAAGCTACGATTGGTCAAAAAAGAAGTGAGCCAACCCAAAGCCTTCCCAGATAGACCTCCCCTCTTCAAACGATCAACCAGTATCTTATGGGCCACAGTATCAAAAAAAATCATAGAATATTATCCCTCTAAAGGTGGGGAAGGGCACTTTGAACAGTGGTTTCAAGAGAAGAATGAAAGAAATCTTATCACAACACTAAATTTACCACTTAACTCCATTCGACTCCTTAACCTGCCTAGTCTTGACTGCAGTCAAATAACATCCTAAATTTCAATATCCTTACCAACATTCCAGTTCTGTATAAGACATTATTATGCACTGTGAACAAGGCAGATCAGTATACAGAATGTTTAGAATCTTTGCTACTCTACAGTTTCAACCCATTCTCTATGACGGATAGTATCTGTTTTTTAAAATGACAGTTAACAATAACTCTACAAGCACCATATTTTTACTTGATCTCTTGGTGGCCTTTAACACACATGATCATATCAGCTTACTCGATAGACTGTCAAAATGCAGTATTGCTAGACCTGTCAGCCTAAGGATGGTGTTCACCCCAAACCTTTTGCCTCTCTTCTTCCGCTTCCTACATTGCACCCAAGACACGGAACAACCTCCCTCAACACATCAGAGCCTCCCCCTCACGTTTTGAGTTCCTCAGGAAGCTGAAGACCTGGCTCTTAATATAAGCACCTTGGGGACCACAAACCTACACACCTGCCCAAGCACCTAGATACCCTCTCCGGTGATTAGTGCACTGTACAAATCAAACTGTGGAGGAGTGTGGCTCAATGGTTAGAGCGGCAGACCCTGAAGCAGAGTTCTGGCCAGGGACCAGGGTTCGATTCCCGCCTCGGCGGGGTTCGGGCTCAATTTCCTCGGACCTGTCTATTCTCGCCTTGGTGCCTATTCTAATCACGGGCCCCACGCTGCAACTCTGGGCAATAGCTTGCTTAGCCTCCACACCGGCCCCAACAGCGCTAAGGATACCTGGCTTCACCCTGGGGGTGCCCAGGAGAGGACACTTCACAGGGAAAGCCAGGAGGGGTTCCACAGCGGTATGAGTATCAGCGCCAGGAAACCGCAAAGGCGACACCGCAAGGTGGCCGTCTGGTGATAGTGCGCTCTATAACTACCTTGACATTTACATTTACAATATAACATGACATTTTGCTGGACTTATTTTTGTTGGCCTTAGGATTCTGTGCATTTTACCACTGTTAGCCAGTGGTAAAGTACTTCTGCTCGCTCCCCTAAACATGGTTTAAATTGGCTTATACCCAATTGGCATATTTAATTTACTTATAAGTCCCTTGTAGAGTAGTGCAGCATATACCTTGGGCCTGTAAATAAATGCTACCAGAGGGCCTGCAGCACTCATTGTGCCACCCACTTAAGTAGCACCTTAAAACATGTCCCAGACCTGCCACTGCAGCCTGAATGCAGTTTTAAACTGCCATGTTGACTTGGCATTAAACCCCCTTACCTAGCCTAAATAAATCACCTTTTATTACATAGAAATCACCTCTAATGTAGGCCCTAAGAAGTCCATAGGGCATGGCGCTGTGTAATTAAAAGGTTGAATATGTACTTTTAAGTGTTACATGTCCTGGTAGTGAAAGACTCCTGAATTCATTTTTCACTACTGTGAGGCCTAACCCTCCCTTAGGATAACATTGTGGATTCCTTATTACATTTAATTAATACTCTGTAATTTCCAATTGAGAGCAGGTAGCTATGTTATATTTCATGTCTATGAAATTGTAATGAAAAATCCTCTTTAATGGTAAAGTCAGATTGTTAATTATAATGTTGAAAATGTCCCTTTTAGAAAGTTGTGCTTATCATCATGGGGAGGGATCCAGTTGCGGTAATGGGGGGCTAGGATCAGACTTGTGTACTAGAAATATGTGTACCCCCTACACCATAAATTCAACATCCCTTAATTCATCAGAGACCACGCTATTACTCTGTGTCTCATTCGTACATGATGATTGCTGATTATTTCATATAATTTTTCCTACTTCTCCTCACTCACCTATAGCATTAAACAATAATTCTAACCCTAAATATGCAAGGAAAAAGGCATGTATATACCCCAAACACACAAATGTAATATTTCTTTATGCTGCTATTTTAGGATACCTTTACTTCGAAAACCCACCACAAATCAAATAGGACAGTACAAGCAATGCACAAAAATAAATCTACATAAACATCACATAAAAAAATACAGGACATATGTTCAACGCAAAAGTACTACATACTACAACGTGATGAATAATTTTTTTACATATACAAATGTCCAACATATATAGTCACATGTGGTAGTTTCTAACAACAACCACCGAATGACAACAGGTTCAAAGTGTTAGGGATCTCTCATTTCCCTCAGTGTTCTAGTCCTTGTTTACCAGATGGCCCTTGGTGGTTGGAGTTTAAAATATTCAGTCGTTGGAAGAGTTAATACTCCCCAGGACCTTCCTGTGTCTCTACTTGTCTTTCGGAATAGATTGATCGTGGCCACACATTTCAACCTTCTCAGTGAGGCTAAAGAAATTTAAAAGAAGGTACATATGCATTTCTGGGACACATGCATGAACCTCATGGAACCACACCACAGGAGTTGGTGGGCGTGGCAGGGAATCCTTTCATTAACAATGTTATTATTGTGGAGCTATGAGATGAACTTCACCAGGCTCTTATACTTGGCTTGCTACATTGCTGTCAGACCTAGTATTTCTGCAATGGAGTCCTATTGTACAGTGTGTCCCATATTGCGAGTAGTGAAAATAGATGGAAGACCTCAGGGGTTCCCCTTCGGGTTTAAGGTTAGGAGACAAGAGCCAAGAAGTGCTCCACCTAGCATGGGAATAGGAGAGCTCTGCCTTCACACAAAGGACCTATCACCTCCACATTGTCATTCAGCCACATTAGAGCCAGGGCATAAGAGTCAATACATTTCATTCACTTCAAAGCCACTATCTAGATGCGTTTCCCATCTTCCAAAAGGAGGGCACCAGGGTATAGAAATAGGGCCTTAGACACCAACTCTTCTGTGCACTCCTGGGCCTGTGAATACTCTGCCAGGAAGAAGGACGGATGTGCTGCTGAAAGGACTGCTCGACTGCTGACATGCTGCTGCCCTGCTGAATTGCTGCCTTTCTGCCCTGCTGTCCTCATGACTGGTGAAAAAGGACTGGGCTTGCAACTTGAACCCAGGGCCACCAGAGTGACTCAAAAGGGCTAGTTTGCTGGCCACCTGGTCTGAGCCTCGGGGACCAACGCAATGACTATGGTGCATGTTCACAGGAATTTCTCTGAGTAATGATCTGGTTCCATGTTATTACTTCAGATCCATGAAGTACTCAGTAAATAATCTTGCTGGAGTAATACATTTTTGGATGCCAGGTTGTTCCTTTATTTTGGAAACATATTTCATCAATAATTTAATTTTAATACAATATTGTTTACTTTGTTTTTAAAGGCTATCGCCTTCAGCCCAAACCGCTGAATGGATTCATGCAAAACTTGGCAAGAGATTAGAACTTTACTCTGAGTTCTTGAGTGCTCTATAAGGCTAGAACGTAAGGCAGTGGAGATGAGGTTTAGAAACTTCCTGCGGTAAGAAAGGAGGAACATATAGAATTATAGATTGGTAGCAGTGAATAATGGGGGTGTTTATATCTGAGGGATTTTGAGTGACGTCAAATAGACAAGAGTGAAGCTCAAGGTGTGTAGGATGACACTCAGGAGAGAGGTTGGCAGTCAAAGATTACTGGTATTGTTCTTGACCATCCAGACCTTGATGGTAAGTGGAAAGAGGTGCCGCTCGCAGACGGAACACTGTTTACGGACTCTGCTGGATTGGGCTTTCACTGAGGGACTGCGAGGTCCAGCAGCCTCAGCTTCCACACAGCTGCTGCCTCTTCCCCTGATCGTTTCCTGCCTCCTGCCTGCATTTAAAAACTGCTCACGGCCCCCGCTTTGCGGGCGCCGCTCGCAGAGGGAACACTGTTTACGGACTCAGCCGGATTTGGCTTTCACTGAGGGACTGCGAGGTCCAGCAGCCTCAGCTTCCACACAGCTGCTGCCTCTTCCCCTGATCGTTTCCTGCCTCCTGCCTGCATTTAAAAACTGCTCACGGCTCCCGCTTCGCGGGTGCCGCTCGCAGAGTGAACACTGTTTACGGACTCTGCCGGATTGGGCTTTCACTGAGGGACTGCGAGGTCCAGCAGCCTCAGCTTCCACACAGCTGCTGCCTCTTCCCCTGATCGTTTCCTGCCTCCTGCCTGCATTTCAAAACTGCTCACGGCCCCCGCTTCGCGGGAGCCGCTCGCAGAGGGAACACTGTTTACGGACTCTGCCGGATTGGGCTTTCTCTGAGGGACTGCGAGGTCCAGCAGCCTCAGCTTCCACACAGCTGCTGCCTCTTCCCCTGATCGTTTCCTGCCTCCTGCCTGCATTTAAAAACTGCTCACGGCCCCCGCTTCGCGGGCGCCGCTCACATAGGGAACACTGTTTATGGACTCTGCCAGATTGGGCTTTCACTGAGGGACTGCGAGGTCCAGCAGCCTCAGCTTCCACACAGCTGCTGTCTCTTCCCCTGATCGTTTTTTGCCTCCTGCCTGCATTTAAAACTCCGCCCATCACACGCACCGCGGGACGCACGCGGGTGCACGCCGGGCGAAGCCTGGATCAAGGGCGGGCCCGTTTTAGCCCGTTCTAGACCGCGAGAGACCGTACCGTGCCATTTCCCTTTATATTTTGTTTAGATACCTGTGGGTATATACTTCTTTTACGTTGTGGGTTTCAGGCACTAGTAACTACGTATTAATCCGCTCTGGTGCGCCCCTCAGTGCACAGCTCACCCAGGTATGGCAGCTCGGGAGCTGAGAAACAAAACAATGATTGCCAGGGGTCAGCTTACAGGCACCCTGGATAATTTTATCACCAGGGCGAACTTGGTGATTGACCAGGGGATAATCTTGATGGAGCGACGTGTATCGCAAGATCTTGCTCTGGCCAAACGCTCTTCAATGGGACATATCGCCAATGTACGTACCCCGGATCGTGTCTGTTCTCGGGGTTCAATGCTGGTCCCAGTTACTGTGTATACCCCGCCTTTATCTCTCGAACAGAATAGTTCCTCACTATTGACTTCTCATCCAGTAACAGAGGTTCCTTTGTTTGTCGAAACTTCTATTGTGGTGGCTCCTCCTGAGAAACCATCAATCAGTCAAACTCAGAAAAACACCAAGGGGAATAACTCTAAAAGAAAGCGTGTCGCAACATCTGTGGCTGGTGGGAAAAAATCGAAACGTGTTAAGGCACATGCTGATAGTGATATAATAACCGTAGATAAGGGGGTTTGTGTCCAGAATGATCAGGCTGCTCAGGGATCACGGTCACTGAATGACTTGGGCACTGGCCACAGCCCTGGGGCTGTGCCGTGCCCCGCACTAAATATGACCTTGGGTCAAGAATTTATAATGACTAAAATGGGTGATTTATTAAGGGCCTGGCTTGGACCGATAGAGGAAAGATTGGGGTGTATTGAAAACAGGCTTATCCAAATTGACCAAGATATACGGGGCTCTATGTCCAAAAATAATCCAAATGGTCCAGAGCAGGGAAATATTGTAATGACTTCTAGATCTGATGGGGCATCAGCGCACAAACTTTCTTCTATTAATGCCGATGCCATTGATTACAATAATATACCCCCAACGAGAATCCAGGATTCTTGTGATACCCCTCTTGATACCCTGACTAAGCACACATCCTTTGGTTTAGGAAATCAAGATGAGAGTAGCCAAACCCTGCCTGTAGTAGTTGCTTGGGCGGCGCCCAGAATTGACCTACCACCGGAAACTAGTCCGTATTTGGTGGTTTTAACTGGTATTCCCGAACTAAGTAAAACAGATCGGGAATCATATAGGTCCTTAAGAAACAAGGTGACTCATTGGTTAAATCTTAACAGACCATTACCCTCACATATCACAAGTGAAATATTGATGGTTCGAAGGCTTTCATGGGTGGGCCCCACTGCTAAAACCATAGCAGGTGATTGTGTTTTGGTAAATTTTAGGGACCCTCGTACTGTTGAGTATATCTGCAATTGGAATCAAAGCAGTACTGGGTCAGTCATTGGGTCTTACCCCCTGTCTTTCTTCCATCCTCCAGACAATTTGAATGAGCGGGATGGTGGGTGGACTTCAGTGCCATTTCGTCGTGGGTCCAGGCTAGAGAGGGGTATGCATGGCCAGCCATTTGTCCAGACTTACCCAACCCTACAGAATAGGTTCAGTACTCTGGATGCGATAGACTGACTGCATTGCAGTGAGATGAATGCAGGAACAAGAATCCAATTGGGCCACAAAACTAGCCCAGGTGGAGTGGTGGAGATGTTTAAGAGCAATCCCTTAAGCCTACAGACAGATTCATATATATCTACTGAGGGACTTATCTTGGAAACAGGTATTGAGAATTCGGACAGTTTAGTATTACCTCACGAAATGATATCTCCCCAGCTGAATTCTGTGCAGGAAGTCAATACAGGAAGCCCGCCCCTCCCAAAGATAAAGAAGATGACCATATTGTCCTGGAATGTGGCGGGCTTATCAAATAAGCTAAATTGCATAGAGTGGGGATCCTTAGTGGACAACAAGGATATTTGTCTCTTTCAGGAGACTTGGGCTAGGATGGAATATCACAGAGAGGGCTTCGCAACTTTTTATGTCCCTGCTAGGTGGGCTGGAAAAGGACGGCCGTCAGGCGGCCTTCAATTTGGGTAGCCGCCCACCTGGGCTGCACAGCAGAGATAATGTCTACGCACTCTGCAGACCTCCAGTGTATACTTCTCAAATGGCCAAAAGCTTATAAATTGGCCATTGTGAATGTGTATTCTCGCCCAGTTGGTTTGAATATGGAATCGCCCACTATAAATGAACTGTCAAATGTTATCAGCTCACTGTCTGGTAACTGTCGCCTACTTGTGGCGGGAGACGTTAATTGCCAGTTTGAGCCGCTTTTAGGAATGAGGGAGGGTGCCCTTATGGGCGAGGATGATTACTGGGGGATTCCACCATGTCAATCGCCATGCCCAAAATTGTGGTCTCCTCTGGCGGTTCAGATTATGTCCTTTACATTAAATAATTCTCCGAGGGCCTGCAATGGGCGTACCCAGTCCGATAGCCCTTCACTGTGCACTTTTAATAGGAAGGGCCAGGAATCGCGTATAGACTACATATTAGTGGAGATGAGTATATGGTCTAAGGTTCTTGATTTTAGAGTGACTTCAAGGGCCGATAGTGACCACAATGCTCTTTGTCTGGATATGGTGTTCCCGGGCCCCAACACAATTCCCATTTCAGGAATAGATAATTTGGGGGAAGGGACGTTAGTACTATCTAATAACAGGCGAAGGGTAAAATGGGGTAAAATAGTAGATTCAGCAGAGAAAATAGCAAAAATGTATGAGTTGGTCCACTCACGATTTATAGAGGTAGATAGCCTAATCAGCCAACCCAAGTCCATAGAATTCAATGAGAAATTAGGTTCTATTCATGAAAACTTAGTTACCGGGCTAGGAGACGTCTTCAACCCCTTGGTAGCCACAAGGAAGAATAGATCTCCTGTATCAGCTTGGTATAACTCTGCATGCAGAAAAGCCAAGACCGAGTTGATCCTTGCAGTTAAATCTGATAATGAGAAAAATAAAATATATTTTCTCAGACGACACTATAAAGAAGTTATGGCACATGCAAAGAGAGAATGGGACTGGGATAGGTTGCATAACTTAACACGGGCTCTGGATTCAAGAGATGTATGCAGCTTTTGGTCTCTAATTAATACAGGGTCAGAGGAACCAAAGGCTGCGGTAGAATCAAACATTGATGCCTTAATTTGGGAGTCCCATTTTAAGGCTCTTTACTGCGAAGAACCCTGTGTACAAACTGCTACTAGTTCAATAGATTTAAATGTTCAACAAGACCCCTTGGAGTTTACTTTGGGTGAAGTACACAAGGCGATAGGGAGACTCGTGATGGGTAAGGCTCCAGGTTTAGATAGACTTCCTGGGGACCTATTTAAGCACGAACCCGAAATTTGGGCTCCTTACCTACTCATCCTTTTTGATGCAATTGTAAAGGGTATGGAGGTTCCCTGCACTTGGCTGGGGGCGGAGATAGTCCCAATTTTTAAAAAGGGTTCTCCTCTTCTCCCAGCCAACTACAGGCCAATAAGCCTGATCGATGTCCCCCAAAAACTCTTTGCACGCTTTGTATTGGATCATCTTTTGGACTGGATGGAGGAACATAAGGTTCTAAGTCCTCTCCAAGCAGGGTTCAGGAGGAACACATCTACCATGGACCAGGTCTTTCGCCTTATTCTCCTCTATTGGAAAACGGCAAAGATCGAGGGTGGCAGCCTCTACATGGTGTTTGTGGACCTCAGGGCCGCGTTTGATTTAGTACCAAGGAGGAAATTGTGGGCGGTTCTCCAGGAGTTGGGTGTTCCACCACAAATTCTGCATATATTGATAAGGCTCCATGACGGGAATTTTACTCAGGTCAGATGCGGAAGGAACAGGGCATTGTCATCTAGGTTCCCAGTTGGCAGGGGGGTGAGACAGGGTTGTGTCTTAGCACCAACCCTGTTCTGCCTCTATGTCAACGGTGTAATTTCGCATCTTGACAGTCTCCCCAATAATGACTCACCAAGGTTGGCGGGCAGGAGGGTACCAGCAATTATGTTTGCTGATGACACCCTCCTGCTCTCCAAATCCCCTATGGGGATACAACGGATATTGGTCGGGTTTGGGGACTTTTGCAGATCCAGGGGCCTCGAGATAAATACCAATAAGACAAAGTATATGATATTTAATCCTTCGGCATCTACACGTTCAAATCCGACCTTGGGGTCTGTAAGGTTGGAAAGGGTCACTACGTTCCAGTATCTCGGGGTAACATTGCATGAAAACCTGTTTTGGGGTCCACAACAAGCAAAATCCCGTTTAAAGCTGTCTCAACTGGTGGGTGGCATTTTGAAGGTTTCAAATTCATCTACATTTAAGCCAGTAAGTCCAGCCCTCGAGATTTACAAAACTCAAGCCAGGGCTGCAGCACTCTATGGTGGAGAGCTGTGGGGTCATTTTTCTAGCCCTGAAATCTCTAAGTTGGAATCCAATTTTGTTAGACGGCTGCTGTCACTCCCACAAAGTACCCCACTTTTCCCTCTAAGATTAGATCTGGGACTCCTACCTATAGAAGATGAATTAGCACTGAAACCACTTAGGTTCTGGCATAGGCTATGGACCACTGCGGAATTGTCACACTATAGACAGGAGCTGAAGCAGGTATTGAGTCTCTGCAATGCAGATAAAATACCTTGGTTGGCTTTTGTCAAATGCGAATTTCAACGCCTGGGCTTGTTTGACATGTGGAGTGACCCGGAGAGGGGATGCCCCGAGTTATCGCGTAGGACCCTGGCAGGGCTCTTCAAAGAGAAGAGCTTGAATTCGGCACTAACAGCCTCTAATATTGGCACCCTTACTGAATCATTCCTGGCTTCCAAAAGTTCTTATAAATTTGAGGATTTCATGGATATTGTTTTTCCAATTTAAGCAAGAAAGCTTTTTATTCAATGGAGATATGGTACTCTCTCTTTTAAAGTGTTTACAAGTAAATGGACAGCTTTAGCAGACAAGACCTGTCCAGGATGCAGTTGTAGTACGGAAGATGAAATGCATGTGTTCTTCTTCTGTCCCGCCTACAGTAAACATAGGAAGTACTGGCTGGTTCCGTTATGTAGAAATTTAGGTTTTAAAAACTGTTTACAATCGTTTAGAATTTTAAAGACTAGTACTACAAATTCTATTGTGTTTGCAGTAAGCAAGTTCTTGATAGCCATGTGGATGAAAAGGCGTAAATTAATGCTCAGTGAATGCAAACTTGGAAACATTTTGTGTTCATTATTCTTTTAATTGTAAATATGGATACTATATATATTTTTTTCTTCTTCTGTAGTTCTAAACTTGCAACCCAATGGTTTTCAGGCGTGTTTATCTACATACTTGTATGCAATGTCAACGGTCTTATTTTTGTATCTTTTATGGCCTATATGGCCGAAATAAAGAATTTTGGATTGGATTGGAAAGAGGCTGCAGCTTTCAGATGACAGTACATCAGGTGTAAGCTTATGTGGTGCAAAAATTCACTGTGCTAAATTTGCTGGGCAAATGGTCCTTTCGATGGATATTTATAGGACTATATAGTTGATGGACACGTGTTTAGCTTGCCAATTTTGACAGCATTTTATGGTTTGCTGATTGAAAGAGCGATGTGCGTATTGCGTAAAATGAATGCGTTCTCAAGGGTTTTAAAGTAGCTGTTCTGAATTAGAGTAGGAGAATATGCCATTGGTGGTAAGTTGTGCTTGCTACAGTAGATTCAACCTGCACTCCCAGCTTATCTAAAATATAAAATGATACCTCCTATTCTTTTAAATGTAATCAGTGTGTGCTGCTTTGTGTAAGGAGCTGCCCATGTCCCTCAAATAGAATCGATAAGCCTAGTGTGCAGAAATCTTTTCACAAAGCGCACTACATGAAGACCCAGAAAGGTTCTAACCATTTACTATACTTTATCGAGAATTTCAAAATAATTCATAACATTCATCAAAGAAATATATTCAATAATTTTTCAGTGTCATCAATATTAACAATTTAATATCTTTGAATGAATCAATATTACTTCACATGCTTCATGCATGTATGTATACAAGATTCAATGTGCATAAACAGCCTAATTCATGTACTTCTTTTGTTGCCCAATGCATATCTGGTATAAAAAGACCCTTCGTCAGGGGAACAGTTTGTAGAAAATGTAAGCGTTTTATCGGTAACCTCGGCTGCCACTTTTAATGCTTCAAACCAATATTTCTTTGATGAATGTTGTGAATTATCTAGAAAGTCTCGATAAAGCATAGTAAATGGTTAGAGCCCGTCTGGGTCTTCATGTAGTGCGCTTTGTGAAAAGCGTGCAGGTTTCTGCGCACTAGGCTTAGCGAATATTTAGTTTTTCTAATTTGTTGTTTTACTCACCTGTTGTTTCATTTCAAGGTGGCAGTTGGGCCAGCCTCCTTTCTACTAAATTAGGAATTTGTGTGAAGCGGCAGTTTTATTGCGTGGCGGTTGGATCAAAGGAGGACATCACTGCCTGCCTACAAGTCCAAATACCTCTTTTTGATTGATGATGGGGCAGAGCATTGAACGTCAAACATTCAGTAGGCTTGTGTAGATGCAGGTTATGTGTAGAAGATCTTCTACTCCATTGCCACATAGGCGAAAAATGTTGACTCCAGGTTTCCTCTTCCAATGAGGTAGGTGAGTGAGAATCGGAAGCAGGACCAGGCGGTCTCTTAAGAATTTCTCCTTCATTGTTATGTTGAATCTTGCACTCAGGTATGGTTGTGGTTTGGCGGCAGTGTAATCGTTGAGAACAAACCAGCCGTGTGCCCTTTCTGCCAGTGCTGATTTGTCTTCGATTAAAGAGCTCGTTTTTTTGACTTTCGATACTACTTTTTGGAAGCTTTGCTCGGTTGCAGGGGTCTCCCATAGGTTAGTCAGGCCTAGCTTCAATAAGGAGTCTTGGAGGTACGCTTTGGCTGGTGTGTTTTCCCGGAGTGACAGTTCAGCCCAGAGGTCTGAATTTAGTGTGCCCTGCTCGGCTCCCTTGATCTTGTACCAGCTTTTTATGTTCTCCCCCCTTCTGGCCAGGGTTTGTTTCTGTAGGCCAAATTCTAACCGTATTTCTGCAAGGGAAGTGTAGTTTGGGAGGTGAAGGATCGTTCTGTAGGCACTGGCGATGATTTTGCCCAGAACGACTGCAATTCTCCCTTGCATTGGCTTGCTTCCATAAGTTAACATTGAATGGAGTTTTGTCTGGAGGACCAGGAGTAGAGGATCTAAAGTAGGACCTGATAGCAACTTTTTTAGGGGCTTCATGGCTAATGTTGTTGTAATACCTTTCCGTCGCAGGGCTTCCATCTGAGGTTTGTAGGAGCCTTTACTGTCTAGTAAGACTCTGAGGTATTTGTATTCAGTTACTGGTTCTAGGGAATGTGAATCCAGATGCCAGTGCAGTGTTTTCTTTTTGGTATAATTTATTGCGATTGTTTTTGTTTTGATTAAGTTGATTTGTACATCATTCTCATGCGAGAACTCTTGAGTGGTGTCCAGTAAGTGCTGTAGTCCGATTGGAGTTCGGCTTATTAAGATCAAGTTGTCCGCATAGAGGAGGTTGGAAAGAGTCATGTTTCCGGACATGTGATATGCTTTTGTTCACTATCATGGGTAAGTCCGCCATAAAGAGATTAAACAATGTAGGCGCTAGGACACACCTTAGTTTTAGCCCTTTAGTGGTGTTAATACGCCTGGAGAGATGCATCCTGCCTCTCAGCTTGATTTTGACCCAAGTGTCCGTGTATACTAAGATTAACTGATTAAAGAGGGCTGGGGGAATGTCCCATCTTTTCAGCTTCTGCCATAGTCTTGCTCGGTCAACATGGTTGAATGCTGAGCTATAGTCGATGAAGCAGAAAAATAACTATTGCTTAGCTTCCTTTACAGCATCAATCAGTAATGATAAGGCCATGATATTGCTGGTTGTTTCCATTTGTTTGCAGAAGTGGGTCTGGTTTCTTGGTATAATGGATTTAGTTGAAGCCCAGGTATTGAGTTCTTCCAGGATTACTCCTGCGTAGTATTTGGCCTCGTTGTCGATCAGGGCGACAAGACAGTAGTTTTTTACATTGCCCTTGTTGTTGCACTGTTTGTAGATGGCGGAGATTGTAGATGCCTTCCAGGATTCCAAGGATAGTTTCTTTCTTGAGTATCTATTTGTAGACCGGAGCCAAGCTTCTGGTCTAATACAGGAGGTCTTGCTTGTACAGAATGGGTGGAATCCCATTGGGGCCTTGGGCCTCTTTCTAGCCTCCCTTTGGCTATGTGCCTCCTGATTTGCTGTGTTGTGATGCTGAATGGTTCCTCCCCACTGGTTTGAGTTGCTCCTGTACCCACTTTTTCTTTTCCTACATTAGTTCTAGTATTACTGTTTGTAGTACCATGATGAGCATCGTCCCTGATGTGGTTTGATTTAAGGAGAGTTTGATTCTTTCGACTTGAGGAGTGTTAGAATTTGCTAAAGATCTCCTTGCTAGTGTCCCCTTTTTGGTTCCTGCCTTATGGCAAATGTATCTCTGAAGGTCTTAGTGAAATTCTCCAATACAACTAAGGGGTTTGTCGACAAATTGTGATCTTGGAGAAGGATGGTTTTAGTGGATTCTTGAAGCTTTTCTGCTGAAGCAGAGCTGTATTTAATCTGTTTGTAGTTGGTGGTGTATTCTGTACCAATTGTTTTTATAGCTGGGTTTAAGGATATAGCTGTGGCTTTAAATGTGACTTCTTGTGGTAGGTGATTGCGCAGTTTAATTTCTCCCAGGTTGTAGGAAAAAATTTTGTGGAACAAGGGGAGTGTGACAAATGTATAGCCAAGGTGTGAGGTAGTTGGTGATGAGTAAAACGTAGGTGCTGGGGAGTTATCCTCTTGGAAGCGTCCATTCAGGGCCCACAAGTTGAGATGTTTGAGTTCCCGTAGAAGGTGTGTGGATAGCCTGGTTTGTTTGTTTAGGTGGCTTGGGCTCTGGTTTGGAACATTCCATTCCTCAGTTAGGTTGCGTAGC
The DNA here is from genome assembly GCF_964204655.1 of Triturus cristatus. NCBI lineage: Eukaryota > Metazoa > Chordata > Amphibia > Caudata > Salamandridae > Triturus > Triturus cristatus. The sequence goes on from NC_140590.1 coordinate 1,716,893,907, forward strand.
AGGCCGTCATCGCTTGTGGGCCCAGGAGGTGAAGATTAAAATCCTTTGTTTCCTATGGGGTTTTATTTTAAGTCCCTTATTTTCTATGCGTGGGTGTTGCAGTATGTGAGTGCCCATGGGTGGTGCTAGACTTTCTATAGGTCTGAGCTGGAGTACATTTAGTGCTCTCTTGGGTCCTTTTTCGCTGTAGCAACTTTAGAAGTGTAGTTTGTTAATAGCAAGGCACTTACTCTTTTGTGGGTATGGGTGTGTGTATGTCCCTCCCAAAACCTCTCCCTTGCCCTCCCTTACCCTCTCTAAATTTCTTACTAAACCCAACCCATTTATTAATAAATTGTCCCCATTTTCCAGCCACCACTTCAGTTCCTCCCACCCCCCACTTACTACTACAACATAGATCTACTTGTGCAGAGATCCTCACAGGGCAGCAATCTCTTTCCAGAAAAGACAGGAGAGGCAGAGGCATAGAGCTCCTCACTTCGGTGTTTGAATAGCATTTTATAGTACGTGAGTGGCACTATTGTACTACTACTAAACCTACTAAAAAATGCCATTTGGGAATAGGTCGAATTCTGATTCAGTCCAAAATATTGCATTAGTTCAGTTGGTTAGAGACACACATTAAAGTTACTTTATGGCACCTGCTATTAGTATTCATTCTTAAAACGTTCTCTTACCGTCCATTCTAAACTCAAAACTATGAGGTGTGATAGGGCCCTACACTCACCTCTTCTTTTCCTACTCCCACTGCCAGTAGACTACTCCATGTCTTGATGCTCACACAGAGTCCTGTGCAGGACACACATGCCATAACAGCGTTGGTGCACTTTTCGAGGCTGAACTGCCCTATTGAGAGTTGATGCACAGGATTGGCAAATGTTATTGCCGCTAGCACCCTGCTGGACACAACTCTTAGAGAAAAAGTGTTTTACAAGTTTGGATTATAGACTTTACCACACATATATTATATGTCCACATTTACCTCTAAATCTGGAGGTAAAGTTGCCCATCAGTGCCATGCTGAGAAGACCATCAGTGCCATGCTGAGAAGATCATCAGTGTCAATGCTGAGGAGTCCATCAGTGTCAATGCTGAGGAGACCGTCAGTGCAAGTTCTGAGGAGACCATCAGTGTCAATGCTGAGGAGACCATCAGTGCCAGTTCTGAGGAGAACATCAGTGTCAATGCTGAGGAGACCAATAGTTTCAATGCTGAGGAGACCATTAGTGTCAATGCTGAGGAGACCATCAGTGCCAGCTCGGAGGACGCCATCAGTGTCAATGCTGAGGAGATCATCAGTGTCAATGCTGAGGAGATCATCAGTGTCAATGCTGAGGAGACCATCAGTGTCAGTTCTGAGGATACCATCAATGTCAATTTTGAGGAGACTTTCAGTGCCATGCGCTAAGGACGCCATCAGTGTCAATGCTGAAGAGATCACAAGTGTCAATGCTGAGGAGACCATCAGTGTCAATTCTGAGGAGATCATCGGTGTCAATGCTGAGGAGACCATCAGTGCCGTGCTCTGAGGATGCCATCAGTGTTATTGCTGAGGAGGTCATCAGTGTCAATGCTGAGGAGGTCATCAATGTCAATGTTGAGAAGACCATCAGTGCCATGCTCTAAGGACGCCATCAGTGTCAATGCTGAGGAGACCATCAGTGCCATGCTCTAAGGATGCCATCAGTGTCAATGCTGAGGAGATCATCAGTGTCAATGCTGAGGAGACCGTCAGTGTCAATGCTGAGGAGACCATCAGTGCCATGCTCTGAGGATGCCATCAGTGTCAATGCTGAGGAGACCATCAGTGCCATGCTCTAAGGACGCCATCAGTGTCAATGCTGAGGAGGTCATCAGTGTCAATGCTGAGAAGACCATCAGTGCCATGCTCTGAGGATGCCATCAGTGTCAATGCTGAGGAGGTCATCAGCGTCAATGCTGAGGAGACCATCAGTGCTATTGTTGAGGAGATTATCAGTGCCAGTGCTGAAGGCGCCATCAGTGCTACTGTTGAGGGAGCCAGAAGTGTAATCCAGGAATATTCAGTAATACCTGACCCTGGCTTACTTGACTCTGCATAAAGGAATAGTTGTGGATTCATGGATACCTGTAGATGTGAATGATTTCTGTGCAACCCCCTTCAAACCCCCCCAGGCGAACTTTGATAAGAGCACCCTGCGACTTTTCATTAACTGACAAGGGGTGTTTCCTTTGGTCATCTTGAATTTAAAATCCCTTGTTTGTGGTATCACAGACTTAGTGGCAGTGCCATAAGCATATAGAACTCGTGCAGCTGGTAGAAGGGAACGGGGGTTTCATCATCCCCCAGCACTCACAGAGGACCAGGACATTGTGAATACCTCCCATCATCCGCTTCAAGAGCTGTAGTAGGTGATGCCACTTACTCAATAAAAATCTTCACTCTAAAATTCTGATTTGTTCTTCAAGGACCCCCATCTGTCCGAATGTCTGCAGACAGTGGCATATAGATAACGCTAAGGAAATAACATGACAGCACTGAGGGGTTGGGGCTGAGGGCTGTCAATGGAGGACAGCGAGGGAGACAGAGAAAAGTAACTTAGAAAAATGGGAAAAATAGGGAAGGAGGCAAATAGAGAGATCAAGAAAAGGGGGTGAGAAAAAGAGAAAAGAGGAAGGAAGGAAGGTACAGATGGATAAAGAGCACAAATGGAAGAAAAAAGAACAAAGTATTAGGAGGTAAAAAAGAAAAATAATGGGAGAAAGAAGGAAGGAAAAAAAGATGAAAAGTACTCAGAACGAGTAAGACAAACAGGCAAAGGAAAGAAAGAAATGTAAGAATGAAGTTGGAGAAATGGGAAAAAATTGAGCAGATTGAATGTGGATAAGAAAGGGGACACAAGTGAGAATAAATAAAGGAGAGAAGAAAGAAGGATAAAAGATAAAAGTTGAAATGAAAGAAGACTGAACAATAGAAATGGAGATGAAAGAAAGATTAGCGGAAAAAGAGGGGGAAAATCAAAAGATGAAGGCAAAGAAGAAAAAGAGAAAAATAAATGAAGAAAGAATGAAAGAGAACAGAAATAGGTGAACATAGGGAGGTAAAGAAATGGAGGAGACAGTAGGATCAATGAAAGAGAAAAGATAGGAAATTTAAAAGAATGAAAGAGGAATATTAGAAAAATTAAGAAAATAAGCAAAATTACGAACATTGAAAAAACAGCATTGACAGAAAAAAACAAGGAATAGCAAAAAGAAAAAGAGGTTTGATGCAAATGGAGAAGCAAAGGAGAAATAAACAGAAGCATTTTGACAGAAAGAACAAGCATATGAGAAGGAGAAAGGGAAGGATAAAAAGAAGGGAAGAGAACAGGAGAGTAATAAGAAACATAAAAATATGATTGAGGGAAAGTGTGGCAGAAACAGTATTTTATGATCATAAGTGCAAATTGAAAAAGTAGAATTAAGAGACAGAGGGGCATATTCTCAACGACCTATCGCCGATTTATCGGCTCTTTAGCACTGCAAAAGTGGTGATAGATTTATCGTCCTATTCACAAGCTGGTGCAAACTGCCTATATCGCCAGCTTTCCTGCGATAGCAGCTGCAAAAAACATCACCACGGATGAGAGCGACAACTAACGCTAATGATATGCAGAGTAGGCGTTCCCGTGCAAAAACACACGAAAACACCACTTCGCGATATTCTCAACCTCCAGCCAGATCGGCGATGCGAACCAAAAACAGGCGATAAGGCACGTTAGCAGCAGGGATTTAACACCTGCCTTTTACTGGTGTTAAGCAGGACGACAACCTACAGTATGAAAGGGAGCCCAGCCCAGAGCCACATCTGAAGACCAACACATGTCATGGAGCTACTGATCATGCAGCTCGGAGACCCAAGAGTGCCACAACACCCACCGCCACCACCCCCAGGACCACCCCTCCCGGACTACCACCTAGGCAGCGCAGAACAAGACAGCAGACGTTCCTAAAATGCACCAGGCTCAGAGACTCAACGCCAGAGGATGCCATTGCCCACTACAGGCTCAAAAGGACCAACATCCTTCGCATCATGACCCACATTGCCCACAGGCTGACAGTACCAACACAGTGGACAACACCCTCCGCAGACAAAGCTGCTGGCTGTGCTGCACCTGTTGGCCTCTGGCACATTCCAAACAACAACTGCCAGAGTGGGAGGAGTCTCACAGCCAGCCCTATCAAACTTCCTCAAACATGTCTTGGATGCATGTCCACAATAGCAACATCAGGCCCCTGTATCCGCAACACATGCTAGTCCCAATTCGTAGTGTTCCTGCACAACCAACCCCAACGACAGCCGTTGCTTGACTCCTCTGTGCTCCAGATCCAAGATTGTACTTTCTGAAATGGGGGTACGCCAGGTCATGAAGTCCAGTAGGCAACAGTAGTGTAAAAACAGTACTTTATTAGAAAAACAAATATCAACAATGGGAAAAATTGAGCCAACGCGTTCCTTTCCCAACGGGGAACTTCATCAGGGCAACGTGTGGCTCCAGTTAACTGGTTAAGCCTCGGGAACTCCCCAATACAATTCCATATCCGAAAGTCAGTATTCAGAAACCTGTTGGATAAATGGTGACATTGGTCAAGCGTCCGTATAGTCACAAACGTTATCTGGTACAGTGTATTGCACTTGGACAAACCGGAATGCTTACAGGTATGATAAATCCTGCATAAAAAGACCGTAACAGAAGTTTGTGTGGTCGTAACCTTCGTAGGAAAGAAAAGGAAGGTTGCGACCACACAAACGTCTGTTAAGGTCTTAAAATGCAGGATTTATCAAACCTGTATGCATCAAGGTTTGTATCAGCTTGATACCCCTGCACCTTAACTTTCCCCACACTGCGCAGGAACAGCTGGAGACTAAGCAAGGGAACCACACCATAGCTGGCTTCCTGCACGTGTTGTGGGCAATTGACTGCACACATGTACTACTTTTGCGCCCTGCCAACACAGCACATAATCACCGCAACAGAAACCACACGCATTCCGTCAATTTGCAGGCAAAAGTGGACCACCGGGGCATGTTCACCAATGTCGTCGCGCACTTCCCAGGCAGTGTGCATGATTCCTACATCTTCCGCAAGCTCCCCACCCATGGTCCCCAGACCCGTCCGCAGCCCTGCGATGACTGGCCTCCCCTGCGCACCCAGGCCTCAATGCTCACCTGCCGCCACCGACGTGTCTCCAAGATGGCCCACCACGTACCGGTTCAACCTCCTCAGCCGATCGATGGATTCTGCTCCACAGGCTGCGGCACTGAACCCCAGATTCATGTGTATGTTTACTTTCGCCTTTGTTGTACACTGCGGTCCAGCAGGGCTCTCAATTCAAATCGAATCTTGATTGTTAGAATGGCGTATCGAGGCCTACGCATCATAGCAGGATGCACACCCGCTCAGCTCTTCAGGTGGGCCTACCTCAGTGCAACGCAAGTCATTGTGGTGGTAGGCCCGTGCCGGCCACAGTGAATGGGGTGCCACCAACTCTGTGCAACGCAAGTCATGGACCCTTTATGATTGAGCCTCGTGGTGCGGATGCCATCATGTCACCTCCAGCAGTCGGGAATGTGTGTGCTAGGCCCCTTTTATTGGCAGGGTCACATGTACTGTGACGCCTGTGCTGGATGGGTGTGGTGTGTGTGTAAACCAGCCCTCAGGGACTCACTGTGGCATGCTGACAACTAGACCAGTGATCAGCAGATCACTACAGGGAAGACCTGGGAGATGTAGCTTTGTCGTCCCCCCTGTAAGCATAAGCGGAGTGGGCTGGGCTGGCATATGCCAGTCCAGCGTAGGGATGTGTACAAGGAGCCCCGGGCTCTGGGCGTGGTTCAGTTCTGGGCTGGACACGGAAGTGACTAATTGCAATCGGCAATGTTGCACCCTGTGTCTCAAGTCACACAACAAGAGCAACATGGATGTAATGGGAAATCACCAACCCTACATTAATCCATACTTTCATACTTGATTGATCATAGACATGACATCTCTGTGTGAATTAGAATGTTTTATTCACATTCGGTGTGGTGCTGAAGCTGAAGCAGTACAGGGCCATGCAAACCCCACTTCACATTGTTGCCCTGTGGAGGGCCAGCCAGAGTCCTTTAGGGACTGACAAGTTCATCGGAAGAGGAAGAGTTCAGTCCGCAGTCTGATTGCTGTGTCCTTGGCTGTCCATGTTGAAGTCCAAGGTGAGTGTCGCAGAGTGTATCGGGGGACAGTGGAAGGTGATGATGCAGAGGGCAGAACCAAGCAGAAATAGGCCATATGGTGGAGATAAATGCTACCATCTCCTTTTTAACACTAAGTCAAAACCCTCCGTATCTTCGTCTTCGTCCTCTGATGTCTCATGTGCCTCACATGTTGGTGTTGTTGTTTTGTCTGCATCACTGTGTGGCAGTGACAAATCAGTGGCTGGCGCTGGAATGTATGCCGCACTGTGAGGCACTGGCACATCAGGGGGAGGAGATGTGGATGGAGTAGTAGCAGCAGCAGAATTCATCTGTGCCATGCCTTGTGGCAGCAATGCCATGATGAGGGTCTGCAGGGAATTGAAGATCCCAGCTATATGTCGCTGGTGTGCAGCCTTGGCAGCCATCCTTTCAGCCGCATCCGCTCCATGTTCCCTATGTACTTCCGCATGTGTCCCAACTCTCGGTTGACATCGCTGGATCTTTGGAGAGCATGGAGCAGACTGTGGGTGTCCATTAGGGACTGTAAGTGGTCCCTGATGGGACTTAGTCACCCACGTATGGCATCTAGTTTGGCTGCCATGAGGTTGAACCCCACCTGCACCTGTTCTGCCATCTCCTTCTGGACCTCTAACACACGGTGCTGGAATGCCGTTGGTTGTTCGTGGGGGTCCTGGGAGACAGTGGACATTTCGACAACATCACGGTTATATGTTTGTACTTGTACATTTACATCTCACATTTTCCTGCTATGCCAAATGTGATTGCCCAGTTTCTACACACAAGCGGCACCAGTTGTGTCCTCTGTTCTGTTGTGAACCTGTTGCAGTTTGTACCACATTGTTGTCAATGTTGATATGCTCTGAATGTTATGTGTGTGCTGCATTTTGGGAGAGTCGCCCCTGCAGTTCTGATTTCACTGCCCCTTATCCCTTTCAGGCAGTGTGCCATTGACTTCTGTGAGTCTACAGTGCTGAGCTGTTGCATACTTAGGTAAATTTGGATCCTGGTGGGAGTTGGGACTCTGGGGCATGGTTTGTCCGCAGATGTGTTGTTGATGTCAGGGGTTGTTTGTGCACGTGGATGTGACAGAGTGTGACCTGCTCCTTTACGGATGTGCTCCATACTCAGCCACCTCAGTGTTGTGGCGTACAACATGTCATGATTTATTGACTGCCGCCATGCTATTCGTCATGCAGTGTCACTTGCATTGTCAGTGTGAGTCACAGACACGCCGCTTTGCTAGGTTTGGCACATGTGCATGGGTTGGTTGTGAGATTGGTGATGTGTGGGACCACATAATCGACGGGGGCATACTTGCTGTTTCTGTGTGTGCTGCAGTGTGCCAAGGGGATCAGGGACATGATCCAGAGTCATTGTGGGTATGCACTGTGTTATACTTAATTGTGCATGTGTGCCATTGTGCCCATCTCCCCCCGTCCCCCCAATCCCTGGTCTTTACTCACCCTGTTGCTGTTGTGTCAGGTCACGTTGAGCAGTGTCCAGACCCCCAACTCCTGCCACCGTCTCCACACTGATGACTATGGACACCATTTCCTCCATCTCATCCAGCTCCTCCTGTGGTGCTGGACTCCCACCTCCAGTCTGTATTGCTGCCTGCTGGCTGTTGCTGAGTTCCTCTTTGGTTTTGTGCTTCAAATCATTCCAGCACCTCTTGACCTGGTCCATTGTCCTCCTCAGCACTCCGACTGCATTCACCTTGTCCATGATTGACTGCCATATTCCATTTTTTGTTGCCAATGACACAGTGGAGGTGATGAACAGTTGTTGATGGTGTTCTATTACCTCCGTTATAAGGATCCTGTTTTTCTGCGGACTGAACCGCGTCTTCCTCTTCTTCTTCTCCTTGCCCTTCCCTGACCCTGAGGTCTCAGGCTGGTCCTCCGTGGGGCTGCTGGGGTTCTGGTTGTCCTCTGTACTTGCTCCGGCTCTCTCCATTGCAATTCTCAGTTGTTTAGGTTTTGTTTGTGATTTTTTTCTCTGCTTTTATAGTGATTTTTCCCGCCTGACGTGGGTGAATTGCAGGCCTGGCGCAGCTTGTCGCTGATTTTTTTATTGCAGTTGGGCCCATCACCACTTTTTTCCCATTCAGCTTTAGATTTTTATCACCGTCCCAGTAATTTTAGCGCGTACATTTGACGCGTTATCAGGAAACTATCGCATGTCACCGCCGTGTTGTGAATACTACATTAACACGGAGTTATTTTCCTGCGAAGGACGGCGATATGCAAAATGGTGTTAACCTATTTTGACAATGATTATCGCACGTTCTTGAGAATATACCCCTGAGATTCAAGTAAGAGAACCTTCGAAATGCAGTGAATCGGATGGTGGAAAAGTTGAGATGAGAGGGAAAATGGAGATTGGAGTAACAGTGACACTGATAAAAATTGCGTCAGGCATTTTATTTTATGGTGGCCTTGGTGCAGGGAGGACCGACAAGAGAGTGCCTGTGGCACAAGGCTACCTTCTCTGAGATCACATGGGCCCTATAGGGACTTCGGATGCCTTTACGTGAGGCAGCCCAACTTGGAATCTTGTGGGTATTAAAAGCATTATGGTGGCCCTGGAGTAATGTGGCCTGGTTGAAAATTCTAAACATCCTCTGTACATTCTGGGCTTTGATGTCATGATGGCAATGGCAGGGGTTCTTTCTTTCATAGGGGATATCTGGGACACAGTGGTGGCTAATACTCATATACAGGGGCAACCCTGGGTTGGCTCTGATGAGTCTCCTGATCTAATATGATCAGCCTTGAAACTGGTGGCCACCTGTCGGCTCTCTGCCTCCTGCGGGAGGCGGCATTGCTTCTACTCATAGGGATCTGCTAACATGCACCTTCCTGTGTGTAAAAGCAACTGTGCTCCAATTTGAGCAAGCGAGAGCAAAATGCTCTGGCTTGTTCAAAGTGGAGCACAGTTTGCTGAGACTTGGCAGGAGCGGTTATGCTCCTGCCAAGCCATAGCAAACAGCTGTGCCCCGTGGGTGGGCACCCCGGGACATAGAAGGAGCTGACCCTGGGGGGTGGTGGTCCCCAGGGCCATGTATGACTCCAGGAGGGGGACCTTCCTTGGATAAGGGCTTGCCCCGGGGAGGTGGAGGTCCCTGGGGCTGAGAACTGCCCAGGAGATGGGCCATACAGCCACCTTCTCATTTCTTTAAAAACACTTTGGCCCCCAGGAGGTGGTGATGCCTGGGGCCCGGGAAGTCCATGAGGCCCCCCATATCAAAAAGTAAAAGCCCCGGGGAGCTGATGGTCCCCGGTGCAGGGGGGTCTGCAAGACCCCCCATTACATTAGCCCCGGGGAGGTGGCTGTCCCTGGGGCTGCGGGGTAGGCCATATGGGCCTTCCCCGCACAAATTTAGTAAATAACCCCATGGAGGTGGTAGTCCCCAGGGCTGCGAGGTGGCCGTATAGACCCGTATAGACCCCCGCATGTTTATTAATGTTTACCCCATCGAGGTGGAGATCCCACCAGGGGGCTCCTTATAAAAGAGGCCTGGGAGCTCACGCTTCTTTTTTATTTTTTTTATTTTGCCACGGATCCACCCACGAATTTGCAGCAATATTTACATCAAATTACAAAGAGCACACTTTCTAGACCAACATCTAGCTTTCTGCCAAATGAGGTGTCATTCCGTTCAATGGTTCGGGCTGTAGTTGCGTTAAAAAAATGAAATATTCCATTGGACATTAAAAAAAAAAATGCTTTTTGGGACCCCCTTTTTTGTCGGCCTGTGCTTGATGGATCACCCCGAAACTTTCCACACAGTAGCTGAACCAAAACAAGCATTGGCATAGCCAATAGGTCTTGCCTTTGGGACCTTCTAAGTGTTTAACCATGCAACAGTTAATGTTGGTGCACTAAGGATATTGTGCTGCATAACTAAATACTTATAAGGTCCCAAAAGCGAGACCTATTGGCTATGCCAATGCTTGTTTTTCTTGCATTTGGCCCGGGAAGGGGAGGCGTAAGTTATAGTTTGCTCTGCTAAATATATCTCATGAATTTCTATGTTTTTTTAGTTCAAAATGTTAAGGTTGCCACTGACATATAACTATAGCATTACTTAAACTTTTGTTTTTTTCAGTGAATATATATATATATATTACAGAGTGGTGGTAGCCATTCTGTAGTTATATTTACGATTCTCAGAGATAGTAATTGCACTAATTTTTGCTCACTAATAACTTTACGTCAGTTTGATGAATCGCCACAAAATGTTCTAGACCTATAGCTTCTTCTATATCTGCAAATGATGCAAAGTTTCGCAGAGATGTGTCAAGGAGGTGCATAATAACAGGGGCACGCCAAAATGCGTTTTGGCACCAATGCATTTCTCAGACGTAGCATAGAAATGGCTGAATGGATTTAAATAAAATTTGGCAGGAAGATAGATTATGATGTGTAGATGATGCATTTGGGTTTTATAAGTGAGTAGGGAAGGTGTATTTTAATTTAGTGATTTCTGTTGCTGTAATTTTGTAAAATGTGGCGATGACAAGGCATTAAGTGATTGGGTAATGACTGACTTTACAAAAGTTAAAGACAGCTATGCTGTTTTCGTACACTTTGGCTGTGTTCTGGCCTTACATGTAGGTATTAGGTTTGAACATTTTCCCTACCTGCACTGTGTTCTCACAAATTATGTAATTTGTGATGTCATAAGTGTTACTGTAAATAGGGGAGTATCCAGAAAATTAAAGTACCATCCACTTAGAACTAAAGCTCTCATGGCACCTAGCAAGCAAAGCACATGAGCCCAACCTTTCCTAGAAGAGCTCCCATGTCTCTTCCATCTAAGCACTGATAACCACTGTTTCACCTTTCCACTCTGCCATCCATCCATCCACTCTGCCATCCATCCTTCCATCTATACACTCTGCCATCCATCCATCCATGCTGCCATCCATACACTCTTCCATACATCAACTTTACCATGCATCCATCCATCTACCTACTCTACATCCATCCGTCACACATCCATCCATCCATCCACCCTGCCATCCATTCACTCATTCATCTGCTGTGCCATCCTTTTACTCATGCTTTCACCCACTCATCCATCCATGCTTTTTCTTTGCCATCCTTTCACCTGTCCAGCCACCTAGCCAGGTCTGGTGGCTCAGTTCACTAATGTGTCTACTGCACTCTGTGTTCGACCTCATGGTCACAGGTTCAAATCCTGGCGGGTCCACTCAGCCTTTCATCCATCTGAGAATGATAAAATGAGTACCGTTGGGTAACAATAAACATCTGTTATTTAGTGCCAAGTTGCCTCTGGGTAAACTAGAACTTTACAAATACATATACTATGTTATCGATCCCTTTACTTTGCTATCCTTTCATGTGTCCATGAGGGTATCCGCTGACTCACTCACTCACGTATCCATCCCTTCACTCTGCCATACATTCACCTGTCCATCCACCCAAACATTCACTCATCCATCTATCAACCCAATCATACATCCTTCCATTCACCTTTGTTTCTATTGAATATCCATTTTAGCTTTCCCTCTTCTATCATGCCGTCTTTCGTTCATCCATGCTACCACTTGCTCTTGTGTTGGCGCTGTATTCCTATTATGAGCTTTATCTGTCGAGTTGCAAGCAGAAGAGGCCCATAAAGAACCCCACCCTTGCTGTAGCTGCTAAAGCGGGGATTCGCAATGCCCCTGATTGTAAATACTATTATTTTAGACGGTATAAGTGATACAAAAGGGTGTAACAGGTAAATGGAGCGATTGCGAGTTATACTTGTCGCATTGTGGGTACTGAGTTGAACACACTGTGTATAGAGGGGTGCTTGTTATAATAATTTGAAGATGTTGCATAAATTATAAATTTAAGCTATATTTATAACTTTAGAATTTGTAAAGTTTGTGTAGTTTAAGCAAAGCCCAGTGGTGGGAAGTCTGATATTCTTGCAAAGGCTCTGTAAATGGGCAAAACAGGACAACCAACAACAGTTTTTCTACCAAGGCCAGAGCTACTAAATTAGCATGACCTGGGTTGATATGAAATCCCAAAGCCAAATGAAAGCAGAAGCAAATAGGTGGCAAACAGAATATAATGTGATATTTCAATGCATACCGTGTAATTACAGCAATTTGTCAGGTTTTATGTAGTTTACACTTGGGCAGTTGGCCTTGCATTGAAGTGTGTGATGGAGAGTTCACCTCCAGAATGAATCTCACACTAGACGACCTTTAGTGTCGTGCTTAGTGGCACGAGAAAGGGACATTTTGTGGCACCAGTGCAGCTAATGACATAATCAGCACACCCCTGTATACATTTGGTGCTGAACAGTTAATCCAGGCTATAATAGTAAATGTGTACTAATCTTCGCAACTGGCGCATTAACCTCCTAACCTTCCTACATGGTGTACGGTCTCACTCCAGAGTGCAGCATGTGATGTGCACATCTGGCGTGCTAAGCGTCGGATGCTCATGGTGGGGTTGAATCGCCGCCATATTTCGACGCCCCCAGGCGCGTGAGTCTGTGCACCGTATTTGCTTTGACACTGTGGTGTGGGCAAAGGTGCGTCGCTTCGTTCCCAGATTTCTTACCACAGGTGCTGCCCAAACATTGCCCAGGCGATGACGTGACTGAGCGTTGGGGCAAAGAAGAGTCAGGATGTTGCAAGAGGTCACATAGTAGGTCATCTTGGTTGATATCGTTATTTTGCTGCATCGTGTTTTTGAGGTACATGTCCGAAAGAGCAGCATGCGTTGAATTTACCAATCCTCACAGTTTTGCGGACGTTTTATATGTGGACTTTTTATGATCAACATTATTCTGTTGGGGGGAAGATTTTTCTTCTGCTTGCTCATTCATCACTGCAAATTAGACGAGGCGTGGCCCATCATTTTCCCCTTTCTGTCTGTCCGTTGAAGTAACAACCTATTAGGTAGGGCACAGAGGTCCTAAAAAAACACACAATGGCGGCACCAGTTTGCTTAGCCAATGCACAATAATTCAGGCCTGCACCTAAAACATCAAATTTCACCTTGTGTGAGGCCTCGGAGGGGGCGGGGCCTCGTCCTGAAAAGTACCGAAGAAGCACCTTTGTCCTGTCCACCCCACCACCACTGCCCCATCCACTAAATCCTCTTCTCCAAAAAAAGAAAAAAAGATTTCTGGGCTGGTGCCGATGTCCCGGGGTGTCTTCACACCCCTTAATGGAAGTCCACAGTTCAAGGCCTCCAAAAGCAGTGCTTTAAATGGGCCGGTACTCACCGGTACTGAGTACCGGCACTTCTAAATTTTCTAGCCCTCAGTGCCGGCACTTTTCTTTAGTCAGGGAGAGTACCGGTACCCTGATTGATGTCACGTCAGGCTCAGGGTCCGTATCTCCTCCAATGCAGGACAGATGCCGCTCTGACTCCGGATCTTGCAATAACACTGAGCCATGAAGTTGACTTTTGCAGAGACGCTGGTAAAGTCCAGAGGCGCCCCTTTGTATTTCCTCACACTGCAGGGGTTTGAGAGGGCTTGCATCACGCTGTGATTAACAGAGTAGGGTCTAGCCAGACCTTGCACTGTTGATTAGGCGTGCAACAACCATTCAGCTGGAAATGCTCTATTTTTAGGTCGAGCCTAGCGTAAGGCTGCGCACATGGGCAGTCTCGCAGGCGAGATTGAATGATTTAGGGTCAGTGTGTAGTGTATGTTCATCTCACTTTAAATGATGTCCCTTGTTTATGTTATGTATTTGATGGTGATTCTTGTATACTATAGCGTGCGCTCTTTGAAGGTATGTTTACCTTCAAAGAGGGCCCACGTGTGATGTCTGTTGCAGTTAGAAATCCTAACTACTGAACCTGGCATTCAGCGGTTGGAGTTCTTCCTGTATTGACATGCTCCTGTGTTGTCCTCACTGTATTTGAAGAATAAATCTTCTTGGATCACCAACTGCTCAACTTGTCTTCTTCATTACCTATTTCCTTGTATGCTTGGAAGCATACTTCACATTTTGACGACGATTCATAAAAAAGAGGACCACCATATTTGCACCATCTACCTCCGTTTTCCAGCGCTCCTGTGATCGGCGTTGCTTCCTGCTCCCTTCTAGTGTTCTCCGCTTCGCTGTGCCATCTTCGGGGACCCGATGACGACATTTTGAGTGTTTTGCTGCCTTCTCGTCTTACACTGATCTGACGTCTCGCGCCCAGCTCACGTGGTATCGGAGCAACAGCAGCAATGTTCCAATAACAACAAAAGGCACTATCACGCTCACGTAGCAATGTTACCGGCGGCCATCTTGTTTTCATCAGCAAGTGTGTTTCCATGACAACAGCTTCACCGATGATCCCGCTTACGATCAGAGCTGCATTTTGAACACGGCCTCACACAGAGTGTGTATCATTCGGCGATATACACGCCCATTATTCAAATTTGAGGATTAAAACTCAAGTATTAAATATTTAAAGGAGAACAACACTCTGAACAAAAAAAAGGGAAAGAGAAAATTACACAAAATTGAAGGTAATTTTCAAATTATTAAAAATAATACAAAATATATATATAATACTATGATATATATTTAACATTAATTTTCTTCGTTTTACAGTAAAATTAATAAGATCATTTTTTACTACGCTCATTCTCTTGAATGGCAACTAATCAACAAATAGTGTTCCTTGAACAATTTCTTCCTGCTCCTGGTAAACCTAAGGAGATTTGGAAAACTTGGTTCCGTAGCTTTGAAAGTTACTTGGTTGCCATTGATGCTGATGAATATTCTGCAAAAAGAAAGTTGGCAATTTTATATAGTCACTTGGGCAAGGCAGGCCGTGAAATATTTGATAATCTTCCGGCTGGCATTCCTCCTCCTGGGAATGGAGATGGCTGGAATGTTTTCACTGACGCAGTACAAAGACTCAATAAAAAATTTCTAGAGCAGCCAAATGTAATTCTGGAACGATATAACTTCATGAAAAGAAAACAAATGAAACAGTAGAAGAGTTAATTTCTGCTCTCAGAAATTTAGTGGCAGAATGCAACTGTGGAGCTTACCTTGACACAGTCATCAGAGATCAATTTGTGTACAAATGTTTTCATAAAAAGATACAAGAGAGGATTTTAAGTTGCCGTGATCCCTCTCTATCAGAAGTCATAGATATGGCTAAAAGCATTGAGAGATCAATTATTTCATCACAATGCATTTCTGAGGAAACCTTTCCTTCAGTCAATTTGCAGAATGACACCCAGGTTAATGCCATTACTGCAAAAAACAAAATTGTGAAACCTTTTAAAAAAAGAATGACTTCTTCGTGCTATAGATGTGGTTCAAGAACACATCTTGGGAACAGTCCTATTTGCCTCGCTCTTGGAAAGAGATGTTCAAATTGTCAAAAATTAGGACATTTTTACACAGTCTGCAGGAGTAAGCGATTTGTTCAAGTTAGTGCGGTTTCGACAACAGAAAATCCCAACATTAACATTTCTTCTGTTGAATCTTCCCTTCAAAACTTGGACATTAATACTGTTGATGTGTCTTCACACACCTTACCAAAAAAGATCATACTTTCAATTGACACTGATGGAGATTCATCGACACTTAATCGTGCAAAAGATCCCACATGTGAAGTTACAATTAATAACATTTCCTTCAACATGATGGCAGACTCTGGTGCTCCTGTAACCATCATTTCTGATGTTTTATTTAAATTTCATTGGCCTTCTTCTTGTCTGCAGTTACATCCTCTAGACATTGTTCCAAAAGCTTATGGTGGCAAGGACATAGATATGTTGGGTTACTTTATAGGTGATGTGTCATGTTTGGGTAAATGTATTTGTACCAAGATTTATGTGGCAATCAAAGGGAAGAGTATTATTGGTTGGCAAGACCTTGCAAAAATGGGCCTCAAGCTAGTTCCAGGTTCAGATTGTCCGGTACAAGTTAATGACGTCTCCATTTCATTAATTTCTGAAAACTTACATGATTTGGTTAGTAGCATCACTTCAGAATTTCCAGAGGTCTTCAAGGAATCAGTTGGCATAATTAAGAATTACGAGCATTTAATTAAGCTCAAACCAGGTGCCATTCCAGTCATGCACAAATTAAGAACCATTCCGTTAAATGTTAAAGATGATCTGAAGAAATTATTAGATAAAATGGTGTCTGAAGGCATAATTGAAACAACAAATTCTTCACAATGGGTCAGTCCAATAGCTATTGTTAAAAAAGAAGGATTCCAGTATTCGTTTATGTGCTGACCTTCGCTCACTAAATCAAAACATAATCATTGATTGTCACCCCCTTCCCAAAATTCAAGATTTACTTACTGGCATTTCTGGATCAAATTTTTCCTCCTTACTTGATCTCCGTAGTGCATACCGTCAAATTCCTTTGTCCCCCTCTTCTTCTGACCTTAATACATTTATTACTCCGTTTGGAGCTTTTAAATACTTAAGGCTTCCGTTTGGCCTGGCTTCTGCAGCCAGTGTCTTTCAGAAATTTATGGATGACTTACTCAGAGATATATCATCTGTACAAGCGTATCAAGATGACGTTCTTATTTTTTCCAAAAATAAGGATGAGCATATTCACACTTTGAAAGCAGTTTTATCCCGATTCAGAGATGTTGGTGTAACTTTAGGAAAAGACAAATGTACATTTTTTGCAACGCAAGTAGATTATCTAGGGCACTCAATTTCTGGGAATGGTATCAAACCAAAATGTTCCCTTACTCAGGCCATATCGAATGTCCTCATTCCCTCTGATAAAGACTCTTTAAAATCTTTTGGGGGTTTGACAGAATATTACTCAAGATTTATCCAGGGTTACTCTCACATTGTTCAACCTTTACGTGCACTTCTTAAAAAAAATGTAAAGTTTTTGTGGTCCAGTGAAGTTTAATATGCATTTAATTTAGTTTAAAAAGTCATAATTGAAGCACCTGCATTATCATCTTTCACCCCTGGGTTAAAGTGTACAATTTCTGTTGATGCAAGTCAACATGGCCATGGTGCAGTCCTCTTCAATGGATAGGTACAAAAGAGCATACCATCGGCTTCGCTTCCAGATCCCTAAATAGTGCTGAAAAAAATTATAGTACTATTGAAAGAGAAGCTTTAGCCTGCTCGTGGGCAGTTGAAAAATTTAAAACTTTTATTTGGGGTTCTCACTTCATTCTTCTTAGTGATCACACACCACTGTTACATCTACTCAATGGCAACGGCACTGGCAAAGCTTCAGCTAGGCTTGTCAGAATTCTTTCTAGATTACATGAATACAATCTCACTATACAACACATTTCTGGAGGACATAATCTTAGAGCAGATTGTCTTTCTAGACTACCTTTAAAGGAAAATTTGTTAGATTCAAAATTTGACGACATAGAATGTGTTGTTGCCTCAATTGAGGATCTAGTTCTTTCTCCTTTTATTATTTCGCAATCAGAATGGGTCAAAGCTTACTGTGATGATTCCACGCTCTCTGCCGTTAAGAACATGATTATCTCAGGTTGGCCAAAAGAGCGTTCCCTTCCTGCCCCTTTAAAATCATTTGCTCAAGTGTCAAATGATTTATCTATTGATAGTGATGTTATTTTTTGTGGAGATCAATGTGTCCCTCCAACTGTTTTTAGAAACAAACTTTTTTTATGCAGCTCATGAGGGTCATTTAGGGATTGGCGCCACTCCAAGGAAACTCAAAGAGCACTTTTGGTGGCCAGGTCTAGACAAGGATATAACTAATTGGATTGACAATTGTGACACATGTTTAGTGTCTGATAAACATTGGAAGACATCTCAACTTCCTTTACATTGTGCTCCTTTACCCGAGGAGCCCTGGTCGAAAATCGCAATTGACTTTGCTGGTCCTTTTCTTGTTTTACCACAACACAAACACTATATCATTGCACTCATTGATTATCACTCAAAATGGGTTGACTTTGATTTTTGTGAAACTCCCAATTCAAATTCTGTCATCAAATTTCTTACCAGAGTTTTTCTAGCCGAAGGTTCACCAAAAGAAATTGTTACTGATAATGGATCACATTTCTGTTCTTCTTTAATGCAGGATTTTCTTAAAATGCATGACATTAAACATCTTAGAGTTGCATTGTACTCCCCATCCTCGAATGGTCTCATTGAGAGAATGAATAGATTCATCAAAGAAGGCATTCAGTCTGCAATTTCCAGCAATGTTGATGTTGAAGCTTTCCTTAGGAAGAAGATCTGGTCATACATGGTCACTCCTCATTCCACTACTGGCAGATCTCCCTGTAGGTTGCTTAAGAAAAGGAATCCTAATGGGAACATCTGCCCCTCATGGATAAAAGGTCTTTCGAGAAATGATAATTCTTGTTTAGCTTGTCATGATAAACAAATTATTAAGACAAATGTTCTTGCGCAACAGGAAATTCAAAAGAAAGGTTTTGATTCTGTAGTTAATCCTGTTGTGCAAACATTTCAGATTGGTGATTGGGTCATGATCAAAAATCCTAATAGAGTTAAGGGTGTTTCCAAATGTTCCCTCCCAACACAAATTATTAAAGTTGCAAAAGGTTCAGTTTTTTTGGATAGAAAAGGATGGTGGAATAAAAGAGCTATAGTCACACTTTCTCCTGAGCAAGCTAACAAAATTCGGTTGTCAAAGCACTCTTTTGACAACTCTTCATGTTCTCATTTCCCTATTGACTCACCTTCTGATAATTCAAACAATTGCACACAACCTTCTCAAACTTCTTTTGACAGCTCTGCTCAACGCTCATCTTCTGCTTCCAGCATTCAATTCAATTCCTCTTCTCCTACACCCACAACTTCAGTATCAAGCAGACCTTCTAGGAATTGCTCATTCCCTGCGAAATTTAAGGACTTTTATTTGTCTTAATCTTTCTTTCTTTTCACAGCATGTTCTTTTATAAAAAAAAAAAAAAAAGGGAGATGATGTAGTGTATGTTCATATCACTTTAAATGATGTCCCTTGTTTATGTTATGTATTTGATGGCGATTCTTGTATTCTATAGCGTGCGCTCTTTGAAGGTATGTTTACCTTCAAAGAGGGCCCGCGTGTGATGTCTGTTGCAGTTAGAAGTTCTAACTGCTGAATCTGGCATTCAGCGGATGGAGTTCTTCCTGTACAGACTGCTCCTGTGTTGTCCTCACTGTATTTGAAGAATAAATCTTCTTGGATCACCAACTGTTCAACCCGTCTTCTTCATTACCTATTTCCTTGTAGGCTTGGAAGCAGACTTCACACAGTGTCAGTATCGGGCTTTAAGCCCCGCCCCTCTTTCCTATTGGCTGACGTCATCGTTTATGCTAAATGGCGGCCAGCCATTGGGAAAGAGCACTTGCTGACATCGCAAAAGCTGTGTTATCTTTATGGGGCCATGTGTTTCAAACACATGGCCCCATAAAGACTAGAAAGCTTTCACTACGGAGGAAAGTGAAAGCCGACCGTGCTTGTTTACTTTTAGAGCGAGGCAGTTGTCATTAGTCCTGTGCAACTATTCATCGCTTTCATCGTCATTTCTGTGAAGGACATTTTGTTAATACTCTCCATCCGCGCCCCACAGTGCGTATCTTATGGCCCTCTCTGTTCTGGAATAAACACAAAGCTGACGTATGCTTACTCTTGGTTCCCCCGGCTCGTTTACACATCTCTGTTAAACCGCGCCTCCCCTTTCACCCCTCACCCAGACTGCGCCCGTTTTAAATCATTGCAATAATGAACATAATATTATTTAGGCCACCAATAAAATGGGAAAGAACGGCAGAGAAGCCAAAGTGGGCGTCGCTGGGCTGCTAATACAACGCGGTGCGATTCTAGGCACTTTCACATCAAAATTATACGTTCGTAGCTGTGGCGCGCAGGCTGATGGAAACAGTGACACTTGGGAGCCAATGATGAAACGAATGCAGAAAGGACTAATATTATTTGCCAAAGATCACAAGTTCGCGTCAAATGGGAAGTAGGAATTTGAGCGAACTATCCTAGTTCCATAGAGGGTAACGTGTCCACTAGAGGCCAGGATTGCAGGCGATGTAATTACCAGTAACAATTATTGTTTTTTTGTACATATACCACAATGCGCAGAACGGCACATGGGCCTCTTCACATTATGCATCAGTGTGATAAATTATTCAACACATTGTCATTTCGGGTCTATGAGAGTGATTCAGACTGCGAATACACCGTCTACAAAAACAATGGCACCACTAATGTATTTATTATATTGTTTACAGGTGTTTCATGAAGTGCAGACCGAATCTAAGAAGGGCTCGGGGCTTAGCTGAACCCTGGCACACATTGCCAAACAAGGCCAAAAGCTGTTATTATTCTCCTAAATATATGACAAAAGAGTTTTGTTTATTTTTAAACGGCATATTCTTATTTAACCAATATTTGATTCTAGCGCCGTGTAGGCCACTGCAGGCATCTGCGCGCTGTGCGGAAACAAGTGTTTCACACATTCTGCAATGACACTCTCCCGCGGTGCGCCAGACCCATAGAGTGCCCTCACAGCTAGTAACAGGAAGTTGCGTTTAGAGAGCGAAAGGGACTGAGCGCACCTATTCACTCGGCCGATACTAGAGGACTTTGGTGCAGGAAGCCAGGGTTCGAGCCTCGGGGTCGCGTCCACATCCTGCGATTCTGGGCAAATAACTTAATCTCCCCGTGCCTGAATATGTAATGTAAATACAGTGCTCATGTACAGCGCACCAATACCCTCGGGTCGAGTTCGCGCTATATAAAAGATGCAAATAAATAAAAACTCGGGCGGCAAAGCAATGCGGTCAGTCCCAATCTACACGTCTCTGGTAAATATCTTCTCTGAATAAGAATAGGTCCCAGAGCTCAGATACAGGGGTCCTAGAATTGTAATGACAAAACGCTGGATGGGTGGGCAGTGTGGTTGGATGAATGGCTGGCTGGATCATGGATAAAACACTGGTTAGGTGGGGCAGTGTAGGTGGGATGGATGGCTGGCTGGATCATGGATAAAAGGATGGATGGGTGGGTGGTGGGATGCTATGCAGGCGAATGAATGACTTGCACAGCGCATCTCTGTTCCAGGGTTTTCTAGCTTGGAGGTGGGGGGCTCGAGACGTCATGTCCTGGCTCAGTCCAAGACCCATGGTATCTTCACACCTTTTTCGGTGGGCTCCAATTTAACAAATCTGCATAAAATGGCAAACATATGTACATGTGTGGGGAAAATACGAAACAGTAAAGGGGCAAGTGGCGTTGTCTGCAAATAGTGCATTGTTTGCAGTTCTATACACGCCGTGCCTCTGCAGTACACGCCCAGGCGCACACAAACATATTTTCCATTTAGGGACACAGGAGGCCCCTCCTCCGACCTGCCAGCTGAGGGGAACTGCGCGTACAGACCACCGTGGGAGCTAAACCCAGGGTACAGGAGGCCCGTCCTCTGACCTGCCCCTCAGGTAAGGTGTACGTGCACATAGTTTAACGGACCCTGCACTGTATGTACAGATTAGTACATAAACACCAAATTCACGCCCAGTGACGCAGGAGGCTCGTCCTCTGACCTTACAGATGAGGGAAACTGCGTGTACAGACCCCGGTGGCACCCCTACGCTGCACGCCCAATGCACACATAAACACACATTTCACACTCAGGGCACAGGAGGCCCGCCCTCCGACCTGCCAGTTGAGGGAAACTGCTGTACAGACCCCGGTGGCACCCCTACACTGCACGCCCAATGCGCACATAAACACACATTTCACACTCAGGGCACAGGAGGCCCGTCCTCCGACCTGCCCGTTGAGGGAAACTGCTGTACAGACCCCGGTGGCACCCCTACACTGCACGCCCAATGCGCACATAAACACACATTTCACACTCAGTGCTCAGGTGGACCGCCCTCCGACCTGCCCGTTGAGGGAAACTGCTGTACAGACCCCGGTGGCACCCCTACGCTGCACGCCCAATGCGCACATAAACACACATTTCACACTCAGGGCACAGGAGGCCCGTCCTCCGACCTGCCCGTTGAGGGAAACTGCTGTACAGACCCCGGTGGCACCCCTACGCTGCACGCCCAATGCGCACATAAACACACATTTCACACTCAGTGCTCAGGTGGACCGCCCTCCGACCTGCCCGTTGAGGGAAACTGCTGTACAGACCCCGGTGGCACCCCTACACTGTGTTGTGTCCTGCTGGACACAGTCTAGTGTTTTCTGCCAGCCACTCCCCCGAGGGCTGGCCCACACACACACCCCCTCACCCATCCAACACGGACGTCACCAGTCAGGTGACCCGGCGAATAAAGGGGCCCGAGTGCACGTGCTCGTGGCCAGTTAGCTAACGATAGCCACGGTGTCGGTGTCCGTCATTGATCATCATGTGGGCCTAGGCCCACGACGTAACATTTGGCGACGAGCGGGTCTATCCCGCGTGTGCAGCCGCCGTGTTCCCGTGAGAGGAGGGGGAATGTGCATCGCCCTTAGAGAGGGCAGACCCTGAAGCAGGTGATCATATCTTCGAAGTATCCGAGGGGCGTGTGAAGGGCCCCACGGTGAAGTTGAGGTGGCGGAAGCCCGCCCCGCGCATGACGATCCTGCAGTTCCTACCGCTGGCGTGAGGTAAAGCCTCATGAACACAGAAGGAGCACGGGCGAGGCCGGACTGCTGAGACTTGCCCCGAGGAAGAAGTGAGCCTGTCCAGCGATCGGGCCAAGGTGAGCCCGGGATGGCGATAGTGCCGGGCTGTCATGGAGCTCCGCAAAGTAAACGGAAGCGGCCCGTTGCTGACCGGAGACACGCCGGTGCACAGCTGTGTCCAGCGAGGACTGCAGGGATGAAGGCTGGCCACAATGCAATCGAGCGGAGCGGGGGCCCATCCCGCAGTTGATCCGCCTACAATTCCCGCGGGTGTAAGGTGAGCCCTGGCTGCGGGATATTGGGGGCAGTGAAGACAGCGTAATGAGGGGAGATTAGGAAGTAAAGCGGTAGCCCGCTATGTCACCCCTCGAAGGAGACTAACAATGCCCCATACCGGCAGCTGCGCTAAACTTACGCACCCCCCCCCGCGCGCAGCGTGTGAACTGCGAGGCTGCAGCGGTGGGGTGGAGTAAGGAAGAGACCGTGTCCCGCCAGCGGACGATCAGAGCACCGCAAGTGCAAACTGACCAGGCGACCGTCAATGAAAAGTGCCGAAGCACACGAGGGCTGCCGGGTGTGGGACTAACATTAGCTTAAATGCCCATTCAGATCTGTGCAGAGAAAAAATTAAACGGAGTGAAATCTTGCCGCAGTAGAGAGTGGCCGTGGCGCCACGAGGACCGCTGGTGCGGTGCACTGAGGCCCAGGAACGTCCAGGTGTATCTGCAGCTCGGTGGGCATCGGGGCTGGAAAGAAGAAGGTAGCACCCACCACGAGGTGCCTGCCCTCCATTCCTCTGCCCCATCGAAGCCCGGGGAGTACAGGACAAACGGCAGCATAAAGGAACCGAGCGTGGTTCCAGAACGAAGGAAAAACGACCGCAGACAGCCAGAGTTTGCCCTGCAGCGCCATCTAGTGGCCGTTTTGCGCTATTGCGGCCAAGGAAAAGAATAATATTCTCAAGCAGACAAGAAAAAGGATCCAATTTCTGCAGCATGCACTAAGTGCCAGGGAAGAATGTTATCCATGTGTTAAAATGAATAAATAAATAAATAATAATAATAATAGGCTAAAGAACACAACCAGTGCCAGCAGCAGCATCGAACTGGTTGTTGCAGCACAATACAAGTAAGGGACAATATTGCACTAGCAGCAAGAAAAAGGCAACGCTGAACAGGAACACAGTGAAGTCTGACAAGGGCATAAAGTGATTGTGCAGGAAAGCCGCCATGCCAAAGTGGTGCCAAGAAACTACACAGCTCTAAGGATGAAGAGATAAGGCGCAGTTAGGCGCCAGGAGCACAGAAACACAGCGCCAAGCACGTACGCAGCCACACAGTGAGTGCATGAAGTAACACAACACTGCACCTAAAACGAAAAGCGCCCACACCCACTGTACTGGTCACCCCAGCCAAACATAAGGAGAGGACAGAGTGGGAGGAACTAAGCAATGGTCAAGACATCACAGCAATAGATGGATCAGAATGGTGCCACCTGCCCCATGGACTGCATGTCAGGTTGACAAAAAGAGACTGATGCAGAGTGAGAGACCCCCCAGGCCGGTGGAGAGAAGAAGAGACCCCCAGGCCGGTGGAGAGAAGAAGAGACCCCCCAGGCCGGTGGAGAGAGTGAGAGACCCCCCAGGCCGGTGGAGAGAGTGAGAGACCCCCCAGGCCGGTGGAGAGAGTGAGAGACCCCCCAGGCCGGTGGAGAGAAGAAGAGACCCCCAAGCCGGTGGAGAGAAGAAGAGACCCCCCAGGCCGGTGGAGAGAGTGAGAGACCCCCCAGGCCGGTGGAGAGAGTGAGAGACCCCCCAGGCCGGTGGAGAGAGTGAGAGACCGCCCAGGCCGGTGGAGAGAGAAGAAGAGACCCCCCAGGCTGGTGGAGAGAGAAGAAGAGACCCCCCAGACTGGTGGAGAGAGAAGAAGAGACCCCCAGGCTGGTGGAGAGAGAAGAGACCCCCAGGCCGGTGGAGAGAGAGAGACCCCCGACCAGGAGAGAGAGACACCCTGCTGCCATGCACACAGAGCCACCCTGATGCCACTACCAATGTCTTCAGTCAGAGAATTACCTACCCTGGAAAGCTGAAAGTGTAGTGAACCGAGAGAAGAAGCCACACAACAGTGACAAGCTCTAATGAGAAATGCGAGCATTTGCACGCCAACTTGCGGTGAATAGTCCCCTCGCAGTAAAGAGAACCTGGCTGATATTTCTCAGAAAAAGTGATAGACAAGTATATACACTATTTGTGGCAAGTGAACACCGCAGCAAGAAAAGCAAGTATACAGCGCCACTGCTGTCAGAGCAGAGGCAAGGAAAAGAGGAGACGGAAGGGCGATTACCCGCCATCTGTAAAGCACCAAGGAAATTCCCAGAAGGGAGAGGGGCCCTGTGTGGCCCGAAAGCAGGAGGAAGAGAGATCGTAATCACCCCACCTGCACCAACGTCGCCCAGCAGTGAGCCAGAGATTATTCAGGGAGTGCCCCCAATACTGCCTTAAGACTGTGGTGCGCAACAGTCCGGTGCAGGCAGGAGGAGAGTCCAGCACTCCGAGTGGCACGTCACCACTACTGACGCAAGAGAAGGGAGATACATACCTCCCAAGCGATCCGAAATTACAGCTGGAATACTCTGTCAAGGAGAGGAAGGGTATGGAAGGTCTTACACAACGGATCCATCAAAACTCACCCATCCCCTCCACTGCCGTTCCTGAAATGGCTGACGCACCTGAGAAGCACAGGTGTAGAAGCGACTTGCACTGCAACACGATGCCATTGCAGCACGATGCTACTGCAACACGATGCCTTTGCAGCATGATGCTACTGCAACACGATGCCTTTGCAGCATGATGCTACTGCAACACGATGCCATTGCAGCATGACGCTACTGCAACACGATGCCACTGCAACACGATGTCATTGCAGCAAGATGCCACTGCAACACAATGCCATTGCAGCAAGATGCCACTGCAACACGATGCCATTTGCAGCACGATGCCACTGCAACACGATGTCATTGCAGCAAGATGCCACTGCAGCAAGAAGCGACCTGCATCACGTGGTCTGTTGACACATTCTAGAGAAGATAAGGAGTGGCGAGATATAGGACAGTGAAAGTCCTATTCCAGGAAAATGGACGACAACAAGTGAACAGTGGGAATCAACAAAAGGGGACTAGAACAAGTACTCGCACGATCACCTGAGTGCACCTTCTAAGATATGACAGCCACTGGGGTGGGGTGACATCATTCTTCATAGCGACCGTCATCCACCTGTCGCCGGCTGCTTAAAGAAAAGGGCATCCCTGTTCTACTTACACAAATGCCAAATCAGAAGAGCTGCACCAAGTGTCCGACGAGTATCATGACTGCAAAGATTCGCCAGTCATCCCTATTCACTGCCAGCTATCACCAGATGTGGTGCAAGTCGTCTTATGGCAGCCACTCCATCATCTGTCATGTGCATCACTGCCATCCTTGGCGCGTCAAGAACAATAACTGGAGTCCCACACCATTTGCCAGAACCAGCGACGATCCGAAAATACAGTGACCATCTGTTGAACCAGCGCATGTCCTGATCCTGATAGCGAGATCATGTTTCTGGCCAAGACACATCCACCCCTGAAGTTTGCACGAGTGACGAGGCAGTGGCTCCAGAGTCAGAGCCCATATGCAGTCCCGGGGCAACTCATCCAAGGGGCCTCCCAGAGCGTGAGAGATGGTCTGTACTGTGCCCCACCAATGGATTCCAGGAAGTACCCAGGCCATCCAACCGAGAATCTCAACAGGTCACAGAAGGCCAAGACTGTCGTCAAAGGATCAAGCGACGCAATCGTCTGGTGTGTTACAGTGGACTCATCTATACGCTCCTGATGCACCCATGTTGAACAATAAGACACCGATTGCCTCACAGCAAGAGTACGCTGGACCGATGAACATCACGTAGGTGGACCATCCCTCAACTGAAGCGAAGCTGAAAGGTCCGGATTCCAGCAGCATCGTGTTCATCCCCAGATATACCTGGTTAAAGTATGGACATGTGCAAAGACGTCCGGGTGCTCCCAGCTGCACCTGTCCACCGGTGTCCTGCGAACTACATCTCTGAACTGTGGGACTTCCATTATTTTAGTTGTTTTTCTCATTCCTTCCCATAGGTTGGACTTTTGTTTGTTGTTTTTCGTTTTATTAAAATTTGGGAGGAATGTTGTGTCCTGCTGGACACAGTCTAGTGTTTTCTGCCAGCCACTCCCCCGAGGGCTGGCCCACACACACACCCCCTCACCCATCCAACACGGACGTCACCAGTCAGGTGACCCGGCGAATAAAGGGGCCCGAGTGCACGTGCTCGTGGCCAGTTAGCTAACGATAGCCACGGTGTCGGTGTCCGTCATTGATCATCATGTGGGCCTAGGCCCACGACGTAACACACTGCACGCCCAATGCGCACATAAACACACATTTCACACTCAGTGCTCAGGTGGCCCGCCCTCCGACCTGCCCGTTGAGGAAAACTGCTGTACAGACCCCGGTGGCACCCCTACGCTGCACGCCCAATGCGCACATAAACACACATTTCACACTCAGTGCTCAGGTGGACCGCCCTCCGACCTGCCCGTTGAGGGAAACTGCTGTACAGACCCCGGTGGCACCCCTACGCTGCACGCCCAATGCGCACATAAACACACATTTCACACTCAGTGCTCAGGTGGACCGCCCTCCGACCTGCCCGTTGAGGGAAACAGAGCTCCACGAGACACTACACACCTGCCCAGTGCTGAGATGTTGGGAGCCAAGAAAGGAGCGCTCAAACGCCTGTAGTTCAACTACCTTCATCTTTGAAACTTTCCACACTTACTCGTACCAGGGGGAGGATGAATGTCTAACCCTCAAACAGAAACCCCTTGTCTGGTAAACCACGACCACAGACTGCCCATGAGTATATTGTATTTAATAATAGCGCTTACTACCACTGACGAGGCGTCAAAAGCGCTTACCTAAAGCGCCACGAAGCTTAGAATTGGCAATCGCTGTGCTATACAAAACCGTTGCAGTTTTACGTGACGTAGCGTGACTTAACACAGCCCTGGTGCACGATGCATCTCGGCACGTGCTCCTGCACCTGTGGGCTCCCACTCAGCGCGTGAAATGAATTGTGTGAAACCAGCTGCATGTGCTGTAGGCTGGGGTTGATGGGTGATGTGCGCGAGGAAGAATGTTAAGTAACCTATCTTTCCTAGTAAGACTTGCCGCAGAAGCTGGCACGGTGCCATCAAGGAGATTTGAAGGGCATCGCAAGGAATGTTTCACCCCGCCCTTCCAGTTTTCTTATGTAGCACTTAATACCAAGGCCTGTTTCAAAGCACATTTATTCTTGGCCGATATGAGAAATAACACATGGCAGGTGAGGGATGTGCACAAGATCACACTTACTGGCCTTTTGAGCAACTCTTTGCCGAAGCTCCAGCCTCAGTAACGTACTACGCCATCACAGCATCTCCAGTGGGTGAAGCAGAGCTTCTGTTTGGGGGGTGGGAGGCGGGGGTGCAGGTGTCAGAGTCATAGATACCAAGTGGCACCATGTTCATGTGTGACACCTTTAGCCAGCTTTAGCTTTCTGCTAACCGAGTTAAAAGTGAAACTTCACGTGCTCCATTATGGCTTTATATCATGACACATGCAAGCATCACACAGCTTCTGAAACAAGCGCGTTCCTCGCGCTAAAAGGAGGCAGCAGGGGGAGGGGCGAAAGGAGGGGGCGAGTGAAAGCGTTTCTCTTGCGAGAGCGAGCAGCGCCAGGAGCGATAATTGCTACCATATGGTGCCGCGTGCTCCTGCAAGTGAATCTCCAGACTGCACGCGTTGCCATTTCGTGAAGATTTGTCAAGCAGCGCCAAAGTTATTGGCATAACAGTAAACGCTTTACCTACGGAAACTTTGGTCCTGACTATAACTACCTATTGGCTATCACTGGTAGGTAATTATATATACATGTATGTATAAATGTATTGCTTATAATAGATATAGATGTATAAACATATATACATATATATAAACATATGCCTGCGTTTGAAGAAATCTCATCATGTTTTTCAGTTCCCCATGCTATCTATCTGCTTAGCTATTGGCTTGTAATTCACGAAAGACAGCATGGAGAGTAACTCACAAGAAGCACAATTTTCAGAATTTTTCCACTTTTAAAAATAAGTACAAAGAGGAAACACATTGTTTTCTGCCTGCATTTATCTGTAGAAATCAGTAAAGATGGAAAACTGGCAGCCTTAATTAAGACCGTATAATACTAAGCCTGGGACAAATTCATGCAATTTCCTTTGAACAAATTATACAAAAATGAACAACAATTTATGGGTTATTATGTGAAAGTCTGACCTGGACTGAGAGTAGTTTTTAGTATGAAATGTTTCCTGGCGTCCATTTTGCGTGCAAGGGTGCATTTCAGTTTTAGAAATAGCACAAAATGACGTGTGACGCAAACAACCATTGCTTGCGTTCGGTTAGATTGGTTTATTCCATTGCTCCTACCACAGGATTTTCACTCGAACAAAATCTAAATTAAGCGATTTGGCATAACAACATAATCTGAGCCATTTTGTGTAACATTTGTAACGCCAAATGCCAGAAATTGCACAAAAATACGTCGGCACAAGAATTTTTTGGGCTCTAGATTAATAAATACTATACTCTCTGAAACTAGAGTCTGCAAAATTGGTGTAGTGGCATAACATCTGGTGCATTGGTGCAAACTTACAGATATGTGCTCTGCCTGTATCTGTACGGCGAGTGATGTTTTTAGTGTCCAAGCCCATGAGTTTGATTGACTATTGACTATTCTGACTTGTGCGGGTGGGGAAAATAAAAGTGAGAAATTTCAAAAATTGCATAAAGCCACATTAAATTTCATGAGAAGATTATTTGCATCGCTTTTAGAACCTATGGATATTAAGCCGCTATTTGGGAGATTAGCCTGAAATTATTTCTTTTTTTCCAACCATTTTTACCAGGTTTCTTAGTGATGTTTGGGGGTGCAACCCTTCCCACTTCTCCCCGATGCAATATCTATAGGTAGGATCAAACTTGCCTGGCATGTCTGGAAGTAAATGGAATATTTCATGAGAGCCTCTTCAAAAGTATCTTTCAAACCTACGGCTTTTATTATATGTTTTTAGAAATTTATCAATGCCAGGAGCAATTTGGTTAAATTTGGTTCCATTGTGTTAACATGATCTTGGTGGGGAGGAGGCGGAGCTCATTGAACTTCCTGTGAAGGGTCGGCCTCAGCAGGAAGTACTTTAATATTTTGGTTTATTTCATAAGAACCCTTAAGAACTGTCTGCAGAACTTTCAGTTTGGTGGGTAAATTCTATAAAAACTTGAACTGTGAAATGCACCGTTTGGCCCTATCTTCTGAAAACTGTTCCTGGGAGAGAATGTCCCACCCTAACCTCGAGCCTTTCTGGTAATGCTCCGGTCCAGTCATTCAGTGCCGTTAGAGTTATGATTCAGAAGGAGTGGGTTTAAACTTTCTGTTACTTCCTTGGTCTTTAGAAGCTTCTTGGGGGGGGGTTTGAGGACATGTCAAAGTTCCCTGAGCTTTGACGGGAGTGCTGTAGGATCATCTGGCAATGTCTGCAGGCTCTGTCATGGTTCTGAACAGGATATTTCTGAATGTCTGGGTGACTACTGCCCAGCTACCCATCTCTGAACTTCTTTGGAAGAGCAGAAAAGTGCGTTTAAGAACCATCTTGGGTGGGGGTTTGAAAGCCACTTGGAAGACTATCACCACCAGAAGGTTTTGCCCTCCACGTTTGTAATTTTGTCACATTTGTCTCCAATTCCTGGTCATCATTCAATCATTGCATCATCTGCACCCCCTCGTCATTTTCCCTCTCTCTCTGTCGCACACGCTCACACACACACTCACACACACACACATTCTCTCTGTCACACACACATGCACCCACATATACTCTTTCTCTCTCTCTGTCACACACACGCATTCTCTCTCTGTAACACACATGCACGCACAGTCTCACTCTTTCTTTCTCTCTCTCTGTCTCACACACGCTCTCTCTGTCACACACACCCTCTCTCTCATACACAGACACACACTCGCTCTCTCTCTGTCACACACTCTCTCTCTCACTCTCTCTGTCACACACTCTCTCTCTCTCTCTCTGGCTTTACCTCAGCCGGTGGAGAAGGCAAGAAACTTGGGAGTCATCTTTGACACCTAACTATGCTTCTCTGCTCAAATTATTGCGGTGACCTCTGCTGGTTAGATCTCGCCTGAGCCAGCGCATGCGCTGCAAGACATTTAGACGTGGGGTTTTTAAAGTGCTACCACACGCTTTTGCTGGCATAGCGCTTGTGGTTACGCGCGCGTGCACATGCGCAGCCGCCAACTTTCAGCGCCCGAGGCACCATCTGGAGCGCGATCACTTTCCCTTCTGCTTCGGATCACTTTCACGTGCGTGCGTGCGCACACAATTCCTGGTCGCGGCCGCACGTCTTGCTTGTTCCATATGTTTTGCCTCCAAGTAATGCATTACCTTCTGCGCTGTTTTCGCATACATTTTGCCTCCTCTTCCCCCTCCACCCAGGGCACAGTCTGCCATCCTTATCGGGTGCCCCCCCTCCCACAGCCAGCCCCTCTGATAGTCTGCCCCCTCCATACATAGCGCCTCATACAGCCTGCTACCCTTCTCTCCCACCACACTCTGTCGCCCGCCTCCTCCACCACTTTCACAGTCTACCTCCCCCCTACTCTCTGCTGCGCTTCCCTTGCATTCCTCCCTTACATTCCTCCTATCCGCTTTACGCTCATCCTTCTCTCCTCGCGCACTCTGCCCACCAGAACCTTCCACGGTGCCCGGCGAATTCCGCGAAAATGAGCTGAGACGGGCCCGGTGGCACTACACGCTGCGTGCGTTATAATAATATGGCCTCATTAGGAGCCCTCCCCGCACCCTCTTCCCTGGTGCCTGGGCGAGGAGATTGGATTTCAGCTCCCAAGAGGCCTGGAGTGATATGTGAAGGAATACAGCCCTGTGACTGAATGCTTCCGCGCCAAGCCCGGCAGTCTGCCAAGGCGATTACCTTCCGCTGTCCCCTTGTGCTGGGAGAGTGCGTGTAGGGTACCTTTCACCTCTGCGCATGGAAGAGCACGCGGGCAGAAGGGGGCTGGGTGCTTTCCATTTCTGTGCATGCAGAATTACACTTGCGGAACCCTGACAATTCTGTGCATGCAGAAGTGCTCTCGGAGAGCCCTACCCAACTCTGTGCATGCTAGAGTGCATGTGGGAGCCCTACGAACATTGCAGCAAAAGTACACCTGCCTCACCCCCATTTCTGGGAGCAGTGCGACCTGCATCTGAGTTGCCTTATTTCACGTGGTATACCCTACCATCTCAGTGCTTGTAAGAGTGCATGCAGGGAGCCAAACCACCTTTGTGAATGCAACATCTCCGTGCATGCAAGAGTGCAGGAAATCCTACCGCCTCTGTGCATGCAACAGTGCACACGAGGAGCCCTTCTATCTGTGCATGCTAGGGTGCACGCGGGGAGCCCTACCATCTTTGTTTCAAATTGTACCTGCATTACTTACCTCCATCTTTGGGGGTAGCGAGACCTACATCTGTGATGTCTTCGTGCACATGGCTAACCATACTTCTCAGTGCGTGTGGGGATCCTTACTGTCTGTGCTTAAGGGGAGCCCTACCATCTCTGCTGCAAAATTGTACCTGCGGAACCTCCCACTCCAGTCTCTGGGGTAAGTGAGACCTGCATTTCTGTGTTGCTTTTGTGCTCGCGGTGAACTCTACCATCTCTTTGCATTTAAGAGTGCACACAAGTGAGTCCTCCCATCTCAGTATATGCAAGCATGTATGTACACAGGAGGTCCTTCCATTCAGTTTCATGCGAAAGTGCAGACCCTACCATCTCTGTGCATGCAAGAGTGCCTTACCATCCATACACATGATAGAGTGCTAGAATAGTGCAAGTTGTACATACGTAAGTGAGCACAGCTCTCCTTTCTCTGGGTAGAGTGCTGTCAAGTGGGCGCTCTCTTCTCTGTGGCACCATGCTGCAAGAGAACATTGGTGTGCTTTCTCATTCCTGCAGGCAAAGTGCACTGAAACAAGCGCACCCTTCTTTGGGCAAGTAAATCGCATGGGGTGAGCTTTCTGCTCTCATCTTGGTGATTTTTCTTAAACAAGTTCCCTTCTGAAACTCCATGCTCTGATCTCCCCGATCTGAAGTAAGGGGAATGCACTCGGGCAAGCTATCACCCTGTGCTGAAAGAGAGCAAGCTACTACCCCTCCGCCCCCAGCGCCTTGATAACCCTCGCGGGTATGTAGTGCGCTTTACAAATACCATGATTGATTGATTGATTACTGTACCAGTGCACTTGAGAAAACTCTTCCTTCTGTGCTGCTATAAAATGCCTACTGCTGAAGTCGAATAACAGACTTTACAGCGCATTGACCTTTTCTTACTACGTGTTGGTTTACATCGTTGTACCTTTACTACGCATTTGTTGTTGTAAAGACTGAGATTTCTGGTTCGGCTCAAATCCCCATTTTACTTACACACATGCTCACACTCTTTCTACTCTGCTATTTACCCCAACCTGATCCATAAAACCCCTACTTCCCTGTGTCCTTGCCCATTACTAAACCCTAAAGACCTTTCCTACTCTATAGCCTTACCGATCCCTGAAACCCTAAATATGCCTTACAACCCTGTGCCAGTACCTATTCCAAAACCCCATACTACTCCGTACCCTTACCTTTCCGTGAACCTTAAACCGCACCTTACTTGCCCCTTCTCTATCCCTGAACCGTAAAACACTCTTGAAAACTGTACTGCCCTGTACCTTTACCCATCCCCGAACCCTTAAAGTTACTCACACCTCTTATTTTTCTTAATAAATAATATCTTAAAATGCTTACCTTCGTGATTCATTCGTAAAACAATAGATAAATAAAGGCCAGGGTCTCCGTCAGATGGCCACTTCCCCTTGCACCGCTTATTGCCATGGTCAGCACTGCCAATTACAACTGCAAACCATCCCACACCTACAAGACTATTCCAGGAATCGAAAGTTCTAAGAATGGCTTTGGCAGCAGGTATTAGTCATTTTTAATGTATATAGACTTAATAAACAACTGTTGTTGTTCTTGTCTCCAAATTAGGCAATGTGCCATAAATGTTTGTGCTGCCATCGTGTTTACCCACCGCATTTGGGACATTTTTCAAATGTTCACGGCTCACGTATCTTTCAGAAACTGCAGGAAGGGAATCCAAATTATTAACAGACAGATCTTTCATCTAGGATTGTCCGTACTCTCAATGAAAACGAATCAAACTACCTCACAGAGGATTTAATAGGCCAATACAAAATAACACAATGCCATTTTCAAAGTGAAAAGTATTTATTTCAACAGAACAAATAGACAAAGAAATAAATCAATCAAAGATGGCTTCATATTCTGAAAGTCTTGCCAATTATATTTCCCTACAATCAAGGTCCAGTATACACGTAGTTACACAACTGAACTGCAACATTTTCTGTACGCAAAGTAAACACTGTAATTCCCTTTTCACCAACGAATCCAACATCAAACATAATACTAAAATGAAAAAATAATACCAAATACCATTTTCAGACCCAGTTTTCAACGCCATTTTCAAAAACACCTTCAAATGCTGATAATCTCACTACTTTCATCGTATAAAATGCCAGCGGTCTGATAAAGGGTACTTTTCCCCTCCCGTTTGACTCCTGCTTGACCTCCTTCTCCTGAGACTTAAAAACCTGGTGAGCAGGGTGCAGATCAGCAACTGCGTTTTACTTGTTCTCTGGACCAACTCTCTGGTACCAGACCTGCCAACTTGAACAACAAGCATTGGTATAGCCAATAGATCTCGCCTTTGGGACCTTATAAGTGTTTAGCTATGCAACAGTTGATGTTGTTGCATCAAGGATATTGTGCTGCATAACTAAATACTAATAAGGTCCCAAAAGCGAGACCTATTGGCTATGCCAATGCTTGTTTTTCTATGCTGAGGGTTCTAAAAAGAATTCTCCTGATCATTCTATTTGAACTACAACAACCAGTGATGATGGCTCTCATTGATTAAAAAATGGAATATTGTAATGCCCTCTACTTAGGTACCTCCAAATACTTGACTAAAACACTGCAGTCCTTACAGAATGCTGTAGCAAGAACGCTACTGAAGGTCCCCAAGTTCAAACCAATTTCTCACCAACTGTATGGCCTTCACTGGTCGCCGGTGGAGTAGAGGATCTCCTTCAAGGCTCTGTGTCTAATTCACAAGGCAAAGGGCCTTCCGTCCTTTTTTCAAGATCAGTTTTCCTGGTACTCGCCCAGCAGGAACTTTAGATCATGCTCTGCGCACATGGTCATGGTCCCAAGAATTAACAAAGCAAAATGGGGTGGTAGAACGCTCGCATACTGCGGTGGGAAGCTGTGGATTTCCCTGCCTCTTTTTCTTTCCTCACAACCCATCCTGCAGCAATTCAGGAAGGAGCCGAAGACTTGGCTATTCCCACTCCACTGTGCAACACCTTAGATCCCCCCCTGGCTGATGGCCCCCCTGGGACTTGATTCGCTTAGCGCTAAGATGCCCTCGAGTATTGCGCACTTTATAAAATAATTTAATTCATTCATTCTCTCTCTCACACACACACAAGCACACACACTAGCTCTCTATGTCAAACACACTCTCTCTGTCTCACACACTCTCCCTCTGTCTCACACACTCTGTCACACACTCTGACTCTCTCACACACACACACTTTGTCTCTCTCTCACACACACACACTCTCTCTCTGTCACACACACTCTTTCTCTCTCTCTCACACAGACACCCACAAACACTCTCTATCTCACAATCTTGTGCTCTCTCTCTTACTTCAGCAATGGTGGCTGGCTACCGAACAGTTTAAAGAATTCCTTTAGTGACATTATTGGCAACATCCCCACCCACAGTCTGAGCATGCATGAATAAATAAATACACAAGACAACTTTTGTTATAGGAAAATATTGCTGCAGGTTTATTCCATACAAAAGTATGCAATTTGGTGGGTTACCTTACGGGTGATGCAAGGGCAGGCAGCTGTACCAACCTATGCTGCCCCGCCCACCTGATGAACCAGCACTGAGGGAAACCCAATCAGTGGTACACCTTTTGGGTGATTCTCCTCTGGATCACGTGACACATTGGTCCCTTATTATTCACACCCCTTTCAGGGCGTAGTGTAGCAGGGGCAAACCCCTGGTTGGTCAGGCCCCCAACCGCTCGAAGGACTAATGGGGCGCCGTCGCGGTTTTCCAGGAACCTGCCCTGAGGCTCCTGGTCTTTGGCTCTGGCACCCCTATTGTGCTCCGCAGAGGTACCCTTGCTGTACCCGTCTGCTTCCAGATCGCCCTGTAACTCGGCCTGCAACAAAAAAAGAAAACATTACAACGTTCAACGTACTTTGCCTGCCAACCCCACGCCGGGTAAGCGGTAGGGTGGGAGACGGCATGTCTGGAGCAAAGAGGACGCCAGAGAGGCAGAGGGAGGTATAAGTACCCTCCCCCGACGTCTGTGCGCCAGAAGTGATGCGCCTAGCGAGCCAAGACGAAGGACTCCTTCCCTGAGTCCAACCACTAGACCAGGAGGGGAGGCGTTTGTGCCCAAATGGCACTAAAGGGCCGCCCTTTTAGGTGGCCCCCTGTGGGGACACGGGCAGCCGCATTTCCCTTGGGTAGTCTGTTCCAGGGTCCTTGTATGCACTTTAAAAAGTCCCATGAAGATAGGCGTGCAAAAGTGATGTGTTAATCTGTTCTCGGTGGGCGTGTCAATAAAAGGCATTTCTTTTCAGAGTACGTTTTTTTAGGATTGTGAACTTTGAACATGAGCGTGTCATTTGCCAGTATTTACAGCAGAGGTCGACCCTGAACCATGCAGGTGGCATCAGGGTAATGACGTCCCTGTATTTCAAGTCCAAACAGACGTCATCAGAGGGGCACGCTGATT
This sequence comes from Triturus cristatus, assembly GCF_964204655.1. Lineage (NCBI taxonomy): Eukaryota > Metazoa > Chordata > Amphibia > Caudata > Salamandridae > Triturus > Triturus cristatus. The sequence continues at coordinate 1,716,930,804 of NC_140590.1, forward strand.
GCCCATTGTCGATGCTTGCTAGCCATGCAGACCTGAGTAAAGAGACGCTTCTCTGTTCCACGAACTGCCCCCTGAATGGGAGGGTTAATTAGGCAGGGCATTTCCCAGAGCAAGGGGTGTTACCCAGTGAAAGGTGCATTGTCTCAGAAGTCATGAAAGAAGCTTTTCCCATAGAGGTGGCGCACCTCTGTGGGGGTGATGACGGCGGGGATTTCCCCATGAAGGGTACATTCGCGAAAGAATGGGGCTTTGTGCAGAGGATCACAGATTAGCTAAAGCATGCCGAGACTCTTTTTAAGTCTCGCCTGAGACAGCGCTTTAGCGCTGTCTCGCGAGAGCTTTTGTACATGGGGGATCTGGAAGTGCAAACGAGTGCTTTCAGGCCTCCAAATACAGTGCATGTGCGCCGGCCGGGCGCGCGCACCATTTGGAGGCCTGAAAGCACTTGTTTGCTTTCATTTTCGCACGGCCGCTTTGATGTGTGATCGCGATCACTTTCACACAGTGCATGTGCGCCGGGCGCGCGCACCATTTGGCAGCCTGCGTGTACATTTCGCGGGCGCTTTGATGTTCTCAGTGAGCCGCGCGGCCACTGCAAACATCAAAGCGCCCGCGAAATGTACACGCCATTTGCCACCCCCTCCCTTATCCCACTTTCTGCTTGTCTTGTTATAGATCGCTGTCTCTTAGCTCATAATGGCCGGGCTTCACAGCACTAGCTAGATGCAACAGTTGTCACAACACCCACTATGAAGAGGGATTACAAATAAAAAAAAATGAAATACTGTCTGCAAAGATATCTGCAAGTTTCCACGTGTTTAATCCAAGAATGTTGTAAATGCTGATGTGAAAGGAAGAGTCCAAATGAAAATGTTTACACTTTTTGTATTATATGTGTTTCGTCGTGAAAACCCTTGGTACAGAAGTGGCACTGTTTCTTTAGCACAGAGCACTGTTGCTTATTTTTTTTCAACGATTATAATGTTTAGTTTAGGCTATGAAAATACGAAAGTGCACATCAACATCAAATATTTTTTTTTAAAAAAATCTTTCATTGAAAAGGATAGATTGCATAACTGCACTGTTAAAGGCGCTCTAAAATAATGCAACTAACAGAAGTTCTTTGAAAGTGAAATTTAAAAAAAGCAGACGACTGTTGTTTATACAACGTGTTCATTTACAAGATTTACGAACATATGCACTGAGACAAATGTAATCGGAGAACTAAAGTTATATCGAGTTGGTTACAAATATATTATCAACTCTTTTTCACTTTATTTTCTGTACTTGTATTTCTGCATTTCCAATTGGGAAAACAAATTAAACATTCGATTAAAACCGAAAGCAGGACTGTTCTATATACCATGCTTTCCCCCCCAGAGTATTATGGTATACCTATAGTTTTGGTACCATCATTACAAACACAAACCATATGTATTCAATGTAATGTACGTCTCAGCTTTGCACTACATTTCTGCATTTGATAAGGCGTGACTCTAGTGTCATACACGAGGCATGCAAATGTCGCTGTTTTAATATTACCAATGCCTAGAAACCATCTAATGATGTTTGTGCTTTAAGAGTGTAGTAATTTGCTAAAACTATCCATCTGAAAATAGGATGTTGAGCAGAGGACGCCAAGACTCGAATCTGGTTCCCCAGCGCCACAGTCGGCAGTCCTGGCCGTTACGTCACCTTCCTTTTCTGGCCTCTTGTACCTCTTGCTGTGACCGCTGCCTCTTCCATGCCCTGTATGCCTCTCTGAGGATCTGCTCCCCCCGCCGACGCCTCCCCTTCCTTACTAGTGCCCTTATATCCACCTCTTCCCCCTGCTAGCATGTTCTCTCCCCACCCTCTCTCTCTCCAGGCCTCTCTTGTGTCCAGACCTCACCTAAATCCTTAATGACTTTCGTCCGTCCCCTATGGACACTGTCATCTCTCTCCCACTCCCAGTCTGCTCGCCCTCTCTGCCAGGCTCGGGGGGAGCCCATCCACCCTCCCGTGTCCTCAGTGCTTTTCGCGCTTGGCTGAGCCCTCTGACTCCCGCAGTGAGCGTTAGTTTTAGACACAGCTGTACATATTGAGTGCATCAGTGGCTGCCTTTAAACACTGCAAATCCCCAGGTTTCACCATCACTTTCCTTTTCACCATTTATTTATTTTATTTTAATTTTAAAAGTTTTATATAGCGCTAGCTTGACCCGAAAGTATCAGAGCGCTTTACATACACACTGTAAACAAGCATTTGCAATGCAATAGGTCTCGCATTTACGCGAGTTTGAGCAATTGACATTGCAAATGACAATGCCTTTTATTTTTGTTTTTTGAACATAACTAAAAGGCATTGTCATTTACAATGCCAATAGCTTAAACTCGTGTAAATGCGAGACCTATTGCATTGCAAATGCTTGTTTCACAACAGCAACCAGCAGCCAGACACCTCCGTGCCAGTCCTGAGTGAGTTTGTTCACTTTGATTGCTCGACGTGAACCAGAACGACCCCTCCCAGAGTTGATTGGGTTGTTAAAAATCCAGGACAGGAGAACAGCGTCCTTGGCTCAATGAATAATAATAATACTAAAAATTGGCATTTGTAAAGTGCTTACATCTCACCCCTCAAAGGTTTCAAGGTGCTGGGAGCCGTGGGGGAGATTAAGTGAGCTTGGCAACAGAAAATCGGTTCAAGGAGGTATGAGCTGTGCCGCCATAAAGAATGCTATTAATAAACAAATCTACCAGTTATCAAGGGAAGCAGATATGTCCTATTATCTGTCCAATAGAGAGAGGGCAGCCAGGCTTAATCTTATCTTATGAGGCAAATGGAATACAGCCATACCTGAACCAAGCACTAGGAAGGAAGTGCCTAAAAGACATCCGATGGGCGTGGCTGGTGCCGCTGCCAACATCAGGTCCCAATCCTGGCTGGCAATCTTTAGCACACATAGTCAAGAGTAGACTTTCCAAGCATGGAGAGGGGTCCCTGCTCCATCTGGTTTGCTGCTGCCCGCACCGCTACAACCAGGTCGCAAGTTGCGAAAGCCTATGCTTTGTTTAAAAGGTACACAGACATGAGCACAAGCAGTATCAGGTCTGTTTTCCAGCACTTCACCATCTGAGCTGGCCAAATTTAGGAAATATATGGCAGAGACGCACGCCCGGCTGGCAGAACAAGGGCTGTGGCCTGCGAGACCAAACGGCAAGTAACTAACCATGAGGCTTGGGTGGCGAGCATGTCTTTAGGTGGCTATTATATGCACCTTAACAAGATGAAGTACAACAAGCACATTAGCACTTTAGTGGCCAGGTCTTTTAGCCAGGGGACAACTTACAGATTGAACAACTGAGGACTTAAGTTCTGACTGTGGCCTGTGAGTCCAAATGACAAGTAACCACACATGAGGCTGGACTGGCCCTGGAGGCGCAGAAGTCCTTAGGCGGCAGATACACGCACTTTAACGGCTCGAAGCACACTAAGCACATTAGCACTTTTGAGGCCAGGGTTTTTTAGTTAGGAATAATCACCTTTTTATGGTGTAAATCTTTTTATTGAAGCAGGTGTCAATTGTTGTATACCAGCAAAAAGGAGCTATGCGGTCAATCGGGCCTCGCAGGGCCCCAGTGCAATGTAATGACATACAAAATTACAAAGAAAACAATCTATGGAAATAAGAGTAGCAACACAGCCCCCACCCTAGCTTAGAAGTAGAAAGAGAGGAGAATGAAAGAAAAAGGATAGCGCTCGCCTACCTCATCCACCACCCCCTGGCATGTTTAAATGTGAGCGGCACCCTAGCTCGAGGGGCTGACCTCTGAAGTGAGAGCGTTAGGTGTCGTCAAGCGTAGAAGGCGCAGGTGTCTTGGGCATGTCAGTTCCCTAAAGTCCTGTGCTAAAATGGCCAGAAATGGCTGCCATCATTCACTAAACCCGGGGCCTTTGCTGTTATGGTGAGCGAGATCTTTTCCATGCCTAGTATGTGCCACATTCGATGAAGCCACCCAGAGTGTGTTGGAACATGGGTTGTTTTCCAATGTGTGAGGATGTTTTGTGTGGCTGTACCCAGCGCGAGCGCGATCTGCTTTCCTCGCCTGGATTTCAACGGGTAGGTGAGCGGGTTAGGGACCCCTAGAAGCACATACTCCGGGAGCCGGGGAAGCTCCGTGTCTAGGTACTTGTCGATTTCATCAAGGACTTGAGTCCAATAGGGGGTCAGGAGTTCACAATCCCTTAACAGATGGACAAGTGTACCCACCTTCCCACATCGTCTTCAGCACTCTGGGCTATGCGTGCTATCAAAATGGTGCAGACGCTCGGGGGTATAATACCAATAATATGCCAGTTTAGTATAGGTTTCAGTGGGACCAGTGTGAGTCGCAGTGTGTCGTGCCCTGTAGCAGATCCCTTCCCATTCCTTACTGGTGAGGTCACGACCCAGGTCCTTTTTCCATCAGACCCGGCCTGCGTGGAAAGTATGAGTGTAATGAGACAGAAGCATTTTGTACAGGTCTGAGATTAACTTGTTGTCTGAGGAACGTGTTATCAGCCATCATTCATATTGGGTGAGATGTCTATGAGCCTGCGATCTATCAGTCAGTGCGCAGCTGTGTGAAGGGCACGACCCCATCCGCATCGTAGAGAGTACCAAGCACGCGGCAGTCAGTGGTTCTCCAGAGGGGGTAGGATGTCTCCCATCCCGATCTAAAGTCAGAGTTGCCAAAAAGCAGAGTAAGTGGGGAAGGGAAAGTCATCAGTCCGTGTCGTCTGTTCGTCTGGTCCCAGACCAACATGGTGGAACAGGTCATATAGCAAGCATAGAGATTGGGGGGTTGTTGGGGCTTCTGAAGAAATGGGATCTTCATCAAAGAGGTGCCCACTACCGCACAGTCCTGGAAAAGCCAGTGTTTCTCTGACTGAGCCCTACTCCACTCCACTAGGTGCCGTAACTGTGCAGCTTTATAATAAAGCGCGAGATTAGGAATCCCCAGACCCTCTTCGTTTGGATGGAGAAAGCTGACCAGCCGCTTTATCCTTGCTCTGCGACCCTGTCAGATGGATTGAGAGAGTTGTGATTGCACCTGCCGGAGCCAACCGGTGAGCGGCTGGAGAGGGAGTGTTTGAAAGAGATAGAGAAGTTTGGGAAGGATCGTTATTTTGACGGTGGCGATGCGGCCCAGCCAAGAGATGGGGTAGTGTTTCCAGCACCGTAGGTCAGCGTGGATATGAGCTTGCAGAATGTTGTAATTGACCGACCTTGTCACTTGAAGCGTGGGGGCAAGCCGGATACCCAGATAAGGGACTGTGTCAGTAGACCACTGAATGGAATGACGCGCCTGCAATTCTGCCAGTATCTGAGGCGGTAAAGAGAGATTTTCAATTTTTTCTTTTCTTTTCAAATTAAAATTTATTTTATTTAGTTCTCTGCTGAGAACAACAAATAATTCGATAAGACATTAAAATTACATCCATAATTAGCAAAATTGTAAACACTAAGTTTAAAAAAGTTTTAAAAAATTTAAACGGGTTATAACATACAAATTAATTAGGGGTGATTTGAGAATGGAAATCAAACTCTGTACACTCGTATAGGTACACTTTGTTTGAATTGGTTTTAAAAATCGCTTTCTGGCGACAACTACTGTGGAATTGGGACAAACAAACAAAATATGCATCAGATCTTGAGCTCCTCCTTTGCAAAGGTCAGATAAACTACTAGAATTATTATCATTTGTCCATTTACAGATTAAAGATTTAAGAGGGAGAATCCCAAACCGAAGTAAGATCATACAACGCTGGGCACCGTGTCTTAAAGTAAAAGTAAGGTATTGTTGCCTTTGTTTGAATTCTATTGAATCAGCATAGACCTTGTAACATTGCAATTTTGTACAGTGCTGGAAGTCTAGATCGTAGGTTATCCTTGGAGTTAAATGTTTTAAAAAGAGTTTCAAATGTGCCGGGGTCCATGTTCTCAGCATATCAATTGTACATTCAGACAACTTCAGTGCAAACATTACATTTCGATAAAAGACATATTTTTAGGATCCTTCGTCAAAGATTTCCAGTTTTAGTAGAGCTCTTAAAGAACCTTGTTCAGCATGTAAAATGTTATATGCCCATCGAATAATACTAGTGATTCCTTTAGCATATGTACTAGTTAGAGAAAACTCGAGGCGCAGGGCCTGCACAGGTACAGCTTGAGGCATTTTGGTTAATTTCCGAAGAATCTTACTTTCTTTGAGTTGTATTGGATGCCATTGATTTATTGGAATATGCTCGAGCGTATGAAAGAACTGGAGGGATCTTGATACTATAAACCTGTAAAAGGGTTGAGAAGTGCCTATGCACAGTGGAAGAATATAATCTTTGGAGTGCCCCGGCATGAACATCCGCTTTGTAGGCCAGGTGCTGGAGACGAGAATGATTTTTTAAAGTTTGAGAAAAAATACGACCTAAATAGATGTATTCGTTCACTATTTCTAAGGGTTGCCCTCCTAAAGTCCAGTTATATTTAACATATCTTCGTCTTCCTCGAAAAGGAACTATTTTTGTCTTTATGTTAGAGACAAAAACATTTTTGTCTGCTTATAACGCAAGTGCGTGTAAGTTCCTTTGGAGGCCAAATGGAGTAAGATCAAAGATAATCACATCATCTGCATACAACAAAGTATGAATTTTGTGTTGTGATATTTTCGGAGGAAAATTTGTTATCTGCATAAAACAGTCTGGGAGATCACTGAGGTAAAGGGAAAATAATAAAGGCGCTAAAAGACACCCTTGTCGTAGGCCATTCAATGTTTTAATTGGGGATGTGAGGCCCTTCTCTTTCCCCAATAATACTTGGCACCAGGTTTCGGAGTGGAGTGACACAATAATATGTAATAAGTTATCTGGGATTCCCAGATTTTTTAGCTTACACCAAAGTGATGGTCTATCCACTCTGTCAAATGCTGTTGAGAAATCAACAAAGACAGAGTAGACGACCTGTGATTTGGTGAGGCTTGTAAAGGTTTTTTTGTGCCTGTTTCTTTTGCAATAAGAGTCCAGTATTCACATATATTTTTTTGTTTAGCCGCTATCTGAATATCCATCCATTTTCTATCCTGTTGCGCTTTTCTTTGTTTTTCTTTCGCCCTCCGTTTACGATTTAAAAGTATTTTAATTTCCTGTTGTCTACGGTTGGAATAAGATAAGAATTGTGCCCGAATTCATTTGTTAAGCAATATTACATTTTTATCTGGATTTTTGTTTTTGTGATTTCTTGATTGAGAGCTTCGAAGATTAAATGAGTCTTGCAGGAATTTCACCAATTTCTTTAAAGCAACTTCAAAATTTGTTATTGGGTCTGTAAAATGTGTACTCTCAAATATTTGCATAAGTGCCTTTTCTATGTTGTTATTGTCAAGTGCTCTTGTATTCCTAATAATTCGTCCTTGTACTTAATTCACGAATGTAGGGCTTTGTGAATAGATGTTATAACCCGCAGAGGTAGGCTTCGCGATTAGGCCAGTCGTAAGATTAAGAATGGCATGATCGCTTCCCTGATTGAAGTTAATATTTAAGTGTTCTATCTTCCTAAACAAATCCTGGCTACATATCATGTAGTCTAATATTGAGGAGTTAAATATTCCTGTTCTTGTACCTGTTGCCGGTATGTCTCCTTCTGTGTTACCATTTAAGATAACTCCACTGAAAGCTGATAGTGAGGAAAGTATCAATTTCCCCCATTTATCGGCTTTGATCCCTGGGGGAAAACTGGTGTTGAAATTAACTGGGCCATTTCTCCAACAAGTCATTGGAAATGTTCCCGTTAAAGTCTCCCATTAGGAAGACTGACGGGAATCCTAAGGTTTGTACCACTTCTTTTAGTTCCTCAAATATTTCATACATAAGGAAATCCAACTTGGAGCCAGGCGGAATATATAAGTTAAAAATAAGTAAATCCTTTGCTGTATCTGCTAACTCATTCCGGCACTTAACCTTTATACATTGGCTGTTTGGTGTTTTCATGGGGATGATTTCCTGATCCCATACGAAATCTTCGCTTAGAAGTAGTGCTAATCCGCCCTTAGCATGTCCCCGGCTGACTGGTTCCGCTGGGATATCATATACAATATAATTATCTAGATGAAAAGTTGTAGTTGACCATGTTTCCTGGAGTGCCCCGATCCCTGGGTCCTCTTCCATAATTTTAATAAGTTTCTCCTGTGTTTTCCCTGCAATATTCCATGAAGTAATGCTCAGGCCTTGGTTAAAGAGGGAGTAGTTTTGCCCTTCCCTGGGTTTTATCATTTAGGTTCTCTGCAATCCAGGACCAGTGCTTTTCATCTGTTTTTGTCTCCGCTTTGGGGATAGGTTTATTCCAAATCCTTCTTTCACCGTTCCTAATTGATATTGTTAGATTTTCATTTGTAATGGATATCAGGTTAGTGTGACCATTATGGCCTTGTAGGAGTGAGTAGTTTTTCATATCAGTACTCTTTTTGAGATTATTCCAATTGTGGAATTCCTTATGATCAACTGCTACGACATCGTATCCATTTTTAAACAAAATTTCTCTTTCCTTTAGAATAATGCTCGGGATCACCGGGGACCAAAACTCCACAACGGCTACTGTAATTTTGGATTTTAAGGGAAAGTGTACTAGTTTCATCTCTGCACTTGAGAACGAGTGTAACACATGAATCTTTTGTATAAGTTTTGTTATTCTCTCCCGGTTAAGTGGGTCCTTCCCTGATGGGAATAGATCAGTGAACTCTAAAGTATGTAAGTGAGTCTGCTCTTCGCTGCTCTAGTTTTTCTATCGTTTGGGTGGGCACTGGGAGGGAGAAATTATTACAGCTTAAGGCAGTTGAAAAGCTAACTGCCAAAGGGTTTAGTGCGTTATTGGTCTCTTTTAATTGTATATCTATGTGCTCCGTAATGTCCTGATTTGGATTTTTTTCCAGAGGTTTATCCAGTTCAGATGATTGAGGTTCAGGAGATGAAGATTTTGGGAACTTTAACACTCGTAATTTTTGTTTCGCGAATCGTCTTTCTATTATTTTCTTCTGCCTTTTCTTTATGTTCTTAGTAATTCTCTTTTCCTTATTAGATAAAGTGGTATCCGAGGGGAGTAAGACTGGATATTTGGACAGTTTTCTTCTTTTTTTGATTTCAGTTGTAAAAGATTTTTTTGATTGATCAGCTGTGACTTTAGTAGTGATCTGATTAAAGATTGGATAGTACGGTTTAACCTGAATTGAAACTTTATCGTTGTCTGATTCCTTAAAAAGTTTGTGAAGCGAAAATGTTTGAGTGATCTCTGACTTTTTCTGTGGTTCTCTATGTTTGTTCCTCCCCGTTTGAGTTGAAGTATGCTTTGTCTCTAATAAAGTTTCTTTATTTAAAAGAGTATCCTTGTGGTTAGGAAAATTATCCTCAGTTTTTCCCTTTCCTTTTTGCGGTGGTGACTGGCAGATACATTGCTATTTTCTTTTTTTATCGACAAGATATTGCAACATACCTATTTGTCTCTCCAACATCTGATCTGAATTATCCATCATATTCCCCAAAAGGTTGAGAATTGATTCTAAAAATTTTTGAAGAGAAAATAAAGAATTTGATACCGGTGTATGACCCTTTGGAGATTGTAAGTGCATTGTAGAAAGAAATTCTGGTGATAGGGAGAGATTTCCTAATGAAGTTGGATTTGAGTTTTTTTGAGGGGTACTGTTTACAATTGTCAAGTGATCCTTCGTCTCTTGGGGCACTTGGTTCGAGAGAGAAACGTTGATATCAGGTAAAGTAAAGTCAGTAGCAGGAATTTGTTGTACATTATGTTCTAAGGGGGATGATGATATTTTTCCGTGATCCTGCGATAGATCGATAGTTACCAGATCTTCAGTAAAGGAATTACTGATTTTTTGCCCATTAAGGTTTTTTTGATCTTTACTAGGATCAGTCTGAGTCACTTTATTGGAGTTTCCGACATTCAGTGCACTTCCTTGGTCATTAGGTTCAATCCTTTGTGCATTATGATTTATTTTTGGAAAGAATGCCGTTATTTCTGTAGTCCCCGCCATATATCCTACATGGACCTTCTTGCATGCGCTTTTGCATATGTCTTGCTGTGTTCCGATTCTTTTCATAAAGATCGTACAAGATCTTAAATTTTTGTAGGTCATTGTAGGGTAGTAATTTACTTGTGGGAGGCTTTCGAAATTTAGGGTCTTTTATAAGAGATCTTTTTGGTAATACTAAATACTGTGGCTAGGGTGATAATTGAACTTGGTCGAAGAAACCCAAAGGGTGAAATTTAGCAGGTTATGATGACAAGGAATGCTGGGACGACAAGGAGTGCTGGGACGGCAAGCAGCTTTACCGGTTGCTCGCCTGGCTTCACAAGCAGTGGTTTGTACTTAGTTGCTACAGGCCTATCTGGCCAAAATCAGGCCACCGCAGCAGTCCTAGCTCAACGTCCTTGCCGACCGAGCAGCAGCCGGACAGAACTAGCACTCCCTCGCGGTAGCCCTCCCCGCTACACAGTCAATCGAAAGGTCTCACCTTACAGCCTGCTGTATCCTATACACCATCCCCCGTTCTCCTCCGCCACCGGCGCCTGCTCGGGTGCCCTCATGAACCAGATGTCCCAGTCCCAGGGCTACCTCCGCCGGGCAGAGCACAACAAATCAGCAGAACCTCCTCCACACAGTGTGAGCTCCTCCACGCGGCACTTTACACCAGTCAGAGCTACATCCAGTGCCAATAAATATCTCTATGAATTGCCAATAGGAATCTCTGTGGATCGTCTCAGGGGTGCTTAGAGATCTCCTGCCGCGTTTAGGGAAGAGTTCGCGAATTCCAAACTGCACCAGGTAATAGCCTCGCAGCTCCTGCCAGAGTGTAATTTGAGCCGCCGATTCTGGCGTGTTCGGCGAAGTGCCTGCAGCTCCAACCGCGTCAGACAACCTTTCCGCAGGTCAGAGGGGCCGGAAACCTCGCCTCGAAGAATTGTGGTCCGGTTGCGGATACGGTAGAGGTCAGGCCAGTCTGTGGCTTTCCGATGCTTTCAACGGCACCCCCTGCAACGGCAGCACCGATAGCACCGGTGGCGTTCTTACAGCGTCCTTTGCAGCCGAGCGTTCTAACAGCGCTCGGCGCTCAAAACGTTACGCTAACAGCCTCCCGCATCCCGTAGGCAGGCAGCCAGCCTCTCCCTCTCCGCTTCGCTCGTGGCTCCTTGCAAAACGCGGCACTGGAACTGCTTCCGCCAACACTTAGCCAAAAGAGAGATTTAAAGCCGTGGACTTCGTAATGTTAATTTTGAACCCGAACGCCCTCCCAAAGGAGTCCAGCTCCTCCAGAAGGGTGCCCAGGGCCGTTGCCGGATCTGTCAGGGTGACCAGGACATCATCTGTGTACAAGCTAATGGTATGAAGATCACTGCCAAAACGTATACCCGTGATCTGAGGGTGTTACCGCACCCTTTGCACCAGGGATTCCATGCATAGGGCAAAGAGCAGGGGCGACAAAAGGCACCCCTGTCTAGTGCCTCTATGGATATGGAAGGAGGTCAAAGTATGCCCATTTACCCGTACTGTGGCAGTAGGGCCCCGATAGCAATTGAGAATGCGAGTCCTCATCTATTCCCCAAGGCCAAACAGGATCAGCACTTGCTCCAGGTAGGGCCAGTGTACTCAGTCAAACCCCTTTTTGGCATCAATAGTCAGGAGCATATAATCTCCCAGGATGCGAGAAGCTTTTTTAATAAGGTGGAGCACTCGGTTTGTGTTGTCGCTGGTCTGCCTCTGAGGGATAAAACCCGCTTGGTCGGGGTCAATGTAACCGGGCATATAGGGGACCAGGCGAGCCGCTAGGATGCTGGTGTATAGTTTTAGGTCAATATTTAAAAGAGAGATGGGTCTGTACGCACCGCATAGTGTCTTGTCCTTACCGGGTTTATCAATAGCCATGATATCCGCCTTGAGCATTGAAGGAGGGATCGCCCCCGAAGACGCGAAAGAATTAAAAAGACGAGTGAGAAGGGGAGCAGGAGTAGAGCAGAATTGCTTATAGAAAGCCGCCTTGTAGCCATCCGGACCAGGAGATTTAGACAATTTTAAGCGCGAAATGGCCGAGATGACTTCTTCTGGGCGGATCTCTCTCTCTATATTCTCAGTCTGCACCTGGGACAGGCTGGGAAGAGTAACCTGTTTTAGATATGCATCAATGTCCTTCAGCTCTAGGTGCTGCGCATCATACAGTCGTGCATAAAAGTCCCTGAACGTCTCAGCTATGTCAAAGTCTTCTGTGTGTGTGTGACCTACATGATCCGTGATTACTTGAACTCCCTCACGCAGCCGGGTTTCCCTCAGTTTGTGCGCTAACAGCCGACCGCACTTGTCTCCACCGACGTGAAAAGAATGGTGCAGGCGTAGCGCCATGTATTCGGCATTGTCACGATCTAAAGCAACTAACTGCTATCTAGTCACTTTCAAGTGACGCCAGATACGCGGGGCGCTCGTTCATCGGTGGATCTGTTCCAGTTCACGCACTTTCTGGGTGAGATCCTCCCTCTTGCATTTGCGCTCCACATTGTCCGCAGAGGAGAGAGCAATAATTGCTCCTCTAACCACTGCCTTCAGGGCGTCCCATCTAGTAGAGATGGGCGTGTCAGAGTTGTCATTATGGCATAGGTAGTCATCGAGGGTGCTCTGAATCTAGGCAACAGTGTCTGCACGATGCAGAAGGGTATCGCGGAAGTGCCATCGCTGGGTGGGCAGCCGAACGGGGGGTAAGGTCAGGGTGATCACAACAGGCGCGTGATCTGATAAGGCGGCAACCAGAATGTCAGAGGAAGTTGTGATATCAGTGAGAGTGTTAGTACCTAAGAAATAATCCAGTTGAGCATAAGTCTTGTGAGCGCCAGAGTAGTGAGTATATTCCCTGGAATGTGGGTGGTGGTGCCTCCACAGATCTGTCAAGCCTAACTCGTCTAGTCTAGTATGCCCAGCGTGGGAAAGGGCACCCACTTGCCCATAGCGTTGCTCGGATCTGTCTAACTCATTGTTAAAAACTAGATCAAGATCCTCCCCAGGAGTAAACTACGCACAGGAGTCGCAGTGGCTTCGAGCAAGGCATCATGGAGAAACCATTCCTGTCCTTTGTTAGGGGCATAGATTCACCCTATAATCAGTGTGTGGCCCCCAACCATAAACTGGTAGATAAGTAGCCTGCCTTTGATTTCTGCCTCCTTCTGCACCACCTCCCCCCTGAAGGCCCCGGAAAACAGAATCGCCACCCCTGCAGATTGAGGATCCAGAGGAGAAGAATTGGGTAGGAAAGGCATGGGATCGCAGTCTGTGACAGTCTTTGGCCAGCAAATGCATTTCTTGTAATAGGCATACATCAGCCCCTGAGCTCTCCAGCTACGCAAGGATCGCTCGGCGCTGGATGGGGTTATTGAGTCCCCGCACGTTAAGCGTGAGGACTTTAAGACTATGGGGGGCATCTACATCAGGGGGTATCTTGCGTGGCAAGGCATGCGCGTCACGGGGCAGTGCAGAGCGCTCGGCTGCAGCAGCTGAAAAAGGTCGGGGATTATCTGTCGCCAGCTCGAGAGACCATTCCTAGCAGTGCTAAGAAACCGGGGAGGATCGCAGGGGGGAAGAAGAGAGAAGAATAGCCCTTGAAAAGTAGAGAGAAGACCCCGGCACACCAGGTGCCAACCAGAAACAAAAGTCTTGGCAACAGTCCATCCTCCGTGGAAGATCAGGTGGAGCATCGATACGGGCATTACGTGGCCAACTGCATCCCCCGTCCTCTCCCCGACAACCAGAGGAACAGTAAAGCTAAGAGATAGCTACAAGGATCAGGCCTATTTCGAGGACTGTGTCTTGGCCAGGGTTAGTGGCAATGTCTCAAGGGCATCCTGCCGTCCCTTTGCGATCTCATCGGGATCCAGACGCCGCGGGCGGGTGAGCGGTGTCGACGTCGCTGCTGTCTCCAGCGCGGTTTTGCATCGTCGGATCCTCGGTCCTGCGTATCGCCACTGTCATCCTCATCAGGAATTTCAATCCCCAGCAGCACCCTGCAGGCCTCCCCAAGAGAGCAGAGGTGGTAAAGCTTGCCATCGTAGCGGAATATAAGACGAAATGGGTGGCCCCAGGAGTATGCAATGTTACGTTGGCGAAGAGATGCAGTGATGGGGAGGAAAGTCTTACGTTTTTGAAGTGCGAGGGCGGCGAGATCCTGGTACAGAACCAGAGACTGAACCTGAAACGTGATTGGGTGTTGCACCCTGGCCTTCCGAAAGATTTCCTCTTTGGTGCGGAAATCGTGTACACAGACTAATAAGACCGCCAGCGGGGCATTGTTGGAGCGTGGGGGACCCACACGGTGTGCTCTGTCGATCCGGAGCTCGGTATCCAAGGGATGACCCTGGATGTGAGTGAAAAGTTCACGCACAAATAGGAAGATATCGCCCACCTCTGCGTTTGGTCTTACTCCCTGAATCCGCACATTATGACGCCTTGAGCGGTTCTTCAAATCCTCCAAGTCAGTCTGGAGGTCCACCTGTTGGTCGTGTATGCGGACAAGTTCCTGCTGTAGGAAGGAGACTTCCTCGTCGTGCCTGTCACTTTTGTCCTCCAAAGCGACTACCCGGTCCCCAATGCTATCTAGGTCCTTTCGGACGTCTTTAAGTTCCGCAGTGAGGTTCCGCTTCACGGTGTGCAGATCATCCCGAAGGGCCGAGAACAAGGATTCCAGGAAGGCCCGCGTAACTGTTTCCTCCCTAGGGTCGCCCATAGGAGTCGAGGTAGTGCAGATCTGTTTTGTAGATCCGATGGCGTCCCCCCCCCCCCCCGGGGATACGCGAAGAGCTCCTGAAGTGACTTACTTTTCTTCCTCCGTGTGGAGGCCATTGTGCTGCCCACGCTAGGAAGAGGCGTAGAAGAGATCGCCGACTGTATGCCACTGTGCCGCCCTGACCGAGCCCCTCGGATAAGCGTTAAGATGCTGAGAAGTGTCCCGGAAGCTGAGAAGTGTCCTGGAAGGGGGGTTGTTAGACTTGGCCCTTCTGGCAAGTTCACCCCTTTTTGCAGTATCCTAGCCTTTTTCCTGTGTTGTACTAGTGGTCTTAGGCCTCTAGTCGCTTTCACACTGTGTCCCAGTGGAAAGCGCGTGCGCTCTGTGTGGTTGAATGAGACTGACCTGCCCTCCCATAGGAATGCATGGGGGATCTGAGTGACCGTGCTAGTTCCTGATGCGTGGGGAGTGCAGGGTCGAGTTTGATATGTGCAAACTCGTGAGAGTGAATGCTGCGCAATGATGTGTGCGGCGTAACTGTAGCTAGTATAGAAGCGCCACTTCTAGACACTGGCATAAATGTGCAGTGACTGTCTGGCGTGTGATTGGCTGGTGTGCCTGGCTCCAGGAGTCAGGGTGGGTCTGCCCCAGTGGTGGGTGGAGAGCTCTGCAGGTTGATGAGTGGGAGGAGTACACCTAGGACCTGAATAGGTCTGGGCTTCCCCCACACAATGCTGGCTCCGCCCCCTGTGGTGCGGCTGATGACCCTGGCCTGCTCTGTGTATAGGGAGAGGGGCTGAGCAAAACAAAGTGCTCAGGAACCAGTTGTATCTGGTTCGCCCCTTCCCTGCACCTTTGAGAACAAAGGATTTGGTGTATAAAAGAGGGGCTGTGACCCCATGAAAATGTTCTTGTTCTGACTCGAATCTACCAGGGGAGTGCTGCTGCTGGGGCCCAGGGGAAGGCTTGCCTCCCTGGGCCCTGCCCAGCCCCTGGATACCTAAAGGACTTTCCCTTGCTGGGAGCTGCTTTGCTCCATCTTCTGATGCCCAGGACTGCTTAGAACTTTTCCCTTTACCAAGGCTTGTTACAGCCTGCCTAGCGCTTGGGGAGCGCTGTGTCTCCAATCTGCTGAGGACCGCTTTATTATTATGGAAGAGCGCTTCCCTGCTTTCCTCGAGTGCCTCACTGCCGCCTGCAGTGCTGCGAACTCCTTAGAGGGATTCCCCAGCGTAGGGATTCCCCCTCATTGTGTCCTGTCGCGGGTGCCCACCCCGCTGGTTGTGTGCCAATACGGGTGCCTACCCCGCTTATTTAATTAATTGTATGCGCGGGTGCCCACCCCGCGACTATGCCGTATTTGTGGTGCGCGGGTGCCCACCCCGCGACTTCAGCCGTGATGGCGGCGCTGTGTACTTGTGATTACGAGGGAGCCTACCCCTCATTGCCCCCGAGATCCACGCTGCCGTCCGCGGCCTGCCTGGTTGTGGGCGAGGCCGCCGGACGGAACCGGAAGCAGAAGACGAGAGGCAGTGCCGGGTCGCGAGGGGCTCCCGTGTGCGAAGGGAAGCCCCGCGCGCCGCACCGGAGAGAAGTCCTGGGCCCTAGGAGAGGACCCAGGTGAAGCTGCCTCGCGTCCCAGCGGGGCTCCCTTGAGTGGCTGGGAGCCTCGGGAGCCCCGTGAGAAGCGCGAGGCGTGCAGCAAGTCCCGGTCCCAGAAGAGGGACCGGGTGAAGAGAACAGCCCGGTGAGTGTACAGGGCTGGAGGGGGGGCTCAGCAGAAACTGTAGTATAAAGTCTAGAGCGGCCCCGGATGGCAGCGGGCCGCTCCAACGGGGGCCTGTTTGTTTTAAGAGCCCCGTGGCTCCAACGTGAGCATGATGGTTATTTTAGAGCCCAGAGAGGCTCCAACGACGGGGCAGATTGTTATAGAGCCCTGAGGCTCCAACGCTATGGGGGCATGGTTATTTTAAGAGCCCCAACTGGCTCCAACGCTACGGGGGCATAATGCATTTCTGAGCCCCAGATGGCTCCAACGAAGGGGGCATTATGGTTTCAGAGCCAAGAAAGGCTCCAACAACGGGGGCATATTTTATTTAAACTGCCAGTGCGCTCCACAGTACTTTGGGGCAAGTTCCTTTGCTATATTGGCGCACAATTATTTCAGGAGCCCGTGCGCTCCATGGGGACATGTTATTTTCGAGCCTAGGTGGCTCCAACGTTTTGGATATTGTTTCAGGGGCTATTGAGAGCCCATGCCTACTATTTGCCTTCCCAGCTGTGCAGCACTTAATGCCAGCTGCAGCGTTTAGGCCCTGTTCTTGTCCCCAGCTGCCCAGCAAGTTGTGGGCAGCTGCTACGTTGAGGTTCTGGCGCGACCTGGACCCTAATGTGATTGAGGTGTTGTTGTGATTCATGCTAATGTGATTCATGATGTTAGTGTCTAATGCGTTTAGACTTCTAATGTGATGTGGGTGTTAGGAAATGTACTGTGTATAGCATGTTTTGCGCACCCTGTGTTTTATACCTCTAAATGTGCTCATTTCTGCCTAGGAGGTTGTTTTACCTGTTTAGGTTGATGTTAGGGAGATTGTACTTCCCTGTGCGATATACGCCCCTAGTGTAGGTATACTTAGGTGGTTAGGTCTAATGCGTTAGACTACTGAGAAATTGCATAATGTGTTTATGCCCCTGTGATGGATGCAGGATAGGTTTTATACCTGATGCTAGTGTGATGACGCTGAGGTCATTATTGCGCCAGTAGTTACTGGTTGTGTTCTACAGTGCTAATTTGTGTTACAGTTAGTATATGTTCTACATGTACAAATTGGTGATTTGCGCTGATTCTGACAGTGGTCCAGGTGGCCCTGTCCCGTGTAAATAGTCCCTTGTAAAATTTTGTCCAGTGCCAGTTGGCACAGTGTAAATTGTGTGAATATTATCTAATGTGTTTTGGTATAATACAAAGGCTATTTTTATATATAACCTTGTGTGGAGTTTCCTTTGTGGTGGGCCTTGGGTGTTGTTGCTGGGTGCGCGCGCAAACGCTTTACACATTGCCTCCGGGATAAGCCTGACTGCTCGTGCCAAGCTACCAAGGGGGTGAGCAGGGGTTATCTTTGGCGTGTTACTCCCCAGCCCTGACTAGAGTGGTGGTTTCTGCCTGGCTTTGGCGCAAGCCCTAGCCAACCAGAAATCCCATTTCTAACAGGGGTGCAGCCTAGTAAGAGAGACTCAGGACCAGGCAAATCCGGTGGGGTCACCACAGGCCCCGCTATCGCTCTGATCATTGCGGTAGGGCAGGAACGGCGGCCCTCTCAAGGCTGAGTCCTTCCAGTGTCAGCAGAAGTAGGGGACCACTCCAGCCCCAGCACGATGATGGCTCCAATATTGGTTGTCTGGGGGGCCCACCAAGGTGCACAGTCCACCGAACATGTAGATGACAGGGCCACCTCTCCCTCCCAAGATAGCCGCCACAGATCCCAGCCGGCACCAGCAGTACCAAGGCCCTTCACTGTTGGCAAGGCACGGGGACAAGGACTCACCACCAAAGGCCACAAGGGTACAGCACATCCACAGATGTCCGGCGCTTCAAAGCGGGGAATCGCTGTGTGCACACCGAAGGGGGATCAAGCGGGGAGCTTCCAGCCCACTTCAAGGCACATCCAAGCCGCAGCCGCACCCTCGTCTCCCCGTTCAGGCTGCCAGTTTAGGTATCTTGCGTGGGGCCCCTCTAGAGGACACGGAGCAGCAGCCAAATTTCTTCCCAGGGCCCTGCAGGTAGGCGGGGAGCTCTGCCAGTCAAGACGAGGGGCGCCATGTGCGGCGTGCTGCTAGGCCGTCCCAAGCACTCCCTCTCACCTCAGATGTGTCTCAGGGTCGTCGGGCGGATCTGCACGATGCCACAGGCAGGAAGGCACCTCCGCTATCGGCCCCACCATCTGCCGGCTCGAGTGCAGGTGAGCGCCGTCTCGGACTCTCCAGAAGCGGGCACCGGGTGTCGGGCAGGCCTCGGCGCATCCACCTCACAGCTCCAGAGCACTCCAGACCTGGCTCCTCATTCCGTCGGCCACAGCGTTGAGGCGGCAGGCTCAGTGCCCCGGGCCGAGAGCGGGCCGAGGCACCAAACACGCCAGTCACCAACTGCCGGCCGCTCCACACCAGCGCCGGTCCGGCTCAGTCCCCAACATGAGGCCGTGGCTCTGCCTCCAGACGCAGGCCTCGAAATCGTGCGTGGTGGCCTCTGCTCTACGCCTCAGCCCAGGTGACGTTCACCAGCGGAGTAGGGGCCGCCGACTCTTAGCATGTCGTCTCGAATAGAATTCCAGCCAAATTTAGGCTGCAGCTGGCCCGTGCCTGGGATTTCCACGGACGGTCGTGTAGTGTCCATGCATGGACACGTTCTAGTGTTCTAACCTGCTGTACTACACTGTACACCCACCCACCACAGACGTCACTGTGTCAGGTGACGCTGTCAAGAAAAGGGCCGAGCGCACGTGCTCGTGGCCATTCCCACTATCCCCAACTATGTGTGCAGCGTCATTCATTACCTAGCATGTGGGCCTAGGGCCCAACATTACATTGGCGACGAGGCGGGTACTTTACCCCGCGAGTGCAGCCCCCGATCGGCGCACCATCGAAAACAATGGGGGGAGAGAGGACTGCCCGGTGAGGACACCACCCCCTCTGCATGGAGGCGCGACGCGCCGAGAAGCCTACGGGGCGAGGCGGAGCCCGCAGCATGTCCTGTGGCGGCCGGGTGCCCACCCCGAGTCTGCCGCCGTGAACCCCGCGTGGGAAGCGCCCCGGCGACAAGCAGACCGTGCGGAGCCCACCCGCACCGGCCGCGACGCCGTCATTCTGCAGGCGGAGGCCGGGTGCCCACCCCGACCGGCCGCTGTGCCCAGAAGTGCCCTCGAATAAGGCGGACCGACCGGAGCCCACCCGTGTCGGCCGCGACCCCGGGAGTGGCGTGGACCATGCGGAGCCCACCCGCTGGCCGAAGGTGAGGAGCACACCCCGCCGAGCCGACTGAGCGCGTGCTGTGACCCCCAGTGCCAAGACCGGTGGCGGAAGCGAGCTGGTGGCGAAGCCCCGCGGCCCGATGAGGCCTGAGCATCGGAGGCGGAGCCCACCCGCAAGAGGAGGAACGGCCGTGTGAGTGAGGCCGGCGGGTGCCCACCCTGCAGACAACCGTTACCCAGAATAGCCCGACCCCCTCTCACCCTGCGCGGCAATGGCGCCAAACTTCCCCCGCTCCGGCCAGCGTTGGCGCTAGGAAGCTGCACCGGGAGCGGGGAGAGTGAGAAGGAAGCAGCGTCCGGGCCCGTGAAGGGAGGAGTGGCACGGATGGCATAGCGGAGCCCGCCCGCAGCCGGAGGGACGAACGGCAACCTCTACTTCATCCGCCTGCCCCCCCCCGCACAGCGTGTGAGCTCCGAGACGCTGCTGCGGTGGGGGGCTGAAGCAAAAAGGAGAGTTCGGGCTCTAGGCTGCCGAGCTAGCGACCGGACAGCGGGGCAGAAGGAAATAAAAGCCCACAGTGCTGCCGAAGGAATGAAGCGGAGCCCACCCGCGAAGCAGGATCAGAGTGATAAGTTAAACCAGCGGGTGCCTACCCCGCACTAAGGAACATGCCGGCACCCCCTTCCTGCCGCGCGAAGACTGCAAGGAGCTGCCGCGGGCAGGGAGGACGATCGCAAAAGTGAAGAATGGCCGCCGCCGGCCATGCCCAGTCAAGGCCCACCTCGCAGGACCCCCAGCAGTGCTCGCAGCGCCAAAAGTACACCACAGCTGGGCGCGTGATGCCACTGACTGCCCTGGTGCTCCGAGTGATGCCTCTCCCTGCTGAGCAGCCCACTGACAAAGCTGGTGCCCTCCTGCCCCTGAAAAAATAAATGAAAAGACTTACCTGCTGCCCAGCCCCTCTCCTGCACTTCACTGGTCTGCCTGGCTCCAGCTCCCCTCCAGCTCTCCTACTCACGAGTGAAGCCTGGAGAAGTGGAAAAGAAAACAAGGGATAGAGTTCTGGCAGCACAGAAGGTTGCTGCTGCATGGGAAAAGCGACACTGCCACCCAGTGGCCACTGGTGGTATTGCAGACACCTAGAAATCAACAAGCATGCAGCAATCCAAGGAAGTCCAGCAGCCACAGGTGACCGACGGCTCGCAGCGCAAGGAAGAAGAGGCAGCAAGGCACGCACCGCAAGGTCTGACGGATGCGCGATGGTGAGCGCACGGGAATGCGACGGAGGCGCACAGGAATGCGCCAGAAGCGCAGGAACGCGACAGAACTAAAGGACTCAGCGCAGATGTACCCCGGACGCGGAAGGTACACTGCAGCGCCTACTGGAGAGGAACCCACTGAAGAGGGTGGGCGCAGCAAGTATCCGACACTGGCGGGCAAGGATGTTGAGCCACACCCAGTGGCGCCAAGAAGCCACCACATCAAGTGATCATGGTACAAGGAGCAACGCTACACTGAAGATGTACCACGACGGTACGAAGAGTAGCACGCACCAGCGCCTGACAAGGCAGCGGACAAAGGTAGTCACACGACGCGACACACCTCGTGAAGCCGACCAGCCAAATGGTCGCACCACAAAGGCCAAGCCGACCTGCCAAACGGTCGCACCACAAAGGTCAAGCCGACCAGCCAAATGGTCGCACCACAACGGTCAAGCCGACCAGCCAAATGGTCGCACCACAGAAGCCGACTCGCCAGGAGTCGCACAAGGAGGTGACCGACGCACGGGTCAGTGAAGCTACAAAGCAAGAGGTCTGACGACAAGACCGAAGATATCCTGCCAGTGATCGGCAGCGCGGACCGTCAAGTGGTCCAAGAAGCTCAAGAAGAACCGAAGTAACTGGTGAAAAGGAGAAGAACGAAGCGGACCATGAGTATGGCCCCACAAACTTCAACCAAAGTAACTGGTGAAAAGGAGAAGATGAAGAGAAGGTCACGACCCTAACTCGGAATGCTGAGGAAGATGAAGAGAGTGTTCTCGGACGAGGACAAGACCAGGGGGAACACGTGCAGAGTGCGCGCGCTGCATGGAGAAGCCTGGCCAGACCAAGAGGAGAACAGAAGTGGTCCAGAGTGGGTCGTGAAGGGAAGAAGATATCTGAGTGGCACGTTTGCCACTACACGAAAAGAAGGAAGATGACATCGGAGTGGCACGTCTGCCACTAAAAGAAAAAGGGGAAAGAAAGAGATCTGAGTGGCACGGTTGCCACTACAAGAAGAAGGAGAAGTCAGAGTGACATGACATCCTCACGGAGAAAGGAATAGAGGAAAGAGAGAAGAGTGTGGCAAGACTACTCACACCTCAAAGACAAGGAAGGTGACAAGCGTCAGAACACGGTGCGCAAGTCCTGAAGAACACCCGTGGCACGGAGAAAAGACCATCTGTTTGATGATGCTTTCAGCGCACCTGGGATCTGCAGAGGTGAGCAGGCCGGAGCATTCGAAACACCCACCTTTGGGGTTACACGGACACTGGACAACGCCAGCCGTGGTGACCCAGGGGCAGAGGCCTCAGGGATGCCAGTGAGAGAGCGTCCCCGCGACGAGAGATGGTCATCAGCCGCCCTCCAGCAAAGGTCCCAGGAGGATGAATACATTGTGTGCGAAGACAGGAGCCAATAGCTACCCTCCAGGCACGACTGTAGAACCCGAGGTGAGACTTGTCGTCTCCTCAGCACCCACACGGATCGGCGTGCGAGTAACACGGCACGGTACACCCAGCTCAGGACAAGTCAGAGGGCCTCAGGGATATCCCGTGGCAGGGGAACACCTGCGAGAGAGGCATCATGGTGAGAGGGGTGTCTTGCAACCAATCCGTCTTTTGCAAAACAGAACACACGCCACAGATAAAGAAAAGGACTGGACGAAAAGATGAACGGCAACATCCAGCGGTGAACCACAAGAACTCAACTGCGTTTGTCGCCAAGAAAGTAAAGCGAAGAAAAGACTGTGAGAACAACTTCAAGGCAGAGCCGTCAAACAGACTAGATCCATCGAGCACCCACGACTGATGCCACAGTGAACTGGTGATCGTCCGCGACAGGAAGAACATCTTCTGCGACTCCAAGCAGCTGAAGCGTGAGCAATTCTGCAGAAGTTCGGTCACTGTATTACAACTGTGTATATCTCTCTTTCTCCCCCAGGTTGAACTTTGACTTTGGGTTTTGCTATTAAAAATTGGGAGGGATGTAGTGTCCATGCATGGACACGTTCTAGTGTTCTAACCTGCTGTACTACACTGTACACCCACCCACCACAGACGTCACTGTGTCAGGTGACGCTGTCAATAAAAGGGCCGAGCGCACGTGCTCGTGGCCATTCCCACTATCCCCAACTATGTGTGCAGCGTCATTCATTACCTAGCATGTGGGCCTAGGGCCCAACATTACAGGTCGGAGGGAGAGACAGGAGGACAAGTCTCACCTTGTCGCCATCTTGGCCACGCCCCCTTATCACCTTTTAAATTACTTTTATAACTGACTTACTAGAATCTGTAAAAAGAAGTAATGGTACAGGCATATTGAACCGTTAACATTTGTTTTTTTAACTGTTTGTCGTAATACTATGAATTGTGTATAATTGTTACATGCAGGTTGGAAAATTTGTGCTTTTGTAATGGGACTAAATATGATCGCGTTATTTTGGAATATTGCAAGGATTTGAAGTAATTCCACAATAAAAACTCTTCATTCATTCATGTTTTTAAGCACTCAAGAAAGATGTCGACAAAAGACAAACAATTCTGACATAATACAGTTATGTACAATAGTGCACTAAAACCACAATCTTTAAAAATGATGAAGCGTTTGAATCTGACAAGTAAGGACAAACAGTTTCAATTCACAATGTGTCCAGAAGTACAGGAACGAAAATAAAGAATGTATATGTTTTCCTCTCCTTGACGTATAACAGTCAATGGTACCCCTTATGCATGTGTAGGTTGCTTAAGGTTCTGTTTCCATCTTGGAAAATGTAGAAGTTAATCTAATCTCAGTTCCTCTTCTCTCCCAATATCTGTAATTGTGGAATGCAGCCACTGAAAGAAGGGGTATTGGTTGGAGAGGGTGGGTAGTTGCAGTAGGGTTTTCTGGGCCCAAATCGTTTTCACAATTATGGTTTTCCTTTCATTTTCCTGTTGTCAATAATTTATACCACTCTCTCGGTCCTCCGATGGACCTTGTTTTGTACCGAAAGGGGTTGAATATAAAGGATCTAGCAGTCATCCAATGAGGACCAGGAATTGGATGACTGAACTACAAACTAGAAATTAAGCTCATGTAAATTACTCTCAACACAATACTATAAAGGGAAAGGATTACCACAGCAAGCCCAAATCTCCTTAAAAATGTGAGCGAGGCAAAATCATACACACTAAAAGCTCAGTTAAAGCAATACAAAATAAATAATAACATTAGTATTTGATGCTCTAAGATTTCCATAGTATGATCCCTCCTGATCATTATCAAACACAAATTAGGAATGCACATTCAATTTAAAAGGAATAAATCATGATAGCGGAGTCGATATGGAAATTGTAGTATAGTTTATCAAAGATTAAGAAATAAATGCATCATCCAATTATATCAAATCGTAAGCAATTCAGGAAATTCTAAATAGATATACCAAAGATCAAGCATTCAGGAAGGGACATGGAATATGCCAGTTCGATAAGTCTCCAAGGAAAGGATGAGACCGCTAAGACACATAAGACACATGCGTCCGTTCTGAAAGGAAGCCAGGAGAGTCCATATCAGCCCAGTCAAGATTGCCAGGGAAAGTTCCGCAAACTCTCCTTTAGGAGATATACAGTTGCCCATCCATCAGCATCAGCCAGTAAACTAGCAAAAAGCGCAAGCCCAAAAGTTCGTTAAATTGGGCGATATTATATTCTTAGAGTTGCAGGGGCGACACCTCCTGGAGTCAACTCATGTGGTCAGACTACTTAGTTCATTGGTCAGTTCGTATTGGATGAGTGTCAGCCAACATAAAGAAGACACAAAATGTAGAGAAATAGGTGATACACTTACGCAGACCTTTAGCAATCCAGTAGGTGAAGCGTCAAAACAAAACTCCTTTATCAAGAGCACATGAGCAAGTTCAAGAGGATGATTACCCAGGAAGATGGTCCTCACTGTAATTAAAATGTAACAATTGGTCTGGTACAGTGCATGAGAACTCAAGAAAGAAAACACTGTTTCACTTTATTTGTAATAACGAGGAATTCTCTCATGAGCAATGGATTTAGCAAGTCAAGAGACTTCACATTTTCAGTCAGGCCCACATAAATAAACTAATTTAAGGTAAAATATATATGATCATTTGACTTATGTTCAGAGAATACAAACATTTCATGATTCTAAAAACATTCTGATGCATTTGAAATAATTTAGTGTCATTATAATTAATACGTGTCAGTATTACTACATTGAAGTACTAACATAAAAATATTTTAAATCAAAGTATCAAACTCTGGTTATAGCCACATACCGTTAGTAGATGTGTGAAATACATTCCTTGAAAGTTTTATGAATACATCATAAATTAGGGATGTGTAGCACCTATTTTCTTTTGTCATTTCGGTGCACACGGTTACTCGGAAAGTATAGGTTCTAATTGAATATGTAATTATTCAGGTTAAATCTTGATAATTATCTAGTTTCCATTAGTTATACACACATATAAATGAAACATCCTTGTACCCCTCGGTATCCTCCAGCATTGAGGCCAGGGATTTCATGGGTATATCAGAGGCCAGAATTGAACACAACGGCATAGATTGGAGTGCTGCATAAATATTGCTGCATATTGCAATACTGCTTCTGACACTGCAGAAAAGTTACCTCGCCAACATTCTGCTATAGAATGCGGTATTTAGCCTTCTAAATAGGCAAAACATGCTTCCGAAATAATGTGTAACTATTCTCTAGTGATGGACTGAAGCAAAGACATTTGTATCCTGTAGGAGATTTAAAAAAACTGAAATAGTTTCTTCTTATCAAACAGGTTGCTCAGAGTGATTCTTACTTGACAATGGTTTGACTTTTCTTACAAATGTCTGCTTCGATCATAGCCACTCTTCGCAAAGCAATTATTTCAGGGGGACACTCTTGGCACATGTTGCCTCTCCTCCTAAAGTCCAGTGTCCTCCTAATGCAACTTAAACATAGCAAAAAAGCATAATGAATGCAAATGCAGAACACTGTTCAGCTCAGCTGTTTCATAATGGAAAGAGGCGCTTCTGGACGCCATCTTCGGCAAACAAGGAATAACCCTGAAAGTGCAGACCCATTGTAGAAAATATCCCGGAGCCACCGAATAAATGGAGTTTACCTGTCATTATAATGAATGCAGGGGCGTGGCCTCCATTGGTGTAGCAGGTACAGTGGCACCGGGGCCCACTGAACCCTGATCATTGCCTTTCTTATACTGTAATAAAGGAAAAAGATGGTTCTGTTGGGAATTGGTAAGCTTAGTTAAATATGCAATAAATGCTAAATCTCATTAAGTAAATATTCATTCACAGAGCGAAAAAAGTGTACACACATGAACGAAAGGATTCAGAAATTAAATTAATTTTTACTCTATAATCAGTGTCCGGAAATTTTTCTCTCAAAAAGGTGTGCATTTACAGGTCTGACCAACCATAATACAAATACAACATAGAACACTCAGTGCTTACATAGACTCCTTAACATAAAATCACAATTGCCATATACACAAATCACAAAAATAACAGAAATAAAGTAATACAGACAAAGTCCAAAAAAAAAAAAGAGCATTAACCACAATTGGACATGATTTCCTAATTCTGATTGTGGAAGTGCGTGGACAATTTGGACAAAGCACGTCGACGTTTCGACCCTATATAGTAGTGCTGGGTTGTGTGCATCTAGAGCGGGTCTTCCTCAGGACAAAAAGTTGGGCTGGCTGCCTGTAAGTACAAATAATTTTACATAAGGGACATGTGTGTATGAATAATGAAGGAACAATGAAGGTATCCCTTAGTGCCAAAGACGCTCACCTGGAGTCAAATTTGTATAGGATTTTAATTTCCTTGTCTCTCATTAGAGTTCTCAGCCGACATCTGAATTAATCAGGAATTCTGTAATCAATAAACGACAGAAATAGGCGCTAGAAATCCCTATTGTACATGACGACATGTAATGAGGTATAGTAAACAGGTCACGTACCTTCACAGTGACTTATTCAACTGGAAAAGAGTGGTGCCGTCAAAACGATCGCCACTTACTGAAAATGAGAGGGCAGAGATTAGCGCCAACCTGGAACGCCTAGATTGATTTTAATCAGTTACACAGTAGACTAATGTGTTGTTATACAAAGCAAAAGAAAGTGCGTGTTTTGCGCACATGTGAAAATATATCTCAAGTGTTCTTCTATCGTATAGCCTAACGCGTGCAGGGTTGAAAGTCATTTATACCGGGTGGCACTCATAAAGCCAACTCCGTGAGAGACCCGACTTGATGCTTTTAGGCTGTGAAACAAAGGGGTCCTTTATGCGTGGTATTTTAGATAGCAACCTCCCAATTGTTTCTCAATTACGATACCACTTTAAAATCACTACGGTTTCTACATAAACACACGTAGTCTATTACGGGGAACATTGTTATAAACAATTCGCTGAAAGACGCTTACACATCTACAAAAGAAATCAAGTAGCGTGGCTGGCCTACGCGCCAATGGTTTTAAAACTTACATAGTTTTCTCCGCACAGACGTCTGTATCCGTCTCACGCTCTGCAACTAATGACAGCGAGGCGAGGGTGAAGCCGGCTATATGACGTTATCCCAATTGGTGTCTACGTGCAGGCTGTCAGCTGCTCGTAGACAAAACACGGAGCGGATTCTGAAAGTCACCCGGTCACCGGTTCCTGGCGAGTTATCTTATGATTT
The DNA here is from genome assembly GCF_964204655.1 of Triturus cristatus. Lineage (NCBI taxonomy): Eukaryota > Metazoa > Chordata > Amphibia > Caudata > Salamandridae > Triturus > Triturus cristatus. The sequence goes on from NC_140590.1 coordinate 1,716,958,520, forward strand.
AATATAGTCACGAACAATACTCAGATGTGAGATAAAGGAATATATTATTATATAGATCCTTTCTCTGTGAAAAGCGGATCAAGTTTAGCCGACCAACGTGCTAGATAGCGGTAGGAATAAGGGTCTTAGTAACCAACTAATGGAATTCGTACAGGTTGTTACATGTACATTGAAAGGCTGTAATGTAAACGAGCTCCTATGTGTATTTTCTTATATCCACTCCGGATATATTACATCGAGGCAATATTTAGTTGCTTAGTGAATATCGGTTACGGAATGAATTCCTCACACATGTGGAATAAATCAATTACATTGATTCAAAGACAAGTCATGTGTACCAATTCCTTAATGGACCGTGGACAAGCAGCAATATTCTTACACCATATAAGAAAGACCAACAATTTTCTGAAGCAGTTTTCAAACAATATAAGGAATTAAATCATTCAAGGGAACATGTATTTCTTGGGCAATATATTCACTCTACATGCACCATGGATTAAAACAGTGTTTTCTATATACCATAACAATATATTCTTACACCATATAAGAAAGACCGACAATTTTCTGAAACAGTTTTCAAACAATATAAGGAATTAAATCATTCAAGGGAACATGTATTTCTTAGGCAATATATTCATTCTACATGCACCATGGATTAAAACAGTGTTTTCTATATACCATAACATTAATGAAGTATATATTCTCATGGAATTATGGGTTATCAATTAAAAACTGACATGCATATTCCTGTCTAACCATATGGTGTAATTCATCATGTTCAGAGTAATTATATGTAGCATATTGTACATTCAAAATACTTGATAATGAGTACACATTGAATAGATCTTTCTGATGGAATATCCATTAATGGGGAAGTGTGTCTTACATCAATACACTCATGAGTAGAGATAATGATGTCAATGCATTTGCACAGTTAAGACATGTTTATAATTTACTCATTTGTACGTATGTCTCCTCATGTTCATTGAGGCCATAATTTACAGCATCAAGGGTATGGATCCAACGACACTCCTTATAATTAAGGGAAATGGCAGTGTTCCCACCCCTTTGGTGTAAGGTGATTTTTTCTATTACCCACCACTCTAGATGATTGTGAGTGTGTCCTGCGTTCATATAATGTTCTACCAAGGGGGCCCCCAAGGTCTTGCACTTGATTCTGCTCTGGTGTTGCAGGATCCTGTTTTTTACTTTTTGGGTCGTCTGACCTACATAAATCAGCTGGCATGGGCATCTGATGGCATAGATAACATTTTGACTATTGCAGTTAGAAAACTGATTAAGTGCATATGTCTTCCCACGGTGACTGAAGTTGGCTCCAGGTGTGGAATATTCGCATGCCTTACAGTGACTGCATTTGTAGTGTCCCTTGATTGATGGTAGGCCAAGTTGCGATCTAATATCTGGTGCAGGCAGAGATTCTAGAAATGAAGAAACTACAAAGTCCTTAATGTTTTTTGCACGTTTGAAGGCAAACATAGGAGTGTCGGTGATGCCAATTTCTGAACCAACAAGATTCCAATATTTCTTGATGACTTTTTTTATTTCGTTGCTTCTGGTATTAAAAGTCGTTACGCATACCAATTTATCAATTGTTCGGTCCTTGGGTTGTACTTCAAGTAAAGTTTCCCGTGGCCTATACCAGGCTCTTTTTCTGGCTCTATTGAGAAGTCCTTTGGGGTATCCCCTTTCCCTTAGTTTTGCAAGCAGAATGTCAGTTTCTTTAAAGAAGTCTTTCCTTCTGGTGCAGTTGCGACGTAATCGCAAAAATTGTCCATAAGGTAAGTTATCCCTAAGATTTCTCGGGTGATGAGAATTGTACTGGAGCAAAGTATTTCGATCCGTTGGTTTTTTATATAGGTTCATTACAATTCTGCCGTCCTCTGCTTCAAGTGTAAGGTCCAAAAAGGGGATCGATTGATCACTGTACGTCATGGTGAATTGGATATTTGTGTTGCGAGCATTAAGCCATGATAAAAATTCCAACAGTTGGTCAACAGAGCCTCGCCACAACATCATGATATCATCGATATATCGTTTCCAGGCAGTGATATTATCGATATAGGGGTTTTGATCAGAATAAATGTTCTTGTCTTCGAAATGATCCATATACAGGTTCGCCAGGCTCGGCGCGAACCCGGCTCCCATGGCTACTCCTCTGCATTGGTAAAAAAACTCATTTTGGAAGATGAAGTAATTTTTCTCCATAGCGATATGCAGTAATTGTACAAGGAAGTCAGTTGGAATCCAGTGAGGTGTAGGGCGGGTTTCTAGTATGTTCCTGATGACTTCAATGGCCTCATTCTGTGGTATGCTTGTGTATAGTGAACACACGTCAAGTGTGACAAATAACTGTGTGGTCCCATCAAAAGGTTGGTCTTCAAACAGTATGATAGTGTGCATTGTGTCTCTGACAAATGATCTGGTCTCTACAACAAATGGCTGCAAAAAGCTGTCAAGATATTGGTTCAGTGGTTCCAACACTGAGCCACAACCCGACACAATAGGTCTGCCGGGGGGTTTCTGTAAGTTTTTATGAACCTTCGGGATAGTATAAATAGTGGGAATTCTTATACTGTAAACAGCAACAGGGGTGTCTTTCCTTCCTTGCACTAGGGCCCATGACACACTGCTATGCCACTGTGTGTACACGTAGGGCAACGTGTAAATGTTGTATTGTCTATTCTTTATTAGGAAGCAGAAGGGACAGTATCGATAACATGGAATTGCTTTGCTTCCAATCCCGGCAGAATTATTTATTGTTGAAGATTAACATTTTAAATAGGAGCTGATGAGATCAATGTGTATAGTTTTCTTTCATAACAACACTACCTCTTGTGTAATACTGGAATTACTATTGTATTAGTAGGGGCGGCTCCTCCATTGGAGCGGAGGAACGTCTCCCCATTTACATGGCCCCGAAAACCCCAGAGATAAAAAATAAAATGGTAAGTGATGACCATTTTATTTTTTATCATCCCGTCCTGAACCAAGCGTCAGAACGAGGCGGAGCCTGCTGAGGGAGCAGGAAGGAGTGGTGGGCAGAGGGCTGCCGTTGCACTTGTTTAAAGTGCGCATGTGTCTTTGGCCGGCTGTCTTGAGACGGCCAGCCACACATGCGTACTTTAAACCTCTTAAAGCAGCTGTCTTAAGACAGCTGGGTTGAGAGCAAGTGCAGGCATCCAGCGCCCTCGGGAGCACAGAGAGAGGCCGCTTCCACCAATCAGGGTGCTGCTCACATACTGGCTAACAGCACATGAGCACGCCTGGATTGGTCGAGGGAGTTTGCTGGGGCCTGCAGTGCAGTCCCAGCAGACAAAGTCGGAGTGAGGAGGACGTCGTCAGAATCCGATAAGTCTTTTTTTTAATTTGTATTTTGTGCACCCTTAGTGGATGCCAGCTGCCACTGTGTATTAGTGTGTTAAAATCTCTGAATCCCTAGACAATTATGTCCCAGAATTTGGTGCAAAATCTCTCTGTGGTTATGTAAACTGCCATATAATTTGTTTTTCCTTGCCACATGATTCCAGTCAATTCTGCCACACCTTTTGTTGCATTTTACTGCAGTTCTGTCCAAAGGTTCGGCAGGAGCTCCAGTGGGTGATGCAACCCAAAGACCCAGGCTAGCAGCAAAGAGGCCTTTTGCAGTGAACGGTGCTAGTGACAAGAAACGTTCCGCAGCTTGAAGCTAAATCCGGGACATCGGTATCTTGTGTCGTCTGGCACTCTTATTGGGACCCTCACGGGTGAGTAGCACGCTTTAAAAACCCCTGATTGAATGAATGCTCCCAGACAGCTGCAACCACCTTCCCCCAAGTTGTACATGTTCTAGAGGACTCCACGGTCACCCGATTTGCAACATCTAGATACACAGGCATTCTTGTTGCCCAGAGGAATCTGAGGGCGGTTTCAACAGTCCACTGGAAGGTCTGCCAGTGTATCTCTGCCTCGCAGCTTTAATTGGCGCATAGCACCTTCTCACGCCATGGCATCTGCCCAGTGACATGTAGTTGTCTCCTGTATGTCAGCTGGGGTCTGTCAGAGGGAAAACAACAAGAACAAAGTGATGGCAGTAAGAGAGCTCGGGCCCTCTTAAACATCCCTATTCAACCAGATGGTCTTTTCAGCTACTTGAGAGGTAAAAGGGAGAAAACAATCACAATTTAAATCTCAATACAGTGTAACCATTTTAGTTACACAATAACTACTCAATAACCAAAATCAAGATTAGAATGGTTTAATTATAAATTCAGAAACAGATTGATGGCTCCAGTAACTTTCCACGATTCCAGCACAAATTGGCTACTGGCACCACCTTCCCCACATCAATATGTTCCTACTGCATTCGTCCTTGGCAATTCTTTTTCTCCTCCTTGGGAACTTGCCTCCTTGCTCGTTACCGCGTTAATCCTTGCAAAAACCCATCTTCACAAACCTCACTAAAGTACAAAACACTCTTTTACTAAATAAAGAAGCTTTCTCCGCACCTGCAGCAGAAACAAAATAATGCATGCAAACACATTCTACATCGAAGCTTAAATACAAATCAAATCAGTGGCGTAGGAAGGGGGTGCGGTGGGTGTTGGCAGCCCCGGGTGTCATCACTGAGGGGGGTGACAAAATGGCAAAAATATATGTTTTAAACATATTTTTGCCATTTTGTCAAGCCGGGGGTGACAAGAAAGTTTCCACACCGGGTACCACCTGACCTTGCTACGCCACTGAATCAAGTGTTAGACTTAAATGTGAGATTGTGCTGAAAGTATACTCAAGGCCGCAAATTCAAGTTAACTTAATGGTGCACATTACTAAACACATAACAAATGCAATTTATTAACAAATGAATATATGCAAAGAATCATTAAAAATATCATTTCCAAAGACTCAAATATGAATATAATTTTGTGTTACATACATAAGTGTCTAAACATTAGTCTGGAAATACATATCATATCATTAGCTTCACAAAGAGACCTATTATAAGCTTGATGATCTCTTAGAATATTAATTTAAAAGTATTACATAGAAAACTTTAGTAATCACATTTCTAAGCACTCAATTTGTAATTCTCATTAGATTTCACGTGGAGTACTTTAAATATACAATACCTCATCTTCTTTTGGTAACGTTGATCACACAGAATATATTCGAGTGCTGACTATGCATGATTATAATGCACTCCTACAGTTTCTTAGGGTGGGATCAAAATTATGCTCGTTTACTAGAATAAGCAACCCCGGTCTCATCAGTGAGGTATAGTTTGAATGCTGTGCCACAGTAAGCTCACGACTCACTTCAGGGCATACTCATCACACTTAGGATGTCTATTGCATCAAGAACAAAGCAATAAGGGGAATGCTTAAATTTATCTCTTTGCTAGCATTCATCTGAGGCTGCATCACAGTCCATTGTTTCTTACCCATTGTGCCACTCTAGGCAGAGGCTGATCATATACACTCAATCTTGGTTCTGGTCCAATAGGAACATTCCAGCCCAAACCACCAAACCAGGTCCCTTCCATATGGGAACACAAGCAACCTCAGATTGACTTATACCTACTTGGGTCTTGTCAATGAGGTAGACAAGTTTAATTTGAGCCCTGTGACCCAGTGAGTGTGGGGTCCACGTCTAGGCATACATGTCACACTTGGGGCATCTAGGGCAATACGAACTAAGTGACGGATGGAATATTTCAATTAATCTCATCCACTGGCAATTTCTCTGGCTACATCCCAGAATGGTCATATGCAAATCATACCTGGTCCTGCTTCAATAGGAACAGTCCAACCGAATTACCAGACCAATTCCAGAAGGATGCAGAAGCAACCCCAGACCAGTTTCAAACTACTTTGGTCTCATCGGTGAAGAATAGCTTGAGTTTTGTGGCTCAGTGAGCATCCGACACACATCTGGGCGTACGTGTTACACTTTGGATGTGTAATGCAACAAGAAAAAAGTGATGACAGAATGCTGTAATTGATCTCAGCCAATGAAATTCACTCTGGGCCACATCCCAGTCTAATTTGGTTGATTATATCCCTACAATATTTTTCTCCATGCACATTTCCTCCGTATTCATGCACACAATGAGATGAGAATGATCATACGTGCTGGAGTATATTTCCATGTCGTATTCTTGCAGACTAAGGGCTCAGGCATGTGCATTTACCACCTCTTAATACATGGATGTTGCTTCATAACACTTGTGCCCACCCCACAGTCTCAGGTGCGCAAACCTGTTTCATTCCCCCATGCTTGTGAAGGAGCACACATTCATACCCGGTGTGCACCATACACACATGTTCATGCATGAATCCTTCTTCAACGTGCTCACTAAGTTGTATTGCAAACAGAACAGCAGCAGTTCTGAACTCTTCTACATTTAGCAGTTTACCATTACTGCTGGTGCCTAGAACGCATTGCAAATAGTTGTTTGGCTGGAGTGGCCCTGGTCTAGTTGGTGATGAGGCTATGGCAATGTAAAATATGATGGATGAATTCTTGCTCCCCATGAACACTTCAAAGAAGGAGACTGTAAAACATCTTACTTCAAGAGTAGTTTATACTAAGAAGCCACACCAAGAACAACAGCTTTGCAGTCTGCCCAACAGCAGTGCTTGTTTGTGGAGAATCACACCTCAACATTCCAGACAATACCCTACCATCCAGTCATGCCTCTTGCTCTCCTACCCTCACCCTACCTATTATACCAACGAAACTGCACTCTGCCATGTCCCTAGTTCCTGCTCATTGTGTTTTGCTTCTGATTTTCCTGCCATTTGCTCAGATACAGTATCCCTAGGCGGGTCTGGGTCTGGCTTGATTCCATGTCCAGGTCATTTTTAGGTCGAGCACTCGAGACCTCTTGTATATACTTTAGTATATACTTATTATATACTTAGAGGTGTATGTACTTTGTGTGTTTGGAGATCAACCCTATGACTTGTCTGCTTCCACTTAGGGACTTTTTTTTCTGTTCAATTACCTCTATTTAACTTTCTTGAAAGAAAACGGCCAGCAGAGGTCAGTAAAATACCAGAATCACTTTAGCATTCTCAACATTACAGTCCAGAAAAATTGTCTTCCACGAGCACCATTAGACAATATTTTATTCAAATCTTGTATTTTCAGTGATATGACCACCGAATGCCCTGATTTTTATATTATAAGCAGAGCTTTGGACTATACCATTCCCCACTGAAAGGCAATATTTCTCTCCATGTGTTTCCATACCGGGCGTGTCATGCAGTTTGGTGCTTACTTTCCCTCCATGTTAAAGAACAGTAGATTTTTCAGCAACCGGGCTAATGTGCTGCATAGCTAAATACATATAAGGTCCCAAAGGCGAGACTGATTGCATTGCAAATGCTTGTTTGGATAGCCATGGCTACCTTTGCTTGCCTGCATTTGTTTTTTGCTCTCACATCACTCATAATATATTTAGGTAATTTTTCACTTATCTGTCTGTTTCTTTCCCCTGTTCCTAGTTGGTGAACCTGTGTCTGGTGTGATATGCCTGCATCCAGAGGTTTTAGTCACAGTATCCATTCAGGTCAATGGGCCAAAATAAGTATCCAGATGATGAAGAGGCTTGGAAGAGAGACTAGTGGCTGAGCAAATTCTTGAGGGGAAGACCAACTAAAGTTGACAGCGTTGTCGCAGAAACCGAAATATAAAGTCTGGCCCCGATGATAGAGCACCTCCAAGAGTACCAAATCCCATCACTTCCCACTTAACTTCCATTCCCAGCCGCAGCTCTTCCACTCCCCTTGCTCTCCTTGCTACCCCTGTAAGCCTTACCCCAGCACCCACATCCTCTCCAACCCCATACTTGAGTCTATACCCCTTGAACGAAGCTGGCTCTGTATATGCTATACCAAAAAGAGGTACAGTGTGCACAGAGTCCCCAAAGGTATGGCAGAGGGTAAAGTAAATTATACCTTACTCTCAATTTAGTGATAGCTGGGCTAAGCAGTTAGGCTAATCAGAGGGTGGTGTGAATGCATTTGGTGTACATAAGAGTACAAAGCAGGGACACACGCTCAATGACTGACTCCAGCCCAATGGTTGTAGAAAAATATTGCTTTAATGACTTTTATTTCTAGGAACCAAGTTGAACTCAGTTACAGGTAAGTAGCCTTTTGTGCAATACTTTCAAAATACTGCCCATAGGTTTGTATAGCATTAAACAATACTTTACAGGTGCATGAAACGTTTTTCAGTTGAGATAGAGATACTTTGCATGCTGGATCACACTTAGTACAATACAGGGAGAGACCAATGCAATACTATGGGAAAATGATAGGTCAGTAAATTACAGGTACGTAAGCGTTTTTTGAGCTTCAGTCTCCAGGGGTTTTGGTCAACATTGGTCAAGGGTTGGGCCAAGGTAGGTACAGCACCACCACCAGCAGCACTGGGGCGGCTGGGTGCACAGGTCTCTAGGCCCAATGTTATCCTATGGAGGCTGGGGGCACCTTGAAGAGGCACCAGTTACAGGTAAGTACCTGCGGGTCACAGGCCCTGGATCTTAAGATCAGCACTGGAGGGGCCACCAGGGAGCACTGAGACTGCACCACCAGCAGCACAGGGGCAGCCGGGTGCAGAGTGCAAAGGAAGTGTTGGGGACCCCGTTGAAACCAATGGAGATTCACTGTGGGGGAAAACAGCTGCAGGTCCCATTCCGAAGGTTAACTGAAGGAACCCTTTGACTGGAGGGATACGTTGTACAGAGGGGGGATACTGGGACACCGTTGATTGGGCACACCAAGGCCTGGGGGTTGCAGGTGTAAGGGTGTCTTTAGGCATCGTGTTTTCTCACCAGCTCCGGTCGGGGGACCATTCAGGTTGAGACTGCAGGCATTGAGGGGGAGTTCAGGAGAAGTCGTCCAACACTGGATCCCAGGTTAGTATCACTGGGGAGACTTCACTGGGTCGGTAGGCCACCTGGACTTGGGCCGTGGGTGTCGGGTGCAGAGTGGTGTAAGTTTTTCAGATCTGCCTGGACCCGGAGTCCTTGTGGTGGTTTCTCTGCTGGGCAAAACCAGGGTCCACAGGAAACAAGAGTCGTTGTTGATGGTACCACAGGTTCGCAGGGTTCTTGGAGGCTGCTGGCTGTGGGCCACACCGAATTTTTGTAGCAGGGTTGCTGGAGAAGGAGACCGGTCGGTAGAGCTGGGGCCAAGTCAGTCATCATCTTCTCCATTGCTGCACAGTTCTTTGATCCTTCTTCTTCGTAGGTCATCAAATCTGAGGAACAAGGTTCATGGGAGCCCTAAAATACTGCACTTAAGTGCGTTACTAAGGTTGGGGGCAATAACCAATTGCTACTGTCCCTTAGGGTGACTAGACCCTTTGGGAGCCCCCTACCTTTGGGGAGAGGAACATATCCTATCCCTTTTGGCCTAATTCTCCATAGCAAGATGGAGAATTTTCAGGAGAGGGGTTCACCTCAGCTCCCGGCAACGGTAGGGGTGTGCCAGGGTGAGGTGGACACTCCTACTCTACTTAAAGACTTTCCTGCCTGTCCTGCCACCAAAAGTGGGGTACGGACAGGGGGGTGCAGGCATCTCCACTAGTTGGAGTTGCCCAAATCAGCAAAAAACAAGGTGAGAGGATTTAAGGCTCACCGCCAAGTGTTGCTGTTCCTGCTAGGGGGAAATGAGAAGCACCTCCACCCAGAGCAGGCTTTATTTCTGACCTCTGAGACTACAAAGGCTCTCACTCCCTGAGGTCAGAAACCTGTCTGGTGGTGGCTGGCTGGCAGGGACCCGTGAGTGCATTTCATAATAAATCCATCACTGGCATCGGGGTGGATTTATTATGCTGAGAAGTTTGATACCAAACTTCCCAGTCTTCAGTAAAGCCATCATGGAGCTGTGAAGTTTGTGATGACAAACTCCCATCCCATGTACTCAAAATGGCTTCACTGCACATACAGTGTCCAAGAATGGACTCAGGCACTGTAGGGGCATACTGCTCAGGCAGCTATGCCCTCACCTGTGGTATAGTTCACCCTGCCTTAGGGCTGTAAGGCCTGCCAGAGGGGTCACTTACCTATGCCACTGGCAGTGGTCTGTAGGCATGGCACCTATGAGTGTGCGTCACGTCGACTCTTTTAGTTAAGCTACACCACAATGCCTGCAATGGTAGTGTGTATGTGTTTGGTGTGTGGTCCTTTAGGGTGGCACAATCCATGCTGCAGCCGTGAGACACTCTCTCTGGTCACAAGGTCCTTGATACCACTGGTACCTTTTACAAGAGACTTATATGTGGGCCAGAGGTGTGCAAATTGTGGAAACAATGGTACAGTTTAGGGAAAGAACATAGGCGCTGGGAACCTGATTGGCAAAAAGTATGGTGGGGGTTACTGCAACCGAACCCCACTTTCCTACACCCCTGCCCCCAGTCCCTATCTGTTCATCTGCACTATCAGCTGGGAAATCCCCATCCTGCAAAACATTCTGTTAGATCGTGGGTAGGTTTGAACTAAATAGATCACATGCATATATACATGGAGGGACACTAGGCATGTTGGTTATTTTCTGACCTGTTGCTGGTGCTATAAAGAAAGAGTTAGCAAGCTCCAAATATTTTACCACTGAAATAGGTGCATGCAACAACCCCCAATGCAATCAGACACAGACATGAGTGGGTAATGTAGTGATAATACGTGGCTGGTCAGGAGGTATAAAAGAGGGGAGGGGGTTATGGCAGTAACTATGGAAGGGTTAGGGTAGTGAGAGGTTAACATGAGCATAGGATTGTGGGATCACTGGGCACTGCACTGGTGACCCAGTCAGTCAAAATTCATATGTCACCACATCACTCTCTGTTGAATATTGATGATAGGTTGATTGTTTGAAAAATATTCAGCCACTGTTAGTTACATTCGGCCGCAATACATTCTAGTGTTTTTTGTCCATCATGCGATCTCAGACAGGAAACAACCACATGCAAATAAACCTTGATCTTGTTCCAATTGAAACAGTCTATCCTGAACTGCCAGGCCAGGTAACCTCCGAACGATAAGAGAAGCTACCCCAGCCCATTTTCAGTTTATCTTGGCTTCGTCAGTGATGAGGTCTCCTAAAGACCTTATAGCTCAAATACTACTTTGAGGTTTGTCTTTTTTATTTTTCTTCTATATTATTTAGTACTACCCATTCTCAAATAGCTCCCTCTTAATGCTGTTGCATCACAGGCCTGGTTGCATCATCTCCAAAGCATTGAAACTCACTCCTCACTGCTCCAGGAACAAACTCAAAATCTCTGGTGGATGCAGAAAACTCCATTCCACTGACGACCTTACCTTGAAGCATTAGGATGCAAAGGGCGTCTGCTCTATACCAATTCTCTGGATCAGTTCCAAAGATCTGGAATAGTGTATCTCTTGACTGACATTAGGAAAGATGCTTGCTTACACTTCTTTGAAAACCATCCAACAGAACATCTACTGCTAAAACTATTTAGAATCTCCTGAAGGTTTGATCTGCATAATAAAAGTTCTAGATGTTTAGGCATCATTGTCATGCAAACTTGCTTTGGGCTTTTCTGCTCTCTTCAACACCTAGGCTAGTAAATACTTTCCCTCAAAGGTCTGCCCAAGATTAGATTTTTCCCTTCTCTACAATTCAGTACTCAGAGAGTAGAGCAACTCTTCTTCTACAATAACTAAGGTTACACATGTTACAAATGTGTTGAACGATTAAATAAATATACTTAAATATCTCATGGTTTAGAATTTCTATACAAAAATTTAGGGGTCTACCAGAAATGAAAAAATTAAGTAAATATTGAAAAGCTTTGTGCAAAGGAAATATTGACACAACCACGTCTATGATAGCATTGAGAATGTCGTGGCCAGTCCTTACATCTACCCCTACAGGCAGGTCCGGCACTTTATATATTACAACATTTGTGAAGAGCACATGTGAGAAAGAGGAAAAGGGGGGTAGGGAGAAAGAGACACTCTCCTGCAGATTTGTTGTTGAGAAAGCCAGATTGAATTGTGTTAGATACAGTGACTTGGATCAAAGCCCTATTCTCCGCCTAATGGTGAGTGAACACAAGTCAGGTCATGGACAATACATGAGTGAGATGTAAAGGTGATACGTACAAGAATAGAATCTGGACTTTCCGGGTATAGTGGGTGGGCAGGCCATAACTGCTCTTCCCAAGTGCACCTGGAGCCCCGCTCAAGAACCAAAGCAGAGTCTCACACCACATGAATTTGGAAAGTCCCCGGAATCATATGGCTGTGGAACCAAGGTAACCGATTATAGAGGAACTAACAAAGATGCAGCAATGGAAAAGCCGGTGTGCAAACTATAGCGAATGCAAAGTACAGTTGTTGAGACAGAATATCGAGTTGGAAATATTGTGATTCAGAAATATTGACAGCAAGAATATCGTGGTCAGCAATATTGAATTTAAGGTAAGAAATATTGTTTTAAAAAATATAGAAGTCATTAATATTGTTTGCAAAAATATAGTTTAAAATATCGATTTTTTAATTAGTTATATATTTTAGTTTATATTTTAAATGTATGTGTTGTATGTTTTTTTGTATAAGTAATGTTTATGTTTTATAATATGTGTTACATTTTTAGTAGATATGGATTTTATTTTAATTACATTTTGTGTTTTTTAGTTCTGTAGTGGGTTGTGGGTTTCTGGGGGATAGAAGTAATTTAATTATAATAAATTAATGATTTTTTTCATTTAGTGTTTATAGTGTTAACTGCGGGAAGTAATTTATTTGTAATTATTTATTAATTGGTTGTTAATTAATAATTAATTGATAATTAATTATGGTAATTGTGTAATTATTTTTAAGTGCGTGTTGTGCACTTTACAGGGGTAAAGGGTGGGAAGTAATTTATTTTTGATTAATTAATTATTAGTTGTTAATATATATTTATTGATTTAAAATTAATTATGGAAATTGTGTAATTTTAGGTGCAGGTTGTAGAGATTATAGGGGTAAAGGTTGGGAAGTAATTTATGTTTAATTAGTTAATAATTAAATGTTAATTTGTATTAACTAATTAACTGATAATTATGGTAATTGTGTGATTTGTTTTAGGTGTGGGTTGTGGAGTTTATGGGGCAAAGGGTGGTAAGTAATTTATTTTCAATTAATTAATAATTAGTTCTTAATTAATATTCATCAATTGATTGAAAATTAATAATGCAATTGTGTAATTAATTTTAGGTGTGGTTGTGGGGTTTATAGGGGTAAAGGGTGGGAAGTATTTTATATTTAAATTAATAAATAGTTGTTAATTTATATTGACTAATTAATAGAAAACTAATTATGGTAATTGTGTCATTCTTTTTAGGTGTGGGTTGTGGGGTAAAAGGTGGGAGGTAATTTATTTTTAATTAATTAATAATTAGTTGTTAATTAATGTTAATTATTTGAAAATTAAATATGGAATTATTTTAATACATTTTATTTGTGGGTTGTGGCGTTTGTAGGGGTAAAGGGTGGGATGTAATTTATGTTTAATTAATTAATAATTGGTTGATCATTAATATTAATTAATTAATTGATATTTAATTAGGGTAGTTGATTATATTTTTTGTGAGTGGATTTTACTTTTCTTATGGGTAAAGGGTGGGAGTAGTTTTTATATACTATTAGTTTTTTAATTGAAAAATGTTTCCATTGAGTAATACATTTTACAATTTAAGTTTAGCTGTGGGTTGTGGGGATTATAGGAGTAAGGTGTGGGAAGTTTATTAATTTTTATGAGTTTTAATTTGTTTAAAAAAAAAAATATTTCTTTAATTGGTAATTATGTTAGTTATGTAAGTACATTGTTTTAATAAAATGTAGATGTGGGTTGAGAATTGTGTGGTGTTATAGGGTAGGAAATATAAAAAGTAAATGTATGTAATTAATGTTTTTGATTCTAAATAATTTGCAATTAAAAATATATATTTGTTTGAAAATTATTTATTTTATTGAATATAGTATTTGTAGGTATTTGTCATATGCATTTAACATTACAATATTTTCTTAATTTTTAATATTAAATATATTTGTGTTTTAATTTTTAATATATTTATATATTTTACTTTTGTTTTTTATATATTTTTGTTGTTAATATTTGGTTTGTTTTTACTTTTGAACTGACTGGAGTGAGAATATTAATTGTTACCCCTTTGCAATCCAACACTTTCCCTACTGTTGCATTCATTGGAGTGGGAATAGTCATTTTTACCCCTCTGCTATCCAATACTTTCCCTACTGTTCCACTCACTGGAGTCGGAATAGTAAATTTTACCTGTCCGCTATCCAACACTTTCGCTACTGTTGCGCTCAATGGAGTGGGAATAGTCATTTTTACCCCTCTGCTATCTAGCACTTTCCCAGCAAAAAAAGAAAGACCGTGTCCATGTTTCCATGTCACATATTTATCTATGGAAAATAATCCCTCTGAAATCAGAGGTTCAGGTGTATATTAGTCTACATCAGTGGTTCCCAAATGTTTTCAACCCGTGGCTCCCTTGACCCATTGGCCATTGCCCGTGGCTCCCCACTGTTACTTTTTTTGGAGGGTAGGGTGGGTGTAAGCCCGGCCTGTAGAGTACTTGCCTTTTTCTCCCTGAAAATAATTGGGATGAAGCTGATGAAGGTATTATAATCATATACACAGGGTGTTTCATATTACTAAGGCGGAGAATTAAAAAAAAAAAAAAAAATCCTATTTACACTTCTTTGCCCATGCCTCCACTTCTTTGCCCATGCCTTTTTTAGAGTAACATCTCAAACTTTTTTTTTTATCACACTTAAGACCCCTATGCATGTAGGCCCTATTGCCAGTATTTCTGCGCTTGAATAATATTTGCATGCACTTCCATTTCTACTCATGTCATATGTACCAACACACCTGTCTCAACAGGGTGATTCACCATTTTTTAAACCACATACAGCTTCATTTTTGCTGTCTCCTCCCTAAAATTGCCTCCAAATCAATGCAAGTAAAATAAATTCCTCTGAATATTTTTTTTAAACATCCCTCTTGCTTGCTTCCAAATGTTGGCATAGGGTGTTTTACTTCCTTGTGCTCAAGGAGAGAGTAGGCCTGTATGGAAATGTGTGTGTACTGAAAGAAATGAATACTGCAAGTACCTATGATTCAAGTACAAATGTCAATACTTAATAATACTTAGGGGGTCATTAGTATATCGGGTGCATCGCCGCCGCCGGGCCGGCGGTGGCCACTGCTGACCCGGCGGTGGCAATCTGCCCGCCAAATGTCCCTGGTTCACCCCCCGCCATATTAGTATGGCGGGGGCACAGCAGCGGAGGGAAAGACAGTCTGCTGCTTTTCCGCCGGTCGGATTGCCGACCTGGCGGAAAAGGGACACATATTACTATGGCTGCGGTTGGATGCCTTTCCATGACGGAGACTCTGCCATGGAGTGGCATGGGGGAATTCAATGTTGGGGCCCGTTACGGGCCTTGAGGGGGGGCTGCACTTGGGGGGCACCTATGGTACCCCCCCTACATCGGTATGCACAAGGTGACAGGCACTGCGCGGTGCCTGTCACGTTGTGCAGGCCAATGCACAACATGCATGTTTGACATTGTGGCGGGTGCTGCATAAAGCACCGCCCACCACAATGTTAAATGTGCACGATGTGACCGCCAGGGTGGTGGTCGCATCCTAATGGGCACAGCTGGACCGCCGCACCTCTGGCGGGCGGTCCTGTTTACCGCTACGGTGGCGGTCATTGTAATGGACCCCTTAGTGTGTTTAATAGACAGGACAACTTTACTTTCCTGATAACTTACAGTGGTGTAAAATGAATTTGGAAAAAAACGAAACTATTAACAAGTCTAACAAAATAATTCAGGCATCTTCCGCTTAATTTGGGAGTGTTGGAAAGTGGGGATCCAGTGAAATATGGAGGTCATCTCCTTCGACATGCCATCAATAAAGCACTACATTTATAGCTTTAGGCATGTCACTTACAAATCATCAACATCATGCGTTTAAGTCTAATTAGTTTAACTGAAACCAACAGACCCTTCAACATTAAGGGGCCGATTCCAATCCTGGAAAAAGGCTGTACGAATCGTTGGACGGAGCGTTTTTACCGTACGACTCGTACCCGGTAAACTTTCCTTACAACCTAGGAAGTACGTTTCGTACAGAAAGCCTATTTCCGTACGAATCGTACAAAAGACCGTACGGGTAAAAAAAAAAAAATTCGAATTCGGAACAGCCTGTACGCGACGTCTGCACGTATTTAAGCAGCGTTTTCTGGCTCAGCAAGTACGATTCGTCCCTACGGCACTAAGTACGGCTCTTTACTTACGGGAGCCAAAAACAGCCGTAAAAGCAGAGTCCTATAAACGGAGCCCCGGTACGCGACGTACACGCCATGAACCCTATCGTACGTGTCATCCCGGTCCTCTTGGCCTACGACCTGGTGCACCGAAACCAATGCACACGCCGCAGAAGGTGAGAACAACACCCAGGGGCCAGGGTGGGGGTGAGGGGCAGGAAACATACCCCATACCCAAAGCCAAACCTATAATTTGGAGCCCATACATTACCACCAGGGTCTGGTCACTTGGGGGGGCGTGTCCAGCAACCCCTGCGTACCGCAACAACGGAAGTGGACGTGTACGGTGCATTGCACACGTACCCGTACGTCACCGTTACAATAGTGATACGAGGTGTACACACACAATGAATGCGGGGGTACGGTGCGTTTCACACGTACCCCTACCGCACCAGTACAATAGTGATACGAAGCGTACACACGTAATGAATGTGGGGGTACGGTGCGTTTCACATGTACCCCTACGGCACCAGTACAATAGTGATACGAAGCGTACACACGCAATGAATGCGGGGGTACGGTGCGTTTCACACGTACCCCTACGGCACCAGTACAATAGTGAAACGATGCATACACACGCAATGAATGCAGGTGTATGATGCGTTTCACACGTACCCCTACGGCACCAGTACAATAGTGAAACGAAGCGTACACACGCAATGAATGCGGGTGTACGGTGCGTTTCACACGTACCCCTACGGCCCCAGTACAATAGTGATACGAAGCGTACACACGCAATGAATGCGGGTGTACGGTGCGTTTCAAACGTACCCCTACGGCACCAGTACAATAGTGATACAAAGCGTACACATGCAATGAATGCGGGTGTACGGTGCGTTTCACACGTACCCCTACGGCACCAGTACAATAGTGAAACGAAGCATACACACGCAATGAATGCGGTGTACGGTGCGTTTCACACGCTTACAATGGTGATACGAGGCGTATACACGCCAGGAATGAGGGCTACGAGTCGCCCTAGGATGTCCATCAAGTACTTGTCATTGCATACTTTCATGTGCAGGCCCTAGGTGTGGCACCCAGTCATATTGCACAGGTCATCTCATCTAGTTGCACAATTGATGTGTGATGACCTGTGGACACATGTCATGTGTGATGGGGCACTATGTGGCACACATCACCTTGACACTTGCCACATGTGTGTCTGTAGTCCAACTGTGTCATGCACAGCAGCAGTGGGATGGCACAGTCATCAACACCCGCACCTGTCTCCTGATGCCAGAGACAGGGACACTCTATCAACTGACAAGTCACGATCAGCGTGCCCCTATGTGACTATGTCAGGTGTGTGTCATGTGTTTCCATGAGCTTGCTGTTAGTGTTCCGTCAACTGCATCTGCTGTTGGTGCATCCAACATGGGTCTGTGTGGAGATGGGCATGGCACACATCTACGCACACCATGCCACATGTGGATTCCCACGGCTGTAGGGTCTGTGTGCATCTGACATCATATTTTCCCAGGCATACATGTCTGCGTTGTCTCAATGGCTGTGTTTTTTTGTTGTCACGTGTACCCCTTCATCGCAATGTATTTGATATGTACATTTGACATTCCATGTGACCTGTGCGTGTGCCTTGCAGTCAGCTGTCTGGATGAGATGACATCCTTCCAATGCAGCTATGTGGATGTGTGTCACTCCGGTGATATCTCTGGCTGTTCACTCAGACTGGCCCCCAGCTCATTTCAGGGCATGTCATGTAGACTTGACAATCAACAGGTGTATGGCATATGTGTCCTGGATGTATTGCACACACCAGACTCCATAGTTACCTGATGTTTAGTAGCAGTTTAGCATGTGCTATGTTCATTGACATTGATGTTGGCAGACTCTCAATCTTCATTTTTCCAAACAATGTCCTACAGGGCACCGCCTGTCCCAAGACCAATGCCAGACTTGGCTGCCATGAGGGAACTTGCCTGCATCCGACGTTACAGATTCACTCGACAGTTGATTGAGGACTTGACAAACAAGCTGGCACCACACCTCCAACCGCGACACAGGTATCCTACTGCACTGACCCCCAAGATGAAGGTGATGGCAGCCCTAAATTTTTTTGCCACAGGTACGTTTCAATTGACCATAGCTGATGTTTGTGGGATGTCACAGACAATGTTCAGCCGTGTCCTGCGGGATGTTTTGGCAGCCATGTTGGAGCACCTTGATGAATTCATCAAATTTCCTACTCCTGAGGAGTTGACAGATGTCAAGGGTGATTTCTATGCCCTGGGAGGGATGCCCCATGTCATTGGGTCCATTGATGGGACACATGTGGCTTTGGTACCACCACAGGCACAGGAGCAAGCCTATTGCAACTGAAAACATTACCACTCAATAAATGCCCTTGTGGTGTGTCTTGCTAACATGCTGATTTCCAATGTCTGTGCACGTTTTCCAGGATCAGCAAACGATGCCTACATCATGAGGCGTAGCAGGGTGCCACAAATGATGCTGCGGCTGCACAACGAATGAGCATGTCTTGTTGGTGGGTATACTCTGTTTGTCCTGTGTGTTGCGGTATCTTTGTCTCTTACGGCATCTCCTGACCCACTTATTTACATGATGTTTCCATGTAGGGGACTCTGGATATCCCAACATGCCATGGCTTCTGACACCTCTCCGCAACCCAAGAACAGCTGCAGATCACCGGTACAACAATACACACGGGCAGACCAGGCGAGTGATTGAGAGGACGTTTGGCCTCCTGAAGAGCCGATTCCGGTGCCTTGACAAGACAGGCGGGTCCCTCCCATATGCACCGCAGAAGGTCTGCAAAATCTTCATCATGTGCTGCATGCTGCACAACATGGCAGTTGAGAAGGCAGTGCCACTCATCCTGGATCCAGATAAGCAGGAACATCCACCCGTGGAGGATCAAGGGCTTGGTCACGAGGCAAGTGATGAGGAGGAGGAGGGGGAGGAGGAGGAGGATGATATCCGGAGTCAGCTCATACACAACTTCTTCTCATAATGGTGAGTCACTGGGTATGAGTGTGCAAGCTTGTAGCATTGAGTGGCATGTGTTGCAATGTGTGTGTCCAGCTGACTGAATGCAAAGTGACTTTGATGTGTGTTCTGATGTGTCACTCGAGTGATGATGTCATGCCACACAGTTTTGCGGAGAGACTTTCTTTGAAATTTGCCTGTGTCCAACATTGTTCATGTTTCGTAAATGACCATGTGTGTGGCAAGAATTGTTTTAGGTGACTTCTTGTGTGTCTGTCATTCCCAGGTTTTTGCGCCTGTTGTCTGCTCGTGTCATCTTTGTCCTCCTGCTATTCCTCATGAGGATTGCAACGTGTGCTGAATCAGCGTTCCATGCACGGGCATGTGGACATGTCTGTTTGGGTAAGGATTGCAGCAAGGCTTTTTGGTGGTGGTACGGGTTGGGAATGTGTGGGGACTGCTTCTGTGCATGTTGTGGTACCATGCATACATGTCTTCTCACCATGGAGCATATAACATGTAGCATCACTCCCATGACATGATAGTCACCCTTCTTGACAGTCATCTGTAGTGGAGTGTGGAGTCTGATGAAGGCATCAATGTGTGTAAACCTTGCCTCTGAAACATTGCGGATGCTACGGGTGGACATAGTGTGGGACATCACAACAACAGGCTCTATGGGGAATTGCAGTATCTCCATGTGCAGCAGGATGTGTTTGGCTCATCCCCTTAACTTGTGTGTCAGTTCATTGGGATTTACAACATCCGTGTTGTGAAGGGGGGGTCCAGCATATGTTTGACATGTTATGTTAACTGACCTGTGAGTCTGTTCATATGGATGCATTTCCCTTTGTGTGAGTAAGTGGAATAAAGGTGTTCAGCACAATCCAAAGTGCCTCATCTCTGTCACTGCAGATCTCTTGCCAGTTTGCATGCGTCATCTATGGCATAATTGTCAAAGATTGAGCATATGAGTGTATGTGTACTTCGGCAACATGCATGCAGTTCTTCATGGCTAATAATCTCTATTGTGCATGAAGTACCTGGTTGTGTATGTATTTGTGTAGGTTTCTCCCCACAACGGGACGTCAATGCCTGCTGACGGTGTGTCTCCTGTGCGCAGCTCCGCATTTTGTTGCCTGATCCTGTGTCCGTCATTTTTGGTGATTGTTCATACATTTTCTCAGAGTGACCCATGAGTAACCTGACACTCCTTCCTTTACATACATCTGTTGCACTGTGCCTTTCTGACCTCCTTGTCTTTGTGTGCTACTTTTTGCCTAGTTTCTCACCCCTTCCGCCTGCTGCTGCCTCAACTGCGGCACCGCCACACCGAGTGCCCTGATTCTGCAACCCATACGCCTCCAAAATGCTCCTCCCTTCCCCCCTCAACCCATTCTTAATGCAGCCAGCAGCTTGTCTGTGCCACTGCTGCGCCAACGCCGTGCCAAAGGCAGGACCGTCTGCGCCTGCAACGTGCACAGTGCATGACCCTCTGGTCCTTGCATGACCCACGTCACACAACAGGCTCATGCTGCAGCCACCCTCCAAGCAATGTCCTCCAGAAAATCAACCGCCTGCTATCAGGCAACTGCTAAGCGCACACACGACACCTTCGCATGCTGAGTGTGCAACTCCAACTGCCTACACAGCGCTGCCCCGCCTACCAGACCCTGTCAGAACGACCAGGTCATGTGCCTCCTACTCCACACCCGCTCCGTCCACCAGCACGCCATTGGACTCTGTTACCTCCTCAACACAACAGCCCCACACATCACCTTCATGACAGTAACCTGGATAAAAGCATTCTCAGCACACAACTTCTTCATTGCCATCTCAGACGGATACAAGATCACCCGCAGGGACGGCACTAACAATCCCGGAGGATGAATTGCAATTGATTCACAAGTACACCCTCAGTCACAAATCCGGTTTTGCACCAACCCCCTGGCAACCCTCAGAGTAAAACTCATCTACAGATCTCCAGGCCTACATCCACAATTCCGCTAAGTCATCAACATGTACATCTGCTTGCACGCCCTCACCTCCACAGGCTACATGTGGCTGAGGGCCAGTAACTTCTTACTGGAGGAGAACCACACCACCATCCATCATTGGTCCATCAACATTTGCATCCACGTCTCCGACAAGCAACACACTGCCCCACACCCCGCTACCGATCCCCCAAAGATGCTTGATGTAAGTCACCACAGACAAGCTGTGTGGGACACTCAAAACAACACCACCGCCACACCCTGCAACCTCACACTCTGGATCAACAACTGATCCAACAATCTTGCCACATTGACGGACTTTCCTGTGAAGCACAACAACAGTTAAGCCACCTGAGACAAGGCAGACCTACTGGACTCATTCAGATCTAGCCGGACTCTTGTGCAAACCTTGCAACACAAAGAACCATCAGTTACCTTACAGCCCTGGAAAACGCCCCACACAGCCATCACCATATCATCAGCAAGGACAAGTGGAGATCCTTCAGATAAGGCCGAGGCACCAAAATACACGACATCAACGAGCTCATCAGCATTGTGAGTGGACTGACAGCAGATCTCCATCCAAAAGACACTCCACCCTTGCAAGGCAGATCAAATCCCTTGCAACTTTCTACCACTGCAAGCTCATGGACATACACGACAGCCTTGGCACACAGAGGCAGACAGCACTATTATCCGCAGGACAAACCCCCCTCAGGTTCTGGACTCCCGTCAGCAGCAAATACACCACCTGCCTCATGTGCACCATCCACTCTGGCTCTCCATCAGGCCCCTTCCAACACAACATCTCAACTACATCATTCCCCATCCTTGAAGCCCACGTCCAGCGTGTCATGAATGTCTCTTTTGAGTTTGCCACATTCCATGGGAGCTGGAGGCATGCAGAGACTCAGGCCCTTCTTAAACAACAGACGGCAGTACCGCAGGATCTCCTGGAACATCACCCTGCTTCCCTACCCAGCAAATGTCATCAGGAAGACACTCAACGAGCAACTAACAAACTTCCTCCACGCAAACAGCTCCAGGCAACCGGCACCAGACCATCTTCCACAGTAATCACACCACTGCAACCGTCATCATTGCCACCACCAAGACAACTTTGCCCTGCTCAACAATGGTGAGACCACCCCCCCTTGACATTTCAACGGCATTCTACACCATGTGCGACAACACTGTCAGCTCACACATCTCCAACACTCGTATCCAGAGGAGGGCCCAGGATTAAATCAACAAGTAGCTCACCAGCAAGGCCCAGGGAGTCGGCCTCCACCCTTCAGCATGTAGTACACTGGGGTCATCTGGCCCATGCCCCAGGGCTCATCTCTCAGCGTGACGATCTTCAATGTCTCCATGACCCCCCTCTCCACCGTCACATGCACACACGACCTCATCATCAACTCGTATGCCATTGACACACAGCTGCTCCTCAACCTCACCAAAGACCCAGCCATTGCCAGATCCAACCTTCAGGAAGGCATGAGATCCGTTGACGAATGGCTGAACATCAGCCACCTGAGGCTGGACTTGGACAGGACTGAGGTCATCATCTGAGGATTGTCCCCTTACGTCTGGGTCAACTCCTTGTGTCCCACCGGCCTGGGCACCGCACCAGCACCCAGTGGCCATGCACGCAAGCTGGTGTTCATCATGGACTCATCGCTCACAATTACCATGCAACTCAACACCATCTGTACCTCATGCTGCAACACCCTCTGCATGCTGCAAATGATCCACAGATAGATCCACTCCAAGGCAAGACAGACCGTCCCCCAGGTCCACGACACCAGCCGGGTCAACTACAACACCGCCCTCTACGGAGGAACAACAGAAAAACTGCAGGAGAACTTGTCCAAATCCAGGGTGCATCCGCACACCTCATCTTCAACATCCCCCGCCCCAGCCACATCACCGTCCACCTGTGATAGCTACAATGGCTCACTGTCTGCTGCAGGATCACCTTCAGACTCCTCAACCACACTCAGGAGACAGTTCACAACCCCAGACACAAAACCGACCTTGGACGTCTGTCATCCAACACCCCGTTGGCCCAACTCCGTGCAGCCCACCTTGCCCTGGCCACCATTCATCACATCCACAGAACAACTGCATGCAGGAGATAGTTCTCCCACCTCGCCAAACAGACCTGGGACTCCCTCCCCGGGCACCTCCACATGACCCATGACCTCTACGCCTTCATGATACTCTTCCAAATTGGTCTGTTTGAGCAGTATTGCAAGTTCCCCCTCAGCAGATTGAGGCCACCACGGGTGAGTATTGGGCTCCATGTCTGTATTTGATGATACATTGTGACCCATGTGTGTCCTTGACTGGACTCAGATCCCAGTGTATGGATGGCTGGAGTTAGTTCCACACTAACTAGTGGACTCATGCTAAATGACTGCAACATAAAATTTCAATTATTCTTTTTTGTATTATAGGTCTGGGCGTGATTTGTGCAAAGAAAAAGGTGCAAAACAGGGACCATAGAATCCAAAGTTCACAGGGGTAGATGGGATCCTTGGCATTTGAAGTCAGCAGAGTCCAGACCACAGTGTTTGGCATTATTGGTCAGACTGTGACCAGCAAGTCCATGTGGCAGATGATGTCAGTCAATGAGGTGATGCTGTCGCACATGAAGGCCAGGTGCCAGGGCAGGTGACCTGGGAGATGTGGATGGGCCGCTGCCTCTCACGGTCTTTTCCGTGGACGAGCCACCTTCCTTGGGGGACCCACAGAAGCAGGCCTTGACGATGCTTGGGACGCTCCGTCGGACGAATGCTCGTCCTCCTCCCTCCCTGTGGCTGGTGGTGGTCTTCGCCTGGTTGCACAGGGAGGGTTGCCCATGTTCTCGGCGATCTGACGGAGTGAATGGCTTATGTCCCTTTGCACCGCCAGGAGCTCAACCAGTCTTGCCTCCATCCGTCCTTGGTGTTCTTGTTGACTGGCGCGTTCCTCGGCCTGCTGGTTCTTCATCTCTGTGATGGTCCCCTTTATCTCTGTGAGGATCACCACTACCTGGCTGAACTCCCTGGTGTCACGCCGGTATGCATCCATGATGTTGTGTATGTGTGACATACCGGTCTCTTCAGCTGGCTGGTCAGGTTCTCGCCTCAGCCTGCCTACACTCCCACCACCCCTGCCCACACGAGCCTGGGCTGCCGTTGTGGGCACATCGGGTCTACGGGACCCCTGAGGGATGTCAGTGGCGGTGTTGTCTGACTCCTCCTGGGTGCCCGGCGCACCTTGTCCCTCCTGGTCAGACTGGCTCAGTTGTTCACTGCGGGCACGGCTCCTCTGTGTCTCCTGGGATGTGGCAGGAATGGGGGTGGTGGTTGCCACAGATGTTCCTGAACCAGGTGCTGCAGGGGCTTGAACAGCAGAGGATCCAGGTCGGTCGGGGTCATCCGCGGAGTGTTGAGAGGCGTTGCTGCCGGTGGGATCAGGTTTCTCCCCAGCCTGGGACTGTGATTCTTCACCCCCATTGTTGGGGGGAGATTCATCACGTTGCTTTGTGTGTGAGAGACAGACAATGTTAATACTGTTTCATGCAACATCCATGTTTCATACACATTCAAGTTGGCACTGTTCCTCCAGGTAGTTGTATGTGCCTAGCATTCTCCTCAATGTTCACTTGTGGATGGGTATGTTGCGGGGGACAGATTGATATGTTCTCCTGAGTCTTTGACATGTAGATTTTTGGCTTGGATGCTTCTTCGGCTATGTATTGGTCTTGTTGTGTTACATGTCCATTGTGACAGTGGGTAAATCCATTGCCTGTCCCGGGGGTGTCTGCTTGTGTAAGGGGTGTGTGTGACAGTGCCTGCTGGTGGGTGTAGTGTGATTTGGCACTGGGGCTCACAGGTGATGTAGCTGTCCCCCCATGGAGCATGCTGCCATGACAGTGAGTGTGAGTTCCTGTCCTAGATATCTGACCTTGTTGTCTTGGTGTTTGTGTTTGCACTGGTCACAGGAGGGCCTTGTGCTGTGTTAGACCTGGCACCTTAGTGTGAGTCTCCCTTCAACTTTTTTGTTGCTGTGCCTCATGTGTTTTGCTGGTGTTAGCTGCTCAGAGCACTGTGCCTACCAACCAGTGCCACAGTGCAAGTGCTCCCTGTATAAAATGTTGGTTGGATTCCATGATTGGCTTATTTGGTTTACTGTCAGACCCCAGTAATGTACACCAGGAGTGCCCAGGGCTTGTAAATCCAAATACTGCTAGTGGGCTTGCAGCACTGGTTGTGCCACCCACTGAAGCAGCCTTGTAAAATGTGTCTAAGGTCTGCCGTTGCAGAACCTGCGTGCAGTCTGGTACTGTCATGCTGACTGGGCCAGTGCACCCACTTGCCAGTCCCTAAACCTTCCCTTTACTTCATGTGAGTCACCCCTATGGTAGGCCCAAGGGCAGGGTGCATTGTAAGCATAAGGTAGGACAAGCCCTGATGTGTGTGGCATGTCCTAATAGTGAATTACAGCCATTTTCGTTTTTCACTGTTGCAAGGCTACCTGTTCTCATAGGCCAGAATTGGCTGTCAGAATTGTTACATTCTATGATCCTAACAGACCCAGGTAACATGGTAGGAATTCGAGTTTAGTATGCCTGAACTCAGATTAATAAAATACTTATTTTAGTAAAGTTTATTTTAATATTCTGTGTTTGCAAATGCCACTTTTAGAAAGCTGGTATTTGCTTGCCTAACCATTTCAGCCCGCCTCTGCTATGATGTGTATCTGCTGTCTGGTTTCTGTGAGTGACAGGGCTGGGGAATTCCAGAGGGGCAGGGCTAGGTAGCCTGGTGGTGAAGAGAGAGATTGACATCCAGATGGGTGGGAGGAGTGCACCTGGACTCTGAATAGGGATGTGCTCTGCCACCACAATGCTGGCTCCACCTCCTGTGGAGCGGCTGATGACTCTGCCCTGCACCCTGAATGGAAAGTCAGAGACATGTCAACAAAGTGCTCAGGAACTGGTTCTGGCTGGGCAAATGCCCCTCTACCCCAGAGGAACAAAGGAATTAGGGGTATAAGTATTGGGACCCTGCTCCCAAGAAATTAGATCCTGCTTGACAAGATGAGCCTCTGCCTGAGGGGAAGGAACTGGGAAAGCTGTAAGGAGGAGTACTGTCCCTGACCTGGGGGATTGGCCTGCAGTGGTTGCCTTGCTGCTGAAGGAGAGGAGAAAGACTACAAAAGACTTTATTTCAACTTGTGCTTAAAAAGATCTCCAAGGGCCTGAGTACAGCTGGTCTCCTGTTAAGAAGTCCCAGGAACAAAAGGACTTCACCCCCAGCTTCCCCCTGAACTCTGCTGTGTGAGTTCTGCCCCTCCTAGAGTGCTGGAACCAGTCGTGGGGCCTCTGGGAGCTGTGCCTGCTGTTGGGAAGCTGGCTAAGAAGAAAGAACTCAAAGATCTCCACTTTTTCACGAGAAAATTTCAGTCTCACCGCTCGTTAGCGGGCAGAATTCGATCGCTGCGAACATCGTCGCAGAGCCTGCTGCCGCTGAGCCAGATCAGTGCTGGAAAAATCATCGCCCCGCTCGTTAGCGGGCCGAATTTGATCGCTGCGGACATCGCCGCACATCCAGCCAAGATCCTCGCTCCGCCTGTTAGTGGGAAGAATTCTATCGCTGCGAACTTCGTCGCAGAGCCTGCCGCTGCTGTGTGGAATCGTCGCAGACCAAGCCAAGATCATCGCACCGCTCGTTAGCGTGAGTAAATTTATCGCTGCGAAAATCGTCGCAGACCCAACCAAGATAACCGCTGGTGAAATTGTCACCCCGCTCGTTAGCGGTCCGAATTTTGTCACATTGTGCCGCAGCGAGTAAATTTCTACCGGATAAGCTACACCTTGATTTTCAACGCTGAAGCTCCGCTAAGAACTTTTATCGCATCACCAGGTACTGTAGGTTAAAACTGACGCTAAGGTGAATGATTTTGTCGCTAACCTAAGAACTCTTTCTGAAATCATATTCTTGAACTGTGTATGTCATTTTTGTTGTTATTTGGTCTTGTGCTAAGTCTTTATATAAAAGATCACTATTTTTTCTAGTGTGGTGTCCATTTGTGGTGTTGTCACTGAGTTACTGTATATGGTCACAAATGTTAACCTATAACGCTCTGAGATAAGCCTTGTCTGCTCGCGCCAAGCTACCTAGAGGGTGAGCAGGGGTTATTTTAGGAGTGTACCCCCTTACCCTGACTAGAGGAGAGGGTCCCTGCTTGTCACAAGTAACTACCTGTGCCAACCAGAGATCCCCAATTCTAACATGCTGCCTACACCAGGGCCAAGTGTCAGCTAACTTGTCAGTACTTTCCCAGTCCCTGTGCATTGCGCATGGTGCATGGGTATGTACCTGGGCCATATGGGATGAGGGAAATTGTGTCTGATTTGGAGTTCAACAATGCGTTTTGTGACACCCACCCTCCCAGCATACCGGACATCCATTCTTGGCTTAGTGCTTCGTGTAGCATGGGACATAGCATGGCCTTGCTTTCTCAATGGGGCATACACATGTTAGTGGCATTAGCGTTGTTTTTGACTGTGGTTCTGGCCGGTGAGGGCTTGGGGGTAGTTGTGTGCATTTTGTGTAGTTGGGGTGTGGATGCCATTACCCCCATGTTACATAAGTTGTTTGTGTACTCACCAGGCTCTGGAACTCCTTGAAGTCCATGTACTCCCACCGGCAGCAGCAGGGCCATCACCTTCTCCTCCCAGGGATGGAAATGTACTGGTCTGTGGGGCCCACCACCTCCAGTGATGTTGCTCTGGGCGTAGTCGTCATTCATTTTTCGCTTGACTGACCTCCGCAGATCGTACCACCTGGCTTGGCATTCAGTCCTGGTCCTTCTGATGGGTGCAACAGCATTCACCCTATCGACGATCCTCTGCCACAGGTGTGATTTTTCACCTATGCTGGTCTGTCTGACCAATGTTCCAAACAGCTGTGGCTCGACTCTGATTACTTCATTGACAAGGATCTCCAGCTCCTCCCTTGTGAACTTTGGATTCTTGTCTGTGGGCATGGTGTGGGGTGAGGGTGTGGATAGCTGTGGGTTTGCGGGTCTGAATGTGAAGGTGTGGGTCGGAATGTGAAGAGGGGGTATGTGTGAAGGAGGTTGTGTGAAGGTGTATATGTTAAGGTGGATGGGTGCAGTTGTTGGTGTGTGCTCTGTACTGCAGGGAGTCTGTAGCAAAGGCTCATGGTTTGTGTGTGTGGGCCCTTTTTAATGGTCCATTTGTGGGCGGGCCTCAGTTTGAATTTTTGGTGGGTGTGTTATAAGGTGTGGTTGTGAGTTTGCCTGTTTGGATGTGGCCAGGTCAGTCATTTCCATGTTTTGTGCACTGCAGACGTGTTTTGTGGTGTTGTGCGAGTCGAATAGACCCTCCTTGTGCTGTTTTACAGTGTCCATGGTTCAGTACGACTCGTTTCGTTGTATTTGCTTCTGTTTTTGTTCCCAGGGGTGCGATTGGGTGCGTACCCAAACACTGCGTAAGTACGGTGCGTACACCAACATTGCATATGTACGGTGCGTACACCAACATTGCCTATGTACGGTGCGTACACCAACATTGCGTATGTACGGTGCGTACACCAACATTGCGTACATACGCAATGTTGTTGTAAGGTGCGTACATATGCATGGGGGGGGTGCCTGTACGACTCGCACCCCGGGAACAACTTTTCCCGGGATACGAGTCGTACAAAGTTAGCTTTGTAGCGGGTAAAGTCATTCCCCGTGTACAGGACGTTTTCCGTACGATTCGTAAATCGGAAAGGCGGTCCGGATCGTACTTGTATGGTCAGAGTATTTTTAGGATTCGTACGGAAAAGTGTCCAGGTCCGTCTCGTACAACTTTTCACGATCTGATTCGTACGGATCGGGCCAATCCGTATGTATTTTTCCCCTACAAATCGTACTTCACTGGTCGGACGGGACTTGTACAATCCGTACAGAAAAATTTACGGATACGAGTCGTACGAAAAAAAAAAAATACAGGATCGGAATCGACCCCTAAATGTATTAAAGTGCTTGGTGCGCGGCTCCCCTGGCTAGGTTTGACGGCTTCCCAGGGATCCATGGTGCTCAGTTTGGGAACCACAGGTCTACATCATACTACTCATTGTATATTATCGGTATTGTTCTACACCATGGTAATCGTTGTATAATATATGTATTGTTATACATCATTCTAGTCATTGTATACTATCTGTACCCATGCCCAGCCTAAAACATTTCTGTAAAGGTGAGGACTCCTCGTCTGTGGTTTCCAAAAGCAGTTAAGCGCTGCAATTACAAATAAACAAACCGCTTTATCGGTGTATTTTTAGAGTAGATCATATGTTTACAAAATGTATGGTCAACGCAAAATACGCAAGAAAGAGCTGACTTATACCACATTTTACTACCAGTGGAAAATCAGTGCCATTTCTGTTGCTCCTACGGACACGTGGACTTACTGCCACTTTGTGTGCTGTGTTTCTGGTATTTCAAGCACTGTTAAGTGTGAATGTTCCTTTAGGGCCCCCAGATCCTTGAAGTGCCTCTGTATGCAATCTAGAAAGAAGCTAAGAGTGTAAGTGAGCGTTAAGCAGAGAAGCGAATAAAGAGACTCACCAAGCCAGCAGATCATAAAAGAGAGAGAGAGAGAGAGAAAGAGAAGGAAAGAGAGAGAGAGAAAAAGAAAGACCGAACACAGAGAAATAGCAAGAGAGAGAGAAAGGGCAAGAAAAAAAGGGAACAAGAAGGAAAGAATGTATGAAAATGAAGAGAAAAATAGGGCGCAGTTGATCAAATACATAAACTGATACAGAAAGGGAGAGAAAATAAAGAGAAATAGAAGGACAAGGAGAAAAGAAGAACAAAGTAAGAAGGATTGGGACTGCAAGGAAAGAGAAAAAACCTTAAATGGTACAAGCAAGTAAAAGGCAGTAGTAACAAAGAGGAAAAAACGAGGAGAAATAACATATCTGTCCATGATATGCCTCTCTATGGTAGGCGCAGGATTTTGATGCAATTCCTGGTTTACTGCCTTTAGCAAATCTGAGATTGCCTCAAATTCCATGGGTTGATGCATAAAAACGCCCATGCTCCACCCATCCATGTAACACCTACTACAAGGAAATGTGACACAACGCAGTGCAAGCCACAGGGTTGCACTACATTTCTTTACAAAGTCTGAAAGGCCACACACATTGGCTCTTCCATGGCTTTGTAAACTTGGGCTACCATTTTGTATTGTGGCTTTAAAACTGAATTTCGTAAAGTCCTGTAATATCTGGTCCGATGACATAAAAATAGTTTCTCCAACCACTTTATGAAACCAAAAGCATTCTAGCCTCATATTGTGGACATGTGACTCCGTGAAACATAAGAACTTTAACCAAGACAGGCAGTCTGACAAATTAATTGAATTCAATTCTCAGGGATTACCCGTTGGCACTTAAATGTGAGGGACTAGTATTTAATGGATTAAATCATACTTCCACCACACAAGACCATGACTAGGTTGGCCATGTGGACCAAGGACATCCCCCAATTAACAGGCTGCACCCTGGTTGGCTGCTTTTAGATCTGAGACAGCCATTAAGCAGCAAGGAAACGCTCACTCCTGCTAGTGTTTGTCGTAGAAGCAGCTGGCTTCTGCTCGGGATAGGAAGGTCCAGCCATACAGCCCAGGAGCAGCCAGTGCAATACCATATCACGCTGTCTTTCCTCTGTGGCCTGCGTCCACTAAGAAAGGCTATGCCACAGGTGAGTAGGGATGGTAAGTGAGGATTATGCGATATGTGTGATCTGATACGGCAGCATTGATGTATATGTGGTGTTTTTCTGTAAACTGGAATCTAAATAGTATTTTGTACAAAGGAAGACCCGGTGGATAATCGAATGGCGATGATGCTTCTTAGATCTAGCTAAACAAGCGCATCTGTCGCCTGACCTTACGTGATCAACAGAAAAAGACCATTCATAAGTATTACTGAGAGCAGCTTAGGATCCGCCCATTTGTTGGTTTCCTTGAGTACAGCATTTGATTGGGCAGACGTTGTGTGATTCCACTGAAAAAGAGAGCTTGTACTCCATTATTTGCCTTGTTGGGAAGCTTAAGCTCAATACAGGACTGAGCTGTCTATAGGCTGGAACTGTTTACTATGAAAAGTAGCAATAAAAGAATGAAGTCTGATATGTTTATTGTGAAACGCAAGTGTTTACCGAGCCCGACAGGATTATAAGTATTGTGGGAAGATTACAAGCCATTTAGTATCCCCCGGGCTATCCGCTTCATTAAATGAAGCTTAATCCCTTGACAAAAATGCAGACAAGAATTGGAATAACTGGTGGATTGAGATGCCTCAAACCTAATTCTCCCCCTTATTTTCCATTCCTGAGTGGATCCCTAGGATCCACCTCAGAATTGTACATTTTTCCAGCACGCGGCAATACCCTTGCAGCCGGTAGAGCCATCTTCAGTGGCTGGAATTACCAGAGCCATTATTGGTTGGCTCATTGAAAATCTCCTTTCATATGTCCAACGCTTCAAATTCAATGGCGTGATTACAGTAAAGCACAACGGTAGACTAACACTGATGTTAATGTAAATGTATTTATACAAAATAGAGGGTTTTTCACTTTCCTACAAGTGAGGTTTCCCTCTGCTCATGGGTTTAGTAATGTTCTTCTATCTATACAGTTTAGATTTTTGCCTGTCTTCTTTTAATTTCAAAGTATTTTATTACGTTTTGAGAGAACAATTAATACAATAATAATACATAAATCACATGCTAAGTATTAATACAAAGTAATAGTCCAAAACTATACAAAACAAGATATAAAACATACTATATGTCAGGTTCCTCCGTTCCGATGTCCTCAGGGCTGTGTTGATGCTCTAAAGGGGCCCACCTCTGGACAACCCCAAGTCGGCATGTAAGTGAACACGGACTGTTGGGGTAATCGACCGGGGGAAGGAAAGGGTAGGGACAGCGGGGAGGGAGATCTGAAAAGCAAGAAAAGACAAATACCATATGAGATCCGTGCCTGTAAAATCTTTGTATGAACTGTTGACTTGAAAACCAGCATTACATACACTGTCTCGCCAGCTCACCTGAAAAGCAAAGAAGGTGCGGCTTAACTTATAGGGGAGAGCAAGAGGCAGTGGCAAGAGGCTTCAGGAAACTAATATAAAACAAAAGAAACAAAGACCACACAAATTGGATCGACACTTCAGTGAGAACAACACATGGAACACGACATGCCTCGGTCTTTTCACTTGCATATACCCACTTGTGTATGAAACACTATTCTCATGCCCAGTGGGTATGGCACCACCCCTTCTTGTTGAGGCTCTCTCCCATGTCTAATAAACGAAACACAAGAAAAGAAACAATAATGAGGACTGGCTGCGGGAACGTGCCTTTCTACACGCCTTGCATCTGCCAGTAAATGAATTAAACATGCATCATCGATTCCACACAAGGTAATTAACGCCTACTGATGGTCTGTCTTTTACTGCCCCGAAAAGCAGTTAATGAACGATATGGAATTTTGCCACATATGTTTGTTTGGTAGAGTGATATCAAGCCAATAGGGTAAAGTCAGGGCTGAGAATCACTCGCACTATCTGGAGGGGTAAGTAGCCTTAAGATCAGAACCGCTCCTCTGCATGAGACCAACAGGTCTCCTCCAACGAAGCGGTGGTAAGAAACAGCTAAAACACGCCTACCTCGATAGTCTAGATGTCCCCGAGAGGGTGTGCAGCTCTCGCGCTGCCCGTTTCCTTAATACCACGGTGCTTCTCTCTCCAAATACGGTGCTTCTCTCCATGCGTCTAGTCCGGAAGAATTATCAGCTCCGAAGGAGTCGACCTTTGCCCTTTTGACGTCCGCGACGGGCGTTGCGCGAGTCACGCCTGCCGGGACTTGTAGTCTTAGAACAGACGTGTTCCGAGCTCACGCGTATGGGGTTCACGGCAGTCGGTGCGCTGGCTATCGATATCCTGACAGCACATCCCCCTTCCGAGGATCACCGACTGTTGGATGGCTTGTTCGGGTGTAACCGATGAAACCTAGCAACCAGCCTGGGCACATGGACCGCCGAAGCCGGTTCCCACGAATCATCCTCCGGACCGTACCCCTTCCAAGAAATCAAGTACCACAACCTACCCGCACTGTCTTGGCGTCTAAGACACCCTTCACCTCGTATTCCTGCTCTTGTTGGACCCAGATAGGCGCTGGACGCTGCTTCATTGGTTGTCGCGAGGGTTTCAGAAGGGAGACATGAAAAACCGTATGTATGCGGAAGTGCGCGGGTAACTGCAGCTTCACAGCAACGGGATTTATGTGCTTTATGACCCGATAGGGTCCAATATATTTAGGGTTGAACACGCTGTGTTTCCTAAATCTGATATGCCTGGTAGACAACCACACCCTATCCCCACGCTTGAATATGGGGCCTGGTCTGCGATGCTTGTCAGCTTGTGTTTTATATTTGTCGTTAGCTTTCAGCAAATTGGCCCTAGCCTGTGCCAGGATTTTACGCATAAGCACTAGCCTTTCCCGCAAGTCGGGTGTCTGTGTTAGGCAGGATCAAAGGGGTAAACCTGGGGTGGAACCCGTAAGTACAGAAGAACGGGGTGTGTTTAGTTGACGAGTGTGTGGCGTTGTTGTAAGCTATTTCAGCGGCCCACAACCACTCCACCCAAGCATCAGTAGCGGTATTTACATAACACCTAAGGTATTCCTTTAGGGTTTGGTTCAACCGCTCGGTTTGGCCATCAGTTTGGGGATGAAAGCTCGTAGAAAGGGAAGAGGTGACGTGGAGCTTGGAACACCAAGCCTTCCAAAAGCCTGCTGTGAACTGGGCCCCCCTGTCTGACACAATAACCTGTGGAAGTCCATGAAGGCGGACTACATGGGTAAGCAGTAACAGGGCCAACTGTCCTGCTGTGGGTGCCTGTTTGCAGGCTACGAAGTGGCCCATTTTGGTTAAATAGTCTATTACCACCATGATGGCCGTCTTTCCTTGGTCCCGGGGGAGCCCCACTATGAAATCCACTGAAATCCTTTCCCAGGGTCTCTCGGGAGTGGGCATTATCTGCAACAATCCCTGGGCCGGTTGGTGATCTGCCTTCATTTGGGCGCAGGTGGGACACTCCTGAACCCATGTACTGATGTACGGACGGATGGTGGGCCACCAGAATTGTCGTAACACCCTTTCTAGGGTTTTTTCACATCCGGCATGTCCTGCACAAGGGAGGTCGTGACACCACTTAAATGCCATTTTTCTCAGTTTTTTGGTGGGGACAAGCACTTGTCGGCCTTTAATGGGGAGGCCTTGATGTAACCGCCATTCCGGATGGAACCGGAGCCATTTTCTGCACTCCACAGTCCGTATTCCTCGTCTAGTGCTTTCTAAGAAGCTGTCGGTGGTCACTACCCCCACTACTCGACTAGGCTCGATGATGGCTTTCTCTGTAACCGTATCCTTGGGCTGAGGGCTTTCCTGTCGAGTGAGAGCGTCAGCCTTTCGGTTGTTAATACCGGGGGAAAGGTTACTATGAAATGAAACTCGGCTAAGAAAAGCGTCCAACGGAGTTGCCTAGGCGTGAGGTTTCGAGCTGCTCGCAAAAACTGAAGGTTGCGATGATCGGTATATACTGTGATTTGATGTGCTGCCCCCATAAGCCAATGCCTCCATTCCAGGAATGCGTCCTTTATAGCCAAGAGTTCCTTTTCGGCGATGGTATAGGTTTGTTCCGCCGGGTTCAATTTCCGTGACATGAAGGCTATGGGGTGGAGGTACCCCGTGGTTTCGTGTCTCTGTGACAGCACTGCTCCCACCGCTACTTCGGATGCGTCTGCTTCTACAAAAAAAGGCAACTCCGGGTTTGCATGAACAAGAACTGGAGCGGAAGTAAAAGCCTCCTTTAGGCGATCGAACACCTCTTGGGTTTTGGTGGACCATATGAACGGTACCTTCAGTCTTGTCAACTTGATCAGAGGTGCTACTGTGCTGGAAATTTTTTTTATGAACCTCCTATAGAAGTTCGCGAACCCCAGTAGACTTTGGATATCTTTAACGTTATGAGGACGGGGCCAATCAACGACGGCCTTCACCTTCCTCTCTGCCATGACCTGTCCAGAGGGGGTAAGCATGACTCCGAGGAATTCCACTGTGGTTACATGGAACTCACATTTCGTGAGTTTACAAAATAGCCGGTTTCTTTGTAAGGCATGTAACACTTGACGCACATGGAAGATGTGCTCCTCTTCTGTTGCTGAGTATATGAGGATGTCGTCGATATACACGACTACGAAGATATCCCAAAACTCTCGTAACACCTCGTTGAGGAAGAATTGAAACGCGGCAGGGGCGTTACAGAGCCCAAAGGGCATTACCAAATACTCAAAGAGCCCCTACCGCGCTTTGAAGGCTGTCTTCCATTCATCGCCTTCGCGCATCCTCACCAGGTGATACGCCCCTCTCAAATCCAGCTTGGTATATATGTTCGGTGCTCTCACTTGCTCCAGGAGAACGGGAATTAACGGGAGCGGGTATCGGTTTTTACCGTGATGGCGTTTAAGGCCCGAAAGTCAATGCAGCACCTCAGTTCGCCTTCAGAATAAAAAAAAGAGGGGAGGCTGCTGGAGACCGCGAAGGACGAATGAACCCCAATCCTAGGTATTTGTCCAGGTAGGTTCGCAGGTATTGGTTTTCCGGTAGGGTCAGAGCATTTATCCGCCTGCAGGGCACCACTGCCCCTGGAACCAAGTCGATGCGACAATCGAACTCCTGATGAGGAGGGAGCTCTTCCGCCTTGGTATCGCTGAACACCTCCACAAAGGAGCGGTAACAGTCAGGTAACACCACCTCTTTCTCGGCTGCGGTCGCTATATGGTGCCAGGTGGCCAAAACCTCCGACGCGCGGGTCGGCTCCAGGTTACAATGCATCTGGCAGTACGCCGACTGCAACCGTAAGGTTTTCGTTGCCCAATGGATGCTGGGCTCATGTTTCTGCAGCCACGGGAGCCCCAAGATCACTCCATACTGGGGGGCTTGGATGATGTTAAAAGACACCCATTCTCTGTGATACCCCTCATAAGTGAGTTCATACTCAGGGGTGTTGTGATGTATCGGTCCTGATTCCAATTCCTTGCCATCCACCGCATATACCAATTCCGGGGTGGTTTTGCGGAGGAGCTGAACTCCTAACCTGGCTGCCTCTTCTCTGTCCATAAAACAACCGGTAGCACCGGAATCGACCATGGCTCTGACAGATCTTCTTACTTGGTTTATGTCGATGTGCATCGTGATGAAGAAATGTTCTGCTTCCCTGAAGACGGCATAAGCCACCGAAGGGATAGTAAGTCTGCCTGAGAGCCTCCCTTCAACCGTTCTCAGGCGCGGTAGTTTTTCTCCCCCTTTTCCGTCGCCATCTGGCCGGGACGAGAACGACCGTATGCGGGTTTAACCGGACACTCCCGTATGAAGTGCCCTTTCTTGCCACAATACAAACACAATCCCTGTTTGCGTCTATGGTCTCTCTCGCTCAGGGTTAACGATGCCCTCACTGCTCCGATTTGGGCTTGGCTGGGGTTTTCTCTGGGAACCCTGTTCGCTCACTCCATGGACCAGACCTCTCCTTTCTTGAATGCTCTCCTTTCCGTTCTTTCAGCCGGTGGTCCAACCGTAGCGTCAGATCAATGAGGGCTGCACAGGTGCTGGGCTGAGGCCCGATTTGGGCCAGGACGTCCTTCAGCTCTTCTGTGAGGCCGTGGTAAAAGATGACTGACTGCTTGGTTTCTGGCCAATTGGTTTCTGCTACCAATCTTCTGAAGTTGTTTAGGTAGCTGACCAAATCCAGGGATCCTTGTCGCAGCTCAAGGAGGTCCTTGTCCGCCGAGAACGTTTCTGCTCGCCGGTCAAACGTCTTCCTGAAAGCTGCTCTAAATTCATCCCAATCGTATAGCAGGGGGTCATCATTCCTAACTATAGGGACTGCCCACTGGGCGGCTTCCCCCCCCTAATACGAAATTAGAAAGGCAACTCTGGTTTGGTTTGTAACAAACATCTTGGGCTTGCAGGTGAAATGGAGCAATACCTGGGTCATGAATACTTGGACTTTCTTTCTGTCCCCATGGAACCTCTCGGGTGGGGCCAAGGGTACTGAGGATGGTACTTCTACCACCACTGATGTCGGGTGTGAGGGGCCTCCCACACTAAACGGATTTCTCTGCATATAATCTACACGGGAATGTAAGGCAGCTGTTTCCTGTCGGGATGCAGCCAGCTCCGCCTGCACTAGCGCTAATGCAGCCATTAAGTCCTCTAAGGTAGCCATCCTTAGCCTTCAACACAACCAGGAGGAAAAGAGAATTCTTAGGCCGATAATTCTGTCAGGTTCCTCTGTTCCGATGTCCTCAGGGCTGTGTTGATGCTCCAAAGGGGCCCACCTCTGGACAACCCCAAGTCCGGCATGTAAGTGAACACGGACTGTTGGGGTAATCGAGCGGGGGAAGGAAAGGGTAGGGACAGCGGGGAGGGAGATCTGAAAAGCAAGATAAGACAAACACCATATGAGATCCGTGCCTGTAAAATCTTTGTATGAACTGTTGACATGAAAACCAGCATTACATACACTGTCTCGCCATCTCACCTGAAAAGCAAAGAAGGTGCGGCTTAACTTATAGGGGAGAGCAAGAGGCAGTGGCAAGAGGCTTCAGGCAACTAATATAAAACAAAAACAAAGACCACACAAATTGGATCAACACTTCAGTGAGAACAACACAGGGAACACGACATGCCTCGGTCTTTTCACTTGCATATACCCACTTGTGTATGAAACACTATTCTCATGCCCAGCGGGTATGGCACCACCCCTTCTTGTTGAGGCTCTCTCCTATGTCTAATAAACGAAACACAAGAAAAGAAACAATAATGAGGACTGGCTGCGGGAACGTGCCTTTCTACGCTCCTTGCATCTGCCAGTAAATGAATTAAACATGCATCATCGATTCCACACAAGGTAATTAACGCCTACTGATGGTCTGTCTTTTACTGCCCCGAAAAGCAGTTAATGAACGATATGGAATTTTGCCACATATGTTTGTTTGGTAGAGTGATATCAAGCCAATAGGGTAAAGTCAGGGCTGAGAATCACTCGCACTATCTGGAGGGGTAAGTAGCCTTAAGATCAGAACCGCTCCTCTGCATGAGACCAACAGGTCTCCTCCAACCGAGGGGCGAGAGAGCTCGAGGGTCTGTATGTTCTTTTGAAGAAAAAAAAAACCAAACGCTCCTGTCCGGGAGACCCTCTGTTTCCGGGTCTCGGTCCTCTGTGGAGCGGTGGTAAGAAACAGCTAAAACACGCCTACCTCGATAGTCTAGATGTCCCCGAGATGGTGTGCAGCCCTCGCGCTGCCCGTTTCCTTAATACCACGGTGCTTCTCTCTCCAAATACGGTGCTTCTCTCCATGCGTCTAGTCCCGAAGAATTATCGGCTCCGAAGGAGTCGACCTTTGCCATTTTGACGTCCGCGACGGGCGTTGCGCGAGTCACGTGAAACGTCTCTCGCTACGCCCGCCGGGACTTGTAGTCTCAGAACAGACGTGTTCCGAGCTGACGCGTATGGGGTTCACGGCAGTCGGTGCGCTGGCTATCGATATCATGACACTATAAAACAATGCAAAGCAATAATAATAGTACAAAGCAATAATTGGCCTTAGATCATGTGTAGTGAGCTAGTCTGCAAAGATAGGTAAGAGGAAAGAGGGAGAGAGGCAAGGGAAAAAGGAACCATTACTTTCAATGTGTATAGAGATATGCTCATCAACCTTCAGTATACAGGAGTGCAAAGTGTGGTTGTGAGTGGTTGTTAGAGGAAGAGCCACTGGCGGCTACTAATATATCTATGAGGTTAATTGCGTTGGAACCTAAGCGAGATAGTGTATACCCGTAAACCTGCCTAAGGTGGTTTGTTTGAGGTGAAATAGTTGTCTAATCTGTCCCAGATGTGTCTAGCTGGAGAGTTCCATGGTGATTGTTGGAGGGAGATATTGGCTGTGCCTCTAATATGCGTGATCCAGTTAATCCAACATTTGAATTAGGCTTTGAGTGTGTCCTTCCAATTGTTTAGGACTATTGTTATTGCTGATGTGAGTAAACGGTCTAAAAGTGCCTTGTCTGATTGGTTTCCTAGGTCTGCCTTAAGAAAGCCAGCAATTAGTGAGGCAAATTCTTTTTTTAGATGGCAGACAACAAACTCCATACAAGACTGTCTTCTTTTAAAAATAACATTATGTGTGCATTTGCCAAATGCATGTTCAGCCCATGGTACTTCTTGGCCCTCGTTAACAGATGTTTGTTGTTATCCAGTTGAATTGTTCTGTTATGGAAGCTGATTTTCACTTTTATGGGCATCACAAGGAGAAAGGCCTTGGCAAGATTCGAGCCTGTGGATATGGGGTCAAGCTCATTGGTTCAATGATCCATAAGACCAGCTGTTAACCAGGTCCTTAACGTCCCAATGCTCCAGCGCAGGCAGGCTTTACTACAAGCCCCCAAGCCCTTTCTCTTCTCTCATCGCAGTTTATCTGCTGCTTACCACAGACCCATGCAACTCGTCTCCCCTGATGTTTGCACACTGGACACACCGGTGCAAGTCCACATGGACCTGGCAGACCAGCGAGCTCTCAAAGTAAATGTAGGTTGTGCAAAGGCTGCTGGCCTCACCAGGTTTAATGATTGACTGATGGTGGGCGAAAGGTGGCCTCTTGAGTGGGTACACAGCCAGAGTTTGAATGGTGTACCAGAGATCAGACAAATACATACAAATAAATCCACTCAGTGTAACTGACTCACACCTGCGTGAGCTTTGTGTCCTGTTTGTGTTGAATGTTGACTTCTCCTCACTACTTGGTGATTTGCCAATACGTTGGCTAACAGGACCATAGAAGGTTATTCCTTTTTTCATCAATGGTTTGAGGATTTCATTCGGGTTGGTATATGTATGGATGATGGATGGATGGATAAACGGTTTGAGTGTTTTACTGGGATGGGTGGATGGGTGGGTAGATGGATGGATGGATGAATGGATAGACAATTAAACGGATGGATAGGAAAATTCCAAACTCCATTCCCACACCTCACTGACAACAGGATGCTCTAGCCCCCCTCACTCCCACCTCAGCCACACTCACCTACTCTCCCTTAAGGTTGGGGTTTCTGGGAGCACTCACATGAGCGTTGTCTAAGTTTCAAACTTCATGCCAGCATCCCCCCTTTGCCAGGTTTGTAGGAGTAGATGGCCAGTGATTTCCGGCCTCGGTTTGCCTTACCCAGTTGCCTAGCCCAGTTAAGTTTCCTAGGTGCTAGTTACAGAAGGGTGTTTGGATGTGGTTCGTGCCCACAATGGGGCAATGTAGTTGTAAAGTGTTTTTAAGCAACCTTTGGAAAGCTCTAGGGAAAACTTTACAACTTCCCTAAGACTGCAAATGTTTTCACTTAACCCCATTTGTGTCACAATCAAAGATCCTTTTCTAAAACAAAATGGTTGCGAATAAAACATCATGTACAAGAACTTACAACAGGATTCCTGGCAGTCACAAAATACACTTCCTGCTGCAGATTTGTTCGCCATGAGTGTGGAGAAATACGCAGTAGTAAATCCCACGCAAGTACCAGGAAGTAAACAGAACAAGGCAGGGTTTGCCTGGTAAGTTTGGGATCACACACAAATATGTAATTAGTAGTCATTAACGAACTCTGGTGCATATTTATAACACATTCACGCACCGAAGCAAGTCACCTTGGGGCACTTTGTGACAGGGAAAAGGCAGGAATGTGCCATATTTAAAATAATTCGGCACATTCCTGCTTTTGTCCCTGCACTGGCCCCGTTTTTGCTGCCTTGCGCCTAAAGAAGGTACTCTGGTGCAAGGTTACCTCCGTTGCCTGCAGGATTGTTTTTGTATATTCCTCTTTCTATGTGTGCTGCAGAATGACATTGCCAAAAGAATGCCCGAAATCCTACTCCTGGTCCAGGCATACTTCTGGGAATGTTTATAAGATGTAAATCTCCATGTATACTTTTATGTTTATTTATGAATCTGACACAGAATATTCCTCTGAACAAACTGTGAATTGACCTATGTATGAATAGGTCGGTTCTTGATTTGTGGTGGGTCGTATTCGACCTACCTCATGAATTTTAATGAGGTAGGTCACAAATTGCCACCTACTATGAATCGCAGCCATCGCAGGGTTGGGGCCAGCAGACCGCCATGTCTGTGATTGCCTTTAAATAAAGCAAACCTTTTTTGAAATGCAACCCGTATTCCTTAAAGGAAAACAAGATGCATTTAAAAAAAAACAAAAAAACATTTTTTTAAAGTATAGGTGGTCCATTGGATTATTACCTACTCTTCTAAAATATTTTTTTCAACATACACAAGGGGAAAGGGGTCTCTTGT
The DNA here is from genome assembly GCF_964204655.1 of Triturus cristatus. Taxonomy (NCBI): domain Eukaryota; kingdom Metazoa; phylum Chordata; class Amphibia; order Caudata; family Salamandridae; genus Triturus; species Triturus cristatus. The sequence continues at coordinate 1,717,000,350 of NC_140590.1, forward strand.
GGACCATTTCCTGTTTTGCGAATGCCTTGCCAACTCCTTTGTGAAGGCGGTAAAATATTAATGTTTTGCAACCGAAATTCATTAGTATATACCCCTGTGATTCAGTATTTAGAAGGGATAACCTAAAGACACCCCTTCCAAATACTGAATCAATATTGGCACACAACTAGTTATCGAATCACAATTTATGGTTTGTACATAGCAAAAGGTATTTTTGCGATCTGTGAATTGGGTCAGTTGCGACCGCAAAAATGCTTCGTACATCTGGGCCTTAGTGTTTTAACTTTTCTACTATTTGCCTAGAGCTGAAGGTCGACCCCTGTACAGATGGTGCTGCTGCAGTCCAGAGTGGAGAGGTCCCAGGATTGCTGGTGGTTCTGTTGTCTGCTTTCAGGATCTAGATTATGAGTCAGGCAGGGGAGAGATTTGGGACTTGTCTGCCTGTACCTGGTTTGTGATGTGAACTTGGCACAAAGTCCACCATGAAGCAAAGGTAGCTTTGCGTTTGGTCTGAGTGGAGAGGGGAATCAGCCTGGGTATCAAGACAGTTTTGGATTTGGACTTCTTTGCAGGCTTTGATGATGAGGATGAATTCTGTCTGCTGTAGCTTCAGTGCTTGACAATCTCGCTTGAATGATGTGAAGTCAGATTCTTGGACTTTCTGGTGACGTTGCGAAATGTTTTATGGTAGGTAAAGAGGTGTGAGTGTCTATGCCACGCGTGATCTTCTGCTGTGATTTTAGGTAAGCTGTATCCTTGTGTTCAAATGGATGTAGGGATGTATTTCATGCTATAAGAAATGGCACAAAATGCCATTATTTCGTGTAAAAATGTATATTAATTCACATTTTGGGGCATTTTGATTGATTTCCTCAAAGGGAATTACATTAATTTCGCCAAGGCCTGGTTTTCACTAAGCCTCCATTTTAAATGAATTTTAGAATAAAAGAAAAATGCGTTTTTTGCCACAAAGCATGAGTGAGCAAGCATAAAGCATGTAGGAAATAGTGTCTCTCCAAGCAAGAGACTCTGGAGTATATTTACAAGGGGATGGCACCACCAGAACGTCATTTTTAGCGATGTCCTGGCAACTCCATGTTTCACCCACAACTGCATCCTGAGCGTGGTGCAGAGGCAAATGGAAGCAATTTACAAAGCTTTCCTGAGCATTATTGAAACTTGCAAATACAAAACCTCTGAGGGGCATATGTACAACGAAGTGACGGAGTGTGGCGTTCGCCTTCCTGGCTTACCGCTGCACTCCGCCACTTCAGAAACGCAGGACTGCACCATATTTACAACAATATGGTGCAGCCCTGCGTTTGCCCCTGTGATGGCGCTAAACTTGGCAGCCTAGCACAAACGCAGGCACCCTTGTACCATAGTGCAAGGGTGTCTGCGTTGAGGGGAATATTGTTTATGTGAAGCAAGTTCTCCCTTCCTGCACATAAACAATGAATGGCAATTTACTGTTTCTTTGTGTGCTGCCCAACGCAGCACACACGGAAACAACAAAAACAAGGGAAATAAAGCATTTCTCCTCGTTTTGCCTGTTTAAGACCAGGTTTTGCCTAGTCTTAATTTCAGCGCTGCCTCCTATTTACGCCACAGTTGTAAATAGGGGGCAGAGTCAAAATCAATCGGTGTTGCGGTGGAACGCCCACCACAACACCCATTGCCCTCCCCTTTCACGCTAAGTACAGCGTGAAAGGGTGCCTTATTTACGTTAAGTGGCTTAACGCTGCCTTGTAAATAAGGCAAAGCCTCTATCACCACCATACATCCGTAAAAGTAAAGTTGATGTGGCGATAGGGACTTGTAAATATGCCCCTGTAACTCTACAAGCAAACAGGCAGGTGGTCACAGGTCTATCTATATTCATTTGAACATATAGATCAACTTTCAAGAATTTTCCACAAAGGTGAGACTGTAGGAAGCCTGTTCTAGACATTCCAGTGGAAGTTTCAGGTGGATGGTCAGGACAATGCAGTGCCGGTGAGGTGATCTCCCACTCAGAGGAAGATAAGTGGCTATGCTGCTAGGGGCAGGTATCAACAGGGCAGCAGGTGCAGTGGCACCAGTCACCAATAGTCTGCTGGGTCCACTGCACACGAATGATAGCTTGTTTTTACTACAAGAGGCCAATTTTCCTTGCTTGAACTGGGTCACATGACAGCATGACTACTGCTGCTTTGCAAACACACTTATCAGCATATCCAGACTTTCGCGGAGTGGGCTGGTGTGAGTGATGCTGTAAGAGTGGAAAAGAGCTGACAGTGTGAATATTCTCAGATAATCTCTGGGGATAGGCAGGCCTGCCCTTCGCATAGCTTTCCTGTCCAACTTGTATTTGTGCAGGAAAGTCCAAAACTCCAGAAACAGAATTTAGAGTGCCTGCACCAACCATAGTTATCACACGTGTGTGCTCAAATAACACACCTGAGATTTTTTTTAAATAGTGCGGCTTTATACTGGCTATAACAAATATTTTTCTATCACACATTAAATTAGTTTTATGGAATTAAAAAATTCTCCCCTGGAGATACATCCTCTTTCCCCACGTGTCCTGTGTGCTTCAGAGCCTTGTGTCGAAGACCTAGGGGCTTATTTACAAGCCCCTTGTGCCGCTGGTGCATCCCTTTTAATATGGGAAAAAGTGATGCACTTGTGGCGCTAGGGGCTTGTGAATAAGCCCTCTAGTTATCACGGTGCGCCTCATACATGACTCTCCAAGGGTATTAAAATACAGCAAGGTTGTGATTGAGGAGCCTGACATGGAAAGTCCAAGAAATATTGCCATAAAGGGCCCTATTTATCAAAAAGTAACACAGCGCAGCATAGGAAAGGGCAGGAACGTGCCATATCTATTACAATACGGAACATTCCTGTCCTTGCCCCAGTGTTGGTGCACAATGGGCTGCCTAGCGCCAATGCAGGCACCCTTGCACCATGTTGCAAGGGTGCCTCCGTTGCAGGCATTATTGTTTTGTGCAGGATGGGGCACCTTCCTGCACAAAAACAATCCTGAGCGGCATATTCCTCTTCTTATGTGTACTGCAGAATACCCATGTCTATCAGTAATAGTAAATCTGGGAATGTGTTACCATCCATGGGAGTGGCAATTGAACACTCCTGCAATGCCCATGGAACACCTTCCCAGGGCAGAGAAACTCAGCACAGCAATTTGCGCTGTGTTGCGTTACTGCTGAATTATCGAGCCATCCGACATCGGTCAGGACCCATAACCGACCGACTGACCTGCTGTCGTCGGTTACGGCCCTGCTAGTACGATGGTCGCACTCGTATACAACACAATGCAAGCATGCATTCCGAGCGGAATGCATGCTTGCATCATGGAAAGCAGGGGTGCAGTTCATCCCTGCACCCTGTGGGCAGCACCCCAAGGTGCCTGCCACTGGGTGCAGGGATCCACAGAGGGCACCATAGGTGCCCCCAGGCCGCCATACGGCAGCCTTGCACCCCTGGGTGCCCTACTGGGGGCCCCCAAAGACAGTTTCTGACTGCACGAAAAGGCAGTGAAAAACTGCCATCGTACTCCCTCGGCCGGGGGAGTACTGAGGGATTTACGGAAGGCGGACGGGCTCTCCGAGCCTGTCGTCCGCAATCCGGAAATCCGTGTCGGATTCCTTTCCGACCGAGCCCATCAGAATGGCTCGGTCGGAAAGGAATCTGGCCGACACGTTCCGATTCGGTCGGAAGGGCTCCAACCGACTCCGACCAAAATCGGAATCGGACCCTTAGTGTGTTTGCATGAGCTGACAGGGTTGTAACACCATGACGCAGGGTAAGTAGGAGCCTGACACAAGGAGCGCAGCAGTCTGTCCCAAAGAGTGCAGGATACTGACAGAGTAGATGTAGGGTGTTTAGATGCACTTTTTCCGCGCAAGAAAATTTTGAAGAAAGTTGTGTCAAACAGTATATTTTAAAGCCCAACTTTCACAAAAATGTGATCAGCAGCCACAGGCTAGTGTGAACAAGACGCCCCGGATTTCACGGGACAGTCCCAGTATTCAAAGGAGTTTTCCCAGTGTTCTGATGCTTTTTCTTCATTCTAAATACATGTCCCAGGTTTTGGGTTAAAGTTCGAATCATCCTGCAAAGAAGAACTGAAATATATGCTCAGGGCTTCACAAAATAACTATATAGGTAATTTGTCTTTTTCTTTTAGGCGGAGAGGGGAGACAGAGTGGGGAGGAGAGCTCAGGGTGGAGATCCACCTATACCTAATGTTACGTAAACCCAGCCATGTAAATGTGTGTGTGTGTGTGTGTGTGTGTACACACACAACCACACACGCACAAACACACACACAATGACACACACACAACCACACACACACACACACACAACCACACATACAACCACACACACCCACACATACAACCACACACACACAACCACACACACACACAACCACACACACAGCCACACACACAACCACACACACACAACCACACACACACAACCACACACACACACAACCACACACAAAACCACACACACAACCATACGCACAAAACCACACACACACAACCACACCTACACACACAACTACACACAGACACAACCACAAGCACACACAAGCACACACAGAACCACACACACAACCACACACACACAACCACACACACACACACACAACCACAACACACAACCACACACAACCACACACACAATAACAGAAACACACAACCACGCACACAACCACACACAACCACAACTACACACACAACCACAACACACAACTACAAGCACACACAGCGACACACACAATCACACACACACACAACCACTCACACACAACCACACACACAGCCACAACTACACACAACCACACACCCAACCACACACCCAACCACACACACACAAACAACCACACACACACAAACAACCACACACACACAAACAACCACAAACACAAAAACAACCACACACACAATCACACACACACACACAACCACACACACAACCACACACACATACACACAACCACACACACAATAACACAAACACACAACCACACACAACCACAACCACAGCCACAACCACACACACACAACCACATACACAACCACAATCACACACAACCACAATCACTCACAACCACACACAACCACACACACACCCTCAACCACACACACAATAACACAAACACACAACCACACACACACAACCACACACAACCACAACTACACATACAACCACACACTCACACAACCACAATCATATACAACCACAAGCACACACAACCACACACACAACCACAATCAAACACACACAACCACACACAACCACAACCACACACAGACAACCACACACGCATAACCACACACACACAACCACACACACAATAACACAAACACACAACCACAACCACAGCCACAACCACACACACAACCACACACACACAACCACACACACAACCACAACCACATACACAACCACAATCACACACAACCACAATCACACACAACCACAACCCCACACACACACAACCACACCCCCCCTCAACCACACAAACAATAACACAAACACACAACCACACACACACAACCACACACAACCACAACTACACACACAACCACACATTCACACAACCACACACTCACACAACCACACACTCACACAACCACAACCACACACAGCCACAAGCACACACAACCACACACACAACCACAATCACACACAGACAACCACACACACAGACAACCACACACACACGCACACACACACACACGCACACCCACACACACACACCCACACACACACACACACACACACACACACACACACATATATATAAGAAGGCTTTTCTATATATAGCCAGTAGGTAGTTATAGTTAGGACCAAGTTTCAAAAAGGAAGAGCATTTTTTGTTTTGCTTATAACTTTGGCGTCGTTTGAATCCTCATGAAATTTTCCAGACTAATTCTTTGTTCATATCATCTCCTATGTGGGAAGTTTGGGGGTGATTTGTCAAGGGGGGGCCGAGAAAAAAGCGCGTTTTCTCCATGTTAATTTCCAAAGGAAACTTTAGACAAGGCTACAGGTCGAACAGGTGAACGGAATTACCCCAAATTTGGCAGGGAGAAGGGTCTTGGTCTAGAAAGCACGCTTTTGTTTATTTGGTGTAAATCCGTTCAGTAGTTTTTGAGAAATATCAAAAGTTACAGATATCGATATTTGGGAATTCTGCCATCTGATTGGCTGAGGAGTTACGAGCACGAGCTTGCTGCTTATTGGCTGCGAGCGGTTGCAACTAGGAAGTGTTAGCCGCCATTTTGTGATTCCGTCAAAGCGAGTAAGAGGAAAAAAGGGCAAAAAAGTGGGAAAGAGGAGGGTAGGAGCACTGTAACCTCTGTGGGGTGTTTAGGGCATGCTATAGACAGGGTGTGAGGCGAAGTATTCACCCCTAGCGGTGTGAAAGTGCTGGGCTAAGGAAATTAAGTGAGGTATTGCCTAGAGTCTGATGCTGCTAAGGTGAGCTGGTGCGGGAGTCAGAGATTAAAGCGTGAGCCCAAATTGTGTGTCTTATGCTGTCAAGTCATGTAACGTGGCCGCTGCACTACACCTGTGGAAGTAGTGTCAGCATGTGTTTATACCTACTAGGATGAACTACTGACCCGTACTGGTCTGAAAGTCCTGGGGTACAAAAAATATGTGAGGTATTGTGTACAGTCTCATGGTGCTAATCTGAGCTGCTGCCGGACTCGGGGATGAAAGCGTGAGTCCAAACAGTGTGTCATATGCTGTGAAGTCATGTACTCTGGCCGCTGTGCCACATCTGTCCAAGTAGTGTCAGTATGTAATTATACCTACTCGGAGGAACTTTTGTTTCGAACATTGTAACTTGTGTATGGTGCGTAGGGGGTGTTATACAGGGAGTGCGAAGGTAAATCCGCGCGTATCAAATGAATTCGGTATTTGTAAAGGGCAAACTTCTCACTCCTACGGGTCTGATGGCGCTGGGGGCGTAAGCTGAGCTGCTGACGGACTTGGGGGTAAAGCCGGTGAGCTACTGATCCCTACTGGTCTGAAAGTGCTGGGTACGGAAATTAAGTGAGGTATTGCCCAGAGTGTCATGCTGCTAAATTGAGCTGCTGCTGGACTCAGGTATGAAACCGTGAGCCTGTGTTTGCTATGCTGTGAAGCCATGTGCTCTGGGTGCTGTGCAACACTTTTCCAACTTGTATATGGTGCTTAGGTGGTGTTGTACAGGGAGTGCGAAGGTAAATCAATACGGTATTTGTAAAGTGCGATCCTACTCACCCCTATGGGGGAGTAGAGGTGGTGATCAAAGCGAGAGCTCTGTGCTGCAAACTCAGATGGTCTGGCCGCTGCGTCACAGCTGTGTGGAGAATACATTTTGGTGAGGGTGCGGGAGTTGCCGTTACCTGGCCCTAAAATAGCGGGCCTAAGTTGTCAGTAATAGGGTGGCTCTAAAAAGAGCCCTTGTGTTGATTAGTTGGAGCTACATATAAGTGCGGATGCACAGCTCCAAGTTATTCAGGAAAACTTGATTTCCGTGATCTGTGAAGTGTACTCCATCACTTCTGTAGATATCAGCCATATCAAAACGTATGTTGTTGTTGTAGATGGACCCCATTTTGTGGTCTCTGAGGTATGCAGACACAGCTTTTTTGAGTTTCTTCCTAGATTTTTCAATCTGAGGACAAAATTGTTTGACTATTTCCACTTCTGTCTTTGGCATATATTGGAATATACAAAGACAGTTTGAGGGAAAAGTAACATCACTTGTCCAAAGGTGTCCTTCATAAGCATTTCCAAATCTACCCCAGTCAATGTGCCTAGGTCGTTTCCGCCACAGTGCACAATCATGAGGTCAGGGTGTTGGAGATATAAACAGGATTTAACCAAAGGCAACAATTGGTGCCATTTCAATCCTCTATGTGCAAACCATTTAATGTCCACATTTTATAAACCTAGGTCTAAGTCAAATAAGTCTTTGTTCTGCATACCTCTTGCAACAGAAAATATAGCTATGTCCTACGATCCACACTAGCATTTTGAAGATATGGCTGGAAGGTATGGAAAGATGTCTGTAGCTCATGCAGTTCCTTGGTAAAATAAGAGATATGTTTAAAGATGGGGAACTACTTTTTATTGCCATACAAAACGATACATGATTGGGAGACGAAAAGCATTCTTTTTTCAAAGTAGGGTGCACATTCGTATTGTGGAAAAGCATCTTTGTGGTTGGTTAAGAAAAAGCAGTTTCAACGTGAGTAGATATCGTAGGATAAAAGTTGGCAACTCAACCACACCTGCTACTTGCATTTGGAAGGCACTGTTTGAACTTAAAACAATTGTGAACTTTTAACCTGCACGTGGCGTTAAATGTTCGAGAAAATGTGGCAAGAAAATATGGTTAAGTTTAAAAAGATTGATGAACTTTTAACCTGCACGAGTTGTAGAATGTTCTAGAAAGTGTGTTGATAGAATACGTTGCACTTCTGACTTCTATGTGTTGTTGAATATTTTAAAAAACTGTTTATATGGAAAATTAAAAAGAAACCAAGAGAGTGAAGTTTTGAAACAGAAAAGAATCAAGGAACTATTCTAATTTGTTCTTTACATGTATTTATGTGCGGAGCAACAAAATTATAGACAGAACAGCACCAGGAAGAGGAAGAAGCAGTGAGTGGGGGGGGCGGGGGGAGATGGGCAGAATGGCAGACATGCACAATTAAGTATAGCACAAGTATAGACAAACAATGGGCAAAATGAAATACACCAACAAGGAGCCCAAGTCACACAACTCGCCAACATCACACGAGTGAACGAGCATAGAAGTGAAAACCACGCTACATTCATAGAGGATTTGTACAAAGGCGGGTCGTTGGTGTTGTGGGATGTCTGCGACCGTGGTCATCATGGATGAGATGCCCAGCACGTGGCACATGGGCGAGTTCACTGTCTGTTACGTTGCAAACATCTGCTCCTTCCTCCCACGAGCTCCCACACTTTGGTACGGTGCGCTGTTGTATCTCGTGCACTCGTACGGCACACCATTGTAATGCCTATTTGCGCATGTGTTGCTGTATTCCAACTACATCATCACAGTGCCGTTTGGAGATGGTGCATGCCACTTTACAACATACACTGCTGCGGCCCTTGTGGCAGGCCACACCAGAACACAGAGACACACTTACCGCACTTCCTGTACACGGAGATGTCCGAGACACCCCGTTCCCGTTGTCGGGTAGGCACACCCCTGCGCTGACCTGTGTACGCCGGACCAGCACACGCCGGTTGTGCATGCAGGAGGATGCGTGCGTAGCTACATGTCCAGGCTCACTGCCAACGCTGAGGTGATAGCACACTGTGATGTTGCAGGGCTGGTGCCTATCATGCTAACTCAATGCTCAGATGCGGGTTTGGGGGGCGTTGGCGGTCCCGGAGTTGTTCCGAAGAGTCTTGTGGCCCTCATGGGTATCCCTGTATCATTTATTCTATGGCACCTGTGGGTGTTCTGGTGTGGCTCTTGGCTGTGTTATCTTTCATGGTGCAGGTAGTCGTCCTGCTTAACACCATCAGAAAGCAGGTGTGAAATCCCTGGTGCTAACGTGGCTTATCGCCGGAATTTGTTTCGCATTGCAGTTGGTGTGAAAGTTGTGATGTGATTTTTTTGCGTGTGCAGGACAATATACGAACTGGGCAGTGTATCTCGTCAAGATCCAGCACCTGACGCCCGATTCCCAATCAATATAAATACAATGAGGTTTCGCAAATGATTTTGTGTGTACACTGTGAGTGCACTCACTACGTCAGTGCAATTCAATACAGGATTTTAGTATTTAGAATAAATCGCAAAGGTGCACCTCGTGTCTTTTTGCATGGGAACGGCTAGTCTGCATTTTATTATCAGCACTTTAATGGAAGTAAAGTTGAGATAATTCTAACACACTATTCAGAAGTTGGTGGAAACTGCAGACATCACCAGTATTCCCGTGATAAGTCCTCCAAAACGTAAGACCATGGTGGACTTCATCAAATAACAGTAATAAGAACAAGAAAGAGTTGCACAGCAGTTAAGAAAACAACCAGAACCGTTATTATTATTTTTTTCAAACTTTATTTTTTTATTAACATGTATCAACGATAAAGTAATAAACAAAATTTATGAAAACAAATATAAAATAACAAGGTGGAACACTGCTGTTGGGACCATGGATGTGGACGACAGAGTCTGGAAAAAAAGCACAAAATAAGGACTTGTGTAATGTGCATATCAAAGACATAGAGAAAAAGAGGAGGAAAATAAAAGCTAGAGAGAAAAAGAAAGGGAAGGAAAGAAAGGGAGTGAGAAAGGGAGAAGGAAGAGGGAGAGTTAGAGAGATATAAGGAAGAGAGAGAGAGAGAGGGGGGAGAGAGAGAGGGAGAGAGGGTGAGAGAGAGAGCGAGAGAGAGAGAGAGAGAGACGCTGCCGCCCCTGCGCATTCATGAGCAAATAATTACCTGGTGCCACCGGAGTGTGCAGCAGTGGGCACTCCACATGCCCATCAAAACTCATCCCAGATATGTCTCAGAGTCCTGAGTAATGAATGGCGGAGTCCACGTCAGGTGCTTGGCGGATCGCACAGATGTCGCTGAGTCCTGAGTCATGAATGGCGGAGACCACATCATCTTCTCCACGGCGCGGCAGATCTCACACATGTCGCTGAGTCCTGAGTAATCAATGGTGGAGACCACATCAGCTTTTGGGGCCGCTAAGCCTGTGGAAGTTAAGTTTGTGCCACGTGGTGGTAGGCCCCTGACGGCCAAATGAGCTTCGGGTGACCCTAAACCTGTGTATCTGAAGTCCACGCCAAGGGGGTGGTAGGCCCCTGAGGGCTATACAGATTAGGGTGCGAGTAACCTTCTGCGCAAGTTTTGAAAGACTCTTTATGGTTGAGACACGTGGAGCGTCCGGCATCTAGTCAGCACCGACAATAAAGGATGTGACGTTGTCGATCTATTATATTTGCGTGGTCACATGGCCTGTGACGCATGTGCCGGACCGGGGTGGTGTGTGTGCAAACCTGCCCTCAGGGAGTGGGCGGGAGATGTGGTGAACTAGACCACTGGCCTGCACACCAACAGCGAGTACACCTGCGACAGGTAGCTATGTTGAGCCATCGTCGGAACGTAATTATAGCTACAATGGCGTGGACGGCTCGTAGTGCTGCGTCTGTGACTGGAGTGGACGGGTCGCAGTTGTCCCTCTGTGAGCTTGGGTTCGAACTGTTCATAACTCACACTACATAAGTATTGAAAAATTATTTTGTGATTCAGTACGTCAGCTGGCATTTGTCCGAGGTAATTTGTGAAAACATATCAGAGTTCTTTCTGTGATCGATACCCCTTTGACACTGCCTCTCCCCACATCAGCAGGTAACGCACCCTCTTCCCACATTACCATCATACCCCCACCAACCTTCTTGGGCCCGGAAGTGTTCCTGTGCGGTTGGACAAAGAAGAGTCTTAGACATGTATAGATTTACATATAAAAAATAATTATTTAAAGAAAAGAACAACAAATAAGACTGAAGGGAGTCTGGCGCTGTGGTCGCTGGCACGAAGTTGGGGTGACTGCCATTCAGGACACAGTTACACATGTGGGATCGGTCTGTGTTAAAGAGGGTTAGTGGGACTAGGTGTCGCCGGCCTTGCATATCGAAATATGCTTCACAAATCGAAGGGAGTATGTTGTGTGGTTGCTGCCTCGGAGTTGGGCTCACTGCCATTCAGGACTCAGGACACAGTTACACATGTGGGATCGGCTTTTGTTAAAGAGGGTTAGTGGCACCAGAAGTATTGAGAGTGTATGAGCCTGTGATGATGCTTGGTGTGGACGGACCGCACTGGGAGCAATGTGTCTTGGCTATAGGACTGTGTCATGTGGAATCACAACTCTATCTCAATTGTGAGGCCTGCTGATCGTAGTGTAGGCCAGAGGTAGCGGTGATCAAGGGCCTGCAGCCATGTGCATACGTTGGTGGCGTCACCGGCCTGCGTAGTGCAGGTTCAGTGGCACCACTTGTCGCCAGCTTTCAATATGAAAATACTCCTCACTAATCGAAGGGAGTGTGGTGGTGTGGTCGCTGCCATGAAGTTTTGGGTCACTGCATATGGAAATATGTCTAACTGATCAAAGAGAGTTTGCTGCTGTGGTGGCTGCCATGGACTTGGGGTCACTGCCTTTCAGGACTCAGGACACAGTTACACATGTGGTATCGGCTTGTGTTGGACAGTGTTAGTTGGCACCACGTGTCCAAAGTTCAAATTGCGAGGTCTGCTGCCCGCAGTGTAGACTGCTGAGTGTTCGTTTGTACTTGAAAATGAATTTGGTGATTGTACTAAAGGTATAACTGATATAATAAATGTTCAAGAAGAAAAGATACTAAAAGGATATTATGTAGATTTGAGGCCTGTAATAGTTACTTGCCTAGTGGACTCTGTAGTTAATGAATAAAGAAATAATTAGCATTTGGAGTCCTAGTGAGTGCAGTGTAGGCGTATGATGAAAAGATGAAATAAGTATAGAATACACTGACTAAGTGTTGTATTTTCTGAGTACAATCTTGTTGTTAGAAATTGGCATTTAAAAATAGAATTGCGAGCTGTACTGCCTGCAGTGTAGATTGTTATTCCATTTTAGTTTTCATTTGAAGATTAATTTGGTCATTGTAGTAAACCTATAACTGATATAAAAAAAGTTCTTGAAGCAAGGATACCAAAAGGATAATATGTAGGGTGTAGGACTGTGATACTTACTTGCCTACAGGAGTCTGTAGTTGCATATGGAAATATCCCTCACTGATCAAAGGGAGTGTGGTGGTACGGAGTTGGGGTCACTGCCATTCAGGACTCAGGACACAGTTACACATGTGGGATCGGCTTGTGTTTAAGAGGGTTAGTGGGACTACGTGTCGCTGGACTTGCATATCGAAATATGCCTCAGTGATCGAAGGGAGTGTGGTGCTGTGGTCGCTGCCACGGACTTGGGGTGACTGCCATTCAGGACTCAGGACACAGTTACACATGTGGGATCGACTTGTGTTGAATAGGGTTAGTGGTAGTACATCTACATCCCTACTTTGAATTTTATAATGAGTACGTCGGCAATAAATATAAACATAGTTGGGATTTTCACCAGAAACTACTTTAAACTTTGTTATTTCTTTTTCAAACTTCAGAACAGTATTATCTTCCATTTGTTGATCAACACCTAGACATATCCAACTGTTATTTTCTGTACAGTTCTCTTGACTAGCAAAGAAACGTAAGTCTATATCATTGCAAATTTGTTTTATAACATTTATATTAAAACTCGATTTTGTGCCGCAGGAAAACCTAGACTTATCCAGATGGTTCCTGTTGACTTTGAATATAAACTTGCAGATGTCTATCGATCCGAACATTGGTAGGATTCAATTTCTCGATGTGAAAGTATCTTCAAACTGAAGCTGTACATTTTTTTCCTAAGTGTCTTGTCCTGTGAAATTTCTTCCCACATTTCTTTGAATTCTGTCTTCTTGGAGTTTGTAATATATGACGTGACCTAGTGAGAAACAGCAATTGAGTTATGTGCATCATATTGTATGTTCATATTTGCATTTCACATCTTCAAAATCTCAGTATTGTAATCATTATTGTACTTCGATGCTTCTGTTCTTTTTAAATTATAAGAATTTTTGGGTGATTTTCGAGTGATGGTATGTCTCATTGCTGACATAAAACTGTTCACTCTTCCTTTGGAAATTACTGGACGTGGAAAGGGAAATCGACTGTTTGTGTAAACTTTATCTTTTGCATTATCTTTTAGTCGGCAATACTTTCCACATTGATGACTTCGATATGCAAATACGCCACACTAATCGAAGGGAGTCTAGTGCTGTGGTCGCTGGCAAGAAGTTGGGGTCACTGCCATTCAGGATTCAGGACACAGTTCCACATGTGGGATTGGCTTGTGTTGAAGACGGTTAGTGGTACCATTTGTCGTCGGTCGCCCACAGTGTAGGGCAGAGGTAGCGGTGAGCTAGGGTCCACAGCCACGTGCATACGTTGGTGACCCAAACAAACCTTGCGTAGTACAGGTTCAGCGGCACCACGTGTTGCCGGTCTTCCATGTGGAAATACCCCTCGGTGATCGAAGGGAGTCTGGTGCTGTGGTCGCTGCCATTGTGGACTCAGGACACAGTTACACATGTGGGATCGGCTTGTGTTGAAGACGGTTAGTGGTACCATTTGTCGCCGGTTGCCCACAGTGTAGGGCAGAGGTAGCAGTGAGCTAGGGTCCACAGCCACGTGCATACATTGGTGACCCAAACAAACCTTGCATAGTACAGGTTCAGTGGCACCACGTGTCGCCGGTCTTCCATGTGGAAATACCCCTCGGTGATCGAAGGGAGTCTGGTGCTGTGGTCGCTGCCATTGAGGACCCAGGGCATAGTTACACATGTGGGATCGGCTTGTGTTGAAGACGGTTAGTGGTACCATTTGTCGCCGGTCGCCCACAGTGTAGGGCAGAGGTAGCAGTGAGCTAGGGTCCACAGCCACGTGCATACATTGGTGACCCAAACAAACCTTGCATAGTACAGGTTCAGCGGCACCACGTGTTGCCGGTCTTCCATGTGGAAATACCCCTCGGTGATCGAAGGGAGTCTGGTGCTGTGGTCGCTGCCATTGTGGACTCAGGACACAGTTACACATGTAGGATCGGCTTGTGTTGAAGACGGTTAGTGGTACCATTTGTCGCCGGTCGCCCACAGTGTAGGGCAGAGGTAGCAGTGAGCTAGGGTCCACAGCCACGTGCATACATTGGTGACCCCAACAAACCTTGCATAGTACAGGTTCAGTGGCACCACATGTCGCCGGTCTTCCATGTGGAAATACCCCTCGGTGATCGAAGGGAGTCTGGTGCTGTGGTCACTGCCATTGAGGACTCAGGGCACAGTTACACATGTGGGATCGGCTTGTGTTGAATAGGGTTAGTTGGCACCATGTGTCGCCAGTCTTCCACAGTGTAGGTTGGAGGCAGCGGTCAGCAAAGGCCCACATGCAGGTGATGTTGACTTGAACTGCACAGAATGGGAGCATTTGGTCTTCTTACCCCATTATAGTCTCTTACACAATTTGCGTCGCTACTAATGTTGAATTGTGAACCATGTAACTCCAGTGTAGGGCGGAGGCAGTGGTCAGGATGGGGGCACAGCCACGTGGCGTTGAGTTGAGCTGCACAGTTAGTGGCACCTGGAGTACTCAGCGTGTGCGCACCCTGTGATGAGACGTGGTCCCGGCGGGCCGCACTGGGAGCAATGTACTTTGTTTAATGAATTCTGCGTTGATAAGGCCACGTGGGGATGACTTATGGTGCAGTGAGTTAGTAGCACCTAAAGCACACAGTGTGTGCGCAGCCTACGATCATGCATGGTCCGTGCGGGCCTCACTGAGAGCAACGTGTCTTGCGAACTGGACTGCGACATCTGCAATTGCCACTGCATCTGAATTGTGAGCCATGCTGTCTGCAGTGTAGATCGAAGGCAGTAGTCGGTACAGACATAAGTCTGTGGTGCTGTGCCGCTGGGTTCGCAGGGGCCCTGTGTCGAGGAGGCCCACAGTTATGGCGGCTGCCACGTGCCAGGATGAGGGCTGCCGTTCTGACAGACTCGTTGGTCTTCACACAAGTGAACCACGCCTAGGGCCTGGTCTATTTATTCATACTCCTATGCTGAAGTTGCGTACGTTGAAGCAGCCCACTCCACTTCCGCTTCCAGGGGGGACAACACAGCTACATGACCGAGATCTTCCCCACTGCCTGAGGGAACATGGTTGCGTCCACTCTGCACGACACTACAAGTATCAATAGTATATCTCCACATGGAGAGGTTTGTGCTTTGCATTGTGAGGTCTGTGCAGCACATGAATGTTACACTTGGCATTGTGTGCTTTATCAGTGATGGGTGACTTACCTCCTTCATATATAGTTGGTTGCTCATTTCCCAACATTCAGCTATTGTGTGGCTGAGGGGCATGGCGTTTTGGGACGGCCGGTCGTTCTGTTTTGTGTGGGGTCTGGGGGGGAGGTTCTGGTGGTGGTGGGGCTGGGTGTTGTGGCCTTGTTGGGTGTCGGAGCTGCATGATCAGTAGCTGTATCATGTGTTGGTCTTTAGATGTGGCTGTGAGTTGGGTCAAAATAACGTAGATAGTCGACCTCCTTACACCAGTTAAAGGTTGATGTTAATTTGTTACTGCTAACTCAGCTTATCGCCTGCTTTTTGGATCTCATTGCAGATTTGGCTAGTCGTTGAAAATATGGGTAAGTGGTGTTTTCGTGGTTTTTTTGCACGGGAATGCCTACTGTGCATTTCATTAGCGTTAGATGTGGCTCTTGTTTGTGGCGATTTTGTTGGTGTAAGGCATTGATGGAAGAGTGGTGAGAATTGCAGTTTTTACCAAGTTGAGAATGGGATGATAATTAAAAAACACAGAAAAAAAGATAGGTTTAATGAACATTATAAATAGAAATTAGCATTTAAAAAACCTTTGAAATTCACTGAAAAAAACCATAGGTTTCAGGCATGTTATAGTTAGAAATTAGCATTTAAAACACCTTTGAAATTCACTGAAAAAACCATAGGTTTCAGGCACGTTAGTTAGAAATTAGCATTTAAAAAACCTTTGAAATTCACTGGAAAAAAAGCATAGGTTTCAGGCACGTTATAGTTAGAAATTAGCATTTAAAAAACCTTAGAAATTCACTGGAAAAAAACATAGGTTTCAGGAACGTTATAGTTAGGAATTAGCATTTTAAAAAACCGTAGAAATTCACTGAAAAAACCATAGGTTTCATGGACGTTATAGTTAGTTGGACATTTGACTCATATAAAACCAGAGAAATTCACCTGTTATAGTTAGTTGAGCTAACTATAACTCACGCCCCCGCAATGCACTGCTGATGACGTCACATATTACATCACTCATGACATGGTCAGTGACATCACTGATGACATCACTGGTGACATCATCCACATGAAAATCAGATGCACCTGATCAGACCCTAATATAACACTTGATACACCCAGTCTAAAATACAGACTATAATTTTTGAAACCGTGAACAGACCAATACCAGTTAGTGCATATCCACTCTCTAATTTGTATGTCTACACATATCCATTCATTCACCTATACACTCACTCATACATACAGTCAGTCATCAATACAGAATTATTGTATCCAGTCACATATCTATACAGACACTCACACACTGCCTCTCATTCTTAGAGTTATTCACACACCTAGTCAGTAATGGAAATAATCAATAACACTTTCACTGACTCACCTGTACAGTTATACACATACCACGTCACTTATTTAAACAAATACTAACACATACTTACTCTCTAATACAATAACTAATACAAGGACACACTGACGAATACAGGCACTCTTACAATCACTCATTCTCACATTTAGTCATTTATACAGTCATATATACTGCCTTTCACATATAGAGTTACTCACATGTACCACTGATGCATCCATTCACTCACCGAGACACTCATACACACACTCAGTCATACAGACCTTCAGAGATACAGACTTGAACACATATACCTGGTGAATTAGTCACTCACACATCTATGCAGAGAGTCATACCCCCCACCCACCCACGCAGACACTCAGGTATTCATACAGGCACTCAGACAAGCAATGAATAGCTCATATAGATCCTCATTTAGTTGCTAACCAAACCATGGAACTGCTTACACACCAACTAACAACCTAAACTGTGTGAATGCCTATATCAGTCGCTAACACATGCATTAAGCAAGACACAATGAATTAGTCACTTATACAGTTACTCACACACCTACTTAATCATCCATCCTGAGTCTTAAACACTCATTCATTCTTCAATACACCTTGGCACACAGGGCCGGACTGGGAACCAAAGCCGGCCCTGGCAAAGTGCTCGGCCGACCCCCGGAGCTTGGGGGTGCCCCAGAGATCTCTGCGCCAGGGCCGGTTTTCGGCCGATTTTGTTACAGGGCCGATTTTGCAGCTGCGCACTGGGGGATTGCCCGGTGCCCGCTACCGCCAATCCGGCTCTGTTGGCATATATATATTTATAAAACATATTTAAACTTTACAGAAACACACATTCACTGGATGATGTCATCAGTGATGTCATCAGTGATGTCACTGACCATGTCATGAGTGATGTAATATGTGACGTCATCAGCAGTGCATTGCGGGGGCGTGAGTTATAGTTAGCTCAACTAACTATAACAGGCAAATTTCTCTGGTTTTATATGAGTCAAATGTCCAACTAACTATAACGTCCCTGAAACCTATGGTTTTTTCAGTGAATTTCTAAGTTTTTTTAATGCTAATTCCTAACTATAACGTCCCTGAAACCTATGGTTTTTTCAGTGAATTTCTAAGGTTTTTTAAATGCTAATTTCTAACTATAGCGTGCCTGAAACCTATGGTTTTTTCAGTGAATATATATATATATATATATATATATATATATATATATATATATTCACTGAAAAAACCATAGGATGCCGACGGACGAGAAAAACTCCTGCTCCTGTGCCTTCCACCTCATCGCAGCCGAGCACTTCAAGAGTACATCCGTCCTCAATTTCAGACTTTGTGCTACGGTGAGCAGTCGATCGATCTGATCTGCCGCCGGCAAGAAAGTCACAATTGCTAGTTTTTAAAAAAGTCTTAAGATTAGGATTTTTCTCAGTTTAGTAGTAGTATAGTTAGGACTCCTAACTTTAGGACTTCTAAATACCTTCTGTGAATACCGAAAGTCTTAAAATTAGGATTTTTCTCAATTTAGTAGTAGTAAAGTTAGGACTCCTAACTTTAGGACTCCTAAATGCCTTCTGTGAATACCGAAAGCCTTAAAATTAGGATTTTTCCCAGTTTAGTAGTAGTAAAGTTAGGAGTCCTAACTTTAGGACTCCTAAACTGAGAAAAATCCTAATTTTAAGACTTTCGGTATTCACAGAAGGAATTTAGGAGTCCTAAAGTTAGGACTCCTAACTTCTGTGAATACCGAAATGAGTAAGTGTCTTCTGTGAATACCAAAATGAGCAAGTGCCTTCTGTGAATACGAAAATGGTAGTAAGTTTAGGATTTTGTCTTAAGTTAGTTCTGTGAATCGGGCCCACTGTGTTTTTAGAAACGTGTTTCAACTTTGTAGCTTCTTGCAGACCTCCTCAGTCTGCATATTGAGACTTAGTTAAACTTACCTTCACAGTAATAGGAATAAAAAATGGTATACATTTTTTCCAGATTTTCATTGCAATCTAAATTGATATAAATTGCTTATTTTAAAATTTGGATCTGTGAAAGAAAAGAAAAAAAAAATATAACATGTAATAATACATTTTTTACAACACAGCATAATTTCCACAAAGTAATTTGTTTGCTGTTCTCAGAATATATTGAATTTCACTAGAAATAGTGATTTCAATCGTACTCATCACTTAACAGCGGGCAAAAAAAAAAGATTGTTAAAAAAAAAACAACATGCTATTCTCAGTAAAATACCAGAAAATACAAATCACACATATATGAAATGCTTACGGCTTACAAAATTTTATAACTTCAACTTATAAAAACTGTAAATATTGCCGCTTTAAAATATTCACCGAATCAACGACCACCAAAAAGTCCATAATTCAAAAATATACCTTTCCTTGAGGCCAAATGGTATTTTTGCACTCCTTCTTTATGTAAATTGTCCAATGGTAGTCCTATTAAATTATAATGATAAATTCCTCAGAGAATGAATTATCTTCCTAAAACTTTGACTTTAAAAATATTGGGTAGGAATTTTGTAATTCCCTAGGCAAACGTTGTTTAAAAACCAACTGAGAATCATTACAAAGTGTCCAGCCTTTGTCACATTTTAGATAGGCAGTGTAATGTCCAGATGTGGTGGAAGGACCATCATGGAAAATTATAGCAATTGCTACTAAAGTCCTTCCTGATATTGATAGTTGTGCTGCTACAAATTGCTTTATTAAAGTATCCAATTTTCTTCTGTCAGCTGTACAACGTTGCATCATTAAAATTATGTATTTTCCATATTTTGTTAAGAATAATGTGGATAACATTTCTGATTTACATTGGCTACACTCCATGTTTTGATTTGCACCTTTAACTAATTTATTGAAAGACACTGATTTACAGTCTGGTAATGTTAAATACAGAAATCTCTCAGTGTCTACATTGGTGCTACATGTATACATGCAATTTTCACAATCATGTTCCCATTTGTAAGAAAGGCCAAAAATATTTTCTATTTCTACACCTTCATTTTCAAAAATGGTAAGCATATACATTAAAAATTCCTGAGCATCTTGTTGGATACTTTGTGAAAATTGTGTAGAACCAGAACACACATCCAAAACACTACGAACATCTGAAACAGATTGTATTTTACTTGTATCTGTTGTAAATGTTTCATAAACAGAATGCAACAGAGAACAAAATCTTTTTGGCCGATTCTGCATAATTTGTTCTCGCAAACCTTCCAGATAAAAAACAACATTGACCACTACATTAGCATAGCAGTTGACACCTGAACTATTTTCAAACTGATAACCAACAATCTCTTCAACAGTGTCCAAATTATTTTTACCTGCAATCACAACATTATCTTAATCTTTTCCCTTCTTGACATCTTCAGTACAGATATTCTCAAACCTTCTTTTTCGACCCATCACACGCTTTTCAAATACAGGATATTGACCTAAATTGGGAGCATACACCCTTCTTAACCTATTATACTCTTTTACACAGTTTGCATCTGCAGTAACCTTCGTCTCATCAAAATCAATCAAAAACAAACCAGATAATGTTCTGACTCGTGACAAAGCAACATATGCCATACCCTCTTTAAACACGGTAGATCCAATGTTCACCAATGCACTGTCTACACTTAATCCTTGAGATTTATGAATAGTCACTGCGTATGCCAGAGAAAATGGAAATTGTTTCCTACGGACATATAAATCTTTAACAAGCAAAAAACGACTGAACAACGACCAATTTCTTTAACTTCATCAATCTGATCAAATTTAATTTTTTTAAATTCAATTCCTTCTTTTTTCTGATAATTCACAAAATCCACCACTTTACCCATTGCGCCATTAACTAAACCTTTCTCTACATCCAAATTACGCCTAAAAATTACCCAACAGTTTACACACGCATATAGTGTATTTTCTAAACCAGCAGTTTTAGATATTTTTTTTTCTCTAAACAATCCAGTTTTGATCTCAACTTTCCCGTCAAAATAATAGTGATTCCTTCATGCTGTATTTTATCGATGGCTTCCATTTTTACAATTTCTTCATTTTCCAGTTTCAATAGTTCTTCATTGAATATGGAACACTCGCGCAGTGTTGGCATTAAGCAAATCACTGATTTATTTTTAGCAATTTCCACGTACACTTTTGCAGGAACTGCATTTTCATTTGGAAAGACATTGCAAAGTAATCGACTCTTCAAAGCTTGTTTGCTTTGTTTTGAAAGAATTCCAATTCTTATATCTTGAAGAATACTTCCATATTCAGCATCATTTGCCTGTCGCATATTTGTTGTCAGTTCTTTGTATTCAAAATGACTCAAAATGTTCACATTACCAACACTGCCAAGAGACTTTCTGGTATCTTCATGGGCTAGTGTTTTAAATACCGGTTGTCCTTTTACCGGAGTCAGTTGCCGTAGATCTCCAAAAACTATGACGTGTTTTCCTCCAAATAACACGTCATATTCTGTTTTAAGAATTTGCTGCATTCTTAAATGCACAAAGGCAAGCATCAAGTTTGAGACCATGCTCACCTCATCAATAATGAGAAGTTTCATTTTCTTCAGGACTGTTGAAACTTCACAACAAGCTTCTCCAGATAGCTTGTGGTATTGCAATTTGGTCTCATGCTCTACTGGCTGCATTAGTAAACAATGTAAAGTAATTCCTTTAATTTTATGTGCTGCCAACCCAGTTGGAGCAGTGACAACACAAGACAAATGCGAATCAGTTGTTTTCTGCAGATAACTTGTAATTACTTTAATTAAGAAACTTTTTCCTGTTCCAGCTTGACCACTCACATACATTCGGATAGGTTGAAATGATGTACATGAGCACCCTCTCTTTTCATGAAGTAATCCATGGTCAATCTGCTCTTTCACTTGCTGATATATTTGTGTCTGTTCAACATTTAGTTGTTCTTCCAAGTTTCCTAACTGTATTGTATCTTCTTGAGCTTGATACATTGCTGTTTCCACCTCATTCACTGCAATCGCTGCTTCATTTTCAACAATTGGTTGTCCTAGTGGATCTTGACTCAGTGCAGCAGAACTTTGACTGTCTTGAGAACTGTCTCTAGCAATCTCAGCTGCAATCGTAGCTTCTTGATCAATTTTCATCATTCCACATTTTGACATAATTTTCGAAAGCACTGCATTGTATGCTATCTTTAGAAGCATTAAATGAATCTTCATAGCTGGGAAAATCTCCAAGTAATTCCAGTTCTGAACGCCATGGTTTGAACATTTGCAAAAGGGCTAAATAGTAAAATTCCCTTTTGTCAGCAGTGTCACAACTCAGTTTCCTGGGATTAATTAAATTTCCTTTCCTTTGTTTCACCAGACATCCTTCGGAACCAATCACTACATATTTTCCATTGTTGATGTTCTCTGTAGTATTCCGTTTAAAAGTGTAGTTTTGCAGCACTTCATAGAGACACATGTTCTCAAGATGATGACTTCTATTTGGGTAGTATGTGTCCAACATATTAGTTTTCAAAATATCTGTACTTTCTGGTTCATTTTCTGCTAAATATTCAATTTCTTGAACAGATTTCAGTACCCGATTTCACATTCCTGCAAGACCTAGACTCACCCAAATGATTCTTCTACTTTTGGAATATAGACTTGCAGATGATAACTGATCTGAACATTCATATGCTCCAATTTCACGATGCGATAACATCTTCAAACTGAAACTGTATAATTTCTTAGAGTCTTCTCGTGAGAAATCACTTCCCACATTTCTTTCAATTCAGTCTTTTCTGATTTAGTAATGTAAGACGTTACATATCGAGCAACAGCAATGGAATTGTCCGCAACATACTGAATATCCATGTTAGCGTTCCACATGGATAAAATAACTGGATTGTAGTCATTTATGTATTTCGATTCTTCGCTTCTTCTTAAGTTGTAGGTGTTTTTCGGAGACTTTCTTGTGATGGTATGTCGCATAGCTGACCTAAAACTGTTCACTCTTCCTTTGGATAATACAGGACGTGGAAATCCAAAACGACATTTGGTATAGAACTTATCCTTTGACAGTATTTTCCACACCTGTGGCTTTGAAATCGTAAGACTTGTTGTTTTAAGTTTTTTTCTTCTCTGCTATTGGGAAGAGCACATGTAGCATAATCTTCAATGAAAGACAAAACAGTTTAATCTGAATCTGTTCCAAATTTGGGGGCGTCCTTGATCCATAACAACATATGTATGTGAGGAGCACCTCTTGCTTGATACTCCTTTCTCCCAAAAAAACACAACTTCTCCAAGAGGAGGATTCTTTTTATTGCAGATGAAAGACATCATAGCTTCAAATCTATGATTGAAATATCTGCACACATTGACAGGATCCAAAGAGCATAATTCTCCAGGTGTCCTGTATTCAATATTTTTTATATTGGAATTTGCCTCTCGAAGAAATTCAAGTAAATCATCCCAAGCATACTCAGCACAGCTTAGTGTTACAAACCATGTAGGAGTTCCCAAGTTCCGTAGCATACATTTCAGTTCTCCATGTCGACGGTACCAATATTCATTAGTCCCACGCTGACAT
Source organism: Triturus cristatus (assembly GCF_964204655.1). Lineage (NCBI taxonomy): Eukaryota > Metazoa > Chordata > Amphibia > Caudata > Salamandridae > Triturus > Triturus cristatus. Next base: position 1,717,024,269 of record NC_140590.1, read on the forward strand.
GCCATCAGATTAATCAACTGAGATTCTAAATGATCATCTCTCTGATGCACTTTATCCATAAAATCCTTTGCAGTTACATTTTGAAGATGCATTCCAGTTTTTAAAATGTGAAAGTCCAGACAAGTCACTTTCAAACAGAAGATGAAACATATAAGGGCTACATTGTCGAAATCTTGGATCTTCTGCATATAATCTTGTTGTCCGATATTCAGATGCAGGAATCTGCACAGGACGTTCATCATATCGTCCACCTTTTCCTGTTGGAAACAACTGCGGGAAACAACTGCGGGAAACAACGAGCTTCCAAGCTCTTCCCATACACTCATGGGACTTCCTGTTGCTTTTTTCATTTGAAACAACTCAACTGTATTCCCCATCACCTCTTTAGAATGAAGTGGATGTACACTGTAATGTTCATAGATTTCTTCACATCTGGACATGTCCACTTTTTCTATTTGTCCACTTAATGTTTCAGTATCTTCTGCTAAATCTATTTCTTCTTCTCCTACAAACACATTTCTATAGTACTCATTATTTTTTAACAGATACAATGATGCCTTTTGCACTTTTCTAACATCCACTAACTCTTGCCGAATTTTCTTATTCTTAGTAGGAACACCATTAACTAGAATGACTAGTGGCTCATTTTCTGCATGGTCTACACCAATAGTTTCAATATTTTTCCTGAAATCTAACGGTAAATACAAAACTCTTCCTTTCAATCCTCTTTGCAACTCTGATGGAGGTAATTTACCTGTTTTGGGCTCCATACAAACAATAGCCTGAAACGGTTGAACACATTGTATGAGAATAGACTCATACGTATTTAAATCTATCAGCTCTGGTGGAATAGCAACCAACTCTAGATTATTATGAACAGCTCTAGCAGGCATTTTATTCTCATCTAATTTGTTATAACAATATTTGCAAATACGCTGCTCAGATTCCAAATCAAAACAATCCTCTACCAACAAATAAGTTGCAAATTCCATCCACTTATCGTTATCTTCTATTTCACTTTTTTTAATACAGAATGACACCCCTAGTCTGATTTTTATAGTGACTTCGCCGACAACAAATACAAGAAACATTTGGTCTTTCACCTGAAATTACCTTAAACTTTGTGATTTCATCCTCAAATTTTTCTGTAATTATGGGTTGTACATTGTCTTCAACTTTTTGTTCTACTAATGTGTCAGTTTCTTCACTCTCTTGCTGAGGACCAAAGTAACAAAACTCAATATCATCACAGACCTGCTTCACATCTGATACTGACCCACGCAAAAGAGGACTGTTCAACACACTTAACTTTAGTGCTGGACTTTTTGCATTATACAACCTTCTCACTAACTTCCGCATTTCAGTATGATGTACTGCCAGCATTCTGAAATGGTGAAAAACACTTTGACAAACTTTCCTAGAAAGACAAGCCAGAGAATGACCTTGCAAACCAGTATGTTTTCTCACTCTGCAAGGGTCTAGTCCTTGCAACAGCTTAATCTTTTGTTTTACACTTTTTTTAGTATAGGCTCGTAAAAAACGACATAATTTTTCAATAGATTCCTGTCGTACACTGCAAATACTACTGCAATCCCAAGTGTACACAGGGTTTTTAGCACGTCTCCCTAAAACTTCATCAGCTATCACTTCTTCTGCATTTCTTTCAACCATTTTCTCTTTCTCAATTGGACAACCGTCGCTAACCTCATAACCTCTACCACTGGTGTCAACTGCATACAATAATTTTTTGCTCAGTGAATAACTCTCTTCGTTAAAAAAAGGCTCTGAAATGGAACTGTGTTTCCATTCTCCCAAAAAAACATCACACATTTTTTTTTTATTAATAACTCTTTTCTTCCTACTTTTGGCCTTCATTACATGGATTGGTTTATCTAGTGATCGAATTCTGTTTAATACTAAAATAAACAGTTTCCTTTTTACTTCAAAAGCCTTTTCCACAATGTTTTCAATATGCTACTTCTTTTTATAAAATAAAGCTCTCTTTTTATATTTCTTCACATCTTTCAGCAAATTATGCACTACTCTCTTGTAAAATATTTTTTTGCGTAAATCCTTTTACTGATTTTGCCTTCTTTTACCATACGTTATCTCCTTTGACTGACCATTTGCTTTTTTACTTTTCCACTTATTTTGAATTTTTTTCTTACTTGAAGAATTCTCAGTAGTTCCAGCATTATGTACATTCTGGTTGCCCCTATAAACTTTTTTAATAAATTGCTTTGTGATCTTACCAGAAGATTTTTTCCTTTTAGCCACATTATCTTGTACATTCAATACTTGTGGTTGGGGTTTCTTCAAATAATCCTCCTGTCTCTGTTCTTTTCTTTTTCTTTTTTTTTCTGGCATGATTTCTCTATTTTAACGTTGAAAAACAGTATCTGTAAAAAAGAATCACAAATGTATATTAATAACTCTCAAATTTATACTATTCCATTTCTGTACAAACACATTTTATATAAAAACTGACTAAGAAACTATAGCCCTAAAGCACAAGTGTGACGATGGTTAAAACACTACATGCATAGTGCATACTACTTTGAAGCAGTTCATGCCATAAGGCCTACCTCACTAAAAGACTACACGCTAACTGACTGAATGATTACAGTACTATAAGGAGACACACTGGGTGAGTAACAGGGTGTTTGCTAGAAGTGTATGAATACTGACTGGGGAATTGAAGGTGTGAAAGACAACTGTGTAGGTGGTTAGAGGACTGCATGCATACTGGATAGGCATTTGAAGCAGTCCATGTGCTAAGGCCTGGCTCACTGCATGAGTACTTGGGTACTGACTGAATGATTAGAGTACAGCAAGGAGAGTGCCTGGGTGAATTTATAAGTGGTTGGCTTTTGGCGCAGTGAATGGATTAGTACTTAGTACTGAATGGGTCACTAGAGGAGTGCAAAGGGAGTGACAGGATGTTTGCTGGACTGTATGGATACTGACTAGAGAATTGAAGGTGTGAAAGACAAGTGTGTAGGTGGTTAGAAGACTGCATGCATAGTGGATAGGGGTTTGAAGCAGTCCATGTGCTAAGGCCTGGGTCGCTGAATGAGTACTTGGGTACTGACTGAATGATTACAGTACTGCAAGGAGAGTGCATGGGGGAATTTATAAGTGTTTGGGTTTTGGCACAGTGAATGGGTTAGTACATGGTGCTGAATGGGTCACTAGAGGAGTACAAAAGGAGTGACAGGGTGTTTGCTGGAAGTGAATGAATACTGACTGGGGAATTGAAGGTGTGAAAAACAACTGTGTAGGTGGTTAGAGGACAGCATGCATAGTCAATAGGCGTTTGAAGCAGTCTATGTGCTAAGGCCTGTGTCGCTGCATGAGTACTTGGATACTGACTGAATGATTGGGTTTTGGCGCAGTGAATGGATTAGTACACGGTACTGAATGGGTCACTAGAGAAGTGCAAGGGGAGTGACAGGGTGTTTGCTGGAGTGTATATATACTGACTGGGGAATTGAAGGTGTGAAAGACAATTGTGTTGGTAGTTAGAGGCCTCCATGCATAGTGGAAACACGTTTGAATCAAACAAAGTGCAAAGGCCTGTCTCACTCCATTAGTACTTGGGTACTGACTGAATGATTATACTATTGCAAGAAGAGTGCCTGGGTGAATTTATAAGTGTTTCAGTTTTGGCACACTGAATGCATTACTACGTGGTGCTGAATGGGTCAATGGAACAGTGCAAGGGGAGTGACAGAATGTTTGCTGGAAGTACATGGATTCTGACTGGGGAATTGAAGCTGTTAAAGACAAGTGTATAGTATGTTAGAAGACTGCATGCATACTGCACAGACATTTGAAGCAGTCTATGTGGTAATGCATGGTTCACAACATGAGTACTTGGAAACTGACTAAATCATCAGACTACTGCTAGGACAGTGCCTGGGTAAAACTTTTAAATTTTCAGTTCTGGCGCAGTGAAGAGAATAGTACATGGTACTGAATCAGTCACTGGATGAGTGCAAGATGACTGACAAGATGTTTATTGAAATTTATAGATACTGACTAGTTAATTAAAGAAGTGAAAGACAAGTGTGTAGGTGACTAGAAGCCTGTATGCATACTGTGTAGGATTTAAAGCAGTCCATGTTGAAAGGCCTGGCTCACACCATGAGTACTTAGACACTGACGGAATGATTAAAGTACTGCAAAGAGAGTGCCTGGGAGAATTTATAAGTGTTTGGGTTTTTGCGCAGTGAATGGATTAGTACATGGTGCTGAATGGGTCACTAGAGGAGTACATGGGGAGTGACAGGGTGTTTACTTGAAGTGTATGGATACTGACTGTGGAATTAAAGGTATGAAAGAGAACTATGTAGATGGTTAGAGAACTGCATGCATAGTAGATAAGCATCTGCATCAATGCATGTGCAAAGGCCTGCCTCACTCCATCACTACTTGAATATTAACTAAATGTTTACAGTATTGCAAGGACAGTTCCTCGGTGAATACATAAGGAAGGACTACATTTTAATTCTACCTAAACTTGACAACAGGAAATTTTTTAAGCAGTTATGCATATTCAAAGAAATGAACTACTCAAATGCTTCTCTCACAGTGGTTACACAAATGCACACAGACTCACAGTGTGATTCTAGACAACAACCACTATCCCTAGGAGTTTACCAAAACTCATTCACTACTGTGGAAGTGGTAAGGGAACTGCACACAATCTACATATTTCAGGACTGCACTTTTGTGTGAAAGCCTGACTCATTTAATCAACGCATAAGCAAAGACTGGCTTCTAATGCTACTAAAACTTAACATGACAGGTTTTAAAAGAGTTATCTGTCAGAAAATACATGATGTTACCAAATGCTTCTCTCACAGTGGTTCCCAAATGCACACAGACTCACAGTGTGATTCTAGACAAGCAACATTATCCCTAGCAGCTTACCAAAACTCATTCACTACTGTGCAAGGGGTAAGGGGACTACACACAATCTACATATTAAAGTACAGCACATTAATGTCAAAGCATGACACATTTTATCAATGCATAAGCAAAGACTGGCTTCTAATGCTACTAAAACTTGACAACATGACAGGTTTTAAAACAGTTATCTGTCAGCAAATACACGATGTTACCAAATGCTCCTCTCACAGTGGTTCCCAAATGCACACAGGCTCACTGTGTGATTCTAGACAAACAACACTATCCCTTGCACTATACCAAAACACATTTCTTCATCTAGAAGGAGTACTACATTTTAGTGTAGAAACATAACTCATTTCACAAATTCATAAACAATGACTGGTTTCTGATTCTACCAAAATATAAAAACAGCACAGTTACCTGTCTGCAAACTCATGAAAAACACAAATGTTTATCACAGAATTGTTTGTACATGCACACACACTGTCAATAAGATTGTAGACAAAAAAAGTACTCCCTACACTTTAGCAGGAGAAATACATTTGTCTGATTACAATCAAAATAGTCTACATACATCCCCTCACAATTAAATAACTCACCTTTCAAGTTGTTTTGTATATTAAGAAGTATATCAGTCACACACCAGATATCTGTCACACACCAGAGTTTCTTATACAGAATCTCTGCACTGTGCACCTCTCAGCAAAACCAAAGAATGGCAAAGTTTCCCTCTCATTTTCTACACATATACATGTAAACATCAAATCACATTCCCTCCCACATAAATTCAAAAGCAAACACACATTTCTATTGGTTAAACATTTCAACCCTTTCCAAATGACATAAATTTGAACCCTTCCCCCAATCTGCCTTCTGCCTGTTACCATAGAAACTGGTCATGGAACACTGTATTGAGCACACAGGTCACAAGTTCAGCACACAATGTTGCTAATCAAGACAGCAAGTGTGCTTGACTTTTCAACATATCAGCTTATCATATATAATGTTCCTTACAATCAGTTTTTGTTAACCAATAAGAATCATGCATTTAAAAAACAGAAATATACACCCTACCTTTCAGTGTAGAAGGTTGCCAAACAACCAATGATTTCTTGTCTTTTTTCAAAACTGCATCTTAGCCACCATTTTAGAAAATCTTACTTTCCAAACTGCCATTTCATTTACAGAGACCATCTGAGTGCATCCAGACCTCCTTTCAAGATGCTTAGAGTGTGGATTGTGGGACACAGCTATATTTTCTGGAGCCAAAGGTATGCAGAAAACAAAGGCATTCACAAAGACCTAGGTTTGCCAAATGTAGACATTCAATGGATTGGACAGAGAGGGTTAAAGTGGCACCAATTGATGCCATTGGTGAAATCCTTCATGCATATCCAACACCCTGGCCTCATAATAGTGCACTGTGGTGGCAATGATCTAGGCACTTTGACTGGAGTAGGTCTGGAAATGCTTATGAAGGACACCTTTGCAGAACTGATTTCACTTTTCCCCAAAACTGCCTTTGTTTATTCGAACATATGCCAAAGGCAGAAATGGAACTGGTCCGATCATTTTTGTCCACAAATTGAGAAAGCTAGGAAACATGTGAATAAATCTGTTTCTGCTTTTCTCAGAGACTATAGAATGGGGTCCATTTACAATAACAATCTGCGCTTTCATATGCAAGAGATGTATAGGAGAGATGGAGTACACTTTACTGATGAAGGAAACAGAGTCTTCCTCAACAACTTTAGACTCTGTATAGGTACTTACTTATAAGTACCAAAAACTCTCAATGAACACAACAGCTCTTTTTAGAGCCACTCAAGAACAAAACACTTAAGCTTGATGTTTATCTCCCAAAAACTTCAATTTTTTTTTCCTTGGATCCGCGCACCCAACGCGAGAGAATCCGTGCACCAAACGCGATAGGATGTGCGCACACTGCGCGCATTTCGCCGTTTTTTTAAAAAAAAGGGTGGACCCAGGGGGTCCTTCTGGGACCCCCTAAGCAGATCTAGAGAGCCCGAGTATTTCCACTCTGCCCCTTTATATGTTTTACACACTTATTCCCCTTGCTTCTTCAGCCTCGCTTCTACCGAGGCAGAAAATGGCCGCCAACAGTTCCTGGTTTCGAATGTAGACAGACACTCGACAGCCAATTAGCACTCAGCGCGTGATCGTCAGGGTGCGCGCTCGGTTCAGGGAGGGTGCGCTTACGGTGCGGGTAGGGTACGCGGATCCTCCCCGGCCATAGATATCACTAACTTTTTTACCCTAATTTTCTCAGGAACTACTGAACAGATTCACACCATTTATGCAAAAGACACGAGTCTGAACTGAGGACTACCTCTTTGCCAAATTTGGTGTCATTGTGTTCAGCAGTTCGGGCTGTAGCTGCGACAACAGATCCTATGGGAAATTGCATAGGGAAAACGCGTTTTGGGACCCCCCTTTTTTCTCGGCCCCCGTTTGACGAATCACCACGAAACTTTCAGGGTAGGAGCAGAGCGGAGCTGGCCAAAAGTTTGGAAAATTTCCCGAGGATTCGTCACCCGGCGCCAGACTTATTGGGAATAGAATGTTGCGGATTTCCTATGGAAAATAGGTCCTAACTATAACTATCTACTGGCGACCGCCAGTAGATAATACATATATAGATATATAATTCTTCCAAACCTCACTCCTGTTCAAGAGCGGGCTCTGACGCAGCTCAGGTACACAGCATGTGAGTTTAATACACCACCATGGACTCAAAAAACTTCTTATCTGTGTAGAGTTCATGAAACACTTAGCGGACGTGTTTCAGCTGATTGCCTTTTTCAATGTCAGTTTCATATACGGGATTCATAAGCTGTGGGTCTTTTCAGTATGTGAGTGTTGACTCCCATTGGAGGATAGTGTGTGGCCATAACAGCCTCTTAAAAACAGTGTTGCTTCAAAACAGCACAATACGCCTCTTATTTAGCCTCCTATTTGTGATTAGCAACACCATATCTGCGAGTGTAGGTTCAGTAACCCCCGCTCGAGCACATATTAATGCCTTGACTTGTGTCAGCTGAAAGGCTGCAAAATCATATCTGTGGCAGAGTCTATGACCATGGCGGTTATACTCACACTGGCAGTGTCCCGTTACGCTGTAAATACTGCATTCCTCTCTTCCCAACACGACCATAAGAACCCTCACTTCTGGGGAGCATCGCTGTGTATTGCCTCATTCAACCATTCAATATTGCCAGCAGCCGTGATGCACCAGAATGAGAGGGCATGTCAGGGAAAGGCATACAAAGAATTAGGACTAAATTCCTTACTCCTTCTTCTATGTCTGGCCTGACCCGTTTTTTTGCGTCTCAAAATCTGGTCACCCTACCATAGGCTATCTCTAACAGACCTACCTTCTTTCAGATAAATATTACAGTATGAGTGAAGTGGCTTTAAGTGGCAGGACTCGGGAGTGGGCTGGACTTTGAGCCCATTACTCTCATGAGGTTAGCAGCGGCAGGGCTACGGAGAAGGGATGAGGCATTGTGCTGAGCACACCTTCTCCTAGATAAACACAAAAAAAGTTTCTGAAGCTGCAGCTAATGTCCTGAAAATGTTGCCAAGCTATCCATGGGCATTTGCTGTGCCCAGCCTCCAAACACAAACTTGAAACCCTCTATATGCAGGTGTTTCCAGCTTACATTATCTCCTACCTTGTGATATCGGCTCCTTATCAGGATCAGGTTGCTGAGGTGGGTGGATGAGTCTGGGCTTTTGTGCTACAGTAGTCAGGGCCCAATGTTGATAGTGGCACGTGCCTCACAAATGGCTACACCCAAGAGCCATTGCAGAGTACAGTAGTTTAGGTAGTGGGCGGAGGGCTGTGCCTTCTTAATGAGTAAAATGTGTGGAATTACTTCCAAAGTTCATTGATTGATGTGTGTTTATTTTTAACTTTTTACTTTCACGTGTTCCAACTATAACAACATAGAACGAAAAACAGCCGACACGTGTTTCTCCCATTGGCCAATTGGCCGAGGGCTTTTTCAAGGCAGAAAGTCATGACTGGTAATCATGTTACAAAAGTGGTTGAGTCAGGCGGTCTCTGCGGTCCCAGGAACCGTGTGTGTGTGACATCAATCAATGAACTTTAGAAAATATTCCACACATTATACTCATTAAGAAGGCACAGCCCTCCGCCCACTACCTAAACCTTATCAGGATCAGGGCTTATATTATGTGACACAAGGCGGCACCATATGCACTAGTATAACGAAACTTGACGGGGTCCACCTTGCAAACTACATTGAGGGGCCGCCCTTTGGACTTAGTCAGGAGCTGTCACGCCAAGATATTGTGCTGGGGGCCCCCCTAGAGCTCGGTGACCCCTGCACCGCGGGGGCTGTGGGGCCTTTGTTACACCACTGATTTGGCAGATCAGTTCTGACTAACATATATATGCAGAAGACAAAAATAGACCCCTAATCAAATACTGTTACAGGGAAAATTCTCCAGACTGAACAAAACATGATTGACCCTGTCTGGTAACTAACAGGATGGTGGCTTTCACGAGTAAATCAAGGCTCACGGGGACTGAGCCAAGCCCCTCTATGTGAACTAGTTTGGTGCATCCAGGAGATCTGGCAGGCAGCTAAAAGTGTCCATAGTTAGACCTAGAAAAGAAACATGCCTGTGAATGGTGTCTAAGTGGATACTGTGAAGCTGTGGCAGCTACTGCTTTCTTATACAGTCACACTCAATACTCTGAAACTATCTGTTACACTTGTGTCCACTTTAAACTGAAAGGTACTTAAACTGTAATCTGCATCCCAGCATCTTTATTTACTATACCCCACAATAAATGGGGAACATTTATTCAACCTTGTTTTGCACTTCAAACTCTGGTCCTCATTTACTATATTCTGATGCACAGCAGTGCAGCAAGCCTTCCTGCTGTGCTGCAGTGCAATAAAATGAAAGGCCAAGAATTCACTGTATCTGCAAAATACAGCATATTCCTGTCCTTCTCCCCTGCGTCTGTGCACAAACAGCCGCCATGCGCCAACGCAGACACCATTGCGTCATGTTGCAAGGGTGCCTACGTGGTGGGGATGATTTTTTTTTTGCAGGAAGGGATACCTTCCGACACAAAAACAATGATTGATGGCATTTTCCTCTTTCCATGCGTGCTGCAGATTGCAGTACGCATAGGAAGTGAAAGTAATGAGGAGAAATGACAGTCCTAAGCCTTTGATAGGTTGTGCTCTCAGTGGTAATCAATAATCACAAGGTAATTGAATCCCTAAATCTGGATTTGACGTGGTAGGTACAAGAAGTAGAGAACAATATTTCTTCAGTCTTATCTTCTTCATTTGAATGTAAGTGCAAACAAGAACAGCCGACACATGTTTCACCCAGAGGCCAGGGCTTTTACAAGGTAAATTGTTGCAGCTTCCGAATTCAAAGTCTATAGTCGTAACAAATGTCATGCAGTTGGAGAAAAATCCCCGAGCGGGATGCGTGGAGAATTCTGTGCGGCCGACCGCGTCAAAACCAGATTTAGGGATTCAATTACTTTGTGATTATAGATTACCACTGAGAGTACAAGCCTATCAAACTTGAAAAACTTACATTAAACCAGGTGGCCCTGGTTGAAACCAACGAATAGGCATGTGCTCTAGCTTCTTTAGGTCCTGTCTATTTGTGTGTGAATCCTGGTAACCCCTACTACCCAAAAGCGCATTCTAAATCTGGGAGTATGTCAGGTTCCCTAGTTGTTGCCTGGGAACACTCACACTCACAGAAACACCCATAGAATGCCCCTTTCACGCAGTCGTTCATGAAAGGGGCCCATATTTAAAAGGCTGTGAAAAGTCACACAGGGTGACTTTATGTGGCCTTGTAAATATGAGCAAGCCCATTGCGCTGCCGGTGCGTCAAGAAAAGTGATGCACCAGCAGCGCAATGGACTTGTATATGAGGCCGTCTGTGTGCAAACAATGGCCATATGGCTTGCGGACAATGTGCAGCAGTAGCAGGATAACATCAGGACAAACTAGGGAATGCCAAGGTTTCTAGTGCAGTACAGTGGCTCCTTAGTGTTTGGGCTCCTGCACTTACATTTTGTAGTTTAACCCTTTAACCACGGCGTAAAATCCGCCGCGGTGCGGGCGTTTCCGTGCACGGGCGGGGCCGCGTCATCCATCGGACGTGCGCAGCACTACAGAGGTAGTGCTTGCGACGGCCGTTGGCCGACAAACGCAGCGTACGGGTTATAATATCATTTATAAATGGCCATCGGCCATCTTAGAATGAAAAGTTAAACCTCCAAGAAAGTTAAAAGTGGCTGCCGGAAGGTTACAAAGTGTACGCATATGACCTAACATCACAGCCGCATGTCCACACTTTAGTGGCCATCTTAAAATGATATCTCATTCAGCAAACTCCGGCTGCATCATGATGAACCGACAGATATCTTGGAATTAGTATTTTTCACAAAGCCAAAACATTTCAAGCTGACTGCCTGTGCAGCTGCTTGTGATACACAACTGGCAATGCTGAATTTTTTTAAATATATTTTTCACTATGTTTTAATTATCCAAAAGCATAACCCTCAGTTTTTAAAGGCAAGACCTATTGACTTTGCCAATGCTTGCATATGCTTGCTGTACAAATATGAAGAAAGAGTACATTTAGAGAATGGTGTCTAGATGTAGTGGTCTACAACATGTAGACGAGGCAACTGATTGTTCTATAACAGACATTCTGTGAAATTAACAAGTTTGATGATCATAATAGCTTTTTAAATGATCCTGTGAAGCTTATCTTATACCTTTATTATTGTCAAAGAAAATAGACAAGCCTATAACTGAAAATGCAGACGGACCTTTGGGCTTTGCTAATTCTTATTTAACTCCCCATCCTGTCAATCTACACAGCTAGAGCTGTATGTCCTAACATTGAGTTCACAAATATTGCCCTACAAAAATATTTACTCCAGAATTGCGACTACACCGCATGTACAAGGTATTCATGTTAATATAAGTATAGATTTAATTTTCTTAACTCTATATTTCCGTACCTTGAAAATATTTATGTATATCAAGAGGTAAGCAATACCGTAATACAACTCGATTGACCATTGCCTCAAGTTTAGACCAAACTGAGGGCCATAATATTATCAGGCACAATTTAATCATATCCTATAAATAGGCCAGACCCAGCTCTCTATGGCAAAAACATGATGAGCAGCTTTGCAGGGCTGCCAGCAGTCTTCTTAGAAAGGGATTCTCTTATCTTTGTACAACTTTAATATCTATATAGCCCCAGAGACCTATAAGAGAAAGACACTTACCCCTATAAGTAGTGCAAATCTTCCTGAGGGGTTAGCATCAAGCTTTGTGGTAAATCTGAATACTACCCCTGTCGCTTTACCAAACTGCTGTTTACATTACTCAGATGGGGACTAGGTACCAAAAGAATCAATGATGCACTACACACACGACTCCACGACGCAGGGATCCGAGACAAGGCCCTGGACTGGACCTCCTCCTTCCTCTCCGGCAGAACCCAGAGAGTCCGCCTCCCCCCGTTCCGATCCGAAGCCTCCGAGATCTGCGGCGTCCCGCAGGGATCCTCCCTCAGCCCGATGCTGTTCAACATCTACATGGCGCCCCTCGCACACCATCGCCCGACATCACAACCTCAACATAATCTCCTACGCCGACAACACACAACTGATCCTCTTCCTCACCAAGGACCCCCTCACCCCCAAATCCAACCTCCACCAGGGAATGAAGGCCGACGCCGACAAGATGGAGGATAGCCGCCTTAAGCTGAACACAGACAAGACAGAGATCCTCATCCTCGGACCCAACCCCTCAGCATGGGACAACTCCTGGTGGCCGCATCGCTGGGGATACCACCCGCACCCACCAACCACGCACGCAACCTGGGAGTCATCCTCGACTCGAAACTCACCATGACCAAACAAGTCAACGCTGTCTCCTCCACCTACTTCAACACCCTCCGTATGCTCCGCAAGATCTACAGATGGATCCCAACAGACACAAGGAAAACAGTCACCCAGGCCCTAGTCAGCAGCAGACTCGACTACGGAAACGCCCTTTATGCCGGAGCCAAGACAAAGCTCATCAATAGACTGCAAAGAATCCAGAATGCCTCGACATCCCGTGACCACATCACCCCCCACCTGAGGAGCCTGCACTGGCTCTCTGTCGACAAAAGAATCTCGTTCAAGCTCCTGATCCACGCACACAAGGCACTCCACAAGACCGGCCCAGCCTATCTCAACAGTCGACTCTCCTACGTACCCAACAAAAAAACTCCGCTCCGCAGACCTCTCCCTGGCTACTGTCCTACGCATCCGCAGAACCACAGCCGGAGGCAAATCCTTCTCCCACCGCACCGCCAAGACCTAGAATACCCTCCCCCCTCATCCTACGGCAAACCGAAGACCATCTAGCCTTCAGGAGACAACTCAAGACCTGGCTGTTCGTCCAGTAGCAACAGCTCCCCCCCCTCAGCACCTTGAAACCCTTGCGGGTATGTAGTGCGCTTTACAAATTATTGATTGATTGATTGGTTTAGATCCTCAGGTACGAGAATGCACCTACTCTGCTAATCTGAACACAATAGATAGGATGAGGATGTGCCTTTGTCGCTCCACGTCCACAGATTATTGTGAAAGATTCACTTAAACTTGTTTTAAGATCCCAAAGGTCCATTAAAGAAGTAAAGGCAATTAAGACTGTGTGAAGACCATTAGATGTTCCCATTAAGACAGTGTTGTACAGTATAATAGAAAAGGCTTTGGACAGGCACCTATCAGAGGCAAATCTCTAGAAATGGCTACTAAAATCCTTTCTAGGTCACCAGTGTAGAGTGCTGACCCCCCTATTCGCCATTTGGACCACAACGTACCTTAGCAGTAACATTATTCCACATTTAACTCAAGAATGTATTTCTTACTTTATCAATGGTTAATGAACTCATGATGGACCATAACTCTGATTGGTTTACACAGTCAGATACATTGCTATGGTTCATAAATGTTAAGTGTATAAATCCCTTCTTGGCTTCTACTATATTTGCTAATCATGAAAACTTAAAATTAAACATCGTTCAACCGTACCCAATCCTTTCCTAAATCAGAATTGAACATCCGACAATAAATAATTTTCCTCCTCTCATAATGCCAAGCTAGCTTATAATATTTTCCACGTCATCTTTCCTGAAGAATCTAGTAATGAGATCGGCCAGTAGCAGGTGGCATCAGTTCTATTCCCTTTTTTTAAAATTGTGACTATTATAGATTTAGTCCAGGTAGATGGAAAATCACCACCGGCCGCCACCTTTAAAACATTGGTTAGGAGGGGAGCCCAAAGGTCAATGTTCTCTTTACAAATACTCATTGGGAACCGTCTGGCCCTGGGGCTTCACCAGAATGGCTCCAACTACTAGTAGTGCACACTTCAGACAGCTCTAAGGAGAGAGAATGAATATTAATATCTATAATGTGATCAATTTCTGGTGTTACAAAGCTTGGATCCTAGGACTGAGAATAGATGCTTCAAAGGTTATTCGCCCAAACCAAGGAAGACATCAAGAAATCAACAGTTGGCGCTAGAGATTCCCTGAAAAATGCAGAATTAATAGTTTTCCAAAATGTAGTCTCTCTGATTTCACTGACCCATACAAACCTCTCCTACGCTTCTTCTCTAAGAATGGTTTTCCTAGCTTGGAGTGCAAGTTAGACCTTCATCTCCATCTTTGTATTGCTGCTCTATCTCTAGGAGTTGAGTGTAAAGGAGCCTTTAAATCATTATATTCTTGTGCAAAGGCCTGGTAAAGCCAACCGCAATGTTTATCCTTATTCGCAGCCTTAGTACTCATCAGCAAAGACTTAATTGCACTGCAAATGGCATCAAAGGAGAACCTAACTTCGGTGTCTCCTCTAAACATGTCATATGTTTTAAAAAATTCTGGCTAATTAGAGCAGACAAGAACTGCGTAGGATTAACCCTACTTCATTTGATCCTCAACCCATTATTTCTAACAGCCTCTATGCCGCCTACGGTATTAAATACTTTTGGTGGACTTGAACCAACAAATATTCCCATTGCATTAGGATTATGGTCTCTTGTACAGTTAGAATTAACACTAAAATCCGAGACATAAGGAGATAAATGGCCTGTCACAAGGATGAAGTTGATAGTACTAATGGTTCCTCTACCTACAAACATAGAAATTGTAGTAGATGGTATTTGACATGCATTGTTAGGAAACGCAAAGTTAGATTTGATTTAAAAAAAGAAAAAAAGGTTATTTGTGCCTCTCTATATGTGTTATATAAAAAATGTGACTGGTCCTGCCTGCAGAAATCAACTATCCCACATACCTCCTTCGCTTGTAGCATTTCAAAATCCTGCCTCTGCCTTGGGCGTGAGAACTCAGCTACCAACAAATGTTCAACCCTGGCACTTTTAGAAGAGTTTCAGAACAACCAGAGTGAGATCTTACTAGATTGATCTTAGAAGTGATCGTGCAGAAAATCTTTAAGACTTAGGAAGATCCTTTTGTGTGACCTCTGGCAAGTCACCTACAAATGAAAGGATCCCTCTAGAGAGGAGGTCCATTCTTCTGAAATGCTGCTAGGACTGCAACAGAGTCGATGAAAAACCAGGAGAGCAGGCACACACACTTGAAAGGCTAGTAGGGCAGGCCCAGAGTCAGCCTAAAGTCAGGAGAACAAGTCAGCGATTTCTTAAGGATTGTAGGGTTGGGGAGAAGCCAGTTCTGGGCAAGCAGGCCTTTCTCTCTGATGCATTGATGGATGTGGTAGATGAGTGAATGTTCTATGCACCAGTGTGTAGTATTAAGTATTACCAGCTCTGTTTGCAGAGTCAATTCTCAAGTGTCATTAAATGCATACTAGGGTTATTCCATAACTTTTTATATAAACATTCTTAACTTTAACTCAAAGTCCAGATAAAAACAATTTGCTGAATTTAGTACTTATTTTTTTCTGAAGCATTCCAGATCTACTGTAACTTGTTTTAATGTCCTCCATTTTGAGGATATAGTCTAGTCACACAGCATGGAAAGTGCACTTTCACATAACTCTGAGCAAGAGGTTGCAAATTATGGTTTCTTTGTAGGGACATTGGGTGAAGGAGATGCTGGATTGGCTGGTGTTGCAGCCTCCAGCGACTCCGCTGACCCACTACAAAATATGAAGGCCATTGTATAACATCTTAGGAAGCAAGATGTCAAGGAATACTAGTTATCCTTTGAAAATACAGATGAAGAACACCTGGTGCAGCCCAGGAGTAGAAAGAGTTCTCTGTAACCACAAAGCATATTCCCAGGTGAGGTCCAAGACTTACTGTCCCATAGAATATATGCCACGCCTCACTGACAAGGCCCAACAAGGCTGAAACCCATCCAGCGCTGCTTTTCTTTCCCATTCAGATCTTTAAATCTTGCTCATTTGCACTGTTTTAACTATTTGGTGAACACTTTTAACCTTCACTCTTACCTTCTTCTTGTAAACTTGCACTCTCTGGTCCGCCGCAGTATTTCCGTTTGAGCGGAAAGAGTCTTTCTGTCTAATGGTTTTTGGCACTAGCCTAATTGTTACTTCTGGGTGGGAGGAGTATAAAACAAGCATTTGCAATGCAAATCGGCCTCGTCTTTGGGACCTTATATGTATTTAGCTTTGCAAAACATTAGCCTGGGTGCTGAAACATCTACTGTTGTTTAACATGGAGGGAAAGTAAGCACCAAACTGCGTGACACACCAGGTATTACTCTTGTTTTTTAAAACATAAATAAAAGGCATTGTCAATTACAATGCCAATAGCTTAAACTCACGTAAATGGGAGACCTATATTGCATTGCAAATGCTTGTTAAAACTTCATCACCGGCAAGACCCGGCCCACTTAAAGCCCTGTATACATGCCAACATTTATTGTGTAATGTAACTGTTAGCATGCACGGTGATAAAGTGACGTGATCAGTCAAGCCCCCTTTCATACCAATTGTAAAAATCAGCATTTGTAAAAGCATTTGTAAAAGCATGTGTTGGCGCCACCAAGCCAGGCTATTGGCTTTGTCAAGCGCTCCCGCCGGGCCCTCGGAGGCCTGCTTACTCTTGGCGTTCACCTGGCAGCGGACGGCACGCCATGCAGCCACAGCCGACTGCCTGCACAGATCTGTTCTGCACATGTGTTCCGTGCAGGGGGGATGCTGCCTGCCCCCCCACCCCCTTCCCACCGAGGTGTCCCTTCGTGGAAAACAGGGCAGTCGGTAAACCTCAGTGGAGAGGTTATTTTAAGAGCCCACCCTCCTCTCCTGCAATGGTTATGTTACTGGCGGTGGGGAACACACAAGCTAGCTTTGTGTACGCATTCTTGCTGTGCAAACTAAATACGCAAATAATCATACACAGAATTATTTATCTGGTGGCAGTAAAAATCAACCCCTGTTTTAAGAGACTGTTTCTGGTTTAGAGTTTGCCTCTTGCAAGGACGTGGCTTCGGTTTTAGGAACGTGGTATTAAGTGTGGCCTGCTTTCATGTCCAGAGGTGGGCTCCCCCTCGGCCTACCATCACAAGGCCGCAGCCGGCCATATAGTGCGTCGCTTCGCTTTATTGGCTAATACCAGAAGAGTATTGTCACCAGACTTGGCATCATAAACTCATGTAAATACTGCGGTTTGATATCCTTGCCCCCCAAAAAGACGCTGGACGCAGGAGCTCTATTATCGCTTCCTTTATTCCTCGCTAACCGCCGTTAACCTAACTTCCCCTTCCTCCTCCTGCCTCCCTCCTAGCTCCGCCTTTTCCTTCTTGCCTGCCCTGTCTGATTGCCAGGGTCAGGCATAACGACACAACACCTCCCCCCTTTGTATTTTAAGTGTTCACCGTGTTTTAGAGTTCTTCGATGAGCCGAACAGGTCTCCGGATTGTTCTTCGTGGCCGGCTGGCTTGTGTCTGGTCAGGTGGGCTCTTGTCTCTCCTGTCATTAGACTCCCGTGCTCGACGATACTCATGTTCACTGTTCCTGTCTTGACTTGACGAGTCCGTGTCATGGTCAGGCTCTCGAGCTAGAGTATAGGCAGAGATATTGCACTTTTTGAAGTATAATATGTTTCTGGTTGTCCGCTTGCCCTCAGACTCTGCAGTGATCATGGTTCCTTTTCTTCTTGTTACCTGCAGGGGGTGGGCATGGTTCTCTTGTCCTGTTTCACCAGCACCCAGTCTCCTTCACGGATGTTGGACGCCTTTGCATGTCTGCGGTGATCAGCATACTCCTTCACTTTGGATTTATTAGCCTGATCAAGTTTTACTAAAGTGTCGTGATCTGTGGTTACGACTCGAGATTGCGTGACAACGTCTGTAGTTGGGAGCCGGGTGCGTGGAATTCGCCCAAGCATTAGAGTGGCAGGACATTGGTTCGTGGTGCTGTGTGGTGTGGTGTGGTCCGATAGGCTCGCAGCACTTCATTTAGTGCCCGTTGAATGTCGCGGCGAGCCAGTTCAGCTTGCTGAATGGTCTTTTTGATTGTTCCCATAAATCGTTCTACCATCCTGTTGGCCTGGGGCCACAAGGGAGTGATCTTCCGATGTTTGAAGTTCAGGTGTTTTGCAAACTCTGCAAATTCTTGTCCATTGAATGGTGGCCCGTTGTCTGTCTTTACCACCGTAGGTATTCCCCATGCTGCAAATGCTTTGTTGATGACCGGTATGATGGCCGTCGCTTTGGTGTAAGAGATTTGATTAGCAATGGGAAAACCAGAGTATTCGTCCATGATGACAAGATGTATTTCCCTGATTTCAACGGCCCGAAGAAGTCAAAAGCTCTTGTTGCCATACACTTTCCGGGAGGTCCGACATCTGCAGTGGCGCTGGTTGTTCATCTAGTCCCACTAGTTGGCAGGATGTGCAGTCTTGGAGCGTGGCTTCCACCATCTGGTCGAGGGACGGGAACCAGACGCGTTCCCGTAACGCTTTCTTCGTGGCCACCACTCCTCTGTGCACTTCGTGTGCCAGGTTGACGATTCCTTGTCTTAACTTTTGAAGGATCACGATTCTTCTGTCTCTCAGTAGTAGTCCGTCCATACTGATAGACAGTTCTTCTTGGACGTGTTTGAACGCTGCAAGTTCTTGAGTGTTGACAGCTTCATTTCTGTGGGCGTTTTATAAGTGTCTCCACGAGTTGGGACGAATTCGGTGCATAATGTTTTGAATTGTGGCATCCTGGGCGGACGCTTCTCGGATGGCTTCTAGCGGGACTGCCGGTGGACAGGCGTGGTCGATGACGAAATGGAGGTATTCCTCTGCCACAGAACGTCGCACTTGTGTGTGGGTTTGTGGATGTCGCGACATTAACCCGCCGGGTTTTCCACCTTCCCCAGTTTGTGGATAATGGTGTAAGTGTAGTCTTGTAGGCGAATTCCCCACAGTTCAATCCATGGGGGCATCTTGGCCCGCAGGTTACCAAAGATGGTTGTTAGCGCCTGGTGATCAGTGATGAGCGTGAAGTGTTTCCCATAGATGAAGAGATGGAAATGTTCACATGTCCACACAACCGCGAGACTTTCTTTTTCCGGTTGTGAATAAGCCTTTCCTGTGTCAGTGAGGCTGCGACTGGCGTATGCGACAATGTGGCGTTGGTCAGTTTCATCATCATAATGTGCCAGGATTGCACCTAACCCCACTGGGCTGGCGTCCACAGTGATTTCGGTCTTCCGTTTGGTGTTGAAGTAGGCTAAATTGATTGTAGTGCTCACCGCCTCTTTGATTTTGTTGAAGGCATGTTCACAGGTGGCTGGCCATAGGAATTGCTGTCCTTGACGTGTCAGTTCTCTGAGTGGATAGCTGATCGTGGCATAGTCTTTAATATAGCGGGCGCAGTAGCTGGCCATCCCTAGAACCGAACGGAGATCACTAACATCACGTGGTTGTGGAGTGTCCGAAAGGGCAGACACTTTCTCAGGGTCAGGTCTCATGCCATCCTTTGAGAAAATATGGCCGTAGAATTTGAGTGTTGACTTATGAAATTCGCACTTGTCTTGGTTGAGTGTGAGGTTGGCATTGAGGAGGGCATGACATACCCAATCAAGTGCTTTGTCATGTTCTTTCTGATTCTCCCCGAAGACCAAGATGTCGTCGCTGTAGTTGAATGCGTTCGGAATGTCTTGAATCACCCACAGGACGGCCTCCTGAAAGATCTCGGCCGCCGAGGAGATTCCAAAGTTGAGACATTTGTATCTGAAGAGGCCTTGGTGAGTGGTGAATGTGGTAATGTATCTCGACTTCTCATGTAGTTCTAATTGGTGATATCCTTTGTTAAGATCCAATTTCGAGAAGACTGTCGCTCCGTTTAGGCGCGTGATCATGTCACTGATATGGGGTCCTGGGTGCCACTCTCTCTCGATAGCCGTATTCGGGGCTCGCATGTCCACACACAGGCGTACCTTGTTGTCTTGACCTCTCTTGGGTACGACCACGATCGGTGACACCCATGGGTTGGGTCCTGTTGACCGCTCTCAGTAGATCTTGTAGTTCGTCATCTACTGCCTGTTGCAAGTGGAATGGTACCTTCTTGTGATGCTGCGCTATCGGTGTTATTTGTTTGTTGATATGTAGCTTGACTTTGAAGTGAGATAGTTTTCCAAGTCCACTGAATAGTTTCTGGAATTTGTTGACGATGTCCGGCGAGTCATCCATCTTGTATAGGATTTCAACTAGCTTCAGACGTTCTGCTGTTGGCAGGCTGAGGAGGCAGTCTGCTGCTTCAGGGCCTTCAATCACATGAATATGTGCTTAGATTTGTCGATCTTTTTATGTCAGGGTGTTGCGGAACTGTCCTAGATATGGCAGTGGTTTTCTGGACATCCACGTGTAAACTCGCACTGCCGCTGGCTCTAATTTCGGTTTGGGATTCATGCTCTGGTATTCTGTGGTACAGATGTAATTAAGTGATGCGCCCGTATCTAGTACAAACTTGGCGGAGTGGCTCCCTATTTGGATACCTAGCTGTGGATATTTCTTTAATCTGTCTGTGTCTGCCACCATGCACACGTATTCATCACTGTCTTGTGATATAGAAGTGAGGGAAGATGATTCTCTGGACGTCGACCGCTGAGATCTGTAGGAGTTTACTGATTGAGCGCTTGACCTTGATGAGCTGGAGGAGCGGTCTCTCCGTCTCTGTACAGCTCTGGCATGGTGATGTGATTCCATGCTCTGTCTGGTCTGTTTTACCTCCGAGCGGCGAGTTTGACAGACGCTTCAAAGTGGTTCTCTCTTCTGCATCGATGGCACTGTTGACCAACTGCGGGGCATTGACCTGTGTGAGGGTAGGCTTTGCCACACCGATAACATTGCGATGATTTTTTTCTGAGTTGGCTGTTTCGGCTCCTGTTGCGAGGAGAGTTTGCGCGATGTGTTCTCGCAGGTCTTCCAGATTTGGGACGGTCAGGACGACTTCGAGTCGGTGTGGGACTGTACTCGAAGAGCTTGCTCTCTTTTCTCAGTTTTGGTAGCCTCCATCTTTTTTGCGTGCTCTTCCGCTTGATCATTGATGCGGGTGAGTTCTTCTATCTCCTCGAGAGTGTAGTGCTTTTTTGGTAGTCGACGACGTAGCGATTCTGATTGGCATCCTTCAATGATGCGCCGACGGAGTGCATCTTCGGTGTTTAATTTGTCGAATTCGCAGTATCGGGCGAGACGCCTGATGCGAGTGATGAAGTCACTCATTGACTCCTCCTTTTCTTGCGAGGCTAGGTTGAACGTGTAGCGTTCATAGTCTAGGTTCCATTTCTGGAGGAACTTCCTATCTAGAGCTTCTTTCACATCATCGTAGGATGCGGTATTGGCGGCCAGTAGTTCTTTGATGGTATGTGCAATGTCTTTACCCACTATATTCCGCAGGGCTATGAGTTTCTGATTGGGATCGCGAACTTGCGACCTCGTCATGAAATCTTCAGCCCAGCTTTTCCATTTGGGCCCCATACTGTTCCCAGACGTCCGCGTTAAGGGCTCGGGAGGGAGCAAGAAAGGTACTCCCATGAGCACCGGTCCAAGTTGCAGGGCATTTTAGGTGGATCCAGTGGCGGCCGCCACGTAGAATCAGCCTCTACTTACATGGTGGGTGAGAATGTGACTCCAGCAGACCGTGGGGCTTCTAATCCGCAGAATTTGTATGTTTTTGTGACGTTTTTGTAGCTCGCCTGACCCCAAAATGGCCGCCGTGATAGGGTGCAATGTTATCCTATGCAGGTGCCTGACTTCAAGATGGCCGCCGGAGAGACGTGAATGCTTCACTCCTACTGAGTGGTTTGCATGCTCATTTCTTTTCCAGGGTAGCTATTTTGCTGGACTCACCCTGATTTTTGTCTTCCTGCGCATCAGGGTCGCACTCTGCAGGTCGCGGGCCACTTCAGCAAGTCAGCCCGGTGCTCGCGCTCGTTTTCAGCTGCCAGAGTGCTCTGCAGCCGCGTCTTCAGTCGCGTGCTCCTCTTGCGCTCTGGTGGTTGTAGGGGACAGGTGTAGTGGGTCAGCTCATCCCACCCTAGTCGTCAGTTTGATATCCTTGCCCCCCAAGAAGACGCTGGACGCGGGAGCTCTATTATCGCTTCCTTTATTCCTCGCTAACCGCCGTTAACCTAACTTCCCCTTCCTCCTCCCTCCTTCCGCCTCCCTCCTAGCTCCGCCTTTATCTTCTTGCCTGCCCTGTCTGATTGCCAGGGTCAGGCATAACGACACGACACGTGGCCTTCCTCCCTGGGCCCGCTGGAAGATATCTGTTGTGTTACACACATGTGGCTAGTTCGCACCAGAGATTCAAAAGCAATGCTAGCCACGACATACTTCAAACGCTCCGGGAGGGGCCCGAAGGTGAATGTCAGATTTCAAACCACATCCGGCTACCCAAGGGGTTATTTCCGTTCCGCAGGGTCCCTGCAAAAATAAAAAGAATAAAGACAGAAAGCTAACCAGTACGTGTCTCACAGGAGCTATAGGTTTGAAGGTCTCCACAAAGTAGCGTGCGCCAAACATATTGTAGTTGACATATATCCTTATCATCGAACCACCTTTCTTTTTGCAGTAGTTCAATTGTTTGGCACCAGCACGTGCATCAACACGCATTTAGTGCATTAGTGTGCATGTATACAATATTCATAGATCCACATATACGTACTGGCACACACGCAGATTAGTTTATCCAGACATACCATACTCAATCTATCTATCCATCCATCTACACACGTACACACATTTGTTTTCATTGGTATATAACCACATATGTTACACACACACACACACACACAATATACATATGGGCACTCACGTGTATATGTATATGAATGTATAAAAGACATACAATACTGCAACAATGGGCGGAGTGTATTTTTGTAAAATATACATCGTAAATGTATGGTAATGGAACTTAAATGTGTGTGTGCATGACCATTTTCAATATGTACATGTGTTATAACCATATATAGGCACACACGCTATATACACCCATATACACACACTGTGAAACATGCGTGAGAGAAAGGGGACAGAGAGTGAGGGTGAGAGAAGATAACATATAACTTGTTTTAACACCAGACAAGGAACAGACTGGAGTGAAACGGAGACCCGAAAACCTAAAGAAGTGACTGAGCCTATAAAAATCACACGTCGTGAAAACATTATAAAGCGCGTGTCGCACAGATATTTCTGCCTGTGGTATGTATGCAGTTAGAATATGCAGGTATTGAGTCCTATAAGCACACACACAAACATGCTGACACAGAGACACAAACAGGCACACACACAGACCCAGCCACACGCATATATGGACACAGAAACACACGTGCATTGGCACACACAGACTCAGAGGCATACACAGACATACTGACTCAGACACAAACACACCCGCACAGCTTGGATCGACCTTTAAAATTCTTGATTAGTTTCCTGGATCCCTCTAAGACTGCAGCTTTCGCTGCTGTCAGGGAACCGCCGCTGCCATTTGTCAGCCCGTTGGTGTCGCCGGCCGCGGCGGT
This sequence comes from Triturus cristatus, assembly GCF_964204655.1. Taxonomy (NCBI): domain Eukaryota; kingdom Metazoa; phylum Chordata; class Amphibia; order Caudata; family Salamandridae; genus Triturus; species Triturus cristatus. The sequence continues at coordinate 1,717,048,252 of NC_140590.1, forward strand.
GAGAAGCCGACTTTTCTAGGTGCGCCTCTTCCGTCATGGCTGCCCCGTTAGTAGCAGGGTGGAGGCCTGGGCTCGAGAAGTTACTGTTATCTAGGTAGATAAATGTTGAAGGAAAGTCACACAGTGCACGACACAAAAGAGGTTTTGGCACTTTGATGCAGCCACGGGTGCACTGACACTCAGCTCTCTCCTGCCAGAAACGTGGGGAGTATGGTACGTATGCCGGTGCTGACTCCTGCCGCGGCGCACTCACACCGGGCAAGACGGCCTCTGCCGGCCACCTCAACAGAGCATCTCGGGAGAGGCGGCCCTATTCAAACAGAACCAGGACACACAGCGCACCGATAGGAGAAGAGGAAACTGATATTCAAGATACTATTGTGGCGGTGCTGCTCTCGTACATGTGTTCTTGTGTACACATACGAGACTGCCAGTGAGGCTTTCATGCTTCCGCTGTCAAACGGCCTGGCCCGCACTGGATAAGGCGAGTGCTGGAGCCAGGGGAGCTCGTTCACGTGCCCTCACCAAACGGCAGTAAGTGACACACATGGATAATTACAACTGCCTTCTACGTCACTTCACATGATGCGCACGCGAGGAAAGGGCATGAACGGGAGTGCGGGCGGGCGGGGCAGAGAAGGACGGACTGCGGGGGGGGGGAGGGAAACTAAATAGTGCCTGAAGTAAAGGGGTCAGTAGCCGTGGCAGGATACAAATGACGACATGGTCATCATGAGGCGGGACTAACAAGCATAAACCCTATCCGAAGGCTGCATTCAGGAAATAAGCCGATTGGTAGGATCGTAGCCGACAGAGAAAATTAAGTGGAACTTTAGAAGCTAGCCGAAGCTGAGAGAGAAGACACGGCAAATGAGGAGCTACAGTGAGAATGAGCCCAGCCGGAGGTGAGCATGATTGGGGCGTTAGAGCCAACACTCTAGTGTTGAGCTGGAGTGGTGAAGAGGCAGACATGCTAGGACCTGGTGCGGTATGTACCACTGCGTGCTCCTCGCCCTATGCCTTCCTCCCAGGTACCATGCTCACTTTACCACCAGCTGTCACAGCTACAGTTACATCACCTACAATACCAACTATAACAGTTGCAACAGCTACAGTACAACAGATAGCAGCGACAACATTCTCCAACGTAAGAGCCAGCAAGCCAATAAGTTAATAAGCCAACAGGATACTGCATGATTACTTCCCTCCTATGCCTGCACCTATCAGCCCATAACCATCTAGGCAACTCTCCAGTTGCATAGCCTTCACAGTAGTCTCTACAATAGCTTGCAATTATTAAGTTACTAACTTGCCCAAGGCATCGAAAAGCAGCGGCTGCACGGGAAACAAAATACCTGCACAACGTAAGTTCAATAATGAGGTCTGAAAAGGCACAACTAGCCCCCACCACCAGGAAGAAGGGGTGTCTTTGAAGACGCCAGGAAGACCGCCTTAATACCACAACACAAAAGTCAAGGACCAAACTGCTTAATCTCCCCCATGATGAAAATGTTCGAAAAGAGTCAGAAAATTCCTCCCAGGTTCACATTCCTCAAAGAGCCAGGCTAGGAAGGACTTTTGAATATTGATGAGTTACAAGGCCTGTCAGTGACACTAACTCCACAGATTGTGTTTAATGGCTGGGACTCAATCCCAGATCAAGTTAAAGCTAAAGACACTGATAACCCAGGAACCGTCACTCCTGAAGATGTACTTCAAAATTCCACCACAACAGACATCCACCTGGGTGATGCCCACACGCTAAAGGATCAACATGCCCCAGGGCCAGTGGGGGCCGCTGAGGCAGCCAACCCAGCTGAGCTCTTGCAGTCACTGCCCTACCTACAAAAACAAGACATAAAGGTAGAGGTTCATGGTCAGCGAGTAACAGCATGGGGGAAACACATGACCCAAGGGATTTTCCATGAACGGATTCACCTCACTGGAAATCTAACTGAGTTAGCTCTTTACCAACACGGTATCCAAAGCCGCCTCTGCATTCACCAGCCATAAGCACACCTGATGACACTGACCGTGCCTCAATTTGCTATATTTAACTACCTCTATGAGGTCAACATTTGCACACATGGCAGAGACTATGAAAGATACACTAACCCCGGTAACTGAGCAGGTAAAGGATACCCCATGTGCTAACATCAAACCTATGGCAGGACCAGCTGAGCAACCCCTGTACACTAACCCACCATCAGTAAGCTCATCATTAATAGAAAGTCTACTGAGTAAGGAAAACACCAAAAACAGTGACTGCTCAGATAACTTGCATCTTCTATTAAAAACCTTTCAAGCATCTGTAGATGCTATCTATTACCACTCCGGTAAATTGGTCTTGCAAGTAGGCCTCCTTAAGATCCTTGCAGCACATGTTTCATGCATCAATTCTAAACTGTCTAAATGAAACGATTTAATCATTGATGCCCAGACAGCTACCTATCTCCAACAAACCACCTGCTCCTGCTCCCATAGTGTAGATAGATTGGGAACCCTACCTGACACTTTAAATCCACTTTTAACGGACCTAAAATCCAGTATGGGCTGCTTCCCCAAAAAAAGATCATCAAACTGACGAAATAGAGGAAAAAGTGGAAGTAAGGCATGTTATCGCCTCCAGCCCTGGCCCCTCAACTAGAGATCAACAAGGTCAGCTAGTGATTAGCGATTGAGATCATAACATAGTGGAAAACCAGAAAGAAACAGGTCCCTAAAGGACTCTCCCCACACTAACTCAGTGCCCTCACTCCTAAATGCGGCTCTCACAAAGCCACAAAAAAAACGACTGAGGAAAGCTAGGAACAAGCCAACTGTGCAATTAACAGAGCTCACAAGATTACCAAACTTCACACAACAAAGAGCTCTACCCAATTTTTGTGAAAAAGAACATAGCAAAGATTCCCTCCTTGGTGCGACACAGTGCCGCAAACCATCAAGCACCTCACAAAGAATGGAGTGACCAAACACCAAACTGCGTCTTGGGGGAGCAAACACCTGCAACACCCAATTGGCGGCCCTCCAAAGCAGTCCATTTGACGGCAGTCTCTCTTGGCAGACTCCGGTATAGATTCGTTGTGGTGCTGTGCAGGAACATTCCAGCACTAAAACAAGAAACAACACCAACACTCTAAGGGCGGCAAAAAAAGAATACATCATGTCTGTCTGGGTTGTTAACAGAACAATACAGGAGGACTTCTGGGCCAAGCTATTTCACGACAGCAAGCAATTCAACTCAAGAAACTTCTGGTTTACTCTGAACAATTGAAACCCCTATATCAGTCCCTAGCCAACATTCATATCAGGGAAGTGTGCTGGGTTACTTTTCTTAATATACCTTTATTAGCTGCAAATGATTCAGCACCTACAGCACTCTTAGAGGCACTCTCCATATCACTGCCATCAGACAACAAAGCCCCTCCCTGTAAAGAGCTCTCACCCAAACCAAGCCCCCCCACAAGCAGACATCTTAGCAGTAGACCCACCTGTTTACCTGGGCACGCACCACAGGCACCTCTGCACGGGGACCACCGGCTACTAGTTCAACCAATCTCAGACATTGATCCACATTTTTCACTCAATCTGGTAGGAGTACAACTGTCTGAAGAAGAAATAGCAAAAAGTTATCATCAAAGGCAGGAGTGATGGTGCCCCTTGGTGAAATGGAACACCCCAGGCTATTTACAAAAAGAGATCGGCTCTTTGAGTCTCTCCTCCAACTGTTGTGGATAACACTCACTCTACCAGGACAAGGCTAAGACCAAGCACCAATCAGGTGTGAACTGGTTCTTTGCTAAGACAGGGCAAGAAAGCCCCAGTACTGACAACTCGCCAAGGTTGTAAAGGTTTAATGTATTCCTTCTTAGTCAGTTGCTTCTACTACTTCTACAGAATGTCATCTCATTCACTTGTAAGAGTGGCCACTGTCACCGGCGAGTACGAATAATCATCTCCCTATGCCAGCCCGCTTTAGTTTTCTGGTTATGGTTACTTCCTGAAGCAAGGATGTGTCACCCTGATTATGTAGCACACTCGCCTTCACTACAAGGTAGGCTAGCGTCATGAAACTTTTTCTTCCAAGGTGCTAATACGGTCACGTGTCTGAACTTATATTGATCACCCCAGGTTATAGTGATCACCCCAGGTTACACTACCGCCCCAAATTTGCCACACTCTCTCGACCAGGACGTGGCTGTGTTCGGTTACTAACCTGACGAGTAGACTTTGCGCCCTCGCCTCACTCACCGTCAGCCCAGTGCCGAGCACTATCACGTCGTACTCCTCATTCATGGCTGTCGAGTATGAAGGCGCAGGTCTTCCGGTGGTATTTTTGGTCTTGGCTTGCTCCTGTGTGTCTCTGACCGTCGCGATTCCTGCGGGCGGTGGGAGAAAGAAAATGGAGCTCAGAATAGAGCAGGGGAGAAGGAAACGCGGAGTCGGTGGTGAGTGCTCTCACGGCTTCCGTACGGAAAGGCACTGCGGACTGCAGTGAGACAGATGGGTGGGGCACCATGAACATTGACGAGGGACTAGCAAGATCACCCTTTCGTGGAAATAAGTGAAAGACACATAGACTAGTCTATACAGCCCATGTTCCCTCTAACTTCTCAACAACTCCATTACCAACCCCCGCGTTGGAGTGAAATGTGGCGACTCCCCATTGATCAGTGTTGGTCTGAAGTTAGAATAGTTTTTAATGAGTCCTTTATTATCTGTTCGGCGTAAAGCGCTTCAACGCCTAGTCAAGGGTGGTAAGCATTATATAAATGCTAATTAAAGAAGCACAGTCCGCTTTCACTTTCGTCCCTAGTGAAAGCTTTCTTGTCTTTATGGGGCCATCTGTTTGAAACACATGGCCCCATAAAGATAAGAATCTTTCATTAGAAAAGGAAGGCAGACGAGCCCGTCCAAATGGGACGGCTCAGAGAGGCGAGCAACCGCTCTTTTCCAATAGCTGGCCACCGTTTAGCATAAACCAGTGGTTCCCAAACTTTTGACTACTGAGGACCCCCATTGAGTCACCACTGGAAGCCGGGGACCCCCAGCAATTTGTATGATTTAAATTTCAAACATTAAAACAGTAATTCAAAAACAATAAAAACACGTGTGCCCACAAAACAAATCCTCAAATTACTAAGGATTTTAGTATTTTATATTGAAAGAATTTGCAAAAAACAGGAAGTTTATTGCTGCATCTCCGGGACTAACTTTTAAATGGTTGGTTTTATTTCGCAGTACGAGGCTCCTGCCAGGACCAGACTGGAAACCCAAAGCAGCCCTGGCAAATGTTTTCAGACCAGTCCCCATACAGTGCACACCAAGTGCAGTGAGTGCGCCTGACCACTACAAAGGGGGCTTTGGGAGGCTCTCCCCAAGAAAATTTAGGAAACAATGGTGCATTCTACAACACATTTATCATTATATATTGCATTTTGTATCCGCTTTTAAAGAATAGTAAATGATGACCTTATTATGCACCAGGATATGACAATCTTTGTTGGGGTTCTTCAATGATTCCCCTATTATCACCCTCCAACAGTGCCTCTCATCTCTTCATAGCCCCTCTGTCATATGTATTTCATTTGTTTTATAGCATCTCTCATACCATTGAAGGATGTCAGAGCACTTTACACCACACACATTTAGGGGTATATTAACAAGCTCCTTGCGCCACGGGTGCGTCACAAAAGGTGACGCACCGGAGACGCATTTTTTGCCCATTATTTCCAAGGCAGGAAAAGCCACCCGCGTGACTTTTCCTGGTCTTGTAAATATGGCCCATTTGCACACAGCACTTTGCGTGAAAGGGGCGTTCCATGGTTGCTGTGGGTGTTCCCACGTAACACCCATGAAACCAGACACATTTCCAGATTTACTAGAAATTGTAAATCTGGAAATGTGTCTAAATGCTATACCTCCCAAGGGGAGGCGTAGTGAGGCGCAACGAGGAGAAATGTATTAATTTCTCCTCGTTATTTTCCTCTTTCTATGCGTGTTGCATTCTGCAGCACACATAGAATGAGGTGTCCCTTCCTGCACATAAACAATCAGTAAAACAATGAAAATTTGCAAGTTCTATGTGTGCTAATGCAGCACACTTAAAAGTTGAAAAACGCCATTTCTGATTGTTTATGTGCAGGAAGGGAACCCTTCCTGCATATAAACAATCTCCCCACGACGCAGGAGTCCTTGCACCATGGTGCAAATGTGCCTGTGCAGGCGCATGGCAGCAGTTTGTGCACCAGCGCAGGGGGAAGCACAGAGATGCCCCATATTGTTGTAAATATGTCGCAACCCTGTGCTTTGAAAGTGACTCAATGCAGCACAGCCAAATGGCTTAAGGCACACACTGAGTCACTTTCCTTGTAAATCTGCACCATAGAGACAATGATTCATTTGTGTAAATTAGTGTATAGAAAATGTTACATAAGGCAAATGCAACTACAAGGTGCAGGATTCACATGTCAGTCATACTGGTAGGCATTTTTAAAGAGTGCTTGGTCTGCAGAAGCACAAACTCACGATTCAGCACATAACACAGTGGTTAGCATTGACTTTAACAATAAAAATGTATTTCCACCCAAATAAACCTTTTTAGCAGCATCAGGATAATGAAAGACTTGGAAAAAACATATGTTTCTAACTTGTACCATGCAGTTTGCAAGCAGCTCTTTGATGACAGTTTATAGGTCACTGTGCTAGATTATGATTGTCACTTATGAACTGCACAGTAACAAAAGAATCTCTGTGACAAAAGCAGTAACCCACTAACCTATGCACAAAAACTATTTTTTAAATGCATGGCACACGTTCTTTGCAGTAGGCATATTAACCCTCTGTGCTACATTAGATTAGTCAAAGCTGCCACTTGACAAAACTCTCATCTCTCTCCAGCAGGTACATTAATCACTGACGTTATCTTGACATTTTTATTGTTGCTGGAAAACTACTAATTCTACAAGGAACTTTGTTGTGCTTTTAAAATTACTGCCTGAGGACCCCCTGGGAATGTGTCACAGGCCCCTGGGGGTCCGCGGACCACAGTTTGGGAAACACTGGCATAAACGGTGACGCCAGTCAATGGAAAAGAGGGGCGGGGCTTAATGCCCTTTACAGAAAATACCCCATATCATTAAATCTCACCAGTGAGACTGCGCATGTGCGCAGCCTACGCCAGGCAAGACCTAAAAAGGGGGAGGAATTGCTATGATTTATCGTGACAATCTAAAAGCCTGCTGCAAGCCCATACCTAACAATGATTGTGAAGCTATCTCATTCAATGTAAAAATTGACAATAAATCCACTTTTGAAGGGATATTACTATATCGACCTCCAGGTAGCAAAGCAAGCTTTCTAAATACAGTTAAATCACTCATGGCAATGACAGGTCTTAGACAAATTGTCACAGGCCCCACTCATCAGGCAGGGCCTACTTTTGATGGTATTTTTTACTAATAATGACTCTACTTCACTCAAAGAAATCTTACCTCTGACCTGGACAGATCACTCAGCTATCTTTTTTGATCTATATAACTCTTCCACTTTGCTAGGGAATAGTTCTAAACATTTATCTGCAACCTACCGTAGCTGGAAACTAATTGACAGCAAAAGGCTGAATGGTCAATTACTGGAAAACCACTTTGAGCCCTCAAAAGATGCAGAAATTGCCTCTTTGCAATTTAACAATTGGCTTGCACAAGCATCCAACAAATTACCCCCCCTGAAAAAAGCAACAAACAAAAGAAAATCACCTACCTCCCCATGGTTCTCAGAGACTCTCAGAGCAAAATAAAAGAATGTAGGCGACAGGAAAGGCGTTGGAGAAATGATCATAACGCTCAGGACCTTGCCATTTATAAAACTCTTTTAACTGAATATAAAAATCTAATTAACGCAGAAAAATGCACCTACTTTACTAAACAAATTAATCAGGCAAAGAATTCCACTAGAGAACTCTTTCAAGTGGTTTCAAAGCTATCAGGTCCCTCAGAAACAAATTCTATTGAACCATCACAAAAATTCTGCGACTCTCTAGCACAACATTTCCTAAAGAAAGTGAAGCAAATCTATGACATCTTTGACACTAATATTAGCATAGACAACGATACTCCCATTAACATCTGTCCTTCTGAAGCCTCTAGCTTCTCTAAATTTGAATTTATCACTAATGATAAGGTTACCACTCTTATGCAACAGACTAAATCAGGCTACCCCATGACTCACTTCCCCCTAGTATCTTCATGCAAGCCTCCGAGATGCTAGCTCCTGGTCTTGCCGATATTTTTAACACTAAGTTCTCGCGTGGTGTTTTCCCTACCATATGGAAAACTGCTTCTATAGTACCTTTATTGAAGAAACCTAGTCTCGATCCCACACAACCTAATAATTATAGACCTATCTCTCAACTACCTTTTCCCGCTAAATCAGTGGAGAAAATCATGAATGAACAGCTGACTGATTATTTACTAAAAAAATATTATTATCTTGATGGGACACAGTTTGGTTTCAGAACAGAAGATAGCACTGAATCAGCTTTAATTAAAGCTACAGATGAAATTAGAGCGACTTTGGATTCGGGGGGAGCAGCCGCCTAGATTTAACTTGATCTTTCCGCGGCGTTTGACACCGTCAACCATGATCTTTTGATAAATCGTCTAATTTCTATTGGCATCTCAGATAAATCACTCACACTACTCTCATCCTTTCTGTCTGACAAAACACAATCAGTAGCCTTGGGAAGCTCTGAATCTCCGTCTTTCGTCCTCCCCTGCGGAGTCCCTCAGGGATCATCCTTAAGCCCCATGTTATTCAACATTTATATATCTGAACTGCCTAAGCTCATAAGAACCTTTGGGCTGGCAGTGACATCTTATGCAGACGATACACAAATTGTCTTATCTTTATCAAAAAAATATGCACCTCAAATGCAACATTTCAAGGATTGCATGCTTGCAGTCAGTTCATGGATGAAATCTCATTGTCTGAAATTAAACTCAGACAAAACAGAAGACATCACATTTGGCAATTTCCTACCTAACTGGTCACACAGCTGGTGGCCGGATGAACTGGGGTCGGCTCCGATTCCAGTCACCACAGCTAAGAACCTTGGCGTGATTTTTGATGATAGACTTAATTTTAAATCACAGGTAAATGCTGTCTCTTCATCGTATTTTTTCTTGTTAATAACCACAAAAAAGTACTCCCATTTATCCCCATGGACAGCAGAAAAACAGTGATCTCTTCTTTGATCCTGTACAAGTTAGACTACTGCAATGGTCTTTACATCAGCCTACCTGGGAAGCAACTCAATAAGCTACAGATGACTCAAAATGCAGCGGCGCGTCTTCTGTTGGGTATTCCTAAGCATTCATCTGTCAGAAATCATCTGCATAAACTGGATTGGCTCCCTCTCTCTGCATTACCTAAGGAGCACTCCAGAATACTGGCCCCATTTTTTTGGGGGGCGTCTGTTCTACTGGTATATTCCAAAAAGGCATCTACGCTCCGAAGGAGCTAAACTGCTAGCAACTCCGAGAATCTTTAAGGCCATATGGGGTGGCAGTAGCTTTAGGGCAGCTGTCCACAAACTCTGGAACAAACTCCCTTTTGCCATCAGATCCCTTCCAACTCTACTTGCATTCAGGAAGGCCTTGAAAACATGGCTGTTTGATAAATAGTCATCTTCATCTTTACAGAAACTGGCATTGTCCACGGGCCAGAGCCAAGACACCCCCGGGTAATCGTGCGCTTAACACATTTATTAACATAACTTAACATGTGACAAAGCAGTGTGGAGCACTGGAGCAAGACCAAGACTGGTCCATCAGGTGTTTCAAATAGGGTCGGTCTCCATCTGCAGTGACCCACACAACAAGCAGGGATGGACCAGTGGCTTGTTTTTGCTTTTCTCAGTGCGATGCCTCCAACTGAATTCGGTTTTCCTGTGCCATGGGACTCCAGCTGCATCACTGATGAGGACCAACAAGGCTGATCCAAGGATGTTTCTGTTTCCATTCAAAGGGGGCCTTGCCTGGCAGTTGCGCTGCTCTCCCTTCATTGGATCAGGACCAAGGCTCATTGCCCTGTGATTACTCCTGTCTGGTGGGATACGATGGGCAAAAAATGATGGACTGGAATGCAATATAGTGAATTTACTGACATCTGAGTTTAATTCAAGCGTTCTACCGTCTCTTTTTTACATTTATCTCGGTGAACCGATAATCACAGAATTTAATTGAACAGAGTGCGTACACCAGTGATGCGGCCACTGATGCCATGTCGTATTATGGCGAATATGAAACTGGATTCTCTCCTCAAAAGGAAACCAATCGGCTGAGAGAGATGTAGTTCAATTTCTTTACCTCAAGGCTTTGAATTCTCTGCTGCAGTCAGAATCCTTTTTTTGGGGGCCGCCCACCATTAATGTTGTTGCAGGTGTCTTTGTGCTTGTTGGCCTTAAGAGATTCGCCCATTGATCAGTTTGGAAGCTGGCGAGAACTCTCCTATGGAATATTTATTGGAAACTGGTTGTCGATGTCTTAAGGGCCATGGGGAACCTCTTCCATGGTGGCTTCTCCCACCCCCTCTTCCATCACCGCTACCCTCTGTTAATTAGTGACAATGTAGCACTACCCGGGTGTGTGCTGAACTTCGGGAAGAAGGAAAGAGCAGCACTGAGTGACCAGGCAGGGTGCCATCACAAGGTTGTGTATGACTGAAAACTAGCATGTGGTCACAGTGAAATCTAGACGGTCATTGTGGATTACCACAACTGCCTCTGCTCCTCCTTTCAATGAATATGAGGATGCTAAGGCTCCAGGGTAAAACATGGTCAAAGAAAGGTGGCTGTGTTCCAGTGTGTCTGCCAGGACCACAGCAGGGCACTTCACAAAAGCAACACGAACTCGTTACAAGGAAACTCTGATTGCATGAAGTAAGTGGCACTAAAAACCCACAATAAAAGGCCTCGTGTTTTGCAGTGCATTTATGAGCTATGGTTTCTAATAAAAATATTCTGGATAAAATTGTATGAATACAGATTAGTACAAAAGGGGGTGGTGATGGACGGAGCGTCAGAACCAATCAAACACTCACACCCAGTCAACAGATCTGGGTTTGATCCATCACCGTTCTTTAGCCCACTCTGCCACCCCAGTTCAGACATGACCATATGCAAATCAGTCTGACCCTGTGCCTCATGGGAACAGTCCAGCCCGAACTGCCAAGCCATGCCTTCCCTGGACCGGAAACAAGCTTCCTAGGACCGGTTTCTGGCATTTCAGCCATCTTCAGCCAGGCTTGCTTGAATCCAGTGTCAAAGTGAGCAAGGGACTCACGTCTGAGCATACCCTGCCAACTTATGGCGAACAAAGCGGTACAAAAGGGGGTGGTGATGGACGGAGCGTCAGAACCAATCAAACACTCACACCCAGTCAACAGATCTGGGTTTGATCCATCACCGTTCTTTAGCCCACTCTGCCACCCCAGTTCAGACATGACCATATGCAAATCAGTCTGACCCTGTGCCTCATGGGAACAGTCCAGCCCGAACTGCCAAGCCATGCCTTCCATGGACCGGAAACAAGCTTCCTAGGACCGGTTTCTGGCATTTCAGCCGTCTTCAGCCAGGCTTGCTTGAATCCAGTGGCAAAGTGAGCAAGGGACTCACGTCTGAGCATACCCTGCCAACTTATGGCGAACAAAGCGGTACAAAAGGGGGTGGTGATGGACGGAGCGTCAGAACCAATCAAACACTCACACCCAGTCAACAGATCTGGGTTTGATCCATCACCGTTCTTTAGCCCACTCTGCCACCCCAGTTCAGACATGACCATATGCAAATCAGTCTGACCCTGTGCCTCATGGGAACAGTCCAGCCCGAACTGCCAAGCCATGCCTTCCTGGGACCGGAAAAAAGCTTCCTAGGACCGGTTTCTGGCATTTCAGCCGTCTTCAGCCAGGCTTGCTTGAATCCAGTGGCAAAGTGAGCAAGGGACTCACGTCTGAGCATACCCTGCCAACTTATGGCGAACAAAGCGGTACAAAAGGGGGTGGTGATGGACGGAGCGTCAGAACCAATCAAACACTCACACCCAGTCAACAGATCTGGGTTTGATCCATCACCCTTCTTTAGCCCACTCTGCCACCCCAGTTCAGACATGACCATATGCAAATCAGTCTGACCCTGTGCCTCATGGGAACAGTCCAGCCCGAACTGCCAAGCCATGCCTTCCCTGGACCGGAAACAAGCTTCCTAGGACCGGTTTCTGGCATTTCAGCCGTCTTCAGCCAGGCTTGCTTGAATCCAGTGGCAAAGTGAGCAAGGGACTCACGTCTGAGCATACCCTGCCAACTTATGGCAAACAAAGCGGTACAAAAGGGGGTGGTGATGGACGGAGCGTCAGAACCAATCAAACACTCACACCCAGTCAACAGATCTGGGTTTGATCCATCACCGTTCTTTAGCCCACTCTGCCACCCTAGTTCAGACATGACCATATGCAAATCAGTCTGACCCTGTGCCTCATGGGAACAGTCCAGTCCGAACTGCCAAGCCATGCCTTCCCTGGACCGGAAACAAGCTTCCTAGGACCGGTTTCTGGCATTTCAGCCGTCTTCAGCCAGGCTTGTTTGAATCCAGTGGCAAAGTGAGCAAGAGACTCACGGCTGAGCATACCCTGCCAACTTATGGCGAACAAAGCGGTACAAAAGGGGGTGGTGATGGACAGAGCGTCAGAACCAATCAAACACTTACACCCAGTCAACAGATCTGGGTTTGATCCATCACCGTTCTTTAGCCCACTCTGCCACCCCAGTTCAGACATGACCATATGCAAATCAGTCTGACCCTGTGCCTCATGGGAACAGTCCAGCCCGAACTGCCAAGCCATGCCTTCCCTGGACCGGAAACAAGCTTCCTAGGACCGGTTTCTGGCATTTCAGCCGTCTTCAGCCAGGCTTGCTTGAATCCAGTGGCAAAGTGAGCAAGGGACTCACGTCTGAGGATACCCTGCCAACTTATGGCAAACAAAGCGGTACAAAAGGGGGTGGTGATGGACGGAGCGTCAGAACCAATCAAACACTCACACCCAGTCAACAGATCTGTGTTTGATCCATCACCGTTCTTTAGCCCACTCTGCCACCCCAGTTCAAACATGACCATATGCAAATCAGTCTGACCCTGTGCCTCATGGGAACAGTCCAGCCCGAACTGTCAAGCCATGCCTTCCCTGGACCGGAAACAAGCTTCCTAGGACAGGTTTCTGGCATTTCAGCCGTCTTCAGCCAGGCTTGCTTGAATCCAGTGGCAAAGTGAGCAAGGGACTCACGTCTGAGCATACCCTGCCAACTTATGGCGAAAGAAGCAGTACAAAAGGGGGTGGTGATGGACGGAGCGTCAGAACCAATCAAACACTCACACCCAGTCAACAGATCTGGGTTTGATCCATCACCGTTCTTTAGCCCACTCTGCCACCCCAGTTCAGACATGACCATATGCAAATCAGTCTGACCCTGTGCCTCATGGGAACAGTCCAGCCCGAACTGTCAAGCCATGCCTTCCCTGGACCGGAAACAAGCTTCCTAGGACCGGTTTCTGGCATTTCAGCCGTCTTCAGCCAGGCTTGCTTGAATCCAGTGGCAAAGTGAGCAAGGGACTCACGTCTGAGCATACCCTGCCAACTAATGGCGAACAAAGCTGTACAAAAGGGGGTGGTGATGGACGAAGCGTCAGAACCAATCAAACACTCCCACCCAGTCAACAGATCTGGGTTTGATCCATCACCGTTCTTTAGCCCACTCTGCCACCCCAGTTCAGACATGACCATATGCAAATCAGTCTGACCCTGTGCCTCATGGGAACAGTCCAGCCCGAACTGCCAAGCCATGCCTTCCCTGGACCAGAAACAAGCTTCCTAGGATCGTTTCTGGCATTTCAGCCGTCTTCAGCCAGGCTTGCTTGAATCCAGTGGCAAAGTGAGCAAGGGACTCACGTCTGAGCATACCCTGCCAACTGATTTGCATAAGGCCATGTCTGAACTGGGGTGGCAAAGTGGGCTAAAGAACGGTGATGGATCAAACCCAGATCTGTTGACTGGGTGTGAGTGTTTGATTGGTTCTGATGCTCCGTCCATCACCACCCCCTTTTGTACCGCTTTGTTCGCCATAAGTTGGCAGGGTATGCTCAGACGTGAGTTCCTTGCTTACTTTGCCACTGGATTCAAGCAAGCCTGGCTGAAGATGGCTGAAATGCCAGAAACCGGTCCTAGGAAGCTTGTTTCCGGTCCAGGGAAGGCATGGCTTGGCAGTTCGGGCTGGACTGTTCCCATGAGGCACAGGGTCAGATTGATTTGCATATGGCCATGTCTGAACTGGGGTGGCAAAGTGGGCTAAAGAACGGTGATGTATCAAACCCAGATCTGTTGACTGGGTGTGAGTGTTTGATTGGTTCTGATGCTCCGTCCATCACCACCCCCTTTTGAATACAGATTAGGCAAGGCACCACACACTTAGGTGAAAGCCTCCTTATTGACTGTAGATTAGTATTTTCATTATTTTGACAGATGCTGCGTAGTTTACAAACACTTACAACACACACTATGGTACAACGTCACCATGCTGTTGAACACAATATTACTACACAGCAGTTGTTACAACAGACTTATAAAGCTAGCCAAAGGATTCTGCCAGGGACCCCCTTTTCTGACCCTCACCTCATGGCCCTTCTCACAAAAGGGTCAACAGACAACAAACTCTTGTTGACTTTGTTGAAATCACCCTGTAGGACCCAGGAAGTCTTTGGAACTGGCCAATCAGGAGCTGGGTCAATATTTACCAGCTCCTGCCCTCTTCCTGCTGCCCTCACCTCCTGCCTACCCTGGTGTTTGTGCCTGTGGGCGAGCATGGGAGTAGGGGCAGTATATGAGGACAGGCTCTGGCCAGGACTCAGTCTGGCTGCCCCTCCTGACACCATGAAGGCCTGGGCCCTGGTCACCCTTCCCTGCCTCCTGCTGCTGAACCTGCTCACAGGATCCGAAGCCTCCCCGTGAGTTTTCACTACCTGGTGTATCCTCTCACCAGCTTTCTCTTGTCTTCTTTGAGTTATTTTTCCTGTCTCTTGTGAGCTATTACATGTTTCTACGAGTTTGAAAAAAAATCTTCTTTGAACCTTAACATGTTTCTTTAAGGTGTTTGAGCTTTCTTCTTTTTCCGTTGTCTCTTCTTTGAAGTTTCCATTGTCCTCTCTGAGCTTTCCCTGTATTTCTATGTTGCCCCTAGTCTCGTGTCTTCTTTGATTGGTCTCTAAGTATCTTCTTACGCCTTTCTTCGATAATTTGAGCTCTCTCTGTTGTCTTCTTTGAACCTTCCAACATTTTCGTTTTTTTAGGCTCTCTTGCGTTTTATCCTCAAGCTTTCTGTTTTGTCATCTTTGAACTTGTCCTCTGACATCGCTGAGTTTTCTCTACTGTCATCTTTGAAATGTCTTACTTGATCTCTTTAGACTCTCCTGTGCATCATTCTCTTAGGATTTCTTGAGTGGCTTCTTTGTGCCTTCATCTGTGCCTTCTTTCACCTTTGTATTCTGTACTCTGTGGTACTTCATTCTGGAAGCCTGGGTGAGTCTAGAAGACAAGGGAATGACTGAACAAGAATAGTCAGTGATCACTACAACGGTGTGGGTTGTTCTGGTGATAAAGTGTATGGAGAGTGTGTGTTTGGTGGAGTAAAGTCTGCAGTGCAGCATTAGCTGTAGATTGTGAACAGGAATAGATTGGAGTGATTTGGTGTTGATTGTGGCAATCTCTCCCTCTCTGGGTCTGCTTGTTCTTTACTGGAATACATTGGCAGGTGGGATTGCTTTCTGAACCTCTGGGGTATCGCTGTCTAGAAATCAGAATAACAATGCGATTTTTGGTGAGCAAATATAGTGCAGGCCACAATAGTGATTGTAGACTGAGCAGGAATTTAACAGCAGCAGCTAAGGTACGAGAGGCAGAATGCACTGTGACTGATTTGTGAGTCAGACTGGTTTGCATGGTTGTTGATGAGGGCTTAGGTGTAGGACAATGTTGCCCTGTTGGTTCATGGTGGTGGATGCACCTGGTTCTATTGTATGGCTGGTGGTTTGAGGAAGGGATCTTACTGAGGGTGAAGGGATTTTACTGAGAGTGTCAATTTTTTGATGCTGGTGCTTATCTACATTTTGCTTGGAGTGTGTCTGGATATATGCAGCACTGCATGCAACCAGAATGTTGTATGATGCTGTTTTAAGAGCAGTATGTTAGCAGTGACTGTGGCACATGTGCGTTGGACCACAGACTGCATCTGAAAGGATGAAGTCCTGCAGCTGGCACGGAGGAAGTCAGTGAGGAGTAAGTTAATGCGGTTAGTGTGAAACTATTGAAAGAAACCTAAAGCAGAGATGGGCTGTCGGATGGAGAAGAACTGTTGCTCAAGGATGTGGGCATATTTTATGGGGTGGGAATTGTTGTGTTTTGTGGTAAGATGTCTTATTTTCACATGCATTTCCTATAGTGTGGGGGCTTTCTGATAGTTTCCTTGAGGTGTGGCTGTGGTGGTGAACTGATTGTAAGCCTGCCATGCTTTGTAATTACCAGCAGATCATTGCACTGATATGAGTTTGCGGAGGCAATGATTGTTTTAAGATCAATGACAAATAACAATAAACACAGACCCAGCAAACCATAAAATAGGGCAACCAAAAGAAGGGCCCAAACATTGTCCTGTAACACCAGCCCTTTGTGCATGCCTGATTGTCCCATAGGCCAGTCCAAACCTGGGTTATATTGCCTTTTTTGGGTGTGCAGAGGGGGTGGCTGATGTGGTTGCAGATGTCATGTTCCATTGTTGTGACTGCAAGAGGGTGATTTAGTGGCTGTGTTCATATCATGCCATCTGAACTTTGGCTGTTTCATAGACATCTGGGCATGTGTATGAGGGTGAGTAGCTCAGCAAGTGGGGAGCAGCTGTATGGAAAGGTTTAACACGTATGGTGAATTCACTTGTGATGAGCAGTGTGAGTGTATAGCGAGGGCTAGAAGGTGATCCAGCGGTAATTACCTGGTAATTTCCCTATTCAAAACCTCATTACCTATGGTTTACCGCTGTAAAGGGTGAAAATGATGGACCTTTTGATGACCGTGTTTAACCAAACAGGAAACTTTACATAAATATGATAATTAAATGCAAACAATATTAAAGGCAATACTGAGAGTGGTGAGTTATTTTAAAGGGTTTTATTTTAAGTCAAAAGATAAGGTTCTCTGACTCTTTATTCATTAGTCAAATATCAATCAGGTTACAGAATTGAAAAATAGGAAAATAGCATTAATACAGAACATATTATAGTCTGCATATAAGCATCACATATAGGAAGGAAAATGTGGTGCAAATTGTCAGTCAAATTCTTAAAGAGTTTCTAAGGAAAAGAGTAAGTCTTACAATGTTAATCAATAATTAATAATGGCAAAAATATACCATAAGAGAAATAAATGCAGTTTAGCACCTGAAATCTAAATCTGTTCTGATCCTTTCAGTTCTTTCTCTCTCTTACCTCTGCTTCACTGTGCTAGTCTGTGTCTCAAGCTGCACCATAGCCCCCACAGAATGCAGCCCCTCCCTGTCTCTGTGTCCAGCACAGAAACTGGACCTGGCCCTCAGAAAAAAATGAAAAAAGAAGCAAGCCACTCCTCCCACTTGTAAGCCATATTTCAAGTAAAAGTTCACGTGCACAATCCTCATAGCTGGTCCAATCGGAACTTCAAGACACATCATCTCCCCATGGGCTGACTGGATACGTCATTAATCAGACTTGTTCCTGTTCAAATTTCAGTCTTGTGATTTATGAAAAAAAAATGTGTTTTTCTCTCCACGTTTAAACAGGCTACAAAAATATGCAACATTGTGAAGGTCGAAGGAAACTGTAGGCAGGATTTTTCAACAGAGCCCTTTCATTGAAAGTTGCTAGGGAAAGAGGAGTACATTCCATTCTGAGTGTCCAACGGCAAAAAAAACAAAAAAAAACCTACAAAAAACTGAGTCCACTAAAGTAAACTAAAATCACGTGGTTTTCTACACTGTGAAATACAATTCAGCACATTTCTACTCTTGCAAAAATACATGATGCCATTTTAAAAGTACAAATACATTTTCTAAATTAATGTGCATTCTATAGTGAGATTACATATGGATTAATCACATATAAACATGGCTGTTCAACTAATTAAGCATGTTTTCACATGAAAGCACCTCCAAACTGAAGCATTCTGATCAGGCCCTATGTTTTCATCTTGCTTGCGCCACAATCTGCGTGCCATTTTAGAATTCATGTCTGCAGCTTTTTGTCACACAATAATGCATACATTTTATAGGTGAAATCTAAGCTCTATCAAAGGCATGAAGGAATGTGGCATGCACAGGAGGTTTGGGGCTTGTGAGATATGGTAGCTGGGGGCATGGGTAGCTGAGACTGGTGTGAGTATTTGCTAGGCTGATTTTGGCAAGGTATTGTTTAAGGGTGTGCTGGACTGACTGAGATATTATGGCAGTTATGGCGATAGGGGCTTGTATATATGCCCCTCAGTTTGGGAACACCCAGTGACTTATTATGGACGGGGGGAGCTCTCTCTGACCTTGAGATAACCTCCCATCCAATTTGGGACCATTGTCCTTTTCTGCACATTATGAGGAAGGGTAAGGGAAATCTGGCTTCTGCCACTGCTTAAAAAACATGATGTCACAAATTTTAAAGAGGAGTGTTAACTGTTTCGAAGAATTTTGATAAGAATTGAATTGTTTGTAAAGCAGAAACAAATAAAAAGGGCCATGATATTTGTGAACTGTGCTCTGGAGAATTGTGAGGATCCTCATAGCGCTCTTTGGTCGCCAATCGCAGTGGCCTTCCTTGTATCTCTGAAATGGGATCATTTTTTATTCTTGTACATATTAGGTACTTTTTATACTCTTTCGAAGGTCTTTTCTGAAATGGAAAGATTGCTTGCTTCAAGGAGTGAGTTGAGTGACTGAGTTATTGACAGCGTCAAATCAGGATGTAGTCATGAAAGATTGAATTTCTCAGTGGTAAGCATTAGACTATCTCCTGGAGCAGGAGCATTTGTAGTGCTTTACAGCACAGGGATCCTTCCCAGTTTTTTAGGTGGCACTGATGGACTTTCTAGACGATTGGATCCAGTTAGACGGTTTGACCGCCCACTCCCATGTTGATTTTGGGACTTTAGTCAACTTTTGGTTGTCTGAGTAAACATTCAATAAATGATGACTGGTGTTTACAGAGACTATCCGTTAGATAACATGGTCACTGGACGAAGGGATTTTGCCCTGCGATGAGGCCATCTTGAATTTGGATTCTGACTTAAGGCAGTGGGGCCGCTTATCCACAACTTGGTTCAGGAAGGTCAGTTTTAGAGTGTATTTGGTTGCATATGTTGATGGTATGGCCTTGGCACAATCTATGCCCAATACTGAGTCCAACAGCACTAGACAGATGTGTTTCTGCAAGCAGAAGGCGGCTTGCAACAACGTACAAACAGGTGGAGCACTGATGGAGCCCAGTGGAGATACGTCTAATGGCAGAGTGGTGTGGGTGTCAACTCCACACACAGCACAACTGGGAGTTCACTGGAACACTAGCCTTGTAGCTTTCTTAGGACACTTCAGATCTCCTTCTGTTGTGCGACCAGCACGAGCCGTCTGCTGATAGTTACCAGTGACTGTTCTGGCAGCCCCCTTGAACCAAGTCACACATGTTCTGCACCTGCTGTGATTTTAATTAATTTTATAAAGCACCCATTAACCAACATAGGCATATTGGCACATAGGAGAAAGCATTAAACTTGTAAGGATGTAATACCAAGAGATAGGAAGAGACCAGCAGAAAAGGTGAGTTTCTAAGGAATTTCTGAAGGAAAGATTTGAGTGTTCTTAATTTGTAAAGGGGAGTTAATGCAGAGTTGAGAACCACGCAAAGGCCGCCCATCCAAGAATGTTTGAAATGGGCATTCAAGTGTAGGATCTGCTGGTTGGCGTGCATGGTTTTTGGAAGGGTGCAGTGGTAGAATCATGCAGGATGTGATTTCTCAGCTTCACAGAAAATTCTGTTCTTTATGACAATCTACAGCTCAATCAGTAGCCATTGGAGTTTAGCTGAGGCTTAATAGCATAGTCGAATTTACGCAACTTCTTACATTCCGTACTGTGAGGTTCGGTGTCCTCTGAAGCTTAACTAAGGAGGCCTCGAAGAGGCCCAGAAGAGCTTTGCTACAATAGTGAACTCTTAATAAATCACATGCTGAAACTACCTGAACATAAAGGTGATGTGGGAGGTATGCAACAATTGTCCTCAAGAGTGTTAAAGATTAGAAGCATGCTGAGGAAACAGTGTTAATCTGAGGTTTGAGGGAGAGATCTTGATCCCGCATAACTCCTAGAGACTATACTGTCTTTAACGGAAAGCAAACTTCTCTCATAGTCACAGGCCAGAGTGTATTTTGCACTTGCTCAATGTTGTTGCCCACTAACAAGACCTCAGTTTTATTAGCAATAAAGATGTTTTACAAAAGCCAAGTCCGAACTTCATGCAGACTTGTAGTTAGCCTGACTGCAGAGTTGGGTGCATGACTGCCCCTCTGTTCTTGGGTCCTCAAGTCTAATTGGCACCCTCACACCATTTCCCAGTCCTGTATCCCTATTGCGTGCTTGTCGGCCCCGATAAATTGCTGTGCATCCCCCTGGTCAATATAGTACAGGTGTGTGTTGTTTGAACAGCTTTGTATGTTTGCGTTATGTGTCCTTGCCTTTGTTTTTCAAAATGACGACACTTATCCTCGGATATAACTGGCACTACTGCAGGAGACACACCTAGTGGGTAATGAAGGCCAGCTTGTAGGATTCATGAGAGGCACTTGGGGACAGAGATGTATTCACGTACATCACTCTAATTCCAGGATTCAAAGAAATGACTATTCCTCAAAGGCATTTATGTTATGGCTACGGTTCAGTGGAGAGTTCACCAGGTGACAGAACTGTGGTGTATGTGCCACACCCACCTTACATGTGGAATCTGTGAACGTGATTGGTTGCATCATGACTGAAGTGTCAGACTCAATCCCGATTATTGGAGGGGACTTTAACAATGTCATAATTGAGGCTGAATTGAGGGTTGGGGCTTTTACTTCTGGGTGGTTTTTTGGTCTGATTGGCAAAGAGCAACTCTGGAAAATGTTGACTGCCTGGAGCATGTCTTCAGGATATATTTCAGTTCCTGGTGTGCTGCATATTTGAGCACAGGTGGATGTGGGCCCACAGACCAACTCTTCAAATGATTCAAGTGCACAATGGCTTGTCAGGGTTGTGTACTGGCCCCTGCCCTATCCGCGGACAGACTTACCGATTTATCTTAAAAGAAACGGCTTCTTTTTCTCCTAGAATAGGCAGGGTCCATATCTCATGTTTTCTACATGGAGACACTTTAGTAAATCAGTCTGCCAAGAAAGCAGGTGGCCCTGCCAGAATACTGCATTAATAATCACCTCACAGTAACATTTTGGGAAGAAATAATGGATATATTCCTGGCAGTTTAGAGGAAATCTGATGGAGAGCGAACATGCGTATAAATATAATGGCTTAAAATGTTCTGCTTCCTTAATCTAGGCAGTGAATTTAGATGAGTGATTTGTCCAGTCTATGATAACCTTGGGCGATTTAGCAAAGTTTAGTCGCAAATATGGGGACTATATACTAAGTCCATTTTATTAGCTTTTAAAGGTAAAGTACCACCCCTGGTTCAGTATGGTGCAGAACTACTGGCTTGTGACCATAGACTCTCCTGGAAGTCATCAAGAGAATCCCTTTGAAACATCTTCCACCCAATTCGGTGACTGAAGAGTCAAGCATGGACCTGGGCTCATATCAGGTCATGATCTGGAACGGGCAAGGCGAGTTAGATTTATACACTCTTTGGATTCTAGCATTCAAAATAAAATCTCCATCCTATGTTTGAGGGAGATATTAAAGAATGAGACCATGGGCCAGGTCAGTTTGAAGGCACAAAGACCTGCATTATGATTTTTGTTATATTCAGCAGTGGGGTGTTTTTTGCACCCATGCAAGCATTGAAGTGTTCAGCCATGAAATTTTGGTGGTGGTACACCTTCTTGCATGCACTGGTGACACGCTATCCTACATGCGCTGGTGGCACACTATCTTACATGCGCTGGTGGCACACCTTCCTACACATGCTGGTGGTACACCTTCTTGCATGCACTGGTGGCACACCTTCCTACATGGGCTAGTAGTACACCTTCTTGGATGCACTGGTGGCACATCTTCCTTAATATTACTCATGATATATGTGTGATGCAAAGAAGACGCAGAGGTAAGTGAAAGAAAGAGTCAATATTTGATAAGGAGTAATAAAGTGAGACCGTGACCCCCCTGCGCCCTATACTGTAATGAGCATTGTCCTAGAATCAGAATACCGCAATCACCAGAATATGTGGACATAGGGCGGTTGATTCCAGCACCCACTATTAAGGTTACCTCTGGTTGCCTTGTCTGGGCATCTCAGATTAAACCTTTGAAGAACTAAATCAATACCATGTTTATGAGTGAGTGGGTGATGATGAAGGACCGAGGAAGGTAGAGGGAAGAATGGCCCTAAAGGAGCCCATGTGAGTGTGATGGTACTAGTGAGAACAGAGCCTGACACGACCCTTGACCTCTGTATTCTTCCCTTCCAGGCACTATGCAGTACTGATCCCGGCAGAGATCCACTTTCCGCACACAGAACGGGCCTGCGTCCATCTCAACGGCCTCAATGGGACTGCACATTTGACAGTCAAACTTCACCTGCAGGAGGTCACCCTTACCCTCCTGGAAGAAAATGTTGAACCCTCCACATACTTCAAATGTGTCTCTTTCCAGGTACAGTATCCATGATGGTTGGCAGTGCCCAGGTCCTAGAGGTTAAAAGCCGACACAGCTATAGTACTGAATCCCCAGCTAGCTGCCTAGAATTGCAAGGTTCATGGTAAAGGTTAACGACTGAACGTACATGAAGGTGTATCACCACCTCACCCACAAGTGATAGATACTTCATAGTAAATACCCAAAGGCAGTACTTCATTTGATCCTGTGGTTTACGGTGCTCAGCACCGGGACTTATTTGTCAACACTGGCACTTATGACAGTCTGCCACAGTGTGGAGCTGTTTGTCTAATTTAGGTATGAGCACAGCGACAGTCATTTCTTAATTCAACATGCATTAAAAAGACTAATGCCTGAACCCAAGCCATTCTTATAGCTGATGAGGCTTGGAAAATTCTGAATTGTCACACTTGCAGGAGTGTGATGGTTTGTAGCTGTCTTGGTACTGGCATTGACTGCACTAGCAGGAGCAATGTGTAGAGCATGCCGCAGTAGCCTCCTGACAAGGGCCCTGGCACTTACATTTTTACAAATTAACCACTGCCTAAAGGCATCCTCATAGATTGTTCTGGTGAAACATTTAGGTACCTTTCGGTCTTTATGTCCATATTAAACATCTTACACCTCTTTTTCATCTTCAAACTACTTTTTAGAGGTGTTAATTTTCTTTTCTACTTTAGCTCTGGATGAGTTTAAACATTAGCTTCTCAGACTTAAGCCTATACTTAGCTCCAGAATGATGCTGGTCTGCATGGGCCTGGGTGTGTGCTGTTTAGGGGCCTTTACATCTGTCTGTAGTCACAGAATTCGCAGAAGCTGCAGAGGCACTAGGCTGATCCAACTGGATCCAAGAGGCACTCACATTATGCCACAGGTTAAAAATGTCTTAGAAGCTTGCGTATTCGTGCAATAATATGTTAAACTAAATATGTACTAACTTGTCTCACAACAGTACATATACAATGACCAAAACAATTACAACAAACCGCTGTATCACTGGTAGCCATTAGTTACTTATACCCCTGAGCTGAGTTTATATAAATAAAGGTGCTTTTATTATTTAGCATGAGTCCTTCAGTCTTCAAAAATGCTCACCATTGGCAAATTGCAGCAAAGATTCCAAGAGGATGCCACACCCAAGACATTCTCAGCAGAATATGTTTTCCATGTTTCAAGGCATATGCCCCTGTCAGCCTTTCCTATTTCTAGTCCATATGGAGGGAGGAATTCCTCAGAATCCATGCCTTCAGTTTACCCATACATGGTACATTCTCCAAGGTTCTTAAAGTACGCACTGAGCAGTATATACTCCTTTACTCACACTCACTCATTCCCGAAAGATCAGTAGTATCTTCTCTCTCTGAATCTGCATGTGGGCCTAGCCCACGAGGGCTTCACAGTTTATGAGCAGCATCAAACTTCTTGGGCTCGATTCACAAAGTGACTTACAACAAGTAGTAAAGCTATGAGTATGGGGTCTCCACACTCATGGCTGAACCTCTGCGCTTGTGGTGGAATCTCATTAACTCAGGCGGAATCTCCTCACGGCGCACTCTATGCAGTGTGTCATGCGGAGATTCCACCCCCAGTGCTCATCTTGGACATTCCACACAATGCTCACATCTCACTGCACCTCAACGCACTCCACTGGCTCCCAGTCCAGCAAAGATACCAATTCAAGCTGCTCATGTACTCCTACAAAGCCCTCAACAAAATCAGACCAGCATACCTCAACCACCGCCTCAACTTCTACCAACCCACCGGCCTACATGGTACTGTATGTACCCCTGCGGGGGACATTCCTTCTCACACATCGCAGCAAAAGCCTGGAACGACCTCCCGCTACACCTCAGAACTGCCTCCTCCCTCATGGACTTCCAAAAGGCGCTCAAGACCTGGCTCTTCCAGGAAAAAACAAACATAATTCTATCCATCCACCTTTCTCGGGTCCTCGCCCTACTCAGCACCTGGATACCCTCACTGGTCATTAGCCGTGCATTAGAAATCCACACAACATAACAGTGCAGAGATTCCACCACGAGTGCGGAGACTTTGAGACTTTGCACT
This sequence comes from Triturus cristatus, assembly GCF_964204655.1. Classification (NCBI taxonomy): domain Eukaryota; kingdom Metazoa; phylum Chordata; class Amphibia; order Caudata; family Salamandridae; genus Triturus; species Triturus cristatus. The sequence continues at coordinate 1,717,073,287 of NC_140590.1, forward strand.
TGTAACTTTACTACACGTAAGTCCCTCTGTGAATCGGGCCCCTTGTGTGGATCATGTCTTGAGTTGGTACAGCTGCCCAGATTCACTCTGTGGTTGCAGCCATCATGGGCCAGCCTCACTCCACATTAGTTGCCGGGCCTTGTCCTCCTGCCTCAAGTAATGCTCATAATCCTGGTTGTATGACAGCATGTCAGATACCACAGTATTATTTAGCATTTACCTTTCATCTAAGATATCACACATAATTAAATCATTTTTAGTATGAGTTACTCATTTTACTATTTTGTTGTCTACATTTATATTATGTTCCATTATACTATACTAAATGATTTTGTTAGTATTTATGTGCAGTATGTGTCCACACCTAGTCCCGACCCTTGACCTAATAGTTACATCACAACATACCTACCTATATGGGGTACAGATAATTTAAAAGCAGAAGGTATCATAATTCTCCATGCCATTGTGATGCAATTACAGTGATATTACTGTAGTACAATATTTTGTATGCAATATAGTGATTATGCACTGGGTGCATGAGGAACTGACACAGTGCTTAATTTGAGCCGGTGGTTTCTGGAGCTCGGCACCTGCACTTAATTGCTAACACCGGCACTTATGACAGTCTGCCACATGGTGGCACTGTTTGTTTATTTAGAGTTGAGCATAACAACAGTTGTATATTAATTCAATATATACGTTAAAAATAAAATACCTACAACCAAATCCATTCGTATAGCTTTGGGGGCCTTGAATAGCCTGAAGTGTACTACTTGTATGAGTGTGATGGTTAGTAGGTGTCTTCGTACTGTCGTTGGCAGCACTGTCAGGGGCGATGGATTGTGCTAGCTGCAGTGGCCATTGAGGAGCACCCTGGCACTTTATTCTTTTACAAATTAAGCAATGAATTGTCCATTATCTTCGCTGATGGACTGCTGTCAATCACACACTGTCTGCAGAGGTCATGATCCCCACTGTCTGTTCTCTCTAAATTTCTAGGTAAAGGGGTCTCTCTAACCTCCTTCATGTTCTGTCTCATCAGTTCCCGACAACAACTGGTCCAGATTATGAAAAGAAACCTTCAGGCGTTTTTGTGGCAAAATAGTGTGTAACTATGCCATGTCAGTTCACAGGCTCACAACTCAGTGACTTAAAAACTCAAGTCGACTCATAGACTGGAGCTTTTTCCCTCGAGTACCAACTCATCAACACATAAATCAATGATCCGAGCAAAACAAAAACAAAACATAGTGAAATTAAAACAATGTTTAATGTCAGTAAAATATGACAATTAGATAGTTGTAATGAAAAAACTAGAATGCAGTGGAAACCTCTTTACTTGTTGATGGAGGGGGTACGGGTAGTGAGTACAGCTGCCGGCTTTGGAACTGAGCACCCAAATCCGAATATCACCTTCAGCTCAACATCCAGTGATTTGGGGAAAATCACCTAATCTAACTGTGCCTCAACCAATAAAAAAGCGTGACGTTTTCTATTGTAAAGTGTCTTAATGCCCTCGGGCAAACATAGCTGTATCCAAAACTGCAAAAAAAAGAGTTTCAATCTGTAAGGAATACGTTTTGATCCACGGTGAGCATGGATACATTTTATAGTTTGCAAGATGCCCAAACATGTCAAAGTGCCTGCCGTGGACATCTGGCCTGATCTGCAGGCTATGCAGTTTTATCTTGGTAGGGCCAGCTCACCATTTCATCCTTCAGGGGTTTATAAATTAGGAAAAAATACGCTGAAACATTGTGGCAACTGTTATTTAAAGCGCTTCAAAGGGTAAAAATAGCAGTTTGAAGCACTACATAAAAGCAAATAAGAATCTATCACCATAATTTTAATTATTATAATTATATTAATGCAACTTTTAATTGTTCACATTTCGTCTCATGCTGTAAACTGTTTCTGTAATTCTGCAACCAGATTTTCTGAAAAAGCAAGATTGGGTTTTTACAGAGTGCGGCATTATTGACTTCTGCGCAAATCCTTATTCTGCTGATGGTAAACACAGCTCCCAATAAAAACTGCACTCAGTGGTATCAGTTTGTACCTGATGTGGTATTGTCTCTCCGAATACCATGTGGCATTGGTTTGTTTCCAAATCAGGATTCTAGACTTTGCTGCAATTACCACAACTTCAGTTTTTTCTGCAAATAACTTTCTGCCTGTAGAATTCATACAGAAGAAAACACATTGGGTCTGATTCACCAACTGCACTTTTGAGTAAGTTTACACTTTTGAATAAGTTTAGTACTTTTCCAAGCATAAGATTTAACAAGTATGCAGAACATTTTAAAAAGGACACAGCTACTACTAAGATGAAATGAATATGATTGCTTTTTATTACATTCATAATACAATTCTCAAAATACAGATTTTCAGACTTCTTTAGAACTGGCAAGTGAGAATGTTTTTTTAATAAAACAGAGATAGTATGGATAATTCTAGAAACGTTTCCAGTAATATTTTGGTTTAGCTGCAATATTCTGCTGGACTCAAAGAAATAGACTAATTAACAAAGCTGTTAATGATGCTGCCTTGCTTGCATTTGGTGAGGGGTAGCCCCTGTCAATGGTACCCTGAGAGGATGTGCAGTGAAATCTTTCATGTGTGATATGGTTTTGTTCCCTTACAGGTGCCGCTCCCCGCTGGTGGCTCCGAGGAGGTTGGGCAAGTGGGCATTTCTGTTGAGTCTGAGGGCCACACACTGAAAAACAAGAAGAAGGTGCTTTTGAGGACCGTCAAAAGTGGGACATTTGTGCAGACCGACAAGGCCGTGTACAAGCCGGGACAGACAGGTACCCCCAGGATATATCCTCCCTTCTGTGTTCAAGACAGAGCTTGGTTAGGAGTTTTGAGGAGTTCAAGCTCTAGACTCATTCGAACCTCACACAGTGTAGCGATATAAGCGAAGGAAAGAGTGAATGGAATGGAGTGAAAGTGAGGAAAGTTGCAAACTCAAAACTTTTGAACGATGAAAAGTGCAAAAGGAAGGATGACTAACAATTTAAAGCAGTACTGAAACATGAGTAAAAAAAAAGTGATAGCAAGAGTGAAGGAAGAAACAATCAGAAGAAATAGACATTGAAGGGATCAAAGAGGAAATAAAGGGCCAGTGAGTGATTGAAGGAATCATTGGCGGGAAAATGAGGGACAAGATGAGGAGGATGGGAAGTAACTTGTGTAGAAAAACTTGTTTGAAACCATGATGAAAGAAGTGCAAAGTTGAGGTTAATACACTTGTATGATTATGGACAATCAATGAAACTTAACATGATGTGGCAATGAAAAAGAGAAAGTGGATGTGTTACTTGGGGTCCAATTCACAATATTGTTTTCAGCGATTACGACAAATTTACTAATGACCAAAAGCTCAGTGAATTGGGCCTTCAGTACAGTACTGTGTGGGTGCTCCAACCTCCAGCTAAACTAGCTCCTGTCCCTCAACCATTTGAGAGCTGTGAGGTGAGACACACTCCTAGGCTCTGGAGGAAGGTGCACTTGAACTGATCTCAAGGTGTGGGGATTCTCATACCCAAAAGCCACCCACTAACACTCACTTCTTGTCCTTGCAGTGAAGTTTCGCATTGTGACTCTGAATGAGGACTTTATTGCGGAGAACAAGCCGGTAAGTAAATCTGAGCTGAGCAATGCGATGCTCTTCGTGGGCAAAGGAGAGCCATTAAATGTGTCAGATGGGTGTCTGCCTTGAATCACCTTTCCAATAGCCAGTGAGATAATTTCTGAATTAGAAGAAAAACCCAAGAGATCAGTGCAACTTATCTTATTACCTTGGTTCATACTTCTATGGAGTGTGCACAAACTGAAACAACTGGTAATGTCTAGTTGCATACTTAGAGCCTACGACACTCTGATCCTCAAAGGACGGTCCATTTCTCTATTCTTTTTGCACAACTCTCTCTCGAACTAGCTCTAAAACATAACAAATACAGAAAATGATCGTGTCTTAAAATAGCATTTCCCACATGGCTACATTTCAGTTTTCTTAGATATGAATTGCTTACTGGCATTTTTTGTTAATATTTGCTGTTAAGTTTCTTACAGACATAAAAGAATGCCTTAACTATAAGCTATCCTGTAGAACCGGTCTATACCCGTTCTATTATAAAAACTTGTATTCACGTTGATGTAGCACATACAGTGGAAACATTTGGTATCTGCCATTTCCTTTACTTTTTTGTCTCAATCCAAATTTCTCACTCATTTTTTTCTGTACAGAGGAGCAGCTAACATTTATGCAATATTTAACAAGCAGTTAGCACTTTCTTACCCAAAAACTGCCTACAACTCACTTCTATGGTTAGCAAATTTCTTTAGTATGCTGGCTTAAGAAGGATATATTTCACTCTCACAATTTTTCGGGCTTCAATCTATCACACCTTGTAGTTGAGATAAGCGCCCTGTTGAGTGCCCAGTAGTTTGTGCACCAATTTTACTTCAAACAAGGACAGCTCTTGAATTAGGAAAGTAACATGGATATTTAACTGCCTTCTTTCTAACAATCTCCTCTGTTCTCTTTCAGTACTCACTCGTGCAAATCCAGGTAAGAACTTTTAAGATGTCTGCTTTGTCCATCGTGCCTTTTAGTTGTTCACCTCCTTTTTGATTTATTATGTTTGGTATGTCTTGGCTGCTTTTTACAGATTTGTATTTTTTTTGTTATGCCGCACTTGTAAAGTTATGCAGTGCCTAACAGCTAACTGATTTGCCATAAAGCACTATTGATGACAAGAGGATTCCGCTGTGATGGTTAGTTGAATTAATGAGTCCGGTGACTCTTTCTGGCAGGTAGACGCAAGGAATGGCCAGTGGATGGAGAGCTGGATTGTGGATCCAAGGTTGTGGGTCTCATACCATGATGTTGCTCTCTTCTTTGATTAGGAATTGGGTTTCAGGGATGTTACAGAGGTCCAAGTATTTAGAAGAGGACATAATTCTACAAAGCTCTTGATTGGGATTTGACCATTACGTGGAATTGAGTCTTTCCGGTTGGCCATTATGGGTGAGAAGTACATGAGACCAGGTGGTAATAATATTGGACGATCTCCCTGCTGCCGTTGGTACATTTATCATAATGTCTTGATACGGCAGCTTGCAGCTGCATGGATTTTGGGTTGCACACTACCTATGGTCTACCCGAAGGTTGGTTAAGGAAGTGACTGCCTCAGTTTCACCTTTCAGTATTTTCAGTTTCATGAGGAGTTCTACATGAATTGTTGCTGTTCCAGAGTCTTTCTACCTACAACTTAATTAGTGCTTTCCAGAAGTCTAGATACTATAGTCATCGGCTGTCAGTCCCCTCCGAATTATGGGCTCCTTCCCCACCCCTGTTTGTAAACAAATATGCTTGTGTCACCAGATCTAGGTGACTTAATCTGCTTCACTATAAAATCATATCTACTTCTCATTGACTGTTGTGAATTTACGGGTCAATGTAAACTCAGGAATCTCACTGAAGACCCCTACAATTTCTCCCTCATGCTAACCATGTGCCATTTTTAATCACACCTGAGAGTCCGCTAATATTATTTCTGGCAAACAAGGGATTGACTCTGTTATCTCAACGCTGCATACTGGTATGAAAGCCTGACAGTACACTTAAAATTCTACCTATCGTAGGGCCTCCATCTAATTCATATCACTCTTGATGAGGGACAGAGGTTAGTTGACTAAAACACATTAAAGGTTTCAGGAACTATGAACCTACAATCTTCTGCACAACAGCAAACACACAGGCGAATGACGTGCAGTTAAATAACACAAAGAACAAACAAAAAAATGCTTTACCTTTGGTATAATCGTGGCACCCGCGCTTTACTGTAAATGTTATAAGTAAAGCGCGGGTGCCGCGATTATACCAAAAGTAAAGAAATGGATGTTTTTTTCTATTCCTTTACTTTTGGTATAATCGCGGCACCCTCGCTTTACTTATAACATTAAAAGTAAAGCGTGGGTGCCGCAATTATACCAAAAGTAAAGAAATAGAAAAAAAATCTATTTCTTTACCTTTGGTATAATCGTGGCACCCGAGCTTTACTTTCAAAGTTATAAGTAAATCGCGGGTGAAGCGCTTATACCAAAAGTAAAGAAAAGCAAGTGGCGCGCGCGTCACGCCTGACTCTGGGCACAATCATAGCTCCTCCCACGGCCTATTGGTGTCTATTACGCACTTGGTGCGCGTAATAGACACCAATAGGCTATGGGAGGAGCTATGCACACGCCTCTAGCCAATTGCGTGCAGTCTTTAAGACTAAGACGCACACAAGGGCCAATGAAAGAGCTGAAGAGAAAACGAACACGCACCAGCGTGTGCGATTCCAGGGTCCATTTCTGAACCCCGGCCTAAAGGACTCTCGCCTGCGCGATCACACTGCGCAGTGCAACGCAGGTCGCGAGACCTAAAAAGAACAGATCTTCAATCCCTATGCCTATTCCACAAAATGAATGTGCTATTTGTGGGCTTGGTGTTAGTACAATACATTGGTGCAAGGAAGACTTAGGTCATTGCCCCACTAAATACCATGGGTCTGATTCGCAAAGATATATAATATATAATTTGTGCTGGCACATTTACATATGTTGGTAGGAGATATCCATGCACAATTTGCATTCTTGTCAATTTACCTAACTTCTGACTATTTGTAAGGAATACATGATTTTTTATAAAAATCTTTGTGAATCTGGTCCTATGGATTCATCCAGCTACGGAAAAGTGTCCTTTAGTCATAATTCATGTTTTTTTTTAGAATAGCAGGACCCTTCGTGTCCTCACTTTATCAACAACGTGTTTAAAAAAAGCATCAATGCCTGAGCAATTAAATCAAGGACGGGACCGGTGTATCCAGCCAGTGGATCGTGAGCTATCAGTAGCTCCCAGTCACTTTCAGAGTAGCTCACAGCCTTGAGTTCATTTTTAAATAAGGGCGTATAAATTTTCCTTTTAAAGTTGAGGGAAGGCTGTGTTTATTTTACATTATTATCATCAGGTCTCAGATAGCATTGCCTTATAATGAGCAGTGCTCCGTCAGATTTATGAACGAAGGTGGGGCTGGGGCACAGGGGTGAACAACTGAAGCACTGAGGTATTTAAGTCTTAATCTAATGTCCTTGTCAACTCCGTATTGGAGCTGTGAACAAAATGATGATTCTGAATGCTTTTTAATGGGAGAAAATGAAAATGTAAGGTTACCTTAATGATTAAATAAACACTTCGGGGCAGATTTATGAGGTTTTGCCGTAGGGAAGCGCAGCAGGCCTTCCTGCTGCGCTTCCCTACGGCAAAAGAAAAGGGCAGGGATGCGCCGTATCTATAAAATGCGGCGCATTCCTGTCCTTTTCCCCTGCGCCGGCGCACAATGGGCTGCCTGCGCCAACGTAGGCACCTCTGCACCATGGTGCAAGGGTGCATGCGTTGCGGGGATGAATATTTTTGTATAGGAAGGGAAACCTTTCTGTACAAAAATAATCACAAGAGGTTTTTCCTCTTTGTATGGGTGCTGCAGAATGCAGCACACATAGAAAAAGGAAAAACGAGGAGAAATAAAGATATTTCTCCCCGTTGCGCCTCCCTTACGCCTCCCCTGGGGAGGCGTAAGCTTTTGGCGCTGCCTCAGATTTACGATTTCTCGTAAATCTGGGGCAGTGTCAAAAGGCCATGGGTGTTACTGGGAACGCCCCCAGCAACACCCATTGCACGCCCCTTTAACGCAGAACACTGCGTTAAAGGGACTGATATTTATGAAGCAGCATTAAGCCACAAAAAGTGGCTCAGTGCTGCCTGATAAATATCACGCAGGCTTCTGCGCCACGGAACGTCACAAAAAGTGACGTTCCGATGGCGCAACGGGCCTCATAGATCTGCCCCTTCATTTTTATTTTCTCCCATTTCAAAGAGCATTTACAAACAGCAGTCCCCTTACTCCCAGTGGCCAGTAGACACTGTGCCATAAGTATAACTATAAAATACAGCAAGGTTTTTTTAAATGAGTGAAATTTAAAGTGCAGAAAAATGTTCCATATTATGAACATTTTTGCAGAAAATTTTTCTGCACTTTAAATTTTTCCCATTAAAACAAATTATTGTATGTTTGTGTTACAGATGTAACGGTGCTACATATGGTGTAAGGTATGTCCTGTGCCACAAGTACATATGACACAGTCTCTCAGTCACCCGTAAACATATATCCCATTCATGCGCACGCATGTTCAAACATCCCCAAAGGCCACGCTCTCACTGACACACATGGCAGCCCTGTTATAGTGCCCCTAATCAAAGTATTTTGCTTAAACCATAGAATCTGGCTCTATGGACATGAGGCTTAAAAGAATTGAAGCTGGGTATGGGGGTGCCTGGTAACACTGCACAAGTTGTTTAGTATTCAGTAGCTGACAATGATTTTCTCTGATCAGAAGCAGCTCTCATTGCAGAAAAGGTTAGAGACTCTAAACCCACTTTTTATTACATAAAATTATATTTAAAAAGTGTTTCCACAGAAGCCCTGTATTCATGTATCTGTATGTAGTAATAGGATAGCGTGGGCCTCACCGCATTGATAGAGGAGTGATTTACATCTGAGTGGTAGTGGAGCTGTACAAGAGGGAAACCACAAAGACAGCGAAAAGCAGGAGAATCTACTAGACTTCAATTCCAGAAGGATAGTTTGTTCAAAATGTAGGTTTTGAACAGGGCTTTTTTAATGCCCACCAGTCAGTGGTAAACACAGATTATATTCTTTTCTATAAAACGGTTCCGAGGTATGAGTGCATATCATGAAATCCGTGTTTCAGAAATAGAAATGTTTCATTTAGGAATGGTGAGAAGGTGTTGTGGTTTACTTTTTGTGAACTTTGAGCCTCCACGCAGTGACATTTTCTCTTTGAGGTACGTAGGTATTACTCAAGACATTTATTACAGTGATCTGTACATTAAGAAGGAGATAATTATGTTTTATTAAAGGGGTTATATCATCAGACTTTGTTCCTCTCGATGTGATAATCTGCTGAGGGTAGAATGACATTGAAAGGGAATAAATAGTGGTTGGAGAACACTAGTAAGTCTCTTACTAAATCAATGTGGGGTTGAACAAAAGTTTGTACTCCATCACCCTATGCTCTGTTCCCTCATCTTTGAAGGGAGGCTTAATATTCAACTTATTGAAGAAACTGAATCAGGACGTTCACACCTTAAGTGATTACCAGTCTAATACTAATTTACAATCCTCACCAAACTGGTAGAGTATGTTCAGAGGGCCAACTCAAAATCTTTCATGACCCATACCACTACTGTTCCACGTTCAATCTAGCTTCTGGAATTTTGCCTTGGGATATGTTGATGGAGATCAAGCTACCATTGTTATAAAATGGGTTTGTGGTTGGCAGAGGTATGCACCCTGTCTAAGCAAGAACCATGATCCCAGTCAGGGTAAGCGAGATACATACTGAAAGAAAGCCTGTGCTCACCCTATGAGAGCTTGGCACAGAGCAGTCAGGCTTATATAAAGAGGCAATGTGTAAAGAATTTGTGCAACTTACAAACAGTAACACAATGAAATGACCACAAAAAAACTCCTAACAGTTTAGAAAAATAGATCACAATTTAATAAATAATTTATGGTGAAAATGACAAAAATACAATGTGTAGAAGTGGAGTTATTGAATAGCAGAAGAATGAAAGCAGTGTAGCACTTAGAAACAAATAACACAAAAATGGGTTATTTGGTCGCACTGGACCTGGGCAAAGTCAAAGTTCGGGCTGAATGGATGGAGCATAGGCCAACTACAGGACCCACGCTGGCCCCGGTGAACAGAGTACCTTTCCTGATTGCAACACAAGATGTATCGTGAGATGTGTTGATGCTGATCCCGCAAGTCGAAAGATGCATCAATCTTTTCCAGGCAGTGGCGGTGATGCGCCGGTTCCATAGACGAGGTGCTGGGCCGCGATGCGCTGATTCCGTAGCGTGATGCTCTGGGTTTCTTCAAGCAGTCGAGTGATGCACTGATCTCTCCGAGCTGCTTCAATTCCACTGAAGTTCAAACCAGCGTATTTGATAACTGAAAGTCCAGTAGCAAACACCTTGTGCCCTGAGTTTTTGAAATCCTCTGTTATCTTACTTGCACTGTTCACGAGCACTGTGCTATCACTTTCATGTGTTAACCAAACCAGCATAGTTGGGTGCGACAGACATTGTATCAGCATTCAAAATATCATTATTTTACTTCCATAGCATTAATTACACTAAAATTTGTTATTGCCCCTTTAAAAAAAATATATTGTCTTGTGGCAATAGACACCTATCGCATGTGTATGCATTTCTTGAAACATAAAAGCATGTGAAGTATTACTTACTAAATTCTGAAGGAACTGCAAGGACTTATGCTGTAGAAATAGAAATAAGACCTTATTTTTGCCAGGCGTATTTTTAAGACTGTAACTTCAGAATATCAGCTCTTTAGAAGTTACCATTTATTATTCTTATTTAAAACATGTACATGTCAATGAAGGTACTCTCTTCAAGTATCAAACTTTTTATAGTGTTCTTAAATTGGGATACAATTAAATGCTCTGGAAAGGCAAGTGTTATTTCTTGTTTCATGGTTTTATTTTGGGGTTTTACTTTCGTTATTATTTGGGTCTCTACTACTCATGGCATTCCCGTCTTAATATTCTCTGTATTTCTTGCAATGTTCTGTATTGTTGTACATCCCCAGCATTGTTATATTCGGTTCACTCAAGGTCTCCTTTTCTTGTTATTGTTCCTCGCCGATGGCTTTCTCTTCTATACACTCTATTGCATTCTTCATAACATCTTCTCCTTTTTGGGCTGGTCTATATTGTTCTTGAAATTCTATACTAATATTTATCTCCTATGAATGTTTGTAATCAGCTTTTGCACTCCTCTTTAGCAGCCATGTATTTTTATTTCCACATTTAAAGTGTGTATTATCCACATTGTTTTCAGTTTTGATCTATTGAATAACATTTGCTAATCATTTAGTTCCAGCACCTGTTTTTTGTTCAGTATTGTCTTTCCTAATCTTTGATTTTGCGCCTCTTCTTTTTTTTGGTTGTCTGCTATTCTTTTTATGCAGCTTCCTAATTATCCTGCTAGCTCCTTTGCTGTTTTCTTCTTTCTTTTTTTTTTTTAAGTTTGAGTTTATTGAGGAAATAGGAGGGGAAGGAAAGGGGGAGGGGAACAGGGTATAATCATCATGAAAAGCATATACAAAGAATAAACAATTCAATAAAAACTCTCATTAAAAACAAAAATAATAAGCATGTGAATTACATAAGCAGAACCAACTATGTAAATGAAAATACCATATAATATAGTAGAACGCAATATCATGGCAGAGAGGCATTAAAGAAACAAGGCAATCATGGCGGTTTACGCACCTCAACTGTGTCCAGGCCTGGAGAGGCGTGTGTTGGGGCAGAGGAGGAGAGATAGGATACCAGGGGAAGCCAAAGCAGATCACGTTTAATTGCTAGGGAAACGGGAGATACGTAACTGGTATCTAGGCGATGATGGAAACAAACTGCATTCCACCAAGATTGATAGGAGACATTTGCAGCTTGCTTCCAATTAGAAGTAATGATATGAAAAGCCACAGCCACTAGGAGATCTAGTAATAGATAATGGGAAGGAGATTGCGGGAGTGACGGTGAAAGGGAACCTAGAAAAACTTGCAAAGGGGAGAAGGGAGTTTGAAGTTGGAATATTTTTTGTATCTGCGTCCAAACTAGGTGCCAGAATTTGGAAATAGGAGGGCAATCAAACAGCATATGCTTGAGATCTGCAGTGGAACAAGAACAGGACCAACAAGTAGGGGACATGTCAGGAGAGAAGCGGGACAAAGTATGTGGAGTATATAAAGTTCTGTTATAGATAAAGTATAAGGTTTGGGTAGTATTAGCAGCTCTAGAGGTCTTATGAAGCTTAGCCCATATCTTGTCCCAACAAGCATTTACAATGCAATGGTCTCGGCATTGTTAAAGTTAGAGCTATTGGCATTGCTCATGACATTCTTTCCGTTTATGTTTTTTTATGTAAAACATTTAAAGAAACGGCATTGTTATTTACAACGTCAATAGCTTAATCACTCTCAAATGCGAGACGCATTGCATTTGCACCCACACAGAGCCACACACAAAGCCACCCACACACACAGAGCCACACACAAAGCCACCCACACACAGAGCCACCCACACACAGAGCCACTCACAGAGCAACCCCCCCCCACACACACACGCAGTAGCCCACTGACCTATTTACATTATGTGGTTTTCCGCGACTGTATAACATCGGCACAGCAGGCTTTGTAATCTGAATATTTCTTGATTAAATAATACTCAAAACAAATGAACCTCAATATAGATCTCACTATAAAGTGCAAGTGACTATTTACAGAAACATAATTGTCATAAAACAATGGCCAGCAAAAGATTTTTAACCAATCCCACAGTTCTGGCCTGAGGTTTCTAAGGCTAAAAAGAAGCATTTAATTACATTTAGCAGCATCTAGAGGATAACAAAGACCCACAGAGTGGTCTTCAGGCAACACTGCCAGCAACATGAGGATTCTTGGGGTTGAAGCGACTGTTGAAGATCCTGTTGCCGAAGTAACTGATGACATGTTCCTACCCCTTGTCAATAATCCACCTATCTCTGAAAGGCAGATTTAAAGGGCCACCCAATGAGTGATGTCACAGTAGGTCTCTACAGCCAAGCACACAAAATCTGGAATCCATGCTGCTGGTGATTAACAGTGCTACAGGGCATGATAAAGATACCCCCCCACACCCCTTATGTTGTATGACCCTTTTAACTAGTGCACTATTAGAACTTGACTTCACAATCTCCATTATGTTTTGGGCGTCCTCTCTTGTTGCCTTGATCATGCATGAGGTAGTAAGTGCGTAATACCTTGCACTGCTCTCGTCTGACATTCGGGCTCTCGGATGCAGCTATCGAACTCTGCCTTAAAATGGAAACATTTATGGTCTGCATCCCTGCTTTCAGGCTGCTGCACTGCCTCCTCTTACTTTTTATTCACCGTTTTGCCTTCAGGGTCCCACGAGGCTCCCTTATTATTTCCATCAATGAACTCCCCAGACCAAATCACCTACTTGGCTCGGCCTCTACACTTCTGAATGAGAGCGACTCTGTAGCACACACATTTACACAGAATCGCAAGTGCAACTGGCATATGTGATCACTGCTCTGTGCGCTCTACAGAGAGGCCAAGGACTGGATGCCAATGTGTTATGAACACCTTTTGGCCGACTGACAGACACTGAGAAACTCGCGCTGCCTTCACCCTTAACTCAAATATGGGACCTATCTTCACCTAGATGCGACTCAATTCAAAGCAGGCACTATACAAGAGTAATACGCTGCCTGAAAAAACTACCTTAACACATCCTGGAAGTAAAGCTCTTGGGGGAAAGAAGATATGTAAGGCATGCGAAATATAAACAGCGATGTCTTGCATTACCCTAACTTATTTACACTAGTTGTTCAGAAATCGATCTGATTTTTTGCCTGTAAAGTTAAGGATATGAATACAGTCCCCGAAATTGACCCATTTCAATGTCCGTTTATAAATACTTCCAGGTCCACTTAAAGCCCTGCGTTGGCATGTTTTTACCCCTCTTTGTAGAAACGCCGAACGCCATTAATACATACATTTCCAAAAGATTTTTTTGTGTGTTTAGGACGAGGCACAGAGGGGCCGTGAGAGGAAGTTAGACCGAGGAACCGCGCAAAAAAAGGTTTCTTACATCACCCGGGAAACATTGAGGTAGACATTTCCAGAACAGGCGCGTGACAGAGGAGAAATGCAAAACATAAAAATGCAAAAAAGCAATAATCACGATGACCCTTTTAGTGCACCGAGTCCAGTTTATTCGTGCAGCTGTTTCGCTGACCTCCGCATCAACCCAGCAAGATCATTTTCAAAGCGGCCCACAGCGAACACAAGCCAAGAAGCTGTTCCCGGCTCTCTGGAGGGATCCGCGCCCTGCTCCGGACATGAGGCAGAGATTAACAGGGGAGGCGGCACCGTAAATCAGGACGCAGGGGGGTGTTATTAACCCCACACCAGGAATGACAACACCGGTGTGAAGGGCACACCCCAGTCATATTACAGATTCTTCCCCCGCCTCTAGGCACATCCCTGGCCCCACTGCTCCTCTGTCCTCCCAGGCCCCGCTGGCTGAAGTTTACCGTCTTCATCTTGAATACCCAAACGTATACAAGCCGCCGCCTCCGTGATTATTTTTTTACAGACTTACAGCTTAACTGCTCGTTTACTGCTGCGTCCTGCCTTTGGCCTATGTACGCGCTGTACAAATATCCCATCCACACATAGCTGGGAGTCATTATTTACAACAACAAAATCCTACGAGGCACCCCCCTCCGCCCATGCACAGCCCCACACGAGCTCGCCACACGTACTTGCCTCAGAGGAACCGCCTGTGCCCATGAAGGGGCGGGAGCTAGCATGATAGGCAGACCCCATCCCTGCAGGAAGTGGTAATGTTCGTGACTCATCAACATGTTCAGTCACGAGCAGCCTTTCTGAAAATGAAAAACACTACACCACGACGCAGTAAAAGTCACTTCCGCTTTCAGGCCGCACCCAGCCCTTTAACTGCTTGTTTACTGCTGCGTCCTGCCTTTGACCTATGTACGCGCTGTACAAATATCACATCCACACATAGCTGGGAGTCATTTTTTACAACAACAAAATCCTACGAGGCACCCCCCTCCGCCCACGCACAGCCCCACACGAGCTCGCCACACGTACTTGCCTCCGAGGAACCGCCTGTCCACACATAGCTGGGAGTCATTTTTTACAACAACAAAATCCTACGAGGCACCCCCCTCCGCCCACGCACAGCCCCACACGAGCTCGCCACACGTACTTGCCTCCGAGGAACCGCCTGTGCCCATGAAGGGGCGGGAGCTAGCAATGATAGGCAGACCCAGCCCTGCAGGAAGTGGTAATGTTCGCGACATCTGTTGCAGATCCAGGCTCTGGATGAGATCATGTGTTTACTTCTCTTCCCGTTTTCACAAGTGTGGATGACACAAGGCGAGCTTTAGAGCAGGAGGAAGCAAACACCACAACTCCGTGATGATGCTAGGGTAGAAAACATCCGACTAGGCCGATTACGACCATCTCTCCATTCCCAGCCGATCCCCAGGGGCATAATATAATTAAACAGAAAATACGCAGATATTTAGGCAGTGAAATTCTGGGTTTCTACCGGGATGTACGTTTCGCAACAGAAGAGTAACCCGAAAACTGCCATGGGCCTAAACAACACACCACTGCCTTTCTCCGAGGTCAAGAAGAAATGCCTCGGAGAAACGCAGTGTCCTTTTCGGATTTGGGGGCGTGTTTGTCTTTTCTCTCCTCCAGCCATTGGCTGGAGGAGAGAATGAGACTTTCTTTAAAAAACACGCCCCCCGATCCGAAAAGGACGGGGCCTAATCGGAGTGACTGACCTCTTCTCCAGTGGCTGGCCAGCATTTACGAGGCCAGCCAATGGAGAACAGGAGAGAAGAGGGGCAGGTGCAAGCCCCTCTTCTCAAAGTCACTCAAACTCATTAAATCTCGGAGCGAGACTGCGCAAGCGCAGCCTTTCGCAGCCGAGACCTAAAAAGGTATTGGCCAGGTTTGAGAAAGATCCAATTCCCATGCAATTTCGAGTTTAAATTTTAGTCTGTCTGTGAAGTATCGAAAAGAGTTATAAATAGCAGAGGCTGAGGGAGACGACTCCAATAATAAAGAGGTAGCTTTGCGGGCTAGAGGAATGTCAGTAGATGGCGCCAAGGAGCGAAGATACAAAATCAAAACTGGAAGAAGGGCATTATATTGCGATTGAGCAGAAGAGGGCAGTGAGAAAAGGGATTGAAGATCTTGAAATGAGAGAGGAGTATCCTGGGAAATTAATTGAGAGATCCAACGTAATCCTCGAGAATGCCATGTCTTCCAGAATATGGTGCGACTACGGATTTTGATAAGAGAGTTATGCCATATCGGCTGTTCATGAATGGAAAGAAGAGAGGGATAAGATGATAATAGGTAAGGATAAAGGAGAGTATGGGAATGAGAAATAACAGGCGTACGAAAACGAACTAAAGAAGACGTGAAGGATAAGAACTCACGAAAGGTAAAGGGAGACAGAAAGAAAGATTCCATACTTAACCAGAGGGGCGGGTAATGCGGAAGGTCAGAAGAGAACCAACGGGACGATTGTTTCAGAGAAAATGCTCAATGATATTCTCTGAAATCTGGAAAACGCACACCAGATTGAGCTTTATCCCTGCGTAGTGAGGACAGAGCTATCCGAGAACGTTTGCCATTCCATAAGAATTTCAGCAACAAGGAGTCAATTCATTTAAAAAAGAAACCTGGAATGTGTATTGGAAGCATAGAAATGGTGTAGAGAAGAAGAGGGGATAGCATCATTTTTATAGAATTAAGCCGACCCCACCAGGATAAAAAGAGCGGGTGCCAACGCTGAATAGCCGTGTCCATTTTCTTAAAGACATAATCAAAATTAAATTTAAGCGTATCAGACAGGAGAGGAGCGAACCAAACCCCCAGATATTTGATCTTAGACGGTTGCTATGAGAAACCCGTTTGAGAAAAAAGATGTTTTTGACAAATAGGGTTTAACGGTAAAATCTCGCACTTATCAGGATTCAGGCGATAACCAGAGACCGCGGAGAAGGAAGACACCTGCTGAAGAAAAGAGGGAATAGAAGAGAGAGGATCAGAGCAATAAAAAAGAATGTCGTCAGCATAGACCGAGAGTTTAACCTGACGCGATACAAATTTAAAACCAGAGATACTGTTGTCCAAACGAATTTTAGTAAGAAAGGGTTCCAAGGCCAAAACAAAAAGTAGGGGGGAAAGGGGACAGCCTTGTCGCACTCCTCTGTGTAACGAGAAATAATCCGAGGACATCCCGTTAACAAAAATGGAGGCTTGAGGATGGGAGTAAAGTAAAGAAATAATAGATATGAATTTGGAAGAGAAACCGATCCAGCGTAAGGCTTGGAACATAAAATCCCAACCAATCCTGTCAAAAGCTTTCTCTGCGTCTAAAGAGATAGCCGCAAAGGGAAGCGACAGAGAGGAGGCCTTGTTGAGTATATTAAGAAAAACACGGGAGTTGTCAGAAGAGAGACGTCCTTTAACAAAGCCTGATTGTTCAGGGCCAATGAGGTCGGGTAGGAGGGGATCCATGCGTAATGCCAAAATTTTGGCCAGAATTTTGTAATCCGTATTAACCAGGGAAATTGGTCTGTAATTTTTGCATAATGTGTGATCCTTATCTTCTTTGGGAATCAAACAAATTAAAGCCTGTTGGAAAGAGCCGCTAGAAGAGCCCGCAATGAGGAAGGATTGGAATAATAGTAATTGTTTGGGAAGAAGTAGAGAAGCAAAGTGGCTGTAGAATTCAATAGTGAAACCATCAGGGCCTGGAGATTTACCGTGACGTAATTTGGAAACAGCATGGGAAATTTCAGAAAGCGAGATGTCCTGTTCCAGAGCGGTAAAATCAATGTGAGAAGCCGGGGGAGCGGGAAGTGAATGAAAATATGAAATAAGATCCATAGTCTCCGGGGTGTGTTCGGGAGTATAAAGATTATCATAGAATTTAACAAACTCAGAAAGAATGTCTTTATCTTTAAAACAGGAGTTCCCAGTGGAAGTCTTAATGGACGCAATCTTTGTACGCTCCTTCCTTATCTTTAAGTAATTGGCCAAAAGTTTCCCCATTTTGTTCTTGCCCCCATAATACCTGGAATTACATTTCAGCAGGATGTTAGAGGCAGCATCAGTTGTAAACTTATTGAAGGAGATTTTCGCATCAATAAGCTTTTTAAGAGAAGTCTCCGAATTAGAAGCATGGTAATCAAGCTCTAAAGTCTTAATGTTAGCTAAAATGCATTCGGATTTGGCTTTTCGGAGTTTCTTTCGGCGGGCAACAAAATTAATGATAAAACCTCTAGAGGCTGCTTTAAAGGAATCCCAAACAGTAACAAAAGAGGAGTCCAGAGTATGATTTAAGAGGAAAAATTCAGTGGCAAAGGCAGTAAATTCAGAACAAAAAGTAGGTTCCAAGAATAAGGCGTTGTTAAAACGCCAATTGCCAGAGTGAGGGGAGAAAGGAAGCAGGTCAAGGTCCACGTGGATCGGAGCATGGTCCGATATTAGAATGGAACCAATGTCAGAGCGTATAGCGTGTTGAGAGAGGGATTTACTAAGAAAGAGATGGTCAATGCGGGATTGTGATTGATGTGGAGGGGAGTAAAAACTGTATTCCATAAGGTCAGGGTTACACAATCGCCAGATATCCACCAAAGCATTATTTTGAAAGGTATTAACAAATTGAGAATGCATCTTGGAAGGAACAAATTTAACATTGGAATGGCGATCAAGGAAAGGATCAACAACTTGGTTACAATCTCCCCCAAGTAGTATGTAATCTCCAGAAAGAGAGGATAGCTTAGTTGAAATAGAGGGCCAAAATGATCTGTCAATCCTGGTTGGGGCATATACATTAAAAAGAGTAATGGGAATATTATCAATAAGCAATGTAACAATAACCCAACGGCCATCAACATCACATTCGTGAACAATTGAGGAAAGATTAAATTTTTTATGCAATATTATCACAACACCATTTTTCTTAGAAACTGTGGGAGAGCAAAAAACATGACCCACCCAACAACGCTTGAGTTTCAGAGCCTCTTTTTCTGAAAGATGAGTCTCCTGGAGGAGAGCAACATCAGACTCAAGTCTCGCTAAGTGTGATAAAACTCTTTGCCTCTTAATGGGATTATTTAAACTTTTAACGTTCCATGACGTAACACGGAATGGAACAGTAAAAAGAAACAACTAATAACAACATGCTTACCAGTGCGGAAAAAATAACTTGACGCAACTGAAGGAGTTGTAACAAATTGAGGGAGAGGAGAGGAAGGAAAAAGAAAAAGCGGAGAAAAAGAAAAGGAAAAGAGAAAAAGGAAGGAACCACTGTGAGTATAATAATGAGTCAAAAGAGAGGGAGAGACAAGAAGGGAAAAAGGGAGGAGAAGGAAAGAGAAAAAAGAGAAGAAAAAAGCAAGGGGTGGGAGATCAAGGAAAGAAAAAAGGACAGAAGCAGAAACCAACAAGAAGACAGTACACGTTCGAAACGAACGACTGAAAAACATACTTACGAACGAAAAACTCAAGGACGAGGATGGGGTGATAGCGCCGAAAGACAACGGCGGCGACATCCAGAGCAGACAACAAACCCCGGATATCACGAATCCAAAACACAACATAAAGAAAATAATGTGGCACATCAAGGTGAGAAGAAGGGAGAAGATATCTTCATTAACGATTCTAGCAGGGGGCGAAGGGTGCCACAGTGTAGCGGGGGTGTTCACATGTCGAAATCCGTGCTGTCCGCCTCCGAGGGTTCAAAGAGACTGCAAAATCCAGGCAAAAAATGCGCCGGTCTCACGGAGCTCACGGGAGGTCCGCCATTCTCCGTGGGCGCTAAGCCACGCCCCCCGCTGTTTCCTTCTTTCAATATTACATTTACAAATTAAGGGGCCCATTAGGATGGCAGGCAGTCCTGCACCTGCAATTAGGATGCCACCGCGGCGGTGGCATCCTCCATTCCCAGCACCGCCCGCCACAATGCTGGGAATGCACTGTGTGCATTGTCATGCACAAGGTGACAGGCACCGCGAGGTGCCTGCCACCATGTCCATGACAATGCATGGGTGTACCATAGGTACCCCCCCTGTGCACCCCCCACGCCCTCGACTACCCCGTGGGCCGGCAACAGGCCCCCAAAGGCAAAACCTCCTGCCTTTCCATGGCGTAGTCTCCGCCATGGAAAGCCAGTTCACCGCCACGATGATAATAAGAATGGCGGTGCCTGCAAGGCACCACCACCATATTCCTGGGCTTTTCCGCCCGGTAGGCAGTCGGCGGATTGTCTACCGGCGGAAAACCGGTGGACGGTCTTCCCGTCTGCCGGGGTCCCCCCGCCATCGTAATGTGGTGGGGGGGGGGTGGGGGGAAGTCATGCGGGCGGTAGATTTTAGTGGGCGGATCGTAATGACCCCCATAGTCTTTTTTGGTCAGCGTTTTTTGTGTGGTTCCTCTTGTCCTGATTGCATACCCCCTGGCTGTTATATTTCCTTCAAATTTCATTTTTAATGTTGATCGAACTTTTCTTCCATTCTGCTTGCTAAATAACAATATTTCTTTTTTCAGTTGTCATTTTCCTGACCTCCTGACATTCTTCAAATAGACAATTGTTTACTTTTTGATTATCCTTGAGTTCCTTCTTTATTGTTTGAGCTGTTCATTACATACTTACATAGGCATTTCATCTTTTGTTTATACATATGAGTGTGAAGTTTTTGGATTAGAAATGGTTTGCATGTTAAACATCTTTTCCTGTGGACAAGTCTGTGAGCATCACATGTTTCATTAGATTTCTCCCATCCTAAACTCCTCATGTGTATGTTTGGTCAGGACCCGAACAGTAACCGCATTAGTCAGTGGCTGGAAGTGGTTCCGAAGCATGGCATCGTTGATCTGTCCTTCCCGCTGTCAAGCGAGCCTCCGCAGGGGACCTACGTTATTAGTGTGGGAGATGCAGCTACGCATCATTTCCAAGTGGAGGAATATGGTAACGTATCATGGAGCATCCAGGCAGAAAGTGTTGGTTTGGAAATTTGGGCAGTAAAATGTGCTCAATAAAAGGCTCTACACCAAAGCGTTTTTCTTGGTAAAGTTACATTAAAGTACTCTTAGACCACATGTTGGACTGGGACAGAAAATAGACCCAGGTACCAAAATTAAAGTAGCCCCATTAGTGAATTAGAAAGCTGAAAGAAGTGGCTCATGTTTGCAAATTGGGGCAGTTTTGACCTTGTAAACACATGCCCTTATAAGTGTTTTCAAGGGATGGAACACTACATGGATATGAGCTTTCTGCAGGCAATGTTTGTTTCAGTATCAGGCAAATCAAAAGTAAATACTGGCCCAGCACACCATAAAACGGGCACACAAATAGCCAAAAGAAAGTCCCACTCACTGACCTGTCAGACCAGCCCATCAGACCCTGCCCGATTGCCCTATAGGCCAATCCAACCCAAACACCATGAGGGTGCTTCTTGAGTATCTGTGGGCTTGCAACAGCTGAAGCTGAGTTACTCCAACACAGGACGAGATTTAAAAGCATGCCCGGAAGCAAACTCATTAGAAGTGTTGTCAGGTAGGCTACAGCTGTTTGGTAAATGGTCCAGAGATTGCTTATGCACGTCTATGGTTTATTTTGGATTTGTAGTAACAAGAAGGCCAAATCCAGTTGATCAAAGGGAAAGTCTTCTTTGAAACTAGTAGCGTACAACAGACTGCTGCTAGATCACCTGGTGCACCATGCTGAAAATGTGACAGATCACTAATTTCTAAATAGCTAATGATCCTGTCACCAGTGGTTCAATGTGCCATTATGGGATTAGAGTCCATTAGAGATTCTTCACTTGTATATCTTATACTGGGCAGTTGCTGAGAGCAGGAGGCTAGATGCCTAGATGGAGACTACATAAGAACCATGGTAATTACCTGGGATCTTTCAGGCAAAAGTCACCTAGACTAGCCTAGCGTCTGGAGGTTTGCAATCTGACCATAAATGCTGTTTGGTCAAGCATATTCATTCATTACTTCTTTGCTGTCCATTGAGCTTTTTGTGCCATGAGGGCTCACCTTCCTGATGAAGCTTAACAAGACTGAAACGTGTCTGCAGTCGCTTGTGTTCCTCTTCAGAGCAGAAGCAGCCTAGACGGTTGCTCTGAAATGCCACTATGGGTGGGGCCAACACTGATTGGCATGTGGTTAGTCCTTTCCTGGTATAATATAGGCAAACGAAAAACAAGAGAATGGAATGCTGTCTAGAGGAATGATTAGTGAATGAGACTGAGTCGCAGTCCATGACTGTTTTCCATTTGAAGTGTAATTCATTCATTACTGCTGCTGCCAGGAGTGTGCCGGCATACGCCAGTTGAATATTGGCCAATAGTTTGAGAGATCCACTGGATTCACCTGGGGTTTCTTCAGACATTTAAAAATGGAATCAATAAAATATGGCTTATGATGTGGGGCCCAGATAACATGTGTAAAAGATGCACCTAATTGGCCCTTATGATTTTGCCTCCAACACTGATCCCAACTTAGACCAACTCTTCACAAATGCCACGTTTGTGCTCCTTACCTCCATCCTTATGCATGCCATGGAATCTTGTTCTTTTTCACGTTTGGTTTGTGAAGTTGCCTTTTAGTCAGATTGAGAAGGTGTGATTGATCGTGCGCTCATTTTTCTCTGTTTGTCTAATGTTTGACATGTATTTTGACATTGTTCGAGTGAAAGGGACCATGTAGACTTTGCCATGTTGGCCTTCTAAAGTATTTGCCTGTAGACATGAACAACCCAAGTTTGGTGGAAAGGGAAAATTCTCCTATCTGTGAAGTAAGTGCCTAATCCAGGGGACAATGCATCAACAGAATTTCCTCCTTTCTAGGAAGGTTATGGTGAGGGAAATTCCAGTGATGAATTCTGCTCTGGATATATAATTTCATTCAAAAAGGATTTTCTGTTACTACCCTATTCTTGATCAATCACTAAGTTAGTTTGGTGTATGGCTTCATTCCACATTGCCAGGTGAGGAACATGCAAA
This sequence comes from Triturus cristatus, assembly GCF_964204655.1. Taxonomy (NCBI): domain Eukaryota; kingdom Metazoa; phylum Chordata; class Amphibia; order Caudata; family Salamandridae; genus Triturus; species Triturus cristatus. The sequence goes on from NC_140590.1 coordinate 1,717,096,086, forward strand.
GGGATGCATAGTGCCTCACCAGTGTGCATGTTGCTGCATGAGAATGAGATGTTTTTGTCTATGCAGGTCTTAGAAAGAGGCAGCATCAGGCAGATATGTTGAGGGGTGGGGCAGGGTCCCGCACTAGTGCATGTTTGTTAAAAAATATCATGAATTTGGAAACCCACCAGATGTTTCACAAAATTTAAGAGATGCTGTGGAATATACATCATGCAGAGTGAAATTAAATTTAAATCTTATGATGTTTTTAGCACAATGAAAACTATTATTTATTTATGTTTTGAAGCAGTTATACCATGTCGCAATTTAGAGAAAGTTGAAGAGCATGTGCTTTATCTTTTGTTCGCCATGATATCTATGTACACAAACTCACTCTGAATGATCAAAATCCTCTTTCTCAACCCTCCCAGTCTTGCCCAGGTTTGAGGTCCAAATAGAGCTTCCCAAAGTTGTCAGCATTGTAGATGAATATTTGAAGATGCAGTTGTGTGCCAGGTGAGGTGAAGTAAAGTTTTGTGTTCCATTCCAGCTGTCACTGTGTATGATCCTTGGTGCAAGGGAAACATGTTTCTTTGTGTATACACCTGTGTGTTGAACTTCTTTGCTCCTTGCATTGGAATGTGCCAAATTTCAGCTTTGACTTTAGAAAATGTTTCACTGGAACTGAGGTAGTCCATTTTAGACTGAATATTTTTTGTGAGTGTACTCCTAAGCCAAAAATGTGCTAACCCGGCAGCTCCTACATGGCATTTTATCATGTTGAAATGCATCACTAGGGGTGTGCAAAGGTTTTTACTATGCAAGCATAGCGTGTTGTGACGTTACCGATTATCGACCTTCACACAATTCCTGGAATTTCTTCCCTTTCTTCTCAGTGCCCCAGTGTGGATTCTCCATGAACTCAGCGTGCATTTCCACAATGAACTGAGATGTTTCCAAAATGTTTGCGCTAGTGTTATTTGGTTCTTGTCACACCCAGTTTGTGATCCCTAGGATATGCAAGGGTTACTAGACCAAGTCGAGGGTACTGAGTTCGATTGCCTCTGGCGTGTTCGGAGGACTTACTAGGGCCTGAAATCTGGGTATTAAGTACTCCATGGTGGCGCAAGGACATTTGGCAATGGCGCAAGAAAACCTACTCATCTATGCAGATGCGTCAGTTCCTTGTAAATCTGCCCTTAAGTACTCCACTTTAGCTCTTAACTCTCAGGATAGAAGTTTTAGCACTCCTGGGCTTATCAAGGGAAGTAGCATTAGGTTAGAGACTCAGAACTCAACATCTCACAAAATAACTCCCAATAATAGGATGGTCCAGCCATAACTTTAACTTGGTAAGAAAAATAAACTTATTCTAAACATCATGGGCAATATCAATAGAGTTTAATATTGGGGGAAACACTAACATTACGCGAACTAGACAAATAGATCCTTACAAGGTAATAAGTGATTCAGTTTATGCCCTTTCCTTGACCCTGAAGGTCAACTCGTAAGCTTTCTGTGGCACTGCATTCTATCGCGATTGGCGGCTGCCCACCCATTGGCAAATATAACTGGCAGCCATTATGCAGGCGTGGTTCCAAGTGAGACTATTGACTTTGTGATGCAGTGCATGGCAACCAATCCAAGGAGAGCACTGTTTTCTTGCAGCTGCAGTATTACAGCTCCTTTGCTCGCATATCCCTGCCTCTTCTTCTCTGTTTTTAGCATTCTCACAGGGTAATCAAAGTTTGGCCGTGCAAAGTAGCAGATCTTCATACAGTGGTTACAGGCCCTAACAAACCCTCAGGTAAACAAGAAAGAATATTTGAGTAAATCAGGGGGTCTGCCAGGAAATTAATCTGTATATTGCAGGAGAACTAAAGTTGACTCTAGGAATTTGTTCTTTAGGATTGCCGGGCTGCAATGGTGAATGGGTACAAAAGTCATATGAGTAGACTCTGCGGCACTACACTTAGGGCCTGATTTAGAGCTTGGCGGACAGGTTACTCCATCACAACGGTGACGGATATGCACTCGGCCGAAATATAAATTCCAGTATATCCTATTGGATTTGTATTTCAGTGGATGGGATATCCGTCACCGTTTTGACGGAATAACCTGTCCCCCCAAGATCAAAATCAGGCCCCTAGCTCTTTCGGTCATAGAACAACCACTGGCCCTGGTCGTCCTAAGTAAATCACTATGCGCTTTGTTGAGCAAGGCCTGCTTGGTGACAGGAGATTCCTGCATGCGCAAAGTTCTGTAAATAGTTAATGACCAGTGCCATTTCAACTGGGCTATCCCCCCAAACACTTCCAGGCAATGGAGGACAGCAGAGATGTTGCTAAGATCTGGTTGGGTGCAGCGAGGTCATTCTCTTCCAGGTCATTACAGATCCTTACAGCAACGTTTATCCATTAATAGTTTTTTTCCGGAGTTTTAAATAGCGCAAACTTCACCCATAGGTATCAGAACGCTTTACATGAGCACCAGTTGCATTACAGACGGACACATTCATTTTTGTCAGGCACAGGGATGTTAAATGATTTGCCCAGAATCACAGGATGTTGAGCGTCACTGCAGAGACTCGAACCCGGTTCCCTAGATTAGAGATTGACCGCCCTAGCCATTAGGCTACATCCTCTCCCCACACTTCAAAAGGCAGTGGTTGTCTGTAGTTTCTAGTGCAACTCTCTGAGCAGGTTCTCACCATGCAGACACAGTTGGGTTCTCTGGGCAGACCCCTCCTGAAGGGACAATTCAAGCATCACTCTCTCAGCAGGATAGCAGGCTCATCCTCCAAGGTAGAGCCTCAGCACCTTCAGCAAAAAGTTGCAGACGTCACAAGGGAGGTTCCCTTGTCTGACTGGAAAGTTGACTCTCAAGTACATCAGTTCTGATCTCACAAGATTCTACATCAACAAACAGGGTGTTGCCTATAAAGATGAGAAAGACGTCCTGGAATGTTGACATAGGTTTCCAGTCTTTCTTACATCACATTAACAAGCAGTTTGTGTATTCCCCTGACTCAATCTGGGACTGGTTCGAGGCAGTGCTGTGATTTGTGTATCTACAGACAGGACAGCCATAGTCTTTGTTTTCAAAAGACAGCCTGAAAAAGGGGTGGCCCCTGCAATCTTTTCATTCAGAAAGACCCCAAAAGAGCGAGAATCATTCACACTCTACACTCATCAGGCTTTAGGGTACTGCACCTCCAGGAGAACAAAAGTGCAGGTCAGGGCCGAAGACTAACTCTGTATTTGTAAAGAAACATCTGTTTCCTGTACGTCCACATCACCTATCAACCTGATGAGTGTGATATCTAAAGGGAAAGGAAGGGCAGGACCTGACCAAAGGCTATCCCTGCACTTCTAAAGAGACCATTGTCTCCAGTTCTACTCCGTCATGTCTGGGGAACATCTCAAGGTTCAGGAATGTCTGCAATAAACATAATTAGTCTGGCTGGCATCCTCCAACCTCCAATTTGTACACCTTGCTTAGGTGGAGATCCAAAATCGATTACACTGTTGCACCCCTAGCTCATCCTACATCACACATACAATATGCATATGTGCTTAGCCATGCACACTGAATGGGGAAACAGCGTTTACAACGCTGTCATTACATCACAGTACTGTTACATTACAGTCATTACAGCGACCGCGTTGTTAGTATGCGATGCATTTACATCGCAAGTCATTATAATGACTTGCTGTAGCGGGCGCTGAGGTATTGGGAAATAATTCCAACACCTTCCCTACTGTTGCACTAACTGTAGTAGGAATAGTAAATAATAGTATTCCTAATTCCAGCGTGTGAGAATGTGCCATCTTTCTTGCATGGTATGCCCCCACTTTTTGCTGAATTGATGATGTACTTTGACTGAGTGTGCCCTGGGCTCCTGCCAATCAGGTACCCAGGGCCTGTGTTCCTTCCCTAAAACTGCATGAAGCCTAAACCCAATTGGCATCTCTGGCCACATGTCAGCCCCTGGTAAATGGTACCCAGGGCCCTGTGACCAGAGAAGGCCCCTAAGGGTTGCAACACTTATTGTGCCACCCTTAGAGGCCCTGTACCCTTTGCAGGCTGAGTGTATTGGTGCAGACCAAAACAGAGAGTCGACATGGCACACCCTATGTGCCATGCCCACAAACACACTGCCCTGGCATACCTCAGTCACCCCTCTAGATGGGTGCACTATGCCAATGGTGAGGGTACAAGTGCATGAGCCCTGTACCCCTACAGTACCCAGGGCCATTCCTGGGCACTGTAAGTGCAGTGCTGCCATTAAGAGTATATGGTGCTGGGAGGTAGTCATCATGAACTCCACAGCACCATGATGGATACACTGAAGACTGAGAAGTTTGGTATCAAGAAGAAAGAAGACCTGCCGTGCAGCTAACAAGAGGAAGACACCAACTGACTTGGCCCCAGCCCTACAGGCCTGTCGACCCTCGAACCTGCTCCTGCTAAACCCCGGCGTCTCCAGTGGTCAGCAACCTCAAAAACCCCGGAGGACCTGACTGCCTTGTGAGTCTAAAAAGACTGGGACTGGGAAAGCATGTAACAGACCCCTGGCACCAGCCTGGAACCGCGACTCCTGCACACTCTTCTTCCGAAAAGCCTGGCCTGTGCCAGAGTGAACAAAGACCATGAGGACGTCCCCCCGGTGACTGTGACCAAGAATCCAGCACCCAAGGACCCTCCTCGACGCTCCTGACGACACATGCAGCCTCAACACCAGAGACCCCCCCCCCCCCAACCGCGACCAGCTGAGGCTAAGATTTCCCAACGCGGCCCCCTGTGCCCAGCTCCTGGGTGCCTACCTAACCTACAGCTTCTAACTTACCTCTCAAAGTGGTGGTCGCACCTGAAGAATCTTCGTCCCCGAGCTTGCAGCCTTTGTTCATCTTGTAGCTTCTCCATAGAAATCCATTGAGCGCCCGACGGCTCAAAAGCACCCTGCACCCAGCCGCCCCAGTGCCCCTGAGAGTGCAACATCTATCCTAATCTACTTCCCCACATGCCCAGAGCAAGTGACCAGGAGCCCAGCTCCCACAGCCGCGTGGCCTGCTTGCCAGCAGCCACCAACCAAAGGCCCCCTGCCCGCCATAGGAAAACATTTGGCCTAACTTTCTCTGCACCCGGTTGCCCCTGTGCTGCTGACGGTGTAACAACTGTACCTACCTGACCCTGGGAGACCCCTGAGTCTGTGCCCAGAACCTTAACTCTGCCAGTCGAGTACTTACCCAAAAGCCGATAACTCACTTTTCCTCCATAGGGTAACATTGACTGGCTTCACTTGGAAACTCCTTCAAGTCCCGAGTTTTGAAACTTTAAAATATTTACTAAAAATCAGCCAATCAACGAAAACTAAATTACTCACCTGTTATCAGGAGAGATGCCAGTGCTGGATCTTGGTGCCCAGCACTGACCCTGAAAAGTAATCACAACTGTACTTACAGATAACTTAATTTTCCTCCATAGGATAACATTGCCTGGTTTTTGCATTTACTTAGAAATTCCCATTGAGCTCAATGTTAAAATTGTGTTTGAACTGTGTTGCCTATTGCAACAACTATAACTATTGCATTCAAAAGTCTATTGCCTATTGAAAGTATTTAACTAAAGCATCTCATTCTGAGAAAGTATATTTTGATACCTATTGTTGGTTCTAAAATAAAACAACGATATATTTTCATATACAAACCATTGGCCTAGAGTTCAGTTCTTGAGTGTGTGAGACCATTTGCTGACTGACTGTGTATAACAAATGCTTTACACTGTCCTCTGATACTGCCTTACTGCTCGACCAAGCTACCACTTTAGACAGTAAGGGTATATCTAAATTTAGCCTCTGCCAAACCTCTGGGGACTGTGCACTCTGTGCACACTGAACCTTACTTTGGTGCTGTGTATACAGAGCCACTTTCTTACACAGCGCCCCCCCCCCTTCTGCAAATTACTCCTGCATACAAAGTTGTGAAAATGGGTCACATGAAGGCTTACAAACCAAACAACGTTCCTTTTCCTGCAACATTAAGCATCGTAACCTTTGTTTATGTTCAGCCTTTTTGGCCAGAAATAAGCAAAAGCCACATGAATTAGTTTTTTACTTTTTACATTTCTTTATAATATACTTTAATACACATACATTAGAAAGACTGATAGTGTAATTATGAGATGTATGAGAGAAAAACACTTTTAAAGTCCACTGAAAAAGGAACAGATTTCCCCCAACAGGGAATGAAAATTTGTGTAAGTTATGAGTTAATCTGTGCATCTTAGTGGTGGTTTGTGATGCTTTATTAGCGCACTCGATGTGTACATGACATTCACTGCTAAATAAAAAACGTATAATTAAACTAAATCATGGAGCAACATCATACCTGCAACCTTTGTTTCACCCTATATTCAGGTTAAATAAGAAAGGAGGGCCAAATATGTCTACCCAATTCAAGAAATACCTATTTGAATGTTATTGGGACACTGTACTTTTGCTGATGGATTAAAGTGCGTAAAACCTGATGGACAAGGGTTTCAATGCCATCAGAGGATCATTTAGTTTTTTTTTAGGTGGATCAGTTGAGTTCCAGTGGGTTAGATATTACATATTTACCATGCTGTTCTGCGGTTTCAAATGCTACATGGAAATGCAACTTATTTAATGTGTGCCCATTTACTTTAGATTATATGTGCACAATCATTAAAATCCCTACCATATAACTATGTCCAGCTATATATATATTTTGGACATTTATGGACAGTTACAACTAGAGCTGTCAACTTTTGCACCAAAATCAACTCACATTGTTAAGTTCTCAAAAGTGACACAAGATACTTCAGTTTACACTCTTTCTAACAACTTTTTAAAAAAAAGAGATTTTCTCAGGTTATGTAAAATATGCGCCTTATTCTGAAACTGCCTCTTTAAGAACAAAATTTGCAGAACTACTGCTTGTTTGTATCTGAAGAGTGATGAGTTGAGTGCAGTGGCTCGGAAAGCCAGCTCTAGTCCTACATACTGGTTTAATACATTTTCTGAAAACAATATAATTTAATTATTTTTTGCTGGGACAATAAACCATCATTTGAGTTAAAGCGAAACTCACTATTTCTGAAAAGTTAAATTTATGTAAATCAGTATTCCTTTTCTGGAAATTTTCAGTGCCTTCCATCTGTATGGCAATAATTAGACTATTTTTTTTTTTCAAAAACAAGTACTGGTCATTTCTGAATTTGACCTAAAATGCCATTAAAGTTTCATGCTTGTCAGATTACTAAAGCCCACTAGACCTTACAATGCTTGAAGCTGTCCCAGTGGTTGGTGTACCAAAGCTTATAGAGCCTGATGTCCCACGGCTGTTGCATACTCACTGATATTATCAGGGGCCCTTCTCCTTTCGAGCCCTTCTCCGAAGGTGACGCAGCACCCTGTGTTTTCCTTCTGATCTTGCTTGGCTGACACATACTATCCAAAGACAGCACATCCTCCGCCACCACAGATAAAGGACATTGTTCAAGGGGTTGCACTACAGGGTTAAAGGGAGATGCCCTTATCTAGATAATATTGCCTTCATTTCCTTCATTACCCTCCTCAAGTTATGCTCTGTGTAGGAAGTTAGCTCTTTATGTTGTATACCAAAAAGAGGTATACTGTGCAAAGAGTTTTGGTATTCCCTTATGAGTGGACAGGGGATTGCTCTCGCAATTTTAGGTGGTCCTCTAGGGGGACGTGTCGTCAAGCAGCGTTAGGATTATCAGAGAGGAGTGTTAGACATATGCAAATACATACACAGTCAATAAATAATGCACACGACTCAATAAGGAGATCCACACCCATTTATAGAAATAACACATATCTTTATATATATTTAGGCACCCGAATCAATGCAATCAGGTAAGTACGTTTTGCAAGAGAATTACTTTTAGGTATTAATAGTCAACTCCGTGCATTTTTCAGAGGTTGCAATGTTATCCTATGGGAGGAAAAACAAATACGGCATACAGTTAGATTATAGCAACTCACTAGACCAATCTTCTGGACTTAAATTGAGTATGGGGCATGGTCCAAAGCAGCACCAAGAGGCCACACTGGGTGGCACTGGGGCGGTGAGGTGAGGGGCAGAGGTCCAATACAGCATCTGGTGCCCAATGTTAGTCTATGGGGATCGGTCTCTGTGAAAAGAAGCTGCAGGTTTGGACTAGGGGGGCCATTCGAGCTGAATCAACCATCTTAGGGTACGTGGGGACACCTTTGGTCATCTTCTTGAAGGCCAGAGGCGACGGGTGCAGAGGTGCCATTAGGTGTCGGGTTTTTGTCCCCAGGAGCAGTCGCTGTAGAGTGAGCCTGCAGACAGAGGATTCAGGTGATGTTGGTGGGCTTTGTCTCTGGAGGGCTGGGGGACCACTTTGGCACCATTGCCCAACTTCAACTCAGGCTTGCAGTGACTGGGGCAGTCGTGCTTTCCGGTGTTGGGTTTTTGCGGTCTTGGAGTCCTCTCAGGTTTCTTTGGGTACCTGCAGGATGCAGGGAAGCAAATCCGCTGCTTCACTGGAGTTCCTGAGTCTTTAGAGAAATGCTTGCAGTCCTCTCATGCTTTGGAAGATCAGCAGCTTCCAGAATGAGACGACTTTGGCACAATTGTCGAATAGGTGATCAGGCCGGCAGGGTTGGCACAAAGTCAGTTGGTTTGCCTTCAGTTCTTGCTTTCATGGTTCTTCGGCCATTCTTCTTCTTTTGGTTGGCAGGATCTAGTTACCTGGTGCCAGGAGCTCCCCTAAATACTAGCTTGAGGGGCTCTGGAGAGTGTGGGGTAGAAGCCAATGGGCTACTGATCCCTGGGGTCACTATGCCCCCTGTATGACCACTTACTGCGGGAAGTGGGTATAACCTTGTCCCAGAGTCCCTAAGTTTGCCATCACCAAGATGGCAGACTCCGAAAAGTCGTATCCACTTCAGGTAGCCCACCTTACGGGTGGTACTAGCCTGGGGGTGGGCTTGCCTATCTGACTACTAATTTTCCTGCCTGTCCCGGTGCCAAAGGGGCTCTGGACACAGGGGATCTGCATCCTCTCCTGTGAGGAGGGCCGGACTGGCTGTACTGTGCATCAGGTGTTTCCCCAGGAGACTGGAAGGGTGGGTGCCAGTTTTACAGCGGTGAGGGCAGATGTTGTTATTGGGGTCCAGTGGTGCTGCACTATCGGCCCCCAGTAACAAAAGCAGCAAGCGTTACCAGCCTCCCGGGGCCAGGCAGAGCTTCCCTAGGGGCTGGTCCAAGAAAATTGCCAGGGCTGCTTTTAGTTCTCAGTCCTACCTATGAGGGAAGCCTGATTTGCATACCAAAGGTGGCGGGCTCTTTGAAGCTCTCTGCCTTGGAATGCTAATTCACAGGTCATTCTGTGGGAGGGAGTGTAAACACCCTCTGCCCAAGCAGGCTTTATTCATTACGCCCTGAAAGCAAAGGCACTCATCCGTTGCGGTCAAACTCATCTGTGGTGGCAGGCTGGCTAAGATGACTCAGTCAGCACACTAGTAGTAGGTAGGTTTCCAGGGGACACCTCTAGTGAAGATGGTGATCCTCCCCAAGCTGAACTATTTGTTTGATAACATCCCTTAATCTTTTCCTATGGACAGCATAGATAAGATACAAGGGAGGATAGAGATCTTTTTTTGGACCTCTAAATGTCCTAGACTTAGTTGGAAGAAACATAGAAGGTAGTTAGTTAATGGCGGGGTAGCATTGCCAGGCGTTTTTCTTTAATACCTCTCCTTCCAATTCAGGAACTGCAGAATGGTCTTGGTGAACCCAGATAATTCTAGTAGAGGTAAAATCTATGCATGGCTGTTCAACTCGATTGGGCAGGAGGATATCCTGTACATGTTCGGGGAATAGAAGTACTTCAAGAAGGTCTGGCTTAAAGTACTGCAGGCCTTCTTGGAAGTTTGTTATTGTATGAAGAACATCCTTGGAATTGATTACTGCTCAGAGTTTGCCCCAGTTTGGAACTCCCCCGGTACTCCTCCTTTCTAGTTGGACAAACTGACCATCCCTCTGAATAAAGTGGGCATTAATTGCTGGGGCAGCTACAGGAAGATACTGGGCTAATTTTGTGGGTGGTGTTAAGTGCAGAAACCAACTATTTCTATTGGGTGCGTGTTGCATGTGAAGTCGGAGCTCCATCCCCCTTCATCACCAGGACTATTGGCTGAGGAGACTAATGCATCCCCTTGCAGAATCTGTGTATGAGCTCATAGCAAAGGTTAAAATTCTGGTGCATCAACCCAGCCGTTTATCCTTCAGAGGTTAATATAATGAGTACTGTTGAGTTGCTAATAAATAACATGAGAGCCAAGATGACCCAAAAGGGTGAGCATATACTTTACATCTACATATGCTATGTTATGTGAGGCTACGTCATCCTTACCCTCACTTCCGATAACCCCTCACAATATGAATACTATGTTGTAGATACAGTTACCAGTGATGAGATTACTATTAGGCTATAGAAAAGGCTATGCCAGTGACTTTCACTGGACCCATATCAGGTGTTTTGGTATCACTGCCATCTGGTCATGTTGTTACTTTACCCAGAATCCTGTGACTGATGCTCCTATTTCTCTCTGTTGATGACAGGTACACATACGGAAAGCCGGTCCAAGGACAGTACAGTGCTACTGTATGCCGCAAGCCATTTTATTACCTGTGGAGCTGGAGTTCCTTCAAGTACCCCCCAGATCTGTGCATGACAATGACAGGCAAGGTAATGGGGCATGGGTTAGGGGTCAGTGTTTTGAGAAGGAAGAGGAGAGTAGATTATAAATCAATGGCATTTGCGTGCAGCATTGTCTTCAGAGCTGATAGCCACTATTGCACTGTTACAGAAGGCACAACTTGCTCTTCTTCGGCTATTTTAAGAGTTTCGTCATTCTTTGTCCCTATTGCTTGCTGTCTTCCATTTGACCTGACTATCATCTGTATGACCCGTATTTCGGCTACGTCCAGAGAGGTCCTCAGAATTGTCTAATAATGCTGATCTTACTGTAGAGTTTCCATCTGAAATGACGCCGCTATCTGCACATAGTGGATTCTATTTTATTTTTGTTTGAAAAGCTTGATTTAAAAATTGAGAGCAATTGCGAAAACAATAAAAAGGAACAGAACTAGATAAGAAATAAATGAATGCGAAATACTGTACATTAAATTCAGCTCAATAAAGTAAAACATATCTCAAAGTGGACTAGATTTGAATGTATCCCATTATTGTTTTTAAATCTAAATTTTCTTCACAGCACACTACTTAATCCCTTTGGTACAGGCAGTATGCCAATAGTTTCGTTAAAATGCAGTTTGCTTAATTAAAGAGTTTCCTTGATTTCTCAGGCTCCTAAGACACGATCCTATTTTTTAAAGTTGCTTATTTTTAAGGCTGTGTTTCACTTTGCACCCCTTTCCCACCTCATGATGGTACGCCACTCTTGGAAATCTCTTAAACTTTTTATGGAAATTGCTCAATTCTGAGGAGATTGCACTGGCTGGGCTTACTCCACCATACTATGAAAATTGTGGAGATATTCAGTTGATGGCTTGCTCTTCATACTAAGGATTTTCACCAGAAATTAACTGGTCCATCAACAGCCTACAGCAAGGGGCCACGGTCACACTCAATAGAAAGTGTTGCTTCACTTGCTGCTGGTGTGTTGAGCCCTACAGTGGAGGTGAACACCTGTAGAAAGTAGCCAGTAAACAGCACTCATCTAAGTTGGTGTGTAAAACACACCTGAAAATACCCCGATAAACACCTGAAAATATCTTGATAAACACCTGAAAATATCCTGATAAACACCTGAAAATACCCTGATAAACACCTGAAAATACCCTGATAAACACCCTGATAAATACCTGAAAATACCCAATCATTTCCGGTCTTTTCAATCCTGCCTCTGTGACCTTAGCAGCAGTGAAGTGACAATCTATCTAAGAACTGAAGGCTTCTAGAACTGATAAAAGAAAATATGTTTTTATGTCATCGAATCAGTTGTTGCACCCATACATTATTTGTGTATTATTCCTTCAGGTTGTGTAATTTGACACTCTGCAACCGAATGTTAAATCTATTTGAGTATGCAAGTTTGACTTACACGTACAAGTAGATTTTTTTTACCAGAGTATAGCGACTTAAAAGATAGTTTTGTGTTTGTGAGGGTTTGCACAGGAATGGATGTTAACCTGTGGATTTATGAACATACACAAGCTTACACATTTGTGAGTACTCACAAACCTTTATACAACCTGTTCCATCTCCAGAATAGGTCAGGCATTTACTCCGGTCAAGGATAGGAGTAAGTCACTATGCAGATTTGCTGAAAGTTGGGAAGGGCATTTTTTCATGAGGGAAAATATTTTCCCTGTGGGGAAAAAAAGCTAAATAGTGCATTTTCACTGATGCTGAAGATTTTCTTGTGGGAAACAGGAAATTTATGTTCGATGGAATGTGTGGCTGTAGATAACACATGCTCTGCATACTCCTGCCATCTAGTGTTAGGTCCGGATGTGTGCAAGTTGCTTTTCTTCCAGGAGCTTATAGCTAGGGCAGCTGCATATCACCAGGCCCCTTTGCACAAAGACCCCATCAAGGAGGACTTTCTTTTTGAGACACTCTCTTCTACCACTGGAGCATGTCTATATCTGCCCATGCTAAAGGGGTTTTCTCCGTCACTCAAATGAAATCTTTAAAGATCGGGTGCAGGCACATACTATTGCACCAAGAGTAGACAAGAAATACAAAGCTGCACCCTCTGATCCACCTAACATCAAGGGCCAACTTTCCCCTGACTCGCTCATTGTATCTAATGCCCGCAAGAGGGCCATCTCCCATACATCAGCAGATGCCCCTTCATCCGACAAAGAGTATAAACTCATCTATGCTTTGGGGGAAAAGGGTGGCAGCATAGGCAGCCAACTATTGGTGAATTGTCAACACAGGTCCTATTGGGACGAAATGGGGTAACTCCTCCAACATCTCCCTGAGGAGCACAAGAAAAGAGGCCACCACATTGTCCAGGAAGGTAAATTAATTTCAAATAGTTCAATCCGATGCGCCCTCAACTCAGCGGACACAGCTGCCAGGGGGATAAATACAAGCATACTGCTGCATAGATATGCTTGGCCATGGATATCTGGCTTTAAATGAATGTCGCTCTTGACCAACAACATCTTTTTGGTCCCCAAGTGGATCAAACATTAGAAAAAAGGAAGAAGGAAACTGAGGTTGCCAAGTCAATGGGGGCACTTCAAATCCTCACTCACCAAGACAATTCCATGAGATACCTCTACCTTTTCCTATAGACAAAAGCATCAGACCTCCCCTTTAAGGGGATATTATAGAGGCACATATCAAGGAAATAATTATAAAGGGCGTGGACAGGTTGCCTCTCCTCACACCAAACCATCCACTTCCAAACAGTGACTCATTTCTCATCCCCCCGACCATTTAACACCTGTCAGGGGATGACTACAACTTTTCTTCCCTGTCTAGAAAACCATAACAACAGACCAGTGGGTGTTGGATATTATCCAACATGGTTATTGTCTGGAGCGCATCAAAACAGCTCCAAATATTCCACCTCACAGGCACATACTTTCCATATAACTCCAAACGTTGCTCAAACAAGAAGCACAGGGTCTATTGCAAAAAGGAGCCTTAGAACCTGTTCTTCCAGAACAACAAGGTTCAGGTGTATACTCTCTATACTTCCTCATTGCCAAAAAAGATGGCTCACTCCACCCCATATTATATCTCAGTCCTTTAAAATGTTATATCCTCTCAGAACACTTCCACATGATAACTCTTCAGGATGTGATTCCTCTATTACAACAGGGTGACTTTATGTCTGCACTGGATTTAAAGGTCATTAACTTTCACATCCAAATACATCCAGCTCACTGCAAATACCCCAGGTTCGTGATGGCAGGAACACAGTTTAAAGTGCTCCCATTCCGAGGCACTACCCCACCCCTGGTGGTCACCAAATGCCTAGCGGTACCCAAATCCAAAGGAACTCAACCTTGCGATTTGGCTCCTGAGGTCATAGCATTCAGTTGCCTTAATCTCTCACCAGAATTTATGACCATTCTCAGAGAAGCCCGTAAACCCACAACCAGAGCGTGTTATGTTGCAAAGAGGAGATGATTTGTTTTCTACTGCCGTAGGAAACACATTGACCCATTTGATGAAACTGTTCAAGACATTGTCTGCAAGATAGTGCATTTGCAGACTTTTGGACTACCATACCCTTCTAAATGCCTGCATCTAGCTGCAGTAGCTGCCAACCTGCAAAACAGACAAGGGTTATCATCGATCAAGATACCAGTTATTAAGGCATTCATGGAAGGTCTTAATAGAGTAATTCCGGCTAGGGTTCCCCCTGCCCCGGCTTGGAATCCCAAGATTGTACTCACCAGACTTATGGGTCCACCGTCCGAACCCTTGCATACTTGCCCTCTCCAATTCCTATCTTGAAGGTAGCCTTTTTAGTAGCCATCACTTCTCTTAGATGTGTCAGTGAGCTCCAGTCACTAACCTTGGAAGAACCTTTCTTCCAGCTACATAGAGTTAGGGTAGTCCTTCGAACTAACCCAAAATTCCTTCCAAAGCTAGTTTCTGCTTTTCAACTAAATCAATCAGTTGAATTACCAGTCGTCTTTCCGCAATCTGATTCAGTTGCAGCCAGGGCCCTTTATACACTAGATGTTAAAAGAGCTTTATTGTATTATATTGACAGAATTAAAAGAGTATCGTAAACCAAGCACCTCTTAGTGTCTTTTTCGCCCCCTCACATAGGAAAGCCCATATCAAAATCAGGTATTTCTAGATGGATAATTAAATGCATTCAGACATGTTAGGCCAAAGCTAAAATAACTTTGCTCACTCCTCCTAGAGCACATTCTACCTGCAAGATAGTAGCATCTACGGCTTTCCTGGGCAATACCAATATCTGAGATTTGAAAAAGAAGCTACATGGTCAACCTCACATACTTTCACTAAACAGTATTGTGTAGATGTATTAGCATGCCAACAGGCAAATGTAGGACATGCTGTCCTATGTACCCTTAGACAAACAACTGCACACCCACAGGTTAGCCACCACTTTCTGAAGGGCACTGCTTTATAGTCTATGCATAACATGTGTATCCACAGCCACACATGCCACTGAATGGATTATATCACCCTGTAAGCATCTATTCGTAGCATGTTGTGCTGTAGATTCACATGCGCTCACCCTCCTCCTGACACCTGTGGCCAATGCAGTACCTATATACACTATCAGATATATGTTCATCTCTTTACTAACACTTACTCACACTCCGTTCTCACCTGACTTCGGGAAAACAATCTAACAATGGAGTGGATGCCCATGCGCAATATCACCGAGAGGAGGAGTAACTTTGTCTTGTGACTCGAGTGTCTTTTTTGAAGAAAAACAACTTGCACACATCCAGACCCAACATTAGATGGCAGGAGTATGCAGAGCATGCAAATCTACAGCACTACATGCCACGAACAGATGCTTACAGGGTATGTAACAGTCAATTTTTTATGAGAAAAATTAATTAAAAAAATTAGAAATCTGCACCCCCCTGCGATAGGTAACCTGCGGTGCAGATTACCCCTTTTTTGGGGGGGGGGGGAATCGGGTCCAGTCTCTTTTCCTTACATATATTTTTTATTACATATATTTAGCGGTCAGTTACATTTTCCACAAGCCATTCAATGCTTATGAATTTCCTACCTGAGGTTGATGCATGCCTGCTCCCCCTCTCTGAGTCATTGTTGAGACACTTTAGGGATTGTTCCACAACCCCCTTGATCAATGGTCTGTATGAAATCAACACGTTTGCTTCTCAGCTCTTGAAGCTGAATAGTTTCTCATATGTTGACTTTTGTTCAGCTGGAAAGGTCTGGATGCTTTTCTAAGAAAGTGGAGCTGGACTTCTTCAACATGAAAGAACGCTCATATACAATGGCATTCGATGTAGAGGGCTCCGTGACTGAAGATGACACTGGTAAGTTGCAGACCAGGAAAGGAACCTGCTCCTGAAGCTCAGGTGAAGAACACCGCATCTGTAGACCAAGGTTTTGATAAGGGTTTCATATTCAGGAGCTAGACAGCTTCAGTTTGATGGTAGATATATTGGCTAGGGCATCTAGGCAGAAAGTTATAACTTTGCCGGCGATAAAAGCATCTTCTGCTGCCCATGGGCACTTTCATTGGCCAAAAGTTTGGGATTAATGTCATGTTAGATTGAATAAACACACCTGGGATATATGATTCATCTGAGTGTCTTCTTGAGGGGTTTTCCAGGTGATTCCTCATGACTGACTTCTTGCCCTCTACAGATGTGACTCTCTCTGGATCCAGGTCATGTACGATAGCTTCTGATATTGCAGCTGTGACGTTTGAAGGGACAGATGATTACTACAAGAAAGGCATACCCTACACTGGCTGGGTATGTAGGACTACAACTGGAGGAACGGGACGAAGCAGTCTTTGCGACACAGCTGTCCAAACTGTTTCATTCTTTCCTGCGTTGTCTTTCTTCCTCCTCAGACACCTGTCTTTCTTCTGTCTTATTTCAGATCTGTGTCTTCTTCCACTCTAACACTTGTTTTACTCTTTCTACTTTGAAGATATTTTCCACCCCTTTTACCTTCTCTTGGCCTTCTATAATATCACCGTTCACTGATCTCTCTATATCTTCTGTCTTTCTTTCCCCACCTTTCTCTCATCATCCACTTTACTCACAGCGCTTCTCTCTTTTTCCTCGTCCGCGTTTACAGCTCCATTTACCTCCTCATCAACATCTGTCACCAGCTGTCTTCCCTCGTGTGTCTGTATTCTCTGCCACTCACATATCTCTTTCACCTCTTTTTTCACATCTGTGACTTCTTTCACCTCTCTTTTCCACATACAAGTACCTGTCCTTCTCAATAGTCTCCATCCCATTTGTCTCTTAAACCCATCTCACCTTTCTTCTTGCACACTCTAGCCACCAATCTTCCATCCTTATCTTCTCTCATCTATCCGTCTTCATCCTAATGTCAAATATGCCTTCATCTTTTTTCTTATATCTGCATCCCACCTTTTAAGGAATATATTTTGCTTGGAAAAAAGGTTTATAGAAACGTATAAACTATAAAAAGTATAAAAAGTCTATTTGAATGTAAATAATATTTTGCTCTGTATGCTTTAAAAGTCTTGGTGCTTTTTCAATATCAGTAATGGAACTATTAATCAATAAAGGTCTCAGAACATAATGTGTTGAGTACTTTCTGGTTTGAGGCATGTAACTCCCTAACCTTCCTGTCATGAGATGAGGCCTATTTTCTGTGAGCCCTGAATTTGTGTTGCTGTCTTGAATTCTAAAACGGACATAGAGAAAGCACCCTTCACATCAATGACTGAACACACACGTTGCTTGTACAGAACAGTCATGTGCAGCAATGCCATGTTATTGGAGCACACTTCCTACAGTCAGCATTGGCACTGTGTATACTACAACCTTTATGGTTGAAGTGCCTTTGCAGGAATGGAAGTTAGATAGAAATGGGATTTTGCAGACCGTGGTTATGAAATATAATTGCAAAGTTCAGATAGTCAGTGACAACTTTAATAGAAAAAAAGATTTTTCTCTTGCTCAGTTCTGTTCACATCTTTACCCTCCCTATCACCTGACACATTTCTCTTTCTCACACATCTAATGTTCTCTCTTACACATCTAATGTTCTCCTCATCCCCATTTCCATGCGTCCTCTATCAATGCCTCTCTCTTCTCCTCTCAGTACCTTTTTCTTTATTTCCCACATCTTATGTCTCATCTCTCACTCTCCTGTTCTCTCCCTCTGTGCTGTCCTTTTTTAATCTCCTTCCTTTCTTTATTCTCTCAAACGTGGTACCATCCCTCTGCCCTCACATATCTCCTTCGTTATCCTCTCACCTGTGTTTCAATCCGGTCACACACCTTCTCACTTTCTTCACCGCCCTACCTACATTGTCTTTCCTTCTCTGACACAGTATCGCCTCATCTCCTAGACCTGAATTATTTCCTCCTTTCTCGCCTGACAGTTCTACCCTCTAGCAATTCTCTATTCCTCAGACCCACCTTTATCCCTTCGACCCTTCTCTTCAAGCCACTTTCCATTTTCTCATCTCCCTCTCTTGTTGCAGATGAAGCTTGCCAGTGCTGATGGCACCCCAATGAAAGGTCAGACCATCTACCTGTTTAGTGAGTGGGGTTCGCAGCGACTGAACCAATCATATGAGACCGATGATTCCGGAAGGGTGTTCTTTTCCCTGAATACCTCCGATTGGACCTCATCAGTCAACCTGAGGGTAAGTACTTCTCACTGAATACCTCCGATTGCTCTGTTTCAGTCAATCAGAGGGTGCATTCCGTTCCCTGAATACCTCCAGTTAGTCCTTCTCAGTCAACTGTTGGATAAATAGTTTTCCCTGAATACCTCCAATTGGTTTTTCTCAGTCAACCTTTGGGTAAGTTATTTTTTCCTGAATTCCTCTGATTGGTCCTTCTCAGTCAACCCAAGGGTAAGTTCTTCTCCCAGAATATCTTCAATTGGTCCTTCTCAGTCAACTTGAGTGCGAGTTAGCTTCTCAGAATACCTCTGATTGGTCCTTCTGAGTCACCCTTAGAATGAGTTCACACAAGTTGAGGTAGTCAGTCCCCAACAAACTTGCACCTTAGTGATAACGGCAAGAGAACCCAGATGTTAGGAGGTCATGAACTGCAACCTCCGGCAAGTTTCAGTCCCCCTAAAAGTCGAGAAATGAACTTCACGATTTTAGGAAAATCATTTTGCTTGCTTTCTGTTGGTTAGGAAAATCATTTCCCTTGCATCTGGTTGACAAATATATATAGACAATCAAGAGTCTTTGGTATTTCTCTCAAGAATGTATATTATTTAAATAACAAGTCCAATTTTTAACTTGTTTTGAAAATTTCTTAGAAGATTTTTAGAATTTCAAAAATACGGATATGTTTGATAAGTTACTTGGGAGTTAGATAAATGGCATCATGTCTAAATCATTTAGTTGCCTCTAACCAGTTTTTCCCCCCACTGTAACAGAGGGGTGTACATTTTGAAAGTCCAGCAAATTAAGAAATTCAAATACTTTTTAATTTTGCATGCAAGAAGCGCCTATACACACCATTACTTAAAATGTGGCACCACTCCAAAGCAGGGTCCAGGGACAGCCCCTTCTGATTCTTGTATTTTTGTCTCCAAAAACATGCTACTTAGTTCTGGGAGCAAATTTGCCACACCGTCACTTTTCCTTTCAACATTAGAGGTCACTGTGTTAGTTTTCTCTGTATAAGGTCAAGTAGAAGTGCTATAAAAGTGACTATATCTGGGGAAGACAGCCTGATCGTTTGTTTGCATTCCCTATGTTAATAAAAGTAAGCTATATCTACAACTTTGACACCTTTGCAGAAATGTCCTCGCAATTTAACAAAAAATATAATTTTGTCAGAGATCATTTTAAATCTCATTTTATGCCCGCAAGAGACACTGATACATTCATAATTTTGAATAGTGAAGAACCGTGCTCTTAATATTACTTCACACAGTTTTAGTAATATTCACCTAAAGAGCAAACAAAAAGTTTCAGAAATGTAGGGCTTCTTTCTGTCATTGGCAGTTGCACAACTTTTATTGGTATTTGATTTAAACTTTCTAAGATATATATTGCCTTCCAAAATTGTAGATTTCGCATTTGGTATTTTTCAAGCAGAGTTCCCCTTTTTGCCATAAATATAAACCAAAACATCTACAAAAAATAGGTGTGTCACTAACTTTGTCTTACTTAGTGGTGTGTGATTAAATTGGCACAAACAAGATTTTGGGAAGGTAATAAACTTTCCAAATTCATCGATCATCTTCTCTAAACTTATTTCTAGGAAAGGCGTTTAATTTTCGAATAAAAACGTGATTTTTCAAAACTCTGCACCAGCACCCATTGCCATGGTTGCAAAGTTAAAAAAAAAAATACTGACAGAAGTATTTTCTACTCTCCAAATTGAAATTACATAAATGTATCTGTAAGCACATTGTATCATCTTTACCAATGATGTTTACCAGCACAATGAAATGTTGTACATTGCTGTAGCTGTGCTATAGTCATCACATTTTCCTTGAATGCATTTTGCAAGCCTTATATGCAATAAACAATTTAACATGCCTCTAATGCACAGCTTCTTCCCTCTTATAACGCTCTACTTGATGAGGATTTATTTTCAACATTGTGAGACTCCCATACGCGAGTCCCCAATATCAAATGAATTCCCCCTTTTCAATTACAGTTGCAGGTACAGCAAAACGGATATCAAAGGTAATTTGGATGAATGAAGAGCAGTAGCTATACATGGCTCATTTGATTAGCTGTTTTGAGCAAGTTGTACTAATGTTGTGTTATGCAATGCTGTTAAGAATTTGTATTTCTCACAAACAAACAAGAGCGATCCATATGTCCTTGCGAACCAGGTATTGCTAATAAGCAGAAGCAATGTTCACAAGGAACTCATTTTTAATAGAAATTATTCATTTTTGCAGCAATTAGAATGCCCTGCTTGACTCAAACAGAACAGACAGATACAGAATCAGACCTTAACTCAATAAGGCATACCAATATTTTAACAAAGTTTTACGATAAAGGCCCACAGAACAAAATGTTTTGTAGTCCCCACATCAGCCAAAGTGAGTGTTATTTATTTTGCAAAGCAGTATTTCACATACAAAATGGCATAAAATATTTGCTGTCTGTGTATTTACATTATATACATTTTCACATTTGAAAGTGATTTGTGAACCCTAGTGAAATGACCATAACCAAACCAGTGAAATATATTTGGTGCTATTGGAAAACTTGTGGCGGTGGTTATTGGCAAATAAAAGAGGAGCCAATTGGAGATGTAATACAATCAGTTCTTCAAGGACAACTATATGATTTGTTGGGGCTCTCCCTTTTTAATAGTCCACGACGTTTCGACCCTCTCAGGGTATGAGGTCTCTTCAGGACAAAGATTCTGGGGACGAGCAACCCAATGAGGGTGCCCGAATAGTAGAAGTCCTTCTTAATAATTTTCTGGGTACTTCTCAATGATGGCAAGGATACTTAATTCCCTTTATACAAAAGCCACAGCTTGGCTTCAGTTGTTGTTCACAGTAACAGGATTACTGTAGGCCCAAGTCTTAGTTGTGAGTAGTGTCCAAGGATGAAGGTGGTGCTTCAGGAACCACTTTGAGGCATGGTGTTATGTATTAGACCGTGACCTTCAGTAAGGCTGTAATTAGCAGTGGAGGTCTCTTTTAAAGAGACAATGTCCGTTTCTGAGTTGTGAGTAGCATCAAAGTATTGAGGGTAATGCTTCAATAATATGCAAACAGTTTGCAGCAAACAAATGCCAGTAATAGCGCCTTGCCGTCTAGCTGATTCGTTTCCCTGACGGTCACCGATTATACCATTTCCGCGCTCCATGCCTCATATTATTGAAGCATTACCCTCAATACTTTGATGCTACTCACAACTGAGCAACACCCTTACAAAAAGCAGGGTTTAAGGACTTCATGGTTGAGAGGGTTCCAAACAAGAGGATCTCTCTAAAGATGAAGATAGTTCACCACTGCTCTTGAGAAGCCATATGTATATCATATTATATCATACTATTGTATATTATACTATACTATATCATGTTATATTATATTACACTATATTATACTATACTCTACTATATTGTATTATATTATATTATATTATATTATATTATATTATATTATATTATATTATATTATATTATATTATATTATATTATATTATACTATATTATATTTCAAGATTAGGGGTCCACCTCCAAAACAGGTCTGTCTTGTATTGAACATAATTCTGTACAGTGTTAGAGCAACTGTTAGGAAATTCAGAAGTGATAGTAAAAGCTTTGAGGCAAGTTATTTCTTTTAAGGCATTAAAGTGCTTGTGTAGAGTGAGATGCTTCCCAAATCTCTGCTTTCAAAATGACATGTGGGAGAAAGTGCCTCTTTTGCATGGTTAGCCCCCCAGTTTTTGCCTAGTTTTGATGTGGTTCCAAATGAAGTGCTCAGGGCTCCTGCAAATCAGGTCCCTTGTGCCAGTGCTTCTTCCCTAAAAACAAACTCCCAATTGGTACTTCTATCCTCTGTAAGTCCCTAGTAAATGGTACCCTGGGTACCTAGGGCCTGGGAGCTGAAGAGGGTCCCCTGGACCTGTGAAGGAGAAAACGACAAAGTTGACATGGCACCCTGTCTGGGTGTCTTTCCAACCAGCAGTGCCTACGGGCATAGGTAAGTCACCCCTCTGGCAGGCCCCACAGCCCTAAGGCAGGGTGCACTATACCACAGGTGAGGGCATATCTGCGTGAGCAGATATGTCCTTACAATATTGAGGCCCATTTTCCTAATATTGAATGTGCCGGGGAAGCCATAGAGAGTACATTGGCTAGGAACTCAACGACTCGAGTTCCACAGCACCATGATGGTTTCACTGAACCCAGGAGTGTTTGGTACCACACTACTACTTACAATAAATCCCCATTGATCCCAGTATGGGATTTACTGTAGCATGTACTCAGAGAGTGCCTAAGAGGTGCCCCCTCAAACCCTACCAACCCTGGTGTGGTCTCCGACTGGATGTAGGCAGCCAGCCAGCCACCACCAGATATATTTCTGGACCCCTGGGTATATAAAGCCCCTGCTCTCTGGAACCAGAAACAATGCACATCCTTGGGAGAGGTGTCATATCTCCTCCCCCAGGATGGGCAGTGCGGAAGCTTTAAAGGCCTGCCGCCTTTGTAAAGCGACTCTCCTCCTCTGCTGCTAGCAGCAGATGGCAGTCCCTGGTTTACATCCCCATTTTGGGTGGAACAATTCGCAGGAAAGATTCAAAAGAACAGAAGGTGTGCCCACCTCTGCCAATCCCACCCCTCAGGTGGGGAAGAGCACAACTTTTAAACCCCTCCATTTTAAAGATGGGAAGACCCCTCCAATCCGGACTAGGTCAATGCCTCCCTCCCACAGGAGGGTGGCATAATAGAGGGTGTAGTCACCCCAGATAAGGTGCCCATTGGCCCTATCTGCTACTGCTCTTAAACACCTCCTAAATGTAGTATTTATATGGCTCCCCCAAACCTAGAAACTAGATCTGTGACAACCTAAGAAAAAAGTAACCCTGGGCGGAGCCGGCGTAGTGTCTCTACGCAAAGTTTCACGGCGTTGGAAAGCAACCCCGTGGAACTTCACTCCGCGCCCTCCCAAAGTAATTAAAAAGGCACTTACCTGCCCCGTGGCTGCCTCCTCCTCAACATGGCCGCTCTCCCGCCTCCTGCTCGCTGTCCTTCTTCACTAATAACCACTACATTGTACGTCTTGCGTGTGCGCATGCACACTCGCAATATGTACAACGTAGGGGTTATCAACTTATCAGTGAAGATGGACGGTGAGGAGGAGGTAGGAGAGTGGCCGTGTCGAGGAGGCGGCAGCCACAGGGCAGGTAAGTGCCTTTTTAGTTACTTTGGGAGGGTAGAGGGGCCGGCTAACTACGCTCTGTAAGGAGTCGTAGATTTGCCTGAACTCCGTGTTCGCAATGGAACGGGGAGTATGCAAAACTCGCAACCTCCGCTGGCGGGTGTAGTTACCCACCTGGGCTTAGAACAAAGAAGACGACCTGCAGAGAAGACTGAAGACGGCCTGTCTCCAGCTTCTGTGGTCTTACAACCTGTCTTGCAACCAGCAACATCTGAAGGCCTGGGAGGACTGCTGCCTTCAAAAAAGACTTCAATCTCCCATGGACAGCGGACCTGTCCTGAAGAAACCTACTCCAATTACTCCGGATCCTGGTGGATCCGCGTCTCGTGCTCACTCTGCATCTGACGCCCACGGCCCGAGTATGAGTGGTTCACCTGTGCAGTGAAGTCCTCCGGCGATCCTGACCTCATATCCAGTGTTGTCTGACCTCTCCCGCTCTCAACAAATGTGCCTGTATTGTGAATCCAGAGGCTCCCGCCGACTGCGACCGGCTCCAGTAAGAAGGCTTCAAAGTCAAAAGGCACCCCTGCACCCAAAGCCCCTGGGCCTTGGTGAGCTGAACCAATGGTGCCCCTATGACCCCATACATCCCAACTTACCTCTGCTGTCGTTGGTCTTCCTCTTGCGACCTACGGTGCCACGCCTGCAGCCTCTTTGCCAGAAGAAGAATCCCTATTGAAAAGCATTGGGCCTCTGACGTCGAATTGGCACCATGCACCCGGCCGCCCCTGTGCCACTGGTGCTGCATGTTTGGTGATGCTTTGAAAGCTTGGCCCCTGCAACTGATCTACTTACCTGTATACAGTGTGGCTCTAGGCACCCCCTGTCTCCATTGGAAAGCATTGGGCTGAACTCCGATTTTGACCTTTGCAACCTGGGACTGTAAGTTTGATATTTACCTGTTTAACCGCAATATATTGTTCTCCATAGGATAAGATTGGACTGTGTTGAAAAGTTTCTAAGGATCGATTTTTGGAAGTGAAAAGTATTTTTAATTAAAAAAACATACTTACCTTCTCACGAAGATCTTGGTCTTAAAATAAAATACAAACAAAGTATATTTTTCTAAAATTGATCTGGATCTCCTTCTTGAAACGTGTGTCCATTATTGATCACTGTTGTGCAATAAATGTCTTACACTCCTCTGCATTAGGCCTCAGGCTGCTCACCCACACTTCCACTAATAGAGCACTTTGGGTTTCATATTGAGCCCTGTACAGTTTTGCAGAACACCTGGACTCTGTGCACAGTATTACCACCTAGTGGACATTGAGTAGCTTTGTGCACTTATAGCAGGTATCTATAGGTTTGGCAGAGGACTAAAATGTGTGTGTCAATGCTTTCACTGGTTTAAATTAGAGATGTTCCGCATCTGACCAGGTAGGAGAGCCTGTCCCTGCTTTGCAGATGTAGGAAACTGCATCTTACATTGCATCTGTTGCAAGGCATTGGAAGTCCCAGCAGTGTAGTACATAGTGCCGTCCACTTAAGTGGATCACTGGTAGATCCTACATATTCGCAAAGTGCAGAGATGTTAAGTATCTAAATAATTTTATACTTCTGTTCTATGCAGGGGAGCTTCAAGCTCGAGCAGCAACATTGGGAGTATGGGAAAGTGGTGCCCCGCTATCAGGATGCCCACATACGGCTGAAACCCTTCTACTCTAAGAGTAAGAGCTTCCTGAAGATACACTCTGCACAAGGAGAGCTGCCCTGCGGTCACACGCAGGACTTGCAAGTGGACTACATCATCCAGCGAAACCAGCTGCATGAGCACGCAGAACATATGGAGCTGTTCTACCTGGTAATGTCCTGGGAAATAGATTTGAGGAAATGGGGTTGAATTGAGGGATGAGGTTGACATGGGGAGATTGTGGTTTTATAAAGGAATAGGATCCACAAAGCTGAAGATATACACTGTAGCGGTGGTAGCCCACACAATTCCCTGTCTTTCTGTGAGTTGTGGGAGCTAAACCCTGATTCCACATCTAGTAACACTGCTAGTGATACACAGATTACTAGGCTTCATTTTATTTCTTCAGTGCTTGTCTTCACCCAAAGGTCCTTAACCAATGTCATACCCTGACTAGCTACTAGGGGACACTGCTATCTTAATTGCTATGTGGTTCATTCAATATCTCAGCTAAAAAGCACAGACTGCTGCTTCATTGTCTCCTCCCTCCATCCAATTCAACATTCCCAATATCCACTAGATGTCCAAGGGCCCCATAATGCAAGGTGCACTGTAGGGCTTGTAGAGTATGAGGGCCTGAGAAGGTTGCAGGTCTGGTAAGGACCACCTGTTTATCCTTTAAACCTCACAAATGACAGCTTGAATAGTCAAAGTCATGAGACCTTGTGAGAGTTAGCTAATGGACATATGTGCATGTGTCTGTTGGCTTAGAAGCATAGTCCTGGGCTCATCAGTAACCTGCATCATGGCTCTCGCTACCAGGACACCGATGCTGACTGGTTCAATCCCTCCCCCAGGTTTCATCCAAAGGAGGAATCATTCATGAAGGAACTAAGAAGATAGCAGTTGACAAAGAGCATGGTAGGTATTGTGGTCCTTTACTCTGTTTCTTCACTGTTGTGATCTCTGCACAGCTTCCTTCCTGCTCTGACCCCACAGCTTCCTGACTCGATAGCGATAAAAAGCTCCTTATTGAACAGATCTATGCACTTCTCCTCTTTGTGCATAGCTCATTGTCTCCCATGATTATCTCTAGACTGAAGATGTACCATCTAACCACCACCTTCTCTTTTCCTGATCTCGCCCCTCATCGCAGTTCTTAAGGGCACCTTTTCCCTTGAACTTCCTATAAGCACAGAGTTTGCGCCATTGGCCAAGGTGTTGATCTTCACCATGTTCGAGGACGGCGAGGTCACTGCTGCCACAACTAATCTCAATGTAGTGAAGTGCTTCAAGAATGAGGTGAGCACTCAGTGTCTTTCCTACACAACACAATAAATGTTAGTAATTTAGTAGATATCTTAACCACACTTTATAAAACCTGGCAAAAAATCATCTTATCGAAACAGAAACTTTAAAAACAATTGAGTTGACGTGTGATGAGAGGAGGTGACCTACAGAGTCTACCTTCTTTGTGATGTCATCTATAGCCTTTCCTAAACTGTGGTGGGGGGAGAGGGGAAAGGGGGGGTTTGTGTGGTCAAAGCACTTGTAGATGCAGTCTCACCCGAGGTCTGTTATTCTTAACTCTATCCTCACTTACATCAGTGTCTAGGATATTTTAGGTCTATCTTTTACAGCACACTTCTCAAAGAGACTCACTGTCTTTTAGTATGCATACCATGGCCTTTGGTACCTCACTTTCAACCCATCGTTTCTTGTATTAGCCTCTTTTAGTTATGATTGTCAAATCATGTCTCGGCTCAGCCAATTGGAGTATGTCTCGCTCACATGATGCTTTGGCTACTTAAATGAATCCTTCCGCTTCCAATAAAATGCTTGCATTGCAAAGCATTAGGGACTCTTTCCTGAAAGATTCGAAGTGATACGATTCCACCCGATGGCCGTGAAAATAAGCCGGCGATTGAGCACATAATACCTCATACATGGAATGGGACAGTAATTGTTAGAATATGGGTTCTCTGATTGGCACAGGTAGGTACTTGTGACAAGCAGGGAACCTTTCCTCTAGTCAGGGTAAGGAGTTACACTCCTAAAATAACCCCTGCTCACCCTCTAGGTAGCTTGGCGCGAGCAGACACGGCTTATCTCAGAGCGTTATAGGTTAAGCATTTGTGAACACATACAGTAACCAAGTGACAACACTACAAATGGACACCACACAGGTTTTATATTAAAAATAAGGATTCTTTATATAGAGTTACCACAAGACCATTAAACGACAAAAATACACAATACGGTTACTTTAGTTGGTAGAAGGTTGCTTAGTTCTCTTAAGTTCTTAAATGCGACACTTTAAGTCAATGTACCTTTTAGATGCGACACGCAGGGCAACTAAAGTGTTGCAACGATGTTGATGCGATGACATTTTTGGTGCAAAGAAATAAAGACGTGACGATCTTCCATATGCGTTACGCTTCTCCGATGTTGTGAGAAGACTCGACTCGATGCGTCGGCTGCAGCAGCGTCACCCCTTTACGCGATGCGATGACAGCAGCTCCGACGGCGGCGCGCTTCTCCGTGGATGCAAGGCGCTTTTCTTGATGCGGTGCAATGTGACAACTACGATGGCTGCGATGGCGACACGCTTCTTCCTCGAGGCGAGACTCTTCTCTTGATGCGGTGCAATGCGTCAGCTACGATGGCTGCGATTGCGATACGCTTCTTCGGCATTGCAAGACACTTCCGGAATGATGTGAGACGCTTCCGCTCGATGCGATGCTGCAGCGGCGACACCCTTTGCGAGATGCGACGACAACAGCTCCGACGGCGCACGCTTCTCCTTCTTGAGTCGCGCTTCCAGCTCCTTGCGACACGCAGTCCCTCAGAACAGCAGCAGGCACTTCCAAAGAACTCTGGGGAGCTGGGGGCTGAAGTCCACTGGTCCTGGGACTTCGTTCAAGGGGCAAGCTCAGCACAAGCCCTTGGAGATCTTTTAAGCACAAGTCGAAATAAAGTCTTTGTAGTCTTTCTGCTCTCCTTTCAGCAGCAAGGCAACCACTGCAGGCCAATCCCCCAGGTCAGGGACAGTACTCCTCCTTACAGCTTTCCCAGTTCCTTCTCCTCAGGCAGAGGTTCTTCTTGTCAAGCAGGATCTAATTTCTTGGGAGCAGGGTCCCAATACTTACACCCCTAATTCCTTTGTTCCTCTGGGGTAGAGGGGCCTTTGCCCAGTCCAAACCAGTTCCTGAGCACTTTGTTGACATGACTCTGACTTTCCATTCAGAGTGCAGGGCAGAGACATCAGCCGCTTCACAGGGGGTGGAGCCAGCAGTGTGGTGGCAGAGAACAGCCCTATTCAGAGTCCAGGTGTACTCCTCCCACCCATCTGGCTGTCAATCTCTCTATTCACCACCAGGCTACCTAGCCCTGCCCCTCTGGGTTTCTCCAGCCCTGTCACTCACACAAACCAGACAGGCAGATACACATCATAGCAGAGGCGGGCTGAAATGGTTAGGCAAGCAAATACCAACTTTCTAAAAGTGGTATTCGCAAACACAGAATATTAAAATAAACTTTACTAAAAGATGTATTTTATTATTCTGAGTTCAGGCATACTAAACTCGAATTTCTACCATGCTCCCTGGGTCTGTTAGGATCATAAGATGTAACAATTCTAACAGCCCATTCTGGCCTATGGGAACAGGTAGCCTTGCAATAATGAAAAACGAAAATGGCTGTAATTCACTATTAGGACATGCCACACACATCAGGGCTTGTCCTACCTTATGCTTACAATGCACCCTGCCCTTGGGCCTGCCATAGGGGTGACTAATATGAAGTTAAAGGAAGGTTTAGGGACTGGGAAGTGGGTGCACTTGCCCAGTCAGCATGACAGTACCAAACTGCATGCAGGTTCTGCAATGGTAGACCTTAGACACATTTTACTAGGCCGCTTCTGTGGGTGGCACAACCAGTGCTGCAAGCCCACCAGCAGCATTCGTATTTACAAGCCCTGGGCACTCCTGGTGCACTTTACTGGGGCCTGACAGTAAACCAAATAAGCCAATCATGGAATCCAACCAACATATACATTTAACAGTAGGGAGAGCATATGCACTTTAGCACTGATCAGCAGTGGTAAAGTGCCCAGAGTCATAGAACAGCCAACAACAGGTCAGAAAAAATACAGGAGGAAGGCAAAAAGTTTAGGGATGACCCTGCAAAAAGGGCCAAGTCCAATACTACCCCCTTCCAGCCAAAACGCAGGGCAGACCAATCACCACCGTGATGGTCTTCCCTGCTTGGGGCGATAGAACAAGGACCTGGCCCGCAACTGCAGGGGCAGACTCCAGTTCTACGCCAATCTGAACCTATTGGAATCCCTCTGTCCATACTCTCGGGGCCCACCAAGCCAATCCATGGGGAACCCTTCTCCTCACCTGTGGACACCCCCTGTGCAGCACCTAACCTTAACTGGCTCACAGGTGTGTCCCAACAGACAGACAGCAAAATGCTACAGTGGCCACTGACAGTAGTCAGGGATGAGACCCAGGCCATATGCCTCTCAGGGCTCTCAAACCTCTGTGGCGCCAGGGAGCGGGGGGCAGTAGCCCCAGGTGCTTGGCAACCTTTGTCAATTCTCCCTCCTGTCAGGTCAGGTATGACATCCTGGCACTGACCCACCAGCCCCAGGCCCGTACCCGGCGGCTGGACCAAAGACTGGGGTGGCCTCTC
The DNA here is from genome assembly GCF_964204655.1 of Triturus cristatus. NCBI lineage: Eukaryota > Metazoa > Chordata > Amphibia > Caudata > Salamandridae > Triturus > Triturus cristatus. Next base: position 1,717,126,030 of record NC_140590.1, read on the forward strand.
CCACACCCGGTCCTCCTCCTTGGGGCTCTGTACCCTCCCACTTGTAGTGGTACCCCCTTCCAGAATTGCCAGAGCACCTGTGGCAGGTGTCCTGCGCAATTCGCCCACCAGTTCAGGGGTTCTATCCTGCAACTGGGCGTCCAGGTCAGGGGGGACACCCTGAACCTGGCCCTCCAACCTAGGGTCTAAACCCTTCAGTTGAGCCGGGGTCAGAGGCGAGGACTCCCTCCCTCTGCACCCCCTTCCAGAGTACTGCACACTCCCAACTGGCGTGGTACCCCTAGAAGCAACATGGGTCAGGACACTGATTACAGTTGTCCCACCCTCCAGGTAAGACAACACCTGAACCTGGCTTCCCAGCCCTGGGACCAACCCATGCGGTTGAACGCTCGCCTGGCGCACCAGGACTAAGGGTGGGCGTAGTGAGCGTAGTGGGGCTACGTGAAGCAGCACGTAGTGTGCCCAAATCTACGCACACTACGCGCTTCGCGTAGCCCCACTACGCGCCACCTGCCACCCACCCACCCTACTTTTAAAAGATAAAATGAATTTGTAATAAAGCAAATTAAAGGCACTTACCCAACGCGCGGCGTCTCCCGGGGCTCCCTCTTCCTGTTTTTCAATTTTCCTGACAAATGCGCATGCGCGGACGCCCGCGCATGCGCATTTCTTGCGAGAAATGCGCATGCGCGGGCGTCCGCGCATGCGCATTTGTCAGGAAAATTGAAAAACAGGAAGAGGGAGCCCCGGGAGACGCCGCGCGTCAGGTGAGTGCCTAATTTGCTTTATTACAAATGTATTTTACCTTTTAAAAGTACGGCGGGCGGGAGGCGGGTGGTGGGCGGCAGGCAGCTACGCTTCGCCCACGTAGTGTACGTAGGCGCTGCCTGCTTCGCCTACTTCGAAAACTGCGAAGCAGGCAGCGCTACGTACACTACGTGGGCGAAGCGTAGTGTCGCGCCCAGGGTTAACCAGGACTTCGCGGGGAGCACGCATGCCCCCCCTGAGGGTGACACATAACTCCTGTGTCGTGTGACAGTCTGCCTGGCGCAGATCTCCCAACCCCTGTCCACCTGACAGTGCGCGAAGATCCCCCAGGACAGAAGTGGTGTCACCATGGTCATTCACTGGGGACGCAGCCCTTCTGGCTGGCCCCTGACCCACTGGTTCTTCTACTGGGGACTCCTTCCCCCTCTCACCCCTCACTCTGGACTTCTGCCCCCTCCCAACTGGAGCGGTACTGCCAGACACCAGAACTGATGGAGGCCTGCTTACAGACACTCCCCGTTCACCAGACACTAGGGGGTCCCGCACAATGGGCTGCCCCTCAGGACAGACTAGGCTCCCCACCTGGTGTTCCCTTAAAGAACCATCCAGGCTCTGAGACTGAGGTTGGACACTCCCGGGACATAACCCATTCTCACTCCTTCCCCTTAAAGATAGGACGTGAGGCCCCACACCCCTCTCACTACTACAGGACCTAGTTGGGCGGCTCTGAGCCACTTCCACCAAACTGGGTTTGAAGATACCTGAACCACTCATCTTGGGATCACTCCCCAAGGCTTTTCCAGACCCTTGGGACTCCACCAAAAGGTCTGCCTCCAATGTGAGCTCCCTGCGGTCAGAGAACTCACTCTCCGACAGGTGTTGGCATAGCTCTGGAAAACAGGGACTTACAATATGCTCTCCCATAAGAGGATCACACAGCCCCCTAGCAGGGTTGACCAAACTATCCTTCACCTCACCATCCAGTGCCTCGCACACGTACTCCACACCACTCTCCTGAGACTGGCAAGACAGGATCTGACTGTCTCTGTTACACAACCCACACTCTTCTGGGCGGTCTTCACACTCACATACCAGGACTTCAAATTTGGGGGAACCCCTCTCCCTGCACCTCTCATCTAGAGTCAGGAGAGTGTCCCTCCCACCACTAGGACCATGAACCCCTGCGCCAGATACCCTATTCCTCTCAGGGACACTGCACACTACTGGAGCTACCTCATGTCCTTGAACCTCCTGGTGTATGTTAACCCCCTCCTTCAAGTCAGGCGCCACATCTCTGGGTGGGTGTACTACTCTCTCAGCACTAGAAAATTCAATATTGCTGCCACCATCTGAGCTGGATTCCTCTGCCCACTCAGCAAAGCTCAATCTCTGAGCTACACACATTTCTTCTTGCTGGGCTGAGACACTCATGGTCTCAAGCCTCTCGAGCTCTAAGTCAAGCTTCCTCATAATCAACTCATGCTCCATTTCCATTTTCTTTTCCTCTAGGGCTAACTTTCTAATTTGCCATTCCAATTCTAACTGCCCTTTTAACTTGAGCTTGGTCAGCTCCATTTCGTGCATCCTACACTCTCTTCTATCTGCCAGCTCCTCTGGAGATAGACTTTTACCAGAAACACTGCTACCGGCAGGGGAAGGGGTCCTCCTTCCTCTTGGACCCACTGGCCCCTCCAGCTGCTCCTCTGCATTATCATTATCAGTGGCATTCCTTGCTTCTACCCAGGCCCTCAGCGCCTTGTAGAACTCTGCCTTGTTTTTACATCCAGTAGCAGAAACATTAAATTTCTTGCAGAAGAATTTCAGCTGCTTGGCAGTGTAGCTATCCAATTTCTCTTCTTCCCATTCAAATTCAGTATTCACAGAGACTATGGATGCTGCTTTCTCCACCATGGTTAAGCTTGGCAGTACTCAAAAATAGAAAGTCCCAAAAAGAAATCTACCACAGGTATTGGTTGCGTTTAAGGTCTGCACTCACTAAGTAGTGTCCACCAATTACTGTACATAAGTCAGAAATGCAATTCCAGAATCCCACCGTTGCCACCAATGTTAGAATCCGGGTTCTCTGATTGGCACAGGTAGGTACTTGTGACAAGCAGGGAACCATTCCTCTAGTCAGAGTAAGGGGTTACACTCCTAAAATAACCCCTGCTCACCCTCTAGGTAGCTTGGCGCGAGCAGACAAGGCTTATCTCAGAGCGTTATAGGTTAAGCATTTGTGAACACATACAGTAACCAAGTGACAACACTACAAATGGACACCACACAGGTTTTATATTAAAAATAAGGATTCTTTATATAGAGTTACCACAAGACCATTAAACGACAAAAATACACATTACGGGTACTTTAGTTGGTAGAAGGTTGCTTAGTTCTCTTAAGTTCTTAAATGCAACACTTTAAGTCAATGTACCTTTTAGATGCGACACGCAGGGCAACGAAAGTGTTGCAATGATGTTGATGCAATGAAGTTTTTGGTGCAAAGAAATAAAGATGTGAAGATCTTCCAGATGCGTTATGCTTCTCCGATGTTGTGAGAAGACTCGACTCGATGCGTCGGCTGCAGCGGTGTCACCCTTTACGTGATGCGACGACAGCGGCCTTGGCAGCGGCACTCTTCTCCGACGTTTGCGAGACGCTTCCGCTCGATGCGATGCTGCAGCGGCGACATCCCTTTATGCGATGCGACAACAGCAGCTCCGACGGCGGCACGCTTCTCCGTGGATGTAAGGCGCTTTTCTTGATGCGGTGCAATGCGACAACTACGATGGCTGGGATGGCGACACGCTTCTTCCTCGAGGTGAGACTTCTCTTGATGCGGTGCAATGCGTCAGCTACGATGGCTGCGATGGCGACACTTCTTCGGCATTGCGAGACACTTCCTGAATGATGCGAGACGCTTCCGCTCGATGCAATGCTGCAGCGGCAATACCCTTTGCGAGATGCGACGACAACAGCTCCGACGGCGGCACGCTTCTCCTTCTCGAGTCGCGCTTCCAGCTCCTTGCGACACGCAGTCCCTCAGAAGGCCCAACAACAGCAGCAGGCACTTCCAAAGAACTCTGGGGAGCTGGGGGGTGAAGTCCACTGGTCCTGGGACTTCGTTCAGGGGGCAAGCACAGCACAAGCCCTTAGAGATCTTTTAAGCACAAGTTGAAATAAAGTCTTTGTAGTCTTTCTCCTCTCCTTTCAGCAGCACGGCAACCACTGCAGGCCAATCCCCCAGGTCAGGGACAGTATTCCTACTTACAGCTTTCCCGGTTCCTTCTCCTCAGGCAGAGGTTCTTCTTGTCAAGCAGGATCTAATTTCTTGGGAGCAGGGTCCCAATACTTATACCCCTAATTCCTTTGTTCCTCTGGGGTAGAGGGGGCTTTGCCCAGTCCAAACCAGTTCCTGAGCACTTTGTTGACATGACTCTGACTTTCCATTCAGAGTGCAGGGTAGAGACATCAGCTGCTCCACAGGGGGTGGAGCCAGCATTGTGGTGGCAGAACACAGCCCTATTTAGAGTCCAGGTGTACACCTCCCACCCATCTGGCTGTCAATCTCTCTATTCACCACCAGGCTACCTAGCCCTGCCCCTCTGGGTTTCCCCAGCCCTGTCACTCACACAAACCAGACAGGCAGATACACATCATAGCAGAGGTGGGTTGAAATGGTTAGGCAAGCAAATACCAACTTTCTAAAAGTGGTATTCGCAAACACAGAATATTAAAATAAACTTTACTAAAAGATGTATTTTATTATTCTGAGTTCAGGCATACTAAACTTGAATTTCTACCATGTTCCCTGGGTCTGTTAGGATCATAGGATGTAACAATTCTAACAGCCCATTCTGGCCTATGGTAACAGGTAGCCTTGCAATAGTGAAAAACGAAAATGGCTGTAATTCACTATTAGGACATGGCACACACATCAGGGCTTGTCCTACCTTATGCTTACAATGCACCCTGCCCTTGGGCCTACCATAGGGGTGACTAATATGAAGTTAAGTGGGTGAACTTGCCCAGTCAGCATGACCGTACCAGACTGCACGCAGGTTCTGCAATGGCAGACCTTAGACACATTTTACTAGGCCACTTCTGTGGGTGGCACAACCAATGCCACCCACAGCAGCCCACCAGCAGCATTCGTATTTACAAGCCCTGGGCACTCCTGGTGCACTTTACTCGGGTCTGACAGTAAACCAAATAAGCCAATCATGGAATCCAACCAAAATATACATTTTACAGTAGGGAGAGCATATGCACTTTAGCACTGATCAGCAGTGGTAAAGTGCCCAGAGTCATAGAACAGCCAACAACAGGTCAGAAAAAATACAGGAGGAAGGCAAAAAGTTTAGGGATGACCCTGCAAAAAGGGCCAAGTCCAACAGTAATTAAGGACCATTGCATTTGGAACAAAAACGTGTTTGCAGACTCTGCGGTTAAGATTAAAGCATTTTGTGAAAGTGCCGTTCGACATGGGTTCACATCACATGGAATACAGTTCGTGGATTGTGTGAACTATTTCTTCGCCCTGAAGAAGCCCGCGAGGGTGAAATGCGTTGGCTGTTGTATGTTTAATAAAGAATAAAAGGATCTACAAAACCAAAAAGTGAAAGACTCGCCATTTCTGTCATCGCTTTCGTGCATCCTTTGTGGGATTTGAACCTTACGAACTTTTGTTCTTGTAATGATGCCTCTCCCAGTCTTTTGTATTTCAGCATTAGGGACTACTTTAAGACAAGTGATGTTAAAAGTACTAATTCCATCATGATACACCTGCCATAACAGGTTTCATTATGGTCAAATTCATGGATACTCAGTTAATCAACATTGACAAGTATGAAGCTGAGAGTCAGTCCTTCCACTAATTGAACTTATGGCATTCTGATCATGCACAAATATCGTCAGCAAGCAATTAATTCAAGGGCTCAATCAGTTGCCTTAATTAAATATTGTTCCTGTTCCTTTATGCAAATAGTCACTATTATTGGGGCAATGATGACTGAGCACTGCAATTAGGTTATTTTCTACTTAGTATCAAAATAAAGACAAATGGGAGCAAAACAAGTTTGTGCCCATCATTGTCAGCCTTTGGCATTACAGCTTCAAAGTGGAACACAAAGTGGTGCACTCTGAGCTGGAGCACATCGCTTCCCAAGCCATCCACTCCCAAGTATCTTCTTTTGTTTGGTAAATAAGCAAATAGAACAATCACTTGAGGCCTGATTTAGACTGGCGGATAGCCCTTCCGTCTTATTACAAGTGCATTTGGACGTACTACACTTGTAATTAAGCATGTAGTACACTTGTAATAAGGCGGACGTGATATCGATCATGTTTGTAATAGAGTCCTGTCCGCCAAACAGTAAATCATGCCCTTAGTTACTCTTCCATTTCAGAAAGGCCAACCTCCACCCACAAAACAAGTAAAACCAGTACCTCAACAGGGCAAACCTCCACCCACAACACAAGTAAAGCCAGTACCTCAACAGAGCAAACCTCCACCCACAACACAAGTAAAACCAGCACCTCAACAGGGCAAACCACCACCCACAACACAAGTAAAATCAGCCGTACAACAGGGCAAACCTGCACCCACAACAGAAGTAAAACCAGCACCACAGTGGGGCAAACCTCCACCGACAACACAAGTAAAACCAGCAGGACAACGGGGCAAAACGCCAACGACAAAACACATAAAACCAGCACCACAACAGGGTTAACCCACAGCACAAATAAAACCAGCACCACAACAGGGCAAACCTACAACCACAAAACACATAAAACCAGTATCACAACAGGGTTAACCCACCCCACAGCACAAGTAAAACCAGCACCACAACAGGGCAAACCTCCAACCACAGCACAAGTAAAACCAGCACCACAACAGGGCAAACCTCCAACCACAAAACACATAAAACCAGCACCACAACAGGGTTAATCCACACGCACAGCACAAGTAAAACCAGCACCACAGCGGGGCAAATCTCCACCCACAACACAAGTAAAACCAGCACCACAACGGGGCAAAACTCCAACCATGAAACACAGAAATCCAGCACCACAACAGAGTTAACCCACACCCACAGCACAAGTAAAACCAGCACCACAACAGGGCAAACCTACAACCACAACACAAGTAAAACCAGCACCACAACAAGGCAAACCTCCAACCACAAAACACATTAAACCAGCACCACAACAGGGTTAACCCACAGCACAAGTTAAACTAGCACCACAGCAGGGCAAACCTCCACCCAAAACACAAGTAAAACCAGCACCACAACAGCTGGTCAGCAGCACAGTCCTCTCCTCCTTTCTTTGCAACATAAAGATGGCACTAAACAGAAGTTTCTGAAGATGCCTGACCAGCCTGTACCCCTCTCAAACAGCAAGTCCTTCCAGTGCATTCCTTTCTTTGACTGGCAGTCCATGCAGAAGGAACAGTGGTGTAGTTTGGGTATTGTTGGGCAATTTGTTGCTGTGTGAATCACCCTGGTGAGATCAGAACACCCCATGCCCCCAGTGGGGTCCCCTGCTCATGGCTATGGCAGAGGACAAATATTTGCATCTTCTCTTGCAGTGTGCTAGGAAAGTCATTTCTATTTTACATGCAAACCAGATACAAGTTGGGATCATGCAAGGCAAACCTTTGCAAACTCCCTTGAAATGGATGAAATGGCCCACCTGCATGAGAGATATTCTGATTAACTAACACATACCTTGGCACACTGGGGGTGTGGGGGGGGGGAATCAACTATCAATGGTGCATAAGGCGCAGTGGCTGAAAGACCCAGAGGCCTAAATGGCCCACTTTACCCTAACTGTTATATTTTTCTACCCAAACAACAGTGATAGGATGAATTTCTTTTGCATTTCTTTGCTTTCAACAGGACTCGTGCCGCACCACTGCAGGACAAACAACATTAGTCAAATCATTAGCGGTTTAAAGAAGGAGGCCTACATTATTCCAGTCAAATATTTTTTTTTAAACAACATTCCCAGTCAGGCAAATCTCAAGCAATACTTTCCACAGGCTCAGTGTTAGATATTGCACGCCTCATTTGCTCAATCTCAGTTGTGGGAAGTTCAGTGTGCCCAGAATTGCAGTATTGCACTTGCTAAATATTGAATACGCGCACAACAGGTGTTCAAAAGGCTGCAGTTTGGTCATTGCACTTACCACATGCCTGGTATTTTGGATGATAAGATTTTAAGAGCCTTGTGATAGCAACTGAACATTTCACCAATATCAGTTATGGTCAATAATAGGCACCCATTAACAAGAATGCCCATTTTCATGTGCCTGCTAACAAGTATTACCAGTATCCAAATGCACCAAAAAAAAAGAGGTTGGCAGTTTCACATGATCTGGAAGAGATATTGCCAGTTTCCACGGTACCCGGTATCCAGGCATGCCTATTTGGGCATTTCAGTCCAAGACACTGGCAGCTTCCAAAGGTATCACAAGCTTCCATGTCCATGAATGCACTCTAGCCCCATCACCATCACTTCTTTCCTGACACTTCCAGTGAGGCAGTGAAGACTCATGCCATATTCTCATTTGGAGAAGACCTTAGTGCAGCAGTGGTGATCCCTGCTCCATGTTTCAATAGAGCAGCCCAGACAGATGCAAGCAAACAGAAGGCAGTGCCTAGCCACCGGAGGTTGCAACTGACCACTCACCAACTCAGGCAGTGTTCATGACAATAAGGGGGTAGAGGACCCTGCCAATAAAGGCTCAGCATCCAGACTCTTCAGAAAGCTTTCCAAATCCTTGCAGGCACTCTCATTTAAAAGGTTGGCTAGGATCAGACACCTGCATAGGTATGGGAAGGGTTCTTTAGGGGAGGTGTTTCAAAACCCATTCCTTTTTGTGGTTTTGACGAATTGCACATGGAGAAAAAGTCATATCATGACACTGTTAAAGGGCGCTTCTCTTACAGATGCCTAAGGTACTGAAGCTCGATCTGCTGCCTGTCTGGCAGGCTAGTGGCCATCTGCCTTTTCATGAGTCCTAGCGAACATACCTCCACTGTTGACCACATCCTACAGAGCTTGCTTTCTCAGTGAACTGTACTTTGTCAGCTCATCACATTGAGAGTCGGTCAATCTTAAAAGAGTTTACAGGGTAGCTTGTTGACTTGGCTTCAGACTGCAGTAAACAATGAGGACAGCCAATGCGGACTTATCTATGCTGAAGGTTCCACCTCAGTTAAGCAGCCTTTGCTCAACTGTGAAACTGATGCTCTTGTCCTTAGTTGGTAAAATAGTAGGTGTGGTCAAGTCTAAGTGTACATTTTCTTTGTATGTGTTGGGATGGGAGATGTACAATGGAGTCCTGGGTTGCAGTCTGGTGCAGGAGAGGCCCAGAGGCTTTCCCTGGTCAACAAGATCTTCTTTGGTCAACCAGGCAGTCAAGCTTAGTTTATTTCAGCCTTTTTTGGACACTTGCATAAAGATATCCTTGGAGGTACCAGGAAAAATGTCTTGCTGGGAGGACAGGACCATTTTCAGGCCAATCATTGCCATGCAAAAGAACCAGAGGTCTGCTGAGATCTGCTTAGAAAGGGTGGGAGGGAGAGGAAAGGGAAATGGGCTCTCAAGTCAAGGAAGAAACAGTAGGATTGAAGTGGGTCCGGATGGTAGGTGGAAAGAATGCCCTTTCCATGATGCTCCACCTGTAAACCCCAGTGAAGGATCAAGGTATCTCCACAGTAGTGTGAACTTGGTTGATAGTACTACCTTTTTAGTTATTTTTGGAAGCCCTAAACAGCAGCATTGGGGAATACATATTGAAATAGTGTTTATTATAAATATTATGCATAAATAATAGTTTGAAAATACTCAGGTTGATTGTCCATGCACAAGAGTATTGAGAATCTAATTTGTCGTGTTTCTATTTTATGCGGTGGCAAAGAGACGCCTCTTGACTTCTGTGTTGGGTTTTTGTAGGTGACCTTGGGATTCTCTCAAGAAGAGGCATTACCTGGGGCTGATATCTCCCTTCACCTGCACTCGGCTGCCGGCTCTCTATGCGCTGTCCATGCTGTGGATAAGAGCACGGTACTGATGAAACCCGAGGAGGAGCTCACAAGTGAAAAGGTGAGTAATGCTGCTGCTCCAGCCCAACCTGTTGGCATTGTCAACAGAAGATACTGAAGACAGAAAAGAGGCCATGTGCAGATTATAGGCATAGGGTTGAGGTCACCATGGAATTCCATTCTTCTCCGCCCTCCATCCCTCTGAAGGTGTTGAGACACTTGCATTTAGAATGGCTCATGATTCCTTTACTCAAGAAAGCTATTGAGCAGGATCCCACATCTCAGAGGAACAAAAGGATGCATTCTCACTAGTTTTCAGGCTAGAAGACAACTCCAGGTCTCTATTTTATATTGTATTATAGCAGGAAATGGTTTATTTGCCAAATTGACCATCAAATATTTCCTAATTTCCACCAGGAGAGTTGAAAAGCACCAAAAAAAGACTGACAGGATGCTTGATTCCATATTTCCACCTGCACATCACAGCAGACATTTCTCTGTTATCAAGTAAGAGTCACTCATTTGGTCTGTGGTCAGTACCTAGAGTGCTTTCCAAGCACTTGACAGTTGTATGTTCTAAGTGATATCACAGACAATAAAAGCCTCACTTTTGTTGTCTATTTGATGTCACTCAAAATCCCTCAGGGAAAAGCATTGCTGTTATTCAGTTACCCATCTATAATTTTATATGTTCCCTTAATCTGACATCCCTTTCATCTTTCATCACTCCCATCCATTCTCCTCTTTTAGCACAGCAGTCAATTAGATTAAAAAGTCACCATTCAGTTTAGTCAGTTCCATGAGTCCCTTCAGCACTCTGTGCAAAGTGTATATAAAACACACAAAAAATTGGTTATGCAATATGTATTTATATTGATTTTTATTTTTTAGTATGCACAAACAGTGACCCAGAGAGTTATGGTGGAGCTAGTGAGTCACAGATATGCCAAACTAACTCTACAGGCTGCTGGTCAAGATGAAAAGTATGGGCCAAATATTAAACTGTCTCCTAAATTTTGCATGACTGTATTCACTCCTTATCTGACAAAGAAGTTGCAAACAAAAATCCATCCATCTGCTCAGCTGCAACAAAATATGCTGGACAAATTAGCAGCTACAGATTTTGGATTACCTGAAGGTGCACACATCAGAAGTCAGAACTGCAGGAAGTGGGGACCTTGATCATGGAATGCTCTCTGTGCAATGCACACGCATTTAAAACAAAACATGTTCCGCAAAGGGCGGTCAATGAAGATTGGTTAAATGATGGGCCACTGTGTCCACTCTCCCAATGCCCAGAACTAATCTGGCTGCAAAACTGTATTGTCTGCAGGATCCGGGTCAGGGATTGAGGCAGACCAACCTACAGAGACTTGCCATAGTCCAATAAATCCATAAGTTGCACAGGCAACAGTTTCCTTGGAAACCTCAATGCATGAAGCTGTTGATTGATTAGTTGGAGGCTTTAAAGTCATACTACAATTGATAAAGTCTCAACCTCTTTCACCATCTCCTCAGCTGGCAGAGGCAAACTTTTTATAGTAGTCCTCCAATGATTGGACAAAAGGTAGTTTTTACTGCAAGCTACTAGGACCTCTTTATTGCACCGTAACTCCTACTCTTTTAATCATTTGGATATGTCCATTAAAGAACACTGAAAGCTCCCCTGGACAGTTTCAACTGAGGCCCTGCCCTCAGCTCGAAAGATCAAGCTGGTATTGTTCACCTATGGATAGAATTCAAACTCAAAGGAACTAATGATCACGGCTGAAGGTCTAACATTAATTCTCATCAGCAGGGTTCTGATAGAAGGAACTGGTGCTTGTTTTTGTATCCTTAGAGGGGGATCTGGGATTCTCCAAGGTGAAAGCTTGGGTCCTATATTTTAAAGCCAGTTTGGAACAATTCGTCCCAGTTCCCTGAATTGATGAAAGTGAATGGTTGGGAGAGGGCATAAAAATCCAGAAAGATAACAGCATTATCAGCAAATTGCTGTTTAAGGCAAAATTAAGATAATCAAAGCTGAAAATGTGTGGTTTAGTCTGAATCCGGCCTGCATCTGGTCAAGAATATTATTGTTTTCCAAACAGCCTGGCAACGGACAACATTGCTCTTTGCAACTTGATGATTACAAAGAGGAACTTACACAAAATACATGGTACAGACAATGGGCCCAATTCACAAAAGTAATCTGAGACAAAATCCTAACTTTCCTGCTTTCGGTATACACAAAAGGCATTTAGTAGTAGTAGTAAAGTTAGGATTATGTGTCCTACGCTAGGTGTGGCCAGGCCCCAGCTAATTTTTTTCACGTGGTTTGGACCTGCCCCGGCTGGCAGCTTTCTGGGGGGCCATTGAGGGGGAACTTACGGAGGTTTTGGGGTGGACAGTTCCCCACGATCCGCGAATACTCATTACTGGGGATAACAGATGGGCTGGACGGGTCCCGGAGTGACAAGCCCTTTTTTAACACAGCAATGATAGTTGCCAAGCGCGATATAGCGGCAGCATGGCTTTGTCCCGATCCACCAGCTCTGGGAAAGTGGCGAAAAGGTGTGGACTGGTGTGCGGCACAGGAAAAGTTTTTTTACACGGCACGCGGACGCCCCAAGAAATACCAAAGGGTGTGGGGCAAATGGCTGGGCGCAGTTGGGGGAAATTAATGAAGCTTCTAGTTTCCGGTGGTCGCATTACCTGTGGGGTTCCGTGGTGGGGCTGCGGGGGGTGGGGTAGGGGGGGTTCTTTCCCTGATGGATGTGCATATATATCCGCTATCCGTGATTATGCTGAACTGTTTTTAAATGTTGAAATCAATAAAAATTTGATTATCAAAAAAAAAAAATTAGGATTCCTAACTTTACTACTACTAAACAGAGACAAAATCCTAACTTTACGACTTTCAGTATTCACAAAAGGCATTTAGTAGTAGTAAAGTTAGGATTCCTAACTTTACTACTACTAAATACCTTTTGTGAATCCCGAAAGTTGTAAAGTTAGGATTTTGTCTCAGATTACTTTTGTGAATCGGGCCTAATATGTACTTTTAAAATAGAAGCACAAAATGGAAAACACTATCTTTAAATGGAGAAACAAATTGACAAAAGTTCGAAGTGATTGACTTCAATATAAATCAGCAATAGCTTTCTGTTCTTTATACTAGACACTGAAGTGTACCAGACAATGAATATTGCAGTATTCTACAATATACTAAAGGGGTAACCCAATTAATCCAACCGCATCTGGGTAAACAAGCACATGCAAATACAAATAATGCGTTGGAACCAATATATACTGAACAATAAATAGAAGGAAAACTTCAATTATTCCTTCCAACGAGATTCACTCTCCAGATTAATCATATACAAATTAATATCATTGACAAAAAGCAGTTTAAGCAAAAGTTTATGTGTCTATAGGCAAAAAAAGTGTGAAAAACGTTTTGTATTTAGCTATATATACATACAAACATAAATATAACATTATATACAATACATAATTTTTAAACCAAAACGTAAATCAAAAACAAAAGGAATATATCCTCTATTCCCTATTACCCTATTGGTAAATCTGGATGCTCTCACTTTTTTTAAAAGAGCATGCCGTTTATCAAAGATAACCCTAAAATAAAGTACTATGAGGAAAACCACTCAGCCCTCTAAACATTTTTTAGTACTTTTTAAAATCTTTTTTTGCAAACAATTTTAATTTAGCAAGGGCTTCAATTCCTAAAGTCGACGCATTTCAGCCCAACTGGTTTTGGGCCTCATCAGGACTACTGTGTATAAGGATGTCTTTCGGTAAGGACCCCTGAAAGATAAATGTACTATCTTATCTCCAAATATACATACATATATTTGCATCTATTTACATATATATATTATCTAGTTATAGTTAGGACCTATTTTCCATAAGAAATCCGCAACATTCTATTGGGAATATCTTTGGCGCCGATTGCCGAATCTTCGCAAAAGTTTCTAAACTTTTGTCCAGCTCCGCTCCGCTCCTACCCTGAAAGTTTCGCGGTGATTCGTCAAGCGGGGGCCGAGAAAAAAGGGGGGTCCCAAAACGCATTTTCCCCATGCAATTTCCCATAGGATCCGTTGTCGCAGCTACAGCCCGAACCGCTGAACGGAATGACACCAAATTTGGCAAAGAGGTAGTCCTCAGTTCAGACTCGTGCCTTTTGCATAAATGGTGTAAATCTGTTCAGTAGTTCCTGAGAAAATTAAGGTAAAAAAGTTAGTGATATCTATGGCCGTGGAGGATCCGCGGATCCTCCATGCACCCTCCCCGAACCCTCCCGAGCACGAGCTGAATGCTAATTGGCTGCCAACACTCTGAATCAGGAAGTGTTGGCAGCCATCTTGTGCCTCGGTAGAACAGAGGTACAAGAAAGCACAAAAACAAAGACGCAAAACGCAACAAGGGGGCAGGGTAGAAACACCCTGACCCCCTAGGCCTGCTCAGGGGGTCCCACAAGGACCCCCAATGCCCAAAAAAAATTATTTATTTTTTTTAAAAATCGCGGGATGCGCGTAGGGTCTGCGCATCCCGCTAACGACAAAAAAAAACGAAGCGCAGACCGCCACCTCCCCGGGGCACTGAATATGTAAAATAGGGGGTCCGTTACGGACCCCCAAGACCCGGGGACCACCACCCCCCGGGGCTTTAACTTAAGTGGGGGGGCCACGTGGCCCCCCCCGGAGCCAATGATAGCCCTGGTGACCGCCACCCCCCAGGGCCGGCTCCTGCCCACCCCCGGGACACTGCTGTTTGCTATGGCAGGGTGAGAGCCTCGCGGCTCCCGCCCTGCCAAAGCAAACTGCTTTGGTATTTGGAAGAGAGAGCAGGAAACCTGCTCTCTCTCCCAAATACCAAAGATGATTGCTTTTCCACACGGGGAGCAGCACGTTAGCTGCTCCCCATGTGGAAAAGCAATGCCGGCTCCCGCAGGACGCGGGGAGCCGGCAGATCCGTGGGGGGATTGGGGACCCCCCCACGGCCCCCAACGGAGGCCAGGCCCCGGGGGATGGGGTCCCCGGGGCCATAAGTGGCCCGGGAGGGGGGGCCACGCGGCCCCCCTCCCCAATTTTTTTTTTTTTTAAATGGCCCCGGGGGATGGGGTCCCCGGGGCCATAGGTGGCACAGGAGGGGGGCTATGCAGCCCCCCTCCATAAAAAAAATATTTTTTTTAAAAGGGGCCATGCCCCGGGGGATGGGGTCCCCGGGGCAAATTATGGCCTGGGGAGGAGGGCCACGCGGCCCCCTTCCCGTTTAAAAAAAAAAAACAGAGGGGGGAAAAAAAAAAGGATCGGGCCAGAGGCCACGCCCCCTCCTTACACCACTCTGCAAACGCGCCCCCTGGCGCGTTTGCAGAAGGGGAACGAATTCCCCTTCAATACTGGGGGTCCCTTGGGGCCAACTAGCCCACCAGGAACCTCCAGTATGTGCCAGGGGGCTGCGTTGCAGAGAGGTGTAATGAGGCCATGCCCCTTTTTACACATCTCTGCAACGCAGCTCCCTGGCGCTTACTGGAGGTACCTGGTGGGCTAGTTGGCCGCCAGGGGACCTCAGGATTCAAGGGGACTTAATCTCCCAACTTAAAACGCGCCACGGGGCGCGTTTGCACAGTGGTGAAGGTAGGGGGCGGGGCCTGAGGGGATACTGTGCAAACACGCCCTGTGGCGCGTTTTAAGTTGGGGAATTCATTCCTCTTCAATCCAGAGGTCCCTAGGGTACAAATAGCCCACCAGGTACCTCCACTAAGCGCCACGGAGCTGCGTTGCAGAGTGTTGTAAAAAGGGGTGTGGCCTCTTAAGACCTCTCTGCAAGGCAGCTCCCTCGCGCATACTGGAGGTACCTGGTGGGCTAGTTGGCCACCAGGGGACCTCAGGATTCAAGGGGACTTAATCCCCCAACTTAAAACACCCCACGGGGCGCGTTTGCACAGTGGTGAAGGTAGGGGGCGGGGCCTGAGGTGAGATCTGTGCAAACACGCACTGTGGCGCTTTTTAAGTTGGGGAATTAATTCCTCTTCAATCCTGAGGGTCCCTGGGGACCAACTAGCCCACCAGGTACCTCCAGTAAGCGCCACGGAGCTGTGTTGCAGAGTGTTGTAAAAAGGGGCGTGGCCTCTGAATACCTCTCTGCAATGCAGCTCCCTGGCGCATACTGGAGGTACCTGGTAGGCTAGTTGGCCCCCAGGGGACCTCAGGATTGAAGAGGAATTAATTTCCCCAACTTAAAACGCGCCACAGGGTGTGTTTGCACACGTCACCTCAGGCCCCTCCCCCTTCCTTCACCATTGTACAAATATTCCTCTAAAATCAGCCGAACTACGAATTCCGATTTACTCACCTGTAATCAGGAGAGAACCCAGTGCTGCATCTTTTAGCCCAGCACTGACCCTGAAAAGTAATTCTAAGCGTACTTACCAGTAACTTGTATTTCCTTCCATAGGAATCCATTGTGTGGGTTTCACCAGAAAATTTTCTAAGTGTCCATTTTTGAAACGTACAAATATTCCTCTAAAATCAGCCGAACTACAAATTCCGATTTACTCACCTGTAATCAGGAGAGAACCCAGTGCTGCATCTTTTTGCCCAGCACTGACCCTGAAAAGTAATTCTAAGCGTACTTACCAGTAACTTGTATTTCCTTCCATAGGAATCCATTGTGTGGTTTTCACCAGAAAATTTTCTAAGTGTCCATTTTTGAAACGTACAAATATTCCTCTAAAATCAGACGAATTACGAATTCCGATTTACTCACCTGTTATCAGGAGAGAACCCAGGGCTTCATCCTTTAGCTCAGCACTGACCCTGAAAAGTAATTCTAAGCGTACTTACCAGTAACTTGTATTTCCTTCCATAGGAATCCATTGTGTGGTTTTCACCAGAAAAGTTTCTAAGTGTCTATTTTCACAATCTAAAAATATTCCTAAAAAATCGTCTGTTTGACTTAAACACATTCTTTCAACTGTTTACAGGAGGTTGGCCAGTGCTGGATCCAGGATCCAACACTGAGTAAGAAAAAGTAACGATAACACTACTTACCTGCTAAGTAAATTTTCTGCCATAGGATAACATTGGTGATTCTATGGGAAAAAGTTTTTAAGTGTCAACTTTTAAAATACAATAATATTCCTTAAAAATCACTACTGTAACCAAAGCGCTTTTACTCAACTGTTTACAGGAGATGTCCAAGGACTGAATCTAGGATCCAGTCTTGTGGTTAGAAAAGTAATCCATAAAGTAACTCATTGCATTTAACTAGAAATTCACATTGAGCTCAATGTTGCTTTGTGTTTGAAATTGTGTTGCCCATTGCAACAACTGTAACTACTGTACTTAAAAGTCGGTTGCCTATTTGCCAAGTATTTAAACTAAAGTAATTAATTCTGAGAAAGTATATTTTGTATTGTAATGTATAATGTAATTATAATGTAATTAAAAAAAATATATCTAAAATAAATAATTTAAAAAATGTAGTAAATCAGTATAAAAAAATCAGTATAACAATTAATACATTCAAAATTGTCATTTAGAAAACCTTTGAAATTCACTGAAAAAACCATAGGTTTCAGGCCTGATATAGTTAGGAATTAGCATTTAAAAAATCTTTGAATTTCACTGAAAAAACCATAGGTTTCAGGGGCGTTATAGTTAGGAATTGGCATTTAAAAAACCTTAGAAATTCACTGAAAAAACCATAGGTTTCAGGGGCGTTATCGTTAGCTGGACATTTCCCTCGTACAAAACCCTAGAAATTCCCCTGTTATAGTTAGTTCAGCTAACTATAACTTGTGCCCCCGCAATGCACTGCTGATGACGTCACATATTACATCACTCATGACATGGTCAGTGACATCACTGATGACATCACTGATGACATCTCAAGTGACATCACTGATGACGTCATCCAGTGAGTATGTGTTTCTGTAAAGTTTCAATATCTTTTATATATTTATAGTGAAAGGCCTATGGAAGAATGAGTGGGTGTATAAGTGTGTGAATGGATGATTTTCTAGGTGCGTAACTGACTCTATAAGTGAGTCATTAAATGTATCTTACTGCAGACTAGTGACTAAACTGTGTGAATGTCTGTATGTGTCTGTGTGTTGGTGTATAAGTGGCTGCATGGTTTTGTGAATAGCTATATGAGTGTCTATATGGGTTATTGATTGGTTGTCTGAGTATCTGTATGGGTGCCTGAGTGTTTGTGTGGGTAGGGTGTGTGTGACTCTGTGACTAGATGTGTGAGTGGGTGATTCAGTGGGTGCATGGTTTTAAGAGTGCATCTGTGATGGACTGTATGGTTGGGTGACTGTATGTAAGGGTGTGTTAGTGATTGAATGTATATCTCAGTTGTACATGTGTCAGTAACTACATATGTGAAACGCAGTGTATATGTGTGTAAGAGTATATAACTATCTATATGTGAGAGTGTGTGATTTTGGGAGTGGCTGTATGCGCCATAGTGCAAGGATATCTGTGTCATGTGCTGTTTGCTTTTTCTGCAGGAAGACACAGAATTTGTTAGTATTTTTATGAGTAAGTGAACTTGAGTGTGTTTAACTGTATAGGTGAGTAAATTGGACTGTGATTAATTATTTGCATGACTGACTAGATGTGTCAGTACCTCAATGGATGATTGGCGGTGTGTGAGTGTCTATATAGGTGTATAAATGCACAGAGTGACTGTAAGTATGAGTGACTGTAGATGTGAGTGAGTGGACATGTATGTAGACCTAAAAGTCAATGAGTGGGTGAGTAGTTATTGGTATTGGAGTATCTATGGTTGTCAAAATGGCCATCTGAAATTTTGAGTCGATGTATCAAAGGTTATATTAGGGTGTGAGAAGATGCACTAATTTATCACATGGATGACGTAATCAGTGATGTCATTTGAGATGTCATCAGTGATGTCACTGACCATGTCATGAGTGATGTAAAATGTGACGTCATCAGCAGTGCATTGCGGGGGCGCGAGTTATAGTCAGCTGAACTAACTATAACAGGGGAATTTCTAGGGTTTTGTACGAGGGAAATGTCCAGCTAACTATAACGCCCCTGAAACCTATGGTTTTTTCAGTGAATATATATATATATACAGATAAACCAATACACAGGAACAATATGGACATATTAACCATATATATTTTTCTTACTCCTCTCTCGAGGTGGCAGTCCAGGAGAATATTTTATTTTCTACATGCACAACTCAGTGTCAGAAAGTGCAAAAATAGATAGACACCTTAACACCAAGAAAGATATATCATCCGTGACTTAACCAAAGTAACCAGAGGGAAAAAATAGAGGAACAAAAAGAGGAAGCCCCTTTAGAGAAATCAACCATCTCCTCATCACAAAGTATAAAAACTCCAAAAACTCGTGAATCAGAATGTGCCTAAATGAGCCAACAGAACTATGTAATGCCAAAATTCTAGAATTAGGTAGACATCAAAACCAGGTCCATAATTACCACTCTTTTTGAGTAATCCCGGCTTATTATATCATCTGAAATAAATAACCGCTGGCTTTAATGGGTATAACTCGATGGTGCTGCAGACATAAAAGAAAATGAAAAATATATGGCCATCTATGTAAAATATATTCTTTTTAAGTAAGTAACCATGGCGCATCTAAATGTAAACTAGTTACTTATCCAAAAATAAATCTTCATCAGTCCATTTAATACACTCATTCAAAACCTAACCGTTAATCTAATACCACTAGTTCATTAGTGATCCTTTGCGTTCTTAATTAAAAGTTTATTCAGTAAACATGACCCAGTATACCATATACTGCACTTCAGGCACCCTCAATTGGCAACAATCAAAGAGCAGTGTCACAACTGTTCTCACCGGCAAACAATGGAGAAAGTGCACCTTAAATCAAAAAACTCCATGTCACGTAATTGGAGTCACAAGACTTTTCCTCCTTGCTCCGTCGTTAATTCTATAAGAAAGTGAACTCATCATGATACCAATTCCCGATCTCTTGTAAAAAGAACTAAACCACTAACTCTTCTTCCATGACCCACTAATGAAAAAGGGCTGACTCTTACCGGTTCTTTCAGCGCTCTACGCGCGCAATGTCTGCCACCTTGCCTCTCAGTTCCGGGTCCATGGTACAAGTCACGTGACCGGGGCGTGCGTCCATACGACTATAAAGGCTATGTATTAACACTAAAAACAGACGTGCGCTGACGCTGAGGATAGACTCAAGTGAATCAATTTCATTAGTGTGAAATGGAGCTTTTCGTGATTCAAAAGATAAGAATAAAACAAACCAAAAATAAAAATTTGCAGACTTGTAGATTTTTAGAAAACTCGACCCAAAGCATTTAGAAAATTAAAATGAAAGGTAAAAGCAATTGATATTTGCACCTCGTATCCCGCATGTAAACTGCCACTCCGTACATTCTATCTAATCAATGTCTCACATTTAAACCACAAGTCAGTACAATCAATATGCAATTGCCATACAGTCAAAAATTCCTGGTACCAATATCTAGTCATACTGTCTCATCTATGGAAGCAAAGAAAACTGCTGTAAAAGTGACCAGATTTCATCCCGGTCATTAAGACCTTGTGTCGCTGTGTGATATTTTTCAATCAACCTTGCTTCTAGTCTATTCAGTTTGGCTTGTAATTCATAATTTGTTACATTTTGAAGCACAGTCAGTACAGACCAATGTATATCATTTTCCGAATGGTTTTTATTTTGAAAATGGTATACTGAGGGCGCTCCCTGAGTTTTGCACTTTATTCTTGATTTATGCTGCAAAATCCGTTTCTTCACTACTTGCGTCGTCTGGTCAATGTAAAACTTATTACATGGACATTTCAGACAGTTTATGGTATTTCTAGAATTACAGTTTGAAAAAACTCTTTGAACATGAGTATGGCCATTGAGTCCTCTGTCAGTCGACAGGCCACACAATTTTGGCATCTATGATGGCCGACTACAGGTGGTAGACTCAGTAAGCTCCTTAAATCATTTCTCGGGGGTTCTGTAACTCTTGCTGCTCTCACTAGTTGCTGTCGGATATTTTTTCCTTTTTTAAACGCAAACAAAGGCTTGAGAATGCCTAAGGTGTCAATTAATTTCCAATTAGTTTGAATGATTTTCTTGACTTTGTTTGCTTTTGGGCCATATGTAAGTACACATATTAGGGGTGTATTTTCATTATGTTGTTTAGGAGTAAGTAGTTCCTCTCTTGGCGTATACCACGCTCTTTTCAATGCCGTTTTGACCAATTTTTTAGGATATCCACGAGTAATCAGTTTAGTCTTTAAAATGTCTGCATTAATAAAATAATCCTCCTTATTTGTGCAATTCCTCCTAATTCGAAGGAATTGCCCATATGGTAAGTTTTCTTTTAAAGTACGTGGATGGCCACTGGTAAAGTGTAATAGCGCATTTCGGTCAGTAGGTTTAGTATATAAACTGACTTCCAAGTGACCATTTTCATGCTGACTAAAGACATCTAAGAAGTTTATCCTTTCACGATGTTTAGATACTGTGAATTTTAGCTCAAGTGTTCTCGTGTTTAACCAATCATCTCCTTCCCAAATCATAAATATGTCACTATATAATGACACCAAAATCCAACCTGGATCTTTAATGGGTTGGTGTCGCTATATATCCACCTTTTTTGAATTCGTCTATGACTAGATTCGCTTTCTCAGGTGCAGTATTCTAGGCTTTTAATAATAATTTGGAAGCCTGTAAATTAAAATTATCTTTTAAAGACCTAGGTGTTTCTGGGGGTCTTGTGAATAACCAGCCTTTGATCATATCTCCCTTTACTTGGGACCTCAATAAACCATTCATCTTTCTATCATTCCATTATCTCCTCTCCTCTCCTTTAGGTGTTTAACAAGATCCGGCCGGGTTTTTTTGGGGGCTACCCATACCAAGCGGAGGACCAGATGGAATCACCCTGCTCAGACTACCCTTTCTTTCCTGGAATAATGCCCCGTCCCGCTGATTTGGGTCGGCAATTATCATCCCGTAAAAGGCACACCGTTTTAGCTCCATGGCGGCCTCAGAGGGACCCCGATGTCTATAGCTTGGTGCAGGTAAGCTAAGTGTACATTGTGTAACCATTTCACACTTTCACTCATGTTGAAGCCCTCACTGAGCCCTAGGAGCAGCTTAAACACTAACAAACACTACCACCCACAAATGGAGTCTTAGAGCCCTCACTGAACCCTAGGAGCAGCTTTTACACTAACAAACACTGCCACCCACAAATGGAGTCTTAGAGCCCTCACTGAGCCCTGGGAGCAGCTTGTACACTAACAAACACTGCCACCCACAAATGGAGTCTACAAACACTGCCACCTACAAATGGAGTCTACAAACACCGCCACCCACAAATGGAGTCTACAAACAAAGCCACCCACAAATGGAGTCTTAGAGCCCTCACTGGGCCCTGGGAGCAGCTTGTACACTAACAAACACTGCCACCCACAAATTGAGTCTTACAGCCCTCACTGAGCCTTGGGAGCAGCTTGTACACTAACAAACACTGCCACACACAAATGGAGTCTACAAACCCTGCCACCCACAAATGGAGTCTTAGAGCCCTCACTGAACCCTTGGAGCAGCTTGTACACTAAAAAACCCTGCCACCCACAAATGGAGTCTTACAGCCCTCACTGAGCCCTGGGAGCAGCTTGTACACTAACAAACACTGCCCCCAAAATGGAGTCTGAGAGCCCTCACTGAGCCCCGAGAGCAGCTTGTACACTAACAAACCCTGCCACCCACAAATGGAGTCTTACAGCCCTCACTGAGCCCTGGGAGCAGCTTGTACACTAACAAACACTGCCACCCACAAATGGAGTCTACAAACAAAGCCACCCACAAATGGAGTCTTAGAGCCCTCACTGGGCCCTGGGAGCAGCTTGTACACTAACAAACACTGCCACCCACAAATGGAGTCTTACAGCCCTCACTGAGCCTTGGGAGCAGCTTGTACACTAACAAATGGAGTCAGCCAGTCATAAAGTCTTTATTCGGTTTAAGTGCAAACCATAAAAGCATACTACAATAAATACATATTTAAAAAACAGAATTCATTTTTGGTGGATTACCAAGCTTAAAAAGGAACACATTAACACAGATAGGTTTAACAAAGTAACGTGTCCAATAAAAAACATTAAAAGGGTACAGTTCATTTCTTCAAGGTGCGAATAACCACAGTTAAAAAATTTGCAATATTAAAAGTTTCCCAGACATTGTTTAACAGCTGTAGATACAAGAAAGCAGGTTTCACTTGAACAAAGCCTTTATCTCTTAATATTGGGATTATAAAACGTTTCCTGATGTCAATAAAGTGCTCACAAAAGAAAACAAGGTGTATCATATCCTGGGGGGAAAAATTATCACAAGAACAGGGGCCAGGGTCCAACGCCCTTTTCCAGTCTTTCTTAGTTCCAATCAATAGATGTAATTGATTCAGTCTAAATCTGGTTAAAAGAAAGCGATGATTTGCATTTGTTACATATCCAAGATAAGGTTCCATGGAGGATATTGTTTTACAGAGCTGGTGGGCCCTAACGGTGCCCTTAACCAGCTCCTTCTCTTCCCTTGCCGAGGTAGATATGTACATATGAGTTTCTTTGCACCAATTAATATCCCCTTTTGCCAGGGTCTCAGGAAAAAGAAACAATTCTGGTCTACCAAGCTTATTCGCCAGGTTCCGAATATATTTCAACCAGGGTATATGTAGCCCATGATCAAGCGACAAACAGTCTCTCAAAATTGTGTGATTCAGGTGTAAATCCGGGTTAAGCCAAATGTTGATCCATTTGAGCATCGGGGCCAGAGCAATACTATCTTCTAGAAAACCGATGCCAAGTTCCTGGTGAACGATATAGTTGGCAGTTGAGATCGGGACTGAGAGGAGGTTTTTTAAAAATCTATCCTCAACAGTCTGTATACTTTTGGCATTATTAATGCCCCAAACCTCAGCTCCGTACAAAGCTATGGAGAGACACTTAGCTTTGTACACCTGGATAAGGGCCTTCATTGGTCTAGCACCCAATTTTCTGGCGAAGCCCAGAACACCCACTGTTGCTCTTGAAAACACAATCTTTTTTGCCATTATTTGGGTTACCCCGGAATCTCGATCATCAAAAAGAACGCCCAAATAAGGAAAAGAAGAAACCCTGGATAGTTGATGACCCCCACATAAAAAGGTTTTAGATTTAGCAGATTTAGGGCCGATGACCATGACATGTGATTTGACAAAATTAACAGATAAGTCCAAAGCCTTCATAAAATCAGCAAATGAATTAAGCAGTAGCTGAAGGCCCACTCCCGTTCTGGCAATTAGGGCGGCATCGTCAGCATATAAGAGAGCAGGGACTAAATATTTCCCTGCACGGGGGATATCTTTACATGAGGCGATAAGGGTATTGTCTAAATCATTTATATACAGTGTAAAAAGGAGAGGTGCCAGGATGCACCCCTGCCTAACCCCATAAGATATGGGTATATCTTTTGTGCAATTACCCCTTTGATCGTAGCTAACTCTAGCTATTAACTCTCTATGTAGATCCGCTAAAAAGTGGACGATATCTTTGTCTACACCAAGTGCAAGGAGCATGGGCCATAGTTTTGATCTATTTACACGGTCAAAAGCCGATGACAAATCCATGAAAGCAACCAGCAGGGTTCCTTTCTTGGCCACCGTGTATTTACCAATTAAAAGTTGTAGATTTAAACATTGGTCTATGGTACCCATCCCTTTCCTAAATCCATACTGGACCTTGGAGAGTTTCCCTGGTTCCTCTAGCCAACCATTTAGTTGGGCGAGGACCACCCTCCCCAGGACTTTCACTGAAGAATCTATGAGGGAGATTGGACGATAACAGCTCGGGTCACCTCTATCCCCCTTTTTAAAAATAGGAACGATGACCGATTTCGCCCACGTTGATGGAAGGCCCAGTTGACAGGCATTTGTAAAAACATTAAAAAGGATTTTGGACCAGAGTTTTATATCTGATTTAAAAAGATCAGCCGGGACTCCATCAGGTCCCGGCGCCTTATTACTTGTCATTTGCAAAATTGCATTCGTGACCTCTAGTTCTGTGAAGGACAAGGTATAACTCTCAGAGTTAAATGAGGACCCCACCCTCGAGCCATCTCCATCATACACCTGTTTAAAATGGGTATACCATTTGTCCTCTTGGATACCGCATTCAAGCTCAGTATTGCTTTTACCGTTAAAAAAAGGCTTGTTTACGATAGACCAAAATTTCGCACTATTTTTAATGACATCAGTGGACAGGAGTTCATTCCATGCCTCATCTCTAATTTCATTTTTGCGTTTTTTCTGTGCCATTTTATAGGCCTTCCTACAAATGGCAATTTCTGCTCTATCAAGTGGAACCGCTTTAAGAGCTGACTTTAGCTTCCGTTGGGCGGATGAGCAACTGTGATCAAACCATTTCTCCCCAATTTTGGGTTTATCCTTACATACCTTTTTAAGATCACTATTTACCTGACAGCAAATTTTATCATAAGCTGTCAGAACTGCGTCACTACAGATCCCGTCTTGTAAACACAAAAGTATTTCATCCCCAACCGTGCCCCACAAGTTTTCAGTAAAGTCCTCTGGGACCAACTGACACCATTTCAGGCGTCGTGTTTGGTCAGTTGGCCTTATGTCCAGTATACTGACAGTAGGATTGTCAGATTCTCTTTTTTAGAGATCATCAGTGAGAATTAACTGGACGGGGTTGTGATCACTATAAACAGACCATTTTACCTTATATTGACTTACATTATCGGCTAAGTTAGATGTAGCAAAGATGTAGTCAATGGTGGATCCTGAGCCACTTCCTTTGTAGGTCGGGATGTCATTAATGTGATTGACGGGATAAACCATGGAATTCCCAACTAGAAGCTCATCTAAAAATATCCCCTGTGGTGTGTGTTCAAAATGTAGGTTTCCTTGATTGTGTGGACCTAGACTGTCCCTTATAAAACAGTTATTAAAACAGGAATGAACATTAAAATCACCAAGCACAATAACCGAATAAGGATTTTTACAAGATTCATTATACATTTGTAAAAAATCAAATAGACTGAGTAAGTGTTCATTTGGCGTATTCTTAATAAATGAATTATAAAAATTTACAATGAGCCAAATCCCATTAGAGTTGGAGTGGATTTCTACTGCTAAACAATAAGGCGAGCCTGTCTCCACTTTACTATATTTACCATCAATGGTCAATGCGATAAGGGTTAAAAGTCCGCCTTTAGCCCTCCCCCTACTAGAGGCCACTGCTGGTGACCAAAAAGCAGAAAACCCATCCAGCAAAAAGGTATTTTCAGTGTCCCAAGTTTCTTGTAGACCAATAATTTCGTGGCCTAATAGATTGTCCCTCCAAATAGGGTCATGAACTTTGTTGTTTAGGCCAGCTATATTCCAACTGAGGACACTTGTGCCTAAGGGCATTCGAGGGGCACCGACAGTATCATCCACTCTTTCATCACTGACAATCCCCATCGCAGGCATAACGTTTTGGATGCCCTCTCTACTTGTAACTGGCACAGAACCACTGGAAACCATGTCCTCTACCTCTATAGAGGATGAACTTTCCCTAATAAATCTAGAAGTAGCCCCAACAGAGTGCAGTCAATCATTAGAATCTAAGTTACTCAGAGCCTGAAAACGATTTGAGATAACAAGACCTTGAGGAAACTAGCCTTCAGGATGACATGCTCTGCCCTCCAATAGGACACTGCGGGGTAAATTTAACTGTTGTTTATAGAAATAACCCAATGAGTGAAGGGTAATGCCCTCGTCAGTGTGGGGGAGCAAAGTAGCTTTTGATAAGATATTATGCACTATGAAGGGATTTCTAAAGTTTATTACAACACAATCCCCCTTTATAGTCTTGCGCGAGCGGCCAACCCAGGAAACTCTTCTCGTTGTTAAAATCAGGTGGGCTAAGTGTGCTGGAAAACCATAATGCTTATTTAACCACGAGACTGATTTATTTTTAAGAGATTCATGGGTTTCAGAGAAAGATTTCTGGGCAACGTCCTTCAAGGGGGGTACATTTGTTAACACTACGACAAATGGTGCACAGTCAGGGGGAAGATCTGGTTTTGCTCCTCCTAAATGTGTGCCTGCCATTGCGTTATTACTACTTAAGCAACTTTCAGGAGGTAAAATGTTATTCTCATTTGTCGTGGGTTCGACAGCCAGTGGAGCTGTGCTGTTTAAAGTATCCTTTGGGGGCCTAGGGATGTCAGCAGAAACAGGTAGGCCCTCGGCTACTCTAGTCATATTCCCAGAGGAATTAATCTTACGTGCCAAAAGATTACGTAGGCCTTCAATCTCAGCAGATAGTTCATCAATCTTGGTAACTAAGGGTTCAACAATTTTCAAAATTTTGGACTCTAAGAGACCTAACAAGGAATCAAGTTGATGAGAGTCTAACTTAGCCATAGGGTTGTTAGGGATGGCTAGTTCCTTGGTAACCTGAGTTGTTGTAGTAGGACCCGTCTTTTTATGAGTGCTTCGTAGGCAACCCTGTTTCAAATGAGTGCGTTTACGAGATCTTAGCACTCTCTGGGTTGGCAGGTCCGAAGAGTCTTCTACGGTCTCATTAACATCAGTTACTAAATCCCTGTTAACCTCAGGCGATTCTTGTTCACTAGGAAGATGATCACCCAGGGTTAAGAAATCATTATTCTCATTTAAACAGTTCGTAGCATGAGATGGGGGAGAGGATAAGGTGACTGTGTTATTTAACAGAGGGCTAGTAGTCGTTATGTTTGAACCCTGTCCTAAAGATTTACGCCTATCGCTATTAATTTTGGTGACTACTTTGACTAAGTAGTTATCTAACGTTGACGTAGACGTGGATTTGCTGCCTGCTAAAGCTTTAGCCATATTTGGCAGACCCCTGGGAGAACCTAAAACTTAGATTAAACTTGAATTATACTTTTACACAGTGTGGCAACACCAACACATATGATGATACCTAATAGCCAAATATGAACAGATTACAACCAATACTACAGAACCAATATACCATAAGTAGGGCAGATCACCCCCACCCTGTAATTAATTATAGAGTCTTGTAAAGTCTTACACGTTAGTGAGGTGGCCCGTCCCGGCCTCAATCGGTCCTCTGAGGGCCACAGAGGGCCCGCCCTTTGCCCGGGCTTAGCCCGGCGTCGCCCGCGCGCGTCCCGCGACGCGGAGGAAGTGGATGACTTTTAAGCGCCTCCGGGCGCGTGGGTGACGTCGTTGTCCCAAGGGAGTCTGGGGGCGGTAGTCTCCCCCCGCTCCGAGCCGCGAGGTGCTGTGGCGGCGGCGGGGGAGACACGCAGTCCAGAAATGCCGGGAGATAGCGACCACAGGACCGGCCAGCAAAGCGTCCGACAGCACCCCCAGCAAGTGAGTAATCCGCGTTTCAAACTTTACCGCTCCCCAGAGGAAGCGGATGACTTTTAAGCGCCTCCGGGCGCGTGGGTGACGTCGTTGTCCCAAGGGAGTCTGGGGGCTGTAGTCTCCCCCCGCTCCGAGCCGCGAGGTGCTGTGGCGGCGGCGGGGGAGACACGCAGTCCAGAAATGCCGGGAGACAGCGACCACAGGACCGGCCAGCAAAGCGTCCGACAGCACCCCCAGCAAGTGAGTAATCCGCGTTTCAAACTTTCCCGCTCCCCAGAGGAAGCGGATGACTTTTAAGCGCCTCCGGGCGCGTGGGTGACGTCGTTGTCCCAAGGGAGTCTGGGGGCTGTAGTCTCCCCCCGCTCCGAGCCGCGAGGTGCTGTGGCGGCGGCGGGGGAGACACGCAGTCCAGAAATGCCGGGAGATAGCGACCACAGGACCGGCCAGCAAAGCGTCCGACAGCACCCCCAGCAAGTGAGTAATCCGCGTTTCAAACTTACAGCCCTAACTGAGCCCTGGGAGCAGCTTGTACACTAACAAACACTGCCACCCACAAATGGAGTCTACAAACACTGCCACCTACAAATGGAGTCTACAAACACCGCCACCCACAAATGGAGTCTACAAACAAAGCCACCCACAAATGGAGTCTTAGAGCCCTCACTGGGCCCTGGGAGCAGCTTGTACACTAACAAACACTGCCACCCACAAATTGAGTCTTACAGCCCTCACTGAGCCTTGGGAGCAGCTTGTACACTAACAAACACTGCCACACACAAATGGAGTCTACAAACCCTGCCACCCACAAATGGAGTCTTAGAGCCCTCACTGAACCCTTGGAGCAGCTTGTACACTAAAAAATCCTGCCACCCACAAATGGAGTCTTACAGCCCTCACTGAGCCCTGGGAGCAGCTTGTACATTAACAAACACTGCCACCCAAAATGGAGTCTTAGAGGCCTCACTGAGCCCTGGGAGCAGCTTGTACACTAACAAACACTGCCACCCACAAATGGAGTCTGTGAGGAAGTGCCATCTTTCTTGCATGGAATGCCCCCCACTTTTGGCTGAATTGCTGATGTACTTTGACAGAGTGTGCCCTGGGCTCCTGCCAATCAGGTACCCAGGGCCTATGTTCCTTCCCTAAAACTGTGTGAAACCTAAACTTAATTGACATCTCTGGCCACCTGTCAGCCCCTGGTAAATGGTACACTAAGTACCCAGGGTCTTGTGACCAGAGAAGGCCCCTAAGGCCTGCAGCACTTATTGTGCCACCCTTAGAGCCCCTGTACACTGACACACACACACTGCCCTTGCAGGCTGAGTGTCTGGGTGCAGAACAAAACAGAGTCGACATGGCACACATCCCTGTGTGCCATGCCTACAACACACACTGCCGTGGCATAGACCAGCCACCCCTCTAGCTGGGTACCCTATGCCAGTGGTGTGGGTACAGGTGCATGAGCCCTGTGCCCCTACAGTACCCAGGTCCATTCCTGGGCACTGTAAGTGCAGTGCTGCCATCTAAAAGTATGTGGTGCTGGGAGATCGTCAACACGAACTCCACAGCACCATAATGGCAACACTGAAGACTGAGAAGTTTGGTATCAAGCTTCTCAGCACATTAAACCTGCACTGATGCCAGTGTGGGATTTAATGTACAAAGCACGACAGAGGGCATCTTAGAGATGCCCCCTGAACCTAACCTTCAATTCACGTCTTGTCTGAGGGGCTGCCTAGGCTGCCACACAGCAGACATGTTGCTGGACCCCTGGGTAGAGAGCCATCCGCTCTCCTGGGCCTGCAACAATGCACATACTGGGCGAGGTGCCAGGTCTCCTCCCCCAATGTGGGCAGGGGAAGCTTCAAAGGCATGCCGCCTTTGTGAGCTTCTCCAGACCACTTGCTGTACTCAGCAACTGGCCCCTACCGGTTCTGACCCCCTCTCTGGCAGGAAGACTGGCCGGAAACCCCAAAGAAGGAAAGGGGGTGTGCCAGCCTCTGCCAACTCCACCCCTCAGGTGGGGGAGGCGAGGTGAAGCACATCTCTGGGCTCTCGCCATCTTGAAGATGGGAAGCCCTGCCCAATCAGGACTAGGCTACTGCCCCCCTCCCACAGGAGAGTGGCAGGATAGGGGCTGAGCCCACCCCAGGTCAGGGACCGACAGGTCCCTGCCCTTTACCTACCTGTAACGCCCCTAAATTTAGTATTTAGGGGCACCCTGAACCTTCCTTCCTCAGATCCAGATTCCAAAACAGCAAAGAAGATCAAGAGATAAGACCTGCCGCGCAGCTGCTAACAAGAGGAAGACACCATCTGCTTTGGCCCCAGCGCTACCGGCCTGTCAACCCTCGAACCTGCTACTGCTCAATCCCAAAAAGAACTATTGATGGACAGAATGCATAACAATGTCATACATTCACCCCAGTACAGAGATTTAGGCCTAAATCCATCGTTTTTTTGCTCACCATGCCATTCCAGTTTGGACCCAGCCATGTGCAAATCAGTCTTGACCCTGTTCCCAATTGGAACAGTTCAGCCCGAACTTTCTGATGGATACATCTGCTAGTGGATTCCTCACCTTGTGAATATCCCCTGCGCCAGCAACATTCGGAAACTTTTGTAGCAGTCCACGCCGATGAGGTCGAAGACGACGTCACAGAGGCACGGCTCCGCTCGCGACTCCGCTGACGTCACCGGCTCCATAAGAAGACCTCGTCGGCGTGATGACGTCAGTTCCCTTTTTTCCGCGCCGTCGACGCCAACGGATTTCGGGAATCTCTATCTGAAGCTTCACTGTTACTTTGTGTTTCTACTGGATTTCTCTGTCCTTTTTTTGTGAAAATGTCAACAAAGAAGTCGGGGTTCAAGCCCTGTCGCGAATGTGGAAAGCATATGTCCATCATGGATCCACATGACTACTGCGTATGGTGCCTATCCTCGGACCATGATGTGGATGGAAGCTCTTGCTGTCGCAAGATGAGCTCCAAGGCTCTCAAGGAGAGAGAAGCAAAGCTTTTCATAGCGAGGATGAAAAAAGAGAAGAGAAGTAGGAGAAAATCAAGAACGAGTTCAAGATCGAGGTCGAGATCGAGGTCGGTGCCGATGTCGACTTCGGGGCATGCTTCAAGATCTAAGAAGCACAAAAAGAAGAGGAGACATTCTTCTCGACGTCACTCTGACAAGAGTACGGCTCCGAAGTCGAAATCACCTTCTCGACGCCGTAAGGACTCTGTATCTCCCTCGCCCGTTCCGGATTCACCTGTTGGCCCTTCTTCTCCAGTGGCTTCACCGGTTCATTCTCTGGCTCCGGCTCCATCTCCGGCGCCGGTTCCATCTTCGACGCCGGTTCCATCTCCGGCTCCGGCTTCGTCTCCAGCTCCGGTTGAGGAGCTTCCAGTACCGGGTGAGCCTTCGACCCCGCAAATTCCACCGTCTGCGCCGATTGGCCCGAGTCCGGTGATGCCTGATCAGTACCCTGCTTTCCCTGGACCAGGTCAGGACCCCACGCAACATTTAAATGCAATGTACGGGGTATTTTCAAGAGCCATGTACTCCACTGGTGCACCTTCGGGTCCGATGGGTCCAATGGCCTTCAGTTTGGGGGTGCCTCAAGCCTATCCACAGGCCCCCTTCATGCCATTTTTTCCGGCGACGCCGTCTTGGCATCTACCGGCGCCGAGGACATCGACGCCGCTCCCTTCTTCACCGGCGCCGGCTCGACCTCGTTCGACGCCGGCTGCTCCTGTGGATCCACGTTCGGCACCGGCGCCGTCAGATTCGAACACGGCGCCGCCGACGCCGGTTGTAAGAATCCGGTCTAGGAGGGAGGCTCAAAGGGTGCTTGATGAGCAAAGGTACCTTTTGGAAGAGGCAGAAGAAGGAGAGCTTGTGGAGTCGGATGACGTTTTGGAAGAGCTAAAGGAGGCTAGTGGTTTGGATTTATCTCCTGAATGGGAAATTACTCCACCTTCTGATGAACCCTCAAAGGATGTGGCACCATATCATGCAGTCATAAGGAAGGCAGCTGAGCTGTTAGATCTGCAGTTGCCTTCTACTGAATTTAAGTCGAACATTTTGACAGAGGTGCTGCATTCTCCCACTACTGTTTCAGAACCCTTATTGCCCTTTAATGAGGCCATCATAGATCCTGTAATGGAAGTGTGGCGTAAGCCTTTTTCTGCTCCCGCAGTTTCGAAAACAGTTGCCAGGAGGTATAGGGCAGCTCCGGGGGACCCTGAGTTTTTAACTTTTCACCCGTCACCTGAGAGCCTGGTGGTTCAGGCTGCTTGTTCAGGGAAATCTAAAGGTGCTTTTTCCCAGGTTCCAAGTGACAGAGAGGCCAAGAAATTAGATCAATCGGCCAAAAAGGTTTTTTCATGGCTCTTAAGTCTACGAATGCCACTTGCCTTTTGGGACACTATATTCATGCGCTCATGGATTCTGCGAAGAAATTAGCTCCAAAACTATCAGAGGACAATAGGGTTGGTTTTAATGAGGTCCTGGCGGATGCCCAGGCGGCAGCGCGTCAGGTGATACAGAGTGGACTGGACACAGCTGATTCAGTAGCAAGAGTCATGGGGTCTTCTGTTGCCACTAGGAGGAGTGCGTGGCTTAAGTCTTCAGAGTTTTCCCCTGATGTACAATCAACGCTGTTAGACTTGCCTTTTGATGGCTCTGGACTCTTTGGCAAAAAGGCAGATGCTGCACTTGAACGTTTTAAAGAAAGTAAGGCTACGGCTAAGTCTTTGGGCCTTCAATCCCAGTCAAGGGGATTGTTTAAAAGATATAGGGGTTTCAGAAGGGCAACCTTTCGTTCCTACAGGCAGACCCAGCAGCAACAGCAGCAACAACAGCAGAGCTCTCTGTATAGGGGATACAGAGGCAGAATCAGGGGTCGCACACGTGGCCGTCAGCTCTCCTCCTCCTCCTCTTCCTCTTCCTCAGCCCCTCCTACCACCGCAAAGCAGCCCTAGATCCGCCATTCTGGATCATGCTGGTCCTGTGGGGGGCTGGCTTACTCATTTTCTACAAGATTGGGGATCTGTTACTACAGACCTTTGGGTTCTAGATCTTGTAGAAAATGGGTACGCCCTTCCCTTTCGGGAATTCCCTCCAAATTACCCTCCTTGTCAAGGGGCTTGCTCAGAGAACCACCGTCTTCTCCTACAGGAGGAAGTCCTGAAGTTACTACAGAAAGGTGCGATAGAGG
Organism: Triturus cristatus; assembly: GCF_964204655.1. Classification (NCBI taxonomy): domain Eukaryota; kingdom Metazoa; phylum Chordata; class Amphibia; order Caudata; family Salamandridae; genus Triturus; species Triturus cristatus. The sequence goes on from NC_140590.1 coordinate 1,717,159,492, forward strand.
TGGTTCCAGAGCAGGAGAGGGGTCAGGGATGCTACTCACGGTATTTCCTGATTCCGAAAAAGGACGGCAGATTGCGTCCGACATTGGACCTCAGGATCTTCAATCTTTATCTGAAGCAAGAGAAGTTCAAGATGCTCACCCTTGCGCAGGTTCTTCAGGCGCTGAATCAGGAGGACTGGATGGTGTCGATCGACTTGCAGGATGCGTATTTCCACATCCCCATCCTGAAGTCACACAGGAAGTATCTCCGGTTTACGGTAGGATCGCAACATTAGCAGTTTGCGGTCCTTCCGTTTGGTCTTACTACTGCAACCCGAGTCTTCACGAAGGTGATGGCAGTGGTAGCAGCCCATCTCAGAAGGTCGGGGATTTCAGTTTTCCCCTATCTGGACGACTGGCTCATCAAAGCGGAGTCGCCGGAGAAGGTGCTACATCATCTGCAGGATACAACTCGGCTGTTGTACAAATTGTGTTTCTCGATAAACGTGCCCAAATCTCGCCTGGTGCCCTCTCAGCGCAACCTGTTCATAGGTGCGGTACTGGACACTACTGTGTGTCGGGCATTCCCACCTCCACAAAGGATTCTCAACATACAGAATTTGATTCCTTTATTTTACAATGGAGCGGTCGTTCCAGTCCTGAAGGTCCTTCGCCTGCTCGGTCTGTTTGCTTCCTGCATTCTGTTGGTCAACCATGCACGCTGGCACATGAGGGCGCTCCAGTGGTGCCTCCGCGGGCATTGGTATCAGCACAAAGGATATCTCAGGGAGTCTGTGAGGATCTCCAGAGAAGCTGCAGCGGATCTGTCTTGGTGGAGCGTGGAGGGCAATCTGTCGCAAGGAAAGCCCTTCCATCTACCTCCATCGGTGGCCACGGTAATAACGGATGCATCCACTTTAGGGTGGGGTGCTCATCTGGGGAATCTGGAGATCAAGGGTCTTTGGTCTCCAGAGGAAAGGTTGCTTCACATCAACCTTCTGGAATTGCGGGCGATACGTTTGGCGCTCAAGGCCTTCCTCCCATCCCTTCGCGGTCAGTCGGTTCAAGTCCTGACGGACAACACTACCGCGATGTGGTATGTCAACAAGCAGGGAGGAGTGGGATCTCATTGTCTCTGCAGAGAGGCTCTGCGTCTCTGGTCCTGGGCTCAGGATCATCAGATTTGTCTGATGGCAAATCATCTGGCCGGGGTTCTGAACGTACGTGCAGACAGTCTCAGTCGGCAGTTCTCCGCCGACCACGAGTGGAGGCTTCATCCGGAGGTGGTTCGTCACGTCTTTCGGATGTGGGGAACTCCTCGGGTGGACCTGTTTGCCACTCTCATTGCCAGTCATTCTGCAGTCTCCAGTATCTGATGCAGGGAGAGTTGGGGGACGCGTTTCAGTTGAGTTGGGGCTCACAACTCCTTTACGCATTTCCTCCCATACACTTGATTCCTCTGGTTCTGAGGAAGATTCGCCAAGACCGGGCCCAAGTCATATTGATCGCCCTGGATTGGCCAAGAAGGGTGTGGTACACAGATCTTCTCCACCTCTCCTCATGCGCTCCGTCTCCCTCTGAGGGCAGACCTCCTCTCGCAGTCTGAGGGGCAGGTTCTACACCCCCACCTCCAGAGCTTACACCTTCATGCCTGGAGATTGAACGGGGCAATCTGAATTATTTTTCTCTCCCGCCTGATGTGGTAGATGTAATTTTGTCTGCCAGACGTCATTCCACCAAATCTATCTATTCCTATAGGTGGTCTAAATTTGTACTTTGGTGTGGAGAGAAGTCAGTTGATCCTTTGAGGGCTCGCTTATCTGATATTCTGCAGTTTGCCCTTTCTCTTGCTCAGCAAGGATTTACTGTGGCTACTGTTAAGGGATACTTATCGGCCTTGTCGGCTTTCCTTTGCTTGCCAGATCAGCCGTCTTTGTTCAAATCGCCTATTGTTCTACGATTTCTTAAGGGCCTTACAAACAGGTTTCCTCCTACTCCCTTTATTGTGCCTCAATGGGACTTAAACCTTGTCTTAACTTATCTTATGGGTTCTCCTTACACAAGTGTCCTATGACACTGTTGTCTTTCAAGACGGGTTTTCTCATTGCAATCACCTCGGCAAGGAGGGTAAGTGAGCTTCAAGGTCTGAGTTCAAAACCCCCGTTTTTGACCATTCATGCTGAAAGAATGGTACTCAGGACCAGGGCTGCATTTCTGCCTAAAGTGGTAACTCCCTTCCATTTGGGGCAGTCCATTACCCTTCCTACCTTCTATCCTCCCCCTACCCTTCCAAGGAGGAGGAGAGACTTCACCGCTTGGACCCTAAGAGGGCGGTGAGCTTCTACCTTGACAGGACAAAAGACTTTCGAGTTGATGACCAGCTCTTCGTGGGCTTTGTTGGCTGCAGGAAAGGCAGAGTGGTGCACAAGCGCACCCTTTCCAGATGGATTGTCTTGCGCATCAAGATATGCTACTCTTTTGGTTGGTAAGGAACCTCCAGAGGGTTTAAGAGCCCATTCCACTAGAGCTAAGTCTTCCACTTCTGCCTTGTCTAGGGGTGTTCCTGTGGAGGACATTTGTAGGGCGGCAACTTGGGCCTCCCTCCACACTTTTGCACAACATTATTGTTTAGACTCCGAGGTGAGGAGGGAGGGACATTTTGCTCTTTCCGTCCTTCAGGACTTTCTGGTATAGAAGGGTGGACACCCTCCTCCGGGAGTGGGGACTGCTGTGGGGATCTATTCACAAGGTGAGGAATCCACTGGCAGATGTATCCATCAGAAGAACAAGTTACTTACCTTCGGTAACGCTTTTTCTTGTGGATACAGTATCTGCCTGTGGATTCGATTTGGGAAAAAGGGGGTGGTGATGGACAGAGTTTCTGAATGATGCAGAATACTCTTACCAAGTCAAGAGATCATGGTTTTAATCCATCACCATTTTTTAGCTCACTGCACCATCCCAGCTCAGAACCTGGCTACATGCAAATTAGTCTGTACCTGTCCCAGTGCATGATGGGAACAGGGCAAACCAAACTACCAAGCCAATTCTTATACTGGGAAGGAAACAAGCTTCCGGGGACCGGTTTCTGGCATCACAGCCTTCGTCGGCCCGGCTTGCCTGAATCCTGATGGTGCAATGAGCAAGGGACTCACGTCTGAGCATACCCTCCCACACTGAGTGTGGATAAAATCGATTTGGAAAAAAGGGGGTGGTGATGGACAGAGTTTCTGAATGATGCAGAATACTCTTACCAAGTCAAGAGACCATGGTTTTAATCCATCACCGTTTTTTAGCTCACTGCACCATCCCAGCTCAGAACCTGGCTACATGCAAATTAGTCTGTACCTGTCCCAGTGCATGATGGGAACAGGGCAAACCAAACTACCAAGCCAATTCTTATACTGGGAAGGAAACAAGCTTCCGGGGACCGGTTTCTGGCATCACAGCCTTCGTCGGCCCGGCTTGCCTGAATCCTGATGGTGCAATGAGCAAGGGACTCACGTCTGAGCATACCCTCCCACACTGAGTGTGGATAAAATCGATTTGGGAAAAAGGGGGTGGTGATGGACAGAGTTTCTGAATGATGCAGAATACTCTTACCAAGTCAAGAGATCATGGTTTTAATCCATCACCGTTTTTTAGCTCACTGCACCATCCCAGCTCAGAACCTGGCTACATGCAAATTAGTCTGTACCTGTCCCAGTGCATGATGGGAACAGGGCAAACCAAACTACCAAGCCAATTCTTATACTGGGAAGGAAACAAGCTTCCGGGGACCGGTTTCTGGCATCACAGCCTTCGTCGGCCCGGCTTGCCTGAATCCTGATGGTGCAATGAGCAAGGGACTCACGTCTGAGCATACCCTCCCACACTGAGTGTGGATAAAATCGATTTGGGAAAAAGGGGGTGGTGATGGACAGAGTTTCTGAATGATGCAGAATACTCTTACCAAGTCAAGAGATCATGGTTTTAATCCATCACCGTTTCTTAGCTCACTGCACCATCCCAGCTCAGAACCTGGCTACATGCAAATTAGTCTGTACCTGTCCCAGTGCATGATGGGAACAGGGCAAACCAAACTACCAAGCCAATTCTTATACTGGGAAGGAAACAAGCTTCCGGGGACCGGTTTCTGGCATCACAGCCTTCGTCGGCCCGGCTTGCCTGAATCCTGATGGTGCAATGAGCAAGGGACTCACGTCTGAGCATACCCTCCCACACTGAGTGTGGATAAAATCGATTTGGGAAAAAGGGGGTGGTGATGGACAGAGTTTCTGAATGATGCAGAATACTCTTACCAAGTCAAGAGATCATGGTTTTAATCCATCACCGTTTTTTAGCTCACTGCACCATCCCAGCTCAGAACCTGGCTACATGCAAATTAGTCTGTACCTGTCCCAGTGCATGATGGGAACAGGGCAAACCAAACTACCAAGCCAATTCTTATACTGGGAAGGAAACAAGCTTCCGGGGACCGGTTTCTGGCATCACAGCCTTCGTCGGCCCGGCTTGCCTGAATCCTGATGGTGCAATGAGCAAGGGACTCACGTCTGAGCATACCCTCCCACACTGAGTGTGGATAAAATCGATTTGGGAAAAAGGGGGTGGTGATGGACAGAGTTTCTGAATGATGCAGAATACTCTTACCAAGTCAAGAGATCATGGTTGTAATCAGGGCTGCATTTCTGCCTAAAGTGGTAACTCCCTTCCATTTGGGGCAGTCCATTACCCTTCCTACCTTCTATCCTCCCCCTCACCCTTCCAAGGAGGAGGAGAGACTTCACCGCTTGGACCCTAAGAGGGCGGTGAGCTTCTACCTTGACAGGACAAAAGACTTTCGAGTTGATGACCAGCTCTTCGTGGGCTTTGTTGGCTGCAGGAAAGGCAGAGTGGTGCACAAGTGCACCCTTTCCAGATGGATTGTCTTGCGCATCAAGATATGCTACTCTTTTGGTTGGTAAGGAACCTCCAGAGGGTTTAAGAGCCCATTCCACTAGAACTAAGTCTTCCACTTCTGCCTTGTCTAGGGGTGTTCCTGTGGAGGACATTTGTAGGGCGGCAACTTGGGCCTCCCTCCACACTTTTGCACAACATTATTGTTTAGACTCCGAGGTGAGGCGGGAGGGACATTTTGCTCTTTCCGTCCTTCAGGACTTTCTGGTATAGAAGGGTGGACACCCTCCTCCGGGAGTGGGGACTGCTGTGGGAATCTATTCACAAGGTGAGGAATCCACTGGCAGATGTATCCATCAGAAGAACAAGTTTCTTACCTTCGGTAACGCTTTTTCTTGTGGATACAGTATCTGCCTGTGGATTCCTCACTGAGCCACCCGCCTCCCCATTGTCCACCCTTGTATACCTTCAGTATATGATGGTGTTTCAAAATGTATTTGTTACTATCAAAGGCATTGTGTTATTTCTTTTGCCTTTCTATTCATTCTCCACACTGTGTGTGTTGATTTGTCTATTATGTACTGTGTATACTGTGTATATATATTGCTGTCAGTCCGTCCGTGTGCCTCGAAGGCACGGAAAAAAGGGCGGAACTGATGTCATCACGCCGACGAGGTCTTCTTATGGAGCCGGTGACGTCAGCGGAGTCGCGAGCGGAGCCGTGCCTCTGTGACGTCGTCTTCGACCTCATCGGCGTGGACTGCTACAAAAGTTTCTGAATCTTGCTGGCGCAGGAGATATTCACAAGGTGAGGAATCCACAGGCAGATACTGTATCCACCAGAAAAAGCGTTACCGAAGGTAAGTAACTTGTTCGCCAGGCCAGGTCCTCCCTGGACTGGAAACAAGCATCCTAGGACCGGTTCCGGGGTTTCACCCCTCTTCAGCCATGATAACTTGATTCCAGTGGCATGGAGAGCATGGGACTCACGTCTGAGCATACCCGTCCCACTCGGGGTGACACATGCAAAAAGAACTATTGATGGACAGAATGCAGAACAATGTCATACATTCACCCAAGTACAGAGATCTGGGCCTAAATCCATCGTTTTTTGCTCACCATGCCATTCCAGTTTGGACCCAGCCATATGCAAATTGGTCTTGACCCTGTGCCCTATGGGAACAGTCCAGCCCGAACTGCCAGGGTCCCTTGCTCACTTTGCCTCTGGATTCAAGATAGCCTGGCTGATGAGGGTTATGAACCCGAAACCGGTCCCAGGATGCTTGTTTCCGGTCCAGGGAAGACATGGCTTGGCATTTCGGCCTGGACTGTTCCCAGGAGGCACATGGTCAGACTGATTTGCAAATGGCCATGTCTGAACTGGGGTGGTGGAGTGAGCTAAAGAATGATGATGGATTAAACCCAGATCAGTTGACTGGGGGTGAGTCTTTGATTTGCTCAAATGCTCCGTCCATCATCCCCTTTGGTATCGCTTTGTTCGCCCTAAGTTAGTAGGGTATGCCCAGACGTGGGTCCCTTGCTCACTTTGCCACTGGATTCAAGATAGCCTGGCTGATGAGGGTTATGAACCCGAAACTAGTCCCGGGATGATTGTTTCCAGTCCAGGGAAGACATGGCTTGGCAGTTTGGGCTGGACTGTTCCCATGAGGCACAGGGTCAGACTGATTTGCATATGGCCATGTCTGAACTGGGGTGGTGGCGTGAGCTAAAGAATGATGATGGATTAAACCCAGATCAGTTGACTGGGGGTGATTGTTTGATTTGCTCAAACGCTCCGTCCATCATCCCCTTTGGTATCGCTTTGTTCGCCCTAAGTTGGCAGGGTATGCCCAGACGTGGGTCCCTTGCTAACTTTGCCACGGGATTCAAGATTGCCTGGCTGATGAGGGTTATGAACCCGAAACCGGTCCCAGGATGCTTGTTTTCAGTCCAGGAAAGACATGGCTTGGCAGTTCGGGCTCGACTGCTCCCATGAGGCACAGGGTCAGACTGATTTGCGTATGGCCATGTCTGAACTGGGGTGGTGGAGTGAGCTAAAGAATGATGATGGATTAAACCCAGATAAGTTGACTGGGGATGAGTGTTTGATTTGCTCAAACTCTCTGTCCATCATCCCCTTTGGTATCGCCCTGCTCAATCCCGGCATCTCCCGTGGCCAGCAACCTCACAAACCCCGGAGGACCTGGCTACTTTGTGACTCTAAGCATCTGGGACTCCCACGAGCAGTGGTACTGCTCAAAGCAAGTAACTGAGCCCTGGCATCTGCCAGGAACCGCAAACCCTGCACACTCTGCACTCTCCAAGCCTGGCCTGTGCTGGAGTGGATAAAGACCACGAGGACGTCCCCCCGGCAACTGTGACCCCGAATCCAGCACCCAAGGACCCACCTCGACGCTCCCTACGATGCCTGCAGCCTCAGAACCAGGGACCCCCCAACCGCGATCAGCAGAGGGTAAGATTTCCCGACACCAAAAGGCACCCCTGCACCCGGCGCCCTGCGGCTCCCTGTGCCCATCTCCTGGGTACCTACCTATCCTCCAACTACCCAACTTACCTCTCAAAGTGGTGGTCGCACCTGAAGAATCTTCGTCCCCGAGCCTGCAGCCTTTGTTCGTCCTTGAGCTTCTCCATTGAAATCCATTGAGCGCCCGACGGCTCAAAAGCACCCTGCCGCCTGAGTGCCCCTGGCAGTGCAACCTCTACTCTAACCTACTTCCCCATTTGCCCTGAGCAAGTGATCAGGAGCCCAGCTCCCACAGCCGCGTAGCCTGCTAGCCAGCAGCCACCAACCAAGGGCCCCCTGCCTCCCATAGGATAACATTGGGCCTAACTCACTCTGCACCCGGCTGCCCCTGTGCCGCTGAGGGTGTAACAACTGTACTTACCTGACCCTGGGAGACCCCTGAGTCTATGCCCAGAACCTTAACTCTGCCAGTCGGGTACTTACCCAAAAGCTGATAACTCTCTTTTCTTCCATAGGGTAACATTGACTGGTTTCACTTGGAATTTCTTTTAAGTGTGGAGTTTCTAAACTTTCAAATATTCACCTAAAATCAACCGAGTAACGAAAATTAGAATACTCATCTGCTATCAGGAGACATCCCAGTGCTGGATCTTGGTGCCCAGCACTGACCCTGAAAAGTAATTACAACCATACTTACCGCTAACCCAATTTTCTTCCATAGGAAGCCATTGACTGTTTTTCTGTGAAATTTCTTTTGTGTCGATTTCTGCAAACTACAAATATTCTTTAAAAATCGCACCAACTGTGAAAACGTAATTACTTACCTGTTTTAGATAGATGCCCCAGTGCTAAACCTAGGAGCTCAGCACTGGATTACAAAAGTAACGAGAACATACTTTACCGGTAACTTGAATTTCCTTCCATAGGATAACATTGCCTGGTTTTTGCTGAAAAAGTTTCTGTCGATTTTGCAAACTTATATTAGTTAAAAATATTAGCTATCACCTGTATAACCAAAACACATTCTTGCAACTGTTTACAGGTGGTGCCCCAGTGCTGGATCCAACACTGACTTAGAAAAAGTAACCATAACCCCACTTAACCTGCTAAGTGAAATTCCTCCCATAGGATAACATTGGTGATTCTATGAGAAAAAGTTTGTGTCAACTTTTAAAATACCAGAATATTGCTTAAAAATCACAACTGTAACCAAAACGCTTTGACTCAATTGTTTACAGGAACTGTCCCAGGACTGAATCTAGGATCCAGTACTGGAGTTAGAGAAGTAATTCTAAAAGTAATCAATTGCATTTAACTTGAAATTCCCATTGAGCTCAAGGTATTATTGTGTTTGAAATTGTGTTGCCTATTGCAACCATTGTACCTGTTATATTCAAAAGTCTATTGTCTATTGAAAAGGATTTAACTAAAGCATCTCATTCTGAGAAAGTATATTTTGATACCTATTGTTGGTTCTAAAATAAAACAACTATATATTTTTATACCAAAACCATTGGCCTAGAGTTCAGTTCTTGAGTGTGTGAGACCATTTGCTGACTGAGTGTGTACAACAAATGCTTTACACTGTCCTCTGATACTGCCTTACTGCTCGACCAAGCTACAACTTTAGAGAGTGAGGTTATATCTAACTTTAGCCTCTGCCAAACTTCTGGGGACTGTGCACACTGTACCTTTTTGGGAACAGTATATACAGAGCCACTTTCTCACAGGGTCTTACAGCCCTCACTGAGCCTTGGGAGCAGTCTGTACATAATTGTACCACCCAGGGGAGGCCTTAGGGCCTCCACCGAGTGAAGAGAGCAGCCAGTGTGTCATATCACAATTTTATCTAAAGAGAGAGTGCGAGAGCCCACAGTGAGTGTTGGGAGTAGTGAGTGTGTCACCTCACATTCTCACCCACAGAAAGAGTGTAAATGTCCTCACTGAATGTAGAGGGCAGACCAGTGCTTACTTTGTAAATAAATAAGTGCCAGGGCCCTAGGCTCCCTACTAAACATCACACTCCTATTAATGTGACAGTTTGGACAATTTCAGGACACCCAAAGCAGTAAGAGCAGCCTGAACGCTATAGAATTGTATTTTAAATATGTATATATTTGTTAAACTGATGTACTCTGTACAAAAATAGACAGATAGCACCACCAAGCTATCATAAGTAAGTGTGAGTGCCAGGCACCTGCAAACACCGGCACAAATTAAGCATTGGAGCAGGCCGTACACTTCCTCCAACTGCTACCCCCAGAGGGAGTGTTAAAGTCCATACTGAGTGCAGAGAGCAGTCTGTACAAAAGCCTCAGAGAGTTGAGGGAGTGCCTTGTGCTTCACCTCACATTCTCATCCTCAGAGGAAGAATAAAAGTCCTCATTGAATGCAGGGAGGAATCTCTGCATCTCCTCGGACACTCAACTCTCACTGAATGCAGGAAGCAATCTCTGCATCTCCTCGGACACTCAACTCTCACTGAATGCAGGGAGCAAGCTGTACATCTGCTCGCGCAGTCAACTCTCATTGAATATAGGAAGCAATCTCAGCATTTCTTCGCTTCGCCAACTCTCACTGAATGCAGAGAGCAATCTCTGCATCTGCTTGGACACTCAACTATCGCTGAATGCAGGGAGATGTATGTGCATCTCACACAGTCCAGTCTCACTGAATGCAGGGTCTGTAATCTCCTCGCACAGTGAACTTTCATTGAATTCTGGGAGCAGTCAGTAATCTCCTTGCAAAGTCAACTTATATTGAAAGCAGGAAGCAGTCTCTGCATCTTCTCGTATATTCACCCCCAATTTAGTGCACGGGACAGTCTGTACGTCTCTTCATTCACTCAGAGTGAATGTTACTGCTCTTGCTGAGTGCAGGGAGCCATCTGTTCATCACTTCACACTCACCAACAGAGGTAGAGCTGTCACTAAGTTTTGGAACACCCTATGTGGCACCTCACACTGTCACCCCTCAATGAGTGCAGGGTGCAGTGTGTATCCATTCACAGGCAAAACCAGGGTGCTACAGCCCTCTCTAAGTGCAGAAAGCCATCTGTACATGATCTCACACTCACTACAGTGTTACAGCCTTCATAAAGTGCATGGGGTCCTTTGTATATCCCTTCACACATTTACTAACAGTGTGTGAGAATCCTCACCGGTTGGAGGAAGCCATCTCTACATCACTTCACACTCACTAACTCTGTTCTCACTCTGAGCGTCAGAGCCATCATTTAGTGTGGGAACAGTGTGTAGGTCGCTTTACACTGTCACTGACAGAGTTACGTGCAAGGAGTCAGTCATTGCATTCAGTACTGACCCATGCCCAATTAAAGGGTCTCTGGCAAGAGACTATACCTCTGCCTGATTGAGAAGAAAGGGATGATACTGTCACAAGAACAACATGTTTGTAGCATGTGTCGCTGTAAATACACATGCTCTGTATACTCCTGCCACCTAGTGTTGGGCTCAGACATTTGCAAGTTCTTTTCTTTGAAGAAATCTGTCTAGTAACGAGGTACAGTGGTTCCTCCCTTTGTTTGGAATGAACATGGGCATCGACTTCCTGTTAGATCATTTGTTCGAGGCATATGAGCTGCAGATTACACACTTGTGCATAGATCGCCATGTGGTGTTGGGCCCGGATGTTTGCAGTTTGTTTTTCCTCTTGGAAAGTCTTTGGGAGTCACGAGGTCGGTGACTCCTCCTTTGGATCGTATTGCGCATGGGCTTCGGGTCCATCCTCAGATTGTTTTTTTCCGCCATCGGGCTCGGATGTAATCTTCACGCTCCGGTTCCGAACAGCTTCCAGTTCGACGATCGACGCGCAATCCTCACCCCAAATCGCGGTATTTATTCGATCGCGATCTCCCCACTCGACGCGCCTTCTCATCGGCACACACCTTCGGTTCCAGTCTTCGACTGCGGCCCTCGGGCCTACCCAAGCTCCGGTCCTGGCTAATGTAAAGGACTCCATTTAAAAAGTGCCCTCGATGTGGGTCCAAATTTCCCCACACCGATCTCCATGAGGTATGCAATCTCTGCCTCTCCCCTGCACATGAGGCTCGAGACTGTGCTGCGTGTAAGTCTTTCCGGTCCAAAAAGACTATTCGAGACCGAAGAGCCAGAAGAACAATGGCACACTCCTCGACGAGGATTCCGGATGACATCTTCGGAGAAGGCGTCGACGCTCCTGAACAGCATCACACCGACAAAGGCCTCGTCAGCGCTTCCGAAGCCGACGACTCAGATGTGGAGGACATCACTCCGGCGCAGAGGGTCGTGAGTACCGATCTACCCCCCACCACACCCTCGCCGGCACCAAAAAAGGCTTCGGTCACGCCTTCGCCTCCGAGCCTAGGCGAGACCAAAGACACTGCTTCACACACCGCACCTTCGGGCCCGGTAAAGAAGCCAAGTAAGCCTTCCGGCGGCTCGGGCTCGAGCCAGCCCACCGACGGTGCCGATAAACACGCTTCGGGCCCGAAAAAGAAACCGGCCTCTACCTCGACACCGAGCCCCGCACCGAAGCACTCGGGGTCGAAACCCAGCTCTTCGGTACCGACACCATCCTCAGTACCGACCAAAGCACACAAGGCCACCGGCACCGACACTTCAAAGCCGAAACCCATCTCGGCGCCTACCAAACAACCGGAGGTTCCCAAGCAGGGTTCCAAACAACAAACCGGCACAGAAAAGCCTAAAAAACCACCGGCCCCGACGCCTTCGGCGCCGACGGACCAACCAACCTCACCAGAACTATTTACACCGGATCCCTTGCAAAAAACATTGACCAAGGATCCCAAAACTGGACATTTTACGCTCTCTAGCAAAAAGAGACTTTTAGAGAAACCTGCTCCGCCTCCACCTCCAAAGAGGAAGGACTCTGCTACTTCTCCCTTCAGAATACCTTCCCCACCTCCTCCACCTTCTCCGCCTCCACCCCCTTCCCCTTCCCCTTCTCCACCCCAACCTCATCGTTTCTCGCCCCCGTCTCCGGACGATGATGATCAGGGGGACCCATATGATGACATAGGGGATGTGCCCCGGACATACCCACAGGGGACCCCACCCCTACAGGATCCCCAGACCCAATATCCCTGATATCCCCAATGTCCCACAAGACGATCTTTACCCTTCCAGACCTTCTCCACCAGAAGACTCATTGGGGTTCAACCACCTACTGCAAAGGGCGGCACACTATCACAGGGTAGATTTACACACCGACCCCGTGGAGGAAGATTTCCTCCTAGACACATTCGACACCACACATAGGTCCACCTCCATATTGCCTATGCTCAAAGGGGTGGTAAAACAAGCGCCAGAGATCTTTAAGGACCCAGTTAGAGCCAGGGTCATTAACCCGCTCATCGAGAAAAAATACAAAGCCGCCCCCACAGATCCCTCTTACATCAGAGGGCCAGCACCACTAGATTCCCTGGTAGTATCCACCGCACGTAAAAGGGCAAACTCCCAGGCGTCAGGCGAAGCACCACCACCTGACAAAGAATCTAAACTATTGGACGCATCAGGCAAGCGTACTGCATCCCAAGCTGCCAATATATGGCGTATTGCTAATACTCTAGCACTACTAGCCAGATACGACAGGGCCCATTATGACGAAATAGAAAGCATAATGAACCACCTCCCTGATAAATATAAAGCTAGGGCCAACGAACTAATTCAGGAGGGCAAAACTATTACTAACACCTCCATACGTTGTGCCCTAGATGCAGCAGACACAGCTTCCAGGGCCATTAATACTAGCGTCCTCCTCCGTCGCCATGCCTGGCTAAGGATTTCAGGGTTTAAACCGGAGGTCCAAGCCTCCATCCTCAACCATCCCTTTGACCAAGAACATCTATTTGGCCCAAAAGTGGATGAGGCCCTAGAAAAATTGAAAAAGAATACGGACAATGCAACATCTATGGGAGCCTTGCAATCACACCCTCCCAGACGCTCCTTTAGCCGCTCTTCCTTTCGGAGCATATCCAGAGGCTACTCCTCAGACACCGCGTCCACTTCATACAAATCCCCTACTCAGTCCACCTTTACAAGGGGTTATCAAAGAGGCGGCTACAGGGGTAACAATAACAAAGGCAGAGGCAAAACCAACACCGCCCGCTCTGCCACACCGCCTACCCAATGACTTCCCCCCGCTCCCCCCAGGCCATCCCACTCCGGTCCGGGGCAGACTCCAACATTTCCTTCCTGTCTGGGCTACCATCACCTCAGACAAATGGGTAATACAAATAATTTGGTCAGGCTACTGCCTAGAACTAATATCTACCACCCCAAACATTCCACCCACACAACGCCCAATCTCACCAGAAAATCCACTGTTACTGAAGCAGGAGGTAATCTCCCTCCTACAAAAACAGGCAATAGAATACGTTCCTACCAACCAACAAAATATAGGCGTCTACTCCCTATATTTTCTCATACCAAAAAGGGACGAGACTCCTCGACCCATCCTAGATCTCCGGCCCCTAAACACATACATGCACTCAGATGATTTTCACATGGTAACGCTTCAGCAGGTACTTCCGCTCCTCTCCCAAAACGACTTCCTCACCACTCTGGACTTAAAAGACGCTTATTTCCACATTCCAGTGCACAATGCTCACAGAAAGTACCTCAGATTTGTAGTGGACTGACAACACTACCAATTCAAAGTGCTCCCGTTCGGAGTCACAACAGCGCCACGAGTATTCACCAAGTGCCTAGCAGTGGTGGCAGCACATTTACGAAGACAACACATTCACGTCTTCCCATACTTAGACGACTGGCTGATAAAAGCCAGGTCATACAATCAGTGTGTACAACACACCTCCACCACTATCCAACTTCTTCACCAACTGGGCTTCACGGTAAACCACGAGAAGTACCATCTACAACCATCCCACATAAAACAATACCTCGGTGCCACCATAGACACCTCAAGAGCGCTAGCTTACCCCAATCCTGCCAGGATTGCAAGCATTCAAGCTCTGCGCGCAAAGTTCATAGCACAACACTCCCTTCCAGCTCGGGTGTTCATGCAACTAATAGGGATGATGGCCTCTTGCATCTTCATAGTACCTCAAGCAAAACTCCAGATTCGTCCTCTCCACGAGTGCTTGGCGCGCCAGTGAAACCAGGCCCAGGGTCAACTAACAGATCTGGTGTTGGTAGACGGCCGCACCCATCGCTCTCTGCAGTGGTGGAACACCACACACCTTTCAAAAGGTCGACCGTTTCTGGACCCGGTTCCTCAGATAGTACTAACAACGGACGCATCGCTCTCCGGCTGGGGAGCTCATCTGTTACATCTCACCATGCAGGGCAAATGGACACCTCAACAAAAGTTACTCCATATCAACCATCTGGAGTTACGAGCAATATTCTTAGCCCTAAAATCCTTTCAAACACAAGTTTCAGGAAAGTCAATCCTGATACGCACAGACAACATGACAGCCATGTACTATATTCAGAAACAAGGCGGCACACACTCTCCACAGCTCTCTCAACTAGCTCAGAGCATATGGAGAAGGGCCATACCCCAGAAAATCTTTCTCCTAGCTCAGCATGTCCCAGGAGTCCAAAACACTGTGGCGGATCTGCTCAGCAGACAGACACAACAGATCCACGAGTGGGAGCTTCACCCGCAAGTTCTTCACCCGTACTTTCAAATGTAAGGACATCCACAGATAGACCTCTTCGCCACCCACGAAAACGCCAAATGCCCAAGCTTCGCCGCCAGATACCCACACCCATTGTCCAAAGGAAATGCGATATGGATGAACTGGTCAGGCAGATTTGCGTACGCTTTTCCACCTCTCCCACTCATTCCACTAGTGGTGCGCAAACTACAACAACACTCCCTCACACTAATCCTAGTAGCTCTAACGTGGGCCAGACAACCGTGGTACACCACACTGCTGGAACTTTCTGTAGTACCGCACCAAAAACTACACCTCTCTCCACACCTCTTAACCCAGAACCATGGAGAGATCAGACACCCGGACCCAGCTCAGCTCAACCTTGCGATCTGGCTCCTGAAATCTTAGAATTCGGGTACCTAAATCTTCCCCCTGACTGTATGAACGTCATCAGAGAAGCTAGACGACCCACCACTAGAGCCTGCTACGCCACCAAGTGGAAACGCTTTGTTTTCTATTGCCATAACAACACCATCGATCCCCTTGACGTGTCCATTCAACACATCATAGGCTACTTACTCCACCTACAAAGGTGCAATCTCGTCTATACGTCCATTCGACTACACCTCGCAGCTATGGCAGCTTACCTACAAAACAGGCAACATCTATCACTCTTTAGAGTACCTGCCATTAAAGCCTTCATGGAAGGCCTTAAAAGGATAATCCCCCCCAGAGTGCCACCCTCACCTGTGTGGAACTTAAATATCGTTCTCACAAGGCTAATGGGGCCTTCCTTCGAACCTCTGCACAAATGTGAACTACAATTCCTAACATGGAAAACTGCTTTTCTTGTAGCCATCACTTCCCTTAGAAGGGTCAGTGAGATACAAGCAATTACCATTCAAGAACCTTATCTCCAAATGCACCATAACAAGGTTGTTCTCCGTACCAACCCAAAATTCCTCCCTAAAGTTATTTCTCCCTTTCACCTAAACCAATCAGTAGAACTACCAGTATTTTTCTTGCAACCACAGACCGTTGCAGAAAGAGCTCTTCACACACTAGATGTTAAACGAGCCTTACTCTACTACATCAAGAGAACACAACCATTTCGTAAGACCAAACAACTGTTTGTCTCTTTCTCTCCACCACACAAAGGCAACCCCATCTCAAAATCAGGGATAGCTAGGTGGATTGTAAAATGCATTCAAATTTGCTACCACAAAGCAAAACGAACGCTATCCGTTCCCCCTAAAGCCCATTCTACACGAATGATAGGGGCTTCTATGGCATTCTTAGGGAACATCCCATTAGATGGTAACTGCAAAGCAGCTACATGGTCAACACCGCACACTTTCACTAAACACTATTGTGTAGATGTGCAAACTAAGCAACAAGCTAGTGTGGTCCAGGCTGTACTCAAAACATTATTTCAAACCACTACAACAGATACGGGTGGTCGCCGCTAAGGTTGGGAACTGCTATATAATCTATGCACAAGTGTGTAATCTGCAGCTCATATGCCTCGAACGGAATATGCTACTTACCAGTATGCCTCTGTTCTTGGCATGTAGAGCTGCAGATCTACACACACCCACCCGCCTCCCCGGCTACCTGTATCTGTTCCAGTTTATCTTATTTAGATACACACACACATGGGCATCTTCACTGTTATTACTACGCTCCATCTTTCCCTGCTGGCGAAAAACAATCTGAGGATGGAGCCAAAGCCCATGCGCAATACGATCCAAAGGAGGTGTCACCGACCTCGTGACTTCCAAAGACTTTCCAAGAGGAAAAACAAACTGCAAACATCCGGGCCCAACACCAGATGGCGATCTATGCACAAGTGTGTAGCTCTGCAGCTCTACATGCCAAGAACAGATGCATACTGGTAAGTAGCATATTCCTTCTCCACCATCGGCTTTGGACGTGTACTGATAGATCTCAGTGTTTGGCAACTTGCAGCTCTTTCATTTGACCAAAACAGTTGTTCTACATTCCAGTGTAAAAGAAACTCATCTCAGCAGTGGATCTTTGGCTCCACTTAGCTTTCAATAGGTTGTTCCACAACCAATGGCCTTCCAAGGACGCCTCACCGCCAAGGCCTTTTGACCCCTTCCCAAGACTCCGCTCATCCCGTCTGGAAGACTTTGTCTTCATGATTACATGTACAGTAATGGAATGGACCCCCTTCCAGTCCTGCCCCCAGTGCCACTTGAAATTCCTGTGGACCGACCAGGAACTGTGTAATCTCTGCCACTTCCTTGACCACGACGACACCATGTGTAATGCCTGCCTCACCTTCCAGTAAAAGAAGACTCTTCGGTGTTGACTCAAGCGGAGGTGGGCACACCAAAGGATGCAGAGGCAGGCGTCCAATGACATGCTCCACAGCTCAGGGGAAGGCAGTGTTGAAGCAAAGGCACCCGGTCCTTCGGGGGCACAGTCCCTCTAGTCATCACCCAGTGAGGAGGCAACCTTTTCCTCTGACTCTGGTGCCTCACAGCCACAGACAAAAACTTGAAAATTTGTTCTGTGAGTTTTGTTGGCAGCAACATACATATCAGTCCAGCTTAGTGGCCCCTGAGTTGAGGCAATGCACTGCTCCCAAGGGGGTCAAGTGTCAAGGCTGTTGCCTACAAAAATTCAGAGGGCCACCACTGCCTTCAGTCCATGGTTGTCACTGACCGAAGTCTCGGAGCCGACAATGCCTCCTCCTCTAGGGGCCAAGCCAGCTTCTTGTCAAGCCTGAAGATACTCCACAAGCCTGGGGACCTTTTGAGCTGAAAGGCCCCTCTGTCCACATTGGCATAGAGACTCACGGCAGTTCCTAAACCAGTCTCAAACTCCTTTGGCTCCAAAGGCACACGCAGTGCTGAAAAGACCTTTGGTGACTGGTTCTGAAGAGTCGAAGAGCCAGCAGCTGCAGGAAGAGTTGGATACATGCCACAAGTGTATGCTGATTCATTTGCAGATTGGCAAAATCTACACTAAGCTGCCTCTAAAGCCAACAGAGACTTTGCCATGGAAAAGGAGGCTAATCTTCGAGGAGGAAGTTGCTATTGAGCCTCCATCCTCCAAGCACAAACTATGTAGAGATAGGGGCTCTATCCCTGTCCATATTACACCTCATCTTCAACCTCCTCCTCTTCTGCCATCTATTCCTCCACCACCACCTCCACATACATCACCTCTACAATACTCACCAGAGGAATCACCCCACTCCTCTTATGGGGAGGGAAGTTGACATCTACAATGCACCTTTTGACCTGATGCCTACTGACGACCCGTCGCTTGGACGACTATAATTTCGATACTCAAGGGATGGTACAGACCCAGACCTGTTCCCAGCTAGTCCTCCCTCCTTCAGATGATACCACAGTGTATCATAAAATGATACAAAGGGCATCCAAATACAATAAGATGGACATGCAGTCCTCCAGGAGGATGATGACTTTCCACTGGAGACTCTGACTAAGACCTTGTGCACAGTACAGTTCCTCCCTGTGCTAAAAGCCACCACAGACATCTTCAAAGAGCTGTCAAAGCGAGTAGAGTAACACCCCGGGTGGACAAAAATATAAGCCCTCTCCGAATGACATATCTTAGATACATGGTAATGTACTCCCTGACTCCCTCGTCGTCCACACCGTAAGCAAGCGCACAAACACCCAGGCCACAGGAGATGCCCCTCCTACTCCTCCTTCTCCTCCTCCTCACCTAAGACAAGGAGAGCAAGAAAACAGATGCAGCGAGGAAGAGGGTAGCGTTGGCCTGCTCTCCCGATATGGCATGGCACATTAGGATGACATGCAGGTTCTCTTTAACCATCTCCCCGAGGAGTATAGGCAAAGAGGAGAGGAATTGGTGTTGGAAGGGAAGACCATCTCTAACACCAACATCTGTGGTGCCCTAGAAGCAACTTACACTGAAGCATTGGGGAAGAGAAGTAGGTGGAGGAGGAGGTACGATTCCATGTCTCCATTTACCATCTACCCTTAGATGGTGAATATCTCTTTGCCCAGCAAGTTGACCAGATGCTGAAAAAGACACAGAAACCGCCAAGGCCATGGGTGCCTTCCAAACATCTCTCCCTAGGGCATCCTCCCATGCGTCGTGAGGAAGATGCGGCAAACATCACAGACCCTTCTTAGCTTAGTGGCCTCCACCTGGCCTAGACAGCCCTGGTACTCAGCCCACCTTGAAATGTCAGTCAGCCCATACAAGAAGCTCCCCAGGAGGCCGAAACTTCTCGGCAGAAACAATGGCCAGATCAGGGATCTAGATTTCAAGCAACTCAATCTAGTGATCTGGCATCTGAGGCCTTAGATTCGGCAACCTGTCACCCTCAGGAATGCAAGGACATCCTTCGGCAATCTTGCAGGCCTACCACACGTGCATGCTGTGCAGTAATGTGGAAAAAATGTGTCCACTACTGAATTGACAATAAGCTAGACCCCTAAAGCCTGCTGTGTAAGATATTATTAGCTATTTGCTCCACCTTCGAAAGTCGGTGCTAGCCTACTCCTCGATACAACTCCATTTGGCCACTATAGTTGCATTAGTACAAAACAAGGAGCATTCCTCCCTCTTCCGCATACCTGTAATCGAGGCATTCATGGAAGGCCTTAAAAAGGTCATCCTCCAAGAGTTCCCCCAGCACAACTTTAGAACATTAATATTGTTCTTCCCATACTCATAGGTCTATCGTTTGAGCCCTTACATAATTGCTCATTCCAGTATTTTTGATGGAAGGTAGCCTTCCTAGGTGTAATAACTTCTTTGTGACGCATTAGTGAATTGCAAGTCCTTACATTGCAAGACCCCTTCATCCAAGTCCACAAGTAGAGAGTAGTGCTCAGGACAAACCCTAACTTCCTTCCTAGGGTGGTGTTTCCTTTCCACCTTAACCAGACCATAGAGCTACCAGTGTTGTGTGTTTCTTGTATGGCCCAATGTTGTTTTCCCTATCTTAGCCTAATTGTGCACTTTGTAGGTCACTTTTGTTTCATTCACGTTATTCAATAACACGCTTGCTTTTGTGCCAAACTGTATTTTCACACAGAACCAGCACATGTTTTTGCATTTTATTGTTTTCCTGGGATTTAGTGTGAATAGCCTAGGCATGGTCAAACAACATTGCCCCTTATTATTCTCTTTGGTCAGACAGTAGCACCTAGACATATAGGAGAATGCAGCTGCTGTTTGGAATACACATATCTTGTCACATAACTAGGGACAGGGTTCTGGAAAACAAAGACACACAGAGCGAAGGTCCTGAGACAAGAGTGCTGCATCAGCTGAGATGTAGAACATCCAACTATGTATGCTAAGGTATGGAGTTTGCCACTAAACCCAGAGCTCTAAAATGTATAACCACTTAGCTTTAGCAGTTGGGAGGGTTTAGGTAGATCTGTAAGATAAAATTACAGGGCTTTTTATTGTATATGGTTTATTAAGCATCCTGATGACATTATTGACATGTATTTGTTTTCTAATTTTAGCACATTTATTGCATCTTACTAGTACTAGTGAGAGAACAAAAGAGTGTGTCCTGTTACCGCGATCCCTGAGAGGGCCGAGAGTGTTATGTTTTGGGGTTGCCAATCGCTTATCTCTCTGGAAAGGTTAGGAGGGTAATAGAGGAACTATGGCTAGTCGTACTCGGGCTCATAGATACTAATGTGGTGTGGTGACTCAGTCCCCTACATACTGATGTTCTATGGTCCCAAGCATAGTTCTGTTCCTGAGTAGGATCCTTGCGACACCAGTCTTCTTTCCCCAACCAGACTGGGTGGCGAAAGATCGCTTCATACTCTAGATGTCAAGTGTGCCTCACCATAGAAAGAACAAAACCTTTCGTAAAGCAGACCAACTGTTTGCAGCCTTAGAAAAACCCCTCAAGCTCAACCAATATCTAAGGCAGGAATTGCTAGATGAATAGTCCAGTGTATCCAAACTTCCTATCAAATAGCTGAGAGAACACTCCTTATCACTCCCAGGGCACATTCTATTCAGAACACGGCTGCAAACATGGCCTTCTTAGGAAACATTCTCCTAGATGACCTATCCAAGGCACTGCTTGGTCACCTCCACACCCACACACATTTACTAAATACTAGTGTATGGATGTTCTAGCCAGGCAACAGGCTCTGGTTAGCCACTCTGTCTTAAGGACCTTTTTTCGGACACCGGCATCATCCACATGCAAGCCACTGCTTATGGAAGGGTTTTGCTTTACAGTCCATGTAGACCATGTGTATCTACAGCAATGAATCCTTTTAATGAAAAATGTTACTCTGTAAGCATCTATTCATAGCGCGCAGTGCTGTAGATTCACGTACGTCCACCCTCCTCCCCAGATGTGTGTGACTCTGATCACAAATCTTTCTTTCAGTTACTATCCTTTGCATGCAATACACATGTGCATCATATTATGTTCACTCACCACTCCCTACTACTATCACCTGTTGTGCAGAAAGCAATGGAGTTGATGCCCATGTATATTTCCAAATAACAGAGGAGTCAATATACCTCATGAGTCGAAAGACTTCTTCAAAGAAAAACAACCTGCAAAAGTCTGAGCCCAAGACTAGATTGCAGGAGTATGCAAAGCATGTGACTCCATAGCACTTCACGCTAGTAACTGATGTTTATGGAGTAAGTAACATTTTCCTTCACCGTCTGAGGCCACTCTCATCTTTCCCTACAGGCCATGGGCATAAAGATGATAACCAACGCTAACATACGGCAGCCGGTGAAATGTCTTGAACACCCTATGTTCATGAATCGACTCGTCGGACTTGCGGGACCTCCAGGAGGGGCTGGTGTAGGACTGGGTCTGGCTGACCGTGGTCCTATGGTATTTGGTAAGTATTCCCTATCCCCTATCTCCTCTCTCCTTCCATTACTGTATTCACTGCTCGCTGTTCCATCACTTTCTGCTTCATACTGTAAACATCTTGTTTAGGTTACACCTAAGGACAGCTTTACCTATCTGGCAGGAGGTATTGTCACCACACAAGACATTACACACACATACACATTACAAATATACATATACAATAAAATAGAATATACAGAGAAGGTATATTTGAACATCTGTTTGTACCCAGTGGCTACTGTGATTTAGCTGGCTTTTCCAAACAGATCAGAAGGTGGTCCATTAGCACTGGTATCATACCAGGACATTTTGTGAATGTTAACATCTGAAAAGCACTTTCTTATTTCATTTGTACACAGATACACACAAAAAATCAAACAGCCCTGCCACTACCCCAACACACACACATTCATGAACCTCCTCGAACTGAGCCTAAGCCTCACCCCACTGCTGTGGTCTTGTGCTCCCTAGCTCATTCCAGTCCTGCTTTGGTGTTCCCCCGCCTGTTTCGTCTCTTCCTGTTTCTCAAGCCAGAGGAGGCCTTCTTGAGGTTGCTCCTGCGTTCATGTTTAAGATCCATGGTAAGCAAACCTGTCTTTTCTGTATCTTGCAACCTGTGCAAGCCGTGGTCTGTGAGTGCAGATTCCCTGCTCTACATTCAGCGGGGACAATGCCACCCAACACAGGCATGTGGTGACCAGGAGGGCAAGGTGCCTGCAGTCCATCTGAAGATAGAATAGAAGGGGTGACCAGATGTCCCGGATCTTCCTGAAGGGTCCCTGGTTTTTCAGGATCTGTCCTGGCAGGCCAGCAGTTGTCATTCAGATAAATCAATGTCTTGATTTTGAATAGAGGTTCAGGTGTATATAAATAATGTCCCGGGTGATCCACACCTGTCTTTCCTGTTCCTCACACCTTGCACAGAGAGTAATTGCTTCACAGTCTCATTTGACGTGCTGCTTCACCTCATTTCTGAAGTAAAACAGGATTTAAATAAAAATCTATCTTATTACAAAGGTGCCTTGAGCTAAGTCCACGTTTACAAACCTTCCTCTGAGCTTTGTCTCAGTCTAGGGAGGGAAAAGGGAGTGGCTTATTTAATAATAGCATTATTTGGAAGTGTTGTGACATAAACATGCACATTATTGATACTATGTGAACTTTTAAATATGTGCCTATCAATCAATCAATCAATCAATCATGGAATTTGTATAGCGCACTACTCACCCGTAGGGTCTCAAGGCGCTGGGGGGGGGAACGTTACTGCTCGAACAGCCAGGTCTTGAGTTGCTTCCTGAAGGCGAGGTGGTCCTGGGTTGTCCGGAGGTGGATGGGGAGGGAGTTCCATGTCTTGGCAGCCAGGTAGGAGAAGGATCTTCCTCCGGCGGTGGTTCTGTGGATGCGTGGAACGGCGGCGAGGGCGAGGCTGGCGGAGCGGAGCTGGCGGGTGGGCGTGTGGAAGGTCAGGCGGGTGTTGATGAGCTTGGGGCCCAGGTCGTGGAGGGCCTTGTGTGCGTGGGTGAGGAGTCTGAACGTGATCCTCTTGCTGACAGGGAGCCAGTGCAGGTCTCTCAGGTGTCCGGAGATGTGGCTGTGCAGGGGGATGTCCAGGACGAGTCGTGCTGAGGCGTTCTGGATTCGTTGGAGTTTCCTCTGGAGTTTGGCGGTGGTGCCGGCGTAGAGGGTGTTTCCATAGTCCAGCCGGCTGGTGACGAGTGCCTGGGTGACCGTCTTCCTAGTCTCGGTGGGGATCCACCGGAAGATCTTTCGAAGCATGCGCAAGGTGTTGAAGCATGAAGATGAGACGGCGTTGACTTGTCTGGTCATCGACAGGGAGGAGTCCAGGATGAAGCCCAGGTTGCGTGCGTGGTCCGTTGGCTTGGGGGTGGTGCCCAGGGCAGGGGGCCACCAGGAGTCGTCCCAGGCTGAGGGTGATGATCCCAGGATGAGGACCTGCTGTCTATGTTCTATGTTTTTTCATTACGTCTGGCATTAGGTAAGCCGTTTTGACTTTTGTAAAATTATATGTTTAAAATACTTATCGGGGCTTTTCAGTCAGTCCTCTTTATCTTTTAGTCTCTTATTGTGTCATTCACAATTCTCTTCCACCCACTACAGCATACAGCATGGGGCACACCACTTCCGCCATCGGCTGTCTTCACTGTGAGCGATGGCATTCTGTCCTTTAACAAGGAACACATCCACACACAAAGGGCCCAACATCCTGGGTTTCCCTCCATCCTGGGTTTCCCTCCGAACGCTGTATTTTGATGAACCCGTCAGGACAGGAGCAGAATAGTAATCCCAATAATGACAGTGGAGCCAGGCTCAGCTCGGCCATCAGGATTATGATGTCAGTTTCCGACAGCCAATCGATGTTGACCTTTCCAACATTGTTTGGCATTCAAAAACGGACTTTGGGGCCCCCCCTAGCAGGGCCCCTTCCCCCCCACTGGCCCTCTGCAATAGGGCCTAAAGGTGCCCCCCTCAACATCAGTGCACTGTGTGGCAGGCAGGTATGTTTCAAAACCTCAATTACTCAATGCAAGCTTGTGCTACGGGCCTTTTCGGCCCACCGCACAAGCTTTCATTGAGAAATGGAGGTTTGCGACCCCCTTATGGGCAGTCGCATCAAAACACTATGGTTGGTTTCTTTCTGCAACGGTGTTTCGTCTGCCCGACATCGTACTAAGGCCAAAAGTAGTTCACCTTCAGTGCCAGGGACTATTCTGGCAATGTGTTCTTTGTGAAACCAATGTATAGTTTTGATTTTGGCAGATGTTGCTTGTATCTGCCTTGAGCAGGGCCTAGAAACTTCCTAGCAAAGCCAAAAATCTGGCAGCCAACCCCAGACCTATTGGCTTGTTTGTATACCTGGGCACCCTCAGAATAAAGCTCCAGAGAACATTTTTAATACCTTCTGTGCTAGTGTGAGGAAACATGAACTACTAATTGGAGATCCCTTGCAGCATCACATTTTGTTCCACCCACTCATCATTATGTGGTCCTGTGTCTCTTGTTTCAAGCTTCTTTCAATAGATGACTGAGAGGAGAGGATGTGGCCTCAAGACTAGAGCGATCGACCTGGTAGCTGGGGAATAGGATTCGAGTCTCGGCAGGGACGCTCAACATACTGTGGTTTTGGGAAAATCGCGAATTCTCTCCATGTCTAACAAAATGAATGTGTCCATCTGTAACGCAACTCGTGCTCATGTAAAGCGCTCTGATACCTTTGGGTCGAGTTCACAATATATATATAAACTCGAAAAAAAAGAGGAAACCATCATGGTAACACCTGCAAAGGCTGGCATGTGCAGGCTCAGAAAGTGCAATGTAGAAAATATACGAGGCACCCATCTGCCAGATGTTTCCAAGTCCCTGGACGCCATATTTTCATTCCTTGCCTTTGCGTTTACAAATCACAATCAGTTTTGTTGGGGTGCTTAAAATGAACCAAGACTACAACTCCCAGAATGCACTGATATGTAAAAGCACAGTCCATAAATGGAAAACTGGTGTCCTGCTGAAATGGAGCCATCTAGTCACCCTAGGCACATCAGCAAAAACACCTCAGCAAAAATATCAGCCTGCATGTATGCAGCATGTTTGGAGAAACTGCTTACAGTTCATGGTTATTATGAGGCTTTCCAAAGATAAATTGGCACTAAACATTTCTACAGGAAACAAGACTCGCAGTAGAATTATTGTGTTATTGTCGGAGGACTTCCTCAACTAAAAGCCACCGCACCGTCAGCCCCTGAGAATGCGCTCTAAATTACTTTGCACGTGTCTGTAATAAACCCCTTTTTTGCGTCCTACGTTCATCAGTAATTGGTTTCTATCTATGCGGCGTGACTTATAGCTTTACCTGGGCTGTCTTTTAAAATCTGACTATCCACGTGCATAAAATGAGGGTGCAACACCGGCTGATATGAACTAGACGCCCCTGGGTTTGCTACGTCCGTTTGTCCATCAGTTGGAGGCACATTTCTTTACAGGACATACCTATACCACACCCTCAGCTTCTCCACTAACAGTTGTGACAGTTACCCCCAACCAACAGTACCATGATGAATGCATCAGTGTTGTTCTTTCAATATCCTGCATTTTAGGTCTAGGGTTAGTAGAACCTTCAGATTTTTTTTTAATTACACACACAATATGCTGATGTGTACACCAGTCAGCCTGCCCTCTTCATCCATTTGTCTGTTGTTGTGTCATTCACATTTTTATTTTGCTCATGGGGCTCATTACAGCATGGGGAAGTGACTCAGTCCACTTCAGCCATTGGCTAACCTCACTCTGAATGGCGGCATTCAGCCATTTCACAAGGAATTCATTCACACACAAAGTAGTTCCCTCAAGTTCCAGAGACTGTTCTGGCAATGTTTGCTTTTTGAGAACAAAAAGATATATTCGTAGCATGTGCTGGCTGCAGATAACCATGCCATTCACACTACTGGCACCTAGTGTGGGGCCCGGACCTTACAACTTGTATAGAATTCTTTGTTGCCGACATGACAATGAGACGACTCCTCTTCGAGTAAATGCGCATTGCTCAACAGCTCCATTGTTAGATCGATGTTTTTTTTTTCTGCCATTGGACTCGCCATATAGCACTGAAGCTCTGTGCAACTTCATCGTCCTCAAGATTTGGAAACAATGGAACGAAATTGAACTACAACCCTGTCGGTGATCGTGGACATTGTATCTGGCGACATTCTTCAAAACTCCACAGAGGTGGCTGCCTTGACAATACCTCTTCCTCCATGCCACGAGAATGCTCGACTTCAAGAAATGGATGGTAAAAAAGACAGGCTCTTTCAAAAGTGCCAACAGTATGGGGTGCAGTATGTGTACTCGAATCAGCATGACATTTACAACTTTTGCCTTTCGCCAGAGCATAACAAAGAGGATTGTAGAGCCAGCAATCTGTTCAATAACAAGAAAACACTTTGCTCTCGATGTGATCAACGCTTAGGTCACAACAAAGAGATGGTGGCGAGGCAGAATTCTCTGCGGAAGCATAACTCCTAGACACTGGCAGCAAAGAAAGGATTAAGCCTCTTCACAACTTCTAGAGCTCCATGAAGATCCCACGACTAAAAGATCTGGTCATCAGACCCACCCACACATCTCACAGTTACCTCGAACGTCCATTCAAAACCGCCTCGGTTCTCCACAGCCTTCGGGCTGTGATCGACATCAATAGCCCAATGGAGCCGAGATAGGATGATGGTGTCGAACTCAATTGGGCTCAGGGCATACAGGACAAAACTGAAGGGGACTTTCAGCCCTCAAAGCCAAAGCAACATTCTGTGCTGACAATGCCATTGATGCCTTCATAGCTTTTGATGCCGAGTATACTATTGGCGCCACTTACCTCTTCGGTGCCGGCAAATTCATCAGAGTCGACTATACCTATGAAGTCGAGTATGTAAACATCATCGAGGCATAAAAAGTCATCTGAATCACAGTCAAAAATGACAATGGCTTCAGTCCCACAGGAGCACACAAAAAAATGATTTGCTACATCAGAAGGTTCAAGTCACATTCAACGTTGAGGATGAGGGCAATGTCTTTGAAAATCTCTAAGGACTTATGAACATGAAAAGACTTTTGGAGGCTGAAAATTACTAAAATAAATCAAGCTATAAAAGGACACAGCAGGCTATTGCTCAAAACCAGCCTCCTCCGCAGATAAAGACTATGGAACACAAAGCAACTAACCCTATGCCACTTGACACTTCAGGTGACATTGATACAGGCAGCCCTGCACAGTAAACTCAGGACGATGACTATCAGGGAGTGCCCCCAGATAGTTCAGATCCATGGGGAGCCTATGACGTTGTTCTACCAGACCCAGTCATAGATGTACAGACAACAGCCAAGGCATCACCACTAGATGCCACTACATCATTTCATAGTGCTCTACAGCGCACAGCTATCCCAAAGTTCTTATACACACCACGGAGGAGGAGGAGAATTTTTAGTTGAAACACATTCTCAAAGACTGAGCGCTCAGTGCAGTATTTGTTTATGATAGGGTCAATGCTTAAAGTCTCTACAGAAGTATTTAAAGACCCAGTTGACTGAAGGGTATTAACACCTCGTAATTAGCGAAAATACAAACCTTCACCCAATGATCCACTCTTTATTTAGGGACATCCTACAGCAGATTTCCGAGTCACAACAGCTAGGAAAAGGGCAGCTTCCCAGAGTACGGGTGGCACACATCCTCCAGATAAGGACAATAAGTGAATAGATGCAGCAGGCAAACAAGTGGCGGTAGGACTTGTCAATCGTTGGTGCATAACCAGTTTAGTCGACCTCCTCTCATGTTACAACTGAGC
The DNA here is from genome assembly GCF_964204655.1 of Triturus cristatus. NCBI lineage: Eukaryota > Metazoa > Chordata > Amphibia > Caudata > Salamandridae > Triturus > Triturus cristatus. Next base: position 1,717,187,733 of record NC_140590.1, read on the forward strand.
AACATGGGATGAAATCGAGGGACTGTTACAATATCTCCTGGATCAGTACAAACCAAGAGATGAGGAATTAGTGTTTGAGGGCAAAGAACAAGTTACTTACCTTCGGTAACGCTTTTTTCTGGTGGATACAGTATCTGCTTGTGGATTCCTCACCTTGTGAATATCCCCTGCGCCAGCATTCCACAGAACTTTTTTCCCCAGCTCTCTACGCCGACATTGACGTCATAATGCATCGGCTCCGCTCGCGACTCCGTATGACGTCACCGGAGCCATAAGAGAGCCACGTCGGCGTGATGACGTCAGTTCCACCCATTTTTTCCGTGCCTCCGAGGCGCACAGGTGGACCAACGACAGATTCAAAGTATACATAGTATACAATATACAATCAAATATACATAGTAGATACCAGAAAGCATAATAACATCTCAAGCAAGACATCTTTTAAGGTATACAAAGGTGGACAACGGGGAGGCGGGTGGGCCAGTGAGGAATCCACAGGCAGATACTGTATCCACCAGAAACCGAAGGTAAGTAACTTGTTCTTCTGATGGATACATCTGCCAGTGGATTCCTCACCTTGTGAATAGATTCCCACAGCAGTCCCACTCCCGGAGGAGGGTGTCCACCTTCCTATACCAAAAAGTCTTGCAAGACAGAGCGCGCAAAGTGGCCCTCCCTCCTCATCTTAGAGTCCAAGCAATAATGCTTTGCGAAAGTATGGAGGGAGGCCCAAGTCGTGGCTTTACAAATGTCTGCCACAGGAACACCCCTGGCCAAAGCAGAAGTAGAAGATTTAGCCCTAGTTGAATGAGCTCTAATACCCTCAGGAGGAACCTTACCAGCCAGGGCATAGCAGATCTTGATGGTAAGGATGATCCATCTCGATAGAGTGCGCTTGTGCACAGCTCTTCCTTTAGAATGTCCAACATAACCCACGAAGAGCTGATCGTCCAGACAAAAGTCTTTAGTTCTATCCAAGTAAAAGCTCACAGCTCTTTTTGGGTCCAGACGATGAAGCCTTTCCTCCTCTTTGGAGGGATGAGGAGGTGGATAAAAAACAGGGAGAGTAATAGACTGCCCCAAATGAAACAGAGTAACTACTTTAGGCAGGAAAGCAGCCCTGGTCCTGAGTACCATCCTTTCAGCGTGTAATGTTAAAAAAGGGGGTTTAGAACTAAGAGCTTGAAGACCTTGCCGAGGTTATGGCTACAAGAAAGACCGTCTTAAAAGACAACAGCCTCAAAGGACAACTATGAAGAGGCTCAAACGGAGACCCCATCAGAAAAGTTAAGACAAGAATAAGGTCCCACTGTGGCATTACAAAAGGAGTAGGTGGAAACCTGTTTGTAAGGCCTTTGATAAACCTTAGTACAATAGGAGATTTAAATAATGACGGTTGATCAGGAAGACATAGAAAAGCCGATAAGGCCGATAGATAGCCCTTGACCGTGGCCACAGCACAGCCCTGCTGAGCCAAGGAATCCTTTCGCTTGTTGCAATCGTCTGTTGTGTATTGTTGAGCAAGCGTTGGCGGAACTTGTAACTGTCAATAGAGTTTATTGACAGTTACAAGTTCCGCCAACGCGGAAGTTCCGCCAACGCTTGCTCAACAATACACAACAGACGATTGCAACAAGCGAAAGGATTCCCCCCAAGAATGCTTGCTCATTTCCGGCAACCTCAATACAACAACATATGAACACTACAAGATAAACCATTACATCACGGTAGCAAAATAGTGAAAGGAACACGCAATATAGAAAACGAACTCACTGGTCCCCAATACGAAGGGTAACACCCGTGATACGACAAATAAGCACAAAGAAGCGAAGGAAGACACCAGCCGCAAACATACCGAATGTTGCCATAACAACACAACGAGAACAACATCGGACGTAGCCACGCCGGAAACATAAATCAACCAATCACCACACTCCATTGAAACGGAGCGTTTTCCAACAGCTGAGGAGGTAGACGAAGGAAACACCGCACAAGATACAAGCCGGCACCCACATTTTTTCGAATAACAAGGTATGAAAATCATTGAGAAACTGTCTGTAATCCTCACGCGACAACGAGGCGGCATGCACGAGCACTCGATACTAACAAACGCCGCCACGGATAACGAGCACTCCAGCAACGCCATGATTCCTCAAAATAATATGCACAAAGCTTGCTTATTTTTTCGTTAAAAAATATATATTCACGGAACATAAGTGGTAGCCCGAGTCTATTCCCCCAGACATCACGAACAATGAGGAACGAAAGACCACCACTTAACGAGAGTGACTAACGCATGAGACCGAGGTGTTCCAAAGGAGCGTTCCATAATCACAGCCACCAGCAAAGATAATGAGCACCTCAGTACAACGAAAGCACAAAGCACCTTTCACGTAAATTTTTTGTACACCAACAGTTTACGTGACATAGGAGCCGAACCGAGTTTATTAAAATTTACAAGGTAGCATTAGCTGCACAAGTAGACATCCAGAGGTTTCCGCTCTTCCCTCACTACAGCGTCACCTTTCATTTGCATTCACAGGGTCTCCAGCTGCCCAAAGTGAGATTGGACCAGAACCACATGTCAGTCCCCTTCCCTATGAACGAACCCAAAGGGTACGTAAAAATTATTTATATACAGCCCTGTTCCACAATGCCAATAAACGACAAAACCACCAGAGAACCATCTATTTCATAGATCTGTTCTCCTTTGTGTGTCATAGGTAAAGAAGATGACAGCAACCCACATCCGTTAGTACGTACGTTTCTCCAATAACAAGGTTTTTTAAAAAAAGAAAAGAATCTAGCTTTACAACATATATTAAGAGTAGATATATTATTATTTTTACAGGAAAAAGATGTCCATTTGGAATCACATATGAGCCCTGACGAAGACCTTATGAATAAAATACAGGTCCACAACAACACAGGTCGAAACGCGTCGGCTAGCAGAGAACGAGACACGTTTGGGATAAAAATTACACAATAACGTCCCCAGAAGAGCGAAAACAACATACTCAGTCAATGCTCTCCACAACTACTATGAAATATTTCTCTCTGACCCTGCATAGGACCACAACAAGCATTTAACGTTGAGGCAACAATAAGTTTGAGTCCCCACACTCTATAAAATAGGATATCTTAGTACTGAAGTGCAACAATTTTCCTGTTTGTTTAAAATATTTTGTTTATGTTCGTCGAGTTGTCATTAAGTTATTGTGAAAAATGTAAAGTTTGTTTAATGTTTTATGTAAAGGACATGTATTTGTCACAATGAAGAAGTGTTCTCTCTTTTTCAAAGTAGCTCAGATTGTCATAAATGAAATACAACTCGCAGTCAATAAATAGGCTCGCTGAGAAAAGTGAAAATTGTGATTCATGGTGTCAGAGGCATTTGCATTACAAAAAGTTATACTATAGATTCCGGCCCCTGAAAACCTCACAGAATCTCCCCCGTGTTATATATCCCTCAGAGGGAGATGGAGCGGAGGGCACGAGGAGAGGTGGAGAAGATCCGTATACCACACCCTTCTTGGCCAATCCGGGGCGACCAAAATAACTTGGGCCCGGTCTTGGCGAATCTTCCTCAGAACCCGAGGAATCAAGGGTATAGGAGGAAACGCATAAAGAAGTTGTGAGCCCCAACACAACTGAAACGCGTCCCCCAACGCTCCCTGCATCGGATACTGGAGACTGCAAAATGACGGGCAGTGCGCGTTCTCGCGGGTGGCGAATAGGTCCACCCGAGGTGTCCCCCACGTCCAAAAGACGTGACGAACCACCTCCGGATGGAGCCTCCACTCGTGGTCGGCGGAGAACTGCCGACTGAGACTGTCCGCACGTACGTTCAGCACCCCAGCCAAATGACAAATCTGATGATCCTGAGCCCAGGACCAGAGACGCAGAACCTCTCTGCAGAGACAATGAGACCCCACTCCTCCCTGCTTGTTGACATACCACATCGCGGTAGTGTTGTCCGTCAGGACTTGAACAGACTGACCGCAAAGGGAAGGGAGGAAGGCCTTGAGTGCCAAACGAATCGCCCGCAAGTCCAGAAGGTTGATGTGAAGCAACCTTTCCTCTGGAGACCAAAGACCCTTGATCTCCAGATTCCCCAGATGAGCACCCCACCCTAGGGTGGAGGCATCCGTTATCACTGTGGCCACCGATGGAGACAGATGGAAGGGCTTCCCTTGAGACAGATTGCCCCCCACGCTCCACCAAGATAGATCCGCTGCAGCTTCTCTGGAGATCCTGATCGACTCCCTGAGATCTCCGCTGTGCTGATACCACTGCCTGCGGAGGCACCACTGGAGCGCCCTCATGTGCGAACGTGCATGGTTGACCAACAGAATGCAGGAAGCGAACAGACCGAGCAGACGAAGGACCTTCAGAACTGGAACAACCGCTCCATTGTGAAATAAAGGGATCATCTCCTGAATGTCGAGAATTCTTTGAGGAGGAGGAAATGCTCGACACACAGTAGTGTCCAGTACCGCCCCTATGAACAGGTTGCGTTGAGAGGGCACCAGGTGAGATTTGGGCACATTGATCGAAAAACCCAAGTCGAATAACAGCTGAGATGTTACCTGCAGATGATATTGCACCATCTCTGGGGACTCTGCCTTCAGAAGCCAGTCGTCCAGGTAGGGGAAAACCGGAATCCCTGACCTCCTGAGATGAGCAGCCACCACCGCCATCACCTTCGTGAAGACTCGAGGTGCGGTAGTAAGACCAAACGGGAGGACCGCAAACTGGTAATGTTGCGACCCAACCGTAAAACGGAGATACTTCCTGTGCGACTTCAGGATTGGGAAATGGAAGTACGCGTCCTGCAAGTCGATCAACACCATCCAGTCTCCTTGCTGCAACGCTTGAAGAACCTGCGCAAGGGTCAACATCTTGAATTTCTCCTGTTTCAGGTAAAAGTTCAAGACTCTGAGGTCCAGAATCGGACGCAATCTGCCGTCCTTCTTGGGAATCAGGAAATACCGGGAGTAGCATCCCTGACCCCTTTCATGCTCTGGAACCACCTCTATCGCACCTTTTTGAAGCAAAGCTAGAACCTCCTTCTGCAGAAGAAGCAGATGGTCTTCTGAGCAGTAACCCTGGCAAGGAGGGTAAGGGGGAGGAAACTCCCGAAAGGGAAGGGTGTACCCAGTCTCCACGAGGTTTAAAACCCAAAGGTCGGTTGTAACAGATTTCCAACCTCGCAGAAAGTGGGACACCCGACCCCCCACAGGTCTCACATGATCTAGGATGTGGGATCTAGGGCTGCTTCCCTGAAGCTTCATTGGGAGCAGAGGAGGCAGAAGATGAAGATTGGTTGCGGCCAGAACCTCTCCGGCCCCTCTGCCTTTCTCTATACGACCTATAGAGGGGATTCTGCTGCTGCTGCTGCTGATGAGGTTGCCAGAAGGAACGAAATGAGGATCTCCCAAAGCCTCTGAATTTCCTAAGATCAAATCCCTTAGGAGGAGTCTGTAATCCTAAAGATTTCGCCGTTACCCTGCTCTCTTTAAATCTTTGCAAGGCGGAACCAGCCTTTTCGCCAAAAGGTTTTTGTCCGTCAAAAGGCAAATCTACCAAAGTGGCTTGAACATCAGTAGAGAAGCCAGAAGAACGAAGCCATGCTTGCCTCCTAGTGGCTATCGACGACCCCATTATCCTTGCCACAGAATCAGCCGTGTCAAGCCCCAACTGAATTACCTGCCTTGCAGCAGCCTGAGTGTCAGTGACCACCTCCATAAAAGAAGCCTTATCTCCTCCTGGCAGCTTTGGGGCTAATGATTTCATAGAGTCCATAAGAGCATGAACGTAGCACCCTAATAAGCAGGTGGCATTAGTGGATTTAAGCGCCATGCTCCCTGAAGAAAAGGTCTTTTTAGCTGCGTGATCAGTCTTTTTAGACTCCCTATCCGCAGGAGTCTGAGGGAAGGCGCCTGAAGAATGCTTCGAACATGAAGCTTGCACCACCAGGCTTTCTGTAGAAGGGTGGGAAGATAGATAACTTGGATCCCCAGGAGCCACCCTATATCTCCTTGCCACCTGTCTGGATACTGCCGGCTAAGAGAGTGGCTCACGCCAGACGTCCATAACTGGCTCCAAGATAGCCTCATTAAAAGGCAACAAGGCTTCAATAGTTGAAGCTGGCGAATGTAGTACTTCAGTCAGAAGGTTTGGTTTATATTCAGCAGAGGGCAACTGCAAGTCCAGCAACTCTGCGGACTTCTTAATAACAAAATGATAAGGAGCCAGTTCCTGCGGTGGAGAGGATCTAGTAGAAGAATGCTCCCACTCCGGAGTTGTATCAAAACCACTAGCCTCTTGAATCCCTTCAAAGTCATCAGAAGATGTATCCACCTCACCTTCTTCCACTTCCTCCCTATAACGCTCCTCTTCCAAAACTCTCTGAGCCTCTCTCCTTGAGCGTATCCGAGGAACCGGCGCCGGCGGCGCCGTACGCGGAGTCGGTGGAAGTCGGCGGCGGCGGAGTTGGCGGCGACGGACGCGGAGCCGAGGGAGTCGGCAACGGCGTCGAGGAGGGCTCCGAAGAAGGCCGATCCAAACGAAGCCGAGATGGATCCCCAGACGGCGCCGGAAACTGCCACGAAGGTGCCATCGGCAAAAAGGGCATAAACGGGGCCTGAGCACGATGCTGTGGCACTCCCAAGGTGTATGCCATAGGACCCATGGGACCAGAAGGTGCGCCGGATGGGAAGGCAGCCCGTTGAAAAATCCCATACATGGCATTAAGAAAATGCGTCGAATCCGCACCCGGAGTCGGGAACTGCGGATAAGGGATTGATCCTGAATCCGGCTGAGGAGTACCTGGAACCGGAGCCGAAATGTCCTCGACAGGAGCCACAGTATCACCCGGCTCTGGAGAAAGCTCCTTTTCCTGTTCTTGCTCGACATCAGAAGCAGAAGACTCCACTGGCGCCGGAGACTGCGCGGGTGACTGCGCCGGAGACTGCGCCAGGGACCGCACCGGAGTCCGCTTCGGCGAAGGTGACCTCTCTGGAGACTTCCTAGGAGATGGAGAAGGAGATACATCCTTACTTCGACGTCGAGGCGACGTCGATCTCGAAGCCTTGCTCTTCGAAGACCGGTGCCGAGAGCTATGCTTTCTTTTCTTCTGGTGCTTCTTCGACTTCGAAGAATGTGAAGTCAACGACTCCGGCCTCGATCTCTCCTTCTTCCTACCTCTCTTTTCCTTCTTCGCCTTGGCCATGAAGAGCTCCGCCTCTCTCTCCTTTAAGGCCTTGGGGTTCATTCTTCTGCAGCTCGAACAGTCCTCCATGTCGTGGTCAGAAGAAAGGCACCACAAACAATCTTCATGGGGGTCTGTCATTGACATGCGGCCCCCACATTCCCTACAAGGTTTGAAATCTGACTTCCTAGTCGAAGACATGATGAATTCACCAACAGTAACCCACTACAAGACTACAAAGTAGCAGGAGAGTGCTGGAAAACCGTTACCCGTCGACGGCGTGGAAAAAGGGAACTGACGTCATCACGCCGACGTGGCTCTCTTATGGCTCCGGTGACGTCATACGGAGTCGCGAGCGGAGCCGATGCATTATGACGTCCACGTCGGCGTAGAGAGCTGGGGAAAAAAGTTCCGTGGAATGCTGGCGCAGGGGATATTCACAAGGTGAGGAATCTACTGGCAGATGTATCCATCAGAATTAATCTCCAACACAACTATTCGCGGCACCTTGGCCTGCACAAGGAATTAACTCCTCAAACATTCTACACAGGAATGCTTGGCTATGCATATCAGGCTTTAAATCTGAGATTCTGCAGCACCTCTTAAAAGTCCCTTTCGATGGGGAACACCTTTTTGGCCCAGAGGTGGATACCCAATTAGAATTTGTTTTAAACAAATACACTGCAACCGTGAAATTCATGGGGGGCCCACATTCCACAACACCCAGACAGCAGCCTTTTCACGGGTTTCAGGGCAGGAATGCAGCCAAAACCACCTCCACTGACACACAGTCCTGCCAGAAACAACAGAAGGCATACCACCAGCAAACTGCTAGGGGATACTATAGAGGTGAATGAAATTGGGGTAGTCAAAGAGGGAGAGTTTAAGGTACCACCGGAAAGGGAGCCTCTATCTCAAAACAATGACTCACCACAACTTCCCCCGATCATACAGCACCTGTTGGGGAACATTACAGCAGTACCATTACCTCTGGCCCGAAATAACAACTGACCAGTGGGTGCTGTCCATTGTTTATCGTGGACACTACCTAGAACTTACTTCACAACCTCCAAACATACCACCACACAGACAGACACTCAACCCTCAACCCTCAGCACCTTCACCTTTTTAAAGAGGAGGTAAAATCTCTGCTATTAAAAGACTCCATAGAACTTTTCCAAAAGAACATCTTGGAAGAGGCGTGTATTCCATATACTTTTTGATGCCCAAGAAGGACGGCACGTTGAGACCAATATTGGATCTCTGCCCTCTTAATCAATATATATTATCGGAACACTTCCATTTGGTAAGGACGCTTACTTTCACATCCCCATTCATCCAGCACATGGTCCCTACATCAGATTTATGATAAGTGGACATCATTACCAGTTCAATGTGCTGCACTTTGGGTGAAGACAGCTCCAAGAGTCTTTACCAAATGCCTGGCAGTTGTAGCAGCACATTTGAGAAGACACAACATTCTTGTGTTCCCATACCTGGATGATTGGCTCATAAAGAGTGCAAATGCCTGCAAGATATACAGACTACCATCAGCTTGTTGGCCAAATTGGGTTTCACAATCAATGCAACAAAATATCACTTACCACCTCTCCAGATACAAATGTGTATAGGAGCGACTCTAAACTCTCTTACAGCCAAAGCTGCTCTCCAGAACCAACTGGCTATTTTCCAGCCACATCTGCCAGGCAGAGTAGTGATGCACCTCTAGGGTATGATGGCATCCTGTATAGCGATTGCCCCGCATGCCAGGCTTCACATGCATCCCCTACAAGAGTGTCTAGTATCTGAATGGTCACCGGCGAACGGCAGTTTAGATGATCAGGTGTTGATTCCACTCACGGTCCATCGGTCACTGCAAAGGTGGTTCACAGCCAATCTACTCAAGGGCATACCTTTTTTGGCCCAATACCACAACTGACAATTACCACAGATGCATCACTCTTAGGATGGGGAGCGCATATGGAGGATATCATAGTCCATGGTACATGGACCGATCAGCAACAAACTCTACACATTGCGTATTAGAACTTGTAGCCAGCCAGTTAGCATTAAAAAGCCTTTGTCACCACTGTGACTCAGAAAGCTGTTCTCTGATCAGACAACATGACGGCAATGTATTACATAAAAAAGCTGGGGGGGGAGGGCACCCATTCAATACAGTTGCCTCGTTTGGTGCAGGAGACACTTGGCATTGGTCTCTTTGCCCTCACATCCAACTCCTTGCAGAATATCTTCCGGGATAGGACAATTCGGTAGCAGACCTGCTCAGCAGAACGCAGCAACAAGTCCACAAGTGGGAATTCCACCCCGAAGTAATCCAATTCGACTTTTCACGTGGGTCGCACTCCGCTCGACCTCCACTGCATGGGCGACACCAGACATGTAACTATGCCTCATGAGAAGCTTTCCAACACACCAGACCTTCTCACTCGCAGCGGACGAGAGCCAGTCACCGCAACCCCTAACAACTGAACCACGGGATTTGGCCCCTGAAGTCATATAATTTGGATACTTGCATTTGCTTCCAGAGTGTATGGACATTCTTAAAGAGGCACGGCATCCAACAACTTGAGCCTGCTATGCTGCTAAACGGAAAAGATTTGTCCATTACTGTAAGGCTCAACACATAGACCTATGTGTACCCATGTTACAAAAGATGGTATGTTATCTGCTACACCTCCAAAAATAGCATACACTTCCATACAACTGCACCTTGCAATTGCAGCATACCTGGAAAATCGTAAGGACGGTTCTCTTTATCGCGTACAGGTCATTAAAGCCTTCATGGAAGGCCCGAAAATAATTATCCCTCCGTGAGCACTCTAGTCCCAGCATGGAATTTTAATGTGTAACTTACAAGACTTATGTCCACACCTTTTGAATCTTTGCATTCCTGCCCCTACAGTTCCTGTCATGGAAGGTTACTTTCTTGGTAGTTATCACATCATTGACAGGGGTTAGCGAATTACATGCCTTCACAATAGAAGGACCGTACTTTCAGGTTTTCCAAGACAAGGTGCGACTACGGATGAACCCACAGCTTCTTCCAAAAGTCGTACCTCCTTAAATAAGACACTAGACCTCCCTGTGTATTTTTCTAAACTGGAGACAGTTGCAGAAAGATTCCTACACACACTTGATGTTAAAAGAGCATTTTCTGTATTACATTGATAGGACTAAAACCTTTAGGAAAACACAGCAGTTATTTGTTGCGCTCTCAAACCCTAGAAACTTAAACACAATTTCAAAAGCAGGAATTGCATGATGGATAGTACAACGCATCCACATATGTTACATTAAACCCAAATGTACATTACCATCGATCCACAAGCACCTTCTACTAGAAAGAGAGGTGATTCTAGGTAACATTGCTTTAGCTGGCATATGTAAGACAGCTACTTGGACTAATCCACATACATTTAAAAAACACTTAGTTGGTGTCCAATCAAGAAAACAAGCTCTGGTTGGTCAAAAAGTGTTAAAACGTTGGGGCCAATTATGATATCGGTGGGACCAACACTGACATACCATTCGGTCCCACTGACATCTCTAACCTCGGTCAGACCGCTGCATTAGGATGCGGTCAATCCGACCACATTGGCCCAGAGACCGACTGACAGCTTCCAACTGGCTTTTTGAGTCAGTCGGTCCGATCGCATTCCCCACAATGGAGGCAGTGCCTTCTCAGGCACTGCCATGGGGATTACAATCCACCTTTCCGCCAGCCATTTCACGTTGGTTCTTCAGAGGTGAAAAAGCTGGCGGAAAGGCTTTTTTGAGGCCGGTAGCAGGGCCCCTGTCTCCCATAGCCTACATGGGCCTTGGGCGGCACTTGTGGTGCTCCCATAAACATCCCTGCATGGGATGTTTGAAAACATGCCTGTTTGCATTGGGACTTGTGCTACGGCACTTCTACGGGCCACAGCACAAGCCTCTATACAAATAGGCATGTTTCCGAGCACCTCCATGGCGGTCAGATCCTAATTTGGCAGGTGGGACCACCGGCTACCTGTAGGTGTATCCCGTTCTGCAACGATAGCAGTCAGACGCTTGTCTGACATCCATGTTAATCGGCCCCTTTATTCCAGACATCTGCACAAACTGATACTTGAGAGGCAGAGACAGGCAGTGATAGTGAAAAAGAATGAGTGGATGAGAAGCATTTTCTACACTCAATAATACATTTTTCACCAAATTTCACACAAACATGTTGTCAAATCCTCAATCTTTGACTGATAAATCATATCAAAGAGACTGTATCAGGACTGTGCAGCGAGAGAGATTTATTGCACGCTCTAGACCTCCTACCTGGATCTCACTCAGCTGGTCTATCCGGTGGTTCATTGAGGCAAAATATCACGGTCTTCTGCTCAGTTACAATAGTTGTCTTTATTTTCTCTTAGCATCCATGCCAGAAAGCTCAGTTCCGCAGGCCAATGTCCTACCCGAATTTCAACCGAAGTTGGAAGAGCAGGTCCGGAAGCATTTCCCAGAGACTTGGATCTGGGACCTGACAGCAGTTGGGTATGTTATCTTTACTTTAGTAGAATCTCTTGATGATATTTTATGTTCTTGATTCACAGTGGATGGCCTGTTGCTTAAGTTGGAATCAACTATTGCTTCATTGTCCACTGTCCAGGGTTTGTGTTACGCTGAGTTCAAAATATTGTGGTACATAAACATCAGAAAAAATATTGTGATGCAAAAATATCTCGGTATAGAATATTGTTATCAAGAAATTTTTTATATTTGTTAGATAATATCGTTTTTAAGAATATTGTTGTTTGAAATATTGTTTTCAGCAAAATAGGGTCCGAGTCTTATGTCGGATGGAAGGTCTCCGCCCGACGGTCGGAGCCCTTCAGCCCGCATCGGAACGTGCCCTTCGGATTCCTTTCCAACCAATCCCACTCGGATTTGCGGATTGCTTACGACGGGCTCGGAGAGCCCGTCCGCCATCCGGAAACCCTTTAGTACTCCCCCGGCCGCCTATTTCCAACCGAGTGAGTACGATGGCAGTTTCTCACTGCCTTTGCGTGCCAGTGTTTCCAGCATGAAAAGGCAGTTGGAAATTGTCTTTGGGGGCCCCCAGTAGGGCTCCCATGGGTGCGAAGGCACCTATGGGTGCAGGGATGAACTACATCCCTGCATTTCACAATGCGAGCATGCATTCCGTTTGGGATGCGTGCGCCCATTGTGAAGTATACGAGTGCCGCATCATACTTGCAGGTGCGTAACCGACGACAGTAGGTCGGTCGGTTACAGATCGTGACCGATGTCAGACGGACTCCGGTCCGTCGGACATCGGAATCGGCCCCTAGTTGTGTGTTACTGTATTAATTTTAGATGCTAGTATTTTTGGCATAATTGTTATTAAATGTATAAAATGTACAACTGCGGGCTAAAATTTTAGCTCATCATGTTTTTTCTTTCCTGTTTTGTATTGATATAATGGATGTCAACAGCTTAGATGTAATACTGAAGAATCATGTTTGTACCGCACTATGTATGGTTGTTGACACAATAAAATTTGTTTTGAAAAAAAAATGTATAAAATGCAGTTTGTAAATTTAAGTGATTTCGTTTTTTTAATGTTATTAGTTATTTATAATGTTGCAGTGAGTTGTTGGTTTTGTAGGGGGATAGGGTGGGAAGTTATTTAAATTAGAAATATTTTAATTAATGGTAATTAGTTTTTTATTGTTGATACTTTTTTTATTGACTAATTGTGTAAATTGTTTAATTGTATTATATTTTGAATTTGAAATTGTAATGTACATTTTTATTTGAGATTTATTTTTAGCAATAGTAAAATATGCTTTAGTTTGTCAAACTATATATAAATGTGTGTGTGTATGTTCATATAAATATATATTTAAATATCGTATTAAATGGTGGAATTTATTTACTTTACATTATATTAATTTTATATTTTATAATATTTTACATTTACTACTATCAACTTTGTAAATAGAATTTAAACCATTTTTTGCCTGTTTGTGGATCATATTACTGTCAGCTATGTATTTTTTGAATATTTTTGGTATTTCCGTTATAAGTTATGGAACATAATATTGTCGTAGTCAATTAAGAACTCTTTATAAATCAAGCAGGAGGAGGTTTGGAGGCCTGAAAGTGAGAGCATAAGGCCAGCTCAGCAGAGTCAGCATAGTAGCTAGCAGTTCCAGCATAAGGAAGTGGGGTAGGGCTGGGCAATTATTTTTCCAGTTCCAGGGCATACCCGCCTTTTCCAGCACCTGCTTCAGTTTAGCGTACAGTGGACAAAAAGCATGAGTAGCCTGGTGGTACCTGTATCGATCCACACACTGATGCAAGATGACTTGCCTGCTCATCCCATCATGGACAGAACATGATGGTATGAGCGTGCAGACACATGAGGATCCTGATGCCACGGTTTTCACCTCAGTGACCTGTTTTGGTTTGGGGGCAGTGGGCTCAGTATATAAAATTCAGTAGATTGATGACAAGAATGTTGCATCCACTACATCGACCTTCCACTGCTTTGTTGGGTAAGTATATGATTTCTGTTCATACGTCTACTTCTACTCATCTCCTAAGGTAAGTTTGAGTAGGGTTAAGAAGAGTTATTATATACTTACCCTAGGATGTTGTGATAGGAGATAGCCTGGAAGTGATGTTAGTGTAGGTCAATACTGTTAATATCTAAAGAACAACATACAACTGTTTTGCCTGAACCTGAGTGGTTTTTCTGTGTTACTGAGCAAAGAATCTGCCCTTTTTTCTAGTTCTTCTGAGAAGTGCATGTTGGCATATTTAGTCACAGCCACTGTGTTGGCATAATGAAAAACATTGGAAAATCACATGGATCTAGCAGACCATTTCACTGCACCAATGCTGTATGCTGATGCTGTGCAGCCTCAGCGAAATTTAAAAAAGAGACGCAAATGTGCCACTGCTGTTGCTGGTTGCATCACCCTTTAGGCGCGTCCATGCATTAAGACATATGCTTGCGCATACATTACAAAGTATGTGCACACATGAATGAATCCTCCTACAGAATGACACAGACACCGTTTTCTTTATTTTTAGGGACCAATGTTAGATTACGGACACCGTTTAGGTGAGTAAATTGAAAGAAAGTAAGTGCGTAAGAGTGCTTTTTTTGTAGCATAGTTCACAGCATCAAATTGCAGCTGCAAGTCGCTTCAATAGCATGCTAGTTGGAGGAGGAGAAGTAAAGTAACAAGAAGTGGTGGTGTGCCAGTAAAAATACAGCCTGGTGGGCCACTGAAGGGAAAAACAGCACACGAGAGAGACAGCAACATGGAAATTGAGTGACAGGGATTGGCAAAAGAGAAGCACATGAGCGAGAAAGCAGCACAGGAGGCAGAGAGCAACACGGAACAAGGTGGCATGGTCTTTTTGGGACAGAGAGAAGCACGCAAAGCACTAGAAAACATATCACTCTCCTGGATTGATTCAAGAAAAATAAAAAAGAAGTTCCCTGTAAGTGAGCAGTGATGGGATACAAGACAGCCAGTCAAAAGGATGGTGAAGAGGCTGTCCTCCGGAAGAGGGACAAGAAAGAGAAGAGGAAGGAAAGCCATTGAATAAGTAGCAAGCAAATGAGAGCGACACAACCAGCCAATGAAAATTGTGAGCAGGCTGTAAGTCCATTGTAAGTTCTTGGTATATCCCACAGAAAGTCATAACCAGAGTTTAAGTTCTGCTGTAGCCTGTAGACCTTCCTGAACAGTGTGGTTTCAGGAATTTTCAGAATCTTCAGAAGTCAGCTTTGAGCTCCATAGAAAGAGGGCAAGAGTAGAGTAATGTCATCTACTGATAATGATGTGTCCAAAATCTAAGCTGTAGACCACCACACTGTGATCACTGCCCAAAGCTTTGCTGAAATACTTTCCATTTCGAATCTGGCTGTGCCTGAGACGTGATGCCCAAACTGGATAAAAATTCATGAAGGATATTGTAACATTGTGCCATATCCATCAAGCCATTAACAGAATGCTGTGTCCAGGCCTGTTAGTTTTAAGGGCCAGTAACCATGTTCACATAGAGTGTTGCCAACAATAACATAGCACCCACCTTCAATGGTACTCCACCGTGATGCCAAGGGGGTACCTGTTGATGCTCGATCTTCTCTAACACGCAAATCCTGCTTATCGCGCCTTTTGAATTAGTAAAAAGAAATACAAAGATATTAGCTTGTGGTAGACACTTTGGCAAGAGTGGAGTGAAGAATGTGGAGCTTGCTATAGGAGAAGGTCCTTTTTTGCCAAGTGGTACACTTTGACGGTTGACACCATGGACAGGCAGCTTGGGCAAAGCTGACAACGCACCAATTTAGGAGTTAAATGGACATGTTGAGTGAGCCTAGTATTGTGTGTCTGTCACCCAAGGCCCCATTTGCCCTAAAATAAATTCCAGTAGAATCACTTGCAAGTGAAAATATGTCCATAAAACGGACTTCTGGGGGGGGGGGGGCCAACCGCCGAAGATGGCGGATGCACATCTCTAGTGCTCCGACTGGGTCCCCGAAAAACCGTGCACCATCTGGCATAATCTATGTCGCAAGGGGGAGCTGTACCACTATCCCTGTGTGGGGACACCCTCCTTACGCCCTTAGAGCCACTTGGGACAAAATTGATTAAGCGTGAGCCGGCGCATGAATGCAGACTGACCAACTGCATGGAAGATGGCCCAGTGGCTGCACTGCATGGCCGTAGCGGTTTCTGCCTTCCTCTGACCCGCCCTAGCCGGTGCTAAGGGTACACTGGGAGTGCCGATATACATAAAGGTCTGGTTTTCTTTCCCGTGCTGCCCTGGACAATCAAGCAACTGGGCAAATGCTCTGGGGCCCAGACGTGGGAGGGAGAGAGGTCTGCGGCGTGGGATGCCACAGACGCCTAACGCAGTCAGCAGGAAGACCGACCAAGGGGATTCACTTGGTTCGGAGACAGGCTAACTGGGGGTCCTCTCTGATTTTCCCATTCTGCTGTCCTGGGCCGTTGAGCAGCTCAGTGGACATTCGGGGGCCCACATGCAGCATGAGTAGCGAGCCCGGGGGATTCGCTTTATTCTGCAACAAACTCGCCATGAACCATACTGGCGCTGGGAGTGGTAGATCACACCTGTTGACCGCCTTCCTCCCCAGCCTGAGCGGCAGTGCTGCTTGGGCATGCTCCTGCCGATAACACCACTGACAATACATGTGAACCTGGCCGGGCGGGCCGCAGGGATAGGATCAACGGTGTTGTGTGGCCCTCCCAGGCCCTCAACCTCTCCGGCACCTTTGTGCTCCTTACTAAACACGTCCCCACTGAGGAGCTTCCTCCTATTCTTGTGGGGGCACTGCAGCACTCAGGGTCTCATGACCTGAAGCGTACAGCTGCTGTAATTTTGGGCCTACTTTCATTCCATCTGAATGAACCATCGATTTCGTGGGGTTCTTCTCCAACAGCCCAGGAGTGCCCTTCTGTATTGCTTTCCACTAATAACAGTGCTACGATCAGTAGTGTGGGCAGCATACCAATTCAACCTGACATGACTTTCTGATAACTGAGGGCCATTCCCTAATGCATGAGCCTGGCACACCATAGACTCTATATATTTTAATTCTAACAACTCTACAGGGGTCCTTCGTCTCCCACAGCACTTGCTACCATTCGACATGGGCCGTTCCAAATCTACCATGTCATCGTCCCATCCAGGCCAGGGGATGTCTCAACGTAACCTTTCTGAGGGCTCCTAAACCCAAATGCTGGCAGACTGCAATCCGCCCACAGCATTGGATCCTTCTCCTGATAAACTGGACATCATCCTCCAAGAAATCCATGACTCCAGAGCAGCCATTGAACACCGCATTGGTACACTGGCAACAGACTTAGGCCTAATAAGAGATGAGCACCATAAGTTATCATTTAAGGTTAAGTTAGCTGAAACATCCTTAACTACGCTAGCTCCCGAACAAGCATCACAGTTTGCCAATATAGATGTCTTCTGTCAACAACTTACAGTCCTGCAGGACAGAGTGGAGGATGCTTAAGGCCAGGCATGCCTTAATTATGTGCGCATCATTAGAATGAGGGAGGGGGTGGAAGGGTCCAACGCTACGTTGTTTATTGCATAATGGTTGAAGACGGAGGTTGCCCCGCAGGGATTCTCTGCCTTGTTTACAGTGGAAAGAGCAAATAGGGTGCATCACCCTCCCCTGGTGGCACCACCGAGATTTATAGTTGCACACATTCTCAATTTCAGAAACGGAGATGTAGTCCTACAGAAGGCCAGAGAGAATGCCCCAAAAATTATGGACAATATCAACATGTCTCAGTTTCTGGATTACACCTTGGCAGTCCAGCGCCAATGGGCATCCTTCCTGCCTGTCAAAAACAACTCAGGATGGAGGGACTCACCTAACCACTGATATTCCCAGCCCCGTTGAGGGTCATCCATGAGCAACGCACTCCCTTTTTTGTCACCCCAGAGGCTGTATGGTACTGGTTGGACCAGCATTACCCTAATGCATGCAATCATCCTCCAGTGGAGCAATCATCTCAGGGGGCGTGGAGGCCTCCCAAGTTGTGCTGACCAGGCGCCGCCCGCACAGTGACATCTAGAGTAGTTCCCTATTCACAACAAGCCCCGGAGAGCAGATGGGCCATGATTGCAACAATGTCTTCCAATAGAACACAACAGCTGCTGCTCCCATTGAGTTCTTTAACAAGATCAGATTTGCCCTCCAGTTATTCTCAGAAGAAGACAGTTTTATTACCAGTATTTTAGTCTTCATGGTCATCAGTAGTTTTGGAGAAGACCCTGCATTGGGTAAAGTGAAGGCAGTTTTGATAGAACATTGTTTGTACAGCTTATTTCAAGTATACACAACGCACCAGGTAATGTATATAGAGTACAATTTGTTAGTAATATTCCACATATTTTTGTACCGTTGAAGTGTGGAGATTACTCCAAGTTTTTACGATGGAGGACCGTTTGTGTAGAACATGAGTGTATATTTATCCGAAGACAGCTGGAGTGGTATTTTGTGCAGCGAAACATCTGATGGGTGTACCACTCACAGCTGTTGCTTGGATGAACGAAGCTGAAAGTGGTATCCTTAGTCCTGTGGACCATGGTACATTATGGCCTGAAATGATGTGGTGTTCTGGCTCTTGTCACTATGGGATACTGTGTTCCTCCTGTGATTGGCGTCGCATTACTGAATGTTGCACGACTGGAAAGAGTGATTGATGCTAATCTCCCTCTCTTGACCTCAAGGCCTAGAGATCCCTCTGATTGCACCTTTCCCCTTTCTCGTTCTAGAGAGTCTGGGACAGCTACAGTCCCCGTCACCGTCCCCGACACCATCACAGATTGGGTTGCCGGTACCTTCTGTCTGGCGGATATCGGTTTTGGGATGTCTTCCCCAGTGACGCTGAGGGCTTTCAAGACTTTCTTCGCGGAGCTCTCACTGCCATACTCAGTGGTGCGGGACGAGACCTTCACCCTCAAGGCCAGCGTCTTCAACTATATGAAGGAGTCCATAAAGGCGAGTACCTAGAGAGCAGGTCAGAGCGATGAGGCCAAGTCCTGAGACCTCGATGGGAATTCCACAGAGATGCATCTTCTTGTGCAACCAATAATTTATCATGGATGGGGCAGGCTGATGGGCGTGCTCCAGTAAAGACGACTGTCAGTATCTGCAAGGATTACCGACAGAGCTATTCACCAACATCTGTTGGTTGGTGTTAATGTTGACTATGTATAATATTTAAGGGTCATCTTTGTCAAATCCCTTTTTCAGTTCCTTTCTTCCAATTGTTTAATGAATAGGTCTCAGTGTTATTCTGGGAAGGACAGTTCAGTTTTTTCAATGTTTTGAAGAACAGTAGATATATCTTTGGTAATGTTGTCCAATATCCCTAACAGATGACCCCTTTCTGCACATTCAGGGGGAATTAATCAACTATTGGAATTAAAAGCAAAGTTAGTTGCTAGTTGCCAGAAAGTGAAAAAATATTAAAGGTCATCTAAAAATCAATGTGGCAGAAAGATGACAAAATTAGGACTGCAGCTGATGTTTAGTAAAAGATGCAGCAGTTAGGGACAACTAGAGAATGCGAAGTCTTATGTAATGTGTTGGTCCCGTGCAGATCCAAATACATCTTTTCAAATCAGAGGAGTTCAAGGTGGAAGCCCATCCTAAAAGCGAGTACACCTCCTGCCTCGGTCCCAGCGAAGGGAAGACATTCTCTTGGTCGGTCACTGCGTTGAAACTGGGTAATGCTACTTCTTGCTTCAGTGTTCCTTCCTTTCTTCTGCTGTTAATTCCTTTTCTCCATTCTTACACCTTTTAATTGCTTCCTTTTTTCGGTTGTCTGTTCCCTTATTTTCTTCATTCCTTCCTTCCTTACTGCTTCCTTCTTTATAATTGTTCTTTTTTCTTTCAGCTAAAGTCTTTATCTCTTCGTTAAATTGTTTAATTCCTCAGACTTTCCTTGTAAGCAGCTTTCTCATCTCTTCATTCCCTCTCTCATTCACACCCTCCCCATCTTATTTCCCTAAATCATCCTTCTCATCTTCCACTTCCTCCATCCTGATCCCGTTCATCCTCTGTAGTCATTCTATTGCGTCTCTTCATTTCACACTCACTTTAAGTCTCCTGTGATCAGACCAAGCCCAATTCATCAACACTTTCTTTCATTCTCCTACTTTATCCTTCTCATTTTCCCCACGAAATTAATGAATCTTTTTAATCTTTAATCTCCTGCCTTTGTCCCGTGATGCTTTTTCCCTCCATGCATAATTCTGAGGGTTTTCGGGCAGCATTAACGCCCCCACAGATTTGTGGCTGTAGAGCCCACTGATTTATATTGCCCAGGTCACCACCATTTACAGCCGCATCAACATGGCGACACAGGGCCATGCTAAGCACGGTGGTGCTTGCAGGAACAGGCTGCGGGTGTCATGCTCACCTGGAATGACTGTACTGCTAATCTATGTCCTGTAGGAACATATATGTGATTGTCGATTCTTTATCAAATGTCATTTAATTCAATTTAAAATGAGGCACAGACTGAAAAATATTTACAAGAAAAAACCTGAACAGACTCAAGATAGCCTTAAATGGGGAGAAGGATTATCTGATTCTTCAAAGTCAAAGTTAGTTTGTTTTAGCGCCCGAATCTCGCTGTCGCATCCAGAGTCTTAAAGTAATGTAATCCTATAGATTAGGATTGTGTCTCGAAGATATCTAGTTAAACCGAAAGTCAGTCCTTACTTGCAGGATATCATTCCTAAAACTCTATCCATGGGTCCCCCTGGGGTGACGACAAACACAAACATCACCCCCCATAGGGTCCAGATATAAATATCATGCCAGTTGACACAGCCCATTCAATAAATGTATTTTGTCCGTAAAGGACTAACCAGGAGATGTGTTGTAAGTCAGTTTTGACAAGACTATAATTCAAAACTATAATTGCAAATTATTTATAACGTCATTTTCTCAATGAGACAAGATTAAAATTGATGGTCAAAAAGTGTCTGTATCACCTTCCGCTCCTGCCATCTCCATTGTAGAACAAACTTTAACATTTATCCAGAACAACAGAAAACTAGACAGAAAAAGCTAAAACACCAAGAAGTGGCTACAAAATGGCCAGCTCGAGAAAGATTTGTTCACTCTGTTAACATCAGAAGGGCTCCTGCCATAGTTCTTGATTGGTCGGAGCAGCCCTCGGTTTCTTTGTCATGCCACACACTTTCTACGTCCTCAGGACATCAGGAATATCTGTTTCTGTGCCAGGAAATGATGAAGCTGTGTGGTTGCCTCAAGGGGCACTTCACATGCCAGTGAGCGGCTGACTGTCAATGATTAGGAACTATCACTATGCAAGTAGTGTGCAAAGTTTAAAAACTGAAAAAAACTTGCTCCTCGAGAAAAACGCTGCTAACAGCATTTTTAGTGCAGGAGTTGTTTAGGTGAGTGAAGGGGGGGGGGGGGGGGGGGACTTCCCGGAATTAGCAACATCAAAAACAGCAGTTTCCCAACTTCACTGGACAACTAACACCATTCACTCACTGCTGCCCTTTGGTTGTTGGTATGGTATATATGGAAGTCGATTGACTCACCAAAATCGTTGGAATGGTTTGCAGAAATCTCTTACAGAACTCTTTCTGGGATCTCATGAAGCACCTCCCGTGACCAGCATGGAAGGTGCTCCCCGGCCATATCTTGGCGAAGAAGTGGCCATTAGCTCATGTGTTTGGATTCAGGCTCAGGTGTTTCAGGGCTTCCACTCATTTGTGGTAGTAACTTGTAGTCTCTCTTGAAACCTGGGGTTTTCACATCACTGTGTGCTCCTCCTGTCTGAGCAGTGGTCGCGCTTGATGAAAGATTTTTCATTGTTTCCTATCGCATTGAGGTTGGGGACGTGGGTTTCTGCTCAGTATGTTTCACCCTTGTTCGTTCATTTGCGTCTGCGCTGAATGAGCCGCAGGCAGTAAATTACAGATGGCTCCGTGGAGCTGCAGAGGAAAGGAGTAGTCATGCCAGAAACATTAACATTTTCCAGTGGTTTTGCCCAATCCTCCAATGGGGGTTTTACTCTGT
Source organism: Triturus cristatus (assembly GCF_964204655.1). Classification (NCBI taxonomy): domain Eukaryota; kingdom Metazoa; phylum Chordata; class Amphibia; order Caudata; family Salamandridae; genus Triturus; species Triturus cristatus. The sequence goes on from NC_140590.1 coordinate 1,717,209,575, forward strand.
TTTAAGATGGAGGAAACACAAACCCTCCACATGAAAATCTGCCAAGGCAAGAGGACAGCAACTTCCTCCTCCCCACTTACTTTTCCTGTAAGCCACACTTACTAAGGGGACCTTATATGACGAAGAAGATGCTGTGTAACAATGCAGTCAAAGTGTAATTTTCATGGGGTTCCTACCTTCTTGCTATATATTTCAGCCCTAAGGTTTTTGCTGGATTTTTCTTTATCTCTGCAGATTTTAGTTCCTCTGGTTGGTTCTGTTATTGTTCTATTAGCTATTCTTACATTCAATTAAATGTGGTCTGCAGTCCCAAATTGCTTGGGGTATTTCTGTCTTTTGAGTTTTTTCCCCCATAAACTGACACTTTCAAGGAAGTACCTCTCTTTACCAAGAACATTTGGAATCTGGTAAGACAAAGAGGCTTCAGAGGGAGTCTTTCTTACATCAGGCAATCTAAGCAATGAATACTGAAGCATCCTTACAGCCTGTCTTTGATAGGCCTCTTCTCTGCACTCCTGCTCATATTCAACACAGGAAATTCAGCCCACATACTGAATCTAAACACCATTATTTGAAACTGATACAAGTTGATACGTTAAGTTAGCTGAGTTGAGTGCAGAGTTAAAACACCATAAAATCAGGTGGGCATTTTGGGCAATGTGATGATATTGTTAAATGCACATTTTTAATAAGGGGCCAGGCAACCATAACACACTGCTTTGCAAAATACATCTTTTGACATCAGTAGTGACTTCATATTTTCTTCCCTACAGTCCATTTTATTCCTGACCTCTTTGCTCCATTCTTCTTTCCTTCTTGACTTCAACCCTCTTTTGCCTACTTTACTCCTGCTGGTATCCCTCCTCCTCTTTCATTGACCACTTATTTTTTTTTCTCTCTATTCATCTGCTCAGTAGACCCTGCCACTCCCCGTCACCTCGCCAGCCTATCTCACCCAGTGTCCTCTCCCACTTTTCAGGTGAAGTGAACCTGACGGTCACCACGGAAGCTCTGGACTCCAAAGACGCATGCGGCAATGAGATCACTGTGACACCCACTGAAGGGCGCATTGACACAATCATCAAACCCATTCTTGTCAAGGTAAGTGTTCCCATGAGTCATTACTCCCTCCAGCTGTTTCCTTGCCATATAGGACTCTATTTCATTTCTTCTTCATTGTTTACAGTGTTGCGGTCTTGCTACAGACAGTTTTAGCTGTCTGTTGCAGGTAGTGTTGTGACCAATACGTTATTGTATACTTAATAGTGTGAAGTGGGTCAGCCTTTTGGTTATGATTTGATGGCTTTCTTGTCTATTTCAATTCCCTCCTCCTGATATGATGGCCTTCCTCCCTGTTCTTGCAGTTGTCTTGCCCCGGAGCAGGTTCATCCTGCTTTTTGATTGGTTCAGTGTGTCCTCCCACCACAGACTTAAGGGAACTGATTTTCTTTCATTCTTTTTTGTTCCATTTGAGCTTTAGCACTCAATGGGAGCGCATGACCTGCTCCTTAGTCTTTTTTCTCTTTTTCTGACACACGCTTTCTTTCTTTCTTTCCATCCCGCTGTCTACTGTAAGATGGTAGACACCATCTTGAAAGTATAGAAAATAATGTTCCAAGCATTACTAATACCCGCAGTGAAATTTTACAATTGATTGCAAGGATTTGTAAATCCAAAAGCAACAGTGTTGGCCTTCTTTGAACATTGTTTTTGTTACGTCACAAAAAGCCATCATCTAGATGCCGTATGGAATGTAATTAGAAGTAAAGGAAATGATGTTGGTGATTTGCTATGCTTCTAAGTTGGATACACTTTGCATCTGTAAGGTTCCTGTAAGTAGCCCCCAGGGCCAGATGTAGACCCACCAATTTGCAAATTGGAATGTATAACAGTGTCTCACACTGTTTGCGATTCCTAATGGCGTCTCAAATTGCATGCCTCATGAATATTAATGAGGTAGGTCGCAATTTGCGACCCCATTGGGAATGGCTAGGATTCCCAGGGGTGGTGGCCTGCTGGAGTCAGCAGAACACCATGTCTGAGACTGCTTTTAAATAAAGCAGTTTTTTGTTTTTTTTTAAATGCAGCCCGTTTTCCTCAAAGTGAAACGGGATGCATTTAAAAAAGGAAAATTAAACTTTTCAGTTTCGCTTTTTTAAGGGCAGGCAGTGGTCCCTGGAACCACTCCCTGCCCTTAAAAATATTTTTTCACAAACTCTGAAAGGGGAAGCGGTCCCCTGGGGAACCCCTCCCGTTTGCAAGTGGTTTACCGCCTACTTGAAGTAGGTGGTAAACTGCGAGTGTTTTGCAGCCTCAAATGCAGTTGCAAAACAATTGTACATGGCATGGCGCTATTAGGAAGGGATGCCCTTTCCTAATAGCGAGAGTCGCAAATGCTATTTTGCGAGTCAGTGACTAGCAAAATAGCATTTGTAAATGCCATTACCCTTTTTTGCAGTCGCAAACAGGAGGATCTCCTGTTTGTAGCTGCAAAAAAGGGTCGTACATCTGGCCCTAAGCCTCTTCCACCAAGCGAGCCGGTGTAGAAAAACTGATGCAAATCCCGTTATGTTTTTTCAAAAGGCTAGGTGTCCGAGTTGGGACACAAAATATTCAGCATCCACAGTCGTAAAGTTTCCAAAGATTTAATAGGCAACGCGTTTCAACCAACTGGCCTTATAGTGCACAATTTCCATATAAAACATGCCATAAACAATAGAACTAGAAAAAAAAACTATGTGCTTTTTTGTGGTGTGGGGTATCTTTCTCATACTGAGAATACATTTGGGGAAGAACAGGGGAAGGTTACAAAGCTGGGGATGCTGTAGACGTTTCAAGGTGGATATGTATTGCAAAAATGGTGCATATTACTGCCATTATTTGACCTTTGTTATATAGTATGATCTGTTGTCATCTCTGTTTCTAGACGTTGGGTGAAGGCGCACAATTCATCATGTTGTGGCGAACACTTGTGTGATTTTTTGCCACTAGGCAGATGCTCTCGTCTGCTTGCATTTCCATTAAAAGGGCCGCTTGGCTGTCAAACCTGCACTCTGTCCTTTTCTGTGCTGCTAAAAGTTGAATGTGCATTGTGAGCACGTGACCTGCCATGGTGGCAGTAAGCGCGCGAACAAAGAAACAAATTCTCCTATCCATTGCAGCTTCACATGATTCCCCCATCATGTTCCTGTTGTTTTATTTTACGGTGAAACAGGACTAACTAGACGATGCGCGCACGCGCTTTAAATAGAACTAAAATAGTGCATTTATGAGTTTTTAAAGCATTCAGAAATAGTAACGCTAGGAAACATATATATATATCTTTTTTATATGTTGGTGTTATTTGTTGATGAATCTGGCAATGTTATAAGAACGATTCTCTTTTATGTGGCTATATACGTGACCTGCATATATTCAGAAATAACCTGCAATTAATCAAACTTACAAATGTTTTTCTATGTGTCATACGAACCAAACTCACATAGGCATTTTCTATGTCTATTGTTTATTGCACGTTTTATAAGGAAATTGTGCACTCACTATAAGTGTTCAAGGCCGTGAGGAAGGCCGGTTGGTTGAAACGCGTTGCCTTATAAATCTCTGGAAACTTTAGACTGTGGAGTGCGGAAAACTTTGTGTCCTGACTCCGACACTTTTCCTTTTGAAAACACTCTCCATCTATATGCAATCTGATAGCTATTTTGAAAATATGCACAATAACAATCCAAGAATGGTGTCTAACACTATTGGATTTCCCAAATTCTGTTCGTATTACGATGGAGTGATAAAACCAGAAGTTACATTCAATATGATTTACAAGATAAGTGTACATTTGTTTCTGATTTTAAATGAAACCACTTTGTCTTTACTTGGTTACAACAACAATAAAGATAGTGTGTTGTTCTGTTTCTTTTATTTGTCACTTGAGTAAAGTAGTTCATTTTTCAAATGGATATGTAACCCTTTACCTCCTTTATGGGATGGTTCTTTTGGGATATTCTAGCCATGGAAATCAAGAAGAGATAATGAAGTAGTGTGGGAGAGGGAAGGAAAGAGAGAGAATAAAGGAGAGAGAGATAGAGAGAAAGCAAGGGAAAGAGAGAAATAGTGAGAGGAAAAGCTAGTGCTGTGAGTCATGTTAATCAATATGTCATGGTTTGGTTAGGTCTGTCAACATGTGGGATTTAGCACTGTTTCCACTCACTCACACACTCACTCACTCACGCACTCAGTTTGACATCACTTAAGGAGCACGGCAGGAGATTGAAATGTTACTCCAAGAACGTAATATCAGAATGTGGCATTACTCTAGGAATATGATGCCTTCCTCTGAACCAGTTTCAGGACACTTAAGTCTGACTGTAATATCACATTATAAAACTGGTGTCAAATTAGTATCCTTCTGAAAATCCTGACATCACGCTGCTTCAGAATCTGAGAACCCAGACTCCATTCAGACTCCAGTAACCTGCCTTCTGGCTGTAACTCTACTCCAGGAATCTGATGTCATACTAGGGCTTCTAATGGAGGCCTTGCGTCTATCTGGGTCATCACATCCCTATTAGGGTGAAATACGGGTCCCTGCAGCAAAGATGGGGCCAGCTAGTCAGTGGTACCTTACTTGATCCAACAGCTATGTATGTCTCTGAAGTGCTAACTTACTTGGAAGTTCTCTGATTGTTTCCTCTTCTGTCTTTTCAGCCCGGTGGCGTCCTGCTGGAGAAGGCTCACAGCTCTATCCTCTGTGCAGAAGGTAAAGCTCTGACCGCCATTTTATGGGAGGGACATGTGGAAATGTCACCACTGGAACCAACTAAGATATAGAAAGGCATGCTTGCTTCAGATTCAGCAGAGGGTCAGTTTCCTCCCTGGATGAGATTGGCGGAGATTGTCTTATTGAAAGGGAATGTAAAACACCCAAAAGATGATGATAGGAAAGCTTGCAAATAGTCTAACCACTCTGAGATGCCTGGGCAGCGCTCCAACCAATCGTTTTCTGCCCACTTTGCTGCCTTAGTTTAGACCCAGCCATATGCAAATCCGCCTTGGTCGTGTTCGAATACAAACATTCCAGCTCAAACTGCCAAACCAGGCTCTCTCTGAACCGGAACCCAGGCAACCAAAGCCCTTTTCGACATATTTGGGCCTCTTCAGTCGGGGGCAACTTGTTGACTCACGCCTGAGCATCCACTTGGCCACTTAGGGCATGACATCAAACATACAAAGATGATGGGAGGAACAGCCTAACTACTGGAAATCATTTGTTTCTTTTTTAACCGACTGTGCCACCTCAGATTAGACCCAGTCATACACAAATCAGCCTTGGTCCTGCTCCTGAAGGAACATTGCAAACCCAGACTGCCTGGTCAGGTCCTCTCCTAACAAGGAACACACACAATCCAAGACCGGTTTTGGGCTAGTTGGGTCTCTTCAGTCAGATGCATCTTGGTTCCAGTGGCACAGTGATCACATAACTCATGTCTAGGCATACCCTTGGCCATTTAGAGCGTTACATCAAAACACATAAAAGGTGATGGGAGGAATGCTTGCAAATAGTCTGGCAATAACTAGGGGTAGCATTCCAACCTGTCATTTTTTAGCCCGCTACTTTTACTCACAGTTTCTGTGTTTAATGAGAGGGAATTATCAAAGATTGGGGTGAGAAGGCTAGAGGGCAAATGAGTGAGTGGGGGCAAATGGTAGAGCACACCCACAGATTCATGGATGAGTAAGTGTTTTAATAGTTGGAACTGAATGCAATCTGAAAAGTTGAAACTCTTGCTCAAGATGGGCAGATCAATAATCAAAATTGTGAAGGATCTGGACTGTAAAAACAGATATGACCAGCAGCAGCTGCATACTATATGTATCAAACTAACAAGAAGACTGGATCTTTGAGGGGACAGTAAAAAGAAAGAAAGTGTGGGGAACAAAGTGGGGCGCTTTCCTGGCAAGATACTGCTAGCAATGAATATGTCCAATACAATTTATGGTGGTTATAGACAACCCAAAATTTGATCCATAATCCACTGATGAGACCCATTTCAGTCTTTGTGGCCCTTGAGACTTCTTTCCCACCAGCAAAACTCCACTGAATGAATGAAAAAGCTTTATTCGGCGAGGCAGTTACAAACCATAAAAGCGTTTACGTAAAAAACAATTACATTAATACGTTTAATATCAATTTTTGATACATTTGAGGAGAGAAAAAAGATTTAATTCTAAGATAAAAAGATGTTTTTGCCTACAGAGTAAGAGTATGTGCAAATTAACAATTATAAGTGCATATACATTTCATAGTCATTTGTCTATAGATGAGTTATATAAACGTTAGGATTAAAGAGACGGAACAAAACAAACCCCCCAGGAGCAGATTTAAGATGCATAGGGGGGTGATCCCAATTCATCGTAGGGTATGTTTTGATTTATTGGTGGTAACCGTCTTTTAATAATTTTAAATATATGTTACTGTATGGGGGATGATTAAAATACCTTCTAAAAAACAAGTTTCTGTTTAGAGATTTGTTCTATGCCGCACACAGAATTTTAAAAACTTCGTCATATTTATTGCCACTGATTCTGTTTCTAACATTTGGAGAGCCATTAGGGCTGGTCGACATTGCTTTAGGCCCAACAGTTTCAATAGAGAAATCAGGTATAACAAATGAGTGAGTGGGGGCAAATGGTAGAGCAAACACACAGATTCATGGATGAGTAAGTGTTTTAATAGTTGGAACTGAATGCAATCTGAAAAGTTGAAACTCTTGCTCAAGATGGGCAGATCAATAATCACAATTGTGAAGGATCTGGACTGTAAAAACAGATATGACCAGCAGCAGCTGCATACTATATGTATCAAACTAACAAGAAGACTGGATCTTTGAGGGGACAGTAAAAAGAAAGAAAGTGTGGGGAACAAAGTGGGGCGCTTTCCTGGCAAGATACTGCTAGCAATGAATATGTCCAATACAATTTATGGTGGTTATAGACAACCCAAAATTTGATCCATAATCCACTGATGAGACCCATTTCAGTCTTTGTGGCCCTTGAGACTTCTTTCCCACCAGCAAAACTCCACTGACTTTTGTTGATCTTTTGTTAATTTGAAACACAGTGGGAAGAAGAGACATAGCGTTAGGTTTCTAAATTCAAAGGTTTCTAGCCACTACCGGTGATATGTTATTGCTGTTTCTTGATGTTTTTACCCTAGGAGACGGTGAGGCATCAGAGGTGGTCTCTCTGAAGCTCCCAGAGAACATTCTCAAGGATTCAGAGCGAGCACATGTATCGGCCCTGGGTAAGAAAGACTATCCTTATCTTGACTTGCTTTTTTGCAGAGCTTTATGTTTATTGAATCACTTCCTGTCTTCTTATATCATATCCTATATCCTTGTATTCCACCATTGTAAAAAGGCATGATTCAATATATTCTTCCATGGTTCATTGCAGGAATTATTAGTTTGTTGCAACACTTCCAACGTCAGAAATTCTCTTGGTGTTTCACTACATCCACATTGATTTTCTGGCCCACTTCCTGCATGCATCATTGCATCCCTTCATGTCTTAGTCGAGAATTTCCTGATACACTGATTTCTTTCCCCATCGCCTTGTTTCATGTCTCACTGCATCTCTTCATGGCTCATTGCATTGGATAATGGTTCAGTGCCACCTTCCTTTCTTTCCTTTATGCCATTCTTCCCTTTTTCCGACCACTCTCCCTTTTGCCAGCCGTTCCACTTTTGCTTCCTCCTTTTCCCTTCCTTACTCCCTTCTGTTTGCCTTTTTTTAATCCAGCTCTTATTTCCTATTACCACACACACACTTCACTCTTCTCTTCACTGCCACATTTTTTCTCTTTCACACCCTTCTTCCCTCTTGATTGTTTTCTCTTTCACTCCCCTTCTCTCTTTTCCACTATTTTCAGTTTTTTGCCCCCTTCTTCTTCCTTTCTTTTCCCATTTCCTCTCTCCTCTCTTCTGTTCATTCCTCTCAATCCCTTTCTTTATGATGCATGTGTTCCCTCCTTCTTTTATCAATACCCCTCATAGTACCACCCATGGTTTCCATTCCACATCCCCAATCTCATAAACATTGAAGTAAAATTACATCATTACTGCCTTAGGTTTCTCCACTAAAACTTAACATTGATGTTAATAACCGTGAGCTTGTGTTCAGTGCTGTTGTTTGTGTGTGTCCATTCTCATCACTGCACTTCCCTTATTCTGTATAGGTGACATCATGGGCACTGCCCTGCAGAACATCGACAAACTCCTGACCATGCCCTATGGCTGTGGCGAGCAGAACATGGTCAAGTTTGCCCCAAATATCTACATCATGCAGTACCTAACACGGACCAATCAAATGACACCGGAGATTAAACAAAAGGCAGAGGAGTACCTGAAGAGCGGTGAGTGCAGAATGGCTGAGATAAATGCGTCATTGTTTCCTGTAAAGGGCATCTCCTAGGGCTTGGGCATTATTTTGCTTCGGGTGGGCATCCTGGGTGAAGGTATTCCTGACCCTAGGCTGAGCAGGTGTGGAAGTGGTGCATGCAAGTCCTTAAAGAAAGGGACAGGTTGTTATTTAGGGAACCAATCCATGCATTCAATAAATGCAGTTGGTATTAGGTGTACACACTTTGTTGTGGGGACTACAGTTTGCCCAAAATGAAAAGGTCATTATTTGGGAAAGCAGATTAGTTTTGTCTGGAAATTTCAAGCTGCTTTTGTGAATAAAATGTTTGCTTATCCAGGGGTCTATGATACACTTATTTGTGTTATTATTCCTGCTAACTTGGGGACACTTTTTGCTGATACTTCTTCCTTGGTGCTGGACGGCAATGAATGCTTCCGCTGCTCTTTTATGTCTTATATGGAGGCATTACTTCATCTATATTGATAAATATCATCAGTGCTGCTGTCTGAAGCAAAAATCTGTAACATTGGTGCAGTCTTATGGCCATGCCTGCTGGCTGCCTGTAGTGTCACAGTAACCCCAGTTGAACTTCTAGTGTCTGAGCTTGTGGGATCTGTCTAACCTGAGGGAGAAGCGAGCCTATGCAGTCTACAGATTGTATGAGATTTTGTAATGTGTCAATCCCCCTCCTGCCTCCTTACAGTAGATTCTCATTCTTAATATATGCCTTCATCCATAAAGAGTTTGAAGGTAGAGTTGAATACAAATGCTATACAGATCTTTCAATGATTGGAGGCTATGTAAGATTGCATACCAAAATTACAAAAACTGCTTTTAAAAGGTTTGACTTTAAAACCAATTTCTAGGCAACCTACATTGAGAACTACTCCATTGTGCAAACATTTAGCCAAGGTTTATTGGAAAGGGGAGCCCCTCAATGCCTCCTGGGTGGATCTGATGATTCTGGCATTGCATACAAGCATGTAAAATATTTCATGAGTTTCTTTTCAGAATTGCGTATAAAAAGTGTGATTTAGGCCAAATTAATTAATAATTAAGATGTGAAACGCACAATTTGGCCTCATTATTTTAAACATTATCTCGGAAGCTGTACCCCGCGTGGAGACTCTTTACTTGTTATATAGCATGCGCCCCCTACTCATCACTTCATTGTCTTAGTTCATGTGTATGTTCTGGGCCAGCTCCACATTGTAACACCTATTATGAAACATAAAAGGACTGATATCACCTGATTGTTGTATTCTAGGTTTCTGTCCTTTATTGATGACAGTTTTGCAGGTTGTCCAGTTGTGGTCCACAAAGACTGAAGCAATATCTTTCTTTCAGAATATTTACCTAAGTTCACCTGATCTTCACCTTTTTTTCTGTGAAGAAGACCTTTCCCTTAAATCCTTATACATTTTGGGTTTGTTATCTTCCCACAGTGGGATTAATTTATTTTTGCCTTTTATAGGAGTAAATCCCTGGCTGTCTCCAGGGCAGGGATGGGTTACAGAGAAGTAATTTTGTGACTACCCAAAAACTCTTAGGTTTGTTGGTTCTCCCAGGCTTTTTAAGGCACTCCCTCCTTGCTGAATTATCCAGTCATCGCCCATGGGAGGTGAGTTACCCATACATAATAATTTGCATCACTCATTACGTGTTAAATGACAACATTGATGACAGCACTCATTAAACTTAAAGAACAGTATTGTTCAAATTATTAATGAGTGCCGCTGCCCCCAGGTAATGTGTGAGGTAATAATCAGTACTTGATGTGGCACAATGTAAGTAAAGTAAATTAACTAAATTCTAACTGGCATACTTTAGTGTTTTTTTTATATTTTTGAATGTTAATTCTTTTCTCATTTTAACATCTAACTATAACATCACATGGAAGGGAGCATGAAGGTGGTGGTGGGAGGGAAGCAACAGGCAGCAGATGAGGGGAGGAACAGAAGGGGCAGAATAATAAAAAAACAATATTACAAATCAAAAAAGGAGGAAGAACTGGGCAGGGTGGGTAAGGAGGGAGTAATACAATGGGATTCAGAGGGCAGGTCAAAGAGAAAACAGCACACAAAGGAGAGAGCAAATGAGGAGAGAGAACAGCAGGAAGCACTCTGGGGCAGGGGTTGTGGGATTTGGTGGAGAAGAAGCAGCACACGATTGAGAGATCCCAGAAAAACATGCACTCTCATGGAGCGCTCACAGAAAAAGAAAGAAAAAGTTCCTTAAATGTGAGCTGTGAAAGGATGCAAGTCTGAGAATCAAAAAGATTGTTAAGAGGCTATGCTTTGGGGGAAAGAGCGTGGGTGCAAAATACCTTACTCTGGTGAATCAAGCACCTGTAGTTCGGACCCATAGATGCAAACAGCTTTGTGAATTGGGCCCACTAAGTACTATGGGGCATCAGTTACACATTGGTCATCCTGAAAATTGGGCTTGAAGTCCGCTGTGTTGACAAAGGTGGAATGCCTCTGTTTTGTGGGTTTGCAACAGAACCTCATGTTGGTGGAATGTCACCACGAAGATGCTGCTGATGAGTCTTTCCGAGGCAGACGGTTAATCTGCCTGGGCGAGATGCCAGGATGGTCGTGTGCTGTCTCTGGTGAATCAACCTACAGAATTACTTCGACTGACACTCGTCGCATGTTTATTCCCAAGATGCTTCAGAACATCTTGCCTTTTTTCTTTCCTTACATATTCCCTCAAACAGCTTTGAGGCCCTTACCCTCCAATGACTAGGGATGTGATGTCACTTGCAGGAAGCAGAATAAATGTCCTTCCAAAAATGTATGTGAGAAATATGGCCTCTCACTTGAATTATTTTTCTGCAGGGTACCAGAGGCAGCTCAACTACAAGCACGATGATGGGTCCTACAGCGCCTTTGGCAAAAGCGATCAGGAGGGGAACACCTGGTACGTTTGTCTGTGCAACTGTATCCCTACCTGTAAATGTGATCCAGGAAAGTGTATGGAGGGGGCCCCTTTTCAGAGCTGTGTCCAGTTTTGTTCACAAATGGTCAGTATTTGTTGTGTCAGGAGTGGCTCCTGTTCCAATCACAACTTGTGATAGATGGATGGATGGAAAGGTTGATGGGTGGATGGCTGTGAGATGAATAAATCAATGGAACTGCACATGAATCCAGTGAAAAAACAATGAGGTGAATGAAAATATGAATCTGGATAGATGGAAGAATGAATCCAAGTGGGAAATTGATGACTGAATCGGTGAGTGATTGTTTTAGGATGGATGAATGCATGTATCATTGAATACGTACAGGGAGAAGGGGAGAAGAGTTGATAAATCTGTGTGTAAAGAGACCTAAATGAAAGAAGAGAACGGATAGGTGGGTGGATAGGAGTGTTAAGCAAGTAATAGATGATAGGATGATGAAACATACACGTGTGGGAAAATGAATGCTTGAACGTTTGAGAATGAATGTATAAATAACGTGGATGCATGAAAGAATAAGAGCGCAAGGAATCACACATTAAAGGATTGGTGAATGAACAGAGAAGAGAAGAATAAAGCAGTAATTTTCAGGGACAGCAGTATTTTGCATTTGACACAACGGCTAAGATGGCTGACTTCCTACACTAAGTGCACCAGGAAAGGCGCAAACTTCTGAAACGGCCTCTAGCAAGGAGAGGGGGACAGGGGAAGAAGGGGAGGCTAGAGGGGTGATCCCAAATGTTGTGCTATACATACGCTGAATCTCACCTGGAAAGATATAAGTAACACCTTACTGTTTACACTCACACACCAAGAAAGAGAGCCACATGGACAGGGTGGAGGCAGCCCTGCTCCCGCCCTTGCACCATATCCAAGGCTCCTGGCAAACAGCTTCAAGGCCACCCCCACATTAGACGTTTGAAGGAAATAACTTGGGACACTTGCACACACACCCATCTGTTCCTGTTTCCCCAGTGGAGGTCCTTCCTCCATTTTCTTAGCACCTGATATGACGAGTAGTGACTTTAGAAAGGATGATGGCGCCCAGACTTTTATATTTGTCCCTTCTCTTTTCGTACACACAAAAAACAGTCATTGGTCAAATTTGGTAAACAAAATGTATTTGCTATAGAATAGAAAAAATGGACCTGGCCTGACAATGGGGTAGCTGGGTGACATGGAAGAGAAACACATTTTTTCAGAAGCCACCTCCTTCATCAGGTGATAGAAACTGTCCCAGCTTTCTTACACGCCTGTCTCTGACCCATGGGGAAATGTGGTGTGGAATAATTACATATTAAAAACCTTATAGGTATTTGAACCACTCTAGTACCTGATTATTGTGTCCTCACATCCTGCTCCACATTACAATGCCCTCTGCTGCCCTCTCACCCTCTGCCTGTGACGTGGTGCCTTCCCTCAAAGAAGCAGGTAACATGCTTATAAGAGAGCAGGGACTGGGGTGAGTGGTTTCAAACCCCAACACTAACCCCTTTGCTGCCCCTTGTTGTGGGTAGCCAGGGCTTACACTGCTATCCCTGGCTTGCACATGATGCCCCTGGCACTGCCATTGCTACCCGTGTTATGAGAAGTTATAAAAGCAGCAGAACATAACATATAGAGCTGTAAGATCCCTGATTACTTCTGTAGTTTGCTCCCTGCAGGTCCACCAGCATCTCATGTTGAGGGGTTAACAGTAGGACATGGTGTCAAGACTTTGGACATTATTCTCAAAGGTCCTCCCCACTTGTGTCGGAGGCCGCACAGTCAGGGCGGGGGGCTCACAGTCAGGGCGGGAGGCTCGTAGTCGGGGCAGGGGGGCCAGCAGTCGGGCGGGACCTCCGCAATGATAAACTGCAATGTGGAAGTCCCACGACAAGTGCGGGGCCTCATTTTCAATCGGGACCTGAATTTTTCTTGGGGGGAGGTAAAGAGTACATAATTTCATTTCTGTTATGCCTGGAATTTTGCTAAATTTACACCCATAACTGTACCTGTTGAGTAGGTTTGTCTAGTCAGTGTTTGCCCCTCAGAAGTGCTAGGAATACTGGACCCTACCGTGACAGGAGCCAGTTCTTGAATGAGATTCCGGCTTGTGGGATGTGGCACCGACTAGGATTCACTGTCCTTCTTCCTTCTATATGTAAATTAACAACAATGAGCTGTTTCACAGTACAGTGCATCTGTGATCTGATGGTCATCTCAACACACTCTAGGACCATTCTCTAAAGCCTTGGGTGTGAGGTTAGTGCCCGTTAAAGGTGGTAATCTGACAAACTATGTTCCCTAGTACCCCGCAAGCTTCTCCAGACAGCTGGTTTGTGTACACCAATCCTCCTGAACATGGGAACAGGGTACCTCTGACACTAGACTCATCATGTCATGATAGCTCTGTTAAAATCCATATTAAGGAACCACTGTGGTATAATATTCAATTTTATTTCAGGTCTTTGCCTCCTTCCCTTTTCTCAGATCGTCACCTAGTATATAATTTCCTGTATTCTACCTTCCCTTGCCTCCACATCCCCTTCCAGCTCATCGCTGTGTCATCCGTCAATTCTCTTTACCTCCTTTTCTCCCCTCTTGCCTGTCCTTTTGCAATCCTGTCCCAACATCTACAGGCCGCCCTTTCCCACCTGGCCTCGTCATTTGCCTCATTTTTCTCCAATCTCCAGGATCATCGCTCCTGTTTCTTCGTGTTCCTTGTCAACGCTCACACTTTTCCTTTCCTTCATCTCATTCCTTCCCCTATCTTTCCCTCCAACTCTCTATAGCTACTATGTTCCATCCTTCTCACCCTTTCATTCTCTGTCTCCTCAGGCTCACTGCTTTCGTCATGAAGTCCTTTGGTCAGGCCCAGGACTACATATACATTGACAAGGTGTACATCCAGCAAGCCCTCCACCATCTGAAGGAGCATCAAGTGGAGAGCGGCGGCTTCAACAGTTCTGGCAAACTCTTAAACAACGCTCTAAAGGTATGGAGGCTCCACAAAATGGTGCCTTACCCCTTCCAGGAACGTTGCCTTTCCTTGGGCTTTAATGTATAGCATGCCAAGTGGAAGTGAATAACTCTAAGTTTGCTTGCAAGTACAAGATAAGACATTTCCTCATGTGCATTTTGAGGGTCTTGCAAGTCATTGAAGAGTTGTAGAGGAATGTGGATAAAGTCCCAGCTCCTTTACAAAGTCTAGGAGCTCTGAGTTGATTTGCATTATTTTTATTGATGAAAGATGTTTGTAAAGTACAACTGTCACCCAGCGTGGTGTGATGGCACTGAAGGAAAGGGGCTGTAGAATCACAATGTAGGTCAATTAAAGAGAGGATCAGGAAAGTAGAGCTGTCAGAGATTTGAGGCAAGATCGACCAATCAGATGGATAGTGAGGGATAGAAAAAGGAAGAGAGTGCCAGTGTTTGGCCTCTAGAAACATGAACGATGACCCCTCAATTTGAGAATAACCTATTCTAGGTGAGATGAAAAAAAAAAGCAGTGGCAGACATGAGAGAGCAAGAAGGAGAATCGTGCCAAAATTTTTACTGAAGATACCTGGGTCCTTTTTCGTGAAAGGCATGATGGCAAAACAAAGATAATTGAGTTTATGTATGTGCATTTTTGTATTTCTAAAGCATGAACCTAGCTGGCTAGTGATGATGCCCTGTACAGGGGACAAGGCACAGGGAGGAAAGGTTGAAGGGGTGAGAATTGAGCCTATCTCAGATAGTTTTCTTGAAGAGGTGAGCTTCTAGTTTCTGCTAGAATTGTAGTAGGGTTTGTGGTAAATATTTAATTACCTGTACTATTTTTGATGCGGTAAATCTAGTAAGAATAACTCAGTAAAATAAGAGGCAGAATCCGTGGTATTAGAGGTTCTGAAAGGGCTTTATTCCTTTACAGTTCGAACTGCAGGCATCATATTCCATCACCACGGGGGTTCAGGAAGGGAAGGCAATACATTATTGACAGGTAATCATTTTTATAGAAAAGGCATTATAGTGAAACAGATGCAGAAGGCGTAACAGCTGATAAGACAGATAAAAATATGCATGCGTAACTAGAATAGGCGGACATATAGGCGTAACTAGAAAACGTCATTATACATGATGTCACAAATGGGTGGATCCATAAGAGAATCCTGCAATGTCAGCAGAAATAATTGGCAGAGATGCGCGCGCAGCCGCATGACGTGTGATTGACGTGCAACTAGGGGGTGAAGGGGACTTGACATTTAGCTCTACATGTGGAGACAGAAGTCTGGGGGGTCAAGTCAACCTAATCCCAAATCATATCTAACATCCTATGTTTAAAGAACTGTGTTATCCAAAAGGAAAGGTCTCTCGGACGAAATCTATCCTATACTGACTGTTAGTGCGTGTACAAGCGTCTAAGTGTCTACATGAGATGCGAGGGGGCAGGAATCTTCCATGGTAACAGGGGCTATGAATTACTTGCATGAAGACAGAGAAGCCGGGCCCTTTGCTCGGTAGCTGGAAGGATGTTTACCTAAACTACTAGACAGGAATGCATTGGATGAGGAGCGGAGCAGATAATCTTGAAGGTGAAATACAGTTTTTGGCAAGCAGACAGGCCGAGTCAGGCACCGTTAGCCGCGCAGGGAGTAGGACAAAGTTCATGGATACAGATGCGAGCTCAGACTGAAGCTGTCAGAGGTAGAAAGCAGGAAAAGACTTGATGGCAGAATTCAGGGCCTACTCGCCTGAACTGCAAAATGGAGTAAATGAACCATATAAGGCCGGTGGCCTTTCATACTTAGGAATGGAATATCCGGCCCATTCATGGCGGATCCGAAAGAGGACATGTTGACGGTGGACGCACATGTGTTTGCGTCTTCATAACTGGAACTGGAGGGAACATACATGTACTTATAGCATATACATGGAGCCGTTGGGGTCTAAGATAGGGGACATAACTGATCACAAAATTCATATTTCCTCAATCCCTCCTTGTCCCCTACGGACCCTCAGGAGATATCAATCTTCATCAATCCATCGATCTGTTCATATAGCATCATTTGTTCTTCTTTCTTCATTCGGGATCTTGAGCGAAAACTTGGATGTGGAATACACGATGTGGCACACAGACCACAAATCGCTGGCCCACATTGTAGACATAAGCAGCAACTGAATAGTATGAGAAAGCCAATACCTAGGAAGGATAGGATCCTCCATCCCCAGACTGACAACACGCTCCAGAACCAACCGGACCAAGTCCAGGTGCCTGGATTCTGGTGTATCTGGCTTACAATCTTGTGGAGACGAGTTATGGCTTTATATACAGATGGCGAGTTTTCTGGGATGAATACGCAGCAACTTGATCCGATGACCCTACAAGCTCCGCCCCTATCGGCCAGGATGACGTCAAGGACAAGACGATTTTGAAGAACAACAATCCGCATCGCAGACTGCTCCTCTGTTAAGTTGCCTAAGGCGGAAGTAGTTTCATTTACTACTGCTTCAAGGGTTCTAGTTAATCTACGTATCAGTTTACTATTGGTGACTGTACCTATATAGGGAAAGAAACCTTTATTGAAATCTGTATATTTTTCCCATGCCGTTTCAGTGTAATCGACAATTGGGAGATCTCTCCGTTCTCTATTGTGTACTAAATGGGTATTTCTGTGATAATCAGGAGGGGCTAGGAAAACAGGTGGCAAAAGGAATGCGATGTAACAGGTACCATCCCAATCTAGAGGCAAACGTATATATGCAGTCTGACCACATACGAAGTAGGAATGACGGGAAGCTCTAAATGTAGACTTGCCTTGATCACTGATTTCTATTACAGTAGTGCATTTACTATGGCCCATATGTATTGAACCATTCTTTCTTACACATAATTCACCTTTAACTGGAAATACTGACATAGCGGGCAAAACTGGTGCAGCTTCGGATTCAACATTCAGGATCATGAGGTTAAGCGTAAAATTACCTAATCCATATACTTCATTCTCTAGATCAGTTCCTGTTCTTTTGGGAAGTCCCTCCTTGTTAGGGTAGCAGACTTTAAGCAAAACTAGGTGCAGGTTTCCCCATACCCAATTGTCTTGGTAAATTGCTGAATTTGAATCTAAGGAATTAATCAAACTAAACCATGCTCCACAGGAGCCATTGTGTGTGAACGGATACGGAAAGAGAGGCAGAACTCCCTTATAGTTCTGATAGGGAGGAAGTCGGCCACATATCCAACAATTGGTAGCATTGCTGGTCTGATGGGAATGATGTAACATACTAATGAAAGTGTTATTGCGTAGCGCGAATCTATAGGACAACTCATGCGGGGGTAATTCGCTAAAAGAATGTTCAGCAGTAACATTGTAAGCACGTCTAGAAATAGGGTAATATATATGAAACAATATACTGATCATGATAATCAGAAGACTTAGGAAAAACAAAATTAATAATGTTACTGTGCAATGACTACGC
Organism: Triturus cristatus; assembly: GCF_964204655.1. Lineage (NCBI taxonomy): Eukaryota > Metazoa > Chordata > Amphibia > Caudata > Salamandridae > Triturus > Triturus cristatus. The sequence continues at coordinate 1,717,227,390 of NC_140590.1, forward strand.
AGTGATTTACAATACGCATGCTTTTTAAGCTGCATCTGTCGATTTCTTTCTCTATTCAGATCTAGAGGATACATGTCAGAGACAAATTCAACCGATTCACCTTGGAGAGGACTTAAACAATCAAATTGTCTGACTTGCTAGACCTTAATTTCAGTTTGTAAAGTTCTGTATCCGATTGTTCAACCAAGGGGAGCTTTGAATCAATCTGTGAAGAAATGCAAGGCGTAATGTTCACATCGGACGGTAGTCCATGAAATTTCTTGATATGACTCGAGTGTAACCACCCTTTACGTCCCTCGATCTTCACGGCTGTCCTTGTAGTTAGCAGAACGAGTTTAGGCGATTTCCACCTAGGCTCCAGTTGGGTCTTCCGGTCGAAATTCCTCACTAACACAAGATCCCCTGGAACCACGTTATGGGGTTTCACCTCAGTGTTATCGGGAAAAGCTGCAGCTACCTGTGAACGACAAGATTGTAGTGCAGACATCAAGGAAGCCGGGTAATCTGTCAGCATATTACAGTCAACATCAGTTATTTTACGGGGTATAGGCGTCCCCCACATATTTGGTGGTCTACCGAAGATCACTTCATACGGGGATAGCCCTGTTCGAGAATGTGCTACCATTCTCATGTAAAAGAGTGCAACTGGTAAGGCTACTACCCAATCGACACCTTTCTCTCTACATATTTTAGACAATCTAATTTTCAGAGTTTGATTATGGCGTTCCACGAGACCTGCTGCCTCGGGGTGTCGGACACAGTGGAATTTCCATTGGTAACCTATCAAAAGTAAAACGTGTTTCATCAGTTCGGATGAGAACGGCTGGCCGTTATCTGAGTAGACAACACGTGGTAAACCATACCGTGGGAAGAATTCTCGAACTAACTGTTTGGCAGTAGTCGGGGCAGTGTAATCTGAAACCGGGTAGGCTTCTGTCCAACGGGAAAGAGCACAGACGACTACGAGAACATATTTGAATCCTCGACATCGTTCCATCTGGATATAATCCATCTGGAGGACTTCAAAAGGGTGATCAGGAGGCTGAAATCCACCCTGTTCTACGGGAATGCTTTTACCTGGGTTAAACTGACAACATATCATACAGGTACGAACTTTTTGTTTAGCAGCTGCTCGCAAATGTTTGTTGAACCAAATGTGTTGAACGCTGTCTAGCATAGCTTTTTCTCCTAGGTGCGCTGGACTATGTATTGTGTTAATGATGACTTGAACCATAGAGTCAGGAAGAAACCATATAGATTTTTCCTTCGTCATCCATCCTCCTAATTCAGTCCATTTCTTTATTTCATCTGGTGTAGCATGTGTCTGTATGTCAATTACATCAAGAGCGGGATCCTTAACTGTCATGCACTGTGTTGGTGTCGGAGCTATTGTCTTTGTCACGTCAGTTGTGTGAGTTTGAGCAGTTTGTTTAGCTGTTCTGTCAGCTAGGTCATTACCCTGAGAAATGATATCGGTAACTTTCGTATGGGCTTTGCATTTCATAATCGATATAGCAGTGGGTAGATGGATTGCATCTAATAGAGCATGAATGAGGGGTCCGTGCTGAATGTGGGCACCGTGAGAAGTTAAATAACCTCTCTCTCGCCACAGCACGCCGAAGTCATGTACAACTCCGAATGCATAACGTGAATCTGTGTATATGTTGACTTTTTTATTTGTGGCTTGAATACAGGCTTGTGTCAGAGCGATGAGCTCCGCTGCTTGAGCTGACAAGGTGTTAATACAATTTGTTTCAATGACTTCAGTGTCTGTTGTGACTGCATACGCGGCCACTAACTCTCCTGTACTTGTTTGAACCGTCTACATACAACGTCAGGTCTGGTTCTAACAATGGGACGTCTGTCAAGTCTTGTCTGGGTTTAGTCGTTATAGTAATGACTTCAATACAATCATGTGCTAGTGGGTCTGTTCCATTTACTGGCAAAAGTGTAGCAGGATTTAATGTATTACAACGTCTGATTTCTATGTGTGGCTGAAACAATGTTAATTCATAACCGGTGAGTCTTGCTATAGTCAAGTGTTGTGTTTGCGTTCGGTTCAAAAGAACCTCTACTGCATGTGGTACTTGTACTGTCAATGGATGTCCTAACACTATGGCATCGCTTTGTCTGATTGCTAAAGCTGTTGCTGCCACTGATTTCAGGCACGCAGGAAGAGCCTGAGCTACGGGATCTAATGTACTGGAAAAATAAGCACATGGTTTGTGTGAGCCTGCTTGTTCCTGAGTGAGTACTGACAAAGCAGTACCTTCGCGTTCTGTAACAAAAAGTGTAAAACGTTTGCTATAACATGGTGTTGCTAAAACAGGTGCTTGACATAAAGCTTTCTTTAAGCTTTCAAAGGCTTGTGTATGTTCCTGAGTCCAAGGGAGGACAGTCGATGTGGCTGCCTCCTGTGTTGTCAACTGAATGAGTGGTTTTGCTAGAAATGCATATTGAGGGATCCACTGCCTACAGTATGAAGTGAGGCCTATAAAAGCCCGCACCTCCTTTTGTGTCTTGGGTATTGGCATGTTAGCAATTAACTGGATGCGATCAGGTGTAAGCTGTCTTCCCTCCTTGGACAGCGAGTGCCCAAGATAAACAACTTGCTGGACACAAAATTGCAGCTTAGAAGGGGACACCTTGTGCCCCTTTTCGGCCAGAAATTGTAAAACCTTCAGTGATGCTTTTTCACATTCATGTTCGCTTCGGGCGGTGATCAGCAGATCATCGACATATTGAAGCAGGGCAGTGTTAACTGGCATGTGGATACTGTCAAGTTCTCGTTTCAGTGCTTGGCTATAGATGCTGGGGCTTTCTGTGAATCCTTGAGGTGCGCGGGTGAATTTAAAGCTTCGTCCATTTAAACTAAATCCGAATAAATATTGGCTTTCCGGATCAATTGGGACGCTAAAGAAAGCATTCTTGAGGTCAATTACAGTAAAGAACGTTGCTCCTGAATCAATAGCTGTTAGTAATGAAGAGATGTCTGGGACCACAGGGTATTGTGGTACAATGCATTTATTTAATTCGCGCAGATCAATAACTAATCGATATACTGGCGGAGCTTTTGGATCCGTTCTTTTGAGAATCGGAATTATCGGGGAATTACATACATCTGAGTCGGTTTCCACAACCACTCCTTGTGCAATGAGCTCGTCAATGATTTGCAGTAAAGCCACTACAGCATCTGGTGGTAATTTGTATTGTCGCATTCGTGGTAGTACCACTCCTGCTTTTAATGTGACTCGATATGGTGTAATGTTCATGCAACCAACATCAGTGGGGCCTTGTGCCCATAAATGTGTAGGTAAATTCTGTAGTCGGTGATCCATATCTCTGGACACGTAGTGACCTTTGAAGTCACGTAAAAATAATCTTACTCCTTCCGGAGAACAACATATTATAGCTCCTAGAGCCTTCAAAGTTTTTATACCTAACAGGTTTTCTGGACATGATTTAGTAAGCAATAGATCTGTAGTTCGTGTCAATGGACCAACCGTGAGTGGGAGGGGTTGTGATACTTCATTAATGATAGGCTTTCCTGAGAATCCAAGGGAAATATTCTGTGAGCCTGAGAGAGGTGCCCCTGGAACTTCACTGCGTCGTATGGTTGTTCTGCTTGCCCCTGTATCAAGTAAAAACTTTCTGTCTTGGCCTAATAGTTCACTATGTACATAAGGTCCCTCTTGATCTACAGGAACCTCGATAAGGGGTAAGCCAACTTCCCTCTCTAGGCTATTTCATGTGTATCGCTGATAATCGGGATAATCTGCTTGTGCATACTGATACATTTGTTGCGTTGTTGCTTGTGTGGCAGCAATAGGCTGCTGCTGTGATGTAACTACGTTCCGTTGTGGAGCTGGCATAGATTGTGGAACTGACATAGATTGTGCATGCTGGGGGGTTTGTTGTTGTTTCTGATCCTGTCTAGGTGGACGTGGTCTTTCCTGTGTTCTCCCTGTGGCGATATTATGTTTCAAGACTGCACAATCGTGTATATAATGACCTGGTTGTTTACAATAGTTGCATGTCCCTTTTGCAGGACCTGTGGTATCACCCTTTTTATGACCGTCAACTGGAACTGACTGTGCCACAAGCATTTTCATTTTCGTGTCTTTCATACGTCTTTGTTCATGTTCTTGTTCCTCTCTAATTCTATTGTGGTGATATTGCAACATTTGTAACATTTGTGACGGGATGTTACCTTGCCAGGTACTCTCGAATTTCAATACTCTATTCTTAACTTGGGGCAGGGAATTTTCAACTAATTTTGTCACAAACAGATGTGGATATGACTCGCTACTTGCTTTTATGCCACTATTTATACCAAAACACTTTTCGAATCGGGAATAGAAGTCACTGGTGTCTTCATCTTGCTTTTGTTTACAGGCTGAGATTGCACCCCAGTCTTCCTTTTTCGTACTTAATAAACGTGGCAGTACCTGTACTAGTAAACCTGGTAGTGTTTTAGTCTTTTCCCCAAGCCCTGAACCTGGAGCTCGGGCCTTCTCTTCGGTTTCTAATGCTGTCCAATCTATCTTTTGGTCTCCCACCTCCAAATCTTTTTCTTTGAGTTTTTCGTAAATGCCAGCAGGCATTAATACTTTCAATATTTTCATAATGTCGGGGTAGGTATATTCTCCCATAAGTAGCATGTCTTTGATCTCACGGTGGAAACCCGCTGGGTCTTTGTCATGACTAGGTACTACTTTCTTCATTTCTAATAATTCAATTTTAGATATAGGCGTGTACACAAACACGCGTTTGAAATTGTCATCATCCAGTTTGATAGGGTGTACTTCGCGTAAGGGATTCTGTCTGTCCATATAATACGTCGTTCTTTCCTTGATGGGAAGTGAGACATGTTCTGGGCATACAAAAAGAATATACTGGTTTCTGAATTCTAGTATTTCTCTAATTAAATCAGTACCTGAACCTCTCCATTTATTCGTGAGTAATTCAGTCAATATATCAGGTAAGGGACCAGGATCGGAGTGTTGGCTTTTATATAATATAAGGAGTTGTTGAATCATGTATATACCAGTTAAACGCTGTTCGTCTGGGGTAAGGTTCAAAAACGTGTGTGCTAGTGCATCATCACTATATTTTCCGGGACTGTCAGCCCATAGGACTGCTGACCTGGCTAATTCTTGTTCGTCCATAGAATCGAGCATATGATACCCCCTTCGTTCTCGGAGTAAATTATCAGCAGCTTGAAATAGGTGTTCAGGAGACCTTATATTTATTATAGGGGTTTGGAAATTTCTGTTACATTCTGGGCGTGTCGGACGTATTGGATCATTAAAGCATCTAGTATTATTATGAGATCTTCCTCTACCTACATAAGCCATCGTTTCTAATTGTCCTGCGGCTATTTCTGATTCTTGCTCCTCCTCTCCCTCTGATTCAATTCTGACTGCTTCTCGTCTTTCTTTATGTATTCGCTCTACTTCCTTGCGGATCTTCCGGCACATAGCTACTATACTCGCCTGTCTATCATGTTTCTCTCCTGATATGTTCTGACCCCATTTGGCCAATTGTTCCATGGTGTCGTGATCTGCCCCGGGCCTGTCTTGATTCCTGATCACACAGTTTATAAAAAATCGTAGTAGTTGTCTTTGTACATCCACTTTCTGGTATTCCATAGCTTCGTTAATACATTCAGGGCCTCGCCCTGTTTGGACAAAGTGATATATATTGTCTAGATGTTCGACCATTCCTGGTATCGTCATTAAATACAATGTAGCTCGTCGTATACGTAGTGATGACAGTAGCAGTCTATCCTGCTTACCTGGCACTGGATCATATCTACAATCAATAAGATGCTCTTTAAACATGTCGATTGTTGCTAGTTGGGGTGTACGTTGGAGTGCTAAATCTCTAAGGGTCTGTTTATTTCGTGGCGGTGTGGCAAATATGTCTGTCGTACCTCCTGTAGCACCATCTGAGGTGCTGGCCAAGAAAGGATTTGTTGGATGTAGAATAGAAATTGTAGATGCGGGAAAAGCGGTAGAAACGGACGGACCTGTGGAAATGGGCGTAGGAGTTTGTTGTTGCGGGGCTACAATCGGATGATCTTGGCGTTGAACATCATCGACAAGCGGTCTGTGTGGTGCGGTATTAACATACTCGGGAGCTACGTCACCTAAATAGGAGGAAAGGAAAACATCTTCTGCGGTTTTGGGATGCCCTTTGGGATGTGCTTTTATCGGGAGCAATGGAGGTGGCAAGTCTTTTGGTATCTTCGGGGTAGCCTTAGGTAACCCTTCGGCCAGAAGAGGATACATACCATTCATAAGGGCGTTTCTTTGTCTGTCTACTTGTTCTGATTTTACTCGGGTACCTTCCTCAATTAAGAGATTTTCTCGGGCTTTATTTGAATTCTCCTTACTTTTCTCTTCTTGTCTGAGTGCTTTTTCTGTACGTCTATATGATTCTTTACGCCATAATTCAATGGCATCTTTCTGTGACTGTCTGGCTTTCTTTTTCCATAATTCTTCCTCTACTCTCATGATGCAATCTGCATCCCAGGTCCCAGCTGCGGGCCACCTCTGACTTTCTGGTAATTCCTTGGTGTAGTCCACCCATAAATCAAGAAATAATACGGCGTCTAGGCCATGTTTATGATACATGAAGTACCCTGGAGTGTCCCTAGGAGGAATGGGAACAGCTTCTTCGAGTACCCCTTTTCTAGTTTTGATCTGTCTTAATTTCGAAAAGAGCGGCATTTTGAGATCTGGTTACTTAGTCTTGAACACACTTAATACAGTAAACACAATAATGAACAGTCATTCACACCACAATATGTAGAACGTATTAAACATTTAACATTTAACATTTTAACGAACAATGATGACTATAGGGAACTAGTTACTGGTATAATATTAACACTAGATGATACTGAATTATATACTAGACATACTCGATATACTGCTAAACAGTACAGATACACTGCTGAAACAGTGCAGACCGGATTTGTGTACCCAAACCCGTCTTGACCGGCACAGACTATGTGCACGTGTAAATGCCTCCCCGGCAATGGTACTCACCGGGTAGCTCGGAACGGAAGGCCTCGGAACTGAACTGAACTGGACTGGACCGGACTGGACTCGACGCGGAACTTCGGAATCTGGTGGGCCTCTGTATACCTCGGATCTTGCTCTCTCAGCTAGGCTCTGGTCGGGATACTTCGCACTTCTCACTGCCTCGTCTGGGTGTTGATCGCAGCCTCAGTCGCCCCCGCTTGGCAGGAGGGAGATACAGGAAATCCTGCGGGTACGCGTTGTTGTCCGTCCAGCTGTGGCAGGAGACCGGGCCTACAACGCACCTCCGGCGCGTGAGATGAGAAAGTGTCCCTGTTCGGGCGCCAATTTATGTGGTAAATATTTAATTACCTGTACTATTTTTGATGCGGTAAATCTAGTAAGAATAACTCAGTAAAATAAGAGGCAGAATCCGTGGTATTAGAGGTTCTGAAAGGGCTTTATTCCTTTACAGTTCGAACTGCAGGCATCATATTCCATCACCACGGGGGTTCAGGAAGGGAAGGCAATACATTATTGACAGGTAATCATTTTTATAGAAAAGGCATTATAGTGAAACAGATGCAGAAGGCGTAACAGCTGATAAGACAGATAAAAATATGCATGCGTAACTAGAATAGGCGAACATATAGGCGTAACTAGAAAACGTCATTATACATGATGTCACAAATGGGTGGATCCATAAGAGAATCCTGCAATGTCAGCAGAAATAATTGGCAGAGATGCGCGCGCAGCCGCATGACGTGTGATTGACGTGCAACTAGGGGGTGAAGGGGACTTGACATTTAGCTCTACATGTGGAGACAGAAGTCTGGGGGGTCAAGTCAACCTAATCCCAAATCATATCTAACATCCTATGTTTAAAGAACTGTGTTATCCAAAAGGAAAGGTCTCTCGGACGAAATCTATCCTATACTGACTGTTAGTGCGTGTACAAGCATCTAAGTGTCTACATGAGATGCGAGGGGGCAGGAATCTTCCATGGTAACAGGGGCTATGAATTACTTGCATGAAGACAGAGAAGCCGGGCCCTTTGCTCGGTAGCTGGAAGGATGTTTACCTAAACTACTAGACAGGAATGCATTGGATGAGGAGCGGAGCAGATAATCTTGAAGGTGAAATACAGTTTTTGGCAGGCAGACAGGCCGAGTCAGGCACCGTTAGCCGCGCAGGGAGTAGGACAAAGTTCATGGATACAGATGCGAGCTCAGACTGAAGCTGTCAGAGGTAGAAAGCAGGAAAAGACTTGATGGCAGAATTCAGGGCCTACTCGCCTGAACTGCAAAATGGAGGTAATGAACCATATAAGGCCGGTGGCCTTTCATACTTAGGAATGGAATATCCGGCCCATTCATGGCGGATCCGAAAGAGGACATGTTGACGGTGGACGCACATGTGTTTGCGTCTTCATAACTGGAACTGGAGGGAACATACATGTACTTATAGAATATACATGGAGCCGTTGGGGTCTAAGATAGGGGACATAACTGATCACAAAATTCATATTTCCTCAGGTTGGTACTGTTTTAATTTAGTAGGGGATGTGTCTCTGGGGCATAGACTAGGAAATCTCATTTTCTTTTCAGTATACTGCAGGGTTTCTGGTGATGTTGAAACTCCTTGTTTGGTGTTAACCTACCAATTTTATTAGTTTGTCAGCTAGGTAAACAGGGGTCTTGGTGTAGAATGACTTGTAGTGATGCCAGGCTTGCAGGGGAACCACTGTCTATACTTTAGAATCAGTGGCGGGCATTAAGGTCCAAAGTGGCTGGGGGGTGGTTAAATTAAAAATGTGAAAACATCACTTACCTGATCTCGCCGCCATCTTTCCATCGCCGCGTCTCTCCCACGTTAAGTGAGTCCTTTGCCTTTGCCAGGGCCGGTTTTGGTTCCCAGTCCGGTCCTGACTGTGATGTATATCAACACACCGTTATTTGACGCTTCCAGGAATTATACAATTTGTCTAAGGTTCAGCCAAAAATCACACATCTAAAGAGGCTCTTTAGGGCACCGTTTTTTAACCTTTTTACTTCTATGGACCCTCATGGAATTTGTACAAGAAGCCGGGTATGCCTGCCAAAGCAAATTCAACCTCAAAACAAGTCTTAAGGTTAAGAACCACCATTTTAGAGTGTTTTAGGGTGTTGCAAGCGATTAGTTGCTGTATTGAGACAGTGTACTGTGAATTTTCTCCCACTAATCCGTGAAGAGTCCGGATATCCTTTCCTTGCTTTAAATGTTGTTATGGTGTTAACACATATTTACGCACAATCTTAAGGATGACCCCTGTCGTTGTCATATTGCAGTCCCAATTACTGCTGGTGCATACTTTTGCAATGTTGACAAACACCAGTGCATGTATTGCATTATATTGCAATACAGAATTTTGAAATTATCTATTGTTTCGCGCCCAGATGAGGCCACCAAGAACTCATTGAGTTCCTTGGAGGCTGTTACCGAGTGCTTGATTGGAGGTGGAGGGAATATTAGAAATTGATCTATAAGGAAGTGTTGGGAGTGGTGCATGGGGACCAAAGTGATGCTCCAATCATGATGTGATAGCTCCACGTAAGCATGAAGTGTTTTAGAAAAATGTGAACACAGATGAAGGTCGCACATGCAAGAATGTATCATCTGCATTAGGAAAGATATATATCGTACAATTATTTCAATGTGAAAAAATCTGTTTTTAAACAGAGGTAGGCAAAATTGTGTTTTTTTTAACACCTGTGTTGCAGGCAGCTTTCATGCAAATTGTAGGAAAAGACACCTTTTACATGGAATGAAATTGGCCCATATTACATGGTAAAATTGTACATGAGAACATAACTCTTGTAAAAAACACAAGCACAAAAAAGCATCACTGCAGAAATCATAACTGTTGAAAAAGCATAACTGTAGAAACAAATGAGGTAAAAGCCTGTAATCAAGAATTATGTGAGATTAACTGCGAATACAAATGTAATTTTTTTTATATATATAAACAACAGAAATAGCTGTTTGCCAACAATCGATTTCCAGATTGAACAGTTTACTGGACAACAGAAGGATTAAGTTATTTTTCAGGAGGGAGGAAGGAACTGAGGGCAGAGGTCAGAGTAGTCCTACCGAGCCTACTTGCATCAGTAGTAAGAGTCAATAAAGAAACTAAAAACCAATGGTTTGACAAGCCAGCGCGGTGGTGTGTCCTTCACCCATATAACCCCAAGACTCTGGACCAAGATCGCCTCCTGCGTTCCATGTTGCAGACTCAACGTAAGCCCGGCTTTTCGCTCTTCTGAGAGTTACCTATGGTTCTTCTTTGTTACATACCATGAAGACAAGTAACTAGAACTCATTAAGACAGTATAACGCATAGTTCCAGGCTCCTCTTCTTTCCTCCAATGCATTTTGCATGGGATTTTTTTTTATCCAACATCACTGGGTTCACTATGACGCCAAATTCTAGAATTTGAGATGGGGCTGCGAGGAAGAATACTGGACTGGACCCACTATCGTCGATTGGAAGCGAACTTTCCCCCTTCATCTGCAGCATTCAGAAGTAATATAAAGTTGACATGCAGTGCTACATAAAATATCTTAATAAAAAATATCCTGCCATTGGTTAGATATGGAAAAAGGTTAGGTGAAAGCAAACAATGAATATAGAATGTAATTAATACTTGCAATTTGAAGATCAAGAGAAAGAAAAATATAGTGGGGGACAAACCTGTATCCAAAACATAGAGGTGAACGAAGAGAAACAAACAATCAGGCAAGGCACAAGGCTTGTTTTGAAATGTGAAAAGTTAGACAAGCGGGATAAAAAACACAACCATTACATAAAGATAAATTCATGTGTAAGGTGTCAAGCAAGTCAACGGCTTATCGATCCCTTTTAAAAGGATAATGAGATCATCATCAGGACAGATTTGGATGGATGCCTGAAGGACATACAACCTGGACAACAATACCTACAGTACACTGGGTGTGTGTTAGGAAAATGGAATGTGAGGAAGCGAATTAGCCTCCGTTGCGGGTGATGGGGTAATTAACGTGGTTCTGGTGGTGTGCTTGAGGGGAAGGCGGAAGCGAATCCTCGGTTCCTGGATAAATTAACAGCAACGGCTCGATGACCGTGGCGAAATTATGGTGTCTGGGGTTTGCCCATTGAGCCACTGAGCACTGCGCAGACCGATTTCTCCTGGCTCGGGACCACATGCCTTGAGCACCGCTCATAACTCCCGATCATAGAATTCTGTGCCTCTTCAAGCCATCGCGCCAGATTGATTACCTGCTCTCGCACAGGTTACCATCCTCCCCGGACACCCTCCGTCCCGCCACGGTCATCGAGCCGGTTCTGCCACTTTGCAAACACATTGATTGCCTGTTCTCGCACAGGTTCCCCTCAACCCCTGACACCACACAAATCTCAATGAGGTCCGAAGACAAGGGGAACCCACACTTTTATTTTTGTGGCAACAGATCCCCTTCCATGCATTGACAATGCCTGTGGTGCATGCTAGACTTACCGTAAATGCACCACCCAAGTGTACTGATGCATCTTCTCGTACTAACAATAATCTAAGAATTAATTTACCTCTTTAAAAATATTATGTGAAAACACAATGATTTCGGGGCTACAAGATGGTTCATGTAGAAAGTCTAACTTTGTCCCCATGATAAGTCCCTGCAGATTACTTTCAAAGGGACTCCTGATGCTTGTGACATTCAAGTGCAACTTGTAAGAGGCAGCAGGCTCCCCACACCTGCAACAGAAGCAGAAGATTGACCAATCAGCTCTGGACAGGGCCCTCTGCATTAAAGGAGTAGGCTGTGACTTCACCAGCACAGTGTACGGCATGCACACCCAGTGAATGTTGCTTGGAAGATGCCACGGTACACTGGACGTCAGCCCTTCCGTGCCACGGAAGGTTCTAAACGTCATGGGCTGCAAACAGCAGAGAGGCCCGTCAGCCCCCATTCGCTAGTCCATGTTTATTCAATCACTCAATCAATCAATCAATCAGTTAATTTGTAAAGCGCACTACTTACCCGTAAGGGTTTTAAGGCGCTGGGGGGGGGGGGTGCTGCTGTTACTGGTCGAAAAGCCAGGTCTTGAGTTGTCTCCTGAAGGTCAGCAGGTCTTCGGTTTGTCGTAGGTAGAGGGGGAGGGTGTTCCAGGTCTTGGCGGCGCGGTGGGAGAAGGACCTGCCTTCGGAAGTGGGTCTGCGGATGCGCGGGACCGTGGCCAGGGCGTGGTCAGTGGAGCGGAGTTTCCTGTTGGGTATGTAGAAGGAGAGTTGACTGTTGAGGTAGGCTGGGCCGGTTTTGTGGAGTGCCTTGTGTGCGTGGATCCGGAGCTTGAAGGAGATTCTTCTGTCGACGGGGAGCCAGTGCAGGTTCCTCAGGTGGGGGGGTGATGTGGTCGCGGCGCGGAATGTCGAGGATCAGGCTTGCAGAGGCGTTCTGAATTCTTTGTAGTCTGTTGATGAGCTTGGATGAGGCTCCAGCGTAGAGGGCGTTTCCGTAGTCGAGTCTGCTGCTGACTAGGGCCTGTGTTTTCCTCGTGTTTGTCGGGATCCATCTGTAGATCTTGCGGAGCATGCGGAGGGTGTTGAAGCAGGTGGAGGAGACTGCATTGACTTGTTTGGTCATGGTGAGTTTTGAGTCGAGGATGACTCCCAGGTTGCGTGCGTGGTTGGTAGGGGTCGGGGGGGGGTCCCCAGTGATGCGGGCCACCATGAGTCCCATGCTGAGGTGTTGGGCCCGAGGATGAGGATCTCCGTCTTGTCTGAGTTCAGCTTAAGTCGACTTTCCTTCATCCAGTCGGTGACGGCCTTCATTCCCTGGTGGAGGTTGGATTTGGTGGTGAGAGGGTCCTTGGTGATCGAGAGGATCAGCGGCGTGTCGTCGGCGTAGGAGATTATGTTGAGGTCGTGCTGTCAGGCTATGCGTGCTAGTGGTGCAATGTAGACGATGAACAGCGTCGGGCTGAGGGAGGATCCCTGTGGGACGCTGCAGGTGATCTCGGAGGCCTTGGACCGGAAAGGGGGGAGACGGACTCTCTGGGTTCTGCCGGAGAGGAAGGAGGTGGTCCAGTCCAAGGCCTTCTCCCAGATCCCTGCGTTTTGGAGGCGCTTGCTTGGTGTGTGGTGGCAGACGGTGTTGAAGGCGGTGGAGAGATCCAGGAGGATGAGGGCCACCGTCTCGCCGTTGTCTAGAAGGATCCTGATGTCGTCTGTGGCGGCGATGAGGGCGGTCTCTGTGCTGTGGTTGCTGCGGAATCCTGATTGGGAGGGGTCCAGGATGTTGCTGTCTTCGATGGTGACGGGTGAGCTGGATGTTAACTATCTTCTCGATTACCTTTGCTGGGAACGGAAGCAGGGAGATGGGCCGGAAGTTCTTGAGGTCGCTCGGATCCGTCTTGGGTTTCTTCATTAGGGCGTTGATCTCTGCGTGCTTCCAGTTCTCAGAGAAGGTAGCGGTCTTGAAGGAGAGGATGATGATGTTGCACAGGTGGGGTGCGATGGAACTGCCGGCTTTGTTGAAGATGTGGTGTGGGAGAGGGTCGGCCGGGGATCCGGAGTGGAATGTGCCCATGGTCTTGATTGTGTCCTCGATGCTCACGTTGGCCCAGGTTGTCAGGGAGTCGTGGACGGTGGGGTGCGGTGGGTCCGGTGCGACGAGGCCCGCAGGGGTTGTCCGGGGTTTGAAACTGTCATGGATGTCGATGAGTTTTCGGTGAAAGAAGGTGGCGAGGGAGTCGCACAGGGCTTGCGATGGCGGGATGTCGTTGGCGCTGGAGCTGGGGTTGGAGAGTTCCTTCACAATGTTGAAGAGCTCCTTGCTGTTGTGTGCGATGTTGTCAAGGAGGTCTGTGAAGGAGGTCGTTTTGGCGGTCCTGATGAGGTGGTGGTGGTTGCAGATGGCGTCTTTGTGGGTAGCGCGGCTGTCCGGCGTCTTGTCGCTGTGCCATATGTTCTCCAATTTCCGGCAGGTGCGCTTTGAGGCGAGGAGTTCCGGGGTGAACCAGCTGGCTCTTTTGCTGGCGTCTCTGTTGGTGGGTTTTTTCAGCGGGGCTACGGTGTTGGCGCAGTCGTTCATCCAGCATTCGAGGGTGAGTGCACCATCATCTGGGTTGGTGGGGTTGGTCGTAGGGTTGAGTGCGAGGCTTGTCTGTAGTTGTTCTTCAGTGACTTTGCCCCAGCAGCGGCGGGGGATCTGTAGGGTGCGGTAGTGTGTGAGGGGTTTTCGAAAGGAGAAGTGGATGCAGTGGTGGTCTGTCCAGGTGAGTTCGGAGGCGTGGCTGAAGGTGACGAGGGGGCTTGAGGAGAAGATGGCATGAAGTGTGTGACCGGCGATGTGGGTCGGCGTCATGACAAGCTGTTTTAGTCCGAGGTTGGCGAGGTTGTCGATCAGGGTGGAGGAGTTGTTGTCGTTGTTGTTCTCCAGATGATAGTTCAGGTCTCTGAGGAGGATGTAGTCGGTGGAGGTCAGCGCATGCGTGCGGATGAGGTCGGCGATGGAGTCACAGAATTGAGGCCGATGTCTGGCGAGGAGGCTTCGTTCATCCAGGTCGAGTAGGTCCCAGAGCTCGACGGCATGTTTGCGTGCGGAGCGGGTGTTGATCAGGATGCATCTAAGCTGGTTGGGTTCTGTCGTGGCGGGTGTCTCGGCGCCTTCAAGGCAGGAGAAGCTGCAGTTCAGGCAGGTGAAGGGACCGTGGGTGCGCTTCGGGGTGGCCTTGCAGCAGGTGTGGGTCCTTCCTGGGTTGAGAGCGACGAGGGTGTTGGCATTGTAGCGGAGGCGGTCTTCGTGGCTGGTGCGGGGGGCAGGGGTTCTGGCGCTGGGTGCGGTCCAGGCGCAGACGGGCTTGCCTTAGGCGCGCCTTTGACGCGGCCGCATAGCGGGCGCCATATATGGGGAAGGAGGAGCAGCTGGGAGGCGGGAGGTGTGTTGCGGGGCAGCAAATGGGCGCGGAGGGGGCGGGGCTGGGGGCAGGGAAGCGGAGCGGAGCGCCCCCGGGAAGGAGGCAGGCAAGGAGCAAGGATCCAGAGGGCACAGAAGTCAGCAAAAGGGGCACAGAATCAAAAAAGGGGGCCAACAGCAGTCAGAAACGGGGCACAAGAATCAAAAGGGGGCAACAGCAGTCAGAAACGGGGCACAAGATTCAAAAGGGGGCAAAAGCAGTCAGAAACGAGGCACAAGAATCAAAAGGGGGCGACAGAAGTCAGGAAAACGGGGCACTGAATCAAAAAAAGGGGGCACAGAGCAACGGTGAGCGGGGGCAGGGGGGCACAGAAGAGGAGCGGGCAGACAGAGATAAGGCACAGCAGAGCGGATAAAAAACCTAAGGCCACCACTGGCCACCAGGGATGAGGCGCAGGTGGAAGCCTGCGGGTGGTGGAGGGCCTCAACTTCGGCGGCGGTCAGTAGTCCTCAGTGGGGGTGCAGGCGGAGCTGCAGCGGGGGGGGGGGAGCGACCTACCAGGAAGGTCAAGGGTCGCTCTCCTCACCGCGCAGCGGCCGCCATATATGGGGAGGTGGGGAGGGAGGAGCAGCTGGGAGGCGGGAGGTGTGTTGCGGGGGCAGCGAATGGGCGCGGAGGGGGCGGGCCGCAGGGGAAGCAGTGGCGGGGACGGGGGCAGGGAAACGGAGCGGAGCAACCGCGGGAAGGAGGCAGGCAAGGGGCAAGGATCCAGAGGGCACAGAAGTCAGCAAAAGGGGCACAGAATCAAAAAAGGGGGCAACAGCAGTCAGAAACGGGGCACAAGAATCAAAAGGGGGCAACAGCAGTCAGAAACGGGGCACAAGAATCAAAAGGGGGCAACAGCAGTCAGGAAAACGGGGCACAGAATCAAAGAAAGGAGGCACAGAGCAAAACGGCGAGCGGGGGACAGGGGGACACAGAAGAGGAGCGGGCAGACAGAGATAAGGCACAGCAGAGCGGATACAAACCTAAGGCCACCACTGGCCACCAGGGATGAGGCGCAGGTGGAAGCCTGCGGGTGGTGGAGGGCCTCAACCTCAGCGGCAGTCAGTAGTCCTCAGCGGGGGTGCAGGCGGAGCTGCAGCGGGGGGGAGCGACCTACCAGGAAGGTCAAGGGTCGCTCAGCTCAGGGTAAGACCTTTCAAGGACAGAAACGGAAGGAACGGATGTGGAAGTGATGTCAGAGTTAAAAACCTCCCCACCATCCTCCAATAATAAACAGGATCCACTGTCACACTGACATGCTTGTTGCATGCCATTGGAATGCTTACTTATGTTGATACACAGCAACCTGATGCTAACAACTTTAATAAAAGTAATTACAACAATAACGTGTGTTGATAGATGTCATTACAATGCTTGCATGAAACCGTTGATACATGTCAATATATGTTGTTGGCATGCCTATATGCCTTTTATTTGTATGCTGAAGCACACACGTGCACGTTTTGTGGGGTAATATCCACCTATTGGCGAGTTAATTGGCTTTCTACAAACTTCCAGCACAACTCACCACGCAACATGTTTTTTCATTTTCTTTTTTTTGTGGTTTAGGATAGTTTGGCCTAATCCAACAGCATACACTGAAGACATCCCATTGCACAAGCATGTCCATGACACAGCGCATTACACCCTTTTACCATCGTATATATCCAAACCATTCAGAACATGTTAAATATACCACACTCATGTGAACAACATTACCTTAAAGGTATTTAATCTACTAATCATAGCTCCAGACTGAAGAGCCACCCTAGCCCGAGCAATGAACCACTGTGCACCACAGCTGAGTAAAACAAATGGCAAAGGCCATGGGCAACATATCCATCAACATACTACATAGATCTATAACCGGGTCTCGTCCGTAACCACCTAATGTAAACATTACAAAATAAAATAGTTCTACCGTAGACAGCCCCTTTCCTTGGTGAACCATTGCTAAACAGTACATTAGCCAATTCTGCCCCCGCTGACCCGTATGAGCCATCACAGAACCGGTCCTTACACATGTCCCTACTTACTTTTCATTTAAATGTCCCTTGTTGACATGTGCCACCAGAGCAGACGAAAATGTGGGCAAGTGTGTCTTATAGGGCAACATAACACAGGCCCCATGATCTCCATGTGCAGGAGTAAATCAGTAAAATGTATTTACAGATTTGTAACTGTAAGCAAACCTGCTGCATTCATCAATAATGAGTCAGTTTACATGCTTTATGTAAGATGCCAAGTTTTCCCTTTATTAATACTTAGAAATAGGTTCTCATGGCACCTTCCAATAACCGCTGACAGTTACATGCCTGTGTCGAAGCCATGTAAATACAAATCAGGGCAAAACATTGTAACCTGTCTGTAGGAAAGTGCCCCTTTTTGACATGGCCACCCCCACATTTTACCTGGTATTAGATGTGATTTCGACTGAAAGTGCACTGGGTTCCTGCTAACCAGGTTCCTAGTGCCAGATCCCTTTCCCAAACTGTACAATTGTTTCCCCCAATTGGCAAAACCTTTAGCACCCTCTGAAAGTCCTGGTAACTAGTACTAACAAGCATTGGCAATGCCAATCGGTCTCGCCATTAGGATCTTATATGTATTTAACTATGCAGCATAGTGACAGGGCTGGGTTTTAATACTCACTCACTAATTTGATCCAATTTTTGTGCTCGAAATGTCTGGCTTAGCTTCCCTTCCACCATTCTTACCTTGATTGAGCTAAGAATCTGGGGTGCATCTATGAACAGTGCAGCAGGTGCAGTGGCACCGGAGACCAGGAATGTTGGCTATCAAGCTCAACTAGGGCTGTGTTACTACAAACTGTGCAGAGCGGGTGGTTGGAGGGAGTATTTTCACTGTTTGCAGGAGGGCCCATTGACCCCTTGCTATGCCACTGCTGAAAATTCAACATTAGGTTATTACACTGACGTCCACAGTGCTGACATAATCTCACACGTAGCTATGTGCTTAAGACCATTGAAATCCTTAAACAAAATGGTGCTATGAAAGAACACAGTCCGTCATCAGTTACGTTAGAAGACTAAAGCTGTGATGTCTTACTACCATATAGCAAACAGGTTTGCATTCCTAATTGCAAAGCTGTCCGTTCACAGGTGAGTAGGTGCAGTATAATCACCTGTCTCTCCCATGCCTTTCTTGTTCTGCTCGGTCAAGCTTCTTAGGTCATGCGCCTAGATTTACTAGGATTGCGCAAGCACTTGTGCGCTGATACACAACGAACGCTGCATTTTTAGGCCTTTTTAATGGTCAGTAAATCGACTAAATGCTTTTTGTTGCTTTGCGCCATGAGAACACCCATGCAAAGCCGCTGTAAATAACTCAGTTGGAATGTTGGTGTGCCACTGTGTAGCTGGGTTGGTATGTAGTGTTAATGAGCTGCATAGGGCGAATGCTGCTCCAGGCGGGACATCCTACTTTTGCCTTCATTATGAGCAACAAAGCATGCATCAGGGTTGACTAAATTATGCGGCAAGAAAAGCCAAAAACAAGTAGGTTACAACCAGCGCCACTGGAATTATGTAATTTTGTAAATGCAGCATTTTCCGCATAATTAGGGATAATGGATTTACCACATTGACACATAACCCTCCATTTACTAACTTGAAAATGTCAACAAAAACTAATTTTAGTTCGCACAGATAAAAAGTTTCCAAATAAACGAGAACACTTAGACCCAGAGAGACTCGTTACAGTTCTTTCACAGTCTCACCATTTCAAAACTGAAGCGTTTTCAATATGCTATACAATGAAGCCATAGTTGTTGCTTATTTATCTTATGCAACTAACAACCATTGGCAAAGCCAAAGCCCTGGCTTGTTGGAGGTGTAATGTCACTTGTTGTATCATATATCTGGATAGAATGACAGAAGCAGAAAAATACCAGTCAGGCGCCACACTAAGCTAAATATAGATTTTCAGCATACCGGTTTTTAAGCCACGTCCTTAATTACATCGACCAAGCCCCTTTGAGAGACCCCCCCCCCCCAGTTTTTTTTATCCTACTTAAAGCCCTGCATAACACCCTACCTCGGCCCCGACAGGTGGGCAAAGTATCCAACCCAGGTTTCTCTTTTACGTGTTTCTATGGTCTGTGCAAATCATCTCTCTACAAACCTGTAAATAAGTGCAACCATAAAACCTGCAGTTGCTACTGCACACCACGAAATGAATGTCCTCCTAAACATTTAATTACAGCACCACAAACTGAGTGGAACACTTTCCATCTGCCACAAAGGGGTGAGAGGTTGAGATGGCTCAGTGGATTTAAACCAACGGCTTCCAACCTCTCTCTCGCTCTCACTGGAAATTATTTTTTAAAACAGAGCTATGGTCTGGCTCAAACCACTGAAATTTGCCAGAAAAACACTTTACTGCCTCAGAAACTGCATGTAACAATTGCTTTATATAAGGAAACTACTGAGTTCTCTTCGCTATGATTGTACCAAGCTGCACATGTAAGGGCTTGCATCCTGGTTTTAGTTAATTATTAGCATATTACACTGTGCGAACCTAAGTGTATTTAAAATACATGCACTTTTAACTGGAACTCCCAAAAGGGCACCAGGGAAATTCTCAGGAGCGCAGAATCTCACGCAGTCCCTTTTGAGACGCTATCGAGTAATTTTCGGATTCTTCCTTCAAAGGTTTTTACAATGGGTTCAGAATTTCGCCAATCTGGTCTCACACCGGCGTCATGTTTAAGTGTATAGCAAGACATAATAAAACCACAAACAGCAATGACACCGGTGTCAGAGGGCTGCAGCAAATGACACACACCAGCCCAAGTGTGTATTCCTCTGGGAAAGTGTCTGCCTTTTTCCCCTACGCAACGCATTCTTTGCATACATATAACATGTGATAACAACCGAACAGGAGCCCCTGTGAAGTTTTAACTCGGTTTAATCCCCTTCCTTTTCGTAGGTGCCTCATACCACTGCCATGCAGCACCACCCACCCCGGTAAGCCCACGCTCCCAAAAATAGCCCCTAGCTATCCAGCTCAGTATCCCAGCATGGCCATTTGTAGCAATGCCATCTCTGAAGTACTTAGGTCCGTTCGACTCCTTGGCACGGGCCCCATGAGTGCGAATCTTCTCAAACGCCAGAAAAAGGCACACCTTGTTGTCGCACAAAAAGACAGAAAATGGAAATGATAAAAGCCACACTGCGACATCAGACGCAGGCATGGATTGGCAGAGCAAATTACGAGCAATATAACTTTTGAAGTGTAGATCTGGGGAGTGCCTGACCTGCTCTGTTTCTAAACAACAGTCCCATATTTTTTAATGAATACATTAAAACATGACTGAAAAATAACACCGTTAGGCACACTGAATCCACATCTGTTGTAGCCTACAGCAGCTGTGGGAAAAAAACATTACTTACAGTCTCCGGGTTTGCAATAAGCTGCTTGCATTATGTTCGAACGGTCTGTTCAAAGTACACCAGCGGCACTTTCTCGTTTTGAAGATAATGTTAGATGTTGTCCAATAGTAACGCTCCAAATGGCCCTACAATTGCGCATAACCGAAAAGACCCGCAGTGCATGCTCTTGTAGCTAGCTGGCAGACACGTTACAAGGGAGGAGAAGTGCGTTCCAAGCCTCGTTCTGGGAAAAGAAATTTAATTGGTAAAAAATAAAGGAAGGGCTAGGCTATGTAGCGCGAATTCGACCTGGAGGTTTGGAAATTTATATGAGCACTACTTGCTTGCATCACACAAGAACAAATTCATTTGTGTGTATTTTTAGGCATTGTGATATTAAATAAATGGCCCAGGATTTCAAGATGCTGAGCCGATGCAAGACTCGAACTGGGTTCCCTACTTACTGCCCACTCCCTGCCTATCTCCCTCATTCCTGGCTGACGTCAGGGCTCCCCGCACTGGTGTCTGACCCCCGGACAGCAGAAAAGTAAAACATCCTGGGTTGCCTTGCGAGGATGTATGATAGTACATCGCAAACCATTACAACGCGTGCTTTCAGCACGCAGTTTCCACATCGCAAAGACTTTTACTTCACACGATTTTCCACCGCATGGCGTTTCAAACGCTAATGTTGTTTACCCTATAGCACAATCCATTAGGACGCATACAGAAATATCGCACGCCATTACAACGCGTAATGTTTTATCTTTTTGGCTCGTAAACTATGCTGTCTCGCCTTTGGGGCCTTATAAGTATTTAGCCTCCAGCATATTTTCTACAGCTGAGGGCCAGTAGTGCTTCCACCAGCAAGCACTAACAAGTATCAAGCACTGTGGCTAGTTGTTGGCTAGGAGCAGACAGTGGTGCTTTGAGCTTTGACTTTACCTATATTTGTGGACTGGTTCACCATTCTAGCTTAATGGGTTACTGGGGGTCATCCGGAGTGAATTGTTTTTAATGATCCCCTGATTCATGTAACTAGATACCACGTAGCCCCACCTTATGCCCATTCAGTCTGCCATGCTCCTGGGCCACAGTCTGTATCTAGGTGAGTCAGCAGCACCTCTGAGTTAATGGGTTGGTGCTCCCCTTAGCATGACTGGTGGGTCCTGATTGGCATTATGGTATCATGACTGGTTCCTGGCTGGGGTGAGATGTGCCTGCACTAGATTTAGTGCTCGCCCTCTCAGTCTGGATCCCACAGGCCATACAAGCATCTGCAAGGAGCGCTGCTGTTTAGAGTTCTTTGGGCGTATCTGATTTCTGTGCCAGTGTAATGTGGAGCCTCACCAGCAGCTCCTTGTCCCAACCCATACCTGAGGCCACAGCTCATACCTCAGCCAGTATGAGTCTCTTGTGGCCCAGCCCGTTCTGGCAGCACTTGTCTGCTATGTCATCAAAGTCCTGTGTCACCACCCACCAGGAGCTGTGGTCTGTAAAGTGAGAGCCCCGGTGTATTGGGTCCGGCTCCTCCATTCTTGAGCTGTTTCCGTTTGGTTACTGTATGCCTCAGCTCACTGTCAGATGCCCTTGGAGGAAAAGACAGCCTTCAACACATGGGTCCTAGACTGACTTTCCCATTGCTTGGGACGCTGCCTCAAGCCGCCATTTTGGGTTGATCGCCTTGCACTGGGCAGGTTCTCCTCCAATTTGTGCCAGAATGCAGCATTGCAGCACCCACTATTTGTCGCCGGATGTGGGTTGCTCCAGTGGGACCTTGTTGATGTTGTTTGGATCCTAGGGCAGCAGCATGATCGTAAATTGCTAAATCAGCCTGACAGAGATTGGAAATGTGTGTCGTATTGCCCCACCATCTTTGCCACGCCCCCAGGAGGTACTTCATCTCATATATAATATTCTTGCATTTATTTTAATTGAAATATATGTGAATACATATGAATTGTAATAAGTCATCTTCATTCTAGGTCAGACTGTCAATACAAAATGAGATGATCTTACTTAGATCACTGATTTAGTTCTGTTACTGTCAGTGGTATTACTATAAATGTATTCACCTGCTGCTGTTAGAAATGAAGATTCCCGGGAAGCGATCAGGGTATTGTTTGTTGTGGTCAAACAGGCACATGCTTAATACAACTTCTCCCCTTTCTAATGGCACTAATAACCCCTGCCTCCCACAATCTCAGCCAGTTACACAGGTACTCCCCTCAATGAGTAAACTGGTAGCATCATTCCTAGAAGGACTGGCATTATTTCTATGAATAAATGACCAGGGCTACAGTTCTAGTTTGGATTTGATTTTGAATGCGTCATAAATTAGTGAACAACTGCTAAGAAAATGTTATTAACAGCCAAGAAAGGAAAACATAACGTGACATCTGTTTGTCTCTAAAGTAGTACAAACGTTAATTGTAATATTACACCCCTCCAGTAAATTTCTGTAAACATCCTAGGCAACTTTGACTGCCCGAGGAATTTTGTGTTAATAACTCATGGAAACAAATTTGATGCCAGTAATTTAAAAAAAAACGCTGACAAGTTCTATATATTGTGCACATTTCTGAGGGCGATATTTGATTTGTACAAATACCAAGACGCTTCTGCAACATTTACGAGACAAGTTAAAACCAAACCGTCGCATGGATCACATTCATCCAACAACACAAAGGGCTAATCTTTACGTTTGTCTTTAAAAAGCACATTCCTCCTTCTTCTTCTGCGCAAATCGCTGCCTATCAAGAGCTTTATTTTCTTGTCATGTTTTAGCAGCTGAAGGCTGAATTAGAACTATGACCTTCTGCTAATCTATAAAAACACAGGCGCCTACTAATAGTTTCTCAACATTAGGTTCACAGAGAGTGCAGGCCAGTATATTGTAAAAGATTAAGGGAAGTATGAATAAATGCCAAATTACATATATGTTAACGCATACTTAACACTCCATGTTTCCTCACGTCCGAAAATGCTTTCTGGGCAAAATCTCTGTGCAAATCTGCAGCCTGCCTCGCAGAGACGATACCAGTTAACTGTTTCCCGGAGTGAAAACACACCGATTTGCATACTTGACACTCCGTGTCTCCTCACTTCCGAAAATGCTTTCCGGGCAAAATATCTGTGAAAATGTACAGCCTGCCCCGCAGAGACGATACCAGTTAACTGTTTCCAGGAGTGAAAACACGCCAATTTGCATACCTGACAATCCGTGTCTCCTCACGTCTGAAAATGCTTTCCGGGCGAAATCTCTGTGAAAATGTGAAGCCTGCTTCACAGAGACGAATTAAAGTCAACTGTTTCCCAGAGTGAAAACACGCCAGTTTATAATGTTAATCGGTAAACAGAATGTTTAATCCGAGCCAATTGACACAGTATTGTAGAGAAAGTGCAGAATGCTGTTTGATGGGCATGCGCGCGCGCGAAAACACGCCGATTTATAATGTTCATCGGTGATCAAAATGTTTAATCCGACACAATTGCTTGCGTTGTAAATGTTACCGAAGTAAATGTGCACGCGATCTAAAAACCTGCGGTGTTAAGCCTCCCGCGATGTAAAAGCCGAGTTGCAAAGGCAGCGCGTGAATACAGAGTCGTTGTAATGAGTGTTTCCCCCTTGCGATCGTGAAATTCGACATCCGTCCACTCCTGCAGCCTCGCGTGCGCACTCACACACATGTAGTGATTGGGCCCTCAGGCCCTCATGCATACAAATGAAGGACGCAGGACACTGGATTACTGGTGCAGTAAACTGGCCAGGAGCACGTGCGCTCGGCCCCTTTTATTGTCAGGGTCACCTGACTCGTGACGCCTGTGGTGGGTGGGTGTTCAGTGTGGGTTACAGTAAAGTGGAACACTAGAACGTATCCAGCCGGATACTACATCCCTCCCAAACTTTAATGAAAGTTCAACCAAAATGAAGTCCGAACCTGTGGGAGAAAACGCACAAGTTACAAACAAAACATTAGCTGGCGAGCAGGACTTCCACGCAGTCTCTTGGCTGATGGTCAACTGCCGGCGAGGGTGTTCTGACAGCCGGGACCACTCTGTCTCCTTGGCACAATGTCCGAGTGCTCTGTGGATGCGTGATTTTGGACTTACAACGTGGAAGTGCGCTTCACAGTCTCTTTCTTGTACCGCCGTCGGTGGAAGTGTGGGTGGAATGATGGTGGACCCTCGTTATTCGACTTTCCGCGGTACGCCCTGGTAGAGGTGTTTCCTCCAACTAGTAGTTGTCTTCTTACAGGACTCCCCGTTGCAGGATATCCCTCTCACGGATACCCCTCTCTCGTGGGTGTCCCCTCTCACGGGACGACCCGGAGGCCCTTTTGTTGCCAGGCTTCCACTGGAACGGTTGACCGCGCCTGGTCGCTCCAATCGCGTTGGAGGAGTCGCTACGGGTCCTCTTTCCGTGTCCGAAGTTCCACCTAAAAGGGTGCTGTTGGCACTTGGTCCTTCGCGCTCTGCCTCTGTTCTCCTAGGATCTCCAGATCCAGCTTCAACAGTCCATCTCTCGTTGTGGGATCCGCTGCCACAGGTGTCCCTGAGGCCTCTGCCCCTTGGATGTCCACGGTCCTGTTTCCGTGACTTCCCAGAGGTGGTTGTTACCAACGGACCGGCCTGCTCGTCTGTCATCCCCGGGTGACCTTCGGGTTAGCGCATCGACGTATACTCCCAGTGGGGCTGATGTTGTTTTCCAGGTACTGGGTCTGGGTGTCCATACACCTTCTCACTCCCCTCTTCGGGTACTCCTTCCGGTGTGTGTGTTGATCTGTCACGCACACCTCTGTGCTCTTCTCCTTTCTTCTTCGGGTGTTCTCCTTCTGGTGTGTGCGTGTTGATCTGTTACGCACACCGCTGTGCTCTTCTCCTTTCCTCTGCGACGTGATCCAGCCTTCCTGCCTTCTGGCTCGTCCTTACCAGGCTTCTTCGTGTAGCGTGCACTCTACGCGTTTCTGTCTGGTCTTGTCCCGCCACTAGGACACTGTCTTCCTTTCCCTCTGTGACTGGACCGAGCATCGCGACCATCTGTCTCGTAGTTGCTTCTGATTTCGAGTGATGTTGATGTTGCTGGACCTCTTGTCATTCTCCTCCTGGTCCTCTTTGCGGACCTCTCCTGGGGTCCTCTTCGTTGACGTCCCTCCGGACTTCCTCTTCTCTCCAGCTCTGACCTCTTGGCAGGTCAGTGTGCTCTCCGACCTCTTGTCGGTCTGCATCCTCTTTGCGACCAACTGGTGGTCATCGTCGTCCTCCTTGCGACCATCTTGCTGGTCGGCTTCTTCCTCCTTGCGACCATCTTGCTGGTCGGCTTCTCCCTCCTTGCGACCATCTTGATGGTTGGCTTCGTCCTCCTTGCGACCATCTTGCTGGTCGGCTTCTTCCTCCTTGCGACCATCGTGGTGGTCGGCAACCTTCGCGCGACCATCTGGGTGGTCGGCAACCTTCGCGCGACCATCTGGGTGGTCGGCAACCTTCGCGCGAACATCTGGGTGGTCGGCAACCTTCGCGCGACCATCTGGGTGGCCGGCAACCTTCGCGCGACCATCTGGGTGGCCGGCTTCACGAGGTGCGTCACGTCGTGCGACTACCTGTGTTTGCTGAATTGTCGAGTGCTGGTGCAAGCTTCTCTTCGTACCGTCGCGGTACATCTTCAGAGTCGCGTTGCTCCTTGCGCCATGTGGTTTCTTGACGTGGTGGCTTCTTGGCTCCACTGGGTGTACTTCTTCATCCTTAGCCCGCCAGTGTCGGATACTTGCTGCGCGCATCTTCGTCAGTGAGCTCCTCTTCCTAGGCGCTGCTGTGTACCTTCCGCGTCCGGGGTACATCTGCGCTGAGTCCTTTAGTTCGCTCGAGGGTTCCGCTCCACTTGATGCGGCGACAGCACAGTCCTTGCTGGGGTGGATGTGGCTTGACACCATTATTCTTTCACCTTGTCTTGCTGTGGGATGGCGCGGCATCCCAGTGACACACTGTCTCTTCTTCCTGCTCTTCTGGCGCAGTCCTGCGCGCCTCCGTCGCGTTCCCGTGCACTCCCCATTGTGCATCCGTCTGACCTTGCGGTGCATGCCTCGCTGCCTCTTCTCCATGCCTCTCCATTCCATTCCTGCAGCTGGTGCAATGCTGCTCTCCGGCCACTAGATGGCAGTGCAGGGTTTTCACTTTACTTCCCTCAGCAGCAACCTTCTCTGCTGCAAACCAGTTCTTCCTTGAATGTTCTTTCATTTTCCAGGCTCCGGTGGAGTGCAGAGGGCAGGAGCCACAGCCGAGCAGTGGAGTGCAGGACAGGGGCTGGGCAGCAGGTAAGTCTCTTTTTTTCCTTCATTTATTTGCTAAGGCAGAGGGGCCACAGGCATGGACAGCGCTGCACAGGGGGGGGTGAAATGCTCCTTGTGTGGATGGCGGCTGGCTCAGTGTCTTTTACCTTTATTTATCTCCCCCAGCACCAGCCGGGCACAGTCACTGTGTGCACACGTGATCGGGGTACATCTCCTTACGTGATCGGGGCACTTCTCCTTTCTCTCCCGCCCCCTCGGCAGCTCCTGCATTCGCTCGCTGACCGGGGCGGGGGAGTGGTGCTGTGGCTGCGGGTAGGCTCCGCTTTTGCTGCCTCACTGCTTGCCAGCGCTGGGCGCCTGCAGACGTCCCCACCTGGGGCACCTCGCGCTCCTCACACTTCAATAAGGTGTCCGCGCTACGAGGCGCCTTTGATCTGGGATCTGTCCCGCCCCCGCAGCCGGCCTCCTCGTTGCTCGGGCCCTGGGGGGGGGGTGTGTGTGTGTGAAGCTGGGCTGGCGCCACCTCATGCGGTGACGGACCTCACCTCCAGGCACGGTCACGCTGCTCCCCTGTCTTCGCGCCTCATTGCGCCGCTGGCCATCCGCTGCCTGTCCGATGCTCTCCCCGCCCGCAGCAGCTTCTTCATTCGCTCGCTGCCCGGGGTGGGGAGTGGTGGTGCCGATGTGCAGGGCAGTGAGTTGGGGCGGATGAGACCGGGTCGCAGCTTGGCGTCGCGGGTGGGCTCCGCATTTGGTTTCGCTTCCTCATCGCTGTCCCCCGCAGGCTCCCTCGGCTTGCGTTCAGCGCGGAGAGCGGGCGGAGGCGACAGGGGTCTCGGTGTGGTGCTTCTCCTTCACCCGCTGTGCGGCGGTGACTTACTTTCTGCAGTTCCCCACTTTCGACCTGCGGCCTTCGCCTTCACGCGGGTGGGCTCCGCTTAGCTCGCACTTCCCCACCGGGGCACCGCAGCAGGCTCGACGGGGTCGGGGTGGGCACCCGACTTCCTCTTGCAGGGGTCACAGCGTGGCGGCCGCTGCGGGTGGGCTCCGCTCGGCTTGCTCTTCGTTCGGGGCAATACCCCACCAGGGACACGGCGGCCGGCTCATGAGGTGCGGGGTGGACTCCCGGTCACCTCGGTCTCTTGCTACAGGCCCGGGGCTCGCCACATGCTCCGCAGGCCTTCCGGCGGTTGGCACCTTCCTCGCAGGGGGGGGGTGCCGATTCCACGCGGCAGCTCTCTTCCTCTCCCCCTTTTTCCTCGGCCTCAAACTTCCCCCACCAGGACCGGGGGATGCGAGGCCACCGCACACGTGGGATAGGACCCACTCGTCGCCATTGTAGTGATTGGGCCCTCAGGCCCTCATGCATACAAATGAAGGACGCAGGACACTGGATTACTGGTGCAGTAAACTGGCCAGGAGCACGTGCGCTCGGCCCCTTTTATTGTCAGGGTCACCTGACTCGTGACGCCTGTGGTGGGTGGGTGTTCAGTGTGGGTTACAGTAAAGTGGAACACTAGAACGTATCCAGTCGGATACTACAACACACACACACAGCTTCCACTCATCACACGCTTGCTTAGACCTGAAGTGGATGCCTGCTTGTGCCCCGGGGGGACCGCGCAAAGTGCATTCTGATAGAGAAGCACTGAAGTAGGTCCCTGCTTGTGCCCCAGGGGCACTGTAAAGTGCACGCAATGGAAACAGAGATAAACCCCTTTAAGGGGCTTGTCTTGAAGCCAGGGAGGTGGTGTATCACATAAGGCTGCCGACGTTGGAGCTGCAGAGCAGAGTTCTATCCTCGGCTTGGGCTGTATTAATTATAAATAAAAAGGTCCCGTGGAGTGGGCTGCATTAATCAGAAATAATTAAACAAATCTCAGATGAGAGTTGCGAGAGACAAATAAAACGAGCATTGTGGGGAGAAACAAATAAAACAAGCATTGGCAATGAAATACAATCATTGGTAAATCAGATGAGAGTGGGGACGGGAGAAAAAAAAAAAACAAGCATTGGCAATGTAATCATAGGGGGTGAGAAGGCATTGTAAGAAGTAGTCTGTGCAGTAAAGGGGCCAATAACCATGGAAGGACACAAAGGAGGGACTAACATGCCTACAGCCAATTGGAAGTCACCATTTAAGACACCAACCAATGAAAATGATTGGTGGAGAGTGGGTGGAGCTTGTATACACTATAGTGTATACTGCATGTCTCAACGAGACAGCGCAAGCGCTGCCTAGGCGAGACCTAAAAAGGGCCTTGGGTACTAAGGGCTGCACCACAAATTGTGCCACCCTAAGGGACTCCTTACCAAACCCATGCAAGGCTGTCGTTGCAGGCTACGTGTCTTGGTGCGGACAAAAGTGAAAACAGGACATGTCACACATCCCTGTGTGCATGTCCTCTAAAACTACATGGACTATTTTTAAGTCACCCATACAGCAAACCTCACGACCATAAGGCAGGATGCTTAATGTTACCTGTGAGAGCATACCTGCATGAGCAGATATACCCCTGTGCCGGTCAGTTATATTCATGCGAGTGACCAGGGAGGCTATTCTAAACCATGTACTGGACACTGGTGAAAACGAGTTCCCCAGCTATATGATAGCTACACTGAAGATAGGGATGTTTGATTTCAAACATGTCATACTGATGAACCCATACTGTTTCCAGTGTTGGATTTATCAATACATGCACCCAGAGGGCACCTTAGAGGTGCACCCTGAAAACCTACCGGCCTCTGGTATGTTAGCTGACTGGTCTGTGCTAGCCTACAGCCCGAGACGAGTGTCTCACCTCCTAGGATGAGAGCCTTTTGCTCTCAGGAGGTCAGGAACAAAGCCTGCCCGGGAAGAGAGTGTCACAGCCCCTCCCACAGGACGACCTGCTGATTAGACTTCCTAGGCCGGCAAGCTTCAAACAGCAGTTGGCTTCGAAATATGAATCTGGCTCCCCTCACAGGAGAGAAAACTGACCCCCTTTAGCACCTGGATGGACGGGAAATTGAGCCAGTCAGGTAGGCATGCCACCCCCAGGCTAGTACCACCACTAAGGTGTCAAATCTGAGGTGTACATGACTTTTCAGAAGTAGCCATCTCTATGATGGCAAACGAAGGAACTCTGGGACAGAGTTATGCCCACTTTCCATAGGGGGTGTAGTGACCCCAAGGGTCAGTAGACCATTGGCTATCACCCTACACTTCCCTAAAGCCCCTAAATTCAGTATTAAGGGGAGCACCTGGCACCAGAAAATCCGATTCTGATGGCCAAAAGAAGAAAGAGGACCAAAAAGTAGTGAAAAGCAAAAACTGTTGAAGAGGAAACTGACTTGGCGCCAACCCTGCCTGCTTGTTTGCTGTTGCCGACGATTGCGCCAAAGTTGGCTCACCCTGCAAGCTGCTGTGCCTCCAAAAGCCTAGGAGGACTGCCAGCACTTCTGTCAAGACTCAGGAACTCCCGTGGAGCAGGGGATCTGCTTCCCCATCACCCCAAGAGAACTGTGAGGACTCCGAACTGCTGATGGAGGCAGTATCCAGATGCCTCAAAGTGCCACTGCACCCCCACTCCAGAGGCTGAGCTCAAGTGGGCCAACAGTGTCAGCGTGGTCCCCTGACCATCCAGAGATTAAGCCCACCTTGGGTTTGACCACTGTGGGCCTTCTGATGTCACCTGAAGAATCTATGTGCCTGACCCCACTACTGCGACCGCTGCCGGTGATGAAAATCCGACACCGCAAAACACCTTTGCACCCAGCTGCTCTAGCCTGAGGAGAAAATTACCAGAGGTGTCCCTACGTCCCCAGCCTCATGTAACCTGAGTCCCCTTGTTGGTTCTGCCAGACTGGACCCCCAGTCCAGCCCTGCAGCCTCTGTGTGCGGGCTCACCTCTACCACGGCGGCTGACGGTGATGGAAATCCAACGCCTCTACCCCTGACCCGCCCTGACCCATGAAAAAGAGGACCAAAGGTGTCCCCATGTCCCTAACCAGTGCGAGGCCTGAGCCCTTCTGTTGGTTCAGACCGACTGGCCTCCCAGTCCAAACCCTCAGCCACAAAGACTGATCCTCATAGACTAACATTGGGCACCCAACGCTGTATTGCACCTCTGCACCTGGCCACCCCAGTGCTGCCCAGTCTAACTGCTTGGTGCTGCCTTGGACCTTAGCCCATACTCACCTTAACTCCTGGAGATTGGTCCCGTAAGTTGCTGTACTGTACCTGAATGTCGCACTTGCTTTTCCTCCCATTGGATAACATTTAAGCTACTAAAAATTGCACTGTGTCGATTTTTTAAACTCAAAGGTTTTTCTTGTTAAAAACGTAGTTTCCTGAACAAATTGATTCTGGTACCTAAACATATATAAAGATACCCGTTGTTTTGATAAATTAGTGTGGATCTCCTTATGGAGTCATGCGTATCACTTGTTGACTATTTTGTGTATTTGCAAATGTCTTGCACTCATCTCTGATACGTCTAAGGCTGCTCAACTACACTACCCCTATAAGAGTACCTTGGGATTTCTAAAGCAAGCCCTTGTCCACTCATAGGGAACCCCTGGACTCTTTCCTCGATATATCTCATTTTGATATAAAATATCACTTTGGTCCTGAAGAAGGCTCACAGACCCGTTAGGGCAAACTAGGGCCGAAAGATGTTAACCTACCACAACCTAATACCAGGTGCGGTGGAACATTAACACTCCACCATAGCACCCTCCACCCCTTTTAATCTTGTCCCTTTCTTGGTAAATAAAAGACCAAACTAAGGAATGGAGGTAATTTTAATCTTCTTCACTCTCTAATCACAGCTGTCTAAAAACCAGATGGTCTTCCTCCAGGTGGCGAAACGTAGATTTTTTGGAGAACTGAGCACTCATTTGATTAAAGACCCAATGATGATGCTATTCACCTTATCAACAAAGCGGAGAATCAACATATATCACACCCTGAGTTTAATGTGAATGAGGGTCTCCAAAACATGAGTTTGCAAGACTCTGGCAAAAACAGGATATTCTCCTCTGATTCTAATAATATGATATAAAGAAACAGTTTCCTATACTGACTCTCAATAATACATGCATTTATTAAGATGGCAGATAGAATTAGTGTGATTTTAGTGCATTCACGTCATTCTGCATCCTTGGATGTCAGTATGAGCTACTCTAGTTTGGCCAATTGGAAATAAACTTTGCTTGCTGTTACATGAAATAAATTACAACAAAAAATAGATCATTTGGCTCACATCTACCTGAAAAATTTGCTTGCCAGAATGAACTAAAAATTCCAAATTTTCAACAGATTGGTGAGATTACATTTGTTGCACAAAGAAGTTTTGAAGAGAAGCCTTTTGCAACAGTAATTGAATTAGAGATATTTAACATGCAAGCAAGAGCTGCACAATATGTTGATTGTTACTGCTGAGAGAAGGGAGGGGTGGGAGAGAACTCTGAAAAGGTGTGTTTATATGTGTGACAACTGTGCTCTGTCCCTCACAGGGGGGCATTGAAGATAACCTCTCGCTTTCGGCCTACATCACAGCAGCCATGCTCGAACTGGGGATGAATGATACGGTGAGTTCTGTTCAAGTCTTTACCATGGCTTAAGACACACCTGGGTTTGGGGAGGAGGAGGATGGAAGAGAGCCTTTAAAACAATGATCAGGGGATTGGAAACCCGCAGGTTCATGCTAAATTTGACAGTCTTTTAGTAATGGCCAATCTTCAACTTTCCATCTTGATGAGATGTGTTCATGGGTCTAAAAGGAGAGTCCAATGGATAGTTCAGGAGATACTGGTAGCTGGCCAGTACCCTGGAAATAGCTCACTGAAGTGGGGTTCAGCACACTGCTCAAATCAGATGGTCTGGTACTGCCATACTGAAGAAGGTCACATTGCAAGTAATGGACAGGACTTTCTTAGAGCATAGTGCAACAAACCAATACTGAGAAACAAACATGCTAATGTTTGAAAATCAAAATGGTTCAAAATCCATAATATTCTTAAGCTGTTTTGTGAATTATAGGTCATATTGAGTTGTGTAGATGTAAACCTTTTATTATTTCCTTTGTGCCAATAGCCACATGCTGCTGTTGCTGTTATTGTATTAATCACCTGGAGGCATTTTATTATGCTGACGGTTTTCCTGACATAGTTAGTAACTGCATCTTATGCATTGGCGTGGTTCTACCACAATACCGCATTTTAAATATTGGCAGCCAATATATTGTATCCAGAATATAGACTACCACAATATCATGAAGGTAAGTATATAAAAGTAGGTATAGTTTTATTTACATTCTTAACTCCAAACCTATTTATGTTGAAGGTATACAGATCTTCATGTTTACATAATGTAGAGTTTGGAATAGTAGATATATATTTAACCGTACATGCACCTTCAGAATATTGTATTAGTCAATATTCAGGATATAATATTATGCTGTAAACCAATCCACACTTATTCAAAAGAGAGATAAAGGGGGTTTGCTCAGTAATTGAGCATCCATCTAACTCTAGAGGTGGTCATGGTGAAGAGCAGCCAAGAATGGTAGGGAGATGAAGAGGGAACGCCCACCCTTCATCTTTTTAAACCCATCAAGAGGTCA
Source organism: Triturus cristatus (assembly GCF_964204655.1). NCBI lineage: Eukaryota > Metazoa > Chordata > Amphibia > Caudata > Salamandridae > Triturus > Triturus cristatus. Next base: position 1,717,260,684 of record NC_140590.1, read on the forward strand.
CAATTTGAGTGTAACTGGAAACATAACACCCCCTCCAGTCCCCTCAAAGATAATCTCCATATAGTGGGACCCTAGACTGAGTGGGTAAGGAGACTAGACACTCATCCTCTGCAATATCACGTTCATAATCTGGCTGCGATGTGTGTTTTGCGGTGAAATATTTGGAAGCATATGATGGCATCACTAGGTCCAAGTGACCAACCTCCACTTCAATTACTCCCTGCAGGACAACACCGTGAAGCATGCTCTAGCCTACCTGAAAGAGTCTTTGCCCACTGTTACCAACACCTACACACTAGCTCTGATGGCCTACACCTTCACCCTCGCTGACTACAAGGAGGCGCGTGATAAAGTGATAGCAGAGCTGAATGAGCAAGCCGTCAAATCAGGTAAGGAGAAGCATATTCCCACAAAAGTTATTGAGACCCCAACCATTTTAAGGTAGCAGAACAGCAGGTTTTGTGAGTGATTCATCCTAAATATATATTTAACTTGCTCAATAAATTCTTATTATTTGACTTTTTTGTGCTTGAAATTATGTATTAAAAATTGGACACTCAATTCTGAAAAGAGAAATAAACACCTCCCTGTCCTAGAGATGTGTAACACATGGCATATAGATATTTAATTTAAAAAAATGTTCACCAAGACACAGATTTTTGCCTAAATGGGGAAAAAGTTATTCTGTTCTTCAATTAACACTTTCAATAAGGTTCCCCAAAAATACATGCTTGATTCATCTGTTTTACATTTGCCTTTGTAGCATATTTTTAAAATAAAAAACAGATTGCTTATTATAATTTAAATTGCTGGGTGTGGTGTTACCTCTCCAATCTGAGCTGTGTACGTCAGAATGGGGACTAAACCAGGAAAACTCCACGTTCTCCTCTGCCCAAGCCCTTTCTGTGCTTCAGACCTCTGCAGTACTGCTGTAAATACCATTTTACTCCATGCCGTCCAGCTTTGTATTTTTTACAATCACTACCTAATGAACTAGTATGTTGTAGTGTGGCCTCATATCTACTTCTCTCATGGAAGACTAGGCGGCGGGACCACTCCGTTTCATGAATTAGGAAATATATATTTTAGTCCTGTTTTTAAATCTAATGTCCGTCATCAAATTACTGTTACTGTTTCTTATTGTGAAAGCTGTATCCTCTCTTTTAACTGTGCATGTTTGTACTTTTATGATCTTAAAAATGTTTTAAGTATCGAGTCATGTGACAGTACTGCAGTATTTCCTGCACAAATTCCAGGCGGTTGTTGTTAGCAAAATGTGTGCTGGGAATTACTATGCAATGTATGCCCTCGTTATAATGCTGATTATAGAGGAAACTCCTATTGGAACTACTGTGTTCAATGGAGTGCTGACCCTAATGGGGACTGGTAATGATCAAGAGATTTCAGTCCTTATTGAATAATAACTCTACTTTCAAACAGCTGCGTAAAGCAACAGGGGTTTTTATATACCATGAGAAATTCGCCTTATTGCTATTTTGTGACAAATATTTATTAAGTAACTTATAACAATAGCCGAAAAATAAATAAGGACCTTACAATCTACTTCATAAGCAGAGGAACCCAACAGGCTACGACTGACACTAAATGTACTAATACATAAAAGAAAAGACAAGATACAGAAAGAAGGGTGTTGGTCTGACATCTAAAAATGTAAAAGGTAGATTAAAGAACTAGATTAAAATAATGATATAATGGAGTCTAGCATATCAGAAAAGGAACATAAATGAAACACTACAGTTGCACAAGATGTTCTTGAATATAACAGAAGCAATAAGTGTTTTGTAAAGTGAGTTGGTTGTGGCTGGTTTCATGCAGTTAAGGCTTGTGAATCCATATACCATGACTCTACACCATGATTAAACATGGCTAGCATGACCACATCCTTCTAGACCTAACCAGGGATCAATCTATTGTATCCCATGTAATGCTGTTTCAGCATCAGATGTAAAAGTTAAAAGCTCTTCTTATGAGCTATGATAGATACGTCTACCTGAAGGTCCCTCATCTCCTGAACCTCCCCCAAGAATCAGACTGTATCTGGAAGCATTGAAGTAGCTCCCCCATGGAGGAAGGTAGCAGCACCGCTCCAACTTTACTGTGAGATCCTCTCAGGACACGATGTCACAGAGCTGTATATTGCACCACTCCAGCATGCTGATGTCATTTGCTTTTTTTCCACCACCTTCGATGTGGATCCGGAGTTGCACTCCTCAAATGTTTTCATGCAAAAAGATTTCAGGGTTTATATGGTACAATTCCTTCTTTCCACAAGCAGATGTTGATGTCTGACCCTCATGACATCTTTTTCTGGTGCTTGCATCCAAAAACACATACTGATTCATGTGAAAAGTAGATCTCATGACTGACAATGTCATCAAGTAGTAGTGGGTTGAACTCTTCATGGTGCGGGCCTTCAAAAAACACCCAACCCAACTCTACTACGGGTTTCACTCGAAATCTCTCTCTAGCTTGCTTATGACAGCTAAGTTTTCAAAGTGGCCTGCTTCCAAGAACAAAGACAAGTCATCTCGCAAGAAGCACCACAACAGGGATTGTTCCACTTTTAGACATTGTTCCAGTTCGAAGGGGAGGTTTTCTGTTAAGCTGCAGGGTTCCCGGACTCAAGCCTTAACATCGTCCTCGAAGCCTGTATTGGTAGTGGTGTAGTTGGTGCCAGACTTCACTCCAGTATTGTAGCTAATCCTGGGCGTAGTTCGCGAAGTAGCGCTACGCGTAGCTACGCAAAGTGCACTTCGCACTACGCGAGCTACGCGTAGCACTTCGCGAATTGCGTAGTACCCTGTTCGCACTGTGCAAGATGCCGTTTTCAATGATTGCATAGTGCGGACAAGTATCCGGCACTGTGCAATCATTGAAAACGGCATCTTGCACAGTGCGAGCTGTAGTTTTCTGCCGCTTGAGTAGATTTTTACTCGAGCGGCAGCTTTCTCAATGCGGACTGGTAGTTTCTCATCGCGAACGGTCGCGAGCATACGCGACCACTCGCAATGAGAAAAATGACCTCGAAACGTTGAGAATCTCGCCGGGAGGTTTATTTTCCACGCTCGCGATCGCCAACTTGATGTTGCTGATCGCGAACAAGGAAAAAGTCTCGCCGGGATGTCATTTTGCTTGCTCGCGGTTGCCAACTTGACGTTGAGGACCACGAGCAAGCAAAAAATGACCGCTGCACTACGTAACGCAACGCTACGTGTGTTTGCTCTGTGCTACGTGCAATTCGGGTAGTGCAAAATAGTGCAAACTTCGCAAACTACGCGAGCGTAGCGCTTTGCCATTTGTAGCCCCTTTTCTGAAGTTTCAGTGCAGATCAGCTTAGGTCACATCTGTCACACATGCTATGGTGGCAATATTCTGCCCTGTTCTGAATCTCTATTGTGTGCCTTCCAGTCCTATGGAGTCTTCAGGACGCCCAACCAAGCTTCAGCTGGTAGCTCCATCCCCGGCAGCAGTCAACCTCTCTCTGCCCCCTTTTTATGAGGTTCCGGTGCTGGCTGTGGTTCTTCAGCTGCCAAATATTTTTTCGATTGCTCTGACATCAGCATCATTTCTAGGCCTATCCTTGGTGCATCCTTCACTGGGAATGGATTCTTTACTGAAACTGATGAAGTTTCCAAAGACTAATGCCTTTTGATCAGATTAAGACACAAAGGGCATCCGCTGCTTGAGGAGGAAAATCCTTGCATGCCCTTGCCCATTGATAAGTACTTTGAGCATCTTGAGGAACTCTCTAGCTCTGACTCTGATCTTGTCTCTCGTAATGTATGGATACACTTGATTATTTAACTCTGTAGAGTGCCAGAGGATAGAAACGTACCTAAATGTTGATCTGAAGTGCCCTCTCATGGCCTCTCACTGTGTAGGTGGCCCCATTAATGGCCATTTTGGACAAAACTGTGGAAGTTCTACAATTGCCTGTATCACTGCAGTTGAACAAAGATAGCCTTCTCATGGGAATCCCGTGGCATACTTGCTTCCCTTGAACAAAGCTTCGATGGACCTCATCTTCGTCACAAGGAGGAAACTTGCTTCTCCTCCAGCACTGAATCTACAAACTGCCCTCAGCCATTGTCCAGTGCTTGGAAACTTAAGGTTCTTGATCGGTGAAAAATAGAGTGCAGGAACGGGCAGAGAAGAGGCAAAAAAACAAGCAAAAAATTAGCAGAAGCAAGGCAGAAAAATTAGCAGGAAAAAGGGAAAAAGCAAGCAGAGGAGCACAACACGAAGGTAGCAGAGGGTAGCGGACTGCGGGCATGCTGTACAGGAGAATTGTCGCAGGAGGAGATTGCGCTGGGACCTGCTCAATTGGTTAATGCTACGGCCTCCAGTAAGTAGGTCCTAGAAGGAGGGCAGGCCCTGAGTGGGGAGAGGAGGGAAATGGCAGGAAATGTGCAGAAAGAGGCAAAATAAAGGTCAGAAACGAGCAGAAAGAGGTAAAATAAAGGTCAGAAACAAGCAGAAAGTGGCAGAATAATGGGCAGTTTGAGCAGAAAGAGGCAAAATAGAGGGCAGGAGCGACCAGTGAACAGGCATAAAAATGAGCAGAAAGCGAGCAGAGAGGGCACAAACAAAAGGCAACAGAGGGTGGTGGACTGTGCGGGCAAGCTTGACAGGTGAACTAACGTAGGGTAGACGGCGCAATACCTTTAAACATGACTCATGCCTGCCATTGCACCCTGTGTGTGCCGTTTAAAAATGTAATTTTGACCTGGCAAGATAAACCTCTTGCTAGACCCAAACTTTCCTTTTTAATACATATGTCACCCATAAGGTATACCCAAAACAGCCCAGAGAGCAGGGGGCAGTGCATTTAAAAACGTGCACATGTACCTTTGAGTTTTCATGTGTCCTGGTAGAGAAGAACTCCTAAATCTGTTTTTTACTACTATGAGGTCTACCCCTACCATAGGATATTCAGTGCTAACATTTCATTGGGAACAGGTAGAAATATCATAGTTGGGCTCAAAAGAGGTATCATTTAAAATCTTCTTTAACAGTAAAGATGGAGTTTAAGTCACAATTCTAAAAACACCACTTTTAGAAAGTTGGCATTTTCTTGTCCTAACCATTAGGTGCCAGTAGCATTTGCCACATGACTGTGAATACGCAGTTGGTCTTTGTGTATTCATCCCAAACACTGAGACAAAGGGGGACTAGGTGTTGTCACAATGGGACATCCTGTGGTCAGAAGTTCTAGATTGGAACATTCAGGATATCACATCTTCCCCAACAGATGTCCTGGGAATCACCGCATCCAATAAAAAGGCACTTCTTCCCTTCATTAAAAATGTAAGCTAGTAAAACCTACATATTTGGTGAAAACTATGATAATTAATTAAACTTCATCTTCTCTCTTTGATGGTCATCTTCCTCAATGATGTGCCGTACTGTTCACTGTTAGGGCTCCCTAAACCCCCGGATTCTAATTTGTATTTTTACAGAGGGACAGATCCACTGGGAGCGCAAAGACAAACCCAAGCAAGAAGATGTGCCCTACTGGTATCAAGCACCCTCTGCGGAGGTAGAGATGACATCCTACGTGCTCCTGGCATACATGTCTCAATCCCATGTGTCCAAAGAAGACCTTGGCACAGCATCACAGATCGTGAGCTGGCTCTCCAAGCAGCAGAACCCATATGGGGGCTTCTCTTCAACCCAGGTAAAAGGCGCAAAGAGTGACAATGAAAGTGCTCCATTAAATAACAATGTCCAAATATCACATCCGTAAGATGTCTTTTGTTTGTTATTGAACCTTATTTCATAGAGGGCTGGTCTGTTAATGGGACAAAGACATCTACCTCTAAATATGATGCTCTGCCACGTTGCCTTTTTACTTCTCTGGTTCTTCAAAAGGTCTCGCAATCACAGGGGTGAAGGTTTAATTTCCCTTCCATCGAAACATGAATGTCCTCACTAATGCACAACATTATCTGTGAACAATTTTAGGCCATTAAACCCTGACAGAGAGTGATCTCCCAGGATTATTTTAACACTTCAGATCATTGACGGGCAGGGAGCGGTTTGTCTTGGCCCTGTGACACTTTAAGGCCTTGAAGGATGGGATGGCAATGGTTTTCCATGCTCAGGTTAATAGGTAGGCCATGTTGGTCTTCCAGAGGAGAGATCTACCTGATTCATGAACTGCTTAAATGCTATTCTGAGCTAATAGTGAATGGTGGCCATACCTCACAGACTACATCTAGTTCAATAGGGTGTCGTTTTCTGAGATATGGGTGGCTGATGCAGAAACCTGCGTCTTCATGGATGGTTTCACAGAATAAACAGAAGCTGCCCCAAAAAGATTTGTGATGTCACTTGTAGCAGAATATTGCATGTACTAGTCAGTTCCCACCATTCTGAGAATCTGTAGTCTCTTTCATTTTCTTGCCAGTAGGTAGGTGCTGGTGCGTTGCCACTTTCAGGTGCATATAGGTGTGCGGATGGTGATGTAGGAGAATCGTGAAACTCCCAATCAGTCATTGTGTGGGCAGAGGCTTGTAGCAATGATTGGCTTCTGTTAGTGTTTGTACAGGTGAATAGACCTGATCTGTGTGAGTGCTTCCGATGATCCACTGTTCTAAAGGTGCTAGTGTGGTAGCGCAGTGGCACTCCAGCCAGTAAGGGGGTGGTGGTCCGTGGTCACTGTTAGAACAATTCTGCTTGTGTATGGGCACTTTCCAGTAACCATGTTGCCTCCATGTTCCTAGGACACAGTGGTAGCTCTCATGGCTCTGGCCAGATATGCTGGGGCCACCTTCAGTGAAAAGGGAGATGTCACTGTGACTGTCAAAAGAGGGGACGAGATCCAACAGCAGTTCCATGTGGACAACAAAAATCGGCTTCTGATGCAGCAAGCACCGCTCGCGAAGGTTCCAGGAGAATACACAATATCAGCAGCAGGGCAGGGCTGTGTGTATGTGCAGGTAAGGGAGGACTCACATTTTGGGATCTTTTTGTTATAAACAGTATCCTGACAGAGAACTTAGGAATTCTCCACACAGGCGCTCTCTATGAGGAATAGTTCGGGATCTCTGGTATGTCGTTGCAGGACTGCTGTGTCACCCCAGGCTTATTTAGGTAGAAGAAAGAGGTCTCTGAAATGTCAGGCACTGTAGAATGCAAGCCTCAGATTTTTGTAGACAAGAGATACATGCAATTACAGAAATAGATGGTTCAACGATAGTTTTTTTTATCAGTTAGAGGTGCATGAATTTCTAGGAAGGAAGGCCCAATATTTCTTGGTGGTTAGAGTGGAATTCTTCTTTCGTCTGTAGAAGAGCCCAGCAGATGTGCATTAGTTGGCATGAGACATGCTGAGTTATGCAGACAGGCTTCACTCCCAAATATAGCAGTTTGTTTACTGAATGAGTTTACAGGCATTTCCTGAATAAAAACTCCTCTTGTAGACGATTGTTCTGGTTACAAATTCTTAAGATATCATCTTGGAGGCATTTAGGTTTATTCAGTACTTAAGTTGAGCCGGTGGTTGCAGGTGGGGTCACCGACATTCATTTTTGGGGACCGGATCATTTTTCCTCATCAGACCTTTACCCAGTACAAGAGAAAGAAAACACAAAAGGAGGAAAGGAAGAGGAGAAATACAGTAAAACCGTGACAAAGAAAGGAAGCAGGGATGACAAAGAACCCAAAATAGTGAGATAAAAGAGCTGGAACTCTCTGATGGAGGATGAAAAGGCATGGGGTGGATTCAAGACTAACGTGACTTGGGGTTCTGAGCCATCACATTTTGTAGCATCTGCCATGGGCTTCTGAGCTAAAGGTTTTGGCCCTGCACTTATTCTGTTACAAATTAAGCACTGGGTTTATGCAAATATATGGATATGAACTTGCAATGAAGCCTGGAGCTTCCTGCGATTGGAGCCCCCATCCCTCTTGGCCATTTTTGAGGAAAATTATTAAATCCCATTTGTCAAAAATGTAGCACATGAATCTTTAACAAATTACTTCTCTGCAATTCATTGAAATTTATATTCTTGAGATTTTTCCAAAATTAAAAACTAAATTCAGTTAAGTCGGAACCCAGTTCAAAAGGTTTTTCCCTGAAGACACAGTTGGAATGTCAGTTTCACAATGGGATAGTAATCTAGACCTTTGCCGCATGCAGTTGTAGAATCCTTTTACCAGAACGTCCCATTGTCCCATTCTTGTCCTGGGTTTTAACCAGGATTTTCTTGATGAGATCCATCAAATTTCCTAGAATGGATTGCAACACCTTCAGCGTGAAACCAACAGTTAATTTCCATGAACGTTATTCATCTACAGGTCTAGGCTTTCCCTCTGGTGCTCTGTATTTTCAAGTATAAGAGCCGACAACGTACAAAACCTTCCTTTTGTGAGATTCTAGAGTATCAAAGCCCAGAAACACACACTCCTCAAGGCTTTTCCTAGGTTAAATCTATTGATTTAGCATAATCTGCTTCTTGATGTTTCTACTCTTTTTATGGATCAGATTCTTGGACTGTATCAGGCATTTATTTTCTAAGTGAGCTCTTTCGCATAATACATTCCATGAGCAGAAATACCCTTCAACTGAATTTTTCTCCTGGATGGGCCAGCTGGTGTTTCGTGGACAGTGGACCTTAATTTTTCAAATTTTTCTGTATCTGTTTCCTCTAAGACTAAGGAGATGAGACCGGAATACTCAACGATTCGTTTAAGTTCCATTAATGAAATATTTTGCAAAGGATTCTCAATTGCAGCAAATATACCTTCTGAAAACTACCCCCATTTTTATTTGGACCTCTGGGCTTTCACTTTTTGCCACTCTCTCTGATTTTCTCCATTCTCTTATTAATATTTTTTTCTGGCAGACAACTTTGAGGTACAACATTCCGCCTCCGAAGAGCGATGCCACTTTCAAGCTGGCTGTAACTACAGATCCAGAGACTTGCACAGAAGCAGCAAAATCAAAGTTCGGGATCACAGTCACTGCCAGGTGAGAATCTCTTACATCATGATTATACCACATACTTAACAGGATTCTAGCCACCATGGAAATGTGCTGCAGTAGAGGAAGCCTATCAATGGGGGAATTAAGTAAAGCTTCAAATTGAAATGTACCTGTGCAATTGTGTAAAATGTAAATTTTTACGTAAGCAAAATATCTCTAAAATATAGTTGGATTTGTCTTTATCCTCAGGAAAATAAGTAGAAAATGCTTAATAAATTGTCTAGATCTGCATTTTGACTTGGGAAAAGAACATTTTTATAATATATATAATTTTTATATCTAATAACTATACAATGGTAAATTTAGAAAACAGTACAATGTCAAAACCCAACCCACATTCATGAAATGTTGCTGGGAGCACAGGTAATGCTGCACCTGGTTACCTCTGAAATTTCATTGAGATGGGTGGCAATTAGAGTCAGTTAGCAACATTAGTAACCACAATTGACTCTCTGGAGGCATTAGGAAGCTACCTTAATAGAAGATACTGGAGAGGACAGGCCTGGTGGCTCTGCAATTCTCCAAGACGGACCGACCTGTAGAATGTTCATCTCCAACTCTTCCTGCCCCACTTGGTGCTTGTTTCATGTAAGGGAAAGATGGAAGGTCGCTCCAAGGTTACCTTCTATTTTCTATCCTAAAATCTCAGAGTAAGCCATCTTGGAGGAAGGCTCCTACTACTGAAAGAAGTACTGCTGCTTCCTCAGATGTTTTCCTTTGGTTAGTAACACTGAGCTTTCTTTTAGTAGAGGACTTAAACTTAAAGGTGGTCTCCAGCAAGGTGATATGTCTGTGCTAAGTGAACCTTGCATATCCATTTGACAATAGCATCACTATTGGGTCTGAAACACTCTTCAATAGCAACTGTGATGACATATAGATTGAAAAAACGGGAAGGTTATAATAATTTGGATGAAATTAGGCATTACTCAACAGTAACACATTAACCAAAGAACTTTGTATTACAAAACTACATTTCTTTGCCACAAAGTAAACTTCTTTTCAGTGTAGTATGATTTTCCACCATACCCGTGGCTGTTGTAGTGTTTTGGTTCCCGCTCACTGTTGCCACCAAGGGATCCACTTGGATCCACTCCTCCATGTGTCCACAGCACAATGATTCTTTGATGGTTAGGAAATGTAACAATCATAAATGTGGATTAAATAAGCGACAGAGAAGATGACTCTGATGGATTCTAATGTGAAAATGGGCCTACTTCTACATATTTGGAAAGTTTTAAAAAGCAGAGTGGGGCAGAATGGAGCACAGCCAGGATTTTGTCGAGAAACAACTCGGCAAAACGTACTTTTAGAAGATGAATTTTACAGCATAAAACATTTTGTGGGAAAACTGTTGAAAAAAGCGTTTCTGTTGGAAAATTTCCAACAAAAACTTTTTTCACTGGATAGCTGACCTCATAGGTGCAGTACAACTTCCCTAAAACCTCATGCATAGAAAACATGAAGTTCTCTGATGGAATGATAGGGGGTAAGTTGCCAATTTTGCATGGGAGAGCCAAAGTCACTTGCCAGTGAGGAGATGCAGTGCAGTTGCGCCCTCTATCATCTTCATAGGCCACAACCATAACGCTTGTGAAGCTGAATGGTCTCTTCTATCATCTTTGTTTTTCGGAAACCACATGACTATGAAGGAGCTGTGAAAGAATCCATCCTCCAAGCTTCTTTTTCCTGATTAAATAGTTTGTTTGTCTTTTGTTGTAATGCACGTATTAGCGGTGTCACCAGGCTTCAACAAGTAGTAACAGCGACTTACAGACTGTGCCATAACTTAATCAATTCCTTATCAATTACAACTTGCAGAAAAGGAACATCATCTGTCTCAATTTAGATACGCCTGTGCCAAATAGGAAATATACATTAGATGTTGATACAACATAGTATGGGTGAAGTTCAATCACCATGGTGCATTCTTTCCCTCTCTAAAACTTGGTCTCTATAGACTTTTAGGGCAAGAGAAATGGGCCTATATTTAGAGGATTTGTATAGCCTTATGACAGTTATGGCTTGTTGTGTTAATTTCAAAGAGCTGTTGTCCACCTGGCAAGACCATATGGGCTGATGGCCATGGATTTAGTTTATTGGTGATTGGTCTCCAACCCGCGGTCATTGCAGAAAGACCGGAATCTATCTACAAGGTGTGTAGGCTTGACGGCATCTTAGATGTAAGTGAAGTATAATCTGCAAACAATGACAAGGGTTTCTTACTTCCAATCAGCCTAGGAGGGTCGTTTTCGCAGTTTTCAAGGTTTGCAATCACATCGTTTAGGTATAAAGAAAACAAAGCGGGCACAAGAATGCATCCCTCGTGTACACCTTTCTTGACATCAACCTTCTCAGTCAGTTCAACCCCAGAGAACTAGGGCTTATGTATCCTGATGAAGTTGATTAAGTATATCCAACAAGTCTAATGGGAACTTATTGTTCTTCAATGTGTCCCATAGCTTAGAATGAGGGACTAGGTCAAACTTGGATTTGAGGTCCCCAAACACCAGGTACAAGTGGGACTTTTCAAGTAGAATAGTTTTCCAGTAGATGGTAATAAGCCGGAAAGTCAGGTCCCCTGGCTTCTGAAGCCCGCTTGGAGATGCGACAAAGCACTGTGTTCCTCTATCCAATGGTGAGATGATACAATATCTTGTGCAAAAGTTCTTTTGAGTCTCGTCAATTAGACTAATAGGTCTAAATTTAAGGAGGGAATCCCTTGAGCCACAGGAACAATCTCAGCTGCTTTCGAACTAGGGGGGGTGGCCATCCCTTTCACAATTAAGTTGCTTTGCGTGTCCATATAGGCAGCCCGGTTGTTTGGATCAGAAAGATAAAGATCACCAGGAACTTCATTGGGCCCAGCAGCTTTACCTGCAGCCACAGGCATTATGGCCCTCAAGGTATCTTTAAATTCAATAATTAGATCACGTTGGCGTGTCTGGTCTATAGTTTTAGATATAGTTGTTCCTAGGAGAATCCTATCATCCAGGGTATCTAGCTGCGTAGTTGTGTAAAGGTCTGAGAAATGCTTGTGCCACACATCACGCTGAATAGTATCAGCTAGGCGTTCAGTGGCACTATGACACTTATTGGCGACAAGCTGCCAAAACTTTCTAGTATCTTTTTGGTTTGGGGCCTCATCTATGTTATCCCAATCCTTAATATCCCAATCTTGCTGGCCCTTAAACTAAGCCACTCTACACAATTTCCTACAAGCTCTAATGTCGTCCACCTTGCCACCCAATAGGGCCTGCCTCAGATTGGATTTTGCCGTACTACAGTCCTTATTAAACCATGTTTGATAATGTTTGATTTTCCTGTGTCTATTAGTGGTCTGCCGAGTAAAGCATGCTCTCAAGGTATCATACAAATTTTCATGGGCCACAGTAAGGGCATCATAGGTAGCCTGTTGTGGGCAAATAGAGCTGGCAAGATGCGTAGGAGCGCTATCCAAAGCCCCATTCGTTTTAACTATGAAAACGGGCTTAAAGGCAACAATGGGCCATGTCACTCTACGCTAATCGTTGGAAGGGATTAAATCCACTGTATGTGAAAAGAGAATGCTTACAAAGTGCCTGAATATATTATTCAATGTGCAGTGCAGGGCATTATGATCGCTATCTACCCCAGAAATCACTTTTATGTCTATACCAAAGTTCCAGAGGGGAAGAGCAATCAGTACATAGTCGATCCTGCTAAAGGTACCTGGCCGATTAAATGTGTAAAGGGCAGTGGAAACAGAGAGGGTGGGGCACCCATTACAGGCCCTCAGCCCCAATGTTAGTGTGAGTGTCAATAGCTGGAGCGTTGCATCTGTCCAGCACTTTATTGCGGGGGGGCAGTTAATGAAGTAACAACCCAGGATTCATCCTCAGTTTCAAGGATGATATTAGTGTCACTGTCAAAACATTGAAATCACCAGCCCTAATTAAATTATCCTGGGTGTCAAATCCTCTCCTGTGAGTGGCCAGATGTGGGATAGTCACTGTTGCTTCACTCCCCCCCCCTTAGACCTTGGTTTTAAACGTTGTGCCTATATATATATATATATATATATATATATATATATATATATATAATATATTGTATCCAGTATTTGTATTGTGAAAGGGAGGCGGAGATTTTATTTTTGACGGCAATTTTAATCTTGCCTACTCTTGACTCTTGATGGAGTCCAAACAGGGTGGCAGAGATCCTGCATTACAAATATCTCACTCCTCTGTCTGCTTCCACAGCTACATTGGTAACCGGGAGACTTCGAACATGGCCCTCATCGTGGTGGACATGGTGTCAGGGTTTATTCCTGTGAAGAGCTCTGTGCGAGAGGTGAGATGGGGCAATTACGGCTCAAGGTGAAAGGTGGTGGTGGGATCTTGTTCCATCCGGAATCTGGGTTGTAAATTAGCTATTTCCTCTAGATTTCCTTTCCTGAATGGAGCACATTTCTGACTGTCACAACATTCACAAAAATACCCATCCTGAAAATATGACAGTGGTAGATTTCCTGGAGCCCTTTAAGGAGCACAAAGTAATCATGCAGGCTTTTCACCTAGTGAAACATTAGGATACTGAAATGTGCATGGTCACATTTGTCACATTTTATTTTGTAGGTTTTCTCTTATTTTCATCATGTGGACACATCTCTTAATCTACACACCATGAAATATGAGAGATTTCTGTTCCTTTTCAACCTGTTCCTTTCAAGGCCACCCCACTTATAATGCACACTTTCATGTCACTGACCTTAACACATGAATGCAACATGCTCTGCCATAATGGTGGATTTTTCAGAAAGACAAACTTGACTTGGCCAACCATTACAATACATCCCAAAATCATGCGCTTGAAATGGATGCAGATTGGCTGGGGCGAGGGGGAGATAGAGGTTGACAGGAGTATTCCCGAATGTAACAGTTTCCATTAAAATTCCTAATTATTTTTTTGTCAACTTTGTTGCGAAAAACACTATATATTTGCACCAATTGGGCACTACAATTTGATGCTCGGTCCATCCTGATTTATTTGCTGCAAAAGTGGTCAGTGTTTTTCTTAATTTCTTTTAAAATATTCGGCATTAAAAAAATGCAGTCTTAGGCTGGAATCCAATTGACGTTTAAGTGCCTTCCTTTGGTCAGCGCTGGTTTGATAATGTATTCCTCAGAAGTATGTCTGCTGGATATCTGTGCTCTTGGGTGGTAATATCTATAAATGTTCCCTCTTCTCTACCTATTTCCATCACAAGTGGAATTAGAAATGGCCGCCCCTCTTCCACATGCTTTCTATATGGAACCTTTCATCATTTCACTTCTTCAAGCACCAGCAGTGGTATCTGCCAAGGGTAGAAGGCAAAGGGCTGACATTTGTTAATGATATTTAATCTAGATCCAACTGCATCCTTCCCGTTCACTGAGACTCTTGTCTACCAATGTGAGATTAGATCCCGCTAAGGGGTAAAGGGGGCTTATTTACAAACCACTTGCAACGCCAGTGCGTCACTTTGTGTCGCACCAGCGGCGCATTTTGCTGCCCCATATGTACGAGGACATGACGAGCCAACCTGCTTGGCTTTTCGTGTCCTTCTAAATACGGCCCCTTTACACGCAGCACTTTGCGTGAAAGGGACATTCCATGGGTGTTGCTGTGGGTGTCCCCACGCAACACCAATGGAACCAGACACATTTTCAGATTTACTAGGAATTGTAAATCTGGAAATGCGTGTGAATACTAAGCCTCCCCAAGGGAGGCGTAGGGAGCCGCAATGAGGAGAAATGTATTCATTTTGCCTCTTTCTATTTCCCTTTTCTATACGTGCTGCATTCTGCAACACACATAGAACACGGAAATCACCTCTTGTGATTATTTATGTGTAGGTAGGTGTTCTTCTTGCACATAAACAATCATTAAAAAAAAATACGTTTTACAAGTTCTATGTGTGCTAATGCAGCACACATTGAAGTTGAAAAACACCTTTTCAGATTGGTTTTGTGCAGAAGTGACCCCTTCCTGCACATAAACAATCATCCCCGTGATGCAGGCATCCTTGCACCATGGTGCAAGGGTGCCTGCGTCGGCACATGGCACTTAATTGTGTGCCAGCGCAGGGGAGAGCAGAGGGATCCTTCATGTCCCTGTGCTTTGAAAGTGCCACAGTGTGGTGCAGCCAAAAAGCCTGCGGTGGCGCGCTGCGGCACTTTATTGAAAATGAGGCCCAAAGTGAGAAAACTCAAGCTACGATGATTGCTGAATCTAGATTCCCAGATCTGGTGATCATGAGTATCCTGGAAATCGTGAGTCCCTCTCACCAATGATTTCCCTAGAATATTTTCATAAAATCTGATAACTATAGTCATATTTTAAGTTGTTGGAGAATTTACCCCTGCATCACAATTATTCATATTTGGCCGCTGTACATGGCTTGAGCCAAAACAATATTTAATGCACGATGCCACATTAGTTACTGATACAGGAAAAGATAGGTATGGTTAAGTTTGGGTTGAGCGCAAAAGAGAGGAGAGAGTCTCAGACCGATATAAGATGCATCTAGTCAGTGACAGAAGATGGTGTACTAAGTGAGTTGTGGGGACTGAGTGGGCAGATATACAAAGAGAGACAGGATGGGACAGAGATAGATGACCGCAAGACACCGAGAGAGCAAGTAACAGGGATGAGAGGGAGACAAAAAGCATAGCCACAAAAGGTGACGGATGCATGGAAGCATTGAGTGTGACAGAGCGGCAGCATCCTGTAGTAGTGACGTGCACATAAACAGGTGGTCAGGTGGGTGGAAAAGCTGCATAATAATAGGAGGGGCTCAAGGACCCTGGGATGCACACACTCAACTGTGCTTTTTTGCTCACAGCTAAAGGACAAGAAGGATGTTAAGAAAGTGGAAATCACACCAGATCAAGTCACCATCTACCTGGATCAGGTGAGAGCTGCTCTTTTCTTCAGTTTCTTATATTCAGTTGGACATTGAGGGCCTGATTCACAAATGTAACGTATGACTTTTGGTCTGAGTTTAGCCCTAACGTCTACCTTTACTACTTTTTGGTATTCACATAGGTAAGTTATGATTAGTATCTTGACGTGCGCACTCGGGGTGGAAACTCTGCACCCGGGGTGGAGATCTGCCTGAGTGAGGAGATTTCCCCCAAGTGTGGAAATTCCACTCTGGATGCAGAGTGGATTTTCACACCCAGGCAGAGATCCTACCCGAGTGCGGAAACTCTGCCCCGAGTGTGGACTCCTAACTAACCTTTGTGAATACCAAAAGTCGTAACCTTAAGACTTTTGGTCTAAGTTTACCTTTGTTAATCGGGCTTTAAATCTAAAAGGAATTGAGATTATAGGAACACTGAACAGGGGGGTTTACATGAGATGACCTTGACCGTATCAACATAATTTACTTCTCCTAGAATCAATTTCTCATTCTCATTATCTATTCAGTGACATTTGGATTGACTGGCGGCCTGATTTAGAGTTGGAAGGCAATGGGAAATGATCTGATTTCTGGAGGCAATGCTAAGTGTTGCAGAGACTCTACTAATGGACTTATATCCACCAGGAAGATGGGAGTAAACCTCACCCGTGGCTGCTCCGCCAGATTTTTCATTTATCAAACAAACTCGAAGTCAGGCGACGAGTCCAGTGTGCACAGATTTAGGATAGTGTCATGAGTGTTTGCCTTAATACTAGAATTCAGGAGGCTATGAAGTTCTGGGAGACTCAGTCACCTCAAAATTTAGCACAAAGTCCATCTTTAATTTTACTTCTACATGGGAGACTCTGCGTTACGGGAAACATTGTGAGGTGCATCCTGTGGTGGATACTTTGAGAGAAGTAGCCTTTGCTTATAAAGACGAGTCCGGAGTGTAGCCTGTGACTCTTGGTTACAGGCAGAAAGCGTTAAAAGTAGCTTTAATCCAGAGGTCCATGAAGTGGCTTTTTCCACCTCATATAATTTGAATCTCCTAAGGTAAAGCTCAAATGCCTACGACTTATGCGCCTAATAAATACCCTTCCCTTGTTGAAACTGCCAGTGGTGTCTGAATACTTTTATTTGCCCCATTGTTGGTGCAGGTTTATCTCTGAAGCCATTAAATATCTTGCAGGTTTTCTGTGGCAAACATGTTCCTCACATTTCTTTGGTTGTGTCTCTGTTAGCTTGACAAGACCCCACATCAGTTCAGCTTCTCACTGGAGCAGGACAGTGAGGTGAAGGACATGAAGCCAGCCACGGTGATGGTCTACGACTACTACGAGAAAGGTGAGACCTCATGGTAAAAGAGCGGCAGCCAATGGTAGGAGCTGCTGTCCTGGTCACAGCCCCTGCTACCTTGGTCTCAGTGTTCATGAAGGCAGCAGTAAGATCAGAAAGTAAATGATATGTAGACCAATGTTTGTTCTTTGTACTTTCAAATCCTTTCACTCCTCGTAGCCCATCAGCAGCAAACAGGAGGCAGCTGCATGACTGAGGTTGGGACAAAGGGTCAAGCGTGAGTCAGAGTGGGCGAAGCCACTTCTACTAACCCTGAATCAACATTTTCATGAATAGCAACAGATCATGCGAGCTTCACTCCTTTCTGAGAAGATGCTGTGTATCAGGTCCAAGCCTGCCAGCAACATTTCTTCTTTTTTAAGATTAAACTCCAAAAGGGAGCTGATTCTTGAAAAACCAAAATCTATTATTCTGAGGGACAAAGAATTTCTCCCTTCATGCGAGGCCTTTGAACACATTCTCTGCCCAGGAAGGCCGTGTTTTACATGCCGGTCCTGCCCTCTATGGCTGCCCCAAGCAGGCAGATCTAGTGGTCCTTAACCCGCCCGGGTTAAGGCGTGGCAGCCTCTTAGCATGACGTGAGGGCCCTGTGGGAGAAGGCTGTTTCCGATGGTGGAGCTGTCGAAACCCAGCACTGTCCCTTTCACTATAAAGTGGGGGAACCATGGGTTAGGCCTGGAAGGAGCACCCTGATTTACGCCAGTGCTTGTGCTTTACCAACCTGTAACTGACTCCCTATGTCTTTATAAATCATCATTGTGGAATTGTGCCCTGCATGAGACAATAGATATCTGCTCAAGCATGCTGTGAAATGATCCCTTCTAGCAGACAGTGAGCCCTGCAAGCAAATAACGCCTCCCATACAGCAGTCGTTCCCTCTTACCATGGGACAGCTGCTCCCGCAAGCTAGCCCTACTTACTAGGCGCTAGCCTCCCTTAGGCGGCTTGTGTATTCAGGGAAGCAGGACCATTTTCCCATGTAATCCCTGCCTTTTGTGTTATCCGCCCTAGTTTTGTAACGGGGGTAAATTGATTTTATTTTGTTTGCAGGACAGTTTTGACAAATCTATCTCTGCAGGAGAAGAGAGACGACCCATTAATTGAGCCTTTTCTGACCCTTGTTTCTCCTTCCCTTGCAGGTGACAATGCAGTAGCAGAGTACAACGCCCCCTGCAGTGCAGGTAGGTGTACTGGTGAAGGGCAGGCTCCTCCCTGCAGACACATGGCTAACACCCCCCTCGGTGGTTCCTGCTCTTGTTGTCTCTGTTTTACCCACTCCATCTCTTGCTCTTCTTTCCCTTTCCTGCCCCCACCTCGCCTTAGGTGCTAGACTGTCTCTGTTCCTATCATACCTGCTGCTATGCCCTATCAGCAGTTCACTGTGCACGCTGCTTGTGTACATAAGCCTCCCAGCTGTGTATATTTACATCAGTAGTATTTTGGCTCTGCACAGTTAACACCACATTTCTTGGCAATGAACATTTACATGAAGTTTTCTGTAAGTGCAGCTTTACAGCAGATCTAATAGCAGTGTATGTTCCAATCCAGTTTCTATACACCTGGTCTCTTGACACTGTTACTTACAGCAGCTCTCTTGGTAAAGTACCTTTACTGGAGGTCTCTTGGTAGTGTAACTGTACATCAAATGTCCTGCCAGTGTAACTGTATTGCCACTGTACATTCACAGCAGGTCTCACACCAGAGATCACAGTAGCGTACACTTCCATCACACTTTCTGGCAAGGTGACTTTACTACAGGTCTTTGGGCAGTGCAATTTAACATCAGGTCTCCTGTCAGTGATGCTATATGGGCGGTCTCCTGGAAGTTTAAATATAGTCCAGTTCACCCTAGTTCTCCTTGCAGTGTAAAGTTCCACCACTTCTACTGACAGTGTAAAGTTGCACCAGTTCTCCTGACAGTGTAAAGTTACATTGGGTGCCCTGGCAGTGTAAAGTTACATCCGGTTTCCTGCCAGTGTAAAGTTACATCCGGTGACCTGGCAGCGTGAGGTTACACCAGTTCTCCTGACAGTGTAAACTTGCATCCGGTGTCCCGGCAGTGTAAAGTTACACCAGTTCCCCTGACAGTGTTAATTTACATCCAGTGTCCTGGCAGTCTAAAATTACATCCAGTGTCCTAACAGTGGAAAGTTACATCTGGTGTCCTGGCATGGAAAAGGTACATGCTGTTTCCTGCCAGTGTAAAGTTACATCTGGTGTCTCGGCAGTGTAAAGTTACACCAGTTCTCCTGACAGTGTAAAGTTACACCAGTTCTGCTGTCAGTGCAAAGTTACACCAGTTATCCTGGCAGTGTAAAGTTACACCAGTTATCCTGGCAGTGTAAAGTTACACCAGTTCTGCTGGCAGTGCAAAGTTACACCAGTTCTCCTGGCAGTGTACAGTTACACCAGTTCTCCTGGCAGTGTACAGTTACACCAGATCTCCTGACAGAATAAAGTTACATCCAGTGTCCTGGCAACGTAAAGTTAGCCCAGTTCTCTTGACAGTGTAAAGTTACACCAGTTCTGCTGGCAGTGCAAAGTTACCCCAGTTCTCTTGACAGTGTAAAGTTACACCAGTTCTGCTGGCAGTGCAAAGTTACCCCAGTTCTCCTGGCAGTGTAAAGTTACCCCAGTTCTGCTGGCAGTGCAAAGTTACACCAGATCTCCTGGCAGTGTACAGTTGCACCAGTCCTGCTGACAGTATAAAGTTACATCTCGTGTCCTGTCAATGTAAAGTTCTGTGCGGTGTTCTGGCAGTATAACTTACACTGGTTCTGCTGGCAGTGTAAAGTTGCACCAGTTCTCCTGGCAGTGTAAAGTTACACCTAATGCACAGGTAGAGTAACATTCACTGCAGGTCTCATGTTTGGCCTCTATGGGGCGCTGTAGGTTTGAAAGACGGTTTGCTTCTTGTATATTTTTAATGATGGATCTTTGGCAGTAATATTTACATCATGTCATTTAGCACTGTAAGGTCACAGAAGGTTGTATGACGATGCACGCTTATACTTGGTTCCCTGCAGCTGTACATTTACACCAACCAGCCAGCAGCCTAGAAGCACACGTCTCCAAGTCTGGGAGCCAGGCCCGGTTCTAGCGGGTGGGCCGGGTGGGCCAGGCCCACCCAAACATGCGCCTGGCCCACCCAAACAGGAGCCTTGGCCCTCGCAGTGAGGGCTTGAAGGCAGGCGCGCAACGCCATTGTGCTCAAAGGGCAGTCTGTGTGTGTGTGCGCCCGGGCTGAGACAGCTTCCCGGGCGAACACACACACACAGCTTTTGAGGTTATCGCAGCCGCACCCGAGTACTTCACAGGTCTTTAAAAGACCATTTACATGTTAACGAGGCTTTGTTTATTTTTTCACCCCTTCATCTCCACATGGCGAAAGGCGACAAATCCTTACTTTGACAAGGGTAACCTTTGCCTACTGTCCTGCTGCATGGATATTTCTTTTCCTATGCAGCGCAGGAGAAAATAAGTTTCTTTATTCCTATTCACCTTTCCTGACCCCTGCAGCGGCTTATCACATCAGGCTGTGACACAAAGTTTGACTAATGGAGTAGTAGGTAAGGGAATATGTGACTATTTATTTTTCTTTTAAAAATCTGCACAGGCCCAGCAGTACACATACTTCGTGTGCGCTTCATTTAAACAGTGTTTATCATTATCATGGCTGATGCAGGACAACAATACGACAATAAAAAATGCACCAATAACGCTGGTGATTAATGATCCGCTGGAAAGCAATCCTTTGTCTGTTAGTAGTTTTTAAATGCAGATGAACTGTATTTTATGTGGAAGCTCAGTGGGTTACTGCCTTTGTCACAGAGATCCTTGTGTTACTTGCAGTTTAGAAGTTGCAATCCTAACATAGGACAGTGACCTATGAACTGTTATCAAAGAGCTGCATACAGACATGAATGGTATAGTTAGAACTTCGCTTTCTTTTTTTGTGATTTAGTTAGAACTTCCTCAGTCTTTCATAATTCTAATGTTGCTAAAATGAGTATGTTTGGGCAGAGATACATTTTTATCAGTAAAGCTGACCCCCATGGAATACTCTTTAAATCCTAAGGTTGTGTTTCCCCAGAGCAAACCCTCTCAAAATATACTGCCCACCAGTATGGATGACATGTGATTCCTACATCATGTAATCCTCATTGGCTTATGTGACATTCCCTGCAGACTGATTTACATACTTGTATGATTTTTACCTTTATTTTAATATTGCTCTCCCCTGAGGCGGAAGCCGGGGGATTCTCTCTCTATCCTTTATTTTTAAAACTTGTACCTGCACTTGTACCAGCTGATATTGTCCGTGCATAGGGCAATGATTAGTTCGATGTATTTTTAAATACATTTTGGGTGGCTAAACCTTGGCGCTTACCTTCTATAAATCATCGCGCGCTGCAAAGCGCGACTGCAGCTTTCATCCCCAACAGCGCTGCCCTCTCGGTCGCGGTCACGTGACTTCTCCTACCTCACCCGCCATCTTGAGGAGGGAAGGGCTGCGCTCCAGTCTATCCAGCGCTCCCGCCCTCTTAGACTACTTAAGGGGCGTTTCTTCTACCACCGGCAAAAACCTTTATTTTAATATTGCTCTCCCCTGAGGCGGAAGCCGGGGGATTCTCTCTCTATCCTTTATTTTTAAAACTTGTACCTGCACTTGTACCAGCTGATCTTGTCCGTGCATAGGGCAATGATTAGTTCGATGTATTTTTAAATACATTTTGGGTGGCTAAACCTTGGCGCTTACCTTCTATAAATCATCGCGCGCTGCAAAGCGCGACTGCAGCTTTCATCCCCAACAGCGCTGCCCTCTCGGTCGCGGTCACGTGACTTCTCCTACCTCACCCGCCATCTTGAGGAGGGAAGGGCTGCGCTCCAGTCTATCCAGCACTCCCCCCCTTCCCGCCCCCTCGATGTATAAAAGTATAGGCACTTCCCGTCCGCGCAGCGGGCGGGCGCAGCGGGCGTGCCGGCGGCGCGCCGGAGGCGCGCCAGAGGCGAGCCCGTCTGCGCCCGTCCGCGCCGGGACCGGGCCCAGGGCCACAACCCCTGCCCAAAAGGTATCAGGAGACTTTAAAACATACACCAGCCATAACCTACATGCGCTTCGACCACTCAATATGGCCAAATGTTCAAAAATCAAACCCTCAGAGATCCATAAGGATACTGCCATCATTTGCCCTCACTGTTATGACACTATCCCATTAATACTTCCCCAAACTAACGGCTCTTCAACCAAACATGATGTAGGTGCTGTCACTTCCATAGCCCTTATAAATGCTCGCTCACTCGGTAAGCATAGGCAGGAAATATTTGATCTGATAACTGATTTTAAACTCGATATACTGTTTATCACCGAAACATGGACAGATGATACTTCACAGCCAGACTTGGTCATCGCCGTTCCAGAGGGATTTAAAGCCTACTGTCAGGACAGGCCTAAACAAAGAGGGGGTGGGCTGGCCATAATTGCCAGAGATTCATATCCTGTCAGAACGACATCTATTCCATCCACTTCCTGTGAGGCCATGCAATTTGCTATCAACATTTCCCCCCTGTTTAATTTCAAGGGTATACTAATATATCGTCCTCCAGGATCAAAGACGACCTTCCTGTCCAACATAAACACCATGATGGAATCTGTAGCCACAGAAAGTAGCTTCACGGTTTTAGGTGACCTGAACTTTCACTTAGATCTAGGTCACCTTACCGATTCTGCCGCCCTCATCTCTGATCTAGGTACCCTAGGGCTAAAACAACTTGTCACATCCTCTACCCATCAAGCAGGCCACATTTTAGACCCCATCTTTTCTAACCTAGAAGGACTGCAAATCACCAATATTTTGCCTATGCCTTGGACCGACCACTCTGCAATTTTTGCAAATATAGCCACCAATAATCACGGTAATAATAATCCTCAACCTATACCTAAACAATCTTTTAAAGATTGGAAAAATATAAATCAAGAAGATTTGAAGTTCATACTAGAACAAACCCACCCAGTGTTCGCTTCAGACCCCAATTTAGCGCTCCAGCAATTATACGACTGGATGGGCCAGGCAACACACCAATCAGCCCCTTCTAAAGAACACTCTAGTAATAGAGCTAAACCCACCGCACCTTGGTACAATGACAAACTAAGGACACAAAAACAGATAAATCGTAGCAAGGAAAGAACTTGGAGAAAAGACTATGATACTAGTAGTAAATCTGTCTATAAGGAATCCTTAGCACTATACAAAAACATGATAGCGGAAGCAAAAAAAAATACTACAGTGATCAAATTGAGAAAGCTAAGAACTCCAGCAAACAACTATTCTTAATCACCAAAGCATTATCAGGCAATTCCCCAGACCTCACTCCCCCCCCGTCACAATTTTTGTGTGACTCTCTTGCCTCTTTTTTCTACACTAAAGTAGATGATATCTACCAGGCGTTCTCTTCCAAATCACCTCCGGGTTCAATCTCATCTACCACTCTCCCCCCAGCTAACACGTTCCCTTGCTTCCAACCAGTCACCCCGGACCAAATAAAAAATACATTATCTACCATTAAATCAGGTTCACCCCTGGACCCCTGCCCTTTATCTGTACTTAGACCAGTAATGGATGCCATTATACCGGCACTCACGCAGGTTTGCAATTCAATATTGCTGTCGGGCAATTATCCGGTCCTTCTCAAAAACACTTTACTAAAACCTCTGCTAAAAAAACCCTCACTGGACAAAAGTGAGTTAAAAAACTATCGACCAATTGCTAGTCTACCCTTCATGGCAAAGATGATTGAAAAAATCATGAATACCCAGATTTCCGAGTTTATTGAAAAACATCAGCTTCTCGACAACACGCAGTTTGGGTTTAGAAAACATCACGGGACAGAGACAGCCTTGATCAAAGCCGCTGATGATATCAGGGTCATCAGGGACCAGGGTGGCACTGCCATACTGGTTCTGCTAGATTTATCAGCGGCTTTCGACACGGTCGACCACAACACCTTGGTCGACCGTGTCCAAGGACTTGGCATCTGCCACACTGCCAAAAACCTTATAGCGTCCTTCCTAGCCAAAAGAACGCAGGCTGTCATTCTGGGACCCTTTCAATCAGCTCAACTCTCTGCTCCCTGCGGAGTTCCTCAAGGCTCATCCCTGAGTCCGACACTTTTCAACATCTATGTGTCGGACCTTGCTAAGACCATCAGAGCACATGGGATGAGCCTAACCTCTTACGCCGACGACACCCAACTAGTGTTGGGGATTAAAGGCGACGGAGAGCAAGTAGCTGAAAAATTTAAGAAAGGGCTCCTAGATATAGGAGACTGGATGGCTACAAACTGCCTAAAGCTAAACTCGGAAAAAACCGAGGTACTCATCTTCGGTCCACTCTCTCCAGCCTGGTCCACCTGTTGGTGGCCAGAGACCTTCGGTACTCCTCCTACGCCCACCTCGAAGGTTAGGAACCTTGGTGTCATCTTTGATGATGGACTAAATTTCATGAACCACGCCAACAAAACAGTATCAACAGCACACTTGAAGTTAAAAATGATCCGGAAAATACGCCCTTTTCTCCCTGACTCTGCCATTAAGACACTGGTTTCTGCCCTGGTCCTCTCATCCCTGGACTATTGCAATGGGCTATTCCTCAATGCTCAAACCAGAGTAATTGCAAAACTTCAAACAATACAAAATGCGGCAGCTCGCCTTCTTACCGGCAAAACAAAGTTTGAACCCATTTCCAAAAACATAAAGATCTTCATTGGCTTACTGTGCAAAAAAGAATTCATTTCAAATCACTCTGCATAGTATTTAAAACTATCAATAATCAAGGACCACATTTTCTAAGAGACCAATTACAATCTTACAAACCCACAAGAGCTTTACGATCAGCTACTCTTAGCCAACTGGTCGTCCCTCGCACCAAAACAGTTACCTGGGGTGACCGACGCTTTTTGGTGGCGGCCCCCAGAGTCTGGAACACCTTGCCCCTTAACATCAGACAAAGTGTTACACTGCTTCAGTTCCGCAAACTCTTGAAAACCTGGCTGTTCTCTCATTAACCTCTTTTTCTTTTCTTCCCTCACATCTGTTCAATTAACTGGTTTACCCCTTCACATTTCCTTAGTCAATATTGGTTTTTAGCGCCAAGACGCCTACGGGTATATGCAGCGCTTTACAAATATTAAAAATAAATAAATAAATAAATAAATAAGATTCATTGTCTCTGTATAATGTGTGTGTGGTGTAAAGTACTGACACACACTACACTGATATGAGTAGCGCTATACAACAAATGAAATGCATATGAGAGAGGGGCTACGGAACGATGAGGGGCACTGGTGGAGGGTGGCAGTGAGGGAATCTAAGGAGGAGGTAGTGGGAGGGGCTGTGGAGCGATGAGGGGCACTGGTGGAGGGTGATAGCAGGGCTCGAGTCGGGGTACCACCGGGTGGACGGCGTCCGCCCACTTATTTTACCGGGAGCTCGATAACTGAAGCAAATGGAGCCACACATTCACTCTTTGGCCTCTCTGGGGCGAGATCGGAGCTCATTCAGAATGCTGCTCACGCGCTGGCTTCTCTGATGCAATGGCATCTAAGGCAATGAGTCGGATGGTGCAAGCCACCTTTCGCGATGTCACTTCCTGTCGTTTTTTTTTTTTTGAAAACCTTTATTAACCATAGTTGCATCAATTGGCAATGTACAGTTCTGCGCCAGAGCATCAGGTCGGCAATGTTCGAACACATACAGTCAAATGATTAAACACAGCCGTTTAGCCGACAACCCGGAGGTCCGGCGGCGGAGTTCAGTTGAACATAGATAGAGGATTCAGGTGTGTGCATTGCGTATAAGCGAAGCGATGGTGCTTTTCTGGTATGTGTCGCGTCGTTTCTCAGCTAAAGCGCATTGTCTGCGTGTGAGGGGGGCGCTGTGTAGCAGCCCGCTGCGCAGCATTGTCAGCTAGCCCCTAGGGTCACAGGAGGATGTGTGCTGGGTGCTGGGTTGTCTGTCAAGTGCCCTGATTTGTGGGCATCGGAGTCCCGGTGGCCCGCGTGGAGCGTGGGTTGGAGCGCGACAAGGAGGTTGCAGCATAGCTCGCAAGGATGCACGTGGCGACCGTTGTTGTGATGGAACACGTGCTCTGCTAGGGAGCGTAGCCAGTCGCCGAGCTGTTCCCCGGGTGTGCAACATAAACTTAGGGATCAAGGCCAGGGTCGAGAACTCGGGTGGGGGCTAGAATAAGAGGGGTGAGGGGTAGGGGGGGGAAAAGTGGAGATCCGCTTGCAGCAGTGTGTGAGGAGATAGGGGCTGTCCAGCGGGGCGAAACCGGGCCGCCCGGGGAGCGCGTCGAGCGGCTGGTCGCGGGGGGGGGGGGGAGAAGGGAGGGGTCACTAGTGCGCGCGCCCTCTCGAGCAGCAGCGGCGGTAAGTCCCGCGCGCGCGCCATGACACAGCGCAGGAAATATCCGACATTGGTAGCCTGTCGCGCAGTACACGAGATGTGCCAGGGAAATAAACAGACCGAGAGGGCCGGGAGCTATCCCCGCCAGGGTCTCAGATATGTCGCCATCGAGCTAATAGTGTATCGGTGCCCACCTAGTGTTTAGGTTATCCCACGGGTTCGGCAGGCCGTCTGAAAGGTGGCAAGGAGGCCATCCCAAAGGTGGGCGATGGGGTACTGCCTGAGTCCCGCAGTTTTTCTCACGGAGGAGCACTGCACTTTTCGCCTGCGCCCAGTTGACGAAGGATGCCCTCCAGTGCCTGATGTGCGGAGGGGCCGTCGCCTTCCAATGCTTGGTGAGCAAGCGTTTGGCCGTAACAAGCCCCATGTCCCAGAAGCGCGCCTGTACTCTATTCGCTTTTGTGCGCCTGTACAGGCCCAAGATACATGCCTCCCACGTGCGTGGCAGCCGTCCATCCGCGCCGCGCTCTATCAGTGACAGCACGTCGCTCCAATATGTCCGCACGTCAGCGCAATGCCAGAGCATGTGCAAAAGGTCCGCTCCTGGTGACGAGCACCGTGGGCAGGCGGCATCCGTCCGCGAGAAATATCTATTGATCTTCTCAGGAGTGAGATACGCTCGCTGTAGTATGTAATATTGTATGAGTTTGAAGCGGGGGTTGCGTGGAACATTAGTCGGGCTGGCCAGTATCATCGCCCATTCTTTATCCGTCCAGTCTCTGCCCCTGTCCGTCGCCCAGCGCTCCCTTAGTATCGAGGTGGACAGTCGCGAATGTGCGAGGAGTGCCTGCACCAGCCAGTGTATGACATGTGCGCCGTTTCCCATAATATGTAGATATTGGATGAAGGTATGTGTCGGCAGCTCCGTCGTCATGTCACCCCAAGAAGCCGAGAGCGTCTGCATGAGGGAGGCATGTAGGAGGAACTGTCCTGCCGGGAGCGCCGTGCCGTCAGCCAGGGCGGCAAACGTCAGCAAGTCGCCATCCTCATACAGGTCACCTAGCGTATCTACACCTGCCTGTTCCCACCCTGCCAAATGGGCCTCCGTGAGGGGTCCCGTCGGGCCAGGCATGCCCAGTAACGGTAACTCCGGAGCGTACGGTGTGGTCGCGCGTGTGAGGCGAAGGCACCTCTGGAAACACCTGCGCGCCACCGCCAGGTAAACCTGGGAGGGGCAGGGCGCACGAGTCAGCGGATGAAACAGCGTGTGGACTTGCGTCCGCGTCCAGGCAGCCACATACGAGGCAGTGTCCTCTAGTTGCTTGCCGCTCAGCCATCCCGCCACCCATTGCATCTGCGCTGCTAGATAATATAGCTCCATATTGGGGACCGCTAGGCCCCCAGAGTCAGTGGGCATGTACATTTTGGCCAGTGCTACCCGCGGCCTCCCCTTGTTCCAGATGAGGTTGCGCAGCAATACCTCCAGGTCGCGGAATAATTTGGCGGGCACATACAAGGGCAGGTTTGCGAAGTAGTACAATAGGCGGGGCAGCACTATCATTTTAGTCAGTGCTACCCTGCTAGGCACGCTGAGGGGCAGGGTGTTCCAGTAGCTAACCTGCGTACGCACGGATGTGATCGCTCTGAGGAGATTTCCATCTAGGACGTCCGCCGGGGATCTGTAGATCCGTATCCCCAGGTAGCGGAAGGTGGTGGGGTACCACCGCAGCCTGTCCCCCCCCAGTCGGACGTCGCACTCAGGTGTCTCCGGGCCAAAGGGGTAGGCTCCCGACTTGGCCCAGTTAACCCTCAGGCCCGACAGTGCCTCGAAGGTGCGGAATACGTCAGCGAGGGAAGCAGGGATGGCGGTCATGTCTCTGACGTATAGCAGCAGGTCATCTGCGTATAGGGACACCGTGTGTAGGCCATCCGGCAATGGGATTCCCCATTCCAGTCCGTGGTCACTTCCTGTCGTGACGTCAGCATCCCCCTACTTCTTTTTTTAGGACTTGTGCCCTGGGTGACAGTGAGGGAATCTGAGGAAGAGTTCATGGGGTGAAGGGGAAGCTAGGGAGACATGAGGGGCACTGGTGCAGGGTGGTAGTGAGGGAGTCTGAGGAGGAGGGGTTACAGAGAGATAAGGGGCACTGGTGGATGATGGCAGCGAGGGAGTCCGAGGAGGAGGTCATTAGGGGGAGGGGCTATGGGGAGATGAGGGGCACTTGTGGCGTGAGGCAGTGAGGGAATCTGAGGAGGAGGTCAATAGGGGGGCCATGGAGGGATGAGGGACACTGTTGGAAGGTGGTAGTAAAGGTATTTACGGAGAAAGAGGTTATTAGTGTGGCGCCAAAAAAGACTTTCTGGGCTACTGTGGAACATACTTTAAAGTGCGTGCTAATTATATGTCCTGCGATATTCAATGTTTTAAGTTTGAAGGTGATTTTACTAATGTTTTTACCGGGAAAAATGAAAGTGGAGCCCGATGGTGCCTGATATGGGGCTGGGGCCCAAGGTCAGCTGTGAGATAAGGTGCACTGGAGAGGAGTAGTGGGTAATCAAGCCTGGAAGGGAGTGCGTTGCAGAGTCAGGGGTCAGGTGGAGGTAGTAATGAAGAGGGATTCTCCCTAAAGGCTCGCACAGAGGGAGCCCGAGAATTGTCACTTGCCTGATACTCCCTCCTCAGAAACCTTTTCTTCCCATCAAAGGAACATTACATGAAAAAAACACTTTTTGAGAGTGATAATATTTAGAAAGAGATTTGGAAAAGAGTGCGCTTTACTGGGCCTTGTAAGACTAAGAAGAGATAAAGGAGGGCCCTGAAGCAGGCCTGCCCAGACATATATGCGACAAATCGAGCCCGTAGTGGCCCACCCAAATGCACCCTTGGCTCACCCAAATAAAAATTCCTGGAGCCGGGCCTGCTGGGAGCTAAGTTTCTGATCTGTATTTTTTCTCTCCCTTACAGGTGACTCCACGAGCAAAACCACCGAATAGTGGACGTGGGCCGCTTCTCCTCTGGCCCCACCCGAAGCCCCAGCCTTCCTGTTGCTTCGCCTCTCCCCCCTCACCCTCTCTGTACAGTCCCCTCCCTTTTCCTCGTCCACTCTACACGTCACTCTTCCTCTCCAGCAGGGGGTTCCTTAGTGAAACTGGAGACGATCCGAATGGAATTCATACAATTGGAAATAAACCAGCTTCGTATTAAAAGCGGGTGTGTGGTGCCTTCTGATTCTACTCCAAGCACGTTGTGTGGGGGAGGGGCATCTGTGGTTAGGTCTCTCACACTTTTGGGCAAGGATGCAGTCAATGCACTTTAGTGAAAACACCGCGTGACTCTCCAAGCAGCATCCGCAGGTGTTACAGAAACATAATGACTGGTGTAAATGTACACCCTGTCTCTTTCCAGGGCATATTTACATCACACCTACAAGTGTGATGTAAATATCCCGGTGTCACATTTTCTGGCACTTTAACATTACACTTTCCAGGTTCACTATAAAACGAATTGCATTTTGGGGTCCTTTGTAGGTTCAGCCAGGGCGCAGGAGTTCGAAGTGGGGCAGATACACACACTAGGGAGGATAGAGAACAATTATAAAGAAGATTTGTCAAAGCCAATAGTCCTAACCCGTAGCATTATCAAAGCCCACAGAGCTAGCCCATAACCTTGCCGTGCAGACTTGCAGAATTTACCAGTGCTTGTTTTTTTAGAGATGGCCGCTGTGCGTGCTCACAAATGTGTGGCAGTCATATTGGAATTGTTTTTTTCGTTGCTCTGAGGGCATCCAGCCCAGATGTCATTTAACTTGTAGAGTGGTTAATAACATCAGTAACAAAGCAAGAATATTAATAATAAAAATACTTTCTGGCATAAATATTTTGGCAAAAATATTAAATTTAAAAAATCATTGGCAAAGCCAATAGGTCTGGCCCTGACATCCTGGAGCAGTGATACATTTGTTTTCAGTTTTTATTTCAGGCGTATGTCATAAAAGGAAAGAAAACAGACAGTCACCTAAAGTGGCACCACATCCTTGCAATACAATTTAAAAAAACATTACTGATGCGACTGTTTTACTAGTGATGATCTTTTAAAAAAAAAATGCCTTTATGTGTTGTCATGCATTTCACAGTTTCGTTTTTGAAGGTGACAATAAGAAAGAATCACGCAACAAATTGCCATTTAGCTGGGCACCTGAAGTGCTAGGAAAATAAATATCCATTTTTTAACATCGCTTTGAAAGAGCTTTTTCACTGAAGAAAATGAACTATTTTTAAACCGAGGTGAACAATGTGCTCAAGCTTTGTGCAGTCACTTAAAGTGAAAGGCATCAATAAGTAAAGTGTGCCACGCGTTATGCTGTGATTGGTGGAAGCTTAATGTGATGAAACCTGCTGTCCCAAAACCAGCTAAAGGTATGTATATATATTTTTGAAGTTTTGGGAAAATAACAGACTTCCAAGACAGCTAAAGCGGCCTCAAACGCTAAACCTAAATTATTGCTCCATTGGATGGAGGTTTTGTATTATTAACTCCAGTATGGTGATATTTTTAAAAAACATTTTTAGGGCACATTTTTTTGTCAGATCATATTTAGGCCTCAATATTCTAGTAGCATTCCATGGTGTCTTCTTGTGGTGTCTTCATTGTTTGGGCAAGACCACTGACCTGGTCAGTGTGACCCCTCTACCCCGCGCAGCTTCACCACTGAGTGCTGAGCCCTGAGCGCTCTACTGCTGGGTGTTCGAGGCCCTCCCCCACCTGCAGGCTCCTGCCTGCACCTCATCCCTGGTTATCCAGTGGGAGAGCACTCTGCGCTTCTGCTGTTCTGCCTCTATTGCCTTTTTTCTCTCTGCCCTCTTTTTTTCTTTCATTTTCCTCCTCTTCCCTTTTTTCCTTGCTGCTTCTTCTGCTGTACTGCCTCGCTTGCCTTTTTTCTCTGTGCCCTCTTTCTCTCTCTCTCTCTTCCCTTTTTCTTCATTTACCCGTGTATTCTCCCTGCCGCTGCTGCCCCTGCGGCCCCTTCCCCTCCAGTGTGTACCTTCCGCCTCCCAGCTAACTCACCGTCCCCCGATCCCTACTTAATGGTGGCTACTGTGCGGCTGTGCAGTGGAAGTGCGCAGCGGGCACACCAAAGGCAAGCCCGTCTGTGCCCGTCTGTAACCCGACCGCGATCAGTGCCAGGGACCCTGGTCCTCTGACCCGCCTTGGCTACTACTCCAGCACCCTCCATGATCTCAACCCCGGACGCAACAACAACTGCCTGCTCTCGACACAGAACAACACCCAAGCCCCTCTCTCCTGTCTACACTGCTGCCGCACCTTCACCCACTTCTGTACACCAGCAGCATCTTCCGGCCTAACGGACTTCACTGCTCACAAACCACTCAACTGCATCCTCCTCAACATACGCTCCCTACACAAGCATGCCATAGAAATCTGGGACTTCCTCAACACCTACTCGCCCGACGTTGCCTTCCTCACAGAAGCCTGGACCAATGCCAACTCCACACCCGACATCACTACCGCCATTCCGAACGGATACAAGATCAAGTGCAAGGACCGCCCCATCCATCCAGGAGGCATCGCCATCGTCTACAAAAACATCCTCTGCATGACCACTGTCCGGGACAACACAACGATCCTCATGGAACACCTCCACTTCCAGATCCAGACCAATCCACCAACGACCTTTCCCGGAACCCTCATCTGCAGACCGCCCTGCCCCAGCACTCTCTTCATCAACGCCATCACTCACCTCAACACACTCCACACCCTCGCCTCCATAGACTACATCCTACTTGGAGACCGCAACAGAGAATTTGGCACTCAGCACTTTGGCCCGAGCCCCTGCCTTGAATCGCAAGCACCCAGCACTTTCCACACGGTCCCTGGAGGGACGATAAAGCGACGGCGGCGGTCCCGCAGCGCGGGAGACCGCAACAGAGAATTTGGCACTCAGCACTTTAGCCCGAGCCGCTGCCTTGAATCGCAAGCACCCAGCACTTTCCACACGGTCCCTGGAGGGACGATAAAGCGACGGCGGCGGTCCCGCAGCGCGGGAGACCGCAACAGAGAATTTGGCACTCAGCACTTTAGCCCGAGCCCCTACCTTGAATCGCAAGCACCCAGCACTTTCCACACGGTCCCTGGAGGGACGATAAAGCGACGGCGGCAGTCCCGCAGCGCGGGACGCGCGTGGGCGTGCCCGGGCGAAGACCGGGCCAAGACGGGCCCGTCTTAGCCCATCATAGACCGAAGTAGACTGGACTGGGCCTCTGCACAAGAGCCTGTAAGGTATTGTGGAAGTGGGTTATCGCTGTCATTACTGTTTGATATTGTGCTCTTTGTTCTCGACGATGTGACTATACCCGGTCCTCCAGCTGTATCCCGCATCCACGGAAGTAGACCCACACCATTTAGGTCAAACTGTGTAATTATGGGCAAAAGAAAGGCACAAACTGCTCCTCAAAATATTAACAACAGGCAGCCTAATACACAAACGCGCTCACGCCAGACACTACTCACTTACTTGACAGGGGCAGTGGGAGTAATTGAGCAGCAGATTCTAACTGTAGAGGAGTCATTGAGCACGGCTAATTTAGAACCGGCTTCAAACCCAATAACTGATAATAGTACACGGGGGTGCCTTGATTTACCAATTGAAAGTTCGCCATTAAAAACTAATGGGCCTAGTGTGGATATATCAGGTCATATTACAGGGAGTGACCATGATCAAGAAGGACAACCACCTCCCAAGCGAGCCAGAAATCCTGCTTCCATTCCTAAAACAATGGGGACCCTAGGTGCACTACCGGCGATACCTCAACTTAAAACACGAAAAAAGGTCTACAAAAAGTGTTTATCGCTAGTCTCGCAGAAACCAGGGGATAGGGGTAAACATGTAGTCACCCCGAATACTCATATTGAAAAGGAGGTGACCAAGACTAACGATGAACTGCATTCCCTGGATATCTATCTTAGAGCAACATTAGATAACTTATCAAGCAGAATTGGGAAGCTGGAAGATCTAGTACTTACCAGTCTTAGCAAAACACAGCAACTCCTCGAGGATTTATTAGATGTGCATAAGCGCAAGAAAGTATCAAGTGACAATGGAGAGAATTGTCAAACTGCTGGTATATTACCCATCAGTAATAATGAACAGACCAGAGGCTTATTACGTAGACCAGAGAACAACTTTACCTCGAATCAAGAGGCCCATCTTAGTACTCACCCTCTAGTCCCGCCCGTATCTATAAAGCCCCCTGGCTCCAATCTTAGCTCTATTAGCATTGGGCAGGGCATTGAAGGTGATCAACGAAACAACAACCCGGATCTACACCCCCTACGTAGTCGTGCTAACAAACGTACCGAGTCCACAGAAGGGGAGCCCAAAATCATGGGAAATCTAAGAAATAAATCACTACACTGGCTAGGCTCTAGGACAGGACTCACAGAAAGGCTGTATGATGACTTTAAGATGGCCAGAAGGGCCCCGTCGATTGGCAAAGGCCGGAAGATCATGAGGGGGGACTGTGTGATATTGACATTTAAATCTCCAAAATTAGTCCGTGAAATACTGAACAGAGCTGGGTCTCGTACCATCTTTACCCAGGGTATTAAGCTGGTACCATTAGGCTTTTTTTACCACCCAGACAGTATTAATAAATGTACCCACTCCAGGGAAGTACCAACCCCGGGTCCTACGAGTCAGTTCAATGTCCCTGTTCATAACCGATTTGAAACATTCTCTAACCTTGACCTAGTTGATTGACAACAAATGGGGGAACCTTGCTGTACAGTTACAACTAATACTATGGATCGGGTGCCCAGTACGAGTCATCATGACCTGCCACTTATTAACATATTAGACGAGCCTCTTGAACCGGAAAGACCCAGCCCAGAGCGGGAAACGGAGGCCATCAGCACATTGGAGGGAATCCCTAGCCCAACACAAAACATTCGTTACTCTCAGCCATATGTTCAAAATGCCAGGATAAATGACACTGGAAGAGACCCAGAGGATAGGAGCCAAATACTATTCTGGAACATTGCAGGATTAAAATCCAAGGAAGATAATACTCTGTGGATTGAGTTTATTAACAATTTTAACATTATTAACCTACAAGAAACTTGGATGAAAGATCCTCTACACATCAGAGGCTACAAAACATTCCACAGCTATTGCAACTACATCTGGCAGAGCCAAGGGGGGGGCTGTGCACATATGTCTCACACTATCTCATTGTTGGAAAAATTGAATTTATAACCACTGAACCTCATTATCATATAGTGATCTTTCACGTGGATAGAACTTTTTGTTTGGTAATTGTGAACTTTTATAACAATTTGATACCTGCTCTGGTTACAGACACTCTGAGATCATTGAGCTGTTCTATACACACTTTAATTACCCGATTAAAGAAGGAGGTCTTTGTGATTTGGGGTGGGGATTTTAACTCACCCGTTTGTAAATATACTGGTGAAGATGTCTGTGGACTAACGTACGGAAATGGGGAAAGCTTTGTTCATTTTCCGCACACATTATATGGGGACTCCTTGAATTACATAATGTTCACTTTTGATTTAGGGTTTGCTAATAGTTTATGTACCCCCACGATTCCTTTTACCCCTACTTTTAACGCACGAGGTTCAACATCTACAATAGATTTTATTCTATCTTCATGCAGATATTCCGCCTGTATTAATAACTTTACGACACATGAGATAGCCCTAAGTGATCACTTCCCCCTTAGCGTAGATGTTACCATGCTCAAACAGAGCACAAATGCTAGACTAATAGCCGCTGAAAACGTTAACCATATTGTTGGGATTAGGCAAAATGGCTTCGCACTAAAATGGGCCAATGTAAACACCAATAAACTCACCCTAAAAATTGTTCTTAATTGCAAAAGCATGCTTTTGACATGCTTAGATGAAAGTACACCTAGCAAGGAGATTAGGGAAAACTTCCTGGCTATTTCAAAATATATGAATGAGTCACTTTTTATCAAAAAGACCAGGACCTCGACAAGAAAACAAGGGTGGTTCAATGCTGAATGCACTGAAGCATACACTAACCTTAAAAACTGTATTCATGCCTCCGACAAAAATATTGAACATATCAGGGAGGCAAGACGCATTTATAAAACTGCCATTAAAGATAGTAAGTCTATCCTAAAACAAAATACATGGCGGGCTCTACACGATGCTGCTGATAGCCGCGATTTTTCTGCCTTTTGGAAAGTGGTGAATTCCCCTTTCATGGCAAATAAGGAACTGGCAGTTATGGAGATTGCCATCTCCGAACCTGAATGGGTAAAACATTATTCTAATTTATATAAAAACCCGATTTTAGAGGACCAACATTGCGCATTTAATACAGTAGGTACAGCACATGATTATAAAATGAACTTTACCCTAAATGAGATTACTGTAGCAATTAATTCTAGTCCTGCTGGTAAAGCCCCAGGCCAAGATGGTATTCCCGTGGACCTTTTTAAATCAAACGTGGCATTATGGGGTCCACTCCTAACTCAGGTCTCTAATGCATGTAACAACAGTGGTTTTTTACCAACTTGGTACGAATCTGTGATCGTACCAATTTTTAAGAAGGGAGACAGATCGAACCCAGCTTGCTACCGCCCGAGATCGCTGCTGGATTCCACTGCTAAGATTATCGGGCGGGTTCTATTGAACAGACTGCAGATCTGGGCTGATGAACAATATATCATTAGTGACCTACAATATGGGTTTTGTGAGGGTCTGGGCACTGTTGAACAGGGATTAAATTTGCATATTTTAATGGACAAGTATATAAGGTCAAAAAAGGGCATACTTTTTATGACTTTTGTGGATTTGACGGCAGCTTTCGACTGTGTTATACATGATAAGCTGTGGGTGATTTTAGAAGGGCTGGGTGTAGACTTATTAATTATCAGTTTTTTAAGGGAACTTTATTCTGGAGCAAGGGCAAAGGTGAGATATGGGAGGGGCGGAGAATGCACAAGCCACTTTGGAATTGAGAGAGGGGTGCGACAGGGCTGTGTCCTTGCCCCATTTCTCTTCACTTTGTATATAAATGGTCTGGAATCCATTTTAATTAAAGAGTGCAGGGACCTACCCAATGCGGGCAAGCGACCTATCCCTGCACTTTTGTATGCAGATGATGCAGTCTTAATGGCCCGTACACCACTTGCACTTCAAGGGGTTGTTAATTAATTTACTAGCTTTATGTCCAATTTGGGACTTTCAATAAACTGCTCCAAAACGTACACAATGAACTGTGGGGCAGGGACAAACAAGAGGGTCAAAACTGTATATATTAACGCCAGTCCAATAGAGTACACTAAAACATTTTCTTATTTAGGGATTTTGTTCGACAGGACAGGGAGCTGGACCGAGGTGATTAAAACTAGGCGCCTGTTGTTTACTAGGGCATTAGCGGCCCTGTCAAACTTCACCCGCAAACTAGGTAAGCGCCCGCCGGTTGAACTTTTATACATTTACAAGGCCAAATGTGTGTCTATTGCTACATATGGAGCGGGTGTATGGGGCTACGCAGACATAAAGGTCATGCAGACCATGGAAAACATGTTTCTGAAGTTTCTTCTGGCAGTGCCCCAAAGCAGCTCAAATTATATATCCCCTATGGAACTGGGTATCCCATATCTAGAAGACATAATTAAGACCCAACCTGTTCTTCTTTGGCACAGAATTTGTCTGTCAGACGAAACTGGTTTTAACCGCTACCTACTGACTTACGTATTGAAGTCTGAGGGTGTTAAGTCTATTAAGTGGCTGGAGTACGTGAAAAGGTTTTTGTCAGACATAGGTCATCCTGAATACTACACAAATCCCAGTTTGAGGCGTAGCATATCCAGGAAAGACCTCAAGGCTTGTTGTATGGACTTTTTGGGCGAAAACAGAACAGCCATAGAGATGAGAAGACCGACGGTCCAAGCCCACTATTTAACTCTGCCGTCACCCACTATTCAATTATAATTATCTCTAACTGTTTATGACTTTGACCGTTTTTTGCTGACCCGTTTTAGATTTAATATTTTATTTAGATTTCTAAGTTTTCCAGTGATGAACGATTGGACTAGAGACTTGTGTAAATGTCCTTGTGATGGAGCCTCATTACAATCCACTATCCACATAATGTTCTTTTGTAAATATTACGATATATTAAGAAAGAGATGGATTATTCCGGTTTTAAAGAGCTTTGGTTTGAGACGTTGCCGCCCGGCTCTTTTAGCATTGCAATTTTTAGAGAACGAATTTGTTATTGCATCTGTTACTGTATTCCTTAAAAATGCTTTTAGATGCCGGAAATCAATGCTAATGTGATCTGCAAATTAGCATTGTGCTGATCAGGAATTTACTGTTTTAAAAACTGTTTTAATACTGTGCTTTGATGGTTATTGTATCTTATAACCGAATAAAGTTATTATTATTATTATTATTATTATTATTACTTGGAGACCTAAACTTCCACCTGGACAACAACGAGGACTCGTACACCACCTCCCTCCTAGAGAACCTCTTTTTTTTTTTTTTTGCAAAAACAATTTTTATTGCTTTACCCGATTACAATTGACATCATCACACCCCTGGTCATATCCAGCATGTAGGAACCAGTGCATAATACAGTCTAAACCACTTCCAGCTAGTAAGTCACTGTCCCCCAGAACTCCCATATGCAATTACACCCTCCCCTCACCCACATGTCAGTGTGCCATAACACCAGGTACCAGGAGAAGTCTCTCTTTTGAAGTAGCCGTGTTAGTGGCTGCAGGCCACTCCCCACCCCCATAGTCAGGCTCAAAGCAGTAAGGAGAAGGAAAGCCCTCCCGCCCTCCCGCGTGGTCTATCGAGTACCTCTCTACGATTCCGCTTCTACAGGCCGCTCCTGTGCTTCAGTGCCCTCCTCCACATCTGCTCCCCACCCTCGGAGTTCAACCACTAGTGCTTCCCATGTATGTGCCATGGCCAGCGCCTTTTCATCGTTTCCCCGCAGCGCTAGCTGCAGCCGAAGTGTGCCCTCACTATCCGCCCATTTGGTGAAGGCCGCTCTCCATCTCGTAAAGCTGGGACCAGCTCCTGATTTCCAGTGCAGGGTGATTTCTCTTTTAGCCACAACCAGCCCTAGGTCGCAAAACTTGCTCGTGATTTTCGTGCGCGGCGTGTGGGGAAACCATAACAACAGACAAACTCCCATTTCCACCCCCAGTTCGCGCCCTGTCACTTGGGACAAGCAATCGATTACCTCCTCCCAGTAGCGACTTACTGCTCCACAGGACCAGAACATGTGTTTGAAGTCAGCCCCCTCCTCCCCGCAATGGGGGCATTGCGGTGTGGGGCCCCCAAAGTACTGAAATAATTTAACTGGCGTCAAGTATGCCCTATGCAAGATGAAGTACTGCACCAGTTGAAACCGGGCTCCCTCCTAGAGAACCTCACCAACATAGGACTGAAACAACTAGTCATCACGCACACAGTGGGGCACATACTCGGCCCCGTCCTCGCCGAAGGAAACAGCGTCTACTACAGCCACAACACGGAACTCCTCTGGACAGATCCCCGCTGCATCTACTTCTCCTTCAAAAAACCCATTGTACACAAGCATGCCCACTGCCTCCCTCGCAGAAGCTGGAACACGGTCACCTGAAGACCAGCTCATCCCCGCCCTTATCAGCATCCCACCACCGATTACAGCAGACACAAACACCGCAGCAAGCAACCTCTACTGCTACATCTTTAACTGCGCAGACACACTCGCCCCCCTCAAGTTAGCCACTGCAAGACATTTCAAGAAAGTGAGCTGGTTCACCCCTGCACTCCAAGAATCCAGACACTCCTGCAGACGCCTCAAACAGACATGGGGGAACAACAAAACCTCAGAAACATGCCCCGCCTACAAAGCAGCTACCACCACACACCGCCAGCTCATCAGATCCACAAGGAAGAAATCCCTCCAAGACAGAATCCTCAGCAATGCTCACAGCACCAAACAACTCTTCTCCATCATCAAGGAATTCGCCAAACCCGGCAGCGAAACAGACGTCCTACCCTTCCAAGAACTCTGCAACAGACTCAGCACCCTCTTCCACCATAAGATTACCATGATCTACAACAACTTCCAAAACCAAGGCCTCCTCAACACTGCAGCCCCCCCCCCTCCATGAAACGCCACCCAACAGACCCTGCTAAAATGGACCCCTATCCCGACAGAAGACACCCTGAAGACCATGAAAAGCATCCACTCTGGAACACCAGCGGACCCCTGCCCACACCACATCTTCCAAAGAGCCACCTCCATCATCGCATCCGAACTATGATACACAATCAACTGCTCCTTCGAGACCGCCACCTTCCTGACTGGAAACACTGCATGAAGCAGCACACATAAAAGTGACAGAATGGCATTTTAGGATTGTTTATTTGCAGGAAGGGGCACCTTCCTACACAAAAACAATCCTCCCCTACATGCAGACACTATTGCACTATGGTGTAAGGGTGCCTGCGTTTGCGCTAAGTTGCTAAACTTAGCGCCATCACAGGGGGAAATGCAAGGCTGCACCACAATCTTGTAAATATGGTGCAGCCTTGCGTTTCAGAAGTGGCGTGGAGAGGCGTTAAGCCAGGAAGTCTAACGCCTCACTTCGCCACTTCATTGTACATATGGCCCTAAGTTTAGACCAAAAGTTTAACTTTACGACTTTTCGCTGTTCACAGAGGTAAGTTACAAGAAGTATCTTCAAGTGCAGAGATTCTACTCCGAATGCGGAGATTCAGCTTCGAGTGTGGAACCCCGTTTCCGAGTGCAGAACCTCCACAGTCTTGAAGATACTACTTGTAACTTACCTTTGTGAATACGAAAACAGTAGTACAGTTAGACTTTTGGTCTAAACTTTACTTTTGTGAATCGGGCCCTAGATCGATATCTACTATATATTATGGTATTAATATGTTGGAATTTACATATTAATAACATATTATAACCCAAATCTCGCGTGTTACCACCCTTCAATTCCTCCCTCGTGGGTTGCGCTATGCTGTCTCAGAAGTAATTTAGTAGACAAAGTTACGTAACAAAGACACATTTGTAAGTCAGTAGAATACCTCATGCATCATCAGTTGACGCCTCTCATCAGACGCCTTCAGGATGTTCCATTGAGTGAGTCCATGTCCGAGGCTGCGTGATACCTTGTTCACTGCTGTTATTCCACCTTTGGAGTAGTCCTGTGGCAGACTAGAGCCTGATTTAGCCACCAAGGCGATCAATATCACATCCCAATCAGTGGTTGGGTCAGTTCCACCCCGCTTTGCCAACAATTTGGCCCTGCTCCCTCGACCAGGGTGCTATACTGAGTGCCCCTTCACTTCTCCAACACTTAGCTATGCCATGATTGGCCAGTACTAGGGAGAAATCTGTAGATCTACCTGTTTCGTTCGATCCTTTGGGTCTGTTTTGGCGACCCAGCAAACAGACCGCCGCACTGAGCCCCACCATCCTACCATTAACCTCATCGATCTATTTTACTGTAATTTCCCAGTAATTCCAGATCACTCTACAATCCCAGTCCATATGATAAAAATCCGTTCCAAAAGACCACACTTTTGGCAGAGGTCAGTGGCCCCAGGATACACGCACCCTTTTTTTGGGGGATACCCCATAGATCTATATAGTTAATCTTTATGTATAATGCCCATTTCCATAGGCTGCTCAATGCCGCTCCTGTACGGGCCCCTGCGTGAACTCCTCTGTGCATATGCTACGGCTAGTTACATGATTTGCATTCGTGTGGTTCGCTCCCTTGCCTCCTGGGTCGGCTCCTCAGAACATACAAAATACATTTCATTAAGCTGGAAAAACCAATGGCAATGCCACAGTTGCAAAAAAAAAAAAGCATTGGCAATGCCAATCTGTTTTGTCTTGCCAATAATTGATTCCTATAAGTAATGGATTTCTCTAATGTGGAATTCTGAAGCTTGCCGATATGAATAAGAAAGAAAATACATTTTGAATTGCGCTAAAGCGGATTTCATCAAGCGGAATGGCCAAGCAGCAAATGGCAGCTGTCAGGCCCCACCCAAGAAATGTACCAGAATTATATTTATAGATATGAAAAACAAAACCATTTGTGATCAACATTCCCTTTTATGAATCATTCATTGAAGGCTTTTCACGCCAAACATTTTATCTTGTCACTCATCACAGACATTGAATGACACGTCCATAAGTCCAGTAACTTTCAAGCTGAATTCTATTGTATAAATCTGTCCTCTCTCTGTGGTGTGCCTTCCAGCAGTGCCTGAGCTGTGCCTTACTATCTTCACTATTAAACCAGTCCTCATTTAGTATTGTATTGTATGATTTATACACTACTTACTACCCCTACGCAGGGCACTTATCAGATATCCTACATGGCTAGTACGCTACACCGTGAAGGGTGAGTTGTTGAAAGGGTGTCATCTTTGTTTTGAACCTATATGAGAAGTGTTTCCATGTCGTTTTTAATGACCACCGAGGTGCAGTTATTGAGTAATGCAGCACATAGCAGTGTGGACGGAGGAAGAAGTGTCAGAGGTACATCAATGTATTCACTAAACTGGCAGCTTTCATCAGCTCTGCTGATCCATTTGGATTTGATTCTAGTTTGCAATCTTGTGAAAGGAGATGCACAGTTTGGCTTGAGCCTGCGCTCTTTAAATGTGAATAAAATCCCACACTAGCCATGACAATAAAAGCCAAGGGTGCTTCCTACTAGCAAGGCAAGTGAACATCTGAAATTAACTAGGTAGGAAACAACAAGTTGGCAAACATGAACTGGAGGCACTACTGGGGTGGACTGTATGTGCACTGTTTAATGTGTTTCTTTTGATGTGCGGAAAACCGATACAAATATATATATTTTTCAAATAATTGACAAACATATTGGAGGTAGGCCAAATATACTGGGATAGCCTAGAATATTGCATGATTGTGTACATATAAAGGAAACAAGAAGTACAATGACAATTAGTGATGTTTAAGGCAGAAGTTAGGTATCACAAACATGCTATTACATTTTTTGCTGAAAGACTTGTGAAAACAACAAGCATTGGCAAAGTCAATTGGTCTCGCCTATGCAAGAGCTATTAACTTTGCCAATATGGTTTAGCAATGTTGTACACCAGACTGGCTGCTGCTCAGCATGGCTAAAAGTTAACAGAGTAAAGGAGAGTGGAGTGGAGTGTTGTAAAGTGGAGAGTTGTAAAGTGGAGAGTTGTAAAGTGGAGAGTTATGGAGTGTCGTAGAGTGGCGTGGAGTGGTATACAGTAGAGCTGCATGGAGAGGAGTGAAGTGGAGTGTCATGGAGTAGTGTACAGTCTTTGGAGTGTTGTGGAGGGAGTAGAGTCATAGCGTGGAAGGGCGTAGAGTTGAGTGGCATAGAGTGGATCACAGTGTCAGAGTTGAGTATAGTGGAGTGCCATAAAGTGTTGTGGAGGTTTCAGAATTCAGCAGATGCTGCACTAAATGCTGCATGTGAGCAACCAAACCTGTGTTACTGTAAAGAGTCACATCCTACATAGGATGAAAGTATTTTTACCCAGATTCCATAAGGAAATGTACAGAGACAACTATACTTGTTACTACGTACACAAAGAATAAAGAAACAAGCCCCAAAGAAGTCCTGGATTGGACAAAATGTGTTGGCTGTGGCTACAGAGAGAAGAAGTGTTGCAGGGATTCTGCTCATGAACAGAACTATGCTTGGGACCATAGAACATCAGCATGTAGGGACTGAGTCACCGTACTATCTCAGTACCATGAGCCAGAGTCCAACTAGCTATAGTTACTCACTTTTCCTCCTACTCATATCTAGAAAGATAAGCGAATTGACACCCCAGAACACAACACTCCCAACCCTCTCAGGGATTGCAGTAACAGGACACCCCCTTTCGCTCTCACACTCGTACTCATCCACAATAAGATATAACAGAGACATGAAGGAAGTATAAATTATTTATTAAAACTATTGTGCTCTAGAATGCAGTATACGTGCCACAATCAGAAAACAACTGCCTAGCAAAAGTACCAGCAGCATAGTCAGTAAACTGTATATTATGAAAAGCCCTGTCATATTATGACAGAGTAGCCTAACCTCACCTCCCCTTCTACAGAAGCAAAATGATTATATTACAAAGATCTCTGTGATTAGCAGCTGACCTTGTACCTTAGCATACACAGATAGACGTTCTACATTTCAGATACAGTTGTGATCATCTCTCCAAAACATCTCTCTGTGTGTGATACATTACTGTGCGTACCTATATGACAAGGCGTACATGATCATAAACAACAGCTGCATTCTTGTGTTGTGTCTAGATGCTAGTGCCTGACCAGAACAAAATAACAAGGGACATTGTTGTTTGACCTTGTGTGTTTTGTTCAGACTAAATCCCAGGAAAGAACAGAATGAGAAAACAACTACAGATTATGTGTGAAAATACAATGTGGCACAAAAGCAAACATGTTTATATAGTAACGTGTGCAAAGCAAATGCAGCCTGTGTCGTGCAGTTAGGCTAACATAGGGAAAACTACAATGGGCTATATACAGAACACACAAAACCCTCCCCTTGCTCAGGAAGGTAGCATGTAAAGGGATAACAAAAATCTGAGGATAAACAAATTCAAAGAAATTACTAAGAGTTATTCGATTTTGGAAAACCACAAATGGCAGATTGGAAAGAGAAAAAAAACAAAATAATGCGTGTCAGAGGAATCCAGTATATAATCAATCATTGTATAATCAAAGGACTCCATAATGGGGTCTGACCACATGTAGATGGACAAATCAGCAGCCCAGTTCAGAAGCTCCAAAGAGCAGACATGATTCTCAGCTCCAACCGATGCAGGCACTGTTACCGGGTAACCTGCGTTAACTTCAACGAAACATTGATCTAATAATCGCTGTGCCGATGCACAGGAACTCCCATTGGCCATTTGCTCCAGACTCGGATTGGACAGAGGTCGCACACCCAAAGAACAGTCCTGTTAATGGGCCACTAAGGGACTCATCAGCAGTTCGAGATACAGGGCAATGGGCATCTATACAGCCAAGCATGTGTCCAGTGCCCATTGAAAGAGGCACCAGATGCAGTGAAGTACAGGTTGCAC
Organism: Triturus cristatus; assembly: GCF_964204655.1. Taxonomy (NCBI): domain Eukaryota; kingdom Metazoa; phylum Chordata; class Amphibia; order Caudata; family Salamandridae; genus Triturus; species Triturus cristatus. The sequence continues at coordinate 1,717,305,559 of NC_140590.1, forward strand.
ACAGGTGAAGTAAGCCCGGTGGATTATTAAGCACCAATTTACAGCCAATGCTGGCAGTGGAACCATTCCAAAGAGCTGAACCATACGCTCACGGAAGTGCTGTAGCGATGCCAGTTTCGGGGCGGCTGCAGAGGGAATATCCATTGCGGAATGGCAGTACAAGGATGAGAATGCAGCAAACAACGAACAGCAATAATGGAAAACCACTGAACACGCTAGAAAAAATAGAGTGTTTAAAAGAGGGAATTACTTCAAAAACTGTTTGAAAAGAAGTCATGAGGCCAGAGCCTACTAGTTTAAAAAAGTGGACTACGCCCACTGTATCAGAGGCATTAAATATTTGATGTATCAATTCCCCGAAACGCAGGGGCAGATTTGTATTTAACAATGACCGTATTTCAACAGTAGTTCTAGCCACCTGCAATTCGAAGGTCTTGCGGGCAGATGTAAGAGTGACTTCTTGTTGAAATAATAATGCTTTGAGTTTGCTTAGCTTGTTGAAATCTGCCTTCAAAGTTGGAATGGAAGGCCACAGGCAGTTGTCTACAATTCCTTATGGGGGGGGGAAACAGGACGTTGTTACAGCAAGTGACTATCTGGGAAATGAACACAATATACGGGACTCCCGCCCACATACTGCAACAGTCCTGGTTATTAAGCATGAGATAGCTTTCATTAGAAAGTACTGTAATGAAGGGAAGAATAACAGGAACTGGAGTTCCTTTTAAATAACAAGCCAAATTAGGCACCAATACATTACACGAGCCATTAATTTTAATGTGTTGACAAACAAGGGAATGGCCAGCAGGGAGTCACACTCCTCTCCCGTGAGAAATACTTCTCTATCAGCACGCTCACAGCGATAGGTGAAGGGCAGGGACCACAGTTCATGTATGTAGCTGCTCCCAAGGGATTCATATCTACCTATTCGAAAATGTTTCCTGCAAGCTGTAAACTAAAATGTTGACATGGGCAATTAAATAACTCCATGTATTAATTACACCGCTAAAGGCATTTGGCGATAGTGAATAAGAGTTTTTGCATATTCTCTAAATGTAGCATGGTGTAAGTTGCTTCTTTCGTAGCCATTGATTGTTGTTTGTGTATTAGATTGAAAGGCAGGAACAAAGCAGTACAGTCAAGGTAATGCCAAGGAACACGTCCATTTTTGAGTGTTTGAAGTGTCCAACTAAACTGCATAATGGATCTGAACTAACTCTGACCATGAAACAAAGTTGACATATTCTGTACAATATCAATAACAGACGACACAATGCTATTCAAATTATAAATACGGTACGATAACGTATTAATACTGTTGTCTGCTACAGCAGGTCCTTTATCTAAATTATCTTGATCAATTTGTCTCAAAGAAAAAGCAGCTTCCACTTATGAAAATTTTCAAATTTCATTGTAAGACGCATATAGAAATCTTTTAAAATGAGGGAACTTGGGGCCTAATAAAAATATGATAGATTCATGTCCTCGGACAGAAGAGAAATATGTTGTTTCACTGCAGATAAAGTAGAATGGTCTCACCATTGCTGGCATAGCTTGCCCACTGAATAGGTGGTAATAGTGTTTGAATGGGGTGACTGTAAATACCGTTGATCAGGTCTACTTGATTTGAAACCAGGTGTGGAGTTAAGGAATCGGGCATGACAGCTATTGGTGTCCACTGGCCCCAATAACCACCCACCAAGATTAAAAAATGATGCGTCAAATGTACCATTTTGTATCATACTATTTAACTGGGCTTCTGTATAATTTCTGTAAGATTGCCAGTCTTGAAAGAGGGCAATTGAAGGAACAGTCAGGGCATTCAATTCTTAAATTTTTGCCAATCCCAGACAAGTAGTCTGTTGGATCATTTCGTTGAGGAAAATAATTTGAATGGGAACTAAACATGCTAGAAATAAAGTTTCTGTGCCCTGAACCTGCTAAGATTTTGCACCCCAAATTGATTTCAAAGCAATATTGTTTTTCTAATAATCATAGCCTTTATGGGCCAGCTCATCAACAAAAGAAGCCACATATATCAACTTGGTCTGAGTAAGCATGTACTTTTTAAAATGAGTTGGAACCAACTTGAAATAGTATGATGTCAAGTCTGAAAGGTTATAACTTGTAAAATATGTGAACTTGTCTGCTTGAGTTTTTGAACTCCCCTGAGGTGGAGTTGGACAATGTTCCCACTGTGTATATTATAATGAGGATGCTGTGCACCTGCCATATGCAGAAAATGATGTCCATAATTGTGTTAAAAGAACGTCTCGGCGTATTTAGCGGAATTAAGGTATAAATCTTCTGATTCAAACACAGTATAATATTCTAATTCAAAAAGCATTGAATTCACAGTGTCAACATCCCAATCATCTGATTGTGACCCTGGTACTATTAAAACTCATAGAAACCTTGAACACATATGGCACCACAGGGTCTCCGTAGGACCAAATAAATCGAAAGGAACTTTATCCCAAACAATTCCATCAGTCACTGGAATGGCTGAAATGTTGACTAGGAACAAGTCTCTTTTCATTTTATGTGAGGAGGAATGTGGAGCCAGCACCTGGTCAACCAGTTCTGTAGCTGAACGTTCTGAAAGGTAATGGCCATAAAGCCGAAGGAAAAAAACTGTCACAAATCCAATCCACATGAATAAAAGAACCAAAGAAAAAAATGATCCAAATGTGTATCCAAGGAGGAAATTGATAAGTGTGATTCAACCAGGAAATAAAAACACAAATCCACGCTACAGGTGGATGCAGAACACAAGAGATTGAAAAATTATCAGACGAGAAATGGTCCGGATCCATATAGTATCCGGAGGAACTCAAATTGAAAAGAGGAGGCTGTGACTCAGCAGTCGGATTTGAACAATGTAACTCAGTAGGGATATCCAACTGCAGATCAGTATAAAAAGCATCCAATGTAGAAGACGGAGAAGTAGGAAAAGGTACCAAGTCAACAGAGGTTTCAGCCTTCCCCACCCGAAAGCCGGGGTGAAGCAGCAACGCTGGTATTCACGAGCTGCAAATGAAAGTCTTTGGGGGACCACACCTGGGGCATACTATGGAGAAAGAGCCAAATGGTGTAGTTTGACATGTTCAATGGAAACAAAGCGATTTTCTTTTATGTCCTGGAAGTGGTGACAAAATCAGAGTTTGTGTACCCTGGATACCAAGGACCAGAACAGGGGCACGGTACCTTGGGCTGAATTCCTTCTTGAGGAACACTTTTTCGCGAGAAAGGTCTCCAACTTTGGGAAGAGAGATGCAGGCAAATACGTGCAAGCCAGGGTATCGAAGCACTTTTGTAGATCCTCCAAGACAGTATAGTGGTTATCTACTTCAAAGGTCGCGGCAGCCACCACAGCGTCTGGACCATCAAGGTCTAGAACATTCATCTTGATTCCAAAGAGCATTTAATATTGGGTCCTCCCACCCACAGATCTTTTGGGACATTATTTAATGCTTGTTAATCCCCATTGGAATGATTCAACCAACCACACCCTGCACCTAATACTCTAGCTGTTAAGGATTGCCTTAAGTCATGGTTCATTCCCTTCACAACAGAGTTGTCCTCAGAACTATACGGAGAATAAAAATGCACTTGCACACCCATGGACTTCATTGAATCCCGGTAAGCCTTAGAGGCAAAAGCCAGGCCTTGGTCCAGGGGGAATGCACGACAGGCATAAGTCCCAACAAAGACTCGCAAAGGTGTAATAACAGTGCGAGCATCAGCCGAGCACTGTGGTCAAACCTAGAGGAATCTAGAGCAAGAATCAACTGCAGCCAGAATACATTTAAATGCAGTATTGGAATTTAAAGGACCCCAATGGTCTATATAAACACAACCGAAAGGTTGATTGCAAATAAATGTCTGCGGTGGTCTAGACACAGTAGAACTTTTGGTTTGTTGACAAATGTCACAACATAAGACATATTTTGGGGTTTGCTGGTACACACCCTGTCACCATTGTTGTGGTAAAAGTGAAATTGTGGCAGCCACCCCTGCATGTGCTGAAGCGACTCCTTCATGAGCAGCAACTATTAAAAAATGTCCACGGTCAAGGATGGATATCATGCAATAGCCAACCACAGGTATAGATACAAAAGGAATGTGATGTTCATTCAGGGTATAAGAAACTTGGAAAGAAAACCTTTTGGTAAAGTGGTGCCGGCTTGAAAAGCACAGATGGCAGCCAAATTGTCATTTTTGGGGGGAGGCGGAGTTTTATATAGCACAAATTCGACCCAAACGTATCAAAGCACTTTACATTACCGACGAACATGTTTTTTTATTATTAGGCACGGGGAGATTACGTGAGTTGCCCAGAATCACAGGATGTTGAGTGTCCCTGCCGAGAGTCGAACTCAGTTCCCCAACTTCTAGGTCGGCCGCTCTAGCCATTAGACCACATCCTCTCCCATCAGCGCGAATGTTACCAAGCCTAACTGCTACTATCTTACATGTGGTTACTGCAGATTTGACAGCCTCATCAGCTATTTAATTTCCTACTGCATGTGATCTCACATGTTGATGACCCAATGTATGAATTACATGAGCTTGTGGAAATGTATCTTTAATATTTCCCAACTTAACCCAAAGCATTTTATGCTTAATTGTGCTACCTTTGGAATCCTTAAAGTCATTTTGGCTCCAAAATGCAAATTATCATTAAATGATTGTACACAGTAAAACAAATCACACACTATAAGTGTGGGGAACTCAGGATTCAAGAAGCAAAGCTAATCAGTTCAGCTATCTGAGCAGTACAGTCTCCTAGAGACCAAGAGTGTGTAGTAGTAGGCCAAAAATGCAATACAACATAGTGCCTAAAACAATGGTGCATTCCGCACAGTATTGCTGCTTAGAACCTATTGCCAGTTGTGCTGAAGCACTGGTGTAAATAATAAACTTGTATTCATCAAGTGGAAGAATTGTAGAGGGTACTGGATAAACATGCTGATATTGCAAAAATTCTTGTGTCTGTAAAGAAGGGTCAAAAACAAAGCTGACATTAACTGCTTTTAAGAACGTAGCCCATTGTATTCATCGGGGATGGAATGTTTTTGAGTCAGGAATGCTAGCTTTCATGACAGCCTCTGAGGCAGGCACAGGAGAAACAAGAATAATGCGTTTACTTTGAGCCAAAGATCGTTCTTTGAGGACGGCCCTTTTGACTGCTGTCAGTATTTTTCAATTGATAAAAAAAACTTCTGTCAAGGGATACAAATGAAATTTATATGCAATAGGTACCGTTTCACCTTCATTAAATTTAATATAGGTAAATCCAATTGTACCCCGTAAAATCCTGATAACTAAATTTGTTGTATTAAGACGTGTAATAAATGTCTTGTTAAAAGCAAATCAGATAGTAAAGATCTGAGAATCTCAGTGTGTTCAGGCATCCAGCAGGACGCCGCAAAATTTGGACGCAACAAAGCATAAAGGGATTTGATACGTTGAGCATAGTCAGAAATTAAAAAACCCCAGCAAAGATTGTAATTTCTTAAGAGTATTAGGAGGTTGCGAATGAGCAAATTTTTCTAAAAAGTGAGGGGCCAAGCTCCTATCATCAGCACTTAATTTATAACCAAGGAAAAGGACACAGAGGAAAGCAATGTGAGATTTAGCAAAATGTAACTTATAACCAAGGTCAGATTTTGTGATCTACTCTCACCAAATGTGTTAAGTAAATGTCATCGACATAGGGTAAAGCATCTGGGTCAATCCCATATAGAATCGAAACAATCTGTGCCGCAGACACCTGGGCTATTCTATATCCCATAAGGCATCCGAAGGTTGTAAATGCAGACCAATCATTGGGTCTCATAAACCAGATTGTGACATAAACAAACATTGGAAATATCGCGTGGTTTTACATTTTTTATGAACAATATTATTAATAAGTGCTGTACTATGGATATTCTGGCCTGCTAAGGTTCGGGTGTAACTATTCAGATGTCAATAATCCCATACAATGCGAAAATACTGATCAGGTTTAGAAACCGGAAAAATATGATTATTCATCTGAGATACACAGAGTTCAATTACTCCCTGGAACTCCAATGAACTAAAAATGTCTTTAACGGTCACTTTGACATCACGTTTAATCAGATACAACGACTGAGGCTGCGGAGTGGAACGTATAGGAATAACATGAGAAGGAGATTCCTCATCCCACCCAGCTAGTTTGCAATACAAAGTGGGGGCCAATGCAAGGGCCCATTCAGAAGCATATGCTTGTTAAAATGCATCTGGAATTATATACGAAAATGAAAGGAGAATAACATTTTCACCTTGGGGACAAGCAAGAATAAAATGAGGAGGCCAATCAAACTCTGCCAAAAGAATATCATACAAAGAAGTCAAATTGTCCCAAAAAATTGCTTTAATGGTGCGTTTAATGTCACCTTCAATTTGAATATCCAATCACGGGGCACAACGCAGGTGTCCACAGTCTCTACAGAGACAAAAGTGTCCGTTTTTCCCGCCTCCAGAAGCTAGAGGAGTGTCTTGCCCATTATGGTGACATCTGCCGTGCTGTCAAGGAGAGTCTCCGTCCAGCTCCTGTCCAGGAGAAGGGTTCTCACCGTCTGGGGTATATTTGGCTGTTAAGGCTGCAACCTTCTTTTTCTGAAAAGGGGGCTCATAAGGAGGTGGTTGATCGTCCTTCTCGATGTTTACGTCAAAAGAGTGTTATGTGTCCCATTTAGGTTGCACGCACTCTCCTTGTCTGCGTTCAGATCGTCCTCCTCTGTCGTACTGTTGATCAGACAAATCCTCTAAGGAACAAGCATAAAGGGGGTCAGGAACCTGAAATTAATCAGGAGTTTTAATCTTAGAGTGGTCCTGAAAATCGTAACACTGTTCAGAGTATTCCTGGGGTGGTATACAGCCAAGAGGTCTACCCTTGGTTTAGATTTAACCAATGTTTCTTTGGAAAATCACAGGCAGTGCAAGCATCTTTGTCAGAAGATGGTTTTACAAGGGTCGAAACAGAAGGTATGGACCCCAAACTATTAAGTCCTAAGGACATATCCACCTGAGAAATGATAATAAGCAACTCGAGTTCACTGTCGGCAATAGCCAGCGGAGTAAGTCGCTGGCGTATAGCCAAATAAGCTGATTTACTTTTATCATTAGAAATAATAATTTTGGGGACAACAGGAATATTTTCAACAAGTTTCCTCCTCAAATCTAGGGCAGGGTCAGCCCTATGTTCATTCTGTATCTGTTTAAGGACGTTCGGTAGAACGCCCATTGAGCGAGTGCCATAACAAAGAGTATACACTGTAGCAAAAACAGTCCCCCAGGTCAGTCAGCTAAAGAGGGAACCAAACCATTAGGCAAACACATAGTTCAAATTGTATGTTTTTCTTGGGGTCCTGAAAGGGGAGACACAGCATCAAGTTGATGAATTTTCTGGGCAATCTAAAAGAGAATGTCCTCATGAGTATGTGGGCGTTTGCCCATAACCGAATGTGCAATGACCGAACTGATTACAAGTCCTACTGCTTGTTGTGCCTGTGCAGGTGCACCAGCCCTAGCAGGGCTGGCTGGGAAAGCGCGAGAAAAAAATGGATCAAGCGTCCCTACAAAAGAACTACTTGGTTACAAAATACACACGTTTCAGCCAAATTTAGCACAGCCAAATTCGGGAAAGGTGTAAAGCCTGCAAAAGTAGCCCAAGTGTCCCTGTCAATACTTAAGGGGCCCATACGAACATGGGAAAGGGCGCCATTGAATCAAGTCTGGTGCTCCAAGACCGTAAGAGGAATTTCAATAAATGCATAAGGACGATAAACGTTTGGTGCTGCAGCAGCAGTATATATATGAAACATATTGTCATTAGCGTCAATAGCTGAAAATGTTACCCAAGAATAAAAAACTTCAGAGCGGTACGCAGCATCCACCTCAATCCCGAAAACCAGAGGAGCCCCTGCATTAGGGAAACCATGCTGGAGCAAGTGTAGAGTAATTGCTGGGTGGCAATTACTCATAAGTAAAGGATTCACAAAGGCAGCACAAAAGGGGGTAGAAACCTTTTAATAACCAAGCTTGAAAAACCAACAGAACTAGGTGGAGGATAGATTCCAGACACCACAGATGTCTCCACAGAACGGTGCAAAGGTATTGTGGACAAGCACAAGGGCTACTCAGGGTTCCCGCAAATCAGTACCTGACCAAACGTTGGTGGCGCCATGTTGCAGGGATTCTGCTCATGAACAGAACTGTGCTTGGGACCATAGAACATCAATAGATAGAGGCTGAGTCACTGTATCACCTCAGTACCAAGAGCCCGAGTCTGACTAGCTATAGTGTCTCACTTGCCCTCCTACTCATATCCAGAGAGACAAGTGAATTGATGCCCCAGAACACAACACTCCAGACCCTCTCAGGGATCGTGGTAACAGGACACCCCTTTCGCTCTTACACTCACACTCATCCACAATAAGATATAACAGAGTACAAAGGAAGTTAAAAATGTTTATCAAAACTATTGTGCTCTAGAATACAGTATATGTGCCACAATAAGGAAACAACTGCCTAACAAAAATACCATCAGCATAGTCAGTAAACTGTATATTATGAAAAGACCTGTTATATTATAAAATAGATAGGCCAAACCCCCCTCCCCTTCTACAGAAGCGAAATGATTATATAACAAAGATCTCTAGGATTAGCAGCAGACCCCATACCCTAGCATACACAGCAGTGGTGTAACGAAACATGAGGGGGAAACCCTGCAAAGTACATGGAGGGGCCCCCCTCCAGACCTACTCAGGAGCGCTCAGGCCCTCGTACTGTGCTAAGGGAGCCCCACTGGAGCTCGGGCCCCCGCACTGCGGGGGCTGCGGGGGCCTTTGTTATGCCACTGAAACATAGATACAGCTGTGATCATCTCTCAGAAAATCTCTCTCTGTGTGATAAATTACTCTGTGTACCTATATGACAAGGCATACATGCTCATGAACAAGATTGTTGTGTATAGGTGCTAGTGCCTCGCCAGAATAAAATAACAAGGGACATTGTTGTTTGACCTTGTCTGTAGTGTTCAGACTAAATCCCAGGAAAGAATAGAACGAGAAAACAAAAACGAGAATAAGTGAAGTAGCATAGAGTGCAGTGGCGTAGAGTACAACCAACAACAAAGGCACCCATAATTGCTCAAAGAAAACCTAGTCAAAGGCCTTCTCAGTGTCTAATAGTATCATACCGATCCTAATACCTGTTAACTTGGCAACGTTAAAAACGGCAACGCTGAATTCGTGTGGCTAGTGGTATCTCTACCAGGTATAAAACCATATTGTTGCGCCAAAACCAAATACTGGACCAGGGAGGCCAGCTGTGAGGCTAAACCTTTGTCAAAACATTTTGCATCAAAGTTGACCAAAGACATAGGCCAATTTGACCCTTTCTCTGCCGGAGGTTTCTCTTTCTTTAAGAAGAACCGCTATATCAGTACACCTCCAGGAAGCGGGGCTCTCTCCACCATCATCAACATTCATTACCAGCTTCATGAATTCTGGGAGGAGTATCTCACTGATTGTCTTATAAATTTCCAAGGGGATAGTGTCTTGGCCCGCTACCTTCCCCGTTGGCAAAAATCTATTTGCCACCTCATCTTCATGGATAGTAATATCAACTTCTAATACTGGAACCTGATGAGGATCAAGAATGGGTAAGTTTGCCCCCTGTAAGTATTCATTAATCTCAGACTGTCTGCTTGGCTGTACTTGGCCATAGAGGTCCCTTTAAAAATCGCTAAACTGCTTCGCCATGGCTTGAGCACCGTAGTGAAGAGTGCCACTTTTGGCTAAAAACATTATATTACATTTCTGTATTTTCTTTCTGTGATTTGATGAGCTAACACCCTTACTATGTCATCCCCGTATTCATATTGAAGCAGCTTCTTCCTATGATATTTAACTTCCATCGGTGCTCAAGCCATAGCGAAGCAGTTTAGCGATTTTTATAGGGACCTCTGTGGCCAAGTACAGCCAAGCTGACAGTCTGAGATTAATGAATACTTACAGGGGACACGTGTTAGACCTGGCACCTTGGTGTGAGTCTCCCTTCCACTTTTTGTCGCTGTGCCTCATGTGTTTTGCTGGTGTTGGCTGCTCAGAGCACTGTGCCACTGCCAACCAGTGCCACAGTGCAAGTGCTCCCTATTTAAAATGTATATGTTGGTTGGATTCCATGATTGGCTTATTTGGTTTACTGTCAGACCCCAGTAAAGTGCACCAGGAGTGCCCAGGGCTTGTAAATACAAATGCTGCTGGTGGGCTTGCAGCACTGGTTGTGCCACCCACAGAAGCAGCCTAGTAAAATGTGTCTAAGGTCTGCCATTGCAGAACCTGCGTGCAGTCTGGTACTGTCATGCTGACTGGGCAAGTGCACCCACTTCCCAGTCCCTAAACCTTCCCTTAACTTCATATTAGTCACCCCTATGGTAGGCCCAAGGACAGGGTGCATTGTAAGCATAAGGTAGGACAAGCCCTGATGTGTGTGGCATGTCCTAATAGTGAATTACAGCCATTTTCGTTTTTCACTATTGTAAGGCTACCTGTTCTCCATAGGCCAGAATGGGCTGTTGGAATTGTTACATCCTATGATCCTAACAGACCCAGGGAACATGGTAGAAATTCGAGTTTAGTATGCCTGAACTCAGAATAATGAAATACATCTTTTAGTAAAGTTTATTTTAATATTCTGTGTTTGCAAATACCACTTTTAGAAAGTTGGTATTTGCTTGCCTGACCATTTCGGCCCGCCTCTGCTATGATGTGTATCTGCCTGTCTGGTTTGTGTGAGTGACAGGGCTGGGGAAACCCAGAGGGGCAGGGCTAGGTAGCCTGGTGGTGAATAGGAAGATTGGCAGCCAGATGGGTGGGAGGAGTACACCTGGGCTCTGAATAGGGCTGTGCTCTGCTACCACAATGCTGGCTCCACCTCCTGTGGAGCGGCTGATGTCTCTGCCCTGCACCCTGAATAGAAAAGCAGAGTCATGTCAACAGAGTGCTCAAGAACTGGTTTGGACTGGACAATGGCCCCTCTACCCCAGAGGAACAAAAGAATTAGGGGTATAAGTATTGGGACCCTGCTCCCAAGAAATTAGACCCTGCTGAAACAAGAAGAACCTCTGCCAGAAGAGAAGGAACTGGAAAAGCTATAGGAGGAGTACTGTCCCTGACATGGGGGATTGGCCTGCATTGGTTGCCTTGCTGCTGGAGGAGAGGAGAAAGACTACTAAAGACTTTGCTTCAACTTGTGCTTTAAAAAGATTTCCAAGGGCTTGAACTGAGCTTGCCCCCTGAACGAAGTCCCAGGACCAGTGGACTTCACCCTCCAGCTCCCCAAAGTCTTTTGGAAGTGCCTGCTGCTGTTGTTGGGCCTTCTGAGGGACTGCGTGTCGCAAGGAACTTTAAGCGCGACTCAAGGGCGAGAAGCGTGCTGCCGTCGGAGCCGCTGTCGTCGCATCTCGCAGAGAGTGCCGCCGCTGCGGCATCGCATCGAGCGGAAGCGTCTCGCATCATCCGCAAGTGTCTCGCAACGCCGAAGAAGTGTGTCGCCATCGCAGCCATCGTAGCTGTCGCATTGCACTGCATCGAGAGAAGAGTCTCGCATCGAGGAGGAAGCGTGTCGCCATCGCAGCCATCGTAGTTGTCGCATTGCACCGCATCCAGAAAAGCGCCTCGCATCCACGGAGAAGCGTGCCGCCGTCGGAGCTGCTGTCGTCGCATCGCATAAAGGGGTGACGCCGCTGCAGCATCGCATCGAGCGGAGGCGTCTCGCAAATGTCGGAGAAGAGTGCCGCTGCCAAGGCCGCTGTCGTCGCATCTCGTCAAGGGTGACGCCGCTGTAGCTGACGCATCGAGTCGAGTCTTCTCGCAACATCGGAGAAGCGTAACGCATCTGGAAGATCCCGTCTTTATTTCTTTTGCACCAAGAACTTCATCGCATCAACATCGTTGCAACACTTTCGTTGCCCTGCGTGTCGCATCTCAGGTATATTGACTTAAAGTGTCGCATTTAAGAACTTAAGAGAACTAAGCAAACTTCTACCATCTAAAGTAACAGTATTGCGTATTTTTGTCGTTTAATGGTCTTGTGGTAACTCTATATAAAGAATCCTTATTTTTAATATAAAAACCTGTGTGGTGTCCATTTGTAGTGTTGTCACTTGGTTACTGTATGTGTTCACAAATGCTTAACCTATAACGCCCTGAGATAAGCCTTGTCTGCTCGCGCCAAGCTACCTAGAGGGTGAGCAGGGGTTATTTTAGGAGTGTAACCCCTTACCCTGACTAGAGGAAAGGTTCCCTGCTTGTCACAAGTACCTACCTGTGCCAACCAGAGAACCCGGATTCTAACACATGTTCTCAGGGGAACCAAAATGCGGACGGAGCGTAAGCCCCACTCTCAGTAGAACTCTCAAAGCCTTTTTAATTGTTGCTCACAACAAACTGCACTGCCGAACCAGACCTAAAAAGTTAGATTGTTTTTCTGAAATGTGGGTGTGTCTCCCTTGTAGAATTTCACCAAGCAAATGGTTTCAGGACTGGACGATTTCATGAGGACCTGATCTGTCCCTGACACAATAAGTTAATCAACCAATCAGTCAAGCCATCAGAATATAATGACAATTATGTATTTCAAACAATTTAAGCATCATGCATAAAATGTAAACACAATGTACACATTTTATGAAATAACGGCATGCATTATCTAATAACCAAGACCTAACTTCACATCTAAGAAGAGCACATCAGCTAAAAGTTTAACTGGTACCACGCGTACCCCTACATCACCACTACAATGCTGGTACGGGCCGTACCCACGCTCTGAGGGCGTGGGTACGGCGCGTACACCTGCATCACCACTACAATGCTGGTACGGGCCGTACACACGCCCCCAAAGCGTGGGTACGGCCCATACCACACGTACCCCTACATCACCACTACAATGCTGGTACGGGCCGTACCCACGCTTTGGGGGCGTCGGTACGGCCCGTACCACCATTGTAGTGGTGATGTAGGGGTACGCGTGGTACGGACCGTACCCAACCTATGAATGCGGGGTTACGGACCGCATCACCCGTACCCCTAGGGCACCAGTACATTTGTGATACAAGGCGTACACACGCCACAAATGTTTGCTTAGGGCCTGGTGCAGCACATAACCAGTATTTTGGGGTGTGTTCATGGGCAGGACAGCAGTGTACAGCACCAAGGGTGGGTGGGTGTCTGCCTAGGAGTCCCAGCAGTGGACAGAGACATGTGGGGGGTGGGTGCAGAGGAATAGCAGCAGTGGACAGAGACATGTGAGGGGTGGGTGCCTATCACTCCCAGCAGTGTACAGAGACATGGGGGTAGGTGCAGAGGAATACCAGCAGTGGACAGAGACATGTGAGGGGTGGGAGCAGAGGAATACCAGCAGTGGACAGAGACATGTGAGGCGTGGGTGCCTATCACTCCCAGCAGTGGACAGAGACATGGGGGTGGGTGCAGAGGAATACCAGCAGTGGACAGAGACATGTGAGGGGTGGGTGCAGAGGAATACCAGCAGTGGACAGAGACATGTGAGGGATGGGTGCAGAGGAATACCAGCAGTGGACAGAGACATGTGAGGGGTGGGTGCAGAGGAATACCAGCAGTGGACAGAGACATTTAAGGGGTGGGTGCAGAGGAATACCAGCAGTGGACAGAGACATGTGAGGGGTGGGTGCAGAGGAATACCAGCAGTGGACAGAGACATGTGAGGGGTGGCTGCAGAAGAATACCAGCAGTGGACAGAGACATTTGAGGGGTGGGTGCAGAGGAATACCAGCAGTGGACAGAGACATGGGGGTGGGTGCAGAGGAATACCAGCAGTGGACAGAGACTTGTGAGGGGTGGGTGCAGAGGAATACCAGCAGTGGACAGAGATATGTGAGGGTGGGTGCAGAGGAATACCAGCAGTGGACAGAGACATGTGAGGGGTGGGTGCAGAGGAATACCAGCAGTGGACAGAGACATGTGAGGGGTGGGTGCAGAGGAATACCAGCAGTGGACAGAGACATGTGAGGGGTGGGTACATCATTATCAGATGACCACAACTCCATGGGTGTATGTACGCATCCCTAATGTTCAACTATGTTGATAGTACCATAACAACACACCACTGACAGCAGTGTCCCACTCCCATGAGGATGGATGTCTTAACCCCACTGCATGACACACCACATGTGGGTGTGAGCACAAATGACACATGCATACCCACCCCTTGCGGATGCAGCACAATACACACACAGAGATCATGCCACAAGACTGTATAGTCATGTCAATGCCTACTAAACTAAGAGAGCCAAAGGGAACACACACTGTCACGCACATCCCAGGACTGATAGGAATGTACAGGTGCTGGGACAGCCACCAAGATGTTGCCTCTCATGGAAGGAATAGGGTGGAGTTCCCACAGATACAATGCCCACAATGGTCAGTCAGGTGCCCAAATACCCTGCAGAACAAGTACCAATTGTGTGCTAGGCTGGGATAACACACATGCATAGTGCGGAAAAATGAGAATTTCGCCACTAAGGCATTACAATATACTCAATACACAAGTACAGTGATTAGCAAGGATGGCACAGACGATGCAGCCGGAGACATTGCTGAGCAGGCATGGCCATAGTTGAAGGGATCCGTCAGCAACAAAGGAAATGTAGACACAGGTCAGCACAACAATTGTGCAACTCCCTGCAGGGAAGATGTCAGGTGCCACAGAGGAAGGAACACTCCTTGGGACAATGTCTCCAAACACAAATAGCACACACGACCAAAGATTCTTTGCAGAGCCCTTGTGATGGCATGCAGATACCATGGTCCACCCCATGAGCAGCAGACTACAACATTTCCCTGAAACATAACACATCACCAGAACCCCAACTACTGGAGCATCCGCACCCACATCAATACCTGAAATGCAATAGTGTTCAAAGTGAAAAGAAAATGCTTTATTCAGCATTAAAAGGAAAATTATAAAAGGACACTATTTACAAAGGCACATGGCCAGTCCAGATCAGAAGTCCTTGGGGGGGGACACATGGCCACGCGTCTCCCCTAGCTTGCCTGCACATTAGAACCCTCAGGTTAATCGACTGGGGGGGGGGGGGGCATCATGTGGGGAAGGACCAGGCACCGCAGGGACTGGAGGTGTAAGGGTAGGTGTGGTGGGTGCAGGGACGGACGCCTCCACCACAGGGGGTGGGGCAGCGCTAAAGGTGGAGGTGAGCTCGGCGCTGCACACTGCTGCCAGCTCATCCAGCGTATCCCCTGCACCCGAAGAAGCCACAGGCTCAAAGGAGGGGAGGGGTCGGAGGGATGGGGTGCAGCGCTACTGGGGGAGGGGGTGGACAGGGGGGGGACTCAACTCCCCTACCCGTGGAGTCCCTCGCCCGCTTGTGGGCTGGTGAGCCAGAGGGGCTGAGGCCCAGCACAGAAAAGTAGGCCTCCTTGTCAGATTGTGTGGTAGGGGAGCCAAGGGGAGTGCCATTGGAGGGACTGGGTAGTGCGGCATGCGGACTCGGACTGTGGCTGCGTGTATGCCTGTGTGCCCCAGGCCCAGTGGGTGTGCCTTCCTCCCCCTGAGTGTGCGTGCGAGGAGGTGTGCGCTTGCCCTTACGTGTTGGTGTGCTGCCTGTGTCTGGTGGGGTGCGTGCTTGGGAATGTCTGGGTGTGCTTGGGACAGGCATGGGAGTGGGAAGTGTGGATGGTGCAGGGGTAGGGGGGGACGAAGCGCTGCAGGAGACTCACTGCTGCCGTCAGTGAAGAGTCCATGGACCTCAGCAACATCCGTTGGTCAGACATCGCTGATGACATGCCCTCCATGTACGACACCATCTGTGTCAGCAGTCTGGTGTGGCCATGGCGGACATTCAGCATCGATGTCTGGCCAACCTGCAACTGCCGCTGAATGTCCGCAGACTCTGCAGTGAGGGCAGCAGGGGGGACAGGGGCAGGGGTGCGGTGCCTGGCACGAAGGAGACATGGTGGTGCCTTGCACGGACAGAAGGGACCGGAGCAACTGGGAGGGCGGTGATGGGAATGAAGGGGGCGGTGACAGATGTATTGCTGCTGCCAGCTGTTGTAGCAGCCTCCACCCCCTCGAGAAGTTCAGCCTCGGACCCGTCAGCGTCGTAGTCAGTGTTGCCACTAGACAGGTCCTCCGCCTGACTCCCCTCACCCTCCGTGTCACTTGCTCCCGCAGACTCGCCCGCAGTGGTGGCAGCGGTGCTGGATCCCTCCTCCACGTCCGTGCAGGTGTCTCCCTCGGTGTCCTCCGATGATGCTGTGGGCAAGGTGAAGATACAGAAAATAATCAGTCACCTGTATACATCTGACACATGAGTACAAACAAAATATGTCACAGTGCCCATCAGGAAATGCATCATGAGTAGGCTGTCCGGAATTCGGTTTTAACCGAATCTGACCGACAGTACACTACCGGACGAAAATCAGCGGACTCGGTTTAAACCGAGTGTCACTGATTTTCGTTGCTGTTACACCACTTGGCCACTTGATGGAGCCAAAGCATTATAAACTGTGGTGCCTGGCGCCGAGGTGTCAGGGGAAAACAGTGCATCTGGGCCGGTCAGGCACACGGGGAGCTATGGTGTGAATGGCCCAAGGGCAACACCAGGCCCCCTGCCTGGCTCACATGGGGGGAGAGAAGCTGTTGTGCTCTGCTGCCTTACTGTGGCCGGCCGCACCCGAGTACTTCACAGGTCTTTAAAAAGACCATTTACTTAACAAGGCTTTGATGTTGTTAACAAAGGAGTGGGCGACGGGGGTGGGCACCGGGGAAAGAGGCGGCATGCTTACGTTTCTTGCACCACTCGCGGGCTAGTCATATCTGGTCTCTCACTCGTCTCCTCTGGCTCAGCTTTTTCCTCGCCTTCAGCTTTATAACCTCTCTCTCCTGACGCGCGCTCTCTCTCTCGCTTGTGTTTTGCCATTCCGTCTCTGCACAGTGCTCGCTCTGTTATAGTGGCGGCAGGATGGCTCAGTGAGTTAGACGGTGGTCTCATCTGCCAGTCACAGGTTGTACTCCAGCCAAGGGCAACGCAGGCTTTCGTTCGTCTCAGATTAGTGCGTTGTAATCATTAAGCGGGATAGCATCTGTTAGTGTTACCTCTTACAAATGCCACGAAGCGCTACGTAAAAACATTATTCATTGCTTACAACTATTATTTAAGTTGAGTAGACACTGTATGAAGTGCAATATAAAAGTGCGTTATTCAGTGGGGAAATAATAAGAGCAGTGCCTAGATATTGTTGGAGGCGTTTGAAATGAAACTTATTGTCAAGTTAAGCTATAGAGACCCATAATGAGTGGGTGGTGGCAAACATTTGCCACGCATTTCATGGGGTGTCCCTCACTTTGAAGTTGCATAAAAGCGCGTATTATACCTTGGTCAAAGCAACAACATTTATATAGCACACTCTACCAAGTGCCTTGTTTCTCGGCGCTCAGAAAACGTGTTATGACAAACCAGGCGCGCAACACCCATTGGACTCACAGGGCTTCAGCCCCCCCCCCTCGTGTGTGGCAGCCCGGGATGAGACACCTTCCCGGGCAAAAAAGCAGCCGCACCCGAGCACTTCACAGGTCTTTAAAAGACCATTTGCATGTTAATGAGGCCTCGCTGTTGTTTCACCCCTTCTAAGAGCCCCTGCAGCTCCACTCTGCCTATTGCTTAAAGTTCAGCCCACCCCCGAAATTTTTGCTCAGCCCCCCCCCGAAATTTTTGCTCAGCCCCCCCCCCCCCCCCGAAATCTGGCTCTAGTTGCGCTTCTGTGACAAACGAATTCACTTTTAAAAAGATGATATGTTGAGTGAAACATTGGACTTTCAAATCGCCCACAGACCTCTGCAGTAGTTGCAGCACCAGTACACCGAGGGTTCTCAAGTTTTTTTCGCCTGAAGGTGACTTAGAAAGTGTGTGCTGTGAAATTAATTCTTGTGATCTTCACGCCTGCTTGCAAAAGCCAAAAGCCACTGCTTAGTTAGAACTTTCACCAGCAGATTACGTGCTGATAGCGCAGATAACGCTCCCAGCTACAAGCAAGGTCGGCTTTAGCGCTGGTAATGCCTGTCGCGATAATGTTTTTGGTGCCCCCACCAATTACCTCTTTTACAGATTGCCTCATGAACTGCTATCCCAAAAGGGTTCTCTGCGACAAAAGCAACCACCCACTGAGCTATATATCCACAATAAATACTTATGATGACGTAGGAGATGCTTTCAAGTGCATGTACCTTGCAATCGGGGTAAAGTGGTGGCTAAATTAATGCTCCTCGAAGCCGTGGCTTAGGGTATGAAGGGGTGCTGTCCGAGGACGCCTCTTTACTGTTCACCCTCCCCCATCCCCCAATCTAGCTTTGACCACCTTGGCAACTCAGCCGCAGTACCGGACCCACGTGCCATGGATGGGTGGCTGACTAAATGGGCGAGCAGCTGTATTTCTTTTGCACACCCTGCGGTCTGACCAGGCCTGAACTACCGTGTGGGATTCCAAGCACTGTCTTCAGTTTTGGGGCTAGTGGCCCTTGGATAGCGCTCGGTGCTAGTGGGGAGGAGGGGGGCTGGGTGCTGCTCTCGCTCTTCACTACACTCTTCCTTTCAAGATCTCCCTGGTTTTGGGGGGCCAGTCCGCAGGTCTTGGCTGAAACTCCTGACAGGTGATGACACCTTCAGTTGTCTTGTGTTTTGGCAGTAGCCAATAGGATGAGGACGCCTGCTGGCTGGGAGGGCCCCCTTTTCTACTGAAGCGAGTATGTGCTTCCACAGAGCAGGTTTTTATGAGGGGGGGGGGCACATTTGTTAGGTCTATTGTAGAGCTCAGTGGGCGCTCGACTGCATAATCACCCATCTAAGCAGGCTATTATTCAGTTTAAGTCCCCATCGGAGCCCTGTAGGATTGGTTAGAGGGGGTGGGGGTGGCTGGGTGAGGCGCACACTGATTTTAGATAAGACTAGAAGATCATTTTACGAGCACACAACTATCTCTTATTGGCCTTAAATTACTCCGACCTCAACTCAACTTTGTGGTTGTCCCTTGGGTTGCATTTTATCGAGCCTGGTCGCCATTTCAAACGTCTGTCCCATGGGTGGGTGGGGGGGGGGGGTGTCTATTCAACATGCTCACCAGGCAAGCAGCCCAGTCTTTGGCCTGCGGATCGAACTGATCTCCAACATGCACACTGGGCTAGAATGGTGTGAGGATTACAGATCTGTGCACCATACACACTAGTCCAGCATTTCACCCTTTGGTGTGAGGGTTACACAGATTTGTGCAACATGGCACCCTGGGACAGTATTTCAACCTGTGGCTCGCAGGTTCCATCGCTCTCCACACCGTGCACACTAGGCCAACATGTATCCTGTTTAGTCTGCAGTTTACAGATCTGTGCACCATGCACACACTACACCAGTATTTCAACCTTCTGCTTTCATGTTGAAAAATTCTGTGCTATTCGCACAGTGGGGAAACTTGCAACGGTTACGAGTTTAAAGTTCCGGAATAATTTTGTAAAACTGTTATTCCGGGGGAAAAGTCTTCGCAAAGCCCAACTTTTGATACTGAATCACTTACAGGAAAAACACATGAGCTAAATCCTTCTTTCCAGCAAAGTTTTCCACTCTTTCCGGCAGTCACAAAATGCAAACGTTACATTGCTCCTCAACCCATATCTTTTCGGAGGGCACACAGCTTTGCTCTCTGGTGTACCAGAGGGCCGCACTGATGCCTGCAGGGGGGGTAGGCTGGGACAGTGGGGCTGTAAGGTGGGTGTAGGGGAAGCAAAGCATGTAAATCTAATTGCTGAATTGAATTGCCCAATGTGGAACCATAAAACCTGGGGTCCATGCCTGCTTCCCCCCAGTTGACCACATTGTGTGATCCTAGGCTAGTGATACTCAAAGCAGGGCCCGAGGACTGCATGTGGCCCTCCTACCTTTTACATGCGGGACCCTGGTCTACAGCTGCGCTGGGCTGCTTTTTATTAGATTCAGCTCTAACATTAAAAAGATGTTGATTAGATAGGTAAGCATTTTTTGGAGGTTATTTGAAGTTTAAGAAAGGAATTAGCACCACTCAACTTTAGGAACATCCACATTTTTACAGCCATCTTGCAGCAAAAGTGTAAAATGGTCTCTTCAAAATTAAAGTGTATTTCAGAACTGTTTCACTTTAGTACATCAGATTATATCAGTGCACTGAAGTCTTGTTAGGTCTCGCCTACGCAAAAAAAATCAAGTGCAATAACAAAGCCCCAAATACTTATTATTTTGTTTTGCTAGAGGAAGTCTTTTTCTTAACCCCATTTTTTTGACTTGAATATGCCCCTTCGGCCACACTGCAATTTCATCTTAGCATTAAAAAAAATTCTCTATGTATATTTATTGACAAACACTGAGTGACCAATTCACGCTTTCATTTAAAACAAGCATTTGCAATGCAATAGGTCTCGCATTTACGCGAGTTTGAGCTGTTGACATTGCAAATAACAATGCCTTTTATTTTTGTTTTCGTTTTTAAAACATAAATAAAAGGCTTTGTCATTTACAATGCCAATAGCTTAAATAGCTTAAACTCGCATAAATGAGAGACCTATTGCATTGCAAATGCTTGTTAAATCTGTGCTGCAGAATCAAAGGACAATGGAAAGTATTTCATGACTGAATTAACTTCTGAAATGTAGAGCAGTATACAATTTCTGAAGAAAATGGAAAAAGCAATAATAAGAGCGAAGCGTCACATAAACACCGGTAAAACACTGTTTCAGTTGATTTTTTTGGCGCGAAAATGAGTAACCACTGAAAAGCACTGTTTTTTTAAGGTATGGAAATCACTGGAAAACACTGAAAAAACACCACCAGAATTTACCAAAAATAGAAACTGAAAACAGGAAAGCCTAATCATGAGTAACATCTAGAATACTCGGCACATATGTAACCCTGCACTCCCCAGTTGGTTGACCCACGATGCCACTTGGAAACAATGAAGATTATGACACAACAGCAAATAACTTGATATCGAATTATACTGAGAAGCTAGTGTCTGGGAACAGTTGAGCACAGCAATACTATGAAGGCATGCCACTTCTTGTTCACTGTGAACGAAACAGTATTGGTGCACACAAGGCCAAATAACAGACCTCAAAGCTGAAGGTGTCCCCACACTCAGAGACCTGTGAGTACTTTTGAAACCCAAACGAAATACATTGTGATCCCTTGGGACTCACAACACTTTACACAATGTACATGTTTCGAATGTGTGAATGTGCCACTTTGTGAACAGAACACACATGTGCCTGTATAACAGAAGTCACACAAGGAGGTGCACACAACACTACATTTACACAGTCATTGTATGAGCTGCCAGACGAATTCAAAAAAGCCACTGTAAAGAAGAAATGGGGTATCAGTAAGTACATATACATGGCACCACGTTGGTCTGGATGACTTGACACTCGTAAGTTGGTATCAGCAACAACCAAGGACTTACCCAAATGCAAACACACTGTGGGAACATGGATATGTATAATCAGAAAACAATTGTTAATCAAACTGTGCCTTCCTTTAAAATGTGCCAGCGTGTCCCCAGAAAGTGTAAAGGTACTTTCTTTTGCACTTCCTTGGGAGACATCTGTCATGCAGGCTTATTATTGTCCTTCACAACAAAACATCAAAGTAAAGCATATGAAAAATTGAGACATGTTGACAAGTGTTATCAGTGCCAAGGTACAATACTTCTTGACTAACAACTTGGATCATGTCACCTGTCACATGGCCATCCGTACCATGATGACACAGTTGGCAACACATCTGACCCACTGCCTGTCATGTGGAGTGGCACACATGTCCAAACACATGACAATGCATTAGCTAATGTGCCTGCAATAGTTTCGGGATAAGGAGCACCTGCACTGAGGAGACACCCTCATGGGAAAAAAGAATGTCCACACAGATGTCAGCACACACAGACCAAACTACATAGCATCTCGACCACACACTGGTGTCAAAAATGGATGAGCATGAACCATGTATTTAAAATTTTTACACATGCTGCAAAGCACAAACATTAAAGCCTGCACAACATGACTGGGTCACTGCATGTTGAGTGTCTGTCCAGACAATTATCACACACAGGTCAGACCTGGCAAGGAGACATAAGGTTTGGACATGTAGGCCTTGCCCGCACAAACCCCCCATATACCTGAGACAATGTGATTGAGACAGATCATAAAGTTACACCTCTTAATCGGGGTTTACTAAAATGTGCATCAAGAATTCCTAAATGTACTACACATCACCTCGTGAGGCTGCCAACACATATTTGTGACAAACAACCATCAACAGATATTTGTACATAGACACACAGGCACTGCCCAGTGTGAGGATGCACAAGACAAATGGGGTCAGCCTGTACAATGGGCACATGTAGCACACTTTAGATAAATACAAATGAGGCCAGGGAACAATGCCACAGAGGCCAACCTATGCTGAACACACAGAGAATGGGCACAGTGTTGGATGACACACATGATTCCGAGGCAAGGGTGTCTTAGGGGACTGTAGTCGGCACCCTGCTCCATGGTCCTGGAATGATCTGACCGTAACATGAGCAACCGTCCCGGCACTATGCATATCTCCCACTCATGCACATCATGTCTGAGGCCACAACATCGGTCATGCATGCTGCAAGTCTGTTCATTTGAAACCTCACACTCCTATGTTGAGACTCAGCATCAGTGCCAACTAATATGGATCCCCAAATGACTGAACAGGACAGGGCACAGGAAAGGTAACAACACATGTCTCAGACCCCCCCCCCCCCCACATGATGCATGAAGCAATGTGCACTTGGATTAACTGGCAGCCTAAATGACAATAGTGATTCCACACAGAAAAGGCAATACATGTCAAGGAGGGGAAGGGAGGAAGAACAGCACCGGTTGACTTGGGGGAACAGGATATGCACTGCACATATAAACCCTCGCAGTGTATCCAGGCGACTGAGCACTTCCAAAAGCTGGTGACACACATGTACCTACCCCTTCCTGCTGCTGCATCTCCTGTAACCGCCTATCCAGGTAAGGGAAGACCACCGCCAGGACATGCTTCATTTGGTGGGTCAGGCGTCGGCACCTGCCGTGCTTGCGTGGAGGTGAGTCCTTCAGCTGGCACCGGGCGATCCTCTGGGTCCAGCACCGGATGTCCTGCCAGCGTTTCCTCACTTGGGCTAGGCGCCGACTGTGACCCTCCACCGATATCACGGCCCTGACGGCCCGCTTCCATATCTTCCCCTTCTCGTAGGCAGTTACCTGTGAGGATGACAAAGTGAGACAACATCACTACACCTGCTCCATGTCACAGAGACACACATTTGAACATCTTTGATATGTTGAACAGGGCATAGTATGCTGCCAACGTTTAGCACCTTTGTCATAGGGACATTACCCTCTGTAGAAGCCCCAATGCACTACATGGCATTGAAAGTACACAGGTGGCATGAGGGGTGCGACACACTCCCTGATCATGGCACACACTGTGCATCACAAGCAACACCAGGCTGATGGACAGTACCTCAAAGCAGTCACATGCCCCAGGCCACTGACGCAACCTCAGCAGAGTACACAGACACACACAGGCACAGATCAATCACCTGACATTGGCAACAGCGGATACAAACCTCACTCTGCACATGTGCCACTTGCCTTTGGGGTGTCACAGGTGTGGGGCCAGCTCAGCAAGTCAGACACACAGCACGGCTTACTTCTCACATCAGATGGGTAGAGCTGTTGCCTCCTCCATGCAGCTGTGGTGCAACACTCCATATAGACACTCACCCACATGACAAGGAACATTCACACACATTAATGTCCAGGGGGCATACACATCAAATGGACGCTCTCACCACAGCTCCACTCAACTCACACACATCTGTGGGTACAGTCACCTGTCACACCGGGGGGACCACTGATTCACCTCAGGACTATAGAACAAAAATGGCCCAAAGGATTAGCCAGGCTGAATGTGCCATGCACTATGCAGTGAGGAGTGCACACATGAACTACATCATGCTCTGCATGAGAGACATAAGCCATTCCCACCCCTGGGACCCACTATGAACAACATTGCATGTCTGTCACACATGGACACAATGCCAGAAGTGACAGTCACAAAAAAGGTGCACAGTCAAAGGTACTGGAGTCAGCACTCACCTGCTCCCCTGGCCTCCCATACAGGCTGGGGTACTGTGGGAGGATGACGTCCAGCAAGGCCTCATTCTCCTCCTGGGTGAATGGCTGGGCCCTCTCCACAGACCTTGACATGGTGCCAGAGGAAGCACAGACAGCAGCAGTGGTGTCGACTGAAAGGTTGTGCAGGCAAGTGCCCTCTCATGGGTTCTGGCTGACTTATATCTGCCTTGCTGGGCTGTTTCATTTACAGGAGTACAGAGTGATTGGTCAGACTCATTTGCATCCTATGTTTCCTCCAATCCCTTTAAACAAACACCAGTGAGTGTCTTTGCATGGTTCAAAATTTGAGCATCATGTGCAGTCAACACCGACTTTGCAACATTGTATTTATTTCCCAACTGACTTTTCCAGGCCACCTGATGTAAAAATTTGAAATGGAAACTCGGTATCCATGACAACCAGCATGCATTTAGGCCCTAATACTTGTCGCTCATGTGTCCCGATGTAATTTTTAAATCCACACACAGGTACGGTGCGTTTCACACGTACCCCTACGGCACCAGTTGCACAGTGCGTTTGACAGGTACGTGTACTACGGTAGTACACGTACATGTACGACCAGTGTGTACACGTACGTGCAGTGTGTACACGTACGTGTACGACCAGTGTGTACACGTACGTGTACTACAGTAGTACAAATACGTGTACGACCAGTGTGTACACGTACATGTACGATCAGTGTTACCATAGTACACGTACGTGTACACACTGGTAGTAGACGTACGTGTGTACGGTCCGTACACACACGCGTACTCCGGTGGCAACACCAATATAATGATACGGTCCGTTCACACGCCCTCAGAGCATGTGTACGGGGCGTTTCACAGCTTACATTGGTGATAGGAGGTGCACACAAAAGGTATGGAGGTGTCAGACTCGCGCAAGGCTGTACATCAAGTCATTGTCATTGCAGTCCTTCATGTGCAGGGCCTAGGTGTGTCAGGCAGTGATATGGCACATGTTTCCTCATGTTTTAGCACAATAGATGTGTGATGACCTGTGTACACATGTCATGTGTGATGGGGCACTATGTGGCACACTTCCCCTTCCCACTTTGCACATCTGTGCATGTAGTACAAACGTGTCAAGCACTGCATCACTGGTATGGCACAGTCACCAACACCCGCAACTATCCCCTGATGACTGGGACAGGGACACTAACACCTGACATCTAAGTACCAGTGTGCCCCGATGTGACTATGTCATGTGTGTGTCATGTGTTCCCATGAGCTTTCTGTTGGTGTTCCGTCAACTGCATCTGCTGTTGCTGCATCCAACATGTGTCTGTGTGTAGATGGGCATGGCACACATATACGCACACCATGCCACATGTGGATTCACACGTTACGTGTGTCAGGATGCTTTAAAGATGAATTTTTTGACATGAGGACATATCTGCGCCGTATCCATGTCTGTGTTTCCGTTTATCACGTGTACCCCTTCATCGCAATGTGTGTGATCTGTAAATTTTCAATGACATGTGACCTGTGTGTCTAGCTTACCGCCAGCTGTCTGTATGAGATGACATTCTTCAAATGCAGATATGTGGATGTATGTCACTCCTGTGATGTCTCTGGCTGTTCACTTACACTGGCCCACAGCGAGTTTTGGGGCATGTCATGTAGAACTTGACAATCAACGGGTGTAGCTGGCTTTTTGTAGGAGTATCATCTGGCTGGCATACGTGTCCTGGATGTATTGCACAGACCAGACTTTGTATTTAGCAGATGTGTAGTAGCAGTTGAGCATGTGCTCAGTTCATTGACATTGATGTTGTTATGTACTCACTCTTCGGTATTCCTTCCAATTTTCTGCAGGGCACCGCCTGTCCCCCGACCAATGCCAGACTTGGGTGCCATGAGGGAACGTGACTGCATAAGACGTTACCGCTTCTCGCAACAGTTGATTGAGAACTTGACCGCAAAGCTGGAACCACACCTCCAACCGCGACACAGGTATCCTACTGCGCTGACCCCCAAGATGAAGGTGATGGCAGCCCTACATTTTTTTGCCACCGGTACATTTCAATTCACCATAGCTGATGTTGGTGGCATGTCACAGACCATGTTCAGCCGTGTCCTGCATGATGTTTTAGAAGCCATGTTGGAGCACCTGGATGAATCCATCCATTTTCCGACTCGTGAGCAGTTGACAGGTGTCAAGGGTGAGTTCTATGCCCTGGAAGGGATGCCCCATGTAATTGGGTCTATTGATGGGACACATGTGGCTTTGGTACCACCACAGGCACAGGAGGTCGCCTATCGCAACCGTAAACATTACCACTCTATAAATGCCCTTGTGGTGTGTTTTGCTAACATGCTGATTTCCCATGTCTGTGCACGTTTTCTAGTGTCAGCACACAATGCCTACATCATGAGGCGTAGCAGGGTGCCATAAATGATGCTGCGGCTGCACAACGAACGAGCATGTCTTGTTGGTGGGTATACTCTGTTTGTCCTTTGTTTAGCCCTATCTTTGTATCTTATGGCATCTCCTGACCCACTTCTTTACATGATGTTTCCATGTAGGGGACTCTGGCTATCCCAACATGCCATGGCTGATGACGCCTCTCCGCAACACCAGAACAGCTGCAGATCACCGCTACAACAATGCACATGGGCAGACCAGGCGGGTAATTGAGAGGACGTTTGGCCTCCTGAAGAGCCGATTCCGGTGCCTTCCCAAGACAGGCGGGTCCCTCCCATATGCACTGGTGAAGGTCTGCAAAATCTTCCTTGTGTGCTGCATGCTGCACAACATGGCAGTGGAGAAGGCTGTGCCACTCATCCTGCATCCGGATGAGCAGGAACATCCACCTGTGGAGGATGAAGGGCTTGGTCACGAGGCAAGTGAGGATGAGGATGAGGAGGAGGACGACATCCGGAGTCAGCTCATACGCAACTTCTTCTCATAATGGTGAGTCCCTGGGTCTGAGTGTGCACGCTTGGAGCCTTGTGTGGCATGTGTTGCAATGTGTGTGTCCAGCTGACTGTATGCTAAGTGACTTAGAGGTGTGTTCAGCTGTGTCACTCGAGTGATGATGTCATTCCACACATTTTAGCAGAGACACTCAATTTTAAAATAGCATGGTGACACACTTATTCCTGTAGAGTAAATGACCATGCATGCGGATGACAATCTTTTCGCTGACTTCTTGTGTGTCTGTCATCCCCAGGTAGTTGCGCATGCTGTCGGCTCGTGTCATCCTTGGCCTCCCGCTATTCCTCATGAGTATTGCAACGTGTGCTGAATCAGCGTTCCATGCACGGACATGGTGAAAAGTATTTTTGGTTAAGGATTGCTGCAAGGGATTTTGGTGTTGGTAGGTGTTTGGAATGTGTGGGCACTGCTCCTGTGCATGTTGTGTTACGATACATACATGTCGACTCACCATGGGGCACATGACATGTTGCATGACTCCCATGAATTGATAGGCACCCTTCGTAACAGTCATCTGTAATGGGACTGTGGATTCTGATGAAGGCATCAATCTGTGTACAACTTCCCTCTGAAACATACGGGATGCTACGGGTGGACATAGTGTGGGACATCCCCATGAGAGGATCAATGGGGAATTGCAGCCCCTCCGTGTGCAGCAGGGGGTGTTTGGCTCACCCCCTTCACTTGTGTGCCAGTTCAATGGATTTACAGCATCTGTGTTGTGAAGGGGGTGTCCAGTGTAGGTCCCACATGTGCAGCCAAATGACCTGTGAGTCTGTTCATATTGATGCATTTCCCTAGGTGTGAACCTGAGTAGTAAAGGTGTTCCTCACCCTCCAAGGTGCCTCATCTCTGTCAATGCATGTCTCTTGCCACTTTGCATGCGGCATCTCTGGCATAGTTGTCACAGATTGTGCATATGAGTCTATGTGTAGTTTAGCAACATGCATGCAGTTCTTCATGGATTAGAATCTCTATTGTGCATGATGTCCATGGTTGTGTATGTATTTGGGCATGTTGGTTACCACAACGGGCCGTCAACACCTGCTGAGGGTGTGTATCTAGTGCGCAGCTCGCCCTTCAGTTTCCTGATCCTGGTTCAGTCATCTTTGGTGATTGTGCATCCATTGTCTCTGGGTGTGCCATGGGAAACCGGACACTCCTTCCTTTACATACGCCTGTTGCAGTTGTCCTTTCTGACATCCTTGTCTTTGTGTGCAACTTGTGGCATTTTCCAGGACATGCCGCCTGCTGCTCCGGCCCCTGCAGCAAGGGCCCACAGAGTTTTCGGATTCAGCAACACACACACCTCAAAGATGCTCCTCCCTTCCTCCCTCCACCCATTCATTTGCCTGTCATCAGCTTGTCTGTGTCACTGTTGCGGCCACACGGTGCCAAAGGCTGGACCGTCAGCGCATGCAACGTGCACATTGCACGACCCTTATGTCCTTGCATGACCCACATCACACTACAGTCTGATGTTGCAGCCACCCTCCAAGTATTGTCCATCCGCAATTCTATCACCTGCTCTCAGGCATACCCTAGGGGCACACACGACACCTTTGCATGATGAGTGTGCAACTCCAACTGCCTACACAACGCTGGCCCGCCTTCCAAGCCCTGTCACACCAACCAGGTCCTGTCCCTCCTACTCCCCACCGGCTCCGTACACCAGCAAGGCCAAGGGAGTGGGACTCAAGCATTCAGCATGTAGAATATGGGCATCATCTGGCACATGGCCCAGGTATCATCTCTGAGCGTGTCAATCTTCAATGTGTCCAGGTCCTCCTCTCCGCCATCACATGCGCACAGCACCTCATCATCAGCTCGTATGCCATTGACAGCCAGGTGCTCCTCACCCTCACAAAATACGCAGCCATTGCCTGTTCCAACATTCAAGAAGGCATGAGATCCATTGATGAATGGCTGAACATCAGCCACCTGAGACTGGACTTGTACAGGACTGAGGTATCATCTGAGGATTGTCCCCTTACAGCTGGGTCAACTGCTTGTGTCCCACCCGCAAGAGCCCTGCACATGCACCCAGTGGCCACACACACAAGATGTTGTGCATCATGGATTCGTCACTCACATTTGCCATGCTAATCACCAGCATTTGTACCTCAGGGTGCAACACCCTCTGCATGATGCACATGATCCACTGATAGATCCACTCCAAGGAAAGACAGACCATCCCCCAGGCCCACGACACCAGCCGTGCCAACTACTGCCCCACCCTCTACGGAGCAAGTACATCCAAACTCCCGGGAAACTTGTCCACATCCAGGCTGCATGTGCACACCTCAGCTTCAACATCCCGCGCCCCTGCCACATCACCGTTAACCAGAGATAGCTGCAATGGATCAGTGTCTGCTGCAGGATGACCTTCAGACTCCTCACCCACACTCAGGAGGCAGTCCACAACCCCAGACCCCAAACCGACCTTGGCCGTCTGTCATCCGAGACCCCGTTGTGCCAGCTGCGTGCATCCAACCTTGCCCTGGCCACCATTCTTCACATCCACCGTACTCCAGCATGCAGGACATAGTTATCCCACCTGGCAAGACATACATGCTACTCCCTCCCCGGCAACATCCACATGAGCCATGACCTCTACGCCTTCATGATACTCTTCCCAATTGGTCCGTCCGCACAGTATTGCATGCCCCCCCTCAGCAGCTTGAGGCCATCACGGGTGAGTATTGTGCTCCATGTCTGTATTGTATGATACATTGTGACCCATGTGTGTCCTGTACCAGACTCAGATTCCAGGGTATGGATGGAACACTCATGCATAGTTTGACATTTCCCCACACGTAGGTTGTGTACTCATGCAAAATCAATGCAACATCTTGTTGAAGAAATTTAAATGTATTCTCGGTGGGGGGCGTGTTTAGTGTGGACAAATATGTGCTATACAGTGTGCATGGAATCCAAAGTTCACAGGGGAAGATGGGATCCTTGTCATTTGGAGTCATCAGAGTCCAGACCACGGTGTTGGTCATCATTGGTCAGACTGTGACCAGCAAGTCCATGTGGCAGAGAATGTCATTGGATGAGGTGCTGCTGTTGCGCCAGAGGGCCAGGTGCCAGGCCAGGTGACCTGGGAGATGTGGATGGTCCGCTGCCGCTCACGGTTTTTTCCGTGGACGACCCACCTTCCTCGCGGGACCCTCAGATGCAGGCCTTGACGATGCTTGTGATGCTCCGGCGGACGATTCCTCCTCCTCCTCCCTCCCTGTGGCTGGTGGTGGTCTTCGCCTGGGGTCACAGGGAAGGTTGGCCATGTTGTAGGCGATCCGACGGAGTGAACGGCTTATTTCCGTTTGCACCACCAGCAGCTCAGCCAGTCTTGCCTCCATCCGTCCTTGGTGTTGTTGTTGACAGGCGTGTTGCTCGGCCTGCTGGTTCTTGATCTCATTGAGGGTCTCCACTACCTGGCTGATGCCCCTGGTGTCACGCCGGTATGTGTCCAAGATGTGGCGTATGTGTGACATACCGGTTCCCTCAGCTGGCTGGTCAGGTTCACGCCTCCGCCTGCCTCCACTCCCACCACCCCTGCCCACACGAGCCTGGCCTGCCGTTGTGGGCACATCAGGTCTACCGGACCCCTGAGGGATGGCATTTGCAGGGTTGTCTGCCTCCTCCTGGGTGGCCTGAGAACCTTGTCCCTCCAGGTCAGACTGGCTCAGTTGTTCTGTGCGGGCAGGGCTCCTGGGTGTCTCCTGGGATGTGGCAAGAATGGGGGTGGTGGTTGGCACAGATGTACCTGATGCAAGTGCTGCAGGGGCTTGGGCACCAGAGGGTCCAGGTTGGTTGGGGTCATCCACAGAGTGCTGAGAGTCGTCGCTGCCGGTGAGATCATCTTCCTGACGAGCCTGGGCCTGTGATTGTTCCCCCCCAGTGTTGGGGGGAGATCCATGACGTTGCCCTGTGTGTGAGAGAGAGATAATGTTAATGCTGTTTCATGCGACATCCATGTTTCATACATATTCTAGTTGCCACAGTTCCTCAAGGTAATTGTATGTGCCTAGCATTCACATCAATGTTAACTTGCGGATGGGTATGTTGCAGGGGACTGATTGGAATGTTAGCCAGGGTGTTTGACATGTCGCATTTGTCCTTGGATGCTTTTTTGGCTGTGGCTTGATCTTGTGGTTTCACATGTCCATTGTGAGAGTGTGTGACTCCATTGGCTGGGTGTGTGCTTGTGTAAGGGGTGAGTGATCATCCCTCAGCCTGACGCTGTTCAACATCCACATGGCCCCCCTCACACAAGTGGCCCGCCGTCACATCCCCAAAAACATCTCCTACGCCGACGACACCCAGCTCATCCTCTCCCTCACCAAGGACCTTCACACCGCCAAGACAAACATCCACAAGGGTCTGAGGGCCATCGCCAACTGGATGCGGAGCGGCCATCTGAAACAGACCTCGGACAAGACGGAAGTCCTCATCCTCGGACCCACACCCTCAGCCTGGGACGACTCCTGGTGGCCGATCGCTCTGGAGACATCACCAACACCCACCAAACACGCACGCAACCTAGGATTGATCCTCGCATCCTCACTCTCCATGTCCAAGCAGGTCAACGGCGTCTCCTCCTCCTGCTACGACACCCTACGCACGCTCCGCCGGATCTACTGGTGGATCCCGACCTAAACAAGTAGAACAGTGACACAGGTCCTCGTCAGCAGCTGACTGGACTACGCCACTACACTCTACAAAGGACTCCCATCCACACACCAACGGCGGCTACAACGCTTCGGAAACGCCTCGGCACAACTGATCGTCAACGCCTCCTGCCACAGCCACATCACCCCCCTCCTGAGTGACCTGCACTGGCTCCACATCGACAAGAGGATCACCTGTAAGGTCCTCACCCACGCACACAAGGCACTCCACACTGCCGGACATGCCTACCTGCACATCAGACTCAGCTTCTACACCCCCACCCGCCAGCTCCGCTCCGGCAGCCTCGCCCTCGCAGCTGTCCCCCGCATCCAACATACGCCCGACTGCAGCAGATCCTTCTCCTACCTCGCTGCAAAGACCTGGAAGACCCTCCCAACCCACCTATGACTGACCCAATACCTACTTGCCTTCAGGAGACTCCTCAAGACCTGGCTCTTGAAGCAGTGGTGGTACCCCCCCCCCCCTCAGCGCCTTGAGACCCTCACAGGTAAGTAGCGCGCCTTACAAGTACCCTGATCGATTGTTGATCGTTTGACGGTGCCTGCTGGTGGGTGTGGTGTGATTTTGTAGTGGGTCTCCCAGGTGATGTATCTGTCCCACCATGGCACATGCTGCCATGTCAGTGAGTGTGAGTTCCTGCCCTAGATTTCTGAGCTTGTTGTGTTTGTGTTGGAGTTTGCAGTTGTGACAGGAGGGCCTTGTGCTGCCTACAGCAGGGCCAAGTGTCAGCTACCTTGTCAGTACTTTGCCAGTCCCTGTGCATTGCGCATGGTGCATGGGTATGTACCTGGGCAATATGGGCTGAGGGCAATGGTGTCTGTTTCAGTGTTGTACAATATGTTTGGTGATCCCCACCCTCCCAGCATCCCAGACATCCTGTCTTGGGTTTGTGGTTTGTGTAGGCTGGGACATGGCATGCTTGCTTGCTTTGTGAATGGGGCATACTCATGTTAGTGGCATGAGCGTTGTTTAGAGTGTGGTTGTGTCAGGTGAGGGCTTGGGGTAGGTGAGTGCATTTGTTGTAGTTGGGGTGTGGATGCCATTACCCCATGTTACGTAAGTTGTTGGTGTACTCACCAGGCTCTGCGACTCCTTCAACTCCGTGTACTCCCACCAGTGGAAGCAGGGCCATCACCTTTTCCTCCCAGGGATGGTAATGTACCGGTCTGCAGGGCAGCCCACCTCCTGTGATGTTACTCTGGGCGTAGTCCTCGTTCATTTTGCGCTTGACTGCCCTCCGCAGATCGTACCACCTGGCTTGGCATTCATTCCTGGTCCTTCTGATGGGCGCAACAGCATTCACCCGATCGACGATCCTCTGCCACAGGCTAGTTTTTTGTGATATGCTGGTCTGTCTGACCAATGTTCCAAAGAGCTGTGACTCGACTCTGATGACTTCGTTGACAAGGATGTCCAGCTCCTCCTTTGTGAACTTTGGATTCTTGTCTGTGGGCATGGTGTGGGGTGTGGATGTGGATGGTTGTGGGTGTGAATGTGTAGGTGTGTGTGTATGTGTAGAGGGGGTCTGTGTGAAGGAGGTTGTGTGAAGGTGTGTAACTTAAGGTGTATGGGTGCAGTTGTTTGTGTGTGATGTCTGTCAGCAGTGGGTCTGTCGCAAAGGCTCATGGTTTGTGATTGTGGGCCCTTTTTATTGGTCCATTTGTGGGTGTGGCTGGGTTTGAACTTTTGGTGGGTGTGTTATAAGAGGTGGTTGTGAGTTTGGGCCTCTGTTTGCCTGTTTGGATGTGCCAGGTCAGACTTTTAGAAGTTTTGTGTCCTGTAGACGTGTTTTGTGGTGTTGTGCGAGTCGAATTGACCCTCCTTGGGCAGTTTTACAGTGTCCTGGTTCAGTACGAGTCGTTTTCGCGTATGTAAGGTGCGTCCATTGCTATGGTGTTGTACAGTGATCACATATGCAATGGTGTTGTACGATTCGTACATACGCGATGCTGGGGTACGGTGTCGGGGTACGGTGCGTCCAAGTACGGGGCTGGGGTGGGGGTACGGGGCGTACATACGCAGGTGCTGTGGTGGGGGGTACGGCGTTTACATACGCGTGTGCTGGGGTACGGCACGTACATACGCATGTGCTGGGGTACGGCGCGTACATACACGTGTGCTGTGGTACAGCGTGTACATACGCGGGTGCTGGTGTATGGCGCGTACATGTGCGTGTGCTGGGGGTACGGCGCGTACATACGCGGGTGCTTGGGTATGGCGCGTACATATGCGGGTGCTGGGGTGGGGGGGTACGGCGCATACATACGCGGGTGCTGGGGTGCGGGGTATGGCGCGGACATGCGTGGGTGGGGTGGGGGGGCCGTACGACTCGTACCCCGGGCCCAAGTGTACCCGGGGTAGGGGTCGTACAAAGTTCGGTCCGTACGGGACGTTTTCCATACGCTTGTGTATTCGGGACGCCGGTACGGATCGGACTTGTGCGCTCAGACTTCAGTTTTAAGACTCGTATGTAAAACTGTCCGGGGACGTCTCGTAGACTTTTCCCGATGCAATTCGTATGTATTTTTACAGTACGAATCGTACTTCGCCGTTTGTACGGGACTTGTACGACTTGTACGTAAAAAAATACGGATACGAGTCGTACGGGAAAAAAAACATACAGGATCGGAATCGGCACCATAATGATATTAATACATTTTCATTGCAAAGGTTTTCAATGATCAAGCATTTTGACATACTATTTATAAAAGTCCTTCCACTCTTTCTACACAATCACATTACCCAATCAGATCTCAAAATGGCTGATATGCCACACGCCAACAGACCGAAATATGTGGTTAAACACACACTTTATTATTTTTTTAATTTAACAAAATTACTCAGGTATTATTTTTAATGCTGAGTATTTGTTTTTTACAGCTCTTTTCCTCTCTACTAGAGAGGATATGCGAAGTGCTGGCAGGCTACCCAAAGCTTTGGTGGCTCTTTAGCTTTCAGGACGAGTCACTCTGTTGCGATTGTCGAGAGAGTTGCTAGCAGGCAGGGTTTCACACCAAACAGTCGACAGCTCTTCTGCTGTTCTCGCCATGCAGTGACTCTGCTGCATCCATCTTCTCTTGATCCGTCTGATCTGAGTTCTTGGGGTCAAGGGTACCACCTAAATACTCAATTTAGGGACGTTAAGGGGAGTGACAGGTAGTAGCCATGGGGCTACCTACCTTTAAGGTGTCTACGCCCTCTATATAACCACCTCCTGTGGGAAGTGGCCATAACCCTGACCCTAGAATACTAATTCCATCCAAAATAACGTAGAAGAATCTGAAAAGTGGTGTCCACATCCGCTACTCCTCCTGAGAGGTTGTCCTGGCTTGATGTTGGCCTGCCTCCTAATTTTATTAATTTTCCCGCCTGTCTTGCCACCAAAACATGGGATGAGGAAAGGGGGTGGGCATCTCCACTATCTAGAGAGGCCTTGGTTGCATAACAAAGGTGGCAAGACCTTTGAAGCTTCCCGCCCTGGAAGGCACATCCACTTCGAGGAGGTGTGAATGTCTCCGCCCAGAGCAGATTTTGTTTCTGGCCATCAAGACTGATGCCTCTCACCTCTGGAGGTCAGACACTTGTTTCTGGTGGCTTGCTGGTCGAGACGAACGCCAGGGGGCGCGTTTGCAGAGTGGTGTAAGGAGGGGGCGTGGCCTCCGGCCCAATCCCGTTTTATTTTTGTTCCTCCTTTTTTTTTAAAGGGGGGCTGTGTAGCCTCCCTTCTTTTTTCTATTTTTTTGGCCCTGGGGACCCCATCCCCCAGGGCCTGACCCCAATTTTTATATTTGAAAAAAAAAATCAGGAAGGGGGCTGAGTGGACCCCCTCCCGAGGCCATAATTTGCCCCGGGGACCCCATCCCCCGGGGCATGGGTCTTCTTAAAAAAAGAAAATGATGGAGGGGGCTGCATAGCCCCCCTCCTCTGGCCACTTTAAGGCCCCGGGGACCCCATCCCCCGGGGCCAGCCATTGTTTTTTTTTATATATATTTTTTTATTTTATGGGGGAGGGGGCCACGTGGCCCCCCTCCCGGGCCACTTTTGGCCCCAGGGACTCCATCCCCCGGGGCCTGGCCTCTCGTTGGAGACCGTGGGGGGGTCCCCAATCCCCCCACGGTCCCAGCCGGCTTCCAGCCTCCTGCGGGAGCCGGCATTGCTTTTCCACATGGGGAGCAGTTAACATGCTGCTCCCCATGTGGAAAAGCAATCTGCTTTGCTTCATTGAAGCGAGAGCAGGTTTCCCTGCTCTCGCTTCAATGAAGCAAAGCAGTTTGCAATGGCAGGGTGGGAGCCACAAGGCTCCCGCCCTGCCATTGCAAACAGCAGGGTCCCGGGGGTGGGCACCCCGGGACACTGCAGGAGCCAGCCGTGGGGGGTGGTGGTCCCCAGGGCCAATACAAGGCTCCAGGAGGGGGGCCGCATGGCCCCCCTCCAACGTGTACAAATTGCCCCAAGGGGTGGGGGTCCCTGGGGCTGGAGGGGCTGCGAGCCCCCCACCTATGGTAATGAAGCCCCCGGGGTGGTGATCCCCGGGGCTGCGGGGGGGCCGTGTGCCCCCCTGCATATACAATCTTGGAGCTCCGGGGGTGGCGGTCCCCGTGGCAGTGTGGGGGGGATTGAGACCCCCCACACTTTTTTTTTTAATTATGCCCCCGGGATTTGGCCCCCGGGGGCAAAATAGAATATTCAGCACCAGAGCCCGCACTGAATTCTTTTTTTTTTCAGCCGAAATTCGCGAAGGGTGTGCGAATCCCGCCGATTTTCGTTTTTTAAAAATTCTTTTTTTGGCCCTGGGGGTCCTTGTGGGACCCCCTGAGCAGGCCTAGGGGGTCAGGGTGTTTCTATCCTGCCCGCGTTTTTCGCGTTTGTTTTTTAGGTTTCTTGTGCCTCGGTTCTACCGAGGCACAAGATGGCTGCCAACACTTCCTGATCTGGAGTGTTGACAGCCAATTAGAATACAGCTCGTGCACGGCAGGGTGCGCGCTGGGTGCGGGGAGGGTACGCGGATCCTCCGAGGCCATAGATATATCTATCTTTTAAGCAAAAGGCACGAGTCTCAACTGAGGACTACCTCTTTGCCAAATTTGGTGTAATTCCGTTCAGCAGTTCGGGCTGTAGCTGCGTCAACAGGGCCTATGGGAAAATGCATGGGGAAAACGTGTTTTGGGACCCCCCTTTTTCTCGGCCCCCGCTTGACGAATCGGCGTGAAATTTTCAGGATAGGAGTGGACCGGAGCTGGACAACAGTTTGGAAAATTTCGCGTAGATTCGTCAATCGGCGCCAACGTTATTCCAAATAGAATGTTGCAGATTTCCTATGGAAAATAGGTCCTAACTATATCTACCTACTGGCGACCGCCAGTAGGTAATATATATATATATATTCACTTAAAAAACCATAGGTTTTACACAGGTTATAGTTAGGTGGACATTTCACTCGTTAAAAACCAATGAAATTCCCCCGTTACAGTTAGTTCAGATAACTATAACTCGCGCGCCCGCAATCCACTGCTCATGACGTCACATATTACATCACTCATGACATGGTCAGTGGCATCACTCATGACATCACTGATGACATCATACTTGTGATAGAGTGGCGGTCGCGCGAGTTATAGTTATCTGAACTAACTATAACGGGGGAATTTCATTGGTTTTTTACGAGTGAAATGTCCACCTAACTATAACCTGTGTGAAACCTATGGTTTTTTAAGTGAATTTGCAAGGTTTTTTAAATGCTAATTCCTAACTATAACGTGTGTGAAACCTATGGTTTTTTAGTCAATTTGTACGGTTTTTTAAATGCTAAGTTATGTATTTATTAATATATATATATTTTTTTAAGGTTTTTCACCGTGTGCGCACCGTGCGCGCGCGTTGGGCGCACCGTGCGCGCACCCTGCGATTTTTTAGTAAAAAAAATAAAATGTTTATTTGACCCATGGGGGTCCTTCTGTGACCCCCTGACAAAGGCTAGGGGGTCAGGAACTCTCTTCCCTGCCCCTTTTTCACGTTTTCCACCTTTTTTCCCCCTTTCCTTTTCAGTGCGAGAGACAAAATGGCGGCCGACACTTCCTGATTTACTATTGACCGATTCGAATGTTGACTGACATCTAACAACCAATCAGAATTTCGCTCGCGCACGACATCGTGCGCGCACGGTGCGCGCGTATAGATATTTATATGCTTTTTAATGCTATTTTCACAGGAAATACTGAACAGATTGACACCAGACCTGCAAAAGGCACTTCCCTGACCTGAGGACTACCTCTCTGCCAAATTTCAAGTAATTCTGTTCAGCCGTTCGGGCTGTACCTTCGACTAAAGGTCCTATGGAAAAATGCATGGGGAATACGCGTTTTGGGACCCCCCTTTTTTCTCGGCCCCCGCTAGATGAATCACCCCGAGACTTTCAGGGTAGGAGCTGAGCGGAGCGCCCCATTAGTTTTGAAAATTTTGCGAAGATTCGTCAACCGGCGCCAAAGTAATTCAAAATAGAATTTTGAGATTTCCTATGGAAACACGGTCCTAACTATAACTATCTACTGGCAACCGCCATTAGATTATATATATATATACATATATATATATATATATATATATATAAAGTAAAATCTATATATAAATGCAAAATAAATATGATGGTATAATAAAATATTGTAATATTTTTTTTATTTTCTAAATAAATGTAACTAATGTTTAAAAAAAAATTACAGTCATTCAAATTAATTCTATAGGTTACGTTTTGTAATTGTAAGATATCTTCGAGTTTAATTCCAGGTCTGTCTTCTTTTAGTTCATATTTGATTTAAGGACACTCTTCTCTTTAGTTTAGTTTCTCTTTCCTTTTAATTTAAATATTCTCATACATTTAGCTGAATTTTTTTTCACATTTTAATGCAAGGTGCAAGGGCCGTTCCCTCTTATTTCAAAGGGCTCCTCTCATTTAGTGAATGTTTATCTACAATTTCAGTTGCAGGTCACTACCTCTTTAGTTCAGGGGTCACTCAACTATACAACTCTATGTGTGGGGTTCCATGCTCTCTTTGCATATGGGTGACCTTGTTTATTGTAGTGGAGAGAAGTTAAAAACGATGGACTGGAATGAGCCCAGAGTAATTACTAGCGATTCTGACTGATTCAAACTTTTATACCCATCTGTGTTTTGCTGTTTATCATGTCATCGTTATATATTACCAGGAGGCACATACATTTTCATTTGAAGCACTCTGTAAATCTTTACCAAGAAGGGTTTGAGAATTTCGATGAAGAATATCAGCAAAGAGTACATGGGAGATTTTCAAACATTTTATCAATGTGTGGTAATAATAAATATAGAATTAAAAATTATTTTTACAATCATTTTCCTCCCAATTTTGATATGGCAAAAATAATTCTGTTGTATTGAAACATTGTTGACAGTTTTCTTAAGCAAGTTGTAGAATGACAACAGATTATTAAGAATATATAATCAGTTAACAATTGTCTCTTTTGCGAGTACATAATTTGAAACTAGAAAATCATGTGTTGTTGAGGGGCACATGCGAAGGGCTGTGAACCTAAATTTTGGCTGATTTCATTGCTTTTTTCTGTTTCCTATGTTAGTAATACAAACACATCTCAAGAAAGAAAAATAAAGTGTCATATTCTCAAGGACATATCACTGAGTTATCGCAACT
The DNA here is from genome assembly GCF_964204655.1 of Triturus cristatus. Lineage (NCBI taxonomy): Eukaryota > Metazoa > Chordata > Amphibia > Caudata > Salamandridae > Triturus > Triturus cristatus. Next base: position 1,717,345,197 of record NC_140590.1, read on the forward strand.
TTAGCGCAGCAAAAGTGGCGATAACTTTTTCGCACCATTCACAAGCTGGTGCTAACAGCCGATATCACCACTTTTCCTGTGGTAGCATCCGCAAAAAACATCGCCACAGATGACACCGGCAACTAACGCTAATGAGTTGCAGAGTAGGCGTTCCTGTGCAAAAAGCTGCAACAACACCACTGCGCAACATTCTCAACGACCAGCCAGATCGGCGATAAGGTTACAAAACATGCGATAAGGCGCATTAACGGCAGAGATTTAACACCTGCCTTTTACTGGTGTTAAGCAGGAAGACCACCTGCACCAGAAATGGGAGCCCAGCCCAGAGCCACATCTGAAGACCAACAGATGCCATGGAGCTACTGATCATGCAGCTCAGGGCCCCAAGAGGGCCACAACACCCACCGCCACCACACCCAGGCACGCCACCCCCTCCAGGACCCCACCCCCCCCAGACAAAGATATTGCACATAAACATTACGAAATCATGAACAAAACAATTCCCCTGATGTCGCACAATAACAACAATTAATATTCATGATTCATGTGTGGTCAGAAAAAGGAAAATCATTCATCCAGCATTGAAATTCCAAACAAAATATTACATTCAAATTTAACTCAAAACAACTATTTGAAATAGTCATGGTGGGTCTTCCCTGGACAATCTGTAAGTCACAGCCTGCAAGTAAAAATTCAAGATAAGAAGGTGGGTCATGCGCTCATCAAAGGACAGAGAGAGAGAGAGAGAGAGAGAAAGAGAGAGAGGGAGATAGAGAGAGAGAGAAAGAGAGAGAAAGAGAAAGAAAGAGAGAGAGGGACAGAGAGTGAGAGAGAGAGAGAGAGAGGGAGAGAGAGAGAGAGAGAGAGAGAGAGAGAAAGAAAGAGAGAGAGAGAGAGAGAGAAAGAAAGAGAGAGAGATAGAGAAAGAGAAAGAAAGAGAGAGAAAGAGAGAGAGAGAGAGAGAGAAAGAGAGAGAGGGAGAGAGATTGTACAAGGAGCACAAGGCCAATCAGGCTTTTGGCTCACACATGCCAACTGTTGTGTGTGTATCGCTATTGGTGCACCATAAGCCCAAGGCCTCGCCTCGATTGCAGCGCGAAAGCTACATCACATTTCCAGAATGCAAGCAGTAGTCAGACTAACATTAGGGATGAAAGCTCCTCTGTCTCAATACATAAGGCGGAAGGACATCTGCACCTCCAACCTTGGTCTTGAATGCGGTTGGCACCCCCTGAGAGAGATACCATACCAGATGATTACGACTCCCACACCACGCACACCGCTAATGAAAGACAAACGTATCCGTACCCCACACACAGAAGTCCCTGCAAGAGGTACCCTTGCATGGGATGCCCTTGACACTTACGTACACAACAACCCATACGTCCAAACTGGCATCACACATTCGACTCATTGCTCCAAGCTGTGGCATATCATCCACATAACTGCCACAGATCAGAAGAGTGCCGATTCTACGAGACCCATCAACGCAATGGCAGGACATCCCGGGCACATGCACAACCCCCGTCACGTAGAACTGTACGGTGCACGTATGCTGCAATTGTTGGGAGCACTGCCTTGCGCATCAGTTACCATCTGAGCTTCCGTATTGCGTACGTCACCTGCATCCAGCCCTGTTTCCACTGTCGATCATGCACATCAGAGTGGCCCATGGATGTCTGCCTTTCCAACACAATGGTAGCTGAACTGGATTATGACTTGTGTGTGTGCCCCCTGTTGGCCAACGACCAGGAGTGTAACTGTGATACATGTGCATGGGATGCCTTGATATCTGGCGTATGTGCTGGCAGTTGGGCATGGGAGATTGCACAAGTCCTCGTGTGCAGTGTCCACATCGAGGCGCTCCCCTATTGGGCTGTGTTGCGGATTGGTGAAACGGCATGGACGGAGCACATCTGTCCGGACCACTGAAAGGATTGGCTCTCCCTCGTGTTTGTTGAACTCAACAACGACGTACTCTTTTAACTGATTGCCCAGGAAGCTGCGCTCACATTCATGGACGAGTAACTACGTTGCTGCAGCCACAACTGATTGTAACCCAGAGCACAGGTCCCAACACCTTGTTGCATCTTGGAGAAATGGTCACAAATCCCACCACAACAGTGGACGTGTCTGCATTCGCCTGGGCTCAGAATGCATGTGCGTGCACCTACGCGTGTTGACACACACCTGTGCAAGGTGAGGCAGTCCCATGGCGGAGCTGCACAGCATCGTTTGTCACCATTCCTAAATCATACATACTGCTGTTGGACCCTTTCACCTGATCATTGTCAGCAGAGCAGACAGTCAGCACAGTCCGGTGGTACAGCACTATGCAGATCCCAGGGGCTGTGAGTCGTGTCCCCTGACACTGGGCAATGAGCATACGCCAAACATCAAATGACTCGTCCAGCAAGGCAAGGTGGTCTGAGACCGTTTCTATCCATAATGATTGGCTGTCATATTTTGCCTCCCCATTTCTTGCACCTCTACATGTTCCTTTGCTGCCTGTTAGTGTCTGAAGCATTGCTCTGCATGTTGTGGCCCTTGTCTTGCCTATACTGGCACGCACATGCTAATAAAGTCTACGCAACTTCACTAGTGTTCAACTGTGATGAGTGTTGATTATAATGACAAATCATGTGCCTCAATGAGCATTGTCCATACACAGGGAGGGACTGACTAATGCATTTCACTTGTGGGTGAGTCCCTATTGCCAGCTCCACCTCTGTGAGCCAGACATTGTCGTTGGGATAGTTGCTGATAGACCTGTGTTCTTAAGTGTCCTCAGCAATGTGAGTATGGAGTACAACATATGCCCATGTGGAACAATGTAATCCATCAGAACAGGCTGTGTCCACACAGTTGAGTGTGAGTAGGTATGCGAAGAGATGTTCTGTTGTCACATGTGATGGAGGACACTACTTTAGTCCTGCTACCGAATTTGACATTTTTACACACAGCCCTATTTAATACATGGACGTTGGGGTAAGTTGGGGGGTTGTGAGATTGTTGTTCATGAGCAATGAGGCCACAGTTAGTTCACACCTTCACAGTCATCTAATTGGCCATGTGGGTCAGGGACAAACATGCGCATTGATGTCATTTCCCAGGGTGTACCTTTTTGTGCAATCTCTGTCCCTACATTCATCCATACTTTTATACTTGATTGAACATAGACATGACACATCTGTGTGATTTGGAATGTTTTATTCACATTCTGTGGAGTGTCGTAGCTGGAGCAGTACATGCCATGCAAACCCTACATTACATGGTTGCCCAGTGGAGGGCCAAACAGAGTCCTTTGGGGAATAATAAGTAAATTGGAAGAGGAAGAGTTCAGTCCGCAGCCTGATTGCTGTGTGATTGGTAATCAGAGCAGATATGGCAGTCCATGTCGGGGTCCAGGTGAATGTCGCAGAGTGTTTTGGGGACAGTGGAAGGTGTTATTCCAGGGCATGATGCAGAAGGCTGAACCAGGCAGGAACAGACCATATGGCGGGGATGAATGCTACAACCTCCTTTCTCACACAGAGACATTACCATCCATATCTTCCTCCTCTGATATGTCTTCTGTGTCCGGTGTGTCAGTTGGTGGTGTTATGGCTGCATCACTGTGTGCCACTGACACATCAGGGGGTGGAGGTGGTATGGCTGCATCACTGTGTGCCACTGACACATCAGGGGGCAGAGGTGGCATGGCTGCATCACTGTGTGCCACGGACACATCAGGAGGCGGAGGTGGAATGGCTGCATCACTGTGTGCCACTGACACATCAGGGGGTGGAGGTGGTATGGCTGCATCACTGTGTGCCACTGACACATCAGGGGGCAGAGGTGGCATGGCTGCATCACTGTGTGCCACTGATACATCAGGAGGCGGAGGTGGAATGGCTGCATCACTGTGTGCCACTGACACATCAGGGGGTGGAGATGTGAGTGTCGAAGTTCCTGCAGCAGGCATCTGGGACAGGTTCTGTGGCAGCAATGGCAAGATGAGGATCTGCAGGGCATGGTAGATCCCAGCTACATCTCGCTGGTGTTCAGCCGTGGCAGCCATCCTTCCAGCATGCATCCGCTCCATGGTCTCCATTGTCCTCATCTATGCCAACTTTGTGTGCTGGCATCGCTGGAGCCTAACTGACTAGACAGTTCTCGGATCCGAGTGATGGCCCCAGTGAGGTCAGCCAAGGATTGTTGTGGAGCATGGAATGGACTGTAGGTGTCCGTTAGGGACTGTAAGTGGTCCCTGATGGCAATTATACACCCACGTATGTCATCTAGTTTATCTGCCATGAGATCGAAACCCACCCGCACTTGTTCAGCCAGCTCCCTCTGGCAGTCTAACACACGGCGTTGGAAGGCCATTTGTTTTTCAGTATGGTGCGGGGAGCCAGCCGTGGTGGTGGGTGCTTCCTACTGTGTGGTCTGTGCAGGGCAGGGGGTGGTGTCACCTCGATGTAGCTGGGCTGACCTGCTCCTGGAGGTGGGGTGCGGAGGCTGTCTACGAGTTATTGGATGGTGTCGGAGCAGATGGCCAGGGGGTCCTCTTCATCATCACTGAAGAGATATTTGTTCTGCTGTGTAGGAGGTATTGATTGTCCCTCTACAATGTTAAGGGGAGATGCAGGTTAACAGTGTGTTCCATGTATGTTGACGCATTGTACATGTTTATATACCGACTGTATGACAATGTACATTGTGACTGTTTGGGAGGAGCTGGCTATTTGATGGGAGACAATGGACATTTCAACTACATGACGGATGTGAGGTTATACTCGTACATTACCATCTCACAGTTTCCTGCTATGCCAGATGTGATTGGCCAGTTTCTGAATACAAGTAGCACCAGTTGTGTCCTCTGTTCTGTGGTGAAAGTATTGCACTTTATACCACATTGTCATTGATGTTGATGTGCTCTGAATGTTATGTGTGTGCTGCATTGTGGGAGAGTCGCCCCTGCTGCTCTGATTTTGCCGCCCCTTATCCCTTTGAGGCGGTGTGCCTTTGACTTGTGTGCTATTACGGTGCTGAGATGTTGTCGACTTGGGTCATTTGTGCTCTTGGACGGTTTTTGTACTCTTGTGCATTGTTTGTCTGCAGATGTGTCGTTGACGTCGGCCGTTGTATGTGCACGTGGATGTGTCAGAGTGTGATCTGCTCCTTTGAGGATGTGATCCACACTGGGCCACCTCAGTGTCGTGTCGTGCACCATGTCATGTATTTTGACTGTAGCATCGCTATCGGTCATGCAGTGTCACTTGCATTGTCAATGTGGCTCACAGAGTCCCTGCTTTGCTGTATTCAGTACATGTGCATGGGTAGGTTGTGGGATTGGTGATGGGGAGGGGTGCCCCTTTGTGCACATAGTGGACGGGGGCCTAGGTGGTGTTTCTATGTGTGCTGCAGTGTGCCAAGAGTATCAGAGACATGTTCCACAACCATTGTGGGTGTGCAGTGTGCTACACATAATTGTGCATGTGTGCCATTGTGCCCATCTCCCCCTGTCCCCCCAGTCCCTGGTCGTTACTCACCCTGTTGCTGTTGGGTCAGGTCATATCGAGTTGTGTCTGGACCCCCAACTCCTTGCACCATCTCCACACTGATGACTGTGGCCACCATTTCCTCCAGCTCATCCAGTTCCTCCTGTGGCGCAGGACTCCCACCTCCAGTCACCGTTGCTGCCTTCCGGTTGGTAGCGAGTTTCTGCTTGGTTTGGCTCTTCACATCATGCCAGCGCCTCTTGACCTCCTCCATTGACCTCCTCAACACCCCGACTGCATTCACGTTGTTCACGATGGTGTGCCATATTTCCATTTGTGTTGCCAATGACACAGTGGAGGTGACGAACAGTTGTCACTAGTGTTCTATCACCTCCCTGACGATGATCCTGTTTTCCTGCGGACTGAACCCCGTCTTCCTCTTCCTCTTCTCCTTGCCCTTCCCCAAACACGGGGTTCCTGACTGGTCCTCCGTGGGGCTTGTGGGGTTCGAGTTGTCCTCTGCACTCAGTCGGGGTGCACCCATGGTGCTTCGCAGTTTGTTTTGGTTTCTGTGTATTTTTTGGGGTGCTTTTATAGAGCATTTTCCCACATGATGCGTGTGAATTGCAGGCCTGGCGAAGATTAATTAGTTTTTTTTTTTTCGCGGTTGGGCACATCAAAACTTTTTTCACATTGGGGTTTAGATTTTTATCTCCGTCCCGGTGACTTTATCGCCGAGATTTGACGCGTTATCGGGACAGTATCGCATGTTAGCGCCGTGTTGAGAATAGGACGTTAACACAGAGTTATTTTCCTGCGATAGACAGCGATATGAAAGATTGCAATATCAGATTTTGGCGATGATTATCACAAGTTCTTGAGAATATCCCCCAAAGTGTAATTGCAAACGTCAATGTTATGTCACAAGATTGCCGTTTTAATAAAAACATGCCAAAATATTATGTCCAAGGTATCAACTACCAGCATATCTTAATGGTAAGAGATTTGGACCTTAAGAGTAAAAAAAAATATTTATCCCTAATATGCTTGATAATATTTCAGTAAATATGATTGAGATTATATTTTGGTATGACATTGTGTCATTCATACTTCTGGAATAAGAAAAATTGTGTCATTCAGTTAGAATTTATTTACTTTAGTACAAAAACTAGACAAATATGCAATTCCCTTTGAAAACATATATTACAAAGTCTTAAAAAGAAAAATGTATTGGTAATTTCACTTAGTGCACCTTGAAAACGTGGTATGCCATCTGTGTCTCGCTATCATTTGTGGAAGATTTCTTTACAAGTTCAATAGATCGTATTAAGTCTTATTGTTTAAAATAATATTGGTTGAAAACCTTATGTATTTGTAAATTGGTGAAGTCTAAAAGTTAAGAGTCAAATATGATTTCGATGTTGTTCAGCCACTTTGTTACCCATGGTTGAAAGCTGCCCTTTTTGTATTTACATATTGCATTCAAGAAATTACGGAGGGCATTTTTTAAGGCAAACACATTTTATGAAATGGATTTTTGGTACTCTTCCTAATCATATCAAAAATAATATCTCATGATCTTCAAATATGTCATTGTTACATGTGTCTGCATATCTCGTCAATGTTCATTGTAGGTGGATAAACCATAAGCCGTTTTTAGAGTAACCACAGCAAGTTATTAATGTTTTATTGGTAATGGGAGTACTAATTTCAAACTGTAGATATTTAGTTGCTTTACCCCAAGATGTATTACCATTTCATGAAGTCTTATGGCATGTGTAGTAAGGCTAAAGTAAACAAAAAGTGAAGGATGAAATGCTTGAATTAATCTCAGTCACTGCAAAAATACTCGGGCCACATTCCCGTCCAACGCTATTTTGCACACCATGGCACCTCACTTTGGACCCAGCCGTAACAAGGGCGAAACTGGTCCTGAGTTGTTGGTGTTCCGGTTCAGGGACGATCTGGCTTGGCAGTTCTGACTGGACTGTTCCCATTAGAGCAGGGTCAAGACTGATGTGCATATAGCTGGTTACAAACTGACGTGGCATGATGTGCAAAAAAACGATTGATTGAGATGCAGCATGAGTAATTACAAGTGGCTGAGATCAATCCAAGCCTTCCATCCATCACTTTTTAGTATACTTTAATGTGTGGTAATGCAAGATAGGAAAGCAACACTGGGCTGTATTTCCAATAATATCTGCCAGATGTTATTCTAAACAGAAGCCCAAGTTCATAGTATATTGACAAATAATTTTAGGGTTTTAAGTTGACTGGATTTGCACTATTGAGTGGCGGCCAGAATGGAGTGGTGGGACAAAGTTGTAGCACATGGAATCACAAACAAATCACCCAAACCTATTAATACGTGCATCAATCATGTGTTCCTTGTGTTACTTGATCACATATATATATGTTTTAAACCTTTTATTGTTTTATGTCGTAGTAACAACAGTACAAGCAGCACCCTGTTTTAATGTACGATATAACCGGTCAGTACCTTGGGGACATTTTACCTGTACGTGAACTGCAATGCTGGAAAAGTAGCTCAACCACGATCAGGAATTGGTTTTAACCAAAACAGCTCTAATCTTGAAGAGAATATTGATCAAATACAGATCATGCCTTTACATGTTCACATCTTGCCAGTGAACTGTGCTGGAATCAATAGGTGATTGTTAAGCAGTGCTGTCTTGGTTCTTGCCCGCCCTGGTACATTATCAAGTTCTTATTAAAAATATTTGCATTTAAATAAAATGTCACACTCTGGCATAGGGTAAAATTGTCTAGGACGATAAAGCACTACCTATATTCCTACGGGGAACAACCTTTACAACGCAACTTTTACAACGCACTACCTTTACAACGCATTTTTTACAACGCATAATCCATTACAACGCATGACATTACAACGCATGACACTACAACGCATTTTTAAAAACTACCTTTACAACGCATTCCATTACAACGCATACTACCATTACAACGCATACCATTACAACGCATAATATTACACTACACTATACAACACTTACCCTACTGTTGCACCCCCTGGAGTTAGAATAGTAATTTTTACCCCTATACTATCCAACACTTACCCTACTGTTGCACCCCCTGGAGTTAGAATAGTAATTTTAACCCCTATACTATCCAACACTTACCCTACTGTTGCACCCCCTGGAGTTAGAATAGTAATTTTTACCCCTATACTATCCAACACTTACCCTACTGTTGCACCCCCTGGAGTTAGAATAGTAATTTTTACCCCTATACTATCCAACACTTACCCTACTGTTGCACCCCCTGGAGTTAGAATAGTAATTTTTACCCCTATACTATCCAACACTTACCCTACTGTTGCACCCCCTGGAGTTAGAATAGTAATTTTTACCCCTATACTATCCAACACTTACCCTACTGTTGCACCCCCTGGAGTTAGAATAGTAATTTTTACCCCTATACTATCCAACACTTACCCTACTGTTGCACCCCCTGGAGTTAGAATAGTAATTTTTACCCCTATACTATCCAACACTTACCCTACTGTTGCACCCCCTGGAGTTAGAATAGTAATTTTTACCCCTATACTATCCAACACTTACCCTACTGTTGCACCCCCTGGAGTTAGAATAGTAATTTTTACCCCTATACTATCCAACACTTACCCTACTGTTGCACCCCCTGGAGTTAGAATAGTAATTTTTACCCCTATACTATCCAACACTTACCCTACTGTTGCACCCCCTGGAGTTAGAATAGTAATTTTAACCCCTATACTATCCAACACTTACCCTACTGTTGCACCCCCTGGAGTTAGAAAAGTAACTTTTACCCCTATACTATCTAATACTTACCTTAAATGCAATTTAATATTATGCGTTGTAATGGTATGCGTTGTACAGGTAGTATGCGTTGTAATGGAAATGCGTTGTAAAGGTAGTTTTTAAAAATGCGTTGTAGTGTCATGCGTTGTAATGTCATGCGTTGTAATGGATTATGCGTTGTAAAAAATGCGTTGTAAGTGCATGCGTTGTAAAAGTGTGCGTTGTAACGTCATACATCCATATTCCTACATCCACTTCAACGCTGCAGTCTCTAAGAGGTAAAAATACACTCCCCTATGTTTAGTTGTATTGGTAAATGTCCCAAATTGCACCTCATACAAAATGTCTTGCTTTCATTTCTCCCCTTAAAGAAGAGGAATGATATTTTTTCAATTTATTCCCAAAATAGACTCCATACAGACATTTCATACTTTAGTTCTTTCTTTCAGATTCATTATTTTTTTTATCTAAATAAAACTTTCCGTCATTGTTTACCACCACACCTCTCACACTTCAGCGCTAGGTTTGAGCCAACAAGTACTTGGCGCCCATGGTTATCTCAGAATTAATATTCAATTTTTCATATTTCAGGCATCACTGTGAAATAGCCCACCCCACTATACAATAGTTACCACCTAATTGATACTTGTATAAGAATCAATTCTATCAGGCATGTGTGGGCATAAACCTGTAATCGCTGTCAGGCAGACTATGACCACTCCCCATCAGGAAGTAGCCCACTTCAGGCCAGTGCATATGAGGCAGAAGCCTCAAGAAGACATTTCATGGAGAAGGAGCCTCACATAGACAACACATCGGTGATTCTGGTTATCTGAGCCCACTGTGTGTTGGAGTAGATTGCTTTTGTTTTCTATACATCTCAGTGTGGACACAACAGTTTTTCTCCACCAAAATGAGGGACCGCCCCAGAAATGAGTCCCGTCTCACCCTCCTTTTCCTTTCTATTGCAGAAGACAATGCGATGGCTGCGTACAATGTCCCCTGTAGTATGAGTTTGTCAATGGTGAAGCCTTGATTGACCACTGCAACAGTTATGATTCTTGTCTTCCCTGCCTCATGCCCTATGTCAGCAGATCCTTCTTTCCCTCCTTCAAACCCTTGTCCCATAACCCCCTTCTGCTCCTAATCCTCTTGATGCTACTATTTTGCCTTCTTCCTCTTGCTTTTCCTTCCCCACATTGTATGTTCATTCAGACTGTAGGTTTCTTAGTTGTGCACATTTACATCACATCTCTTGACAAGCTGCTGCTAAATTTGCTCACCTCACTATGTCATTTTAGACCAAGACTCCTGATAGTGTATGCTCATGAGAGGTCTCCTGGAAGGGAACATTTACATCAGGTCTTCTGGCAGTGTACCTTTATACCAGGTGTCCCCGCGGCGAATTTACATCAGGTGTCCAAAGTGTAACTTTACACTAGAGGCCTCATTCAGCCTTTAAATGGCTGTCGGCTAAGATTCTGGAAAGGCAGATGCCATCACCTCACCTACCCTCAGAGCACCATCTGCTGTATTAAGAGATTGTTCTGACAAAAGTGGATCCACCGACCAATGCACTTATTGCGCCTCCAGATTGTTGAGGCTGACTCAGCATTTTTGTTCATTCTGCAGACAGACAATTGCAAAGTGGCGGTTGTGCAGAAAATAATGTCCCTTATCCAAAGCAAGAAAGGAATCTTTCTTTGCATCAGAGCCATTTTTTAAATATTTTTCTGTCTGGTACCACTAGTACAGAACAAAATTTTTTGTGTCAGAATCCCCTCCCTAAGTAGGGTAGGACATCCAATACTCCAACCCTGGAGAACCTTTCACAGGTCATCCACCGGACAAGGGATTCTTATGGTGCGGCTTGCTGAGGTGCCAACATCAGAAACATGGTGCTCCCCCCAATCTTTAAATGAGGTGGAGGAACTGCAGGTTTGGTGGGCTAGTTCCTCGCTGATTTGCTGCAGGGCTTCTGCTCCACCGAACCCTAAATGAAGCCATTGTTCTCCTAGCAGCGTAGACGACCCTCAGGTTTTCTGGCAGTGAACCTTCACATTCGCTCTCCTGGCAGTCCACATTTCCATCAGGCCTGAGGGCTGTGTAACCTGACATCAGGCCTCCTGGCAATGAACATTCATTTCAGAACTTCTGGCTTACAATGTTATAGCAGGACCCTTGGAAAACTATGCTGATAACAACTATCCTAGCAGTGTCACTCTACACCAAGTAGTGTGCATTTACACCACATTTCCTGACATTTTAACCTTGCACGAGATTCACCTCAGTGTAACACTCAGACGCAGACCCCGCGGCATTGCATGTCTGTATTAAGGTTTTGGGCTGTGGAGCATGCAAAATAGGGCTCTTGGCCATGCTGTAAGTTTGCACTGCATCTCTATTCACTTTAGTTCTGGCAGCTCATGGTTACATTGTGTCTGTTGGCACACTAAACATTTACATTATGTTTTTGGGCACTGTATATTCACAAGTTTTCTGTGGTGCACATGAAGGCCTGTTTTTTCTTGAAATGTCTGTTTGCATTGGGATTCCTAAACTTGTAATGTTACACTACAACTATTTGCTTTGCACATTTACTCCAGGTATCTGGCACTGTATATTTACACAAGGTCTCAAGCAGAGCATCAGAACACAACTCATCCAGGGTAAAGCTGAGATTCTGATCTGTATTTGTTTCCTCTCTTCCACAGATGACTCGAAGTAGTTGACTTTCTCCTGTAGTCTCCCTGGCTCCTCTTCTCAATCACATCCTTCCTATAGCTTTACCTCATCCTGCTCAAATCCTCTGTACATCCCCCTTCGTCCTCAGGTCTACTGTACATATGATGATGCTTCATTTTGTATAACTTGCGACCTTTGCAATAGAAATAATAAAATTGTTAATAAAGCAATTTCCCTCTAAAACAAGGTATCCAGTAACTCATAGCATGCTGTGTAAGGGCACCAGTCTTGACTGTGGTGGGAGCTCTTATATGGGTTTGTCCAAAGGCCAAGCATGGCAGCTCACCCTCACTATGAACGGCCCAATGCTGTGGACAGAGGGGTTTGATGACCCAAGGAGGGTAGGGCACAGGGCCTAGCTGCGGGTCAGCCCCTGTGGCCCACCTCTACTGCACAGGGGCAAAGGCCATGCGTCTCGGTGACTTGACTGCTCGTTCTTGGTTGGGCGTAAGGAACTGTTTTTGTGGTATAGGATATAAAAATAAACAATCACTGAAAGCAACACATTTTAAAGTGAAGTTATGGTTAGCTTCGGTTACAATCCGTTAACATATGTTTAGAAAAACCTTAGAAACTTAAGAAGCACAGTTAAAGTGCCGGTATGGTTATGAATTCAAACCAAAATATTACTGACATTTTCAATGTATACTTAGCACTACAATAGCCAGGCAAACCATAACTCGCACACTGAATGAAAGCGGATGGTTTTCCTTATTTGCGTCTGATGTCGTTTTTTTCTGGTCGGTGCTTCCAGAAGCAACTTTCAATTCCTCCTTTGAAGGCAGATAGATCTCTGCTATGATGGTGGAGATCTCTAAATATGGTCGCCAAACTTTAAATGGCGCTCATGGTGCCAGCAGGAGAACAGCCGGAAGAAATACGAGGGTCCCTCTGACTCTAGCGTGGGTGGATCCTCAGTTTGGCAGACAGGTCCTCCACAATGGTTGTGGCAGAGGACTCTGTCAGCCACTCCCTTTATAGGCCCTCTGTCTCCACCTATTACTATCTGATTCTCCTCTGTAGATATTCAATATTAAGTGTGGTGATGCCAGAGAGACACCAAATGTTTATTTAATGGGATCAATGGGTTGCAGGTCAAGACTCAAAGAAGGAGCAAGGTAGATATTATGCTCCTCATACATTGCTTGAAGCTTAAGAAGAACTTTTTTCACAAAGGGTTACAAATGTCATACATGTGATTGAAAGTTCTAAAACCAAGGGACAGCAATATTAGTTGGGGCACCATCCACAGAAGAACTGGTTCCGCCTAGAATGTAATACTTGGGGAGATGGGCTATCTCCCTCAATGTTTGTCAGACTAAGTAGTCAGCAGCCTCATGTTATGGCCGTAACAATAATGACCCCAATACATTTCAGAGGTTGTTCAACAATGTGGCTGAGATCCTTGCCCCTTATGTGATTGCAGAAGATGTCACTAATATTATGTACAAAGCATTAGCATCCATGCCAACATCTTACAAGTGGAAAGTGGGAGATTCTGAAAAAGAATCAGTGGAGTGCATTTTCCCAATTGATATACATTGAAACATGGGAAATTTCAGGAAGCAGATTGGTCAAATAAAGCCATTTTTAGCTTCAAAAGTCAGGAGCCTCCCACCAGAATTGAGTCTGAAGGCATCTATGCATTAGATAATCTTACCACTATACTATATACCATAAAAAGCAAGTCTTGGGTTTTGGTGCATATCAGGGTTCTAGCGCATAGCATGGTTCTAGCGCCTACTCTAATAGACATGAGGAGGCCAAGTATTTTGTTGCAAAGAGGTCATATTTTTCATTCAAAAAATATGGGCAATTTTCAAGGTTAGATTTTTTTTTTATTTAGGATTTCTTATATAGCGCTCTGGGGGAAATAACCCAACCTCTTAAACACCTTTAGGATCCAGATAGCACTCAATGCCTAGGTGACATACATATGGACTCGAGGAGCATCTTAAACTATGCATTTATTCTTTTTCGCACTGTAATGTGGATTCACTCCTTTTGCAGGTTAATGGGACACTTACAAAGTATATTCCAAGGAAATATTGATATAGCAGCTAGTAAAAGCCACACAAAAAATAAAACAGATCAGCTTCTTTTAGAAAAACAAAATCAAGAAGCACAGGATGATCCAGTGCGGAGACAATAGTGTCTGTGGAGTATACTCATGATAAAAAAAACATACTTGACTACATGAGCTGAAATGGAAGAAATGAGAGAAGAGAAAAATTGCAGTACTGGACATGGTTTAGGTCTTTTAGCATGGAAGGCAAAAATTGACTCACAGAGTAACTTGTGTATTTGGAAAACTATTGATCCAACCACAAAACTGACAATAGTGTCCAGCAATCTGATAGAATCAATACTGCATAATTATTTTAGAGCACCTAGAAATAGGGTTTGTGGTTTGGGAAATGGTTGGAAATTGGCCGGAGAGCATTGAACTTCCCAACTCGCATGATCAACAGGCTAATTCGGAGCTCCATATCTCTGAGACTGTCAGGGACAGCATATAAAATTAACACAGCAATGCGGGTGGGCCTGATATCCTCCACAGAGGTTTCTAAAAGTTCAATAAGCCAAGCAGTTCCAATTATGGCAAACATTTTCAATGTTATTCTTTTAGGTGATGAGCCACATGATACATGGGCTCAAGTAACTATTACTTTACTCCTACAGATGATATGGTGCCGACCTCACTAATAGATTATTTTGCAACCTAGATCTGGCAGAATATTATATTTTAATGTTTAGCAGGATGGTAGGAAATGGTGGCAGTAGTTATGCTGCTCTAATATGCCTTCCATGACATCCTATGCATAAACAGACACCTCCTGTCTGCCTTTCCCATTGCTGGGGGTGTACGACAGAGGTGCCACTCATTGTTGCAACTGTTTGACTTGTATATTGAGTCCTTAGCGCAGAAATTGAGACTGGATTCCAGAGTAATTCTCCTTCAATGTTTCAGGTAAGAACATAAGTTAGCATTATTTACAATTGACATAAGAGTTTATTCCCCCAGTTCTGGCCTTACTATCACATGAAAACGTATATGAATGTGTCCAGATGGCGGATTATCTGGGAAACAAGCATAAGTGAGAGCGTTTGATCTGAAATCTGCCGTCAAGTGGTTGAGTAAAAAAGGAGATAATCTGGGAACTAGATAACAAACGACTTAGGGGTTGATTTGGAGTTTGATGAACAGGGTCATCTGTCGCAAAAGCTTGCTGGTAAAAAAAATATGGAGCAAACTAAAGAAAAAGCAAAATTAATGGCAAAACAGATATTTGATTAAGTATAAAAACACATCCTGAAAGTAAACAAGGCATAGTATTATAAGCGTCCAGCACTTGATCTTTGCCACTAATGGAGGGAAGGTAAGTGCTTAATTGTGAAATTTGTGTCTACTAAATAGTGGAACCCAAAAAACTGGAGCCTAATGTATTTAATCTTTAAGTAATGACTTATTTGACGGTGTTAAATAACATGATTTCTGATGTACTGCACATAAATGTATAAACCCCCAAATTCATAAACGTTTGAATAATATTAAAGGCTTCCTGGATAATCAATGAATCTGCCTTTAAGAAAAGTGCAATATCATCTATGGAATATCAATCATGGGCGGTACTATCTTGCTTGAATTGCTGATTAGTGTGGGAAAAATCTTGTCAAATAGCACAAAAAACATCTGGTTACATTGAGCAGCTCTGATGAGTCTCCATAGTCACCAAAATGTGTTTCCAACTGAGGTGCAATTTTTGATATTAGCTTTCAACTCAGAATGCAGTAAAGTGATTTACCTCGTGAGCTAGGAGGGGAAAACATATTTTTTTTAAAGAATTTAATACATGAAACTCCCAGCTCTCAAGGTCAAAACCATTCTCAGCATTACTCACGATAACAGAAGGAGGAATTTTTAAGGTTTCTAACAATCAGACATTCTGTCAGTTAGGCAGAATCGGAAGCCAGATAACAGCCAGGTAAAAAACTCTATGGAACTGATGAGCCAAATTTCTGGCTAATATCTCATAATTAGAATTTAAAATTGTGATTGGTTCATATGACCCAGGTTCATAAAGTGGTTTGTAGGAATTGAGAAAACTAATCAAGATGCCCATGCAGAACAAGGATGGTATTAATCCACACACAAGTCGTTTGTTAAATTATGTGATTAATATAAGGTTAGTAATGCCAAGAAAGCCTTATTTCATTTCGCAGGAAAGTCCTCTTCTCTGTAGGCTTTGGCACTGAATATCAAAGCAATGGCATTGGCCCCTTCTACTGCAGAGAATAGAAACACAAGCTAATATTCATCCTCCATATTCAACCTGGATAAAGGAGTAAGATCTCAAAACTGTCTATTTCATCTATTTTGAGCTGGTCATGCCTGATAAACATCCTAGTATTGAGCTCCAAAAGTTTGATTGGTTTTGGAAATATCAAGCATAAATGTGACCTTCCCCAATGGACCCATATCTCCCCTTACCTCAAGGAACTCCACTGGCTCCCAGTATAGAAGAGATTCAAATTTAAGCTACTGACCCTCTCATACAAAGCCCTTCACAACCTAGGATGAGTATACACTAACCACTGCCTGAACTTCCACCAACCACACAACTATGCTACCTCCCTAGTGCTTGTCCACACTCCCCTCGTCAACAGAAGCTCAAGCGAATGTGCTCTTTCTCCTACCTCACAGCAAAAGCCTGGAACAACCTCCCCCTGCAACGCCATACCTCCCCATCTCTACCAGAATTTCAAAAGTCCCTCAAGAACTGGCTATGCGACTGAGCCTATCTCATCCTGCATCTAGATGCTTAGCGGTGCTGTACAAATCGAACGATTGATTAAAATTTGCGTGTTCCCAAATCTATAATACTGTCTCTCAGGTTTTGTGCATGCATTTTCCGATCAGTCTACGCAAAAATAATGACAGTCCTTTCATTTTTTTCTTAGGCTTTCTTCCACATAATATTTGATTTCATAACCTCTTCCTGAGGAAAAGAATCTCTCTGAGGGTAAGGCACGGTGACTGAAGTATTACCACCACAACATCAATGAAACCTTAGAACCCAAGTTCTCAAATCAGCATTTTAGCACCCGAATTAGAGTTTGGCAACAAGATTACTCCACCTCAAACATGGCGGATATCCAGTCCACATTATTACAAGTGCCACTGGATATAATGCAACTGTACAACAGCAGACTAAATATCCATCTTGTTTGTGATAGAGTATCGCATGCATCAAATTCTAAATAAGGCCCATGGTCACTAGACCGAATTTCAACAAGAAAACAAGCGGAAAGGTTATTGAATAACAATGAGAAATTGGGATTCCATTAGTAGGTTTCACAGGTGCACATGCATAAAAGTAGCAATGATTATAGAATTCATGCATGAAAGTTGTTTAGTGCCACTTGCATATGTGGCCTATTACTAATGGGAAAATTCAGGCACACCAGCTGGTTATTTGAGCCTACACATGAGAATTGTGCTTTGAGTCACTAATAAAAGTTTTTAGTTTTCAACATTTGGAGAATGCAAAGAATGACGTTAATTTTATGGAGTTATCTGCACATGAGATTTATTTCATGAGAGGTCTATTTATCATCGTCAGGACAATACAAGCAAATTAATACATACAATGAGAGCACACGTAGAAACGTTTCCTGCTATCACATCTTGTAAAGTCAATGTATTAACGTGTACACAAAAAGGACAGATAATATCCATAAGAAAATGCAGGAACGTCAGTACCATTCATTACATGGAAATGGAAATGTAAGTTAATTACTAAGGCGCGACTGTTACTCCAAAGATTGTTCTGGCGCTATGCACAGAGAGTGGAACGACCGAGGGGTGGGGGGGGGGCAATGGATCCTACTCAATTGCCAGAGAAGAGGCATGTTTTTAGCTTCTTATGGAACATGGGGGTAGCTGTGATGCTTCTTAATTCTTGGTGGATTTATTCCATAAAGATGGGCCCAAGAAGGAAAAGGATCTGCCCCCTGTCCTCAACCTACGGATCCGAGCAACTTTGGCCAGACAGAGATTTGCTGAGCGTAAACTTCTGAGAGGAGTGTAGAAACTGATTCTCGCTCTTAGGTACCCTAAGCCTGCCCTATGCAACGCTTTGTGGGTTAGCTGTGGGATCTTAAAGGTGATCCTCTTCTTAACAGAAAGCAAGTGCAGATCTCTGAAGGATGAAGACACGTGTTCTCAGGGGTAGGCTAAGTATCGTACAAACAGCTGCATTCTGAACCATCTGTAGCCTATAGATCAAAAAATTAGGCAGGCCCAGATACAGTGCAATGCCATAGTTCAGTCTTGATGTAATCAGAGCTTGGACCACCTGTAGTCTAGCCTTCAAAGACAGAAAGTGCAGGAACTTTCTCAGTATACGTAATATTCAATAACAGGTTCCTACCACAGCATTGACCTGTGATAGAAAAGAGAGTTTTTAACAGATTCGGAATGAATAAGTGGTGCGGGTGCATCCTTTAGGCCAGAAGGTCTGCCAGGGTTCTTCTGATCTCAGACCGAAGATGAGGAGCTCTGTTTTCCCTGCATTACATTTCAATTGATGAACTGAAAGCCATCTTCTCTCATGTAAAACATTTCACACAATTAACCACCCACCCCCACACAATAAAAGCTCCACACTGTACCTTATCACCAGCAGTGGCGCAGGGCTTGCAAAGCAAGCGTCCAAAGGATCCAGGCGACGCTGGTAAAATACCCTATGGACTAAATAGCCTGACATGCTCTACCTATTCATCATAGATGATGTATTACAGATATTAGACAATGGAGAATCCTGCCTTTTCGTTCTCCTCAACCTCACAGCATGACTACGAGACCCTACTCTACCTTCTTCAAGAAAGGATGAAGATGGATGGCACAGTTCTGGAATGGTTAAATTCTTACTCAGTAAAAGAAATAATTTGCAGTATTGGAAATTGGTCCTCATTATCCTATTTCCTCAACCCCTGATGTACCAGAAAGCTCTATAATAGCCCCTACATTATGTACCCTTTGCACAGGACCACTCAATGATACAATGAGAGAAAGTGGCCTAAAAGTACATCAATATGCTAATGACAGCAAGCACTACTTCAACATTAGCTCTGAACAAGACACTAACTTAAGGAAAGGCCATGAAATAACTCAGTAATGGCTATCTAATCAATGTCTAAAGCTTAATTCAGACAATACTGAATTGACACCTGCACATGAATCCATAATAAACTCAAACCCTTTAGGTACTAGGTTAATGAAAGTAAGTAAAACCAAGTCCTTGTGTATTACACTTGATAACATTCTCGCTAGCAGATGATAATAACAGTATCACTAAAATCTAAAAAATGTATAACAGCCCTTATCCATTATTCTCAACTTTAGATACGTGATCTCTGATCAGAATCTACAAACAATAATCTAGTCTATGATACGCCTTTGCCTAAATCAACATCACTACCGCTAAACACTTAACTGAACTCTGCAAATGAATTTGAGGATGTCTTGCCAGTTCTAAAATCTCTGAACTGGTTTCCAATCACAAGCATTGAATACTTAGGATGGCATATACAACTAGGCTACCCTCTTTTAGGTTTAAGTCTATAATAACTGATAAAACCCCACCAAAATGGAAACAGCCTTCATCAGTGTAATATATAAACACTGATAAACAGCAGCACAACCACAATACAAAAAATAATACAATTCAAGGAAAGTATGAGATAATGAGTCATTTTTATTTCTTCCTGAAGGTGCTAACACAGTGTAACTTTGTTAAGCAAGGTAGAAGCGAGAACGCCTAGTCTAAGATTATTCTGTTAGAGTTTTGTTGTTAGGGATGTCACTAAAATATTGTTTCTTCTTTGTTTTGTTTTCTCCAGTTTTGCGTGCTTGGAATAAAGATGCAGGGTTTAGAAGCATAGATTCAGTCTGGTATAATTTTTTAGACACTGTAGAGAACCTGAAAATATTAAAATAAGATTTGATCTTCTGGCTGTGTTTAATTATTTCAATCTTTGGTGAAATGGCTGGCTTACAAGAATCTTGGCCAATATGTGCCCTCACATTTACCCACAGGAGGGGCACATCTCTTTGACATATCAGCCCCCTTTACTATCAGGTCAGTATTGATAGAGGTCAAATGCCAAACACTCCAGGGTTTAAATAGTAAATGCAAGATGTACTGACCTATAAAAATAGTGCATTCACCATATGTTGGAAATTGCGTTACTGGTTTGGGGGGGGTGAAATCATACTCAAGCAGCAACCATAATCTCTGTCAGGGTGACAAACAAGGAAAACCCAAATTAAACTATGCTTAACCCTCTGGTACGTTGACACAGAAGCAGTCAGGCTTAACTTAGAGCCAATGTGTAAAGTATTTATGCAGCACTTCAAACAGTGATAAAGTTAAAACACAGCACACGGAAAAATCGCACACCAATTAAGAAAAATACAGTAAAATTGAATAAGTCATGTGACATCAAAACAACAAAATCCAATCAGTAGGACAGTAAATATGCAATTTGGAAGATTTAGGTAGAAATAGTGCCTAAAAGCACAAAGCGCAAACTGCGGTAATCTGGCCGAGCCATACAGGGTCATAAGTACAGGCTGACTGTCATGGAGTACAGGCCAGGTACAGGGACCCAGTTGGGCCCGCAGAACACATTACTATAAATCCTGGTAAGCAGAGCATTGCCAGATCCAGCGTCAAGTATGAGTCGCACAGCGCCGGTTGGGGAACTGCGATATGGAGTCTGCATCATCATTGAGGATTCAGTAGACAAGGGACTTGAGATGCAAAGTCCTGCATCGAAGATACGTTGTGGATGCTGGCAGTTCCGAAGAAGCTGTGGGACTGCAAAGCAAGGTCCTGCGTCGTCGTTGAGGTTGCAGTCGATGAGGGGCTTGCGATGCGAAGCCTTGTGGTTCTGGGGAGACTGTGGCCTGTGATGCAAATTCAGGCATCGGGATGCATCGCGCAGCAGCGGTTCAAATGCAGCTGTGAGGAAATGGGTCTGATGCTTCGGTTCTCCTTACAGGTGCTCCTTCAGGCCCACTTACAAGGTTCTAGGGCAGGAGTGGCACCACTTGGGGGGGGCAAGACTCACAACTAGTAAAGTCCAGAAGCTGGGTTTAAGATGGTTGGGGCTCTTCTGTCCCTGAGGCTCTAATCAGGAGGCCAGCCAAATAGCCCTTGGAGTCACTCTGGTGGTCCCGGGATCAAGATTAAGGCCCAGTCCTTCTCACTCTGGCAGCAGGGTGGCATGGTAGCAGAGTAGCTGTCCTTCTTGTAGAGCAGCACAGCAGTCTTTCTGAGTCCTCCACAGGTCCTGAGGTATACAGAAGAGTTGGGTCTGAAGGTCCAATATTTATACCTGGTGCCATCTCTGAAGTAGGAGAAGGTTCTGGAGGTTTCCACCCAGTGGCGTAGCTAGAGCTTGTGGCGCCCGGGGCTATCCCTCAGATTGCCGCCCCCCCCTCCCGGGGGGGGGGTGGTATGCACTTCAAAGAGGTCCGAGAGACACGTAGTATCGCCGCTAATAGTTACCTTGATCATGCAAGTTACATGCACATACATGACACGGTCCAAGGCTACACAGTTGAATACACCGCTGACTGGCAGTACAAAAGAGAACACACAGACTGCATGATCTATCTGGGGACTCAGAAAAACCGCTTGTGACATCCATCAGAGAGCTGCGTGAACAATTACCTGGTAATCCTCTCAACACAATGCAAACATGCACATACATGACACTGTTCATGTAACCTTCATCTACAGCTGACATTAAATGACCATACATCATGGTCCCCCCCCCATTAAAGCAGTGGGGACCTGCACACACGTGATGTGCTCTGTGGACCCAAAACCAACTTAACAGTGTCGAAGCCTGTGATTCTTTATCTTTCAAAAACAGCAAATGAATTATTCACAGGGAATGGCTCACTGTGTGCCCTTAAAACTAAATGCAGCACAAAGGGGTCAGTCAGCTCCACCTTGCCAACACAGACCGGATACAAAGCCCACTCTGGTGGCCCAAAGGCAACAACTAGGGGCCGCTCCCTGTCATTACTTCCAAGCAGCAGCAACCAACTCCCTGGGAATGAAAAGACATGTGCTCTTGGTACCCAAAACCAGCTTGTAATAGTGCATCTCTCCTTCACAGCAGCCTCAGGACACACATGGTGCACAGCCTGCCTGGGGGCCCAAAGCTAAAATACAGGGAGGGGCGACACATTATGATCACAATCCTTAAACACAGTTGTGGGGGCCATGGGAACTTGTTCAACTCTATCCAAGACCCGGGACAAACTGTTCCGGCGCTGCGGCACTCCTTGAATATTCAGAAGAAACAAGAAAAATAGGACCAGTAAAACTCACTCTTTTCCAAATCTCTTTCTAAATATTATCACTTTCCATTTGATTTGATTTGATTTGATTTATCTATTTGTATAGCGTGCGATTGCCCGAGGGCGTCTTGGCGCTGAGATATACCACTGGGTCTGATGATGTTGACTACAGATGTGTGGAGAAAAGCCATGTTTTAACTTCCTTTCTGAAGGATTTCAGGGATGGACTAGTTTTTATGTCTAGTGGTAGTTGGTTCCATATTCTTGCTGCGTGTACCAGGAAGCTTCTTCCGCCCCAGTTAGTTTTCCGAAATCTAGGGTCCCTGATGCATTTCGTTTGGCTGGATCTGAGTAATCTGTTTGGCTCATATAGTTGCAGATGTGTTTTTAGAAATTGTGATCCAATTCCGTTTAGTGCCTTGTACGCTAAGCATAATGATTTAAAGTGTATCCTACTTTCAATTGGTAGCCAGTGCAGATTTTTTAGTTTATGGCTTACTTGTTCGAACTTTGGTATTCCTAGTATCAACCTGGCTGCTGCATTCTGCAGGCGTTGTAGTTTAAGTAGGATTTTCTTCCTTGCTCCGGCGTATAAGCCGTTCCCGTAATCCAGTCTGGACAAGGCTAGTGCTGTCACCACTGTCTTGCGTGAATCAAACGGTAAGTACGGTAGAATCTTTTTGATCATCTTTAGAATGTACCAGAGTGACGAAGCTAGTTTGCTGGCTTGAGCGTCGAAAGAAAGGTTAGTGTCTAACATGATCCCTAGGTTTTTTACCTTTTCTGACTACTCTGGGCATCTTCCCATATCTTTAGGCCACCATATGGGGGACCATATGTTTGTGTCTCTTCCTAGTATCATGACCTCACTCTTGTCCCCGTTTAGCTTTAAGCAATTCATTTTCATCCATTGATTGATTTTTGTCATGCAGTTTTGATATTTTTCTGCTGTGTCCTGTACCACCTTGCTTATTGACACCACAATTTGGGTGTCGTCGGCGTAGGATATAGGAGTGAAGCCGTTGTTCCTTATTATTTGTGCAAGTGGGGCTACATACAAATTGAAAAGAGTAGGGCTCATCGATGAGCCCTGCGGGACTCCACATGGTAGATTGAACAGCTTGGATTTCGCTTCTCCTAATTCTACTGAGAAAGTTCTATTCTCTAGGTAGGAGGCTGTGAGAGCGCATGCTGTGTCATGTATGTATGCTGTTTTTAACCGTGTAATAAGGATTTCGTGGCTGACCGTGTCGAAGGCCGCCGATAAGTCGAGTAATATCAGGGCGGCCTTCGATCCATTGTCCATTATTTGCCTAAGCTCCTCCACTGCTGTGATCAGAGCCGTCTCCGTCCCGTGTTCTACCCGGAAACCGAACTGGGAGTGATCCAGCCAATCTCCGTCCGTCAGATGTTGGGATAGCTGAATATTTAGCAGTTTCTCCAGGATTTTTGCGGCAAAAGGGATCCTGGCTATGGGTCTATAATTGCTGGGATTTTCGCAATCTAGGTTGGGTTTTTTCAGTAGTGGCCTGATAAATATCATCTTCCAATCATCTGGGAAGATATTGGTGTTGATAATTTTGGAGAATAATTTTTCCAATACTCGGCTTAGTTGTATGGAACAAACCTGCATTATTTTGGGTGGACAAGGGTCCATTGGGCTGCCTGAGTTGGTAGTGTGTATCTCTTTTTCAATCTGTTCGGCTGTAGGTGATGTAAATCTAAAAGCTGATTGATCTTGTTGAATTGGTGGCTGTGATGTGTCCTCTTCTATTGTCTCAGTTGTCTGGTTTTTAAAGGATTCGTATACTGATGAGACTTTATTCACGAAGTATTCTCCTAGTATGTTGCAGAATTCTGATGACAATGCTTCTGGGTTGTTGTTTTCGAACTTTGATAGTTTTTTGACAGTATCAAAGAGGGTTTTGCTGGAGTTTTTTGACTCGTTGATCTTTTTAACGAAGTATTTACTTTTTTCTGCTATTATTAGTTTTTTGTAGCTGTTTAGGGTATCTTTGTATTCTTGTCTGAGTTGGGTATCGTAATTAGTTCTCCATTTTTTCTCGGCTCTTCTACATGTTTGTTTTTGTGTTTTTAGAGCTTCTGAGAACCAGGGTTGTGAGGGGGTTTTTCTTTTAAGAGTAGCCTTTTTTTGTGGGACTGTCAGATCAACTGCCTTCTCTATCCAATCATTAAATTGTTTGCAGGCTATATTACTGTTATCGTCTAATGTAGGCTGGGATATTTGGAGTTTTTCTATAAATGCTTGGTTGTCAATTTTAGTCCAGTCACGGTAGGCTGCTTGTTTAATGTGCTCCACCGGTCTTCCAGTGTCCTCTTTAATTTCCAGTGTGAATCTTACTAGTTTGTGGTCTGACCATGGGATTGGGAGAGTGTCAATTTTGTCTAGGCTCTGACATGATGTGAAGATACCGTCTATCGTATGTCCGGCATTGTGGGTACCTATTAGTACTTTCTGTTTCAGGTCGAAGTTTGCCATTGCATCAATGAATGCTGCTATCTTAGGGTCTGAATTTTTTTCTAGATGCAGATTGAAATCACCTAAGATGGTATAGTCTGGACATGACACACTAGATTCAAGACATGGACTTAACAGGTCTATTAAGGGAGTTTTTGCACTAGGTGGTCTATATATGAGTATTCCATTAAACGTGTAGTTGTTTGTAATTTTTATTTGGAAGGTTAATGTTTCGCAGTCTGGGGTGCTGCCTTTATGTGAGGTTTTAATTCTAAAACTTTCCTTCGCTATGATTGCTAACCCTCCTCCCCGTTTTATTTTTCTGTCAGCTCTGTAGAAAGAGTATCCCTCCGGGATCGCTAAGGCCAGATCAGCATCTGAAGCCTCATCTGCCCATGTTTCGGTAATGAATAATATATCAATGTTTTGTTCATCTATTAGTTCGGCTGTCTGAATATTATGTTTGACCAATGACCTAGCATTAATCAATCCTGTTTTCAAAATATGGTTTCTATATCTTGCAATCTCGGTTTTGTCCATATTTTTAACGGGAAGAAAGTCGAATGTGAGTGGGCAAGACAGACATTTCTTACCTTCTTTGTGTGGCTCTATTTGAGCGCATGTGATGTTTGGTCTCAGCCCTCGAAGTTCCTGGCTGGAGTATTTCCACTGTATTTTGTCGGGTTATTTTGGACAGGGGATATGGCCCTGGGCCCGGTCTTGGCGCGGACGGGCGCAGACGGGCTTACCTTTGGCTTACCTTCGGCGCGCCATCGTCGCGCCCGCTGCGCGCGTCCGCTGCGCGTTCGTGGAGGGCACATTTTCTAGTGGGATGGGAGGGGGTGTGGCCTGCGTCGGTGGGCGTGGCTTGTACTCGCTCCGATTTTGGCGCCAAGAACTCCGACCCGCCGCAGCCCTGAGATCGGCAGCGCGGGGAGTTCTCAACAGGTGAGGTGGGGGAGTGTTCTGGGGTATTGTGCAAAAGTTTTTTTTAAAGCGATTTTCAGTTAAAAGCTATCCTTTAAAAACAGTGCAACCCTTTATCCAAACACAACAATTTTAAAAGTAATCTTTAAAATCGATCAATTACGTCTCCCGGCTATCTCGCCTCAGGAGTGGTTAATCTCTGACAGCGGCGTGTGTTCCTCTCGCTTTTAAAGTCTAGCGAAGGGGGCGTGGCCTGCGTCGGTGGGCGTGGCTTGTACTCGCTCCGATTTTGGCGCCAAGAACTCCGACCCGCCGCAGCCCTGAGATCGGCAGCGCGGGGAGTTCTCAACAGGTGAGGTGGGGGAGTGTTCTGGGGTATTGTGCAAAAGTTTTTTAAAAGCGATTTTCAGTTAAAAGCTATCCTTTAAAAACAGTGCAACCCTTTATCCAAACACAACAATTTTAAAAGTAATCTTTAAAATCGATCAATTACGTCTCCCGGCTATCTCGCCTCAGGAGTGGTTAATCTCTGACAGCGGCGTGTGTTCCTCTCGCTTTTAAAGTCTAGCGAAGGGGGCGTGGCCTGCGTCGGTGGGCGTGGCTTGTATTCGCTCCGATTTTGGCGCCAAGAACTCCGACCCGCCGCAGCCCTGAGATCGGCAGCGCGGGGAGTTCTCAACAGGTGAGGTGGGGGAGTGTTCTGGGGTATTGTGCAAAAGTTTTTTAAAAGCGATTTTCAGTTAAAAGCTATCCTTTAAAAACAGTGCAACCCTTTATCCAAACACAACAATTTTAAAAGTAATCTTTAAAATCGATCAATTACGTCTCCCGGCTATCTCGCCTCAGGGGTGGTTAATCTCTGACAGCGGCGTGTGTTCCTCTCGCTTTTAAAGTCTAGCGAAGGGGGCGTGGCCTGCGTCGGTGGGCGTGGCTTGTACTCGCTCCGATTTTGGCGCCAAGAACTCCGACCCGCCGCAGCCCTGAGATCGGCAGCGCGGGGAGTTCTCAACAGGTGAGGTGGGGGAGTGTTCTGGGGTATTGTGCAAAAGTTTTTTAAAAGCTATTTTCAGTTAAAAGCTATCCTTTAAAAACAGTACAACCCTTTATCCAAACACAACAATTTTAAAAGTAATCTTTAAAATCGATCAATTACGTCTCCCGGCTATCTCGCCTCAGGAGTGGTTAATCTCTGACAGCCGCGTGTGTTCCTCTCGCTTTTAAAGTCTAGCGAAGGGGGCGTGGCCTGCGTCGGTGGGCGTGGCTTGTACTCGCTCCGATTTTGGCGCCAAGGACTCCGACCCGCCGCAGCCCTGAGATCGGCAGCGCGGGGAGTTCTCAACAGGTGAGGTGGGGGAGTGTTCTGGGGTATTGTGCAAAAGTTTTTTAAAAGCGATTTTCAGTTAAAAGCTATCCTTTAAAAACAGTGCAACCCTTTATCCAAACAGAACAATTTTAAAAGTAATCTTTAAAATCGATCAATTACGTCTCCCGGCTATCTCGCCTCAGGAGTGGTTAATCTCTGACAGCGGCGTGTGTTCCTCTCGCTTTTAAAGTCTAGCGAAGGGGGCGTGGCCTGTGTCGGTGGGCGTGGCTTGTACTCGCTCCGATTTTGGCGCCAAGAACTCCGACCCGCCGCAGCCCTGAGATCGGCAGCGCGGGGAGTTCTCAACAGGTGAGGTGGGGGAGTGTTCTGGGGTATTGTGCAAAAGTTTTTTAAAAGCGATTTTCAGTTAAAAGCTATCCTTTAAAAACAGTGCAACCCTTTATCCAAACACAACAATTTTAAAAGTAATCTTTAAAATCGATCAATTACGTCTCCCGGCTATCTCGCCTCAGGAGAGGTTAATCTCTGACAGCGGCGTGTGTTCCTCTCGCTTTTAAAGTCTAGCGAAGGGGGCGTGGCCTGCGTCGGTGGGCGTGGCTTGTACTCGCTCCGATTTTGGCGCCAAGAACTCCGACCCGCCGCAGCCCTGAGATCGGCAGCGCGGGGAGTTCTCAACAGGTGAGGTGGGGGAGTGTTCTGGGGTATTGTGCAAAAGTTTTTTTAAAGCGATTTTCAGTTAAAAGCTATCCTTTAAAAACAGTGCAACCCTTTATCCAAACACAACAATTTTAAAAGTAATCTTTAAAATCTATCAATTACGTCTCCCGGCTATCTCGCCTCAGGAGTGGTTAATCATGTAATGTTCCTTTGATGGGAAGAGGAGGTTTCTGAGGTGGGAGTATCAGGCAAGTGATACTACTCAGGCTCCATCTGTTCGAGCCTTCAGGGAGAATCCCTCTTCATTACTACACTCCACCTGACCCCGGACTCGGCAACGCTCTCCCTTACAGGCTTGATTATCCACTACTCCTCTCTCCAGTGCACCTTATCTCACAGCTGACCTTGGGCCCCAGCTCCATAACAGGCACCATCGGGCTCCACTTTGCTTTTTCCCGGTAAAAACATTAGTAAAATCACCTTCAAACCTAAAACATTGAATATAGCAGTAAATATAATTAGCATGCACTTTAAAGTATTTTCCACAGTAGCCCTTATTACCCGACTAATTAAATAAACAAAAACAGAAAGGCCATGACAGGGCCGGCTTTAGCGCTGATGCAAAAGTCTTTTTTGGCACCACACTAATAACCTCTTTCTCCGTAAATACCTTTACTACCACCTTCCAACAGTGCCCCTCATCTGTCCATGGCCCCCCTAGTGACCTCCTCCTCAGATTCCCTCACTGCCTCACGCCACAAGTGCCCCTCATCTCCCCATAGCCCCTCCCCCTCATGACCTCCTCCTTGGACTCCCTCACTACCACCCTCCACCAGTGCTCCTCATCTCACCCTAGCTCCTCCTCCACACCATGACCTCTTCCTTGGATTCCCTCACTGTCACCCAGGGCACAAGTCCTAAAAAAAGAAGTGGGGGGACGCTGACTTCACAACAGCAAGTGATGTCACGTAAGGTGGCTTGCACCATCAGACTCATTGCCTCCCCTCGCTCACCCCTTAGATGCCATTGCATCAGAGAAGCCAGCGCGTGAGCAGCGTTCTGAATGAGCTCCGATCTCGCCCCAGAGAGGCCAAAGAGTAAATCTGTGGCTCCATTTGCTCCAGTAATCGAGCTCCCGTTAAAATAAGTGAGGGGACGCCGTCCACCCGCCTGGTACCCCGACTCGAGCCCTGCAGTCACCCTCCACCAGTGCCCCTCATCGCTCCATGGCCCCCCTAGTGACCTCCTCCTCAGATTCCCTCACTGCCTCACGCCACAAGTGCCCCTCATCTCCCCATAGCCCCTCCCCCTCATGACCTCCTCCTTGGACTCCCTCACTGCCACCATCCACCAGTGCCCCTTATCTCTCTGTAGCCTCTCGCCCTCATGACCTCCTCCTCAGACTCCCTCACTACCACCCTCCACCAGTGCTCCTCATTTCACCCTAGCTCCCCCTCCACACCATGACCTCTTCCTCGGATTCCCTCACTGTCACCCAGGGCACAAGTCCTAAAAAAAGAAGTGGGGGGACGCTGACTTCACAACAGCAAGTGATGTCACGAAAGGTGGCTTGCACCATCAGACTTATTGCCTCCCCTTGCTCACCCCTTCGATGCCATTGCATCAGAGAAGTCAGCGCGTGAGCAGCGTTCTGAATGAGCTCCGATCTCGCCCCAGAGAGGCCAAAGAGTAAATGTGTGGCTCCATTTGCTCCAGTAATCGAGCTCCCGTTAAAATAAGTGAGGGGACGCAGTCCACCCACCTGGTACCCCGACTCGAGCCCTGCAGTCACCCTCCACCAGTGCCCCTCATCGCTCCACAGCCCCTCCACCTACCTCCTCCTCAGATTCCCTCACTGCCACCCTCCACCAGTGCCCCTCATCGCTCTGTAGCCCCTCTCTCATATGCATTTGTTGTTTAGCGCTACTCATATCAGTGTAGTGTGTCAGCACTTTACACCACAAACACATTATACAGAGACAATGAATCATACAAGTATGTAAATCAGTCTACAGGGAATGTCACATAAGCCAATGAGGATTACAAGGTGTAGGAATCACATGTCATCCATACTGGTGGGCAGTATATTTTGAGACGGTTTGGTCTGGGGAAACACAACCTTAGGATTTAAAAGAGTATTCCATGGGGGTCAGCTTTACTGATAAAAACGTATCTCTGCCCAAACAAACATACTCATTTTAGCAACATTAGAATGATGAAAGACTGAGGAAGTTCTAACTATATCACAAAACAAAAAAACTATACCATTCATGTTTGTATTGTATGCAGCTCTTTGGTGACAGTTCATTGGTCACTGTCCTATGTTAGGATTGTAACTTCTGAA
This sequence comes from Triturus cristatus, assembly GCF_964204655.1. NCBI lineage: Eukaryota > Metazoa > Chordata > Amphibia > Caudata > Salamandridae > Triturus > Triturus cristatus. The sequence continues at coordinate 1,717,375,364 of NC_140590.1, forward strand.
CTGCAAGTAACAGGGGGATCTCTGTGACAAAGGCAGTAACCCACTGAGCTTCCACACAAAATACAGTTCATCTGCATTTAAAAACTACTAACAGACAAATTATTGCTCTCCAGCGGATCATTAATCACCATCGTTATTGGGACATTTGTTATTGTCTTATTATTGTTCTGCTCAGCATCAGCCATGATAATGATAAAAACTGTTTAAATGAAGCGCACACGAAGTACGTGTACTGCTGGGCCTGCGCATATTTTTACACCAAAAATAAATAGAGTCTCACACATTCTCTTACCTACTACTCCATTAGTCAAACTTTGTGTCACAGCCTGATGTGATAAGCAGCTGCTGGGGTCAGGAAAGGTGATTAGGAATATACAAACTTCTTTTCTCCTGGCTGTATATTTAAAACGAATTATCCACACTGCCGCAGCAGACTACCCCAGGCCACAATTGGGTCCTCACGAGAGTGCGTAGTGGTGAAGCACGTGACGCGTCACCGCTACGCTCTCATCGTGAGGGCCGGGCAAAAATGTAGCCCAGGGCCGTCATTGGTAGCGCTGGCACGCGCTGTCCAAGATTGACGGCCCTGGAGCAGGCTGGGATGATCAACGTCATGGTGCGGTGGCAATAATTGCAATGCAGCAGCAGGCGCTGACGCACTGGCGCACTCAGCACTACAACCAGCTAGGTGAGGTGCGCGCAGTGCGCAGCGCGCTGCTTGCACAGTGCACTCTTTAAAACTGGGCCGCCCGGGCGCGCGCGCCATGTGGCCGCGGCGGACTTTATAATTTATTTTGTGACACACTGTGTCCCTAAATAAATTATAAAGGCCGCCGCAGCCGCAACGGGCCACCACTGCAGAGCGGACGCCCTAAATATAGTGTCGCCTGGGGCGGTCCGCCCCCACCGCCCCCCCTAGCTACGCGCCTGTTTCCACCCCCAGCGGTGTTTGGAATTTCCTCTCTACTTACCCTGGCCCAACCTTGGCTGGGGTCACAAAGTCTAGTGTCAAATCCTTTGTGAGTGTGCCCAGGCACAGCCTTTGCGATGTTTAAGTGTGGCAGTTGACAGCTCCTCCCCCTCATCAAGTCAGAGCTGGCCCCTTCTGTCAATATCTATTGCCATTTGTCTCACTGTCTGGAAGCAATACCCAAAGACCAACTGCCAGCTACACCTAGTCATGTGACCCAGGATATCAAATGGTTGGGACGGAAAATGCCAACATACTAAAAGTGGCATTTTCAGAATTGCAATTGAAGAGGTTTTTAAATTACAATTCCATAGACATCAAACTCGACATTCCTACCAGCTCCCAATTGAAAGGTATCACGTATTAAATGTAATTGGTTAACCCAATGTTACCCTATGGGAGGGGCAGGCCTTGCAGTTGTGAAAAAACAAATGTAAGAGTTTTTCACAAGCAGGACATATAAATGTTAACATTACATGTCCAAGTTTCTAAATACACTGAATCCTGCCCTATTGGCTGTTTAGACAGACCCCCCAGGATTTTTGCGACCTGGGATTGCAAATTTTGCAGCAAAAAAATGCAAAATTCGCTGTTCCAAACCACAAAGTTTGCAATATTTTAGCAGAAGGTATAAAATGTTTCTGTCTTAGAAAATACTGCTCAAAATCCCCCAGCAGTAAACAGTAATGTAAGATCTCTTTCAGACAAAAATCGTAAGAGCTTTTGGTTAAACATAACGGTTTGCATTCGCTTCCTGAGATCGAATTATATGTTATTATTTGTTATTGTAAAATACCATTGATCACCTCCGCATGCCAGGTGAGGAAGCATTTTGCAACATGACTATTTTAAGCAACATACGAGTGTCGGTAAAGCACTGGCTATGAGCAAGACACCATGAAAAGTATTGCTGCTATGCTCGCCTGTCTCTCATCTGTGTTGTTAAACTGCTTTTCATTTTGCTGTCAAAACTTTCATCCTCTGAAAAAACCTTTACCTGAATATTTGCAGTTTATAATTATTTTGGAAAATTAAACACATTTAAGGCATTACAGGAAACAGTTCCCAAACATTAGTTGATGAGCTCCTAAAAAGGCTATCGGCACACTGGTTACAGGAGACAAAGGGCTGTGGAGAAGGACGAGGGCTGGGGAAATATGCAGGGAGCCAGCCCAGTAGCTCATATTTGCAAAGCTCTTAACAGGCAGGAGACAGAGGAATTTAACACCTCTGCTGCCAGCTGGCATGTTCCTCACCCTCCTTTAACTGGCTCAGTGACAGTGCAGAGACAATAAAAGGTAGATCAGCATAACTTGTTTTAAATAAATTACTATTTTTAAACGTTTCGCGGGCACATTTCTAAAATCGTGTGACTTTTACAAAAGTGCCAATTTCATGTTTTTTGTATAACGCAAAATTGTGAAATCCTGTGGGATTTGTTTAGGGAATACCCAAGGGGTGACGTGTATGTATTTTACAGGAAGATTTAGACCTGGCTAAATCCAGGTTTAAAACTGCACACAGGCTGCAATTGCAGGCATGAGACATGCTTAAAGGCTACTTAAGTGTGTGGCACAATCCGTGCTGCAGGCCCACTAGTAGCATTTAATTTACTGGCCTTGGGTAGTACCACTTTACTTGGGACTCACAACTAACTTAAATGTCCCATTAGGGTGTAAGCTTCTTTTACTGTGTTTAGAGGCTAGAGCACTAGCACTGATTAGCAGTGGTAAAGTGTGCAGAGTCCTAAAAGCCAACAAAAACGGGTTCAGAAAACAGGAGGGTGAAGGCAGAAAGTTTGGGGATGACCCTGCAGAAAGGGCCAAGCCCAACACCATGTGCATGGGATAGTGGTGTAACATGACACAAGGCTTTCCACATACCAACAAAATTCATAGCAGCAAGGTATCTCATTGATATGGGTAATACATGCAGCTCATACTGCACTATACTGCTGGGGTTTTTGAGCCCATAGTTACAATGTTAACAGCAAAATTTCAAGTCCCAGAATAGAATGTGATGTATATTAAAAGGTCAAGGTTTACTTAAAGTGAGACATTTGCCAGTGGGACACTTGGCAGCTATGAATATTTATACAACAGCAGCACCACCTTAATGAAAGGCAGAGACTGCAGAAAAGCATTGGCAAGCATGCTTAAAGCACCACGTTTCAGGTGCCTTAGAATGAAGAGCTACAAATTAACCTGATACAATTCAAATATTTAAAGGTTTCACACATTGCCATGCAGTTGACAGGGTCGACCACCCCTACAAAGTCATAATATTAAGTAAGGAGTAGGTGATTGACCCCCAACTGTACCCAGAAACGTGCTCATTAAAATATTTGAATATAGCACTCTTATTTTGTTAATCCATTAAAAGTCCTATAGACCAGACCGAGTCCTGACAGACTGAATGTGAGCGGTGAGATGTGAGAAAGGGTAATGAGATATAAGTGTAAGTGACAGTGCAATATAGAGACTTTCTATGCTTAAAACAATCTAACCAAATTCTATTGGACACACTACCAAAGGGATGATACTACATAGCCTACACTTCCTCTCCTTTAAATTAGTTATGAGCTTTATAACAAACACTGCAATAATAGCATGATTTGTAAACACTGGTAAAGATAGATGCTGTCAATTTTAGGGGTTGGGTAGCTGAATAAACTGTGGAAATATGGATTTTTCTGGTCAGTTATGTCCCCTATCTTGGACCCCAACGGTTCTATGTGCATGTTACAAGTACATGTATGTTCCCTCCGGTTCCAGTTATGAAGACGCAAATACATGTGCGTCCACCGTTAACATGTCCTCTTTCAGATCCGCCATGAATGGGCCGGATATTCCATTCCTAAGTACGAAAGGCCACCGGCTTTATATGGTTCACTTATGCCATTTTACAGTTCAGACGAGTAGGCCCTGATTCTGTCATCAAGCTTTTCTTGCTTTCTGTCTCTGAAGCTCCAGTCCGAGCCTGCATCTGTGACCATGAACTTTGTCTCATCCTCTGCGCGGCTCACGATGCCTGACATCAGCTTGCTGCCTGCCAAGAACTGTATTTCACCTTCGAAATTATCTGCTCCGTTCCCTATCCAATGCATTCCTGTCTAGTAGTTTAAGTAAACATTCTGCCAGCTACCGAGCAGAGGCCCGGCTTCTCTGTCTTTATACAAGTAATTCATAGCCCTATTACCATGGAAGACTTCTGCCCTCGCATCTAGTGTAGACACTTAGACGCTTGTACACGCACTAACAGTCAGTATAGTCAGTATAGAATAAGATTCTACTCCAAGAAGGTCTCTCTTTTGGATAACATAGTTCTTTAAACATAGGATGTTAGATATGATTTGGGATTAGGTTGACTTGACCCTCTAGACATCTGTCGCCACATGTAGAGCTAAATGTCAAGTCCCCTTCACCCCCTAGCTGCACGTCAATCACACGTCATGCTGCTGTGCGCGCATTTCTGCCAAGTATTTCTGCTGACATTGCGAAATTCTTTCATGGAACCACCCCATTATGACATCATGCCTGATGACGTTCCTTTGTTACGCCCAATCACGCCCATTTTCATTACGCATGAATAATGTTATCTTCCTTATCAATTGTTACGCCTCTCGCATTTGCTTCACTGTAATGCCTATTGTATAAAAGTAATTAATTATCAATAATGTATGTACTTCACTTCCTGAGCCTCCGTGGTGATGGAACCTGGAGTCCACGATTTCGAAATCGTCCATTGGAATAAAGCCCGTTCCTAACCTCTAATACCACGGATTCTGCCTCTTATTTATTGAGCTATTCTTTATTATGTTCTGTATCAAATTAAGTCCCGGTAATTAAATTATTTACCACATAAATGGCGCCCAAACAGGGACACTTTCTCATCTCACGCGCCGGCGGTGCGTTGCAGGCCCGGTCTCCTGCCACAGCTGGACGGACAACAACGCGTACCAGCAGGATTTCCTGTATCTCCCTCCGGTCAAGCGGGGGCGACTGAGGCTGCGATCAACACCCAGACGAGGCGGTGAGAAATGCGAAGTATCCCGACCAGAGCCTAGCTGAGAGAGCAAGATCCGAGGTATACAGAGGCCCACCAGGTTTCCGACGTCCCGACGTGTCCGAAGTTTTCGAGTCAAGTCCAGTCCAGTCCGGTCCAGTTCAGTTCAGTTCCGTTCCGAGGCCTTCCGTTCCGAGCTACCCGGTGAGTACCATTACTGGGGAGGCGTTCTGGCGTGCACATAAGTTGTGCCGGTCCAGACGGGTTTGGGTACACAAATCCGGTCTGCACTGTTTCAGCAGTGTATCTGTACTGTTTAGCAGTATATCTAGTATATCAAGTATATAAGTTCAGAATAATTTCCGTTAATGTCGAGAAATATGTTTTATGATTAAGTTTTCTTAGATCGTCATCATCATCGCTGCTCATTTAAATATTAAATGTTAAATGTATTAATACGTCCTGCATATTGTGGTGTGAATGACTGTTCATTATTGTGTTTTATTGTATTAAGTTTGTTCAAGATCAAGTATCAGACCAGTTCTCAATATGCCGCTCTTTTCGAAACTAAAACAGATCACAACTAGAAAAGGGGTACTCGAAGAAGCTGTTCCCATTCCTCCTAGGGACACTCCAGGGTACTTCATGTATCATAAACACGGCCTAGACGCTATATTATTTCTTGATCTATGGGTAGACTACACAGTGGAATTAGAGGAAGAATTATGGAAAAGGAAAGCCAGACAGTCACAGAAAGACGCCATTGAATTATGGCGTAAAGAATCGTATAGACGCACAGAAAAAGCACGTAGACAGGAAGAGAAGAGTAAAGAGAATTCAAATAAAGTTCGAGAAAATCTATTAATTGAAGAAGGTACACGAGTAAAATCAGAACAAGTAGACAGACAAAGAAATGCCCTTATGAAGGGTATGTATCCCCTTCTGGCCGAGGGATTACCTAAGGCTACTCCGGGGATACCAAAAGACTTGCCACCCCCATTATTTCCAATAAAAGTACATCCTAAGGGGCATCCTAGAACCGCAGAAGATGTTTTTCTTTCCTCATATTTAGATGACGCAGCTCCCGAGTATGCTAACCCCGCCCCACATAGACCGTCGGCCGGGGAGGTTCAACGCCAAGATCCTGTACCTGTATCCTTACAGCATCAAATCCTGACACAAGTTCCGGCAAGCACGTCCGTTTCCACATCTGTTCCTACAGCTACTTCTATAACTGTGTCCACACCTATAGTTGCTGTATCGCGTTCTACGAATCCTTTCACGCCCGATACTCCAGACGGGGCTACTGGAAGTGCTACCAACATTTTTTCTACGCCACCCAGAGTAAATAAACTTACCTTTCAAGAGTCAGCACATCCACGTACCCCCAAACTCATAAATGCCCGCACGCTTAAGGAACTTCTAGTAGATTGTAGATATGACCCTGTGCCCGGCAAAGAGGACAAAATGATCATGGCATCATTACGTATCAGACGAGCCGCGGTGTATTTAGGGAAGTTACCAGGAATGACTGTGCATCTAGATAATATATATCATTATGTCCAAACAGGGCGAGATTCTGAAAGTATTAACAGAGCTATGGAATACCAGAAAGTGGAGATACAGGGGGAACTGTTACGTTTCCTCATAAATTGTGTGATCAGAAATCAAGACCGACCGGGGGTAGATCCGGAAATAATGCAAACTCTTACCAGATGGAGCCAGAATATATCAGAAGGGAGACATGATAGGCAAAAATGTATAATAGCCATGTGCAGAAAGATCCGAAAAGAAATAGAACGCCTACACGAAGAAAGATTAGCGGTAGACCAGTTTGAACAAAACGAGGAGGAGGAAGGATCAGGACTGTCCACAGGACAGTCAGAAATCATAGCCTATGTAGGTAGAGGAAGATCTTGTGATAGTACTAGATGTTTTACAGACCCGATACGTCCGATATGTCCAGATAATAACAGGAATTTCCAAACACCTATAATAAATATGAGGTCCCCCGAGCATTCGTTCCAAGCCGCTGACAAATTACTGCGAGAACGAAGGGGTTATCATTTACTCGATTCTATGGATGAACAAGAATTAGCCAGGTCAGCCGTTCATTGGGTTGACAGTCCCGGAAAATATGGTGATGATACAGTAGCACACACATTTTTGAACCTCACCCCAGATGAACAGCGTTTAGCTGGGATTTATATGATTCAACAACTTCTTATACTATATAAAAGCCAACATTCAGATCCTGGTCCCTTACCTGATATATTGACTGAATTACTCACGAATAGATGGAAAGGTTCAGGTACTAAGTTAATTAAGGAAATACTAGAATCCAGAAGGCAGTACTTTCTTTTTGTATGTCCAGAACATGTTTCATTGCCCATCAAGGAAAGACCGATGTATTACATGGACAGACAGAATCCTTTACGAGAAGTACACCCAATAAAGGGCGAGGACAATCAGTTTAAACGTGTATATGTATATACGCCCATATCAAAAATAGAATTGTTAGAAATGAAGAAAGTGGTACCCAGTCATGACAAAGACCCAGCGGGTTTCCACCGAGAAATTAAGGACATGCTACTCATGGGAGAGTATACCTATCCCGACATTATGACAATATTAAAGGTATTAATGCCTGCTGGCATTTATGAAAAACTCAAGGAAAAAGAGTGGGAGGTAGGAGACCAAAAGATAGATTGGACAGCATTAGAAAATGAAGAAAAGGCCCGAGGTCCAGGTTCGGGGCTTGGGGACAAAACTAAAGCACTACCAGGTTTACTAGTACAGGTACTGCCACGTTTATTAACCACGAAAAAGGAAGACTGGGGTGCAATCTCAGCCTGTAAACAAAAGCAAGATGAAGACACTAGTGATTTCTATGCCCGATTCGAAAAATGTTTTGGTATAAATAGTGGTATAAAAGCAAGTAGCGAGTCATACCCACATCTGTTTGTGACAAAATTAGTTGAAAATTCTTTGCCCCAAGTGAAGAATAGAGTATTAAAATTCGAGAGTACCTGGCAAGGTAATACCCCATCACAAATGCTACAAATGTTACAGTACCATTACAATAGAATTAGAGAAGAACAAGAACATGAACAAAGACGCATGAAAGACACGAAAATGAAAATGCTAGTCTCCCAGAAAGTTCCAGCTGAAGGACATAAAAAGGGTACGACACATTCTGGTGATTCAGCAGGACCTGTAAAAGGGACATGCAATTATTGTAAACAGCCAGGACATTACATACACGACTGCCCAGTCCTGAAGCGTAATATCGCCACAGGTATTACAAAAGAAAGACCACGGCCACCTAGACAGGATCAGAATGAACAAGGAGCACCGCAGCATGCACAGGCCATGCCAGCTCCACAACAGTCTATACAGTTTGTGCCAGCCGCACCAGCGTTGCCTGCTACTGCCACACAAACCACGACACGACAGCTGTACCAGACCGCACAGTATGACTATCCTGATTATCAACGATATGCATGAGCCAGCCTAGAGAGGGAAGTTGACTTACCCCTTATCGAGGTCCCAGTAGACCAAGAAGGACCTTATGTACATAGTGAATTATTAGGCCAAGATAGAAAATTTTTACTTGATACAGGGGCAAGTCGAACAACTATAAAACGTAGTGAAGTTCCAGGGGCACCCCTCTCAGGCTCACAGAATATTTCCCTTGGTTTTTCAGGAAAACCTATTGTTAATGAAGTATCACAGCCTCTTCCACTTACGATAGGACCCTTGACCAGAACTACAGATTTATTGCTTACTAAATCATGTCCAGAAAACTTGTTAGGTATAAAAACACTGAAAGCTCTAGGAGCTATAATATGTTGTTCTCCGGAAGGAGTAAGATTGTTTTTACGTGATTTCAAAGGTCACTATGTGTCTCGAGATATGGATTCCCGACTGCAGACTTTACCGACACATTTATGGGCACAAGGCCCTACAGATGTTGGTTGCATGAACATTACACCCTATCGAGTCACACTAAAGGCAGGAGTGGTACTACCACGAATGCGACAATACAAGTTACCCCCAGATGCTGTAATGGCTTTACTGCAAATCATTGACGAGCTTATTGGCCAAGGAGTGGTTGTGGAGACCGACTCCAATGTATGTAATTCACCGATAATTCCGATTCTTAAACGAACTGATCCAAAGGCTCCCCCAGTATATCGATTGGTTATTGATCTGCGCGAATTAAATAAATGTATTGTACCACAATACCCCGTAGTTCCAGACATCTCTTCATTACTGACAGCTATTGATTCCGAAGCAACATTCTTTACTGTAATTGATCTCAAGAACGCCTTTTTTAGCGTCCCAATAGATCCGGAAAGCCAATACTTGTTCGGATTTAGTTTAAATGGACGTAGCTTTAAATTCACACGCGCACCTCAAGGATTTACAGAAAGCCCCAGCATCTATAGCCAAGCACTGAAACGTGAACTTGACAGTATACACATGCCAGTCAACACTGCTCTGCTTCAATATGTCGATGATCTGCTGATCACCGCCCGAAGCGAACCTGAATGTGAAAAAGCATCACTGACGGTTTTACAATTTCTAGCCGAAAAGGGGCACAAGGTGTCCCCTTCTAAGCTGCAATTCTGTGTCCAGCGAGTTGTTTACCTTGGTCACTCGCTGTCCAAGGAGGGAAGGCAGCTTACACCAGATCGCATCCAGTTAATAGCAAATATGCCAATACCCAAGACACAAAAGGAGGTGCGGGCTTTCATAGGCCTCACTTCATATTGTAGGCAGTGGATCCCTCAGTATGCATTTCTAGCAAAACCACTCATTCAATTAACAACACAGGAGGCAGCCACATCGACTGTCCTCCCTTGGACTCAGGAACACACACTAGCTTTTGAAAGCTTAAAGAAAGCTCTATGCCAAGCACCTGTTTTAGCAACACCATGTTACAGAAAACATTTTACACTCTTTGTTACAGAACGAGAAGGTACTGCCTTGTCAGTACTCACACAGGAACAAGCAGGATCACACAAACCGTGTGCTTATTTTTCTAGTACATTAGATCCCGTAGCTCAGGCTCTGCCTGCGTGCCTGAAATCAGTGGCAGCGACAGCTTTAGCAATCAGACAAAGCGATGCCATAGTGTTAGGACATCCATTGACAGTACAAGTACCACATGCAGTAGAGGTTCTTGTGAATCGAACGCAAACACAACATTTGACTATAGCACGACTTACAGGTTATGAATTAACATTGTTTCAGCCACATATAGAAATCAGACGTTGTAACACATTGAATCCTGCCACACTTTTACCTGTAAATGGAACAGACCCACTAGCTCATGATTGTATTGAAGTTATTACAATAACGACGAAACCCAGACAAGACTTGACAGACGTCCCATTGTCAGATCCAGACCTGACGTTGTATGTAGATGGTTCATGTATGAGAACAAGTACAGGAGAGTTAGTGGCCGCTTATGCAGTCACAACAGACACTGAAATTATTGAAACCAAGTGTATAAATACCTTGTCCGCTCAAGCAGCAGAGCTCGTCGCTCTGACACAAGCCTGTATTCAAGCCACAAATAAAAGAGTCAACATATACACTGATTCACGTTATGCATTCGGAGTTGTACATGACTTCGGCGTGCTGTGGCGAGAGAGAGGTTATTTAACTTCTCACGGTGCCCACATTCAGCACGGACCCCTCATTCATGCCTTATTAGATGCAATACATTTACCCATTGCAATATCGATTATGAAATGCAAAGCTCATACGAAAATTACTGATATCATTTCTCAAGGCAATGATCTAGCTGACAGAACAGCTAAACAGACTGCTCAAACTCAAACATCCGATATGACAAAGACAATAGTCCAGACGCCAACACATTGCATGATGGTTAAGGATCCCACTCTTGATGTAATTGACATACAGACACATGCTACTCCAGACGAAATAAGGAAATGGACTGAGTTAGGAGGGATCCAAACAGATCAAGGATGGATGACGAAGGAAAAATCTGTGTGGTTCCTTCCTGATTCAATGGTCCAAGTCATTATTAACACTGTCCATAGTCCAGCGCATCTAGGAGAGAAAGCTATGCTAGACAGCATTCAACACATTTGGTTCAACAAACATTTACGAGCAGCAGCGAAACAAAAAGTTCGTACCTGTATGATCTGTTGTCAGTTCAACCCAGGAAAAAGCATTCCCGTAGAGCAGGGTGGATTTCAGCCTCCTGATCACCCTTTTGAAATCCTCCAGATGGATTATATCCAGATGGAACGATGTCGAGGATTCAAATATGTTCTCGTAGTTGTCTGTGCTCTTTCCCGGTGGACAGAGGCATACCCGGTTTCAGATTACACTGCCCCGACTACTGCCAAACAGTTAGTTCGAGAATTCTTCCCACGATACGGTTTACCACGTGCTGTCTACTCAGATAACGGCCAGCCGTTCTCATCCGAACTAATGAAACACGTTTCACTTTTGTTAGGCTATCAGTGGAAATTCCACTGTGTCCGACACCCCGAGGCAGCAGGTCTCGTGGAAAGACATAATCAGACCCTGAAAATTAGATTGTCCAAAATATGCAGGGAGAAAGGTGTCGACTGGGTAGTAGCATTACCAGTTGCACTCTTTTACATGAGAATGGTAGCACACTCTCGAACAGGGCTATCCCCGTATGAGGTGATCTTTGGCAGACCACCAAATATGTGGGGGACGCCTATACCACGTAAAATAACTGATATTGACTGTAATATGCTGACAGATTATTTGGCTTCCTTGATGTCTGCACTACAATCTTGTCGTTCACAGGTAGCTGCAGCTTTTCCTGACAACACTGAGGTGAAACCCCATGACGTAATTCCGGGGGATCTCGTTTTAGTGAGGAACTTTGATCGAAAGACTCAGCTGGATCCTAGGTGGAGGTCGCCGCAATTGGTCTTGCTCACCACAAGGACAGCCGTGAAGATCGAAGGCAGAAAAGGCTGGGTACATTCAAGTCATATCAAGAAATTTTATGGACTACCATCAGATGTGAAAACCACACCTCGCGTGTCTTCACCCATTGACTCAAAACTTCCTTTGGTTGACTCAAACAGTCACGAACATTATAAACTAAAACTCAGGTCTAATCAGTCGGGCAGTTTGATTGTTTAAGTCCTCTCCAAGGTGAAGCGGTTGAATTTGTCTCTGACATGTATCCCTTAGATCTGAATAGAGAAAGAACCCGAAAAATGTTGAAACGACATGCATACTGTAGATCACTGCGTAGTCATTGCACAGTGACGTTATTAATTTTGTTTTTCTTAAGTCTTTTAATAATTATTGCAAGTATATTGTTGCACATATATTATCCTATTTCTAGACATGTTTATAATGTTACTGCTGAACATTCTTTTAGTGAATTACCTCCGCATGAATTGTCATACAGATTTGCGCTGCGCAATAACACTTTTATTAGTATGTTACATCATTCCCATCAGGTTAGCAATGCTACAAATTGTTGGATATGTGGCCGACTCCCTCCCTATCAGAACTATAAAGGAATTCTACCTCTTTTTCCATACCCGTTCACACACAACGGCTCCTGTGGAGCATGGTTTAGCTTAATTAATTCCTTAGATTCAAATTCTGCAGTTTATCAAGACAACTGGGTATGGGGAAATCTGAACTTAGTTTTACTTAAAGTCTGCCACCCCAACAAGGAGGGACTTCCCAAAAGAACAGGAACTGATCTAGAAAATGAAGTATATGGATTAGGTAATTTTACGCTTAATCTCCTGATCTTGAATGTCGAATCCGAAGCTAATCCAAGTTTGCCCGCCATGTAAGTATTTCCAGTAAAAGGTGAATTATGTGTGAGAAAGAATGGTTCCATACATATGGGCCATAGTAGATGCACCACTGTAATAGAATTCAGTGATCAAGGCAAGTCGACATTTAGAGCTTCCCGCCATTCCTATTTTATATGTGGTCAGACGGCATATGTACGTTTGCCTCTAGACTGGGATGGTACCTGCTACATTGGATTCCTTTTGCCACCTGTTTTTCTAGCTCCTCCTGATTATCACAGAAATACTCATTTAGGACACAATAGAGAAAGGAGAGATCTCCCAATTGTCAACTACACTGAAACAGCATGGGAAAAATACACAGATTTCAATAAAGGTCTCTTTCCCTATATAGGTACTGTTACTAATAGTAAGCTGATACGTAGATTAACTAGAACCCTTGAAGCAGTAGTGAACGAAACTATTTCCGCCTTAGGCAATTTAACAGAAGAGCAGTCTGCTATGCGGATTGTTGTGCTTCAAAATCGTCTTGTCCTTGACGTCATCCTGGCCGATAGGGGCGGAGCTTGTAGGGTCATCGGATCAAGCTGTTGCATTTTCATACCAGAAAATTCGCCATCTGTATATAAAGCTATAACCCGCCTTCATAAGATTGTGAGCCAGATACACCAGAATCCAGGCACCTGGACTTGGTCCGGTTGGTTTTGGAGCGTGTTATCAGCCTGGGGATGGAGAGTTCTATCCTTCCAAGGTATTGGCCTTCTCATACTATTCAGTTGCTGCTTATGCTTACAATGTGGACCAGCGATTTGTGGTCTGTGTGCCACATCGTGTATTCCACATCAAAATTTTCGTTCAAAATCCCGGAAGAAGAAAGAAGAACAAATGATGTTATATGAACAAATCAATGGATTGATGAAGATTGATATCTCTTGACGGGCAAGTAGGGGAGAAGGAGGGAATGTGGAAATATGGATTTTTCTGGTCAGTTATGTCCCCTATCTTGGACCCCAACGGTTCTATGTGCATGTTACAAGTACATGTATGTTCCCTCCGGTTCCAGTTATGAAGACGCAAATACATGTGCGTCCACCGTTAACATGTCCTCTTTCAGATCCGCCATGAATGGGCCGGATATTCCATCCCTAAGTACGAAAGGCCACCGGCTTTATATGGTTCACTTATGCCATTTTACAGTTCAGACGAGTAGGCCCTGATTCTGTCATCAAGCTTTTCTTGCTTTCTGTCTCTGAAGCTCCAGTCCGAGCCTGCATCTGTGACCATGAACTTTGTCTCATCCTCTGCGCGGCTCACGATGCCTGACATCAGCTTGCTGCCTGCCAAGAACTGTATTTCACCTTCGAAATTATCTGCTCCGTTCCCTATCCAATGCATTCCTGTCTAGTAGTTTAAGTAAACATTCTGCCAGCTACCGAGCAGAGGCCCGGCTTCTCTGTCTTTATACAAGTAATTCATAGCCCTATTACCATGGAAGACTTCTGCCCTCGCATCTAGTGTAGACACTTAGACGCTTGTACACGCACTAACAGTCAGTATAGTCAGTATAGAATAAGATTCTACTCCAAGAAGGTCTCTCTTTTGGATAACATAGTTCTTTAAACATAGGATGTTAGATATGATTTGGGATTAGGTTGACTTGACCCTCTAGACATCTGTCGCCACATGTAGAGCTAAATGTCAAGTCCCCTTCACCCCCTAGCTGCACGTCAATCACACGTCATGCTGCTGTGCGCGCATTTCTGCCAAGTATTTCTGCTGACATTGCGAAATTCTTTCATGGAACCACCCCATTATGACATCATGCCTGATGACGTTCCTTTGTTACGCCCAATCACGCCCATTTTCATTACGCATGAATAATGTTATCTTCCTTATCAATTGTTACGCCTCTCGCATTTGCTTCACTGTAATGCCTATTGTATAAAAGTAATTAATTATCAATAATGTATGTACTTCACTTCCTGAGCCTCCGTGGTGATGGAACCTGGAGTCCACGATTTCGAAATCGTCCATTGGAATAAAGCCCGTTCCTAACCTCTAATACCACGGATTCTGCCTCTTATTTATTGAGCTATTCTTTATTATGTTCTGTATCAAATTAAGTCCCGGTAATTAAATTATTTACCACAAAACACTGAAAAGCACTCAAAACATTCGGGAAACACTGACATCCACAAACACAAGACAACCTATATATAACCTATGAGGCTGTAAACCACAATACCCTAAGTTATTCACTGCAAAAATTGCATACCCTAAGAGGAAACAGAAATTCCAAAAACAGAGAAGGACAGGTGTGTGAAATTCCAAAATTCAGAAAACAAAAAACTCTGCAAGAGTTATTCTCTGGGGCAGCAATCAAAATGTTAATGTTAACGGGTTTTGTAAAGCGCCTGGTTACACTATAACAGTGTGTCCCCGCGCTGCGGTGGAGCAGCAAGAGCAGATACTAAGGTCTATATGTGGGGGAATAGAAGAGTCTTAAGCTTTTTCCTAAAAGTACCTTCAACTGGTTCCAGTCGGAGGCACGCCGGTAGTTTATTCCAGGATTGGGCCGCCAAGAGTCGAAAAGAGCGGCCCCCCATCCTGGCTCTTTTTATCAAGGGGACACAGACTAAGCCCAGTCCCTCAGACCTGAGGCGACGGGCGGGAGTGTAGGGGGTGAGAAGGTTACGCAGGTAGGCAGGAGCGGTCCCCTGCATAATGCGATAACACACACATAATGCTTAAAGCGTGCTCGTTCCCGGATAGGGAGCCAGTGTAGGGAGGCAAGAGCCGGCTTAGAGGGAGCTCTCATAGGGCGCTTCAGGACTATACGGGCCGCTGCGTTCTGAACGCATTGGAGCCTCTGTGTGCACCTTTCTGTAGCCCCCAGAAGGAGAGCATTCCCATAATCAAGACGGGAGGTTACAAGTGCGTGAATCATGGTCTTCCTGGCCGCAGTGGGTAATATATCAAGGGTTTTCCTAAGTTTTTTAAGGATTCCATAACATGTGCCAGCAACCCGTCTGGTGTGGTAATCAAACGAGAGGTGGGTGTCCATCCAGACCCCAAGATTTTTTGCCTGGGCACAAGGTATAGGAGTAGGGCCCAAATCTTGCGGCCACCACGCAGACGACCAGACGGAAGGGGCTTTCCCTACTATCAACACTTCGGTCTTATTGCTGTTGAGTTTTAGACAGTTTATATCCATCCAGGCTGCAAGTTCTTGGAGGCACGCCACCAGGTTGGGAGCTGCCGATTGTTGGTCTTGAGTCAAGGACACAACCAGCTGGGTGTCATCGGCATAGGACACCACACCAACCCCAAAGCCTTCCGCAATCTCAGCTAGGGGAGCCACGTAAAGATTAAAAAGGGTAGGGCTTAGGATTGAGCCCTGGGGGACTCCCTGTTGCAGTGCCATCACTTTAGAATAGAATTTCCCCTGCCTCACCTGGAAGCTACGATTGGTCAAAAAAGAAGTGAGCCAACCCAAAGCCTTCCCAGATAGACCTCCCCTCTTCAAACGATCAACCAGTATCTTATGGGCCACAGTATCAAAAAAAATCATAGAATATTATCCCTCTAAAGGTGGGGAAGGGCACTTTGAACAGTGGTTTCAAGAGAAGAATGAAAGAAATCTTATCACAACACTAAATTTACCACTTAACTCCATTTGACTCCTTAACCTGCCTAGTCTTGACTGCAGTCATATAACATCCTAAATTTCAATATCCTTACCAACATTCCAGTTCTGTATAAGACATTATTATGCACTGTGAACAAGGCAGATCAGTATACAGAATGTTTAGAATCTTTGCTACTCTACATTTTCAACCCATTCTCTATGACAGATAGTATCTGTTTTTTAAAATGACAGTTAACAATAACTCTACAAGCACCATATTTTTACTTGATCTCTTGGTGGCCTTTAACACACATGATCATATCAGCTTACTCGATAGACTGTCAAAATGCAGTATTGCTAGACCTGTCAGCCTAAGGATGGTGTTCACCCCAAACCTTTTGCCTCTCTTCTTCCGCTTCCTACATTGCACCCAAGACACGGAACAACCTCCCTCAACACATCAGAGCCTCCCCCTCACGTTTTGAGTTCCTCAGGAAGCTGAAGACCTGGCTCTTAATATAAGCACCTTGGGGACCACAAACCTACACACCTGCCCAAGCACCTAGATACCCTCTCCGGTGATTAGTGCACTGTACAAATCAAACTGTGGAGGAGTGTGGCTCATTGGTTAGAGCGGCAGACCCTGAAGCAGAGTTCTGGCCAGGGACCAGGGTTCGATTCCCGCCTCGGCGGGGTTCGGGCTCAATTTCCTCGGACCTGTCTATTCTCGCCTTGGTGCCTATTCTAATCACGGGCCCCACGCTGCAACTCTGGGCAATAGCTTGCTTAGCCTCCACACCGGCCCCAACAGCGCTAAGGATGCCTGGCTTCACCCTGGGGGTGCCCAGGAGTGGACACTTCACAGGGAAAGCCAGGAGGGGTTCCACAGCGGTATGAGTATCAGCGCCAGGAAACCGCAAAGGCGACACCGCAAGGTGGCCGTCTGGTGATAGTGCGCTCTATAACTACCTTGACATTTACATTTACAATATAACATGACATTTTGCTGGACTTATTTTTGTTGGCCTTAGGATTCTGTGCATTTTACCACTGTTAGCCAGTGGTAAAGTACTTCTGCTCGCTCCCCTAAACATGGTTTAAATTGGCTTATACCCAATTGGCATATTTAATTTACTTATAAGTCCCTTGTAGAGTAGTGCAGCATATACCTTGGGCCTGTAAATAAATGCTACCAGAGGGCCTGCAGCACTCATTGTGCCACCCACTTAAGTAGCACCTTAAAACATGTCCCAGACCTGCCACTGCAGCCTGAATGCAGTTTTAAACTGCCATGATGACTTGGCATTAAACCCCCTTACCTAGCCTAAATAAATCACCTTTTATTACATAGAAATCACCTCTAATGTAGGCCCTAAGAAGTCCATAGGGCATGGAGCTGTGTAATTAAAAGGTTGAATATGTACTTTTAAGTGTTACATGTCCTGGTAGTGAAAGACTCCTAAATTCATTTTTCACTACTGTGAGGCCTAACCCTCCCTTAGGATAACATTGTGGATTCCTTATTACATTTAATTAATACTCTGTAATTTCCAATTGAGAGCAGGTAGCTATGTTATGTTTCATGTCTATGAAATTGTAATGAAAAATCCTCTTTAATGGTAAAGTCAGATTGTTAATTATAATGTTGAAAATGTCCCTTTTAGAAAGTTGTGCTTATCATCATGGGGAGGGATCTAGTTGCGGTAATGGGGGGCTAGGATCAGACTTGTGTACTAGAAATATGTGTACCCCCTACACCATAAATTCAACATCCCTTAATTCATCAGAGACCACGCTATTACTCTGTGTCTCATTCGTACATGATGATTGCTGATTATTTCATATAATTTTTCCTACTTCTCCTCACACACCTATAGCATTAAACAATAATTCTAACCCTAAATATGCAAGGAAAAAGGCATGTATATACCCCAAACACACAAATGTAATATTTCTTTATGCTGCTATTTTAGGATACCTTTACTTCGAAAACCCACCACAAATCAAATAGGACAGTACAAGCAATGCACAAAAATAAATCTACATAAACATCACATAAAAAAATACAGGACATATGTTCAACGCAAAAGTACTACATACTACAACGTGATGAATAATTTTTTTACATATACAAATGTCCAACATATATAGTCACATGTGGTAGTTTCTAACAACAACCATCGAATGACAACAGGTTCAAAGTGTTAGGGATCTCTCATTTCCCTCAGTGTTCTAGTCCTTGTTTACCAGATGGCCCTTGGTGGTTGGAGTTTAAAATATTCAGTCGTTGGAAGAGTTAATACTCCCCAGGACCTTCCTGTGTCTCTACTTGTCTTTGGGAATAGATTGATCGTGGCCACACATTGCAACCTTCTCAGTGAGGCTAAAGAAATTTAAAAGAAGGTACATATGCATTTCTGGGACACATGCATGAACCTCATGGAACCACACCACAGGAGTTGGTGGGCGTGGCAGGGAATCCTTTCATTAACAATGTTATTATTGTGGAGCTATGAGATGAACTTCACCAGGCTCTTATACTTGGCTTGCTACATTGCTGTCAGACCTAGTATTTCTGCAATGGAGTCCTATTGTACAGTGTGTCCCATATTGCGAGTAGTGAAAATAGATGGAAGACCTCAGGGGTTCCCCTTCGGGTTTAAGGTTAGGAGACAAGAGCCAAGAAGTGCTCCACCTAGCATGGGAATAGGAGAGCTCTGCCTTCACACAAAGGACCTATCACCTCCACATTGTCATTCAGCCACATTAGAGCCAGGGCATAAGAGTCAATACATTTCATTCACTTCAAAGCCACTATCTAGATGCGTTTCCCATCTTCCAGAAGGAGGGCACCAGGGTATAGAAATAGGGCCTTAGACACCAACTCTTCTGTGCACTCCTGGGCCTGTGAATACTCTGCCAGGAAGAAGGACGGATGTGCTGCTGAAAGGACTGCTCGACTGCTGACATGCTGCTGCCCTGCTGAATTGCTGCCTTTCTGCCCTGCTGTCCTCATGACTGGTGAAAAAGGACTGGGCTTGCAACTTGAACCCAGGGCCACCAGAGTGACTCAAAAGGGCTAGTTTGCTGGCCACCTGGTCTGAGCCTCGGGGACCAACGCAATGACTATGGTGCATGTTCACAGGAATTTCTCTTAGTAATGATCTGGTTCCATGTTATTACTTCAGATCCATGAAGTACTCAGTAAATAATCTTGCTGGAGTAATACATTTTTGGATGCCAGGTTGTTCCTTTATTTTGGAAAAAATTTCATCAATAATTTAATTTTAATACAATATTGTTTACTTTGTTTTTAAAGGCTATCGCCTTCAGCCCAAACCGCTGAATGGATTCATGCAAAACTTGGCAAGAGATTAGAACTTTACTCTGAGTTCTTGAGTGCTCTATAAGGCTAGAACGTAAGGCAGTGGAGATGAGGTTTAGAAACTTCCTGCGGTAAGAAAGGAGGAACATATAGAATTATAGATTGGTAGCAGTGAATAATGGGGGTGTTTATATCTGAGGGATTTTGAGTGACGTCAAATAGACAAGAGTGAAGCTCAAGGTGTGTAGGATGACACTCAGGAGAGAGGTTGGCAGTCAAAGATTACTGGTATTGTTCTTGACCATCCAGACCTTGATGGTAAGTGGAAAGAGGTGCCGCTCGCAGACGGAACACTGTTTACGGACTCTGCCGGATTGGGCTTTCACTGAGGGACTGCGAGGTCTAGCAGCCTCAGCTTCCACACAGCTGCTGCCTCTTCCCCTGATCACTTCCTGCCTCCTGCCTGCATTTAAAAACTGCTCACGGCCCCCGCTTTGCGGGCGCCGCTCGCAGAGGGAACACTGTTTACGGACTCAGCCGGATTGGGCTTTCACTGAGGGACTGCGAGGTCCAGCAGCCTCAGCTTCCACACAGCTGCTGCCTCTTCCCCTGATCGTTTCCTGCCTCCTGCCTGCATTTAAAAACTGCTCACGGCTCGCAGAGGGAACACTGTTTACGGACTCTGCCGGATTGGGCTTTCACTGAGGGACTGCGAGGTCCAGCAGCCTCAGCTTCCACACAGCTGCTGCCTCTTCCCCTGATCATTTCCTGCCTCCTGCCTGCATTTCAAAACTGCTCACGGCCCCCGCTTCGCGGGAGCCGCTCGCAGAGGGAACACTGTTTACGGACTCTGCCGGATTGGGCTTTCACTGAGGGACTGCGAGGTCCAGCAGCCTCAGCTTCCACACAGCTGCTGCCTCTTCCCCTGATCGTTTCCTGCCTCCTGCCTGCATTTAAAAACTGCTCACGGCCCCCGCTTCGCGGGCGCCGCTCACATAGGGAACACTGTTTATGGACTCTGCCGGATTGGGCTTTCACTGAGGGACTGCGAGGTCCAGCAGCCTCAGCTTCCACACAGCTGCTGTCTCTTCCCCTGATCGTTTTTTGCCTCCTGCCTGCATTTAAAACTCCGCCCATCACACGCACCGCGGGACGCACGCGGGTGCACACCAGGCGAAGCCTGGATCAAGGGCGGGCCCGTTTTAGCCCGTTCTAGACCGCGAGAGACCGGACCATGCCATTTCCCTTTATATTTTGTTTAGATACCTGTGGGTATATACTTCTTTTACGTTGTGGGTTTCAGGCACTAGTAACTACGTATTAATCCGCTCTGGTGCGCCCCTCAGTGCACAGCTCACCCAGGTATGGCAGCTCGGGAGCTGAGAAACAAAACAATGATTGCCAGGGGTCAGCTTACAGGCACCCTGGATAATTTTATCACCAGGGCGAACTTGGTGATTGACCAGGGGATAATCTTGATGGAGCGACGTGTATCGCAAGATCTTGCTCTGGCCAAACGCTCTTCAATGGGACATATCGCCAATGTACGTACCCCGGATCGTGTCTGTTCTCGAGGTTCAATGCTGGTCCCAGTTACTGTGTATACCCCGCCTTTATCTCTCGAACGGAATAGTTCCTCACTATTGACTTCTCATCCAGTAACAGAGGTTCCTTTGTTTGTCGAAACTTCTATTGTGGTGGCTCCTCCTGAGAAACCATCAATCAGTCAAACTCGGAAAAACACCAAGGGGAATAACTCTAAAAGAAAGCGTGTCGCAACATCTGTGGCTGGTGGGAAAAAATCGAAACGTGTTAAGGCACATGCTGATAGTGATATAATAACCGTAGATAAGGGGGTTTGTGTCCAGAATTATCAGGCTGCTCAGGGATCACGGTCACTGAATGACTTGGGCACTGGCCACAGCCCTGGGGCTGTGCCGTGCCCCGCACTAAATATGACCTTGGTTCAAGAATTTATAATGACTAAAATGGGTGATTTATTAAGGGCCTGGCTTGGACCGATAGAGGAAAGATTGGGGTGTATTGAAAACAGGCTTAATCAAATTGACCAAGATATACGGGGCTCTATGTCCAAAAATAATCCAAATGGTCCAGAGCAGGGAAATATTGTAATGACTTCTAGATCTGATGGGGCATCAGCGCACAAACTTTCTTCTATTAATGCCGATGCCATTGATTACAATAATATACCCCCAACGAGAATCCAGGATTCTTGTGATACCCCTCTTGATACCCTGACTAAGCACACATCCTTTGGTTTAGGAAATCAAAATGAGAGTAGCCAAACCCTGCCTGTAGTAGTTGCTCGGGCGGCGCCCAGAATTGACCTACCACCGGAAACTAGTCCGTATTTGGTGGTTTTAACTGGTATTCCCGAACTAAGTAAAACAGATCGGGAATCATATAGGTCCTTAAGAAACAAGGTGACTCATTGGTTAAATCTTAACAGACCATTACCCTCACATATCACAAGTGAAATATTGATGGTTCGAAGGCTTTCATGGGTGGGCCCCACTGCTAAAACCATAGCAGGTGATTGTGTTTTGGTAAATTTTAGGGACCCTCGTACTGTTGAGTATATCTGCAATTGAAATCAAAACAGTACTGGGTCAGTCATTGGGTCTTACCCCCTGTCTTTCTTCCATCCTCCAGACAATTTGAATGAGCGGGATGGTGGGTGGACTTCAGTGCCATTTCGTCGTGGGTCCAGGCTAGAGAGGGGTATGCATGGCCAGCCATTTGTCCAGACTTACCCAACCCTACAGAATAGGTTCAGTACTCTGGATGCAATAGACTGACTGCATTGCAGTGAAATGAATGCAGGAACAAGAATCCAATTGGGCCACAAAACTAGCCCAGGTGGAGTGGTGGAGATGTTTAAGAGCGATCCCTTAAGCCTACAGACAGATTCATATATATCTACTGAGGGACTTATCTTGGAAACAGGTATTGAGAATTCGGACAGTTTAGTATTACCTCACAAAATGATATCTCCCCAGCTGAATTCTGTGCAGGAAGTCAATACAGGAAGCCCGCCCCTCCCAAAGATAAAGAAGATGACCATATAGTCCTGGAATGTGGCGGGCTTATCAAATAAGCTAAATTGCATAGAGTGGGGATCCTTAGTGGACAACAAGGATATTTGTCTCTTTCAGGAGACTTGGGCTAGGATGGAATATCACAGAGAGGGCTTCGCAACTTTTTATGTCCCTGCTAGGTGGGCTGGAAGAGGACGGCCGTCAGGCGGCCTTGCAATTTGGGTAGCCGCCCACCTGGGCTGCACAGCAGAGATAATGTCTACGCACTCTGCAGACCTCCAGTGTATACTTCTCAAATGGCCAAATGCTTATAAATTGGCCATTGTGAATGTGTATTCTCGCCCAGTTGGTTTGAATATGGAATCGCCCACTATAAATGAACTGTCAAATGTTATCAGCTCACTGTCTGGTAACTGTCGCCTTCTTGTGGCGGGAGACGTTAATTGCCAGTTTGAGCCGCTTTTAGGAATGAGGGAGGGTGCCCTTATGGGCGAGGATGATTACTGGGGGATTCCACCATGTCAATCGCCATGCCCAAAATTGTGGTCTCCTCTGGCGGTTCAGATTATGTCCTTTACATTAAATAATTCTCTGAGGGCCTGCAATGGGCGTACCCAGTCCGATAGCCCTTCACTGTGCACTTTTAATAGGAAGGGCCAGGAATCGCGTATAGACTACATATTAGTGGAGATGAGTATATGGTCTAAGGTTCTTGATTTTAGAGTGACTTCAAGGGCCGATAGTGACCACAGTGCTCTTTGTCTGGATATGGTGTTCCCGGGCCCCAACACAATTCCCATTTCAGGAATAGATAATTTGGGGGAAGGGACGTTAGTACTATCTAATAACAGGAGAAGGGTAAAATGGGGTAAAATAGTAGATTCAGCAGAGAAAATAGCAAAAATGTATGACTTGGTCCACTCACGATTTATAGAGGTAGATAGCCTAATCAGCCAACCCAAGTCCATAGAATTCAATGAGAAATTAGGTTCTATTCATGAAAACTTAGTTACCGGGCTAGGAGACGTCTTCAACCCCTTGGTAGCCACAAGGAAGAATAGGTCTCCTGTATCAGCTTGGCATAACTCTGCATGCAGAAAAGCCAAGACCGAGTTGATCCTTGCAGTTAAATCTGATAATGAGAAAAATAAAATGTATTTTCTCAGACGACACTATAAAGAAGTTATGGCACATGCAAAGAGAGAATGGGACTGGGATAGGTTGCATAACTTAACACGGGCTCTGGATTCAAGAGATGTATGCAGCTTTTGGTCTCTAATTAATACAGGGTCAGAGGAACCAAAGGCTGCGGTAGAATCAAACATTGATGCCTTAATTTGGGAGTCCCATTTTAAGGCTCTTTACTGCGAAGAACCCTGTGTACAAACTGCTACTAGTTCAATAGATTTAAATGTTCAACAAGACCCCTTGGAGTTTACTTTGGGTGAAGTACACAAGGCGATAGGGAGACTCGCGATGGGTAAGGCTCCAGGTTTAGATAGACTTCCTGGGGACCTATTTAAGCACGAACCCGAGATTTGGGCTCCTTACCTACTCATCCTTTTTGATGCAATTGTAAAGGGTATGGAGGTTCCCTGCACTTGGCTGGGGGCGGAGATAGTCCCAATTTTTAAAAAGGGTTCTCCTCTTCTCCCAGCCAACTACAGGCCAATAAGCCTGATCGATGTCCCCCAAAAACTCTTTGCACGCCTTGTATTGGATCATCTTTTGGACTGGATGGAGGAACATAAGGTTCTAAGTCCTCTCCAAGCAGGGTTCAGGAGGAACACATCTACCATGGACCAGGTCTTTCGCCTTATTCTCCTCTATTGGAAAACGGCAAAGATCGAGGGTGGCAGACTCTACATGGTGTTTGTGGACCTCAGGACCGCGTTTGATTTAGTACCAAGGAGGAAATTGTGGGCGGTTCTCCAGGAGTTGGGTGTTCCACCACAAATTCTGCATATATTGATAAGGCTCCATGACGGGAATTTTGCTCAGGTCAGATGCGGAAGGAACAGGGCATTGTCATCTAGGTTCCCAGTTAGCAGGGGGGTGAGACAGGGTTGTGTCTTAGCACCAACCCTGTTCTGCCTCTATGTCAACGGTGTAATTTCGCATCTTAACAGTCTCCCCAATAATGGCTCACCAAGGTTGGCGGGCAGGAGGGTACCAGCAATTATGTTTGCTGATGACACCCTCCTGCTCTCCAAATCCCCTATGGGGATACAACGGATATTGGTCGGGTTTGGGGACTTTTGCAGATCCAGGGGCCTCGAGATAAATGCCAATAAGACAAAGTATATGATATTTAATCCTTCGGCATCTACACGTTCAAATCCGACCTTGGGGTCTGTAAGGTTGGAAAGGGTCACTACGTTCCAGTATCTCGGGGTAACATTGCATGAAAACCTGTTTTGGGGTCCACAACAAGCAAAATCCCGTTTAAAGCTGTCTCAACTGGTGGGTGGCATTTTGAAGGTTTCAAATTCATCTACATTTAAGCCAGTAAGTCCAGCCCTCGAGATTTACAAAACTCAAGCCAGGGCTGCAGCACTCTATGGTGGAGAGCTGTGGGGTCATTTTGCTAGCCCTGAAATCTCTAAGTTGGAATCCAATTTTGTTAGACGGCTGCTGTCACTCCCACAAAGTACCCCACTTTTCCCTCTAAGATTAGATCTGGGACTCCTACCTATAGAAGATGAATTAGCACTGAAACCACTTAGGTTCTGGCATAGGCTATGGACCACTGCGGAATTGTCACACTATAGACAGGAGCTGAAGCAGGTATTGAGTCTCTGCAATGCAGATAAAATACCTTGGTTGGCTTTTGTCAAATGCGAATTTCAACGCCTGGGCTTGTTTGACATGTGGAGTGACCCGAAGAGGGGATGCCCCGAGTTATCGCGTAGGACCCTGGCAGGGCTCTTCAAAGAGAAGAGCTTGAATTCGGCACTAACAGCCTTTAATATTGGCACCCTTACTGAATCATTCCTGGCTTCCAAAAGTTTTTATAAATTTGAGGATTTCATGGATATTGTTTTTCCAATTTAAGCAAGAAAGCTTTTTATTCAATGGAGATATGGTACTCTCTCTTTTAAAGTGTTTACAAGTAAATGGACAGCTTTAGCAGACAAGACCTGTCCAGGATGCAGTTGTAGTACGGAAGATGAAATGCATGTGCTCTTCTTCTGTCCCGCCTACAGTAAACATAGGAAGTACTGGCTGGTTCCGTTATGTAGAAATTTAGGTTTTAAAAACTGTTTACAATCGTTTAGAATTTTAAAGACTAGTACTACAAATTCTATTGTGTTTGCAGTAAGCAAGTTCTTGATAGCCATGTGGATGAAAAGGCGTAAATTAATGCTCAGTGAATGCAAACTTGGAAACATTTTGTGTTCATTATTCTTTTAATTGTAAATATGGATATTATATATATTTTTTTCTTCTTCTGTAGTTCTAAACTTGCAACCCAATGGTTTTCAGGCGTGTTTATATACATACTTGTATGCAATGTCAACGGTCTTATTTTTGTATCTTTTATGGCCTATATGGCCAAAATAAAGAATTTTGGATTGGATTGGAAAGAGGCTGCAGCTTTCAGATGACAGTACATCAGGTGTAAGCTTATGTGGTGCAAAAATTCACTGTGCTAAATTTGCTGGGCAAATGGTCCTTTCGATGGATATTTATAGGACTATATAGTTGATGGACACGTGTTTAGCTTGCCAATTTTGACAGCATTTTATGGTTTGCTGATTGAAAGAGCGATGTGCGTATTGCATAAAATGAATGCGTTCTCAAGGGTTTTAAAGTAGCTGTTCTGAATTAGAGTAGGAGAATATGCCATTGGTGGTAAGTTGTGCTTGCTACAGTAGATTCAACCTGCACTCCCAGCTTATCTAAAATATCAAATGATACCTCCTATTCTTTTAAATGTAATCAGTGTGTGCTGCTTTGTGTAAGGAGCTGCCCATGTCCCTCAAATAGAATCGATAAGCCTAGTGTGCAGAAATCTTTTCACAAAGCGCACTACATGAAGACCCAGAAAGGTTCTAACCATTTACTATGCTTTATCGAGAATTTCAAAATAATTCATAACATTCATCAAAGAAATATATTCAATAATTTTTCAGTGTCATCAATATTAACAATTTAATATCTTTGAATGAATCAATATTACTTCACATGCTTCATGCATGTATGTATACAAGATTCAATGTGCATAAACAGCCTAATTCATGTGCTTCTTTTGTTGCCCAATGCATATCTGGTATAAAAAGACCCTTCGTCAGGGGTACAGTTTGTAGAAAATGTAAGCGTTTTATCGGTAACCTCGGCTGCCACTTTTAATGCTTCAAACCAATATTTCTTTGATGAATGTTATGAATTATCTAGAAAGTCTCGATAAAGCATAGTAAATGGTTAGAGCCCGTCTGGGTCTTCATGTAGTGCGCTTTGTGAAAAGCGTGCAGGTTTCTGCGCACTAGGCTTAGCGAATATTTAGTTTTTCTAATTTGTTGTTTTACTCACCTGTTGTTTCATTTCAAGGTGGCAGTTGGGCCAGCCTCCTTTCTACTAAATTAAGAATTTGTGTGAAGCGGCAGTTTTATTGCGTGGCGGTTGGATCAAAGGAGGACATCACTGCCTGCCTACAAGTCCAAATACCTCTTTTTGATTGATGATGGGGCAGAGCATTGAACGTCAAACATTCAGTAGGCTTGTGTACATTCAGGTTATGTGCAGAAGATCTTCTACTCCATTGCCACATAGGCGAAAAATGTTGACTCCAGGTTTCCTCTTCCAATGAGGTAGGTGAGTGAAAATCGGAAGCAGGACCAGGCAGTCTCTTAAGAATTTCTCCTTCATTGTTATGTTGAATCTTGCACTCAGGTATGGTTGTGGTTTGGCGGCAGTGTAATCGTTGAGAACAAACCAGCCGTGTGCCCTTTCTGTCAGTGCTGATTTGTCTTTGATTAAAGAGCTCGTTTTTTTGACTTTCGATACTACTTTTTGGAAGCTTTGCTCGGTTGCAGGGGTCTCCCATAGGTTAGTCAGGCCTAGCTTCAATAAGGAGTCTTGGAGGTACGCTTTGGCTGGTGTGTTTTCCCGGAGTGACAGTTCAGCCCAGAGGTTTGAATTTAGTGTGCCCTGCTCGGCTCCCTTGATCTTGTGCCAGCTTTTTATGTTCTCCCCCCTTCTTGCCAGGGTTTGTTTCTGTAGGCCAAATTCTAACCGTATTTCTGCAAGGGAAGTGTAGTTTGGGAGGTGAAGGATCGTTCTGTAGGCACTGGCGATGATTTTGCCCAGAACGACTGCAATTCTCCCTTGCATTGGCTTGCTTCCATAAGTTAACATTGAATGGAGTTTTGTCTGGAGGACCAGGAGTAGAGGATCTAAAGTAGGACCTGATAGCAACTTTTTTAGGGGCTTCATGGCTAATGTTGTTGTAATACCTTTCCGTCGCAGGGCTTCCATCTGAGGTTTGTAGGAGCCTTTACTGTCTAGTAAGACTCTGAGGTATTTGTATTCAGTTACTGGTTCTAGGGAATGTGAATCCAGATGCCAGTGCAGTGTTTTCTTTTTGGTATAATTTATTGCGATTGTTTTTGTTTTGATTAAGTTGATTTGTACATCATTCTCATGCGAGAACTCTTGAGTGGTGTCCAGTAAGTGCTGTAGTCCGATTGGAGTTCGGCTTATTAAGATCAAGTCGTCCACATAGAGGAGGTTGGAAAGAGTCATGTTTCCGGACATGTGATATGCTTTTGTTCACTATCATGGGTAAGTCCGCCATAAAGAGATTAAACAATGTAGGCGCTAGGACACACCTTAGTTTTAGCCCTTTAGTGGTGTTAATACGCCTGGAGAGATGCATCCCGCCTCTCAGCTTGATTTTGACCCAAGTGTCCGTGTATACTAAGATTAACTGATTAAAGAGGGCTGGGGGAATGTCCCATCTTTTCAGCTTCTGCCATAGTCTTGCTCGGTCAACATGGTTGAATGCTGAGCTATAGTCGATGAAGCAGAAAAATAACTATTGCTTAGCTTCCTTTACAGCATCAATCAGTAATGATAAGGCCATGATATTGCTGGTTGTTTCCATTTGTTTGCAGAAGTGGGTCTGGTTTCTTGGTATAATGGATTTAGTTGAAGCCCAGGTATTGAGTTCTTCCAGGATTACTCCTGCGTAGTATTTGGCCTCGTTGTCGATCAGGGCGACAAGACAGTAGTTTTTTACATTGCCCTTGTTGCACTGTTTGTAGATGGCGGAGATTGTAGATGCCTTCCAGGATTCCAAGGATAGTTTCTTTCTTGAGTATCTATTTGTAGACCGGAGCCAGGCTTCTGCTCTAATACAGGGGGTCTTGCTTGTACAGAATGGGTGGAATCCCATTGGGGCCTTGAGCCTCTTTCTAGCCTCCCTTTGGCTATGTGCCTCCTGATTTGCTGTGGTGTGATGCTGAGTGGTTCCTCCCCACTGGTTTGAGTTGCTCCTGTACCCACTTTTTCTTTTCCTACATTAGTTCTAGTATTACTGTTTGTAGTACCATGATGAGCATCATCCCTGATGTGGTTTGATTTAAGGAGAGTTTGATTCTTTCGACTTGAGGAGTGTTAGAATTTGCTAAAGATCTCCTTGCTAGTGTCCCCTTTTTGGTTCCTGCCTTATGGCAAATGTATCTCTGAAGGTCTTAGTGAAATTCTCCAATACAACTAAGGGGTTTGTCGACAAATTGTGATCTTGGAGAAGGATGGTTTTAGTGGATTCTTGAAGCTTTTCTGCTGAAGCAGAGCTGTATTTAATCTGTTTGTAGTTGGTGGTGTATTCTGTACCAATTGTTTTTATAAAAATTCAAGAGAGAGGGGCCCCGTACCACAAAAGGGGTGGAGCGCCAACAGACACAGGTCAAAACAAAGATTCCCCTTTTGGAAAAGCAACTTATTTAAAACATAATCACACCTTCATACACTTGATCACCAGGACAAGACACCCAAAAATCATCTCAATAGCAGCCTGTATATAAAAAGTTTTATCATATATTTTTATTTTTATAAAATAGATCATTCAATGAAACACAAATTCATAAAAATACACAGAATGACGATACAAAAATATTATAAAAGACAGTGCACAGTATCCTACCTATACATAGAACACACTACACACTACAAATCCAATAATGTAAAATAAAAAAAGGGAGACTCAGTAAGGAGCGTATTATAATCTCTCATCATCAGGAGACAGGAGACATATGATCATGATCTCTTCATTCCCTAGTTGATAATATCAACAATCGCGTAGTTTGGAAACTGAGAGTCACAACAATCTATACTCTCCCTCCTACAAGTGCGTCGACGCGTTTCGGTGGAAGTTTGAAGATAGCAGACCACCTTCTTCAGGACAAGTAATAAAATTCTCCCATTTCGTCAATAAACAATCTTATATGCACCAATTAATTGGACATCGGTTAATGAAGGGCTCATAAACTCCTCCTTGTTCCTCATTCAGATTGCTACAACAGGCCAAAAGCTGATAAAGTCTACTTTAGCCTTCTTTAGCCTAGTTCTTATGGCGTAAATGCGTGCATATGATGAAATAATGTCTTGAATGTATAGATGGGTCGAAAACCTCAGGGGTAATATCAATAATGTCATCAACAATAGGAATATCTATTTTTTCTCCTCATTGAAAAGAACACGGTGGATGCACTCCTATGTCCGTGTAGGGGCGCGAACGCGTCAGGAAATCATACAGTCGGGTCCAGCCTGCACCACTAAGTGTGTTCTATGTATAGGTAGGATACTGTGCACTGTCTTTTATAATATTTTTGTATCGTCATTCTGTGTATTTTTATGAATTTGTGTTTCATTGAATGATCTATTTTATAAAAATAAAAATATATGATAAAACTTTTTATATACAGGCTGCTATTGAGATGATTTTTGGGTGTCTTGTCCTGGTGATCAAGTGTATGAAGGTGTGATTATGTTTTAAATAAGTTGCTTTTCCAAAAGGGGAATCTTTGTTTTGACCAATTGTTTTTATAGCTGGGTTTAAGGATATAGATGTGGCTTTAAATGTGACTTCTTGTGGTAGGTGATTGCGCAGTTTAATTTCTCCCAGCGTGTAGGAAGACATTTTGTGGAACAAGGGGAGTGTGACAAATGTATAGCCAAGGTGTGAGGTAGTTGGTGATGAGTAAAACGTAGGTGCTGGGGAGTTATCCTCTTGGAAGCGTCCATTCAGGGCCCACAAGTTGAGATGTTTGAGTTCCCGTAGAAGGTGTGTGGATAGCCTGGTTTGTTTGTTTAGGTGGTTTGGGCTCTGGTTTGGAACATTCCATTCCTCAGTTAGGTTGCGTAGCAGGCCGTCATCGCTTGTGGGCCCAGGAGGTGAAGATTAAAATCCTTTGTTTCCTATGGGGTTTTATTTTAAGTCCCTTATTTTCTATGCGTGGGTGTTGCAGTATGTGAGTGCCCATGGGTGGTGCTAGACTTTCTATAGGTCTGAGCTGGAGTACATTTAGTGCTCTCTTGGGTCCTTTTTCGCTGTAGCAACTTTAGAAGTGTAGTTTGTTAATAGCAAGGCACTTACTCTTTTGTGGGTATGGGTGTGTGTATGTCCCTCCCAAAACCTCTCTCTTGCCCTCCCTTACCCTCTCTAAATTTCTTACTAAACCCAACCCATTTATTAATAAATTGTCCCCATTTTCCAGCCACCACTTCAGTTCCTCCCACCCCCCACTTACTACTACAACATAGATCTACTTGTGCAGAGATCCTCACAGGGCAGCAATCTCTTTCCAGAAAAGACAGGAGAGGCAGAGGCATAGAGCTCCTCACTTTGGTGTTTGAATAGCATTTTATAGTACGTGAGTGGCACTATTGTACTACTACTAAACCTACTAAAAAATGCCATTTGGGAATAGGTCGAATTCTGATTCAGTCCAAAATATTGCATTAGTTCAGTTGGTTAGAGACACACATTAAAGTTACTTTATGGCACCTGCTATTAGTATTCATTCTTAAAACGTTCCCTTACCGTCCATTCTAAACTCAAAACTATGCGGTGTGATAGGGCCCTACACTCACCTCTTCTTTTCCTACTCCCACTGCCAGTAGACTACTCCATGTCTTGATGCTCACACAGAGTCCTGTGCGGACACACATGCCATAACAGCGTTGGTGCACTTTTCGAGGCTGAACTGCCCTATTGAGAGTTGATGCACAGGATTGGCAAATGTTATTGCCGCTAGCACCCTGCTGGACACAACTCTTAGAGAAAAAGTGTTTTACAAGTTTGGATTATAGACTTTACCACACATATATTATATGTCCACATTTACCTCTAAATCTGGAGGTAAAGTTGCCCATCAGTGCCATGCTGAGAAGACCATCAGTGCCATGCTGAGAAGATCATCAGTGTCAATGCTGAGGAGTCCATCAGTGTCAATGCTGAGGAGACCGTCAGTGCAAGTTCTGAGGAGACCATCAGTGTCAATGCTGAGGAGACCATCAGTGCCAGTTCTGAGGAGAACATCAGTGTCAATGCTGAGGAGTCCAATAGTTTCAATGCTGAGGAGACCATTAGTGTCAATGCTGAGGAGACCATCAGTGCCAGCTCGGAGGACGCCATCAGTGTCAATGCTGAGGAGATCATCAGTGTCAATGCTGAGGAGATCATCAGTGTCAATGCTGAGGAGACCATCAGTGTCAGTTCTGAGGATACCATCAATGTCAATTTTGAGGAGACTTTCAGTGCCATGCGCTAAGGACACCATCAGTGTCAATGCTGAAGAGATCACAAGTGTCAATGCTGAGGAGACCATCAGTGTCAATGCTGAGGAGATCATCGGTGTCAATGCTGAGGAGACCATCAGTGCCGTGCTCTGAGGATGCCATCAGTGTTATTGCTGAGGAGGTCATCAGTGTCAATGCTGAGGAGGTCATCAATGTCAATGTTGAGAAGACCATCAGTGCCATGCTCTAAGGACGCCATCAGTGTCAATGCTGAGGAGACCATCAGTGCCATGCTCTAAGGATGCCATCAGTGTCAATGCTGAGGAGATCATCAGTGTCAATGCTGAGGAGACCGTCAGTGTCAATGCTGAGGAGACCATCAGTGCCATGCTCTGAGGATGCCATCAGTGTCAATGCTGAGGAGGTCATCAGTGTCAATGCTGAGGAGACCATCAGTGCCATGCTCTAAGGACGCCATCAGTGTCAATGCTGAGGAGATCATCAGTGTCAATGCTGAGGAGACCATCAGTGCCATGCTCTGAGGATGCCATCAGTGTCAATGCTTCGGAGGTCATCAGCGTCAATGCTGAGGAGACCATCAGTGCTATTGTTGAGGAGATTATCAGTGCCAGTGCTGAAGGCGCCATCAGTGCTACTGTTGAGGGAGCCAGAAGTGTAATCCAGGAATATTCAGTAATACCTGACCCTGGCTTACTTGACTCTGCATAAAGGAATAGTTGTGGATTCATGGATACCTGTAGATGTGAATGATTTCTGTGCAACCCCCTTCGAACCCCCCCAGGCGAACTTTGATAAGAGCACCCTGCGACTTTTCATTAACTGACAAGGGGTGTTTCCTTTGGTCATCTTGAATTTAAAATCCCTTGTTTGTGGTATCACAGACTTAGTGGCAGTGCCATAAGCATATAGAACTCGTGCAGCTGGTAGAAGGGAACGGGGGTTTCATCATCCCCCAGCACTCACAGAGGACCAGGACATTGTGAATACCTCCCATCATCCGCTTCAAGAGCTGTAGTAGGTGATGCCACTTACTCAATAAAAATCTTCACTCTAAAATTCTGATTTGTTCTTCAAGGACCCCCATCTGTCCGAATGTCTGCAGACAGTGGCATATAGATAACGCTAAGGAAATAACATGACAGCACTGAGGGGTTGGGGCTGAGGGCTGTCAATGGAGGACAGCGAGGGAGACAGAGAAAAGTAACTTAGAAAAATGGGAAAAATAGGGAAGGAGGCAAATAGAGAGATCAAGAAAAGGGGGTGAGAAAAAGAGAAAAGAGGAAGGAAGGAAGGTACAGATGGATAAAGAGCACAAATGGAAGAAAAAAGAACAAAGTATTAGGAGGTAAAAAAGAAAAATAATGGGAGAAAGAAGGAAGGAAAAAAAGATGAAAAGTACTCAAAACGAGTAAGACAAACAGGCAAAGGAAAGAAAGAAATGTAAGAATGAAGTTGGAGAAATGGGAAAAAATTGAGCAGATTGAATGTGGATAAGAAAGGGGACACAAGTGAGAATAAATAAAGGAGAGAAGAAAGAAGGATAAAAGATAAAAGTTGAAATGAAAGAAGACTGAACAATAGAAATGGAGATGAAAGAAAGATTAGCGGAAAAAGAGGGGGAAAATCAAAAGATGAAGGCAAAGAAGAAAAAGAGAAAAATAAATGAAGAAAGGATGAAAGAGAACAGAAATAGGTGAACATAGGGAGGTAAAGAAATGGAGGAGACAGTAGGATCAATGAAAGAGAAAAGATAGGAAATTTAAAAGAATGAAAGAGGAATATTAGAAAAATTAAGAAAATAAGCAAAATTACGAACATTGAAAAAACAGCATTGACAGAAAAAAACAAGGAATAGCAAAAAGAAAAAGAGGTTTGATGCAAATGGAGAAGCAAAGGAGAAATAAACAGAAGTATTTTGACAGAAAGAACAAGCATATGAGAAGGAGAAAGGGAAGGATAAAAAGAAGGGAAGAGAACAGGAGAGTAATAAGAAACATAAAAATATGATTGAGGGAAAGTGTGGCAGAAACAGTATTTTATGATCATAAGTGCAAATTGAAAAAGTAGAATTAAGAGACAGAGGGGCATATTCTCAATGACCTATCGCCGATTTATCGGCACTTTAGCACTGCAAAAGTGGTGATAGATTTATCGTCCTATTCACAAGCTGGTGCAAACTGCCAATATCGCCAGCTTTCCTGCGATAGCAGCTGCAAAAAACATCACCACGGATGAGAGCGACAACTAACGCTAATGATATGCAGAGTAGGCGTTCCCGTGCAAAAACACACGAAAACACCACTTTGCGATATTCTCAACCTCCAGCCAGATCGGCGATGCGAACCAAAAACAGGCGATAAGGCGCGTTAGCAGCAGGGATTTAACACCTGCCTTTTACTGGTGTTAAGCAGGACGACAACCTACAGTATGAAAGGGAGCCCAGCCCAGAGCCACATCTGAAGACCAACACATGTCATGGAGCTACTGATCATGCAGCTCGGAGACCCAAGAGTGCCACAACACCCACCGCCACCACCCCCAGGACCACCCCTCCCGGACTACCACCTAGGCAGCGCAGAACAAGACAGCAGACGTTCCTAAAATGCACCAGGCTAAGAGACTCAACGCCAGAGGATGCCATTGCCCACTACAGGCTCAAAAGGACAAACATCCTTCGCATCCTGACCCACATTGCCCACAGGCTGACAGTACCAACACAGTGGACAACACCCTCCGCAGACAAAGCTGCTGGCGGTGCTGCACCTGTTGGCCTCTGGCACATTCCAAACAACAACTGCCAGAGTGGGAGGAGTCTCACAGCCAGCCCTATCAAACTTCCTCAAACATGTCTTAGATGCATGTCCACAATAGCAACATCAGGCCCCTGTATCCGCAACACATGCTAGTCCCAATTCGTAGTGTTCCTGCACAACCAACCCCAACGACAGCCGTTGCTTGACTCCTCTGTGCTCCAGATCCAAGATTGTACTTTCTGAAATGGGGGTACGCCAGGTCATGAAGTCCAGTAGGCAACAGTAGTGTAAAAACAGTACTTTATTAGAAAAACAAATATCAACAATGGGAAAAATTGAGCCAACGCGTTCCTTTCCCAACGGGGAACTTCATCAGGGCAACGTGTGGCTCCAGTTAACTGGTTAAGCCTCGGGAACTCCCCAATACAATTCCATATCCGAAAGTCAGTATTCAGAAACCTGTTGGATAAATGGTGACATTGGTCAAGCGTCCGTATAGTCACAAACGTTATCTGGTACAGTGTATTGCACTTGGACAAACCAGAATGCTTACAGGTATGATAAATCCTGCATAAAAAGACCGTAACAGAAGTTTGTGTGGTCGTAACCTTCGTAGGAAAGTAAAGGAAGGTTGCGACCACACAAACGTCTGTTAAGGTCTTATAATGCAGGTTTTATCAAACCTGTATGCATCAAGGTTTGTATCAGCTTGATACCCCTGCACCTTAACTTTCCCCACACTGCGCAGGAACAGCTGGAGACTAAGCAAGGGAACCACACCATAGCTGGCTTCCTGCACGTGTTGTGGGCAATTGACTGCACACATGTACTACTTTTGCGCCCTGCCAACACAGCACATAATCACCGCAACAGAAACCACACGCATTCCGTCAATTTGCAGGCAAAAGTGGACCACCGGGGCATGTTCACCAATGTCATCGCGCACTTCCCAGGCAGTGTGCATGATTCCTACATCTTCCGCAAGCTCCCCACCCATGGTCCCCAGACCCGTCCGCAGCCCTGCGATGACTGGCCTCCCCTGCGCACCCAGGCCTCAATGCTCACCTGCCGCCACCGACGTGTCTCCAAGATGGCCCACCACGTGCCGGTTCAACCTCCTCAGCCGATCGATGGATTCTGCTCCACAGGCTGCGGCACCGAACCCCAGATTCATGTGTATGTTTACTTTCGCCTTTGTTGTACACTGCGGTCCAGCAGGGCTCTCAATTCAAATCGAATCTTGATTGTCAGGATGGCGTATCGAGGCCTACGCATCATAGCAGGATGCACACCCGCTCAGCTCTTCAGGTGGGCCTACCTCAGTGCAACGCAAGTCATTGTGGTGGTAGGCCCGTGCCGGCCACAGTGAATGGGGTGCCACCAACTCTGTGCAACGCAAGTCATGGACCCTTTATGATTGAGCCTCGTGGTGCGGATGCCATCATGTCACCTCCAGCAGTCGGGAATGTGTGTGCTAGGCCCCTTTTATTGGCAGGGTCACATGTACTGTGACGCCTGTGCTGGATGGGCGTGGTGTGTGTATAAACCAGCCCTCAGGGACTCACTGTGGCATGCTGACAACTAGACCAGTGATCAGCAGATCACTACAGGGAAGACCTGGGAGATGTAGCTTTGTCGTCCCCCCCTGTAAGCATAAGCAGAGTGGGCTGGGCTGGCATATGCCAGTCCAGCGTAGGGATGTGTACAAGGAGCCCCGGGCTCTGGGCGTGGTTCAGTTCTGGGCTGGACACGGAAGTGACTAATTGCAATCGGCAATGTTGCACCCTGTGTCTCAAGTCACACAACAAGAGCAACATGGATGTAATGGGAAATCACCGACCCTACATTAATCCATACTTTCATACTTGATTGATCATAGACATGACATCTCTGTGTGAATTAGAATGTTTTATTCACATTCGGTGGGGTGCTGAAGCTGAAGCAGTACAGGGCCATGCAAACCCCACTTCACATTGTTGCCCTGTGGAGGGCCAGCCAGAGTCCTTTAGGGACTGACAAGTTCATCGGAAGAGGAAGAGTTCAGTCCGCAGTCTGATTGCTGAGTCCTTGGCTGTCCATGTTGAAGTCCAAGGTGAGTGTCGCAGAGTGTATCGGGGGACAGTGGAAGGTGATGGTGCAGAGGGCAGAACCAAGCAGAAATAGGCCATATGGTGGAGATAAATGCTACCATCTCCTTTTTAACACTAAGTCAAAACCCTCCGCATCTTCGTCTTCGTCCTCTGATGTCTCATGTGCCTCACATGTTGGTGTTGTTGTTTTGTCTGCATCACTGTGTGGCAGTGACACATCAGTGGCTGGCGCTGGAATGTATGCCGCACTGTGAGGCACTGGCACATCAGGGGGCGGAGATGTGGATGGAGTAGTAGCAGCAGCAGAATTCATCTGTGCCATGCCTTGTGGCAGCAATGCCATGATGAGGGTCTGCAGGGAATTGAAGATCCCAGCTATATGTCGCTGGTGTGCAGCCTTGGCAGCCATCCTTTCAGCCGCATCCGCTCCATGTTCCCTATGTACTTCCGCATGTGTCCCAACTCTCGGTTGACATCGCTGGATCTTTGGAGAGCATGGAGCAGACTGTGGGTGTCCATTAGGGACTGTAAGTGGTCCCTGATGGGACTTAGTCACCCACGTATGGCATCTAGTTTGGCTGCCATGAGGTTGAACCCCACCTGCACCTGTTCTGCCATCTCCTTCTGGACCTCTAACACACGGTGCTGGAATGCCGTTGGTTGTTTGTGGGGGTCCTGGGAGACAGTGGACATTTCGACAACATTACGGTTATATGTTTGTACTTGTACATTTACATCTCACATTTTCCTGCTATTCCAAATGTGATTGCCCAGTTTCTACACACAAGCGGCACCAGTTGTGTCCTCTGTTCTGTTGTGAACCTGTTGCAGTTTGTACCACATTGTTGTCAATGTTGATATGCTCTGAATGTTATGTGTGTGCTGCATTTTGGGAGAGTCGCCCCTGCAGTTCTGATTTCGCTGCCCCTTATCCCTTTCAGGCAGTGTGCCATTGACTTCTGTGAGTCTACAGTGCTGAGATGTTGCATACTTAGGTAAATTTGGATCCTGGTGGGAGTTGGGACTCTGGGGCATGGTTTGTCCGCAGATGTGTTGTTGATGTCAGGGGTTGTTTGTGCACATGGATGTGACAGAGTGTGACCTGCTCCTTTACGGATGTGCTCCATACTCAGCCACCTCAGTGTTGTGGCGTACAACATGTCATGATTTATTGACTGCAGCCATGCTATTCGTCATGCAGTGTCACTTGCATTGTCAGTGTGAGTCACAGACACACCGCTTTGCTAGGTTTGGCACATGTGCATGGGTTGGTTGTGAGATTGGTGATGTGTGGGACCACATAATCGACGGGGGCATACTTGCTGTTTCTGTGTGTGCTGCAGTGTGCCAAGGGGATCAGGGACATGATCCAGAGTCATTGTGGGTATGCACTGTGTTATACTTAATTGTGCATGTGTGCCATTGTGCCCATCTCCCCCCGTCCCCCCAATCCCTGGTCTTTACTCACCCTGTTGCTGTTGTGTCAGGTCACGTTGAGCAGTGTCCAGACCCCCAACTCCTGCCACCGTCTCCACACTGATGACTATGGACACCATTTCCTCCATCTCATCCAGCTCCTCCTGTGGTGCTGGACTCCCACCTCCAGTCTGTATTGCTGCCTGCTGGCTGTTGCTGAGTTCCTCTTTGGTTTTGTGCTTCAAATCATTCCAGCACCTCTTGACCTGGTCCATTGTCCTCCTCAGCACTCCGACTGCATTCACCTTGTCCATGATTGACTGCCATATTCCATTTTTTGTTGCCAATGACACAGTGGAGGTGATGAACAGTTGTTGATGGTGTTCTATTACCTCCGTTATAAGGATCCTGTTTTTCTGCGGACTGAACCGCGTCTTCCTCTTCTTCTTCTCCTTGCCCTTCCCTGACCCTGAGGTCTCAGGCTGGTCCTCCGTGGGGCTGCTGGGGTTCTGGTCATCCTCTGTACTTGCTCCGGCTCTCTCCATTGCAATTCTCAGTTGTTTAGGTTTTGTTTGTGATTTTTTTCTCTGCTTTTATAGTGATTTTTCCCGCCTGACGTGGGTGAATTGCAGGCCTGGCGCAGCTTGTCGCTGATTTTTTTATTGCAGTTGGGCCCATCACCACTTTTTTCCCATTCAGCTTTAGATTTTTATCACTGTCCCGGTAATTTTATCGCGTACATTTGACGCGTTATCAGGAAACTATCGCATGTCACCGCCGTGTTGTGAATACTATGTTAACACGGAGTTATTTTCCTGCGAAGGACGGCGATATGCAAAATGGTGTTAACCTATTTTGACAATGATTATCGCACGTTCTTGAGAATATACCCCTGAGATTCAAGTAAGAGAACCTTCGAAATGCAGTGAATCGGATGGTGGAAAAATTGAGATGAGAGGGAAAATGGAGATTGGAGTAACAGTGACACTGATAAAAATTGCGTCAGGCATTTTATTTTATGGTGGCCTTGGTGCAGGGAGGACCGACAAGAGAGTGCCTGTGGCACAAGGCTACCTTCTCTGAGATCACATGGGCCCTATAGGGACTTCGGATGCCTTTACGTGAGGCAGCCCAACTTGGAATCTTGTGGGTATTAAAAGCATTATGGTGGCCCTGGAGTAATGTGGCCTGGTTGAAAATTCTAAACATCCTCTGTACATTCTGGGCTTTGATGTCATGATGGCAATGGCATGGGGTTCTTTCTTTCATAGGGGATATCTGGGACACAGTGGTGGCTAATACTCATATACAGGGGCAACCCTGGGTTGGCTCTGATGAGTCTCCTGATCTAATATGATCAGCCTTGAAACTGGTGGCCACCTGTCGGCTCTCTGCCTCCTGCGGGAGGTGGCATTGCATCTACTCATAGGGATCTGCTAACATGCACCTTCCTGTGTGTAAAAGCAACTGTGCTCCAATTTGAGCAAGCGAGAGCAAAATGCTCTGGCTTGCTCAAAGTGGAGCACAGTTTGCTGAGACTTGGTAGGAGCGGTTATGCTCCTGCCAAGCCATAGCAAACAGCTGTGACCCGGGGGTGGGCACCCCGGGACATAGAAGGAGCTGACCCTGGGGGGTGGTGGTCCCCAGGGCCATGTATGGCTCCAGGAGGGGGACCTTCCTTGGTTAAGGGCTTGCCCCGGGGAGGTGGAGGTCCCTGGGGCTGAGAACTGCCCAGGAGATGGGCCATACAGCCACCTTCTCATTTCTTTAAAAACACTTTGGCCCCCAGGAGGTGGTGATGCCTGGGGCCCGGGAAGTCCATGAGGCCCCCCATATCAAAAAGTAAAAGCCCCGGGGAGCTGATGGTCCCCGGTGCAGGGGGGTCTGCAAGACCCCCCATTACATTAGCCCCGGGGAGGTGGCTGTCCCTGGGGCTGCGGGGTAGGCCATACGGGCCTTCCCCGCACAAATTTAGTAAATAACCCCATGGAGGTGGTAGTCCCCAGGGCTGCGAGGTGGCCGTATAGACCCGTATAGACCCCCGCATGTTTATTAATGTTTACCCCATCGATGTGGAGATCCCACCAGGGGGCTCCTTATAAAAGAGGCCTGGGAGCTCACGCTTCTTTTTTATTTTTTTTATTTTGCCACGGATCCACCCACGAATTTGCAGCAATATTTACATCAAATTACAAAGAGCACACTTTCTAGACCAACATCTAGCTTTCTGCCAAATGAGGTGTCATTCCGTTCAATGGTTCGGGCTGTAGTTGCGTTAAAAAAATGAAATATTCCATTGGACATTAAAAAAAATGCATTTTGGGACCCCCTTTTTTGTCGGCCTGTGCTTGATGGATCACCCCGAAACTTTCCACACAGTAGCTGAACCAAAACAAGCATTGGCATAGCCAATAGGTCTTGCCTTTGGGACCTTCTAAGTGTTTAACCATGCAACAGTTAATGTTGGTGCACTAAGGATATTGTGCTGCATAACTAAATACTTATAAGGTCCCAAAAGCGAGACCTATTGGCTATGCCAATGCTTGTTTTTCTTGCATTTGGCCCGGGAAGGGGAGGCGTAAGTTATAGTTTGCTCTGCTAAATATATCTCATGAATTTCTATGTTTTTTTAGTTCAAAATGTTAAGGTTGCCACTGACATATAACTATAGCATTACTTAAACTTTTGTTTTTTTCAGTGAATATATATATATATTACAGAGTGGTGGTAGCCATTCTGTAGTTATATTTACGATTCTCAGAGATAGAAATTGCACTAATTTTTGCTCACTAATAACTTTACGTCAGTTTGATGAATCGCCACAAAATGTTCTAGACCTATAGCTTCTTCTATATCTGCAAATGATGCAAAGTTTCGCAGAGATGTGTCAAGGAGGTGCATAATAACAGGGGCACGCCAAAATGCGTTTTGGCACCAATGCATTTCTCAGACGTAGCATAGAAATGGCTGAATGGATTTAAATAAAATTTGGCAGGAATATAGATTATGATGTGTAGATGATGCATTTGGGTTTTATAAGTGAGTAGGGAAGGTGTATTTTAATTTAGTGATTTCTGTTGCTGTAATTTTGTAAAATGTGGCGATGACAAGGCATTAAGTGATTGGGTAATGACTGACTTTACAAAAGTTAAAGACAGCTATGCTGTTTTAGTACACTTTGGCTGTGTTCTGGCCTTACATGTAGGTATTAGGTTTGAACATTTTCCCTACCTGCACTGTGTTCTCACAAATTATGTAATTTGTGATGTCATAAGTGTTACTGTAAATTGGGGAGTATCCAGAAAATTAAAGTACCATCCACTTAGAACTAAAGCTCTCATGGCACCTAGCAAGCAAAGCACATGAGCCCAACCTTTTCTAGAAGAGCTCCCATGTCTCTTCCATCTAAGCATCTTTTACCCTTCCATCCACCCACTGATAACCACTGTTTCACCTTTCCACTCTGCCATCCATCCATCCACTCTGCCATCCATCCTTCCATCTATACACTCTGCCATCCATCCATCCATGCTGCCATCCATACACTCTTCCATACATCAACTTTACCATACATCCATCCATCTACCTACTCTACATCCATCCGTCACACATCCATCCATCCATCCACCCTGCCATCCATTCACTCATTCATCTGTTTTGCCATCCTTTTACTCATGCTTTCACCCACTCATCCATCCATGCTTTTTCTTTGCCATCCTTTCACCTGTCCAGCCACCTAGCCAGGTCTGGTGGCTCAGTGCACTAATGTGTCTACTGCACTCTGTGTTCGACCTCATGGTCACAGGTTCAAATCCTGGCGGGTCCACTCAGCCTTTCATCCATCTGAGAATGATAAAATGAGTACCGTTGGGTAACAATAAACATCTGTTATTCAGTGCCAAATTGCCTCTGGGTAAACTAGAACTTTACAAATACATATACTATGTTATCGATCCCTTTACTTTGCTATCCTTTCATGTGTCCATGAGGGTATCCGCTGACTCACTCACTCACGTATCCATCCTTTCACTCTGCCATACATTCACCTGTCCATCCACCCAAACATTCACTCATCCATCTATCAACCCAATCATACATCCTTCCATTCATCTTTGTTTCTATTGAATATCCATTTTATCTTTCCCTCTTCTATCATGCCGTCTTTCGTTCATCCATGCTACCACTTGCTCTTGTGTTGGCGCTGTATTCCTATTATGAGCTTTATCTGTCGAGTTGCAAACAGAAGAGGCCCATAAAGAACCCCACCCTTGCTGTAGCTGCTAAAGGGGGGGTTCGCAGTGCCCCTGATTGTAAATACTATTATTTTAGACGCTATAAGTGATACAAAAGGGTGTAACAGGTAAATGGAGCGATTGCGAGTTATACTTGTCGCATTGTGGGTACTGAGTTGAACACACTGTGTATAGAGGGGTGCTTGTTACAATAATTTGAAGATGTTGCATAAATTATAAATTTAAGCTATATTT
This sequence comes from Triturus cristatus, assembly GCF_964204655.1. Lineage (NCBI taxonomy): Eukaryota > Metazoa > Chordata > Amphibia > Caudata > Salamandridae > Triturus > Triturus cristatus. The sequence continues at coordinate 1,717,418,664 of NC_140590.1, forward strand.
ATAACTTTAGAATTTGTAAAGTTTGTGTAGTTTAAGCAAAGCCCAGTGGTGGGAAGTCTGATATTCTTGCAAAGGCTCTGTAAATGGGCAAAACAGGACAACCAACAACAGTTTTTCTACCAAGGCCAGAGCTACTAAATTAGCATGACCTGGGTTGATATGAAATCCCAAAGCCAAATGAAAGCAGAAGCAAATAGGTGGCAAACAGAATATAATGTGATATTTCAATGCATACCGTGTAATTACAGCAATTTTTCAGGTTTTATGTAGTTTACACTTGGGCAGTTGGCCTTGCATTGAAGTGTGTGATGGAGAGTTCACCTCCAGAATGAATCTCACACTAGACGACCTTTAGTGTCGTGCTTAGTGGCACGAGAAAGGGACATTTTGTGGCACCAGTGCAGCTAATGACATAATCAGCACACCCCTGTATACATTTGGTGCTGAACAGTTAATCCAGGCTATAATAGTAAATGTGTACTAATCTTCGCAACTGGCGCATTAACCTCCTAACCTTCCTACATGGTGTACGGTCTCACTCCAGAGTGCAGCATGTGATGTGCACATCTGGCGTGCTGAGCGTCGGATGCTCATGGTGGGGTTGAATCGCCGCCATATTTCGACGCCCCCAGGCGCGTGAGTCTGTGCACCGTATTTGCTTTGACACTGTGGTGTGGGCAAAGGTGCGTCGCTTCGTTCCCAGATTTCTTACCACAGGTGCTGCCCAAACATTGCCCAGGCGATGACGTGACTGAGCGTTGGGGCAAAGAAGAGTCAGGATGTTGCAAGAGGTCACATAGTAGGTCATCTTGGTTGATATCGTTATTTTGCTGCATCGTGTTTTTGAGGTACATGTCCGAAAGAGCAGCAGGCGTTGAATTTACCAATCCTCACAGTTTTGTGGACGTTTTATATGTGGACTTTTTATGATCAACATTATTCTGTTGGGGGGAAGATTTTTCTTCTGCTTGCTCATTCATCACTGCAAATTAGACGAGGCGTGGCCCATCATTTTCCCCTTTCTGTCTGTCCGTTGAAGTAACAACCTATTAGGTAGGGCACAGAGGTCCTAAAAAAACACACAATGGCGGCACCAGTTTGCTTAGCCAATGCACAATAATTCAGGCCTGCACCTAGAACAACAAATTTCACCTTGTGTGAGGCCTCGGAGGGGGCGGGGCTTTGTCCTGAAAAGTACCTAAGAAGCACCTTTGTCCTGTCCACCCCACCACCACTGCCCCATCCACTAAATCCTCTTCTCCAAAAAAAGAAAAAAAGATTTCTGGGCTGATGCCGATGTCCCGGGGTGTCTTCACACCCCTTAATGGAAGTCCACAGTTCAAGGCCTCCAAAAGCAGTGCTTTAAATGGGCCGGTACTCACCGGTACTGAGTACCGGCACTTCTAAATTTTCTAGCCCTCAGTGCCGGCACTTTTCTTTAGTCAGGGAGAGTACCGGTACCCTGATTGATGTCACGTCAGGCTCAGGGTCCGTATCTCCTCCAATGCAGGACAGATGCCGCTCTGACTCCGGATCTTGCAATAACACTGAGCCATGAAGTTGACTTTTGCAGAGACGCTGGTAAAGTCCAGAGGCGCCCCTTTGTATTTCCTCACACTGCAGGGGTTTGAGAGGGCTTGCGTCACGCTGTGATTAACAGAGTAGGGTCTAGCCAGACCTTGCACTGTTGATTAGGCGTGCAACAACCATTCAGCTGGAAATGCTCTATTTTTAGGTCGAGCCTAGCGTAAGGCTGCGCACATGGGCAGTCTCGCAGGCGAGATTGAATGATTTAGGGTCAGTGTGTAGTGTATGTTCATCTCACTTTAAATGATGTCCCTTGTTTATGTTATGTATTTGATGGTGATTCTTGTATACTATAGCGTGCGCTCTTTGAAGGTATGTTTACCTTCAAAGAGGGCCCACGTGTGATGTCTGTTGCAGTTAGAAGTCCTAACTACTGAACCTGGCATTCAGCGGTTGGAGTTCTTCCTGTATTGACATGCTCCTGTGTTGTCCTCACTGTATTTGAAGAATAAATCTTCTTGGATCACCAACTGTTCAACTTGTCTTCTTCATTACCTATTTCCTTGTATGCTTGGAAGCATACTTCACATTTTGACGACGATTCATAAAAAAGAGGACTTCACCATATTTGCACCATCTACCTCCGTTTTCCAGCGCTCCTGTGATCGGCGTTGCTTCCTGCTCCCTTCTAGTGTTCTCCGCTTCGCTGTGCCATCTTCGGGGACCCGATGACGACATTTTGAGTGTTTTGCTGCCTTCTCGTCTTACACTGATCTGACGTCTCGCGCCCAGCTCACGTGGTATCGGAGCAACAGCAGCAATGTTCCAATAACAACAAAAGGCACTATCACGCTCACGTAGCAATGTCACCGGCGGCCATCTTGTTTTCATCAGCAAGTGTGTTTCCATGACAACAGCTTCACCGATGATCCCGCTTACGATCAGAGCTGCATTTTGAACACGGCCTCACACAGAGTGTGTATCATTCGGCGATATACACGCCCATTATTCAAATTTGAGGATTAAAACTCAAGTATTAAATATTTAAAGGAGAACAACACTCTGAACAAAAAAAAGGGAAAGAGAAAATTACACAAAATTGAAGGTAATTTTCAAATTATTAAAAATAATACAAAATAAATACAAAATATATATATAATACTATGATATATATTTAACATTAATTTTCTTCGTTTTACAGTAAAATTAATAAGATCATTTTTTACTACGCTCATTCTCTTGAATGGCAACTAATCAACAAATAGTGTTCCTTGAACAATTTCTTCCTGCTCCTGGTAAACCTAAGGAGATTTGGAAAACTTGGTTCCGTAGCTTTGAAAGTTACTTGGTTGCCATTGATGCTGATGAATATTCTGCAAAAAGAAAGTTGGCAATTTTATATAGTCACTTGGGCAAGGCAGGCCGTGAAATATTTGATAATCTTCCGGCTGGCATTCCTCCTCCTGGGAATGGAGATGGCTGGAATGTTTTCACTGACGCAGTACAAAGACTCAATAAAAAATTTCTAGAGCAGCCAAATGTAATTCTGGAACGATATAACTTCATGAAAAGAAAACAAATGAAACAGTAGAAGAGTTCATTTCTGCTCTCAGAAATTTAGTGGCAGAATGCAACTGTGGAGCTTACCTTGACACAGTCATCAGAGATCAATTTGTGTACAAATGTTTTCATAAAAAGATACAAGAGAGGATTTTAAGTTGCCGTGATCCCTCTCTATCAGAAGTCATAGATATGGCTAAAAGCATTGAGAGATCAATTATTTCACCACAATGCATTTCAGAGGAAACCTTTCCTTCAGTCAATTTGCAGAATGACACCCAGGTTAATGCCATTACTGCAAAAAACGAAATTGTGAAACCTTTTAAAAAAAGAATGACTTCTTCGTGCTATAGATGTGGTTCAAGAACACATCTTGGGAACAGTCCTATTTGCCTCGCTCTTGGAAAGAGATGTTCAAATTGTCAAAAATTAGGAAATTTTTACACAGTCTGCAGGAGTAAGCGATTTGTTCAAGTTAGTGCTGTTTCGACAACAGAAAATCCCGACATTAACATTTCTTCTGTTGAATCTTCCCTTCAAAACTTGGACATTAATACTGTTGATGTGTCTTCACACACCTTACCAAAAAAGATCATACTTTCAATTGACACTGATGGAGATTCATCGACACTTAATCGTGCAAAAGATCCCACATGTGAAGTTACAATTAATAGCATTTCCTTCAACATGATGGCAGACTCTGGTGCTCCTGTAACCATCATTTCTGATGTTTTATTTAAATTTCATTGGCCTCCTTCTTGTCTGCAGTTACATCCTCTAGACATTGTTCCAAAAGCTTATGGTGGCAAGGACATAGATATGTTGGGTTACTTTATAGGTGATGTGTCATGTTTGGGTAAATGTATTTGTACCAAAATTTATGTGGCAATCAAAGGGAAGAGTATTATTGGTTGGCAAGACCTTGCAAAAATGGGCCTCAAGCTAGTTCCAGGTTCAGATTGTCCGGTACAAGTTAATGACGTCTCCATTTCATTAATTTCTGAAAACTTATATGATTTGGTTAGTAGCATCACTTCAGAATTTCCAGAGGTCTTCAAGGAATCAGTTGGCATAATTAAGAATTACGAGCATTTAATTAAGCTCAAACCAGGTGCCATTCCAGTCATGCACAAATTAAGAACCATTCCGTTAAATGTTAAAGATGATCTGAAGAAAATATTAGATAAAATGGTGTCTGAAGGCATAATTGAAACAACAAATTCTTCACAATGGGTCAGTCCAATAGCTATTGTTAAAAAAGAAGGATTCCAGTATTCGTTTATGTGCTGACCTTCGCTCACTAAATCAAAACATAATCATTGATTGTCACCCCCTTCCCAAAATTCAAGATTTACTTACTGGCATTTCTGGATCAAATTTTTCCTCCTTACTTGATCTCCGTAGTGCATACCGTCAAATTCCTTTGTCCCCCTCTTCTTCTGACCTTACTACATTTATCACTCCGTTTGGAGCTTTTAAATACTTAAGGCTTCCGTTTGGCCTGGCTTCTGCAGCCAGCGTCTTTCAGAAATTTATGGATGACTTACTCAGAGATATATCATCTGTACAAGCGTATCAAGATGACGTTCTTATTTTTTCCAAAAATAAGGATGAGCATATTCACACTTTGAAAGCAGTTTTATCCCGATTCAGAGATGTTGGTGTAACTTTAGGAAAAGACAAATGTACATTTTTTGCAACGCAAGTAGATTATCTAGGGCACTCAATTTCTGGGAATGGTATCAAACCAAAATGTTCCCTTACTCGGGCCATATCGAATGTCCTCATTCCCTCTGATAAAGACTCTTTAAAATCTTTTGGGGGTTTGACAGAATATTACTCAAGATTTATCCAGGGTTACTCTCACATTGTTCAACCTTTACGTGCACTTCTTTAAAAAAATGTAAAGTTTTTGTGGTCCAGTGAAGTTTAATATGCATTTAATTTAGTTTAAAAAGTCATAATTGAAGCACCTGCATTATCATCTTTCACCCCTAGGTTAAAGTGTACAATTTCTGTTGATGCAAGTCAACATGGCCATGGTGCAGTCCTCTGCTAATGGATAGGTTCAAAAGAGCATACCATCGGCTTCGCTTCCCAATCCCTAAATAGTGCTGAAAAAAATTATAGTACTATTGAAAGAGAAGCTTTAGCCTGCTCGTGGGCAGTTGAAAAATTTAAAACTTTTATTTGGGGTTCTCACTTCATTCTGCTTAGTGATCACACACCACTGTTACATCTACTCAATGGCAACGGCACTGGCAAAGCTTCAGCTAGGCTTGTCAGAATTCTTTCTAGATTACATGAATACAATCTCACTATACAACACATTTCTGGAGGACATAATCTTAGAGCAGATTGTCTTTCTAGAATACCTTTAAAGGAAAATTTGTTAGATTCAAAATTTGACGACATAGAATGTGTTGTTGCCTCAATTGAGGATCTAGTTCTTTCTCCTTTTAATATTTAGCAATCAGAATGGGTCAAAGCTTACTGTGATGATTCCACGCTCTCTGCCGTTAAGAACATGATTATCTCAGGTTGGCCAAAAGAGCGTTCCCTTCCTGCCCCTTTAAAATCATTTGCTCAAGTGTCAAATGATTTATCTATTGATAGTGATGTTATTTTTTGTGGAGATCAATGTGTCCCTCCAACTGTTTTTAGAAACAAACTTTTTTTATGCAGCTCATGAGGGTCATTTAGGGATTGGCGCCACTTCAAGGAAACTCAAAGAGCACTTTTGGTGGCCAGGTCTAGACAAGGATATAACTAATTGGATTGACAATTGTGACACATGTTTAGTGTCTGATAAACATTGGAAGACATCTCAACTTCCTTTACATTGTGCTCCTTTACCCGAGGAGCCCTGGTCGAAAATCGCAATTGACTTTGCTGGTCCTTTTCTTGTTTTACCACAACACAAACACTATATCATTGCACTCATTGATTATCACTCAAAATGGGTTGACTTTGATTTTTGTGAAACTCCCAATTCAAATTCTGTCATCAAATTTCTTACCAGAGTTTTTCTAGCCGAAGGTTCACCAAAAGAAATTGTTACTGATTATGGATCACATTTCTGTTCTTCTTTAATGCAGGGTTTTCTTAAAATGCATGACATTAAACATCTTAGAGTTGCATTGTACTCCCCATCCTCGAATGGTCTCATTGAGAGAATGAATAGATTCATCAAAGAAGGCATTCAGTCTGCAATTTCCAGCAATGTTGATGTTGAAGCTTTCCTTAGGAAGAAGATCTGGTCATACATGGTCACTCCTCATTCCACTACTGGCAGATCTCCCTGTAGGTTGCTTAAGAAAAGGAATCCTAATGGGAACATCTGCCCCTCATGGATAAAAGGTCTTTTGAGAAATGATAATTCTTGTTTAGCTTGTCATGATAAACAAATTATTAAGACAAATATTCTTGTGCAACAGGAAATTCAAAAGAAAGGTTTTGATTCTGTAGTTAATCCTGTTGTGCAAACATTTCAGATTGGTGATTGGGTCATGATCAAAAATCCTAATAGAGTTATTAAAGGTGTTTCCAAATGTTCCCTCCCAACACAAATTATTAAAGTTGCAAAAGGTTCAGTTTTTTTGGATAGAAAAGGATGGTGGAATAAAAGAGCTATAGTCACACTTTCTCCTGAGCAAGCTAACAAAATTCGGTTGTCAAAGCACTCTTTTGACAACTCTTCATGTTCTCATTTCCCTATTGACTCACCTTCTGATAATTCAAACAATTGCACACAACCTTCTCAAACTTCTTTTGACAGCTCTGCTCAACGCTCATCTTCTGCTTCCAGCATTCAATTCAATTCCTCTTCTCCTACACCCACAACTTCAGTATCAAGCAGACCTTCTAGGAATTGCTCATTCCCTGCGAAATTTAAGAGCTTTTATTTGTCTTAATCTTTCTTTCTTTTCACAGCTTGTTCTTCTTTTATAAAAAAAAGGGAGATGATGTAGTGTATGTTCATATCACTTTAAATGATGTCCCTTGTTTATGTTATGTATTTGATGGTGATTCTTGTATTCTATAGCGTGCGCTCTTTGAAGGTATGTTTACCTTCAAAGAGGGCCCGCGTGTGATGTCTGTTGCAGTTAGAAGTCCTAACTACTGAATCTGGCATTCAGCGGTTGGAGTTCTTCCTGTACAGACTGCTCCTGTGTTGTCCTCACTGTATTTGAAGAATAAATCTTCTTGGATCACCAACTGTTCAACCCTTCTTCATTACCTATTTCCTTGTAGGCTTGGAAGCATACTTCACACAGTGTCAGTATCGGGCTTTAAGCCCCGCCCCTCTTTCCTATTGGCTGACGTCATCGTTTATGCTAAATGGCGGCCAGCCATTGGGAAAGAGCACTTGCTGACATCGCAAAAGCTGTGTTATCTTTATGGGGCCATGTGTTTCAAACACATGGCCCCATAAAGACTAGAAAGCTTTCACTACGGACGAAAGTGAAAGCCGACCGTGCTTGTTTACTTTTAGAGCGAGGCAGTTGTCATTAGTCCTGTGCAACTATTCATCGCTTTCATCGTCATTTCTGTGAAGGACATTTTGTTAATACTCTCCATCCGCGCCCCACAGTGCGTATCTTACGGCCCTCTCTGTTCTGGAATAAACACAAAGCTGAGGTATGCTTACTCTTGGTTCCCCCGGCTCGTTTACACATCTCTGTTAAACCGCGCCTCCCCTTTCACCCCTCACCCAGACTGCGCCCGTTTTAAATCATTGCAATAATGAACATAATATTATTTAGGCCACCAATAAAATGGGAAAGAACGGCAGAGAAGCCAAAGTGGGCGTCGCTGGGCTGCCTAATACAACGCGGTGCGATTCTAGGCACTTTCACATCAAAATTATACGTTCGTAGCTGTTGCGCGCAGGCTGATGGAAACAGTGACACTTGGGAGCCAATGATGAAACGAATGCAGAAAGGACTAATATTATTTGCCAAAGATCACAAGTGCGCGTCAAATGGGAAGTAGGAATTTGAGCGAACTATCCTAGTTCCATAGAGGGTAACGTGTCCACTAGAGGCCAGGATTGCAGGCGATGTAATTACCAGTAACAATTATTGTTTTTTTGTACATATACCACAATGCGCAGAACGGCACATGGGCCTCTTCACATTATGCATCAGTGTGATAAATTATTCAACACATTGTCATTTCGGGTCTATGAGAGTGATTCAGACAGCGAATACACCATCTACAAAAACAATGGCACCACAAATGTATTTATTATATTGTTTACAGGTGTTTCATGAAGTGCAGACTGAATCTAAGAAGGGCTCGGGGCTTAGCTGAACCCTGGCACACATTCCCAGACAAGGCCAAAAGCTGTTATTATTCTCCTAAATATATGACAAAAGAGTTTTGTTTATTTTTAAACGGCATATTCTTATTTAACCAATATTTGATTCTAGCGCCGCGTAGGCCACTGCAGGCATCTGCGCGCTGTGCGGTAACAAGTGTTTCACACATTCTGCAATGACACTCTCCCGCGGTGCGCCAGACCCATAGAGTGCCCTCGCAGCTAGTAACAGGAAGTTGCGTTTAGAGAGGGAAAGGGACTGAGCGCACCTATTCACTCGGCCGATACTAAAGGACTTTGGTGCAGGAAGCCAGGGTTCGAGCCTCGGGGTCGCGTCCACATCCTGCGATTCTGGGCAAATAACTTAATCTCCCCGTGCCTGAATATGTAATGTAAATACAGTGCTCATGTACAGCGCACCAATACCCTCGGGTCGAGTTCGCGCTATATAAAAGATGCAAATAAATAAAAACTCGGGCGGCAAAGCAATGCGGTCAGTCCCAATCTACACGTCTCTGGTAAATATCTTCTCTGAATAAGAATAGGTCCCAGAGCTCAGATACAGGGGTCCTAGAGTTGTAATGACAAAACGCTGGATGGGTGGGCAGTGTGGGTGGATGAATGGCTGGCTGGATCATGGATAAAACACTGGTTAGGTGGGGCAGTGTAGGTGGGATGGATGGTTGGCTGGATCATGGATAAAAGGATGGATGGGTGGGTGGTGGGATGCTATGCAGGCGAATGAATGACTTGCACAGCGCATCTCTGTTCCAGGGTTTTCTAGCTTGGAGGTGGGGGGCTCGAGACGTCATGTCCTGGCTCAGTCCAAGACCCATGGTATCTTCACACCTTTTTCGGTGGGCTCCAATTTAACAAATCTGCATAAAATGGCAAACATATGTACATGTGTGGGGAAAATACGAAACAGTAAAGGGGCAAGTGGCGTTGTCTGCAAATAGTGCATTGTTTGCAGTTCTATACACGCCGTGCCTCTGCAGTACACGCCCAGGCGCACACAAACATATTTTCCATTTAGGGACACAGGAGGCCCCTCCTCCGACCTGCCACCTGGAAACTGCGCTTACAGACTGAGACCACCGTGGGAGCTAAACACTCATTTTACACCCAGGGTACAGGAGGCCCGTCCTCTGACCTTCCCCTCAGGCAAGGTGTACGTGCACAGAGTTCAACGGACCATGCACTGTATGTACAGATTAGTACATAAACACCAAATTCACGCCCAGTGACGCAGGAGGCCCGTTCTCTGACCTTACAGATGAGGGAAACTGCTGTACAGACCCCGGTGGCACCCCTACACTGCACGCCCAATGCGCACATAAACACACATTTCACACTCAGTGCTCAGCGCCCTCCGACCTGCCCGTTGAGGGAAACAGAGCTCCACGAGACACTACACACCTGCCCAGTGCTGAGATGTTGGGAGCCAAGAAAGGAGCGCTCAAACGCCTGTAGTTCAACTACCTTCATCTTTGAAACTTTCCACACTTACTCGTACCAGGGGGAGGATGAATGTCTAACCCTCAAACAGAAACCCCTTGTCTGGTAAACCACGACCACAGACTGCCCATGAGTATATTGTATTTAATAATAGCGCTTACTACCACTGACGAGGCGTCAAAAGCGCTTACCTAAAGCGCCACGAAGCTTAGAATTGGCAATCGCTGTGCTATACAAAACCGTTGCAGTTTTACGTGACGTAGCGTGACTTAACACAACCCTGGTGCACGATGCATCTCGGCACGTGCTCCTGCACCTGTGGGCTCCCACTCAGCGCGTGAAATGAATTGTGTGAAACCAGCTGCATGTGCTGTAGGCTGGGGTTGATGGGTGATGTGCGCGAGGAAGAATGTTAAGTAACCTATCTTTCCTAGTAAGACTTGCCGCAGAAGCTGGCACGGTGCCATCAAGGAGTTTTGAAGGGCATCGCAAGGAATGTTTCATCCCGCCCTTCCAGTTTTATTATGTAGCACTTAATACCAAGGCCTGTTTCAAAGCACATTTATTCTTGGCCGATATGAGAAATAACACATGGCAGGTGAAGGATGTGCACAAGATCACACTTACTGGCCTTTTAGCAACTCTTTGCCGAAGCTCCAGCCTCAGTAACGTACTACGCCATCACAGCATCTCCAGTGGGTGAAGCAGAGCTTCTGTTTGGGGGGTGGGAGGCGGGGGTGCAGGTGTCAGAGTCATAGATACCAAGTGGCACCATGTTCATGTGTGACACCTTTAGCCAGCTTTAGCTTTCTGCTAACCGAGTTAAAAGTGAAACTACAAGTGCTCCATTATGGCTTTATATCATGGAACATGCAAGCATCACACAGCTTCTGAAACAAGCGCGTTCCTTGCGCTAAAAGGAGGCAGCAGGGGGAGGGGCGAGTGAAAGCGTTTCTCTTGCGAGAGCGAGCAGCGCCAGGAGCGATAATTGCTACCATATGGTGCCGCGTGCTCCTGCAAGTGAATCTCCAGACGTGCACGCGTTGCCATTTCGTGAAGATTTGTCAAGCAGCGCCAAAGTTATTGGCATAACAGTAAACGCTTTACCTACGGAAACTTTGTTCCTGACTATAACTGCCTATTGGCTATCACTAGTAGGTAATTATATGTACATGTATGTATAAATGTATTGCTATAATAGATATATATGTATAAACATATATACATATATATAAACATATGCCTGCGTTTGAAGAAATCTCATCATGTTTTTCAGTTCCCCATGCTATCTATCTGCTTAGCTATTGGCTTGTAATTCACGAAAGACAGCATGGAGAGTAACTCACAAGAAGCACAATTTTCAGTATTTTTCCACTTTTAAAAATAAGTACAAAGAGGAAACACATTGTTTTCTGCCTGCATTTATCTGTAGAAATCAGTAAAAATTGAAAACTGGCAGCCTTAATTAAGACCTTTTTTTTTTGTAAAACATTTTTATTGGCATTTATAAACAATAATACACGCAGGCACAGGCGGTATCGCCATTATCATAGAGACTTGCATATCAGGAGCGCCCAGTCACAGCCCTTTCGGTCTCTCAGTCTCGTGGGCCCTCAGGCCGCTCACCTCTACCCTGAGTGGGGCTGCAGGTATGTGTCCGGGACCAGCCTCTGGGTATGCCCTACTGGAGCGCGCAGTGATCGCCTCGCCGCATGGGTGCCGTGCAATGTGATTGAACCCCTGTGAGGGGTGTCGCAGAGGCTATAGGGTTGCAGCCATTAAATAACCGTGAACTATCTGGGGGCAGAGAACTAGGGAATGGGGGTGCACTATGTCGCCTATCAGGAATACTTGTAGCTATGCGCTCGAGAGCTGGACCATCGTGTGGAAGAAGGTCGGGGTGGTCACGGACGCGGCGGAGGGGAGGGGGCAGGGGAGGCGGGAACATCGATCATAGCCTATGAGGAACCTGGCGGTGGGACCTGTGGTGTCTGCCTCTGCGAGGCACCGGGGGCTTGGACTGCCTGCGCATTTCCCAGGGTGGGCTCCGGAGTTGTGGGCGCCCCCGGGGGGTCAATCAGTCTTGAACTCGCCACAGCCGCTGTTTCCTGCGCGAAAGCGTGCATTAACATGGCCCAGGGCATGGAGATCGGGTGTTTGCGCATCCCCCGGGCAGACTTAATTAAGACCGTATAATACTAAGCCTGGGACAAATTCATGCAATTTCCTTTGAGCAAATTATGCAAAAATGCACAACAATTTTGGGTTATTATGTGAAAGTCTGACCTGGACTGAGAGTAGTTTTTAGTATGAAATGTTTCCTGGCGTCCATTTTGCGTGCAAGGGTGCATTTCAGTTTTAGAAATAGCACAAAATGACGTGTGACGCAAACAACCATTGCTTGCGTTCGGTTCGATTGGTTTATTCCATTGCACCTACCATAGGATTTTCACTCGAACAAAATCTAAATTAAGCGATTTGGCATAACAACATAATCTGAGCCATTTTGTGTAACATTTGTAACGCCAAATGCCAGAAATTGCACAAAAATACGTCGGCACAAGAAATTTTTGGGCTCTAGATTAATAAATACTATACTCTCTGAAACTAGAGTCTGCAAACTTGGTGTAGTGGCATAAAATTTGGTGCATTGGTGCAAATTTACAGACATGTGCTCTGGCTGTATCTGTACGGCGAGTGATGTTTTTAGTGTCCAAGCCCATGAGTTTGATTGACTATTGACTATTCTGACTTGTGGGGGGGGGAAATAAAAGTGAGAAATTTCAAAAATTACATAAAGCCACATTAAATTTCATGAGAAGATTATTTGCATCGCTTTTAGAACCTATGGATATTAAGCCGCTATTTGGGAGATTAGCCTGAAATTATTTCTTTTTTTCCAACCATTTTTACCAGGTTTCTTAGTGATGTTTGGGGGTGCAACCCTTCCCACTTCTCCCGATGCAATATCTATAGGTAGGATCAAACTTGCCTGGCATGTCTGGAAGTAAATGGAATATTTCATGAGAGCCTCTTCAAAAGTATCTTTCAAACCTATGGCTTTTATTATATGTTTTTAGAAATGTATCAGGGCCATGAGAAATTTGGTTAAATTTGGTTCCATTGTGTTAACATGATCTTGGTGGGGAGGAGGCGGAGCTCATTGAACTTCCTGTGAAGGGTCGGCCTCAGCAAGAAGTACTTTAATATTTTGGTTTATTTCATAAGAACCCTTAAGAACTGTCTGCAGAACTTTCAGTTTGGTGGGTAAATTCTATAAAAACTTGAACTGTGAAATGCACCGTTTGGCCCTATCTTCTGAAAACTGTTCCTGGGAGAGAATGTCGCACCCTACCCTCGAGCCTTTCTGGTAATGTTCCGGTCCAGTCACTCAGTGCCGTTAGAGTTATGATTCAGGGGGAGTTGGGTGAAACTTTCTGTTACTTCCTTGGTCTTTAGAAGCTTCTTGGGGGGGGTTGAGGACATGTCAAAGTTCCATGAGCTTTGACGGGAGTGCTGTAGGACCATGTGGCAATGTCTGCAGGCTCTGTCATGGTTCTGAACAGGATATTTCTGAATGTCTGGGTGACTAGTGCCCAGCTACCCATCTCAGAACTTCTTTGGAAGAGCAGGAAAGTGCGTTTAAAAACCATCTTGGGTGGGGGTTTGAAAGCCACTTGGAAGACTATCACCACCAGAAGGTTTTGCCCTCCACGTTTGTAATTTTGTCACATTTGTCTCCAATACCTGCTCATCATTCCATTCAATCATTGTATCATCTGCACCCCCTCGTCATTTTCCCTCTCTTTCTGTCGCACACGCTCACACACACACACACACATTCTCTCTGTCACACACACATGCACCCACATAAACTCTTTCTCTCTCTCTGTCACACACACGCATTCTCTCTCTGTAACACACATGCACGCACACAGTCTCACTCTTTCTTTCTCTCTCTCTGTCTCACACACGCTCTCTCTGTCACACACACCCTCTCTCTCATACACAGACACACACTCGCTCTCTCTCTGTCACACTCTCTCTCTCTCTCTCTCTCTGTCACACACTCTCTCTCTCTCTCTCTCTGGCTTTACCTCAGTCGGTGGAGAAGGCAAGAAACTTAGGAGTCATCTTTGACACCTAACTATGTTTCTCTACTCAAATTATTGCGGTGACCTCTGCTGGTTAGGTCTCGCCTGAGCCAGCGCATGCGCTGCAAGACATTTAGAAGTGGGGTTTTTAAAGTGCTACCACTTGCGGTTACGCGCGCGTGCACATGCGCAGCCGCCAGTTTTCAGAGGCACCATCTGGAGCGCGATCACTTTCACTTCTGCTTCGGATCAATTTCACGTGCGTGCGCGCGTACACAATTCCTGGTCGCGGCCGCACGTCTTGCTTGTTCCATATGTTTTGCCTCCAAGTAATGTATTACCTTCTGCGCTGTTTTCGCATACATTTTGCCTCCTCTTCCCCCTCCACCCAGGGCACAGTCTGCCATCCTTATCGGGTGCCCCCCCTCCCACAGCCAGCCCCTCCTGATAGTCTGCCCCCTCCATACATAGCACCTCATACAGCCTGCTACCCTTCTCTCCCACCACACTCTGTCGCCCGCCTCCTCCACCTCTTTCACAGTCTACCTCCCCCCTACTCTCTGCTGCGCTTCCCTTGCATTCCTCCCTTACATTCCTCCTATCCGCTTTATGCTCATCCTTCTCTCCTCGCGCACTCTGCCCACCAGAACCTTCCACGGTGCCCGGCCAAATCCGCGAAAATGAGCTGAGACGGGCCCGGTGGCACTACACGCTGCGTGCGTTATAATAATATGGCCTCATTAGGAGCCCTCCCCGCACCCTCTTCCCTGGTGCCTGGGCGAGGAGATTGGATTTCAGCTCCCAAGGGGCCTGTAGTGATATGTGAAGGAATACAGCCCTGTGACTGAATGCTTCCGCGCCAAGCCCGGCAGTCTGCCAAGGCGATTACCTTCCGCTGTCCCCTTGTGCTGGGAGAGTGCGCCTAGGGTACCTTCCACCTCTGCGCATGGAAGAGCGCGCGGGCAGAAGGGGGCTGGGTGCTTTCCATTTCTGTGCATGCAGAATTACACTTGCGGAACCCTGACAATTCTGTGCATGCAGAAGTGCTCTCGGAGAGCCCTACCCAACTCTGTGCATGCTAGAGTGCATGTGGGAGCCCTACGAACATTGCAGCAAAAGTACACCTGCCCCGCCCCCATTTCTGGGAGCAGTGCCACCTGCATATGAGTTGCCTTATTTCACGTGGTATACCCTACCATCTCAGTGCATGTAAGAGTGCATGCAGGGAGCCGTACCACCTTTGTGAATGCAATATCTCCGTGCATGCAAGAGTGCAGGAAATACTACCGCCTCTGTGCATGCAACAGTGCACACGAGGAGCCCTTCTATCTGTGCATGCTAGGGTGCACGCGGGGAGCCCTACCATCTTTGTTTCAAATTGTACCTGCATTACTTACCTCCATCTTTGGGGGTAGCGAGACCTACATCTGTGATGCCTTCGTGCACGTGGCTAACCATACTTCTCAGTGTGCGTGGGGATCTTTACTGTCTGTGCTTAAGGGGAGCCCTACCATCTCTGCTGCAAAATTGTACCTGCGGAACCTCCCACTCCAGTCTCTGGGGTAAGTGAGACCTGCATTTCTGTGTTGCTTTTTTGCTCGCGGTGAACTCTACCATCTCTTTGCATTTAAGAGTGCACACAAGTGAGTCCTCCCATCTCAGTATATGCAAGCATGTATGTACACAAGAGGTTCTTCCATTCAGTTGCATGCGAAAGTGCACATGAGGGACCCTACCATCTCTGTGCATGCAAGAGTGCCTTACCATCCATACACATGATAGAGTGCTAGAATAGTGCAAGTTGTACATACGTAAGTGAGCACTTGCATCTTTGTGCTAAAAATTGCACTCTAGACAGCTCTCCTGTCTCTGGGTAGAGTGCTGTCAAGTGGGCGCTCTCTTCTCTGTGGCACCATGCTGCAAGAGAACATTGGTGTGCTTTCTCATTCCTGCAGGCAAAGTGCACTGAAACAAGCGCACCCTTCTTTGGGCAAGTAAATCGCATGGGGTGAGCTTTCTGCTCTCATCTTGGTGATTTTTCTTCAACAAGTTCCCTCCTGAAACTCCATGCTCTGATCTCCCCGATCTGAAGTAGGAGGAATGCACTCGGGCAAGCTATCACCCTGTGCTGAAAGTGAGCAAGCTACTACCCCTCCCCCCCCAGCGCCTTGATAACCCTCGCGGGTATGTAGTGCGCTTTACAAATACCATGATTGATTGATTGATTACTGTACCAGAGCACTTGAGAAAACTCTTCCTTCTGTGCTGCTATAAAATACCTACTGCTGAAGTCGAATAACAGACTTTACAGCGCATTGACCTCTTCTTACTACGTGTTGGTTTACATCGTTGTACCTTTACTACGCATTTGTTGTTGTAAAGACTGAGATTTCTGGTTCGGCTCAAACCCCCATTTTACTTACACACATGCTCACACTCTTTCTACTCTGCTATTTACCCCGACCTGAAACATAAAACCCCTAATTCCCTGTGTCCTTGCCCATTACTAAACCCTAAAGTCCTTTCCTACTCTATAGCCTTACCGATCCCTGAAACCCTAAATATGCCTTACAACCCTGTGCCAGTACCTATTCCAAAACCCCATACTACTCCGTACCCTTACTTTTCCGTGAACCTTAAACCGCACCTTACTTGCCCCTTCTCTATCCCTGAACCGTAAAACACTCTTGAAAACTGTACTGCCCTGTACCTTTACCCATCCCCGAACCCTTAAAATTACTCACACCTCTTATTTTTCTTAATAAATAATATCTTAAAATGCTTACCTTCGTGATTCATTCGTAAAACAATAGATAAATAAAGGCCAGGGTCTCCGTCAGATGGCCACTTCCCCTTGCACCGCTTATTGCCATGGTCAGCACTGCCAATTACAACTGCAAACCATCACACACCTACAAGACTATTCCAGGAATCGAAAGTTCTAAGAATGGCTTTGGCAGCAGGTATTAGTCATTTTTAATGTATATAGACTTAATAAACAACTGTTGTTGTTCTTGTCTCCAAATTAGACAATGTGCCATAAATGTAGGTGTTGCCATCGTGTTTACCCACCGCATTTGGGACATTTTTCAAATGTTCACGGCTCACGAATCTTTCAGAAACTGCAGGAAGGGAATCCAAATTATTAAAACACAGATCTTTCATCTAGGATTGTCCGTACTCTCAATGAAAATGAATCAAACTACCTCACAGAGAATTTAATAGGCCAATACAAAATAACACAATGCCATTTTCAAAGTGAAAAGTAATTTTTTCAACAGACCAAATAGACAAAGAAATAAATAAATCAAAGATGGCTCCATGCTCTGAAAGTCTTGATTTTACCTTTTGCTGCCATTGTATCCCTGTCGCCCTCCCCGGTCCACCACGGGTGACGTCCCGATTGTGTGGAGGGAGACCCAGGCAACTTCCGGTGTAGTGAGGTTAGCAGTCTAGTGGACGCTTCCCTCCAGGATACAAAACCGGATACTCAGTCCGACGCGCTGCGGACGCGCACTTGGAGGGCAGAAAGCTTTGCTTGTGGAAACTATATTTTTGCCTGTTTTAAAACAAAAACGCTAGATTCGAATTTGACCACTTTTTAACCTTTTGAGTTATCGCTCTTTTAACCTCACCATTTATCCTTGTTGCAATGTGGTCACACTGTGTTACATGATTTTCTTCCCTCCAGGATACAAAACCGGATGCTCAGTCCGACGCACAGCAGACGCGCGCCAAGGGCGCATCAAAGGCACGCAGCAGGCGCGCCAAAGGCAAGCCTGTCTGCGCCCGTCTGCGCCCGTCCGCGCACGGTAGGGACCAGGGGCCACCCCCCATGGTAGTTTCCCTGGAAATACATTCAGTTACAGCTCACAAACTCTGCATGGGATGCGAGGATGTTTTAATGTAAACTGTTTACACGCAATGAATATTGCTAATGGTCTCTCCCACTGTACTCATTGTGATTTTGCTTTCCAGATACATAACAACACGGGGGTTCTGTTTTTCCCCCTTCCTCCATAAGATTGTTTCTCTTGAATTGCAGATCACTACCTAGACATTCAATTGAGCTTACATTATTATTGGACGAGTTAAAACCGGACGTTCTTTTTTTAAGTGAGACCTGGCTTCACTGCGAAGATGACCCTGTTCTCGTCCAAACTCTCCCCCGTGTTATCTAATTCTTAGGGCTGATCGTAAAATCGGCAGAGGAGGGGGTCTAGCTATTATTTTTAAAGAGATCTTTAGCTGTCGTACCACTACAACAACTCTTTCGGACTATGAGAGTTTGGCCTTCGCCATAGATTTCTCCCCGACAAACACCTTCTCTGGCCTTTTAATCTATCGTCCCCCCGGGGTCGTAGGACAGTTTCTCACTAGCCTTTCCACTTCCATTTCTAACTTGGCCCTAGCCCCATCTAATTTCACTGTACTTGAAGATCTCAATATTCACTTAGACGATCTTTCTGATCACTCGGCCAAAGAGTTATCAATTAACCTCTTAGCGTTTCAGCTAATCCAAAAAGGATTTACACCCACCCACATTAAAGGTCATCTCCTTGACCCTGTCTTCAGTAATTTACAACAGCTGGTGGTTGGCACTCGTAACCCACTTCCGTGGATAGATCATTTTCTAATCCCTCTAATTTGTGAGGTATGTGAACCTACCTTTCCCTCTCACAAAGTACCAGTGCTGGCACAAGATTGGTCGAAGCTTTCACCTTGCCTCTGGACCTCTGCTCTCGAGGCCACCAGACCATCCAGACCAGCCAATGATGCTGGCCTAGATATGGCCATTGACAATTTTAATCATTGGATCACAAGTTCTCTTGATTTAGTCCTCTCAAAGAGATACACTCACAAGAAATGTAAACCAAAGGTGGCACCCTGGTTCTCTTCGAAACTAAGAGAGCTAAAACAAACATGTAGCAGGTTAGAGAGAAGATGGAGGCAGAATTACTCTGAATCTAGGAAATCAAATTATAGAGAATCAATCAGAATGTACAAAACCGAAATCAAAACTGCCTAAGCTATTTTCTATGAGGAGAAAATCATTTTAGCTTCAAATTCTCCTAAAGAGATCTTCCGAATTGCTAAAACTTAAGTAACCCAATCCCAGAGGGGGCACAAACCCGTTGTAACAATCTGGCGGAGTTTTTCCATCAAAAAATCCAAAATATTTACTTATCCTTCCCAGCCTTTCGGAATGATCCAAGTGTCTGTCGAACTGCAGAATTGGTCTCGGAACCTCAGTTCTCGTTAGAGCAATTCCCTCTCCTAGACTCTACTTCACTTGATCTGATTATGTCTAAGGTAACCTCAGGCTCTCCCATTGATCCTGCTCCCCCTCAGCCATTTACCCTGGCTACCAACATCATTCGTCCTGTTATTTTGGACATATTAAACTTATCCATCTCTTCCGGTGCGGTCCCCCCTGCATGGAAATGTGCCCGGGTGAAGGCCCTCTTAAAGAAACCTATCCTTGACCAGTCCAATCTTACCAATTACCGTCCCATCTCTCTCCTTCCCTGGATGAGCAAGCTGCTTGAGAAACATGTGAATACTATGTTAGTAGAGTATTTGGAGTCTAATCATCTTCTCCACTGTTCCCAAACTGGCTTTCGTCCTAAGTTAGGGACAGAGACTGACGTTTTGGCAGTAACTGAGGAGGCGAGGAAGATTGTAGATCGGGGCGGCACGGCGGCAGTCATCCTTCTCGGCCTTAGTGCCGCATTCGACACTGTCAATCATATCTTGATGTGCCGCCTCAAAAGCCTTGGAGTGACCTGCACGGCCTTAGCCTGGTTCCGGTCCTTTCTCACTGACCATTTTTTTCAGGTGTTTGAAGGAGATGTGGTGTCCAACCAGTTGCCGCTCAGCTGTGGGGTGCCTCAGGGCTCGTCCCTGAGCCCCATGTTATTTAACATCTATATGAGCCCCTTGGCTGAGATTGTCCAAGCTTTCGGCATAACGATTATCACCTATGCAGATGACACTCAGCTCGTGGTGGCATTAAACCACCCCGAGAGGTCATCTTGCTCCCTGGGTCCTTGCCTAGATGCAGTTGCCGAATGGATGGAACTCTCATACCTCAAGCTCAACGGGGATAAGACGAAGCTAATGTTCCTCGGCAACTCCCCCTCCATCAACCCTGTTTCCCTTTGGCCGGACTGCCTTGGCCCCGCCCCAGACCCAAAACCCCAGATCAAGAGCCTGAGGATGTGGCTTGATAGTGCTCTTAGTTTTGATTTCCAGGCTACTAAGCTCTCAGCTACCTCTTACGGCTTAATGAGGTTACTGCATAAGATCCTCCCCCTTCTCCCCTCCCACGCTCCAGGTGATCCAGAACTGTGCGGCCCGCTTGCTCCTCCAGATCCCTCGAAGGCAATCGGCTAAACCTGCCTTGAGGAGCCTGCATTGGCTCCCCGTTAGGGCAAGAATACAATTCAAGGCCATGAGCCTGGCCCACAAAGCCTTTTGGTGGAAGGACCCGGTCATTACCCATTCCCTCATCACTCCTTACCACCCCTTGCAGAATCTTCATTCTAGTTCCTCCTTACTTGCTGCTGCTGTCAAAATACGAAGATCAAGATGGGGTGGACGCTCTTTCTCTTTTAATGCTTCTAATCTTTGGAACGTCCTTCCTCTAAATCTCCGGAAGGAGCCAAACTTATTGACGTTCCGGAAACTTCTGAAAACCTGCCTCTTTAAGGACTCTTTCTAGGTTCTCTGTTCAATACCCATATGCGCCAGTCCGCAGCGCTGGGAGGCCTCAGGGTAGCCATGCGCTATATAAATGTAAATTCAATTCAATTCAGTTATATTTCCCTACAATCAAGGTCCAGTATACACGTAGTTACACAACTGAACTGCACCATTTTCTGTATGCAAAGTGGATGTATGACGTTACAACGCACACTTTTACAACGCATGCACTTACAACGCATTTTTTACAACGCATAATCCATTACAACGCATGACATTACAACGCATGACACTACAACGCATTTTTAAAAAATACCTTTACAACGCATTGCCATTACAACGCATACTACCTTTACAACGCATACCATTACAACGCATTATATTAAATAACATTTAAGGTAAGTATTAGATAGTATAGGGGTAAAAATTACTATTCTAACTCCAGGGGGTGCAACAGTAGGGTAAGTGTTGGATAGTATAGGGGTAAAAATTACTATTCTAACTCCAGGGGGTGCATCAGTAGGGTAAGTGTTGGATAGTATAGGGGTAAAAATTACTATTCTAACTCCAGGGGGTGCAACAGTAGGGTAAGTGTTGGATAGTGTAGGGGTAAAAATTACTATTCTAACTCCAGGGGGTGCAACAGTAGGGTAAGTGTTGGATAGTATAGGGGTAAAAATTACTATTCTAACTCCAGGGGGTGCATCAGTAGGGTAAGTGTTGGATAGTATAGGGGTAAAAATTACTATTCTAACTCCAGGGGGTGCAACAGTAGGGTTAGTGTTGGATAGTATAGGGGTAAAAATTACTATTCTAACTCCAGGGGGTGCATCAGTAGGGTAAGTGTTGGATAGTATAGGGGTAAAAATTACTATTCTAACTCCAGGGGGTGCAACAGTAGGGTAAGTGTTGGATAGTGTAGTGTAATATTATGCGTTGTAATGGTATGCGTTGTAATGGTAGTATGCGTTGTAATGGAATGCGTTGTAAAGGTAGTTTTTAAAAATGCGTTGTAATGGTATGCGTTGTAATGTCATGCGTTGTAATGGATTATGCGTTGTAAAAAATGCGTTGTAAAGGTAGTGCGTTGTAAAAGTTGCGTTGTAAAGGTTGTTCCCCATGCAAAGTAAACACTGTAACTCCTTTTTCACCAACGAATCCAACATCAAACATAATACTAAAATGAAAAAAAAATACCAAATACCATTTTCAGACCCAGTTTTCAACGCCATTTTCGAAAACACCTTCAAATGCTGATAATCTCACTACTTTCATCGTATAAAATGCCAGCGGTCTGATAAAGGGTACTTTTCCCCTCCCGTTTGACTCCTGCTTGACCTCCTTCTCCTGAGACTTAAAAACCCGGTAAGCAGGATGCAGATCAGCAACTGCGTTTTACTTGTTCTCTGGACCAACTCTCTGGTACCAGACCTGCCAACTTGAACAAGCATTGGCATAGCCAATAGATCTCGCCTTTGGGACCTTATAAGTGTTTAGCCATGATATTGTGCTGAATAACTAAACACTTATAAGGTCCCAAAAGCGAGACCTATTGGCTATGCCAATGCTTGTTTTTCTATACTGAGAGTTCTAAAAAGAATTCTTCTGTTCATTCCATTTGAACTACAACAAACAGTGATGATGGCTCTCATTGATTCAAAAATGGAATATTGTAATGCCCTCTACTTAGGTACCTCCAAATACTTGACTAAAAAACTGCAGTCCTTACAGAATGCTGTAGCAAGAACGCTACTGAAGGTCCCCAAGTTCAAATCAATTTCTCACCAACTGTATGGCCTTCACTGGTCTCCAGTGGAGAAGAGGATCTCCTTCAAGGCTCTGTGTCTAATTCACAAGGCAAAGAGCCTTCCGTCCTTTTTTCAAGATCGGTTTTCCTGGTACTCGCCCAGCAGGAACTTTAGATCATGCTCTGCGCACATTGTTGTAAATTAAGGCAGAATGTGATTAAGCATTTACTGAAAACATTAATGCTTCCCCTTTCTGATCATGTTTTCTTCGTTATGTTGACCGAAGTCCGGACTCCATTTTGTATTGGCATGCTGCCATGTGTTCACCACGAGGAGAGTCCGACCTCTGTGTTAGTTGCTCTTGTAATCTGCCTAGCAACAGTTTATAAATAGCTCTCTCTTGTCCGTCTGGCGCATGCCCAGACTTGACCACATCTGTTATAATTAGCTTTGTTTGACCATGTCCTTTCGCGGGCTCAAGGAGTGTGTTGGCTCCGCCCATGTATTGATTCAGTATCGAGAATGACCATAAATGGTAATGTTCTTCGGCCTCATGTTGTATCCACCCACTTATGAGCCCCTCTGTTGTGTATAAAAGGGGACTGTGTACGAATGTTCTTTGTGCTACTCCATGCAATACTGAAGAGTGTTGTGTGGATTGTAGGACCACCCTTAAGGGTTAATAAACGTTGTTTTGTACTTTGCAGTTTCCGTGCCAACTTCCTTATAGATTCCGTTACAGGAGAGCGAACCCTTGTGTCTTGCGGGCCTAGCTGGGGCCTGTATTCATCAATTGGCGCCCGTCACGTGGGGCTCATCGGCGACTCGGATGCTCGAAGGACTGGTCGCGACGAAGGTGAGGAGTTTGGCCGGGGACGTGATCACTGCCAGCGGCGTCTTAGCCCTGGCATCCCGAGGTTTTTCTTCCTTCCCTTCCGAGCTGACCGTCTGGGTGGCGCCGGTCATCGACTGAGACCTCTTCTGTCGGTCCTGCCGTGAGAGCCGTTTGGGCGATTGTGGAGCTTGGCAGTTGGAACCTGGACTCTTGATTGGTAAGAACCGTTGTACGGTACTTGCTCCGAGTTTTGAAGCCTGGGTTGGCTATTTGAGTTTTGATTGATGATGACTAGTCATATTTTGAATTTGTCTTTGTGAAAATATATGCGTTGCAACACATATAGGCAGGTAATGTGGAGAAATTTCTCCAGGAGCTGTGTAAACTTTGAACGGCGCAACGATTAAGTGCCATTTTTCCTTATAATATTGCATATTTTGCACTATTTCTGAGCATGCCTGCTTTCAGCGCACTCCGTAAGTGGTGCTGCTGTTTTGGTAACCGGTTGAACCTCGAGGAATCTGCTTCAGCTCCCCCAGAGGGGACTCCTAATAGAGATATGTATGTGAAGCATGGTCTTTCTTCCATAATGTACAGCACGCTATGGAGGAAATACACGAGGAAGGATCCTGAGTTGCGATGGCCTTTGTATGGATCGTTTGATATACGTAAGATTGAGTATGTGGAACAGTGTATGTGTAAGCGACGTGCTCGTCAGGATATGTTTGAGTGTGTGCGATTATGGGTGAAGGAAGTGCGTGAGCGAGAGAAACGTGAGAAAGCGCTGTTTGATAAAGAGCAACGGAAGAATGACCATGTGCGAGCGCAGGAAGCGAAGCATCGGGAGGACAAAGAGCATACGGACAGACAAGAGAAAGAGCATAGGCTACAGGTCTCGGGTCAATATGTTGTTCGCCAGCCGCTTTATCCTGTCCTTAATAATCCTGATGATGATTTTTATTTACTAGATCGCTCTACGCCCCCTTATGTTGGCGCATCTGCTCCGCGGCCGCAAGATTCTGGCCCGGCTTCGGGTAAGGTAGACACACGGTCCATGTTATCGGCCGAGCATATGGCTGAGCTTCGGAAACTTTCCCTCCGTGCACTTAAGGGCAAGATGTCTAAGGAGGAGTTGTTCCATACTTGGGGGTCGTGGCAAGATAGAGAGAGGGTGTATTTTCTGTCTCATTTCGCGGATGAAGTAATTGCTGCTTTCCGAAAATATTCTAGTGTCCTTGAGCCTGACGAAGTGTCTTCGGATGCCGGAGCATTACGTAATGGTGTTTTTTCTCCCCCTAAGGCTCCTGAGGCGGCTCGGCGGCTGTTCGCTTTACGGGACGAGGTGCTGGCCCTTAGAGAGAAAGCACGCCAACAAACGGAGGAGGGGAAGCAGTTGGATTCGTCTGCAGGAGGGGGCCACCCATCCGCCTCCCAGTCAGATAAGGATGACATAGTGCATGCTAAACCAATGCGAGAGGCGGCGCCTTTGTATGTTCCTCCTAAGGGAGCAGGGACTAGCTCGGATATTAACTCCGCCGATGCAAGGGGATATTTTGTATATAACTGGGTTTACACTCCATGGCATAGGGCCGATGTTATGGCACTAAAGAATGCGTTGCCTGACCCCCGCAAGAATCCAGCGGCCTTCTATGAAGAAGTCGAGGGGGCCTTGAATTCTTGCATTATGACCTTAGCGGATATAGACCTGTTCTTTGGCCTTATCCTACCGCCGGATACGTGGCGCTCTGTCCGAAAGGTAGATGATGCGGTTGCCTTCAAGGCCCGGTGGTCCGACCTTGAGGATGAGGATAGGGAACGGAAGCCTGCACAGAAACCACCCCAGAATATTTTAGATCTCCCTGCGGCTATTGTGGCTAAGTTGAAGACGATTATCCCCCCTAAAAAGATTGACTGGAATATGTTAACTGCATGTAAGCAGAAAGTTGACGAGTCAGTTGCGGACTTCTTTACGCGCTTTGAGGAGACGTTTCATGATTTTAGTGGCCAGTCGCTTACTGACGACACGGGCCGCCACCTTTTCGCGGACAAATATGTGGCTAATCTGCTACCGGCAGTTGCGGCCCGGTTAAAAGCGAGCGAGAGTTCCTGGTCCTCCGCGACGCCGACGGCCCTTCTGACTATCGCTCAGTATTATGAGCGTCAGGAGCACGAGGCGCAGGGCCAGGAGGAGAAGAAATCGAAAGATCTCAAAACCAAGGTGATGTTAGCACAAGTATATGGCCCGCCCCGACGGGGTAATAATAATAGAGGAAGGGGCGGATCTTATGGTCCCCCTTCGGGCCGATCTGATTTGAATAGGAACCAGTGTGCGTACTGCAAGCAGTTGGGCCATTGGGCTAGGGATTGCCCAGCGTTGCGTGCTTCGCGTCAGGGGCATACTCCGGGTGGCCCGAGAGGTAGAGGGGGCTTCTCGAACTTTAGAGGGAATTCAAACGATAATGTCCGTTTCGATACTGCCGGGCGGCACCGAGATGGCTCAAATGTTTTTGATCGCCAGCACCAGTATCATGTATCGGACATCGATCAATCGGGATATCATGATTCTCAGCATGCATAGGAATGCGTTGGATGGGGGTCCGAATCAGTTGAGGTGCCGGTCGATCAGACGGGTCCTTATGTATCGGCTGAGGTTTTAGGTTCTACTGATCAGTTCCTAGTGGATACAGGAGCGACACGTAGTGCATTGTCTAGGTACTTGGTTCCGGGGGCTCCCCCATCCGGCTCAATAGTTACATCGGTAGGGTTTGACGGTACACCCTCCCGAAGCCCTCTTTCACAGCCCCTTGCATTTAAAGTTGATTGTTTTTCTGCGCCCTGTCCGTTTCTGCTTGCTCCATATACACCGGATAACATTATGGGCCTTGATATGTTAAAGTACTTTAGGGCTACAATCCGCTGCTCCCCTGAGGGTGTGAGGGTGATCTTAAATGACAATTATCCCAGGTCTGGGCGGATGTGTACGATATCAGAGGATGCATTGTTGGCTACCCTCCCCCGAGCTTTATGGGCGACTTCGGACACAGATGTGGGGCAAATGGTGATTCCTCCGGTCCACATTAGTGTCCAGGAGGGGGCGGTGCTACCGCGCCTCCCGCAGTATCGTATTTCCCAGGAGGGCGAGGAGGCTCTCATACAGATTGTGCAAGACTTGATAGCAGTAGGGGTAGTGGAAGAAGTTCCCTATAATATCTGTAACAGTCCGATTCTCCCAATTTTGAAAAAGGACACGGATGCAAAGGTCTATCGGTTCATAATTGATTTGAGGGAGGTAAACAAGATCGTGGTACCTCAGTACCCGGTGGTTTCCGATATCACGACGTTGCTTACCTTGGTCCCGCCTACGGCGACCATGTTCTCAGTGATTGATTTGAAAAATGCCTTCTTTTCTATTCCTATTCACCCTGATAGCCGATTTCTTTTTGGGTTCACATTAAACAATAGATCTTATCGTTTTTGTAGAATTCCCCAAGGCTATACAGAAAGCCCTAGTATTTACAGTCAGGCTTTGAAACGACAGTTGGATTCCTTTGTTCTACTCGAGGGGGTCGCCCTCATTCAATATGTCGACGGCATCTTGTTGGCGGCTGACACCCTGGAGTTGTGTGAAAAGAGCACGTTATCCCTCCTTTCCTTTTTAGCCTCCCACAATCATAAAGTATCTAGGAAGAAATTGCAATTCTGTAGACCAAAGGTGACTTATTTAGGTCACCTTTTGTCTAAGGAGGGGCGTGCACTCACACCAGATCGTATCCAAGTAATTTTGGACACACCGAGACCATCCACGCAGAAGGATGTGCGTGCATTTTTGGGTCTTGTTTCTTTTTGTAGACAGTGGATATTGGGGTTTTCACACATAGCTAAGCCATTACTAGCTCTTTTGACAAAAGACACGCCCATTCCGATCCCCTGGTCAGATGAGTGTGATGCTGCGTTTCAGCAATTGAGACAGGCCCTTTGTTCAGCACCAGTGTTAGGGACCCCTGATTATGCAAAACCCTTTTCGTTGTATGTGCATGAGAAAGATGGATGTGCATTGTCAGTCTTAGTACAGATGCACGGCGACAAGCAGCGCCCTTGTGCATACTTTTCGGCTGTGCTTGATCCTGTCGCCCGAGCATTACCAGGGTGTTTTCGCTCGGTAGCGGCGACAGCTGTGTCAATACGCCAAAGTGAAGGAATTGTGTTGTCCCATAAATTGTTGGTGTTAGTTCCCCATGCTGTGGATGCCCTGCTTAATCAAACAAAGACGCAGCATTTGACCAGTGCCCGTTTAACGGGATATGAGCTGACGCTTTTGGCTCCTCATATTACGTTAAAGAGGTGCGTGACATTAAACCCGGCCACATTGTTGCCATACCCCGGGACCCAGCCTGAGGCGCAGAAAGCGCATGATTGTATTCTTGTGACTGAGGAACAAACAAAGGGTCGTATTGATCTCCAGGATACGCCCTTTTCAGAGGTAGATGGAGAGTTGTGGGTAGACGGATCATGCCTGAAGCTACCAGATGGTACGACTTCAGCAGCGTATGCAATTACCACATTACACACGATAGTGGAGACAGCACGCATACCACAGAAATCAGCTCAAGCAGCGGAACTGATAGCCTTAACACGAGCATGTGAGCTCAGTACAGGATTGTGTGTGAATGTTTACACAGATAGCCGCTATGCCTTCGGAGTAGCGCACGATTTCGGCCTACTCTGGAAGGAGAGAGGGTTCTTAACGTCACATGGGGTACAGATAATGCATGGGGAGTTAGTCCACAATCTCTTAACCGCATTGACATACCCGAAGAAAATTGTCATTGTTAAGTGTAGTGCCCATAGGAAAGTAGTTGATAAAGTTGGAGAAGGGAATGCGTTAGCAGACCGAGTAGCACGGGAGACTGCGATGCAGCCCGGCGCTACTGCCATGTATGTAGTAAAGTCACAGGTGGAAAGATGGCGTGATGCGAAGGAGGAAGTGCGAGAAATGCAAAGGACCGCTTCTGATAAAGAGCGGGAACAATGGGCTAGCGAGGGAAAGTTGGATGATGAGGGCTGTTGGAGAAATAAGCAGATGGATAGATGGAAGTTACCCACGGCTTTCGTACAACCTATGGTTCAAATGGCACATGGGCTAGCACATGTTGGAGCTTCCGCAATTGTGAAATTGCTTACCCAAGTCTGGGAGCATCCAGAGATTGCTAGCACAGCAAAGAGGGTGGTGCAGACCTGTATGATTTGTCTGAAGTATAACCCAGGGAAAGGCACTCGCACTCCAGCAGGAGGATTTGCGACGCCCACTGCACCCTTTGAGGTTCTGCAGATGGACTACATCCAGCTTGAGCGCTGTAACAATTTGAAGTATGTTCTAGTAGTGGTTTGCGCTTTCAGCAAATGGGTTGAGGCGTACCCTACGAAAGACAATACTGCAATGACCACGGCGAAGCTGCTGCTAAAAGAGTTTTTCCCTCGATACGGCGTCTGTAGACTTCTGTGGAGTGATAATGGCCCTCACTTTGTAGCGGATGTTATAAAGTATGTCCTGAAGGGTCTAGGCATCACTCAGAAGTTTCATGCCGTGTTCCACCCTCAGTCTGCAGGACTAGTCGAGAAGTATAATGGTACACTGAAGCTTAAGATCGCCAAAATCCAAGCTTCAACATCTTTGACTTGGCCAGACGCCCTGCCGCTGGCGTTATTGTCAATTAGGTCGGTGCCACACTCTCGAACTGGCCTTACGCCATATGAAATCGTATTTGGACGCCCAATGAATATTTGGGGTCCACCAAGGCCTAAGGCTGTGTATGATGTACCTTGTGTAATGATGAGCGATTATCTGGCACAGTTAACGGATAATTTGGTTTCTATTCATCAACAGGTCCGAGAGGCGCTCCCTGATCGGTCTACCGGTGAAGGACATGGTCTCCGGCCTGGAGATCATGTTATGGTGAAGGTTTTCGACAGAACGAACAGTTTGGAGCCGAGATGGGTAGGACCTGAACAAGTCCTCCTTGCAACGAGGACGGCAGTGCGAGTCTCGAACAGGAAGAATTGGATCCATTCCTTGCACTGCCGAAAGGTACCGCCCGGATTGGTGGAGTCTGCCGTGCTGACCGATCAACGAGAAATCCTAGCAGCAGAGACAGGCCGTGCTGCGAAGCCGAATGACACTGAGGAGCTCTTTCCGGACCACACGACTTCTGGAGGAAGGCGATATCATCTTCGACCAAGGAAGTAAGGTTTCCAGTGCCGGGACATACTGTCAGAATGGCCCTTGGGTTAGTGAAACGGAGAGCCGATGAGGCAAGGGGGGGGGATCAGCCCTGCATTAGTGTAGTGACACCCGTCTTGGCCCGCTGGTGAAGAAATCAACCGCTGCCCAAGGGGAAGAGTTCTGACAGACTTTTTTAGTTTCAGGAAGATATCAGGGTATTGTTTCTGTTGACATGGAGAAGAAGAAAATCCTTTGTGCGTTGGGGTTCATGCTAACAGTAGCTATTGTTGGGATAACCACATGGTTTGTGGAGGAGGCAACTCCTGCTCGAAAGACACTTGTGTTGACGACTCCAGTGCCTGCGGAGCACTACTTTTATACACTGCCATATCAAGAGTTGAAGCATCGACAATCCTATTTGAATAACACTTTCATTCAGATGCTGCATCATACCCACGTTGCTACGAACGCTACGAACTGTTGGATATGTGGGATGATGCCAGCCCATCAGAAGAAAGGAGGAACGCCATTCATACCACTTCCTTTCTCTCATAATGGCTCTTGTAGAGCATGGTACACTTTGCTGTTTGCCACTCGGAAACCGACAGTGGGACGATTGCTTTTTAGACTTAACAGAGAATGCCATCAAGACAAGAATGGGTATCCACAAGCGAATGGGACAATTTGGGAATGGGAAGAGTACCGACCGGACAATGAATCCATCCCCTATATCTTCACGAACACAAGAGACACTGTGGGGAAGGACAAATTCGTAATCCAAGTAGCACAAGCTCAAGCGGATTTGTGTGTCCAGAGTGTGGGTTTTATCCCTGTTGGTGTCAGTGATTGTATAACTGTACTGAACATCGACGGGCTGAACAACAGTACCTTCCTGGCGTCCCATAATACCTATTTTGTATGTGGAAATAAAGGTTATTACCGTTTGCCGGCTGGGTGGTCCGGGGTATGCTATGTATCATTCCTATTACCTCCTGTATTCTTAGCACCTGCTTCGTATCATAAGGATTTGAAACTGTTGAATAATGTGACTGTAAATAGATATAAACGTACTCTATCAATTGATGATGTGGATCAGACCGATACCAGCTTGCAACAGTATATTGATTTTAACTTAGGACTGTTCTTCTTTGTTGGAGCTGCTTTGAACAGTAGGAAGATCCGAAGATTGACAAGAGTGGTAGAAGCTGTGACAAATCAGACTGCTGCCGCTCTTGGGAATCTTACGGAAGAATTACAAATAACTAGGATTGTTGCATTGCAGAATCGTATGGTACTAGATGTAATGTTAGCTGATCGAGGTGGAGCCTGTAAAATTATTGGAAGTAGCTGTTGTGTGTTCATCCCTGATCATACGCCATCCGTTTATAACGCCATTAACAAGCTGCATAAAATAGCAGCTGAAATCCACACAGAAAACGGCACTTGGTCCTTTTCTGGATGGTTTTGGGCGTTGGTTACTGCCTGGGGATGGAAGGTCTTAACTGGTCTCTGCATTATTATAGCAGTTCTGTTCCTTTTCTGTATGTGTATTCAATGTGGACCATTGTGCTGTTCCGTATGCATTTCATTCTGCATTCCAGATAAGAAAGCTATTGCCGATGTTGCTCGACAGAAGGGTCTAGCTAAAGAGGTTAAGGGAATGATGATAATTGATATATATGATGATTATTTTTGGAAACCGGATGTCTTCAGTAAATGCTGAAAGGGTCGTCTGTTGTAAATTAAGGCAGAATGTGATTAAGCATTTACTGAAAACATTAATGCTTCCCCTTTCTGATCATGTTTTCTTCGTTATGTTGACCGAAGTCCGGACTCCATTTTGTATTGGCATGCTGCCATGTGTTCACCACGAGGAGAGTCCGACCTCTGTGTTAGTTGCTCTTGTAATCTGCCTAGCAACAGTTTATAAATAGCTCTCTCTTGTCCGTCTGGCGCATGCCCAGACTTGACCACATCTGTTATAATTAGCTTTGTTTGACCATGTCCTTTCGCGGGCTCAAGGAGTGTGTTGGCTCCGCCCATGTATTGATTCAGTATCGAGAATGACCATAAATGGTAATGTTCTTCGGCCTCATGTTGTATCCACCCACTTATGAGCCCCTCTGTTGTGTATAAAAGGGGACTGTGTACGAATGTTCTTTGTGCTACTCCATGCAATACTGAAGAGTGTTGTGTGGATTGTAGGACCACCCTTAAGGGTTAATAAACGTTGTTTTGTACTTTGCAGTTTCCGTGCCAACTTCCTTATAGATTCCGTTACAGGAGAGCGAACCCTTGTGTCTTGCGGGCCTAGCTGGGGCCTGTATTCATCAACATGGTCATGGTGCCAAGAATTAACAAAGCAAAATGGGGTGGTAGAACGCTCGCATACTGTGGTGGGAAGCTGTGGATTTCCCTGCCTCTTTTTCTTTGCTCACAACCCATCCTGCAGCAATTAAGGAAGGAGACGAAGACTTGGCTATTCCCACTCCACTGTGCAACACCTTAGATCCCCCCCCTAGCTGATGGCCCCCCCGGGACTTGATTCGCTTAGCGCTAAGATGCCCTCGAGTATTGCACACTTTATAAAATAATGTCATTCATTCATTCTCTCTCTCACACACACACAAGCACACACACTATCTCTCTCTGTCAAACACACTCTCTGTCTCACACACTCTCTCTGTCTCACACACTCTCCCTCTGTCTCACACACACTCTGTCACGCACTCTGACGCTCACACACACACACACTTTGTCTCTCTCTCTCACACACACACACACTCCCTCTCTCTCTGTCACACAGACTCTTTCTCTCTCTCTCACACAGACACCCACAAACTCTCTCTATCTCACAATCTTGTGCTCTCTCTCTCATACTTCAGCAATGGTGGCTGGCTACCGAACAGTTTAAAGAATTCCTTTAGTGACATTATTGGCAACATCCCCACCCACAGTCTGAGCATGCATGAATAAATAAATACACAAGACAACTTTTGTTATGGGGAAATATTGCTGCAGGTTTATTCCATACAAAAGTATGCAAAATGGTGGGTTAACTTACGGGTGATCCAAGGGCAGGCAGCTGTACCAACCTATGCTGCCCCGCCCACCTGATGAACCAGCACTGTGGGAAACCCAATCAGTGGTACACCTTTTGGGTGATCCTCCTCGTCTTCACGTGACACATTAGTCCCTTATTACTCGCGCCCCTTTCAGGGTGGAGCGTAGCAGGGCAAACCCCTGGTTGGTCAGGCCCCCAACCGCTCGAAGGACTAATGGGGTACCGTCGCGGTTTTCCAGGAACTTGTCCTGAGGCTCCTGGTCTTTGGCTCTGGCACCCCTATTGTGCTCCGCAGAGGTACCCTTGCTGTACCCGTCTGCTTCCATATCGCCCTGTAACTCGGCCTGCAACAAAAAAAGAAAACATTACAACTTTCTACGTACTTTGCCTGCCAACCCCATGCCGCGTAAGCGGTAGGGTGGGAGACGGCATGTCTGGAGCAAAGAGGACGCCAGAGAGGCGGAGGGAGGTATAAGTACCCTCCCCGACCTCCGTGCGCCGGTAGTGACACGCCTAGCACGCCAAGACGAAGGACTCCTTCCCTGAGTCCAACCACTAGACCAGGAGGGGAGGCGTTTGTGCCCAAATGGCACTAAAGGGCCGCCCTTTTAGGTCTCCCCCTATGGGGGCCGCGGGCAGCCGCATTTCCCTTGGGTAGTCTGTTCCAGGATCCTTGTATGCACCTTAAAAAGTTCCATCAAGGTAGGCGTGCAATAGTGCCGTGTTAATCTGTGCTCGGTGGGCGTGTCAATAAAAGGCATTTCTTTACAGAGTACGTTTTTTTAGGATTGTGAACTTTGAACATGAGCGTGTCATTTACCAGCCTTTACAGCGGAGGTCGACCCTGAACCATGCAGGTGGCATCAGGGTAATGACGTCCCCGTATTTTAAGTCCAAACAGACGTCATCAGAGGGGCATGCTGATTGCCCATTGTCGATGCTTGTTAGCCATGCAGACCTGAGTAAAGAGACGCTTCTCTGTTCCACGGACTGCCCCCTGAATGGAAGGGTTAATTAGACTGGGAATTTCCCAGAGCAAGGGGTGTTACCCAGTGAAAGGTGCATTGTCTCAGAAGTCATGAAAGAAGCTTTTCCTATAAAGGTGGCACAGCTCTGTGGGGGTGATGACGGGGCGCGGGGATTTCCCTGTGAAGGGTAAATTCCCGAAAGAAAGGGGCTTTGTGCAGAGGATCACAGATTAGCTAAGGCATGCCGAGACTCTTTTTTCACAACAAAAGTTAAACAAACAGGGGTAACCCTATAACCCAAGGAACCTGGGCTTTATCAACACAATATGAACAATGGTTCCAAAAGGGAAGCAATTATTTACACTTGAAAGAAATCAAACTTCACAAAACACAGCATTAGTAGATCAAAAAGATTAATCAATATTAGACAATCAATAATATTTGCAAAAAACACAATAGTTTATTTTTTGAGATTCATTTGAATATCAACTCATTTATCAATTCATTGAAATATGGACGAAAAATGAAAAAGGCTGTATATACAATAATATTTGTAAAGAAGCGACGCAGTGACAAAGTGAATAAGGTGACTAAGTGTAGTAGTGAAGATGTAAGTATTTATAATATATATACGTGATTATCAATAAAATACACAAACAATTTTTGCAGAGATTCACAAAAAACGTCCTCAGCTTAATTATGGATAAAGAATAAACCTTGTGAGGCACATGTCCTAATTATTTTATGGTATATACAAGCATGCAACAGACGGACTCCCTTTGACTAAAAGATGAATTCGGAAGACATCAGTTGAACTTGTGTCCTGATGTCCACAGCACTATAAGCAAAATTTCTACCCTGAAGTCAGGTCCTGGTAATAAGAGTATAAAGAGACCGAAAAAACTTAAAAATTAGACCAAGACGAATCAAGATCCTCTACGATTCTGGTAGTCCCTTCAGATTGAAATCGAGTGGCAATAACTGCAATTTGGGGAACATCTGTCTCATCACCTGAATTTTAGGCTGTTATACACTTCCTGTGTCCTGAAGAAGACCCGATATGACTATGTACAACGACTGGTTGCTATAGGGTCGAAACGTTGACGGTTCTACAGTCCTGTATCAATTGGAATTCCTTGTATATACCATAAAATAATTAGGACATATTGATTAATCTTTTTGATCTACTAATGCTGTGTTTTGTGAAGTTTGATTTCTTTCAAGTGTAAATAATTGCTTCTCTTTTTTCACAACAGCAGCCTCCGTGCCAGTCCTTTTTTTTTTTTGCAAAAACAATTTTTATTGCATTACACAGTTACAGTCACCAACATCAACGATCAACATACCAATGGCCGTATCAAGCGTGCGGGAACCAGTGCTTGCTATCGTTTAGACCACTGCCAGTTAATAATTCACTGTCCCCCAGCACTCCCATATGCAGGTGCCCCCTCCCCCCACCCACATGTCAGTGTGCCATAACATCAGGTACCAGGATAAGTTCTCTTTGTAAGTAACCGTGTTAGTTGCTGAAGGCAATTCCCCATCCCCATAGTCGGGCTCAGAGCAGTAAGGAGAAGGACAGCCCTCCCGCCTCCACGCGCGGTCTATCAAGTACCTCCCTACAACTACGCGTCTGCAGGCTGCCCCAGTGCGTCAGTGTCCTCCTCCACATCTGTTCCCCACCCTTGGAGTTCAACCACCAATGCTCCGTGCCAGTCCTGAGTGAGTTTGTTCACTTTGATTGCTCGACGTGAACCAGGATGACTCCTCCCAGAGTTGATTAGGTTGTTAAAAATCCAGGACAGGAGAACAGCGTCCTTGGTGCAATGAATAATAATTTAAAAAAAATGGTATTTGTAAAGTGCTTACATCTCACCCCTCAAAGGTTTCAAGGCGCTGGGAGCCGTGGCGGAGATTTAGTGAGCTTGGCAACAGAAAATCGGTTCAAAGAAGGTATGAGCTGTGCCGCCATAAAGAATGGTATTAATAAACAAATCTACCAGTTATCACGGGAGGCAGATATGTCCTATTATCTGTCCAATAGAGAGAGGGCAGCCAGGCTTAATCTTATCTTATGAGGCAAATGGAATACAGCCATATCTAAACCAAGCACTAGGAAGGAAGTGCCTAAAAGACATCCGATGGGCGTGGCTGGTGCCGCTGCCAACATCCGGGCTCAATCCTGGCTGGAAATCTTTAGCACACATAGTCAAGTGTAGACTTTGCAAGCATGGAGAGGGGTCCCTGCTCCATCTGGTTTGCTGCTGCCCGCACTGCTACAACCAGGTCGCAAGTTGCGAAAGCCTATGCTTTGTTTAAAAGGTACACAGACATGAGCACAAGCAGTATCAGCTCTGTTTTCCAGCACTTCACCCTCTGAGCTGGCCAAATTTAGGAAATATATGGCAGAACAAGGGCTGTGGCCTGCAAGACCAAACGGCAAGTAACTAACCATGAGGCTTGGGTGGCCTGGGTGGCGAGCATGTCTTTAGGTGGCTGTTATATGCACCTTAACACGCTGAAGTACAACAAGCACATTAGCACTTTAGTGGCCAGGTCTTTTAGCCAGGGGTCAACTTACAGATTGAACAACTGAGGACTTAAGTTCTGGCTGTGGACTGTGAGTCCAAATGACAAGTAACCACACATGAGGCTGGACTGGCCCTGGAGGCGCAGAAGTCCTTAGGTGGCAGATACATGCACTTTAACGGCTCGAAGCACACTAAGCACATTAGCACTTTTGAGGCCAGGGTTTTTTAGTTAGGAATAATCACCTTTTTAATTATTTTTATATCTGACGTACTAGAATATGTAAAAAGAAGGAACGGTACGGGCATATTGAACCGTTTGCATTCGTGTTTTTAACTGTTTGTCGTAATACTATGAATTGTGTATAATTGTAACTGCAGGTTTGAAAATTAGTGTTTTTTTTTAAATGGGAAGACATATGATCACATTATTTTGGAATATTGCAAGGATTTTAAGTAATTGCGCAAAAAAAACTTTTCATTCATTCATGTTTTTAAGCACTCAAGAAAGATTTCGACAAAAGACAAACAGTTCTGACATTATGCAGTTATGTACAATGGTGCACAAAACCCACAATCTTTAAAAACGATGAAGCATTTGAATCTGACAAGCAAGGACAAACAGTTTCAATTCACAATGTGTCCAGAAGTACAGGAACGAAAATAAAGAATGTATATGTTTTCCTCTCCTTGACGTATAACAGTCAATGGTACCCCTTATGCATGTGTAGGTTGCTTAAGGTTCTGTTCCCACCTTGGAAAATGTAGAAGTTAATCTAATCTCAGTTCCTCTTCTCTCTCAATATCTGTAATTGTGGAATGCAGCCACTGAAAGAAGGGGGATTGGTAGGAGGAGAGGGTGGGTAGTTGCAGTAGCGTTTACTGGGCCCAAATCGTTCTCACAATTATGGTTTTCCTTTCATTTTCCTGTTGTCAATAATTTATACCACTCTCTCGATCCTCCGATGGACCTTGTTTTGTGCCGAAAGGGGTGAATATAAGGGTCCCAGCAGTCATCCAATGAGGACCAGGTGTTGGATGACTGAACTACAAACTAGAAATTAAGCTCATGTAAATTACTCTCAACACAATGCTATACAGGGAAAGGATTACCACAGCAAGCCCAAATCTCCTTAAAAATGTGAGCGAGGCAAAATCATACACACTAAAAGCTCAGTTAAAGCAATACAAAATAAATAGTAACATTAGTATTTGATGCTCTAAGATTTCCCTAGTATGATCCCTCCTGATCATTATCAAACACAAATTAGGAATGCACATTCAATTTAAAAGGAATAAATCATGATAGCGGAGTCGATATGGAAATTGTAGTATAGTTTATCAAAGATTAAGAAATAAATGCATCATCCAATTACATAAAATCGTAAGCAATTCGGGAAATTCTAAATAGATATACCAAGATCAAGAGCTCAGGAAGGGACATGGAATATGCCAGTTCGATAAGTCTCCAAGGAAAGGATGAGACCGCTAAGACACATAAGACACATGCGTCCGTTTGGAAAGGAAGCCAGGAGTGTTCCCATCAGCCCAGTCAAGATTGCCAGGGAAAGTTCCGCAAACTCTCCTTTAGGGGATATACAGCAGCCCATCCATCAGCATCAGCCAGCAAACTAGCAAAAAGTGCAAGCCCAAAAGTTTGTTAAATTGGGTGATATTATATTCTTAGAGTTCCAGGGGTAACACCTCCTGGAGTCAACTCATGTGGTCAGACTACTTAGTTCATTGGTCAGTTCGTATTGGATGAGTGTCAGCCAACATAAAGAAGACACAAAATGTAGAGAAATAGGTGATACACTTACGCAGACCTTTAGCAATCCAGTAGGTGAAGCGTCAAAACAAAACTCCTTTATCAAGAGCACATGAGCAAGTTCAAGAGGATGATTACCCAGGAAGATGGTCCTCACTGTAATTAAAATGTAACAATTGGTCTGGTACAGTACATGAGAACTCAAGAAAGAAAACACTGTTTCACTTTATTTGTAATAACGAGGAATTCTCTCATGAGCAATGGATTTAGCAAGTCAAGAGACTTCACATTTTCAGTCAGGCCCACATAAATAAACTAATTTAAGGTAAAATATATATGATCATTTGACTTATGTTCAGAGAATACAAACATTTCATGATTCTAAAAACATTCTGATGCATTTGAAATCATTAATACGTGACACCATTTAATATCAAAATGATAAGCTACGCTGATGACACTCAACTGGTCGTCTCCTTATCACAACTTATCGACCACCCAGAGAATCTGACCAACTGTCTCACAGAAATCTACAGCTGGATGAGTGACTCATCATTAAAATTAAATGGGTCAAAGACGGAAGTGATGCTCCTGGGGAAACAATGGACGACCATCCCCCCAGCAATCTGGCCCGACGTGTTTGGAGAAATCCCCCTCCCGAAGCGTGAAGTCAAGACCCTTGGCGTATGGCTCGAACCAGAACTCACCATGAAGACGCAAGCAACCAAAACCTCGGGTACCTGTTTCGGGCTCATGCGCACGACTCGCAAGATTCTCCCACTACTGCCTCTTGCTTCCAGGAAACTACTCATCCAGGGACTAGTATTGTCCCGCCTGGACTATAGCAATATAGTCTACCTGGGAACCCCTGAAGCCACCCTGACGAAACTACAGCGGACACAGAACGCTGCAGCACGTCTGATAACCAACCTTCCCTCTAGAGTGTCTGCCAGACCTGCCCTCAAGGCCCTGCACTGGCTCCCTGTGCGCCAAAGGGTGCAGTTCAAAGCCATGTGCATGTCACATAAGCTGATCAACGGATCTGGTCCCGCGATCCTCAGCGGCATGATCACTCCCTATAAAGCACCCAGATCCTTACGATCTGAGAATGAGCACCTGGCCAGCGTTCCCAGATGTAAAAAGGCACGTACAGGAGGACGACGCTTCTCTGTCCAAGCAGCCACTGGATGGAACGCCCTACCACGCTTCCTCAGACTTGAACCCAACTATTTGGCATTTCGCAAAAAGTTGAAAACACACCTATTCCCTAATTAATCGTCCCTCCTCCCTTCCTTTCCCTCAACTAGATCATAACCTCTATAGCGCGGGGATGCCCTTGGGTCACCAGGCGCTTTATAAATCGCTATTAAATTAAATTAAATTAAGTATTGCTACATTGAAGTACTAACGTAAAAATATTTTAAATCAAAGTCTCACACTCTGGTTATAGCCACATACCGTTAGTAGATGTGTGAAATACATTCCTTGAAAGTTTTATGAATACATCATTAATTAGGGATGTGTAGCACCTATTTTCTTTTGTCATTTCGGTGCACACGGTTTGTAGGAAGGTGGATATCTGACTATGGTTACCCCCAAATTTTTGCCTAGTGTCTAGCTGGTTTTTCGACTTAGTTGGCCTGAGATCCTGCTATTCAGGATCTCAGCCTGGCTGTTCTCTCTTTAAAATGGACTCCATGTACCCTAGGTACATACCCAATTGGTTGGATCACCCTGTCAGCCCCTGTACCAGTGTACACTAGGTACCCAGGGCATTGGTGTACCCAAGGTCTGCCAAGGGCTGAAGCATGTATTATGCCACTCCAGGCTTGGCCTAACAATTTGACACAACTGGCTGATCACTCAGCTGGGGTAAGTTGGTGTAATCAACTCTTACTTAGGTGTAGTATACCTATACCTAACCTTAAATGGGACACCTGGTAACCTATAAGTCACTCCTATGGCAGGCCTTAACAATCCTGAAGGCAGAGTGCTTGGTTCCATGTGAGATGGTGCTCTGGCATGAGCTGAGCCTGTCTGCAGTGGTCGGAACAACTTCCTTCTACTGTTTCCAGATATCGTCATACCATATACTCTAAGTGCATTATGAACCTCGCGGTTAAATGCTATCTTTGGTTTGGCTTTATCAAAACATGTCGAGTAAGGTGTCATACGAATTGGAATACTAACCCCTCGCCAATTCTGGCGACGGAGTTAGCATTCCACCTTTCTAGAGGGACACGACATGTACAGTGCCTGAAACCCGGGTAACATCAGACATAGCCTCAGCTCCACAAAATGGATGCTGCCACCACAGACACAAGTCTGCCCTCCTGCTGCTGGGAGTCCTTCCAGCTTGGGAGGTGTGGACAAAGGGTTTCCTGCCAGGGGAGGTGCGTGCACCACCCCAGACAGGATTTTGTGTATTGGTCAGGTAGGGCTTGAAAGAAACCAGACATGCCTGTGGCTCACAAGGAGCCTCGGTGCATATGCCAGTTCAAACCGGTCCTGGGGCACACCAGTCCCGGGCCTGGGGCGAGCTGGACAAAGGATTGGGGGTGTAACCACCCCCCTTCCTGGTCCCACCCATAGGGAGGGACCTAGCAGGTAGTCCGGCCCCTAGAATCCGCTTAAAGGTAGGAGCTGTGTCCTAAGACTTCAGACATCCTGGAATCAACTTAACACTAAGAAGAAGACGGGAACTTCGACGCTCTGCTGCACAGAGGACTGAAGCCAATCTCCCCTGTGGTCAGGGAGTGACCACCTTGCTAACGCAAGCACCATCCAGCGAATCAACGTCTGCTTTGCCGCCGCCTCCCGCCGGAGCCCGAGCCCAGAGACTGACAAGACCTAGACCTCCAGACCTCTCACCGCCCGATCCACAGTCCCTGAAAAGAGGAGACCCGTGGAGGCACCGAGACACGTGGAGCCAGCCATCTTGGAAAGACTACGACAAGCTGACAAGTGCAACAACCGAGGCTCCCTCCAAGTTGTGCTTTGGGATCTGAGAAGCCCAACACCCGAGCAGCATCTGCACCAAAGGTGAGCCCTCCAGCATCTCCACGATCTGCGTGGGGCCCTTCTGCATTTTGCCACTCGACGCGCCTAACCGGTTGCTGGCCCGCTGGCTAGTAGCCATCTTGGCGACGAACTTTACGACATACACCGCTGGTCTGGTTGCTCCAGACTGGCCCTTGCTCCCCTCCAAAGGAGCAGTCCTTCTGACCTTGCTGGTCAGAACCATCAGCTTATTTCCTTTTCCTACAACAACTGCTTTTGCCAAGGCTTGTTTGCTTCGATCAAGTCGCCGACACCGCCGACAGCGAGAGCCTGCGTGGGACAGCTCGTGACTCGACTCCTGGACGTCGTCGACCTCCAGGGACCACGTGGCTGCAGAGACAAGCTACACCTTTCTTCCTGTTTGCACCCGACATTGCCTGGTACCCACCTGGTGCCACGCTGGTCACTGGCTAGTGACTGTGAACACTGTCCCCTCTGCTTACAGGTCTTCAACATCTCCGATCCACTCTTGGATCCACTGCATCTCTCCCGGACCGACCGCCTGCAGCATCTTTGTCTTCAAGCTCCACGGAACAGATAGAAGAAACCCGACGCACTTCGAGGCCTATGCACCCGCTTCCTGTGGGTGAGGTAAAACTGGCACACCTGTGCCCAAGTGTAGTATTACATCTCTAGTGCCTGTGTTCCAACTCTTGAGTTCCTAGCCCATCCGGAAGATCCTCTTTGCAGTAACTTTGTACTTTTTACGCACCCATTGAAACCTATGGGAGCACGCGTGTGACTATTTGCTCTGCACACGCCACCCGTGGACCTCCTGGTCACTAACTGACGTTAGCTCCTTGTAGGCCCAGCGATTCTAGAGGCCCTAGGCCTTTTCCCTTTTCTGTTCGTGGTACTTATACCACTATTTTAGTATATGGTTTGAGTGGCCACCAGGGCCTATCCATATAACGTGCAACTTCTGTGTATTCTGTGACAATCTTGTTTGACGATTTGTGCTCCTGTGCTCATAAAGAGACTAGGGGTTACTTTGAGAAATAAATACATATATATTTTGAATATATATCTGTATGGTGTCCTTTCATTGGTATAAAAGGGGGTTGCATTTGGTAAAACAGCTGGCTTAACACGCTTCACGAGTTTAGCCTCAAAGACTGCTTAGCCTACGCTACCACTAGGGCAGCTGGTCCGAAAAGGTTGACTTACAACCACACCATAAGGGTTGCTTGGCATGGTACAAGGTGATCACTTTAACTAGTGAGCATCATATACCAGGCCAACTTCTCACATTGGTGAGCAGCGGTTGGATTTGAGCTTGCTGTGTTTTACCATTGTAATCTCTTGGTTACCAATTGAAAGATCACATAGGTACCTGTAGGTACATATAAAACAAGATTAGATATACATAAGTTCTACTGAACTTAGTTGTTGTAGAGCAAAGGGAGTAGCACACCCTGACTACAACTACTAGATAGGTTTAGTAGGTAAACCCAAGTGTAGGTAGATTGCAACACATCCACCCACACTTAAGAGCAATGGCCGGGGCAGAGGGGTCCACTGTACCCATCTCTGTTGAGAGTGACCCCCAGAGGGCACCATCCAGCTTTGCTACCCTTAATCAGAATGAGCTCAGGCATTTGGCAACTCTTAGAGGCCTTAAACAGCCCAAGAACCCTAACTCTGCTGAGCTCAGAGAACTCTTACAGAATGATGAGAATCAGAGAGAACTCAAGAAAGCTTCCCAGTTAGCCCCCTTAGGGACAGGAACAGGAGGCCCCCCTTCTGAAGATGCCACAGAGGTACCCCCTTCCAATAGTCACCCCTTAGATGGGATGCCTACCACAGAGGAAGAAAGTGACGGGGATACAGATGTGAGTGGGGATGAAGGGAGAACTAGCCCAGTGCCAAGTGTTATACTTGGCCCAGCTAAACTAAGGCTATTGGGGACTGACAGTGGGTTCACCCCATTGGATCTCCCCAGTGGACTTAACACAGGGCTTGGAAGGCAAAGGAATCGCTCAGGTGACTCCAATGCTTCCCATGGCTCTAGAGGCTCTCAAGGTCACTCCAGAAGGAGACTGACCACCCCTCAGAGGAGGGAACATGAGGCCAGAATGCAGGAAGCCCAGCTGAGGATCAGGAAGCAGGAGCTAGAAGTAGCCCTGATGGAAGAAAAACTGAACAAGGCTAGGCAACCTAGAGAGAGTGGGTCTATACCCACTGGTGGCAGCATTGTCCCTAAGGACAAAGATAGGGTCTTTGATAATAGGAACCTGTCTAAGGTTGTGCCCCCCTACAAAAGTGGGGATGACATCCACAAATGGATAACTGCTCTTGAGAGAGCCTGCAAAGTACAGCAGGTTCCTGAAGACCAGTGGGCAGCAATCCTCTGGCTCTCCTTTGAAGGAAGAGGCAGAGACAGACTCCTCACTGTTAGAGAAGAGGATGTCAGAAACTACAGAGTCCTGAAGAGTGTTCTGGTAGATGGGTTAGGCTTAACCACTGAACAGTACAGGTTAATGTTCAGAGACACCCAAAAGACACAGACTCAGGACTGGTCTGAATATGTTGAATGTGCCACTAAGGCTTTGGAGGGTTGGTTGCTGGGAAGTAAGGTATCTGATTTTACAGGATTGTACAATTTGATGATGAGAGAA
Organism: Triturus cristatus; assembly: GCF_964204655.1. Lineage (NCBI taxonomy): Eukaryota > Metazoa > Chordata > Amphibia > Caudata > Salamandridae > Triturus > Triturus cristatus. The sequence continues at coordinate 1,717,462,140 of NC_140590.1, forward strand.
CAGATTTTAAGTAACTGTCAAAACCAGCTCCTCCATCAACACCTGGTAGACTCAGATTTGACCTCTCCCCAAGAATTGGGAAAGAGGGCAGATAAATGGGTCAGGACCAGGATCAGGCCTAAGAATCAGGGTGGTGACCACAAGAAAGATACCACCAAACCTCAAGAGAAGGGAGGGGATAAGGCAAAAGAGAAATCTTCCTCAGGGCCCCAAAACTCCACACAGGGTGGTGGGTCCCAAGCTCCCTCCTCTACCACAGGTAAAAAGCCTTACTGCCATGAGTGTAAAACTCCTGGGCATTGGAAAACTGACAGCAGTTGCCCAAGGGCTACAAACAAAACTGTTCCTCCAATTACTCCTGTCACACCACCTATTACTGTCAGCAGTAATCCCCCAGGTGGTGGGAGTGCCCCCAAAAATTTGGGTGGGTTTACTTGGGGAACACAGGGGGACCCTGGCTTAGCCAATTCCCCTGCAGCAGATACTCTTGTCTGTGATGGTGGCATGGGGTTTGCCAACTTCACTGCCTGTCCCAACACTTTGGGTAGGTACAGACAGGAGCCCTACATCAATGGTACAAAAGCTGAGGCCTACAGAGACACTGGAGCTAGCATCACAATGGTGGCCCATTGGCTAGTTCCCTCTGAGCAGCTTTTGCCTGGTTTCTCCTACCAGGTGACCAACATTGATGGCAAACAGAACAGTCATCCCATGGCAGAGGTATGTCTCAGCTGGGGAGGTGTCACTGGCCCTAAAAGGGTGGCAGTGTCCCCAACCTTGCCTGTAGACTGCTTACTGGGGAATGACTTAGAACTCTCAGCTTGGGCTGGAGTTGAACAAGACACCCATTCTAAAATGGTAGGCCTTTCACAAAAGGGTAGTGGGGTTGTGTCATTCACAACCCCTGTCCAAATAGATTTCCTCCCTGGAAAGGTTGGAAGGGCAGTGGTAGCCACAGCCCAGGCACAGACAGACTTCCCTGTAGAGACTGGCAGAGCTGTGACAGTCACAGCTCAAACACAAACTGAGTGCCCCCCTGAAAAGGTTGGCAAGGCTGTAATGGTCTCAGCCTATACTCAGACTGACATAGGTGTAGTGAAGCCTGAAACTATGGATCACTCCACACAAACAGAGAGTAGTGGGGAGGAAGAAAAGTCTCCCTCTCCCCAGACATTAGGAAAAAGTCAGCCTCCTCAGGGAGCTGACCTCACCCCTTGTGAAGGAACTGCCCCACAGGTAGCCAGGCCTGGCCTGGCAGAGCCTCTGATGTCAGTGGCCCCTTCCAAGGTGGGACCCAGTCTGGTGCAGGTAGCCTGCCTCTCTCTACCCTGCCTCAGTCAGCCCAGGGCTGCAGAGGTCAGGGAGGCCAGTGGACCCCAAGAGGGCCCCTGTCCACAAGAACCCCCCCATCAAAAGAATGAGGATTGCCTGGCTAGTAGCCCTAGTCAGGTGATGGGTAAAAACATTCCTGAGGGATCTCCTTTACAGGTAGTTAGGGACCTCCCCCAGAGGGATTCTGTTGGGTACAGGCAAACATGGGACCTTAGGGCCCCAGACCTGACCTGTCCCTCCAGTAAGCCCACAAAAGGGACCCAGCCTCCAGCTTTAGGTAGCCAGAGGCTGACCCTGAGAGCACAGTGCAACTCAGTTAAGGAAAGAAAGGCATCCATGGTGGAGGGGGATTGGAGGAAGGTGAGGCCTCACTTTGAGGACACTCACTTCAGTACTCCATCTCAACACCAGCCTTTTGCTTTGCCAAGACACACCAAAGGTAGAGATTCCCTATGGTGGAGACCCTCTGATACCCTTAGGGTGAGGGATTGCTTAGTGGACCATGAGACAGGGGGTAACCATGCCAGTGCTGGTTCCTCCTTATATGGCCACTTGGGCAATATAGGCTTACCTGGTCAAGGTCAGCCTTATCTCCCTTCGTTTGGGGGGGGGGTTGTGTAGGAAGGTGGATATCTGACTATGGTTACCCCCAAATTTTTGCCTAGTGTCTAGCTGGTTTTTCGACTTAGTTGGCCTGAGATCCTGCTATTCAGGATCTCAGCCTGGCTGTTCTCTCTTTAAAATGGACTCCATGTACCCTAGGTACATACCCAATTGGTTGGATCACCCTGTCAGCCCCTGTACCAGTGTACACTAGGTACCCAGGGCATTGGTGTACCCAAGGTCTGCCAAGGGCTGAAGCATGTATTATGCCACCCCAGGCTTGGCCTAACAATTTGACACAACTGGCTGATCACTCAGCTGGGGTAAGTTGGTGTAATCACCTCTTACTTAGGTGTAGTATACCTATACCTAACCTTAAATGGGACACCTGGTAACCTAAAAGTCACTCCTATGGCAGGCCTTAACAATCCTGAAGGCAGAGTGCTTGGTTCCATGTGAGATGGTGCTCTGGCATGAGCTGAGCCTGTCTGCAGTGGTCGGAACAACTTCCTTCTACTGTTTCCAGATATCGTCATACCATATACTCTAAGTGCATTATGAACCTCGCGGTTAAATGCTATCTTTGGTTTGGCTTTATCAAAACATGTCGAGTAAGGTGTCATACGAATTGGAATACTAAACCCTCGCCAATTCTGGCGACGGGGTTAGCATTCCACCCTTCTAGAGGGACACGACATGTACAGTGCCTGAAACCCGGGTAACATCAGACATAGCCTCAGCTCCACAAAATGGATGCTGCCACCACAGACACAAGTCTGCCCTCCTGCTGCTGGGAGTCCTTCCAGCTTGGGAGGTGTGGACAAAGGGTTTCCTGCCAGGGGAGGTGCGTGCACCACCCCAGACAGGATTTTGTGTATTGGTCAGGTAGGGCTTGAAAGAAACCAGACATGCCTGTGGCTCACAAGGAGCCTCGGTGCATATGCCAGTTCAAACCGGACCTGGGGCACACCAGTCCCGGGCCTGGGGCGAGCTGGACAAAGGATTGGGGGTGTAACCACCCCCCTTCCTGGTCCCACCCATAGGGAGGGACCTAGCAGGTAGTCCGGCCCCTAGAATCCGCTTAAAGGTAGGAGCTGTGTCCTAAGACTTCAGACATCCTGGAATCAACTTAACACTAAGAAGAAGACGGGAACTTCGACGCTCTGCTGCACAGAGGACTGAAGCCAATCTCCCCTGTGGTCAGGGAGTGACCACCTTGCTAACGCAAGCACCATCCAGCGAATCAACGTCTGCTTTGCCGCCGCCTCCCGCCGGAGCCCGAGCCCAGAGACTGACAAGACCTGGACCTCCAGACCTCTCACCGCCCGATCCACAGTCCCTGAAAAGAGGAGACCCGTGGAGGCACCGAGACACGTGGAGCCAGCCATCTTGGAAAGACTACGACAAGCTGACAAGTGCAACAACCGAGGCTCCCTCCAAGTTGTGCTTTGGGATCTGAGAAGCCCAACACCCGAGCAGCATCTGCACCAAAGGTGAGCCCTCCAGCATCTCCACGATCTGCGTGGGGCCCTTCTGCATTTTGCCACTCGACGCGCCTAACCGGTTGCTGGCCCGCTGGCTAGTAGCCATCTTGGCGACGAACTTTACGACATACACCGCTGGTCTGGTTGCTCCAGACTGGCCCTTGCTCCCCTCCAAAGGAGCAGTCCTTCTGACCTTGCTGGTCAGAACCATCAGCTTATTTCCTTTTCCTACAACAACTGCTTTTGCCAAGGCTTGTTTGCTTCGATCAAGTCGCCGACACCGCCGACAGCGAGAGCCTGCGTGGGACAGCTCGTGACTCGACTCCTGGACGTCGTCGACCTCCAGGGACCACGTGGCTGCAGAGACAAGCTACACCTTTCTTCCTGTTTGCACCCGACATTGCCTGGTACCCACCTGGTGCCACGCTGGTCACTGGCTAGTGACTGTGAACACTGTCCCCTCTGCTTACAGGTCTTCAACATCTCCGATCCACTCTTGGATCCACTGCATCTCTCCCGGACCGACCGCCTGCAGCATCTTTGTCTTCAAGCTCCACGGAACAGATAGAAGAAACCCGACGCACTTCGAGGCCTATGCACCCGCTTCCTGTGGGTGAGGTAAAACTGGCACACCTGTGCCCAAGTGTAGTATTACATCTCTAGTGCCTGTGTTCCAACTCTTGAGTTCCTAGCCCATCCGGAAGATCCTCTTTGCAGTAACTTTGTACTTTTTACGCACCCATTGAAACCTATGGGAGCACGCGTGTGACTATTTGCTCTGCACACGCCACCCGTGGACCTCCTGGTCACTAACTGACGTTAGCTCCTTGTAGGCCCAGCGATTCTAGAGGCCCTAGGCCTTTTCCCTTTTCTGTTCGTGGTACTTATACCACTATTTTAGTATATGGTTTGAGTGGCCACCAGGGCCTATCCATATAACGTGCAACTTCTGTGTATTCTGTGACAATCTTGTTTGACGATTTGTGCTCCTGTGCTCATAAAGAGACTAGGGGTTACTTTGAGAAATAAATACATATATATTTTGAATATATATCTGTATGGTGTCCTTTCATTGGTATAAAAGGGGGTTGCATTTGGTAAAACAGCTGGCTTAACACGCTTCACGAGTTTAGCCTCAAAGACTGCTTAGCCTACGCTACCACTAGGGCAGCTGGTCCGAAAAGGTTGACTTACAACCACACCATAAGGGTTGCTTGGCATGGTACAAGGTGATCACTTTAACTAGTGAGCATCATATACCAGGCCAACTTCTCACATTGGTGAGCAGCGGTTGGATTTGAGCTTGCTGTGTTTTACCATTGTAATCTCTTGGTTACCAATTGAAAGATCACATAGGTACCTGTAGGTACATATAAAACAAGATTAGATATACATAAGTTCTACTGAACTTAGTTGTTGTAGAGCAAAGGGAGTAGCACACCCTGACTACAACTACTAGATAGGTTTAGTAGGTAAACCCAAGTGTAGGTAGATTGCAACACATCCACCCACACTTAAGAGCAATGGCCGGGGCAGAGGGGTCCACTGTACCCATCTCTGTTGAGAGTGACCCCCAGAGGGCACCATCCAGCTTTGCTACCCTTAATCAGAATGAGCTCAGACATTTGGCAACTCTTAGAGGCCTTAAACAGCCCAAGAACCCTAACTCTGCTGAGCTCAGAGAACTCTTACAGAATGATGAGAATCAGAGAGAACTCAAGAAAGCTTCCCAGTTAGCCCCCTTAGGGACAGGAACAGGAGGCCCCCCTTCTGAAGATGCCACAGAGGTACCCCCTTCCAATAGTCACCCCTTAGATGGGATGCCTACCACAGAGGAAGAAAGTGACGGGGATACAGATGTGAGTGGGGATGAAGGGAGAACTAGCCCAGTGCCAAGTGTTATACTTGGCCCAGCTAAACTAAGGCTATTGGGGACTGACAGTGGGTTCACCCCATTGGATCTCCCCAGTGGACTTAACACAGGGCTTGGAAGGCAAAGGAATCGCTCAGGTGACTCCAATGCTTCCCATGGCTCTAGAGGCTCTCAAGGTCACTCCAGAAGGAGACTGACCACCCCTCAGAGGAGGGAACATGAGGCCAGAATGCAGGAAGCCCAGCTGAGGATCAGGAAGCAGGAGCTAGAAGTAGCCCTGATGGAAGAAAAACTGAACAAGGCTAGGCAACCTAGAGAGAGTGGGTCTATACCCACTGGTGGCAGCATTGTCCCTAAGGACAAAGATAGGGTCTTTGATAATAGGAACCTGTCTAAGGTTGTGCCCCCCTACAAAAGTGGGGATGACATCCACAAATGGATAACTGCTCTTGAGAGAGCCTGCAAAGTACAGCAGGTTCCTGAAGACCAGTGGGCAGCAATCCTCTGGCTCTCCTTTGAAGGAAGAGGCAGAGACAGACTCCTCACTGTTAGAGAAGAGGATGTCAGAAACTACAGAGTCCTGAAGAGTGTTCTGGTAGATGGGTTAGGCTTAACCACTGAACAGTACAGGTTAATGTTCAGAGACACCCAAAAGACACAGACTCAGGACTGGTCTGAATATGTTGAATGTGCCACTAAGGCTTTGGAGGGTTGGTTGCTGGGAAGTAAGGTATCTGATTTTACAGGATTGTACAATTTGATGATGAGAGAACAGATTTTAAGTAACTGTCAAAACCAGCTCCTCCATCAACACCTGGTAGACTCAGATTTGACCTCTCCCCAAGAATTGGGAAAGAGGGCAGATAAATGGGTCAGGACCAGGATCAGGCCTAAGAATCAGGGTGGTGACCAAAAGAAAGATACCACCAAACCTCAAGAGAAGGGAGGGGATAAGGCAAAAGAGAAATCTTCCTCAGGGCCCCAAAACTCCACACAGGGTGGTGGGTCCCAAGCTCCCTCCTCTACCACAGGTAAAAAGCCTTACTGCCATGAGTGTAAAACTCCTGGGCATTGGAAAACTGACAGCAGTTGCCCAAGGGCTACAAACAAAACTGTTCCTCCAATTACTCCTGTCACACCACCTATTACTGTCAGCAGTAATCCCCCAGGTGGTGGGAGTGCCCCCAAAAATTTGGGTGGGTTTACTTGGGGAACACAGGGGGACCCTGGCTTAGCCAATTCCCCTGCAGCAGATACTCTTGTCTGTGATGGTGGCATGGGGTTTGCCAACTTCACTGCCTGTCCCAACACTTTGGGTAGGTACAGACAGGAGCCCTACATCAATGGTACAAAAGCTGAGGCCTACAGAGACACTGGAGCTAGCATCACAATGGTGGCCCATTGGCTAGTTCCCTCTGAGCAGCTTTTGCCTGGTTTCTCCTACCAGGTGACCAACATTGATGGCAAACAGAACAGTCATCCCATGGCAGAGGTATGTCTCAGCTGGGGAGGTGTCACTGGCCCTAAAAGGGTGGCAGTGTCCCCAACCTTGCCTGTAGACTGCTTACTGGGGAATGACTTAGAACTCTCAGCTTGGGCTGGAGTTGAACAAGACACCCATTCTAAAATGGTAGGCCTTTCACAAAAGGGTAGTGGGGTTGTGTCATTCACAACCCCTGTCCAAATAGATTTCCTCCCTGGAAAGGTTGGAAGGGCAGTGGTAGCCACAGCCCAGGCACAGACAGACTTCCCTGTAGAGACTGGCAGAGCTGTGACAGTCACAGCTCAAACACAAACTGAGTGCCCCCCTGAAAAGGTTGGCAAGGCTGTAATGGTCTCAGCCTATACTCAGACTGACATAGGTGTAGTGAAGCCTGAAACTATGGATCACTCCACACAAACAGAGAGTAGTGGGGAGGAAGAAAAGTCTCCCTCTCCCCAGACATTAGGAAAAAGTCAGCCTCCTCAGGGAGCTGACCTCACCCCTTGTGAAGGAACTGCCCCACAGGTAGCCAGGCCTGGCCTGGCAGAGCCTCTGATGTCAGTGGCCCCTTCCAAGGTGGGACCCAGTCTGGTGCAGGTAGCCTGCCTCTCTCTACCCTGCCTCAGTCAGCCCAGGGCTGCAGAGGTCAGGGAGGCCAGTGGACCCCAAGAGGGCCCCTGTCCACAAGAACCCCCCCATCAAAAGAATGAGGATTGCCTGGCTAGTAGCCCTAGTCAGGTGATGGGTAAAAACATTCCTGAGGGATCTCCTTTACAGGTAGTTAGGGACCTCCCCCAGAGGGATTCTGTTGGGTACAGGCAAACATGGGACCTTAGGGCCCCAGACCTGACCTGTCCCTCCAGTAAGCCCACAAAAGGGACCCAGCCTCCAGCTTTAGGTAGCCAGAGGCTGACCCTGAGAGCACAGTGCAACTCAGTTAAGGAAAGAAAGGCATCCATGGTGGAGGGGGATTGGAGGAAGGTGAGGCCTCACTTTGAGGACACTCACTTCAGTACTCCATCTCAACACCAGCCTTTTGCTTTGCCAAGACACACCAAAGGTAGAGATTCCCTATGGTGGAGACCCTCTGATACCCTTAGGGTGAGGGATTGCTTAGTGGACCATGAGACAGGGGGTAACCATGCCAGTGCTGGTTCCTCCTTATATGGCCACTTGGGCAATATAGGCTTACCTGGTCAAGGTCAGCCTTATCTCCCTTCGTTTGGGGGGGGGTTGTGTAGGAAGGTGGATATCTGACTATGGTTACCCCCAAATTTTTGCCTAGTGTCTAGCTGGTTTTTCGACTTAGTTGGCCTGAGATCCTGCTATTCAGGATCTCAGCCTGGCTGTTCTCTCTTTAAAATGGACTCCATGTACCCTAGGTACATACCCAATTGGTTGGATCACCCTGTCAGCCCCTGTACCAGTGTACACTAGGTACCCAGGGCATTGGTGTACCCAAGGTCTGCCAAGGGCTGAAGCATGTATTATGCCACCCCAGGCTTGGCCTAACAATTTGACACAACTGGCTGATCACTCAGCTGGGGTAAGTTGGTGTAATCACCTCTTACTTAGGTGTAGTATACCTATACCTAACCTTAAATGGGACACCTGGTAACCTAAAAGTCACTCCTATGGCAGGCCTTAACAATCCTGAAGGCAGAGTGCTTGGTTCCATGTGAGATGGTGCTCTGGCATGAGCTGAGCCTGTCTGCAGTGGTCGGAACAACTTCCTTCTACTGTTTCCAGATATCGTCATACCATATACTCTAAGTGCATTATGAACCTCGCGGTTAAATGCTATCTTTGGTTTGGCTTTATCAAAACATGTCGAGTAAGGTGTCATACGAATTGGAATACTAACCCCTCGCCAATTCTGGCGACGGGGTTAGCATTCCACCCTTCTAGAGGGACACGACATGTACAGTGCCTGAAACCCGGGTAACATCAGACATAGCCTCAGCTCCACAAAATGGATGCTGCCACCACAGACACAAGTCTGCCCTCCTGCTGCTGGGAGTCCTTCCAGCTTGGGAGGTGTGGACAAAGGGTTTCCTGCCAGGGGAGGTGCGTGCACCACCCCAGACAGGATTTTGTGTATTGGTCAGGTAGGGCTTGAAAGAAACCAGACATGCCTGTGGCTCACAAGGAGCCTCGGTGCATATGCCAGTTCAAACCGGTCCTGGGGCACACCAGTCCCGGGCCTGGGGCGAGCTGGACAAAGGATTGGGGGTGTAACCACCCCCCTTCCTGGTCCCACCCATAGGGAGGGACCTAGCAGGTAGTCCGGCCCCTAGAATCCGCTTAAAGGTAGGAGCTGTGTCCTAAGACTTCAGACATCCTGGAATCAACTTAACACTAAGAAGAAGACGGGAACTTCGACGCTCTGCTGCACAGAGGACTGAAGCCAATCTCCCCTGTGGTCAGGGAGTGACCACCTTGCTAACGCAAGCACCATCCAGCGAATCAACGTCTGCTTTGCCGCCGCCTCCCGCCGGAGCCCGAGCCCAGAGACTGACAAGACCTGGACCTCCAGACCTCTCACCGCCCGATCCACAGTCCCTGAAAAGAGGAGACCCGTGGAGGCACCGAGACACGTGGAGCCAGCCATCTTGGAAAGACTACGACAAGCTGACAAGTGCAACAACCGAGGCTCCCTCCAAGTTGTGCTTTGGGATCTGAGAAGCCCAACACCCGAGCAGCATCTGCACCAAAGGTGAGCCCTCCAGCATCTCCACGATCTGCGTGGGGCCCTTCTGCATTTTGCCACTCGACGCGCCTAACCGGTTGCTGGCCCGCTGGCTAGTAGCCATCTTGGCGACGAACTTTACGACATACACCGCTGGTCTGGTTGCTCCAAACTGGCCCTTGCTCCCCTCCAAAGGAGCCGTCCTTCTGACCTTGCTGGTCAGAACCATCAGCTTATTTCCTTTTCCTACCACAACTGCTTTTGCCAAGGCTTGTTTGCTTCGATCAAGTCGCCGACACCGCCGACAGCGAGAGCCTGCGTGGGACAGCTCGTGACTTGACTCCTGGACGTCGTCGACCTCCAGGGACCACGTGGCTGCAGAGACAAGCTACACCTTTCTTCCTGTTTGCACCCGACATTGCCTGGTACCCACCTGGTGCCACGCTGGTCACTGGCTAGTGACTGTGAACACTGTCCCCTCTGCTTACAGGTCTTCAACATCTCCGATCCACTCTTGGATCCACTGCATCTCTCCCGGACCGACCGCCTGCAGCATCTTTGTCTTCAAGCTCCACGGAACAGATAGAAGAAACCCGACGCACTTCGAGGCCTATGCACCCGCTTCCTGTGGGTGAGGTAAAACTGGCACACCTGTGCCCAAGTGTAGTATTACATCTCTAGTGCCTGTGTTCCAACTCTTGAGTTCCTAGCCCATCCGGAAGATCCTCTTTGCAGTAACTTTGTACTTTTTACGCACCCATTGAAACCTATGGGAGCACGCGTGTGACTATTTGCTCTGCACACGCCACCCGTGGACCTCCTGGTCACTAACTGACGTTAGCTCCTTGTAGGCCCAGCGATTCTAGAGGCCCTAGGCCTTTTCCCTTTTCTGTTCGTGGTACTTATACCACTATTTTAGTATATGGTTTGAGTGGCCACCAGGGCCTATCCATATAACGTGCAACTTCTGTGTATTCTGTGACAATCTTGTTTGACGATTTGTGCTCCTGTGCTCATAAAGAGACTAGGGGTTACTTTGAGAAATAAATACATATATATTTTGAATATATATCTGTGTGGTGTCCTTTCATTGGTATAAAAGGGGGTTGCATTTGGTAAAACAGCTGGCTTAACACGCTTCACGAGTTTAGCCTCAAAGACTGCTTAGCCTACGCTACCACTAGGGCAGCTGGTCCGAAAAGGTTGACTTACAACCACACCATAAGGGTTGCTTGGCATGGTACAAGGTGATCACTTTAACTAGTGAGCATCATATACCAGGCCAACTTCTCACACGGTTCCTCAGAAAGTATAGGTTCTAATTGAATATGTAATTATTCAGGTTAAATCTTGATAATTATCTAGTTTCCATTAGTTATACACACATATAAATGAAACATCCTTGTACCCCTCGGTATCCTCCAGCATTGAGGCCAGGGATTTCATGAGTATATCAGAGGCAAGAATAGAACACAACGGCATAGATTGGAGTGCTGCATAAATATCGCTGCATATTGCAATACTGCTTCTGACACTGCAGAAAAGTTACCTCGCCAACATTCTGCTATAGAATGCGGTATTTAGCCTTCTAAATAGGCAAAACATGCTTCCGAAATAATGTGTAACTATTCTCTAGTGATGGACTGAAGCAAAGACATTTGTATCCTGTAGGAGATTTAAAAAAACTGAAATAGTTTCTTCTTATCAAACAGGTTGCTCAGAGTGATTCTTACTTGACAATGGTTTGACTTTTCTTACAAATGCCTGCTTCGATTATAGTCACTGTTCGCAAAGCATTCATTTCAGGGGGACACTCTTGGCACATGTTGCCTCTCCTTCTAAAGTCCAGTGTCCTCCTAGTGCAACTTAAACATAGCAAAAAAGCATAATGAATGCAAATGCAGAACACTGTTCAGCCCAGCTGTTTCATAATGGAAAGAGGCGCTTCTGGACGCCATCTTCGGCAAACAAGGAATAACCCTGAAAGTGCAGACCCATTGTAGAAAATATCCCGGAGTCACCGAATAAATGGAGTTTACCTGTCATTATAATGAATGCAGGGGTGTGGCCTCCATTGGTGTAGCAGGTACAGTGGCACCGGGGCTCACTGAACCCTGATCATTGCCTTTCTTATACTGTAAACAGCAACGGGGTGTCTTTCCTTCCTTGCACTAGGGCCCATGACACACTGCTATGCCACTGTGTGTACACACAGGGCAACGTGTATATGTTGTATTGTCTATTCTTTATTAGGAAGCAGAAGGGACAGTATCGATAACATGGAATTGCTTTGCTTCCAATCCCGGCAGAATTATTTATTGTTGAAGATTAACATTTTAAATAGGAGCTGATGAGATCAATGTGTATAGTTTTCTTTCATAAAAACACTACCTCTTGTGTAATACTGGAATTACTATTGTATTAGCAGGGGCGGCTCCTCCATTGGAGCGGAGGAACGTCTCCCCATTTACATGGCCCCCAAAACCCCAGAGATAAAAAATAAAATGGTAAGTGATGACCATTTTATTTTTTATCATCCCATCCTGAACCAAGCGTCAGAACGAGGCGGAGCCTGCTGAGGGAGCAGGGAGGAGTGGTGGGCAGAGGGTTGCCGTTGCACTTGTTTAAAGTGCGCATGTGTCTTTGGCCGGCTGTCTTGAGACGGCCAGCCACACATGCGTACTTTAAACCTCTTAAAGCAGCTGTCTTAAGACAGCTGGGTTGAGAGCAAGTGCAGGCATCCAGCGCCCTCGGGAGCACAGAGAGAGGCCGCTTCCACCAATCAGGGTGCTGCTCACATACTGGCTAACAGCACATGAGCAGCCTGGATTGGTCGAGGGAGTTTGCTGGGGCCTGCAGTGCAGTTCCAGCAGACGAAGTCGAAGTGAGGAGGACATCGTCAGAATCCAATGTCTTTTTAAAAAAATTAGTAGATGCCAGTCGCCACTGTGTATTAAAATCTCAAAATCCCTAGACAATAATGTCGCAGAATTTGGTGCATAATCTCTCTGTGGTTATGTAAACTGCCATATAATTTGTTTTTCCTTGCCACATGATACCAGTCAATTCTGCCACACCGTTTGTTGCATTTTACTGCAGTTCTGTCCTAAGGTTCGGCAGGAGCTCCGGTGGGTAATGCAACCCGAAGAACCAGGCTAGCAGCAAAGAGGCCTTTTGCAGTGAACGGTGCTAGTGACAAGAAAGGTTCCGCAGCTTGAAGCTAAATCCGGGACATCGGTACCTTGTGTCATCTGGCACTCTTATTGGGACCCTCACGGGTGAGTAGCGCGCTTTAAAAACCCCTGATTGAATGAATGCTCCCAGACAGCTGCACCCACCTTCCCCCAAGTTGTACATGTTCTAGAGGCCTCCAAGGTGACCCGAGTTGCAACATCTAGATACACAGGCATTCTTGTTGCCAAGAGGAATCTGAGGGCGGTTTCAACAGTCCACTGGAAGGCCTGCCAGTGTATCTCTGCCTCGCAGCTTTAATTGGCGCATAGCGCCTTCTCACGCCATGGCATCTGCCCAGCGACATGTAGTTGTCTCCTGTATGTCAGCTGGGGACTGTCAGAGGGCAAGCAACAAGAACAAAGTGATGGATGTGAGAGAGCTCGGGCCCTCTTAAACATCCCTATTCAACCAGATGGTCTTTTCAGCTACTTGAGAGTTAAAAGGGAGAAAACAATCACAATTTAAATCTAAATACAGTGTAACCATTTTAGTTACACAATAACTACTCAACAACCAAATTCAAGATTAGAATGGTTTAATTATAAATTCAGAAACAGATTGATGGGAAGACGAGTTGGCCAAACGGCTAGGGTGGTCGACCTCGAATCTGGGGAACTGGATTTGAGTTTCGGCAATGACGCTGAACATCCTGTGATTCTGGGCAAATCACTTAATCTTCCTGTGCCTAACAAAATGAATGTGTCCTCATGTAATGCAACTGGTGCTATGTAAAGCACTCTGATACCCGATTCGGGTCAAGATCGCGCTATATAAAACTCTGTAAAAAAAATGTAAATCGGTCTCAGCATCACGGAATAGAAATACAGAACAAACAGAATGAGTCTAAATCTCCTAAAGAGATTTCCCCTATATAACAAAAATCATACAATTAATTTTGTTATAGTGATGCAAGTAATAAGAAAAAATAATTGAAGGTTAAATTGCATCAGCTGATTTTCATAGACAAGCATGAGCATTCTATCTCTCCCTACACTACATTTCAGGGACAACCCTAAACTAAGAAGCATTGAATAAGTATGGAAAATATAAAGGTGTCAGCTGTCAGAGCCTTCAGTGGAAGAACTCCAACCAAGAAACTCAAAGCAGAAGAAGAACCTTATGAAGTCCTAAGATGTCTCTCAGTCCCTGTCTACGTTACATCATAAAATATTAGTTGCATTCAAGGTAAATCACTTGATCAGCTCCAGTAACTTTCCATGATTCCAGCACAAATTGGCTACTGGCACCACCTTCCCCACATCAATATGTTCCTACTGCATTCGTCCTTGGCAATTCTTTTCCTCCTCCTTGGGAACTTGCCTCCTTGCTTGTTATCGCGTTTCTCCTTGCAAAGACCCATCTTCACAAACCTCACTAAAGTACAAAACACTCTTTTACTGAATAAAGAAGCTTTGCCTACACCTGCAGCAGAAACAAAATAATGCATGCAAACACATTCTACATTGAAGCTTAAATACAAATCAAGTCAGTGGCGTAGGAAGGGGGTGCAGTGGGTGTTGGCAGCCCCGGGAGTCATCACTGAGGGGGGTGACAAAATGGCAAAAATATATGTTTTAAACACATATTTTTGCCATTTTGTCAAGCCGGGGGTGACAAGAAAGTTTCTACACCGGGTACCACTTGATCTTGCTACGCCACTGAATCAAGTTTTAGACTTAATGTGAGATTGTGCTAAAAGTATACTCAAGGCTGCAAAATCAAGTCAACTTAATGGTGCACACTACTAAACACATAACATATGCAATTTATTAACAAATGAATATATGAAAAGGATCACAAAAAATTTCATTTCCAAAGACTCAAATATGAATATAATTTCTTGTTACATACATAAGTGTCTAAACATTAGTCTGGAAATACATATCATATCATTAGTTTCACAAAGAGACACATTATAAGCTTGATGATCTCTTAGAATATTAATATATAAGTATTACATAGAAAACTTTAGTAATCACATTTCTAAGCACTCAATTTGTAATTCTCATTAGATTTCACATGGAGTACTTTAAATATACATTACCTCATCTTCTTTTGGTAACGTTGATCACACAGAATATATTTGAGTGCTGACTACGCATGATTAAAATGCACTCCTACAGTTTGTTAGGGTGGGATCAAAATTACGCTGCTCCAGATGGAATGCTTGAATCATTCTCGTTTACTAGAATAAGCAACACCAGACCGGTCTCAAACTACTTAATGTCTCCTCAGTGAGGTATAGTTTGAATGCCTCGCCACAGTAAGCTCACGACTCACTTCAGGGCATACTCGTCACACTTAGGATGTCTACTGCATCAAGAACAAAGCAATAAGGGGAATGCTAAAATTAATCTCTTTGCTAGCATTCACCTGAGGCTTCTTCACAGTCCATTGTGCCACTCTAGGCAGAGACTGATCATATACAATCAATCTTGGTTCTGGTCCAATAGGAACATTCCAGCCCAAACCACCAAACAAGGTCCCTTCCATATGGGAACACAAGCAACCTCACATTGACTTAAACCTACTTAGGTCTTGTCAGTGAGGTAGACAAGTTTAATTTGAGCCCAGTGACCCAGTGAGTGTGGGACCCACGTCTGGGCATACGTCACACTTGGGGCATCTAGGGCAACAAGAACTAAGTGATGGATGGAATATTTCAATTAATCTCATCCACTGGCAATTTCTCTGGCTACATCCCAGAATGGTCAAATGCAAATCATACCTGGTCCTGCTTCAATAGGAACAGTCCAACCGAATTGCCAGACCAGACCAATAAAAGAAGGATGCACAAGCAACCCCAGACCAGTTTCAAACTACTTTGGTCGCATCAGTGAAGTATAGCTTGAGTTTTGTGGCTCAGGGAGCATCCGACACACATCTGGGCGTACTTGTTACACTTAGGATGTGTAATTGTTGGACCCGGCCTCGTGGCGTGGTCCTTACCCCCGTGGATTGTGCCCGTTCCCCGCCCCGGCCTTCACGGGCCACCCTTCTGAACTACACCGAGGCCCTTCATCCTGAGCTGCACGAGGTCGCATACCCCTCGTGGCGCCGCCATCTTGTTGGCATCCACGTGACTCGGTGCACCAGCCAGCGCGACCCCGCTCAACCCGGCCTCGACCCCAGCGAAACCCCGACATCGAGGCACCACGAACTGGCCAGGGGGTGCCGCAGGAACCATTCATCGCCCCCGGCGGAGGACAGTATCGATGGGACCCCCAACTGTCCTCCCCTCTCAAGGTGTGATCGCCCTGCAACTCCCTTGGGCCTGGCGCCTCTCCTGCTGGGCGTCTGGCCACCTCCACCCGGCCTCTCCGCCCCCCCCGGGTGCCTGGGTCCGGACATCAAAGGGCTCCAGACCTATATCTGGGGCGACCCCGCCACAGATCGGCAGTTGGATCCCGGAGTCGAGAGCCCTGCTGATTGAATCGCGGCTGACCTACGGAGAAGAACTTTTGTTGGAACCATCACGAGCCCTGCTGACTGCGTCGCGGCTCCTTCTTGTGAACACTTTGAAGCCACCCGGAACATCGGAGCCCTGCTGACGCTGTCGCGGCCCAACCTCGCTGAAACCTCCCTCGGAGCCCCGCTGACGACGTCGCGGCTCGAGCTGAGCAGAAACCACCTTGAGAGCCCTGCTGATTGGATCGCGGCTCTCCACGGACTATACGCCAGAGCTCTGCGGACGCCGTCGCGGCTCGACCCCTCCGAGATCCGGAGGTCCTCCAGCTTGAGGATAAGAACTGGGCCCCAGGTACCCTCGTACCGCACCCCTGCCAAAGACTGTCCCGCTACCCCTACCCTTCCAAAGAGACACTGAGACCTTTGGTGGATCCCTCGATCCCTTCGTGTAAATATTGACCTCATAACCTTTTTATTGCTGATAAAGAATTGCTTGTCTTGAGACAACCTCCTTGAGTCCTGTGTGGTGGTGTTACTGTGCTAGTACGTGATAGGAGAAGGATCTCTCAGGAGACTTCTCGGCAGCGCTCGGCTACTTCATACAGTGTGAGGGCCCCCCCTTGGTGGTCTCGCCGACTCCTCGGGGTCCGCCTTCCAACAGTAATGCAACAAGAAAAAAGTGATGACGGAATGCTGTAATTGATCTCAGCCAATGAAATTCACTCTGGGCCACATCCCAGTCAATTCTGGTTGATTATATCCCTACAATATTTTTCTCCATGCACATTTCCTCAGTATTCATGCACACAATGAGATGATAATGATCATACTTGCTGGAGTATACTTCCATTTCGTATTCTTGCAGACTAAAGGCTCGGGCATGTGCATTTACCACCTCTTAATACATGGATGTTGCTTCATAACACGTGTGCCCACCCCACAGTCTCAGGTGCACAAGACCTGTTTCATTCCTCCATGCTTGTGAAGGAGCACACATTCACACCCGTGTGCACCATACACACATGTTCATGCATGAATCCTTCCTCAGCGTGCTCACTAAGTTGTATTGCAAACAGAACAGCAGCAGTTCTGAACTCTTCTACATGTAGTAGTTTGCCATTACTGCTGGCACCTAGAAAGCATTGGAAATAGTTGTTTGGCTGGAGTGGCCCTGGTCTAGTTGGTGATGAGGCTATGGCAATGTAAAATATGATGGATGCATTCTTGCTCCCCATGAACACTTCAAAGAATGAGACTGTAAAACATCTTACTTCAAGAGTAGTTTATACTAAGAAGCCACACCAAGAACAACAGCTTTGCAGTCTGCCCAACAGCAGTGCTTGTTTGTGGAGAATCACACCTCAACATTCCAGACGACACCCTACCATCCAGTCATGCCTCTTGCTCTCCTACCCTCACCCTACCTATTCTACCAACGAAACTGCACTCTGCCATGTGCCTAGTCCCTGCTCATTGTGTTTTGCTTCTGATTTTCCTGCCATTTGCTCAGATACAGTATCCCTAGGTGAGTCTGGGTCTGGCTTGATTCCATGTCCAGGTCATTTTTAGGTCGAGCATTCGAGACCTCTTGTATATACTTTAGTATATACTTATTATATACTTAGATGTATATGTACTTTGTGGGCTCTGGAGATCAACCCTAGGAATTGTCTGCTTCCGCTTAGGGACTTTTGTTTCTGTTCAACTGCCTCTATTTAACTTTCTTGATAGAAAACGACCAGCAGAGGTCAGTAAAATACCAGGATCACTTTAGCATTCTCTAGATTACAGTCCATAAAAATTGTCTTCCACGAGCACCCTTAGACAATATTTTTTTCAAATCTTGTATTTTCAGTGATATGACCTCCGAAGGCCCTGATTTTTATATTCTAAACAGAGCTTTGGACTATACCATTTCCCACTGAAAGGCAATATTTCTCTCCATGTGTTTCCATACCGGGCGTATCATGCAGTTTGGTGCTTACTTTCCCTCCATGTTAAAGAACAGTAGATTTTTCAGCACTAGGGCTAATGTGCTGCATAGCCAAATACATATAGGGTCCCAAAGGCGAGACCGATTGCATTGCAAATGCTTGTTTGGATACCCATGGCTACCTTTGCCTGCCTGCATTTGTTTTTGCTCTCACATCACTCATAATATATTTAGGTAATTTTTCACTTATCTGTCTGTTTCTTTCCCCTGTTCCTAGTTGGTGAACCTGTGCCTGGTGTGAGGTGCCTGCATCCAGAGGTTTTAGTCACAGTATCCATTCAGGCCAATGGGCAAAAATAAGTATCCAAATGATGACGAGGCCTTGAGGAAATTTAAATTCGGCCCCATAGCCTTCATTGACACCATTACGCTGTTGCCCTCACTCAGGCAACAATAACCTTCGTAGCGTTTCTTTTCGAACTTCATACTGTAGCATATAACACAACCTTTTCTGTCCTCCTGAGCGAAGCACATTCTTAGACCGACTCGAAGTAACTTATTCCCCAGATAACCATCTATTGACCTTTGGTGACCGTTCTCGGCCTCTACAGTTGTTTCACGAATTCACCATCTGCAACACGCTAACACGTCCTGTCGAAAATTAATTTAACCAAGGAATGGCTATGCCACCTGACCTGTAGGGTCGGGTGGAGAACACGACCTTAGGGAAGGAATTTCTATTGCCCATTATCCTGTATCTTCTACGAAGAATGTTTACTTGTGGATGATTTGTATTTTTATTGCACATTGAGGGGGTTGTTGCTTTAGGGGATTCAAGCGCTACAAAAGACTGTGAGCCACGGATTGAAGTGGCAGTCTCCTGAGAACCTACCAATGATGTACTTCTAGGACAACTGTACCTAGCTGCAGCTAATAAATTGAAGTTCCTACGCAAACAGAGTGTTCCGTGTCTCTGTAATTTGGAAGGCGAACTCAGAAGATTTCAGGCGTACCCTGCACCGCTGGGCTTAAATAGCCCGGTTCTTCAGCCTGTAAGAGAGACTAGTGGCTGAGCAAATTCATGAGGGGAAGACCAAATGGAGTTGACAGCGTTGTCACAGAAACGGAAATATAAAGTCTGGCCCAGATGATAGAGCACCTCCAAGAGTACCAAATCCCATCACTTCCCGCTTAACTTCCATTCCCAGCCGCAGCTCTTCCACTCCCCTTGCTCTCCTTGCTACCCCTGTAAGCCTTGCCCCAGCACCCACATCCTCTCCGACTCCATACTTGAATCTATACCCCTTGAAAGAAGCTGGCTCTGTGTCAGGATGTGCCCCCTGTCCCCCTCGAGAGCCCCCCAGACTCACCTATTTCGCCCCCCTCTTCTCCCTTGCAGCCCCCAGATTTCGGGAACTCGGGCGCTGACATTGACACGGCTGTATTCCCCGGGCTCTGGCCCTTTAACAAAGTGCCCGCCTCTTCGTCAGGAGACCCCGCCCCCTCAGACGTTGCAGGACTGGATTCGCCGCCTTGGAAGGTGTGGGAGAGCAACGCGGAACTGGATATAGACGCGAGGAGGACGCCGAAGAGAGAACCGGGAGCGGAAGACGAACACACGGTGGAGAAGGACGCCACTCCGAGGAGCCGGGAGGCCTGACCCACGCTTCGCCCCGACACGGACCCGGAGGTTCGTGGCTCCAGCAGGTACGTGAGCGCTTCCGCGGGTCGGGGCGGCGGGTGGTGGAGAACCCAGAGCTCGAACACTGAAGCAAGTGGACGGCTCATCTGCTGCTCTCAGGAGTGACTTGAACCCGGTGTTGGTCTTCTCTCTCTATACTCACCGCCTGACCCCTACGGTGCTCCCTCACGTCCCTTCCCCATCCTTCCCCGACACTTGCCTGAGATTAAGGCCGTTTTCTTTTGTTTTGTATCCTTCTTCCCATCCCTCGAGAGCCTGGAAGAATACTCAGCGCCCAGACCAGACCCCCAAGAGGAAGAGCTAATTCCCGGAGGATTCCTGGCAACCCGTCTATCAAGACAAGTGCTATTCACTGGACTGCTCTCAGAGATAAAGACACCAGACTCCTTTGTATAATAAAAGAACAGCCCTTTCATTTCACTCTCGGGTCCAGTGCATCATTGAACACATCCCAAAACTCTGTATATGCTATACCAAAAAGAGGTACAGTGTGAACAGAGTCCAGGGAGTCCCCAAAGGTATGGCAGAGGTTAAAGTAGATAATACCTTACT
This sequence comes from Triturus cristatus, assembly GCF_964204655.1. Classification (NCBI taxonomy): domain Eukaryota; kingdom Metazoa; phylum Chordata; class Amphibia; order Caudata; family Salamandridae; genus Triturus; species Triturus cristatus. The sequence goes on from NC_140590.1 coordinate 1,717,482,433, forward strand.
CTCAATTTAGTGGTAGCTGGGCTAAGCAGTTAGGCTTATCAGAGGGTGGTGTGAATGCATGTGGTGTACATACTCATACAAAGCAGGGACACATGCTCAATGACTGACTCCAGCCCAATGGTTGTAGAAAAATATTGCTTTAGTGACTTTTATTTCTAGGAACCAAGTTGAACTCAGTTACAGGTAAGTAGCCTTTTGTGCAATACTTTCAAATTACTGCCAATAGGTTTGTATAGCATTAAATAACCCTGGGCGTAGTGGGGCTACGTGGAGCATCGCCTATTGTGGCCAAATCTACGCACACTCGCACGCTCCGTGTAGCCCCACTACGCGCCGCCCGCCTCCCGCCCGCCCTCATTTTAAAATAAGTTAAAGTATTTTAAAAATAAGAGAAAATGCCTTACCTGCGGTGCGGCGTCCCGGGGCTCCCTCTTCCTGGTTGACGGCAACTTCTTCTCACAAATGCGCATGCGCGGACGCCCGCGCATGCGCATTTCTGAGAAGAAGTTGCCGTCAACCAGGAACAGGGCGCCCCGGGACGCCGCACCGCAGGTAAGGCATTTTACTTAGTTTAAAATTCTTTAAATTATTTTAAAATGAGGGCGGGCGGCGGGCAGCTCTGCTTCGCCCTGGTGTGTGCGTAGCGCTGCCTGCTACTCCTACTTCGTAAACCGCGATGCAGACAGCGCTACGTACACTCCGTGGGCGGAGCGGAGCACTACGCCCGGGCTTAGCATTAAACAATACTTTACAGGTGCATGAAACGTTTTTCACTTTGCATTCTGGATCACACTCAGTACAATACAGGGAGAGACCAATGCAATACTATGGGAAAATGATAGGTCTGTAAGTTACAGGTACGTAAGCGGTTTTTGAGCTTCAGTCTCCAGGGGTTTTGGTCAACATTGGTCAAGGGTTGGGCCAAGGTAGGTACTGCACCACCAGCAGCGCTGGGGCGGCTGGGTGCAGAGGTCACTAGGCCCAATGTTATCCTATGGAGGCTGGGGGCACCTCGAAGAGGCACCAGTTACAGGTAAGTACCTGCGGGTCAGGGACACAGGCCCTGGGGCTTAAGATCAGCACTGGAGAGGCCACCTAGGAGCACTGAGACCGAACAACCAGCAGCATAGGGGAAGCCGGGTGCAGAGTGCAAAGAAGGTGTTGGGGGCCCGTTGAAACCAATGGAGATTCTCGGTGGGGGAAAACAGCTGCAGGTCCCGTTCCGAAGGTTAGCTGAAGGAACCCTTTGACTGGAGGGATAGGTTGTAGAGAGGGGAGATACTGGGACAAAGTTGATTGGGCACACCAAGGCCTGGGGGTTGCGGGTGCACGGGTGTCTTTAGGCATCGTGTTTTCTCACCAGCTCCAGTTGGGGGGACCATTCAAGTTGAGACTGCAGGCATTAAGGGGGAGGTCAGGAGAAGTCGTCCAACACTGGATCCCAGGTTAGGATCGCTGGGGAGACCTCACTGGGTCGGTGGGCCACCTAGACTTGGGCCGTGGGTGTCGGGTGCAGAGTGGTGTAAGTTTTGCAGATCTGCCTGGACCCGGAGTCCTTCTGTTGGTTTCTCTGCTGGGCAAAACCGGGGTCCACAGGAGACAAGAGTCGTTGTTGATGGTAGCACAGGTCCGCAGGGTTCTTGGAGGCTATTGGCTGTTGGCTACACCGGTTTTTTGGAGCAGGGTTGCTGGAGAAGGAGACAGGTCGGTAGAGCTGGGGCCAAGTCAGTCATCATCTTCTCCATTGCTGCACAGTTCTTTGATCCTTCTTCTTCGTAGGTCATCAAATCTGAGGAACAAGGTCCATGGGAGCCCTAAAATACTGCATTTAAGTGTGTTACTAAGGTTTGGGGCAGTAGCCAATGGCTACTGACCCTTAGGGTGACTAGACCCTTTGGGTGCCCCCTCCCTTTGGGGGAGAGGGACACATCCCTGTCCCTTTTGGCCTAATTCTCCAAAGCAAGATGGATTATTTTCAGGAGAGGGGTTCACCTCAGCTCCCGGCAACCCTAGGGGTGTGCCAGGATGAGGTTGACACTCCTACTCTACTTACTAACTTTCCTGCCTGTCCTGCCACCAAAAGTGGGGTTACGACAGGGGGGTGCGGGCATCTCCACTAGTTGGAGTTGCCCAAATCAGCATAAAACAATGTGAGAGCATTTAAGGCTCACCACCAAGTGTTGCTGTTCCTGCTAGGGGGAAGTGAGAAGCACCCCCACCCACAGCAGCCTTTGTTTCTGACCTCCGAGACTACAAAGGCACTCACTCCCTGAGGTCAGAAACCTGTCTGGTGGTGGCTGGCTGGCAGGGACCCTTGAGTGTATTTCCTAATAAATCCATCACTGGCCTCAGGGTGGATTTATTATGCTGAGAAGTTTGATACCAAACTACCCAGTCTTCAGTAAAGCCATCATGGAGCTGTGAAGTTTGTGATGACAAACACCCATCCCATGTACTCAAAATGGCTTCACTGCACTTACAGTGTCCAAGAATGGATTCAGGCACTGTAGGGGAATACTGCTCAGGCAGCTATGCCCTCACCTGTGGTATAGTGCACCCTGCCTTAGGGCTGTAAGGCCTGCCAGCGGGGTCACTTACCTATGCCACTGGCAGTGGTCTGTAGGCATGGCACCCAGGAGTGTGCATCACGTCGACTCTTTTAGTTAAGCTACACCACAGCACATAGCCTGCAATGGTTGTGTGTATGTGTTTGGTGTGGGGTCCTTTAGGGTGGCACAATCTATGCTGCAGCCGTGAGGCACTCTCTCTGGTCACAAGGTCCTTGATGCCACTGGTACCTTTTACAAGAGACTTATATGTGGGCCAGAGGTGTGCCAGAGGTGTGCAAATTGTGGAAACAATGGTACAGTTTAGGGAAAGAACATAGGCGCTGCGAACCTGATTGGCAAAAAGTGTGGTGGGGGTTACTGCAACCGAACCCCACTTTCCTACACCCCTTCACCCAGTCCCTATCTGTTGGTCTGCACTATCAGCTGGGAAATCCCCATCCTGCAAAACAGTCTGTTAGATCGTGGGTAGGTTTGAACTAAATATATCACATGCATATATACATGGAGAGGCACTAGGCATGTTGGGTATTTTCTGACCTGTTGCTGGTGCTATAAAGAAAGAGTTAGCAAATTCCAAATGTTTTACCATTGAAATAAGTGCATGCACAACCCCCAATGCAATCAGACACAGACATGAGTGGGTAATGTAGTGGTAATACGTGGCTGGTCAGGAGGTATAAAAGAGGGGAGGGGGTTATGGCAGTAACTATGGAAGGGTTAGGGTAGTGAGAGTTTAACATGAGCATGGGATTGTGGGATCACTGGGCACTGCACTGGCGCCCCAGTCACATTTCATGTCACCACATCACTCTCTGTTGAATATTGAGTGATAGGTTGATTGTTTGAAATATATTCAGCCAGTGTTAATTACATTCGGCCGCAATACAGTCTAGTGTTTTTTGTCCATCATGCGATCTCAGACAGGAAACAACCACATGCAAATCAACCTTGATCCTGTTCCAATTGAAACAGTCTATCCTGAACTGCCAGGCCAGGTAATCTCCGAACGATAAGAGAAGCTACCCCAGCCCAGTTTCAGTTTATCTTTACTTCATCAGTGATGAGGTCTCCTAAAGACCTTATAGCTACAATACTACTTTGAGCTTTATATTTTTCTTCTATATTCTTTAGGAATACCCGTTCTCAAATAGCTCCCTCTTAATGCTATTGCATCACAGGCCTGGTTGTATCATCTCCAAAGCATTGAAACTCTCACTCCCCACTGCTTCAGGAACAAACTCATAATCTCTGGTGTATGCAGAAAACTCCATTGCACTGACGACTTTACCTTGAAGCATTAGGCAGCAAAGGGCGTCTGTGTTATGCCAGTTCTCTGGATCAGTTCCAAAGATCTGGAATACCGTATCTATTGACTCACATTAGGAAAGGTGCTTGCTTACACTTCTTTGAAAACCATCTAACAGAACACCTACTGCTAAAACTATTTAGAGTCTCCTGAAGATTTGATCTGCATAATAAAAGTTCTAGATGTTTAGGCATCATTGTCATGCAAACACCTAAGCTATTAAATACTGTCCCTCAAAGGTCTGCCCAAGATTAGATTTTTCCCTTCTCTACACTTCAGTACAATGATGGCCTTCCAGACTCAGAGTAGAGCAACTATTCTTCTACAATAGCTAAGGTTACACATGTTACAAATGTGTTGAACGATTAAATAAATATACTTAACTATCTTGTGGTTCAGAATTTCTATACAAAATGTAGAGGTCTATCAGAAATGAAAAAATTAAGTAAATATTGAAAAGCTTTGTGCTAAGGAAATATTGACACAACACGGATATGAAAGCATTGAGAATGTTGTGGCCAGTCCTTACATCTCCCCCTACAGGCAGGTCCGACACTTTGGGGCTGATTCCAATCCGGGTCGGAAAGGCACTGAACGCGATCCGGCTGGAAAAACTACGAGCCGTACGCGTGTTTTCCGCCCTACTCGTACAGCTGTACGAGCGAGCAAGTACGATGCAATTCACCGACCGAGTCGTTTCCGGGTCTGAACCGCTCCGTACGTCTCGGTCGGAAGCTAACCGTGGCGTGCAATGGATGCGATTGACGACCAAGTCAGTACGATGCACGTGTCGGACAGCCTGTGCGAGCCGGAGTGTCCGGCTTGCAAAACGTCCGGATGGTTGCCTTTGGGGGTCCGCGTCGGACCCCCTGTCACCCGCAGCCCTACGACTCGGACACAGGGGGAGACCCATGGGTCTCCCCCACACAGGCATGTATGGCGCGGATGGCACCAATGTGTACCCACTGTAGGGGGTGCACTTGTTCGAGACTTACTCATTCAGTCAATGGGAGCGCATGTACGTGTCGTACAACTGACTCTCATTGACTTCTATGGGAGTCCGACCGAACCGAGTTCGACAGCATACGTGCGCATCGTACTCGCTCGGTCGGACTGCAGTACTCCGGCTCGGTCGGAAAACACTCCGGATCCGGCTCGGTCGGAGTGCTTTCCGACCCGGATCGGAATCGGCACCTTTGTATATTACAACGTTTGTGAAGAGCACATGTGAGAAAGAGGAAAAGGGGGGTAGGGAGAAAGAGACACTCTCCTGCAGATTTGTTGTTGAGAAAGCCAGATTGAATTGTGCTAGATACAGTGACTTGGATCAAAGCCCTGTTCTCCGCCTAATGATGAGTGAACACAAGTCAGGGCATGGACTATACATGAGTGAGATGCAAAGGTGATACGTACAAGAATAGAATCTGGACTTTCCAGGTATAGTGGGTGGGCAGGCCATAACTGCTCTTCCCAAGTGCACCTGGAGTCCCGCTCAAGAACCAAAGCAGAGTCTCACACCACATGAATTTGGAAAGTCGCCGGAATCATATGGCTGTGGAACCAAGGTAACCGATTATAGAGTAACTAACAAACATTTTTTTTTTTTTGGGGGGGTTTTATATAGCTCGAACAAGACCCTTGCGGGTATCAGAGCGCTTTGCAGTCAAATGTAGAAAGCAAGGTGTAGCAAACAAAGATATTGGTGAACAGCTATGAATAGCGTTCCAAATCCTAGTGGCCATACCAGAGAATGAACGGATATGTTTTTTTCTTGACAGATCGTTGTGGTTTTAGAAGAAGTGTCTTGGCACTCCTGGAGGCTCTGCTGCCTGAAGAGAGCTCCAGTTTCTGAGCTAGGTAGAGCGGGGAATTGTGGTGTAGAGCTTAGTGCGTCATACAGGTGATTTTAAGATGAATTCTAGCTTTGTAGCCAGTTGAGGGCTCTCAGGTCAGGGGATATGTGAGAGTTTCTCTTTAACCAGTGATGAGTCTCGCAGCTGAGTTGATAGTGGCTCTTAGAGGGGCTGTCGATGACCTTGGGAGGCCGCATAGGGTTACCGCCCCGTATTCCACTCTAGGTATAACTAGGGCTTGCACTGCTTCTTTGAAATCGACGGCTGGCAGAAAGGGTTTCAGGTGGAAGTTGGCTCCTTTTGTGGAAGCGCTGATATGTTTCTGCATCTTTAAGTTGCTGTCTAGCGTTATCCCTAGTGATTTCGCTGAGTCAACGATGAGAGGCTGTCCTTTGAAAGCTGTTAAGTGCTTCAGCCAGTCCAGGATAGCAGGAGTTTTGTTAGGGGGAGCGATTAAGAGGAATTCCGTTTTTAGGGCGTAAAGTTTCAAATGGTTTCGGCCAGCCATGTTTGGGTTTTTAGAAGGGTGGAGTTGAGAGATTTGATGTCATCAAGTGAGTGGATCTTGATGTAGATTTGAGTGTCGTCCGCATACCTATGGAAATGAATCTTGGCGAGGCTGAGAAGATCAGTAAGGGGTTCCATAAAAAGGTTGAAGAGGGTCGGTGAGAGGTAAGAGCCTTGTGGAACTCCTAAAGTGACTGGCATGGGGTTGGACAGCGATTGGTTGACCTTAAATCTTTGGAATCTGTTATGAAGGAAAGAAGCGAACCAGTTAAATACAGTACCAGACAAGCCCATTCTGTGTTTAAGGAGTTCAAGCATGTTGTCGTGTTTGACGGTGTCAATTGCTGACGATAGGTCGAGAAGGATGAGTAAGCAGGCCTCGTTTTGGTCCAGGATTTTTAGAGCGTCGTCAATTATATGTGTCATGGCTGATTCGGTACTGTGACCTGCACGGAAGCCTGATTGAAATTGGTTAAGCAGGTTGAATTGATCAATGTGAGTGTTAAGCTGCAAGTTAACACATTTTTCCAGGAGTTTGGCTAGCATAGGTATGTTAGAGATCGGACGATAGTTATTAGGGTCCGAGGGGTCAGCTGTTGTTTTCTTTAGGATAGGCGACACCTGACCTGTTTTCAGGCTGTCTGGAATGAGACCTTGAAGGAGGGACGTATTTATGATCTTGGTCCAGCGAGGTAGTACAAGGGGAATGAAGTCTTTTAAATAATTGGCCGAGAGCGGGTCTGTGAAATGATTGGAGGGTTTCAGAGAGGTTAGCACCTTTAATATGGCGTTTTCACTGTAAGTGTTGAAGAGGGACCAAGTGGCGTTGTTTTTGAGGTTGAATTTTGGGAGGAACTTAGTTTTGTGCGCCAGCCAGTGGCACAGAAGAGTTCTTGTCCAAGTCAGAGATGGATAATAGGTCCTTGAGTAGATCTGATTTTATGGATTCTGTTTTAGAGGCGAAGAAGGAGGCAAATTCTTCACAGGTGGGTAGAGTAAAAGGGATGGAGTTCGGGAGACTGGGTATGTTCTTGGTTTGGGTATTGATAAGACTGAAGAGCTTTTTGGGGCGGTTCTTGGCTTGATCTAGTTGAGTCCTGAAGAAGTCGGTTTTAGGTTTCCTGATTTTTCTAAAATAGGAGTTTCTGGAGCGTCTTAGGAGCTTGAGGTGGTCAGCTGAGGGTGCAGCTCTCCAACGCCGTTCAATTAATCTGAGAGAGCATCTATCTTCATTTAGCCTCCCATCGTACCAAGGTTTTGAGTTTTTTGTGGAAGCTCTTTTCGGTTGAAGCGGTGCTATGTTATCAAGAAGGTTGTTCATGGAGTGAAAGTAGTGATTGGTCAGACCCTGGACATCGTTTAGGTCATCCGGGGGATATAGAGGGTTTGGTTTAGTAGATGTTAAAGGGATAGAGCCAAAGTTTTTCAGGTTTCTCTTCCAGATCTTAGTTCTCAGGGGTTGTGTTGGGAGACGTTTGACCTCTTCCAAGACTTGGAAAGAGATAATGTGATGGTCAGACCAGACGCATGGGAGGATAGAGTTGAGGTGTGTGGAGTCCACATTTGAGATTACTAGGTCGAGAATCGCACCTTTGTCTTGTATAGGGCTGTTACATATTTGGATGAGATTATGGTCTGCGAGGAAGGCTTTGAGGCTGTTTACCCCAGGGTTGTTCAGGTCATCCCAGTGGAGGTTGAAGTCCCCCAGGAAAATTTGATTATTTTGATGGCTATAATTTGACACAAGGATATCCATGAATTGTTCTATGAATGTGAGGTTATCTCTAGGAGGGTGGTAGAAGGTGTGAAAAGAGCAGAATTGATTGTTATCACTGGCGATGTTTATGCAGAGGTATTCACAGGAAGAAAAAGCAGGGGCATTGGAGTTGGACACTGTTAGGCTGCTCTGATGTATGCAGGCTATCCCACCTCCTGGCCTATTAGTTCTGTCGAGTCTGGTGATGTCATAGTTGGGGGGTAGCAAGATGTCCATGATGGGTGTAGATGTATCATTTAACCAAGTTTCCATCAGGATCAGAATGTCAGGTTCGTTAGAGGGTAGTAGGTCAGCTATCTCCGCTGCATGTCTGGCTGCAGATCTGCAGTTTAGGAGAATACAATTTAGCCGCGTCCTGTTGGGTACTGTGTTGTGTTTGGGATTCTAGTGAGGTTATTTTCAACTATGCCTCTGGAGTTATGTCTGGTGGCTCTGTGAGTGTTGATAGGGATAGATTGAATTTGGGATTCTGTGGGTAAGGTAACTGGGAGCCCGGTGATCAGTGGCGGTGGCGGAAGCTCGTATGAGCGAAGGAGGGCCCCTACTTCTATAGTAGAAAGAGGGTTCATGATCCTGCTGGGGCGGGATAAGGCATTAAGGTGCGGCACTGTCCTTCAACGTGGGAACCCCTGAGCCTGGGGGCTTGCAGATAGATGATGGGGGTGACTAGAGTTCTTGGAGCGAGGGAAAGAGCTGTATTCCTGATTTCTGCGTGTGCATTTGGGTTTTTGTAAGTTCAGATCGTGTAGGGTTCGGATGTCGGATTTGACTTGCTGAAGGGCTGCTAATATCTGGTCAAATTAGGGGTCAGGTGTGATAGAGCCCTTATTGGAAAAATGGGCTGAGGGAATAGGCGGCGAAGAGGCATCATTGGTGTCTTTAGGAGGGGAGAAGGTGGGGTTGACGGGCTGGGGTGGAGGCAGAGAGATGGCAAAGTTGGTATCAGTGGGTGTAAAGGTGGGGTTGATGGGCTGACGGGAGGTGCTGTGAGAAATGGTGAGGGGGAGGGTGGGGGAGGACGGGTGGGGTGGGGGGCAGAGAGACGGCAAAGTTGGGATCAGTGGGTGTAAAGGTGGGGTTGATGGGCTGAAGGGAGGTGCTGTGAGAAATTGTGAGGGGGAGGGTGGGTGAGGACGGTGGGGTGGGGGGGCAGAGAGAGGGCAATGCAGGATCTGTGGGGGTGAAGGTGGGGCTGAGGGTCTGAAGGTCGGAGCTGGGAGTAATGGTGGGGGGCGAGGGTGGGGGTGTAGGTGAAGGGTGATGGGACTGAGAGACGGCCGAGCCAGGTTTAGAGGTAGTATAGGTGGGGCAGAGGCTTGCAGGGGGTGCTGGGAGTGAAGGTGAGGGGGGAGGGTGGGGGAGGTGGTGCAGGGGGAGGAGGGAGAGATAGTGTATTGGTAGTGTTAAGGAGAGAGGCGGATATAAGGTGGGATGAGTTCTTAGGTGGAGAGTCCATGAGGACTAGAGTTTGTGTCGGAGCAGCAGGGAACAGCATGGCATCCTGAGTTACAGCTGGATCATGTTGGGAGTTGACAATTTCAGAAGAGTTGAATGGAGAGTGGGGTTGAGTTAGCAAGACTCTCTCCTTGATGAGAGGAAATATGAGATCTATCATATTGAGGTTGCGGTCGGAGGATTGTATGAGGATGATTCCATTATGATAGATGTTAACGGTGACTGCAGCATTGAAGAAAATGGAGGGAAGGATAGATAGTGTAAATCCGTGAGCTGTTTTTTTCATGAAAGAGACCTTAAAGAGAGTGAGAAAGGCTTTTCTCCATTGAGCTCTTCTTTTGGTAAAGAAGATGATGTCGTTCTTGATGAGCCCATTGTTCATAGAGAAGTATGGGTCAGAGATTGGGGTTTCGGGATGAGATTTTAATAAGTTATTTTTGAAGTTTTTAGCTGCTTTTTTTGAGAGGTTTGGGGGGTAAGTGATGGAGAAAGTGAAGTTGCCGGTGCGCTCCATAATGTGGGTAAAATTTGATTTCACGGAGGGTAAACAGATGGAAGCTATTTTTGAGAGGTGCTACTCAGTTTGGGGAAAAGAGAGACAGGTTATAAATGAAGACTGTCCAGGATGGATGCTCGGTTGTCTGACTAGAACAGTGCTGGGAAGGAAGTCCTCTGAATATTTCATTTAAAGGCCATCGGGGAAGAGCTGCAAAGTGGTGCTCTATTAGGGGGCAAGAGAGACAGGATTAAGAATGAAGACAGTCCAAGATGGATGCTCGGTTTGCTGACTAGAGCAGTGCTGGCAAGGAAGTCCTCTGTCTATGTCAGTTAAAGGCCAGCAGGGAAGTAGTCCTTTTTCTTTGTTAACCCATTGTGGCCATTTTGTGTGTGAACAGTGGAGGCATCTGAGTTCATCCCCCCTCCAGGAATTCTGGGATCATCAAAATAGAGGTGGATCTGCATGTTGGAAGACAGGTTTCCAATTACCCAGGAAAATATGGGCTTTGGTGTGGGACTGTAATGATTATATAAGTGCCCGATCTGTGAAGTATCTGCAGAGCTCAAACAATGCTTGCAAAGCTCTAAAGTGGCCTCTGATCAGGGGGAGGACCTTCTGACAGAGCTTGCATGCCTTCCTCCGTACTCTAGAGGAGATCGGTTTATAGATTGTGCGTCTCGTGCTGAGGGAATACGAGGGAGGGGGAGGGAAGGGTGGGGGTCGCTAGGCACTGGTACCTGCGAGTTGCTGCTGCTTTCGTGGGCACTGGAGACTCTGAGAGGAAATCTCCACTCTGTTGCGCTCCTCTCCACCGAGCCGGTAGATAGCGACGGCTCTGTGCTCCGCGACGAGCACTTCCGATGATCACTGCTCCATTGCCGCTGCAATGCTGGATCTGTTTATTTCGTTCCCCGGGCATCGGTGTGGGGGGGGGGCGTCACGGAAGCACAATCGAACGATTAATGGCAGGGATAAAAGGCTAAAAATAAGCAAAATTGATCCCCAAGCAATAGGAGCTCTCCTAGTGAACTCCTCTCTCGTTGGCCATTTTGGGTATCCAAGATGCAGCGATGGAAAAGCCGGTGTGCAAACTATAGCGAATGCAAAGTACATTTGTTGAGACAGAATATCGATTTGGAAATATTGTGATTCAGAAATATTGACAGCAAGAATATCGTGATCAGGAATATTGAATTTTGGGAAGAAATATTGTTTAAAAAAATATAGAAGTCAATAATATTGTTTGCAAAAATATAGTTGTTTAAAATATCGATTTTTTGATTAGTGTCATGTATTTTAGCTTATATTTTAAATGTATGTGATGTATATTTTTTGTATATGTAAAGTTTATGTTTTTTAATATATGTTTTACATTTTTAGTAGATATGGATTTCATTTTAATTACATTTTGTGTTTTTTAGTTCTGAAGTGGGTTGTGGGTTTATAGGGCAATAGGGTGGGAAGTAATTTAATTACAATAAATTAATGATTTTTTTTATTTAGTGTTTATAGTGTTAATTGCGGTAAGTAATTTATTTGTAATTCATTATTAATTGGTTGTTAATATTAATTCATTCATAGTTAATTAGGGTAATTGTGTAATTATTTTTAGGTGCGTGCTGTGCGGTTTACAGGGGTAAAGGGTGGGAGGTAATTTATTTTTGATTAATTAATTTTTAGTTGTTAATATATATTAATTTAGTGATTTAAAATTAATTATGGAAATTGTGTAATTAATTGTAGGTGCGGGTTGTGGGGTTTATTGGGGTAAAGGTTGGGAAGTAATTATTGTTTAATTAATTAATAATTAGATGTTAATTTATATAAACTAATTAACTGATAATTAATTATGGTAATTGTGTGATTTGTTTTAGGTGTGGGTTGTGGAGTTTATGGGGTCAAGGGTGGTAAGTAATTTATTTGTATTAATCAATAATAAGTTCTTAATTAACATTCATTAATTGATTGAAAATGAATAATAGAATTGTGTAATCAATTTCAGGTGCGGTTGTGGGGTTTATAGGGGTAAAGGGTGGGAAGTAATTTATGTTTAAATAATTAATAAATAGCTGTTAATTTATTTTAACAAATTCATTGAAAACAAATTATGGTAATTGTTTCATTCTTTTTAGGTGTGGGTTGTGGGGCTTATGGGGTAAAAGGTGGGAAGTAATTTATTCTTAATTAATTTTAATTGGTTGTTAATTAATATTTATTAATTATTTGAAAATTAAATATGGAACTATTGTAATTAATTTCACGTGTGGGTTGTGGCATTTGTAGGGGTAAAGGGTAGGATGTAATTTATGTTTAATTAATAATTGGTTGATCATTAATATTAATTAATTGATATTTAATTAGGGTAGTTGATTATATTGTTTGTGTGTGGGTTTTACTTTTTTAGGGGTAAAGGGTGAGAGTACATTCATTTTACTTACTTTATAATTAGTTTTTATATACTATTAGTTTTTTAATTGAAAAAAGTTTCAATTGTGTAATACATTTTTTTACAGTTTAAGTTTAGCAGTGGGTTGTGGGGATTATAGGAGTAAAGTGTGGGAAGTTTATTAATTTTTATGAGTATTAATTAGTTTTTTTAATTACAAATATTTCTTTAATTGGTGTCGTACATGGAGGGCATGACATCAGCAATGTCTGACCAACGGATGTTGCTGAGGTCCATGGACTCGTCACTGACGGCAGCAGTGAGTCTCCTGCAGCTCTTCGTCCCCCCACCTACCCCTGCGCCATCCACACTTCCCACTCCCATTCCTGTCCCAAGCACACACACACCTACCCAGGCAGGCACCACACCAGACACAGGCAGCACACCAACAGGGAAGGCCAAGCGCACACCTCCTGTCACGCACACTCAGGGGGAAGAAGGCACCCACTGGGTCTAGGGCACACAGGCAGACACGCAGCCACAGTAGGAGTCCGCATGCCTCACTCCCCAGTCCCTCCGATGTCACTCCCCTCGGCTCCCCTGCCCCACAGTCTGAGAAGGAGACCTACTTGGCTGTGCTGGGCCTCAGCCCCACTGTTTCACCTGCGCGCAAACGGGCAAGGCACTCCACGGGTAGGGGAGTAGAGTCCCCCCCCCCCTGTCCACCACCTCCCCCAGTAGTGCTGCAACCCATCCCTCCGACCCCCCCCCCTCCTTGGGGCCTGTGGTTCCTTCGGGTGCAGGGGATACGCTGCAAGATCTTGCAGACGTGTGCAGCGCAGTACTGGCCTCCACCTTTGGCGCTGCCCCACCCCCTGTGGTGGAGTCGTCCGTCCCTGCACCCCCAACACCTGCCCTACCCCCTCCTGTCCCTGCGGTGCCTGGTCCTTCCCCACATGATGCCCCCACCCCAGTCGATCAACCAGAGGTATCTGATGTGCAGGCAAGCTAGGGGAGACGCATGGCCATGTGTCCCCCCCCAGGACTTCGTGTCTGGACTGGCCTATGGCCTTTGTAAATAGTGTCCTTTTCTACTTTTTGTTTTCATGCTGAATAAAGCATTTTGTTTTTCCTTTGCACACAATTGCTTTTCAGGTATTGATGTTGGTGCTGATGCTCTATGAGTTGGGGCGGTGATCATGTGTTGGGTATCTGGGAAATGTAGGAGTCTGCTGCTCATGGGGTGGACCCTGGTATCTGCGTGGCATCACAAGGTCTCTGCAATGATTCTTTGGTCGTGTATGCTCTTTGTGTTTGGAGACATTTGTCCCAAGGAGTGCTCCTTCCTCTGTGGCACCTGACATCTTCCCTGCAGGGAGTTGCACCATTGTTGTGCTGACCTGTGTCTACATTCCCTTGGTGGCTGATGGATCCCTTCAACTATGTCCATGCCTGCTCAGCAATGTGTCCGGCTGCATCGTCTGTGCCATCCTTGGTAGTCACTGTACTTGTGTATAGAGTATGTTGCCATGCCTCCGTGGGGAAATGGTCCCTTTTCTGCACTATGCATGTGTGTACTCCCAGCCTAGCACACATATGGTACTTGTTCTGCAGGGTATTTGGTCACCTGACTGACAATTGTGGGCATTGTATCTGTGGGAAGTCCACCCTATTCCTTCCATGGGAGACAACAACTTGGTGGCTGTACCAGCACCTGTACATTCCTATCAGTCCTGGAATGTGCGTGACAGTGTGTGTTCCCTTTGGCTCTCTTAGTTTAGTGGGTTTCACATGACTATACAGTCTTGTGACATGATCTCAGTGTGTGTATTGTGCAGCCTCCACAAGGGGTGGGTATGCATGTGTCATTTGTCATCGCACCCACATGTGGTGTGTCATGCAGTGTTGATATGGCACTCTCAACATAGTCGCACATTGGGGATGCGTTCATGGACCCATGGAGTTGTGGTCATCTGAGGATGATGCACCCACCCCTCATATGTCTGGGCACTGCTGGGAGGCCTCTGCACCCACCCCTCATATGTCTGGGCACTGCTGGGAGTGATATGCACCCACCCCTCATATGTCTGGGCACTGCTGGGAAGGATATGCACCCACCCCTCATATGTCTGGGCACTGCTGGGAGTGATATGCACCCACCCCTCATATGTCTGGGCACTGCTGGGAGTGATATGCACCCACCCCTCATATGTCTGGGCACTGCTGGGAGGCCTCTGCACCCAATCCCTTCTTATGTCTGGGCACTGCTGGGAGTGATATGCACCCACCCCTCATATGTCTGGGCACTGCTGGGAGGCCTCTGCACCCACCCCTCATATGTCTGGGCACTGCTGGGAGTGATATGCACCCACCCCTCATATGTCTGGGCACTGCTGGGAGTGATATGCACCCACCCCTCATATGTCTGGGCACTGCTGGGAGGCCTCTGCACCCACCCCTCATATGTCTGGGCACTGCTGGGAGTGATATGCACCCACCCCACATATGTCTGGGCACTGCTGAGAGTGATATGCAGCCACCCCTCATATGTCTGGGCACTGCTGGGAGTGATATGCACCCACCCCTCATATGTCTGGGCACTGCTGGGAGTGATATGCACCCACCCCTCATATGTCTGGGCACTGCTGGGAGGCCTCTGCACCCACCCCTCATATGTCTGGGCACTGCTGGGAGTGATATGCACCCACCCCTCATATGTCTGGGCACTGCTGAGAGGCCTCTGCACCCACCCCTCATATGTCTGGGCACTGCTGGGAGTGATATGCACCCACCCCTCATATGTCTGGGCACTGCTGGGAGTGATATGCGCACACTCCTCATATGTCTGGGCACTGCTGGGAGTGATATGCACCCTCCCCCATGTCTCTGTCCACTGCTGGGAGTCCGCTGCAGCCACCCACCCGCCCCCTTGGTGCAGTACACTGCTGTCCTGTGCACACACACACACCAATATACTGCTTATATGCTGCAACAGGCCCTATGCCAACATTCGTGGCGTGTGTACGCCTTGTATCCATTCTGTACTGGTGCCGTAGGGGTACAGGTGGGACGGACCCTAACCCCGCATTCATAGGGTGTACGGGCCGTACCCACGCTGTGAGGGCGTGGGTATGGCGCGTACCCCTCCATCACCACTCCAATGGTGGTACGGCCCGTACCCACGCTGTGGGGGCGTGGGTACGGGCGGTACCACCATTGTAGTGGTGATGGAGGTGTACGTGACGTACCCGCGCTGTGGGGGCGTGGGCACGGGCCGTACCACCATTGGGGTGGTGATGGAGGTGTACGCGCCGTACCCACACACTGGGGGCGTGGGTACGGCCCGTACCACCAGTGGAGTGGTGATGGAGGGGTACGCGCCGTACCCACGCTGTGGGGGCGTTGGTACGGGCCGTACCACCATTGGGGTGGTGATGGAGGTGTACGCGCCGTACCCACGCTGTGGGGGCGTGGGTACGGCCCGTACAACCAGTGGATTGGTGATGGAGGGGTACGCGCCGTACGAGGAGAGAGCAGGCCTGTATTGAAATGTGTGTGTACTGAAAGAAATGAATACTGGAAGTACCTATGATTCAAGTACAAATGTCAATACTTAATAATACTTAGGGGGTCATTAGTATGTCGGGCGGATTGCCACCGCCGACTCGGTGGTGGCCATCCGCCCTCCAAATATCCCTGGTTCACCCCCTGCCATATTAGTATGGTGGAGGGCACCGCGGCGGATGGAAAGACAGTCTGCTGCTTTTCCGCCGGTCAGATTGCAGACCTGGTGGAAAAGGGACACAATATGGTGGCGGTGCCTTGCAGGCACCGCCATCCATATTACTATGGCTGCGGTTGGATGCCTTTCCATGACGGAGACTCCGCAATGGAGAGGCATGTGGGAATTCACTGTTGGGGCCTGTTACGGGCCCCAGAGGGGGGGCTGCACTTGGGGGTACCTATGGTACTCCATTGGTATGCACAAGGTGGCAGGCACCGCGCGGTGCCTGTCACGTTGTGCAGGCCAATGCACAACATGCATATTTGACTTTGTGGCGGGTGCTGCACAAAGCACCGCCCGCCACAATGTTAAATGTGCAGGATGCGACCGCCAGGGTGGCGGTCGCTTCCTGATGGGCACAGCGGGACCGCCGCACCTCTGGCGGGCGGTCCCGTTTACTGTTACGGTGGAGGGCATCGTAATTGACCCCTGAGTGGGTTTAATAGACAGGACAACTGTACTTTCCTGATAACTTACATTGGTGTAAAATGCATTTGGAAAAAAAAAAAACTATTAACGAGTCTAACAAAATAATTCAGGCATCTTCCGCTTCATTTGGGAGTGTTGGAACGTGGGGATCCAGTGAAATATGGAGGTCATCTCCTTCGACATGCCATAAATAAAACACTACAATTATAGCTTTAGGCATGTCACTTACAAATCATCATCATGCGTTTAAGTCTAATTAGTTTAACTGAAACCAACAGACCCTTCAACAATAAATTCATTAAAGTGCTTGGTGCGCGGCTCCCCTGGCTAGGTCTGACGGCTCCCCAGGGACCCATGGTGCTCAGTTTGGGTGAATGTGAATGGTTTTACGATGTCCCTCAAACCTTTGTCCTCCAATGCATTGAACTGGCCTTAACAAAAAACTTTTTTGCCTATAAGGACCAGCTATACCTGCAGGTGTCCGGTACATCGATGGGGGCTACATTTGCCCCCAGTCTGGCATGTATTTATGTGGGCCAATTTGAAACCAACCACATCTTTCATTGCACCAATCCCTTCCAGAGGAATATTGCCCTCTGGAAGAGATACATCGATGATGTGCTCTGTATTTGGAAAGGCTCTGCTGTAGATCTTGATAGGTTTCTTCAGTGGCTCAATGGCCTCGATGAATGCCTTAAATTTACCTGGACCATCAGTAATACCACAGCCACATACTTGGATCTTGACATCAGTGCAGCGAACCGGAAATTGGTCACCAATGTCCACCAGAAACCTACCGACAAGAACTCCCTCCTTCACTATAGATCCTATCACCCTAGGGCATTGAGGGACAATCTGCCGGTGGGACAATTCCTGCGATACCGCAGGAATTGTTCTAACATCGAGGACTTTGTACGACAAGCAGAAACCTTATCATGCAAACTGGAGGCCCGAGCTTACCTTACAAAGGTCATCAAGCAGGCTAAAAAACGAGCCCTCAATACCCCACGAGCGGCCCTCTTGGAGAGAACACCTAAAACCCCAGGAGAATGTATTCCCGTAGTCACCACTTTTGGCCCCTTGTCAACTCAAATCAGACAAGTGATCAGGAAACACTGGCCATTACTTCACACTCCTACTATGACCATGCCCCAACCCCGTTTTGCCTTTAAGCGCTCCACCAGTTTACGCGATCGCCTTGTGCACTCACGACCCAAGTGTGAGATTAAGTCCACAGGGATCCCGCCGGGACATTATCAATGCGGCGGCTGTAATGTATGCGAACTAACCACTCCAACTAAGAGTGTTATATTGGCAAATGGCAAGAGTTGGTATTTTTTTTTTTTTTTTTTGAAACCGTTTATTACAGAATCCAAAAGATATACAGAGATGGGCCTACAACCTTCAGGCCGGCCGCTAGCAAACAGGAAGAGCGTATAGTACAAGCAGTAGAACACACGCTGCGGCAGAAGAGAGATCACAGGAGTTGAAAGAAGCGTCGGCAGCCACACCAGCCGGACCCCACACAACGGTTTCATTTTTATATAAATAACGAAAAAACAAGTCCACAAGGCAACCCACAATCGAAGCAGCAGCATGTAAAGAGTTGGTATTTGAATGCGTTCAGCAATTGTAATACGAACAACGTTATATACCGACTGACATGTCCATGTGGCCTCCACTACATTGGATTGACCACGCGAAAAGTGAAGGTTCGTGTGCAAGAACATTTGAGTACCATCCAGACGGGTAAATTAACTACAAAGCTGGTCCAGCATTGCACGACAGCCAGACATGGCCCTCACGGACTACGTTGGGTAGTACTGAAGCGGGTCTGGGGTGATAGCTATAACATGAACGCCAGATTAACAACGAAGGAGGCACGGTGGATCTACCAGGAGGGAGCAGATCGACATGGCCTCAACGATTATATAGAGTGGAATCAGGTTGCAAATTAATACTTACATCACAGTGCAACCGCATCCAAATGAACTGCATTATCTATATCACCAAGCACACACATAGTGACAGGTTGGTTAGGGCAACCTTTGTAGCCCCGACTCATATCCCGCAGGAACATTCATGGGAGAGCATTGGTAATTATTTGCATTATACGTTAGTAAGATACATAATCGTTGATGGGGTTGGGAGTTTGTGCAATGCTGCAGCTACTAACTAACTCAGTAAGCCAATTGAGTAGGGCGATGTAAGGGACAATGACATAAGTATACCATACACGCATCTCCTAGTATGGGTATGTTTCACTGGGGACATAAGATGGCCGCCATTGCCTTCAATGCACGCTCGTGCATGCCAATAACACCACACACGCAATTTTTCTGCTATGTTGTAGCCATTAATTAACACATGAAGCCAATTGAGCAGGGTGATGTAAGGGACAATGACATAATTACACCATACAGGCATCTTTAGTATGGGTATGTATCCCTGTAGACACAAGATGGCCCCCACTGCCTTCAATGCATGTTCGTGCATGCCAATGACACCATACACGCTAGTTCTGGTTTACACAAGATGGCCGCTACAGCCTCCAGTACACGCTCGCGCATGGGCATAACCAACGTGCGCGTAGCATTTAAACAGGAAAGGGCCATAGAGCCTGTGATGGAGGCTTGACAGAACCCGGAGCGCAACACTGACGAGGTGAGACCGACATCGGGTTATGGGCGGGAGACTGAATACAGAGTAAGGTGAAGATAGATACTCTTAGTTTTCGCTAGAGGTCATCGAGCATATCTAGCCTTTTCGATTTTGGAGAACGGGGTGTTGTCATCGGAGAGCCTACTCTGGAGGTATTCCGTCACTATAAACTAACTATATACAGACACTATAACTAGGAAGGTATATGGTTAATACCACGAACGCGATGAGGAAGCGAAGTGCAGTCTTTTATATGGCCAGCCTCACATGAGGGGATGTGTCTGGTAAAAAACGACACAAGTGTGGCAGCTACATGGGGCAATTATAGGATTTCGAGCAGCCGGTTATTATAGGGTAGTGGGCCCACACACAGCTAGTAACAAACATATGTGTGTATGTTGTGGAATATTGATATGTAATGTGATAATTTTCTGTTTCTATGCATTTTAGATATATGAATCCGCGGGTTGCGGGTAAGCAGCTCAGGAGCATCTGAGGTAGCACAGATCCTCCCATTTTTGAGGGGTGAGGTATGCTGTAAGTGAGCAACCCCAACGGTAAATATGATTGATACAAATGATGTAGGCATAGTGCCAATTGCAGTTAATTAATGCAAACTGCCAAAATGTCTGATTGAATGTATGTCTCCCCGTTATGAGCAACTGGGGTGCTTAGCTGAATGAATGTGTGTCTACTTTATGTTTCCCGTAGGTCCTGACAGATACCACACTGGTCAGATCAAGCAAAGCAGAGAGGCTAGTCGACCCTAGCCCTGAAGAAGTTGCCGCCAATCCATACAGGCAACGAAACATGTTGGTTTTAGTGGACAGCCACACAGCACTGAATAAAAGTCTCATTTAGCCAGTGTGGTATTGCCCGGTTTTAATTGGGAGTATTGTGGGTCCTGATGAGACTCATTCTCCCTTGTCTTAGGGTCGACACCCACTTCTTTCTCCTTTTTTTCTTTGGAAGATAGACACAGCCTAGATTATTAGTTCCACTTCACATTAGGTATTAGAACAGACACTAGACCTTTGTTTCACTCTTTATTTTCATTTCGGACGGCAGTTGCCGATGATGAGAAGGTGAGGTAGCGGGCGAGTACCTGTCTGCATATACCTCGTGGGGGTTCGTCCGTGAGGTACTGCCGTCCCCCTCACTTTTTTGCACCTCTTTCTTTTGAGGCATTGGAACAGATACCATATTGGATGGTTCTGGTGAATGTGAGGTTGCTTTTTCTTCCTCTGTTCTTCTCACACACAGTGGTGGGGTAACCACAGTCTTCTAGGGGAAACACTTTGCCAAACACACCTAGTTTTCAGGTATTTAGATAGCCAGAGACACTAGAACTCCGTAACGACTGGGTATCAGCACCGCAAAGACGGCTAAAAAGCAACAAGTTGTGCATTAGCCAGCACGTTGAGTAGAAAGTGTTGAGTGTGTCCCTGTGCTGAAAATAAAGATTGGTGTACGGGGCAGGTCCTTTTGTGTATATGGCTCAGTTTGGGAACCACAGGTCTACATCATACTAGTCATTGTATATTATCGGTATTGTCCTACACCATGGTAATTGTTGTATAATATATGTATTGTTATACATCATTCTAGTCATTGTATACTATCTGTAACCATGCCCAGCCTCAAACATTTCTGTAAAGGTGAGGACTCCTCGTCTGTGGTTTCCAAAAGCAGTTAAGCACTGCGATTACAAATAAACAAACAGCTTTATCTGTGTATTTTTAGAGTAGGTCATATGTTTACAAAATGCATGGTCAACGCAAAATACGCAAGAATGAGCTGACTTACACCACATTTTACTACCAGTCGAAAATCAATGCCATTCCTGTTGCTCCTCCGGACACGTGGACTTACTGCCATTGTGTGCTGTGTTTCTGGTATTTCAAGCACTGTTAAGTGTGAATGTTCCTTTTGGGAGGACCATTAACGTATGCGGGCCAAGGGCCCCTAGATCCTTGAAGTGCCTCTGTATGCAATCTAGAAAGAGGCAAAGAGTGTAAGTGAGCGGTAAGCAGAGAAACGAATGAAAAGAATCACCAAGACATCAGATCATAAAAAAGAGAGAGAGAGAAGAAAAAAGGCAGAGAAGGAAAGAGAGAGGCAGAGAGAGAGAGAAAGAAAGACCGAACACAGAGAAATGGCAAGAGAGAGAGAAAGGGCAAGAAGAAAAGAGAACAAGAAGGAAAGAATGTGTGAAAATGAAGACAAAAATTGGTTGCAGTTGATCAAATACATAAACTGATACAGAAGGGGAGAGAAAACAAAGAGAAATAGAAGGACAAGGAGAAAAGAAGAACAAAGTAAAAAAGATTGAGACTGCAAGGAAAGAGAAGAAAACTTAAATGGTACAAGCAAGTAAAAGGCAATAGTAACAAAGAGGAAAAAACTAGGAGAAATAACATATTTCTCCATGATATGCCTCTCTATGGTAGGCTCATGATTTTGATGCAATTTCTGGTTTACTGCCTTTAGCAAATCTGAGATTGCCTCAAATTCCATGGGTTGATGCATGAAAACGTCCATGCTCCACCAATGTAACACCTACTACAAGGAAATGTAACACAACGCAGTGCAAGCCACAGGGTTGCACTACATTTCTTTACAAAGTCTGCAAGGCCACACACATTGGCTCTTCCTTGGCTTTGTAAACCTGGGCTAGCATTTTGTATTGTGGCTTTAAATCTGAATTTCGTGAAGTCCTGTAATATCTGGTTCGATGACATAAAAATAGTTTCTCCAACCACTTTCTGAAACCAAAAGCATTCTAGCCTCATATTGTGGACATGTGACTCCATGAAACATAAGAACTTTAACCAAGACAGGCAGTCTCACAAATTAATTGAATTCAGTTCTCATGGATTACCCGTTGGCACTTAAATGTGAGGGACTAGTAGTTAATGGATTAAATCATACTTCCACCACACAAGACCATGACTAGGTTGGCCATGTGGACCAAGGAGATCCCCCACTCAACAGGCTGCACCCTGGTTGGCTACTTTTAAATCTGAGGCAGCCATTAAGCAGCAAGGAAACGCTCACTCCTGCTAGTGTTTGTCGTAGAAGCAGCTGGCTTCTGCTGGGGATAGGAAGGTCCAGCCATACAGCCCAGGAACAGCCTGTGCAATACCATATCACGCGGGTCCTCCCTCCATTGTCCTACGTCCAATGAGAAAGGCTATGCCACAGGTGAGTAGGGATGGTAAGTGGGGATTAGGCGATATGTGTGATCTGATACGGCAGCAATGATCTATATGTGGTGTTTTTCTGTAAACTGAAATCTAAACAGTATTTTGTACAAAGGAAAGACCCGGTGGATAATGGAATGGCAATGATGCTTCTTAGATCTAGCTAAACAAGCGCATCTGTCGCCTGACCTTACGTGATCAACAGAAAAAGACAATTCATAAGTATTACTGAGAGCAGATTAGGATCCGCTCATTTGTTGGTTTCTTTGAGTACAGCATTTGATTGGGCAGACGTTGTGTGATTCCACAAAAAAGAGAGCTTGTATTCCATGTTTTGCCTTGTGGGGAGGCTTAAGCTCAATACAGGACTGAGTTGGCCATAGGCGGGATCTGTTTACTATGAAAAGTAGCAATAAAAGAATGAAGTCTGATATGTTTATTGTGAAACGCAAGTGTTTACCGAGCCCGACAGGATTATAAGTATTGTGGGAAGATCACAAGCCATTCAGAATCCCCCGGGCTATCCGCTTCATTAAAGAAAGCTTAATCCCTTGACAAAATGCAGACAAGAATTGGAATAATTGGTGGATTGAGATGCCTCAAACCTAATTCTCCCCCTTTTTTTCCATTCCTAAGTGGATCCCTAGGGTCCACCTCAGAATTTTACATTTTGCAGCCCGCAGTAATACCCTTCCTGCCGGTAGTGCCATTTCAGTGGCTGGAATTACCAGAGCCATTATTGGTTGACTCATTGAAAATCTCCTTCCTGTTCCTTTCATATGTCCAACGCTTCAGATTCAGTGGCGTGATTACAGTAAAGCACAGCGGTAGACTGACACTGATGTTAATGTAAATGTATTTATACAAAATAGAGGGTTTTTCATTTTCCTACAAGTGAGGTTTCCCTCTGCTCATGGGTTTAGTAATGTTCTTATATCTATACAGTTTAGCTTTTTGCCTGTCTTCTTTTAATTTCAAAGTATTTTATTAAGTTTTGAGAGAACAAATATACATAAATCATATGCTAAGTATTAATACAAAGTAATAGTCCAAAACTATACAAAACAAGATATAAAACATACGATAAAACAATGCAAAGCAATATTAATAGTACAAAGTAATAATTGGCCTGAGATCATGTGTAGTGAGCTAGTCTGCAAAGATAGGTAAGAGGAAAGAGGGATAGAGACGAGGGAAAAAGGAACCATTACTTTCCATGTGTATAGAGATATGCTCATCAACCTTTAGTATACAGGAGTGCAAAGTGTGGTTGTGAGTGGTTGTTAGAGGAAGAGCCACTGACGGCTACTAATATATCTATGAGGTTAATTGCGTTAGAACTTAAGTGAGATAGTGTATACCCGTAAACCTGCCTGAGGTGGTTTGTTTGAGGTGAAATAGTTGTCAAATCTGTCCCAGATGTGTCTAGCTGGAGAGTTCCATGGTGATTGTTGGAGGGAGATATTGGCTGTGCCTCTAATATGCGTGATTCAGTTAATCCAACATTTGAATTAGCCTTTGGTGTGTCCTTCCAATTGTTTAGGACTATTGTTATTGCTGATGTGAGTAAACGGTCTATAAGTGCCTTGTCTGCTTGGTTTCCTAGGTCTGCCTTAAGAAAGCCAGCAATTAGGGAGGCAAATTCTTTTTTTAGATGGCAGACAACAAACTTCATACAAGCCTGTCTTCTTTTAAAAATAACATTATGTGTGCATTTGCAAAATGCATGTTCAGCCCATGGGACTTCTTGGCCCTAGTTAACAGATGTTTGTTGTTATCCAGTTGAATTGTTCTGTTATGGAAGCTGATTTTATGGGCATCAGAAGGAGAAAGGCCTTGGCAAGATTCGAGCCTGTGCATATGGGGTCAAGCTCATTGGTTCAATGATCCATAAGACCAGCTGTTAACCAGGTTCTTAACCCTTAATGTCCCAATGCTCCAGCTCAGGCAGGCTTTACTACAAGCCCCTAATCCCTTTCTCTTCTCTCATCTCAGTTAATCTGCTGCTTACCACAGACCCATGCAACTCGTCTCCCCTGATGTTTGCACACTGGACTCAGCGGTGCAAGTCCACATGGACCTGCCAGACCAGCGAGCTCTCAAAGTAAATGTGGATTGTGCAAAGGCTGCTGGCCTCACCAGGTTTAATGATTGACTGATGGTGGGTGAAAGGTGGCTTCTTGAGCGGGTACACAGCCAGAGTTTGAATGGTGCACCAGAGATCAGGTGCACCAGAGATCAGACAAATACATCCAAATAAATCCACACAGTGAAACTGACTCACACCTGCGTGAGCCTGTGTGTCCTGATTGTGTTGAATGTTGACTTCTCCTCACTACTTGGTGATTTGCCAATAGGTTGGCTAACAGGACCATAGAAGGTTATTCCTTTCTTCATCAATGGTTTGAGGGTTTCATTCGGGTTGGTATATGTATGGATGATGGATAAATGGACAAACGGTTTGAGTGTTTTACTGGGATGGGTGGGTAGATGGATGGATGGATGAATGGATAGGCAATTAAACGGATGGATAGGAAAATTCCAGACTCCCTTCCTACACCTCACTGACAACAGGATGCTCTAGCCCCCCTCACTCACACCTCAGCCACACTCACCTACTCTCCCTTAAGGTTTAGTTTCTGGGAGCACTCACTTGAGCGTTGTCAAAGTTTCAAACTTTATGCCAGCATTCCCCCCTTTGCCAGGTTTGTAGTAGATGGCCAGTGATTTCCGGCCTCGGTCTGCCTTACCCAGTTGCCTAGCCCAGTTAAATTTCCTAGGTGCTAGTTACAGAAGGGTGTTTGGATGTGGTTCGTGCCCACAATGGGGCAATGTAGTCGTAAAGTGTTTTTAAGCAACATTTGGGAAGCTCTAGGGAAAACTTTACAACTTCCCTAAGACTGCAAATGTTTTCACTTAACCCCATTTGTGTCACAATCAAAGATCATTTAAAAAAAAAAATGGTTATGAATAAAACATCATGTCCAGAAAACAATGTGCCCTACTCACAAAGGTAATTGCGGCCATTATCATGGCCCAAAGTGCTTCATTCACGCCTTACAAAAGGATTCCTGGCAGTCACAAAATGCACTTCCTGCTGCAGATTTGTTTGCCATGAGTGTGGAGAAATACGGAGTAGTAAATCCCACGCAATTACCAGGAAGTAAACGGAACAAGGCAGGGTTTGCCTGGTAAGTTTGGGATCGCACACAAACATGTAATTAGTAGTCACTAACGAAATTTGGAACATATTTATAACACATTCACGATCGAAGCAAGTCACCTTGGGGTACTTTGTGACAGGGAAAAGGCAGGAATGTGCCATATTTAAAATAATTCGGCACATTTCTGCTTTTGTCCCTGCACTGGCCCCGTTTTTGCTGCCTTGCGCCTAATGAAGGTACCCTGGTGCAAGGTTACCTCTGTTGCTGCAGGATTGTTTTTGTATATTCCTCTTTCTATGTGTGCTGCAGAATGACATTGCCAAAAGAATGCCCGAAATGCTACTCCTGGTCCAGGCATACTTCTGGGAATGTTTATAAGTTGTAAATCTCCATGCATACTTTTATTTTTTTTATGAATCTAAAACAGAATATTCTTCTGAACAAACTGTGAATTGACCTATGCATGAATAGGTCGGTTTTTGATTTGTGGTGGGTCGTATTCGACCTACCTCATGAATTTTAATGAGGTAGGTCACAAATTGCCACCTATTATGAATCGCAGCCATCACCGGGTTGGTAGCCTGCTGAGGCCAGCAGACCACCATGTCTGTGATTGCCTTTAAATAAAGCAAACTTTTTTGGAAATGCAACCCGTATTCCCTAAAGGAAAACAAGATGCATTTAAAAAAAAAAAAAAAAAACTTTTTTTTAAAGTATAGGTGGTCCATTAGATTATTACCTACTCTTCTAAAATATTTTTTTCAACATTCACAAGGGGGAATGGGTCTCTTGCGGACAACTTCCTGTTTTGCGAATGCCTTGCCACCTCCTTTGAGAAGGCGGTAAAAAATTAATGTTTTGTAACCGAAACTCAGTCGCAAAACATTAATATATACCCCTGTGATTCAATATTTAGAAGGGATAACCTAAAGACACCCCTTCCAAATACTGAATCAATATTGGCACACAACTAGTTATCGAATCACAATTTATGGTTTGTACATAGCAAAAGGTATTTTTGCGATCTGTGAATTGGGCCAGTTGCGACCGCAAAAATGCTTCGTACATCTGGGCCTTAGTGTTTTAACTTTTCTACTATTTGCCTTGAGCTGAAGGTTGACCCCTGTACAGATGGTGCTGCTGCAGTCCAGAGTGGAGAGGTCCCAGGATTGCTTGGTGGTTCTGTTGTCTGCTTTCAGGATCTAGATTATGACTCAGGCAGGGGAGACATTTGGGACTTGTGCGCCTGTACCTGGTTTGTGATGTGAACTTGGCACAAAGTCCACCATGAAGCAAAGGCAGCTTTGCGTTTGGTCTGAGTGGAGAGGGGAATCAGCCTGGGTATCAAGACCGTTTTGGATTTAGGCTTCTTTGCAGGCTTTGAAGATTAGGATGAATTCTGTCTGCTGTAGCTTCAGTGCTTGACAATCTCGCTTGAATGATGCGAAGTCAGATTCTTGGACTTTCTGGTGACGTTGACAAATGTTTTATGGTAGGTAAAGAGGGATCCGAGTGACCCTATTTGCAGATTGACGAACACTGGTGTGAGTGTCTATGACACGCGTGATCTTCTGCTGTGTTTTTAGGTAAGATGCATCTTTTTGTTCAAAATGGATGTAGGGATGTATTTCATGCTACAAGAAATGGCACAAAATGCCAGCATTTCGTGTAATAATGTATATTAATTCACATTTTGGGGCATTTTGTTTGATTTCCTCAAAGGGAATTACATTAATTTCGCCAAGGCCTGGTTTTCACTAAGCCTCCAATTTAAATGAATTTTAGAATAAATGCGTTTTTTGCAACAAAGCATGAGTGAGCAAGCATAAAGCATGTAGGAAAAAGTGTCTCTCCAAGCAAGAGACTCTGGGGTATATTTACAAGGGGATAGCACCACCAGAACGTCATTTTTAGCGATGTTCTGGTGGCGCTATGCCCTCCTCCATTTTTACAAAGCATTGTTAAGCCACATTTTGTGGCTTAATGCCACCTTGTAAATAAGACCCCTTGAAGCACATCACTTATAATGAAAGGGGCGTGCAATGGGTGTTGCTGTGGGCATTCCATCAGAAAACCCATTTATTTTCGACACTGCCCCAGATTTACAAAGATGTGCAAATCTGAGGCAGAGCCAAGAACTAATGCCATGCAAGAGCAGGCGTTAGAATGACAAAATTAGGAGAAATACTTTTATTTCTCCTCGCTTTTTCTTTTTCTATGTGTGTTGCTTTCTGCAGCACACATAGAAGTAACAAATCACCAATCGGGATTGTTTATGTGCAGGAAGGGACTCCTTGCTGAACATAAATAACCATTCCCTGCAATGCAGGCACCCTTGCACTCTGGTGCAAGAGTGCCTGCATTGGAACTAAGCAGCTAATTTTTAGCGCCAACATTAGGGAAAACACAGGCTGCGCCATATTGTTGTAAATTGGCGCATCCTGCATTTTTGAAATGTTGGAGCACATTGCAATCGTTGTAAATATGCCCTTCAGAGAGAGAGAATAATTGAACAGCTATCTGGCAGGTTTGGTGCCTAACAGATTAGCAGTCTGCCCTCTTTCCCAAGTTCCATGAGTGAGCTGCATCCAGGTACCTTACTCGGCAGATTTCAGTGCTGCTGTTACCAAAGTACAAACCGCTGAACAACTTTTTCATTTCTCAGCCCAAGTCTCAAGTCCTGAGGGATCACCACTGGTCACTGATGGAACATGGATGCAGTGCCCTCCATCCACAGACCATGGAAGATGCCATTGGCTCTTTGTAATTGTAATTGCATTTGTGTTCATACAGCGCTTACTATCACTGACGAGCCGATGAAGCGCTTTACAGTGAGTAGCACGCTGCTTCACCACAGGAGGAGGGTGAAAGGCTTCAAGCCTCCAGAAAAAAACTTAGAGGCTGGACTTCCTCCATCCATGGAACAGAAGTTAAAATCCTGGCAACTCCATGTTTCACCCACAACTGCGTCCTGAGCGTGGTGCAGAGGCAAATGGAAGCAAGTTACAAAGCTTTCCTGAGCATTATTCAAACTTACAAATACAAAAGCTCTGAGGGGCATATGTACAACGAAGTGGCGGAGTATGACGTTAGCCTTCCTGGCTTACCGCTGCACTCCGCCACTTCAGAAACGCAGGACTGCATCATATTTACAACAATCTGGTGCAGCCCTGCGTTTGCCCCTGTGATGGCGCTAAACTTAGCAGCCTAGCACAAACGCAGGCACCCTTGCACCATAGTGCAAGGGTGTCTGCGTTGAGGGGAATATTGTTTATGTGCAGCAAGTTCTCCCTTTTTGCACATAAACAATGAATGGCAATTTACTGGTTCTATGTGTGCTGCCCAACGCAGCACACACGGAAACAACAAAAACAAGGGAAATAAAGCATTTCTCCTCGTTTCGCCTGTTTAAGACCAGGTTTTGCCTAGTCTTAATTTCAGCACTGCCTCCTATTTACGCCACACTTGGGGCAGAGTCAAAATCAATGGGTGTTGCGGTGGAACGCCCATCACAACACCCATTGCCCTCCCCTTTCACGCTAAGTACAGCGTGAAAGGGTGCCTTATTTACGTTAAGTGGCTTAACGCTGCCTTGTAAATAAGGCAAAGCCTCTATCACCACCACAACATCCGTAAAAGTAAAGTTGATGTGGCGATAGGGACTTGTAAATATGCCCCTGTAACTCTACAAGCAAACAGGCAGGTGGTCACAAGTCTATCTATATTCATTTGAACATATAGATCAACTTTCAAGAATTTTCCACAAAGGTGAGACTGTAGGAAGCCTGTTCTAGACATTCCAGTGGAAGTTTCAGGTGGATGGGCAGGACAATGCAGTGCCGGTGAGGTGATCTCCCACTCAGAGGAAGATAAGTGGCGATGCTGCTAGGGGCAGGTATTAACAGTGCAGCAGGTGCAGTGGCACCAGTCACCAATAATCTGCTGGGTCCACTGCACACGAATGATAGCTTGTTTTTACTACAAGAGGACAATTTTCCTTGCTTGAACTGGGGCACATGACAGCATGACTACTGCTGCTTTGCAAACACACTTATCAGCATATGCAGACTTTCGCTGAGTGGGCTGGTGTGAGTGATGCTGTAAGAGTGGAAAAGAGCTGACAGTGTGAATATTCTCAGATAATCTCTGGGGATAGGCAGGCCTGCCCTTCACATAGCTTTCCTGTCCAACTTGTAATTGTGCAGGAAAATCCCAAACTCGAGAAACAGAATTTAGAGTGCCTGCACTAACCATAGTTATCACACGTGTGTGCTCAAATAACACACCTGAGATTTTTTTTAAATAGTGCGTCTTTATACTGGCTATAACAAATATTTTTCTATCACACATTAAATTAGTCTTATAGAATTAAAAAATCCTCCCCTGGAGATACATCCTCTTTCCCCACGTGTCCTGTGTGCTTCAGAGCCTTGTGTCGAAGACCTAGGGGCTTATTTACAAGCCCCTTGTGCCGCTGGTGCATCACTTTTAATATGGGATAAAGTGATGCACTTGTGGCGCAAGGGGCTTGTAAATAAGCCCTCTAGTTATCACGGTGCGCCTCATACATAACTCTCCAAGGGTATTAAAATACAGCAAGGTTGTGATAGAGGAGCCTGACATGGAAAGTCCAGGAAATATTGCTACAAAGGGCCCTATTTATCAAAAAGTAACACAGCGCAGCATAGGAAAGGGCAGGAACGCGCCATATTTATTACAATACGGAACATTCCTGTCCTTTGCCCAGTGCTGGTGCACAATGGGCTGCCTAGCGCCAATGCAGGCACCCTTGCACCATGTTGCAAGGGTGCCTCCGTTGCAGGCAGTATTGTTTTGTGCAGGATGGGGCACCTTCCTGCACAAAAACAATTCTGAGCGGCATATTCCTCTTCCTATGTGTGCTGCAGAATACCCAGGTCTATCAGTAATAGTAAATCTGGGAATGTGTTACAATCCATGGGAGTGGCAATTGAACACTCCTGCAATGCCCATGGAACACCTTCCCAGGGCAGAGAAACGCAGCACAGCAATTTGCGCTGCAATTTAGTATTTGCGTCGTGCATGCACCACATTGCGTGGTACAAACGGGAAGCAAATCCTTGATAAATAGGGCCTGCAAACACACTTAGGCGCCGATTCCGATGTCGGACGGACTCAGGTCCATCCGACATCGGTCAGGAGCCGTAACTGACCGACCTGCTGTCGTTGGTTACGGCCCTGCTAGTACGATGGTCGCACTCGTGTACAACACAATGCAAGCATGTATTCCGAGCGGAATTCATGCTTGCATCATGGAAAGCAGGGGTGCAGTTCATCCCTGCACCCTGTGGGCAGCACCCCAAGGTGCCTGCCACCGGGTGCAGGGATCCACAGAGGGCACCATAGGTGCCCCCAGGCCGCCATACGGCAGCCTCGCACCCATGGGGGCCCTACTGGGGGCCCCCAAAGACAGTTTCCGACTGCACGAAAAGGCAGTGAAAAACTGCCATCGTACTCCCTCGGTCGCAAAGAGGCGGCCGGGGGGAGTACTGAGGGATTTACGGACGGCGGACAGGCTCTCCGAGCCTGTCGTCCGAATCCGGAAATCCGTGTCAGATTCCTTTCCGACCGAGCCCATCAGAATGGTTTGGTTGGAAAGGAATCTGGCCGACACGTTCCGATTCGGTCGGAAGGGCTCCGACCGTCCGTCGGAGCCCTTCCGACCGAAATCGGAATCGGACCCTTAGTGTGTTTGCAGGAGCTGACAGGGTTGTAACACCATGACACAGGGTAAGTAGGAGCCTGACACATGGAGTGCAGCAGTCTGTCCCAAAGTGTGCAGGATACTGACAGAGCAGATGTAGGGTGTTTAGATGCACTTTTTTTGCTCAAGAAAATTTTGAAGAAAGTTGTGTCAAATAGTATATTTTAAAGCCCAACTTTCACAAAAATGTGATCAGCAGCCATAGGCTAGTGTGAACAAGACGCCCCGGATTTCACGGGACAGTCCCAGTTTTCAAAGGAGTTTTCCCGGTGTTCTGATGCTTTTTTTTCATTCTAAATACATGTCCCTGTTTTTGGGTTAAAGTTTGAGTCATCCTGCAAAGAAGAACCGAAATATATGCTCAGGGCTTCACAAAATAACTATATAGGTAATTTGTCTTCTTCTTTTAGGCGGAGAGGGGAGACAGAGTGGGGAGGAGAGTAGGAGGGGAGCTCAGGGTGGAGGTCCACCTATACCTAATGTTACGTAA
The DNA here is from genome assembly GCF_964204655.1 of Triturus cristatus. Lineage (NCBI taxonomy): Eukaryota > Metazoa > Chordata > Amphibia > Caudata > Salamandridae > Triturus > Triturus cristatus. The sequence goes on from NC_140590.1 coordinate 1,717,514,260, forward strand.
ACCCAGCCATGTAAATGTGTGTGTGTGTATATATATATTCACTGAAAAAACCATAGGTTTCACACATGTTATAGTTAGCGGAAATTTTTCTGATAAAAAACCAATGAAATTCCCCCGTTATAGTTAGTGCAGGCAACTATAACCCACGCGACCGCAATCCTCTGCTGATGCTAATACTGTATTTCGACACTTATTTGCCCATGTCTTCTTCCATAAATTTTTAGCTATACATATATTACAAATATTTTTTTTTCATAAAGACACATATGTCATCAGCAGAAGATTGCGGTCGCGTGAGTTATAGTTGCCTGCACTAACTATAACGGGGGAATTTCATTGGTTTTTTATCAGAAAAATTTCCGCTAACTATAACATGTGTGAAACCTATGGTTTTTTCAGTGAATTTGCAAGGTTTTTTAAATGCTAATTCCTAACTATAACGTGTGTGAAACCTATGGTTTTTTCAGTGAATTTGTACGGTTTTTTAAATGCTAAGTTACTTTACGCCATTCGTGGCGTGCGCGCCCACTTAACGCAGTTTGTTCCGTGCGCGCACAGTGAGCACGCGGTGCGCTTCGCGCACCGCGCGCCCACTTAACGCAGTTAGTGCCGTGCACGCACGGTGGGCACGCGGTGCGCTACGCGCACCGCGTGCCCACGTTACGCTAGATGGGCCATGTACGCACGATGCGCTTCGCGCACCATGCGCACATGGAGGACATATGATGCACTTCGTTTTGAAAGGTAATATTTTAATTTTTCACACCGGTTATAAGCCATGCACAAATGGTGCCCTTCGGGCACCATTTGCACACAGGGTGGGGAGAGTGTGGATACTTTTTTTTTTTTTAATATTTTTTTACCGTACGCGTACGGTAAGCGTAATCGGCGAAATTAGCGAAAAAATAAACATTCCGTTTTTGGCCTTGGGGGATCTTTGGGGACTCCCTCAACATGGCTAGGTGCTTTGGAGCTGTCCAAACAGCCCCTTTACATGTTTTTGTGCTTTGTATTTTAATCCACACTCTCAGTGCGAGAGAGAAAATGGCGGCCGCCGCTTCCTGGTTCCGGCCGATTCGAATGTTTACTAAGATCTAAGAGCCAATCAGAATCGCGCTCGCGCACGTCACCGTACGCGTACGGTAAGCGCACCGTAAGCTGGCTCAGATATATATATTGATTTAAAGGCTATTTTCTCAGAATCTACTGAACAGATTTACACCAAACCTACAAAAGGCACTTCCTTGACCTGAGGACTACCTCTCTGCCAAATTTCAAGTAATTCTGTTCAGCCGTTCGGGCTGTAGCTGTGTCTAAAGGTCCTATGGAAAAATGCATGGGAAAAACGCGTTTTGGGACCCCCCTTTTATCTCAGCCCCCGCTTGACGAATCCCCCCGAGACTTTCAGGGTAGGAGCGGAGCGTAGCGCCCCACCTATTTTGAAAAATTCGCGAGGATTCGTCGACCGGCGCAAAAGTTATTCAAAATAGAATGTTGCGGATTTCCTATGGAAACGTGGTCCTAACTATAACTACCTACTGGCGACCGCCAGTAGGTAATATATATACACACACTCTCACACATACACACACACACACGCATGCACGCACACACACACACATATATATATATATATATATAAAATTAGGTACTTGTAAAGTGCAAACTACTCACTCCTACGGGTCTGATGGCGCTGGGGGCGTAAGCTGAGCTGCTGACGGACTTGGGGTAAAGCCAGCGAGCTACTGATCCCTACTGGTCTGAAAGTGCTGGGTACGGAAATTAAGTGAGCTATTGCCTAGAGTGTCATGCTGCTAAATTGAGCTGCTGCTGGACTCGGGTATGAAACCGTGAGCCTGTGTTTGCTATACTGGGAAGTCATGTGGTCTGGGCACTGTGCAACACTTTTCCGACTATATGGTCCTTAGGTGGTGTTGTACAGGGAGTGCGAAGGTAAATCAATACGGCACTTGTAAAGTGCGAACTACTCACCCCTATGGGGGAGAAGAGGTGGTGATCAAAGCGAGAGCTCTGTGCTGCAAAGTCAGATGGTCTGGCCGCTGCATCACAGCTGTGTGGAGAATACATTTTGGCGAGGGTGCGGGAGTTGCCGTTACCTGGCCCTAAAATAGCGGGCCTAAGTTGTCAGTTATAGGGTGGCTCTAAAAAGAGCCCTTGTGTTGATTAGTTGGAGCTACATATAAGTGCGGATGCACAGCTTCAAGTTATTCAGGAAAACTCGATTTCCGTGATCTGTGAAGTGTACTCCATCACTTCTGTAGATATCAGCCATATCAAAACGTATGTTGTTGTTGTAGATGGACCCCATTTTGTGGTCTCCGAGGTATGCAGACACAGCTTTGTTGAGTTTCTTTCTAGATTTTTCAATCCTAGGACAATTTTTTTTTTACCATTTCCACTTCTGTCTTTGGCATATATTGGAATATACAAAGACAGTTTGAGGGAAAAGTAACATCAATTGTCCAAAGGTGTCCTTCATAAGGTTTTTTCCAAACCTACCCCAGTCAATGTGCCTAGGTCGTTTCCACCACAGTGCACAATCATGAGGTCAGGGTGTTGGAGATGCAAACAGGTTTTAACCAAAGGCAACAATTGGTGCCACTTCAATCCTCTCTGTGCAAACCATTTAATGTCCACATTTTATAAACCTAGGTCTAAGTCAATAAGTCTCTGTTCTGCATACCTCTTGCACCAGAAAATATAGCTATGTCTTACGATCCACACAAGCATTTTGAAGCTATGGCTGGAAGGTATGGAAAGATGTCTGTAGCTCATGCAGTTCCTTGGTAAAATAAGAGATATGTTTAAAGATGGGGAACTACTTTTTATTGCCATACAAAACGATACGTGATTGGGAGACGAAAAGCATTCTTTTTTCAAAGTAGGGTGCACATTCGTATTGTGGAAAAGCATCTTTGTGGTTGGTTAAGAAAAAGCAGTTTCAACGTGGAGTACATATCATAGGATAAAAGTTGTCAACTCAACCACACCTGCTACTTGCATTTGGAAGGCACTGTTCGAACTTAAAACAAACGTGAACTTTTAACCTGCACGTGGCGTTAAATGTTTGGGAAAATGTGGCAAAAAAATATGGTTAAGTTTAAAAAGATTGATGAACTTTTAACCTGCACGTGTTGTAGAATGCTCTAGAAAGTGTGTTGATAGAATACGTTGCACTTCTGACTGTTGAATATTTAAAAAAACTGTTTATATGGAAAATTAAAAAGAAACCAAGAGAGAGGTTTTGAAACCTAAAAGGATCAAGGAACTATTCTAATTTGTTCTTTACATGTATTTATATGTGGAGCAACAAAATTATAGACAGAACAGCAACAGGAAGAGGAAGAAGCAGTGAGTGGGGGGGACGGGGGTTGATGGGCAGAATGGCAGACATGCACAATTAAGTATAGCACAAGTATAGACAAACAATGGCCAAAATGAAATACACCAACAAAGAGCACAAGTCACACAACTCGCCAACATCACACCAGTGAACGAGCATAGAAGTGAAAACCAAGCTTCATTCATAGAGGATGTGTACAAAGGCGCGTCGTTGGTGTTGTGGGATGTCTGCGACCATGGTCATCGTGGATGAGATGCCCAGCACGTGGCACATGGGCGAGTTCACTATCTGTTACATTGCAAACATCAGCTCCTCCTTCCCACGAGCTCCCACACTATTGTACGGTGCGCTGTTGTATCTCGTGCACTCGTACGGCACACCATTGTAATGCCTATTTGCGCATGTGCTGCTGCATTCCAACTACACCATCACAGTGCCGTTTGGAGGTGGTGCATGCCACTTTCAACATCCACTGCTGCGGCCCTTGTGGCAGGCCACACTAGAACACAGAGACACACTTTCCGCACTTCCTGTACACGGAGATGTCCGAGACACCCTGTTCCCGTTGTCTGGTAGGCACACCCCTGCGCTGACCTGTGTACTCCGGACCAGCACACGCTGGTTGTGCATGCAGGAGGATGCGTGCATAGCTACATGTCCAGGCTCACTGCCAACGCTGAGGTGATAGCACACTGTGATGTTGCAGGGCTGGTGCCTATCATGCTAACACAATGACCAGAGGGACACACTTGCTCAGATACGGGTTTGGGGAGCGTTGGCGGTCCCGGAGATGTTCCGAAGAGTCTTGTGGCCCTCATGGGTATCCCTGTATCATGCTCATTTATTCTATGGCACCTGTGGGTGTTCTGGTGTGGCTCTTGGCTGTGTTCTCTTTCATGGTGCAGGTAGTCGTCCTGCTTAACACCATCAGAAAGCAGGTGTAAAATCCCTGGTGCTAACGTGGCTTATCGCGGGAATTTGTTTCGCATTGCAGTTGGTGTGAAAGTTGTGATGTGATTTTTTGCATGTGCAGGACAATATACGAACTGGGCAGTGTATCTCGTCAAGATCCTGCACCTGACGCCCGATTCCCAATCAATATAAATACAATGAGGTTTCGTAAATGATTCGTCAGTGCAATTCAATACAGGATTTTAGTATTTAGAATAAATCGCAAAGGTGCACCTCGTGTCTTTTTGCACGGGAACGGCTAGTCTGCAGTATATTATCAGCACTTTAATGGAAGTAAAGTTGAGATAAATCTAACAGACTATTCAGAAGTTGGTGGAAACTGCAGACATCACCAGTATTCCCGTGATAAGTCCTCCAAAATGTAAGACCATGGTGGACTTCATCAAATAACAGTAATAAGAACACGAAAGAGTTACACAGCAGTTAAGAAAACAACCAGAAACGTTATAATTATTCTTTTCAAACTTTATTTTTTTATTAACATGTATCAACGATAAAGTAATAAACTAAATTTATGAAAAAAAAATAAAATAACAAGTTGGAACACTGCTGTGGGGACCATGGATGTGGACGACAGAGCCTGGGAAAAAAAGCACAAAATCAGGACGTGTGTAATGTGCAGAGAGAGACACGCTGCCACCCCTGCGCATTCATGAGCAAATAATTACCTGGTGCCATCGGAGTGTGCAGCAGTGGGCACTCCACGTGCCCGTCAAAACTCATCCCAGATATGCCTCTGAGTCCTGAGTAATGAATGGCGGAGACCACATCAGGTGCTTGGCGGATCGCACAGATGTCGCTGAGTCCTGAGTCATGAATGGCGGAGACCACATCATCTTCTCCACGGTGCGGCAGATCTCACACATGTCGCTGAGTCCTGAGTAATCAATGGCGGAGACCACATCAGCTTTTGGGGCTGCTAAGCCTGTGGAAGTTAAGTTCGTGCCACGTGGTGGTAGGCCCCTGATGGCCAAATGAGCTTCGGGTGGCACTAAACCTGTGCATCTGAAGTCCACGCCAAGGGGGTGGTAGGCCCCTGAGGGCTATACAGATTAGGGTGCGAGTAACCTTCTGCGCAAGTTTTGAAAGACACTTTATTGTTGAGACATGTGGAGCGTCCGGCATCTAGTCAGCACCGGCAATAAAGGATGTGACGTTGTCGATCTATTATATTTGCGTGGTCACATGGCCTGTGACGCATGGGCCAGACGGGTGTGGTGTGTGTGCAAACCTGCCCTCAGGGAGTGGGCGGGAGATGTGGAGAACTAGACCACTGACCTGCACACCAACAGCGAGTACACCTGCGACAGGTAGCTATGTGGGGCCATCGTCGGAACGTAATCTGAGTGGCGTGGCGTGGCGTACGACGGAACAGGGCAAGGATAGCTACAATGGCGCGGACGGCTCGTAGTACTGCGTCTGTGAGTGGAGTGGACGGGCCGCAGTTGTCCTTCTGCGAGCCTGGGTTCGAACTGTTCATAACTCCCACTACATAAGTATTGAAAAATAATTTTGTGATTCAGTCCGTCAGCTGGCATTTGTCCGAGGTATTTGTGAAAACATATCGGAGTTCTTTCTGTGATAGATACCCCTTTGACGCTGCCTCTCCCCACATCAGCAGGTAACGCACCCTCTTTCCACATTACCATCATACCCCCAACAACCTTCTTGGGTCCGGAAGTGTCCCTGTGCGGTGGGACAAAGAAGAGTCTTAGACATGTATAGATTTACATATAAAAAAAAATATTTAAATAAAAGAACAACAAATAAGACTGAAGGGAGTCTGGCGCTGTGGTCACTGGCACGAAGTTGGGGTGACTGCCATTTAGTATTCAGGACACAGTTACACATGTGGGATCGGTTTGTGTTAAAGAGGGTTAGTGGCACGATGTGCTGTTGGCCTTGCATATGGAAATATGCCTCACTGATCAGAGGGAGTCTGGTGCTGTGGTCGCTGCCACGGACTTGGGGTGACTGCCACTCAGGACACAGTTACACACGTGGGATCGGTTTGTGTTAAAGAGGGTTAGTGGGACTAGGTGTCGCCGGCCTTGCATATCAAAATATGCCTCACAAATCAAAGGGAGTATGTTGTGTGGTTGCTGCCTCGGACTTGGGCTCACTGCCATTCAGGACTCAGGACACAGTTACACATGTGGGATCGGCTTTTGTTAAAGAGGGTTAGTGGCACCAGAAGTATTGAGAGTGTATGGGCCTGTGATGATGCTTGGTGTGGACGGGCCGCACTGGGAGCAATGTGTCTTGGCTATAGGACTGTGTCATGTGGAATCACAACTCTATCTCAATTGTGAGGCCTGCTGATCGTAGTGTAGGCCAGAGGTAGCGGTGAGCAAGGGCCTACAGCCACGTGCATACGTTGGTGGCGTCACTGGCCTGCGTAGTGCAGGTTCAGTGGCACCACTTGTAGCCAGCCTTCAATATGAAAATACTCCTCACTAATCGAAGGGAGTGTGGTGGTGTGGTCGCTGCCATGATGTTTTGGGTCTCTGCATATGGAAATATGTCTAACTGATCAAAGAGAGTTTGCTGCTGTGGTGGCTGCCATTGACTTGGGGTCACTGCCATTCAGGACTCAGGACACAGTTACACATGTGGGATTGGCTTGTGTTGGACAGTGTTAGTTGGCACCACGTGTCCGAAATTCAAATTGCGAGGTCTGCTGCCCGCAGTGTAGACTGCTGAGTGTTCGCTTGTACTTGAAAATGAATTTGGTGATTGTACTAAAGGTATAACTGATATAAAAAATGTTCAAGAAGAAAGGATACTAAAAGGATATTATGTAGATTTGAGGCCTGTAATAGTTACTTGCCTAGTGGACTCTGTAGTTAATGAATGAAGACATAATTTGCATTGGGAGCACTAGTGAGTGCAGTGTAGGCGTATGATGAAAAGATGAAATAAGTATAGAATACACTGATGAAGTGTTGTATTTTCTGAGTACAATCTTGTTGTTAGAAATTAGCATTTAAAAATGGAATTGCGAGCTGTACTGCCTGCAGTGTAGATTGCTATTCCATTTTAGTTTTCATTTGAATATTAATTTGGTCATTGTAGTAAAGCTATAACTGATATAAAAAAAGTTCTTGAAGCAAGGATACTAAAAGGATAATATGTAGGGTGTAGGACTGTGATACTTACTTGCCTACTGGAGTCTGTAGTTGCATATGGAAATACCCCTCACTGATCAAAGGGAGTGTGGTGGTACGGAGTTGGGGTCACTGCCATTCAGGACTCAGAACACAGTTACACATGTGGGATCGGCTTGTGTTAAAGAGGGTTAGTGGGACTACGTGTCGCTGGCCTTGCATATCGAAATATGCCTCAGTGATCGAAGGGAGTGTGGTGCTGTGGTCGCTGCCACGGACTTGGGGTGACTGCCATTCAGGACTCAGGACACAGTTACACATGTGGGATCGACTTGTGTTGAATAGGATTAGTGGTAGTACATCTACATTCCTACTTTGAATTTTATAATGAGTACGTCGGCAATAAATATAAACATAGTTGGGATTTTCACCAGAAACTACTTTATTTCTTTTTCAAACTTCAGAACAGTATTATCTTCCATTTGTTGATCAACACCTAGACATATCCAACTGTTATTTTCTGTACAGTTCTCTTGACTAGCAAAGAAACGTAAGTCTATATCATCACAAATTTGTTTTATAACATTTATATTAAAACTCGATTTCGTGCCGCAGGAAAACCTAGACTTATCCAGATGGTTCCTGTTGACTTTGAATATTAACTTGCAGATGTCTATCGATCCGAACATTGGTAGGATCCAATTTCTCGATGTGAAAGTATCTTCAAACTGAAGCTGTACATTTTTTTCCTAAGTGTCTTCTCCTGTGAAATTTCTTCCCACATTTCTTTGAATTCTGTCTTCTCAGAGTTGGTAATATATGACGTGACATAGTGAGAAGTATTTTTGGGTGATTTTCGAGTGATGGTATGTCTCATTGCTGACATAAAACTGTTCACTCTTCCTTTGGCAATTACTGGACGTGGAAAGGGAAATCAACAGTTTGTGTAAAATTTATCTTTTGCGTTATCTTTTAGTCGGCAATACTTTCCACATTGATGACTTTGATGTGCAAAAACGCCACACTAATCGAAGGGAGTCTAGTGCTGTGGTCGCTGGCAAGAAGTCACCATGAGTCGCCGGTCTTCCATGTGGAAATACCCCGCGGTGATCGAAGGGAGTCTGGTGCTGTGGTTGCTGCCATTGTGGATTCAGGACACAGTTACACATGTGGGATCGGCTTGTGTTGAAGACGGTTAGTGGTACCATTTGTCGCCGGTCGCCCACAGTGCAGGGCAGAGGTAGCAGTGAGCTAGGGTCCACAGCCATGTGCATATGTTGGTGACCCAAACAAACCTTGCGTAGTACAGGTTCAGTGGCACCATGTGTCGCCAGTCTTCCATTGTGAAATACCCCTCGGTGATCGAAGGGAGTCTGGTGCTGTGGTCGCTGCCATTGAGGACTCAGGGCACAGTTACACATGTGGGATCGGCTTGTGTTGAACAGGGTTAGTTGGCACCACGTGTCGCCGGTCTTCCACAGTGTAGGCCGGAGGCAGTGGTCAGCAAAGGCCCACAGGCAGGTGATGTTGACTTGAGCTGCACAGATTGGGAGCATTTGGTCTTCTTAACCCATTATAGTCTCTTACACAATTTGCGTCGCTACTAATGTTGAATTGTGAACCATGTAACTCCAGTGTAGGGCGGAGGCAGCAGTCAGGATGGGCGCACAGCCACGTGGTGTTGAGTTGAGTTGCACAGTTAGTGGCACCTGGAGTACTCAGCGTGTGCGCACCCTGCGATGAGATGTGGTCCCGGTGGGCCGCACTGGGAACAATGTATTTTGTTTAATGAATTCTGCGTTGATAAGGCCACGTGGGGATAACTTATGGTGCAGTGAGTTAGCAGCACCTGAAGCACACAGTGTGTGTGCAGCCTGCGATCATGCGTGGTCCGTGCGGGCCGCACTGAGAGCAACGTGTCTTGCGAACTGGACTGTAACATCTGCAATCGCCACTGTATCTGAATTGTGAGCCGTGCTGTCCGCAGCGTAGATCGAAGGCAGTAGTCAGAACAGACATAAGTCTGCGGTGCTGTGCCGCTGGGTTCGCAGGGGCCCTGTGTCGAGGAGGCCCACGGTTATGGTGGCTGCCACGTGCCAGGGTGAGGGATGCCGTTCTGACAGACTCGTTGGTCTTCACACAAGTGAACCACGCCTAGGGCCTCGTCTATTTATTCATACTCCTATGCTGGAGTTGCGTACGTTGAAGCAGCCCACTCCGCTTCCGCTTCCAGGGGGGGACAACACAGCTACATGACCGAGATCTTCCCCACTGCCTGAGGTAACATGGTTACGTCCACTGTGCACTACACTACAAGTATCAATAGTATATCTCCACATGGAGAGGTTTGTGCTTTGCATTGTGAGGTCTGTGCAGTACATGAGCATTACACTTGGCATTGTTTGCTTTATCAGTGATGGGTGACTTGCCTCCTTCATATATAGTTGGTTGCTCATCTCCCAACATTCAGCTATTGTGTGGCTGAGGGGCATGGCGTTTTGGGAACGCCTGTTGTTCTGTTTTGTGCGGGGTCCGGGGGGGAGGTTCTGATGGGGGTGGGGCTGGGTGTTGTGGCCTTGTTGGGTGTCGGAGCTGCACGATCAGTAGATGTATCATGTGTTGGTCTTTAGATGTGGCTGTGAGTTGGGTCAAAATAACGGAGTAGATAGTCGACCTCCTTACACCAGTTAAAGGTTGATGTTAATTTGTTACTGCTAACTCAGCTTATCGCCTGCTTTTTGGATCTCATTGCAAATTTGGCTGGTCGTTGAAAATATGAGGAAGTGGTGTTTTCGTGTTTTTTTTGCAAGGGAACGCCTACTGTGCATTTCATTAGCGTTAGATGTGGCTCTTGTTTGTGTCGATTTTGATGGTGTAAGGTATTGATGGAAGAGTGGTGAGATTTGCAGTTTTCACCAAGTTGAGAATGGGATGATAATTAAAAAACACAGAAAAAAAGATAGGTTTAATGAACATTATAAATAGAAATTAGCATTTAAAAAACCTTCGAAATTCACTGAAAAAAACATAGGTTTCAGGCACGTTATAGTTAGAAATTAGCATTTAAAAAACCTTTGAAATTCACTGAAAAACCCATAGGTTTCAGGCTCGTTATAGTTAGAAATTAGCATTTAAAAAACCTTAGAAGTTCACTAAAAAAACCATAGGTTTCATGGACGTTATAGTTAGTTGGACATTTGACTCATATAAAACCAGAGAAATTTGCCTGTTATAGTTAGTTGAGCTAACTATAACTCACGCCCCCGCAATGCACTGCTGATGACATCACATATTACATCACTCATGACATGGTCAGTGACATCACTCATGACATCACTGATGACATCTCAAATGACATCACTGATGACATCACTGGGGACATCATCCACGTAAAAATCACATGCACCTGATCAGACCCTAATATAACACTTGATACACCCAGTCTAAAATACAGACTATAATTTTCGAAACCGTGAACAGCCCAATACCAGTGAGTGCATATCCACTCTCTAATTTGTAGGTCTACACATATACATTCATTCACCTATACACTCACTCATACATACAGTCAGCCATCAATACAGCATTATCATATCCAGTCACATATCTATACAGACACTCACACACTGCCTCTCATTCTTAGAGTTATTCATACACCTAGTCAGAAATGGAAATAATCCATAACACTTTCATTTACTCACTGTTGGACCTAGAGTCCTAGGGTAGCTTGGCTCAGGTGGAAAGGCCTTATTCCAGAGTAACGTGTCGTGATTGCATCACACTCACTTCACACTCCAGCGTACCACCACTAAAAATGACGCTACACCAAATAATTAGAAAAGGTAGAAAAGCTTTATCTTTCCTTATATCATGTATTTCTTTTCTTTCAAGCAAATTCAATCAGTTTTTATCTATACAACATTAGAGTCAAAACATTTCTTTTCTTTCAGTGAGGTTAATCAGTTTTTATCTAAACCACATTAGAGTCAAAACATTTCTTTTCTTTCAAGTGAAGTCAATCAGTGCTTATCTAAATCACATCAGGAATAAAACATTTCATTGTGGCTAGAATTATACAGTACTTTAATACCGTAGCTATAGTATGTAATCAGGCGCGCCACCTGGTGGTCAGACACAGCACAGCAATTTCATTAGCATTTTAAATTAGAGCCCTCCAACATAGCGCTGCACTTAGCGATCCCACAGCGCTTCAGATATGGCATTACCTCTAAGCCTGAAACCTGGCAATTCATTGAAGCGCTAAACGGCTTTTACCCTGGAGCGCTAATCCCCCGATCTCACGGTTGTGCTACACATTACGTTTCTCCTTGAGTCCGGGGACACAACACTACATCTGCGCATCGACTGAGGTGTTATTTCCAAGCCTGAAATGAGGGCATTATATCCCAGACAAAATACGTCTGTATTTTCATCTTTTATCCCAATGCATTTCGGGTTGTTAACCCTTCTTCAGGGGATTCAATTTGTGTGGTTCGGAAAGCAGTTCCACGTATAAAACACTACAATGAAAATGAAACAATCGAACTTATCAACATCATTAATACTAGGATTTGCACTCTTAAACAAAAGTGAATTCTATGAATGTGACTGGTAATCAAATAATGTGCTGTGAGTTGAACGAACCAATTGTTTACAAAGACGAGGAAAAGAGAGAAAACATGTCTGTGCCCAAGTCGATATTCAGTGAATATCATAAAAAAGAACGGGTGAAAGGATCGAGAAAAGCCGTACCCACCTTGTGAATTACAAACGAAACGGAAACGTAAAGGAAACAAAACCAGCTAACGCCTAAGTGAAAAACGCACGGAAAATGGTGTGTGGTACTCACATACAGGGGTCCAAACAGGTATGTAGGGACCGTAGTTCTGTCGATGTGTATGCATGTTAAAAATATGCGAAACCAAGTTGGAGCTCCCTGTATCCTTAAAGAAAAGGAGCTATCTAATACAATAAGTGAAATCTTACCCTACGGTGCTGTGGGTGAAATCAATTTAGAAGATACCTGTAATGGTGAAAAAATTAAAACTACATTAGGTACGGTGTTAACCGACCCAAAGTAAAAGCGTTAGAAAAATCAGTGGAGTCGCGTGGCTTACCCGTCGATGGAATCAAGGGGGCGTGGAACGTGAAAAATCCTGATGCGTGCGTGAAGCGGACGCGTCATCTCTGTGAGTCGTAAGGAGGAAGCAGTTTTTATATACTGCCTGAAATTTTGTAAAAAACTTTATTGAACCGTCAGTTGAATCGCTAGCAAAAACGATTCAACCAGCCTGTGAAATTAGTTGATGAGATGCTCATTGATGTGTAGTATATTCCCAATAGGCCAGGGAAAGAAACAAGGAGAAACAGACGCGAGCAGATATATATAAAAAAAGTGAGGTGAATGGTGTGTACCCTAAGGCAACTGAAAAAAAGGTGATGGCCCGAGTTAATAAAAAATGAAAAAAGAATAAGGAATAATAAATAGTAAGAACCAGATGGAAACATAAGTTTAGAAAACGAGTGCAAATCCTTTACAATATTGTTGTCCTAAAGGGGCGAGCGTGAGTCTACCAGTACAATGCTTAGAACGGTAATGAAGAACATTGGTAAACACAAGTCATAGGAAGCAAGAAAACTCAATATGATCATTGAGCCCCCCCGGAATTAAAGTACCCAATTTTTTTATCCGAAGCGTTTCCTTTCTTGCTAGAATATTATGAAAGTCGTTGCAAGATGTGGTACTTATTTTTTCTAAAATAGTGAAGCGTAATTGGGGTATTGTGTGTGCTGTTTTTATCCAATGTGTGGCTAGACATGACTTGGGATTCTTGTTGCGAATAGTGCTTTTATGTTCTATTATCCTCGTTTTGATCTTTCTCGAGGTTCTGCCTACATACACTAGTCCGCAAGGACATTGTATCGCATATATAACAGCTTCAGTGTTGCAATCAGATGAATGTTGCAAGGAAATTTTTTCTCCTGTGTTAGGGTGGTTAAAGGTGTTACCCAAAATTACATTATCACATTGGCCACAGTTATGGCATTTTTGCATGCCTTTGTGCTTCTGTTGTTGTTTTGGAGGTTTGAATTTTAAGATTTCTTTTAAATTTTTTGTCCTGGTGTGTGCAAATATCGGGGGACCTTTGAAAAGGTCTATAAAGTCAGTTTCTGACGTCACAAGTTCCCAATGTTTATTGATTATTTTCTTGATGTTAGATGCTTGGGTAGAGTATTTAAGGACATATACTTCTCGTTCTGATGTTGCTTTTCGTGCTGGAAGTAATAAATCTTCTCTTTTTTTACTAGAAACTTTCTTCACAGCCTCATTTAGTGTGTCATCAGGGTATCCTCGTTCTTTGTATCGCTTTTTTTGTTCGTCAATGAGTTGTGAGCTTTCTCGATCATTTGAGGTGATCCTCTTGATTCTGATAAATTGTGAGACCGGTAAATGTTTTTTCAGAGAGAATGGGTATCCGCTGGAAAAATGCAATGCATTATTTACATCAGTTGGTTTTCTGTAAACAGAAGTTTGTATACCTTCTTGGGTCTTACGAATTTCAATGTCCAAGAAATGTATTTTCTCATGTTCTATATCATGGGTAAATTGTATCCTGGGATTACAAAGATTTAACTGTTGAATGCAGGTTTCAAGAACTTGTTGTGGACCCCTCCAGAGGCACAAAATGTCATCAATGTATCGGAGGAATAATATCGCATGTTGCTGCCATATAGGATTTTGAAGAATATGGTGATATTCAAAATGCGCCATGAAGGTGTTAGCATATGCAGGTGCTCCGGGAAATCCCATTGATGTTCCTGTCTTTTGTAAGTAGTATTGATTTTCCCAAAGAAAGTAGCTATGATACAATGAAAAGTGTAGAAGCTCAAGTAGAAATACGCTCGTATCCCGTTCTATGGAAGAGTATAAGAGTCGCCATTCAATCGCTTCAAGTCCCTCATTATGGGGTATTGAAGTATATAATGCTACCACATCTATTGTGCACAGTAGGATGTCTTCATTCAAAAGATGATTTTTTGCTTTCAATTTTAAAAACAATCTGTGGTGTCTTTTACATAGGTCACCCAAGACTGTACCAATGGTTGTAGATAGCAATCCAAGTATTGTCCAATCGGTTCATGGATAGATCCACATCCTGCCACAATCGGTCGGAAAGGTGGATTTTTGAGGTTCTTGTGGATTTTCGGAAGCATATAAATATGCGGGGTCTTTGGTGTAGGAACTGATAAGAATCTTCTGGTGTTTTCTGAGATTAAAGCATTGTCAAAAGCTTTCTGTAATATGGAGCTTAGTGTTTCCTGAAAAACTTTGATGGGATTCCCCTGTAAATGAATGTAGGTGTTTTCATCCTTTACGTGTGAATCCACGCTCTGTGTGTAAAATCCAGAATCCAAAATAACTAGAGCTCCACCTTTATCTGCCGGTTGACAGATAATCGTGTCATCTTGTTGTAAGGCGTTAAGTATTCTTCATTCTTTCAACGAAAGATTGATGTGTTGTGATCTTTTGTATTTGATCTGGGTCAAATCCTTTTTCATAAGTAATTCGAAATTATCCAAGGTCTTGTGTGAGGTAGGTGCCATAAATTTACTTTTAGGTCGAAAACGTTCTATAGTTGATTCAGTTGTTTCCGATCTGTTTTGTGCGAAGAACCATTTCAACCTAAGTTTACGCATAAACTTAAAAAAGGATATTTCTGTCTCCAAAGGATTAGAAGAATATGCGGGAACAAACGATGTCCCTTTATTCAGTACTCTCAGTTGTTCAGAACTCAAAGTTTTCTTGGAAATGTTCACCACTAGCGAATTTATTTCCTGAGATTTCTCTGAGGCCTCCCCGTTTCGATGGTTCGCTTTGTTTACTTGTCCCCTGCGGGTGCGGTGTCTGGAGTTGTGATGTTTTTAAGTTTATGCGTAAACTTAGATTGAAATGGTTCTTCGCACAAAACAGATCGGAAACAACTGAATCAACTATAGAACGTTTTCGACCCAAAAGTAAATTTATGGCACCTACCTCACACAAGACCGTGGATAATTTCGAATTACTTGTGAAAAAGGATTTGACCCGGATCAAATACAAAAGATCACAATACACCAATCTTTCGTTGAAAGAATGAAGAATACTTAACGCCTTACAACAAGATGACACGATTATCTGTCAACCGGCAGATAAAGGTGGAGCTCTAGTTATTTTGGATTCTGGATTTTACACACAGAGCTTGGATTCACACGTAAAGGATGAAAACACCTACATTCATTTACAGGGGAATCCCATCAAAGTTTTTCAGGAAACACTAAGCTCCATATTACAGAAAGCTTTTGACAATGCTTTAATCTCAGAAAACACCAGAAGATTCTTATCAGTTCCTACACCAAAGACCCCGCATATTTATATGCTTCTGAAAATCCACAAGAACCTCAAAAACCCACCTTTCCGACCGATTGTGGCAGGATGTGGATCTATCCATGAACCAATTGGACAATACTTGGATTACTATCTACAACCATTGGTACAGTCTTGGGTGACCTATGTAAAAGACACCACAGATTGTCTTTTAAAATTGAAAGCAAAAAATCATCTTTTGAATGAAGACATCCTACTGTGCACAATAGATGTGGTAGCATTATATACTTCGATACCCCATAATGAGGGACTTGAAGCGATTGAATGGCGACTCTTAGACTCTTCCATAGAACGGGATACGAGCGTATTTCTACTTGAGCTTCTACACTTTTCATTGTATCATAGCTACTTTCTTTGGGAAAATCAATACTACTTACAAAAGACAGGAACATCAATGGGATTTCCCGGAGCACCTGCATATGCTAACACCTTCAAGGCGCATTTTGAATATCACCATATTCTACAAAATCCTATATGGCAGCAACATGCGATATTATTCCTCCGATACATTGATGACATTTTGTGCCTCTGGAGGGGTCCACAACAAGTTCTTGAAACCTGCATTCAACAGTTAAATCTTTGTAATCCCAGGATACAATTTACCCATGATATACAACATGAGAAAATACATTTCTTGGACATTGAAATTCGTAAGACCCAAGAAGGTATACAAACTTCTGTTTACAGAAAACCAAGTGATGTAAATAATGCATTGTATTTTTCCAGCGGACACCCATTCTCTCTGAAAAAACATTTACCGGTCTCACAATTTATCAGAATCAAGAGGATCACCTCAAATGATCGAGAAAGCTCACAACTCATTGACGAACAAAAAAAGCGATACAAAGAACGAGGATACCCTGATGACACACTAAATGAGGCTGTGAAGAAAGTTTCTAGTAAAAAAAGAGAAGATTTATTACTTCCAGCACGAAAAGCAACATCAGAACGAGAAGTATATGTCCTTAAATACTCTACCCAAGCATCTAACATCAAGAAAATAATCAATAAACATTGGGAACTTGTGACGTCAGAAACTGACTTTATAGACCTTTTCAAAGGTCCCCCGATATTTGCACACACCAGGACAAAAAAATTAAGAGAAATCTTAAAATTCAAACCTCCAAAACAACAACAGAAGCACAAAGGCATGCAAAAATGCCATAACTGTGGCCAATGTGGTAATGTAATTTTGGGTAACACCTTTAACCACCCTAACACAGGAGAAAAAATTTCCTTGCAACATTCATCTGATTGCAACACTGAAGCTGTTATATATGCGATACAATGTCCTTGCGGACTAGTGTATGTAGGCAGAACCTCGAGAAAGATCAAAACGAGGATAATAGAACATAAAAGCACTATTCGCAACAAGAATCCCAAGTCATGTCTAGCCACACATTGGATAAAAACAGCACACACAATACCCCAATTACGCTTCACTATTTTAGAAAAAATAAGTACCACATCTTGCAACGACTTTCATAATATTCTAGCAAGAAAGGAAACGCTTCGGATAAAAAAATTGGGTACTTTAATTCCGGGGGGGCTCAATGATCATATTGAATTTTCTTGCTTCCTATGACTAGTGTTTACCAATGTTCTTCATTACCCTTCTAAGCATTGTACTGGTAGACTCATGCTCTCCCCTTTAGGACAACAATATTATAAAGGATTTGCACTTGTTTTCTAAACTTATGTTTCCATCTGGTTCTTACTATTTATTATTCCTTATTCTTTTTTCATTTTTTATTAACTCGGGCCATCACCTTTTTTTCAGTTGCCTTAGGGTACACACCATTCACCTCACTTTTTTTATATATATCTGCTCGCGTCTGTTTCTCCTCGTTTCTTTCCCTGGCCTATTGGGAATATACTACATATCAATGAGCATCTCATCAACTAATTTCACAGGCTGGTTGAATCGTTTTTGCTAGCGATTCAACTGACGGTTCAATAAAGTTTTTTACAAAATTTCAGGCAGTATATAAAAACTGCTTCCTCCTTACGACTCACAGAGATGACGCGTCCGCTTCACGCACGCATCAGGATTTTTCACGTTCCACGCCCCCTTGATTCCATCGACGGGTAAGCCACGCGACTCCACTGATTTTTCTAACGCTTTTGCTTTGGGTCGGTTAACACCGTACCTAATGTAGTTTAAATTTTTTCACCATTACAGGTATCTTCTAAATTGATTTCACCCACAGCACCGTAGGGTAAGATTTCGCTTATTGTATTAGATAGCTCCTTTTTTTTAAGGATACAGGGAGCTCCAACTTGGTTTCGCATATTTTTAACAGGCATACACATCGACAGAACTACGGCCCCTACATACCTGTTTGGACACCTGTATGTGAGTACCACACACCATTTTCCGTGCGTTTTTCACTTAGGTGTTAGCTGGTTTTGTTTCCTTTACGTTTCCGTTTCGTTTGTAATTCACATGGTGGGTACGGCTTTTCTCGATCCTTTCACCCATTCTTGTTTATGATATTCACTGAATATCGACTTGGGCATAGACGTTTTTTCTCTCTTTTCCACGTCTTTGTAAACAATTGGTTCCTTCAACTCACAGCACATTATTTGATTACCAGTCACATTCATAGAATTCACTTTTGTTTAAGAGTGCAAATCCTAGTATTAATGATGTTGATAAGTTCGATTGTTTCATTTTCATTGTAGTGTTTTATACGTGGAGCTGCTTTCCGAACCACACAAATTGAATCCCCTGAAGAAGGGTTAACAACCCGAAATGCATTGGGATAAAAGATGAAAATACAGACGTATTTTGTCATTTAAAGAATTTCACTGTCGAGATTATTTAATTTAACCTGTCAAGCATTACAGCAACTAAGAATGTTTCATTTAACCACAACGTATGCTTAAAAATACGCTTTTTATTCATGTTATGCATTAGAAAACTTGATAATCATGTTACTTTGATATTTGGTTTATTAAATCGCATACTAAAATTTGAAAACTCTCATGAGTGCGCTTGCTGTGCGTCATGTAGGCGTGGACCACTCCACCCCTTTTTTCTCAAATTGTTACAGATAGGGTCAGGGCTGAAACCCTAATACATGACAGCACGCTGATATCATTTAAGACTAGCTTATTTGTTCTCATAACATAAGTTTATAATCTACACCAGGTGTGCAGGTACAACAAAACTTTAGGCATTATATCCCAGCCATTGCATTAAGCAGACTGAGTCAGGGTTGAACAGTTCACCCCTTTCCTCTTCAAAACCCTTCCCTTTTCCGGTACTTGCCCAGCAGTCTCGACGAAGGGTGTTCTTCTTCCCCCCACCCCAGGGGAGGGGCGAGCTCCGGGCCTCTCGTGAGTCTCCCGCCATCCTCCCCTGGGGGTTACCTTACTCTTCGGCCTGACATAGGCCCTCACGAGGGTTCCTCGGCCTCCCGGCGATGTCCGGGCCGAGGGCCTTCCCCCACAGTTGCAGTCCGGCGAGGTGGTGGGGGCTGAGGTACGGGGCTCCAGAGCTTCCTTCACTCTTTGAGGGTCCGCGCCCGCAGCCGCCTATGGCAGCGCAGCCTGCGGGGGCGCGGCCCAGTCTGCAAATCGTGCAGCGGCGGGGGCGGCATCTCGCAGTCCGCCCCGTCACATGATCCGAGTCCTGGATCTCAGGCCTAGCGCGGCCTACGGGGAACTTCGGCGGCTCTCTCTCCTCACGGAGGGCCGCGTTTCAAGGGCTGCGACGGCAGCGGCGGGGCCCCAGTCTTCCTCACAAGCCCCAGGTGACAGAAGGGACGATCTTTCGGGCCCTGGGCTGCAGCGGTGAGTGATTCCTTATGGGGTCCCCGGTGGGGGTGGCCAAAATTAAGGGGGTGATCTGCAGCTCAGGGGCAGTCAAATCGGACAGCCAATTTCCTAGGTCTGTGGTGATGATCACATTCTTATTCAGTCAAGAAAAGCTGTCAGTCACTAGATCTGGGTTATTCCAGGGTTCCGGGCAACAGCAAGGATGTAGAGGATTTGGCCAGTGATGGTAACTCTCTACCCTGATTCCCTTCAGGGGTCCTGGCTAGGCACAGAGCACATAAGGTTGGCGTGATCCCAGGGTCAGAGGCTAAAGGCAGGGTTAGGTCACAAGGTAGATGGCAGTGTCAGCCGTGGGGGGGGGAAAGCAGGCCCTAAGTACAGTCAGTTCCCCCCTCTAGCGCACCTACCTCCCCACTCAGGTGCCTTGCTCCTGACTACCTCACCTCACACCTTCTATCCCCTCTAAAATGACCGACGCACCTCACCTCTATATATAGCCTGGGCCCTGACTGGCCAGAGTGGCCCAGAAGGTTCTGGAACCCCTCATGACAGCCTATGGCCCAGGTTCTGAGGTGACAGTTTAGGCCACCATTTTGTGGAGGAGCTCTCTCCCTCCCTCCATTTTAGAGAAGCACCTTGCGCCACACCATCAATTAGTGATATTGGGGCACCCAGAGCCTCTAAGTCAACACCAAAAAAAAAAATAAACTAGTGGACAAAAAAATTAGAGGGTAAAGGGAGAAAAATGAGGAGGGGACAGCCAAGGGGCTGGCAGGTCTAACACTCACCTGTACAGTAATACACATACCACGCCACTTATTTAAACATATACTAACACATACTTACTCTCTAATACAATAACTAATACAAGGACACACTGACGAATACAGGCACTCTCACAATCACTCACTTTCACATATAGTCATTTATACAGTCCAACACTCATATATACTGCCTTTCACATATGGAGTTACTCACATGTACCACTGAGGCATCCAATCACTCACCGAGACACTCATACACACACTCACTCAGTCATACAGACCTTCAGAGATACAGACTTGAACACATATACCTAGTGAATTAGCAACTCACACATCTGTGCAGAGAGTCATACCCCCCACCCACCCACGCAGACACTCAGGTATTCATACAGGTACTCAGACAAGCAATGAATAGCTCATATAGATCCTCATTTAGTTGCTAACCAAACCATGGAACTGCTTACACACCAACTAACAACCTAAACTGTGTGAATACCTATATCAGTTGCTAACACATGCATTAAGCAAGACACAATTAATTAATCACTTGTACAGTTAGTCACACACCTACTTAATCATCCATCCTGAGTCTTATACACTCATTCGTTCTTCAATACACCTTGGCATACATGGCCGGACTGGGAACCAAAACCGGCCCTGGCAAAGTGCTCGACCAGCCCCCCGGAGTTTGGGGGTGCCGCTGAGCCCTTTGCCAGGGCCACTTTTCGGCTGATTTTGTTACAGGGCCGATTTTGCAGCTATGCTGCAAAAACGGCCCTGTAACAAAAACGGCCCCCAGGGGCCCAAAACCGTCCCCCACCCGTACAGCGCACTGGGGGATTACACGGTGCCCGCTACGGCCAGTCCGGCCCTGTTGGCATATATATATTTATAAAACATATTTAAACTTTACAGAAACACACATTCACTGGATGATGTCATCAGTGATGTCATCAGTGATGTCATTTGAGATGTCATCAGTGATGTCACTGACCATGTCATGAGTGATGTAACATGTGACGTCATCAGCAGTGCATTGCGGGGGCGTGAGCTATAGTTAGCTCAACTAACTATAACAGGCAAATTTCTCTGGTTTTATATGAGTCAAATGTCCAACTAACTATAACGTCCCTGAAACCTATGGTTTTTCAGTGAATTTCTAAGGTTTTTTTAAATGCTAATTCCTAACTATAACGTCCCTGAAACCTATGGTTTTTCAGTGAATTTCTAAGGTTTTTTAAATGCTAATTTCTACCTATAACGTGCCTGAAACCTATGGTTTTTTCAGTGAATTTTATCTACTATCTACTGGCGGTCGCCAGTAGATAGTTATAGTTACAACCTAGTTTCCATAGGAAATCTCAAAATTCTATTTTGAATAACTTTGGCGCCGGTTGACGAATCCTCGTGAAATTTTCAAAACTAATGGGGCGCTCCGTTCAGCTCCTACCCTGAAAGTTTCGGGGTGATTCGTCAAGCGGGGGCCAGGAAAAAGGGGGGGTCTCAAAACGCGTTTTCCCCATGCATTTTTCCATAGGACCTTTAGTCGCAGCTACAGCCCGAACGGCTGAACAGAATTACAGGAAATTTACGAGAGGTAGCCATAAGGTCAAGGAAGTGCCTTTTGCAGGTCTGGTGTAAATCTGTTCAGTATTTCCTGAGAAAATAGCATTTAAAAGCATATCAGTATCTATACGCGAGCACCGTGCGCGCACGGTGCGCGCACCCTGCCGTGCGCGAGCACAATTCTGATTGGTTGTTAGATGTCGGTAAACATTCGAATCGGTCGAAACCAGGAAGTGTCGGCCGCCATTTTGTCTCTCGCAGTCTGAGGGGGTGAAAAAAAAAGGTGGAGAATGTGAAAAGGGGGCAGAGTGGACAGTTCCTGACCCCCTAGCCTTGGTCAGGGGGTCACAGAAGGACCCCCAAGGGCTAAAAAAACATTTTTTTTTTTTTTTTTTAAATCGCGAGGTGCGCGCACGGTGCGCGCACGGCGAATAGTGGGTGCTCGGTGCGCGAAGCGCACTGAGTGCCCACAGCGCGCGCACGGTGAAAAACCTGAAAAAAAAATAATTAATAAATACATAACTTAGCATTTACAAAACCGTACAAATTCACTGAAAAAACCATAGGTTTCACACACGTTATAGTTACGAATTAGCATTTAAAAAACCTTGCAAATTCACTTAAAAAACCATAGGTTTCACACATGTTATAGTTAGCTGGACATTTCACTCGTAAAAAACCAATGAAATTCCCCCGTTATAGTTAGTGCAGGCAACTATAACTCACGCAACCGCAATCCTCTGCTGATGACGTCTGCTGATTCTTCCAAACCTCACTCCTGTTCAGGAGCGGGCTCTGACGCAGCTCAGGTACACAGCATGTGAGTTTAATACACCACCATGGACTCAAAAATCTTCTTATCTGTGTAGAGTTCATGAAACACTTAGCGGACGTGTTTCAGCTGATTGCCTTTTTCAATGTCAGTTTCATATACGGGAATCATCAGCTGTGGGTCTTTTCAGTATGTGAGTGTTGACTCCCATTGGAGGATAGTGTGTGGCCATAACAGCCTCTTAAAAACACAGTCTTGCTTCAAAACAGCACAATACGCCTCTTATTTAGCCTCCTTTTTGTGATTAGCAACACCATATCTGCGAGTGTAGGTTCAGTGACCCCCGCTCGAGCACATATTAATGCCTTGACTTGTGTCAGCTGACAGGCTGCAAAATCATATCTGTGGCAGAGTCTATGACCATGGCGGTTATACTCACACTGGCAGTGTCCCTTTACGCTGTAAATACCGCATTCCTCTCTCCCCAATGCGACCATAAGAACCCTCACTTCTGGGGAGCATCGCTGTGTATTGCCCCATTCAACCATCCAATATTGCCAGCAGCCGTGATGCACTAGAATGAGAGGGCATGTCAGGGAAAGGCATACATAGAATTAGGACTAAATTCCTGACTCCTTCTATGTCTGGCCTGACCCGTTTTTTTGCGTCTCAAAATCTGGTCACCCGACCATAGGCTATCTCTAACAGACCTACCTTCTTTCAGATAAATATTACAGTATGAGTGAAGTGGCTTTAAGTGGCAGGACTCGGGAGTGGGCTGGACTTTGAGCCCATTACTCTCATGAGGTTAGCAGCGGCAGGGCTACGGAGAAGGGATGAGGCATTGTGCTGAGCACACCTTCTCCCAGAAAAACACAAACAAAAGTTTCTGAAGCTGCAGCTAATGTCCTGAAAAGGTTGCCAAGCTATCCATGGGCATTTGCTGTGCCCAGCCTCCAAACACAAACTTGAAACCCTCTATATGCAGGTGTTTCCAGCTTATATTATCTCCTACCTTGTGATATCGGCTCCTTATCAGGATCAGGTTGCTGAGGTGGGTGGATGAGTCTGGGCTTTTGTGCTACAGTAGTCAGGGCCCAATGTTGATAGTGGCACGTGCCTCACAAATGGCTACACCCAAGAGCCATTGCAGAGTACAGTAGTTTAGGTAGTGGGCGGAGGGCTGTGCCTTCTTAATGAGTAAAATGTGTGGAATGACTTCCAAAGTTCATTGATTGATGTGTGTTTATTTTTAACTTTTTACTTTCACGTGTTTCAACTATAACAACATAAAACGAAAAACAACTGACACGTGTTTCGCCCGTTGGCTAATTGGCCGAGGGCTTTTTCAAGGCAGAAAGTCGTGACTGGTAATCATGTTCCTAAAGTGGTTGAGTCAGGCGGTCTCTGCGGTCCCAGGAACCGTGTGTGTGACATCAATTAATGAACTTTAGAAATTATTCCACACATTATACTCATTAAGAAGGCACAGTTCTCCGCCCACTACCTAAACCGTATCAGGATCAGGGCTTATATTATGTGACACACGGCGGCACCATATGCACTAGTATAACGAAACTTGAGGGGGTCCCCCTGCAAACTACATTGAGGGGCCGCCCTTTGGACTCAGTCAGGAGCTGTCACAACAGGATATTGTGCTGGGGGCCCCCCTGGAGCTCGGCGACCCCTGCACCGCGGGAGCTGTGGGGCCTTTGCTACACCACTGATTTGGCAGATCAGTTCTGACTAACATATATATATGCAGATGACAAAAATAGATCCCTAATCAAATACTGTTACAGGGAAAATTCTCCAGACTGAACAAAACATGATTGACCCTGTCTGGTAACTAACAGTATGGTGGTTTTCACGAGTAAATCAAGCCTCACGGGGACTGAGCCAAGCCCCTCTATGTGAACTAGTTTGGTGCATCCAGGAGATCTGGCAGGCAGCTAAAAGTGTCTATAGTTAGACCTAGAAAAGAAACATGCCTGTGAATGGTGTCTAAGTGGATACTGTGAAGCTGTGGCAGCTACTGCTTTCCTATACAGTCGCACTCAATACTCTGAAACTATCTGTTACACTTGTGCTCACTTTAAACTGAAAGGTACTTAAACTGTAAACTGCATCCTAGCATCTTTATTTACTATACCCCACAATAAATGGGGAACATTTATTCAACCTTGTTTTGCACTTCACACTCTGGTCCTCATTTACTACATTCTGATGCACAGCAGTGCAGCAAGCCTTCCTGCTGTGCAATAAAATAAAAGGCCAGGATTGCACTGTATCTGCAAAATACAGCACATTCCTGTCCTTCTCCCCTGCGTCTGTGCACAAACAGCCGCCGTGCGCTAACGCAGACACCCTTGCGTCATGTTGCAAGGGTGCCTCCGTGGCGGAGATGATTGTTTTTTTGCAGGAAGGGATACCATCCGACACAAAAACAAGAAAAGTGGAAATAATGAGGAGAAATGAAAGGCCTAAGCCTAAACCCTGGGGAAGCTTAGGATTCTGACGCATTCCCAGCTTTACAAACGTTGTAAATCTGGGTGTGTTTTTCAAGTTTGATAGGCTTGTACTCTCAGTGGTAATCTATAATCATAAAGTAATTGAATCCCTAAATCTGGATTTGACGTGGTTGGTACAAGAAGTAGAGAACAATATTTCTTCATTCTTATTTGAATGCAAGTGCAAGCAAGAACAGCCGACACATGTTTCACCCAGAGGCCAGCAGGCCAGGGCTTTTGCAAAGTAAATTGTAGCAGCTTCCGAATTCAAAGGCTATAGTTGTAACAAATGTCATGCAGTTGGAGTATAATCCCCAAGCAGGATGCGTGGAGAATTCTGTGTGGCCGACAGCGTCAAAACCAGATTTAGGGATTCAATTACCTTGTGATTATAGATTACCACTGAGAGCACAAGCCTATCAAACTTGAAAAACTTACATTATACCAGGTGGCCACTGGTTGAAACCACCGAATAGGCATGTGCTACAGCTACTTTGTGTCCTGTCTATTTGTGTGTGAATCCTGGTAACCCCCACCACCCAAAAGCGCATTCTAAATCTGGGAGTATGTCAGGTTCCCTGGTTGTTACCTGGGAACACTCACAGAAACACCCATAGAATGCCCCTTTCACGTACAGTCATTCCTGAAAGGGGCCCATATTTACAAGGCTGTGAAAAGTCAAGCAGGGTGACTTTATGTGGCCTTGTAAATATGAGCAAGCCCATTGCGCTGCCGGTGCGTCAAGAAAAGTGATGCACCAGCAGCGCAATGGACTTGTATATGAGGCCGTCTGTGTGCAAACAATGGCCGTATGGCTTACGGACAATGTGCAGCAGTAGCAGGATAACATCAGGACAAACTAGGGGATGCCAAGGCTTCTAGTGCAGTACAGTGGCTCCTTAGTGTTTGGGCTCCTGCACTTACATTTTGTAGTTTAACCCTTTAACCACGGCGTAAAATCCGCCGTGGTGCGGGCGTTTCCGTGTGCGGGCGGGGCCGCGTTGGCCAACGGACGTGCGTAGCACTACGGAGGTAGTGCTCGCAACGGCCGTTGGCCGACGAACGCAGCGAACGGGTTATAATATCATTTATAAATGGCCATCGCCCATCTTAGAATGAAAAATTAAACCTCCAAGAAAAGTAAAAGTGGTTGCCGGTAGGTTACAAAGTGTACACATATGACCTAACATCACAGCCGCATATCCACACTTAAAATGATCTCTCATTCAGCCAACTCCGGCTGCATCATGATGCACCGACAGATATCTTGGAATTAGTATTTTTCACAAAGCCAAAACATTTCAAACTGACTGCCTGTGCAGCTGCTTGTGATACACAACTGGCCATGCTGAATTTTTTTAAATATATTTTTCGCTATGTTTTAATTATCCAAAAGCATAACCCTCGGTTTTTAAAGGCAAGACCTATTGACTTTGCCAATGCTTGCACATGCTTGCTGTACAAATAAGAAGAAAGAGTAAATTTAGAGAATGGTGTCTAGATGTAGTGGTCTACAACATGTAGACGAGGCAACTGATTGTTCTATAACAGAAATTCTGTGAAATTAACAAGTTTGATCATCATAATAGCATTTTTAAATGGTACTGTGAAGCTTATCTTATAGCTTTATTATTGGCAAAGAAAATAGCCAAGTCTTTAACTGAAAATGCGGGCAGACCTTTGGGCTTTGCTAATTCTTATTTAACTCCCCAACCTGTCAATCTACACAGCTAGAGCTGTATGTCCTAACAGTGAGTTCACAAATATTGTCCTACAACAATATTGACTCCAGGATTGCGACTACACCACATGTATTCATGTTAATATAAGTATAGATTTAATGTTCTTAACTCCATATTTCCGTACCTTGAAAATATTTATGTATGTCAAGAGGTAAGCAATACCGTAATACAACTCGATTGAACATTGCCTCAAGTTTAGACCAAACTGAGGGCCATAATATTATCGGGCACAATTTAATCATATCCTATAAATAGGCCAGACCCAGCTCTCTATGGCAAAAACATGATGAGAAGCTTTGCAGGGCTGCCAGCAGTCTTCTTAGAAAGGGATTCTCTTTTCTTTGTACAACTTTAATATCTATATAGCCCCACAGACCTATAACAGAAAGACACTTACCCCTATAAGTAGTGCAAATCTTCCTGAGGGGTTAGCATCAAGCTTTGTAGTACATCTGAATACTACCCCTGTCGCTTTACCAAACTGCTGTTTACATTACTCAGATGGGGACCAGGTGCCAAAAGAATCAATTTAGATCCGCAGGTACGAGAATGCACCTACTTTGCTAATCTGAACACAGTGGATAGGATGAGGACGTGCCTTTGTCTCTCCACGTCCACAGATTATTGTGAAAGATTTACTTAAATTTGTTTTAAGATCCAAATGGTCCATTAAAGATGTAAAGGCAATTAAGACTGCATGAAGACCATTAGATGTTCCCATCAAGACAGTGTTGTAGAACAAGCATTGGACAGGCACCTATCAGAGGCAAATCTCTAGAAATGGCTACTAAAAACCTTTCTAGGTCACCAGTGTAGAGTGCAAAAAGAAAGAGACAACACATGCCTGCTGACCCCCCTTTTAATCCTTTTCGCCATTTGGACCACAACGTACCTTAGCAGTAGCATTATTCCACATTTAACTCAAGAATTTATTTCTAACTTTATCAATGGCTAATGAACTCATGATGGACCATTACTCTGATTGGTTAACACAGTCAGATGCATTGCTAAGGTCCATGAATGCCAAGTGTATAAATCCCTTCTTGGCCTCTACTATATTTGCTAATCATGAAAACTTAAAATTAAACATTGTTTAACCGTACCCAATCCTTTCCTAAATCAGAATTGAACATTAGACAATAAATACATTTCCTCCTCTCATAATGCCAAGCTAGCTCTTAATATTTTCCACGTCATCTTTCCTGATGAATCTAGTAAAGAGATGGGCCAGTAGCAGGTGGCATCAGTTCTATTCCCTTTTTTTAAAATTGTGACTATTATAGATTTAGTCCAGGTCAATGGAAAATCACCACCAGCCGCCACCTATAAAACATTGGTTAGGAGGGGAGCCCAAAGGTCAATGTTCTCCTTACAAATACTCAATGGGAACCGTCTGGCCCTGGGGCTTCACCAGAATGGCTCCTTCTACTAGTAGTGCACTCCTCAGACAGCTCTAAGGAGAGATAATGAATATTAATACCTGTAATGTGATCAATTTCTGGTGTTACAAAGCTTGGCTCCTAGGACTGAGGATAGATGATTCAAAGGTTATTCGCCCAAACCAAGGAAGAGATCAAGAAATCAACAGTTGGCGCTATAGATTCCCTGAAAAATGCACAATTAATAGTTTTCCAAAATGTAGTCTCTCTGATTTCACTGGCCCATACAAACCTCTCCCAGGCTTCTTCTCTAAGAATGGCTTTCCTAGCTTGGAGTGCAAGTTATACCTTCATCTCCATCTTTGTATTGCTGCTCTATCTCTAGGAGTTGAGTGTAAAGGAGCCTTTAAATCGTTATATTCTTGTGCAAAGGCCTGGTAAAGCCAACCGCAATGTTTATCTTATTCGCAGCCTTAGTTCTCATCAGCAAAGACTTAATTGCACTGCAAATGGCATCAAAGGAGAACCTAACTTCGGTGTCTCCTCTAAACATGTCATATGTTTTTACAAATTCTGGCTAATTAGAGCAGATAAGAACTGCGTAGGATTAACCCCACTTCATTTGATCCTCAACCCATTATTTCTAACAGCCTCTATGCTGCCTACGGTATTAAATACTTTGGTGTGGACCCGAACCAACAAATATTCCAATTGCATTAGGATTATGGTCTCTTGTACAATTAGAATTAACACTAAAATCTGAGACATAAGGAGATAAATGGCCTGTCACAAGGATGAAGTTGATAGTACTAATGGTTCCTCTACCTACAAACATAGGAATAGTAGTAGATGGTATTAGACATACATTATTAGCAAATGCAAAGTTAGAGTTGATAAAAAAATGTTATTTAGTGCCTCTCTATATGTGTTATATAAACAATGTGACTGGTCCTCCCCGCTGAAGTCAACTATTCCACATACCTCCTTCGCTTGTAGCATTTCTAAAGTCCTGCTTCTGGCTTGGGCGTGAGAACTCAGCTACCAACACATGTTCAACCCTGGTACTTTTAGAAGAGTTTCAGAACAACCAGAGTGAGATCTTACTAGATTGATCCTAGAAGTGAATCTTTAAGACTTAGGAAGACCCTTTTGTGTGACCTCTGGCAAGTCACCTACTAATGAAAGGATCCCTCTGGATAGGACGTCCATTCTTCTGAAATGCTGCTAGGGCTGCAACAGAGTCAATGCAAAACCAGGAGAGCAGGCAGACACGCTTGAAAGGCTAGTAGGGCAGGCCCAGAATCAGCCTAAAGTCAGGAGACCAGGTCAGCACTTTCTTAAGGATTGTAGGGTTGGGGAGAAGCCAGTTCTTGGAAAGCAGGCCTTTCTCTCTGATGCATTGATGGATGTGGTAAATGATGAGTGAAAGCTCTATGCACCAACGTGTAGTATTAGGTGATACCAGCTCTGTTTGCAGAGTCAATTCTCAAGTGTCATTAAATGCATACTAGGGTTATTCCTTAACTTTTTGTATGAACATTCTTAACTTTAACTCAAAGTCCAGATAAAAACAAATTGCTGAATTAAGTACTTATTTTTTTCTGAAGCATTCCAGATCTACAGTAACTTGTTTTAATATCCTCCATTTTGAGGATATAGTCTAGTCACACAGCATAGAAAGTGCACTTTCACATAACTCTGAGCAAGAGGTTGCAAATGATGGATTCTTTGTAGGGACATCAGGTGAAGGAGATGCTGGAATGGCTGGTGTTGCAGCCTCCAGCGACTCTGCTGCCCCACTACAAAATATGAAGGCCATTGTATAAAATCTTAGGAAGCAAGTTGTCAAGGAATACTAGTTATCCTTTGAAAATACAGATGAAGAACACCTGGTGCAGCTCAGGAGCTGAAAGAGTTCTCTGTAAACACAAAGCATATTCCCAGGTGAGGTCCAAGACTTACTGTCCCATAGAATATAAGCCACGCCTCACTGACGAGGCCTAACAAGGCTGAAACCCATCCAGCGCTGCTTTTCTTCCCATTCAGAGCTTTAAATCTTGCTCATTTGCAATGTTTTAACTGATTGGTGAACATGTTTAACCTTCACTCTTACCTTCTTCTTGTAAACTTGCACTCTTCGGTCCGCCACTGTATTTCCGTTTGAGAGGAGAGAGTCTTTCTGCCTAATGGTTCTTGGCGGTCTAGCCCAATTGTTACTTCAGGGTGGGAGGAGTATAAAAACATATGGGCTATCGAGCGTGCTGCGGACGCGCCAAAGGCAAGGCAGGTGCCAGGGATGCTGTTCAGCTTGCCAAGGACCACAGAGTGAAATGCCATTACTCCGGTGAGGAATTACATATGCTGAATAACACGCCAACAAACTGGATAGGCTTAGACCTTTGCAATTTTCCCATAATACATCTTGGTAACTGCTCCACTTGTGGCTTTGTGTTCCAGCCTGACCTAGCATCACAGGTTTCTCCTCCCTCAAACTGTCTTTTAATATCAAAGCCTATAGACATTACCCCATGTGCTTTAGTTAATGCACATTCACTGCCCAAAAACAGACTAGAGATCGCCGAGCTGATTGAGGCAAAACAGTTGGATGTACTTTTTGTCACTGAAACCTGGGGTGACAAAACGACAGGCTCTGACTTCTATCATGCTGTCCCTCAGGGTTTCAAGGTATTTAGGTTTGATAGAACAGAAAATAAAAAAGGGGGAGGAATTGCTATGATTTATCGTGACAATCTAAAAGCCTGCTGCGAGCCCATACCTAACATTGATTTTGAAGCTATCTCATTCAATGTAAGAATTGACAATAAATCCACTTTTAAAGGGATATTACTATATCGACCTCCAGGTAGCAAAGCAAGCTTTCTAAATACAGTTAAATCACTCCTTGAAGTATGTGCGACTGAGAAATCAACACATATTTTATGTGACTTCAATTTTCATCTGGAGGATAGCTTTGACACCAATCCGGATACCTTAAATGAACTCATGGCAATGACAGGTCTTCGACAAATTGTCACAGGCCCCACTCATCAGGCAGGGCATACCCTTGATGTTATTTTTACTAATAATTAATCTACTTCACTCAAAGAAATCTTACCTCTGACCTGGACAGATCACTCAGCTATCATTTTTGATCTATATAACTCTTCCACTTTGCTAGGGAATAGTTCTAAACATTATCTTCAACCTACCGTAGCTGGAAACTAATTGACAGCAAAAGGCTGAATGGTCAATTACTGGAAAACCAATTTGAGCCCTCAAAAGACGCATAAATTGCCTCTTTGCAATTTAACAATTGGCTTGCACAAGCAGCCGACAAATTAGCCTCCCTGAAAAAAGCAACAAACAAAAGAAAATCACCTACCTCCCCATGGTTCTCAGAGACTCGCAGAGCAAAAAAACAATAATTTAGGCGACAGGAAAGGCGTGGGAGAAATGATTATAACGCTCAGGGCCTTGCCATTTATAAAACTCTTTTAACTGAATATAAAAACCTAATTAACGCAGAAAAATACACCTACTTTACCAAACAAATTAATCAGGCAAAGAATTCCACGAGAGAACTCTTTCAAGTGGTTTCAAAACTATCAGGTCCCCCAGAAACAAATGCTATTGAACCATCACAAAAATTCTGCGACTCTCTAGCTCAATATTGCCTAAAGAAAGTGAAGCAAATCTATGACATCTTTGGCACTAATATTAGCATAGACATCGATACTCCCATTAACATCTGTCCTTCTGACGCCTCTAGCTTATCTAAATTTGAATTTATCACTAATGATAAGGTTACCACTCTTATCCAACAGACTAAATCAGGCTCCCCATTGACTCACTTCCCCCTAGTATCTTCAAGCAAGCCTCCGAGATGCTAGCTCCTTGTCTTGCCGATATTTTTAACACTATGTTCTTGCGTGGTGTTTTCCCTACCATGTAGAAAACGGCTTCTATAGTACCTTTATTGAAGAAACCCAGTCTCGATCCCACACAACCTTATAAATATAGACCTATCTCTCGTCTACCTTTTCCCGCTAAATTAGTGGAGAAAATCATGAATGAACAGCTGACTGATTATTTACTAAAAAAATTATTATCTTGATGAGACACAGTTTGGTTTCAGAACAGAACATAGCACTGAATCAGCTTTAATTAAAGCTACAGATGAAATTAGAGCGACTTTGGATTCAGGGGGAGCAGCCGCCATGATTTTCCTTGATCTTTCCGCGGCGTTTGACACCGTCAACCATGATCTTTTGTTAAATCATCTAATTTCCATTGCCATTTCAGATAAATCACTCACACTACTCTCATCCTTTCTGTCTGGCAGAACAAAATCAGTAGCCTTGGGAATTTATGAATCTCCGTCTTTCGTCCTCCCCTGCGGAGTCCCTCAGGGATCATCCTTAAGCCCCACGTTATTCAACATTTATGTATCTGAACTGCCTAAACTCATAAGAACCTTTGGGCTGGCAGTGACATCTTAGGCAGACGATACACAAAATGTCTTATCTTTATCAAACAAATCCGCACCACAAATGGAAAATTTCAAGGATTGCATGCTTGCAGTCAGTTCATGGATGAAATCTCATTGTCTGAAATTAAACTCAGACAAAACAGAAGTCATCACATTTGGCAATTTCCTACCTAACTGGTCACACAGCTGGTAGCCGGATGAACTGGGATCGGCTCCGATTCCAGTCACCAAAGCTAAGAACCTTGGCGTGATAAACTGAGTTTGAAATCACAGGTAAATGCTGTCTCTTCATCATGTTTTTTCTTGTTAAAAACCATTAAAAAAGTAAACCCATTTATCCCCATGTACAGCAGAAAAACAGTGAACTCTTCTTTGGTCCTGGCCAAGTTAGACTACTGCAATGGTCTTTACATCAACCTACCTGGGAAACAACTCAATAAGTTGCAGATGACTCAAAATGCAGCGGCACGTCATCTGTAGGGTATTCCTAAGCATCCATCTGTCAGAAATCATCTGCATAAACTGCATGGCTCCCAGTTAGGAACCGCATTATTTTTAAATCTCTCTGCATTACCTACAGCGCACTCCAGAATACTGGCCCCATTTTTTTAGGCGCCTGTTTTACTGGTACATTCCAAAAAGGCATCTACACTCCGAAGGAGCTAAAGTGCTAGCAACTCTGAGAGTCTTTAAGGCCATATGGGGTGGCAGTAGCTTTAGGGCAGCTGCCCCCAAACTCTGGAACAAACTCCCTTTTGCCATCAGATCCCTTCCAACTCTACTTACATTCAGGAAGGCCTTGAAAACATGGCTTATAGTCATCGTCATCTTTACAGAAACTGGCATAGTCCACGGGCCAGCGCCAAGACACCCCCGGGTAATCGTGCGCTTAACAAATTTATTAACTTAACATACATTTGTGACAAAGCAGTGTGGATTTACTCTTCCCACTGGAGCAAGACCAAGACTGGTCCATCAGGTGATGCTGATTCGAATAGAGTAGGTCTCCATCTGCATTGGCCCACACAACAAGCAGGGATGGACCAGTGGCTTGTTTTTGCTTTTCTCAGTGAGATGCCTCCAACCGGATCCTGTTTTCCCTGTGTCGTGGCACTCCAGCTGCATCACCCATGAGGACCAACAAGGCTGATCCGCGGATGCTCGTGTTTCCATTCAGAGGGGGCCTTGCCTGGCAGTTGCATTGCTCTCCCTTCATTGGAGCAGGACCAAGGCTCATTGCCCTATAGTTACTCCCTGTCTGGAGGGAAACGATGGGCAAAAAATGATGGACTGGAATGCAATATAGTGAACTTACTGACATCTGAGTTTAATTCAAGCGTTCTACCCATCTCTTTTTTACATTTATTTCGGTGAACCAAATCACAGACTTTAATTGAAGAGAGTGCGTACACCAGTGATGCGGCCACTGATGCCATGTCGTATTATGGCGAATATGAAACTGGATTCTCTCCTCAAAAGGAAACCAATCGGCTGAGAGAGATGTAGTTCAATTTCTTTACCTCAAGGCTTTGAATTCTCTGCTGCAGTCCGAATCCTTTTTTTGGGGGCCGCCCACCATTAATGTTGTTGCAGGTGTCTTTGTGCTTGTTGGCCTTAAGAGATTCGCCCATTGATCAGTTTGGAAGCTGGCGAGAACTCTCCTATGCAATATTTATTGGAAACTGGTTGTCGATGTCTTAAGGGCCATGGGGAACCTCTTCCATGGTGGCTTCTCCCACCCCCTCTTCCATCACCGCTACCCTCTGTTAATTGGTGACAATGTAGCACTACCCGGGTGTGTGCTGAACTTCGGGAAGAAGGAAAGAGCAGCTTTGGGTGACCAGGCAGGGTGTCATCACAGGGTTGAGTATGAGTGAAAACTAGCATGTGGTCACAGTGAAATCTAGACGGTCTTTGTGGATTACCACAACTGCCTCTGCTCCTCCTTTCAACGAATATAAGGATGCTAAGGCTCCAGGGTAAAACATGGTCAAAGAAAGGTGGCTGCGTTCCAGTGTGTCTGCCAGGACCACAGCAGGGCACTTCACAAAAGCAACACGAACTCGTTACAAGGAAACTCTGATTGCATGAAGTAAGTGGCACTAAAAGCCCACAATAAAAGGCCTCGTGTTCTGCAGTGCATTTATGAGCTATGGTTTCTAATAAAAATATTCTGGATAACATTGTCTGAATACAGATTAGGCAAGGCCCCACACACTTAGGTGAAAGCCTCCTTATTGACTATAGATTATTATTTTCATGATTTTGACAGATGGTGCATAGTTTACAAACAGTTACAACACACACTATGGTACAACGTCACCATGCTGTTGAACACAATATTACTACACAGCTACACAGCAATTGTTACAACAGACTTATAAAGCTAGCCAAAGGCTTCTACCAGGGACCCCCTTTTCTGACCCTCACCTCAAGGCCCTTCTCACAAAAGGGTCAACAGACAACAAACTCTTGTTGACTTTGTTCAAATCGCCCTCTAGGACCCAGGAAGTCCTTGGGACTGGCCAATCAGGAGCTGGGTCAATATTTACCAGCTCCTGCCCTCTTCCTGCTGCCCTCACCTCCTGCCTGCCCTGGTGTTTGTGCCTGTGGGCGAGCGTGGGAGTCGGGGCAGTATATGAGGACAGGCTCTGGCCAGGGCTCAGTCTGGCTGCCCCTCCTGACACCATGAAGGCCTGGGCCCTGGTCACCCTTCCCTGCCTCCTGCTGCTGAACCTGCTCACAGGATCCGAAGCCTCCCTGTGAGTTTTCACTACCTGGTGTATCCTCTCGCCAGCTTTCTCTTGTCTTCTTTGAGTTTTTTTCCTGTCTCTTGTGAGCTATTACATGTTTCTTCCTTAACTTGTTTCTTTAAGGTGTTTTCTACCGTTTTTGAGCTTTCTTCTTTTTTCCGTTGTCTCTTCTTTGAAGTTTCCATTGTCTTCTCTGAGCTTTCCCTATATTTCTATGTTGCTCCTACTCTCGTGTCTTCTTTGATTGTTCTCTAAGTATCTTCTTATGCCTTTCTTCGATAATTTGAGCTCTCTCTGTTGTCTTCTTTGAACCTTCCGACATTTTCGTTTTTTTAGGCTCTCTTGCGTTTTATCCTCAAACTTTCTGTTTTGTCATCTTTGAACTTGTCCTCTGACATAGCTGAGTTTTCTCTACTGTCATCTTTGAAATGTCTTACTTGATCTCTTTAGGATCTCCTGTGCATCATTCTCTTAGGATTTCTTGTGTGGCTTCTTTGTGCCTTCATCTGTGCCTTCTTTCACCTTTGAATTCTGTGATTTCTGATATTTCATTCTGGAAGCCTGGGTGAGTCTAGGAAACAGGGGAATGACTGAACAAGAATAGTCAGTGATCACTACAACGGTGTGGGTTGTTCTGGTGATGAAGTGTATGGAGAGTGTGTGTTTGGTGGAGTAAAGTCTGCAGTGCAGCATTAGCTGTAGATTGTGAACAGGAATAGATTGGAGTGATTTGGTGTTGATTGTGGCAATCCATCCCTCTCTGGGTCTGCTTGCTCTTTACTGGAATACATTGGCGGGTGGGATTGCTTTCTGAACCTCTGGGGTATCACTGTCTAGAAATCAGAATAACAATGCGATTTTTGGTGAGCAAATATAGTGCAGGCCACAATAGTGATTGTAGACTGAGCAGGAATTTAACAGCAGCAGCTAAGGTGCGAGAGGCAGAATGCACTGTGAATGATTTGTGAGTCAGAGAGGTTTGCATGGTTGTTGATGAGGGCTTAGGTGTAGGACAATGTTGCCCTGTTGGTTCATGGTGGTGGATGCACCTGGTGCTATTGTATGGCTGGTGGTTTGAAGAAGGGATCTTACTGAGGGTGAAGGGATTTTACTGAGGGTGTCAATTTGATGCTGGTGCTTATCTACATTTTGCTTGGAGTGTGTCTGGATATATGCAGCACTGCATGCACGCAGAATGTTGTGTGATGCTGTGTTAAGAGCAGTATGTTAGCAGTGGCTGTGGCACATGTGCGTTGGACCACAGACGCGCACTGTTGTGTGCATCTGAAAGGGTGAAGTCCTGCAGCTGGCACGGAGGAAGTCAGTGAGGAGTAAGTTAATGCGGTTAGTGTGAAACTATTGAAAGAAACCTAAAGCAGAGATGGGCTGTCGGATGGAGAAGAACTGTTGCTCAACGATGTGGGCATATTTTATGGGGTGGGAATTGTTGTGTTTTGTGGCAAGATGTCTTATTTTCACATGCATTTGCTATAGTGTGGGGACTTTCTGATAGTTTCCTTGAGGTGTGGCTGTGGTGGTGAACTGAGTGTAAGCCTGCCATGCTTTGTAATTACCGGCAGATCATTGCACGGATATGAATTTGCGGAGGCAATGATTGTTTTAAGATCAATGACAAATAACAATAAACACAGACCCAGCAAACCATAAAATAGGGCAACCAAAAGAAGGGCCCAAACATTGTCCTGTAACACCAGCCTGTTGGGCATGCCTGATTGTCCCATAGGCCAGTCCAAACCTGGGTTATATTGCCTTTTTTGGGTGTGCAGAGGGGGTGGCTGATGTGGTTGCAGATGTCAGGTTCCATTGTTGTGACTGCAAGAGGGTGATTTAGTGGCTGTGTTCATATCATGCCATCTGAACTTTGGCTGTTTCATAGACATCTGGGCATGTGTATGAGGGTGAGTAGCTCGGCAAGTGGGGAGCAGCTGTATGGAAAGGTGTAACACGTATGGTGAATTGACTTGTGATGAGCAGTGTGAGTGTATAGCGAGGGCTAGAAGGTGATCCAGCGGTAATTACCTGGTAATTTCCCTATTCAAAACCTCATTACCTATGGTTTACCGCTGTAAAGGGTGAAAATGATGGACCTTTTGATGACCGTGTTTCACCAAACAGGAGACTTTACATAAATAAGAAAATTAAATGCAAACAATATTAAAGGCAATAATGAGAGTAGTGAGTTATTTTAAAGGGTTTTATTTTAAGTCAAAAGATAAGGTTCTCTGACTCTTTATTCATTAGTCAAATATCAATCAGGTTACAGAATTGAAAAATAGGAAAAATAGCATTAATACAGAACATATTACAGTCTGCATATAAGCATCACATATAGGAAGGGAAATGTGGTGCAAATTGTCAGTCAAACTCTTGAAGAGTTTCTAAGGAAAAGAGTAAGTCTTACAAGGTTAATCAATAATAATAATGACAAAAATATCCCATAAAGAGAACTAAATGTAGTTTAGCACCTAAAATCTAAATCAGTTCTGATCCTTTCAGCTCTTTCTCTCTCTGCCTCTGCTTCGCTGTGCTAGTCTGGGTCTCTGTCTCAAGCTGCACCATAGCCCCCACAGAATGCAGCCCCTCCCTGTCTCTGTGTCCAGCACAGAAACTGGGCCTGGCCCTCAGAAAAAATGAAAAAAGAAGCAAGCCTCTCCTCCCACTTGTAAGCCATATTTCAAGTAAAAGTTCACGTGCTCAGTCCTCATAGCTGGTCCAATCAGAACTTCAAGACACATCATCTCCCCATGGGCTGACTGGATACGTCATTAATCAGGCTTGTTCCTGTTCAAATTTCAGTCTTGTGATTTATGAAAAAAAAGTGTGTATTTCTCTCCACGTTTAAACAGGCTACAAAAATATGCAACATTGTGAAGGTCGAAGGAAACTGCAGGCAGGATTTTTTAACAGAGCCCTTTCATTGAAAGTTGCTAGGGAAAGAGGAGTACATTCCATTCTGAGTGTCCAAGGGCAAAAAAAAAACTACAGAAAACTGAGCCCACTAAAGCAAACTAAAGTCACGTGGTTTTCTACACTGTGAAACACAATTCAGCACATTTCTACTCTTGCAAAAATACATGATACCATTTTAAAAGTACAAATACATTTTCTAAATTAATGTGCATTCTATAGTGAGATTACATATGGATTAATCACATATAAACATGGCTGTTCAACTAATTAAGCATGTTTTCACATGAAAGCACCTCCAAACTGAAGCATTCTGATCAGGCCCTATGTTTTCATCTTGGTTGCGCCACAATCTGCGTGCCATTTTAGAACTCATGTCTGCAGCTTTTTGTCACATAATAATGCATACATTTTATAGGTGAAATCTAAGCTCCATCAAAGGCATGAAGGAATGTGGCATGCATAGGAGGTTTGGGGCTTGTGAGATATGGTAGCTGGGGGCATGGGTAGCTGAAACTGGTGTGAGTATTTGCTAGGCTGATTTTGGCAAAGCAGGGCTCGAAAAATCTGAAAAATGGTACTAGTCCTGCAGGACTAGTACCTTGAAAAATCTCCTCGCCCTAACAGTGACCTACTTGACCTCCGTCTCTGAAAGCGGAGCAAAAGTGACAAGATAACAAGATTTAAATGCATTTTTATTGCTCATTTGCTTTGTGAGCAATAAAAAGGCCTTTAAATCTTGTTATCTTGTCACATTTGCTCCGTTTTCAAAGACGGAGGACAAAAGTTAGTATGTTTTCCTACTCGCCAGAAAGGGCGAGTAGGACCTAAAAATAGCTCGACCTCATAAAATTTACCTCGCAAAAGCGAGCGGTCGAGTGGATTTGTCGAGCCCTGCAAGGTATTGTTTAAGGGTGTGCTGGACTGACTGAGATATGATGGCAGTTTTGAGCATGTGCTGTGATGATAATGTGTAGTAGGTTGTGTGATCATGTTCTGATCTACATGAGGCATCTCAGGGTGTGAGAAAGTGCCATCTTTCTTGCAT
Organism: Triturus cristatus; assembly: GCF_964204655.1. Lineage (NCBI taxonomy): Eukaryota > Metazoa > Chordata > Amphibia > Caudata > Salamandridae > Triturus > Triturus cristatus. The sequence continues at coordinate 1,717,553,862 of NC_140590.1, forward strand.
GGTATGCCCCCACTTTTTGCTGAATTGCTGAATGTACTTTGACTGAGTGTGCCCTGGACTTCTGCCAATCAGGTGCCCAGGGCCTATGTTCCTACCCTAAAAACCTCAAACCCAAATTGGCAAGCCCTGGCCACATGTCAGCCCCTGGTAAATGGTACTCTAGGTACCCAGGGCCTTGTGACCAGGGAAGGCCTCTAAGGGCTGCAGCACTCATTGTGCCAACCTTAGAGGTCCTGTACCCTAACACACACACACTGCCCTGGCAGGCTGAGTGTCTGGGTACAAGACAAAGCAAAGAGTCTACTTGGCACACATCCCTGTTTGCCATGCCCACCACCTACACTGCCCTGGCATACATCAGCCACCCCTCTAGCTGGGTGCCCTATGCCAGTGGTGTGGGCACAGGAGCATGAGCCCTGTGCCCCTACAGTACCCAGGTCCATTCCTGGGCACTGTAAGTGCAGTGCTGCCATTTAAGAGTACATGGTGCTGAGAGCTCGTCAAACACGAACTCCACAGCACCATAATGGCAACACTGAAGACTAAGAAGTTTGGTATCAAACTTCTCAGCACATTAAACCCGCACTGATGCCAGTGTGGGATTTAATGTACCAAGCACCCCAGTATCAAACTTCTCAGCACATTAAACCAGCACTGATGCCAGTGTGGGATTTAATGTACCAAGCACCCCAGAGGGCCTCTTAGAGATGCCCCCTGAAACCTAACCTACAATCCACGTCTGGTCTGGGAGGCTGCCTTGGCTGCCACACAGCAGACATGTTGCTGGCCCCCTGGGTAGGGGAGCCCCTGCTCTCCTGTGCCTGCAACAATGCACATCCTGGGCAAGGTGCTAGGTATCCTCCCCCAGGATGGACAGGGGGAAGCTTCAAAGGCATGCCGCCTCTGTGAGCTTGCCCAGGCCACTTGCTACCCCCACTCTGGTGGGAAGCCTGGCCGGAAACCCCAAATAAGGACAGGGCATGTGCCAGCCTGACAACCCCACCCCTCAGGTGGGGGAGGCGAGGTGAAGCACATCTCTGGGCGCTCGCCACCTTGAAGATGGGAGGCCCTGCCCAATCAGGACTAGGCTACTGCCCCCCTCCCACAAGAGAGTGGCAGGATAGGGGATGTACCAACCCCAGGGCAGGGACCCATTGGTCCCTGCCCTTTACCTACCTGTAACGCCCCTAAATCTAGTATTTAGGGGCACCCTGAACCTTCCTTCCTTAGATTCCAGATTCTGAAAAACTAAGAAGAGCAAGAAGAAAGAAGACCTGCCATGCAGCTGCTAAGAAGAGGAAGATACCAACTGCTTTGGCCCCAGCCCTACCGGCCTGTCGACCCTCGAACCTGCTCCTGCTCCATCCCGGCACCTCTTGTGGCCAGCAACCTCACAAACCCCGGAGGACCTGGCTACCTTTTGGCTCTAAGCATCTGGGATGCCCATGAGCAGAGGCTCTGCTCAAAACCCGCTTCTAACCCCTGGCATCAGCCCGGAACCGCAAACCCTGCACACTCTGCACCCACCAAGCCTGCCCTGTGAGTGAACAAAGACCCTGAGGACGTCCCCCCGGCGACTGTGACCCTGAATCCGGCACCTAAGGATTCACCTCGGCGCTCCTGACGACGCCTGCAGCCTCAGAACTAGGTACCTCCCCCAACCGCGATCAACAGAGGGTAAGATTTCCCAACACCAAAAGGCACCCCTGTACCCGGCACCCTGCGGCCCCCTGTGCCCAACACCTGGGTAGCTACCAATCCTCCAACTACCCAACTTACCTCTCGAAGTGGTGGTGGCACCTGAAGAATCTTCGTCCCCGAGCTTGCAGCCTTTTTTCAACCAGGAGCTTTCCCATTGAAATCTATTGAGCGCCCGAAGGCTCAAAAGTACCCTGCACCCAGTCGCCCGAGTGGCCCTGGCAGTGTAACCTGTACACCTATCTGCTTCCCCATTTGCCCTGAGCAAGTGACCAGGAGCCCAGCTCCCACAGCCGCGTGGCCTGCTAGACAGCAGCCACCAACCAAGGCCCCCCTGCCTCCCATAGGATAACATTGGGCCTAACTCACTCTGCACCCGGCTTCCCCTGTGCCGCTGAGGGTGTAACAACTGTACTTACCTGACCCTGAGAGACCCCTGAGTCTGTGCCCAGAACCTTAACTCTGCCAGTCGAGTACTTACCCAAAAGCCGATAACCCAATTTTCCTCCATAGGGTAACATTGACTGGTTTCTTCTGAAATTTCTTCTAAGTGTGGAGTTTCTAAAACTTAAAATATTCACCAAAAATCAACCGAGTAACGAAAACGAAAATACTCACCTGCTATTAGGAGAGATCCCAGTGCTGGATCTTGGTGCCCAGCACTGACCCTGAAAAATATTCACAACCTTACTTACCAGTAACCCAATTTTCTTCCATAGGAAATCATTGACTGTTTTTCTGTGAAATTTCTTGTGTCGATTTTTGCAAACTTCAAATATTCTTTAAAGGCGCGTGACCAAGATGGCTGCGTGAGCTTTGAGCTCCCGGGACCCTCGCGCCCTCCGTCAATTATCCTGTTCTTCATCCTGTCTCCTATGCACGGTATCTTGCAGATGAGTCATCGTGGGGACGATTGATGCTGTCCGGGCTAAAATCGCCTGCCGGGGACCGGAGTTGTGGACGATGGCGGATGGAGAAGTGTGGCTCAGGGGTTAGAGGCGGCAGACCCGGAAGCTGAGATCGGTCCTGGACCAGGGTTCAATTCCCCGCCTCGGTGGGTCTTGGGCTAAAAATTCCACGGACTCGATAATTCTCGCCCCGGTGCCTCCTCGACTCACGGGTTCACACTCTGCGACTCTGGGCAATAGCTTGCTTAATCTCCACAACGGCCCCTCGTGGCGGGATGCCTGACTTTCACCTTGTGGATACCCTGCTATCTCACAGGGGAATACCAGGACGGGTTCCCTAAGCAAGCGCCGGGAAACCCACTGCGGGTAGCTGTGCGCTATATAAGCTCAACTATATTTACATTTACATTTACATTGCGGCCTACATCCGAGGGATGCCAGGGGCTCGCGTTGGCAAGATGCCCGGCCACGAATTGAACAACAGCGGGCCAGCGGGGTGTGAACGGGCGGATGGAGATCGTCGCACTTTCACTTTCACTTTCTAACCCTGTGTTGGCTCCGGCCTGAGAGCGCTTCCTGAGGCTCCACGGACATCTGGAGGACTTGTGCCCGCCCTGGTCGTTGTGTGACGGCCCGGCCTGTCTCATTTAGCTGGGTGAGGGACGTTTCTCTGTAATTGTCTACATCGAGTCTGCAATGTCGGCCAAAGCAGAGGCTGACAAGCCGAAATTCAAGGCTACCAGGCGGGGAGGTTATACCCAATCCAACAATATGGATCGATATGCCCAGCAGAAGGGGTCCCCTGGTGGATCGGGACAATCGCTGGAAGTACAGAAAGCTGACTCGGCCCCGGCCTCGGAGCTGTCGCTGCAGGATGTTATGGGGGCTATTGAGGGAATGCAAACATCGATCGGGCGACAGTTTGATGCCCTGGCACAAAAAGTGGATATTATTTTGGTCGATGTTAACTTGATACGCGCGGATTTGGCCAAAACCAATGAGCGGGTCAAGTCACTGGACCTCAAGACTACTGGCCTTGCGGATGATGTTTTGGGACTACAAGCGGAGGTCGAGAAGCTGCGGACTGCTAGTGATCTCTCTGCCCGTCGGCTGGAGGAATTTGAAGGTCGGGCCAGGCGCAACAACATGCGCATTACTGGAGTCCCGGAATCCTCGGAAGAACGCTCAGTGGACCTCCTCGTCGAAGACTTGGTGGTGAACCATCTTGGGCCTAAGGGCCTTGGAAAGTTTTTTGCAGTAGAACGTGCTCACAGGGTGCCTGGCGGGAGGCCTAAGGCGGGAGCTCCCCCGAGGCCGATTGTCGCCCGGATCTTTCATTTTAGAGATCGGGACGCTATCCTGCAAGCGTCGAGGGTGGCGGGCCCGGTTCCTTTTCAGAACGCCTCTGTGAACTTCTATCCTGACTTCACCCAGATGGTGCAGAAGCAAAGGCAGTCTTTCCTGGGGGTTAAGAGACACCTTAGGGAGATGGATTTGAAGTACGCTATGCTTTTCCCTGCCAGACTGCGTGTGGTGTATGAGGATCGGACTTTCTTCTTCGACTCGCCTGAAATGGCCGGAGAGTGGTTGGACGCTCTGCCACGGAGGCGGATCAGCGGGGACTGTACCACGGGAGAGGACAGTGGCCGGGCTGAGCAGGAGTGATGCCCCGGGTGTTAGGTCCTTTTTATTTTTGCCCCGGACAATGACTTGTGGCTAACTGCAGTACTGAGGGGGTGGCGGAGGGCCGTTCGGAGCTCTTTCCTCCCTCGGGGTTCTTTTTGTAGATTTGTTTTTGGTAGGGCGACAGGCACACTGCAAGTTGGGGGGGCTTTGTAAGCTGACGCAGGGGTGCAGGGAGGGGGGTGGATATGGGGTGTTGGGGTGGTTGTTGGGGGGGTTTTTCTTGCAAGGCGTAGTAATGGTTGTCAGGATGGTTTGGTGGTGGTTTTTCGGGGGGGGGGTGAAGGTCTCTTGGTGTTTGGGGATGGGGGGTAGGGGCCTCAATATTATTAGCTGGAATGTTAATGGCTTGGGTGATCGTATTAAGCGGGGGATCGTCTTACAATTCCTGAAGCGGGCCTCGCCTGACGTTGCCCTATTGCAGGAGACACATCTTATAGGCAATATGTGCTACGCACTCAATAGAAAGGGCTACAAATTCATTGCCCACTCGGGCTTTTCATCGGGCTCCAGGGGAGCGGGCATACTTGTTCGAGCCTCACTGCCACTCGAGGTTGATTCCACCATTGTTGACGATAGGGGGCGGTTCGCAGCTGTGGCGGGGAGATGGGAGGGTAGAAAGTTGGTATTGGTTTCTGTGTATGTTCCTCCGGCCCTGCAGGCCTCCACGTTTGCGGATCTGGGCAGGGCCTTGTTGGAACTCCCTGAGGGTCTGTTGGTGGTGGGGGGAGATTTCAATGCTGTTGGTTCTGGGCTGCTCGATAGGCACCCGCCCAGGGATACCGGGGGGGCTAAGAAGTGGCTTCCTGATTTCATAGACACCTTTGGCTTGGTGGACTGCTGGAGGCTCCGGCACCCCACTCAGAGTCAGTATACCTTTCACTCCGGGGCGCATGGGAGTCTCTCCCGAATTGATTACGTGCTCACCCTGGCTGCGAATGCCTCGCTAATTTCTGAGGCTAGGCATATGGCACGCGGCATATCTGACCACTCTCCGGTGTGGGTCCGTTTTGATATTGGCCAGGTGGGAGGGGGTAGGGTTGCTCCCATTAACCCCTGGTACTTCCGGGACCCCAAGACGCGCAGGGCGCTGCTGAAGGCAGTTGATCACTATTTCCAGGACAATCAAGATTCGGTTGATTCGGCGGTGTCTTTGTGGGAGGCGTTTAAGACCGTATTGAGAGGGGAGGCCCTCTCATTGGTGGTGGCCGCCAAGTGACAGAAAGACGCCGAGGTGGTGCAGATTGAGGATGAGATTGCGGCCTTAGAAGTGACCCTGGAGGAGGGGGTTGCAGCGGACACGCTGCATAATCTGAGTTTGAAGCAATCGGAGTACAGGGATTTGGCGGAGAATGCTGCCAAGACCCTTAGCAGGGAGCAGCAGGGCCGCCTGTATGATGTTGGGGATAAGGCCGGGAAACTGCTAGCTTGGTTGGACAAAAAAGAGCGGGTCAATAGAGTGGTGCCGGAGCTAACGACGGAGGAGGGAGAGGTTGTTACTGACCCCGACGGTATAGTCCAGTGCTTCTCGGATTATTTCCGCGTAGTGTACACCTCGGTTTCGGACAGGCCGACTGCGGACTCATGTGACCTTTTGCGTGATATTGCTCTGCCCTGCCTCTCTGACGTAGATAGGGACGACCTGGATGGTGATATAACGGTTGATGAAGTGGCGGGTGCTATTCGGGCGTTGAACTCGGGTAAGGCCTCCGGTCCGAACGGTTTGCCTATCGAATTGTACAAGCTTTGTCCGGATAAGGTCGCTCCTCACCTGCGCGCCATGTTCGTGGAGGCGCGGGTGAACGGGTATCTGCCGCTTGATCAACGACTGGCAACCATAGTGGTGATACATAAGGACGGTAAGCCTCGGGACAAGTGTAGTTCCTATCGGCCGATATCGCTTCTTAATGCTGAGCCGAAAATCCTCGCTAAGATCCTGACGAACCGCTTGGTCCGGGTGCTTGAGGACTTGATCCACCCGGACCAATCGGGCTTCATTCCGCATCGCAACACTGCATTGAACCTTAGGCGCCTCCATGGTGTGATTGCTAGGGTGGACACGCTGCGGGAGCCGGCTATTGTGGCGTCTCTTGACGCCACGATGGCGTTTGACACGGTGGAGTGGGCATACCTGTGGGCGGTGCTAGCCAAGTTCGGCTTTGGGCCCGGATTTGTGGACTGGGTGAGGTTGCTTTATGAGGGTCCCCTTGCTAGTGTTGTGGTAAACGGGAGGGCGTCCAGGCCGTTCAAGCTTGGGAGGGGCACCCGGCAGGGTTGCCCCCTGTCGCCTTTGTTGTTCGCCCTTGCTCTTGAACCGCTGGCAGCGTGGATACGATGGCATCCGAGTATACGTGGCCTTCGCTGGTCGCCCGACTATGAGGACCGTATCTCACTTTACGCCGACGACATCCTATTATACCTCGCCTCGCCCCAGAAGTCTCTCATAGTGGTTTGCGACGTCTTGACTTCTTTTGGTAGGAACTCGGGCCTTGTTATCAATTGGGGAAAGTCATATCTGTATGTATTGTGTGGCGATGTTCCGCCTGTCCCCCGAAACTGTTCGATCCAGATCGCCCAGCAGGGCTTCCGGTATCTGGGGATCTACATCTCCACTGACTCCATCCTGCGATATGAGAAGAATCTGCTCCCCCCCCTGGCGCGTCTGCGGCGGGATGCGGCGGGATGGCGGAGGCTGCCGCTCTCCCTCCTCGGACGCGCCGCGTTGTTCAAAATGATGTCTCTTCCCCGTTTCCTCTATGCCTTGCAGAATACTCTTGACTGGGTCCCGACTAGTTACTTTAGAGAGGTCGAAAGCCTCCAGCGCTCGCTATTGTGGGATGGGCGACCGCGCATAGCGATCGCTAAGTTGACGCTTCCGTGGTACGATGGTGGTATTGCTCTTCCGGACATTCGCAGATACTACTGGGCTACCCAGTTGTGAGCGATTAATCATGGCGTCTATGGCTCGGCGTTGAGCCCTGGCTTCGCTATGGATCGGTGGCTACTGCGTGGCGGTAATTACCACAGAGCCCTGTACTCGAAGTCGTTGGACTTGTCCCTTACGGGGCCCACTTGGGTGGTGGTGCGGGTGTGGAAGTTGGCGACTGACTCCCTGGGTTGGAGGGGCAGACTTACCCTTGCTACCCCGCTGTTTGATTCGGATATCCTGGGGAAGCTTTGGCATACAAAAGGGTTCGAGAAATGGGATTTGATCGGTATCTCAAGGGTCGGAGACTTGCTGGCTCGGGGCAGGGTGAAGTCCTTTGAGGAGCTGCAGAAGGAGTACGAGTTGGGGAGCACTGAGTTTTTCCGCTATGCCCAGGTGCGTCACGCCTTGCGGTCGGTCCTTGTAGAAGGTGAGAAGGTGCCTGCGTCCTCTCCGTTGGAGGACCGGATTCTGGATGGCCATATGCTGGAGAGCACGATCTCTCTCATCTATAAGAAGCTGATTAATGTCCGGGCTGACCTCCTTCGTGGGTTGCGGGATCAATGGACTAGGGACGGCCTCGAACTGGATGATGAGGACTGGCAATCTGCAGTTTCCTCTCCTAAGGAGGTTGCGATTCCGTCGCGTCTGCGGCTGGTGCAGCTCAAAATACTCCATCGAGTCTACGTGACAGGTCCTAGGCTGGTCCGTAAGGGTTTTTCTGAGGAGGGTTTATGTAAGCGAGGCTGCGGCATGGTGGGCACCTTCCTACATATCATCTGGGAATGCGGCGTGATTGTGGAGTTTTGGAGGCGAGTCCATGCAGTGATGGGGGAGGTGACGGGCATTGTCGTGCAGCCGGAGGCGCGGTGTTGTCTTTTGAACGTCTGGGGTCCTACCGATCTTGATGAAGCACAAACTCAGTGGGTGACCCTGGGGAACATGGTGGCTAAGCGGGATATCGCACGCCTGTGGGGCTCGGCAGTGCCTCCCGCGCTGGCAGCGTGGAAGGAAAATATGGACTGGAGCATGCTCAGGGAAAAGACAGTGTATTGTGCTAGAGGGCGCCCGCGGAAATGGCATGCAGTATGGGGGCGATGGAACCACTACAGAGGGGACATATGTCTGCCCCCTGATCTGGATCCGCCAGAGGGGCAACTTTCCCCTTGACATTCTTTCCGGCTATGTACTTATTGTTTATGACTGATTGCCTTTTGTGGGTCTCTGCTTTCCCCCTCCCTCCTCTCATTATAGTGTTGTCTCTGGTAGATGAAATGGGACCAGCTCCCCCTGATGGGCACCCCACATGTGCACTCGAAGCTTATCGCCTTGCAAGGGTTTGGTTTGTGTTGGTGTTTCTTTAAAATTGAACCTTTTCTTTGATTCTCCTGTCGGTTCAGTGCGAATGCTTTTTCTATGTTGCTCCACCTAAGCTGCCGAACCTCCGGGTTGTCGGCTGAATAGCTGTGTTCCGGATAAACTGAATAAAGGTTTTAAAAAAAAATATATATATATTCTTTAAAAATCGTATCAAATGTGAAAACGTAATTACTTACCTGTTTAGATAGAGGTCCCAGTACTGAGTCTAGGAACCCAGTACTGGATTATAAAAGTAACGAGAACATACTTACCTGCAACTTGAATTTTCTCCCATAGGGAATCATTGACTGTTTTTCTATGAGATTTCTTCTGTCAACTCTTAAAATAGCAAAATATTGCCTAAAAATCACAACAGTAACTAAGTCGACTTTTATCACTTGTTTCTAAGAACTGTCCCAGGACTGAATCTAGGATCCAGTCCTGGAGTTACAAAAGTAATCCTGAAAGTAATCTATTGCAAATAACTTAAAACTTCCATTGAAGTCAATGCATTATTGTATTTGAAATTGTGTTGCCTATTGCAACAACCTGTATACAGTATTTACAAAAGCCAATTGCATATTGCAAAAGTATTTACCTAAAGCCTCTCATTCCGAGAAAGTATATTTTAATACCTATTGTTGGTTCTAAAATAAAACAAACATATATTTTTTTATATAAACCATTGGCCTAGAGTTCAGTTATTGAGTGTGTGAGACCATTTGCTGACTGAGTGTGTACAACAAATGCTTTACACTGTCCTCTGATAATGCCTTACTGCTCGATCAAGCTACCACTTTAGAGAGTAAGGTTATATCTAACTTTAGCCTCTGCCAAACCTCTGGGGACTGTGGACTCTGTACACACTGTACCTATTTGGGAACAGTATATACAGAGCCACTTTCTCACACGGGGTACTTGTGTGTATGGTTGGCTGAGTCAGGTATGGTAGGATGAGAAGGGTGTTTTGGGCAGCTTGGGGTATGGTTAGGTGGACGAGTGCCCACTGAGAAGAATGCGGCATGATTGGTTTATCAGAGTGTGCTGGGCCAGTTGTGATTTCATTAGACGCATGCATAAGTCTTGAGCTGAGCTGAGTATGTTGTGTGGGTGCCTGTGTTCAGCAAGGTGGTCTATATGTGTTGTGGTTATCTGCACTGGGAAAGGGTTGGCATGTTGTGGTGCAGAAACCTGTGCTTGGCAGAATGTGGTCTAGTGGGGTCTATCAATGTGTGCTCGTCAGGGTGTGGAGTGTTGTAAGGTGGCAGTCTGTGGTTGGCACGTGTTGTACCAATGACATTACGAGGGTGCATCCGGCAGAATGGCCACACGTGTGTTTTGGGACTCTGTGCTGGATAGAGTGTGGTATGCTTGGGTATGTGAGGGTGTGTTGAGAAGAGTGCTGTGTTACATGTGGAGTTCAATGCCACAGTAGAATCCTTTAGAGTGGAACTCTGTGCTGGACGGTGCCTGCACGATTTGAGATTGTATGTTGTGATTGGTAGGGTGGGTATGCTTCAGTGCTAGGCTGAGTGTAGTACGGTTGGGTAGACGAGCACCTGTGTGGCGTGTGCCATGGTGTGATGCATGGGATGTAAATAAAGTTTTGGGGGTAAATAGAGTGTTTGAAGCCTGGGCAGACAGTCTCTGAAGTTTGGTGGACAGTTGTGCAGTCCCTGCATTCCCTATGGTCTTTGTCCTGCATTACAGCCTTGAGTCGCCCCTGTAAATAGAAGGATTATTCTAATCCGCATTTCTTTTGGGAGAAGGCTGATTATAGCATGAGTAATTTTCCAGATTTCCTCATCAGACTGTGACTCATGGCGCCAGGGTAAAAGCTTAGTTTTATATTGCATCTATCGCAATGAAAGGTACCCTTTTGGAATAATATTAAGATATTTGTTGTTTAAAAATGTTGGGTAGTGGCAAACTCTGAGAAATGTGATGGATTGTGCGGAAAATTAGGGTGAACATGCCAAATACTGGATATTATTTGTGCTACTGGAGAAAGGCATCAGGTTGCCGAGACCATGGCACCAGGTTGATATTAAAAGAGCAGGACTGCAAGCCACCAAATCTAATATGTCCCTGTTCCTCCACATCTAAGGTTTTTACTCAGTCTTGTATGTATTTCCAGAGTGGCCCTGGCCAGTGCAGGCGTGGGCTCGCATCCTGGTCTGATGTACACACGCATTATAGGGACATCAACCCTTACCATGTGCAGACACTCAGAGTGTCTCCCTCCTGGTCCACAGGCTCCATGTGACTCTCACACAGGAGGAGTAACCACACCTACAGAGGTGGCTGCCTGCCCTACTCTGTGGGGTTGTTTACATGGCCGCCTGCCACAGTAGGGCAACACATATCTAGTCACAAAGTGGGATAATGCAGGCTCTCACTGAGGGCTCACACAATCACTCGATACAACTCCTGCACATACGTTAGTGGCTCAGACACACATAGGTGAGACCTGTTCCATCAGTCAGTACCACCAGGAGCTGGGGCAACACAAGGCCGGTTCTACTCTTTTCTTGGCACTCAATTGAAGAATTTCTTATTTTGTAGTTTTGGAAGCGTCTCACTGATTTTGCCCTCAATCCCATCTTTCATGAAGTTACAGTAAATCACAGAGTGGCAATCCGTTTTTCATTCTCCTCACTGTGCATTCACTCTAAACCTTTTGCCAGCTTTTATTTCCTTTCCACTGGTTTTCGAACGCCTTTAAAGGAGTTCAGCCTCTCTGGCAACAATGCTGTCAGTTAGTTTTTCACAATGTGCATGTGATTATTTCACAGCCATTCACGGCATTCAGTGGTGTTATTGAGGCCAGGTCTTACCCCCCCCCCCCCCCTGATGCCTCTAATGCCACTTACATGTGGGTATAATAGTTGTAAATTCATTTATTGTGTAGAATATACACTTCTGGACACAATACCTGAACATAATAAGGACTAATAAAATACATCATTTATATTGTTAAAACTAGTATCCCAAACAGTACAAAGGAGATGCTAGAAAAACAGTAACTATTCATAAAATAAGTCTGTGGGTATATCTGGATGTCATCAAAATAAGTCTGTACTAAAAGCAAAATCAGCTACAGATAGTAGCACAAATGTTAGGGATTCCTGTGAGTTTTAAAACCCCGGTAAATCTTGTGCAATCCTGATGAGGACCACAGAGCATTCCTCAACCATCATCTGATGATCTGGACATGCAAATTCACCTTACATAATGGCCTCTCTGATTCCTATCTCTCCATCTCTTGGTTAGGCTCTGCTCCATCATCATGGTTCTTAGCTCCCCTCTCTTTGGTCTATTTTGCAAGCACTTCCATCTCCTTGGAGGCTCTTGTCTTACTCACCCATCAAGTAATTTTGCATTCTCACTGCCTCTACGCTCAGGTAAAGTCTAACAATCCTGTTCATCTGGCAATCTTGTCAAGTTTCTTTTGCTGGTGCTCTCAGAGACAGCCCACTGGGCAGCACTGAGTGCTGAGCGTCTCTACCCTCCCCCCCCTCCTCCTCCTCCATCTTTCTCCTTCCTCCTTCTCCTTCCTCATCTTCCTCCTTCTTCCTTCCCCTCCTCCTCCTCTCCTCACAGAGAGCTTATGTGGCCTAATATCATGGTGATATGCACATGCCTCACCTCTTTGAAATATGCACCTTGTTGTTTCCGCGATCCCTAGAAAACCAAATACCAAACTTCTCAACAAAACACTCACAAAGCGTCCTTACTCTTGGCCCTTCCCCTCTGAACGAGCCCAGCTGCAAGAGCGATTTGCCACAGCTACTTCCCACCATGCTCTTTCTGTTCATACAATGCGTTGGTCTTAACGCCACCCGTACACATGACCCCGACTTCAGCCTGTCACCACTTCCATACGTCTGCCCATCCAGGATTATTCAGGCTTGCACCATTCCCATTGTAAAGCATCTCAGTCAACTAACACAATACTGCAACACACTGAGCAAGCAACCACCTTCAATAACCAATGAGCTGTCACTTGAATAATATTTACATTCCTTGGGGTTCTGGGGGATATGAGCTAGAGTCTTAGCATGACAGGATCAGCCTTGTTTCCTTCTGAGCTGGATAAATTGAGTTCCATAAATAGGATAATAGAAGCATTTTACAGCAACTGGAAATAACTGAAGTGTGGTATTTAGTGCTATATAAAAATATTGCTATGTCTCTCTGTACACAGCTGCAGCTGTGTGCTAAAGTTAATGACAACACAACAAGAGATCAACATACAGAGGTGGGTTTTTGGTCAGCTCCCTTCTTGCATTGCTGGCTTGGGTCAGCTCCCTTTACCCACTGCTTGTTTGGCCAGCCGCCTTCAGCCATTGCTTGTTTGGGTCACCTCCCTACAACCATTTATTGTTTGTGTCAGCCCCCTTCATCCACTGCCTGTTTGTGTCAGCCCCCTTCCACCATTGATTGCTTGGGTCAGTCAACTTCACCCATTGCTTGTTTGGGTCAGCCATTTCTTGTTTGGGTCAGCCCCATTCATCCATTTCTTGTTTGGGTCAGCCCCATTCATCCATTGCTTGTTTGGGTCAGCCCCCTTCATCCATTTCTTGTTTGTGTCTGCCCCATTCATCCATTTCTTGTTTGGGTTAGTCCCCTTCGCCCATTGCTTGTATGGGTCAGTCCCTTTCGCCCATTGCTTGTTTGGGTCAGCCCCATTCATCCATTGCTTGTTTGGGTCAGCCCCATTCATCCATGTCTTGTTTGGGTCAGTCCCCTTCGCCCATTGCGTGTTTGGGTCAGCCCCATTCATCCATTTCTTGTTTGGGTCAGTCCCCTTCGCCCATTGCTTGTATGGGTCAGTCTCCTTCACCTATTGCTTGTTTGGGTCAGCCCCATTCATCCATAGCTTGTTTGGGTCAGCCCCATTCATCCATTTCTTGTTTGGGTCAGCCCCATTCATCCATTTCTTGTTTGGGCAGCCCCCTTCATCCATTGCTTGTTTGGGTCTGCCCCATTCATCCATTTCTTGTTTGGGTCAGTCCCCTTCGCCCATTGCTTGTATGGGTTAGTCCCTTTCACCCATTGCTTGTTTGGGTAAGCCCCATTCATCCGTTGCTTGTTTGGGTCAGTCCCCTTCGCCCATTGCTTGTTTGGGTCAGCCCCATTCATCCATTTCTAGTTTGGGTCAGTCCCCTTCGCCCATTGCTTGTATGGGTCAGTCCCCTTCACCCATTGCTTGTTTGGGTCAGCCCCATTCATCCATTGCTTGTTTGGGTCAGCCCCATTCATCCATTTCTTGTTTGGGTCAGCCCCATTCATCCATTTCTTGTTTGGGCAGCCCCCTTCATACATTGCTTGTTTGGGTCAGCCCCATTCATCCATTTCTTGTTTGGGTCAGTCCCCTTCGCCCATTGCTTGTTTGGGTGAGCCCCATTAATCCATTTCTTGTTTGAGTCAGCCCCATTCATCCATTTCTTGTTTGGGTCAGCCCCATTCATCCATTTCTTGTTTGGGTCAGCCCCCTTCCTCCGTTGCTTGTTTGGCTCAGCCTTATTCATCCGATGCTTGTTTGTGTCAGCCCCCTTCATCCACTGCCTGTTTGGGTCAGCCCCCTTCCTCCACTGATTGCTTGGGTCAGTCCCCTTCAGCCATTGCTTGTTTGGGTAAGCCCCCTTCAGCCACTGCTTGTTTAGGTCAGCCCCCTTTCACCATTGCTTTCTTATGAATGAATCAATTAACGGCAGTACCTCCTAGACTCCAGCGCAAAGAAACCGCGTGGTGTACGTGCGCTTTCTATGTATTTTTAACATAACATTCAACATTGGGTCATCCTCTTTCAGCCATTTCTTGTTTGGGTCAGCCCCTTTCAGCCAATGCTTGTTTGGGTCAGCCCCTTTCAGCCATTGCTTGTTTGGGTCAGCCCCCTTCAGCCATTTCTTGTTCTGATCAGCCCCTTCAGCCATGCCATGTTTGCGTCAGCCCCCTTCATCCATTGTGTGTTTTGGTCAGCCCCCTTCATCCATTGCTTGTTTGGGTCAGCCCCCCTTCAGCCATTTCTTGTTTGGGTCAGCCCCTTTCAGCCATTGCTTGTTTGGGTGAGCCCCCTTCAGTCATTTCTTGTTCTGCTCAGCCCCTTAAGCCATGTCATTTTTGCCTCAGCCCCCTTCATCCATTGTGTGTTTCGCTCAGCCCCCTTCATCCATTGCTTGTTTGGGTCAGCCCCCTTCAGCCATTGCTTGTTTGGCCACCCCCCTTCAGCCATTACTTGTTTGGGTCAGCCCTCTTCAGCCATTGCTTGTTTGGGTCAGCTCCCTTCATTCATTGCTTTTTCGGGTCAGCCCCCCCGCCCCTTCATCCATTTCTTGTTTTGGTCAGCCCCCTTCAGCCATTGCTTGTTCGGATCAGCCCCCTTCAGCCATTGACTGTTTGGCCAACCCCCTTCATCTATTTCTTGATCGGGTCAGCCCCCTTCAGCCCTTGGCCTACATCAGGTAGATGTGGACTGCTGCACAGCGTGGAAGTAGTAACTCTGCGCATGCTTGGGAAGGGAACAGTGCAGAGAAAGAGCAGTACTGTGCAGTATGTGTGGGTAGCGCATGTACTGAGTCTTTTTTGCCTGTATGGAATACATGACACAAGAGATGGAGTGCTGTGCAGTGCGTGAGCAATGAGAGCATGTTCTGGGTCTATGTGTGCTTACATTAAGAATAGAACATGAAGGGTGATGTTTTGTGCAGCGCACTAATGGTAAGTGTGTGTGCTTGCAGTGTGTGTTTGTAAATAGCCACCTTGGTTAAATATAAAAAAGCATCAGTGCTGAACTGTGCATACAGACTGAGTGTGTGTGTTGAATTTGTGTACATGTAAGGGTACAATGCATGGAGGTACGTGTGCTGTGAACGTACACTTAGTAAGTTTGTCTGAAATGATACATTACATGGAGGACCCTGGTTTCCATTTTGGGAAGCTCAGGCCTGCCTGGTGAAGACACGAGGAGGGGAATCCCCCAGACAGGTTTGTGTATTGCTGCATTCGTGTGAACTGTGTGGGACACACTGCTTATAAAATTACTTTTTTTTATTTGATAAGTGTTTCATCACAAAGAAGGGGTCAGGACAAATCTCAGGAAGGGCGATTAGTCTGATAAGGGAATGATAAAGAGGAGGGCTGGGGGGGGCTGGGATTAACATTTTGATGCACACATCACTGTGCCTTACATCTAGGTATAAACTCTGGTCACTCCCATGAATTATGTTGAAGGACAATAAGCTTTGGAGTCTTGCCTACTGTTAGAAATGGGATTTCTGGTTGGCTACGGTTTGCACCCAAGCCAGTCAGAAACCACCACTCTACTCAGGACAAGGGAGTTACACTCCTAAAATAACCCCTGCTCACCCCCTTGGTAGCTTGGCACGAGTAGTCAGGCTTATCTTAGAGGCAGTGTGTAAATCATTTGCACAAAACCAACAGTAATACAATGTAAGCACTACAAACGGACACCACACCAGTTTTAGAAAAATATCCAATATTTTTATATAAACAAGACCAAATACGATAAAAATCCACAATATAGTACTTCAAAAATAGTTACTTCTCAAAATGTCTTTAAGTTGCAAAATACGTTGAAAAACACAGTTCGTATGAGTTGGTAGCTCGGTCCGAGCCTACCGCAATGCTGAAAACAACAGAGTCTCGCAGTTCCTGTTGACTGCGTCGGTACGGGCCAGCAACAGCGGGACAGATTCGCTCACAGTAACTTTCTTAGTGCGGTTCACACAGGTGTGCGAGTCGGTCTTGAGATCCGTCGCGGTTGAGATGCAAAATGGAAGCGGTGCAAGGTGCGGTGTCCCTCGATGCGGCGGTGCTAGCAGCGGCTCGGTGACGATCGTGCAGACGGCGTCGGTGAGACCAAGGCTTGTGGTGCAGGGCGAGTCGGTGCTCGATGCGGTACTGGCAGGTTGCGGTGCAGGTGACAGAGCCGGTTGTGGCGTTTGTCGCGGTCACGGTGCAAGGTGGAAGCATGCAAGGTGCGGTTCCCTCGATGCGGTGTGAGCAGCGGCTCAGTGACGATCGTGTAGAAGGCGTAGGTGAGACCAAGGCTTACGGTGCATGGCGAGACGGTGCTCGATGCGGTGCCGGCAAGTTGCGATGCAAGCGACAGAGCCGGTCGGCGGGAATTGGCACTGGCCGAGCCGGACAACTGTGCGTGTCGAGTCGGTCACGGGTGTCGAGTCAGCAGCGACCATGTTGGTGAGCCCAGGCCAGCGAAGTGAAGCGAGGTGATGCAGGTTGCGGTGTCTCTCGATGCGGTGCAGGCAGCGGCTCGGTGACGGAGTCGGTAAGACCAAGGCTTGCGGTGCAGGGTGGGTCGGTGAGGCCTGCGGTGCCTTCAGGACACAAGGCCAGTGACGGAGTCGGTGACGGAGTTGGTCGCGGTTCTCTGTGGCAACTGAAATAGCGGTTCCAGGAGCGGTACCCAGAGGTTGGTGAAGTCTTTGCAGTCCCTGAGACTTCTTAACAGGAGGCCAGCTCGGTTCAGGCCCTTGGAGATACTTAGCACAAGTAGACAAAGTTCGGTCCAGTACTTTCACTGCCCAAGGCAGAAGCAGCAGCTGCAGGCCAACCCAACAAAGCAACAACACAGCAAAGGGGCAGTACTCCTCCTGGCAGCTCTTCCAGCTCTTCGTCTTGGCAGGTTCCTTGATTCCAGCGAGATCTGTGAAGTCTTTTCTATCCCTGAGACTTCCAACAGGAGGCAAGCTCTACTTCAAGCCCTTGAAGAACATTTTAACAGCAGGATGATGAAAGTACAGTCCAGTCCTTTCCCTATCCAAGACAGAAGCAACCACTGCAGGCCAACCCCACAACACACAGCATAGGGGCAGTACTCCTCCTCCAGCTTTACCGGTCCTTCTTCCTGGCAGGTTCCTTAGTTCAGAAGTAATCTAAAGTTCTGGGGTCTGGGCCCCAATATTTACACCACCAAATCCTTTGTTCTCTGAAGGCAGAGAGGCCTTTGCCTTGTCCAAACCAGTTCTGGTCAGTCCTGGAGCACTTTGCTTACATGACTCCTTCTTTCCTTTCAGAGTGCAGGGCAGAGACATCAGACGAACCACAGGGGGTGGAGCCAGCACTGTCGGGGGCAGGCACAGTCCTATTCAGGTCCCAGGTGCAACTCCTCCCGCCCATCTAGATGCAGATCTTTCTATTCACCACTGGGCGGACTCACCCTGTCTCCTGGAATTCCCCAGCCCTGTCACTTAAACTCCAGACAGGGAATACACAACCTAGCAGAGGCAGGTTTGGATAGTTAGACAAGAAAATACCTACTTTCTAAAAGTGGTATTTTCAAATACAGAATGTTAAAACCAACTTTACTAGAAGATGTATTTTAGCATTCTGAGTTCAGGCATACTAAATTCGAATTTCTACCATGTTCCCTGAGTCAGTTAGGATACTAAGAGGTAATAATCAAACTGCCCATTCTGGCCTATGGAGAACAGGTAGCCTTGCAATAGTGAAAAACGAAAATGGCTGTAATTCACTATTAGGACATGCCACACACACCAGGGCATGTCCTACCTTTCACATACAATGCACCCTGCCCACAGGGGTACCTTGGGCCAACCTTAGGGGTGACTAACATGTAGAAAAGGGAAGGTTTAGGGACTTGCAAGTGTGTGCACTTGCCAAGTCGACATGGCAGCCCCAGGCTGCACACAGGCTCTGCAATGGCAGGCCTTGGACACACTTTACAGGCTGTTTGCGTGGGTGGCACAATCCAGTGCTGCAGCCCACCAACAGCATTTGATTTATAGGCCCTGGCACTGACAGTGCACTTTACTAAGGACTGACACATAAATCAAATAGCCAATCATGGAAACACCAATCAAAACACAGTTTACACAGAGAGCATATGCACTTTAGCACTGATCAGAAGTGGTGAAGTGCCCGGAGTCCTAAAACCAACACACACAGGTCAGGAAAAATTGGAGGAAAACACAAAAAGTTTAGGGATAACCCTGCAAAAAGGGCCATTTCCAACACAACCCCCTTCCAGCCTAAAGCTAGGGAAGACCAATCCATACCTCGATGGGCTTCCCTGCTTGGGGCTATAGAACATGGAACCTGGGCCGCCACAGCAGGGTTTTAGTCCCGTTCTATGCCTTCCTGAACCTAGTTGGATCCCTCTATCCATACTCTCAGGGCCCACTAAGCTGACCCATGGGGAATCCTTCTCCTCACCTGTGAACACCATCTGTGCAGCGCCTAAACTTACTTTGCTCACTGATGTGTCCCAACAGGCCGACAGTGCCCACATGGCCAACACAGGGGTGTGGCCCAGTCCACCCCTGGGGTGGGACACCTGTCCCCCTTCCAGGGGCAACCCTGTCCACCAGGACAGCAAGCCACAGTGGCTACCGACAGTTGTCAGTGGGGAGACCCAGGCCTTATGCCTCTCAGGGCTCTCTAACCTCTGTGGCATCAGAGAGTGGGGGGCGGTAGCCCCAGGTGCCTGGCACACTTTGTCCACTCTCCCTCTTGTCAGGTCAGGGATGACATCCTGGCACTGACCCCCCAGCCCAGGGTCTGTACCCTGCGGCTGGACAAGAGACTGTGGTGGTCTCTCCCACACCCTGTCCTCCTCCACAGGGCTCTGTACCCTCCCACCTGTAGCGGTACCCCCTTCCAAAATTGTCAGGGGACCTGTGGCAGGTGTCCTGCACAATTCGCTCACCAGTTCAGGGATGCTATTCTGAAACTGGTACACCAGCCCAGGGTCTGTACCCTGAGGCTGAACAAGGGACTGGGGTGGGCTCACCCACACCCGGGCCCTCCTCCTTGGGGCCCTGTACCCTCCCACCTGGATTGGCACCCCCAGAAGACCAACTGGTAGGGGGACTGTTAGCAGTCACCCCTCCCTCCAGGTCAGGGGGGACACCCTGCACCTGGCCCTCCAACCCAGGGTCTGTACCCTTAGGCTGGACCTGTGCCTGGCAACCCAGGACTTCCAGGGGAGGACACCAACCCCCCCAGGGAAACACACTCCTCATGAGTTGTGCGAGAGTCTGCCTGGCACAGGTCTCCAGCCTCCTGTCCACCTGACAGAGCATGAAGACCCCCCAGGCCAGAAGGGTCCTCACTAGGGTCAGTCCTGGGGTGCTCTGACCTCAGAGCTGACAACCCCTGACCCACTGGTCCTTCCAAAATTGTCAGGGCACCTGTGGCAGGTGTCCTGCCCAACTCGCCTACCAGTGCAGGACCTCTCTCCAACATCTGGTCTATCAACCTAGGGTCTAAACCCTCAGGTTGAACCGAGGTCAGAGGCGAGGACTCCCTCCCTCTGCACCCCCTTCCAGAGTTCTGCACCCTCCCACCTGGAGTGGTACCCCTAGAAGACAACCCGGTCAGGACACTGCTTACAGTCGTCCTTCCCTCCAGGTCAGGCAGGACCTGAACCTGGCTTTCCAACCCAGGGACTAAACCCTGCAGCTGAGCACCTGCCCGGCGTACCAGGACTTCCTTGGGAGCACGCATGCCCCCCCTGAGGTCAATACATGACTCATGTGTTGTGTGATAGTCTGCCTGGTGCAGATCTCCTGACCTCTGTCCATCTGACAGTGCACGAAGATCCCCCAGGACAGAAGTGGTGTCACCATGGTCACTGCTAGGAGGCTCAGCCCTTATGGCTGGACCCTGACCCACTGGTTCTCCCACTGGGGAATGCATCCCCTCTCACCCCTCCATCTGGACTCATGCACTCTCCCAACTGGAGCAGTGCTGCCAGACACCAAAACCCGTGGGATGCTGGTTACAGCAGTCCCTCCCAATCCCCCACACACCAGGGGATCCCCTCAAGGGGTGGCCTTCCAGTACAGCCTAGGCTCCCTACCTGGTGTTCCCTCATGGAACCACCCAAGCTCTGGGACCGGGTTTTGGGCACCTTGGGCCTCAGCCCCTTCCCAATCCTTTTCTGCGGAGACAGGACGTGAGTCCCTACACCCTTCCCACAACACCGGAACCTATCTGGGCTACCACTAACCTTTCCCACCACCCTTGGTTGGGAAATACCTGAACCACTTCCTATAGGGTCACCCCCAGATGCTTCTGCAGACCCCCTGGAATCCACCAAAAGGTCTGCCTCCAGTGCAAGCTCCCTGGAGAACTCACACTCCACCTGGTGTTGGCATCACTCTGGAAAACAGGGACTTAAAATATGTTCTCCAAAAATTGAATCACACAGCCCCACACTGGTGTTGACCAAACTACGCTTCACCCAACCATCCAGTGCCTCAGAAAAGTACCCCACATCATTCTCACAAGACTGGTGAGACAGTGTCTGACTGTTGCTGTCTCTCAACCCATGCTCTTCTGGCTGGTCTGCATACTCACTTACCAGGGTTTCTATCATGGGGGAACCCCTCTCCCTGCACCTCTCATCTAGAGTCAGTAGAGTCTCCCTCCCACTACCAGGAAAATGATCCCCTGTGCCAGTTCCCCAATCCACCTCAGGGTCACTGAGCACCACTTGAGGTTCCTCACAACCCTGAACCCCCTGGTGTATGTCAACCCCCTCCTTGAAGCAGGGCACCCAATCTGTGTGTGTGTGTACCTCACCCTCAGTCCTAGACACTACAATTTTGCTGCCACCATCTGGGCTGGACCAAGCCCTACCGGCTTCCCAATCCAGCTCCAGCTCTCTCATTTAAGCTCATGATCCAAGATCATCTTCCTTTCCTCCATGGCCATTCTCTTGTCCTCCCACTCATTGAGTTTCTCCAGCTCAAACTTCCTGGCTTCCCACCTGTCCTCCAACTCCTCTGGGGACAAGCTACTGCTGCCTTGCCTGGAGGGTCCCCCCCCCCTCCCATAAGCACATCCACCCTAGAAATAGGCTCCTCCGCCTCTCCACTGAGATCACCATATTGCCCACTGGCATGTCTGGCTGCTACCCAGGCCCTCAGTGCCTTTTGTAGCTTCTCCTTCCTGGTGAGGCCTCTGACCTGGACTTTCAGGTTCTTGCAAATCGATCTTAACTCCCTCACAGTGTAGGCTTTCAATCGATCCTCCTCAAAGGGAATATCCATTCATGCAAGTGATGACGCAATTTATTCAGGCATGTTGAAGCAAGTTTAAACTGGCAAGGTCAAAAATAGGCCAAAAAGAAGAAGAACCTGTACGTGGTACGTAATGGTCTGCGATATGGTAGTAGTGCACACCAATCACTGTAAGTCAAGTGAAAACACAAGTCCTATCCTCACCGCTGACAACCAATGTTAGAAATGGGATTTCTGGTTGGCTAAGGTTTGCACCCAAGCCAGGCAGAAACCACCACTCTAGTCAGGACAAGGGAGTTACACTCCTAAAATAACCCCTGCTCACCCCCTTGGTAGCTTGGGCACGAGTAGTTAGGCTTATCTTAGAGGCAGTGTGTAAAGCATTTGCACAAAACCAACAGTAATACAATGTAAGCACTACAAACGGACACCACACCAGTTTTAGAAAAATATCCAATATTTTTATATAAACAAGACCAAATATGATAAAAATCCACAATACAGTACTTCAAAAATAGTTACTTCTCAAAATGTCTTTAAGTTGCAAAATACGTTGAAAAACACAGTTCGTACGAGACGGTAGCTCGGTCCGAGCCTACCGCGATGCTGAAAACAACAGAGTCTCGCAGTTCCTGCTGACCGCATCGGTAGGGGCCAGCAACAGCGGGACAGTACCTTTCTTAGTGCGGCTCACATGGGTGTGCGAGTCGGTCTTGGTATCCGTCGTGGTTGCAATGCAAAATGGAAGCGATGCAAGGTGCGATGTCCCTCGATGCGGTGCGAGCAGCGGCTCGGTGACGATCGTGCAGATGGCGTTGGTGAGACCAGGGCTTGCGGTGCAGGGCGAGTCGGTGCTCGATGCGGTACTGGCAGGTTGCGGTGCAGGTGACAGCGCCAGTTGTGGCGTTCGGCGCAGTCACAGTGCAAGGTGGAAGCGGTGCAAGATACGGTGTCCCTCGATGCGGTGCAAGCAGCGGCTTGGTGACGATCGTGTAGACGGCATCGGTGAGACCAAGGCTTACGGTGCAGGGTGAGACGGTGTTCGATGCGGTGCTGGCAAGTTGCGATGTGAGCGACAGAGCCGGTTGGCGGGAATTGGCGCTGGCCGAGCCGGACAGCTGTGCGTGACAAGTCGGTCACGGGTGTCGAGCCAGCAGCGACCGTGTCGGTGAGCCCAGGCCAGCGAAGTGAAGCGAGGCGATGCAGGTTGCGGTGCAGGCAGCGGCTCGGTGACGGAGTCGGTAAGACCAAGGCTTGCGATACAGGGCGAGCCGGTGCGGCCTGCGGTGCCTTCAGGACACAAGGCCAGTGACGGAGTCGGTGACCGAGTTGGTCGCGGTTCCCTCTTCTCTGTGGCAACTGAAACAGCGGTTCCAGGAGCGGTACCCAGAGGTTGGTGAAGTCTTTGCAGTCCCTGAGACTTTTTAACAGGAGGCCAGCTCGGTTCAGGCCCTTGGATATACTCAGCACAAGTAGAGAAAGTTAAGTCCAGTCTTTTCACTGCCCAAGGCAGAAGCAGCAGCTGCAGGCCAACCCAACAAATCAACAACACAGCAAAGGGGCAGTACTCCTCCTGGCAGCTCTTCCAGCTCTTCGTCTTGGCAGGTTCCTTGATTCCAGCGAGATCTGTGAAGTCTTTTCTATCCCTGAGACTTCCAACAGGAGGCAAGCTCTACTTCAAGCCCTTGGAGAAAATTCTAACAGCAGGATGATGAAAGTACAGTCCAGTCCTTTCCCTATCCAAGACAGAAGCAACCACTGCAGGTCAACCCCACAACACACAGCATAGGGGCAGTACTCCTCCTCCAGCTTTCCCGGTCCTTCTTCCTGGCAGGTTCCTTAGTTCAGAAGTAATCTAAAGTTCTGGGGTCAGGGCCCCAATGTTTACACCACCAAATCCTTTGTTCTCTGAAGGCAGAGAGGCCTTTGCCTAGTCCAAACCAGTTCTGGTCAGTCCTGGAGCACTTTGCTTACATGACTCCTTCTTTCCTTTCAGAGTGCAGGGCAGAGACATCAGACGCACCACAGGGGGTGGAGCCAGATCTGTGGGGGGCAGGCACAGTCCTTTTTAGGTCCCAGGTGCAACTCCTCCCTACCATCTAGATGCAGATCTCTCTATTCACCACAGGGCAGACTCACACTGTCTCCTGGAATTCCCCAGCCCTGTCACTCAAACTCCAGACAGGGAATGCACAACCTAGCAGAGGACGGTTTGGATAGTTAGACAAGAAAATACCTACTTCTAAAAGTGGTATTTTCAAACACGGAATGTTAAAACCAACTTTACTAAAAGATGTATTTTATCATTGTGAGTTCAGGCATACTAAATTCGAATTTCTACCATGTTCCCTGAGTCAGTTAGGATACTAAGATGTAATAATCAAACTGCCCATTCTGGCCTATGGAGAACAGGTAGCCTTGCAATAGTGAAAAACGAAAATGGCTGTAATTCACTATTAGGACATGCAACACGCACCAGGGCATGTCCTATCTTTCACATACAATGCACTCTGCCCACAGGGGTACCTGGGGCCTACCTTAGGGGTGACTAACATGTAGAAAAGGGAAGGTTTAGGGACTTGCAAGTGCGTGCACTTGCCAAGTTGACATGGCAGCCCCAGGCTGCACACAGGCTCTGCAATGGCAGGCCTTAGACACACTTTATAGTCTGTTTGCGTGGGTGGCACAATCCAGTGCTGCAGCCCACCAACAGCATTTGATTTATAGGCCCTGGCACTCGCAGTGCACTTTACTAAGGACTGACACATATATCAAATAGCCAATCATGGAAACACCAATCAAAACACAGTTTACACAGAGAGCATATGCACTTTAGCCCTGATCAGCAGTGGTGAAGTGCCCAGAGTCCTAAAACCAACACACATAGGTCAGGAAAAATTAGGAGGGAAACGTAAAAAGTTTAGGGATAACCCTGCAAAAAGGTCCATTTCCAACACCTACTGTGATGGTCTTTCATGAGAAAAGGAGAATTGTCCACTTCAAAAGAGGCAGAGTCCCAACATAAAACTTCAAGGACTCAGACCCTCAGACATAGAGGTTGTGACCCCAACATTTTTCCTCTGCCAAGCAGCCAGACTGTCTGTGTGAGAAGTGGATGTTCTGCCAGACTTCTGCTGTGATCATACTGTTGGCAAAGGCCTGTTAGTCTCCCTTCTGGGTTAGGGGACATTATCTAGGACACCAAGACCACCTGCCCTGGAGCTTGAAGCACAAATGCCTGCCTACTTGCCAAGACCTGTGTGGAAGAGGAGAGCACTGGAGAGAGCGAGGTCCAGTGGGGAGCTCTGTGAGAGGATTCCCTGAGCGAGGTGTGAGATTGTGCATCGATCGGTTCGTTGCCCGTGTACCATGTTGACTCTATGACCTCAATATACCAGGAGAGGGCTGCAGGAGACTGAGGTGAGAGTGAAGCCCCATGAGGCCATGGGTTAGCCCATATCGCTATGCTGTGGTGTCCATATGTCAGAGTGGGCCACTGCTGCATCTCTGGGACCTGCGACCATCTCATCTTGGGTGTGTACATCAGGAAATTTGGCGCCTGTGTTGTCCAAGTACTGCGGCAACCCTATATGACAGGTGGGGCTGCTGGTATCAACGTGCCAAAGGATTCGGGTTGTTACCCAAAGAAGAGACTGAGGATATGCTCCGCGGGTTGGACTCACACTGTGACGGAAATGCACCTGACTGACTTGAAGGCTGCCAAAGATGCAGGGGACAATGTCGAAACCTCCCAAGGCTCCAGTTGGGAGTAAAGAAAGGATTCATCCTACCCCTTGTTGGGCAAAGCCAATTTACTGAATCTTTATGAGCTGGGAACTTCTCCAACAACTGTGAAGGACTACGGCAGTCCCGCTCAGGAGAGAGAACCTGCGTCACCAGTTGCTGCCACATGGGTTGCAAGCAGCTGATTTCTCCCAACTGAGCAAAACTCATGGGTGCTCGCTTTGAGGGCACCCGCTGCTCCACTGAAGCCCTCCATGCTGCAGTTGAGCCATGGGGGACTAGCTGCTGACAGTGCTGTGGCACAGTAAATACTTTTGACTAAAATCCTGAGGAGTCAAAAAAGAGCTCTTGAGATCAACCTTATGGTGTGCATTCCCTGTTTGTGGCCACCGGTGAATGGGGAATAACCCTGAACAAGTTACAGGAAGGAGGGTGTGACAGGAATTTGCCAGACAACTGCTAGAGCCCCAACCTCACAGGTGACTGTGTTGTTGTTCCTGAATGCTGTGTACCTCTGCTCGTGTAGTGTTAGAAATAAAATACTTCTTCTGTTTGTATAAAACCGAGTATTTGACTGGACATTGATTTATAGTTCGTACTGCGTGACCTCTGATTTATAAGCTGTATTCACTGACCTGTATCTACACTCCCTCCTGAGGGAGCATTGACTGCTCATACACAGCTAACACTGAGAGTTAAGGGCTGAAGGGGTACTTGGCCCAGTTCGGATCCATAGTAGGTCCGGCCCAGGATATCAGGAAAGGGGTTCAGATAATGAGCTTTTTCTTGGGTCTTTGTTGTGTTTTGTTTGTGTCCTCTACTGGTGTACTCTTTGAACATTTATTGTTGTCTTACTTGAAACTTCTCCCATTTTATCTTTTTGCATCTTTCCACATCCTTTATTAGAGGTTTCTCCATCGCTTCTGTTTAATTTTCTCCTGTGTCTTCTTTCAGTTGCTGCAGTTTCTTCTTTGAGCTCCCATATACGCCTCCATTGAAGTTTAATCCTGTGCTGTCTTGTTGCTGTTTCTTGTGTCTTCTTTAACTTTGTCCTATTTCTCCTCTTGAATACTAAGTCTGTCTTTTTAAACTTTATGCATCTCTTTGACTTTTTTAATGTAATTTATTTGATCATTTTCTTACACCTTTTTTGAGTTTACTCTTTAGACTTTGCTGAGCTGCTGCATGTGTGTTATTTTAGCTTTCTCCTGTCTCGTTTTCCTAAGCCTTTAATTTTCTTCGAACTTCTGCCCAGTGATTTCTTTGTTGGGAGAAAGCATTGAGAGACTCAAAGTCACTGGAAGTGTTTTAACGTGTTTTGCATGTGTATGTGAATTGTGTTTATGTGCATTGGTGTCATGTGTCGGGTTTTATGTATTGCATATGTTATTTTTGAGTTGCCTTTATGTTTGTGGGCTGTAGTTAGACAAAACATCACTTGCCTCATATTTAAAAAAAGTATGGCCATTTATGAACGTCATTTTTTATTTGGCACCAAGGGCCATATTCTGAATGGTAATTTCAAATGTAGATTTACTGACATGTAATTTTACTCTTGCACCTAGGTATGAATCTACACTTTTTTGCTATTCCCCATTTCCAAGTGTATACTTATATGTCTCCACCTTTTGAAACTAGGGGCTGGTTAGATTTTAGAGTAAATTTAAAGTGTAAAGCTACCACTAGTAACTCTCCACACTTAAGGGGAGATCTCCGCCACTAGGTCAGAGGTATACTTATGGAAAATATAAGGAGAAGGAATAAAATGTATTAATATTATTTTCAATATATAACAAATATGTTATTGTAAATCAAAATTGTAAATCAATGTAAGTTCAATATTAATAACCTAGAACTAACATAATAACATGTTATAGCACAATATCACATCAAAGTAAATCTTTAAATACCTAATTAACTTAAATATCTTAATTTATTTTAAAGATAACAAAAATGCAAAATTGTAGAAAATGTATTTAATTTAACACAAGGGTCTTATAGTACCTGTGAGTGGCCAAGTGCAGTACAAGACTTCCTCCAAGGCTAGGCTGGAGTACATTTGCGACCTTGTGGTCTTGTGGGATTCTGTAACTTTAGAAGTGTAGTTGGTGAATAACAATGGTATTACTCCTTATTTGCATATCCCTCTCTTAACCCCTCCTTACCCCTCTCCAAAACCACTCCTTACTCCTCCCTAAAATCCTCCTTTGTTGTATTAAGTACTCACCATTTTCCAGCCACTCCCCCTGGTCACGGCCCCATTTACTACAAACACGCATATTTATGTGTGCAGAGATCCCCACATAAGCACACAGGCGCCAATTACGAGTTAGGCAGACTTAGGTGTGAAGATGCTGAGTGGCTAAAGCTAGGGATTCCAGCCAATAACGCTGCACCTGAATCAGTCTGTTATGAGTTAATCTCATGGAAGGGAAAACAAGCATGCAGACATGTTTTTCAGGCTGAAATATAGCATGGTATTGCC
Source organism: Triturus cristatus (assembly GCF_964204655.1). NCBI lineage: Eukaryota > Metazoa > Chordata > Amphibia > Caudata > Salamandridae > Triturus > Triturus cristatus. The sequence goes on from NC_140590.1 coordinate 1,717,581,699, forward strand.
TTTACCATGTGGGTTAATGCTCAGATTTACCACCTGCTTTGATGAGATGAACAGCATGAGCTGGGGCCAGTGTGGAGAAGAGGGTGAAGTTGAGGAGTGGGAAACATGGCACTGGAGGATGTGGCCTGGTAGAGGGGGACATAAAATGCTTCTCCATTGTATAGGGGTTCAGGTAGGGTCTGGTCTGCTCTAAAGCTCTAACGTGATTTTATGGGCTAGATATTCTGACAGGTAGAATTGGGTCTTGTGCTAGCCCACTCAGGGGCATATTTACAATAAAGTGGCAAACGTGTTATTAAGCAAAGAAGGCTAACGACACGATTTGTCACTTTAGAAATGCAGGGCTGCACCATATTTACTAGAATATGTTGCAGCCATGTGTTTCCCAGTGCAATGGCCCTAACTTTAACTACCTAGCGCCAACGCACGTACCCTTGCACCATAGTGCAAGGAGGCCTGTGTTGAGGGGGAAGATTGTTTATGTGCAGGAAGGTCCTCCTTCCTGCACATAAACAATCTTTAAATGCAGTTTAGTAACTTCTACATGTGCTGCTTAATGCAGCACACGTAGAAGTTGCAAAACCGCATTTTTTAAAAATGATTGTTTATTTGCAGGAAGGGGGACGTTCCTGCACATATCCATTCATAGGCAATTTGTTGTTTATATGTATGCTGCACAAGGAAGCTCACATGGAAACAGCAAAAACGAGGAGAAATAAAGAACTTCTGCTCATTTCGAATGTTTAAGACCAGGTTTTCCCTTGTCTTAATGTTGGTGCTGCCTCCTATTTGCGCTGCCCTTGTAAATAGGGGGCAGCCTCAAAATCAATGAGAGTTGCGGTGGAACGCCCATTGCAACACCCATTGCCCTCTCTTTTCATGCTAAATACAGCGTGAAAGGGGGCCTTATTTACAAGGCAGCGTTAAGCTGCGTTAGATGTCTTAACGCTGCCTTGTAAATAAGGCGAGGCCCTATTGCCACTGAGAGTGACGCTGTGGTGGCGATAGGGGCTTGTATATATGCCCCTCAGTTTGGGAACACCCAGTGACTTAATATGGATGGGGGGAGCTCTCTCTGACCCTGCGATAACCTCCTATCCAATTTGGGACCATTGTCGTTTTCTGCACATTATGAGGAAGGGTAATCTGGCTTCTGCCACTGCTTAAAAACCATGATGTCACAAATTTTAAAGAGGAGTGTTAATTGTTTAGAAGAATTTTGATAAGAATTGAATTGTTTGTAAAGCAGAAACAAATAGAAAGGGCCATGATATTTGGGAACTGTGCTCTGGAGAATTGTGAGGATCCTCATAGCGCTCTGTGGTCGGCAATCGAAGTGGCCTTCATTGATTCTCTGAAATGGGATCATTTTTTATTCTTGTACCTATTAGGTACTTTTTATATCCTTTCAAAGGTCTTTTCTGAAATGGAAAGATTGCTTGCTTCAAGGAGTGAGTTGAGTAACTGACTGAGTTATTCACAGCGTGTGCTCAGGATGTAGACATTAAAGATTGAATTTCTCAGTGGTAAGCATTAGATAATCTGTTGGTGCAGGAGCATTTTCATTGCTTTAAAGCACAGAGATCCTTTCCAGTGTTTTAGGTTGCACTGATGGACTTTCTAGACTATTGGATCCAGTTAGACGGTTTGACCGCCCACTCCCATCTTGATCTTGGGACTTTTGTCAACTTTTGGTTGTTTAAGTAAACATTCAATAAATGATGACTGGTGTTTACAGAGACTATCAGTTAGATTACATGGTCACTGGCCAAAGGGATTTTACCCTGCGATGAGGCCATCTTGAATTTGGATTCTGACTTGCAGCAGTGGGGCCGTTTATCCACTACTTGGCCCAGGAAGATCAGTTTTAGAGAATATTTGGTTGCATATGTTGATGGTATGCCCTTGGCACAATCTATGCCCAATACTGAGTCCAACAGCACTAAACAGATGTGTTTCTGCAAGCAGAAGGCGGCTTGCAACAACGTATAAACAGGTGGAGCACTGATAGAGCCCAGTGGAGATAAGTCTAATAGCCGGGTGGTGTGGGTGTCAACTCCACACACAGCACAACTGGGAGTTCACTGGAACACTAGCCTTGTAGCTTTCTTAGGACACTTCCGATCTCCTTCTGTTGTGCGACCAGCACGAGCCGTCTGCTGATAGTTACCAGTGACTGTTCTGGCAGCCCCCTTGAACTAAGTCACACAGGTTCTGCACCTGCTGTGATTTTAATTAATTTTTATTAAGCACCCATTAACCAACATAGGCATATTGGCACATAGGAGAAAGCATTAAACTTGTAAGGATGTAATACCAAGATATAGGAAGAGACCAGCAGAAAAGGTGAGTTTCTAAGGAATTTCTGAAGGAAAGATTTGAGTGTTCTTAATTTGTAAAGGTGAGTTAATGCAGAGTTGAGGACCACGCAAAGGCCGCCCATCCAAGAATGTTTGAAATGGGCATTCGAGTGTAGGATCTGCTGGTTGGCGTGCATGGTTTTTGGAAGGGTGCAGTGGTAGAATCATGCAGGATGTGATTTCTCAGCTTCACAGAAAATTCTGTCCTTTATGACAATCTACAGCTCAATCAGTAGCCATTGGAGTTTAGCTGAGGCTTAATAGCATAGTCGAATTTACGCAACTTCTTACATTCCGTACTGTGAGGTTTGGTGTCCTCTGAAGCTTAACTAAGGAGGCCTCGAAGAGGCCCAGAAAAGCTTTGCTACAATAGTAAACTCTTAATAAATCACATGCTGAAACTACTTGAACATAAAGGTGATGTGGCAGGTATGCAACAATTTTCCTCAAGAGTGTTAAAGATTAGAAGCATGCTGAGGAAACAGTGTTAATCTGAGGTTTGAGGGAGAGATCTTGATTCCGCATAACTCCTAGAGACTATACTGTCTTTAACGGGGAGCAAACTTCTCTCATAGTCACAGGCCAGAGTGTATTTTGCATTTGCTCAATGTTGTTGCCCACTAACAAGACCTCGGTTTTATTAGCAAAAAAGATGTTTTACAAAAGCCAAGTCCGAACTTCATGCAGACTTGTAGTTAGCCTGACTGCAGAGTTGGGTGCATGACTGCCCCTCTGTTCTTGGGTCCTCAGGTCTAATTGGCTCCCTAATACAATTTCCCAGTCCTGTATCCCTATTGCATGCTTGTCGGCCCCGATAAATTGCTTTGCATCTCCCCGGTCAATATAGTACAGTTGTATGTTGTTTGAACAGCTTTGTATGTTTGCGTTATGTGTCCTTGCCTTTGTTTGTAATAATAACGACACTTATCCTCGGATATAACTGGCACTACTGCAGGAGACACACCTAGTGGGTAATGAAGGCCAGCTTGTAGGATTCATGAGAGGCACTAGGGGACAGAGATGTATTCACGTAGATCAATCTAGTTCCAGGATTCAAAGAAATGACTATGGCTCAAAAGCAGTTATGTTATGGCTACAGTTCAGTGGTGTGTTGACCAGGTGACAGAACTGTGGTGTATGTGCCACACCCACCTTACATGTGGAATCTGCGAACGTGATTGGTTTCATCATGACTGAAGTGTCAGACTCAATCCCGATTATTGGAGGGGACTTTAACAATGTCATAATTGAGGCTGAATTGAGGGTTGGGGCTTCTACTTCTGGGTGATTTTTGGTCTGATTGGCAAAGAGCAACTCTGGAAAATGTTGACTGCCTGGAGCATGTCTTCAGGATATATTTCAGTTCCTTGTGTGCTGCATATTTGAGCACAGGTGGATGTGGGCCCATAGACCAACTCTTCAAATGATTCAAGTGCACAATGGCTTGTCAGGGTTGTGTACTGGCCCCTGCCCTATCCGCGGACAGATTTACCGATTATCTTAAAAGAAACGGCTTCTTTTTCTCCTAGAATAGGCAGGGTGCATATCTCATGTTTTCTACATGGAGACACTTTAGTAAATCAGTCTGTCAAGAAAGCAGGTGGCCCTGCCAGAATACTGCATTAATAATCACGTCACAGTAACATTTTGGGAAGAAATAATGGATATATTCCTGGCAGTTTAGAGGAAATCTGATGGAGAGCGAACATGCATATAAATATAATGGCTTAAAATGTTCTGCTTCCTTAATCTAGGCAGTGAATTTAGATGAGTGATTTGTCCAGTCTATGATAACCTTGGGCGATTTAGCAAAGTTTAGTCGCAAATATGGGGACTATATACTAAGTCCATTTTATTAGCTTTTAAAGGTAAAGTACCACCCCTTGTTCAGTATGGTGCAGAACTACTGGCTTGTGACCATAGACTCTCCTGGAAGTCATCAAGAGAATCCCTTTGAAACATCTTCCACCCAATTCGGTGACTGAAGAGTCAAGCATGGGCCTGGGCGGATGTAGGACGTTACAACGCATACTTTTACAACGCATGCACTTACAACGCAATTTTTACAACGCCAAATCCACTACAACGCATTCCATTACATCGCATGACACTACAACGCATTTTAAAAAACTACCTTTACAACGCATTCCATTACATCGCATACTACCTTTACAACACATACCATTACAACGCATAATATTACATTTCATTTAAGGTAAGTATTGGATAGTATAGGGGTAAAAATTACTATTCTAACTCCAGGGGGTGCAACAGTAGGGTAAGTGTTGGATAGTATAGGGGTATAAATTACTATTCTAACTCCAGGGGGTGCAACAGTAGGGTAAGTGTTGGATAGTATAGGAGTAAACATTACTATTCTAACTCCAGGGGGTGCAACAGTAGGGAAAGTGTTGGATAGTATAGGGGTAAAAATTACTATTCTAACTCTAGGGGGTGCAACAGTAGGGTAAGTGTTGGATAGTATAGGGGTAAAAATTACTATTCTTACTCCAGGGGGTGCAACAGTAGGGTAAGTGTTGGATAGTATAGGGGTAAAAATTACTATTCTTACTCCAGGGGGTGCAACAGTAGGGTAAGTGTTGGATAGTATAGGGGTAAAAATTACTATTCTTACTCCAGGGGGTGCAACAGTAGGGTAAGTGTTGGATAGTATAGGGGTAAAAATTACTATTCTAACTCCAGGGGGTGCAACAGTAGGGTAAGTGTTGGATAGTATAGGGTTAAAAATTACTATTCTAACTCCAGGGGTGCAACAGTAGGGTAAGTGTTGGATAGTGTAGTGTAATATTATGCGTTGTAATGGTATGCGTTGTAAAGGTAGTATGCGATGCAATGGAATGCGTTGTAAAGGTAGTTTTTAAAAATGAGTTGTAGTGTCATGCGATGTAATGGAATGCGTTGTAGTGGATGTTGCGTTGTAAAAATTGCGTTGTAAGTGTAGTGCGTTGTAAAAGTTGCGTTGTAAAGGTTGTTCCCCGCCTGGGCTCATATCAGGTCATGATCGGGAACGGGCAAGGCGAGTTAGATTTACACACTCTTTGTATTCTAGCATTCAAAATAAAATCTCCATCCTATGTTTGAGGGAGATATTAAAGAATGAGACCATGGGCCAGGTCAGTTTGAAGGCAGATGGACTTACACAAAGACCTGCATTATGATTTTTGTTATATACAGCAGTGGGATGTTTATTCCTCCCATGCAAGCATTGAAGTGTTCAGCCATGAAATGTTGTAGAAGAGATTAGGGTTACTTATAAGAGAAACCCTCCTTACCTATAAGAGAAACCCTGCATTATCCTAACTTTAAATTATTTGGGAGATGATGAGGCTTTTTCTTACATGATTCATCAGCCAGCCTGGCCACTAAAGTTAGAAGTCCTCGTGTTCAGGTTGGGTTTATTCCTGATTTCCCATCCCCACAGGGGCAACATTGATTGGTGCTAAGGAATGGTAAATATACATATATTTTGATAGACTGCAATATGTTTTTATCTTTACTTCAACAGTTTTTAAAACCGTTATTGATCAACTATGATGGACTGTTACATTCTTCAGCAGTTAAACTTTTAGCTGATGCGCTCTTCTTAGATGTGAAGTTAGGTCTTGGTTATCTTTCCATTTCTTACAAAATGCATGCCTTTATTTAATAAATTGTGTACATTGTGTTTACATTTTATGCATGATGCCTTAATTGTTTGAAAGACATAATTGTCATTATAATCTGAAGGCTTGACTGATTGGTCGATTAACTTATTGTGTCAGGGACAGATCAGGTCCTCGTGAAATCGTCCAGTCCTGAAACCATTTGCTTGGTGAAATTCTACAAGGGTTTAGGACATCCTTGGAGACACACCCACATTTCAGAAAAACAATCTAACTTTTTAGGTCTGGTTCGACAGTGCAGTTTGTTGTGAGCAACAATTAAAAAAGCTTTGAGAGTTCTACTGAGAGTGGGGCTTACGCTCCGTCCGCATTTTGGTTCCCTTGAGAACATGATTTTATTGGAAAGAAAATGTGTGCTTCCACCAAAGAGTGCTTGTATTGCACCTTTTGTCTTGGGGCAAAGATTATACACTACAAGGCAGTTTATTATGAGATGTTATGATAAAGGCAGTAGAACTGATGCATCTATTGTGAAAAGCATATGTTAACAGCAATCCATGAAAGTGTAGATTGTTTTTTCTCAGTACGAAAGCCTGCAAAGAAGCATTTTGTTACCTGGAATCTCACAGATTATCTAGTGGGCAAGGGTTATGGTATTGGTTACCTCCTCTGAAAAACCCTCATGGTGGAAAATTTGCACTGTGAGAATCTTTACTAGGCCCTCTTAGAAGAGATAGTGTTTTTTTTTTGTTTGTTTGTTTTGTTTGGTTTTTTTGTTGCATATTTATATAGCGCAAACTCGACCCGAAGGTATTGGAGCGCTTTACATGAGCACCGTATTTACATTACACATTCAGGCACGGGGAGATTAAGTGATTTGCCCAGAATCACAGGATGTGGACGTGACCTCGAGGCTCGAACTCTGGTTTCCAGCACCAAAGTCGGCAGTTTAAGCCGACGGACCACATCCTCTCCCTAGTGTTATGATTTGCCAACTGTAATTGTGTTTGCATTTGCTATTTGATGACCGTATGCCTGATGTTTTTTTGTGGGAAACTTAAGCTCAGAGAGCAGGCCTGAGTTGGTTATGGTGACAGCTAAAGCCCTGATTGGTTAGCTAGAAAAGGGTATTTCCGATGCCATACGTTTAATCTGTGTATTATGAAAGGTTGCAACAACGACAGGAGGCCTAATTTATTTATCATTTAATACTTATATTAAAGCCAATAGGCCTTTATGGGTGTTTTTTTTTGCACTGTGTTAAAGCCTACAATCAGGTATTTTGCTAAATGAAATCTCACAGATTACCTTTGTTGGTAAAGATTTAGTGTTGGTCACCCCCTTTGACAAATCTGTAGGATAGAAGATTTGAACGGTAATAATTCTTGCTAGAATTGCTTTAAAGGCCTGATAGCCTTAGCTGTCAGGCAGGATCTTGTATTAAAAAAATCATTAGCTAATAAATACTCTCATATATATGACTATATATGTATACAGATACGTAGAGGGCCTTTGGGTCAGCTGTCTTCTGCTACTTATTTGTCTAAGTATCATTTGCACTCTGCTTCCATCCATGACAATGAAATGCAAGGGGTAATGGTTCAGTACACATCAATCATTGGCTCTTATGCCCTGTGAATGACAGCATTTTCTGATCACATGTTCAAATCTGCCTGGAAATGAGTGCGATTGAGTATCATGTCTAGTTGGCCAGTCCTTTAACTTTCAATTTTCTCATTTAATAGTTACCCTTGCATCTCTTTGCTTTTCCTCTTTTCATTTCCTTTTTCTTTTGAGAGGAAACCACATCTCTCCAGGCAGAGCTAATGGACCACTTGATTGCTGCTCATTTCCGCATCAGTGCTCCACATCCCAGGTGACCACTTCCTCTAAACCAGACACCCATTAAAGAATGCTGTTATCCATAGTGTATCATTGTTTTACCATTCGAAGATGGCCACACATTGACTGTAAATATGACAGCCATGCTGGAACTGTAAAACAATTATATACTTGGTACAATGTCACTGCAAGATGGACACCAGCTGCTATGTTTAGGTTCATGATGAGCATGTGCCTGTCGTGTTTAGATGACAGCATTGTTTCTTCTTTGTACTTGTATTGTTTTAATTTACCTTGCATAAGTTGTTGAGTTTGTTTTCGTTAAATTGCGGTTGTGTCAGAGGGTGAATGAATGAATGAGTCAGTTGGTGGATGAATAAACGTATGAGTGAAAAGGTGAGTGGCAGTGATGACTTATTGGGGGCCTAAACCCAACAGTGACACAGCAGGCTTTTTCATTCATATGCCAGAACTATTGGCATTGTCAATGCTTGTTATCTAAAGGAATCAACGATCATTCTCTCCTTGTGTTGATGACTCTTGGAGAATGGGGGATACAGAGAAGGTGTTATGAGCATGAGAAACAAGGCTAGTCAAATAGTTGTATGGTTGAAAAAGCAGGAAGAACTTGAGCCAACTGAAAATGTCGAAGGGGTGCTTTGGAAGTAAGACACATAATTTACTCAACCATCCACAAAATGTGACCTTTCCCAACCCCAGAATTCAAGAGGCACTGCTGTAGGCTTGGCGCTATACAATGCTTTCTTGTTTGCGTAACATCGCACAGCACCAACAGTAAAGCTGGCGTAGAGAGAGATGGAGAGTACAGAAAGTAAGTGGGAGGGCAGGAGGAGAATGAGGGCAGGAGGGAGAGAGAGATGTAGAAGAAGGGAACAGAGTGCTGCTAGGATGGGGGAGGGGGTACTCGGGTATCAGGGGGTAGGACGCTGTTAAGCATGTTTCTGGTAACAGTGACGACCCTCACTAACCTTTTCTCCATTTACTTTTTGGTTCCAGCGCCATGAAGCTCCTCGGAGTGTATGCGCGCTTTGTACGAAATAAATGAACTGGTACAGACTAAGTAAGGGAAGGGGCTGGACTGAGGGCAAGGGAAAGGAAGGAAAAAGCAAGGGAGAGCAACATGGAGCAGAAAGTAAGGGAAAAGATACAGCAGTGGATGGGGAAGGCAGTAATGGCAAGGGGGTTAGAAGATGGAGAGAGGCAGGCAGGAGGACTAGAGAGCAGGAGGAGGGCACGGTCAGAGGCACAAAGTCGTCCTCATTAGCTGTCGATTATGGGATTGTTTTCCCCAGCGAGCTAATGTGCCACGTGGCGCTGTACTTTGATAAAAGCGCTACCCGGTAACATGAAAATTAATCTAAATGGTTCTAAAAAAAACTAGTAAGAAATGGAACAGAAAGCTAATGAGGTGTAGTGGGGGGAATTGCAAGGCGGAGAGAGGCACGCAAGGCTTAATGAGCCTTGACAGAAACACATGGCGGCTGCACGCGTGCACACACATACTCCTCCTCAATTTTGTTTAATGTTTGGATAGTCAGAAAAACCATTGAGTCATATTGTTGAAAAAGCTTATTTTATTTATTTTTTAAATAAATATTCTTTAAGTGATCCACCACAGAAGTTACACCAGTGGGAAGCATCAACGCGGGATTGTCCCTGGACTAAGACTATTTGACATAGATCAAAAATATTTTTCCACTTACAAATGTGAAGATCTACCAAACTTAAAACCCTGATAAAATACATCTGTGATGTGCTACTACTTCAAAATATAAGTCTTGAAAAACCCTGGCCAACTTGAGCCATTGAGCGAAACACGTGTCGGCTGTTAGTATTTACCAATACGATCTCAAAATAACAGCATACAGAAATAAGGATGTAACTTCTGTGGTGGATCACTTAAAGAATATTTATTTAAAAAATAAATAAAATAAACTTTTTCAACAATGTGACTCAATGGTTTTTCTGACTATACCAATATCAAAATAATTGAGGAGGAGTATCAACTTACAACGTTTTACATGAACTATCTTTTGAGGTCATACCGGTCCAGTGCCTCGAGTGAATCTCCTCCAAAGCTACCTACTCACTTATGGGGCAATATTATCTGGAACTGGAATACCTGGACCCTGTAAATCTAGCAACACCTTCCTACATGCGCTGGTGGTGCACATCCTGCATGCGCTGGTGGTACATATCCTGCATGCGCTGGTGGTACACCTTTCTACATACACTGGTGGCACACCTTCCTACATGCGCTGGTGGCACACCTTTCTACATACACTGGTGGTCCACCTTCCTTCATGTGCTGGTGGCACACCTTCCTACAAGCGCTGGTGGCACAGCTTTCTACATGCGCTGGTGGCACACTGTGGTATTCCACACATGGTGACAGTACTAGAGCATCTCATGTTAGAACCCTGCTGATTTCGTGGATTGTTGTGATAGAAATGTTCTGTAAATCTTCAGTTACATGATTGTCTGCTGACTGATGGATGGGATCTACTCTATTGGAATAAACATCTTAATACTGTCTACCTGATTGCCAAGTTTATTATTTGCAAGATACTTCACTGGCGTAGTCGGCACAGGATCGACAAGAGAAGATCTCAACAAAGGATATTGCCTTGAAATTTGAGAAGGCATCGAGTTTCATTGAGAAGGAATCGAGTTTTAACTCTGCGTTGGATTTTCCTGCTATCCTTGAAAACCTCTTTGAGAGAATCATATGCGGATCACTACTTTCTTACAGCAACAGCTACAGTTCAAAGCGTGTTTCCTGCTTTCCCGTGCGTGAACTATCAAGAGATCTGACTTTGGCTCTGTGCTGGATGTTTGCTTTTGTCCGTTATCATTGAATGTTTCGGCGTCTGAAGGTTATACCTGCAAGCGAATCACCGTTGTCATATTTTTTTTGTTTGGCAATATATATATATATATATATTTTTTTTTTTGCTCTGACACGTGTCTTTAACTTTGTTTTGACACGTTTGCTCATCGTTGTTTTGCCAACCTTGCGGAGCCAATCTACCCGTTCATCTCAATGTGAGTGGTTGGTCAGTGCAAGTTTCAACACATGTGTTTTGGAGAAGGAAAGCGCGAGGATTTATGTCGTATTGATCGTTATTGTGATTTGATTTTCATCGCTGCAGCGGTTTCCCCTGAGACTCCGAGCATCATACAATTTTAAAGATAAACGAAGCCTCTCAAACAAAGTAAACCGCGTCATCATACCTGGAACTTCTTCGTTCTTCTAGAACTGCTCCCCACGATCGACTCTCTGCTGTCTTTGTGGTCGCCTCTCCTCATCGTATCGCGTCACCACGCATCACGCTAATTCAAGCGTGCGTGGTGGCCATTTTGTGTACGGTTGCTTAGCAACCAGCAGCGCTTCACTCCTTAGCGTCTCATTTAATTTTCTGCAACGATTTAGTAGATTGTGGGTTGTTTGTCATCTAGCGGTGCCTTTGTTGATCTTCATACTGCTTCAAGCGTATGTAGTGAACATTTTATCTACTATTGTTTGTTTGGACCAGCTGAACTCTCTAAGTTTCAACTCAGTATCTGAATGCTTTTGATATTACGAGTTGTATTTAATAATACAAGATAATTAAGATCCAGAGACAAATGAATGCTCTCATTTCGAGGGTGATATTATTCACATTGTTTTCGTACAAATGTTTGGGGTATTGTCTATGATATGTAATTTGATGATTTAACAGTGGATATTGTTTCCTTCCACATAGTTGGGGTGATACCTGAAATAACAAAAGGTACAGCATTCTATTTTTGGCAGGTGTACCGTTAAATTTGTTTTGAAACCTGAATTTATGTAAAAAAAAAATAATTTAACACGTACAATTTTATAAACAACACTCAAGCTAGATAAGTGGTTATGTAAAGAATCCTCATTTTTAATAGGCTTTTGTCAACATGCAAAACGTCACAGCAGCACTATTTTTTTTATCATGTCCTGGTTCTCCTCCCATTAAATGGAAAAAGTGGAAGGTTGTTTTCGAGAGATATGCCAGGGTTGGCGGTCCCTCCTTAAGTGCTGAAAGGAGGTCACCCTTGTTACTTCATTGTTTGGGATCTGAAGGTCAAGATGTTTTTGATCATTTACCAGAGCTTTCAGCTTCAGATGCTAGGGGTCTTAATGATTATGAGATTTGTATTAAGAAACTTGACATGCATTATCTTCCCAAGGTTAGCACTATTCTTGAAAGATACCAGTTTGCAAAGAGGATGCAATCTGCTGATGAGACAATTGAGGATTATAGAACTCAATTAAGAAAGCTCGCCTCTTCATGCAAATCTGAGAACTTAACTGATGAACGCATCAGGGACCAATTTATGTTTGGTTGTAGCATAGAAAAAATTAGGGAAGAATTGTGGCTAAGAGACGAACCAACTCTTGAAGAGGTGTTAACTGTTGCTAAACGTATTGAACACTCATTAAAATGTGTTGCTGTCATAAAGAAGGATTCAGAAAAAGGGGCTATTGTTGAGATAGTGAAGGTTAAATCAGAAAGACGTAACACAACTGATAAAAGTAATCCTGCTAAAATGGGGTCTGAAAGAAAATGTTACAGATGTGGTAAAGCTGGACATCTTGCTAACGACAAAAGATGTCCAGCTCTAAATCAAACATGTTCCAAATGCAAGCTAAAGGGACATTTCACTGCTTTATGTAAAACAAAACCCAAAACAAAGGTCAAGGAAGTAGAAATATAGCAAAAGGATTGGGAAGATGCTAATTCTGATGATTTAGTGTGTGGGCAGATTGTGGTACAGGTTGAGAACAAAACCAGCAAGAAATCTTGTCCTTATGATGAAATTGTGGTAGAAGGTGAACAAACTAGAGTACTGTTTGATTCTGGGGCAAAGATTACCATCATATCGAATGAGTTCTTTAACTCCAAGCTCAAGGGAAAGATTACATTAATTAAACCAGACATCATTCCTTTAGCATATGGGGGGGAACCTATAAAGATTCATGGGTATTTTTCTGGTGTAATAGAGTACAAAAATCGGTTGATTGCTGGAAAGATTTATGTTTCAAAGCGTGGGGACAGCATCATTAGTTGGTTACATCAAGGGGATCTGGGGGTCTTTCTTGATCCTAATGCTGATCCTCCCATACAGTTGAGGGATAGAATTCAATCGGTAGATAGAAATGCGGATGACATGTATGTGCACAATCTGAAGACTGAGTTTCCCAATGTGTTTAGAGAATCATTAGGCTGCTTGAAGGGGTATCAACACAAGATTCAGTTAAAAGCGAATGCAGTTCCTGTGTGTTGCAAAGTGAGGAGTGTCCCGCTATCTGTTAAGGAAGACATGAAAAATGAAATACAAAAATTAAGCAGTTGTGGGATTATTGAGGAAGTTGAGGGGTCTGAATGGTTGGCTCCGGTCGTTGCAGCACGCAAACCTAATGGGAATCTGCGTTTGTGCATCGACTTAAGACAACTTAATAAGTGTGTTGTAGTGGATAGGTATCCATTGCCCAACATTACCGAACTATTGACTCTACTTGATGGAGCGAAAGTGTTCAGCACATTGGATCTCACTTCAGCGTATCATCAAATTGAGTTAGAAGAGTCGTCCCGAGATTATACTTCTTTTATTACACCCTTTAGCACTTTTAGATTTAGGAGAATGCCTTTTGGTTTAGTATCAGCTTCCTCTGTATTCCAACGTGTGATGGAAAGAATATTAAAAGATCTTCCTGGGGTATGTGTCTACCAGGATGACATTTTAGTCTTTGCTAAAGATGACATGGAGCATGACTCTAGATTAAGATCTGTTCTGAAGAATTTGTGTAAGCATAACCTCACTATCAAGGTTGAGAAGTGCAAATTTAGGTCTAATACCATCAATTATCTAGGACATAGTATTTCTGGGGAAGGTGTGAAACCTAAAACTGATTTGGTTGAAACCATTACTAAAATGTGTTCTCCTACTAATAAATCAGACTTAATGAAATTCTTAGGTATGATTGAATATTATGCTAAGTTTGTAAGGGGTTTCGCAGTTGTAACTGTGAACATGAGGAAATTATTGCGTAAAGGGGAGGAATTGTTGTGGTCAGACCGGTGTGAAGATGAATTCGTGGCTATTAAGGAAAAGCTTGGTCTAGCCCCTTCGTTAAAGAGTTTCAATCCTGCCAGTAAATCCATTTTAGTGACTGATGCAAGTGATAAAGGGCTTGGAGCTGTGTTGAAGCAGTGTGGTGCTAATGGTATGCAAACCATTATGTTTTTGTCAAGAAGTCTTAGAGATCCTGAGACACAATACTCAGTTGTAGAGAGAGAAGCTTTAGCTGTGTTTTGGGCGGTAAAGAAACTTAAGAAGTTCTTGTGGGGTTTGGATTTTGAGGTACATACAGACCATAAACATTTGATTGAGATATTTAGCAAGAAAGGATTAGATCTTGTTTCGGGAAGAATAACCAAGTGGGTAATTGGTTTACAAGAGTATAATTTTAGGATTAAGTATATTCCTGGAATTGAAAATGGTGTTGCCGATGTTCTTTCACGCTTAGTTCCTAGTGGTAGTGTGCAAGAGGACAGTACGGATGATGACGAGGATGATGAAATAGTCTGTGTAGTGGATCATGACATCATTTCAGAAGTAAAATGGTTGGAAGAATTACAAAATGATGCGACACTGTGTGAGGTGATATCCTTAAACGCCCAAGTGGTCCGTGGCAAGAGATTGCCTTGGATATTGTTGGTCCTATACAAGGAAAAGAGGCACAGACATATTTATTGGTTGTTATTGACATGTACTCAAGGTGGCCTGAGGTGTTTTTCTTGTCTATCATCAACACCAGCAATGTGATAGAGTGTTTGAAGAGTTTGTTTGCAAGGGAAGGCCAACCAATTTCTATTTTATCTGATAATGGTGTTCAACTTATTTTGAGAGAAATGGAGCAATTTTTATCTTCTAGAGGGATTGTTCACAAGACTTCTGCACTTTATCATCCAGAGGCCAATGGGATGGTGGAAAGATTCAATAAAGTTATTAAAGAGACCATTGCTTTGGCAAAAAGTATTGGAATGGATTGGAAAAAAGAGGTTATTTTTAAAATTGAAGAGTACAGATTAACTCCACATGCTACAACTGGAAAGACTCCTTTTCTGTTATTTCGTGGTAGGCTGCCTAACACTAGCATTGAACCATACTGGGTTAATAAATATGAAATAGTAAAGGGTAAGGAGAAGGAGTGTGATGGTGAAAAGATGCTAAGAGTGGAAGAAGAAAAGGGGAAACAAAGGAAAGCATACTTAGACAAGAAACATGCTGCAAAGAAAACTGAGGTGCATGTAGGTGATTGGGTCAGGATTAAACGTCCTGGTTTGTTAGGAAGTTCTTTGTCTAAATTCATGAAACCCATTAGGGTAATCAAAACATTCAACAATGCAATACAAACACAGGACCATCGTATTTGGAACTTAAATAGGGTAGTTGTGTGTAGTGGTGTGCTGAAACATGGCGTAAAGATAGATTCAGCTAAGGGTAATTCCACCTCCTTTCATACTGGTGATGATGAGACAAAAGATTTGAATTGTCCGAGGAAATCGTCCAGGGTGTGTATGAAACCAAGTTATCTTGCTGATTTTATTTAATATTTGTTTTGTTATTTATAAACTTGTTCTCTTCTGGGGAAGTGAGATGTGTGGTATTCCACACATGGTGACAGTACTAGAGCATCTCATGTTAGAACCCTGCTGATGTCATGGATTGTTGTGATAGAAATGTTCTGTAAATCTTCAGTTACATGATTGTCTGCTGACTGATGGATGGGATCTTCTCTATTGGAATAAACATCTTAATACTGTCTACCTGATTGCCAAGTTTATTATTTGCAAGATTCTTCACACACCTTCCTACATGCGCTGATGGCACACCTTCCTACATGCGCTGGTGGCTCACTTTCCGACATGCGCGGGTGGCACTCCTTCCTACACATGCTGGTGGCACACCTTCCTACATGCGTTGGTGGCAAACCTTTCTAAATGCGCTGGTGGCACACCTTCCTTCACATGCTGGTGGCACACCTTCCTACAGGTGCTGGTGGCACAGCTTCCTTTATGTGCTGGTGTCCCAGCTTCCTACATGCGCTGGTGGCACACCTTCCTACATACGCTGGTGGCACACCATCCTTCATGTGCTGGTAGCATTCCTTTCTTCATGCGCTAGTGGAATTTGCTCTTACATGCGCTGGTGGCCCACCTTCCTACACATGCACTGGTGACCCACCTTCCTACACATGCGCTGGTGGCACACCTTCCTACATGCGCTGGTGGCACACCTTCCTACATGCGCTGGTGGCACACCTTCCTACATGCGCTGGTGGCACACCTTCTTACAAGCACTGGTGGCACAGCTTCCTACATGCGCTGGTGGCTCACCTTCCTACACATGCTGGTGGCACACCTTCCGACATGCGCTGGTGGCACACCTTACTGCAAGCGCTGGTGGCACAGCTTCCTACATGTGCTGGTGGCCCACATTCCTACACATGGTGTAGGCGCACCATCCAACATGCGCTGGTGGCACACCTTCCCACAGGTGCTGGAGGCACACCTTCCTACATGCGCTGGTGGCATTTCTTCCTACATGCGCTGGTGGCATTTGTTAATACATGCGCTGGTGGCATTTCTTCCTACATGCGCTGGTGGTACACCATCCTACATGTGCTGGTGGCACACTTTCCTACATGTGCTGGTGGTCCACCTTCCTACATGCGCTGATGTCACACCTTCCTACACATGCTGGTGGCACACCTTCCTACACATGCTGGTGGCACACCTTCCTACAGATGCTGGTGGCACACCTTCCTACAGATGCTGGTGGCACACCATCCTACATGCGCTGGTGGCACACCATCCTACATGCGCTGGTGGCACACCATCCTACATGCGCTGTGGCATTTGTTCCTACATGTGCTGGTGGCACACCTTCCAACATGCGCTGGTGGCACACCTTCCTATACGCACTGTGGGCACACCTACCTACACGTGCTGGTAGCACACCTTCCTATACACACTAGGGGCACACATTTCTACACGCGCTGGTGGCACGCCTTCCAACATGCGCTGGTGGCACACTAGCCTGCATGCTCTGGTGGCACACCTTCCTACACACACTGGTGGCACACCTTCCTACACACGCTGGTGGCGCACCTTCTTGCATGCACTAGTGACGAATATAGCACGTTACAATGCATGCTATTACCACGCAGTAGGTTACAACGCAGTCGTTAAAACAATCGCGTTGTTACCACACGTGGCTTTACATCGCAAGTCATTTCTACTACTTGCGCTAGGTGGCGTGCTGGACTTAGCAATAGTATAAATTACTATTCCTACTCCAATTAGTGCAACAGCAGGTAAGGTGTTGGATTTAAAATCTAACACATTCCCTGGTGTTGCCCGCCACCTAGCGCGAGTCGTAGAAACGACTTGCGATGTAAAGCCATGCATGGTAACAACACGGTCGTTGTAACGACTGCGCTGTTACCTACCTGCGTGGTAATAGCAGCATTGTAAACACTGTTTCCTACTGGTGACACACCTTCCAACATTTGCTGGTGGCACACCTTCCTACACGTGCTGGTGGCACACCTTCTTGCATGCACTAGTGACACACCTTCCAACATTTGCTGGTGGCACACCTTCCTACCCGTGCTGGTGGCACACCTTCTTGCATGCACTAGTGACACACCTTCCAACATGCGCTGGTGGCACACCTTCCTACACATGCTGGTGGTACACCTTCTTGCATGCACTGGTGGCGCACCTTCCTACACGGGCTGGTGGTACACTTTCTTGCATGCACTGGTGGCGCACCTTCCTACTCATGCTGGTGGTACACCTTATTGCATGCACTGATGACACACCTTCCTACATGTGCTGGTGGTACACCTTGCATGCACTGGTGGCACACCTTCCTACACATGCTGGTGGTACACCTTCTTGCATGCACTGGTGACACACCTTCCTTCACAGGCTGGTGGTACACCTTCTTGCATGCACTGGTGGCGCACCTTCTCCACATGCTGGTGGTACACCTTCTTGCATGCGCTGGTGGCACACTATCCTACATGTGCTGGTGGCACACTATCCTACATGCGCTGGTGGCCCACCTTCCTACATGTGCTAGTGGTACACCTTCTTGGATGCACTGGTGGCACATCTTCCTTAATATTACTATTGATATATGTGTGATGCA
This sequence comes from Triturus cristatus, assembly GCF_964204655.1. Classification (NCBI taxonomy): domain Eukaryota; kingdom Metazoa; phylum Chordata; class Amphibia; order Caudata; family Salamandridae; genus Triturus; species Triturus cristatus. Next base: position 1,717,599,787 of record NC_140590.1, read on the forward strand.
AAGAAGACGCAGAGGTAAGCGAAAGAAAGAGTCAATATTTGATAAGGAGTAATAAAGTGAGACCGTGAATAAGTCTTTGACACACTTGACCCCCTGCGCCCAATACTGTAATGATCATTGTCCTAGAATCAGAATACCGCAATCACCAGAATATGTGGATATAGGGCGGTTGATTCCAGCACCCACTATTAAGGTTACCTCTGGTTGTCTTGTCTGGGCATCTCAGATTAAACCTTTGAAGAACTAAATCAATTCCATGTTTATGAGTGAGTGGGTGATGATGAAGGGCCGAGGAAGGTAGAGGGAAGAATGGCCCTAAAGGAGCCCATGTGAGTGTGATGGTACTAGTGAGAACAGAGCCTGACACGACCCTTGACCTCTGTATTCTTCCCTTCCAGGCACTATGCAGTACTGATCCCGGCAGAGATCCACTTTCCGCACACAGAACGGGCCTGCGTCCATCTCACCGGCCTCAATGGGACTGCACATGTGACAATCAAACTTCACCTGCAGGAGGTCAACCTTACCCTCCTGGAAGAAAATGTTGAACACTCCACATACTTCAAATGTGTCTCTTTCCAGGTACAGTATCCAGGCTTTGTGGGTGGGAGGGGGCTGGAGGAACCATCAGTTGATGGTTGGCAGTGCCCAGGTCCTAGAGGTTAAAAGCCGACACAGCTATAGTACTGAATCCCCAGCTAGCTGCCTAGAATTGCAAGGTTCATGGTAAAGGTTAACGACTGAACGTACATGAAGGTGTATCACCACCTCACCCACAAGTGATAGATACTTCATAGTACATACCCAAAGGCAGTACTTAATTTGATCCTGTGGTTTACGGTGATCAGCACCGGGACTTATTTGTCAACACTGGCACTTATGACAGTCTGCCACAGTGTGGAGCTGTTTGTCTAATTTAGATATGAGCACAGCGACAGTTCTTTCTGAATTCAACATGCATTAAAAAGACTAATGCCTGCACCCAAGCCATTCTTATAGCTGATGAGGCTTGGAAAATTCTGAATTGTCACACTTGCAGGAGTGTCATGGTTTGTAGCTGTCTTGGTACTGGCATTGACTGCACTAGCAGGAGCAATGTGTAGAGCATGCCGCAGTAGCCTCCTGACAAGGGCTCTGGCACTTACATTTTTACAAATTAAGCACTGGCTAAAGGCATCCTCATAGATTGTTCTGGTGAAGCATTTAGGTACCTTTCGGTCTTTATGTCCATATTAAACATCTTACACCTCTTTTTCATCTTCAAACTACTTTTTAGAGGTGCTAATTTTCTTTTCTACTTTAGCTCTGGATGAGTTTAAACATTAGCTTCTCAGATTTAAGACTATACTGAGCTCCAGAATTATGCTGGTCTGCATGGGCCTGGGTGTGTGCTGTTTAGGGGCCTTTACATCTGTCTGTAGTCACAGAATTCGCAGAAGCTGCAGAGGCACTAGGCTGATCCAACTGGATCCAAGAGGCATTCACACTATGCCACAGGTTCAACATTTCTTAGAGGCTTGCGTATTCGTGCAATAACATGTTAAACTAAATATGTACTAACTTGTCTCACAACAATACATATACAATGACCAAAACAATGACAACAAACCGCTGTATCACACTCTATGCAGTGTGTCATGCGGAGATTCCACCCCCAGTGCTCATCTTGGACATTTCACACAATGCTCACATCTCACTGCACCTCAACGCACTCCACTGGCTCCCAGTCCAGCAAAGATACCAAATCAAGCTGCTCATGTACCCCTACAAAGCCCTCAACAAAATCAGACCAGCATACCTCAACCACCGCCTCAACTTCTACCAACCCACCAGACACATCTGATCGGCCTACATGGTACTGTATGTACCCCTGCGGGGGACATTCCTTCTCACACATCGCAGCAAAAGCCTGGAACGACCTCCCGCTACACCTCAGAACTGCCCCCTCCCTCATGGACTTCCAAACGACCTGGCTCTTCCAGGAAAAAGCAAACATAATTCTATCCATCCACCTTTCTCGGGTCCTCGCCCTACTCAGCACCTGGATACCCTCACTGGTCATTAGCCGTGCATTAGAAATCCACACAACATAACATAACAGTGCAGAGATTCCACCACGAGTGCGGAGACTTTGCACTCGTAACTTTACTTTTGTGAATCGGGCCCCTTGTGTGGATCATGTCTTGAGTTGGTACAGCTGCAGTTGCATCCATCATGTGCCAGCCTCACTCCACATTAGTTGCAGGGCCTTGTCCTCCTGCCTCAATTAATGCTCATAATCCTGGTTGTATGACAGTATATCAGATACCACAGTATTAGTTAGCATTTACATTTCATCTAATACATCACACATAATTAATTCATTTTTAGTATGAGCTACTCATTTTACTACTCTGTTGTCTACATTTATATCATCTTCCATTATACTATACTAAATGTTTTTGTTAGTATTTATGTGCAGTATGTGTCCACACCTAGTCCTGACCCTTGACCTAATAGTTACATCACAACATACCTACCTATATGGGGTACAGATAATTTAAAGGCAGAAGGTATTATAATTCTCCATGCCATTGTGATGCAATTACAGTGATATTACTGTAGCACAATATTTTGTATGCAATATTGTGATTATGCACTGGGCACATGAGGAACTGAAACTGCTTAATTTGAGCCGGTGGTTTCTGGAGCTCGGCACCTGCACTTAATTGCTAACACCGGCACTTGTGACAGTCTGCCACATGGTGGTACTGTTTGTTTATTTAGAGTTGAGCATAACAACAGTTGTATATTAATTCAATATATACGTTAAAAATAAGATAAAAATAAGATGCCTACAACCAAATCCATTCGTATAGCTTTGGGCGCCTTGAATAGCCTGAAGTGTACTACTTGTATGAGTGTGATGGTTAGTAGGTGTCTTCGTACTGTCGTTGGCAGCACTGTCATGGGCGATGGATTGTGCTAGCTGCAGTGGCCATTGAGGAGCACCCTGGCACTTTATTATTTTACAAATTAAGCAATGAATTGTCCATTATCTTCGCTGATGGACTGATGTCACTCACACACTGTCTGCAGAGGTCATGATCTCCACTGTCTCTTCTTTCTAAATTTCTAGGTAAAGGGGTCTCTCTAACCTCCTTCATGTTCTGTCTCATCAGTTCCCGACAACAACTGGTCCAAGTAATGAAAAGAAACCCTCAGGCGTTTTTGTGGCAAAATAGTGTGTAACTATGCCATGTCAGTTCACAGGCTCACAACTCAGTGACTTAAAAACTCAAGTCGACTCATAGCCAGGAACTTTTTCCCTCGAGTACCAACTCATCAACACATAAATCAATGATCCGAGCAAAACAAAAAAAAACATAGTGAAATTAAAACAATGTTTAATGTCAGTAAAATATGACAATTAGATAGTTGTAATGAAAAAACTAGAATGCAGTGGAAACATCTTTACTTGTTGATGGAAGGGGTACGGGTAGTGAGTACAGCTGCCGGCTTTGGAACTGGGCACCCAAATCCGAATATCACCTTCAGCTCAACATCCAGTGCTTTGGGGAAAATCACCTAATCTAACTGTGCCTCAACCAATAAAAAAGCGTGACGTTTTCTATTGTAAAGTGTCTTAATGCCCTCGGGCAAAAATAGCTGTATACAAAACTGCAAAAAAAAAAGTGTTTCGATCTGTAAGGAATACGTTTTGATCCACGGTGAGAATGGATACATTTTATAGTTTGCAAGATGCCCAAACATGTCAAAGTGCCTGCCGTGGACATCTGGCCTGATCTGCAGGCTATGCAGTTTTATCTTGGTAGGGCCAGCTCAGTATTTCATTCTTCAGAGGTTTATAAATTGAGAAAAAATACGCTGAAACATTGTGGCAACTGTTATTTAAAGCGCTTCAAAGGGTAAAAAGTGCAGTTTGAAGCACTACATAAAAACAAATAAGAATCTATCACCATCATTTTAATTATTATAATTATATTAATGTAACTTTTAATTGTTCACATTTCGCCTCATGCGGTAAACTCTTTCTGTAATACCGCCACCACATTTTCTGAAAAATCAAGATTGGGTATTTACAGACTGCGGCATTATTGACTTCTGCGCAAATCCTTATTCTGCTGATGGTAAACAAAGCTCCCAATAAAAACTGCACTCAGTGGTATCAGTTTGTACCTGATGTGGTATTGTCTCTCCGAATACCATGTGGCATTGGTTTGTTTCCAAATCAGGATTCTAGACTTTGCGGAAAAACCTGAAGTTGTGGTAATTGCAGCAAATAACTTTCTGCCTGTAGAATTCATACAGAAGAAAACACATAGGGTCTGATTCACCAACTGCACCTTTGAGTAAGTTTACACTTTTGAATAAGTTTAGTACTTTTCCATGCATAAGATTTAACAAGTATACAGAACATTTTATAAAGGACACAGCTACTACTAAGATGAAATTAATATGATTGCTTTTTATTACATTCATAATACAATTCTCAAAATACAGATTTTCAGACTTCTTTAGAACTGGCAAATGAGAATGTTTATTTAATAAAACAGAGATAGTATGGATAATTCTAGAAACGTTTCCAGTAATATTTTGGTTTAGCTGCAATATTCTGCTGGACTCAAAGAAATAGACTAATTAACAAAGCTGTTAATGATGCTGCCTTGCTTGCATTTGATGAGGGGTAGCCCCTGTCAATGGTACCCTGAGAGGATGTGCAGTGACATCTTTCATGTGTGATATGGTTCTGTTCCCTTACAGGTGCCGCTCCCCGCTGGTGGCTCCGAAGAGGTTGGGCAAGTGGGCATTTCTGTTCAGTCTGAGGGCCACACACTGAAAAACAAGAAGAAGGTGCTTTTGAGGACCGTCAAAAGTGGGACATTTGTGCAGACCGACAAGGCCGTGTACAAGCCGGGACAGACAGGTACCCCCAGGATATATCCTCCCTTCTGTGTTCAAGACAGAGCTTGGTTAGGAGTTTTGAGGAGTTCAAGCTCTCGACCCATTCGAACCTCACACAGTGTAGCGATATAAGCGAAGGAAAGAGTGAATGGAATGGAGTGAAAGTGAGGAAAGTTGCAAACTCAAAACTTTTGAAAGATAAAGTGTAAAAGGAAGGATGACTAAAAATTTAAAGCAGTACTGAAACATGAGTAAAAAAAAGGGATAGCAAGAGTGAAGGAAGAAACAATCAGAAGAAATAGACATTGAAGGGATCAAAGAGGAAATAAAGGGCCAGTGAGTGATTGAAGGAATCCTTGGCGGGAAAATGAGAGACAAGATGAGGAGGATGGGAAGTAACTTGTGTAGAAAAACTTGTTTGAAACCATGTTGAAAGAAGTTGAAAGTTGAGGTTAATACACTTGTATGATTATGGACAATCAATGAAACTTAACATGATGTGGCAGTGAAAAAGAGAAAGGGGATGCGTTAGTTGGGGTCCAATTCACAATATTGTTTTCAGCGATTACGACAAATTCACTAATGGCCAAAAGCTCAGTGAATTGGGCCTTCAGTACAGTAATGTGTGGCTGCTCCAACCTCCAGCTAAACTAGCTCCTGTCCCTCAACCATTTGAGAGCTGTGAGGTGAGACACACTCCTAGGCTCTGGAGGAAGGTGCACTTGAACTGATCTCAAGGTGTGGGGGTTCTCATACCCAAAAGCCACCCACTAACACTCACTTCTTGTCTTTGCAGTGAAGTTTCGCATTGTGACTCTGAATGAGGACTTTATTGCGGAGAACAAGCCGGTAAGTAAATCTGAGCTGAGCAATGCGATGCTCTTCGTGGGCAAAGGAGAGCATTTAATGTGTCAGATGGGTGTCTGCCTTGAATCACCTTTCCAATAGCCAGTGAGATAATTTCTGAATTAGAAGAAAAACCCAAGAGATCAGTGCAACTTATCTTATTACCTTGGTTCATACTTCTATGGAGTGTGCACAAACTGAAACAACTGGTAATGTCTAGTTGCATACTTAGAGCCTACGACACTCTGATCCTCAAAGGACGGTCCATTTCTCTTTTCTTTTTGCACAACTCTCTCTCGAACTAGCTCTAAAACATAACAAATACAGAAAATGATCGTGTCTTTAAATATCATTTTCCACATGGCTACATTTCAGTTTTCTTAGATATGAATTGCTTACTGGCATTTTTTGTTAATATTTGCTGTTAAGTTTCTTACAGACAAAAAAGAATGCCTTAACTATGAGCTTTCCTATAGAACCGGTCTATAGCCGTTCTATTATAAAAACTTGTATTCACGTTGATGTAGCACATACATTGGAAACATTTGGTATCTGCCATTTCCTTTACTTTTTTGTCTCAATCCAAATTTCTCACTCATTTTTTTCTGTACAGAAGAGCAGCTAACATTTATGCAATATTTAACAAGCAATTAGCACTTTCTTACCCAAAAACTGCATACAACTCACTTCTATGGTTAGCAAATTTCTTTAGTATGCTGGCTTAAGAAGGATATTTTTCACTCTCACAATTTTTCGGGCTTCAAATCTATCACACCTTGTAGTTGAGATAAGCGCCCTGTTGAGTGCTCAGTAGTTTGTGCACCAATTTTACTTCAAACAAGGACAGCTCTTGAATTAGAAAAGTAACATGGATATTTAACTGTCTTCTTTCTAACAATCTCTCTTCTCTTTCAGTACTCACTCGTGCAAATCCAAGTAAGAACTTTTAAGATGTCTTCTTTGTCCATCGTGCCTTTTTAGTTGTTCACCTCCTTTTGGATTTATTATGTTTGCTATGTCTTGGCTGCTTTTTACAGCATTTGTATTTGTTTTTTGTTATGCCGCACTTGTAAAGTTATGCAGTGCCTAACAGCTAACTGATTTGCCATAAAGCACTATTGATGACAAGGGGATTCCGCTGTGATGGTTAGTTGATTTAATGAGTCCGGTGACTCTTTCTGGCAGGTAGACGCAAGGAATGGCCAGTGGATGGAGAGTTGGATTGTGGATCCAAGGTTGTGGGTCTTATACCATGATGTTGCTCTCTTCTTTGATTAGGAATTGGGTTTCAGGGATGTTACAGAGGTTGGAGATGGATAACAGCTACGGTTGAATAACCTAGATTTCAATCAATCAATCAATCAGGATTTATAAAGCGCAGCTAATCAATCTATAGGGTATCCAGGCGCTACTCTTTTGATGGAATTCTTAATATCGTGCATCTCTCTCCACCGTTACTGTAATCTCCTTATTCTGAGTCGTGGAAGTTCACGTGAATGGAATTCCCCACACCCAATTTCGGTTGTCTGTGGGCACAGAATCACCAGGTCCGCAAACTGCAGAACTGATATTTCCATTCCCAGAGACACCTCACTTGTTGACATGCTGGTGGAGCATCTGTGCATGGACCGAGAATGGGGGCATCAGTGAGTAACAGATGATTGGGAGTGCGGGAGAAGGATAGTAAACAGAGCATGGTGACTTATGTGCTAGATAAACAAAAGCTGAACGTGGAAGTAATATGACTTGAGGGGGAAGGAGAGGGCAAAAGACGAGAGACGAGAATCAAGGATGTCAGGCAGTACAAACAGAAGCGGGAGAAACCAAGGAAAGACATGCACTCTCACGGAGTGCTTAAAGGGAAAGAAACGAATAGCTCCTCAAGTCAAAATGAAAAGGAAAAACTCATCCAGCCAGAATACTACGAGTCTGATATGCTCCTGCATGGGACAAATCCAAGAATAGGGAACAAAGCTATCAAATCAAGTTCAGATACCTAAAGAAACCAACAAAGCCACTCATTCATGAGCAAGGGGCTGTCCCAAATTTTATTCTAAGTATATGCAATGTATTGGAAACAATAGGTCTGTGATGTAAAGCAAACTTTGTCTGTAGCAAGACCTAAACAAGCATTTGCAATGCAATAGGTCTCGCATTTATGCGAATTTGAGCTATTGACATGGCAAATAACAATGCCTTTTATTTTTGTTTTCGTTTTAAAAACATAAATAAAAGGCATTGTCATTTACAATGACGTTAGCTTAAACTCAGGTAACTGCGAGACCTATTGCATTGCAAATGCTTGTTCAAGTAGAAGTAGATTCAAGTAGTGTTGGCATACATGTGGAAAGGTACTTGGTGCACCTCCAGGGGCTCTATCAAGGGGCATACGTAGATCAGTGACGCTTTGAGACATGGGCACAGTGGGCTCTGGCACAGGGCTGCAGCCTAACAGCCCCCTCCCCCCCCATAGATCCAGCTCTCTTCTGCAGAGAGGCTTTCCGTGATGGTCTGGAAGCATTCTTCAACAAGTTGTTTTGAATACCGTTTTACTTTAATTTATTTTCAATGTGGGTGATGTGTGAGAGTCTAATACAGACATTTTGCAGAGAAACGTTGTGTTTATATTTCATGCAACAGCCATAAAACGTTTCTTTTAGAGCAAAACAGGACCACACATAGGAGAAATAGGAGGGGGTCACAGAGATCGTTTGCAAGTATATTAGTGAGCTGCTGCTGTGTTACAGTACTGAAAACACACTGACTATTGGCTGCAAATACATTTAGAGTTTGGACAAGTGTGCCTGTGGACTGTCAGTGACCTGGCCAAAGAAGGCATGAACGAGCTGAAATTGGATCATAAATTCAAAGCTGTTACGAACAGGGGGCCCCAAAATATACTTGGCACAGGCTCCCCAAAATCCTTAAGACGTCCCTGACGTAGATGTTGAAGAGAAGACGCAAGATGGAAGATCCTTTCGAAATGTGGCATGTTGCTAAACATGTGGACAATTCGATAGATCCAATTCTGACATTTTGGCTATGACCAGTATATAACCCGATACAGATCAGATCCAGAGTTACCTGCCTTATGTTCGAATCTTGTCAGAAGTAGCTAAAATCCTTTATTCATTCATTCAACCGTTTCCTGCAGTAAGACTACTCTTCAAGCAGAGAATGGAGTGACTCCAAAAGGTACCAAGCTTATGGCAATAAGATTCCTTGAGACGGCTGTCCCGCTGATTCACAGGACCTCTAAGAGCGCCTTACAGCCCCACTGTTGCAGGGATTCTGCTTTTGCACAGAACTATGCGCAGGAGACCAGGACCTCAGAGAATTGTGGTGTACCAGAAAACTCCCCTCAGAACCCAGAACCCCTTATCCGACTAGCTTAGTATCCCATTCGTTAACCTAGATCTAGCTAGGTGGTCCCAATGTATAGACAAACCAGAACAAGCGACTTAGATATTTCTCAGGAGTGGTGGGAATCCGAAATACCTGTTCGTACTTATTTGTTAGTCCACAACATAATAATACAGACACGGTAAAGTTTAAAGAGTTTATTTTATAAACCTCGCGTCCTAAGATGCAGTACTTTGGCTAACACTAGCAGACTAACAGTACAGATCAGAACCATAAGCATTATTACAGTACCATATAAAATGAAAGGAGCAATCATACTATTAATGACAGTGGTATACGGCCACACTCCTTTCACTATAATCTAATACATTATTATTATTAGACTATTAGAAGGTCTCTTAGGCTAACTGGGGGGACCCCATACCGTATAGATCAGCTTAGTAGAATCACATCAAAGGATCAGCTCTCACAGCATGCATCAGCTCTTCTGTTCGAATGAATGTAAAACCAAACTGTTCTGCAATATTAAAGACGCTTGTCCTTCAGATATTGGCAGCTGTATGCATGATATGTCTAACAAGTGGTACGATCAATCTAAACACAACACTCTGTACCTTCTAGTGACCCAGACGCGTTCTTTGCATGATGTACAGACCAAGGGCACATTTCACGGTTAAGAATGTGAAACAACAGTTTATTATCCTGTAAGGCAAAGTCGAGTCTCCATTTCTAAAATGAATAACACATAACAACAGTGTCGTGTGCAGCGCAGCAGAAACGACAAGCTTGCTTGCTAACAATGATCTCGTTTATGCTAACTTAGTGTTGTAAATAGGGCGTGGCTTAATCCATCTCACACCCCCCCATGATCGGAGCACTAACCAATAGGGATACACTTATCAAGAACGCAGAGTTCAAGTGATTTAGAACGGAACCAAGGGCATGAACTATAAGTTCATATAAGGTAAGTGTAAAGTCCGAGAAGAATAAAAAAAAAAATTTTGTTTAAAAAATGAAAAATGATATATTAAAAAAATAAGTAAAACTTTCGAAGAAAATTAACACTCCTGGATGCACCCTGGAGTGACAATGTCAATCAGTCAATCCATGAAGGTATATGCACCGTAAGTTGCAACTGCTTCCAAGAGGAAATCATTGGAGCGTTCCGCAAAAGTATCTGCCATTCAATTGAGTAAGGGAAAGGAACACACATGTTCATCAAGTATCGGAGCATTCAGCACCATGATAGGACAACCGTCAGTCTCCTCAATATAACTCCTTTCAAGGAAATCAATAGCTGCCTCTCCGATATCCCAGTTTCCAAGGACTCCGTGTGCAGCACCCAAAGCCATAAACCCGACACCAGAACAATCAAATTCATGAGCCACTAAGGGACACATTAGTTCATCAAAATCCGGGTCAGGTGACGCCAAGTTTGACAGGCACAAGTCCAGAGCCCATTGGAAGGGACAATCTAGGCAATGAAAAACAGGTTGCACACACGTAAATAAGGGAAACCGGAAAGACAATCCATACTTGACGCTTAATACCGCCAGTGGTAAGGTGCCGTAGAAATCAAGCATCCGGCTACGAAGATGGAGCAAGTGCAGCATTCTGTCTTGCAACTCCCGGTGTGCAGCCATATCGAAGTGCGCAAATCAACAAGAGGATCCCAGCCACCAAAGCGAGGAGCAAGGGGAACTCTCCGAAGACACTCGAAAAAATAGAATGTAAAAATGCGGGGATCACACCAAAAACAGTCTGGGAAGATGTCACGAGGCCCGAGCCCACAATTTTTAAAAAATGAACAAGGCCAGTCGTAGACGAAGCATTAAAGATAGTTTGAATTCAAGTTCCAAAATGGAGGGGGAGGTCGGTATTTAAAAGAGCTTGTACCTCAGTGCGTGTATTCGCCACATTAAGAAGAAATGTTTCACGGGACGAAGTCAATGCAACCTCTTTTTTAGACAAAAGAGCCCTTATTCTGCTCATCCTATTGAACTCTGCGTTCAAGGTTGGAATTGCTGGCCAGATGGATATATCGAGTCGGCCTTGCGGGGGTGGGAAAAGGACGTTATTACAGCAAACTACTTTTTGCGAAACAGTGACTATGTATGGAATACCCACTAGCATCCCACAGCAAGCTTCACTATTTAAAAGCAAATAACTACCGTTGGCAAGCAGCTTAAAAGAAAACGTTATAACTGGCATTGGAATCCCCTTTAGGACACAAGCTAAATTAGGAGCGTGTATATTGCAAGCGCCATGTAATTGTATATGTCTACAAACCACAGAGTGATCAGGAGCGAAATTGCATTCTTCACCTTTTAAGTAAACTTACTTGCCATCCCTCACGCATCTGTAAGTGAACGGAAGTGACCAAACTTCATGCAGAAACGCATCACGAGTTGTTCATATCTGCCGATGGCATAATGTTTCATGCACGAACTAAACTTGAACAAACTGAACGGTAAAGTGACTAATCCGTGAATAAGCCACACGGCTGAATTTAACTCAGCTACAGAAAAAGGTAAAGGTTCTAATTTTTCAATGAGCAGCAATGCATAAGTTGCATCTTTCATGGACATGAACTGCTGTTTTTCTGTCAAATTAAACGGAAGGAACAATGATGAAATATTCATGTAATCCCAAGGGACTTTCCCTGCCTTTAACGTTGGCAATGTCCATGCAAACTGCATATTTGAACGCAACTGATTTTGACCATGATACAACACAGATACATCATCTTGCACAATGTCTACGACAGAAGAAACAATATTATCTAATGTATAAATTCTAGAAGACAACGTATTAATACTATTATCTATCACAGCCAATACTTTTTCCATATTGGCCTGGTCAATAGCACGTAATCTAGAAGCAGCTTCAATTTGCGACAATTTCCAGATTTCATTGTAAATAGCATAAGCCCATCGTTTAGACCTGCCATTTGCAGGACCCTTAATAAAATCATTCAAATCTATTTTGTCATTTAAGCGTGATAAATGAAGCTGAACTGAAGTTAACGTGGAATGTTGCAGCCATGACTGACATAATTTACCTATGTAGTCACTGTGTGTGAAGATGTAAAACGAGGGTCAACCCTAAGTTGTGCATACCCTGGAGCCAAATCCAGAAACCGACGTTGACAGGAATCTGAGCTTGTTTGCCATACCAACCAACCCTCAGGATTCAATGTTGAAATATTGAAGGTGCCATTGGAAACAAGCGACTGCAATATAGTAAGGGACAGATATGAGTGATTTTCCCAACCAGGATAAGCACCCAGATCAGGGATCGAGGGACAAATTAATTTTTTAGATATAGCCAATCCAAAGCAGGTGGTCTGAAAAATAGACGAATTTAGAAATAAGATATGGTAAGGGATAAGACAGGCTCGACGCAAAGCTTCTGTTCCTTGTACCTGCCACGGTTTAGTTCCCCAAACCGATTTAAGATCAATAGTAGCTTTCCATACGTCATAACCTCCAATAGCCAATTCATCCATAAAGGATTTGGAATATAATAATTTTGTGTGTGTCAGTCTGACCTTAGAAGTGGGTTCTACTGCTATCTTAAAATAAAAAGAATCAGGGTTAGACACACTAAAATCTGAAAAGTATGTGAAGTTTTTCAATAAAGTTTCAGAGCTACCAGGCATAGGGACAGGACAATGTTCCCATTGAGTGAAATTAACAAAATTTCGAAAAGTATTTGCTCTGTGTAGGAAATGTGTGCCATAATGTTGAAAACAAAATTGCTCATCGTAGTTTGCAGTATTTAAATACAAATCCTCAGCATCAAATGCAGCATAATATTTTAAATCAGAAAACAGTGCTTCTATTGCTTGTACATCCCAATCATCTGAGCGGATGTTTTGTTTAACTACATCACCCATAGAAACACGAAAAACAGTTGGCACATTAATAACTTCGGTGGGACCATGAATTTGAAAGTTCACTGCATCCCATGCAATCCCATCACGTACAGGCCAGGCGGTGATGTTCACAAACGTCTGGTCTCTTTTCATGATGTGTGATGAGGAATGGGGGGCCAAAGTTCCATCAATTAATTGAATTGTAGAACGCTCATTCAGGTAGTGTCCATTGATAAGTCTAAAAAACACTACCACAAAGCCAATTGTCATGAATAAAAAAATACAAATCAGCACCAGCCAGATGTAAGTCCAAGGTGCAACCAAAAAATGTCTCTTGAACCAGGCAAAAAATTTAGAAATTTTGGAAGGGACAGTGGAAGTCAATGATTCAGTTTCAAAGGAAGAATGTGACTGGGTAAGTGTTGTTGTATTTAATAGTGGCAAAGCGACTTCTGTAGGGTAAGCATACTCCGGATCACCAGGCAAACCACCACCAGAAGGTGGCACAGGCAGGTCTGAAACTGTATGCATCTCAATGGAAACTTCAGGCACGATGATAGAGGGTGGCAACACAACAGAGTTTCTCAGCATTGAAGGGCAGGAAACCGAAGGTGCCATACTATGGAGAATCGGCCACCCTGTGTAGCTTGACATTCTCAATTGAAATGTACCTGTTTTCCTTGCGACCAGGAAGTGGGGGTAAAACAACTGTACGTGTACCCAATACTCCAAGCACCGGGACTGGTGCACGATAAGAGGGGCCAAACTCCTTCTTGTTCTCCACCTTCTCACGGACCAGATCACCAACTCGAGGCAGCCAGCCGACCACCGGAATCAGGAGCGCTTCTTCAAATGTAGAGGGCACGTGTTCCTTCGCTAGAGTGTCTCTTGCTTCTTGTAGATTCTGTAATACAGCACAGTGGTCATCGAGGTCAAAAGGCGCGGCAGCCGCCGCCATGTCTAGACCATCAAGGTCCGGAACAAACATTCTCACTCCAAAGAGCATCATGTACGGGGTCCGCCCACCCAGAGACCTTCTAGGGAGATTATTAAGTGCACGTTGGACGTCATACAAGTGGGCAAGCCAGTTCCGGCCTGTACCTAACACCTTGGCTGTCAACGATTGCTTTAGGTCACGGTTCATCCGTTCCACAACACTATTGCCCTCAGGCCGGTATGGAGACGAAAATTTGACTTGGACCCCCAAACTTCTCATTGCCTCTTTGTAAGCCTTAGAGGCGAACGCCGGGCCCTGATCAGAGTGAAGGGTACCACACGCAAAACTCCCTATAAAGACACGCAATGCTTTGATGACAGTCCTGGCATCAGCACTCCTTTGTGGCCACACCCACAGAAAACGTGTGCACGAATCCACTGCAACCAAGATGTACTTGTACGCAGTATCAGAGGTAAAAGGACCGCAGTGATCTAAATAAACACACGCTAGTGGTTGATTAGATATATGCAGCTGCGTTGGAGGTGGACGCGCAACAGAAGAAGGTTTGATCTGCTGGCAAATGTCACAATTAAGTACATAAGCTCGCCACTACATTTACCACAGTTTACCACTACATTTACCACAGTCCTTTGGGGCAACTTGCTGGTGTGACGAGCAGTGTGCGACCAACTTGTGTACAATTTATTACGGCTCCCTTGAGCTAACGGGCTGACGAGCCCTGGATCTGCACCTGCGCGCCATGAGAGGTATTTGACCTGTTTTTAATTACATTTTGGCAGTCCACACGGCACCCCTTTACACTGTCCTGCTCCCTGCTGACGAGAGGCAACTACCTCGAAACACGTGTCCAGGGATGGCTAAATGCAACACATACTGTTCTCTTTACACATCGTGGCATAGGCGTACGCGCCGTTGCCACTACATTTACCACAGTCCTTTGGGGCAACTTGCTGGTGTGACGAGCAGTGTGCGACCAACTTGTGTACAATTTATTACGGCTCCCTTGAGCTAACGGGCTGACGAGCCCTGGATCTGCACCTGCGCGCCATGAGAGGTATTTGACCTGTTTTTAATTACATTTTGGCAGTCCACACGGCACCCCTTTACACTGTCCTGCTCCCTGCTGACGAGAGGCAACTACCTCGAAACACGTGTCCAGGGATGGCTAAATGCAACACATACTGTTCTCTTTACACATCGTGGCATAGGCGTACCCGCCGTCGCCACTACATTTACAACAGTCCTTTGGGGCAACTTGCTGGTGTGACGAGCAGTGTGCGACCAACTTGTGTACAATTTATTACGGCTCCCTTGAGCTAACGGGCTGACGAGCCCTGGATCTGCACCTGCGCGCCATGAGAGGTATTTGACCTGTTTTTAATTACATTTTGGCAGTCCACACGGCACCCCTTTACACTGTCCTGCTCCCTGCTGACGAGAGGCAACTACCTCGAAACACGTGTCCAGGGATGGCTAAATGCAACACATACTGTTCTCTTTACACATCGTGGCATAGGCGTACCCGCCGTCGCCACTACATTTACCACAGTTCTTTGGGGCAACTTGCTGGTGTGACGAGCAGTGTGCGACCAACTTGTGTACAATTTATTACGGCTCCCTTGAGCTAACGGGCTGACGAGACCTGGATCTGCACCTGCGCGCCATCAGAGGTATTTGACCTGTTTTTAATTACATTTTGGCAGTCCACACGGCACCCCTTTACACTGTCCTGCTCCCTGCTGACGAGAGGCAACTACCTCGAAACACGTGTCCAGGGATGGCTAAATGCAACACATACTGTTCTCTTTACACATCGTGGCATAGGCGTACCCGCCGTCGCCACTACATTTACCACAGTCCTTTGGGGCAACTTGCTGGTGTGACGAGCAGTGTGCGACCAACTTGTGTACAATTTATTACGGCTCCCTTGAGCTAACGGGCTGACGAGCCCTGGATCTGCACCTGCGCGCCATGAGAGGTATTTGACCTGTTTTTAATTACATTTTGTCAGTCCACACGGCACCCCTTTACACTGTCCTGCTCCCTGCTGACGAGAGGCAACTACCTCGAAACACGTGTCCAGGGATGGCTAAATGCAACACATACTGTTCTCTTTACACATCGTGGCATAGGCGTACCCGCCGTCGCCACTACATTTACCACAGTCCTTTGGGGCAACTTGCTGGTGTGACGAGCAGTGTGCGACCAACTTGTGTACATAAGCTCGCGCTTGTTTATACAAACCGTACCACCAGTAACGTTGCTGCAAAAGAGACACAGTTGCTGACACTCCAGCATGCGCAGACGCAACACCTTCGTGGGCAGCTGTTATCAAATTTGGTCTGCAGTCCGCGTTGGGAATCAATCTATCACCAACGTCGTTAATCCTCACTAATGGGACGTTATCAGGACTTATGTGATAATGGTATCGAGAAGGGAAACCTCTAGGGAAGTTTGTCCCTGTCTCAGATGCAGCAATAGCTGCTAAGATGTCTGCATCTATCTTAGATTTTGATCTTGTAACTGCTGCTACTAAATATGTCGCCACTGCTGTTTTAGCTGCCTCGTCAGCCAAACTGTTACCGACAGCATGGACACCAACTCGTTGGTGACCAAGAGTGTGAATTACATCCACAAGTGGCAGACTCACTTTGAGTTCCGACACTCGAGCCCAAAGCGTTTTATGCTTCACTGCGCTACCTTTGGAATCAAGAAATCCATTCATAATCCAAAAAAGCAAATTGTCGTTGTAAGATTGAACACAATAGTAAGAGTCACTCACTATAAGAGTAGTGACTCTGTGATCAGCAAACTCAAGTGCAAGCACCAGAGCACGAAGCTCCGCCAGTTGCGCAGTACAATCACCCAATGACTGCGTATGCACTGCATCAGATTTGAACTCTCCATTCACGAAAGTACTGACTACAATTGCGCAAGCCGCTGAATAAGCGTGCCTTGATCCAGTTGCGGGTTGCGCCGACCCGTCAGTGTATATGACACAATGGTATTTCTCGATGGGGCGCAATTACTGTGGAGCAGGATGAACGAATTCATACTCCAAACTCTCTTGAGTCTGCAACGCCGCGTCAAAGATGTATTCGACGTCAGGCGAAGCTAAGGAGGTCGCCCATTGTATCCACCTTGGATGCAAAGCCTTAGAATTTGGTACACTAGCTTTAGTGACTGCTTCGAGAGCAGGAAACGGTGTTACCACCAGCATGCGTTTTCCCTGTGATAGCGCTCGTTCTTTCAGGATCGCCATCTGAACTGCTGTTAAGACTTTTTCAACAGTGGAAAATCGCAGCTCAGCCGATGTGTACAGATGAGATTTGTAAGCAATGGGGACTGTGTCACCCTCATTGAACGTTAAGTACGTGAAACCCTCCGCGCCTGGAACAATTCTAATGACCAGGTTGGTGTGGTTGTCATGAGTTTTTAGATATTTAGCTGTAAGAAGATCATTTTGCAAAGTATACAATGCCAAGGAGTGCTCTGGCAGCCAGCAAGATCTGGTATAAGTTGGTTGTATCAAGGCATAATGCGTCTTGATACGCTGGGCATAATCAGGAATGTAGGATCGACCGAAATTCAGAAAACCCAGCAAGGATTGTAGTTTTTTCAGTGTCGTAGGGATACGAAGGTTTGCGCATTTCTCAAGGAACTGCGGTGCCAAGCCTCGACCTTCATTATTGAGTTCGTACCCCAAGAACAACACTGTAAATTCTGCAATGTGGGACTTCTTAAAGTTAAACTTGTAACCGAAGTCCGCAAACATAGTCACTATGTTATCCACACGAGCAAGGTGTGGAAGCAACTCGTCGTCTGTCAGATAGATGTCATCAACATACGAGTATGCTTCCGGGTCTACCATCTCCAAGAGAGAGACCACGCGAGCGGCAAAAACTCCAGGGCTGTTTTTATAGCCCATCGGGAGCCTTTTGAACAATTTTTGTTTACCACCCGAGGTGAATGCTGTCCACTCATAACTAAGAGGGGCCAGGTTATGGCAATAAAAGCCATTGGATAAGTCGAGCGTAGTTTTGAAACGTTTTCTCACAAGACTATCTACGAGAGCCGAACTATGAGTATTTTGTACCGCACACGTCCGGCAATGTGAGTTTAAATGCCGGTAATCCAAAACTAGGCGGTACGACCCGTCAGGCTTCGTTACAGTGAATAAAGGATTATTCATGGGTGACACACATGTCTCAATCACTCCTTGATATTCCAATTGTTCAAGGATGGACGCGACGTGAGGTCTTGCCTCGCGACGCATGGGATATTGGGGTTGAGGCTGGGGATCGGATCGCAATGGAATCTCGTGATTGGGAGAACATTTATCCCAACCAACCTGATTACGATATACCGCAGGCGCAAGCACCTGCGCCCACTCCCCGGCCAACCTAGTAGACTCCTCCGTGGGCACTGCGTGCCCAAAGGAAGGAAGTATAACTTCCTCTCCCCTAGGGGCATCCAAAATGAAAGCCGGAGGCCAATCTTTCTCCGCCAAAAGAATATCATATGTGGTGGTAAGATTATCCCAAAAAACCACTTTAATTTTGCGTTGTATGTCACCCTCAATATTAAGGACTATTTCAAATAATCTTTCCGGGGGGGCTACGCGAGTATCAGCAGTTTCAACTGTCACATAAATGTCAGTTGCTGTCGCCTCCAGAAATGGACGCAATGCTTCCCGCACTACTGTAACCTCCGCTGCGCTGTCTAGCAGCGTTAGTGCCCATGTCAGGTTCCGAAGCTGTGTCCTGACCATCTGAGGCATATCTCGCTGAGATAGCTGCAACTTTCTTTTTCTGAAACGGTGGACGCGGTCTGGCAGCGTCTTCCTGCTTGCCTTTACCGTCAGTCTGGCGGGGCTGGTCTCGACCTTGAGTACCCCGTCCTCTTCCACGGTCTCCACCACCAGAGTGCGAAGTCGATGTTTCCTGTGAAGAACGAGGAGAGCGTTGTTCAGAAACCTGAAATCTATCAGGTGACTTAATACGAGTACGATCGCGCAAATCATAAGTGCGTTCACTATACGACTGAACGGGTGAGGCAGGACGGGAAACCTGTTTCTGTTGCTGCTTCTCTTGTTTTTTGGCTCGCCAACTTTGTTTAGGAAAGTTGGGCTTTTCGTCTTTTGTAGACGAACTCACCTTAGTTTGTTGCACTACATCGGGAATTTTGATGGTGGGTTTCACACCTAAGGCACTACGTCCAACCATCCTATAGGCTTTCGCAATAATTTTTGCGAACTCCCTAGGCTTATCGGCATCAGCCACAAGCTCCAGCATATTGCCAACTTGGAACTGCATGGCATCTCCTTTGAGGTTGCCCATTACCATGGAACAAACCACATCCAAACTGTCGACAAGTCGTAATCCCAACTCAATAGCTGCCTCCGCACCATGACTTTCTTGAACTCTCTTGATGACGGAGGGTAGTACAGCCATAGACGGAGTGCCGTAGCACTTCGAATATGTCGCAGCAAAGACCTTGCCCCAATTGTCACAATCAACAAGTTCAGGGACTAGGTCTTTCGGCAAAGTAATGGTGAGTATCCTGTGTTTATCCACAGGTGTAGTGTTTGGAAACACGGCTTCTAATTGATCAAATTTTTCCGCAAGCCAGTAAGGAAATTCATCCTTACTGAGGGGGCGCTTGCCGACAACCGCGTTAACCATAACAGGGCTAATCACCACCGCGTGATGGTGATCCGCTCCGTGTCCAGCAACCGCAGGTGCTCCCACCTGAACTGTGCGTGACACATACTGTACTAAAGCCCTATGGACCGTAATCAGGGCTGTGTGTAGCGTTCGTAAATCACCCACTCCCACCGTCAGGTAGCGTGGGTGTGGAGTATATCTGGCCAGTACTGGCCATGTAGCCCCTGCAATTGACAACGGGCCCATTCTCACCGATACGACCTCATGGGGGAGGGCGCCATTAAAACAAATTGTATGCTGCCAGGCAGAAATAGGAATTTCCAGAGTCCGATATGGGGCATAAGCCGCAGGTACAGCCGAAGCTGTATATTCGTGGAACAAATTATCGTCTGTATCCACCTCCGCAAAGGTCACCCATGAGTAAAACAACTCATATGGGTAGGTGGTATCAGCACTGACCACAAAGACTACGGACATCCCGTCATCAGGTACCCCATACGCCCTCAAATCAGCGCGCAGAGGAACCCTACTATGAGCGGGAATATTAACCGCCATAAGGACACCTTAAAGAGTAACAACGATATTTACAGTAGCACTTGGGCTCAAAAATTATAACCTTTTTAATTTTTCAAGCTTGATGGAACCTTTAGTCTAAACCTAGGTAGGTTATACCGTCACTCAAGTTTTCCGGAAACGAGAGTGAGGGTAGTTGTGGACTAAACACTAGTACTACTAAAGCGTCTCAGATCTTAAGACCAAACGTTAGGTGCGCCATGTTGCAGGGATTCTGCTTTTGCACAGAACTATGCGCAGGAGACCAGGACCTCAGAGAATTGTGGTGTACCAGAAAACTCCCCTCAGAACCCAGAACCCCTTATCCGACTAGCTTAGTATCCCATTCGTTAACCTAGATCTAGCTAGGTGGTCCCAATGTATAGACAAACCAGAACAAGCGACTTAGATATTTCTCAGGAGTGGTGGGAATCCGAAATACCTGTTCGTACTTATTTGTTAGTCCACAACATAATAATACAGACACGGTAAAGTTTAAAGAGTTTATTTTATAAACCTCGCGTCCTAAGATGCAGTACTTTGGCTAACACTAGCAGACTAACAGTACAGATCAGAACCATAAGCATTATTACAATACCATATAAAATGAAAGGAGCAATCATACTATTAATGACAGTGGTATACGGCCACACTCCTTTCACTATAATCTAATACATTATTATTATTAGACTATTAGAAGGTCTCTTAGGCTAACAGGGGGGACCCCATACCGTATAGATCAGCTTAGTAGAATCACATCAAAGGATCAGCTCTCACAGCATGCATCAGCTCTTCTGTTCGAATGAATGTAAAACCAAACTGTTCTGCAATATTAAAGACTCTTGTCCTTCAGATATTGGCAGCTGTATGCATGATATGTCTAACAAGTGGTACGATCAATCTAAACACAACACTCTGTACCTTCTAGTGACCCAGACGCGTTCTTTGCATGATGTACAGACCAAGGGCACATTTCACGGTTAAGAATGTGAAACAACAGTTTGTTATCCGGAGGAGCCAAGATGGCGACCGGGACGGCAGCGTAGATTCCCGGCTCCGTGAACCTCCGCATCCCGCACGGATATCCTGCACGAGATCCTCAGTCTGCGCTATGAGATCGTGTTTGTGAATGAGAGCGGCAACCGATCGTGTGATTCCGAGGTTTCTGGCTGCCGTACCGCCGGAGAAATCTGCAGTTGAACTTTGCGGCCCGTGCAGCCCCGGAGCCGGGACCTCGAGTGGACGCCTTGGCCGGGTGGCAGTTTAACAACAGCGGCCTGTGGTGACTGGGTGGAGTCGGTCCACCGGAGCGGTACTGCCCTCGGCCTGCATTTTGACGTAGGCGCTCCCACTGCTAAGCGTAGCGGACCGAGGACATGCCCGGGGGTGCAACTCTCAGATTCTTCGGTGCTTGCCCCTGCCTTTGACGGTGAGCTGCCCGGACGCCGCCCCTAGCTCGCCCTGATCCTGGCGGGCTGCTCCCGGCTTTTCGCGGGAGCTGGTCCGTGGCGGGGACGACTGTTGCCCGTGACCACGCAACGGCTGAATTTGTGCCTGCCCCCGGACCCCTGTCTTCAGCGACGTGGACCTCGAGGTGCTTGTCCCTGGGTCCCGGCTCCAATACGAGTCGGGCCTTCCCGGCGGCCATCTTGTTGCCATGCAGCCTACCATCCTGTCCACAGGGTCGCAGCAGGATTGGGAGTGTGTGACTTTTGGGAGTGTGGCGGAGCGATCGCAGAGAGCTGTGCTGGGGTATGGCGACCTCCTAGAGGCCCTTGGTGCCCTTCATTTCTCCTTGGCTCGTGGCGCCGGGGTCTTGGGGAGTAAGCTCGATGGTGTGGCATCAGCGTTGGGACAGTGGCGGCATGCTGGTCCACAGGTACACAGGGGCTTCCCACACTGCACACAGGAGGATAATGTCGCGGCCACCCCTGCGATTAGTGCACAGCCGGACACTCCGGACAGTATGCTACCGTGTGATCGGCTAACTGAGGGTTTGATCTGTTCCGGAGGTATTGGACCTGAGTGGAAGGTGGTGGCCTTGTCCCGTGCACGGCCTCCGGCGACCCAGGGACAACTCCAGCAACGTTTGCCTACTTCGGCTGATTCACCCTTCCTGGACCTTGTGTGCAGTGCGGATCCTGGGGCAGCACTGGGAAAGGCGTCCCTCCATGATGCGGACTGTGTTGGTACTCAGGGACTTCCACCCCACCTGTGTGCGTCGCTTCCCGGTTGTTTTTGGACACTCCTTTACCCTGGAACATCGGACATGGTGCTGGGTCGAGGGGTAGGCATGGGCAGAATTGCAAAGAGTGGTCAAGGATGAGGCTGATCCTTCGGGGGTGGTCATCCAGTAGACGGGCGGACTCATGGTT
The DNA here is from genome assembly GCF_964204655.1 of Triturus cristatus. NCBI lineage: Eukaryota > Metazoa > Chordata > Amphibia > Caudata > Salamandridae > Triturus > Triturus cristatus. The sequence continues at coordinate 1,717,622,329 of NC_140590.1, forward strand.
GCGTACTCTCACGGTTATTAGCATAGTTGGTGCATTATGCTCCTCATTCCCCCCTTTTTTTTTTATATGGTCGATTTGGTGCTGCTTATTGTTTGCTGTGGGGAGACTTCACCGTGCGGGAGGGAGAAGCCGGGGGTATGTTTTGAAGGCCCTCCTCCAGTTTATTATACTTTCTCCACCCCCCCGTCTGGTGGGGTTCTTTCTTACTCCTTTTTCCCTGTTTCTTCTATATTTCGGGTCTAGTTCCAGGGCGACAGGCACACTGCTGGGGGGGGGGGCCATACTCATTTGCAGAGGTGCAGGGTGGGGGGTTGGGGGAGGGGACTCTTTAGTCTTTATCTCTTTTTCCATGGCCTCCTTTTTCTTCTCCGCTTCTTCTTGTTTTTTCTTTTCTGGGATCAGCGCGGTACACCTCCTTTGTTGTGAATCGTCGCCTCTTCATGTGTGCCACAGTTTCCGGGGTGTTCTCTGGGCGTTAGGTACCGGGGCCTGCAGGCGCAACTGTTTTTGATATTCTTCCCCATCCGGAATTTCCCGTGTCTGCGCCATTGATCCAATAGATTGCTGCTTATTGCTTACGTCTATTATTCTTGCCCCTTATCGTTGTTGGGAAATTGTTTGGCACCTGATCCTACTGTCTTGTTTCATTATAAAATGAAAAACCCTTTTTCTCCTGGTGTCCTACCTGCGTGGCTCACTGGCCGGACTATATTGGAATGAAGATTCTGCTCTCCGAGGTGCCACCTGTGTTTACATTGGCTCTTATTGCTCTGATTGCTTAGCGGCCGGCCCCGGGGGGTTGTAGGCCCATACTTGTTAATGATTGAAATGTCAATAAAGGTTTTTCAACAAAAAAAAAAAACAAAAAAAAAAAACAGTTTGTTATCCTGTAAGGCAAAGTCGAGTCTGCATTTCTAAAATGAATAACACATAACAACAGTGTTGCGTGCAGCGCAGCAGAAACGACAAGCTTGCTTGCTAACAATGATCTCGTTTATGCTAACTTAGTGTTGTAAATAGGGCGTGGCTTAATCCATCTCACACCACACTGTCCAATCACCGTTCCTTCTTGCTAAATATGTGGTCCATATTCACACAGCTCTTTGTTTAAGGAGCTTTCACGTTAATTAACATTGATACGGAGTTGCGCAGAAGCAGGGGAGCTGTTCCCTGGCAGCTGTCCAGTGGCGTGCAAACCGCAGAAAGGTTAGCCAACAGGCATCCGTACATGCCGAGAGATCCCATTTAGGCGGGAGAGTCCCGGTTTGTAAGAAGAAAAAACCCTTTATTTCAGCTGTCTTCCGCCTGAAATTGATTCTGCTTCAATTGAAGTCAATGGGGGGAGGGAGTTACAGTTTTCTCTACATTTCACACTTTTCTGTTCTCATATGTTGGCGTGTATGTGTCCGGAAACCTGCAGCTGTAAGAACATCACGTGATCGAACCCGGAAGCACTTTTCTGTAAAAGACGGCCTTGTGAGATGAGAATTCCCTTGATAACACATACCCCCACTGCCCGCACCTATGGCTCGTGTTATAAAACATCCCTTTACAGAGTGCTCTAATGAAGAGCATGAGCAGACTCCCACTGAGGAGATATTTTCTGATTGCAAACACTATACCAATGAAAGCTCCTGGTGGGAGAAACGTTCCTTTCTGCTAGCCCTCTAGAACAGATGCAATATTTATTGAGTCCAATAACTCGCGGTTCGGAACGTGTAAGATGCGTAAATAGCATCTACTCTGAGTTTTGCCCACAAATGGGGCATCATTGGAGGATTTAATCTTTTGGTAAAGTAAGTGGCATGTAACCAACCTTAGAAGATGTGCAAACTTGATACAAAGCTAAGTTACACAACTACAAAGCCTATTTACATAATGCACATCAACATTTTGAGGAAGGCGATGTCACACAGCTATCCACTGTGTTTATACACACAAGAAATATTTATTTACTTAAGACATATCGGTAGATTTTTCTGCCTACAGTTTGAAATTTTCAATGTTACATTGTATCTAGTTAGAAATTTCTCATCACCAGAATATGGCACAACTAAGACCCCTCTGTGGCAAACTCCTTGTGATAAGTAAAGGCAATCCTATCTAAATAAATGAATGAACATCTATCAGGGTGTTTCTGCCCTCCATAAAACGCTGCCACCTTCAGTGTTTTATGCAAGATTCCTGGACAGATATTTGGGCTGCAATTATTGTCAGCAGCTGAGGTCTCCGACATGTTGACGTAGGTTAAACCAGGAGCTCCTGGTGATCCATGTCCTGTGTCGGCTATTAATCTACTGGTCCCGGTCTTAGCTCTTTCTGTCACCATTGAGACTAACACATCTACAGCATCCGAACAGGCTCCTTCAGTGATGAAAGGAGCCATGATTATGACATTAGAGAAAGCCCAATCTGGATCCTTTCGACCCAGCTTGTTATCAGCCCATTACTCTTTTTCCAACTATCTCGAGTATAGTGGAGAAACCTATTGACAGTGGATGGTCCAAGTATTTAGAAGAGGAAATAATTCTACGAAGCTCTTGATTGGGATTTGACCATTACGTGGAATTGAGTCTTTCCTGTTGGCCATTCTGGGTGAGAAGTACATGAGACCAGGCGGTAATACTATTGGACGATCTCCCTGCTGCCGTTGGTACATTTATCATAATGTCTTGATACGGCAGCTTGCAGCTGCATGGATTTTGGGCAGCACACTACCTATGGTCTAGGAAGTGACTGCCTCAGTTTCACCTTTCAGTATTTTCAGATTCATGAGGAGTTCTCCATGAATTGTTGCTGTTCCAGAGTCTTTCTACCTACAACTTAATTAGTGCTTTCCAGAAGTCTAGATACTATAGTAATCGGCTGTCAGTCCCCACCAAATTATGGGCTCCTTCCCCACCCCTGTTTGTAAACAAATATACTTGTGTCACCAGATCTAGGTGACTTAATCTGCTTCACTATAAAATCATATCTACTTCTCATGTACTGTTGTGAATTTACGGGTCAATGTAAACTCAGGAATCTCCCTGAAGACCCCTACAATTTCTCCCTCATGCTAACCATGTGCCATTTTTTTTTTTTTTTTTTTATTTTTTTTTTTAAACCGTTTATTACAAATCTCAAAAATATACAAGTATGGGCCTACAACCTTCCGGCCGGCCGCTAGGAATGACAGGAGCATACGACATACAGTTATAATAAGCGTGATGTTGTAGAGGAGCATGATCAGGAGGGAACAACGTCAAGAGCCGCGTCAGCCAGACCCCACTATACGGTTTCATTTTAAATTACATACAACAAAAAACGCCACACCCACAAGGCAACCCACAATCGGGAATAGCAGCACGTGCTCCCCTGGAGGGGGGATCCCAACTATCCAGCGGAGTCTAAAGAGGGGGAAGAGAACAGAACAAGGACTGGGGGAACCCAATACCCGGTACCGGGGGAATGAGTCGGCTAAGGGGACGGGGCTGGGGAGGCATCAGGCAGCAACGGTGGTGCACAGATACCCCCGCGGTAGGCGTTCCAAGGGCCCCATACTTTCACCCATGTCCCAGGCTTGCCCCTAGCCACATACACCACCTTTTCTCGAAACATACACCAGTCCATGTGTTCTTTCCAGGCCGAGACCGTCGGGGGCCTCTGGGAACCCCACAATTGAGCAATATCACGCTTGGCTGTCATATATCCCAGAGTCACCCACCACGTCTGCGGCACCGAATAATCAGTCGGTTCCCACACATTCAACAGGCATCTCCTCGCTTCAGGCAACAGCGCCACACGCGTAACCAGTCGCAGCACCTCATGTACACCACGCCAGAACCCTTCCACCTCCGGGCACTCCCACAAAATATGCATAAAGGTCCCCAGAGCACCACACCCGCGCTTACATAACCCGTCTTCAGCATAGCCCATACGCAGAAGCTTTGGCCCCGTCATGTAGACCCGGTGGAGGATCTTGAGCTGGACGAATCGAAGGCGAGCCGGTATGGCCACCTCCTTCGGGGAAGCTACCGCGTAGGTCCAGTCCTCGTCGTCCAACTCCAGCCCGTCTGCAACCCAAGCCGCACGAAGGGGAGTCAACAGGCCCGAGCGGTCGTTAATCAGCTTTTTGTATATCAGGGAGATCGTACTGTCCGGGACGTGCCCATCCAGCATTCTATCCTCAAGGGGGGAAGACTCCGGGATGGAGGCAACGTCCGAAAAGACGGAGCCCAGCGCATGACGAACCTGCAAATACCGAAAGTATTCGCTGCCCTGCAACTGAAACTCCGTCTGCAGCGCTTCAAACGTTTTAAATCCTCCCCTCGTCCAGAGATCCCCCACTTTACTAATGCCTATGAGATCCCATTTCTCAAAGCCCTTAGAGGTCCATAGGGAGCCCAACCGCTCAGACGCGTATAGTGGTGACGCCCGGGTCAAACGGTCCTTCCACCCCATCGCTGCATTGGCCGCGTGCCACACTTGTACCATGACACGCGTAGGGCCCGTCAGACGGGCGTCGGGCGCGTTAGAATAGAGCGCTCGATTGTAGTCGCCACCGGGCAGGAGCATCCTGTCCATTTCGAATGCCGGGTTCAAGGCGGGCCCGTATAAGCCATGGTTAATTGCAGCTAGCTGGGAGGCCCAATAGTACCGTTTAATGTCCGGGAGGGCGATCCCCCCGTCATACCACGGGAGCGTCAACTTCGCCAGGGCAATACGCGGCCTCCCGTCCCAGAACAGACGGCATTGCAGACTCTCCACCTCACGAAAGTAGCGCGCCGGGACTAAGTCCATTGTGTTCTGCAAAGCGTACAGGAAGCGTGGCAACGACATCATCTTGAACAATGCCGCCCGGCCGAGTGGCGATAGCGGCAGGCGCCGCCAGCGTGCGACGTCCTCCGTAAGGCGCTGGAGGGGGGGAAGCAAGTTCCGTTCGTAGCGGGCCTCCGGGTCCAGAGTAATGAAGACGCCCAAGTACCTGAACCCCCGCGAGGCGATCTGAATCGGACAGCCCCGCGGGAGAATGGGAGCCTCCCCAGAGAGCACATACACACATGATTTAGCCCAGTTGATGATAAGGCCGGAATTGCGACCGAATGAATGTAGAACATCAACCAGAACTATTAGCGATTTTCGCGGGGAGGCTAGGTACAAGAGGATGTCGTCGGCGTACAGGGACACGCGGTCCTCATACTCGGGGGTCCAGCGGAGACCACGGATAGAAGGGTGCCACCGCAGCCACTCCGCCAGGGGCTCCAAGGCAAGCGCAAACAGGAGCGGCGACAAGGGACAGCCCTGTCGCGTGCCCCGGCCCAGTTCGAACGGGGCCGACACTCTCCCGTTCACCACCACCTGCGCCAATGGGCCCGAATATAACAATTTGACCCAACTGATGAACCCCGGGCCAAATCCAAACTTCGCAAGCATCGCCCAAATGTATGGCCACTCAAGCGTATCAAACGCCATGGTGGCGTCTAGGGACGCCAAAATGGCCGGTTCCCGTATGAATGGGACCCATGCGAGAACCCCGTGCAATCGCCGCAGGTTAAGGGCTGTATTGCGATGGGGAATAAAACCGGACTGGTCCTGATGAACCAGATCGCCCACCACGCCAACCAGCCGATTGGCCAGCACCTTGGCGAGAATTTTGGGCTCCGCATTCAGTAGCGAGATAGGACGATAGGATGTAACCCGGTCCCGAGGTCTCCCTTCCTTGTGGATCACCACGATTGTAGCCAGACGCTGGTCCAGCGGGAGGGAGCCCAGCGAGTGGGCCGCCAGGAACATTGCACGAAGGTGGGGCGCAAGGGTATCCGGTCGCAACTTGTACAACTCGATGGGGATACCATTCGGGCCCATGGCCTTGCCATAAGCGACCGAGCGTATGGCGAGGGCGATTTCATCGGAGGTGGGAGCGGCGTCCAGCAACACCCTGTCCTCCTCGGAGAGGGACGGCAGCGCGATATCCCTGAGCAGAGCCCGGGAATCCTCTTCCGAACAGGAAGAGACCGGGGAATACACCTCGCGGAAATAATCCGCGAAACAGGAGACAATTTCTTCTGGCTCAGTTACACACACACCATCCTCTCTCTCGATCAGCGGGACCACACGATTCGCTCTCTCCTTTTTGTCCAACCACGCTATCAGTTTACCAGCCTTATCACCCACATCATACAGTCGCCCCTGTTGCTCTCTACTGAGGCCCTTGGCCGCCTCCTTGACGAGGGCTCTATAAGCCGCTTGCTTGAGTTGGAGGACATGTAGTGCAGTATCCGTCACCCCACCTTCTAGATTACCCTCCAACTCGGCTATTTCAGCCTCCACCCGGGTCACCTCCTCCCGCTCACGCCTCCGGGCGTGGGAAATAAGGGATAGGGCCTCCCCTCTGAGTACTGTCTTGAAGGCCTCCCACAGGGAGATAGCCGAAGGCACGGACCCCACATTCTCATCAAAGTATCGCTGCAGGGATTTAATCAAGTCAGCACGAATAGTGGGGTCGCGCAGGTACCAGGAATTGATTGGGGCTATCCTACCCTCACCCCTCGGAAAGACATCGAAATGTAACAAGAGCGGGGAGTGGTCCGAGATACCCCGTGCCAAGTGGCGCACCTCTCCCACCCTCCCGACATAGGCCGCCGGGACAAGGACATAATCAAGCCGTGAGAGACTACCATGGGCCCCCGAGTGGAAAGTGTACTGCAGCTGCGTGGGATGTTTTAAGCGCCAGCAGTCCACTAATCCCAGTGTATCCAAGAGGCCGGATAGCCACGCCTGTGCCCGGGGGAGGTCCCTAGGGGGGTGACGATCCACAGTCCCAGAAACCACCGCATTGAAATCCCCCCCCCACTATCAGGAGCCCCCCCGGAAGGCCAAGGAGGAGGCGCCCCAGGTCCGCAAAGGTGGTCGACTGCAGCCCCGGTGGGACGTATACTGACACTAAGACGACCACTTTGCCCTCCATTCTCCCCACCAAGACAGTGTAACGTCCCCTATCATCGTGGAGCACCTCATCAATTTCCAACGGGAGCGAGTTTTTCACCATGATGCCCACACCCCTAGAGCCCGACGTGAAGCCCGAATGGGCCACAAGGCGGTAGCCACGCCGATTCATGGCACAGAAGGAATTGCCAATAAGGTGTGTCTCCTGCAGAAAGACTACATCAGGCGAAAGTCGCTTCAGAAACTGCAGGACCACACCTCGTTTGATCCTGTCTCCCAGTCCATTTACGTTCCAAGACAACAAAGTTAATTCCCTACCCCCCATCATACACAGAAGCCATCATTCGTCCCCCCGAGAGCACCTTAGAACCAACACAAAAATAAGTTTGCCTTGTGATAAAAACGAACAACAACCCATCCCTGCCCACCCACCCCAACAGAACTCCCCCCTCCCTGCACCCCTGCATGAGCCCAAACAGCCCCCCCAACGTGCAGTGTGCCTGTCGCCCCATAGATAGTTAAACTAACTAAACCCCCAGAGGAGGAGGGAGAACCCCCAAGAGACCCTACTCAACCTCCATAGGAGGGGAACTTACATGAACAGACGCATGGTCAAAAGTGGCATCATTATCGTCCCGAGCGAGGCCTGATATTAGTCCCTCAGTCCTGATCCGGCGAGCCCTCTCCCCCAACCGCTCCCCCCCCGCCCCCCCGATCCCCAGACAGAGTATCCAGCCAGTCCCCGGCCGCTTCGGGACGATCAAAAAAGTGCGTGCGACCATCCACCTCCACTCGCAGCTTAGCTGGGAATAGCATGGCGTACTTGAGGTTGAGGTCCCGAAGACGGCGTTTGACACCGAGGAAGCTCAGTCTCTGCTTTTGGACCGCCGGGGTGAAATCAGGATAAAAATTAACATCCATATTGTCAAGTCTAACCGGTCCCTGCAGTCTGGAGGATTGCAGGATAGCGTCTCTGTCCCGAAAATTGAAAATCCGGGCAATGAGAGGTCTCGGAGGGGCTCCGACCTTAGGCCTTCCCCCGGGAACCCTGTGGGCCCTCTCCACCGCGAAAAATTTACTCAGCCCCCGTGGCTGGAGATGGGTGACAATCAGGTCTTCCACGAAGAGGTCCGCCGCCGCCTCCTCACGTCCCTCAGGCACCCCGATGATGCGAATGTTGTTCCTCCGGGCCCGACTCTCGGAGTCCTCCAGGCGACGATCCATCAGCGCACTCGCCTGAGTAAGCCGGCGCACCTCCGTTTGTAGGACCGCCACATCCGTCACAAGGCCCGATGCGGTGTGGGCCAAAGAATCGACTCGGTCATTGGTCTTGGAAAGATCGGCCCTTACCAGGCCAACATCCACGAGGACCGAGTCTATCTTCTGCGCCAGTGTATCGAAACGCTGGCCCACCGAGGCCTTCATCTCAGCGATGGCGCCCATGACATCCCGCAGAGTCAGGTCCGTGGGTAGATCGGGGGCATCAGCAGGGCCCTCAGGGGATCTGCGTGGCACCTCGGGAGATCCCTTCTGGAGGGTATAGCGGTCCATGCTGTTGGACTGATGGACTGCGCCACGCCGGGTCGATTTTATCTTTGCCCGGTCACCATCTTGCTTCGTGGACATGGTCCCAGTCTCCCGGTCGCACCAGCCACGTCGTGAGGGGCAGGCAAGCCGGTTCACGGGTCCCGGGGGGGGCCACCTCAAAGCTGCGGGGCAGATCCCAGCCGGTAGTCAGGCAGGGTCCCCCAGCGAGGCCACACCAACACACAAAGCCCCGCGACCCAACCTCGCCGAAACAGCAAGGGGGGGCGAAAGCGAAAGTGAAAGTGCAGGGCCCGCGAGTCGCCAAGTCCTGCCCGCCGCTGTTGTTCACTTTGTCCCTGGATCGCCCCACAGCGCAAATCCGGGGTTCGGCGAGGAGAAGGCCGCAAACCTCGATCGGCGCTCACGCCGGTGTCCGAGGTCCGATTTGGAAGCGGAAAACGGGTGCCACCTCAGCTCAGGCTCACCAACACAGTCCCCTCATCTGGGACAGGATAATTGCAGGATAGTCGTAGGAGGTCGCGGAGGTCCTCGGGAGCCTCGCACCTACGCGGCCATCTTGGTTGCGCGCTAGGCTCCTCCCCCCCATGTGCCATTTTTAATCACACCTGAGAGTCCGCTAATATTAATTCTGGCAAACAAGGGATTGACTCTGTTATCTCAATGCTGCATACTGGTATGAAAGCCTGACAGTACGCTTAAAATGCTACCTATCGCAGGGCCTCCATCTAATTCATATCACTCTTGATGAGGGACAGAGGTTAGTTGACTAAAACACATTAAAGGTTTCAGGAACTATGAACCTACAATTTTCTGCACAACAGCAAACACACAGGCGAATGACGTGCAGTTAAATAAGACAAAGAACAAACAAAAAAATGTTTTACCTTTAGTATAATCGTGGCACTCGCGCTTTACTCTTAATGTTATAAGTAAAGCACGGGTGCCGCGATTATACCAAAAGTAAAGAAATGGATGTTTTTTTCTATTCCTTTACTTTTGGTATAATCGCGGCACCCGCGTTTTACTTATAACATTAAAAGTAAAGCGCGGGTGCCGCGATTATACCAAAAGTAAAGGAATAGAAAAAAAAAATCTATTTCTTTACCTTTGGTATAATCGCGGCATCCGCGCTTTACTTTCAATGTTATAAGTAAAGCGCGGGTGCCGCGCTTATACCAAAAGTAAAGAAAAGCAAGTGGCGCGCGCGTCACGCATGACTCTGGGCACGATCATAGCTCCTCCCACGGTCTATTGGTGTCTATTACGCGCTTGATGCGCGTAATAGACACCAATAGGCCATGGGTGGAGCTATGCGCGCACCTCGGGCCCATTGCGTGCAGTCTTTAAGACTAAGACGCAAGCAAGGGCCAATGAAAGAGCTGAAAAGAAAACGAACACGCACTAGCGTGTGCGATTCCAGGGTCCATTTCTGAATCCCGGACAAAAGGACTCTCGCCTGGGCGATCACAGCTGCGCAGTGCAACGCAGGTCGCGAGACCTAAAAAGAACATATCTTCAATCCCTGCCTATTCCACAAAATGAATGTGCTATTTGTCGGCTTGGTGTTAGTACAATAAACAATACATTGGTGCAAGAAAGACTTAGGTCATTGCCCCACTAAATACCATGGGGCTGATTCGCAAAGATATATAATATGTAATTTGTGCTGGCACATTTACATATGTTGGTAGGAGAATATCCATGCACAATTTGCATTCTTGTCAATTTACCTAACTTCTGACTATTTGTAAGGAATACATGATTTTTTATAAAAATCTTTGTGAATCTGGTCCTATGGATTCATCCAGCTACGGAAAAGTGTCCTTTAATCATACTTCATGTTTTTTTTAAAATAGCAGGCCCCTTTGTGGACTCACTTTATCAACAACGTGTTTAAAAAAAGCATCAATGCCTGAGCAATTAAAGCAAGGACGGGACGGGTGTCTCTAACCAGTGGATCGTGAGCTATCAGTAGCTCCCAGTCACCTTCAGAGTAGCTCACAGCCTTGAGTTCATTTTTAAATAAGGGCATATACATTTTCCTTTTAAAGTTGAGGGAAGGCCGTGTTTATTTTACATTATTATCATCAGGCTGCGGATAGCATTGCCTGATAATGAGCAGTGCTCAGTCAGATTTATTAACGAAGGTGGGGCTGGGGCACAGAGGTGAACAACTGAAGCACTGAGGTATTTAAGTCTTAATCTAAAGTCCTTGTCAACTCAGTAGTGGAGCTGTGAACAAAAGGATGTTTCTGAATGCTTTTTAATGGGAGAAAATGAAAATGGAAGGTTACCTTAATGATTAAATAAACACTTCATTTTAATTTTCTCCCATTTCAAAGTGCATTTACAAACAGCAGTCCCCTTACTCCCAGTGGCCAGTAGACACTGTGCCATAAGTATAACTAAAAAATACAGCAAGGTTTTTTAAATGAGTGAAATTTAAAGTGCAGAAAAATGTTCCATATTATGAACATTTTTGCAGAACATTTTTCTGCACTTTAAATGTCTCCCATTAAAACATATTATTGTATGTTTGTGTTACACATGTAACGGTGCTACATATGGTGAAAGGTATGTCTTGTGCCACAAGTACATATGACACAGTCTCTCAGTCACCCGTAAACATATATCTAATTCATGCACACGCATATTCATACATCCCCAAAGGCCACGCTCTCACTGACACACATGGCAGCCCTGTCATAGTGCCTCTAATCAAAGTATTTTGCTTAAACCATAGTATCTGGCTCTACGGACATGAGGCTTAAAAGAAATGAAGCTGGGTATGGGGGTGCCTGGCAACACTGCACAAGTTGTTTAGTATTCAGTAGCTCACAATGATTTTCTCTGATCAGAAGTAGCTCTGATTGCAGAAAAGGTTAGAGACTCTAAACCCACTTTTTATTACATAAAATTATATTTAAAAAGTGTTTCCACAGAAGCCCTGTATTCATGTATCTGTATGTAGTAATAGGATAGCGTGGGCCTCACCGCATTGATAGAGATGTGATTTACATCTGAGTGATAGTGGAGTTGTACAAGAGGGAAACCACAAAAATACCAAAAAGCAGGAGAATCTACTAGACTTCAATTCCAGAGGGATAGTTTGTTCAAAATGTAGGTTTTGAACGGGGCTTTTTTAATGCCCACCAGTCAGTGGTAAACACAGATTATTTTCTTTTCTATAAAACGGTTCCGAGGTATGAGTGCATATCATGAAATCCGTGTTTCAGAAATAGAAATGTTTCGTTTAGGAATGGTGAGAAGGTGTTGTGGTTTACTTCTTGTGAACTTTGAGCCTCCACGCAGTGACATTTTCTCTTTGAGGTACGTAGGTATTACTCAAGACATTTATTACAGTGATCTGTACATTAAGTAGGAGATAATTATGTTTTATTAAAGGGGTTATATCATCAGACTTTGTTCATCTCGATGTTTTACCTCACTGGTTTTTGCTAAAGCGCCGGGACACTCCTCGGAGTAGCCGTGCGCTATAAAAGTCCCGTTTTAACATAACATAACATAACATAACATAATCTGCTGAGGGTAGAATGACATTGAAAGGGAATAAATAGTGGTTGGAGACCACTAGTATGTCTCTTCCCAAATCAATGTGGGGTTGAACAAAAGTTTGTACTCCATCACCCTATGCTCTGTTCCCTCATCTTTGAAGGGAGGCTTAATATTCAACGTATTGAAGAAACTGAATCTGGACGTTCACACCTTAAGTGATTACCAGTCTAATACTAATTTACAATCCTCACCAAACTGGTAGAGTATGTTCAGAGGGCCAACTCAAAATCTTTCATGACCCATACCACTACTGTTCCAAGTTCAATCTAGCTTCTGGAACTTTGCCTTGGGATCTGTTGATGGAGATCAAGCTACCATTGTTATAAAATGGGTTTGTGGTTGGCAGAGGTATGCACCCTGTCCAAGCAAGACCCACGATCCCAGTCAGGGTAAGCTAGATACATACTGAAAGAAAGCCTGTGCTCACCCTCTGAGAGCTTGGCACAGAGCAGTCAGGCTTATCTAAAGAGGCAATGTGTAAAGTATTTGTGCAACTTACAAACAGTAACACAATGAAATGACCACAAAAAAAACTCCAAACAGGTTTAGAAAAATAGATCACAATTTAATAAATAATTTACGGTGAAAATGACAAAAATCCAATGTGTAGAGGTGGAGTTATTGAATATCAGAAGAATGAAAGCAGTGTAGCACTTAGAAACAAATAACACAAAAATGGGTTACCCGGTCGTACTGAACCTGGGCAAAGTCAAAGTTCGGGCTGAATTGATGGAGCGTAGGCCAACAACAGGACCCACGCTGGCCCCGGTGAACAGAGTACCTTTCCTGATTGCAACACAAGATGTATCGTGAGATGTGTTAATGCTGATCCCGCAAGTCGAAAGATGCATCAATCTTTTCCAGGCGGTGGCGGCGATGCGCCGGTTCCATAGACGAGGTGCTGGGCCGCGATGCGTTGATTCCGTAGAGTGATGCTCTGGGTTTCTTCAAGCAGTCAAGTGATGCATTGATCTCTCCGAGCTGCTTCAATTCCACTGAAGTTCAAACCACCGTATTTGATAACTTAAAGTCCAGTAGCAAACAGCTTTTGCCCTGAGTTTTTGAAATCCTCTGTTGTCTTACTTGCACTGTTCACGAGCACTGTGCTATCACTTTCATGTGTTAACCAAACCAGCATAGTTGGGTGCGACTGACATTGTATCAGCATTCAAAATATTATTATTTTACTTCCATAACATTAATTACACTCAAATTTGTTATTGCCCCTTTAAAAAAAATGTATTTTCTTGTGGCAATAGACACCTATCGCATGTGTATGCATTCCTTGAAACATAAAAGCATTTGAAGTAATACTTATTAAATTCTGAAGGAACTGCTATGGCTTATGCTGTAGAAATAGAAATAAGACTTTATTTTTGCCAGGCGTATTTTTAAGACTGTAACTTCAGAATATCAGCTCTTTAGAAGTTACCATTTATTATTCTTATTTAAAACATGTACATGTCAATGAAGGTACTCTCTTCAAGTATCAAACTTTTTATAGTGTTCTTAAATTGGGATACAATTAAATGCTCGGGCAAGACAAGTGTTGTTTCTTGTTTCATGGTTTTATTTTGGGGTTTTATTTTCGTTATTATTTGGGTCTCTACTACTCATGGCATTCCCGTCTTAATATTCTCTGTATTTCTTGCAATGTTCTCTATTGTTGTACATCCCCAGCATTGTTATATTCGGTTCACTCAAGGTCTCCTTTTCTTCTTGCTGTATTGTTCCTCGCCGATGGCTTTCTCTTCTATACACTCTATTGCATTCTTCATACGACCTTCTCCTTTTTGGGCTGGTCTATATTGTTCTTGAAATTCTATACTAATATTTATCTCCTATGAATGTTTGTAAGCAGCTTTTGCACTCCTCTTTAGCAGCCATGTATTTTTATTTCCTCTTTTTAAAGTGTGTATTAGCCACATTGTTTTCAGTTTTGATCTATTGAATAACATTTTCTAATCATTTAGTTCCAGCACCTGTTTTTGTTCAGTATTGTCTTTCCTAATCTTTGATTTTGCGCCTCTTCTTTTTTTGGTTGTCTGCTATTCTTTTTATGCAGCTTCCTAACTATCCTGCTAGCTCCTTTGCTGTTTCCTTCTTTCAATATTACATTTACAAATTAAGGGGCCCATTAGGATGGCGGGCGGTCCTGCACCTGCAATTAGGATGCCACCGCGGCGGTGGCATCCTCCATTCCCAGCACCGCCCGCCACAATGCTGGGAATGCACTGTGTGCATTGTCATGCACAAGGTGACAGGCACCGCGAGGTGCCTGCCACCATGTCCATGACAATGGTACCCCCCGTGCACCCCCACCCCCTCGAATACCCCGGGGGCCCGGAACGGGCCCCCAAAGACAAAACCGCCTGCCTTTACATGGCGTAGTCATGGAAAGCCAGTACACCGCCACGATGATAATATGGATGGGGGTGCCTGCAAGGCACCGCCACCATATTCCTGGGCTTTTCTGCCCGGTAGGCAAATGGGCAGATTGTCTACCGGCGGAAAACCGGCGAACGGTCTTCCCGACCGCCGGGGTCCCTCGTAATGTGGCGGGGGGGAAAGTCATGCGGGCGGTAGATTTTAGCGGGTGGATCGTAATGACCCCCATAGTCTTTTTTTGTCAGCGTTTTTGGTGTGGTTCCTCTTGTCCTGATTGCATACCCCTTGCTGTTATATTTCCTTCAAATTTCATTTTTAATGTTGATCGAACGTTTCTTCCATTCTGCATGCTAAATAACAATATTTCTTTTTTCAGTTGTCATTTTCCTGACCTCCTGGCATTCTTCAAATAGACAACTGTTTACTTTTTGATTATCCTTGAGTTCCTTCTTTATTGTTTGTGCTGTTCATTACATACTTACATAGGCATTTCATCTTTTGTTTATACATATGAGTGTGCAGTTTTTGGATTAGAAATGGTTTGCATGTTAAACACCTTTTCCTGTGGACAAGTCTGTGAGCATCACATGTTGCATGAGATTTCTCCCATCCTAAACTCCTCATGTGTATGTTTGTTCAGGACCCGAACAGTAACCGCATTAGTCAGTGGCTGGCAGTGGTTCCGAAGCATGGCATAGTTGATCTGTCCTTCCCGCTGTCAAGCGAGCCTCCGCAGGGGACCTACGTTATTAGTGTGGGAGATGCAGCTTCGCATCAATTCCAAGTGGAGGAATATGGTAACGTATCCTGGAGCATCCAGGCAGAAAGTGTTGGTTTGGAAATGTGGGCAGTAAAATGTGCTCAATAAAAGGTCCTACACCAAAGGGATTTTCTTGGTAAAGTTACATTAAAGTACTCTTAGACCACATGTCGGACTGGGACAGAAAATAGCCCCATTAGTGAATTAGAAAGCTGAAAGAAGTGGCTCATGTTTGCAAATTGAGGCAGTTTTGACCTTGTAAACACATGCCCTTATAAATGTTTTCAAGGGATGGAACACTACATGGATATGAGCTTTCTGCAGACAATGTTTTTTTCAGTATCCGGCAAATCAAAAGTAAATACTGGCCCAGCAGACCATAAAACCGGCACACAAATATCCAAAAGAAAGTCCCTCTCAGACCAGCCCATCAGAACCTGCCTGATTGCCCTATAGGCCAATCCAACCCAAACACCATGAGGGTGCTTCTTGAGTGTCTGTGGGCTTGCAACAGCTGAAGCTGAGTTACTCCAACACAGGACGAGGTTTCAAAGCATGCCCGGAAGCAAAATCATAAAAAGTTTTGTCAGGTAGCAACAGCAAACTGTGCTGTTTGGTAAATGGTCCAGAGATTGCTTATGCACGTCTATGGTTTATTTTGGATTTGGAGTAACAAGAAGGCTAAATCAAGTTGATCAAAGGGAAAGTCTTCTTTGAAACTATTAGCGTACAACAGACTGCTGCTAGATCACCTGGTGCACCATGCTGAAAATGTGATAGATCACCAATTTCTAAATAGCTAATGATCCTGTCACCAGTGGTTCATTGTGCCATTATGGGATTATAGTCCATTAGAGATTCTTCACTTGTATATCTTATACTGGGCAGTTCCCGAGAGCAGGAGGCTAGATGCCTAGATGGAGACTACATTAGAACCATGGTAATTACCTGGGATCTTTCAGGCAAAAGTCACCCAGACTAGCCTAGCAACTGGAGGTTTGCAATGTGACCATAAATGCTGTTTGGTCAAGCATATTCATTCATTACTTCTTTGCTGTCCATTGAGCTTTTTGTGCCATGGGGGCTCACCTTCCTGATGAAGCTCAACAAGACTGAAACGTGTCTGCAGTCGCTTGTGTTCCTCTTCAGAGCCGAGGCAGCCTAGACGGTCGCTCCGAAATGCCACTTTGGGTGGGGCCAACAATGAATGGCATGTGGTTAGTCCTTTCCTGTAATAATATAGGCAAACGAAAAACAAGAGAATGGAATGCTGCCTAGAGGAATGATTAGTGAATGAGACTGAGTCGCAGTCCATGACTGTTTTCCATTTTAAGTGTAATTCATTCATTACTGCTGCTGCCAGGAGTGTGCCGGCATACGCCAGCTTGAATATTGGCCAATAGTTTGAGAGATCCACTGGATTCACCTGGGGTTTCTTCAGCCATTTAAAAATGAAATCAATGAAATATGACTTATGATGTGGGGGCCCAGATAACATGTGTAAAAGATGCACCTAATTGGCCCTTCTGATTTTGCCTCTAACACTGATCCTAACTTAGACCAACTCTTCACAAATGCCACGTTTGTGCTCCTTACCTCCATCCTTATGCATGCCATAGAATCTTGTTCTTTTTCACGTTTGGTTTGTGAAGTTGCCTTTTAGTCAGAAAGAGAAGGTGTGATTTATCCTGCTCTCATTTTTCTCTGTTTGTTAAATGTTTGACATGTATTTTGACATTGTTCGAGTGAAAGGGACATGTAGACTTTGCCTTGTTGGCCTTCTAAAGTATTTGCCTGTAGTCATGAACAACCCAAGTTTGGTGGAAAGGGAATATTCTCCTATCTGTGAAGTAAGTGCCTAATCCAGGGGACAATGCATCAACAGAATTTCCTCCTCTATAGGAAGGTTATGGTGGAGGAAATTCCAGTGATGAATTCTGCTCTGGATATATAATAATTTCGTACAAAAATGTAAGGATTTTCTGTTACTAGCCTATTCTAGATCAATCTCTAAGTTAGTTTGGTGTATGGCTTCATTCCACATTGCCAGGTGAGGAACATGCAAAGGGATGCATAGTGCCTCACCAGTGTGCATGTTGCTGCATGAGAATGAGATGTTTCTGTCTATGCAGGTCTTAGAAAGAGGCAGCATCAGGCAGATATGTCGAGGGGTGGGGCAGGGTCCCGCACTAGTGCATGTTTGTTAAAAAATATAATGAATTTGGAAACCCACCAGATGTTTCACGAAATTTAAGAGATGCTGTGGAATATACACCATGCAGAGTGAAATTAAATTTAAATGTTATGATGTTTTTAGCAGAATGAAAACTATTATTTATTTATGTTTTAATGCAGTTATACCATGTCGCAATTTAGAGAAAGTTGACGAGCATGTGCTTTATGTTTTGTTCGCCATGATATTTATGTACATAAACTCACTCTGAATGATCAAAATCCTCTTTCTCAACCCTCCCAGTCTTGCCCAGGTTTGAGGTCCAAATAGAGCTTCCCAAAGTCGTCAGCATTGTAGATGAATATTTGAAGATGCAGTTGTGTGCCAGGTGAGGTGAAGTAAAGTTTTGTGTTCCATTCCAGCTGTCACTGTGTATGATCCTTGGTGCAAGGGAAACATGTTACTTTGTGTAACTTTGTGTATACACCTGTGTGTTGAACTTCTTTGCTCCTTGCATTGGAATGTGCCAAATTTCAGCTTTGACTTTAGAAAATGTTTCACTGGAATTGAGGTAGTCACTTTGAGACTGAATAATTTTTGTGAGTGTATTCCTAAGCCAAAAAGATGCTAACCTGGCATCTCTTACATGACATGCGTTTTTGCATTACAGAAACTGAGCACCTGGATACGAAAACATTGGCTTACAGTGATTTTAGCATGTTCAAATGTAGCACTAGGGGTGTGCACAGGTTTTTACTATGCAAGCATAGTGTGTTGTGACGTTACCAATTATTGTCCTTCACACAATTTGTGTAATTTACTGTTTCCCTTTCTTCTCAGTGCCCCAGTGTGGATTCTCCATGAACTCATTGTCCTTGCCTTTGCTCAGCATACGTTTCCACAATGAACTGAAATGTTTCCAAATTTTTTACGCTAGTGTTATTTGGTTCTTGTCACACCCAGTTTGTGATCCCTAGGATACGCAAGGGTTACTAGACCAAGTCGAGGGTGCTGAGTCCGATTGCCTCTGGCGTGTTCGGAGGACTTACTAGGGCCTGAAATCTGGACACTAAGTACTCCATGGTGGCGCAAGGACATTTGGCACTGGCGCACGAAAACGTACGCATCTATGCGGATGCGTCAGTTCCTTGTAAATCTGTCCCTAAGTACTCCACTTTAGCTCTTAACTCTCAGGATAGAAGTTTTAGCACTCCTGGGCTTATCCAGGGAAGTAGTATTAGGTTAGAGACTCAGAACTCAACATTTCACAAAATAACTCCCAATAATAGTATGGTCCAGCCATTACTTTAACTTGGTAAGAAAAAGAAACGTATTCTACACATCATGGGCAATATATATGCCTGAGGTAAAAACTAAAAGTACTTGGCTTACTAGGACTGGGTTCTTTAAATGTAATTCTTGCCGTGCGTGTACATTTGCTACAAACAGCACTCACTATAAAACAGCTTTCAGTGATAAGGAGATAGCAATCCAAGAACATTTAACCTGCCGTACTGAATATGCCATCTACAAACTTAAGTGCACCTGCAATCTGGAATATATTGGTAGCACCAAACTCCCCATGCATAAGCGTATCTTACAACATGTTAGGGCCATTGTCAATTCTGACCATAACTATCCGGTCGCAAGGCACTTCAAATCTGTTCATGAGAATAAACGAAAGGATTTGGAGTATACAGTTATAGGGTCAGTTGCCAACCCCGGACGGGGAGGTAATCGAGACAAGCTACTGAGACAACGAGAGTCTCATTTCATTTTAGCTCTCGACACAAGAGTTCCTAATGGCCTTAACATGAATGAAGATCTGCATCATTTTTTATGATTGACATATCTTGCCTTGTATCAGTACTTTTTGTACATTCCTTTCCTGTATCGAGTTGGTCTGTACTGTGTTGTTTTTCCTATTTTTTTTATCCGTTCTATTTATTACTGCACTCGCACTTTAGGATTGTTTTGGCCTAAACGATTTAGGGTCTTTTCCCTTGCTGCTAACGATTCTAATTGTTGTATATAGCACTATTTTGCACTGTTTTTTATGCACTTTAGTTTTTTAAGAACAAACAGACTATTTATCATCATGTGAAACTCTGACTGTATTTTTACAACTTTTATCATGCAATTTTGACAATAGGAGATTTTTTATCAATTTTTTGGTCTTTTTTAGCATATTGACAATTTCTGCACTAGTAGTGTTATTTTGATACATATGCTGCTAATCTGACTGATATGAGATTTTATCTATTGTTTGGTCATCTTCTGGTCTCCTTTTAGCCTATGGTTTTTAGCCTATGGTTTTTATATATGTGACCAGCTCTTCACTTTTGCACTTGCACTTTAATGAGATATATTTGCTGCCAAACTGACTTAGTTGATATATGCTGTATCTCCTCCGATATCTCGGTTTACCAATTAGTTTATGCATGACATTTACAGGATGCTATAAGTCCAATGCAGTCACTGTGTATTTTCGAGTTGCATATTAGTTTTTTACGCTCTTCCTTTAGAGATTTGTCATCTTTGTTGGGTATTCAATTTGGACACTTGCCCACTATTTCTGGAAATTTACTACCAACTGTGATGTAGGTTACTCCAGAAGTGAATTTTTCTAAAAAACTTTTTCTAATACACTATGTAATGATTATGGAAACCACTTCTATGTACTTTTATGTATTTATACATATTATTTTCTTCTCATGGAAATTTTGCGTATTTTGCACATGATTCTAACTACAACAATATTATTATTCAGATGTATTGTATTGGACAAGTAGATTGCTGCAGTCTGTTTTCTACTTCTTTTGAGCCATTACAGCTTTTTTCTTAAGCTGGTTGTGCCCATTGTTTCTATTTAACACGTCACAATACGGAGACGCATCATGTGATCAAGCTCCCTGCGTGGAGCGAAACACGTCATGGAGGACACTGGTCCTGTGATTTTCCTGGTTTGAATTCGCTAATAAACCATCACTGCTTCACCCACTTTCCGTGTTGTGGGACTTTGTATTTGATTTCTGAAGGTGAGAGGTCCGTGCCTAAGGTTCCGCTGAGAGAAGGGAGCGGACAGGACTGTTTATATATATATATATATATATATATATATATATATATATATATATATATATATATATATATATATTCAACTTTCTTTCCCTCGGTACAGCCGCCGCTCACCAAACCAACGGGTGCGTCGTCATGAAGGACCATCAAGGCAAGGTCCGTAGTATTCTTTCTCTCTTTCTCGCACCGACAAAGATTGACGACGCTGTGTTCTGACCAAAAATGTATTGGAACAGCTTAGAAGGACGCGTTTCGCCTGCCAAGCAGGCTTGTTCACCAATAGTTTAACCATTTTTTAAATCAGACATTTTAAATCGTAATGCATGAGTCCATAGTCACGTGATACGACTACATGTAAGAATTCTGCAACATCTGAGAGCTATACGAAATGGGGACAGAACATACCCAGTTGCACGACATTTCGATACATACCATGATAAAAACGCGCATGAATTAAGCTATTTTGTCATCGACTGCGTGCCTCCTAGTATTAGAGGCGGCAACAGAGAAAAAAAGCCTAGAAGATTAGAATCGCGCTACATTATTGAATTAAACACCAAAACCCCTATGGGTTTAAATATGGAAGAGGACCTGATAACTCATTTGTAAATTAAAGGTACAATATCTGTGTAACAATTTGTGATATAATCTGTTAGATCTGTCAACCGAAGAAACAAGAAATGCATGCTATACCTCTCTCAATTTCTAGTTTTAACTATTTTCCATTTTTCCATTTTTTAATTTTCTCCTGTTTTCATTTTTTTCGAACTTGTTTCTATCAAGTTTTTCTTTATTGCATGAGGGAATATGAGTCGTACGATACACTATGGCTGCTTATTTGATTATTGAGTACAAGCTGATTGTAATTTTAAGAACATAAACAACTGTCACTTTAACAAGGATTATACATGCTAAGATCATCAGAAATGGGTGTATGCCCACTGGGGCGGAATTAGACCGAGCAAAATAGCTTTTAAGACAATCATTATCCAAGAAACTGCTTGTACGAACAAGGAATTTATACCCACTTGGGTTGTATCACTTGTATTCTAGAGCAGGTTATACTCATGAGAGTTGAACTTTAGATGTCAATGTGAACACATACTGAAAGGACATGATTGTCCGTATAAAGTTGTATTTTAAGCGGAAGGTTTATAAAAAAGGCAAACCCACTAGGGCAAATATGCCCATACGCATCCGAAGTCAATCACATCAGTGAGGGTTGATTACCCAGTGAAGCGTGACTTGCTGAGACAAATACCTATGACCCAAAACATTTTTACATAAAGTTTTATTGAAAGATTACGAATGAAATTTAAAAATATACTTTATGTTCAATTGGGCTAGTTATTAATTATTAATCTATTGTACTGCAAGATATTGTGACATTTGATTATACATTTTTTGTATTAATTGAGCAGTGAAGACGTTATTTGTTCACTAGTGAGAACTACGAGTCTTTCTTCCAACATACTGCAATTGTAGTCGTATCACGTGACTATGGACTCATGCATTACGATTTAAAATGTCTGATTTCAAAAATGGTTAAACTATTGGTGAACAAGCCTGCTTGGCAGGCGAAACGCGTCCTTCTAAGCTGTTCCAATACATTTTTGGTCAGAACACAGCGTCGTCAATCTTTGTCGGTGCGAGAAAGAGAGAAAGAATATATATATATATATATCGTCGAAATTCAACTGGTACGGAAGAATCGCACTGCTAGACCTTCCGAAGTAGGAAACGGACACCAACTTTGTGCTTGGTTAATTTATTTTCCCGCAGTAAATGCCGCCATGACGCGTTTCGGGCCCGTAAGCCCTTGATCACATGACATGCTTATGACTTTTTTTCTCTTTTTTATACAGTGCTAGTGAACAATAGACCATGAAGACAGACTGTACGCTGTTTTTGCCACCAAATCAATAATGTACGCATAATGCTTGCAAACCATGTATGTAACAGAGCCTTTCACTTTTGTAATTACCAACACATTGTTATTTTACCGACATTGTTTAGAATAATATGGACCATTGTGTAATGCTCAATATATACAAATAAGCAAAGTGACTCTGAAAGAATGCCTGATATGCAACTCAGGTGTGCTACAATCCCGACTTAAATGCCGTAAGACAGCCTGGGTCACTATTATAATTCTTATATTGATAAAAAGAAATTAGTTCCTGTATAAATACATTAAAAACATTAAAAAACAGTGCACATATATGTCGGTTAGTTGGAATTTCTGATAGATAAGACCCTGTAATGTAACATTTTTACAGGTACAATAAATAGGAGAGTATACATCAAAACATTGTGTTAAAAAAGTTCTAAATATCCTTTTTAAAAACATTCAAAACAATCTAAAAACACATTGTGAGATGTTAATTCAAACCCTTCCTTAGAACCAGAGGAAATAATATATTTGGCTCAATGTTGGTGGTAAATTGATAACTTAATTAGGTCTAAAAGATAAGGTGCTGAGTATAAATGCAAAACCCCGAATAAAGTGCAGAAGTGCTTAGAAATGCTATAACAGGCCATTAAAATCAGATATAATGGTGATTTGGGATAATGGCGCAATCCTAAAAAAGAAGGGAAGAAAAGAGTAAAAAGTCTAAATATAAAAAAAAATTTGTCTTGAGGGGAGTTCAGCTGATGGAGTTGAGGCAAGAAACGGAGATTTATATATTAAAATACTATAAAAACATTAATACATTAATATAATAGAATAATATAGTAATCTAATATGATGAAATCATAAAAACTGGAATGTTAGTACAAAACTACCATGGAAATGCTAGGAGCTGGATAGTTAAGTTGAAGCATTTAAATTCAACTTTTATAATGTACAAGCTAGGACTCATGTTAATAAGATCAAAGCCAAGTATATAAATCTTCGGTCGTATTTAGACCGTTAGGGAACTTGCTATCACATTCCAGGATATATTTAGTTTCTAATTTTCTCAGTTGTGCCTCTCTGTTGCCCCCTCTCCTAGGTACAGGTATTGTGTCCACAACATAATATTTGAGATCCTGTAATGAATTGTTATGGACTTCTTTTATATGGCGAGCTACAGGGTATGTGGGATCTGAGTTAATGACAGCTCTGGTATGTTGTAGGATGCGCTTGTGGACTTGTAGCTTTGTGCTACCAATGTATTTTAGGCCACAAGTACATTCCAACACATATATGGCATACTCTGATTTACAAGTTAAGGATTTCGAGATTGTAGATGGAACCTGTCTAAATGGGGTTGTAAGGGAAGTTTTGTTCATTCCCAGCTTGCAAGCTTTGCATGAGGGACATTTCTTGAACCCTCTCGCATTTAGTAGCCAATTTTTGTTTGCCGAGATTTCTGGGCTACTTTTGACAAGGTAATCACTGAAGGACGGAGCTTTCCTGTAAGTGATAACTGGATTGCCTAAGAGATGTTCTCCAATTACGGGATCTGTGCGCACAATATGCCAGTTTTTCCTTATCACTTGACTGATTACATCCCTTTGTTTGTTGAAGGTCATGATTAACCTGGGATTAGATGGTTCCTTGACTGTATGAGACTGGATCAAATCTGGATCGGATCTGGGCACGGGGAAAAGCAACTCCAATCTGTTGCGTTGGTTAGTTTTGTTTATGGCCGATGAGATTGTATGTATTGGATACCCCCTTGCTAAAAAGCGATTTTTACACTCTTCTTGGGCCTGTTTCAGATCCTGA
Source organism: Triturus cristatus (assembly GCF_964204655.1). Taxonomy (NCBI): domain Eukaryota; kingdom Metazoa; phylum Chordata; class Amphibia; order Caudata; family Salamandridae; genus Triturus; species Triturus cristatus. Next base: position 1,717,646,494 of record NC_140590.1, read on the forward strand.
TCCCTACTACAAATCCTGCGCAATCTTAGCATTTCCCCAAACGGTATGCTATGTAGGGTGTGTTTGGGGTGGAAGCTGGAAGCATGGAGAATAGTGTTTCCTGCTGTTGGTTTGCGGTGCAGCTTAGTTTCCAATTTATCATTGTAGATAAACACCTCTACATCAAGAAAGCAAACCGAGCAGTTGCTAATGTTGTATGTGAGCTGTAAATTGATATCATTCTCATTGAGATTATTGATGAATATTTCTGCACTTTCCCTATTGCCATGCCAGACTAAGATATATATATATATATTCACAGAAAAAACCATAGGTTTCAGGGGTGTTATAGTTAGCTGGCCATTTCACTCGTACAAAACCATAGAAATTCCTCCGTTATAGTTAGTTCTCCTAACTATAACTCGCGCGTCCGCAATGCACTGCTGATGATGTCACATATTGCATCATTCATGACATGGTCAGTGACATCACTGATGACATCACTGATGACATCTCAAATGACATCACTGATGACATCACTGATGACATCATCCAGTGAATGTAGTTTAGTTTGAAATTTAAATATGTATTATATATATATATATACCAATCTGTATTGAAGATTGAGTGGATATATAACTGTCTGGATGGAGGATTTAGTAGCTATCTGACTGTCTGTTTAAGTGAATAATTAAAAGTGTCTCACTTAATACATGGATTAGTAACTAAACTATGTGAATGTGTGCATCACTGTCTCTGTTGTTGTATAACATGCTGCATCAGTTGGTCACTAACTACATGAGTGTGTATATTAGTTAATGATTAGTTGGGTGAGAATTTTTATGGGACACTGAGTTTGTGTGTGGTTGGATGGGGTGTGTGTAACTCTATGCATAGATGTGTGAATGGTTGATTGACTAGGTGTATAGGTTTAAGAGTGCATGTGGAAACAGTTGTTTGGGTGACTGAGTGTATTTATTTGTGTGCTGGTGAGCGAATATATGTTTTAGTTGTACATCTTCAACAAAGTAAAAAAATAAAAGGCATTGTATGTGAGAGTTGGTGTATATAAATAAGTATGTGTAAGAGTCAGTGATTGTGAGAGTAACTATATGAATGAGTGTATAATTGTAATGGTGATTTTTTAACATATTAACTATGAGTTACTATGTGTTTGAATAAATGAGGTGTTGTTGGATAATTGTGTAAGTGATGTAAGTGTGATTAATTTTTTCATGAGTGAGTAGGATGACTGCATAACCGACTAAGATGACTGCTGATGTGTCAATGTCTATATATGTGTATAAGTGCATTTGATAGTGTTCTATTAATTAGTGACTGCATGTATAAATGATTATGTTGTTGGATGGGTAGTTGTGTGTGTAGACTTAGGAATCAGTGAGTGGGTATGTAGTAACTGGTATTGGTGTGTCAATGGTTTCAAATATGGTACGCTGTATTTTACAGTGAGTGATGAAAGGTTATACTAGTGTATGATGAGGTGTATCAGATTGTCTCGTGGATGATGTCATCAGTGATGTCATTTGAGATGTCATCAGTAATGTCATCAGTGATGTCACTGACCATGTCATGAATGATGTAATATGTGACATCATCAGCAGTGCATTGCGGGCGCGCGAGCTATAGTTATCAGAACTAACTATAACGGAGGAATTTCTATGGTTTTGTACGAGTGAAATGGCCAGCTAACTATAACACCCCTGAAACCTATGTTTTTTTCTGTGAATCTCAAAGCTTTTTTAAATGCTAATTTCTATCTATAACGTCTCAGAAACCTATGTTTTTTTTCAGTGAATTTCAAAGGTTTTTTAAATGCTAATTTTTAAGTGTGATAGTAGTTATACCTATTTTTTTAACTAATTTTCTACAGTTTTTAACTGTTCATTTATAAATATTTTATTCATTAAATAACATTATATATTTTTCTGAAAATTGCAAAAAAACATTAAAAATGTATTTTAATATATTTATATTATTTTCTTTAAAAAAATGCTTTTTCCAATTTACTTTCGGAGTCGCGCACTCAAAGAGTACACATCACGGTGGGTGCGCGGATTCTAGCTGCTATTTTAAAAAAGTTGTGAAGGATCCGCGTACGGTGTGCGAGGGCTGCGTGTTTTTCAGTTACATCATATACATTTAATATTACGTGATGTGCGCGATTGGTATGCGACCAGTCCGCGACTCCTGCTCCCGCGCATTTGTGACACATGCGCATTACGGTACAAGATGCTTGCGCGGTGGAGGGTCCCGCGTAATGTCATATACGTGCTGGGGTGCGCTGGGTGCGCAACTCCCGCACAAAATGTTAGGTGTGTAATGCTGCCGCTCTGAGTGCTGTGTCAAGGTGGCAACTTTCGGGCTGCGAGAGTGTTTTTTAATTGTTTTTAACAAAAACTGTTTCCTTTTCTCTCAACACTTTATCCCGTGTAACACTGCAATTGTAGCGGCGGTGCCCGTCCGTGCGATCGTGCCCGCCTTCTTGGGTTAGCGCTCTAGTCCTCCCCAGGAAATTTCATTTAAATCCCACGCTGGCGCGAGCGCGCAGCATGTGTAATGCTGGCGCTCTGAGTGCTGTGTCAAGGTGGCAACTTTCGGGCTGTGAGAGTGTTTTTTAATTGCTTTTAACAAAACTTTTCTCTCAACACTTTCTCCCGTGTAACACTGCAATTGTAGCGCCTGTGCCCGTCCGTGCGATCGTGCCCGCCTTCTTGGGTTAGCGCTCTAGTCCTCCCCAGGAAATTTCATTTAAATCCCACGCTGGCGCGAGCGCGCAGCGTGTGTAATGCTGGCGCTCTGAGTGCTGTGTCAAGGTGGCAACTTTCGGGCTGCGAGAGTGTTTTTTTAATTGTTTTTAACAAAAACTGTTTCCTTTTCTCTCAACACTTTATCCCGTGTAACACTGCAATTGTAGCGGCGGTGCCCGACCGTGCGATCGGGCCCGCCTTCTTGGGTTAGCGCTCTAGTCCTCCCCAGGAAATTTAATTTAAATCCCACGCTGGCGCGAGCGTGCAGCGTGTGTAATGCTGGCGCTCTGAGTGCTGTGTCAAGGTGGCAACTTTCGGGCTGTGAGAGTGTTTTTTAATTGCTTTTAACAAAAACTGTTTCCTTTTCTCTCAACACTCTCTCCCGTGTAACACTGCAATTGTAGCGGCTGTGCCCGTCCGTGCGATCGTGCCCGCATTCTTGGGTTAGCGCTCTAGTCCTCCCCAGGAAATTTCATTTAAATCCCACGCTGGCGCGAGCGTGCAGTGTGTGTAATGCTGGCGCTCTGAGTGCTGTGTCAAGGTGGCAACTTTCGGGTTGTGAGAGTGTTTTTTAATTGCTTTTAACAAAAACTGTTTCCTTTTCTCTCAACACTTTATCCCGTGTAACACTGCAATTGTAGCGGCGGTGCCCGTCCGTGCGATCGGGCCCGCCTTCTTGGGTTAGCGCTCTAGTCCTCCCCAGGAAATTTCATTTAAATCCCACGCTAGCGCGAGCGTGCAGCATGTGTAATGCTGGCGCTCTGAGTGCTGTGTCAAGGTGGCAACTTTCGGGCTGTGAGAGTGTTTTTTAATTGCTTTTAACAAAAACTCTTTCCTTTTCTCTCAACACTTTCTCCCGTGTAACACTGCAATTGTAGCGGCTGTGCCCGTCCGTGCGATCGTGCCCGCCTTCTTGGGTTAGCGCTCTAGTCCTCCCCAGGAAATTTCATTTAAATCCCACGCTGGCGCGAGCGCGCAGCATGTGTAATGCTGGCGCTCTGAGTGCTGTGTCAAGGTGGCAACTTTCGGGCTGCGAGAGTGTTTTTTAATTGTTTTTAACAAAAACTGTTTCCTTTTCTCTCAACACTTTCTCCCGTCTAGCACTGCAATTGTAGCGGCGGTGCCCGTCCGTGTGATCGGGCCCGCCTTCTTGGGTTAGCGCTCTAGTCCTCCCCAGGAAATTTCATTTAAATCCCACGCTGGCGCGAGCGCGCCGATGGCGTGCCAAAGGCACGCCTAAGGCAAGCCCGTCTGCGCCCGTCAGCGCCCGGATCGCGCCCAGGGCCACGACCCCTGGTCCTATGAGGCCCGTCTGCTATACGCCAGAGATGTTGTTTGGCCTCCGGTCGCAGCGGTCCAGGGACTGCACCCTGTTTAATTTTGACGGTGAGTCAGGAATACACACCTGTACACACTGCCATTTTTCAAACAGGTATGAATGCTGGTAGAAGTAGTAGGAGGAAGGGCAGGACAGCTACCTATGCTGATATTGGTAATGGAGAGGGTTCCCGGCCGCCTGCTGCTCCTCGCATTGGTGAGGAGCAAGCTCCGGCCTTAAAGCCTGAGTCTATTCTAGCTAACAGGCTCATGGGTATTCTTTTAAATGCACGCTCAGTCGTGAAACACAAACATGAACTTGAGTTGTTCCTAAATACTCATAGCCCTGACATGGTCTTTCTTACTGAGACCTGGACGGGCGCAGCATCTGGTCCCGACTGGAATGTGGCCCTGCCATCAGGCTATGCACTACTGAGCCAAGATAGAATAGATAGTAGAGGCGGTGGTATAGCCATTATTTATAAGGAAGCTCTGAAGGTTCAGGTTAAGGCTGTGGCGGACCTACACGCCGAAGCAATGCAATTCTGTATTAGGTTAAAAGACGTGACTGTTTTTCAAGGTCTGTTGGTCTATCGGCCGCCGGGCCCCAGAGCCGCTTTCCCATCGGCCCTCCTGTCTCACTTGGAATCTTGCACTGATTCTGAATTTTATTCTATTCTTGGCGATTTCAACTACCATCTGGAGCAGGGCACTAATGTTGATACCACCAGACTCCTAGACTGTATGGCTGCCTTTGGCTTGCATCAACTGGTTTCTGATCCTACACACAAAGAAGGCCACACCTTAGACGGACTGTTTTCCAGCCATCCTGATATCTCCTTTTGTCGGGTAGAAGCACTTCCATGGACCGATCATAAAGCAGTATTCTTTGAAGTCAGGGTCAAACCGATGGGAGGGGGTGCTCCCCACAAACCTATTAAGGTCACGTTTAGGCGATGGAACAAGATAACTTGCATCGGCCTAATGGCCGTTCTCGATCATTCCCCTCCACTTTTAGACAACAATAATGAGGTGGCAGAAACTCAGTTTAATGAATGGATTCAGGGAGCGATCAACTGTGTCGCTCCCGTACAGACTGCCACACTCAATAGGCGCCCGTCGGGTGCACCGTGGTATGGTCCGGAGCTCAAATGACTAAAGGTGGAATGCAGAAGGTACGAGCGTCTATGGAGAGTGTATTATAGCAGGGTCAGCAAAGACGCCTATAACTGTGCCTTGAATAAATATAAACAGGCCATTCTGACAACTAAGAGAGCATATTTCACTCGGAAAATCCAGGATGCGGGTAGCTCTGCCAAAGAACTTTTTTAATCTGTGCCTTTTTTGGCTAAACCCCAGCAGGGTAACCTGTTTAGCCCCGAGCAGGTCTTCTGTGATCAGTTAGCAGTCTTTTTCCACAATAAGGTGCAGACAATATACGATGATCTGGCCAATTCATCAACTTTAACATTTTCATCAGGCAAGCAGCCACCCCAGTGTGATGAGGAGAACCTGTTGTGTAGCCTTACCAATTTTAGCCCCTTATCGGAGGAGGTGGTAATAGATATTTTAAAATCTATCAAATCGGGATCAGTCTCTGATCCCTGCCCCCCGCCGATCATGCATTTGGCGGCGGAAAGGATCAGTCACACCCTCACGTCTTTGATCAATCAAGTCCTGGCTGCCGGGACCTACCCCACTGCCTGGAAGACTGCCAGTGTTCGGCCTATCCTTAAGAAAGCCACGTTGGAGCCTGCAGAATTTAAAAACTATCGGCCAATCTCCGGTCTGCTATTGGTAGCCAAAGTTACTGAAAGAGCTATCAACACAACCTTAACTGAGTAACTGGATAGTAACGGCCTGCTTGACCAGTCCCAACATGGTTTTCGTCCAAAACATTCCACTGAGTCTGCCCTTATCTCGGCAGCAGAGGGAATTCGGGCGGCAGTTGACGGGGGAGGAAGGGCAATCCTTGTCCTCCTTGATTTGTCGGCCGCCTTCTACACCGTTAATCATATGGTGTTGGTGCGGCGACTAAAGGAGGTAGGGATCACTGAGCGGGCTTTGGCCCTCCTTTCCCCGTTCTTGGATGACAGAAAGCAGAGCCTGAACTGGGCGGGTTTACAATCGGGTAATTTCAACCTGCCCTGTGGCGTCCCACAAGGCTTAGCTCTGTCCCCTACCCTGTTTAATGTTTATGTTAGGCCGCTGGCTAGAGTAGTGAGGAAACACGGTTTCACCCTCGTGTCCTATGCTGACGATTCACAGCTGGTGATATCAGTATCCGATAGACCGGAGCTAACAGCGGCAAGATTTCATGCCTGTCTGAAGGACGTTATGGAGTGGATGAGCCTGAGCTTTCTAAAGATAAACACTGAGAAAACAGAAGTCATTGAATTTGGCAACGGTCCCCCATTATGGAGCATCTTGTGGTGGCCACCAGAGGCTGGGGAGTGTCCTCTACCTGTTAGAAAGGTCAGGAATCTTGGGGTGATTTTCGACGATAAACTGAACATGTCAACCCAGGTTAACAGTTTAACCTCAGCATGTTTTCTCTTGCTTAAAACTCTGCGTAAAATCTTCCCCTTCATTCCCCAGGCACTGCAGAAGACAGTAATGGCTGCCCTCTTCATGTCCAGATTGGACTATTGTAATGCAATGTTCCTGGGCCTTGACAAGCATCAGGTCAGTAAAATCCAGTCACTGCAGAACGCCGCCGTCCTTGTTATCTTAAAATTACCCAAAGGTCACCCTACCTCTAATGGAAGAAGGTCACTACATTGACTTCCTGTTCAGCAGAGAATCAAGTTCAAGGCGCTCTGCTTGGTGCACAAGGCACAGTACGGAGGGGGTTCGGTGGATTGTCAGGATAGGTTCAGGCTTTACACCCCTTCCCGGGATCTACGTTCGGCCAATCTTGGCTTTATATGTACCTCCAGACATAGACGGGCCAGATGGGGTGGTCGCTCATTAGCCAGTTGTGCAATCCAATTATGGAACAATCTACCAGTGGCCTTGCGACTTCAACAGAATCTTCCCTCTTTCAGGAAAGCCTTGAAGTTCCGGTTGTTCAATCTCCACTAGCTATCACCCCTCCACTCCGACTCCGTCAACGTTCACACACTCCAGCGCCTTATGGCATTCGAGTGCTTAAAAAGCTTCTTTATACTTATGTTCCAAAATGATATGTATGTGTCTTTAATATACATATTAGGGCAAGAGATTATCTAAGATAGTCATAAAAATAACATTTGTACTTATAATAAACATATTATTTTTAAATATATTTTCACAAAGTCTAGTGCGTGCATCGTGAGCACAGAGAACCAGGTCAGCAGAGCTGCTGTAGAGCCAGAGAAACCAGGTCAGCAGAGCCGTTGTAGAGCCAAAGAACCAGGTCAGCAGAGCTGCTCTAGAGCCTAAGAAGCAGGTCAGCAGAGCTGCTCTAGAACCAGAGACCCAGGTCAGCAAAGCTGCTCTAGAGCCAAAAACCCAGGTCAGCATAGCTGCTCTAGAGGCCGAGAACCAGGTCAGCAGAGCTGCTGTAGAGCCAGAGAAGCCAGGTCAGCAGAGCTGCTTTAGAGGGGGAGAACCAGGTCAGCAGAACTGCTTTAGAGCCAGAGAACCAGGTCAGCAGAGCTGCTCTAGAGCCAGAGAACCAGGTCAGCAGAGCTGCTTTAGAGCCATAGAACCAGGTCAGCAGAGCTGCTCTAGAAGCAGAGAACCAGGTCAGCAGAACTGCTTTAGAGCCAGAGAACCGGGTCAGCAGAGCTGCTTTAGAGCCAGAGAACCAGTTCAGCAGAGCTGCTCTAGAGCCAGAGAACCAAGAAGCAGAGCTGATTTAGAGCCATGGAACCAGGTCAGCAGAGCTTCTTTAGAGCCAGAGAACCAGGTCAGCAGAGCTGCTCTAGAGCCAGAGAACCAGGTCAGCAGAGCTGCTCTAGAGCCAGAGAACCAGGTCAGCAGAGCTGCTCTAGAGGCAGAGAACCAGGTCAGCAGAGCTGCTCTAGAGCCAGAGAACCAGGTCAGCAGAGCTGATTTAGAGGGAGAGAACCAGGTCAGCAGAGCTGCTCTAGAGCCGGAGAACCAGGTCAGCAGAGCTGCTCTAGAGCCAGAGACCCAGGTGAGCAGAGCTGCTTTAGAGCCAGAGACCCAGGTCAGCAGAGCTGCTCTAGAGGCCGAGAACCAGGTCAGCAGAGCTGCTGTAGAGCCAGAGAAACCAGGTCAGCAGAGCTACTCTAGAGCCAGAGAACCAGGTCAGCAGAGCTGCTGTAGAGCCAGAGAAACCAGGTCAGTAGAGCTGCTTTAGAGCGAGAGAACCAGGTCAGCAGAGCTGCTTTAGAATGAGAGAACCAGGTCCGCAGGTCTGCTTTAGAACCAAGGGACCAGGTCAGCACAGCTGCTCTAGAGCCATAGAACCAGGTCAGCAGAACTGCTTTAGAGCCATAAAACCAGGTCAGCAGAGCTGCTTTAGAGCCAAAGAACCAGGTCAGCAGAGCTGTTGTAGAGCCAGGGAACCAAGTCAGCAGAGCTGCTTTAGAGCCATAGAACCAGGTCAGCAGAGCTGCTTTAGAGCCAGAGAACCAGGTCAGCAGAGCTGTTCTAGAGCCAGAGAACCAGGTCAACAGAGCCGCTGTAGAGCCAGAGAAACCAGATCAGTGGAGCTGCTTTGGAGAGAGAGAACCAGGTCAGCAGAGCTACTCCAGAGGGAGAGAACCAGGTCAGCAGAGCTGCTCTAGAGCCAGAGAACCATGTCAGCAGAACTGCTTTAGAGCCATAGAACCGCGTCAGCAGAGCTGCTTTAGAGCCAGAGAACCAGGTCAGCAGAGCTGTTGTAGAGCCAGAGAACCAGATCAGCGGAGCTGCTCTGTAGCCTAAGAACTAGGTCAGCAGAGCTGCTCTAGAGCCAGAGAACCAGGTCAGCAGACCTGCTGTAGAGCCAGAGAAACCAGGTCAGCAGAGCTGCTTTAGAGGGAGAGAACACGGTCAGCAGAGCTGCTTTAGAGCCAGAGAACCAGCTCAGCAGAGCCGCTCTAGCTGACACTGACTAACTGACACTGACAGATTGACACTGACTGACACTGATTCACTGACACTGACACTGACTGACACTGATTGACTGACACTGACTGACTGACAATGACTGACACTGATTGACTGACACTGACTGACTGACACTGACCGACTGACTGACAGACTGACTGACACTGATTGACTGACACTGACTGACTGACACTGACTGACACTGACCCTGATTGACTGACACTGACTGACTGACTGACAGTGACTGACTGACTGACACTGACTGACACTGACACTGACTGACTCTGACTGACTGACTGACACTGACTGACACTGACTGACTACTCTCTACTACTCACTCTCTACTACTCTCTCTCTACTACTCACTCTACTACTCACTCTCTACTACTCTCTACTTCTCACTCTCTACTACTCTACTACTCTCTACTACTCACTCTCTAGTGCTCTCTACTACTCTCTACTACTCACTTTCTACTATTCACTCTCTACTACTCTCTACTACTCTCTCTCTACTACTCACTGACTACTACTCACTCGCTACTACTCTCTACTACTCGCACTCTACTACTCACTCTCTACTACTCTCTACTACTCACTACTACTCTCTACTATTACTCTCTACTACTCACTCTCTACTACTCACTCTAATACTCTCTACTACTCACTCCACTACTCTCTACAACTCACTCTCTACTACTCTACTACTCACTCTCTACTACTCACTTTCTACTACTCACTCTACTACTCACTCTCTACTACTCACTCTCTACTACTCTCTACTACTCACTCTCTACTACTCTCTACTACTCTCTCTCTACTACTCACTCTCTACTACTCACTCTACTGCTCTCTACAACTCACTCTCTACTACTCACTCTCTACTATTCACTCTCTACTACTCGCTTTCTACTACTCGCTCTCTACTACTCTCTACTACTCACTCTCTACTAATCACTCTCTACTACTCCCTACAACTCACTCTCTACTACTCACTCTCTACTACTCACTCTCTACTAATCTCTACTACTCACTCTATTACTCTCTATTACTCTTTACCACTCACTCTCTATTACTCTACTACTCACTCTCTGCTACTCTCTCTACTACTCACTCACTACTACTCGCTCTCTACTACTCTCTACTTCTCACTCTCCACTACTCACTCTCTACTACTCGCTCTCAACTACTCTCTACTACTAACTCTATTACTCACTCTCTACTACTCTACTACTCTCTACTACTCTCTCTACTTCTCAATCTCTACTACTCACTATCTACTACTTGCTCTCTACTAATCGCTCTCTCTCTACTACTCTCTACTACTCACTCTCTACTACACACTCTCTACTACTCCACTACTCTCTACTACTCACTCTCTAATACTCTCTACCACTCACTCTCTACTACTCTACTACTCACTCTACTACTCTCTACTACTCACTTTCTACTACTCACTCTACTACTCTCTACTACTCAGTCTCTACTACTCACTCTCTACTACTCACTCTCTACTATTCACTCTCTACTACTCACTCTCTACTACTCACTCTCTACTACTCTCTCTCTACTACTCACTCTCTACTACTCACTCTACTACTCTCTACTACTCACTCTCTAATACTCACTCTCTACTATTCACTCTCTACTAATCACTCTCTACTACTCGCTCTATACTAATAGCTCTCTACTACTCCCTACTACTCACTCTCTACTACTCTCTACTACTCTCTCTACTACTCACTCTCTACTACTCTCTACTACTCACTCTACTACTCTCTATTACTCTTTACCACTCACTCTCTACTACTCACTCTCTACTTCTCACTCTCTACTACTCTACTACTCTCTACTACTCACTCTCTAGTGCTCTCTACTACTCTCTACTACTCACTTTCTACTATTCACTCTCTACTACTCTCTACTACTCTCTCTCTACTACTCACTTGCTACTACTCACTCGCTACTACTCTCTACTACTCGCACTCTACTACTCACTCTCTACTACTCTCTACTACTCACTACTACTCTCTACTATTACTCTCTACTACTCACTCTCTACTACTCACTCTAATACTCTCTACTACTCACTCCACTACTCTCTACAACTCACTCTCTACTACTCTACTACTCACTCTCTACTACTCACTTTCTACTACTCACTCTACTACTCACTCTCTACTACTCACTCTCTACTACTCTCTACTACTCACTCTCTACTACTCTCTACTACTCTCTCTCTACTACTCACTCTCTACTACTCACTCTACTGCTCTCTACTACTCACTCTCTACTACTCACTCTCTACTATTCACTCTCTACTATTCACTCTCTACTACTCGCTCTCTACTACTCGCTCTCTACTACTCTCTACTACTCACTCTCTACTACTCACTCTCTACTACTCACTCTCTACTACTCCCTACAACTCACTCTCTACTACTCACTCTCTACTACTCTACTACTCTCTACTACTCACTCTCTACTGCTCTCTACTACTCACTCTATTACTCTCTATTACTCTTTACCACTCACTCTCTATTACTCTACTACTCACTCTCTGCTACTCTCTCTACTTCTCACTCACTACTACTCGCTCTCTACTACTCTATACTTCTCACTCTCCACTACTCACTCTCTACTACTCGCTCTCAACTACTCTCTACTACTAACTCTATTACTCACTCTCTACTACTCTTTACTACTCTCTCTACTTCTCAATCTCTACTACTCACTATCTACTACTTGCTCTCTACTAATCGCTCTCTCTCTACTACTCTCTACTACTCACTCTCTACTACACACTCTCTACTACTCCACTACTCTCTACTACTCACTCTCTAATACTCTCTACCACTCACTCTCTACTACTCTACTACTCACTCTACTACTCTCTACTACTCTCTCTACTACTCACTTTCTACTACTCACTCTACTACTCTCTACTACTCAGTCTCTATTACTCACTCTCTACTACTCACTCTCTACTATTCACTCTCTACTACTCACTCTCTACTACTCTCTCTCTACTACTCACTCTCTACTACTCACTCTACTACTCTCTACTACTCACTCTCTAATACTCACTCTCTACTATTCACTCTCTACTAATCACTCTCTACTACTCGCTCTATACTAATAGCTCTCTACTACTTCCTACTACTCACTCTCTACTACTCTCTACTACTCTCTCTACTACTCACTCTCTACTACTCTCTACTACTCACTCTACTACTCTCTATTACTCTTTACCACTCACTCTCTACTACTCACTCTCTACTACTCACTCTACTACTCTCTACTTCTCACTCTCTACTACTCTATACTACTCACTCTCTACATTCACTCTCTACTACTCACTCTCTACTACTCTACTTCTCACTCTCCACCACTCACTCTCTACTACTCGCTCTCAACTACTCTCTACTACTCACTCTATTACTCACTCTCTACTACTCTCTACTTCTCACTCTCTACTACTCTCTCTACTACACACTCTCTACTACTCTCTACTACTCACTATCTACTACACACTCTCTACTACTTGCTCTCTACTACTCTCTACTACTCACTCTACTACTCTCTAATACTCACTCTACAACTCACTCTCTACTACTCTCTACTACTCACTCTACTACTCACTCTCTACTACTCTCTACTACTCTCTACTCTACTACTCACTCTCTACTACTCACTGTCTACTACTCTCTCTCTACTACTCACTCTCTACTACTCACTCTCTACTACTCTCTACTACTCACTCTCTACTACTCTCTCTACTACTACTCTCTACTAATCTCTACTACTCCCTCTCTACTACTCACTCTACTAATCACTCTCTACTACTCCCTCTCTACTACTCTCTACTACTCACTCTCTACTACTCTCTCTCTACTACTCTCTACTACTCACTCTACTACTCTCTCTCTGCTACTCACTCTCTACTACTAACTCTCTACTACTATCTACTACTCACTCTCTACTACTCTTTACTACTCTCTACCACTCACTCTACTACTCACTCTCTACTACTCTCTGCTACTCACTCTCTACTACTCTCTACTACTCACTATCTACTACTCACTCTACTACTCTCTACTACTCACTGTCTGCTACTCTCTCTACTACTCTCTACTACGCTCTACTACTCTCTACTCTCTATTACTCACTCTCCACTCTCTACCTCTCTACCTCACTCTACCTCTCTCTCTACTACTCTCCATCTCTCTACCTCTACCTCTCCACCTCTACCTCTACACCTCTCTCTACCTCTCTTTACACGCACACATATGCACATATATATGCATATATATGCATATGCATTTATATATATATATGTATGTGTATATTTATTTATTTTTATTTATTTATTTATGGGTTTATATCACGCTAGAATCGACTCTTTTTTTTTTTTTTTAAGTTTCAAAAATCTTTATTGACAATATAGGAGAAACATAAGGCAGTTGCCCGCCGTACAGTATACAAAGGCCGCGGGCATCCAAGCGGGCGGGTCCCCGTAAGAGCAATAACACAGCCATTCAGCCGACATCCCGGAGGACCGGCGGCATCGTGAACACCCAGCCCATGACAAATGAGCGACCTCGCGCCTGTCAGCGTACCGCCGCTGCGCCACTTCTGGCCCACGCCATAGTCTGCATATGACTCCGGCCGTCGTAGACCGTCGGCCGGCATCAGCGAAATCAACCACACACTCCATAACTCCCACCAAAACCCCAACTCCCTACTCTGCCTCCCCCCCCTCGCGCGCACATCGTCTTGTCTGGTCAGGCGACCTTGTCTAAGTGTATCAGCTACCACTGCAGCCCAAGCCAGCCAGGCGCAGCACTCCACCACTATCAGACCGTCCGCCTCACTGCCCCGCACCACTACTCTCCTAGGGCTCCCACTCCCCGGATCTCCCGGGGTAAACCGAAGGCCCCCCGCCCGCTCCCCGGACAATCGACCCCTCCAATTCACCATACCGCACCACACAACCACACCTTCACCCTGGGAGCGTGTCAGAAGCAGCTGCGCACTCCTCAGGAGCACGCGTATCTATGATCTCCCCCCGCGAGTCCCCTTCATCAGTTGGGCCCAGAGCTGCAGAGGTGAGGTACGTTTTGTATAATTCCCAGAAATTCTTAGGGCGACTCCTCAGCGGCAGTAATTCACTGTAAATCTCAGCCTGTGTGCTGCAGTACAGCATGTCCCTCGCCCACCGTTTCATGGTGGGGAGGGGCCCTCTCATCCAACAAAGTGCGACAACTCGTCTAGCAATAAGCAATGCCATGTCAACCAAGCGTCGCTGAGCCACCGTAAGAGGCCTTGAGTACCCCAGCAACGCCAGAGCGGGGTCGGGGGGAATCTCAGTGCCCAAGATCCGGCTTAACTCAGCAAAGACCTCCGTCCAGAACTTCGCCATTCCCGGGCAGAGCCAGGCCATATGCATAAAGTCGGCCACAGGATAGTGGCAGCGCTCACACTCCGCTGACGGCCTGAGCCCATACCTATGCAGCCGTTCCGGGGTATAGTACACCCTCTGTAGGAACTTAAAATGCACCAACCTGTGCCGGCCGTTGAGCGAAATCTTCTTGGTGCTAGCACAGCAATATCTCCACATCTCGTCCGTGAGTTCCAGTTGTAGGTCCTCTTGCCAGGCTAGCCGCGCCACATCATACTGACGCGCCAAGTGCCTGTCTCCTATTCTTTTAAGATTCGAGATCAATTTTGGCGGGGCTACCGTTTTGATTACATAGGTAAGTTCCGGAACCACCGGGGGCTCCACCATGCCCGGACTCAGCGCAGCCGATAGAGCTCGACGGACCCTGTGGAACTGAAAACGCTGCAGGAGCGTGGGGGTGGACTGAGCCAGCTCAAGCTGGTCCCAAGTTCTGGCAACCCCATCCAAAAATAAATCTTCCATCCGCACGATGCCCAACGCCTTCAACGCCTGAATCACTCCCCTCTCCCGCAGCGGCGGGAGCCAAGTTGCCCATTCCACCGGTAGCAGAGGTGAGTACAGCAATGTACAGCCATGCGCCCTCCTCAACTCCTGCCACGCATGCGTCGTGGCCGTGAGGGAGTCCAGGCTCCCGACCGAGCGGCCCGCCGGCTGGAAGACGACCGCAGGCAATGGGAGCGAGTCCGCAAATAGACGTTCCAGAATAACATGAGGGACATCCGCGCTGGCATGTATCCACGTGTGAAGGTGCGCTGCCTGCGCGACCCTGTAATATCTTTCCATGTCCGGAGCACCCAGCCCCCCCATGTCATACGGAAGGGTTAACACCTTCCACTGTACTCTAGGCTGTTTGCCCCCCCACGCCAATGTGATCAGGGTGTGAGTCAGCTGCTTAAAAAAGGCTTTAGATAGCACTATGGGTATGTTGGTAAAGAGGAACAAGAATCTCGGTAAGACGACCATCTTCATGATGGCTATTCTGCCCAGCAGCGACAACGGCAGTCGATTCCACGACTCAACATCGTCTACCAATTTAGCGTAGGCTACGCCATAGTTTTCTCTGAGAAGCACCTCAGGGTCTTTGTGTATCTGTATCCCTAAGTATCTGACCGAGTCTGTAGTCCATTGCAGTGGGAATTCCATCGGGAATTGGGTCGTTACCGGCGTCAGCGGGAACGCCAGCGACTTGTTCCAATTCACTCGAAGGCCAGACAGCTCTCCGAACCTAACCACTTCGCGCAAGACTGACGAAAGGTTCTCCTCCGGGTCGCGGACATAAAGCAGCGTATCATCTGCGTAGGCAGAGATACCTAACTGGTATGTAGGGAAATTAATGCCCTCGTATCGGTGATATTCCCTGATCGCGCAAGCCAATGGTTCCGCCACCAGGGCATAAAGGAGCGGGGAGAGGGGGCAGCCTTGCCTTGTCCCTCTGCCGATCCCAAAGGCCTCTGTTACCTGATCGCCCATGCGGAGCCTGGCTGTAGGCTGGTAGTATAGTGCTCCAAGCATCTGCAGGAAGGGCTCACCCAAGCCTATCTTGCGCAGCACACGGACCATAAAGGGCCACTCCACCGAGTCGAAGGCTTTTTCCATATCGAGGAAAATGGCCAAGGCCTTGGTGTCCGGACGCACATGTTGCATTGTCCCCAGGACTGTGCGGATGTTATACGTAAGGTTCCTGGCCGGTATAAATCCAGCCTGCTCCGGCGCCACCAGCTCCGGCACCAGCAATGCCAAGCGCGTGGCTAGCACCTTGGCATATAATTTCACATCCACATTTAGGAGCCAGAGCGGCCGGTACGACCCGCACTCGTTAGGGGGCCTCCCTGGCTTCAGGATGGTAACTAGCAGTGCCTCACGCATAGTGTCCGGCATGTAGCCCTCCTGGCATATGGTATCGAACAAGGTGATCAGATGAGGGAGGAGCTTATCTTTGAAGGCCTTATAGAAGGCCACAGTCAGCCCATCAGCCCCAGGGGCGCTGCCCGCCCGCATGCCCTCTAGTGCCTCCAAGATCTCGTCCTGCTGAATGGGGAGCAACAGAAATTCCCTCTGGGAGTCGGACAAGAAGGGCATTTTGATGTAACTGAGGTAATCCTCAATTTCCTCCTCCATATGGGTAGACCTGGCTGCGTATAGCCCCGCGTAGTAGTTCTTAAACTCGGCGTTAATCGCCCCCGCCTCGGAGACCACCGTACCATCCCCAGTAATCAACTCGTCGATAACCAGGGGTTTCCTGCTGTTTCTCAGTATTCTAGCTAGCAGCGCTCCCGGGCGCTCGCTCTCCCCGTATGCGCGGGCCGTGGCGTATTTGCCCATATGCCTTACCTCCCTGTCCGCCTCCTCATGGTATTCCGAGATTAGCGCTTGAATCTGGGCCTCCACCTCTGTATCGACAGACGACTGTCGTCTCTCCTCCAGTTGCACCAGCTGGGCCTCTATCGCCTTAAGCCTCCCCCGTATAGATCTGAGAACACCAGAATGCTTGGCCATGGCCATGCCTCTGATGTATGCTTTGAACGAGTCCCAGATCGTGTGGAAACTTTGAACCGAGCCCAAATTGGTGGCGAAGAAGGTCTCTATGTCCTCCGCCAGTTCACCCCGGAAAACCTCATCTAGTAGCGAATACGGCGGAAACCTCCATGTGAATGGAGGGATACGTTTAACCGGGGTGTCCAATACGAGGAGCAGCGGGGAGTGATCTGAAAGCGTACGCGGGAGGACCTCGCAACTCCTAACCAACTCAAATATCGACTGCGACGCTAGCCAATAATCTATTCTGGTGTGGACATCGTGGTAAGCAGAGTAGTGCGTATACCCCCCTCTACCCGGGTGCCCTTGCCTCCAGACGTCCACCAAGTCTAGTCTGGTGAGCTCCGCCTGCATAAGTGATGCCGCTGCCGCCGGGCGACGCGTCGGGCCGGAGGAGCGATCCAAAGCTGGGTCAAACGTAAAGTTAAAGTCACCCCCCCACACCATGCGGGCACCCGCGTAGCGGCGACAGCTGACGGCCAACGCTGCATAGAATTCGGGGTTGTCGTAGTTGGGACCGTACACGTTTACTACTATGAGGTCATGACCTTTCCCAGCGCATCTGGCAATCAGATATCGCCCGTCCGAGTACGCCTCGAGCACTGTCAACACCAACCTGGAACGGGGACTCACCCAGGTAATCACCCCTCTGGGGTGCGAGGTAAAGCCAGCCGCCACGCCGGTGCCCGCCAAGCCCCTCGCATTCAGTATATGACTCGCTAGTGGGAGGTGCGTCTCCTGCAAGAGCGCCAGATCTATATGATGTCTATTCAAATAACTCAGCACTTTCCTCAATTTGCGAAAGTCATTCAGTCCCCTAACATTCCATGTCAGCGCCCTTAGGGAAGCATTGTCTTTGTCGCCAGTCAGATCCCTAGGGTCTCCCATTGCAGGTACTCCGCGCTTCAGCAAGCTCATCCCAATCGATCCAGTGAGACGCGTCCCTCATCAATAACCGCAAGACACACCCATCCAAAAACAACGCCAAGAAACAGTCCGCCTGCCATTGCACAGCGCGCGCAATCCCCCAAACCCCAACTCCAACCCGCCCACCCACCCACAGCCGACCTCCCCAACCTGGCCAGACAGTTCCCAAAAAACACCCTCCCCCTCCCCCAAAACAAGCACTCCACTAGGCCTGGGCAAAAATTTCGTTCCGTTCGCGGAAATTGCGATAATTTGACATTTTTGCGTTCCGCGGAGAGCGCGAAAATGTCAAAAATTCCGGTTTCCGCAGCTTGGCGATAATTTGTTTCTTGCTCGCGCTGTAAAATGATACATTCTCGCGCGCGCGCGATCGCCTTACCTGAATCCCTGCGTTCGCCGACAAGTTTTCTTGATCCGGTCGCGTTCTCCATGAGATGTTGTATTGTTTTTAGCCATTTGCGCTGTCTCGCGACAGTTCGCGCCCGCAGTGACGTCATGCGTCGCGCGATCACGTCTTTCTTCTCGCGATCATGCACCGCGAGAACAACTCAAAACAAGATGGCCGCGCCCGCAAGCAGCCACATGGGTAAGTTGGCGACCCGCAACCATGCAGAAAATCGCGCGAACATGCCGGAAAAAAACTTCCGCATCTTCGCGATATTTCTGCTTGTTTGCGATAATTTTAAACATTCTCGCGATAATTTGCGAAGGTTAATTCCGCAAATTCCGCCCACCCCTACACTCCACGCAAACATCCCGCCAATCACACCCCACCTCATCCTACTAGACAACTGCGCTGGGGCCAAGGTCGCCAGGCGTTTCGAAAGTCGCAATCAGGCAACAGGTCAGCCCTAAGCGCTCCCCCGCCGCCCCGCCCTCAGGAAACCCAGCTGCTTGGTGAGCTACTTCCCAATCACTCTCCCAGATGTCAGTGGACCCCCCACCGTCTTCACCCAACGACAGTTCTCAGTAGTCACCCCTCCCGCTCAGGCCCAAGTAGGACTCCATCCATTTCACGCCCAACATGAGGGACAGCCGGCAGCCTGCCCCCTCCCAGCGTCTAGTCCCCAATAGATCAGTGACCTGTGCAATTTATGAAAACATCATCGTTCTGATGGCAATAACAAAAGAGTCATCAGGAGGTGTGCCCCGCAGCACTTAAGTGTCTGTTCTTCAAACGGCAAGTAGAGAGCCGGACACGGGCATCTCTGGACATCATACCACCCACAAGCGGCATGCGAGGCCAAGCAAGCCATTTGCGAACCGCGTCAGGCCCTCCATCCGCACCTAGTCCTTCCGCTTCCGCCGACTACAGGCCGAGGACTGAGGCCCAGCTCCGCGCGCCGATCTCCACCACCCTCGCACGCTCCTGTCGTCTTCTCCGAGGGCAGCCGGGCTCAGCTTCTTCGGTCGCCAGTACCCGTAGGGGTTCCCACAGTCTCAGCGCCGTGTAGCTCAGCAGCAGAGGATAATTAGACGGATTTTGTGAGGAACGAGGCAGGGAGCGCCGCGCTCACACGTCCGCCATCTACGCCGGCAAGCTCCGCCCACGCTAGAATCGACTCTTGCATAAGAGTATCTCTGCGCACAGAAAAGAAATAGAGAGAGAAAAGTTGGCAGCTACAGGAGACGGAAGGAAACAGCTCAGCACAATGCAGCATATAGAAATAAAACGGTGGATGAATTACTAAAATAGAAATGTTTTGAGTTTTTTCCTAAAAACCAAGAGTTCAGAACATTGCCTTAGCTCAAGAGGAAGTTTATTCCATAGAGTCGGGCCTGCCACAGACAAGGCTTTCCCACCTTGTCTGCTCCTCTTGATGGTCGGTACTTTAAGTCGAAGTTGGCTACTGGACCTAAGAAGCCGAGTGGGATTATAGGGAGTGAATTTATCTTTCCAATAGGAAGGTCCAGAGCCATGTATGGTTCTATGGATAAGACAGCATGTCTTAAACGTAATCCTTTTACAAACTGGGAGCCAGTATATATATGTATATATATGTATGTCTATATATGTATATAGACATACATATATATAATCTGCATATCTATATAAATACAAATATAAATGCATGCATACATATACATATACATATATGCGTACATATGCATGTTATGTACATGAAAGTTTGAAAAACATTAATACAAGCAAAGCTAAAAAGCCACCTAATTACAAACAGAATTTCTTTAACTTAAACGAGGGCGAGACCTATTGCATTTTCAATGCTTGTTTACTTGGTTCCATCAAGAAGGCTTTCAGATGTATCACACATTTGCCATAAATTCTGAATGGTAGCGCTCTAGTTGCTCATTAGATCACTGTAGTAAAGCTACTGCTCACCAGGGAAGTCTGCTGCTGGTATTCAAAGTGCATGTTTCAGTCTGCATGTCAGAGTTTTTTAATGAAATAGAAGAGGATTTCAGAAGTCAAAATGTGCCCTAATTTTTCTTTCTGCAGCATTAATCATAATTTTTATGGCAAAATGAACCCCCTCATTTTGTTCCTTTGCAAATTAAATGTTTTAAGTGTTACCACTTTATTCCAATCAAGATGGCTTCAGGTGTGTCATACTTTTGTCATAAGTAAGACTGTTAGCAGTCTAGTTGTTATTTAGAACACTCTGGGACATTTTGTCATTGAGCTATACTTGGGCTACATCTTGGTGATATGTGTGCTACATTTGGGCTCTTTTGTCTCTGGTGGCCATCTTGGGAGACTTATTTGTTATGAAGTTTCCTAATTTCCTTATTTACTACAGTCTCCTCAGTAGGACATACTTTCAGTTTTTTACTTTGATTCCATCAAGAAGGCATTCAGCTGTGTCACACATTTGCCATAAATTCGGAATGTTAGCACTCTAGTTGCTTATTAGATCACTGTAGTAAAGCTATTGCACACCAGGGAAGTCTGCTGCTGGTATTGAAAGTGCATGTTTCAGTCTGCATGTCAGATTTTTTTTATGAAATAGAAGAGGATTTGAGAAGTCAATCTAAATGTGCCCTAATTTATCTTTTTTCAGCACTAATCATAATTTCTATGGCAAAATGTACCCCCTCATTGTGTTCCTTTTAAATTAAACTACTGACTCTCTACTACTCACTCGCTACTACTCTCTACTACTCACTCTCTACTACTCTCTACTACTACTCTCTACTACTCACTCTCTACTACTCTCTACTACTCACTCTACTACTCTCTACTACTCTCTACCACTCACTCTCTACTACTCTACTACTCACTCTCTACTACTCTCTACTACTACTCTCTACTACTCACTCTCTACTACTCTCTACTACTCACTCTACTACTCTCTACTACTCTCTACCACTCACTCTCTACTACTCTACTACTCACTCTCTACTACTCTCTACTACTCTCTCTCTACTACTCCCGCTGTACTACTCTCTACTACTCTCTCTCTACTACTCACTCTCTACTACTCACGCTCCACTACTCACTCTCTACTACTCACTCTCTACTACTCACTCTCTACTACTCACTCTCTACTACTCTCTACTACTCTCTCTACTACTCACTCTCTACTACTCACTCTGCTACTCTACTACTCTCTACTACTCTCTCTACTACTCACTCTCTACTACTCACTCTACTACACTCTACTACTCTCTACCACTCACTCTCTACTACTCTACTACTCACTCTCTACTACTCTCTCTCTACTACTCACTCTCTACTACTCACTCTACTACTCACTCTACTACTCTCTACTACTCACTCTCTACTACTCTCTCTACTACTCACTCTATACTACTCTCTACTACTCACTCTCTACTACTCGCTCTCTACTACTCTCTACTACTCACTCTCCACTACTCAGTCTCTACTACTTTACTACTCTCTTCTCTCTCTACTACTCACTCTCTACTACTCTCTCAACTACTCACTATCTATTACTCTCTACTACTCACTCTCTACTACTCTATACTTCTTGCTTTCTACTACTCACTCTCTACCACTCACTCTACTACTCACTCTCTACTACACCCTACTACTCACTCTACTACTCACTCTCTACTACTCTCTAATACTCAGTCTCCCCTACTCCACTACCCTCTACTACTCACTCTCTACTACTCCCTACTACTCTCTCTCTACTACTCACTCTCTACTACTCCCTACTACTCACTCTCTACTACTGACTCTCCACTACTCCACTACCCTCTACTACTCACTCTCTACTACTCACTCTCTACTACTCCCTACTACTCTCTCTCTACTACTCACTCTCTACTACTCACTCTCTACTACTCACTCTCTACTACTCACTCTCTACTACTCACTCTCTACTACTCACTCTCTACTACTCCCTACTACTCACTCTCTACTACTCACTCTCCACTACTCCCTACCACTCTCTCTCTACTAGTCTCTCACTCTCCTACTACTCTCTACTACTCACAACTACTCACTCTACTACTCTCTCTACTACTCTCTCTCTACTACTCACTCTCTACTACTCTCTCTCTACTACTCAAAGTCAAAGTATGCTTTATTCGAAGTTCATTCATAAAAGCAGAAAAACGAAAACAATATAAAACAAATACATACAACGATTTAAAATAGATTTAAATTTCAGTCGATGACATCAAGATACAAAGCACACTTCTTGAGGTTTTTCTGACTCGTTTACTGGGCCTGTATATACGTACTATTCTATTTACAGTGGCATGTTTTAAGAAATATTAAAATTTATGAATAAGAAAAATTTAAAAATAACATCCATAATAAAAATGCAGAAAAAGATGACATAACAGAGAATAGTCAAATGGCTAGCAATCTCTGTTTAATCAAGAGAATAGTCAATGACTAGCAATCTCTTTCTAATCGACCACGCCCATCCTAAATACTTTGCGGTTGCTACTGAAATCCATGTCAAAGTACTGGTGCATATAATACGAAGAGCCACAATGCTACTGGATGTCCCCAGGTTTTTACACATTGGGGACAACCAGATACGCCTTGGCACCGCATAAGAGCTACAAGAAAATAAAAAATGACCAATAGTTTCTTTAGTAATACCACAGGCAGGGCAGCTATCACACGATCCGCCTGCCCATTTGACTGTCAATGTTTTGAGGGGAAGTGCACCTGCTCTAAGTTGGAAGAGAAGCTTCCTTTCTCCAGGCCTAGTTATAATGTCCCAATAGGGTTCTAAACAGGGATACATCTTAGCCTTCAAAAATTCAGCAGTCATAGAACCAGCACTGGAGCTGCTCCAGTGTCGGGAAGCTACCATCTCCCAGTAAGTGTCCTTTAAAATGCTTTTAGATGGGAAGAGTGCTCTCGCAGGGTCTTCCCAAAGTGAGCACATACCAAGCTCGGTCAGGGATATCTTTAGTGATTTTAACCATCCAATTTTGTGGTATACATCAGATCTTATAATGTCTAAAAAGCCCTCTGCGTAGTGATGAAGCACAGGAGTAGTCCATAACCTACGCCAGTACATAATCGGGCGAATCTTTACCAAATCTGAAACTGCTCTTCTACCCAAATCATATTTTAGGGGCAACAATGGGGTGCTTTTGGGGACACCAGTTATAGCCCTGAGAAATTTATTCTCCGAGGATTGGAGTGCAGCCACCTTCTCAAAGCCCCAGAGCTCAGCACCATAAAGCGCAGAGCCTAGAGCCTTTGCTTCATAGACCTGTAAAGCAGGTTTAACAGGTTTGGTTAAAGATTTTCTGTGCTCTGTACAGATAGCACCAGACAATTGCCTATGTCTAAGTGTAGCAATATCAATATGATACCGCCAGCTCTTCTCGCTAGATATGTGTATACCTAAATATGTAAAGGTATTCACTACCTCTAGCGGGCGGTTATTCAAAGTGATTTTAGATTTAAAACTACGATGGGGGTTAAAAATCATAAGTTTAGTTTTGGCTGTGTTAACCTCTAAGCCATACTCCCCACAGAATTGATCAAAAATAGACAAGGCGCGCTGCAAACCGCTAGGGGTTTTAGATAAGATGAGCGTGTCATCTGCAAACATTAACATGGGAATTTTAGTCCCAGCTAAAAAAGGGGCATCTACTTGTGCAGAAAGCATACGGCCCACAACATCATTGATATACAATGTAAAGAGCACGGCAGCCATCGAACATCCCTGACGGACTCCCCTCTCAACAGGGAAGTCCACGGTTACTGAACTCAGCCCCCCCCACTAAATTCTAGCATAATTAGATTCATAGAGTCTCATTATGAGAGATAATAACTCGTTTGGGAGTCCCTGCTTCTTGAGGACCGACCATAATTTAGAACGAGGAACAAGGTCAAAGGCCGCCCGCAGGTCGACAAAAGCCGCATACAAGCTTCCCTCACCCAGCACAACGGTCCTCCATTGCAACAATGTAAAGCAGAAGACCTGGTCCACCGTACTTGTGGATCGACGAAAACCAGCCTGGAAGGGTGAAAGAGCATTGAACTCCTCCGCCCAATCCAGGAGCCTATTGACGATCACACGACCCACAACCTTTTGGAAAGTGTCTATAAGGCTTATGGGTCTATAGTTGCCCGGCTGGGACCGGTCACCTTTCTTGAAGATAGGTATAATTACTGCACCCTGCCAGGATGTTGGTACCGCTGCGCCCAGTGCAATAGCATTCATAAGAAGATGAATGTACTTGCACCAGCGTTCTTTATCGTTAATAAATAAATCAGCTGGCACCCCATCGAGACCAGGGGCACGTCCACAAGCCACTGTGCCGAGGGCCATCATTATTTCAGGAATAGTAAAAACAGTTTCCTGGAATTGATCTACACTAATTCCTGGGCCCAGATCGGATCTATTTGGCTCGGTATACTGCTCTCTAAAGAATGTTACCCATTCTTCCTCTGGCACATTGTTATGCGGGGACTCGGGAAAACCCGATTTTCCCCACCTGACAATGTGCCAGAATAGCCGGGAGTCCCTTCTGTTGCTGGCTTCCTTTAGCTCAGACCAGTGATGCTCATCCCAGGCTTTCTTTGCCTTGGATATACTGATTTTATAATCCTTTCTAGCTGATTGGATTACAGCAGATTGACCACCCTTGATAGCACTACCCAAGGCTAATCGTGCTTCTCTACACTGGTTATTATACCACTTAGCAGGCTTAGTCGCTCTGGCTCCATTGTTTTTTACCGGTTTGAGGAAGTAGTCTTTAATTGTACAAAATAGGGTATTATGTATTCCTACTACCTTATCTAAGCCAGTGCCAGGTGAGTTGGAGGACTCTATAGCCAATATTGCTTTATCGACCTGGCCGCTAATGTTAGCAATAACTTGATGGTTAGTTACTATTTTCTCCCACCTTAGTCTACGCAGATCGTTAGTGGGGACAATTGGGGGGGGGGGGGACAAGCTCAGAGGAGCCAACAGGCCGGTTTATATGGGACCACCATTTATGAGTAGCGCACAGGGGATTATGATCACTCTCTATCCTCCCGACCACCTCCATATCACATATCAAGGGCCATAGTTTGAGACTACATAAAACGTAGTCAATTCTACTATTGTATCGCCCATTGTCGAATGTACTGGTCCCTTTTCTGTCACTACTAGTCCTTCCGTTTAGAGCTCGTAAGCCCTTTTCGTAACAGAGGGCGTTTAGAGCGATAACATCATTGGTCCAACGGACAACCGGTTTAAGTTCCAATTTAGGAACTCCCCATTGGCAATCCTCATCATCCCCAAAAAGAACATCTTCATTGACTAGGGGTTCAAATGTTCTATTAAAATCACCCGCAATGATGATGTTATTATTTGAAGAGTGGGTGTCAAGAAGACAGCTTAAGGCTACTAGAGTCTCGGACCTCCCCCCCTTATTGCTCCGAACATAGACGTTATAAATATCCAACATTCCTAGTTTTTCTAGGTTCATTTTAATTAGTTGAATATCTCGGTTGTTGGTATCAACAACTTTAATAGATAGCTTTAGACTCTGGCGGACCCATATAGTTAGTCCCCCCATAGGTCTCCCTCTAGGTCCTTTTAGTGCAGGTACCGAGTAATTCAAATATCCCTGGGCGAAAGAGGGTTCACAAAGTCAAGTCTCCTGGAATATGCATAAGTCGAAGTTGTTAACAAAACACATCCAATCCTCAAGTTCTAATTTAGAGGACAACCCAGCAATATTCAGGAGAGTACGTTCACCGTATTTTCCTTAGTTCCAGCCAAACAGGAGACAGATGATGATAAATCAGGTACAGGGAAGTTATTGATACAGGTGTCTACACTTACTTCTGATACTAGGTTTCTTAACTCATTAGAAAATGGGAATGTATCAGGAGGTAGCTCATCAGGGACCGAAGACGAAACTTTAGGGCTATTAAGTCAATCCACGTCTTCAAGATTTGCTAAAGCCTCATAGCGGTTTCTTGTCAAAATGGGAGGATTGGGTTGGTTACAAAGTAGAGCCCCAGAATTAATATTGGGAGCTATCTGAGTTCTGGGATAGAAGTAGGTTAGTTCCCAAGTAGTAATAAAAGACCTCGTATGGTTTGTATGCCAGTTAAGGATATGACTGACGGCTCTAGGGTCCCTAAAATTGATTAAAATGATGTCTCCATTTATGTTCTTTGGTGTATTTCCTAGCCAAGGTAGGCGCCGAACATGTAAAATTTCCCCATTGATATACGAGGGAAGAGGGCGGTTCTGCCCAAGCCAGTGGATCACCTTGTTTTTTAACTGCAGATAGCCCTCTATTGCACCATCCTTTAGAGTAGGAACTCCCGCGAGGACTACTACAAGAGGGACAGCTTCTGGTGGCAAGTCAATAGAGAAAGGCCCACGTGACTTTGTAACAAAAACTGGATTACAACCTTTTCTATCACACACTGGGCCTTTTTGAGACGGGATGTTTTCTCCCAAGTAGTCACTACCATTGTGTAAGATAATGGATCGCTTTGAATTGGGAATAATAATTCCACCTACACTGTTACTAGTTACCTTGTTGGTGCTCAGATGGGTTTGGGAGATGGACTCCAATGGTGGTACAGTAAAAGATGGTTCAGCAGGAGCTGAAACAATAAGGGGCGCTATGTTTGATTTTGAAAAATCCATAGTTTGTTCCCCTTTGTTACTCATTAGGAGTTCTACTTTCTCCAACCTTTTTTCAATTGTGTTTAAGCTCTCAACAATAGGTGAAATGAAAGATTTCAATAACTGATCTATATTTCCCATTAGCTCTGTAACAGTTATATCATTTAAAGGACATAATGTAGGCTTACATGAGAAGGATGTATTAGCAGTGCCGGGTGTAGAACCTTTGTCAATATGTACCAGATCAGAGTTGCGGCTAGATTGTTTCTTGGTCCTTGATAACTCAGATTCTATCCTTCTCCGTTTTTTAGGTAATGGGCATATAGGTTTAGATTGCCTAGTTGAATTACCCTTATGAGGCAAAGGAATGATAACTTGTGGTAATGACCCATTCGATGCAACTGGCTCATCAGTTAAGCTTGGGGGTCCAGGTAAAGCAATTGGGGACAAACCATTCAACATCTCAACAGAATTTACATTTCCAGTCAATGTGGCAGAGTCATTATTGCCAGAGAGAGATGAAGTCTCTTTAAAAGGAAGCCCACTTATATCTGGAGAGATCATTACATGAGGAGGGGTCATAGATGGGGGCGTGCTTTTGATTAGCTCAATAGAGTTGCGACGCCTCGCTCTTAGTTCTGCGAGAGTTGCCTCACGATCTAAACCCGAATTAACTTTGAATAAATAACCATCAAGGGTACCCTTATTGACACAGTCAGCCATATCAATACAACTAAAAGCGTACTCCACTAAAACAAAGCATACAATAAAAGTAAAGGAGCACCACCTTAATATCACAATAAAACACACAATAGCATGCCAAACTAAAATAAGAACAGTACAAGCTAAAATCAAGGGAGTAAGCCCGGCCCGGCCTCCCTCGGCTCCTGAGGGCTACAGAGGGCCCGCCCTTTGCCCGGGCTTAGCCCGGCGTCGCCCGCGCGCGTCCCGCGACGCGGGAGGAACGACCGTCTTTTAAGCGCCTCCGGGCGCGTGGATCACGTCAGGGCCCGCAAAGGACTCTGGGGGCTGTAGTCTCCCCCGCTCTTGGCCGCGAAAGACAACAGCGGCAGCGGGGGAGACACGCAGCAAGAAGGCACCAGGGGCGGCAGGAGCAGCGCTGGGCAGCAGGACAACAGGAAATAAACCCCCAGCAGGTAGGTGAAGTTTCTCTACTACTCTCTACTACTCACTGTACTACTCACTCTCTACTACTCACTCTCTACTACTCACTCTCTAGTACTCACTCTACTACTCACTCTCTACCACCCACTCTCTACTACTCACTTTACTACTCTCTACTACTCACTCTCTACTACTCACTCTACTACTCTCTACTACTCACTCTCTGCCACTCTCTCTACTACTCTCTACTACTCTCTACTACTCACTCTCTACTCTATATTACTCATCCTCTACTCTCTACCTCTCCCTCTAGTACTCTCTACCTCTCTACCTCTACCTCTCTACCTCTACCTCTCTCTACACACACACATATGCACATATATATGCAGATATATGCATATGCATTTATATATATGTATGTGTGTAAATATATATATACATACATATATAAACATATATATATAATCTGCATAGTTATATAAATACAAATATAAATGCATGCATACATATACATATATGCATACATATGCATGTTATGTACATGAAAGTTTGAAAAACACTAAGAAAAGCAAAGCTAAAAAGCCACCTAATTACAAACAGAATTGCTTTAACTTAAACGAGGGCAAGACCTATTGCATTTTCAATGTTTATTTACTTTGGTTCCATCAAGAAGGCATTCAGATGTGTCACACATTTGCTATAAATTGTGAATGTTAGCACTCTAGTTGCTCATTAGATCACTCTAGTAAAGCTACTGCTCAGCAGGGAAGTCTGCTGCTGGTATTCAAAGTGCATGTTTCAGTCTGCATGTCAGAAGTTTTTTAATGAAATAGAAGAGGATTTGAGAAGTCAAAATGTGCCCTAATTTTTCTTTCTGCAGCACTAATCATACTTTCTATGGCAAAATGAACCCCCCTATTTTGTTCCTTTTTAAATTAAATGTTTTAAGAGTTACCACTTCATTCCAATCAAGATGGCTTCAGGTGTGCCATACGTTTGTCATAAGTAGGACTGTTAGCGCTCTAGTTGTTCTTTAGAACACTCTGGGAAGCTGCAGTAGAACACAAAGGAATCAACTGACAGTCTCTGCCCTTGTTGGATGTACATGTTTTACTGAGAATGTCAGACTTCCATTCTCACATGACTGAGAAAGATAATGTGAATTTACAGAAAATATGTTCTCAGGTTAGCTTATAGATCACCTTCCAAACCTCTGTGGGAAAAGCATGAGAAAATATTTTTCTCTCAAACATGATTCATGATATCCCATCAGAAGGCTTTTTCACATGGTAAAATCACCTTAGAACACACCAGAATTCCTAAAATGAGTATGATACCATCAACAAATGATTTATAATGTAACTAAAGTCTTAAAACCTTCTATTAACTGCAATGCTTTTTGATGAGGTGTTATCATGTATTTTGGTCCCAAGATGACTGCCAACACTTCTTGGATGAAGTGCTGACAGCCAATCAGATCTCACGATGAGATGTGTGGTTAGGCTCCGCCCAGATATATATGTGATTTTGATTTTCTCAGGGACTACTGAACAGATTGACACCATTTAAGCAAAAGGCACGAGTCTGAACTGAGGACTACCTCTTTGCCAAATTTGGTGTAATTCCATTCAGCAGTTCGGGCTGTAGCTGCGGCTAAAGGTCCTATGGGAAATTGCATGGGGAAAACACGTTTTGGGACACCCCTTTTTTTTCGGCCCCCGCTACACGAATCATCCCGAGACTTTCAGGATAGGAGCAGACCGGAGCTGGCCAAAAGTTTTGAAAATTTCGCGAAGATTGGTCAATCGGCGCCAAAGTTATTGGGAATAGAATATTGCAGATTTCTTATGGAAAATAGGTCCTAACTATAACTACCTACTGGCGACCGCCAGTAGGTAATATATATATATATATATATATATATGGCAACATCAATAGAGTTTAATATTGGAGGAAAAACTAACATTACGCAAACTAGACAAATAGGTCCTTACAGTGTAATAAGTGATTCAGTTTCTGCCCTTTCCTTGACCCTGAAGGTCAACTCGTAAGCTTTCTGTGGCACGCACTGCATTCTATCACGATTGGTGGCTGCCCACACATTGGCAAATATAACTGGCAACCATTATGCAGGCGTGGTTCCAAATGGGACTGTTGACTTTGTGATGCAGTGCATGGCAACCAATCCAAGGAGAGCACTGTTTTCTTGCAGTTGCAGTATTACAGCTCCTTTGTTCATATGTCCCTGCCTCTTCTCCTCTGTTTTTAGCATTCTCACAGGGCGATCAAAGTTTGGCTGTGCAAAGCAGCAGATCTTCATGCAGAGGTTACAGGCCCTAACAAACCCCCAGGTAAACAAGAGAGGATTCCACATGAATATCTGTTGAGTAAATCAGGGGGTCTGCCGGGAAATTAATCTGTATATTGCAGGGGAACTAAAGTTGACTCTAGGAATTTGTTCTTTAGGATCGCCGGGCTGCAATGGTGAATGGGTACAAAAGTCATATGAGTAGACTCTGCGGCTCTACAATTAGGGCGTGATTTAGAGCTTGGCGGACAGGTTACTCCATCACAACGGTGACCGATATCCACTCGGCCGAAATATAAATTCCAATATATCCTATGGTATTTGTATTTCAGCGGATGGTATATCTGTCACCGTTGTGACGGAGTAGCCTGTCCCCCAAGATCAAAATCAGGCCCCTAGCTCTTTCGATCATAGAACAACTACTGGCCATGGTCGTCCTAAGTAAATCACTATGCGCTTTGGTGAGCAAGGTAGGAGGACCTGCTTGGTAGCAGGAGATTCCTGCATTCACAAAGTTCTGTAAATGGTTAATGATCAGTGCCATTTCAACTGGGCTATCCCACCAAACTCTTCCAGGCAATGGGGGAGAGCAGACATGTTGCTATGATCCAGATGTGTGCAGCGAGGTCATTCTCTTCCAGGTCACTACAGATCCTTACAACAACGTTTATCCATTGATACTTTTTTTTCCGGAGTTTTATATAGCGCAAACTTCACCCAAAGGTATCGGGTATCAGAACACTTTACATGAACACCAGTTGCATTACAGACGGACACATTCATTTTTGTCAGGCACGGGGATATTAAATGATTTGCCCAGAATCACAGGATGTTGAGCGTCATTGCAGCGACTCAAACCCGATTCCCCAGATTAGAGATTGACCACCGTAGCCATTAGGATACATCCTCTCCCCACACTTCAAAAGGCAGTGGTTGTCTGTAGTTTCTTGTGCAACTCTCTGAGCAGATTCCCACCATGCAGGCACAGTTGGGTTCTCTGGGCAGACCCCTCCAGCAGGGACAATTCAAGCATCACTCTATCAGCAGGATAGCAGGCTCATCCTCCAAGGTAGATCCTCAGCACCTTCAGCAAAAAGTTGCAGACGTCACAAGGGAGGTCCCCTCGTCTGACTGGAAAGTTGACTCTCAAATACATCAGTTCTGATCTCACAAGATTCTACATCAACAAATAGGGTTTTCCCTATAAAGATGAGAAAGAAGTCCTGGAATGTTGACACAGGTTTCCGGTCTTTCTTACACCACAGTAACAAGCAGAGTTTGTGTATTCCCCTGGCTCAATCTGGGACTGGTTCAAGGCAGTGCTGTGATTTGTGTATCTCCAGACAGGACAGCCATAGTCTTTGTTTTCAAAAGACAGCCTAAAAAAGGTGTGGCCCTTGCAATCTTTTCATTCAGAAAGACCCGAAAAGAGCGAGAATCATTCACACTCTACACTCATCAGCCTTTAGGGTACTGCACCTCCAGGAGAACAAAAGGGCAGGTCAGGGCCGAAGACTAACTCTGCACTCCTAAAGAAACATCTGTCTAAAGAAACATCTGTCTCCTGTACGTCCACATCACCTATCAACCTGATGAGTGTGATATCTAAAGGGAAAGGAAGGGCAGGACTTGACCAAAGTCTATCCCTGCACTTCTAAAGAGACCACTGTCTCCAGTTCCACACCGTCAAGTCTGGGGACCATCTCAAGGTTCAGGAATGTCTGCAATAAACATCACTAGTCTGGCAGACTTCCTCCAACCTCCATTCTGTACACCTTGCTTAGGTGGAGATCCAAAATCGATTACACTGTTGCATCCCTAGTTCATCCTACATCACATATACAATATGCATGTGTGCATAGCCATGCACACTGAATGGAGAAACAGCGTTTACAATGCTGTCATTACATCGCAGTACTATTACATTACGGTCATTAGAACGACCGCGTTGTTAGTACGTGATGCATTTACATCGCAAGTCATTATAATGACTTGGTGTAGGGGGGCGCTGAGGTATTGGAAAGTAATTCCAACACCTTCCCTACTGTTGCACTAACTGTAGTAGGAACAGCAAATAATAGTATTCCTAAATCCAGCGCGCACCCTACTGCAAATTACTCCTGCGTACAAAGTTGTGAAAATGGGTCACATGAAGGATTACAAACCAAACAACGTTCCTTTTCCAGCAACATTAAGCATCGTAACCTTTGTTTATTTTCAGCCTTTTTTGTCAGAAATAAGCAAAAGCCACATGAATTTGTTTTTCACTTTTTACATTTCTTTATAATATACTTTAATACACATACAGTAGAAAGACTGATAGTGTAATTATGAGAGAAAAACAATTTTAAAGTCCTCTGAAAAAGGAACAGATTTCCCCAAATAGGGAATGAAAATTTGTGTAAGCTATGAGTTAATCTATGCATCTTAGTGGTGGTTTGTGATGCTTTATTAGCGCACTCGATATGTACATGACATTCACTGCTAAATAAAAAACTTATAATTAAACTAAATCATGGAGCAGCATCATACCTGCAACCTTTGTTTCACCCTATATTCAGGTTAAATAATAAAGGAGGGACAAAGATGTCTACCCAATTCAAGAAATACCTATTTGAATGTTATTGGGACACTGTACTTTTACTGATAAGGATTAAAGTGCGCAACACCTGATGGACAAGGGTTTCAATGCCATCAGAGAAGCATTTAGTTTTTTTTAGGTGGATCAGTTGAGTTCCAGTGGGTTAGATAATACATATTTACCATGCTGTTCTGCGGTTTCAAATGCTACATGGAAATGCAACTTATTTAATGTGTGCCCATTTACTTTAGATCATATGTGCACAATCATTAAAATCACTACAATATAACTATGTCCAGCTATGTATATATTTCGGACATTTATGGACAGTTACAACTTTGGAGCAAAATCAACTCATATTGTTAAGCTCTGAAAAGTGACACAAGATACTTCAGGTTCCACTCTTTATAACAACTTAAAAAAAAAAAAGAAGAAGAGATTTTCTCAGGTTATGTAAAATATGTGCCCTATTCTGAAAGCTCTTATAGAAACTGCCTCTTTAAGAACAAAATGTGCAGAACTACTGCTTGTTTGTATCGGAAGAGTGATGAGTTGAGTGCAATGGCTGGGAAAGCCAGCTTTAGTCCTACATACTTGTTTATTACATTTTCTGAAAACAATATTATCTAATTCTTTTTTGCTGGGACAATAAACCATCATTTGAGTTAATGCGAAACTCACTATTTCTGAAAAGTTAAATTTATGTAAATCAATATTCCTTTTCTGGAAATTTTCAGTGCCTTTCATCTGTATGGCAATAATTAGACTATTATTTTTTTCAAAAACAAGTACTGGTCATTTCTGAATTTGACCTAAAATGTCATTAAAGTTTCGGTGCTTGTCAGATTAATAAAGCCCACTAGACCTTACAATGCTTGAAGCTGTCCCAGTGGTTGGTGTACAAAAGCTTATAGAGCCTGATGTCCCACGGCTGTTGCATACTCACTGATAATATCAGGGGCCCTTCTCCTTTCGAGCCCTTCTCCGAACCCAGTTTTATACCTTCTGATCTTGCTTGGCTGACACATACTATCCAAAGACAGCACATCCTCCGCCACCACAGATAAAGGACATTGTTCAAGGGGTTGCACTACAGGGTCAAAGGGAGATGCCCTTATCTAGATAATATTGCCTTAATTTCCTTCATTACCCTCCTCAAGTTATGCTCTGTGTAGGAAGTTAGCTCTTTATGTTGTATACCAAAAAGAGGTATACTGTGCAAAGAGTCCTTCTATTCCCTTATGAGTGGACAGGGTATTGCTCTCGCAATCCCAGGTGGTCCTCTAGGGGGAAGTGTCAGCAAGCAGCGTTAGGATTATCAGAGAGGAATGTTAGACATATGCAAATACATACACAGTCAATAAATGATGCACACGACTCAATAAGGAGATTCACACCCATTTATAGAAATAACACATATTTTTTATATTTATTTAGGCACCAGAATCCATGCAATCAGGTAAGTATGTTTTGCAAGAGAAGTACTTTTAGGTTTTAAAAGTCAACTCCGTGCATTTTTCTGAGGTTGCAATGTTATCCTATGGGAGAAAAAACAAATACGGCATACAGTTAGATTATAGCAACTTACAACACCAATCTTCTGAACTTAATGTGAGTATGGGGCAAGGTCCAAAGCAGCACCAAGAGGCCACACTGGGCGGCACTGGAGCGGTGAGGGGCAGAGGTCCGATACAGCATCTGGTGCCCAATGTTAGTCTATGGGGATCGGTCTTTGTGAAAAGAGGCTGCAGGTTTGGACTAGGGGGGCCATTTGAGCTGAACCAACCATCTTAGGGGATGTGGGGACACCTTTGGTCATCTTCTCGAAGGCCAGGGGCGACAGGTGCAGAGGTGTCATTAGGTGTCGGGTTTTTGTCCCCAGGAGCACTTGCTGTAGAGTGAGCCTGCAGACAGAGGATTCAGGTGCTGTTGGTGAGTCCACAGTGGGCAAGTCCAAGGTGGGCTTTGTCTCTGGAGGGCTGGGGGACCACTTTGGCACCATTGCCCAACTTCAACTCCGGCTTGGAGTGAATGGGGCAGTCGTGCATGCCGGTGTTGGGTTTTTGCGGTCTTGGAATCCTCTCAGGTTTCTTTGGGTACCTACGGGATGCAGGGAAGCAGATCCGCTGCTCCACTAGAGTTCCTGAGTCTTTAGAGAAATGCTTGCAGTCCTCTCATGCTCTGGAAGATCAGCAGCTTCCAGAATGAGATGACTTTGGCACAATTGTCGAATAGGTGAACAGGCCGGCAGGGTTGGCACAAAGTCAGTTGGTTTGCCT
Organism: Triturus cristatus; assembly: GCF_964204655.1. Classification (NCBI taxonomy): domain Eukaryota; kingdom Metazoa; phylum Chordata; class Amphibia; order Caudata; family Salamandridae; genus Triturus; species Triturus cristatus. The sequence continues at coordinate 1,717,681,855 of NC_140590.1, forward strand.
TCAGTTCTTGCTTTCATGGTTCTTCGGTCCTTATTCTTTTGGTTGGCAGGATCTGTTTACCTGGTGCCAGGAGCTCCCCTAAATACTAGCTTGAGGGGCTTTAGAGAGTGTAGGGTAGAAGCCAATGGGCTACTGATCCCTGGGGTCACTATGCCCCCTGTATGACCACTTACTGCGGGAAGTGGGTATAACCTTGTCCCAGAGTCCGTAAGTTTGCCATCACCAAGATGGCGGACTCCGAAAAGTCGTATCCACTTCAGGTAGCCCACCTTACGTGTGGTACTAGCCTGGGGGTGGGCTTGCCTATCTGACTACTAATTTTCCTGCCTGTCCCGGTGCCAAAGGGGCTCTGGACACAGGGGATCGGCATCCTCTCCTGTGAGGAGGGCCGGACTGGCTGTACTGTGCATCAGGTGTTTCCCCAGGACACTGGAAGGGTGGGTGCCAGTTTTACAGCGGTGAGGACAGACATTGTTACTGGGGTCCAGTGGTGCTGCACTATCGGCCCCCAGTAACAAAAGCAGCAAGCGTTTCCAGCCTCCCGGGGCCAGGCACAGCTTCCCTAGGGGCTGGTCCAAGACAATTGCCAGGGCTGCTTTGAGTTCTCAGTCCGGCCCTACCTATGAGGGAAGCCAGATTTGCATACCAAAGGTGGCGGGCTCTTTGAAGCTCTCTGCCTTGGAATGCTAATTCACAGGTCATCCTGTGGGAGGGGGGTGTAAACACCCTCTGCCCAAGCAAGCTTTATTCATTACCTCCCGAAAGCAAAGGCACTCATCCCTTGCGGTCAGAAACTCATCTGTGGTGGCAGGCTGGCTAAGATGAGTCAGTCAGCGCACTAGTAGTAGGTAGGTTTTCAGGGGGCACCTCTAGTGAGAATGGTGATCCTCCCCAAGCTGAACTATTTGTTTGATAGCATCCCTTAATCTTTTCCTAGGGACAGCTTAGATAAGATACAAGGGAGGATAGAGAGCTTTATTTGGACCTCTAAATGTCGTAAACTTAGTTGGAAGAAACATAGAAGGTAGTTGGTTAAGGGCGGGGTAGCATTGCCATGCGTTTTTCTTTACTACCTCTCCTTCCAATTCAGGAAATGCAGAATGGTCTTGGTGAACACAGATAATTCTAGTAGGGGTAAAATCTATGCAGGGCTGTTCAACTCGATTGGGCAGGAGGATATCCTGTACACGTTCGGGGACTAGAAGTACTTCAAGAAGGTCTGGCTTAAAGTACTGCAGGCCTTCTTGGAAGTTTGTTATTGTATGAAGAAAATCCTTGTAATTGATTACTGCTCAGAGTTTGCCCCAGTTTGGAACTCCCCAGGTACTCCTTCTTTCTAGTTGGACAAACTGACCATCCCTCTGAATAAAGTGGGCATTAATTGCTGGGGGCAGCTGCAGGAAGGTACTGGGCTAATTTTGTGGGTGGTGTTAAGTGCAGAAACCAACTATTTCTATTGGGTGCGTGTTGCATGTGAAGTCGGAGCTCCATCTCCCTTCATTACCAGGACTATTGGCTGAGGAGACTAATGCATCCCCTTGCAGAATCTGTGTATCAGCTCATAGCAAAGGTTAAAATTCTGGTGCATCAACCCAGCCTTTTATCCTTCAGAGGTTAATAAAATGAGTACTGTTGAGTTGCTAATAAATAACATGAGAACCAAGATGACCCAAAAGGATGAGCATATACTTTATATCTACTTATGCTATGTTATGTGAGGCTATGTCATCCTTGGCCTCACTACCGATAACCCCTCACAATATGAATACTATGTTGTAGATACAGTTAGCAGTGATGAGATTACTATTAGGCTATAGAAAAGGCAATGCCAGTGACTATCACTGGACCCATATCAGGTGTTTTGGCATCACTGCCATCTGGTCATGCTGTTGCTTTTCCCAGACTCCTTTGACTGATGCTCCCACTTCATTTTCTCTGTTGCTGACAGGTACACCTATGGAAAGCCGGTCCAAGGATGGTACAGTGCTACTGTATGCCGCAAGCCATTTTATTACCGCTGGAGCTCCTCCCAGCCCCCCCCAGATCTGTGCATGACACTGACAGGCAAGGTAAGGGGGCAAGGGTGAGGGGTCAGTGTTTTGAGAAGGAAGAGGAAAGTAGATTATAAATCAATGGCATTTGCGTGCAGCAGTGTCTTCAGAGCTGATAGCCACTATTACAATGTTACAGAAGGCACAACTTGCTCTTCTTTGGCTATTTTAAGAGTTTTGTCATTCTTTGTCCCTATTCCTTGCTTTCTTCCATTTGACCTGACTATCATCTGTATGACCCGTATTTCGGCTACGTCCAGAAAGGTCCTCAGAATTGTCTAATAATGCTGATCTTACTGTAGAGTTTCCATCTGAAATGACGCTGTTGTCTGCACATAGTTGATTCTATTTTATTTTTGTTTGAAAAGCTTTATTTAAAAATGTAGAACAATTGCGATTTTTTTAAAAAAAGGAACAGAACTAGATAAGAAATAAATAAATGCGAAATACAATACATTGAATTCAGCTCAATAAAGGAAAACATATCTCAAAGTGGACTAGATTTGAATGTATCTCATTATTGTTTTAAAATCTAAATTTTCTTCACCGCACACTATAGTTTAGTTAAAATGCAGTTTGCTTAATTAAAAAGTTTCCTTGATTTCTCAGACTCCTAAGACACGATCCTATTTTTAAAAGTTCCTTATTTTTAAGGCTGTGTTTCACTTTACTCCCTTTTCCCACCTCATGCTGGTACCCCACTCTTGGAACGGGGAGAGGTAGCACCTCTCTTGGCCGGTTTATGCTTGGGTGCTGTCGGAAATCTCTTAAACTTTTTATGGAAATTGCTAAATTCTGAGGAGAATGCACTCGCTGGGCTTATTCCACCATACTATGAAAATTGTGGAGCTATTCAGTTGATGGCTTGCTCTCCATACTAAGGATTTTCACCAGAAATTAACTGGTCCATCAACACCCTAAAGCCAGGGGCCACGGTCGAACTCAATGGAAAGTGTTGTTTCACTTGCTGCTGGTGTGTTGTGATTCTCATACTTTTAGAGATGCATTTACAGGCCAGCCTCATATGATCATTAAACACAAAAACAGTGTTTTGTTGCCCTACAGTGGAGCTGAAAACCTGTAGAAAGTAGCCAGTAAACAGCACTGTTGAGCTTCATCTAAGTTGGTGTGTAAAACACACCTGAAAATACCCCGATAAATACCTGAAAATACTCTGATAAACACCTGAAAATACCCAATCATTTCCTGTCTTTTCAATCCTGCCTCTGTGACCTAAGCAGCAGTGAAGTGACAATCTATCTAAGAACTGAAGGCTTCTAAAACTGATAAAAGAAAAGATGTTTTTATGTCATCGAATCAGTTGTTGCACCCATACATTATTTGTGTATTATTCCTTCAGGTTATGTAATTTGACACTCTGCACCCGAATGTTAAATCTATTTGAGCATGTAAGTTTGATTTACACGTACAAGTAGATTTTTTTTTACTAGAGTATAGCGACTTAAAAGATATTTTTGTGTTTGTGAGTGTTTGCACAGGAATGGATGTTAACCTGTGGATTTATGAACATACACAAGCTTACACATTTGTGAGTACTCACAAACCTTTCTTCAACCTGTTCCATCTCCAGAATAGGTCAGGCATTTACTCCGGTCAAGGATAGGAGTAAGTCACTATGCAGATTTGCTGAAAGTTGGGAAGGGCATTTTTTCATGAGGGAAAATGTTTTCCCTGTGGGAAAAAAACGCTAAGTAGTGCATTTTCACTGGTGCTGCTGATTTTCTTGTGGGGAAAGGCATATATATGTTCGATGGCATGTGTGGCTGTAGACACACATGCTCTGCATACTCCTGCCATCTAGTGTTAGGTCCGGATGTGTGCAAGTTGCTTTTCTTTGAAGAAGTCTATCGAGTCACAAGGCAAAGTGACTCCTCCTCTCTGTGATATTGCGCATCGGCATCGACTCCATTGTTTGAGTGTTTGTTTTCTTTCCGCCGTCGGATTTGGACGTGTTCCTACCACTCTAGTCGAGACTGTTCTCGTGCTCCCTTCAGTTTGTTGTTTACCTCCATACCCATTGGTACTGTTTTTGTTCGAGTTCCACCGCCATCTTTCGAAAACAGAAGCAATCACTCAGTCATGAATTCGATGTTCTCCAGTCGCGGCCTTCAGGGTACGCCCATTCAGGCCTTGTTTTGTCGTCTCATTGGCTTCAACTAACGATGCGCTGCTAATGGGCAGAAATCCATTTTGATTCTGTCCCAACTGCTACATGAAATACCAGCATACAGACTCCATCAGGTTTGCAACCTGTGTTTATCTCCAGACCACAACGAGGATTACTGTGTGGCCTGTCAATCTTTGCAGAACTGTTGCGCGCTTCAGAAAGAGATGCAGCGCAAAGATCTGAAAGAGACACCCAACATCTAGGACCAACACGATGTCAAACAGGCAGAGGAAGAACTGTGTGAGGCCTCAGCAGCAGAGGATGAGGCCCTTTCCATACCGGACTCCGAATCCGACCCTGGAATAGAGTTCAGCCTACAGTTGCCGGACCTTCCTCGAGGACAGCTCTCGGCCACCACTGCCAACAGGCCAAGATTTAATATTCATTGTTTGTTTATGTTTGTCTTTGTCTTTGTCTCACGTTGTACGCATGAGTTTCAGTGTGTGGAAGTATGTGTGGTAGTATGGCAATGAAAGTTTTACACTGATGTTGAGTCAACCCCCCCTTTGTCTTGTAAAAATCCTGGTGACATTTTGTTTATTCATGTGCTTGGAATGTTTGAGTCATTAGCTATGAAAAATAGGTCAAATAAATATCAAATTCAAAACAGTTGAAATAATTTACTAAGGGTCTTATTGATTTTTTCGTATGTCCCCTTGTGTGGAGTTTTTAGTTTAATGAGCTATCAGTATTGGCAACCGTTACTGTTTGTTGGATTACGTAAGCTCAGCCTTACTGATTAGAGCCACTACCCATAATCGTTTTATTGTTAACAGGCCTTGGTAGGCACTGAATATCTTCTAAGGATGCCCCTCCCTCAGACCGGCAACAAAAGCCAGGCCGAAACCTTCCTCTTCCGCATTGAGCCGACCAATCTCAGTGCTGAGCTGACCATCTGCCTCATCAGCTACGAGCACCCATCCCTCTACCGTTTCAGCTCCGACCACCTCGTCGCTGAAACAAAGATCAAGTTCGGCACCAAAACTATCCATTTCGACACCAGAACTGATCCTCGAGACTATGAAAGAGAGACTCAATCCGAAGCAGAAGAAGATACACATTCAGCCTTCTGCTCGTCGCATTCTGGCAAAGGCAGCGCAGTCAGCGCCAACTCCATCAAAGTGCCAGATTTCTTTTGAGGTGGCCATCGATCTATCCGTGCCTCCTGAGAAAAAGAAAAGGGACATTGCAACCAGTCCTCTACTGCCACCTCTTGCTGCTTCTCCTCCATCCCTCCACCGCTTTCACTGCCTCCTTTATCACATCACTTCTTTAGTAATATAGGAGACATTACTCAGCAGGGCTCCCCATAGTCTTACAATGGGGATCAGGGGGAAGGGATAACAATAATCAGCAACCCACAGATCCATGGGTCAGCTACGGAATTGACCCCCCTGGGGATAATGACTCAGACCATTACCCAGCTAAGCCATCACCTGCGAATGATGCAACATCCTTCCAGGCGCTTATAGCTAGGGCCGCTGAATATCACCAGGCCCCATCGAGGATGACTTTCTCTTTGAGACACTCTTTTCTACCACTGGGGCATGTCTATATCTGCCCATGCTAAAGGGGTTTTCTCCGTCACTCAGATGAAATCTTTAAAGATCGGGTGCAGGCACATACTATTACACCAAGAGTAGACAAGAAATACAAAGCTGCACCCTTAGATCCACCTAACATCAAGGGTCAACTTCCCCCTGACTCGCTCATTGTATCTAATGCCGGCAAGAGGGCCATTTCCCATACATCAGCAGATGCCCCTCCATCCGACAAAGAGTATAAACTCATCTATGCTTTGGGGGAAAAGGGTGGCAGCACAGGCAGCCTACCATTGGTGAATTGTCAACACTCAGTGGTTGTTGGCGAGGTATGTCAGGTCCTATTGGGACGAAATGGGGTAACTCCTCCAACATCTCCCTGAGGAGCACAAGAAAAGAGGCCACCAAATTGTCCAGGAAGGTAAATTAATTTCAAATAGTTCAATCCGATGCGCCCTCAACTCAGCGGACACAACTGCCAGGGGGATAAATGCAAGCATACTGCTGCATAGATATGCTTGGTCATGGATATCTGGCTTTAAGCCAGAAGTACAGCAGACGCTCCTGAATGTCCCTCTTGACCAACAACATCTTTTTGGTCCCCAAGTGGATCAAACATTTGAAAAAAGGAAGAAGGAAACTGAGGTTGCTAAGTCAATGGGGGCGCTTCAAATCCCCACTCACCAAGACAATACCATCAGATGCCTCTACCTTTTCCTATAGACAAGAGCATCAGACCTCCCCTTCAAGGAGATATTATAAAGGCACATATCAAGGAAATAATTATAAAGGGCGTGGACAGGTTGCCTCTCCTCACACCAAACCCTCCACTTCCAAACAGTGACTCATTTCTCATTCCCCCGACCATTTAACACCTGTCGGGGGATGACTACAACTTTTCTTCCCTGTCTGGAAAACCATAACAACAGACCATTGGGTGTTGGATATTATCCAACATGGTTATTGTCTGGAGCGCATCAAAACCCCTCCAAACATCCCACCTCACAGGCACATACTTTCCATATAACTCCAAACGTTGCTCAAACAAGAAGCACAGGGTCTATTGCAAAAAGGAGCCTTAGAACCTGTTCTTCCAGAACAACAAGGTTCAGGTGTATACTCTCTACACTTCCTCATTGCCAAAAAAGATGGCTCAGTCCATCCCATATTAGATCTCAGTCCTTTAAAATGTTACATCCTCTCAGAACACTTCCACATGGTAACTCTTCAGGATGTGATTCCTCTATTACAACAGGGTGACTTTATGTCTGCATTGGACTTAAAGGTCATTAACTTTCACATCCAAATACATCCAGCTCACTGCAAATACCCCAGGTTTGTGATGGCAGGAACACATTATCAGTTTAAAGTGCTCCCATTCCGAGGCACTACCGCACCCCTGGTGGTCACCAAATGCCTAGCGGTACCCAAATCCAAAGGAACTCAACCTTGCGATTTGGCTCCTGAGGTCATAGAATTCAGTTGCCTTAATCTCTCACCAGAATTTATGACCATTCTCAGAGAAGCCCGTAAACCCACAACCAGAGCGTGTTACGTTGCAAAGAGGAGATGATTTTGTTGTAACTTCCCCTTTAAGTCTTGACTATGCTCAAGAATGTGATGACATCAAAGAAGGAATGTACTTGGAGTGGAGACGGTTATGTTCACGGAGCCAGCTGGAAGCGATGTACAGCTGGTGGGTGTTATAAATAAACCAATCTTGAAGTTATGGAGTTTATGAGTTATAATACTGGCGACGATTTATGAAGAAACACCCACCAAAGAACCCGGCGTGTCAATGTAGGAACGGGCGGAAAAGAAAAGGTTGGTCCGTTCATTTTTCTTTCATTTTTAAATCGAAGTGCTTTCTACGGAACTGCTTGGAGGAGAGGCCTTGATAAAGGAAGAGTTGTCCCTAACGTGAAGCGAATGCCGAGGAGTGTACTTAATATTTTCTTTGTTTGTGTCAAAAGTGTTAAGGCTAGCAGTTGCGCATCAATTAAAATGGAGCGCGAGCTGAGAATGTTATGATGCGAGTTAGCCTTGCACGGGAAGCATAAATAAATAAAGGCAAAGGACTCCAGCGCGTGAAGCTCGCGAGGGAGAGAATGTTAATGATGCAAGTTAGCCTTGCATGTGAAGTTTAAATAAACAAAGGCGGAGGAAGTCAACGTGTGAGGCCATCATCGTAATGAGCAGCTGTACAAGGAATGCAGATGACGCATACACTGCTCTAATGTATTAGAGTGCTTCGATACTTACTGCCAAGCAAACAGAGACGAAGGAAATCAGCGTGTGTAGCCTCTATTCATTAAAAAAAAAAAAGAAAAGGAAGGTCGATGATACATGTGCTGGCTCATTGTTAAAGAGCGTTTCTCAAGGAATAATAGAACGCGAAGAGTTAATTACCTGATGTTTGTTTCCTCATGCAAAGTTTATGGAAATTCAGGAAGGATTAAAATAGCACCATTTTTTTTTTTTTTTGAAGAAGTTTATTTAAATTATTGAGGGTGCGATTGCAAGAGTGCAAGCAACATTAAGACATAAATCTTCTCACAATCTCATCACGTTTTTTTTCTCTCTTGTCTCTACAAGAATTTTCAGTACATATAATCTGAATTTACCTATTTTTTTTTTTTCTTGCGCTCAAATTTGAGATTCCGGAATTTTATTTTGAACATTCAGAATAGCATACAAGGAAGGTTGTTATTTTATCTCTTTATGTTAGTTAGTTATTTTAGATAATTGTATTAGTTTATTTTATTAGCTTGTTGTGTTAACTTGTTCTTTTAGCATGGCGACATCTAGTGGTATGAGTCAACCTCCACAGTTTTTAAGTGAAAGGGGGGAACCTATACTTCCTTGGAAGAAATCAAAACCACTTTTTGATTCATATCTTCTGGCCATTGGTGGTGAAAAATTTTCGGCAATTAGGAAACAAGCTATTTTACTTCACAACCTTGGTACTGAAGGAAGAAATATTTATGACAGTTTAGATCCTATACCAATAGGCAGAGGTGCAGGTGAACCAAATGGCGTCTATGAAATGAGTTTACTGCAATTGTTTACTGCAATTACAAACACATTTTGGACCTCGCATAAATGTAGTTATGGAAAGACATAAATTTTATATGCGGGTGCAAGCAAAAGGGGAGAGAGTTGGCAACTATGTAGCGGCATTGAAGTCCCTGGCGCAAACTTGTGAGTTTGAGCAATGAACTGATTCACTCATCTGCGACCAATTAGTGCGATGTACTAATGACCAGAAAATCCAGGAAAAGTTGTTATCCAAAAATCCAAACCTTAAAGAAGCTATTATGATTGTGGAGAGTGTTGAACACACGTCTTTCTGGGTCAAAGAGATGCGGAGCAGCACGACTACTTGTGACTTGGGTTCCAGTGTCAATAAAGTGGATCAAGAACATGTACCATGTGATACATCTGTTGCAGTGGTTAGTAAAATGAATACCAACCAAGGAAACACTGCCACTAAGTTTGATAGACAAAAGTTTAATTATAATTTTAATAAGGATAGTAAGTTAAAATGTCCTAGGTGTGGTAGTCAAAACCATGGACCGAATTTCCCAAATTGTTTTGCAAAGAGTACTAATTGCAGGAACTGTGGCAAAAGAGGACATTATGCTCGTATGTGTAGGAATGCAAAAGTGAATATGTTAAATGATGCTGATGAGTTTTCTCAATTGGCGATTCACTGTATCACAGACAGCATGGTTGAATCAGTAAATGATGAAGGGATAGTTGACAATGGTAATGTTAATATGCCTAAGTGTGATGTGTATATTGGAGGTAAATGTGGTCCTGTCTTAGCAGACTCAGGTTCGCTTTATACGTTGTTGAGTGATAAATTTTGGTATTCCACATTTGGTTCATGTGACATAAAACGTTTGTCACCTGACATCAATCCTGTGGGTTATGGAGGACAAAAAATTGATTTAATAGGTTATTCCATTCACCCGATTGTATTCAAAGGTAGAGAAACAGTAGGGAAAATCTATGTTGCAAAGAGAGGAGACAATCTTTTGGGTTGGCGCCATCAAAGGGACCTTGGTATTATTCTGAACCCTAATGCGCCAAATCAAGTTATGCTTGTTTCGCAACAGAGTGATGCTCAAGACATTGTAGGAAGGTTTCCTGAAGTCTTTAGTGACAAACTGGGTTGCCTTAATGGTTTTAATCATAAGATCATTTAAAAAAAAGACGCAATACCGATTGTACACAAAGTAAGGAAAGTTCCCAACCTCATGATGAAACCTTTACAAGAAGAAATCAATAGCCTGCTGGATTTGCAAGTGATTGAAGAGATAGAGTCTTCTGAATGGTTGGCTCCCATAGTTTTGGTTCCCAAGGATAATGGAAAGAGAATCAGGATGTGTGTGGATTTGAGAAGTTTAAAGAACTGTATCTGGTTGGATAGACAGCCCCTACCCAATATTAATGAGGCTTTATCGAAACTTGGAGGTGCCAATATTTTCAGTGTGATGGATCTATCTGCGGCATATCATCAAATTTTACTTCATGAAGATTCCAAACCACTTACTTCCTTTGTAACTCCTCTAGGTGCTTACAGATTTATTAGGTTGCCTTTTGGTTTGGCTAGTGCTGCATTCTGCCTATACATCTGCCACATGGCTGCGAGCGCGCTGGACTAGCGCTGTGCGTTTTTAACTCCCCAGCGTTTTTTATTTGTGTTACTGCTTTTGTTCTACTTACCCTTGTTTTTAGATTTGGTTGTCTCCAGCCTGCGCCCCCTCCCCTCACTGCATTTCAAAAGTGCACCTCTGTGCCTAAAAGCACCACCACTTTGGTGGGTCCGGGTCCTGGGCATCCACTGCGGGCGCCATCTTGGTTTGGGGATTGGGATTCGGCGGCGGCCGCCATCTTTAAGCGGACTCGCGTGCCAAGGGCTCACTGGAGAGTCTACTTAAGGCGGTCTTTGTTTTGGAGGTGGTCCTATACATCTGCCACATGGCTGCGAGCGCGCTGGACTAGCGCTGTGCGTTTTTAACTCCCCAGCGTTTTTTATTTGTGTTACTGCTTTTGTTCTACTTACCCTTGTTTTTAGATTTGGTTGTCTCCAGCCTGCGCCCCCTCCCCTCACTGCATTTCAAAAGTGCACCTCTGTGCCTAAAAGCACCACCACTTTGGTGGGTCCGGGTCCTGGGCATCCACTGCGGGCGCCATCTTGGTTTGGGGAGTGGGATTCGGCGGCGGCCGCCATCTTTAAGCGGACTCGCGCGCCAAGGGCTCACTGGAGAGTCTACTTAAAGTCGCTCCTTCACGCGCAGCGTGACGCGCAGGTAGACGCCTTCGCTTGGCCTGAGTCGTGCCGGAGTCCTGCCCGTCTGCGCCCGTCAGCGTCCCGGAGGCGCCGGGGCGACGGTGGACTGCGGCTCGGCCCGTCGAGGGGGAAGATGATCACCTATACTTCATCGGTGCTGCGCGCCATGCAGACCCATTCTTGCTCCTGTCGCTCGGTTTTTCCGGGGCGCTTTAAGGGTAAGCGCCGCTGTCCAGCCTATGGCTGGACGCCCACGTGGACATTGGTCAATGTCTGCAGGCCCGTAGAGGCTCGTGTTAGGCACCTATGTCTGCTCCTGAATACGAGGTCGCTGGGATGTCATGCCTTGCACCTATATGATCTCCTCGTGAGGGAAAACCCCCTGTGTCTTCTCCTAACCGAAACTTGGCTGGGAGAAGCGTCGAATCCGGATATCTTTTCCGCTATCCCCCCAGCCTATAACATCTTTCGGCAGGATAGAGAGAAAGGCAGGGGCGGTGGTGTAGCTGTGGTGGTGAGGAAGAACGTTTCCTGCTCTGTTCTCCCTCTCAATTCTATTGGGGGGTCGGAGTCTATTGCTTTTACACTCAGACTGTCCTCGGTCCAAGCATTTAAGGGGCTGTTGGTCTATAGGTCACCAGGCCCGATGGGCTCCTTCTTGGAGGATTTGCAGATAGCGATTTCCGAACTGGCGCTTACTACACAGCACTGTGTAGTGGCGGGCGATTTCAACTTGCATCTAGATGTCATAGGCGACCCGGACACTATCAAACTGTTGGACATCACATCTCCTCTGGGCCTATTACCATGCGTGTCAGGTCCTACACATGAGAGAGGGCATACCCTCGATCAAGTGTTTTCATCAGTTCCGCTCGCCGATGTAGAGACTCTGCCTGTGATCTGGACGGATCATAGGCTGATCAGGTTCTCTGTGTGTGAGAATGGGCGGCCGGATAACATCGCCCCCATGCTACCTAGATCGGCCTCGAGAGCGCTCCATAGAGTGACACCTGATATGTTAGAGCAGGCGCTCGCGGAACATCCCTGTTATCTCTCGGGTGATCTGGAAAGAGACACGGAGGCTCTGCAGTCGTGGCTGACTGAAAGGCTGGACGATCTTGCCCCACTGGCAGCCCCTCGGTCCACGGCTGTACGGCAATCTGCGCCGTGGTTCACTGAGGCGCTGCGGGTGGCCCGCAGCCAATGCAAGGTTGCTGAGCGGGCCTGGCGCCTTCAGTACAACGAGGTGGACAAACTCGCCTACAGGGCGGCTATTAAGGCCTATCATCGGGACATCTTAGATGCCAAAAAAGAATACCTTGCTAAGAGGATTGAGGTGGCGGCGAACTCCTGCAAGGAGATCTTCACGGTGGTGAAGGAGTTCACGACCCCCAGTTCCTACTCAGCCCCACCAGTGCCATCGGAGGCGTGGGCGTGTAATCTCGCTAGCTTTTTCACTAATAAGATCAAGGCAATTCAGGCCTCCTTCTCGGAGAGCGCTGAGGATGGTGGATGTGGCCCCGGAGCGGAACGTGAGCTACCGCCCATGCCTACCGCAGTGTTGACAGATTTTCCATCAGTCACTTGCGAGGCGTCGCGGGCGCTGCTTACCAGCCTTAAATCTGGCTCGCCACTTGACCCATGCCCTGCCAAATTTTTGGCCGGGATGGCGGCGGTGGTGAATCCCCTGGTTAACCCCATCCTCAATGCCTCCTTGAGGGAGGGAAGGGTGCCTACCACCTGGAAGAGGGCGATGGTGATCCCCCTTTTGAAAAAGCCGGGCCTTGATGCCGAGGTTTTGGCCAATTATAGGCCAATTTCACTTCTCCCGGCTCTGGCCAAGATTACCGAGAAACATGTTCATGGCGTCTTGTCGAGCTTTCTTGAGACCAACCATCTGCTCCATCCTTCCCAATCCGGCTTCCGTCCCAACTTCAGCACGGAAACGGCATTGTTGGAGGTCTCCGAGATCATCAGGGAGACCTTGGATGTTGGTGGCAAGGCCATGTTAGTCATGTTGGACCTGTCGGCGGCCTTTGATACCGTCCCCCACGCGGCGCTCCTCGCCAGGCTCCACGACATCGGCATTAGGGGGACGGTGCTCAAATGGTTTACGTCTTTCCTGGAAGGCCGCCGCCAGACGATCTGGGTCTCCCAGAGCTCCGCCGAGATGCCGCCTCTGGGGGTTGGGGTTCCACAGGGCTCTGTGTTGAGCCCATCACTGTTTAACATCTTTATGTCCCCCCTGGCGGCGGTGGAGGCTTACGGGGCCCAGATCGTGTCCTACGCCGACGACACGCAACTCCTCTTCACTTGTGGTAAAGATCAACCATTTGATGGAGAGAGTATCCGGGGTTGTTTGGGCAGGGTATTCGACTGGTTCCAGCATAACAACCTGAAGGCCAACTCCAGTAAGTCGGAGGTCCTATTCTTCGGCTGTGTCACCGACCCTGAGTGGCGGCAATGGTGGCCATCTGAAATGAGCCCTCCTGTACAATCATCTGCGGTTGCTAAAAATCTTGGCGTCAAACTTGATAATAAGTTATCACTGAGAGCGCACATCCTGGGTCTGGCCGGAACCTGCTTTGGTATTCTGAAGATGCTCCGCAAGTTTCTTCCACTGCTTTCTGCGGAGCACAGGCGGATTACAGTGCAGGCGCTTATCGGGTCCCGGCTCGACTATGCCAATGCCCTCTTTCTTGGCCTCCCGGACTACCTGGTCCAACGCCTTCAGGTGGCACAAACTCTGCTGCCCGTGCCATCTTTGGCCTGCATAGGCGGTCACGAGCCTCTGGGTTGCTGCAGAAGCTTCATTGGCTGCCTATCCGTAAGCGGATTATGTTCAAATCCCTTACGTTGATGCATAAAGCCCTGTTTGGCTCAGGGGCTGGGTATCTACGGCGTAGATTGGCCTTCTATCGTCCTGCCCGCTCACTGCGGTCCGAATCTCTTTTTACTGCCGTGGTGCCACGTGTGCGGAAGGCGCGGACTGGGGGCCGTTCCTTCAGCTTTAAGGCACCCCAGTTGTGGAACTCTCTGCCACTGGCGCTACGCAGTACCTCTAATCTGCTTCAATTCAGGAAGAGCCTGAAGACTTGGCTTTTTAATGTTTAACTGTTTTCTTTGCGGGGTTCTTTTTTTTCTTTTCTGTATTAGTTTTTTCTTGTTATGTTATTACACACGGAGCCGCCTGTGGAAAGCGCCGGGACACTCTTTTAGAGTAGCTGTGCGCTATATAAGTTTATTTTAACATAACATAACATAACATAACATTCTGCTTTCAAAGAGTGATGAAAAATGTTTTGAGTGGTATTGAGTCGGTCTTATTTTTCCAAGATGATATACTCGTTCATGGTCAGGACAATGTTAAACATGATGAAGTTTTATTCCGTGTTCTGTCAAGGTTGAAAGAACGGGGTCTCACATTGAAAAGTGAAAAATGCAAATTCAGAGTTACTTCTGTTTCCTACTTGGGGCACACTATTTCGGGTGAGGGGATTAGCCCTAAGGTTGATCTTGCAAAGGCTATTTTGCAGGCATCATCTCCTGCAAATAAAGATCAAGTAAAGGCTTTTTTAGGCTTGTCTGAGTATTATTCGAAGTTTGTGTACAATTTTGCAAGTGTAATGCAACCTTTAAGAATACTTTTGAAGAAGGGCACTGATTTTAATTGGTCCGATGATTGTGAAGATGCTTTTAAAAGAGTTAAAAAAGAAATTGCATGTATGCCAACTTTGGGGCATTTTGATGTTCAGAAAAGGACCATTTTGACCACAGATGCTAGTGTGCGAGGTTTGGGTGCAGTGTTGTCACAAGTGGTTGATGGCAGAGAGAAAGTTATTGGTTTTGCTTCTCGCTCGTTGAAGGGAGCTGAAGAGCGGTATTCTGTGATAGAGCGTGAAGCTCTAGCCTGTTTTTGGGCTATCAATCATTTCAGATTTTATTTGTGGGGTCTACCGTTTCTTGTTAGAACAGACCACAAACCACTTGTGCATATGTTTTCATGTAGGAATGTTGAGAGCACTACACCTAGAATCAAAAGGTGGGTGGAAGGTTTATGGGAATACAATTTTATGGTGGAATATTTGCCTGGTTTAAAGAATGTACCAGCTGATTTAGAATGCCTGTAGAAGATAATCCAACTAACGACTCTGACAGTATAGTTTCTTGGGTGAAAGAGTCAGCCATAGACAAGAGAGAATGGGAATCTAGTTGTGAGAGTGATGAGGTCAGAGGTGTAATTATGAATTTAATCATTAATGGTTGGCCTTCTTTGAATGAAGTTCCAAATTCTGCAAAAGGTTTTTGGAATGTTCGTGATGAATTGAATATTTTACAAGGTGAGCTTTTGCGTGGAGAAAGACTGATACCTCCTAATGATGTGAGAGAGAAAATAATAAATCTAGCACATGAGGGTCATCTTGGTCGTAGCTTGACTAAATCAAGAGTTAGAGAGTCTTATTGGTGGCCTGAAGTTGATCGACAAGTAGAAGGTGTTGTCAGGGATTGTGTCATGTGTGCAGGCAATGACAAGTCGAGGAATGTGAGAACCATTCCTCTTTCTCCTGTTGCTATTCCGGAACGTCTTTGGTCAAAGCTTGCTGTGGATATTGTAGGTCCTTTTGACATTTTGTCTCCTTCAGAAAGATTTGTTGTTGTACTTGTTGATTATACCTCTAGTGGGTTTCTGCTGCTTGGGTGGTGACTAAGAACATCATTGAGTTTCTAAAAGATGCTTTCACATGTGAAGGCGTACCTGATGTACTAGTTTCAGACAATGGTGTGCAGTTCAACTCTCAAGAGATGGAAGATTTTTTAAAAGAGCTTTCCATCACGCATCAAAGAACTGCTCTCTATGCTCCTCAGGCGAATGGTTTAGTCGAGAGCATGAATAGATTAATTAGAGCTTCTGCTCAGATGGCATTGGACAGAAGAGTTCCACTCAAGCCCATTCTTAGGGAAAGTCTGTAGGCACACAGGAACACACCCAACAGTGTGACTGGATGCTCACCGTTTAAGAAACTTAAAGGGAGAACAGCTGGTTCAAAACTAAATCCACTTTGGTTGAGTGTAAAGGACAGGGGTTGTGTTGTGAGCAATTGGAGATTTAATAGATATCAAGGTAATTATAAACGTAGATTTGACATGAAAAATGGAGTACGTCATTCTACATGGAAAATAGGTGATCTTGTGCTTGTGAAGAAAGCGGTTTGGTCTCCCAAAGGTGAAACAAGATATGCTGGCCCTAGGCGCTTTATCAAAGTAATGAGGAATGTCGTAATGCTTGAAGGGGGTGATGTATGGAGTATGTCTCGTTTGTCAAGATATTCAAGGGAGAGTGCTTATAGCAACACTTTATCTCAGTCAAGGTCTCCCAAATGTAATGTTGAGTGTCCTCGTTCTGATTCACCTTTGCGTGATTCAAGAGTCAGAAGACCACCATTGTATCTACAGGATTATTGTGTAAAATATTAGTAGAATCAGTACTGTTCTATTTCATTATTTGTGAGTTGTTCAGTATTACTTAGCCTTTTGGTCTATCAGTTATTTATGTGTATAATCTCAGTTACAATTTCCTGTTTCCATTATTGTTCTATTCTTTTCTTTATTATATTATCTATATTGTTTATATAGGGAAGATGTGTTGTAACTTCCCCTTTAAGTCTTGACTATGCTCAAGAATGTGATGGCATCAAAGAAGGAATGTACTTGGAGTGGAGACGGTTATGTTCACGGAGCCAGCTGGAAGCGATGTACAGCTGGTGGGTGTTATAAATAAACCAATCTTGAAGTTATGGAGTTTATGAGTTATAATAGATTTGTTTTCTACTGCCGTAGGAAACACATTGACCCATTTGATGAAGCTGTTCAAGACATTGCCTGCAAGATACTGCATTTGCAGACTTCTGGACTAGCATACCCTTCTAAATGCCTGCATCTAGCTGCAGTAGCTGCCTACCTGCAAAACAGACAAGGGCTATCATTGATCAAGATACCAGTTATTAAGGCATTCATGGAAGGCCTTAATAGAGTAATTCCGGCTACGGTTCCCCCTGCCCCGGCTTGGAATCCCAAGATTGTACTCACCAGACTTATGGGTCCACCGTCCGAACCCTTGCATACTTGCCCTCTCCAATTCCTATCTTGAAAGGTAGCCTTTTTAGTAGCCATCACTTTTCTTAGATGTGTCAGTGAGCTCTAGTCACTCACCTTGGAAGAACTTTTCTTCCAGCTACATAGAGTTAGGGTAGTCCTTCGAACTAACCCAACATTTCTTCCAAAGGTAGTTTCTGCTTTTCAACTAAATCAATCAGTTGAATTACCAGTCTTCTTTCTGCAATCTGATTCAGTTGCAGCCAGGGCCCTTTATACACTAGATGTTAAAAGAGCTTTATTGTACTATATTGACAGAATTAAAGAGATTCGTAAAACCAAGCACCTCTTACTCTTTTTCGCCCCCTCAAATAGGAAAGCCCATATCAAAATCAGGTATTTCTAGATGGATAATTAAATGCATTCAGACATGTTAGGCTAAAGCTAAGATAACTGTGCTCACACCTCCTAGAGCACATTCTACCTGCAAGATAGTAGCATCTATGGCTTTCCTGGGCAATATACCAATATCTGAGATTTGTAAAGAAGCTACATGGTCAACCTCACATACTTTCACTAAACAGCGTTGTGTAGATGTATTAGCATGCCAACAGGCAAATGTATGACATGCTGTCCTATGTACCCTTAGCCAAACAACTGCACACCCACAGGTTAGCCACCACTTTCTGAAGGGCACTGCTTTATAGTCTGTGCATAACATGTGTATCCACAGCCACACATGCCACTGAATGGATTATATCACCCTGTAAGCATCTATTCGTGGCATGTTGTGCTGTAGATTCACATGTGATCACCCTCCTCCTGACACCTGTGGCCAATGCAGTACCTATATACACTATCAGATATATGGTCATCTCTTTACTAACACTTACTCACACTCCGTTCTCACCTGACTTCGGGAAAACAATCTAACAATGGAGTGGATGCATGCACAATATCACCGAGAGGAGGAGTAACTTTGTCTCGTGACTGGAGTGACTTCTCTGAAAAAAAACAACTTGCACACATCCAGACCCAACATTAGATGGCAGGAGTATGCAGAGCATGCAAATCTGCAGCATTACATGCCACGAACAGATGCTTACAGGGTAAGTAACATAGTCAATTTTTTATGAGAAAAATTTATTTTAAAAATTAGAAATCTGCACCCCCCTGCGATAGGTAACCTGCGGTGCAGATTACCCCTTTTTGGGGGGGGGAATCGGGTCCAGTCTCTTTTCCTTACATATATTTTTTATTACATATATTTAGCGGTCAGTTACATTTTCCACAAGCCATTCAATGCTTATGAATTTCCTACTTGAGGTTGATGCATGCCTGCTCCCCCTCTCTGAGTTATTGTTCAGACATTTTAGGGATTGTTCCACAACCCCCTTGATCAATGGTCTGTATGAAATCAACACATGTTTGCTTCTCCTATCTTGAAGCTGAATAGTTTTTCATATGTTGACTTTTGTTCAGCTGGAAAGGTCTGGATGCTTTTCTAAGAAAGTGGAGCTGGACTTCTTCAAAATGACAGAACGCTCATATACAATGACATTCGATGTAGAGGGCTCCGTGACTGAAGATGACACTGGTAAGTTGCAGACCAGCAAAGGAACCTGCTCCTGAAGCTCAGGTGAAGAACACCGCATCTGTGGACCAAGGTTTTGATACGGGTTTCATAACTTTGGCGGCGATAAAAGCATCTTCTGCTGCCCATGGGCACATTCATTGGCCACAAGTTTGGGATTAATGTCATGTTAGATTGAATAAACAGAAATGGGATATATGATTCATCTGAGTGTCTTCTTGAGGGGTTTTCCAGGTGATTCCTCATGACTGACTTCTTGGCCTCTACAGGTGTAACTCTCTCTGGATCCAGGTCATGTACGATATCTTCTGATATTGCAACTGTGACGTTTGAAGGGACAGATGATTACTACAAGAAAGGCATACCCTACACTGGCTGGGTATGTAGGACAACAACTGGAGGAACGGGACGAAGCAGTCTTTGCGACACAGCTGTCCAACCTGTTTCATTCTTTCCTGCGTTGTCTTTCTTCCCCCTCAGACACCTGTCTTTCTTCTATCTTATTTCAGATCTGTGTATTCTTCCACTCTATCACTTGTTTTCCTAGTTCTACTTTTAAGATATTTTCCGCCCTTTTTACCTTATCTCTTGACCTTCTATCATAGCACTGTTCACTGATCTCTCTATATCTTCTGTCTTTCTTTCCCCACCTTTCGCTCATCATCCACTTTACTCACAGCGCTTCTCTCTTTTTCCTCGTCCACGTTTACAGCTCCATTTACCTCCTCATCAACATCTGTCACCCGCTGTCTTCCCTCATGTGTCTGTATTCTCTGCCTCTCACATATCTCTTTCACCTCTTTTTTCACATCTGTGACTTCTTTCACCTCTCTTTTCCACATACTCTTACCTGTCCTTTTCAATAGTCTCCATCTCATTTGTCTCTTAAACCCATCTCTCCTTTCTTCTTGCCCACTCTAGCCACCAATCTCCCATACTTATCTTCTCTCATCTATCCGTCTTCATCCTAATGTCAAATATGGCTTCATCTTTTTTCTTATATCTGGATCCCACCTTTTAAGGAATACATTTTGCTTGAAAAAAAGGTTTATAGAAATGTATAAACTATAAAAAGTATAAAAAGCCTATTTGAATGCAAATATTATTTTGCTCTGTATGCCTTAAAAGTCTTAGTGCTTTGTCAATATCAGTAATGGAAATATTAATCAATAAAGGTCTCAGAACATAATATGTTGAGTACTTTCTGGTTTGAGGCATGTAACTCCCTAACCCTCCTGTCATGAGATGAGGCCTATTTTCTGTGAGCCCTGAATTTGTGTTGCTGTCTTGAATTCTAAAACTGACCTAGAGAAAGCACCCTTCACATCAATGACTGAACACACAAGTTGCTTGTACAGAACAGTCATGTGCAGCAATGCCATGTTATTGGAGCACACTTCATACAGTCCGCATTGGCACTGTGTATACTATAACCTTTATGGTTGAAGTGCCTTTGCAGGAGTGGAAGTTAGATAGAAATGGGATTTCGCAGACAGTGGTAATGAAATATAATTGCAAAGTTCAGATAGTCAGTGACACCTTTAATAGAAAAAAAATAATTTCTTGCTCACTTCTTTTCACATCTTTACCCTCTCTATCACCTGACACATTTCTCTCTTTCTCACACATCTAATGTCCTCTCTTACACATCTAATGTTCTCCTCATCCCCCTTTCCATGCGTCCTCTATCAATGCCTCTCTCTTCTCCTCTCCAATACCTTTTTCTTTATTTCCCACGTCTTATGTCTCATCTCTCGCTCTCCTGTTCTCTCCATCTGTGCTGTCCTTTTTTTAATCTCCTTCCTTTCTTTATCCTCTCAAACTTGGTACCATCCCTCTGCCCTCACATATCTCTTTCGTTATCCTCTCACCTGTGTTTCAATCCTGTCACACCACTTCTCACTTTCTTCACCTCCCTACCTACATTGTCTTTCCTTCTCTGACACAGTATCTCCTTATCTCCTAGACCTGAATTATTTCCTCCTTTCTTGCCTGACAGTTCTACCCTCTAACAATTCTCTATTCCTCAGTCCCACCTTTCTCCCTTCGACCCTTCTTTTAAAGCCACTTTCCCTTGTCTCATCTCCCTCTCTTATTGCAGATGAAGCTTGCCAGTGCTGATGGCACACCAATGAAAGGTCAGACCGTCTACCTGTTTAGTGAGGGGGGTATGCAGCGACTGAACCAATTATATGAGACCGATGATTCCGGAAGGGTGTTCTTTTCCTTAAATACCTCCGATTGGACCTTATCAGTCAACCTGAGGGTAAGTACTTCTCACTGAAAACCTCTGTTTGCTCTGTTTCAGTCAGAGGGTGCATTCCTTTCCCTGAATACCTCCAGTTAGTCCTTCTCAGTCAAATGATGGGTAAATTGTTTTCCCTGAATACCTCCAATTGGTTTTTCTCAGTCAACCTTTGGGTAAGGTATTTTTTCCTGAATTCCTCTGATTGGTCCTTATTAGTCAACCCAAGGGTAAGTTCTTCTCCCAGAATATCTAGCGCTGCAACGAACCATCCATTTCGCCATCACTGAGGGCGAGGCGCCACGGCGGACACGCCCACCTCAGCTGGCCACGCCCCCTTACTCGTCCTTATAAGTGCGCGCAGCTGGAAAGCGCGTCACTTTAAATCGTGAGTCTCCTGAGGCGGAAGCCGGGAGTGAACCTGTCTTTTTAAAAACTTTGCTGTGTGATACTTTGCTCATTTTAATCACTCACCCCTTGCACTTAAACAGCGGATCTAGCGCTGCAACGAACCATCCATTTCGCCATCACTGAGGGCGAGGCGCCACGGCGGACACGCCCACCTCAGCTGGCCACACCCCCATGACGCCCATTTCCACAGACATAAATTATGTGTCTCGCTAGGAAGCGCAGCGGACGGGCGCAGCGGGCGCGCCGTCAGCGCGCCGAAGGCGCGCCAAAGGCAAGCCCGTCTGGGCCCGTCCGGGCCTGGACCGGGCCCAGGGCCAGACCCCCTGCTTTTTCCACTGACTCTGTCCGTACGTGTTGGACCAACACCCAACTACACCTACTAAACCCCCGCCCTTGCTCGACTATCACTCGCTGCATCCCAAACCACCTTGAGTCTGCTCATTTCCTTTGCCCGCAATGCAACTTCACTCTCCCGCCCTACCAACCTTGTCTCCCTCCTCGTCCCCCATCACAGCCACCCTCCTCTAATCTTCGGACCCTGAAAGCTGGCTTGATTAATTGCCGCTCTCTCCCCCGTCATGCCAATGACATCTGGATGTCTATCTCCTCAGACGAATGGGATATTTTATTCCTCACCGAGTCCTGGATCACTGACTCCTCCTCTCCGGATCTCTATCTGGCCATTCCCCCAGGATATGATATAAAATGCTTGAACCGGGCTGGTGGTAAATCTGGAGGCGGTCTAGCCGCCATCCTCAAATCCTATCTCCAGTTGACCTTTACCAAACTTACTAATATTGGTATAATTGAAGCCATGTACTTCTCTATATCGGACTCCGCAGCAGTTATCCTGGCTGGCACATTAGTTTACAACCCCCCCACCGCCACCTCCCCTTCTCTCACTGCCCTCTTCCACCAATTGGCTGATTTATCCCTCAAACACCAATATTTCTTAGTCCTTGGTGATTTTAACCTCCACGTAGACAACCCTCTCTGCGTGAAGGCAAACAATCTGTTGGAAACTATGGAAAGCCTAAATCTCAAACAATTAGTCGTAGGTCCCACTCATGTGGCTGGTCACACCTTGGACCTCATATTCGCCAATTTCTCGAATATTACTGTCCTCCCTCCCCTCCCTCTCACCTGGACTGACCATTACCTCATCCCCTTCTCTCTTGCTCTCGGACGAAAAACTGCCCCCCTGGCCCCTAGGAAGGAGTTGGGAAGAAAGTGGCACAAGGTTACATGTGCCACCTTGGACCCGGTGTTCCACTTTCAGACGGAGTACCTCTCCTCTGATATAGATGAAAATGTCTCTAGGCTGAATGCTGCTGTCGTCAATGCGATTGACTCCATTGCTCCTCAGAAAATCATCACCTCCGCCAGATCGCGACCCTCCGCTCCCTGGTTTTCTACCCCCCTCCGTGAGGAGAAAAGCAGATGTAAAGCTCTCGAACGCCAGTGGAGACTAAACTACGACCCTGAAGCCAAACTTTTATACAGATCTGCCCTGAAAAAATTCCTCATACTAAAAAAAATCGCTATGAAAGATCACTTTTCCTCTCAAATTACCAAGGCCAAAAACTCATCTAAAACCCTTTTTAACATTGTTAAAGACTTTATTAATCCTCCGGCCAGGGCTCCTCAGAACACCGCGAGTCAGGCTCTATGCGAGGGACTTTCAGACTACTTCCTCGAAAAGATAAATAAACTTTGTGTCTCCTTTCCCATAGGGCCAACCCCCCTGCCTTCCCCCACTAGTCCCCCAGACTCTCCGTCCTTTCTCTCTTTTAATAAACTCAACCGGGATGATGCTATTAGGTTACTCACCCATTGCAAATCCGGCGCCCCCTCCGATCCTGTCCCTGCGAAACTCATGGGAGAACTGGCGCCTTCGCTGGCCTGCTCCTTCCTTTCCATCTGGAATGCCTCCCTCCACCATGGCTTCTTCCCTACCACCTGGAAGGAGGCCTTGGTGATTCCCATACTAAAAAAAGCGGATGCAGATCCCACTGTTTTTGCTAACTATCGCCCCATCTCCCTTCTCCCTAAACCCGCCAAAGTCCTGGAAAAAGCCGTGCAGCTGCAACTCACGGAATATTTGGAAAACCACTCTCTACTGCACGAATCACAATCCGGATTCAGAGCTGGATTCAGCACTGAGACGGCATTGTTGGAAGTATCCGAAACCATTCGGGAATGCGTGGACAGGGGCGAGGAGGCCATGCTGGTCCTCCTCGACCTGTCCGCAGCTTTCGATACGGTCTCCCACCCCATCCTCCTTGACCGACTTAAACAGATAGGCATTGGCGGCACTGCCTTCAGCTGGATCGAGTCCTTCCTCTCGACAAGAAGTCAGAGGGTTTTGCTGCGGCCCTTCAAGTCAGAGAAAAAACCCCTGTCATGCGGGGTGCCACAAGGTTCCGCCCTCAGCCCCCTGTTCTTCAACGTCTATCTTGCCCCACTGGCCGACGTTGTGGAGTCCTACGGAGTCAGGGTGGTCTCTTATGCTGACGACACTCAGCTGGTGTTTTCTTTCAGGGACCACTCGGACTCCGCATTCGCCAACTTCCGCCAGTGCCTCAACAACATCAGTGTCTGGATGACCGCTAACCACCTCAGACTGAATGCAGACAAAACGGAGGTTCTGTTTTTCAATCAGAAAGCTTCCATCCCCTCTTCTTGGTGGTGGCCCACGGCGCTTGATCCCGCCCCCTCTCCCGTTCACTCGGCTCGGAATCTGGGTTTCCAGTTTGATGACTCCCTTTCATGCAAAACTCAGGTTAATAAAGTGACCTCTGCCTGTTTCATGAAGTTGCGCATGATCAGAAAAATTCTTCCCTATCTCCCCCTGGATTCCCGCCGTACAGTTACCCAAGCCCTCATCACGTCCCACCTGGACTATGCTAACAGCCTCTATGCTGGTGCCCCCCAGTATCTGGTAGGCCGGCTGCAGATTGTCCAGAATGCTGCGGCCAGACTGATTGGTAATATCCCCTACCGCCAATCTGTTTCTGCGTATCGTAAGGAACTCCACTGGCTCCCAGTGGCTAGACGCATCCAGTTCAAGGTCCTTACCCTCACCTATCGAGCCGTCAACGACCGCGGACCCAACTACCTGAAAAAACGTGTCTCGATATCCCGCTCCACCAGATCCTTGAGATCCAATGACCTCCGCCTCCTGATCTCGCCCCGTTTTAGATTATCTAGAATGGGTGGCAGAGGGTTCAGTGTCATTGCTGCTAAACTGTGGAACTCTTTACCAATCGAGTTGAGATTCTGTCCCTCCGAACCCATCTTCCGAGCCAAACTCAAAACCTGGCTCTTCTCCGAACTCTGAGTCACCCTACTGTTTCTCCTTGCTCTATGCTCCCTCTTCTCCCTTGGAGGCTCAGGTTTTTAGCGCCGGGACACCCCTTCGGGGGTAGCTGTGCGCTCTATAAACTACATAAAATAAATAAATAAAAAAATAAATATCTTCAATTGGTCCTTTTCAGTCAACTTGAATGTGAGTTAGCTTCTCAGAATACCTCTGATTGGTCCTTCTGAGTCACCCTTAGAATGATTTCACACAAATTGAGGTGGTCAGTCCCCAACAAACTTGCGCCTTAGTGATAACGGCAAGAGAACCCAGATGTTAGGAGGTCATGAACTGCAGCCTCTGGCAAGTTTCCCTTTCCCTAAAAGTCGAGAAAAGAACTTCACGATGTTAGGAAAATCATTTCGCTTGCATTCTATTGGTTAGGAAAATCATTTCCCTTGCATCTGGTTGACAAATATATAGACAATCAAGAGTCTTTGGTATTTCTCTAAAGAATGTATATTTTTTAAATAACAACTCCAATTTTTTTACTTGTTTTGCAAATTTAAAAAATACGGATATATTTGATAACTGTTACTTGGGAGTTAGATAAACGGCACATTTAGTTGCCTCTAACCAGTTTCTTTTTTCTCCACTGTAACAGAGGGGTGTACATTTTGAAAGCCCAGCAAATTAAGAAAATCAATGACTTTTCAATTTTGCTTGCAAGAAGCGCCTATACACACCATTACTTAAAACGTGGCACCGCTCCAAAGCAGGGTCCAGGGACAGCCCCTTCTGATTCTTGTATTTTTGTCTCCAAAAACATGCTACTTAGTTCTGGGAGCAAACTTGCCACACCGTCACTTCTTTTCCTTTCAACATTAGAAGTCACTGTGTTAATTTTCTCTGCATAAGATCAAGTTGAAGTGCTATAAAAGTGACTATGTGTGGGGAAGACATCCTGATCGTGTGTTTGCATCCCCTATGCTAATAAAAGTAAGCTATATCTATAACGTTGACACCTTTGCAGAAATGTCCTCGCAATTTAACACAAAATATAATTTTGTCAGAGATAATTTTAAAACTCATTTCATGCCCGCAAGAGTCACTGATACATTCATAATTTTGAAAAGTGAAGAACCGTGCTCTAAATATCACTGCACACAGTTTTAGTAATATTCACCTAAAGAGCAAACAAAAAGTTGCAGAAATGTAGGGCTGCTTTCTGTCATTGTAAGGTGCACAACTTTTATTGGTATTTGATTTAAACTTTCTAAGATATACATTGCCTTCCAAAATTGTAGATTTGGCATGTGGTACTTTTCAAGCAGAGTTCCCCTTTTTGCCATAATTATAAACCAAAACATCTACAAAAAATAGGTGTGTCACTAACTTTGTCTTACTTAGTGGTGTGTGATTAAATTGGCACAAACAAAATTTTGTGAAGGTAATAAACTTTCCAAATTCATTGCGTTAAAAGTTCATCATCTTCGCTAAACTTATTTCTAGGAAAGGCGTTTCATTTTCCAATAAAAGCGTGATTTTTCAAAACTCTGCACCAGCACCCATGGCCATGGTTGCAAAGTTAAAAAAAAACTTCCTGGCAGAAGTCTTTTCTACTCTCCAAATTGAAATTACATAAATATATCTGTAAGCAAATTGTATCATCTTTTCCAATGATGTTTACCAACATAATGAAATGTTGTACATTGCTGTAGCTGTGCTATCGTCATACACATTTTTCTTGAATGCATTTTGCAAGCCTTATATGCAATAAACAATTTAACATGCCTCTAATGCACAGCTTCTTCCCTCTTATAACGCTCTACTTGATGATGGTTTATTTTCAAAATTCTGAGACTCCCATACGTGAGTCCCCAATATCAAATTAATTCCCCTTTTTCAATTAAAGTTGCAGGTACAGCAAAACGGATATCAAAGGTAATTTGGATGAATGGAGAGCAGTAGCTATACATGGCTGATTTGATTAGCTGTTTTGAGCAAGTTGTACTAATGTTGTGTTATGCAATGCTATTAAGAATTTGTATTTCTCACAAACAAACAAGAGCGATCCATATGTCCTTGCGAACCAGGTATTGCTAATAAGCAGAAACAATGTTCACAAGGAACTCATTTATTATAAAAAAGTATTCAATTTTGCAGCAATTAGAATGCCCTGCTTGACTCAAACAGAACAGACAGATACAGAATCAGACCTTAACTCAATAAGGCATACCAATATTTTAACAAAGTTTTACGATAAAGGCCCACAGAACAAAATGTTTTGTAGTCCCCACATCAGCCAAAGTGAGTGTTATTTATTTTGCAAAGCAGTATTTCACATACAAAATGGCATAAAATATTTGCTGTCTGTGTATTTACATTATATACATTTTCACATTTGAAAGTGATTTGTGAACCCTAGTGAAATGACCATAACCAAACCAGTGAAATATATTTGGTGCTATTGGAAAACTTGTGGCGGTGGTTATTGGTACATAAGAGGAGCCAATTGGAGATGTAATACAATCAGTTCTTCAAGGACAACTATATGATTTGTTGGGGCTCTCCCTTTTTAATAGTCCACGACGTTTCGACCCTCTCAGGGCATGAGGTCTCTTCAGGACAAAGATTCTGGGGACGAGCAACCCAATGAGGGTGCCCGAATAGTAGAAGTCCTTCTTAATAATTTTCTGGGTACTTCTCAATGATGGCAAGGATACTTAATTCCCTTTATACAAAAGCCACAGCTTGGCTTCAGTTGTTGTTCACAGTAACAGGATTACTGTAGGCCCAAGTCTTAGTTGTGAGTAGTGTCCAAGGATGAAGGTGGTGCTTCAGGAACCACTTTGAGGCATGGTGTTATGTATTAGACCGTGACCTTCAGTAAGGCTGTAATTAGTAGTGGAGGTCACTTTTAAAGAGACAATGTCCGTTTCTGAGATGTGAGTAGCATCAAAGTATTGAGGGTAATGCTTCAATAATATGCAAACAGTTTGCAGCAAACAAATGCCAGTAATAGCGCCTTGCCGTCTAGCTGATTCGTTTCCCTGACGGTCACCGATTATACCATTTCCGCGCTCCATGCCTCATATTATTGAAGCATTACCCTCAATACTTTGATGCTACTCATAACTGAGCAACCCACAGGAGACACCCTTACAAAAAGCAGGGTTTAAGGACTTCATGGTTGAGAGGGTTCTAAACAAGAGGATCTCTCTAAAGATGAAGATAGTACACCACTGCTCTTGAGAAGCCGTATGTATATTATATTATATCATACTATAGTATATTATACTATACTATATTATGTTATATTATATTACTTTACTTTAAATAACTTTATTTCGGTCAAAGACCATAAAAGCACAGAATAAAAATACTACAATATACAATTTCAGTGCAAACGGGCAAAGACTGCCGCCAGTTACATACAAAATAGTGCAAATTTTGGTTGACCAGAAACGTAATCATTAGTTAATTGTAAAAATTCATTACAAAAGAGTTACACAGATATAAATGCTATCAGAATTTCTTTGTAATATACATAGATAATAGGACACCAAGGACCACGTAAGTCTAAGGATACTGCAAGAAGGACTATGCAGAGAGTCCATCGTTTATAGCACATGCCCTTACTATATCTACAATGTAAAAAGAGCCTCATTTAACTAATTCATCTCGTGTCAAAAAGACATTATATTCAACGTGTACATCTTACGAACAGGAGAAAAGTCAGTTTAAAAAATGTCATAAAATAGGATAAAAACACTCAAAAAGTTAAAACCTAGATCCAAATTAGAAATTTACAAAATATACACAGAGATTATATTACACTATATTATACTATACTATATTGTATTATATTATATTATGTTATATTAAATTATATTATACTATATTATATTTCAAGATTAGGGGTCCACCTCCAAAACAGGTCTGTCTTGTATTGAACATAATTCTGTACAGTGTTAGAGCAACTGTTAGGAAATTCAGAAGTGATAGTAAAAGCTTTGAGGCTAGTTATTTCTTTTAAGGCATTAAAGTGCTTGTGTAGAGTGAGATGCTTCCCAAATCTCTGCTTTCAAAATGACATGTGGGAGAAAGGGCATCTTTTGCATGGTTAGCCCCCCAGTTTTTGCCTAGTTTTGATGTGGTTTCATATGAAGTGCACAGGGCTCCTGCAAATCAGGTCCCTTGTGCCAGTGCTTCCTCCCTAAAAACAAACTCCCAATTGGTACTTCTACCCTCAGTAAGTCCCTAGTAAATGGTACCCTGGGTACCTAGGGCCTGGGAGCTGAAGAGGGTCCCCTGGGACCCCCCCACCCCCTTCTGGGCCATGCCACTGCCTTGCAGCTTGCATGCGCCTGTGAGGGAGAAAACGACAACGTTGACATGGCACCCTGTCTGGGTGCCTTGCCAACCAGCAGTGCCTAGAGGCATAGGTAAGTCACCCCTCTGGCAGGCCCCACAGCCCTAAGGCAGGGTGCATTATACCACAGGTGAGGGCATATCTGCATGAGCAGATATGTCCGTACAATATTGAGGCCCATTTTCCTAATATTGAATGTGCCGGGGAAGCCATAGAGAGTACATTGGCTAGGAACTCAACGACTCGAGTTACACAGCACCATGATGGTTTCACTGAACCCAGGAGTGTTTGGTACCACACTACTACTTACAATAAATCCCCATTGATCCAAGTATGGGATTTACTGTACCATATACTCAGAGAGTGCCTCAGAGGTGCCCCCTTAAACCCTACCAACCCTGGTGTGGTCTCTGACTGGATGTAGGCAGCCAGCCACCACCAGATATATTTCTGGACCCCTGGGTATATAAAGCCCCTGCTCTCTGGAACCAGAAACAATGCACATCCTTGGGAGAGGTGTCATAGCTCCTCCCCAGGATGGGCCAGTGCGGAAGCTTCAAAGGCCTGCCGCCTTTGTAATGCGACTCTCCTCCTCTGCTGCTAGCAGCAGATGGCAGTCCCTGGTTTACATCCCCACTTTGGGTGGAACAATTAGCAGGAAAGATTCAAAAGAACAGAAGGTGTGCCCACCTCTGCCAATCCCACCTCTCAGGTGGGGAAGAGCACAACTTTCAAACCCCTCCATTTTAAAGATGGGGAGACCCCTCCAATCAGGACTAGCTATATGCCTCCCTCCCACAGGAGGGTGGCATAATAGAGGGTGTAGTCACCCCAGATAAGGTGCCCATTGGCCCTATCTGCTGCTGCTCTTAAACACCTCCTAAATGTAGTATTTATGTGGCTTGCCCAAACCTAGAAACTAGATCTGTGACAACCTAAGAAAAAAGTAACCCTGGGCAGAACAGGCGTAGTGCCTCTACGCAAAGTTTCACGGAGTTGGAAAGCAACTCCGTGGAACTTCACTCCGCGCCCTCCCCCCCTCCCAAAGTAATTAAAAAGGCACTTACCTGCCCCGTGGCTGCCTCCTCCTCAACATGGCCGCTCTCCCGCCTCCTCATCGCTGTCCTTCTTCACTAATAACCACTACATTGTACATCTTGCATGTGCGCATGCGCACTCGCAATATGTACAACGTAGGGGTTATCAACTTATCAGTGAAGATGGACGGTGAGGAGGAGGTAGGAGAGTGGCCGTGTCGAGGAGGCGGCAGCCACAGGCCAGGTAAGTGCCTTTTTAATTACTTTGGGAGGGTGGAGGGGCCGACTGACTACGCTCTGTACGGAGTTGTAGTTTTGCCTGAACTCCGTGTTCGCAACGGAACGGGGAGTATGCAAAACTCGCAACCTCCGCTGGCGGGGTGTAGTTACCCACCTGGGCTTAGAACAAAGAAAACGACCTACAGAGAAGACTGAAGACTGCCTGTCTCCAGCTTCTGTGATCTTACAACCTGTCTGGCAACCAGCAACATCTGAAACCCTGGGAGGACTGCTGCCTTCAAAAAAGACTCCAATCTCCCATGGACAGCGGACCTGTCCTGAAGAAACCTACTCCAATTACTTCGGATCCAGGTGGATCCGCGTCTCCTGCTCACTCTGCATCTGATGCCCACGGCCCGAGTATGAGTGGTTCACCTGTGCAGTGAAGTCCTCCGGCGATCCTGACCTCATATCCAGTGTTGTCTGACCTCTCCTGCTCTCCACAAAGGTGCCTGCATTGTGAATCCAGAGGCTCCCCCCGACTGCGACTGGCTCCAGTAAGAAGGCTCCAAAGTCGAAAGGCACCCCTGCACCCAAAGCCCCTGGGCCTTGGTGAGCTGAACCGATGGTGCACCTATGACCCCATACATCCCAACTTACCTCTGCTGTCGTTGATCTTCCTCTTGCGACCTACGGTGCCACGCCTGCAGCCTCTTTGCCAAAAGAAGAATCCCTATTGAAAAGCATTGGGCCCTGACGTCGAATTGGCACCCTGCACCCGGCCGCCCCTGTGCCACTGGTGCTGCGTGTTTGGTGATGCTTTGAAAGCTTGGCCCCTGCAACTGATCTACTTACCTGTATACAGTGTGGCTCTAGGCACCCCCTGTCTCCATTGGAAAGCATTGGGCTGAAATCCGATTTTGAGCTCTGCAACCTGGGACTGTAAGTTTGATATTTACCTGTTTAACCGCAATATATTGTTTTCTCCATAGGATAACATTGGACTGTGTTGAAAAGTTTCTAACAGTCGATTTTTGGAAGTGAAAAGTATTTTTATTTTTAAAAAAACATACTTACCTTATCACGAAGATCTTGGTCTTAAAATAAAATACAAAGTATATTTTTCGAAAATTGATCTGGATCTCCTTCTTGAATCGTGTGTCCATTATTGATCACTGTTGTGCAATAAATGTCTTACACTCCTCTGCGTTAGGCCTCAGGCTGCTCACCGACACTTCCACTAATAGAGCACTTTGGGTTTCATATTGAGCCCTGTACACTTTTGCGGAACCCCTGGACCCAGTGCACAGTATTACCACCCAGTGAACATTGAGTAGCTTTGTGCACTTATAGCAGGTATCTATAGGTTTGGCAGAGGACTAAAATGTGTGTGTCAATGCTTTCATTGGTTCAAACTGGAGATGTTGCACATCTGACCAGGCAGGAGAGCCTGTCCCTGCTTTGCAGATGTAGGAAACTGCATCTTCCATTGCATCTGTTGCAAGGCATTGGAAGTCCCAGCAGTGTAGTACATAGTGCCGTCCACTTAAGTGCATCACTGGTAGTTCCTACATATTCGCAAAGTGAAGAGATGTTAAGTACCTAAATATTTTTATACTTTTGTTCTATGTAGGGGAGCTTTAAGCTGGAGCCGCAACATTGGGAGTATGGGAAAGTGGTGCCCTTCTATCGGGATGCCTTCAAATGGCTGAAACCCTTCTACTCTAAGAGTAAGAGCTTCCTGAAGATACACTCTGCACAGGAAGAGCTGCCCTGCGGTCACACGCAGGAATTGCACGTGGACTACATCATCCAGCGAAACGAGCTGCATGAGCACGCAGAACATATGGACCTGTTCTACCTGGTAATGTCCTGGGAAATAGATTTGAGGAAATGGGGTTGAATTGAGGGATGAGGCTGACATGGGGAGATTGTGATTTTATAAAGGAATAGGATCCACAAAGCTGAAAATATAAGCTGTAGTGCTGGGAGCCCACAAAATTCCCTGTCTTTCTGTGAGGTGTGGGAGCTAAAGTCTGATTCCACATCTAGTAACACAGCCAGTGACACACAGATTACTAGGCTTCACTTTTGCGTCAGTGCTTATCTTCACCCAAAGGTCCTTAACCAATGTCACACCCTGACTAGCCACTGGTGACACTGCTATCTTAATTGCTATGTGGTTCATTCAATATCTCAGCTAAAAAGCACAGACTGCTGCTTCATTGTCTCCTCCCTCCATCCAATTCAACATTCCTAACATCCACTAGATGTCAAAGGGCCCCATAATGCAAGGTGCACTGTAGGGCTTGTAGAGTATGAGGGTCTGAGAAGGTTGCAGGTCTGGTAAGGACCACCTGTTTATCCTTTAATCCTCACAAATGACAGCTTGAATAGTCAAAGTCATGAGACCTTGTGAGAGTTAGCTAATGGACATATGTGCATGTGTCTGTTGGCTTAAAAGCATAGTCCTGGGCGCATCAGTAACCTGCATCATGGCTCTCGCTACCAGGACACCGATGCTGACTGGTTCAATCCCTCCCCCAGGTTTCATCCAAAGGAGGAATCATTCACGAAGGAACTAAGAAGATAGCAGTTGACAAAGAGCATGGTAGGTATTGTGGTCTTTTACTCTGTTTGTTCACTGTTGTGATCTCTGCACAGCTTCCTTTCTGCTCTGACCCCACTGCTTCCTGACTCGATAGCGATAGAAAGCTCCTCATTGAACAGATCTATGCACTTCTCCTCTTTTTGCCTAGCCCATTGTCTCAAAATGATTATCTCTTGACTGAAGATGTACCATCTAACCACCACCTTCTCTTTTCCTGATCTCATCCCTCATCGCAGTTCTTATGGGCACCTTCTCCATTGAACTTCCTATAAGCACAGAGTTCGCGCCGTTGGCCAAGGTGTTGGTCTTCACCATCTTCGAGGACGGCGAGGTCGCTGCTGCCACAACTAATCTCAACGTAGTGAAGTGCTTCAAGAATGAGGTGAGCACTCAGTGCCTTTCCTACACTACACAATAAATGTTAGTAATTTAGTAGATATGTTAACCACACTTTACAATACCTGGCAAAAAATCATCTTATCGAAACAGAAACTTTAAAAACAATTGAGTTGACGGGTGATGAGAGGAGGTGACCTACACAGTCTGCCTTCTTTGTGATGTAATGTATAGTCTTTACTAAAGGGTGGTGGGGGGAGAGGGGGAAGGGGGGTTTGTGTGGTCAAAGCACTTGTAGATGCAGTCTCACCCGAGGTCTGTTATTCTTAACTCTATCCTCACTTGCATCAGTTTCTAGGACATTTTGGGTCTATCTTTTACAGCACACTTCTCAAAGAGACTCACTGTCTTTTAGTATGCATACCATGGGCTTTGGTACCTCACTTTCAACCCATCGTGTCTTGGATTAGCCTCTTTTAGTTATGATTGTCAAATCATGTCTCGGCTCAGCCAATTGGAGTATGTCTCGCTCACATGATGCTTTGGCTACTTAAATGAATTCTTCCTCTTCCAATAGAATGCTTGCTTTGCAAAGCATTAGGGACTCTTTCCTGAAAGATTCGAAGTGATACGATTCCACCCGATGGCCGTGAAAATAGGCCGGCGATTAAGCGCATAATACCTCATACACGGAATGGGACAGTAATTAAGGATAATTGCATATGGAACAAAAACGTGTTTGCAGACTCAGCGATTAAGATTAAAGCATTTTTTGAAAGTGCCATTCGACTTGGGTTCACATCACATGGAATACAGTTCGTGGATTGAGTGAACTATTTCTTTGCCCTGAAGAAGCCCGCAAGGGTGAAACGCATTGGCTGTTGTATGTTTAATAAAGAACTAAATGATCTACAAAACCAAAAAGTGAAAGACTCGCCATTTCTGTCATCGCTTTCGTGCATCATTTGTGGGATTTGAACCTTACAAACTTTTGTTCTTGTAATGATGCCTCTCCCAGTCTTTTGCATTTCAGCATTAGGGACTACTTTAACACAAGTGATGTTAAAAGTACTAATTCCATTATGATACACCTGCCCTAACAGGTTTCATTATGGTTAATCGACATTGACAAGTATGAAGCTGAGAGTCAGTCCTTCCACTAATTGAACTTATGGCATTCTGATCATGCACAAATATCGTCAGCAAGCAATTAATTCAAGGGCTCAATCTGTTGCTTTAATTAAATATTGTTCCTGTTCCTCTGTTTGTGCAACTAGTCACTATTATTGGGGCAATGCTGACTGAGCACTGCAATTAGGTTATTTTCTACTTAGTATCAAAATAAAGACAAATGGGAGCAAAACAAGTTTGTGCCCATCATTGTCAGCCTTTGGTCTAACAGCTTCAAAGTGGAACACAAAGTGGTGCACTCTGAGCTGGAGCACATCGCTTCCCAAGCCATCCACTCCCAGGCATCTTCTTTTGTTTGGTAAATAAGCAAATAGAACAATCACTTGAGGCCTGATTTAGACTGGTGGATATCCCTTCCGTCTTATTACAAGTGCATTTGGATGTACTACACTTGTAATTAGGCATGTAGTACACTTGTAATAAGGTGGACATGATGTCGATCATGTTTGTAATTGAGTCCTGTCCGCAAAACAGTAAATCATGCCCTTAGTTACTCTTCCATTTCAGAAAGGCCGACCTCCACCCACAACACAAGTAAAACCAGTACCTCAACAGGGCAAACCTCCACCCACAACACAAGTAAAATCAGCCCAACACCAGGGCAAACCTGCACCCACAACAGAAGTAAAACCAGCTCCACAGCGGGGCAAAACACCAACCACAAAACACATAAAACCAGCACCACAACAGGGTAACACCACAGCACAAGTAAAACTTGCACCACAACAGGGCAAACCTCCAACCACAACACAAGTAAAACCAGCACCACAACAGGGCAAACCTCCAACCACAAAACACATAAAACCAGCACCAGAACAGGGTTAAGCCACACCCACAGCACAAGTAAAACCAGCACCACAAAATGGCAAACCTCCAACCACAACACAAGTAAAACCAGGTCCCCAACGGGGCAAAACTCCAACCACAAAACACATAAATCCAGCACCACAACAGGGTTAACCCACACCGACAGTACAAGTAAAACTAGCACCACAACAGGGCAAACCTCCACCAAAAACACAAGTAAAACCAGTACCACATCAGCTGGTCAGCAGCACAGTCCTCTCCTCCTTTCTTTGCCACATAAAGATGGCACTAAACAGAAGTTTCTGAAGATGCCTGACCAGCCTGTACCCCTCTCAAACAGCAAGCCCTTCCAGTGTATTCCTTTCTTTGCCTGGCAGTCCATGCAGAAGGAACAGGGGTGTAGTTTGGGTATTGTTGGGCAATTTGTTGCTGCGTGAATCACCCTGGTGAGATCAGAACACCCCATGCCCCCAGTGGGGTCCCCTGCTCATGGCTATGTCAGAGAACAAATACTTGCATCTTCTTTTGCAGTGTGCTATTAAAGCCATCTCTATTTTACATGCAAACCAGATACAAGTTGGGATAATGCAATGCAAACCTTTGCGAACTCCCTCGAAATGGATGAAATGGCCCACCCGCATGAGAGATATTCTGATTAACTAACACATACCTAGGCCCACTGGGTGGGTGGAATCAACTATCTGTGGTGCATAAGGCGCAGTGGCTGAAAGACTCAGAGGCCTGATTGGCCCACTTTAGCCTAATTGTTATATTTTACTACCCAAACAACAGTGATCGGATGCATTTCTTTGCTTTCAACAGCACACGTGCTGCACCACTGCAGGGCAAGCAACATTAGTGGAATCATTAGGGGTTTAAAAAAGGAGGTCTACATTATTCCAGTGAAATAATTTTTTTTAAATAACATTCCCAGTCAAGCAAATCTCAAGCAACAATTCCCACAAGCTCAGTGTTAGATATTGCACGCCTCATATGCCCAGTCTCAAATGTGGGAAGTTCAGTCAGCCCATTCTTGCAGTATTGCACTTACCACATGCCTATTATTTTGGATGATAAGATTTTATGAGCTCTCTGATAGCTACTGAACATTTACCCAATAACAGTTATGATCAATATTAGACACCCGTAAACAAGAATGCCCATTTTCATGTGACTGCTAACAAGTATTACCAGAATCTGCATGCACCAAAAAAAAAAGAGGTTGGCAGTTTCACATAATCTGGAAGAGATATTGCCAGTTCCCACAGTACCAGGTATCCAGGCATGCCTATTTGGGCATCTCAGTACAAGACATTGGCAACTTCCAAAGGTATCACAAGCTCCCATGTCCATGAATACACTCTAGCCCCAGCACCCTCACTTCTTTCCTGACACTTCCAGTGAGGCAGTGAAGACTCACCCCAGACCTTTGTGACACAGTGGTGATCCCAGCTCCATGTTTCAATAGAGCAGCTCTAACAGATGCAAGCAAACAGAAGGCAGTTCCTTGCCATCAGAGTGGCAACTGGCCACTCACAAACTCAGGCAGTGTTCATGACAATAAGGGGGATAGAGGACCCTGGCAATAAAGGCACAGCGCCTAGACCCTCCAGACATCTTTTCAAATCATTGTAGGCACTCTCATTTAAAAGGACGGTTAGGATCAGACACCTGCATAGGTATGGGCAGAGTTCTTTAGATAAAGTGTTTCAAAATCCATTCCTTTTTGTGGTTTTGACGAATTGCACATGGAGAAAGGTTATTTGATGGCACAGTTGAAGGGCGCTTCTCTTACAGATGCCTAAGATACTGAAGCTCGATCTGCTGCCTGTCTGGCAGGCTAGTGACCATCTGCCTTTTCATGAGACCTGGTGAACATACCTCCACTGTTGACCACATCCTACAGAGCTTGCTTTCTCAGTGGACTGTACTTTGCCAGCGCGTCACATTGAGAATCGGTCAATCTTAAAAGAGTTTCCAGGGTAGCTTGTTGACTTGGCTTCAGACCGCAGTAAACAATGAGGACAGCCAATGTTGGCATATCAATGCTGAAGGTTCACCCTCAGTTAAGCAGCCTTTGCTCGACTGTGAAACTGATGCTCTTGTCCTTAGTTGTTAAAGCAGTAGTTGTGTGGCCAAGTCTGAGTGTACATCTCCTTTGGATGTGTTGGGCTCGGAGATGCACAACGGGATCCTGGGTTGGTGTCCGGTGCAGGAGAAGCCCAAATGCTTTCCCTGGCCAACAGGACCTTATATGGTCAACCAGGCAGTCAAAATTAGTTTATTTCAGCCTTTTTGGGGCGCTTGCGTAAAGACATCCTTGGAGATACCAGGAAGAATGTCTTGCTGGGAGGACAGGACCATTTTCAGGCCAATCATTGCCATGTGAAAGCCCCAGAGGACTGCTGAGACCTGCTTAGAAAGGGTGGGAGGGGGAGGAAAGGGAAATGGGCTCTAAGGTTAGTGGTAAATGAAGAAACATTAGGATTGAAGTGGGCCCAGATGGTCAATGGAAAGAATGCCCTTTCCATTGTGCTCCACCCGTCAATCCCAGTGAAAGATCAAGGTATCTTAGCAGTAGTGTGAACTTAGTTGATAGTACTACCTTTTTTA
Organism: Triturus cristatus; assembly: GCF_964204655.1. Classification (NCBI taxonomy): domain Eukaryota; kingdom Metazoa; phylum Chordata; class Amphibia; order Caudata; family Salamandridae; genus Triturus; species Triturus cristatus. Next base: position 1,717,719,767 of record NC_140590.1, read on the forward strand.
TTATTTTTGGATGACATAAACAGCGGCATTGGGGCATATCTATTGAAATAGTTATTATAATTATTATGCTTAAATAACAGTTTGAAAACACGCAGGTTGATCAACCATGCATATGGGTATTGAGAATCTAAGTTGTCGTGTTTCCATTTTGTGTAGAGGCAAAGAGACGCCTCTTAACTTCTGTTTTGGGTTTTTGTAGGTGACCTTGGGATTCTCTCAAGAAGAGGCATTACCTGGTGCTGATATCTCCCTTCACCTGCACTCGGCTGCCGGTTCTCTATGCGCTGTCCGTGCTGTGGATAAGAGCACGGTACTGATGAAACCCGAGGAGGAGCTCACAAGTGAAAAGGTGAGTAATGCTGCCGCTCCAGCCCAACCTGTCGGCACTGTCAACAGAAGATACTGAAGACAGAAAAGAGGCCATGTGCAGATTATAGGCATAGGGTTGAGGTCACCATGGATTTCCATTCTTCTCCGCCCTCCATCCCTCTGAAGGTGTTGAGACACTTGCATTTAGAATGACTCACGCCGGAGGTCATGATTCCTCTACTCAAGCAGGCGAGTGCTCAGCCCCTCCCACCCTCCCGCCCCTCGCCATTACAAAATGGAGCCACCAGGCCGGAAGCGAAGCGGACGGGCGCAGCGGGCGCGCTGTCAGCGCGCCGAAGGCGCGCCTAAGGCAAGCCCGTCTGCGCCCGTCCGCGACAGGCCGGGACCCGGGGCCATAATCCCTGTCCCACCCTCCAGCCATCCACGGCCATTGAGCAAACGCTCCATCTCTTATTCAGGGAACGAGCTAAGAAAACTAAACACCGCTGACTCTCAGACCCAAGCATCATGTGCACAACTGGAACCCTTAAGCACCTTGGGACCAGTCAGCTGTTGGAACTGCCACTGGCTGAGCAACCCCTGGCACTGCCCCACCAACCTCTCTACCCTCGAAGTAACTCTAAAATGTATCTATCTTAACGTAAGGTCCCTCCCCAAACATGCAATTGAAGTATGGGACATTGTAGAAAGTGATCAACCAGACCTAGCTTTCATTACGGAGACTTGGCTAGATAACCACAATACCCCGGATATTGCCACGGCCCTCCCAGACAACTACAAAATTCTCAACTTGAATAGGAAGAAAAAGAAGGGAGGGGGGGTAGCACTGCTGTTTAAAGACTCATTTTCTTGAAGACAAGAAGTGATCACTCAGGCCAGTACCCACGAGGTTATGGCATTTTCTTTATCCTCTAACACCACCATCCTATTTGGTGGAGCCGTCATCTACAACCCCCCGGGCTGTACCTCTGAATTCAACACTCATCTCTTGGCACAAGTTATGCCAATCTGCCTTCAGAACAAAAATATATTACTCCTAGGGGACTTTAATATCCACTACGATGACAGTAATAACCTCCTCACTAAACAACTAACTGAAAATATGGAGATACTGCAGCTGTCTCAGAGAATTAACCAACCAACCCATCAGGCCGGACACACCCTCGACCTGATTTTCTCCAATATTAACCCTATCTCCATCTCAGGGATAAGACCACTACCATGGACAGACCACTCCTTGGTTGAATTTGATATTCAATTACCGGCTAAAAACACTAGGCCCTCCTATCAGACAGCAACCCACAAAAGACGTTATGCTAACTTCAAGGTTGAAACTTTCAAGAAACACTTTGTACATCCCCCTACAGGAGAAATAAGTGTTGATGAAGCAACAGATAGACTGCAGGACCACATCGCAATGGGTCTCGAGCACTGCACTCGACAGTGTCGGAATCCCAAACCCAGGCGCACCATGTCAGAAAAGTGGTACGGCCAGGAACTGAAATCACTAAAAAGGAAATGCACCATGCTAGAACACAAATGGAGGTTAACAAAATCCCAAGAGACTAGGTCAATCTACAAATAGTTAATGAGCTATGTAGCCCGCCCAGTTTATCATCTAATCTGATTCCTTCGCAAATCAGTTGCGACAAAATGAACAACTTCTTTTGTGAAAAGATAGACAAGATCTATTCTTCCTTCCCCAACCCCGAGGCGGGCTCCCCGATGGACCACGAGCCACCCACCTCCCAAGCCCACTGTACTAGCTTCGGCCCATTCTCTGAAGAGGAAGTGGGCAAAGCAATGCTCAAAATTAAATCTGGCTCCCCCTTGGACCCTTGCCCCCATCATATTTTCCGACAACTCATTCCTTTAATTTGCCCTGCAGTATCTCAAGTGCTGAATCACTCGCTAGAAGCGGCAGAATTTCCATCCAGCTGGAAGAACGCCACAGTCACCCCCCTTCTAAAAAAAGCAGGCCTAGATATCAACAACCCGGCCAACTATAGACCCATTTCCCAACTTCCCTACTTGTCGAAAGTCCTGGAGAAACTGGTCAACAGGCAACTGGTCAGTTTTCTCGAAACGAATAACCTACTGGACATCACGCAAACAGGTTTTAGGGCCAACAACAGCACGGAAACAACTCTCCTGGCCGTGCTTGACAACATCAGAATGCATGTGGACCAGGGGAAAACAGTTGCCCTAATCCTGTTGGACCTCTCGGCGGCATTCGACACCGTCCCACACAAACTGCTCCTGGAGTCTTAGCATCTAGAGGCATTAGGGACAGAGCACTGGGATGGCTGCGGTCTTTCCTATCGGAAAGATCACAATCGGTGCACCTGGGCAAGTTCTCATCCCCCCGCCGGATCATCAAATACGGGGTCCCGCAGGGGGCCTCGCTAAGCCCTACTCTGTTCAACGTTTTCGTGTCTTCCCTGGCTGGAATCGGCAGAAAATGGGGTGTTGAAATCTGTTCCTATGCGGATGACACCCAACTCACTGTAATCTTGGACGAGAAGAACAACCCCAAGGACAGGCTTCTAAACTGTCTCTCTGAGTTGGCTGAATGGATGCACAAGCACTACCTTAAGCTAAATGCAGACAAATCAGAGATACTGCTGTTCGGAGGCCACACTCAACTGTGGAACGACACCTGGTGGCCTGAAGCCCTGGGTATCCCTCCTGCCCCGACATCAACAGCAAGGAATCTTGGAATAACTATTGACACCTCCCTCTCCATGAAAACTCATGTAGCCGCTATATGCGGTAAAGGCTTTGCAACTCTGAAGATGCTTAAAAGAGTCTTTCCATGGATTGCAATAGAGTGCAGAATCCTAGTTCAGTCTCTCCTGATGAGTAGGCTGGACTATGGAAACTCCCTGTTCGTAGGCATGGCAGAGTACCTATTCACCAAACTTCAAATGGTGCAGAACGCAGCAGCCAAGGCTATCTGCATGAAAAGAAAATTCGACTCGGCCACAAATTGTCTGCGTGATCTACACTGGTTGCCAATGAAGCAAAGAGCAACTTTTAAAATGTTGTGCATCACTCATAGAGCACTGCACAAGACAGGCCCTCTCATCCTTAGAAACAGGATTCAGTTCTACACTCCCACCAGAAACCTCCGCTCACAAATCTCGGCGCAAGCCAGTATCCCCCGGGTAAAGAGAGCCAGGATGGGTGAACGAGCCTTTTCCCACGTCGCTGCAAGGAAGTGGAACGAACTTCCTGTGGCCCTCCGACTCACAGAATGCCACCTGGCATTTAGGAAACAACTAAAAACCTTCCTTTTCCCCCACTCCGACTAAACCACCCAACTATGCCCACTGCACCCAAACTTTAGCAATCACAGCGCCGTGATATCCCTTTGGGATGATTGTTAGCGCTCTATAAGAAACCTAAATAAAATAAATAAAAAGAAAGCTATTGAGAGGGATCCCACATCTCAGAGGAACAAAAGGATGGATTCTCACTATTTTTCAGGCTAGAAGACAAGTCCAGGTCTCTATTTTATATTGTATTATAGCAGGAAATGGTTTATTTGCTAAATTTACCATCATATATTCCCTAATTTACACCAGGAGAGTTGAATAGCACCAAAAGACAGACAGGATGCTTGCTTCCATATCTCCACCTGCACATCACAGCAGAACTTTCGCTGTTTTCAAGTAAAAGTCACTCATTTGGTCTGCGGTCAGCATCTAGAGGGCTTTCCAAGCCCTCTAGATGTTCTAAGTGATATCACAGACAAAGGCCTCACTTTTGTTGTCTTTTTGATGTCACTCAAAATCCCTCAGGGAAAAGCATTGCTGTTATTCAGTTGCCCATCTATAATTTTATAAATTCCCTTAATCTGACATCCTTTTCATCTTTCATCACTCCCATCCTACTCCTCCCTTAGCACAGCAGTCTATTGGATAAAAAAGTCAACATTCAGTTTAGTCAGTTCCATGAGTTCCTTCAACACTCCGTGCAAAGTGTATATAAAACACACAAAAAATGATTAAGCAATAATATGTATTTATATAGATTTTTATTTTTTATTAAGCACAAACAGTGACCCAGAGATGTATGGGGGAGCTAGCGAGTCACAGATATGCCAAACTAACTCTACAGACTGCTGGTCAAGATTAAAAGTATGGGCTAAATATTAAACTGTCTCCTAAATTTTGTATGACTGTATTCACTCCTTATCTGACAAAGAAGTTGCAAACAAAAATCTAGCCGTCCACTCAGCTACAATAAAACATGCTAGACAAGCAGCTGCAGATTTTGGATTACCTGAAGGTGCACACATCAGAAGTCAGAACTGCAGGAAGTGGGGACCTTGATCATAGAATGCTCTCTGTGCAATGCACATGCATTTAAAACAAAACATGTTCCGCAAAGGGCGGTCAATGAAGATTGGTTAAATGATGGGCCACTGTGTCCACTCTCCCAATGCCCAGAACTAATCTGGCTGCAAAACTGTATTGTCTGCAGGATCCGGGTCAGGGATTGAGGCAGGCCAACCTACAGAGAATCACCATAGTCCAATAAATCCATAAATTGCACAGGCAGCAGTTTCCTTGGAGTCCTCAATGCATGAAGCTGTTAATTGATTAGATTGAGGCTTTGAAGTCAAACTACAATTGATAAAGTCTCAACCTCTATCACCATCTCCTCAGCTGGCAGAGGGAAACCTTTTATAGGAGTCCGCCAATGATTGGACAAAAGTTAGTATTTACTGCAAGCTACTAGGCCCTCTGCATTGCACTGTAACTCATACTCCTTCACCTTCAATCATTTGGATATGTCCATTAAAGAACACAGAAAGCTCTCCTGGACAGTTTCAACTGAGGCCCTGACCTCACCTTGAAAGATCAATCTGGTGTCGTCCACCTATGGATAGAACTCAAACGCAAAGGAACTAATGATCACGGCTGAAGGTCTAACATTAATACTCATCAGCAGGGGGCTGATAGAAGGAACTGGTGATTGTTCTTGTATCCTTGGAGTGGGATCTGTGATTCTCAAAGGTGACAGCTTGGGTCCTATCTGTCTAAGCCAATTTGGAACAATTCCTCCCACTTCCCTGAATTGATGAAAGGCTGGGAGATGGCATAACAATCCAGAAAGATAACAGCATTATCAATAAAGCTGGCCTACTGGTGTTTAAGGCTAAATGAAGATAATCAAAGATGTACATTTGTGGTTTAATCTGAATCCGTCCTGCACCTGATCAAGTATATTATTGTTTTACATACAGCCTGGCAACAGACAACATTGTTTTTTGTAATTTGATGATTACAAAGAGGAACTTCTACAAAATACATGGTTCAGACAATATGTACTTTTAAAATAGAAGCATAAAATGGAAAACACTATTTTTAAATGGAGAAACAAATTGACAAAGGTTTGAAGTGATTGACTTCAATATACAACAGCAATAGTTTTCTGTTCTTTATACTAGACACAAAAGTTTACCAGACAAGTCATATTGTAGTATTCTAGGCTTTTAAAAACATTTTGGCAGCCTGTAAATGTAAATGATCTTTTAAAGACATATGTGTTGCTGGGGTCTTGTGAATTACCAGCCTGTGATCAAATCTCCCTGTACTTGGGACCTCAATAAACCATTCATTTTTCTATCTTGCTGTTTATAATGTCACTATAAGCCCTATACTGTGTCTTGGACTTGTAATTCACTGCCACTCACCTTTTACTGTACATATTTTCTTCCCAGAAACACACCTGGTCTATTTTTGTCACATTGAGTTCCATTCTCTCCTCCCCTTTAGGTGTTCAACAAGATCCGGCCTGGTTATTTTGGGGGCTACCCTTACCAAACGGAGGACCAGGTGGAATCGCCCTGCCCAGACTACCCTTTCTTCCCTGGAATAATGCCCCGTCCCGCTGATTTGGGTCGGTTATCGTCATCCCGGAGAAGGCGCTACAGTATGCCATGGCGGCCTCGGAGGAACCCTGACGTCTACAGCTTGGTGCAGGTAAGCTGAGTGTGCACTGTATTACAACTTTACACTTCAACTCATGTCAAAGCCCTCACTGGGTGCAAGGAGCAGCTTGTACACTAACAAACACTGCCACCCACAAATGGAGTCTACAAACACTGCCACCCACAAAAGGAGTCTTAGAGCCCTCACTGAGCCCTGGGAGCAGTCAGTACAGAATATTATCACCCCGGGGGAGTCTTTGAGCCTCTGCCGAGTACAGAGAGCAGCCTGTACATCATATCACAATCTTATCTAAAGAGAGTGTTAGAGCCCGTAGTTAGTGTTGGGAGTAGTGAGTGCGTCACCTCACATTCTCATCCACAGAGAGTGTTAATGTCCTCACTGAATGCAGAGGGCAGACCAGTGCTTAATTTGTAAATAAATAAGTTCCAGGGCCCTAGGCATTGCTCAGGAGGCCATGCAGCTTACACTATCAACTGTAACTGCCATCCTTGGCACCTGCCAGTATAAAGCGCCCTACTAAACATCACACTCCTATTAATGTGACGTTTGGATAATTGCAGGCCACCCAAAGCAGAAAGAGTGTCCTGAACGCTCTAGAATTGTTGTTTAAAATGTATTTATTAGTTAAACTGATGTACTCGTACAAAAATAGACAGACAGCATTACCAATGTGGTGGGCTATCATAAGTAAGTGCCAGTGGCACGCACCCGAAACACCGAAACAAATTAAGCACTGGAGCAGGCTGTAAACTTCCTCCAACTGCTACCCCCAGAGGGCGTGTTAAAGTCCACAATAAGTGCAGGGAGCAGTCTGCTCATCATAACTCGTTTTCAACTTTCGAGGGCCCTCACAGACAATAAAAGCCTCAGTGAGTTTAGGGAGTGCCTTGCGGTCCACCTCACATTCTCATCCTCAGAGAAAGAATAAAAGTCCTCATTGAATGCAGGGGACAATCTGTACATTTCCTCAATGTTACCTTCTGATGGATTGTTAAAACCCTCACTGAGATCAGGGGGCAGTCTGTACATCTCTTCGCACTGTCACCTCAGAGCGAATTACAGAGCCCCTGATGTGTGCTGGGAGCGGCCTGTACAGCTCCTCAGACACTGATCTCCTGAAGGAGTTCTAGAGGACTCTCTCAATTCTGTGTGCAGTCTTCCCGTTACCAAGCACTGCCACCTACAGGAGTCTTAGAGCCCTCACTGAGTTTGGGAAGAGGTGGATCAGTCCCTCACAGTGTCACCCTCAATTGGTACCAGACCTCTCAGTGAGTGAGTTTGGGGATCAATCCAGACATCACCTCACACCCGGTAATGAGTGTAAGTCAATCAATCAATCAATCATGACATTTGTATAGCGCGCTACTCACCCGGAAGGGTCTCAAGGCGCTGGGGGAGAGGGGTCCGTTACTGCTCGAAAAGCCAGGTCTTGAGTTGCTTCCTGAAGGAGAGGTGGTCCTGGGTTAGCCGAAGGTGGATGGGGAGGGAGTTCCATGTCTTGGCTGCCAGGTAGGAGAAGGATCTTCCTCCGGCGGTGGCTCTGCGGATGCGTGGGACGGCGGCGAGGGCGCATGCGCAGGGTGTTGAAGCACGATGATGAGACGGCGTTGACTTGTCTGGTCATCGAGAGGGAGGAGTCCAGGATGAAGCCCAGGTTACGCGTGTGGTCCGTTGGCTTGGGGGTGGTGCCCGGGGCAGGCGGCCACCAGGAGTCGTCCCACGCAGAGGGTGATGATCCCAGGATGAGGACTTCCGTCTTGTCTGAGTTCAGTTTCAGGCGGCTGTTCTTCATCCACTCGGCGACGTCTTTCATCCCTTCGTGTAGGCTTGTTCTGGCGGTGGCTGGGTCATTGGTGAGGGAGAGGATCAGCTGGGTGTCGTCGGCGTAGGAGATGATGTTGAGGATGTGTTGGCGTGCTATGGCTGCGAGGGGGCTCATGTAGACGTTGAGGAGGGTGGGGCTGAGCGAAGATCCCTGTGGTACACAGTAGATGACTTTGGTGGCCTCGGATCTGAACGGGGGAGGTGGACTCTCTGGGTTCTTCCGGCGAGGAACGAGATGATCCACTCCAGTGCCTTCTCTTGGATTCCGATGTCGCTGAGGCGATGCACTAGGGTGCGGTGGCAGACCGTGTCGAACGCTGCGGAGAGGTCCAGGAGGATGAGGGCCGCTGTTTCCCCGTTGTCGAGCAGGGATCTGATATCATCAGTGGCTGCGATGAGGGCTGTCTCGGTGCTGTGGTTGGCTCGGAAGCCGGACTGCGAGTTGTCGAGGGATCCGTTCGTCTCGAGGAAGGCGACAAGCTGTCTGTTGACGGTCTTCTCGATGACTTTGGCAGGAAAAGGGAGGAGCGAGATGGGGCGAAAGTTCTTGAGGTCGGAGGGGTCCGCTGTTGGTTTCTTCAGGAGGGCGCTGATCTCGGCGTGCTTCCAGCTTTCCGGGAAGGTGGCGGTGTTGAAGGAGGCGTTGATGATGTCCCGGAGTTGGGGTGCGATGATGGAGTCGGCCTTGTTGAAGACGTGGTGGGGGCAGGGGTCGGTTGGGGATCCGGAGTGGATGGTGTTCATCGTGCGGGTGATGTCTTCGGTGCTGACCGGGGTCCAGGCGCAGAGGGTGGTGGTGGGGGCGTTGGTTCGGTGGTTGGGTGCGAGGTTGGTGCGCCGAAGCTGTTGTGTATTTCGGCGATTTTGCGGTGGAAGAACGAGGCGAGTGAGTCGCAGAGGTCTTGTGAGGGAGTGATGTCGTTGTTTCCGGCGCTGGGGTTGGAGAGCTCTTTGATGATGCTGAAGAGTTCCTTGCTGTTGTGGGCGTTGTTGTCCAGACGTTCTTTGAATGCTGTCTTCTTGGTGGTGCGGATCAGCTGGTGGTGTTTGCGGGTGGCGTGCTTGAGGGCAGTCATGTTGTTTGTGGTCTGGTCTTTGCGCCATGTTTTCTCAAGGGTGCGGCAGTTCTTCTTGGAGTTCTTAAGTTCGTCGGTGTATCAAGAGGCTTTCTTGCTGCCGGGTCTGCTGGGAGGGGTCTTCAGAGGTGCGAGGACGTCTGCGCTGTTGGTGATCCACTGTGTGAGGTTGCTGGCTGCTTCGTTGGGGTTTGTTGTGCTGGCAGGAGGGTTCTGGCTGAGGGAGGTGGTGAGCTGGTCGGCGGTGATCTTGTTCCAGTTCCTGCGAGGGACCTGTTGCGGGTGGTGGTGGGTCGTGGTTCTTCTGAAGCTGAAGTGGATGCAGCTATGGTTAGTCCAATGTAGTCCGGTGGAGTGGCTGAAGGAGATGTGCTTGCTGGAGGAGAAGACTGGGTCAAGCGTGTGGCCGGCGTAGTGGGTGGGGGTGTTCACCAGTTGCTTGAGACCGAGGTTAGCGAGGTTGTCCAGCAGGGTGGTGGTGTTGCTGTCCTTGTTGTTCTCCAGGCGGAAGTTGAGGTCCCCTAGGAGGATGTAGTCAGCGGAGGGGAGGGCGTGCGGGCTGATGAAGTCTGTGATGTCTTCGCTGAATTTTGTGCGTGGTCCCGGGGGTCTGTAGATGAGGGTGCCTCTGAGTGTGGTCTTGGGGTCGGTGTGTATCTGGAAGTGGAGGTGTTCGGCGGCGGTGAAGGTGTCGTCGGAGCTGGTCGTGATGCGGATGGTGTTCTTGTGTATGATGGCGATGCCTCCTCCGGTTTGGTTGACGCGGTCCCTCCGTGTGATCTTGTATCCATCCGGGATGGCGATGGCGATGTGTGGTGCTGAGGAGGCGTTCATCCAGGTTTCCGTCAGGAAGGCGACGTCTGGCGATGTTGTGTCGAGCAGGTTCCAGAGTTCGACGGCGTGTCTGTGGACGGAGCGGGTGTTGAGCAGGATGCACTTGAGGTGGTTGCTGCTGGTGCTTGGCTTGGCGGGTGCGGTGCAGGTCCGGAGGCAGGTGAATTTGCAGGCTTGGCAGGTGAAGGGTCCGTGTGTGCGTTTCGGGGTGGCTTGGTAGCAGGCGGGGGTTCGGCCGGCGTTGAGTGCGTTGAGGGTGGCGGCGTCGTAGGTCCGTCGTGTGGTCTGGCGTCGGAGAGGACCAGAGGTCCTGGCGCTGGGCGCGGTCCAGGCGCAGACGGGCGTAGACGGGCTTGCCTTTGGCACGCCTTCGGCGCACAATCGCCGCGCCCGCTGCGCGTACGCGCGGACTCCGCCATAAATGGCGTAGTGGGAGGGGTGGAGTGGGAGGGAGGAGCAGCTGGGAGGCGGGAGCGGGGTGGCGCGGGGAGGGGATCGGGGTACAGAAGGCAAAAGGGGGGGCGGGCCACAGGGGAGCAGCGGCAGGGAGCGGGGAGGGCGAGAAAAGACGGAAAGACGGCGAGAACGAAACAAAAACAAGCACTGGTAGCGAGCAGGTAGAGGCAGGTAGGGAGACCGGGCACACTCACGGAGAGCCGGGCGGCAGGTGGAGCGACCGTTACCGACCAGGGTCAGATCAGGTCACAGCTCCCCGTCGCGCTGGAACACCTTAAGTATCCGGAGGGAGGGAGGAGCAGCTGGTAGGCGGGAGCGGGTGGCGCGGGGAGGGGATCAGGGTACAGAAGGCAAAAGGGGGGGCGGGGCCGCAGGGGAGCAGCGGCAGGGAGCGGGGAGGGCGAAAAAAGACAGAAAGACGGCGAGAACGAAACAAAAGCAAGCACTGGTAGCGAGCAGGTAGAGGCAGGTAGGGAGACCCGGCACACTCACGGAGAGCCGCGCGGTGGGTGGAGCGACCGTCACCGACCAGGGTCAGGTCAGGTCACAGCTCCCCGTCGCGCTGGAACACCTTAAGTATCCGGAGGGAGGGAGGAGCAGCTGGGAGGCGGGAGCGGGGTGACGCGGGGAGGGGATCGGGGTACAGAAGGCAAAAGGGGGGGCTGGGCCGCAGGGGAGCAGCGGCAGGGAGCAGGGAGGGCGAGAAAAGACGGAAAGACGGCGAGAACGAAACAAAAACAAGCACTGGTAGCGAGCAGGTAGAGGCAGGTAGGGAGACCGGGCAAACTCACGGAGAGCCGCGCGGCGGGTGCAGCGACCGTCACCAACCAGGGGCAGGTCAGGTCACAGCTCCCCGTCGCGCTGGAACACCTTAAGTATCCGGAGGGAGGGAGGAGCAGCTGGGAGGCGGGAGCGGGGTGGCGCGGGGAGGGGATCGGGGTACAGAAGGCAAAAGGGGGGGCGGGGCCGCAGGGGAGCAGCGGCAGGGAGCGGGGAGGGCGAGAAAAGACGGAAAGACGGCGAGAACGAAACAAAAACAAGCACTGGTAGCGAGCAGGTAGAGGCAGGTAGGGAGACCGGGCACACTCACGGAGAGCCGCGCAGCGGGTGGAGCGACCGTCACCGACCAGGGTCAGGTCAGGTCACAGCTCCCCGTCGCGCTGGAACACCTTAAGTATCCGGAGGGAGGGAGGAGCAGCTGGGAGGCGGGAGCGGGGTGGCGCGGGGAGGGGATCGGGGTACAGAAGGCAAAAGGGGGGGCGGGGCCGCAGGGGAGCAGCGGCAGGGAGCGGGGAGGGCGAGAAAAGACGGAAAGACGGCGAGAACGAAACAAAAGCAAGCACTGGTAGCGAGCAGGTAGAGGCAGGTAGGGAGACAGGGCACACTCATGGAGAGCCGCGCGGTGGTTGGAGCGACCGTCACCGACCAGGGTCAGGTCAGGTCACAGCTCCCCGTCGCGCTGGAACACCTTAAGTATCCGGAGGGAGGGAGGAGCAGCTGGGAGGCGGGAGCGGGGTGGCGCGGGGAGGGGATCGGGATACAGAAGGCAAAAGGGGGGGCGGGGCTGCAGGGGAGCAGCGGCAGGGAGCGGGAAGGGCGAGAAAAGACGGAAAGACGGCGAGAACGAAACAAAAACAAGCACTGGTAGCGAGCAGGTAGAGGCAGGTAGGGAGACCGGGCACACACACGGAGAGCCGCGCGGCATGTGGAGCGACCGTCACCGACCAGGGTCAGGTCAGGTCACAGCTCCCCGTCGCGCTGGAACACATTAAGTATCCGGAGGGAGGGAGGAGCAGCTGGGAGGCGGGAGCGGGGTGGCGCGGGGAGGGGATCGGGGTACAGAAGGCAAAAGGGGGGGCGGGCCGCAGGGGAGCAGCGGCAGGGAGCGGGGATGGCGAGAAAAGACGGAAAGACGGCAAGAACAAAACAAAAGTAAGCACTGGTAGCGAGCAGGTAGGGAGACCGGGCACACTCACGGAGAGCCGCGCGGCGGGTGGAGCGACCGTCACCGACCAGGGTCAGGTCAGGTCACCTTACACTTTCCCCCCTCACGTAGTGAAAGGAGTGTACTCAGCATCACGTCACACTCGTTACCAGAGTAAGTGTTTGAGCCTCAAAATAGCCAAAGAGGTAGTGAGCACATCTCATCACACTGTCACTCAGGAGTAAGTGCTAAAACCGTCAGTGAGTTATAGGGGCAGTCTGTACAAATCCTCACACTGTTACATCTAGCTGGAATGTTTAATTCTTTCAGTAAGTGCACATTCCCTGACACTTCCACTTGCAGAGGGAGTTTTTGACCACTCACTGAGATCATGAAGCAGCCTGCACATCTCCTTACACAGTCAACTCTCACTGAATGCAGGGATCACACTGTACATCTCAACACACAGTCAACTCTCACTGAATGCAGGGATCATTCTCTGTAACTCCTCGCTTAGTCAACTCTCATTAAATGCAGGGAACTGTCTGTGCATCTCACACAGTCATCTCTCACTGAATGCAGGGGTCACGCTGTACATCTCATCACACAGTCAACTCTCACTGAATGGAGGGTTCATTCTCTGTAAATCCTCACTTAGTCAACTCTCATTAAATGCAGGGAACTGTCTGTGCATCTCACACAGTCATCTCTCACTGAATGCAGGGATCACACTGTACATCTCATCACACAGTCAACTGTCCCTGAATGCAGAGAGCAATCTCTGTATTTCCTCAGACAGACAACTCCCCCTGAATGCAGGGAGCAATCTTTGCATCTCCTCACAGTCAACTCTCATTAAATACAGGGAGCAGTCTGTGCATCTCACACAGTCAACTCTCACTGAATGCAGGGAACAAGCTGTACATCTCCTCACACAGTCAACTCTCACTGAATGCAGGGATCACACTGTACATCTCCTCACACAGTCAACTCTCACTGAATGCAGAGATCACACTGTACATCTCAACACACAGTCAACTCTCACTGAATGCAGGGATCATTCTCTGTAACTCCTCGCTTAGTCAACTCTCATTAAATGCAGGGAACTGTCTGTGCATCTCACACAGTCATCTCTCACTGAATGCAGGGGTCACGCTGTACATCTCATCACACAGTCAACTCTCACTGAATGCAGGGATCATTCTCTGTATATCCTCACTTAGTCAACTCTCATTAAATGCAGGGAACTGTCTGTGCATCTCACACAGTCATCTCTCACTGAATGCAGTGGTCACGCTGTACATCTCATCACACAGTCAACTCTCACTTAATGCAGAGAGCAATCTCTGTATTTCGTCAGACAGACAACTCCCCCTGAATGCAGGGAGCAATCTTTGCATCTCCTCACAGTCAACTCTCATTAAATACAGGGAGCAGTCTGTGCATCTCACACAGTCAACTCTCACTGAATGCAGGGAACAAGCTGTACATCTCCTCACACAGTTAACACTCGCTGAATGCAGGAAACAAGCTGTACTTCTCCTCACACAGTCAACTTTCACTGAAAGCAGGGAGCAGTCCGTGCATCTCACAGTCAACTCTCACCTAATGCAGGGAGCAAGCTGTACATCTCACACAGTCAACTCTCATTACATGCAGGGAACAGTATGTGCATCTCCTCGGACAGTCAAGTCTCATTACTCGCAGGGAACAGTCTGTGCATCTCCTCGGACAGTCAACTCTCACTGAATGCAGGGAGCAACCTGTTCATCTTCTCACATAGTCAACTCTCATTAAATGCAGGCAACAGTCAGTTCATCTCACGCAGTCAACTCTCACTGAATACAGGGAGCAATCTCTGTATATCCTTGGACAGACCACTTTCACTGAATGCAGGGAGCAATCTCTGCTTCTCCTCGGACAGGTAGCTCTCACTGAATGCAGGGAGCAATCTCTGCATCTCTTTGGACACTCCACCCTCACTGAATGCAGGAAGCAAGCTGTATATCTTCTCACATAGTCAACTCTCACTGAATGCAGGGAGCAATCTCTTCATCTCCTCGGATACTCAACTCTCACTGAATGCAGGGAGCAAGCTGTACATATTCTACCATAGTCAACTTTCACTAAATGCAGGGAGCACGCTGTACATCTTCTCATATAGTCAACTCTCACTGAATGAAGGGAGCAAGCTGTACATCTTCTCACATAGTCAACTCTCACTGAATGCAGGAAGCAATTTCTGCATCTCCTGGGACACTCAACTCTCACTGAATGCAGGGAGCAAGATGTATATATTCTCACATAGTCAACTCTCACTGAATGCAGGGAGCAATTGTGAGAAAGTGGCTCTATATATACTGTTCCCAAATAGGTACATTGTGTATAGAGTCCACAGTCCCCAGAGGTTTGGCAGAGGCTAAAGTTAGATATAACCTTACTCTCTAAAGCGGTAGCTTGGTCGAACAGTAAGGCAGTATCAGAGGACAGTGTAAAGCATTTGTTGTACACACTCAGTCAGCAAATGGTCTCACACACTCAAGAACTGAACTCTAGGCCAATGGTTTGAATAAAAATATATGGTTGTTTTATGTTAGAACCAACAATAGGTATCAAAATATACTTTCTCAGAATGAGATGTTTTAGTTAAACGCTTTGCAATATGCAATTAACTTTTGTAGATAATAGTTACAGTTTGTTACTATAGGCAACACAATTTCAAACACAATAATACATTGAGCTCAATGGGAATTTTAAGTTATATACAATTGATTACTTTCAGGATTACTTTTCTAACTCCAGGACTGGATCCTAGATTCAGTATTGGGACAGTTCTTGGAAACAATTGAGTAAATTCGATTTAGTTACTGTTGTGATTTTTAAACAATATTTTGCTATTTTAAAAGTTGACACAAAAACTTTTTCTGATCAAATTACCAATGTTATCCTATGGATGGAAATTCACTTAGCAGGTATGTGGGGTTATGGTTACTTTTTCTAGGTCAGTGTTGGATCCTAGATCCAGCACTAGTGTACCACCTGTAAGCAGTTGAGAGACTGCGTTTAAGTTACACAGGCGATTTTTAAGGAATATTTATAAGTTTGCAAAATCGACACTTAGAAGAAACTTCATAGAAAAACAGACAATGATTTCCTATAGGAGAAAATTCAAGTTACGGGTAAAGTATGTTCTTGTTACTTTTGTAATCCAGTGCTGGGCTCCTAGGCTCACTACTGGGACCTCTATCTAAAACAGGTAAGTAATTACGTTTTCACAGTTAGTACGATTTTTAAAGAATATTTGTAGTTTGCAAAAATCGACAGAAGAAATTTTACAGTCAATGATTTCCTATGGAAGAAAATTGAGTTAGTGATAAGTACGGTTGTGAGTACTTTTCAGGGTCAGTGCTGGGCACCAAGATCCAGCACTGGGATCTCTCCTAATAGCAGGTGAGTATTTCTGTTTTTGTTACTCGGTTGATTTTAGGTGAATATTTTAAAGTTTAGAAACTCCACACAGAAGAAATTTCAGAAGAAGCCAGTCAATGTTACCCTATGGAAGAAAAGTGAGTTATCAGCTTTTGGGTAAGTACTCGACTGGCAGAGTTAAGGTTCTGGGCATAGACTCAAGGGTCTCCCAGGGTCAGGTACGTACAGTTGTTACACCCTCAGCTGCACAGGGGCAGCTGGGTGCAGAGTGAGTTAGGCCCAATGTTATCCTATGGGAGGCAGGGGGGCCTTGGTTGGTGGCTGCTGACTAGCAGGCCACGCGGCTGTGGGAGCTGGGCTCCTGGTCACTTGCTCAGGGCAAATGGGGAAGTAGGTAGGAGTAGAAGTTGCACTGCCAGGGCCACTCGGGCGGCTGGGTGAAGGGTGCTTTTGAGCCTTCGGGCGCTGAATGGATTTCAATGGGAAAGCTCAAGGACGAACAAAGGCTGCAAGCTCGGGAACGAAGATTCTGCAGGTGCCACCACCACTTCGAGAGGTAAGTTGGGTAGTTGAAGGATAGGTAGGTACCCAGGAGTCAGGCACAGGGGGCCGCAGGGCGCCGGGTGCAGGGGTGCCTTTTGATGTCCGAAAATCTTACCCTCTGTTGATCGCGGTTGGGGGGGGGGTCCCTGGTTCGGAGGCTGCAGGTATCGTCAGGAGCGTTGAGGGGGGTCCTTGGGTGCCGAATTTGGGGTCACAGTCGCCCGGGGGACGTCCTCGGGGTCTTTGTCCACTCCCGCACAGGCCAGGCTTGGCAGGTACAGGGTGTGCAGGGTTTGCGGTTCCGGGCTGATGCCAGGGGTTAGATACTTGCTTTGAGCAGAGCCACTGCTCGTGGGAGTCCCAGATACTCAGAGTTCCAAGGTAGCCAGGTCCTCCGGGGTTTGTGAGGTTGATGACCACAGGAGGTGCCGGGATTTAGCAGGAGCAGGTATGAAGGTCGACAGGCCGGTATGGCTGGGGCCAAAGCAGTTGGTGTCTTCCTGTTCTTAGCAGCTGCACGGCAGGTCTTCTTTCTTCTTGTTCTTCTTTGCTTGTTCGGAATCTGGAATCTGGAGAAGATTTAGGGGCGTTACAGGTAGGTAAAGGGCAGGGACCAATGGGTCCCTGCCCTGGGGTGGGTGCACCCCCTATCCTGCCACTCTCCGGTGGGAGGGGGGCAGTAGCCTAGTCCTGATTGGGCAGGGCCTCCCATCTTCAAGAAGGCCCGGAGATGTGCTTCACCTCGCCTCCCCCACCTGAGGGGTGGGGTTGGCAGGCTGGCACATCCCCTGTCCTTATTTGGGGTTTCCGGCAGGTCTTCCCGCCAGAGTGGGGGTCAGAACCGGTGGGGCCAGTTTGCTGGGTACAGCAAGTGGCCTGGAGAAGCTCACAGAGGCGGCATGCCTTTGAAGCTTCCCCCTGCCCGTCCTGAGGGAGGAGACCTAGCACCTCGCCCAGGATGTGCATTTTTGCAGGCCCAGGAGAGCGGGGGCTCTCCACAAAGGGGTCCAGCAACATGTCTGGGCAGCCTCCCAGACCAGACGTGGAGTGTAGGTTAGGTTTCAGGGGGCATCTCTAAGATGCCCTCTGTAGTGCTTTGTACATTAAATCCCACACTGGCATCAGTGCAGGTTTAATGTGCTGAGAAGTTTGATAGCAAACTTCTCAGTCTTCAGTGTTGCCATTATGGTGCTGTGGAGTTTGTGTTTGACGAGCTCCCAGCACCATATACTCTTAAATGGCAGCACTGCACTTACAGTGCCCAGAAATGGACCTGGGTACTGTAGGGGCACAGGGCTCATGCTCCTGTTCCCACACCACTGGCATAGGGCACCCAGCTAGAGGGGTGGCTGATATATGCCAGGGCAGTGAAGGTTGCGGGCATGGCACTCAGGGATGGGTGCCATGTCGACTTTGTGTTTTGTCTTGTACCCGGACACTCAGCCTGCAAGGGCAGTGTGTTTGTGTTAGGGTACAGGGCCTCTAAGGGTGGCACAATAAGTGCTGCAGCCCTTAGAGGCCTTCCCTGGTCACAAGGCCCTGGGTATCTAGGGTACCATTTACCAGGGGCTGACATGTGGCCACGGTTTGCCAATTTTGGTTTTAGGTTTTATTGGAGGAACATAGGCCCGCAGCACCTGATTGGGAGGAGCCCAGGGCACACTCAGTCAAAGCGCAGTCAGCAATTCAGCAAAAAGTGGGGGCATACCATGCAAGAAAGATGGCACTTTCTCACAAGCCCTACTTGAAATGTTGGTCAACCCATAGGAGAAGCTCCCCAACAGGCCGAATCTTCTCAGCAGAAACAATGGGCAGATCAGGTCCCTAGATCTCAAGCAACTCAATCTAGCGATCTGGCATCTGAGGTCCTAGATTTGGCAACCTGTGTCGCCCTCAGGAATGCATGGACATCCTTCAGGAATCTTGCAGGCCTACCACAAATGCATGATGTGTAGCAAAGTGGCAAACATTTGTCAACTACTGAATTGACAATAAGCCACACCCCTAAAGCCTACTATCTAAGATAATATTTTTTTGATAAACAAATTTTTATTGTTTTTAGTGAAACAACAGAAGAAACATTGAGCCTGTCGAGCCACCAATCTATAATCGTACAGCACGAGATCACACCACCCCCCCGCCCCCAACCGAGGCCTCCCTCCTCCCCCTCCCCTCCGAACCACATCTTCATAATACATTGCCCAACCATTTACCCCATATCCTACGGTATTTCTTAAGGCATCCCCTCGCCTGAACAAGAGTCCGTTCCTGTGCCGCACACCAGTCCACTCCAGTACTCCATTTAGCCAAGCTAGGCGGCCGTGGGTGCTTCCAGGCCGCTGCAATATCTCTCTTCGCCACCATTAATGCTGTCATAAGGAATAGCTTCTCAGCGCGTGTGCCATCTAGACCGTCAGTGATGCCCAGAAGGGTGTGTCTAGGGTCATGTGGCACCACCCAGCCCAAAACCTCTGTGAGATCGGCTTCTATGCCCCTCCAATAATCCCCCAATTCCGGGCACGACCACACCATATGGATGAAGTCGGCCGGGTCAAAACCACAACGGGGGCAGGCCGCGTCGGCGGAGAGGCCCGCACGGTGCAGACGAGCCGGTGTGAGGTAGGCAGTGTGAAGATAGTAAATTTGAATAAGCCTCAGTTTAGCGGAGGCCGTCACCAGCCTGGGGGCCATAAGGGCATCCTGCCAGTCAGCCTCGTCCAGGGGACCCACCCACACCTCCCACCGTTCCTTCAGGCCTTCCCGGGCCATGGGGGTATTGTTAATGAGAGAACGATGTATTCGGGAGATGCCCCCCCTCCCCCAGGTTGCCCAGCAGGACCTGAGCATCTGGGGGGCTGTGGTCCGGCAGCCTAATGTCCAAGGGGGTGTAGGTACGTATGGCGTGTCGCAGTTGGAGGTACCTGTAAAATTTAGATGAGTGGAGGGAGAAGCGCGCCTGCAGTTCCGAGTAGGAGCACATGCGTCCCCCCCGCCTGACATCCCCCAGCTGGGAGATGCCGAGCAGGTCCCATGACCTAAATCCCTCCAGGTCCACAACGCCCCGCAGCCACGTCCCATGCCAGAGGGGAGTGGCGCGAGTCAGCCTCCCGGTCCACTGGGTATGGCGGAGCGCCGCTCGCCAGGCCAGGAAAATCGCTTTGGTGATGTCTGGGCAGGAGGCCGGGATGGGGGCGCCGTACAGGCGGTCCAGAATGCAGGAGAAACCCAGGTCCTCTAATTCCACCCTGAAGGCCGGGTCGGACCATCCCCCTCCAAACCAGTCATGGATGACCAGGAGGCGGGTGGCTTAATAGTAGAGGTAAAGATTGGTCATACCAAGCCCGCCATCAAAGGTAGGCAGGCGACACGTCGACAGGGCCAACCTCGGTCTCCCACCACCTCAGAGAAATCTAGTCGCCAACCCGTCCAGCTCACGAAACCAAGGCCGCGGGAAGGACACGGGAGTATTCTGCAGTACATAAAGAAACCGGGGGAGAATCATCATTTTGTAGAGCGCCACCCTCCCCAGTGGATTGAGTGGGAGCGACTGCCATCGTGTCAGGTCTGCCTTAGCCTTCTTGACCAAGGGGGTCATATTAAGAGCCCAGCTCAATTCCGGGAGAAGGGAGACCCAAATGCCCAGATATTTGAAGGACAACCGTCGAAGGGGAATATTATCCTGCCAGTCAAAACACTCCCGGGAGGGGTGTAGAGGCACAAGAACCGATTTTTGCGGGTTTAAATAAAGGCCAGACGCACGGCCAAAGCGGCCCAAGATATGGAGTGCACGGGGACCCGAGCGCGCCGGGTCACTAAGATACAGCAGAACGTCGTCCGCATAGAGGGCTATTCTGTCCGACTCACAGCCCGGCCACTCCCAGCCTCGAAGGAGAGGGTCCGCTCTGATCAGGGCAGCTAGGGGCTCCATTGCAAGAGCAAACAGGAGGGGCGACAGCGGGCACCCCTGCCGCGTTCCCCGGCCGATCTGTAGTGGTCTCGACAGTGCCCCGTTAACCAGCACTCTGGCGCGGGGGCGCGCGTAAAGGACCCGCACCATTCCAACAAACTTGGGGCCGAAACCCATGTGGGACAGGACCTCAAAGAGGTAGGGCCACCCAACCGAGTCGAAGGCCTTCTCGAAATCGGCAAGCAGGAGGGTGAGATATGGAGAGATGCGGTGGCGGTGAGCCAGGGCCACGTGAAGTCGACGAAGGCAATGGCGAGTGCCACGGTCCGGCATGAAGCCGCACTGGTCCGGATGCACCAAGCCTGGCAAAAAGGGCCGGAGCCTCTGGGCCAAGACCGCCGCATAAAGTTTGATATCCGTATTTATAAGAGAGATCGGCCGGTATGCCGACCTGTCGCAAGAGGGCGGTGTAGACTTGGGCAAGACCACAATCGTGGCTATGTCGGCCTATGGAGGGAAGGAGCCTTTCTTGACCGCTTCGGCGTAGAGGGCACCCAACCGTGGGACCAGGTGGTCCTTATAGGCGGCATAAAACTCTTGGGGGAAGCCGTCCGGGCCTGGGGTTTTCCCCGTGGACATGCGCCCTATCGCGTCCCCAATCTCCTCATGAGAAATGGGTACCTCCAGACTCTCCCAGTCACTGGACCGAAGACGGGGAAGCCGTAGATTACTAGCGGCAAGCATTGAGGCTAAGGAGAGGTCCGACGCCCGGGCCCGATATAACTGCGAGTAATACTGAGCGAAGGCGTCCGCGATGGCCATGGAGGAAGAGTAAAGCCGGACGTCAGAGTCAGTCACCGCCGGGATAATTCGCGACGCCCTGGGGTAAGTAGCCAGCCGGTGCAGCAGCGCACCGTTCTTGTCGCCCCACCCATATACCCTCGCCACCGAGGATTGCCAGAGGAGCTTAGCCGCATCAAGCGACCGTTGACGGATCTCCTCCCGCAGAAGTCGCAGTTGCCGAGTCCCGGCCGGATCACCAGTCCCAGAGAGAGATAGCTCCAGTTGTAGTGCCCGGGCCTCACAGGCAGTGAGCCGCTGGAGTTGCGACTGGCGATGCCGCACCCCCTGTGTTTTGGCCGCCCCCCTGATGGTGGCCTTGCAGGCCTCCCAAAGGGTACCCGCCGAGGAGACCAACCCGTCGTTGTCGCCAAAGTACCGCGTCAGCGCGGACCCCACATCCCTACGGAGCTTCTTATCCTGGAGAAACCAGGCGTTGAAGCGCCACACTTGGCGGGCCCCCCGAGGCGGGGGGCCCAGACCCAGGAGGACCGGAGAGTGGTCGGATATCCCCCTGGGAAGGATGCGGACGTCCTGGATGCCTACACAGTCAGCGGGGGGGACAAAGATCGCATCAATACGCACATGAGTGTGGTGGGCGGCCGAGGTGTGGGTGTATTGCCGTGCGCGTGGGTGCCACGTCCGCCACGCATCGCATAGGCCCTGAGCCTCCGCCCAGTTTGCCAGCTGCTTCGCTCGCGCGGCGCGGGGCGCCGAGACCGGACCCGAGGAGTCGAGCTGTGGGGCCGAGACAGCATTGAAGTCCCCCCCAAGACAATAGCGCCCGGCGGGAGAGTCGCCAACAAAGATGCGGCGTGAGATAAAGCCTGAGGTAGCCCGGTAGGCGGCGCGTAGAGTGACAGAAGACTGAGCGGCCGCCCTTCAAGCGTGCCGCACACGGCAATCCCCATCCCGTGAGGATCATGAATCACCCGGGTAAACACAAAAGGAAGGGAGCGGCGCAATAGGACAGCGACCCCCGCGATCCGTGCGAGAACCCCGAGTGCCATACCCGGTCGTATCCGTAGCGCGCCAGAAAGGGGCATTTCTCGCCAAGCAGGTGGGTTTCTTGAAGCAGGAGCACGTCTGCCTCCGCGCGCTGGGCATACTTAAGGACGGCAGTGCGCTTGAGTCTATCTAAGAGGCCGTTCACGTTCCAGGACAGGACGCGCACCTGAGCCTTAGAGGGTAGGTCAGCCATAATAGTGATGGGAACAGAGCGCGCTAGGAGCGGGGCGGCCAGGGGAAGCCAGGGCTACGGGTCCCCCGCTAGGGGAAGCCAGCGGGCAGCGCAGGAAAGCGATCAGTGGCAGAGCCCGTGTGGATGGTTGCATGGAGAAGCGCGGTGATACGCGAGGTGTGCTGCTGCGTAAGAGGCTCAAAGAAAAACATACCCAAACCAAACAAAACAGTCCCCCGGGGAGGAACAACCAACAGGCATCCAACCCCAACCCCCCCCCCCCCACCCTACACTTCGAGAACGGAAGCATCTGTCACCCGAACTAAACCAACAATTACAAAGCCCCAAGCCTAAGCGCTCGGGTGTAAAGAGCGTGGTGGACCCCTCCTGAAGCACGGATTTCAGTGTCTCGTCCTAGGTCGCTGTGGGAAAGCGTGAGATTGCAAAGCCCCCCGTCCCCGCCACCCGGCAGGGTCGCCGCCTCCCCTTGTGGATGCATGAAACAAACTGTGGAAATATGGATTTTTCTGGTCAGTTATGTCCCCTATCTTGGACCCCAACGGTTCCATGTGCATGTCACAAGTACATGTATGTTCCCTCCAGTTCCAGTTATGAAGACGCAAATACATGTGCGTCCACCGTCAACATGTCCTTTGTCAGATCCGCCATGAATAGGCCGGATATTCCCTTCCTAAGTACGAAAGGCCACCGGTTTTATATGGTTCACTTATGCCATTTTACAGTCCAGGCAAGTAGGCCCTGATTCTGTCATCAAACTCTTCTTGCCTTCTGCCTCTGAAAGCTCCAGTCTGAGCCTGCATCTGTGACCATGAACTTTGTCTCATTCTCTGCGCGGCTCACGAAGCCTGACATCAGCCTATTCTCTGCCAAGAACTGTATTTCACCTTCGAATTATCTGCTTCCCCCTCAGCCGATGCATTCCTGCCTAGTAGCTTAAGTAAACATTCTTCCAGTTACCGAGCAAAAGGCCGACTTCTCTGTCCTCATGCAAGTAATTCATAGCCCTGTTACCATGGAATATTCCTACCCCCTTGCATTCAGTGTAGACACTTAGACGCTTGTACACGCACGCACAGTCAGTATAGAATAGATTCTGTCCGAGAGTCCTTCTTTTATGGATAACATAGTTCTTTAAACATAGGATGTTAGATATGATTTGGGATTAGGTTGACTTGACCCCCCAGACTTCTCGTCTCCACATATAGAGCTAAATGTCAAGTCCCCGTCACCCCCCTAGTTACACGTCAATTACACGTCATACTGCTGCGCGCGCATCTATGCCAAGTATTATCTTATAGATCCACCTATGTATTACATCATAACCAATCATGTTCCTTTTTACTCATTATTACACCCATTTTCGGTTACGCAGACCAAACGTCAATTTCCTTATCAATTGTTACGCCTACTGTATTCACTTCATTATAATGTATGTACTATAAAAGTTACTTCTTGTCAATAAAGTGTGTACTTCACTTCCTGAACCCCCGTGGTGATGGAACTTGAAGCATCCGATTATAATCGATTATTGGAATAAAGCCCATTCCGAAACTCTAATATCACGGATTCTGCCTCTCATTTTACTGAGCTATTTTATAATGTTTCTGTATCAAATTCAGTCCCGGTAAAGGAATTTTTATTTACCACATGATGGCGCCCGAACAGGGACACTTTCTCATCTCACGCGCCGGCGGTGCGTTGCAGGCCCGGTCTCCTGCCACAGCTGGACGGACAATAACGCGTACCAGCAGGATTTCCTGTATCTCCCTCCGGTCAAGCGGGGGCGACTGAGACTGCGATCAACACCCAGACGAGGTGGTGAGAAGTGCGAAGTATCCCGACCAGAGCCTAGCTGAGAGAGCAAGATCCGAGGTATACAGAGACCCACCAGTCCGAAGTCAAGCCCAGTGTCCGACGAGTCGAGTCGAGTCGAGTCCGGTCCGGTTCAAGTTCAAGTTACTGAGGCCTTCCGTTTCCGAAGCTACCCGGTGAGTACCATTGCTGGGGAGGCATTTCTGACGTGCACATAGGTTGTGCCGGTCAAGACGGGTTTGGGTACACAAATCCGGTCTGCACTGTTTTAGCAGTGTATCTGTACTGTTTAGCAGTATATCAAGTATTCCGAAGTATTCCGAAGAGTCTAGTTATTGTCTAGTTATTGTCGAGAATTAAGCTTGGTGATTAGTTATGCAGACGATCATCATTGTTGTTTCAGTTAAAGGTTTAATGTTAAATGTTTAAAGTGTTTAAGTATGTTCTGTATATCGTGGTATGAATGACTGTTCATTATCGTGTTTATTGTATTAAGTCTGTTCAAATTCAAGTATCAGGTCAAAAATCAAGTATAAGGTCAGCTCTCAATATGCCGCTCTTTTCGAAATTAAGACAGATCACTACCAGAAAAGGGGTTCTCGAAGAAGCCGTCCCTATTCCTCCTAGGGACACTCCAGGGCACTTTATGTATCACAAACATGGCTTAGACGCTATATTATTTCTTGATTTATGGGTAGACTATACCAAGGGATTACCAGAAAGTCAGAGGTGGCCCACAGCGGGGACCTGGGATGCAGAGTGCATCATGAAAGTCGAGGAAGAGTTATGGAAAAGGAAAGTCAGACAGTCACAGAAAGACGCCGTTGAATTATGGCGTAAAGAATCACATAGACGAACAGAAAAAGCACGTAGACAGGAAGAGAAGAGTAAAGAGAATTCCAATAAAGTTTGAGAGAATCTATTAATTGAGGAAGGTATCCGAGTGAAATCAGAACAAGTAGACAGACAAAGAAATGCCCTTATGAATGGTATGTATCCCCTTCTGGCCGAAGGATTACCTAAGGCTACTCCAGAAACACCAAAAGACTTGCCAACCCCATTGTTCCCAATAAAGGTACATCCTAAGGGGCATCCTAGAACCGCAGAAGATGTTTTTCTTTCCTCATATTTAGATGACGCAGCTCCCGAGTATGCTAATTCCGCCCCACATAGACCGCATACCAGGGAGGTTCAACGCCAAGATCCAGTGCCCGTATCCCTACAGCAACAAATCGAGTCACAAGTTCCGGCAAGCACATCTGTTTCTGTATCCGCTCCTACAGCTACTTCTATGGCTGTGTCCACACCTGTAGTTGCTGTGTCACGTTCGACGAATCCTTTTACACCCGACGCCCCAGATGGGGCCGCGGGAGGAGCTACCAATATCTTTTCTACGCCACCCAGAATAAATAAACTTACTTTTCAAGAATCAGCGCATTCACGTACACCCAAACTCTTTAGTGCCCGTGCGCTTAAGGAACTTCTTATAGATTGTAGATATGACCCGGTGCCTGGAAAAGAGGACGAAATGACCCTAGCATCATTGCGTATCAGACGAGCCGCAGTGTATTTAGCGAAGTTACCAGGAATGACTGCGCATCTAGATAATATATATCATTTTGTCCAAACGGGGCGAGATCCAGAATGTATTTACAGAGCTATGGAATACCAGAAAGTAGAGATACAGGGGGAACTGTTACGTTTCCTCATAAACTGTGTGATCAGAAATCAAGACCGACCGGGGGTAGACCCGGAAGCAATGAAAATTCTTACAAGATGGAGCCAGAATATATCGGAAGGGAGACATGATAAACAAAATTGTATAATAGCCATGTGCCGAAAGATCCGTAAAGAAATAGAACGCCTACACGAAGAGCGATTAGAGGTAGACGAGTTCGAACAAAACGAGGAAGAAGGGTCAGGACTGCCCACAGGACAGTCGGACACCATAGCCTATGTAGGTAAAGGAAGATCTTATAATAGGAATCAGACTAGATATCATACTGACTCAATACATCCGATATGTCCAGATAATAACAGGAATTTTCAAATACCTATAATTAATATAAGGTCTAACGAGCATTCGTTCCAAACCGCCGACAAACTACTCCGAGAACGAAGGGGTTATCATTTCCTCGATTCTATGGATGAACAAGATTTAGCCAGGGCAGCTGTCCATTGGGTGGACAGTCCCGGAAAATATAGTGATGATACAGTAGTACGCACATTTTTGAATCTTACCCCAGATGAACAAAGGTTAGCTGGGATTTATATGATTCAACAACTCATTATACTATATCGGAGTCAGCATTCGGACCCTGGTCCCTTGCCTGACATACTGACTGAATTACTTATGAATAAATGGAGAGGTCCAGGTACTGAATTAATTAAAGAAATTCTAGAATCAAGAAAGCAGTATATTCTTTTTGTATGTTCAGAACATGTTCCATTGTCCGTCAAGGAAAGAACTACGTATCACATAGATAGACAGAATCCCTTACGAGAAGTGCACCCAATAAAGGGTGAGGACAATCAGTTTAAACGCGTATTTGTATATACGCCCATATCGAAAATAGAATTGTTAGAAATGAAGAAAGTGGTACCCAGTCATGACAAAGACCCAGCGGGTTTTCACCGAGAAATTAAAGACATGTTACTCATGGGAGAGTATACCTACCCCGACATTATGACAATATTAAAGGTGTTGATGCCTGCTGGCATTTATGAGAAACTCAAGGAAAAAGAGTGGGAGGTAGGTGACCAAAAGATAGAATGGTCAGCATTAGAAGCAGAAGAAAGGGCCCGAGGTCCAGGTTCGGGGCTTGGGGACAAAACTAAAGCACTACCAGGTCTACTAGTACAGGTACTGCCACGTTTATTAACTACGAAAAAGGAAGATTGGGGTACAATTTCAGCCTGTAAGCAGAAGCAAGATGAAGACACTAGTGATTACTATGCCCGATTTGAAAAATGTTTTGGTATAAATAGTGGCATAAAAGCAAGTAGCGAATCATACCCACATCTGTTTGTAACAAAATTAGTAGAAAATGCTCTGCCCCCAGTAAAGAATAGAGTATTAAAATTCGAGAGTACCTGGCAAGGTAACACTCCATCACAAATGTTACAAATGTTACAGTACCATCACAATAGAATTAGAGAGGAACAAGAACATGAACACAGACGCATGAAAGACACGAAAATGAAAATGCTAGTTTCCCAGACAGTTCCAGCTGAAGGGCATAAAAGGGGTATGACACATTCCGATTCAGCAGGACCTGTAAAAGGGACATGCAATTATTGTAAAAAGCCAGGCCATTACGTACACGATTGTCCAGTTTTAAAACATAATATCGCCATAGGTAAAACACAAGAAAGATCACGGCCACTTAAACAAGATCAGAATGAACAAGGAGCTACGCAGCATGCCCAGGCCATGCCAGCCGCACAACAGCCAATACAGTTTGTGCCAGCTGCACCACCGTTGCCTGCTGCTGCCACACAGACAACAACACGACAAATGTATCAGACCGCACAGTATGAATATCCCGAGTATCAGCGTTACGCATGAACAAGCCTAGAGAGGGAAGTTGACTTACCCCTTATTGAAATCCCAGTAGACCAAGAAGGACCTTATGTACATAGTGAATTATTAGGCCAAGATAGAAAATTTCTACTCGATACAGGGGCAAGTCGAACGACCATAAAACGAAGTGAAGTTCCAGGGGCACCCCTCTCAGGCTCACAGAATATTTCCCTTGGTTTTTCAGGAAAACCTATTGTTAATGAAGTGTCACAACCTCTGCCACTTACGATAGGACCTTTGACCCGAACTACAGATTTATTGCTTACTAAATCATGTCCAGAAAATCTATTAGGAATAAAAACGTTAAAAGCTCTAGGAGCTATAATATGTTGTTCTCCGGAAGGAGTAAGATTGTTTTTACGTGATTTTAAAGGTCACTATGTGTCTAGAGACATGGATCCCCGATTACAGATTTTACCTACACGTCTATGGGCACAAGGCCCTACTGATGTTGGATGCATGAATATTACACCATATCAAGTCACATTAAAGGCAGGAGTGGTGCTACCACGAATGCGACAATACAAGTTACCACCAGATGCTGTAGCGGCTTTACTACAAATCATTGACGAGCTCATTGCCCAAGGAGTAGTTGTGGAAACAGACTCCAATATATGTAATTCACCGATAATACCGATTCTTAAACGAACAGATCCGAAGGCCCCACCAGTATATCGATTGGTTATTGATCTGCGCGAGTTAAACAAATGCATTGTGCCACAATTCCCTGTGGTCCCAGATATCTCGTCATTACTGACAGCTATTGATTCCGAAGCGACATTCTTCACTGTAATCGATCTCAAGAATGCCTTTTTCAGCGTCCCAATAGATCCGGAAAGCCAATATTTGTTCGGATTTAGTTTAAATGGGCGTAGCTTTAAATTCACCCGCGCACCTCAAGGATTTACAGAAAGCCCCAGCATCTATAGCCAAGCACTGAAACGAGAACTTGACAGTATCCACATGCCAGTTAACACTGCTCTGCTTCAATACGTCGATGATCTGCTGATCACCGCCCGAAGCGAACCTGAATGTGAAAAAGCATCACTGACAGTTTTACAATTTCTAGCCGAAAAAGGGCACAAGGTGTCCCCTTCTAAGCTGCAATTCTGTGTCCAGCGAGTTGTTTATCTTGGACACTCGCTGTCCAAGGAGGGAAGGCAGCTTACACCCGACCGCATTCAGTTAATAGCTAACATGTCAATACCCAAGACACAAAAGGAGGTGCGGGCTTTCATAGGCCTCACTTCATATTGTAGGCAGTGGATCCCTCAGTATGCATTTCTAGTAAAACCACTCATTCAGTTAACCACACAGGAGGCAGCCACATCGACTGTTCTCCCTTGGACTCAGGAACACACACAAGCTTTTGAAAGCTTAAAGAAAGCTTTATGTCAAGCACCCGTTTTAGCAACGCCATGTTACAGAAAACAGTTTACACTTTTTGTTACAGAGCGCGAAGGTACTGCCTTGTCAGTACTCACACAAGAACAAGCAGGAGCACGCAAACCATGTGCTTATTTTTCTAGTACATTAGATCCCGTAGCTCAGGCTTTGCCTGCATGCCTGAAATCAGTAGCAGCGACAGCTTTAGCAATCAGACAAAGCGATGCCATAGTGTTAGGACATCCATTGACAGTTCAAGTACCACACGCAGTAGAGGTTCTTGTAAATAGAACGCAAACACAACACTTGACTATAGCGCGACTTACAGGATACGAGCTTACATTGTTTCAGCCACATATAGAAATCAGACGCTGTAACACATTGAATCCTGCCACACTTTTACCAGTAGTCGGAACAGACCCACTAGCCCATGACTGTATTGAAGTTATTAGAATAACAACAAAACCCAGACAAGACTTAACCGATGTCCCATTGTCAGACCCAGACCTGACCTTGTATGTAGATGGTTCATGCATGAGAACAAGTACAGGAGAGTTAGTAGCCGCCTACGCAGTCACAACAGATACTGAAGTCATTGAAACTAATCGTATAAACACTTTGTCAGCTCAAGCCGCAGAACTTATCGCTCTGACACAAGCCTGTATTCAAGCCATGAATAAAAAAGTAAACATATACACTGACTCGCGTTATGCATTCGGAGTTGTACATGACTTCGGCGTGCTGTGGCGAGAGAGAGGTTATTTAACTTCCCACGGTGCCCACATTCAGCACGGACCCCTCATTCATGCATTATTAGATGCAATACATCTACCCACTGAAATATCAATTATGAAATGTAAGGCCCATACAAAGGTTACTGATATCATTTCCCAAGGCAATGATCTAGCCGACAGAACAGCTAAACTGACTGCTCAAACTCAAACCCCCGATATGACAAAGACAATAGTCCCGACACATTGTATGACAGTTAAAGATCCTACTCTTGACGTAATTGACATACAGACACATGCTACACCAGACGAAATAAAGAAATGGACTGAATTAGGAGGGATCCAAACGGACCAAGGATGGATGATGAAGGAAAGGTCTGTATGGTTCCTTCCTGATTCAATGGTCCAAGTCATAATTAACACTATACATAGTCCAGCACATTTAGGAGAAAAAGCTATGCTAGACAGCATTCAACACATTTGGTTCAATAAACATTTACGAGCAGCAGCAAAACAAAAGGTCCGTACCTGTATGATCTGTTGTCAGTTCAACCCAGGAAAAAGCGTTCCCGTAGAACAGGGTGGATTTCATACCCCTAATCATCCTTTTGAAGTACTCCAGATGGATTATATCCAGATGGAACGATGTCGAGGATTCAAATATGTTCTCGTAGTTGTTTGTGCTCTGTCCCGTTGGACGGAGGCATACCCGGTTTCAGATTACACTGCCCCGACTACTGCCAAACAGTTGGTTCGAGAATTCTTCCCACGATACGGTTTACCACGTGCTGTTTACTCAGATAACGGCCAGCCGTTCTCATCCGAATTAATGAAACACGTTTCACTTCTGTTAGGTTATCAGTGGAAATTCCACTGTGTCCGACACCCCGAGGCAGCAGGTCTCGTAGAAAGACATAACCAGATACTGAAAATTAGAATGTCCAAAATATGCAGAGAGAAAGGTGTCGACTGGGTAGTAGCGTTACCAGTTGCACTCTTTTACATGAGAATGGTAGCACACTCTCGAACAGGGCTATCCCCGTATGAGGTGATCTTCGGTAGACCACCGAATATGTGGGGGACGCCTATACCACGCAAAATAACTGATATTGACTGTAATATGCTGACAGATTACTTGGCTTCCTTGATGTCTGCACTACAATCTTCTCGTTCACAGGTAGCTGCAGCTTTTCCCGACAACACTGAGGTGAAACCCCATGACGTTGTTCCGGGTAATCTCGTCTTTGTGAGGAATTTCGACCGAAAGACTCAGCTGGAGCCCAGGTGGAAAGCACCCAAGTTGGTCCTGTTGACCACAAGAACAGCCGTGAAGATCGAGGGCCGCAAGGGCTGGATTCATTCAAGCCACATCAAGAAATTTCATGGACTATCCTCGGATATAGACATTGTGCCCTGCACTCCCTCACAGACTGATACAAAACTCCCTTTTGTTGAACCGAACAAATCTGAAAATTACAAACTAAAGCTTAGGCCCACCAAGTCGAGCAATTTGATTGTTTAAGTCCTCTCCAAGGTGAAGCGGTTGAATTGTCTCTGACATGTATCCCTTGGACCTGAGTAGAGAAAATACCCGAAAAATGTTGAAACGACAGGCGTATTGTAAATCACTGCGTAGCCACTGCATAGTGACATTATTAATTTTGTTTTTATTGAGTCTTTTAATAATTATTACAAGTATGTTGTTGCACATATATTACCCTATTTCTAGACATGTTTATAATGTTGCTGCTGAACATTCTTTTAGTGACTTACCTCCGCATGAATTGTCTTATAGACTTGCGCTGCGCAATAACACTTTCATTAGTATGTTACATCATTCCCATCAGACTAGTAATGCCACCAATTGTTGGGTGTGTGGCCGACTCCCTCCCTATCAGAATTATGAAGGAGTCCTGCCTTTCTTTCCACATCCATTTACACATAATGGCTCCTGTGGAGCATGGTTTAGTTTAATTAATTCCATAGACTCAGACACAGCATTTTACCAAGATCATTGGGTATGGGGAAATCTGAACCTAGCTTTACTCAAGGTCTGTTACCCTGACAAGGAGGGTCGCCCCAAAAGAACAGGAACTGATCTAGAAAATGAAGTATATGGATTAGGAAATTTTACACCTAATCTCATGATTCTAAATGTCGTATCCGAGGTTGAACTAGTCTTACCCACCATGTCAGTATTCCCAGCGAAGGGTGAATTGTGTGTAAGAAAGGTTGGTTCCATACATATGGGCCATAGTAAATGCACTACTATAGTAGAATTCAGTGATCAAGGAAAATCTTCATTTAGAGCTTCCCGCCACTCCTACTTTATATGTGGTCAGACGACATATATGCGTCTACCCCTAGATTGGGATGGTACCTGCTACATTGCATTCCTTTTGCCACCTGTTTTCCTAGCTCCTCCTGATTATTACAGAAATATTCATTTAGTACACAACAGAGAACGGAGAGATCTCCCCATTGTCGATTACACTGAGACGGCATGGGACAAGTATGTAGATTTTAATAAAGGCATCTTTCCCTATATAGGTACTGTTACTAATAGTAAGCTGATACGTAGATTAACTAGAACCCTTGAAGCAGTAGTGAATGAGACTATTTCCGCCTTAGGCAATTTAACGGAAGAGCAGTCTGCTATGCGGATTGTTGTGCTTCAAAATCGTCTTGTCCTTGACGTCATCCTGGCTGATAGGGGCGGAGCCTGTAGGGTCATCGGATCAAGCTGCTGCGTATTCATACCAGAAAATTCGCCATCTGTATATAAAGCCATCACTCGCCTTCATAAGATTGTAAGCCAGATACACCAGAACCCAGGCACTTGGACTTGGTCCAGTTGGTTTTGGAATGCGGTATCGGCCTGGGGATGGAGAGTTTTATCCTTCCTAGGTATTGGCCTTCTCATACCATTCAGTTGCTGTCTATGTCTACAATGTGGACCAGCGATTTGTGGTCTGTGTGCCACATCGTGCATTCCACATCAAGATTTTCATTCAAGATCCCGGAAGAAGAAAGAAGAACAAATGATGCTATATGAACAGATCAATGGATTGATGAAGATTGATATCTCTTGAAGGGCAAGTAGGGGACAAGGAGGGAATGTGGAAATATGGATTTTTCTGGTCAGTTATGTCCCCTATCTTGGACCCCAACGGTTCCATGTGCATGTCACAAGTACATGTATGTTCCCTCCAGTTCCAGTTATGAAGACGCAAATACATGTGCGTCCACCGTCAACATGTCCTTTGTCAGATCCGCCATGAATAGGCCGGATATTCCCTTCCTAAGTACGAAAGGCCACCGGTTTTATATGGTTCACTTATGCCATTTTACAGTCCAGGCAAGTAGGCCCTGATTCTGTCATCAAACTCTTCTTGCCTTCTGCCTCTGAAAGCTCCAGTCTGAGCCTGCATCTGTGACCATGAACTTTGTCTCATTCTCTGCGCGGCTCACGAAGCCTGACATCAGCCTATTCTCT
The DNA here is from genome assembly GCF_964204655.1 of Triturus cristatus. NCBI lineage: Eukaryota > Metazoa > Chordata > Amphibia > Caudata > Salamandridae > Triturus > Triturus cristatus. Next base: position 1,717,753,102 of record NC_140590.1, read on the forward strand.
GCCAAGAACTGTATTTCACCTTCGAATTATCTGCTTCCCCCTCAGCCGATGCATTCCTGCCTAGTAGCTTAAGTAAACATTCTTCCAGTTACCGAGCAAAAGGCCGACTTCTCTGTCCTCATGCAAGTAATTCATAGCCCTGTTACCATGGAATATTCCTACCCCCTTGCATTCAGTGTAGACACTTAGACGCTTGTACACGCACGCACAGTCAGTATAGAATAGATTCTGTCCGAGAGTCCTTCTTTTATGGATAACATAGTTCTTTAAACATAGGATGTTAGATATGATTTGGGATTAGGTTGACTTGACCCCCCAGACTTCTCGTCTCCACATATAGAGCTAAATGTCAAGTCCCCGTCACCCCCCTAGTTACACGTCAATTACACGTCATACTGCTGCGCGCGCATCTATGCCAAGTATTATCTTATAGATCCACCTATGTATTACATCATAACCAATCATGTTCCTTTTTACTCATTATTACACCCATTTTCGGTTACGCAGACCAAACGTCAATTTCCTTATCAATTGTTACGCCTACTGTATTCACTTCATTATAATGTATGTACTATAAAAGTTACTTCTTGTCAATAAAGTGTGTACTTCACTTCCTGAACCCCCGTGGTGATGGAACTTGAAGCATCCGATTATAATCGATTATTGGAATAAAGCCCATTCCGAAACTCTAATATCACGGATTCTGCCTCTCATTTTACTGAGCTATTTTATAATGTTTCTGTATCAAATTCAGTCCCGGTAAAGGAATTTTTATTTACCACAAAACCGTGAGTCATATAGCAGGACTGCGGGAGAGGTCTGATAGGTCAATCTGCACGTTGAGGGGGGTTTGAGACCCGTCCGGTCGAGGTGACAGGCGGCGCCGGGACCCCCCAGCTGCATGAGAGGAGGTGCCAGAGGAGGCCGAGGAGTCCCGTACCCGTCTCCCAGATGTGCTCGCAGACCGGGTCCGTGCCGTCGCCGCGCCGCTGTCGTGAATGCGTGCCTTTCTTGCGCCGTGTTCGTTGGGACCCAGCAGCACCGTGTCCCCGGGGCACAGCAGTGGACGACACCCCGCCGGGTTGGCGCAGAGGTCTTTCCTCAGTGAGCCAGGTCCAGGCCGCCCTAGGAATGTCAAAGAACAATGTCTTACTCTGGAAAGCGACACGAAGGCGGGCCGGGAATTGGAGCTGGTATTGGAGGCCCAGGGAGCGCAGCTTTTGCTTGACCTCCGTGTAGGAGCGGCGTTGCTCTTGGACCTCCCGGTTGTAGTCTGGGAAGACCATAATGGTGTGGTTGTTGAAAGTCAAGGGGCCGCTCACCCGCGCCTCCCGCAGGATAGCGTCTCTGTCCCGAAAGTTGAGGATCCTAAGAATAAAGGGGCGCGGGAGGGCTCCCACCGGAGGTTTGGCCGCCAACGACCGGTGCGCCCTCTCCACCACGAACCAGGTCGACAGACCGGCCACCGGCATCCAGGACTTAAACCACTTTTCGAGGAAGTCATCTGCTCGGCCAGACTCGACCCCCTCCGGAAAGCCCACCAGGCGTAGGTTGTTGCGACGGGCGCGATTTTCGGCATCTTCTGCCCGCCTGTGCAGTTCCTTGGAGTGGGTTGTGAGCTCCCGGACCTGGTCCTGTAGCAGGCGAATGTCGTCCTCCGCCGTGGAGATCCGGGATTCCGTTTCCGTGATGCGAGCCGTAGCGTTGCGAAGGTCCTGCCGCAGGAGCGCAACATCGAACTTCACCTCCCCAACCATCCCCTCCAAGGACGTGCGGGAGGCATCAATGGCCTGAAGGATGACGGCCAAGTCCTTGTTCGGGGCCGGCGCCCCCCTCCACACGCAACCGGCGGGTCCGAGTTCGCGAACTGGTCAATCCGCGTCTGGCGGGACGCCGCCGGTTGTTTGGAGCCCTTCTCCTTGCCCATGATGAATCCAGGGAACACGCGTCGGGCACAAGGGTGGACGCAGTGGATCAGCAGGCGGCTCCCACCCGCCAAGCGGAGCAGCCCCCCGTCCCAGGTCAGAAACGGGGGGGTTCGATGAGAAGGCAAAGGGCGAAGGCGCGTCCTATCCCCAACGATGGAGGGCCCAGAGCTTATTCAAAACGCACCCCCGCAGACGGATCCGGGCCTAGCCGCCCTCACCCCGTCGCGGGCCTCGCGCTACAGTTTGCGCCCGTGATGGTCCTCCGGCGATGCACAGCACGCAGGCCGGCGAGGTGCCGTCTATCGCCCCAACTCACTGGCTCGACCAAGTCCCCAGGGAACTCCCCATCCACCCCAGGTCCGGGCCCAACAGCCGAAGCCCCCCCAGCACCAGGCACAGCGCCAGGGGAGACAGTCAAGGCGCGGCAGGGAGGGAATGGGGGGGGGCCTCCCCGCCAGCAACGGTCCCTGGGTAGAGGTGCAGGGTAGGAGGGGTCTGGCACAGCCGCCGGGGCCGCCTAAACAGGAGTCCACCAGGACAGGGGGCCCCCTCAGGCAGCGTCGGCCCAGCCCCAGGAGGAAGCAGGCCTCAGCAGCGGCACAACCGGATCCAGCCTCTCAGCCTCTCAGCGCGGGCCGATCTGCCCGCCGAATAGGACCTTTGTCACCATCGGGGGGCGCTCACCCTCCGCCATTCCCCCCCAGCTCACCTAGAGGTCCGGCAACAGCTTGAGCTCCGCTCCAAAGGTCCTCTGGTCCCCGGCCAGCCGTTGGCAGTCACGCGGCCTTCGCCCCTCGAATCCGCTAAAAGTCACACCGGGGGCAGGGCAGCAGCTCCACAACATTCGGCGGTCCTCTGGGCACCCCTAGGACAGCCACAGCAGATGTAGGGCGGATGCTTGCTCTAACCTTGTCTGTCGTCCAGCGGAATTTCAAGTCTCTCAAATGACAGCTGGGGGTATCCGCCGAGGGCGGGTAGAGATGTTGGGAGGGGAGCCACCAGCCCAGGCCCCCACCGCCGCTGCCCGGACTCACTCACACTGCCACCGTCTGTTCGGCGACTCCGGCACAGCCCCTGGCCCCTCCGGTGCCAAAGCGCCTACGGCCTCCCCCGCTGCCCGATTCGGCAGCCGATGTTACGGTTGCGCCCTCCTCCACCGCCCTACGCGGCAGCCGACATTGCAGCCGTCCTCTTGGAAGGATCGCAGGGGGACGATACAGGGCCCAGCTGCTCAGGCGCCACACACTCGGCACACCTGTGCCAGCACGAGGGAAAAACAAAAACCAAGAGCCCAGGAGGCAGGGAGAAGAGACACCGGGGGGGGGGCCCCAACAGCCGTCCCGGACCCCCACCAGGATTCACCCGCTCCACAGGCACTGGAACAGCGGCCTCCGAGTCCTCCGTTGATCTCCCTGTCTCAGCGGGAGTGCAGCCCTTATCTCCCACCCGCGCTGCCCGATGTGGCAGCCGAGGCCGCCACAGCGCCGTTGGGAGGCCCTCCAGCCGCGAGTCTCATCCGGGCCGCTGAGGCTCCTCACACACTGGTCTGTCCTCCCCAGCACCGAGGGGGAGAGTCCGCCGGCCGTCAGCCGCTCCTCCCCAGGACGCGCGGCCAAGGCGCTCCCCCCACTCGCAGCAGCACACGCGGATCCGGTAAGGGCACCTCGGGGGCATCCAGCGCTGCAATCACCGGAGAGGGGCCGCCATATTGCGGACGAGGCGCGATACTCCGGGTCTCAGCAGCAGGACGACTCAGCAAAGCTCCAAAAGTCCCAGAGGTGCAGCCAGAGCTGGTCCGCAACATACACAGCAAAATACAGCACTGGATGGCTCGAGTCAGGTAAGGATTACGGGCGGATGACGGAGGGGTCCCGGAGCACTCTTAAAGTGTGTCCACCATCTTGGCCAAGCAAGCCACGCCCCCATCTAAGATAATATTACCTATGTGCTGCACCGTCTAAAGTCAGTGCTAGCCTACTCCTCGATACAACTCCATCTAGCCACTATAGTTGCATACATGCAGAATAGGGAACATCCCTTCCTCTTCCGCATACTTGTAATCAAGGCATTCATGGAAGGCCTTAAAAGAGTCATCCTCAAAGAGTTCCCCCAGCACAACTTCGGAACCTTAATATAGTTTTTACCATTCTCATAGGTCCATTGTTTGAGCCCTTACATTATGGCCCATTTGAGAATTTTTCATGGAAGGTAGCCTTCCTAGGTGTGATAACTTATTTACGACGCCATAGTGAGCTTCAAGTCCTTACACTGCAAGAGCCCTTCATCCATGTCCACAAGGACAGGGTCGTGGTCAAGACAAACCCTAACTTTCTTCCTAGGGTGGTGTCCCATTTGCACCTTAACCAGACCATAGCTACCAGTGTTGTATGTTTCCTGTATGGTCCATTGTTGTTTTCCCTATAATAGCCTAATTGTGCACTTTGTAGGTCGCTTTTGTTTCGCACGTTATTAAATAATATGCTTGCTTTTGTGCCAAATTGTATTTTCACACAGCACCAGCAGATGTTTTTGCATTTTATTCTTTTCCTGGGATTTAGTCTGAATAGCCTTGGCAAGGTAAAACATCACTGCTCCTTGTTTTTCTCTCTGGTCAGACACTTGCACCTAGACATAATAGAAGAATGCTGTTTTGAATACACATATCTTGACACATAACTAGGGACAGGGTTCAGGAAAACAACAGACACACATTGCGAAGGTCCTGAAACAAGAGTGCTGCATCAGCTGAGATGTAGAACATCCACCAATGTATGCTAAGGTATGGAGTTTGCCACTAAACCCAGAGATCTATAATTTATAACTACTTAGCTTTAGTAGTACGGGAGAGTTTAGGCAGATCTGTCAGATAACATGACAGGGCTTTTTATTGTTCATGGTTTATTAAGCACGCTGATGACATTATTGACATGTATTTGTTTTCTAATTGTAGCACATTTATTGCATCTTACAAGTACGAGTGAGAGAAAGAAAGAGTGTGTCCTGTTACCGCGATCCCTGAGAGGGCCGAGAGTGTTATGTTTTGGGGTTGCCAATCACTTATCTCTCTGGAAAGGTTAGGAGAGCAATAGAGTACTATAGCTAGTTGGACTTGGGCTCATAGATACTAGTGTGCTGTGGTGACTCAGTCCCCTACATACCGATGTTCTATGGTCCCAAGCATAGTTCTGTTACTAAGTAGAATCCTTGAGACACCAGTCTTCTTTCCCCAACCAGACTGGGTGGCGAAAGATCGCTTCATACTCTAGATGTCAGGTGTGCCTCACCATAGAAAGCACAAAACCTTTCACAAAGCAGACCAACTGTTTGTAGCCTTTGAAAAACCCCTCAAGGCTCAACCAATATCTAAGGCAGGAATTGCTAGATGAATAGTCCAGTGAACCAAACTTCCTATCAAATAGCTGAGAGAACACTCCTTTTCACTCCCAGGGCACATTCTATTCAGAACACGGCTGCAAACACGGCCTTCTTAGGAAACATTCCCCTAGATGACCTATCCAAGGCAATGCTTGGTCACCTCCACACCCACACACATTTACTAAATACTATTGTGTTCATGTTCTAACCAGGCAACAGGCTATGATTAGCCACACAGTCTTAAGGACCTTATTTCGGACACCTGCACCATCCGCATGCTAGCTGTTGCTTATGGAAGGGTTTTGCTTTACAGTCTATGTAGACCATGTGTATCTACAGCAATGAATCCTTTGAATGAAAAATGTTACTCTGTAAGCATCTATTCATAGCATGCAGTGCTGTAGATTCACGTACGTCCACCCTCCTCCCCAGATGTGTGTGACTCTGATCACAAATCTCTTCTCTTTCAGTTACTATCCTTTGCATGCAATACATATGTGCATCATATTATGTTCACTCACCACTCCCTACTACTCTCACCTGTTGTGCAGAAAGCAATGGAGTTGATGCCCATGTATATTTCCAAATAACAGAGGAATCAATATACCTCATGAGTCGAAAGACTTCTTCAAAGAAAAACAACCTGCAAAAGTCTGAGCCCAAGACTAGATTGCAGGAGAATGCAAAGCATGTGACTCCACAGCACTACACACTACTAACAGATGCTTATGGAGTAAGTCACATTTTCCTTCACCCTCTGAAGCCACTCTCATCTTTCCCTACAGGCCATGGGCATAAAGATGATAACCAACGCTAACATACGGCAGCCGGTGAAATGTCCTGAACACCCTATGTACATGCATCGACACGTCGGACTTGCGGGACCTCCAGGAGGGGCTGGTGTAGGTGGAGTTGGTCTGGCTGACGATGGTCCTATGGCATATGGTAAGTATCCCCTATCTCCTCTCTCCTTACATTACTGTATTCGCTGCTCACTGCTCCATCACTTTCTGCTGCATAAGATAAACATCTTTTTTAGGTTTAATACTGATTGGTCGCACTCTGCTCGTCACACCAGCAAGTTGCCCCAAGGAACTATGGTCAATGAAGTGGCGACGGCGAGTACGCCTATGCCACAGTGTTTACGAAAAAAAGTATGTGTCGCATTAGCCATCCCTGGACACGTGTTTCGAGGTAGTTGCCTCTCGTCAGCAGTAGCAGGTAAGTGTATAGGGGTGCCGCGTGGACTGCCAAAAAGTAATTAAAACAGGTAGAGTACCTCTCATGGCGCGCAGGTGCAGGTCCAAGGCTCGTCAGCCCGTTGGCTCAAGGGAGCCGTAATAAATCAAATACTGATTGGTCGCACTCTGCTCGTCACACCAGCAAGTTGCCCCAAGGAACTATGGTCAATGAAGTGGCGACGGCGAGTACGCCTATGCCACAGTGTTTACGAAAAAGTATGTGTCGCATTAGCCATCCCTGGACACGTGTTTCGAGGTAGTTGCCTCTCGTCAGCAGGGAGCAGGTAAGTGTATAGGGGTGCCGCGTGGACTGCCAAAAAGTAATTAAAACAGGTAGAGTACCTCTCATGGCGCGCAGGTGCAGGTCCAAGGCTCGTCAGCCCGTTGGCTCAAGGGAGCCGTAATAAATCAAATACTGATTGGTCGCACTCTGCTCGTCACACCAGCAAGTTGCCCCAAGGAACTATGGTCAATGAAGTGGCGACGGCGAGTACGCCTATGCCACAGTGTTTACGAAAAAGTATGTGTCGCATTAGCCATCCCTGGACACGTGTTTCGAGGTAGTTGCCTCTCGTCAGCAGGGAGCAGGTAAGTGTATAGGGGTGCCGTGTGGACTGCCAAAAAGTAATTAAAACAGGTAGAGTACCTCTCATGGCGCGCAGTTGCAGGTCCAAGGCTCGTCAGCCCCTTGGCTCAAGGGAGCCGTAATAAATCAAATACTGATTGGTCGCACTCTGCTCGTCACACCAGCAAGTTGCCCCAAGGAACTATGGTCAATGAAGTGGCGACGGCGAGTACGCCTATGCCACAGTGTTTACGAAAAAGTATGTGTCGCATTAGCCATCCCTGGACACGTGTTTCAAGGTAGTTGCCTCTCGTCAGCAGGGAGCAGGTAAGTGTATAGGGGTGCCGCGTGGACTGCCAAAAAGTAATTAAAACAGGTAGAGTACCTCTCATGGCGCGCAGGGGCAGGTCCAAGGCTCGTCAGCCCGTTGGCTCAAGGGAGCCGTAATAAATCAAATACTGATTAGTCGCACTCTGCTCGTCGCACCAGCAAGTTGCCCCAAGGAACTATGGTCAATGAAGTGGCGACGGCGAGTACGCCTATGCCACAGTGTTTACGAAAAAGTATGTGTCGCATTGGCCATCCCTGGACACGTGTTTTGAGGTAGTTGCCTCTCGTCAGCAGGGAGCAGGTAAGTGTATAGGGGTGCCGCGTGGACTGCCAAGAAGTAATTAAAACAGGTAGAGCAGGTGCAGGTCCAAGGCTCGTCAGCCCGTTGGCTCAAGGGAGCCGTAATAAATCAAATACTGATTGGTCGCACTCTGCTCGTCACACCAGCAAGTTGCCCCAAGGAACTATGATCAATGAAGTGGCGACGGCGAGTACGCCTATGCCACAGTGTTTACGAAAAAGTATGTGTCGCATTAGCCATCCCTGGACACGTGTTTCGAGGTAGTAGCCTCTCGTCAGCAGGGAGCAGGTAAGTGTATAAGGGTGCCGCGTGGACTGCCAAAAAGTAATTAAAACAGGTAGAGTACCTCTCATGGCGCGCAGGTGCAGGTCCAAGGCTCGTCAGCCCGTTGGCTCAAGGGAGCCGTAATAAATCAAATACTGATTGGTCGCACTCTGCTCGTCACACCAGCAAGTTGCCCCAAGGAACTATGGTCAATGAAGTGGCGACGGCGAGTACGCCTATGCCACAGTGTTTACGAAAAAGTATGTGTCGCATTGGCCATCCCTGGACACGTGTTTCGAGGTAGTTGCCTCTCGTCAGCAGGGAGCAGGTAAGTGTATAGGGGTGCCGCGTGGACTGCCAAGAAGTAATTAAAACAGGTAGAGTACCTCTCATGGCGCGCAGTTGCAGGTCCAAGGCTCGTCAGCCCGTTGGCTCAAGGGAGCCGTAATAAATCAAATACTGATTGGTCGCACTCTGCTCGTCACACCAGCAAGTTGCCCCAAGGAACTATGGTCAATGAAGTGGCGACGGCGAATACGCCTATGCCACAGTGTTTACGAAAAAGTATGTGTCGCATTAGCCATCCCTGGACACGTGTTTCGAGGTAGTTGCCTCTCGTCAGCAGGGAGCAGGTAAGTGTATAGGGGTGCCGCGTGGACTGCCAAAAAGTAATTAAAACAGGTAGAGTACCTCTCATGGCGCGCAGGTGCAGGTCCAAGGCTCGTCAGCCCGTTGGCACAAGGGAGCCGTAATAAATCAAATACTGATTGGTCGCACTCTGCTCGTCACACCAGCAAGTTGACCCAAGGAACTATGGTCAATGAAGTGGCGACGGCGAGTACGCCTATGCCACAGTGTTTACGAAAAAGTATGTGTCGCATTAGCCATCCCTGGACACGTGTTTCGAGGTAGTTGCCTCTCGTCAGCAGGGAGCAGGTAAGTGTATAGGGGTGCCGCGTGGACTGCCAAAAAGTAATTAAAACAGGTAGAGTACCTCTCATGGCGCGCAGGTGCAGGTCCAAGGCTCGTCAGCCCGTTGGCTCAAGGGAGCCGTAATAAATCAAATACTGATTGGTCGCACTCTGCTCGTCACACCAGCAAGTTGCCCCAAGGAACTATGGTCAATGAAGTGGCGACGGCGAGTATGCCTATGCTACAGTGTTTACGAAAAAGTATGTGTCGCATTAGCCATCCCTGGACACGTGTTTCGAGGTAGTTGCCTCTCGTCAGCAGGGAGCAGGTAAGTGTATAGGGGTGCCGCGTGGACTGCCAAAAAGTAATTAAAACAGGTAGAGTACCTCTCATGGCGCGCAGGTGCAGGTCCAAGGCTCGTCAGCCCGTTGGCTCAAGGGAGCCGTAATAAATCAAATACTGATTGGTCGCACTCTGCTCGTCACACCAGCAAGTTGCCCCAAGGAACTATGGTCAATGAAGTGGCGACGGCGAGTACGCCTATGCCACAGTGTTTACGAAAAAGTATGTGTCGCATTAGCCATCCTTGGACACGTGTTTCGAGGTAGTTGCCTCTCGTCAGCAGGGAGCAGGTAAGTGTATAGTGGTGCCGCGTGGACTGCCAAAAAGTAATTAAAACAGGTAGAGTACCTCTCATGGCGCGCAGGTGCAGGTCCAAGGCTCGTCAGCCCGTTGGCTAAAGGGAGCCGTAATACATCAAATACTGATTGGTCGCACTCTGCTCGTCACACCAGCAAGTTGCCCCAAGGAACTATGGTCAATGAAGTGGCGACGGCGAGTACGTCTATGCCACAGTGTTTACGAAAAAGTATGTGTCGCATTAGCCATCCCTGGACACGTGTTTCGAGGTAGTTGCCTCTCGTCAGCAGGGAGCAGGTAAGTGTATAGGGGTGCCGCGTGGACTGCCAAAAAGTAATTAAAACAGGTAGAGTACCTCTCATGGCGCGCAGGTGCAGGTCCAAGGCTCGTCAGCCCGTTGGCTCAAGGGAGCCGTAATAAATCAAATACTGATTGGTCGCACTCTGCTCGTCACACCAGCAAGTTGCCCCAAGGAACTATGGTCAATGAAGTGGCGACGGCGAGTACGCCTATGCCACAGTGTTTACGAAAAAGTATGTGTCGCATTAGCCATCCCTGGACACGTGTTTCGAGGTAGTTGCCTCTCGTCAGCAGGGAGCAGGTAAGTGTATAGGGGTGCCGCGTGGACTGCCAAAAAGTAATTAAAACAGGTAGAGTACCTCTCATGGCGCGCAGGTGCAGGTCCAAGGCTCGTCGCCCGTTGGCTCAAGGGAGCCGTAATAAATCAAATACTGATTGGTCGCACTCTGCTCGTCACACCAGCAAGTTGCCCCAAGGAACTATGGTCAATGAAGTGGCGACGGCGAGTACGCCTATGCCACAGTGTTTACGAAAAAGTATGTGTCGCATTAGCCATCCCTGGACACGTGTTTCGAGGTAGTTGCCTCTCGTCAGCAGGGAGCAGGTAAGTGTATAGGGGTGCCGCGTGGACTGCCAAAAAGTAATTAAAACAGGTAGAGTACCTCTCATGGCGCGCAGGTGCAGGTCCAAGGCTCGTCAGCCCGTTGGCTCAAGGGAGCCGTAATAAATCAAATACTGATTGGTCGCACTCTGCTCGTCACACCAGCAAGTTGCCCCAAGGAAGTATGGTCAATGAAGTGGCGACGGCGAGTACGCCTATGCCACAGTGTTTACGAAAAAGTATGTGTCGCATTAGCCATCCCTGGACACGTGTTTCGAGCTAGTTGCCTCTCGTCAGCAGGGAGCAGGTAAGTGTATAGGGGTGCCGCGTGGACTGCCAAAAAGTAATTAAAACAGGTAGAGTACCTCTCATGGCACGCAGGTGCAGGTCCAAGGCTCGTCAGCCCGTTGGCTCAAGGGAGCCGTAATAAATCAAATACTGATTGGTCGCACTCTGCTCGTCACACCAGCAAGTTGCCCCAAGGAACTATGGTCAATGAAGTGGCGACGGCGAGTACGCCTATGCCACAGTGTTTACGAAAAAGTATGTGTCGCATTAGCCATCCCTGGACACGTGTTTCGAGGTAGTTGCCTCTCGTCAGCAGGGAGCAGGTAAGTGTATAGGGGTGCCGCGTGGACTGCCAAAAAGTAATTAAAACAGGTAGAGTACCTCTCATGGCACGCAGGTGCAGGTCCAAGGCTCGTCAGCCCGTTGGCTCAAGGGAGCCGTAATAAATCAAATACTGATTGGTCGCACTCTGCTCGTCACACCAGCAAGTTGCCCCAAGAAACTATGGTCAATGAAGTGGCGACGGCGAGTACGCCTATGCCACAGTGTTTACGAAAAAGTATGTGTCGCATTAGCCATCCCTGGACACGGGTTTCGAGGTAGTTGCCTCTCGTCAGCAGGGAGCAGGTAAGTGTATAGGGGTGCCGCGTGGACTGCCAAAAAGTAATTAAAACAGGTAGAGTACCTCTCATGGCGCGCAGGTGCAGGTCCAAGGCTCGTCAGCCCGTTGGCTCAAGGGAGCCGTAATAAATCAAATACTGATTGGTCGCACTCTGCTCGTCACACCAGCAAGTTGCCCCAAGGAACTATGGTCAATGAAGTGGCGACGGCGAGTACGCCTATGCCACAGTGTTTACGAAAAAGTATGTGTCGCATTAGCCATCCCTGGACACGTGTTTCGAGGTAGTTGCCTCTCGTCAGCAGGGAGCAGGTAAGTGTATAGGGGTGCCGCGTGGACTGCCAAAAAGTAATTAAAACAGGTAGAGTACCTCTCATGGCGCGCAGGTGCAGGTCCAAGGCTCGTCAGCCCGTTGGCTCAAGGGAGCCGTAATAAATCAAATACTGATTGGTCGCACTCTGCTCGTCACACCAGCAAGTTGCCCCAAGGAACTATGGTCAATGAAGTGGCGACGGCGAGTACGCCTATGCCACAGTGTTTACGAAAAAGTATGTGTCGCATTAGCCATCCCTGGACACGTGTTTCGAGGTAGTTGCCTCTCGTCAGCAGGGAGCAGGTAAGTGTATAGGGGTGCCGCGTGGACTGCCAAAAAGTAATTAAAACAGGTAGAGTACCTCTCATGGCGCGCAGGTGCAGGTCCAAGGCTCGTCAGCCCGTTGGCTCAAGGGAGCCGTAATAAATCAAATACTGATTGGTCGCACTCTGCTCGTCACACCAGCAAGTTGCCCCAAGGAACTATGGTCAATGAAGTGGCGACGGCGAGTACGCCTATGCCACAGTGTTTACAAAAAAGTATGTGTCGCATTGGCCATCCCTGGACACGTGTTTCGAGGTAGTTGCCTCTCGTCAGCAGGGAGCAGGTAAGTGTATAGGGGTGCCGCATGGACTGCCAAGAAGTAATTAAAACAGGTAGAGTACCTCTCATGGCGCGCAGGTGCAGGTCCAAGGCTCGTCAGCCCGTTGGCTCAAGGGAGCCGTAATAAATCAAATACTGATTGGTCGCACTCTGCTCATCACACCAGCAAGTTGCCCCAAGGAACTATGGTCAATGAAGTGGCGACGGCGAGTACGCCTATGCCACAGTGTTTACGAAAAAGTATGTGTCGCATTAGCCATCCCTGGACACGTGTTTCGAGGTAGTTGCCTCTCGTCAGCAGGGAGCAGGTAAGTGTACAGGGGTGCCGCGTGGACTGCCAAAAAGTAATTAAAACAGGTAGAGTACCTCTCATGGCGCGCAGGTGCAGGTCCAAGGCTCGTCAGCCCGTTGGCTCAAGGGAGCCGTAATAAATCAAATACTGATTGGTCGCACTCTGCTCGTCACACCAGCAAGTTGCCCCAAGGAACTATGGTCAATGAAGTGGGACGGCGAGTACGCCTATGCCATAGTGTTTACGAAAAAGTATGTGTCGCATTGGCCATCCCTGGACACGTGTTTCGAGGTAGTTGCCTCTCGTCAGCAGGGAGCAGGTAAGTGTATAGGGGTGCCGCGTGGACTGCCAAGAAGTAATTAAAACAGGTAGAGTACCTCTCATGGCGCGCAGTTGCAGGTCCAAGGCTCGTCAGCCCGTTGGCTCAAGGGAGCCGTAATAAATCAAATACTGATTGGTCGCACTCTGCTCGTCACACCAGCAAGTTGCCCCAAGGAACTATGGTCAATGAAGTGGCGACGGCGAGTACGCCTATGCCACAGTGTTTACGAAAAAGTATGTGTCGCATTAGCCATCCCTGGACACGTGTTTCGAGGTAGTTGCCTCTCGTCAGCAGGGAGCAGGTAAGTGTATAGGGGTGCCGCGTGGACTGCCAAAAAGTAATTAAAACAGGTAGAGTACCTCTCATGGCGCGCAGGTGCAGGTCCAAGGCTCGTCAGCCCGTTGGCACAAGGGAGCCGTAATAAATCAAATACTGATTGGTCGCACTCTGCTCGTCACACCAGCAAGTTGACCCAAGGAACTATGGTCAATGAAGTGGCGACGGCGAGTACGCCTATGCCACAGTGTTTACGAAAAAGTATGTGTCGCATTAGCCATCCCTGGACACGTGTTTCGAGGTAGTTGCCTCTCGTCAGCAGGGAGCAGGTAAGTGTATAGGGGTGCCGCGTGGACTGCCAAAAAGTAATTAAAACAGGTAGAGTACCTCTCATGGCGCGCAGGTGCAGGTCCAAGGCTCGTCAGCCCGTTGGCTCAAGGGAGCCGTAATAAATCAAATACTGATTGGTCGCACTCTGCTCGTCACACCAGCAAGTTGCCCCAAGGAACTATGGTCAATGAAGTGGCGACGGCGAGTATGCCTATGCTACAGTGTTTACGAAAAAGTATGTGTCGCATTAGCCATCCCTGGACACGTGTTTCGAGGTAGTTGCCTCTCGTCAGCAGGGAGCAGGTAAGTGTATAGGGGTGCCGCGTGGACTGCCAAAAAGTAATTAAAACAGGTAGAGTACCTCTCATGGCGCGCAGGTGCAGGTCCAAGGCTCGTCAGCCCGTTGGCTCAAGGGAGCCGTAATAAATCAAATACTGATTGGTCGCACTCTGCTCGTCACACCAGCAAGTTGCCCCAAGGAACTATGGTCAATGAAGTGGCGACGGCGAGTACGCTTATGCCACAGTGTTTACGAAAAAGTATGTGTCGCATTAGCCATCCCTGGACACGTGTTTCGAGGTAGTTGCCTCTCGTCAGCAGGGAGCAGGTAAGTGTATAGTGGTGCCGCATGGACTGCCAAAAAGTAATTAAAACAGGTAGAGTACCTCTCATGGCGCGCAGGTGCAGGTCCAAGGCTCGTCAGCCCGTTGGCTCAAGGGAGCCGTAATACATCAAATACTGATTGGTCGCACTCTGCTCGTCACACCAGCAAGTAGCCCCAAGGAACTATGGTCAATGAAGTGGTGACGGCGAGTACGCCTATGCCAAAGTGTTTACGAAAAAGTATGTGTCGCATTAGCCATCCCTGGACACGTGTTTCGAGGTAGTTGCCACTCGTCAGCAGGGAGCAGGTAAGTGTATAGGGGTGCCGCGTGGACTGCCAAAAAGTAATTAAAACAGGTAGAGTACCTCTCATGGCGCGCAGGTGCAGGTCCAAGGCTCGTCAGCCCATTGGCTCAAGGGAGCCGTAGTAAATCAAATACTGATTGGTCGCACTCTGCTCGTCACACCAGCAAGTTGCCCCAAGGAACTATGGTCAATGAAGTGGCGACGGCGAGTACGCCTATGCCACAGTGTTTACGAAAAAGTATGTGTCGCATTAGCCATCCCTGGACACGTGTTTCGAGGTAGTTGCCTCTCGTCAGCAGGGAGCAGGTAAGTGTATAGGGGTGCCGCGTGGACTGCCAAAAAGTAATTAAAACAGGTAGAGTACCTCTCATGGCGCGCAGGTGCAGGTCCAAGGCTCGTCGCCCGTTGGCTCAAGGGAGCCGTAATAAATCAAATACTGATTGGTCGCACTCTGCTCGTCACACCAGCAAGTTGCCCCAAGGAACTATGGTCAATGAAGTGGCGACGGCGAGTACGCCTATGCCACAATGTTTACGAAAAAGTATGTGTCGCATTAGCCATCCCTGGACACGTGTTTCGAGGTAGTTGCCTCTCGTCAGCAGGGAGCAGGTAAGTGTATAGGGGTGCCGCGTGGACTGCCAAAAAGTAATTAAAACAGGTAGAGTACCTCTCATGGCACGCAGGTGCAGGTCCAAGGCTCGTCAGCCCGTTGGCTCAAGGGAGCCGTAATAAATCAAATACTGATTGGTCGCACTCTGCTCGTCACACCAGCAAGTTGCCCCAAGGAACTATGGTCAATGAAGTGGCGACGGCGAGTACGCCTATGCCACAGTGTTTACGAAAAAGTATGTGTCGCATTAGCCATCCCTGGACACGTGTTTCGAGGTAGTTGCCTCTCGTCAGCAGGGAGCAGGTAAGTGTATAGGGGTGCCGCGTGGACTGCCTAAAAGTAATTAAAACAGGTAGAGTACCTCTCATGGCGCGCAGGTGCAGGTCCAAGGCTCGTCGCCCGTTGGCTCAAGGGAGCCGTAATAAATCAAATACTGATTGGTCGCACTCTGCTCGTCACACCAGCAAGTTGCCCCAAGGAACTATGGTCAATGAAGTGGCGACGGCGAGTACGCCTATGCCACAGTGTTTACGAAAAAGTATGTGTCGCATTAGCCATCCCTGGACACGTGTTTCGAGGTAGTTGCCTCTCGTCAGCAGGGAGCAGGTAAGTGTATAGGGGTGCCGCGTGGACTGCCAAAAAGTAATTAAAACAGGTAGAGTACCTCTCATGGCACGCAGGTGCAGGTCCAAGGCTCGTCAGCCCGTTGGCTCAAGGGAGCCGTAATAAATCAAATACTGATTGGTCGCACTCTGCTCGTCACACCAGCAAGTTGCCCCAAGGAACTATGGTCAATGAAGTGGCGACGGCGAGTACGCCTATGCCACAGTGTTTACGAAAAAGTATGTGTCGCATTAGCCATCCCTGGACATGGGTTTCGAGGTAGTTGCCTCTCGTCAGCAGGGAGCAGGTAAGTGTATAGGGGTGCCGCGTGGACTGCCAAAAAGTAATTAAAACAGGTAGAGTACCTCTCATGGCGCGCAGGTGCAGGTCCAAGGCTCGTCAGCCCGTTGGCTCAAGGGAGCCGTAATAAATCAAATACTGATTGGTCGCACTCTGCTCGTCACACCAGCAAGTTGCCCCAAGGAACTATGGTCAATGAAGTGGCGACGGCGAGTACGCCTATGCCACAGTGTTTACGAAAAAGTATGTGTCGCATTAGCCATCCCTGGACACGTGTTTCGAGGTAGTTGCCTCTCGTCAGCAGGGAGCAGGTAAGTGTATAGGGGTGCCGCGTGGACTGCCAAAAAGTAATTAAAACAGGTAGAGTACCTCTCATGGCGCGCAGGTGCAGGTCCAAGGCTCGTCAGCCCGTTGGCTCAAGGGAGCCGTAATAAATCAAACACTGATTGGTCGCACTCTGCTCGTCCCACCAGCAAGTTGCCCCAAGGAACTATGGTCAATGAAGTGGCGACGGCGAGTACGCCTATGCCACAGTGTTTACGAAAAAGTATGTGTCGCATTAGCCATCCCTGGACACGTGTTTCGAGGTAGTTGCCTCTCGTCAGCAGGGAGCAGGTAAGTGTATAGGGGTGCCGCGTGGACTGCCAAAAAGTAATTAAAACAGGTGGAGTACCTCTCATGGCGCGCAGGTGCAGGTCCAAGGCTCGTCAGCCCGTTGGCTCAAGGGAGCCGTAATAAATCAAATACTGATTGGTCGCACTCTGCTCGTCACACCAGCAAGTTGCCCCAAGGAACTATGGTCAATGAAGTGGCGACGGCGAGTACGCCTATGCCACAGTGTTTACGAAAAAGTATGTGTCGCATTAGCCATCCCTGGACACGTGTTTCGAGGTAGTTGCCTCTCGTCAGCAGGGAGCAGGTAAGTGTATAGGGGTGCCGCGTGGACTGCCAAAAAGTAATTAAAACAGGTAGAGTACCTCTCATGACGCGCAGGTGCAGGTCCAAGGCTCGTCAGCCCGTTGGCTCAAGGGAGCCGTAATAAATCAAATACTGATTGGTCGCACTCTGCTCGTCACACCAGCAAGTTGCCCCAAGGAACTATGGTCAATGAAGTGGCGACGGCGAGTACGCCTATGCCACAGTGTTTACGAAAAAGTATGTGTCGCATTAGCTAACCCGGGACACGTGTTTCGAGGTAGTTGCCTCTCGTCAGCAGGGAGCAGGTAAGTGTATAGGGGTGCCGCCTGGACTGCCAAAAAGTAATTAAAACAGGTAGAGTACCTCTCATGGCGCGCAGGTGCAGGTCCAAGGCTCGTCAGCCCGTTGGCTCAAGGGAGCCGTAATAAATCAAATACTGATTGGTCGCACTCTGCTCGTCACACCAGCAAGTTGCCCCAAGGAACTATGGTCAATGAAGTGGCGACGGCGAGTACGCCTATGCCACAGTGTTTACGAAAAAGTATGTGTCGCATTAGCCATCCCTGGACACGTGTTTCGAGGTAGTTGCCTCTCGTCAGCAGGGAGCAGGTAAGTGTACAGGGGTGCCGCGTGGACTGCCAAAAAGTAATCGAAACAGGTAGAGTACCTCTCATGGCGCGCAGGTGCAGGTCCAAGGCTCGTCAGCCCGTTGGCTCAAGGGAGCCGTAATAAATCAAATACTGATTGGTCGCACTCTGCTCGTCACACCAGCAAGTTGCCCCAAGGAACTATGGTCAATGAAGTGGCGACGGCGAGTACGCCTATGCCACAGTGTTTACGAAAAAGTATGTGTCGCATTAGCCATCCCTGGACACGTGTTTCGAGGTAGTTGCCTCTCGTCAGCAGGGAGCAGGTAAGTGTATAGGGGTGCCGTGTGGACTGCCAAAAAGTAATTAAAACAGGTAGAGTACCTCTCATGGCGCGCAGGTGCAGGTCCAAGGCTCGTCAGCCCGTTGGCTCAAGGGAGCCGTAATAAATCAAATGCTGATTGGTCGCATTCTGCTCGTCACACCAGCAAGTTGCCCCAAGGAACTATGGTCAATGAAGTGGCGACGGCGAGTACGCCTATGCCACAGTGTTTACGAAAAAGTATGTGTCGCATTAGCCATCCCTGGACACGTGTTTTGAGGTAGTTGCCTCTCGTCAGCAGGGAGCAGGTAAGAGTATAGGGGTGCCGCGTGGACTGCCAAAAAGTAATTAAAACAGGTAGAGTACCTCTCATGGCGCGCAGTTGCAGGTCCAAGGCTCGTCTGCCCGTTGGCTCAAGGGAGCCGTAATAAATCAAATACTGATTGGCCGCACTCTGCTCGTCACACCAGCAAGTTGCCCCAAGGAACTATGGTCAATGAAGTGGCGACGGCGAGTACGCCTATGCCACAGTGTTTACGAAAAAGTATGTGTCGCATTAGCCATCCCTGGACACGTGTTTCGAGGTAGTTGCCTCTCGTCAGCAGGGAGCAGGTAAGTGTATAGGGGTGCCGCGTGGACTGCCAAAAAGTAATTAAAACAGGTAGAGTACCTCTCATGGCGCGCAGGTGCAGGTCCAAGGCTCGTCAGCCCGTTGGCTCAAGGGAGCCGTAATAAATCAAATACTGATTGGTCGCACTCTGCTCGTCACACCCGCAAGTTGCCCCAAGGAACTATGGTCAATGAAGTGGCGACGGCGAGTACGCCTATGCCACAGTGTTTACGAAAAAGTATGTGTCGCATTGGCCATCCCTGGACACGTGTTTCGAGGTAGTTGCCTCTCGTCAGCAGGGATCAGGTAAGTGTATAGGGGTGCCGCGTGGACTGCCAAGAAGTAATTAAAACAGGTAGAGTACCTCTCATGGCGCGCAGGTTCAGGTCCAAGGCTCGTCAGCCCGTTGGCTCAAGGAAGCCGTAATAAATCAAATACTGATTGGTCGCACTCTGCTCGTCACACCAGCAAGTTGCCCCAAGGAACTATGGTCAATGAAGTGGCGACGGCGAGTACGCCTATGCCACAGTGTTTACGAAAAAGTATGTGTCGCATTAGCCATCCCTGGACACGTGTTTCGAGGTAGTTGCCTCTCGTCAGCAGGGAGCAGGTAAGTGTATATGGGTGCCGCGTGGACTGCCAAAAAGTAATTAAAACAGGTAGAGTACCTCTCATGGCGCGCAGGTGCAGGTCCAAGGCTCGTCAGCCGGTTGGCTCAAGGGAGCCGTAATAAATCAAATACTGATTGGTCGCACTCTGCTCGTCACACCAGCAAGTTGCCCCAAGGAACTATGGTCAATGAAGTGGCGACGGCGAGTACGCCTATGCCACAGTGTTTACGAAAAAGTATGTGTCGCATTAGCCATCCCTGGACACGTGTTTCGAGGTAGTTGCCTCTCGTCAGCAGGGAGCAGGTAAGTGTATAGGGGTGCCGCGTGGACTGCCAAAAAGTAATTAAAACAGGTAGAGTACCTCTCATGGCGCGCAGGTGCAGGTCCAAGGCTCGTCGCCCGTTGGCTCAAGGGAGCCGTAATAAATCAAATACTGATTGGTCGCACTCTGCTCGTCACACCAGCAAGTTGCCCCAAGGAACTATGGTCAATGAAGTGGCGACGGCGAGTACGCCTATGCCACAGTGTTTACGAAAAAGTATGTGTCGCATTAGCCATCCCTGGACACGTGTTTCGAGGTAGTTGCCTCTCGTCAGCAGGGAGCAGGTAAGTGTATAGGGGTGCCGCGTGGACTGCCAAAAAGTAATTAAAACAGGTAGAGTACCTCTCATGGCACGCAGGAGCAGGTCCAAGGCTCGTCAGCCCGTTGGCTCAAGGGAGCCGTAATAAATCAAATACTGATTGGTCGCACTCTGCTCGTCACACCAGCAAGTTGCCCCAAGGAACTATGGTCAATGAAGTGGCGACGGCGAGTACGCCTATGCCACAGTGTTTACGAAAAAGTATGTGTCACATTAGCCATCCCTGGACACGTGTTTCGAGGTAGTTGCCTCTCGTCAGCAGGGAGCAGGTAAGTGTATAGGGGTGCCGCGTGGACTGCCTAAAAGTAATTAAAACAGGTAGAGTACCTCTCATGGCGCGCACGTGCAGGTCCAAGGCTCGTCGCCCGTTGGCTCAAGGGAGCCGTAATAAATCAAATACTGATTGGTCGCACTCTGCTCGTCACACCAGCAAGTTGCCCCAAGGAACTATGGTCAATGAAGTGGCGACGGCGAGTACGCCTATGCCACAGTGTTTACGAAAAAGTATGTGTCGCATTAGCCATCCCTGGACACGGGTTTCGAGGTAGTTGCCTCTCGTCAGCAGGGAGCAGGTAAGTGTATAGGGGTGCCGCGTGGACTGCCAAAAAGTAATTAAAACAGGTAGAGTACCTCTCATGGCGCGCAGGTGCAGGTCCAAGGCTCGTCAGCCCGTTGGCTCAAGGGAGCCGTAATAAATCAAATACTGATTGGTCGCACTCTGCTCGTCACACCAGCAAGTTGCCCCAAGGAACTATGGTCAATGAAGTGGCGACGGCGAGTACGCCTATGCCACAGTGTTTACGAAAAAGTATGTGTCGCATTAGCCATCCCTGGACACGTGTTTCGAGGTAGTTGCCTCTCGTCAGCAGGGAGCAGGTAAGTGTATAGGGGTGCCGCGTGGACTGCCAAAAAGTAATTAAAACAGGTAGAGTACCTCTCATGGCGCGCAGGTGCAGGTCCAAGGCTCGTCAGCCCGTTGGCTCAAGGGAGCCGTAATAAATCAAACACTGATTGGTCGCACTCTGCTCGTCCCACCAGCAAGTTGCCCCAAGGAACTATGGTCAATGAAGTGGCGACGGCGAGTACGCCTATGCCACAGTGTTTACGAAAAAGTATGTGTCGCATTAGCCATCCCTGGACACGTGTTTTGAGGTAGTTGCCTCTCGTCAGCAGGGAGCAGGTAAGTGTATAGGGGTGCCGCGTGGACTGCCAAAAAGTAATTAAAACAGGTGGAGTACCTCTCATGGCGCGCAGGTGCAGGTCCAAGGCTCGTCAGCCCGTTGGCTCAAGGGAGCCGTAATAAATCAAATACTGATTGGTCGCACTCTGCTCGTCACACCAGCAAGTTGCCCCAAGGAACTATGGTCAATGAAGTGGCGACGGCGAGTACGCCTATGCCACAGTGTTTACGAAAAAGTATGTGTCGCATTAGCCATCCCTGGACACGTGTTTCGAGGTAGTTGCCTCTCGTCAGCAGGGAGCAGGTAAGTGTATAGGGGTGCCGCGTGGACTGCCAAAAAGTAATTAAAACAGGTAGAGTACCTCTCATGGCGCGCAGGTGCAGGTCCAAGGCTCGTCAGCCCGTTGGCTCAAGGGAGCCGTAATAAATCAAATACTGATTGGTCGCACTCTGCTCGTCACACCAGCAAGTTGCCCCAAGGAACTATGGTCAATGAAGTGGCGACGGCGAGTACGCCTATGCCACAGTGTTTACGAAAAAGTATGTGTCGCATTAGCCATCCCTGGACACGTGTTTCGAGGTAGTTGCCTCTCGTCAGCAGGGAGCAGGTAAGTGTATAGGGGTGCCGCGTGGACTGCCAAAAAGTAATTAAAACAGGTAGAGTACCTCTCATGACGCGCAGGTGCAGGTCCAAGGCTCGTCAGCCCGTTGGCTCAAGGGAGCCGTAATAAATCAAATACTGATTGGTCGCACTCTGTTCGTCACACCAGCAAGTTGCCCCAAGGAACTATGGTCAATGAAGTGGCGACGGCGAGTACGCCTATGCCACAGTGTTTACGAAAAAGTATGTGTCGCATTAGCCATCCCTGGACACGTGTTTCGAGGTAGTTGCCTCTCGTCAGCAGGGAGCAGGTAAGTGTATAGGGGTGCCGCCTGGACTGCCAAAAAGTAATTAAAACAGGTAGAGTACCTCTCATGGCGCGCAGGTGCAGGTCCAAGGCTCGTCAGCCCGTTGGCTCAAGGGAGCCGTAATAAATCAAATACTGATTGGTCGCACTCTGCTCGTCACACCAGCAAGTTGCCCCAAGGAACTATGGTCAATGAAGTGGCGACGGCGAGTACGCCTATGCCACAGTGTTTATGAAAAAGTATGTGTCGCATTAGCCATCCCTGGACACGTGTTTCGAGGTAGTTGCCTCTCGTCAGCAGGGAGCAGGTAAGTGTACAGGGGTGCCGCGTGGACTGCCAAAAAGTAATTAAAACAGGTAGAGTACCTCTCATGGCGCGCAGGTGCAGGTCCAAGGCTCGTCAGCCCGTTGGCTCAAGGGAGCCGTAATAAATCAAATACTGATTGGTCGCACTCTGCTCGTCACACCAGCAAGTTGCCCCAAGGAACTATGGTCAATGAAGTGGCGACGGCGAGTACGCCTATGCCACAGTGTTTACGAAAAAGTATGTGTCGCATTAGCCATCCCTGGACACGTGTTTCGAGGTAGTTGCCTCTCGTCAGCAGGGAGCAGGTAAGTGTATAGGGGTGCCGTGTGGACTGCCAAAAAGTAATTAAAACAGGTAGAGTACCTCTCATGGCGCGCAGGTGCAGGTCCAAGGCTCGTCAGCCCGTTGGCTCAAGGGAGCCGTAATAAATCAAATGCTGATTGGTCGCATTCTGCTCGTCACACCAGCAAGTTGCCCCAAGGAACTATGGTCAATGAAGTGGCGACGGCGAGTACGCCTATGCCACAGTGTTTACGAAAAAGTATGTGTCGCATTAGCCATCCCTGGACACGTGTTTCGAGGTAGTTGCCTCTCGTCAGCAGGGAGCAGGTAAGAGTATAGGGGTGCCGCGTGGACTGCCAAAAAGTAATTAAAACAGGTAGAGTACCTCTCATGGCGCGCAGTTGCAGGTCCAAGGCTCGTCTGCCCGTTGGCTCAAGGGAGCCGTAATAAATCAAATACTGATTGGCCGCACTCTGCTCGTCACACCAGCAAGTTGCCCCAAGGAACTATGGTCAATGAAGTGGCGACGGCGAGTACGCCTATGCCACAGTGTTTACGAAAAAGTATGTGTCGCATTAGCCATCCCTGGACACGTGTTTCGAGGTAGTTGCCTCTCGTCAGCAGGGAGCAGGTAAGAGTATAGGGGTGCCGCGTGGACTGCCAAAAAGTAATTAAAACAGGTAGAGTACCTCTCATGGCGCGCAGTTGCAGGTCCAAGGCTCGTCTGCCCGTTGGCTCAAGGGAGCCGTAATAAATCAAATACTGATTGGCCGCACTCTGCTCGTCACACCAGCAAGTTGCCCCAAGGAACTATGGTCAATGAAGTGGCGACGGCGAGTACGCCTATGCCACAGTGTTTACGAAAAAGTATGTGTCGCATTAGCCATCCCTGGACACGTGTTTCGAGGTAGTTGCCTCTCGTCAGCAGGGAGCAGGTAAGTGTATAGGGGTGCCGCGTGGACTGCCAAAAAGTAATTAAAACAGGTAGAGTACCTCTCAAGGCGCGCAGGTGCAGGTCCAAGGCTCGTCAGCCCGTTGGCTCAAGGGAGCCGTAATAAATCAAATACTGATTGGTCGCACTCTGCTCGTCACACCCGCAAGTTGCCCCAAGGAACTATGGTCAATGAAGTGGCGACGGCGAGTACGCCTATGCCACAGTGTTTACGAAAAAGTATGTGTCGCATTGGCCATCCCTGGACACGTGTTTCGAGGTAGTTGCCTCTCGTCAGCAGGGATCAGGTAAGTGTATAGGGGTGCCGCGTGGACTGCCAAGAAGTAATTAAAACAGGTAGAGTACCTCTCATGGCGCGCAGGTTCAGGTCCAAGGCTCGTCAGCCCGTTGGCTCAAGGGAGCCGTAATAAATCAAATACTGATTGGTCGCACTCTGCTCGTCACACCAGCAAGTTGCCCCAAGGAACTATGGTCAATGAAGTGGCGACGGCGAGTACGCCTATGCCACAGTGTTTACGAAAAAGTATGTGTCGCATTAGCCATCCCTGGACACGTGTTTCGAGGTAGTTGCCTCTCGTCAGCAGGGAGCAGGTAAGTGTATATGGGTGCCGCGTGGACTGCCAAAAAGTAATTAAAACAGGTAGAGTACCTCTCATGGCGCGCAGGTGCAGGTCCAAGGCTCGTCAGCCCGTTGGCTCAAGGGAGCCGTAATAAATCAAATACTGATTGGTCGCACTCTGCTCGTCACACCAGCAAGTTGCCCCAAGGAACTATGGTCAATGAAGTGGCGACGGCGAGTACGCCTATGCCACAGTGTTTACGAAAAAGTATGTGTCGCATTAGCCATCCCTGGACACGTGTTTCGAGGTAGTTGCCTCTCGTCAGCAGGGAGCAGGTAAGTGTATAGGGGTGCCGCGTGGACTGCCAAAAAGTAATTAAAACAGGTAGAGTACCTCTCATGGCGCGCAGGTGCAGGTCCAAGGCTCGTCGCCCGTTGGCTCAAGGGAGCCGTAATAAATAAAAAATACTGATTGGTCGCACTCTGCTCGTCACACCAGCAAGTTGCCCCAAGGAACTATGGTCAATGAAGTGGCGACGGCGAGTACGCCTATGCCACAGTGTTTACGAAAAAGTATGTGTCGCATTAGCCATCCCTGGACACGTGTTTCGAGGTAGTTGCCTCTCGTCAGCAGGGAGCAGGTAAGTGTATAGGGGTGCCGCGTGGACTGCCAAAAAGTAATTAAAACAGGTAGAGTACCTCTCATGGCACGCAGGTGCAGGTCCAAGGCTCGTCAGCCCGTTGGCTCAAGGGAGCCGTAATAAATCAAATACTGATTGGTCGCACTCTGCTCGTCACACCAGCAAGTTGCCCCAAGGAACTATGGTCAATGAAGTGGCGACGGCGAGTACGCCTATGCCACAGTGTTTACGAAAAAGTATGTGTCGCATTAGCCATCCCTGGACACGTGTTTCGAGGTAGTTGCCTCTCGTCAGCAGGGAGCAGGTAAGTGTATAGGGGTGCCGCGTGGACTGCCTAAAAGTAATTAAAACAGGTAGAGTACCTCTCATGGCGCGCAGGTGCAGGTCCAAGGCTCGTCGCCCGTTGGCTCAAGGGAGCCGTAATAAATCAAATACTGATTGGTCGCACTCTGCTCGTCACACCAGCAAGTTGCCACAAGGAACTATGGTCAATGAAGTGGCGACGGCGAGTACGCCTATGCCACAGTGTTTACGAAAAAGTATGTGTCGCATTAGCCATCCCTGGACACGTGTTTCGAGGTAGTTGCCTCTCGTCAGCAGGGAGCAGGTAAGTGTATAGGGGTGCCGCGTGGACTGCCAAAAAGTAATTAAAACAGGTAGAGTACCTCTCATGGCACGCAGGTGCAGGTCCAAGGCTCGTCAGCCTGTTGGCTCAAGGGAGCCGTAATAAATCAAATACTGATTGGTCGCACTCTGCTCGTCACACCAGCAAGTTGCCCCAAGGAACTATGGTCAATGAAGTGGCGACGGCGAGTGCGCCTATGCCACAGTGTTTACGAAAAAGTATGTGTCGCATTAGCCATCCCTGGACACGGGTTTCGAGGTAGTTGCCTCTCGTCAGCAGGGAGCAGGTAAGTGTATAGGGGTGCCGCGTGGACTGCCAAAAAGTAATTAAAACAGGTAGAGTACCTCTCATGGCGCGCAGGTGCAGGTCCAAGGCTCGTCAGCCCGTTGGCTCAAGGGAGCCGTAATAAATCAAATACTGATTGGTCGCACTCTGCTCGTCACACCAGCAAGTTGCCCCAAGGAACTATGGTCAATGAAGTGGCGACGGCGAGTACGCCTATGCCACAGTGTTTACGAAAAAGTATGTGTCGCATTAGCCATCCCTGGACACGTGTTTCGAGGTAGTTGCCTCTCGTCAGCAGGGAGCAGGTAAGTGTATAGGGGTGCCGCGTGGACTGCCAAAAAGTAATTAAAACAGGTAGAGTACCTCTCATGGCGCGCTGGTGCAGGTCCAAGGCTCGTCAGCCCGTTGGCTCAAGGGAGCCGTAATAAATCAAACACTGATTGGTCGCACTCTGCTCGTCCCACCAGCAAGTTGCCCCAAGGAACTATGGTCAATGAAGTGGCGACGGCGAGTACGCCTATGCCACAGTGTTTACGAAAAAGTATGTGTCGCATTAGCCATCCCTGGACACGTGTTTCGAGGTAGTTGCCTCTCGTCAGCAGGGAGCAGGTAAGTGTATAGGGGTGCCGCGTGGACTGCCAAAAAGTAATTAAAACAGGTGGAGTACCTCTCATGGCGCGCAGGTGCAGGTCCAAGGCTCGTCAGCCCGTTGGCTCAAGGGAGCCGTAATAAATCAAATACTGATTGGTCGCACTCTGCTCGTCACACCAGCAAGTTGCCCCAAGGAACTATGGTCAATGAAGTGGCGACGGCGAGTACGCCTATGCCACAGTGTTTACGAAAAAGTATGTGTCGCATTAGCCATCCCTGGACACGTGTTTCGAGGTAGTTGCCTCTCGTCAGCAGGGAGCAGGTAAGAGTATAGGGGTGCCGCGTGGACTGCCAAAAAGTAATTAAAACAGGTAGAGTACCTCTCATGGCGCGCAGTTGCAGGTCCAAGGCTCGTCTGCCCGTTGGCTCAAGGGAGCCGTAATAAATCAAATACTGATTGGCCGCACTCTGCTCGTCACACCAGCAAGTTGCCCCAAGGAACTATGGTCAATGAAGTGGCGACGGCGAGTATGCCTATGCCACAGTGTTTACGAAAAAGTATGTGTCGCATTAGCCATCCCTGGACACGTGTTTCGAGGTAGTTGCCTCTCGTCAGCAGGGAGCAGGTAAGTGTATAGGGGTGCCGCGTGGACTGCCAAAAAGTAATTAAAACAGGTAGAGTACCTCTCATGGCGCGCAGGTGCAGGTCCAAGGCTATTCAGCCCGTTGGCTCAAGGGAGCCGTAATAAATCAAATACTGATTGGTCGCACTCTGCTCGTCACACCCGCAAGTTGCCCCAAGGAACTATGGTCAATGAAGTGGCGACGGCGAGTACGCCTATGCCACAGTGTTTACGAAAAAGTATGTGTCGCATTGGCCATCCCTGGACACGAGTTTAGAGGTAGTTACCTCTCGTCAGCAGGGAACAGGTAAGTGTATAGGGGTGCCGCGTGGACTGCCAAAAAGTAATTAAAACAGGTAGAGTACCTCTCATGACGCGCAGGTGCAGGTCCAAGGCTCGTCAGCCCGTTGGCTCAAGGGAGCCGTAATAAATCAAATACTGATTGGTCGCACTCTGTTCGTCACACCAGCAAGTTGCCCCAAGGAACTATGGTCAATGAAGTGGCGACGGCGAGTACGCCTATGGCACAGTGTTTACAAAAAAGTATGTGTCGCATTAGCCATCCCTGGACACGTGTTTCGAGGTAGTTGCCTCTCGTCAGCAGGGAGCAGGTAAGTGTATAGGGGTGCCGCGTGGACTGCCAAAAAGTAATTAAAACAGGTAGAGTACCTCTCATGGCGCGCAGGTGCAGGTCCAAGGCTCGTCGCCCGTTGGCTCAAGGGAGCCGTAATAAATCAAATACTGATTGGTCGCACTCTGCTCGTCACACCAGCAAGTTGCCCCAAGGAACTATGGTCAATGAAGTGGCGACGGCGAGTACGCCTATGCCACAGTGTTTACGAAAAAGTATGTGTCGCATTAGCCATCCCTGGACACGTGTTTCGAGGTAGTTGCCTCTCGTCAGCAGGGAGCAGGTAAGTGTATAGGGGTGCCGCGTGGACAGCCAAAAAGTAATTAAAACAGGTAGAGTACCTCTCATGGCGCGCAGGTGCAGGTCCAAGGCTCGTCAGCCCGTTGGCTCAAGGGAGCCGTAATAAATCAAATACTGATTGGTCGCACTCTGCTCGTCACACCAGCAAGTTGCCCCAAGGAACTATGGTCAATGAAGTGGCGACGGCGAGTACGCCTATGCCACAGTGTTTACGAAAAAGTATGTGTCGCATTAGCCATCCCTGGACACGTGTTTCGAGGTAGTTGCCTCTCATCAGCAGGGAGCAGGTAAGTGTATAGGGGTGCCGCGTGGACTGCCAAAAAGTAATTAAAACAGGTAGAGTACCTCTCATGGCACGCAGGTGCAGGTCCAAGGCTCGTCAGCCCGTTGGCTCAAGGGAGCCGTAATAAATCAAATACTGATTGGTCGCACTCTGCTCGTCACACCAGCAAGTTGCCCCAAGGAACTATGGTCAATGAAGTGGCGACGGCGAGTACGCCTATGCCACAGTGTTTACGAAAAAGTATGTGTCGCATTAGCCATCCCTGGACACGGGTTTCGAGGTAGTTGCCTCTCGTCAGCAGGGAGCAGGTAAGTGTATAGGGGTGCCGCGTGGACTGCCAAAAAGTAATTAAAACAGGTAGAGTACCTCCCATGGCGCGCAGGTGCAGGTCCAAGGCTCGTCAGCCCGTTGGCTCAAGGGAGCCGTAATAAATCAAATACTGATTGGTCGCACTCTGCTCGTCACACCAGCAAGTTGCCCCAAGGAACTATGGTCAATGAAGTGGCGACGGCGAGTACGCCTATGCCACAGTGTTTACGAAAAAGTATGTGTCGCATTAGCCATCCCTGGACACGTGTTTCGAGGTAGTTGCCTCTCGTCAGCAGGGAGCAGGTAAGTGTATAGGGGTGCCGCGTGGACTGCCAAAAAGTAATTAAAACAGGTAGAGTACCTCTCATGGCGCGCAGGTGCAGGTCCAAGGCTCGTCAGCCCGTTGGCTCAAGGGAGCCGTAATAAATCAAACACTGATTGGTCGCACTCTGCTCGTCCCACCAGCAAGTTGCCCCAAGGAACTATGGTCAATGAAGTGGCGACGGCGAGTACGCCTATGCCACAGTGTTTACGAAAAAGTATGTGTCGCATTAGCCATCCCTGGACACGTGTTTCGAGGTAGTTGCCTCTCGTCAGCAGGGAGCAGGTAAGTGTATAGGGGTGCCGCGTGGACTGCCAAAAAGTAATTAAAACAGGTGGAGTACCTCTCATGGCGCGCAGGTGCAGGTCCAAGGCTCGTCAGCCCGTTGGCTCAAGGGAGCCGTAATAAATCAAATACTGATTGGTCGCACTCTGCTCGTCACACCAGCAAGTTGCCCCAAGGAACTATGGTCAATGAAGTGGCGACGGCGAGTACGTCTATGCCACAGTGTTTACGAAAAAGTATGTGTCGCATTAGCCATCCCTGGACACGTGTTTCGAGGTAGTTGCCTCTCGTCAGCAGGGAGCAGGTAAGTGTATAGGGGTGCCGCGTGGACTGCCAAAAAGTAATTAAAACAGGTAGAGTACCTCTCATGGCGCGCAGGTGCAGGTCCAAGGCTCGTCAGCCCGTTGGCTCAAGGGAGCCGTAATAAATCAAATACTGATTGGTCGCACTCTGCTCGTCACACCAGCAAGTTGCCCCAAGGAACTATGGTCAATGAAGTGGCGACGGCGAGTACGCCTATGCCACAGTGTTTACGAAAAAGTATGTGTCGCATTAGCCATCCCTGGACACGTGTTTCGAGGTAGTTGCCTCTCGTCAGCAGGGAGCAGGTAAGTGTATAGGGGTGCCGCGTGGACTTCCAAAAAGTAATTAAAACAGGTAGAGTACCTCTCATGACGCGCAGGTGCAGGTCCAAGGCTCGTCAGCCCGTTGGCTCAAGGGAGCCGTAATAAATCAAATACTGATTGGTCGCACTCTGTTCGTCACACCAGCAAGTTGCCCCAAGGAACTATGGTCAATGAAGTGGCGACGGCGAGTACGCCTATGCCACAGTGTTTACGAAAAAGTATGTGTCGCATTAGCCATCCCTGGACACGTGTTTCGAGGTAGTTGCCTCTCGTCAGCAGGGAGCAGGTAAGTGTATAGGGGTGCCGCGTGGACTGCCAAAAAGTAATTAAAACAGGTAGAGTACCTCTCATGGCGCGCAGGTGCAGGTCCAAGGCTCGTCAGCCCGTTGGCTCAAGGGAGCCGTAATAAATCAAATACTGATTGGTCGCACTCTGCTCGTCACACCAGCAAGTTGCCCCAAGGAACTATGGTCAATGAAGTGGCGACGGCGAGTACGCCTATGCCACAGTGTTTACGAAAAAGTATGTGTCGCATTAGCCATCCCTGGACACGTGTTTCGAGGTAGTTGCCTCTCGTCAGCAGGGAGCAGGTAAGTGTACAGGGGTGCCGCGTGGACTGCCAAAAAGTAATTAAAACAGGTAGAGTACCTCTCATGGCGCGCAGGTGCAGGTCCAAGGCTCGTCAGCCCGTTGGCTCAAGGGAGCCGTAATAAATCAAATACTGATTGGTCGCACTCTGCTCGTCACACCAGCAAGTTGCCCCAAGGAACTATGGTCAATGAAGTGGCGACGGCGAGTACGCCTATGCCACAGTGTTTACGAAAAAGTATGTGTCGCATTAGCCATCCCTGGACACGTGTTTCGAGGTAGTTGCCTCTCGTCAGCAGGGAGCAGGTAAGTGTATAGGGGTGCCGTGTGGACTGCCAAAAAGTAATTAAAACAGGTAGAGTACCTCTCATGGCGCGCAGGTGCAGGTCCAAGGCTCGTCAGCCCGTTGGCTCAAGGGAGCCGTAATAAATCAAATGCTGATTGGTCGCATTCTGCTCGTCACACCAGCAAGTTGCCCCAAGGAACTATGGTCAATGAAGTGGCGACGGCGAGTACGCCTATGCCACAGTGTTTACGAAAAAGTATGTGTCGCATTAGCCATCCCTGGACACGTGTTTCGAGGTAGTTGCCTCTCGTCAGCAGGGAGCAGGTAAGAGTATAGGGGTGCCGCGTGGACTGCCAAAAAGTAATTAAAACAGGTAGAGTACCTCTCATGGCGCGCAGTTGCAGGTCCAAGGCTCGTCTGCCCGTTGGCTCAAGGGAGCCGTAATAAATCAAATACTGATTGGCCGCACTCTGCTCGTCACACCAGCAAGTTGCCCCAAGGAACTATGGTCAATGAAGTGGCGACGGCGAGTACGCCTATGCCACAGTGTTTACGAAAAAGTATGTGTCGCATTAGCCATCCCTGGACACGTGTTTCGAGGTAGTTGCCTCTCGTCAGCAGGGAGCAGGTAAGTGTATATGGGTGCCGCGTGGACTGCCAAAAAGTAATTAAAACAGGTAGAGTACCTCTCATGGCGCGCAGGTGCAGGTCCAAGGCTCGTCAGCCGGTTGGCTCAAGGGAGCCGTAATAAATCAAATACTGATTGGTCGCACTCTGCTCGTCACACCAGCAAGTTGCCCCAAGGAACTATGGTCAATGAAGTGGCGACGGCGAGTACGCCTATGCCACAGTGTTTACGAAAAAGTATGTGTCGCATTAGCCATCCCTGGACACGTGTTTCGAGGTAGTTGCCTCTCGTCAGCAGGGAGCAGGTAAGTGTATAGGGGTGCCGCGTGGACTGCCAAAAAGTAATTAAAACAGGTAGAGTACCTCTCATGGCGCGCAGGTGCAGGTCCAAGGCTCGTCAGCCCGTTGGCTCAAGGGAGCCGTAATAAATCAAATACTGATTGGTCGCACTCTGCTCGTCACACCAGCAAGTTGCCCCAAGGAACTATGGTCAATGAAGTGGCGACGGCGAGTACGCCTATGCCACAGTGTTTACGAAAAAGTATGTGTCGCATTAGCCATCCCTGGACACGTGTTTCGAGGTAGTTGCCTCTCGTCAGCAGGGAGCAGGTAAGTGTACAGGGGTGCCGCGTGGACTGCCAAAAAGTAATTAAAACAGGTAGAGTACCTCTCATGGCGCGCAGGTGCAGGTCCAAGGCTCGTCAGCCCGTTGGCTCAAGGGAGCCGTAATAAATCAAATACTGATTGGTCGCACTCTGCTCGTCACACCAGCAAGTTGCCCCAAGGAACTATGGTCAATGAAGTGGCGACGGCGAGTACGCCTATGCCACAGTGTTTACGAAAAAGTATGTGTCGCATTAGCCATCCCTGGACACGTGTTTCGAGGTAGTTGCCTCTCGTCAGCAGGGAGCAGGTAAGTGTATAGGGGTGCCGTGTGGACTGCCAAAAAGTAATTAAAACAGGTAGAGTACCTCTCATGGCGCGCAGGTGCAGGTCCAAGGCTCGTCAGCCCGTTGGCTCAAGGGAGCCGTAATAAATCAAATGCTGATTGGTCGCATTCTGCTCGTCACACCAGCAAGTTGCCCCAAGGAACTATGGTCAATGAAGTGGCGACGGCGAGTACGCCTATGCCACAGTGTTTACGAAAAAGTATGTGTCGCATTAGCCATCCCTGGACACGTGTTTCGAGGTAGTTGCCTCTCGTCAGCAGGGAGCAGGTAAGAGTATAGGGGTGCCGCGTGGACTGCCAAAAAGTAATTAAAACAGGTAGAGTACCTCTCATGGCGCGCAGTTGCAGGTCCAAGGCTCGTCTGCCCGTTGGCTCAAGGGAGCCGTAATAAATCAAATACTGATTGGCCGCACTCTGCTCGTCACACCAGCAAGTTGCCCCAAGGAACTATGGTCAATGAAGTGGCGACGGCGAGTACGCCTATGCCACAGTGTTTACGAAAAAGTATGTGTCGCATTAGCCATCCCTGGACACGTGTTTCGAGGTAGTTGCCTCTCGTCAGCAGGGAGCAGGTAAGTGTATAGGGGTGCCGCGTGGACTGCCAAAAAGTAATTAAAACAGGTAGAGTACCTCTCATGGCGCACAGGTGCAGGTCCAAGGCTTGTCAGCCCGTTGGCTCAAGGGAGCCGTAATAAATCAAATACTGATTGGTCGCACTCTGCTCGTCACACCCGCAAGTTGCCCCAAGGAACTATGGTCAATGAAGTGGCGACGGCGAGTACGCCTATGCCACAGTGTTTACGAAAAAGTATGTGTCGCATTGGCCATCCCTGGACACGAGTTTCGAGGTAGTTGCCTCTCGTCAGCAGGGAGCAGGTAAGTGTATAGGGGTGCCGCGTGGACTGCCAAAAAGTAATTAAAACAGGTAGAGTACCTCTTATGGCGCGCAGGTGCAGGTCCAAGGCTCGTCAGCCCGTTGGCTCAAGGGAGCCGTAATAAATCAAATACTGATTGGTCGCACTCTGCTCATCACACCAGCAAGTTGCCCCAAGGAACTATGGTCAATGAAGTGGCGACGGCGAGTACGCCTATGGCACAGTGTTTACAAAAAAGTATGTGTCGCATTAGCCATCCCTGGACACGTGTTTCGAGGTAGTTGCCTCTCGTCAGCAGGGAGCAGGTAAGTGTATAGGGGTGCCGCGTGGACTGCCAAAAAGTAATTAAAACAGGTAGAGTACCTCTCATGGTGCGCAGGTGCAGGTCCAAGGCTCGTCAGCCCGTTGGCTCAAGGGAGCCGTAATAAATCAAATACTGATTGGTCGCACTCTGCTCGTCACACCAGCAAGTTGCCCCAAGGAACTATGGTCAATGAAGTGGCGACGGCGAGTACGCCTATGCCACAGTGTTTACGAAAAAGTATGTGTCGCATTAGCCATCCCTGGACACGTGTTTCGAGGTAGTTGCCTCTCGTCAGCAGGGAGCAGGTAAGTGTATAGGGGTGCCGCGTTGACTGCCAAAAAGTAATTAAAACAGGTAGAGTACCTCTCATGGCGCGCAGGTGCAGGTCCAAGGCTCGTCAGCCCGTTGGCTCAAGGGAGCCGTAATAAATCAAATACTGATTGGTCACACTCTGCTCGTCACACCAGCAAGTTGCCCCAAGGAACTATGGTCAATGAAGTGGCGACGGCGAGTACGCCTATGCCACAGTGTTTACGAAAAAGTATGTGTCGCATTAGCCATCCCTAGACACGTGTTTCGAGGTAGTTGCCTCTCGTCAGCAGGGAGCAGGTAAGTGTATAGGGGTGCCGCGTGGACTGCCAAAAAGTAATTAAAACAGGTAGAGTACCTCTCATGGCGCGCAGGTGCAGGTGTGACGAGCAGTGTGCGACCAACCTTTGCACATCTTTTTTAGGTCTCACCTACAGACAGCTTTACCTGTCTGGCAGAAGGTATTGTCACCACACAAGATATAACACACACATACACATTACATACATACATATAGAATACAATAGAATATACAGAGAACGGATATTTGAACATCTGTCTGCACCCAGTGGCTACTGTGATTTAGCTGGCTTGTCCACATAGATCACAAGGTGGCCCATTAGCACTGGTATCATACCAGGACATTTTGGAGATGTTAACATTTGAAAAGTACTTTCTTTTTTAATTTGTATACTGATACACATAAATAATCAAACAGCCCTGCCACCACCCCAACACACACATTCATGAACCCCCTCGTACTGAGCCTAAGCCTCACCCCACTGCTGTGGTCTTGTGCTCCCTTGCTCGTTCCAGTCCTGCTTTGGTGTTCCCCCGCCTGTTTCATCTCTTCCTGTTTCTCAAGCCAGAGGAGGCCTTCTTGAGGTTGCTTCTGCGTTCATGTCTAAGATCCATGGTAAGCGAACCTGTCTTTTCTGTATCTTGCAACCTGTGCAAGCCGTGGTCTGTGAGTGCAGATTCCCTGCTCTACATTCAGAGGGGACAATGCCACCCAAAACAGGCATGTGGTGACCAGGAGGGCAAGGTGCCTGCAGTCCATCTGAAGATAGAATAGAAGGGGTGACCAGATGTCCCGGATCTTCCTGAAGGGTCCCTGGTTTTTCAGCATCTGTCCTGGCAGGCCAGCAGTTGTCATTCAGAAAAATCAATGTCTTTATTTTGAAGAGAGGTTCAGGTGTATGTAAATAATGTCCCGGGTGATCCACACCTGTTTTTTCTGTTCCTCACACCTTGCAGAGAGAGTAATTGCTTCACAGTCTCATTTGATGTGCTGCTTCACCTCATTCCTGAAGCACAGCAGGATTTAAATAAACATCTATCTTATTACAAAGGTGCCTTGAGCAAAGTCCACGTTTACAAACCTTCCTCTGAGCTTTGTCTCTGTCTAGGCAGGGAAAAGGGAGTGGCTTATTTAATAATAGCATTATTTGGAAGTGTCTTAACATAAACTTGCACATTATTAATACTATGTGAAATTTTAAATATGTGCCCATAATGTGTTCTATGTTATTCTACGTTTTTTCATTAGGACTGGCATTAGGTAAGCCGTTTGGATCATTTGTAAAAATATATGTGTAAAATACTTATCAGGGCTTTTCAGTTAGTCCTCTTGATTTATTAGTCTGTTATTGTGTCATTCACATTTTTCTTCCACCCACTACAGCATACAGCATGGGGAAGCCCACTTCTGTCATGGCATTCTGTCTTTTGACAAGGAGCACATCCACACACATGGCCCTATTAGGATGTCGGGCAGAAAGCCTCTGACCAGCGGTCGTAGGCTCTCCGCCATGACATCCTGGGTTTCCCTCTGATAGTCATATTTTGTTGACAGTGGTCAGAAGGAAACCAGTGGTGACATTCAGCTCCTCTGCCGATGGGCTCTGCGAACCCGTTGGAACAGGAGCGGAATAGTAATCCCTATAATGACAGCAAAGCCAGGCTCGGCTCTGCCATCAGGATTATGATGTTGGTTTCTGACAGCAAATCCATGCTGGCCTTTCCAGCATGGTTTGGCAGTCGGAAACTGAATTTGGGGGCCTCTAGCAAGAACCCCTGGCCCTCTGCAATAGGGCATGGGGGCACCTATAGTGCCCCCCTCAACACCCCTGCACCGTGTGGCCTTTTCGACCCGCCGCACAAGCTTCCATTGAGAAATTGAGGTTTGCGACCCCCCTATGGGCGGTCACATCAAAATACTTCAGGTGGTTCCTTTCCGCAAATGTAATACACATCGTAATAAGGCCCAGAGTAGTTCACCTTCAGTGCCAGAGACTATTCTGGCAATGTGTTCTTTTTGAAACCAAAATATAGTTTTGATGTTAGCAGATGTTGTTTTTATCTACCTTGAGCAGTGCCCAGAAACTTCCTAGCAAAGCCAAAAAGCTGGCAGCCAACCCCAGACCTATTGGCTTGTTTGTATACCTGGTCACCCTCAGAATAAAGCTCGACAGAACATTTTTAATATCTTCAGTGCCAGTGTGAGGAACGCATGCACTACTGATTGGAGACAATTTGCAGCATTGCATTTTGTTCCTCCCACTCTTAATAATGTGGTGCTGCCCACAAACAAATTTCTCATGCCTCTGGTTTCAAGCTTCTTTCAATATATGACTTGAAGGAGGGGGTGTGGCCTCACAACTAGAGCGATCAACTACGAAGCTGGGGAATGGGATTCGAGTCTCGGCAGGGACATCATCAGTTGGAGGCACATTTCGTTGCCTTAAACAGGACATACGCCTATACCCCACCCCCAGCTTCTTCACTAACAATTGTGACAGTTACCCCCACCCAATGCTTCAGTGTTGTTCTTTCAAAATTCAGCATTTTATGTCTGGGGTTAGTTAGAACCTTCTGATTTTATTAAAATTATACACACAATATGCCCAGCTGTCAGCCTGCCCTCTTCACCCATTGGTCTGTTGTGTCCTTCACATTTTTATTTTGCTCACTACAGCTTGCAGCATGGGGAAGTGAGTCAGTCCACTTCAGCCATTGGCTAACCTCACTCTGAATGGCGGCATTCAGCCATATCAGAAGGAATTCATTCACACAAAAAGTAGTTCCCTTAAGTGCCAGAGACTTTTCTGGCAATGATTGCTTGTTGAGAACAAAAAGATATATTTGTAGCATGTGCTGGCTGTAGATAACCTGACCATTCACACTGCTGACATCTAGCGTTGGGCCCAGACTTTACAACTTATTTTTTTTAAAGCATTCTTTGTTGCCGACATGACGTTGAGACACCTCCTCTTCAAGTAAATGCGCAAGCTCTACAGCTCCATTGTTAGATTGACTTTTTTCTGCCATCGGTCTCAACATATAGCGCTGGAGCTCTGTGCAACTTCGGCGTCCTCAAGATTTGGAGACAAAGGAACGGAATCGAACGACAACACTGTCGGTGATTGTTGACGTTGTATCTGGTGGCCTTCTTCAAAACTCCTAAGGTGGCTGCCTTGAAAATACCTCTTCCTCCATGCCATGAGAATGCTCGACTTCAGGTAATGGACCGTAAAAGACAGGCTCTTTCAAAAGTGCCAACGATATGGGGTGAAGTAC
Source organism: Triturus cristatus (assembly GCF_964204655.1). NCBI lineage: Eukaryota > Metazoa > Chordata > Amphibia > Caudata > Salamandridae > Triturus > Triturus cristatus. Next base: position 1,717,789,938 of record NC_140590.1, read on the forward strand.
ACATACTCAAATCAGCGCGACATTTGCAACCTTTGCCTGTCGCCAGAGCATAACAAACAGGATTGCAGAGTCTGCAATCTGTTCAAGAACAAGAAAATGCTTCGCTCTCGATGTGATCAACGCTTAGGTCACAACAAAGAGATGGTGGCGAGGCAGAATTCTCTGCGGAAGAATAACTCCTAGACAGGCAGCGAAGAAAGGATGAAACCTCATCACCAGTTCTAGAGCTCCAGGAAGATCCCACGACTACAAGATCCGGTCATCAGACCCACCCACACATCTCACAGTTACCTCGAATGTCCATTCAACACCGCCTTGGTGCTCCACAGCCTTCGGGCTATGATCGACACCAATAGCCCAATGGAGCTGAGACAGGATGATGGCGTCGATCTCAATTGGGCTCAGGGCAAAACTGAAGGGGACATTCAGCTCTCAAAGCCAAAGCAACATTCAGTGCTGACAAAGCCATTGATGCCTTCATAGCTTTTGATGTCAAGCATACTATTGGCGCCACTTACTTCTTCGGTGCCGGCAAATTCATCGGAGTTGACTAGACATGACGTTGAGTATGCAAACATCATTGACGCATAAAACGACTTTGGAATCAAAGTCATCAATGACAATGGCTTCAGTCCCATAGGAGCACCCAAAAAAAGGATTTGCCACATCAGAAGGTTCAAGTCACAGTTAAAGTTGAGGATGAGGGCAATGTCTTTGAAAATCTCTAAGGACTTATGAACATGAAAAGACTTTTGGAGGCTGAAAATTACCAAAATAAATCAAGCTATAAAAGGACACAGCAGGCTATTGCTCAAAACCAGCCGCCTCCGCAGATAAAGACTATGGAACACAAAGCAACTAACCCTATGCCACTTGACACTTCAGGTGACATTGATACAGGCAGCCCTGCACAGTACACTCAGGACGATGATTATCAGGGAGTGCCCCCAGATAGTCCAGATCCATGGGGAGCCTATGACGTTGTTTTACCAGACCCAGTCATAGATGTACAGACAACAGCCAAGGTATCACCACTAGATGACACTACATAATTTCATAGTGCTCTACAGCGCACAGCTATCACAAAGTTCTTATACACACCACGGAGGAGGAGGAGAATTTTTAGTTGAAACACTCAAAGACTGAGCGCTCAGTGCAGTATTTGTTTATGATAGGGTCAATGCTTAAAGTCTCTACAGAAGTATTTAAAGACCCAGTTAATTGAAGGGTATTAACTCCTCGTAACTAATTAGCAAAAATACAAACCTTCACCCAATGATCCGCTCTTTATTTAGGGACATCCTACAGCAGATTTCCGAGTCACAACAGCTAGGAAAAGGGCAGCTTCCCAGAGTACGGGTGGCACACATCCTCCAGATAAGGACAATAAGTGAATAGATGCAGCAGGCAAACAAGTGGCAGTAGGACTTGTCAATCGTTGGTGCATAACCAGTTTAGTCGACCTCCTCTCATGTTACAACTGAGCAACATGGGATGAAATCGAGGGACTGTTACAATATCTCCTGGATCAGTACAAACCAAGATATGAGGAATTAGTGTTTGAGGGCAAACTAATCTCCAGCGCAACTATTCGCGGCACCTTGGCCTGCACAAGGAATTAACTCCTCAAACATTCTACACAGGAATGCTTGGCTATGCATATCAGGCTTTAAATCTGAGATTCTGCAGCACCTCTTAAAAGTCCCTTTTGATGGGGAACACCTTTTTGTCCCAGAGATGGATACCCAATTAGAATTTGTTTTAAAAAAATGCAAACAAATCATGAAATTCATGGGGGGGGCCACAGTCCACAACACCTAGACAGCAGCCCTTTCACAGGTTTCAGCGCAGGGGTGCAGCCAAAACCACCTCCACTGACACACAGTCCTGTCAGAAACAACAGAAGGCATACCACCAGAAAACTGCTAAGGGATACTATGGAAGTAGATTTAAATGGTGTAGTCAAAGAGGGAAAGTTTAAGGTACCACCAGAAAGGGAGCCTCTACTTCAAAACTATGACTCACCACAACTTCCCCCGATCATACAGCACCTGTTGGGGAACATTACAGCAATACCATTACCTCTGGCCCGAAATAACAACTGACCAGTGGGTGCTGTCCATTGTTTATCGTGGATACTACCTAGAACTTACTTCACAACCTCCAAACATACCACCACACAAACACTCAACCCTCAGCACCTCTACCTTCTTAAAGAGGAGGTAAAATCTCTGCTATTGAAAGACTCCATAGCGCTTTTTCCAAAAGAACATCTCGGAAGAGGCGTGCATTCCATATACTTTTTGATACCCAAGAAGGACAGCACGTTGAGACTAATATTGGATCTCTGCCCTCTTAATCAATACATATTATCGGAACACTTCCATTTGGTAAGGACGCTTACTTTCACGTCCCCATTCATCCAGCACATCGTCCATACATCAGATTTATGATAAGTGGCCATCCTTACCAGTTCAAGGTGCTGCCCTTCGGGTGAAGACAGCACCAAGAGTCTTTACCAAATGCCTGGCAGTTGTAGCAGCACATTTGAGAAGACACAACATTCTTGTGTTCCCATACCTGGATGATTGGCTGATAAAGAGTGCAAATGCCTGCAAGATATACAGACTACCATCAGCTTGGTGCACAAATTGGGTTTCACAATCAATGCAACAAAATATCACTTACCACCTCTCCAGATACAAATGTGTATGGGAGCGACTCTAAACTCTCTTACAGCCAAAGCTTCTCTCCAGAACCAACTAGCTCTTTTTCAGCCACATCTGCCAGGCAGAGTAGTGATGAACCTCTAGGGTATGATGGCATCCTGTATAGCGATTGCCCCGCATGCCAGGCTTCACATGGATCCCCTAGAAGAGTGTATAGTATCTGAATGGTCACCGGCGAAGGGCAGTTTAGATGATCTAGTGTTGATTCCACCCACGGTCCATCGGTCACTGCAAAGGTGGTTCACAGCCAATCTACTCAAGGGCATACCTTTTTTGGCCCAATACACCAACTGACAATTACCACAGATGCATCACTCTTAGGATGGGGAGCGCATATGGAGGATATCATAGTCCATGGTACATGGACCGATCAGCAACAAACTCTACACATTTGCGTACTAGAACTTGTAGCCATACAGTTAGCATTAAAAAGCCTTTGTCACCACTGTAACTCAGAAAGCTGTTCTCTGATCAGACAACATGACGGCAATGTATTACATAAAAAAGCTGGGGGGGGGGCACCCATTCAATACAGTTGCCTCGTTTGGTGCAGGAGACACTTGGCATTGGTCTCTTTGCCCTCACATCAAACTCCTTGCAGAATATCTTCCGGGATAGGACAATTCGGTAGCAGACCTGCTCAGCAGAATGCAGCAACAAGTCCACAAGTGGGAAGTCCACCCCAAAGTCCTCCAATTCTACCTCCACTGCATGGGCGACACCAGACATGTAACTATATGCCTCATGAGAAGCTTTCCAACACACCAGTCCTTCTCACTCGCAGCGGACCAGAGCCAGTCACCGCAATCCCTAACAACTGAACCTCGGGATTTGGCCCCTGAAGTCATATAATTTGGATACTTGCATTTGCTTCCAGAGTGTATGGACATTCTTGAAGAGGCACGGCATCCAACAACTTGAGCCTACTATGCTGCTATATGGAATAGATTTGTCCATTACTGTAAGGCTCAACACATAGACCTATGTCTACCCATGTTACAAAAGATAGTATGTTATCTGCTACACCTTCAAAAATCAAAGCTAGCATACACTTCCATACAACTGCACCTTGCAATTGCAGCATACCTGGAAAATCATAAGGACGGTTCTCTTTATCGCGTACAGGTCATTAAAGCTTTCATGGAAGGCCCTAAAAGAATTATCCCTCCGTGAGTACTCCAGTCCCAGCATGGAATTTCAATGTGTAACTTACAAGACTTATGTCCACACCTTTTGAATCTTTGCATTCCTGCCCCTACAGTTCCTGTCATGGAAGGTTACTTTCTTGGTAGTTATCACATCATTGACAGGGGTTAGCGAATTACATGCCTTCACAATAGAAGGACCGTACTTTCAGGTTTTCCAAGACAAGGTGCGACTACGGATGAACCCACAGCTTCTTCCAAAAGTCGTACCTCCTTAAATAAAACACTAGACCTCCCTGTGTATTTTTCTAAACTGGAGACAGTTGCAGAGAGATTCCTACACACACTTGATGTTAAAAGAGCATTTTCTGTATTACATTGATAGGACTAAAACCTTTAGGAAAGCACAGCAGTTATTTGTTGTGCTCTCAAACCCTAGAAAATTAAACACAATTTCAAAAGCAGGAATTGCATGATGGATAGTACAACGCATCCAGATATGTTACATTAAACGCAAATGTACATTACCATCGATCCAAAAGCACCTTCTACTAGAAAGAAAGGTGATTCTAGGTAACATTCCTTTAGCTGGCATATGTAAGACAGCTGCTTGGACTAATCCACATACATTTAAAAAACACTTAGTTGGTGTCCAATCAAGAAAACAAGCTCTGGTTGGTCAAAAAGTGTTAAAAACGTTGGGGCCAATTATGATGTCGGTGGGACCAACACTGACATACCATCGGTCCCACTGACATCTCTAACCTCGGTCAGACCGCCGCATTAGGATGCGGTCAATCCGACCACATTGGTCCAGAGACCGACTGACAGCTTCCAACTGGCTCTTTGAGGCAGTCGGGCAGTCGGTCCGATCGCATTCCCCACAATGGAGGCAGTGCCTTCTCAGGCACTGCCGTGGGGATTACAATCCACCTTTCCGCCAGCAATTTCACGTCGGTTCTTCAGAGGTGAAAAATCTGGCGGAAAGGCTTTTTTGAGACCCGTAGCAGGGCCCCTGTCTCCCGTAGCCTCCATGGGCCTTGTGGTGCCCCCATAAACATCCCTGCATCGTGCAATGCCTGCCACGGGGTGCAGGGATGTTTGAAAACATGCCTCTTTGCATTGGGACTTGTGGTACGGTACTTCTACGGGCCACATCACAAGCCTCTATACAAATAGGCATGTTTCCGGGCACCTCCATGGCGGTCAGATCCTAATTTGGCAGGTGGGACCACCGGCTACCTGTTAGTCTATCCCGTTCTGCAACGATGGCAGTCAGACGCTTGTCCGACATCCATCTTAATCGGCCCCTTTATTCCAGACATCTGCACGAACTGATACTTGAGAGGCAGAGACAGGCAGTGATAGTGAAAAAGAATGAGTGGATGAGAAGCATTTTCTACACTCAATAATACATTTTTCACCAAAATTTACACAAACATGTTGTCAAATCCTCACTCTTTGACTGATAAATCATGCCAAAGAGACTGTATCAGGAATGTGCAGCGAGAGAGATTTATTGCACGCTCTAGACCTCCTACCTGGATCTCACTCAGCAGGTCTATCCGGTGGTTCATTGAGGCTAAATATCACGGTCTTCTGCTCAGTTACAATAGTTGTCTTTATTTTCTCTTAGGAGCCATACCAGCTAACTCAGTTCCGCAGGCCAATGTCCTACCAGAATCTCAACCGAAGGTGGAAGAGCAGGTCCGGAAGCATTTCCCGGAGACTTGGATCTGGCACCTGACAGCAGTTGGGTATGTTATCTTTACTTTAGTAGAATCTCTTGATGATATTTTATGTTCTTGATTCACAGTGGATGGCCTGTTGCTTAAGTTGGAGTCAACTATTGCTTCATTGTCTACTGTCCAGGGTTTGTGTTACGCTGCGTTTAAAATATTGTAGCACATAAACATCAGAAAAAATATTGTGATGCAAAAATATCTCGGTATAGAATATTGTTATCAAGAACATTTTTATATTTGTTAGATAATATCGTTTTTAAGAATATTGTTGTTTGAAATATTGTTTTCAGCAACATAGGGTCCGAGTCTAATGCCCTCCTAAAAACACAGGAGAGGTGGTTGCCACAACCAACTCTCCTGTGTTTTTAGGAGCATCTTTGCATGTCAGTTGAATGAATAAAATGGATCGAAGCAAGCAAAAAAATGGTGAAAACGAATATTGAGTACAAAATGGAAAAAGAGAAGTAAAAGAATATAGCATTTGATTGATTAGATTCATTCAGCTTCGTGGCTGTGCTGCTTGAACAAGATCAACACTTTGGTTCCTTTGTGATTGGCAAAAGAGAAGCACATGAGCGAGAAAGCAGCACAGGAGGCAGAGAGCAACACGGAACAAGGTGGCATGGTCTTTTTGGCACCGAGAGAAGCACACAAAGGAAAGCACTAGAAAACATATCACTCTCATGGATTGGTTTAAGAAAAATAAAAAAGAAGTTCCCTGTAAGTGAGCAGTGATGGGATACAAGACAGCCAGTCAATAGGATGGTGAAGAGGCTGTCCTCCGGAACAGGGACAGAAAGAGAAGAGGAAGGAAAGCCATTGAATAAGTAGCAAGCAAATGAGAGTGACAAAACCAGCCACTGAAAATTGTGAGCAGGCTGTAAGTCCATTGTAAGTTCTTGGTATATCCCACAGAAAGTCGATCATAACCAGACAGCTAACAGCTAGACCTGAAAAGAAGGATTCCGGCATTTTACATTTTTTGCCAAAACGTTTGCCCAGCACTAGAGTTTCAGTTCTGCTGTAGCTTGTAGACCTTTCTGAACAGTGTTGTTTCAGGAATTTTCAGAATCTTCAGAAGTCAGCTTTGAGCTCCATAGAAAGAGGGCAAGAGTAGAGTAATGTCATCTACTGATAATGATGTGTCCAAAATCTAAGCTGTAGACCACCACACTGTGATCACTGCCCAAACCTTTGCTGAAATACTTTCCATTTCAAATCTGGATGTGCCTGAGACGTGATGCCCAAACTGGATAAAAATCCATGAAGGATATTGTAACATTGTGCCATATCCATCAAGCCATTAACAGAATGCTGTGTCCAGGCCTCTTAGTTTTAAGGGCCAGTAACCATGTTCACATAGAGGGTTGCTAACAATAACATAGCACCCACCTTCAATGGTACTCCGCAGTGATGCCAAGGGGGTACCTGTTGATGCTCGATCTTCTCTAACACGCAAATCCTGCTTATCGCGCCTTTTGAATTAGTAAAAAGAAATACAAAGATATTAGCTTCTGGTATACACTTTGTGGAGTGAAGAATGTGGAGCTTGCCATAGGAGAAGGTCCTTTTTTGCCAAGTGGTACCCTTTGACAGTTGACACCATGGACAGGCAGCTTGGGCAAAGCTGACAACACACCTATTTAGGAGTTAAATGGACATGTTGAATGAGCCTAGTATTGTGTGCCTGTCACCCAAGGCCCCATTTGCCCTAAAATAAATTCCAGTAGAATCATTTGCAAGTGAAAATATGTCCATAAGACAGGACTTCTGGGGGGGTGTGGCCAACCGCCGAAGATGGCGGACGCACATCTCTAGTGCTCCGACTGGGTGCCCGAAAAACCGTGCATCATCTGACATAATCTATGTCACAAGGGGGAGCTGTACCACTATCCCCGTGTGCGGACGCCCTCCTTACGCCCTTAGAGCCACTTGGGACAAAATTGATTAAGCGCGAGCCGGCGCATGAATGCAGACTGACCAACTGCATGGAAGATGGCCCAGTGGCTGCACTGCATGGTGTAGCGGTTTCTGCCTTCCTCTGATCCACCCTAGCCGGTGCTAAGGGTACACTGGAAGTGCTGACATACATAAAGGACCTCATCTGGTTTTCTTCCCCGTGCTGCCCTGGACAATCAAGCAACTGGGCAAATGCTCTGGGGCCCAGGCGTGGGAGGGAGAGAGGCCTGCTGCGTGGGATGCCACAGACGCCTAACGCAGTCAGCAGGAAGACCGACTAAGGGGATTCACCTTATTCGGAGACAGGCTAACTGGGGGTCCTCTCGGATTTTCCCATTCTGCTGCCCTGGGCTGTTGAGCAGCTCAGCAGACATTCGGGGGCCCACGTGCAGCATGAGTAGCGAGCCCGGGGGATTCGCTTTATTCTGCAACAAAGTCGCCATGAACCATTCTGGCGCTGGGAGTGGTAGATCACACCTGCTGACCGCCTTCCTCCCCAGCCTGAGTGTCAGTGCTGCTTGGGCATGCTCCTGCCGATAACAGCACTGTCAATACATGTCAACCTGGCCGGGCGGGCCGCAGGGATAGGATCAACGGTGTTGTGTGGCCCTCCCAGGCCTTCAACCTCTCCGGCACCTTTGTGCTCCTTACTAAACACGTCCCCACTGAGGAGCTTCCTCCTTATCTTGTGGGGGCACTGCAGCACTCAGGGTCTCATGACCTGAAGCGTACAGCTGCTGTAATTTTGGGCCTACTTTCATTCCCCCTGAATGAACCATCGATTTTGTGGGGATCTTCTCCAACAGCCCAGGAGTGCCCTTCTGTATTGCTTGCCACTAATAACAGTGCTACGATCAGTAGTGTAGGCAGCATACCAATTCACCCTGACAGGACTTTCTGACAACTGAGGGCCATTCCCTAATGCATGAGCCTGGCACACCATGGACTCTATATATTTTCAATCTAACAACTCTCTACAGGGGTCCTTGCGTCTCCCACAGCACTTGCTACCATTCGACATGGGCCGTACCAAATCTACCAGGTCATCGTCCCATCCTGGCCAGGTGTCAGGAATCCCCTCCCGCACATGGATTCCCTCCCACGATGCCACTTCCGTGAACCTGGTGCGCTTGGAGGAGAGCGGACTACAACTCCCAGAATGCCCTCCGGCAACAATTGCCTTATGCAACTCAAGAGTTCTGGTTACATAACACCAAGGGTAACGCCTAGTTTTCATGTTATGCAACTCAAGAGTTCTGGTTGCATAACACCAAGGGGAACGCATAGTTTTCATGTTATGCAACTCAAGAGTTCTGGTTACATAACACCAAGGGTAACGCCTAGTTTTTATGTTATGCAAATCAAGAGTCATGGTTATACAACGCCGAGAGTACTACTTAAGGAGAAGATCACTGGGATTCGGCGTCGGATATTCTGATCTTTGCCGGAGTACCTGGTTGAGGTACACGGACCCGTTGGTGAGTTGAGCGGCGGAAGGAACATTCTAAGGAGCGGAGGAGAGGTGCTGGCGTGTGCTTCCCGCCCGTGTCCTGTCCCGTTCTGAGAGCCGTATTTAACGTCATTGGGCACAAGTCCCGTTGGTAGAGCCGAAGCTCCCAACGGCCTGACAATTTGGAGAAAACGAGGTTGGTGCGAGCCAAAGCTCCCAACCCTCGTTCCTTGGGTAAACACACGCTTAGAGCTAAGACGCTATCCCGGAGGTGTTTCCGCGTCTTGCCATCGACACTCGTAGGAGAACTGGGATAGGTAGAGCGGCTGCTCCCATCCATTCTCTGCGCCACCTTGGGTATCATCACTTAAACCCGGATACAAGAGACGCACACTAGGAGGTGTTCCCAGCGTCTTTGTGTTGTGGCAGTACTCTGGGGGATACTGGTAGAGCGGCTGTTCCCAGGTGGTAGAGAGCCCGGACGGGTGACTCCCACTTGCCCCCCCATAGATTCCACAACCTTGGAACTACCCTTCACAGCGGTCGAGTGGCATTGTCGGCCACTGCTTAGCACTGTGCCCTCCGTTGGAGCATACCGGGTCCGGTATGCATGCGGAGGACGGTTAGACGAGCTGTGAATGGGTATCGTACTTTAACTGGTGATTCCAGTACCGGTATTCTTTGTTGTCTGTAGTTGTTTATCTGTTTATTGAATCATCCTTAAACCTCCATTTCTCTGGTCCGTCGTCTGTTTGTCCCAACCCCGAGAAAGCCAGGACGTTACACCAGGGGATGTCTCAACGTAACCTTTCTGAGGGCTCCTAAACCCAAATGCTGGCAGACTGCATTCCACCCACAGCATTGGATCCTTCGCCTGATAAACTGGACATCATCCTCCAAGAAATCCATGACTCCAGAGCAGCCATTGAACACCGCATTGGTACACTGGCAACAGACTTAGGCCTGATAAGAGATGAGCACCATAAGTTATCAGTTAAGGATAAGTAAGCTGAAACATCCTTAACTACGCTAGCTGCCGAACAACCATCATAGTTTGCCACTATAGCTGTCTTCTGTCAACAACTTACAGTCCTGCAGGACAGAGTGGAGGATGCCTAAGGCCAGGCATGACTTAATTATGTGCGCATCATTAGAATGAGGGAGGGGGTGGAAGGGTCCAACGCCACGTTGTTTATTGCACAATGGTTGAAGACGGAGGTTGCCCCGCAGGGATTCTCTGCCTTGTTTACAGTGGAAAGAGCAAATAGGGTGCCAGTACATCACCCTCCCCTGGTAGCACCACAGGGATTTATAGTTGCACACATTCTCAATTTCAGAGAGTGGAGATGTGGTCCTACAGAAGGCCAGAGAGAATGCCCCAAACATTATGGACAATATCAACATGTCTCAGTTTCTGGATTACACCTTGGCAGTCCAGCGCCAACGGGCATCCTTCCTGCCTGTCAAAAACAACTCAGGATGGAGGGACTCACCTAGGTACTGATATTCCCAGCCCCGTTGAGGGTCGTCCATGAGCAACGCACTCCCTTTTTTGTCACCCCAGAGGCTGTATGGTACTGGTTGGACCAGCATTACCCGAATGCATGCTATCATCCTCCAGTGGAGCAATCATCTCAGGGGGCGGGGAGGCCTCCCAAGTTGTGCTGACCAGGCGCCGCCCGCACAATGACATCTAGAGCGGTTCCCTACTCACAACAAGCCCCGGAGAGCAGATGGGCCGTGACTGTAGCAATGTCTTCCATTAGAACACAACAGCTGCTGCTCCCATTGAGTTCTTCAACAAGATCAGATTTACCCACAAGTTATTTTCAGAAGACAGTTTTATTAACAGTATTTTAGTCTTCATGGTCATCAGTAGTTTTGGAGAAGACCCTGCATTGGGTAAAGTGAAGGCAGATTTGATAGAACATTGTTTGTACAGCTTATTTCAAGTATACACAACACACCAGGTAATGTATATAGAGGACAATTTGTTAGTAGTATTCCACATATTTTTGTACCGTTGGAGTGTGGAGTTTACTCCAAGTTTTTACGATGGAGGACCGTTTGTGCAGAACATGAGTGTAAATTTCTCAGAAGACAGCTGGAGTGGTATTTTGTGCAGCGAAACATCTGATGGGTGTACCACTCACAGCTGTTGCTTGGATGAACGAAGCTGAAAGTGGTATCCTTAGTCCTAAGGTCCATGGTACTTTGTGGCCTGAAATGATGTGGTGTTCTGGCTCTTGTCACTATGGGATACTGAGTTCCTCCTGTGATTGGCGTCGCATTACTGAATGTTGCACGACTGGAAAGAGTAATTGATGCTAATCTCCCTCTCTTGACCTCAAGGCCTAGAGATCCCTCTGATTGCACCTTTCCCCTTTCTCGTTCTAGAGAGTCTGGGACAGCTACAGTCCCCGTCACCGTCCCCGACACCATCACAGATTGGGTTGCCGGTACCTTCTGTCTGGCGGATATCGGTTTTGGGATATCTTCCCCAGTGACGCTGAAGGCTTTCAAGCCTTTCTTCGCGGAGCTCTCACTGCCATACTCAGTGGTGCGGGACGAGATCTTCACCCTCAAGGCCAGCGTCTTCAACTATATGAAGGAGTCCATAAAGGCGAGTACCTAGAGAGCAGGTCAGAGCGATGAGGCCAAGTCCTGAGACCTCGATGGGAATTTCACAGAGATACATCTTCTTGTGCAAACAATAATTTATCATGGATGGGGCAGGCTGATGGGCATGCTCCAGTAAAGACGACTGTCAGTAGCAGCAAGGATTACCGACAGAGCTATTCACCAACATCTGTTGGTTGGTGTTAATGTTGACTATGTATAATATTTCAGGGTCATCTTTGTCAGATCCCCCTTTTTCAGTTCCTTTCTTCCAATTGTTTAATGAATAGGTCTCAGTGTTATTCTGGGAAGGACAGTTTAGTTTTTTCAATGTTTTGAAGAACAGTAGATATATCTTTGGTAATGTTGTCCAATATCACTAACAGATGGCCCCTTTCTGCACATTCAGGGGGAATTAATCAACTATTGGAATTAAAAGCAAAGTTAGTTGCTAGTTGCCAGAAAGTGAAAAAATATTAAAGGTCATCTAAAAATCAATGCGGCAGAAAGATGACAAAATTAGGACTGCAGCTAATGTTTAGTAAAAGATGCAGCAGTTAGGGACAACTAGAGAATGCGAAGTCTTATGTAATGTGTTGGTCCCGTGCAGATCCAAATACATCTTTTGAAATCAGAGGAGTTCAAGGTGGAAGCCCATCCTAAAAGCGAGTACACCTCCTGCCTCGGTCCCAGCGAAGGGAAGACATTCTCTTGGTCGGTCACTGCGTTGAAACTGGGTAATGCTACTTCTTGCTTCAGTGTTCGTTCTTTTCTTCTGCTGTTAATTCATTTTCTCCATTCTTACACCTTTTAATTGCCTCCTTTTTTCGGTTGTCTGTTCCTTTATTTTCTTCATTCCTTCTTTCCTTACTGCTTCCTTCTTTATCATTGTTCTTATTTCTTTCAGCATAAGTCTTCATCTCTTCGTTAAATTGTTTAATTCCTCAGACTTTCCTTGTTAGCAGCTGTTTCTCATCTCTTCATTCCCTCTCTCATTCACGCCCTCCCCATCTTATTTCCCTAAATCATTCTTCTCATCTTCCACTTCCTCCATCCTGATCCGTTCATCCTCTGTAGTCATTCTATTGCGTCTCTTCATTTCACACTCACTTTAAGTCTCCTCTGATCAGACCAAGCCCAATTCATCAACACTTTCTTTCATTCTCCTACTTTATCCTTCTCATTTTCCCCACGGAATTAATTAATCTTTTTAATCTCTTGCCTTTGTCCCTTGATGCTTTTTCCCTCCATGCATCATTCTGAGGGTTATCAGGCAGCATTAACGCCCCCACAGAATTGTGGCTGTAGAGCCCACTGATTTATATTGCCCAGACCGCCACCATTTACAGCCGCGTCAACATGGCGACACAGCGCGACACGGTGGTGCTTGCGGGAACTGGCTGCAGGTGTCCCTGCTGCGCACTGTCATGCGCACCTGGAATGATTGTACTGCTAATCTATGTCCTGTAGGAACATATTTGCAATTGTCTATTCTTTATCAAATGTCATTTCATTCAATTTAAAATGTGGCACAGACTGAAAAATATTTACAAGAAAAAACCTGAACAGACTCAAGATAGCCTTAAATGGGGAGAAGGATTATCCGATTCTTCAAAGTCAAAGTTAGTTTGTTTTAGCGCCCGAATCTCGCTGTCGCATCCAGAGTCTTAAAGAACAAGTTACTTACCTTCGGTAACGATGTATCTGTAAGAAACATTAGTTAGTTAGATCCCTCACCTTAGAATATCCCCAGGCGTCAGACTGGATCCGGAAGATTTTTCGTCAGCAATATCCCTTGCGCGTCGCTAGGCGTCGTCTGCGGCTCCGCGTCCGTCGTCGGCGTCGTGCGCCGGGATGACGTCATCGGAGTACTTAGACGCCGCCCTCGCGCGCTGACGTCAGTTCTTGTACATAGCCTTCCGCGCCAGGAACGCAGAGCCATGCAAAGACCGACACTGGTGCCAAAAATAAAATCTAGGGGCCTGAAAAGGATAACCTTAACCCTAGATGTCAGTTCGCAGAACGGGGAGGATGGGTGGGTCGGTGAGGAATCTAACTAACTAATGTTTCTTACAGATACATCGTTACCGAAGGTAAGTAACTTGTTCATCTGAAAGAAACACGTTAGTTAGATTCCTCACCTTAGAATAGATACCCAAGCAATACCATCCCCGGTGGTGGGTCTGCGAACCAAGATCACACCAGAAAGTCCTGGAGGACAGAACGGCCAAAGAAGCCATCCCTCCGGACTTGGCTGTCAAGGCAATAATGCCTGGCAAACGTGTGTAGCGAAGCCCACGTCGCCGCCTGACAGATGTCCTGCAAAGGGACACCCGTCCCAAGGCAGTAGTGGCCGCTGTGGCCCGAGTAGAATGGGCGCGCAGCCCAACAGGAGGGTCCTTTTTTGCCAAAGAGTAACAATTTTTGATGCACAAAACGACCCACCGAGAGATGGTCCGTTTGTGCACAGCTTTCCCCTTGTTACCACCCACGTATCCAACGAAAAGTTGGTCGTCCACCCGGAACTGCTTTGTGCGGTCCAAATAAAAGGAGAGCGCACGTTTTGGGTCCAGACGGTGGAGCCTCTCTTCCTCTTTGGAAGGATGCGGAGGCGGAAAGATGGTGGGCAAGGTGACAGACTGCCCAAGATGAAATGGAGTCACCACTTTCGGAAGAAAGGAGGGACGAGGCCGAAGGACAACCTTGTCCGGATGAACAGACAGAAAAGGAGGCTTTGAAGATAAAGCCTGGAGCTCACTCACCCGTCTACCCGAGGTGATGGCTACCAGAAAAGCAGTCTTAAGAGTCAGAAGACGAAGAGGGCAATTGTGAAGAGGCTCGAAGGGAGCGCACATCAGGAATGTCAAGACCAGATTCAAGTCCCACTGAGGCATTACAAAAGGGACAGGAGGGAACGTGTGAGTAATGCCTTTTAGAAAGCGTGTAACCACAGGGGACTTGAAAAGAGAAGGCTGATCAGGAAGCCGCAAGAAGGCAGAGATGGCAGCAAGATAACCTTTCAGGGTGCCCAGGGCAGAGCCCTGCCGGGCCAGAGAAAGAAGAAAGAGGAGAACCTCAGAAAGAGGGGCGGAAAGGGGATCCACAGCCTTTGCTGTGCACCATGCCACAAATTTGTTCCACCGGCAGGCGTATACCGTCTTTGTGGAGGGACGCCTGGCTGCCAGAATGATATCACAGACTTCAGGAGGCAAGTCAAATGGCATCAACTGCCACCGCTCAATCTCCACGCATGGAGGTGGAGGCTGGACAGGTTCGGGTGGAGGACCGTCCCCTGCTGCTGCGACCGAAGATCCTCCCGAAGGGGCAGACGTATCGGGGGATCGGTCAACATACTGAGTAGCTCGGGATACCAGTACCTTCGTGCCCAATCCGGAGCCACCAAGATGACTTGGGCCCGGTCGTGCCTGATCTTCTTCAGCACTCTGGGCAGAAGTGGTATAGGCGGAAAGGCGTACAACAGACCGCAACTCCACTCGTGACGAAAAGCGTCGCCGAGCGAGTGCCGCCTTGGAAATTCCAACGCGCAGAACTGCTGACATTGCGCGTTCTCTTCGGTGGCGAATAGATCTAACCAAGGCTCTCCCCACTGCTGAAAGAGACCTTGCGCCACTTCGGAGTTCAGACGCCATTCGTGATCCATCATGCACCGGCGGCTGAGTTCGTCCTTTCTGGCGTTCAGAGAGCCCGCCAGATGTTGAACCACTAGGGTGACGCCCTGGTGTTCCAGCCACGTCCAGAGGCGCAGAGCCTCCTGACAAAGGGTCCACGACCCCACCCCGCCCTGTTTGTTGCAATACCACATGGCGGTGGTGTTGTCCGTGAACACCTGCACGACACTGCCCCTGACAGAGGGAAGGAAGGCTTTCAGTGCAAGTCGGATCGCTCTCAACTCCAACAGGTTGATGGGGAGACGAGACTCCGCCGGAGACCAGAGGCCTCTGATCTCCGCCTCTCCCATATGGCCACCCCATCCCAGGAGGGACGCATCCGTCACTACGACATGCTCCGGTTGGGGAAGGGAGAGGCTCCTGCCCATGACCCAATCGCGGTCCGTGAGCCACCACTGCAACTGCTGTGCAGTGCCCTCCGAGATCAAGACATCGTCGGACAGGTTGCCGTGATGCTGGGCCCACTGAAACTTCAGGTCCCACTGCAGAGCCCGCATGCGCCGCCTGGCGTGATGCACTAGTAGGATGCAGGAGGCCATCAGCCCCAGAAGCCGCAACACTAGCCTGACCGAAACCCAGGATAGAGGCCGAAAGATGGGAATCAGGGCCTGTATATCCCGGACCCGCTGTTCCGGTGGATAGACCCGGAACTGCACCGAATCGAGAACCGCTCCGATGAAAAGGAGCTTCTGAGAGGGACTCAGGTGTGACTTCGGCACGTTGATGGAAAACCCCAGCAAATGCAGGAGATCCGCCGTAGTCTGGAGGTGGGAGACGACTGCCTGGGGCGAGCCCGCCTTCAACAACCAGTCGTCGAGATAGGGGAAGACTGGAACCCCTGATCTGCGCAGATGAGCTGCGACCACCGCCATCACTTTCGTGAACACCCGAGGGGCACTGGTGAGGCCGAAGGGGAGCACGGTAAACTGAAAGTGCTCTTGGCCCACCGTGAATCGCAGGTAACGCCGGTGGGCCGGCAGGACGGGGATGTGGAAATAAGCGTCCTGCAAGTCCAACGCTACCATCCAGTCTCCGGGGTCTAGGGCAGCTAGAACCTGAGCCAAAGTCAACATCTTGAACCGTTCCTTCCGGAGGAAGGCATTGACGTTCCGAAGGTCCAAGATAGGGCGTAGGCCCCCCTTGCCCTTCTTGGGAACCAGAAAGTAGTGGGAGTAACAACCACGACCTACTTCTGGGCTCGGAACGCGCTCGACGGCCCCCTTGGCCAAGAGGGCGGAAACCTCCTCGTGGAGAAGATGCAAATGATCCCCCGAGATACGGTGGTGCTGCGGTGGCATGGCTGGAGGGGTCGTCTCGAAGGGGAGGGAGTAGCCCCTTCGGACGATTTGCAGCACCCACCTGTCCGATGTGATGGACCGCCAGTGGAGCCGGTGATGGCGAACTCTGCCGCCCACTGGCGTGGAATGGGCCTGAAAGCTCGGACTAGGAAGGCTTTGAGGCGGATGCTGCCGGGGTGGATGTGGGCTGACCTCGTCGTCCTCCAGATCCGCCTCGACGGAAACCACGTCCGCGACCGCGCGCAGGTTGGTTCTGCGGCTGGTGGCTAGGCGCACGTGAGGAGGCACCCCTTCCTTGGCCACGAAAGGGGCGAAAAGCGGAAGATTGCGACCGCGGGCCGAGAGGCCCAAGGACTTGGCCGTAGCCCGGGAGTCCTTAAAGCGGTTCAGCGCACTGTCCGCCTTCTCCCCAAACAGGCGAGTGCCATCAAACGGCATGTCCATGAGAGTGCTCTGGATATCGCCGGAAAACGACGTGGACCGCAGCCAGGCGTGACGTCGAAGCGCCACAGTGGTGGAAATGGCCCTACCCAGCGAGTCCGTGGTGTCAAGCCCACAACGTATAGCATGTCGCGCTGCATCCCTCCCATCGGCCAGAGCCTGGGTAAGTCGTGTCTGGACCTCCTCCGGACACAGGGGCAGCGCGTCCTCCACCGCATCCCACAGAGAGTGGGAATAACGGTCCAAGAGACAAGCGGTGTTCAAAGACCGCAGGCCCAAACTAAGGGAAGAGAACAGTTTCTTGCCAAACTGCTCCAGTCTCTTGGAATCCCGGTCCGGCGGGGCGGTCGGGAAAGAGGATTGGGAGGTGGAGGCCTGGATAACCAGGCTCTCAGGGGTAGGGTGTTGGGACAGAAAACTGGGGTCGCCCGGAGCAGGGCGGTGGCGCCTGGCAACGTTCCTGTCCACAGGAGGAACTGTGGAGGGCTTGGACCAGGTGCCCTGTAGAACGTCAGTGAGGGCCTCATTGAATGGCAGCAGAGGCTCAGTGGAGCTTGCTGCAGACTGAAGCACCTCAGTGAGGACGTTCGTCCTCACAGCCACGGCAGGTAGCTCGAGCCCAAGGGCTGCGGCCGCCTTGCGCAGCACCACGGAGAAAGCAGCACCCTCCTCCGAAGCCACAGTCGGAGGAGAGATGAATCCAGTGTCTGGCGAGGTATCCAGACCACTGGCCTCCCCCAGTTCATCTGCCCAGTCCTGGGACAGTTGGGCCTGATGGGCCATAGGATCCTCGGATCCCTCCCAGTAGTCCCCATCATCCGACTCCTGGTGTAGAGGAGAAGTTAACGGAGCCGGGCGATAGACAAAATGTGTCTCTAGCGGCGCCGATCTCGGCGTCCATCGACGCCGGACCGGCGCCGGGCCCGGAGCGGGACTGAACTGGGGCACGACGTCGAGCGGGGTCTACGTCGGCGTCGGGGGTGGAACCGGAGTCGACGCCGGTGGAGGAGGCGTGACGAGGTTGACCGGCGTCGACGGGGACTCGAGAACGGGTCCCTCGGGCGCTTGCGGCGTCGAGGCCGGAGCCGTCAACGGCGCCGGGGCCGGAGCCGCCGGCTGGCAAGGCAGCCCAGTCGGGTCCGCGGGGCCCGAAGGCGCACCAGCGGGCGCCGACGGCGGAGCCAGGTTCCTCATGGCCGAGAGGAAGGCACTGACTTCCGCCGGCGTCGCGTTAGTCCCAGGGACCGGAGGGTATGGGGACGGACGCGGCGCCTGCGGCTCCGACGGAGCCGCGGGGGTGGAACCACCCTGACCCTCGACCGAGTCGCGTGACCGGCGAGGGGAGTCCGAAGAGCGGTGTCGCCTCTTGGACTTCTTGGAATGCTTCGACTTACCCGAAGACTTTGATCCCGACGACCGATGGTGACGTCGGCTGCGGCTCCGCGACCGATCCTTGGACCTCCTCCTGGACCGGGATCGAGAGGCGCGCGGAGCCGAGTGGCGAATCTCGAGGAGCTTACGGGACCGCTCCCGTCTAGCCTTCGAGGTCAGGGCCTTACAGTCCGAGCACGACTCCGCGTCGTGGTCGAGGCCCAAACAGTACAGGCACCGGCGGTGATGGTCCGTAACCGACATCAATCGGCTACAGTCCGTACAGGCTTTAAACCCAGGCATCCTACCGGCACCGGTGTCGATAGACAGGATCAAAAAGGATCAAAAAGTTAGTCAAAAATTGACTAAAGGGGTAGCTCTCCCGGATCTGCGCTTACTGGTGCGGAAAAAAGAAGAACTGACGTCAGCGCGCGAGGGCGGCGTCTAAGTACTCCGACGACGTCATCCCAGCGCACGACGCCGACGACGGACGCGGAGCCGCAGACGACGCCTAGCGACGCGCAAGGGGTATTGCTGACGAAAAATCTTCCGGATCCAGTCTTACGCCTGGGGATATTCTAAGGTGAGGAATCTAACTAACGTGTTTCTTTCAGATGTAATGTAATCCTATAGATTAGGATTGTGTCTAGAAGATATCTAGTTAAACCAAAAGTCAGTCCTCACTTGCAGGATATCATTCCTATACATGTAAGCTTGAAGCCCTTCCCATGTCTGGAAGTGAGACCGCATTTTTTAAATTAGTCATCAATCTCCAATTTACCTTATCGGGCCTTTTGATCTACCGCCCTCCGGGTAATGCTTTTTCTTGGATTTCCTCATTAGCTGACATCATAGCTCCCCTGCTTCTTAGGGCTGCCAATTTTACCATCCTTGGTGACCTTAACTTGCATCTTGACGACCCACAGTGTGCTAATAGTAAACACTTTTTGTCTGATCTGGAGGCTCTCAATCTTTCTCTGCTTAATACTGGCCCCACTCACTCTGCTGGACACCAACTGGACCCCAGTCTTTCCAATCTCTCCTTTGACTGCTCTCAGAGTGCTCGCCCTTTGGAGTGGTCTGATCATTTTGCTGTCCATTTTTCCTTATTTCATATCAAGAACCAGGAAAATAGTGTCCTTGACAAGGGTGCACCAACTTATCGTTGGGGTAAACTTGATATTAATAAGTTAAACCAACACCTCTCGAATACCCGTCCTGAGGAATGCGAGGCTTCTGCTGCCGAGATGAACACTGCTGTTTCCCATTGGCTTACAAACGCTGTTACTACCCTTCTCCCGCTCACCTCAAAACATTCCAGGTCACATCGCCTCACGGCACCCTGGTTCTCCAACGATTTGAAGGCCTTGCGTACCAAATGCAAGGCTTTAGAACGTAAATGGAGGCACTCTTACTCAATCTCACAGAAGACTGTTTATAAAGAGGCTTTAAAAGAATACCACCTAAAATGTAAAATCGCGAGAGCTGCTTACACTGTGGACACAGTAACACAAGCTCAGAACTGTCCTCGTACTCTTTTTTCTGTCGTTAAAAAATTGACTGGAGCCGATACCATTCCGACACCTCTAGTTTTAGACGAGGCCCAGTGTAACTCTATTGCGAATTTTTTTATCGCTAAGGTGGAACACATATACGACTCTATGAGCCCTCCCTTGAATGCAGAAGAACTTTGTTCGGGACAGGCTGTAGGGACCGAACTGCCTCTTCCTGTGGTGAAGATGACACATTGGCAATTGTTTGATGACATCTCGTTCTCCACCTGTTTAAGTAGTATAAGATCCGGTTCACCTCGTGATCCTGTACCCGTTAAAATTCTTAAACTGCTGGATCTTGAACCTCGGCGGGTTCTTATGAGACTTCTAAACGCCTCATTACTTAAATCCCAGGTGCTACAGGATTGGAAGCACGCGATGGTTGTTCCCCTCCTAAAAAAAGCTGGAGCTGATGTGTCTAATCTTGCCAATTTCAGACCGATATCCTTGCTGCCTGTACTTTCCAAAGTGCTGGAAAGGCCTGTTAACACTCAATTATACCATCTAGTGGAATCTTCGGGATTTTTACATCCATCCCGGTCTGGCTTCCGTGCTCAATATTCCACTGAGACCGCCCTTCTCGGGGTGACGGAAAGTTTAAGACACGGTATCGACCGCGGGGGAAACATCTGCACTCATCCTTTTGGATTTGAGCGCGGCGTTCGATACCGTGTCCCATTCCATTCTTCTGAACTCTCTTCGTTCCGTGGGATTGGACGGTCCGGCTTTGGCTTGGATTGCCTCCTTTTTAAGTGAGCACACCTTCCAAGTCTTTTCCACGAAAGCCACCTCCTCCACCTGTCCATCGGCATATGGCGTTCCTCAGGGGTCCATACTCAGCCCTTTGTTGTTCAACATCTACGTGAGACCCCTGCCTCTATTGCAGAGGAAGCTGGGCTGACTATTTTTTCATATGCCGATGGCACCCAAATAGTTTTCTCCCTTTCCAGCAGCGACAGCAATGATATATCGGTTCTGAAAATTGGGTTGTCACGTATAGCTGAGTGGATGCAAAGGCATCTCCTCAAGCTAAACGGTGACAAAACTGAAATCCTTATCTTTGGGAAGCATAAAGATCTATGGGGCCCGCAACACTGGCCTAGCGAGATGGGACCCCTTCCTCAGCCATCTTCTGTGGTGCGCAATCTCGGTTTTCTTATTGACGACAAACTCTCCATGAGACAGCAGGTCACAAAGGTGGTCGCCATTTGCTTTACTATTCTGCGATGGCTCCAGAAAATTCTTTGGATGCTGCCTCTTGCCACCAGGAGAACCGTTGTCCAGGCGTTAGTTACTTCTCGCCTGGACTACGGAAATGTCCTCTATCTTGGCGCCGATGCGGCCACTGTAAATAAACTTCAGGTTGTTCAGAATTCAGCAGCCCGTCTTCTCTGTAATATTCCTAGGAGACTATCGGCCACTCAGGCTTTGCGCAATTTACATTGGCTCAGGATCCCCAGTCGCATCAAATTCAAAGCTATATGCTATCTTTTTAAAATCAAGCAGGGCTCGGCCCCTAAATACTTGCAAAATCTGGTCCAACCTTACAAGCCAAATCGCACACTTAGCTCTTCTGCTAATTGCGATTTTGTTATTCCTCGATTTAAGCTTGTAAAAATGGGAGGACGGGCCTTTTCCCATCTAGCTCCCAAATATTGGAATGCGTTACCCACCACCTTGAAAACGGAAACCAATTTTTTTACTTTTAGAAAAAGATTGAAAACTTCACTTTTTCAATGATCTGTATGCTGCCTAGATGATTTACGGTGCTGTTTTTGAGAGGTCTGTTTTCTTCTTGAGTCTATCCCTTGCGCCGGGAAACCCATTGCGGGTAGCTGTTGCGCGTTATAAGTTTAAATAAATAAATAAAATTCCTAAAACTCTATCCATGGGCCCCCTTGGGGTGACGACAAACACAAACATCACCCCCCATAGGGTCCAGATATAAATATCATGCCAGTGACGGGTCTAATCCATCTTCATATTTCTCTCATTGACACAGCCCATTCAATAAATGTATTTTGTCCGTAAAGGACTAACCAGTAGAAGTGTTGTGAGTCAGTTTTGACAAGACTATAATTCAAAACTATAATTGCAAATTATTTATAATGTCATTTTCTCAATGAGACAAGATTAAAATTGATGGTCAAAAAGTGTCTGTATCACCTTCCGCTCCTGCCATCTCCATTGTAGAACAAACTTAAACATTTATGCAGATCAACAGAAAACTAGACAGAAAAAGCTAAAACACCAAGAAGTGTCTACAAAATGGCCAGCTCGAGAAAGATTTGCTCACTCTGTTACCATCAGAATGGCTCCTCCCATAGTTCTTGATGGGTCGGAGCAGCCCTCGGTTTCTTTGTCATGCCACACACTTTCTACGTCCTCAGGACATCAGGAATATCTGTTTCTGTGCCAGGAAATGATGAAGCTGTGTGGTTACCTCAAGGGGTACTTCACATGCCAGTGAGCGGCTGACTGTCAATGACTACGAACTATCACTATGCAAGTAGTGTGCAAAGTTTAAAAACTGAAAAAAACTTGCTCCTCGAGAAAACGCTGCTAACAGCATTTTTAGTGCAGGGGTTGTTTAGGTGAGTGAAGGGGGGGAACTTCCCGGAATTAGCAACATCAAAAACAACAGTTTCCCAACTTCACTGGACAACTAACACCATTCACTCACTGCTGCCCTTTGGTTGTTGGTATGGTATATATGGAAGTCGATTGACGCACCAAAATTGTTTGAATGGTTTGCAGAAATCTCTTACAGAACTCTTTCTGGGATCTCATGAAGCACCTCCCGTGACCAGCATGGAAGGTGCTCCCCGGCCATATCTTGGCGAAGAAGCGGCCATTAGCTCATGTGTTTGGATTCAGGCTCAGGTGTTTCAGGGCTTCCACTCCTTTGTGGTAGTAACTTGTAGTCTCTCTTGAAGCCTGGGGTTTTCACATCACTGTGTGCTCCTCCTGTCTGAGCAGTGGTCGCGCTTGATGAAAGATTTTTCATTGTTTCCTATCGCATTGAGGTTGGGGACGTGGGTTTCTGCTCAGTATGTTTCACCCTTGTTCGTTCATTTGCGTCTGCGCTGGATGAGCCGCAGGCAGTAAATTACAGATGGCTCCGTGGATCTGCAGAGGAAAGGAGTAGTCGTGCCAGAAACCTTAACATTTTCCTGTGGTTTTGCCCAATCCTCCAATGGGGGTTTTACTCTGTTTTAAGATGGAGGAGACACAAACCCTCCACATGAAAATCTGCCAAGGCAAGAGGACAGCAACTTCCTCCTCCCCACTTACTTTTCCTGTAAGCCACACTTACTAAGGGGACCTTATATGACGAAGAAGATGCTGTGTAACAATGCAGTCAAAGTGTAATTTTCATGGGGTTCCTAACCTTCTTGCTATATATTTCAGCCCTAAGGTTTTTGCTGGATTTTTCTTTATCTCTGCAGATTTTAGTTCCTCTGGTTTGTTCTGTTATTGTTCTATTAGCTATTCTTACATTCAATTAAATGTGGTCTGCAGTCCCAAATTGCTTGGGGTATTTCTGTCTTTTGAGTTTTTTCCCCCATAAACTGACACTTTCAAGGAAGTACCTCTCTTTACCAAGAACATTTGGAATCTGGTAAGACAAAGAGGCTTCAGAGGGAGTCTTTCTTACATCAGGCAATCTAAGCAATGAAGACTAAAGCATCCTTACAGCGTGTCTTTGATAGGCCTCTTCTCTGCACTCCTGCTCATATTCAACACAGGAACTGAATCTAAATACCATTATTTGAAACTGATACAAGTTGATACATTAAGTTAGCTGAGCTGAGTGCAGAGTTAAAATACCATACAATCAGGTGGGCATTTTGGGCAATGAGATGATATTGTTAAATGCACATTTTTAATAAGGGGCCAGGCAACCATAACACACTACTTTGCAAAATACATCTTTTGACATCAGTAGTGACATCATATTTTCTTCCCTACAGTCCATTTTATTCCTGACCTCTTTGCTCCATTCTTCTCTCCTTCTTGACTTCAGCTCTCTTTTGCCTACTTTACTCCTGCTGTTATCCCTCCTCCTCTTTCATTGACCACTTATTTTTTTTTCTCTCTATTCATCTGCTCAGTAGATCCTGCCACTCCCCGTCACCTCGCCAGCCTATCTCACCCAGTGTCCTCTCCCACTTTTCAGGTGAAGTGAACCTGACGGTCACCACGGAAGCTCTGGACTCCAAAGAGGCATGCGGCAATGAGATCACTGTAACACCCACTGAAGGGCGCATTGACACAATCATCAAGCCCATTCTTGTCAAGGTAAGTGTTCCCATGAGACATTACTCCCTCCAGCTGTTTCCTTGCCATATAGGACTCTATTTCATTTCTTCTTCATTGTTTACAGTGTTGCGGTCTTGCTACAGACAGTTTTAGCTGTCTGTTGCAGGTAGTGTTATGACCAACACGTTATTGTATACTTAATAGTGTGAAGTGGGTCAGCCTTTTGGTTATGATTTGATGGCTTTCTTGTCTATTTCAATTCCCTCCTCCTGATATGATGGCCTTCCTCCCTGTTCTTGCAGTTGTCTTGCCCCCGTAGCAGGTTCATCCTGCTTTTTGATTGGTTCAGTGTGTCCTCCCACCACAGACTTTAGGGAACTGATTTTCTTTCATTCTTTTTTGTTCCATTTGAGCTTTAGCACTCAATGGGAGCGCATGACCTGCTCCTTAGTCTTTTTTCTCTTTTTCTGACACATGCTTTCTTTCTTTCCATCCCGCAGTCTACTGTAAGATGGTAGACACCGTCTTGAAAGTATAGAAAATAATGTTCCAAGCATTTAGTTTTACTAATACCCGCAGTGAAATTTTACAATTAATTGCAAGGATTTGTAAATCCAAAAGCAACAGTGTTGGTCTTCTTTGAACATTGTTTTTGTTACATCAAAAAAGCCATCATCTAGATGCAGTATGTAATTAGAAGTAAAAGAAATGATGTTGGTGATTTGCTATGCGTCTAAGTTGGATACATTTTGCATCTATAAGGTTCCTGTAAGTAGCCCCCAGGGCCAGATGTACGACCCACCAATTTGCAAATCGCAAATTGGGATGTATAACAGTCTCTCAGACACTTTTTCCGATTCCTAATGGGGTCTAAAATTGCATGTCTCATGAATATTAATGAGGTAGGTCGCAATTTGGACCCCCATTGGGAATGGCTAGCATTCCCAGGGATGGTGGCCTTCTGGGGTCAGCAGACCACCATGTCTGAGACTGCTTTTAAATAAAGCAGTCTTGTTTTTCTTTTTAAATGCAGCCCGTTTTCCTTAAAGTGAAACGGGATGCATTTAAAAAAGGAAATTTAAACTTTTCAGTTTCGCTTTTTTAAGGGCAGGCAGTGGTCCCTGGAACCCCGCCCTGCCCTTAAAAATATTTTTTCACAAACTCCGAAAGGGGAAGGGGTCCCCTGGGGACCCCCTTCCGTTTGCAAGTGGTTTACCAACTACTTGAAGTAGGTGGTAAACTGCAAGTGTTTTGCAGCCGCAAATGCAGTCGCAAAACAATTGTACATGGCATGGTGACTCGCTATTAGGAAGGGACGCCCCTTCCTAATAGCGAGAGTCGCAAATGCTATTTTGCGAGTCAGTGACTAGCAAAATAGCATTTGTAAATGCCATTACCCTTTTTTGCAGTCACAAACAGGAGGATCTCCCGTTTGTAGCTGCAAAAAAGGGTCGTACATCTGGCCCTAAGCCTCTTCCACCAAGCGAGACCGTGTAGAAAAACTGATGCAAATCCCGTTATGTATTTTCAAAAGGCTAGGTGTCCGAGTTGGGACACAAAATATTCTGCATCCACAGTCGTAAAGTTTCCAAAGATATAATAGGCAACGCGTTTCAACCAACTGGCCTTATAGTGCACAGTTTCCATATAAAATATGCCATAAACAATAGAACTAGAAAAAAGACCGATGTGCTCTTTTTGTGGTGTGGGGTATCGTTCTCATACTGAGAATACATTTGGGGAAGAACAGGGGAATTCCGGTAGGTTACAAAGCTGGGGATGCTGTAGACGTTTTGAGGTGGATATGTATTGCAAAAATGGTGCATATTACTGCCATTATTTGACCTTTGTTATGTAGTATGATCTGTTGTCATCTCTGTTTCTAGACGTTGGGTGAAGGCGCACAATTCA
Source organism: Triturus cristatus (assembly GCF_964204655.1). Lineage (NCBI taxonomy): Eukaryota > Metazoa > Chordata > Amphibia > Caudata > Salamandridae > Triturus > Triturus cristatus. The sequence goes on from NC_140590.1 coordinate 1,717,816,111, forward strand.
TCATGTTGTGGCTAACACTTGTGTGATTATTTGCCACTAGGCAGATGCTCTCGTCTGCTTGCATTTCCATTGAAAGGGCCGCTTGGCTGTCAAACCTGCACTCTGTCCTTTTCTGTGCTGCTAAAAGTTGAATGTGCTTTGTGAGCACGTGACCTGCCATGGTGGCAGTAAGCGCGCGAACAAAGAAACAAATTCTCCTATCCATTGCAGCTTCACATGATTCCCCCTTTCATTTTCCTGTTGTTTTATTTTACAGTGAAACAGGACTAACTAGACGATGCGCGCACGCGCTTTAAATAGAACTAAAATAGTGCATTTATGAGTTTTTAAAGCATTCAGAAATAGTAACGCTAGGAAACATATATATATATATTTTTATATGTTGGTGTTATTTGTTGATGGGTCTGGCAATGTTATGAGAACAATTCCGTTTTCTTTTTTGTGGCCATAAACGTGACCTGCATATATTCAATAATAACCTGCAATTAATCAAACTTACAAATGTTTTTCTATGTCTGTCATGAGAACCAAACTCACATAGGCGTTTGCCATGTCTATTGTTTATTGCACGTTTTATAAGGAAATTGTGCACTCACTATAAGTTTTCTAGGTCGTGAGGAAGGCCGGTTGGTTGAAACGCGTTGCCTTATAATCTTTGGAAACTTTAGACTGTGGAGTGCGGAAAACTTTGTGTCCTGACACTTTTCCTTTTGAAAACACTCTGCATCTATATGCAATCTGACAGCTGTCTTGAAAATATGCACAATAATAATCCAAGAATGGTGTCTAACACTATTGGATTTCCCAAATTCTGTTAGTATTACGGTGGAGCGATAAAACCAGAAGTTACATTCAATGTGATTTAAAAGACAAGTGTACACTTGTTTCTGATTTTAAATGAAAGCGCATTGTCTTTACTTGGTTACAACAACAATAAAGAGAGTGTGTTGCTCTGTTTCTTTTATTTATCACCTGAGTAAAGTAGTTCGTTTTTCAAATGACTATGTAACCCTTTACCTCCTTTATGGGATGGTTCTTTTGGGATATTCTAGCCATGGAAATCAAGAAGAGATAAAGAAGTAGTGTGAGAGAGGGAAGGAAAGAGAGAGAATAAAGGAGAGAGAGATAGAGAGAGAGAAAGCAAGGGAAAGAGAAATACTGAGAGGAAAAAGCTAGTGCTATGTGTCATGTTAATCAATATGTCATTATTGTTTGGTTAGGTCTGTCAACATGTGGGATTTAGAATTGTTACCACTCACTCACTCACTCACTCACACACACACTCAGTTTGACATCACTTAAGGAGCATGGCAGGAGATTGAAATGTTACTCCAAGAACATAATATCAGAATGTGGCATTACTCTAGGAATATGATGCCTTCCTCTGAGCCAGTGTCAGGACACTTAAGTCTGACTGTAATATCACATTATAAAACTGGTGTCAAATTAGTATCCTTCTGAAAATCCTGACATCACGCTGCTGCAGAATCTGAGAACTCAGACTCCATTCAGACTCCAGTAACCTGCCTTCTGGCTGTAACTTTACTCCGGGAATCTGATGTCATACTAGGGCTTCTAATGGAGGCCTTGCGTCTATCTGGGTCATCACATCCTTATTAGGGTGTAATACGGGTCCCTGCAGCAAAGATGGGGGCCAGCTAGTCAGTGGTACCTTACTTGATCCAACAGCTATGTATGTCTCTGAAGTGCTAACTTACTTGGAAGTTCTCTGATTATTTCCTCTTCTGTCTTTTCAGCCCGGTGGCGTCCTGCAGGAGAAGGCTCACAGCTCTCTCCTCTGTGCACAAGGTAAAGCTCTGACCGCCATTTTATGGGAGGGACATGTGGAAATGTCACCACTGGAACCAACTAAGATATAAAAAGGCATGCTTGCTTCAGATGCAGCAGGGGGTCAGTTTCCTCCCTGGATGAGATTAACGGAGATTGTCTTATTGAGAGGGAATGTAAAACACCCAAAAGATGATGAGAGGAAAGCTTGCAAATAGTCTAACCACTCGGAGATGCCTGGGCAGCGCTCCAACCAATTGTTTTCTGCCCACTATGCTGCCTTAGTTTAGACCCAGCCATATGCAAATCCGCCTTGGTCGTGTTCGAATACAAACATTTCAGCTCAAACTGCAAACCAGGCTCTCTCTGAACTGGAACACAGGCAACCAAAGCCCTTTTCGACATATTTGGGCCTCTTCATTCGGGGGCAACTTGTTGACTCACGCCTGAGCATCCACTTGGCCACTTAGGGCATGACATCAAACATACAAAGATGGTGGAAGGAATAGCCTAACGACTGGAAATCATTTGTTTCTTTTTTAACCGACTGTGCCACCTCAGATTAGACCCAGTCATGCACAAATCAGCCTTGGTCCTGCTCCAGAAGGAACATTGCAAACCCAGACTGCCTGGTCAGGTCCTCTCCGAACAGGAACACACACAATCCAAGACCGGTTTTGGGCTAGTTGGGCCTCTTCAGTCAGATGCATCTTGGTTCCAGTGGCACAGTGATCACAGAACTCATGTCTAGGCATACCCTTGGCCATTTAGAGCATTACATCAAAACACATAAAAGGTGATGGGAGGAATGCTTGCAAATAGTCTGGCAATAACTAGGGGTAGCATTCCAACCTGTCATTTTTTAGCCCGCTACTTTTACTCTCAGTTTCTGTGTTTAATGAGAGGGAATTATCAAAGATTGGGCTGAGAAGGCTAGAGGGCAAATGAGTGAGTGGGGGCAAATGGTAGAGCACACCCACAGATTCATGGATGAGTAAGTGTTTTAATAGTTGGAACTGAATGCAATCTGAAAAGTTGAAACTCTTGCTCAAGATGGGCAGATCAATAATCAAAATTGTGAAGGATCTGGACTGTAAAAACAGATATGACCAGCAGCAGCTGCACACTATATGTATCAAACTAACATGAAGACTGGATCTTTGAGGGGGCAGTAAAAAGAAAGAAGGTGTGGGGAACAAAGTGGGGCGCTTTCCTGGCAAGATACTGCTAGCAATGAATATGTCCAATACAATTTATGGTGGTTACAGACAACCCAAAATTTGATCCATAATCCACTGATGAGACCCATTTCAGTCTTTGTGGTCCTTGAGACTTCTTTCCCACCAGCAAAACTCCACTGACTTTTGTTGATCTTTGAGTGCGCAATTAAGATTGAGATTTCTTGGTATAGGAAGTGCCTTTTATGAATGAGCAGTTGTTATATTGAAACACAATGGGAAGAAGAGACATAGGGTTAGTTTTCTAAATTCAAAGGTTTCTAGCCACTACCGGTGATATGTTATTGCTGTTTCTTGATGTTTTTACCCTAGGAGACAGTGAGGCATCAGAGGTGGTCTCTCTGAAGCTCCCGGAGAACATTCTTAAGGATTCAGAGCGAGCACATGTATCGGCCCTGGGTAGGAAAGACTATCCTTATCTTGACTTGCTTTTTTGCAGAGCGTTATGTTTATTGAATCACTTCCTGTCTTCTTCTATCATATCCTATATCCGTGTATTCCACCATTGTAAAAAGGCACGATTCAATATATTCTTCCATGGTTCATTGCAGGCATTATTAGTTTGTTGCAACACTTCCAACGTCAGAAATTCTCTTGGTGTTTCACTACATCCACATTGATTTTCTGGCCCACTTCCTGCATGCATCATTGCATCCCTTCATGTCTTAGTCGAGAATTTCCTGATACACTGATTTCTTTCCCCATCGCCTTGTTTCATGTCTCACTGCATCTCTACATGGCTCATTGCATCGGATAATGGTTCAGTGCCACCTTCCTTTCTTTCCTTTATGCCATTCTTCCCTTTTTCCTACCACTCTCCCTCTTCCCCTTTTGCCATTCGTTCCACTTTTGCTTCTTCCTTTTCCCTTCCTTACTCCCTTCTGTTTGCCTTTTTTTAATCCAACTCTTATTCCCTACTACCACACACACACTTCACTCTTCTCTTCACTGCCACATTTTTTCTCTTTCACACCCTTCTTCCCTCTTGATTGTTTCCTCTTTCACTCCCCTTCTCTATTTTTCCACTTTTTTCAGTTTTTTGCCCCTTTCTTCTTCATTTCATTCCCCATTTCCTCTCTGCTCTCTTCTGTTCATTCCTCTCAATCCCTTTCTTTATGATGCATGTGTTCCCTCCTTCTTTTATCAATACCCCTCATAGTACCACCCATGGTTTCCATTCCCCAATCTCATAAACATTGAAGTAAATTACATCATTACTGCCTTAGGTTTGTCCACTAAACCTTTGCATTGATGTTAATAACCGTGAGCTTGTGTTCGGTGCTGTTGTTTGTGTGTGTCCATTGTCATCACTGCACTGCCCTTATTCTGTATAGGTGACATCATGGGCACTGCCCTGCAGAACATCGACAAACTCCTGACCATGCCCTATGGCTGTGGCGAGCAGAACATGGTCAAGTTTGCCCCAAATATCTACATCATGCAGTACCTAACACGGACCAATCAAATGACACCGGGGATTAAACAAAAGGCAGAGGAGTACCTGAAGAGCGGTGAGTGCAGAATGGCTGAGATAAATGTCTCATTGCTTCCTGTAAAGGGCATCTCCTAGGGCTTGGGCATTATTTTGCTTCGGGTGGGCATCCTGGGTGAAGGTATTCCTGACCCTAGGCTGAGCAGGTGTGGAAGTGGTGCATGCAAGTCCTTAAAGAAAGGGACAGGCTGTTATTTAGGGAACCAATCCATGCATTCAATAAATGCAGTTGGTATTGGGTGTACACACTTTGTTGTGGGGACTACAGTTTGCCCAAAATGAAAAGGTCATTATTTGGGAAAGCAGATTAGTTTTGTCTGGAAATTTCAAGCTGCTTTTGGGAATAAAATGTTTGCTTATCCAGGGGTCTATGATACACTTATTTGTGTTATTATTCCTGCTAACTTGGGCACACTTTTTGCTGATACTTCTTCCTTGGTGCCGGACGGCAATGAATGCTTCCGCTGCTCTTTTATATTTTATATGGAGGCATTTCTTCATCTATATTGATAAATATCATCAGTGCTGCTGTCTGAAGCAAAAATCTGTAACATTGGTGTAGTCTTATGGCCATGCCTGCTGGCTGGCTGTAGTGTCACAGTAACCCCAGTTGAACGTCTAATGTCTGAGCTTGTGGGATCTGTCTAACCAGAGGGAGAGGAGAGCCTAAGCATAAAAGTCCTGATATCACTTGATTGTTGCATTCTAGGTTTCTGTCCTTTATTGATGACATTTTTGCAGGTTGTCCAGTTCCGGTCCACAAAGACTGGAGCAATATCTCTTTTTCAGAATATTTACCTAAGTTCACCTGATCTTCACCTTTTTTTCTGTGAAGGAGACCTTTCCCTTAAATCCTTATACATTTTGGGTTTTGAAGTACTGGGTAATTTAGTCCCAGCGGTGCAGGGGCACACACCCTATGACTTCTGGGTTCTCCCTGTTCCGGACCTACAGAAACACAGAGTCTTCTGGGTGAAGTCAAAGAACGTTTATTGGCTGCAGACCAATTACAGGTATCCTAGAAGTACAACAGCGTGTATGTTCTCAGGAGACTGCTGAAAAATCATAGAAACGAACTTCTCCTTAAGTACAGTTTTTCCTGCCTCAGGCATACATTCTTAGGTTTTATGATACGGCAAAATACAAGTGTACATTTCAAACGAAAGAGCAGAGTCATGATGACCATCCCACATTCCAGTTTAAGCCAGCCCACAATTATTTACCCAGCAAGGTTCAGATCCCATATTAGATATCGATAGGCCCCAATAAACTCGGGCAGCTCCTGGTGATAGAAACAAGTCATAAAGCAGGAACAGTCAGGTGTGAAAGAGATTAGCCGGGGGCTCGTGTAGAATGAAAGGGTTTTATGGTGTGTCAAGCCCTGATACTAATCACAGGTGGACGGAGGAAGGGGAGCTCGTGAGACCAGTTTGACCTGGGGCAGCAGAGCCAGCTGCCCATGTCACAGAGAAGTCAAAGGAAAGCACATGTACTGTGAGGCCCGTATTTTGCTTCATCATAGCCTATGTGAGGGCAATGACAAGATGGCCACCGCTTCCAAAATGGAACCCGCAAAGTGATGTAAAACAACGTGTACACAGTGCATTCATAGCCAGAGCGTTATATAAAGCACTTGTACATACCGCATTAACCATTTGCGGTTCGCTAATACCAGGATAGACAGGGGTAGGGCCCTGTTCCCTACGCGGTCCCAGAGATTAAAGTACGACAGTTTGTTATTTTCCCACAGTGGGATTAATTTATTCTTGCCCTAGATAGGAGTAAATCCCTGGCTGTCTCCAGGGCAGGGATGGGTTACAGAGAAGTAATTTTGTGACTACCCAAAAACTCTTAGGTTTGTTGGTTCTCCCAGGCTTTTCCAGGCACTCCCTCATTGCTGAATTATCCAATCATCGCCCATGGGAGGTGAGTTACCCATACATAATAATTTGCATCACTCATTACGTGTTAAATGACAACATTGATGACAGCACTCATTAAACTTAAAGAACAGTATTGTTCAAATTATTAATGAGTGCCGCTGCCCCCAGGTAATGTGTGAGGTAATAATCAGTACTTGATGGGGCACAATGTAAGTAAAGTAAATTAACTAAATTCCAACTGGCATACTTTAGTGTTTTTCCATATTTTTGAATGTTAATTCTTTTCTCATTTCAACATCTAACTATAACATCACAGGGAAGGGAGCATGAAGGTGGTGGTGGGAGGGAAGCAACAGGCAGCAGATGAGGGGAGGAACAGAAGGGGCAGAATAATAAAAGAACAATATTAAAAAAGTCAAAGAGGAGGCGGCACTGGACAGAGTGGGGAAGGAGGGAGTAATACAATGGGATTCAGAGGGCAAGTCAAAGAAAAAACAGCACACAAACGAGAGAGCAAATGAGGAGAGAGAGCAGCAGGAAGCACTCTGGGGCAGGGGTTGTGGGATTTGGTGGAGAAAAAGCAGAACATGATTGAGAGATCCCAGAAAAACATGCGCTCTCATGGAGAGCTCAAAGAAAAAGAAAGAAAAAGTTCCTTAAATGTGAGCTGTGAAAGGATGCAAGTCTGAGAATCAGAAAGATTGTTAAGAGGCTATGCTTTGGGAGGGAGAGCGTGGGTGCAAATTACCTTGCTATGGTGAATCAAGCAATTGCACCTGTAGTTCGGACCCATAGATGCAAACAGCTTTGTGAATTGGGCCCACTAAGTACTATTGGGCATCAGTTACACATTGGTTATCTTGAAAATTGGGCTTGAAGTCCGCTGTGTGGACAAAGGTGGAATGCCTCTGTTTTGTGGGTTTGCAACAGAACCTCATGTTGGTGGAATGTCACCACGATGATGCTGCTGGTGAGGTTTTCCGAGGCAGACGGTTAATCTGCATGGGCGAGATGCCGGGATGGTCGTGTGCTGTCTTTGGTGAATCAACCTACAGAATTACTTCGACTGACACTCGTCGCGTGCTGTTTATTCCCAAGATGCTTCAGAACATCTTGCCTTTTTTCTTTCCTTACATATTCCCTCAAACAGCTTTGAGGCCCTTACCCTCCAATGACTAGGGGTGTGATGTCACTTGCAGGAAGCAGAATAAATGTCCTTACAAAAATTTATATGAGAAATATGGCCTCTCACTTGATTTATTTTTCTGCAGGGTACCAGAGGCAGCTCAACTACAAGCACGATGATGGGTCCTACAGCGCCTTTGGCAAAAGCGATCAGGAGGGGAACACCTGGTACGTGTGTCTGTGCAACTGTATCCCTACCTGTAAATGTGATCCATGAAAGTGTATGGAGGGGGCCCTTTTTCAGAGATGTGTCCAGTTTTGTTCACAAATGGTCAGTATTTGTTGTGTCAGGAGTGGCTCCTGTTTCAATCACAACTTGTGATGGATGGATGGATGGGTGGATGGGTGGGAGATGAATAAATCAATGCAACTGCACATGAATCCAGTGAAAAAACAATGAGGTGAATGAAAATATGAATCTGGATAGATGGAAGAATGAATCCAAGTGGAAAATTGATGACTGAATTGGTGAGTAATTGTTTTAGGATGGATGAATGCATGTATCATTGAATACGTACAGGGACAAGGGGAGAAGAGTTGATAAATCTGTGTGTAAAGAGACCTAAATGAAAGAAGAGAATGGATAGGTGGGTGGATAGGAGTGTTAGCAAGTAATAGATGATAGGATGATGAAACATACACGTGTGGGAAAATGAATGCTTGAACGTTTGAGAATGAATGTATAAATAACGTGGATGCATAAAAGAATAAGAGCGCAAGGAATCACACATTAAAAGATTGGTGAATGAACAGAGAAGAGAAGAATAAAGCAGTAATTTTCAGGGACAGCAGTATTTTGAATATGACACAACGGCTAAGATGGCTGACTTCCTACACTAAGTGCACCAGGAAAGGCACAAACTTCTGAAACAGCCTCTAGCAAGGAGAGGGGGACAGGGGAAGAAGGGGAGGCTAGAGGAGTGATCCCAAATGTTGTGCTATACATACGCTGAATCTCACCTGGAAAGATATAAGTAACTCCTTACTGTTTACACTCACACACCCGGAAAGAGAGCCACATGGACAGGGTGGAGGCAGCCTAATACTGGACCCTGCATCTTTACCGTGACAGGAGCCAGTTCTTGAATATGAGATTCCGGCTTGTGGGATGGGGCACCGACTAGGATTCACGGTCCTTCTTCCTTCTATATGTAAATTAACAACAATGAGCTGTTTCACAGTACAGTGCACCTGCGATCTGATAGTCATCTCAACACACTCTAGACCTACTCCCTAAAGCCTTGGGTGTGAGGTAAGTGCTCGTTAAAGGTGGTAATCTGACAAACTATGTCTCCTAGTGCCCTGCAAGCTTCTCCAGACAGCTGGTTTGTGTACATCAATCCTCCTTAACATGGGAACAGGGTAACTCAGACACTAGACTCATCATGTCATGATAGCTCTGCTAAAATCCATATTAAGGAACCACTGTGGTATAACACACCATTTTATTTCAGGTCTTTGCCTCCTACCCTTTTCTCAGATCGTCACCTAGTATATCATTTCCTATATTCTACCTTCCCTTGCCTCCACATCCCCTTCCAGCTCATCGCTGTCTCATCCTTCTATTCTCTTTACCTCCTTTTCTCCCCTCTTGCCTGTTCTTTTGCAATCCTGTCCCAACATCTACAGGCTGCCCTTTCCCACCTGGCGGCATCATTTGCCTCATTTTTTTCCAATCTCCAGGATCATCGCTCTTGTTTCTTCCTGTTCCTTTTCATCTCTAAGACTTTTCCTTTCCTTCATCCCAATCCTTCCCCTGTCTTTCCGTCCAACTCTCTACAGCTACAACTGTTCCATCCTTCTCACCCTCTCATTCTCTGTCTCCTCAGGCTCACTGCTTTCGTCATGAAGTCCTTTGGTCAGGCCCAGGACTACATATACATTGACAAGGTATACATCCAGCAAGCCCTCCGCCATCTGAAGGAGCATCAAGTGGAGAGCGGCGGCTTCAACAGTTCTGGCAAACTCTTAAACAACGCTCTAAAGGTATGGATGCTTCACAAAATGGTGCCTTACCCCATCCAGGAACGTTGCCTTTCCTTGGGCTTTAATGTAGTAGCATGCCAAGTGGAAGTGAATAGCTCTAAGTTTGCTTGCAAGTACAAGATAAGACATTTCTTCATGTGCATTTTGAGGGTCTTGCAAGTCATTGAAGAGTTGTAGAGGAATGTGGATGAAGACCCAACTCCTTTACAAAGTCTAGGAGCTCTGAGGTGACTTGCATTATTTTTATTGATAGATGTTTATAAAGCACAACTGTCACCCAGCATGGTGTGCTGGCACTGAAGGAAAGGGGCTGTAGAATCACAATGTAGGTCAATTAAAGAGAGGAGCAGGAAAGTAGAGCTGTCAGAGATTTGAGGCAAGATCGACCAATCAAATGGATAGTGAGGGATAGAAAAAGGAAGAGAGTGCCAGTGTTTGGCCTCTAGAAACATGAACAATGACCCCTCAATTTGAGAATAACCTATTCTAGGTGAGATTAAAAAAAAGCAGAGGCAGACATGAGAGAGCAAGAAGGAGAATTATGCCGAAATTTGAACTGAAGATACCTGGGTCCTTGTTCGTGAAAGGCATGATGGCAAAACAAAGATAATTGAGTTTATGTATGTGCATTTTTGTATTTCTAAAGCATGAACCTAGCTGGCTAGTGATGATGCCCTGTACAGGGGACAAGGCCCAGGGAGGAAAGGTTGAAGGGGTGAGAATTGAGCCTATCTCAGATAGTTTTCTTGAAGAGGTGAGCTTCTAGTTTCTGCGTGAATTGTAGTAGGGTTGGTACTGTTTTAATTTAGTAGGGGGTGTGTCTCTGGGGCAAAGACTAGGAAATATCATTTTCTTTTCAATATACTGCAGGGTTTCTAGTGATGTTAAAACTCCTTGTTTGGTGTTAACCTACCAATTTTTTCAGTTTGTCAGCTAGGTAAACAGGGGTCTTGGAGTAGAATGACTTGTAGTGATGCCAGGCTTGCAGGGGAACCACTGTCTATACTTTAGAATCAGTGGCGGGCATTAAGGTCCAAAGTGGCTGGGGGGGGGGGTTAAATTAAAAATCTGAAAAAATCACTTACCTGATCTCGCTGCCATCTTTCCATCGCCGCGTCTCTCCCACGTCAAGTGAGTCTCTTCCGGGGACCTGGAAGCACCCAGACTCCCCACAGCCATCACAATGCTGCAATGCAGCTTTTTGATTGGTAAGCACCCAGGCTTCCCTGAGCCAATCATAATGCTGCAATGCAGCGTTGTGATTGTCTGAGTGCTGTGGTTCAGCCCTCAGCCAGGGAATGGGGGCCTGGGCATGTTCTCCATGCAGGCTGTAATGCAGAGGGGCGGTCAAACATTTATGTGCACTTTTTACAGAGTGCACAACCCCTCCTCCTCCCCGACGTCAGGGGAGCCAAGCAACCCCTACCCTGACCATACAAGAAATAAAATGATAATAACTCCAGTTATTATCATTGTACTTTTTAGTTTACACCCCTCAGTGAGCAGTGGGGCTACGCTCCTACGCCTTAGCAGAGGAGCCACCACTGTTTACAATGAGGGTAAAGTCGTCAGTCTGCTCCAACCCATTGATGAGCCATCCTACTGATTGAAGGATGTCTACCAGTGGAGCAATGGTGGTCTCTGGGATGCTGCTCAGCTGGGTGTTGCCTTCATCAACGTGGGAGAGGGCTAGGGCTTGAACTGTTTTTCTGAAGTCTTCACCTGGTGGAAAAAAATTGCACTTTTTTCAGGAAAGGGAGATGGGGGCTGCGAGGAAGAATAATGGACTGGACCCACTATCATCGATTGGAAGCGAACTTTCCTCCTTCATCTGCAGCATTCAAAGTAATATAAAGTTGACATGCAGTGCTACATAAAATATCTTAATAAAAAATATCCTGCCATCGGTTAGATATAGAAAAAGGTTAGGTGAAAGCAAACCATGAATATAGAATGGAATTAATACTATATTGCTACTGTTCAGCCAGACAGTAAAATTTAATAAATGGCAATTTGAAGAATCAAGAGAAACAAAAATATAGTGGGGCACAATCCTGTATCCAAAACATAGAAGCGAACGAAGAGAAACAAACAATCAGGCAAGGCACAAGGCTTGTTTTGAAATGTGAAAAGTTAGACAAGCGGGATAAAAAACACAACCATTACACATTACATAAAGATAGACTCATGTGTAAGGTGTCAAGCAAGTCAACGGCTTTTCGCTCCTTTTTAAAAGGATAATGAGATCATCATCAGGACAGATTTGGATGGATGCCTGAAGGACATACAACCTGTACAACAATACCTACAATACACTGGGTGTGTGTTAGGAAAATGCACGCTGCGCGAGGTCAGCAAAGAAATGTGAGGAAGCGAATTAGCCTCCGTTGCGGGTGATGGGGTAATTAACGTGGTTCTGGTGGTGTGCTTGAGGGGAAGGCGGAAGCGAATCCTCGGTTCCTGGATAAATTAACAGCAACGGCTCGATGACCGTGGCGAAATTATGGTGTCTGGGGTTTGCCCATTGAGCCACTGAGCACTGCGCAGACCAATTTCTCCTGGCTCGGGACCACATGCCTTAAGCACCGCTCATGACTCCCGATCATAGAATTCCGTGCCTCATCAAGCCATCGCGCCAGATTGATTACCTGCTCTCGCACAGGTTACCATCCTCCCCGGACACCCTCAGTCCTGCCACGGTCATCGAGCCGGTTCTGCCACTTTGCAAACACATTGATTGCCTGTTCTCGCACAGGTTCCCCTCAACCCCTGACACCACACAAATCTCAATGAGGTCCGAAGACAAGGGGAGCCCACACTTTCATTTTTGTGGCAACAGATCCCCTTCCATGCATTGACAATGCCTGTGGTGCATGCTAGACTTCCCGTAAATGCACCACCCAAGTGCACTGATGCATCTTCTCGTATTAACAATAATCTAAGAATACATTTCCCTCTTTAAAAAAATTATGTGAAAACACAATGATTTCGGGGCTACAAGATGGTTCATGTGGAAAGTCTAACTTTATCCCCATGATAAGTCCCTGCAGATTACTTTCAAAAGGACTCCTGATGCTTGTGACATTCAAGTGCAACTTGTAAGAGGCAGCAGGCTCCCCACACCTGCAACAGAAGCAGAAGATTGGCCAATCAGCTCTTGACAGGGCCCTCTGCATTAAACAAGAAGGCTGTGACTTCACCAGCACAGTGTATGGCATGCACACTCAGTGAATGTTGCTTGGAAGATGCCACGGTACACTGGACGTCAGCCCTTCCGTGCCACAGAAGGTTCTAACGCCATGGGCTGCATACAGCAGAGAAGTCTGTCAGCCCCCATTCGCTAGTCCATGTTGATTCACAGCTCAGGGTAAGACCTTCCAAGGACAGAAATGGAAGGAACGGAAGTGGAAGTGACTTCAGAGTTAAAAACCTCCCCACTATCCTCCAATAATAAACAGGAGCCACTGTAACACTGACATGCCTGTTGCATCCATTGCAATGCCTACTTATGCTGACACACAGCAACCTAATGCTAACAACTATAATACAAGTAATTGCAACATTGACATGTGTTGATAGATGTCATTGCAATGCTTGCATGAAACTGTCGATACATGCCAATATATGTTGATGGCATGCCTACATGCCTTTCATCTGTATGCGGAAGCACATACGTGCACGTTTTGTGGAGTAATATCCACCTATTGGCGAGTTAATTTGCTTTCTACAAACTTCCAGCACAACTCACCACAACATATTTTTTACTACATGGATGTATAACCGGATCTCGTCATCAACCACCTAATGTAAACATTACAAATTAAAACAGTTCTACTGCAGTCAGTCCCTTTCCTTTGTGAACCATTGCTAAACAGTACATTAGCCAATTCTGCCGCAGCTCTCCCGTATGAGCCATCACAGAACCGATCCTTACACATGGCCCTACTTTTCATTTAAATGTCCCTTGTTGACATGTGCCACCAGATCAGACGAAAAGGTCGGCAAGAGTGTCGTATAGGACAACATGCCACAGGCCCGGTGAGCCCCACGTCCAGGAGTAAATCAGTAAAATGTATTTACAGATTTTTAATTGTAAGCAAACCTGCTGTATTAAATAATAATGAGTCAGTTTACATGCTTTACATAAGATGTCAAGTTTTCTCTTTATTGATACTTAGACACAGGTTCTTATGGCACCTTCCAATAACCGCTGACAATTACATGCCTGTGTCGAAGCCATGTAAATACAAGTCAGGGCAAAACATTGTACCTGGCTGTAGGAAAGTGCCCCTTTTTGACATGGTCACACCCACATTTTGCCTGTTATTTGATGTGATTTCGACTGGAAGTACACTGTGTTCCTGCTAACCAGGTCCCTAGTGCCAGATCTCTTTCCCAAACTGTACAATTGTTTCCCCCAATTGGCAAAACCTTTAGCACCCTCGGCAAGTCCTAAGTAACTGGAACTAAAAAGAGCCTGGGGTACTAAAGAGGATCCCTAAGGGCTGCACCACAAATCGTGCCACCCTAAGAGACTGCTCACCAAACTCATGCAAGGCTGCCATTGCAGGCTACGTGTCTTGGCGCAGACAAAAGTGAAAACAGGACATGTCACACATCCCTGTGTGCATGTCCCCTCACACTGCATGGACTATTTGTAAGTCACCCCTACAGCAGACCTGACAACCATAAGACAGGATGCTTAATGTTACCTGTGAGAGCATACCTGCATGAGCAGATATGCCCCTGTCCCGGTCAGTTCTATTCCTGCGAGTGATCAGGGAGGCTATTCTAAACCATGTACTGGACACTGGTGAAAACGAGTTCTCCAGCTACATGATGGCTACACTGAAGATAGGGATGTTTGATTTCAAACATCTCATGTTGATGAACCCACACGGTTTCCAGTGTTGGATTTATCAATACATGCACCCACAGGGCACCTTAGAGGTGCACCCTGAAAACCTACCGGCCTCTGGTATGTTGGCTGACTGGTTTGTGTCAGCCTGCAATCCAAGACAAGTGTCTGACCTCCTAGGAGGAGAGCCTTTTGCTCTCAGGAGGTCAGGAACAAAGCTCGCCCGGGAAGAGCGTGTCACATCCCCTCCCACAGGATGACCTGCTGATTAGACTTCTTAGGCCGGCAAGATTCAAAGAGCTGTTGCCCGCGAAATATGAATCTGGCTTCCCTCACAGGAGAGGAAACTGACCTCCTTTGTCCAGAGCCCCTTTGGCACCTGGACAGACGGGAAAATGAGCCAGTCAGGTAGGCATGCCATCCCCAGGCTAGTACCACCCCTAAGGTGTCTAATCTGAGGTGGGCATGACTTTTCAGAAGTAGCCATCAGAAGTAGCCATCTTTGTGATGGCAAACATAGGAACTCTGGGACAGAGTTATGCTCACTTTCCACAGGAAGTGGTCATATAGGGGGCGTAGTGACCCGAAGGGTCAGTAGACCATTGGCTACTACCAAACACTCCCCTACCGCCCATAAAATCAGATTCTGATGGCCAAAAGAAGAAAGAGGACCAAAAAGTAGTGAAAAGCAAGAACTGTAGAAGAAGAAACTGACTTGGTGCCAACCCTGCCTGCTTGTCTGCTGTTCCTGATGATTGTGCCAAAGTTGTCTCACCCTGCAAGCTGCTGTGCCTCCAAAAACCTTGGAGGACTGTCAGCACTTCTGCCAAGACTTAGGAGCTCCCGTGGAGCAGCGGATCTGCTTCTCCATCACCCCAAGAGAACTGTGAGGACTCCCAACTGCTGATGGAAGCAGTAACCAGATGCCTCTGCACCCTGCTCCAGAGGCTGAGCTGAAGTAGGCCAACAGAGTCAGCATGGTCCCCTGACCATCCAGAGATAAAGCCCACCTTGGGGTTGACCAATGTGGGCCGTCTGTCGTCACTTGAAACCTCTGTGTCTGACCGCCCTACTGCGACCGCTGCCGGTGATGAAAATCTGACACAGCCAAACACCTCTGCAGCCAGCCGCTTTGGCCTGAGGAGAAAATTACCAAAGGTGTCCCTACATCCCCCAGCCTCATGTGAGTTTCCTTGTTGGTTCAGCCAGACTGGTCCCCCTTGGTGCTGCCTTGGACCTTGCCCCATACTCACCTTAACTCCTGGAGATTGGTTCCGTAATGTGCCTGAATGCCGCACTTGCTTTTCCTCCCATAGGATAACATTGCAGCTTCTAAAAATTGCACAGTGTCGACTTTTTAAACTCAAAAGTATTTCTTGTTAAAAATGTACTTACCTGAAGAAATTGATTCAGGTGCCTAAACATATATAAAGATACCCGTTATTTTGATAAATTAGTGTGGATCTCCTTATTGAGTCATGCGTATCACTTGTTGACTATTTTGTGTATTTGCAGCTGTCTTGCAATCATCTCTGGGCTGCTCAACTACACTACCCCCTATAAGAGTACCTTGGGATTTCTAGAGTAAGCCCTTGTCCTCTCATAGGGAACCCCTGGACTCTTTACCCAATATATCTCAATTTGATATAACTTATCACTTTGGTCCTGAAGAAGGCCCATAGACCTGTTAGGGCACCCTAGGACGGAAAGATGCTGGCCTACCACAACCTAACACAAGGGGCGGTGGAACATTAACACTTCCACCACAGCACCATCCACTCCTTTTAATCTTGCCCCTTCCTTGGTAAATAAAAGACTGAACTAAGGAATGGAGGTAATTTTAATCTTCTTCACTCTCTAACCACAACTGTCTAAAAACCAGATGGGCTCCCTCCAGGTGGCGGAACGTAGATCACTTGGAGAACTGAGCACTCAAGTGATAAAAGACCCAATGATGATGCTATTCACCTAACCAACACAGCGGAGAATCAACATATACCACACCCTGAGTTTAATGTGAATGAGGGTCTCCAAAACATGAGTTTGCAAGACCCTGGCAAAAACAGGATATTCTCCTCTGATTCTGATAATATCATATAAAGAACCAGTTTCCTATACTCATTAATACATGCATTTATTAGGATGGCTGATAGAAATTGTGCGATTTTAGTGCAGCTCTGTCACTGTAAATCCTTGGATGTCAGTATGAGACACTCTAGTTTTGCCAAATGGCAATAAACTTTGCATGCTATTATATTAAATAAATTACAACAAAAAGTAGATACTTTGGCTCACATCTACCTGAAAAGTCTGCTTGCCAGAATGAACTAAAAATTCAAAATTTTCAACAGATTGGTGAGATTACATTTGTTGCACCAAAAAGTTTTGAAGAGAAGCCTTTTGCAACAGTAATTGAATTAAAGATATTTAACATGCAAGCAAGAACTGCACAATATGTTGATTGTTACTGCTGAGAGAAGGGAGGGGTTGGAGAGAACTCTGAAAAGGTGTGTTTATATGTGTGACAACTGTGCTCTGTCTCTCACAGGGTGGCGTTGAAGATAACCTCTCCCTTTCGGCCTACATCACAGCAGCCATGCTCGAACTGGGGATGAATGATACGGTGAGTCTCGTTCAAGTCTTTACCATCGCTTAAGACACACCTGGGTTTGGGGAGGCGGGGGATGGAAGAGAGCCTTTAAAACAATGATCAGGGGATTGGAAACCCGCTGGTTCATGCTAAATTTGACAGGCTTTTAGTAATGGCCAATCTTCAACTTTCCATCTTGATGAGATGGGTTCAAGGGTCTAAAAGGAGAGTCCAATGGATAGTTCAGGAGATACTTGTAGCTGGCCAGTACCCTGGAAATAGCTCACTGAAGTGGAGTTCAGCACACTGCTCAAATCAGATGGTCTGGTACTGCCATACTGATAAAGGTCACTTTGCAAGTAATGGACAGAACTTTCTTAGGGCATAGTGCAACAAACCAATACTGAGAAACAAACATGCTAATGTTTGAAAATCAAAATAGTTCAAAATCCATAATATTCTTATGCTGCTTTTTGAATTATAGGTCATATTGAGTTGTGTAGATGTATAGCTTTTATTATTTCCTTTGTGCCAATAGCCACATGCTGCTGTTGCTGTTATTGTATTATTCACGTGGAGGCAGTTTATTATGCTGAAGGTTTTCCTGACATAGTTAGTAATGGCTAACTATATAGTTGGCATGGCTAAACCACAATACCAAATTTTAAATATCGGCAACCAATATATTGCATCCAGAATATAGACTACCACAATATCATGAAGGTAAATATATGTAAATATATAAAAGTAAGTATAGTTTCATTTACATTCTTAACTCCACACCTATTTATGTTGAAGGTATACAGATCTTCATGTTTACATAATGTAGTTTGGAATAGTAAATATATATTTAACCATATATGTACCTTCATATTATTGTATTAGTCAATATTCAGGATATAATATTTTGCTCTAAACCAATCCACACTTATTGAAAAGAGAGATAAAGGGGGTTTGCTCCGTAGTTGAGCTTCAATCTAACTCTAGAGGTGGTCATGGCGAATAGCAGCCAAGAATGGTAGGGAGATGAAGCGGGAACTCCCACCCTTCATCTTTTTGAATTCATCAAGAGGTTACAATTTGAGAGTAACTGGAAACATAACACCCTTCCAGCCCCCTCAAAGATAATTTCAAATATAGTGGGACCCTAGACTGAGTGGGTAAGGAGACTAGACACTCATCATCTGCAATCTCACGTTCATAATCTGGCTGGCGATGTGTGTTTGTATGATGGCATCACTAGGTCCAAGTGACCAACCTCCACTTCAATTACTTCCCTGCAGGACAGCACTGTGAAGCATGCTCTGGCCTACCTGAAAGAGTCTTTGCCCACTGTTACCAACACCTACACACTAGCTCTGATGGCCTACACCTTCACCCTCGCTGACTACAAGGAGGCGCGTGATAAAGTGATAACAGAGCTGAATGAGCAAGCCATCAAATCAGGTAAGAAGGAGAGGCATATTCCCACAAAAGTTATTGAGACCCCAACCAATTTAACCCCTTCAGTGCCCGCCCCTTTCCCCGCCCTGTGCCGGCCGTTACATTAGCGGGCGGGGTTTATGACGAGCTGGACTCGTCATGGGCACAGCGCAACCGCGGCCCATGACGAGTCCAGCTCGTCATGGACACCGAAGAGGTTAAGGTAGCAGAACAGCAGGTTTTATGAGTGATGCATCCTAAATATATATTTAACTTGCTCAATAAATTCTTATTATTTGACTTTTTTTTGCTTGAAATGATGTATTAAAAATTGGACACTCAATTCTGAAAAGAGAAATAAACCCCTCCCTGTCCTAGAGATGTGTAACACATGGCAGAGAGATATTTAATTTAAAAAAATGTTCACCAAGACACAGATTTTTGCCTAAATGGGGAAAAAGTTATTCTGTTCTTCAATTAACACTTTCAATAAGGTTCCCCAAAAATACATGCTTGATTCATCGGTTTTACATTTGCCTTTGTAGCATATTTTTGAAATTAAAAACAGATTGCTTATTATAATTGAAATTAAAATTAACATTTCTGCCTTTCCATTGCTGATAATGGATCTACAAAATTTTCAAACAAAGGTTTGAAATCAAAGGCGCACTGTTCACTGGCCCAAAAAGGTGCAAACGTTTATCACATCTAGTTCAAAAAAATTCAAAAGTTCGAAACAACTTAAACAACATCAATACAATGATGTCAAGTGAAATTCACTCTACAGTGACTTGCAAAGAACATTATGCCACAACGTCCCGATGCAATCCTAGGATGAAATCGTGAAAATTACACCACATGAATTGAATGCGCGTTACATGACAGATGTAAATGCTATTCCAAATAATCCAAAATATATATCAATCCAATGTCTGGAGTTTTCTTTATTTTCTTATTCCATATCTTTTCGAATTGAGCAATGCTTTCAAATCAACATCATGGCGTCCCAATGCATTTGGGAAATGTATTATACACAATGCATATATATTTTTACAGCATTCCCCTGACGAAGGTTTTCACACCGAAATGCATTGGGACGCCATGATGTTGATTTGAAAGCATTGCTCAATTCGAAAAGATATGGCAGCACCTTTTTTTGCAACTTTTGATAAACATTGATTAATTTTGTCTACCAATCTCCTTACACAATTTGGAGTGCAGGTTGTCACACCTTATTTCGTGATAATGGATCTAGCCAGACAGTTGAAAGGGCTAGCCATGTCAAACATGGTCTCATTCAGGGACTCATTCCAAGTGGTTCGGTCATGGTATATATTGCGCACACTAAATACCAATCCATTAGAGGGCAGAGGTTACTGGGTGTGGTGTTACCTCTCCAATCTGAGCTGTGTACGTCAGAATGTGGACTAAACAAGGAAAACTGCACGTTCTCCTCTCCCCAAGCCCTTTCTGTGCTTCAAAACTCTCCAGTACTGCTGTAAATACCATTTTACTCAATGCCATCTGTTAGAACTGGGGGTCTCTAGTTGGCAGAGGTAGGTACCTTTGACCAAATAGGGACCCTTGTTTCTAGTCAGGGTAAGGGGGTACACTTCTAAAATGACCCCTGCTCACCCCCTTGGTAACTTGGCACGAGCAGACAGGCTTATGTCAGAGGCAGTGTGTAAAGAATTTGTGAACACATACAGTAATACAGTGAAAACACTACAAATGGACACAGCACAGCACAGGGGCAGTCTCCTCCTTCAGCTTCCTTGGTTCTTCTCCTTGTCAAAGGGTCGTCTTGATTCTCAGAAGTGATCTAAAGTTCTGGGGTCTGGGTCCCCCCTTTTATACATCAAACTCCTTTGTCTCTGAAGGCAGAAAGTGTCTGTATCTAGTTCAAACCAGTTCTGTGTAGTCCTGGAGCACTTTTTTACAGGACTCCTTCTTTCCTTTGACAGTGTGGGCCAGGGTCATCAGCGGCACCACAGGAGGTGGAGCCAGCATTGTGGAAGGCAGGCACAGCCCTATTCAGGCACCATTGCAAATCCTCCCACCACCCTACATGCAGATAGGTCTATTCAGCCCTGTGCTGACTCACCCAGTCTCCTGGAGCCCCCCAACCCCTGTCGCTCACAAACTAGACAAGGAATACACAACATAGCAGAGGCAGTCTTGGATAATTAGGCAAAAAAATATCTACTTTCTAAAAGTGGTATTTTCAAACACAGAATTCTAAAACCAACTTCACTAAAAGATGTATTTTATCATTCTGAGTTTAGGCATACTAAAGTCGAATTTCTACCTAGTTTCCTGAGTCAGTTAGGTTTATAAGATGTTATAATCAAACTGCCCATTCGGGCCTATGGGGAACAGGTAGCTTTGCAATAGTGAAAAACTAAATTGGCTGGAATTCACTATTAGGACATGCTACACACATCAGGGCATGTCCTACCTTTTACCTACAATGCACCCTGCCCTTGGGCCTACTTTAGGGGTGGCTAATATGTAGAAAAGGGACGATTTAGGGACTGGCAAGTGGGTGCACTTGCCAAGTCGACATGGCAGTCCCAGGCTGCACACAGGCTCTGCAATGGCAGGTCTGAGTCACATTTTACAAGCTGTTTCTGTGGGTGGCACAACCAGTGCTGCAAGGCCCCAGCAGCATTTGATTTACAGGGCCTGGGCACACATGGTGCACTGTACTAGGGTCTGACAAGTAAATCAAATGAACCAATCATGGAGTCACTAATCCAATACAATACAATAGGGAGCACTTGCATTGTGGCACTGAATAGCAGTGGCACAGTGCCCAAAGCATCTAGACCAGCAAAACACATAGCAAAAACACAGGAGGCAACAGCAAGAAATGGAAGGGAGACCCACGCCAATGGTGCCAGGTCTAACACGGTCTAGCTATGTATTTTTTTACAATTACTACCTAATGAACTAGTATGTTATACTGTGGCCTCATATCTACTTCTCTCATGGAAGACTAGGCGGCGGGACCACTCTGTTTCATGAATTAGGAAATATATATTTTAGTCCTGTTTTTAAATCTAATGTCTGCCATCAAATTACTGTGACTATTTCTTATTGTGAAAACTGTATCCTCTCTTTTAACTTCATACTGTGCGTCTTTGTACTTTTATTATCTTAAAAATGTTTTAAGTATCGAATAAAGTGATTTGACTGACTGACAGCACTGCAGTATTTCCTGCACAAATTCCAGGCGGTTGTTGTTAGCAAAATGTGTACTGGGAATTACTATGAAATGTATGCCCTCGTTATAATGCTGATTATAGAGGAAACTCCTATTGGAACTACTGTGTTCAATGGAGTGCTGACCCTAATGGGGACTAGTAATGATCAAGAGATTTCAGTCCTTATTGAATTATAACTCTACTTTCAAACAGCTGCGTAAAGCAACAGGGGTTTTTATATACCTTGAGAAATTTGCCTTATTCTTATTTTGTGACAAATATTTATTAAGTAAATTATAACAGTAGCAGAAAAATAAATAAGGACCTTACAATCTACTTCATAAGCAGAGGAACCCAACAGGCTACGAATAACACTAAGAGCCCCATTAGGGTGGCGGGCGGACTCCAGCATCTTGATGTCATTTACTTTTTTTCCACCACCTTTGATGTGGATCCGGAGTTGCACTCCTCAAATGTTTTCATGCAAAATGATTTCAGGGTTTATATGGTACAACTCCTTCTTTCCACAAGCAGATGTTGATGTCTGACCCTCATAGCGGTACAAAAGGGGGTGGTGATGGACGGAGCATCAGAACCAATCAAACACTCACACCCAGTCAACAGATCTGGGTTTGATCCATCACCGTTCTTTAGCCCACTCTGCCACCCCAGTTCAGACATGGCCATAGGCAAATCAGTCTGACCCTGTGCCTCATGGGAACAGTCCAGCCCGAACTGCCAAGCCATGCCTTCCCTGGACCGGAAACAAGCTTCCTAGGACCGGTTTCTGGCATTTCAGCCGTCTTCAGCCAGGCTTGCTTGAATCCAGTGGCTAAGTGAGCAAGGGACTCACGTCTGAGCATACCCTGCCAACTTATGGCGAACAAAGCGGTACAAAAGGGGGTGGTGATGGACGGAGCATCAGAACCAATCAAACACTCACACCCAGTCAACAGATCTGGGTTTGATCCATCACCGTTCTTTAGCCCACTCTGCTACCCCAGTTCAGACATGGCCATATGCAAATCAGTCTGAATCTGTGCCTCATGGGAACAGTCCAGCCCGAACTGCCAAGCCATGCCTTCCCTGGACCGGGAACAAGCTTCCTAGGACCGGTTTCTGGCATTTCAGCCGTCTAAAGCCAGGCTTGCTTGAATCCAGTGGCAAAGTGAGCAAGGGACTCACGTCTGAGCATACCCTGCCAACTTATGGCGAACAAAGCGGTACAAAAGGGGGTGGTGATGGACGGAGCATCAGAACCAATCAAACACTCACATCCAGTCAACAGATCTGGGTTTGATCCATCACCGTTCTTTAGCCCACTCTACCACCCCAGTTCAGACATGGCCATATGCAAATCAGTCTGACCCTGTGCCTCATGGGAACAGTCCAGCCCGAACTGCCAAGCCATGCCTTCTCTGGACCGGAAACAAGTTTCCTAGGACCGGTTTCTGGCATGTCTGACCCTCATGACATTTTTCTCTGGTGCTTGCATCCAAAAACACATAGCTGGTTCAGGTGAAAAGTAGGCCGCATGACCAGCAACGTCATCAAGTAGTACTGGGTGAAACTCTTCATGGTGCGGGTCTTCCAAAAACACTCAACCGGACTCTACTACAGGTTTCACTCAAAATCTCTCTCTAGCTTGCTTATGACAGCTAAGTTTTCATAGTGGCCGGCTTCCAAGAACAAAGTCAAGTCATCTCGCAAAAAGCCCCACAACAGGGATTGTTCCACTTTTAGACATTGTTCCAGTTCGAAGGGGAGGTTTTCTGTTAAGCTGCAGGGTTCCCAGACTCAATCCTTAACATCGCCCTCAACGCCTGTATTGGTAGTGGTGTAGTTGGTGTCATACTTCATTCCAGCTTTGTAGCCCCTTTTCTGAAGTTTCAGTGCTGATCAGCTTAGGTCACATCTGTCACACATGCTACAGTGGCAATATTCTGCCCTGTTCTGACTCTCTATGATGTGCCTTCCAGTCCTATGGAGTCTTCAGGAAGTCCAACCAAGTTTCTGCTGGTAGCTCCATCCCCGTCAGCTGTCAACCCCTCCCTGTCCCCTTTTCGTGAGGTTCCGGTGCTGGCTGTGGTTCTTCAGCTCCCAAAGTTTTGTCGATTGCTCTGACATCATCATGTCTAGGCCTATTCTTGGGCATGGATTCTTTACTGAAATTGAAGAAGTTTCCAAAGACTAATGCCTTTTGATCAGATTTAGACACAAAGGGCATCTACTGCTTGAGGAGGAAAATCCTTGCATTCCCTTGCCTCATGATAAGTACTTTGAGCACCTTGAGGAACGCTCTGATTCTGATCTTGTCTCTCGTAATGTATGGATACTGGTGAAAATGTAACTCTGTAGCGTGCCAGAGGCTTAGAAACGTCCCTAAATGTCGATCTGAAATGCCCCTCAGGGCCTCTCACTGGGTAGGTGGCCCCAGTAATGGGTATTTTGCACAAAACTGTGGAAGTTCTACAATTGCCTGTATCAGTGGAGGAGAACAAAGATAGCCTTCTCATGGAAATCCTGTGGCACACTTGCTTCCCTTGAACAAAGCTTTGATGGGCCCCATTTTGGTTGCAAGGAGGAAACTTGCTTCTCCTCCAGCACTGAATCGACAACTTGCCATCAGCCATTGTCCAGTGCTTGGAAACTTAAAGTTCTTGATGGATGAAAAATAGAGTGCAGGAGCGGGCATAGAAGAAGCAAAAAAACAAGCAAAAAATGAGCAGAAGCAAGGCAGAACAATTAGCAGGAAAAAGGGAAAAAGCAAGCAGAGGAGCACAACCCGAAGGCAGCAGAGGGTAGCGGACTGCGGGCATGCTGTACAGGAGAATTGTCGCAGGAGGAGATTGGGCGGAGACCTGCTCAATGGGTTCATGCTATGGCCTTCAGTAAGTAGGTCCTAGAAGGAGGGCGGGGCCCTGGGTGGGGAGAGGAGGGAAATGGCAGGAAGAGGTAAGAAATGCACATAAAGAGGCAAAATAAAGGTCAGAAACAAGCATAAAGTGGCAGAATAATGGGCAGTTCAAGCAGAAAGAGGCAAAATAGAGGGCAGGAGCGAGCAGTGAAGAGGCAGAAAAATTAGCAGAAAACGAGCAGAGTAGGCACAAACCAAAGGCAGCAGAGGGTGGTGGACTGCGGGCAAGCTGGACAGGTGAACTAGCGCAGGGGTAGATAGCACAAGGACCTCTAAACATGACTCAGGCATGCCATTGCACCCTGTGTGTGTCGTTTAAAATGTAACTTTGACCTGGCAAGATAAACCTCCTGCCAGCCGCAAACTTTCCCTTTTAATACATATGTTACCCATAAGGTATACCCAAAACCGCCCAGAGAGCAGGGGCAGTGTATTTAAAAACTTGCACATTTACCTTTGAGTTCTCATGTGCCCTGGTAGATAAAAACTCCTAAATCTGCTTTTCACTACTATGAGCCTACCCCTTCTACAGGATATTATTTGGTTACCTTATTACATTTAGTACGTGCTAACTTTTCATTGGAAACAGGTAGAAATATCAAAGTTGGTCTCAAAAGAAGTATAATTTAAAATCATCTTTAACAGTAAAGATGGAGTTTAAGTCACAATTCTAAAAACACCACTTTTAGAAAGTTGTAATTTTCTTATCCTCACCATTTTGTGCCTGCAACAATTGCCACATGAATGTGAACAGGCAGTTGGCCTTTGTGTATTCCTCCCAACCACTGAGACAAAGGGGGACTAGGTGTTGTCAGAATCGGACATTCTGCAGGATGGGAGGAGTGGAGTTGTTCTCTGCCTTAATTACATTTTAAAGGGGACACTAGCCTTTTGCCACACTGACCTCTTGGAGCCTGGGCAGGGGAAAGGGGTGGGGAGTTTCCTGAATCAGATGTAGATAGGCCTAGAAGTTTCTCCCACTTCAAAGGCTGGCAACATGTATAAATATTAGATGCTCAGACCAACTCTTCAGTTCACTCCTGGACCTGTGGAGGATCGCCCCCCCCCCCCCCCCCAGAAGGATTGCCTTGTACTTCAGAGGACTGCCCTGCTGCTTGAGGCCTGCTTTGTAGTTCAGAGGACAGCCCTGCTTCTAGCCGAGCACTGCGTGGCTGCTTGAAGCCTGCTTTCTACCCTCAGAGGACTGTCCTGTTGCATGTAACCTACCTTGCTGCTTGATCACAGGACTATCAGAGTGATTCCCAGGGCTAGTTGGCTGGCTTCCTGTTCTGAGATAGTGACTCAAAAAGCTCCAACCATCTTGAAACCACACCTGGAATTTGCCTGAAATTAGTCCTTCCCTCCAAGTGGTACCCATTTAGTCCTGAACCCCTTTCACAGCTGCTGGAATAGACAAATACTGGTGATGCCTGATGACCAAACACTTTGTTTTGGAAAGTATGATTCAAGTTTATTATTTATGCCCAAGTATATTTTTTCTTCTGTCTGTGACATTGTTGTACATGTAACCCAAATGTCCAAAGGATGAAAGGCTAGGCCATATGAAAAATTGTGCCATGTAGGAAGAGCCCTCACCCTTCCCTTCAGCTTCTCAAGCTGAATGTGAACAATAAAAGCTCAGTGTTCAATATAAGCAGGCACAGAGGTGCCTAAGAAGTGCTTAGAAGTTCTAGCTTGGAACATTCAGGATATCACATCTTCCCCAACAGATGTCCTGGGAATCACTGCATCCAATAAAAAGACACTTCTTCCGTTCATTAAAAATGCAAGCTAGTAAAACCT
Organism: Triturus cristatus; assembly: GCF_964204655.1. Lineage (NCBI taxonomy): Eukaryota > Metazoa > Chordata > Amphibia > Caudata > Salamandridae > Triturus > Triturus cristatus. Next base: position 1,717,842,479 of record NC_140590.1, read on the forward strand.
ACATATTTGGTGACAAGTTTGATAATTAATTAAACTTCATCTTCTCTCTTTGATGGTCATCTTCCTCAATGATGTGCCATACTGTTCACTGTTAGGGTTTCCTAAACCCCCGGATTGAAATTTGTACTTTTACAGAGGGACAGATCCACTGGGAGCGCAAAGACAAACCCAAGCAAGAAGATGTGCCCTATTGGTATCAAGCACCCTCTGCGGAGGTGGAGATGACATCCTACGTGCTCTTGGCGTACATGTCTCAATCCCATGTGTCCAAAGAAGACCTCGGCACAGCATCACAGATCGTGAGCTGGCTCTCCAAGCAGCAGAACCCATACGGGGGCTTCTCTTCAACCCAGGTAAAAGGCGCAAAGAGTGAAAATGGAAGTGCCCCATTAAATAACAATGTCCAAATATCACATCCATAAGATGTCTTTTGTTTGTTATTGAACCACATTTCATAGAGGGCAGGTCTGTTAATGGGACTAAGACATCTTCCTCTAAATATCATGCTTTGCTTTCACGTTGCCTTTTTACTTCTCTGGTTCTTCAAAAGGTCTCGCAATCACAGGGGTGAAGGTTTAATTTTCCTTCCATCGAAACATGAATGTCCTCACTAATGCAGAACATTATCTGTGAACAATTTCAGGCCATTAAACCCTGACAGAGAGTGATCTCCCAGGATTATTTGAACACTTCAGATCATTGACGAGCAGGGAGCGGTTTGTCTTGGCCCTGTAACACTTAAAGGCATTGACGGATGGAATGGCAATGGTTTTCCATGCTCAGGTTAATAGGTAGGCCATGTTGGTCTGCCAGAGGAGAGATCTACCCGATTCATGAACTGCTTAAATGCTATCCTGAGCTAATAGTGAATGGTGGCCCTACCTCACAGACTACATCTAGTTCTTTAGGGTGTCGTTTTCTGAGATATGGGTGGCTGATGCCGAGACCGTCATGGATGATTTCACAGAATAAACAGAAGCTGCCCCAAAAAGATATGTGATGTCACTTGTAGCAGCATATTGCATGAACTAGTCAGTTCCCACCATTCTGACAATCTGTAGTCTCTTTCATTTTCCTGCCAGTGGGTAGGTGCTGGTGCGTTGCCACTTTCAGGTTCATATAGGTGTGCGGATGGTGATGTAGGAGAATCGTGAAACTCCCAATCAGTCATTGTGTGGGCAGAGGCTTGTAGCAATGATTGGCTTCTGTTAGTGTTTGTACAGGAGAATAGACCTGATCTGTGTGAGTGCTTCCGATGATACGCTATTCTGTAGGTGCAAGTGTGGTTGTGCTGTGGCACTCCAGCCAGTAAGGGGGAGGTGGTGCGTGGTCACTGTTACAACAATTCTGCTTGTGTATGGGCACTTTCCAGTAACCATGTTGCCTCCATGTTCCTAGGACACAGTGGTAGCTCTCATGGCTCTGGCCAGATATGCTGGGGCCACCTTCAGTGAAAAGGGAGATGTGACTGTGACTGTCAAAAGAGGGGACGAGATCCAAGAACAGTTCCATGTGGACAACAAAAATCGGCTTCTGATGCAGCAAGCACCGCTCGCGAATGTTCCAGGAGAATACACAATATCGGCAGCAGGGAAGGGCTGCGTGTATGTGCAGGTAAGTGAGGACTCAAATTTTGGGCTCTTTTTGTTATAAACAGTATCCTGCCAGAGACCTTAGAAATTCCCCACACAGAGCTCTGTATGAGGAATAGTTTGGGATCACTGGAATGTTGCTAAAGGACTGCTGTTTCACCCCAGGCTTATTTAGGGAGAAGAAAGAAGTCTCTGATATGTCAGGCATTTGTAGAATGAAAGCTTCAGATATTTGTAGACAAGAGATACATGCAACTACAGAAATAGTAGGTTCAAGCCTAGCTTTTTTTTATCAGTTAGAGGTGCATGAATTCCTAGGAAGGAAGGCCTAATATTTATTAGTGGTTAGAGTGGAATTCTCCTTCTTCTCTCTGTAGAAGAGGCCAGCAGATGAGCATTAGTTGGCATGAGACATGCTAAGTTATGCAGACAGGCCACACTCCCAAATATAGCAGTTTGTTTACTGAATGAGGTTACAGGCATTTCCTGAATAAAAGCCCCTCTTGTAGATGATTGTTCTGGTTACAAATTCTTAACATATCATGTTGGAGGCATTATGGTTTATTCAGTACTTAACTGAGCGGGTGGTTGCAGGTAGAGCCCACCAACATACATGTTTGGGGACCTGCTCATTTTTCCTCATCACACTTTTACCCAGTGCAAGAGAAAGAAAACACAAAAGGAGGAAAGGAAGAAGAGAAATACAGTAAAACAGTGACCAAGAAAGAAAGCAGGGATGACAAAGAACCCAAAATAGTGAGATAAAAAAGCAGGGACTCTCTGATGGAGAATGAAAAGGCATGGGGTAGATTCAAGGCTAACGTGACTTGGGATTCTGAGCCATCACTTTTTGTAGCATTAGCCATGGGCTTCTGAGCTGAATGTTTAGTCCCCAGCACTTATTCTGTTACAAATTAAGCACTGGGTTTATGCACATATATGAATATGGACTTGCAATGAAGCCTGGACCTTCCTGCGATTGGAGCCCCCATCCCTCTTGGCCATTTTTGTGGAAAATTATTAAATTCCATTCGTCAAAAATGCAGTACATGAATCCTTAACAAATTACTTCTCTGCAATTCATTGACATTTATATTCTTGAGATTTTTCCAAAGTTAAAAACTAAATTCAGTAAAGTCGGAACCCAGTTCAAAAGGTTCTTCCCCTGAAGACACCATTGGAATGTCAGGTACACAATGGGATAATATTCCAGACCTTTGCCGCATGGAGTCATTGAAACCCTTAACCAGAACCTCCCATTTTCCCATTCTTGTCCTGGGTTTTTCCAGGATTTCTTTGAGATCCATCAGATTTCCTAGAATGGATTGCAACACCCTCAGCCTGAAACCCACACTTTATTTCCATGAGCGTTATTCATCTACAGGTCTAGGCTTTCCCTCTGGCGCTCTGTATTCTCTAGTACAAGAGCTGACAATGTACAAAACCTTCCTTTTGTGAGATTCTAGAGTATCAAAGTCCAGACACACTCTTCAATGCTTTTCTTGGGTTAAACCTATTGATTTAGCATAATCTGCTTCTTGATGTTTCCATTCTTTTTATGGATCAGATTCTTGGACTGTATCAGGCATTTTTTTTGAAAGTGAGCTCTTTCAAATAATACATTCCATGAGCAGAAATACCCTTGAACTGAATGGTTCTCCTGGATGGGCCAGCTGGTGTTTCGTGGACAGTGGACCTTGATTTTTCAAGTTTTTCCGGATCCGTTTCCTCTAAGACTAAGGAGATGAGACCGGAATACTCAAGGATTCGTTGAAGTTACATTAATGAAATATTTTACAAAGGATTCTCAATTGCAGCAAATATACCTTCTGAAAACTTCCCCCATTTTTATTTGGACCTCTGGGCTTTCACTTTTTGCCACTCTCTCTGATTTTCTCCATTCTCTTATCAATATTTTTTTCTGGCAGACAACTTTGAGGTACAACATTCCGCCTCCGAAGAGCAATGCCACTTTCAAGCTGGCTGTAACTACAGATCCGGAGACTTGCACAGAAGCAGCAAAATCAAAGTTCGGGGTCACAGTCACTGCCAGGTGAGAATCTCTTACATCATGATTATACCACATACTTAACAGGATTCTAGCCACCATGGAAATGTGCTGCAGTAGAGGAAGCCTATCAATGGGGGAATTAAGTAAAGCTTCAAATTGAAATGTACCTGTGCAATTGTGTAAAATGTAAATTTTTCATGCTTTTTGTGGGTGCAACAACCCTACCAGCCTTTATTTTAATAGTTTAAATAACGTAAGCAAAATATCTCTAAAATATAGTTGGATTTGTCTTTATTCTCAGGATATAAGTAAAAACTGCTTAATAAATTGTATAGATCTGCATTTTGACTTGGGAAAAGAAAAATGTTATAATATATATCATTTTTGTGTCTAATAACTATACAATGGTAAATTTAGAAAACAGTACAATGTCAAAAACCCACCCACATTCATGAAATGTTGCTGTGAGCACAGGTAATGCTGCACCTGGTTACCTCTGAAATTTCATTGAGATGGGTGGCAATTAGAGTCAGTTAGCAACATTAGTAACCACAATTGACTCTCTGGAGGCATTAGGAAGCTACCTTAATAGAAGATACTGGAGAGGACAGGCCTGGTGGCTCTGCAATTCTCCAAGACGGACCGACCTGTAGAATGTTCATCTCCAACTCTTCCTGCCCCACTTGGCGCTTGTTCCATGTAAGGAAAAGATGGAAGGTCGCTCCAAGGTTACCTTCTATTTTGTATCCTAAAATCTCAGAGTAAGCCATCTTGGAGGAAGGCTCCTACTACTGAAAGAAGTACTGCTGCTTCCTCAGATGTTTTCCTTTGGTTAGTAACAGTGAGCTTTCTTTTAGTAGAGGACTTAAACTTAAAGGTGGTCTCCAGCAAGGTGATTGTCTGTGCTAAGTGAACCTTGCATATCCATTTGACAATAGCATCACTATTGGGTCAGAAGCACTCTACAATAGCAACTGTGATGACACATAGATTGAAAAAACGGGAAGGTTATAATAATTTGGATGAAATTAGGCATTACTCAACTGTAACACTTTAACCAAACAGCTTTGTATTACAAAACTATATTTCTGTGCCACATAGTAAACATCTTCTTCAGTGTAGTATGATTTTCCACCATACCCGCGGCTGTTGTAGTGTTTGGGTTCCAGCTCACTGTTGCCACCGAGGTATACACTTGGATCCGCTCCTCCATGTGTCCACAGCACAATGATTTTTTGATGGTTAGGAAATGTAAGAATCATAAATGTGGATTAAATATGCGACAGAGAAGATGACTCTGATGGATTCTAATGTTCCAATGTGAAAATGGGCCTACTTCTACATATTTGGAAAGTTTTAAAAAGCAGAGTGGGGCAGAATGGAGCACAGCCAGGATTTTGTCAATAAACAACTCGGCAAAATGTACTTTTAGCAGATGAATTTTACAGCATAAAACATTTGAAAAAAGCGTTTCTGTTGGAAAATTTTCCAACAAAAACTTTTTGCACTGGAAAGCTGACCTCATAGGTGCAGTACAACTTCCCTACAACCTCATGCAGAGAAAAAATGAAGTTCTCTGATGGAATGATGGGGGTAAGTTGCCCATTTTGCATGGGAGAGCCAAAGTCACTTGCCAGTGAGGAGATGCAGTGCAGTTGCGCCCTCTATCATCTTCATAGGCCTCAACCATAACGCTTGTGAAGCTGAATGGTCACTTCTACCATCTTTGTTTTTCGGAAACCACATGACTATGAAGAAGCAGTGAAAGAATCCACCCTCCAAGCTTCTTTTTCCTGATTAAATAGTTTAATGTTTGTCTTTTGTTGTAATGCACGTATTAGCGGTGTCACCAGGCTTCAACAAGTAGCAACAGCAACTTACAGACTGTGCCATAACTTAATCAATTCCTTATCAATTACAACTTGCAGAAAAGGAACATCATCTGTCTCAATTTAGATACGCCTGTGCCAAATAGGAAATATACATTAGATGTTGATACAACATAGTATGGGTGAAGTTCAATCACCATGGTGCATTCTTTCCCTCTCTAAAACTTGGTCTCTATAGACTTTTAGGGCAAGAGAAATGGGCCTATATTTAGAGGATTTGTATAGCCTTATGACAGTTATGGCTTGTTGTGTTAATTTCAAAGAGCTATTGTCCACCTGACAAGACCATGTGGGCTGATGGCCATGGATTTAGTTTTTTGGTGATTGGTCTCCAACCCGCGGTGATTGCAGAAAGACAGGAATCTATCTACAAGGTGTGTAGGCTTGACGGCATCTTAGATATAAGTGAAGTATAATCTGCAAACAATGACCAGGGTTTCTTACTTCCAGTCAGCCAAGGAGAGTCGTTTTTGCAGTTTTCAAGGTTTGCATTTAGATATAAAGAAAACAAAGCGGGCACAAGAATGCATCCCTCGTGTACACCTTTCTTGACATCAACCTTCTCGGTCAGTTAGCGCATGGGGAGCGCTAGTGGAGGGGCTCCGCGCTTTGGAGGAGGTGGATGAGGAGGACGGGGATCCTGTAGACGTTGCCTGGGGTATGGGACCCGGGGCGGGGCCCTCTGGGACTGCTGGTGAGACTGCATCGGATGAGGCCACTTAAGCGTATTTGGGAGGGGTTTGTGTCTACACAAAGTATTGAGGTGCGCTTGGATGGTCAGGGCGGGAGCATGAAGTGTATCTGGCGGGGGACATGGAGCCTCAGGTCCTTGGAGATTAATCCTGATGTCTTTTCCATTGCTTTGAGCTAGGCTGTCTCGGACCTTGGGGTGCGTACTGTCTAAATTTACAGGGGTTTGAGGCGGGCATGCTGACAGAGGGGGGGAGGGGGTAGAGAGGGTGGTAGGGGGGGTGTTAGGGTAGTAAATGTTGACGATTTGGTTTCTCCTGATATGTGCATTGATGACTGGGTCTTATATAGGATGCTATTGTATGCAACATTGGCTTATTGGTACGTTGGTTGGAAAACCTCAATAAAATATTTTAACAAAAAAAAAAAAACCTTCTCAGTCAGTTCACCCCCAGCGAACTAGGGCGTATGTATCCTGATGAAGTTGATTAAGTATATCCAACAAGTCTAATGGGATCTTATTGTTCTTCAATGTGTCCCATAGCTTAGAATGAGGGACTAGGTCAAACTTGGATTTGAGGTACCCAAACACCAGGTACAAGTGGGACTTTTCAAGTAGAATAGTTTTCCAGTAGATGGTAATAAGCCGGAAAGTCAGGTCCACTCTGGTAACCTGGCTTCTGAAGCCCGCTTGGAGATGCGACAAAGCACTGTGTTCCTCTATCCAATGGTGAGATGATACAATATCTGTGTGCAAAAGTTCTTTTGAGTCTCGTCAATTAGACTAATAGATCTAAATTTAAGGAGGGAATCCCTTGAGTCCTTTTTGTGCACAGGAACAATCTCAGCCGCTTTCGAACTAGGGTGGGTGGCCATCCCTTTTACAATTAAGTTGCTTTGCGTGTTCATATAGGCAGCCCAGTTGTTTGGATCAGAAAGATAAAGATCACCAGGAACTTCATTGGGCCCAGCAGCTTTACCTGCAGCCACAGGCATTATGGCCCTCAAGGTATCTTTAAATTCAATAATTAGATCACGTTGGCGTGTCTGGTCTATAGTTTTAGATATAGTTGTTCCTAGGCGAATCCTATCATCCAGGGTATCTAGCTTGGTAGTTGTGTAAAGGTCTGTGAAATGCTTGTGCCACACATCAGACTGAATAGTATCAGCTAGACGTTCAGTAGCACTATGCCACTTATTGGCGACAAGCTGCCAAAACTTTCTAGTATCTTTTTGTTTTGGGGCCTCATCTATGTTATCCCAATCCTTAATATCCCAATCTTGCTGGGCCTTAAACTAAGCCACTCTACACAATTTCCTACAAGCTCTAATATCGTCCACCTTGCCACCCAATGGGGCCTGCCTCAGATTGGATTTTGCCGTACTACAGTCCTTATTAAACCATGTTTGATAATGTTTGATTTTCCTGTGTCTATTAGTGGTCTGCCGAGTAAAGCATGCTCATACAAATGTTCATGGACCACAGTAAGGGCATCATAGGTAGCCTGTTGTGGGCAAATAGAGCTGGCAAGAGCGCTAGCCAAAGCCCCATTCGTTTTAACTATGAAAACGGGCTTAGAGGCAACAATGGGCCATGTCACTCTACGCTAATCGTTGGAAGGGATTAAATCCACTGTATGTGAAAAGAGAATGCTTACAAAGTGCCTGAATATATTACTCAATGTGCAGTGCAGGGCATTATGATCGCTATCTACCCCACGAAAGACTTTCATGTCTATACCAAAGTTCCAGAGGGGAAGAGCAATCAGTACATAGTCGATCCTGCTAAAGGTCCCTGGTCGATTAAATGTGTAAAGGGCAGTGGAAACAGAAAGGGTGCGCCCATTACAGGCCCTCAGCCCCAATGTTAGTGTGAGTGTCAATAGGTGGAGCGTTGCATCTGTCCAGCACTTTATGGGGGAGGGGGGGGGGGGGCAGTTAATGAAGGAACATCCCAGGAATCATCCTCAGATTTTGGTATTAGTGTCACTATCAAAACATTGAAATCACCAGCCCTAATTAAATTATCCTGGGTGTCAACTCCTCTCCTGTGAGTGGCCAGATGCGGGATAGTCGCTGTTGCTCCACTCCCCCCTTAGACCTTGATTTTAAACATTGTGCCTATATATATATATATATATATATATATATATATATATATTATCTACTGGCGGTCGCCAGTAGATAGTTATAGTTAGGACCGTGTTTCCATAGGAAATCCGCAACATTCTATTTGGAATAACTTTGGCGCCAATTGACGAATCCTCGCGAAATTTTCAAAATAGGTGGGGTGCTCCGCTCCGCTCCTTCCCTGAAAGTCTCGGGGGGATTTGTCAAGAGGGGGCTGAGAAAAAGGGGGGGTCCCAAAACACGTTTTCCCCATGCATTTTTCCATAGGACCTTTAGTCCAAGCTACAGCCCGAACGGCTGAACAGAATTACTTGAAATTTTGCAGAGAGGTAGTCCTCAGGTCAGGGATGTGCCTTTTGCAGGTCTGGTGTAAATCTGTTCAGTATTTCCTGAGAAAATAGCATTTAAATCAATATATATATCTATAAGCGCGCACCGTGCGCGTACGGTAAAACTCAGTGGCGTAGCTAGAGCTTGTGGCGCCCGGGGCTATCCCTCAGATTGCCGCCCCCCCTGGGGGGGGGGGGCATGCACTTCAAAGAGGTCCGAGAGACACGTAGTATCGCCGCTAATAGTTACCTTGATCATGCAACTTACATGCACATACATGACACGGTCCAAGGCTACACAGTTGAAAACAGCGGTGACTGGCAGTACAAAAGGGAACACACAGACTGCATGATCTATCTGGGGACTCAGAAAAAACGCATGTGACATCCATCAGAGAGCTGCGTGAACAATTACCTGGTAATCCCCTCAGCACAATGCAAACATGCACATACATGACACTGTTCATGTAACCTTCATCTACAGCTGACATTAAATGACCATACATCATGGTCCCCCCCATTAAAGCAGTGGGGACCTGCACAAACGTGATGTGCTCTGTGGACCCAAAACCAACTTAACAGTGTCGAAGCCTGTGATTCTTTATCTTTCAAAAACAGCAAATTAATTATTCACAGGGAATGACTCACTGTGTGCCCTTAAAACTAAACGCAGCACAAAGGGGTCAGTCAGCTCCACCTTGCCAACACAGACCGGATACAAAGCCCACTCTGGTGGCCCAAAGGCAACAACAAGCAGGGGTCGCTCCCTGTCATTACTTCCAAGCAGCAGCAACCAACTCCCTGGGAATGAAAAGACATGTGCTCTTGGTACCCAAAACCAGCTTGTAATAGTGCATCTCTCCTTCACAGCAGCCTCAGCACACACATGGTGCACAGCCTGCCTGGGGGCCCAAAGCTAAAATACAGGGAGGGGCGACACATTATGATCACAATCCTTAAACACAGTTATGGGGGCCATGGAAACTTGTTCAACTCTATCCAATTTGTAGCAACATTATTAGGGGAAGACGGATTCTTTTCAGTGAATGCTAGAATCCCCTAAGTATTTCTTCCAGGTGTGGTCTGCATTGTGGTATTTTAATTGTATGACATCTAACCTAAAAACGTTATTAAAATGATAACTATGAAGTGCCTTGTTACTCCCCTCTGAATGTTACTCTACCTCCTATGTGGTACGACGGAGGGTTGTTTTCTTGTTTGCTTTGGCCTACGCAGGATAGGGTTACCTTTCTGTGCTGTACGATTGGGATTGGATGATGGTGTGGCGCTTGTATCTGCGCATGTGTGTGTGTGTTTATGAGTGGGCTAGAAATACTTTATTGGGTCATCACGGTCCATGTTTGCATTTATGCATGATGCTCTGGGTCAAGGAATCCCTAAATGTGGGCGAACAAGAAATCAAAGCTAATGCTTTGCTGGCTAGGAGTCACGTTCCCATCTTTGATCAACTGTGTTCCTGATATAGAGGCGGCTGAACTGGCCGTCTACCTGGCTGTATGGAGAACACAACATTTGCAGTCACAGGTACACCAAGGCTGCCCGCATAGCCAGGTAAAACAATGTATTTCTGCACTCACAGAGGGAAATAACACTCATCCTCATATTCAGCCAATCCATTGAGTCTTGCGGTACTCAGCAAATGAGGTTCTACATGAGTTATTCCAAGATTCCCACTGATCTCTGTGGGACTTTCTCTCTATTTTTAGGGGCTGAGGAATGAAGAATGAGAAGCAGCCACTTTTCAGACCTGTTTACTCAAAATCACATCTGTACACCAAAATCCAGACAAGCCTAAACTCTTTGTATACGAGTACGAGACAGAGGTCGCTCCTGCATCTGTGCACGGTCCCATCATGGTCCCCATAAGGTATTATAGGGACATGTGGGGAGGTCCTTTGTCCTTGGCACTCTTTGTAGCTACATCCCCTATTCAGCGGGTTTGACTAGCACTCTGCAGCAGGTGGTGCCAGTCGCCTAAACATGTCTAGGCACAGGCTGCTGCCTATGTTGCCCATGTCTGGAAACATCCCAATTTTCAGAGTAGTCTTCATCCATGGAGCAAATGGAGCGGAGCCTCTCCTAACTTTTTCTCCTCCACCCTTCTTGGGAGCTCTACTGTGGTGACTTGCCATGCGTTACTCACATGCTGTTTACTGGGAGAACTGGAATGTCTGCTCTGTCCAGCTCCAGACCATCTTCTAGCTAACAAGCTGCAGATGCAGCAATGGGACCTCCATGATCTCGGAGAGCATGTCCGCTGATGCCCTGAGTCAGCCTAGTGCTGCACCATCAAGCCATTCGGGGCGCGAGGAGCTGGAGCTGCCTCTGCAACCTCAGCCTCTGCAACCTCTACATCTCTCATCTGGGGCTGCAAGCTATGCAGTGGCAGAGGCGGCAGTAGTGGCAGCCCGGTTCCTGAAGAATCAACAGGGCGGTGGTGCAGACTCAACGGGCTCCCCAGTCCTGCTATCCAGCATCCCTTTTAGGGTCATTCCTGCATAGAGGGATACTTGCAGTGGCAGCCCGACTCTAATCCTCAGCAGCAGGAGGAGATAAGAGGCGGGGGGATCTGGGAGGGAGCTGGAGTGCGAGCCAGGCACTGCAGAAGCTGCCCAGCTAGGTCTGGCTGCCGCCTGCGGTTGCTCTGAAGCTTCTGCTCGGGGGCCTCTCTCTCTCATCCCTCTCTGTGTTCTCTGGGAAGGTCGTGTGGGCTCCTCTCCCTTCATCCCTACATTGGCCTTTGTCCACGAGCTGGATAAGTTCGGAGGATCGCTTGTACATACAGAGGCTCACGAAGCACGAAGCGCCAGGTGCTAGCAAGATCATTGCTTTCAAGCAGCTCAACCACCCTGCGAGCTAGGGTCAGCTCTCCCTCACGCCAGAGGCAGCCATGTGGACGGGCGGACTACTTGCAACCATGCGAATTTGTGGCTCCCCTACCACAGCTCTTTAGGCTCTCCTGAGTCCTTGCAGCTCCTCAGGCGGAGAATGAGGTCAGGAAGTGAAAGGCGGTCAGTTACCACCATAATTAACAACAGGAAAAGGAAGAACAAAATGTTGGGCGTGCCTTACAAGGGCATGGCTATGACAGGATTCCTTGACCCTACGGCGCAAACCACATTGGTGACAATAAAAGGTGCCTCACGGTCACCAGCAAAGACAATCAAAACCGGCTATCAACCTAAAATATATTCAAAATGTTCATTTGTGAAAGATGCAGGGGCTTTCCTAAATGCCATGCCAGCAATCCTGAACTGAAAGGGCTCCCTTCCCCCCAATGCATCCGGAGGTCATAACCCAGTCAGATATAAAAGCAACATCCATAATATCGTCAAACGACAAGGATAAAAAAAAATACAAAGCAAGAAGAGGTCAGGAAAGTAGGAGACACAGAGGGCATTGCCGCGGCTATACAGCAAGAGGGCGTTCGGCAAGAGGGGGAAAGACAAGAAAGACAAAGACATACCTTACAAAATACTGTCCCAGTTTGCAAACATGGGCTACTATTCACTAAAGGGGGCACTTTTAGTTTAGTGCCTGGACCTATTTTTCGTCCCAGTCCGACCCTGCAGACATCCCTGGGTTAGTCCCCTACGTTAAAGCCTGGATGATGGTGAATATTGTAGCTTCATAATTAGGATCACTGGAAACATGTGGCAGTGGAGCACCAAATGTTATAGCAAGATTGATTAAATTATATGGGACGGAAAGGAACGTAATTTAAAATTTAAGACTTGGGGCCTAAAAAGTTCGATTTGTGATTGCTCTAAAGTATGAGTGCCTTTTTGAATTAACTGCAGCATTAAGACCAGTATATGTGATGGGAACACGAATAGTGACAAAAATGAAACCCCACAAAACAAAGGAATCATTCTTTATATTATTTTTTTACCTATTTAAGCTTTTTGTTTTCTGCTGTATACACAAGTCCTTCATTCAGTCCATATGTTTGTATAAATATTTAGTTGTGTGTGCATTAATGTACTTTTTTCTGTTTAAGGATTCGGAACAGCACAAGCAGGAAAGTGAAGTGTTTATTAGTATATACGCATCTTAATGATTATTGACCGCATACCCACACCAGTTCTCTGGGTAAACCTTGGACTGCTCTGCTTCGTTAGCGTGGTAGTCAACTACTAAAGGGGTGCTCAGTTTATGTGGGTTAACCCCAGTACATTAGAGGTATAATTCCCAAACTTTGGTGCCAGTCGAAGACCAGTCACACTCATCGGCCCTCTTGTCCCAAACCAATTCCCACTGGCTTAAAATGAAATTGCACTGTGAATGAGTTGAAATAAAAATTGTTTTCGAATTAACATTGCAAATCCAGTTTGCACAGGGCAAAATGTCTGTGCTAAGCTCATAATCCGGGCCCAACTAGCTGGGCGTCACATTTCCTGTAAAAGAGGTTGATGAAATGAACATGGAGGTGTTTTCAAAACTCAAAGCTCAAAACACTAACTTCTGGCGCCCAAAGGTGCCATAAACATATATTACACCCCTCTAAAGTCTCACTAATGTTGTAGGACTTAAAAACTGGGCCCATGAATGGACGGGATACAGCTAGTTTTCATCCCCTTACCACATAAATCAGTCATTGCACGACAAGTAAGGGCATACACTTGGGTATGAATGAATGAAGCGCAGTGCGCACAGGAAGTACGTGTCCTGCTGGGCCTGCGCATATTTTTAAAAAAGAAAAGAATTAGTAAGAAACACATTCTCTTACCTACTAGCAGAACGAACTTCAACTGCACTGTAACGAATTATCCTCCGCCACGGTGACGCAGCAGAGACTGCCAGTGCCCGTGCCCCCAGGCCACAAGGTCGTCACGAGAGTGCGTAGCGGTGACGCGCCTGACGCGTCACCGCTCCATTCTCATCGCGAGGGGTGGGCAAAAATGTAGCCCAGGGCCGTCATTGGTAGCGCTGGCGCGCGCTCTCCATGATTGACGGCCCTGGAGCAGGCTGGGATCATGGGATGGGCCAGTCAACGTATACGCGCCGGGGCGGCGCCGCGGGCAGAGATTAACGGTCATGATCGACATCAACATCCATTGGCAAATAATCAAATTGCAAGTGCAGCAGCAGGCGCTGACGCACTGGCGCACTCCGCACAGCACTACAACCAAGTAGGTCAGTGCGCGCAGTGCGCAGCGCGCTGCTTGCAGTTGCACTCAAACTGGGCCGCCCGACTTTATAATTTATTTAGTGACACTGTGTCCCTAAGTAAATTATAAAGGCCGCCGCAGGCAGCAGCCGCCCTAAATATAGTGCCGCCTGGGGCGGTCCGCCCCCACCGCCCCCCCCTAGCTACGCGCCTGGTAAAACTTACCGTACGCGCACGCTGCCGTGCGCGATTCTGATTGGTTGTTAGATCTTAGTAAACATTCGAATCGGTCGAAACCAGGAAGTGTCGGCCACCATTTTGTCTCTCGCAGTCTGAGGGGGTGAAAATCAAAGGTGGAGAACGTGAAAAGGGGGCATGGTGGACAGTTCCTGACCCCCTAGCCTTTGTCAGGGGGTCCCAGAAGGACCCCCAAGGGCCAAAATTTCCTTTAATTTTTTTGTGAAAAATCGCGGAGTACGCGTAGCGTGCGCGTACGGTAGAAACAGAAAAATTCCGCGAACTGCGTAACGTGGGCGCAGCGCACGGTGAAAAGCCTTAAAAAAACACAAAAACAAAAACCATAACTTAGCATTTAAAAAACCGTACAAATTCACTGAAAAAACCATAGGTTTCACACACGTTATAGTTAGGAATTAGCATTTAAAAAACCTTGCAAATTCACTTAAAAAACCATAGGTTTCACACATGTTATAGTTAGCTGGACATTTCACTCGTGAAAAACCATTGAAATTCCCCCGTTATAGTTAGTGCAGGCAACTATAACTCACGCGACCGCAATCCTCTGCTGATGACGTCAGATATTACATCACTGATGACATATGTGTCTTTCTGAAAAATAAATATTTGTAATATATGTATAGCTAAAGATTAATGGAAGAAGACATCGGAAAAATAAGTGTCTAAATACAGTGATGTAATATCTGACGTCATCAGCAGAGGATTGCGGTCGCGTGAGTTATAGTTGCCTGCACAAACTATAACGGGGGAATTTCAATGGTTTTTCACGAGTGAAATGTCCAGCTAACTATAACATGTGTGAAACCTATGGTTTTTTAAGTGAATATATATATATATATATATATATATATATATATATATATATATATATATATATATATATATATATATACCCAGTATTTGTATTGTGAAAGGGAGGCGGAGATTTTATTTTTGACAGCAATTTTAATCGTGCCTACTCTTGACTCTTGATGGAGTCCAAACAGGGTGGCAGAGATCCTGCATTACAAATATCTCACTCCTCTGTCTGCTTCCACAGCTACATTGGTAACCGGGAGACTTCGAACATGGCCCTCATCGTGGTGGACATGGTGTCAGGGTTTATTCCTGTGAAGAGCTCTGTGCGAGAGGTGAGATGGGGCAATTACGGTTCAAGGTGAAAGGTGGTGGTGGGATGTTGTTCCATCCGGAATCTGGGTTGTAAATGAGCTAGTTCCTCTAGATTTCCTTTCCTGAATGGAGCACATTACTGACTGTCACAACATTCATAAAAATACCCAGAAGTAATCCTGAAAATATGACAGTGGTAGATTTCCTGGAGTTCTCCAAGGAGCACAAAGTGATCATGCAGGCTTTTCACTTAGTGAAACATTAGGATACTGAAATGTGCATGGTCACATTTGTCACATTTTATTTTGTAGGTTTTCTCTTATTTTCATCATGTGGACACCTCGTAATCTACACACCATGAAATATGAGAGATTTCTGTTCCTTTCCAACATGTTCCTTGCAAGGCCACCCCACTTATAATGCACACTTTCATGTCACTGACCTTAACACATGAATGCAACATGCTTTGCCATAATGGTGGATTTTTCAGAAAGACAAACTTGACTTGGCCAACCATTACAATACATCCCAAAATCATGCACTTGAAATTGATGCAGATTGGCTGGGGCGAGGGGGAGATAGAGGTTGACAGAAGTATTCCCAAATGTAACAGTTTCCATTAAAATTCCTAATTATTTTTTTTCTCAACTTTGTTGCAAAAAACACTATATATATTTGCACCAATTGGGCACTACAATTTGATGCTCGGTCCATCCTGATTTATTTGCTGCAAAAGTGGTCAGTGTTTTTCTGAATTTCTTTGAAAATATTCGGCATTAAAAAAATGCAGTCTTAGTCTGGAATCCAATTGACGTTTAAGTGCCTTCCTTTGGTCAGCGCTGGTTTGATAATGTATTCCTCAGAAGTATGTCTGCTGGATATCTGTGCTCTTGGGTGGTAATATCTATAAATGTTCCCTCTTCTCTACCTATTTCCATCACAAGTGGAATTAGAAATGGCCGCCCCTCTTCCACATGCTTTCTATATGGACTCTTTCATCATTTCACTTCTTCAAGCACCAGCAGTGGTATCTGCCAAGGGTAGAAGGCAAAGGGCTGACATTTGTTAATGATATTTAATCTAGATCCAACTGCATCCTTCCCGTTCACTGAGACTCTTGTCTACAAATGTGAGATTAGATCCCGCTAAGGGGTAAAGGGGGCTTATTTACAAACCACTTGCAACACCAGTGCGTCACTTTATGTGTCTCACCAGCGGCACATTTTGCTGTCCCATATTTACAAGGACATGACGAGCCACCCTGCTTGGCTTTTCCTGTCCTTCTAAATACGGCCCCTTCACACGCAGCACTTTGCCTAAAAGGGACGTTCCATAAGTGTTGCTGTGGGTGTCCCCACGCAACTCCCATGGAACCAGACACATTTCCAGATTTACTAGGAATTGTAAATCTGGAAATGCGTGTGAATGCTACGCCTCCCCTAGGGAGGCGTAGGGAGGCGCAATGAGGAGAAATGTATTCATTTTGCCTCTTTCTATTTCCCTTTTCTATACGTGCTGCATTCTGCAACACACATAGAACACGGAAATCACCTCTTGTGAATATTTATGTGTAGGTAGGTGTTCTTCTTGCACATAAAAAATCATTACAAAACATATATGTTTTACAAGTTCTATGTGTGCTAATGCAGCACACATTGAAGTTGAAAAACACCTTTTCAGATTGTTTTTGTGCAGAAGTGACACCTTCCTGCACATAAACAATCATCCCCGTGATGCAGGCATCCTTGCACCATGGTGCAAGGGTGCCTGCGTCGGCACATGGCACTTAATTGTGTGCCAGCGCAGGGGAGAGCAGAGGGATCCTTCATATCCCTGTGCTTTTAAAGTGCCACAGTGTGGTGCAGCCAAAAAGTCTGCGGTGGCGCGCTGCGGCACTTTATAGTAAATGAGGCCCAAAGTGAGAAAAGTCAAGCTACGATGATTGCTGCATCTAGATTCCCAGATCTGGTGATCATGAGAATCTTGGATATCGTGTGTCCCTCTCACCAATGATTTCCCTTGAATTTTTTCATAAAATCTGATAACTATAGTCATATTTTGAAGTCATTGGAGAATTTACCCCTGCATCACAATTATTCATATTTGGCCGCTGTACGTGGCTTGAGCCAAACCTATATTTAATGCACGATGCCACATTAGTTACTGATACAGGAAAAGATAGGTATGGTTAAGTTTGGGTTGAGCGCAAAAGAGAGGAGAGAATCTCAGACTGATATAAGATGCATCTAGTCAGTGACAGAAGATGGTGTACTAAGTGAGTTGTGGAGACTGGCTGGTCAGATATACAAAGTGAGACAGAGAAAGATGACAGCAAGACACAGAGAGAGCAAGTAACAGGGGTGAGAGAAAAACAAAAAGCACAGCCACAAAAGTTGACGGATGCATGGAAGCATTGATTGTGACAGAGCGGCAGCGCCCTGGAGTAGTGACGTGCACATAAACAGGTGGTCAGGTGGGTGGAAAAGCTGCATAGTAATAGGAGGGGCCCAAGGACCCTGGGATGCACACACTAAACTGTGCTTTTTTGCTCACAGCTAAAGGTCAAGAAGGATGTTAAGAAAGTGGAAATCACTCCAGATCAAGTCACCATCTACCTGGATCAGGTGAGAGCTGCTCTTTTCTTCAGTTTATTATATTCAGTTGGACATTGAGGGCCTGATTCACAAAGGTAAAGTATGACTTTTGGTCTGAGTTTAGACCAAACGTCTACCTTTACTACTTTTTGGTATTGGGTAAGTTATGATTAGTATCTTGATGTCCGCACCCGGGGTGGAAACTCCGCACCCGGGGTGGAGATCTGCCTGAGTGAGGAGATTTCCCCCAAGTGCGGAAATTCCACTCTGGGCGCAGAGTGGAATTTCCACACTCAGGCAGAGATCCTACCCCGAGTGCAGAAACTCTGCCCCGAGTGTGGACTCCTAACTAACCTTTGTGAATACCAAAAGTCGTAACCTTAAGACTAAGTCTAAGTTTACCTTTGTTAATCGGGCCTTAAATCTAAAAGGAATTGAAATTATAGGAACACCGAACATGGGGGTTTACATGAGATGACCTTGACCGTATCAATATAATTTACTTCTCCTAGAATCAATTTCTCATTTTCATTATCTATTCAGTGACATTTGGATTGTCTGGCGGCCTGATTTAGAGTTGGAAGGCAATGGGAAATCATCTGATTTCTGGAGGCAATGCTAAGTGACTCTACTAATGGACGTATATCCACCAGGAAGATGGGAGTAAACACCACCCGTGGCTGCTCCTCCAGATTTTTCATTTATCAAACAAACTTTAAGTCAGGCCACGAGTCCAGTGTGCACAGATTTAGGATAGTGTCATGAGTGTTTGCCTTAATACTAGAATTCAGGAGGCTATGAAGTTCTGGGAGACTCAGTCACCTCAAAATTCAGCACAAAGTCCATCTTTAATTTTACTTCTACATGGGAGACTCTGCATTAAGGGAAACATTGTGAGGTGCATCCTGTGGTGGATACTTTGAGAGAAGTAGCCTTCAACTATAAGTTATAAAGAACAGTCCGGAGTGTAGCCTGCGACTCTTGGTTACAGGCAGAAAGCGTTAAAAGTAGCTTTAATCCACAGGTCCATTAAGTGGCTTTTTCCACATCGTATAATTTGAGTCTCCTAAGGTAAAACTCAAATGCCTACGACTTATGCGCCTAATAAATACCCTTCCCTTGTTGAAACTGCCAGGGGTGTCTAAATACTTTTATTTGCCCCATTGTTGGTGCGGGTTTATCTCTGAAGCCATTAAATATCTTGCAGGTTTTCTGTGGCAAACATGTTCCTCACATTTCTTTGGTTGTGTTTTCTCTGTTAGCTTGACAAGACCCCACATCAGTTCAGCTTCTCACTGGAGCAGGACAGTGAGGTGAAGGACATGAAGCCAGCCACGGTGATGGTCTACGACTACTACGAGAAAGGTGAGACCTCATGGTCAAAGAGCGGCAGCCAATGGTAGGAGCTGCTGTCCTGGTCACAGCCCCTGCTACCTTGGTCTCAGTGTTCATGAAGGCAGCAGTAAGAACAGAAAGTAAATGATATGTAGACCAATGTTTGTTCTTTGTACTTTCAAATCCTTTCACTCCTCGTAGCCCATCAGCAGCAAACAGGAGGCAGCTGCATGACTGAGGTTGGGACAAAGGGTCAAGCGTGAGTCAGAGTGGGCGAAGCCACTTCTACTAACCCTGAATCAACATTTTCATGAATAGCAACAGATCATGCGAGCTTCACTCCTTCCTGAGAAGATGCTGTGTATCAGGTCCAAGCCTGCCAGCAACATTTCTTCTTTTTTAAGATTAAACTCCAAAAGGGAGCTGATTCTAGAAAAACCAAAATCTATTATTCTGAGGGACAAAGAATTTCTCCCTTCATGCGAGGCCTTTGAACACATTCTCTGCCCGGGAAGGCCGTGTTTTACATGCCGGTCCTGCCCTCTATGGCTGCCCCAAAAGAGGCAGATCTAGTGGTCCTTAACCCGCCCGGGTTAAGGCGTGGCAGCCTGTTAGCATGACATGAGGGCCCTGTGGGAGAAGGCTGTTTCCAATGGTGGAGACAGCTCAGGTTCCGCTGTCGAAACCTAGCACTATCCCTGGCACTATACAGTGGGGGAACCATGGGTTAGTCCTGGAAGCAGCCCCCTGATTTACGCCAGTGCTTGTGCTTTACCAACCTGTAACTGGCTCCCTATGTCTTTATAAATCATCATTGTGGAATTGTGCACTGCATTAGACAATAGATATCTGCTCAAGCATGCTGTGAAATGATCCCTTCTAGCAGACAGTGAGCCCTGCAAGCAAATAACGCCTTCCATACAGCAGTCGTTCCCTCTTACCATGGGACAGCTGCTCCCGCAAGCTAGCCCTACTTACTAGGCGCTAGCCTCCCTTAGGCGGCTTGTGTATTCAGGGAAGCAGGACCATTTTCCCATGTAATCCCTGCTTTGTGTTATCCGCAGTAGTTTTGTAATGGGGGTAAATTGATTTTGTTTTGTTTGCAGGACAGTTTTGACAAATCTATCTCTGCAGGAGAAGAGAGACGACCCATTAATTGAGCCTTTTCTGACCCTTGTTTCTCCTTCCCTTGCAGGTGACAATGCAGTAACAGAGTACAACGCCCCCTGCAGTGCAGGTAGGTGTACTGGTGAAGGGCAGGCTCCTCCCTGCAGACACATGGCTAACACCCTCCTCAGTGGTTCCTGCTCTTGTTGTCTCTGTTTTACCCACTCCATCTCTTGCTCTTCTTTCCCTTTCCTGCCCCCACCTCTCCCTAGCAGCTAGACTGTCTCTGTTCCTATCATACCTGGTGCTATGCCCCATCAGCAGTTCACTGTGCACGCTGCTTGTGTACATAAGCCTCCCAGCTGTGTATATTTACATCAGTAGTATTTTGGCTCTGCACAGTTAACACCACATTTCTTGGCAATGAACATTTACATGAAGTTTTCTGTAAGTGCAGCTTTACAGCAGATCTGATAGCAGTGTATGTTCCTATCCAGTTTCTATACACCTGGTCTCTTGACACTTACTTACAGCAGCTCTCTTGGTAAAGTACCTTTACTGGAGGTCTCTTGGTAGTGTAACTGTACATCAGATGTCCTGCCAGTGTAACGGTATTGTCAGCCTCCTGCCACTGTACATTCACAGCAGGTCTCACACCAGAGATCACAGTAGCGTACACTTCCATCACACCTTAAAAGGTGACTTTACTACAGGTCTTTGGGCAGTGCAATTTAACATCAGGTCTCCTGTCAGTGATGCTGTAGGGGCAGGTCTCCTGGAAGTTTAAAGTTAGTCCAGTTCACCCTAGTTCTCCTTGCAGTGTAAAGTTCCACCACTTCTACTGACAGTGTAAAGTTGCACCAGTTCTCCTGACAGTGTAAAGTTACATTCGGTGCCCTGGCAGTGTAAAGTTACATCCGGTTTCCTGCCAGTGTAAAGTTACATCCGGTGACCTGGCAGAGTGAGGTTACACCAGTTCTCCTGACAGTGTAAACTTGCATCCGGTGTCCCGGCAGTGTAAAGTTACACCAGTTCCCCTGACAGTGTAAAGTTACATCCAGTGTCCTAATAGTGGAAAGGTACATGCTGTTTCCTGCCAGTGTAAAGTTACATCCGGTGTCTCAGCAGTGTAAAGTTACACCAGTTCTCCTGATAGTGTAACGTTACATCCACTGTCCTGGCAGTCTAAAGTTACATCCAGTGTCCTAACAGTGGAAATTTACATCTGGTGTCCTGCCAGTGTAAAGTTACATCTGGTGTCCTGGTAGTGTAAAGTTACAACTGTTCTCCTGACAGTGTAAACTTGCCTCCAGTGTCCTAGCAGTGTAAAGTTACACCAGTTCTCCTGACAGTGTAAAGTTATATCCAATGCCCTGGCAGTGTAAAGTTACACCAGTTCTCCTGACAGTGTAAAGTTGCATCTGATATCCTGGCAGTGTAAAGTTACATCAGTTCTCTTGATAAAGTTACACCAGTTCTCCTGACAGAGTAAAGTTACAACTGGTGTCCTGAAAATGTAAATGTACATTCGGGGTCCTGACAGTGTAAAGTTGCATTCGGTGTCCTGACAGTGTAAAGTTACATCTGGTGTATTGACGATGTAAAGTTACACCAGTTCTCCTGTCAATCTAAAGTTACACAAGTTCTCCTGGCAGTGTAAAGTTACACCAGTTCCGCTGGCAGTGCAAAGTTACCCCAGTTCTGCTGGCAGTGCAAAGTTACACCAGCTCTGCTGACAGAATAAAGTTACATCCAGGGTCCTGGCAATGTAAAGTTGTGTGCGGAGTCCTGCCAGTGTAAAGTTACACCAGTTCCACTGGCAGTGTAACGTTTCACCAGTTTTCCTGGCAGTGTAAAGTTACACCAGTTCTGCTGGCAGTGCAAAGTTACCCCAGTTCTCTTGACAGTGTAAAGTTACACCAGGTCTCCTGGCAGTGCAAAGTTACACCAGATCTCCTGGCAGTGTACAGTTGCACCAGTCCTGCTGACAGTATAAAGTTATATCTCGTGTCCTGTCAATGTAAAGTTCTGTGCGGTGTTCTGGCAATATAACTTACACTGGTTCTGCTGGTAGTGTAAAGTTACACCAGTTCTCCTGGCAGAGTAACATTCACTGCAGGGTCTCATGTTTGGCCTCTATGGGGCGCTGTAGGTTTGAAAGACGGGTTGCTTTTTAATGATGGATTTTTGGCAGTAATATTTACATCATGTCATTTAGCACTATAAGGTCACAGAAGGTTTTCTGACGATGCACGCTTATACTTGGTTCCCTGCAGCTGCACATTTACACCAACCAGCCAGCAGCCTAGAAGCACACGTCTCCAAGTCTGGGAGCTAAGTTTCTGATCTGTATTTTTTCTCTCCCTTACAGGTGACTCCACGAGCAAAACCACCAAATAGTGGACGAGGGCCGCTTCTCCTCTGGCCCCACCCGAAGCCCCAGCCTTCCTGTTGCTTCGCCTCACCCCCCTCACCCTCTCTGTACAGTCCCCTCCCTTTTCCTCGTCCACTCTACACGTCACTCTTCCTCTCCAGCAGGGGGTTCCTTAGTGAAACTGGAGACGATCCGAATGGAATTCATACAATTGGAAATAAACCAGCTTCGTATTAAAAGCGGGTGTGTGGTGCCTTCTGATTCTACTCCAAGCACGTTGTGTGGGGGAGGGGCATCTGTGGTTAGGTCTCTCACACTTTTGGGCAAGGATGCAGTCAATGCACTTTAGTGCAAACACCGCGTGACTCTCCAAGCAGCATCCACAGGTGTTACAGAAACATAATGACTGGTGTAAATGTACACCCTGTCTCTTTCCAGGGCATATTACATCACACCTAGAAGTGTGATGTAAATATCCTGGTGTCACATTTTCTGGCACTTTAACATTACACTTTCCAGGTTCACTATAAAACGAATTGCATTTTGGGGTCCTTTGTAGGTTCAACCAGGGCGCAGGAGTTCGAAGTGGGGCAGATACACACACTAGGGGAGGATAGAGAGCAATTATAAAGAAGATTTGTCAAAGCCAATAGTCCTAACCCGTAGCATTATCAAAGCCCACAGAGCTAGCCCATAACCTTGCCGTGCAGACTTGCAGAATTTACCAGTGCTTGTTTTTTTAGAGATAGCCGCTGTGCGTGCTCACAAATGTGTGGCAGTCATATTGGAATTGTTTTTTTCGTTGCTCTGAGGGAATCCAGCCCAGATGTCATTTGACTTGTAGAGTGGTTAATAACATCAGTAACAAAGCAAGAATATTAATAATAAAAATACTTTCTGGCATAAATATTTTGGCAAAAATATAAATTACAAAACGCATTGGCAAAGCCAATAGGTCTGGCCCTGACATCCTGGAGCAGTGGTAAATTTGTTTTCAGTTTTTATTTCAGGCGTATGTCATAAAAGGAAAGAAAACAGACAATCACCTAAAGTGGCACCACATCCTTGCAATACAATTTAAAAAAACATTACTGATGCGACTGTTTTACTAGTGATGATCTTTTTTTTTAAAAAAAAAATGCCTTTATGTGTTGCCATGCATTTCACAGTTTCGTTTTTGAAGGTGACAATAAGAAAGAATCACTCAACAAATTGCCATTTAGCTGGGCACCTGAAGTGCTAGGAAAATAAATATCAATTTTTTAACGATCATAAAATACAACGCTTTGAAAGAGCTTTTTCACTGAAGAAAATGAACTATTTTTAAACCGAGGTGAACAATGTGCTCAAGCGTTGTGCAGTCACTTAAAGTGAAAGGCATCAATAAGTAAAGTGGGCCGATCCACTGTGCCACGCGTTATGCTGTGATTGGTGGAAGCTTAATGTGATGAAACCTGCTGACCCAAAACCAGCTAAAGGTATGTATATATATTATTTTTTAAGTTTTGGGAAAATAACAGACTGGCAAGACAGCTAAAGCGGTCTCAAACGCTAAACCTAAATTATTGCTCCATTGGATGGAGGTTTTGTGTTATTAACTCCAGTATGGTGATATTTAAAAAAAACATTTTTAGGGCACATTTTTTTGTCAGATCATATTTAGGCCTCAATATTCTAGTACCATTCCATGGTGTCTTCTTGTGGTGTCTTCATTGTTTGGGCAAGACCACTGACCTGGTCAGTGTGACCGCTCTCCCCCGTGCAGCTTCACCAGTGAGTGCTGAGCCTTGAGCGCTCTACTGCTGGGTGTTCGAGGCCCTCCCCCACCTGCAGGCTCCTGCCTGCACCTCATCCCTGGTTATCCAGTGGGAGAGCACTCTGCTCTGCCTCTATTGCCATTTTTCTCTGTGCCCTCCTTCTTTCTTTCATTTTCCTCCTCTTCCCTTTTTTCCTTGCTGCTTCTTCTGCTGTACTGCCTCGCTTGCCTTTTTTCTCTGTGCCCTCTTTCTCTCTCTCTCTCTTCCCTTTTTCTTCATTTACCCGTGTATTCTCCCTGCCGCTGCTGCTCCTGCGGCCCCTTCCCCTCCAGTGTGTACCTTCCGCCTCCCAGCTAACTCACCCTCCCCCGATCCCTACTTAATGGTGGCTACTGTGCGACTGTGCAGTGGAAGTGCGCAGCGGGCACACCAAAGGCAAGCCCGTCTGTGCCCGTCTGCAACCCGACCGCGATCAGTGCCAGGGACCCTGGTCCTCTGAACCGCCTCGGCTACAACTCCAGCACCCTCCATGATCTCAACCGCGGACGCAACACCAACTGCCTGCTCTCGACGCCGAACAACACCCAAGGCCCTCTCTCCTGTCTTCACTGCTGCTGCACCTTCACCCACTTCCTTACACCAGCAGCATCTTCCAGCCTAAAGGACTTCACCGCTCACAAACCACTCAACTGCATCCTCCTCACCATACGCTCCCTACACAAGCATGCCATAGAAATCTGGGACTTCCTCAACACCTACTCGCCCGACGTTGCCTTCCTCACAGAAACCTGGACCAATGCCAACTCCACACCCTACATCGCTACCGCCATTCCCAACGGATACAAGATCAAGTGCAAGGACCGCCCCATACATCCAGGAGGCAACGCCATCGTCTACAAAAACATCCTGTCAATGACCACTGTCCGGGACAACACAACAACCCTCATGGAGCACCTCCACTTCCAGATCCAGACCAATCCAACAACAACCTTTCCCGGAACCCTCATCTACAGACTGCCCTGCCCCAGCACTCTCTTCATCAACGCCATCACTCACCTCAACACACTCCACGCCCTCGCCTCCATAGACTACATCCTACTTGGAGACCTAAACTTCCACCTGGACAACCACGAGGACTCAAACACCACCTCCCTCCTAGAGAACCTCACCAACATAGGACTGAAAGAACTAGTCATCACGCACACAGTGGGGCAGATACTCGGCCCCGTCCTCGCCGAAGGAAACAGCGTCTACTACAGCCACACCACGGAACTCCTCTGGACAGATCCCTGCAGCCTCCACTTCTGCTTCAAAAAACCCACTGTACACAAGCATGCCCACTGCCTCCCTCGCAGACGCTGGAACACGGTCAACTGAAGACCAGCTCATCTCCGCCCTTATCAGCATCCCACCACCGATTACAGCAGACACAAACACCGCAGCAAGCAACCTCTACTGCTACATCTCGAACTGCGCCGACACACTCACCCCCCTCAAGTTAGCCACTGCAAGACATTTCAAGAAAGTGAGCTGGTTCACCCCTGCACACCAAGAATCCAGACACTCCTGCAGACGACTGAAACAGAAATGGAGGAACAACAAAACCTCAGAAACATGCCCCGCCTACAAAGTAGCTACCACCACACACTGCCAGCTCATCAGATCCACAAGGAAGAAATCCCTCTGTTGGAACTGGGTTTGCCAATTCACAAGGGTAGCCTGGCTCGTGGCAGGAAGGCTCCCAAAGGCATCCTGTGTAAAGTAGCCGTGCAGCGCACACATCCACCACAGCAGAGTAACGCACGCAATGATAGGACATCACACCACTTGTATTTAAAAACAAGACTTCTTTATGTAGTATTTTGCAGCAAGAAGTAAATTAGCCTGCATTCATTAATGACGGTAAATAACATGTGCAGGAATTTAGCATAAGATCTTTAAGGACTGAGTATAACGTTCACAATAAATTAACATGAATTCATTACGGTCTGGACATAACATTAGCAATACATTAGCACGAATTAATTAAGGTCTGGACATAACATCGGCAATACATTAGCACAAATTCATTAAGGTCTGGACATAACATCGGCAATACATTAGCACAAATTCATTAAGGTCTAGACCTAACATCGGCAATACATTAGCACAAATTCGTTAAGTATCAGCAATCCTCTCGCCCTTGAAGTGTCACGATAACTGGGAACATATTCCTTTGTAGTGGGAGCAATCTGGTGTGGGGCTTCCCGGTTCTACAATCAAAAAAGGGGAGGGTTCCCGATGGGGCTGACTCGCTTGCTTAATGGCCCTCCGCACCCTCACATGCTCAATTTCCGTATCTTCTGTATATGTCCCGAGCCTCCCGACGACCCACCAGGCTCAAGAGGCCCCGTCCCAGTCTCTCCCGGGGAGGGGCGGATGCGGGGCTGCCTCTTGAGGGGTGAACACTTCTCGGCAGCCCCCCTGCGCTACTCGGGTCTCCGCGCCCCTCCCCCGGGAAAGTTACCTGCGTTCTTCGGCCCTCCGGGGCCCTTGCGCTGGTCTCTTCAAGCCGCCGTCACTGAGGGAGGCTTCCGGGGAAGGCGCGAGTCCATCCACTCCCGCTGGGAGCAGGGCCGCTGGTGTGAGGCGATGACAGAGCTCGGGGGAGGCTGGACGTGGGCGGGGGCGAGGCCTCTGACACGGCCGACACCCCGTCACGTGATGGGGGTCACGAAAAGGACGGCCGGCCCCCTGACAAGTGCAATGGCAGCTACCCCGGGCAGCGGCGGTGAGTTTGAGATCAAATAGCGCTTCGCCACCACAGCGCTTCAGGACTCGGGCAGCGGCGGTGAGTTTGGGATCAAATAGCGCTTCGCCACCACAGCGCTTCAGGACTCGGGCAGCGGCGGTGAGTTTGGGATCAAATAGCGCTTCGCCACCACAGCGCTTCAGGGGCCGGGCAGCGGCGGTGAGTTTGGGATCAAATAGCGCTTCGCCACCACAGCGCTTCAGGGGCAGGATAGCGCACTACCAGATTAGTGCTGACAGAACCAGTGGGGGCTCTGGGGAGGATTCTCGACTGAGTCTTCAGCAGTTCTTCACTCAGATGGTGATCCCTTGTGGCGCTGATGGTACACGGCCCTTCCTCCTGACAAGGGGTTGGTTAGACAGTTCGGGGGAGGGGGTTTTGAGTTGGAGGCTGCTGCCAGTTAGGTCTCTCCTGATGGTCCCTTGGGGATTCCCTCACACTGGGCCAGGTCAGTGGGTTCGGTCAGGATTCCTCACACAGCTTAGCGGGCAAGCCTAGACCTAGTCACCCCTAGTGGTATAGGTGCCCGCTCCCCCTTCCGCCTGAACTCCAGCACAGGGTCCCCCCCAGGTCAGTGGTACCTCAACAACTGACTAGAAAGTTTCCCGCCCTTTCTATTTATACCCCCAGGTCAGGTGACCTCTCTCTATTCCGGAAGGTTCCAGGGGCTTCTACATTCTAGGGATGGTCAGGGGAACCAGGCTAGTGATGTCACAATACCTAAGGGTTCTAGACAGCTCCTGACAACTAGGGCGCTACTTGAAAGACCGCTCCGCAGTAGCAGGGCTCTGTGGCAGCCATCTTAGTGGTAGAGAGCACCTGCACCTTAGCATTGACTAGCAATGGTAAGGTGCCCGGAGACCTAGAGCCAACCAAAAAGAGGGTGGAAAAAAAAAAATGAGGCAAGGGCAAAAAAAACAGGAAAGACCACCCTAGGGCGGACAGGTCTAACACCCTCCAAGACAGAATCCTCAGCAATGCTCACAGCACCAAATAACTCTTCTCCATCATCAAGGACTTTGCCAAACCCGGCAGCGAAACAACAGACGTCCAACCCTTCCAAGACCTCTGCAACAGACTCAGCACCCTCTTCCACCATAAGATTACCATGATCTACAACAACTTCGAAAACCAAGGCCTCCTCACCACTCCAGCCCCCCCTCCATGAAACGCCACCCAACAGACCCTGCTAAAATGGACCCCTATCATGACAGAAGACACCCTGAAGACCATGAAAAGCATCCACTCTGGAACACCAGCGCACCCCTGCCCACACCACATCTTCCAAAGAGCCACCTCCATCATCGCATCCGAACTATGATGCACAATCAACTGCTCCTTCGATAACCGCCACCTTCCTGACTGGACACACTGCATGAAGCAGCACACATGAAAGTGGCATTTTAGGATTATTTATTTGCAGGAAGGGGCACCTTCCTACACAAAAACAATCCTCCACACGCAGACACTATTGCACTATGGTGCAAGGGTGCCCGCGTTAGCGCTAAGTTGCTAAACTTAGCGCCATCACAGGGGGAAACGCAAGGTTGCACCACAATCTTGTAAATATGGTGCAGCCTTGCGTTTCAGAAGGCGTGGAAAGGCATTAAGCCAGGAAGGCTAACGCCTCACTTCGCCACTTCATTGTACATATGGCCCTAAGTTTAGACCAAAAGTTTAACTTTACGACTTTTTGCTGGTCACAAAGGTAAGTTACAAGAAGTATCTTCAAGTGCAGAGATTCTACTCCGAATGCGGAGATTCAGCTTCGAGTGTGGAACCCTGTTTCCGAGTGCAGAACCTCCTCAGTCTTGAAGATACTATTTGTAACTTACCTTTGTGAATACGAAAAAAGTAGTACAGTTAGACTTTTGGTCTAAACTTTACTTGTACTATATATTATGGTATTAATATGTTGCAATTCACATATTAATAACATATTATAACCCAAATCTTGCGTGTTACCACCCTTCAATTCCTCCCTCGTCAGTTGCGCTATGCTGTCTCAGAAGTAATTTAGTAGACAAAGTTACGTAACAAAGACACATTTGTAAGTCAGTAGAATACCTCATGCATCATCAGTTGACGCCTCTCATCAGACGCCTTCAGGATGTTCCATTGAGTGAGTCCATGTCCGAGGCTGCGTGATACCTTGTTCACTGCTGTTATTCCACCTTTGGTGTAGTCCTGTGGCAGACTAGTGCCTGATTTAGCCACCAAGGCGATCAATATCACATCCCAATCAGTGGTTGAGTCAATTCCACCCCGCTTTGCCAACAATTTGGCCCTGCTCCCTCGACCAGGGTGCTATACTGAGTGCCCCTTCACTTTCCAACACTTAGCTATGCCATGATTGGCCAGTACTAGGGAGAGATCTGCAGATCTACCTGTTTCGTTCGATCCTTTGGGTCTGTTTTGGCGACCCAGCAAACAGAACGCCGCACTGAGCCCCACCATCCTACCATTAACCTCATCGATCCATTTTACTGTAATTTGTAATGTGATTCTAGTTTGCAATCTTGTGAAAGGAGATGCACAGTTTGGCTTGAGCCTGCGCTATTTAAATGTGAATAAAATCCCACACTAGCCATGACAATAAAAGCCAAGGGTGCATCCTACTAGCAAGGCAAGTGAACATCTGAAATTAACTAGGTAGGAAACAACAAGTTGGCAAACATGAACTGGAGGCACTACTGTGGTGGACTGCATGTGCACTGTTTAATGTGTTTCTTTTGATGTGCGGAAAACCGATACAAATATATATATTTTTTAAATAATTGACAAACATATTGGAGGTAGGCCAAATATACTGGGATAGCCTAGAATATTGCATGATTGTGTACATATAAAGGAAACAGGAAGTTCAATGACAATTAGTGATGTTTAAGGCAGAAGTTAGGTATCACAAACATGCTATTACATTTTTTGCTGAAAGACTTGTGAAACCAACAAGCAGTGGCAAAGCCAATTGGTCTCGCCTATGCAAGAGCTATTGACTTTGCCAAAATGGTTTAGCAATGTTGTACACCAGACTGGCTGCTGCTCAGCATGGCTAAAAGTTAGAAGAGTAAAGGAGAGTGGAGTGTTGTAAAGTGGAGAGTTGTAAAGTGGAGAGTTGTAAAGTGGAGAGTTATGGAGTGTCGTAGAGTGGCGTGGAGTGGTATACAGTAGAGCTGCATGGAGAGGAGTGAAGTGGAGTGTCATGGACTAGTGTACAGTCTTTGGAGTGTTGTGGAGGGAGTAGCGTGGAAGGGCGTAGAGTTGAGTGGCATAGAGTGGATCACAGTGTCAGAGTTGAGTAGAGTGGAGTGCCATAAAGTGTTGTGGAGGTTTCAGAATTCAGCAGATGCTGCACTAAATGCTGCGTGTGAGCAACCAAACCTGCGTTACTGTAAAGAGTCACATCCTACATAGGATGAAAGTATTTTTACCCAGATTCCATAAGGCAATGTACAGAGACAACTGTACTTGTTACTACGTACACAAAGAATAAAGAAACAAGCCCCGAAGAATTCCTGGATTGGACAAAATGTGCTGGCTGTGGGTACAGAGAGAAGTGTTGCAGGGATTCTGCTCATGAGCAGAACTATGCTTGGGACCATAGAACATCAGCATGTAGGGACAGAGTCACCGTACTATCTCAGTACCATGAGCCAGAGTCCAACTAGCTATAGTTTCTCACTTATCACCCTACTCATATCTAGAGAGATAAGCGAACTGACACCCCAGAACACAACACTCCCAACCCTCTCAGGGATTGCAGTAACAGGACACCCCCTTTCGCTCTCACACTCGTACTCATCCACAATAAGATATAACAGAGACATGAAGGAAGTATACATTATTTATTAAAACTATTGTGCTCTAGAATGCAGTATACGTGCCACAATCAGAAAACAAATGCCTAGCAAAAGTACCAGCAGCATAGTCAGTAAACCGTATATTATGAAAAGATCTCTGGGATTAGCAGCTGACCTCGTACCTTAGCATACACAGATGGACGTTCTACATTTCAGATACAGTTGTGATCATCTCTCCCAAAAATCTCTCTGTGTGTAATACATTACTGTGTGTACCTATATGACAAGGCGTACATGCTCATAAACAACAGCTGCATTCTTGTGTTGTGTCTAGATGCTAGTGCCTGACCAGAACAAAATAACAAGGGACATTCTTGTTTGACCGTGTGTGTTTTGTTCAGACTAAATCCCAGGAAAGAACAGAATGAGAAAACAACTGCAGATTATGTGTGAAAATACAATGTGGCACAAAAGCAAACATGTTTATATAGTAACGTGTGCAAAGCAAATGCAGCCTGTGTCCTGCAGTTAGGCTAACATAGGGAAAACTACAATGGGCTATATACAGAACACACAAAACCCTCCCCTTGCTCAGGAAGATAGCATGTAAACGGATAACAAAAATCTGAGGATAAACAAATTCAAAGAAATTACTAAGAGTTATTCGATTTTGGAAAACAACAAATGGCAGATTGGAAAGAGAAAAAAGCAAAATAATGCGTGTCAGAGGAATCCAGTATGTAATCAATCATTGTATAATCAAAGGACTCCATAATGGAGTCTGACTCCATGTAGATGGACAAATCTGCAGCCCAGTTCAGAAGCTCCAAAGAGCAGACATGATTCTCAGCTCCAACCGATGCAGGTGCTGTTACCGGGCAACCTGCGTTAACTTCAACAAAACATTGATCTAATAATCGCTGTGCCGATGCACAGGAACTCCCATTGGCCATTTGCTCCAGACTCGGATTCGACAGAGGTCGCACACCCAAAGAGCAGTCCTGATAATGGGCAACTAAGGGACTCATCAGCAGTTCGAGATACAGGGCAATGGGCATCTGTACAGCCAAGAATATGTCCAGTGCCCATTGAAAGAGGCACCAGATGCAGTGAAGTACAGGTTGCACACAGATGACGTAAGCCCGGTGGATTATTAAGCACCAATCTTCAGCCAATGCTGGCAGTGGAACCATTCCAAAGAGCTGAACCATACGCTCACGGAAGTGCTGTAGCGATGACAGTTCCGGGGCGACTGCAGAGGGAACATCCATTGCGGAATGGCAGTACAAGGATGAGAATGCAGCAAACAACGAACAGCAATAATGGGAAACCACTGAACACTCTAGAAAAATTAGAGTGTTTAAAAGAGGGAATTACTTCAAAAACTGTTTGAAAAGAAGTCATGAGGCCAGAGCCTACTAGTTTAAAAAAGTGGACTATGCCCGCTGTATCAGAGGTATTAAATATTTGATGTATCAATTCCCCGAAATGCAGGGGCAGATTTGTATTTAACAATGACTGTATTTCAACAGTAGTTCTAGCCACCTGCAATTCGAAGGTCTTGCGGGCAGATGTAAGAGTGACTTCTTGTTGAAATAATAATGCTTTGAGTTTGCTTAGCTTGTTGAAATCTGCCTTCAAAGTTGGAATGGAAGGCCACAGGCAGTTGTCTACAATTCCTTGTGGGGGGGAAACAGGACGTTGTTACAGCAAGTTACTATCTGGGAAATGAACACAATTTACGGTAGTCCCGCCCGCATACTGCAACAGTCCTGGTTATTAAGCATGAGATAGCTTCCATTAGAAAGTACTGTAATGATGGGGAGAATAACAGGAACTGGAGTTCCTTTTAAATAACAAGCCAAATTAGGCACCAATACATTACACGAGCCATGAATTTTAATGTGTTGACAAACAAGGGAATGACCAGCAGGGAGTCACACTCCTCTCCCGTGAGAAATACCTCTCTATCAGCACGCTCACAGCGATAGGTGAAGGGCAGGGACCACAGTTCATGTATGTAGCTGCTCCCAAGGGATTCATATCTACCTATTCGAAAATGTTTCCTGCAAGCTGTAAACTAAAGTGTTGACATGGGCAATGAAATAACTCCATGTATTAATCACACCGCTAAAGGCATTTGGCGATAGTGAATAAGAGTTTTTTCAAATTCTCTAAATGTAGCATGGTGTAAGTTGCATCTTTCATAGCCATTGATTGTTGTTTGTGTATTAGATTGAAAGGCAGGAACAAAGCAGTACAGTGAAGGTAATGCCAAGGAACACGTACATTTTTGAGTGTTTTAAGTGTCCA
This sequence comes from Triturus cristatus, assembly GCF_964204655.1. Lineage (NCBI taxonomy): Eukaryota > Metazoa > Chordata > Amphibia > Caudata > Salamandridae > Triturus > Triturus cristatus. Next base: position 1,717,875,690 of record NC_140590.1, read on the forward strand.
ACTAAACTGCATAATGGATCTGAACTAACTCTGACCATGAAACAAAGTTGACATATTCTGTACAATATCAATAACAGACGACACAATGCTATTCAAATTATAAATATGGTACGATAACGTATTAATACTGTTGTCTGCTACAGCAGGTCCTTTATCTAAATTATCTTGATTAATTTGTCTCAAAGAAAAAGCAGCTTCCGTTTATGAAAATTTTCAAATTTCATTGTAAGACGCATATAGAAATCTTTTAGAATGAGGGAACTTGAGGCCTACTAAAAAATCTGATAGATTCATGTCCTCGGACAGAAGAGAAATGTGTTGTTTCACTGCAGATAAAGTAGAATGGTCTCACCATTGCTGGCATAGCTTACCCACTGAATAGGTGGTAATAGTGTTTGAATGGGGTGACTGTAAATACCGTGGATCAGGTCTACTTGATTTGAAACCAGGTGTGGAGTTAAGGAATCGAGCATGACAGCTATTGGTGTCCACTGGCCCCAATAACCACCCACCAAGATTAAAAAATGATGCGTCAAATGTACCATTTTGTATCATACTATTCAACTGGGCTTCTGTATAATTTCTGTAAGATTGCCAGTCTTGAAAGAGGGCAATTGAAGGAACAGTCAGGGCATTCAATTCTTACATTTTTGCCAATCCCAGACAAGTAGTCAGTTGGATCATTTCGTTGAGGAAAATAATTTGTGTGGGAACCAAACATGCTAGAAATAAAGTTTCTGTGCCCTGAACCTGCTAAGATTTTGTACCCCAAATTGATTTCAAAACAATATTGTTTTTCTAATAATCATAGCCTTTATGGGCCAGCTCATCAACAAAAGAAGCCACATATATCAACTTGGTCTGAGTAAGCATGTACTTTTTAAAATGAGTTGGAACCAACTTGAAATAGTATGATATCAAGTCTGAAAGGTTATAACTTGTAAAATAAGTGAACTTGTCTGCTTGAGTTTTTGAACTCCCCTGAGGTGCAGTTGGACAATGTTCCCACTGTGTATATTATAATGAGGATGCTGTGCACCTGCCATATGCAGAAAATGATGTTCATAATTGTGTTAAAAGAACGTCTTGGCGTATTTAGCGGAATTAAGGTATAAATCTTCTGATTCAAATACAGTATAATATTCTAATTCAAAAAGCATTGAATTCACAGTGTCACCATCCCAATCATCTGATTGTAACCCTGGTACTATGAAATCAACTCATAGAAACCTTGAACACATATGGAACCACAGGGTCCCAGTAGGACCAAATAAATCGAAAGGAACTTTATCCCAAACAATTCCATCAGTCACTGGAATGGCTGAAATGTTGACTAGGAACAAGTCTCTTTTCATTTTATGTGAGGAGGAATGTGGAGCCAGCACCTGGTCAACCAGTTCTGTAGCTGAACATTCTGAAAGGTAATGGCCATAAAGCCGAAGGAAAAAAACTGTCACAAATCCAATCCACATGAATAAAAGAACCAAAGAAAAAAATGATCCAAATGTGTATCCAAGGAGGAAATTGATAAGTGTGATTAAACCAGGAAATAAAAACACAAATCCACGCTAGAGGTGGATGCAGAACACAAGAGATTAAAAAATTATCAGACGAGAAATGGTCCGGATCCATATAGTATACGGAGGAACTCAAATTGAAAAGAGGAGGCTGTGACTCAGCAGTTGGATTTGAACAATGTAACTCAGTAGGGATATCCAACTGCGGATCAGTATGAAAAGCATCCAATGTAGAAGACGGAGAAGTAGGAAAAGGTACCAAGTCAACAGAGGTTTCAGCCTCCCCCACCCGAAAGCCGGGGTGAAGCAGCAACGCTGGTATTCACGGGCTGCAAATGAAAGTCTTTGGGGGACCACACCTGGGGCATACTATGGAGAAAGAGCCAAATGGTGTAGTTTGACATGTTCAATGGAAACAAAGAGATTTTCTTTTATGTCCTGGAAGTGGTGACAAAATCAGAGTTTGTGTACCCTGGATACCAAGGACCAGAATAGGGGCACGGTACGTTGGGCTGAATTTCTTCTTGAGGAACACTTTTTCGCGAAAAAGGTCTCCAACTTTGGGAAGAGAGATGCAGGCAAATGCGTGCAAGCCAGGGTATCACAGCACTTTTGTAGATCCTGCAAGACAGTATAGTGGTTATCTACTTCAAAGGTCGCGGCAGCCGCCACAGCGTCTAGACCATCAAGGTCTAGAAAATGCATCTTGATTCCAAAGAGCATTTAATATGGGGTCCTCCCACCCACAGATCTTTTGGGAGATTATTTAATGCTTGTTAAACCCCATTGGAATGATTCAACCAACCACACCCTGCACCTAATACTGTAGCTGTTAAGGATTGCCTTTAGTCATGGTTCATTCCCTTCACAACAGAGTTGTCCTCAGAACTATACGGAGAATAAAAATGCACTTGCACACCCATGGACTTCATCGAATCCCGGTAAGCCTTAGAGGCAAAAGCCAGGCCTTGGTCCGAGGGGAATGCACGACAGGCATAAGTCCCAACAAAGACTCGCAAAGGTGTAATAACAGTGCGAGCATCAGCCGAGCGCTGTGGTCAAACCTAGAGGAAAATAGAGCAAGAATCAACTGCAGCCACAATACATTTAAATGCAGTATTGGAAATTAAAGGACCCCAATGGTCTATATAAACACAACCGAAAGGTTGATATAAATAAACAAATGTGTCTGCGGTGGTCTAGACACAGTAGAACTTTTGGTTTGTTGACAAATGTCACAACATAAGACACATTTTTGGGTTTGCTGGTACACACCCTGTCACCATTGTTGTGGTAAAAGTGAAATTGTGGCAGCCACCCCTGCATGTGCTGAAGCGACTCCTTCATGAGCAGCAACTATTAAAAAATGACCACGGTCAAGGATGGATATCATGCAATAGCCAACCACAGGTATAGATACAAAAGGAATGTGATGTTCATTCAGGTTATAAGAAACTTGGAAATAAAACCTTTTGGTAAAGTGGTGCCGGCTTGAAAAGCACAGATGGCAGCCAAATTGTCATTTTTGGGGGGGAGGTGGAGTTTTATATAGCACAAATTCGACCCAAATGTATCAAAGCACTTTACATGAGCACCTGTTGCATTACCGACAAACATGTTTTTTTTTATTAGGCACGGGGAGATTAAGTGAGTTGCCCAGAATCACAGGATGTTGAGTGTCCCTGCCGAGAGTCGAACTCAGTTCCCCAACTTCGAGGTCGGCCGCTCTAGCCATTAGACCACATCCTCTCCCATCAACACGAATGTTACCAAGCCTAACTGCTACTATCTTACATGTGGTTACTGCAGATTTGACTGCCTCATCAGCTATATAATTTCCTACTGCGTGTGATCCCACATGTTGATGACCCAATGTATGAATTACATGATCTTGTGGCAATTTATCTTCAATATTTCCCACCTTAACCCAAAGCATTTTATGCTTGATTGTGCTACCTTTGGAATCCTTAAAGTCATTTTGGCTCCAAAAATGCAAATTATCATTAAATGATTGTACACAGTAAATCAAATCACACACTATAAGTGAGGGAACTCAGGATTCAAGAAGCAAAGCTAATCAGTTCAGCTATCTGCGCAGTACAGTCTCCTAGAGACCAAGAGTGTGTAGTAGTAGGCCAAAAATGCAATACAACATAGTGCCTAAAACGATGGTGCATTCCACAGAGTATTGCTGCTTAGAACCTATTGCCAGTTGTGCTGAAGCACCGGTGTAAATAATAAACTTGTATTCATCAAGTGGAAGAATTGGAGAGGGTACTGGATAAACATGCTCATATTGCAAAAATTCTTGTGTCTGTAAAGAAGGGTCAAAAACAAATCTGACATTAACTTCTTTTAAGGACGTAGCCCATTGTATCCATCGGGGATGGAATATTTTGAGTCAGGAATGCTAGCTTTCATGACAGCCTCTGAGGCAGGCACAGTAGAAACAAGAATAATGCATTTACCTTGAGCCAAAGATCGTTCTTTGAGGACGGCCCTTTTGACTGCTGTCAGTATTTCTCAACTGATAAAAAAAAATTCTGTCAAGGAATATAAATGAAATTTATATGCAATAGGTACCGTTTCACCTTCATTAAATTTAATATAGGTAGATCCAATTGAACCCTGTAAAATCCTGATAACTAAATTTGTTGTAAAATGTAAATGTAAATGTTGTAGACTTGTAAAGCGCACAGCTGCCCCAGCAATGGGGCGTCCCGGCGCTGTAGACCGCTGGGGAACCCGTCCTGGCTATCCCTGTGAGATGGTCCCTTTCTGGGTATCTCCAAGGTGAAACCAGGCATCCCCGGCGTCTGTGGGGGGCCGTTGTAGAGATGAGGCAAGCTTAATGCCCAGAGTTGCTGAGTGTGTTCCTGGTTAGAGTAGGTACCGAGGCGAGAATTATTGAGTCCATTTTTGACCTTGGTCCACAACCCTGCCGCGTCGGGAATTGAACCCTGGTCCCTGGCCGATTCTCTGCTTACGGGTCAGCCGCCTCTAACCAGTGAGCCACACCTCTCCACTTGTATTAAGACGTGTATGTAAATGTCTTGTTAAAAGCAAATCAGATAGTAAAGATCTGAGAATCTCAGTGTGTTCAGGCATCCAGTAGGATGCCGCAAAATTTGGACGCAACAAAGCATAAAGGGATTTGATACGTTGAGCATAATCAGAAATTTAAAAAGCCCAGCAAAGATTGTAATTCCTTAAGAGTAATAGGAGGTTGCGAATGAGCACATTTTTCTAAAAAGTGAGGGGCCAAGCTCCTATCATCAGCAGTTAATTTATAACCAAGGAAAAGGACACAGAGGAAAGCAATGTGAGATTTAGCAAAATTTAACTTATAACCAAGGTCAGCAAATAGCGCGATTTTGTGATCTACTCTCACCAAATGTGTATTTCATTCATCATCTGTTAAGTAAATGTCATCGACATAGGGTAAAGCATCTGGGTCAATCCCATGTAGAATCGAAACAATCTGTGCCGCAGACACCTGGGCTATTCTATATCCCATAAGGCATCCGAAGGTTGTAAACGCAGACCAATCACGGCTCTCATAAACCAGATTGTGACATAAACAAACATTGGAAATATCGCGTGGTTTTACATTTTTTATGAACAATATTATTAAGAAGTGCTGTACTATGGATATTCTGGCCTGCTAAGGTGCGGGTGTGACTATTCAAATGTCAATAATCCAATACAATGCGAAAATATGGATCAGGTTTAGAAACCGGAAAAAGATGATTAATCATCTGAGATACACAGAGTTCAATTACTCCCTGGAACTCCAATGAAGTAAAAATGTCTTTAACGGTCACTTTGACATCACGTTTAATCAGATACTACGACTGAGGCTGCGGAGTGGAACGTATAGGAATAACATGAGAAGGAGATTCCTCACCCCACCCAGCTAGTTTACAATACAAAGTGGGGGCCAATGCAAGGGCCCATTCAGAAGCATATGCTTGTTAAAAAGCATCTGAAATTAGATACGAAAATGAAAGGAGGATAACATTTTCACCTTGGGGACAAGCAAGAATAAAAGGAGGAGGCCAATCAACCTCTGCCAAAAGAATATCATACAAAGAAGTCAAATTGTCCTAAAAAATTGCTTTAATGGTGCGTTTAATGTCACCTTCAATTTGAATATCCAATCACGGGGCACAACGCAGGTGTCCACGGTCTCTACAGAGACAAAAGTGTCTGTTTTTCCCGCCTCCAGAAGCTAGGGGAGTGTCTTGCCCATTATGGTGACATCTGCCGTGCTGTCAAGGAGAGTCTCCGTCCAGCTCCTGTCCAGGAGAAGGGTTCTCACCGTCTGGGGTATATTTGGCTGTTAAGGCTGCCACCTTCTTTTTCTGAAAAGGGGGCTTATAAGGAGGTGGTTGATCCTCCTTCTCGATGTTTACATCAAAAGAGTGTTATGTGTCCCATTTAGGTTGCACGCACTCTCCTTGTCTGCGTTCAGATCGTCCTCGTCTGTCGTACTGTTGATCAGACAAATCCTCTAAGGAACAAGCATAAAGGGGGTCAGGAACCTGAAATTAATCAGGATTTTAATCTTAGAGTGGTCCTGAAAGTCGTAACTCTGTTCAGAGTATTCCTGGGGTGGTATACAACCATGAGGTCTACCCTTGGTTTAGATTTAACCAATGTTTCTTTGGAAAATCACAGGCAGTGCAAGTATCTTTGTCAGAAGATGGTTTTACAAGGGTCGAAACAGAAGGTATGGACCCCAAACTATTAAGTCCTAAGGACATATCCACCTGAGAAATGATAATAGGCAACTCGAGTTCACTGTCGGCAATAGCCAGCGGAGTAAGTCGCTGGCGTATAGCCAAATAAGCTGATTCACTTTTATCATTAGAAATAATAATTTTAGGGACAACATGAATATTTTCAACAAGTTTCCTCCTCAAATCTAGGGCAGGACCAGCCCTATGTTCATTCTGTATCTGTTTGAGGACGTTCGGTAGAACGCCCATTGAGCGAGTGCCATAACAAAGAGTATACACTGTAGCAAAAACAGTCCCCCAGGTGTTGCAGTCAGCTAAAGAGGGAACCAAACCATTAGGCAAACACATAGTTCAAATTGTATGTTTTTCTTGGGGTCCTGAAAGGGGAGACACAGCATCAAGTTGATCAATTTTCTGGGCAATCTAAAAGAGAATGTCCTCATGAGTATGTGGGCGTTTGCCCATAACCGAATGTGCAATGACCAAACTGATTACAAGTCCTACTGCTTGTTGTGCCTGTGCAGGTGCACCAGCCCTAGCAGGGCCGGCTGGGAAAGCGCGAGAAAAAAATGGATCAAGCGTCCCTACAAATGAACTACTTGGTTACAAAATACACATGTTTCAGCCAAATTTAGCACAGCCAAATTCGGGAAAGGTGTAAAGCCTGCAAAAGTAGCCCAAGTGTCCCTGTCAATACTTAAGGGGCCCATACGGACATGGGAAAGGGCGCCATTGAATCAAGTCTGGTGCTCCAAGACCGTAAGAGGAATTTCAAGAAGTGCATAAGGACGATAAACGTTTGGTGCTGCAGCAGCAGTATATATATGAAACATATTGTCATTAGCATCAATAGCTGAAAATGTTACCCAAGAATAAAAAACTTCAGAGCGGTACGCAGCATCCACCTCAATCTCGAAAACCAGATGAGCCCCTGCATTAGGGAAACCATGCTGGAGCAAGTGTTGAGTAATTGCTGGGTGGCAATTACTCATAAGTAAAGGATTCACAAAGGCAGTACAAAAGGGGGTAGAAACCTTTTAATATCCAAGCTTGAAACACCAACAGAACTAGGTGGAGGATAGATTCCAGACACCACAGATGTCTGCACAGAACGGTGCAAAGGTATTGTGGACAAGCACAAGGGCTACTCAGGGTTCCCGCAAATCAGTACCTGACCAAACGTTGGTGGCGCCATGTTGCAGGGATTCTGCTCATGAACAGAACTGTGCTTGGGACCATAGAACATCAATAGATAGAGGCTGAGTCACTGTATCACCTCAGTACCAAGAGCCCGAGTCTGACTAGCTATAGTGTCTCACTTGCCCTCCCACTCATATCCAGAGAGACAAGTGAATTGATGCCCCAGAACACAACACTCCAGACCCTCTCAGGGATCGTGGTAACAGGACACCCCTTTCGCTCTTACACTCACACTCATCCACAATAAGATATAACAGAGTACGAAGGAAGTTAAAAATGTTTATCAAAACTATCGTGCTCTAGAATACAGTATATGTGCCACAATAAGAAAACAACTGCCTAACAAAAATACCATCAGCATAGTCAGTAAACTGTATATTATGAAAAGCCCTGTTATATGATAAAATAGATAAGCCAAACCCCCCTCCCCTTCTACAGAAGCGAAATGATTATATAACAAAGATCTGTGGGATAAGCAGCAGACCCCATACCCTAGCATTCACAGCAGTGGTGTAACGAAACATGAGGGGGAAACCCTGCAAAGTACATGGAGGGGCCCCCCTCCAGACCTACTCAGGAGCGCTCAGGCCCTGGTACTGGCCTGAGGGGACCCCCCGGGAGTGCGGGCCCCCGCACTGCGGGGGCCTTTGTTATGCCACTGAAACATAGATACAGCTGTGATCATCTCTCAGAAAAACTCTCTCTGTGTGATAAATTACTCTGTGTACCTATATGACAAGGCATACATGCTCATGAACAAGATTGTTGTGTATAGGTGCTAGTGCCTCACCAGAATAAAATAACAAGGGACATTGTTGTTTGACCTTGTCTGTAGTGTTCAGACTAAATCCCAGGAAAGAATAGAACGAGAAAACAAAAACGAGAATGAGTGAAGTGGCATAGAGTGCAGTGGCGTAGAGTGGAACAATGCAGAGTAGAGTGGCATTGAGTTCAGTGACGGAGAGAGCAGTGTTGCACAGTAGAGTGACGTAGAGTGAAGTGGCATAGAGTGGAATGGTGCAGAGAAGAGTGGAGTCGTGCAGGGTAGAGTGCAGTTGCGTAAGAGTGGAGTGATGCAGAGTGTGAGACTTGGTCAATAGCTAGCGTGGAGTCCGAAGTATTAAGTGCAAAATCATTGGCATAGGCACTTATTTTCATCTCAGCCCCATTGAATATCATCTGGTTAATGATAAGGAGCCTTAAGTATGGTTTGATGTAAAGGGCAAATAGACGGGGAGATAGCGGACAACCCTGGCGGGTACCCCTGTAGATGTTAAATAATAGAGTACTGTGCCTATCCGGGACCAACCTGGCTGTAGGGTTTTTTATAAAGGTACTGAACTCAAGATATAAATCTACAACCAACAACAAAGGCACCCATAATTGCTCAAAGAAAACCTAGTCAAAGGCCTTCTCAGTGTCTAATAGTATCATACCGATCCTAATACCTGTTAACTTTGCAACGTTAAAAACGGCAACACTGAATTCGTGTGGCTAGTGGTATCTCTACCAGGTATAAAACCATATTGTTGCGCCAAAACCCAATACTGGACCAGGGAGGCCAGCTGTGAGGCTAAACCTTTGTCAAAACATTTTGCATCAAAGTTGACCAAAGACATAGGCCAATTTGACCCTTTCTCTGCCGGAGGTTTCTCTTTCTTTCAGAAGAACCGCTATATCAGTACACCTCCAGGAAGCAGGGCTCTCTCCACCATCATCAATATTCATTACCAGCTTGAATTCTGGGAGGAGTATCTCACTGATTGTCTTATAAATTTCCAGGGGGATAGTGTCTTGGCCCGCTGCCTTCCCCGTTGGCAAAAATCTATTTGCCACCTCATCTTCGCGGATAGTAATATCAACTTCTAATGCTGGAACCTGATGAGGATCAAGAATGGGTACGTTTGCCCCCTGTAAGTATTCATTAATCTCAGACTGTCTGCTTGGCTGTACTTGGCCATAGAGGTCCCTTTAAAAATCGCTAAACTGCTTCGCTATGGCTTGAGCACCGTAGTGAAGAGTGCCACTTTTGGCTAAAAACATTATATTACATTTCTGTATTTTCTTTCTGTGATTTGATGAGCTAACGCCCTGAGTATGTTATCCCCGTATTCATATTCAGGCAGCTTATTCCTATGATATTTAACTTCCACCATTTCTCATTCTTTTGCGCTCACTCTTACTCACATTTACTCTTCCTCACTCATATTTTCTCACTCACTCACACTCACTTGCACTTAGTCTTACTCTCTTTCATTCGTTCTCACTTGACTCTCACTCTGATACTTTACAGCTGCTTAGAACTCTAAATATTTGTCAATATAGACCGGTTTTATAATTTATACAGCAAATACATACTCCTGGTACTTGGCTAGCTTGCCATAGTGGCCTATATATGGCAGTCAGGAAACTCATAAAGATGATAATTGAACAATAACTTGGCTATGTCGAATGACATAGTTAAATTGGGTCTTGTTTTCTTTAAGATGTAATGTTTTTAGGATATTTGTTGTTTTTATGCATTTTATGATCTGTATAAAATATAGGAATTTGCGTTTTATGGCTGTAATTTAAATGAAATAAAGTTAGATGAAATGACTTACTTTCTCTCTATTATGTAATAAACATTCACACAAGCATTACAAAAAAGCATTAGCAAAGGCAAGAGACAAAGTCAGACCAGTTGGCTTTTTTAAAGTCTAGTGCTAGTTACTTATAGAGGCTTCCAGCCAGACTTCCTCCATTAGCTTGTTGTTGTGTCATTCACACGTTTCTTCCACCCACTCATCATGCTTCATGGGGCAATTGGTTAGCTCACTGAGTCATTGGATCACTTCACTGTGCATGATGGCATGCTGCCCTTTCACAAAGAGCACATTCGCACACAAAACAGTTATGCCAGGGACTACTATAATAAGGAGTACCTTTTTAGATTTGGTGGCGAATGTGGGATGGCCGATAATGAAGCCTGACACCTGGGAGGTGTGTGAGGCCATCCTGTACAATTTTTAGCGCACTACGGTGCTGGTCCAATAACTTTGGAATCTAATAGTCGCCTGACCATTCCGTCAACGGAAGTACACCTTTATAATAAGGTGGCAAGAGACCACAAAAAGTGGACTTGATGATTTAAGGGCCTTTTCGTTTTTTGGTGGAAACATACCTTTTTAGACCCCCAAAAATATTATTGCTTTCAGACAATGCTGTTTTTTATGTTTTAAATTGATGAGGGGCCAACAGCTTCACAACAATAAAAGTTTGCAAAATCCACCACAGAACAAAACAGAAGTTGCCAAAAAGCTGTCTTCCAGTGGGAGACATGTTGGTTTTGCCAAGGCTTGTTATTACTATAAAGTGAAAACCAGCAGTGTTCACACATCCTCTCCTTTAATGCTGCTGTTGCAGCGTCTGCTGTTGCTGTGGTGTTGCCACATTACGCTCCAGACGGTCTGGAGACTGGGCTCAGGGGCAGCTGCCTCCACTCTTTGTTAGACAGATGTGTTAATGTATGCAGATACCACTCTATGAAGAATTGGAAAGAGATGAAAAGCATGTTTCAATGTTGATTTCTTTTTATGTATTCCAGGGGACAATTGCCTGTCATCCTTATCAATTTCGACGTGTCAGAATGAACAGTGCTGGTGTCTTTTCAAAAAGAGATTTAAAAAAAAATATGTGCTTCTTACTGGTGAGGCGAGAATTACAATCTCGAAGTAAAAGGAAGAACGCTCAGGTCATGTTTTTTGGGACTGATTTAAATATTTGTCTTTAAAAAAAATCAGGGCTTTTGTGCTAAATGTCTTGCTGCGGCTACCATATTATTGCTCTTGACAGAGTCGCAGCTTTTCTGATGAATCTTTGCTGCTGCTACTGTAACGCTTATGTGTGTACAAAGTAACATAGAAATATAGAAAACCATGACAGGGTCATCACGGATACTGACAGGGCGGCCCTTGCTGCAACATTGTAGCTCATTTACACACAGGGAAGGAGGTAAACACACAGGAAGCAGAACTTCCATACACAAGTCTTGTCTTGACCCCTAGCTTCTGCTCTGTCCCCTGCAAGACGTATCCTTTGATGTGTGTCTCTTCTGTGAGGGATAACACACCAGGCCTCTCAGCCTCTGCCATCCTTCATTGTTGGATGACTTCTAACCAGTGTAACATTGGCGGGCCATTGCGTGCTTGTGGCGTACAGCAACACCCACCACATCAGTAGCACAACCATTACCACTATTACCATTACACTACCACAAACGCCAAACGTCACCACAACTGTTACAACCCCAATTACCTTCATCTTAGAAACCACCACCAGTTCCAATACCCCAACAACGACCTCCATTATCAATACCACCATTACTACCAGCACAACCATAGACACAGCCAGTGCTACCACCTATACCAACACCACAACCTTTACCACCACCATTCCACATCCACTGTTACAACCACTACAGTTACTGCAATGATTAGCACCATTACAACACAATGTAATACAATTACACCAACATCACCGCCGTTATTATCATCATTAATACTACTACCATCACCATTAACACACCCCTCACACCACAAATAATGACATTGCCGTCAGACCATTACCACAATAAATATTACCCTATCACCACTTTTATAATCATTATCACTATTAATTACCACAACCATCACCACTTCTATTAGGACAACCAATACTGTTCACATTACCACCACCATTACCACCAACAATCTGCACTAACGTTATCTCCACCAATATCACCACTCCTACTACTACTATTGCCGCAATAAATAGGTATTATCATAGGCAGCCGGGATCGGATTCAAACTTTTTTACACATCAGTTTTTTTCTGTCTGCCATGCCATCAGTATTTGAGCTGATTTGATACCAAAACAATTCTAATCTTGAAGTGAATATTGATAAAATACAGATCATGCCTTCACATGTTAACATTTTGCCAGTGAACTGTTCAGAAATCAATAGGTGATTGATGGGTGATTGAATGTCAATATTATTAGGTTCTTGCCCGCCATGCTACATTATCAAGTTCTTATTAAAAAGCTTTGAATTAAAATAAATTGTCACACTCTGGCGTATGGTGAAGTTCTATAGGACGATAAACCACTACACATGTTCCTACAGCCACTTCAATGCTGCCATCCATAAGAAGCAAAAATATACTCCCTTTTGTATAGATGTATTGGTAAATGTCCCAAATAGCACCGCAAACATAACATCATTGTTTCATTTCGTCCCTCAAAAAAGAAGAATGATATTGATTTCAACTCATTCCCAAAATGGACTCCATACAGACATTTCATACTTTAGTTCTTTCTTTCAGATTCATTATTTTTTTTCTTCTGAAAAACCTTTCCGTTTTTGTTTACCACCACACCTCTCACACTTCAGCACTAGGTGTGGGCCAACATGTACTTGGCGCCCAAGGTCATCTCAGAAATAATACTACGTTTTTTCATATTTCAGGGATCCCTGTGAAATCACCCTCCCCGATATACAATAGTTAAGATCTCATTGATACTTGTAAAAGAATCAACTCTATCAGGCATCTGTGGGCATAAAACTGTAATCGCTGTCAGGCAGACTATGACCACTCCCCATCAGGAAATAGCCCACTTCAGGCCAGTGCATATGAGGCAGAAGCCTCAAGAAGGCATTTCATGGAGAAGGAGCCTCACATAGACAACTCAGCGGCGAATTTACATCAGGTGTCCAAAGTATGACTTTACACTAGAGGCCTCATTTAACCTTTAAATGGCTGCTGGCTAAGTTGCTGGTAAGGCAGATGCCTTCGACTCACCTACCCTTAGAGCACCACCTGCTGTATTAAGAGACTGTTCTGACAAAAGTGCATCCACCGACCGAAGCACTTATCGCGCTGACCTCCAGTTTGTTGAGGCTGACTCAGTATTTTTGTTCATTCTGCAGACAGACAACTGCAAAGTGGAGCTTCTACAGAAAATAATGTCCCTTATCCAAAGCAAGAAAGAAGGGTACCTTTCATTGCATCAGAGCCATTTTTTAGGTCGAGCCTAAACAGTGCTTGCCCTGTAGGTGATCTGTTGTATTACTTTGTGGAGTGATGGACTATTATTAGCTCTGGCCGCGCATGCTGCTTGTTTTTTAAGTTAACTGCCATGGAGTATTGCCTTGGGAGCCAGCAGGGGTGCGCACCTGCGTGCGTGCCTTTATGTTGTTATCCCTGCCCTCCAAACCTTCCTGAGCTCTCGACCACTTCGTCACTGCCTTCCCGTGTTTCCTCATTTTTAGGTCTCGCCTAGGCAGCGCGCGGTCTCTCCTAGACATCTAGTTATCTGTGTAGCAAGGGTAATCCCGCCTGCTGCTTGCCTTCTGCTTGCAATTGGCTTCACTGTGATTTCCGGGCTCCCTATTGGTCGCTGGTCCGATGCATCACTTCTGTTTTTATCGGAAGCAGCATCGACCAACTACTGTTGGTAGCGGACACGCTAGAGGCAATTAGGAGCCATATTAGTTCGGTTGGTTTCACTGAACTGAGCGGAGCGCCTGGTAAAGGGCTCCTAGTGATTTTTAAAAACTGCTAAAGTCGCTTTCCTGCACCTTTGCTTATAAATTGTTTTAAATAAATTTTACTCACTTTCCTGCTTCACTTGAAATAAACGCATATTTGCACATTACGCCCAGCTCTTACCGCGTCCCTCCCTGGTCCACCATGGATTGTTCCGGTTGAGTGGAGGGAGTTTAGACGCGGACCGGAAGTATCTCACTCCCGGCAGGAAGCGCTGCGGTGGTTGGCAGTCTAGCTGCCCAACCGGCAATATATAAAGTGGATGCCTGCCTCGACGCGCAGCACCAAAGGTGCGCCTAAGTCACGCCCGTCCGCGCCCGTCCGCGCCCGACCGGGCCCAGTGTCTAGAAACTCTGCCCTTTTCACCACAGAAGAACTTTCTCCACCTACATACTCACGAGATATGCTTCTAAAATTGGCAGGTAAACAAAAGACAAATATGTGCCATACAAAAGCTTCTCCGGAGGAGTTTTCAGGCTCTTTCACCTGCCTCGACTGTAAATGGGGATGTCTAGACACTTACACCACAGGGATAGTTACAAATAATCAGCATTGCACATCAACCCTAAATTGCATCTACCTTAATGCTAGATCCCTTCCTAAACATAGAACTGAAATTTGGGATACACTAGATGACTTAAACCCAGACCTTGCTTTTGTCACCGAAACCTGGCTTGATGACAATAATACCCCTGACATTGTCTCTGCCCTACCACCCGGTTATAAAATACTAAAACAGGATAGAAAGGGCAAGAGAGGTGGTGGTATAGCCATTCTCTTCAAAGAGCATCTATCCTGCATTCTTTCCACAACAATCCAAGTGGGGTCCCATGAGATCCTGGCTTTCTCAGTTTCAAAGGGTAATTACATACTATTGGGTGGGGCAGTTATTTACAACCCTACTGGCCACCATCCCGGACTAAGCACTGACTTACTTACACAACTTTTCCCCCTCTGTCTGAAACAGAGCCAGTTTTTAGTCATAGGTGATTTTAATCTTCATTATGAAAATGCAGCCAATCCAGGCGTTAAACACGTGGAAAATGACATTGCCATAATGCAATTAACGCAGAGGATCCTGGAACCAACCCACAAGGCTGGCCACACACTGGACCTAGTGTTCTCCAATATAATGACCATTAACTTTCACAAGATCAAACCACTTCATTGGACAGATCACTTCCTAATCCCTTTTTCCTTAGTCCTACCAAATACATCATCCAAGGCTGAAACAACATATCAAATAGGGAAAAGAGAATGGAACCTAATCACCCAGGAAACCTTTGCTACTCACTTCACCTACCATGACTCTCTTGCACCCCTCTCTAGCTCTGCCTCCACATCAGTTGCCCAACTACAGCAAAAGGTCGAGAAGTCGCTAGAAAAATGCGCTCCCAAACTCAATAGCAAACCGGTTTCTCATTCCCGTTCAGAAAGATGGTACACACCTGAACTAAAAACAAATAAACGAAAATGCCGAACTTTGGAGCACAAATGGAGACTGTCAAAAGATAGCATTGATAGACTGAATTATTTAGCTGAATTGAAAAACTACCACTGCGCGTTAAAACAAGCCACAACAAACTACTATACAAAAAGGGTTGAAGACAACGGCAGCTCCTCCAAGGAACTATACAAAGTTATTCGCGAACTTTGTAAACATTCCAGTCTATCACAAACTATAGCTAATTAACAATTTTTTCACTGATAAAGTGACAAAAATGATAATGCCCATAAAGAGCCCAATATTGATTGGGAAAATCTGGCCTCTCACCCCGCTGCAAAAATCCATCTCGAAACTCTGACTCCTTTTTCAGAGGAACAGGTGGCCAAAGCTATGGCTGAAGTTAAGGCTGGATCTCCACTTGACCCTTACCCACATTTTATTTTTTCCAGACTAGTGCCGGTCCTATGTCCCCTCATCACCAAAATCTTCAAACAATCTCTTTGGAACAAGCCTGTTTTCCAGACATATGGAAGAAAACAGTGGTCTTTCCCCTCCTAAAGAAAGCAGGACTTGGAATTTATGACCCGGCCAATTATCGTCCAATTTCCCAACTACCATATCTCTCCAAAGTTTTGGAGCGGCTAGTCAATAAACAACTCACCACTTTCTTTGAGACTAACAACCTATTTGATCCCTCACAGACAGGTTTTAGGGCAAATAACAGTACCAAGGCCACCCTACTAGCGATATCTGACAGTATTAGATCGCAAGCTGATCAAGGTAGAGCCGTAGTATTGATCCTATTGGACCTTACTGCGGCTTTCAATACCGTATCACACACTAAACTACTTCAAATACTACATAAAAAAGGGATCTGCTATAAAGCCCTATCATGGTTCGCCTCTTTTCTTAAAGACCGAACCCAAACAATCCAAATAGGATCTTGCTTTTCCTCCTCAAAGAGTATTAAATATGGAGTCCCACAAGGAGCTACCTTAAGTCCTACCCTTTTTAATGCATATGTCTCATCTTTGGCTGACATTAGCAGGAAATGGGGATTTGAAATCTGCTCCTACGCTGACGATACTCAATTGGTGATTTCTCTGCTAAAAAAACTGACCAATACCAAGACCAAGGACAACCTAATAAACTGCCTCACTGAACTTGCAAGCTGGTTGTCTCAACACTGTTTAAAACTAAATGCCGGTAAGTCCGAAATCCTGCTTTTCGGGGGCGCAGAGACGATTTGGGATAATAGTTGGTGGCCCCAGGCACTAGGTACCGCCCCAAAACCTAAGCGAGCAGCAAAAAATGTGGGCATTGTCTTTGACGACACCCTTTCCATGCAGGACCAAGTACGCACTCTATGTGGAAAAGCTTTCACAACACTGAAATTGCTCACACGACTCTTCCCCTGGATCTCCTCTAACTGCACACAATCGGTAACCCAGGCTCTACCCCTGAGCAGACTGGACCACGGCAATGCCCTTTACGTTGGCATGGCCGACTATCTCTTTGCTAGACTCCAGGTAGTCCAGAACGCTGCCGCTAAACTAATCTATAACAAAAAAAATACAGCTCAGCATCTCATTGCCTGAAGGAACTACACTGGCTACCTGTACGCTAGAGAACTAGTTTCAAGCTCCTATGCTTCGCGCATAAAGCCTTGCATAAAAATGGACCACACATCTTGTGAGATAAGCTACAATTTCATGTCCCTCCACGAAATTTGTCATCTGGCCCTTGTGTCAGTCAAACGCACATCAAAGGTTAGGATGGGTGATCGATCCTTCTCTAAAGCAGCTACGGTCCTCTGAAACAATCTACCGCTTGATCTTCGCCTGACAGACGACCATTTGCTGTTCAGGAAAAAAATAAAAACCACCTTGTTTCCCAGATACTGATCCTATTAAGACCAAACTAAATTGAACTAAGTTCCGTCCTAGCGCCGTGATGTCCTTCGGGATGATTGATGCGCTCTATAAATACATTGAATACAAATACAAAATATTGCGCTGTAGGGCTTTGTCTGGTTCCTTTAGGGACTATATGGGCTTTTTCTTTATTGCCATGGCGCCCGCTTCATGGGCCGTGGCGATTTCAAACAAATGCTCTGCTGATGGATGGCGACGGAGGTGTGTGTTGCTTCAATAGATTGCGCTGCCTAGGGGAACTCGGGACATTTTAGAAAAGGTCTGGGTGTGGGCTCTGCGGAACTGAAGAGCTCGCAGCGAAGGTGCTGTGGAGGCCTGTTCCTATCCTTGCCGCTGTCCAGCAGAGATTGGCCAGACGAATGCCGTAACAAGTCACCTCAGCCGCGGGAGCCCGGGTGATGCGGGTCGTCATCGGCGCACAAAGGTGCTGATTACTCATGGACCTATAATCAGGCCTCTTTTAGGTTTAATCGCTCCTGCAGGGTTCTTTCTCTTTTATCAAAAAAGTTTTTACTTTTCTCTGTATCATTCAACACGTCTGTGAAGTCTTTTCTTCACTTTCCCTTGTGAATAATGAACACGGGTGGTACTCGTGCAGTTTAGACCCCCGTTCCCCCCGTGTCGCTCCTAATGGTCTCTCCAGATTCAGCTGTCCTCTCCTGTGCGTGTAATGCACACACACACCTGCACCACCAGGGTCGGCTTTTGGTGGTGGCATTTTGGCGCCCCCCGCTACCCACAAAAAACTCATGCTCCATGGATTCCCTCACTACCACCCTCCAGCAAGGCCCCTCATCTCTCCATAGCCTGTCCCTCACATGCATTTAAATCACATAAGTCACAGGATGTTGAACGTCCCTGCCGAGACTCGAGCCTGGTTCCGCAGCTTCGAGATCAACCACCCTATCCATTAGGTCACATCCTATCCATAATAATTATTATTTATTATATCATTAATAAAAGAGGGTGTCACCTTCAGGGTTGACAGGCACGCAGAAATTCAATTTACATTAACTGATGTGTATGTAGCTTGGGACACCAGGGGTTTAATTGGGGCGTCGAGGGTACAACGCGTCTGCCTAAACTTGCAAACCTTTCAGATTTCATTGCCAAAGAGCCATTCACTGGTCGAATGAAAAATTTATTGTAGCCAAAGCATAAAAAGTGTTTCATTCATTAAACAAAATCGCATAAGGAGGTGTGAAGAACGTTCTAATGCGCTTTACTTCAGATGTATGGTTCTGTCAAGCCGGCTCATAATAAGTAAGGCCAATATAGGCGCAGAGTATCAAAAGTGTGCACAGGACAAGAACAAACATATATTTTTAAAAGCACGGCCTTTAAATGACAGATGTGTCACTCCCAGATTTTAGCAATTAATTCATCCTAGAAGTATGTCAGGTTACGTCCCAAAACAATAGCACAACAAATCAAAAAGTTGCAATAACAAAAATACAATCAGAAAAAATATTAATTGTATCTGCGCGGCGTCTAACTTGCCTAATAAGTAGAGCTTTCGGCTGCTATGGTCAATGCAGGTAGTGGGCGAAATACAAGGGATAGGAGATAGAGTTCAGGCGGTGAAGAGTCGCTGGGTAACTAGAAGAGAAACACCGCATCCGGCTCTGTCACCGCTTTTCTCGCTACAATGAGTGTTGCAGACAGCTTTGAGCTGCAAAGCTCATTTTCCCAAAGATGCCACGAAGCTTGCTATAAGCAGTATTTCTTTCTCGTTTTTAAGACACCTCTAACGGCTACAACAAGCAAATGGGAGAGGGCGTTTATGGTGGATCAGCTGCATGTTCCGACTCGGCTCCTGCATCTGCAGTGACTTCCCCACTCAAAGTGTGATCCCTAATACTTGCATTAACCAGTTCAAGATTGATTCCACACAAAGATTCATGTGAACTCACGCAGAAGCACCTCTTCCAGAAAACAGGCCTACACCCTTCCCGATCCCCTTGTTAGGTCTCGCCTGAGCCAGTGCGCATGCGCTGCTCTGCGAGGCTTCTAGTTAGGACTTCAAACTTGGACCACATGCTCATGCGTGTGTTTTTTTTGCTCACACGCTATTGGCATTTGCGTGTGTTTTTCTAAGAAAGACAGCACGCAATTGACCAAAGGCGCGTGCATGTCCCGCCTTCTCTCTCCCCTGGCCTAGGGTGCTCGGAGCGAGCAGCGGCCCTGCACTGTTCCTGCTGCATTCCATAAATTCCTTGTAGTGCCGGGCTTGTTTTCCCTTGCTAGGAATGAGGTAGACTGTTGTGCTGCGAGTCCTTTGTCGTTACATTTTCTTTGCTTTTTGCAAAGTATCTAATTTTGCACCATACTTGGTCATACAGGCCACTGACGTCACACATCGTCAAACTGATAATGAAAAACGAAGTAATGCTACCCAGCCCCTGAAAAAAATATCGCAAATATGACGCACTCGGACGATAGACCTTCTGACGGAATGCGCTATACAGACACTGAAGGGGTTTCCAGGCGCTACTGGTATCATGGCAGAGGCTGCTTCAAAACGTAGAATGCACTAGCCTCACCTTGTCTGCTCCGTCGATTTATGTATTGCCCTCTTATCTCGCGGAAGTGTAGGATGCCTCGAGCTTAGCACTTCTTCATCCAGCACCTTTCTTTGCCTGTTTGCTTTGCCCACGGCTCAAGCGTGCGCTCTGTAATACCGGAAAATAAATAAATAACACGCTGACTAGTGTCTAGCTCTGACATGCAAGGGGTGGTGCAACACAGCAGAAACTAGGGTGCCCTGCCTTGTGGAGGTGTTCAATGCATGTGTGAACGTCATTCGTTCATCTGTTTATTTAATAACTCATTTGTTTGTTTGTTAAACCATTCACATAGCGTTTTTCGTTCATTTATTGATTAATGTTTGCTAATTTATTAATTCATTCACTCAGTCATTCGTTTTTCATTCGTTCCATCCTTCCTTCAACCATTCAGTCATTTGTTTGTTCATCCATCCATATGTTCATTCCTTTCTTCGACAATTCATTTGTCTGTTCATTCTTTTTTTCATACATTAAATCTTCGTTTCAGTGTTTTATTCCTCCATTCATTTGAACAATAAATCGATTTATTCGTCCAACCATTCATCCTTTCATTCCTTCCTTCCTCCGGCAAATTGGTCTTTCCTTTGTGTGCCATCTATCCGTATGTTCATGAATCCAGCAACCAATCATTCATTCGTTCACGGAGGCCCTCCTCTCACAGTCATCAATTGACCTTCCTCTTCTTCACTTCCACCCTGGCCCTCCTTAACCCTCCACTGTCTTCCCAATACTAATCCCAAGCATTGGCGTAGTCAATAGGTCTCGCTTTTGGGGCCCTATAAGTGTTTAGCCATGCAACAGTTGATGTTGTTGGACCAAGGATCTTGTGCTGGATAACTAAACACTTATAAGGTCCCAAAGGCGCATGCCACACATTAATTTCACGTTGGTCCCAAGCTATCTCAGGGTGCACTGCCTTCATTTGGCGGAACTTAGTGTCATACTGTAACCACCCCGTCCCCGGGAATTCGGAAGCCGCCCCATGAATCAGGGAAATATAACTAAACAATTGGGGTGCCACCGCGGGGTACCTTTCTGCCATGATGGCCGCATAAATGGCAAAACCTGTGATCCAATTCTTTATCGACCATTCCACCCATACCCTCTTTTGCTTGTAATCCCCCTCCTTTCCTACCCTGGTTTTACCTGGGACAACCCCGGCATTAATGAGGTCGAATACTTCTACGTACTCTCCCTTTAGTATCTTCTCTTTGGTGTCCAGGGGCACGTGCCATGTGATGCCCGCAGAGGGCGATAGAGCCATGGAGACTGAACCGTAGATCAAGGGACTGTACGCGAGTGTAGGCTGCCCCATCACACCCGGCACCACCGCCCCTTGCACTGTGTTGCCTGTTACCCCTGCGACTGTAGGGCCACTGCTGGCCGTTTGCCCTTTCGGCGCTGGCGTCACCCCGCCTGGGAATTGCCCGGTAACCACCGACCCCGAGAAACCTGGGTAAGCCGGTGGGAGGGCCATCGCGCTCGCAGGGCAATTGTTAAGGGCCTGGCCGTGCGCTGTTGTTGCCATTATACCTGGGGATTGCGCTAAACCCCCCGACTGAACCCACACTTGTGCGATGCCGCTGCCAGGATGAGCGACCACTGGTGGCGGAACTATCTGAGCCCCGGGCGCTCCCGCATTTAAGCAGGGTGTCACGCCCGCTGGCGACGCATTAATCTGCGAGTTGGGTCCTCCGCTTGTATCTGTGGGAGCGACAATAGCATCTTGCGCAATGTTCGTAACCAAGTCTATTGACACTAGAGCTCCCTTCTCAACTGACGATGCAGCCTGAGAAACCCCAACTCTGGGACGCTTTCCTCCTGATGTTTCTTTAAATCTTTCTGGTGTGCGCCGGGCTCGCTTGCCCCGCCCTGAATCCTCCTGGGCGGCCGTCCCTGCCCCTTCCTTTAATTTCTTCAGCGCCCACTCGACTCCTTTTTCTTTCGTGACCTCCAGCAGCTCCGTCAGCGCCAGATACTCGTCCTTTTTGGCCTGGCCCCTTTGCCCTTCGTTGACCGTTTTGGCGGCATTCTGCACTTAATGAGAAATAGAAAAGTTAGTTACACCCCATAATAATGCCCAGTGTGTCCTGCAACCGTCCGGTATAATGTTGAAACACTCGTGTTTTAATAACTGCCGCGCGCGCGCTTCCTTGGGCCTCGCATTTGGCATACCCCAAAGACTGCTAAGGCTCTCACTCATGTGATACCCTCAAGACAACTGACCCCAGCAGTGCTGCATCTAGCGTTCCCCTTTAGACCTCCCCTTTTTATCTTTTTAAAGTGGCCACTAGAGTCAAGAAATGAATTATTTTGTGTCAAATAGCACCTCTACCCCCCCAATATAACACAGCTTAATAAAAAAAAAATATATATTTTTTTTAACATTGCATTTACTTAAAGTACATATTGTGTGTATTTACACATCTGCAGTACGACGGATATTCAGTTTCATTTAGATTGTGGTAGCACTCAGACAGATCAAGCACATAACTCCTGCAAGTTTTTTAGTTGCATATTTAAATAGCGCGAACTCGACCCGACGGTATTGGAGCGCCTTACATAGCACCGTATTTTCAATACACAATCAGGCACGGGGAGATTAGGTTATTTGCCCAGAATCAAGCGACCTCGAGGCTCGAACCCTCGTTTCCTGCACCAGGGGCGGCAGCGCCGCCGACGGACCACATCCTCTCCCCTGGCAGAAGAAAGTGAAAAAGAGCATACGGTAACCAAGACTAAGGTCACCAGCAACGTACACAGTTGCACGAACGAAGGCATCAAAGGGCACAAATTAGGAAACAATAGCAAACAAGCATTTGCAATGCAATAGGTCTCGCATGTACGTGAGTTTAAGCTATTGGCATTGTAAATGACAATGGCTTTTATTTATGTTTTAAGAACCAAAACATAAATAAAAGGCATTGTTATTTATAATGCCAATAGCTCAAACTCCGTAAATGCGAGACCTATTGCATTGCAAATGCTTGTTTCCAACTGTAACTTCATAAGATCAGAGAATAACCAGTTCTAAAATCTGGTTAGTCCTAATGTTTGCTGTCAATGAGAGCCATACATAATAGTAAGATGACTTTGAGAATGCAAATTCTTTAGAGTCCACAATTAGTTGGAGGGCTTACATGGCTTATAGATGTTTTTGAATAGCGGTGTATATGAAAAGTACTTTGGTAATGTGATGAGATTCCGAGGCATGTTACAAACTAATCACATCAAACATTTTGCTGAACTTTTAAAATTGGTTGAAGCGGAGAGATTTGTGAGGAGCAGTGTCACATTTGGATGTCATTTCCAAAACGTCCTTATCAATTGTCATCTGTCTTCCACCAACTGGGTAAGTTTATGTGGCACTGGGACTGGGTCCAATCAGAATTGGTAAACGTGGAAGCCATGAAGTCAACAGGCACCTGCTGGGACAGGAAACTAAGATGTCATCCTGTTTTCGAGGAGGCATGACCCCTGGATGACCACAGACTAAAGTAGTGCGTCTATAAATTTCCCAGAAGCAGAGATAACACAACCCAAGGATAACTTTGAACACCATGGTAGTAGGCTTATTGTGTCCCGCTAGCAGCAGGGGTGTGGTATTATATGTGTAACCACAGATACCACAGAAATGGGCCATTGGTGTTCACCCAGAGATAGTAAAACAATGGTGCTCTAGCAGCAAACTGTAGGTAGAATTAATAAGAGGATGAAAAAGGTTGAGACTTGAACATACCTTTGGAGGTGTTAGTAATCACTGCTATGTGAATGACGATAGGGTGTAATAACACAGATGTTTCAAACGTAACCAAAGAAAAAGACCTAAAAAAAAATCTGTTTCACTGCAACTGACCCCAGATTTCATGTCGAAAAATTGGTAGCTTGTTTAACTCATCATGCTCACCGAGATGCTGGCCATGACTTGCCTCTGCCGTGAGTATACTTACATTTAGAGGCTAAACAATAGAGCGCCCGGGATTTGTCGTAGAAGTTTATGACATTATTCTCCCATCAGACATGTTGTCTTACTAGCCTGCTCCGTTTCTCCGTCGCGCGCACTACGCAGTCACGACCATAATGCGATGCTTTGATAATATGTTATCATTTACGCAAAAAAAATATTCCAAAGCTGTTGAGGGGGAGGGTGACATGGCCCAGACTGTATGAACTCGATGAGTTTTCCTTGCACAGGCAGACGCCCCTCTTCTTCACTTTAAAATCTTACCAGTAAGAATTAATGACCTGCTGCCAGGGACGGGCACATGTCCGCTCTTCAGAAGCACATGGAGCAGGTTAATTTAATCAATTCCGTTGCACGGAGAGAGGGCTCTGCAGGGTTTTGGGCCTACGTTCTATTCAATCAGTATAAGAGCATTCTGGGAGAGAAGGTGGGGCTCGTATAAAATACCCTGGAAATAAAATGGGGTAGAAAAGAGAGAGTAAATGGGATTAAATTAGGTGGGAGGTCGAACTGCCAATTTAAAGGGATCACTCTATGTAGGAAAATGAAGAGGGGGCAAGAAATAGGGAAAGAGAGTGAGAGAGAGAGTGTGAGAGTGAGAGTGAGAGAGAGAGAGAGTTGAGAGTGAGAGTGAGAGAGGGAAAAATAAAAAAACAGCCAGAAAGGAGATACAATTAAATTGGCTATAAAGGCAGAAAAAAGAAGGAGTTTCCCGTTTGCAAAATGGGGAAGTTTTGAACATGAAAAGACGCACTGAAAAAGTATCGTGCAAGGTATGGGAGACGGCCTGCTATTGTATGTGCTTTCTGCAGGCATACCATTTTTTATCTATCACGGAAACCAATAGTAAACACTGGTCTAGCAGACCATAAAACAGGCCAACAAACTCCAAAGGAACACCCCACACACTGACCTGTTCGACTGGCTCCGGACACTGCCTTATTGTCCTATAGGCTAGTGTGACCCTGTGTGGGGCCCAAAAAAAAGCAGGTATTGCAGTGGTCCTGGCTGTCTGAATACCGAGCGGAAGGAGAAATAGAAGCAAAATCACCCTAGGGGATGCAGCCTGACTCCAGACACTCCAGTCAGGACAAATGTAAGACATATCCATATCCAGGAGCGGACCGCGCGCGCCGTGGGATATCTGAGAGGAAGCCCAGAGCCCGGAGTTAAGGAAGGATTGATTTGGGATCAAGGTCTAAGCTGACACGTTTGACAATGGTGGCAGGCTTTAGGCCCCCTGAAAACCTCTCTGATGAAGCGCGCGCTAATGCGAGCACATCATCAAAGGATTTCCCAACTCTTTGATGTGCTGGGTAGACAGAGTCCCCGCACTGTTAGCACTGATGCACTTAACTGCTCATTGGCATGTCGGGGAGCACAAATTATTGCTAATCCGTAAAAGTCACGCATTAGAGACGGTGATTGAAGATGCGTTATAAAGACGAACGCAGTCAACATGAAGCTTGCTTCTATACACTCTGGATATTCCCAAAATAAAAAAAGTCGGAGGCGAGAGGTTGTCTGTCTTCCAGTACTACCTGTTCTCTCGGAAAAGGGATGCACGCTGTACACCATTACTCCATGCGCTCCTCGCGCTGCCGAAAGACTTAAAAAGTTATTTCTATCCGTGCGCTTCAGACAAGAAGACACGGCTGTGGAACGGCATGCTTGGAGCGAAACCATCTATCTTGTGCATAATGGCAAGGAGGAGGGAAAGGACAATAACATGGATTTATTTAACTCGAGTGAGAGAAAGCCACCGGGGAGGATGCTTGGCGAGCCAGGATGGAGAAGTCATGTGTTTGTGGTATGAATAATAGCACGAGATGTGTAATATTTGCCGGCACCAACAATAACAAGAAGGGCTGGGCGAGAAGGGAGGGGGGAATGCCAGCAACAGAGGAGCCCGCGAAAGTGAAAGTGATCGTGATTACGATCGCTACGGAGTTAAGACACATGGCGCTGCGCGCGTGCACGTTCACGTGCACTGTAGCTTTAGGCCACGGCAGCACTTTGAGAAGCCCAGATATAAAATGTCTCATCGAGCCTTTGGCTCGCGAGACCTAAAAACGGCGGTCATAACCGAGAGAAAACGGTAAAAACAAGGGCACGAAAGATAGGCAATGGCTATGACGCTCCGCTTCTAATTGAAAGCGCTCCGCCCAAATAACGCGCTCGGCTCTACCGCCGCATACCCAGGGCACTCCTAAGTGCTAAAATTCATTTAATTCGCATTTACGCACCGCTAGCGGCGCACACTGTGAGGCCTTCTCACCTGCCCCAGCAGCCGGTCGGAGCCTCGACGATGAAGCGTCGCTCGTGGGCCCCGTAGTCACCGCCGCAACTTGACTGCGACCTCCGACCCTGGCAAGCGAAAAGACAAAAGAGGGGGCGTCTCCAAGTTTGTAGGCTTTTCAAGCCTCGCGCCACGAGTCCGCTTCCGGGTCACCTGCCTTAATACCCCTTAAGCCCTTCCGCTTTCGGCTCATTAGCCCCGGCCCCCTTCCGGGTTATGAGACCCGGAAGGGATGTTCTCCTCCGCCGGCGCTTTTGCTGCCTCTAACGGCGCCATGCCCCTTAGGGGGGTGGCGCCCTTCATTGGCTATGCCAATGCTTGTTTTTCCCTTTGTGTCCTACTGCGGTGCTTGGGGCCTAGGAGAGGGGCGCGTGGCATTGAGCAGAGAAGCAAAGCTTGCGGTGAGTGTCTGAAGCTTCTTTCACCTGTGATTGGTTTTGGTTACAGAAACTAAAGACGCCCGCTACTTTAGGCGTTGATTACTTTGATTCCCGCAAAGTGCTCTCAAAGAGGACCAAAGTACTAGCGAACTGACGTCATAAAGTCTGACTGCATGAGCATTTGGAGTGGAGATGATACAGGCATTGGCAAGGCAACAGGAAGCTTAAAAAAATATTTGCAATTCAATAGGTCTCGCATTTACGCGAGTTTAAACTATTGACATTGCAAATAACAATGCCTTTTATTTTGTTTTTTGTTTCTAATAGCCTATCCATAGGCTATTAACATTCGTCTTGTAGCTTTGCTACAGAACCACTAATTCACAACGATTTAAACTTCAAAGCCCAAACATTCAGTGCCAGCGCTCATTCACGCATTCGACTTGTCGGCCTCGGAGATCACATTGGACCCCTCACACACAAATTGGGAAACACAACAGTATTGCAGGTTCCTATGTAACATAATTTCTCATTCAGAACTAAATAAACTAAATAGAATAGGATATAAGCGTGTTATTTCAAAAGCATAATCAATCACACTTCAAACGCTTTCAAAATAAGGAACTAAAGGGACAAAAAAGGCCCAGGCAACAAAATAAAAGTGAACCCATCAGTAAAATAGACAGCTAAAAAAAAGTGGCCCACGTTTTCAAATTAGACCAGTCTTTAACTGTATGGGTATTTTCAGAGCCATCTTTAGCACTGGTGGCGCACTGTGCGACAATGTTTGTTGGCACCACCCCATGACCACCTCCGCCACAGATTCCAACACTACCACCATTTGACAGTGACCCTCAAGTCTCCATAACCACTGTCTCTTAGATTAATTTAGTTTTATAGCGCCACTCATACCAGTTTAAGATGTCAGAACACTTTAAATCACAATCATACATGTGTAAATCAGTGGATAGGAAATGTTACATATGACAGAGGCCTACAAGGAGTAGGAGTCACATGTCATCCATACTGGTAGGCAGTATAGTTTAAGAATGATCGGACTGGAAAAGCAGACATTCAGAATTTTAAATGTAACACCATTGTTAGGGGTTTTCTTAAATAATAAGAATTGATTACTACCCAAATGAACCCCTTTTGCAATATTAGGACAACAAAAGATTAGGCAAAAAATATATAGCTGTAATATTTTCCTTACAGTTTGAATGCAGCTCTTTGATGGCAGTTAATAGCTCACTGCTCCATATTAGGATTTTAACGTATAAACTGCAAGTAACAAAAGGTTCTCTGACAAAAGCGTTAACGCATTGACCTATTTATATTATATGCACTTTGTGATGTGAATGGGACATGTCCTTTGCAGCAGGCACATTAACCCTCTGTGCTTCCTTTCTATGAGTCAAAACTTTCACTAGACAAGGCTCCTGTCTCTCTCCTGTAAGAACATGAATTTGTCATTTTTATTGACACCTGAAAGTTGCTGGGACAATGTACGCGACTTCAGGTGCTTTTAAAACGATGAACATGGTGCCCCCACCCGAAGTCAGTGCCCGGTGCTGTGGCACCGATCGCATCGCCCTAGAGCTGGCGCTCCAATACGGCCATCCCCATAAACAAAAGTTTCACTGAAGTTCTCCCATACCTGCAATGCATGTTCACGTCATTTCCTTCCAGTTCTATACTTTCACCAAACGTACAACGACTCGCTAACCCTCACTTCCCTTTTAAACTCACCAGGTATAACCCCCCCCCCCCCGCTCAATGACCTGGAAGGAAATGACGTGAACATGCACTGCAAGTATGGGAGAACTTCAGTGAAACTTTTGTTTATGGGGATGGCCATATTGGAGTAAAGTAAGGGTTGAGAAAGGCTTTGGATGCAGATTTTCATTAGAGCGTGGAATTCACAATTAATAAGGGGGAAGAAAGTTGGGAAGCCCCACGGGAATCGATTACGTAATTAGAGGGAAAACGTTAATCGTGGCACCAAAGGTCCAACATGAATTGAGTAAAATATTGTTTAAATATGTGACATACTGTGTGGCTTGATACAGAATCTAACGTTGATGTTTAACATTTGTAGTGACCCCTGACGAAGGGTGAGGAAATGTGACCGAAATGCATTGGGAAAATTATACTACAGAGGATGATTTATGTATATTTCCTGCTCCAGAAAAAGGTCCGGATGGACATATCTGCAGTATCGGAAATGTTATACATATATTGGCTCTCATGTGACAGAGAAAAATGGAATGAACGAATAGAACATTGGAATACCCAATACCCAAAATAAAAAATAAAAAAAAATAAAAAAAAGGAATACCCAGAATAAAAATGATGAAGTTGATTAAACAGTGGTACCTTTATTGCAATGTAGAGTCAAGCTGTGCGTCTGGATTGGGAGTGGAGTCACGCTCCCATAATTTTGCTATGGATTCTCACTTACGTGGTCGCAGGGCGGACTGCGTATCTGGACTGCACGCTCAAACAACTAAGCATGACAAAATTAAGTGAAATGGCGATGAAACGGTGTGCACTTTCACTCTTGTTTTTGGAATCCATTCTACTGCAGACAGCCAACCATGTCCATGTGCAGCAGGGGTTGTCTGAGCCTGCGCTCATGTGACTGAGGATGGCCAAACCCTTGCTCTACATGACACTCAGCATTGTAGTATTTGTGTGCTCTTTTCTAATGGTAACTGATGATTTGTTTAGGTTGATTTTATTTTAATTACCTTTTATTAAAAATATATATTTTTGGATTCACCCTAACATGGATTTTTTTAACCCCTTCCCTGGGGGAGGGGGGGGCGCGGCCCCGCTGTGCTTGTGACGAGCTTAGCTCGTCATGACTCACAGTGGAGCTGTGCTGATGATGAGCTGAGCTTGTCACGACCCCGCCCACTGATTAATTCTCCCGCACAGGCGGGGAATTAATCGCGCGTGGGCGGGCCGTGGCCGTTATGACGAGCTCAGCTCGTCATGAGCACAGCTCCACTGTGACTCATGAGGAGCTCAGCTCGTCATGAGCACTCAACAAGTTAAGTACGTATTTATTTTTTCAACTGTCCTTGTTCAAACAATATATTTTTTTTTAAGTAAGTCTTGTAGACTTTGAAGAAGTTGCTGTGGTGTTTTTTTAAGTGCCAGCTCATTAATATAGGAATATGCAATGCATCTGATTCCTCCCCATTTGCTTGAAGATTTCAGCCAGAACTCCTTCCTCTTCCTGCTCCTGACTCGTGTGCTCCATCTTTGCACAAGAATACTCATTTGGATGTAAAGCATTCAGGTTCTTGATCGTGCCAGTGGTTCCAAAAGGAACTCTCTGTAGCATCTGTTAACATGTTGCACAAATTAACTTATTTTGTCACCTTCTTTTCTCTGCTTGGGTATGTGAAGAATTTTCAAGAGAGTGACTCTTTGGTTGGGTTTTCCAGTACTCCAGAAGTTGAAGGAATTTAAGGAAACAACATCTTGTCCTTCTTCCTCAGTCAATGGTGGATGTTCTGTGCTGAAGCACTTGCTTCTTTTTAATCTGGGAGCTGACTCTTTTAGACACCTTCCTTCTTGTGGAAATGGAGACGGATGTGCTGACGATGTTCTCTCTGCTCAAAGTGGTACTCACAATGGTGTCACAGGAAAAGGTGGTTTCCTTTTTAGGTTGAGCATTCGAGACCTCTTGTATATACTTCTTCATATACTCATATGTGTATGTACTTTGTGGGCTCTGGAGATCAGCCCTAGGACTTGTCTGCTTCCGCTTTTCTGTTCAACTGGCTCTATTTGACTGTCTTGATAGAAAACGACCAATAGAGGTTAGTAAAATACCAGAATTGCTTTCTGATGAGGGACTTTATTTTTTTTATTTTTCTGGCAACTGCCTCTATTTAACTTTCTTGCTAGAAAACAACCAGCAGAGGTCAGTAAAATACCAGAATCACTTTAGCATTCTCTAGAGTCCAGTCCATAGAAATTATCTTCCATGAGCACCCATAGACAATCATATTTTTTTCAAATCTTGTATTCTCAGGGAATTCACCACCGAAGGCCCTAATTTTATACTAAAAACAGAGCTGAAAGGCAATATTTCTCTCCCTGAGTTCCCAAACCCGGCATGTCACACAGTTTGGTGCTTTCTTTCCCTCCATGTTAAAGAACAGTAGATGTTTCAGCACCCAGGCTAATGTGCTGCATAGCTAAATACATATAAGGTCCCAAAGGCGAGACCGATTGCATTGCAAATGCGTGTTATATTTTTCTGCCTGGTACTACCAGTTCAAAACTAACAAATTAGTGTCAGAAGCCTCCCTAACTAATACTTTACTCCATCTACATAAAGATGATATGAGGGGTAAATACCCTATATGCGAGGTGCAGACCTCACTAATAGATTATTTTGCACCCTAGATCTGGCAGAATATTTTATTCAAGTGTTTAGCGGGAGGACAGGAAATTGTGGCAGTAGTTATGCTGCTCTATTATGCCTTCCATGACATCCTATGCATAAACAGGTACCTCCTGCCTGCCTTTCCCATTGCTGGGGGTGCGCGACAGAGGTGCCACTCACTGTTGCAACTGTTTGACTTGTATAATATGTAGTCATGAAAGATTGAATTTCTCAGTGGTAAGCATTAGACAATCTGCTGGAGCAGGAGCATTTTTATTGCTTTAAAGCACAGGGATCCTTCCCAGTCTTTTAGGTTGCACTGATGGACTTTCTAGACTATTGGATCTTGATCTTGGGACTTTTGTCAACTTTTGGTTGTCTGAGTAAACATTCAATAAATGATGACTGATGTTTACAGAGACTATCTGTCAGATAAAATGGTCACTGGCCAAAGGGAGTTTGCCCTGCGATGAGGGCATCTTGAATCTGGATTCTGACTTGCAGCAGTGGGGCTGCTTATCCACTACTTGGTCCAGGAAGGTCAGTTTTAGAGAATATTTGGTTGCATATGTTGATGGTATGGCCTTGGTAAAATATATGCCCAATACTGAGTCCAACAGCACTAGACAGATGTGTTTCTGCAAGCAGAAGGCGGCTTGCAACAACGTATAAACAGGTGGAGCACTGATGGAGCCCAGTGGAGATACGTCTAATGGCAGAGTGATGTGGGTGTCAGCTCCACACACAGCACAACTGGGAGTTCACTGGAACAATAGCCTTGTAGCTTTCTTAGGACACTTCCGATCTCCTTCTGTTGTGCGACCAGCACGAGCCGTCTGCTGATAATTACCAGTGCATGTTCTGGCAGCCCCCTTGAACCAAGTCACATAGGTTCTGCACCTGCTGTGATTTTAATTAATTTTATTAAGCACCCATTAACCAACATAGGCATATTGGCACATAGAAGAAAGTATTAAACTTGTAAGGATGTAATACAAAGAGATAGGAAGAGACTAGCAGAAAAGGTGAGTTTCTAAGGAATTTCTGAAGGAAAGATTTGAGTGTTCTGAATTTGTAAAGGGGAGTTAATGCAGAGTTGAGGATCATGCAAAGGTCGCCCATCCAAGATTGTTTGAAATGGGCATTCGAGTGTAGGATCTGCTGGTTGGAGTGCATGGTTTTTGGAAGGGTGCAGTGGTAGAATCATGCAGGATGTGATTTCTCAGCTTCACAGAAAATTCTGTCCTTTATGTCAATCTACAGCTCAATCAGTAGCCACTGGAGATTAGCTGAGGCTTAATAGCATAGTCGAATTTACGCAACTTCTTACATTCCATACTGTGAGGTTCGGTGTCCTCTGAAGCTTAACTAAGGAGGCCTCGAAGAGGCCCAGAAAAGCTTTGCTACAATAGTAAACTCTTAATAAATCACATGCTGAAACTACCTGAACATAAAGGTGATGTGGGAGGTATGCAACAATTTTCCTCAAGAGTGTTAAAGATTAGAAGCATGCTGAGGAAACAGTGTTAATCTGAGGTTTGAGGGAGAGATCTTGATTCCGCATAACTCCTAGAGACTATACTGTCTTTAACGGGGAGCAAACTTCTCTCATAGTCACAGGCCAGAGTGTATTTTGCACTTGCTCAATGTTGTTGCCCACTAACAAGACCTCGGTTTTATTAGCATTAAAGATGTTTTACAAAAACCGAGTCCGAACTTCATGCAGACTTGTAGTTAGCCTGACTGCAGAGTTGGGTGCATATCTGCCCCTCTGTTCTTGGATCCTCAGGTCTAATTGGCTTCCTCACAGCATTTCCCTGTCCTGTATCCCTATTGCGTGCTTGTTGGCCCCGATAAATTGCTGTGCATCCTCCCGGTCAATATAGTACAGGTGTGTGTTGTTTGAACAGCTTTGTATGTTTGCGTTATGTGTCCTTGCCTTTGTTTTTCATAATGACGACACTTATCCTCGGATATAACTGGCACTACTGCAGGAGACACACCTAGTGGGTAATGAAGGCCAGCTTGTAGGATTCATGAGAGGCACTAGGGGACAGAGATGTATTCACGTAGATCACTCTAGTTCCAGGATTCCAAGAAATGACTATTCCTCAAAGGCAGTTATGTTATGGCTACGGTTCAGTGGAGAGTTCACCAGGTGACAGAACTGTGGTGTGTGCCACACCCACCTTACATGTGGAATCTGCGAACGTGATTGGTTGCATCATGACTGAAGTGTCAGACTCAATCCCGATTATTGGAGGTGATTTTAACAATGTCATAATTAAGGCTGATGTTATCAGTGATGTCATCAGTGATGTCATTTGAGATGTCATCAGTGATGTCATCAGTGATGTTACTGACCATGTCATGAATGATGTAATATGTGACATCATTAGCAGTGGATTGCGGGCGCGCGAGTTATAGTTAGTAGAACTAACTATAACGGAGGAATTTCAATGATTTTGTACGAGTGAAATGTCCAGCTAAATATAACACCCCTGAAACCTATGGCTTTTTCAGTGAGTTTCTAAGGTTTTTTAAATGCTAATTCTTAAGTATAACATGTCTGAAACTTATGGTTTTTTCAGTGAATTTCAAAGGTTTTTTAAATGATATTTTTAAAATTTATTTCTTGTTCTAATTTTTTATATTCTTTAACTACAGTTTTTGAATCTACTTATTTTTATATTTTTTTTTAAATTACACCACTTATTTATTATTTTTTAAATTAAAAAATATATATATTTAAAAAAATATATTTTATATTCTTTTAAATATACTTATATTATTTTTTTTAATTGCTTTTTCTTTTTTTTTTAGAGTCGCGCACCCACCGCATTAGAATCGTGCATCCGACGCGTAGAAGTCGTGCACCAAACGCACTGGAGTCGCGCACCCAATGCGTGCACACCAGGGGGCCACGCTGTGAGCGCTGGATGCGCGACTCCTAATTTTACCGTAAAAAAAAAATAGCCCCTATCACTAATTTTTATTATCCCCGGGGACCCCATCCCCCGGGGCTTATAAAAAATGTTGGGGACCGTTGGGGGAGCCCTAACGCCCCCACGGTCCCAGCCGGCGCCCCGCTTCCTTCGGGAGCCGGCATTGCTTTTTCACATGGGGAGCTGCTGACATGCAGCTCCCCGTGTGGAAAAGCAATATGGTTTAGATTTTGAAAGAGAGAGCAGGTTTCCCTGCTCTCTCTTTCAAAATCCAAACCAAGTTTGCTATGGGAGGGCGGGAGACTCCCAGCCTCTCATAGCAAACAACAGTGTCCTGGGGTGGGCACCCCAGGACACTGCAGGAGCCGGCCCTGGGGGGTGGCGATCCCTAGGGAACTCGAGGGCTCCCGGAGGGGGGCCACGCAGCCCCCCTCCCTCAATACATAAAGCCCCGGGGGGTGGTGGTCCCCGGGGCAGCCTTTGAGCCCCGTCCCACAAATTATACTGGGAGGTGCTTTCGATTTATATTTATATTTTTATTTTGTAGCCCTGGGGAGTGGCGGTCCCCGGGGCTGGGGGCCCCTCTGGGCCCCCTTTAAATTTAATAATTTTGCCCCCGGGATTTGGCCCCCCCGGGGGCTAATTATAAAAAAAGCCCTGTTTTATTTATTTATTTTTTACAGCAGGAGCCGCGCACCCTGCGCGCACTTTCCGTTTAAAAAAACAAAGAATTTGGGGGGCCCTGGGAGTCCTTCTGGGACCCCCTAAGCAGGTCTAGAGGGTCTGGGTATTTCTACCCTGCCCCCTTTATACGTTTTGCACACTTATTCCACAGACTTCTTCAGCCTCGCTTCTACCGAGGCACAAAATGGCTGCCAACAGTTCTTGGTTTCGAATGTTGACAACCACTTGACAGCCAATTAGCATTCAGCGCGTGATCGGGAGAGTGCGCTCAGGGTGCGCTCAGGGTGTGCGGATCCAGCGTGGACATAGATATATATGTACTTTTAACTGTAATTTTCTCAGGAACTACTGAACAGATTGACACCATTTAAGCAAAAGGCACGAGTCTGAACTGAGGACCACCTCTTTGCCAAATTTGGTGTAATTCCGTTCAGCAGTTCGGGCTGTAGCTGCGGCTAAAGGTCCTAAGGGAAATTGCATGGGGAAAACACGTTTTGGAACCCCCTTTTTCTCGGTCCCCCCTACACGAATCATCCCGAGACTTTCAGGATAGAAGCGGACCGGAGCTGGCCAAAAGTTTTGAACATTTTGCGAAGATTCATCAATCGGCGCCAACGTTATTGGGAATAGAATGTTGCGGATTTCCTATGGAAAATAGGTCCTAACTATAACTACCTACTGGCGACCGCCAGTAGGTAATATATATAAATATATATATATATAAATATACACATACATATCAAACAACAAAGTTACCCTTTCCGGTGAGTTGCACTCGCTGGTTGGAATTACGCTGTTTTCTCACAAACAACCCAGGCTCAGACACCACCTTGCTGTAGTAGTGCCAACGCGTTTCGGGCTTGGCGCCCTTCGTCACAGGCAAATCTCACAAAGAACGGCAAGGTGTGACCACAAGAATGTTCCCTTCTTTTATTCTCAAGCTCCATACAGGTGAGTAAAATTTGCAAAGTATCATGGGTCTTGTAGTCCAATTTTCATTACCCACGTGGGTCGCCGCCGTTCTGAGGAAAATAAAACAGTATCAAAGGCAAGTTGTAAAAATGTCCCGCACTGTTATGCTTGCAATTCACACAGCACCATCCAGCTCTACTCATGAACTGCCCCAATAAGCAGCTTGAGGACCCTCCAGGGTTTTGAGGCGGTGCAAGCTTGTGACCCGGGCAGGCCACTAAACATCAAACAACAAAGTTCCCCTTTCGGGTGAGTTGCACTCGCTGGTTGGAATTACGCTGTTTTCTCACAAACAACCCAGGCTCAGATACCACCTTGCTGTAGTAGTGCCAACGCGTTTTGGACTTGGCGCCCTTCGTCACAGGCAAATATCACAAAGAACGGCAAGCTGTGACCACTAGAATGTTCCCTTCTTTTATTCTCAAACTCCACACAGGTGAGTAAAATTTGCAAAGTATCATGGGTCTTGTTGTCTAATTTTCATTACCCACGTGGGTTGCTGCCGTTCTGAGGAAAATAAAACATATATATATATATATATATATATATTTTAATGATAAAATGGGCGCTGTGCAACAGAATCATGCGTGGTGCCTGTGTGCTGTGTTTACATTAATTAAGCAAAGAGTTCTTGCTGAGGGCTAAAACAAGCTATACAGTAAGGACACAGTAAAAGGTTCAGTCCTTATGGGAGGTTACAAATGAAAAAAAGGCGAACCTAAGGAGGGACTAACAAGCCTATTAACGAATCAGAAGCCAGTGTTTACGAAGGGCATTGACATAAGCCAATGAAAATATGGGCGGAGAGTAGGTGAGGCTTCAAGTCCATACACGAATACAGCATGCCTCGCAGCAGTGCATGCGCTGCCCAGGCTCGACCTAAAAATGGCGCACACAGAGAGGGAGGGAGAGCTTATACTTCACATGCTTTATTTAACTCTGCATTCCTTACGAGTATTTCTTTTTTCCTGCACGTTGTGAAACGTTTTTGCTTTTTTTTCAGGCAGCCTATTACTCTTGTGTAGTGCATAATCTGAATTGAGTCGCATCCAAGTGTTCATAATGGGGCACAATTAAGTTGTGGCTGAAGGCAGCGCGAGATCCTCTCAGTGCTTGTCAAGGGCAAAACGATGTTCAGAATACGTGGCCATCCAATCCTTGGCCTCTCTGCTGTGCACCCAGAGCAATGGTCACGCATGTCAGTTACTGCTGAGATTCTATGCAAATGAGTGGGTAGGGTGGCACTCTAGGAAAATGTAAATATATTATACTTAAGTAATGCTACTACTATTAAATGTCCCGCCACTTTCAGGGACCCCTACTTTTTAAAATTCCACTTAAAGCCCTGCACACAACTATCAGCCAGTGTTCCTCAGTACTCCTGATCTGCAGCACTCTCTGATCCCGGGACCCAATCACAGCTCTCCAGTGCTCCACACCCGAGCCTTACTTGAGGATGAAAAGAAGGGATGAGCAGGCAGGACTCAGATAAGGACACCCCACCCCCAGCCCTGTGACTCTAAATCAGCCTCCCTCGCCCTGTGCGCCCACCCCGTGCTCCACTTCCACAGCCTACCCACAGCGGGGAGTCCAAGCCACTGAGCACAAAGCACAGGCAGTTCCTTCCCCGCTGGGGAAAATCCCGCTCCTTTCGGGCGGGGAGGGGCCTTTGGCAGTGCTGTCCTGAGAGAGAAATCCAGGCCAGAATGTGCCGGAGTTGACCAGTTTGGAGACACTTAGAGCCGGTCACCCTTCCCACATGTTGGTAAATGCTCTCGACTGCACTGAAGTGGGCGGGACTCTAATTCCCGGACGCACGACTGCCAAAACCTGCCAACTTCTTGGCAGCGCAACTTTTAGCGGACCCACTCTGAGGGTCAGGAAGGAGTAGTCACAACAATAATGAATCACTGCCGCCAAGCGGTCATTTGGAGTATTGCCGGTATAAAATCATAGTTTCCACCTGGGCAGGTTTTTAGGTGTCGCGCCTAGCGGGGCACTGCGCGAGACATTTAGTAGGTGAAAAACATAGGGGCAGATTTACAATAACTGACGCATCCCTGTATATCAGCAGGGATGCACCAGTTATTTTGCGTCACCGCAGACACCTCTAGCGCCACCATGGATGCGCCGCACCATGGGGCTAGAATAGATAGATGCGTGACGCATCTGCTGCCGTAAAGATGGCGTATTGCTGGAGTTGCGTCGCAAGCGCGACGCAGCTCCAGCAAGGCTTGGGGTGCCCCTATGCCTAATATGCTGCGTCAATCCTTACGCCTGCTTCAAGCAGAGGCAGGCTTTTGACGCAGCATGTACATCATAATGTCTGTTCTAAAGGTTACGGTGTACTTAGTTTTAAACAAAATCAAGCAAAAATATGTTCTTAATAAAGTTTGACGATTACAATGTAAGGCCTCCTCAATTGCGCTTTTTGACCATGTCGCTATGCAGGGGCAAGGAGGTGCAACACTGCCACCTACTGGTACATGTTCTCTTCCTAGGTCTGTCTGAAATGATAGCAGTCACTCAACCATCTCACTCGCTCCTTTTCTGCAGCTCAGTTTCCACTAAAGCATGGGTCTTCAAAGGGGGGATGTAAGGGGGCCTCAGGTAATCCCATGGGGGGGGGGGGCTCCAGGCTCTGGCCAAAATAAGCATTATGCTCTGTAATAGGCCATCACTAACATATTTTGTCATTTATATCCCAGCTGGGAGTTTGTGTCATAGGGGAAGAGATTCCAAATATTCTTCAAAACGCCCATCCACACATTGTGGATACTTTCAATAGATACAATTTAATAGAATAATTGTGAAAAACTTTGAGGGTGGGCGATGATTTTTTTCTTCCAGTTGGGAGGCAGGGTAGGGTGACCAACTGGCATAGGTGCAAATTCAGGACGGTGAGTGTAAAAATTCAGGACAAAGGGACAACATTCAGGACAAAAATTCAGGACAAAAGGTCAAAATTCAGGACAAAATGTAAGTTTTACAGATACGTCAGAGGAGGTTGCGCAATAGTATATAAGTAAATAAATATACAACCACCTAAGTACAAGTCCAAATAAGTTTATATTAATTAGGTTGAGACAATTGTGCACTTCACGGTTTTTCAGTATGCCTGCAGCTTTCTACCTTAGACGATTCACAATTCGCATCTCGCTCCAGCAGGTACATTAGTCACCAGACAATGGTGAACCACACCTGAATATAACTGAGGCCGCTTTTATTGTTGATGGAAAACTACTGGATATACAAGGAACCTTGCAGTGCCAGCCCCCCGTAACAACCACCCTCCAGTGGTGCCCCCCATCTTCGCATAGACCGTCTCTCATGTGTATTTAATTTCTTTTATAGTGTTACTCATCCCAAGTATGTAGGGCAGGGTGTCGGAGTGCGTTAATTCAAACACACATTATATAGAGACAATGACTCATATTAACGTGAAAGTCAATGTATGGGGAATGTTAGTTAAGATAATGGGTGCTACAAGGTGTAATCATTCTTTTATCTATCATTCAGTCTTTCACCATTCATTCTGTCCTTCCATCTATGTGCCCATCTATATCCAAACATAATCAAGCATTTGCAAACCTATCCATCATGTATCCTTCCATCAATCATTTCACTCATCCATCCCTCCATCCACCCTTTCCCTTATTTATCCATTATTCATCTACCCACCCATTCACTCCATCCATCCGTACAGTCATCCATCCACTCTTCTACCCATCCATTTACTCATCCATCCAGCTATTTACCCTTTCACCCATCCAACCATCCTTTCACTTACTCATCCATCCACCCAATCACATATCCTTCCACCCATTCTCCCTTTCAGTCATTCATCCTCCCTTTCTCTCTCCATCCCCCTTTCACTTATCCATCCATCCACCCACCCACTCATCCATTCATGAATCCATCCATTGATCCTATTACTCATCCATCCTTTCACTCATCCATCCATCCGTTCTCTCATCCATCCACCC
This sequence comes from Triturus cristatus, assembly GCF_964204655.1. Lineage (NCBI taxonomy): Eukaryota > Metazoa > Chordata > Amphibia > Caudata > Salamandridae > Triturus > Triturus cristatus. The sequence goes on from NC_140590.1 coordinate 1,717,915,298, forward strand.
TTTCACTTCTTCACTCATCTATCCATCCTTTTGTCTATCTATCCCCTTTACTCACTCATCAATCCTTACATCCACCCTTTCACTCATCCATCCATCCATTCACATTCACCCATTAATTCATCAATCCATCCATCCACTCATCCATCCACCAATTCACTCGCCCATCATCTACCCTTTCACTCATCCATCCATCCATCCATCCATCCTTTCACACACCCATCCACCCTTTTGCCCATCCATCTACCCTTCCACCCATACATCCATCTATTTACCTTTTCTCTCATCCATACTTCCACTCATTCACTCATCCATCCATCCTTTCTTTCATTATCTATCCATTAACCCTTTCATTCATCCATTCATCCTTTCAGCAATCCATCCTGCCATTCACACATTCCTTCACTTATTTGCTCACCCACCTTTTCACATTATGAGCTAAGCCTTTGTCTGCAGAGTTGCAGACAGAAGAGGCCCATCAAGAACTTCACCTTGCTGTAGTTCCTAAAGCAAGGGGTGGGGGAGAGTTCACTATGCCCCTGCACATAGGCAGTCTGAAAACGTAGAAGTCATGAGTCATGCATGGTCCACAGTGCCAGGATGTGAGGTGACTGTGACATGGCGTTGTTTCCAGGGCTTTAAGTGGTGTAAAAATGGGGGGGGGGTCTCTTCAAAGGGGGTGTTCAATGTAATTAAAGGCGTGGTTTAAAACACCTAGGCTAAAAATCTGCGCTTAGCATAGTGTTCCGCCCGACTGGTATTATGTTGTTTCTGTCATTGCATCCAGATATATAATACAGCAAGTATCATTACACCAACAAGCCAGTGCTATTGGCTTTGTCAATGGTTGTTAGTTGCTTAAAATAAAAATGCAGCAACCATGGCTTTGTTGAATATAATATTGAAAATACTTCAGTTATAAAATGATGAGATAGTGAAAGAACGATATCCCGTTCTTTTTAACTTGTTTCACAGGCTTCTTTACATAAACTGTTTCTAACGTTGCAGCATGGCCGTTTTACGGTTATCTAACAGAATGCCCTGCTGTACACTGAGGCCGGAGGAAGCCGCCACATGCTTTAACAGCCCAGACTGCCCCATTGACATTCAGTATGTGGCAATTACCCGGCATACAGAATGAAAATGGGCAGGTGGGGCTGCTCTTGTGCTCCAGGAGGAGTGCGAGGTGGCCCCATTGGGGGTGGGGGTGAGGCCTCTCACAGGGGAGCAGTGCTGATCCCTGTGACGGCCATAATTACGGACAAAAGGCGTCCGTAAAAGGGATCCTCACGGACAACGGACGTGAGGTCCAAATTACGGACGGTCCGTGAAATTTACGGACGGTTGGTCACCCTACAGGCAGGGCATTAAAAAGTTTGAAGACCACTGCACTAGAGTGTCCATGCCACGTTTGGACTCAGGACAAGTGTTTTGAGACTGTTCCTTATTCGTTCCGGTTTGGGCCAGAGCTGGCGACTTTGGAGCTGGGGAACCAGGTTCGAGTCTCGGCTTCGGCTCAACAATCCTGTGACTCTGGGCAAATCACTTAATCTCCCTGTGCCTAACAAAAACTGAATGTGTCCCGTGTGTAATGTCACTGGTGCCCATGTAGAGCGCTCCAATACCTTCGGGTCAAGTTTGCGCTATATAAAACTGAATAAAAAGTTTTAAAAATTGTACATTCCCTGGTAGGCAGAGCCGGAATACACATGTGGCAGGCTCTTCTTTGACCGGGTCAGTGTGCCTCCAACAACACTTGATGTGCCTTCACATATACCAAGTTGCCAACATTTGTAGTCCGCAGCGAGGGCGAGTTCACACCACACAGAGGTACAGTCCAGGAGTGACTCAAGGTGTCACGCATGGCTCTGGACCACTTGGCAGGTGCGGTTTAAATCTAATCCAACCAGATTTCTCAGAAGAAAAAACATACTCAGCATGATTGCAATAAAGATGGACGTGATCTAGCTGCTGATTGCTAGCAGATAGAATTTCCCTTAAATCACTTTGCTTTACAAGAAAAAATAATCTGAGGTCAGTTCGCAAACATTCAGGTGAATTTCAGTAATTCACCCCATGTGCACGTGATGCTGAAGCCTGGCCATCATTTCTCAATTTTTGTAGTAGTCAATTTGCTTGTGACATAAATAGGTCGAGCAAATTATGCGATTCGCAGAAACACCATTTTTCAACTGCTCTGTCGCAAAACTGTGCACACGCAGGTGTACATGGCCAAGTACAAAATGAAACAAGCATTGGCATAGCCAATAGGTCTCTCCTTTGGGACCTTATGTGTTTAGCCATGCAACACTTGATGTTGTTGCACCAAGGATATTGTGCTGGATAACCAAACACTTATAAGGTCCCAAAGGCGAGACATATTGGCTATGCCAATGCTTGTTATAATCGGCCTGGCCTTCTATTGTAAAGTCCAGGCTGATTAAAATGCTTGGAAAAGCAGTGAAATCTGATAGCTTTTCCGTTTTTTCACGTAAACCTAAAACAGCAATGATATAAAACATTTAAAAATATTTCGCTGCTCTCTAAATCGTTTCAGAATGATTATCAGAGCAAACAGAGGGCGAATTATCTTGCGCCAAAAGCATCCTGACAATTAATTTTACTTGAATTTTTTTGCACCTGGCAGCTCTTGGATGTTCCAGGAAAGCAAAACATATACAAATGGGCGGTATTTTTTCCAAGAAAAGGTAGCCACCCCAATTAGAGATTTCCTGTCTTGTATCACAATCACAAACACAGCGCCCTGTAAATATTGCGCAAATCTTTTTGGGCAGGACAGCGTCTCGTCTTTTAATCATAAGATCGTTGGATGAGGAAAATTGTAGAACATCAACAAACACTTTGCCCTGCGCCACCCTTGCCCATTTCCCGTTAGTGTTTGATCCCCACGCCCCCCTCTCTCCAGGCCTTTTGCCCCTCCCCCTCAGTTGTAGACCTTTTAAATGCTGGGGACCGCGCCACCCGAGTTCTTTTTGATTTTTGATGATGACCATGACCGGATGTTCCCTGTGCCTGCGACGACGATGATCCGACGCTCCTCGAGGCCATCTTGCTCCAGCGCCAGCGCAGTGACGATCGGACCGCGGACCTTCCTGCATCAGTGGAATCGGTGGATCGGATCTCCGGTGGTGGTGATTTCTGCATCAGCGGTGCTCGTGGCTTCTTCCGAGCACCAGAGAAGGCCTGAGGACTGACCCCCGTGATCCCTCCCAAGCAGCCAGCCAGCAAGTCGACCTGGTAAGCGCCATTTTCTATCCTTAGTGATCGATGGGCCCTGCTTTCTTGATTTACTTATCCTGTATGTCGATTTTTGCTTAATTGCTTGCTTAAACTGCTGCAGCTTGATTTTCTTTTTTATAATCTGATTACAATGCATTATTGATGCTCTCTGTTTGACTTATTTTTATTCAGATTTCTTCAGATTGCAAGTTCTCATGTATGCGCTCTGCTTGACTGATTTTACTTTCAGACTGCAATTTATGTGCTCTGCCTGATTGATTTTTATTCAGATTGCATTTATCACCTATGCGCTCTGCTTGATTGACTTTTACCCTGATTGCATTTTATCATTTTTGGGCTCTGCTTGACTGATTTTACATTCACATTGCAATTTACGTGCTCTGTCTGATTGATTCATATTCAGATTGCAATTTATCATCTATGTGCTCTGCTTGATTGATTTTTTCTCAGATTGCATATTACCAGCTATGCGCTCTGCTTGATGAATTAATTTTGTACTGAGACTCATCATTTATGCACCCTGCGTGATTGCTTGAAACTCTTTCGCGCCCCGATTCCTGGCGGGAGACTCGCGGTCCGACCCGCTCCGCCCTCTCTCCCAGGACTGAGAGTCCATACCCTGTGCGGCTGAACCCCAAAAGCTCAGCCCTTGCCCTCTAGCTCCCCCCACCAAGCAGCACCAACCATGGAGTCCGACGTCACGGCCCAACCAGACAACACCGAAGACGACATGGAATGGAAGATCAAGGCAAAGAGAGGACGTGAATCGTGCCCTAACTCGCCAGAAAAAGCATCAAAGCTTGCCCGCGCACCCCCCACACACAACACGATTCAAACCTCAAACCGCTACCTTGTTCTCCAGAGCGCCCAGGACAATGACGCCCAGGACAACACGGCATCTGAACCCGGGACCTCTTCAGGTCCGCCAAAGCGACAACGGATCCCTCCCATCATCCTGAAGAACTTAGCCACCCACAAGGACTTCGTGGAGCTACTGGACGAACACTGCATCTCCCCCTTCACAATCAAGCCCCGGCAGGACCATGCCAAGATCATGCTCACCACACCTGACGACTACAGGAGCGTGACCAGCATGCTTACAGACCAGAAAATGGAGTACCACACCTTCTCACTGACCACTGCAAAAGCTCAGCGCTTTGTAATACGCGGGCTCCCAGCAAACGCATCCCTTGGGCACATCACTGGGGACTTATCGGAACTTGGACTTCCAGTCAAAAATATAACGCAGATCGTCTCTCCAGCGGACAAGAACAAGAAGTTTCCCCTCTTTGTGGTAACCCTGTCGGCAAGCAAGGATGGGAAGCCAGCAGACCTCTCATCAGTCACACGGCTCTGCAGTTGCACTGTCACCACAGAAGCACCTAGAGGGAAACGAGGACCGGTCATGTGCTACAACTGCCAGCGCTTGGGGCACACCTCTGCTTTCTGCCACCATAAGCCAAAGTGCGTACGCTGTGGAGGCGAGCACACCTCTAACCAATGCACTAGGAACCGTGAAACCGAACCAGCAATATGTGCTAACTGCACAGGACCCCACCCAGCAAGCTATCGCGGCTGTCCCTACCTGCAGAAGGCAAAGAAGGATGGACCGCGCAAACCACCCCAACCACAAAAGACTTCCCCACACTCAACTGCAACAGACCAGGGACAAAGGAAGAGTTACAAACCTACATTGGCACATAGGATCCCAACTGGCAATCCAACCAACAGCCATAGCGACGCGCATGTGGATGGAAGAACATACGCTGAAGTAACAGGACCCAAACAGAACAGCCCACCACCACCACCACCACCGCCACCAACACCAACACCACCACGACCACCTGCCCCAGCACCATCCTGTGAAATCGGCTCAGCCATCAACTGGCAGGAACTCATCACGAAGATTGCGAAAACAATCGCAGACATGAACATCCACCTTTTGGTGACAATGGTGGCGAATCTCATCGCCAGACTTTTCCACGGTGAAGAAAACACACACAATGGCAGCAAAATCTAAAGGAAACTCCCTCTTCTTGATGTGGAATGCTAACAGCATTCAGAAGAAAACTGCAGGACTCCTGCACCTGATGGAAACCATGGATGTGAGCATAGCGCTTATCTCCGAGAACCATCTCCAAGGTATCCAGAAGCTCAACCTAGCAAACCACAGGGTGTACCGCACAGATCGCACCACCGGAGCCAAGGGCGGAGGAACAGCGGTGATTGTCAGCACAAAAGTGAAGCACCACGAGATCTCACTACCACCAGTGGGGAGCATTGAAGCAACTGGCATACAGATCCAGACATCTGCAGGCCCCCTACGGCTGATTGCCGCCTACTCACCCCCAGGCAAGCTAAGCCCGAAGGACTTGGATGCCTTATTGGACCCCCGCATCCCAACATTAATTGGCGGAGACCTAAATGCCAAGCACCAGTGCTGGAACTCTCGCGTGGTAAACAGCAAAGGACACGCTCTACTTGCCCACTCAAAGAAGGAGGACTTTGTAGTGGCTGGCCCAACTCAACCAACACACTACCCAGGCTCTGCACTGCATAAACCGGACGTTCTGGACATCGTCGTCATGAAGAATCTCTCCCAGTCTATGGAGCTGGAAACCTTAACTGCACTGACGTCCGACCACAACCCAGTGTTGATCACAGTTGGCGACGTGCTTGAAGACCAACAACAGGGCACCAGACACAACTACAAGAAGGCAGACTGGAGCTTATACAAGAGAAGCCTGGAGGAGACACTGGCCCCTGGCCCTCTACGCTGCATTGAAGACATTGACCAGGCAGTCCACCACTTCACAGCTGCAGCCCACACTGCCATCGAGCGCAGCGTTCCTGAGCAGAAACTCCAACGCTGTTCTATCTACGACCTCCCGAACGGCATCCAGCAGTCGATTGCTGAAAAGAACAGAGCCCGGAGAGAGTGGCAAAGGAATCGCACCCCCGACCTGCTGAAGAAATACAACGAGCTGACAAGACAGCTGAAGATGCAAAAAAGCCAGCACAGAGGTGAAAAGTGGGAAGCAGCTATGGCTAACTTAAAGGACTCGGACAACTCTCTCTGGAGAATGACCCGACGCTTGACTGGGAAGAAGGAACCAAACCCACCGATACAAGGGAAGACTCACTTGGCATGCAGCAACAGGGGCAAGGCTGAGGTCTTTGCTGACACGTTGGAGGCATCCTTCAGGCCTAACCAGGCTAGCAAACTGGCAACAGAAGTTGAGCTAGAGGTCGCTAAGCACCACCGGGAGCACCCACCAGAAACCGAAGCTGCAAACATTGAGGAATGCTCCACAGGCGAGTTATCGGCCCTGGTAAAGACACTAAAAAATGGCAAGGCACCAGGAAAAGACAGAATAGTCAACCATGCCATCAAGATGCTCCCAGATGCCGCAGTGGATCACCTCGCTGAGATATTCAACGCCTGTATGCAGCACCAGTATTTCCCTAATGCCTGGAAAGAAGCAAGAGTCATCATATTCCCCAAGGCTGGGAAACCACTACGAGATCCTGCAAATTACCGCCCTATAAGTCTGCTATCTGGCCTATCAAAGCTCTTCGAAAATGTTATCCTTGCCCGTCTTGTGGACTTTGCGACAAGCGAAAACCTCCTCGCCAAAGAACAGTTTGGGTTCCGGAAAGACCACTCGACCAATCACCAACTCCTCAGAGTTGTCGACATCATCAGCCATGGATTCAACATCAACAAGTCCACTGGAGTAGTCTTTCTGGATGTAGCCGAAGCATTCGACCGAGTATGGCATGAGGGACTGCTTTGCAAACTCATCAAGCTCAAGTTTCCAAGCTATCTGATTAAACTGCTGTCTAGCTACCAGTCAAAACAGACCTTTCACGTGGCGGTACGAGACGAATGCTCAACGCCATGCCCAATCCTTGCTGGAGTACCCCAGGGATCAATCCTAGGACCATTCCTCTTCAACATATTCACAAACGACATCCCCACGGACCTAAAGAAGACTGATCTGGCTCTTTACGCCGATGATGCAGCAGTCATCTCCCAATCCTTCAGCGAACAGGAAGTGGCCAAGAACCTTGAGGCATCACTCAGCAGACTCTCCGAATGGTACAGCGACTGGCAGATCACCCTGAACACTAGCAAAACCACAGCAACACTATTCACCAGGAAGCTGAACAGAAAACACCCAGCGATCCTCCTCAACGGGGACGAGATCAAATGGGAAAACAGAAGCTCCTACCTGGGGGTGACTCTGGACTCTAAACTCACATGGAGAAACCACATAGAGAAGACCTGCCAGAAAACAGCAACAAAACTGTCTGCATTATACCCACTCCTGAAGACCAAGTCGATGCCCTTGCAGAGCAAGGTGCGAGTAATCACCGCAATAATTCGACCAACCATGACGTACGCTGCACCAGTTTGGAGTGGCTGCCGCCCGCAACATCGGCAAGACCTGCAGAGACTACAGAGCAAGGCCTTACAGATTGCAGCAGGTGCTCCAATCTTCACAAGAACAGCAGACCTCCACAGAGACCTAGGCGTTGAGATGTTGGACGACCATCTCCGCAAACTCAACAGGACATTCTACAAAGGACTGGATCAAAAAGATAACCCACTGATCAGGAAACTTGCAGACATTTCTACAAACCCATTTGACCGCTACCCGAGGCCCATCGAAGCGCTAAACTTGTGAAACTGAAACAGCAACACAGCAACCAAAAACTCTTCACTGCCTGAGGGCAAATCGCCCCGGCAGGTACCCGAAAATCATCACTGTCGGAAGGCAACCGGCACGGCAGCCATCAAAAGCTCATCACCGCCAGAAGACATTTGGCAGACGAATACAAGACTCTGCGATAAAACTTGCTGACACTTCCGCAAACCAAATTGACCGCAACCCGCGGCCTATCACAGCGCTGACCTTGTGATCCAACCTCAACTGTGACAAAGCGTCACACATCAAGAAGACAACCGAAACAGCGACTAAAAAACTCAAAATGAATGTGGAGTAATGAGGCTATCGCCTTGGTATCCAAAAACTCACCACTGTCAGATGAAATCTGACAGGCGAAAACAAGACACACGGACCCCTGAGTTCATCCTCTCTTTGGAAGTGACGAGTTCGGCTGGTGGAGCTCGCCGTCAAGCCCGTTCCTTTGGGGGCTTCAGTGGTCCGCCAGCCCCCCCCTCTGCAGACCCCTGACCCCTCGAGTCTCCCTGTCACCCCCTCTGCGCCACGGCTTCACCAGAATGTAGGGCCTGGGTCTCCTCACCTGCGCCCTGCTCCAAGCAACTTCGGCAGGACCACCCGAACCATAAGTGAACCGGCCTGTAAGGCACTGGGAGGGAGGCTAAGATGGGGGAGACCTCTCCTCTGACGTCAGGGGCTCGAGCCTGCGGGAGAGCCCGGATTCTGCGTGATTCGTATAACCCGGGCTTAGAGCCAGGCTCGAGAAGCGCATGCGATGTGACGGAGAGCTGCTGAGCCCGAGGCTGTAAGGTTGAAAGCAAGAGACAGATATGGTGTTTGAACTTTGATCAGACTGTAAAACCTGTGTGACCTATGGGAATCCTCCTCTTTCCAAAGCCCGAACCAGTAGGCCTGTGTAACCCCACAGATTACTCTGCTTTCTAAAGCCGGAGTCCCGAAGATCTGTGTACACTAAGGGGTAGCCCCGCTTTCTAAAGCCCAGGCGTGTATGTTCTGTGTGGCCTAAGGAATTGTTTAAAGCCTGTAAGGCCCATGTAGTCTAAGGAGTAGCCACACATTCTAAAGCCTTTGTTAACCCAGGAATAGATATACTTTCTAAAGCCACAACGTGTAAGTGAAGCTGACCTAAGGGATAGATTTTCTTTCTAAAGCCAGTGCCTGTATGTGCTGTTAACCTAAGGGATAAACCTGTTTCCAAAGCCAGTGCCTGTATGTGCTGTTAACCTAAGGGATAAACCTGTTTCCAAAGTCAGTGCCTGTATGTGCTGTTGACTTAAGGGGTAGAACTTCTTTGTAACCCCAGAACCTGTAGGAGATGTTAACCTAAGGGGCGGATCTTCTTTCTAAAGCCAGAGTCTCTACATGCTTTTAACCTAAGAAATAGATCTCTCTAACCCCATAACCCGTTTGAGATGTTATCCTAAAGGACTGACTGACCTGTTTCTAAAGCCAAAGCCTGTACATGTGTTAACCTAGTGGATAAACCTGTTTCTAAAGCCAGAGCCTGTACATGTGTTAATATAGGGGATAAACCTGCTTCTAAAGCCAGAGCCTGTACATGTGTTAACATAGGGGATAAACCTGCTTCTAAAGCCAGAGCCTGTACATGTGTTAACATAGGGGATAAGCCTGCTTCTAAAGCCAGAGCCTGTACATGTGTTAACATAGGGGATAAACCTGCTTCTAAAGCCAGAGCCTGTACATGTGTTAACATAGGGGATACACCTGCTTCTAAAGCCAAAGCCTGTACATGTGTTAACATAGGGGATAAACCTGCTTCTAAAGCCAAAGCCTGTACAAGTGTTAACCTAGGGGATAAACCTGCTTCTAAAGCCAGAGACTGTGCATGTGTTAACCTAGGGGATAAACCTGTTTCTAAAGCCAGAGCCTGTGCATGTGTTAACCTAGGGGATAAACCTGTTTATAAAGCCAGAGCTTGTACATGTGTTAACCTAGGGGATAAACCTGTTTCTAAAGCCAGAGCCTGAGCATGTGTTAACACAGGTGATAAACCTGCTTCTAAAGCCAAAGCCTGTACATGTGTTAACCTAGGGGATAAACCTGGTTCTAAAGCCAGAGCCTGTACATGTGTTAACCTAGTGGATAAACCTGCTTCTAAAGCCAGAGCCTGTGCATATTTTAATCTAGGGGATAAACCTGTTTCTAAAGCCAGAGCCTGTACATGTGTTAACATAGGGGATAAACCTGTTTCTAAAGCCAGAGCCGGTATATGTGTTAACCTGAGGGATAAGCCTGTTTTTAAAGCCAGAGCCTGTATATGTGTTAACCAATGGGATAAACCTGTTTCTAAAGCCAGAGCCAGTACATGTGTTAACCTAGGGGATAAACCTGTTTCAAAAGCCAGAGCCTGTACATGTGTTAACATAGGGGATAAACCTGCTTCTAAAGCCAGAGCCTGTACATGTGTTAACATAGGGGATAAACCTGCTTCTAAAGCCAGAGCCTGTACACGTGTTAACATAGGGGATAAACCTGCTTCTAAAGCCAGAGCCTGTACATGTGTTAACATAGGGGATAAACCTGCTTCTAAAGCCAGAGCCTGTACATGTGTTAACATAGGGGATAAACCTGCTTCTAAAGCCAGAGCCTGTGCATGTGTTAACCTAGGGGATAAACCTGCTTCTAAAGCCAGAGACTGTGCATGTATTAACCTAGGGGATAAACCTGTTTCTAAAGCCAGAGCCTGTGCATGTGTTAACCTAGGGGATAAACCTGTTTATAAAGCCAGAGCTTGTACATGTGTTAACCTAGGGGATAAACCTGCTTCTAAAGCCAAAGCCTGTACATGTGTTAACCTAGTGGATAAACCTGTTTCTAAAGCCAGAGCCTGTACATGTGTTAATATAGGGGATAAACCTGCTTCTAAAGCCAGAGCCTGTACATGTGTTAACATAGGGGATAAACCTGCTTCTAAAGCCAGAGCCTGTACATGTGTTAACATAGGGGATAAACCTGCTTCTAAAGCCAGAGCCTGTACATGTGTTAACATAGGGGATAAACCTGCTTCTAAAGCCAGAGCCTGTACATGTGTTAACATAGGGGATACACCTGCTTCTAAAGCCAGAGCCTGTACATGTGTTAACATAGGGGATAAACCTGCTTCTAAAGCCAAAGCCTGTACATGTGTTAACATAGGGGATAAACCTGCTTCTAAAGCCAAAGCCTGTACAAGTGTTAACCTAGGGGATAAACCTGCTTCTGAAGCCAGAGACTGTGCATGTGTTAACCTAGGGGATAAACCTGTTTCTAAAGCCAGAGCCTGTGCATGTGTTAACCTAGGGGATAAACCTGTTTATAAAGCCAGAGCTTGTACATGTGTTAACCTAGGGGATACACCTGTTTCTAAAGCCAGAGCCTGAGCATGTGTTAACATAGGGGATAAACCTGCTTCTAAAGCCAAAGCCTGTACATGTGTTAACCTAGGGGATAAACCTGGTTCTAAAGAACAAGTTACTTACCTTCGGTAACGCTTTTTCTGGTGGATACAGTATCTGCCTGTGGATTCCTCACCTTGTGAATATCCCCTGCGCCAGCAACATTCGGAAACTTTTGTAGCAGTCCACGCCGATGGGGTCGAAGATGACGTCACAGAGGCACGGCTCCGCTCGCGACTCCACTGACGTCACCGGCTCCATAAGAAGACCTCCTCGGCGTGATGACGTCAGTTCCGCCCCTTTTTTCCGTGCCTTCGAGGCACACGGACGGACTGACAGCAATATGTACATAAACAGCATACACAGTACACAATATGCATATCAACACACACAGTGTGGAAAAGAAACATCAAAGCACTAGAAATAACCCAATGTCCTTGACAGTCATAAATACATTTGAAAACATCAATAGAATTACCGTCATAGAGTCACTGGAATAGAAGGATGGACAACGGGGAGGCGGGTGGGTCAGTGAGGAATCCACAGGCAGATACTGTATCCACCAGAAAAAGCGTTACCGAAGGTAAGTAACTTGTTCTTCTGATGGATACATCTGCCAGTGGATTCCTCACCTTGTGAATAGATTCCACAGCAGTCCCCACTCCCGGAGGAGGGTGTCCATCCCCCTATACCAGAAAATCCTGAAGGACGGAACGGGCAAAATGTCCGTCCCTCCTCACCTCAGAATCTAAACAATAATGTTTTGCAAAGGTGTGAAGGGAGGCCCAAGTTGCCGCCCTACAAATGTCCTCCACAGGAACACCCCTAGACAAAGCAGAGGTAGAAGACTTTGCTCTAGTGGAATGAGCTCTTAAACCCTCCGGAGGCTCCTTACCAGCTAGGGAGTAGCAGATCTTGATGCATAGCACAATCCATCTTGAAAGGGTGCGCTTGTGCACCGCACGACCCTTTCTGCAGCCAGCAAAGCCCACAAAGAGCTGGTCATCAATCCTGTAGTCCTTAGTCCTGTCCAGGTAAAAGCTCACCGCCCTCTTAGGGTCCAAGCGGTGAAGTCTCTCCTCCTCCTTGGAAGGGTGAGGGGGAGGATAAAAGGTAGGAAGGGTAATGGACTGCCCCAGATGGAAGGGAGTTACCACCTTAGGCAAAAACGCAGCCCTGGTCCGGAGAACCATTCGTTCAGCATGCACAGTCAAGAATGGGGGTTTTGAACTAAGAGCTTGAAGCTCACTTACTCTCCTTGCCGAAGTGATAGCAACGAGGAAAACCGTCTTAAAAGACAACAGCCTCAAGGGACACTTATGTAAGGGCTCGAAAGGAGAACCCATAAGATAAGTCAGTACAAGGTTTAAGTCCCACTGAGGTACAATAAAGGGAGTAGGAGGAAATTTATTCGTAAGGCCCTTGAGAAACCTAAGCACAATAGGTGATTTAAATAAGGACGGCTGATCCGGCAGGCATAGGAAAGCCGACAAAGCAGATAAATATCCCTTTACAGTAGCCACAGCAAAGCCTTGCTGAGCAAGAGAAAGAGCAAACTGCAGAATGTTAGACAAACGAGCCTTCAAGGGATCAATCGACCTCTCTCCACACCAGAGAACGAACTTAGACCACCTATAGGAGTATATGGATTTGGTGGAGTGTCGCCTGGCCGATAAAATAACATCCACCACATCTGGCGGGAGAGAGAAAGAATTCAGGTTGCCCCGTTCAATCTCCAGGCATGAAGGTGTAAGCTCTGGAGGTGGGGGTGTAGAACCTGCCCCTCCGACTGCGAGAGGAGGTCTGCCCTCAGAGGGAGACGGAGCGGAGGGCACGAGGAGAGGTGGAGAAGATCTGTGTACCACACCCTTCTTGGCCAATCCGGGGCGATCAATATAACTTTGGCCCGGTCTTGGCGAATCTTCCTCAGAACCCGAGGAATCAAGGGTATGGGAGGAAACGCGTAAAGGAGTCGTGAGCCCCAACTCAACTGAAACGCGTCCCTCAACGCCCCCTGCATCGGATACTGGAGACTGCAGAATGACAGGCAGTGCGCGTTCTCGAAAGTGGCAAACAGATCCACCCGAGGAGTTCCCCACGTCCGAAAGACGTGACGAACTACATCCGGATGGAGCCTCCACTCATGGTCGGCGGAGAACTGCCGACTGAGACTGTCCGCACGCACGTTCAGCACCCCGGCCAGATGATTTGCCATCAGACAAATCTGATGGTCCTGAGCCCAGGACCATAGACGCAGGGCCTCTCTGCAGAGACAAAGAGACCCCACTCCTCCCTGTTTGTTTATATACCACATCGCGGTAGTGTTGTCCGTCAGGACTTGAACAGACTGACCGCGAAGGGAAGGGAGGAAGGCCTTGAGCGCCAAGCGTATCGCCCGTAACTCCAGAAGGTTGATGTGAAGCAACCTTTCCTCTGGAGATCAAAGACCCTTGATCTCCAGTTCCCCCAGATGCGCACCCCACCCTAAGGTGGATGCATCCGTTATCACTGTGGTCACCGATGGAGGTAGATGAAAGGGCCTTCCTTGAGACAGATTGCCCTCCACGCTCCACCAAGATAGATCCGCTGCAGCTTCTCTGGAGATCCTCACAGACTCCCTGAGATCCCCTTTGTGCTGATACCACTGCTTGCGGAGGCACCACTGGAGCGCCCTCATGTGCCAGCATGCATGGTTGACCAACAGTATGCAGGAAGCAAACAGACCGAGCAGGCGAAGGACCTTCAGAACTGGAACAACCGCTCCGCTGAAAAACAAAGGAATCATTTCCTGTATGTCGAGAATCCTTTGAGGAGGAGGGAATGCTCGACACACAGTAGTGTCCAGTACCGCACCTATGAACAGGTTGCGCTGAGAGGGCACCAGGTGAGATTTGGGCACGTTGATCGAAAAACCCAATCTGTACAACAGCCGAGTTGTATCCTGCAGATGACACAGCACCTTCTCCGACGACTCCGCCTTGATCAGCCAGTCGTCCAAATAAGGGAAAACCGAAATTCCCGATCTTCTGAGATGGGCTGCCACCACTGCCATCACCTTTGTGAAGACTCGAGGTGCCGAAGTAAGACCAAACGGGAGGACCGCAAACTGATAATGTTGCGACCCTACCGTGAAACGGAGATACTTCCTGTGCGACTTCAGAATGGGGATGTGAAAATACGCATCCTGCAAGTCGAGCGACACCATCCAGTCCTCCTGATTCAGCGCCTGAAGAACCTGCGCAAGGGTGAGCATCTTGAACTTTTCCTGTTTCAGGTAAAAGTTCAGGATTCTGAGGTCTAGTATCGGACGCAATCTGCCGTCCTTCTTCGGGATCAGAAAATACCGGGAGTAGCATCCCTGACCCCTCTCCTGCTCCGGAACCACCTCTATCGCACCTTTCTGAAACAACTTCAGGACTTCTTCCTGCAGGAGAAGACGGTGGTCCTCCGAGCAAGCACCCTGGCAAGGAGGGTAAATTGGAGGGAATTCCCGAAAGGGAAGGGCGTACCCATTTTCTACAAGATCCAGAACCCAGAGATCTGTAGTTACAGACTCCCAATCTTGCAGAAAATGGGTAAGCCGGCCCCCCACAGGACCAACATGATCAGGAATGTCGAATCTAGGGCTGTTTTGCGGTGGTGGGAGGGGCTGAGGAAGAGGAAGAGGAGGAGGAGAGTTGACGGCCACGTGAGCGACCTCTAAGTCTTCCTCTATATCCCTTGGAGCTTTGCTGCTGCTGCTGCTGCTGCTGCTGCTGGGCTGGTCTATAAGAACGAAAACTCGCCCTTCCAGAACCTCTGTACCTCTTGAAAGTACCTCTCGGCTGGGATTGAAGGCCCAACGACCTAGCCGTAGCCTTACTCTCTTTGAAGCGCTCGAGAGCAGCATCAGCCTTCTTCCCGAACAGACCAGACCCATCAAAAGGTAAGTCCAACAAGGTCGACTGGACATCCGAAGAAAATTCGGAGGACTTAAGCCATGCACCCCTCCTGGTGGCAACTGAAGATCCCATGACCCTGGCAACTGAGTCTGCTGTATCCAAGCCACTCTGTATAACCTGGCGAGCAGCCGCCTGGGCATCCGACAGTACTTCACTGAAGCCTGCCCTATCCTCCTCCGACAGCTTCGGTGCCAACTTTTTAGCTGAATCCATAAGCGCATGGATATAGCGCCCCAATAAACAAGTCGCATTAGAAGACTTTAATGCCATACTGGCTGAAGAAAAGACTTTCTTGGCTGATTGGTCCACCTTCTTGGCCTCTCTGTCCCCTGGGACCTGAGGAAACGCACCTTTTGAACGTCCAGAACAAGCAGCCTGAACGACCAGACTTTCAGGTGAAGGGTGTGATGACAAAAACTCAGGATCCCCCGGAGCCACCCTATATCTCCTTGCAACCACCTTGGACACCGCAGGAGCTGAAAAAGGCTTGCGCCACACATCCAACACAGGCTCCAATATTGCTTCATTAAAAGGCAACAGCGGCTCTGACACCGCAGTTGGAGAGTGCAACACCTCAGTCAAGATATTGGACTTGAACTCAACAGATGGCAATTGAAGGTCCAACAACTCTGCAGCCTTTCTGATTACAGCATGATAAGGTGCCGCGTCTTTAGAAGGTTCATCTGAAGGAGGAGTGATCTCCCACTCCGGAGACAAATCCAACCCACTTGCCTCCTTCAACTCGTCAAACACCTCATCGGATTCGACCAATTCTCCCTCTTCAGCCTCATCCATAAGATAGCGCCTCTCCTCCAGCACTCTCTGCGCCTCCCTCCTGGAACGGATCCGCACCTGCGGCGTCGGCGGCGCCGTCATCGAATCCGACGGCGCCGGCAGAGGCGTCGAACGCGGATCAGCTGGAGCAGCCGGCGTCGAACGAGGTCGAGTCGGCGCCGGTGAAGAGGGAAGCGGCGTCGATGTTTTCGGCGCCGGCATCTGCCAAGACGGCGTCGCTGGGAAGAAAGGCATAAACGGTGCTTGAGGATAAACCTGCGGCACTCCCAGATTAAAAGCCATCGGACCCATCGGACCCATAGGTGCACCAGAGGAATACATGGCCCGTGAGAACACCCCATACATCGCATTGAGATAATGCGAGGGGTCCTGACCTGGATTAGGGAATGCCGGATACTGGTCAGGTAACACCGGACTCGGGCCTGCCGGCGCCGACGGTGGAACTTGCGGCGTCACAGACTCACCCGGAGCCTGATCATCCTCATCCTGGGCCGGAGTCGGAGACGGAGCCGAAGGACCTGCAGGACCTGGAGAAGCCATCGGCGCCGGAGAGGACGCCGGCACCGGCGAATCAGCCGGAGCAGGAGAAAACACAGGAGAAGGAGCAAGAGGTGAAGCCGGGACAGGAGAAGGAGACACTGACTCCCTTCGACGCCGAGCAGGTGATTTAGACTTCGACGTCGAGGCCTTATGATGAGACGAATGCCTCCTTTTCTTCTTATGCTTCTTGCTCTTTGAAGCATGTCCCGAAGTCGACTTGGAAGCCGACCTCGACCTCGACCTCGACCTGGATCTTCTTCTACCTCTTTTCTCCTTTCTCTTCATCCGGGCGATAAAGAGCTTTGCCTCTCTTTCCTTAAGAGCCTTCGAGCTCATCTTCCTGCAACACGAACATCCTTCAACATCGTGGTCCGATGACAAACACCAAACGCAGTCGTAATGCGGGTCAGTGATGGACATGTGTTTGCCACATTCATGGCAAGGCTTGAAACCAGACTTCCTTGCCGACATTCTCGAAGAAAGACAGAGAAACTTCGGAATAAACACAAAGTAACAGGTAAAGCTACCAGTAACGATTCCCGAAATCCGTTGGCGTCGTCGGCGCGGAAAAAAGGGAACTGACGTCATCACGCCGAGGAGGTCTTCTTATGGAGCCGGTGACGTCAGTGGAGTCGCGAGCGGAGCCGTGCCTCTGTGATGTCATCTTCGACCCCATCGGCGTGGACTGCTACAAAAGTTTCTGAATGTTGCTGGCGCGGGGGATATTCACAAGGTGAGGAATCCACTGGCAGATGTATCCATCAGAAGCCAGAGCCTGTACATGTGTTAACCTAGTGGATAAACCTGCTTCTAAAGCCAGAGCCTGTGCATATTTTAATCTAGGGGATAAACCTGTTTCTAAAGCCAGAGCCTGTACATGTGTCAACCTAGGGGATAAACCTGTTTCTAAAGCCAGAGCCTGTATATGTGTTAACCTGAGGGATAAGCCTGTTTTTAAAGCCAGAGCCTGTATATGTGTCAACCAATGGGATAAACCTGTTTCTAAAGCCAGAGCCAGTACATGTGTTAACCTAGGGGATAAACCTGTTTCAAAAGCCAGAGCCTGTACATGTGTTAACATAGGGGATAAACCTGCTTCTAAAGCCAGAGCCTGTACATGTGTTAACATAGGGGATAAACCTGCTTCTAAAGCCAGAGCCTGTACACGTGTTATCATAGGGGATAAACCTGCTTCTAAAGCCAGAGCCTGTACATGTGTTAACATAGAGGATAAACCTGCTTCTAAAGCCAGAGCCTGTACATGTGGTAACATAGGGGATAAACCTGCTTCTAAAGCCAGAGCCTGTACATGTGTTAACATAGGGGATAAACCTGCTTCTAAAGCCAGAGCCTGTACATGTGTTAACATAGGGGATAAACCTGCTTCTAAAGCCAGAGCCTGTACATGTGTTAACATAGGGGATAAACCTGCTTCTAAAGCCAAAGCCTGTACATGTGTTAACATAGGGGATAAACCTGCTTCTAAAGCCAAAGCCTGTACAAGTGTTAACCTAGGGGATAAACCTGCTTCTAAAGCCAGAGACTGTCCATGTGTTAACCTAGGGGATAAACCTGTTTCTAAAGCCAGAGCCTGTGCATGTGTTAACCTAGGGGATAAACCTGTTTATAAAGCCAGAGCTTGTACATGTGTTAACCTAGGGGATAAACCTGTTTCTAAAGTCAGAGCCTGAGCATGTGTTAACATAGGGGATAAACCTGCTTCTAAAGCCAAAGCCTGTACATGTGTTAACCTAGGGGATAAACCTGGTTCTAAAGCCAGAGCCTGTACATGTGTTAACCTAGTGGATAAACCTGCTTCTAAAGCCAGAGCCTGTGCATATTTTAATCTAGGGGATAAACCTGTTTCTAAAGCCAGAGCCTGTACATGTGTTAACCTAGGGGATAAACCTGTTTCTAAAGCCAGAGCCTGTATATGTGTTAACCTGAGGGATAAGCCTGTTTTTAAAGCCAGAGCCTGTACATGTGTTAACATAGGGGATAAACCTGCTTCTAAAGCCAAAGCCTGTACATGTGTTAACATAGGGGATAAACCTGCTTCTAAAGCCAAAGCCTGTACAAGTGTTAACCTAGGGGATAAACCTGCTTCTAAAGCCAGAGACTGTCCATGTGTTAACCTAGGGGATAAACCTGTTTCTAAAGCCAGAGCCTGTGCATGTGTTAACCTAGGGGATAAACCTGTTTATAAAGCCAGAGCTTGTACATGTGTTAACCTAGGGGATAAACCTGTTTCTAAAGTCAGAGCCTGAGCATGTGTTAACATAGGGGATAAACCTGCTTCTAAAGCCAAAGCCTGTACATGTGTTAACCTAGGGGATAAACCTGGTTCTAAAGCCAGAGCCTGTACATGTGTTAACCTAGTGGATAAACCTGCTTCTAAAGCCAGAGCCTGTGCATATTTTAATCTAGGGGATAAACCTGTTTCTAAAGCCAGAGCCTGTACATGTGTTAACATAGGGGATAAACCTGCTTCTAAAGCCAGAGCCTGTACATGTGTTAACATAGGGGATACACCTGCTTCTAAAGCCAGAGCCTGTACACGTGTTAACATAGGGGATAAACCTGCTTCTAAAGCCAGAGCCTGTACATGTGTTAACATAGGGGATAAACCTGCTTCTAAAGCCAGAGCCTGTACATGTGGTAACATAGGGGATAAACCTGCTTCTAAAGCCAGAGCCTGTGCATGTGTTAATATAGGGGATAAACCTGCTTCTAAAGCTAGAGCCTGTACATGTGTTAACATAGGGGATAAACCTGCTTCTAAAGCCAAAGCCTGTACATGTGTTAACATAGGGGATAAACCTGCTTCTAAAGCCAGAGCCTGTACATGTGTTAACATAGGGGATAAACCTGCTTCTAAAGCCAGAGCCTGTACATGTGTTAACATAGGGGATAAACCTGCTTCTAAAGCCAGAGCTTGTACATGTGTTAACATAGGGGTTAAACCTGCTTCTAAAGCCAGAGCCTGTACATGTGTTAACATAGGGGATAAACCTGCTTCTAAAGCCAAAGTCTGTACAAGTGTTAACCTAGGGGATAAACCTGCTTCTAAAGCCAGAGACTGTGCATGTGTTAACCTAGGGGATAAACCTGTTTCTAAAGCCAGAGCCTGTGCATGTGTTAACCTAGGGGATACACCTGTTTATAAAGCCAGAGCCTGTACATGTGTTAATATAGGGGATAAACCTGCTTCTAAAGCCAGAGCTTGTACATGTGTTAACATAGGGGATAAACCTGTTTCTAAAGCCAGAGCCTGAGCATGTGTTAACATAGGGGATAAACCTGCTTCTAAAGCCAAAGCCTGTACATGTGTTAACCTAGGGGATAAACCTGGTTCTAAAGCCAGAGCCTGTACATGTGTTAACATAGTGGATAAACCTGCTTCTAAAGCCAGAGCCTGTGCATATTTTAATCTAGGGGATAAACCTGTTTCTAAAGCCAGAGCCTGTACATGTGTTAACCTAGGGGATAAACCTGTTTCTAAAGCCAGAGCCTGTATATGTGTTAATCTGAGGGATAAGCCTGTTTTTAAAGCCAGAGCCTGTATATGTGTTAACCAATGGGATAAACCTGTTTTTAAAGCCAGAGCCAGTACATGTGTTAACCTAGGGGATAAACCTGTTTCAAAAGCCAGAGCCTGTACATGTGTTAACATAGGGGATAAACCTGCTTCTAAAGCCAGAGCCTGTACACGTGTTAACATAGGGGATAAACCTGCTTCTAAAGCCAGGGCCTGTACACGTGTCAACATAGGGGATAAACCTGCTTCTAAAGCCAGAGCCTGTACACGTGTTAACATAGGGGATAAACCTGCTTCTAAAGCCAGAGCCTGTACATGTGTTAACATAGGGGATAAACCTGCTTCTAAAGCCAGAGCCTGTGCATGTGTTAACATAGGGGATAAACCTGCTTCTAAAGCCAAAGCCTGTACATGTGTTAACCTAGGGGATAAACCTGTTTCTAAAGCCAGAGCCTGAGCAAGTGTTAACCTAGGGCATAAACCTGTCCCTAAAGCCAGAGCCTGTGCATGTGTTAACCTAGGGGATAAACCTGGTTCTAAAGCCAGAGCCTGTACATGTGTTAACCTAGTGGATAAACCTGCTTCTAAAGCCAGAGCCTGTGCATATTTTAATCTAGGGGATAAACCTGTTTCTAAAGCCAGAGCCTGTACATGTGTTAACCTAGGGGATAAACCTGTTTCTAAAGCCAGAGCCTGTATATGTGTTAACCTGAAGGATACATCATATATCTAACCCCAGAGCCTGTGCATGTGTTAACCTAGGGGATACACCTGTTTCTAAAGCCAGAGCCAGTACATGTGTTAACCTAGGGGATAAACCTGTTTCAAAAGCCAGAGCCTGTACATGTGTTTACCTAGGGGATAAACCTGTTTCTAAAGCCAGAGCCTGTACATGTGTTAACCTAGGGGATAAACCTGTTTCTAAAGCCAGAGCCTGTATATGTGTTAACCAATGGGATAGACCTGTTTTTAAAGCCAGAGCCTGTATATGTGTTAACCAATGGGATAAACCTGTTTCTAAAGCCAGAGCCAGTACAGGTGTTAACCTAGGGGATAAACCTGTTTCAAAAGCCAGAGCCTGTACATGTGTTAACATAGGGGATAAACCTGCTTCTAAAGCCAGAGCCTGTACATGTGTTAACATAGGGGATAAACCTGCTTCTAAAGCCAGAGCCTGTACATGTGTTAACATAGGGGATAAACCTGCTTCTAAAGCCAGAGCCTGTACATGTGTTAACATAGGGGATACACCTGCTTCTAAAGCCAGAGCCTGTACATGTGTTAACATAGAGGATACACCTGCTTCTAAAGCCAAAGCCTGTGCATGTGTTAACCTAGGGGATAAACCTGTTTCTAAAGCCAGAGCCTGTGCATGTGTTAACCTAGGGGATAAACCTGTTTATAAAGCCAGAGCTTGTACATGTGTTAACCTAGGGGATAAACCTGGTTCTAAAGCCAGAGCCTGTACATGTGTTAACCTAGTGGATAAACCTGCTTCTAAAGCCAGAGCCTGTGCATATTTTAATCTAGGGGATAAACTTGTTTCTAAAGCCAGAGCCTGTACATGTGTTAACCTAGTGGATAAACCTGTTTCTAAAGCTAGAGCCTGTATATGTGTTAACCTGAAGGATACATCATATATCTAACCCCAGAGCTTGTACGTGTGTTAACCTAAGGGATAAGCCTGTTCATAATGCCAGAGCCCAGACATGTGTTAACCTAGGTGATAAACCTGTTTCTAAAGCCAGAGCCTGTGTATGTGTTAACATAGGGGTTAAACCTGCTTCTAAAGCCAAAGCCTGTACATGTGTTAACCTAGGGCATAAACCTGTTTCTAAAGCCAGAGCCTGTGCATGTGTTAACCTAGGGGATAAACCAGCAACTAAAGCCAAACCCTGTACATGTGTTAACCTAGGGGATAAACCTGTTTCTAAAGCCAGAGCTTGTGCATGTGTTAACCTAGGGGATAAACCTGTTTCTAAAGCCAGAGCCAGTACATGTGTTAACCTAGGGGATAAACCTGTTTCAAAAGCCAGAGCCTGTACATATGTTTACCTAGGGGATAAACCTGTTTCTAAAGCCAGAGCCTGTACACGTGTTAACCAATGGGATAAACCTGTTTTTAAAGCCAGAGCCTGTATATGTGTTAACCAATGGGATAAACCTGTTTCTAAAGCCAGAGCCTGTGCATGTGTTAACCTAGGGGATAAACCTGTTTATAAAGCCAGAGCTTGTACATGTGTTAACCAATGGGATAAACCTGTTTCTAAAGCCAGAGCCTGTATATGTGTTAACCAATGGGATAAACCTGTTTCTAAAGTCAGAGCCTGTATATGTGTTAACCAATGGGATAAACCTGTTTCTAAAGCCAGAGCCTGTACATGTGTTTACCTAGGGGATAAACCTGTTTCTAAAGCCAGAGCCTGTACATGTGTTAACATAGGGGATAAACCTGTTTCTAAAGCCAGAGACTTTGCATGTGTTAACCTAGGGGATAAATCTGTTTCTAAAGCAGAGCCTGAACATGTGTTAACCTAAGGGATAGAACTACTTTCCAAAGCCAGGGCTTGTAAGTGTTTTTATCCTAAGGGCTAGCTCTGGTTTCTGAAGCCTGCTAGGTCTGTGTACCCTAAAGGAGAGTTCCAAGTCTCCAAACCTGATCCAGCCTATTTAGCGTGTCGTGCTTCTAAAATATATTCGATAGAAGGGGAGCATGATAGGTTGTTAGAAAAATTAGAATCAATAATAAAACAGGAAAACGTTAGTTGAATGATGAGTGACTATGAATGGTGAAATGTGCAGTCCCCGGAGGTGGGGTGAGAAGCCAGCAACAGAGCAAAGAGGAAGAAGAGGGAAGGAGAAGTGCCAAGGAAGAAAGCCATTCATTATAGTAAAACATGTAGGGCTTGTGGAACCTGTCCATCTGAATTTTGGGAAAGCATGCTACTGCTGACGTCAAAATAGATACAGGTGACTTTGCATCAAGGAAGAAGGAACCCACAATTCTCCTTCTCCAGGCGACGCGGGAGTGGAACTTCAGTCTTTTGACGTTTGAAGTTGGCATGGCTGGCTCATGGCATCCCTGGGAGGTCCCCTTCACAACCACTGATGATGCAATCACTCATGGTACTGACTCCTCAATGCCATCCAGGAGTCATAGAATGAAGCCAATTCACGCCTTAAACAGCCCAGTGTATTGTTGTTTAATGTCTCTTTGCTTTGGGGATGACTTTGTAGGTCTTTCTGAAGCCCCTGTACTGAGTACCTTTGCCCCAAATGCATTTCTGGACCCTATCGGGTGATTAGCAGCGCATTAAAAATCCTGATTGATTAATTGATTGATTCAGAAAAGTGAGCCACTTTTTCCTTTTTGAGCAGACTATGTTGTTTTCCATCCTTCCTAATAAGGAGGTATACATCTCTCGTTTGGGAGGAAGACATTAGCCTTGGAAAACGCCTCATAATAAGAAGCTAAACACATTGTTTCTGTTTTTTTGAGTACAAGATCAAGGTAACAGAAGAATAAATTACCAAAATAAGACGGAAAAAGGCTCACTGCAATATATTGTTGAATCCTATTCGTGGCACCATTTATTTTGATTTTGTTGCTTGATGTGCTGTCCCCATCCTAGAACCATTTGCCTACATGCGCTGGTGGCACACTTTCCTCCTACACGCTGGTGGTACACCTTCCCACAGGCGTTGGTGGCATACCTTCCTACATGCTCTGGTGGCACACGTTCCTACATGCGCTGGTGGCTCACCTTCCAACATGCGCTGGTGGCTCACCTTCCTACATGTGCTGGTGGCTCACCTTCCTACATGCACTGGTGGCCCACCTTCCCACAGGTGCTGGTGGAACACCTTCCTATATGTGCTGGTGGCACACCCTCCTGCATGCACTGGTGGCACACCTTCCTACATGCGCTGGTGGTGCACCTTCCCACACGTGCTGGTGGAACACCTTCCTACATGTGCTGGTGGCACACCCTCCTGCATGCGCTGGTGGTGCACCTCCCACAGGTGCTGGTGGAACACCTTCCTACATGCACTCGCGGCCCACCTTCCCACAGGTGCTAGTGGAACACCTTCCTACATGCGCTGGTGGCACACCCTCCTGCATGCACTGGTGGCACACCTTCCTACATGCACTGGTGGCCCACCTTCCCACAGGTGCTGGTGGAACACCTTCCGACATGTGCTGGTGGCACACCCTCCTGCATGCACTGGTGGCACACCTTCCAACATGTGCTGGTGGCGCACCTTCCTACATACGCTGGTGGTACACATCCTGCATGCTCTGATGGCACACCATCCTACATGTGCTGGTGGCACAGCTTCCTACATGCGCTGGAGGCCCACCTTCTTACAAGCACTGGTGGCACAGCTTCCTACATGCGCTGGTGGCCCACCTTCCTATACATGCTGGTGGCCCACCTTCCTATACATGCTGGTGACACACCATCCTACAAGCGCTGGTGGCACACCTTCCTACAAGCGCTGGTGGCACACCTTCCTACAAGCGCTGGTGGCACAGCTTCCTACATGCGCTGGTGGCCCACCTTCCTACATGCGCTGGTGGCACACCAAATATTCTTTAAGTGATCCACCACAGAAGTTACACCAGTGGGAAGCATCAACGCAGGATTGTCCCTGGACTACAACTATTTGACATAGATCAAAAATATTTTTCCACTTACAAATGTGAAGATCTACCAAACTTAAAACCCTGAAAAAATACATCTGTGATGTGCTACTACTTCAAAATATAAGCCTTGAAACAGCCCTGGCCAACTTGAGCCATTGGGCGAAACACGTGTCGGCTCTTAGTATTTACCAATACGATCTCAAAATAACAGCATACAGAAATAAGGATGTAACTTCTGTGGTGGATCACTTAAAGAATATTTATTTAAAAAAAAAAAAGCTTTTTCAACAATATGACTCAATGGTTTTTCTGACTATCCCAATATCAAAAAAATTGAGGAGGAGTATTAACTTACAACGTTTTACATGAACTATCTTTTGAGGCCATAGCGGTCCAGTGCCTCGACAGAATCTCCTCCAAAACTACCTACACACTTATCGGGCAATATTATCTGGAACTGGGATACCTGGACCCTGTAAATCTACCAACACCTTCCTACATGCGCTGGTGGTGCACATCCTGCATGCGCTGGTGGTACATATCCTGCATGCGCTGGTGGTACACATTTCTACATACACTGGTGGCACACCTTCCTACATGCGCTGGTGGCACACCTTTCTACATACACTGGTGGCCCACCCTCCTTCATGTGCTGGTGGCACACCTTCCTACAAGCACTGGTGGCCCACCTTCCTACATGCGCTGGTGGCCCACCTTCCTACATGAGCTGGTGGCACACCTTCCTACACGTGCTGGTGCCACACCTTCCTACACGTGCTGGTGGCACACCTTCCTACATGCGTTGGTGGCACACCTTACTAAATGTGCTGGTGGCACACCTTCCTACAGGCGCTGGTGGCACATCTTCCTACATGCGCTGGTGGCCCAGCTTCCTACATGCGCTGGTGGCACACCTTCCTACATACACTGGTGGCACACCATCCTTCATGTGCTGGTGGCATTCCTTCCTACATGCGCTGGTGGTACACATTTCTACATACACTGGTGGCACACCTTCCTACATGCGCTGGTGGCACAACTTTCTACATACACTGGTGGCCCACCTTCCTTCATGTGCTGGTGGCACACCTTCCTACAAGCATTGGTGGCCCACCTTCCTACATGCGCAGGTGGCCCACCTTCCTACATGCGGTGGTGGCACACCGTCCTACACGTGCTGGTGGCACACCTTCCTACACGTGCTGGTGGCACACCTTCCTACATGCGTTGGTGGCACACCTTACTAAATGCGCTGGTGGCACACCTTCCTACAGGCGCTGGAGGCACATCTTCCTACATGGGCTGATGTCCCAGCTTCCTACATGCGCTGGTGGCACACCTTCCTACATACACTGGTGGCACACCATCCTTCATGTGCTGGTGGCCTTCGTTCCTTCATGCACTGGTGGAATTTGTTCCTACATGCGGTGGTGGCACACCATACTTCATGTGCTGGTGGCATTCCTTCCTTCATGCGCTGGTGGAATTTGTTTCTACATTTACTGGTGGTCCACCTTCCTACATGCGCTGGTGGCCCACCTTCCTACAGATGCTGGTGGCACACCTTCCTACATGCGCTGGTGGCACACCTTCCTACATGTGCTGGTGGCCCACCTTCCTACATGCGTTGGTGGCCCACCTTCCTACATGCGCTGGTGGCACAGCTTCTTACAAGCACTGTTGGCACATCTTCCTACATGCGCTGGTGGCCCACCTTCCTACACATGCTGGTGGCACACCTTCCGACATGCGCTTTTGGCACACCTTCCTACAAGCGCTGGTGGCACAGCTTCCTACATGCGCTGGTGGCACACATTCTTACAAGGACTGGTGGTACAGCTTCCTACATGCGCTGGTGAACCCCCTTCCTACACATGCTGGTGGCACAACTTCTGACATGTGCTGGTGCCACAGCTTCCTACATGCGCTGGTGGGCCACATTCCTACACATGGTGTAGGCCCACCATCCAATATGCACTGGTGGCACACCTTCCCACAGGTGCTGGTGGCACACCTTCCTACATGCACTGATGGCACACCTTCCTACATGCAAAACGTTGTAAGTTGATACTCCTCCATAATTTTTGGGATGTTGGGATAGCCAGAAAAACCATTGAGTCATATTGTTGAAAAAGCTTATTTTATTTATTTTTTAAATAAATATTCTTTAAGTGATCCACCACAGAAGTTACACCAGTGGGACGCAGGAACGCGGGATTGTCCCTGGACAAAGACCATTTGACATAGATCAAAAATATTTTACCACTTGCAAATGTGAAGATCTACCAAATTTAAAACCCTGATAAAATACATCTGTGATGTGCTACTACTTCAAAATATAAGCCTTGAAAAAGCCCTGGCCAACTTGAGCCATTGGGCAAAACACGTGTCGGCTGTTAGTATTTACCAATACGATCTCAAAATAACAGCCTACTCACTTATCGGGCAGTATTATCTGGAACTGGGATACCTGGACCCTGTAAATCTAGCAACACCTTCCTACATGCGCTGGTGGTGCATATCCTGCATGCGCTGGTGGTACATATCCTGCATGCGCTGGTGGTACACCTTCCTACATGCGCTGATGGCACACCTTCCTACATTCCTACATGCACTGGTGGCACACCTTCCTACACGTGCTGGTGGCACACCTTCCTACATGCGTTGGTGGCACACCTTTCTAAATGTGCTGGTGGCACACCTTCCTTCACATGCTGGTGGCACACCTTCCTACAAGCGCTGGTGGCACAGCTTCCTACAAGCACTGTTGGCGCAGCTTCCTACATGCGCTGGTGGCCCACCTTCCTACACATGCTGGTGGCACACCTTCCGACATGCGCTTTTGGCACACCTTCCTACAAGCGCTGGTGGCACAGCTTCCTACATGCGCTAGTGGCCCACCTTCCTACATGCGCTGGTGGTGCACATCCTGCATGCGCTGGTGGTACACATTTCTACATACACTGCTGGCACACCTTCCTACATGCGCTGGTGGCACACCTTTCTACATACACTGGTGGCCCACCTTCCTTCATGTGCTGGTGGCACACCTTCCTACAAGCACTGGTGGCCCACCTTCCTACACGTGCTGTTGGCACACCTTCCTACATGCGTTCGTGGCACACCTTACTAAATGCGCTGGTGGCACACCTTCCTACAGGCGCTGGTGGCACATCTTCCTACATGGGCTGATGGCCCAGCTTCCTACATGCGCTGGTGGCACACCTTCTTACATACACTGGTGGCACACCATCCTTCATGTGCTGGTGGCCTTCGTTCCTTCATGCACTGGTGGAATTTGTTCCTACATGCGCTGGTGGCACACCATACTTCATGTGCTGGTGGCATTCCTTCCTTCATGCGATGGTGAAATTTGTTTCTACATTTACTGGTGGTCCACCTTCCTACATGCGCTGGTGGCCCACCTTCCTACAGATGCTGGTGGCACACCTTCCTACATGCGCTGGTGGCACACCTTCCTACATGCGCTGGTGGCCCACCTTCCTACATGCGTTGGTGGCCCACCTTCCTACATGCGCTGGTGGCACACCTTCTTACAAGCACTGTTGGCACAACTTCCTACATGTGCTGGTGGCCCACCTTCCTACACATGCTGGTGGCACACCTTCCGACATGCGCTTTTGGCACACCTTCCTACAAGCGCTGGTGGCACAGCTTCCTACATGTGCTGGTGGCACACATTCTTACAAGCACTGGTGGTACAGCTTCCTACATGCGCTGGTGGCCCACCTTCCTACACATGCTGGTGGCACAACTTACGACATGTGCTGGTGGCACAGCTTCTTACATGCGCTGGTGGGCCACATTCCTACACATGGTGTAGGCCCACCATCCAATATGCACTGGTGGCACACCTTCCTGCATGCACTGATGGCACACCTTCCTACATGCAAAACGTTGTAAGTTGATACTCCTCCATAATTTGTTGGATGTTGGGATAGTCAGAAAAACCATTGAGTCATATTGTTGAAAAAGCTTATTTTATTTATTTTTTAAAATAAATATTCTTTAAGTGATCCACCACAGAAGTTACACCAGTGGGACGCATGAACGCGGGATGGCCCTGGACAAAGACCATTTGACCTAGATCAAAAATATTTTACCACTTGCAAATGTGAAGATCTACCAAATTTAAAACCCTGATAAAATACATCTGTGATGTGCTACTACTTCAAAATATAAGCCTTGAAAAAGCCCTGGCCAACTTGAGCCATTGGGCAAAACACGTGTCGGCTGTTAGTATTTACCAATACGATCTCAAAATAACAGCCTACTCACTTATCGGGCAGTATTACCTGGAACTGGGATACCTGGACCCCGTAAATCTAGCAACACCTTCCTACATGCGCTGGTGGTGCATATCCTGCATGCGCTGGTGGTACATATCCTGCATGCGCTGGTGGTACACCTTTCTACATACACTGATGGCACACCTTCCTACACGTGCTGGTGGCACACCTTCCCACATGCGTTGGTGGCACACCTTTCTAAATGTGCTGGTGGCACACCTTCCTACAAGCGCTGGTGGCACAGCTTTCTACATGCACTGGTGGCCCACCTTCCTACATGCACTGGTGGCCCACCTTCCTACATGCACTGATGGCACACCTTCCTACATGCACTGATGGCACACCTTCCTACATGCACTGGTGGCCCACCTTCCCACATGCACTGATGGCACACCTTCCTACATGCACTGATGGCACACCTTCCTACATGCACTGGTGGCCCAGCTTCCTACAAAGTTCCAAGTTGATACTCCTCCTCAATTTTTTTTGATGTTGGGATAATCAGAAAAACCATTGAGTAATATTGTTGAAAAGGCTTTTTTTATTTATTTTTTAAATAAATATTCTTTAAGTGATCCACCACAGAAGTGACACCACTGGAAAGCATCAACACGGGATTGTCTCTGGACTACGACTATTTGACATAGATCAAAAATATTTTTCCACTTACAAATCTGAAGATCTACCAAACTTAAAACCCTGATAACATACATCTGTGATGTGCTACTACTTCAAAATATAAGCCTTGAAAAAGCCCAGCCAACTTGAGCCATTGGGTGAAGCACTTGTCGGCTTTTAGTATTTACCAATACAATCTCAAAATAACAGCATACAGAAATAAGGATGTAACTTCTGTGGTGGCACACCTTCCTATACACACCAGGGGCACACCTTTCTACACGTGCTTTTGGCACACCTTCCTATACGCACTGTGGGCACACCTACCTACACGTGCTGGTGGCACACCTTCCTATACACACTAGGGGTACACCTTCCTACACGTGCTGGTGGCACGCCTTCCGCAAATACAACAATTGATGGACAGAATGCAGAACATTGTCATACATTCACCCCAGTACAGAGATCTGGGCCTAAATCCATCGTTTTTTTGCTTACCATGCCATTCCAGTTTGAACCCAGCCATATGCAAATCAGTCTTGACCCTGTGCCTCATGGGAACAGTCCAGCCCGAACTGCCAAGCCAGGTCCTCCCTGGACTGGAAACAAGCATCCTAGGACCGGTTTCGGGGTTTCACCCCTCTTCAGCCAGGATAGCTTGATTCCAGTGGCATGGAGAGCACGGGACTCACGTCTGAGCATACCCGTCCCACTCGGGGTGGCAAATACAAAAACAACAATTGATGGACAGAGTGCAGAACAATGTCATGCATTCACCCCAGTACAGAGATCTGGTCCTAAACCCATCGTTTTTTTGCTCACCATGCCATTCCAGTTTGAACCCAGCCATATGCAAATCAGTCTTGACCCTGAGCCTCATGGGAACAGTCCAGCCCGAACTGCCAAGCCAGGTCCTCCCTGGGCTGGAAACAAGCATCCTAGGACCGGTTTCGGGGTTTCACCCCTCTTCAGCCAGGATAGGTTGATTCCAGTGGCATGGAGAGCACGGGACTCACGTCTGAGCATACCCGTCCCACTCGTGGTGACAAATGCAAAAACAACAATTGATGGACAGAGTGCAGAACAATGTCATACATTCACCCCAGTACAGAGATCTAGGCCTAAATCCATCGTTTTTTTGCTCACCATGCCATTCCAGTTTGAACCCAGCCATATGCAAATCCGTCTTGATCCTGTGCCTCATGGGAACAGTCCAGCCCAAACTGCCAAGCCAGGTCCTCCCTGGACTGGAAACAAGCATCCTAGGACCGGTTTCGGGGTTTGACCCCTCTTCAGCCAGGATAGCTTGATTCCAGTGGCATGGAGAGCACGGGACTCACGTCTGAGCATACCCGTCCCACTCGGGGTGACAAATGCAAAAACAACAATTGATGGACAGAGTGAAGAACAATGTCATACATTCACCCCAGTACAGAGATATGGGCCTAAATCCATCGTTTTTTTGCTCACCATGCCATTCCAGTTTGAACCCAGCCATATGCAAATCAGTCTTGACCCTGTGCCTCATGGGAACAGTCCAGCCCGAACTGCCAGGCCAGGTCCTCCCTGGACTGGAAAAAAGCATCCTAGGACCGGTTTCGGGGTTTCACCCCTCTTCAGCCAGGATAGCTTGATTCCAGTGGCATGGAGAGCAGGGGACTCACGTCTGAGCATACCCATCCCACTCGGGGTGACAAATGCAAAAACAACAATTGATGGACAGAATGCAAAACAATGTCATACATTCACCCCAGTACAGAGATATGGGCCTAAATCCATCGTTTTTTTGCTCACCATGCCATTCCAGTTTGAACCCAGCCATATGCAAATCAGTCTTGACCCTGTGCCTCATGGGAACAGTCCAGCCCGAACTGCCAAGCCAGGTCCTCCCTGGACTGGAAACAAGCATCCTAGGACTGGTTTCGGGGTTTCACCCCTCTTCAGCCAGGATAGCTTGATTCCAGTGGCATGGAGAGCACGGGACTCACGTCTGAGCATACCCGTCCCAGGGGTGACAAATGCAAAAACAACAATTGATGGACAGAATGCAGAACAATGTCATACATTCACCCCAGTACAGAGATCTGGGCCTAAATCCATCGTTTTTTTGCTCACCATGCCATTCCAGTTTGAACCCAGCCATATGCAAATCAGTCTTGACCCTGTGCCTCATGGGAACAGTCCAGCCCGAACTGCCAAGCCAGGTCCTCCCTGGACTGGAAACAAGCATCCTAGGACCGGTTTCGGGATTTCACCCCTCTTCAGCCAGGATAGATTCCTACACACACTTGATGTTAAAAAAGCATTTTCTGTATTACATTGATAGGACTAAAACCTTTAGGAAAACACAGCAGTTATTTGTTGCGCTCTCAAACCCTAGAAAATTAAACACAATTTCAAAAGCAGGAATTGCATGATGGATAGTACAACGCATCCAGATATGTTACATTAAACCCAAATGTACATTACCATCGATCCACAAGCACCTTCTACTAGAAAGAAATGTGATTCTAGGTAATATTCCTTTAGCTGGCATATGTAAGACAGCTGCTTGGACTAATCCACATACATTTAAAAAACACTTGGTGTCCAATCAAGAAAACAAGCTCTGGTTGCCTTCCAACATGCGCTGGTGGCACACTTTCCTGCATGCGCTGGTGGCACGTCTTCCTACACGCACTGGCAGCACACCTTCCTACACACGCTGGTGGCACACCTTGCATGCACTGGTGACGAATATAACATGTTACAATGCATGCTATTACCACGCAGTAGGTGACAACGCAGTCGTTACAACGACCGCGTTGTTACCACGCGTGGCTTTACATCGCAAGTCATTTCTACGACTTGCGCTAGGTGGCGTACTGGACTTAGGAATAGTATAAATTACTATTCCTACTCCAGTTAGATTTAAAATCCAACACATTCCCTGGTGTTCTCCGCCACCTAGTGCAAGTCGTAGAAACGATTTGCGATGTAAAGCCATGCATGGTAATAACGCGGTCGTTGTAACGACTGCGCTGTTACCTACCTGCGTGGTAATAGCAGCGTTGTAAACGCTGTTTCCTACTGGTGACACACCTTCCAACATTTGCTGGTGGCACACCTTCCTACACGTGCTGGTGGCACACCTTCTTGCATGCACTAGTGACACACCTTCCAACATGCGCTGGTGGCACACCTTCCTACACATGCTGGTGGTACACTTTCTTGCATGCACTGGTGACACACCTTCCAACATGCGCTGGTGGCACACCTTCCTACACGTGCTGGTGGTACACCTTCTTGCATGCACTGGTGGCGCACCTCCCTACACGGGTTGGTGGTACACTTTCTTGCATGGACTGGTGGCGCACCTTCCTACACATGCTGGTGTTACACCTTCTTGCATGCACTGGTGGCGCACCTCCCTACACGGGCTGGTGGTACACTTTCTTGCATGCACTGGTGACACACCTTCAAACATGCGCTGGTGGCACACCTTCCTACACGTGCTGGTGGTACACCTTCTTGCATGCACTGGTGGCGCACCTCCCTACACGGGCTGGTGGTACACTTTCTTGCATGCACTGGTGGCCACCTTCCTACACATGCTGGTGGTACACCTTCTTGCATGCACTGGTGACACACCTTCCAACGTGCGCTGGTGGCACACCTTCCTACATGTGCTGGTGGTACACCTTCTTGCATGCACTGGTGGCACACCTTCCTACACGTGCTGGTGGTACACCTTCTTGCATGCACTGGTGACACACTCTCCTACATGCGCTGGTGGCACACTCTCATACATGCGCTGGTGGCACACTGTCCTACATGCGCTGGTGGCACACCTTCCTACACGTGCTGGTGGTACACCTTCTTGCATGCACTGGTGGCACATCTTCCTTAATATTACTCATGATATATGTGTGATGGAAAGAAGACACAGAGGTGAGCGAAAGAAAGAGTCAATATTTGATAAGGAGTAATAAAGTGAGACCGTGAGTAAGTCTTTGACACACTTGACCCTCTGCTCCCAATACTGTAATGAGCATTGTCCTAGAATCAGAATACCACAATGACCAGAATATGTGGACATAAGGCGGTTGATTCCAGCACCCAGTATTAAGGTTACCTCTGGTTGCTAAGTGGGCATCTCAGATTAAACCTTTGAAGAACTAAATCAATACCATGTTTATGGTGGGTGATGATGAAGGACCGAGGAATGTAGAGGGGAGAATGGCCCTAAAGGAACCCATGTGAGTGTGATGGTACTAGTGAGAACAGAGCCTGACACGACCCTTGACCTCTGTATTCTTCCCTTCCAGGCACTATACAGTACTGATCCCGGCAGAGATCCATTTTCCGCACACAGAACGGGCCTGCGTCCATCTCATCTGCCTCAATGGGACTGCACATGTGACAGTCAAACTTCACCTGCAGGAGGTCAACCTAACCCTCCTGGAAGAAAATGTTGAACCCTCCACATACTTCAAATGTGTCTCTTTCCAGGTACAGTATCCATGATGGTTGGCAGTGCCCAGGTCCTAGAGGTAACAGCTATAGTACTGAATCCCCAGCTAGCTGCCTAGAATTGCAAGGTTCAAGTTAAAGGTTAATGACTGAAGGTGCATGAAGGCGAACCACCACCTCACTCACAAGGAGTAGATACTTCATAGTAAATACCCAAAGGCAGTACTTAATTTGATCCTATGGTTTTCGGTGCTCAGCACCGGGACTTATTTGTCAACACTGGCACTTATGACAGTCTGCCACAGTGTGGAGCTGTTTGTCTAATTTAGATATGACCACAGCAACAGTTCTTTATTAACTCAACATGCATTAAAAAGACTAATGGCTACACCCAAGCCATTCTTATCGCTGATTAGGCTTGGAAAATTCTGAATTGTCACACTTACAGGAGTGTGATGGTTTGTAGCTGTCTTGGTACTGGCATTGACTGCACTAGCAGGACCAATGTGTAGAGCATGCCGCAGTAGCCTCCTGACAAGGGCCCTGGCACTTACATTTTTACAAATTAAGCACTGCCTAAAGGCATCCTCATAAAATGTTCTGGTAAAGCATTTAGGTACCTTTCGGTCTTTATGTCCATATTAAACCTCTTACACCTCTTTTTTGTCTTCAAACTACTTTTTGAAGGTGCTAATTTTCTTTTCTACTTTAGCTCTGGGTGTGTTTAAACATTAGCTGCTCTGATTTAAGACCATACTTAGTTCCAGAATGATGCTGGTCTCCATGGGCCTGGGTGTATGCTGTTTAGGGGCCTTTACATCTGTCTGTAGTCACAGAATTCGCAGAGGCACTTGGCTGATCCAATGGGTCCAAGAGGTCCTCACACTATGCCACAGGTTCAAATTTCTTAGAAGCTTGCGTATTCTTGCAATAATATGCTAAACTAAATATGTACTAACTTGTCTCACAACAGTACATATACAATGACCAAAACAATGACAACGAACCACTGGTAGCCATTAGTTACTTATACCCCTGAGCTGAGTTTATATAAATAAAGCTGCTTTTATTCTTTAGCACAAGTCCTTCAGTCTTCAAAAATACTCACCATTGGCAAATTGCAGCAAAGATTCCAGGAGGATGCCACACCCAAGACATTCTCATCAGAATATGTTTTCCATCAAGACATTCTCATCAGAATATGTTTTCCATGTTTCAAGGCATATGCCCCTGTCAGCCTTTCCTATTTCTAGTCCCTATGGAGGGAGGAATTCCTCAGAATGCATGCCTTCAGTTTACCCATACATGGTACGTTCTCCAAGGTTCTTAAAGTACGCACTGAGCAGTATATACTCCTTTACTCACACTCACTCATTCCAGAAAGATCAGTAGCATCTTCTCTCTCTGAATCTGCATGTGGGCCTAACCCACAAGGCCTTCACAGTTTATGAGCAGCCTCAAACTTCTTGGGCTCGATTCACAAAGTGACTTACAAGTAGTAAAGCTATGAGTATGGGGTCTCTGCACTCATGGTGGAATCTCCGCACTCAGGCGGAATCTCCTCACGGCGCACTCTATGCAGTGTGTCATGCGGAGATTCCACCCCCAGTGCTCATCTTGGACATTCCACACAATGCCCACATCTCACTGCACCTCAACGCACTCCACTGGCTCCCAGTCCAGCAAAGATGCCAATTCAAGCTGCTCATGTACTCCTACAAAGCCCTCAACAAAATCAGACCAGCATACCTCAACCACCGCCTCAACTTCTACCAACCCACCAGACACATCTGATCAGCCTACATGGTACTGTATGCACCCCTGCGGGGGACATTCCTTCTCACACATCGCAGCAAAAGCCTGGAACGACCTCCCGCTACACCTCAAAACTGCCCCCTCCCTCATGGACTTCCAATAGACGCTCAAGACCTGGCTCTTCCAGGAAAAAACAAACATAATTCTATCCATCCACCTTTCTTGGTTCCTCGCCCTACTCAGCACATGGATACCCTCACGGGTCATTAGCCGTGCATTAGAAATACACACAACATAACATAACAGTGCAGAGATTCCACCACGAGTGCGGAGACTTCCCACTCGTAACTTTACTACACGTAAGTCCCTTTGTCAATTGGGCCCCTTGTGTGGATCATATCTTGAGTTGGTACAGCTGCCCAGATTCACTCTGTGGTTGCATCCATCACGAGCCAGCTTCACTCCTCATTAGTTGCTGGGCCTTGTCCTCCTGCCTCAATTAATGCTCATAATCCTGGTTGTATGACAGCATATCAGATACCACAGTATTATTTAGCATTTACCTTTCATCTAACACATCACACATAATTAAATCATTTTTAGGATGAGCTACTCTGTTGTCTACATTTATATCATCTTCCGTTATACTATACTAAATGATTTTGTTAGTATTTATGTGGAGTTCGTGTCCACACCTAGACCCGACCCTTGACCTAATAGTTACATCACAATTTACCTAACTATATGGGGTACAGATAATTTAAAGGCAGGAGGTATTATGATTCCCCATGCCATTGTGATGCAATTACAGTGATATCACTGCAGCACAATATTTTGTATGCAATATTGTGATCATGCACAGGGCGCATGAGAAACTGGCCCAGTGCTTAATTTGAGCCGGTAGTTTCCGGTGCTCGGCACCTGCACTTAATTGCTAACCCTGGCACTTATGACAGTCTGGCACATGGTGGCGCTGTTTGTTTATTTAGAGTTGAACATAACAACAGTTTTATATTAATTCAATATATACGTTAAAAATAACATACCTGCAACCCAATCTATTCGTATAGATTTGGAGGCCTGGAATAGTGTGAAGTGTCATACTTGTATGAATGTGATGGTTAGTAGGGGCCCGATTCACAGAACTAATCTGATACAAAATCCTAAAATTACTACTTTTGGTATTCACAGAAGGCATTTAGTAGTAGTAAAGTTAGGATTTTGTCCTAAGTCTGTCCGAAGTCTGTCCTAAGTTTGTCTTAAGTCAAACTTAAGTCAAACTTAAGACAAAATCCTAACTTTACTACTACTAAATGCCTTCTGTGAATACCAAAAGTAGTAAATTTAGGATTTTGTCTCAGATTAGTTCTGTGAATCGGGCCCGTGAGTGTCTTTGTACTGATGTTGGCAGCACTGTCAGGGGCAATGGGTGGTGCAAGCCGCAGTGGCCATTGATTAGGGCCCCGGCACTTATTCTTTACAAATTAAGCAATGAATTGGCCTTTATCATCGCTCATGGACTGGTGTCACTCACACACTGTCTGCAGAGGTCATGATCTCCACTGTCTCTTCTTTCTAAATTTCTTGGTAAAGGGGTCTCTCTAACCTCCTTCATGTTCTGTCTCATCAGCTCGTGACAAAAACTGGTCCAGCTTATGAAAAGAAACCTTCAGGCATTTTGTGGCAAAATAGTGTGTAACTATGCCATGTCAGTCCATAGGCTCACAACTCACTGATTTAAAAACTCAAGTCAACTCATAGACTTGAACTTTTTCCCTCGAGTACCAACTCATCAACAAATAAATCAATGATCTGAGAAAAAAAAAATCATAGTGAAATTAAAACAATGTTTAATGTCAGTAAAATATGACAATTAGATAGTTGTAATGAAAAAACTAGAATGCAGTGGAAACATCTTTACTTGTTGATGGAAGGGGTACGGGTAGTGAGTGCAGCTGCCGGCTTTGGAACTGGGCACCCAAATACGAATATCGCCTTCAGCTCAACATCCAGTGCTTTGGGGAAAATCACCTAATCTAACTGTGCCTCAACCAATAAAAAAGTGTGACGTTTTCTATTGTAAAGTGTCTTAATGCCCTCGGGCAGAAATAGCTGTATACAAAACTGCAAAAAAAGTGTTTCAATCTGTAAGGAATAAGTTTTGATCCACGGTGAGAATGGATACATTTTATAGTTTGCAAGATAGCCAAACATGTCAAAGTGCCTGCCGTGGACATCTGGCCTGATCTGCAGGCTGTGCAGTTTTATCTTGGTAGGGCCAGCTCACCATTTCATCCTTCAGGGGTTTATAAATTAGGAAAAAATATGCTGAAACATTGTGGCAACTGTTATTTAAAGTGCTTAAAAGAGTAAAAAGTGCAGTTTGAAGCACTACATAAAAACAAATAAGAATCTATCACCATAATTTTAATTAATATAATTATATTAATGCAACTTTTAATTGTTCACATTTCGCCTCATGCTGTAAACTGTTTCTGTAATACTGCAACCAGATTTACTGAAAAAAGCAAGATTGGGTTTTTACAGAGTGCGGCATTATTGACTTCTGAGCAAATCCTTATTCTGCTGATGGTAAACACAACTCCCAATAAGTATTGCCCTCAGTGGTATCAGTTTGTACCTGATGTGGTATTGTCTCTTGGAATACCATGTGGCATTGGTTTGTTTCCAAATCAGGATTCTAGACTTTTGCTGTAATAATTACCACAACTTCAGGTTTTTCCACAAATAACTTTCTGCCTGTAGAATTCATACAGAAGAAAACACATAGGGTCTGATTCACCAACTGCACTTTTGAGTAAGTTTACACTTTTGAATAAGTTTAGTACTTTTCCATGCATAAGGTTTAACAAGTATGCAGAACATTTAAAAAAGGACACAGCTACTACTGGGATGAAATGAATATGATTGCTTTTAATTACATTCATAATACATTTCTCAAAATACAGATTTTCAGACTTCTTTAGAACTGGCAAGTGAGAATGTTTTTTTTAATAAAAAAGAGATAGTATGGATAATTCTAGAAACGTCTCCAGTAATATTTTGGTTTAGCCGCAATATTCTGCTGGACTAAAAGAAATAGACTAATTAACAAAGTTGTTAATGATGCTGCCTTTTTTGCATTTGATGAGGGGTAGCCCCTGTCAATGGTACCCTGATAGGATGTGCAGTGAAATCTTTCATGTGTGATATGGTTTTGTTCCCTTACAGGTGCCGCTCCCCGCTGGTGGCTCCGAAGAGGTTGGGCAAGTGGGCATTTCTGTTGAGTCTGAGGGCCACACACTGAAAAACAAGAAGAAGGTGCTTTTGAGGACCGTCAAAAGTGGGACATTTGTGCAGACCGACAAGGCCGTGTACAAGCCGGGACAGACAGGTACCCCCAGGATATATCCTCCCTTCTGTGTTCAAGACAGAGCTTGGTTAGGAGTTTTGAGGAGTTCAAGCTCTAGACTCATTCGAACCTCACACAGTGTAGCGATATAAGCGAAGGAAAGAGTGAATGGAATGGAGCGAAAGTGAGGAAAGTTGCAAACTCAAAACTTTTCAAAGATGAAAAGTGCAAAAGGAAGGATGACTAAAAATGTAAAGCTGTACTGAAATATGAGTCAAAAAACAAGTGATACCAACATTGAAGGAAAAAAACAATCAGAAGAAATAGATCATTGAAGGGATCATGATGTTCAAATAGGAAATAAAGGGCCAGGCAGCGATTGCAGGAATCATTGGAGGGAAAATGAGAGCACAAGATGAGGAGGATGGGAAGTAACTTGTGTAGAAAAACATATTTGAAACCATGATGAAAGAAGTGGAAAGTTGAGGTCAATACACTTGTATGATTATGGACAATCAATGAAACTTAACATGATGTGGCAATGAAAAAGAGAAAGTGGATGCGTTACTTGGGGTCCAATTCACAATATTGTTTTCAGCGATTAAGACAAATTTACTAATGACCAAAAGCTCAGTGACTTGGGCCTTAAGTACAGTACTGTGTGGCTGCTCCAACCTCCAGCTAAACTAGCTCCAGTCCCTCAACCATTTGAGAGCTGTGAGGTGAGACACACTCCTAGGCTCTGGAGGAAGGTGTACTTGAACTGATCTCAAGGTGTGGGGATTCTCATACTCAAAAGCCACCCACTAACGCTCACTTCTTGTCTTTGCAGTGAAGTTTCGCATTGTGAGTCTGAATGAGGACTTTATTGCGGAGAACAAGCCGGTAAGTAAATCTGAGCTGAGCAATGCGATGCTCTTCGTGAGCAAAGAAGAGCCAATTAAATGTGTCAGATGGGTGTCTGCCTTGAATCACCTTTCCAATAGCCAGTGAGATAACTTCTGAATTAGAAGAAAACTCAAGAGATCAGTGCAACTTATCTTATTACCTTGGTTCATACTTCTATGGAGGGTGATCAAACTGAAATAACTGTACGAAGCCCGCTGGTAATGTCTAGTTGCATACTTAGAGCCTACGATCCTCAAAGGACGGTCCATTTCTCTATTCTTTTTGCACAACTCTCTCTCGAACTAGCTCTAAAACATAACAAATACAGAAAATGATCGTGTCTTTAAATATCATTTTCCACATGGCTACATTTCAGTTTTCTTAGATATGAATTGCTTACTGGCATTTGTTGTTAATATTTGCTGTTAAGTTTCTTACAGACATAAAAGAATGCCTTAACTATGAGCTATCCTGTAGAACCGGTCTATACCCGTTCTATTATAAAAACTTGTATTCACGTTAATGTAGCACATACATTGGAAACATTTGGTATCTGCCATTTCCTTTACTTTTTTGTCTCAATCCAAATTTCTCACTCATTTTTTTCTGTACAGAAGAGCAGCTAACATTTATGCAATATTTAACAAGCAATTAGCACTTTCTTACCCAAAAACTGCCTACAACTCACTTCTATGGTTAGCAAATTTCTTTAGTATGCTGGCTTAAGAAGGATATATTTCACTCTCACAATTTTTCGGGCTTCAAATCTATCACACCTTGTAGTTGAGATAAGCGCCCTGTTGAGTGCTCAGTAGTTTGTGCACCAATTTTACTTCAAACAAGGACAGCTCTTGAATTAGAAAAGTAACATGGATATTTAACTGTCTTCTTTCTAACAATCTCTCTTCTCTTTCAGTACTCACTCGTGCAAATCCAGGTAAGAACTTTTAAGATGTCTGCTTTGTCCATCGTGCCTTTTTAGTTGTTCACCTCCTTTTGGATTTATTATGTTTGGTATGTCTTGGCTGCCTTTTACAGCATTTGTATTCTTTTTGTTATGCCGCACTTGTAAAGTTATGCAGTGCCTAACAGCTAACTGATTTGCCATAAAGCACTATTGATGACAAGGGGATTCCGCTGTGATGGTTAGTTGAATTAATGAGTCCGGTGACTCTTTCTGGCAGGTAGACGCAAGGAATGGCCAGTGGATGGAGAGTTGGATTGTGGATCCAAGGTTGTGGGTCTTATACCATGATGTTGCTCTCTTCTTTGATTAAGAATTGGGTTTCAGGGATGTTACAGAGGTTGGAGATGGATAAAAGCTACGGTTGAATAACCTAGATTTCAATCAGTCAATCAATCAGGATTTATAAAGCGCAGCTAATCAATCTATAGGGTATCCAGGCGCTACTCTTTTGGTGGAATTCTAAATATCGTGCATCTCTCTCCACCGTTACCGTAATCTCCTTATTCTGAGCCGTGGAAGTTCACGTGAATGGAATTCCCCACACCCAATTTCGGTTGTCTTTGGGCACAGACTCACCAGGTCCGCAAACTGCAGAACTGATATTTCCATTCCCAGAGACACCTCACTTGTTGACATGCTGGTGGAGCATCTGTGCATGGACCGAGAATGGGGGCATCAGTGAGTAACAGATGATTGGGGGTGCGGGAGAAGGATAGTAAACAGAGCATGGTGACTTATGTGCTAGATAAACAAAAGCTGAACGTGGAAGTAATATGACTTGAGGGGAAAGGAGAGGGCAAAAGAGGAGAGACGAGAGTCAAGGATGTCAGGCAGTACAAACAGAAGCGGGAGAAACCAAGGAAAAACATGCACTCTCACGGAGTGCTTAAAGGGAAAGAAACAAATAGCTCCTCAAGTCAAAATGAAAAGGAAAAACTCATCCAGCCAGAATACTACGAGTCTGATATGCCCCTGCATGGGACAAATCCAAGAATAGGGAAGAAAGCTATCAAATCTAGTTCAGATACCTGAAGAAACCAACAAAGCCACTCATTCATGAGCAAGGGGCTGTCCCAAATTCTATTTTAAGTATATGCAATGTATTGGAAACAATAGGTCGGTGATGCAAAGCAAACTTTGTCTGTAGCAAGACCTAAAAAAGAACATATCTTCAATCCCTATTTCACAAAATGAATGTGCTATTAATGGGCTTGATGTTAGTACTATAAACAATACATCGGTACAAGAAAGACTTAGGTCATTGTCTCACTAAATACCATGAGGCCGATTCGCAAAAATATATAATGTGTAATTTGTGCCTACACATTTACCTATGTTGGTAGGAGATATTCATACACAATCTGCATTCTTGCCAATTTACCTAACTTCTGACTATTTGTACGGAGTACATGATTTTTGATAAAAGCTTTTTTGAATCTGGTCCTATGGATTCATCCAGCTACGGAAAAGTGTCCTTTAGTCATAATTCATGTTCTTTCAGAGTAGCAGGCCCCTTCGTGGACTCACTTTATCAACAACAAATTTAAAAAACGGCAGCAATGCTTGAGCGATTAAATCAAGGACAGGAGTCTCCAACCAGTGGACCGTGAGCTATCAGTAGCTGCCAGTCACCTTCAGAGTAGCTCACAGCCTTGAGTTTATTTTTAAATAAGCACAAGGTCATACTTTCCTTTTAAAGTTGAGGGAAGGCTATGTTTATTTTACATTATTATCATCAGGATGCAGATAGCATTGCCTGATAATGAGCAGTGCTCAGTCAGATTTATGACCCAGGTATGGGGCACAGAGGTGAACAACTCAAGCACTGAGGTATTTAACTCTTGATTAAAAGTCCTTGTCAACTCAGTATTGGAGCTGTGAACAAAATGATGTTTCTGAATGCTTTTTAATGGGAGAAAATGAAAATGGAAGGTTACCTTAATGATTAAATAAACTCTTCATTTAAATTTTCTCTCATTTCCGAGTGCATTTACAAACAGCAGTCCCCTTACTCCCAGTGGCCAGTAGACACAGTGCCAGTGGCCAGTAGACACAGTGCCATAGGTATAACTGAAAAATACAGCCATGTTTTTTAAATGACAGAAATTTAAAGTGCAGAAAAATGTTCCATAGTATAAATATTTTTGCTGAACATTCTTCTGCACTTTAAATTTCTCCCATTAAAAAAAATTATTGCATGTTTGTGTTACACATGCAATGGTGCCACATATAGTGAAAGGTATGTCCTGTGCCACAAGTACATATGACACAGGCCTCAGTCACCCATACACATATATCCCATTGATAAGCACACATGTTCACACATCCCCGAAGGGCATACTCTCCCTGACACACATGCCAGCCCTTTCATAGTGCCCTTAATCAAAGTATTTTGCTCAAACCATAGTATCTGGCTCTATGGACGTGAGGCTTACAATAAATGAAGCTGGGTATGGGGGTGCCTGGTAACACTGCACAAGTTTTTAGTAGCTCACAATGATTTTCTCTGATCAGAAGTAGCTCTCAATGCAGAAAAGGTTGGAGACTCTAAACCCACTTCTCATTACATAAAATGATTTTTTTTTAAAGTGTTTCCACAGAAGCCCTGTATTCATGTATCTGTATGTACTAATAGGATAGCGTGGGCCTCACCGCATTGATAGAGGAGTGATTTACATCTGAGTGGTAGTGGAGTTGTACAAGAGGGAAACCACACAGACAGAAAAAAGCAGGAGAATCTACTAGACTTCAATTCCAGAGGGATAGTTTGTTCAAAATGTAGGTTTTGAACAGGGTTTTTTAAT
Source organism: Triturus cristatus (assembly GCF_964204655.1). NCBI lineage: Eukaryota > Metazoa > Chordata > Amphibia > Caudata > Salamandridae > Triturus > Triturus cristatus. The sequence goes on from NC_140590.1 coordinate 1,717,959,268, forward strand.
GGACACCAGTCAGTGGTAAACACAGAGGTGCCGATTACGATCCTGCAAAAATATTTCCCCGTACGACTCGTATCCGGTCTTTTTACCGTACGAATCGTACAAGTGCTGTACAAACTGCCAACTACGATTCTCATGGGAAAAAGTCCATACGAATCGCATTGGGAATAATTCCCCACACGTCCTCGGGTCGGAAAATGTGCCCGACACGTCTCCGGACGAATTACCGTACAAATGTGAAAAGTGAAGTCTGACCGCGGAAGTACGATCCATCCCGTGCGTCCGATGTTACAACCGGATGGGAAAAGCACCGTCCGCACCGAACTCCCATAGCAACCATGGAGACATGTGCCCGCATACGCGGCCAACACTCCCCCCAGCCCCCGTATGTACGCGCCCAACCACCCCCCCAGCCCTCCTATGTACGAGCCGAACCCCCACCCGTGTATGTACACCCGTGTACGTACGAGTCGAACCCCCACCCGTGTATGTACACCCGTGTATGTACGAGACGTACCCCCACCCGTGAATGTACAACCGTGTATGTACACCCGTGTGTGTACACCCGTGTATGTAGGAGACGTACCCCCACCCGTGAATGTACACCCGTGAATGTACACCCGTGTATGTACACCAGTGTATGTACGAGACGTACCCCCACCCGTGTATGTACACCCCCGTACGTACGGCCCGTACCCCCACCCGCGTATGTATGGAGCGTACCCCCACCCCAACCGTGTATGTACGGCCCGTACCCTCACCCGCGTATGTATGGAGCGTACCCCCACCCCAACCGTGTATGTACGGCCCGTACCCTCACCCGCGTATGTATGGAGCGTACCCCCACCCCAACCGTGTATGTACGGCCCGTACCCTCACCCCCGTATGTATGGAGCGTACCCCCACCCCAACCGTGTATGTACGGCCCGTACCCTCACCCGCGTATGTATGGAGCGTACCCCCACCCCAACCGTGTATGTACGGCCCGTACCCTCACCCGCGTATGTATGGAGCGTACCCCCACCCCAACAGTGTATGTACGGACCGTACCCCCACCCCAACCGTGCATGTACGGCCCGTACCCTCACCCGCGTATGTATGGAGCGTACCCCCACCCCAACCGTGTATGTACGGCCCGTACCCTCACCCGCGTATGTATGGAGCGTACCCCCGCCCCAACAGTGTATGTACGGACCGTACCCCCACCCCAACCGTGCATGTACGGCCCGTACCCTCACACGCGTATGTATGAAGTGTACCCCCACCCCAACCGTGTATGTACGGCCCGTACCCTCACCCGCGTATGTATGGAGCGTACCCCCACCCCAACAGTGTATGTACAGACCGTACCCCCACCCAAACCGTGCATGTACAGCCTGTACCCTCACCCGCGTATGTATGGAGCGTACCCTCACCCCAACCGTGTATGTACGGCCCATACCCTCACCCCCGTATGTATGGAGCGTACCCCCACCCCAACCGTGTATGTATGGCCCGTACCCTCACCCGCGTATGTATGGAGCGTACCCTCACCCCAACAGTGTATGTATGGCCCGTACCCTCACCCGCGTATGTATGGAGCGTACCCCCACCCCAACCGTGCATGTACGGCTCGTACCCTCACCCGCGTATGTATGGAGCGTACCCCCACCCCAACAGTGTATGTACGGCCCGTACCCCCACCCGCGTATGTATTGAGCGTACCCCGATCCCATCAGTCTAAGTACGAAGCGCACCCCAGGCCCCAACACCAGCACCTTCACCCAACATCGCGAATGTACGAGTCGTACCAAGCCAGAGACAAGGACAGCACTGTACAACAAAATTGCCGATGTACACACCGTACACATGCTAAAAACACACGTACACAACCAGGACAAAGCAAAACAACACAAGAATACTCTATTCGAATCGCACAAAGCCACAAAATATGTCCAACAAGCACAAATACAACACATTCACTGACCTGCAACTGCCAAACTCCCAAACAGAGGCCCAAAACACAACCACTCCTTATAACACACCCACCCAAAGTTCAAACACAGCCACACTTACCAATGGACCAATAAAAAGGGCCCACAGACACAAACCATGAGCCTTTGCAACAGACTCACTGCTGCCAGACCCCACAGACAACCCACAGCACCATACTTGAACCTTTACTACACCTTACACTTGCACACCTTCACACAACCACCTTCACAAACACCCCCTCATCACATTCACACACACACCTGCACAACCACACCCACACACCCACAACCATCCACACCCACATCCCCCACAACCATCCACACCCCTCACCATGCCCACTAACAAGAATCCAAAGTTCACTAGCCAAGAGTTGGAGGTCCTTGTCGACGAAATCCTCAGAGTCGAGCCACACCTCTTTGGAACATTGGTCAGACAGACCAGCATTTCCGAAAAAACAGCAATTTGGCAGACGATTGTCGATGCTGTGAATGCTGTTGCGTCCACCAAAAGGACCAGGCATGAATGCCAAGCCAGGTGGTACGATCTGCGGAGGAGGGTCCGAGCCAAAATGACCGACGACCACAACCAGGCCAACATCACTGGAGGAGGGCCGCCCCGCAGACGCGTACAATACCATCCCTGGGAGGAGAGGGTGATGGCCATACTGCCGGTGGTGGCAGTGGATGGAGTAGAAGGACTCAGAGAGCCTGGTGAGTACACAAACAACTCACCTCACATGGGGGGAACGTCATCCACAACCAAACTCACAATCATGCACGCAACCACCCCAAGCTATCACATGACTCAACCACACTCCATAAACACGCACATGCCACTAGCGCCACCATGCCCCATGCACCCAGCTGGACAATCCCAAGTCACAGGCCACAGAAAACACCAACACAAGACACGGTAACCCGGATGGCGGGAGTGTGGGCCTAAAAAATCACATAGTGCAACTCAGAAGCAGACAACAATGCCCTCTGCCCATATGGCCTAGGTCACAGCCAGACAAACAGTGTGTCCCCACACAGGAAAGACTTGCCAGCAAATGGCGGACGCCTTGCATTAAGACATGGGGGTGAAGGCACTTTTTGCACATGACAGCAGCTAATGAACAGCCAACACTGTGAAAGAGTGGCAGCACACACCACCACAGCAGCAGCGCAGACACAGACACTACACCCAAAGGGTGCCTGGAGATCAGAAACAAACTCACATGAACAAGCCAAGGGCCATTCAAAGATCTGCAAAAAGTGTGTGCCTAGGAAGCTGGGCTGAGGTGACAGAGGGTGACACACAGAGGGAGGGAGGGAGGGAGAGGGGGAGAGAGAGGGAGGGAGACACAGGGAGACGGACAGAGGGAGGAGGCTGACACAGGGAGGGAGGGAGAGGGGGACAGAGAGGGAGTGAGAAAGGGAGACACAGGGAGACCAATTCAGCCTTGGGTGGTGTGGGAATGTCTGCTCGTCAGCAGGTGGACTGCGTGCATGTAGACAAGGGTGGCCAGTGCCTGAATCCCCCTCTCTTCTCCATGGCAAAACACTGGGCCATGTCTCAACCTGTGCACGAGCACAACGACAGCTACCTGCATTATATAAGTGTGTGGAACAACTCCATGTGCCCACGTACAGTGCAACACGGAAGGCGCCAATGCATGGCTCGCCACACCTGCTCACTCCACTGCTGACTGCAGTCACAATTGACGGAGCAAGTAAGACTGTGTCACACATAGGTAAAGTCTCAAAAGCTGTGGCCAAGGGACATACCCATGCACAAGTGCACTGTGAGTGGAATGCAAGACATATCCAAATACCCAGAGGAAATGTGCCAACTTTGAAACGAATGTAACATGGATGTTGCATGGAACAAAATTAACATTGTCTCTCTCACACACAGGTCAACGTCGTGGATCACCCCTCTGTGGACGGCCCTGACAAACCTGGCCCCTCTGGAGTCCAACCACCTGCAGCACCTGCGTCAGGTACAACTGGGCCAACCACCACCCCCACTCCTGCCACATCCCAGGAGACACCCAGGATCCCTGCCCCACCACCACAACGCAGCCAGGCTGACCAGGAGGGACACAGTGTACCGGGCACCCAGGAGGAGGCAGGCGACAACGATAATGCCACCCCTCAGGGGTCCCGGAGACCCGATGTGCCCACAAGGGCAGGCCAGGTGCAAGTGGGCAGGGGTGGTGGGAGTGGAGGACGGCGGAGGCGCGAGCCTGACCAGTTGGCTGCGGAACCGGTATATTCCCATGTCAGAAACATCCTGGACACATACCGGCAGGACACCACGGGCATGAGCCAGGTTATGTCCACCCTCAACGAGATGAAGGGGACCCTCGAGATCAAGACCCAGCAGGCTCAGCAACATGCGGAGCAACATGCCTGTCTACTGCGACACCAAGGGCGGATGGAGGACAGACAGGCTGTGCTCGTGACGGTGTTCACGGGAATTCACCGTACACTCCGTCGGATAGCCGACAACATGGGCAACCCTCCCTGTGCCACCAGGCCAAGAACATCACCACCCACAGGGAGGGATCAGGAGGAGGAGGAGACATACGACGGAGCATCCCAAACATCGTCACTGCCTCCTTCTGAGGGTTCCCGCAGGAGGGCGGGTCGTCCACGGAAAAGACCGTGAGGGTCGGCGCAACAGCACCATCTCCCAGGACACCTGGCCTGGCACCTGGCCCACTGGACCAACAGCAGCACATCAGCAAAAGACATACTCTGCCACATGGACTTGCTGGTCACTGTCTGACCAATGTTGACAAAGACTGTGGCATGGACTCTGATGATTTCCAATGGCAAGGACACCAACTCCCACAGTGAACTTTGGATTCCACACACCCGGAAAGGCCCTCTTGTCATACCCCCCCCCCCCAACACGTACCCCAACACAAATAAAAAGTTACACGATAAAGAGATGATGCCTACATTTTGCATTATTACCTTACATGTGTCTTGTAAAGTCTAACCATGCCTGAGTTCTCATATGACTTCAACCATCCATACCCTGGGGCCTGAGTCTGGCACAGGACACACATGGGTCACAATGTATTAGGCAAGACAGACATGGAGCACCATACACACCCGTGATGGGCCCAACCAGCTGAGGGGGTGGCCGCACAACCGTGCCAACAGACATATTGAATACAGCGACAGTCATGCGCAGAGGTCAGGGATCATGTGGAGTGTCCTGGGGGGCACCCAGGTATGTGTAGACAGGTGGCAGAACCATGTCCTGCAAGCTTGAGTCAGGTGGATGCAGAGAATGGTGGCCTGGCCAACGTTGGATGCATGGGGATGGCACATGTCACAATACCCACACAGTCATGGACATCATGCACAATACAGAGTCTAATCCCACACAAACAGCTTGCATCTTGCTACTCTACACATAGACACATAGCCACTATCACGGAAAACCATGCCAGACATGCCGTATGCACCGTGGCAACACACCAGCATTGACTGAGAAGAGGCACCTTGGAAACATAGGGACACCTTTATTAGTCATGTATTCGGGAATGCAGAGGCAACTCGGAGTACACATACACAGGTCATATGGAGTAACATGTGGGTCCAACACTGGAACCCCCCTTCTGCAGCACAAATGCGTGATAGCCATGGAACTGGCACACAAGTGTCGGGTAACAGCTAAACACCCCCTGCTGCTCACGGAGAGGCTGCCATACACCATTGATCCTCTGATGTGGAAGTCCCACACCATGTCAAGCCAATGCAAACCATATGTGTCCGAGGGCAGTGTTACACACATTGATGCCATCATCACAATCCACTATCCCATCACAGATGACTGTCAACAAGTCTGACCATCTATTCAGGTGTATCCAGCTACATGTAATGTGTCCCATGGTGATGCGACATGTCTGCAGAGGAACCAAACATCGACAGGGGCAGTGTGCACACATCGTAAACAACTGCCACACCCAATACATCCCTGATGCATCCCTTACCCTAAGGAGACTTCCAAACTTGTCCGTGCGTGTAACGCTGAGTCAGCACACGATGACGTGTCCATGAGGAATAGCAGTGCCACAACAATGCAACCAGCAGACGGCATGCGCAAGTACCTGGGGATGAGAGACACACAAGAAGTCAGCCACAAAAAGCACAGCCACTTGCATGTGCATGTACTCGACACATGTAAGGATGACAACATGCTAGGTCACAATTATGACTGGGGAAATACACTCATCACTGGCACCATCACTCCAGTGACACATCCACACACACCTCTGACTCACGTGGCATACATGCAGATGGACACACACATCGCAACACATGCCACACGGGTACCAATGCGTGCACACTCAGACACTGGTATTCACCACTAAGCAAAGAAGTCGCGTATGAGCCGACTCCGAATGTCCTCTTGTGGAACCACATCCTCCACATCACTGGCCCCATTGCCAAGCCCTTCGTCCTCCACGGGTGGATGGTCCTGATCATCTTGATCCAGGATGAGTGGCACAGCTTTCTCAACTGCCATGTTGTGCAGCATGCAGCAGACCATGAAGATTTTGCAGACCTTCGCCGGGGCATATGGGAGGACGCCGCCGGTCTTGTGGAGGCACCTGAATCGGCTCTTCAGAAGGCCAAATGTCCTCTCTATCACTCGCCTTGTCCGGCCATGGGCGGTGTTGTAGCGGAGCTGGGCCGGCGTGCTGGGGTTGCGGAGAGGTGTGATCAGCCATGGCATGTTGGGATAGCCAGCGTCCCCTACATGGAAACCACATAGACATAAGTAGGACAGGAGAAGCGGTCGTGCTGAAAGTCTACGCAAAATACAGAACAGACAGAGTGTACCCACCAACAACACATGCTCGTTCGTTGCGCAGTTGCGTCATCATTTCAGGCACCCTGCTACGCCTCATGATGTAGGCATCGTGTGCTGATCCTGGAAAAAAGCACAGACATGTGAAATCACCATGTTGGACAGACACACCACAAGGGCATTGATGGAGTTGTAGTGTTTGCGATTCCTGTACGCTACCTCCTGTGCCTGTGGTGGTACCAAAGCCACATGTGTCCCATCTATGGACCCAATGACATGGGGCATCCCTCCCAGGGCATAGAATCCACGCTTGACCACAGTCAACTGTTCAGGAGTTGGGAAATGGATGAACTCATCCAGGTGAAGCAACATGAAATCATGCAGCACACGGCTGAACATGCTCTGGGACATGCCACCAACATGAGCTATGGTATATTGAAAGGTACCCGTGGCAAGGAAATGTAGGGCTGCCATTACCTTCAGCTTGGGTGTCAGTGCCGTAGGATACCTGTGCAGCGGTTGCAGGTGTGGTGCCAGCCTTGCCGTCAACTCCTCAATCAACGGTTGTGGGAAGCGGTAGCAGCGTATACAGTCATTCTCCCGCATGTCAGCCAAGTCCGGAATTGGTCGGGGAAGAGGCGGCGCTCTGCAGTAATTTGGAAGTGACAAGGAAGAGTGAGTGCACTACAACAACAATTTATATGTACTGAGCACATGTTAATCTGTCAATACACATATGCTACATAGGGAGTCAGGTATGTGCTACATGCCCTGGACACGTATGGCTGCCTGGTGACACTCCTACCAAGACCCAGCTACACACGGAGATTGTGAACCTCCACATCCCATGGCATGGGACTAGCTGTGTCCCAGTGTAAGTGAACAGCCAGACGCAACACAGGAGTGACATACATCAACACATCAGCAGAAGTAGGATGTCGATTGCAGAGACAGGTAGCGGAACACTAGAGCCACAGGTCACATGACATTACACTAGGACAGCCCACACACCTTGCCATTAAGGTGTACATGTCATGACTCACCACACATACATTGAGAGGATGCAGACAGGTCCTTGTTACGCTACTCCGTGTCCCATGCATACATGCACACCTTACATCCGATACCACATGTGGCCTGGTGTGCGTAACAGTGTGCCATGGCCATATACACACAGACACATGTTGGTTGCTGCAACAGCAGATGCTTTTGAGGGAACACCAACATCAAGCTAATGGGAACACACAACACATACATGACATAGACACATCGTGCACCGTGGGTAGTCAGATGTCTGGTGTGGTAACCCCTGTAGCGGGCATCAGGGGACACTTGCGTGTGTTGTTGACTGTGCCATTCCAGTGACGCTCATCCCAAGTGTGCAGTACGACATGCACACATGTCAAAAGAGTTAAGGGCATGTCTGGCACATATTGCACCGTCTCACATAACATCTGTACACATCTCATCATACATCAATTGCCTTCTCAACTCAGGAGTAATGTGCCACATCACAGCCTTTCACACCTGTGCCCCACACATGTAGTACTGCCCAGACAATGCCTTGATGTCCATCCATGGACAAGTATGTCAGCTCTTCAGTCCTTCCTGTGTGCTGCCTGTCACCACTGTGATGTGTGAAAGGCACCGTACATTCGCTCTGAGGGCCTGTGTACGTTCCCTATCACTATGGGAGTGCTGCCGTAGGCCTACCCATAGTGATGGTGAGCGTACAGGCGTGTGTACGGTCCGTATCACTATGGGTACGCATACGCGAGCACACCCATAGTGATAGTGAGCGTACGCGCGTGTGTACGGTCCGTATCACTATGGGTACGCATACGCGAGCACACCCATAGTGATAGTGAGCGTACGCACGTGTGTACGGTCCGTATCACTATGGGTACGCATACGCGAGCACACCCATAGTGATACGGACCGCACACACGCCTGTACGCTCACTATCACTATGGGTGTGCTCGCGAATGCGTACCCATAGTGATACGGACCGTACACACGCCTGTACGCTCACTATCACTATGGGTGTGCTCGCGTATGCGTACCCATAGTGATACGGACCGTACACACGCCTGTACGGGCCGTTGCTATGCATTTGGGGTGCCCTAGGGCCCCGGAACGCACCGTACCTGTGTGTGAATCTCCAAATTACATAGGGGACACATGAGGGACAAGTATAAAGGCCTACATGCATGCTGGTTGTCATGGAGACCAAGTTTAAAGTATGATTTTGTTTCTGCAGGTGCACAGCAAAAGTCAGTTTGAATGAATCTACTTTGTTGCAATGTGGTTGTGGAGTTGACATCATGCTCAAGAAAAAAACCAATAAAAACCCACTGACTGTGCTAGGTTTAAAGGGATTGGAGGAAACATAGGATGTAAATGTGAGTGACCAATCACTCTGTACTCCTGTGCATGAAACAGGCCAGCAAGGCAGATATAAGGCAGCCAGGTCCCATGAGAGAGCACTTGCCTGCACATCTTTGGATTCTACGACCCAGCTGCTGCTCGTGATTCCCTGGAACCATGTCAAGGTCTGTGGAGAGGGCCCAGCCTTTCACCCTGGAGGCGAACCTGGCATTGCTGGATGTGATCCTCCCACAGTACCCCCTGCTGTATGGGCGACCAGGGTATCAGGTGAGTGCAGAGTCCACTAGCACAGACTGTGTCCCTTTTTTGTGACTGTGACTTCTGGCATTGTGTCCAGGTGTGACACACATGCAATGTACTGTAGGGGGGGTCCCAGGGGGGGAATGCCTGATGTCTCCCAGCCAGAGCATGCTGTGGTGCATGTCTGCCGTCCTCACTTGCATTGTGTTTACTGTGACAATCACTGCATGGTGCATGCCACATTCTGCCTGTCTTATCCTCCTGGGAATGTTGCCTCTACAGTCCTCATGTGATTATGTGGTCAGCCCAGTGTGACAGGTGACTGTACCCACAGATGTGTGTTAGTTCTGTGTACCTGTGCTGAGAGTGTCCACATGATGTGTTCGTACCCTGGACATCGGTGTGTGTGTAAGTCCCCTGTCATGTGGGTGGGTGCATATGTGGAGTGTAGCACCCAAGCTGCATGAGAGATGAATATACCCTGCCCATCTGATGTGAGCAGGGAGCAGTGCTGTGTGTCTGACGTGCAGAGCCAGCCCCACACCTGTGAGCACCCCCCGTCTAGTGGCACATGTGCAGAGTGAGGTTTGTAGCTGCATTTGGCAATGGCAGGTGAATGTCCTGTGCCTGTGTGTGTCTGTGTACTCTGCTGAGGTAGCGTCAGTGGCCTGTGGCATGTGACTGCTTTGAGGTGCTGCACATAATCCTGGTGTAGCTTGTGATGCACAGTGTGAGCCTGGATCATTGATTGTGTCGTTGCCCTCATTCCACCTGTGTACTTTCAATGGCACGTACTGCTTTTGCCCTTCCCCAGAGGATAATGTCCCTATGACAAAGGTGCAATGCGTTGGATGCATACTATGCCTTGTTGTAACCAGCTAATTTGTTCTAATATGTGTCTCTGTGACATGTGCCAGGTGTATTGATGTAGTGTCACTTGTTCATCCTCACAGGTAGGCGCCTCTGCCAAGAAGCAGATCTGGATGAACGCCGTCAGTGCCGTGAGGAGGACGGATGGTCGCAAGCGGCGCCTGGCCCAGGTGAGAAAACGCTGGCAGGATATCCGGTGCTGGACGCGGAGGATCGCACGGGTCCTGCTGGGGGACTCACCTGAGACCCATAAGAACCGTGGGCACCGCCGTCTGACACACATCCACAAGCGTGTGCTGGTGGTGGTCTTTCCAGACTTGGACAGGCGCTTACAGGAGAAGCAGCAGCAGGAAGGGGGTAGGTACATGTGTGTTTGTTGTGTGTCACCAGCATTTGTAAGTGCGCAGTTGCATGGATACACTGCCAGGGTTTAAAGGTGCTGTGCAGATCCTGTTACCCACAGTATAGCGGTGCTCTCCTGCCTCCCTTCCCCTCCTTGCAATGTGTTCCCTGGTCTGTGTGTAGTCACTCCTTCACAAGGTTATCTAGGCTGGCAGTTTATCCACGTGAACAATGCCTGTAGCATCATGTGTGGGGGTGGTGTGTAACAGGTTTTGGGACCTTGCCTGTGCCCTGTCCAGTTCAGTACTTGTGGGTTCCATGTCAGTTGGCACTGATGCTGAGTCCAGACATGGGAGTTAGTCTCTCAAGTGTCATGCCTTACAGCACGCATGTCCTATGTTGTGGCCTGTTACATGATGTGCATGAGTGTGCGATACGCATAGTGCAGGGGTGGTGGCGTGTGTTGCAGTCATTCCCATTCAGGACCATGGAGTTGTGTGGCCACTACTGTCCCCTGGGGCATATTTTCCTAGGTGTCATGTGTGTCATCACAAAATGTGGACACTCTCAGTGTCTACAGCATAGGTTGTGCTCTGTGCCATTGTCCCCTGGCACCATGTATATTGACGTAAAATGTAGTACAAGTGTCCACTGTACAGCCTGACCTGATTTTCCTTGTTCATACTCACGGTGGCCAGTGCCTGTGTGACTTGTTACAATCATCTGATGATGCCCATTTGTACATGATTATTTGGACAGGCGCACCTTGGGTATTTTGTGTCCAATCTTGCATTTTTCCAGCCCATGTGTATTTCACCCAGACTAACAGATGTAAGTGCTTCCTGTGTCTCAACAAATTGTCTCATGTAGGGGGTGTTTGGTGCGGGCAAAGCCTACATGTCAAAACCTGAAATCTCCTTGCTAGGTCTGGCCAGTGTGTGATGTTTGTCTGGACATACACTCAAGGTGCAGTGAGCCAGTCATGGTGGGCATGTTTTCAGTATTACCTATGCAGCATGTGCCTAAAGTTCATGGATATGGTCCCTGCTCATCCCTATTTTCGGCAACGCTGTGTGGTGCAGATGCAGTGCTGGATTGTCTCCAGAGCCTGGCTCCTCTGTCAAAATCCATTTCATGTCATTTGCTATTGTGTCATGCTTTCCATAGTTTTTCAGCGGCATGGTGGGTCAACCAACGCAGTAAGAGTGACCTGAACACTATAGAATTGTTTTTTAAATATGTATTTATTTGTTAAACTGATGTACTCTGTACAAAAATAGACAGATAGCACCACCAAGCTATCATAAGTAAGTGCGAGTGCCAGGCACCTGCAAACACCGGCACAAATTAAGCATTGGAGCCTTACTCTGGTGAATCAAGCACCTGTAGTTCGGACCCATAGATGCAAACAGCTTTGTGAATTGGGCCCACTAATTACTATGGGGCATCAGTTACACATTGGTCATCTTGAAAATTGGTCTTGAAGTCCGCTGTGTTGACAAAGGTGGAATGCCTCTGTTTTGTGGGTGTGCAACAGAACCTCGTGTTGGTGGAATGTCACCACGATGATGCTGCTGGTGAGGCTTTCCGAGGCAGACGGTTAATCTGCCTGGGCGAGATGCCGGGATGGTCGTGTGCTGTCTTTGGTGAATCAACCTACAGAATTACTTCGACTGACACTCGTCGCATGCTGTTTATTCCCAAGATGCTTCAGAACATCTTGCCTTTTTTCTTTCCTTACATATTCCCTAAAACAGCTTTGAGGCCCTTACCCTCCAATGACTAGGGATGTGATGTCACTTGCAGGAAGCCGAATAAATGTCCTTCCAAAACTTTTATATGAGAAATATGGCCTCTCACTTGAATTATTTTTCTGCAGGGTACCAGAGGCAGCTCAACTACAAGCACGATGATGGGTCCTACAGCGCCTTTGGCAAAAGCGATCAGGAGGGGAACACCTGGTACGTGTGTCTGTGCAACTGTATCCCTACCTGTAAATGTGATCCAGGAAAGTGTATGGAGGGGGCCCTTTTTCAGAGCTGTGTCCAGTTTTGTTCACAAATGGTCAGTATTTGTTGTGTCAGGAGTGGCTCCTGTTTCAATCCCAACTTGTGATGGATGGATGGATGGATGGATGGATGGATGGATGGATGGATGGATGGATGGATGGATGGATGGATGGAAAGGTTGATGGGTTGATGGGTGGATGGGCGGGAGATGAATAAATCAATGGAACTGCACATTAATCCAGTGAAAAAACAATGAGGTGAATGAAAATATGAATCTGGATAGATGGAAGAATGAATCCAAGTGGGAAATTGATGACTGAATCGGTGAGTGATTGTTTTAGGATGGATGAATGCATGTATCATTGAATACGTACAGGGACAAGGGGAGAAGAGTTGATAAATCTGTGTGTAAAGAGACCTAAATGAAAGAAGAGAATGGATAGGTGGATGGATAGGAGCGTTAGCAAGTAATAGATGATAGGATGATGAAACATACACGTGTGGGAAAATGAATGCTTGAACGTTTGAGAATGAATGTATAAATAACGTGGATGCATAAAAGAATAAGAGCGCAAGGAATCACACATTAAAGGATTGGTGAATGAACAGAGAAGAGAAGAATAAAGCAGTAATTTTCAGGGACAGCAGTATTTTGCATATGACACAACGGTTAAGATGGCTGACTTCCTACACTAAGTGCACCAGGAAAGGCACAAACTTCTGAAACAGCCTCTAGCAAGGAGAGGGGGACAGGGGAAGAAGGAGAGGCTAGAGGAGTGATCCCAAATGTTGTGCTATACATACGCTGAATCTCACCTGGAAAGATATAAGTAACACCTTACTGTTTACACTCACACACCCAGAAAGAGAGCCACATGGACAGGGTGGAGGCAGCCCTGCTCCAGCCCTTGCACCATATCCAAGGCCCCTGGCAAACAGCTTCAAGGCCACCCACACATTAGACTTTGAAGGAAATAACTTGGGACACGTGCACACACACCCATCTGTTCCTGTTTCCCAAGTGAAGGTCCTTCCACCATTTTCTTAGCACCTGATATGACGAGTAGTGACTTTAGAAAGGATGATGGCGCCCAGACTTTTATATTTTATATTTGTCCCTTCTCTTTTCGTACACACAAAAAACAGTCATTGGTCAAATTTGGTAAACAAAATGTATTTGCTATAGAATTGAAAAAAATGGAGCTGGCCTGACAATGGGGTAGCTGGGTGACATGGAAGAGAAACAGAGACACATTTTTGGCACAATTTCAGAAGCCACCTCCTTCATCAGGTGATAGAAACTGTCCCAGCTTTCTTACACGCCTGTCTCTGACCCATGGGAAAATGTGGTGTGTAATAATTACATATTAAAAACCTTATAGGTATTTGAACCACTCCAGTACCTGATTATTGTGTCCTCATTTGCTGCTCCACATTACAATGCCCTCTGCTGCCATCTCACCCTCTGCCTGTGACGTGGTGCCTTCCCTCGAAGAAGCAGGTAACATGCTTATAAAAGAGCAGGGACTGGGGTGTGTGGTTTCAAACGACAACACTAACCCCTTTGCTGCCCCTTGTTGTGGGTAGCCAGGGCTTACACTGTTATCCCTGATTTGCACATGATGCCCCTGGCACTGCCATTGCTACCCGTGTTATGAGAAGTTATAAAAGCAGCAGAAACATAACATATAGAGCTGTAAGACCCTGTTTACTTCTGTAGTTTGCTCCCTGCAGGTCCACCAGCATCTCACATGTTGAGGGGTTACCAGTAGGACAAGGTGTCAAGACTTTGGACCTTATTCTCAAAGGTCCTCCCCACTTGTGTTGGAGGCCCCACAATCGGGGCGGGGGGCTCGCGGGCGGGGGGGCTCGCAGCCGGGGCAGGTGGGCCTGCAGTCGGGGGTGGGACCTCTGCAATGAGAAACTGCAATGTGGAAGTCCCACAAGTGTGGGGCCCCTGACACGAGTGCGGAGCCCCTTTTTGAATCGGACCCTGAATTTTTCTTGGGGAGGGGGTAAAGAGTACATCATTTCATTTCTGCTATGCCTGGAATTTTGCTAAATTTACACCCATAACTGTACCTGTTGAGTAGGTTTGTCTAGTCAATGATTGCCCCTCAGAAGTGCTAGGAATACTGGACCCTGCATCTTTACCGTGACAGGAGCCAGTTCTTTGAATATGAGATTCCGGCTTGTGGGATGGGGCACCGACTAGGATTCACGGTCCTTCTTCCTTCTATATGTAAATTAACAACAATGAGCTGTTTCACAGTACAGTGCACCTGTGATCTGATAGTCATCTCAACACACTCTAGACCTACTCCCTAAAGCCTTGGGTGTGAGGTAAGTGCTCGTTAAAGGTGGTAATCTGACAAACTATGTCTCCTAGTGCCCTGCAAGCTTCTCCAGACAGCTGGTTTGTGTACATCAATCCTCCTTAACATCGGAACAGGGTAACTCAGACACTAGACTCATCATGTCATGATAGCTCTGCTAAAATCCATATTAAGGAACCACTGTGGTATAACACACCATTTTATTTCAGGTCTTTGCCTCCTTCCCTTTTCTCAGATCGTCAGCTAGTATATAATTTCCTATTTTCTACCTTCCCTTGCCTCCACATCCCCTTCCAGCTCATCGCTGTCTCATCCTTCTATTCTCTTTACCTCCTTTTCTCCCCTCTTGCCTGTCCTTTTGCAATCATGTCCCAACATCTACAGGCCACCCTTTCCCACCTGGCATCATCATTTGCTTCATTTTTTTCCAATCTCCAGGATCATCGCTCTTGTTTCTTCCTGTTCCTTTTCATCTCTAAGACTTTTCCTTTCCTTCATCCCAATCCTTCCCCTGTCTTTCCGTCCAACTCTCTACAGCTACAACTGTTCCATCCTTCTCACCCTCTCATTCTCTGTCTCCTCAGGCTCACTGCTTTCGTCATGAAGTCCTTTGGTCAGGCCCAGGACTACATATACATTGACAAGGTGTACATCCAGCAAGCCCTCCGCCATCTGAAGGAGCATCAAGTGGAGAGCGGCGGCTTCAACAGTTCTGGCAAACTCTTAAAAAACGCTCTAAAGGTATGGAGGCTCCACAAAATGGTGCCTTACCCCATCCAGGAACGTTGCCTTTCCTTGGGCTTTAATGTAGTAGCATGCCAAGTGGAAGTGAATAACTCTAACTTTGCTTGCGAGTACAAGATAAGACATTTCCTCATGTGCATTTTGAGGGTCTTGCAAGTCATTGAAGAGTTGTAGAGGAATGTGGATGAAGTCCCAGTTCCTTTACAAAGTCAAGGAGCTCTGAGGTGATCTGAATTATTGTTATTGATGAAAGATGTTTATAAAGCACAACTGTCACCCAGCATGGTGTGCTGGCACTGAAGGAAAGGGGCTGTAGAATCACAATGTAGGTCAATTAAAGAGAGGAGCAGGAAAGTAGAGCTGTCAGAGATTTGAGGCAAGATCGACCAATCAGATGAATAGTGAGGGATAGAAAAAGGAAGAGAGTGCCAGTGTTTGGCCTCTAGAAACATGAACGATGACCCCTCAATTTGAGAATAACCTATTCTAGGTGAGATAAAAAAAAAAGCAGAGGCAGACATGAGAGAGCAAGAAGGAGAATCATGCCGAAATTTGAACTGAAGATACCTGGGTCCTTGTTGGTGAAAGGCATGATGGCAAAACAAAGATAATTGAGTTTATGTATGTGCATTTTTGTATTTCTAAAGCATCAACCTAGCTGGCTAGTGATGATGCCCTGTACAGGGGACAATGCCCAGGGAGGAAAGTTTGAAGGGGTGAGAATTGAGCCTATCTCAGATAGTTTTCTTGACGAGGTGAGCTTTTAGTTTCTGCGTGAATTGTAGTAGGGTTGGTACTGTTTTAATTTAGTAGGGGATGTGTCTCTGGGGCATAGACTAGGAAATCTCATTTTCTTTTCAATATACTGCAGGGTTTCTAGTGATGTTAAAACTCCTTGTTTGGTGTTAACCTACCAATTTTATTAGTTTGTCAGCTAGGTAAACAGGGGTCTTGGTGTAGAATGACTTATAGTGATGTTAGGCTTGCAGGGGAACCACTGTCTAAACTTTAGAATCAGTGGCGGGCAATAAGGTCCAAAGTGGCTGGGGGAGGGGGGGGGGGGTTAAATTAAAAATGTGAGAAAATCACTTACCTGATCTTGCCGCCATCTTTCCATCGCCGCGTCTCTCCCACGTCAAGTGAGTCTCTTCCGGGGACCAGGAAGCACCCAGACTCCCAACAGCCATCACAATGCTGCAATGCAGCTTTTTGATTGGTAAGCACCCAGGCTTCCCTGAGCCAATCATAACGCTGCAATGCAGCGTTGTGATTGTCTGAGTGCTGTGGTTCAGCCCTCAGCCAGGGAATGGGTGCCTGGGCATGTTCTCCATGCAGGCTGTAATGCAGAGGGGAGGTCAAACATTCATGTGCACTTTTTACAAAGTGCACAACCACTCCTCCTCCCCGACGTCAGGGGAGCCAAGCAACCCCTACGCTGAGCATACAAGAAATAAAATGATAATAACTCCAGTTATTATCATTGTACTTTTTAGTTTACACCCCTCAGTGAACAGTGGGGCTACGCTCCTCCGCCTTAGCAGAGGAGCCACCACTGTTTACAATGAGGGTAAAGTCGTCAGTCTGCTCCAACCCCTTGATGAGCCATCCTACTGATTGAAGGATGTCTACCAGTGGAGCAATGGTGGTCTCTGGGATGCTGCTCAGCTGGGTGTTGCCTTCATCAACGTGGGAGAGGGCTAGGGCTTGAACTGTTGTTCTGAAGTCATCCCCTGGTGGAAAAAATTGCACTTTTTTCAGGGAATGTAGTTTGAGCTACACTGTTTTGATCTTTTTGCCAATGTGTTCTTGGAGCGAAAAGTTTGCATCATGGATGAATCAGAGAGATTTGAAAATAAAGTGCCTAGGATTAGGAAGCCAGTTAACAGAAGACATTGTTGAGGAGATGTGCCAATGCCCAGGAAGATTAAGAATTAAATAGATGGAAGCTTGTTGAATGAAACTTAATTAAAGGAGAATTGCAACGCCAATTTAGTATACAAGTAGAGCGTAAAAAGAATGCACTATGATGTATATCAACGCACCGTTATTTGAGGCTTCCAGAAATTATACCATTTGTCTAAGGTTCAGCCACAAAACACACATTTAAAGAGGCTCTTTAGGGCACCGTTTTTTAACCGTTTTACTTCTATGGACCCCCATGGAATTTGTACAAGAAGCCGGGTATGCCTGCCAAAGCAAATTCAACCTCAAAACAAGACAGAAAAATACAGAAACAAGTCAAGGTCCAATAAGTACACAATTTACGAATAATGTATTTAGTGAAATTTCATTTTAATGGAAAGGTTAGAGATTTTCAATATTTCTCTTTGTTTCTAAACAATAAAGTGATATGTTAGAGTATAGCATGTCACTTTGTTTTATAGCTCCTAATGGATACTCTCTTATTGTCAGGACCCATTAGTGCTACAACTGAGGCCACCAATCGTCCATTTTAGATTCTGTTTGCTGTACTTGCTTTACACTGCTCCCACAAATGAAGCTAAATAAACCAAATTAATGTTTATATTGTAATTTCCTTCACTTTTAGGAAGTATTTTAAAATTATCAATTTTGTCTTTTGCATGCATGATTGATTTATTATTCAAATTATTTAATATTCTAAACTGTCGCGGACCCCTGAGTAGCCGTTGTGACTCCCCATGGGGTCCTTCGTCTTCGGGTTAAGAACCACCATTTTAGAGTGTTTTAGGGTGTTGCAAGCGATTAGTTGCTGTATTGAGACAGTGTACTGTGAATTTTCTCCCACTAATCCGTGAAGAGTCCGGATATCCTTTCCTTGCTTTAAATGTTGTCATAGTGTTAACACATATTCAAACACAATCTTAAGGATGACCCCTGTTGTTGTCATATTGCAGTCCCAATTACTGCTGGTGCATACTTTTGCAATGCTGACAAACACCAGTGCATGTATTGCATTATATTGCAATACAGAATTTAGAAATTATCTATTGTTTCGCGGCCAGATGAGGCCACCAAGAACTCATTGAGTTCCTTGGAGGCTGTTACCGAGTGCTTGATTGGAGGGAATATTAGAAATTGATCTATAAGGAAGTGTTGGGAGTGGTGCATGGGGACCAAAGTGATGCTCCAATCATGATGAGGTAGCTCCACGTAAGCATGAAGTGTTTTAGAAAAATGTGAACACAGATGAAGGTCGCACATGCATGAATGTATCATTTGCATTAGGAAAGATATATATCGTACAATTATTTCAATGGAAAAAAAATCTGTTTTTAAAGTAGGCAAAATTGTGTTTTTTTAACACATGTATTACAGGCAGTTTTCATGCAAATTGTAGGAAAAGACACCTTTTACATGGAATGAAATTGGCCCATATTACATGGTAAAATTGAACATGAGAACAAAAAATCATTACTGCAGCAAGCATAACTGTTGAAAAAGCATAACTGTAGAAACAAATGAGGTAAAAGCCTGTAATCAAGAATTATGCGAGATTAACTGCGAATACAAATGTCATTATTATTTTTTTTATATATAAAAAACGGAAATAGCTCTTTGCCAGCAATGGATTTCCAGATTGAACAGTTTACTGGACAACAGAAGGATAAAGTTATTTTTCAGGAGGTAGGAAGGAACTGAGGGCAGAGGTCAGTGTAGTCCTACCGAGCCCACTTGCATCAGTAGTAAGAGTCAATAAAGAAACTAAAAACCAATGGTCGGTTTATAACATTCCACCACTTGACAAGCCAGCGCGGTGGTGTGTCCTTCACCCATATAACCCCAAGACTCTGGACCAAGATCGCCTCCTGCGTTCCATGTTGCAGACTCAATGTAAGACCGGCTTTTCGGTCTTCTGAGAGTTACCTATGGCTCTTCTTTGTTACATACCATGAAGACAAGTAACTACAACTCATTAAGACAGTATAACGCATAGTTTCCAGGCTCTTCTTCTTTCCTCCAATGCTTTTTTTTTTATCCAACATCATTGGGTTCACTATGACGCCAAATTCTAGAATTTGAGATAGGGGCTGCAAGGAAGAATACTGGACTGGACCCACTATCATCGATTGGAAGCGAACTTTCCTCCTTCATCTGCAGCATTCAAAGTAATATAAAGTTGACATGCAGTGCTACATAAAATATCTTAATAAAAAATATCCTGCCATTGGTTAGATATAGAAAAAGGTTAGGTGAAAGCAAACCATGAATATAGAATGGAATTAATACTATATTGCTACTGTTAAGCCAGACAGTAAAATTTAATAAATGGCAATTTGAAGAATCAAGAGAAACAAAAATATAGTGGGGCACAATCCTGTATCCAAAACATAGAAGCGAACGAAGAGAAACAAACAATCAGGCAAGGCACAAGGCTTGTTTTGAAATGTGAAAAGTTAGACAAGCGGGATAAAAAACACAACCATTACACATTACATAAAGATAGACTCATGTGTAAGGTGTCAAGCACGTCAACGGCTTTTCGCTCCTTTTTAAAAGGATAATGAGATCATCATCAGGACAGATTTGGATGGATGCCTGAAGGACATACAACCTGTACAACAATACCTACAATACACTAGGGTGTGTGTTAGGAAAATGCACGCTGCGCGAGGTCAGCATAGGAATGTGAGGAAGCGAATTAGCCTGGGGTAATTAACGTGGTTCTGGTGGTGTGCTTGAGGGGAAGGCGGAAGCGAATCCTCGGTTCCTGGATGAATTAACACCAACGGCTCGATGACCGTGGCGAAATTATGGTGTCTGGGGTTTGCCCATTGAGCCACTGAGCACTGCGCAGACCAATTTCTCCTGGCTCGGGACCACATGCCTTAAGCACCGCTCATGACTCCCGATCATAGAATTCCGTGCCTCATCAAGCCATCGCGCCAGATTGATTACCTGCTCTCGCACAGGTTACCATCCTCCCCGGACACCCTCAGTCCCGCCACGGTCATCGAGCCGGTTCTGCCACTTTGCAAACACATTGATTGCCTGTTCTCGCACAGGTTCCCCTCAACCCCTGACACCACACAAATCTCAATGAGGTCCGAAGACAAGGGGAGCCCACACTTTCATTTTTGTGGCAACAGATCCCCTTCCATGCATTGACAATGCCTGTGGTGCATGCTAGACTTCCCGTAAATGCACCACCCAAGTGCACTGATGCATCTTCTCGTATTAACAATAATCTAAGAATAAATTTCCCTCTTTAAAAAAATTATGTCAAAACACAATGATTTCGGGGCTACAAGATGGTTCATGTGGAAAGTCTAACTTTGTCCCCATGATAAGTCCCTGCAGATTACTTTCAAAGGGGCTCCTGATGCTTGTGACATTCAAGTGCAACTTGTAAGAGGCAGCAGGCTCCCCACACCTGCAACAGAAGCAGAAGATTGGCCAATCAGCTCTTGACAGGGCCCTCTGCATTAAACAAGAAGGCTGTGACTTCACCAGCACAGTGTATGGCATGCACACTCAGTGAATGTTGCTTGGAAGATGCCACGGTACACTGGACGTCAGCCCTTCCGTGCCACAGAAGGTTCTAACGCCATGGGCTGCATACAGCAGAGAAGTCTGTCAGCCCCCATTCGCTAGTCCATGTTGATTCACAGCTCAGGGTAAGACCTTCCAAGGACAGAAATGGAAGGAACGGAAGTGGAAGTGACTTCAGAGTTAAAAACCTCCCCACTATCCTCCAATAATAAACAGGAGCCACTGTAACACTGACATGCCTGTTGCATCCATTGCAATGCCTACTTATGCTGACACACAGCAACCTAATGCTAACAACTATAATACAAGTAATTGCAACATTGACATGTGTTGATAGATGTCATTGCAATGCTTGCATGAAACTGTTGATACATGCCAATATATGTTGATGGCATGCCTACATGCCTTTCATCTGTATGCGGAAGCACATACGTGCACGTTTTGTGGAGTAATATCCCCTTATTGGCGAGTTAATTCGATTTCTACAAACTTCCAGCACAACTCACAACAACGTATTTTTTCATTTTCTTTATTTTTTTGGTTTTGGATAGTTTGGCCTCAACCAAAAAGCATACACTAAAGACATCCCATTGCACAAGCATGTTCATGACACAGCGCATTACACCCTTTCACCATCATATATATCCAAACCTTTCAGAACATGTTAAATATACCACACTCATGTGTACAACATTGCCTTAAAGTTATTTAATCTACTAATCATACCTCCAGACTGAAGAGCCACCCTAGCCCGAGCAATGAACCACTGTGCACCACAGCTGAGCAAAACAAACGGCAAAGGCCATGGGCACCATATCCATCAACATACTACATGGATCTATAACCGGATCTCGTCATCAACCACCTAATGTAAACATTACAAAATAAAACAGTTCTACTGTAGACAGTCCCTTTCCTTTGTGAACCATTGCTAAACAGTACATTAGCCAATTCTGCCGCAGCTGTCCCGTATGAGCCATCACAGAACCGGTCCTTACACATGGCCCTACTTTTCATTTAAATGTCCCTTGTTGACATGTGCCACCAGATCAGACGAAAAGATCGGCAAGAGTGTTGTATAGGACAACATGCCACAGGCCCGGTGAGCCCCACGTCCAGGAGTAAATCAGTAAAATGTATTTACAGATGTGTAATTGTAAGCAAACCTGCTGTATTAAATAATAATGAGTCAGTTTACATGCTTTACGTAAGATGCCAAGTTTTCTCTTTATTGATACTTAGACACAGGTTCTTATGGCACCTTCCAATAACCGCTGACAATTACATGCCTGTGTCGAAGCCATGTAAATACAAGTCAGGGCAAAACATTGTAACCTGGCTGTAGGAAAGTGCCCCTTTTTGACATGGTCACACCCACATTTTGCCTGTTATTTGATGTGATTTCGACTGGAAGTACACTGGGTTCCTGCTAACCAGGTCCCTAGTGCCAGATCTCTTTCCCAAAGTGTACATTTGTTTCCCCCAATTGGCAAAACCTTTAGCACCCTCGGCAAGTCCTAAGTAACTGGAACTAAAAAGAGCCTGGGGTACTAAAGAGGGTCCCTAAGGGCTGCACCACAAATCGTGCCACCCTAAGAGACTGCTCACCAAACTAGCGATTGCAGTCATTGCAGGCTACGTGTCTTGGTTCAGACAAAAGTGAAAACAGGACATGTCACACATCCCTGTGTGCATGTCCCCTCACACTGCATGGACTATTTGTAAGTCACCCCTACTGCAGACCTGACAACCATAAGACAGGATGCTTAATGTTACCTGTGAGAGCATACCTGCATGAGCAGATATGCCCCTGTCCCGGTCAGTTCTATTCCTGAGAGTGACCAGGGAGGCTATTCTAAACCATATCCTGGACACTGGTGAAAACGAGTTCTCCAGCTACATGATGGCTACACTGAAGATAGGGATGTTTGATTTCAAACATCTCATATTGATGAACCCACACGGTTTCCAGTGTTGGATTTATCAATACATACACCCAGAGGGCACCTTAGAGGTGCACCCTGAAAACCTACCGGCCTCTGGTATGTTGGCTGACTGGTTTGTGTCAGCCTGCAATCCAAGACAAGTGTATGACCTCCTAGGAGGAGAGCCTTTTGCTCTCCGGAGGTCAGGAACAAAGCTCGCCCGGGAAGAGCGTGTCACATCCCCTCCCACAGGATGACCTGCTGATTAGACTTCCTAGGCCGGCAAGATTCAAAGAGCTGTTGCCTGCGAAATATGAATCTGGCTTCCCTCACAGGAGAGGAAACTGACCTCCTTTGTCCAGAGCCCCTTTGGCACCTGGACAGACGGGAAAATGAGCCAGTCAGGTAGACATGCCACCCCCAGGCTAGTACCACCCCTAAGGTGTCTAATCTGAGGTGGGCATGACTTTTCAGAAGTAGCCATCAGAAGTAGCCATCTTTGTGATGGCAAAAGTAGGAACTCTGGGACAGAGTTATGCTCACTTTCCACAGGAAGTGGTCATATAGGGGGCGTAGTGACCCGAAGGGTCAGTAGACCATTGGCTACTACCAAACACTCCCCTAACGCCCCGAAAATCAGATTCTGATGGCCAAAAGAAGAAAGAGGACCAAAAAGTAGAGAAAAGCAAGAACTGTAGAAGAAGAAACTGACTTGGTGCCAACCCTGCCTGCTTTTCTGCTGTTCCTGATGATTGTGCCAAAGTTGTCTCACCCTGCAAGCTGCTGTGCCTCCAAAAACCTTGGAGGACTGTCAGCACTTCTGCCAAGACTTAGGAGCTCCCGTGGAGCAGCGGATCTGCTTCCCCATCACCCCAAGAGAACTGTGAGGACTCCCAACTGCTGATGGAAGCAGTAACCAGATGCCTCTGCACGCTGCTCCAGAGGCTGAGCTGAAGTAGGCCAACAGAGTCAGCATGGTCCCTTAACCATCCAGATATAAAGCCCACCTTGGGGTTGACCAATGTGCTCCGTCTGTCGTCACTTGAAACCTCTGTGTCTGACCGCCCTACTGCTACCGCTGCCGGTGATGAAAATCTGACACCGCCAAACACCTCTGCAGCCAGCCGCTTTGGCCTGAGGAGAAAATTACCAAAGGTGCCCCTACGTCCCCCAGCCTCATGTGAGTTTCCTTGTTGGTTCAGCCAGACTGGTCCCCCTTGGTGCTGCCTTGGACCTTGCCCCATACTCACCTTAACTCCTGGAAATTGGTTCCGTAATGTGCCTGAATGCCGCACTTGCTTTTCCTCCCATAGGATAACATTGCAGCTTCTAAAAATTGCACAGTGTCGACTTTTTAAACTCAAAAGTATTTCTTGTTAAAAACGTACTTACCTGAAGAAATTGATTCAGGTGCCTAAACATATATAAAGATACCCGTTATTTTGATAAATTAGTGTGGATCTCCTTATTGAGTCATGCGTATCACTTGTTGACTATTTTGTGTATTTGCAGCTGTCTTGCAATCATCTCTGGGCTGCTCAACTACACTACCCCCTATAAGAGTACCTTGGGATTTCTAGAGTAAGCCCTTGTCCACTCATAGGGAACCCCTGGACTCTTTACTCAATATATCTCAATTTGATATAACTTATCACTTTGGTCCTGAAGAAGGCCCATAGACCTGTTAGGGCACCCTAGGGCCGAAAGATGCTGGCTTACCACAACCTAACACAAGGGGCGGTGGAACATTAACACTTCCACCACAGCACCATCCACTCCTTTTAATCTTGCCCCTTTCTTGGTAAATACAAGACTGAACTAAGGAATGGAAGTAATTTTAATCTTCTTCACTCTCTAACCACAACTGTCTAAAAAACAGATGGGCTCCCTCCAGGTGGCGGAACGCAGATCACTTAGAGAACTGAGCACTCAAGTGATAAAAGACCCAATGATGATGCTATTCACCTAACCAACACAGCGGAGAATCAACATATACCACACCCTGAGTTTAATGTGAATGAGGGTCTCCAAAACATGAGTTTGCAAGACCCTGGCAAAAACAGGATATTCTCCTCTGATTCTGATAATATCATATAAAGAACCAGTTTCCTATACTGACTCATTAATACATGCATTTATTAAGATGGGTGATAGAAATTGTGCGATTTTAGTGCAGCTCTGTCACTGTAAATCCTTGGATGTCAATATGAGACACTCTAGTTTCGCCAAATGGCAATACACTTTGCATGCTATTACATGAAATAAATTACAACAAAAAGTAGATACTTTGGCTCACATCTACCTGAAAAGTCTGCTTGCCAGAATGAACTAAAAATTCAAAATTTTCAACAGATTGGTGAGATTACATTTGTTGCACCAACATTTTTTGAAGAGAAGCCTTTTGCAACAGTAATTGAATTAGAGATATTTAACATGCAAGCAAGAACTGCACAACATGTTGATTGTTACTGCTGAGAGAAGGGAAGGGTTGGAGAGAACTCTGGAAAGGTGTGTTTATATGTGTGACAACTGTGCTCTGTCTCTCACAGGGTGGCGTTGAAGATAACCTCTTGCTTTCGGCCTACATCACAGCAGCCATGCTCGAACTGGGGATGAATGATACGGTGAGTCTCGTTAAAGTCTTTACCATGGCTTAAGACACACCTGGGTTTGGGGAGGCGGGGGATGGAAGAGAGCCTTTAAAATAATGATCAGGGGATTGGAAACCCACGGGTTCATGCTAAATTTGACAGGCTTTTAGTAATGGCCAATCTTCAACTTTCCATCGATGAGATGGGTTCAAGGGTCTAAAAGGAGAGTCCAATGGATAGTTCAGGAGATACTTGTAGCTGGCCAGTACCCTGGAAATAGCTCACTGAAGTGGAGTTCAGCACACTGCTCAAATCAGATGGTCTGGTACTGCCATACTGAAGAAGGTCACATTGCAAGTAATGGACAGGACTTTCTTAGAGCATAGTGCAACAAACCAATACTGAGAAACAAACATGCTAATGTTTGAAAATCAAAATGGTTCAAAATCCATAATATTCTTATGCTGCTTTTTGAATTATAGGTCATATTGAGTTGTGTAGATGTATAGCTTTTATTATTTCCTTTGTGCCAATAGCCACATGCTGCTGTTGCTGTTATTGTATTATTCATGTGGAGGCAGTTTATTATGCTGAAGGTTTTCCTGACCTAGTTAGTAATGGCTAACTAGATAGTTGGCATGGTTCTACTACAATACCGAATTTTAAATATCGGCAACCAATATATTGCATCCAGAATATAGACTACCACAATATCATGAAGGTAAATATATAAAAGTAAGTATAGTTTCATTTACATTCTTAACTCCACACCTATTTATGTTGAAGGTATACAGATCTTCATGTTTACATAATGTAGTTTGGAATAGTAAATATATATTTAACCATATATGTACCTTCATATTATTGTATTAGTCAATATTCAGGATATAATATGTTGCTCTAAACCAATCCACACTTATTGAAAAGAGAGATAAAGGGGGTTTGCTCCGTAATTGAGCTTCAATCTAACTCTAGAGGTGGTCATGGTGAATAGCAGCCAAGAATGGTAGGGAGATGAAGCGGGAACTCCCACCCTTCATCTTTTTGAATCCATCAAGAGGTTACAATTTGAGAGTAATTGGAAACATAACACCCCTCCAGCCCCCTCAAAGATCATTTCAAATATAGTGGGACCCTAGACTGGGTGGGTAAGGGGACTAGATACTCATCATCTGCAATCTCACGTTCATAATCTGGCTGGCGATGTGCGTTTGTATGATGGCATCACTAGGTCCAAGTGACCAACCTTCACTTCAATTACTTCCCTGCAGGACAGCACGGTGAAGCATGCTCTGGCCTTCCTGAAAGAGCCTTTGCCCACTGTTATCAACACCTACACACTAGCTCTGATGGCCTACACCTTCACCCTCGCTGACTACAAGGAGGCGCGTGATAAAGTGATAACAGAGCTGAATGAGCAAGCCATCAAATCAGGTAAGAAAGAGAGGCATATTCCCACAAAAGTTATTGAGACCCCAACCATTTTAAGGTAGCAGAACAGCAGGTTTTATTAGTGATGCATCCTAAATATATATTTAACTTGCTCAAATTCAAATTCAAATTCAAATTTTTATTTATTATGTTTTGGCTCTCAAGAGGGCCACATAAACATATACCATACACAGCAACAAATACACAGAAAATACAAAAATTTAAAAACAAAATTCAATCCGCAATAGCTATACATCAAAAAAATCAATCTAACAAGGCCGGACAGACAAAATATCACCAGGGCTATTAATAAATAGCTAAAAATCCTTTAAAAAAGTTAAAAATATAAGAACAGAACATTTCATTCGGAGGACAATAAAGTGCATGAAGGAAGTCCTTTAAAGTGACAATGCTAAGGCGGATACAAATTACTTTTAGCCATCGATTGCGCAAATTACGTAACATAGGACAAATCAATAATACATGCATACAGTCCTGGGTGTTCAGTTTACATAAATTGCACAAAGCAGAAGTGCCATGCCATTTAGATAACAGTAGATTAAGTGGAATTAAATCATAGCGTAACAAAAACCAAAACCTACGTATCCCATGCGGTAGATTCCATAGGGCATAGGGTTGTGGCTGTTTCAACCTATAGGAGGAGATGAGAGGTTCCACATTCCTTTTATCACCAACCGATTTTTTATCGGAGAGGTATAAAACTCCCACGAAGCCTCCTTGAGGACATATTTTAACTGCGTGGAGGAGTAGGAGAATAGAACACTTTCATCAAGTTTCAGTATCTTTACAGCCCTTCTAAAGTTGCTTACGAGTTTAGAGAACTCTTTAAAATTGCCCAAAAGTTCATTTTTGAGGAGAACTCGCAGGGTGCCATCTCCCGCTCTAGCCAAACTGGCCACCCATCTTATTAGGGCGCATAGACCCTGAACCCAGGAACTCCTGAGTCCAAAGTCAAGCCTACAGGCGTCTAGTGGGCAAGCATTGTTTAGAGTCGAGAGAGATCTTAAGAGTTTCCCCTCAATCTTATGGCAGAAGTCCCAGTTTTTCACCTCTATTAATTCAATACCATACAAGATAGTTGCGGGGATTTTTGCTCTAAAAACTTCTAGAAGACTGGAAAAATGTCTTTTCCCCGTTGCCTGGTATAAGGACTTTAACCCATTGCCATGGGCAAGAGCTTTGCGGGAGCAGTGCTCTATATGGAGTTTCTCACTCAAATTGGCCGAGAATATTTTTCCCAAAAAAGTATAGGAAGTTACGACCTCCAATCTATGCCCTCCAATAGCCCAACCGTAATTTGTCGAGCGGCACTTCTTCTTACCAGCTATACACATCACTTTACTTTTGGTAATATTAATCTTCATGTAACTTGCTCAATAAATTCTTATTATTTGACTTTTTTTTTGCTTGAAATGATGTATTAAAAATTGGACACTCAATTCTGAAAAGAGAAATAAACACCTCCCTGTCCTAGAGATGTGTAACACATGGCAGATAGATATTTAATTTAAAATAATGTTCACCAAGACACAGATTTTTGCCTAAATAGAGAAAAAGTTATTCTGTTCTTCAATTAACACTTTCAATAAGGTTCCCCAAAAATACATGCTTGATTCATCTGTTTTACATTTGCCTTTGTAGCATATGTTTAAAATAAAAAACAGATTTCTTATTATAATTGAAATTAAAATGAACATTTCTGCCTTTCCATTGCTGATAATGGATCTAGCCAGACAGTTGAAAGGGCTAGCCATGTCAAACCTGGTCTCATTCAGGGACTCATTCCAAGTGGCTCGGTCATGGTATATATTGCGCACACTAAATACCAATCCATTAGAGGGCAGAGGTTACTGGGTGTGGTGTTACCTCTCCAATCTGAGCTGTGTACGTCAGAATGTGGACTAAACAAGCACGTTCTCCTCTCCCCAAGCCCTTTCTGTGCTTCAAAACTCTCCAGTACTGCTGTAAATACCATTTTACTCAATGCCATCTGTTAGAACTGGGGGTCTCTAGTTGGCAGAGGTAGGTACCTTTGACCAAATAGGGACCCTTGCTTCTAGTCAGGGTAAGGGGGTACACTTCTAAAATGACCCCTGCTCACCCCCTTGGTAACTTGGCACGAGCAGACAGGCTTATGTCAGAGGCAGTGTGTAAAGCATTTGTGCACACATACAGTAATACAGTGAAAACTCTACAAATGGACACAGCACAGCACAGGGGCAGTCTCCTCCTTCAGCTTCCTTGGTTCTTCTCCTTGTCAAAGGGTCGTCTTGATTCTCAGAAGTGATCTAAAGATCTGGGTTCTGGGTCCCCCCTTTTATACACCAAACTCCTTTGTCTCTGAAGGCAGAGAGTGTCTGTATCTAGTTCAAACCAGTTCTGTGTAGTCCTGGAGCACTTTTTTACAGGACTCCTTCTTTCCTTTGACAGTGTGGGCCAGGGTCATCAGCCGCACCACAGGAGGTGGGGCCAGCATTGTGGAAGGCAGGCACAGCCCTGTTCAGGCACCAGTGCAAATCCTCCCACCACCCTACATGCAGATAGGTCTATTCAGCCCTGTGCTGACTCACCCTGTCTCCTTGAGCCCCCCAACCCCTGTCGCTCACAAACTAGACAAGGAATACACAACATAGCAGAGGCAGGCTTGGATGATTAGGCAAAAAAAATACCTACTTTCTAAAAGTGGTATTTTCAAACACAGAATTCTAAAACCAACTTCACTAAAAGATGCATTTTATCATTCTGAGTTCAGGCATACTAAAGTCAAATTTCTACCTAGTTTCCTGAGTCAGTTAGGTTTATTAGATGTTATAATCAAACTGCCCATTCGGGCCTATGGGGAACAGGTAGCTTTGCAATAGTGAAAAACTAAATTGGCTGGAATTCAATATTAGGACATGCTACACACATCAGGGCATGGCCTACCTTTTACCTACAATGCACCCTGCCCTTGGGCCTACTTTAGGGGTGGCTAATATGTAGAAAAGGGACGATTTAGGGACTGGCAAGTGGGTGCACTTGCCAAGTCGACATGGCAGTCCCAGGCTGCACACAGGCTCTGCAATGGCAGGTCTGAGTCACATTTTACAAGCTGTTTCTGTGGGTGGCATAACCAGTGCTGCAAGGCCCCAGCAGCATTTGATTTACAGGGCCTGGGCACACATGGTGCACTGTACTAGGGTCTGACAAGTAAATCAAATGAACCAATCATGGAGTCACTAATCCAATCCAATACAATAGGGAGCACTTGCACTGTGGCACTGAATAGCAGTGGCACAGTGCCCAAAGCATCTAGACCAGCAAAACACATAGCAAAAACACAGGAGGCAACAGCAAGAAATGGAAGGGAGACCCACGCCAATGGTGCCAGGTCTAACACAGTCTAGCTATGTATTTTTTTACAATTACTACGTAATGAACTAGTATGTTATACTGTGGCCTCATATCTACTTCTCTCATGGAAGACTAGGCGGCGGGACCACTCTGTTTCATGAATTAGGAAATATATATTTTAGTCCTGTTTTTAAATCTAATGTCTGCCATCAAATTACTGTGACTATTTCTTATTGTGAAAACTGTATCCTCTCTTTTAACTTCATACTGTGCGTCTTTGTACTTTTATTATCTTAAAAAAATGTTAAGTATCCAATAAAGTGATTTGACTGACTGACAGTACTGCAGTATTTCCTGCACAAATTCCAGGCGGTTGTTGTTAGCAAAATGTGTACTGGGAATTACTATGAAATGTATGCACTCGTTATAATGCTGATTATAGAGGAAACTCCTATTGGAACTACTGTGTTCAATGGAGTGCTGACCCTAATGGGGACTAGTAATGATCAAGAGATTTCAGTCCTTATTGAATAATAACTCTACTTTCAAACAGCTGCGTAAAGCAACAGGGGTTTTTATATACCATGAGAAATTTGCCTTATTCCTATTTTGTGACAAATATTTATTAAGTAACTTATAACAGTAGCAGAAAAATAAATAAGGACCTTACAATCTACTTCATAAGCAGAGGAACCCAACAGGCTACGAATAACACTAAGAGCCCCATTAGGATGGCGGGCGGACTCCAGCATCTTGATGTCATTTACTTTTTTTCCACCACCTTTGATGTGGATCCGGAGTTGCACTCCTCAAATGTTTTCATGCAAAATGATTTCAGGGTTTATATGGTACAACTCCTTCTTTCCACAAGCAGATGTTGATGTCTGACCCTCATAGCGGTACAAAAGGGGGTGGTGATGGACGGAGCATCAGGACCAATCAAACACTCACACCCAGTCAACAGATCTGGGTTTGATCCATCAGCGTTCTTTAGCCCACTCTGCCACCCCAGTTGAGACATGGCCATATGCAAATCAGTCTGACCCTGTGCCTCATGGGAACAGTCCAGCCCGAACTGCCAAGCCATGCCTTCCCTGGACCGGAAACAAGCTTCCTAGGACCGGTTTCTGGCATTTCAGCCGTCTTCAGCCAGGCTTGCTTGAATCCAGTGGCAAAGTGAGCAAGGGACTCACGTCTGAGCATACCCTGCCAACTTATGGCGAACAAAGCGGTACAAAAGGGGGTGGTGATGGACGGAGCATCAGAACCAATCAAACACTCATACCCAGTCAACAGATCTGGGTTTGATCCATCACCGTTCTTTAGCCCACTCTGCCACCCCAGTTCAGACAAGGTCATATGCAAATCAGTCTGACCCTGTGCCTCATGGGAACAGTCCAGCCTGAACTGCCAAGCCATGCCTTCCCTGGACCGGAAACAAGCTTCCTAGGACCGGTTTCTGGCATTTCAGCCGTCTTCAGCCAGGCTTGCTTGAATCCAGTGGCAAAGTGAGCAAGGGACTCACGTCTGAGCATACCCTGCCAACTTATGGCGAACCAAGCGGTACAAAAGGGGGTGGTGATGGACGGAGCATCAGAACCAATCTAACACTCACACCCAGTCAACAGATCTGGGTTTGATCCATCACCATTCTTTAGCCCACTCTGCCACCCCAGTTCAGAAATGGCCATATGCAAATCAGTCTGACCCTGTGCCTCATGGGAACAGTCCAGCCCGAACTGCCAAGCCATGCCTTCCCTGGACCGGAAACAAGCTTCCTAGGACCGGTTTCTGGCATTTCAGCCGTCTTCAGCCAGGCTTGCTTGAATCCAGTGGCAAAGTGAGCAAGGGACTCACGTCTGAGCATACCCTGCCAACTTATGGCGAACAAAGCGGTACAAAAGGGGGTGGTGATGGACGGAGCATCAGAACCAATCAAACACTCACACCCAGTCAACAGATCTGGGTTTGATCCATCACCGTTCTTTAGCCCACTCTGCCACCCCAGTTCAGACATGGCCATATGCAAATCAGTCTGACCCTGTGCCTCATGGGAACAGTTCAGCCCGAACTGCCAAGCCATGCCTTCCCTGGACCGGAAACAAGCTTCCTAGGACCAGTTTCTGGCATGTCTGACCCTCATGACATTTTTCTCTGGTGCTTGCATCCAAAAACACATAGCTGGTTCATGTGAAAAGTAGGCCGCATGACCAGCAACGTCATCAAGTAGTACTGGGTGAAACTCTTCATGGTGCGGGTCTTCCAAAAACACTCAACCTGACTCTACTACAGGTTACACTCAAAATCTCTCTCTAGCTTGCTTATGACAGCTAAGTTTTCAAAGTGGCCGGCTTCCAAGAACAAAGACAAGTCATCTCGCAAAAAGCCCCACAACAGCAATTGTTCCACTTTTAGACATTGTTCCAGTTCGAAGGGGACGTTTTCTGTTAAGCTGCAGGGTTCCCAGACTCAATCCTTAACATCGCCCTCAACGCCTGTATTGGTAGTGGTGTAGTTGGTGTCATACTTCATTCCAGCTTTGTAGCCCCTTTTCTGAAGTTTCAGTGCTGATCAGCTTAGGTCACATCTGTCACACATGCTACAGTGGCAATATTCTGCCCTGTTCTGACTCTCTATGATGTGCCTTCCAGTCCTATGGAGTCTTCAGGAAGTCCAACCAAGTTTCTGCTGGTAGCTCCATCCCCGGCAGCTGTCAACCCCTCCCTGTCCCCTTTTCTTGAGGTTCCGGTGCTGGCCGTGGTTCTTCAGCTGCCAAAAGTTTTGTCGATTGCTCTGACATCATCATTTCTAGGCCTATTCTTGCAAAAACCAAAGGAAATGATGGACGGAGTGTTAAACATTGCAAGCACTCACCCCCAGTCAACTGATCTGGGTTTAATCCATCACCGTTCTTTAGCCCACTCTGCCACCCCAGTTCAGACATAGCCATATGCAAATCAGTCTGACCCTGTGCCTCATGGGAACAGCCCAGCCGGAACTGCCAAGCCATGTCTTCCCTGGACCGGAAACAAGCTTCCTAGGACCGGTTTCTGGCATTTCAGCCGTCTTCAGCCAGGCTTGCTTGAATCCAGTAGCAAAGTGAGCAAGGGACTCACGTCTGAGCATACCCTGCCAACTTATGGCGGACAAAGCAAAAACCAAAGGAAATGATGGACGGAGTGTTGAACATTGCAAGCACTCACCCCCATTCAACTGATCTGGGTTTAATCCATCACCGTTCTTTAGCCCACTCTGCCACCCCAGTTCAGACATAGCCATATGCAAATCAGTCTGACCCTGTGCCTCATGGGAACAGCCCAGCCGGAACTGCCAAGCCATGTCTTCCCTGGACCGGAAACAAGCTGCCTAGGACCGGTTTCTGGCATTTCAGCCGTCTTCAGCCAGGCTTGCTTGAATCCAGTAGCAAAGTGAGCAAGGGACTCACGTCTGAGCATACCCTGCCAACTTATGGCGGACAAAGCAAAAACCAAAGGAAATGATGGACGGAGTGTTGAACATTGCAAGCACTCACCCCCAGTCAACTGATCTGGGTTTAATCCATCACCGTTCTTTAGCCCACTCTGCCACCCCAGTTCAGACATAGCCATATGCAAATCAGTCTGACCCTGTGCCTCATGGGAACAGCCCAGCCGGAACTGCCAAGCCATGTCTTCCCTGGACCGGAAACAAGCTTCCTAGGACCGGTTTCTGGCATTTCAGCCGTCTTCAGCCAGGCTTGCTTGAATCCAGTAGCAAAGTGAGCAAGGGACTCACGTCTGAGCATACCCTGCCAACTTATGGCGGACAAAGCAAAAACCAAAGGAAATGATGGACGGAGTGTTGAACATTGCAAGCACTCACCCCCAGTCAACTGATCTGGGTTTAATCCATCACCGTTCTTTAGCCCACTCTGCCACCCCAGTTCAGACATAGCCATATGCAAATCAGTCTGACCCTGTGCCTCATGGGAACAGCCCAGCCGGAACTGCCAAGCCATGTCTTCCCTGGACCGGAAACAAGCTTCCTAGGACCGGTTTCTGGCATTTCAGCCGTCTTCAGCCAGGCTTGCTTGAATCCAGTAGCAAAGTGAGCAAGGGACTCACGTCTGAGCATACCCTGCCAACTTATGGCGGACAAAGCAAAAACCAAAGGAAATGATGGACGGAGTGTTGAACATTGCAAGCACTCACCCCCAGTCAACTGATCTGGGTTTAATCCATCACCGTTCTTTAGCCCACTCTGCCACCCCAGTTCAGACATAGCCATATGGAAATCAGTCTGACCCTGTGCCTCATGGGAACAGCCCAGCCGGAACTGCCAAGCCATGTCTTCCCTGGACCGGAAACAAGCTTCCTGGGACCGGTTTCTGGCATTTCAGCCGTCTTCAGCCAGGCTTGCTTGAATCCAGTAGCAAAGTGAGCAAGGGACTCACGTCTGAGCATACCCTGCCAACTTATGGCGGACAAAGCAAAAACCAAAGGAAATGATGGACGGAGTGTTGAACATTGCAAGCACTCACCCCCAGTCAACTGATCTGGGTTTAATCCATCACCGTTCTTTAGCCCACTCTGGCTTGGCAGTTCGGGCTGGACTGTTCCCATGGGGCACAGGGTCAGACTGATTTGCATATGGCCATGTCTGAACTGGGGTGGCAGAGTGGGCTAAAGAACGGTGATGGATTAAACCCAGATCAGTTGACTGGGGGTGAGTGCTTGCAATGTTCAACACTCCGTCCATAATTTCCTTTGGTTTTTGTTAGGCCTATTCTTGGGCATGGATTCTTTACTGAAATTGAAGAAGTTTCCAAAGACTAATGCCTTTTGATCAGATTTAGACACAAAGGGCATCAACTGCTTGAGGAGGAAAATCCTTGCATGCCCTTGCCTCATGATAAGTACTTTGAGCATCTTGAGGAACGCTCTGATTCTGATCTTGTCTCTCGTAATGTATGGATACTGGTGAATATTTAACTCTGTAGCGTGCCAGAGGCTTAGAAACGTCCCTAAATGTCGATCTGAAATGCCCCTCAGGGCCTCTCACTGGGTAGGTGGCCCCATTAATGGGTATTTTGCACAAAACTGTGGAAGTTCTAAAATTGCCTGTATCAGTGGAGGAGAACAAAGATAGCCTTCTCATGGAAATCCTGTGGCACACTTGCTTCCCTTGAACAAAGCTTTGATGGGCCCCATTTTGGTCGCAAGGAGGAAACTTGCTTCTCCTCCAGCACTGAATCGACAACTTGCCATCAGCCATTGTCCAGTGCTTGGAAACTTAAAGTTCTTGATGGATGAAAAATAGAGTGCAGGAGCGGGCATAGAAGAAGCAAAAAAAACAAGCAAAAAATGAGCAGAAGCAAGGCAGAAAAATTAGCAGGAAAAAGGGAAAAAGCAAGCAGAGGAGCACAACCCGAAGGCAGCAGAGGGTAGCGGACTGCGGGCATGCTGTACAGGAGAATTGTCGCAGGAGGAGATTGGTCGGAGACCTGCTCAATGGGTTCATGATATGGCCTCCAGTAAGTAGGTCCTAGAAGGAGGGTGTGGCCCTGGGTGGGGAGAGGAGGGAAATGGCAGGAAGAGGTAGGAAATGCACATAAAGAGGCAAAATAAAGGTCAGAAACCAGCATAAAGTGGCAGAATAATGGGCAGTTCGAGCAGAAAGAGGCAAAATAGAGGGCAGGAGCGAGCAGTGAAGAGTCAAACGAGCAGAGTAGGCACAAACCAAAGGCAGCAGAGGGTGGTGGACTGCGGGCAAGCTGGACAGGTGAACTAGTGCAGGGGTAGATGGCACAAGGACCTCTAAACATGACTCAGGCATGCCATTGCACCCTGTGTGTGTTGTTTAAAAATGTAATTTTGACCTGGCAAGATAAACCTCCTGCCAGCCGCAAACCTTCCCTTTTAATACATATGTCACCCATAAGGTATACCCAAAACCGCTGAGAGAGCAGGGGCAGTGTATTTAAAAACTTGCACATTTACCATTGAGTTTTCATGTGCCCTGGTAGACAAAAACTCCTAAATCTGCTTTTCACTACTATGAACCTACCCCTTCTACAGGATATTATTTAGTTACCCTATTACATTTAGTAAGTGCTAACTTTTCATTGGAAACAGGTAGAAATATCATAGTTGGTCTCAAAAGAAGTATAATTTAAAATCATCTTTAACAGTAAAGATGGAGTTTAAGTCACAATTCTAAAAACACCACTTTTAGAAAGTTGTCATTTTCTTATCCTAACCATTGCCACATGAATGTGAATAGGCACTTGGCCTTTGTGTATTCCTCCCAACCACTGAGACAAAGGGGGACTAGGTGTTGTCAGAATGGGACATTCTGCAGGATGGGAGGAGTGGAGTTGTTCTCTGCCTTAATTACATTTTAAAGTGGACACTAGCCTTTTGCCACAATGACCTCTTGGAGCCTGGGCAGGGGAAAGGGGTGGGGAGTTTCCTGAATCAGATGTAGATAGGCCTAGAAGTTTCTCCCACTTCAAAGGCTGGCAACATGTATAAATATTAGATGCTCAGACCAACTCTTCAGTTCACTCCTGGACCTGTGGAGGATCCCCCCCCCCCGCCCCCAAGAAGGATTGCCTTGTACTTCAGAGGACTAGCCTGCTGCTTGAGGCCTGCTTTGTAGTTCAGAGGACAGCCCTGCTTCTAGCCGAGCACTGCGTGGCTGCTTGAAGCCTGCTTTCTACCCTCAGAGGACTGTCCTGTTGCATGTAACCTACCTTGCTGCTTGATCACAGGACTACCAGAGTGATTCCCAGGGCTAGTTGGCTGGCTTCCTGTTCTGAGATAGTGACTCAAAAAGCTCCAACAATCTTGAAACCACACCTGGAATTTGCCTGAAATTAGTCCTTCCCTCCAAGTGGTACCGATTTAGTCCTGAACCCCTTTCACAGCTGCTGAAATAGACAAATCCTGGTGATGCCTGATGACCAAACACTTTGTTTTGGAAAGTATGATTCAAGTTGATTATTTATGCCCAAGTATATTTTTTCTTCTGTCTGTGATATTGTTGTACATGTTACCCAAATGTCCAAAGGATGAAAGGCTAGACCATATGAAAAATTGTGCTATGTAGGAAGAGCCCTCACCCTTCCCTTCAGCTTCTGAAGCTGAATGTGAACAATAAAAGCTCAGTGTTCAATATAAGCAGGCACATAGGTGCCTAAGAAGTGGTTAGAAGTTCTAGCTTGGAACATCCAAGATATCACATCTTCCCCAACAGATGTCCTGGGAATCACTGCATCCAATAAAAAGACACTTCTTCCGTTCATCAAAAATGCAAGCTAGTAAAACCTACATATTTGGTGACAAGTTTGATAATTAATTAAACTTCATCTTCTCTCTTTGATGGTCATCTTCCTCAATGATGTGCCATACTGTTCACTGTTAGGGTTTCCTAAACCCCCGGATTCTAATTTGTAGTTTTACAGAGGGACAGATCCACTGGGAGTGCAAAGACAAACCCAAGCAAGAAGATGTGCCCTATTGGTATCAAGCACCCTCTGCGGAGGTGGAGATGACATCCTACGTGCTCTTGGCGTACATGTCTCAATCCCATGTGTCCAAAGAAGACCTCGGCACAGCATCACAGATCGTGAGCTGGCTCTCCAAGCAGCAGAACCCATACGGGGGCTTCTCTTCAACCCAGGTAAAAGGCGCAAAGAGTGAAAATGGAAGTGCTCCATTAAATAACAATGTCCAAATATCACATCCATAAGATGTCTTTTGTTTGTTATTGAACCACATTTCATAGAGGGCAGGTCTGTTAATGGGACAAAGACATCTTCCTCTAAATATCATGCTTTGCTTTCACGTTGCCTTTTTACTTCTCTGGTTCTTCAAAAGGTCTCGCAATTACAGGGGTGAAGGTTTAATTTCCCTTCCATCGAAACACAAATGTCCTCACTAATGCAGAACATTATCTGTGAACAATTTCAGACCATTAAACCCTGACAGAGAGTGATCTCCCAGGATTATTTGAACACTTCAGATCATTGACGAGCAGGGAGCAGTTTGTCTTGGCCCTGTGACACTTAAAGGCATTGACGGATGGAATGGCAATGGTTTTCCATGCTCAGGTTAATAGGTAGGCCATGTTGGTCTGCCAGAGGAGAGATCTACCTGATTCATGAACTGCTTAAATGCTATCCTGAGCTAATAGTGAATGGTGGCCCTACCTCACAGACTACATCTAGTTCTTTAGGGTGTCGTTTTCTGAGATATGGGTGGCTGATGCAGAGACCTGCGTCTTCATGGATGATTTCACAGAATAAACAGAAGCTGCCCCAAAAAGATATGTGATGTCACTTGTAGCAGCATATTGCATGAACTAGTCAGTTCCCACCATTCTGACAATCTGTAGTCTCTTTCATTTTCCTGCCAGTGGGTAGGTGCTGGTGCGTTGCCACTTTCAGGTTCATATAGGTGTGCGGATGGTGATGTAGGAGAATCGTGAAACTCCCAATCAGTCATTGTGTGGGCAGAGGATTGTAGCAATGATTGGCTTCTGTTAGTGTTTGTACAGGAGAATAGATCTGATTTGTGTGAGTGCTTCCGATGATCCGCTATTCTGTAGTTGCAAGTGTGGTAGTCCTGTGGCACTCCAGCCAGTAAGGGGGCGGTGGTGCGTGGTCACTGTTACAACAATTCTGCTTGTGTATGGGCACTTTCCAGTAACCATGTTGCCTCCATGTTCCTAGGACACAGTGGTAGCTCTCATGGCTCTGGCCAGATATGCTGGGGCCACCTTCAGTGAAAAGGGAGATGTGACTGTGACTGTCAAAAGAGGGGACGAGATCCAACAACAGTTCCATGTGGACAACAAAAATCGGCTTCTGATGCAGCAAGCACCGCTCGCGAATGTTCCAGGAGAATACACAATATCGGCAGCAGGGAAGGGCTGCGTGTATGTGCAGGTAAGTGAGGACTCAAATTTTGGGCTCTTATTATTATAAACAATATCCTGCCAGAGACCTTAGGAATTCCCCACCGAGAGCTCTGTATGAGGAATAGTTTGGGATCACTGGAATGTTGCTAAAGGACTGCTGTTTCACCCCAGGCTTATTTAGGGAGAAGAAAGAAGTCTCTGATATGTCAAGCATTTGTAGAATGAAAGCTTCAGATATTTGTAGACAAGAGATACATGCAACTACAGAAATAGTAGGTTCAAGCCTAGCTTTTTTTTTATCTGTTAGAGGTGCATGAATTCCTAGGAAGGAAGGCCTAATATTTCTTGGTGGTTAGAGTGGAATTCTCCTTCTTCTCTCTGTAGAAGAGCCCAGCAGATGAGCATTAGTTGGCATGAGACATGATAAGTTATGCAGACAGGCCACACTCCCAAATATAGCAGTATGTTTACTGAACGAGGTTACAGGCGTTTCCTGAATAAAAGCCCCTCTTGTAGATGATTGTTCTGGTTACAAATTCTTAACATATCATGTTGGAGGCATTATGGTTTATTCAGTACTTAAGTTGAGCCGGTGGTTGCAGGTGGAGCCCACCAACATTCATGTTTGGGGACCTGCTCATTTTTCCTCATCACACTTTTACCCAGTGCAAGAGAAAGAAAACACAAAAGGAAGAAGAGAAATACAGTAAAACAGTGACCACGAAAGAAAGCAGGGATGACAAAGAACCCAAAATAGTGAGATAAAAGAGCAGAGACTCTCTGATGGAGAATGAAAAGGCATGGGGTAGATTCAAGGCTAACGTGACTTGGGATTCTGAGCCATCACTTTTTGTAGCATTAGCCATGGGCTTCTGAGCTGAATGTTTAGTCCCCAGCACTTATTCTGTTACAAATTAAGCACTGGGTTTATGCAAATATATGAATATGGACTTGCAATGAAGCCTGGAGCTTCCTGCAATTGGAGGCCCCATCCCTCTTGGCCATTTTTGTGGAAAATTATTAAATTCCATTCGTCAAAAATGCAGTACATGAATCCTTAACAAATTACTTCTCTGCAATTCATTGACATTTATATTCTTGAGATTTTTCCAAAGTTAAAAACTAAATTCAGTAAAGTCGGAACCCAGATCAAAAGGTTTTTCCCCTGAAGACACCATTGGAATGTCAGGTACACAATGGGATAATATTCCAGACCTTTGCCGCATGGAGTCATAGAAACCCTTAACCAGAACCTCCCATTTTCCCATTCTTGTCCTGGGTTTTTCCAGGATTTCTTTGAGATCCATCAGATTTCCTAGAATGGATTGCAACACCCTCAGCCTGAAACCCACACTTTATTTCCATGAGCGTTATTCATCTACAGGTCTAGGCTTTCAAGTACAGGCGCTGACAATGTACAAAACCTTCCTTTTGTGAGATTCTAGAGTATCAAAGCCCAGACACACTCTTCAATGCTTTTCTTGGGTTAAATCTATTGATTTAGCATAATCTGCTTCTTGATGTTTCCATTCCTTTTATGGATCAGATTCTTGGACTGTATCAGGCATTTTTTTTCTAAGTGAGCTCTTTCAAATGATACATTCCATGAGCAGAAATTCCCTTGAACTGAATGGTTCTCCTGGATGGGCCGGCTGGTGTTCCTTGGACAGTATACCTTGATTTTTCAAGTTTTTCCGGATCCGTTTCCTCTAAGACTAAGGAGATGAGACCGGAATACTCAACGATTCGTTTAAGTTACATTAATGAAATATTTTGCAAAGGATTCTCAATTGCAGCAAATATACCTTCTGAAAACTACCCCCATTTTTATTTGGACCTCTGGGCTTTCACTTTTTGCCACTCTCTCTGATTTTCTCCATTCTCTTATCAATATTTTTTTCTGGCAGACAACTTTGAGGTACAACATTCCGCCTCCGAAGAGCGATGCCACTTTCAAGCTGGCTGTAACTACAGATCCGGAGAGTTGCACAGAAGCAGAAAAATCAAAGTTCGGGATCACAGTCACTG
The DNA here is from genome assembly GCF_964204655.1 of Triturus cristatus. Lineage (NCBI taxonomy): Eukaryota > Metazoa > Chordata > Amphibia > Caudata > Salamandridae > Triturus > Triturus cristatus. The sequence goes on from NC_140590.1 coordinate 1,718,000,685, forward strand.
CCAGGTGAGAATCTCTTACATCATGATTATACCACATACTTAACAGGATTCTAGCCACCATGGAAATGTGCTGCAGTAGAGGAAGCCTATCAATGGGGGAATTAAGTAAAGCTTCAAATTGAAATGTTCTTGTGCAATTGTTTAAAATGTAAATTTTTCATGCTTTTTGTGACTGCAACTACCCTACGAGCCCTTATTTTAATAGTTTAAATAACGTAAGCAAAATATCTCTAAGATATAGTTGGATTTGTCTTTATTCTCAGGAAATAAGTTAAAAATGCTTAATAAATTGTATAGATCTGCATTTTGACTTGGGAAAAGAAAAATGTTATAAAATATATCATTTTTATGTCTAACAACTATACAATGGTAAATTTAGAAAACAGTACAATGTCAAAAACCCACCCACATTCATGAAATGTTGCTGGGAGCACAGGTAATGCTGCACCTGGTTACCTCTGAAATTTAATTGAGATGGGTGGCAATTCGAGTCAGTTGGCAACATTAGTAACCACCATTGACTCTCTGGAGGCATTAGGAAGCCACCTTAATAGAAGATACTGGAGAGGACAGGCCTGGTGGCTCTGCAATTCTCCAAGACGGACCGACCTGTAGAATGTTCATCTCCAACTCTTCCTGCCCCACTTGGCGCTTGTTCCATGTAAGGAAAAGATGGAAGGTTGCTACAAGGTTACCTTCTATTTTCTATCCTAAAATCTCAGAGTATGCCATCTTGGAGGAAGGCTCCTACTACTGAAAGAAGTACTGCTTCTTCCTCAGATGTTTTCCTTTGGTTAGTAACACTGAGCTTTTTTTTAGTAGAGGACTTAAACTTAAAGGTGGTCTCCAGCAAGGTGATATGTCTGTGCTAAGTGACCCTTGCATATCCATTTGACAATAGCATCACTATTGGGTCAGAAACACTCTACAATAGCAACTGTGATGACACATAGATTGAAAAACCGGGAAGGTTATAATAATTTAGATGAAATTAGGCATTACTCAACTGTAACACTTTAACCAATCAGCTTTGTATTACAAAACTACATTTCTGTGCCACAAAGTAAACTTTTTTTCAGTGTAGTATGATTTTCCACCATACCCGTGGCTATTGTAGTGTTTGGGTTCCCGCTCACTGTTGCCACCGAGGTATACACTTGGATCCGCTCCTCCATGTCTCCACAGCACAATGATTCTTTGATGGTTAGGAAATGTAACAATCATATATGTGGATTAAATATGCGACAGAGAAGATGACTCTGATGGATTCTAATGTTCTAATGTGAAAATGGGCCTACTTCTACTGATTTGGAAAGTTTTAAAAAGCAGAGTGGGGCAGAATGGAGCACAGCCAGGATTTTGTCGATAAACAACTCGGCAAAACGTACTTTTAGCAGATGAATTTTACAGAATAAAACATTTTGTGGGAAAACTGTTGAAAAAAGTGTTTCTGTTGGAAAATTTTCCAACAAAAACTTTTTTCACTGGAAAGCTGACCTCATAGGTGCAGTACAACTTCCCTACAACCTCATGCAGAGAAAACATGAAGTTCTCTGATGGAATGATAGGGGGTAAGTTGCCCATTTTGCATGGGAGAGCCAAAGTCACTTGCCAGTGAGGAGATGCAGTGCAGTTGCGCCCTCTATCATCTTCATAGGCCACAACCATAACGCTTGTGAAGCTGAATGGTCACTTCTACCATCTTTGTTTTTCGGAAACCACATGACTATGAAGGAGCAGTGAAAGAATCCACCCTCCAAGCTTCTTTTTCCTGATTAAATAGTTTAATGTTTGTCTTTTGTTGTAATGTACGTATTAGCGGTGTCACCAGGCTTCAACAAGTAGTAACAGCGACTTACAGACAGTGCCATAACTTAATCAATTCCTTATCAATTACAACTTGCAGAAAAGGAACATCATCTGTCTCAATTTAGATACGCCTGTGCCAAATAGGAAATATACAATAGATGTTGATACAATATAGTATGGGTGAAGTTCAATCACCATGGTGCACTCTTTCCCTCTCTAAAACTTGGTCTCTATAGACTTTTAGGACAAGAGAAATGGGCCTATATTTAGAGGATTTGTATAGCCTTATGACAGTTACGACTTGTTGTGTTAATTTCAAAGAGCTGTTGTTCACCTGGCAAGACCATGTGGGCTGATGGCCATAGATTTAGTTTTTTGGTGATTGGTCTCCAACCCGCAGTCATTGCAGAAAGACAGGAATCTATCTACAAGGTGTGTAGGCTTGACGGCATCTTAGATATAAGTGAAGTATAATCTGCAAACAATGACAAGGGTTTCTTACTTCCAGTCAACCTAGGAGGGTCGTTTTCGCAGTTTTCAAGGTTTGCAACCACATCATTTAGGTATAAAGAAAGCGGGCACAAGAATGCATCCCTCGTGTACACCTTTCTTGACATCAACCTTCTCAATCAGTTCACCCCCAGCGAACTAGGGCGTATGTATCCTGATGAAGTTGATTAAGTATATCCAACAAGTCTAATGGGATCTTATTGTTCTTCAATGTGTCCTATAGCTTAGAATGAGGGACTAGGTCAAACTTGGATTTGAGGTCCCCAAACACCAGGTACAAGTGGGACTTTTCAAGTAGAATAGTTTTCCAGTAGATGGTAATAAGCCGGAAAATCAGGTCCCCTGGCTTCTGAAGCCCGCTTGGAGATGCGACAAAGCACTGTGTTCCTCTATCCAATGGTGAGATGATACAATATCTGTGTGCAAAAGTTCTTTTGAGTCTCGTCAATTAGACTAATAGATCTAAATTTAAGGAGGGAATCCCTTGAGCCCTTTTTGTGCACAGGAACAATCTCAGCCGCTTTCGAACTAGGGTGGGTGGCCATCCCTTTTACAATTAAGTTGCTTTGCGTGTTCATATAGGCAGCCCAGTTGTTTGGATCAGAACGATAAAGATCACCAGGAACTTCATTGGGCCCAGCAGCTTTACCTGCAGCCACAGGCATTATGGTCCTCAAGGTATCTTTAAATTCAATAATTAGATCACGTTGGCGTGTCTGGTCTATAGTTTTAGATATAGTTGTTCCTAGGCGAATCCTATCATCCAGGGTATCTAGCTTGGTAGTTGTGTAAAGGTCTGTGAAATGCTTGTGCCACACATCAGACTGAATAGTATCATCTAGGCGTTCAGTAGCACTATGCCACTTATTGGCGACAAGCTGCCAAAACTTTCTAGTATCTTTTTGGTTTGGGGCCTCATCTATGTTATCCCAATCCTTAATATCCCAATCTTGCTGGGCCTTAAACTAAGCCACTCTACACAATTTCCTACAAGCTCTAATATCGTCCACCTTGCCACCCAATGGGGCCTGCCTCAGATTGGATTTTGCTGTACTACAGTCCTTCTTAAACCATGTTTGATAATGTTTGATTTTCCTGTGTCTATTAGTGGTCTGCCGAGTAAAGCATGCTCTCAAGGTATCATACAAATGTTCATGGGCCACAGTAAGGGCATCATAGGTAGCCTGTTGTGGGCAAATAGAGCTGGCAAGATGCGTAAGAGTGCTATCCAAAGCTCCACTCGTTTTAACTATGAAAACGGGCTTAGAGGCAACAATGGGCCATGTCACTCTACGATAATCGTTGGAAGGGATTAAATCCACTGTATGTGAAAAGAGAATGCTTACAAAGTGCCTGAATATATTACTCAATGTGCAGTGCAGGGCATTATGATCGCTATCTACCCCACGAATGACTTTCATGTCTATACCAAAGTTCCAGAGGGGAAGAGCAATCAGTACATAGTCGATCCTGCTAAAGGTCCCTGGTCGATTAAATGTGTAAAGGGCAGTGGAAACAGAGAGGGTGCGCCCATTACAGGCCCTCCGCCCCAATGTTAGTGTGAGTGTCAAGAGGTGGAGCGTTGCATCTGTCCAGCACTTTATGGGGGTAAGGCAGTTAATGAAGGAACAACCCAGGATTCATCCTCAGTTTTTGGTATTAGTGTCACTCTCAAAACACTGAAATCACCAGCCCTAATTAAATTATCCTGGGTGTCAAATCCTCTCCTGTGAGTGGCCAGATGTGGGATAGTCGCTGTTGCTCCACTCCCCCCTTAGACCTTATATATATATATATATATATATATATATATATATATATATATATTCACTGAAAAATCCATAGGTTTCACACACGTTATAGTTAGGAATTAGCATTTAAAAAACCTTGCAAATTCACTTAAAAAACCATAGGTTTCACACATGTTATAGTTAGGTGGACATTTCACTCGTAAAAAATCCAATCAAATTCCCCCGTTATAGTTAGTTCAGATAACTATAACTCGCGCGCCCGCAATCCACTGCTCATGACGTCACATATTACATCACTCATGACATGGTCAGTGGCATCACTCATGACATCACTGATGACATCATCCTTTTGATAGAGGGGCGGTCGCGCGAGTTATAGTTATCTGAACTAACTATAACGGGGGAATTTCATTGGTTTTTTACGAGTGAAATGTCCACCTAACAATAACGTGTGAAACCTATGGTTTTTTAAGTGAATTTGCAAGGTTTTTTAAATGCTAATTCCTAACTATAACGTGTGTGAAACCTATGGTTTTTTCAGTGAATTTGTACGTTTTTTTAAATGCTAAGTTATGTATTTATTATTATCTTTTTTATATATTTATTTGACAATAAACTACGTATTAAATTTTTTTTTTTAATGGTTTTTCACCGTGCGCGCATTCCCGCGATTTAAAAAAATAAATAAATTAAAATGTTTTTTTCTGCCTTCGTGGTCCTTCAGGGATCCCCTGACAAAGGCTAGGGGGTCAGGAACTCTCTACCCTGCCCCCTTTTCACGTTCGCCACCTTCCTTTTTCACTCTCGCACTCAAAACAAACAAAATGGCGGCCGACACTTCCTGATTTCGACCGATTCGAACGTTGACTGACATGTAACCACCAATCAGAATTACGCTCGCACACGTTAGGGTGCGCGCACGGTGCGCGGCTATAGATATTTATGTACTTTAACTGCAATTTTCTCAGGAACTACTGAACAGATTGACTCCATATATGCAAAAGGCACATCCCTGACCTGAGGACTACCTCTTTGCCAAATATCAAGTAATTCTGTTCAGCCGTTCGGGCTGTACCTTCGACTAAAGGTCCTATGGGAAAATGCATGGGGAAAACGCGTTTTGGGACCCCCCTTTTTTCTCGGCCCCCGCTTGACGAATCCCCCCGAGACTTTCAGGGTAGGAGCTGAGCGGAGCGCCCCATCAGTTTTGAAAATTTCATGAGGATTCGTCAACCGGCGCCAAAGTTATTCAAATTAGAATTTTGAGATTTCCTATGGAAACACGGTCCTAACTATAACTATCTACTGGCGACCGCCAGTAGATTATATATATATATATATATATATATATATATATATATATATATATATATATATATATATACATATATATACATATATATTATCCAGTATTTGTATTGTGAAAGGGAAGCAGAGATTTTATTTTTGACAGCAATTTTAATCTTGCCTACTCTTGACGGAGTCCAAACAGGGTGGCAGAGATCCTGCATTACAAATATCTCACTCCTCTGTCTGCTTCCACAGCTACATCGGTAACCGGGAGACTTCGAACATGGCCCTCATCGTGGTGGACATGGTGTCAGGGTTTATTCCTGTGAAGAGCTCTGTGCGAGAGGTGAGATGGGGCAATTACGACTCCAGGTGAAAGGTGGTGGTGGGATGTTGTTCCATCCGAAATATGGGTTGTAAATGAGCTAGTTTCTCTAGATTTCCTTTCCTGAATGGAGCACATTTCTAACTGTCACAACATTCATAACAATACCCAGAAGTAATCCTGAAAATATGACAGTGGTAGATTTCCTGGAGTTCTCCAAGGAGCACAAAGTAATCATGCAGGCTTTTCACCTAGTGAAACATTAGGATACTGAAATGTGCATGGTCACATTTGTCACATTTTATTTTGTAGGTTTTCTCTTATTTTCATCATGTGGACACATCTCTTAATCTACACACCATGTAATATGAGAGATTTCTGATCCTTTCCAACCTGTTCCTTGCAAGGCCACCCCACTTATAATGCACACTTTCATGTCACTGACCTTAACACATGAATGCAACATGCTTTGCCATAATGGTGGATTTTTCAGAAAGACAAACTTGACTTGGGCAACCATTACAATACATCCCAAAATCATGCACTTGAAATTGATGCAGATTGGCTGGGGCGAGGGGGAGATAGAGGTTGTCAGAAGTATTCCCAAATGTAACAGTTTCCATTAAAATTCCTGATTATTTTTTTTCTCAACTTTGTTGCAAAAAACACTATATATTTGCTCCAATTGGGCGGCACTACAATTTGATGCTCAGTCCATCCTGATTTATTTGGTGCAAAAGTGGTCAGTGTTTTTCTGAATTTCTTTGAAAATATTCGGCATTAAAAAAAATGCAGTCTTAGGCTTGAATCTGATTGACATTTAAGTGCCTTCCTTTGGTCAGCGCTGGTTTGTTAATGTATTCCTCAAAAGTATATCCGCTGGTTATCTGTGCTCTTGGGTGGTAATATCTATAAATGTTCCCTGTTCTCTACCTATTACCATCACAAGTGGAATTAGAAATGGCCGCCCCTCTTCCCCATGCTTTCTATATGGACTCTTTCATCACTTCACTTCTTCAAGCACCAGCAGTGAAATTTGCTAAGGGTAGAAGCCCAAGGGCTGACATTTGTTAATGATATTTAATCTAGATCCAACTGCATCCTTCCCGTTCACTGAGACTCTTGTCTACCAATGTGAGATTAGATCCCGCTAAGGGGTAAAGGGGGCTTATTTACAAACCACTTGCAACACCAGTGCGTCACTTTATGCGTCTCACCAGCGGCGCATTTTGCTGCCCCATATTTACAAGGACATGACTAGCCACCCTGCTTGGCTTTTCCTGTCCTTCTAAATACAGCCCCTTAACACGCAGCACTTTGCGTGAAAAGGACGTTCCATGGGTGTTGCTGAGGGTGTCCCCACGCAACTCCCATGGAACCAGACACATTTCCAGATTTACTAGGAATTGTAAATCTGGAAATGCGTGTGAATGCTACGTCTCCCCTAGGGAGGCGTAGGGAGGCGCAATGAGGAGAAATGTATTCATTTTGCCTCTTTCTTTTTCCCTTTTCTATACGTGCTGCATTCTGCAACACACATAGAACACGGAAATCTTGTGATTATTTATGTGTAGGTAGGTGTTCTTCTTGCACATAAACAATCATTAAAAAAAATATGTTTTACAAGTTCTATGTGTGCTAATGCAGCACACATTGAAGTTGAAAAACACCTTTTCAGATTGTTTTTGTGCAGAAGTGACACCTTACTGCACCTTACTGCACATAAACAATCATCCCCGTGATGCAGGCGTCCTTGCACCATGGTGCAAGGGTGCCTGCGTCGGCAAATGGCACTTAATTGTGTGCCAGCGCAGGGGAGAGCAGAGGGATCCTTCATATCCCTGTGCTTTGAAAGTGCCACAGTGTGGTGCAGCCAAAAAGTCTGCGGTGGCGCGCTGCGGCACTTTATTGTAAATGAGGCCCAAAGTGAGAAAAGTCAAGCTACGATGATTGCTGCATCTAGATTCCCAGATCAGGTGATCATGAGAATCTTGGATATCGTGAGTACCTCTCACCAATGATTTCCCTTGAATATTTTCATAAACTCTGATAACTATAGTCATATTTTGAAGTCATTGGAGAATTTACCCCTGCATCACAATTATTCATATTTGGCCGCTGTACGTGGCTTGAGCCAAAACAATATTTAATGCACGAGGCCACATTAGTTACTGATACAGGAAAAGATAGGTATGGTTAAGTTTGGGTTGAGAGCAAAAGAGAGGAGAGAGTCTCAGACCGATATAAGATGCATCTAGTCAGTGACAGAAGATGGTGTACTAAGTGAGTTGTGGAGACTGGCTGGTCAGATATACAAAGTGAGACAGGATGAGACAGAGAAAGATGACAGCAAGACACAGAGAGAGCAGGTAACAGGGGTGAGAGCGAGACAAAAAGCATAGCCACAAAAGGTGACGGATGCATGGAAGCATTGAGTGTGACAGAGCGGCAGCGCCCTGGAGTAGTGGCGTGCACATAAACAGGTGGGTGGAAAAGCTGCATAGTAATAGGAGGGGCCCAAGGACCCTGGGATGCACACACTACACTGTGCTTTTCTGCTCACGGTCAAGAAGGATGTTAAGAAAGTGGAAATCACTCCAGATCAAGTCCCCATCTACCTCGATCAGGTGAGAGCTGCTCTTTTCTTCAGTTTATTATATTCAGTTGGACATTGAGAGCCTGATTCACAAAGGTAAAGTAGGACTTTTGGTCTGAGTTTAGACCAAACGTCTACCTTTACTACTTTTTGGTATTCATAAAGGTAAGTTATGATTAGTATCTTGACGTCCGCACTCGGGGTGGAAACTCCGCACCCGGGGTGGAGATCTGCCTGAGTGAGGAGATTTCCCCCAAGTGCGGAAATTCCACTCTGGGCGCAGAGTGGAATTTTCACACTCAGGCAGAGATCCTACCCCGAGTGCAGAAACTCTGCCCCGAGTGTGGACTCCTAACTAACCTTTGTGAATACCAAAAGTCGTAACCTTAAGACTTTTGGTCTAAGTTTACCTTTGTTAATCGGGCCTTAAATCTAAAAGGAATTGAAATTATAGGAACACTGAACAGGGGGGTTTACATGAGATGACCTTGACCGTATCAACATAATTTACTTCTCCTAGAATCAATTTCTCATTCTCATTATCTATTCAGTAACATTTGGATTAACTGGCAGCCTGATTTAGAGTTGGAAGGCAATGGGAAATCATCTGATTTCTGGAGGCAATGCTAAGTGTTGCAGAGACTCTACTAATGGACGTATATCCACCAGGAAGATGGGAGTAAACACCACCTGTGGCTGCTCTTCCAGATTTTTCATTTATCAAACAAACTCTAAGTCAGGCCAAGAGTCCAGTGTGCACAGATTTAGGATAGTGTCATGAGTGTTTGCCTTAATACTAGAATTCAGGAGGCTATGAAGTTCTGGGAGACTCAGTCCCCTAAAAATTTAGAACAAAGTCCATCTTTAATTTTACTTCTACATGGGAGACTCTGCGTTAAGGGAAACATTGTGAGGTGCATCCTGTGGTGGATAGTTTGAGAGAAGTAGCCTTCAACTATAAGTTATAAAAAACAGTCCGGAGTGTAGCCTGTGACTCCTGGTTACAGGAAGAAAGCGTTAAAAGTAGCTTTAATCCACAGGTCCATTAAGTGGTTTTTTCCACCTCATATAATTTGAATCTCCGAAGGTAAAGCTCAAATGCCTACGACTTATGCGCCTAATAAATACCCTTACCTTGTTGAAACTGCCAGGGGTGTCTAAATACTTTTATTTGCCCCATTGTTGGTGCGGGTTTATCTCTGAAGCCATTAAATATCTTGCAGGTTTTCTGTGGCAAACATGTTCCTCACATTTCTTTGGTTGTGTTTTCTCTGTTAGCTTGACAAGACCCCACATCAGTTCAGCTTCTCACTGGAGCAGGACAAAGAGGTGAAGGACATGAAGCCAGCCACGGTGATGGTCTACGACTACTACGAGAAAGGTGAGACCTCATGGTCAAAGAGCGGCAGCCAATGGTAGGAGCTGCTGTCTTGGTAACAGCCCCTGCTACCTTGGTCTCAGTGTTCATGAAGGCAGCAGTAAGAACAGAAAGTAAATGATATGTAGACCAATGTTTGTTCTTTGTACCTTCAAATCCTTTCACTCCTCGTAGCCCATCAGCAGCAAACAGGAGGCAGCTGCATGACTGAGGTTGGGACAAAGGGTCAAGTGTGAGTCAAAGAGTGGGTGAGGCCACTTCTGCTAACCCTGAATCAACATTTTCATGAATAGCAACAGATCATGCGAGCTTCACTCCTTTCTGAGAAGATGCTGTGTATCAGGTCCAAGCCTGCCAGCAACATTTCTTCTTTTTTAAGATTAAACTCCAAAAGGGAGCTGATTCTTGAAAAACCAAAATCTATTATTCTGAGGGACAAAGAATTTCTCCCTTCATGCGAGGCCTTTGAACACATTCTCTGCCCGGGAAGGCCATGTTTTACATGCCTGCCCTCTATGGCTGCCCCAAGCAGGCAGATATAGTGGTCCTTAACCCCCCGGGTTAAGGCGTGGCAGCCTGTTAGCATGACGTGAGGGCCCTGTGGGAGAAGGCTGTTTCCGATGGTGGAGCTGTCGAAACCCAGCACTTTCCCTGTCACTGTACAGTGGGGGAACCATGGGTTAGGCCTGGTAGGAGCACCCCTGATTTACGCCAGTGCTTGTGCTTTACCAACCTGTAACTTGAAGAACCAGAACCTTTTGGGCCTGGCGGCGCAGGGTATGCCTTAATCTCCTGGGTTCTCCTGCTCAGCTACACAGAGACACGGGACACTCTGTTAGGCGTTAGAAGATCAGATTTATTAGCTGCAGCTAGTACAGTTATTCTAGAAGTACACAAGGTAGGTTCTCAGGAGACTGCCACTTTACTCCTTGGCGCACAATCTTATATACCATATAGGTAACATATACATTAACCAAATATACACCCAGAACATACGAGAAAGAGCCAATAAGGAAAGTTGGAAAACAGGACAGAACCAATAGGAGAGATTTGAAAACAAAGTGTCAGATGACTCGAAGAAACCTCTCCTTCAACTATGTTTGTCACCCCTCCCTCAAACTAATTCATTAACGGATTCGTAACTAACTTGCAGGTGGCGAGATACGTTTGTGTGTGCTGGAGGATAGTTGTGAAACGAGAGCATGCTAGCAGAGGACAGTGAAGGCCAGACGAAGACAGTTGTGAAACGAGAGAATGCTAGCAGAGGACAGTGAAGGCCAGACGATAAGATAAAGTCAGAAAAGAATAGTGTGAACCAACAGATAGTTGAGACGGAGATTAGAAAAACGAGACAGGGATTAGTGTACTCGGCCAGTCCTAACACCAGCTTTGCAAATAGAGGCAGAAGGGCTATTTCAACACGAAGCTGCAGAAAAAGCAGAATAGACTTTGTTCGTCGTGCTGCCTGAGTGATGGCAACACAAAATGGCGGCGGAGCACAAAATGGCGGGTCGATTCGATCACGATCAGAAATCGAAGTTCCTCAGACCCTCCTTTTGCCAGAACTCAGGCAAGATAGACTCATGTTAATCTGAGTCAATGTCGATAACCATGAGGTCATCGAGCTGTTGCTGTAACATCATTCTTATGTTTTCTGTTCTTGGTGATCTGGGTTTAGGGATGCACATAGTAGCATATAGGTCACAGATGGCGGGACCACAGTGCATACAAAGGCAACAGGAGAAAATAATGGTCAAAATTATTCCAAGAAATGTCAATGCTTTCCAACCCCATTTGGACAGTAGTCCCCAAAACCACTCCGGAAAGGACCAATCTCCTTCGTCCTGATGAATCGACTCAGAGATTATATGCAACTTGGAGATAGCTTGGTATACTGTCGGAGCGTCATTAGGTATAAAAATACAGCAACTTGACCTGATCAATTTGCACACTCCACCACGATCTGCAAGAACAAAATCTAAGGCAACTCGATTTTGTAAGGTCGTAAGACGGTCCGCCTGTAGTTCTGCCGTGATATTACTTAAGGCTCCTACAGTGATGTCTATTGTGGTCTCTACGACACGGACCAGTTGCCTTATATTTCTGCTGTTGGCCATTGGACCCCAAAAAGGAAGAAATCCTTTGAGGAAATCTCCTCCCTCTTGTCCTGCTGTGTCTTTCGAATCAATAATCCCTCTGTTTCGATGATAGTTTGCAGAAGCGGTGTATGTAGGGGGAAGAAGGAAAGCTATATAGCAGGTACCAGAAAAACCCGTTGGTAACCACTGTAAGCTCTATTGTGGCAGATAAAATATGTGAAACAAATGAACTGCTGGTGAACCGTCACCAGTATACTGAGTGCACAGCTAGAACAATGCAGGGAACAATTGTATCACTTTCAAGAAACGTAGAAAGGAATTATCGTGAGTTTGAACTCTCTTAAACAACAATTTACTACGAAATGAAAACAGGAATATTTGAGAGAAACTCTTTATATAAGTCGATCAAAAGGCAACAAAAAAATTGTACATAGCATTAATGTTGAAGTGACATGGAAAACAATAATGCATGAATACATTCAATGTGAAAACTGCACAATGGCAATAAAATTGATCGTCAATTCATGGGGAGATGTCCAATGCATTTCGGGATGGGAAGCATCCCTTCTTCAGGGGCAGCTGTTGAAAAAAGGAAATTACATTGAAACTTATTGCACTACGAGGAAACTGTGTAAAAAACACTGAAACAATAACAAGATGCATCATGGCTGGAACCGGGAGGGTGAGCGGCTGATCTGAATCACGGCGAGACAATTCAACGTGCGAACTGCATGAAAAGCAGAGGGGGGTGGAAAAGACAGTGAGCGTATGTATAAAGCTGAAGCGAGCACATCATGTTAAGGAGAGTGAAAGGGATTCAAAACGTGCGCCAAGTGACATAACATGACTCAAAAAATGTTCAAATAAACGTGAAAAATGGCTGCTGTGCGTTAGTAGTAAACCGTCATGCTGGCATTTGTGTCAGACCAAGAAAACTCAACAGACTCTTACTGGATATGAAAAGACGGGCAAAGATGTTCATGTAAACACGGAGTTCACAGTGTCTATCAAATAGATAGGAAGCTTCAAAGGGAGTGCGCTGAAACACAGAAAATACACAATTGTGACCCAAAACCAGACGAAAACAATTACGTTACAGGGGAAAAGTGAAAACAGAGACTTACAGGAAATAATCCAAGGAAGCTGGTCAATATGATAGTAGAATACTGCGGAACAGCGTGGCAAACTTATTACTGTTCTGAAGGCGAAATGAAGAAGTGCAAATGAAGGTGAGGATAACAACTGTGTTGACAGGAGAATACATGCGGGAAAACAAAAATGCAGTACCTGGACGAAAGTCAACCGCCTCAAATGTGATGCAGAGACTGAGACAGGGAAGAAAGAAAAAAGCACAGAGACTGAGGCCATCAAGTTCAAAATGAATCACAACCAAGAATAACTCAGGAGTGCTAACAAGGACTTACCATTAAGGCGTGAGGTGAAAAGACGAAATGATTCAGACTACTGCGGACCACCGGAAAGGAAAGGGACACGAGCGTGTACAGTCCGAGAGTAAAATCAGTGAACGCATGATCACGTGATGTCGGAAGCAAAGTTGTGAAGATAGAAAGAGGACTACGTAACCCAAGGGTGTAGTAAAAATCCAAAACTACACCCTCACTGCGGTGTAAAAAGCACACACAACATGGAGACAGAGAAAGATTGTAAACAATAGTTGTACAATAAAGTTCAAAGAATGTAGATCACAATGTGCGACCACGAGACAAAGGGTATCAAGTAGTGACCGGGGGACACCATGGGCATAAAAAGAAAACTGTGTAACCAACTGACAAAGGCACAGTAAAAGTAAAATAGTGATCAGAACAAAATATGCACGAACTGACAGAATAAGGTGTAATGAGAGCGAAACAACTTAAGACTCAAAGTGATCCAAATAGACAATGTGCTCACATAGTGAACAATGAGAAGGACAAACATCAGTAAAAACTCACGAAGGATTGTTAGTAGGATTGTGCCTAGGAAAAGACAGAAACAGAAGTGTAAAAGCGAGTAGAACGACCAATAACAGAGGGTAACAAGGACATTGAAGTCGTCTATAGAACATAAATACATGAAAGGAAGAAACACACCGGAGGAAAGAAACAGAAACAAGATAGAGAAAGTTCAGAAAAACGTGATAAAAACGTGATAAAGATTGTGCAGTTTTCACATTGAATGTATTCATGCATTATTGTTTTCCATGTCACTTCAACATTATTGCTATGTGCAATTTTTTTGTTGCCTTTTGATCGACTTATATAAAGAGTTTCTCTCAAATATTCCTGTTTTCATTTCGTAGTAAATTGTTGTTTAAGAGAGTTTAAACTCACGATAATTCCTTTCTACGTTTCTTGAAAGTGATACAATTGTTCCCTGCATTGTTCTAGCTGTGCACTCAGTATACTGGTGACGGTTCACCAGCAGTTCATTTATTTTTGTTGCGAGGTGGGCTTCCTCGTTTCTGAGTTGCACGCTTCATGTTTTTAATTGTACTAATTGTTATTTGTCTTTACAACAGTTGGTGTGCGCTAACTTATACATATAAGATAAAATATGTGCCCTGAGATGGCACTAGAGGAGGCGAGTTCTGAGAGGAATAAACGTATGTGTGGGAACAGTTATTTCTTTGTATGGTGTCAGAAGAGCGATCGTTTATTTGCAGACAGAAATTTCCCTGATGAGGAATCGTCCAAATTGGTGGAGATTTTCTTTGTTTGACCTTATCACTAAGGCTAGTTACATATTGGGTGACGTTCCAGTTTGTATATGCTTTCCTTTCATCAACGGAAATCTTACTATTTTCCATGATTTTAGCCATAGCTACCATTCCCTTAATTAATGAGCTATGACTAATATCTGGACCACCAATATATGAACTAATGGATCGTTTGAACTTGCTTTGGTAGGCATTGGAGAAAATGACAAAATAAGCCCAAGCAGAACCCTCATAAGAGAACGGAAGAACTAAATATGGCATTCCTTTTTCTGTGGTATGTGGCATAAGTCCACACACCCAACAGTCAGTCGTATTGACTACTAACTGATGTTGATGTAATAACTGAACAAAGGAATTGTTATAATATTCAGTTCTTCTGATGAGTTCATGTTGAGGAAGGGTATGAAAGAGATGTGGAGAGACAGTAGAAGAAGATGAAGAGGAAGAAGGAGAGGCAACTTTTTGTTGCAGAGCATAAATAATCCAACCTATAAACGCCAAAGCAATACACAATAATATAATAATACATAAGGTTATATTAAAACGACTGTACATTAATTTACAGGATTCTTTCTTCATTTCATCCTTTCTCTCTCTTTTGCCTAGTGTAGTTTCCATCTTTCTAATGGATGCTCACGGCAATCTTCCTCGATCACTCAATTATGATTATCTGCCGTCCTATGACACTGCAAGTCCTGCAGGCCTATTGCCACTACTCAGGTCACAATCAAGACTCCTACCGTGACCCTGCAACCGGGACAGAATACTACACAAGAGAGAAAAATTTTAAGTGTTCTTTGGTCTAGGTCTCAAATTATAATGTTCTTTGTTTCGTACAGTCTGGTCGTGGAACAATGTTCGTGGATTTGTTGTATCTAAGCGACGATGTGGTGTTATCGCTTCCTGCAGAATGTCGTCGTCCTCTTTCTCAGACAGTGTCCCATTCAGGCGTGCATCACTGAAAGGTACGAATCGTGGAACCTTCTCACTCTCAGAGTCACCAATGCCCCTGCGCACCCATTGATCGTAGGGTAAAGGCAAAGGCACTTTCTTACAATGTACGACGTGAATCCAATTTTTCTTTCCTGCGACTTTAACTGCTGTTCTCGTGGTCAAAAGCACTAAACGAGGCTTCTTCCACCTGGGCTCCAAATTTCTCTTCCTTTGGAAATTCTTGGTGCAGACCCAATCACCTGGTCGGATGGAATGACCTGGGTCTGTGGAAGCCTCTGGTAAAGCACTCTGAACCTGTTGATGGAGAACATGCAATTTAGTCGTAAGATCATGCAAGTAGTCAATCAACATTGGATATGGCAAGTCTGAGTATTTCTTAGGGCGAGGGACTCCCCATACATTAGCCGGGCGTCCAAAAACCACTTCGTAAGGGCTAAGTCACAAACGAGAGTGTACTGCAGTTCTGGTGGACAGTAGAGCCAATGGTAAAGCATCGGGCCAATTGAGTCCTGTACTAGCCTGAACTTTTGCTAGTTTTAACTTTAATGTACCGTTGTAGCATTCTACTAAACCCGCTGACTGTGGATGATTTGCCGCATGGAACTTTTGCTTGATACCAAGACCCGCACAAACATTTTGCATGACTTGGCCTACAAATTCGCTTCCATTGTCACTCCAGACAATGTGCGGCAAACCAAACCTGGGGAAAAATTCTTTTAGTAAAGCTTTAGCTGTGGATAAGGCTGTGTTGTCTTTTAAAGGGTCGGCTTCTATCCATCTTGAAAAGGCGCATACTACCACCAGAACGTATTTAAGGTTGTTGCATCGCTCCATATGAATATAATCAATCTGCAACACTTCAAATGGATATTTTGGAGGAGCAAAGTGACCCGCTGGAGTTGGGGTTCCCTTTCCCGGGTTGGACATCAAACAAACAATACAATGTTTCACTACATTGTCTGCACATTTTGGGATTCTTTCATTTTGCCACACTGGAGCCAGAAGTTTGCATATACCTTTTGCACTTAAGTGGGCTGGACCATGTGCCATAGTAACCACTGGGAGTACATAGGCATCTGGTAACAGCCAACGTTGATGTTCAGATAATTCCACCCAACAACCCATTTCATCTAACATTCCTGTACTTTCTTTCCACCTACTTAATTCCTTCTCTGTAGCCTCTTCCTGAATTAATTTTACACTTTCTACTGTATTCTCATACATTCCTTTCTCTCTGACCCAATTCACAGGACCCGCCACATACATTCGACTCGTAACATCTTTTGCTGTCTTTTTCGCTACTTCATCTGCAAATGCATTTCCTCGGCCAACATCATCTGTAATCTTTTTGTGTGCACTGTACTTCACAATCGCTATTTGGGTGGGTAAGGCAAGTGATTCAAGAAGATCAGTCACTAACTGACCATGTTGAATTTTGGTGCCATGTGAAGTGAGGAATCCCCTTTCCTTCCTAAGACGCCCAAAGTTGAACGCTACACCAAAGGCATATTGGCTGTCAGTGTATACGTTCACTCTCTTCCCTTTTGACAATACACATGCTCTCGTTAAAGCTATCAATTCTGCTGCTTGAGCTGAATTATGTCTAATACGTGCTGTTTCCACGACTGTATGTAAAGTAGTTACGGCATAGGCTGAAACTGTATCTCCATTAGGCATTTTAAAACAAGAACCGTCTACCCATAGAGTTCCATCCGGATTCTCTAGCGGTGTATCTTTCAAGTCAATTCTTCCTTTTGTCTCTTCCTCAGTACGAAAGACACAATCATGTTGCTCCTCAACACTTTTCTCATCTGGAAGGGGCAACAGAGTGGCAGGATTTAGGGTATTACATCGTTTGATGTGTACGTGACTAGACAAAAGCGTCAGCTCGTATCCAGTTAGACGAGCACTCGTAAGATGCTGCGTTTTTGTTCTGTTTAGTAAGGTATCCACTGCATGTGGTACCATGACAATGAGAGTGTTATCCAACACCACTCCAGCAGACTGTCGAATAGAAATTGCTGCTGCTGCTGTCGCTTTGAGGCAACTGGGCAATGCTTTAGCTACTGGGTCTAACGTAGCCGAAAAATAGGCACATGGCCGCTGTTTGTCCACGAATTGCTGTGTTAAAACTGACAACGCACAACCTTCTCTCTCGTGAACATAGAGCGTAAAAGGCTTACTGTAATCAGGAGTACCCAATACAGGAGCAGAACACAGAGCAGTACGTAAGTCAGTAAAACTCCTTTGGCACTCATCAGTCCATGGAAGGGGCTGAGGCATATCTTTTAAAGTGAGTGCCAACAAAGGCTTGGCCATCAGAGAGAAGTTAGGGATCCGCTGCCTACAATAAGAGGTGATACCCAGAAAGGCACGTACCTCCCTTTGTGTGGATGGCACAGACATTTGCGTAATCGCCTGAATTTGTTCTGGTGTTAATCGTCGTCCCTCCTTTGATAGGAGATGACCCAAGTAGGTAACCTCTCGACGGACATATTGTAATTTGGAAGGTGAAACCTTATGATTCAGATTAAACAAATGGTGTAACAATGCAACAGTGACATTTTTGCAAATATCTTCTGAATCAGCAGCGATTAACAAGTCATCCATGTATTGGATAAGAGCAGCACCAGACGGCAAATGAAAAGTATCCAGATGACATTTTAAAGCTTGGCTGTAAATGGAGGGACTTTCACAATAGCCCTGAGGTGCGCGCTTAAACCGGAAGCTTCGGCCTCCAAGAGAGAAGCCAAAAATGTCCCTACTCTCTTCTGCAATGGAAATACTAAAGAAGGCATTCTTTAGATCGATAACAGAGAACCAAGTCGCTGTGGAAGGTATCATTGTCAATAGAGCAGTGATATCTGGAACAACAGGAAATTGTGGTACAACAATTTTGTTTACCTCCCGAAGATCAATTACGAAACGATATACAGGTGGCTGAGAAGGATCAGTGCGTTTAAGAACAGGAAGAATAGGACTATTGCATGCGTTACCTCTTGTTTCTTCAACCACGCCCTTCTGAATCAAATCATGAATGATTTCCAAAAGTGCTTTTTCACCTTCAGTGGAAATTCTATACTGCGGGATGCGCAGTAATTCAACATTGGGCTTGAGAGTGACAACATAAGGTGGAATTTCGAGACAGCCCACATCATTCGGACCCTTGGCCCAAAGCGTTGCTGGAAGAGAAAGCAATTCAGGTGGAAACTGATCTTTGGACAAATACATTGGAGAAGTCAATTTCTGTCCTAAAGTAAGATGTACACCAGAAGGAGAACAATATATCGTAGCATGCATTCTTTTCAATGGGTCCAAACCCAACAGATTTTCACCGCAACCATTCGTCAAAAGAAGTGGAGCTTCCAAATCATAAGGACCAATTGAAATAGGCAAAGGGCAAGAAACCGGATTGCGAACAGGGGCGCCAGAAAATCCTACAGAAACATTTGTTAAGCCAGACAAAGGTGCCCCAGGGAGTTTAGAATGAATGATAGAACTTCTCATCGCCCCAGTATCTAGAAGAAACGGCTCTAAAACACCCATTGTAGTGACGTTAACATAAGGACCACTCTGGTCTACTGGAACCGACACAACTCCCTTACTTTGTCCATGGCTGTCCTAGTTGGCATGAAGACTTTCATTTCCGTTTTCAATATAATGGTCTTCATTGTAGTACTGAGACCTAACATTCTGCTGATCGAAGTAGTTTATGGAATTGGGAGAAGGAAGGGCACGCTGTTCTTGAGTAAACACACCTCGACCTCTACCTCTGTTTGCTGACTGGAGGCCAGTACGACCTCGTGGGGCAGATAATGCTCCATTGCGCTGCAATAAAACCGGACAACTATTCTTAAAATGACCTTCCTCTCTACAATAGGCACATTGATTAGGTCCTAACAAAGGTCGCGGAATGTATGGCTCAGGTTTTTGATACAACCTCTGAAACTGCGAAGGCTGTTGAAATTGAGGCTGAGCATGACGAGGAGGATAGGCTTGTTGCAAGAGAACCTTCGTTTTTAATTCTTTCGTCTTTTTCTCTTGCTTTTTTTTTTCTTCTTTATCTCTGTTTTCATAATATTGTGCAGTAGCCAATATCTGAGCAGAAGAAGAAACAGCCCATGAACTTTCAGAATCTTTCAATTTGTGTGACAGCTCGGGAAGCAAATTAAATACGAATATGTCCACAAATAATCGCTGTCCACCCTCTGTAGCCATATCTTGACCACTGTGATCGATAAATGTCTCCTCGAAACGAGTAAAGAAATCAGAGACACTTTCATCTTTCCTTTGTTTGCATGCTGCTAGTTTATCCCAATTAACTCTCAATGCAGGCATCATAGTTTTCATTAATGTAATAATCCTACCAGGGAGTTCTGAAATCAAAGCTTCAGGCTTTGCACCACCCACTTGGTCTCTATCTGTGGCAATTATAACATCCCAAGTAGCACCTAGTTCCTGTGCGTGATTCTCCTTACGAATCTTAGCCCATATTGTCTGTGGGACTACATTTCCCATCAACATATCGATATCTGCAAAATTCATGATGCTAGCGTCAACTGTCTGTGATAATTCTTTATAATAACCCGCAGGGTTTTTACGAGGATCCGGTAGAGTCTGCTTCAGGGCCAAAACTTCAGATCTCTTCCAAGGGACATGTACACATATACGCTGAAAATGAGCAGGAATAACTGGATTAGCACCTGCTGCTGCAACCTCTTCTTTCCATACTGGAGGAACCTCTCTCATGGGATAATTTTTCAGTGTCAGTTTAACCGACGGATCAGAATCAAGGAAAGCCTGAGAGAACAACAAGGATCTATAAGAAATAAGTGTCCTTACAGCTTTCTCAACCTTAGAACCCACAACAAGTCCTTTATCAAAATCAGTCTGAACATCTAACAGATCTTGTGGGATCGGACTCGAATTCACATCTTCCCATTCTTTAATGAGTGTATCGCACATTGCATTAAAAATATATCTTTGCGTAGGCGCATTCCATTGTGAGAAAGTAGGCATAATATTGGGCACACTGTATTGGGGACCCTTTTTGATCCATTTACGTGCGAGAGAGTCTCGTTCTTCAAAATCTGGGAACTGACTGCGAGATTGTCTTCGAGCAAAAGCCGGAGACACATTTAAAGCTTCAAAGAAAGGAGATAGAATACCAGTGACGGTGTCCGTAAGACGCTTACGCATGGAAGGAGAATTAGACATGAGAATTGGAGACAAAGTATTAGGAGAACTGACAGAAGGAGAACCGATAATTGCAGGAAGAGCAGAAGGCAAAGGAGATCGAAGATCAGGAGATGAGGGCACAGAAGTTGAAGTTAATGGTAAAACTGGAAGAGGCGGTAATACTGGAGGAGGCAAATGCGGAGGTACCGCTGGCGGCTGAACAGGCTGTAACAATTGGGGTGCATTGGCACTTTGTGCATAGGGCGGAGGCAATCTCAATAAATGGGACATTAGGGGATCTTCTTCTATATCTTTCTTATTATCGGAAGGGGAAACAGGCAACACCGGATAGCATTTATCTATCGCCATGCGATGCTGTCTCTCTGAAATTTCAGTCGCATTATCAATTTCATCGTCTTTAATTGTTGGGCAGCCTGTATAATTGTCATACCCTGTGCTTTTCTATCTCGTTTTGCTTGCTTAATTTCTTTCTGTTTGGCTTCCTTACGCCAGAGGAGGAAAGAGTCAAACATTGCCGGCCGGGCTTTTCTTTTGAATAGAACTGCTTCTAAATTATCTAGCACATCGGGCTCAAAGCTACCATTTTCTGGCCATTTTAGAACACCATCTTTCTTCGTGTATAGGGTCCATGACTCGTTAAAGGCAATGGGGCCAATACCATGTTTCGAATAGAGCTCATATGTGGGAGTTCCAACCAAAGGAATCGGACAAGAGTCCTCAAGCCGGGAATCCCTATTACAACCAAAGCAACAAAATTTTCCAAACTTAGTCAGACCAGGCATCTCGTGATATCACCGGACTGTTCACAAACTTCAAGGGGGTAAAACTCAGTTTACGCAGCACAAATGCACTTACCCCTCGGCTTCGGCTATTGCAATAGTCGAATCTAAGGACCAAGAGTAAACAACTAAGAAACAAAATTGTGGGAGCGACCCACCAAATACTTAACTAAGGACGTCTTCTCACGCCAACAGAGGCCCGTCTATCGTCTCGCCTTACCATACATCATCAAAGGAAGGGCCAAGGCAGGGCGGCAGTCAGGGCAGCGGTCGTCAGTAGCCGTCAGGAAGGAGTAACCATGCTGCAAAAGACCTTCGGACCACTTTCGACATACAGGGGTCGCTTGACGTGGCTCGCGAATCCTCCAGAATTTTCTTGTGGGGTTCCTCACGACCTTCAGGCAGAACCGGTACCACTGAAACCGCCCAACGTTGGGCGCCACTTGAAGAACCAGAACCTTTTGGGCCTGGCGGCGCAGGGTACGCCTTAATCTCCTGGGTTCTCCTGCTCAGCTACACAGAGACACGGGACACTCTGTTAGGCGTTAGAAGATCAGATTTATTAGCTGCAGCTAGTACAGTTATCCTAGAAGTAAACAAGGTAGGTTCTCAGGAGACTGCCACTTTACTCCGTGGCGCACAATATTATATACCATATAGGTAACATATACATTAACCAAATATACACCCAGAACATACGAGAAAGAGCCAATAAGGAAAGTTGGAAAACAGGACAGAACCAATAGGAGAGATTTGAAAACAAAGTGTCAGATGACTCGAAGAAACCTCTCCTTCAACTATGTTTGTCAACCCTCCCTCAAACTAATTCATTAACAGATTCGTAACTAACTTGCAGGTGGCGAGATACGTTTGTGTGTGCTGGAGGACAGTTGTGAAACGAGAGAATGCTAGCAGAGGACAGTGAAAGCCAGACGAGGACAGTCGTGAAACGAGAGAATGCTAGCAGAGGACAGTGAAGGCCAGACGATAAGATAAAGTCAGAAAAGAATAGTGTGAACCAACAGATAGTTGAGACGGGGATTAGAAAAACCAGACAGGGATTAGTGTACTCGGCCAGTCCTAACACCAGCTTTGCAAATAGAGGCAGAAGGGCTATTTCAACACGAAGCTGCAGAAAAAGCAGAATAGACTTTGTTCGCTGTGCTGCCTGAGTGATGGCAACACAAAATGGCGGCGGAGCACAAAATGGCGGGTCGATTCGATCACGATCAGAAATCGAAGTTCTTCAAACTGGCTCCTATGCCTTTATAAATCATCATTGCAAAATTGTGCACTGCGTTAGATAATAGATATCTCTTCAAGCATGCTGTAAAATGATCCCTTCTAGTAAACAGTGAGTCCTTCAAGCAAATAACGCCTCCCATACAGCAGTCGTTCCCTCTTACCATGGGACAGCTGCTCCCGCAAGCTAGCCCTACTTACTAGGCGCTAGCCTCCCTTAGGCAGCTTGTGTATTCAGGGAAGCAGGACCATTTTCCCATGTAATCTCTGCTTTGTGTTATCCGCCCTAGTTTTGTAATGGGGTAAATTGATTTTGTTTTCTTTGCAGGACAGATTTATGACAAATCTGTCTCTCCAGGAAAGAGAGACCACCCATTAATTGAGCCTTTTGTGACCCTTGTTTCTCCTTCCCTTGCAGGTGACAATGCAGTAACAGAGTACAACGCCCCCTGCAGTGCAGGTAGGTGTACTGGTGAAGGGCAGGCTCCTCCCTGCAGACACATGGCTAACACCCCCCCCCCCCCAGTGGTTCCTGCTCTTGTTGTCTCTGTTTTACCCACTCCATCTTTTGCTCTTCTTTCCCTTTCCTGCCCCCACCTCTCCTTAGGTGCTAGACTGTCTCTGTCCCTATCATACCTGCTGCTATGCCCTATCAGCAGTTCACTGTGCACGCTGCTTGTGTAGATAAGCCTCCCAGCTGTGTATATTTACATCAGTAGTATTTTGGCTCTGCACAGTTACACCACATTTCTTGGCAATGAACATTTACATGATGTCTCCTGTAGGTGCAGCTTTACAGCAGATCTAATGGCAGTGTATGTCCCAATCCAGTTTCTATACACCTAGTCTCTTGACACTGTTACTTACAGCAGCTCTCTTGGTAAAGTACCTTTACTGGTGGTCTCTTGGTAGTGTAACTGTACATCAGATGTCTTGCCAGTGTAACGGTATTGTCAGCCTCCTGCCACTGTACATTCACAGCAGGTTTCACACCAGAGATCACAGTAGCGTGCACTTCCATCACACCTTCTGGCAAGGTGACTTTACTACAGGTCTTTGGGCAGTGCAATTTAACATCAGGTCTCCTGTCAGAGATGCTGTAGGGGCAGGCCTCCTGGAAGTTTAAAGTTAGTCCAGTTCTCCCTAGTTCTCCTTGCAGTGTAAAGTTCCACCACTTCTACTGACAGTGTAAAGTTGCACCATTTCTCCTGACAGTGTAAAGTTACATCCGGTTTCCTGCCACTGTAAAGTTACATCCGGTGTCCTGGCATTCTCCTGACAGTGTAAACTTGCATCCGGTGCCCCGGCAGTGTAAAGTTACACCAGTTCCCCTGCCAGTGTAAAGTTACATCCAGTGTCCTGGCAGTCTAAAGTTACATCCAGTGTCCTAACAGTGGAAAGTTACATCTGGTGTCCTGGCATGGAAAAGTTACATGCTTTTCCTGCCAGTGTAAAGTTACATCCGGTGTCCCGGCAGTGTAAAGTTACACCAGTTCTCCTGACAGTGTAAAGTTACATCCAGTGTCCTGGCAGTCTAAAGTTACATCCAGTGTCTTAACAGTGAAAAGTTACATCTGGTGTCCTGGCAGGGTAAAGTAACATGCAGTTTTCTGCCAGTGTAAAGTTACATCCTGTGTCCTGGTAGTGTAAAGTTACAACAGTTCTCCTGACAGTGTAAACTTGTATACAGTGTCCTAGCAGTGTAAAGTTACACCAGTTCTCCTGACAGTGTAAAGTTATATCCAATGTCCTGGCAGTGTAAAGTTACACCAGTTCTCCTGACAGTGTAAAGTTGCACCTGATATCCTGGCAGTGTAAAGTTACATCTGTTCTCTTGATAGAGTAAAGTTACACCAGTTCTTCTGACAGAGTAAAGTTACAACTGGTGTCCTGGAAATGTAAAGTTATACCAGTTCTCCTGACAGTGTAAAGTTGCATCTGGTGTCCTGGCAGTGTAAAGGTACATGCGGGGTCCTGACAGTGTAAAGTTGCATCCGGTGTCCTGACAGTGTAAAGTTACATCTGGTGTATTGATGATGTAAAGTTACATTCAGTGTCCTAACAATTTAAAGTTACATCAGTTCTCTTGGCAATCTAAAGTTACACAAGTTCTCCTGGCAGTGTAAAGTTACACCAGTTCTCCTGACAGAATAAAGTTACATCCAGGGTCCTGGCAACGTAAAGTTGTGTGCGGAGTCCTGGCAGTGTAAAATTACATGCGGTGTCCTGACAGTGTAAAGTTACCCCTGTTCTCTTGACAGTGTAAAGTTACCCCAGTTCTCTTGACAGTGTAAAGTTACACCAGTTCTGCTGGCAGTGCAAAGTTACACCAGATCTCCTGGCAGTGTACAGTTGCACCAGTCCTGCTGACAGTATACAATTACATCTCGTGTCCTGTCAATGTAAAGTTCTGTGCGGTGTTCTGGCAGTATAACTTACACTGGTTCTGCTGGCAGTGTAAAGTTACACCAGTTCTCCTGGCAGTGTAAAGTTACACCTGATGCACAGGTAGAGTAAAATTCACTGCAGGTCTCATGTTTGGCCTCTATGGGGCGCTGTAGGTTTGAAAGACGGGTTGCTTCCTGTACATTTTTAATGATGGATCTTTGGCAGTAATATTTACATCATGTCATTTAGCACTATAAGGTCACAGAAGGTTTTCTGACGATGCACGCTTATACTTGGTTCCCTGCAGCTGCACATTTACACCAACCAGCCAGCAGCCTAGAAGCACACGTCTCCAAGTCTGGGAGCTAAGTTTCTGATCTGTATTTTTTCTCTCCCTTACAGGTGACTCCACGAGCAAAACCACCGAATAGTGAACGTGGGCCGCTTCTCCTCTGGCCCCACCCGAAGCCCCAGCCTTCCTGTTGCTTCGCCTCACCCCCCTCACCCTCTCTGTACAGTCCCCTCCCTTTTACTCGTCTACTCTACACATCACTCTTCCTCTCCAGCAGGGGGTTCCTTAGTGAAACTGGAGACGATCCGAATGGAATTCATACAATTGGAAATAAACCAGCTTCGTATTAAAAGCGGGTGTGTGGGGCCTTCTGATTCTACTCCAAGCACGTTGTGTGGGGGAGGGGCATCTGTGGTTAGGTCTCTCGCACATTTGGGCAAGGATGCAGTCAATGCACTTTAGTGAAAACACCGCGTGACTCTCCAAGCAGCATCCACAGGTGTTACAGAAACATAGTGACTGGTGTAAATGTACACCCTGTCTCTTTCCAGGGCATATTTACATCACACCTAGAAGTGTGATGTAAATATCCTGGTGTCACATTTTCTGGTACTTTAACATTACACTTTCCAGGTTCACTATAAAACGAATTGCATTTTGGGGTCCTTTGTAGGTTCAGCCAGGGCGCAGGAGTTCGAAGTGGGGCAGATACACACACTAGGGGAGGATAGAGAGCAATTATAAAGAAGATTTGTCAAAGCCAATAGTCCTAACCCGTAGCATTATCAAAGCCCACAGAGTTAGCCCATAACCTTGCCGTGCAGACTTGCAGAATTTACCAGTGCTTGTTTTTTTTAGAGATGGCCGCTGTGTGTGCTCACAAATGTGTGGCAGTCATATTGGAATTGTTTTTTTCGTTGCTCTAAGGGCATCCAGCCCAGATGTCATTTGACTTGTAGAGTGGTTAATAACATCAGTAACAAAGCAAGAATATTAATAATAAAAATACTTTCTGGCATAAATATTTTGGCAAAAATATAAATTACAAAAAGCATTGGCAAAGCCAATAGGTCTGGCCCTGACATCCTGGAGCAGTGATAAATTTGTTTTCAGTTTTTATTTCAGGCGTATGTCATAAAAGGAAAGAAAACAGACAGTCACCTAAAGTGGCACCACATGCTTGCAATACAATTTAAAAAAACATTACTGATGCGACTGTTTTACTAGTGATGATCTTTTAAAAAAAAAATGCCTTTCTGTGTTGCCATGCATTTCACAGTTTCGTTTTTGAAGGTGACAATAAGAAAGAATCACTCAACAAATTGCCATTTAGCTGTGCACCTGAAGTGCTAGGAAAATAAATTTCAATTTTTTAACGATAATAAAATACAACGCTTTGAAAGCTTTTTCACTGAAGAAAAGGAACTATTTTTAAACCGAAGTGAACAATGTGCTCAAGCTTTGTGCAGTCACTTAAAGTGAAAGGCATCAATAAGTAAAGTGGGCCGACCCACTGTGCCACGCTTTATGCTTAATGTGAATGAAAATTTAGCAGACCAATAGATGAAACCTGCTGGACCAAAACCAGCTAAAGGTATGTATATATATTATTTTTGAAGTTTTGGGAAAATAACAGACTGGCAAGACAGCTAAATTATTATTACGTTCTTATTGAGCGCAGCTGCCACCCCAAGGGTATCCTGGCGCTTGACCTTCAACAGTTCATCAGATCTAACACATTACATTGCTCTTGGAAAGAGATAGGTCTTTAAATCTCTTTTAAAGGAGGTTAGATGTTGCTTACTCCTGAGCGACAGAGGGAGGGTATTCTACAACTTAGCGGCTGCAAAGCTAAAAGCGCAGCCGCCCATCCTCACTCTGTTGATTTTAGGAACTTTTATCAAAAACGCCGAGGAGGATCTTAAAGGTCTGGCGGCCTGATACCAGGAGAAAAGATTTTGGAGCGGCAAAGGTCCTAGCCCATGCACAGCCCTGAAAACAAGGCACGAGGCCTTGAAAAGAATCCGCTGCTGGACAGGCAGCCAATGAAGATCGAATAGTGCTGCCGATGATGACGCAGAGCGTGAACGAGCTAGGGCCAGTTTGGCTGCCATGTTTTGAATCCTCTGCAACTTAGATACCAGGGTATTAGGAGCCCCCAGAAGCAGTGCGTTACAGTAGTCTAATCTACTGAGAATAGTACTACGCACCACCTCTGCTCGAGCTCCCAAGGGGAGTAACGGCAAGATTTTACGTAGGGCTCGAAGTAAGCCCATACACGTTGCTGTAGTCTTATTTACAGAGGCATCAAGCTGCAGGCTAGGCTCAAACATGACCCCCAAATTACGAGCCGACTCGGCGGCTGTCACTGTGCCCAAGATAGAAGCCGGCCAAAAATCCTTTAGCAGCGGGCGGGGGGGCCAATCCAAGGAGCAATAGAGCACCTCGGTTTTTGCCCCATTAAATTGGAGCGAGTTAAGCCGAAGCCACTCTGCTGTTTCCGACATGCACTGGTAAAAGGTTTCCCTCGACACCGCCTCCTTACCCTCAAAGGAAAAGATCAGTTGAGTGTCATCGGCATAGTTGATAACTGAAATGCCGAATGACTTTATCAAACTGATTAGGGGTCGGAGGTAAAGATTAAAAAGGATCGGACTGATCGCAGTCCCCTGCGGCACACCCTGCTTCACCTGGCATACGGCTGAGCGAAAAGGTGGTAATGCCACTGCTTGTTGTCTATTACAGAGGTAGGATTTTAACCAGCTTAATGCCAAGCCAGCTACGCCCGCTCTCTGAAGGCGGTCCAATAGGACAGCGTGATCCATCGTGTCGAACGCGGCCAACATGTCAAGCAGCACTAAAAATGCTGCCTTACCCATGTCGACACGCGTTCGCAGATCATCCAACACGGTGATCAGAGCGGTCTCAGTCCCATGGGCCGGCCTAAATCCAAATTGGACTGCATCCAGACATGAGTTGGTTTCTAGGAAGTTGGATAAGGTTCTTGTGACCAGCCTCTCTACAACTTTTATAGGAAATGGCAACAACGAAATAGGCCTATAATTAGCTGGGCATAGCGGGTCCAAAGAAGCCTTTTTTAACAGAGGTGTCACTATTGTCAACTTCCAACTGTCTGGAACCGAAGCTGTGGCCAGTGACTGGCAGCAGATGGTATACAACGGGGGCAGCAGCTCTGCCTGGAACGCCTTCCAGAACTTATGTGGCAGAGGGTCAAGAGGGGAGCCCGAGGATACACCATTAGCCAGTGTATAAAATTCCTCCAAGGAAGGGGTGGGAAAGCAGGATAATTGCAGTTGCTCCTCTTTAGCCTCAGTCCCCTCAGCACCCGGAAAATAAAGGGGTTCAGATGGAGAGAGCCTTGCCGAGGCCGGTTGGCCCGAGGTCGAGAGGCCATTTAGGATTAACTTAATTTTTTCCTCAAACGTAGAGGCCAACGAGTCGCACAGTTCCTGAGATGCTACAGTAATTGGACTGCACAGGCTGGATTAGCCAAATTATTCACCAGTTTGAAAAGGGTCTGTGATTTATTAGAGGCCCTGGCCAGGGAATCTTCCAAAAACTTCGCCTTGGCCATCCTTAGGTGGGCTTTATACTCCCGCAGGGCCTGCTTATAAGCCGCACAATCCAATTCCCCATATCCTCTCCTCCAAGCACGCTCCGCCTGTTTACAGCGAAGTTTCTGCTGACTAAGATCACTGGTGAACCAGGTGTTAACTCTCAAAGGCTTGTTCTTCACCTTCCTTAAGGGGACCAATTTGTCTAATGATGTCAAAATTTGCTGACTAAGGGCAGCATAGCTCTTTCTCCACAGTATCCTCCACAGAGAATGCTGTGGGCAATAGTATAGGTAGACTTGACCCCCTTAACAGGCGAGACCATTGTCTGCTAAATTTAGGCCTAACCGGACCATCTTCACTTTGCAGTTCTCCCGGCAAAGAAATGGACATGAGGAGCAAAGCATGGTCAGTCCAGCATTGATCCATGACCCTATTAACTACGACCGACTCCTTGTCAGCAAATACCAAGTCCAATATGTGCCCCTTCACGTGAGTGGGAGATTGCACCAGCTGCTCTAGCTGTATATTGCTACACGCTTGGCAGATTTCTCTAAAGGCCGGTTCTTGTGGGCCAGAGGGTCGTAGATTAAAGTCGCCCAGCACTATGAACTTAGTATGGGAATTAGATAGATCATAGATACGATCAATAAATTGCTGGAAAGAGGAAGCGGTTCCGGAGGGCGGTCTATAGCAGAGGAGACCTGCTAATACTGTACCACCCTGAGCCGTCAGGGAGAAGCCCATGAGCTCAAACCCTATTACTTCCTTTACTTCAAGCTGTGAAAGGGAGAGCGTGTCCCTACAAATTAATCCCACTCCGCCACCCCTCCCCCGAAATTCGAGGGATATGTCTTATGAAGTAGCCCGGTGGGCAAGCCCAGCCAAGCTCCGCTCCGCTGTCCGTTCTAGTCCAGGTCTCGGTTATAAATAATATATCTAATTTGGCGGACTCGACTAGCAAAGCGATTTCAGTGTGATGCTTCACAAGGGAACGAACATTAAGTAGGCCACAAGAAAGAGTGGGCTGAATAGGTGACCGCGTGGTAGGTTGTTTACTTACAACTGTATGGTGATTCAAAGCACACAGTTCCTCCCGAGTATATACCAATTGCGGAGTTACCGCCACTATAGTACCGGGAGCAACCGGGACGCGAACGGGCGCAAACGGGCTTACCTCTGGCGCACCTCCGGAGCGCCCACGGCGCGCCCGCTGCGCGCTGACGCTGCGCGCCTGCTCATCCATTCCTATTAGTAGTATTACGCCACGCGGGGTCCGCCTAGTAGAGCGGCTGGACCCACCCAATATGGCGCCTGAAGTGGCCCAAAGCCTTCCCTCACCCACCCAAGATGGCGGTCGAAGCGCCGCAAGCCAGGAGCCCCCACTGACTAGATCCCGCCGAATGCGGGTGCCACAACAATTATAGTGCAGGTAAGCCTGACTATCCCCCGAGTGACAAGCGCCAAGTGCCTGAGAGCGAATTTAAGGCAGCGTAGCTTAAAAGCAGATTTCCAGTGAATGATTAAAATAGCAATGCGCGCGATGACAAGGTCTGCCTACCGTGCCCGAAGAGCGGTTTAAATAGCTCTCCAATACGCGGGGTCCGCCTAGTAGAGCGGCTGGACCCACCCAATATGGCGCCTGAAGTGGCCCAAAGCCTTCCCTCACCCACCCAAGATGGCGGTCGAAGCGCCGCAAGCCAGGAGCCCCCACTGACTAGATCCCGCCGAATGCGGGTGCCACAACAATTATAGTGCAGGTAAGCCTGACTATCCCCCGAGTGACAAGCGCCAAGTGCCTGAGAGCGAATTTAAGGCAGCGTAAGCAGCGTAGCTTAAAAGCAGATTTCCAGTGAATGATTAAAATAGCAATGCGCACGATGACAAGGTCTGCGTACCGTGCCCGAAGAGCGGTTTAAATAGCTCTCCAATACGCGGGGTCCGCCTAGTAGAGCGGCTGGACCCACCCAATATGGCGCCTGAAGTGGCCCAAAGCCTTCCCTCACCCACCCAAGATGGCGGTCGAAGCGCCGCAAGCCAGGAGCCCCCACTGACTAGATCCCGCCGAATGCGGGTGCCACAACAATTATAGTGCAGGTAAGCCTGACTATCCCCCGAGTGACAAGCGCCAAGGGCCTGAGAGCGAATTTAAGGCAGCGTAAGCAGCGTAGCTTAAAAGCAGATTTCCAGTGAATGATTAAAATAGCAATGCGCGCGAGATAAAGCAGCCTCAAAGGATAAACCTAAATTATTGCTCCATTGGATGGAGGTTTTGTATTATTAACTCCAGTATGGTGATATTTTTAAAAAACATTTTTAGGGCACTTTTTTTGTCAGATCAAATTTAGGCCTCAATATTCTAGTACCATTCCATGGTGTCTTCATTGTTTGGGCAAGACCACTGACCTGGTCAGTGTGACCCCTCTCCCCCGCGCAGCTTCACCACTGAGTGCTGAGCCCTGAGCGCTCTACTGCTGGGTGTTCGAGGCCCGCCCCCACCTGTAGGCTCCTGCCTGCACCTCATCCCTGGTTATCTAGTGGGAGAGTACTCTGCTCTTCTGCTGTTCTGCCTTTATTGCCTTTTTTCTCTGTGCCCTCCTTTGTTCTTTCATTTTCCTCCTCTTCCCTTTTTTCCTTGCTGCTTCTTCTGCTGTACTGCCTCGCTTGCCTTTTTTCTCTGTGCCCTCTTTCTTTCTCTCTCTCTTCCCTTTTTCTTCATTTACCCTTGTATTTTCCCTGCCGCTGCTGGCTCTGCGGCCCCTTCCCCTACAGTGTGTACTTTCCGCCTCCCAGCTGACTCCCCCTCCCCCGATCCCTACTTAATGGTGGCTACTGTGCGGCTGTGCAGTGGAAGTGCGCAGTGGGCACACCAAAGGCAAGCCCGTCTGTGCCCATCTGCAACCCGACCGCGATCAGTGCCAGGGACCCTGGTTCTCTGACCCGCCTCGGCTACAACTCCAGCACCCTCCATGATCTCAACCCCGGACGCAACAACAACTGCCTGCTCTTGACGCCGAACAACACCCAAGGCCCTCTCTCCTGTCTTCACTGCTGCCGCACCTTCACCCACTTCTGTACACCAGCAGCATCACCCAGCCTAAAGGACTTCACCGCTCACAAACCACTCAACTGCATCCTCCTCAACATATTCTCCCTACACAAGCATGCCATAGAAATCTGGGACTTCCTCAACACCTACTCGCCCGACGTTGCCTTCCTCACAGAAACTTGGACCAATGCTAACTCCACACCCGACATCGCTACCGCCATTCCCGACGGATACAAGATCAAGTGCAAGGACCGCCCCATCCATCCAGGAGGCATCGCCATCGTCTACAAAAACATCCTCTGCATGACCACTGTCCGGGACAACACAACAACCCTCATGGAGCACCTCGACTTCCAGATCCAGACCAATCCTACAACAACCTTTCCCGGAACCCTCATCTACAGACTGCCCTGCCCCAGCACTCTCCTTCATCAACGCCATCACTCACCTCAACACACTCCACGCCCTCGCCTCCATAGACTACATCCTACTTGGAGACCTAAATTCCACCTGGACAACCACGAGGACTCAAACACCACCTCCCTCCTAGAGAACCTCACCAACATAGGACTGAAACAACTAGTCATCACGCACACAGTGGGGCACATACTCGGCCCCGTCCTCGCAGAAGGAAACAGCGTCTACTACAGCCACACCACGGAACTCGGCACATACTCGGCCCCGTCCTCGCAGAAGGAAACAGCGTCTACTACAGCCACACCACGGAACTCCTCTGGACAGATCCCTGCAGCATCCACTTCTCCTTCAAAAAACCCACTGTACACAAGCATGCCCACTGCCTCCCTCGCAGAAGCTGGAACACGGTCAACTGAAGACCAGCTCATCTCCGCCCTTATCAGCATCCCACCACCGATTACAGCAGACACAAACACCGCAGCAAGCAACCTCTACTGCTACATCTCGAACTGCGCAGACACACTCACCCCCCTCAAGTTAGCCACTGCAAGACATTTCAAGAAAGTGAGTTGGTTCACCCCTGCACTCCAAGAATCCAGACACTCCTGCAGACGACTCGAACAGACATTTAGGAACAACAAAACCTCAGAAACATGCGTCGCCTACAAAGCAGCTACCACCACACACCGCCAGCTCATCAGATCCACAAGAAAGAAATCCCTCCAAGACAGAATCCTCAGCAATGCTCACAGCACCAAATAACTCTTCTCCATCATCAAGGAATTCGCCAAACCCGGCAGTGAAACAACAGACGTCCTTCCCTTCCATACCTCTGCAACAGACTCAGCACCCTCTTCCACCATAAGATTACCATGATCTACAACAACTTCGAAAACCAAGGCCTCCTCACCACTCCAGCCCCCCCTCCATGAAACGCCACCCAACAGACCCTGCTAAAATGGAACCCTATCACGACAGAAGACACCCTGAAGACCATGAAAAGCATCCACTCTGGAACATCAGCGGACCCCTGCCCACACCACATCTTCCAAAGAGCCACCT
This sequence comes from Triturus cristatus, assembly GCF_964204655.1. NCBI lineage: Eukaryota > Metazoa > Chordata > Amphibia > Caudata > Salamandridae > Triturus > Triturus cristatus. The sequence goes on from NC_140590.1 coordinate 1,718,034,116, forward strand.
CCATCATCGCATCCAAACTATGATGCACGATCAACTGCTCCTTCGAGACCGCCACCTTCCTGACTGGAAACACTGCATGAAGCAGCACACATGAAAGTGACAGAATGGCATTTTAGGATTGTTTATTTGCAGGAAGGGGCACCTTCCTACACAAAAACAATCCTCCCCTACATGCAGACACTATTGTACTATGGTAAAAGGGTGCCTGCGTTGGCGCTAAGTTGCTAAACTTAGCACCATCACAGGGGGAAACGCAAGGTTGCACCACAATCTTGTAAATATGGTGCAGCATTGCGTTTCAGACGTGGCGTGGAGAGGCGTTAAGCCAGGAAGGCTAACGCCTCACTTTGCCACTTCATTGTACATATGGCCCTAAGTTTAGACCAAAAGTTTAACTTTACGACTTTTCGTTGTTCACAAAGGTAAGTTACGAGAAGTATCTTCAAGTGCAGAAATTCTACCCCGAATGCGGAGATTCAGCTTCGAGTGTGGAACCCCATTTCCGAGTGCAGAACCTCCACAGTCTTGAAGATACTACTTGTAACTTACCTTTGCGAATACGAAAAAAGTAGTACAGTTAGACTTTTGGTCTAAACTTTACTTTTGTGAATCGGGCCCTAGATCGATAGCTACTATATATTATGGTATTAATATGTTGGAATTTACATATTAATAACATAATATAACCCAAATCTCGCGTTACCACCCTTCAATTCCTCCCTCGTGGGTTGCGCTATGCTGTCTCAGAAGTAATTTAGTAGACAAAGTTACGTAACAAAGACACATTTGTAAGTCAGTAGAATACCTCATGCATCATCAGTTGACGCCTCTCATCAGACGCCTTCAGGATGTTCCATTGAGTGAGTCCATGTCCGAGGCTGCGTGATACCTTGTTCACTGCTGTTATTCCACCTTTGGAGTAGTCCTGTGGCAGACTAGAGCCTGATTTAGCCACCAAGGCGATCAATATCACATCCCAATCAGTGGTTGAGTCAGTTCCACCCTGCTTTGTCAACAATTTGGCCCTGCTCCTTCGACCAGGGTGCTATACTGAGTGCCCCTTCACTTTCCAACACTTCGCTATGCCATCATTGGCCAGTACTAGGGAGAAATCTGTAGATCTACCTGTTTCGTTCGATCCTTTGGGTCTGTTTTGGCGACCCAGCAAACAGAACGCCGGACTGAGCCCCACCATCCTGCCATTAACCTCATCGATCTATTTTACTGTAATTTCCCAGTAATTCCAGATCACTCTACAATCCCAGGCCATATGATAAAAATACGCCCCAGTAGACCACACTTTTGGCAGAAGTCAGTGGCCCCAGGATACACGCACCTTTTTTTCGGGGATACCCCATAGATCTATATAGTTAATCTTTATGTAAAATGCCCATTTCCATGGGCTGCTCACTACCGCTCCTGTACGGGCCCCTGCGGTGAACTCCTCAGAGCTACGGCTAGTTACATGATATGCATTCGTGTGGTTCGCTCCCTTGCCTTCTGGGTCGGCTCCTCAGAACATACAAAATACATTTCATTAAGCTAGAAAAAGCAATGGCAATGCCACAGTTGCAAAAAAAAAAAGAAAAAAAAGCATTGGCAATGCCAATCTGTTTTGTCTTGCCAATAATTGCTTCCTATAAGTAATGGATTTCTCTAATGTGGAATTCTGAAGCTTGCCGATATCAATAAGAAAGAAAATACATTTTGAATTGCGCTAAAGCGGATTTCATCAAGCGGAATGGCCAGGCAGCAAATGGCAGCTGTCAGGCCCCACCCAAGAAATGTACCAGAATTATATTTATAGATATGAAAAACAAAACCATTTGTGATCAACATTCCCTTTTATGAATCATCCATTGAAGGCTTTTCACACCAACCATTTTATCTTGTCACTCATCACAGACATTGAATGACACGTCCATAAGTCCAGTAACTTTCAAGCTGAATTCTATTGTATAAATCTGTCCTCTCTCTGTGGTGTGCCTTCCAGCAGTGCCTGATCTGTGCCTTACTATCTTCACTATTAAACCAGTCCTCATTTAGTATTGTATTATATGATTTATATACTATTTACTACCCCTACGCAGGGCACTTATCAGATATCCTACATGGCTAGTACGCTACACCGTGTAGGGTGAATTGTTGAAAGGGTGTCATCTTTGTTTTGAACCTATATGAGAAGTGTTTCCATGTCGTTTTTAAGGACCACCCAGTTGCAGTTATTGAGTAATGCAGCACATAACAGTGTGGACGGAGGAAGAAGTGTCAGAGGTACATCAATGTATTCACTAAACTGGCAGCTTTCATCAGCTCTGCTGATCCATTTAGATTTGATTCTAGTTTGCAATCTTGTGAAAGGAGATGCACAGTTTGGCTTGAGCCTGAGCTCTTTAAATGTGAATAAAATCCCACACTAGCCATGACAATAAAAGCCAAGGGTGCTTCCTACTAGCAAGGCAAGTGAACATCTGAAATTAAATAGGTAGGAAACAACAAGTTGGCAAACATGAACTGGAGGCACTACTGAGGTGGACTGTATATGCACTGTTTAATGTGTTTCTTTTGATGTGCGGAAAACCGATACAAATATATATATTTTTTAAATAATTGACAAACATATTGGAGGTAGGCCAAATATACTGGGATAGCCAAGAATATTGCATGATTGTGTACATATAAAGGAAACAGGAAGTACAATGACAATTAGTGACGTTTAAGGCAGAAGTTAGGTATCACAAACATGCAATTACATTTTTCGCTGAAAGACTTGTGAATCCAACAAGTATTGGCAAAGCCAAATGGTGTCGCCTATGCCAGAGCTATTGATTTTGCCAATATGGTTTAGCAATGCTGTACACCAGACTGGCTGCTGCTCAGCATGGCTAAAAGTTAGCAGAGTAAAGGAGAGTGGAGTGGAGTGTTGTAAAGTAGAGTAGAGTGGAGAGTTATGGAGTGTCATAGGGTGGTGTGGAGTGGTATACAGTAGAGCTGCATGGAGAGGAGTGAAGTGGAGTGTCATGGAGTAGTGTACAGTGTTTGAAGTGTTGTGGAGGAAGTAGAGTGTCATAGCGTGGAAGGGCGTAGAGTTGAGTGGCATAGTGGATCTCAGTGTCAGAGTTGAGTAGAGTGGAGTGCCATAAAGTGTTGTGGAGGTTTCAGAATTCAGCAGATGCTGCACTAAACGCTGCATGTGAGCAACCAAACCTGCGTTACTGTAAAGAGTCACATCCTACATAGGATGAAAGCATTTTTACCCAGCTTCCATAAGGAAATGTACAGAGACAACTGTACTTGTTATTACGTACACAAAGAATAAAGAAACAAGCCCCGAAGAAGTCCTGGATTGGACAAAATGTGTTGGCTATGGCTACAGAGAGAAGAAGTGTTGCAGGGATCCTGCTCATGAGCAGAACTATGCTTGGGACCATAGAACATCAGCATGTAGGGACTGAGTCACCGTACCATGAGCCAGAGTCCAACTAGCTATAGTTTCTCACTTTCCCTCCTACTCATATCTAGAGAGATAAGCAAATTGACACCCCAGAACAAACACTCCCAACCCTCTCAGGGATTGCAGTAACAGGACACCCCCTTTCGCTCTCACACTCGTACTCATCCACAATAAGATATAACAGAGACATGAAGGAAATATAAATTATTCATTAAAACTATTGTGCTCTAGAATGCAGTATACGTGCCACAATCAGAAAACAACTGCCTAGCAAAAGTACCAGCATCATAGTCAGTAAACCGTATATTATGAAAAGCCCTGTCATATTATGACAGATTAGCCTAACCTCACCTCCCCTTCTACAGAAGCAAAATGATTATATAACAAAGATCTCTAAGATTAGCAGCTGACCTCATACCTTAGCATACATTGATGGACGTTCTACATTTCAGATACAGTTGTGATCATCTCTCCAAAAAATCTCTCTGTGTGTGATACATTACTGTGCATACCTATATGACAAGGCGTACATGCTCATAAACAACAGCTGCATTCTTGTGTAGGGTCTAGATGCTAGTGCCTGACCAGAACAAAATAACAAGGGACATTGTTGTTTGACCTTGTGTGTTTTGTTCAGACTAAATCCCAGGAAAGAACAGAATGAGAAAACAACTGCAAATTATGTGTGAAAATACAATGTGGCACAAAAGCAAACATGTTTATATAGTAACGTGTGCAAAGCAAATGCGGCCTGTGTCGTGCAGTTAGGCTAACATAGGGAAAACTACAATGGGCTATATACAGAACACACAAAACCCTCCCCTTGGTCAGGAAGGTAGCATGTAAAGGGGTAACAAAAATCTGAGGATAAACAAATTCAAAGAAATTACTAAGAGTTATTCGATTTTGGAAAACAACAAATGGCAGATTGGAAAGAGAAAAAAAACAAAATAATGCGTGTCAGAGTAATCCAGTATATAATCAATCATTGTATAATCAAAGGACTCCATACTGGGGTCTGACTACATGTAGATGGACAAATCAGCAGCCCAGTTCAGAAGCTCCAAAGAGCAGACATGATTCTCAGCTCCAACCGATGCAGGCACTGTTACCAGGCAACCTGCTTTAACTTCAACGAAACATTGATCTAATAATCGCTGTGCCGATGCACAGGAACTCCCATTGGCCATTTGCTCCAGACTCGGATTCGACAGAGGTCGCACACCCAAAGAACAGTCCTGATAACGGGCCACTAAGCGACTCATCAGCAGTTCGAGATACAGGGCAATAGGCATCTGTACAGCCAAGCATATGTCCAGTGCCCATTGAAAGAGGCACCAGATGCAGTGAAGTACAGGTTGCACACAGGTGAAGTAAGCCCGGTGGATTATTAAGCACCAATCTACAGCCAATGCTGGCAGTGGAACCATTCCAAAGAGCTGAACCATACGCTCACGGAAGTGCTGTAGCGATGCCAGTTCCGGGGCCGCTGCAAAGGGGGAACATCCGTTGCGGAATGGCAGTACTAGGATGAGAATGTGGCAAACACGAAACAGCAATAATGGGAAACCATTGAACACGCTAGAAAAAATAGAGTGTTTAAAAGAAGGAATTACTTCAAAAACTGTTTAAAAAGAAGTCATGAGGTCAGAGCCTACTAGTTTAAAAGAAAACAAGTTACTTACCTGTAACTTTGGTTCCCCAGTATTGGTAACTTTCATAGATTCTCATGCTTTGTATCATTCCCCGTCGTCGGAATGGGAGCCTCGGTAAATAAAAAATATCATAACCATAGAAACAAAAGAGAAAAATAGGCTTAGGCCTCATCTCATTTTGTAGTATATCACCCTCTTTGTGTAAAAGAGCCCAAACTTTTGCCAGGACCAATCAGCACAGCCTCACCCCTTTGGAACCTTCCTGAGAGAGCTCAGAGCCTCAGATTTTCGTAGCCGTTGTGCAAACAGCCACTACCTTAGTAAACAGGCAGAGCTTTCCCAGGGGAGGTGGGTGGGCGCATGAGAATCTATGAAAGTTACCAATACTGGGGAACCAAAGTTACAGGTAAGTAACTTGTTTTCTTACCCCAGTATTGGAACTTTCATAGATTCTCATGCTTTGTATCAGAATAGCCAGCAGTAAATCACAAAAGCACATTTTGGTAGACACTTGGCATTACATAACCATCCCAATACCATAAAGAACTAGTACATGGTAATCAAGAAAAAACAATCATCACTGAACCAAATGTGCTTACCAGGATGGAGGGATTGTAGGGAAAGCTCACCTCTCAATGAAAAAGATTCCTGAGGACTGCTTGACCAACAGCAGCGTCATCTCGTCCCACCGACTCCAGGCAGTAGTGTTTCGTGAAGGTGTGTACACTGCTCCACGTTGCTGCCCTGCAAATGTCTTTGATAGCATCTCCAGCAAAAAAGAGCCACTGAAGACGCCATCGCTCTTGTAGAATGAGCACGGGACCTTCTGTCCAAAGGTTTGCCCGCAGCCTGATGACAGAATTGAATTGCACTGGAGATCCAGCGGGAAATGCCACTCTTAGCGAGAGGTAATCCCTTCCGTGGTGCACTGTAGGAAACAAATAACTGTGTAGACTTCCTGAAAGATTGTGTGCGTTCGAGATAGAATTTCAGACATCTCTGGACATCCAAAGAATGCAATGTTCGTTCCGCCTGGGTAGAAGGACGTGGAAAAAAGGACTTCAAAATCAAGGGTTCATTCAGATGAAAATCCGAAGGCACCTTCGGGATGAACTTTGGGTTGGTTCTCAATATTAACACATCCTTTTTGAACTGAAGAAATGGCTCCACTATGGACAGAGCCTGGAGTTCACTAACCCTCCTAGCCGATGTCAACGCTAAGAGGAGGGCTAGCTTCCAAGAGAGGAACTTCAAGTCCGCCCTGTGAATTGGCTCAAAGGGAGCTTTCATTAGCTGAGCCAGTACTAGGTTGAGTTGCCAGATCGGTGGAGGTGCTCGGACCGGAGGATACATCCGAAACAACCCTTTAAGGAACTGTTTTACAATCCTCGCGGACCATAGAGATGGCCCCGATGGCTTTCGTCGAAAACGCGATATGGCAGCCAGATGTACCTTGACAGAAGAGTGCGCCAGACCTGATTTAGCCAGCGACAGGATTTAAGGTAAATTCTGATGTGGCAGGGATTTATAAGGATGGAGTTTATTCCTCTGGCACCACAGACAAAACCTGTTCCATGTTGCCCTGTATGTCTTATTAGTGCTTGGCGCCCGTGCCTGAGACAAAACATCCCTGCACTCCCTGGAGAGATTCAGATGACGGAATTCTCTGTATTCAGGAGCCACGCTGTCAAGTGTAGTGACTTCGGATCCGGATGGAGCACCTATCCCTGATCCCGCGACAACAGAGATGGAATCAGCGGCAACCGAATTGGGCGATCCTGGGAGAGAAGCAGGAGTTCCGTGAACCAGAACTGCCGGGCCCACGCTGGAGCAATCAGGATCATCTTGCACGGCTCCGCCTTGACCGTCCTGAGAACCCGAGAAATGAGGGGAATGGGAGGAAAAGCGTAGCAAAATGCGCCGAACCAAGCAATCGAAAGGGCATTCCCCAGAGATCCTCGATGGGGAACCTTGCTTGCGTAAAACCGACATTTGGCGTTCTCCGGGGACGCAAAGAGGTCTATGGTCGGAGTACCCCATACCTTGAACACTCCCTCCAGCGTGGCTTGGTCTAATTCCCACTCGTGAGTCACTTCCGTCTGACGACTCAGAGCATCCGCCGTGATGTTGAGGCACCCTGCTAGGTGCTCGGCTTGTAGGTTGATCTTGTGAGAAATTGCAAAATCCCAGATCGTCTGAGCTTCCTTGGACAGCGTTCGCGATCTTGTTCCCCCTTGCTTCTTGATGTAGTGCATGGCCGTCATATTGTCCGTACGGACCAGCACTGCACGATTTTGAATTCTGGGAAGGAACGCCAGCAAGGCTAAGCGAATGGCCATCAGCTCCAAGAGGTTGATGTGGTTTACGCTCTGTGCTGGACTCCAGTGACCGCTGATTTGAAGCTCCTGGAGTACCGCTCCCCAGCCTTCTAAGGAGGCATCTGTGGTCACCACCATAGGAGACGGTGGAGTCTGGAATGTTAATCCTACTGCGATGTTCTCCTTTACCAGCCACCACTCGCAGGCCTTGCGCATACCTGGTGTTACCCACACCTTGTCGTTGAATGACCCTTCTGCCTGGCGCCATTGTTTGTCTAACTCCTCCTGCAGAGGACGCATATGAAGCCTGCAATGCGGTATTAATGGTATGCAGGATGATATCGATCCGAGTAAGGACTTGTACAGGCGAACCGACAAATATTTCCTCTGCAGCACCTGACGAGCGGAGGTGATCAGCTTGCGTTGACGCTCCTCCGACGGACGAGCGGTGCATAGTGTCGTGTCCAGAATAGCTCCAAGGAACCTTTGCGACCTGGAGGGTATCAGCACCGACTTGGACCTGTTGAGCTGAAGACCCAAGTGGGCGAACAACTGAATGCAAGTTGAAATGGCTTGAGAAGTTGCCTTGAGCGATGGAGCCTTGACGAGCCAGTCGTCCAAGTATGGGAACACTTCTAGGGATTGCTTTCTGAGAAAAGCAGCGACTGGTGCCAGCATCTTCTTGAATATCCGAGGTGCAGACCGAAGGCCAAACGGAAGCACTTTGAACTGGAAATGGCTCTTGCCTACTGTGAAGCGTAGATATTGTCAGTGAGCCGGGTGGATTGGAACGTGGAAGTACGCATCCTCTAAATCCAGGGACGCCAAAAAATCGCCCGGATTCAGTAGACGGAGAATATCCTGGAGAGTGACCATCCTGAAAGAGAGCTTGATGAGATAGGTGTTGAGCTCCCTTAGGTCTAGTATAGGACGCCACGTATCTGCCGTCTTCCGAACCTGGAATAGAAACCCATGCCCCTCTGTGAAAGAGGCACCGGTTCTATTGCCCCCTTGATGAATAGTTGGTGGGCTTCGAGATGTAACAGTCGGAGATGTTTTGAGGGACGGGCGTCCGGAGCTCTCGTTGGAGGAAGATCTTGGAATTCCAACGTATGGCCACTCTGAACAATATTCAAAACCCACCGGTCCGATGTTATAAGGACCCAGCTGTCCAGACACTCGGAAATCCTGCCCCCAACCGGTGTCTTTGGTAGGGGAGGAACAGTAGTCAGAGCCAGGAGGCCGCTATTGCCTCTTGGCATTGTCTCGTCCCTGACGATTCTGACGTCCTCTCTGGGACTGACGAGAGAAAGACGCCGATTGACCTTGGCGTTGGTTCGAGTACTGAGCCTTGTATGATTGTCCTGACTGCGTTGAATACTGACGCTGGTTGCCTCTGTACGAAGTGAACCCCCTTCCGCGAGCACCTCTGAATGGAACCTTCCGATAATTTAAGGATCCCAAGGACTTTGCTGTGTCCGTGTCCTTCTTGATGCTCTGCAGGGCCTCATCAACATGCTTGCCAAAAAGCATTTCCCCGTCAAATGGAAGATCCAGGATCTTATTTTGGACCTCCTGACGGAACCAGGTTGCCTTTAACCAGCCTTGACGGCGCAAGACCGCTGACCCTGCCAAAGCCCTGAAAGCGGTAGAGGCTATGTCCATAGCACAGTCAATGACCTCCGAGGAACATCTCTCTCCTTCCATGAGGATTTGCTTGGCCTCCTCCTGATTAGAGTCTGGTTGTAGATCCATAAACGGCTCCATGTCGCACCACATTTGGCGGTCGTACCTGCCTAGAATGGCTAATGAATTTGCTGCCCGAGCCAACAAACTGGCCATGGTGGAAAATCTCTTCCCTACATTGTCCAGCCGCCTGCCATCCTTATCCGGAGGCGTAGTCAAAGGTGTTGAAGGATTCTTGGACTTGCTCTGTGCGGCCTGAGATATCACAGAGTCAGGCTTTGGTTGTCCAAGAAGACATGCAGGACTGCCCTCAGGGGCCTTGTATTTCTTCTCTAGCCGGGGAAGAACCGGGATGACAGTGGCCGGATTCTGCATAATCTTCATTCCCTCATCCCACACATGCTCAATGATGGGAATCGACCTGACAGACTTTTTGTATTGTGCCTTAAAATCATATAGAAAACAGTCCGACTGTTCCACTGTGAGAGGCAGACCAAATCGTTTGGACGCACGCTCCATAAGATTATGGAACCCCCAATATCTGCCGGAGGCGACACGTTCGTGTCCCGCCCTGTAGCATCCGGATCTTGCATTCCAGTGTCATCAAGATCCACATCCGGATCCCCTGGATTAGTTAGTGGGACCAATTGCACCTCATCCTCTTCATCTGTATCAACATCCTGTGTATCTTCATTGGTAGGTTCCGGAAACGAAGTCTGAGGAACCACTACTGGTACCACCACTGGTGAGGTACATGGTACATTTTTAGGGGGAGGTGGCAAGTCCACCGACGGCCCTCGCGGAACCACTGATGTAGATGGATGCACTGGTGGAACGTCAGGGTGTGATTGAAATCGAGCTCTGTAGTCCTGCAACATCATCTGCAAGTCCGTAACCAGAGCAACTGGTAAAGCTATCATGTCCTGTCTCAAAGTGCGAGGACGTATCTCCTGCTGAACATATTGTTGTTCCTCCTGCCCATCTTGTTCATAATAATCCTCAGTATCAGTCTCTTGCTGCTTTACATGCAGATCTGAGGGACTGTAGGCATCCCCATCCTCCTCCTCCGACTCATCTAGCAGCATAGATGGTGGTAAAGGCGTAACCCGCCTAGGTGATGTCATCTCAGGTGTAATTTTCAACCTTTGTATTGAAAATCCAGAAATTTGAACCGTCGACGGTCCCGTCGACGGAGTCCTCGTCGAAGGAATCCCAAGCGTCGATGAAATAGTCGACGGCACGGTAGTCTTCGTCGACGGAGAGTGAATCGCCGTCGAAAATAAGGTAGTCGACGATGTTTGAATTGTCGTAGTCGACGGTAGGATCGTCGACGGAGCCTTTTTCTTCGTCGACGGCAAGCTCGTCGACGGAGCTTTCTTCATCGTCGACGGGACAACCATCGATGGTCTCGTCGACGAGCTCGTCGTCATGAGCATCGACAACGACGGCGCCGTCGTTGTCATCGTCGTCGTGGTCTTCGTCGTCGAAACTGCCGTCGACAGGAACTTTATGGAAACCGTCGTCGACGATGAAGATGAAGCTATCGTAGACGATGAAACAGGAGCAGACATCGTCGACGGTCCCGTCGACGAAACCAAGGAGACAGTTTTTACAGTGGAGATCGTCGTCGACGTACCTGCTTTAATCACCGTCGACGGACGCTGTTTCATCACAGGAACCATCTGTGGAGTTCCTGCAGAGTGTTTCTTAGCAGGCTTTTCCTTCTGGGACGGAGGAAAAGATATCGAAACCTCCTTTCTGTCCCTAGAGGCTGTGTCCACAACAGCAGCCTGTCCCTGCCTCTCCTTTTCACTTCTGTGAGGAGATTTCATGGGACCAGCCTCCTCAGACCTTTCAGAGATCCCGTGAGGGGCTTTGACAGGGGGTTCTGCAGAGATGGAGGGAGATGACCTACCCCTCTTCTTTGATCTCCTGGAGGAAGTGCCAGAAATCGAATCTTCCTCATCTGAAGAAAGAACCTCCTTCCTGGTCTTCAGCTTTTGCAGCCATGTCAGCAGTCGACCCTCTCTGTCCCGCAAAGTCTTAGTAGATAGAGTCCGACAAATTTTGCAGTCTGTGGCCTTGTGTTCAGGGTATAAGCAGTAAATACAATTCTCATGCTTATCCCCAATGAAAAGTCTCTTCTTTCCACAAGAAGCACAAGGCCTGAATAAGGCTTTCTTTTCCTTTTCTGACATAATGTCACTATAGATGATAAAATGTAAATTTCTGAAAGAAAAGTTGAGAAAACTGAGCAGAGCTCAGTGGAGACTCCCTAGCACAACGTGCGGTAGAAAAATCTGAGGCTCTGAGCTCTCTCAGGAAGGTTCCAAAGGGGTGAGGCTGTGCTGATTGGTCCTGGCAAAAGTTTGGGCTCTTTTACACAAAGAGAGTGATATACTACAAAATGAGATGAGGCCTAAGCCTATTTTCTCTTTTGTTTCTATGGTTATGATATTTTTTATTTACAGAGGCTCCCATTCCGACGACGGGGAATGATACAAAGCATGAGAATCTATGAAAGTTCCAATACTGGGGTAAAAGTGGACTACGCCTGCTGTATCAGAGGCATTAAAAATGTGATGTATCAATTCCACGAAATGCAGGGGCAGATTTGTATTTAACAATGACTGTATTTCAACAGTAGTTCTAGCCACCTGCAATTCGAAGGTCTTGCGGGCAGATGTAAGAGTGACTTCTTGTTGAAATAATAATGCTTTGAGTTTGCTTAGCCTGTTGGAATCTGCCTTCAAAGTTGGAATGGAAGGCCACAGGCAGCTGTCTACAATTCGTTGTGGAGGGGGCAACAGGACGTTGTTACAGCAAGTGACTATCTGGGAAATGAACACAATATACGGAACTCCCGCCTACATACTGCAACAGTCCAGGTTATTAAGCATGAGATAGCTTCCATTAGAAAGTACTGTAATGAAGGGGAGAATAACAGGAACTAGAGTTCCTTTTAAATAACAAGCCAAATTAGGCACCAATACATTACACGAGCCATGAATTTTAATGTGTTGACAAACAAGGGAATGGCCAGCAGGGAGTCACACTCCTCTCCCGTGAGAAATACCTCTCTATCAGCACGCTCACAGCGATAGGTGAAGGGCAGGGACCACAGTTCATGTATGTAGCTGCTCCCAAGGGATTCATATCTACCTATTCGAAAATGTTTCCTGCAAGCTGTAAACCAAAATGTTGACATGGACAATGAAATAACTCCATGTATTAATCACACTGCTAAAGGCGTTTGGCGATAGTGAATAAGAGTTTTTGCATATTCTCTAAATGTAGCATGGTGTAAGTTGCATCTTTCATAGCCATGGATTGTTGATTGTGTATTAGATTGAAAGGCAGGAACAAAGCAGTACAGTCTAGGTATAGCCAAGGAACACGTCTATTTTGAGTGTTTGAAGTGTCCAACTAAACTGCATAATGGATCTGAACTAACTCTTACCATGAAACAAAGTTGACATATTCTGTACAATATCAATAACAGACGACACAATGCTATTCAAATTATAAATACGGTATGATAACGTATTAATACTGTTGTCTGCTACAGCAGGTACATTATCTTGATCAATTTGTCTCAAAGGAATAGCAGCTTCCATTTATGAAAATTTTCACATTTAATTGTAAGTCGCATATAGAAATTTTTTAGAATGAGGGAAATTGGGGCCTAATAAAAAATCTGATAGATTCATGTCCTTGGACAGAAGAGAAATATGTTGTTTCACTGCAGATAAAGTAGAAGGGTCTCACCATTGCTGGCATAGCTTACCCACTGAATAGGTGGTAATAGTGTTTGAATGGGGTGACTGTAAATACCGTGGAACAGGTCTACTTGATTTGAAACCAGGTGTGGAGTTAAGGAAACGGGCATGACAACTATTAGTGTCCACTGGCCCCAATAACGACCCACCAAGATTAAAAAATGATGCGTCAAATGTACCATTTTTTATCATACTATTTAACTGGGCTTCTGTATAATTTCTGTAAGATTGCCAGTCTTGAAAGAGGGCAATTGAAGGAATAGTCAGAGCATTCAATTCTTAAATTTTTGCCAATCCCAGACAAGTAGTCTGTTGGATCATTTTGTTGAGGAAAATAATTTGTGTGGGAACTAAACATGCTAGAAATAAAGTTGCTGTGCCCTGAACCTGCCAAGATTTTGTATCCCAAATTGATTTCGAAACAATATTGTTTTTCTAATAATCATAGCCTTTATGGGCCAGCTCATCAACAAAAGAAGCCACATATATCAACTTGGTCTGAGTAAGCATGTACTTTTAAATGAGTTAGAACCAATTTGAAATAGTATGATGTCAAGTCTGAAAGGTTATAACTGGTAAAATATGTGAACTTGTCTGCTTGAGTTTTTGAACTCCCCTAAGGTGGAGTTGGAAAATGTTCCCACTGTTTATAATTATAATGATGATGCTGTGCACCTGCCATATGCAGAAAATGATGTCCATAATTGTGTTAAAAGAATGTCTCGGCGTATTTAGCGGAATTAAGGTATAAATCTTCTGATTCAAACACAGTATAATTTTCTAATTCAAAAAGCATTGGATTCACAGTGTCACCATCCCAATCATCTGATTGTAATCCTGGTACTATTAAATCAACTCATAGGAACCTTGAACACATATGGAATCTGCAGGGTCTCCGTAGGACCAAATAAATCGAAAGGAACTTTATCCCAAACAATTCCATCAGTCACTGGAATGGCTGAAATGTTGACTAGGCACAAGCCTCTTTTCATTTTATGCGAGGAGGAATGTGGAGCCAGCACTTGGTCAACCAGTTCTGTAGCTGAACGTTCTGGAAGGTAATGGCCATAAAGCCGAAGGAAAAAAACTGTCACAAATCCAATCCACATGAATAAAAGAACCAAAGAAAAAAATGATCCAAATATGTATCCAAGGAGGAACTAGATAAGTGTGAATAAACCAGGAAATAAAAACACAAATCCACGCTAGAGGCGATTGCAGAACATAAGAGATTGAAAAATTATCAGACGAGAAATGGTCCGGATCCATATAGTATCCGGAGGAACTCAAATTGAAAAGAGGAGGCTGTGACTCAGCAGTCGGATTTGAACAATGTAACTCAGTAGGGATATCCAACTGCGGATCAGTATAAAAAGCATCCAATGTATTAGACGGAGAAGTAGGAAAAGGTACCAAGTCAACAGAGGTTTCAGCCTCCCCACCCGAAAGCCGGGGTGAAGCAGCAACGCTGGTATTCACGGGCTGCAAAGGAAAGTCTTTCGGGGGACTACACCTGGGGCATACTATGGCGTTTGAGCCAAATGGTGTAGTTTGACATGTTCAATGGAAACAAAGCGATTTTCTTTTATGTCCTGGAAGTGGTGGCAAAATCAGAGTTCGTGTACCCTGGATACCAAGGACCAGAACAGGGGCACGGTACGTTGGGCTGAATTCCTTCTTCAGGGACACTTTTTCGCAAAAAAGGTCTCCAACTTTGGGAAGAGAGATGCAGGCAAATGTGTGCAAGCCAGGGTATCACAGCACTTTTGTAGATCCTGCAAGACATTATAGTGGTTATCTACTTCAAAGGTCGCTGCAGCCGCCACAACTTCTGGACCATCAAGGTCTAGAACATGCATCTTAATGCCAAAGAGCATTTAATATGGGGTCCTCCCATCCACAGATCTTTTGGGAGATTATTTAATGCTTGTTAAACCTCATTGGAATGATTCAACCAACCACACCCTGCACCTAATACTCTAGCTGTTAAGGATTTCCTTAAGTCATGGTTCATTCCCTTCACAACAGAGTTGTCCTCAGAACTATACGGAGAATAAAAATGCACTTGCACACCCATGGACTTCATCGAATTCCGGTAAGCCTTAGAGGCAAAAGCCAGGCCTTGGTCCGAGGGGAATGCACGACAGGCAGAAGTCCCAACAAAGACTCGCAAAGGTGTAATAACAGTGCGAGCATCAGCCGAGCGCTGTGGTCAAACCTAGAGGAATCTAGAGCAAGAATCAACTGCAACCAGAATACATTTAAATGCAGTATTGGAAATTAAAGGACCCCAATGGTCTATATAAACACAACCAAAAGGTTGATTAGAAATAAACAAATGTGTCTGCGGTGGTCTAGACACAGTAGAACTTTTGGTTTGTTGACAAATGTCACAACATAAGACATATTTTTGGGTTTGCTGGTACACATCCTGCCACCATTGTTGTGGTAAGAGTGAAATTGTGGCAGCCACCCCTGCATGTGCTGAAGCGACTCCTTCATGAGCAGCAACTATTAAAAAATGACCACGGTCAAGGATGGGTATCATGCAATAGCCAACCACAGGTATAGTTACAAAAGGAATGTGATGTTCATTCAGGGTATAAGAAACTTGGAAAGAAAACCTTTTGGTAAAGTGGTGCCGTCTTGAAAAGCACAGACGGCAGCCAAATTGTCATTTTTGGGGGGAAGGCGGAGTTTTATATAGCACAACTCAACTCAAACGTATCAAATCACTTTACATGAGCACCTCTTGCATTACCAACTAACATGTTTTTTTTTTTTATTAGGCACGGGGAGATTAATTGAGTTGCCCAGAATCACAGGATGTTGAGTGTCCCTGCCGAGGGTCGAACTCGGTTCCCCAGCTTTGAGGTCAGTCGCTCTAGCCATTAGACCACATCCTCTCCCATCAACTCGAATGTTACCAAGCCTAACTGCCACTATCTTACATGTGGTTACTGCAGATTTGGCTGCCTCATCAGCTATATAATTTCCTACTGCGTGTGATCCCACATGTTGATGACCCAATGTATGAATTACATGAGCTTGTGACAATTTATGTTTAATATTTCCCACCTTAACCCAAAGCATTTTATGCTTGATTGTGCTACCTTTGGAATCCTTAAAGTCATTTTGTCTCCAAAAATGCTAATTATCATTAAATGATTGTACACAGTAAAACAAATCACACACTATAAGTGAGGGGAACTCAGGATTCAAGAAGGAAAGCTAATCAGTTCAGCTATCTGCGCAGTACAGTCTCCTAGAAACCAAGAGTGTGTAGTAGTAGGCCAAAAATGCAATACAACATAGTGCCTAAAACGATGGTGCATTCCGCACAGTATTGCTGCTTAGAACCTATTGCCAGTTGTGCTGAAGCACCGGTGTAAATAATAGACTTGAATTCATCAAGTGGAAGAATTTGAGAGGGTACTGGATAAACATGCTCGTCTTGCAAAAATTCTTGTGTCTGTAAAGAAGGGTCAAAAACAAAGCTGACATTAACTGCTTTTAAGGACGTAGCCCATTGTATCCATCGGGGATGGAATGTTTTTGAGTCAGGAATGCTAGCTTTCATGACAGCCTCTGAGGCAGGCACAGGAGAAACAAGAATAATGCGTTTACCTTGAGCCAAAGATCGTTCTTTGAGGACGGCCCTTTTGACTGCTGTCAGTATTTTTCAACTGATAAAAAACAATTCTGCCAAGGAATAAAAATGAAATTTATATGCAATCGATACCGTTTCACCTTCATTAAATTTAATATAGGTAAATCCAATTGTACCCGGTAAAATCCTGATAACTAAATTTGTTGTATTAAGACGTGTATGTAAGTGTCTTGTTTCAAGAAAATCAGATGGTAAAGATCAGAGAATCTCAGTGTGTTCAGGCATCCAGCAGGACGCCGCAAAATTTGGACGCAACAAAGCATAAAAGGATTTGATACGTTGAGCATAGTCAGCAATTTAAAAAGCCCAGCAAAGATCGTAATTTCTTAAGAGCACTAGGAGGTTGCAAATGAGCACATTTTTCTAAAAAGTAAGGGGCCAGGCTCCTATCATCAGCAGTTAATTTATAACCAAGGAAAATGACACAGAGGAAAGCAATGTGTGATTTAGTAAAATTTAACTTATAACCAAGGTCAGCAAATCGCGTGATTTTGCGATCTACTCTCACCAAATGTGTATTTCATTCATCATCTGTTAAGTAAATGTCATCAACATAGGGCAAAGCATCTGGGTCAATCCCATGTAGAATCGAAACAATCTGTGCCGCAGACACCTGGGCTATTCTATATCCCATAAAGCATCCGAAGGTTGTAAACGCAGACCAATCACGGTTCTCATAAACCAGATTGTGACATAAACAAACATTGGAAATATCGCGTAATTTTAATTTTTTTATGAACAATATTATTAATAAGTGCTGTACTATGGATATTCTGGCCTGCTAAGGTGCGGGTGTGACTATTCAGATGTCAATAATGCAATACAATGCGAAAAGACTGATCAGGTTTAGGAACCGGAAAAAGATGATAATTCATCTGAGATACACAGGGTTCAATTACTCCCTGGAACTCCAATGAAATAAAAATTTCTTTAACGGTCACTTTGACATCACGTTTAATCAGATACTACGACTGAGGCTGCACAGTGGAACATGAGATTTCTCATCCTACCCAGCTAGTTTGCAATACAAAGTGGGGGCCAATGCAAGGGCCCATTCAGAAGCATATGCTTGTTTAAATGCATCTGGAATTAGATGCGAAAATGAAAGGAGGATAACATTTTCACCTTGGGGACAAGCAAGAATAAAAGGAGGAGGCCAATCAACCTCTGCCAAAAGAATATCATACAATTTGTCAAACAGTCAAATTGTCCCAAAAAATTGCTTTAATGGTGCGTTTAATGTCACCTTCAATTTGAATATCCAATCAGGGGGCACAACGCAGGTGTCCGCGGTCTCTACAGAGACAAAAGTGTCTGTTTTTCCTTCCTCCAAAAGCTAGGGGAGTGTCTTGCCCATTATGGTGACCTCTGCCGTGCTGTCAGGGAGAGTCTCAGTCCAGCTCCTGTCCAGGAGAAGGGTTCTCACCGTCTGGGCTATATTTGGCTGTTAAGGCTGCAACCTTCTTTTTCTGAAAAGGGGGCTTATAAGGAGGTGGTTGATCCTCCTTCTTGATGTTCACGTCAAAAGAGTGTTATGTGTCCCATTTAGGTTGCACGTACTCTCCTTGTCTGCGTTCAGATCGTCCTACTCTGTCGTACTGTTGATCAGACAAATCCTGTAAGGAACAAGGATAAAGGGTGTCAGGAACCTGAAATTAATCAGGAGTTTTAATCTTAGAGTGGTCCTGAAAATCGTAACGCTGTTCAGAGTATTCCTGGGGTGGTATACAGCCATGAGCTCTACCCTTGGTTTAGATTTAACCAATGTTTTCTTTGGAAAATCACAGGCAGTGCTAGCATCTTTGTCAGAAGATGGTTTTACAAGGGCCGAAACAGAAGGTATGGACCCCAAACTATTAAGTCCTAAGGACATATACACCTGAGAAATGATAATAGGCAACTTGCGTTCACTGTCGGCAATGGCCACAGGAGTAAGTAGCTAAATAAGCTGATTCACTTTTATCATTAGAAATAATAATTTTGGGGACAACAGGAATATTTTCAACAAGTTGCCTCCTCAAATCTAAGGCAGGGCCCGCCCCATGATCATTCTGTATCTGTTTGAGGACGTTCGGTAGAACGCCCATTGAGCGAGTGCCATAACAAAGAGTATACACTGTAGCAAAAACAGTCCCCCAGGTGTTGCAGTCAGCTAAAGAGGGAACCAAACCATAAGGCAAACACATAGTTCAAATTCTATGTTTTTCTTGGGGTCCTGAAAGGGGAGACACATCATCAAGTTGATCAATTTTCTGGGCAATCTAAAAGAGAATGTCCTCATGGTTATGTGGGCGTTTGTCCATAACCGAATGTGCAATGACCGAACTGATTACAAGTCCTACTGCTTGTTGTGCCTGTGCAGGTGCACCAGCTCTAGCAGGGCCGGCTGGGAAAGCGTGAGAAAAAAATGGATCAAGCGTCCCTACAAAAGAACTACTTGGTTATAAAATACACACATTTCAGCCAAATTTAGCACAGCCAAATTCGGGAAAGGTGTAAAGCCTGCAAAAGTAGCCCAAGTGTTCCCGTCAATACGTAAGGAGCCCATACGGACATGGGAAAGGGCACCATTAAATCAAGTCTGGTGCTCCAAGACCGTAAGAGGAATTTCAAGAAGTGCATAAGGACGATAAACGTTTGGTGGTGCGTCAATAGCTGAAAATGTTACCCAAGAATAAAAAACTTCAAAGCGGTACGCAGCATCCGCCTCAATCCCGAAAACCAGAGGAGCACCTGCATTAGGGAAACCATGCTGGAGCAAGTGTTGAGTAATTGCTGGGTGGCAATTACTCATAAGTAAAGGATTCAGAAAGGCAACACAAAAGGGGGTAGAAACCTTTTAATATTCAAGCTTGAAAAACCAACAGAACTAGGTGGAGGATAGATTCCAGTCACCACAGATGTCTCCACAGAACGGTGCAAAGGTATTGTGAACAAGCACAAGGGCTACTCAGGGTTCCCGCAAATCAGTACCTGACCAAACGTTGGTGGCGCCATGTTGCAGGGATTCTGCTCATGAACAGAACTGTGCTTGGGACTCACTGTATCACCTCAGTACCAAGAGCCAGAGTCCGACTAGCTATAGTGTCTCACTTGCCCTCCTACTCATATCCAGAGAGACAAGTGAATTGATGCCCCAGAACACAACACTCCAGACCCTCTCAGGGATCGTGGTAACAGGACACCTCTTTCGCGCTTACACGCACACTCGTCCACAATAAGATATAACAGAGTACGAAGGAAGTTAAAAATGTTTATCAAAACTACCGTGCTCTAGAATGCAGTATATGTGCCACAATAAGAAAACAACTGCCTAACAAAAATACCATCAGCATAGTCAGTAAACTGTATATTATGAAAAGCCCTGTTATATTATAAAACAGATTAGCCAAAACCCCCTCCCCTTCTACAGAAGCGAAATGATTATATAACAAAGATCTCTGGGATAAGCCGCAGACCCCATACCTTAGCATACACAGCAGTGGTGTAATGAAACATGAGGGGGAAACACTGCAAAGTACATGGAGGGCCCCCCCTCCAGACCTACTCAGGAGCGCTCAGGCCCTGGTACTGTGCTGAGGGGGCCCCCCTGGGGCTCGGGCCCCCGCACTGCGGGGGCTGCGTGGGCCTTTGTTACGCCACTGAAACATAGATACAGCTGTGATCATCTCTCAGAAAATCTCTGTGTGTGATAAATTACTTTGCGTACCTATATGACAAGGCATACATGCTCATGAACAAGAGTGTTGTGTCTAAGTGCTAGTGCCTCACCAGAATAAAATAACAAGGGACATTCTTGTTTGACCTTGTCTGTAGTGTTCAGACTAAATCCCAGGCAAGAATAGAACGAGAAAACAAAAACGAGAATGAGTGAAGTGGCATAGAGTGCAGTGGTGTAGAGTGGAACAATGCAGAGTAGAGTGGCATTGAGTTCAGTGACGGAGAGAGCAGTGTTGCAGAGTAGAGTGACGTAGAGTGAAGTGGCATAGAGTGGAATGGTGCAAAGTAGAGTGGAGTGGTGCAGGGTAGAGTGCAGTTGCGTAAGAGTGGAGTGATGCAGAGTGTGAGACTTGGTCAATAGGTAGCATGGAGTCCGAAGTATTAATTGCAAAATCATTGACATAGGCACTTATTTTCATCTCAGCCCCATTGAATATAAGCTGGTTAATGATAAGGAGCCTTAAGTATGGTTTGATGTAAAAGGCAAATAGACGGGGAGATAGTGGACAACCCTGGCGGATACCCCTGTAGATGTTAAATAATGGAGTACTGTGTCCATCCGGGACCAACCTGGCCGTAGGGTTTCTATAAAGGTACTGAACTCAAGATATAAATCTACAACCAACAACAACGGCACCCATAGTTGCTCAAAGAAAACCTAGTCAAAGGCCTTCTCAGTGTCTAATAGTTAAAAACGGCAACGCTGAATTCGTGTGGCTAGTGGTATCTCTACCAGGTATAAAACCATATTGTTGCGCCAAAACCAAATACCGGACCAGGGAGGCCAGCTGTGAGGCTAAACCTTTGTCAAAACATTTTGTATCGAAGTTGACCAAAGACGTAGGCCAATTTGACCCTTTCTCCGCCTGAGGTTTCTCTCTCTTTAAGAAGAACTGCTATATCAGTACACCTCCAGGAAGCGGGGCTCTCTCCACCATCATCAACATTCATTACCAGCTTCATGAATTCTGGGAGGAGTATCTCACTTACTGTCTTATAAATTTCCAAGGGGATAGAGTCTTGGCCCGCTGCCTTCCCCGTTGGAAAAAATGTATTTGCCACCTCATCTTCGCGGATAGTAATATCAACTTCTAATGCTGGAACCGGATGAGGATCAAGAATGGGTAAGTTTGCTCCCTGTAAGTATTCATTAATCTCAGACTGTCAGCTTGGCTGTACTTGGCCACAGAGGTCCCTCTAAAAAAATCGCTAAACTGCTTCGCTATGGTTTGAGCACCGTAGTGAAGAGTGCCAGTTTTGGCTAAAAACATTATATTACATTTCTGTATTTTCTTTCTGTGATTTGATGAGCTAACACCCTGACTATGTCATCCCTGTATTCATATTCAAGCAGATTCTTCCTATGGTGTTTAACTTCCACCGTTTCTCATTCTTTTGCGCTCACTCTTACTCACATTTACTCTTCCTCACTCATATTTTCTCACTCACTCACACTCACTTGCACTTAGTCTTACTCTCTTTCATTTGTTCTCACTTGACTCTCACTCTGATACTTTACAGCTGCTTAAAACTCTAAATATTA
The DNA here is from genome assembly GCF_964204655.1 of Triturus cristatus. NCBI lineage: Eukaryota > Metazoa > Chordata > Amphibia > Caudata > Salamandridae > Triturus > Triturus cristatus. The sequence continues at coordinate 1,718,055,941 of NC_140590.1, forward strand.
GTCAATATAGACCGGCTTTAATATTTATACAGCAAATGCATACTCCTGGTACTTGCAAGCTAGCCATAGTGGCCTATATATGGCAGACTAGGAAACTCAGAAAGATGATAATTGAACAATAACTTGGCTATGGCGAATGACATAGTTAAATTGGGTCTTTTTAGGTCTCGCAAGGCAGCGCGCATGCGCTGTCTCTCCGAGACTTCCAGTAATTTGTATCAGGGGTGAAACTCCGCCTCTTGCCGGGGAATTTCTCCTGCCACTTGCCATTCGTAAAATCTGGCATTGCTTTTCTTAGCGGTCTTATTATTTGCTGTAGATCCGATGTGTCACTTCCGTTATTTAAGGAAGCAGCACCGCCCAACTACAGTTTTCGTCCGCTGGCATGGTTGATGTGTTGCTGAGGAGAACTCTTTTATACTATTGTTGGAGCCCAGCATGCTAATTGTTATGCGCGGTTTTGGTGTGAAGCCGCTGGGTCCCTCCGCTGCACCGACCTGATCCAAGCGTGCCATGACTCCGGCTGGAGCCGCTGATTTTCAGCTTTCAGTGATTTAGCTCCAGGCGCTGGGATGCTCGGGGCGAATTTGCATACTGCCAGACAGAGCTGCGTTCGGCGGGGCTAAAGCTACAGTAAATGGCAGCTGGAGGTTTATGCATACACATAGCAGTAGGCTCAATGTTACCCATTCAGAGCTGTCTTTAAAGCTTAGCAATTATTACGTGTTCAGGCGACAGTGTATTTACATGGTGGGGAAATGTACGTAACTGCTCCCTCGCGATGCTGGGCTATGGCTCGGTATTCATTTAAAAATCAACGTTTTGTTGGAGAAACCGTGACCAGCACCTTCTGGGTTGGGCATCATTAAAAGTAGCAACTTTTGCTGTGCCCTCTCCCATGCGCTTCCCAGCGATGTTTTCGGCGCATTTTCTGCTCCAGTCCCCCCAGCACATTGCGCGCAAACACACACTGTAAGCAGCACTGCCGGCGCTGCTACTTTCCCTGTATTCAAGACTTGTGCTTTCTGTGTGTGAGGCAATATTCCGTCCCAGGCTTGCAGTGCACGAGCAGCTGCCACCCCTCCTCCACTGCTCTCCCACTATGCACGCATTTCTTTCCCACAGATTTAGAGATAACTGCAGCTACCTCACACCTCCCCCTCCCTAGCGAAAGCAACCTTTTGTTAATCTCTCCTCCCCGCCCCCTCCGCTCTTTCCGTGAATTATTTCCGTGTATTATTTTAATTCATTCCAGACGCTTAAGTTGGTTTGCCCTGTATAATATGCCTTCTGCACAGTACTCCACTGAGCAATGATAGTGCTTTAATACTTAATTTAATTGTTTATTTTAGCCCGTCGATGCGCCCTTCCACACAAATACTGCATTTCCTTGTTTGACGAGAGGTCGCTGCATTCTGCATCGCTTTGGTATCCTGCTCTATTTTGAATAATAACTATCGCTACATTCTCAGGGAATTCTGGATTGACAAACACGGTCGGAGAGCTTGCCTTTGTTTCTCCAGTGTGAATTCCTCGCACCGTGATGCCAGTATGTTTATGATTTGGCCCATCACTGGTCGTTTTGATTCCCCTTCTGCTTCATTATAAGCCTTCCACCCACCATCCGAGCGCACACAGCCCCTGCAGCAGTGGGTTTTTATTTGATTTATTTTAGCCCTTTGATGCGCCCTTCCACATAAACGCAGCATTTCCCGATTTGCAGAGAGGCCCCCAAACATGCTGCGTCACTTTGGTATCCTGCTCTATTTTGAATACCAGCTTCCACTACGTGCTCAAGGAATTCTTCATTTACAAATGGGGTACATTTGTAGGGCAATTTGTAGGTTCTTCTCAGCATCGCCAGTGACTGGCATTGGCGTTTAAAGGATTGTGTTTTCCTCCACGTGTGCTGGCTCGTGTGCATGCCCACTACAGCGTGAAATATTTTGAAAGGTGCACAATTTCTTCAAAACATCAGCTGCATGCCTCAGCTTAATCTCCCGCACCCTCTTGTGTGTGTAAAATGTATTTCCAGTTGATTTAAACTTCCGGTCTGTGGGCCTTTGTCTGTGCTTAAGAGATTGTTGTGCTCCTTGTAATAAAAGTCATGATATTTCCAAGTTCTAATTCAAAAGTAAGCCTGAAATATTATTTGCTTCTCCTTATTAGTTACTTAGATCTCATAATTTAACCCTAGGAATGCAAATGGCACTGATGGAAAAGGTCACACTAAAGATAGGTAAAGCAGAATAAACCATTTCACCCCTGACCTCCATCTTACATTTTTCTGTTTTCCCATATTCATGGCTGCATAACTCAAGACTCTTTCAGTGTTGTTAGTGATGAGCCATAATAAAGCTGTGCAATTATTTAAAAAGTGCTTGCATTCGTCTTCAGCTCCTAATGAGTTACTAGGTGTTAGTTCAAACATTCAAGGAAGAAACTTGCAAAGTCCCTTTTAGTGCAGCCATTAAAATTACCTGTCATCAATCTTGGAATAGACAAGTGGCAGGAAACTGGGCAAATGTGGATATGAAATCAAGAAACACAAATAGTTGTTAACATTTTAAACAGTACACCTGTCTGGAAAGCTTTACAAGCAGTATGCTGAAACTGTCCGCATTCCTATAATGGATCAGATGGTGCATAGTGGAACATTAGGAGGGCAGGCAATTACATCTGACATCCGTGGTCTGGTATTTCCCAAAATGTTTTGCCTTCATACTGTCAGTTTTGGTGAATTTGTTTTTTGTTGGCTTTAGGACTGTGCACACTTTACCAATGCGAACCACTACTAAAGGCTTATGCTCTTTCCTTCAAACATGGTAACATTGCCTTACACCGAATTTGCAAATGTAATTACTTGTAAGTCCTTAGAAAACTGGTACTACTTTTACCCATGCCCTGCAGCACTCATTGTACCACCCACAAACGTAGCTATCACCGAGGCCTGCTGCTGCAGCCTTTATTGCAGTTTTAAACTGCCATATCAACCTGACAAACTAAACCTTTTGCCAGCACTAAACCTATCCTTTTTAATGCATATTAGTCACCCTTATGCATGCTCTTTAGTCACATAAGGCAGGTTGCATAGCATTTAACAAGCATTTTCAATGCAATAGGTCTTTATTTGTGTTTTCAAAACCTGCAAGTGGTGCGTAAACACACACTTTGTACTTGTAGTCGTTGCTTATGAGAAGCAAAGTTGTCCTTTTTGTCTGTTAGCCTTGCTTCTCGAAAGCAAGGACTATAAGTACAAAGTGCGTGTTTACGCACCGCTTGCAACTTTTCAAAACATATTAAAAAAGCATTATCATTTACAATGCCAAAAGCTCAAACTATCGAAAATGCGAGACCTATTGCATTGCAAATGCTTGTTTTCTTTAAGATGTAATGTTTTTAGGGTATTTGTTGGTTTTATGCATTTTGAGATCTGTATAAAATATATGAATTTGCCTTTTATGGCTGTAATTTAAATGAAATAAAGTTAGATTAAATGACTGACTTTCTCTCTATTATGTAATAAACATTCACACAAGTATTACAAAAAAGCATTAGCAAAGGCAAGAGGCTGGCAGCCAAAGACAGACCAGTTGGCTTTTTTAAAGTCTGGTGTTAGTTAATTATAGAGGTTTCCAGCCAGACTTCCTCCATTAGTTTGTTGTTGTGTCATTCACACGTTTCTTCCACCCACTCATCATGCTTCATGGGGCAATGGGTTAGCTCACTGAGTCATTGGATCACTTCACTGTGCATGATGGCATGCTGCCCTTTCACAAAGAGCACATTCGTACACAAAGCAGTTACGCCAGGGACTACTATAATAAGGAGTACCTTTTTAGATTTGGTGGCGAATGTGGGATGGCCGATGATGAAGCCTGACACCTGGGAGGTGTGTGAGGCCATCCAGTCCTTTTTGTAGCGCACTACGGTGCTGGTCCAATAACTTTGGAATCTAATAGTCGCCTGAACATTCCGTCAACAGAAGTGCACCTTTATAATAAGGTGGCAAGAGACCACAAAAAGTGGACTTGATGATTTAAGGGCCTGTTCATTTTTTGGTGGAAACATACCTTTTTCAACAATAAAAGTTTGCAATATCCACCACAGAACAATACAAAAGTTGCCAAAAGGCTGTCTTCCACTGGGAGTCCTGTTGTGTTTGCCTAGGCTTCATATTACTATGAAGTGAAAACCAGCAGTGTTCACACATCCTCTCCTTTAATTCTGTTGATGTAGCGTCTGCTGTTCGTGTGGTGTTACCACACCCCCTCCACCCCCACACCCCGCTCTAGATGGTCTGGAGACTGGGCTCAGGGGCAGCGGTCTCCACTCTTTTTTAGACAGATGTGTTAATGTAGGCAGATACCACTCTATGAAGATCTGGAAAGAGATGTAAAGCATATTTCAATGTCGACTTCACTTTAGGGCTCGCGCAGCGAGAGCCCTTTTGTGTGGGGTTTCAAAACGGAGCCTGGAATCGCACACGCTTGTGCGTGTGGTTTTCCTTTTGGCTTTCGCGATTGGCCTTTGCGTGCGTGTTTTTCACAAAAACGGCACACAATAGGCCAAATGCGGACACATTGCTCCGCCCATGGCCTATTAGTGTCTATTACGAGCACCAAAGGCCATGTGGTTTCAATTATCGTGCCCAGACACGGGCGCGATAATTGAAAAAAATATGTTTCGCTGTAGCACACACGCACCACTCGCGGGGGTGGTTTTTTTTTTGGGGACAATAGCGATCGCTTTCGCGATCGCTTTCAGTGCCACTTTTTTTGTTTGAACTTGTATGTAATGTTTTCTGCTCTGCGGGGAACTGTACTGCTATGAATCTTTTTTCCCGGTGCGTCTGCAGCAGCTCTTGAGGCTGGATGCTGGTCGTTATCCTGCCCAGGAGCTACCAGAGCTGGTGTGGACAAGAGGTAGGTGGTTGGCTGGTGCAAAACTGCTTCTCTCCTGTTTTATGATGTTGCGCGATGCCGGGTCCTCGTTTCGTTTAGAGCGGAGTATTTGCAGAATGTGAAAAGTGCCATTCATACAGCGAACCCGCTAGTGTTGCAAAGCCCCCCCCACCCCCCCAATTTTAGTTTTTTCCCCCAGTGCTGAACTGAAACCCCCTCCTCCCGCCCGCACTCCGTTGTCTGAGACATTAGTGCTGTAATTTTGGTTGGCTACGGTCAACAAAAGAGAGTTTTCAGAGAATTAGGAGCTGGCTTTCCCTGGGCTATAATAAAAATCAGGATCCCCGCAAGATGGCATAACATTTGTGAAAGACTTTCATCAACACTTCTGCAAATCATTACTCTCATGGGAGCAAATGAAGCTGTTCTGATTTGCTCTATGCGGGGAAGAGACAGTCGCTGTAGGCAGGAGCAGAAATCAGATCAGTCAAACATCAGTGTCCATCATCTCACACGTGAAACTCTCCAACCGTACACCTGGAAGACACAGCAATCCGGCATACGCATGAGAGGTGTAACAATGTGTCAAACGCTCCTATTTTCCTGGTAAATTGGGCTTTTCTAGGGTTTGAGCCATCATTTTTGGTCTATTATTCTGTTCAGTATCTAATTTGAATGTATTTTTTAGATTATTTTTTTTTTAATCCTAATAAATTTCAAACTACGATGGAGAATAGCAAAGATGTGCTAGATAGCATTACAGGTAATAATGACATCTCACCTAGGGGCATATTATCAACGGCCAGCAATAATTATCGCTGGCCGTACATAGCGATAGAAATATTATCGCCATGATAACGCTATATTTACAATGCATAGCGCTATGGCGATAAGATTTCAGCGATAGCAGTATTTTCAATGGAACATCGCTGGTTTTCCAGTGATTCATGAAAACAGCAATAGCATTGCTGATACGACCCTGTGGTCCTATCAGCATAATCCACCCCCCATTAAAAGTATGCCTTAGTCAGGAATTTAACAGACGTTAAATTCCTGAGTTAAGAATATCGCGAAGCTGCCTTCACGATATTAACATGTGTTGTTTTCACAGCCACGCCTTCTTTGCATCTCATTAGCGATGCGAGGCTGTGAAAAAACATGCTCTACATCAAGGAAACACGCGCTAGCGTGTCCTTGATGATATTGCGATATAATCATTGCCACTTTTCGCCCAAAAACGGCAGCTAAAGCGGCGATAATTATATCGCCAGCCCTTGCTAATATGCCCCCTAGTTGTGTGAGAAGTCGTGCGCTGTTTTATACCGCTGTGTGAAATAGCTGAATTTTTATTGCAAAAGTACAGGGCCTGAAAATTATGCAGATTTACTCGTAAAGGACGCAAAATGCATTAAGGGCCATCTCAAATAGAAATTGATTACTAGGGCTTACTTCGCATACAAAGGTCACTCGAGGCACCAACAACTGAACTAGTTTGATTCGAAAATTTCTCTCGTAACTCATTTCCTGCTCCAACATTTCTCCTACGAGACATATTCTCCACGAACCAGTGTTTAACAGAAAGAAAGTGTGCGACATTTTGCACTGTAACAATTTCTGGCATTTGTGTGCAAATTACAAGAGTGTAAGGGGAAATATCGCACAGGCCTTTGGGTTACATGGTAGGACCAGTTGGAAGAACGGAGGGATTGTGTTTCCATCCATTTTAACCTATTCTTTCCTTTCAGGTAGGTTTGTTTCTAGCGGTGGAAGGTTTGTTAGCATACCTTTGTGCTTCCTACTGTCTTCCACCTTCGAAGCAGGTCCAATTAGACAAGGCAAGGGTTTTGAAGGTTCTGAGCAGGTTTTAGAATGTCTATAGTTCATATCACATACTGTGCTGTGTCCGGGTGAATGAATAACATAGTTAATCATCACCGAACTCAAAATCGACCCGTTTTGGCAAACTTGGAAGGATGAAAGGCGGAATTGGCCCTGCAACTCGAACCTCGGCAGTTCCTCGGGCCAACTGAGCTATACAACCAACAACAGATCCATGTTTTGCACGCAGAACAACCACTATAAGACTTTCCAACATGGCTAAATCCTTCCAAAACGGTGGAGTACAAAAAAAAAAGAACACGCAAAATACATTGAAAAAATATATAACTAGCAACTTTAATTTTTTCTTTGGTAAGATTTTTGCAGTTTTCGCCAAAAAGGCCCCGTCATATATGTAATGTAGCAGCACATTTTTATTTGTTGTTGTTAATGGAATGAGGGTAACCATAGAATATCCATCTCAGGAGGTGCCATTCATGTAGGTGGCGCACGCTGACTCCTAGATAGTAGGGCGCGCTCTCCAAGTCTGAGGGCTGTCTCCCAGCAGATTGCAGAAGAGAGGCCCCAACCACATCAAACAAAAGGCCGCCCACCACGCGCAGTGGAAAAAAGAGACCAGGAGAGAAAGCGGCTCTGACCAGCTCAGGTTTGCACAGGAGAACATAAATATGCATAGATCAGTGCCATAAAGTGGGATAGAGCGATATCAGATGGAAGACATCTGGTTATCTGGCTGATAACAGGCTGGCAGGGGACAGGCCTCGAGGTCATGGAGTGTTGAATCAGAGAAAGTGACAGCTTCCCAGGCGCTTTACTGCTGAACAGAAAGGACAAAGAAGAGAGAGAAAAGTGAGAAATGCTGGTCATACATGAAAGGAGTGTAGGAAGGCAGCAAAGACCTGGCTGTGTGTTTTTTACATAGCACTTTGTTCCATAGCCAGGCCCACTGGAAATATGCGGAAGGGGAGTGACAAATTAGGCGGCAGGTTTGGCTAAATTATGTAGCAAGAAAAGGCAGATTATGTGGTGTAATGCAACACCTTTTGTGATAGCATAACTTTGTCAGTTTTAGGTCGAGCCTAGCGGCACACCGCGCATGCGCTGCTTGCTCTGCGAGGCATGCAGTAATAGAGTATGCTGTGTAAGCCTCGCCCACTCTCTGCCCATACTTTTCATTGGCTGGTGTCATTGTCCTTGGTAAATGCTGGCTTCCCATTCATCATGAGGTTTGTTAGTCCCTCCTTGTTACCGCCCTGTCTCCATTTGTTACCGTCCATCAGGACTCAATCTTTTACTGTGTCCTACCTCTGAAGCTTTCATTACCAGTTCCGAGAACTATTTACTTTATTAAGGGACACAGCAGGCACGGGGTGCCAGCTTTGGTAATGGCAGCTGCTTCCTAACCTAATTTGCATTTCGTTTTCTGTTTTTTTCCCATTTAATGCGGAGCGCAGCTCCCGGTTCAGGGACACCACTCTCAGTTTATTCATATTTTTTCTCCCCCCGCCCGCACTCCGTTGTCTGTGCCTTCTTCCCCCCTCCTCCTGCCTGCACTCCCTTGTCCATGCCTTCTTGCCCCTCCTCCCCCCGCCTGCACTCTGTTGTCCGAGACATTACTGCCGTAATTTCGGTTGTAATGTGACACACATTTTGCCTGTTTTCACGGACGACCGATCCAGTCAGAACGCCATGCCACCTTCTATTATAGACAAAATTTCAGTCTCCCAAAACGGGCTGAGCTGTCACTTGCACAAGCACACTGTTTGATGAGGTTAGCACTCCAGTGCACTTAGCACTCTCCTTTGCACATGTGCATCTTTGACTAATCAGTTGATTCTTTTTAACTTCGCCTACTGGAATGGTGCTAGAGCAGGCGCCAGCGAGTCGAAATGCAGAACGGTCCACTATGGCAATTTACAGTAGGTAGACACGTCACTGGCTTCAAGTGAGTAATTGCACCACTTTTTGGCCATTTTTGATTTCCCCATGCTCATCGTTCCGTCTACATTTCATTTGTATGTAGTTTATTGGATTGTAGCCTTTTTGCTCCACCCGAAATGCAAAACAAATGTAATTTTTACACAAACCTCACAATATCGGAAGTGCAAACCACATAACCAGTGTAAACAAGCATTGCATTTGCAATGCAATAGGTATCGCATTTACGCAAACCTGAGCTATTTGCATTCTAGATGACAATGCCTTTTATTTATATTTTAAAAACCAACACATAAATAAAACGCATTGACATTTACAATGCCAATAGCTCCAACTCGTGCAAATGCGAGACCTATTGCATTGCAAATGCTTGTTATGTATTCCAGTGGACAATTGCCCGTCGCCATTATCAATTTCGACGTGTAAGAATAAACGAGTGCTTGGTATCTTTTCAAAAAGATATTAAAAAAATATGTGGTTCTTACTGGTGAGGCGAGAATAACTTTCTCTCTGTAAGAGGGAGAATGCTCAGGTCATGTTTTTGGGACTGATTTAAATATTTGTCTTTGAAAAAAAAATCAGGGCTTTTGATCTCCTGAGGCTTGAGCCGGGAGAAGGGTGGAGGTACCTGACGGAGGCAAGCAGTACCTTTTGCGTTTTTTGCACATGCTAATGCTCTTTTGCTGATGTGATTGCACTATTTGCACCTAAATATCGCCGAAAACTGTATAATCTTTCTTATCCAATTTTAAATTTGTTTCTAAGATTTTAAACACTTACCTGAACATCTTCTTTTACTCGCGTTTGGAGGCTGGGGTACGGGAACTGACGCAGAGTGAGAGGCAGGAAGGGCCGCCATCTTGTGAGGAGCGCGGTTCAGTGTACTAGGCTTTCCCTGACTCGCTTCAAAAGCACAGGCTGGCGCGAGCGCGCAACGCTAGATCTCCTGAGGCTGGAGCCGGGAGAAGGGTGGAGGTAGCTGACGGAGGCAAGCAGTACCTTTTGCGATTTTTGCACATGCTAATGCTCTTTTGCTGATGTGATTGCACTATTTGCACCTAAATATCGCCGAAAACTGTATAATCTTTCTTATCCGATTTTAAATTCGTTTCTAAGATTTTAAACACTTACCTGAACATCTTCTTTTACTCGCGTTTGGAGGCTGGGGTACGGGAACTGACGCAGAGTGAGAGGCAGGAAGGGCCGCCATCTTGGGAGTAACGCAGGTCAGTGGACTAGGCTTTCCCTGACTCGCTTCAAAAGCACAGGCTGGCGCGAGCGCACCACTGGCGCGCCATAGGCGCGCCTAAGGCAAGCCCGTCTGCGCCCGTCCGCGCTTGGCCAGCGCCCAGTGCCAGGACCCCTGGATGTTATAGATCAGAAACGGGACCCTCTCTCAGCTATGACAGAGCGACCTTGCTGAAACTGAGGGGGACTGACAGAGCAAGGGACTGCTTCTGCCTACCACTGGATACTCTCCCGGCGACCGTCCCAGAGGTCTGTCACAGTTGTAGATCCAGCATACCCCGGACTCTAAACCTTCCCATATGTACAAGGGAAGATAAGAGGACAGGGGTAGTTGGTAAGGAGACCCAATACATTAAAAGCATCTTGCTGAATGCGAGGTCCCTAGTTAAACATAGCCTATAATGTGCCAGGCTTATTGAGGATCTGGATGTCAAAGTGGCCTTCATTACCGAGGCATGGACAGATGCGTCCTCGGGGCCAGATATAGTAAAGGTCACTCCTCCAGAGTTCCTATGCCATACGTTAGATAGGCCAATAAGGAAAGGCGGAGGCCTGGCAGTGATCTATCATCAATCGATTAAGGCAGCCTTTCAGCCTATTCCTATAGATACCTGTGAGGCTCTGTTTTTTAACCTTAGTCTCTCCCACCATCACACCTTTAAGGGGTGTTTACTGTATAGGCCGCCTGGAATGAGAAATTCTTTCCTAGCCTCCCTGGGTATGTTACTGGAAGAGGGGGCGCTTTCAGAGGCCTTTACAATTATGGGAGATTTTAACTTCCACTTGGAAATAATGGCGGAAACAGACACGACGATTTTAAACGACTTGATGTTGAGCGCTGACCTGAAGCAGCGGGTAGTAGGTCCCACGCACAAGGGAGGGCATACCCTGGATGGGATTTTTTCAAATCAACAAAATCTCCAATTCATGGGCCTCCTTCCTTTGGTGTGGTCCGATCATGCTGCTGTTCAATTTGAGATAAGACTGGCAAAACAAAGCATGAGAAGTTTAGGCCCTAAGGAACATATAAGAGTAAGAGTTTGGAATAAAATTGAGGAAACCACCTTGAAGGAGCTTCTGGCTTCCTCAGCAACCCAACTGCCGTTGGAAGTGGAAGAGGCTTGCCAAGTCAACACAGAATAGTTGGAGCAGGCATGTGATACTTTAGCTCCTATTAAAGTTCTCCGCCCCAAAAGAACTCACCCCTCCGCTCCCTGGTCTACGGATGAGCTAAGAAATCAAAAATTAATCTGCAAACAGTTCGAGCGGAAGTGGAGGAGTAGCTACAGGGAAACGGAGGAAAAGGCCTATAAATGCAGCCTGCAGATCTATAAACAGATAATCGTTGCGGCCAAACAAAAATTCTATGCTACCCGCATTGAAGAGTTGAAGAACTCAGTTAAAGAACTGTTTAAGACGGTCACCACATTGGCTTCGCCCAGGCCGGTTATAATTCAACCAAGCCAATTACTTTGTGAAGAACTGGCGAAGTTCTTTTTGTCCAAAGTGGAAGCTATCTTCGCGGCTTTTAGCATAGCAAGCACTGGCAAGGCGAATATGGCCAGTGGGGAATCCACGTCAATAGGGGCTCTCGCCCCCACGTTCGATAAATTCCTGTTAGTTTCCCCCAGCGTCACACAAAAGACTCTCATGGAGGTAAACTCAGGCTCACCTTATGATCCCTGCCCTGTTAAGGTGGTTAAACTGTCCCCGGGTCCTATTGTTGACTCACTGACGGTCATATTTAATTTGATGTTCGAAACAGGCTATTTCCCTATGCGTTGGAAACTGGCATCCATTTTGCCCCTTCTAAAAAAGCCGAATCTACACCCAAAAGATCTGAATAATTTTCGCCCAATCTCTAGACTCCCTCTACCGGCAAAACTGGTTGAGAAAATTATGAACAAACAACTAAGTCACTTCCTAGCAGAGACACAAGTGCTTGATCCCTCTCAATATGGCTTTAGGGCAGAGCACAGCACAGAGTCCACACTCATTAAAGCTACGGAAGAGATCAGGGAAGCTGTGGATCAGGGAGGCAGGGCGGGACTGATCCTGTTGGATCTGTCCGCCGCTTTCGACATGGTCCATCACATAATATTGATGAACCGTTTAAAAACATGTGGTATTCGCGGGAAAGCTTGGGATCTTTTAAGATCCTTCCTTGCGGACAGAAAACAAATTGTGGCCCTGGGGGACTTTCAGTACAAACCTTTCACATTGCCTTGTGGGGTCCCTCAGGGATCATCTCTCAGTCCAACTCTTTTTAACATTTATGTCAGTGCGCTGGCCGCTGTCATAGGTGCATTTGGATTTGGCCTTACCTCCTATGCGGATCATACGCCAATTGTGGTATCTCTGACACCTGGGAAAGAGGAACGTCAAGATTTTCCTCGGTTTCCAATGATATTAAAAAACTAAATTGGCTTCCAGTCAAAAGCCGAGTACGTTTCAAGGCTCTTTGCCTGGCTTTTAAGGCTCTCCACGGCATAGGTCCAGATGACCTAAAGCACAGATTTCAATGGTATATTCCTGAAAGAACACTGCGGTCAAAAGGAGCCAAGCTGGTCTTGGTACCGCGCATAAACAAAGCCCGATGGGGTGGCAAAAGCTTCATTCACGGTGCAGCAAAAGCCTGGAACGATTTGCCACTCCATTTAAGAAATACGACGGATCTTTTGTCCTTTCGGTAAGGACTAAAAACGCGGCTTTTCTCTCAATGAGCAGGTTTTATTCTCCGTTCTCCATTTGTCAGCAGTCTCAGAGGATCTAGATAGCGCCAGGACACCTCCACGTATTTGTTGCGCTTTACAAATGTCATTATTATTATTATTATTTTGTGCTACATGTCTTGCTGAGGTTACCATATTATTGCTCTTGACAGAGTTGCAGCTTTTCTGATGAATCTTGTCTGCTGCGGCTACTGTAACACATATGTGTGTACAAAGTAACATAGAAATAAAGAAAACCATGACAGGGTCCTCATAGATACTGACAGGGCGGCCCTTGCTGCAACATTGTAGCTCATTTACACACAGGGAAGGAGGTAAATACACAGGAAGCAGAACTTCCATACACAAGTCTTAACTTGACGCCTAGTTTCTGCTCTGCCCCCAACCAAGCGTATCCTTTGATGTGTGCCTCTTGTGTGAGGGATTACACACCAGGCCTCTCAGCCTCTGCCATCCCTCATTGTTGGATGACTTACACTCAGGGCGACATTGGCTGGTGATTGTGTGCTTGTGCCAAACAGCAACTCCCACCACATCAGTAGCACAAGCATTACCACTATTACCATTACACTACCACAAACTTTACCACAACTGTTACAACCTCAATTACTTTCATCATAGAAACTACCACCAGTTCCATTACCCTCACAACCACCACCATTATTACTACCACCATTACTACCAGCACAACCATATTTACAGCCAGTACTCCCACTGTTACCAACACCACACCTTTTACCACCACCATTCCACATCCACTGTTACAACCACTACAGCTACTGCAATGATTAGCACCATTACAACACAATGCAATACAATTACACCAACATCACCGCCATTATTATCATCATTAATACTAATACCATCACCATTAACACACCCCTCACACCACAAATAATACCATTGCCATCAGACCATTACCACAATAAATATTACCCTATTACCACTTTTATTACCATCACCACTATTAATTACCATCACCACTACTATTAGGACAACCAATATTGTTCACATTACCACCACCATTACCACCAACAATCCGCACTAACGTTATCTCCACCAATATCACCACTCCTACTACTACTATTGGCGCAATAATTTGGTATTATCATAGGCAGCCGGAATCTGATTCAAACTTTTTTACACATTCGTTTTTTGCTGTCTGCCATGCCATCAGTATTTATTAGCAGGAGGCACATACATTTGCATTTTAGGAACTCTGTAAATCTTTACCAAGAAGGGTCTGAGAGTTCCGTTGAGGAGTATCAGTACAGAGTACCTGGGAGATTTTCAAACATTTGATCAATGTGTAGTAATATTAACTATGGAATCAAAAATCCTTATTTTATCATCATTTTTCTCCCAATTTTGCTGAATTAAAACATTGATGAAGTTTTCTTAAGCAAGTTGTAGAATGGCAACAGATTATTACTAATATATAATCTGTTAACGATTTGCTCTTTTGCGAGTACATAATTTTAAACTAGAAAAACATGCGTTGTTGGGGGGTATATGAGAAGGGCTGTGAACCTAATTCTGCCTGATATTATTGTTTTTTTCTGTTTCCTTTGTTATTATCACAAACACATTTCAAGGAATAAAAATAAAGTGTGACTGTAAATGGCAGCGTTATGTCACAAGATTACCATTTAAATAAAAACATTCCAAAATATTATGTCCAAGGTAACAACTACCGATTTGGGAAAAAGGGGGTGGTGATGGACAGAGTTTCTGAATGATGCAGAATACTCTTACCAAGTCAAGAGATCATGGTTTGAATCCATCACCGTTTTTTAGCTCACTGCACCATCCCAGCTCAGAACCTGGCTACATGCAAATTAGTCTGTACCTGTCCCAGTGCATGATGGGAACAGGGCAAACCAAACTACCAAGCCAATTCTTATACTGGGAAGGAAACAAGCTTCCGGGGACCGGTTTCTGGCATCACAGCCTTCGTCGGCCCGGCTTGCCTGAATCCTGATGGTGCAATGAGCAAGGGACTCACGTCTGAGCATACCCTCCCACACTAAGTGTGGATAAAATCGATTTGGGAAAAAGGGGGTGGTGATGGACAGAGTTTCTGAATGATGCAGAATACTCTTACCAAGTAAAGCGATCATGGTTTTAATCCATCAGTATAAGAATTGGCTTGGTAGTTTGGTTTGCCCTGTTCCCATCATGCACTGGGACAGGTACAGACTAATTTGCATGTAGCCAGGTTCTGAGCTGGGATGGTGCAGTGAGCTAAAAATCATGCACTGGGACAGGTACATGGTATGTCATCTGCGTCTCGCTGTCATCACTGGAAGATTTCTGTTCAGGTTCAATAGATCTTGTTACTGGTTTCAAATAATAGTGATGGAAAACCTTATGTATTTGTTGAAGTCTGAAAGTTAAGAGTCAAATATGATTTCGATGTTGTTCAGCCACTTTGTTACCCATAGTTGAAAGCTGCCCTTTTTGTATTTACATATTGCATTCAAGAAATTACGGAAGGCATTTGTTAAGGCAAACACATTTTATGAATCGGAGTTTTGGTAGTCTTCCTAATCATATCAAAAATAATATCTCATGTTCTTCGAAGATGTCATTGTTACATACATCTACATATTTTATCAATGTTCGTAGTAGCTGGTTGAACCAGAATCCATTTTTAGAGTAACCACAGCAAGTTATTCATGTTTTATTGGTAATGGGAGTACTAATTTCAAACTGTAGATATTTAGTTGCTTTACCCCAAGATGTATTACCATTTCATGAAGTCTTATGGCATGTGTTTGTAAGGCTAAAGTGAACAAAAAGAGATGGATGAAATGCTTGAATTAATTTCAGTCACTGCAAAAATACTCGGGCCACATTCCTGTTCAACGTTATTTTGCACACCATGGCACCTCACTTTGGACCCAGCCGTAACAAGGGCGAAACCGGTCCTGAGTTGTTGGTGTTTCGGTTCAGGGACGATCTGGCTTGGGAGTTCTGACTGGACCCATTATAGCAGGGTCAAAACTGACTTGCATATAGCTGGTTACATACTGACGTCGCATGGTGTGCAAAATATTGGGATGCACCCTATATAATTACTAGTGGCTGAGATTAATCCAAGCCTTCCATCCATCACTTTTTTGTATACTTTAATGTATGGTGATGCAAGATAGGGAAGCAACACTGGGCTGTATCTCCAATAATCTCTGCCAGATGTTATTCTAAAGTGAAGTCCAAGTTCATAGTATATTGACAAATAATTTGAGAGTTTTAAATTGACTGGATTTGCACTGTTGAATGGCAGCCAGAATGGAGTGGGGTGACAAAGTTGTAGCACATCGAATCACAAACAAATCACTCAAACCGGTTAATAAGTGCATCAATCATGCGTTCCTTTCGTTAATTGATCATTTCTTTTTTTTTCTTTCAAAAGCTATTTTTGCTATTTGTCGTGGTAACAAAGGTACAAGCAGCACCCAGTTTTAATGTACAATATAACAGGTCAGTATCTTGGGGAAATTTTACCTGTGCGTGAACGACAATACTGCAAGAGTAGATCAACCACAAGCAGGAATAATAACGGTGCAAGGCATATTAGCCTTTGAGCTGATTTGATTCCAAAACAATTCTAATCTTGAAGTGAATATTGATAAAATACAGATCATGCCTTCACATGTTAACATTTTGCCAGTGAACTGTTCAGAAATCAATAGGTGATTGATGGGTGATTGAGTGTCAATTTTATTAGGTTCTTGCCCGCCATGGTACATTATCAAGTTCTTATTAAAAAGCTTTGAATTAAAATAAATTGTTACACTCTGGCATATGGTGAAGTTCTATAGGACAATAAACCACTACACATGTTCCTACAGCCACTTCAATGCTGCCATCTATAAGAGGCGAAAATATACTCCCTTATGTATAGATGTATTGGTAAATGTCCCAAATAGCACCGCATACATAACATCATTGTTTCATTTCGTCCCTTAAAAAAGAATTATATTTTTTTCAACTCATTCCCAAAATGGGCTCCATACAAACATTTCATACTTTAGTTCTTTCTTTCAGATTCATTATTTTTTCTTTCTGAAAAACCTTTCCGTCATTGTTTACCACCACACCTCTCACACTTCAGCACTAGGTTTGGACCAACATGTACTTGGCGCCCATGGTCATCTCAGAAATAATACCACATTTTTTCATATTTCAGGGATCCCTATGAAATCACCGTCCCGATCAGGCATGTGTGGGCATAAACCTGTAATCGCTGTCAGGCAGACAATGACCACTCCCCATCAGGAAATAGCCCACTTCAGGCCAGTGCATATGAGGCAGAAGCCTCAAGAAGACATTTCATGGAGAAGGAGCCTCATATAGACAACTCATCGGTGATTCTGGCTATCTGAGCCCACTGTGTGTTGGAGTAGATTGCTTTGGTTTTGTATACATCTCAGTGTGAACATAACAGTTTTTTCCATCAAAATGAGGGACTGCCCCAGAAATGAGTCTGGGCTCACCCTCCTTTTCCTTTCTATTGCAGAAGACAATGTGATGGCTGCGTATAATGTCCCCTATAGTAGAGGTACGCCACTGGTGAAGCCTAGATTGACCACTGAAACAGTTATGACTCTTGTCTTCCCTGCCTCATGCCCTATGTCAGCAGATCCTTCTTTCCCCCCTTCAAACCCTTATCCCCATCTCCCTTCTGCTCTTAATTCTCTCCATGCTACTATTTTGCCTTCTTCTGCTTGCTTTTCCTTCCCCGCATTGTATGTGTACTTCATTTTCTCCAGTGTTCATTCAGACTACAGGGCTCTTAGTTGTGTCCATTTGCATCACATCACTTGACAATCTGCTATTAGATATGCTGACCTCACTATGTCATTTTAGACCAAGACTCCTGATAGTGTATGTTCATGAGAGGTCCCCTGGAAAGGAACATTTACACCAGGTCTTCTGGCAGTGTAACTTTATGCCAGGTGTCCCCGCGGCAAATTTACATCAGGTGTCCAAAGTATGACTTTACACTAGAGGCCTCATTTAACCTTTAAATGGCTGCTGGCTAAGATGCTGGGAAGGCAGATGCCTTCGACTCACCTACCCTCAGAGCACCACCTGCTGTATTAAGAGACTGTTCTGACAAAAGTGCATCCACCGACCGATGCACTGGTCGCGCCGGCCTCCAGCTTGTTGAGGCTGACTCAGCATTTTTGTTCATTCTGCAGGCAGACAACTGCAAAGTGGAGCTTCTGCAGAAAATAATGACCCTTATCCAAAGCAAGAAAGAAGGGTACCTTTCATTGCATCAGAGCCATTTTGTTAGGTTGAGCCTAAACAGCGCTTGCGCTGTAGATGATCTGTTGTATTACTTTGTGGAGTGATGGAGTAGAACAAATGTTACTTACCTGTAAACTGTGGTTCTCCAGTATTGGTGTCTTTCATAGATTCACATGCTTGAATATTCCCCGTCGTCGAAGTGGGAGTCCCACGGTATATATAAAAAGCAATAGGTATCATGTATATATATACACATACATAACCACATAAGAGTATATACATACCCAAATAAACTTATATATATATAGTTCAAATAACATATCAAGTTAAAATACCATAGGATAGCATTGAGACATAAGAAAGCATTGAGAAAAAGAATCACTTTACTGACATATCACTGTCATTTTATAGTCCAAACTCCAGCCAATCAGGCGCCAGCACCCTCTAGAACCTTCTCCTCAGAGGCTCAGACCCTCAGATTTTCGAGCACGAGAGTGACCATAGAGCCGAAAGAGGAGAAGAGAGCCTCTGAGGGGAGGAGGGTGGGTCGCATGTGAATCTATGAAAGACACCAATACTGGAGAACCACAGTTTACAGGTAAGTAACATTTGTTCTTCTCCAGTATTTGGGGTGTCTTTCATAGATTCACATGCTTGAATAGAATAGTAAGCAGTAAACAGTATTTGGCTGACCAAGCCGTATTGATATTGCCTGAAATACAATGACAATGTATTTATAACGCAATTAAGAATATCCCAGGAGGAGGGAAGTAGCAGAGGCTCATCTTATTTAAACAGATTCCGTAGAACTGCCTGTCCCACAGCCGTGTCTGCTTCATTAATGGATTCCAGACAGTAGTGCTTCGTAAACGTGTGCCTGCTGGACCACGTAGCCGCCCGGCATATCTGATGGATGGGCACACCAGCGAACAGGGCAGTGGAAGATGATATAGCCCTCGTTGAATGGGCTCTCACTCCCGAAGACAGAGGCTTACCAGCCTTTTGATGGCAAAAAGAGATTGCTGATGAAACCCAACGGGCAATCGTAGGTTTGGTGACCGATTGTCCTTTGCAAGCACGCCCGTAGGCCACAAACAACCGGTCAGATTTGCGAAAGGATTGAGTTCTGCTAATGTAGAATTTAAGACATCTCTTCAAGTCCAGAGAGTGTAAGCTTTGCTCCGCCGGAGTTTGTGGATGCGGGAAAAAGGTCTTTAAAAGCACCGGTTCGTTAAGATGGAAATCGGATGGCACTTTAGGTATAAAAACCGGATTAGTGCGGAGGATGACACAGTCCGATCTGAATTGAAGGAACGGAGGCTTTATTGTAAAGGCGTGAATGTCATTGACTCTGCGGGAAGAGGTCAGAGCAAGGAGGAGGGCCACTTTCCAAGTTAAAAATTTGACATCCGCTGAGTGGATAGGTTCGAAGGGCGCCTTCATGAGCTGAGCCAGCACGATGTTCAGGCGCCACGTGGGTGGAGGACGCCGAATGGGCGGGAACATTCGGAAGAGACCCTTGAAAAATTGCTGTATGACTCTGGATGAATAGAGAGAGGACGAGCCGTCTTGTCGGAAGCGAGATATTGCCGCTAGAAAGACCTTTAAGGTAGAGTGCGATAATCCAGACTGCGCTAGTTGTAGGAAGAACGGCAGAATGTGTTCTGGGGGAGCGTGCACAGGATGAATGTGGGCGGAAGCACGCCAAAGACAAAATCGCTTCCATTTGAGCTTATACGTTTTCACTGTGGATGGAGCTCTTGCCTTAGCTAACACCTCCCTGCAGGCTGGAGGAATGTTCAAATGAGCAAATTCAAGGTGCTCAGGTTCCAAGCCGACAAGCTGAGAGAGCTGGGATTCGGATGGCATATCCGACCATCGTTCATTGTCAGCAGATCCGGCTTCAGGTGAAGAAGGATGGGCTCGCGTTGGGATAGGAGAAGCAACTCCGAAAACCATGCTTGCCGAGGCCACCGTGGAGCTATTAGGAGTACATGGCACGGTTGTTGTCTCATCTTCCGCAACACTCGCGGAATCAGAGGAATCGGCGGAAAAGCGTACGCAAATATCCCGTACCAATTGATCGAAAGGGCATTTCCGCACGACCCTTTGTGGGGAAACCAGCTTGCGTAGGACCGGCATTTTGTATTCTGAGGGGTTGCGAAGAGGTCGATTGTCGGGTGACCCCAAAGGTTGAAGACAAATTCCAGAGTCGGTTGATGCAACTCCCACTCGTGGGTTGATGATGCTGACCGACTGAGTGCATCCGCCAGAGTATTGGAAATGCCGGGCAGATGAATTGCCTGTAACGTCATCTGATGGAGTATGGCCCAACTCCAAATCCTCTGCGCCAGACGTGAGAGCAGTGGAGATCTTGTCCCGCCCTGTTTGTTCAGGTAGTGCATGCACGTGGTGTTGTCCGTCTGAATGAGGATTGACTTCCCCTGGAACTGTAGGCGGAAGGATTTCAACGCCAAGAAAATGGCCATCAGTTCCAATCTGTTGATGTGCCAGCAACGCAGAGCCGCTGACCATTGGCCCTTGACGGATAGATCTTGAAAATGTGCGCCCCAACCCTCCATGGATGCGTCCGTGGTAAGGACGAGTTCTGGGGTTGTCGACAGAAAAGATGTTCCTGCTGCGATGTTGGCAGGACTGGTCCACCAATGCAGCGCTTGAGCCATGCGGGGTGACACCACGAGCTGATCGTTGAAGGAACCGGAAACCTGGCGCCACTGCTTGTCTAATTCCTCCTGAATGATACGACTCTTTAGTCTGCAAAGAGGGATCAAAGCGATGCATGAGGACGCCATTCCCAGAAAGGATTTCAATGTGCGGACTGAAACTGACTGCTTTGCTGCGATGGAGCTTGCAAGCTGTTGAATCCGTTCTTGACGCTCTGCTGAAGCGAAAGCCATGGCTGTGCTCGTATTGATAGAAGCGCCGAGAAAGGTCTTGCACGTAGTCGGCGTGAGTTGAGATTTTTGCACATTGATCGACAAACCCAGGGACTGGAACAGATCGAGACAGCGCTGGGTATCGAGGGCCGCCTGTTGGGAGGATTGAGATTTGATGAGGCAATCGTCCAGGTAAGGGTATATCTGAATACCCTCTTGCCGTAAGTGAGCCACCACCGGGGCCAGGAATTTTGTAAAGACCCGTGGGGCTGAGCAGAGTCCGAAGGGTAGGACTTTGAATTGGTAATCTTTGTGGCCCACTCGAAATCGTAGGTATTTCCTGTGGCGTGGCAGAATGGGCACATGGAAATATGCATCCTGCAGATCGATCGTTGTCATGAAATCCTCCTGAGAGAAGAATTGGAGGATGTCCTTCAATGTGAGCATTCGGAAGGACTGAGTCTTGAGAAATTTGTTGAGCAATCTTAGATCGAGGATGGGACGCCACTCCCCTGATTTCTTTAGTATGAGGAAAAAACGGGAATAGAATCCCAACCCTCTTTGATATTTCGGAACCACTTCGATGGCACCCTTGTTTAACATTATTTGGATCTGATTGAAAAGTTCTTTGAGATGGGCGGGAGGAGGTCCGGATGGAGGGGTGCGTGGAGGAACCTTCACAAACTCTAGGGCGTGGCCCCTTGAAATAATATCCAGAACCCAGCGGTCCGAAGTGATTGAGGACCAAGTTGAAAAGAACTGGGAGATTTTTCCTCCAACAGGAACTAGAGGACAACTGGGAAAAGGGAGTTTCTGCCGTACACAGTCACTGTTTTTTGGTTGAATTCCCCCTGCAATTTGACTTCCCTCTATATGATTTGCCAGCTTGCTGTCTGTAGGACTGCTGTGGTTGTGAAGAGTACCGTTGTTGCCCTTGGTTGTAGGAGCGGTACTGGGAAGAGGACCCACGAAAAGATGATGAGGAGGTTCCGCGGCCGCGCGCACCTCGAAAGGGCTGCTTCCTAAACTGTAGAGTGCCGAGGGAACGAGCCGTATCCGTGTCCTTTTTTATGGTTTGCAAGGCATCTTCCACATGCTGGCCGAATAATGACTCTCCGTCATATGGCATGTCCAAAATCTTAGCCTGGACCTCTTGCCGAAATGAGGTTGATCGAAGCCAACCCTGTCTTCTTAGGACAGCTGCTCCCGCCAATTGACGGAAACCGGTGGATGCGATGTCAACAGAGCAGTCAATGATCTCGGATGACGCCCTCTCACCCTCTTGCAGGATCTTTTGAGCTTCCGCTCTAGAATCTTCCGGTATAAGCTTGACCAGAGCAGCCATGTCCGACCACATCTGTCTATCGTAACGGCCGAGGATTGCCAAAGAATTTGCAGCCCGGACCGTTGTTGACGCCATGGTTGAGAACTTCTTGCCGATGGCATCCAGGCGACGGCCATCGCGATCCGGAGGCGCCGACATTGGAGATGATGGATTTTTGGAGCGGCGCTGTGCCGCTTGTGTAATCACTGAGTCCGGCTTAGGTTGAGACACTAAGCAGGCTGGGGAAGAATCCGGAGCTTTGTACTTTTTCTCCAGGCGTGGGAGCACCGCCGGAATAGAATTAGGCGTCTTCATTAACTTTATACCTTCATTCCATATGAAGTCTATAATGGGCACAGCTCGTACTTGTTTCTGAGGCTGGGACTTGAAATCATACAAGAAACAGTCCTCTTCCCTAACCACCATGGGAAGGTGAAAGCGTTGCGCTGCTCTCTCCATCAGCTGATGGAAACCTGTTATGTCGACAGGAGGCGAGTTGACTGGCGACCTTGGCGGTGATGCGGGCGAATTGATTTGGTAGTCATCCCAGTCCGCCATAGAGTCGTCCTCCGGAAGCTCACCCTCTTCCGTATCTAGATTATCCATATTATCATCCTCTGCATTGGAAGGCAGTGCAGGTGTGGAGGGCGTAGGTATCGTCGGCAATATAGGAAGAGGTGGAACCTCAGATGGCGCTTCACGTGGAGAACTTTGAGAGGATGCTGGAAAGCGACGATTATAATCTTCCAACATGTATTGGAGGTTGGAAATAAGCCGCACAGGAAGCTGCACCATAGGAACCGGAGCAGAGGGATTTTGCTCTTGTTCCTGTTCGTAGTATTCATCCTCCTCAGAGTCTTGGCACTTTATATGGAGCTCAGAGGGACTATGAGCATCCCGAAAAGCAGACTGATCGTCCTCATCCGATTCGTCCTCATCCCCCGAAGGAAATAGTTGACGGGGTGGTCGTGGTCCAGGTGGTAACATAACTGGGTCTAGTATAGCCTTACGACGTAGCAGCAAGGAGCCGTCCACAGACCCCGGTGCTGGCGTTGACATTGGCACCAATGGCATTGTCGCAAAATTTGACCCCACCGTCGTCGAGGCGACCGTCGACGAAGTAGTCGACGACGGAGCTGCCGTCGACGAGGAGGCTGCCGTCGACGGGGTGGCTGCCGTCGACGGGGTGGCTGCCGTCGACGGGGTGGCTGCCATCGACGGGGTGGCTGTCGTCGACGAGGCTGTCGTCGACGAGGCTGTCGTCGACGAGGCTGTAATCGCCGACGATGAAGACTTCCTCTTCTTCTTTTTATCCATCGTCGACGGAGTTGCAGACGTCGACGGAAGCGCCAGCTTCCCAGTCGTCGACGAAGAGGTGAGTGGTATCGTCGATGAGATAGTTCTAAGAGAAACACATACTACCGTCGACGGTGAAGACGTCGACGAAGTCATCGTCGTCGACGAAGGATATCTGCTCGATACCGTCGTCACCGTCGTCGACGAGGCTGATGAAGTAGCCGATCTCGTCGACGGAGGAGCCGTCGACGGGCCCGTCGACGGTTTTGAACGTTTCTGACTGGAAACATGTACTGACGGAGTCATAGACGCCTGAGAGCTAAGTCTCGGGGGCGCCGACGTGGTAACAGAGACTTTGCCTGTAGACACTTCCTCAAGATGAAGTCTCTTCTTTTTTAGAAAAGGAGATGGCAAGTCCTGGACACTTCCACGCTTTGAAGAGACTCCTGTCTTGACAGAGGCTACACTTTCCACCTCAGAAAGGGGGTTATCTGTCTCCTTTAGTTTTTGAAGCCATATTAAAAGGCGACCTTCTCTATCTTTTAAAGTCTTTTGAGAGAAGGTTCTGCAGATCTTACAGTTGGCCACCTTATGATCAGGATACAGACAATAAATACATTTCTCATGGGGATCCTCAGAGAAAAGTCTTGACTTTCCGCAAGATGAACATGGACGGAAAAGAGATTTCTTACTTGCAGACATGATGAGAGACAAAAAATCTCAAACCAGATCAAGAACTGAGCAGAGCTCAGGGAGACTCCCTTCACACGACGTGCGGTAGAAAATCTGAGGGTCTGAGCCTCTGAGGAGAAGGTTCTAGAGGGTGCTGGCGCCTGATTGGCTGGAGTTTGGACTATAAAATGACAGTGATATGTCAGTAAAGTGATTCTTTTTCTCAATGCTTTCTTATGTCTCAATGCTATCCTATGGTATTTTAACTTGATATGTTATTTGAACTATATATATATAAGTTTATTTGGGTATGTATATACTCTTATGTGGTTATGTATGTGTATATATATACATGATACCTATTGCTTTTTATATATACCGTGGGACTCCCACTTCGACGACGGGGAATATTCAAGCATGTGAATCTATGAAAGACACCCCAAATACTGGAGAATTAGCTCTGGCCGCGTATGCTGCTTGTTTTTGAAGTTAACTCCCATGGAGTAGTGCCTCGGGAGCCAGCAGGGGTGCGCACGTGCGTGCGTGCCTTTATCTGTTATCCCTGCCCTCCAAACCTTCCTGGGCTCTCTGCCACTTTGTCACTGTCTGCCCATGTTTCCTCATTTTTAGGTCTCACCTAGGCAGCGCGCATGCGTTGTCTCTCCTAGACATCTAGTTATCTATATAGCAAGGGTAATTACGCCTGCTGCTTGCCTCCTGCTTGCAATTGGCTTCACTGTGATTTCCGGCCTCCCTATTGGTTGCTGGTCCGATGCATCACTTCCGTTTTTATCGGAAGCAGCACCGACCAACTACTGTTATATTGCGCTGTAGGACTTTGTCTGGTTCCTTTAGGGACTACATGGGCTTTTTTCTTTTAAATCGCCATGGCGCCCGCTTCATGGCCCGTGGCAATTTTAAAAAAATGCTCTGCTGATGGGTGGCAACGGAGGTGTGTGTTACTTCAATGGATTGCGCTGCCTAGGGGCACTCTGGACATTTTCGGCAAAGCTCTGGGTGGGGGCTCTGCGGAACTGAAGAGCTCGTGGCGAAGGTGCTGTGGAGGCCTGTTCCCACCCTTGCCGCTGTCCAGCAGAGATTGGCCAGAGGAATGCCGTAACAAGTCACCTCAACCGTAGGAGCCCGGGCGAGGCGGGTCGCCGTCAGCGCACAAAGGAGCTGATTACTCATGGACCTTTAATCAGGCCTCTTTTAGGTTTAATCACTCCTGCAAGATTCTTTCTCTTTTATCAAAAAAGTTGTTACTATTCTCTGTTTCATTCAACACGTCTGTGAAGCCTTTTCTTCATTTTCCCTCATGAATAATGAACACGGGTGGTACTCATGCAGTTTAGACCCCCGCTCCCCCGTGTTGCTGCTGTCACTATACAGCCTCGCACACTCACCTTTTCCTAATGGTCTCTCCAGATTCAGCAGTCCTCTCCTGTGCGCATAACACACACACACACATGAATGCACGCACACACACACACACACACCTGCACCACCAGGGTCGGCTTTTGGTGGTGGCCCCCCGCCACCCACAAGAAACTCATGCTCCATGGATTCCCTCACTACCACCCTCCAGCAAGGTCCCTCATCTCTCCATAGCCTGTCCCTCACATGCATTTAAATTACATAAGTAACAGTCCCTGCCGAGACTCGAACCTAAAACAACAGTTGATGGACAGCATGCAGAACAATGTCATACATTCACCCCAGTACAGAGATCTGGGCCTAAATCCATCCTTTTTTTGCTCACCATGCCGTTCAAGTTTGAAACCAGCCATATGCAAATCAGTTTTGACCCTGTGCCTCATGGGAACAGTCCAGCCTGAACTGCCAAGCCAGGTCCTCCCTGGACTGGAAACAAGCATCCTAGGACCGGTTTCGGGGTTTCACCCCACTTCAGCCAGGATAGCTTGATTCCAGTGGCATGGAGAGCACGGGACCCACGTCTGGGCATACCCTTCCCACTCGGGGTGACAAATGCAAAAACAACAGTTGATGGACAGAATGCAGAACAATGTCATACATTCACCCCAGTACAGAGATCTGGGCCTAAATCCATCGTTTTTTTGCTCACCATGCCATTCCAGTTTGAAACCAGCCATATGCAAATCAGTCTTGACCCTGTGTCTCATGGGAACAGTCCAGCCCGAACTGCCAAGCCAGGTCCTCCCTGGTTCCGCAGCTTCGAGATCAACCACCCCAGCCATTAGGTCACATCCTCTTCATAATAATAATTATTTATTATATCATTAATAAAAGAGGGTGTCACCTTTAGGGTTGACAGGCATGCAGATATTTAATTTCCATTAACTGATGTGTATGTAGCTTGTGACACCAGGGGTTTAATTGGGGCGTCGTGGGTACAACGCGTCTGCCTAAACTTGCAAACCTTTCAGATGTCATTGCCAACGAGCCATCCACTGGCCTTTATGAATAATTTATCGTAGCCAAAGCATAAAAAGTGTTCCATTTCTTAAACAAAATCGCATAAGGAGGTGTGAAGAACGTTCTAATGCGCTTTACTTCAGATGTATGGTTCTGTCAAGCCGGCTCATAATAAGTAAAGCCAATATAGGCGCAGAGTATCAAAAGTTAGCACAGGACAAGAATAAACATATATTTTTTTAAAGCACAGCCTTTAAATGATAGATGTGTCACTCCCAGATTTTAGCAATTAATTCATAATAGAAGTGTGTCAGGTTACGTCCCAAAACAATAGCACAACAAATCAAAAAGTTGCTACAACAAAAAAAAAATCTGAAAAAATATTAATTGAATCTGCGCGGCGTCTGACTTGCCTAATAGGTAGAGCTTTTGGCCGCTCTGGTCAATGCAGGTAGTGGGCGAAATACAAGGGATGGGAGATGGAGTTCAGACGGTGAAGAGAAACATCGCACCCGGCTCTGTCACCGCTTTTCTGGCTACAGCTTTCAGCAGCAAAGCTCATTTTTCCAAAGTTGCCACGAAGCATGCTATAAGCAATATTTCTTTCTCGTTTTTACGACACCTCTATCGGCCACAACAAGCAAATGGAAGAGGACGTTTATGGTGGAATCAGCTGCATGTTCTGACTCGGCTCCTCCATCTGCAGTGACTTCTCCACTCAAAGTGTGATCCCTAATACTTGCATTAACCAGTTCAAGATTGATTCCACACAAAGATTCATGTGAACTCACGCAGGAGCACCCCTTCCCGAAAACAGGCCTACACCCTTCCTGATCCCCTTGTTAGGTCTCCCCTGAGCCAGTGCGCATGCGCTGCTCTGCGAGGCTTCTAGTTAGGACTTCCAACTTGGACCACATGCTTGTGCGTGTGTTGTGTTTTTTTTTTTGCTCACAGGCTATTGGACTTTGCATGCGTCTTTCCTGCCTTCTCTCTCCCCTGGCCTAGGGAGCTCGGAGCGAGCAGCGGCCCGGCACTGTGCCTGCTGCATTCCATAAATTCTTTGTAGTGCCACTCGTGGACTTTGTTTATAAATTTCTTTTAGCACGCGTGCACCACTCCAGGGCTTGTTTTCCCTTGCTAGGAATGAGGTAGGTGCTGCGAGTCCTTTGTCGTTACATTTTCTTTGCTTTTTGCAAAGTATCTAATTTTGCACCATACTTGGTCATTCAGGCCACTGACGTCACACATCGTCAAACTGTTAAAGAAAAAAGAAGTAATGCTACCCAGCCCCTGACATAAATATCGCAAATAAGACGCGCTCAAAGGATAGACCTTCTGACAGAATGCGCTAGAAGGGCACTGAAGGGGTTTCCAGGCACTACTGGTATCATCACACACGTAGGAAAGCAAGAGGAGGTTTAAGGACCAGCGTGGTTGCACTCCCCACTCTTAATTATGAATACACAAACAACCCACAGGTCCAGGTTAGCAGTCAAGAAAACCAGTGTGAGCCGCAATAACCAACAACAGACAGTACAAAATGGGGAATATCAATTTTAAAGGACAACTCCCCTCACAAACCCGGAGGTGTCATGCTTCATCATAGGGGTGCCTCCTCGTGCCAGGACCTAGTCACGGCACGGGCTACAACCCCCTCTCTACAAGGAGGGAGCTCAGGGATGTTTTGTTTATTGGCACATGGGTTGTCCTAAAAACCCTATGTGAGCATGGGGTGTGAACAAATGAGGTGCAGTGCTGACTGTGTGAGTAAGTTAAAACTGCCTAGAGGGTAAGCAATCAAAACTATAAAAGGCTTCATTAGCTAGATCAACATGTTTCAGCCGCAATGATCTATTCAAGTATCTCAGCTTTCATCAGGATCTGTGTAGTGCAGCTACTGCCAAACAAAGAAGTGCAAAAGGTGTTGAAACAAAAATATTAACGTCGATGTGTTTATGCTGAACCAGATGGTTGTTTGCTCATTCTGGTCCACCAATTCAGCCTGTAATGAAAGCAGACAAAAACGTTGTGTTGGATATCTGGTCACAAGCATCTTGACATACATTAGCCTTAAACCTAATGTGGCAAGGCTCAAAACACTACTACAAATTGATCAGTAATGATATGTGGCAGTTACCCAATTGGTGAGGAAGAGTTGCCACAACTGTCCGGTGCTAATTTTAGCAAGTGGTACGGACGCCAACCTAAGAAGAGGAAGGATGGCGAAATAAAATCAAAGCAGAGAGGAGAAAGGCAAGTAAAAACCTATGCAGTGTAATCACACTACTGGTATCATTGCAGAGTTTGCTTCAAAACGTAGAAGGCACCAGCCTCACCTTGTCCGCTCCGTCGATTTATGTATTGCCCTCTTATCTCGCGGAAGTGCAGGATGCCTCGAGCTCGGCACTTGTTCATACAGCATGTTAGACCTGTCAGCCCTAGGGTGGTCTTTCCCTGAGTTTTTGCCCTTGCCTCATTTTTTCCACCCTCTTTTCCGTTGGCCTTAGGTCTCCGAGCGCCTTCCCATTGCTAATCAATGCTAAGGTGCAGGTGCTCTCTTCTCCCAACATGGCTGCCACAGGCCCCTGCTACTGCGGAGTGGTCTTTTTAGTAGCACCCTAGTTGCCAGGAGCTGGCTGGGACCCTACAACATTGTTGCGACACCAGCCCGCCTTTTCTCCCATAGCAAGAGTAGGGAAGCTCCTGGAACCCGCTGGAACCTTCTAGAATAAGGGTGGGGTCTGCTTTTGCCGCCTTAGAGAGTGGTCACCTGACCTGGGCATACTTAAGGAAAGGAGGGAAACTTTTCAGTCAGTTGGGGCGACGCTGACCTGGGGGGACCTACGCAGGAGATTTAGGCGGTAGGGCCTAGTCAGGGACCTATACCACTGGAAGTGACAGGGCTTAGATGCTGCCTTCTAAGTTGCGTGAGGAACACTGAACTAACACACTGATCGGGCGCAACGGGAGGGGAAACCAAGAAACGAACTTCAGGGACTGACTAAGAACTCTCTTCAGTCACCAACTCGACCTACGCCCCCCCCTCAAGGAACTAGCTACTAAGGGCGCAGGAACCAACAAGCGCCGAAGAAGATCGTCTAACCTTACCACAGAACTGCTGGGGGATCGACCAGGTACCAGCGCTGTGCCACCCCTGCGCTCCCTGACTCTACCTGGGGCCCCCCTGAACTGAACTGCCACCAGCGTGTGTGGCCTGTCCTGCCTGCTCTGAGTCTCTGCGCTCCCCCGCTGTGCTTAGGGGGAGCACTGTGTGCCGATAATATTGTCCCCACTGTGGGCTGGGCCCGGTCTCCCCTCTGCTACCCCCGGACGGGGCGCTAAAGACACCCTGCAACTCACCACCGCGGCCCGGAGCACGGCTGGCGTCCTCAGGGCCTCCTGAGGAAGTTGGGGCCCCGCCATCACCAGCGCGACTGAGGCGCTTGCCCCGCTGTTGGGTCCCGTCGCTGCGCGACCTCTGTGGCGGCCCGCAGGTGCGAGAGGGCCGCCGGAATCCCAGGTAGGCCTCGCTGGGCCTGGAGGCCGTCATCCCAAGTCACGTGACGGGGCGGGCTGTGGAACGCCGCCCACGCCGTCTGCAGAGGAGTGTGGGAAGGCCGCACCCCCGCAGGCCGCGCTGCTATTGGCGGCTGCGGGCGCGCCTCCCCTGCAACGATTCCCGCCGGTCCCCGGGTCCCAGGAGCCATCGGAGGGCCCCAGACCGTCCCCCAATACGCGCGGAGCTCACCGGCCGGCCCAAAGACCCGCCGGAAGCCCCGCAGCACTCCGCTACTACGACGCCCCCTTCCCGGCCTGCCAGTCACCGTAAGGGCCCCCGGCGGGCCGAAGATACAGGTAACCCCCGGGGAGGAGGGCGGGAGGCCCGAGAGGCCCGGAGCTCGCCCCTCCCCCGGGGGAATTTATCATTGAGTCGCTAGGCCCCCCACTGCCACGGAACGGGCATAAACCAGGCCACGACCCCCTTAACTCTCGCCCTTGGAAGGGCTGCTCATTTGCCTGACGTGAAGGACATTTTGGGGGCCCAGGGATCTTGCCAAGAGCGACTTCACCCTTACCGGGCGGGAAGCTAAATTCCGGCTTAACTGTCGAAGAGTGGTCTCAAAGGCCCCGGTTAATGTCGTAGTGAAATGCCCAGTTCGATGCCATGTTGAAATACCACGTTTAATGCCCTCAGGAAAGGCTATGGTTAATGCTTTGATTACTTGCCATGTGTAGCGCTTTGATTACATGCCTTATTTAGGCCTCTAATGAAATGCTATGTTGAGCGCTACAGTGAAATGCTTTAATGAAATCTTCTAATGAAATGCTATGTTGAGCGCTACAGTGAAATGCTTTAATGAAATGCCCGGTCTAGTGTTTTAGGAAAATGTTCTAATGAAACGGTCTAATGAAATGCTTTGAGAACCCGACTTCGATTTAGATAAAGCTGATTGGTTTCTACTCAACCTCACTGGTGTGGTGTCACTCATTGCGTGCGCTTCCTGTCTCAGTGGATGTGTGTGCTGTATGGTCACTTTACACGTAAGCCTTTGGGTGCCTACCTGCTCGCGCCAAGCTACCCCCCTAGGGCCTGGCGACCCCAGGTCTTACACAGCACCTTTTGTTGCCTGTTTGCTTCGCCCACCGGCTCGAGCGCTCACTCTATAAAACAGCAAAATAAATAAATAACATGCTGACCAGTGTCTAGCTCTGACATGCAAGGGGTGGTGAACAACACAGCAGAAACTAGGGTGTCCTGCCTTGTGGAGGTGTTCAATGTATGTGTGCACTTCATTTGTTTATCTGTTTATTTAATAACTCATCTGTTTGTTCGTTAAACCATTCATATAGCATTTTCTGTTAATTTATTCATAAATGTTTGCTAATTTATTAATTAATTCACTCAGTCATTCGTTTTTCATTCGTTCCATCCTTCCTTCAACCATTCAGTCATTTGTTTGTTCATCCATCCATATGTTCATTCCTTTCTTCGACAATTCATTTGTCTGTTCATTCGTTTTTTCATACGTTAATTCTTCCTTTCAGTGTTTTATTCCTCCATTCATTTGAACAATAAATCGATTTATTCGTCTAACCATTCATCATTTCATTTCTTCCTTCCTTCGGCAAATTGGTCTTTCCTTTGTGTGCCATCTATCAGTATGTTCATGAATCCAGCAACCAATCATTCATTCGTTCATGGAGCCCCTCCTCTCACGGTCATCATTTGACCTTCCTCTTCTTCACTTCCATCCAAGTGTCACCCCTGGCCCTCCTTAACCCTCCACTGTCTTCCCAATAATAATCCCAAGCATTGGCATAGCCAATAGGTGTCGCCTTTGGGACCTTATAAGTGTTTAGCCATGCAACAGTTGATGTTGTTGCACCAAGGATATTGTGCTGGATAACTAAACACTTATAAGGTCCCAAAGGCGAGACCTATTGGCTATGCCAAGGCTTGTTTTTCCCTTTCTGTCCTACTGCAGTGCTTGGGGCCCAGGAGAGGGGCACGTGGCATTGAGCAGAAAAGCAAAGCTTGCGGTGGGTGTCTGAAGCTTGTTTCACCTGTGATTGGTTTTGGTTTCAGAAAATAAAAGGCGCCCGCTACTTTAGGCGATGATTACTTTGATTCCCACAAAGTGTTCTCAAAGAGGACCAAAGTACTAGCGAACTGACGTCATAAAGTCTGACTGCATGAGCATTTGGAGCGGAGGTGATACAGCAGTGCTAAATTTGAGCCGGGGCTTTCCGGTGCTCAGCACCGGCACATAATTGGTGTCTGGTGCTTGGCACAGGCACCTAATTGTCAACTCCATACTTAGAGCAGTCCACCACAGGGTGACGCTGCTTATCTAATTTAGAGATGAGTAGAACAACGGTAATTTGGGACTACAATATACAATAAAATTGCTAATACTTGCCTCCCCAGCCATTCCTTTAGCTTTGGGGACCTGGAATAATCTGAACTGTCGCATTTACAGAGATGGTTATTAGTTGTTTTGGCAGTGATAACAAGGGCGATGGGTAGTGCAAGCTACAGTGTCCTCCTGGTCAGAGCCGTGGCACTTAATATTTCACAAATTAAGCACTGTGATACAGGCATTGGCAAGAGAACAGGAGGCTTAAAAAAATATTTGCAATGCAATAGGTCTCGCATTTACGCGAGTTTCAACTATTGACATTGCAAATAACAATGCCTTTTATTTTGTTTTTAAAACATAAATAAAAGGCAATGTCATTTACAATGCCAATAGCTTAAACTCACGTAAATGCCAGACCTATTGCATTGCAAATGCTTTTTTATATTGCTTTCGCCTAATAATGTACACAACCATCTTTATTACGAACAGTTACCATACTTTATCAGGCAGCCAGTGCGTTTTCACAAATAATGTACGATATGTTTGTTATTTAATCATTATAATTTAAACAACGTGAATCCCGTATCTTTATTATAAGCCTATACTGCCACCTCCTGCTCATTCTGTGTATTGCTAGCAGAAAATAGGTAAATTTCGGCAGAAAAAAATCTATCTGTGGCTCTACCATGATATATTAGTGCTAACTTTTTAAGTGGCATTATTTATCATGATATATTTGTCTGCCACCTAAGTTACAATTTAAGGCAAAGACGAGGAAGAGAGTAACGAGAGTAAAGAGCAATTATCTTAAAGAAAACTCCATGTAGCTAGTGAATTAGTGCTTTTAAAATGAGTATATGAGTTTTTCTAAAAGCAGCAGCATATTGGTCCAATGCATTTTCACGTTCTTTTAGTCGATATCCATAGGCTGTTAACGTTCGTATTATAGCTTCGCTACAGAACCACTAATTCACAACGATTTAAACGTCAAATCCCAAACATTCAGGGGCAGATTTAAAAGCCCCTTGCGCCACTTTTGCATCACGTTTCCCATGTTAAAAACAAGCATTTGCAATGCAATAGGTCTCGCATTTATACGAGTTTGAGCTATTGGCATTGTAAATGACAATGCCTTTTATTTATGTTTTAAAAACCCACACATAAATAAAAGGCATTGCCATTTACAGTGCCAATAGCTCAAACTCTTAACAACTGCGAGACCTATTGCATTGCAAATGCTTTTTTTTTTTGTGGGAGGGCACTTGTTGTATAACTCCTTGTCTACAGTGCTTGGAAGTTTAAATCCGTGGAAGTGGCTTTGCTTAAGGTAATGTGTCGTTCTGTGTTACTTTGCGCTGCAGTACAATCCACCCAGTTATGCGTGTGCAGCATTGCCAATCAATTAATGCATTATTGCAATCTCGTCATGTGTTGTGTGTTAAAGGTGCGTGAGGCACAGTCTGCGAACATTTCTCACATTGTATCCAAATGTATACTACCAACGTAACTTACCAGATGTGTTCTTTTGTTCTTCTTTCCCCCTTGTATCGATTTCCTCCTTGTGAAAGCTCTTCTCTGGCAATCTGTTTAGTGTAAAGGATAAACAAAGCATTATTAATGGTTGCGTAGTGTTAGTATTAGAATGCAATCGAACGAGGTGTATTGCCA
This sequence comes from Triturus cristatus, assembly GCF_964204655.1. Taxonomy (NCBI): domain Eukaryota; kingdom Metazoa; phylum Chordata; class Amphibia; order Caudata; family Salamandridae; genus Triturus; species Triturus cristatus. The sequence continues at coordinate 1,718,089,976 of NC_140590.1, forward strand.
GCTGTGAAAACAAGTGAGTCCTGCGAAGGAAGTCGGAGGTGAGCGGTGGGGGAACATTTTAAGACTAGAACAGCCCCGTTTTAATATTTGGAAACCGGCGAGTGGTGTGGGGGATGTGTAAGTAATGAAATCTATCGCGTTTGGAGGGATTTTCCACCATTGTAAATGGCAAGAAACCAAATGAATGCACACTAGTAATGCCTTTTCGTGTCCCTTTCCAAGTGATTGCGTTGCAAGTTGAAAAACGTCCAGAGTGCGGGCAAGATATTGTGTAGCGTAGAATTATATGAGGTAAGGGAGGTGTGGACGGAGGTGCACTGACGGAGCGTGTGAGGTAACAATGATAGATTAGCAAGACCAGATGTTGAAGGAGGTGCACTGACGGAGCGTGTGTGGTAACAGTGATACATTAGCACAATCAGATCTGGAAGGAGGTGCACTGATGTAGTGTGTGTGCTAACAGTGATAGATAATCAAGAACAGTTGTCTAAGGAGGTGCATTGATGTAGCGCGTGTGTGGTAACAATGCTAGATAAGCAAGAACAGATGTTGGAGGAGGTGCACAGTTGGAGCGTGTGAGGTAATGCCGCTATATTTGCATGAACAGATTTGGAATGAGGTGCCCTGACGGAGCGTGTGATGTAACAGCGATAGTTTCCCAAAAACTGACCTGGAAGGAGGTGCACTTACGGATCGTGTGTGTTATTATTGATAGATTTGGCTGAACCGATCTTGAAGGAGGTGCACTGATGGATTGTGTGCGGTACCAGTGATCGATTTTCCCGAACCGATGAGGAAGGAGGTGCATTGACGGCGCGTGTGTGGTAAGACTCATAGATGACCAAGAACTAATGTGGAAGGAGGTGCACTGCTGGAGCCTGTGTGGCCACATTTATCGCTTCGTACGAACCGATCTTGAATGAGGTGCACTGACGGATCGTGTTTTGTAACACTGTTAGATTTTTACGAACAGAACTGGACTGAGGTGCACTGGCGGAGCGTGTGTGCTAACCCTGATACCTCCGTACAACCAGTTCTTGAAGGAGGTGCAGTTACGGAGCGTGTGTGGTAACACTGCTAGCTGTCTATGAACTGATTTTGAAGGAGGTGCACTGACCGAGCGTGTGAGTTAACACTGATAGTACGAACTGATTTTGAAGGCGGTGCACTGACGGTGCGTGTGTTGTAACACTGATAGCTTGTTACGAACCGAACTGGAATGAGGTGCACTGATGGAGCGTGTCTGTTAACACTGATAGCTTCGTAGGAACAGATCTTGAAGGAGGTGCACTGACGGAGCGTGTCTGTTAACAGTGATAGCTTCGTAGCAACAGATCTGGAAGGAGGTGCACTGACGGAGCGTGTCTGTTAACACTGATCGCTTCGTAGGAACAGATCTGACAGGAGGTGCACTGCCGGAGCGTGTCTGTTAACACTGATCGCTTCGTAGGAACAGATCTGACAGGAGGTGCACTGCCGGAGCGTGTGTGCTAACACTGATAGCTCCATACGAACAGATGTGGAAGGAGGTGCACTGACGGAGCGTGTGTGTTATCACTGATAGCTCCGTACGAACAGCTCTGGAAGGAGGTGCACTGACGGAGCGTGTGTGGTAAGACTGATAGATTTGAAAGAGCAGATCTTGAAAGCTTCTGTTGCTTTGCAATGCCAATAGCGTGAACTGCTGTAAAATCGTGAGCTATTGCATCTCAAGCAAACGAGGTGTCTGTGCGGCTGTGAAAAGAAGGCGGGGCTGCGAAGGAACACGGAGGGGCGCGCTGGGGGAACCTTGTAAGACTAGAACATGCCTTTTCTCTGCTTGCGAACCCGGCTAGTGATGTGTGGGAGGTGTAAATAATGAAAGCGATCTCACTTGCAGGGAGTTCCCCGCACTGTAAATGGAAACCAACGAACTGAAAGTACACTGGTAATGTTTGCTTGTGTGCCTGCGAAAATGATAGCGCTGTAAGTTTGAAATCGACCAGAGTGCGGCCCAGCTCTTGCGGAGCTCCGAATTGAATGAGGTAAGTGATGTCTGGACGGAGGCGCACTGATGGTGCGTGTGTGTTAACAGTGATCGATTAGGAAGAACAGAATCTGACCGTGGTTTACTGATGGATGGTGTGTGGTAACAGTGATAGATGACTAAGAACAGATTAGGAAGGAGGTGCACTGGTGCTAACAGTGCTAGATTTGCCTGAACAGATGTTTGAAGGAGGTGCACTGACGGAGCGTGTGTGGTACCACTGATAGCTCCGTACGAACAGATGTGGAAGGAGGTGCACTGACGGAGCGTGTGTGTTAACACTGATAGCTCAGTACGAACAGATGTGGAAGGAGGTGCACTGAAGGAGCGTGTGTGGTAACACTGATAGCTCCGTACGAACAGATGTGGAAGGAGGTGCACTGACGGATCGTGTGTGTTAACACTGAACGCTCCGTACGAACAGATGTGGAAGGAGGTGCACTGACGGAGCGTGTGTGTTAACACTGATCGCTCCGTACGAACAGATGTGGAAGGAGGTGCACTGAAGGAGCGTGTGTGGTAACACTGATAGCTCCGTACGAACAGATCTGGAAGGAGGGGCACTGGCGGAGCGTGTGCGGTAACAGTGAATGATTTGCAAGAACAGATGTGGAAGGAGGTGCACTGGCGGAGCGTGTGTGGTAACACTGATCGATCCGTACGAACAGAACAGATCTGGAAGGAGGTGCACTGACGGAGTGTGTGTGGTAACCCTGATAGATTTTCACGAACAGCTGTGTAACGCGTATCTCCTTTTTAAATCCCCATAGTTTGAACGCATGTTAAAGCCTGAGCTCTTGCCTTTGAATCAAACGAGGTGTCTGTGCGGCTGTGAAAAGAAGGCGGGGCTGCGAAGGAAGACGGAGGGGCGCGCTGGGGGAACCTTGCAACACGAGAACATCCCCGTGTTCAGCCTTCGAAACTGGCCAGTGCTGTGGGGGAGGTGTAAATACTGAAACCGAGCGCGTTTTGAGGGACTTCCCATCACTGTACATGGAAATCTGGGAAAACAAAATGAAAGCACCCTACTAAATCCTGCGTGTGTTCCTGTGAAATAGCTTTCGCTCTAACTTGAAACCCGACCAGACTGCGCCCCAGCTCCTGCGCCTTTAATTAGATGAGGTAAGGGAGTTTTTTTTTGTGCGGTGGGCAAGCACGGCGGAAGACTAATTTCCGATTTGTGTGTACTTTTTTCCGCACCAAGTCCTTTACGACGCGTGGCCTCGCCTTCAACAGTGCATCAATTTTTTTATTTTGTGGGAGGGCACTTGTTGTATAACTCCTTGCCTACAGTGCTTGAAAGTTTAAATCCGTGGAAGTGGCTTAGCTTAAGGTAATGTGTCGTTCTGTGTAACTTTGCGCTGCAGTACAATCCACCCAGTTATGCGTGTGCAGCATTGCCGATCAATTAATGCATTATTGCAATCTCGTCATGCGTTGTGTGTGAAAGGTGCGTGAGGCACAGTCTGCGAACATTTCTCACATTGTATCCAAATGTATACTACCAACGTAACTTACCAGATGTGTTCTTTTGTTCTTCTTTCCCCCTTGTATCGATTTCCTCCTTGTGAAAGCTCTTCTCTGGCAATCTGTTTAGTGTAAAGGATAAACAAAGCATTATTAATGGTTGCGTAGTGTTAGTATTGCGTATGTCTAGAAGCTACCTCCGGTGATACTAAATGTCATTATTACGCTTACTTAAGTACCCGTACATACTGCCTAAGTAAATAGTTGCATTGTCCCTGCGAATAACTACCGTGTACTACAATTTGTCCGAGTCGGCCTACAAAGTATGGTGTTTCTTATGAAGATACCGTGAGTAAAGTATCCCTGCTTGTGTGGCTGGCAACTGCATGACTAGACGAAGAGGGAGTGGGAGGGGGGAGTGGAGTCGGGCACGCAGGCTGCCAAATGGATCTGGAAGGAGGTGCACGGGGGATGTTTGGCAGGGCTTGGAGAAGGGTTTCCATCACGGCGAAAGTGAAAGCAAACAAGTGGTTGCAGGACTCCAAATGGTGCGCGCGCCCGGACGGGTCACATGCACTGTAGTTGGAGGCCTGCAAAGCCACTGTTTGCACTTCCAAAACGCGCTTACTATAAGTCTCGCCAGAGCCAGCGCTAAAGCGCTGGTCAGGCGAGACCTAATGACGCAAAAGTTGTGCAATGGGGCTTGTAAATCTGCCCCTCAGTGCCCGCGCTCATTCACGCATTCGACTTGTCGGCCTCGGAGATCACATTGGACCCCTCGCACACAAATTGGGAAACACAACAGTATTGCAGGTTCCTATGTAACATAATTTCTCATTCAGAACTAAATAAACTAAATAGAATAGGATGTAAGCGTGTTATTTCAAAAGCATAATCAATCACACTTCAAACGCTTTCAAAATAAGGAACTAAAGGAACAAAAAGGGACAAAAAAGGCCCAGGCAACAAAATAAAAGTGACCCCATCAGTAAAATAGACAGCTAAAAAAAGTGGCGCACGTTTTCAAATTAGGCCAGTCTTTAAATGTATGGCTATTTTCAGGGCCATCTTTAGCACTGGTGGCGCACTGTGCGACAATGTTTGTTGGCTTCCACCCCCATGACCACTTCCGCCACGGATTCCAACACTACCACCGTTTGACAGTGGCTCCTCAAGTCTCCATAACCACTGTCTCTTAGATTCATTTAGTTTTATAGAGCCACTCATACCAGTTTAAGATGTCAGAACACTTTAAATCACAATCATACATGTGTAAATCAGTGGATAGGAAATGTTACATAAGACAGAGGCCTACAAGGAGTAGGAGTCACATGTCATCCATACTGGTAGGCAGTATAGTTTAAGAATGATCGGACTGGAAAAGCACACATTCAGAATTTTAAATGTAACACCATTGTTAGGGGTTTTCTTAAATATTAAGAATTGATTACTACCCAAATGAACCCCTTTTGCAATATTAGGACAACAAAAGATTGGGCAAAAAATGTATAGCTGTAATATTTTCCTTACAGTTTGAATGCAGCTCTTTGATGGCAGTTAATAGCTCACTGCTCCATATTAGGATTTTAACGTATAAACTGCAAGTAACAAAAGGGTCTCTGGCAAAAGCGTTAACGCATTGACCTATTTATATTATTTGCACTTTGTGATGTGAATGGTACATGTCCTTTGCAGCAGGCACATTAACCCTCGGCGCTTCCTTTCCATGAGTCAAAACTTTCACTAGACAAGGCTCCTGTCTCTCTCCTGGATGAACATGAATTTGTCATTTCTATTGACGCCTGAAAGTTGCTGGGACAATGTACGTGACTTCAGGTGCTTTTAAAATGATGAACATGGTGCCCCCACCCGAAGTCTGTGCCCGGTGCTGTGGCACGGATCGCACTGCCCTAGAGCTGGCCCTGGGTATTTTGCAATGTAAAAGAGAGTGCATGCATTTTTGTTTTCTGCAGGCAATACTTGTGGTAATATCAGGGAAATCAACTGACAAAACTGGCCCATCTGGCCATAAAGAATGCCTATTAACTGCTAAAAAACCGATCTGTCAGACCAGCTTATCGGGCACCACTGCCTGATTGCCATGCAGGCCGCCAGGAGACATGTATTAATGATAGGCCTAAACATAGAGTAGGGTAAATTTCACTTTAAAATAGTAAATCTAGCTGACTAGCGTACGATTTTCTTTAGTGCAAGTGCGAGTCAATGGCATAACATAGGTCCCCCCGCACACCCTGCGGTGGGGAGGCAAGATCCAGGGGGCCTTCTCAGCACAGTTCCCTGTCCTGAGAGCTCCTAATTGAGTCTGGAGGGGGACCCCTCCATGTGCTTTTCAGGGGGGGGGCATTCAAGTTTAGTTACACCACTGGTGCGAGTTTATTATATTTCTAGTTTCAGAGAATGTCAGAGGGATTATGCTAAAAATCTAGAACATTCATAAACGTTGCATATGTTAACTGTAGTCTCATAACATTTACCCATCTAACTTTAATATATTTTGAATTACAAGATCTTTTTATTTTGAGGTAAATTCCATTTTTTTTCCAAGGGCAAATCAGTTTTCCTGTGGAGAAACAAGTCCTCAATATAGTCGTTAGATATGTTCCCTTCATTTTCTCACTCTGGGGCATATTTACAAGAGAAGTGGTGGAATGAGGCGGTAGCTTTCCTGGCTTAACGCCTCACTCCACATCAGAAACACAGGGCTGCACCATATTTACAAGAATGTGGTGCAGCCTTGGGTTTCCCCCTGTGCTGGTGCTGCACTTAGCAGCCTAGAGCCAACGCAGGCACCCTTGCACCATATTGCAAGGGTGTCTGCGTGCAGGGGAAGATAGTTTATGTGCAGGATGATCCCCCAATCTTTAAATGCCATTTTGTAACCTTAATGCGGCACTCATAAAGGTTGCACGAATGCATTAAAAAAAATGATTGTTTATGTGCAGGAAGGAGTACCTTCCTGTACATAAACAATCATTGGCCTGTTGCAAAAACGAGGAGAAATGAAGCATTTCTCCTCGTTGCGCCAGGGTAAGACCCGGCTTTCCCTGGTCTTAATTCTGGTACTGCTTCCTATTTACGCCTCCTTTGTAAATAGGGGGCAGTTTCAGAATCAATGGGTGTTGCGGTGGAATGCCCACAGTAACACCCATTGCCCTCCTCTTTCACGCTAAGCATAGCGTGAAAGGTGGCCTTATTTACAAGGCAGCGTTAAGCTACGGTAAGTGGCTTAACGCTGCCTTGTAAATAAGGCATAGCCCCTATCGCTACAGGAATGTTGTAAAAAGTGATGTTCCCGTGGCAATAAGGTCGTGTAAATATGCCCACTCTGAATGCACACATACTCCCTTGTTGCATGAAGTTGGCTGCCTCCATGATCTCACATACCACAAGTATCCAGCCCTGGATCCTGCTCGCTCTGTGGGAGGACAGGCTAAAAGAGTAATGCATGTCCAGATTCTGGGTTTTTACCTTTTGTACTAAATGAAGGTACCTCTCATGGAGTTTTTGTAATTGCAATCCCCACCATCTGCAATTTTTGATGGAATGGGTGTCACCCTCTCAGCAACTACAGATTGCTCTGATAGAGAGACACATGGCAGGTGAGGAGAGCACAGGATCTTCAAAGCAGAATAAAAGTACCTAATGATCTTACTTTGTAATATCATTAATGATGTCACTTGTGACATCATCAAATATAGTATGTTTGATGCCACATGCAGCACAAGGGTTGGTGCAAGTTGTGGATTGCACTACAGACCATAGCAGGTGAATTTCAGTGGTCTTTCACGTTTAGACAAAATGTTTTTAATTGTGTTTATTTTTCATTGTGTCTTTCACGATGCAATACATTTCAACCCCTGTTTTGCATTGCAATCATTCATGCACCATGGGGTTAGATGAATGTCGAGGGCATACAGACATGGTTGGCCAACCACTGCAGTGCATAGCCTTGAGACTTGTGCTGTGTGGGATTAGTCGCAGGCTTTGGGCCAAATCTTTTGGCTACCTGCCTGTGCGCAGTCAAACCCCGCTGTGGAGGGGCCCTGTGTCCATCTCACATTGGGCCACCTACCCCCAATAAGCACAGTCTTGAGTCATGCACAATAGGGATTGGATGTAGGTTCTGACCTGTAACTAGGCCATGTGTCCATTCTACTGCAAGCAGCCAACCATGTCCATGTGCAGCAGGGGTTGGCTGAGCCTGCGCTCATGCGATTGAGGATGGCCAACCCCTTGCTCTACATGACACTCAGCATTGTAGTATTTTTGTGCTCTTTTCTAATGGTAACTGATGTTTTCTTTAGGTTGATTTTATTTTAATTACCTTGTATTAAAAAACATATTTTTGGATTCACCCTAACATGGATTTTTTAAGTACGTATTTTTTTTTCAACTGTCCTTGTTCAAACAATATATATTTTTTTTTTTTAAGTAAGTCAGTTGGAAACCTTTTATTATTGTAGACTTTGAAGAAGTTGCTGTGGTGTTTTTTTTAAGTGCCAGCTCATTAATATAGGAATAACTCTTCGTTTTTTCCTGTAATTTGTGGCTAACGAGGTCTGCATTGCATCTGATTCCTCCCCATTTGCTTAAAGATTTCAGCCAGAACCCATTCCTCTTCCTGCTCCTGACTCGTGTGCTCCATCTCTGCACAAGAATACTCATTTGGACGCAAAGCACTCATGTGGCACAAATGAACTTATTTTGTCACCTTCTTTTCTCTGCTTGGGTATGTGAAGAATTTTCAAGAGAGTGACTCTTTGGTTGGGTTTTCCAGTACTCCAGAAGTTGAAGGAATTTAAGGAAACAACATCTTGTCCTTCTTCCTCAGTCAATGGTGGATGTTCTGTGCTGAAGCACTTGCTTCTTTTTAATCTGGTTGCTGACTCCTTTGGACACCTTCCTTCTTGAGGAAATGGAGACGGATGTGCTGAAGATGTTCTCTCTGCTCAAAGTGGTACTCACAATGGTGTCATAGAAAAGGTGGTTTCCTTTTTAGGTTGAGCATTTGAGACCTCTTGTATATACTTCTTCATATACTTATATGTGTATGTACTTTGTGGGCTCTGGAGATCAGCCCTAGGACTTGTCTGCTTCCGCTTTTCTGTTCAACTGGCTCCATTTGACTGTCTTTTTTTTTTTTTTTTTTTTTTTTTTGAAACCGTTTATTACAAGTCTCAAGAATATACAAGTATGGGCCTACAACCTTCCGGCCGGCCGCTAGTAATGATAGGAGCATAAGACATACATTTATAAAACACGTGGCGTTGCAGAGGAGCATGCTCAGGAGGTAACAACGTCATAAGCCACATCAGCCAGACCCCACTATACGGTTTCATTTTAAATTACGAACAACAAGAAAAACCACACCCACAAGGCAACCCACAATCGGAAATAGCAGCACGTGCTCCCCTAGAGGGGGGATCCCAACTATCCACAAGAGTCTAAAGAGGGGGAAGAGAACAGAGCGAGGACTGGGGGAACCCAATGCCCGGTACCGGGGGAAGGAGTCGGCTAAGGGGACGGGGCTGGCGAGGTATCAGGCAGCAACGGTGGTGCACAGATACCCCCGCGGTAGGCGTTCCAGGGGCCCCATACTTTCACCCATGTCCCAGGCTTACCCCTCGCCACATACACCACCTTTTCTCGAAACATGCACCAGTCCATGTGTTCTTTCCAGGCCGATACCGTCGGGGGCCTCTGGGATCCCCACAGTTGAGCAATATCACGCTTGGCTATCATATATCCCAGAGTCACCCACCACGTCTGCGGCGCCGAGTAATCAGTTGGTTCCCACACATTCAACAGGCATCTCCTCGCTTCAGGCAGCAGCGCCACATGCGTAACCACTCGCAGGACCTCATGCACACCACGCCAGAATCGCTCCACCTCCGGGCATTCCCACAAGATATGCAGAAAGGTCCCCAAAGCATCACACCCACGCTTACACAACCCATCTTCAGCATAGCCCATACGCAGAAGCTTTGGCCCCGTCATGTAGACCCGGTGGAGTATCTTGAGCTGGACGAAGCGAAGGCGAGCCGGTATGGCCACCTCCTTCGGGGAGGCCACCGCGGAGGTCCAGTCCTCGTCGTCCAACTCCAGCCCGTCGTCAACCCAAGCCTCACGGAGGGCAGTCAGCAAGCCCGAGCGGTCGTTGATCAGTTTTTTGTAGATCAGTGAGATCGTGCTGTCCGGGACGTGTCCATCCAGCACTCTATCCTCCAGGGGGGAATACTCCGGGATGGAGGCAACGTCCGGGAAGACGGAGCCCAGTGCATGACGGACCTGCAAATACCGAAAGTACTCACTGCCCTGCAACTGAAATTCCGTCTGCAGCATCTCGAACATTTTAAATCCTCCCCTCGTCCAGAGATCCCCCACTTTGCTGATGCCTATTATGTCCCACTTCTCGAAGCCCTTCGAGGTCCACAGGGAGCCCAACCGCTCAGACGCGTATAGTGGTGACGCCCGGGTCAAACGGTCCTTCCACCCCATAGCTGCATTGGCCGCGTGCCACACTCACACCATGACACGCGTGGGGCCCGTCAGACGAGCGTCGGGCGCGCTAGAATAGAGCGCTCGATTGTAATCGCCACCTGGCAGTAGCATCTTGTCCATTTCAAATGCCGGGTTTAAGGCGGGCCCGTATAGGCCATGGTTAATTGCAGCTAGCTGGGAGGCCCAATAGTACCGTTTAATATCCGGGAGGGCAATCCCCCCGTCATACCATGGGAGCGTCAACTTCGCCAGGGCAATACGCGGCCTCCCGTCCCAGAACAGGCGGCGTTGCAGACTCTCCACCTCACGGAAGTAGCGCGCCGGGACTAAGTCCATAGTGTTCTGCAAAGCGTACAGGAAGCGTGGCAACGACATCATCTTGAACAATGCCGCCCGGCCGAGCGGCGAAAGCGGCAGGCGCCGCCAGCGCGCGACGTCCTCCTTCAGGCGCTGGAGGGGGGGAAGCAAGTTCCGTTCGTAGCGGGCCTCCGGGTCCAGAGTAATGAAGACACCCAGGTACCTGAACCCCCGCGAGGCGATCTGGATCGGACAGCCCCACGGGAGGATGGGAGCCTCCCCAGAGAGCACATACACACATGATTTAGCCCAGTTGATGACTAGGCCGGAGTTGCGACCGAATGAATGTAAAACATCAACCAGTACTATTAGTGATTTACGTGGGGAGGCTAGGTACAAAAGGATGTCATCAGCGTATAGGGACACGCGGTCCTCATACTCGGGGGTCCAACGGAGACCACGGATAGAAGGATGCCACCGCAGCCACTCCGCCAGGGGCTCCAAGGCAAGCGCAAACAGGAGCGGCGACAAGGGGCAGCCCTGTCGCGTGCCCCGGCCCAGCTCGAACGGGGCCGATACTCTTCCGTTCACCACCACCTGCGCCAATGGGCCCGAATACAACAATTTGACCCAACTGATGAACCCTGGGCCAAATCCGAACTTCGCAAGCATCGCCCAGATGTATGGCCACTCAAGCGTATCAAATGCCATGGTGGCGTCTAAGGACGCCAAGATGGCCGGTTCCCGTATGAATGGGACACGTGCGAGCACCCCATGCAAACGCCGCAGGTTAAGGGCTGTGTTGCGATGGGGAATAAAGCCGGACTGGTCCTGATGAACCAGATCGCCCACCACACCGACCAGCCGATTGGCCAGTACCTTGGCGAGAATTTTGGGCTCCGCATTCAGTAGCGAGATAGGCCGATAGGATGTAACCCGGTCCCGAGGTCTCCCCTCCTTGTGGATCACCACGATTGTAGCCAGACGCTGGTCCAGCGGGAGGGAGCCCAGCGAGTGGGCCGCCAGGAACATTGCACGGAGGTGGGGCGCCAGTGTATCCGGTCGCAACTTGTACAACTCGATAGGGATACCATTCGGGCCCATGGCCTTGCCAGAAGCGACCGAACGTATGGCGAGGGCGATTTCGTCGGAGGTGGGAGCGGCGTCCAGCGACACCCTGTCCTCCCTGGAAAGGGACGGCAGCGCGATCTCCCTGAGCAGGGCACGGGAATCCTCTTCAGAGCAGGAAGAGACCGAGGAATACACCTCGCGGAAATAATCCGCGAAACAGGAGACAATTTCTTCTGGCTCAGTTACACACACACCATCCGTTTTCTCAATCAGCGGGACCACACGATTCGCTCTCTCCTTTTTGTCCAACCACGCTATCAGTTTACCAGCCTTATCACCCACATCATACAGTCGCCCCTGTTGCTCTCTACTGAGGCCCCTGGCCGCCTCCGTGACGAGGGCCCTATAGGCCGCCTGCTTGAGTTGGAGGACATGTAGTGCAGCATCCGTCACCCCACCTTCTAGATTACCCTCCAATTCGGCTATTTCAGCCTCCACCCGGGTCACCTCCTCCCGCTCGCGCTTCCGGGCGTGGGAAATAAGGGATAGGGCCTCCCCTCTGAGAACTGTCTTGAAGGCCTCCCACAGGGAGATAGCCGAAGGCACGGACCCCACATTCTCATCAAAATATCGCTGCAGGGATTTAATCAAGTCAGCGCGAATGGTGGGGTCGCGCAAGTACCAGGAATTGATTGGGACTACCCTACCCTCACCCCTCGGAAAGACATCGAAATGTAACAGGAGCGGGGAGTGATCTGAGATACCCCGTGCCAAATGGCTCACCTCTCCCACCCTCCCGACATAGGCCGCCGGGACAAGGACATAATCAAGCCGTGAGAGACTACCATGGGCCCCCGAGTGGAAAGTGTACTGCAGCTGCGTGGGATGTTTTAAGCGCCAGCAGTCCACCAATCCCAGTGTATCCAAGAGGCCGGATAGCCACGCCTGTGCCCGGGGGAGGTCCCTAGGGGGGTGACGATCCACAGTCCCAGAAACCACCGCATTAAAGTCCCCCCCCACCACCAGAAGCCCCCCCGGAAGGCCAAGGAGGAGGCGCCCCAGGTCTGCAAAGGTGGTCGACTGCAGCCCCGGTGGGACGTATACTGACACAAAGACAACCACTTTGCCCTCCATTCTCCCCACCAAGACAGTGTAACGTCCCCTATCATCGTGGAGCACCTCATCAATTTCCAACGGGAGCGAGTTCTTTACCATGATGCCCACACCCCTTGAGCCTGACGTGAAGCCCGAGTGGGCCACTAGGCGGTAGCCACGCCGATTCATGGCACAGAAGGAATTGCCAATAAGGTGTGTCTCCTGCAGAAAGACTACATCGGGTGAGAGTCGCTTCAAAAACTGCAGGACCACACCTTGTTTGATCCTGTCCCCCAGTCCATTAACGTTCCAAGACAACAAAGTTAATTCCCTACCCCCCATCATACACAGAAGCCATCATTCGTCCCCCCGAGAGCACCTTAGAACCAACACAAAAATAAGTTTGCCTTGTGATAAAAACGAACAACACCCCATCCCTGCCCACCCACCCCAACCGAACTCCCCCCTCCCTGCACCCCTGCATGAGCCCAAACAGCTCCCCCAACGTGCAGTGTGCCTGTCGCCCCATAGATAGTTAAACTAATTAGACCCCCAGAGGAGGAGGGAGAACCCCCAAGAGACCCCACACAACCTCCATAGGAGGGGAACTTACACGAACAGACGCATGGTCAAAAATGGCATCAATTTCGTCCAGAGCGAGGCCTAATATTAGTCCCTCAGACCTGATCCGGCGAGCCCTCTCCCCCCACCGCTCCCCCCCCGCCCCCCCGATCCCGATCCCCAGACAGAGTATCCAGCCAGTCCCCGGCCGCTTCGGGACGATCAAAAAACTGTGTGCGACCAACCACCTCCACTCGCAGCTTAGCTGGGAAAAGCATGGCGTATTTGAGGTTTAGATCCCGAAGACGGCGTTTAACACCGAGGAAGCTCAGTCTCTGCTTCTGGACCGCTGGGGTGAAATCAGGATAAAAATTAACGTCCATATTTTCAAGTCTAACCGGTCCCTGTAGTCTGGAGGATTGCAGGATAGCGTCTCTGTCCCGAAAATTGAAAATCCGGGCAATGAGAGGCCTCGGAGGGGCTCCGACCTTAGGCCTTCCCCCGGGAACCCTGTGGGCCCTCTCCACCGCGAAAAATTTACTCAGCCCCCATGGCTGGAGATGGGTAACAATCAGGTCTTCCACGAAGAGGTCCGCCGCCGCCTCCTCACGTCCCTCAGGCACCCCGATGATGCGGATGTTGTTCCTCCGGGCCCGACTCTCGGAGTCCTCCAGGCGGCGATCCATCAGCGCACTCGCCTGACTAAGCCGGCGCACCTCCGTTTGTAGGGCCGCCACATCTGTCGTAAGGCCCGATGCGGTGTGGGCCAAAGAATCGACTCGGTCGTTGGTTTTGGAAAGATCGGCCCTTACCAGGCCAACATCCACGAGGACCGAGTCGATCTTCTGCGCCAGTGTATCGAAACGCTGGCCCACCGAGGCCTTCATCTCGGCGATGGCGCCCATGACATCCTGCAGAGTCAGATCCGTGGGCAGATCAGGAGCATCAGTAGGGCCCTCAGGGGACCTGCGTGGCACCTCGGGAGATCCCTTCTGGAGGGTATAGCGGTCCATGCTGTTGGACTGATGGACTGCGCCACGCCGGGTCGATTTTATCTTTGCCCGGTCACCATCTTGTTTCGTGGCCATGGTCCCAGTCTCCCGGTCGCACCAGCCACGTCGTGAAGGGCAGGCAAGCCGGTTCACGGGTTCCGGGGGGGGGCCACCTCAGATCTGCGGGGTGGATCACAGCCGGCGGGCAGGCAGGGTCTCCCAGCGAGGCCACACCAACACACAAAGCCCCGTGACCCAACCTCGCAGAGACAGCAAGGGGGGTGCGAAAGCGAAAGTGAAAGTGCGGGGTACGCAAGTCGACAAGCCCTGCCTGCCGCTGTTGTTCACTTTGTCTCCGGATAGCCCCACAGCTCAAATCCGGGGTTCGGCGAGGAGAAGGCCGCAAACCTCGATCGGTGCTCACGCCGGTGTCCGAGGTCCGATTTGGAAGCGGAAAACGGGTGCCACCTCAGCTCAGGCTCACCAACACAGTCCCCTCATCTAGGACAGGATATTTTCAGGATAGTTGTAGGAGGTCGCGGAGGTCCTCGGGAGCCTCGCACCTACGCGGCCATCTTGGTTGCGCGCTAGGCTCCTCCCCCCATTTGACTGTCTTGATAGAAAACGACCAATAGAGGTTAGTAAAATACCAGAATTGCTTTCTGCTGAGGGACTTTATTTTTTTTATTTTTCTGGCAACTGCCTCTATTTAATTTTCTTGCTAGAAAACGACCAGCAGAGGTCAGTAAGATACCAGAATCACTTTAGCATTCTATAGAATCCAGTCCATATAAATTATCTTTCATGAGCACCTATAGGCAATCATATTTTTTTCAAATCTTGTATTTTCAGGGAATTCACCACCGAAGGCCCTAATTTTATATTAAAAACAGAGCTTTGGACTATACCATTTCCCGCTGAAAGGCAATATTTCTCTCCCTGAGTTCCCAGACCCGGCATGTCACACAGTTTGGTGCTTTCTTTCCCTCCATGTTAAAGAACAGTAGATGTTTCAGCACCGAGGCTAATGTGCTGCATAGCTAAATACATATAAGGTCCCAAAGGCGAGACCGATTGCATTCCAAATGTTTGTATATTTTGCTGCCTGGTACTACCAGTTCAGAATAAACATATTAGTGTCAGAAGCCTCACTAACTAATACTTTACTCCGACTACATAAAGATGATATGAGGGGTAAATACCCTATATGCGAGGTGCAGACCTCACTAATAGATTATTTTGAACCCTAGATCTGGCAGAATATTTTATTCAAGTGTTTAGCGGGAGGACAGGAAATGTTTGCAGTAGTTATGCTGCTCTATTATGCCTTCCATGACATCCTATGCATAAACTGCCTTTCCCATTGCTGGGGGTGTGCGACAGAGGTGCCACTCACTGTTGCAACTGTTTGACTTGTATATTGAGTCCTTAGCGCAGAAATTGAGACTGAATTTCAGAGTAATTCTCCTTCAATATTTCGAGTATGAAAATAAGTTAGCATTATATGCAATTGACAAAGGAGTTTATTCCCCCAGTTCTGGCCTTACTATCATATGAAAATGTATATGAATGTGCCCAGATGGCTGATTTCCTGGGAAACAAGCATATGTAAGAGCCTATGATCTGGAATCTGCCGTCAAGTGGTTGAGGAAATTAGATATCTAGGGAACTAGATAACAAACGACGTAGGGGTTGATTAGGAGTTTGATGAACAGGGTCCTTTGTTGCAAAAGCTTGCATATAAAAAACACATGGAGCAAACCAGAGGAAAAGCTAAAATAATTGCAAAACAGATATTTTATTAAATAAACACATCCTCAACGTTAGCAAGGCATAGTATTATAAGCGTCCAGCAATATAATGATCTTGGCCACTAATGGAGGAAAGCTACGTGCTTTATTGTCAACCGTATTGTCTGAAAAGTGGACATAAAAATATTGCTTTAGGAGACTAATGACTTATTTGACAGTGTTAAATAACAGAATTTCTGATTTACTGCACATAAATGTATAAACCCCCAAATTCATAAACGTCGAATAACGTTAAAGGCTTCCTGGAAAATTAGAGTATCTGCCTTTAAGAAAAGTGTAATTTCATCTATGCAATATCAACGATAGGTGGCGATTTTTTGCTTGAATTGCAGAATAATACAGCAAAAATCTTTTCAAATTCTACATAAAAATTGGTGACATTGAGCAGCCACAAGGAGTCTCCCTAGTCACCAAAATGTTTTTCAACTGAGGTGCAATTTTTGAAATTAGCTATCCACTTAGAATTCAATAAAGTGATTTTATCTTGTGAGGTGGGAGGGGAAAATAATAAACAAAACAATTAAGTACAAGAAACTCCCAGCTCACAAGGTCAAGACCTTTCTCATCATTACGAAGGATAACAGATGGAGGGATTTTTAAGGTTTCTATCAATGCGAAATTCGGTCAGAGAGCCAGAATTAGAAACCAGGTAACAGCCAGGTTAAAAAAAACCTCCGTGGAACCTCAGCTAAAATTTTGGCTAAAATCTCATAATTTGAATTTAAAATTGTGATGGGTTCATATGACACAGGTTCATAAGGTGGTTTGTTGGATTTGAGAAAAATAATCATGATGCCCATGCAGACCAAGGATGGTATTAACTCACACACAAGTAGTTTGTTAGATTATGTGGCTAATATAAGGGTTCGTAATGCCAAGAAAGCCTTGTTTCATTCCAAGAAAGCCATCTTCTCTGTATTCTTTGGCACTGAATATTAAAGCAATGGCATTGGCCACTTCTACCGCAGAGAATGGAAACACACGCTAATATTCATCCTCCACAGTCAACTTGGATAAAAGAGTTAGGTCCAAAAACTGTCTATTTCGTATATTTTGAGCTGGTCATGCCCGGTAAACATCCTAGTATTGAGCTCCAAAAGTTTGACTGTTTCTGGAAATATCAAGCATAACTTTGACCTTCCCCGATGGACCCATATCTCCCCTCACTTCAAGGAACTCCACTGGCTCCCTGTACAGAAGAGATGCAAATTCAAGATGCTGACCTTCTCATACAAAGCCCTTTACAACCTAGGATGAGCATACATTAACCACTGCCTAAACTTCTTCCACCCAACCAGACAACTATGCTCCACCTCCCTAGCACTTGCACACACTCCCCACATCAACAGAAACTCGAGCAAAGGTCGCTCTTTCTCCTACCTCACAGCAAAAGCCTGGAACAACCTCCCCCCTGCAACTCCATACCTCCCCATCTCTACCAGAAATTCAAAAAGCTCTCAAGACCTGGCTATTCAACTGATCCCATCGCATCCTGCAATCACTTGGATACCCTCTTGGTTGATTAGCGATGCTGTACAAATCAACCAATTGATTAAAATTGGTCTGTTCCCAAATCTATAATACTGTCTCTCAAGTTTTGTGCGTGCATTTTCCAATCAGTCTACGCAAAAATAATTTCCGTTTTTAGGCTTTTTTCCCTTTAATACTTAATTTGATTACCTCTTCCTGAGAAAACAAATCTCTCTGAGGGTAAGGTACAGTGACTGAAGTATTACCACCAAAATTTGTGAAACCTTAGAACCC
The DNA here is from genome assembly GCF_964204655.1 of Triturus cristatus. Taxonomy (NCBI): domain Eukaryota; kingdom Metazoa; phylum Chordata; class Amphibia; order Caudata; family Salamandridae; genus Triturus; species Triturus cristatus. Next base: position 1,718,107,582 of record NC_140590.1, read on the forward strand.
AAATTCTCTAAACAGCATTTTAGCAGCTGAATTAGAGTTTGGCAAATAGATTACTCCACCTCACATATGACAGATATCCCGTCCACATTATTACAAGTGCCAAAAAGATATAATGCACTTGTACAACAGCCGACTAAATAGTCATCACGTTTGTGATGGAGTATCACATTTGTCAAACTCTAAATAAGGTCCATGGTCACAAGACCGAATTTCAACAAGAAAACAAGTGAAAATGTTATTGAATAACAATGAGAAATTGGGATTCCATCAGTAGATTTCACAGGTGCACATGCATTAAATTAGCACTGATTATAGAAATCATGCATGAAAGTTGTTTAGTGACCCTTGCATATGTGGCCTATTACATTACTAATGGGAAATGTCAGACACGTCAGCTGGTTATTTGAGCCTACACATGGAAATTGTGCTTTGAGTCACTAATAAAAGTTTTATTTTTCAACATTTGGAAAATGCATGGAATGGCGTTAATTTTATGGGGTTATCTGCACATGAGATTTATTTCATGAGAGGTCTATTTATCACCATCAGGACAATGCAAGCAAATTAATGAATGCTATGAGAGCACATGTAGAAAAGATTCCTGCTATCATATCTTGTACAAATGTAGAGAAGGACAGATATTACCCATAAGAAAATGCAGGAAGGTAAGTACAATTCATTAAATGTAAATGTAATGTAAGCGAATTTCTAAGGCGGGACTATTACCCCAAAGAGTGTTTAGGCGCTCTGCACAGAGAGTGGAACGACGAGGGGTGGGGGGAATGGATCCTGCTAATTTACTAGAGAAGAGCCACGTTTTTAGCTTCTTCGCTACAGGGGGGTAGCTGTGATGCTTTTTAATTCCAGTGGGAGTATATTCCATAAAGACGGATCCAAGAAGGAAAAGGATCTGACCCCTGTCCTTGACCTACGGGTCTGAGGAACTTTGGTCAGACAGAGATTTGCTGAGAGGAGTGTAGAAACCGATTGTCGCTCTTAGGTAGCCTGGGCCAGCCCTATGCAATGCTTTGTGGGTTAGCAGTGGGATCTTAAAGGTGGTCCTCTTCCTAATAGGAAGCAAGTGCAGGTTTCTGAGGGATAGAGACACGTGTTCTCAGAGGTAGGCTAAGTATCGTAAGAGCAGCTGCATTCTAAACCATCTGTAGTATATTCATTAAAAAAATCTGTGCATTGCCATAGTCCAATCTTGATGTAATCAGATCTTGGACCGCCTGTTATCTAGTCGCCAAAGACAGGAAGTGCAGGACATTTCTCAGCATGCATAATATTCCAAAACAGTTTCCTACCACAACATTGACCCGTAAGAGAAAAGAGAATATGGCATTGAACTTGATATCTAAATTTTTAATAGACTTGGTATGAATAAGTGGTGGGGGTGCATCCTTTGCCCAGTAGGTCTGCCAAAGTTCTTCCGATCTCAGACCGAAGAAGAGGAGCTCTGTTTTCCCTGCATTACATTTCAATTGAGGGACCGAGACCCATTAGAAAACTTCGGCCAAGCAAATTCTGATCTTTTCACCCAGAATTTTTTCATTTTTCCCAAGAGAATAACAGCTGTGTGTCATCTGCACAAGAGATAACTCAGGCCTCTGCCAAACATGCCAGGAGAGACAGATACAAGTTAAATAGTGTAGGGCCCTGCGACACTACCACCCTCAGTTCCTGTGGTGCGGCCGGCATGAGACCTCTCATGGAAAAGTTGTCTGCAATCAACGTATTAGGACAGTGAAAATAAGACTGTAAACATTGTAGACCAAGCTCTCGTCTACATTGAAATAAGTCATAATTGGTAGCAAATTCCAACAATGTGGGAGGCAGTGAACTGGTACTACACCATCCTAGGTTGTGAAGTCAAACCTCTACATAATTCAGTTATCAGCACTGTGCTATCAGATTCCCTCATGATAGGTCCCACCACCAGCCCTGCCACTCACCTACTCAAAGTATATAAGTCTTCGTGGGTCCTGAGATGGATGAGGCTTATTGATGAAGGTGTATTCCGAGAATCATGGTCAATATCCGGACCATTATGATGATTGGAGGTGAGGTCATAACAGTGGGAGGGGAGATGGGGGCTGGTCATCCTAGGAAGGAAAATTAACTGTACATTGTTCGACCGAATTCTTTGATTATAGCTATTCGACAGCTGGATTTAAAACAAAAACGAGTAGGTGAGTTGAGCTAGTACATAGAAATATCATGAAATGCAAGAACATGAACAAACTCACCTTCTAACATTGCCAGTGCTTGAAAATGCAAGTGGACTATCAACATAACCCCTGTACATTGTCGAATTATTCACCACAGTCCCAGATAAAGCACCAATATCCTAGAGGAACTCATGGAGTATACACTTTCGGTAAACCTCTCCAATGCCAGACACATCTCACTAGGGGACTTTAATATCCACTGCTGAGACACAGTGACCAAATCAGCTAAATCTCTTGCATCATCTCTCATGTAAAACATTTCACAGAATTAACCACCCACCCCCCACACAATAAAAGCTCCACACTGTACCTTATCACCAGCAGTGGCACAGGGCTTGCAAAGCAAGCGTCCAAAGGATCCAGGCGACGCCGGCAAAATCCCCAATAGGCTAAATGGCCCAACAGGCTCTGCCTATTCATCATAGATGATATTTTACAGATATTAGACAATGGAGAATCCTGCCTTCTTGTTCTCCTCAACCTCACAGCAGCCTTTGACAGGGATGACTATAAGACCCTACTCAACCTTCCCCAAGAAAGGATGGGGATGGATGGCACAGTTCTGAAATGGTTAAAATCTTACCCGGTACAAAAAATGATTTACTGTTGATATTGGAAATTGGTCCTCATTATCCTATGTCCTCAACCCCCAATGTACCAGATGTCTCTATACTAGCCTCTACATTATGTAACCTTTGCATAGGACCACTCAATGATACAATGAGAAAAAGTGGCCCAAAAATACATCAATGTGCTAATGACAGCAAGCGCTACTTCAACATTCGCTCTGAACAAGACGCTAACTTAAGGAAAGGCCATGAAATAACTCAGTAATGGCTATCTAATCAATTTCTAAAGCTTAATTCAGACAATACTGAATTGACACCTGCACATGAATCCATAATAAACTCAAACCCTTTAGGTACTAGGTTAATGAAAGTAAGTAAATCCAAGTCCTTGGGTAATACACTTGATAACAGACTTGCTAACAGATGATGTTAACAGTATCACTAAAATCTCAAAAATGTACAAAAGCATTTATCCATCATTCACAACTTTAAATACTTGATTGCTTGCAAGGATATACAAACAATAGCCCAGTCTATGATATGATCTTACTCATTGCCTTGCCTAAATCAACATCACTACCACTAAATATTTCACTCAACTCTGCAAAGAAATTTGAGGACATCTTGCCAGTCCTAAAATCTCTGAACAGGTTTCCAAATAACAAACAATAAATACTTAGGATGGAATAGACAACTAGGCACCCTGTTTTAGGTTTGAACCTATAATAACTGATAAAACCCAACCAAAATGGAAACAGCCTTCATCAGAGTAATATAAAAACACTGATAAACAACAGTACAACCACAATACAAAGAATAAATACAATTCAAGGAAAGTATGAGAGAAAGAGGCATTTGTATTTCTTTCTTCAGGTGCTAACACAGTGTAACTTTGTTAAGCAAGGTAGAAGCGAGAACACCTGGTCTAAGATTATTCTCCTTGAGTTTTGTTGTTAGGGATGTCACTAAAATATTGTTTCTTCTTCCTTTTGTTTCCTCCAGTTATGTGTTCTTGGAATAAAGATGCAGGGTTTGGAAGCATGGATTAGGTCTGATCTAACCATGTTATACACTGTAGAGAATCTGAAAATATTAAAATCAGAATTGATGTTCTGGCTGTGTTTAATTATTTCCCTCTTTTGTGAAATAACTGGCTCACAAGATTCTTGGCCAATATGTACTCTCACATGTACATCCCTTTAATACATCAGCCCCCTTTTCTATCAGGTCAGTCTTGATACATGTCAAATGCCAAACACCCCAGTGTTTAAACAATAAATGCAAGATGTAGTTGCCTATGAAAATAGTGCAGTCACCATGTGTTGGAAATTGGATTACTGGTTGAGCGGGGGTGAAACCATACTCAAGCAGCAACAATAATCTCTGTCAGGGTGACACACAAGGAAAACCCAAATTAACCTATGCTTAACCCTCTGGTACTTTGGCACAGAAGCAGTCAGGCTTAACTTCGAGGTAATGTGTAAACTATTTATGCAACACTTCAAACAGTGATATAGTTAAAACACAAAACACAGAAAATCCCACACCAATTAAGAAAATAGAGTAAAATCGAATAAGTCTTCTGACATCAAAACAACTAAAATCCAATCAGTAGAACAGGAGTTATGGCATTTGAAAGATTTAGGTAGGAATAGTACCTAAAAGCACAAAGCTCTAACTGCAGTTATCTGGTCGCACCATACAGACACAAAGTCACAAGTACAGGCTGACTGCCATGGGGAGTGGGCCAGGTACAGGTACCCAGTTAGGCCTGCAGACCACAGTACCCTAAATCCTACTAAGCAGAGCATTGCAAGATCCCGCATCAAGGATGAGTCGCAGAGTGCTGGCTCTGAGGGAGCTGCGATACGGAGCCTGCGTCATCATTGAGGATGCAGTAGATAAGGGACTTGCGATGCAAAGTCCTGCATCGAAGATACGTTGCGGCTCCCGGCAGTTCCGAAGTAGCTGTGGGGCTGCGAAGCAATGTCCTGCATCGTCGTTGAGGAAGCCGCTGATGAGGGGCTTGTGATGCGAAGGCCTGCGGATCTGAGGAGACTGTGGCCTGTGATGCTAATTGAGGTGTCAGGATGCATCGCGCTGTGGCGGTACCAATGCAGCTGTGAGGAAATGCGTGCGATGCTTTGGATCTCCTTACAGGATCACATCTGGGCTGGCAGAGTACCTTCAGGCCCACTTACCAGCTTTCAGGACTGGGGTGGCAGCACTTGGGGGGCAAGACTCACAACTAATAGAGTCCAGTAGCTGGGTTCAAGATGGGTTCAAGATGGTTGGGGCCTCTTCCGTCCCTGAGGCTCTAATCAGGAGGCCAGCCAACTAGCCCTTGGAGTCACTCTGGTGGTCCCAGGATCAAGTTTAAGGTCCAGTCCTTCTCACTCAGGCAGCAGGGCAGCATGGTATAAGAGTAGCCATCCTTCTTGTAGAGCAGCACAACAGTCTTTCTGAGTCTTCCACAGGTCCAGATGTGCACTGAAGAGTTGGGTCTGAGGGTCCAGTATTTATACCTGGTGCCAGCTTTGAAGTAAGAGAAAGTTCTGGAGGTTTACACCCCCCAGAGGTGTGTGAAACTTCCAGCCTACCTACCCTGGCCCTAGTTTGTCTGGGGTCACAAAAGTCCAGTGTCAAATCCTTTGTGAGTGTGCCCAGGAAGGGCCGTTGCGATGTTTAAGTGTGGTAGTTGACAGCTCCTCCCCCTCATCAAGTCAGGGCTGGCCCCTCCTGCCAACACCTATTGCCATTTGTCTCACTGTCTGGGAGCAATACACAAAGACCAACTGCCAGATACACCTAGTCATGTTACCCAGGATATCAAATGGTTGGGACAAGAAAATGTCAATGTTCTAAAAGTGTAAAACTAGAGACAAAAGCAGCTAAGTATGCACTCAATATTCTCAAACTAAAGCTGTAATGTTACTATGTACTCAAAAGTAATCAGATTTCAAACAATTTTAGTGTGCACCTGAAAGATGGCACTGCCAGCCACCTGTATACAACAATGTCAAAAGAAAATCTAAACAAGTGTTTAGAAAAACAAGTGCACTACTCAGTGCACAGGTGGGGCATATTCATATTTAGACATGAATAAATGACGTGACTATAACGAATATTATCTAGGCAAGTGAAACAATTATTCAAGAGTGACACCATTATATTACATTAATATCATCATCATGGTTGATTCTCCACACTTAAAGCACAAATAAATGTCGAAGCTGAATCCATGTGTCCATATGGTTTTTACTCGATAGCAAGAAAAGATTAACAGAAAAATGCTTCTTCTCAGCAAGAATTCACAATTTCGAAAGGCAAATCCCAATGCATTTCGGGCTTAAAACATAGCCCTTCATCAGGGGAATCTCTAGAAACAAACCATATATATGTCAATTAAAGATATCACAAATTATCACACTAAATAAAGTTATGCTGTACAAGGAAAGCGCAAGGGGATAACATTATGGTCATAACAACAGAAGTAAAGTACCACCACCAAAGAAACCGAAACAACATGGTGTTGAATGCCTAAAAAGTGTGTGTATATTAAAGAAAAAATAGTGCTCAAAACAGTGCCTTATTGATAACTACGCAAACCATTACCCGTGTATCAACATACAACACCAACACCTCAAGAAACCAATTCGTTATATCAAAATTGTCCTCTATTCGCAAAAACAATGCATACCTGAAAAACTACGATGGGTGAACCACAAATGGCGTATCATAGCAATCCTGGAGTCCCACTGTAAAAGATACGTGAATTACACCAAAAACCTCATCGTAACATCTCGTTCACATAAATGTATGATTAACCAAGAAGCAAAGCTTACCGCTAATTCTCACAAAAGTGAGATTAATCCAAATAGTCAACCAACAGGAAGTATTCTAGTGCAGCCAACGCGTAAGCTCTGAAAAATAGCAAAACGCGATTTTCAGCATACTAGTAAGAATCCAAATCTGCTTCGAGTCTAATGCGAAGACGACGTTAACACTTACCCAATCGAACTGTGTTACACCCCAAATCACCAACGACGCTGGCTCTTCGAAAAAGCCGCCCGCGTCGGCGTGTTTTCATGTGAGTATGGTAATGGAAACAGGACTAGCTTTTCCACTATGTCTATGCCGTATCACACAGCCGCCATATTTAAAGAGTTACACCATATAAACAAAACCAAAATATAAACACCAAACTAACTAGGTGAAAGAATAGCTCAATAAAAAATAACTAAATAAAATAAAATAAAATTCACAATGGTGATACGAGTTAGAAATACACAACAGAAATGCAACAAATAAAAGAAAAAGGAGAGAAGAGAAACAACTGGTGCACGACCAATAATGCTTTACATCAAATGGGGGTACAAATGCAACAAACTATAGGCATTATACATGAATAATACATCAGTGAATTGCATGAGCCTTGATGATGAACTTTTATAAAAAACAGGACAATTCGAACTTATCATTAAGCCCCTTTGGCAAGAGACTTTGCATGAACCAAATCCAATATGCTTCGCGCTGCAGCAGGAACTTAGTCATATCTCTATCAGGACATAGTGTCACTTTCTCTAAAATGCCAAATCGCAATTGTGCAATAGAATGCTTTTTCTCAAGCCAATGTGCTGCAAGAGGTGAGCTGGTGGTTTTAGTACGAATTCTACTCTTGTGTTCAGTCATTCGGACCCGAATTGACCTTTCCGTTTTGCCAACATAGAACATCTCGCATGGGCACTTAATGAAATATATAACATGGTGGCTGTTACAATTCGCATCAAAATTAAGGGTGATCTTTTTCCCTGTCCAGGGATAAGTTATGTACTTGCCAGTAACGGCATTGTTACAATGTGAGCAGTTCATACAAATAGTCATACCTCTAAATGACATGGTGGGTTTGACAGAAGTCTGATTAAGCATTTCCTTTAAGTTGTTGGACCTTTTATAAGCAAATAATGGTCCTTATTAAATTCAATTTTACAGAATGCTGAGGATATGGGTTGGATTAACACTAAGACCAGAGAGTTTTTGTTTACGAGATTTCCTCGTAGACCCTCCTTGTACATGCTGCCAAAGATTCACAAAAATGTAACTGACCCCCCGTTGAGACCTATAGTCTCCGGTTGTGGGTCGATTCATGATTCATTAGGACGATACTTAGATACCTTTTTTCAACCAATGGTGCAGTCTAGTCCATCTTATCTACAGGATACCACGCATCTATTGAACATCATAGCAGACATGAGATTGCCATCGTCATCTGAAGTCTTTTTTTGCACTATCGATGTTGTGTCTTTGTACACTTCGATTCCCCACGTTGAGGGGATAGAAGCTGTTGAATGGGCCTTACTTAAGCAAGATTCCATCAGAGCCAATAAAGTGTTTTTATTAGAACTACTACACTTTTGTTTATTCCATAGTTATTTTCAGTGGAAGGGCAATTTTTTTCTTCAAGCCAATGGCACATCGATGGGCTTTTCTGGGGCACCCAGCTATGCCAACATTTTTATGCTTAAAAATGAAACTGAGCATATTCTCTCCAATCCATTGTGGGCATCTAATCTGTTGATGTATCGTCGATATATAGATGACATTTTGGTTGTATGGCAGGGGTCTAAACATGTACTAGTATCATGCATCCAGCAGTTGAATACAATTAATCCTCGTATTCAATTCACATATTCTGTTGATCCTCTAAGTATTGCATATCTTGATGTCACTTTGACAAGGACAGGAACTCACATTGAGACAGCGGTATATAAGAAACAGACTGATCGAAATAATGCTTTGCATTATCAGAGTTTTCATCCTTGGTCTCTCAAAAGACATTTGCCTTTCTCTCAACTATTAAGAATCAGACGCATCTCCTCTGACCCTGAGTCTAGCGTGCAGACCATGCATGAATTCAAGGATAAATTTCTAGCTAGAGGTTATCCTTTGAAATTGGTGAATGATGCAGAAAGTCGAGCAATGACTAAGAGTCGTGAATCACTTCTTCTTAAACAGGACAAACCGGTTTCCTCTAGCCGGGAAGTATTTGTATCCACTTTTTCTAGAAATTCCAACTACATCAAAAAAAGTATCCTACAACGTTGGGACTTACTCCAAAATGAAGCTGATTTTGGTAATCTTTTTTCTGAGCAACCATTATTTGCTTATAAAAGGTCCAACAACTTAAAGGAAATGCTTAATCAGACTTCTGTCAAACCCACCATGTCATTTAGAGGTATGACTATTTGTATGAACTGCTCACATTGTAACAATGCCGTTACTGGCAAGTACATAACTCATCCCTGGACAGGGAAAAAGATCACCCTTAATTTTGATGCGAATTGTAACAGCCACCATGTTATATATTTCATTAAGTGCCCATGCGAGATGTTCTATGTTGGCAAAACGGAAAGGTCAATTCGGGTCCGAATGACTGAACACAAGAGTAGAATTCGTACTAAAACCACCAGCTCACCTCTTGCAGCACATTGGCTTGAGAAAAAGCATTCTATTGCACAATTGCGATTTGGCATTTTAGAGAAAGTGACACTACGTCCTGATAGAGATATGACTAAGTTCCTGCTGCAGCGCGAAGCATATTGGATTTGGTTCATGCAAAGTCTCTTGCCAAAGGGGCTTAATGATAAGTTCGAATTGTCCTGTTTTTTATAAAAGTTCATCATCAAGGCTCATGCAATTCACTGATGTATTATTCATGTATAATGCCTATAGTTTGTTGCATTTGTACCCCCATTTGATGTAAAGCATTATTGGTCGTGCACCAGTTGTTTCTCTTCTCTCCTTTTTCTTTTATTTGTTGCATTTCTGTTGTGTATTTCTTACTCGTATCACCATTGTGAATTATATTTTATTTTATTTAGTTATTTTTTATTGAGCTATTCTTTCACCTAGTTAGTTTGGTGTTTATATTTTGGTTTTGTTTATATGGTGTAACTCTTTAAATATGGCGGCCGTGTGATACGGCATAGACATAGTGGAAAAGCTAGTCCTGTTTCCATTACCATACTCACATGAAAACACGCCGACGCGGGCGGCTTTTTCGAAGAGCCAGCGTCGTTGGTGATTTGGGGTGTAACACAGTTCGATTGGGTAAGTGTTAACGTCGTCTTCGCATTAGACTCGAAGCAGATTTGGATTCTTACTAGTATGCTGAAAATCGCGTTTTGCTATTTTTCAGAGCTTACGCGTTGGCTGCACTAGAATACTTCCTGTTGGTTGACTATTTGGATTAATCTCACTTTTGTGAGAATTAGCGGTAAGCTTTGCTTCTTGGTTAATCATACATTTATGTGAACGAGATGTTACGATGAGGTTTTTGGTGTAATTCACGTATCTTTTACAGTGGGACTCCAGGATTGCTATATAAATACTTAGAGTTGTGCTTCTGATACGCCATTTGTGGTTCACCCATCGTAGTTTTTCAGGTATGCATTGTTTTTGCGAATAGAGGACAATTTTGATATAACGAATTGGTTTCTTGAGGTGTTGGTGTTGTATGTTGATACACGGGTAATGGTTTGCGTAGTTATCAATAAGGCACTGTTTTGAGCACTATTTTTTCTTTAATATACACACACTTTTTAGGCATTCAACACCATGTTGTTTCGGTTTCTTTGGTGGTGGTACTTTACTTCTGTTGTTATGACCATAATGTTATCCCCTTGCGCTTTCCTTGTACAGCATAACTTTATTTAGTGTGATAATTTGTGATATCTTTAATTGACATATATATGGTTTGTTTCTAGAGATTCCCCTGATGAAGGGCTATGTTTTAAGCCCGAAATGCATTGGGATTTGCCTTTCGAAATTGTGAATTCTTGCTGAGAAGAAGCATTTTTCTGTTAATCTTTTCTTGCTATCGAGTAAAAACCATATGGACACATGGATTCAGCTTCGACATTTATTTGTGCTTTAAGTGTGGAGAATCAACCATGATGATGATATTAATGTAATATAATGGTGTCACTCTTGAATAATTGTTTCACTTGCCTAGATAATATTCGTTATAGTCACGTCATTTATTCATGTCTAAATATGAATATGCCCCACCTGGGCACTGAGTAGTGCACTTGTTTTTCTAAACACTTGTTTAGATTTTCTTTTGACAATGTTCTAAAAGTGCCATTTTCAGAATTGTACCTAAAAATCTGGCTTTACCATAAAAGAGGGTTTTGAATTGCAATTCCATAGTTATCAAACTCGCATTCCTACCAGCTCCCAATTGAAAGGTATCACTTATTAAATGTAATAGGCTAACCTAATGTTACCCTATGGGAAGGGCAGGTATTGCAGTAGTGAAAACACAAATCTAAGAGTTTTTCACAACCAGGACATGTACATTTTAACATTACCTGTCCAAGTTTCTAAATGCACTGCATCCTGCCCTATTGCCTGGTTAAACAGGCCCCCCGGGATTTTTGCGACCTGGGATTACTTGCTGCAAAAAGATGCAAAATTCACTATCCTAAACCCCAAACTTTGCACTATTTTAGCAGAAGGCATAAAATGTGTCTGTCTTAGAAAATGCTGCCAAAATCCCCCAGCAGTAAACAGTAATGTAAGATCTCTTTAAGGCAAGCGCTTTTGGTTAAACATAACAGTTTGCATTCGCTGCCTGAGATGGATTGTGTGTTATTGTTCGTTATTGTAAAATACCATTAATCACCTCTGCATGCCAGGTGTGGAATCATTCTGTAACATAGCTATTTTAAGCAACATACACGTGCCAGCAAAGCACTGGCTATCAACAAGACACCATGAAAAGTATTGCTGCTATGCTCGCCTGTGTCTCATCTGTGTTGTCCTAAGAAAAAACTTTTACCTGACTATTTGCAGTTTATAATTATTTTGGAAAATTAACGTGTTTAAGGCATCACAGGAAACAGTTCCCAAACAGTTCCTGATGAACTCCTAAAAAGGCTTTCTGCACACTGGTTATAGGAGACAATGGGCAGTGGAAAAGGAGTGGGCTGGTGAAATATGCAGGGAGTCAGCCCAGTAGCTCGTATTTGCAAAGCTCTTAACAGGCAGGAGACAGAGGAATTTAACACCTCTGCTGCCAGCTGGCCTGTCCCTCCCTCAGGAACAGCACAGTGACAATAAAAGGTGGATCAGCATGACTTGTTTTAAATAAATTAAATTTTATGTTTCGCAGCACGTTTCTAAAAATTGTGCGGGGCATATTATCAAGAACGGCGTAAAAATTATCGCCGCTTTAGCGGCAGGAAACTGCCGCCAAAGCGGCGATAATGGGCTTGATAATATGCCCTTGAGAATTCTAATAGAAGCCCATGTTCACTCCAGAACATGGACTTCTATTGGAATTCTCAAGGACATATTATGAAGCCCATTATCGCCGCAAAAATTTTACGCCGTTCTTGATAATATGCCCCGTGTGACTTTTACAAAAGTGCCAACTTCATGTATAACTCAAAATTGCAAAATCCTGGGGGACATGTTTAGGGCCTACCCAAGGGGTGACTTGTATGTTTTTAACAGCAAGTTTTAGAACTAGCTAAAGGTTTATTTTCCCAGGTTGATATGGCAGTTTAAAACTTCACACAGGCTGCAATGGCAGGCATGAGCCATGCTTAAAGACTACTTAAATATGGGGCGCAATCAGTACTGCAGACCCACTAGTAGTATTTGATTTACAGGTCTTGGGTACATGTAGTACCACTTTACTAGGGACTTACAACTAACTTAAATGTGCCCTTAGTGTGTAAGCTTATTTTACCATGTTTAGAGGAGCGAGCCCTAGCACTAGTTAGCAGTGGTAAAGTGTGCAGAGTCCTAAAAGCCAACAAAAATGGATTTAAAAAACAGGAGGGTGAAGGCAAAAAGTCTGGGGATGACCCTGCAGCCATGTGCAGGAGATAGTGGTGTAACATGACACAAGACTTTCCACATACCAACAACATTCATAGTATCAAGAAGGTGTCCCTTCCTGTACATAAATAAACCTTTGAGAAAAATGCAATTTTTTCACTTTCATATGTGCTGCATTGAGCAGCACACATGAAAGTGTTAGAATGGCATTTTAGGACTGTTTATGTGCAGGAAGGGACACCTTCCTACACATCATAAACAATCCTCCCCTGCACGCAGAAACCCTTGTACTATGGTGCAAGGGTACCTGCGTTGGCGCTACGTTGCTAAACTTAGCGCCATCGCAGGGGGGAAACGCAAGGCTGCACCACATTCTCATAAATATGATGCAGCCTTGTGTTTCAGAAAAAGTGGAGCGTGGCGTTAAGCCAAGGAGGCTAACGCAGCGCTCCGCCACTTCCTTGTACAAATCCCCACTAGTCTTTCTGCAACAGATGTAGGAGAGTAGGATCTGCCTCTTATGATTACCTCCACTTTTTGCTGGTGTTTCACTGTTTTTTCACTTTAGTCTGGCTGGGGCCCTGCTATTCAGGACCCCAGCCTAGCTGCTTCTTCTCTAAATTGATTGCATGTACTTTAGGCACACTCCAAATTGGATTCTGGGGTACCCTTGTGAGTCCCTAGTATATGGTATACTATGTACCCAGGCCATAGGTACCCCGGAGACATACCAGGGGCTGATGCATGTATTGTGCCACCCCTGGAAAGCCCTTCAAAATTACACCACAGGTCTGCTACTGCAGCCTGGGTAAGGTGGTGCATGCACCCCTTATTGAGGTATAGGTTCACTATACCTCACCTATCACTGCACATAGATACCTATCAGTCACCCCTATGGCAGGCCTTATCAATCCTGAAGGCAGGGTGCTTGCTTATATGTGAGAGGGTGCCCAGGCATAAGCTGAGCCCCTCTGCAGCCTCCGGAATCTCTTCTCCGGGGTTGTCAGTGGTGCAGCCTGACCATATACTCTTAAGTGCATTATATCTAAAATGGTTAATGCTAACTTTGGACTGGCTGCACGGAAACATGTCGTGTTTGGTGTCAAACACCTTGGAATCATACCCCCACATCAATTCCTGATGTGAGAACATGATCCCACCCTTCTAGAGGGAGAGACATGGCAGTACTGGTTTACCCTGTAGAAACCTGACAGAGCCCATGCATCACAAAATGGATGCTGCAGCCACAGACACAGGTCTGGCCCTCTGCTGCTGACCGAAACTCCAGCAGAACCACCTCCCAGACAGGCTTATGTGTATTGGGGCTGAGTGGGAGCACTCTCAGAGTGCTTTGAAGTCCTGCACTGGGGGCACATTTGGTGTCCCTGTGCATAGTCCAGCTCAAACCGGTTCAGGGGCTTCTAGCCCCTGTTCTGGCGCAAAACTGGACAAAGGAAATGGGTGTAGCCACCCCTCTTTCCAAACCCTCCCATAGGTGGGTCACCAGAGCTAGTCCAACCTCTTCCTTAGGTATAAGTAAGGAACCTCTGTAACCAGAATTTTAGATATCCCTGGACGAAACTCTGAAGCTGAATCCTGGAACTTCGACACTCTACTAAAGACTAGAGGACTGAAGATATCTCCCTTGGAGTCAAGGAGTGACTCCCCTGCTTGGCAGGCACCAACGAGGCAATTTACCGGTCTGCAACTCCAAAGCTCCCGCCGGACTCCAAAGTATTTGCAGCCCCGGAAGAGGATTTCCAGACATCTCACAGGCCGACCCGAGTCCCCAGCAAAGCCCTTATGAGTAGCGTGGAACCGGAACTACTGGTCACTGGTCACTTTTGCAAGTGCATTGACTTCTCGACGTTTCTTAAAGTCGTGCTTGGGGTTACTTGTAGCCACCACCTCAAACAGAGAATCCACCAAAGATTGTCGGCCTAGTCACACCGAGTGACCCGTGGGCCGCCATTTTGTGTTTCCTCTCGAGGCTCCTTCGTGATCCCTGGTCCGTCGACTGGTGGGTCCCTGTGAAGGCAACTTTGATTTTCCTTGGGCTTCCCTGGTTGCTCCAGACATGCCCCGACTCCCCACCAAGTGGTGAGTCTCTCAGACCTTGCTGGTTGCACCGAAGCATTTCTTCTCTTTCTGCGTGGGTTGCTGTTGGCAAGGCTTGTTGTGTCCAATCTGGGCACCAACGCTGCAGCACTCGATATACTTCGTGGGACAGCTCGAATCCAGCTCCTGGTCATCCTTGACACCTCCTGGTCCTCGTGGCTGAAGAGTCAAGCTTCACCTTCTTCACCTGAAATCACCAGACTTCGGTGGGCATCCACCTATCGTCCTCCTGGTCACTGGCTAGTGACCCAGACTGTGTCCTCTCATGCTTTCAGGTTCTTCTCAACTTCGATCCAGGCTTGGATCTCTTCGGATACTTCGCATCTTCCCGGCAGCAGCACTTCTTTGCCAGCTCCCATTGAAATCGACGACGCGACCCGACACCATTTGACACCTATGCATCCGGCTTGCCTGGGTGAGGTAACACAAGTACTCCGGTGCTCCCGGGGGTGTTGGCCCTAGAACTTCCTAAGTCCCAAAGGGTTTGGTCCTGACTCATTTCTAAGTGTCCCTAATCTTTAAAAATCTAACCGTGACTTCCCCATAGAAGCTAACGGGAGCTCGCGGCTGTGTTCTCACACTGCACACGGCCCCCGTGGGTCCCCTGTGTAACTACCTTGGGTGGTTCCTTGGGGTCCCAGCGATTCTACAGGCTCTAGGCCTTGTGTCTAGTTAAGTCGTGGTTTTTATACCACTATTTTAGTAAATGATTTGGCTCGTCCCTAGGGCCTGAGGTGTATTTGTGCTATTTTACTGTACTATTTGAAGTGTGACTTATGTGTTTTGTCCTTTAGCCTCATAAAGAGACTAGGAGGGTGTGTTTAGAAATAAATACATATATTTTATATATATACCTGGTGTGGTCGCCTTTCATTTAGCCATTCAAGAGATTATAGACTGGTAAAACAAGCTGCTTTACATTCCTTCAAGACTTAGCCTAAACGCTGCTCTCCATAGCTACCACTAGGATAGCTTTCAATAATGGTGTCTTTAACCTATCATCAATAAGGGGTTGTTTGGACTGGTACAGGGTGCTCACTATAACTGTGGACAGCATATACCAGGCCAACTTCTCACATTGGTGTGCAGCGTGTGGGATTCCACTTGCTATTGTTTTACCAGATAATCTCAATTGAGTGACTAACTGAAAACCACTAAAGTCACCCTAGGTACATATAATACAAGCTTTAGAATACAGTAAGTTCTACTGAACCTAGAGTTGTGTGTTAAGGGTTTAGCACACCCTTTCTACAACTCAAGAGAGTTTAGGCCACACTAGAGTAGGTAGTGCAATACACCACACCTCACTAGTAATGTCTTGAAGGCCAGGAACCAGTGGGTCCCTGCCAGAAGCCAATGGGCTTCTTGTCTCCAAGTATGATAACCTCACATTCATGGAACTGAGAGTATTATGCACTACTAGGAAACTGAAGACGGGCAAAAGCCCAACCACCCAGCATCTCATAGAGGTACTCAGGCTGGATGATCTCAGAAGACCTATAGGGTCTGAAGGGGTAGGCAGAGTGGGTGGGGCAGCACATGAGAAAGGGCCTAGGGGTAAAATTCCCTATGACCTGACCTCTTATGCTGACCAGGAAGATGACAATGATCTTGACCTGGTAAATCCAGCTCCCCTGGAAGATGAGGGGGAGGGCCACACTGGCCCCCTCTTTGTCCCCCTGGAAGAGTTGATGGTGGGCCTAGAATGTCTAGAACTCCCTCAGTGGAGTCGAATCATTCTGGTTCATCAATAGGGACCTCTTTTTCTTCTCATAGGAGGGAAACCTCCCAGGAGAGGATGGAGAGACTGCTGAAGTATGAGGAAGCACAGCTTGAAATCAGAAGGAAGCAGGTAGCCCTAGAAAAGGAGGACCTAGAGCTCTACAGAGCTAGGAAAAAGATGGGACTAGAGTCCCATGGTGGCAGCAACATCCCTAGTAATAGGGAGAGGTCTCATGACCATGGAAACCTGAATAGGATTGTCCCTCCCTACCAGAGTGGGGATGACATCCACAAGTGGATAATGCACTGGAAAGGGCCTGTAAAGTTCAAAGGGTCCCCCAGGAGCAGTGGGCAGCAATCCTTTGGCTCTCCTTTGCAGACAAAGGTAGAGATAAGCTCCTCACTGTTAGAGAGGAGGAGGCAGATGATTATACCAGTCTTAAAAGTGTATTGATTGGAGGGTTTGGCCTAACCACTGAACAATACAGATTAAAGTTCAGAGATACCCAAAAGGCACAGAATCAAGACTGGGTGGACTTTGTAGATTGTGCTACTAAGGCTCTGGAGGGTTGGTAACTTGGCAGCAAAGTGCATGACTTCCAAGGATTGTACAATTTGATTATGAGGGAGCAGATCCTTAATAACTGTCAAAATCAGCTGTTGCACCAGTACCTGGTGGACTCAGATCTGACCTCTCCCCAAGAATTGGGAAAGAAGGCAGACAAGTGGGTCAGAACCAGGGTGAGGCAGAAGGTACAGAACCAAGGTGGTGAACCAAAGAAGCAAGATCCTAAAAACTCTGACAAGGGTGGGGAGAAAGGTAAAGACCAAGGGCCATATGTAGGTAGTTAAATACCGGTCGGTAACGGCCGAAAATCGGTAATTTTCCCGTTACCGACCGGTATTTAGCACCTTCTAATGTAGGAGGCAGGTTTTTAGGATTCGGTAATTTACCGATTCCTTATTTTAAGGAATCGGTAAAATACCGAATCCTTAAAAGCTATGTAGGAGGCACTCAAGTGAGTGCATTTTTGCATTCAGGATTCGTTATTTACCACCAACTACTAGTTGGTGGTAAATACCGAATACCTTTAAAAGAGCAATAATTTGCTTTTTTCAAGGTGCATGTATGTGCGCCACATGTGCACACATGCACGATTCAGGGGTGCAACAGGGTGTCAATGTGACACCCTGCCACCCTTGAATATGCTCCCCCTATTACTGATTCGGTATTTACCGAATCGGTAATAGTGAATGGCTTCCCATTCATTCCTATGGGCCTCCAGGCCCATAGGAATGAATGGGAAGGTGATTCCTTATTACCGAATCGGTAATAACGAATATTACCGATTCAGTATTTTTTACCAAATTTTTAGCTACATATGAAATACCGATTCCTAAATACTGAATCGGTAAAATTTGGTATTTAGGAATAGGTATTTCATATTTACCTACATCGGGCCCCAGAAGTCTTCACAAGGTCCTCAAAAATCTTCTTCAGGTGGGGATTCACAGTCTAAAAAGGGAAAAGACAAAAAGAAACCATGGTGTAAAATCTGTAAACAGAAGACTCACTGGACAAGTGATGGCACCAAGTCCAAAGACTCAACTCCAGCCACCATTGCCCCTAAGGCAACTGTTCCCCCTAGTACAGCTACAATTGGTGGAGGTAATGTTTAGAATAAGGGTGTAGTAGGGTTGACCCTGGGTTCTGAGATGGACTCTGACCTAGTCGGAGTTCCAACTCAGGCTGTCCTGATCTGTGATGGGGGAATGGATATGTCCCCCTTTGTGAGTCCCAGTAATTTGGGCAAATACAGACAGCAGCCTTTAATAAATGGAAAAGAGGCTTTGGCATTCAGGGACACAGGAGCAAGTGTCACAATGGTGACAAAAGATCTTGTGGATCCTGGGCAGATGTCAGGTTCTGTGAGATAGAAGGTCGAGGGCCACTCACCTCATAAGCCGGATACAGCGGGAGCGATGCTAAGAACCCTCCCCTCCTGTGTGGTGTAGCCGCCAACCCCTTAGTAGGACGTCGAGCGAGGGACACCACCCCCAGGGGGAGAGGGAACGGATGGAATCCCTGGATAGGGGTAAGGGAAGGACTCTCGAAGGGGGTAGCACGTCTGAAGGTAACCTCACTCCTGCGCACCTCCTTAGCGACCCTGTGAAGAGATAGCAGAGTGAGAAAACCGAGGTCCAGTAGAAGAGTCCCCTCCCTTCACCCAACGCCTGGTAACACTGAGCCCTAGGTTGGGAAGTGGTACTCACGGGTTCAGCGCGGTAGCACAGGGCGGAGTCTGGGGTCTATGCCGCTCTCCGAGCCTTTCAAGCGGCTCCAAGCGCATAGAGGTTGCTGTCCGGGACGCTCTCCGAGCCTTTCATGCGGCTCCAAGCGGGAAGGAGGAGGATTCCGTAAGTCTGGGGCACTGTGAAGGAGCAGCCGGAAAACAGGCGGGCTGCCCAACGAGGATGAACTCTGGAAGACAGGGGATTATGGAAATCGTTTCCCACCTCCTACAGGCTAACGCGGCGTCCGGAGAAGGCGTCCCTGCGTTCTAACCTGTGTAGGTAGGGGGGTGTAGGCCAAGCATCAAAGCCGCAGGGCTTCGGGGGCGCCCTGAAGCGTCCGTTGCCGTGGCGGGACTCGACGGAGCACGCTCTTCTCCCCTGGCTGTGCTCGGCAGATAACGACGACGATGAAGCGGGAGGTTCCTAGTTCACAACTAGGTAGCTGGTGGTTCGCAGGTTAACGAGGAACGCGAGCAGCGTTCCGGGCTCGTTCTGATTCCTCAATGGTTGACAAGCGCCGGGGCGAAGGAAGGCGGGGCCTATATAGGTCCCGTGATCGCGCCTTCCACTCGGCATGCTGGGAGATGTAGTCTTACACCCTGCGCGCGCTCCCTCGCGCCGCGCGGGTATTACGGGTCGTGACAGAACCCCCTCCCTGCGCCCGGCGTCTCGACGGGCCCCCAGGTTTGGAAGGATGGGTGACGTGAAAGCGTCTCAGCAAGGCAGGGCAGGGTAGGTTAGCCAAGGGTTCCCATGATCTCTCCTCTGGTCCGTACCCTTTCCAGTCGATTAAGTAAAGGAGTCTACCCCTCACACGTTTTACATCGAGAATTGTCTTGACCTCGTATTCCTCTTCATCATCTACCAGCACAGGCTGGGGTTTTGAGAGGATCCTGGTATGTGGGAGGCATGGTTTTAACAACGATACATGGAACACTGGGTGGATGCGCCACGGAGCGGGGAGGTCTAGCTTCATTGCTACCGGATTTATCACCCTGGTTATGGCATAGGGCCCTACATATCGGGGCTGTAGACGGGTGTTGCCCTTGAACTTAAGGTGTCGAGTGTTCAGCCAAACCTTGTCCCCTACTTTGTACACGGGTTCAGGTGCCCTTCGTTTATCTGCGTACTTTTTGTCGTGCCTCTGCGCCGCAGCTAACTGTACCTTGGCAGCCTGGAGTATGGAACGGAGGTGTGAGTGATGTTCCTGTATGGAGGGATGTTGTGTTAGTACTGGCCATTCGAAGGGTAGCATGTTTGGGTGGTGACCTAATAGACAATAGAAAGGTGAGCACCCCAGAGAGGAATGATCGGCGTTGTTGTAGGTGAACTCGGCTAGCCACAACAGCCGGCTCCACTCCTCCTCATGTGACAAGGTAAAGCAGCGGAGGTACTGTTCCAAGGTTTGATTCAACCTCTCCGTCTTCCCGTCTGTCTGGGGGTGGTAGCTCGTGGAAAGGCGGGCATCAATTTTCATTACCTCGCACAACGCCTTCCAGAAGCGGGAGGTAAATTGCGTCCCTCGGTCCGTGATAAGAACAGCCGGTATGCCGTGTAGGCGCACTATCTGTTGTAGGAAGATGAGGGCAAGAGAGGCAGACGAAGGCAGTTTGTCGAGGGCTAGAAAGTGACCCATTTTGGTAAGGTGGTCCACTACCACCAAGATGGTATTCAGGCCCAGACTGGGGGGCATGTCCACTATGAAGTCCATGGACACTGTGTGCCAGGGAGATGGAGGAATAGGGATTGAATGCAGCGTTCCGCAGGGCTTCTGATGCAGCGCTTTTCCTTGCACGCACACCGCACACCCTGACACGTAACGTGTCGTATCTGATCTCAAGGTTGCCCACCAGAAGTAACGCTGCAGAGCTCGAGTGGTCTTGAGGGCTCCCAAATGCCCCCCTAGGGGTGTGTCATGTACCCAGTATAGGGCGTGTCGCCTTAATTCTTCTGAAGGCAGAAACAATTTGTTCTCATGGTACAAGAGACGTTGGGAGGTGGAGCGACGGGTAGGATGTTCTGCCACCCATGCAGGTGAGTCCATCTTGTCTGTCTGCTTGCGCACGTCCTCTAAGAAGTCGTCTACCCCTGTTGCGGCTAGGAGTTCCTCTGGAAAGGAGGCCTTTTGCAGAATGACGGGGTGTTCCTCGGGGGACTGGTCACAGGAGTCAGGAGGGGGCTGAAGTCTTGATAAGGCATCTGCCTTTCCATTCTGCGGCCCTGGTCGGTAGCGAATCACAAAATCAAAGTCGGAAAAAAATAACGACCAGCGGAGTTGTCTGGGAGTAAGAGCCCTGGCTGTTTTTAGGAACAGGAGATTTCGATGGTCTGTGTATATCTCCACCGTATGTCGCGCTCCCAGTAGGTGGTGCCGCCATTCCTCACATCCTTTCTTAATCGCCAGCAGCTCCTTATCCGTAATGCTGTAATTAGTTTCACAAGGGGAAAGTTTTTTGGAAAAGAAGGCGATGGGGTGTAGTTGGCCCGTGTCCGGATGACGTTGCGATAGGATTCCTCCCACTGCAAACTGTGATGCATCGGTCTCCAGAACAAAGGGCTGCGCCACGTCTGGATGTCGTAACACAGGTGCCGTGGTGAAACAACGCTTCAGGGCCTGGAACGCTCGTTCCGATGCTTCCGACCACTCGAACTTCGCTCCTTTTCGCAGTAACTGGGTAAGAGGCTAGATTATGTGAGAGAAGCCTTGGATGAATCGCCGGTAGAAATTTTCAAAGCCGAGTAAACTTTGCAAGGTCTTCACTGTGGTGGGTGTTTTCCACTCGATGATGGCTCTCGTCTTTTTGTCATCCATGCACACTCCACCAGGGCCGATGACATACCCCAGGAATTCTACCTCTGGAACGTGAAACAGGCATTTTTCCAATTTAGCGTAGAGGGAGTATTGCTTCAGGCGTTCCAGTACCGCTGAGACATGGCGCACGTGCTCCTCCATTGAGGCAGAATAGACTAGGATGTCGTCTATGTAGACGATACATGAGACGTCCAAAAGCCCTCTCAGCACTTCGTCCATGAAGAACTGAAAGGCGGCGGGGGCGTTGCAGAGACCGAACGGCATGACTCGGTATTCGTACAGCCCGAATTTTGTTCTGAACGCCGTTTTCCACTCGTCCCCCCGCCTCACCCTTACAAGGTGATACGCACCCCTGAGGTCCAGCTTGGTAAAGACCTGGGCTGACTTCAACTGGTCCAACAGTACTGGAATCAGAGGTAGTGGGTACCGATTCTTCACTGTCACTCTGTTGATGGCGCGGTAGTCAATACACGCCCTCAATCCCCCTTCCTTCTTCGGTATAAAGAAGATAGGTGAGGACGCGGGAGAGGAAGAGGTGCGTATAAATCCGGAGGCCAACATGTCTGCTAGGTATTGCTGCAGGTAAGTTGTTTCGGCTTCGGTGAGGGCATAGACCCGGCTGCAGGGAATGCTGGCCCCCGCTTCCAGTTCGATGACGCAATCATACTCCCGGTGGGGCGGCAGCTGGCTTGCTTCTTGTTTGTCGAACACTGCCTTGTATTCGTCATACACTTCAGGTAGTGTTGATAGACAGCACACCGCTGATTCTGAGCCTGCGCTTGCGAGCATTGCGGCTGGACTGACTGTGGGTAGGGTGCATTTCTCTGCCTTCATGGTACAGTGGTCCCGACAAAAAGGTGAGTTCAGAGTCACCGTGCGAGCTGCCCATCTCACCAGAGGGTCGTGTAGCGTTAACCACGGCATTCCTAGGATCAGTTTAAATTGGGGGGCGTCGATCAGATCGAAGCTTATGCGTTCCACATGGTTTTCTCCGATCTGCATCCGGACCGGATGTGTATGAAACCGCACAGGCCCTGACGTCAGTGCCGATCCGTCCACGGCCTTCACCCTCTCAGGCGCATCCTTTTGATCACACGGCAAGTGAAGTTCTTTGGCGTACTTTTGGTTTATAAAGTTGCCAGTAGCCCCCGAGTCCAATAAGGCATGGACAACCACTGATATCTCTGAGGGCAAGTCCAGCACAGCACAGATGTTCATGTGGGCTACGGATGACTGCAAAGTGTTGGCTACTGCGGGTGAGACCTTGGTGACCGTAGGCCTCAAACAGGGGGTCTCCGCCATGCTTGAGGACGTCAGTTTTCCGGATACTCGGATACTGTGTTCACCACCGGCAGGGTCTTGTCCCCGGGTCTTCCTGGGCTAATTGTTTTCATCCGGCTCTTACATTCCTTGATGAAGTGCCCTGGTTTCCCGCAGTATAAACACAATTTCTGGCTTCTCCTTTTCCCTCTTTCGGCTGGACTGAGGGGGCCTCTAATTCCCCCAATCTGCATGGGCTCCACCCCATCACTTGGGGGGCTTCGTTCTTCAGGAACTATACGAAGCCTCGAAGGGACGAACCTCGGTTCCGCTCTCAGCTTGTCTCCCTTCCGCTCCTGAAGACGGTGGTCTAGCTGAACGGTCAGGTCGATTAGTTCATCACACGTGGCAGGTAGTTGAACCACTTGGGCCAGGACGTCCTTCAACTCCCCTCTCAATCCCTGATAAAACAGCGACGTCCTCTTTTCCTCGGGCCACTCCGTTTCCACGATCAGCCGGTTGAAAGTGGTGATGTAAGTAAGCAAGTCCTGTGTACCTTGCTTAAGGGAAAGGAGTTCTTTATCCAGGGACAGCTGATGGCCTTTCCGGTCGAATAGCCGTCGCATCTCCACACAGAAGTTCGGGAAATTGTATAACACGGGGTCGTCGCGTTCTATCAGGGGAAAAGACCAGTTTGCTGCGTTGCCTCCGAGGTAGGACAGCACAAAGGCAGTTTTTGCTTGATCCATCGGAAAGACAGCGGGTTTGCATAGAAAATGCAGTCTACACTGTCCCATGAATACCCCGAACTTCTTTGGGTCGCCAAAGAATCTTTCTGGAGGGGCAAGGGGCAGGTGCATGGGTTGTATGACATGTATAGGTGATGAACTCGTTTGTGGCACGGAAGAGAAGGAGGTGTGCAGGAAGACCCCTGTGCCCTGTCCCCCTACGGAAGCGGTCGCTCCCCCATCCGTAGCGGGCATGTGCGAAGTGAAAGGGGGGGCAGAGTCCAGCCCCTGATGTATGAGCTTCCTACCGCCCCTGTTCCCTTTTGGCGGGAGAGGCCTGCCACCTCTCTTCTCATAGTGCCCATCTCTTGCTTAAGCGCGGCGTTTTCTGTCCGGAAGGCATGTACCTCCCCACGCAAGGCAGTTAAGGTCTCTAATATTGCGGTTAGGGTGGTATCCGCATCCATCGCTCAGGCTGTAGGTATCCGTGGGCTTGTCAACCTGTCAGGTTCTGTGAGATAGAAGGTCGAGGGCCACTCACCTCATAAGCCGGATACAGCGGGAGCGATGCTAAGAACCCTCCCCTCCTGTGTGGTGTAGCCGCCAACCCCTTAGTAGGACGTCGAGCGAGGGACACCACCCCCAGGGGGAGAGGGAACGGATGGAATCCCTGGATAGGGGTAAGGGAAGGACTCTCGAAGGGGGTAGCACGTCTGAAGGTAACCTCACTCCTGCGCACCTCCTTAGCGAACCTGTGAAGAGATAGCAGAGTGAGAAAACCGAGGTCCAGTAGAAGAGTCCCCTCCCTTCACCCAACGCCTGGTAACACTGAGCCCTAGGTTGGGAAGTGGTACTCACGGGTTCAGCGCGGTAGCACAGGGCGGAGTCTGGGGTCTATGCCGCTCTCCGAGCCTTTCAAGCGGCTCCAAGCGCATAGAGGTTGCTGTCCGGGACGCTCTCCGAGCCTTTCATGCGGCTCCAAGCGAGAAGGAGGAGGATTCCGTAAGTCTGGGGCACTGTGAAGGAGCAGCCGGAAAACAGGCGGGCTGCCCAACGAGGATGAACTCTGGAAGACAGGGGATTATGGAAATCGTTTCCCACCTCCTACAGGCTAACGCGGCGTCCGGAGAAGGCGTCCCTGCGTTCTAACCTGTGTAGGTAGGGGGGTGTAGGCCAAGCATCAAAGCCGCAGGGCTTCGGGGGCGCCCTGAAGCGTCCGTTGCCGTGGCGGGACTCGACGGAGCACGCTCTTCTCCCCTGGCTGTGCTCGGCAGATAACGACGACGATGAAGCGGGAGGTTCCTAGTTCACAACTAGGTAGCTGGTGGTTCGCAGGTTAACGAGGAACGCGAGTAGCGTTCCGGGCTCGTTCTGATTCCTCAATGGTTGACAAGCGCCGGGGCGAAGGAAGGCGGGGCCTATATAGGTCCCGTGATCGCGCCTTCCACTCGGCATGCTGGGAGATGTAGTCTTACACCCTGCGCGCGCTTCCTCGCGCCGCGCGGGTATTCCGGGTCGTGACAGCAGATTATACTTGGTGATATGTACCAAGTGACCAATCCAGGCAATGTCAGAACGGATCATTCTCTGGCAGTTGTTAACTTCTCCTGGGGAGGGGTAACTGGCCTTAAGAAGGTTGTGGTAAGTGCAGACCTACCAGTTGAATGCTTGCTCGGCAATGATCTGGAAACTTCAGCTTGGGCTGAAGTGGAGCTCAGGACACATGCAGAAATGTTAGGGATCCCTGCTCATGTCTTAGCTGTGACTAGGTCACAGGCCAAAATGTCTAACATTGGACAGGCCCTGGATTCTGGAAGAATGGACCAGGTGCCTCCCAACAGGAGGAGCAGTAGGGTTAAGGCTGTGCCTTCCCCCCTCACTCAAAGTACAGATCAGCCTCCTGAGGGAGATGATCTTTAGCCTGAAGAAGGAACTGTCCCAGAAGAGCTTGAACATGACCAGGTTGAGTTCTTGGGGACAGGAGGCCCTTCCAGGGAAGATCTAAGCAAGGAGCAGAAAACCTGCCCCTCTCTTGAACCCCTCAGAAAGCAAGCTGCTGATGAGGCTGCTGGGAATGCTAGTGGCACCCATAAGATATATTGAGATGATGGAATCCTTTACTCAGAGTGTAGAGACCCCAATCCTGGTGCTTCCAGGAGGTTGGTTATACCTCTGAAGTTTAGGGGCTTCCTATTGACACTAGCCCATGATTTTCCCTTAGCAGGACACCTGGGCCAGAACAAGACTTGGGACAGAATTGTCCCTCACTTTCACTGGCCCCACATGTCTGAAGACACTAAGGAGTTTTGTCGCTCCTGTGTGACCTGCCAAGCCAGTGGCAAGGCAGGTGGAACCACAAAGGCCCCCCTGATACCACTACCTGTGGTGGGGGTTCCCTTTGACAGGGTTGGGATTGACATTGTTGGCCCCATGGATCCTCAAACTGCATCTGGGCACAGATTTATCCTGGTGGTGGTGGACCATGACACTAGGTACCCAGAAGCCATTCCCCTCAGGACCACTACAGCACCTGTGGTGGCAAGAGCCCTCTTGGGTGTATTCTCAAGAGTGGGCTTTCCTAAGGAGGTAGTATCTGACAGGGGTGCAAACTTCGGGGCAGATTTACAATAACTGGCACATCCCTGCATATTAGCAGGGATGTGCCAGTTATTTTGTGTGACTCTAAAACCCCCTTGCGCCACTATGGATGCGCCGCATTTACAATGCGGCGCACCATGGCGCACGGATAGACAGATGCGTGATGTATCTGTCGCCGTAAGGGTGATGCAGTGCTGGAGTTGTGTCGCAAGCGCGACGCAACTCCAGCACTGCTCAGGGGTGCCCTATACCTTATATGCTGCGTCACTCCTTACGCCTGCTTCAAGCAAAACCTTAAAGGGCATGATCAAAGGTCTCCCAGAGAAGCTTAGGCGGAGATGGGACATCCCTTTGCCCTGCCTTTTGTTTGCCTACAGGGAGGTGCCATAAAAGTGGGTTGGTTACAGCCCTTTCGAAATTTTGTTTGGCCATCCTGTTAGGGGTCCCTTGTGTCTGGTGAAGGAGGGATGGGAGTTACCTCTCAAACCCCCTAAACAGGACATAGTGGACTATGTACTTGGTCTCCGCTCCAGTATGGCTGAATACATGAAAAAGGCAACTAAAAACCTTGAGGCTAGCCAGGAATTACAAAAGGCCTGGCATGACCAAAAGGCTGTTCTGACTGTTTACCAGCCAGGACAGAAAGTGTGGGTGTTGGAGCCTGTGGCCCCAGCAGCCCTCCAGGACAAATGGAGTGGCCCCCATACAATTGTTGAACAGAAAGGGGAGGTCACCTACTTGGTAGACCTTGGAACCCCAAGGAGTCCCCATAGGGTACTTCATGTCAACAGACTAAAACCGTATGTTGACAGGGCAGACATGGGCTTGCTTACTGATGAGGGACAGGAGGAAGAGAGTGACCCACTCCCTGACCTGCTCTCACAGAACCCTGATGATGGATCAGTAGATGGTGTAGCCTTGGCAGGCAGCCTCACTGTCCAGCAACAAACTGACTGCAGAAAAGTTCTCACCCAGTACAGACATATGGTTTCTCTGACACCAAGTCAGACCACCTGGTGCACACATGAAGTGGACACTGGGGACTGTCTGCCTGTGAAGAATAAGATCTACAGGCAACCTGACCATGTCAGGGACTGTATAAGGACAGAAGTCCAAAAGATGTTGGATTTGGGAGTCATTGAACCCTTAGATGGCCCTTGGGCTAGTCCAGTAGTCCTTGTGCCTAAACCGCACACCAAAGATGGCAAGAGGAAGAAGAGGTTTTGTGTGGATTACAGGGGTCTCAATGCAGTCACTAGGACTGATGCCGATCCCATCCCAAGGGCAGATGAGCTAATAGATACTTTTGCGTCCGCCAAGTTTCTAAGCACATTTGACTTGACAGCTGGCTACTGGCAGATCAGACTAGCTGATGATGCAAAGCCAAAGACAGCATTTTTTACCCCTAGTGAGCACTATCAATTTGTGGTAATGCCCTTCGGTTTGAAGAATGCACCTGCCACTTTCCAAAGGTTGGTGAATCAAGTCCTGACAGGCCTGCAAGACTATAGTGCAGCATATCTTGATGATATTGCTCTGTTTAGCGTCACCTGGGAGGATCACCTGGACCACCTGAGGAATGTTTTGGAGGCCCTGCAAAAAGAAGGCCTAACTATCAAGGCTGCTAAGTGCCAGATAGGGCAGAGTCAGGTTGTGTACCTGGGCCACCTTGTAGGTGGAGGCCAGGTTCATCCATTGCCGGGCAAAATCCAGACCACAATGGACTGGGTTGCTCCCACTACCCAGACTTAGGTGAGGGCCGTCTTAGACCTGACTGGGTACTACAGAAGATTTGTCATGGGGTATGGATCCATAGTGACACCTCTGAATCACTTAACGTCTAAGAAAATGCCCAAAGAGGTTCAGTGGACAGTTAGCTGTCAAAAGGCATTTGATGACCTGAAGCAGGCCATGTGCACTGCTCCCATTCTGCAAAGTCCTGATTACTCCAAAAAGTTCATTGTACAAACAGATGAATCTGAGTTTGGGGTAGGGGCTCCACTGTCACAGTTGAAAAATGAAGGTCAGGATCAGCCAGTAGCTTTCATAAGCAGAAGTTTGACCCCCAGAGAGAAACGTTGGTCAGCCCTTGAGAGGGAGGCCTTTGCTGTGGTTTGGGCTCTGAAGAAGTTGAGGCCATACTTGTTTGGTACTCACTTCATTGTTCAGACCATAAGCCCCTCTTATGGCTAAAACAGATGAAGGCTGAAAACCCCAAACTTCTCAGGTGGTCCATTTCACTACAGGGGATGGACTATACAGTGGAACATAGACCTGGGAGTAACCATGCCAATGCAGATGGACTCTCCAGATATTTCCACTTAGAACATAAAGACTTAACTGGTCAAGGTTAGTTCAATGTCCCTGCGTTGGGGGGGAGGTTTATGTAGGAGAGTAGGATCTGCCTCTTATGGTTACCCCCACTTTTTGCTGGTGTTTCACTGTTTTTCGACTTTAGTCTGGGTGGGGACCTGCTACTTAGGACCCCAGCCTAGCTGCTTTCTCTCTAAATTGATTGCATGTACTTTAGGTACACTCCAGATTGGATTCTGGGGTACCCTTGTGAGTCCCTAGTATATGGTACACTATGTACCCAGGGCATAGGTACCCCAGAGGCCTACCGGGGGCTGAAGCATGTATTGTGCCACCCCTGGAAAGCCCTCCAAAATGACACCACAGGTCTGCTACTGCAGCCTGGGTAAGGTGGTGCATGCACCCCTTACTGAGGTATAGGTTCACTATACCTCAACTATCACTGCACATAGTAACCTATCAGTCACCCCTATGACAGGCCTTATCAATCCTGAATGCAAAAACAACAATTCATGGACAGAATGCAGAACAATGTCATACATTCACCCCAGTACAGAGATCTGGGCCTAAATCCATCGTTTTTTTGCTCACCATGCCATTCCAGTTTGAACCCAGCCATATGCAAATCAGTCTTGACCCTGTGCCTCATGGGAACAGTCCAGCCCGAACTGCCAAGCCAGGTCCTCCCTGGACTGGAAACAAGCATCCTAGGACCGGTTTCGGGGTTTCACCCCTCTTCGAAGTCCTGCACTGGGGGCACATTTGGTGTCCCTGTGCATAGTCCCGCTCAAGCCGGTTCAGGGGCTTCCAGCCCCTGCTCTGGTATGAAACTGGTCAAAGGAAATGGGTGTAGCCACCCCTCTTTCCAAACCCTCCCATAGGGGGGGTCCCCAAAGCTAGTCCAACCCCTTCCTTAGGTATAAGTAAGGAACCTCTGTAACCAGAATTTTAGATATCCCTGGACGAAACTCTGAAGCTGAATCCTGGAACTTCGACGCTCTACTAAAGAATAGAGGACTGTAGAAATCTCCCTTGGGGTCAAGGAGTGACTCCCCTGCTTGGCAGGTACCAACGAAGCAATTTGCCGGTCTGCATCTCCGAAGTTCCCGCCGGACTCCGAAGTATTTGCAGCCCAGGAAGAGGATTTCCAGACATCTCACAGGCTGACCCGAGTCCCCAGCAAAGCTGAGACCCCTAGCCCTCATGAGTAGCGTGGAGCCGGAACTCCTGGTCACCGGACACTTTTGCAAGTGCATTGACTTCTCGACGTCTCTTGAAGTCATGCTTGGGGTTACTTGTAGCCCCCACCTCGACCAGACAATCCACCGAAGATTGTTGGCCTACTCACCCCTAATGATCCGTGGGCCGCCATTTTGTGTTTCCTCTCGAGGCTCCTTTGTGATCCCTGGTCCGCCGACTGGTGGGTCCCTGTGAAGGCAACTTTGATTTTCCTTGGGCTTCCCTGGTTGCTCCAGACGTGCCCCGACTCCCCACTAAGTGGTGAGTGCCTCAGACCTTGCTGGTCTGCATTTCTTCTCTTTCTGCGTGGGTTGCTGTTGCCAAGGTTTGTTGTGTCCAATCCGGGCACCGACACAGCAGCACTAGACATCTTTTGTGAGACAGCTCGAATCAAGCTCCTGGTTGTCCTCGACGCCTCCTGGTCCTCGTGGCTGAAGAGTCAAGCTTCACCCTTCTTCACCTGAAATCACCCGACTTCGGTGGGCATCCACCTATCGTCCTCCTGGTCACTGGCTAGTGACCCAGACTCTGTCCCCTCTGCTTTCAGGTTCTTCTCGACTTCGATCCAGGCTTGGAGCTCTTTGGACACTTCGCATCTTCCTGGCAGCAGCACTTCTTTGCCAGCTCCCATTGAAATCGACGATGCGACCCAACACCATTTGACACCTATGCACCCGGCTTCCCTGGGTGAGGTAACAGGAGTACTCCGGTACTCCCTGGGGTGTTGGCCATAGAACTTCCAAAGTCCCAAAAGGTTTGGTCCTGGCTCATTTCTAAGTGTCCCTAATCTTTAAAAATCTAACCGCGACTTTCCCCATAGAAGCTAATGGGAGCTCCCGGCTGTGTTCTCACACTGCACACGGCCCCCGTGGGTCCCCTGTGTCACTACCTTGTATGGTTCCTTGAGGTCCCAGTGATTCTACAGGCTCTAGGCCTTGTGTCTAGTTAAGTCGTGGTTCTTATACCACTATATTAGTATATGGTTTGGCTCGCCCCTAGGGCCTGACGTGTATTTGTGCTATTTTACTGTACTATTTGAAGTGTAACTTATGTGTTTTGACCTCTAACCTCATAAAGAGACTAGGAGGGTGTGTTTAGAAATAAATACATATATTTTATAGATATACCTGGTGTGGTTGCCTTTCATTTAGCCATTCAAAAGATTATAGACTGGTAAAACAAGCTGCTTTACATTCCTTCAAGACTTAGCCTGAAGGCTGCTCTCCATAGCTATCACTAGGATAGCTTTCAATAAAGGTTGTCTTTAACCTATATCAATAAGGGGTTGTTTGGACTGGTACGGAGTACCCGCTACAACTAGTGGACAGCATATACCAGGCCAACTTCTCACAACAGAGTTCTATAATATAGTGCTTCTCCTGTTGTGAGACAGTGAACATAGACGGAAGACCGCAGGGGTTCCCCTTCGGGTTTAGGGTTAGGAGACAAGACCCAAGAAGCGCCCCCTAGGAGACAAGACCCAAGAAGCGCCCCCCCCCTACAGCACGGGAATAGGGAGAGCTCTGCCTTCACACAAAGGACCTATCACCTCCACATTGTCATTGCAGCTATCTTTGAGCCAGAGCAGGAGCGTCAGGAAATGTCATGCACATCAAAGCCACAATCTAGAAGCTTCTCCCATCTTCATGAAGGAGGGATCCAGGGTATGACAAATAGGGCCTCTGACACCTACGCTTCTGTACACTTCTGGACATGTGGATACTCTGCCAGGAAGAAGGACTGATGTGCTGCTGAAAGGACTGCCACTCTGCTGGACTGCTGACTTGTTGCTGCCTTGGTGAATTGCTGCATTACTACCCTGCTGCCCTCTTGACTGGGGAAGAAGGACTGGACTTGAACACAGGGCCACCAGAGGGACTCCAAAGGGCTCGTTTGGTGGCCTCCTGATCTGAGCCTCAAGGATACAAAAAGCCCTCTTCCCCTTGGACCCATACCTGAATCCAGTCTGAGTGAGTCTGATCTGGTTACTTGCTGCTATGATGTAGGAAACAATGACTATGGTGCATGTTCACAGGAATTCCTGTAAGTAATGATCTGATTCCATGTTATTATTTTAGATCCATGAAGTACTCAGTTAATAATCTTGCTGGAGTAATTAATGTTTTCCCTTTATTTTGGAAAAATATTTCCTCTATAATCTAATTTTATTGCAATATTGTTTACTTTGATTTTAACGGCTTATACCCTTCAGCCAAAACCGCTGAATGGATTCACACTAAACATGGCAAAGTAGAAGTTTTCTCTGAGTTCTTGTGTGCACTATGAGGCTAGAACATAAGGCAGCGGAGATGTGGCTTAGAAACTTCCTACGGTAAGAAAAGTGGAACATACAAAATTAAAGATTGGCAGCAGTGAGTAATGGGGAGGTATATCCCTGAGGGATTCAGAGTGACATCAAATAGATGAGAGAGAGTGAAGCTCCAGTTGTGTATGATGGCACTCAGAGCTCTGACATAAGTAACAACCTTGTTAATTCCATTTCACATATCTATAATTTTATGCTATGTATATCCCACAAAATCATCTGCCCCTGATTTCAGCTGTTACTCAGGGGCAGAGGAGTAATGGGGGAGCCATGCATACCTTGACTTCCCATTCCCAAGATACAAAAATACCTGGCTTCCTGCCACCCACCCCACCACTGTCTGTACTTTACTTCTCCTGCCCACCCGAAGCTGTGGTCTCTAGTCTTTATCGGAGCAGAGAGGCAGCGCACTCTCAGAAAGCCCTATGAGGGCAGCCTGGAATTCCTTTGTGACATAGTAACAGTTGAAAACAAGTTTTGTTTCCTACGTCATAGCAGCAAGTAACCAGGTTTTGAATCTTGTATTAATGATAGTGGCTGTCAGAGAGAGACGTATAGAAATTAATAATGTGTTTTCTGTGATTAATATGGACTTCCTTGGATAGGGTACCAAGGTTGTTAACTTCAGTTTTGGTAATGAGGGTGTGGGGAAAGACATGCACTGGAAATGAGTAGATAGTAGCTTAATAATCTTGGCTTTAGTGCTAAAGACAATTATTTCAGCATCCTTTAACTCATTAAACTGAACCCATCTCTACACTACCCAACGCTCAATTTGTATGATTCATCCAACCAAATGGTAAAACTTTGGCTTCAAGCCACTGAACTTAATAAGAGGTGGTGTGTGACTTGTCTAAGAGTCATAGACGGAATGACTTAATGAGGGTCATGGGTGGATCCATACGTTTTAGAAATTCATGGGCATAGATGAGACCCTTAGGGAAACCCAGTGATTCATCTTCTCAGCAAAAAGCTAGGTTACTGCCAATTGTGGGTGTACCACATCTGCCCTAATCACTGGGATATTCAAAGCATCACATCATTCTTGTGACCTGATCCTCCATCCATGAAAGGGAGGAGAAGGTTTCACAACCATCTAAGGTGAGGGAATGCTCTGTTATATATATTCAAAACGTAGATGAGTAATAGTGGGCAGGCCTCTGTGTCATCAAATGTTGAAAGCAGTACTTAATTTGAGCTGGTGGTTTCCGATGCTGGGCACTGGCACTTAATCGTCAACACCGGCGTCTATAGTGTCAACTCGACACAAAGGTACTGGAGAGCTTTTCATGAGCGCCAGTTAAGGACACATTCATTTTTGTAGAAATGGGGAGATTAAGTGATTTGCCCACAATCAAAGGATGTTGAGGCTACGCCGAGACTCGAACCTGGTTTCCTGAGCTCCAAAGTCAGCAGCTCTTGCCGTTACACCACATCCTCACCCCACTTGTAGCGTTTCATGGTTAGTCGTTAGTTCTGTTATAGACGGTCCTAATAGGGGCAATGGGCTGGTGCAAGCTGCCTCCTGACAAGAGCCCCAGCACTTATTTTTTCACAAATTAACCACTGGTTGAAAGTAGAATCGTGCTACTACATGCACAGCTCCATCTGTCCTTCTGGCAAGTCCTCCTTGTCGGACCTCCCTGTTGAAGGTCCCTCATAGGTTTGAGTTGCACAGGAGCTGCACAGCGTCTGGGTCCTCTTTTCACCTTGGTATTGGTGGGGAGTGGCTGCCTTCTTCTTCAGTCCTTGTTTCCTCTGCTGGTGCTTCATCTCAGGCTCACCTTCAGCAAGATTCTGCACTGAAGCAGTATTTTGGTCATCCTCTTCTACATTTGGACCATGATGCTTAAGTGGACAACTTCCTTCTTACAGCATCAATGTCCCATCCCAGTATCTTTGCTACACCATCAGCATCTCATGTCTGGTATGATCTTCTGCCAGGTGCATCTACAGTTACCAAATAAAATACCAGGAGGATCTCCCCTCTTTCCCTTCAAGCCAATAAAATGCCTGCTGGGACAAACCAGTTTAGTATTTTTCATGTTATTTGTATGTGTGTACCTGTATAAGGTGGACATAAATTTCTATACCTTAAACAAGGTGAAGATATCCTTCACCATAACATAGAACAAGAAACTTTTGAGACTTTACTATAATCACTAGTAAGCAAGAAAGAATAAAGCAGGTTAGACTGGATAGTCTTGCAGAGGGAAACTGTGCTGGATTCAGGGAGACCTGCAAGAAACTGCTTAATATTGTCTGTCATGGACTCCAGAGTCTACAAAGTACCAAGGGAGGTCCACGTGGGCATCCTTGTGTTGCTCACTGCTAAGGACTCATTCACCCACTTCATTCGGGAAGGAGAACTCCTCTCCGTTCCTGTCACGTGGGTTGTGAAGTGCATTTGTTTCACTAGGTGTTTGGGAACTTTTCCTAAAGTCAATTTATCTTTACAATAGCTGTATTGTATTTACCATCCTTTAGCCCCCCTTCTCTTACCCTCCTTTCCCTCTCCCTCGCTCCCCTCCCCTTTCCACCTATTTGGAATCTTCCACCCTTAGAACCCTGGTATTGAAGCTCGCTTTAGAATGTTTAGTGCCTTTGAGTTGGTGATGGAGGATCAGACAATGAAGACGTTTACTCACTTTCCTGAGTCCTCATCTTTCAATATTTTGACGACGAGGATGGGATACAGCACGATAGGTGAAAAGAACCAGGTTGCAGAATGTTTGGCTAGACTTCCAATTGAGGTAGAAGATTCTTACACCAAAACCGCTGGTAACACCATTCTTTCTATTGACATTCTGGCCATCAGTAAAGATGAGTGGGAGAAATGTGTTCAGGACGACGTCACCTTTGTGCCTCTCAAAGAGCTCATTAGTAAAGGATGGCCCAAGAACCTCAATGATATTCCTGAGAACCTTAAACCTTTTTGGTATGTAAGAGATGAACTATCTATAATCGGAAACCACATACATAGGTGCAACAAAATTGTACCACTTAAAGGCATATATGAACGCATTATTCAAGTGGCTCATGAGGGTCACCCCGGCAGGAGTTTGACAAAGAGCAAGATTAGAAATGATTACTGGTTTCCTAACATGGACTCTATGACAGAAGAGGTGGTAAAAGAATGTTTGGCTTGTGGGTCCAGTGACATGACTAAAATTACCCGTAAGGCTCCCCTCCAACCAATCCCAGTTCCATCCAAACCGTGGGACAAGTTAGGACGTGACATCATAGGTCGTCTCAAACCACTCATTCCTTCTCAGAGATTCATGTTTGTGTTAATTGGCTATCACTCTCACTGGACTTGCACTATATCCATCACAACTATCACCATGTCAGCAATGATTGAGTTCCTCAAAGCCACGTTTGCTAAAGAGGGTATTCCCAACACCCTTGTCACTGACAATGGAGTTCAATTTACTTCTGAAGAAAAGAAACTGCTTCTGGGAACCTTATCTATTACTTATGTAAAATTCCCCCTTTATTGTCCTAGGGCCAATGGGTTGGTTGAGAGGACCAACAGGATGATAAAGGATACTATCCAATTAGCTTGTGCCTCCAGAAATCCTGTTGACAATGCCATAAGAAAAATGTTTTGGTCCTACCACACTACTCCCAATAGTGTCACCGGAGTGCCTCCTTTCACTCCTCTCAAGGGAAGGAATCCTGGCTCAAAATTGACTCCCAACTGGGTCAATGGGGGATGTCCCGTTTGGGTTGACAGAACAACAGTCTCAGACAAAGTTAAGAGGCCTCAGACTGCGTACAAATCCAAATATGATCAGAAATGGGGAACAAGCAACAGAGAATGGCAAGTGGATCAGTGGGTGGTAATCAAAAGACCCAATGTTAATCGTTCTAAGGTCTCTGCCTACTCCAAACCTCTAAGAATTAAACGTGTCAATAACAACTATGTGTTACTGGAGGATGGTAGCACTTGGAGCATGGACAATTAGGCGGCTTGCCCCAAAGTGTACACACCTGAATTCAACAGATACGAAGGACCTGAAGAGTTCCTTCACAGCGCCGGATCATCCAAGGATGTCTGGAATCGTCATCCATCCAGGTGGCAAACTGACAATGAAATGTGACTTTTTCTTTGTGGGTTTCCTGGCACAATGCTCTGTTATACTTACTGTGCATGTTATCTACTCGCTTGTTTTCCCTTGTAAGGGAGATGAGTTGTAATTTACCTTTATAATAGCTGTATTGTATTTACCATCCTTTAGCCCCCCTTCTCTTACCCTCCTTTCCCTCTCCCTTCCTCCCCTCCACTTTCCACCTATTTGGAATCTTCCACCCTTAAAACCCTGGTATGAAGCTCGCTTTAGAATGTTCAGTGCCTGTGAGTTGGTGCTGGAGGATCAGACAATAATGACGTTTACTCACTTTCATTAGTCTTCATCTTTCAATATCATTATTCTACAGCTTGTGGAAAATTCACAAATACTTGTCACGATTGTGCATCAGCAAGTGACCTGCCCACAACCAGCGGTGACCACACATGCAAAAGAACCCCAGTCCTGCTTCCTGACGCTCTTGAAGAACAGCTGCTTTCCATATTCCCACCACATTCTCACCAGCAACTCATGGCCACCATTCTCTGCTGTTTTTTGCTATTTTTGAATGCTCTTTTTTATAAAATGATGGTCTAGGTGAGGGCATTGGCATGCAAAACCTTCTTCTATCAACAAAATATTATGTCGTCTTTTAAAATGCAAAACAAAGGCATCCAAATGTGCTCCAGTTCTGCACGCAACAAACTAAAAGTGATGCCTAAACCTGGTCACAGTAAACAAGATGTAGTGTGAAGGGCTGGGTCCGGCTTTGGAGGCAGATACGGTATCCAGAACTAGGCACAATAACGTAGGTGTGACATCTAAAACTGGACACAATGCTCCAGAAGGGTCTTTGATGGCTACACAAAACACTCCACATGGGCCTTCCAGGAGTGAATACTCCAAAAGTAGCAGCCAACACCAGACAATGCACCACACGTGGACTTCAGAACTGGAGACAATGCTCCAGAGGTGCCATCAAGGACTGGTAAAAATACTCAAGATATGGTACCCAGGGATGAACACAGTGCTCCAGATGCAAAGAACAAACCTGGACACAATGGTGTTCTGAGGAAATGGCACAATACTCTGCAGTACTGCTGGAGCTGCGGGACTAGATGCAGTACTCTGAGGTATCATCCAAACCAGAAGCAGTACTCCAAATGTGGCCTTCACAACTGGACGCAATGGACACATAACTCCAGATGTGGCATCCAACAATGGAAACCATGCTCCAGAAGTGTCCTCAAGGGCAGTGCACAATACTCTTCATGTTGATTGCAGCACCCCAACAATACCCAAGTGTGGTCTCTTAGGTGTTCTCAAGGACTGGCCACAATTGTTCAGATGTCAGCAGCAGAACTGTATGCAGTGCAGTTGTGGCATCAATACTATACAGTGCTGCATTTGTTGCATCCAAAACAGGACACATTGTTCCAGATGTTTTCTTGAAAGGATACAGTATCCAGTTGTGTTATGCAGGACACTATTCCAGATGTGCCATCCTAAACTGGGTGCAATGCTCCACATAAGCCCTTGTGGACTTCAACACTTCAGATGCAAACCTGTATATAATGTACCAGAGCGGTCAATGAGGACAAGAAGCACCAGTCCAGATGTGGCCTCCGGAGGCCCAAACTTGGTCTCTCAGATCAGCACATTACAACGTATGCGTCTATCCAGAAACACAGTGCCCCAGAAGAGAACTCCCTAGTGATGGCTGCATCGGTTGAAGTACAGAGATACCCTCCTCCTTGGTTGTACAGAGGCTGTAATACCATGAAGGGTACCTGGGTTCGGTAGTAGTCGTGGATGAACCGGGGTCCCGACAGAAGCACGATGAGGGCGTCTGCTTCCGGAGCAATAATAGCGCTGAGTCACACTTTGCCTCCACCACCTCAAGCACATGGCTTTCACCACCAGTGCCTGAGCAATATCTAACGGTGACTGAAAAGACACCATAAGCTGAAGGAGCTTGACCCACTGTCCTTCCTTTCACAAACCATTGTTTATGATACATCAACACCGCCCGTTCGCTGTGGTGCTCAGTCCCCTGAAAGGACTTTTCTGCCAAGCGAACGCCCACCTGTAGGTGCTACACTGCAACCTGAAACCATCTGGAGAACAGGGCCAAAAATGTTGAGTTGCTTCTCAAATCCTTTGTCAAGTCCTGTAGCTCGCATCCAACTTTTTTGTGTCCAGTCCTCAAGAGCAGTTCAGGAGTACTGTGCTGAGGTCAGGATGACACCCGTGGCTTGTTCTTATTAAGTGTGGACCTCAAGAACACTTTTTAGAACATCTTGTCCATTAGTTGATGTCACATAATAGGCATTATATCCAGATTTATATGCCACATCTGGAGAACTAGAAACAGGCATGATCTCCTCCTCTTCCCTCAGGCCTGCCCTACTAGGCGCATGGATACCCTCATGGTGATTAGCGGCGCTCTACAAACACACATAACATAGCATAACATAACATAACACAACTGTGTGCCGTTGTGGAAAGGCTGCAAAAGAATTCACAAATATAAGAAGAGCTTTGCATGTCTCCCACTTCTACAAACTCTAATATTCACAAAACAACTACCACTGGAAAAGCCCAGTGCTCGCTTTGTTTAAACAAAAGACACCCAAATGATAGACGGAATGTGGAACAGACCAAACATTCACCCGCCTCAAAGGTTCTGGGTTAGATCCATATTCCTTTGCTCACCATGCAACTCTAGTTTAGACCCAGCCATAGGAAATCAGTCTTGACCCTGTCCCTCATGGAAACAGTCCAGCCCGAACTCCCAGGCCAGGCCTTCCATTGACCCGAGACCAGCATCTTTTGGCTGGGTCTAAACTTTGTTTAAACAAACATTGCCAAAGCCAATATTTCTATCTTCTAAATGAGAATGCTAGCAAAACCCAGCAGCTTTTGCAACTCTTATTCACTCTCAGTGCTCAGTAGCACTTATTACTATTTATGTAGTTTGCACCTAGCAAAGACACGTTTGAAATGAAGAGAAAATACACAAAATCTCTCACTTAAACGTCGCATTTCCATGCCCGTCAGAGTTGTGAAAAACTGTGAAGGGGACTATAGTGCCTCAGGCTATCAGGTCAGACACAAGTCTCTGTAGTAGACTGAAGTACATTTGGCCATTACTGTTGGTTCCTGGGGTGTCCAAACTGCCCTTTCAATCTCATCATACCAGACAATTATGAACTGAGCAGATGCTCCTAAATGACTCCATCTGTTGAAAGTGGGAATGAACAAGCTTAAAAAAGACGGACTTTTCTTTTGTTTTATGTATGCCAGAACACAGGAAAGGTGTGGATTCAACATAAATGTGCAATTTCGCTTTCACAAATGTAATGAATTTTGCTTGTTTTCTATGTCCTAAATAAGCATGTTGTTGTAATGATTCAAGAATCTTGCACGAGCCTGCCAGTTCTACCTCCATGGTAGAGTCTTGATTGAGACAGTTAGAACCAGGGGAGCTGACAGGCCGACAGCAGATGTTGGTGGTCCTTCGTTCGTACAAATAAACTGCTTGGAACTTACCAGTTTCTGACTTCGTAACACTGGCGACGAGTGACACTTGCAGGGGACAAGCTCACCACCAACGTCCCCCTTTTCTTGAACCCACGGACTTCGTTCCTTCATCACGGCAACCTAAATCCAGTGGCTGGTGTGGAGTACTTTCTCAGTTTGTCCCGAGGATTTCCTGATGTCCGCTGTTTTTTTTATTTTTTGCTTTCAGGTAGGCTTTTATCTGGATGTGGGCTATTTTTCACTGATTGCACTTGCAACGGCTTTCTGTGGCTCACGATGACGTTCGCACACCTGCTCGTGCACACATTGGCGTGACCTGCATAACAAAGTCCACACGTCATCGCGTTACGTGCATGTAGCTGCGTGCGCCATCTTGTCAACCTTCATGACAAGGAAACACGGAGCCGCACGGAGCCCACAGTCAGATCTCGGACTCTTAATTAGATCCGAAGACCGAATTTATTGCCAAGAACTGAATCCACAGTGCCTCAGTGACTGTTTTGTTTTTATTTTCATTGCTGCAGCCATTTTTTTTATTAAGCCCAAGCGTTTCAAGCATTCTGCTCAGTAGCGCATTTGTAATACTGGAGATTACACCCTGCTGTAATGTTGCTCAATAATCACACGAGGCACGTTGTTGGGTTACCGCTATATTTATTTAGCATTCTAATGAGCATGTACCGAGGAGCGTCGGCCGGCACTGTCTCCTCATCTCCCCGGCGCGCTGATCTGCGCGCGCACCCCGGCGCCAACGGGACCGCCAGCGTCACGTCAACGTGACGTGAACAACTAGACCGCTACATATCTCCCCCTTTTACCAAACCAAAAATCAGTCACTTACAGTTCGCAGGTTAGTTCGAAGTCTTGGAACCTGGAAGGCCTTACAACTTGTCTTCCACTCCTGGTCACCTTACCAATGTTCCCTCGAGCCCCTTGGCTCTGCGTTTCCTCGATTTCTGTTCCTCCACTCATCGCTCCTTCGCTGTTCATAGTGCCTCTCGGCCTGTCCATCTCTGCCACTGGGGCCTCACCCCTTAACACACCTTCTTGCTCCTCTCCTGCACCTGCTTCTTCCATTAGTTCACTTCCGCCTTCCTTGTTCTCTTCCTCCCCGTCTTCCGTGACTTCACCTTCCGGATCCCACTGTTCCCATCTCAATATCTTGTTGCACCGGGCCATGCGGTCCTGCGACCACACGTTCCCATCACTGAGCAGGGCCGCTCGATCATAAACTTCCTTAACCTGCATCGGCTTGCTGTACTTGCTGTCTCCCTTTCTTTGTAGGGTCGCCAGCTTTACTCTCACCCATTCTCCTCTCTCTAAGTGAGTGTCCTTCACATTCCTCCTCTTGTTGTAGTTGTCGGTGTAGGTGGCTTGTGCTCTCTCCAGATTTGCTCTTACTACCGCCGGAGACCATTCGCTGGTCACCACCTTCTCCTTCCAGATTCTGTTGTCGTGCGTGAAGGGTTCACGTCCTCTCAATATTTGAAACGGGCTATACCCCGTGCTTGTGGGCGTTATTCTGTAGGCCCATACCATGTTCTCCAACGCTTTCTTCCAGTCTTTATTACAGGTGATGGCCGCTTGTATGGCCCCCATCACCACTCTGTTAAATCGTTCCACCAGACCGTTGCCTGCCGGATGGTATATGGCCGTGTGCTTTACGGAGATGCCATTTCTTCCCATGAATTGTTTCCATCTTTCCGACGTGAACTGTGGTCCATTGTCACTTAAGATGGACTTGGGAATACCTTCTCGGGTGAATGTTTCCGATAGAAACTCCAGGATGTTCTCCGTGTCCATGGATTCACTCACCTTTATTTCTGGCCATTTGGAATAACGGTCGATGAGGACACACACGTACTTCTGTATGCTCTGGTCATCCAGCACCGGTCCCAGAATGTCTATTGACAACTCTTCCCACGGGTTTGAGGGAGTGTCGAATTTCCCAAGGGCTGGACGTAGTGGTCTCAATGTTTTGTCGGCCCCTTGACATTGGGGACACTCTCTGACATACCTCTCTGCTCTTACGTCCATACCTGGCCACCAGTAGTTCTGTTTCGATCTGGCCTTGAGTTTCCCTATGCCAAGGTGGCCTTCGTGTAATAAGTCCAGCAGCTTGTTGATGAGATTCGTGGGGGGAATTACTCTGTCTCCCCGGTAGATGAATATGCCCTTGTCTCCTACTGTCAGTTCTTCTTTCACTTCATAAAATGGTTTGAGGTTGGTTTTCACCTTTTTCTTATCAGGCCACCCTTGTGTGATGTGCGCCTTTACTTCCATAAGGTCAGAGTCTTCTTCATAGGCTTCCGTCCACTCTTGTATGCTGATTATCTTCTCTTGGTCCTCTATGAGAGCTACCATCTCTCCTTTGTCCGCTGGGTCTTCTTCTCCCGGCTCCATGGCCGCCGCTCGACTCAAGTAGTCCGCCACTCGGTTCTTGTTTCCAGGGATGTACTCCACATCATATCTGAATTCCAACAGTTTTAAGGACATCTTCGATATCCGGGGTGTGGCGCTGGCGTGCCCGCTCGAAGTTAGTACCTTCACTAACGGCTTGTGGTCCGTCTTGAGCAGGAATCGGGTACCCCATAGGAACTGCCGGAACCTCGTCATGGCCCACACAACCGCCAACATCTCCTTCTCGATGACGCTGTACTTGCCTTCCGTCTCCGTCAGTGCTCTGGAGGCGAAGCTTATTGTCTCCATGTCCCCTCTTCCTCGGTCTTGCATGAGTACAGCGCCTAACCCCTTGTCGCTGGCGTCGGTGATGAGTATGGTGGCGCCTTGTGGGTCGTACCCCTTGAGCGGTATGGCTTCTAGGATTCCCTTTTTGATG
The DNA here is from genome assembly GCF_964204655.1 of Triturus cristatus. NCBI lineage: Eukaryota > Metazoa > Chordata > Amphibia > Caudata > Salamandridae > Triturus > Triturus cristatus. Next base: position 1,718,150,094 of record NC_140590.1, read on the forward strand.
ACTTCAAATTCCGCTTGGGCTTCCGGTGTCCACTGGAACACCGTGCTCTCTCTTGTCAGCCTCCTCATGTTGTAGGTCTTGGATGCGAAATGTACCACGAATTTGCTATAGTACTCCGCCATCCCCAGGAACGATCTGACTTCCTCCTTGTTCTTGGGGGGCGGTGCTTCCGCGATGGCTTTCACGTTCCCCGTCTTGGGTGTGATCCCCTGTCGCCCAATTTCATGGCCTAAATAGGTTACCGATTGCAGTCCCAACCGACACTTCGACCATTCTGCCGTGAGGCCTTTGGCTTCCAGTGTTTGTAGTACTTTTTCTAGTTTCCGGTCATGATCTCTCCTATCTCTCCCCATCACTAGGATATCGTCCTGGAAGTACTGTACGTCTTCGCAGTCTCTGAACAATTGGTGCATCATCTTCTGAAAGACGGCTGCCGCCGAGGCTAGCCCGAACGGCATGCGACAAAATCTGTAGCACCCAAACGGGGTGATGAACGATGTCAGGCTTTTGCTGTCCGGGTGTAGAGCTACCTGGTGGTAAGCTGATGTAAGGTCAATGGTGGAGTACCACTGAACCCCTCTGGTTCTTGCCAACATCTCCTCTATCTTGGGAAGGGGAAATTTCTCCACCACTATGTTTTTATTGAGTTCTCTCAGGTCCACACAGAGCCTGACCTTCCCGTTGGGTTTCATCACGACCACCAAGGGCGCCAGCCATTCGGCGCAGGTAACGGGTTCTATGATGCCCTTCTTCTCCAGATCTTGGAGTTCTGTCTGGACGGCTTCCCTTACTGCAATGGGCACATTCCTCACTTTATGTGCCACTGGTGTGGCTCCGTCCTTGAGCACTATTTTATGTTGAAATTTCTCCATTTTCCCTATAGTGCCCCCAAACACTTTAGGGTAGTTCTTCTTCCATCTGTTCATGTCCGGCCATTCCTCCTGTTCTGTGAGTAGAATTTGTTCCTTCCCTCCTGGGTCGAGTTTTATGCCTAGGTCGCCTTGGTCTAACCATCCTAGGACGGAGGGTCCTTTCTCGGCCACATACAGTTTGCACCGCGCTGATCGGCCTCTGAACTCGAACAGTAGACGTCGGAAGCCCAGCATGGGAATGCGATCCCCATTATAGGTAACCGGTCGTATGTCTAGTTTCTCCAGTTCAGGGCCCAACTTGGATTGGAACTGTTCTTCCCACACTGCTCTCTGTATAATGGTAAATGGGGATCCGGTGTCTGCCACTACTGAAATGGTGATGCCGCCCATGGACATCTCTAGGACTGGTTTGGTTGATCTCTTGGCGTCTACGCTCAATACCTGATCGTATATACATAAGACGGTGATCACTTCTTCCTCTGTGGCTTCCTCCAGGTCTTCTGCGCTTTGGTCAACATATTTCACCACTTCTTTCTGTTGTTTCTTCCGACACACCTTCTCGTAGTGACCCATGATACCGCAGTGCAGGCATTTGGCTCGGAATGCCGGGCAACGTCTGTCGTGGGCTTCGTGGGACCAACTTCCACACCTGTAGCACGTTTTCTTGTTCTCACTGTCCGCTTGTTTCCCTTGCCATCTGCTGGTCCCTTTGGCCATGGGTTGTTTGTGTTTCTGGTCCTTGCGGTGATCTCCCTCCTGTATCCTGTTCACCATGGTTGGGGTGACCGCCTCTTTTTTGGTAGCATCGGCGCACCTCTTCGAGAGTTCTGCCCTCTTCACTATGACCATTACTTCCTTGAGTGTGGTGTCCCCACTCGCCCACAGCTTGTCTTGCACGTTTGCGCTGGTGGTGTGCATGATCACCTGGTCTTTTATGAATTCATCTTCCCACAGTGCGTACTTACACGGGGCTGCTAGCTTCCTCAACGCTGCTACATACTCTTCGATGGATTCCCCCACCTTTTGTTTCCTTTGCTGGAAGTTATATCTATCCACTGAAACACAGATGGTGGGGCGGTATCGTTCATCTAGGGCCTCCACTGCATGCGCATACACATCGTCGTCTGTGTCTTCTCTCTTCGTTGGTACTAGACTCTTGTATATTCTCAGACCTTCTGGGCCCAGATTTAGTAGCAGGATGCGTTTTTTTCTCTGAGGAGTGAACTGCTCTTCATTTTCGTCCTCCAGGACCCCTATGAAATTGTCTATATATTCCTTCCAGTCCTCCCATTTCATCAGTGGGTCTCCGGGTTTCGTTAGGAATTGCACGGGTGCAATCGCATACCCTGCCGGGGTACTCATCTTCACTTCCTTGGCGCTCGTTCCGTCGGTGGCTTTGCTCGGGGGGCTGCCTGGGGTGTTGTTGTTGTTCCCCGTGTGCTTGATTCTCTGGGGGCTTTTGTTACTAGACCCCACCTCCTCCTCTTTGGTAGCCAGCGCAGCGCTCCCTGTGCGTGGATTTGTGTGAAGGTGGCGTGTGTGCTCTTGGCCGTTTGTGGGTAGCGTCGTCCCTGTGGCCTATATGCAGCTCGTGTGCTGTACTGTGGCACTGCCACGCTCCTCGGTTGCTCCGTACCTCGGATCGTCCGACGTGGTTGACTAGGACGTTTTCCGTGACTCCCCCCGCTCCAGGCAGGCCTGTCTGGTGTTCCGGTTTGGGCCTGGTGACCTGCTTGCGTGTCTTCCTTCGCCTCGTGGGGGCCACGTGGAGTGTTGCCCTCTCCTGTGCTCCCGCGTCGGTCAGGTCTCTGTCCCGACCTCGTCGCCACTGTAATGTTGCTCAATAATCACACGAGGCACGTTGTTGGGTTACCGCTATATTTATTTAGCATTCTAATGAGCATGTACCGAGGAGCGTCGGCCGGCACTGTCTCCTCATCTCCCCGGCGCGCTGATCTGCGCGCGCACCCCGGCGCCAACGGGGCCGCCAGCGTCACGTCAACGTGACGTGAACAACTAGACCGCTACACCTGCACAATTTAACCTCATTATCAGTGCCAGCTTCTCTTTAGTTTCTTTAAGCAGATAATCCGTTGTAACTCTGCCAGCATGTCAGCCACATCAGTGAATCAGCCCCCTCCCTTCCTTTGTAAACAAGCATTTACAATGCAACGGTCTCGGCATTGTTAAAGTTAGAGCTATTGGCATTGCTCATGACAATGCCGTTTCTTTAAATGTTTTACAAACAAAAACATAAACAAAAATAATGTCATGAGCAATGCCAATAGCTCTAACTGTACCAATGCCGAGACCATTGCATTTTAAATGCTTGTTTATCTGTGCTTTTATGGCCATACAGGCCGAAATAAAGATATTTTGATGATGATGAAATGCCTGCCCCCTCTACAGTTCATACAGAGCCCAGCAGGTGAAAGGAGCCTTTCCTGAGGAGAATGAAAGGAGCCAACCGTGCTTTACTCCTTTGCTCGACGTGCCCTAAATTTTTCCTGCAGCTTCCCCAAGGAGTAATAGGGAATTGCTGTGAAGGACAACCAGAACAAACCCCCCCTTTTGTCCCAAATTGGTCGTCTAAAAACCAGGTGAGCTCAGGTCACAGCGGCCATCTTGTGTCACGCGCGCTGCCGACTCCCCCATCGAGCTATCCTTCCTGGGATATAAAACTAGTGCCTACGTTTCCAAACAGCGCTATGAAAATTTGCCTCTGACCTGCACTGGATTTATCATCACCCTGGCAGCACCGTACTGGACTCAGGGCTCTGTCACACACTGCGTGGATGAATGGAAGAATGACACGGATATGCCAAGGGAGGGTCTGAGGAAAGCCGGGCGCTCTGGTGTTCCTGTGAGTCCGAATAGCGAGTCTTAGCACAAACACACCCCAACACCCGACTAAGCATCTTTAAAGGTGAAGGGTTAATTTGTGTCCCGACCCACTGCACAGCTGTAACATTCCCTGGTGGTAGGAGGACAAAATGACGGTAGCCAAGCGGGCACATGGGTGGCTGCTGCTAGACTCCTCTTAAGCCAAACAAGAATAGCCCTACTTCGAGGCGCTATATTATGTGACCATCAAGAGGGCATTTATGGTAATGAGATCTGGACATCTCTCTCCTTGGACTACATTCCAAGGTGTCAGAAGGAGGGTCATTCACAGGATACGAGGTGTCCTTTATGTCACCTCTCAGAGCACCCCTTCTTGCCTCTGCCCAAGCTCACCGGGGCATCTGAGGGCCCTTAGGAATAAGAACCTGCCAGTGAGCGGCCACCACTCGAACATGACTGTAGTGTCCTGCGAGACTGTGCTTTAATGATCCCTAGACTTGGTCGGACGCGCCGAGTCCTTTTACCATGTTTATGCCTTTGTAACTGCGTAATGTATCTAGATCGATACTGTTATGTGTCCCGGGACAGATATAATAGGATCAGGGCCAGGAAGAGAATTGGTCGCACCTTGCACTTTGCCATGCGCTATGCACTTTGTAGTGTGATGTATATGTGGCTATGTACCAGGTCTCAAAATCCGCTGCTATTCAAGGAGTGTGGGAATTTCTGTGAGTTCCGTCAAAACGTAAGTGCTGCGCCTATGCCACGATGCACTGCCCTGAACCTGGTGAGGCTAAATTGCTCTGAAGAGGCCGAAAAGTAGCGTGTCGGTACTACAGCAACAACCCGAAAACAATTTGGACAGAAGGTTCAAAAGACTGCCCACTCCCTCAAACCTGTGGGTGGATGTTCGAAGCAATTCGCAGGCTAAGCTGCAGGAGGCGTGCCCATGGCGGGAGTTGCCTTGCCCGTCTGAAACGGCACCTTGCTCCCCCCTTGGAACTAATGCAGGGTGCCCCCCCCTACCCCCCCCCCCGACTTGTAAAAACCTGCGTCATTGGAGTAATGCAAAACAGTGCTTGCACAACTAACAACCGTGACACTCCTATAAGTTAGACAATTCAAACCGCTCGGGCCCCCACAGCTCTAAGAATGGCCCTGGAGTAGGCACTAGTTATTTTCAATGTACACTGAATTAACAACCACCGTCGTGCTACATCTTCAAATCACACACAAATCGCACAAACAGCGCCACCATGTGGTAACAGTCATAAGCGCCGGTGACCGTGCCAGGCGCTAGAAACCCTCGGCTCAAATTAAGCGCTGCGAAATTACCGTCGAGGCGTCCGCATCCAAAAGCACTAGCGCTCAAAAAGTAACCTTAGGCTTAACATTCACCACGCTCAAGGTTTCTAAACTTGGAAGGGGTTGGCTCAGCCTTCCAATTTGCCAATTTTACTGAATAGAGTTGCTTTAAATTAAGTGAGAGCAACACGAATAGAAATAACAGAGTAGTATGAAGCTCTACTAAAACTACTATTTAAAAGTACCATACTAAATCTGATGCATCCATGCACCGGTCCGATTCCATACATTTTATATTAATGCGCAGTGCAACCTCGCTAAGGCACTTCCAGTGCTGTGGAGCAGCCCGAGCCTCCCGGACCACACATGCGGGCCGCGCCCGGTGCTGGCTGACAACTGCATTGTAACTCGGAGGGGGATCCCCTAATGGCTTGACCTACTCTTGCCCCGCCGGCCCGACGAGGAAGGACATGCACGCAGCTCCACCCCGCCCACCTGAGGAGGCGACACCCTGGATACAGCGCCTTGGACCCCAGTAATTTACCTTAACAGAAAACCGCTGCCCAGAGAAATGGCCGGTCGAGTTTCTCCCCCCTCTGCAGCCCCCAACATGCCGCCGCCTACGACCGGGGGCGTAACACAGGCCCCCGCGGGGTGGGGGTGAGAGTGGGGGCCGAGCTGAAGGCGTAATTTTACGAAATAAACATTTGCACTGAGTGCAGATGGGCCATTCACCAACTGTACGACTCATTGCTGTCTTAGCAGAATTATTATAAGTTCTCCGTCATGCTTCCACAAATTTGGAACAATTTGCCCGAGCATCTTCGTAGGGAACCGGTCCTTCTCACATTTAGAAAACAACTCGAAACGCTCCTATTTAAGGAGACGCTAGTCACAGTATAAGTCTGTTGCCTGCCGACTGTCGTCTGTGCTTCTGGTCACTCTTTCTAACAAGGAGATCAGGTGAGGGAGCAACGCCGGGACACCACCGCCTTTCTCCGAGGCAGAGAAGAACTGCCTCGGAGAAACGCACCCTCGGTTTCGGATTCGGGGGCGTGTTTCTTTTTCTCTCCTCTTGCCATTGGCTGGAGGAGAGAAAAACACGCCCTGCGAAAAGCAACGAAAAAACACGCCCCCCGATCCGAAAAGGACGGGGCTTCAAGGGAGTGACTGGACCTCTTCTCCAGTGGCTGGCCAGCATTTAAGAGGCCAGCCAATGGAGAACAGGAGAGAAGAGGGGCGGGTGCAAGCCCCTCTTCTCAAAGACATTAAATCTCCGGACTTCCGGTCTGCCGACCGGATGGTCCCGAGACCTAAAAAGGTGAGCCACTGTTACCCTGGAAGAGATGGAAACTGCTATTTGATTCTTATTTAGGGGCATATTTACAAGCTGGTGATAAAAAATTATCGCCGATTTTGCGGCCGTTTTCGGCCAAAAAGCGGCGATAATTTTATCGCCTAATTAGCAAGGCCACGCTAACGTGTGAAACCTTGCTTTAGCGTGGGGATTCCTAACGCCCAGCTTTGCATCTCTAACGAGATGCAAAGTGGGCGTTCCTGACCTAATTATGACAAGAGAAATGTCGCTAAGCGACATTTCGCCTATCATCAATCCCCACGCATAGCAGCAGGAAAAGTAGCGATAACCCCTGTTATCGCTACTTTCCTTACGCCTGCTTCAGGACTAACTTAGCCATGATATCCTACGGAAGGTGGATATCATGGCTAAGTTTGTGAGTCCCTATCAGCAAGCTAACGCCACTCTACGTGAGATAATCTCACGTTAGGCAGTTAGCGTGAGGATTTTTATCGCAGAGGAGATAAGCGTTGCTAATAGCACGCTATCTCAGCGATAAAAATCCACGTTACCTGGCGATAATTATCCTCACGCTAAGAGCGCTGAGCGATAATTGTCGCCGGGTGTTGCTGATATGCCCCTATGTCTCTATGGGAGGTGAAACATTTTCGGCTCATAAGAGGCAAGCAATTCTCCTCCACAGTCTTGGAATTGAAGGACGCAATATATATGAAAGCATTGACACAATTCCAGTTGGCGGAAGGTGTTGGTAAACCATCTGACATATTTGAAATGTCTATAAAGATGTTAGAAATGTATTTTGGTCTGGACATCAATGTTGTCTTAGAGAGACACAGGTTCTTTATGAGGATTAAGGAACCCAATGAGAAGGTTGGAAACTATATTCCTCATTGAAAACACTTGCCCGCACCTGTGAATTTGGCGAACTTACTGATTCATTGATAAGTGATCAATTAGTCAGGTGCACCAACATTCCTAGAGTGCAGGAGAAACTCTTGTCTAGGAACCCTTCCCTCAAGGAAGCCATAGCCATCGTAGAGGGTATGGAAAGTACCTCTGGCTGGGTTAAAGAGATGAAAGCCCATAAAGCAGTGTCTGACGATACTCCTACTCCTAATAGTATTCATGAGCTAACTCAAAAGGAAATACTTCAAGACTCTATTGACAATGTCTCCAAGGCAGTACGTGGGACTAGAGTCAAACCTCCTACTGACTTTTCAAGGATGAAATGTTATAGGTGTGGGAGTCTTAACTACTCCTCCAATGACCCTAATGCTATGCTAGGACTACAACCTGCCACAAATGTGGTACCAAGGGTCACTATGCCAGGGTATGCAAGTCTAGTAGTAGATTACGCACAATAGAAAGTGTTGAGATCACTAATGATACTTCGAGAACGATTATGCTGAGCGTAAGAGGTGATGGTTTGGTAGATGCGGATCTCATTAGTATGCCTGAATGTGAAGTGGTGATAGGTGACAAATTATTTGTAGTTCTGGCAGATTCTGGCTCCCTTTTTACCATGTTGGGCAATGAACTTTGGGCCAAAACTTTTCCTGATATACAGCTGTTTGCCCCTGACATTAATCCGGTCAGCTATGGTGGCTCACACATTGACGTAATTGGGTATGCCATTATGAAGATACACTTCAAGGGTAGGGAAACCATTGGAAAGATCTATGTGGCCAAACGAGGTGATAACCTCCTAGGGTGGAGGCATCAAAGAGACTTGGGGATAATTTTCAACCCTAATGCTCGTTGTCCCTCTGACCAAGTCATGTTGGTTGATCACTCTGCAACCTCCAATAGGTTCTTTCAGGAGTTTCCCCAAGTCTTTTCTGACAACATTGGGTTACTTAAGGCCTACGAGCATCGTATTGTCCTTAAGCGGAATGGAATACCTGTCGTACACAAGGTTAGAAAGGTTCCCAACATGATGCTAGAACCTCTGAGAAATGAACTCAAGAGATTGGTAACTGTGAAAATAATTGAGGAAATCGAATTCTCTGAATAGTTGGCCCCAGTGGTTTTGGCCCCCAAGGATGGAGGGAAAAATATCAGAATGTCTGTTGACCTGAGGAGTCTGAACAAGCGGATATGGGTAGACCGTCAACCCCATCCTAATATAGCAGAGTCAATTAATATGCTGGATGGTGCAAAGGTCTTCAGTGTATTAGACTTGTCCTCAGTGTATCACCAAGTACTCCTCCATCCAGATTCTAAGCACTTAACATCCTTCGTGACACCACTGGGGGCATTCCGTTTCATCAGAATGCCGTTTGCGTTGGCCTAGGCGGCTGCCTGTTTTCAACACATTATAAAAGTAATCCTGGGAGACATGTCCAATGTCCTGTTTTTCCAGGATGACAGCTTAGTCTACGGAAGGAATGACTTGGAGTATGATAGTGTTTTGAGAGCTGTTCTGCAAAGACTAGCTGACAAAGGTCTGACTGTGAACAAGCTAAAATGTAAGATTGGTGTGTCCTCTGTCACATAGTTGTGACATGTTATTTCTGGGGAGGGCATTCAGCCTAAGCTGGATCTCGCAAAGTGCATTGCTGATGCCCCAGCACCAACTGATAAAGAACAGGTGAGGTCTTTCCTAGGCCTTGCCGAGTTTTATTCTAAGTTTGTTCAAAGTTTCGCCACCATTGTTGAACTGATCAGAGCCCTGCTGAGAAAAGGTATACAGTTTGCCTGGTCAGTGGAATGTGATGCGTCTTTTAACTCTATCAAGCAAGCAATAAGCAAGATGCCCACTCTTGGCCACTTTGATACCAAGAAAAAAAACTGTTCTGACAACTGGTGCTAGTTTGTGTGGTCTTGGAGCAGTGCTTTCCCAGATCGATGGAAACGAGGAGAAAGTTGATGCATTTGCCTCTAGGGCACTAAAAACAAATGAGCAGCAGTACTTCTGCATCAAAAGGGAAGCTCTGGCCATAGCATGGGCAATAAAGCATTACACGTTTTGCTTATGGGGAATACCCTTTTTGGTGAGATCTGATCATTGCCCTTGGTTCAGGTATTTTCTTGCATGGAGAGTGAAAGACTGACACCCAGGCTTAAACGCTGGAGCGAAGGATTGGAAGAATTTAATTGCCAGATACAATACCTTCCTGCCTCTGCCAATAAGGCTGCGGACTGCTTGTCAAGACTGCCCATTGAAAGTTACAAGGATGTTATTGAAATGGAACCTGTTGGGGTTTGTTGGGTCAAGGAGCCTGCTATCAAAGAACTTGAATGGGAAAATGCCTTATCTGAGGATGTGTTGCTTCCTCTTGTGGTGGGTTTGGTCATCAAGGGTTGGCCTGACTGCAAGAAGCTTCACTCTGATTTATTGCCTTTCTGGTCTATCAGAAATGAACTCATTCTCTGTCAGGGTCAACTCATGCGTGGTGAAAGAGTGGTACCCCATAATATCTTGAGACCCAAGCTTGTAAATATTGCCCATGAGGGACACTTAGGAAGAAATCTCACCAACTCCCAACTCCGAGAGAGGTATTGGTGGCCTAGGATGGATAGCCAAGTTGAGAAGGTGGTGAAAGAGTGTTGCCAATGCGCCACCAATGACAAATCCCAGGTCACCAACACTGCTCCCTTGTCTCCTGTCGAGATCCCACGAGAGCCTTGGATTAAGCTTGGTCTGGATCGCATGGGTCCCTTTGAGCTATTAGGACACGCAGAAAAATATGTAATTCTTTTAGTGTATTACTCATCCAAGTTTGTTTCTACCAAATGTGTGAGTTCGGAAAGCACCAGAGTAGTTCTTGATTTCCTTAAAGATGAGTTTGCCAGTGAGGGTATTCCTCGTTTCCTCATCACAGACAATGGTGTGCAATTCATCTCACAGGAAATGCAAAACATTTTAAAGGAATTTAGCATTATTCATCAGAAAACCGTGCTTTATGCGCTGCAGGCCAACGGACTCGCGGAGCGCATGAACAGGGTGGTTAAAGCATGTGTGCAGAGGGCAACTGAAATGAAGGTTCCTCTCAAGGGTGTCCTGAGATTGTAATTGTAAAATCACTTGTATAGCGCATGGCTACCCGTAAGCATCCCAGCGCTTTTGGTACAAAGTGAGCCTAGGGTTAAATCACATCACATTGTTTTACCGCATTAAATTCTGGGGAATAGAAATGTTTTGAGTTGCTTCCTAAACTTAAGGAAGATAGGTTCCAGTCTCAGATAATCCGGGAGGGAATTCCATTCTTTTGCTGCTTGCAGAGAGAAGAGTCGGCCGCCTGAGCGGGCTCGTTTTATCCTCGGGATAATTGCCAGATTATGTTCGCTCGATCTAAGCTTACGTTGGGGCCTATAAGGATTTATCATGTTTTCCAATATGGAAGGACCTTCTCTATGTAGGATCTTATGTGTAATGCAGAGCGATTTAAATCGCACCCGCTCCTTCACCGGGAGCCAGTGGAGCGATCTCAAGGCTGGCTTCGCCGACATATATCTACTAGTGCCCGTTAAGATCCTAGCAGCATAATTCTGGGACACTTGCAAGGTTTTAAGAGTGGAAGTTGGGGCCCCAAGATATATAGCATTCCCGTAATCGATTCGGGATAAGACCAACGCCTGGACTACGGTCTTCCTTGCTGTTTCTGGAAGTTGGGGCAAAATTTTGCGTAGGGATTTCAGTATCCCATGACAGACTGCAGATGTCTTTCTGGCTTGATTCTCGAAAGATAAAACATTATCAAGCCAAAAGCCTAGGCTCTTTATTTCTGTCTTAGGTGATGGTATAGCGCCCATACTGGTAGGCCAGGCAAGATGGTCGGGAATATCCTGTCTGCCTAAGAGCATCAGCTCCGTTTTTCCTCCATTGAGTCTCAATTGAGACAGATTCATCCAATTTACCACCGTATCCAGACAATTTGCCAGGTTGTTCGGCCGGGACTCTATTTGTTGCAGAGAAAACACCAGCTGGGTGTCGTCAGCATAACTTATTAGCTGGATGCCAAACGGGGCAACCAGTTCTGCTAACGGGGCCATGTACACGTTAAACAGTGTGGGGCTGAGGGATGAACCCTGTGGTACCCCACACTGTAACGGCAACAGGCGAGAACGGCTATTGCCCTCAAACACCTGGTAGTGTCTATCCTCCAGAAAGGATCTAAGCCACTTCCAGGCTTTTCCGGTTATCCCAAGATTCCGGAGTCGAGTCAGCAGCAGATGGTGGTTAACTGTGTCGAAGGCGGCACTGAGGTCCAGAAGGATAATGGCAGCGCTGCCACCTGCGTCCAAAATCCTTCTGGCCTCTTCCACCACCTTCAACAATGCTGTTTCAGTGCCTTGTCCCTTTCTGAATCCTGTCTGGGATGGATGGAGGAGATTATGCTTCTCCAAAAATGCCGCTAATTGGATGTTTATCAGTTTCTCAATTAACTTCCCCATCCCAGGTAGCAAAGATACCGGGCGATAATTCGCTAAGTCTTCGGGGTCGAGGTTCGGTTTTTTAATTAGAGATCTGACCATGGCCACTTTCCATACCTTGGGGACCGTAGCCAAATCCAGAGAGGCGTTAACCATCTTGGTTACCGATTCACTAATGGCAGGGAGTGCCTGATTTAGAATCTTCATAGGAGCTGGATCTCGTGGCGATCTACTTGGTGGGCACATCGCACTGCCCTCAATGCTGTTTTGAAAAAATCTCCTGTTCACATACTGAGAGGCAGAGTTGCCCTATCCAAACTCAATCCTGGTTGGTTACCTCTCATTGAAGGTCCTGTTTTGAATAAGGAGGAGGTGGGTGCCAAAATTGAGTCTTACCAAAAGAAGTACAAATATAGATTTGATTTTAAAAAATCAGCTAGAACAACAACATGGAAGGTTGGAGAGTGGGTACTCATAAAAAACCCACTTCTCTACAAAGTGAATTAATTCTGCAAACAATTCTACTAAAGAACTTTTTAAAACTGTCTCAAGTCTGGCCTCCTTCACCATGACAAAAGTTGAGGCAAGTCAGGAACTTTGCGATGACATCGCCAAGTTCTTTCTGAACAAAGTAGAAGCCATCTTTTTGAACTTTAGTCACCCTAACCCGGAGGAAGTAGGGGTGCGGTTGGGGGGAAAGCAGACAATTTCTGATCGCCCAACGGTTTTCAATAAATTTGGGGCACTGTCTACAGTAGACACTGAGAAGCTGCTCCTCTCCGCCCGATCAGGCTCCCCTTATGACCCATGCCCAGTCTCAATAATTAAACAGGCACAGGGGCCTGTGTCCTTAGTACTCACCCCATTGTTCAATACAATGTTTGAAGCCCGGCACTTCCCTAGTCCTTGGAAGCTGGCCTCGATATTGCCTATATTGAAAAAGCCTAACTTGGACCCAAAGGAGCCAAATAAGTTCCGACCCATATCTCGCCTCCCATTACCTGCAAAATTGGTTGAGAAAACCATGAACTCACAGCTTAGCGCCTTTCTAGTTGGAACCAATGCTCTGGACCCAACCCAATTTGGGTTCAGAGAAGGGCATAGCACAGAATCCGCCCTGATTAAATCTATGGAGGAGATAAGGGAGGCTGTGGACAGGGGAGGCAAGGCTGCTCTGATAATGCTGGACCTGTCTGCAGCCTTTGATATGGTCCATCATGATGTTCTGATGGACCGTTTGTCTGCTTGTGGTATTCAGGGCAAAGCTTATGATCCTATGAAAAAAGAGAGGGACCCAAACACCAAAGGAGAAGGGTACCAGAATAGACCAAAGTCACAGAAAAAACCCCTTTGGGTACACGTACATAGATAAATCCACACTCGCAATAGGATCCTTATCTCACCAATACATAAACAACAGATATATGACCCAAGAAATAAAGTGATCAAATGAAATCAGATGAATAATACAAATGTATGTTATGCAATATAAAAGATTTTAAAAAATCACAGAGGTTAAAAATCACAGTGTCTATCTAACTACGATTTGTGGCAAGAGTTAAAAAACCTATAGGTACAAAATACACTGAATTAAAAAAAACATACAACAATTATATACATTTCATCAAGTATTAGCAACAAACAAACAATGGGAGTAAGAGCAGAACAATACATCCAAGTTCCAGGGAGAGCCACTGAATCATACACAGATCAATTGTTGAATATAAAGAAATTCTTTATCTTTTCATTATTTCTCAAGAACAGTTGTCAACATGGATTTCAATGGACTTCCCTTATCAGCGCATCGACGCGTTTTAGTGGGCACTATATTTAGACCATCACCTTCTTCAGGAAATAACAATAACTCCCAGTATTAACATCAAATTCTGTGAACAATGATAAAAAAAAACAATTAGACATAACCATTAATCATTCATCCCTTGGTCTATACACATCGTCAAAATACCGGTGACAACAAAGGTTTCGTCAATTACACATCAACAACATCCATTCATCAGACATGCCCAATACATACAATAGTGCAAACAGGGCAAGTACCTTAGTGGTATCCATGAAAACTAGGCTAGATCAGCCTTAAATTGTATCAGAACGGAATATTTCTCTTTCTCCTCCAAATATCTGTAATGATATAGCCATATGTGCTTATCAGTCATGACGTTTCTACTGTTTAACAGTTATTGTTTCCCATTAGGTTACTTCAGTTGGTTACCTTATGTGTCAACTTCTACATGGCACCACTCGCCCACATCGCACGACGGCACGACCTCAACATCATCTCCTACGCCGACGACACCCAGCTGATCCTATCCCTCATCAAGGACCCCCACACTGCCAAAACCAACGTCCACGAAGGAATGAAGGCCGTCGCCGACTGGATGAGGAACAGCTGACTGAAGCTGAACTCGGACAAGACGGAGGTCCTCATCCTCGGCTCCACCCCTTGGCCTGGGATGACTCCTGGTGGCCGACTGCACTAGGAACACCCCCAACACCCACCGACCATGCACGCAACCTGGTGGTCATCCTCGACTCTACCCTCTCCATGACGAAGCAGGTCAACACCGTCTCCTCCTCCTGCTTCAACACCCTCCACATGCTTCGCAGGATCATCAAGTGGCTCCCCACCAAAACAAGAAGGACGGTCACCCAGGCCCTTGTCAGCAGTAGACTGGACTATAGAAACGCACTCTACGCAGGAGCCCCGGACAAACTTCTGAATCGGCTCCAACGCATCCAGAATGCCTCCGCACGCCTGATCCTCGACATCCCTCGCCGCAGCCACATCACACCTCACCTGGGAGACCTACACTGGCTCCCTGTCAACAAGAGGATAACCTTCAAACTCCTCACCCATGCACACAAGGCACTCCACAACACCGGACCAATGTACCTCAACAGCCAACTCAGCCTCTACACCACCACCCGCCAGCTGCGCTCCGCAGACTGCGCCCTCGCCACCGTCCCCCGCATCTGAAGAGTGACCGCCGGCGGCAGATCATTCTCCCACCTCGCCGCCAAGACATGGAACACCCTCCCCATCCGCCTGCGGCTGACCTTCTGACCTTCAGAAGACTTCTCAAGACCTGGCTCTTTGAACAGTAACAGCTTCCCCCCTCCCCCCCGGCGCCTTGAGACCCTCGTGGGTATGTAGTGCGCTTTACAAATACCATGATTGATTGATTAATTGATTGATTGTGTCTTAATCAGCACGACTCCACGGGCACTACTCGCCTCAAGATTCCACGTTAAAAACAGATACTCTGGGGAGGAGCCTAGCGCGCAACCAAGATGGCCGCGTAGGTGCGAGGCTCCCGAGGACCTCCGCAACCTCCTACGTTTATCCTGTCTTCATCCTGCATCGGTTGAGGGGACTGTGTCGGTGAGCCTGAGCCGAGGTGGTACCCGTTTCCCGTTTTCGAATCGGACCTCGGGTGCCGGAGTGAGCACCGATTGAAGTTTGCGGCCTACTTCTCTCCTGACCCCGGATTCGCGTTTGGGGTCGACCCAGTGGCAAAGTGAACAACAACGGCGGGCTGGGCCTGGCGAGTCACGTACCCCACACTTTCACTTTCACTTTCGCGCCCCCTTGCCGTTTTCGCAAGTGGGATCACGGCGCTCTTTGTGTTGGGGTGGCCTCGCTGGGAGACCCTGCCTGCCTGCCTGCTGTGGCCCGCTCTGCCGTCCTGGGGTGGCCCCCCGGAGCTCGCGGCCTTGATTGCTTGCTCTCCATTGCGTGGCTGGTGTGGGTGTGAGACCCGCGACGATGGCCACGAAGCAGGATGGGGATCGGTTGAAGGCCAAGTCGACCCGGCGTGGCACCGCACATCAGGCTAACATCATGGACCGCTACACCCTCCCGAAGGGGTCTCCCGGCGGATCGCACAAGTCCTCTGAGTGCCCCCCGGATGCCCCGGATTTGCCTACGGATCTGTCTCTGCAAGACGTCATGAGCGCCATTGCTGTGATGAAGGCCTCGGTGGGCCAGCAGTTTGACACTTTAGCGCACAAAATCGACGCGGTCCTCATTGATGTCAACCTTGTGAGAGCTGATCTCTCTAAGACTAACGACCGGGTTGATTCTTTGGCCCACACCGCGTCGGGCCTTACGACTGAGGTGGCGGCCCTTCAAACGGAGGTGCACCGGCTCCGTCAGGCAAGTGCGCTCATGGATCGGCGCCTGGAGGACTCCGAGAGCCGGGCCCGGAGGAATAATATCCGCATCATCGAAGTACCCGAGGGACGGGAGGAGTCGGCGGCGGATCTCTTTGTGGAGGACCTGATCACTACCCATCTCCAGCCTCGAGGACCGAGTAAATTCTTTGCCGTGGAGAGGGCCCATAGAGTTCCCGGGGGCAGACCGAAGGTCGGAGCCCCTCCGCGGCCTCTTATTGCCCGTATTTTTAACTTTCGGGACAGGGATGCGATTTTGCAAGCTTCCAGACTGCAAGGGCCGATTAAGCTGGAGAACATGGAGGTGAACTTTTATCCTGACTTCACCCAAGCGGTCCAGAAGCAGAGACTGAGTTTCCTGGGTGTCAAGCGGCGGCTTCGAGGCATGAACTTAAAATACGCCATGCTCTTCCCGGCCAGGCTGCGGGTGGAGGTGGATGGTCGCACTCACTTTTTTGACCGTCCTGAAAGGGCCGGGGACTGGCTGGACACTTTGTCTGGGGGTCATGATCGGGATGGTGGGGGGGGCTGCGGGAGGAGACTGCCCACCGGACCGGGTCTGAGGTACTGATGCGGGGGCTCACTCCGGATGATGCTGCCACTTTCGGCCAAGCTTAGGGTCTTTTGTTTGTTGTACTCGTCTTCCCTCTTTTGGAGGCGGTGCGGGGTCCTGAGGGGGTGCTCTTTCCTCCTCTAGGGGGTCTAACTAGTTCCAATTATATAGGGGCGACAGGCACACTGCAAGTTGGGGGGGCTGTCTGGGCTCATGCAGGGGTGCAGGGAGGGGGGAGTTTTGTTGGGGCGGTTGGGTTGGGGTGGGGCATTGTTCATTTGTACCACAAGGCAAAAGTATTGTTGTGCTATTCCTAAAGTGCTCTCGGGGGGACGATTGATCGCTTTCGGCTATGATGGGGGGTAGGGGACTGAGTCTTTTGTCCTGGAATGTTAATGGACTGGGGGACAGGATAAAACGGGGGGTGGTCCTGCAGTTCCTAAAACGAATTTCACCTGATATCGTTTTTCTGCAGGAGACACACCTCATTGGCAACTCCTTTCGTGCTATGAATCGACGGGGCTACCGCCTTCTGGCCCATTCGGGCTTCACGTCTGTTCAAGGGGTGTGGGCATCATGGCTAAGACCTCGCTCCCGTTGGAAGTTGATGAGGTGCTCCATGATGACAGGGGACGTTACACGGTTCTGGTGGGTAGAATGGAGGGCAGAGTGATTGTTTTTGTTTCTGTCTATGTCCCGCCAGGGTTGCAAACGACTACTTTTGCGGATCTGGGGCACCTCCTCCTTGGCCTTCCGGAGGGGATTCTAGTGGTTGGGGGGGATTTTAACGCTGTGGTTTCCGGAACTGAGGACCGTCACCCCCCTAGGGATCTCCCCCGTGCCCAAGCGTGGTTGTCCGGCCTCTTGGATACCTTGGGGCTGGTGGATTGTTGCCGTTTGAAACACCCTACACAGATACAGTACACCTTTCATTCCGGGGCCCATGGCAGTCTCTCGAGGCTAGATTATGTCCTGGTGCCAGCGGCGCATGCGGGGAGTGTCGGGGAGGTGCGCCATTTGGCGCGGGGTATTTCAGACCACTCCCCGCTCCTGTTGCACTTCGACATTCTCCCGAGGGGGGAGGGTAGGATGGTCCCGATTAATCCCTGGTACCTGCGTGACCCCACCATTCGCGCAGAGTTGGTTAAATCCCTTAAGCGATATTTTGACGATAATGTGGGGTCTGTGTCATCGGCGGTCTCTCTGTGGGAGGCGTTCAAGACGGTACTCCGGGGGGAGGCCCTGTCCCTTATTTCCCATTCCCGGAAGCGCGAGCGGGAGGAGGTGACCCGTGTTGAAACTGAGATAACCGAGTTGGAGGGTGATCCTGAATGTGGGGTGATGGATGACAAATTACATGTTCTCCGACTCAAGCAGGCGGCCTATAAGGCCCTCGTCACGGAGGCGGCCAGGGGCCTCAGTAGAGAGCAACAGGGGAGACTGTATGATGTGGGTGATAAGGCTGGTAAATTGATTGCGTGGCTGGATAAAAAGGAGAGAGCGAGTCGAGTTGTCCCGTCGATTGAGAAACTGGATGGTGTGTGTGTCACTGAACCGGAAGAAATTGTTGATTGCTTCGCAGAATATTTCCGTGGGGTGTATTCCCCGGTGTCCTCCCGCTCGGAAGAGGATTCCCATGCCCTGCTCAGGGATATCGCGCTGCCTTCCCTTTCGGAGGAGGACAGAGTGTCGTTGGACGCCGCCCCAACATCTGAGGAAATTGCCCTCGCCATACGTTCGGTCGCTTCCGGCAAGGCCATGGGTCCTAATGGTCTCCCCATCGAATTGTACAAGCTGCGACCGGATACGCTGGCGCCACATCTCCGTGCTATGTTCCTCGCGGCCCGTTCGGCGGGTTCCCTCCCGCTAGACCAGCGTCTGGCTACTATCGTGGTTATTCATAAGGAGGGGAGGCCGCGGGACCGGGTCACGTCCTACAGGCCCATTTCGCTGCTGAATGCGGAACCCAAAATTCTCGCCAAGGTGTTGGCCAATCGGCTGGTTGGCGTGGTGTGCTATCTGATTCACCAGGATCAGTCCGGCTTTATCCCTCATCGCAACACTGCGCTCAACCTGCGGCGTTTGCATGGGGTGCTCGCGCGGGTCCCGTTCATACGAGAGCCGGCCATTTTGGCGTCCCTGGACGCCACTATGGCGTTTGACACACTTGAGTGGCCATATATTTGGGCGACACTGGCGAAGTTTGGGTTTGGCCCGGGATTCATCGGTTGGGTGAAATTGTTGTATTCCGGACCACTGGCGCAGGTGGCGGTGAACGGTAGAGTGTCGGCTCCGTTTGAGCTGGGCAGGGGCACGCGGCAGGGCTGCCCGTTATCACCGCTCCTCTTCGCGCTTGCCTTGGAGCCCCTGGCGGAGTGGCTGCGGTGGCATCCTTCTATCCGTGGTCTCCGATGGACCCCCGAGTATGAGGATCGCGTATCTCTTTACGCTGATGATATTCTTTTATACCTGGCTTCCCCGCGTAAATCGCTGATTGTACTAGTTGATGTATTGCACTCATTTGGCCTCAACTCCGGCCTAGTCATCAATTGGGCTAAATCTTGTGTGTATGTCCTCTCTGGGGAGGTTCCTATCCTTCCGCGGGGTTGTCCTATCCAGATCGCTCCGCAGGGATTTAGGTACCTGGGTATCTTCATTACCCTGGACGCGGAGGCCCGATATAAACAGAACTTGCTTCCCCCCCTCCAGCGCCTGAAGGATGACGTGGCGCGTTGGAGGCGCTTGCCGCTCTCGCCGCTCGGCCGGGCGGCATTGTTTAAGATGATGTCGCTGCCACGTTTCCTGTACGCTTTACAGAATACAATGGACGTTGTCCCGGCGCGCTACTTTCGCGAGGTGGAGAGTTTGCAGCGCCGCCTGTTCTGGGAGGGTAGGCCGCGTATCGTCCTGGCGAAGCTGACGCTCCCGTGGTACGACGGGGGGGTTGCCCTCCCAGACATCAAGCGATATTACTGGGCCTCCCAGCTGGCTGCGATAAATCACGGCCTTTACGGGCCCGCTCTAAACCCGGCCTTTGAGATGGATAAACTGTTACTGCCGGGTGGCGACTATAATCGGGCGCTTTATTCTAGCTCGCTCGACGCACGTCTGACGGGCCCCACGCGGGTCATCGTACGAGTGTGGCACGCGGCAAACTTGGCGATGGGGTGGAAGGATCGGTTGACCCGGGCGACGCCACTATATGCATCTGAGCGGCTGGGCTCCCTGTGGACCTCGAAGGGCTTTGAGAAGTGGGACATGATAGGCATCAGCAGGGTGGGCGATCTCTGTACGAGGGGGGGATTCAAAACATTCGATGTGCTGCAGACGGAATTCCAGTTGCAGGACAGGGAGTACTTTCGATATATGCAGATCCGTCATGCGTTGTGCTCCGTATTCCCGGACGTTGCCTCCATCCCGGAGTACTCCCCTCTGGAAGATAGAGTGCTAGATGGGCATGTACCGGACGGCACGATTTCATTAATTTACAAAAAGCTCATCAATGATCGCTCGGGACTGCTGACTAGCCTTCGTGAGGCGTGGGGGGCTGATGGATTGGAGCTGGATGACGAGGACTGGGTGTCTGCGGTGGCCTCCCCGAAAGAGGTGGCCATACCGGCTCGCCTTCGCTTCGTCCAGCTCAAGATACTCCATAGGGTCTATGTTACGGGGCCGAGTCTGATGCGTATGGGCTATGCTGTGGACGGGTTGTGTAAGCGTGGGTGTGGTTCTTTGGGGACCTTTCTCCATATTTTGTGGGAATGCCCGGAGGTGGCGCGATTCTGGCGTGGTGTGCATGAGGTTTTGCAGGCAGTCACGCATGTGCCGCTGCTGCCCGAGGCGAGGAGATGTCTCCTGAATGTGTGGGAGCCAACCGACTACTCAGTGCCGCAGACGTGGTGGGTGACTCTGGGATATATGGTGGCCAAGCGTGATATTGCGCAATTGTGGGGTTCCCAGAGGTCACCGACTGTCTCGGCGTGGAAGGACAACATGGATTGGTGTATGTTTCGGGAAAAGGTGGTGTATGTTGCGAGAGGTAAGCCTGGGAAATGGGTGAAAGTGTGGGGCCCCTGGAACGCCTACCGTGGGGAATCTGTACCCCGCTGCTGACGCCTGATCCGTCACCGGCCCCGTCTCCTTAGCCTGCTTGTCTTCCTGGTTCTGGGCATTGAGTCCACTTTGTCTCCGTCCCGACCTATCCCCCCCTTGCTATTCCTGTGGATCGGTAGGGTCCCCCCCGGGGGAGCACATGCTGCTGTTTCCGATTGTGGGTTGCCTTGTGGACTTGTTTTTTCGTTATTTATATAAAAATGAAACCGTTGTGTGGGGTCCGGATGGTGTGGCTGCCAACGCTTCTTTCAACTCCTGTGATCTCTCTTCTGCCGCAGCGTGTGTTCTACTGTTTGTATTATATGCTCTTCCTGTTTGCTAGCGGCCGGCCTGAAGGTTGTAGGCCCATCTTTGTATATCTTTTGGATTCTGTAATAAACGGTTTCAACAAAAAAAAAAAAAAACAGATACTCTGACTTTTCAGTATGACATTTATCCAATACCTATTATAGAGAAAGGGAGAGCAGTCCTCATTCTCAATGTTCTAACTACAAGGGGCGTTATAGTGTACTTTCTTAAAATACCTTGTCTTTGTAGATTTACCTCCAAGCTTAAGGAGCAGGTGAAAGGAACTTCTGGCTCATTTCCTTTTCTATTTTCAAATATCCAGCCTGCCTCCAATATCTATTATCAGGAGAGAAGAGTATTTACTGCTTATATCCCAAAGAAAGAGGGAAACGCTGTTTTTCGTTAAAAATACCTCCCAGTGATTTATTACCTCCAAATGTTGATAAGAATAGGTATGCGATTAATAGGTCGTATTCTTGCTTTTCATCCGACCCACTTCTGGTGTACACAGTTTTGATGGCAAATCCGTTCTGGTATCTACAGGAAGAAATAGCTGAGCTGAGAGGTCTACTAAATTTTTACGATACTATATAAAATGCCTCATTTATTCTGAAACAGGACAAGACAAAGTTATATAGTCAAGTCCTGGTGGCTCCGGGATAACACACAAATCTTGCTTACACTAGCAAGCGAACTGAACCACAATGGTGTTCTCCTTCCCCCATTCCAGCTATTTGGGTTCTGCTAACAAACCACCTAGCTACATCCCACATCTTACCTCTAATGTGCTGAAAGAATCGGGGTATATGCCTCCGTTCCACGATAGTACTTGACTGCGAATACAAACCGAATATAAATCCTCTTTTATACCAGTCACATGACCACCGCCCTCAATCATCTTCTGCACCACCTCCCTTATCCCGTTTACCCACCCCATCCCTCCACGTCCCCACACACCCTCCGCACTCCCACCCTTTTCCTTCGTGCCTCCCAACACTCCGTGCTCCGCTCTCCTCTCCCTGGAAAATAAACTTGATTCTCTCATCTCTTCTATCTCCCAGCTTGTAGCGTCTATCTCACTTTTAAGCGCCAAGATGTCCCCCTTCCCTAATATCCTCCCGAGGAGTTCTGTGCTCCCGTGCCCCAATAAAGCCAACCACAGTCTGTCTTCTACAGGCATCTCCAACTTACGAGCCAGCTACAAGTCCACCAGCATCACCCCCCCTCCACCATCCTCTCCTAAGAATTCTACGCAGTTCACTATTCAGACTATCTCCTCTGTCAGAACCTACCAGCCTCCCTCTTACCGGACACCCTCATTCAAGAATCTCATCCCTATCTCCCTTAACAGCCCTAACACCCCTGTCACCAAAACAGTTGCGTCAGAGCTGCACTGCTTGCTCCACGACTGCAGATCTGCAATCAAACATAAATTGGAAATCTCTGACATTATCACCCTCCAGAATCTTGACATGTTCTTCCTCACTGAGACCTGGTTCAATGACTCCTCTCATACTTTGTTTGATCTTCTGGTACCCACCGACTACTCTATCCTCAGAAATGACAGACCAGACAAATTGGGGGGCGGTGTCGCTATCATCTTCAGGAATTCCCTTCAAATGAAAGTCTTCCCTACCATCCAATTCCGCACATTCGAATGCCTATCCCTAGAACTTCAATTACATCATGGCTCACCCTTTAGATTCCATGCCATCTACCACCCGCCCGGTAACTGCTCTGCCTTTGTGGAGGAACTCACTCATTTCTTCAGTGACCAATTTTCCCAAAATGACAGGCAGATATTCCTGGGTGATTTTAATCTCCATTGGGGCTCTCTGGAAGACTCGGCTGCCAACAAGCTTTCCACCTTTCCCTCAGCCAATGATCTATTCCAACATTGCTCAGAAACCACTCATTCCAAGGGCTCAATTCTGGATCTTGTCTTATCCAAAGCAGACCTGCTGACTACTGCTCCCCCTATCCATGTAGACTGGTCTGACCACTTCTTTGTTCCCTTCCGTTTTCAACTTTTGCACGTTATAAAGCTCGGTCAACCTAAAAGAGCTACTACCTGGTTCCGCAACACTAAAAACATTGATCTTGTCACTTTTTGTGACTCTGCTATGCGGTCACTTCCTAAACTTGACCCCAACATGGATGTCAACGTTCTCACCTCTCAGTGCCTCTCAGTCCTAGCTGTCGAAATTGACAATGTAGCTCCACTCCAAAGCAAAAGGCAAAGACCCACCCCCTCAGCACCGTGGTTCAATAAAGCCCTCTATGATGAAAGGAAAAACCTTAGAAACCTGGAGAAAATCTCCTTCCACCTCTAATCTCTCTCATTTACGTTCAGCAAGATCCAAATACCACAACCTCATCTTCCATGAAAAAGCATCACATTTCAGATCCCTCCTCAACTCAGCCAAAAACAGACCCAAAAACTTTTTGACCTCATCAAAAATCCAAACTGTTCTCCCCTAACTACTAAGCCTGAGGACTCCATAAAGAAAGCAGCCGATTTTGCTATTTTCTTTGATGAAAAGGTCAAAGCACTGGTGAATCAGGCTGCCCACCCCACCCCCTTTGAGGAGCGGAAATCCTTAGTCATCTGGCTTCACTTTGACGTCATCTCGGAAGATAAACTCCTCAAATGCATCCTCGAAACCAAACCATCCAACCATTCTTCTGACCCCATCCCTAGCGGCATCGCCATCGATTTCTACACCCATACTCTTTCTTACTGGACCAGGCTAGTTAATCTCTTCCTCAGTCAAGGCTCCCTCCCTGTCGCCCTTAAATCAGGACAGGTTACCCCTCTTCTAAAAAAACCCTCCACTGAGGCGAACGACCTCAACAACTTTCGCCCTATCACCAACCTCCCTTTTCTGTCGAAAATCGCAGAAAAATGTGGCCCTACATATTATGGACAATAATCTCCTCGACATTTTCCAATCTGGCTTCATCCAAAATTGCAGCACTGAAACAGCCCTGCTGCAAGTGATTGATTATGCACTGCATATACTCGACTCTGGGGAATCGTGCCTTCTGATTTTTCTAGACCTCTCTGCAGCCTTTGACACTGTTAATCATAGTACCCTCCTGAACACTCATCAACAGAGAATGGGATTGGATGGCACAGTGCTTAAATGGTTTGCCTCTTTCCTCTCGGACAGATCCCAAATGATTAGGATAGCGAACAGTCTTTCATCCCCATTGGCTGTAGGTCAAGGCGTCCCTAAAGGTTCTATCCTGGCACCCACCTTGTTTAATCTCTACCTGGAACCATTAGGGAACCTCCTAAGCAAATCTGGGATCCATTACCATCTATATGCGGATCACACTCAAATCTACCTCAAGGTGTCTTCCGCACATGATCTCTCACTACTCACTCTACTCTCAACTTCATTTACAATTGGAAGTTAGGTCACCAACTCATTCTAAATCCCGCCAGAACTGAATTCCTCCTCCTTTCTACCTCTCTCTCACCTCCTCCCGTTCAATCGTGGATCGATCAGCTGAAGTTACTAAACAGCAAACCCATCATTGTCGACAGCGCTAAATCCCTGGGTGTCATTCTCGACAAAAGACTCAACCTAATCTGCCACATCAACTCTATTGCCAAGAACGCACGATACCAGTTGCGCCTCCTGTGGGGGATCCGTCGGTACTTCCAGAAGAAAGACTTAAAAACCTTGGTACAATCGCTGGTTCTCTCAAGACTGGATTATTGCAATTCTCTCCTGACAGGCCTACCTAAATACCACCTCTCCCCTCTCAAATCCATCCTCCATTCAGCAGCTCGCTTCATTTCAGGGTCTAAACGAAGCGACCACGTCACCCCTATCCTGTCCGCTCTTCGATGGCTTTCGATTGAGGCAAGATCCATTTACAAAACTGCCTGCATCACGCATAAAGCCTTACACACGTCCTCCCCTCGTTACCTGGCAAACACATTGAAATTGTCCGGAGGCTCTCGACCCTTTTGCAATGCGGAAAAGCTGCTGCTTGAGCCCCCCATCTTCAAAAGGGAAAGACCGATGGCACAATCCTTCTCAGGCAATGCGGTGAGAATCTGGAACTCACTTCCCCCATTGCTCCGTGCCACCTCCTCTACCCGGATCTTCAAAGCTGATCTCAAATCTCTCCTCTTTCAAAGACACTTTGAGAACTAATACCTTCATTCTTAGGCCCCTTTTGGAAGTTCGCTCCTCATTGTAAATTTTTTTATTTTTTCCTGTACATTCCTCTCCCCTGCGTGCTTTATCAGAATTTGTGTCTATGTAACCTTCATTTTTAGTCTCCTGTTTTTCTTTGTAATGTTTTATTGTGTTCCACTGTTCTTTTGTAACGTAACTGGCTCTATTGTACAGCACTACTGTTTTTCTTTGCAATGTTTTATTGTGTTCCACGGTTCTTTTGTAATGTAACTGGCTCTATTGTACAGCGCTCTGACACCTTCGGGTATGGGATTTCTGGTTGGCTAGGGCTTGCGCCAAAGCCAGGCAGAAACCACCACTCTAGTCAGGGCTGGGGAGTTACACGCCAAAGATAACCCCTGCTCACCCCCTTGGTAGCTTGGCACGAGCAGTCAGGCTTATCCCGGAGGCAATGTGTAAAGCGTTTGCGCGCGCACCCAGCAACAACACCCAAGGCCCACCACAAAAGAAACTCCACACAAGGTATTATATAAAAATAGCCTTTGTATTATACCAAAACACATTAGATAATAAATACACACTTTACAATGTGCCACTGGCACAGGCAGAATTTACAGGGGAATTATCTACATGGGACAGGGCCTCATGGACCACTGTCAGGAATAAGCACTTTTAGCACTAGCACGTTGTAGAATTAGCACTTTGTAGGAATAACACTTTAGAACATAGCACATACAATCACTGTAGCACCAATTAGAAAATGTAGCGCACAACCAGTAACCACTGGTAACAGGTAAGTACCACCTACGCAACCCTAACCACCTTAGGAAAATATTACGCAGGGAACCATGAACTTACTAGTTGTAACCTATACTAGGAAAAACCCTCTCCTACGCATAGGCACAGTTAGAAATAAACATAGCATAAAGGAAAGGCATATTGCGCAAAAGTACACCGGTAAACATAACCATGTACCCTAGGTGAGGGCACAACACAAGAAACTGTCCCCAGGCCAACTTGGCCTTTCAGGGGCTCACACACCCTTTGTCCAGCAGAGTCAGAGCTAGGAGGCGCAGGCTGCGCAAGCCAAAGCGTAAAGGGGGGCACAACCTAAATGTTGCAGCTGCCCACTAAGTGCTGGGCAGCTGGGAAAAGGCTTGGGCACCACGGTGCCTTTTAAATCAGATGGGTCGCACGTTGGAGCACACTAGCGCTCTAAAACAAACAGGATGCCCGGCGTGGGAGCCTTCTCTGGCTGTAGGTTGGCAAAGGAAATGCCCCAGCCACGTTGGAGCCTCACTCAGGCTCTAAAACAATGTGCCCCCGTGTTGGAGCCTCACAGGCTCTTTAACAATGTCGCCCCCAAGTCGCTGCCCCCTCCGTCAAGGAGAGGCGAGTCTCGTTGGAGCGGGCCGCTGCCAAGTGGGGCCGCTCGAGAATAAATGCGGACCGGAACAACAGATAACCCCTCGGGCCTCGGTTTGGGGCGACCCGCAACAGCGGGGTCACTCCGGCACGTCTTGGTCGGTGGAGCAGCCCTCTGTCAGGCGGGGCTGCTCGGGAGGGAGGCACTGGAGTGGTGCCTCGATTTGGCTTCCCCCCAGCCGGCGTCACTTACCGGCTCCTTCGGGCGGGGACTCCGCTTCACCCGGTCCCTCTTCTGGGACCGGGACTTGATGGGTGAGCTGACGAGGCTCCGGGCAGTGTTGCGGGGAGGCGGGGTGGGCTCCCGCCCTCCGCACCGGCCGCCACGCTTCTCAGCCTCTCCTCGGGTCAGGCTGAGGCGGCCGCTGCTGGACTTCCCCTTCGTAGTGGCTTCGGGGAAGGGCACGGAGGGGGCGTGAGCTCCCTTCAATCACCACGCGGCTCCCTCGGTCGAGCCTCCCGTCACGGAGAAGCACTCTCTCCCGCTGGGCCAATCCCAGCGCGGCAGAGAGATGACGTCGAGGAGACTCCGGGCCAGCGGCAGTGATTTTCTTCTTCTCCCCTTACCGAAGCGCGGGGTGGGCTCCCGCCTTCGTTCCAACGCCAAAGCTGATAAAAATAAGCGGGGTGGGCACCCGCCAACGAGCGCCACAATGCGGGGTGGGCACCCGCGACAATTCAAGGGCAAAAGCGGGGGAATCCCACGGCGGGGTTCCCTTGCGAATTATCGCAGCTCAGCGCTGCCTGCCCAACGACGGCAGAGCTCCTCAGGGCAGAAAGGAAGTCACTGTCCAACTAGCGCTCTTCAGAAATGGGAAATAAAGCGCCAACAGGCGCAGAAGTTTCAGATAGTCAGGGAAAGATGAAAAAGCTCTCCCCAGCAATCAAGGCCAAATTCAGGGAAAGTCTTTCAGAGGGCAGGGGGGCAAGGGCTGGGCCCAGGGGCCAGCTCACAGGGCCCTCCAGGCATGGAGGCAGTCCCCAGTGGTGGTCCTCCTGGCGCCCAGCAGCAGCAGCAGGCCCCCCTAGTTAGGATCAGCAGAGAGAACATTTTGTAAGGGGACACAGCCCCTTTTTATACACATAATACCTTTGTCTCATAATGCAGGGGAGGGGCGAACCAGATGCAACTGGTTCTTGAGCACTTTGTTTTGCTCAGCCCCTCTCCCTATTCATAGAACAGGCCAGGGTCATCAGTCGCACCACAGGGGGTGGAGCCAGCATTGTGTGGGGAAAGCCCAGCCCTATTCAGGTCCCAGGTGTACTCCTCCCACCCATCTGGCTGCTGATCTCCCCATTTACCACTGGGTGACTCCTCCTGACTCTGGGGATTCCCTAGCCCGTCACATGACCACAGCCAGCCAATCGCCAGACAAGGCACACATCTCACACTGCACCCAGAAATGCCCACTTCTAGAAGTGGCACTTCCACACTAGGTACATTGATGCCGCCCACATCATCGCGCAGCATTTCATCACACGAGTCCGTTCATACCAAACTCGGCCCTGCACTCCCCACGCATCAGGAACTACCAGGGTCACACACATTCCCCATTCATTCCTATGGGAGGGCAGGCCAGTCTAACTAAACCATAACCAGAGCGCACACGCTTTCCACTGGGACACAGTGTGAAAGCACCTAGGGGCCTAAAACCACTAGTCCTCCATAGGGAAAAAGCTAATATACTCGCAAAACGTTTAGGGGTGAATCTGCCAGAAGGGCCAAGTCCAACACCGCGCTTTAAAAATACACACAAATAAACCACACTCCAAGGGAATTGGGGGAAAACATGGCGGCCAGCTAGGAGACTGGTCGGGAGTGCTGTAAGGTGGCGTGCTGGATGAAAGTGATTCGAGCGGTCTGAGCGGCGCTGGCGGCGCTGGCGGCGCTGGCGGAAATATTTTGAGTGTCTGGTGAAACCCTTCAATATCCTAACTAGTGTCCATATAATATTGGTGCACTATCGCAGCAAATTTTGGAAATACAGGGGAACTGACCCGTAGTGCATGGCGAGCGCGAACGCGTACGCTACGGACGAACAACACGCACCTGAGATCCCGGCTGCCACGGAGGCGGGGTTCCCGGAGGTGGCGTCGCAGGACTACTCCACAGCGGCAAGCGGAGCGAGTCGAGCAGTAGGGTCCGGACGCTGGAACCGAGCGGTTTTTGAACGAGGTAGGGGGAGACGGGCAGTTTCTAGACTCCAGTTCAGCGCGGGTGGAGCGCTAGGAAGGGGAGCAGCCAGCGAACAAGCAGCAAACCCTCCCTCCTCCACGAAGTTTCAAGCTGACACGCTACTAGGCAATAACGAGCAAAAAGGTGGGGAGCCTGATACCGTTTTCAAATCAAAATTAAAACCAGCGCAAAAAACTAGTAAGCGCTATGCGCTTAGAAGCACAATTCAGCTAAAGGGAGGGGATGGTGGTGATTCACAATTAATTAGCAAACTGTCTAGCAATACAAAAAAACACACCCGGCAAACTCATAAATCGGGGGCACTAGGCAAGAAGACAACTTTTAATCCTTCCCTGAACGCATACTTCAAACCAGTCCCCAGGACTCTTATACTTACGAGAGGTCAGAGTTTAGTAGATTTGGCAGGTTTAGAAAAAACAAAAACTAATCCAGACTCAGCGTGGTCTAAGGGTAGTTTAGACGATTGGTCTGACTACCTCTCTCCTAATAGATATAACCCTTTGGAGATGGAGGCAGGTAACCTGGATTTGGGAACAAACGAGGAGCCCCGGGTCCCAATAGATATTTCTAGTTTGGGGGATTCAGACGCTACGGTTGTTCATCCTGATTTACAGGACAATTCTTCAAGCACTATCATGTCAGAGGAGGCCCATACAGACACAGTTGTTATCGCCCTGTTAAAAAAGCTTGATTTAGATATGCATAAGGGTTTTGAGGAGTCTAAGGCTAAGCAAGATGGAATTAGGGAGGCGATCGGTCTGTTGGAAGCTAAGACCACTCTTGAGACCGAGGTTAAGGTTATGCATGATAAACTGGAGGAGAATAGTAAGGAGCTAACGCAGGTTAAAGTCAGAGAAAAGGTTTACGAGGAGCGGCTGGAAAGATTGGAGAATATGCAGCGAAGAAACAATCTAAAAATTTTGAGGCTTCCAGAGGGGAAGGAAGAGGCTGATTTAAAGGGTTTTATTGTGCACTTATTAAAAACGGAGTTACAGCTGAGTGAGACTGAAGAAGAGTTATTGCAGGATATACAGAGGGTGCATCGTGATCCTTTTAGATTAAATCCCAACCGCTCGAAACCTAGGAAAATATTGATTAATTTCTTGACCTATGGGTTAAAAGAAAAAATCTTGGCGACTGCTTTGAAGAAGGGTCATTTGAATATTGACGGGGCAAGAATTGAGATAAGGTCAGATCTTTCAGCAGCAACAGCAAACAGACAATGGGAGTGTCAAGAATTCCTGTCATACGAGGGGAGGAAAACGGTAACCAGCGAAAACGGACTACATCTCCCAGGATGCTTAGCGGTTGAGAGGTTATGTAAACAGGAGAGCTGTTACATAACTCAAGGAAAACACGCCCTTATGTAAACAGGAGAGCTGTTACATAACTCAAGGGAAACACGCCCTTATGTAAACAGGAGAGCTGTTACATAACTCAAGGAAAACACGCCCTATAAAGGGAGGAACCGGGAGGTACAACGCTGTCGGATATTGTGTTCACACCGACGTACCTGCTTCGTGAAGAGCAGTGTTCCGGAGTGGTGCTCCAGTAAGGCAAGAACGGAGGTAGGTCGAGTCGTTACTCCCTGGGCCGTGTCTTGCCCCATCGTCACCTGTGAAGGACCCGGAAGCTCTACCGGTCAACCATTGAGCTTCGCTTTTTGACTCGGCTGAGTCCAAGCGCAGTGGCGCTTTTGCTGGTTGGAGTCGTAACTCCCAGCCCGACCAGAGACACAGGGACTGCCAGCTGTAACGCACACCAGGAGGTGTTTGCCGCGTTACAGACTCGGAAGTCCACAGGATCGATCGAGCGGCTGCTCTCGGTTCAGTCTTCTTGCTTGTGATTGGGGTATCGGTGACGCATCACCAGGAGGTGACTCCGCGTCCCGGTGCAGTCTGAGGAAGAGGTTGAGCGGCTGCTCCCTTCAGGTAGAGACCCCGGCTGGGTGTTTCCCTGACTCCTCGATTCTCCCCAACACTCTTCGTGCCCCTCACAGCCTACCGATTGGCATTGTCGGCCATTTCATTTCTGCCCTCTGTTGGCATACGCCGGGACCGGCGTATATGCAGAGGACGGTTAGGACCATCCGTGCTGTGGGCTGGTAACGTACTTAGCCTGGAGGATTCCAGTGACTATAACTTTTGTTTATTCTTTGTATTATATTTGCCTTCATTAAAACAACTAACCCTTCACTAGTGGTTGCGTCCTCATTGTCGTGTCTGTTAAACGATCCTGAGACGTTCAGGGCGTTACAGGGAGTTGGGTAAGAGGATTGAATCTTTCAGGAAATTGGGAGCTACGGTTCAGTTAAAATTTCCGGCGTTTCTGAAAGTTATGTGGAACAATAAGATGCATATATTTAGAGAAGTGGAAGATGTTGATAATTTTTTGGAAGTGTGTCAAGCCAGCGACCATTCAGGAGGTTTATAAAAGAACGCAGCTACAGATTTTTGATGTGATTAATTAGATAACAAATCCAGCACGCTTACCGTTCTGGCACTCGTTAGGACTAGGTTGGGCCTAATGTTAGAAGGTGGGTTTTCCCGGGTGAAGGTTCAGGGTTAGGGGGTAGTGGGAGTAGGGTGGGAGAGGGCACTAAATATCAAAACAGTTCTCATGAGTTGCTTTAGCATCTGGGTGTTGGTGATAGCAAACAGGGGTCAGGTTAATTATGGGTAGAGACCAAATTATTTGGATGTCATGTAATGTAAATGGCCTAAGGGTTAAATCTAGGAGAGATAGGATTTTGAGATATCTGCAAGACTCTTTGGCAAACATTATTATCCTTCAAGAATCTCATTTAACAGAGGCAGAGAGTATAAAATTTATTGGTGTACTTCGTTGGCTAGATTGTATGTTTTACACACCACAGACATTTGTAACAAGGGGCATTTTAGTGTTGGTTAGGAAGGGATTAATGTGTCAGATTGAAGGAAAAAAAGCAGACACCAAGGGTAGGTGGTTGATAGTGAATATTAAGATTGCCGGTTTATTATATAATGTAATCGGGTATTATGGTCCAAACCAAGATGATGTGACTTCATTAGAAGAGTTAGCTAAGGAGATGCTGTCTCTTACGGGTTTTATAGTTTTCGCCGGAGACTTTAATACGGTATTAAACTCCAGATTAGATCGGTCGGCGAGTAGCAGAGCTCATGTAAATAGCAAAATGGCTTCCAATTTAAAAGGTTTGATGGAGCAATTTGGTCTGTGTGATATTTGGCGACTTAGGGCAGGTCAGAAGCTGGGATTTACTTTCTTTAATAAAAAATATCGCCATAGATCGAGAATCGATTATTTTCTAATTGATGCGAGATTATTGGGTAAAGTAAAAGAAAGTATGCATGTTGGAATACATCTTTCCGATCATTCGGCGGTTATTTTAGAGCTTGCTACTGGAGCTTGTGAATCAGAGTCAGTATGGAGGTTGGACCGTACAGTTTTATATGATGAGGAGGCAATGCGGTCCCTTCAATATGAACTTGAAATTTTCATCGAGCAAAATCTAGGTACGGCCAGACTAGACATTGTTTGGGAAACAACTAAGGCTTTTTTGCGAGGGAGATTAGGTGCTATTGGGGCCAGCAAAAGAAGGAAATATTTCTTCGAGGTTGAACGTTTAGAACAAGAAATTAGGCAAGAAGAGGCAGATATAGTTAATAGTTATAGGGACAGTTTACAACAAGAGGAGAATATTCAGAAACTGCTGGATTTGAAAGAGAAATTAACTCTAGTTGTTAACAATCGGGTAAAAGAGAAATGGTTTGCTTCTAGATTAGCTAATTTTCAGTATGGGGAGGGGTCAGGCAAACTACTTGCCTGGAAAGCCAGGACAGACAGGACAAGGAACATAATTAAGGAAGTGAAAGTGGAATCATTAGGTGTCATGGTTACAGAAACTAAGGACATAGTGGATGCTTTCTTTAATTATTATGCAGAGGTCTACAGGGAGGATATGGTTCCAGACAGGAATGAGATAGATGAATGGTTAAATTGTCTACGACCTGTGACCGACGACCTACAAAATATGTTAGATCAAGAGATTACACAAGGGGAATTAGACTTGGTTATTAGATCAGCTAAGAAGGGCAAAGCACCGGGCCCAGATGGCCTCCCGGTTGAGGTGTATAAAATGCTGTCTGGTAGTTTGATACAGTTATTACTAAAGGTATTTAATGAGGTCTTTCTAGGTAATGTAGAGCTCCCGGCCTCCTGGAATCAGGCCAATATTATTGTAATTCCCAAACCTGGGAAGTCACCGAGGTATTTGGATTCATATAGACCAATTTCACTATTGAACTCGGACTATAAACTATATGCTAAGATTTTAGCAGATAGGTTGGCGAAGGTGATTCCAGGAATAGTACATGAGGATCAAAAGGGGTTCATTAAGGGCAGGTTTCTTAAAGATCTAACCTTTTCTCTTATAACAAGCATTGATGTCGCCACTGACCGAAAACTTCCTCTAGCGATTGTTGCCTTGGACGCCGCGAAGGCGTTTGATCGTGTAAATTGGTTATTCCTTAAAGCGGTAATCATGCACCTTAAACGGGGGAAAAAGTTCAGTTCTTCTTTATTGTCCCTCTATCAATCCCCTACTTCAAGGGTACTAGTCAACGGAGTTCTAACCAAAAGTATTAAGGTAATGAGAGGGACGAGGCAAGGATGTCCTCTGTCCCCACTTTTGTTTGATTTATACATTGAACCATTGGCATGCAGAATTAGGGAGACTGATGACATCCCCCCTTTTAGATTTCAAAGTTGGGTTAATAAGATTGGACTCTATGCCGATGATATTGTCATCTTAACTTCAGATTTAAATCAAACTTTACCTAAGCTAGAAATAATTACAAATAACTTCGGATTAGTTTCAGGTTACCGTTTGAATGCTGACAAAACGGAAATTATGTCGTGGAACATTGAGACAGACCTTAGAATTCCGAAAAAACAGATAAGATATCTGGGGGTGCAGATAACACAGGATATCTCACAAATTGTAACAACTAATCTGGCCAAAACCGTGAAGGATATTTTGAGTTTAATGAAGGGTTGGAGACATCTCCCTCTCACTATTTTTGGCCGAGTAAATTTGATTAAGATGACAGTGCTTCCTAAGTTAACATTTTTATTTGACTCCATCCCTTTGATGTTCGAAAAAAAGGGATTAATGAAGCTGCAAAGTGAGATTGGGTCATTTATTTGGTCTTCCAGGGGGTCTAGGCTATCGTGGAAAAAGATAAGGAGGAAACATGTTAAGGGGGGATTGGCAGCTCCGGACTTTCAAATATATTCCTGGGCCTTTTTGCTCAAAAACTATAGAATGCTTTTGAGAACGCCAGGAAATTCAGCGATTGGGGAACTACTATTAATTTTGTTAAGAATTGAGGGGGTCAAGCCGTCTGGTTTCATGTATAAGTTTTCAGACCCAAAATTTTTCAAGAAAGTAAGACTGAAGGTCCTGAGAGACCTCGCTACGGTCTGGTATCGCGTTAGAAGGGCCACAAAAATTCCATACTTCAGTGTGAATGCACCAATTTGGGAAACTCCGGGAGCTCCAAGCTGGACTAACGATGCCCTGGCAACGACTCTAAAATTAGAGGGGGAGTTATTTGTCGACGGTTGTTTGCTGCCATGGTTTGAATGTGACTCAAGCTGGGGTCCCAAGTTTTCTAAATTCAAATATCTTCAAATTCAAAGTTGGGCCACTGGGAAAAATCATCTTATAGGCCGATATAATGACTTTGAGGCAAAATTGGCATTGGAAGCCTGTTTTAAAAAAGAAGTGGCAACATGGTACTGGGCTATAATTGATCTGGAAGATGGCCCTTTTCTCCTGCCGGAGGAACTCTGGGGAGAGAGCTTGCCAAAGATCGCGACAGAAGACCAATGGCAAGTAACTATGTCGATACTATATAAATTGGTTAAACCTGCGAATTTAAGAAGAAACCACTTGTTCACTCTCCACAGGGCATATTGGACTCCAAAGCGGCTGGCAAAATTTAAAGAAGGTGGTAATGTAAGATGCCCCAAATGTAATAGCCCAAATGAAGATGATATTCACATGTTTGTAACATGCCCGGCGATCAAGATCTTTTGGGACGCTGTAAGTAAATGTTTGTCAGTCATCCTCAAGCAAAAGATCGAGGTAAGCCCTGAGAATATTATTACAGGTAGAATGGATCTACAAGGTAAGGGCTTGGACGACAGAGCAAAATTGGTGTTTTATGCCATACTGTTGGCCCGAAGGGAAATTTGTAAACTTTGGGTTTCTTCTGACTCCCCTACAGATCTCACGTGGATTAGAGCTATGAGAGACATTGGTAAATTGGACATGGTAGTTCCCCTGAAAAAGAAACACAGATTTTGGCTGTTATTTTTTGATCATTATGGGTGATGGGTTGGGGGAAGTTTGGTTCAATATTGAAATATTGTGTTGATGGAGACTTCCAGTCCTATGATTAAGTTGCTTTTTTATCTTTTGGAGAATTTTGCGGTAGGAAGTTGGAGTGAGGATCTTGTATCGTCGCTTCTCCAGCTCTCTGTTCAGCAGACCTCCTTGAATATAAGATAATTTACACCCTTGGGCGTTACACAGATAGAATGGGTGGAAAGCAGCACATGAGGACAAAAAAAAACAACAAAAAAAACCAAAAAAAAACCAAATAAACCACACTCCGATAATCCCCCGCAGCTGTGTAGGTCACGTGATACGTGACTCAAAAGAGCCAGCCATTTTGTAGTGAGTAAATAAAATAGAAATACCCACATCATCGAAATTAATTGGTGGGCACAAAAAGCTATATTTGTATATACGATAGCCAACATATTATGAATTCAAAATGTGCTCAGTATTTATCACGTCAGCTCCAAGTTTTTGTATTTCCAACCCTAACTCGAAGCTGGCAGCCATCTTGGGATGGGAGAAATTAAATAGATGCTACACTGCTATCCATACCACTTTCCCTGTGTGTTAAGCACTCATATCGGTTTTGAGATAAAAAGATATACCAAAAGAATTTTTGCCCCATGTTCAGGATTTAGACATTACCTTTATGTGTCCTATCAGCTACAATAGCTCATATTAAGGATTGGGTCATAGCAGTGTTATTGCAAGGTATATTATTTATAAAAAAAAAAAAAGATAATTTGTATTGTATATATTTACAACCTATATTTACCCAAATATTGCTGAACGGAAGAACTTACAACCCCTAGCTGCCACCTAGGAAATAGTAATCCTGATTTTAAATCTATATCTGGCAAGGAAACCCTAAGTATCTTGTGGTCTAAAGTTTAGACTTTCCCTCTCTCCTTTCTCCTTGAGAAATAATGAAAAGATAAAGAATTTCTTTATATTCAACAATTGATCTATGCATGATTCAGTGGCTCTCCCTGGGACTTGGAAATATTGTTCTGCTCTTACTCCCATTGTTTGTTTGTTGCTAATACTTGATGAAATTTATAGAATTGTTGAATGTTTTTTTTAAATTCAGTGTATTTTGTACCTATAGGTTTTTTAACTGCTGCCACAAACCACAGTTAGATAGACACTGTGATTTTTTAAAATCTTTTATATTGCATAAAATAAACTTGTATTATTCATCTGATTTCATTTGATCACTTTATTTCTTGGGTCATATATCTGTTGTTTATGTATTGGTGATATAAGGTTCCTATTGCGAGTGTGGATTTATCTATGTACGTGTACCCAAAGGTTTTTTTTCTGTGACTTTGGTCAAAGCTTATGATCTCCTAAGATCTTTTTTGTCAGACAGATCTCAAACGGTGGCACTGGGTAATTTTGATTCCAAACCTTTTTTGCTGCCGTGTGGAGTACCCCAGGGGTCCTCCCTTAGCCCTACTCTTTTTAATATTTATATCTCCTCTCTGGCCACGCTGATCTGGTCATTTGGCATCAGACTGACTTCGTACGCTGACGACACGCAAATTGTGGCTTTACAGCCTGGTCAGACAACAGGAATTGAGGATAGGCTCCACGATTGCATGGCAGCAATCGAGAGCTGGATGTCACAAAATTGCCTGAAATTGAATTCAGGCAAGACCGAGGTCATCCTGTTCGGTAATTATCCTAAAGTTTGGACCCAAGGATGATGGCCAGAAGACATGGGGACACTTCCAACTCCTGTTAGGAAGGTGAAGAACCTAGGAGTCATTATCGACGAAAAACTCAACTTCGAGGACCAAATTAATGCAGTGGCATCTTCCATCTACTTTTTAATTAGAATGATTAAGAAAGTACTGCCCTTTCTGCTTACAATTTGTCAGTGGACCGTAGTCACTGCTCTTATCATGTCAAGACTCAACTATTACAACAGCCTGTTTTTAAATATACAGGAACGTTTTGCGATCAAATTGCAACTGCTGCAAAATGCAGCTGCAAGGCTGATTACGGGTACTCCCAAATACTCCTCCATCTCTAAGGAATTGAGAAAACTGCACTGGCTGCCAGTCAAGAATCGAGTGCTTTTTAAAACTCTATGTATCGTTTTGAAGGCACTTCACGGGATAGGCCCAGACTTATTGAAATGGCAATTGCAGTGGTATATACCCAGAAGAACCCTGCTCTCTGGAGGAGCCAAGCTGGTGACTGTGCCACTCGTCAACAAATCCAAATGGGGAGGGAGAAGCTTTATTGTATGCGCAGCTAAAGCTTGGAATGAGATTGCCTCTAATTTAAGAAAGGCCCCGGACCTCCTCACCTTTCGGAGAGGACTGAAAACCTGGCTTTTTACTCGCTAATCCTGGTCTCCTGTTCACGTTCTCAGAGAATTAGTGGTTCAGCGCCAGGACACCTCCAGGTAATTGCCATGCTTTATAAATAGTGATAACATAACATAACTTAACAATGGCATAGGAAGGGTGTTACTGAATTTATGGGTCCATTTGTCATAACTTTGGTGTACAGGAATGTTGTCACTGTTCACAATGGTGGTAAGTGGAGCATGTACCTCCTTGTAAAATTTTGAGGTGACAAATCCTGGTTTCCTTCCTGCCCAGATGTTTTGCCAGGTCCTGATTTGTCCAAGTGTGGTTCTCCTCTGAATTCTCATACACGGGGTCTTCCTTCAAGGTCTCGTTGTCCTCCTAAATGTTATAATGACTATATGATGTATTGAATCATTAATTCCCTCTAATGTGGTCAGAGGAGCCGGTTAAGTACTTGGGGGTGTGGATACATCGAGACCCTGCGGTGGTGATCAGGGAAAATTACGGCAGGGCATATTCACAGCTGGAGCAGCAGGTCGATCGTTGGGTCGGCCTGCCGTTGTCCCTAGCAGATCGCATAGCGCTGATCAAGATGGTCGTCCTCCCTAAATTTTTATATCTCTTCTGTAACATCCCTATCCAGTTAACAAAGCTTTTTTTAAAACGATTCAAACTTTACTGTTGAAACTGGTCTGGGGACATAAACAACCGAGGATTAGCTGGGACACATTGACGCTGCCTTACGAAAAAGGCGGTTTCAGGGCACCGGATTTCTATGTCTATTATTTATGTGGACAGGCGCAATACGCGTATTATTGGTTTAGGCCTCATGCTTTTATTCCACATGTGGCTGTAGAGGAGGGAGATGCGCATCCAACACCGCTGAGGAGCATCATAACTCATACCAGGAGACAGACGCCTAAATCGGAGATAAACACAATAGACACCACCATTGCGGTGTGGCAGGAGATTGGGAGACGAACGCATAAGCTTCCTTTGTATGCCCCCGCATTGCCTATTGCAGAGCATGCTGCACTGTCGGTAGCTTGTGAGCACAGCCCTATTAAGGCTCTCAGAGAAGCAGGCATAACACATATGAGCGATCTATATGCAGGAGGGAGATATATCGCAGACAGCGATTTAGCCTACATACACAATCCCACACCACTGTTCCGGTACACTTCGCAGAGCCATAAATGATCATTACACTAGTTTTCCGATGGAACCAGACACTTCACAGGCGCTGCAAACTTTACTATTAACACCGAATCGGAAACGGCTGGTCACTAAGCTATATAAAGCAGTTCAGGGGGATATGGTCCATGGCGTGGATAACAGTTTGGAGAGGTGGAATGCGATACTGGTTCATACGATTACTGACACAGGCTGGAAGCAGATTTGTACGCTCACGGGTAGGCTCACGTCGAACTGCAACTTGCGCATCATCCATCTAAAAGTTATTCATCAAGTATATCACACTCCTAAAAAGTTACACAGAATGAGGTTGCGTGAGTCGGCCTGTTGCAAGAGATGTGGGTCGGATGGGGCGGACTTTCTCCATCTGGCATGGCAATATGTGAAGGTGTGTCAATTTTGGGAACAGGTGATTGAGCTCCTGAATAGCATGACGGGCCAGGTCCTCCAGGCTACCCCGTTGGTGTGTCTACTGGGTCACATCCCACATTTGACAGCGGTGGGGGGTAGGTTTGTCAGGATAGCCCTGCTGGTAGCAAAACGGCGAGTGTTATTCACATGGGACAGTCGTCTGAGCCCGAAGGCGGATCTGTGGCTCAAGGACATGGTTTATTGTCACGAACAGCTGAAATTATACGCGGAGGAACTGCCAACGTCCTCTCGCCCCAAGGATATATGGGCTCCTCTCAGAGAATATCTTTAGGCTCAAAGTGAAGCGAGTTTGCGGTAGCTGCGGGTGCACTGGGATCTGTCTTTCTAGCAATGTACGACCCACTCGGACAATAGTACAGTAGGAGGTGGTCGAGCCAGGATGTCTCTCTGCATGTCACACAAAGGGCAATCAAGGGGGGGAAACATATGTCACTGACTGAGATGTCTTATTTTATATATAATGTTATGTTGTTTGAGTTAATGTCATTGAAGTTGGGGGAAGGAGTATACGTATGTCAGATCAAGGGATGTAGCTTTTGTACTGTACTGC
Organism: Triturus cristatus; assembly: GCF_964204655.1. Taxonomy (NCBI): domain Eukaryota; kingdom Metazoa; phylum Chordata; class Amphibia; order Caudata; family Salamandridae; genus Triturus; species Triturus cristatus. The sequence goes on from NC_140590.1 coordinate 1,718,189,639, forward strand.
TGTTTCCCAATAAAACCTATTAAAAAAAAAAAAAATGTATTGAATCATTACAAGTGTTAAATCATGAATTCTTGAACATATGTCTCATTTTCCTTGCCTTTTTTTTACATCTCATTCTTCTACTCTTTCCTTATCCCCAGTTCTTTGTTCCCTGTTTTTCTTTGTATTTTTAGTAAAGGTAATGTGTTGTAATGATTCAAGAATCTTGCTCGAGCCTGCCAGTTCTATCTCCATGGTAGAGTCTCGTTGGAGACAGTTAGAACCAGGAGAGCTGACAGGCCGGCAGCAGATGTTGGTGGTCCTTCGTTTGTACAAATAAACTGCTTGAAATTTACCGGTGTCTGACTTAGTAACACACGTCAAAGCTGGTTTATGATGAAAATAATAATTATGAAGGCCCTAAAGTTCAGGAAGTAGGAAATGAAAGTCAGACCAGGTAAATAAACCATATACGTGAGAGTCAGTCACCCAAAGCCCACTCTCTTCACAAATATGCCCTATATGTAGCAAGAGGCAGCCCTTTGAACCATCACTAGAGTCTCTTGAGTTAGACAGATGTTCGCTTTAGCCGGATGCAGTATCTTAAGCTGTTCTAAGATGGCCCTTGAGCCGGAAGCAAATGCTGCGTTAGTAAGTTGCAGTAACTTAGGCCATGACTGGATATCCAGCAAGTGTCCATGCCTGCCCCTTCATCTCTGGATCCCAGGGAATTATGAAAGACAGAAACACAGATGCCTTTAAAAGTCTCCTTTGGTTGGAAGTGGAAAGAAACACAACCAAAAACTCAACTGTGCTTTTCTTTTCAGCTGCCCGAATAACATAAAGGGTGTGGCTTCCACATATATTTGCATATTCAATTTCACAAGGGAACCATTCGAAGGGCTCTCACAATCCCCCGGGATATTTAACCCCAACGGACCAGGGGAGGCGTTTACGCTGGTCGCAAAAAGATGACAAGGCTTTTAATCACAGATGTTTTGCAGAATGCCAGCAGGAGTTACTTACCTGCTTGGACCCTTTAGTGCCTGCCGAGGAGGTTTTAAGTGCTTTTATCTCCATTGCACAGTTGGTCTCTAGTCTTTTAATGATTCCTGCAGCTAGTCATCACCCGTATCAACCCTCATGGTTTGACCCTGAGTGTTCTCGGGCCCTTCACCTTCTGAAGAAAGCCCAGAAGCAGTCTCCTCGCGATAGGGATTTGGTGGCAAATTGCTGCTGAACCTATAAGGGGGCTCTGAAAGAACGGAGGCATCTGCTTCAAAACAGGCATGGGCTGATATGATTAAAGCAAGTGAACTGAGGACTACCTCACTTTTCTGGCAGATTATGAATAGTCCCTGTTTTTGCGATCCATCAAGACCTCTCTATTGTCACCACATCACCCCTGAACCGTGAGTCACCCACTTTGGCAGTGTATATAATTTTGGTCATCTCGAAGGTCCTCGCAGTGATATTGATCGCAGTTTGATTCAGTCACCTTCTTGATGGAGGAAGTCCACAGGGGCATTGAGGCACTGTCCTGGAACAAGGCACCAGGTCCTGATGTAATTCCTCGAGATATGTTTTGGGACAACATAGAAGTTTGAGCCCTGGTTTTGACACTATTATTAAATGCTTCAGGGAAGAAAGGGATGCTGTCCTTGTTGTCAATGGCCACCATTATACCAATCTATAAAAAGGCAGACGAGAATAACTCACCCTATCTCCCTTATTGATGCCCTAATTAAGGTATTGGGCTGGGTCCAATTAACAAGACTTTCTTCATGGGTAGACACCAATCAAATAATATCTGAGGTCCAGATTGGCTTTCGCCTGGATAATTCAACCAGTGAGCAATGTCTCAATCTTTACTTACTAATAAACAAATATACAGTTGCTCAACCGGGTGCCCTGTTTTTAGCTTTTATGGACCTTGTGTCTGCATTTGATTGGGTTAACAGAAAGAAACTGTGGGACTTATTGACCACTTTGGGCGTCGAAGCCACCATTGTATCCCTAGCAATGAATCTTTATGCCCATCCTACAGCATCACTAAGATTCTCTCGGGTGGGGGCTTACTGAACATTTTAATTGGTCCAGGGGGGTTCGTCAAGGCTGCATTTTAGCCCCTTCTTTATTCGCTATGTAAATTAATGGTCCAGAAGCAGCCCCTTTGCAATTACAGACTTATTGCCACAGAGTCAGCAGGAATTTTTTCCCAGTGTTAATATATGCCTACGATGTGGTACTTATGCTGCACACAGCTCTGGGCTTGCAGGTTTAATTGATGGGTTCGTTGACTTTATGGACAGACTGGACCTGTCAGTCATCTTTACAAAGTTGTACGTTTTGGAAGTTGGCCATCGGGCTCTCCGGTCTAAAACTTTCAAAGCAGGATCCCACACTCTTGCGAAGGTCCTGGCCTCCCCCTATCTGGGAATTCTATTTGACAAAGAACTAAATTGTGAAACATTGATGAAGGGAAAGTTAAGTGACCTGAATAAATCTATAGGGGCTCATAGACTGGGTTCTTGGGAACCAATTGTGATTTTAAAATTGCATCAGTCTATATGCACCTCAAAAGTTTTATATGGTAGTGAAGTTTGGTGGTATACTTCAGCACATAAGCTACAGGTGGCCCAAAATAAGTTAATTTGATGAATCCTGAAGTTGCCTCAAAGCACACCGTCCTTTGCCGTACACGAAGAGCTTGGAGTCAACTTTTTAGATGACCAGGTGGCAGTTAAGCCTCTGCTGTGTTGGGTATAGATATGGTCTAGAGAGGATAAGGATCGAAATTGCCTGATCATATCAGACTGCTTGTCTCTTGAGCATGCTTTTAAAATCCCATGGTTACAGTATGTCTAGGAGTCCCTTTATGCTCTAGTTAGGGCAGATATTTTTATTTCGCGCGATACAGTAAGGCCCCAGGACCTTAACACAGTAAAGTAATTGATTTTTAAACAGGCCTCCGACCACCGTGAAAACATTGAGATCTTGAAACCAACAGTGTGGGTGCATGCTTTGTTAAAGTCAGTGCAGGGAAGGGAAAACTATCTCTCTACCCTTACAAGTGCAACCAACCCGTTTTAGGTTCAACCTGCTCCACCACCTTTTGGCATCTCCGTCAGGTTTTGCTCACCTAAATGTGTGGCTGCGACTCTAGGGGGCAGATTTACTATTTTTTCACATAACGCCTTGCAGCAGTCGCAAATACTGTTCAGCGCTACGTGAAGAGGAGAGACAAGGAGAGCGCCATATTTACTAAAATAAGGCACTCTCCTCCCCACTCACTAGCGCCGGCACTGAAGTTAGCTGCCGTGCGTCACTGAGACACCTTTGCTTCATGGAGCAAGAGTGTTTCCGTGAGTCTAGCATAGGTTATGTACTGGAAGGAACCCTTCCAGTACAAAATACTATGCACAGACTCACTTTAACCATTTTCCCACTTTGTATGCACTCAGTAAAGTGCAGCACACATGCAAAGTTGGAAAAGGAAGGAGAAATGAAAGCATTTCTCTTTCATTTTGCCTACTTGAAAAGGGTGCAGTTTTCTCATGCTAAACCCTAGCTACCTTATTTAGTAAATTGGGTTTAGTGTGAGAAACCATGGGTGATTGCATGGGAGCGCCCATGCGCCACCCTTGGTACGCCCCCAGAAAGTAATGCGAAGCAGCGCTATGCGCTGCTTCACATTGCTTTTGTGTTATTTACAGCGCTAAACAAGCTTAGCGCTGGAAAGTAAATTGGGGAAAAAAGATTTTTCACCGATTTGCATCACTTTTATGATGCAAACACGGTGCACATTCTTAGTAATTCTCCCCCTAAGTCTCCACTGGACACGTTACATTTTGTCCTTTTATGTAAATATTTTATCCTCCCAAGAAGGCAGTTTCTTCGCCCCCTTTTAAAGTCTTTGAAGTTTAGCCAAGCCAGAGTAGCGCTTACGTATTTACAGCTGTTGCCTAATGAACTCACACTTTGTGCAATGACAAATTTCTTGTGGGACACCTACAGATCAAGACTATCTGGACCCAATTGACTGTTGAATGGCTATTTGGGTCTTTGCACTGTCTTTTCTTACCTGCTTTTAATTACTCAAGACCATGAGCTGTGTTTTATCTTAATTTTTAACTGTATTTGTAATGATGATGTTCCTATTGTATGATTTTATAATTTATGGTTGCAATTACCCCCTAATAAAGATGAATTTATTATTAATATTATTATTACTATATTTATTGTAATTATTTGTGCTTGTTTTCTATGTCCTAAATAAATAGGTCAGTGCCAATCTTTGGTGATGATGGTAATCATTATCAAAGATCAGAGTTCAAATTCTCTCTGTTCTGGAAGAACTCACCTTAACATGGATGGAATTAGCAGGCCCTTGCTCTCTGTGTTTTAAGTAGTTTTTCAGATGTTTTGTTAAAATGAGATTTTAGCAAAACATCAGTAGCAAAGAACAGATCAGAGCTGTGACAGCTCAGCTTGTGACAGGTAACAGCAACAGCAACTGAAAGCGCTCGGGCTCAGGGGAGAGAAGCAACTGTGTAATTATTGATGTTCCTTCACCAAAGCTAAGTACCACAAGCATTTGCAATGCAATCGGTCTCGCCTTTGGGGCCTTACATGTATTTAGCTATGCAGCACATTAGCCTTGGTGCTGAAACATCTGCTGTTCTTTAACATGGACGGAAAGTAAGCACCAAACTGCGTGACACGCCAGGTATGGGAACACAGGGAGAGAAATATTGCCTTTCAGCGGGAAAGGGTATAGTCCAAAGCTCTCTTTTTCATATAAAAGCAGGGACTTCGCTGGTCATATCACTGAAAATACAGAATTTGGAAAAAATATTATTGTCTACGGGTGCTCATGGAAGACAATATCTATGGACTGGAATCTAGAAAATGCTAAAGTGATTCTGGTATTTTACTGACCCCTGCTGATCGTTTTCTATCAAGAAAGTTAAATAGAGGCAGTTGCCTGAACAATTAAAAAAAGCAAGTCCCTCAGCAGAAAGCAATTCTGGTATGTTACTGACCTCTACTGGTCGTTTTCTTTCAAGACAGTCAAATAGAGGCAGTTGAACAGAATAAAAAGTCCCTAAGCGGAAGCAGACAAGTCCTAGGGCTGATCTCCAAAGCCCACAAAGTACATACACATTTAAGTATTTACTAAAGTCTATACTAAAGTATATACAAGAGGTCTCGAATGCTTGACCTAAAAAGTGGCAGGACAGTGTAACTTTCTACTGCAAAAATAGGGGACCCCCTCTATGAATTATACTTTTCAGGCTAGGGAGAAGAGGGGAAGAAAAACCTACAAACAACTTACTATGCTCCCTCGTAGCCTATTTACATCAAGACTTGATTCTTCTATAGTTATTTAATACATTTACTCACAACAGTGACACTTAACATTGTATTTTTCATAATTTTTATTATTTCATTCTTTTGTATATTTCAAAACATTTCAACGTATTTGTATATATTTTTTTCTTCATTCGAAATAACAAAAGTGATTATAAAAATTCATACAAAAGACAGAAAATGCCACAATCAATGAATATAATATTATATAAACAATTCTATTTCGTAGAAAGCAACCCCTGAATTGACTTCAATAAATACAATCATCCCACAACCATTCAAACACATCCATACTTTCACAAAAGATTCATACATCAGCATCTGTACAAGGTCGTGGTTATGTGTAACAAAAAAACCTTCACGACCAAATAGATTTTTATATTCAGAGCACAAGGCTCAGCATCAGGTCGACGTGCGTTTCGGTGGTATAAATGGAGTGATTAGACCCCCTTCATCAGGACCTTTCCAGATACCCACATCAATATCACAGCAATCAGGGGACCTAAAAATACATATAAAAAGGTCACTATTGTGAGTATTAATTTCAAAACAAGGATAAAATCATTGATTGGACCCAACATGAACACACAAAAGATCCTGCAAGTCATAAGCCAACCTCATAGATATAATCCTCCCACTCATTCAAGCGGAGAGCTTCAAACAAACCATTCATGTCCACAATTGTTAGACATACCATTTTGTGAAATAGGAAACAAGAAGAGACTCAAGAGTACCAACCACCTATTTTAAAAAACTATCACCATCATAATGTGATCAGAACAGATCCCAAAAGAAAAGAAATAAAATAGAAATTAGGGTGAACCCTATCCTATACATTCAATATGTCCAATTGAGTGCCCCTATATTGGATAAATTCACATCATTACTCACAAACACAAGGAATGTGAAGGATATAGAATTTCTCAGCCAGTAACTCTTCATGTAGTATATACCTAAGTATCTTTCCTTATATACAACAATAACTTCCTCTGTATCTGTGTAAATAATACAACAATTCATTAGGGATAAAATTCCAAATATGGGGTTTGTCCACGATGTACGTGTAATCTGCATACCCTGATGTCCTTACCAAGGAAGAATTCTTTGCTCAGAATAAACTGATTCTGTATCTTAGTCCTGTGATCCAATGTTTTAAAAGGTCATATGTATCCTAAAAAAATGTATATAAAGAGAAGGGACAATGAAAAAGGGAAAACATCCCATTATCGTTTTGCCTTTCTTAAAGTAGATTCACGAAGTTCTGCTAATCACAGTAAGTGTCTTACATAGTGTCTCGAAGTTACTGACCTATAAGTTATTCAGAAGGCAGAACTCTGGCCATTCTTCTCTGTTCTTATACAGCAATCTTTTTTCCACATCAAAGTTCTAGCTTTACCCAGACAATTTATACGTTCCACTGGAAAGGAGGAGGAAACAATGTAAGAGGCAGCTGGTTCTCCTATAGATATTGTCATCAGCAACCAACAGAAATTAAATTAAATGCGGGTATATTGATTTTCCCACATCGAGGCAGTTACATTTTTTAAATATACCTGCTTGCAAGCTACTCTTCTCTTATTAGGGCGGGGGCTTATATCATAAGTACTAACCCCACTACTTATAATTCTATTCGCAAATAACGGATACAGCATTCTCCTCCATAAGTGAAACCCAGACAATCTCAACTCCAGTTGTATTGGCTCTACAATATCTCTCCCCTCCAAAAGCAAAACATAGTATCCTAATATTTCTCATAGGCACACATAATACGACTGCACGCGAATGTGGTGCTTTTACCCACATATAAGATTTAGTCATCCCAATTCCAGTAGTACCGATTTGTTAAGCATTTCTCCTCTCAGAGAAGCACAAAACGAGCCAGTCAATGACATAGTAACCCCATTATTGATGATTACGGTATATGTCCTCATAGGAGGAACGGAGAAATTCAAAAATACGGACCCTCAACTAATACGCTTACCTGTTCTATGGACTAAGGTTCTCTACAACCAGCGGACCACAGTTCTCCGATAGATGTATACTCGGTTTACCCGGATTCTATGGGCTTTAAATAGCCCCGTTTTCAAGTTATAAACGGCGCGAAAATTTACGTAATGTAACCCAGACGTATGGTCATCTCCATAGAAGTAGGACTGCGCTAATACCAAAGATGGGCGCCATATTGTAATGATAAATAGCCAATTTACATATTGCGACTCAGACGTATGGTCATCTCCAAAGAAGTAGGACTACGCTAATACCAAAGGTGGGTGCCATATTGTAATGGTAAATAGCCAGGTCTATCATAATGGAAAAAAAAACAGGAAGAACCAAAAGCTCAAAAGTAAACATAAAATCACCAAGTACCAAAAACGACACAGGTAAATGATCATCCATACAGGACCAACTCTGTATAAATAATCCTCAATACAATACAACCACCACTCGCAAATGACATGAGTATAGGTCAAAAGGAGCTAAAACATTACGTATGATAGCCATTAAAAAGATGTATATTCAATGATATTTATACGAGAGTAATACTGATTTGGAAACAGGCTAAAGATATAGTTCCTAATCATTACGAAAAGACTCCTGTCTTTCCACATTTTCAAAGGGACAAATCACACTAGTTCTTAGCCAAAATAAAACTCAGAGCCCTGAGTTATTGCTATCTCTGTAAAAAATGACACTGTTTTAATTACAGGCAAACCCAAATTGTTCCATATTATATCTAGTTTCCTCCCCATAAGAAGTGCAGGTATAACATAGCTCAGTATACCATATGTTTATATTTATTATGGGTCAGGAGAACATATTTATCCTAGTGTGTGGCAACCTCAAAATTTCAGGGTCTCACAATCTCTGCGACATTTCCCCAATGTATAACCAGGAGCAGCCGAAATCCATCGCATTGTCCATCAACTGCACCACTGCCAGAACAAGGGACAAGCTCATAACTTGGTGATATACTAAGCTATATCTTCGTTCAACCCTTTACGAATACAGTCTAAATGAAAGATCCCAAATGTCTCACGTCTTTTGCGTGTTAGTTCTGTGAGTTGGCCTGCTTTACTTTGTACCTTTTCTATAATGCACCATTTTAATCCTGATTCTAAGTGTTGTTTATCCAGAAAATGCTGTACTAATGGTGCAGTGATTTTTCTTGTCCTTATAGCAGACTTGTGCTCACTGAATCTAAAACGGAATTCACGTCCCGTCTCTCCTACATATGCAAGATCACATGGGCAGAAGAGTATATATATAATGTTACTACTCCTGCAATTAGTGAGAGATCTCAATTTGACATTTATATCCTTATAACTAAAGGATTCCGTAACTAATGCTGAATCACAGGCATGGCAAGAGCCACATCTGTGGTTTCCCAGTACCATGGGCAATCCAGTGATGGTCATTTGATGTGTGGATTTCACATTTTTGCTTCTGGTATGAACCAGGAGATCTCTAAGGTTTCGATTCCTGCGATATGCCACTAATGGTCGCGGGAGTTGGGTCTCATTCTCATCTGTATTTAAAATTCTCCAATTTTTATTAATCACATTTTTTATTCTGAAATTCAATGTAGAGTGATTAATAACACATGTAATTTGATCCCGTGGTACACGTTTTATGCCTTGTAAGAGTGCATCTCGATCATAATATTTTGCCCTCTTATAGGCATGTCTTACAAGGCGATGTGGGTATCCTCTACATAGTAGCCGTTTTTTCAGCGCATCCCCATGTATATGGAAACCCTCCATGTTCGTACAGTTATGACGAATACGAAGGCATTCACCAAAAGGAATTGAATCCTTTTGGCAACTCGGATGGAAACTACCATATTGTAGTATAGTGTTTTTGGCCGTAGGTTTCCTAAAAAAGGCTAACTTGTAAGCTACCATTTGATCCATTGATCATAATGTCCAAAAATTCCACTTGGCTGGAGCTGACATTTGCAGTGAATTTCAAGTTCGTGTCACTCGCATTAAGCCAAAGTATATATTCCTGTAAATTCTCCACATCACCTCTCCAAATAAAAAAAAATCATCAAGAAAACGTTTCCACAAAAAAACATTCTCAAAAAAAGGTGCTGCTTCATTAAAAACATTTCTCAACTCCCACTCACCCATATAAGTGTTTGCCACACTCGGCGCACAAGAAGCACCCATACTGGTGCCCTTGATTTCTTTGTACAATGACCCATCAAAATCAAAAAAATTATTCAAAAGTACTGTCTCCAAACACTGCAATATAAAACCATCCGGTCTATTGCCAGGGGACCTTTGTAGGAGGGATGCCACTGCCTGTAATGCTTGACACTGAGGGATATTCGTTTATAAAGCCTCAATGTCAAGCGTTATCAAAATGTCAGAATCTGGATTGAAGGACACACCCTCAATCTTACTGATTATATCACCTGTATCACGTATAAAGGAGGCATAATTCTGAGTTAGTGGACATAAAAAAGAGTCCACATATTTTGACAATGGCTCAGTGCTAGAACCGATAGTTGAAATTATCGGACGCATCGGTGGATCCTCCTCATTTTTGTGTGTTTTTGGAAGGCCATATAAGGCCGGTGTTATAGGACACTTTTATTCAAGAAGTTGCATTCCTCCTCACAAATGAGGCCGTCAGCCAAAGCCTCATGTATCATCTCTTGAATATGTACATTCAGTCTGGTAAGTTCTCTAGGTTGTGCTGTCCTATAATCCTCTGTTACTGCCAGCATGTCCAACATCTTTTTATTGTAGTCAATTTTATTTAGAATGTCAATTCCTCCACCCTTATCTCAGGGTTTCACCACAAGATCATTGTTGAACTTAATTTTCTTAAGAGCTATGTTGTCATTCTTAGATAAATTAAAACGTGTTTTAGTGGGATATTTGACAATGCGAGCAATGTCTTTTAAGACGTTTTGTTAAAAAATATTCACCTCCGGAGCTACCATATCTAGTGTAGGGGTGAATACTGATGGAGGTTTGCACTGTGACTGATTTATATCCTGTTGGTGAGGTGGCCTATCCATGAAGAATTCTTTCAATTTGACTTTTCTAAAAAAAAGCAAATAAGTCCTCATGGAGTCTGAATTCATCAAGTTGGGTGCTAGGAACAAACGATACGCCATGACTAAGTACTGAAGTCTCTTCTACACTTAAGTCTATTCTGGATAGATTATAAATAGGTAATGTATCTCCATCCTTAGACTTATTAGTAGTAGCTATATTATCTACCACCAGTATTGTTGGTTTCGGGTCTTTACATACATTTGTTGAGGTTGTGGGCTCCTCTGATGCTGTCCCCCTCTGTCCTGTTGCCAACGGATATTCCTTCCCCTGTATTGGCCTCTTGACCCTGGTAAGAATAATGGGTCTGTCTGCCCCTATATGATCCAGGATTGTATTGGGCTCCCCCAATATCTTGAAAATTGTCATTATCAGAGTCAGACGACCCTGTATCCGAAAAATTATTAATCTGCCTTCTATAGTTGTTAGCGTGATTAGGGACATAGTTACCTTGATTTCCATCTTGATAATAAATGGGATTCAGATAGGGGTACGCTTTCTCCTGTGTGTACCATCGTATATCTTTCCTCAACTTCTCTGACTTCTTGTTTATTAGATATGTATCAAAGTCTCTCATATCGGTCTGGATTTTATCTAGTCTAGTCTTAGCCTCCTCAACAGCAGTGGATGTTCTCAGTTTATCTTCTAATGCGAGGATCTCCTGGCTCAAAACTGCCATTACTTCTTTTGCAATTTCAAATATTAAAATCATCCAATCCCTGGAGCAGCGGTTCGCAATAAGCGACCACCGCTCCAGGAATTTACGGATTTCAACAAACAATGCTGGTGCATTACGCACCCTTAAACCTGAGGGGATTACTCCCACCTTTAGATATTCAAGCATGTAATGTGCATTTGATTCTATGCGTTTGAACTTCTTTTTTAGATTTAGTAAGTTTTGCCACTCACCGTTATCTCCCTGTTGTGAACTAGCACTATTCATTACTTGTCCTATTAATGAGGAAAATTCTTCATCAGAGAACCCGAAGGTTTTCAGGACCTCCATCTTAAAAAAGGAAAAACTTCAAACTTTTTAATCTTTTTTCCGGGGATTATTTGATCACCTCTTCTGTGTGAAACAATAAACAACAGAACTTGTGCTACAGCTATGAAAGTGATACATGTAAAAGAAAAAGACAAGGACTGAGGGACAACTCAGGACCGACAGCAACATCTATGTCAACATGCTTAGCCCAATCAATCTAATTTAGTGTAACCGGAGACAACTCTCTATTACAGCTAATCCCACAGTTCAAAAACCATGAATGCTACTGCAAAAATAGGGGACTCCCTCTATGAATTATACTTTTCAGGCTAGGGAGAAGAGGGGAATTGTTTCTATAATATTATATTCATTGATTGTGTCATTTTCTGTCTTTGTATGAAGAATCAAGTCTTGATGTAAAGAACAGATAGGCTACGAGGGAGCATAGTAAGTTGCAGTGTAACTTTCTACCCAATGTCATGCGCTTGATGGGCAGGCCATCCAAGAAGAACAAACCATGAAGAACACGTGAGCGCCAGTGGCTGATAGGGCTGACCTAATGGCTAACCTCCTTATGTATCTCCATTCTAGGGTGTGACATGAGGTTTTAGGACAGCCAACCTTGTTAGTAACGAGACCTAGCCACAGCAGAGAATGAGGGCCATGGGAGGCTGGGGTGAAGGTGGTAGGAGTATGAAAAGCAGCTGTTTCTGAAGAGCAGCAGGAAGCTGTGTAAGGATTACTGTGCATGTCTGGTGACTGCTGTCGTTCGCAGATCACTGTGTGAACCACAGCCCCCTGACAACGCCCTCTTTCAAGGATTGTTTGGGTCAAGCTGCAGATGTGTCCTTGTGGAAGAGTTTCCCGACCACCTGGGGGTTCTGATGCTCTTCACATACCCAGTAACATCTTGTATTCTCTGAGCCCGTGGGTTCTTTCCTTCTTTCCACCATCTTCCTTTGAAACTGTTCTGGGTGACGAACAGCGCATGGAAGTCTAACTGGAACTCCTTCAAGAAACAGGAGACAGAGGGGTAAAACAAAGGTAAAAACAGTACGCGAGCGAGAAGCTAGGCGTGCTCAGCGTGGCTAATCAATGTACAGGAAGCATCACGGTCCTCGAAAGGAAACCGAGAAGCTGATTCTGCTAATCAGGAGCAAAACAACAAACCAACTGACAACACCGCGTGTGTCCGTGTTAGTTCGCTGAAGTAGGCTATATGTTAAATTAAAGTGAAAATTGGTTTAAAATGACTGAGCGCATGTTGGATGTCAAATAAGCGCTGTAAAAGCTGCCCGCAAACCATATCCTGCTGTTTGAAAACAATACGATAAACTCTCAAAAAGAGACCAACAAAATTCTAGCCTATGGGAGCGTTGTTATGAGACATGTTTCTAAAATACTCAAGGAATACAAACACACGAAGTACAATATCACGAAAATGGAAAAGAATGCGCTGATATCCTTGAAAAACAATAAAAACATAGTGATCAAGCCGGCGGATAAGGGGGGTGCCATTGTCGTACCAGATGTTGCAAATTACAAGACAAATTTTGAACCAGCTACAGGATGGAGTTAGCTATAAGAAAATAAGATCTGACCCCTCAAAGGACCTTGCAGAGGATATACTCACTCTGGCCTTGAACAAGGTTTTCTGACTAATCTTGAATTCCAGTACCTCAATCAAAAACACCCTCGGCTCCCTTCCCTGTACACCTTGCCGAAGATCCACGAAGATCCACTCATGCCACCGGGACATCCAATAGTGTCTGGATGCGGATCCATGCTGGAACCACTATCTAGATACATAGACCATTTCCTCAAACACATAGCGGAGTCTACCCAGACCTACTTGAGAGACACAATGCAAACTATAAATCTAAGTGACCAGCGCCCCTTTAATCCTAACAATTAACTTCTGGTGACATGTGACATTGTATCTTTATACACCAGCATACCCCAACAAACTGCAAGTAATGTGAGAGGTGTTGGACCAACAACCGGCACCGATGGCAGTACCGACCGAATTCATCGTTGACCTACTACGCTTTCCAATGATGAGAAATTTCTTCTTTTTCAATGGCCATTTCTATTTCCAAACCAAAGGAGTAGCGATGGGGGCTAATTTTGCTCCAGACTTGGCCATTATTTATATGGACCATTTTGAAAGATCCTTTGTATTCAGTGAATCAAACCCCTACATCACAAAGGTGTCCCTCTGGAGACGCTATATAGACGATATATTGATGATCTGGACCGGTGACTCTATGGAACTGAGCAACTTTCACTCCTGGCTTAATGAAAGAATCCAGACATTCAATTCACCATCAACTTGATTCCCAATGAAATCGACTCCTTGGACATCACAATCAAGTGTGAAGACAATCATATATACACAACTCTATATTGGAAACCGGCTGGGAGAAACTCCCTTTAAAGACACAACAGCTACCGGATGTATGACGTTACAATGCATACTATTACAACGCATACCTTTACAACGCATTTTTTACAACGCAAAATCCATTACAACGCGTTCCATTACATCGCAGGACACTACAACGCATTTTTAGAAACTACCTTTACAACGCATTCCATTACAACGCATACTACCTTTACAACGCATACCATTACAACGCATTATATTAAATTGCATTTAAGGTAAGTATTAGATAGTATAGGGGTAAAAATTACTTGTCTAACTCCAGGGGGTGCAACAGTAGGGTAAGTGTTGGATAGTATAGGGGTAAAAATTACTATTCTAACTCCAGGGGGTGCAACAGTAGGGAAAGTGTTGGATAGTATAGGGGTAAAAATTACTTGTCTAACTCCAGGGGGTGCAACAGTAGGGTAAGTGTTGGATAGTATAGGGGTAAAAATTACTATTCTAACTCCAGGGGGTGCAACAGTAGGGTAAGTGTTGGATAGTATAGGGGTAAAAATTACTATTCTAACTCCAGGGGGTGCAACAGTAGGGAAAGTGTTGGATAGTATAGGGGTAAAAATTACTATTCTAACTCCAGGGGGTGCAACAGTAGGGTAAGTGTTGGATAGTATAGGGGTAAAAATTACTATTCTAACTCCAGGGGGTGCAACAGTAGGGTAAGTGTTGGATAGTATAGGGGTAAAAATTACTATTCTAACTCCAGGGGGTGCAACAGTAGGGTAAGTGTTGGATAGTATAGGGGTAAAAATTACTATTCTAACTCCAGGGGGTGCAACAGTAGGGTAAGTGTTGGATAGTATAGGGGTAAAAATTACTATTCTAACTCCAGGGGGTGCAACAGTAGGGTAAGTGTTGGATAGTGTAGTGTAATATTATGCGTTGTAATGGTATGCGTTGTAAAGGTAGTATGCGTTGTAATGGAATGCGTTGTAAAGGTAGTTTTTAAAAATGCGTTGTAGTGTCCTGCGATGTAATGGAATGCGTTGTAATGGATTTTGCGTTGTAAAAAATGCGTTGTAAGTGTAGTGCGTTGTAAAAGTTGCGTTGTAAAGGTTGTTCCCCCAGCTACCATCCAAGTCGACTCAGAGACAATCTACCTTTCAGACAGTTCTTGCGGATCCGCAGGAATTGTTCCAATAAAACTGATTACTTTGTCCAATCAAGTGATTTGAGCCAACGACTATTGGAGAGAGGCTACCCAAGGTAGCTGATACGAAGAGCACAGAAAAGGGCATGGTATAGCCCTCGCGAGAACTTATTGACACCCAAAGATCGGGCAGAAGACACCATACAAAGGATGATATGTGTCACCACCTTTTCAACCCAAAGCCATGTCATCAAGAAGGTGATCAACGGATACTGGGGCTTAATTTCAGAGGACATTGAACAAACCAACCTCCCAATGCACTCTTATAAGAAATCCAAAAGTGTCAGGGACCACATAGTACGCTCCTTCCTAGAAACCCCAGAAGCGCCATCTATTCAATCAATGTGGAATCTACCACCTATACTTGGACATTTCAAATGCGGACAGTGCAAGGCCTGCCAAACAACAATCCAAACCAAAGAATTTACATACAAACACCATGTGATTACTTTGAAGTCCTTCACCAATTGCAACTCTACCAACGTCATTGACGGTATTGTGTGTCCATGTGACCTCATATATGTAGGGCAAACGCAACAGAAAGTGAAGGCCCGGATCCTGCAACATTGCAGCCGAATTAGATGTGGGGTCCAGGGTGCTCCTTTAGTCAAACATTTCAGAACTGCAGATCACAGCCCAGATGAGCTACATTGGGTTGTTCTGGAAAAAGCTTTCCTTGGCCCAAGGGGAGGGAACATTGGAACGATCCTGGATACAAGGGAATGTAAATGGATATCCTTTCTGGACTCCATCCAGAATGGTTTAAACGAGTCAGAGGTTAGTCTTGCTCAACTAGCATGTCTCACACGTGAGTGAACGCATAGACTACTGAGCACTGATATCCATACATGAGTCTAATGTTTATAATACCGGCACATCATGCACATTAGATAAACTGTCTCGCTACAACACATGTGGCATGACAAATTTATTTACTTATGGCTGAATCCAAATAACCCATGCTCTTTGAAACTTTATCATTCTCCCCCCCACCTAACTGTGTCCTTTATTTGTAAACATATTGTACCGTCTAATCATAAACATGTGGCCATTTACTATTCAACGCTTGAATGTGCTGTATACACAACATACTGTGGGTTTCCCCATGCCCAGTATAGTAAACTTTTTTTAGCTCATAAACGTTATGAAACAAATTAGTTAACTGAATTATGTAATGTTCCTAGGCCAAACACCAACATCACATTTCAAAACCCATGTGAACTTGAACTCCCGTTTTTTGATCTAGGTACGACACTTGTGTCTGACATTTTGGATGGGACATATGCCCATTCATTAACGCTGTTAATATACCTGATGAGCAATATGGTGGGGGTCATCCTCACAATTATGTCTATGAATCATTTCAACAATGTTAACCATGTTACAGACAGGGCGCTAGAATTCTGAATATGAACTATGTGACAGTGGGTCGTGACCACATACTAATGCAATGTTTAGCTGCGCACTGGGGTCTATAATCACATTCTGTGTCTGTGTTTGGGCGCGCATTTCTACGTTAGGGAATAACATTGCTGGTTATTTGTGAATCTTTGCCACTTTTTTTGCATCCCTGGGATATGCACAATTAATGCCATACACACCTTCCCCCGCAGACATGATTTTATCGTCACCTTCAATTACTTCCAAGTTAGAACGTGATTTTAGCAGCCCCCTACAGGGCGCACCTTTCATAGTCTGTCTTCCCTCTCTCCTACATTTTCCAACATGACAGTGAGCGTCTGCAACTTGACACGTACGCTCGTGTAATTGACTGGTTCACACTGGCCTATTTTAATAACAGGATTCAGTCCTCCCTTTGCCTTCTAAACAAGCATTTACAATGCAACGGTCTCGGCATTGTTAAAGTTAGAGCTATTGGCATTGCTCATGACAGTGCCGTTTCTTTAAATGTTTTAAAAACAAAAACATAAACAAAAATAATGTCATGAGCAATGCCAATAGCTCTAATTTTACCAATGCCGAGACCATTGCATTGTAAATGCTTGTTTTCTGTTTGACTGCTTCCGTTCACTTAATGCTGGCACTAGTCTGACCTTTCATCACACATTGGTTACAGATGGACTGGCCTTTGCACACAGCCCTCGCCCTCAAGCGCGTCTTACAGGACCTATTCTGCAGGGGAGCCGGAGGGGCCGGTATGTGGCCCCGCTACATGCCCTGTAATCTTGGGGCGCCCCCACTCCAATGCAGCTCAGGGCTCGGCGGGGATACAAGGCCTGTGTGCGCACCCGCAGCCAAGAAACGGAGATCGCTTCAACAAAGCAGCATTACAAATCAAGCAGTCGCGGCATTCACTCGGCGAAACTTTAATACTCAATTCTCCCAGTCAGTACCAAACCCTTTAAAATAAACGTCGTGATCCCCTGAAATCTACATTTTTAATCGGTAAACCACCGTGATGCCCAGTGTACACTGCTGTACCCCCCCCCCACACACAGTTCGCTAACTCAAGCCAATGTATAAGCGTAATACAATTCAACCTCTTTAACCGCTCCTTCACCTCCATAGAGGACTAACCCCAACTACCCCACTCTCCCTGTGCACCACCGCATAACTCGCGGTTCAACCGCCGGGCTAAAAGAAAAGTATCCAATGCAGGTTAAACGCTTTGTGTTATAAGAAATTCCCGGTCCGTGTATGCAACATCTCAGGGTGTCGGTCAAGTCTCCCTGGCCTTCATGCAGTGCATCAATCTTTTGGATAAAACAATAAGCCAGTTTACACCGACAGTTGTTCAGAGAGCGCCCCCACGAAAACTTATCCCCCTCCCAAAAAAAAATGCATGCCGTTATTCGGTTTTTCAGACCGGATTATTGAGTCTTCATTTTCTTATTTCGTTACATTTTTACACAGTAAATACTGCATTTACAGCTTTTTCCTCTTTAAGGTTCTTGTAGTACACGCTTCGGGAAAATCAGATAAATCATTTACTCCATGTCTGTGAATCAGCTGCTAGTGTGCAACTTTTATTCCCTGTCGGTTTCATAACCTCGACTTGTCCTTCGTTTGCGACCCACATTTCAAAGATGAGGCGGAGCCTGACCAGTTTCACCACGGGTTACCAAATTTACACAAGTGTGTAAAATGGGTTCACGCATTGGGGTCGTCATGCTTGGGAACTCTTATGAGTAACATGTCCGTATGTAGGCAGATCAGACGGGGGACATAATGTTCCTCTGTAAACTAGCACTGCTGTGTGTAAGGCCTGTGTTTTTTCGACTGTAGATTCATGAACTGTACTGTGAGGTGAAGGACAGCTTCCTGATGACGACAAACTTCACGCGTCTTTTCTGTACATTTCAACTCTCTTGCGCTATGCTCCTGGCTGCCCTTCCAGAAACTGTTCTATTGGTTCAGGTCCAGCATGACTAAGATGAAAGGCCCTCAGGGGCCTGGCAGCAGGAGCGTCACACCCTCGCAATTACAGGGAAGCAGGAGAGACGCTTTAAATAACGCGCACTGGTGATAAGTGAAACAACAGTAAACGATGGAAGGTGTAAGTAGACTTTGCCGTGGAGAGAAAACAGAAAGCAGGGAGAGGAGTGGCGTGAAACTACGAGCTCCGTAGTCGGGGTGGAAGATATTACTGCTTAGCTGACCCCCCTGGTAACCCCCTCCAGTTCCAGGCAGCAGCAAGAGCTTTTCAGGGAGGATGGAAAATTATTCTCAAAACAAACAAGGCAGAGCAAAAGGCAAGCACACCACCGCCTTTCTCCGAGGCAAAGCAGAAATGCCTCGGAGAAACGCAGCGTCCTTTTCGGATTCGGGGGCGTGTTTTGCTGTTATCTCCTTCTTGAGACTTCTTGCAAAAAACACGCCCCCCGATCCGAAAAGGACGGGGCCTGATCGGAATGACTGACCTCTTCTCCAATGGCTGGCCAGCATTCAAGAGGCCAGCCAATGGAGAACAGGGGAGAAGAGGGGCGGGTTCAAGCCCCTCTTCTCCAAGTCATTAAA
The DNA here is from genome assembly GCF_964204655.1 of Triturus cristatus. Classification (NCBI taxonomy): domain Eukaryota; kingdom Metazoa; phylum Chordata; class Amphibia; order Caudata; family Salamandridae; genus Triturus; species Triturus cristatus. The sequence continues at coordinate 1,718,208,613 of NC_140590.1, forward strand.
TCTCTCGACTTCCGGTTCTGCCTTCGGCAGACCGGATGGTCCCGAGACCTAAAAAACGAGACGGTCGCTGAGCAAGCGGTAAGCTTTCACCATGCCAGTTCGATCTTTAGTCCCTTCTCACCCAAAACTAACACATAGTGAACAGCGGTGATTAGACATGGACGCGTGTCTCTTTTTGAGAGTTTATCGTATTGTTTATACACAGCAGGGTCTGGTTCGCTGACAGCTTTTACAGCGCTTATTTGACATCCGACATTCGCTCAGTCATTTTAAACCAATTTTCACTTGAATTTAACACATAGCTACTTCAACGAACTAACACGGACACACGCAGTGTTGTCAGTTGGTTTGTTTTCTTGCTCCTGATTAGCAGAAACAGCTTCTTGGTTTCCTTTTCGAGGACCGTGACACTTCCTGTATATTGATTAGCCACGCTGAGCACGCCTAGCTTCTCGCTCGTGTACTGTTTTTACCTTTGTTTGGAGTTGGTGGTACCAACTAGAACCCTTTATCCTTCTTTCCCAATATAGAGACAGAGTAACACGGAGCATTCATTGCCCGATGTATTGTATCCATGAGACTCGAATCATTAGGACCAGCAGATTTACCCAGTATGGCCTTTTTCCACTCCTTCATGAATCGGCACCCTTCCAAGTAAGTGTATTGATCAGGCCCACCACGTATAATTTGACTACAGAGGTAGACTTTTCTCCATATTCTGAACCTGCACATCATTTTTGCAGGTGATTGCTCTCCCTCGCCAAATTGGAGCCTACGTGCCCACTTCTTTTCCTTCAGGCTCAATGCATGGGCCACTAATGGTACATTTTGGGGCCTAGGCCCTCTACTTAGTTTCCATTCACTCCCTTTATAGGAACTCCCAGTTTTTAAATCTTTCATATTCTATCTCCAGGTAACCCACCCCCCTCCTACACTCTTGTCCTGAGGAAGACCCCGGCGTAAGGGACACAATAACCTACTACTCTTCAGGGGTTGAAACGTTGACATCAACCACATTAGCCAGTTTGATCAACAGCGATTGATCACTGGGATTCTGTTTGAAACTATATCTATGTAACGTTTGGATATGTTTGAAGAATTTGGCTATTAATATGAGCCGTCTTGTAATTATCTGATCTTGTGAATCGCACGTTATTTCACTCACTCCCTTATCCTCACATTATTCACTATATCCCCACCCTCCTTTCCCTGGAGCACTGCTTTAAACTGTGTTAACAAATGTTTTGAACTACTGTTGTGTTCAGTGTGATTAAACAACACTGTACAGTAAGCATATTACAGTTCTTTTATTCATCTTTTCAAAATTTGTGTAACTTCTTTTTTATGCATTAATCTGTTTACTGGGACCACTGTTCAAATGTACTCCATTGTGGTTTGAGGCTGCAGCTGAGAAGGAGCTTGCCGCTCTCCGCTCGACTCACCGTTGCTTCAACGCTGACATCCTCAGTCCGTGGATCCCGAGGCCCTTGTGGCCCCTGCAACCCCCTGCAGTAAACAGGAAATTACTGTCTCGCGCCCCCGTGGCTTCTAGCTCCCGGCTCCCAGCCCTGCTTGAGGCGCTGTGCTGTGCCCGGGATTCACAGAAGGGTGTGTGGTAGGCTGAGCGGAGCGGAGCAGGGGCAGAGGCAGAATGTGCAGAGCAGAGCGGGCTGCGAGGCTGCAAGGTGCGCGGTGAGGGCCGAGTTGGGGTTGCATCAGCGTGAGTTGGCGCCGCACTCTTTGCGCCCCTTGTGCCCTGAGACTTCAGCCACAAACTACAGACTATCACAGCAGGTACAGCACTGTGCACTGAGTGTTTTGAGTGGAGCTGAGAGGCGTCGGGACGTGCGGTGCGGTGTAGTGGAGCACCGGTGAGGAACTGGCAGCGGTGCACCGGGGGTGGTGCAGAGCTCACAGGGGGGCACGAGAGAGTGAGGAGGAGAGCGTGACCACCTTTAGTGGCGTTCAAGAGTGAAGAGCCCAGGTAAGCCTGCAGAGGCGGCCCAACTAGGTTGAGTGAGGCTTGCGGTGCTTCCGGCTCTCCCTCCCTCTCTCTATCTCTCCCCATCTCTCACCGACCTTCTTGCTCTGCTATCAGCCGCGGCAACTTCAGCACTCTGCATCTCCACATTTCCTCTCCTCACCTCATCTTACCACCATCACCGTCACCACCACAACCCCACCACCTACTGGACTCGCAATTGGTGGGACTAGCTGGACTGGAACCACTGCACAGAGCTGAGCAGGAAAAAAGAAGAGAAGAAGAAGAAGAGAATAACAGAATAAAAGTAAAAAGTAAAAAGCAGAGCAATGAGGTCGGGAAGTCAAGGGACCAGTCGGCATCTGTTAACCCCCCAAAAGAACGAGGAGAGCAAACAAAAACCTTGAGAAAGACTTAATGAAGGTCAGAGAAGATGGTACAGGGATAAAAGAGGGAAAGAAGGAGGAGGAGGAGGAGGAGGGAGAACTTCTTTTGATTTCCCCTCTGCTCACAAGCCCCAAACCTTCATCAGAGACTAAGGCAAGAGGGGCCGCAAGTGCATTCCCCATGAATAAACCTGGCTCCCAACCTAAAATCTACACAAAGTTTTCATTTATTAAAGACGCCGGCTCAGCTTAAATAGTCGCAATAAACGCAATCTGCTAACTCCACTACAACCAAGAAGGCAATATCCCTTAAAGCAACAACCACAGGCGGGATCAGAGAGGGATACAGCTTATCCCGAGCAGGGGGGATCTGTGCGGAAGAGGTTGCACACGCAAGTAAAGAAGAGCCAAAAAAGGGACCGGAAAAGACTGCCACATGGAGCCAAAATGTGCAGGAACAGGAGCAGGCAGACCCAAATCCAATGATAAACCCAAAAGTCCGTGGGTACGGAGGCATAAAGGAGAACAAAAGAGAGGGTCATGATGCAATCACAAGCTCCAATTCCGTTTTAACAAAAAATTGGAAGAGGAGTCCTACAAGCCTTGACAACCCTACAGCTGGTGTACCCTTAGATTCTTTAAAGGGTGGACAAGGACCACCTGGAAACTACGAGAGGCAAGAAAGGCCGGAGGGAGCAGCTCCCTGGGGGGCCAGGTACCATACCCCGCAGGGCAAGGGTGATGCGCAAAACAGTAAATACATAGAGCATGGTGATTTATCAGCTCAAACAGAGCTGGTGCTCTGCAAGTACACACCGACAATTCCAGAGGACAGGTTGGCGCCGCAAGAACATAAGAGAACGAGGGAACTTGCAGCAGTGGCAGACACGAAAGAGGGGCGGCAACTTAATACACTAACTATACGGGAAGCCAAAGTGCAGGAACGGCTGGCACCTCAAACAAATGATCAACATCTTGAGAAACAAAATGAGCAAGTCAAGCTAGGCGGCGCTTTAAGCCAAATTGAAATCGACCCTCCTTGACTAGCCACAATAACTAACACACCAACTATGCCATTCCAGGTTACAGATTCTGAAACCTCGTACCTCACCCCTGAGGAGTGGGAAGAACTGGTAGCATCCTACCCCGTGGCCCCTCAGGGGGAACTACCAGGAGGGATCAACATTGCAACTAGTGCAAATTACGGGAAGGAAACATTAAAAGTAAAAGAAGATATTTGGTCATCGCTTCTACACACAATGCAACTGTCGGTAAATGCCATCCAATACCAGTCGGATAAGATGGATCTTCAACTTTCCGTCCTCAACTCCCTGTCAATTTTTAGTTGCCAATATCGAAGGCAAGTTAGCAGAGCTTAACAACTTGGTTAGAAGGGCGCAAGCAGAGACTCAATTCATACAACCTAACTGCTCCTGCATAACAATTGTGGACAAGTTGGCATCACTTCCAACGGAAATGGACAATCTTCTCTCGGACATTAGGGAGGCCGTAACAAACAATCCATTAGATGGTCATGCTAGAAAGAGAAGTGAAATGCGGCCGCCACTGCTAGCAGGAACCCAGTTATTAACTCAGGAGAGCCCAAAGCCGACCCAAGAACCACAACAGTACAGGGAAACAGCGGACACAATAAAGGTGGCACCCAACATCAGCCAGCGAAATGGAGGAATCCAAGCACCACTAATTATGAACACAACGCAATTGGACGAAAACTTGCAAAATGAAATCACGCTGGAACATCTCCGATCTGGAAAACAGGGGAGAAAGCAGAAAAGGAAGGGATGAAAGAGAAAAAACCACGGTAATAGCTTGGGGGCAAGAGTAACACTAGTGGGAACATGAACACTGGAAACCAGGAAGGGAGGAAAAAACCCAAAAGAAAAATACCTCAAAATAGAAAGCCTGCCACACGCCCCTCCCAAAAAAAGAAAGACGGATGCCCTCGAGGCAGCTCTCAAGGCAGTCCTCAAGGGGTGACAACTGCAGCAAGTTCCACCGGCTCTGAATCAACATATGTGAATGAAATGAGCGCTCCAAGACAAGTAAAAGTAACTGAGGAATGCCATGGCTCAGGGGAGGCCCTTACTATTGCCCAGAATAGCCCAGCACAAGAGAAGAGGCAGGCAGGCACCCCCACAATAGTGTTTCACCCGGAGTAAAAATCAAAGGGCGTGATAGATATTTTAAAACAAGGGGAACATATTCCGCCTACTGAAATCCATCGACAGCCTTAAAAACATATCCTCAGTCAGTAGAATTCACAAAACTGCTGGGGTACTCAGGGGTACAGCAGAATTAGCTGAGAGACTGCTAAGAGAACAAGCAAAGTTTAACTCACAGGGAATAAAACATTGACCATTCTTAAAACCAAGATATTCGGATCCTCTGACTCTTGATAGCCGGCAATGGAAAGAGAACAGACAGACCAATCCGAATCTTCGCTCTCGTTCAGAATTGCGAGGGGCTCGGAGCAACACCCCTGAGAACTTAGTCCTCTGAGAGCAGTGTAACAAGAGACCACCTGCCATGAAAAACCCAACCCTGCAAGACTGGAGTTGGCTCTCCAGGAACATAAACGTTAGAACCAAAAATCAATGACAAAGTAAAGCCAAAGCCGGGAACATGCTCAACGTCTTTAACCTGTGTTCCTGGAACATCAATGGCCTAGGAGACAAGCTCATGGACTCGGAATTAAACATCTATCTGCAAAGATTTGACATCATTACATTGCAAGAAACATGGTCCGAGGCTGCACCTGCATTGTCGGGCTATAACTTGAATGTTCTGCCTCGTACACAGAGCTCATTGTTTGGCCACAAGAAGGGAGGCCTTGCCACATACAGCTCATTAAAGAGCATTGTTGCAGTAGCGCCCTTGGCATATAAGTTAGCCCCTCCAAACGCAATGCATGTCCTGCAAGTGTTTACTCGTGTGCAGAATAAAACGGAGGACACAGTCCTGATAAACCTCTATCTACACCCCGGGAAAAAACCAAGGGAGCACAGCAGCTAAAAGAAGAACTTATAAAATTACTAAAAACCGAGAAAACCAACAGCTTTAGCGGGGACTTCAATCTAAATATACTCAGCAATCTATCCTCAGTTATCACTGAAGGGGAGGACCCTTTCACTTGGGAGCCAAGTCACCAAGACAACTCCTCGGGAGGCAGAAGCTCGAAAACAGCTAGGAGACTCCTGACAACATTAGAAGAGCTGGGCTTCCGAGCACTCAATGGTAGATTCGCAGGGGATCAGCCCCAAGCAGCTACATTTCACAGTACTATGGCTAGCTCTACAATTGACTTTACATTCCTTTCACGCAGCTTGTATCAAAGGGTAAGAGATTTCCATATTGGTTCAATGGACCACAGTGACCACCTCCCTCAGGAAGTTATGATAGAGGCTCCCTCAATATTATGTCCCCCCACCGCCAACACATTAGGCTCTGAATACTCTACCAACGAAAGGCGGATAAAGTGTAGAATGAATGATCCACAAAGTCTCCTATCCCAAGCTATACAGGCTTTAGGAGAGGCACAAATAGCAACGTCAGACTTAATTGAGAGTTGGGAGCTGTTTACAAAAACATTACGAGACAACCCCGGAATGAAAAAAGTAAACGTAAGGACTGAAGGAATGGTCAAAATCTCGAAACATAAGTACCATCAAAATTTTAGAAAGAACGCTCAGGTAAAAAAGTTAAAGACCTTGATTAACCAAACTCTCCGAAGAGTGAGGACAGACCCCGTTGCATATGAAGAGTTGAGAAAGTTAAAAGACGCTCGCAGGAAGATGAACTGGCGACTTAAAAAAGAAGCCGATGAGGCCTTTTGGGCAAAACTTCTACACGACGCTAAAACAAATAATAGTGTGCATTTTTGGCAAAAATCAACAGTTTGACTAGTGATTGAAGTCAGGGGATCGAATCCTATGCCACTAAAGAGGCTTGGACAATCTACCTTGGCACACATTTGAATGAAGCCCTAGAATTTAGGAAAGGGTCATACAACCCCACAAGCGCTCTCGGAGCCTGGTCACCTCAACACAAAGAAGCTCTAGTACAAAATCAGGAATTTCCAATACAAAATGCACAGATCTGCAAAAGAATCTCAATGGAGAGACGCGCGGGCGCACCAGGTCCAAATGGTATTCCCCCAATTTTGTTCAAACAAGAGCCGGAATACTGGGCTGTAGTTTTCAGACCAATGTTTATAAAAATTCTACAATCCGCAACAATCCCACCATCCTGGAGGGGAGCAATCATCTCCCCAATCTTCAAAAAAGGCGACAGTAATGACCGAAGAAGTTGTTGGCTTGTAGCACTACTCGATAACGAGGCCAAATAATATGCAGGCCTCTAACTCCAGGAGCTAAGATCTTGGGTGGAAGATATATCAACAATTCCATACAATCAAACCGGCTTCTGCAAAAACATGGGGACGACCACTAACAAACTCTCTTTTGATTGACTCTGCACTCTTGGCAAAACAACCTCTATATCTGTGCTATATTGACTATAGCTCTGCTTTTGACCACGTCAATAGAAATCTCTTGTGGCAAAAATTTTAAAAGCTGAAAATCTCTCCGCTGCTGTTAAACCAATTAATTCTCTTGCATAGTGACACCTGGGTCCAGGTCAAACGAGGAGCAGGGGAATTTCTATCTAGGAAGATCCCTACAAGCACAGGGGTAAAACAAGGATGCGTGCTTGCACCAACACTATTTAATCTTTTCATGGCTGAACTGTCAGTCTTGCTGAACGAAAGTAATTCGCACGCACCCAAGTTAGGGGACACCCAGCTGTCCAATTTATTCTATGCGGACGATTTGGTGCTCATCAGCCGGACCCCGATAGGCCTGCAGTGGCAGCTGGAAATCACATTGCGATACTCTATAACAAACAAGCTCAGAATCAACCAAGAAAAATTCAAAGTCATGTGTATCAGCACTCGCAAAATGAAAATAACGAACAATTGGTAATTGAACTCAAGGAAGCTGGATGTTGTAAACGAATATAGATACTTGGGGGTCATTTTAGATTCCAAGGGTAGCTTCAAGCCACAATGCGAGGCCATAAAAAAAGAGAGGATTAATGACCGCGGTATCTCTAAGAAACCTAAAAAACAAGATCACTGGCTCAAACCTCCTCCCCCCTAATAATGGTGATTCAGGCAAAACTGATTCCATCTATCACTTACGGCAGTGAAGCGATGAGAGGAAGGGACGCCGGTACGGTAGCAAGAGCACTGCGCATGATCTTTGGCTGGCCGGGGTACACATCACCTGCGCAGATGAGGCTTGAATTTGGGCTCGCAAAGGAAGAGTTGGCACGTAAAGGAGCATATTTAAAAAGCCGGCACAAAATAAGCAGGGGAGAAGCAAAAACACTCAACGCTCTCCTGTGGAAGGATCTGCAAGCTAAAGAAAACTGCCCAGCAAGGCTTTACCTGGAGGACGCAATCAAATGGTTGGGGCTGCGTCAATTATGGGATCTCCCAGGGCCTCTGGCGGGCTTCAAAAAAGCAGTAAACAACATCGGCAGAAAAGAATCTCTCTTGCAGGACAAAGCCTCTCTGGCGGAGCACACACACGGCTGGTTTACTATACAATCTTACACCAAACTCAGGCCCCAAACATATCTCCAGACCAGTTTCACTAAAAAGACAAAAGAGAAGTTTTTGAAATTTCGCCTAGGACTGTTGCACTCCGCAAATCATTTGGCCCCTTGGCTGCGCCCCCCCAACATCAGCAAATTGCCTCCTCTGTGGTAACGGCAAAGAAAATATTGTACACCTTATCACCATCTGCAAGGATTTACTACAAGGACGCCGGACCCTTTTGAGACCACCATTCAAAATAAAACGGATAAGGTCATGCAGGCAAGCAGTCCTGGCATGCTTTTCCGGCAATGAAGTCCAACTGAGTTGCCGGTTGGTAAAATATCTTGAAGCTGTAGAAACTCACCTCGATAAAGTGAAAGAATAAACAGAAAAAGTCCAATTGGTCTGGGTGCAGAGCAGAATCTAGCGCTAAAATCCTCATAAAGAAGGCTCCGCCCCGCATTAGCGGAAAAGCAGGAAGGACAGTGACGGAACCCAGTTCAATCTTTGCACCCTAAAAGCCAAAGTAACCGGATGGCAATAAGGGACTAGCCGGTATCTTGGTGCTCATTGATCTTTACTGTTATAAACTTTAAAACTTTGAACAGTGACTGATCAGAGTTGAAGAACCGAATAATCACGACTTAGATGCCTCTCTGAAACTTCTTGTTTTCTAGCAATCAATTGTTTGTGTTGATTCAAGGGCATTATTGGGATTTCTTTTTTCTTCTCTTTCTACTCTACTGCTCGCTCTCTTCGTAGTACATGTGGTAATTCTCTCTTGGGCTGGATTAAGTAAGCATACGTTTACGCGGTAGATCATCTCTTGTGGCCCAGGCACATTAAGGGCTTCAATAATTAACTGGATTTGAATGGGAATGCATGTTAGCCCAGCCTATGCAGAGGGCCACCCCGCAAAGTTTTAATTGGCAGAACAGAAACGAGTTAGTTCTTAGGCCAACCTTATACTCTACCTATATTTTAACAGTTTTAGCTTTAGTACTTTTTTATAGCAGTTTTTACTCACGGTTTACCATAGTATTATTGTAATTTGTTATGACGGATTCGAAACATGAAACTGTTTTAATTGATGATGGTTTGTAATGGTTTTAATTAATTGTACAATAAATATTACCTTGCCTTACCTTACCTTGTCTCATTCTCGATGTACAAGCATCATGTCCAGCCCTCTGCAGAGCAAAACGGATCTGGAATAAGTCTTGAGATCTCACAAAACTCGTATCTCTTCATTCTTGTAACCACTAACTTCTTTCTGAGGAACCCCCTTTTTCCCCACTCTCAGTCCTCCTTCTTCTTGGTCCTGGCTCTTGTACCTTGTTTTCTTCTTGCTTAGCTCTAGTCTCTCGTTCTCTTCTCTACCTACTCCTACATTGCTTTATCTTATTTCCCACCCCTCTTTCTCTTCTCTCTCCCTCTCATTTGGTTTTTGCTTCTCTTACATCCTTCTTTCTCTTAGCAGTCTGTAACATGCTGTTTTCTCATCTCTCCCATAGCACTCCTCTTGAGGTTTCTGAACCTCTTTCTCTTGTCTCTGGCCTTCCTCTTCCTTTTCTCTCCTGCTCCACTACCTCGTGATATTTTCACCTAACTCCTGTATCTCGCTTTCCTTTCTCATCACATGGGCACCTCCTGCTCCTCTCTCTCTGGAAGAGATGAGAAAGAGGTGTGGAAATGGGAGTACATTTCTGCCTTCACTCAGCGCTTGTACCCCTTTCTGTTCTCTGGTTACTCTCTTCCCCTTTTCCCCTCTACCCAGCTCTCTGGCCTCGTTCTACTCACTCCTGTAGCTCCGTTCTGTCACAAACCTCTCATGACTCTCCCCTCTGTATTGCCAGCAATAGCTCTTTCCCTTGGCATCCCTGACCCCATATCAGTCCCCCTTCTCCCCATGGGTCTTTCTCTTCTCTTGGGGCTCCTGTACCCCTTTCTCTCCTCTACAGATTCTCTCCCTCTTTCGTTTCTCTCTAGCTCTTCTCCCTCGTTCCCTTCAACCCCAGCTCTGCAACTGGGGTCTCTTCACTCCCCGCTCTCATACAACGTATTCTTCTCTCTTGGCCCCCATACCTCTTTCATTTATGTCTACCCAAGATTCTGCATCCTTTTCTCTCTTCCCTCACTCCCTCCCTCTTTGTCCTCTTGCAAGCTCCCTCGTCCCACTTCTGACTCTTTTTCTTCCCTCTTACCTCTTGTACTCATTTCTCAATTCTTCCAATGCTCACTGACTCCAATCCGTATTCCTCTTATCTCCTGGCTCCAGTATCTCTTCCTTTCAATCTCCGTTCCTTTATACGGATGGACCCGCTAGGGTTGAATTCTGTAAACATAGCTGTGGGGTGAACAACCTTTACAACGCAACTATTACAACGCACTACACTTACAACGACATTTTTACAACGCAACATCCACTACAACGCATTCCATTACATCGCATGACACTACAACGCATGTTTAAAAACTACCTTTACAACACATTCCATTATATCGCATACTACCTTTACAACGCATACCATTACAACGCAATCCAACACTTACCCTACTGTTGCAACCCCTGGAGTTAGAATAGTAATTTTTACCCCTATAATATCCAATACTTACCTTAAATGCAATTTAATATTATGCGTTGTAATGGTATGCGTTGTAAAGGTAGTATGCGATGTGATGGAATGCGTTGTAGTATCATGCTATGTAATGGAATGCGTTGTAGTGGATGTTGCGTTGTAAAAAATGCGTTGTAAGTGCATGCGTTGTAAAAGTGTGCGTTGTAACGACATACATCCTAGCTGTGGTCATGAACAAAAGGGGGGGATTACTGGTGCTAATTGCTTTAGCTGGAACAAGAAGATTCGTTGTTCACCATAGTTCTGTTTTATTCTGTTACACGTCATTAACTCTATGCATTCTTTGGATATCTGTTTTGCATAATAATTTACCTTATTCTGGAAGCATCCGACACATGACAATATACCCATTCAAGATGGATTCCATACTGACACAGGAAGGGTTGAGGTATTCCTATCCAACATGGTGGATGTGATCTCTCAGCATCTGTGATGTGAAGGGCATTTGAACATGGCAGCCATTAATTATCAAGCCTCTATATAGACATCTGTATGGAAGTAGATTCCAGAGGTTATTCTTCGCCTCAGTGTGAACTAAAGTCTCTTCAGAGCTCCTGGCAGTGCACACTCGAGGTCCTGATGGATGGCTGAAGTGGTATATTCTAGTCAGTATTTATGAACTTTGTACACAAGCATTGAGCCTCATATGTGTTTTACTTTCTTTTCATGTCGAACTCATGGTGGCATCACAAAAACCTTCCACTCGCCTCCTTTTGCGTCATTGGATAGTGTGAAGCAATAGCTTCCGGTGAACGCTTTTCTGAAAATGAACTCTACAATTTGAACACCTTAACACACAGTTATCACAGGCAGACTAGACTATAAAACACACAACAATAGCTGAAGAAAAGGCAGGAAATGAATAGGATCCGAGGCTGGGAGGGCTACACTTCGGGTGAAATCCCCCATCGGTGCATGCAGAAGATCTACGATGTGGGCCTTCTTCCAAATGCACCCTCCCCCCAGAGCTCTCAAGCATTCAAGACATAGAAGACTTCGAGGACAGGTGGGGTGAGACAGAGAAACTCCTGGCCCTGGACACTCCTGCGGCTCTGGTAAGTCATGTCTCCAGGCTCCCATAACTCGTTTTTCCCAGGTCACATCTGTCTTTTGCTTCTTTCCCTTAATTCGCTTGTATCTTTTTCTCTTCTCTACCATCTTCTACACCTCTCACTCTTCTCTCCCAGCTCCAGCACCTCTTTCTCTTTTCTCGTGTTACCCATTCTCCTCCTGCCCAGCTCACATACCTCTTTTTCTTCTCTCCCAGTTCTGGTTTTTGTTCTTCTTCTCTCCTGATTCACAAACCTTCTTTTTTATTTCTCAATACCTGCAATGGACATATCACTTTGGGTTAGAATCCTCTTTAAATTTCATGCCAGATGATGAAGTTTCCGCCACTGAATGTAGATGCTAGAAATGATGGTACAATCTCAGGGCCTTATTTATGAGGCCTTACGCTGCAGTTGTGTCGCTTTTTGTGAAGCTGCGGCAGCGTAAAGAATGTGCCACACTGTGCCATATTTACAAAGTGACACATCTAGGCAGATGCGTCACTTTGTAAACCCCTGCGCTACATTATACCTGTGTCAAGTATAACGTATGCAGGGTGGGCATTCCATGGCAGTAAAGCCACGTAGAAGTGACGCAGTGAAATCTATGAGATTTCACTGCACCACTTCTAGGGTGTCACTCGTCAAATCCTTGCGGCTACTTGAAGCAGGCGCAAGGAGCGCTAATTTTGCGCCTACTGATAAGTCAGAAATACTGACGTATCTGTAAATCCTTGCGTCATGGAGCACCTTACAGTAAATACGGCGCATCCATGGTGTTGCAAGGATGGCACTATGAAAAGTGTTGCATCGTTGTTTTCCAGCAGCCATGCAACACCTTTCATAAATGAGGCCCTCAGTGCCCAAGTGTTAAAAATTCGGTTATTGGTGGAGATCGCTGGGAGGTGGAAGCCCCACTCAGGCAACAACCACAATCCTTGTCATGATGAACCACAAGCATCACTAAATAAATCTGTGCACAAAGTAGTGAGACTTCACTTAGAGGCAAAGTGTAAAGTATTTATGCATCACACAAACAGTAATAGAGTGAAAACATATTGATAAAAAAATCCCAGTCCAATTTAAAAACATAGAGCAGATTTTAATATGTGAAATGATACGAGAATGACAGAAATACAATCAGTAGAACCAGAAATATGCAATTTCAAAGTTTTATGTAGACATAGCGCCTAAAAGCACAATGCGCCACTCATGGTTATCTTGATGTGCTAAACCAGGGAAAATTCACAAGTTCAGGCTGACCACAATCGAGTGCGGGTCACATATAAAGACCAGCTTAATCAGCCCTAATAATGTTGCCTTCTCAAAATCTGATGCCACGAGTTCTGCTTGCGTTAGAGGAGGCTCCAAAAATAACGTTGGGCATTACAGATGTTTGTTGCTGGAGCTTTGCGTTGGCAGTCACCGTGGGATGTCGTTGCTATAGCGCAAAATGCAGATCCCACGTTGCTGGTCATTGCTGGAGGTCGCTATAGCACAAAGAGTTGGGCTTACAGGAGCTTTGAATTTGCGGGCATCGCAGGTGACAAAGTCTCAGTGGGAACAGGCCAGTTCGCAGTCGCAAAGAGCCCTCAACTTAAGGATTTCACTTTCTTTCACAGGTGGAGCTCCAGCCAAGGTACCAGGACCTAGGAATGCACCTCTTGGGGATCAAGAACTCACTCCAGCAGAGGCCAGCAGGGCTCAGGCAGATCCAGGCAGGTCAGTGCAGCAGGTCAGCTTGGGTATTTACAGGAAGGACTCTGGAGCTTATTGTGTCCCAGTAGCTATGACAGGAGGTCAGCCAACTGGCACTTGGAGTCACTCAGGTTAGCCTGGCAAGAAGGGAGCAGGTCCAGTCTTCCTTCTCAGACCACAAGACCGTCCTCAAGCAGCAGGGCAGTCCTCTGATGCGGCAGGGCAGTCCCCTGGGGTGCAAGGCAGCACTTCTTCTGTAATGTCCACTGGTCCAGGAGTGTACTGAAGAGTGGCTTTTGAGGTCCAATATTTACACCTGGGGCCAGCTTTTGAGGTGGGGGAAAATCCATATACTATCCCCAGTAAAGTATCCTGAACAATGTCAAAACACTCACCCCAGTACAGAGGTATGGGCTTAAATCCATCTCACCACGCCACCCCAGTTCACACCAAGCAATATGGAGATCATTGTGTTGCTACTAATTTTAGTAAGCAGTGACTAGTTTTACGCTAGTGTGGCTTCTCTTTCACATCAAGAAAGGGTGAGTGTGCGTACGGGGAGCTTTGTGAATACAGCAATTGCAGTGTTCCGGACAGCACATGTAAAGCCACTAGAATTATGCAACAGGGAGGACCAAATTAAGTGGCAGAGTTGACTAAATTATATGGCAAGAACTGGTGCAGCATAATACGTCACATTGTGTGATAGTAATACTTAATTATTTTGCCTTTTTATACATTTTAACATTGTCTGGACAAAGGTTTCACCTCTTTAGTACCAGTTTAATAACAAAATACAGCAATAAGCAACTGAAAGGTGACCAGTCAACCTTTGTGAAGGACCTTTTACTATGTAGCTATGTTGGTAGTAATTTTTGATCTATTTGTGTTAGAAACAATTTATAATAAAATCTGGAAATGAGGCAAATCCATAGTTGTGCAGAATTGCATAATTACAGTGATCATAACTGTGGCCTAATGTGATTTGTGAATCATGATGCCTGTCAGGTGCTGTTGTCTGATTAGCTTTCTGAGTATGGAACATTCTATGCTCCAGTAGGAACAATTAGTGGAGAGCTGGTCTTGGAAGAGAGAGGAGTGGTGCTTATTGAATGCTTTCCATTTGGAAGTCTTGTGGGTGCTTCCACCCTACCGACGTTGGTATAGATGCCATGGGATGATCATCATCACTTAAGTAGGGGACCCTTGACATTCCAGGGCCTCCAACTAAGACAAATTACTGCAGTAGAGGATCCCTCAGCTAGACAGCCTGGCACTAGGCCTCACCGTGTCACTGATGAGCAGATTCCCCAAGACTCTACATGTAGGATTGCCCATGCAGGCAAAGCCCCTCATGGTGCAGAGGACAGGTAATAGGTACTGCACCTGGATCAGCCATTTTCTTGATTAACTTTGTCAGTTCCTCAGAGCCTCAAACTGCTTCAGGGAAAAGGTCCATCTTCGTGTGGTAGAGCAGGCCACTAGGTACCCTGAAGCCATACCTCTAAGAACAGTAACTGAGCCTCTGGCGGCCAGGGCCCTGCTTGGTATCTTTACCAGATTAGGGTTCCCCAAAGAGCTAATCTCAGATATGGAAACAAACTTCATGTCTGTGTACTTGAAGGCTATGGGGGGGTGAGTGTGGTCAGACTTACAAGTTCCCACTCCTTATCACCCTCAAACCTAACAGCCTTTGGAGAAATTCAACAAGATGCTAAAAGGTATCAGTATGAGTTTGTCTGAGAAACTCTGCCGGAAGTGGAATGACTTCCCTCATGCCTTTTATTTGCCTACATGGAAGCACCAAAAAAGGGAGTAGGCATCAGCCCCCTTGAGCTTATGAATGTAATATTTTAAATATGAGTTTGATTTGCCCTGGCCTGCACAGGACATGTAAGTGAACTTTTCAGAAAAGGGCATTATTCAGCTTTGCACACTTTAATATTATTAGTGAGTTATGGTGGATAGTTACCTAGCTATACTGTGACACCTTGAAATTATTATTCAACTATTAATATTATCATTATTAAAATACCAGATTTATAAAGTGCATGGCAACCCAGCAAGGATTTATGAGTGCTGTGCTCCTCTGTGTTCCCCAAGTCACACCTTTGTTACACACAGAGTCCAAACAACCAGGTTTTTAATACTTCACAGAAAACTGAAAGAGAGCGGCACAATCTCATATAAGAGGGTAAGAAATTCCACAGCTTTAGACTTAGATAGGTAAAAGCCAGACCTCCTTGTTGGGATTTCCTCATTCTGGGAATTATGGCAAGATCAGAATTGCTGGCATGCAAACAATAGTTAGGCTTGTACAGCAACACCTAGGATTTGAGAAGAATGGGTCCGGAGTTAGATATACATTTATGCTGTAGCATAGTGAAGATCATGGCGAAAGCTAGCAGTGGGCGTGAATTTAGGGGGGGGTGCAGTAAAAGTCTTGCTGTGGCATTTGGCACTATTTGAAGCCACTTAATCAAGACCCTCAGGATGCCTAGGTACAAAATATTACCATAGTCCAGCCTGGATATAATCAAGGCCTGAATCACTGTTCTTTGGGCTGAGATAGGAAGACATCCAAGGATTTTCCTGAGCCATCTTAGAATTCCAAAACAGATGGACGCAACCTTGGTGAGCTGATGACTCACAGACAGCTTGTTGTCAAGCCAGAAACCAAGATTCTTGACAATGGGTATTGTAGGTGTTGGTGCACCCAGAGCCTCAGCCCATAGATGGGGTCCCCAAAGATGAGGTTGGTTGCCCACCAACAGAGCCTCAGTCTAATCCCCAATCAACTTGAGGAAGTTAACGTTCATCCAAGTTGAAACTTTTGTAAGGCAGCAATTCAGAGCGTTGGCACTCAGATTCTCCTGAGGTGACAGAGAGACCACTATCTGGGTGTAATCAGCCTATGAAAAAAGTGTGAGAAAATAGCTTTCCACAATATCTGCAAGTGGTCTCACATAAAGATTGAATAGGGTCGGACTGTGGGTGAAGCCCTAAAGTACGCTAGATGATAATGGGTAAGGCTTTGAATGATGCTGTTGAATATGTACCTGAAGGGAACGGTCCTGCAGGAAAGAACTTAGCCAAGTCAAGGGCTTGCCCTACACACCGTACTCCTCTATGGAGAAGTATGTTATAGGTAACTGTGTCAAATGCGGCACCTAGATCTAAAACGATCCCCACAGCCATGGGTCCAAAGTGGTAGGTAGCAGCTACTGTATACAGGTCAAGACCAAACCAGTACAAGAGCAGCACTGCTGGTCTCAAACCAATGTTTGGTAATTAGGTAGATGTATGTGTAGCCCTGCACCACAACATGATTCTTAAGACCATAGTTTGGTCTTGTCCAGAGTTGTCCATAAGATTCTACTTCTGAGTGGGAAATTCTCAGATGAATCTTAAGAGTGGGCCACACTCTCAGCAGTCAATTTATATTTCATTGCAGTTCAAAAACTATTTGCATACTATGTTTGGATAAAGCCCAGTGGAAGAACTGATGACATCAATCATTATCAAAATATATCAACCATCGCAAAATCGTTGGGCTCTCCAGACTTTCGATTCTCCTACAGGACACACTGCATATTACATAGCAATCAATTTAATAAGTCTGTAAAATTCTCCTAGATTGACAATTTGTATCTGTATTATTATCCACTCAAGAAAGGAATTCCCAGTGTTCCCCTTTATCCCAAAAAATGGAAGACATAAGGATGTAGGTAAACTAAATAATATTTATTATAGGATGGGTAAAGTTTATGATATCTATATTTTATACTTAACTATCATGATTTGATGCAAAGTGCATAAGCAACTGCAATAGTGCATCCAAGGCAACAATCTTCAGCGATTGCAATCTTTCAGTGTGTAGCAGCATTATTATGCACCACAGAAATTGTAGAGATTTTACCCACAGATTACCGATGCTTGCATCCACCCCACGTAATGTCAGTCGGGCAGCTTGGATCATATGTGTTGGCACTCATCTAGGCTGGAATTACAGTGGGGAAGATTTTTTAATTGTTTGAGACAATGAATGGGAGCCTTCAGCAGACTTAGCAATGTGAAATATAGCTGTACCCGAGGTTACCTCCTTTAGGCCAGGAGATAATGCTTCTCGTCTCGACTTTAGTGGCCTGTTCCATTATTACTCAGAACTGGAACTCACAGGAAGCCCCGGTGCCAGAATTTGGATAGAAGCTCTACTAAATGCATCTCATCCCTAACATGGAAGAATCTTATGCCTTGCAAAGTAACTCAATTGATAAATACTGCCAAATGCAGTTAATGGGTAGGAAGAGGGATTTAACAGAAATTGTGCTTAAAATGCACACACACACACACACGCAGCAGATGAGATTAACATAGGCATTAGAACAAAACGCTATTTGCATAGACATCAAATTTGATTGTGGCATTGAGAAAAAGCAGCAACCTCAATGCAAATTGGCACCTGGATGTTGTCACTGGGATGGTGATATAATGATGAATCTGTCTGTTGATTTAGTGAAAGATCAACCACATAACTTGGATTACGAGGGAGAAGATTTGAGCATGTCGATGTTGAACCACACCGTAGCCTTGGTCCTTCATGGGATCTTCTCTATAGCTGGATTGTGTGGAAATAGCTTTACAATTGTAAATATCGTGGCATGGCAGCAGGGCAGTAGCATCACCAGGACTGAACTTCTTCTCGCCAGTGTAGCTGTCTCAAATCTTTGCCTACAGAGTGCAATGGCAGTGAACGAGCTCTACTTTTACCTGTGGACTGATTTCTATTTTGTAGTCGTCAATCCCTTTGTGGCAGTCCTTGTGTCCCTTTTCTTCTCCAGCCTCTGGTGTGCCACCTGGCTCTGTGTGTACTACTGTACCAAGATTGTGAGTTACAAGCTACTCTTCTGCATTTGGCTGAAGCAGCGGTTTCTCCAGGCAGTACCTTGGCTGCTCTTGGGCTCGGTACTGGGGTCTGCGTGCATTGGAATTCCATTGGTTTGGGATCTTCATAGAAACACCATGGTCAACAACACTTCCCACTCCCTCAGCAACAACTCAGCAAATGCATTTCAGTTCCAGAGCAGATGCAACTGCATCTTCCACATCTACATTGTGGTCTTACTGATGGCCTTCGCACTCTTTGCCTTCGCAGCGGGGTCGATCCTCCTCGCCCTTTGTTGCCACATGAGGAAAATGGCTAAAAATACAGATATCTTCAGGGGGCCTTCCCTGGATGCTCACTGGGGGGCGGCAAAGACAGTGATGTCACTGCTGGTTCTCTACGTCTCTTTTTACCTATCTTTGAGCATCATCTTTGCAGATGTCTTCTCTGCAGGGGACTGGCAGTACTCCGTTTGTGTTCTGGTTGTCGCTGGATCCCCAGCTCTGACTTCCCTGGTCTTAATCCTTGGTAACCCCAGGCTAAGGAAGGCTCTGTCGAGGGTTATCCTACCGGGGAAACACACTAAGGTGCAAGTCTCGACAACGGAAGCTCACCAAGAAAGTTAATTGGATTTTGTGCTTGCGTTCCAACCAAACTCCTCCACTTAATTTCCTTTCACTCATCAATTTGGCAGTCCTACTGAAGTCTATGAGCCTGCCAGCTTCCATTGCCATTAAAGAAGTCTTGTAATAGCAAATCCTATCTCCCGCAGTCATGCTTTCGGATTCTGGACAAGGGAGAAAGCAGAAGTGGTTCCTGAAACTTCCAGTCTCTTGATGGTGGCATGATTTGACTCCCAGGGCTTGCTACGTGTGCTGTAATAGATCAGAAGGTCTATTATTAGTCAATAATAATGACTATTGATAGCATGAGTGTGGATGGGTCTGAGATGCAGAAGGGTCCTTGTGCAAAGATGACTCCGCTGGAAGATGAGGTGTGGGTGTAGGAGCATGTCATGTAGGCTGCCTTATGTCGACAGATCAGCTGACCCTGTCCCCACTGGAACCTGGCCAGAAAGGAATCCAGCAGACTGGTACTGTTGTGCAGAACTAGAATTATATTCTGGGTTGTGGCTAAAGGTGATTGGTCCCAGGATGCTTTTTTTTGATAAACAAGTTTTATTAGGTTTTGTAAAAACACAATAAGGAACATTGAGCCAGACAAACCACCACTGTGCAAGTACACGGAATTAGACCAATCTCCACCCGTCCCCACCCAAAGCCTCACCCCCCGCCCCCACCCCCCAACACACCCACTCAGAATACATTGCCCAACCATTTCCCCCATACTCTGCGATATTTCTTGGGGCAACCCCTCGCCTGGTAGAGAGTCCGTTCCTGGGCCGCGCACCAGTCTACACCAGCACTCCATTTGGCCAAGGTAGGCGGTTGTGAGTGTTTCGCAGTCATAAGGAACAGTTTCTCTGCGCGGGTACCCTGTAGTCCCAGGATGCTTAATGGCTTTTATAAGCAACACAAGAAAGAAGAGAATATAAATTCCACAGGACAAAGAACTCCTGACAGCAAGTTACCAATAAATGGTAGTATTCGGATGATCGGCAAGAATTGTGGGAACCAGAAACTACTAGAGAGGGAAAGTATGTTTAAAAAACAATGTAAAGAATAGTTTGTTGCAAATGTGGGCATTTCCATTAATAGCTGTGTTAGTTGTTTTGAGTATCTGTAATATAATCGCAAACAAGTGAGGACAGTGACAGCTAAACCTGCAACATTTTGCCAGAAAAGAGACACTATCTTTAAAGAATCAGGATATGGGTGACTTGAGGTCAGTGAATTAGAGCCTTCAGAGAGTCAGAAACCTTCAGTGTGAGTCTGAGCTGGAGTTGGCCTGGTCCTCTTAGTCATGCTTGTGTGTTACATCAGGGTTCACCTCTGGTGGAAACCCCTGAATCAAGGCAACAAGATTGAGTCAGATTTGGGTGGTAATGGACAACTTTCTGATTTGTTGAGGAAGAGATGAATGTGCTGTTGAATGGTTGTCTCCCAGAGAGGAACCTGCAAGTGTAATTACCTATGCCATGCTATGTCTAGGACAGTGCCACTTCCACTGGCCAATTAACTAGAAGATAATTCTCCAAAACTGTATACAGCACTTCTTCTACAAATTGGCAGATTTACTTTTACCATCCAACTCACAAATGTCAATGAGGATTGTGCATCACAGTAGAAATACAACAAACAATCTTAAATGAGCCATCTGTCTGCGATTCTACCCCTTGCGGATGACCTTTTATTACTTTATATGGGGCTGGGCTGTTAACAACACTTCTGTCTCAGTTCCCTCTCAGGAAGAAGAGAATAAGTAGGAATGTGTATGTAAGGAACATAGCACATTTACGTCAAAGTTATTGACTAGACAAGTCATCAACTCATTAATGTGAAAAGCCCCAGGTATTTTTAACAGGGCGTATATTCAAGTGTTATGGTCTCCACACACCTGAAATTTAACTAGCGGGCAAACACAGAGCTAGCTTGCATAAAAATGAGGTTGGAGATCAAGTTAATTGTGGAGTCAGGAGCCACAGCTCTGTTGTGCTTGTTCCTATGACTCCAGGTAGTGACCTGCATATATGCAGTGATTAACAGGACAGCAGTCAGTTGTCAAGACAGACACCCATCTCAACCATGACGTTTAAGCTCATTTTCTAAGATGATTGCAGCCACCATTTGCAGGGCAGGTGGGCTTCTTGGCAATGATGGGGGAAACCAAGGGATTGCCGCAGATGTTCTTCACTCAGCACTGTTCATGGGTGGGAGCCTCACAGGAGATTACAACATGGTTAACTAAAGGAATCAGAGGAGGCAGAGGCCTATAATGAATCAGGAAGTGTCGGTCCAAAATATCATGGTCCGACTATCGCCTGACATAAATCATGTGTCCTAACTATTTATCACAAGTATATTGCCCCATTGCACTTAATAAAAGAAAATCTACACCCAATTGGACAATATGTAGTGTACTTAGTATGCAATAGTCATCTCAGACATTATTTCTGTACACTTCTGACATACAACCCTTCAAGAAACTGCTGTAATGCAATAAGTGGTAGGCATCATTTTGCAACTCCTGGATATGTGTTGTCTGAATAAAATCGAAAATAATAATTTAATCATTCTGTTTCATGAATAGAAGTGTCAATGTAAAACAGGGAGTATGATATTTGACAGTACAGTCTGTGGCAGAGTCTCTCAGTGGAAGTAAAATGGGGCACCAAGTTATCCAAAAATGAAAGCAACAGTATCCTGACCAGAGAATGGGCTGGTAATTGACCATCCTGCCATGAGACAAGCATTCCTACAATAAGAGAGAGAGAGAGAGAGAGAGAGAGTTTAGTTTATCAGACTGAGTATGCAGACACTTTTGTTTTAGGGATGTATATTTTCTGTAATGTTATGAATACGAGCATCCTGATATTTATTTTGTGGGCTCAAGCATGCTGACATTAAATCCAGGATTTTGACTATGCTAATGATCCACTTATAATTGAAAGAACTTGGGCAGACATGATCCTAAACTACATAAATTTAGGGCACACGAGAGCAAACATATAAAATAAACGTTAATAAGATTAGATATTGTGAGTTTAGTTTATGACCATGAACCCCCATATGTTATCAATATATGACTGAGGGACCAGATGTTACATTTATGGGAATGCGCGTGGGCTTCGTGGTACAGGTTCAATAAAGAGAAGTGTTTTATAAAGCGGATTATAAGACTGAGAGCCGGATTTAGATCTTGGACGATGGGTTAATCAGTCACAACGGTGACGGATACCCCATTTGCAGAAATATAAATCCCATAGGCCATAATGGGATTTATATTTCGGCAGAGGGGATATCCATCACCGTTGTGACTGAGTAACCCGTCCACCAAGATCTAAGTCAGATCCTGAGACTCCTAGGGGTCTATTATAATGGCGGACGGATCGCCACCGCCCCTATGGCGGTGGCAATCCGCCCGCCATTATTCTCCGCCCGCATGCAATTTAACCCCCGCCTGATTATGTTGGCAAGGGGTACCGCGGCGGATGGGAAGACCGTCAATGAGCCGACCGGGCGGAAAAGGTTTGAATATGGTGGCGGTGTCTGTTAGACACCACCACCCATATTACAATGCATGCAGGGAACAGCCTTTTGCGGATTTCGCAAATGGGGGCCCGTTGCCAGGATGTTGGGGGGTGGGGGGGCACATGGGGGGTACCTATGGTACCCCCCTGCATTGGCACGGACAAAGTGGCAGGCACCGCACGGTGCCTGTCACCTTGTGCATGCCAATGCACAATGTGCATTCCTAGCATTGTGGCGGGCGGTGCTGCGAGCACCGCCCGCCACAATGCTGGGAATAGAGGATGCCACGGTGGCGGTGGCATCCTAATTGCCAGTGCGGGACCACCGCACCACTGGCAGCTGGTCCCAGCATCGCTAGGGTGGTGGGTGGACGAAAGTCCGCCTGCCATCCTAATAGGCCCCCTAGTGTCCATTGCCCAACAATGAGTATCCTGCCATTCAGTTTATAAAAATACGTTTACGGATATCTAAATTGGGGCAGTGATTTTCATGGCATTCCATCTCTAAGACGAGGACTTAATTTAGAGTTGAGTAGTAACAGAAAACCCCCTAAATATTGGAGGAAGTGTTAAAAACTCTCTATGGAAGATTATCATTTGTTATGTTATGTTATGTTACGTTAATAAAGCTTCTAGAGCGCAACTGTGACCCAAGGGTGTCCTGGCACTGCCTAAAATCCACTGCAGATGTTGATATAAAGACTTTAAACTATTTAATTAACAATAATGCCTTCCTTAGTTTTATGTCTTCTTTCAAATTTTCTGAATATATATGAATTCTTATTTTTTGCAATGTGCCTAGCTAATTTTTGTTTTTAGCCAAATACCGAACAGCTGCACCAGTATGTAACTAAACATAGATCTTTTTTGCATAGATTGAAGTTCAAAACCTAATAAACCTAATAAAAGCATTAAAAACGCATATGTTTCTGTGTCTATTTCATGCCTCGTATTGCCACCATTATAATGTAAGATGAATTTCTGCATAAATAAATTAGCAACAGTTTAAAATGAGAATTTAAAGAGAATACTCTGAACTGAATCATTTTTCAAGAATTTCGTTTCACGTAGGAACATATAACTATATATATCCAAAGCCTAATGCCTGACGTTTGGTCAATATTCGGTAGAGTGTCTGAGAAGTCACCATTTGGTACTGTCTCCTGTGTATAACACTCAAAAACCGTAATGGCTGATGTGATGAGAGATAGTGTTAAAATGTATGGCAAGAATGGCTACAATCTCAGAGCAGGAGAGTGGATTCAAGGCTCTTATCATTAGCCGCGTCCCAGCCAGCGGCATCTCCGTTGCACGAGGGAACCAATGTAGCATGGATACGCTGCCAGCCAAGGCGAGGCTGATGCAACTTGAGTAACTAAATTTTCGTTTGGCGCTTGTGATGTGCAACAAAAATGTTGTCCACTTCAGTAACCTGATATGCACCTCCATTCCTGGGTTTCTTCCTTTTCTACTAGCAACAAGTATCTCAGTCCACCTGTTTTTTAGGTCTCGCCTAGCATTGCTGCACACATGCGCAACTCGCTCGGCGAGATTTATTGCTTACAAGGGCTTTCAGAAGAGGGCATTAAGGTGCGCCCCTCATTTCCATTGGCTGGCGTCACCGTTTATTCTAAACGGTGTCCTGCTATTGGAAATGAGCTTTTTGGGTTGCCTCCCTTTGGCTTTTTGGTCCGGCCCACCCGGACAAGTCCTCGCCTGCTTCCTGGCTGTCGTGGAGACTTTTCTTATCTGCTTGTTTATTTAACAAGCAGATAAGAAAAGTCTTCATGACGGCCGTGAAGGAGAGGAGCACAGGCATTCCGAGGGTGCCTGTTCCCAGCACTTCCGCCTCCTCTCCCACTTGTTCGCTCCGCAAGCACAAACAACGCACCCAGAGGCAGTTTTGTAGCGCCTTCGCAGTCAGCGGATTTCCCCGTTTCAACACATTGTGTGATTCTGGGCAAATCATTTCACACTTTGTGCTCCATGCGCCATCCGTGAAATGTGGGCTTTGGTTTCTGCTTCCCCTCTTCAACACATCGTGATTCTGGGCAAATAATTTCACCCTTTGTGCTCCATGTGCCATCCGTGAAACGTGGGCTTTGGTTGCAGCTTCCCCGCTTCAACACATCGTGTGATTCTGGGCAAATAATTTCACCCTTCGCACTAATTTGGAAGTGTATATGCCACAGGTGTTTACCAAGGTGGTATTTAAGGTCATTGCGGGGTGAGGTGGTCGTCACATTGATTTACATGAGTGAGTGCTGCAAACTGTTTGGTTAAACAATAGCGTTGCTAACGCTGCTGCTGCTCACCCAAAGCAGAGAGAGGAGCATCCTGGCGCAGGGCTTGTCCAGAGGAGGGGGGCGCTGCTCTGCCTGCAACAGGGGATGAGGCCGACTGCCTCCATGCGCTATCCGTGAAACGTGGGCTTTGGTTGCGGCTTCCCCGCTTTAACACATTGTGTGATTCTGGGGAAATAATTTCACCCTTTGTGCTCCATGCACCATCCGTGAAACGTGGGCTTTGATCGCGGCTTCCCCGCTTCAACACATCATGTGATTCTGGGCTTCGTAGCAGCCGCGGTGCGTCCATTGGGGCGTAGGGGCGTAGCCCCACCAGCCCTGCTGGACCCGCAGCTGCCAAAATAATTAAAATAAATGTTACGCCTAATAATTAAAATAAATGTACGTGCTAATTTGCTTAGCGCGATATTTACCCGGGCATCACCCGACTGATTCGGGACTCGGGAGTGCGCAGGGGGGGCGGGGCGGTAGTTCCGTTGTTTTCCTTCCTTCCCGCAATTATGCTTCGGGCAGCAACTTGCCCGAGCATGCGCAATAAAGTCCCCAGGGCCTAGCTAGTAGGGGGGGGGGTGCAGGTTATGCTGGCGACACCCCGGCCTGGCAGCAAAAGGGCGACAGGGCGAGCAGTTGATGTGCCCTACAAGCCAATCCCGGCGCTGCATGCAGCGCCAGGATTGGCCGGTCACCGCGCAGCACAGCAGGGGCAATCCATATTGGATGCCGAGCGTGGGTGGCTCAGCCGCCCTGCACAATGGCCAATCACTGTCTCTGACTTAATGTAGTCATGCAGTGATTGGCCATTTGCGGCGCGCGGCGCTGTTGGGATCCGGTTCAGCCTGGTTTAACCGTTACCTCACTCCTCGCCTGAGTCGCCTCGTTGTGGACCTCGTGGGAGATTGAAGTCCTTCGATTCTGGCACAAGTTCAACCCGAAGACTGAGCTGAGGTAAGTCTCACTGGTGTAGTCTGGATATGGGTAATTGGCTAAATTGCAAATTTCAGCATGGAGACATTTTCTTTTAATCTCTGCTTCTCCACTATACCAAATGCGTGTGATCCTGGACAAATACTGTCCTGTGCTATGCCTAATCTTATTGGAAGCATTTATAGTTGGCTCAGTTGAGTATCTCGAATCCAAGGCCGGGGTTCCAGGAAAGCTTGCAAAGAAACAATCCCGCTGCCATATTCCATACATCAGTGTGTTTATGTGCGTGCACGCGTGTGGCTGCTCGCTCGCGCAATATATCGCTACTGCAGGAGCTTTAGAATTGATAGGAAATATGACTTACTTTGATGTAATGTCCGTATTTCACTAAAAGTAGCGTATTCCTTAAATTAATAATTGTTCTCCTAAATTAAAATGTTTAACCAAAACTAAAGTCAGGTGTTTTTTACATGTTTTACAAAAAAAACATGTAATGTGTGGTACGGAACATATCCAATCATAACAGCATCTTGGTTTTCAGGATCACGCTGTGTTTTCGTGTCAGCTGATTGTATTGCTGTTTGACTAGTCGTGATTCACACCCCTTATTTCACTGTCATGATGTCATAGCTGTGAAATATGTCCCATTAAGTACGGACTGGCTAGTTTCACTGCTGTCGAAGCATGACAATGCATGGAGTACATGGCAGCCCCAACCCACATGGCTGCGTTTCACCCTTACCCATAGCTTATCAGTCAGGGCTGTCTTCGTGGAAAGTGAACAGCACTTTAACATGCTGGGTGGAATCAGGGCCCTTTGTTAGCTGCACCCAGGGGCAGAGTCAGGGAGATCGTACCCCTACTGTTAGATTGTGCGCAGCAAAGCAGAGCGCCTGCCCCGAAAGCGCCCCTTCTGAAAGGCAGAATTACAAATGTCTTTTCATTTTAAACCACCAAACTGCAGATCTAATATTTACCGAACTGTTTTACAAAAACGCTTTTCTTCGGGAAACATTTTGGGTGCAAATTGCTTCAAAACAAATAATACAAACTCGCCTATTGGATAACTTGTGTTATTCTCCAATGGCGCGGTCTTGGGGTTCTGGTGACATTTACACCCCACCTGGCCCTCAGTGTAACTGTAATGTGACCTATGGGATTGTGTGTGCGGGGGGGGGTGGGGGGATTCGCCGCGCGTGTCTGTGTGTGGATACAACGCCACTGAGAGTGTATTCATCTAATAAATCATGAGAACAAATGATATTTAAATACTACCACAACCTATAAATCACATTTTATTGCAGAACATCTAATTGCATTTGTTGGCGCCTGGTGTTCAGAATAGCGACCTCAGAAGGATGAATGGCTGAATCAGCAGTGATATGTTGTACATGTATAACTTAGATGGCAGCAGAAAGCCTTTTGTAGGTTTATTTTAAGCCCGTAAAACATGAGTGCGCACCCAGTTAAACTGCACTCAGATTGTGACATGTTGAGAGCATCTGAGCCGACACAGCTCCTCCTTTCAGCAGCGCACTGGTTGCATCGTTGTGTTATGTTGTGTCATTGCTGGACAGCTCACTGGAACCGAGGCTGTGTTACACAAGAGGGTTAGGGGGCAGATTTACAAGCCCCTTGCGCCTCATTTACGCCGCCGTTGCGTCACTTTTGTGACGCAGCAGAGGCGCAAATCCTGTGCCATGGTGCGGGGTACTTACAACGTGACGCATCTGGGAGATGCGTCACGTTGTAAAGCCCTGCTTGCCACATGTAGGCGTTCCTGCGCAGGGGGGGGCGTTCCGGCGCAGGAACGCCTCCGAAATGTGGCTGAGTGAAATCTACAAGATTTCACTCAGTCACTTTTATGCCCATGCTGCGTCAAAACCCTGCGCCTGCCTGAAGCAGGCGCAAGGATTGACGCAGCATTAACAAGATAGGACCCCCCAGGGCATTGCTGGAGCTGCGTCGCGATTGCGACGCAACTCCAGCAATGCGCCACTTTTAAGGCACAGATGCGTCACGCATCTGTGCCGTTTTTGCCCCATGGTGCACCGCATTGTAAATGCGGTGCATCCATGCAGGCGCAGCTGTGGCGCACAATAACTGGCACTTAGTACTTTGCCACTGAAGGTGTGGTGAGCTGCAGTAGATCTTACCATATAGCAGTTGCTATCACTAATTTCACTTCCTGTAAAAGGGTAGAATGGCCTGTCTTATATCGAGTTACCACATGAGCACATTTCTAGAAGACACCCCTTTCCAGTCCTGGACTGTCCTTTACTACATTGTTGTCTTGTTTGATACTCCAGTGCCTTCAATTGAACTAAACCAAGACTACATGTCCCAGAATGCACTGTTGTGTGAAATGAAAGCCTAGGGCTTTGAACGATGTGTCCCTGTTTTATGGAGTTGTATGGTAACCCCAGGGCCTGGAAGCCTCCGGATTTACATAGAGTGCAGCCTGTCTCTGTGGTGACAGTAGTGCAGGTTACCCTGTCCCAGGTGCAGGATTTCATGGTCCATGGATGTAGGGATTGACCTCGAGAAGGACCGTCCTTACGCCTGAAGACCGCCAGTGAAGGAGACATTGGGCGGCTCAGGGTCCTGGCCTTGGCCAGCTTGGGGAGGTCATTGTACCGTAAAAGATTTCCAGCAGAATCGCTATGTTTGTGGTCCCAGTAGTGAACTAGCAGCAGGCGGCAGCGCAGAAGCTTAATGTGCCTGCTGCAAAGAACATATATACCTGATGCAGATCACAAAATGCATAAGATGTAAATAGGTCAGTGAGGCACAGCTTTTGTCAGAGAGATCCTTTTGGTACTTGCAGTTTCTAAGTTAAAATCCTAACATACAACAGAGAGCTATTAACTGTCATCTAAGAGCTGGATGCAAACTGCAAGGAAAAAATTGGAGCGTTATGTTTTTTCCCCACAGTCTTTGTTTCATTACCCTACTGTTTCAAAAATAAATTGTTATCTTTTCATTTTCAGCACCTGACAACCTGAAACATTACCGCATTTTGGGGCAATTTTCCAGCAAACAACAAGAGGACCCCAACCTCCTTTGCTGCTCTCTCACCCGACCCCGGCTACAACCCAGCAAACACCAGTGTTAAAGGTAAGGAGACTGATGCTATATATTTTTTTACATCGTAGTTAGAGCTATGTCTGTGGTCACTCTCAAGGCCCTCAAGCAGTGTCTTTCAGTGCCTCCAGCAACCACTATGGCACAGAGAGGCAGGAGGCAGTACGGCTCTATTTTTAGCAGTCATTTGAGATGTATTAGGATAATGCACAAGATATATGTATAATGTATTTATACTGAAATTTCATATTATTGCACTGCACCTTATACGTTGTACTTTGATTATTGACAGGTTTCTTTAATATATATATATATATATATATATTGGTAAGGCCAGCAACACCCCATCATGAATACAGTACAAGAGCTGATTACAAAGTCATTCCAGTCACGGCCACTTGAACAAAAACTACAGTTAAAACAATTGGGACCTCATCAGCCTGAAATAAACCTACAGCAAACTAACCAGGACAGAGGAAAAATGTCAAAACGTACATTCTCAAATGCCTGGTACACAAAAGCTGATTGGCTTACAGGGTGCCCTATAAGAAATTCTCTGTTCTGCTTCCCCTGCTTGCTGTTTGGCGGTGACTTTTCTTGGACACGGCAAGGAATGGTCGACCTGAAGCACATCGCTGAAAAAATAAAGAAGCATGCGCTCACAAGAAATCATCTGGAAAACCTGACAAGACTGGGAATGTTGGGGGAAGACGCACCAATTGAGCAGCAGATAAATGATGCGTATCGCAAATCCATTCAAAAACACAATGAAGCTGTTGATAAGAACAGACACAATCTATCCAAGATCATTGATTGCATTCGTTTCTGTGGTGCTTTCGAACTGGCATTGCGAGGCCATGACGAATCAGAAACTTCCTCAAAACCCGGGATCTTCCGAGGCCTAGTGGATTTAATGTCAACCATAGACCAGGATTTGGAAAGACATTTAGCACATGCTACAGTCTTTAAGGGCACCTCTAATACAATACAAAATGAACTCCTTGACTGTATGCTCGAAATTATAAGAAGCCATATTGTGCAAGAGTTGCGAAACACAGACTTTGTGGCTATTCAGGCTGATGACACCACTGATGTGTCCACTCAAACACAGTCCGTGTTAGTGTTTCGGTACCTTGACAGTGACAGAAACATTGTGGAAAGATTTTATGGCTTCACGCATTTAAGTGACTCTAGTGCAGCAACCATCACTGAAGCAATACTGTGTCAACTGGACTTAATTTTCCCGGACCTGCCTCAAAAACAAAAGCTTATCGCACAAAGCTATGACGGTGCATCCGTAATGAGTGGGAGCCTTAGTGGAGTTCAGAAGAGAATTCGAGATGTGTACCCTAATGCTCATTTTGTGCACTGTTACGCCCACCAACTCAATCTTATTATGCAACAGGCGGTATCAAAGATCAGAGAGACACGAGTCTTCTTTCAGGATATCGGAGGCATAGCAGCATTCTTCACACGTTCCCCCAAAAGAACAGAAGCCCTTCATGAGATTGTGGACAAAAGCGTACCAAGGGGATCCTCAACTCGTTGGAACTTTCACATTCGTACAGTCAACTTAATCTTTGAACAGAGGGAGGGCCTTGAGAAATGTTTTGTCGCCATAGCATCCAGAGCAGACTTTGATCACACAAGTCAGAATGAAGCCCATGGCTTTATTAGAACACTACAAGACAAAGAGTTTCAGTTCTTACTGTTTTTATTTCATGACATAATGATTCCTGTTGATGTGTTATACGATCAGTTGCAAAGAAAAGACCTAGATACTGTCTCTGTGAAAGCCAATACATCTGCATTTGTACAACAGATTATGAAAGTGAGAGATGGGGTTGAAGATTTAGAGAGCAAACTGCCGCAGCATTCTGTTTTTGCAAACCGCAGACAAAACATCACCTCTCTGGTTCGAATTGGAAAGGAGATATGTGACATTGTAATTGTGCAGGCGAAAGAACGCTTTTCGTTCACAAAACATTTGGTGAGTGCGACTTTATTGCAAGGTAAAGAGTTTGCACAATATGATGAATCCTTCCCTGAGCGTGCTCTGAATCAGGCTGTGGAAGCGTATCCTATGCTCAAAAAAGAGCAGCTGAGAACTGAGTTAACTGTACTCTACGGAATGCCTGTGTACCGGAAGGCCACAAGCGCCTTGACTTTGCTGAGTTTAATTCATAAACTGCATATGGAAAACTCACTTACAGAGACAGTGACTTTACTAAAAATTGTGATTACGACTCCAATGACAACAGTAGAAGCTGAACGATGTTTTTCAGCCTTAAAGCGCATAAAGACATTCCTCAGGAACACCATGCTAGAGGAAAGACTAAATGCTTTGGCGATGCTATCTGTAGAGAGCAAGCTAGTCCAAAAGATACCGGACTTCAACATGAAAGTAATTGACAAGTTTGCTACACTGAAAGAGAGACGTGCGGATTTCATCTACAAAAAGTGAATGCTGCTACTTGTTTGAATACAAAAAATTCTGATTGAGGTAAGAAATGCATTGTTATCTCTGTTTTTAAAAGTTTTGTAGTGTTTGTTCTATTTGGAGACTACACAGATTTGCTCACCTTTGTTCACTGGCCGGACCTGTCTCCCGCAGGGTGAACGATTCGTTGCTTGTGTTGCCTATCAAACCTTTCCCCTTGGCAAATTGCGAAAACCTTTATACCAGTGGTTCCCAAACTGTTTACTCCTGAGGACCCCAATTGAGTCACCACTGGAAGCCGGGGACCCCCAAGCAATTTGTATGACTTAAATTTCAAACATTAAAACAGTAATTCGAAAACAATAAACACACGTGTGCACACAAAACGGATACTCGAATTACTAAGGATTTTAGTATTTTATATTGAAAGAATTAGCAAAAAACAGGAGGGTTAGCGCTGCATCTCCATGACTAACTTTTAAATGGTTGGTTTTATTTCGCAGTATGAGACTCCTGCCAGGGCCAGACTGGAAACCCAAAGCAGCCCAGGCAAATGTTTTCAGACCAGTCCCCATACAGTGCACACCTAGTGCAGTGAGTGCGCCTGACCACTACAAAGGGGGCTTTGGGAGGCTCTCCCCCCAAGACAATTTAGGAAACAATGGTGCAGTCTACAACAAATTTATCATTATATATTGAATTGTATCAGCTTTTAAAGAGTAGTAAATGATGACCTTACTATGCACCAGGATATGACAATCTGTGTTGGGGTTCTTCAATGATTCCCATATTATCCTCCTCCAACAGTGCCTCTCATCTCTCGATAGCCCCTCTGTCACATGTATTTAATTTGTTTTATAACATCTCTCATACCATTGAAGGATGTCAGAGCACCTTAAATCACACACATATAGGGGCTGATTTACAAGCCCCTTGCGCCACAGGTGCGTCACAAAAAGTGATGCACCAGTGATGCATTTTAGTGCCCCATATTTCCAAGGCAGGAAAAGCAACCCTGCGTGACTTTTACTGGTCTTGTAAATATGGCCCAATTGCACACAGCACTTTACGTGAAAGGGACGTTCCATGAGTGTTGCTGTGGGTGTTCCCACGCATAACCCATGGAACCAGACACATTTCCAGATTTACGAAGAATCGTAAATCTGGAAATGTGTCTGAATGCTACGCCACCCCAGGGGAGGCGTAGGGAGGGGCAACTTGGAGAAATGTATTAATTTCTCCTCTTTCTATGCATGTTGCATTCTGCAGCACGCATAGAAACAGGATGTTACCTCTGGTGATTGTTTATGTACAGGAAGGTGTCCCTTCCTGCACATAAACAATCAGTAAAACAATGACGTTTTGCAAGTTCTATGTGTGCTAATGCAGCACACTTAGAAGTTGAAAAACGCCATTTCTGATTGTTTATGTGCAGGAAGTAACCCTTCCTGCATGTAAACAATCTCCCCACGACACAGGCATCCTTGCACCATGGTGCAAATGTGCCTGTGCAGGCGCATGGCAGCAGTTTGTGCGCCAGCACAGGGGGAAGCACAGAGATGCAACATATTGTTGTAAATATGTTGCATCCCTGTGCTTCGAAAGTGACTCAGTGCGGCGCAGCCAAATGGCTTGCGACACACACAGTCAATTTCCTTGCAAATCTGCCCCATGGAGACAATGATTCATACGTGTAAATCAGTGTATAGAAAATGTTACATAAGGCAAATGCGACTACAGGGTGTAGGATTCACATGTTATTCATACTGGTAGGCATTTTTAAAGAGTGCTTGGTCTGGAGAAGCACAAACTCAGGATTCAGAACATAACAGTGGTTAGCATTGACTTTAACAATAAAAATGTATTTCCACCCAAATAAACCTTTTTAGCAGGATTAGGATAATGAAAGACTTGAAACAAACATATGTTTCTAACTTGTATCATGCAGCTTGCAAGCAGCTCTTTGATGACAGTTTATAGGTCACTGTGCTAGATTACTATTGTCACTTATGAACTGCACAGTAACAAAAGACTCTGTGACTAAAGCAGTAACCCACTAACCTAGGCACATAAAAAATGTTTTTCAAAATGCATGGTACACGTTCTTTGCAGTAGGCATATTAACCCTCTGTGCTACATTAGATAAGTCAAAGCTGCCACTTGACACAACTCTCATCTCTCTCCAGCAGGTACATTAATCACCGACGTAATCTTGACACTTTTATTGTTGCTGGAAAACTGCTGATTCTACAAGGAACTTTTTTGTGCTTTTAAAATTACTGCCTGAGGACCCCCCTGGGAATGTGACCACAGTTTGGGAAACACTGCTTTATACCATTTATATTTGGGGTACTTGCGTGGACCTATGTGAAGTGTGTGTACAAAGTTCAGCTCAACCAGAATCACGGTAACAGCGCATTGCGCTGCCTCTTTTATATTCAGTATATTGTAAGACTGTTTTTCTTCCCCCGCCTTTCCTTGTTTTGTTTCCCTGTTTTCCCCTTGCTTGCCATTCGTTACTCTAGAGTCTAATATTCAGTATGTTGTAAGACTGTTTTTCTTCCCCCGCCTTTCCTTGTTTTGTTTCCCTGTTTTCCCCTTGCTTGCCATTCGTTACTCTAGAGTCTAATATTCAGTATGTTGTAAGACTGTTTTTCTTCCCCCGCCTTTCCTTGTTTTGTTTCCCTGTTTTCCCCTTGCGTGCCATTCGTTACTCTAGAGTCTATTCTAATAGAGTCGGAAGGCCGTAGGGGAAGACTGTGGACTTTTCTTCAAGTTCCTGATGCTCCTGCGGAACGAGCCTGGCAACCATTACACTGCTGTGCAACTTCTTCTACTCTTAGAGCTGAGATTTCCATGAGTCTTATAGTCTGAATTCAGCACCTGAGCATAATAGGACAGAATGTATGAAGCTCTGTGGTAATACTGAATAAGCAGCTACCTATGTTATGCCATCTATTAATGTAATAACTGCACTTTCACAATTGCTTTATTAACCTTCCTGCTTTCTCAAATTTGCTTGAAAATGCACGATTTTTCTTCTTTTTTTCCAAAATTTTCTTGGGGGGGGTAACACCCCCAAACCCCCCTTTTGGGGTTCGGGGTCGCTCGCTGCGCTCGCTCGCTACGGTGCTGTATGCTAATTCGGTTGCGCCCCACCACTTTCAAATCTCACCCACCGCCCCTGCTTCGTAGTCAGCAGACTTCTCTGCTTCAACACATCGTGTGATTCTGGGCAAACAATTTCACCCTTTGCACTAATTTGGAAGCGTATATGTCACAGGTGTTTACCAAGGTGGTATTTAAGGGCTTTGCGGGGTGAGGTGGTGGTCACATTGAGATACATGAGTGAGTGCTGCAAACTGTTTGGTTAAACAATGCCGCCGCTCGCCCAAAGTAGAAAGAGGAGCATCTCGGCGCAGCGCTTGTCCAGAATAGGGAGGAGCTGCTCTGCCTGCAACGGGGGATGAGGCCGACTGCCTCCATGCGCCATCCGTGAAACGTGGGCTTTGGTCGTGGCTTCCCCACTTCACACATCGTGTGATTCTGGCCAAATAATTTCACCCTTTGTGCTCCATGCGCCATCCGTGAAACGTGGGCTTTGGTCGTGGCTTCCCCGCTTCAACACATCGTGTGATTCTGGGCAAATAATTTCACCCTTTGTGCTCCATGCGCCATCCGTGAAACGTGGGCTTTAGTCATGGCTTCCCGCTTCTACACATCGTGTGATTCTGGGAAAATAATTTCACCCTTTATCCTCCATGCGCCATCCATGAAACGTGGGCTTTGGTCACAACTTCCCCGCTTCAACACATTGTGTGATCTGGGCAAATAATGTCACCCCTTGTGCTCCATGCGCTATCCGTGAAACGTGGGCTTTGGTCGCGGCTTCCCTGCTTCAACACATCGCGTGATTCTGGGCAACTAATCTCACCCTTTGCACTAATTTGGAAGTGTATATGCCACAGGTGTTTACCAAGGTGGCATTTATGGTCATTGCGGGGTGAGGTGGTGGTCACATTGAGATACACGAGTGAGTGCTGCAAACTGGTTAAACAATAGCGTTTTTAACGCTGCCGCCACTCACCCAAAGCAGAGAGAGGAGCATCCTGGCGCAGTGCTTGTCCAGAATAGGGGGGCGCTGCTCTGCCTGCAATGGGGGACGAGGCCGACTGCCTCCATGCGCCATCTGTGAAACGTGGGCTTTGATCGCGGCTTTCCAGCTTCTACACATCGTGTGATTCTGCGCAAATAATTTCACCCTTTTTGCTCCACGCGCTATCCGTGAAATGTGGGCTTTGGTCGTGGCTTCCCCGCGTCAACACATCGTGTGATTCTGGGCAAATAATTTCACACTTCGTGCTCCATGCGCCATCCATGAAACGTGGGCTTTGGTTGTGGCTTCCCCGCTTCAACACATTGTGTGATTCTGGGCAAATAATTTCACCCTTTGTGCTCCATGTGCCATCCGTGAAACGTGGGCTTTGGTCTCGGCTTCCCCGCTTCAACACATTCTGTGATTCTGGGCAAATAATTTCCCCCCATTGTGCTCCATGCATTCCTCTATAACCAGAGCCTCTGGAATTATGCGGCAGCGGACGATCAAATTATACGGCAGATCTGACTAAAATATGCAACAAAAACGGCGAATTGAGTGGCGTGATGCAGCACATTTTGTTATGGTATTTCTTCATTATTTTGTCATTTGTTCTCAGGTTAACACTGTCTGGGCAAATGTTTTACCTCATCAGTATCAATTTAACACCCAAATAAAGCAACACATGTCACCGCTTTTTGTTGTTGTTGTTTTATTTATACTTTTATTGCAAAGAACCAAGTCAGCAACATATGAAATAATAAAATATATCGTGGATCAATGCAACATAGACAAATACTAGATTTGTTTAGCATACCCATTAGATGCTTCTTTGCCCCCATGTTGCTGCATTTTTAGTAACTTTTGATCTGCTTGATCTAGCAACATTTGTTTGACAAAATCTGCAGATTATGCAGAAGATCATGAATTGTGTGCTAAATTAATAATTAATGCAGAAAACGCACTGAGCACAAAAATCACATAATTCCAGTGGCAATGTCCATAACCCATATCGGTGCTGGTATGTGGCCAATCAAGTTTTGGAGAGAGGTTTATGCATATCATCTTCATTTATAAAACTGTTGTTATACAAAAACTAAACGTATAAAATTAAATATATTCTGTTTCTAATAGAGCCTGGTATAATTAGGAGTGTTTGTACTACAAAATGCATTAGGCTGTAAAGCACACACCAGCATTTTATGAACAAGCATTTGCAATGCAATAGGTCTCGCATTTGCGAGAGTTTAAGCTATTGGCATTGTAAATGACAATGCCTTTTATTTATCTGTTTTCAAAACCAACACATAGATAAAAGGTTTGTTATTCACAATGCCAATAGCTAAAATTTTCAAAACCAACACATAGATAAAAGATTTGTCATTCACAATGCCAATAGCTCAAACTTAAACAAAGGCGAGACCTGTTGCATTTTCAATGCTTGTTTTATCAGGGCAACAGGAATTATGGGATTCTGTGGCTGTGGTGTTTGGGGCATATGTATGCCACTTAGTGTTAGGCTCTTTGAAAAGGTTGACTGGCCACCTTTCAGTTGCTTATCGCTGTAGTTGGGTGTTTAACTGGTACTAATGAGGTGAAACCTTCCACCAGACAGTTTTAACGTGTAAAAATGCTATAATAATTAAGTAATCATAATGAGCCAGAGGTCCAAGTTTGAAAAACTGGGTTTAATAAAAGGTTTTGTTGATAAAGTCCATGTAAAAACAAGCATTGGCAAAGCCAATATGGTGGCATTGGCTGCTAGACTTTTGGCAGTTCTTGTTTTGTCATGATTTTGTAAAACTTTACTGTTTAAGAAACTGCAGGGCCCCCATCAATCTAAAAAAAGAAGGAAGGAAGGAAGGAAGGAAGGAAGGAAGGAAGGAAGGAAGGAAGGAAGGAAGGAAGGAAGGAAGGAAGGAAGGAAGGAAGGAAAACGCAAGAAGGAAGGCATGGAAGAAAGAAGGAAGGTAAAAAGAAAGAATAAAAATAACATGGAAGAAAGATGGAAAGGAAGAAGTAAAAAATAAGAAAGAAAGAAAGAAAGAAAGAAAGAAAGAAAGAAAGAAAGAAAGAAAGAAAGAAAGAAAGAAAGAAAGAAAGAAAGAAAGAAAGAAAGAAAAACAGGGCAAAAGAGAAAGAAAACAAGAACAAAAGCAGGAAAGTAGGAAAAGAGAAATAAATACAAATGGAATTAAGGAAGGAAAAAAGAAGGCAAACTAGAAGAAAAGGAAGAAAGAAAGAAAGAAAGAAAGAAAGAAAGAAAGAAAGAAAGAAAGAAAGAAAGAAAGAAGGAAAGAAGGAAAGAAAGAAACAGGGCAAAAGAGAAAGAAAACAAGAACAAAAGCAGGAAAGTAGGGTAAGAGAAAGATATAAAAATGGAATTAAGGAAGGAAAAAAGAAGGCAAACTAGAAGAAAAGAAAGAAAGAAAGAAAAACAAAAGATGAACAATGGAAAAAAGGCAAAAGAGAAACAAGACAAGAACAAAAGCAAGAAAGAAGGGACAAAGAAAACATAAAGAAGGAAACAAAGTAAAAAGAAAGAGGGAAAATGGGAAACAGAAGAAAAAAGGCAAAAGAGTAAGAAAGAAAGAAATGGTTGGCAGGTTAGACAGAGCATACGGATTAATTTATATTCAGAGTTCATGTGAGCTGATGTGAAATAGCAGCCGCCCGATATTCAAGCCTACTCCCACAGGAATTTAAAACAGCATTAGCAAGAGATGAGATTTGATAAAGCTGGGATGTGACTTGTGCTCATAAAGGCAATACTAAAATAATTATGAAGTAAAAACAAAAATACTAGCACTGAAGGGAACTATTTTGGGTGCTGAATTCTGCTCTGCCAGCAGAGTTTGCAGAGTTTTGCTCACTCCGCACTCCGGTTTATGCGCGGAGTTCCAGCAAAACTCGACCAACCGCCGCGTGAAGGAGTTTTTTTCTCATGTGCAGCTCGCTAACATTAAGTTGGTGAGCACGAGAAAGAATTTGCATCCCCTAGCGTGATTTTTGGGCACTAGAACGTCTCCCGGCGAGATTTCTCAACGCAGGCAGTCGTGGCAGGCCGTAGCAGGTTGCGACGGTTCACGTTGCGGAAGCTGCCGCTTCAGAAGTAAATCTACTTGAAGGCAGAAAGCAGCAGCGCCCTCTGGCACACAGCGTAGTGTCGGTAGCACTGATTTTACAGCTCGGAACAAGCTCCCAGGGTTAAAATTAGCACAAGCAGCATGACATGCCAAACTCTGCCCGCTCGCCGAACTCCGACGAATCTCACTGAGTTTTTGTGTAATTCCACAGAGTGAAACTCCGCTAATTCCGCCCACCACCACTGCCGATGTGCTCCTTGCAAAAGAGCAAAATGCAGTCAGTGAAACTGAAGCTAGCCAATGGCTGAAGTTATCTGACCCACTGCCCCATGCTATATGCTGAAGTGGGTGGAAGCAAAGTATGAATAACACAACAACAGACCGATGGATGAAGAGAGGTGGCTGGAAGCTCCTTTCAGCAGGCATATACATATCATTTTAATGAATACATTCGAAAAGTCTTGGCTTACTCCAGATCTAAAAAGCACACCAATCCGCGCTTGGAAAGGGAGGCACCGTTACTTTACATTTTATAATAACAACTCGTGCTCCACACATTGCTTCAAACTACAGTTTTGCGGTCTAAGCACCTTAAATAGGAAGTTTATGATTATCAAACGTATCGGTACTGACTTTACTGATCTGGGAAGGATGAAAGGCCGAGTTGGCTTTGCTAGTATTCAGACTCATGGACTGCAGATCACAAGATGTGTCAGCAGTGTGTTTAAAGTTTTCGGTCACCATACCAGCACCGCAATTTGCTTAGTACACCAACGTGTACTTCTGCTTGCCTGTCTGGGAGGCACGGTTCAGGAGGGACAACCTTCAGAATGGTTGTCACTTAATTATTCATTTTAGGTTTTTGTAACACAAGTCTCCTGGCGCAGAATCTATTTGCAGGACATTCCTCTCTCCTATTTGGGTCACACCCGTGGGACAGCTGGGTGGGGCTGATTGAAAGCTGCCTTTTCATTCTTTGTAATCACAGGCGAGACAATCTACCGGATGGGAAGATCCCGGAGGGAGAGGAAGGTGGCGAGAAAGAAATGAGAACAGAGACGGGGGCATGGAGTAAGAGTCAGCAGGGGGTTTTCAATTGCAAAACTTCTCTTTTTTTCTCCCTTAAAAACGTTTTTGATGATTTACGGTTTACGTCTGCCTTTTACTCATTCAAAGTGCGCTGCACGTTGCGAGGTAATATCACCTCCTAGCCAGATAATTTTCAGTCTTAATCGATCCCAGCCAAGGTATGCCGGCCTTTGCTCGACAAGTTTACTTAGAGGCGCGGAATCGCAATCTTTTTCACAATAGTTTAGAAAAGTTAGTGAAACGATGCATTTGGACCAAAATGTGGTCTGCCTCTGCCTCGTTTGATAATTTCAAGTGCGGGCACAGCTCGCGTAAAAATATCACACATTACACCCGGGAGGACACTGGTACCCGACAGAAAGAGCCCGCTCTCAAACCAGTCAACGGCAGGAAGTGAATGCCGCATAATGCGTAATGGCGCAGAGTGCCAGGTAATGCGAAATTCACACATTCGCGAACGTAAATAAAAATTATCCCAGGCCTTAAGATTACTTTTTGCCAACTTGTCTGTGCAAAGTGGCAAATGTGCAGTGTGTTTTCGTTTGCAAGTTTACCCATTTCTCTGAACAAAATCCCATTTTTAATACAAATATGTTGCAGCATAAACCTTTGCAACCTACATAGAATTCCACAGTTTTCCATAAAACTCCATGAAGTGCAGCTTGGCTAACCTGTATCCACCAGATGCCAACCTAGAACACTCATCTATACATACTTACCTTTCCATGTCTATGCACAGGGTCTATACGTTGCGATCCTGCCTAACCTGTGGGCGCCAATCGCAACTGGATGACGTTTCAGCTATGGTATTCCTTGTGACCCACTGCCCTTCAGCGGGGTTCGCATGGCACATGTCTATGACGACCTCTTTTTTTTTTTATTCAAACGTCACATTTTCTAATCCACGCTTCATTTATAGGGTACCTTACCGACGTGTGATGTCACTGTGATCCAGGCTAAGGATAGGCTTTTCATACAGCGCACATCGTGATCTGGCCTGCCTCCAGGCACTTGTGCTGTAGTTCTCGTGAAAGGATGGGGTTGAGCAGAGCATGAGCGAGGTTCTCCAAGGTAGTGATAGTTTCCTCACAGTGTGGCATATCAGCAGCGAGGCGATAAAAAATTATCGTCGCTTTTGCGTCCGTTTTCGGGCGAAAAGCGGCGATAATTTTATCCCCTAATCAGCAAGGTCACGCTTTCGCGTGAAACCTTGCATTAGCGCCCGGATTCTTAACGCACAGCTTTGCATCTCTAATGAGATGCAAAGTGGGCGTTCCTGCCCTGACATGACTGGAGAAATGTCACTAAGCGACATTTCTCCGATCATCAAGCCCCACGCCATGAAGCATAGCGGCAAGAAAAGTAGCGATAACAGCCCCTGTTATCGCTCTTTTCCTTACGCCTGCTTCAGGACTGACTTAGCCATGATATCCTATGGAAGGTGGATATCATGGCTAAGTTTGCCTTGCCCTATCATCAAGCTAACGCCAAACTTCGTGAGATTTCTCATGTTTGGCAGTTAGCGCTAGGATTTGTATCGCTTTCGAGATAAGCGTTGCTAATAGCACGCTATCTCAGCGATGAAAATCCACGTTAGCCGGCGATAATTATCCTCACGCTAAGTGCGCTTAGCGATAATTATCGCCGGTCCTTGATGATATGCCCCAGTGTTTGTTGTGAGTAAGTATCCTGCATGAGGGAAGAAGAGGCAGAGGGTGAGGAGGCCATCTCCTTGACCAGTGAGGCCTGAACATACAGGACGTATAGCTTCAAAGGCAATTCAACTCCAGACAAGGGAGTTTGAGACATCAAAGTGATGCAGGAGTCCCTTCGGTGTGTTTTTAAGTGTTTTTATCCACAAATGTACCTTAGTAGGAGTAGACTATGGAAGCCGCCTATGTGCAGACCGCCCGCTCGCGAGGGCACTCCGGTTAGCCCAGAACACAACTGCCTGATTGTAAAGCGAATGATCTGCTTGAATCCTGTGAAGCCCAACCTACACTGAGCTACTCAAACATCCAAGATCCATGCCCAGTCAACCTGTATAGCACTGACATCCATGGGCTTCACAGCGCTGCAGCGTCTTAGTCCAGAATAGGCATCAGAGGAAAGATAGGATTTCCACAAAATGTTTTAGGCACTTTTTAATGTAAAGTTGCCATTCCACCAGCATGAACCAACTGATTAAAACGATTTACTCCCAAACAGTGCTTGAAATGGAAAAATAGAAGTGCAGGTACTCTGTACCAGAGTAGCTGTTTGTGTCTGAGAAGTGCCGGTACTCTCCAATTAAAAGTATTAAGTCACTCTTGAGAAGTGCAGGTACTCTCCCTCTCAAAATAAAAAAGTGCTGGTACTCCGTACTAGACAGTCGCGGCCCATCTAAAGCACTGCTCCCAAAGGATCTCATTTCGAAGGACTGACAGCTGGCCAAAAAGGCACGCCCCAACATTAGGGACAGACTGGCATCCGGCAGGATATTGGACTAGAGCAATGCCATGGAGTTGGTAGACACAAGTCTTTGTGCGTGTGCACCAGACTCCTAGCCTGTATCCTTCATTTCATCCGAAGCCAGAGAGGCAGACACGCCAGACCCTCTGCTGGGCCCGGGTCAACAAACTAAGGTGGGGCCTTTGGGAAGACAAGAGTCAGTTCCAAAGTTATGAATAAACCCCTTCAGGGAAAAAACACAGATCAAGCATCAGAGGTTTTCTAGTGACATATGCCCTATTGTTATTTGTCTTCTCATTGATAAACGGGCCAGATTTCCCTTAAATCTATAAATAAATGTTGGACCACGTGCGTGGGTCCCTCATAAAGTGCAACTCCTGGGGAATAATGACCTCCTCCTCACATGCTTTTTTAAAAAACAATCTTTATTTACATTTTATTAGTCAATAGAGCAGGATATACACAGGTCAGTCAGAAATTTGCATACGATGTATCCAACATACACAAAGAGATTCATCAGAGCGATAGGTATTGCCATCAATCATGTAGCAGCTTCTATAAAATAAAATAAAACGAACCCCCCTACTCT
Source organism: Triturus cristatus (assembly GCF_964204655.1). Taxonomy (NCBI): domain Eukaryota; kingdom Metazoa; phylum Chordata; class Amphibia; order Caudata; family Salamandridae; genus Triturus; species Triturus cristatus. The sequence continues at coordinate 1,718,251,086 of NC_140590.1, forward strand.
CTCCCCAACCACCTCCCCCCTGAGCTTCCATGACAGGTACATTGACTTTCATTGCTTATTGTTCATGATAACTGAGTCATTCAGGTCAGGGCTGCCCATAGTACCCCGACATCTGACAAGCAGCGACAAACCCCCACATCATCCTATGGCAGTTACACACTCCCCGTTCTGCATTGGTGTGCCTTCCCTTTGTGTGCGTGTATGTGCAAGCCATTTCAGCCCAGGCTGCCAAGGCCCCCCGTGCTTTGGCATCGCCCCTAGTCCTTCTCATATGTACCTCTTCCGCTCCCGCCCATTTCACTACATTTGCCTCCCAAGCTTCCCTTGTTGGAGCACAAGGTCTTATCCAGCGAATTGCATTCTCCCCACATGCTTGCGGTGAATGGAGCACACAGGGCCATATTATCATGAACGGCGATAACATTATCGCCGCAACAATGGGCTTGATAATATGCCCTTGAGAATTCCCATAGAAGCCCATGTTCTGGTGTCAACATGGGATTCTATTGGAGTTCTCTGTGGCATATTATCAAGCCCATTATCGCCACTTTAACGGCAGCTTCCTGCCGCTAAAGCGGCGATAATGTTATCACCGTTCCTTGATAATATGTCCCACAGTTGGCAACAAATGGCGAAATATGCTGATGCCAGTGGTGGAAGGCTTGAGTAGCGGCAACCTATTGCTGACACTAGTTAACAATGACAATCGTCATCTTCTAAAACCCAACAGAGAATGGTCAAAAAGTATTAAATGTAACCTCTGACCTTTCTACCTCATATGATGGATAGATCCTAGGTCACGAGTTGGAGGCATTTTTGAAGTGAGGTGGTGCCGCCAAGGAGCTCTTTCGAGAATCCCTCTTGGGGTGAGAGACAAGGTATTTGGGTTTAGGTGTGCTGGAAGGGTGTAGTATGGAACTTGGACATGGTCAACCACTCTTGAGTGTGTGTAAATTGGTGTAAGCAAGCCTCTTTTGTGAGTTAAGAGATACTGAAGTGAGAGGCAGGCTGGGATAGGGCATGGTATGGTCAGGTTGGGGAAAGTCTGAGGCTTCCCGCGGCGCACGCAGAGGGCCCACTCAGGAGGGCGGCCACCTTAGTGCCACATAAAGCACCCCCAAAATGGTCTAGTTGATGGGAACCTCGGTTGGTCCCTGAGGTACGGCACGATAAACGCGTCACTTCTGGCGCACTGAGTAGGGAGGGGGCAAGGTACTTATACCTTCTCTGCCCATTCGGCGCTCCCTTTTGCGCCAACTAATCACTCTGTCAGGACGTGTCCTTCGGTCGGGTCTGGGAGCAGTTGCAGGCATTGCTGTGAGTCCGAGCCCAAACCCCCTCCCCTCCCCTACAACACCCTCTACTACCCGGAGAAGACACCATTTAGACAGCCGCCCAGCCACAGCCTGGGCTGGTGTCCGGTCTGGGGGGAAGGGCAGGTTTTCCCGGGGCAGTGTCACCGCCAACCGGGGCACCAAAGGTAGGGCAAAGGCCTCAAAAGTAAGAAGACCTGCCTGCCCGTAAGAGTGAGGCTGCTTCCGCCCCTGTGAGCTTCCACGCTGATGCGGCTGAGTCACAGTGGTGGCACTTTAGGGGCGTTGAAACACGGTGCGGCCCCCATTCCCCCCCTCCAGCCTTGCATTACAGAGAGGCCGCTTCCTAGGCCATGCAAGGGCATCCGAGGGATGTGTGGGAGGTCACAAGAGCCTGAGGGCCCCCACCCGGGGGGAAGGACTGGTTTCCCCGTGGCAGTGTTGCCGCCGACCGGGGTGCCAAAAGTAGGGCAAAGGCCTCAAAAGTGAAAAGGCCCGCCTGCCCGTAAGAGTGAGGCTACTTCCGCCCCTGTGAGCTTCCATGCTGAGGCGGCTGAGTCACTGTGGTGGCACTTTAGGGGCGTCAAAACACGGCGCCCCCCCCCCCCCTCCAGCCTTGCATTACAGAGAGGCCGCTTCCAAGGGCATGCAAGGGCATCCAAGGGATGTGCGGGTGGTCACAAGAGCCTGAGGGCCCCCACCCGCATGACAGTTGTCACGAGGCTGCCTCCGATCCAGTGAGCAGCTATACGGAGGTGGCCTAGCAAGGTGCGGGCTGCTGCTGGTGGGGGTCGCAAGAGTGCAAGGGACCCCACCCGCACGGCTAGGTTGAATAGGCCGCCTCTGTCCCCAGCATGTGGGGGCCACATAGGGATGTGTCTACAGCTGCTGGGGGGGGTTGTAAGAGGGCGCGGGCCCTCTCCTGCATGGCAGGGTGAAGCTGGCCAACTCCGCCCCCAGCCATGAGTTTTTTGTGGCCTAGGGTTTAAAGTTGCTGAGTCGTACTTCACTGGTTATGTGTTCAAATCCTGGTGTTTTGGAGATACGAGTGGGGAAGCTGGGGCGGCTGGGAGAGGGGCGTTCTGCCCTGATGGTGGGGGGGCTAGAAGAGCGCAGGCCTGACCGCCGGGCAACATGCAAGTGGTCACCTCCGCCCCAGCGAGTGGGTAGGAGTGAGCCATTGGACTGAAAGTGCGGTCATAGAGTGCTGGGTCTGAAGGGTGCATGGGCCTCACGCTCGGCCTCATGGTGTTCCTGCATCAGCGCAAGATCCGGTTTTAGGTTTTGTCTAGCGTTGCAGCGCGAATGCGCTGTCATCGCTTTGCGAGGCATACAGTATACACTATAGTGGGGAAGCTTCGTGGAAGCTCCGCCCACTCTCCGGCCCATCTTCTTCATTGGCTTAGGTTATAAATGCTGCCTTCCGATTGGTTTTAAGCTTGTTAGTCCCTCCCCATGACAGCCATGTCAGTCATTTGTAGCCTTCCATGGCTACTGGCCCCTTTACAGCACAGATTACTTTCTTCCCGTGCCCCCCGCCCGCATTTCGATGCCTTCTCGCCGCCCCACTCATGCCTCGTCGCCCGCAAGCATTGCCATTTGCAATGCAATAGGTCTCATGTAAATGTGAGTCCTATTGCATTGCCAATGCTTGTTTCCTCTGTCTTTTCTTCATCTGTCTTTTTCCATCGTCTCTCTCTGTCTCTCTCTCTCTCTTGGTGCCTCTATCCCTCTCTTCTTGCTTTATTCCACTCTCCACCCCGCTCTCTCGTTGTTCGTGTCTTACTGTCGCTCTCACGCACTCCCTCGTGCCTAGCTTTTTGCGTGTTTTACGTTTGCCTCCCTCTTGCTTTCTTCCCGCAGCCCCCAACAATCTCTCTGTTTGTTTCATGGACCTTAGCAGGCGGGAAGTGTCACGGAGCGTTACACCGCGCTCGCAGCATTTTGTTTACCGTTTTATGATATAAACTGAAACTGGATGTAATTTTAACGTTTTTTTAAAATCTGTGGGGTGAATTTGAAATTGTGTTGCACGCTCATCTACCTGCACTCTGCACTTTGGGTAGGGGCACACCTTTGCTCTCCTCACGCTGTAATCCAGGGCTGACAATTAGAGATGACATTTTGACAGTACGTGCTCTAGTTGCTAAGGGGGCCGGACTATAAATATGCGCGCTGTGCGAATGCGCAGCAGGCACGCCGCTGGAGTGCCAAAGGCGTGCCTAAGGCAAGTCGTCTGCGCCCGTCAGCGTCCCGGAAGCGGCCAGCGCCAGTTATTCTGCCCACTCCGCCTCCCAGTTTCGAGCTTCTCCTCAGTCCTACAGTCGGGCCGAGTTGTTTCTGCTTCGTCCCCAAAGCTGTAAGTGCTTTAGTTTTTGGGAGGTTTTAGACAACTTATCCACGGTTTGTGAGATCTGTAACTTTCGCCTGTGCCCTAGAATTGCAGAGGCCTCCTCCCCAGGTACCTCCCCTGTGAAAAATTGGGAGGGATTACATATCCTGGCAGCCTTAATCAATGCTCGGTCATTAGTCCGACACTCTTAATTATATTTGGGATCTTATCCTGGATGAGTCTCTAGACCTTTTATTCATAACAGAGACCTGGCTTAATGAATTTTCCAACCCAGTTATTGAACTGGCCATTCCTGGAGGGTATTACGTGTCCAGGGCTCGTCACAAAACTGGAAGAGGTGGGGGCATAGCGGTGGTGTTCAGGGAGAGACCTTGAGTATTGGAGATGGGGAGGCATTGGACTTTTCCCTTACCATTTCACCACATTTCACGCTGGGCGGAACACTGGTCTTCAGACCTCCGGGTCCTGCAGGAGCTTTTCTTAAAGCCCTGGACGAGGCCATCATTCCCCGTGCTCTTCGCTTCTCCCATTTTTTATTCCTGGGGATCTCAATATTCATCTGGATTGTGCAGAGGCCAAGGAAATTCGAGAGTTCCTCGACTCTCTACATCTCCCCCAGCTCTCTCAATGGGTCAGTTTCCCTACGCATTGCAGAGGACATATCCTGGACCCGATATGTTCAAACTTCCCCATTTCTGTCAAAGTGCCCCTCCAATTAACTTGGACCGATAGCTGTGTGGTCCAATTTTCGTGGACCATAGAGAATCGTTATTCCTCGAACCGGCCTTGCCAAGGCAGACAGTCTCAAAAAATTGACCCGGCCACATTTAGTCTGGCCCAGTCAGAGACTCGACCAGCCTTGGCTAAGGATCTGGGAGGAGCCTTGGCGAGTTTTACTAGTTGGATTGCACAGGCGGTTGAGCACCAATGTCCCCCCTCACCTCCTAATCGAGCTAAAGAAATTTTCTCTACTGTGCAGAGCTTCTTGGCCCCTAGTGCTGAGACTATTACTCTGCCTACCTTGGCCGCCTGGTGTGAGAAACTGTCTAGTTTCTTCATTGACAAGATCCAGACGATCCGGGTGAATTTTAGGATTAGTACTACCCCCCTAATAGGGAATTCTGCCCTCACAGTCCCTACATCAAGCTCCCATATATCACCTTCCCTGACGGCCTTTTTACCTATTGCCCTTCAAGACTTTCTGATAATTCTAAAATCACTCAAATCTGGCTCCCCGTCAGGTCCTTGTCTGGCCAGGTTGTTAGCCTCAATTGCTGAGGCAGTTAACCCAGAGTCAATACTCTGATTAATATGTCCTTGCAGACCGCTACTGTTCCTAGATTGGAAGCAGGCCAAACTTTTGCCTCTGCTGAAAAAGCCTTCTCTGGATCCTTCGATTCCAGCTAGCTATTACCCTATCTCTATTCTTCTGGCCATGGCGAAAGTCTGTGAGAAGGCGGTCAACAAACAGCTTACCAGCTTTGTAGAAGGTTTTGGCTTGCTCCATCCAGCCCAATTGTGGTTCAGAGCCAATTATTGTACAGAGACAGCCCTTGTTGAAATCTGTGAAGCAATTAGAGAGTGTTTGGCGCTGGTGGTAGAGCGGCTCTGATTTTATTAGACCTCTCTGCGGCCTTTGACACCGTACCTCACTCCTTGCTATTGGCTCGTTCATCAGATATTGGTATCACTAGATCTGCCTGGAACTGGCTTAAATCATTTCTGGAAGACGGATCGCAGCAGGTTTGCTGCCCCTGTCCTCTTCTGCTCACCAAATGGTGACCACTGGAGTGCCGCAGGGTTCTACCTTGAGTCTTCTTCTTTTTAATATATATGTCACCCCGCTGATCTATTTGGCGGAGGAGATGAGCGCTAAGATCATTGCATATGCTGATGATACCCAACTCCTTTTAACATGGAGTAAAAATGATTCATCCCCTGCTAGGGCTAGAGCCTGCCTTACGGCCGTTTGCCAATGGCTCCTTTCTGCACAGCTCAAGTGCAATGAGGACAAGTCAGAAATCCTCTTGTATGGGACTTTTCCCTCGCAGTTTAAGGAATCACTCTGGCCGGCTGAATAGCCACTGCCCAACTCCGAAGGTCAGTCTGTTAAAAACCTAGGGATCTGGTTCAATGAAGATCTCCGGTTCCCCACTCAGATCAAGAAACTAGCAAGGCAATGCTTCGGCACCCTAAGATCGCTTAGGCAATTTCTCCCTCTCCTGCCTAGGGCCGCCAAAGAAATGGCTACCCGCACCCTGATCCTTTCGCACATCGACAACCCGAATGCTCTGTACATTGGCCATCCTGGGTACCAGCTGAGGAAACTGCAAGTAGTACAGAACACAGCAGCAAGGTCTTTACTTAACATTCCAGGAAGATCTAGCATAAAGCAACATCTGCATGATCTACACTGGCTTCCCGTGGCAGCAAGGGTTACGTTTAAAGCTCTTACTCTGGCGCATGCAGCTCTGTACCAAAGTGGCCCGGCATATCCTAGGAAACGGTTCAAGTTCTATGGGCCCCCAAGACAACTGCGCTCTGCGGCACAGCTCTCTGCAGTTATTCCTCGCTTCCGCCTTACGAGAATGGGTGGTGGCGTGGCTCCCTGGCCTACAAGGCAGCGGTGGCCTAGAGCTCACGTCCCCTAGACCTTCGCAGCGTCCAGGATCCAAAGCTTTTCAGGAAACGGCTGAAAACTCTGCTTTTTATGTCATTTCTCCGTTGACCCTTAGCTCTCATTTAAGGTATGGCGCCGGGACACTCTTGAGTAGCCGTGCGCATAATAAATGCAAACAACATAACATAACATAGTTTAGGAGGCCAGTACTCCCACTTCCGGGCATTTCGTGAAACCAGAACATAAATTACGTGTCCCCCACTGCGAGCCTCACAGCCGTGGGCGCCTGGACAGCCACAGATCGATGCGGAAAAGGAACATCTCGTTAACAACCGGGCACTGCAGGAATGCGGACTCCCGTTTGACGACAGCAGCTGATGAATAGCTGGTCCAGAGGTCGCCGTCATCAGTCACAAAAGAGCAGCCTGTTGTTTTTTCTCATCATTAGTGAAATTCAAAACTGCCACAGAGGAACCCCTTATAGCGCTGTAGCGCTAGAACCGAGGAGCAGTGCATCCCAGCGGCCATTTCTCTTTTTTTTCTTTGTAAAGTTTTTTCATGATTAATCTATGCATAACGCGTGCGCAGCATCGTGCACTGGTGAGGGTGCGTGCATGCATGTGGTGAGGGTGCGTGCATGTGGTGAGGGTGTGTGCGTGCTTGCATGTGGTGAGGGTGCATGCGTGCATGTGGTGAGTGTGCGTGCATGTGGTGAGGGTGCGTGCATGAATGTGGTCAGTGTGCGTGCATGTGGTGAGGGTGTGTGCGTGCTTGCATGTGGTGAGGGTGCATGCGTGCATGTGGTGAGGGTGCGTGCGTGCATGTGGTGAGTGTGCGTGCATGTGAGCTCAAGTATAACTGCGTTCTTGAAGGCCCCAAATTAGGGATATCAACATATCATGTAGGGCTGGTTCACAAAAGCGTTCATGAGTACCGGATGTAGTGCTGGATTTTATATACTCTCCACGCCCTTGCGAATCCACCTGAAATGTCTGACTCCCTATTAGTAGGAGTGCAGAGAGGGCACTGTGTATTCTATATGTACTAATTGTATGTGACTGTTCCATGGATATCCCAATTGTTCCATGGATATTCCAATTTTATTTTCCTTTTAGAAATTTGGGACCAATTCACAAAGGCATGTAAAAGTACACAGTAGTAGGAATACTACTTTCCGTACTCCAAAATGCCTTTGCGACTAGGTGGCTGAATGTGAGGGTTTGGGCATGTGTTCTTGTGCGTGCAAGAGTGTGTACACACTGTTTTGCTTGCAAATATGTTTGAATATGTCTGCGTGCATCTCTAAGTGTGTTTGTGTGACCTTTTGATTGCTTGTGTTCGGGTTCGGGGAGGACCTGGTCTGGCAGTTCGGGCAGAATTGTTCCTATTGGAGCAGGGTCAAGACTGATTTGAATGGTGGGTCCACACTGCGATTTAATGGTAGGCAAAAGAACGATGGGTTGGAATGCTACCCCGAGCGATTGCAAGTGCTTAGACTTATTGCAGGTATTTCTCCCTTCACCTTTTGTGTGTTTGTTGTAACGTCCTACGTGACTGGGGGTATGCCCAAACGTGGGTCCCTTGCTCATTGTATCACTGAAACCAAGCTAAACGAAACTGAAGGCCCCCCGATAAGGACGAAACTGGATAAGGGGTGCTTGTGTACCAGTTTGGTAAGATTCATTCACATTTGTGTGTTTGAAGTGTTTTTGCGCCCATCTGTTCCATGGAGTCTCGAAATACATCTAAATATAACCCTTCAATTTCTTGACTGTTCACCAATACTATTTCATGGAGAATCAGAAGGTCAGAGCCAACATTTACCAAAAACATCCTCAAAAAGCAGTCACTTTCAAACACATACAAACACATATCAATCAGATTTAATCAATATCCAGCATGGTGTTCCGCTGGGCTCAGCAATAAATCCGATCCTGTTTAATATTTACACGAGTCCCCGAATCGCTATTATCAAATCTCACAATGTCAGCCTATTGAATTACGCGGATGACACTCAGCTCATCCTAGTGCTGGAAGGAGACCAATCAACATCTCTGGAAAATGTCCATGCTTGTATGCAGGAAACTGTACGCTGGCTCGAAGATAACTTTTTTCAATTCCCCCATTGGGTAGGAAAAAACAACCATAATTGAGGTGCAGAGGGAAGAATTACTCTCAGTCACTGCCACTGGTAATTACTTGGTGTCAGTGACCAACCCTACATGTGGTTGGCGAACTCAGAAGTGGATCTGATGCTCATTGCCATTGGATGGAAGCGGGTCCTCACTGATAAGGGAGAAAAGGGCCAACATTGGGCTGGGATTGTTTATGTTCCCCTCTGGTCAGTATCTGGCATGGTTCTTTGTGCTGGGCTGTTCCTACTGGAGCAGGCCCAATCTGATTTGGGTATGGCTGAGTTCCCCCCGCCCCCATCGTGTGGGTCAGCGCGGGCTGAGACAGTTTCCCGGGCACACACACAGCCGCACCCGAGTACTTCACAGGTCTTTAAAAGACCATTTAATTGCTAACGAGGCTTTGTTGTTTTTTCACCCTTCTTAGAGCCCCTGCATCTCTGACCCAGACATTGTGCAAGCACTCCCACATGGTTTTGTGATGCAGAGGGTGAACAGAATAATAGGTAAAGGTGGTGGTATTGCTATTATCCATAAGGAACAATTCACTTGTCGCCTGCTTGGGAACCTCCTTTCAGATAGTGAAACGCCCACTTTACCATAGAATTTACGTCACACTTGTCTTTTACAGGCATTCTCATCTATCGCCCCCTGGAGCGGTAGGAACATTCAGTAAAACATTGCTGGAGGCAGCGGTTAATCTGGCCAGCTTGGCTGCTAATTTTACTCTCCTTGGAGATTTCAATCTTCATTTTGACGATCCACGAGCAGTAAATGCAGTCGAGCTGGCCAGAGATCTGGCGGCTTTCCAATTGCCGCAAAAAATCCTACAAGCTACTCATGTTAAAGGACACCTCCTCGACCCGGTGTTCTCTAATCTAGAGGACCTTAAAGGAAAAGATCCTACCCCTCTTCCGTGGTCTGACCACTTCCTTGTTTCCCTTTCCTTGTCTCCACAGGTCACCACACCCCTTACTCAATTTACATGGACCCGAGGTCGCTCCTGGGCCAAGCTCCCCCTGGAGAAATGGGCCGATGAACTAGAAAGGACCAGACCCAAACCTGACCCCTGTCCAGTTAAAGCCAATGAGGACTTTTCTAGCTGGATAGAGGAGTCATTGGATGTGGTCCTTCTGAAAACTAGGATAAAAAAGACCGGCGGGCCTCATAACTCCCCTTGGTTCTCCCCCGAACTGCGCACCTTAAAACAGCATTGTAAGGTTATGGAAAGACATTGGAGGAAAGACCTCCTACCCACCAAAAAGCTGGAATATAGGGCGGCTATTAGTGTCTATAAAGCAGCAATAAAAAAAGCCCAGGCCTCTTATTACGAGGGTAAGATTTTGTCAGCCACCAACTCCCCAAGAGAAACCTTCATTATTATTTTTAAAAACTACTTAAAGCCCCTGTTCCATGAGTAGCACCGGACACTTCTGGTCTACGTTGCATTAAACAGGCAGAATATTTCACCACTAAGGTTCAGAATATTCTTGAATCCCTGCCTCCTAAGGATGACAATGGGGATACCTCCTTCAAGCAGTTGGATACCGACCCACATCCTTCCGAACACACACTAGAGGTTCCCCCCCATCCCAGGAATCACTCCTTAACTTGCTGTCCTCGGTAAAGAGCAGATCACCCAAGGACCCTGCACCGCTTCACATCCAGAAACAGGCAGCTCCGATAATAGCCCCTACCATCACGGACCTGATTAACACATCATAGTCCACAGGAAGAGTTCCTACCAACTGGAAGGGGGCCATGGTGAAAGCCCTACTTAAGAAACCTAACCTGGATCCGGCAGACATGGGCAACTACGGCCCTATCTCACTTCTGCCAGGAATAGGCAAGATCGCTAAGAAATATGTTAATCAAACCCTCTCCTGCTTCCTTGAAACGTACAACCTGCTTCACTCCTCTCAAACAGGATTCCGACCGCGACAGAGCACTGAAACGGCCCTGTTAGCAGTGGTAGAGGACAGTAGAAAAATCTTAGATTCAGGAGGATCGTCTGCCATTATACTCCTTGACCTGAGCGCAGCGTTCGACACGGTGAACCACGGGATCCTGGCTCACCGTCTCCGGAATATAGGAGCAACAGGCACGGTGCTTCAATAGCTGTGCTCCTTTCTAGAGGGAAGATCTTTTCAGGTATTCGAGGACAACATCGCGTCTAAATCTACCTCTTTACCGAACGGAGTCCCTCAGGGCCTGCTTAGAATGGCCCGCAAAGTCCTCCCCCCCCCCTCCCCTTCCAAGCTAAAAAAGTACTGGTCCTATCACTTATGCTTTCCAGACTGGACTATGGTAATGCCCTGTACCTGGGTGCCCCCACAATAGTAGTTTCCAAACTACAGTCTGTTCAAAACAGCGCAGCCAGACTTTTGACTGGAGCTTCCAATAGACTATCGTCGAAACCGGCACTCCGCTCCCTTCATTGGCTCCCATTGCAGGAACGTATTAGATTCAAGGCCCTGTGCCTAGTGCAGAAATACATGCAGGCGAAGGGGTCTCCTATCAACTAGGCCATGATCCGTCCCTACAAGGCTAATAGGAAAATAGGTCAGATGAGTTGCATCTGGCTGAGATCCCTGGGATCAAGAAGGCCAGAAGTGGTGGACAGCTCTTCTCTTATAACACTGCCAAACTTTGGAACTCCCTGCCACTACACCTTTGCATGGTTCCCAATCATCTTGCCTTTCGTAAACAACTGAAGACCTTTCCGTTTCCTTACTTCTCTCTGTCTCCCCCGTGTCAGTCCTAGCGCTGGGATGCTCCTGAGTAGCCATGCGCTTTATAAATGCTTTTTTCATTTCATTTCATCTCTGACTATCACTGGAAGAACTAGCCCCCCACGAATTTTTTTGTAGCCCCCTCCCGAAATGTGGCTCTAGGTGCATCTCTGTTCCACGAGCACCCGTAGACAATATTATTTTTTTCAAATCTTGTATTTTCAGTGATTTTATATTAAAAACAGAGCTTTGGACTACACCATTTCCTGCGGAAAGGCAATATTTCTCTCCATGTGTTCCTCCATGTTAAAGAACAGTAGATGTTTCAGCACCCAGGCTAATGTACTGCATAGCTAAATACATATAAGGTCACAAAGGCGAGTACGATTGCATTGTAAATGCTTGTTTAACCAGGACTTGTTTAATAGGGCAATTCATAATTGTTAACAAAGTGTTCCGATGGACGCAAATAGGCCTGGTGCACTGTAATGTGATAGGCCGATGGGTGGCACTGGTTAGCTTCTAGGCGACGTGCACGGACTGATTGTGACAACAAGGCAACAAAATGAATGGGTCCATCTGTAACGGGAAACAACGTTTACAACACTGTTTCCACAACGCAAAGCTATTACCACGCGGTTGTTACAATGACCTCGTTGTTAGTACGCAATACCTTTACATCGCAAGTCATTACAACGACTTGCTGTAGGGGGCGCAAAGGTATTGGATATAAAATCTAACACCTTCCCTACTATGGCACAAACTGGAGTAGGAATAGTAAATAATACTATTACTAAGGCCAGCGATCTGCCTACATTAAGTCGTTGTAATGACTTCGATGTAAAGGTATTGCGTACTAACAACGTGCTCATTGTAACGACCGCGTTGTAATGGCATGCAATAAAATCACATGCACTGTTACATTCTATATTCGTCTGTAACGCAACTAGTGTTAATGCAATGCGCTCTGATATCTTGTTCAGCATGCGCGCACTGGAGTAACACTGCGAGAAACTTGCAGTTTGGTAGAGTTTTGAGACTGTGATGTAATTTCAAAGAAACTCATGGTACAGCTTGCACAGTCTCATCAGTTCAGAATGGAAGCATTTTCAATATTCTTACAAGGTAGCCATAGTTGTTGCTTATTTACCCTATGCAACCACCAACCAGTGACAGTCAATAGTCCTGGCTGGCTATAGGTCCAATTTACGGGAGGAGTAAATAAATGGACACAATGGCAGAAGAGGCAGAACTATGCGGCACTTTATGCCAAGCAAAGATGACAGTTTAAATGTTTTAATCCAATGCCACAAGTGAGCCTCACGTTTCGGGCCAGAATCATTAGGACATTGTGTGGCTTTACTAAGTACTTTTAAGCGTGCAGATGGCACATTTGATAATGGTACAGGATAATTACTCCTTAAGGTCCACCTTGTGCCAGTCAAATTGGGACGACTTGTACATAGATGAACATCCTTGTTTTAATCAATACTTTGTTTAAGTCAGAAGGGAGGATTGGCCTATTTCTGACATGCCCTTGACTATAATTCTTTGACATGAAACTGGGTTATGTCCAGCTTGTCTAAGCTGGGTGGGGCAAGTTGCCTAACAGCCGATATGTACCATTGCCAGTTCGGATGGCTTGGAGCGCAAAGGATGCTTGGTCTGCTCGCGCGGGCTGCGATTCTTCGTGGGCTGTGCTTTGCATGCTACTTTGCGTTTGGTTTAACTGACTAAGGTGATGCAGTTGAATTTATTGCAAACATGCGCTGAGAGATGGGTCTTTCGATGCCACAGAAGCATAACCTGGTTTAGAATTCAGGTCAAGGAGTGGCTGCGCGACTCTCTGGTGCTGGAGATGGTTAGTTTGGTGGCATGACTTGGACATGGTCCACCACTCTTGAGTGTGTGCAAGTTGCTGTAAGCGAGCCTCGGCTCTGAGTTAAGAGATACTGAAGAGAGAGGCAGACTGGGATAGGGAATGGCATGATCAGGTTGGGGAAAGAAAGAGCCTGGCTCTCCTGCAATACACCAGTGGCATCAGTAATGCTCAATGAGTCATACATTACAGGTAAACCACATGAGACATAGTTTTTTTCTCTGTATCTGGAACAAAAGATAAATTATGCAACAGATAATCACCTGCATCGCCTCAGTATGCCGTCTGCATACATCAGGCACGCAACGCCCATTTGGCTCAAAGGGCTTCAGCCCCCACCGTCATGTGTGTCAGCCGGGGCTGAGACAGCATCTCGGGCACACACCTTAGTCCTTCACAGATATTTAAAAGACCATTTACTTGTTAACGAGGCTTTGTTGTGTTTTTGCCCCTTCTTAGAGCCCCTGCAGGTCCACTCTGCCTATTACCGGAAGACTTAGCCCCTCTGAAATGTATATTAGCCCCCCCCCAGATATTTGGCACTAGTTGCACCTCTGGTGTAAATATAAGTGCCTTTTAACTCCAAGAGTGCACAGGAATCCTTAAAGAGTGGACCAGTTGGAGTGCAAAGATGATGTACAAAGAGGATGGTATAGTAATCTATATAGAGGGCAGCGTCTATGGTAAATGATATTATTGGCAGCGGCATTGCCTCTGCCCTGCAACAAGCAGAACATGTAAGCGGGCTGGTGACACTGTTGTGAGACAGCAAAGCTGCCCAGACCCAACCACACTGTTAACACAGTGTGTGCCATCACTGTCACAGCTCAGTGTTTGAGTCAACTTGCAGGCACTGCATGTTTTCAACAGGCAACAGCCAAAACGTTTCTCCACAATACTGTGTTTCAGCCACCCAATTTCATCATGGCAGTAGCATATAGCAGAACTCTGCATCTTGTACTTCACGGTATTAGTCATATTACCCCCGGATAATTGAGTGGCATTCTAGCATGGCGGCCGTGCACAACAGTTTCCCAGTATTATGGAGCATGGATGTCTGGTCTTGCTTAATTTCTAGATCAATCTTTGGTGAGCCCAAAAAGAGTATGTTAATGGTAAAGGAGAATAGGCTATTCTATGAGTAGTATTAGTAAACTTATTTGCATCGACTAAAATCATACAAAAATGAAAAAATAAATAATTATAATTTCAAAAACGAATCGGAGGGAGAGAAACATCAAACAGTTGTGCCATTCCGATAGCCGGTCAGACAGCGGTCCGTAGCCTTACCATGTGACCGACACGTACCCGGAGCCGGTCCGTCCTGTGGAGTAAGTACGATGCGCATAACTGCCAAAAACACGACCGACACGTAGGCTGTGAATCAAGCTCCATTCTCCGTCCGAGCCATAACTCCTAATGATGACCCGAGTCTCCCGGAAGCAGTATCCATAGCAGTTTCCGGCATGACAAGTACGATGCGTACTTCCTACACGCCGGACGGGTCGTCATGTACGGCACGTCACAGCATCCAGAAAACAAGCATATCAGCTACGATTCGCGCCACAACTCAATCCACGGCTACGAGACGGAGCAGCTTGCAGCGGGTACGAGATGGAGCAACAAGCAGCGTGTACGAGATGAACACATCATGAATCCCATTGCGCAGGTCATACCAGTACTCTACATCTATACCGGGTCAGGAACCGACGCCGACAGCGCAGGCGGTAAGTCAGACACATACCACATAAACAAACAACACGTACCTGTAAAATGGCACACACACACAGGGGATCCACATCCTGGCCACTAACAACAGCCCACTATAGGGGTTGTATGGCCAGCACTACTAACACCCCCACCCATAGGGCTCATGTTGCCCATCACCCCTGCCACCCCCACCAATATGGCTGATGTTGCCCATCACCCCTGCCACCCCCGCACATAGGGCTGATGTTGACCATCACTCCTGACACCCCCACCCATAGGGACTATGTTGCCCATCACCCCTACCACCCACACCCATAGGGCTTATGTTGCCCATCATCCCTGCTACCCCCACCCATATGGCTGAAGTTGCCCATCACCCCTGCCACCCCCACACATAGGGCTGATGTTGCCCATCACTCCTGACACCCCCACCCATAGGGCTTATGTTGCCCATCACTACTGCCACCCCCAGCCATGGGGCTTCTGTTGCCCATCACCCCTGCCACCCCCACCCATAGGGATTATGTTGCCCATCACTACTGCCACCCCACACATAGGGCTGATGTTGCCCATCACTCCTGACACCCCCACCCATAGGGACTATGTTGCCCATCACCCCTGCCACCCCCACACATAGGGCTGATGTTGCCCATCACCCCTGCCACCCCCACACATAGGGCAGATGTTGCCCATCACCCCTGCCACCCCCACACATAGGGCTGATGTTGCCCATCACTCCTGACACCCCCACCCATATGGCTGATGTTGCCAATCACCCCGGCCACCCCCACCCATAGGGCTGATGTTGCCCATCACCCCTGCCACCCCCACACAGAGGGCCGATGTTGCCCATCACCCCTGCCACCCCCACACATAGGGCTGATGTTGCCCATCACTCCTGACACCCCCACCCATAGGGACTATGTTGCCCATCACCCCTGCCACCCCCACCCATAGGGCTTATGTTACCCATCACTACTGCCACCCCCAGCCATGGGGCTTATGTTGCCCATCACCCCTGCCACCCCCACCCATATGGCTTATGTTGCCCATCACCCCTGCCACCCCCACCCATAGGGCTTATGTTGCCCATCACTACTGCCACCCCCACACATAGAGCTGATGTTGCCCATCACTCCTGACACCCCCACCCATAGGGACTATGTTGCCCATCACCCCTGCCACCCCCACCCATATGGCTGATGTTGCCCATCACCTCTGCCACCCCCACACATAGGATGGGTGATGCACAAAACATCCAGCATACTCCAACATCAGGTATGTCCGCAAAATACATCCCCCCTAACATCATGTCAACAGTGTGGAGTCTGTGACAGATGCCTACAACAGTGATTATGGCTACGAGCATACAATGTAAGTAACAGCACATGTGTGACCAACACATGAGTGTGACATACACAAGGCAAGCATCACCATAGCACTGTTGCAATGTAAAAAGAACACCCCCTCACTGTGTAGAACAGAAGTTAAGTGGGGGGCTTCCAAAATGCAGCAGATGTTGAGCATTGTGATGAGGACCAAATCCCCTCATCACAGTGACCAAAAGGTAAGTGTCATAATGGTCAAAGCAGAGATGTGGTGAGGCTAACAGTGCTGTGAAAACATAACACACTCTCGGCCATGTGCAGACAAGCACCACACATGGGGGCTGACAATGCATACAGCGTACAATGACACAACAGCAGAGGTGACCATCACCAAGCATGCACACATCTCGAAAATAGACACACCAATCAAAACAACATGTGTAGACTGTTAGTGTCAGATCACAATCAATCAATCAATCAATCACATTTATAAAGCGCGCTACTCACCCGTAAGGGTCCCAAGGCGCTGGGGGGGGGGGGGGGGGAGGGTCAGTGCTCGAAGAGCCAGGTCTTGAGCTGCCTTCTGAAGGAGAGGTGGTCCTGTATGGCGCGAAGATGGCTGGGAAGAGAGTTCCATGTCTCCGCTGCCAGGAAAGAAAAGGATCTTCCTCCGGCGGTGGCTTTGCGGATGCGGGGTACGGCAGCCAGGGCTTGTCCGGTCGAGCGTAGGGTGCGCGGAGGAGTGTAGAAGGAGACGCGGTGGTTGATGAGTTTTGGTCCGAGGTTGTGCAGGGCTTTGTGTGCATGGGTGAGGAGTCTGAAGGTGATCCTCTTGTTGACTGGTAGCCAGTGAAGTTTCTTCAGGTGTCCGGAGATGTGGTGGTGGCGGGGTATGTTCAGGATGAGACGTGCGGCAGCGTTCTGGATTCGTTGAAGTTTCCTCTGCAGCTTGAGGGTGATGCCGGCGTACAGAGTGTTCCCATAGTCCAAGCGACTGGTGACGAGGGCGTGGGTGACGGTCTTCCTGGTGTTGGTGGGGATCCAGCGGAAGATCTTGCGGAGCATGCGGAGGGTGTTGAAGCATGCCGAGGTCACCGAGTTGACCTGTCTGGTCATGGAGAGGGATGAGTCCAGGATGAAGCCGAGGTTGCGTGCGTGGTCGGTGGGTTGGGGAGTGCTGCCTAGGGCAGGAGGCCACCAGGAGTCGTCCCAGGCGGTTGGTGTAGGGCCGAGGATGAGGACCTCCGTCTTCTCTGTATTCAGTTTAAGCCGGCTGTCTGTCATCCAGTTCGCTACTTCCTTCATGCCTTCGTGTAGTTTGGCTCTTGCTGAGGTGGGGATGTTGGTGAGGGATAAGATGAGCTGGGTGTCGTCGGCGTAGGATATGAGGTTGAGTCCGTGTTTTCGTGCGATGTTCGCCAGGGGGGTCATGTAGATGTTGAAGAGGGTGGGGCTGAGGGAGGATCCTTGGGGGACGCCGCAGATGATCTCCGTGGCTGTGGATCTGAAGGGGGGGAGGCGGACTCTTTGAGTTCTTCCGGAGGGGAAGGAGATGATCCATTCCAGGGCCTTGCCTCTGATGCCGGCGTTGCTGAGGCGGCGTATCAGGGTACGGTGGCATACCGTGTCGAAGGCTGCAGAGAGGTCCAGGAGGATGAGGGCCACGGTTTCTCCTTTGTCGGTCAGGGATCTGATGTCGTCCGTGGCTGCGATGAGGGCGGTCTTGGTGCTGTGATTGGCTCTGAAGCCGAACAGTGAGGGTTCGAGTGAGTCGTTGGTTTCCAGGGCGGTGGTGAGTTGAACGTTGACGATTTTCTCAATCACTTTGGCGGGGAACGGTAGGAGCGAGATGGGCCGGAAGTTTTTGAGTTCGGTGGGGTCTGCTGTTGGTTTCTTTAGGAGGGCGTTGATTTCGGCGTGTTTCCAGTTCTCCGGGAAGGTGGCGGTGGTGAAAGACGCGTTGATGACGTCTCGGAGGTGGGGTGCGATGATGTTGTAGGCTTTGTTGAAGATGTGGTGCGGGCAGGGGTCGGATGGTGATCCTGAGTGGATGGAGTTCATGATGCGGGTGATTTCCTCGGTGGTGGTTGGGTTCCAGGTGAGGATGGTGGTGTTGTCGGTGGCGGGTTCCAGTGGTGGGTTCGTGTTGGTAGTGGTGAGGCTGTTGTAGATGTCGGTGATCTTGTGGTGGAAGAAGGCTGCGAGGGAGTCGCAGAGGTCCTGTGAGGGAGGGATGGAGTTGTTTTCTGCGTCGGGGTTGGAGAGTTCTTTGACGATGCCAAATAGTTCCTTGCTGTTGTGGGCGTTGTTGTCTAGACTGTTCTGGAAGGCTGATTTTCGTGCGGCGCGGAGGCGTTGGTGGTGTTGGCGGGTGGCGTTCTTGAGAGCAGACATGTTCTCTTCGGTCTGGTTGAGGCGCCAAGTTTTCTCGAGGGTGCGGCATTCTTTTTTGGAGTCCTTGAGGTCGGGGGTGAACCAGGAGTTTTTCCTGTGGTTGTTGGTGTTTGCTTGGGTCTTCAGGGGGGCCAGGAGGTTGGCGCAGTCGGTGATCCAGCTCGTGAGGTTGTTGGCGGCTTCGTTGGGGTCTGTGGTGCTGGTGGGTTGGTTCTGGGAGAGGGTCGATGTGAGTTGTTCTGTGGTGATTCGATTCCATTGTCTTCTTGGTGGCTGCTGGGTGTGGTGGTGCACGGTGGTCTTCTTGAAGCTGAAGTGGACACAGCTGTGGTCCGACCAGGCGAGTACGGTGGTGTGGCTGAAAGAGATGTGTTTGCTGGAGGAGAAGATGGGGTCGAGCGTGTGTCCGGCGTAGTGGGTGGGGGTGTTGACTAGCTGTTTCAGTCCCAGGTTGGCGAGGTTGTCCAGTAAGGCGGTGGTGTTGTTGTCGGTGTGGTTCTCCAGGTGGAAGTTGAGGTCCCCTAGGAGGATGTAGTCGGTGAACAAACTCACATTCCATGCCAGCAATGGCACCTAACAACCAGGATGAATGTGCACAATGATGTGATATGACTTACAGGGACAGCATGCAAAATCACAGAAACAGCATCCAGACAAAGGCTCACAACAGCAATACCTATGCACTGGTGAAGATGCAGAATCACAAACAGGCAAGCTCACACTGCACATCTGACACAGCATGTGTGTGTGTGTGTGTCACAGTATCCCCAGGCAACTACACAACACATGAGGGGGGCTGAACCACAGTGACAGATGTGGACACAGTGCCATACAAAAGTTAACCATCATTGGGACACCCTCAGTGGGCAATCAGGCATTGGGAGATGAGAGGGAGCACAACAGACACATGTGACACAAGCTGGAATGAACACCAACTAACACTGAAAGCGACTGACACACAACACCACTACCCACAGGGAACAGACATTGGGGTGACACAAGCATGCATGACACCTCCAGTGCGATGACAAAGGCAGATGTCGTACAAACTGGGAAACCCAGACATGTGTCCTGTGCCACAAACGTACATCACACATACACAAACACAAATCACTCAGCATGGCCCCTCATCCATGGACAAACTGGAGCTAGGGGACCACCCTTGCAAACATTCACATCAGTCCACCCTCAACACCACACACCCTGAACTGCAACAATGTGTATCTGTGAAGCTCACATGGACAGGTGACATTGCACATGCACCGATGACAAACACAGGAATGTTGTGAGGAACTAAGGTGCACCGACGCATCACACAAGGACAGTTTACAACCCTGGGGAATGACAGACATACTGCACAGTATGCGGTACATGGCCATGTCCTCAAAGCTCACGTAACCTTCAGAATACCTGCCACAGTCCCAGGACAATGCAGATGCCAAGGAGAACCACAAGGCACACATGCTGACACCTGCCAGCGCTGCAGACATGAACCCGACAAGTGGGAGCAGTCACACACACATACAAATGTCTCAATCACTGAAAACTACCACCTAGGGATAACTACATGATTTAGCAAATAAACAGGTGCCTTGAGGAACCCTGACTGTGTCCCATCTGTGTCTGACAACATCATCACCATTCAGAACTGACAAATCCCAATGATGGTACACCAATTAACAGTAGTGTGTCATGCACCCACACATCTGGTAGCCCATTGGAAAAGTAGTGGGATGAACCCAGTACCACTCAGCAAGCATCAACAACATGAACATATCAAGGGAACACTGTATGTGTATGAACAGGGATGTGGACACACACACTTGCTCATACAACACACACCATGGGCCCAGGCCATGTCACTGGACAACACACTTACTTGAGGGGACCCAACTCCTGTGGGAGCCCAGCTGTGCCAAACATACTCACCGAAAGTCCAACTCATGTCTGCAGAACACTTGGTCAGTCAGCCATCAGTTACCACACAATGAAGGCTCTGGTCACAACAGCCTGGGTACGTGAGTCTCACCTAAGTCATCTCCACATACCCAAAACATATGTCTAGCAAGTTGCACAGAGGACGCAGTTGCTCCTATTACAATGATGCCCACACCTGTAGGTCCAGTGTTGATGAGCACAAAGTATGTAGAAGTGACAAATTTGACAATGTGAAGCACATCATATGTGCAGGGGTGCAAGCCACAGATGGGACCATGCAAATGAAATGCTTACAGAGAGATGCCCACAAATAGTTGAGCCTGACACACCCAGGTAGCTGCAAAGGATGACATGGATACCCACCAGAATAGGATACATATCTCATGGACCACAGGGAGTACCTCACAGCAACACATCAGAATTCAACATTGTAAACAAAGCATCACAGGTGCAAGGGCATGTTAAACATCATCAACATAATGTACAGCGAAATCTAGTTCCCAGGGAGAAAGAAAAAAGCTTTATTCAGCATTTTAAAAGTTAAACGTCTGTGCAAACAAAAGGCCAATGGCCAGTCGATGTCCAAATGCCAAGGAGTGAAGTAGAGAGACAACTGTCACACCTTGCTTGCCTGCACTGCTAAGGACCGGGGTCATCCCCTCGGAGGGGCATACATGGGGACAGGCCAGGCAACGCAGGGACAGGATCAGGGCGCAGCAGATGGAGGCAGTGAAGAGGTGGGGGATGCAGGAGAGACACTTGCAATTGCAGTGGAGCTGACTGAAGTGGTGGGTGCTGTCACAACTGTGGGGCACAAGTCAGATGATGGGGTTGCCGGCACAACTCCAGTGGGCAAGTCAGATGGAGTGGATTGGCTCACCACTGCAGTGCCCAAGTCAGACGGGGTGGTCGTGGACTCCAAAGCAGTGCCTACATCCATGGGAGCAGAATGGGGGACAGGTGAGGTCGGCAGGGCGGGGGGGGGACACGGTCCCCACATCAGTGGCACTAACTGTCTGACCAGGTGTGGAGGAGCAGGTTCTAGGGGGGATGGCCTTAGCATTTTGGGTATGGTGTATCTGTGGGTGGGGGAACCCGGGGCAGGGAGTGGCGGGGGAACCTCTGGAGTGGTGGCCTGGGGGATGGAGGATGGAGACTTTGCCTTGGAGCTGCGTGGTGCAGGGGGGGGTCTTGCTCTACTGGCGCCGGGGGGCACTTGCGGGTGGGGGTCTCTGTCTGACTGTGCCTGGGGGAGGGTGTCTGGGTGTGAGGGGCACTCCCTTCTGTGTGTGGGGACTTCCTCTTCCCCTTGTAATCAGGATCTGCAGGGTCAGTGGGGAAGAGGCCAAGGTCACAGAGGAAGAGCTTCTGGGGGGATGGGGTTGCAGGTGAGGCAAGGGAAGGAGGCTGGGAGGGAGAGGTCTCGGAGGACTGCGGAGTGGTTGTGGATGACTGTGTGTGTGTGTGTCTGCAAACCAGCCCCTGTGAGTGTGGAATCAGTCCCCTGCGCTTGCTTGTGTGCACGTCTAGACCTTGGTTTGGGGGTTTCTGTGCTTGGGACAGGTAGGGTGCTAGGAATCGTGGGTGGTGCAGGGGTAGGTAGATAGGACTGTCACGCTAACGCTGTCTTCCGAAATTAAATGCTGCTTGTGGCTATCCTCGCCAAGTTTTTAGCTTAGTAAATTTGTTGTGTTTTTAAATTGTAGTACAATCGCTCTCTGACTCACCAAAACGCCCGCATTGCTTGCACATAAAAATTTGACTGCACAAACTCACCATTTGGGTGTTTTCTCGCCGCCCTACCCCCGACCGCCATCTTGGGTGTGGGTCGGAAGCGCTCCCACGACGTTTCCGGGGTCAGCGCTCTAGTTTGGACTAACGCCCCCTGCCATACACTATTTAGGAGGCTGTAATGGTCGCGTGCAGCGTACGCGTGCAGCGCTGTGCCGGAGGAGCGCCAGAGGAAAGCCCGTCTGTGCCCGTCCGGGCCAGGGGGCCACCCCCCCTGGACGCACTCGCACATATACACCCGATACCCTCAGGATCCTCAACACAGGTATCACGGGGCTAGATATAATATCCCATGCTAAATTACGATCAGAAGGATTGCTGCGGGGAGAGGATGTTCTCACTCGTACCAAGACACAAGGCCTTATTGTTGCAACACTAAATACACGCTCCCTGCAAAAGTATCATCTTGAGGTATTCACACTTCTGTCCGAGGGTGAAATTGACATCCTTGCCCTCTCTGAGACATGGTTGGGCACGTCATCGACGCCGGACGTTTTAGCGGCCCTGCCTCCCGAGTTTGACGCATTTTGGTATAATCGTCCCAAGGACGTCAGAGGCCGTTTTGTTAAAAAAGAGTCTCAAAGTGACACAGATCGTAGCAGAAAACTGTGATTGCGCAGAACTGCTAGGGGTAAAAATATCACTTAAATCCTCATGCTTTCTGCTGCTGCTAGTCTATCGCCCACCTCAGAGTTCACCTGATTTTAATGACATCTTTTTTGAACTTTTGACAGACTTGTCCTCCAGATACAAGTCCCTTATGGTGGTAGGCGACTTTAACTACCACTGGGATAAGGATCCTAGAGAGCCCTTGGCGCAAGAGTTTCATACTAATCTCTCAGCCCTCAACCTGCGACAATTGGTAATGGGTCCCACCCATGTGAAGGGCCATACTCTTGACCTTGTTCGGTCTTCCTTGTCCCTCACGCAAATCATTGAGGTTAACCCTTGTATTTGGTCAGATCACTCCTTAATCAAGTGCTGGGTTCCGGGAGAGCCTCAGCTTGCTACCTCAAGGCAAATGAGGAGGAAAGTGAGGTCTTGGAAGAAGATTGAGGCTGTCCCCTTAATCTCGACCCTGCTTTCCTCTTCTCCCCCCAAGTTAACACATACGAACCTGGATTCTGACACTACTGCCCTGATGACCTGGATCAGGTCTGCTCTGGATCAGCTCGCCCCGGAGCGACTGGAGAGGACCAGAGCAAAGGGAAAGGGAGACCCATGGTTTGACGCTTCGCTAAGGGAAAAGAAGCAAGCCCTTCGCAAGGCGGAACGACGGTGGAGACTCAACTACTGTCCAGTAGAGTCATTAACCTTTAAATCAGCTTTGGCCTGCTATAAGTTGGACATTTTGGCGAGGAAATCTGCCTACTATGAAAATAGAGTTAGGGAGGCCACTAATAAACAAAGGGAGACCTTCGCAATTCTTAGGGAACTCACGCAACTAAGCGAGAAAAGGATCACGGATGACCTACCTGATTGTGATACCTTCCAAGGCTTTTTCCTTCAGAAGGTTCAGGACATCTTGATAGACATCACCTCGATTCCGGCCGGTCTGCCTTTGTCATCTGGTACAGACAGCCAACTGATAACCGGGGTTCTGAACAGCTTCCCTTACATCGAGGATAAACTTCTGAGGGAGCTGATCAGCCATGTCAAATCGGGCTCCAGTACAGATCCTTGTCCCCCAAAAATTTTCAAATTGGCTCTGACGGGTATTCAGCCTCAGTTGCTGAGCTTTCTGAACGCCTCACTGGAAGCGGGCTACCCCCCTACTCAGCTGAAGGAAGCCAGAGTCTCCCCACTCCTAAAAAAAACAGGTGCCGATACCAAGGTATTGAGAAACTATAGACCTATCTCCCAGCTACCATTTCTGAGTAAGATTCTAGAAAAACACGTCCTGAACACCTTAGCCAGCTATTTGGAGGAACATCATCTACTCCATGCTAAGCAGGCGGGTTTCCGGCCACAGCACAGTACAGAACTTGTTATGGCTACGGTCATTGATGAGCTGAGAGTCAGAGCCGATAAGAAACAACCATGTGCTCTGATTCTACTTGACCTGTCCGCAGCATTTGATATGGTCAGCCATACCATCTTACTGGACCGTATCGCTAAGCTGGGGATAACAGGACAGGCATTCAAGTGGCTAGAATCCTTCCTGTCAGGACGTTCTCAAAGAGTTCAGGTGGGGGATCAGCTATCGGGGATTAAGGAGGTAACATGGTGTTAGACGGACCGGGAGGGTCGGCCGAGGACAAGGGGAGAGGTCTCCGGGGAGAGCCGTCTCCAGCGATCGTACAGACGAGTAACTTCCCCCCCACAGATGTACACCACACAAAGATAAGGTTTTGACGTTCTTTATAAGCAATCTTTAGGTACGATAGAGTGGTACAAGGAGGTCAGGACTCAGGGGTCCCCTCGATTCTAGTCTCTTGGTTGGGAAAGGGGGTAGCGGGACAGTTTTGTTACCAATATGGTAGCTGAGATGGTATGATGGATAGCTCACAATCCTCGAGCTCGGCGTTCTAGATGGACGGGCCGCGGCGGCGCCAGCAGGTCCCGGTGAAGGTGGTAGTTACAACGGTCCGCGGCAGCGCCAGCAGGTCCCAGTGAAGGTGGTAGTTACAACGGTCCGCGGCAGCGCCAGCAGGACCCAGTGAAGGTGGTAGTTACAACGGTCCGCGGCAGCGCCAGCAGGTCCCAGTGAAGGTGGTAGTTACAACGGTCCGCGGCAGCGCCAGCAGGTCCCAACGAGGATGGAGGATGCAGAAGGCCGCGGCAGCGCCAGCAGGCAGGACGATAGTTCGCAAGGCAGGGCTACGGCAGCGCCAGTAGTCCGTCAGGGATGAGTTCTTCACGGTGTCTCTCGACTCCAACTGCCTTCCTGCTCTGGAGCTGCCCCAGTTATAGGTCTGGCGCCCTTTGATGTCCGGACCCTCGCACTTGGAGGTCGGGAGGTCCGGGATGAGGGAGTCCAGACACCCAGCAGGGGGGTGGAGCCAGCGCCCGGGGGAGCTGGGGGGCGATCGGCACCTGGTGGGGGAGAGCCATCGACACTTCTTTCTCCCATCGACCTGCCAAGTGGTCCGTTCACCTCCTGGGTGGATGGTGGTGCCGGGATGTCGGGGCCTGGCCAGGCCCAGGGTTAGGGTCGAGCTGAGGCCACGCGGCCTCGTGGTGCAGTGTCCAAGATGGCGGCCGGGCCGGGCGAGGGAGCCGGTAGTGGTTCGGCCCCATGATACAGAGAGGTCCGGGGGCAGGAGTCCCGTCTGGGGACGGGGTGCGGGTTGTTTCTGTGGGTAACACCTGGAGGGCCGGGGCTCGGGCCCTGTCATGCGGGGAGGGAGCAAGCCCTTCTCGTGGCCTGTCCAACATGCGTCCCCCCCAGCTGAAGGCGGGGAGAGTCACCCATCCTCTTGGGGACTCTCCTCGTCGAGGCGGAAAAAGCGTGACAGGCCATCTGCGTTGGCGTGGTCTTGGCCCGGTCGATGTTCCACAGTGAAGTCCATCCCCTGCAGGGAGATGGACCAACGCAATAGTTTGGGGTTTTCCCCCCGCATCTGCATTAGCCACTGCAGGGGTCGATGATCTGTTTGCACCCGGAAGTGGGTACCGAAGAGATAGGGCCGGAGCTTTTTGAGGGCCCACACCACTGCGAATGCCTCCCTCTCGATGGTGCTCCAGCGCTGTTCTCGGGCCAGGAGGCGTCTGCTGATGAAGGCCACCGGTTGGTCAAGTCCCTCGGAGTTCAGCTGGGAGAGGACCGCCCCGATGCCATGGTCGGAGGCATCTGTTTGTACGATGAATTCCCGACTGTAGTCGGGGGCCTGGAGCACAGGGGCAGTGCACATGGCGGCTTTCAGCTTCTCGAAGGCCGCTTGACAGTCTGGGGTCCAGTTGACCTTCTTCGATGGTTTTTGGATGTGAGTCCCGTGAGGGGCCCCACAATGCTGCCATAGTCCCTCACGAACCGCCGGTAGTAGCCGGTGAGCCCCAAGAAGGCTCGGACCTCGGTCTGCGTGACTGGAGGCTGCCAGGACTGGATGGCAGCGATTTTGAGTTGCAGAGGGGCCACCAGACCGCTTCCCACCTGGTGTCCAAGATAGGTCACGGACCCCTGACCAATTTGGCACTTGCTGGCCTTGATTGTGAGGCCGGCCCGTTGGAGGGCCTGCAGGACCTCTCGGAGGTGGTGGAGGTGGTCGGACCAGTGGCGGCTGTACACAGCGATATCGTCCAGGTAGGCGGCGCTGAACTCCTCGAGCCCCGCCAAGACCTGGTTCACCAGTCGCTGAAAGGTAGCTGGGGCATTCTTCATGCCGAAGGGCATGACTTTGAAGTGGTAGTTGCCATCGGGGGTAGAAAAAGCGGATCGTTCTTGGGCCCGGGGTGTGAGACCGATCTGCCAGTAGCCCGCTGTCAGGTCGAAGATGCTGAGGTAGCGGGCAGCCCCCATGCGGTCGATCAGTTCATCCGCTCGGGGGATGGGATGAGCGTCGGTTCTGGTGACAGCATTCAAGCCCCGATAGTCGACGCAGAATCGGAGCTCAGGAGTGGTGCCGGGGGCAGCCGCTTTGGGGACCAGCACGACCGGGCTGGCCCAGGGGCTGTCCGAGGGCTCGATGACCCCGAGCGTGAGCATCTTTGATACCTCCTCTTGGATGCAGGCCCGTACCCGATCTGGTACGCGGTACGCCCGGTGTCTGATAGGGGGACTGTCCCCAGTGTCCACGTCGTGCAAGCACCAGGGGGTGACCCCTGGGGTGAGGGAAAACAAGGTAGCAAACTGCAGCAGGAGGTCCCGGCAGCCTTGGCGCTGTTCCGGGGTAAGGGCATCGGAGAGCCGGACCCCGTCCACGGAACCATCTTTCTCACGAGTCTTCAGGAGATCAGGGAGAGGCTCGGAGTCTTCTTCCGCTCCACTGTCTGTAGCCATCAGGAGGCTGAGCTCCGAGCGCACAAAGTGGGGTTTGAGTCTGTTGGTGTGGAGGACCCGGAGGGGGTTCCGTGGAGATTCCATATCGATGAGATAGGTGACGGGGCTCTTGCGTTCGACCACTTTGAAGGGCCCCGTCCACTTGTCCTGCAAGGCACATGGTTCGGTGGGGGACATCACCCACACTTGTTGGCCAGGTTCGAATTCGATGGAGGAGGCATTTTGATCGTACCATTTTTTCATGTCCTCCTGACTGGCCTTAAGGTTCGCTTTCGCCATTTCTCTGAATCGCCTGGTCTGATTGCGTAGGGTCAGGAGGTACTTGAAAACGTCTGGAGGGGTCTTTAGGGGGGCCATCTCCAAACCTTCTTTGACTAGGCTGAGGGGCCCTCGCACAGGGTGCCCGTACAAGAGTTCGAAAGGGCTAAAGCCGAGGGACTTCTGGGGAACTTCTCGATAGGCGAAGAGGAGGCACGGAAGTAGTACATCCCACTGGCGATGGAGGGGCTCTTCCAATCCCCCAATCATTCCCTTGAGCGTGCGGTTGAACCGCTCGACTAGTCCGTTTCCTTGAGGGTGATAGGGGGTCGTGAATCGGTAGGTGACCCCGCACTGTTGCCAGAGGGACTTCATATACTTCGAAATAAAGTTTGTGCCTCTGTCGCTGATGACTTCTCGGGGGAAGCCCACCCGGGAGAAGATCCCCATTAAGGCCCGGCCGACCACCGGGGCTGTTACAGTTCGCAGGGGCACAGCCTCGGGGTAGCGGGTGGCGTGGTCCACCAGTACCAGGATGAACCGATGTCCTTGTGCTGTACGGGGGTCCAGGGGCCCCACAATGTCTATTCCCACCCTCTCGAACGGGGTGGTGACAACTGGGAAGGGTTGCAGAGGTGCTTTGAGTTTGCGGCCGCTCTTCCCGCTGGCCTGGCACGTGGGGCAGGACCGGCAGTGGTTGAGGACGTCGTTTCTCATCTTTGGCCAGAAAAAGTGGGTCACCAGGCGACTGTAGGTTTTGTCCTGGCCCAGGTGTCCAGCCAGAGGGACATCGTGGGCCAAATTTAACAGGAAGTCTCTAAAACGGAGGGGCACCACCAGCACTCGACTGGCCCCTAACTCCGCGATTCTCTGTTCACTGTACAATAGGTCGTTGTCCCAATAGATCCAATGGGCTCCGGTGGTGTCCCCTGCGCTCTGGGCGAGGGCTTGCTGGCGGAGTCCCTCGAGGGAGGGACAGGTCTTCTGTTCTTGACGGAACTGTTCCTGGGTGGGCCCCCCTTCTTGACACCACTGAGCCAGGTTGGGAAGGTCCTGGGGCTGAGCGAGCCCTTCGGGGGTTTGCTCTGGGGGGTCGGTATGGTCGGTGTCCTCTACTGGAGCGATCGGGGGAGGAGGTGCTGGCCATTCTGGTTCTTCTGGTCGGGGGATGGCACGGGCGGCCATGGACCGGGTGGTTACGCACGCCCAGTCCGGGAGGCCCAACATCCCCAGGTGCTCTCTTCTTTCTACGGCGGCCCACGGGGAACTCTCAAGATCATTCCCCAGGAGACAGTCCACGGGGGCATCATCTCGGACCGTCACCTTCAACATGCCGGAGACTCCTCCCCATTCGAAGGGGACGCAGGCCATCCGACATAGACTCTCCGAATTGTCGGCTGAACGGACGGGGCAGAGAATGTTCGGCAGGATCTGCTCTGGTTTTACCAGGTGACAGCGGACGGCCGTCACACTGGCCCCCGTGTCACGTAGTGCTTCGGCCCGGCGTCCATTAATGTTCACCCACTGACTATATTTTCTGGTGTTGGCGGGTAGGGGTGCCCGCTGGACCATGTCTCTTCCCCCTAGGCACGCTAGAACCATGGCGGCCGGTTCCCACTCTTGTTGTTCCTGCTCGTATTCTTCCTGTTCTTCGGAGATTTGTTCTTCCCCCAGGGCGGCGGCAGCTACCTGTCGGGGTCTCGGAGTTTGGTTCTGTGGACAGTTCGGGTCATTGGCGTAGTGGCCGACTCGCTGGCATCGGTGACACGTGACATTGGCTCGGAACCCCGGGCGCATCGGGGGGTTGCCCCGGCTGGCCGGGGGCGGGGTGCTGGCAGCGGGAGCGGCCGGGACGGTGTCTCTTCCTCGTCCCTGGCCTCCTCCTCCTCCTCGGGGACGGTGCTGACCTTGGTTGTTCCGGTTCTGTTCGTGCGGCCCTCTCCGGCCCACTCGGGTGCTTTCCCACCGGTCAGCTTCGGCGGCGAGTTGCCGTGGGTCAGTCAATTTACTGTCGAGGAGGTGCTGCCTGAGCTCGACGAAGCAGTTGTTAGAGAGGTGCTCCCACACCATGAGATTAAAAAGTTGCTCGTAGGTCGTTACGTGGCTTCCCTTGATCCAACCCTCGAAGGCTCGGCTGAAATAGTTGACATATTCCACCCAAGTTGTACCCGGGATCCGGGTGCAGTCTCGGAACCTCTGGCGGTACATTTCGGGTGTGAGCCCATATCGGGTGAGGAGGGCAGCCTTCATGTGGTCATAGGATGACATCAGATGGTCTGGGAGCTGTAACAGGGCATCGAGGCCTTCATTGACGAACCTCCCCCATAGACCGGCTCCCCAGTCACTTCGATCGATCCGGTGGGAGGTCATGGCGATCTCGTAGGCCTTGAACCACTGTTGTATGTCGTCCTCTCGGACATACTCTCGAACGACATCCTTGGGGATGTGGACTTTCTTTTCTGTCGCTCCCGGGATGCGCGGTCGCTCGGGCACCTCCAGTTCTTTGTTCTGCTTCCGTAGGTCTATTTCTGCCAGTTTGCGCTCGTGTTCGTACGCTAATCTCTTTTCTTCGAGCTCTCTCTGCCTCTGTTTTTCTTCCCGTTCTTCTCGGAGCCGCTGATGTTCTAGGTTCAGTTTTTGTTCGGCTAATTTTAGTTCACCGTCCATTTTGAGCCGTGCCATTTCTAGCTCATGTAGTCTGCTTTTTTCTCTCTCTTGGATCTCTTCCTGCGAGAGACCCGTTCTTCGCTCCTCGGGAGCCGTGGTGTTCCTCTCTGATGCTGCAATGTTTTGGTCCGGGGATCTGGCGGCCCCGGTTTCTGCCCACGACTCAATGGCGTGCTTGAAATCGTCTTTGGTACTCAGGCCGGTGGTAGCAATGCCTAGTTCAATGCAGAATTGTTTCAATTCACGATGGCTGTACTCTTCCAATTTCTCCATCTGGAATTTCTCGGTGGATCCGCTCTCTTTGGTTGACATTGTGGTTTCGTCGTGGGGTGATCTAATCTCTGTACGATTATGCGTTGATTCGGATCGCGCCGCTGGCCACCAATGTTAGACGGACCGGGAGGGTCGGCCGAGGACAAGGGGAGAGGTCTCCGGGGAGAGCCGTCTCCAGCGATCGTACAGACGAGTAACTTCCCCCCCACAGATGTACACCACACAAAGATAAGGTTTTGACGTTCTTTATAAGCAATCTTTAGGTACGATAGAGTGGTACAAGGAGGTCAGGACTCAGGGGTCCCCTCGATTCTAGTCTCTTGGTTGGGAAAGGGGGTAGCGGGACAGTTTTGTTACCAATCTGGTAGCTGAGATGGTATGATGGATAGCTCACAATCCTCGAGCTCGGCGTTCTAGATGGACGGGCCGCGGCGGCGCCAGCAGGTCCCGGTGAAGGTGGTAGTTACAACGGTCCGCGGCAGCGCCAGCAGGTCCCAGTGAAGGTGGTAGTTACAACGGTCCGCGGCAGCGCCAGCAGGACCCAGTGAAGGTGGTAGTTACAACGGTCCGCGGCAGCGCCAGCAGGTCCCAGTGAAGGTGGTAGTTACAACGGTCCGCGGCAGCGCCAGCAGGTCCCAACGAGGATGGAGGATGCAGAAGGCCGCGGCAGCGCCAGCAGGCAGGACGATAGTTCGCAAGGCAGGGCTACGGCAGCGCCAGTAGTCCGTCAGGGATGAGTTCTTCACGGTGTCTCTCGACTCCAGGATACAACTGCCTTCCTGCTCTGGAGCTGCCCCAGTTATAGGTCTGGCGCCCTTTGATGTCCGGACCCTCGCACTTGGAGGTCGGGAGGTCCGGGATGAGGGAGTCCAGACACCCAGCAGGGGGGTGGAGCCAGCGCCCGGGGGAGCTGGGGGGCGATCGGCACCTGGCGGGGGAGAGCCATCGACACTTCTTTCTCCCATCGACCTGCCAAGTGGTCCGTTCACCTCCTGGGTGGATGGTGGTGCCGGGATGTCGGGGCCTGGCCAGGCCCAGGGTTAGGGTCAAGCTGAGGCCACGCGGCCTCGTGTTGCAGTGTCCAAGATGGCGGCCGGGCCGGGCGAGGGAGCCGGTAGTGGTTCGGCCCCATGATACAGAGAGGTCCGGGGGCAGGAGTCCCGTCTGGGGACGGGGTGCGGGTTGTTTCTGTGGGTAACACCTGGAGGGCCGGGGCTCGGGCCCTGTCATGCGGGGAGGGAGCAAGCCCTTCTCGTGGCCTGTCCTACACATGGGGTGTGCCCCAGGGGTCCTCACTATCCCCCTTACTCTTCAACATCTACCTACAACCGCTGATAGAGGAACTCTCGCGTAGGAACTACGAAATCTTTAAGTATGCAGATGACACTCAGCTGTTAGTGCAGCTTGGAGAAACAAAGGAGGCTCAGGAATCAATCAGGAACTTGCTCAGATTCACGGTCAACTGGATGACTAACAACCTTTTGAAGGTTAATGCCGAGAAAACTGAGGTACTGGTGCTTAGTAACCCGGCCACTACTTGGGGTGATCTGTACTGGCCCCCGGAACTAGGAAAAACTCCTTCTCCTGGTACAGTGGTAAAAAGCCTAGGCCTAAAGATTGATGCAGATCTCACCATGGCCCCTCAAGTGCTAGCCGTGGTGGGCTCCTGTATGGGGGTGATGAGGCAACTACGCAAATTGACTCCCATTCTCTCAGCTTCCACCCTACAAACCATCGTCTCCGCCACAATCATCTCGAGGCTAGACTACGGCAACGCTCTGTACCTGGGTTTGCCACATAAGTTGCTAAGGAAGCTGCAGGTTTTGCAGAATGATGCTGCCAGGCTGATTTTCTCTCTAACTAGAAATTCCCATGCAACTCCTCTTCTCTTGAAGCTGCCCATGAAGTTCAGGGTTCAATTTAAATGTCTCTGTGTGGCCCATAAGGTACTCTTTGGCAAAGCCCCAGAGTACATCAAGCAACGCTTGAGGAGGTACGTCCCGGCCAGAACCTTACGCTCAGGTCAGGCCTCTAATCTGTCTCAACCCAGATTTAAATTAAAGACCAAAGGAGGTAATGCATTGTCGGTGATTCTTCCACAACTGCCAATCTGAAGGAGGACTCACAATTACTCTCCTTCAGCAAAAAACTTAAGACGTTACTTTTCAGAAAAGCTATACCTTCGGCCTAGTCATTGATGGTATGGGGTTTTGGAATGGCGGTATGTTATGTTCTTTCTGTTTTAAGCGCTTAGAGACCGGCGGTGATAGGCACTATACAAAACTTTTCTAACATAACATAACATAGGAGGGGTGCGGGACTGTTGGAGGAGGGACACTGCTGCCGTCAGGGAGGAGGCCACGGACTGATTGGTACTCTGTAGGGCAGACATGCCCCAGGAAATGCCCTCCATGAATGACACCAGTTGTGTCAACAGACCTGTGTGTGCATGGAGGACCTTCAGCATCGACGTCTGCCCTACATGGATCTGTCTAAGTAAGACCACAGACTCCTCCCTCAGGGCAGCAGGGGACACAGGGGCAGGGGGTGCGGTGCCTGGCACAAAGGAGATATGCTCACGAACACGGGAGCCCACAGGGACCTCTGGGATGGGAGCCGATGGGAGGGGGGTGGTGGTGGTGGTGGCGGTGGCGGGGTGGGGACAGCCTCACTAGCTGGGGTTTGGTGGCTGCTGACACCCGCCTCCACAAGGGAGTCATCCTCAGAGCTGCTGTGGCCCTCAGCTGGGGGTGATGGTGCTGACGACTCCTCTGTGTGGCTCCACTCGCCCTCCGTGCCACTGTGTCCACCCGACTCCTCTCCTTCTGTCCCTGTAAGGCTCTGTGGCTCCTCTTGGTCCATGGAGCTGTCCCCTCCTGTGGACGTGGATGTATCTGGATAGGAGTAGGAAGTAAGAGAACAACATTAGTCCCCTGCACCGACTGCACACACCACAGTGAGTACATCACATCACAGGGCAAGCCCTAGCATCATCAGGTGAACACAGCTCAAAGTGCCAACACTGTTTAGGATAAGACAATTGTCATTCTCAACATCAACCATGGCACACATATCCCTCCTTGACTTTCACACAT
Organism: Triturus cristatus; assembly: GCF_964204655.1. NCBI lineage: Eukaryota > Metazoa > Chordata > Amphibia > Caudata > Salamandridae > Triturus > Triturus cristatus. The sequence continues at coordinate 1,718,284,508 of NC_140590.1, forward strand.
ATGTCCGTTGCATGTTGGATGCCAACACCCCAATGTGCCAACATGCACCACCCACACATTAGTTGTACATGCAAGTGAACATGTAGGAGTATGTCACTATACACACAGCACATCTCTTGCTAATGACTCAGTACAGGTGTCCGGATGAAGGGATGGGCAGAGACTCATTTCTCATGCTTGGGATGCATGCCAGCAACATACACTATGATGTACTCATGTCCTGATGGGCAATGCCACAATGGGGTGCATGGTGCACACTTGAACACAATGCAGGCTCACTCATAGCAAGTTAAATGCCATGGCACTGGGATGCCCTGAAAGTCAGTCAACACTGTCTCCTGTCACAGGGGCAGGGCATCCAGACAACAACAATATGCACTGACTCACAATCCTAGCTCAGGGGTAAAGCTAACTCTACAGATGACCGGCGCACTTGCCCATCCCATGCAAACAACATATCCAGGACCCAGAAGACCCCACATCATGCAAATCATACATATGAGTCTCAGCAAACACAAATCCCTGTACATTAACACATCACAGTCTGCCATGCATGTAACCCAGCTGCATGAAGGACACAGTTGCATACACCATTGTGCGCTGTCAGATGATCACACACCTATATGTCACACAGGTCTTGTCTCTCACAGTCACATCGCAGATGTCATGCTGACCCTCTGAATCATGGACACCCCAGTTGTATGTAACAACAAGCCACACCCTAATGACACAGAGGCAGACACCTGAGGGCACATGTCACTAAGCACAACCTGCAATTTCATACACAGGAGTGGGATTAGAGAGTGTTTCTAAATGCCCTTGAGGGGGCATGACTGACCAGGACTACGTGAAACAGTGTTTGGCCTTGGACAGTAGTCAAGTGGCTAAGCAAGTGTAACATACTTGATATACATACTCCTGAGGCCCGAAAATTGGAGTCCCCTGCTGCATGGGTTTGTTTGGAATACCCCAGCCACATGTTGCGAGTCAGACCAGCGATTGGTACACATCTCAAGGGCACACACAGATCACATGTCAGATCTCAGGCATTGTGTAAACAATTGACCCACCCATGAAACACACAACAGATTCATGGGAACTGATGCTGACCGGTACCTGAAGCATAGCTGACTGCAGGGACACAGTGCCCTAGTGACACAAGCAACAGACTGGAGGGGCCACACCTGTGGAACAGATGAGGACGGTGCATCACACAATTGAGGTACCTGAGTTTTGGACTACAAGACCTACGTAATGTGGAAGTGTGAACAGGACAAAAGACTGCTATTTGCATGTGAGACATACTACACTGATCAGACATAGACTCACCCTCTTCCTGCTGCTGTCTGGCCTTCAGCTGCCTTTCCAGGTCCGGGAAGACCACCGCCAGGATACGGAGCATGTGGGGAGTCAGGGTCCGGTGTCCAACCCTCCTGCGTGGAGGTGACAGCTTCAGCTGGACTCTAGCTATCCTCCGGGTCCAGCCCCGAAGGTCCTGCCACCTCTTCTGGCAGTTGGGGATCCGGCGCTTGTAGATCCCCACAGAACGAACAGCCCGGGCGATGGTCAGCCAGATCTCCTGCTTCTGGTGGGCATCAACCTGTGAGGAGGACAAAGTGAAAAGTACATTAACACACATGCCCCAGATTTGTGCAGCACACATTTGGATATACATGTCATCATCCAAAGGGAAATAAATTACACAGGTAGTGCAACCACGGTGAATGAAAAATCACCTGCATGTCTGACATGTTAACAATGCCTGGATAGTTTAAGCTTGCAATAATGCACTTTAGCAGCAGGAAAACTATTCATTACATGTACCTACACACTTTGGGGGATGAAAGTAGTCAGTGAGAATGCTTGCCACTGGTGTACACACTGCTAGTACTGCTAGTCAGACAACATGCATAATTAGGAAGTCAGTGGACTGCACACTCACCTGCTCCCCTGGTTTCCCATAGAGATTTCTGTACTGTGGAAGGAGCCCATCCAGCAGGGCCTGGTTCTCCTACTCAGTGAAGGCTGGGGCCCTCTCCAGAGTACGTGCCATAGCAGGAGCCAGAGGTTGCATAGACAGCAGCAGTGGTAGCAGGGATGTGGTCCAGTAGCATGTAGTGCAGGCAAGTGAGCTCCCTGGGGCCAGCCAGCCTTATATCTGTGCTGCAGAGGCAGACTCTGTGCCATGTGTCCCAAGTGATAGGTCCAACACGGTTGCATTCTATGAATCTGGCCAATCCATTTAAAAGTACGACTTGTACACGCCTTCCGCATCGTTCAAATCTTCACCTTCATGGAACACTTGAAATTGCAACATTGTTGTAGGCATCCAACTGAATTTCCAGTGCACAACTCGTACAAGTTTTGAATCTGCATCCGTCTCCATGACAGTCCTGAGCCAATGGGTGCGGCCGGCTCGTTGAACTGACTGTACAACGCGTATTTTGAATATACACATGCACCCGTCTCCATACGATTCAATGGCCAAGGCGTACGCCTGTCTCGGACCATGCCTGTCCGACGCGTATGCATGATAGTCACCCGCGTCGGAACACACTGCATTCAATGACAAAGCGTACGCACGGCTCGGACATGACCCATGCAATGCGTAAGCATTGTCACCCGCGTCGGACCTCATTGCATTCAATGACAAAGCGTACGCATGGCTCGGACATGACCCGTGCAATGCGTACGCATTGTCACCCGCGTCGGACCTCATTGCATTTAATGACAAAGCGTATGCACGGCTCGGACATGACCCGTGCAATGCGTACTCAGTGTCACCCACATCGGACCTCATTGCATTCAATGACAAAGCGTATGCACGGCTCGGACATGACCTGTGCAATGCGTACGCATTGTCAACCGCGTCGGACCTCATTGCATTCAATGACAAAGCGTACGCACGGCTCGGACATGACCCGTGCAATGCGTACGCAGTGTCACCCGTGTCGGACCTCATTGCATTCAATGACAAAGCGTACGTACGGCTTGGACATGACCCGTGCAATGCATACACAGTGTCACCCACGTCGGATCTCATTAGTGTTACTATTATACGGATGCCACACACATATACTGGCCAGGGACACCTGTGCACACCTACCGCACTACAGCATTGGCCACACAGTGTCCCATGGCATGTAAGGCTGCATTCCCTGGGTGTTTGGGGGGGCCACATCTGTTTTTTTGGCTGGCACTTTGTGCAGCTACTCCCAGGCTGTGCACGTATACATGGGGGCAGAATCCTTTGTGTGTTGTGCACATTACCGCTGTGATGTGCAATAGGACAGTAATGGGCATGAGTCACGGCCACAGTGTCAGGTTGGATATGTTTAGGACAGGTCACATACACCCTGAGTCCTGTGGGTGATGGCATGTACATCACAGTGAGACCTGTAGCCACAATACTGATGTGCACCCACAGTCTGTGCGCATGTTGTGTCTCAGATGTGTCTGATCAAATGTTCCCAATGGGTGACAGTCTCCACATCCATGTGGTATATGCATCAACCTTGATGGGGTGTGTGTCTAAGAGACGTACATATAGGGCCGGCAGGAACAACAGTGGCCACTACCTGTGGGACTTACGCTTGCCTTGTGGTGTGTACGTGCTACGCCATGTCCATTGCTGTGTTGATGTGGCAATACAGGGAGCCTGGTTTTCTGCATGGCAAAGATCTGTGATGCCTGGGAGACATGAGGCCTCAATTCTCACTGTGGTGTGTTTTTGGAACGTTGCAGCAGCACATAGGTTGGGTGACACAGCCAGATGATTGACCATTGCACAACATGGGACTCATGTGGACATGTGGAATTGAGATGTGAGGTGGTGGTCTTGTAGGTGACATATGTGTCCATGACCAACAGCACACACCTCAGTACATTGTGTAATGTCATGAACTAGCATGTGATGGTGATCGTGGTCATGGCCACATGGGTGGATGAACTGACAATCTTCCTTTGTGCATCTCTGTACTGCAGGGCACCAGCTGTCCATCGTCCGTTCCCAGACCTTGCAACCATGCAGGAACGCGACTGCATCAGACGGTACCGCTTCACCAGGCCACTGATTGCGGAGTTGGCGGAGCAGTTGGCGCCACATCTGTTACCTGGCCGGACATACCCTACAGCACTGACCCCAGAGTTGAAGGTGATGGCAGCCCTGCACTTCTTTGCTACTGGTACCTTCCAGTACACTGTGGCTACTGCTGGTGGGATGTCCCAAACGATGTTTAGTCGGATGCTACGCGATGTCTTGGAGGGGATGTTGCAATTCCTCGACCTGTATATCAAGTTCCCGAGCCCAGCTGAACTCCCTGAAATAAAGGATGCCTTTTATACACTGGGAAGGATGCCGAACGTCATTGGATCTATTGATGGGACACATGTTGCCCTGATACCACCACAGGCACATGAGCAGGCATACCGTAACAGGAAGCACTACCATTCGATCAATGCTCTGGTGGTCTGTCTTGCTGACATGTCGATCACACATGTGTGTGCACGGTTCCCTGGTTCTGCGCACGAAGCCTACATTATGAGGAGTAGTCGCATTGCAACGCTGATGTCACAGATGCCAGCTTAGCATGCCTGGCTTGTCGGTGTGTACTGACTGTTTCTCATTGTGTGTGTTTGTCAATGTTGTATTCCGCACTCTGACAAAACTCAGCTACTTATTCATTTTTGTGTGTGTAGGTGACTCCGGATACCCCAACATGCTGTGGTTGCTGACACCCCTCAGGAACCCTGTGACACCAGCCGAGCTGTGCTACAATGAGGCACATGGTCGGAGCAGGAGGGTGATTGAGCAGACATTCGGCCTCCTGAAAAGCCGCTTTCGCTGCCTGGACAAGACCGGAGGGGCCCTCCCATATGAGCCTGCAAAGGTGTGCAAAATAATCCTTGTCTGCTGCATGCTACACAACATGGCGGTGCGGAAGGAGGTGCCTCTCATCCAGGATGACGACGACCAGCGTCCGGCACCTGTGGAGGATCCCGGCCTGGGCCAAGATGCCAGTGATGATGAAGATGATGGTGACGTCCGCTCCCAGCTCATCAACAACTTCTTTACCTGAATGTTAGTTTCCAGGGTTGTTATGTGAATGTATGGAGGTAGCCTGGAATGTGTTGTGCCAGCTCTGTTGCTGTCTGAGTGTGTCTGTGTGCCACTTGACTGGATGCGTGCTGTGATGTGTCCATTCAGGTGGTGTGTACTCCACAATAGGGTAGTACTGCTAACTAGTGTTTGTGTAGGTGTCTTGCAACATGTTTTGTGCATGTGTATTGCATTTCTCTCCTGTTCTTCTGTGCTTTTGACTGTATCTTGTCTGTCCTTCCCAGGTTACTTTGCCTGTTGTGTGGTCAACACTGACCCCCAACACCCGGAAGCCAACACCAGTGTGGAAGTTGACAATTCACATCAACTGATGTACCACACATCCCTGGACTGCCATTCTCCAACACATTGGGAGCGCGTGTCCACTGTTACGTAGAATTACCGTGCAACTAGTGTGGAATAAATGTGTTGCTGATGTGTAATGAACCTGTGCTACGCTTTGTTATGTGCGTTGTCTGTCTTCCCACATCTGAGTGACATCTGCTTACCTCACCTGTGGACTTGTTACCACTGACTGGGCTTGGTGTTGTGTCTGTGCATGCCAATGTGTTTCAGGTCAACATCATTGTGTGGGATGAGTAACATGGCCATGGTAAGTATGTTTTGTGTTGCCATAGTGGTGTGTCTCCCTCACATGTGTCACATCCCCATGACTCACCTTACGTTGGTCACATTGTTTCAGTATTTGGCATGCACTGTGTTGTGTAGCAGATCGACATCTCCCTGAACATGACAAGTTGGAATCACAACAGAGGCAAGTATGGTGTACTGGTGAGTTTATTTACAAACATGTGTGAGGGAAGTGCACAGGATGGTGGGTGCTGTACAGTGGTTTGGGAATCCAAAGTTCACATTGGAGTTGGAAGTGCTGGTAGATGAAATATCCAGAGTAAAGTCCACAGTCATCTGATACATTGGCCCAACATGAACCCTCCATGTCATGTGGGCGAGTTGTGTGCGATTGGACAAGGTGAACGGGTTGCGCACAGAAGAACATTGTCCAGAACAGGTTTAGAGGCCCTGGGGGATGTGCTGGGACATCTGCCTCTCACATGTCCTTCTTCGGACGACCCCTCTTCTTCCAGGGGGGGGGGATCCTCATGTGCAGGCCTCTGCGGTGCAGGGGACTCTCCGCCAGAGTCCTCCTCCCTCCGTGTGGCGCTGGCAGATGGTGTTGCGACAGATGTTGTGGGCACACAGGGGGGTGTGGACAGGTTGGTGTTGATCTGGCGGAGGCATTGTAGTATGTCCCGATGCACCGCAGTGATGTAATCCCACTTGGCCTCCATGTGGGCATGGTGGGCGACCTGCTCGTGTTGCATGTCCTTGAGGATCCCCAATACCTGGCCAAATCCTCAGGTGCTATCCTGGCACGCATCTAAGATGCGTGCCAGGTGGGGGTCATCATGCAGTCCAGACCCTCTGCAAGGCGCGCCCTGTGCCTCCCACCCCTCCCAACACCCCTCTCCACACGGGCAGGACCAGCGGCGGCACGCACAGGTGACACTGGGACCCCTTGGGTGGTGTTGCTGGTGGTGTTAGCTGCAGCTTCCGGGGGGTCCTGGGTCCCTGTGCTGTGGGTGTTGATTGTCCTTGGTCTGTCCGTGTTGGCGGGTGTGCCCTGTCGGTGTCCAGATGCTGGAGGTGTGGGTACAGGGGGGGCAGATGTTGATGCTGCTGGTGCAGCATGATGGCTCACACCGGAAGGGCCAGGTTGATCGTCGTCATCCGAAGAGGACAGTGAAAGAGTCAGACCAGAGAGCTCAGTGTCCACCAGAGTCTGGGACTGGGTATCCTCATCATTTGGTGCTGGGTGCCCAGCACCACCTGTGTTTGGAAGAGACACACAATGTGATTTATGTTTCTACATGCATCGTTGGTTCACAAACATGACATTTTCGACTTTTCAAACAGATGCCTGTCTGTACACTGCTTTTTCCCAGCTTGTCACGGACAGAGTTTGATATTGTTGTTGGCCATTTCCCAGCCTGGCCTTGTGCTCCCCACAACAGAGCCCAGTGTCAGACATCTTGTCAGTCCATTCCCACTCCCTGTGAGGTGAGTATGGTTCAGTTTGATCTTTCTGGGCCATGTGGGTGGGTGTACGTTGTCTGTGACTGCGAGTCCCATCATACTCTTAGCTACACCCCCCTTCCCAGCATGCCCATACTTCCTCCCTCTTGACTCTGCTTTCCTGTGCGGGGGTATGACAGCAATGGCAAGATGGCTGACTGTGAAGTCCTGATGTTTGTTGTTGGCCATTTCCCAGCATGGCCTTGTGCTCCCCACAACAGAGCCCAGTGTCAGACATCTTGTCAGTCCGTTCCCACTCCCTGTGAGGCGAGTATGGTTCAGTTTGATCTTTCTGGGCCATGTGGGTGGGTGTAGGTTGTCTGTGACTGCGAGTCCCATCATACTCTTGGCTACACCCCCTTTCCCAGCATGCCCATACTTCCTCCCTCTTGACTCTGCTTCCCTGTGAGGGGGTGTGACAGCAATGGCAAGATGGCTGACTGTGAAATCCTGGTGTTTGTTTGGCTACAAGTCCCAAGTGAGCCCCTGGGCTTCACATAGCAGCACCCAGTATGGGGTATCTTTTGCTGATATGAGGTGTGTGTCAATGCATTGTACCCGGTGAGTTGTGTGGAGTTTGTGTTGAGGGGGGTGTCTCCCCATGCTGATAAGTATGGTCAGGGCTGTCAGTCCTCCTTCCCATCATGAAACGTGCTTCCATTGTAGGGCGTGCAAGTTGTCTTTCAGGATGTCAGTCAGTGGTGTCATGCTTCTGATTTGCACACAAGCCCTAGCAGGGCCTTGTGCTCCCCACAGCAGGAGCCAGTGTCAGCCATCTTGTCAGTCATTTTCCACTCCCTGTGATGTGGGCATGTTTCGGAGAGGTCTTGATGGGCTAATCAGGAGGGGGAGCAATATCTGTGACTACAGGCCCCATCATGCATTTGGCTACACTCACTTCACCTGCATCCCCACTATTTCTTCCTGACTGTCAGCTGCACTGTAAGGTGGTGTGTTTGTGGTGTCAAACTGTCTGGCAGGGTGTATTTGGCTTAGTAACAACAACAACGTCAAATAGTGGAGGGTCCAAGGGACGTATTTTAAAGACCAGCAGAAAGGGTGTCCCCTATTAACAACGTTATATATCACCAAGCCTCTCTGGGTCTAAACTAACAAAGTGTGTCTAGAGTAACAGACTATCAGGGAAAATATTGACTAACAGAAAAATCCCTTTAGGACGGTTACCCTCACTCACCAAAGGTGACATGCTTCATCATTTGGGAATCTCCTCTCAGTGGAAAAACCTAGTTCCACTGAGGGCTACAACCCCCTCACTATGCGGGGGGAGCTCAGGGATGTTTTGAAGATGAAGCTACTAAATTCAGGCATCCCAAAGTCCCGTGATAGGTCAAATAAAATAGCAAACAAATCCGCAGTGCAAATGATAATAAAAGTGATTTAAAACTACCTAGTGAGATACAAATAGGGCTAGCTTTATTAGTTTGTTCCCACTGGCAGGAATAAAAAGCAGTGCAACAGCAGTACGGAAAGTAGACTGCTCGTTAAACACAAACGGTCAACATGTTTCAGCCCTTCCGATCAAAGAGTATCTGAGCTTTCGTGAGGACCATAAGAAAATACAAAGCTGCTGCTGAAGTGAACAAATCATAAAAGTGCAATGTAACACAAGATTATTGTGATACTGAACCATCCTCCAATGCATCCATCAGTGATACTGGAAATACCTAAAAAACAAAAATTAGGCATTTTGTAAAGTCAATATCCCATAGTCAGCAAACAAGACTCACAAAAGTAAATTACATTACAAGGGCATTGATACTAGTCCCATCCTATGACCCAATCAAACAGGTGGAAAATAACTCACCCAATCTGTTGGATATTGAGAGCCTCACCTCAACCTGGCAACAGCTCAGGGAAAGGGGCCCCGCTCTATAAAAAAGAAGCATAAAACTGTGTGTCACATGACCATTTCAACACACAGATTACTACAGAAAAAACAAAGGAAACCACTAACTGCTCACAAGATCAGAGTAGAATAATAATGCAAATCGGAAATTGCTAATATATACTAGTAATGCATGTAACTAGTTTGAAAATAAATGCCTTGCATCATATGTGAAAAAACACACAAATCAATTACAGTCTCATCATTTTCTTCTGTCGTTATAGTGTCTTGGCAGGTAATATAAATAATCACCTCTCACATATTTGGCCCCCATCAGACCAAGGGTATTAACAGACTTGAAATTGAGTGTAATTAGACAGAATGTGGCCATATCAAAGAAACATCTCTCTCAATTCCATGTATCAGCCATAAAGAGTCACTCATCAAAAATATTAAATTAACATGCGCCGATAGGGACAACGGAGACACGTACTCTCAAATGCCTTCTCAAAAACCGCTGTCTCAGCGTGTGCATTAAAAACAACAAACCCGGGGGCGTGGCCTGCAGCCGATGAAGATGGCCGCACTCTAACGCGGCTCCGGAGCCCGGCACCCGAACCCGCATTGATCCTTTATTAATCCTGCCCAAAACCGGAAAAAAGACACCAGCGACTCACCCTCGCCACACCAGGGACGCTTTGAGGCGGCGGGGGCCCCCTGCGAGGTCAATTTGGGGTCTCCTGCAACGGACGTCTGGCCTGGCGGCATCGGCAGAGCCGGGGCCTTGGGTGATGGCGGTGCCGACCTGAGGCAGTCGGAGGGGGCGTGGCCTTGCCCTGAGGCGGCGGCATCGGAGCGCTGAGACGGAGGACTCCGCAACGAAGGTGCACGCGAGGCAACGGGCGGTGGGGACGAAGACACGGCAGTGCCCCTCTTGAGGAGAAAACGTTTGGCGCTTAGGCAGAGGACCCCGCAGCACAGGAGCAAGCGTGATAGCAGACCCCGGGGTGAGACGTCCCCCTGCATCTCTCCACGCCTGAGGCACCGGCGGTGAGGGCGAGGTCACGGCAGAGCCCCTCGTGAGGCGGAAACCGGGGTCCTGGGTGTCTGGACCTTCCCCATGGCCCCGTGGGGCCTCGCGGCGGCGACTTGAGCGGACCTGGGGCAGGACGCGGCATGTACCGGGGTGCCATTGGCGACGAGTGACCCGGTAAGGAGCTGGTGCACGGCCTGAGGCCCGAGTGCTGCAGGGCCTCCAGAGCGGGGGAGTAGAGACCCGGGGAGCGGCGGAAAGGTGGCAAATTGGTTCCCCCGGGGCCTGCGGCGACATCTCCTGGCCCGCCCCGCTCACGTTTCAGACGATCCCCAGATCGCCCGGGGCCTGGACAGGCCGGGTGCTGCCACAGCGTGCGCCAGGCAACATGGGGGGGAAGGGCCACCGCGGAGGAGCACAGGCGAAGCTTGAAAAGTTTGCATTCCTCAAGGATCAGAATGCGTCCCCCCCCCCTGACAAGCCTAACGAGTTTACACTGGCGGATGTCATGGCCACGCTGACCCAGATGCAGGCCTCAATTGGCACAATCTCCACTGACGTTACGCTTCTCAGAGCCGACGTCGCAAAAATTAATTCTAGACTGACCGAAGTCGAGGCTACCACGGCAACCCTCGCCCACGACACGGCCGAGCATCAAAAACGGATACAGACTCTTGAACTGGGGCAAAAACAGCTGTTGGCCAAGCTGGATGACCAGGAAGGCAGGTCCAGGAGGAACAACGTGCGTGTCGTTGGGGTGCCGGAGAGTGAACGCGGCCCGGCATTGGACCTCTTTGTGGAAAAACTGATCACCGAACAGTTGCAGCCTCGTGGGCTCTCAAAATTTTTCTCAGTGGAGAGGGCGCACCGAGTACCAGGTGGGAGGCCCCGGCCTGGGGCCCCCCCACACCCGATCCTGGCCCGAATTTTCTACTTTCGCGACCGGGACGCAATCCTCCAGGCGGCGCGTACCGCCCCCCCACTGCGGGTTGACAACAGCACAGTCACCCTCTATCCGGACTACACCGCGACAGTGATGCGGCAACGGAGAGACTTTATGGTGGTCAAGGCAGAACTCCGCACTCTAGAACTTAAGTATGCGATGTTATATCCGGCGAAGCTGCGAGTGGAAGCGGAGGGGCGCACATGGTTCTTTGCATCGCCGGCGGAGGCCACGGAGTGGCTGGAGGGGTGGTGTCCGGCAAGAACGAAGGGCCGAGCGGAGCGGGTCCCTGGCGGCCATTCCGCCTCCCCCGAGAACCTGGATGTTGATGAATCGAGAGCAGAGGGTGGCGCGCCTTGAAGCTTAGGATGTTGGGGTACAGCCGGACTTGACGACGGTGAGGAGCCCGGGGCCTGACTGCACCGGGCGGCCCGGCGGGGCCCGGAAACGGCAGGGGGATCGATGACTCTAGACCTTTCTGTTTTTCCAGACAGTCGGTTATCTGAAGGGACAAGCATATGGTGCGGGGATCGGCGGCGGAACTGTGAGCGGCTTCCCCCCATACGCAAGTAACAAGTTAATGGGAACTAAGCACTCTGCTGAGTTGGGGTGGCGGGTAGTTCTAAATCCGCTGGGCAGGGAGGCAGGGAGGGGGGTGGTGGGATGGGGGCATTTTTGTAACGTTGGTTTGTGTTTTGTTTCAGGTTCAGCAACTGCTCATTGGACTATTAGGCTGGCTAGGCTTATATGGGATCACAAGGGGGACACACGACCATGCACACTTCACACATCCGTCCACGACGACGGCATCACATAGCATGACCCACGGGACCACCGATAGATTAATGGACGTACACACACAGCAGCACTGTCCTTCTTTCAGTGTTCTGTCCTGGAACGTCAATGGATTAGGGGACAAGATCAAACGGGGGCTAGTGCTGCAATATCTCAAGCGTAGGGGACCCGCAGTGGCACTCTTGCAAGAAACGCACTTTGTGGGCACGACCACCAAAGCACTAGATAGATGGGGGTTCAAGATGGCGATACATTCGGAGTTCACGACGGGGTCCAGAGGGGTGGGCATATTAGTCAATAAACGTTCGCCCCTGATTCTGGTTGACTCTCGTAGGGAAGAGCATGGCCGCTTTGCGGCACTGACCTGCCAATGGGAAGGGAAATTGTACAATTTGGTGACCGTCTACATCCCCCCGACACTACACCAGACCTCCTTTAAGGCATTGGGTGAATTCCTGCTGGCGCTACCACAAGGGGAGCTTATCATGGGCGGGGACTTTAATGCAACCATGGACCCGACACTAGATAGGTCATCATGCAGGGAACATGGGGGCGCCACCCCAATTCTGCGAGAATTTACGGAGGCACTGGGCCTCGTAGACACCTGGAGGGCGTATATGCACGATGAGAGACAGTACACATTCCATTCGGGGGCGCACAACACCCTTTCACGCATAGATTACATGTTCACGTCACCAGCGGGGTTCAAAGGAGTGACTGACGTGTCACACCTACCCAGGGGTATTTCAGACCACTCGCCTGTGGTCATCACGTTTGCGACAATTGACCCGCGTAGACGCACTGTGTTCCCGGTCCACCCCGGCTATCTCAAAATCCCTAAAATTAGCAAGGCCCTTAAGGCGACGACCAATACTTCACTGACAATACAGATTCCGTCAGGAGCCCGACGACGCTCTTGGAGGCTTTTAAAACAGTCCTCCGCGGACAGGCAATCTCCATAATTACCGATCACAAGAAAACCCAGCGACGCGCGGTGCTGGAGCTAGAGCGGGGGGTGAGTGAGGCGGAGGCAATCCATGCAACACAAGCAGATGATGATTCGGCACAAAAAGTCTGCATGGCACAGCAGGAGTACAGGTCCCATCTCTGGGAGGAAGCACAAGCTAAACAGGTGGTGACCCAACATACGATTTATGAACTGGGGGACAAAGCAGGGAAACTGCTGGCATGGCTTGAGAGAGGGGACCGCGTGGCGCGATGGGTGGCTCGGATTCGGCTAGACACCGGGGAATTTACGTCAGAGGCACGGCAAATAGCGGGGGCCTTCGCAGCCCACTACAGAATGATATATGCGCCGGAGGCCTCCTCCACCGTTGCAGATAATGAGACCTTCCTTCGGGACATAGCAATGCCGCGGCTGACCCCATCGGGGGCCGAGGCCCTGGATGCGGACCTGACGGCTGAGGAGCTCACACTGGCGATTCTGGCCCTACGCACCGGGAAGGCGATAGGGCCAAATGGACTTCAGATTGAATTTTATAAGCAGAGCTCCTCACTAGTGGTCCCACACTTACTTGCCATGTATAGGGACAGTCTATCGACCGGGATCCTCCCTCGCGATCAGAGGATGGCTACGATAGTGGCGATCCCGAAACCTAACAAACCGACGCACGAGTGCGCATCTTATCGCCCGATTTCGTTGTTGAACGCAGAGGCGAAGATACTAGCCAAGGTACTGGCGACAAGGCTACAGCCATATCTCTCGACCCTGGTACACCCGGATCAGTCGGGATTTATGCCCCACCGAAACACAGCTCTTAATATACGGCGTCTCCACGGGATTATTGCGTGCCGCTCCTCGATAGAGGAGGACGCGGCCATCCTGTCCTTGGATGCACGGATGGCGTTTGATAGAGTAGAATGGCCGTTCCTATTTGCCGTTCTCCGCCACCTGGGACTTGGCCCCAAGATTTGCGCGTGGATCCGGCTTCTATACACCCAGCCACTTGCACAGGTGGTAGTAAACGGCCACGTCTCGGACGCCTTTCCTTTGGGACGAGGGACGAGACAGGGTTGCCCCCTGTCCCCGCTCCTTTTTGCTCTGGCTCTGGAGCCTTTGGCGGCGTGGGTGCGACAGGACCCGGTGATCCGGGGCCTCAAAGGGACGCTGGGATGGGAAGATCGTATCTCCCTCTATGCGGACGACGTCCTGCTATACCTGGCCTCGCCCACACGCTCAATCGCCTGCCTCCTCGACATTTGTGCATCTTACGGGAAGAGGTCCGGCTATGAGATCAACTGGGAGAAATCCATCGTCTATATGCTCCGAGGCTCCCCACCTCGGCTCCCGAGGGGCTGCGATATTCGAGTGACCACTGACGGATTCAAATATCTCGGCATCTATGTAACTGCGGATCACGACAAATTTGTGGCTGAAAATCTAATGAAGCCCCTGCAAAGGCTTCGTTCTGACGTCAAACACTGGCGCTCCTTGCCCCTGACGCTGCTGGGAAGGGCTTCTCTTTTCAAAATGTTGGCCCTCCCTCGATTCCTATACGTGCTACAAAATACCCCTTTCCCGGTTGCGCCTTCGTATTTCGCTGCCGTCAATGCAGAGGTCACTGGCCTCTTGTGGGAGGACAGGGCGCCTCGTATAGCTCTCCACAAGCTCACCAGTGGGTGGTACGATGGCGGTATAGCCCTCCCAGACATTAAAACGTATTACTGGGCGTCGCAACTCATGGTTATAAATCAATGGCTGCATATGCCAGGAGCTGAACCCGCGTATCGTATGGATAGGCAGCTCCTGGGGGCGGAGGGGGTTATGGGAGCGCTTTATAACCCCAAAAGAGGTCTCGTTCTGGCGGGGCCCGCAGCGCACACCCTCCGGATATGGTTTGCGGCACAGCGAACAATGGGATGGGCGGGGAGGATTACCCAGGCTACGCCTCTCTGGGAGACAAAACAGCTTGGGGTGCTACGCACCTCCAAGGGGTTCCACCAGTGGGATCTAATTGGCATCTCCAGGGTCGGGGACCTCTGGAAGAAGGGAGAGATTGTCACTTTTACCCAATTACAGGCAGACTACGACTTGGCAGACACCGAACGTTTCCGGTACTTGCAAATCCGCCACGCACTTTTGGCGGCGATTCCGCCTGGGACACGGCTCCCGGAGTCATCGCCGCTAGAGGACCGGCTCCTCACGGAACACCTAACTCAAAGAGCGACGTCCCTAACCTACCGGAAAATAATAAATAATCGCCCGGATCCTTTCTTGACCCTTAAGAGTAAATGGGAGGCAGAACTGGGAGACTTAGATGAGGCGGAGTGGCAATCAGCTCTCTCCTCCCCAAAAGAGGTGGGCATATCGTCCAGACTAAGGCTGGTCCAACTTAAAATTCTTCACCGCACATATTACACCCGCACACTCCTATTTAAATTGCAACGGGCGGAATCCCCGCAATGTCTTAGGCAATGTGGACACGAGGGAACTTTCTTTCACACCCTCTGGGAGTGCCCAGTCATAGCGCTTTACTGGAAGGGGGTCCTGCACACGCTCTCCCAGGTGACCAAAGTCCTGACGCTCCCGGAGCCTCGGAGGTGTCTCCTCAATATCTGGGAACCAACAGACCACAAGAGAGTGACACAGCTCTGGGTGACATTGGGGTTCATGCTGGCAAAACGTAATATAGCCCAGCGATGGGGATCGGGGCAGTCGCCTACCTTGGCGCAATGGGTCCAGGACATGGACTATGTAATGGTGGTTGAAAAAACTGTATATATGCATAGAGGTTGCCCCAAAAAGTGGTCCCAGGTATGGGGTGGGTGGAATATCTACAGAGGAAATATATGTGAACCCCCACACGATGCCTCAGACTCTGAACTCAGTGACCAAGAATAGCCATCTTCTCGCTACCAGCGATTGGGGATGGGAACGACTGTATGATGCATATGGAGCGTCTTTGTGTCCCAATTGTGCCTGTACTGAACTGTTGCAATACTTTTGTACTAATTTCCTGCTGAGCTTGATACGAGATGAGCTGTGTTTTTTTGGTTTGCAAAAACTTAATAAAAATATTCCCAAAAAAAAAAAAACAACAAACCCTTACGGATTTTTTTGCTATTTTATTTGACTTATCACGGGACTTTGGGATCCCTGAATTTAGTAGCTTCATCTTCAAAACATCCCTGAGCTCCTCCCTCATAGTGAGGGGGTTGTAGCCCTCAGTGGAACTAGGTTTTTCCACTGAGAGGAGATTCCCAAATGATGAAGCAGGTCACCTTTGGTGAGTGAGGGTAATCGTCCTAAAGGGATTTTTCTCCTCCATTGTTAGTCAATATTTTCCCTGATAGTCTGTTACTCTAGACACACTTTGTTAGTTTAGACCCAGAGAGGCTTGGTGATGTATTTGGCTTAGTGCCACTGGCTTGCTCTATTTGTTTGTAGGTTGGTGCATGTCATGACACAGTTCCAAGTCACTATGAGATGGCAGGTATTGTGTTTGTGTGACTGGCATACACATCTTGGGCTGATTATATATTGGTTAGTGTAGCTTTGCTTGCGGTGCATGGTTTCACTGTCCCCTTGCCACACAATCTTGGGTATGTTGTTTGTGTACTCACCAGGCTCTGTGGTAGGATGTCCCGCACCTTCTCCTCCCAGGTCCTGAAGTAGACTGGTTTGGCAGGAGGGCCACCGCCGGTGCACTGACTCAGGGCGTGATCTTTTTCAATGAGTTTCTTGACCCTCCTGCACACGTCATACCACCTGTTCTGGATGTCGTCCTTTGTGCTCCTTGCTGGTGCTTGGGCGTTCACCTTGTCCACAATCCTCACCCACATCTTGGTTTCCTGTGAGATGGGGGTCCTTTGGACCAATGTACCAAACAAATGTGGCTCTACTCTGATGATCTCATCTACCAGCACTTCTAACTCACTATCTGTGAACTTTGGATTCTTCTTTGGAGGCATGGTGATGGGTGGTGGTAGTGAGGGATGTGTGTGTGAGGGTGCAAGTGATGGTGGGTTGGTGTTGATTTTGCTGGGTGTATGTGTGTGTGCTTTTGTATGAGGTGCTGATGGTGTGTGAGTTGTGTGATGGGTGAGTTGTGAGTGTGTCTGTGGTTGCTGTGTACTGGTGTTTGCTGCTGGCTGTGTCTCCTGTTTGCAAGGGATGATGGTAGTGATTGTAGTCCTTTATATAGTTGGAGTGGTGGGTGTGTCTTTGTCCCATGTTTTTTTGTTGGTATTTATTGGCTTTGTCATTGCTTGTTTGGTCCTTTTTTGTCCTTTGTATTTTGTAGGCATGAAGGAGATGTTCATGTGACGGAAACGGATGCTGCTGTTGTCTCGTGCGGGCTTCTCCGCCTCGTTCACGCTGCCTGTCTTCTGTGTTTGGTACGCATCGTTTGCGGCGGTCTCTATTGCTTGTGTGCCGGGTTGTCTGTGCGTGTCGGTCTGGTTATTGCATGCATTGCATCGTACTGCGCAAATCGTACATCGCGGGTACGGGTCGGTCGGCCTCATTCCGGGTTCGTGTCGGTCGTTGATATTCGCGTTGGTTTTCCGTCCGGATCACTATTTTCCATACGGCTCGGTCGTACGGCTTGTATTCCGCACGTGTCGGTTGTAATTCACACACGTTTCATCGTACTGCACAGGTCGTACGGCACTGGTCCGTGTCGGACGGTGTTCGGTCCGGATCCGTGTCGGTCGGTTCATTTTGCGGCTGGAATCGGAATTGGCCCCTAAATGTGTATAGACCCCAAGTAGGATAAAAGGTATTTTAAGATACAAATATACAGGTTAGAAGTACGTTTAGCGTGGCACCCCACTTTGTCAGGCAGTCTCATAAAATTGAAGAGAACACATGCTGTTTTAAGGTGCAGTTGTACAATGTTTGGGCCACACCAAATGAAATGAAATTAAATGAAATGTGTTGCTTATAGAGCGCAAACTGCCAGTCCCACCGGAGTCTCCTGGCGCTATCAAATAACGAAAATCAGCTGTAGCAGATTAGAAACTAGATAAGTGCAAGGCATGAGGCATCCGATGTTCCAAAGATCCATGTTTTTAGTGCCTTTCTAAACTGCTCTTCATGTTCCATTGCTCTGAGTTCATTTGGCATGAAATTCCAAGCCTTTGCCCCTAACACCGTGGCAGATTTCCCTCCTCTGGTTTTCAGTTTGAAACCTGGCCGTTTGAGCAGGTTTGCTGAGCTGGATCTAAGTGTCCTCATTGTCGTGTGTGACTTAAATCTTGTCGAAAGGTATACAGGACCTAGCCGGCAAACTGCTCTGAAGGTCGTCAACAATAGTTTAAACAGGATTCTTTTATGAACCGGGAGCCAGTGAAGGGTCTTCAGGGCGGCAGAGGCAGACGTTCTACGGGGGAGCCCTAAGACCAGTCTGGCTGCTGCATGCTGTACTACCTGTAGTCTCCTCAGGGTTGCTTTATTAGTCCCTGCCAGAAGGCTATTACAGTAGTCTAACCGCAAGAGTATTAGAGCCACTGCCACTGTTTTCCTTGCGGCAAGCGGAATCAAGTCAAATCATTTTTTCAGAGTTTTAATTAAGCCAAAACATGTCCCTGCTACCTTTAAAACATGTGGTTTGAAAGAGAGGGAAGAGTCAGACCACACTCCCAGATTTTTTGCCACCTCCACCGTAGATGGAGGTAAGCGCATGACTTGTCAGATGACCCCACAAGGTCCTGGTGTAGGGTGACCAGATTTTGAGAACCAAAAATCGGGACATTTTGCAAGAATAGTAGAAGGACTATAATTTTACATCAACAGTGTTGCACAGAATGACAACTCTTATCGCACAGGAACACAAAAGAAACACTAAGAAAATAAATAAAATATAATTTCTAAAACCAGCATCATACCTGTTAATTAAATGACTTACTTATGACAGCTGCTAACTAGCATAACTTTAGAACACCCAATAAGTGCCTCTCACTGCTTTCCATTGACCCCCCTCTAAAAACTGGGACATAAGCCAAAATTGCCGAACTCTGCCGGGACAGCTGGTGAAAACCCAGGACTATCCGGGCAAGTCCAGGACGCCAGGGCACCCTATCCTGGTGTCACCTCAAAAAAAGGCGTTTTAAAGTGCAAGGGTACTGTTTTTAGTTTATCGAGCAGTCTAGTAAAGTCATGAGGTCATCCGCAGTGGCACATGACTTGTCAAGTGACCTCACAAGGTCCTGGTTTCACCCCGGGTAGGGTAAAAAGCTGTTTAAAGTGCAAGTATACAGATTAGAATTTATTGAGCAGTCTCATAAAATGGCATACGCAAGGCAGAGGGCTTTGTCAGAAAGTTCCAAGGTTACAGGTTAGCCCAGGTGTTTAACATAAGCGTTAATTCCCCTGGTAGCAACCTGGGCCGAATATATGACGTTACAACGCAAATCATTACAACACATGCTTTTACAACGCGGTTTTTACAATGCAAGCACCATTACATTGCATGTTTTTACAACACAAACCTTTATATCTCAAAGTAGTGTTAATGCATTAAATATTCCATTACAACGCAAACATTTACAATGCATACACATACAACGCATACAATTACAATGTTTTTGTTTAATGTATAATAAACCCCTGGGACTGGATGCAGGGAAAATAGGGATTTTGGGTGGGGTAGTGTATTAAAATACGGATATTTGACAATAGTACAATTTTTTTTTTATTAATACTTGAGCACTTAAATAAATATTCGTGTATTTAATTTTTTTAAAGAAATGTTATTCTATTCCCCGAGACGGGATGCTAAGAAAATACGGGGTTTGGGTGGGTAGTGTATTAATACACGGTATTTTAAATTACTACAGTTTATAAAAAAATAATACACCAGTACAAAAATTAATACTTGAGTATTTTTTAATATTAATTTAATACATGCCTTTAGGAGCGGTTGCTTGAAAAATAGGGGTTCTTGGTGGGGTGGTGTATTACCAAGTATTTAAAAATAGTGCCAAATATTAAAATTAATACACTAGAACTAAAATAAATACTCGTGTATTTTTTTCAAATCTAAAATCTAAAATAAATAAGTAGTTCTAATAAAACTTTTTTTTTAATAATAATAAATATCAAACAAAATACATTTTAAATTTCATAATAAAATTGTGATATAATTTTGAAAAAACATTTAATTACAATACACTTTATATGAAATTTACTATTGCTACCTCCAAAGCTTGCTTCCTAAGGGAAAGTGCAGGATAGTGGTAGGGTTAAAATTACTATTCCTACTCCAAATGGTTCGTGCATCAGTGAAAGTGCTGGATAGTAGTGGGGTTAAAATTACTATTCCTACTCCGAAGGGTGCTTGCCTCAGGGAAAGTACTGGATAGTGGTGCAGTTTAAATTTGTATTCCTACTCCAAAGGGTGCTTACCAAAGGGAAACTGCTAGATGGTGGTGGGGCTAGAATTACGATTCCAACTCCAAAGGTTGCTTCCTAAGGGAAAGTGCTGGATAGTGGTAGGGTTAAAATTACTATTCCTACTCCAAATGGTTCTCGCATCACCGAAAGTGCTGGATAGTGGTTGGGTTAATATTACTATTCCTACTCCAAAGCTTGCTTCCTAAGGAAAAGGGCAGGTTAGTGATATGGTTAAAATTACTATTCCTACTCCAAAGGGTGCTTGCCTCAGTGAAAGTGTTGGATAGTGGTGGAGTTAAAATCACTATTCCTACTCCAAAAGTGTGCTTGCATCAGGTAAAGTGCAGGATAGTGTTTGGATTAAAATTACTATTCCTACTCCAAAGGGTGCTTCCCTAAGGCAAAGTTCTGGATAGTGGTGAGGTTTAAATTACTATTCCTACTCCAAAGAGTGCTTGTCTCAGGGAAAGTACAGGATAGTGGTGGAGTTAAAATTACTATTCCTATTCCAAAGGGTGCTTGCCTCAGGGAAAGTGCTGGATAGTTGTAGGGTTAAAATCCCTACTGTAAACGTTGCTTGCTTAAAGGAAACTGGTGGATGGTTCTTTTGACATTTAACAATGTACAAATAATATAAATCTTTTTTAACACAGTTAATTTTCTCAACAGAAAAAAACATCAACTAACACCAGTTGAAGAGGACACAGCCCACATACTGAAAAAAAGACAAAATCCTCAAGAAAAAAAGAAAGAAATCAAGGTAATAGAACACAACTTTTTTTACATCTAAAACCACAAGCCATTTAATTCAAACTTGATTAAGCTTTGTAAAATATCAATGAAAATTTAAAACATTCTTATTCTATTTTTCTTTACAGAATGTTCTTCAAACAATTCTTCTTCTATTAAAAAATAATAGGCAGAAGAGAGCCAACTAACTATGGGAAATATTTAACCATATGTTTTTCAACATAAACTTTTAATAGGTCGAAATAAACAAAAAGTCAAACAGAACTAAACTATCCCAGAAAAAAGCAAACCAAAATGTCAACTGTTCAGCCATTTCAGACAACTAATCTATTCCCTTGCAAGATAAATGAAAATATCAAAAACACAAAAAAGACTCAATTATTGTTTTCTTTTCCAGACCCAACAAAGAAACAAAATTAACAACGGGGGAAAACACCAACAGAACAAAGAAGAACCACCATAGAACTTCAAACATTCCAGAAGCATCAAATAACAGCCAGAAAAAACATCCCAAATAAAAACCAACAAGGTTAAAAAATAATTCAAACTTCATTGTGCATAAAATTTAAAACAGTAAAAAAAAAAAAGAACATTTTGGTGCCGATTCCGATCCGTTAAAAAAAATTACCGCACGACTCGTATCCGTATATTTTTACCTACGAGTCGCACAAGTACCGTACAAACGGGCAAGTACGATTCGTACGTGAAAAATATCCACGAATAGCGTCGGGAAAAGTCTACGAGAGTGTGTCGGAAAGTTATTACGTCCGAATATCGTCGGGAAAAGTGTACGAGAGTGAGCGGGACATTTTTACGTGCAAATCGTAAAACACAAGTCCGAGCGCGCAAGTACGATCCCGACCGTCCGTCCGAATACACATTCGCACGGAAAAAGGCCCGTACGGAGCCAACGCTGTAGCACACATGTACACAGGTAAACCCATGCCCGTGTACGAGCCGTACAGCCCCCCCACCCCCAAATATGTCAGCACCGTACACCACCCTGTCCGCACTGTACCCCAGCCCCGCAACTGTACGCGCCATACCCCCCATGTACGCGCACCATCCCCATCCCCGCATGTACGTGCCGTACCCCAGGGCCGCACGTGTACGCACCGTACCCCCACTGCATGTACGCACTGAACCCCCAGCCCCCCCCACTGCATGTACGCACCGTACCCCAGCACCGCATGTATGCACAGTACCCCCTACCCCCCACCGCATGTACGCACTGAACCCCCAGCCCCCCACCGCATGTACGCACCATACCCCAGCACCGCATGTACGCACCGTACCCCCTACCCCCACCTCATTTACGCACCGTACCCCCTACCCCCACCGCATGGACGCACCGTACCCCAGCACCGCATGTACACACTGAACCCCCTGCCCCCCCACCGCATGTACGCACCATACCCCCTACCCCCACCGCATGGACGCACCGTACCCCAGCCCCGCATGTACGCACCGAACCCCCTGCCCCCCACCGCATGTACGCACCGTACCCCCTGCCCCCCCACCGCATGTACGCACCGTACCCCAGCACAGCATGTACGCACCGTACCCCCTACCCCCCACTGCATGGATGCACCGTACCCCAGCACCGCATGTACGCACCATACCCCCTACCTCCCACCTCATGAACGCACCGTACCCCCTACCCCCACCACATGGACGCACCGTACCCCAGCACCGCATGTACACACCGTACCCCCTACCCCCCACCGCATGGACGCACCGTACCCCCTGCCCCCCACCGCATGTATGCACCGTACCCCAGCACCGCATGTACGCACCGTACCCCCTACCCCCCACCTCATGTATGCACCGTACCCCCTACCCCTCACCGCATGGACGCACCGTACCCCAGCACCGCATGTACGCACCGTACCCCCTACCCCCCACCGCATGGACGCACCGTACCCCAGCACCGCATGTACGCACCGTACCCCCTGCCCCCCACCGCATGTACGCACCGTACCCCAGCACCGCATGTACGCACCGAACCCCCTACCCCCCACCTCATGTACGCACCGTACCCCCTACCCCCCACCGCATGGACGCACCGTACCACAGCACCGCATGTACGCACCAAACCCCCTGCCCCCCCATGTACGCGCCGCTCCCCCCCTGTACGTGCCGTACCTCCGCATGTACGCGCTGCACTCCAACACCGTACCCCAGCACCCTCACCCAACATCGCGTATGTACGGATCGTACCCACACGAAAAAGACTCATACAGAACCAGGACACAGTAAAACAGCACAAGGAGGGTCAATTCGACTCGCACAACACCACAAAACACGTCTACATGACAAAATACATCTCAATGACTGACCTGGCACATCCAAACACCCAAACAGAGTCCACAAATCACAACCACCTCTTATAACACACCCACGAAAATTCAAACACATCCACGCCCAAAAAAGGACCAATAAAAAGGGCCCACACACACAACCCATGAGCCTTTGCAACAGGCCCACTGCTGCCAGACCCCACAGAGAAACAACTCCACATTACTCATACCTTCACTACACCTTCACTCACACACCTTCACACAACCTCCTCCACAAACATCCCCCGCTTCACATTCACACACACACCGTCACCTTCACACCCACACACCCACAACCATCCATACCCACACCCACACCCACACCCCACACCATGCCCACAGACAAGAATCCAAAGTTCACAAGGGCGGAGCTGGACCTCCTTGTCAACGAAGTCATCAGAGTCGAGCCACAGCTCTTTGGAACATTGGTCAGACAGACCAGCATAGCTTAAAAATCTGCCAGGTGGCAGAGGATTGTCGACAAGGTGAATGCTGTTGTGCCCATCCGAAGGACCAGGCATGAATGCCAAGCCAGGTGGTACGATCTGTGCAGGGCGGTCAAGAGGAAAATGAACGAAGAACATGCCCAGAGTAACATCACTAGAGGTGGGCCGCCCCGCAGACCCGTACACTACCATCCCTGGGAGGAGAAGGTGATGGCCCTGCTACCGCCGGTGGGAGTACACAGAGTCGAAGGAGTCGCAGAGCCTGGTGAGTACACAAACAACTTACGTAACATGGGGGCAATGGGGTCCACACCACAGATACACCAAATGCACGCAACGTCCCCCAACCACTCACCGCACACAACCACACTCAAAAATCAAGCACATTCCACTAACGACACCATGCACCCTTCACAAATCAAGGCAAAGCCATGTCCAAGGCTACAACAATCACAAACACAAGACTGGATGTCCGGGAGGCTGGGAGGGTGGGCCCCACACAACACATTGGGAAAATGAGACGCAGACACCAATGCCCTCAGCCCATATGGCATAGGTACATACCCATGCACAATGCACAGGGACTGGCAAACTACTGACAAGGTAGCTGACACTTGGCCCTGCTGTATGCAGCACAAGGCCCTCCTGGGACCACTGTACACTCAAACAACAACTCCACCAGCACAGGTATCCAGCACAGGAACTCACACTCACTGTCATGCCAGCATGCACCATGAGGGTACAGACATCACCTGGGAGACCCAATGACACCTCACACTACACACAACAGCAGGCCCGGTCACACCCCCCCCCAACACAAGCACACACACCCGGGGCAGGCAACGGATTGACACACTCCCACAAAGGACATGTGACACAACAAGACCAATCCAGAGCCAAATAAGCATCAGAGCCAACCATCTACAGGTCAAACACTCAGGAGAACATCCCAATCTGTCCCCCGCAACATTCCCATCCCCAAGTGGACATTGAGAGGAATGCTACGCACATCCAACTACCTGGAGGAACTGTGGCAACTTGAAAATTTATGAAACATAGATGTCGCATGACACACCATTAACATTGTATCTCTCACACACAGGGCAATGTCGTAGATCTCCCCCCAATACTGGGGGGGAAGAATCACAGTCCCAGGCTCCGCGTGACGATGACCCCACCGGCAGCGACGACTCACACCACTCCGTGGATGACCCCGACCAACCTGGCCCCTCTGGTGCCCAAGCCCCTGCAGCACCTGTGTCAGGTACATCTGTGCCAACCACCACCCCCATTCCTGCCACATCCCAGGACACACCCAGGAGCCCTGCTCGCACTGAACAACAGAGCCAGTCTGACCAGGAGGGACAAGGTTCTCTGGGCACCCAGGAGGAGGCAGGCAACCCTGCAAATGCCATCCCTCTGGGGTCCCGTAGACCCGATGTACCCACAAGGGCAGGCCAGGCTCAAGTGGGCAGGGGTGGTGGGAGTGAAGGCAGGCGGAGGCGAGAACCTGACCAGGCAGCTCAACACACCGGTTTTACACACATTCGCAACATCCTGGACTCATACCGGCGTGACACCAGAGGCATCAACCAGGTCATGTCCCGACTCTCAGGGATGCAGGAGACCCTCGATGAGATAAAGAACCTGCAGGTCGAGCATCATGCCAGTCATCTACAACACCAAGGACGGATGGAGGCAAGACTGGATGAGCTCCTGACGGTGCACAGGGACATGAGCCAATCACTCCGTCAGATCGCCCAAAGCATCGGCAACCCTCCCTGTGCCACCAGGCGTAGACCAGCACCAGATACAGGGAGGGATGAGGAGGAGGAGGATTCATCTGACAGAGCGTCCCAAGCATCGTTAAGGCCTGCATCTGAGTGTCCCCGGAGGAAGGTGGGTCGTCCACGGAAAAGACAGTGAGAGTCAGCGGAACATCCACATCTCCCAGGTCACCTGGCCTGGCACCTGGCCCTCTGGCGCAACAGCAGCACCTCACCCAATGAAATTCTCTGCCACATGGACTTGCTGGTCACAGTCTGACCAATGATCCCCAACACTGTGCCCTGGACTCTGATGACTTCCAATGCCAAGGATACCATCTCCCTCTGTGAACTTTGGATTCTATTCCCCCGGTAGAGCACCTTTGCACATCTACCAAAAGACACACCCCACCAAAAATAAAATCTTATTTTTCCTCACATGAGATGTTGCTGTCATTTGGCATTATTCAACGACATATGTGTGTGGAAATGTCTAACTATGCCTGAGTGTTGAACTAACTACAGCCATCCATACACTGGGATCAGAGTCTGGTACAGGACACACATGGGTCACAAGGTATCATACAATGTAGGCATGGAGCACAACATTCACCTGTGATGGCCTCTGGCTGCTGAGGGGGGCCTGCTAAACTGTGCGGAGAGACCTATTTGGGA
Source organism: Triturus cristatus (assembly GCF_964204655.1). Classification (NCBI taxonomy): domain Eukaryota; kingdom Metazoa; phylum Chordata; class Amphibia; order Caudata; family Salamandridae; genus Triturus; species Triturus cristatus. The sequence continues at coordinate 1,718,310,649 of NC_140590.1, forward strand.
GATTATCATCAAGGCGGAGAGGGCATGGCTCATGTGGAGGTTCCCGGGGAGAGAGTCCCAGGTATGTGTGGGCAGATGGGAGAACAATGTCCTGTATGCTGGAGTACGGTGGATGTGAAGAACGGTGGCCAGGGCAAGGTTGGATGCACGGAGATGGCCCAACGGGATCTAGGATCACAGACGTTCAAGGTTGGTGTGGGGTCGGGTTTGTGGACTGCCTCCTGAGTGTGGGTGGGGAGTGTGGAGGTCATCCTGCAGCAGACAGTGATCCATTGCAGCTATCAATGGTGGACGGTGAGGTGGCTGCGGCGCAGGGTGTTGAAGCTGAGGTGTGCAGACGCCCCCTGGAAGTGGACCAGTTTCCTGGGAGTTTGGATGTACTTGCTCCGTAGAGGGCAGCACATTATTTGACACGGATGTTGTCATGGACCTGGGGGATGGTCTGTCTTTACTTGGAGTGGATCTATCTGTGCATCATGTGCATAACGCAGAGGGTGTTGCAGCATGAGGTACAGATGCTGTGGACTAGCATGGCATATGTGAGCGAGCCAAACATAATGCACACCATCTTGTGTGTGTGGCCACTGGGTGCTTGTGCAGCGCTCTTGCGGGTGGGACACAGGCACTTGACACAGCTGGAAGGGGACAATCCTCAGATGCTCACCTCAGCCCTGTCCAAGTCCAACCTCAGGTGGCTCGTGTTCAGCCATTCATCAATGGATCTCATGCATACTTGAATGATGGAACTGCCAATGTCTGTGTCTTTGTTGAGGGTGAGGAACAACTGGCTGTCAATGGCATACGAGCTGATGATGAGGTGCTGTGCGCATGTGATGGTGGAGAGGGGGGTCCTGGACACTCTGTAGATTGACATGCTGAGAGAGGATACCTGTGCCATGTCCCAGACGATGACACCATACTACATGCTGAAGCCTTGAGTCCCACTCCCATGCCCTTGCTGGGGTACAGAGCCTGTGGGGAGTATTAGGGACGTGACCTGGTTGGTGTGACAGGGCCTGGAAGGCGGGGCAGCGCAGTGTAGGCAGTTGGAGTTGCACACTCAGCATGCAAAGGTGTCGTGTGTGTGCCCAGCGTATGTCTGACAGCAGGCGTTAGATGTGCGTATGGACAAGGCTCAGAGTGTGGCTGATACATCAGACTGTAGTGTGATGTGGGTTATGCAAGGACAGGATGGTGGTGCAATGTACACCTTGCATGTGCTGATGGTTCAGCCTTTGGCAACGCGTTGCGGCAACAGTGGCATGGAAAGTTGAGGACAGCCAAATTAATGGGTGGAGGGAGGAAGTGAGGAGCATCTTGGAGGCGTGTCTGTTGCCAAATCAGGGGCCACAGCAGCAGGCGGCATCTCCTTGCAAAATGACAGAATTTGCACACAAAGACTAGAATGTCAGAAGGACAACTGCAACAGGCGCGTGTGTAAAGTAAGGAGTGTCCATTGTCACATGGCACAACCAGAGACAATGCATGCACATTCACCAAACAAGCATTACACCGGATCAGGAAACAGAACGCCGACCTGCGCACAGGAGACACACCCTCACCAGCTGTTGATGGCCCATTGGGTGGACCAACATGCCAAAATACATACACTACCATGTACTTCATGACCAATAGTGAGCCTAATCCATGAGCTACTGCATGCATGTTGCGAAACTACACATGGACTCCTATGCATAATCTTCCACAACTATGCCAGATATGCCGCATGCAAAGTGGCAAGAGACCTGCATTGACAGAGATGAGGCACCTTGGAGTGTGACTAACACCTTTATTACACAGCCTCACACTAATGCATCCATTGGAACAGACTCACAGGTCATTTGGCTGACCATGTGGCTGACCATGTGTGACCTACACTGGACACCCCCTTCAACACACAGATGTGGTAAATCCTACTGAGCTGGCACACAAGTGAAGGGGTTGAGTCTAACACCCCTTGCTGCACAGGGAGAGTCTGCAATTCCCCATTGAGCCACATATGGGGATGTCCCACACTATGTCCACCATTAGCATCCCGTATGTGCCTAAGGGACGTCATACACACATTGATGCCTTCATCAGAAGCCACAAACCATGACAGATGACTGTCAGGAAGGGTGACTATCAATTCATGGGAGCCATGCAACACGTCATGTGGCCCATGGTGAGTCGACATGTATGCATGGTAACACTACATGCACAGGAGCAGTTTCCACATATCACAAACACGTACCACCCACAAAATGCCTTGCTGCACTCCTTACCCCAAATGACTTTTCACCATGTCTGTGCATGTAACTCCGATCCAGAACACGTTGCAATACTCATGAGGAATAGCAGGAGGGAAATGATGACATGAGCAGACGACAGCCCCAAGAACCTGGGGAGGACAGACACACAACAAGTCAGCGAAGAGCTAGTAATCCGCAGACATGTACATGTACTCTACAGGAATGATGTTGTCACCATGCCCTTAATAAATTTAGTGTCCCAGCTCAAATGTGTGGACTGACATCATCACTTGTATGACACATCATAACACACCTCCAAGTCACTCAGCACACAGTCACCTGGACACACACATTGCAACACATGCCACACAAGGCTCAAAGCGTGCACACTCAGACACAGGGACTCACCATCATGAGAAGAAGTTGCGGATAAGCTGACTCCAGATGTCCTCATCCTCATCCTCCTCCTCATCCTCACTTGCCCCGTGCCCAAGCCCTTCGTCCTCCACGGGTGGATGATCTTCCTCATCGGGATCCAGGATGAGTGGCACGGCCTTCTCCACTGCCATATTGTGCAGCATGCAGCACACAATGAAGATTTTGCAGACCTTCACCGGGGCATATGCGAGTGCGTCGCCGGTCTTGTGGAGGCACCGGAATCTGCTCTTCAGGAGTCCAAACGTCCTCTCAATCACGCGCCTCGTCTGCCCATGGGTGTCGTTGTACCGGTGTTGTGCGGCTGTTCTGGGGTTGCGGAGAGGCGTCATCAGCCATGGCATGTTGGGATAGCCAGAGTCCCCTACATGGAAACATCATGGACAGAAGTGGGTCAGGAGAAGCAGTAAGATTTCGATATACCGCTAAATACAGGACTAACAGAGTATACCCACCAACAAGACATACTCGTTCGTTGCGCAGCTGCAGCATCATTTCAGGCACCCTGCTACGCCTCATGATGTAGGCATCGTGTGCTGATCCTGGAAAACGAGCACAGACATGGGAAATCAGCATGTTAGCAAGACATACCACAAGGGCATTGATGAAGTGGTAATGTTTGCGGTTACGAAAGGCTACCTCCTGTGCCTGTGGTGGTACCAACGCCACATGTGTCCCATCAATGGCCCCAATGACATGGGGCATCCCTCCCAGGGCATAGAACTCACCCTTGACACCTGTCAACTGCTCACGAGTTGGGAAATGTATATATTCATCCAGGTGAACCAACATGGCCTCTAACACATCATGCAGGACACGGCTGAACATGGTCTGGGACATGCCACCTACATTAGCTATGGTCAATTGAAACGTACCCGTGGCAAAGAAATGTAGAGCTGCCATCACCTTCATCTTGGGTGTCAGTGCAGTAGGATACCTGTGTAGCGGTTGGAGGTGTGGTGCCAGCCTTGCGGTCAAGTTGTCAATCAACGGTTGGGAGAAGCGGTAGCGGCGTATACAGTCACGTTCCCTCATGGCAGCCAAGTCTGGCATTGGTCGGGGGAGAGGCGGTGCCCTGCAGTAATTTGGAAGGGATAACGAAGAGTGAGTACATTACAACAACAATGTCAATTAACTGAGCACATGTTCAACAGCAAATACACATCGGCTTAATACAGAGTCTGACCTGTGCAATACATCCAGGACACGTAGGCCAGCCAGGTGATACACCTACGGAGAGCCAGCCACAATAGTTGCATGGCAATGTTGACGTGACATGCCATTCAAATAGCTGTGGGCCAGTGTAAGTGACAAGCCAGGCACATAACATGAGTGACAGACATCCACATATCAGCATTTGAAGGATGTCATCTCATACAGACAGCTGGCGGGAGTCCAGACGCACCGCTCACATGTCATCCGGAAAAGGACAGATAACACACATTTCCATGAAGGGGTACATGTCAAAAACTGATGACACAGACATTGAGAGAACGCAGATATTGCCTCATGTCAGGAACTCATCTTAGACCCATCATGACACATGTAACGTGTGAGTCCACATGTGGCATGGTGTGCGTATATGTGTCATGCACATATACACACAGACACATGTTGGATGCTGCAACAGCAGATGGAGTTGACGAAACACCAACGGAAAGCTCATGGGAACACATGACACACACATGACATGGTCACATCGTGGCACACTGGGAGTCACATGTCAGGTGTAATTATCCGTGTACCTGGCATCAGGGGACAGTTGCGGGTGTTGCTGACTGTGCCATACCAGTGATGCAGTGCTTGACACGTGTGTCGTCCATGCACACATGTGCAAAGTGTGAAGGGGAAGTGTGCCACGTAGTGCCCCATCACACATGACATGTGTAAACAGCTCATCACACATCTATTGTGCCACAACATGAGGAGACATGTGCCACGTCACTGCCTGACACACCTCGGCCCTGCACATGAAGGACTGCACTGACAACGACTTGATGTACCGCCTTGTGCGAGTCTGACACCTCCATTCCTGTCGTATGCGCCTCCTATCACCTGTGTAAGCTGTGAAGGGCAGTACACACGCTCTGAGGGCGTGTGTAGGGCCCGTTCTCACGCGTGTACGGTCCGTACACGCGTGAGTACGGACCGTTCACTATAGTTGGGGTTACCGTAGGTCCTAGTGATACGGTCCGCAAGTAAATTTGACAATGAGGACTGGCGGCAGTACATGGCCCATTTCCACATAATTTGCTTGCAAGAAACCTGGGTAACAGACAACACCCACTTTCACATGGCTGGGTATAAATGTTTTTTTATCCCGGCACAGAAAACCACTTCAGGTAGAGCCAAGGGAGGATTGTCCATGTATGTAGATTTAAAAATACAAGGCAAATGGAGCAGTGCGGACTGGTTCTCATGGAACATCCAGGCTCTAAGGTTTAGGAGAGTCAATACTAAAAGTTCCTAATAGCACTCCAGCTGTCATAGTACACAGAGAATTAGGAAGACCTTACATAGAGGATATGATAAAATTTAGACCAATTCTGGCCTGGCTCAAATCCTGGACAAACCCTGAAGCTGCGTTGAGTAGGCAGATCCTAAAAGATTGCCTTGGAAGAGATAAAAGCCTGAATATCCCATGGCTTAACTATGTAAAAACTAGCCTGGAAAATATGGGCTGCAATGAGTTTTATTCAAACCCTTCAGTGATTACACCACAGGATAAGCTTAAACTCAAGAGAATTTTTCTGGACCAAAGATCGTCTGTTAGAACCACAGTGGAAGGGGCCAAACGATCAGTGAGTGCTTACAGCAGGCTTGAAACCACGAAAGGGATGGAACCGTATCTTTGTGTTATGTATAATGCCCAAGAAAGGTTTTTAATGTCACGTTTTAGGCTCAATCTTTTATCATATTTGTTAGCTGACCCAGCTGGTTTTAGTCATTTAATTGAGCAGAAGGGTGCCTGCGGCTGCGACAATAAGTCTCCGCAGGACACCCTTCATTTTGTACTCCTATGTCCTTTTTATGCAACCCCAAGACGTAGATTTTTAAAGGAAATTTTAAAAAAGGCCAGGTTGACTCGAGCCAAAGAGGCATTGACCTTCCTACAAAGGGCTAGTGACCCGTTAACACTGTGTTCTGTCATAAGTTTCTTGAAATTTGCACTACGATTAAGGGTGACCAGAGGTTAGAACCATTTGTGAACCTGGCAGGATTCCCCACACGCTATTTCCATTAAGCTACCAAGGTGGATTCACTGTGAATAATGAATTATTTTTATGTATATAGATTCAGTCAGTGTTTCTGTATGATGATTTAATACTATTTTAACTGTATATAATGTGTACTCTTTTATGATGGTTTTTAACCACCGAATAAAGAATTTACTGACTGACTGTGTACATGTAGTTTGGTGTGCACCTCCTTGTGTGACTTCTGTTGTACAGACACATGTGTGTTCTGTTCACAAAGTGGCACATTCACACATTCTAGACATGTCCATTGTGTAAAGGGTTGTGATTCTCCAGGAATCACAATGTATTCCTTTGGGGTTTCCTAAGTACTCACAGGTCTCAGAGTCTGGGGACACCTTCTGCATTGGCATGTGGTATTTGGCCTTGGGTGCGACATTACTGTTGGGTTCACAGTGGAGAAGAGGTGGCAAGCCTTCATAGTCTTGCTGTGCTCAACTGATCCCAGACACTGGCTTCTCAGGATCTTGGGATTTCAAGTTATTTGCTGTTGTGTCCTAATGTTCATTTTTCCAAAGTGGTATGGTGGGTGAACCAACTGGGGAGTGCAGGGCCTACATATGTGGGGAGTATCCTAGATGTTACTCATGATGCCTTTCCTGTTATGCACTGTTGCCTATTTTGTTTGGACTCATGTGTCAGATGTATACAGGTGACTGATTTTTTCCTGCCTCTACACCTTGCCCACAGCATCATCGGAGGACACCGAAGGAGACACCGGCACGGACGTTGAGGAGGGATCGAGCACTGGTGCCACCACTGCTGATGAGTCGGCGGAATCCAGTGGCACGGAGGGCGAGGGGAGTGAGGCGGAGGACCTGCCCAGTACCAACACAGACTACGAGGCTGACGGGTCCAAGGCTGAACTCCCTGAGGGGGCGGAGGCTGCTCAAACAGCTGGCAGCAGCACTCCATCCGTCACCGCCCCCTCCATTCCCATCAGCGCCCTCCCACTTGCTCGGGTCCCTTCTGTCCATGCTAGGCGACCACATGTCTCCTTCGTGGCAGGCACCGCACCCCCTGCCCCTGTCCCCACTGCTGCCCTCACTGCCGAGTCTGAGGACATTCAGCGGCAGTTGCAAGTTGGGCAGACATCGATCCTGACTGTCCTCCATGGCCACACCAGACTGCTGACCCAGATGGTGTCGTACATGGAGGGCATGTCATCAGCGATGTCTGACCAACGGAGGTTGCTGAGGTCCCTGGACTCGACACTGACGGCAGTAGTGAGTCACCTGCAGCGCTGTGTCCCCCCCTACCCCTGCCCCATCCACAAGTCCCACACCCATGCCTGTCCCAAGCACACCACGACATCCACACACACGCACCCCACCAGACAGAAGCAGCACACCACCACATAAGGGCAAGCGCACACTTCCTGACACGCACACTCAGGGGGAAGCAGGCACACCCACGGGGTCTGGGGCACACAGGCAGGCACGCAGCCACAGTCCTCGTCCACATGACTCTCTCCCCAGTCCCTCCGATGTCACTCCCCTTGGCTCCCCTGCCCCAGATTCGGAGAAGGAGGCCTACTTAGCTGGCCTGGGCCTCAGCCCCACAAGTTCACCTGGACGCAAACGGTCAAGGCACTCCATGGGTAGGGGAGTTAAGTCCCCCAGCCCGTCCACCACCTCCCCCAGTAGCGCTGCAACCCATCCCTCCGACCCCCCCCCCCTCCTTGGGGCCTGTTGTTTCTCCGGGTGCAGGGGAGACGCTTGAAGTACTGGCAAAAGTGTGCAGCGCCGAGCTCGCATCCACCTTTGGCGCTGCCCCACCCCCTGTGGTGGAGTCGTCCGTCCCTGCACCCACCACACCTACCCTTCCCCCGCCTGTCCCTGCGGTGCCTGGTCCTTCCCCACATGATGATATGGACTGGCCATTGGCCTTTGTGAATAGTTTTGTTTCAACATTATTATTTTCATGCTGAATAAAGCATTTTCTTTTTCGTTAGAAAAGTCTTGCATTTCAGGTATTGATGTCGATGCTGATGCTACAGGAGTTGGGGTTTTGGGCATGTGTTATGTTTCAGGGAAATGTGGTACTCTGCTGCTCATGGGGTGGAACCTGGTTTCTGCGTGCCATCACAAGGTCTCTGCAAAGATTCTTTGTCGTGTATGCTCTTTGCGTGTGGAGACATTGTCCCAAGGAGTGTTCCTTCCTCTGTGTCACCTGACATCTCCCCTGCAGAGAGTTGCACAATTGTTGTCTTGCCCTGTGTCTACATTTCCTTTGCTGGTGATGGATCCCTTCAACTCTGGCCATGCCTGCTCAGCAATGTGTCCGGCTGCATAGTCTGTGCCATCCTTGGTACTCACTGTACTTGTGTATAGAGTGTTTTGCCATGCCTTCATGGAGAAATTGTCCCTTTTCCGCACAATGCATGTGTGTAATCCCAGCCTAGTACACATATGGTACTTGTTCTGCTGGGTATTTGAACACCTGACTGACAATTGTGGCCCTTGTATCTGTGGGAACTCCACCCTATTCCTTCCATGACAGACAACATCTTGGTGGCTAGCCCAATACCTGAACATTCCCATCAGTCCTGGGATGTGCGTGACAGTGTGTGTTCTCTTTGGCTCTCTTAGTTTATTAGGCAGTGGCATGACTATACAGTCGTGTGGCATGCTCTGTGTGTGTATTGTGCTGCATCTGCCAGGGGTGGTTATGCATGTGTTATTTGTCCTCACACCCACATGTGGTGTGTCATGCAGTGGGGGAAAGACATCCATCCTCCTGGGAGTGGGGCACTGCTGTCAGTGATGTGTTGTTATGGCACTATCATCATTGTCCTAAGTTAGGGATACGTACATTCACCCATGGAGCTGTGGTCATCTGATAATGATGTACACCCCCCCATGTCTCTGTCCACTGCTGGGGGTCCTCTGCACCTACCCCTCATATGTCTGGGCACTGCTGGGAGTGATAGGCACCCACCCCTCATATGTCTGTCCACTGCTGGGAGTCCTCTGCACCCACCCCTCATATGTCTGGGCACTGCTGGGAGTCCTCTGCACCCACCCCTCATATGTCTGGGCACTGCTGGGAGTGATAGGCACCCACCCCTCATATGTCTGGGCACTGCTGGGAGTGATAGGCACCCACCCCTCATATGTCTGTCCACTGCTGGGAGTGATAGGCACCCACCCCTCACATGTCTGGGCACTGCTGGGAGTGATAGGCACCCACCCCTCATATGTCTGGGCACTGCTGAGAGTGATAGGCACCCACCCCCCATGTCTCTGTCCACTGCTGGGAGTCCTCTGCACCCACCCCTCATGTGTCTGGACACTGCTGGGAGTGATAGGCACCCACCCCTCATATGTCTGGGCACTGCTGGGAGTCCTCTGCACCCACCCCACATATGTCTGGGCACTGCTGGTAGTCCTCTGCACCCACCCCTCATATGTCTGGACACTGCTAGGAGTGTTAGGCACCCACCCCTCATATGTCTGGGCACTGCTGGGAGTGATAGGCACCCACGCCTCATATGTCTGGGCACTGCTGGGAGTCCTCTGCACCCACCCCTCATATGTCTGGGCACTGCTGGGAGTGATAGGCACCCACCCCTCATATGTCTGGGCACTGCTGGGAGTCCTCCGCACCCACCCCTCATATGTCTGGGCACTGCTGGGAGTCCTCTGCACCCACCCCTCATATGTCTGGGCACTGCTGGGAGTCCTCTGCACCCACCCCTCATATGTCTGGGCACTGCTGGGAGTGATAGGCACCCACCCCTCATATGTCTGGGCACTGCTGGGAGTGATAGGCACCCACCCCTCATATGTCTGGGCACTGCTGGGAGTCCTCTGCACCCCCCCTCATATGTCTGGGCACTGCTGGTAGTTCTCTGCACCCACCCCTCATATGTCTGGGCACTGCTGGGAGTCCTCTGCACCCACCCCTCATATGTCTGGGCACTGCTGGGAGTGATAGGCACCCACCCCTCATATGTCTGGGCACTGCTGGGAGTCCTCTGCACCCACCCACCCACCCACTTGCGCCCTTGCTGTGGTACACTGCTGTCCTAGCCATACACCACCCCCAATTTACAGCTGATGTGCTGCACCAAGCCGTACACCGGCATCCGTGGCGTGTGTACGCCTTGGATCCATCATGTAATGGGGCTGTAGGGGTAGGCGTGGTACGCCCGTACCCACGCTCTGGGGGGCGTGTGTACGGTCCGTATCACCATTGTAGTGGTGATTGAGGGGTACGCGTGTATGGACCGTACCCACGCCCCCCAGAGCGTGGGTACGGTCCGTACCACCATTGTGGTGGTGATGTAGGGGTACGCGTGTACGGACCGTAGCCACGCTCTGGGGTGCGTGGGTACGGTCCGTACCACCATTGCAGTGGTGATGTAGGGGTACGCGTGTACGGACAGTACCCACGCCCCTCAGAGCGTGGGTACGGTCCGTACCACCATTGTTATATAAAATTTTTTAGTGTTTTCACAACAAATACAACCAACAGATATAGAATCAGACCATATATATAGTACATTAGAAAAATCACCATGCACAGTCGTAATTATTTCAGATAGGCCCAGGTCGGATACCTGGCAATCACTAGCGTCGCCTACCCTCCCCTCCACCCCCCCAGCCTCCCTAGCCATCCGAGTCAGAGGATTCCCCATCAGAAAGAGGTGGTGGATCACATATGTTACCCCTATACTTGTTCCATGCTCCCCACACTCGAGGACAACCCCGCCTGACAAAAACAGAGCGCTCAGCAAACATAGCCCTATCCATCTCGCTCTTCCATGTTGATAGCAACGGCGTCTCCACCGCTCCCCATTTTTGGGCTATGTTCCGTTTGGCCGTCATGTTCCCAAGCGTCACCCAGCCCTGCGCCTGACGATTGAGATCTGTGGGCTCCCACACATTCAAGAGACAACGCCTGGGCTCTGGCAGCAGCGACACCCCGCACACCTGTGACATCGTGCGCAGCACTCGCTTCCAGAATAGCTGGAGAACAGGACAGTCCCAGATCAGGTGATAGAAGGTTCCCTCCTCCCCGCAACCCCGCATGCAGAAGGAATGCGGCGCTCTACCCAGTTTATGTAGCAGGCGCCTGGTGAAATATGAGCGGTGCAAAATACGAAGCTGCACCAGCCGCAGCCTCGAGGGTATACCCGCCTCACGTGGCGAGGCCAGCACCTCCCGCCAGTCTGGGTCATCAAATTCGACGACCTCGCCGGCCCACCTCTCCCGCAATAGCCCCATAGAGTCCGGCAAATTGTTGATCAATTTACGGTACGTGAAGGACGTGGCCCTCTTAGGCATGTATTCGGTCAACAACCTGTCCTCCAGTGGGGACGCCTCCGGAACCTGCACACCTGGGGTTAACTGCGTCGTCAGGGCATGCTTCATCTGTAGATATCGGAACCATTCTGAGGGAGCTAGCTCATATTGCTGTTGTAAGCGAGCGAATTGGACCACCTCCCCTTTATGTACCACGTCGCCTACCACCGAGATCCCGATGGCGTCCCAAGCGTCGAAGCCCTTGCTGTCCCTCAGACGCCCCAGTCGTTTTGTATCCCAGAGAGGCGTAAGCTGCGTCAGGACTCCCCGCCAACCCAGCCTGGCCTGCGCCGCATGCCAGATAGACACAGTCTGTCGCAGAGGGCCGATCAGCTTCGGGGCCAACCGGGCATCATATAGTGGAGTTAGCAGACCCCTTTCACCCAGTATATCCCTATCTGCCTTAAACGCGGGGTCTGACTGGGGCGCATGGAGCCACTGGTTGATCACCTTAAATTGCGCCGCCCAATAATAGAGCTGGATATCTGGGAGCGCAATGCCCCCGTCGTACCACCCACAGACTAGTTTTGCTTGTGCAATGCGCATCGGTTTGTTACCCCAGAGGAGGTTGGAGACCTGCGCCGCTACCGCGCGGAAGTAGGTCGGGGGCACCGGGTATGGAGTATTTTCCAGCACATAAAGAAACCGCGGCAGGGCCATCATTTTAAAGAGCGCCGCTCTCCCCACCAGGGTCAAGGGCAACGTTCCCCAGTGCTGCACATCTTGCCTGAGGCGGTCCAATTGAGGGCCTAAGTTGAGCCTGTAAAATTCCTGTTGCTCCCGTGTAATGTGCACCCCATGGTATTTAAACGACCCCTCCGCCACCTGTATCTGGCAGCCCTCCGACAGCCGAGGGGGGGGGCCCCGCAGCACCAGGAGGACCGACTTCGACCAGTTTATCGTATAGCCGTACCACCATTGTTGGTGTGACGTAGGGGTACGCGTGTTACAGCCCGTACCCATGCTCTGGGGGGTGTGGGTACGGTCCGTACACGCGTACCCCTACCTCACCACTGCAATGGTGGTACGGCCCGTACCCACGCTCCGGGGGGCGTGGGTACGGTCCGTACATGCGTACCCCTCCATCACCACTACAATGGTGGTACGGACCGTACCCACGCCCCCCAGAGCGTGGGTACGGGCCGTACCACACGTACCCCTCAATCACCACTGCAATGGTGGTACGGACCGTACCCGCGCTCTGAGGTGCGTGGGTACGTCCCGTACCACCATTGTGGTGGTGACGGGTACACGTCCACGTCTACTTCCGTTGTGGCGGGACGTGGGATTGGTGGACACGCCCCCGAAGTGACCAGACCATCCACGAAGTGACCATACCATGGAGGTAATTATTGTGCAGGATTTATTTGTTTTTTGTGGGGTGTGGGTTATGTTTCCTGCCCCTTGCACCCCCCCCCCTTTGCCCCTGGGGGTTGTTCTGACCTTCTGCGGCATCTGCATCTGTTTCTGAACACGAGGTCGCAGGCTATGAGGGCCGGCATGACGCGTAGGTTGGGGTCCATGGCTGTCCGTCACGTACCGGTGCTCCTTGTTCACGTTGACCTCAATTTCCCGGCAGTTTTTGGCTCCCGTGAAAAATGGTACGTGCGGAGTGACGTCGGCACGAATCGTACTTGCTGGTCCGTAAAACGCTGCCTGACTCCGTCCGGACGTCGCATATGCGCCGTCCAGATTCAGATTTGTATGTATTTTTTAGCCGGTCGGTCTTTTGTACGACTCGTACGGAAATTGTATTTCTGTATGAATCGTACTTGTGAGTTTGTACCCAGGTTTTACAGGATCGGAATCGGCACCAAAATGGTCACTAACTTTTTTTATTTAAACAGGAAATGTCCAACATTTCGAAATGTTTAAACTAATAATTTTTCTTTATCAATCCTTTACAGATAATGTCTGCCAATAAAGATGCAAAATACTTTACTTCCAGCAGAGAAAACCGCCTGCAAAACCATAGTGGGTATGTTTATTATAAGGAGAGACTGAGCCCAGGTGTCATTGGAGGTGTGTGCAATACTACTCAACCCATTGCACAGGCAGAGCGGTTACTCTTGGTGACTCTGTTTTAAGAAGCACAGAACATAACCACTCTGCCTCTACAATGGAGATTGAGGTTAGAGAAACATTAATTAAATTAAAGATATTGCATCCACCTCCAATGAACCGTGTGATGCAGTTTTGAGGGAGGTAGCCCAACACATTCCACAACATTTTGCAAGTAGTATGCCCACAATTCCTAATCTGAGAGGAATTGTTCAATGTAAAAAACAGGCAAGTAACCCGCAAAGAGTAACACCCCAAACCTATTCTGACATAATCATCCCACCTGAACTCTCTGTAACTGTTTCTAATGAACCTTTCCTTTTGCATGACAACCAAAACCCTAAAAAAAGAATACTAATCTTTAGCACACCCCGTAATCTTGTAAGGTTGGAGAACAGTGATATTTGGATAATGGATGGGATGTTTAAAAGCATGCCCCATCCATTCTCCCAAATATACACTATCCACGCATATATTAACAACACAGTAGTTCCCTTAGTTTACAGTTTACTCCCTGATAAACAATACCCAACATACACTGAATTTTTGTCAGTGATAAAGCTAAAACATCAAACAAAAGTCCTGGAAAATGTCTTATTGACTTTGAATTACCTATGATTAAGGATGTTTTTTCACTTTTCATCGGCATATTGGCGAACAATTCAAAAAACATCCTTTATTGAGGATTATATATCAGATAGCAACCTACCGTTTGAACTAAAAAACGAACTGCCCTTTACTTTATTCCTCCTGACAGTGTAGACACGAGTACTACACTTTGATTTCAGAATCTGAATATTTTACCTCAAACGAAGAAAAGTTGGCGCCTATTCTAAATTATTTTGAAGACACATGGATTGGCAATCTAAACAGGTCGGGTCGCAGGAGGAAGCCACGATTCCATGTGGAGTGGTGAAATTGCTACTCGACCTGCTTAGAGGGAGGAGCAAAAGCAAACAATGCCATAGAGGGATGGCACAACTCTTTCAATAAATCAATTGGCAAACCTCATCCTAATTTCTCTTGGAAATTTTGAGAAAGAATCAAAGTTTCCAAGAAATGAGAATGTTGGAATCATTAACAGGTAGTCTGAACCCACGTATTTCTAAAAGAACAAAATGTCTTAAAGACTATCGGGTGCAAATCAACAGTTTACGTTGACAGGGGCTTCACACTACCTTGATAATCTTGCACACATTCTCCATTTCTAACCCACATTATCTTCTTACTTGCCTGTTTCGGCCCAAAAAATTAAAACTAATTCAATTGTTTTTTTAAAAAACATTTTTAAATTGATAATAAAAGTCGGGTCTCCTTACCTTCAAATGTTTTCTTTTTTCAACTCTTGGATTTACGTTCAGTCCATTTCTTCACCAAGAGTCCTTTTACTTTTTCGTAAATCCATTACCAATAATCCACATTCCATTTGGAAAATCCATAACCTGATTTATACTTTTTTAATGTGCACAAATATTTTTATTAAAATCTGTGCATATCTAAAAAAACACACTCAATAAAAAAGATCCCGAAAAATTGTTATTTTTGTTCAAAGAACGTAACAAATTCCAACGTTGCAATCTAATCTATTTCGAAAACAATCCCATTTCGATTCCAAGTTCCTTAATCTATCCCCGAAAAGCCATTTTGAAAAATGGTAATTCGCACATCAAAATTCCAAATGTAGGTGGATGTAAAAATATCCAATTTCCTATTTTACAAACAGGAAATCTTTTAGTATAAATCATATTATAAAATATATCAAACCGCGACAAAGAAAATGTTTTCTTTTTTTAAAAAAAAAAACATCGCAAATCGAAAAAAGCATACCTTTCAAAACACTAATGTTTATAAAAAAATGTTATGTATATAATGTTATTAACTTTATTAAACAAAAGTTGTTTAGAAAAAACAAGACCCGATGTGGGCCTACTACTGTAACCTGTAATGGAGTGAAATAGTTTGTTAACACACAACCAAAATACCTAAAACACATGTTCTACATCTATCTACCTCCCTCCTCTCTCCTTACAATTACCACTACACTATGTATTTTATTCATTTGAATTTATCTTACCTTAACGGAGCTCTCCCGTGCATCTGTCCTGTACAGTGATGATCCCCGTAATGACCAAAGTTACGTTTACGCTCCAACGTCATTTCTTTCTGGAAAAATGAAAAAAGGACATTTTAACCCATTGACTTCAATGGAAAAGCGTGAGAAAAATGTATAAAAATGTGTTATAAAATCTAAATGTACATAATAAATTGCAACGAAAATTTGGGAAAATATTTATATGTGTATACTACTTTTTGAAACATTTTTATAATGTATTTGTATTATTAAAAATATTATAAATATTAATTAAATGATGTTATTAATGCTTAACTTGTATGGTATTTCTTCCTTCATATTTTTTATATCATAATAATATATTGAATGCTAAATATTTGTTTTAATAATTATACATTCAAATTAATTTTTTTGAATTTTATGATAATTTATTTATATGAATATATTTCAATACCCCATGGTAATATTATGTTATATTGATAGTTATAATATTAAAAATTACTCAAAATACTGTAGTACTTTATTTTTTTACCCGAGTGTTATTTTACATGTACTAAACATTAGTCACTATTAAAATATATATTTTTTAAATCAAACTCTTCTCATTCACAATAATAAAACATCACAATGCATATTATTTTTAATCATATATCAAACATTTAAAACCTATTTTTCCAAATGTGTATTAATTAATACCTGAGTTTTTAATTATATATATTAAATACTCTGGTATTAATTAATTCACATTTGGAAAAAATAGGTTTTAAATGTTTGATATATGATTTAAAATAATGTATTGTTTTGTTTTAATATTATAATATAATACAAATATAATATAATATAAAAAAAATTATAATACACATCTGAAATCTTTCATTCACATATCATTTTCATACCATATATTTATTATTATTATTTTTTCAATTTATATTCTTTATAATATCTTGGGGCCTATTAGGATGGCGGGCGGACACCCTAGCGGTGCTGGGACCGACCGCCAGTGGAGCAGCGGTCCCGCACCGGCAATTAGGATGCCACCGCCACCGTGGCGGTGGCATCCTCTATTCCCAGCATTGTGGCGGGCGGTGCTCACAGCACCGCCCGCCACAATGCTGGGAATGCATATTGTGCATTGGCATGCACAAGGTGACAGGAACCGCGCGGTGCCTGCCACTTTGTCTGTGCCAATGCAGGGGGTACCATAGGTAGCCCCCATGTGCCCCCCCAACATCCTGGGGTCTGCAACGGGCCCCCAACTGCAAAATATGCATGCCTTTGGTTGCCACCACGGAAAGGCTGCTTCCCGCTCCCATGGTAATATGGATAGCGGTGTCTAGAAGACACCGCCACCATATTCAACCCTTTTCCACCAGGTCGACTCTTCGACCGGGCGGAAAAGGGGCGGACCGTCTTCCCGTCTGCCGCGGTACCTCCCGCCATCATAATATGGTGGGGGGAAATGGGAGGCGGGCGGGGATGATGTCGGGCGGATCGCCACAGCCATGCGGGCGGTGGTGATCCGCCCGACATCATAATAGACCCCTTAGTATTAATACCTGAGTATTAAATTAAAAAATTACGTATTTTTCTCTTTACTTATCAAAAAATCAATTTGTTTTTATATTTATTCATTATAATTTTCTTAATGTTCTAAAAATAAAATTAATCTCTTAGTATTAAATTAAACACTAACACCCTTTTTCCATTGCATTCTAAATATTAAATTTTAATGGTAATTATTTAATATGAATTTTTTCTATTACCATAAATTATTTTAGTATTAATACCTGCGTATTAAATCCAACAAACAATTTTAAAAACCAAACAAACACTTACCATCCAATACTTACCAATTCATTGTAATAGCATGCGTTGTAATGGTATATGCGTTGAAATGGCATGCGATGTAAAGCCATGCGATGTAATGGTGTCTGTGTAGTAATAGTTGCGTTGTAAAGGCATCGCGTTGTAATGTCCGCGTTGTAACTGATGTCTTCTCCTGGCCCAGATAGCAGGGCTTTGTTGGAAGTCCCAAGGCAACCAGGATAGCCCAAGGATTTTATGTAAGTGTCCGTTCTCCGGCTAACAACCTGACCTCGTTGTCACTATTTTTTTGTTGTTTGTTTAATTTTTATTCAAATTTATTTCGAAATTTAACAAAGCGGCAGTTCAATTTCAGGTCGTCTGGCTCTAGACAGGATATTTTTTTATCCTACTGAAGAAAGTCACACGCAAGACATCCTGTCTCAGCAACTTTCACTTTGGAAGGAAGGTTGGGGCCCCACCTACTCTACAGGGGCCCTCATTATGCCACTGTGATATCCATTGATGTTTTTGTTCATAGCTCGTACATGGTGCTTACATACTGGCACATGCATCAACAAAGACTTTTGCGATTCCTTAATTGCGATTTTTAAGGAATCGCAATTAAGGAATTGCGAAAGCCTATGCATGTAGGAATCGCTATAAAAATAGCGATTCCTACAAGTTCCTTAATTGCGACTCGCAAATTGCGAGTCGCAATTAAGGAATGCCGTCCCATTCATTCCTATGGGCCTCCAGGCCCATAGGAATGAATTGGAGATTGCATGATCAATTTGCGAGTACCAGTAGGTACTCGCAAATTGCTCATGCAATTTCAAGGGTGCAAGGGTGTCAAAATGACACCCTATTGCACCCCTGATATTGATCTGTGCACATATGTTGCACAAACACACATGCTCTAAGGGCATGTGTGTGCGCAACATGAAACTTTGAAAAATGCACAAAAGTGCATTTTTCAAAGTTTTTGCAAATTACCATGAAGTTCAACTTCATGGTAATTTGCTCCCCCTATTTGCGAAATCGCTAATTTTTTCACTTTCATGCATTGCATTTAAGGAATCTCAATTTGGGATTCCTTAAATGCAATCGCAATTTAAGGAATCGCAATTTAGAGATTCCTTAAATTGCGATTTTTGTATTTGGGATGATGCATCCCAAATGCAAAAACACCGGTCGCAAAGGGGCAGATTCTGAGAATCTGCCCGTTTGCGACCGGTTTTTACATTGAATAGTGTGCAAACGCACAACAAGCTTTCAGAATGAAATTGACGATACCAACAAACTACGGTTTAGGGAAATTCATAAAGGAAAAATTAAAGACAATACAAATGTAGTTACTTGAGCTGCTCAGTGAAGAGGAAATATGTAAGCCCATTTCACAAATGTTGGCATTTGAGAAATTTCAT
The DNA here is from genome assembly GCF_964204655.1 of Triturus cristatus. NCBI lineage: Eukaryota > Metazoa > Chordata > Amphibia > Caudata > Salamandridae > Triturus > Triturus cristatus. Next base: position 1,718,329,243 of record NC_140590.1, read on the forward strand.
GGCATGGTTAGGATGGAATGAAGAGAGTTCACTAGAGTAACAATAAATGTGAGGTGGCCAATCCATCTTTGCCCCCCCCCTGGATGTATGAGGGACCCCTAGGATAATGGGGTGCATTATTGGTTCAGTGATAGCCAGAGCTTGCTGTCTCTCTCCTCCTTTTTTACCCCTCCCCCAACCAGTGGTTAACTTGTAAAAACAATAAGTGACTGGGCTTTCGTCAGTAGGCAGCTTGAACCAGCCCATTTCTCCTGTTAGCGCGTCTAAAACATAACCAACTACTAACCATGAAACTGGTGAGAGGATGTGGCATAATGGCCAGAGCTACCGACTTTGGAGCTGGTAAACTAGTTTTGAGTCACAGCATCAGATCAACGTCCTGTGATTGTGGGCAAATCACTTAATTTGCCGGTAAATGAAAGGGTACTTAACTGGTCCTCATGAAAAGCGCTGGTGTTAATGATTAACTGACGGTGCTGAGCACCGATATCACTGGCTCAAATTAAGCACTGCCCCCAACCAGATTTATCTGTATAGCAAAGAGCAACTGTCTAGTTTTAGTACCCATCCTGAAGGAAAGACAAGGCGATACGTTCTTCAGTTCTCTTGATGTGGCTGAACCACTTCCAACAGATCGTGCTGTGCTCTCACCTGAACAACACCGGCCCCACATAATGGCTGCAGTGCGCCCCTCTTACAGGGAAAAGGGGCAGCCTGTCTGGCCCCGCATACTGGGCTTTGTGCTTCCAAAGAGAACACTCAGGAGGGCAGTTTCACATGAGCCTGGTTGTCATGTAGATGTGGCACAGTGAAGGAGAAATTTGCTTAAGGGTCTTTGGTTGCTCCCAAACGTTTGGGGCGAACTTTGAATCTGGCTGGATATTTGGATCTTGGTCACCTGCCCCAAGCTAAGCCCTTGGACGGAATACACCAAAACATCAAAGAAAACATATTGTGATATTGTATTGTATTGTATTGTTGTGATATAAGAATTTTGTATCAAGAATATTGTGAACTCAAAGATATTGTGGGGCAGAATATAGACTGCAAAAATATTGTTTAAGAATATACTATTGTTTTTTAAAATGCTGCATATAATACTATTTTTATTCATATTAAATATTGTTGTTAAATTACTTTAATATATATTGGTCATTGTAATATTATATGGAATTAGTACTATGATAATATTTGTTATTTATTTTTAGTGTAGTTTGTTTCGGTGGTATGGGATTATGGTAGGTGGTTATTCAAAATAAAAAATTATTGTTTTTCAAGTTCACTTTTTATGTTAGTTAAACTATTCATTGATAATACATTCTGAAAATTATTTGATTAATTGTTATATTGATTATTTTATTATTGTCTGTATTTTTTTTATGTGCCGATTCCGATCCTGTAAAACCCGGGTACGAATGGTCGTACGGAGCATATTCTCCGTACGACTCGTACCCGGGAAATCCACCTTACAAACCAGCAAGTACGATTCGTACAGAAATACCATTTCCGTACGAATCGTAAAAAACACCGTACGGCTGAAAAATACCTACTATTCTGATCCTGGACAGCGCATACGCGACGTCCGCACAGAGTCAGGCAGCGTTTTACGGACCAGCAAGTACGATTCGTACCTACAGCACTCCGCACGGCTATTTATTTACGGGAGCCAAAAAGTGCCGGAAAATCTAAGTACGCTGCGATGCACGACGAAAAGGGGGCCCGGTACGCGACGTACACGCCATCAACCACATCGTACGTGTCATCATGTACGGTGCGTTCCCCAACATTGCATATGTATGGTGCGTACATCCTCGCTGTTGGGGTACGCACCGTACATAGGCCAACAGTGCGTATGTACGGTGCGTATGTCCGCACCGTACCCCCCCACCCGTGTATGTCCGCACCGTACCCCCCCACCCGCGTACGTCCGCACCGTACCCCCTGGGGTACGGTGCGGACATACGCGGGTGGGGGGTACGATGCGGACATATGCGGATGGGTGGGAGGCTGGGGGGTCGTACGACTCGTACCCTGGGCACAAGTGTACCCAGGGTAGGGGTCGTACAAAGTTTGCTCCGTACGGGACGTTTTCCATACGCTTGTGTATTCGGAACGCCGGTACGGATCGGACTTGTGCGCTCGGACTTCAGTTTTAGGACTCGTACGTAAAACTGTCCGGGGACGTCTCGTAGACCTTTTCCCGATACGATTCATATGTATTTTTTAAAGTACGAATCGTACTTCACCGGTTGTACGGGACTTGTACGATTCGTGCGTAAAAAAATACGGATACGAGTCGTACGGTAATTTTTTTTAACGGATCGGAATCGCCACCTTAATGTGAAAATTTATTTAATCAGTCTGTTTTAATTTAGTAGCAAGTTGTTGAATTGGTAGGGGTTTGGGATGGTATTTTATTTAAAACCTATATATTTGTGTTTTTTAATTTTTAAGTAATTGCCATGTCAATTAAATTATTAATTGATAATTCATTACACAGATCATTTAATTGATTTACTGTTATTTTATTTGTTGTTTTCAATTGATAATCGATCAATTAATTTAATTAAACAATTCTGAAAAAGAGCTTTATATTTATCTAGTCAGAATCCACTGATATACTGCTTTTTACCGGAAACCTTGTTAACCAAGGATTCTACGCCTGATGTTCTAGCAGCTCTTCCAGAGAACTTTTACGTTTTGAATGTGAACAGAACTCATGGCAAAAAAGGAGGGAGGATCGAAGCAATCATAAATAAACAGCAAAAATGTACTAAACACACCCCTTTACCCATTTCTTCAGCAGAAAAAAATCGTAATTAAACTACATTCACCTACCTCCTCTATGATATGTATCATTCTGTATAGACCTCCAGGTCACAAGCACCATTTTCTGGCTGATTTACCGACACAGTGTTGGCCTTGGCCATTGATTATGCAAAATTATCACTGATTGGTGCCTTCAATTTATGGTCAAATGACCCTAATGAGGGCCCCATACTCCAATGTGACTGAGCAGTTGACTAGTTTGAATTTCGCTCAGCAGGTGTCAACAGCCACCCATGTCAATGGCCAAATTTTATATCAAATTTGGGGGCATATTATCAAGGCGGCGCTATGAAATTATCGCCGCTTTTGCATCCGTTTTCAGGCAAAAAGTGGCGATAATTTTATCGCCTTATCAGCAAAGACATGCTATTGCGTGTTTTGCTGACTGAACGCCCATTTCCAGCACGCCTAACTTTGCATCGCTAATGAGATGCAAAGTAGGCGTGGCTGTGAAACCAACCAGGGAAAATATCGCGAAGGCAGCTTCGCAAAATTAACAAGGAAGGGTAGAGATTTTTTAAATTGCGTTAAGTATGCCTTAACGCAGGAATTTAACGTCTGTAAAATTCCTGACTAAGGCATACTTAACATGGGGGGTGTATTTTGTGACTAAGACCACAGGCCCTATCATCTAGGATATCGCCGTTTTCCACCATGGAAAACGGCGATATCCACCCTATCTCTGGAATTTGTATCGCCTCGGCGATGCACGTTGTTAATAACGCGCTAACCGGGCGATAAATTCCAGAGATAGCCGGCGATAAATAAGCAAGCGCTAGGCGCGCTTTGCGATATTTATCGCCGGCGCTTGTTAATATGCCCCTTGGTCACTGATTCTTCTCATCTCCAATCTCCAGGTCATTCCCTGCTGTTGATCAGACCATCATTTAATTACATTCAGAATGTGTGCTCCCTCTTTTAGGAAACCTTCTCAGTGTCCTGACCCTTTGTCCAGGAATTGGAAACATGCAGATCTTACTGCTTTTTGCAATTCTTTGGTACAGTCCCTTCATAGCTAACGAGAGTACCTGAAGCTTGAAGGGGCAATGATGAACTGGCTCAGAGAAGCGAGCGATACTCATGCCCCTCTGCGTAGGACGAACCTGTTCTGGTGCCACAAGGCATCCCAATGGTTTTCAGATGACCTTAAAGAAGTTAAACTAATTTGGGAAGCTAAAGTCACCTTCTTTTCAAGCAAGATCATAAATTCTGAAAATAAACCAAAGTAATATTTGAAACAGTCTTAGACTTGTCCAACCATGACTGCCTAATCGCCTCAGTGTCCCCACACAAGCCTTATGCGATGAATTAAACTCTTTTTTCATCAAAAAGATTAGGACAATCAAAGACAACATTCCTCCTAGTCCGCCCATCAGCCCCACTCCTTTGGAAATCACGAATCCCCTTTATCTTATTACTTTCCCTCTGTTCACTTAAGATGATCTGCCTAAGCTGCTTAACGAAGGTCAAATCTGGCTCTCCCAATGATGTTTGCCTCTCCCCGCCCGATTCAAAAAGCCATTTTTTCAACGTTTTCTGAATCGGCGATGGCCATACTTAACCTATCCCTGAGCCAGGGCGTTGTCCCTATTTATTTGAAAAAAACAGTGGTTTAGCGTCTTTTGAAAAAAGTTGGAGCCGACCCCTTGATTTTAAAGATTACCACCCAATCTCCCTTCTCCCCTACCTAGCCAAGATCCTAGAAGCTCATATCGTTTACCATCTCTGCTCTTTTATTGAGGGCTCATCATTTCTAAACTCACATTAGGTGGGCTTTTGGCCCACTCACTCCACGGAATTTGTTATTATTTCCATAGTAGTTGACATGAGAGAGGAGGCAGATACAGATCATGCCCAGCTGTTGGTCCTTCTGGATCTATTGGCGTCCTTCAACACAGTGGATTATGACATTCTCTTGAACTGTGCAGGGTTGTGCTATAGATTGGATAAAATATTTCCTATAGACCGCTCACATTCCGTTCGCCTTTCCCCCTTCTGCTTCTCCAAGGGTGAGCTTAGTTGTGGAGTGCCTCAGGGCTCCTCTCTAGCCCCCATCCTTTTCAATCTCTATATTAACCCGCTGGTAAATGACCTACAAAGGGGGGAAGTATAAGTATACAACTAAGCTGATAATATGCAGCTAGTATTCACCTTGTGGATACTTCTGATTCAACAGCATTCTTCCAGAGCAGCATGGTCTTCATTTGGGACTGTATGAAGTCACCAACTAAAGTTAAACTCGGATAAAACAGAGATGATGATGGTTAAAAACAAACTGCACTGCTGGAGCCCCTCCTATTGGCCTCAGGAGTTAGGCCCCCGTCCTACTCCTAAAAAGGCGGTCAAGAGTCTTGTCATACTTATGGAAAAAGACCTGTCAATTAAACACATTCAGGTCTGTAAAATTAAAAAAATCTGTAAATTTTTCTCAACTGAAGTCATCATCCAGATTGTACTCGCACTTGTCATGTCCCGTATTGACAATGCGAACACCCATTACCTGTGCCTCTCAAAGGGTCTGAGTCAAAGACTGCAGCTGGTCCAGAGTCATGCTGCTAGATTGGTCTATCAACTGCCAAGATACTGCCACACTTCACCCTTACTAAAGAAACTGCATTGGCATCCAGTTGTACAAAGAACATTGCTTAAAACAGGCTTCACTATTTTCAGAGCAAAAGCCCCAATTTTATGTCCTCTAGAATAAGGAACTATACTCCTAGTCGCAACCTCAGATCGGAACATCTCAATTTCCTAGAGATCTCAAATATTATAGGAAGAGGCTAGGGGGAACCAGGTCTGCCGTGATGGCTCCCGGTATTTGAAATTATTTTCCGGATAACATGAGAGCAGCAACCTGCTATGGGCAATTCAGGACTCTGCAAAAGACATGTCTTTTCAGACAAGCTTATGACTAATCTACATCTTTGTCCTGCTGCTAGTGCTCCCAGCGCCATGAAACCTTCGGTGAACATGCGCTTTAGAAGTTTCTTAGAGCATAACATTACATTATTTTGTTTTCATGTTTACCTGTTTTATTTATTAATTCATTTAATAATAAAAAATGTCATGTGTATATTTAAAATGGTTATGTTGGGTTGTAGGGAAAGAAGTGTATTCATTTTAAATATTTTTATTTTTTATATTCTTGTAATAATTTTGAAATGAGCAATTTGTATTTTTTCAATTCACTTTTAAGATGGGACAGTATATCTAAACCCATCAAAGTCCAACACATTCCATACTGTTGTTCAGATTAAGGTGGGAATTATAAATCTAACCCTTTCAGGCAGCAACATGTTCCTGGCTTTTGCGTTGACTGCGGTGGGAATAGTATAACTAACGCATTCACAGTCCAACACTTTCCTTACTGTTGCTAGGATTGGAATGGGAATAGTGAGTCTAAACCATCCAAAGTCCAACACTTTCCCTGCTTTTGCTTACGTCTGAAGTAGGAATAGCATATCAAACCCCACCAAAGTCCAACACGTTCCCTGCTTTTGTTTATGTTGGAGTGGGAATAGTAAATATGACCTCTTCAAAGTCCAGTACTGTTCACCACCTTTCTGACTCACTCCTTGTATTCTTCCATGAATGCCCACTTTCTGTAAACAGGCATCTAAATTTTGTTCTTATCTTGTCAGATTTGCTGTGCATTCAAAGACAGTGGTCAAATGTCAGGTTCTTCAAGAGAGCTTGGTGTGAACTTTTCTTTCTCTGACTTTCAAGTGAGAGGATTTATATGAAAATCTTGCTGTGAAAGGTAAGGCTTTTTTCTACCACACAATAAAATGTAAATGTCTGTATATTAACTGTGCAAATATCTCAGAATATATCAGAATCAGGAAAGCACAAATGAAGCACATTTTGCTTGTAATTCTGAAGTGCGGTAGAAACAAATATTTGAATATGATCAAAACATATCAATATATTAGGGTGATTCCATTTCCTCACATTATCATGTGTGACTGTATAGTTTTATCAGCAAACATATGTGCAAATGTAACAGTCATTTCAATTGAAAATGTGTTGTCTGAAATTGTAGTGCGCTACCACACCATGCATACTCCACTCTACACCACTCCACTCTATACCACTTCAAACTATGCCACTCCAATCTATGCCACTGCACTCTATGCCACTCGACTTTATGTCCCTCCACTCTTCCGACATTCTACTCCACTCTAAGCTACTCAACTCAATGACACTCCACCATACAACATTCCACTCTGAACCACTCCATGCTACTCCACCCCACTCAGCTATAGGGCACTCCACTGTATAACACTCCACTTCACGACACTCCCTGGCACTCCACTCCACTCTACTCCACTTTACCTCACTTTATGCCACTTCACTGAAGGCCACTTTGCTCTACTCTACAACACTCCACTGTACAACACTCCACGACACTCTATGTCACTCCACTCTATGCCACTCTACTCCACTCTACACTCTTTCACTCTACATGCATCCACTCTACAACCCTCCACTCTATGCCCCTCTTCTCTATGACACTGTACGACGCCACTCAACTCTATGACTCTTTGCTCCCCTTTATGTCAATCTACACCACTCCACTCTATTACACTTCACCCTAGGCCACTCTGCTGCACTGTACGCCACTCCACTCTATCAGCCACGGCCGTTACAGGTAAGAGCGGTGGGGCGGTTGGGCCGGCTGAGGGGGATTTCGAGAGACAATCAAGAGGGAAAATTAATTATTTATCTAATTTTCCCTTGTGGTCGTTTCTTGAAATCGCCCCCCCCCCCCCCCAACCAGCCGGCCCCACCGATCTTACCTGTAGCGGCCGTGGCTGCACTCAATGCCACTGCACTCTATGACTCTACTTCACTCTATGGCGCTCCACTCCACTCTACTCTATGCCACTCCACACGACTCCATTCAGCGCCTCTTTACTCCACTCTGTGCCATTCAACACCCATCCACTCTATACCACTCCACTCTACACTACAACACTTTACTTCTCTCTATGCCACTCAACTCTACTCCACTCTGTGCCACTCCACTGTACGACACTCTATTTTTTGACACTCCTTAGATAGAAAAAAGCTAAAATCTTTCTGCATGTTTCTTCACATTCGGAGCTACTGCGTCTTTTTTTTAAACTTAGTTGTATTGAACTGTTTCTAATATCTGTCAGCAACAAATATCTACCAAGTTTTTGATGTGTTTAATTTTGCACTGGAGGTTTTTTTTATCTTTCATGTTTGCAAACATGCTTGTTCTTTCAAATGAAAGAGCTACACACCAAAGTTTTAAGTGGTTTGTGGGAAAGGTGATGGTGTGACCATGGATCATATGTGATAAAGTACTCCCTAGCATATATAATAAGGATATTGCATGTCACCCCAGACTCCCATAGCCTTATAAAGGAGCTCAGCCTTCGACCTTGTTCCACTATATGGTTATGGAACTCCTCTCTGAGGTGCAATATCCTTATAATATATGGTGGGGTATTTTATCCCTTATATTGTACTTGCATTAAGCACAGGTGTAAGTGTCTTCACATGCTGTGTCCAGGTGTATGTTTTCAATCTGGTGTGCTTGTTCGAATAGCCATGTCAGTCCGTTGTCAACCAGTGCTCGGTCGTAGAGACATGACCAGGTTTCACTTTTTCATATACTTAATAAAGACGGACTTCTACTACCTACCTGTGGCCAGATCACATGGGGCCTCATTATGATGTATCTCGGAAAGTCTCCGACCACAGCATTCCAATGCAGGCGGTCAAAAGTAAAACCGGCTGGTCATTCTGGCTGAATTCCGATGGGCTTAAGGAGCCTGTCAGCCAGTCTGAGGCCTCACCGTAATCCCCAAGGACGGCATTTCCCGCCGTCTGAATTACGGTGTCAGTTTCGACAGGGTTTCAATGTGTGGCTTTCAGACATGGAAAGCCTGTTGGAAAGCGACTTTGGGGGCCCCTAACACTGCCCCCTTATCCCTGCGGCCTCCGGTTGGGGGTCGAGGAGCCCTTCCTGTTAAACTCCCATTTCAATATGGGAGCTTGTGTTGTGGCCAGTTTACAGCTGCTAACAGATTGAAACAACCAGGGTTCAGACTCTTAATCAGCAAGGCAGAGCCCCAATACACAATAAACAACAAAATGCCAATACTGATCACTTCTTCTACCTTATTTTCTATCACATCACAATGAACCAAACAAAGTGACCATTAGAACTTTTTCTTCTCAGTTTTTGAATCTATCAAAATGTATTAAACCACAAAATCAATTTAATGGGTTATTCAAAATCATTACAATAGTTTTACATATCAAATAAATCCCACACATCACTATTAGACAACTCTCTCATACTGACAGTCAAACATTAGACGCAATCCAATTGTTGGTGTTCTCCTCAGGACAACTACTTGTCGCAATCCTCTATTCGAGAACCAGCGGTCGCCCGTGGTGTCCTGCTAGCTTTTGAACACACGGAATAGCGAACAGCTCACTCCCCTGCGTAAATTTATTTATTTATTTTATTTATTTTGAGAGTCTTATATAGCGCGAACAAGATCCTTGCGGATATCAGAGCGCTTTACATAACAACAAAACAGTAAGTTGGAACAAACAATAGTGTGCAGGTAACAGTCATATAAACACATTTGGAGCACGAAATCTTAGGAGGATTAAAAAAGTAGAGCATTTTAAACGGGCTCTAAAGAGTAGATGTGCAACTAATGGGTTGTCTACCGTCTAAGGGAGTGTCTAAAGAGTTCTCGAATAGAGGATTGCGACGAGTAGTTGTCTCTGGCGGTTACACTGTTTGAGCAAGCCGGCTTCGCCTATCTTTTCCGGCTTCTAAAGATATCGTGCCTTGCATCGCCACGAAGAATGAGTCATATGTCCAGCAGATAAATAGATCGGCTGATCTATTTAAAGAAATCAAGCGTGTTGGTCCTGAGGAGAACACCAACAATTGGATTGGGGTGTTCGAAACGCGTCGACCTGTCGTTTTTTTTTGGACCTATTGGGTGTTTTTATATGTTGGAATTATTTGTGATTTTGGTAGTCATTGTGAGATTTATTTACCTTAGGTCTTGCTTTTTCTAAAATATGGTTATGTATATGAAATTGCTGTTTTCTGTATGGTTTGAGGGGGTGAAAGAATGGTTGGTTGTTTGGCTGCTGGAGTGAATGAGAGAAAGTGGGAACATTGAGTGTGAATCAAATCAGGAAACGCGTCTAATGTTTGACTGTCAGTATGAGAGAGTTGTCTAATAGTGATGTGTGGGATTTATTTGATATTTAAAACTATTGTAATTATTTTGAATAACCCATTACATTGATTTTGTGGTTTAATAAATTTTGATAGATTCAAAAACTGAGAAGAAAAAGTTCTAGTCGTCACTTTGGTTCATTGTGATGTGATAGAAAATAAGGTAGAAGAAGTGATCAGTGTTGGCATTTTGTTGTTTATTGTATCAGTTTACAGCCGCAGCACAAGCTCCCATAGAGAAAGGGGAATATGTGACCGCCCTATGTGCGGTCCCATTGTAATAGCAGTGTCGGGACCGCCAGCCGGAGGTCGGTCGGTCCTGAGACCGCAATGGTGTCTGTTCGCTCGACATCGTAATAAGGTCCGTAGTGATCACAACGCCTAATTTGTAAAAGAATGACTGCCGGTGCCCAGTCTTTGCCTGGAATCCCACGGCCGGAGCGATTACATGCCGAGACGCTGAATATCAAGCCCGCGTGGCCTTGAGTCCACCTCATGCCTCTTTAATCGGCTCCCAGACACTGCCTGCGCCGTCATCTCACTACCGAAAGTTCCTGCTCTCTCGATTTGTGGCGTTTTTTCCATCTTTCTCTTCTCCACTCTGGACATCTTTCCCTCTCTTTCTCTCGCTCAAAAATGAGTGCTGTTGGGACCCACCTGCAACCATCAGCTCAAATTAAGCACTGCCTGTTAACGGATATCTGGTGTTAGTCTAATTAGTTCAATGGAAGCAAAGGAAAGGGCTACACCCAGGGGGCGTCAGGCTACCACACAAAAGGCCAACACTGGAACCAGGACCCGTAATGACATGGAGGCAGGTGGCCACCCAAGGCGAGGGTCTCCGATTCTGGGGTCGCCCTGGCTTTCCTCAAGGTTCCACTTTTTCAGGTAGGTGAGAACGATCTTAGCGGGTAGTGTCTGGGGTCTCACCCGTGGTGTCCTGGGCAGGGGGAACCCATTGATAAACCTAGTCTGTGCCACCTGAACCACTCGAGCTAGAATGCCCATCGCAGACACTTCTGAGTGGTAAAGGCTGTGCCAGTCCTGTGCCAGAAATGCCTCCCACCCCCCACACACCAGCGCTTTAGCCCTGCAGAGAGTGACCTGCCTCGCCCTGTGTGCTCTGGCTGCCTGGAGTGGTGGGTGACAGCGGCCTCAACTGTCCCGGTCTCGCCATGGGATTATTAGGGGTTGTGGAGGTCTGGCAGAACTCAGGGGGGATGCAAAGTGGAGACACACAGCACCTGGTCTGTGCAGAGCGCAAAAGATCCCAGCGGTCCCATCCCCTCCAGCCTCCCTGAGGAGTCACCTGGCAGTCGCCTCCTCCCCAGCCACATCTGTTAAGGAACCTCTGTGCTCTCTAGTCCCACACACCAGGGCTGATTTCAGCCCAGAGCCGCTGGCACCATCCGTACAGCAGGGAAAGAGTTAAAACCCCTCCCAGCCCCACCTATGTTCAGACACCACCTAGAGCAGGGAACACCCTCTCCTGGCCAGAGGGAGGGAGCCACGGGCGCAGGGTGACTCCAGACTGCGCCAGGGGCCCGACCTCGAACCAGGCAGAGGCAGAGACTAGCGGACTCTACAGACGGAACCCGCAGGGCTCCATCCACCCACCGCCCCTCCCAGGAGCCACCATGTGGGGCGCTGCCCTGGCACTGCTGTGGGCGCTCTCAGCTGGCACACTGGCCCTTCGGGATATCGAGACGACACCAGGTGAGTGTTCCTCAAAAGAATGACGTCAAACAGGAGAGAGCCCCCTCTGGGAGCTGGGGTGGTTGTCACCACAGGGGGCCCGGGTGGGCTGCGGTCCTCGTAGAGGCCGTCAGGGCAGCTTGGCAGGGGCTGCGCCTCACACGACCCTTAAGGGGCCCTTAGGAGGCAGGGGCCAGAGGTGGTCACTCGGTCACTTGCACGAGTGCGGTCGTTCTCAGGTGCTAGTAAAGGGACACACCTGGCTCCACCAGTGCACCTCAACCTAAGCACACAGCACCTGCTGCTATTACAGGGGCACACTTGGCTCCGCCAGTGCACCCCAACCTTAGCACACAGCACCTGCTGCTAGTACAGGGACACACCTGGCTCCGCCAGTGCACCTCAACCTAAGCACACAGCACCTGCCGATAGTACAGGGACACACCTGGCTCCGCCAGTGCACACAGCACCTGCTGCTAGTACAGAGTCACACCTGGCCCCTCCAGTGCCGCTAAACCTACGCACACAGCACCTGCTGCTAGTACAGGGACACACCTGGCCCCACCAGTGCGCATCAACCTAAGCACACGGAACCTGCTGCTAGTACAGGGACACATCCGGCTCCGCCAGTGCACCTCAAGCTAAGCACAGAGCACCTGCTGCTAGTACAGAGATACACCTGGCTCCACCATTGCACCCCAAGCTAAGCACAGAGCACCTGCTGCTAGTACAGGGATGCACCTGGCTCCACCGGTGCGCCTCAACCTAAGCACACTACACCTGCTGCTAGGACATGGAAACACCTGGCCCCACCAGTGCGCCTACACCTATGCACATAGCACCTGCTGCTAGTACAGAGATACACCTGGCTCCACCATTGCACCCCAAGCTAAGCACAGAGCACCTGCTGCTAGTACAGGGATGCACCTGGCTCCACCGGTGCGCCTCAACCTAAGCACACAGCACCTGCTGCTATTACAGGGGCACACTTGGCTCCACAGGTGCACCTCAACTTAAGCACACAGCACCTGCTGCTAGTACAAGGGCACACCTGGCTCTGCCAGTTCACCTCAACCTAAGCACACAGCACCTGCTGCTAGTACAGGGACACACCTGGCTCCGCCAGTGCACCTCAACCTAAGCACACAGCACCTGCTGCTATTGCAGGGACGCCTCTGGCTCCACCAGTGCACCTCAACCTAAGCACACAGCAACTGCTGCAAGTACAGGGACACACCTGGCTCCACCAGTGCACCTCAAGCTAAGCACAGAGCACCTGCTGCTAGTACAGGAACACACCTGGCCCCACCAGTGTGCCTCAACCTAAGCACGCGGAACCTGCTGCTTGTACAGGGACACACCCGACTCCACCAGTGCACCTCAAGCTAAGCACAGAGCACCTGCTGCTAGTAAAGAAACACAACTGGCCCCACCAGTGCACCTCAACCAAAGCACACAGCAGCTGCTGCAAGTACAGGGACACACTTGGCCCCACCATTGCACCCCAAGATAAGCACAGAGCACCTGCTGCTAGTACAGGGACGCACCTGGCTCCAACGGTGCGCCTCAACCTAAGCAAACAGCACCTGCTGCTATTACAGGGGCACACTTGGCTCCACAGGTGCACCTCAACCTAAGCACACAGCACCTGCTGCTAGTACAGGGGCACACCCGGCTCTGCCAGTTCACCTCAACCTAAGCACACAGCACCTGCTGCTAGTACAGGGACACACCCGGCTCCACCAGTGCACCCCAACCTTAGCACACAGCACCTGCTGCTAGTACAGGGACACACCTGGCTCCGCCAGTGCACCTCAACCTAAGCACACAGCACCTGCTGCTAGTGCAGAGACGCCTCTGGTTCCACCAGTGCACCTCAACCTAAGCACACAGCACCTGCTGCTAGTGCAGGGACACACCTGGCTCCGCCAGTGCACCTCAACCTAAGCACACAGCACGTGCTGCTAGTACAGGGAAACACCTGGCCCCACCAATGCACCTCAACCTAAGCACACAGCACCTGCCGCTAGTACAGGAAAACACCTGGCCCCACCAGTGCATCTCAACCTAAGCACACAGCACCAGCCACTAGTACAGGGACACATCTAGCTCCGCCAGTGCACCCCAACCTAAGCACACAGCACCTGCTGATATTACAGGGGCACACTTGGCTTCACAGGTGCACCTCAACCTAAGCACACAGCACCTGCTGATATTACAGGGGCACACTTGGCTTCACAGGTGCACCTCAACCTAAGCACACAGCACCTGCTGCTAGTACAGGGGCACACCTGACTCCACAGGTGTACCTCAACCTAAGCACACAGCACCTGCTGCTAGTACAGGGGCGCACCTGGCTCTACCAGTGCACCTCAACCTAAGCACAAAGCACCTGCTGCTACTACAGGGACACACCTGGCTCCACCAGTGCACCTCAACCTCAGCACACAGCACCTGCTGCTAGTGCAGGGACACATCTGGCTCCACCAGTGCACCTCAACCTAAGCATACAGCACCTGCTGCTAGTACAGGGACACACCTGGCCCCTCCAGTGCGCCTAAACCTACACACACACAGCAACTGCTACTAGTACAGGGACACACCTGGCTCCACCAGTGCACCTCAAGCTAAGCACAGAGCACCTGCTGCTAGTACAGGGACACACTTGGCTCCACCAGTGCACCTCACCCCAAGCACACAGCACCTGCTGCTAGTACAGGAACACACATGGTCCCACCAGTGCACCTCAGCCTAAGCACACAGCACCTGCTGCTAGTACAGGGGCACACCTGGTCCCGCCAGTGCCCCTCAACCTAAGCACAGAGCACCTGCTGCTAGTACAGGGACACACTTGGCTCCACCAGTGCACCTCAACCTAAGCACACAGCACCTGCTGCTAGTACAGGGACACACCTGGCTCCACCAGGGCACCTCAACCTCAGCACACAGCACCTGCTGCTAGTACAGGTGCACACCTGGCCTCACCAGTGCACCTCAACGTAAGCACACAGCACCTGCTGCTAGTACAGGGACACACCTGGCTTCACAAGTGCACCTCAAGCTAAGCACACAGCACCTGCTGCTAGTACAGGGGCACACCTGGCCCCACCAGTGCACCTCAACGTAGGCACACAGCCCCTGCTGCTACTACAGGGACACACCTGGCCCCACCAGTGCACCTCAACCTAAGTACACAGCACCTGCTGCTAGTACAGGGGCACACCTGGCCCCACCAGTGCACCTCAACCTAAGCACACAGCACCTGCTGCTAGTACAGGGACACATCCGGCTCCACCAGTGCACCTCAACCTCAGCACACAGCACCTGCTGCTAGTACAGGGGCACACCTGGCCTCACCAGTGCACCTCAACGGAAGCACACAGCACCTGCTGCTAGTACAGGGACACACCTGGCTCCACAAGTGCACCTCAAGCTAAGCACACAGCACCTGCTGCTAGTACAGGGGCACACCTGGCCCCACCAGTGCACCTCAACGTAGGCACACAGCCCCTGCTGCTAGTACAGGGACACACCTGGCCCCACCAGTGCACCTCAACCTAAGTACACAGCACCTGCTGCTAGTACAGGGGCACACCTGGCCCCACCAGTGCACCTCAACCTAAGCACACAGCACTTGCTGCTAGTACAGGGGCACACCTGGCTCCACCAGTGCACCTCACGCTAAGCACACAGCACCTGCTGCTAGTCAGTGCAGGGACACATCGGGCTCCACCAGTGGACCTCAATCCAGCCCTGAAGCACCGCTGCAACTTCAGTTTGGGGACAACCAAATAGCTCCGCGAAACATCTCCCTCTTCACCTGCAGCACCCCCTTTATTCATGTATGTGTACCCCACTCAGCTCTTGCAGTGCACCTCATGCCTGCTTTTAAACGCCTCCATCTTTTCGCTCTCCTGAGACGCTTCTCTAAGTGCAAAAATGAAGCACTTTGATGTGAATGCGCGGAACTCCCTTCCTCTGGGAGAAGCCTTTGTTCTCCGCTGTCCTCCTCTTTGAGGCTTTGTACGGCCGTGGGTGTGGGCCCGGCCCGCCATGATCGTCTGAAGCAGTTTACAGAAATCCAGGCCAGCCCCTGAAAGCAGCGAGACCTGGTCCGGGCCCTAGGGAGCCTGCCTGGCCCTGAGAGCTGTGTGCCTGCAACAAGGGCATCCGATGAAAGGAGCGAGGCCTGGTACAGGCCTCTGAGGGAGCGGCCTGGCCCTGAGATCTGTGTGCCTGCAACAAGGGAATCCGATGAAAGGAGCGAGGCCCTCTGCGGGACAGGCCTGACCCTGAGAGCTATGTGCCATCCGATGAAAGCAGCGAGGCCTGGTGCAGGCCTCTGAGGGACCGGCCTGGCCCTGAGAGCTGTGTGCCATCCGATGACAGCAGCGAGGCCTGGTACACAGGCCTCTGAGGGACTGGCCTGGCCCTGAGAGCTGTGTGCCATCCGATGACAGCAGCGAGGCCTGGTACACAGGCCTCTGAGGGACCGGCCTGGCCCTGAGAGCTTTGTGCCATCCGATGACAGCAGCGAGGCCTGGTACACAGGCCTCTGAAGGACTGGCCTGGCCCTGAGAGCTGTGTGCCATCCGATGACTGCAGCGAGGCCTGGTGCAGGCCTCTGAGGGACCGGCCTGGCCCTGAGAGCTGTGTGCCATCCGATGACAGCAGCGAGGCCTGGTGCAGGCCTCTGAGGGACCGGCCTGGCCCTGAGAGCTGTGTGCCATCCGATGACAGGAGCGAGGCCTGGTACACAGGCCTCTGAGGGACCGGCCTGGCCCTGAGAGCTGTGTGCCATCCGATGACTGCAGCGAGGCCTGGTGCAGGCCTCTGAGGGACCGGCCTGGCCCTGAGAGCTGTGTGCCATCCGATGACAGCAGCGAGGCCTGGTGCAGGCCTCTGAGGGACCGGCCTGGCCCTGAGAGCAGTGTGCCATCCGATGACAGCAGCGAGGCCTGGTACACAGGCCTCTGAGGGACCGGCCTGGCCTTGAGAGCTGTGTGCCTGTAACCAGGGCCGGCTTTAGCGCTGGTGGCGCCCAGTGCGACAATGTTAGTTGGCGCCCCCAATGGCCACCTCCACCAAGGATTCTCTCACTAGCACCCTTTAACAGTGACCAAGTCTCCATAACCACTCTCTCTCGGATGCATTGAATTCGTTAAATAGCGCTACTCATACCAGTAAAGTATGTCAGAGCACTTTGCATCACACACATTACACAGACAATCAATCATACTTGTGTAAATCAGTGTATAGGAAATGTTACATAAGTCAAAGGACTGATGGCCAGATGTATCAACATTGCATTTTGCGAGTCCTTAATAGCGAATCAGTAAAATTCGCTATTAAGGACTCGCAAAATGCAATGTATATAGGTTTCGCATTTAAAATAGCGATTCCTACGCATTCCTTATTTGCGAGTCGCAAATAAGGAATGGCTTCCCATTCATTTAATGGAAAGTGCAAGCGCAATTTGCGAGTACCCAATAGGTACTCGCAAATTGCGCATGCAATTTCAAGGGTGCAAGGGTTCCAAAAGGACACCCTGTTGCACCCCTGAAATGTGCATGTGTGCCCATGTGGCACACATACATGCCTTAAGGACATGTATGTGCGCCACATGGCACTTTGAAAAATGCAAAAAAGTGCATTTTGCCAGGAAATCGCAAATTACCACCAACTTGAAGTTGGTGGTAATTTGCAATTCTTTAAAGCAATATCGCAATTTGCAATGGCTGCAAGACTAGCATTTAGGGAATCGTAAATTGCGATTCCATAACTGCATTCGCAATTTAGGTAATTGCAAATAATTGCGATTACCCATATTGTGAATTCTTAAAGCTTGATACATTGCTAAACGCTTTTTGGATATTTCAAACAGGCCGCATCTGCGAATCGGCCCTTTTGCAATCGCAAAATGCGTTGATACAGCTGGCCCTAAAAGTGTAGGAGTCACATGTCATCCATACTGGGAGGCAGTATAGTTTAGGAGTGCTTGGTGTGGAGAAGCACAAACTCAGAGTCGAAAAAGAAACAGCATTGTTGGGAGTTTTCTTTAATAATAAGAATCCATTTCTACCCAAATTAACCCTTTTTGCAATATTAATCAATGTTCTATACTTTGCAGAGTGTATGCAGTTCTAGGATGAAAGTTAATACCTCACTATTCTATATTAGGACTTTAAGTTATAAATTGCAAGTAACAAAAGGATGCTCTTTTAAAAGCGGTAACCAGCTGATCTATTTACATTAAATGCACTCTGTAAACTACTTGGTACATGTTCTTTGCAGTAGCCATATTAACCGTCTGTGCTACCTTCACATAAGTCAAAAACCTCAACTACAAAAAACTCTGATCTCTGGCCAGGAATAACATTAATCACGGGAGTTATCTTGCCATTTTTGTGAGGCCCCGTAATTACAGGAGGAGAGGAATGTGGTAGCAGGGGCTTTAAAAGCATAATAAAGTTGCAAACAGGCGCCCCCAGCCCAGGAAGCCAGCACCCGGTGCGATGGCACCAGTCGCACCGCCCTAAAGCAGGCCCTGCCTGTAACAAGCCCAGCTGATGAAAGTGGCGACACCGGGCCACTAGGGAGCCCTCCGCCTCTGAGAGCTGTGTGCCTGCAACAAAGGTGCGAGGCCTGGTCTAGGCCCCTGAGGAGCCCCTCCACGCTAGAGACAATGCGTGCCTGCAACAAGGCCAGCCGATGAAAGGACCGGACGGGGCCCCTGGGGAGCCGGCCCGCCCGGAGAAGCTGTGTGCCCTCAACAAGCAAGGAAGGGGAAGAAACAACAGAAGAGACAGACGTAACTGATGAAACAAGAGACAGGGGTGGCTAATGGAGGTCGGGGACTAGTTTTAGGTCATTATTTGTTCTTCGCTCGGTGATCACAGTCTGAAAGGACCTCAATTATAAATAAGAATGGCAGTGCGTAGCCAGTGCGTCACGGGCCTTCTGCTAGGAACGCACTGCCCCCTGGCGGCCGCTCTCCGAATTATGAAATACAGCAGTGATCCGGGTTCAATGGGGCCTGCACGGAAGGCAGCTACGCCCCTCTGTAAGGCACCCAGGGCCTCATCTCATCTGGGAAATACGGTTTGATGTCAGGACTATTAGATCATGATTGGTATTACAAGACGGTGACGGCGATGGGTGCAGGAATAGATGGAAAAAGAAGGAAACAGCACATTTTGCGTCATATTTACAAGGGCATTATCGCCGCTTTAGCGGCACTTTTTGCCGCTGAAGCGGCCATAATTTCATCGCCCTATTAGCAAGGCGGCGCTAACATGCATTAGCGGATGTTAGCTGCTTTTTGTAGCCATGCATCTTAGCGATATACATTGTTAATGAGATGCAAAGTAGGCGTACCTTCCTGTAACACCATGACAAAAGGTCGCGAACAGGACATCCCGTTATTTACAAGGCGGCCCGGAACCACGAAGCGATGATGAAAGCCAGGCTAACCGCGGTTTTCGCATGATCCTTAACGCCTGGTCAAAACTTGACTTAGGTTTCAATGGGAGGTGGATTTTTTGGTTACGTCCGCACTCCCCTATTATCAAGCTTTTCATTAGCGTGTGAAATCATTGCTTGATTTCACACGCTAATGATGAATATCGCCGTCTATCGCAGGTTTGTACATCGCCTATGAGCATGACGTTGTAAATACGGCGCTAACACGGCGATGTAAACCAGCGATAGGCGGCGATATTCAAAATTGCGCAAAGCGTGATTTGCGATGTTTAACACGAAGCGTTGATAATATCTCCCTGGGGCATATTAGCAACGGTTTATCGCAAAGCGCGCTTAGCGCTCATTTTCTTAATGCCGGCTATCGCTGGTTTTCATCGCGGAGAAAACACGTTATCAGCAAGGCGTATCTCCAAAGCGATAAGAAATCCAGCGATAGCGGCGAAATGCCTGATTATCGCTGAAAATCCAGCGATGAAATTCCTGCGATAGTAAAATCCTTGGTCATAAGCCAAGGTTGTCTCAGGCTGACAATCCATCTCCCATTGGAAATATGGCTAAGTCATATTTCTATAAGGCGTTAGGAAGCAGCAATAATGACAGTTAGCGCAAGTTATTTCATGGCTTAGCGGCCATTGGTAATAGGGGGAAGGTGAGTTAGCGACTGCTTTCAGTTGCCTTGAAGTTGGGAACACCTACTTTGCATGTC
This sequence comes from Triturus cristatus, assembly GCF_964204655.1. Taxonomy (NCBI): domain Eukaryota; kingdom Metazoa; phylum Chordata; class Amphibia; order Caudata; family Salamandridae; genus Triturus; species Triturus cristatus. Next base: position 1,718,349,198 of record NC_140590.1, read on the forward strand.
ATTAGCGATAAATATCGCTGACATGCAAAGCGGCACCCAAACCGGTCGCTTTCGCCAGGAAGTTGTCGCTAACAGCTGTTAGCGACAGCTTGCTGAAAGGGCGATGAAAATATCACCGCTTTAGCGATGACGCCCTTGCTAATGTGCCCCCTGCGTTTTAAATATCGACTTACAGGAGCATTGTAGTCAGGATATCGACTCCCACGATAGTACAGAAGTGAGAATATACAGGTCAGATGACCAGGTGAGAAAGCTCCCGAGGTTTGAACGCTCAAAGGAAGAGACGGGTCTTCAGTTTTTTTGAGTGATCATAGATTGGGTTCATTGCACAGCGGTGGGGGAGAGCTTTCCAAGGGGAGGAGGCTCGCAGGTGCAGAAACCTCCCTCGGCTGCACTTCAGTCATTGAGGGAGCAGAGCCAGACCTCGGGCGTCTGGTCCAGAGGGACAGTCTGGCACTGAGCCTTGCGCTGATTTGAGCACCAAGAACAGGATTCTGAGTTGGTCTTGGTTTAGTAGGAGCCAGTGCAGTGTTCTAAGGGCTACAGGCAGGAGGCGGACAGCAACACTGTCTGCTCTTTGTAGCTTGAATAACCTTCTGGTTGTAAACCCCATACATTTAACTAAAGTATTCTATATATGATGTGGCTTCTGCTTTCACCAGAGCATTCCGGTGTTAGGTTTGAGATAAGGTACCATGGCGGATACAGAGAAGGGCATGGAGCGTGCCTGGGCTTATGGGGGCACACTCTCCTAGACGGCAAGAGGATGGTGCATGGACAGGCTGGGCACTTGTACTGTGAGAAGAGAGATGTGCAGAATCCTGGCACGTTACAATGCCATGTAAAGACGTCTGCAGTAACAGATGCACCAGTAAGACCTGTACTCACCTTCACTGCCTGTAGGAAGAGAGGGTAGGTGCAAGTGTTCAAAGGATTGTACATGGACAGGCTGGGCACTTGTACTGTGAGAAGAGAGATGTGCAGAATCCTGGCACATTACAATGCCACGTAAAGACGTCTGCAGTAACAGATGCACCAGTAAGACCTGTACTCACCTTCACTGCCTGTAGGAAGAGAAGGTAGGTGCAAGTATTCAAAGGATGGTACATGGACAGGCTGGGCACTTGTACTGTGAGAAGAGAGATGTGCAGAATCCTGGCACGTTACAATGCCACGTAAAGACATCTGCAGTGACAGGTGCACCAGTAAGACCTGTACTCACCTTCACAGCCTGTAGGAAGAGAGGGTAGGTGCAAGTATTCAAAGGATGGTACATGGACAGGCTGGGCACTTGTACTGTGAGAAGAGAGATGTGCAGAATTGGCACGTTACAGTGCCAAGTAAAGACATCTGCAGTGACAGATGCACCAGTAAGACCTGTACTCGCCTTCACTGCCTGTAGGAAGAGAGGGTAGGTGCAAGTATTCAAAGGATGGTACATGGACAGGCTGGGCACTTGTACTGTGAGAAGAGAGATGTGCAGAATCCTGGCAAGTTACAATGCCACGTAAAGACCTCTGCAGTGACAGATGCACCAGTAAGACCTGTACTCGCCTTCACTGCCTGTAGGAAGAGAAGGTAGGTGCAAGTATTCAAAGGATGGTACATGGACAGGCTGGGCAATTGTACTGTGAGAAGAGAGATGTGCAGAATCCTGGCACTTTACAATGCCACGTAAAGACGTCTGCAGTGACAGATGCACCAGTAAGACCTGTACTCACCTTCACTGCCTGTAGGAAGAGAGGGTAGGTGCAAGTATTCAAAGGATGGTACATGGACAGGCTGGGCACTTGTACTGTGAGAAGAGAGATGTGCAGAATTGGCACGTTACAGTGCCACGTAAAGACGTCTGCAGTGACAGATGCACTAGTAAGACCTGTACTCACCTTCACTGCCTGTAGGAAGAGAGGGTAGGTGCAAGTATTCAAAGGATGGTACATGGACAGGCTGGGCACTTGTACTGTGAGAAGAGAGATTTGCAGAATCCTGGCACGTTACAGTGCCACGTAAAGACATCTGCAGTGACAGATGCACCAGTAAGACCTGTACTCGCCTTCACTGCCTGTAGGAAGAGAGGGTAGGTGCAAGTATTCAAAGGATGGTACATGGACAGGCTGGGCACTTGTACTGTGAGAAGAGAGATGTGCAGAATTGGCATGTTACAGTGCCACGTAAAGACATCTGCAGTGACAGATGCACCAGTAAGACCTGTACTCACCTTCACTGCCTGTAGGAAGAGAGGGTAGGTGCAAGTATTCAAAGGATGGTACATGGACAGGCTGGGCACTTGTACTGTGAGAAGAGAGATGTGCAGAATCCTGGCACGTTACAATGCCACGTAAAGACGTCTGCAGTGACAGATGCACTAGTAAGACCTGTACTCACCTTCACTGCCTGTAGGAAGAGAAGGTAGGTGCAAGTATTCAAAGGATGGTACATGGACAGGCTTAGCACTTGTACTGTGAGAAGAGAGATGTGCAGAATTGGCACGTTACAATGCCACGTAAAGACGTCTGCAGTGACAGATGCACCAGTAAGACCTGTACTCACCTTCACTGCCTGTAGGAAGAGAGGGTAGGTGCAAGTATTCAAAGGATGGTACATGGACAGGCTGGGCACTTGTACTGTGAGAAGAGAGATGTGCAGAATCCTGGCACGTTACAGTGCCACGTAAAGACATCTGCAGTGACAGATGCACCAGTAAGACCTGTACTCACCTTCACTGCCTGTAGGAAGAGAGGGTAGGTGCAAGTATTCAAAGGATGGTACATGGACAGGCTGGGCACTTGTACTGTGAGAAGAGAGATGTGCAGAATTGGCACGTTACAGTGCCACGTAAAGACGTCTGCAGTGACAGATGCACTAGTAAGACCTGTACTCACCTTCACTGCCTGTAGGAAGAGAGGGTAGGTGCAAGTATTCAAAGGATGGTACATGGACAGGCTGGGCACTTGTACTGTGAGAAGAGAGATTTGCAGAATCCTGGCACGTTACAGTGCCACGTAAAGACATCTGCAGTGACAGATGCACCAGTAAGACCTGTACTCACCTTCACTGCCTGTAGGAAGAGAGGGTAGGTGCAAGTATTCAAAGGATGGTACATGGACAGGCTGGGCACTTGTACTGTGAGAAGAGAGATGTGCAGAATTGGCACGTTACAGTGCCACGTAAAGACATCTGCAGTGACAGATGCACCAGTAAGACCTGTACTCACCTTCACTGCCTGTAGGAAGAGAGGGTAGGTGCAAGTATTCAAAGGATGGTACATGGACAGGCTGGGCACTTGTACTGTGAGAAGAGAGATGTGCAGAATCCTGGCACGTTACAATGCCACGTAAAGACGTCTGCAGTGACAGATGCACTAGTAAGACCTGTACTCACCTTCACTGCCTGTAGGAAGAGAAGGTAGGTGCAAGTATTCAAAGGATGGTACATGGACAGGCTGGGCACTTGTACTGTGAGAAGAGAGATGTGCAGAATTGGCACGTTACAATGCCACGTAAAGACGTCTGCAGTGACAGATGCACCAGTAAGACCTGTACTCACCTTCACTGCCTGTAGGAAGAGAGGGTAGGTGCAAGTATTCAAAGGATGGTACATGGACAGGCTGGGCACTTGTACTGTGAGAAGAGAGATGTGCAGAATCCTGGCACGTTACAGTGCCACGTAAAGACATCTGCAGTGTCAGATGCACCAGTAAGACCTGTACTCACCTTCACTGCCTGTAGGAAGAGAAGGTAGGTGCAAGTATTCAAAGGATGGTACATGGACAGGCTGGGCACTCGTACTGTGAGAAGAGAGATATGCAGACTCCTGGCACGTTACAGTGCCACGTAAAGACGTCTGCAGTGACAGATGCACTAGTAAGAACTGTACTCACCTTCACTGCCTGTAGGAAGAGAAGGTAGGTGCAAGTATTCAAAGGATGGTACATGGACAGGCTGGGCACTTGTACTGTGAGAAGAGAGATGTGCAGAATTGGCACGTTACAGTGCCACGTAAAGACATCTGCAGTGACAGATGCACCAGTAAGACCTGTACTCGCCTTCACTGCCTGTAGGAAGAGAAGGTAGGTGGAAGTATTCAAAGGATGGTACATGGACAGGCTGGGCACTTGTACTGTGAGAAGAGAGATGTGCAGAATTGGCACGTTGCAGTGCCACGTAAAGACATCTGCAGTGACAGATGCACCAGTAAGACCTGTACTCACCTTCACTGCCTGTAGGAAGAGAAGGTAGGTGGAAGTATTCAAAGGATGGTACATGGACAGGCTGGGCACTTGTACTGTGAGAAGCGTGATTTGCAGAATCCTGGCACGTTACAATGCCACGTAAAGACGTCTGCAGTGACAGATGCACCAGTAAGACCTGTACTCACCTTCACTGCCTGTAGGAAGAGAAGGTAGGTGCAAGTATTCAAAGGATGGTACATGGACAGGCTGGGCACTTGTACTGTGAGAAGAGAGATGTGCAGAATCCTGGCACGTTACAATGCCACGTAAAGACGTCTGCAGTGACAGATGCACCAGTAAGACCTGTACTCACCTTCACTGCCTGTAGGAAGAGAGGGTAGGTGCAAGTATTCAAAGGATGGTACATGGACAGGCTGGGCACTTGTACTGTGAGAAGAGAGATGTGCAGAATCCTGGCACGTTACAATGCCATGTAAAGACGTCTGCAGTGACAGATGCACCAGTAAGAACTGTACTCACCTTCACTGCCTGTAGGAAGAGAAGGTAGGTGCAAGTATTCAAAGGATGGTACATGGACAGGCTGGGCACTTGTACTGTGAGAAGAGAGATGTGCAGAATTGGCACGTTACAGTGCCACGTAAAGACATCTGCAGTGACAGATGCACCAGTAAGACCTGTACTCGCCTTCACTGCCTGTAGGAAGAGAAGGTTGGTGGAAGTATTCAAAGTATGGTACATGGACAGGCTGGGCACTTGTACTGTGAGAAGAGAGATGTGCAGAATCCTGGCACGTTACAGTGCCACGTAAAGACATCTGCAGTGACAGATGCACCAGTAAGACCTGTACTCACCTTCACTGCCTGTAGGAAGAGAAGGTAGGTGCAAGTATTCAAAGGATGGTACATGGACAGGCTGGGCACTCGTACTGTGAGAAGAGAGATATGCAGACTCCTGGCACGTTACAGTGCCACGTAAAGACGTCTGCAGTGACAGATGCACTAGTAAGAACTGTACTCACCTTCACTGCCTGTAGGAAGAGAAGGTAGGTGCAAGTATTCAAAGGATGGTACATGGACAGGCTGGGCACTTGTACTGTGAAAAGAGAGATGTGCAGAATTGGCACGTTACAGTGCCAAGTAAAGACATCTGCAGTGACAGATGCACCAGTAAGACCTGTACTCGCCTTCACTGCCTGTAGGAAGAGAAGGTAGGTGGAAGTATTCAAAGGATGGTACATGGACAGGCTGGGCACTTGTACTGTGAGAAGAGAGATGTGCAGAATTGGCACGTTGCAGTGCCACGTAAAGACATCTGCAGTGACAGATGCACCAGTAAGACCTGTACTCACCTTCACTGCCTGTAGGAAGAGAAGGTAGGTGGAAGTATTCAAAGGATGGTACATGGACAGGCTGGGCACTTGTACTGTGAGAAGCGTGATTTGCCGAATCCTGGCACGTTACAATGCCACGTAAAGACGTCTGCAGTGACAGATGCACCAGTAAGACCTGTACTCACCTTCACTGCCTGTAGGAAGAGAAGGTAGGTGCAAGTATTCAAAGGATGGTACATGGACAGGCTGGGCCCTTGTACTGTGAGAAGAGAGATGTGCAGAATCCTGGCACGTTACAATGCCACGTAAAGACGTCTGCAGTGACAGATGCACCAGTAAGACCTGTACTCACCTTCACTGCCTGTAGGAAGAGAGGGTAGGTGCAAGTATTCAAAGGATGGTACATGGACAGGCTGGGCACTTGTACTGTGAGAAGAGAGATGTGCAGAATCCTGGCACGTTACAATGCCATGTAAAGACGTCTGCAGTGACAGATGCACCAGTAAGAACTGTACTCACCTTCACTGCCTGTAGGAAGAGAAGGTAGGTGCAAGTATTCAAAGGATGGTACATGGACAGGCTGGGCACTTGTACTGTGAGAAGAGAGATGTGCAGAATTGGCACGTTACAGTGCCACGTAAAGACATCTGCAGTGACAGATGCACCAGTAAGACCTGTACTCGCCTTCACTGCCTGTAGGAAGAGAAGGTTGGTGGAAGTATTCAAAGGATGGTACATGGACAGGCTGGGCACTTGTACTGTGAGAAGAGAGATGTGCAGAATCCTGGCACGTTACAATTCCACGTAAAGACGTCTGCAGTGACAGATGCACCAGTAAGACCTGTACTCACCTTCACTGCCTGTAGGAAGAGAAGGTAGGTGCAAGTATTCAAAGGATGGTACATGGACAGGCTGGGCACTTGTACTGTGAGAAGAGAGATGTGCAGAATCCTGGCACGTTACAATGCCACGTAAAGACGTCTGCAGTGACAGATGCACCAGTAAGACCTGTACTCACCTTCACTGCCTGTAGGAAGAGAGGGTAGGTGCAAGTATTCAAAGGATGGTACATGGACAGGCTGGGCACTTGCACTGTGAGAAGAGAGATGTGCGGAATCCTGGCACGTTACAATGCCATGTAAAGACGTCTGCAGTGACAGATGCACCAGTAAGAACTGTACTCACCTTCACTGCCTGTAGGAAGAGAGGGTAGGTGCAAGTATTCAAAGGATGGTACATGGACAGGCTGGGCACTTGTACTGTGAGAAGAGAGATGTGCAGAATCCTGGCACGTTACAATGCCATGTAAAGACGTCTGCAGTGACAGATGCACCAGTAAGAACTGTACTCACCTTCACTGCCTGTAGGAAGAGAAGGTAGGTGCAAGTATTCAAAGGATGGTACATGGACAGGCTGGGCACTTGTACTGTGAGAAGAGAGATGTGCAGAATCCTGGCACGTTACAGTGCCACGTAAAGACATCTGCAGTGACAGATGCACCAGTAAGACCTGTACTCACCTTCACTGCCTGTAGGATGAGAGGGTAGGTGCAAGTATTCAAAGGATGGTACATGGACAGGCTGGGCACTTGTTCTGTGAGAAGAGAGATGTGCAGAATCCTGGCACTTTACAATGCCACGTAAAGACGTCTGCAGTGACAGATGCACCAGTAAGACCTGTACTCACCTTCACTGCCTGTAGGAAGAGAGGATAGGTGCAAGTATTCAAAGGATGGTACATGGACAGGCTGGGCACTTGTACTGTGAGAAGAGAGATGTGCAGAATTGGCACGTTACAATGCCACGTAAAGACATCTGCAGTGACAGATGCACCAGTAAGACCTGTACTCACCTTCACTGCCTGTAGGAAGAGAGGGTAGGTGCAAGTATTCAAAGGATGGTACATGGACAGGCTGGGCACTTGTACTGTGAGAAGAGAGATGTGCAGAATTGGCACGTTACAGTGCCACGTAAAGACATCTGCAGTGACAGATGCACCAGTAAGACCTGTACTCACCTTCACTGCCTGTAGGAAGAGAGGGTAGGTGCAAGTATTCAAAGGATGGTACATGGACAGGCTGGGCACTTGTACTGTGAGAAGAGAGATGTGCAGAATCCTGGCACTTTACAATGCCACGTAAAGACGTCTGCAGTGACAGATGCACCAGTAAGACCTGTACTCACCTTCACTGCCTGTAGGAAGAGAGGGTAGGTGCAAGTATTCAAAGGATGGTACATGGACAGGCTGGGCACTTGTACTGTGAGAAGAGAGATGTGCAGAATTGGCATGTTACAATGCCACGTAAAGACATCTGCAGTGACAGATGCTCCAGTAAGACCTGTACTCACCTTCACTGCCTGTAGGAAGAGAAGGTAGGTGGAAGTATTCAAAGGATGGTACATGGACAGGCTGGGCACTTGTACTGTGAGAAGAGAGATGTGCAGAATTGGCACGTTACAGTGCCACGTAAAGACATCTGCAGTGACAGATGCACCAGTAAGACCTGTACTCACCTTCACTGCCTGTGGGAAGAGAGGGTAGGTGCAAGTATTCAAAGGATGGTACATGGACAGGCTGGGCACTTGTACTGTGAGAAGAGAGATGTGCAGAATCCTGGCACGTTACAATGCCACTTAAAGACGTCTGCAGTGACAGATGCACCAGTAAGACCTGTACTCACCTTCACTGCCTGTAGGAAGAGAGGGTAGGTGCAAGTATTCAAAGGATGGTACATGGACAGGCTGGGCACTTGTACTGTGAGAAGAGAGATGTGCAGAATTGGCACGTTACAATGCCACGTAAAGACATCTGCAGTGACAGATGCACCAGTAAGACCTGTACTCACCTTCACTGCCTGTAGGAAGTGAAGGTAGGTGCAAGTATTCAAAGGATGGTACATGGACAGGCTGGGCACTTGTACTGTGAGAAGAGAGATGTGCAGAATCCTGGCAAGTTACAATGCCATGTAAAGACGTCTGCAGTGACAGATGCACCAGTAAGACCTGTTCTCACCTTCACTGCTTGTAGGAAGAGAGGGTAGGTGCAAGTATTCAAAGGATGGTACATGGACAGGCTGGGCACTTGTACTGTGAGAAGAGAGATGTGCAGAATCCTGGCACGTTACAATGCCACGTAAAGACGTCTGCAGTGACATGCACCAGTAAGACCCATACTCACCTTCACTGCCTGTAGGAAGAGAGGGTAGGTGCAAGTATTCAAAGGATGGTACATGGACAGGCTGGGCACTTGTACTGTGAGAAGAGAGATGTGCAGAATCCTGGCACGTTACAATGCCATGTAAAGACGTCTGCAGTGACAGATGCACCAGTAAGAACTGTACTCACCTTCACTGCCTGTAGGAAGAGAAGGTAGGTGCAAGTATTCAAAGGATGGTACATGGACAGGCTGGGCACTTGTACTGTGAGAAGAGATGTGCAGAATCCTGGCAAGTTACAATGCCACGTAAAGACATCTGCAGTGACAGATGCACTAGTAAGACCTGTACTCACCTTCACTGCCTGTAGGAAGAGAGGGTAGGTGCAAGTATTCAAAGGATGGTACATGGACAGGCTGGGCACTCGTACTGTGAAAAGAGAGATAAGCAGACTCCTGGCACGTTACAGTGCCACGTAAAGACGTCTGCAGTGACAGATGCACTAGTAAGACCTGTACTCACCTTCACTGCCTGTAGGAAGAGAGGGTAGGTGCAAGTATTCAAAGGATGGTACATGGACAGGCTGGGCACTTGTACTGTGAGAAGAGAGATGTGCAGAATCCTGGCACTTTACAATGCCACGTAAAGACGTCTGCAGTGACAGATGCACCAGTAAGACCTGTACTCACCTTCACTGCCTGTAGGAAGAGAGGGTAGGTGCAAGTATTCAAAGGATGGTACATGGACAGGCTGGGCACTTGTACTGTGAGAAGAGAGATGTGCAGAATCCTGGCACGTTACAATGCCATGTAAAGACGTCTGCAGTGACAGATGCACCAGTAAGAACTGTACTCAGCTTCACTGCCTGTAGGAAGTGAAGGTAGGTGCAAGTATTCAAAGGATGGTACATTGACAGGCTGGGCACTTGTACTGTGAGAAGAGAGATGTGCAGAATTGGCACGTTACAGTGCCACGTAAAGACATCTGCAGTGACAGATGCACCAGTAAGACCTGTACTCACCTTCACTGCCTGTAGGAAGAGAGGGTAGGTGCAAGTATTCAAAGGATGGTACATGGACAGGCTGGGCACTTGTACTGTGAGAAGAGAGATGTGCAGAATCCTGGCACGTTACAGTGCCACGTAAAGACATCTGCAGTGACAGATGCACCAGTAAGACCTGTACTCACCTTCACTGCCTGTAGGAAGAGAAGGTAGGTGCAAGTATTCAAAGGATGGTACATGGACAGGCTGGGCACTCGTACTGTGAGAAGAGAGATATGCAGACTCCTGGCACGTTACAGTGCCACATAAAGACGTCTGCAGTGACAGATGCACTAGTAAGAACTGTACTCACCTTCACTGCCTGTAGGAAGAGAAGGTAGGTGCAAGTATTCAAAGGATGGTACATGGACAGGCTGGGCACTTGTACTGTGAGAAGAGAGATGTGCAGAATTGGCACGTTACAGTGCCAAGTAAAGACATCTGCAGTGACAGATGCACCAGTAAGACCTGTACTCGCCTTCACTGCCTGTAGGAAGAGAAGGTAGGTGGAAGTATTCAAAGGATGGTACATGGACAGGCTGGGCACTTGTACTGTGAGAAGAGAGATGTTCAGAATTGGCACGTTGCAGTGCCACGTAAAGACATCTGCAGTGACAGATGCACCAGTAAGACCTGTACTCACCTTCACTGCCTGTAGGAAGAGAAGGTAGGTGGAAGTATTCAAAGGATGGTACATGGACAGGCTGGGCACTTGTACTGTGAGAAGCGTGATTTGCCGAATCCTGGCATGTTACAATGCCACGTAAAGACGTCTGCAGTGACAGATGCACCAGTAAGACCTGTACTCACCTTCACTGCCTGTAGGAAGAGAAGGTAGGTGCAAGTATTCAAAGGATGGTACATGGACAGGCTGGGCACTTGTACTGTGAGAAGAGAGATGTGCAGAATTGGCACGTTACAGTGCCACGTAAAGACATCTGCAGTGACAGATGCACCAGTAAGACCTGTACTCACCTTCACTGCCTGTAGGAAGAGAGGGTAGGTGCAAGTATTCAAAGGATGGTACATGGACAGGCTGGGCACTTGTACTGTGAGAAGAAAGATGTGCAGAATCCTGGCACGTTACAGTGCCACGTAAAGACATCTGCAGTGACAGATGCACCAGTAAGACCTGTACTCACCTTCACTGCCTGTAGGAATAGAAGGTAGGTGCAAGAATTCAAAGGATGGTACATGGACAGGCTGGGCACTCGTACTGTGAGAAGAGAGATATGCAGACTCCTGGCACGTTACAGTGCCACATAAAGACGTCTGCAGTGACAGATGCACTAGTAAGAACTGTACTCACCTTCACTGCCTGTAGGAAGAGAAGGTAGGTGCAAGTATTCAAAGGATGGTACATGGACAGGCTGGGCACTTGTACTGTGAGAAGAGAGATGTGCAGAATTGGCACGTTACAGTGCCAAGTAAAGACATCTGCAGTGACAGATGCACCAGTAAGACCTGTACTCGCCTTCACTGCCTGTAGGAAGAGAAGGTAGGTGGAAGTATTCAAAGGATGGTACATGGACAGGCTGGGCACTTGTACTGTGAGAAGAGAGATGTTCAGAATTGGCACGTTGCAGTGCCACGTAAAGACATCTGCAGTGACAGATGCACCAGTAAGACCTGTACTCACCTTCACTGCCTGTAGGAAGAGAAGGTAGGTGCAAGTATTCAAAGGATGGTACATGGACAGGCTGGGCACTTGTACTGTGAGAAGAGAGATGTGCAGAATCCTAGCACGTTACAATGCCACGTAAAGACGTCTGCAGTGACAGATGCACCAGTAAGACCTGTACTCACCTTCACTGCCTGTAGGAAAAGAGGGTAGGTGCAAGTATTCAAAGGATGGTACATGGACAGGCTGGGCACTTGTACTGTGAGAAGAGAGATGTGCAGAATCCTGGCACGTTACAATGCCATGTAAAGACGTCTGCAGTGACAGATGCACCAGTAAGAACTGTAATCACCTTCACTGCCTGTAGGAAGAGAAGGTAGGTGCAAGTATTCAAAGGATGGTACATGGACAGGCTGGGCACTTGTACTGTGAGAAGAGAGATGTGCAGAATTGGCACGTTACAGTGCCACGTAAAGACATCTGCAGTGACAGATGCACCAGTAAGACCTGTACTCGCCTTCACTGCCTGTAGGAAGAGAAGGTTGGTGGAAGTATTCAAAGGATGGTACATGGACAGGCTGGGCACTTGTACTGTGAGAAGAGAGATGTGCAGAATCCTGGCACGTTACAATTCCACGTAAAGACGTCTGCAGTGACAGATGCACCAGTAAGACCTGTACTCACCTTCACTGCCTGTAGGAAGAGAAGGTAGGTGCAAGTATTCAAAGGATGGTACATGGACAGGCTGGGCACTTGTACTGTGAGAAGAGAGATGTGCAGAATCCTGGCACGTTACAATGCCACGTAAAGACGTCTGCAGTGACAGATGCACCAGTAAGACCTGTACTCACCTTCACTGCCTGTAGGAAGAGAGGGTAGGTGCAAGTATTCAAAGGATGGTACATGGACAGGCTGGGCACTTGTACTGTGAGAAGAGAGATGTGCAGAATCCTGGCACGTTACAATGCCATGTAAAGACGTCTGCAGTGACAGATGCACCAGTAAGAACTGTACTCACCTTCACTGCCTGTAGGAAGAGAGGGTAGGTGCAAGTATTCAAAGGATGGTACATGGACAGGCTGGGCACTTGTACTGTGAGAAGAGAGATGTGCAGAATCCTGGCACGTTACAATGCCATGTAAAGACGTCTGCAGTGACAGATGCACCAGTAAGAACTGTACTCACCTTCACTGCCTGTAGGAAGAGAAGGTAGGTGCAAGTATTCAAAGGATGGTACATGGACAGGCTGGGCACTTGTACTGTGAGAAGAGAGATGTGCAGAATCCTGGCACGTTACAGTGCCACGTAAAGACATCTGCAGTGACAGATGCACCAGTAAGACCTGTACTCACCTTCACTGCCTGTAGGAAGAGAGGGTAGGTGCAAGTATTCAAAGGATGGTACATGGACAGGCTGGGCACTTGTACTGTGAGAAGAGAGATGTGCAGAATCCTGGCACTTTACAATGCCACGTAAAGACGTCTGCAGTGACAGATGCACCAGTAAGACCTGTACTCACCTTCACTGCCTGTAGGAAGAGAGGATAGGTGCAAGTATTCAAAGGATGGTACATGGACAGGCTGGGCACTTGTACTGTGAGAAGAGAGATGTGCAGAATTGGCACGTTACAATGCCACGTAAAGACATCTGCAGTGACAGATGCACCAGTAAGACCTGTACTCACCTTCACTGCCTGTAGGAAGAGAGGGTAGGTGCAAGTATTCAAAGGATGGTACATGGACAGGCTGGGCACTTGTACTGTGAGAAGAGAGATGTGCAGAATTGGCACGTTACAGTGCCACGTAAAGACATCTGCAGTGACAGATGCACCAGTAAGACCTGTACTCACCTTCACTGCCTGTAGGAAGAGAGGGTAGGTGCAAGTATTCAAAGGATGGTCCATGGACAGGCTGGGCACTTGTACTGTGAGAAGAGAGATGTGCAGAATCCTGGCACTTTACAATGCCACGTAAAGACGTCTGCAGTGACAGATGCACCAGTAAGACCTGTACTCACCTTCACTGCCTGTAGGAAGAGAGGGTAGGTGCAAGTATTCAAAGGATGGTACATGGACAGGCTGGGCACTTGTACTGTGAGAAGAGAGATGTGCAGAATTGGCACGTTACAATGCCACGTAAAGACATCTGCAGTGACAGATGCTCCAGTAAGACCTGTACTCACCTTCACTGCCTGTAGGAAGAGAAGGTAGGTGGAAGTATTCAAAGGATGGTACATGGACAGGCTGGGCACTTGTACTGTGAGAAGAGAGATGTGCAGAATTGGCACGTTACAGTGCCACGTAAAGACATCTGCAGTGACAGATGCACCAGTAAGACCTGTACTCACCTTCACTGCCTGTGGGAAGAGAGGGTAGGTGCAAGTATTCAAAGGATGGTACATGGACAGGCTGGGCACTTGTACTGTGAGAAGAGAGATGTGCAGAATCCTGGCACGTTACAATGCCACTTAAAGACGTCTGCAGTGACAGATGCACCAGTAAGACCTGTACTCACCTTCACTGCCTGTAGGAAGAGAGGGTAGGTGCAAGTATTCAAAGGATGGTACATGGACAGGCTGGGCACTTGTACTGTGAGAAGAGAGATGTGCAGAATTGGCACGTTACAATGCCACGTAAAGACATCTGCAGTGACAGATGCACCAGTAAGACCTGTACTCACCTTCACTGCCTGTAGGAAGTGAAGGTAGGTGCAAGTATTCAAAGGATGGTACATGGACAGGCTGGGCACTTGTACTGTGAGAAGAGAGATGTGCAGAATCCTGGCAAGTTACAATGCCATGTAAAGACGTCTGCAGTGACAGATGCACCAGTAAGACCTGTACTCACCTTCACTGCTTGTAGGAAGAGAGGGTAGGTGCAAGTATTCAAAGGATGGTTGTTGGACAGGCCACACGAAGGGCTTGCTCCCTCCCCGCACAACAGGGCCCGAGCTCCGGCCCACCAGGCATAATCCACGAAAAGCACCTGTACCCCGTCTCCCGACGGATCTTCTGCCCTCGGACCTCTACTCATCACGGGGCCCAGCCCCACCGGCTCCCCCGGCCGGTTCAAGCCGCCATCTTGGGCCCTGCACCACGAGGCCGCGTGGCCTCGCCCCGACCCTAACCCCGGGCCTGGCAGGCCCCGACATCCCGGCACCACCATCCACCCGGGAGGTGAGCGGACCACTTGGCAGGTCAATGGGAGGACGAAGTGTCAAGAGCTCTTCCCCCGCCAGGTGCCGATCGCCTCCAGCTCCCCCAGGCGCTGGCTCCACCCCCTGCTGGGTGTCTGGACACCTTCATCCCGGACCCTCCGACCTCCAAGTGCGAGGGTCCGGCAGAGGCGTAGCTAGAGCTTGTGGCGCCCGGGGCTATCCCTCAGATTGCCGCCCCTGGAGAGGCGGGGGGGGGGGTGCTGGGGAAAAAGGAGGGTGAGCACTTGAAAGAGGTCCGAGAGACACATAGTATTGCCGCTAATAGTTACCTCGATCAAGCAAATCACATGCACATACATGACGCGGTCCAAGGCTACACAGTTGAATAGACCAGTGACTGGCAGAACAAAAGAGAATACACAGACTGCATGATCCATCTGGGGACTCAGAAAAACCGCATGTGCCATCCTTCAGAGAGCTGCGTAAACAATTACCTGGTAATCCCCTCAGCACAATGCAAACATGCACATACATGACACTGTTCAGGGATCCATCATCTACAGCTGACAGTGGAGAAGTGTGGCTCAATGGTTAGAGCGGCAGACCCTGATGCAGAGGTCTGGCCTGGACCAGGGTTCAATTCCCGCCTCGGCGGCTCTTGGGCTCAATTTCCCCGGACCCGATAATTCTCGCCTTGGTGCCTATTCTGATCATGGGTCCCACCCACTCTGCAACTCTGGGCAATAGCTTGCTTAATCTCCACAACGGCCCCCACAGCGCAAATGATGCCTGGCTTTCACCTTGGGGTGCCCAGGAGTGGACATCTCATAGGAAAAACCAGGAAGGGTTCCACAGCGGTATGAGTACAAGCGCCAGGATGCCTCCGGGTAGCTGCGCGCTATACAAATACATCACATTTACATTAAATGACCATACATCATGGTCCCTCCATTAAAGCAGTGGGGACCTGCACAAATGTGATGTGGTCTGGGGACCCAAAACCAATGTAACAGTGTCAAAGCCTGTGATTCTTTGTCTTTCAAAAACAGCAAATTAATTATTCACAGGGAATGACTCACTGTGTGCCCTTAGAACTAAACGCAGCACAAAGGGGTCAGTCAGCTCCACCTTGCCAACACAGACCAGATACAAAGCCCACTCTGGTGGCCCAAAGGCAACAACCAGGTGTCGCGCCCTGTCATTACTTTAAGCACTAGCAACCAACTCCAGGGAATGAAAAAACATGTGCTCCTGGGACCCAAAAACAGCTTTTAATAGTGCATCTCTCCTTCATAGCAGCCTCAGAACACACATGGTGCACAGCCTGCCCGGGGGCCCAAAGCTAAAAAACAGGGAGGGGCGACGCATTATCATCACAATCCTCAAACACAGCTGTAGGAGCCATGGGAGCATGTTCAACTCTATCCAAGACCCGGGACAAACTGCTCCAGCGCTGCGGCACTCCTTGAATATTCAGAAGAAACCAGAAACATTACATTTTTCTGCGATTTTGTTTTCACATTACTTTCATGGTAACCAACAGTGTTAAAAGTCTACAAGAACAGTAAAATAATAATAATGTGTCAAGTAAAGAACTGCAAGGCTTGCACACGTCCCAGCTTGTCATTCTTTCAAACACCTTGACTTCTATGACCAAAAGAAATTGTCAGAGCCACTGGTCGACTAACCCCTCGCCTTGGATAAAAATACACTCCAAAATCCAAAAGCTTGTGTGAATTAATTTTGCATTAACTACTGCTCAGGATGATGTATAGATAGCCATTTGGTTCCTACTCAGGGTTTTAGCCTGTCTGTTACATTAGTAGATGAGCAAGTAAAAGTCTAGGTAAGTTTCTATTTGTGAATCGCCAGGACTCGGACTGAAACAACCATGCAGCCACTGAAAGACACCAACCAGGGCACAATTCCGGGGTGCACAGCGTCCACCCATTATTTTCACAGGGTGAACGCTGTCCACCCTGCCAAGAAGTTGGCCCCACAGAAATATGCTGAACTTGTCCAGGTGTAATTTTCAGACTCCTAGACAAGTTCAGCAGCACCTGCACATTGTCTGCTTTTCATTCCCAGCAGCAACGTGCAGGCAGCAAGTTTTTTTTTTCATATTTATCTCCAGCTGGAACAACGATAAAGGGCAAGTTAAGGGGCCTTTAGGCCTCCTTTTGATCGAGTGGCCTGGAACTTCACATTTAAATGTAAATACAACGGAGGGAAACAAAAGCACACAGCTGGTTATCTCTTCACAGGTACCTAAGAGAGGCATGCTTTTGACTTTGTTAGGCCCCTTTATGTAAGTGCATGAACTGTAAGTATCTCAGATGTGTTGGTCGGTCCCAGTATTTACACACAATTTAAATAGCACTATTTTACTTTCTTTTATAATGCTACACATCCCTATGCAGTGTCAGAGCGATTTACATAACATACAGATTGAAAAAAAATCATGCAAGCGTGTAAATCAGTGTACAAGATGTGTTGCATGAGTCAGTGAGGGTTAAAAGTTGTAGCAGTCACATATCCTAAATAGCTCACTGTGCTATATTAAAAGGTTTACTATGTATGAACTGCAAGTAACAAAAGGATCGGTGTTCAAAGCAGTAACCTTACCCAACTACATAAAAAAAAATCTGTCATCTGCATATTACATGATGTGCTTTGCAGGCATATTAACCTTCTATACTACTATTCTAGCCTACAACAAGTCAGGACTATTGGCTTTGTCAATGGTTATTAGTTGCATAAGATAACTAAGCTGCAACTATGGCTTGTTACATATAATATTGAAAAAGCTTCCACTTAAAGCCCTGGTGATAATACCACAATGTTGCTGCGCTCATTTTCCAGTTCACAATGGCCTAGGGTGGGCCAGGGCAATCCTTGGGTGGGCCTGGCCCACCCTCTAGAACCGGGCCTGGTCGTAGGTATCAAAAAAATAAAAATGAATCAGTTTTATTTACATTATTCATCACTTGGGCAGTAATTGCAGCGATGATCCGAAAGCAGCAATGATACAAACTAGAGCATCCCTATTTCTGGAATAAGTGAAAGAAGTGTGCTCTGCTTCAGATCTCTGGGGAGCATGTAAATATCTGAAGGGCGGCAACATGTAGGCATCCACAGCACAACTCCCTCTGGGTACAAGAGACTGTGGCTGCCTGTACCCCACCTCCCATGCCAGATTTCTCACAACTCGATATCTGTCTGAAAACACAAAATGGCTCGTTCTGAAGCTATGACAAGATTTCTCTTGGGGCTACTTTATCCAAAGCATCACTGGGAATAAAAGAAAATAAATAAATATATATATATTTAAAAATCTAGTTGTCCTCCAGGTTTACGACCAAAACTTAGAAAACAGCTGTTGTGCGAATAGCCAGTGAAGACTTTTGTATTGGTGATCACACTGTTCACATGCTTTGTGGAAGTCCTGATAACAGCCCACTATGCAGAGAGAAGCAGCACCCACCTAAGGGAGGCAGAAGCAAAGGTAGAGGGGGAAAGGCCTTGTGATGACGTAGTAAGAGTGCGTCCTCTATTGAGATGGCAAGAGAGACCCCCAGTAGTTTGCAAACTACCAGTCTGTTTTTTTTCTTTCGCTCTATGCATGGGGAAAAAACTGAAAAATATGCCAGCAACGGTTATCAAAGAAGGGAGTGCTGGCAATATGGTTGTAGGTATGGTGTTACTTCTTGTATCACATAGCTGAATGCAATGACAAACAGCAAAATACAAGTCAGGCGGCACACTATGCTAAGGGTAAGTGTTTTAAAGCCACGTCCTTAATTAAATCGGCCACCCCCCTTTGTGAGACACCCCCCCCCCCCTAGTTTTTTCATCACACTTAAAGCCCTGTAAGAAAACTCTTCTCTTACCTCACTCGTGACTCGTTCCACTTCCAGGGTCTCTATGGCAGGCAGGGGCGAGGTTGGTTCGAACTTCTTTAGCCGCCAGACCTGTCTCCAGCGCCATCACATCACCCAGATATCAGCAGACTGCCCCCAGGCCAGAATGAGCGTGAGAGCGCGTAGCGTGAAGCGCGTGACGCATCACTGCTACGCCGTTCTCATCGCGAGGGCAGGGCTGGCCAAACTAAATTCATGTTTTTTTTTTACGTTGCCCAGGGCCGTCATTGGTAGCGCTCGCGCTACAAGAGTGATTGACGGCCCTGGAGGCTGGTAAGTGCTAAGTGCGCTCAGCGCACACTTTCAAACTGGGTCGCGCCCGCGCGCGCAGCACTGGTGATCGGTTGCGGCCGCGGCATCCGTTATAATTTATTTGGGGACACAGTGTACCAAAATAAATTATAAAGGCCGCCACGGCCGCAACAGGCGACCAGTGCCGCGCGGCCACCCCCAAAATTGTGCCGCCTGGGGCGGTCCGCCCCCCTCGCCCCCCCCTAGCTACGCCAGTGGGGTCCGGACATCAAAGGGCGCCTGCCCTATAACTGGGGCAACTCCGGAGCAGGAAGGCAGTTGTATCCTGGAGTCGAGAGACACCGAGAGAACTCAGCCTTGACGGACTACTGGCGCTGCCGTAGCCCGCTCTTGTGAACCATCGTCCTGCCTGCTGGCGCTGCCGCGGCCTTCTACAACATCCATCCTCGTCGGGACCTGCTGGCGCTGCCGCGGCCCGTTGTAACGACCATCCTCACCGGGACCTGCTGGCGCTGCCGCGGACCGTACATCGACCATCTTTCCGGGACCTGCTGGCGCTGCCGCGGCCCGTTGTAACGACCATCCTCACCGGGACCTGCTGGCGCTGCCGCGGACCGTACATCGACCATCTTTCCGGGACCTGCTGGCGCTGCCGCGGCCCGTACCAACTAAGCTCGAGGATTGTGAGCTAATCATCATCTCATCCAAACTACCTGACTGGTAGACAGACTGTCCCGCTACCCCTTACCCTGCTTTGAGAGACTTGAATCGAGGGGACCCCTGAGTCCAGACCTCCTTGTACCATTCAACCGTACCTTAAGAAGTGCTTATAAAGAACACTGAACCTTATCCGTGTGTGGTATCTGTCTGTGGGGGGGAAGTTACTTGTCTGTACGATCGCTGGAGACGGCTCTCCCCGGAGACCTCTCCTCCTGACCCCGGCCGACCCTCCCGGTCCGTCTATCCTTTCTAACATTGGTGGCCAGCGGCGCGATCCGAATCAACGCGTAATCGTACAGAGAGTAGCTCACCCCACGACAACAACACGATGTCAGCCAAAGATAGCAACTCCACCGAGAAATTCCAAATGGATAAATTAGAAGAATACAACCACCGCGAACTGAGACAATTCTGCATAGAACTTGGCATTGCTACCACCGGCCTGAGTACCAAAGATGATCTAAAGCACGCCCTAGAGTCGTGGACAGAAACTGGGGTCGCCGGACCCTCCGACCAAAGCAGCATCACACCAGAGGGGAACGCCACGGCTCCCGAGGAGCGGGGAACGGGCCTCTCGCAGGAGGAGATCCGAGAAAGAGAAAGAACCAGATTGCACGAGTTGGAAATGGCACGACTCAAGATGGATGGGGAACTCAAGTTAGCTGAACAGAAACTCAACCTCGAGCACATGCGGCTCCGAGATGAACGAGAAGAGAAGCAGAGACAGAGAGAGCTGGAGGAGAAAAAAATAACGCTCGAGCACGAGTGCAAACTGGCGGAAATAGAACTTCGGAAACAGAATAAAGAACTGGGGGTGCCTGAGCGACCACACACCCCGGGGCCAATCGAGAAAAAAGTCCACATCCCCAAGGATGTTGTCCGCGAGTATGTCCGAGAAGACGACATACAACAGTGGTTTAAAGCCTACGAGATCGCCATGACCTCCCACCGGATCGACCGGAGTGATTGGGGAGCCGGACTCTGGGGGAGGTTTATCAACGAGGGTCGCGATGCCCTACTGCAGCTCCCAGATCACCAAATGTCGTCCTACGACCACATGAAGGCTGCCCTCCTCACCCGCTACGGCCTCACACCCGAGATGTACCGCCAGAGGTTCAGAGATTGCACCCGGATCCCAGGTACAACTTGGGTAGAATACGTGAACTATTTCAGCCGTGCCTTCGAGGGTTGGATAAAGGGGAGCCAGGTCACCACCTACGAACAACTCTTTAACCTGATGGTATGGGAGCACCTGTCGAACAACTGCTTCGTCGAGCTCAGGCAGCACCTCCTCGACAGTAAGCTGACTGACCCCCGGCAGCTCGCCGCCGAAGCTGACCGATGGGAAAGCACCCGAGTGGGCCGGAGGGGGCCACACGAACAGAACAGAAGCAACCCAGGCCAGCACCGTCCTCGGGGAGGAGGAGGGGGCCAGGGGCGAGGGAGAGACGCCTTGCCCGCAACACCCGTGGCCAGCACCCCGGCTCCGGCCGGTCGGGGCAACCCCCCGTGGCGTCCTGGGGTCCGAGCCAACGTCACGTGCCACCGATGCCAGCGAGTCGGCCA
This sequence comes from Triturus cristatus, assembly GCF_964204655.1. Lineage (NCBI taxonomy): Eukaryota > Metazoa > Chordata > Amphibia > Caudata > Salamandridae > Triturus > Triturus cristatus. Next base: position 1,718,370,150 of record NC_140590.1, read on the forward strand.
CTACGCCAATGACCCGAGCTGCCCGCAGAACCAAACACCCAAGCCCCGCCAGGTAGCTGCCGCCGCCCTGGGGGAAGAGCGATCATTGGAGGAACCAGAGGAGTATGAGCCGGCCCAGCAAGAGTGGGAACCGGCCGCCATGGTCCTGGCGTGCTTAGGGGGAAGAGACATGGTCCCGCGGGCTCCCCTACCCGCTAACACCAGGAAATACGGTCAGTGGGTGACCATTAATGGACAGCGAGCCGAGGCCTTGCGTGACACAGGCGCCAGTGTGACGGCCGTCCGCTGTCACCTGGTGAAGCCCGAGCAGATCCTGCCGAACATTCTCTGCCCCGTCCGCTCGGCAGACAACTCTGAAAGTATGTGTCAAATGGCCTGCGTTCCATTCGAATGGGGAGGGGTCTCCGGCCTGTTGAAGGTGACGGTCCGGGACGATGCCCCCGTGGACTGCCTCCTGGGGAATGACCTCGAGAGTTCCCCGTGGGCCACCGTTGAGAGAAGAGAGCACCTGGGGATGCTGGGCCTCCCGGACTGGGCCTGCATAACCACCCGGTCCATGGCCGCCCGTGCCGTCCCTCGATCAGAAGAACCAGAATGGCCAGCACCTCCGCCCCCAGTCGCCCCAGTAGAAGACAACGACGAGGCCAGCCTCCCAGACCCGACGGCCGAAGGGGACGCGCAACCCCAGGACCTTCCTGACCTGGCTCAGTGGCGTCAAGAGGGGGGGCCCACCCAAGCACAGTTCCGCCAGGAACAAAAGACCTGTCCCTCCCTCGAGGGACTCCGCCAACAAGCCAGCGCCCAGAACGCAGGGGACTCCACCGGAACTCACTGGGTCTACTGGGATAACGACCTGCTATACAGCGAGCAAAGAATCGCCGAGCTGGGGGCCGGTCGAGTACTGGTGGTACCTCTCCGCTTCAGAGACTTTCTGCTCAACCTGGCCCACGATGTCCCCCTGGCTGGACACCTGGGCCAAGATAAAACGTACAGCCGCCTAGTGACCCACTTTTTCTGGCCGAAGATGAGGAACGACGTCCTGAACCACTGCCGATCTTGCCCCACATGCCAAGCCAGCGGGAAGAGTGGTCGGAAGCTGAAAGCCCCTCTGCAACCCTTCCCTGTGGTCACCACCCCGTTCGAGAGGGTGGGGATAGACATCGTGGGGCCTCTGGACCCCCGCACGGCACAAGGACACAGGTTCATCTTAGTACTGGTGGACCATGCCACCCGCTACCCCGAGGCGGTGCCCCTACGGACCGTGACAGCTCCGGTGGTTGGCCGGGCCCTAATGGGGATCTTCTCCCGGGTAGGCTTCCCCCGAGAAGTCGTCAGCGACCGAGGCACGAACTTTATATCCAAATACATGAAGTCCCTCTGGCAACAATGCGGGGTCACCTACAGATTCACGACCCCCTATCACCCCCAAGGGAACGGACTAGTGGAGCGTTTTAACCGCACCCTCAAGGGGATGATGGGGGGATTGGAAGAGCCCCTCCGTCGCCAGTGGAATGTACTACTCCCGTGCCTCCTCTTCGCCTACCGCGAAGTTCCCCAGAAGTCCCTCGGTTTTAGCCCTTTCGAACTCCTGTACGGGCACCCTGTGCGAGGGCCCCTCAGCCTAGTAAAAGAAGGTTGGGAGATGGCCCCCCTAAAGACCCCTCCAGACGTCTTCAAATACCTCCTGGCCCTACGCAATCAGACCCGGCGCTTCAGAGAGATGGCCAAGGCGAACCTCGAGGCCAGCCAGGAGGACATGAAGAAGTGGTATGATCACAATGCCTCCTCCGTTGAGTTCGAACCTGGACAACAAGTATGGGTGATGTCCCCCACCGAACCATGTGCCTTGCAAGATAAGTGGACGGGGCCCTTCAAAGTGGTCGAGCGCAAAAGCCCCGTCACTTACCTCATCGACCTGGGGACCTCCCGGAACCCCCTTCGGGTCCTCCACACCAACCGACTCAAACCACACTTTGTGCGCTCAGAACTCAGCCTCCTGATGGCTACGGACAGTGGGGCAGAGGAAGACTCCGAACCCCTCCCGGATCTTCTGAAGACTCAGGAGAATGACGGCTCCGTGGACGGGGTCCGGCTCTCTGACGCCCTCACTTCGGAGCAACGCCAGGGCTGCCGGAACCTCCTGCTGCAGTTCGCTACCCTGTTCTCCCTCACCCCCGGGGTCACCCCTTGGTGTTTGCACGACGTGGACACCGGGGACAGTCCCCCTGTCCGACACCGGGCCTACCGCGTACCAGATCGGGTACGGGCCTGCATACAGGAGGAGGTGGCCAAGATGCTCACAATCGGGGTCATCGAGCCCTCGGACAGTCCCTGGGCCAGTCCGGTTGTATTGGTCCCCAAAGCCGCTGCCCCCGGCACCGCACCTGAACTGAGATTCTGCGTCGACTACCGGGGCTTGAACGCTGTCACCCGGACCGACGCTCATCCGATCCCCCGAGCAGACGAGCTGATCGACCGGCTGGGGGCCGCCCGCTACCTCAGTATCTTCGACCTAACAGCGGGCTACTGGCAGATCGGCCTCACACCCAGGGCTCAGGAACGGTCAGCCTTCTCTACCCCCGATGGCCACTACCAATTCAAGGTCATGCCCTTCGGCATGAAGAATGCCCCCGCCACGTTTCAACGCCTCGTGAACCAGGTCTTGGCGGGGCTCGAAGAGTTCAGCGCTGCCTACCTGGACGATATCGCTGTATACAGCCGCCACTGGCCCGACCACCTCCGTCACCTCCAAGAGGTCCTACAGGCCCTCCAGCGGGCCGGCCTCACAATTAAGGCCGGCAAGTGCCAAATTGGCCAAGGGTCTGTGACCTACCTTGGGCACCAAGTGGGAAGCGGGCTGGTGGCCCCGCTACAACTTAAGATTGCTGCCATCCAGTCCTGGCAGCCCCCCGTCACCCAGACCGAGGTCCGAGCCTTCTTGGGGCTCACCGGCTACTACCGGCGGTTCGTGAAGGACTACGGCAGCATCGTGGGGCCCCTCACGGGTCTCACGTCCAAGAACCAACCGAAGCGGATTAACTGGACCCCCGATTGTCAAGCGGCCTTCGAGAAGCTGAAGGCCGCCCTGTGCACCGCCCCTGTGCTCCAGGCCCCCGATTACGGTCAGGAATTCGTGGTACAGACCGACGCCTCCGACCACGGCATCGGAGCCGTCCTTTCTCAGTTAAACCCCGAAGGCCATGACCAGCCGGTGGCCTTCATCAGTCGACGTCTCCTGGCCCGAGAACAGCGCTGGAGCACCATCGAGAGGGAGGCCTTCGCAGTGGTGTGGGCCCTCAAAAAGCTCCGGCCCTATCTCTTCGGTACCCACTTCCGGGTACAAACCGACCATCGACCCCTGCAGTGGCTGATGCAGATGCGGGGGGAGAACCCAAAACTCTTGCGCTGGTCCATTTCCCTGCAGGGAATGGACTTCACTGTGGGGCACCGACCAGGCCAAGACCAGGCCAACGCGGATGGCCTGTCCCGCTTTTTCCGCCTCGACGAAGAGAGTCCCCAAGGAGATGGGTGACTCTCCCCGCCTTCAGCTGGGGGGGACGCATGTTGGACAGGCCACACGAAGGGCTTGCTCCCTCCCCGCACAACAGGGCCCGAGCTCCGGCCCACCAGGCATAATCCACGAAAAGCACCTGTACCCCGTCTCCCGACGGATCTTCTGCCCTCGGACCTCTACTCATCACGGGGCCCAGCCCCACCGGCTCCCCCGGCCGGTTCAAGCCGCCATCTTGGGCCCTGCACCACGAGGCCGCGTGGCCTCGCCCCGACCCTAACCCCGGGCCTGGCCGGCCCCGACATCCCGGCACCACCATCCACCCGGGAGGTGAGCAGACCACTTGGCAGGTCAATGGGAGGACGAAGTGTCAAGAGCTCTTCCCCCGCCAGGTGCCGATCGCCTCCAGCTCCCCCAGGCGCTGGCTCCACCCCCTGCTGGGTGTCTGGACACCTTCATCCCGGACCCTCCGACCTCCAAGTGCGAGGGTCCGGACATCAAAGGGCGCCTGCCCTATAACTGGGGCAACTCCGGAGCAGGAAGGCAGTTGTATCCTGGAGTCGAGAGACACCGAGAGAACTCAGCCTTGACGGACTACTGGCGCTGCCGTAGCCCGCTCTTGTGAACCATCGTCCTGCCTGCTGGCGCTGCCGCGGCCTTCTACAACATCCATCCTCGTCGGGACCTGCTGGCGCTGCCGCGGCCCGTTGTAACAACCATCCTCACCGGGACCTGCTGGCGCTGCCGCGGACCGTACATCGACCATCTTTCCGGGACCTGCTGGCGCTGCCGCGGCCCGTTGTAACGACCATCCTCACCGGGACCTGCTGGCGCTGCCGCGGACCGTACATCGACCATCTTTCCGGGACCTGCTGGCGCTGCCGCGGCCCGTACCAACTAAGCTCGAGGATTGTGAGCTAATCATCATCTCATCCAAACTACCTGACTGGTAGACAGACTGTCCCGCTACCCCTTACCCTGCTTTGAGAGACTTGAATCGAGGGGACCCCTGAGTCCAGACCTCCTTGTACCATTCAACCGTACCTTAAGAAGTGCTTATAAAGAACACTGAACCTTATCCGTGTGTGGTATCTGTCTGTGGGGGGGAAGTTACTTGTCTGAACGATCGCTGGAGACGGCTCTCCCCGGAGACCTCTCCTCCTGACCCCGGCCGACCCTCCCGGTCCGTCTATCCTTTCTAACAATGGTACATGGACAGGCTGGGCACTTGTACTGTGAGAAGAGAGATGTGCAGAATCCTGGCACGTTACAATGCCACGTAAAGACGTCTGCAGTGACATGCACCAGTAAGACCCATACTCACCTTCACTGCCTGTAGGAAGAGAGGGTAGGTGCAAGTATTCAAAGGATGGTACATGGACAGGCTGGGCACTTGTACTGTGAGAAGAGAGATGTGCAGAATCCTGGCACGTTACAATGCCATGTAAAGACGTCTGCAGTGACAGATGCACCAGTAAGAACTGTACTCACCTTCACTGCCTGTAGGAAGAGAAGGTAGGTGCAAGTATTCAAAGGATGGTACATGGACAGGCTGGGCACTTGTACTGTGAGAAGAGATGTGCAGAATCCTGGCAAGTTACAATGCCACGTAAAGACATCTGCAGTGACAGATGCACTAGTAAGACCGGTACTCACCTTCACTGCCTGTAGGAAGAGAGGGTAGGTGCAAGTATTCAAAGGATGGTACATGGACAGGCTGGGCACTCGTACTGTGAAAAGAGAGATAAGCAGACTCCTGGCACGTTACAGTGCCACGTAAAGACGTCTGCAGTGACAGATGCACTAGTAAGACCTGTACTCACCTTCACTGCCTGTAGGAAGAGAGGGTAGGTGCAAGTATTCAAAGGATGGTACATGGACAGGCTGGGCACTTGTACTGTGAGAAGAGAGATGTGCAGAATCCTGGCACTTTACAATGCCACGTAAAGACGTCTGCAGTGACAGATGCACCAGTAAGACCTGTACTCACCTTCACTGCCTGTAGGAAGAGAGGGTAGGTGCAAGTATTCAAAGGATGGTACATGGACAGGCTGGGCACTTGTACTGTGAGAAGAGAGATGTGCAGAATCCTGGCACGTTACAATGCCATGTAAAGACGTCTGCAGTGACAGATGCACCAGTAAGAACTGTACTCAGCTTCACTGCCTGTAGGAAGAGAAGGTAGGTGCAAGTATTCAAAGGATGGTACATGGACAGGCTGGGCACTTGTACTGTGAGAAGAGAGATGTGCAGAATTGGCACGTTACAGTGCCACGTAAAGACATCTGCAGTGACAGATGCACCAGTAAGACCTGTACTCACCTTCACTGCCTGTAGGAAGAGAGGGTAGGTGCAAGTATTCAAAGGATGGTACATGGACAGGCTGGGCACTTGTACTGTGAGAAGAGAGATGTGCAGAATCCTGGCACGTTACAGTGCCACGTAAAGACATCTGCAGTGACAGATGCACCAGTAAGACCTGTACTCACCTTCACTGCCTGTAGGAAGAGAAGGTAGGTGCAAGTATTCAAAGGATGGTACATGGACAGGCTGGGCACTCGTACTGTGAGAAGAGAGATATGCAGACTCCTGGCACGTTACAGTGCCACATAAAGACGTCTGCAGTGACAGATGCACTAGTAAGAACTGTACTCACCTTCACTGCCTGTAGGAAGAGAAGGTATGTGCAAGTATTCAAAGGATGGTACATGGACAGGCTGGGCACTTGTACTGTGAGAAGAGAGATGTGCAGAATTGGCACGTTACAGTGCCAAGTAAAGACATCTGCAGTGACAGATGCACCAGTAAGACCTGTACTCGCCTTCACTGCCTGTAGGAAGAGAAGGTAGGTGGAAGTATTCAAAGGATGGTACATGGACAGGCTGGGCACTTGTACTGTGAGAAGAGAGATGTTCAGAATTGGCACGTTGCAGTGCCACGTAAAGACATCTGCAGTGACAGATGCACCAGTAAGACCTGTACTCACCTTCACTGCCTGTAGGAAGAGAAGGTAGGTGGAAGTATTCAAAGGATGGTACATGGACAGGCTGGGCACTTGTACTGTGAGAAGCGTGATTTGCCGAATCCTGGCATGTTACAATGCCACGTAAAGACGTCTGCAGTGACAGATGCACCAGTAAGACCTGTACTCACCTTCACTGCCTGTAGGAAGAGAAGGTAGGTGCAAGTATTCAAAGGATGGTACATGGACAGGCTGGGCACTTGTACTGTGAGAAGAGAGATGTGCAGAATTGGCACGTTACAGTGCCACGTAAAGACATCTGCAGTGACAGATGCACCAGTAAGACCTGTACTCACCTTCACTGCCTGTAGGAAGAGAGGGTAGGTGCAAGTATTCAAAGGATGGTACATGGACAGGCTGGGTACTTGTACTGTGAGAAGAGAGATGTGCAGAATCCTGGCACGTTACAGTGCCACGTAAAGACATCTGCAGTGACAGATGCACCAGTAAGACCTGTACTCACCTTCACTGCCTGTAGGAAGAGAAGGTAGGTGCAAGTATTCAAAGGATGGTACATGGACAGGCTGGGCACTCGTACTGTGAGAAGAGAGATATGCAGACTCCTGGCACGTTACAGTGCCACATAAAGACGTCTGCAGTGACAGATGCACTAGTAAGAACTGTACTCACCTTCACTGCCTGTAGGAAGAGAAGGTAGGTGCAAGTATTCAAAGGATGGTACATGGACAGGCTGGGCACTTGTACTGTGAGAAGAGAGATGTGCAGAATTGGCACGTTACAGTGCCACGTAAAGACATCTGCAGTGACAGATGCACCAGTAAGACCTGTACTCGCCTTCACTGCCTGTAGGAAGAGAAGGTTGGTGGAAGTATTCAAAGGATGGTACATGGACAGGCTGGGCACTTGTACTGTGAGAAGAGAGATGTGCAGAATCCTGGCACGTTACAATTCCACGTAAAGACGTCTGCAGTGACAGATGCACCAGTAAGACCTGTACTCACCTTCACTGCCTGTAGGAAGAGAAGGTAGGTGCAAGTATTCAAAGGATGGTACATGGACAGGCTGGGCACTTGTACTGTGAGAAGAGAGATGTGCAGAATCCTGGCACGTTACAATGCCACGTAAAGACGTCTGCAGTGACAGATGCACCAGTAAGACCTGTACTCACCTTCACTGCCTGTAGGAAGAGAGGGTAGGTGCAAGTATTCAAAGGATGGTACATGGACAGGCTGGGCACTTGTACTGTGAGAAGAGAGATGTGCAGAATCCTGGCACGTTACAATGCCATGTAAAGACGTCTGCAGTGACAGATGCACCAGTAAGAACTGTACTCACCTTCACTGCCTGTAGGAAGAGAGGGTAGGTGCAAGTATTCAAAGGATGGTACATGGACAGGCTGGGCACTTGTACTGTGAGAAGAGAGATGTGCAGAATCCTGGCATGTTACAATGCCATGTAAAGACGTCTGCAGTGACAGATGCACCAGTAAGAACTGTACTCACCTTCACTGCCTGTAGGAAGAGAAGGTAGGTGCAAGTATTCAAAGGATGGTACATGGACAGGCTGGGCACTTGTACTGTGAGAAGAGAGATGTGCAGAATCCTGGCACGTTACAGTGCCACGTAAAGACATCTGCAGTGACAGATGCACCAGTAAGACCTGTACTCACCTTCACTGCCTGTAGGAAGAGAGGGTAGGTGCAAGTATTCAATGGATGGTACATGGACAGGCTGGGCACTTGTACTGTGAGAAGAGAGATGTGCAGAATCCTGGCACTTTACAATGCCACGTAAAGACGTCTGCAGTGACAGATGCACCAGTAAGACCTGTACTCACCTTCACTGCCTGTAGGAAGAGAGGATAGGTGCAAGTATTCAAAGGATGGTACATGGACAGGCTGGGCACTTGTACTGTGAGAAGAGAGATGTGCAGAATTGGCACGTTACAATGCCACGTAAAGACATCTGCAGTGACAGATGCACCAGTAAGACCTGTACTCACCTTCACTGCCTGTAGGAAGAGAGGGTAGGTGCAAGTATTCAAAGGATGGTACATGGACAGGCTGGGCACTTGTACTGTGAGAAGAGAGATGTGCAGAATTGGCACGTTACAGTGCCACGTAAAGACATCTGCAGTGACAGATGCATCAGTAAGACCTGTACTCACCTTCACTGCCTGTAGGAAGAGAGGGTAGGTGCAAGTATTCAAAGGATGGTACATGGACAGGCTGGGCACTTGTACTGTGAGAAGAGAGATGTGCAGAATCCTGGCACTTTACAATGCCACGTAAAGACGTCTGCAGTGACAGATGCACCAGTAAGACCTGTACTCACCTTCACTGCCTGTCGGAAGAGAGGGTAGGTGCAAGTATTCAAAGGATGGTACATGGACAGGCTGGGCACTTGTACTGTGAGAAGAGAGATGTGCAGAATTGGCACGTTACAATGCCACGTAAAGACATCTGCAGTGACAGATGCTCCAGTAAGACCTGTACTCACCTTCACTGCCTGTAGGAAGAGAAGGTAGGTGGAAGTATTCAAAGGATGGTACATGGACAGGCTGGGCACTTGTACTGTGAGAAGAGAGATGTGCAGAATTGGCACGTTACAGTGCCACGTAAAGACATCTGCAGTGACAGATGCACCAGTAAGACCTGTACTCACCTTCACTGCCTGTGGGAAGAGAGGGTAGGTGCAAGTATTCAAAGGATGGTACATGGACAGGCTGGGCACTTGTACTGTGAGAAGAGAGATGTGCAGAATCCTGGCACGTTACAATGCCACTTAAAGACGTCTGCAGTGACAGATGCACCAGTAAGACCTGTACTCACCTTCACTGCCTGTAGGAAGAGAGGGTAGGTGCAAGTATTCAAAGGATGGTACATGGACAGGCTGGGCACTTGTACTGTGAGAAGAGAGATGTGCAGAATTGGCACGTTACAATGCCACGTAAAGACATCTGCAGTGACAGATGCACCAGTAAGACCTGTACTCACCTTCACTGCCTGTAGGAAGTGAAGGTAGGTGCAAGTATTCAAAGGATGGTACATGGACAGGCTGGGCACTTGTACTGTGAGAAGAGAGATGTGCAGAATCCTGGCAAGTTACAATGCCATGTAAAGACGTCTGCAGTGACAGATGCACCAGTAAGACCTGTACTCACCTTCACTGCTTGTAGGAAGAGAGGGTAGGTGCAAGTATTCAAAGGATGGTACATGGACAGGCTGGGCACTTGTACTGCGAGAAGAGAGATGTGCAGAATCCTGGCACGTTACAATGCCACGTAAAGACGTCTGCAGTGACATGCACCAGTAAGACCCATACTCACCTTCACTGCCTGTAGGAAGAGAGGGTAGGTGCAAGTATTCAAAGGATGGTACATGGACAGGCTGGGCACTTGTACTGTGAGAAGAGAGATGTGCAGAATCCTGGCACGTTACAATGCCATGTAAAGACGTCTGCAGTGACAGATGCACCAGTAAGAACTGTACTCACCTTCACTGCCTGTAGGAAGAGAAGGTAGGTGCAAGTATTCAAAGGATGGTACATGGACAGGCTGGGCACTTGTACTGTGAGAAGAGATGTGCAGAATCCTGGCAAGTTACAATGCCACGTAAAGACATCTGCAGTGACAGATGCACTAGTAAGACCTGTACTCACCTTCACTGCCTGTAGGAAGAGAGGGTAGGTGCAAGTATTCAAAGGATGGTACATGGACAGGCTGGGCACTCGTACTGTGAAAAGAGAGATAAGCAGACTCCTGGCACGTTACAGTGCCACGTAAAGACGTCTGCAGTGACAGATGCACTAGTAAGACCTGTACTCACCTTCACTGCCTGTAGGAAGAGAGGGTAGGTGCAAGTATTCAAAGGATGGTACATGGACAGGCTGGGCACTTGTACTGTGAGAAGAGAGATGTGCAGAATCCTGGCACTTTACAATGCCACGTAAAGACGTCTGCAGTGACAGATGCACCAGTAAGACCTGTACTCACCTTCACTGCCTGTAGGAAGAGAGGGTAGGTGCAAGTATTCAAAGGATGGTACATGGACAGGCTGGGCACTTGTACTGTGAGAAGAGAGATGTGCAGAATCCTGGCACGTTACAATGCCATGTAAAGACGTCTGCAGTGACAGATGCACCAGTAAGAACTGTACTCAGCTTCACTGCCTGTAGGAAGAGAAGGTAGGTGCAAGTATTCAAAGGATGGTACATGGACAGGCTGGGCACTTGTACTGTGAGAAGAGAGATGTGCAGAATTGGCACGTTACAGTGCCACGTAAAGACATCTGCAGTGACAGATGCACCAGTAAGACCTGTACTCACCTTCACTGCCTGTAGGAAGAGAGGGTAGGTGCAAGTATTCAAAGGATGGTACATGGACAGGCTGGGCACTTGTACTGTGAGAAGAGAGATGTGCAGAATCCTGGCACGTTACAGTGCCACGTAAAGACATCTGCAGTGACAGATGCACCAGTAAGACCTGTACTCACCTTCACTGCCTGTAGGAAGAGAAGGTAGGTGCAAGTATTCAAAGGATGGTACATGGACAGGCTGGGCACTCGTACTGTGAGAAGAGAGATATGCAGACTCCTGGCACGTTACAGTGCCACATAAAGACGTCTGCAGTGACAGATGCACTAGTAAGAACTGTACTCACCTTCACTGCCTGTAGGAAGAGAAGGTAGGTGCAAGTATTCAAAGGATGGTACATGGACAGGCTGGGCACTTGTACTGTGAGAAGAGAGATGTGCAGAATTGGCACGTTACAGTGCCAAGTAAAGACATCTGCAGTGACAGATGCACCAGTAAGACCTGTACTCGCCTTCACTGCCTGTAGGAAGAGAAGGTAGGTGGAAGTATTCAAAGGATAGTACATGGACAGGCTGGGCACTTGTACTGTGAGAAGAGAGATGTTCAGAATTGGCACGTTGCAGTGCCACGTAAAGACATCTGCAGTGACAGATGCACCAGTAAGACCTGTACTCACCTTCACTGCCTGTAGGAAGAGAAGGTAGGTGGAAGTATTCAAAGGATGGTACATGGACAGGCTGGGCACTTGTACTGTGAGAAGCGTGATTTGCCGAATCCTGGCATGTTACAATGCCACGTAAAGACGTCTGCAGTGACAGATGCACCAGTAAGACCTGTACTCACCTTCACTGCCTGTAGGAAGAGAAGGTAGGTGCAAGTATTCAAAGGATGGTACATGGACAGGCTGGGCACTTGTACTGTGAGAAGAGAGATGTGCAGAATCCTGGCACGTTACAATGCCACGTAAAGACGTCTGCAGTGACAGATGCACCAGTAAGACCTGTACTCACCTTCACTGCCTGTAGGAAGAGAGGGTAGGTGCAAGTAGTCAAAGGATGGTACATGGACAGGCTGGGCACTTGTACTGTGAGAAGAGAGATGTGCAGAATCCTGGCACGTGACAATGCCATGTAAAGACGTCTGCAGTGACAGATGCACCAGTAAGACCTGTACTCACCTTCACTGCCTGTAGGAAGAGAGGGTAGGTGCAAGTATTCAAAGGATGGTACATGGACAGGCTGGGCACTTGTACTGTGAGAAGAGAGATGTGCAGAATCCTGGCACGTGACAATGCCATGTAAAGACGTCTGCAGTGACAGATGCACTAGTAAGACCTGTACTCACCTTCACTGCCTGTAGGAAGAGAAGGTAGGTGCAAGTATTCAAAGGATGGTACATGGACAGGCTGGGCACTTGTACTGTGAGAAGAGAGATGTGCAGAATTGGCACGTTACAATGCCACGTAAAGACGTCTGCAGTGACAGATGCACCAGTAAGACCTGTACTCACCTTCACTGCCTGTAGGAAGAGAAGGTAGGTGCAAGTTTTTAAAGGATAGTACATGGACAGGCTGGGCACGTGTACTGTGAGAAGAGAGATGTGCAGAATCCTGGCAAGTTACAATGCCACTTAAAGACGTCTGCAGTGACAGATGCACCAGTAAGACCTGTACTCACCTTCACTGCCTGTAGGAAGAGAGGGTATGTGCAAGTATTCAAAGGATGGTACATGGACAGGCTGGGCACTTGTACTGTGAGAAGAGTGATGTGCAGAATCCTGGCACGTGACAATGCCATGTAAAGACGTCTGCAGTGACAGATGCACCAGTAAGACCTGTACTCACCTTCACTGCCTGTAGGAAGAGAGGGTAGGTGCAAGTATTCAAAGGAGCGGTAATTACATACAGTGTCACAGCAGAGCCCATCAATCACAGCCCAGTTACTGCACATTTGTGTAGGTCTGTTGGTGCACAAGCTGGGGTTCTTGGAGATGGTAGTGGCCTCCTGCCAGGCCAGCACACATGATAGTAGGGTTGTGATGTTTGACCTTCTTCCAGTGTCAGATGAGATAAATGAAAGTCTGCCCAGTGGTTGCTGGTGACGTTGGGGCATCTAGGCCCCGAACCCGGTGAGAGATGGCAGGCAAAGGGGGACAGACATGAGTGGATGGGTGGGTTTGCAACCACCGGGTGGGTGTATGGGGCTCCTGGATAGAAACATGTAACTCCCCCTTAGAAGGAGGGTCTCTATTTATTTTGCCAAAAGTTTTCTGTGTTCTATCTAAAATATTTCCTAATCGACTGTGAGTCAATAGTCCAATACAATTGGACTTCGTTCAATACCCATATCTCCCTCTTAGGTATCTCTAAGGGTAGCCTGTATGGTGATTTCTGGCAGAAAGTAAGGATTAATGGAAAAGACAGAACGGAGGGAGCCAGTGAGAAATGCAGAGTCTGTCCAAATACTGCCAGTGATACAGAATTGTTTAAGGCTCTCGTGGACCACGATTCAAGGTCACGGAGAACAGGGCTTCACTTCTGCGCCCATTCTAGTACGTAAGAAGGAGGCCAGAGAAGAGTTACAGTCTCTATCTGTGGTAGGATTTTACGTGACGGATGAAAGAGAGGTCTGTTTGGTGCATTACTTGGCACACATAGGATTACGACTAACCATGGAGCGAGGTGCTTTTGGACATTTATAGATGGGTCCCGGATTTGTTGCTAAATTCCCTTTGGACAGTAAATAGCTAGTATTATATTTTTGGTGTGGATTCTGGGACTAAGACAAATTGCCCCCCCTCCCCCTTGTTTCTGTGCGCATTGGATCACACTGGATGCCTTGTGGATCTGATGTCGTAGCTTTCTGTGGTCACATTTTCATCCCAGTAACTTGACTTTAACTTTGGGAGATTCATGTGACTTCGAGCGGATCCACCTTTTTTCACCTGAGGAAGCCTTTGTAGGTGAAACGCGTTGGCTACACTATTCTCTGGATACATTCAATAGAAAGAAAAATAATCTACCTGTTTTCTAATTTCATGAGCCAGTGCTTACTTGGAGTGTAATCTGTGTTCGTTGCCTCTCGTTATTGTAAAAATTGTATTTAGTGTGGTCAATGTGCAGCTGGCCATTGAGGTGGGCCACGGTCTCCTGTTGGATCCAGTGGCTGTTCTATGTGGTACGGCTGGAAGTGCTCAGGCTGCCTTTTCGTTTTATCTGTGCTAGGATACAGGAAAGGGTTGCAGGGCAGCATGCGTACCAGCACATTCAGAGTGAGCGAAGAGCAGTTTCCGCTCTTCCCAGAATCCTAGAAGTTGAAGGGATACCGCCGGCGGGATCCTGTTCGATCTACCTGCTGTGTTATTCCATCCCATGGACCATACCATCCTATTGAGTAGGCTCAAGCAGTTAAGTATCTCTTGGATGGTGGAAGTTTGGTCTGTGTCTTTCCTTAATGATTGTTCCCCATCACCCGCCCTTCCTCACCTTCTATGTAATACCTTGTAGTGAATTACGCGAAGACACACTGAAAGTTCATGTCGCGTTTAATTGTAGAAATAGCTACACAGCAGGGTAACATCAAGGTAGCATCTCCTTCAATCTCCAACCGCCCCAGTCCACAGTTTACACAACACCGAATCCAATTCCCAAGAAACCCAGCAACACATGGACATTCTAAACAATGTCACTAATCTTAGAACAGAACATCTTAAAGCAGCGAAACACATAAAATAGAGAAAGGATACCACATATCCTCCTTGCTTACTAAAAAAACCTAAATAAAACAATATAGAGGAAACAATAGAAAATAAGCATGTAAAATGAAAACTGTACTTAAGCATGCAAATAAATAATAAATAGGTTTTTCAACCTGTATCTTTTGGGAGTAAAAATTGTCCTACCTCTTTTCCTACGTAAAGGTTTAGAAGGTCCATTGATCGTAGGACCACAAGGAGTTGATGAAGAACAAGAGGAAACATTTTAAGCTTTTACAATTCTGCACACATTCCACCATTTCCCCCCTTCAACTTGGACAGCATTCCTACCCTCCTTAATAATAGAGATAGGAGGACCAAACGTGTTTTCGCCCTTCTTAATATAAAGAGGAGATTTTATGCGTACCATGTCTCCAACTCCAACTTGGACTACTTTCGCACTTTTCTTTTTATCAAAGAATGACCTTTGTTTGTGTTGTGCACACAAAACATTGGGGCATATCAGCAACACCCGGCGATAATTATCGCTCAGCGCTCTTAGCTTGAGGATAATTATCGCCGGGTAACGTGGATTTTTATCGCTGAGATAGCGTGCTATTAGCAACGCTTATCTCCTCAGCGATAAAAATCCTCACGCTAACTGCCTAACGTGAGATTATCGCTGGAAACCCAGCGATAATCTCACGTAGAGTGGCGTTAGCTTGCTGATAGGGACTCACAAACTTAGCCATGATATCCACCTTCCATAGGATATCATGGCTAAGTCAGTCCTGAAGCAGGCGTAAGGAAAGTAGCGATAACAGGGGTTATCGCTACTTTTCCTGCCGCTATGCTTCATTGCGTGGGGCTTGATGATAGGAGAAATGTCGCTTAGCTCTGATCTCTGATCAGTTGATCCGTGAACATTTCAAATTGACAGACTGAAGCTAACCTGAGTAGAGCAGAGATGTAAGAATCATCGTCCTCGTTTTCAGATTGATGTCTCTTTAGAAACTTGTGACGGAGAACCATCAAACTAGGCTGTTTGTCAAACCTGGTTTTAAGTTTGGAGATGGCGTCATCGTAAACATCAATAACATCATCTGGGGGATGATTGATTTCTGGCAGATGTTTAAAATTTGATCTTCCCTCGAAACCTAAAGAATGCAGAAGGAGAAATTTCTTGAGCTCACTGCTGAATCTGGAAGCACCAATGGCACCAAGATAAGTTTGGAAAGCGTCAAACCATATCTCCCATCGAACAGGAGGTTCACCAGGAGATTCCAAAAAAGAGGGAGGAGGTGTTACAGATTGCATGACTTTTTAATAAGAATAAAGAGTGAAGAAAAATAAATGTAGAAGAAAGAGATAAACATGAGTAAAGAGAGAAGAAAAAAAAATAAAGAAGTTGTAAGTTGTAAGTTGTAAGTGAGACTGTAATGTGTAAAACAGAGAATCACTTTGAGTACAATATTAAAATTAAAGTTAAAATAGTGTGTGAAGTGCAGTTTGCTGATTCCACAAATAATTTTGAGAGAATATGAAAAAAAAAAATAATAATTAGTTGATTTAATAATTGACGTGTTAAACTGACAAAAGTTAAAAATAACCTTGTAGATGATGTTGTGTGTATCAACGAAGAATGTATCTCAACTAATCACAGATACACAAGTGCTGTGTGTATCGGTGTGAAGAAATGATGAAAACAAAATACGTAGACATGCAGATAGGGCTGAGCGTGTCAGCGTTATGTCAATAGATACTCGTGTACTGCGTGTTTATTCACGGATACACATGTGCTGTGTGTATCAGCGTGAAGCAAAGATGAAGATAACACGTTGACACGCAAATGAAGCAGAGCGTGTCAGCGTGATGGCAGGAAAAACAGCTGAACAGAGGACTGGGCCAAGAGTTATCTGTTTCTGTGAGAAAATCAACTTGCACTCACCGTTGACGTTCGCCCACCTTTAGGAGAGAAGAAATGGTGATGTTTTCCCCGTTAAACGAATACGTGATGAATCCGTTCAGGGACGCAGGATCCGTAATTATGGAAACCACAGTAAAGCCGAAGAGTAAGATGGCTTCCTGCTGTGTCGTAGGTTGTTCTACGTCGTTGCGTGCGTCGTGTCTTCAGTGCGGGATTTGAAACTAAGCAACGATAAAAAAAAAACTCAGCTTACGTAGGAACATGCTCAAGCTTGACTGCACCATCATAATCGGGGAGACATCGTAGGCGAGAGAACCACGGTGAGAAGTTAACGCAGTGAGTTTCACAAGTGAAAAGTCTTCAATTTTGTTTAACACACAAAATTAAAGTGCACTTGGTTAAACTGCAACACGGCATGGGCGATGATGCGAAATGCTTGGATATAAAGTTATAGATCAGGATGCGCTGTCGGCAATTATGAATGTGAATGCAACATGCACTCCAATGTCATTTAAAGTTAGTTTGTATGCACCTTGATGTTTGTTTGATGCATGGCGGATGGCAAAAATAAGAACAGTCTTTTTTCTTCGTTATAACAAGGTGCATGCAAGGTTCTTGCTGTCGCTGTGTAGCAGGATCGTCGCCATATTTGTAGTGAATTACGCAAAGACACACTGAAAGTTCATGTCGCGTTTAATTGTAGAAATAGCTACACAGCAGGGTAACATCAAGGTAGCATCTCCTTCAATCTCCAACCGCCCCAGTCCACAGTTTACACGACACCGAATCCAATTCCCAAGAAACCCAGCAACACATGGACATTCTAAACGATGTCACTAATCTTAGAACGGAACATCTTAAAGCAGCGAAACACATAAAATAGAGAAAGGATACCACATACCCTTTGAAGTCAATGTAGATTCCTTCATAGATCTTCACTGCCCCTAATGCTAAACCTCTGACCCAGCTCTTTATGCCCAATGGTTGTTATGCAGCACCTCGAGACCCTCAGGGGCGAAGCAGCCGCACTCTACAAATTCTGATAGATTGATTGATTGTATGCAGACGAGGCAAGTGACTGTTCTGTTGGATCATAATGCACTCAGGTCTACGGCTAATTTAAAAAACCGACTGGCACCTGCCTGTTGATAGGCATGAACTGCTTGAAGGTAAATGTAACAAAAAGGAGCTCCTTTCGGCTGGCGATCAGAAGCAGAGTTAGCCCAGCTCACCCTGGTCTTCATCCACTGCTAGAGCTCTGTATTACCTGCAAGTGCCTCAGAATGTCTGTTTCCAAGCCTTCTGGTTAAATCACAGAGTGTGATGGGGCACAAGCACTCATGCTTGTAAGAGCACTTCTCTCTCTATGAACCCCCAGGCTTTTTATGAGTTCAAGAAATTTACCAGGCTCTCTACAAGAAACATGGTTAGAAGAGCCTATTTATTTGGTTTCAAAACCCATCATACTCCAGCAGTGAAAGGCTCCAAATTTGGCCATCCAATGGGTGGTCTAGCAATTTATTCATCAAGAAAAACAATAACAGCGACTGAAGATGTTGACACCTCCACATCCTCCACCAGTGCAATTAAAGCACTCAGAGTGAGCATACGGGATGGAAATATTATACAACAATTACTACTCCTAAGCACCTACATACATCCTCGTGACAAAATTAAAGGAATCAAAATGATGGAGGCAGAAATCATTAGGCTCCTCTCAGAAGAACCAACTTCAAATCTACCGCTGATGGGTGACTTCAAAATGTACTTAATGGGGCCACATATGATGGATGAGCTACTCGAGGAACAACACACCGCCTGGAATATTCCTTGTCAGGAGTTGAGCACCAAGAAGCAACAATCAGTACTCGCTAGGAACTTCGTCAAGGGTTTGGAACACCTATGCTTTGTGGCACTAAATGAGCGTTTCCCGGGAGATCAGCCCCCAGCGGCAACATTTCACAGCACAAGTTCTAGCACGCTAATAGACTACACCTTTGTATCCTTATCACTCATCAGTAGTATTACAGGCTTCCAGGTAGGGACCCAAGATGAAAGTGACCACCTGCCACAGGAAATCTCCACAAGAATAACTGGATCACCACTAGACCAACCTGCTGAGGACCCTGAGTCTATATATACGGACAATTTCAGGAGGATCAAATTCAAAACCAACCAACTAGATGAACTACTGGCCTCAGCGAAGTCATTATGGGAACAAAGGGATGAGACTGACATAAATGAGATAACGCACGGGGAACAACTCATTAAAGCATTAGCAGCAAAGTATGCGGCAAGCGCTCTTCCAGCCTTAACAGCAAACAGGCCTTTAGACCGTCAAGACAAGCATTTTCTTATCACTAAAACTCCAAATCTTCGCAATCTCAAGAAAGCAATAAACAAAACAATACGCAGGCTTTGGTGTACAGGGCAGGATCCGCGTTTACAAAGGGAGCTAGCAGAACTTAAAGCAGAAAAGAAAAAAATAATCTGGCAGGCAAAAAGGGATTTGGACAACAACCTATGGGCTAGACTGTTACATGACTCAAAATCGAACAACAGCGCAAGATTCTGGCGCACAATAAACAGCCTAGCCAATCCGAACACTCCAAGAATCAACTCACACTTGACAGAGGAAGCTTGGGCCTCTCATCTGCTGCATCATTTCAATTCTGATCAGAAGCAGAGTACACGCTATATTCTTGAGGCAATCCCTTCCAATCAAAATGTTACACCAGGAAATTACCATCTTTCGTTCACAACTCACCAGATGAAGGCCGATAGCTAAAGGCAAGCGGGAGGGTGCCCCGGGCCCTAATGGGATTCCACCAAGCTTATTAAAAAAAGACCCAGAATACTGGGCTTCCAAACTGTTACCGTTGTTTATTCAAATCGAAAGAGGAAACACCATACCGGACTCTTGGAGGGGTCAATCATATCCCCAATATACAAGAAGGGGGATAAGAACTTTGCAAACAGCTACAGGCTTGTTCCTTTAATCGATGTCAAGGCGAGATATTATGCTGGCCTACTTCTGGAAGACCTTATAACCTGGACAGATGAAAAATCAATAATACCCATCAATCAGGCGGGTTTTTGCAAGGGCATGGGAACACCAACAAACATACTTGCCCTGTCCCTAATGATAGATCGGGCGAAATCAGCAAAACACCCTCTATTCATGTGTTTTATTGACTGTTCATCAGCATTCGATAAATTCGACAGGAGCAAACTATGGCACAAGCTCAAGGATAAAAAAATACCATCCACTCTCCTATACCAGTTAAGTCTTCTCCACACAAATACATGGGTACCAGTCAAGCTAGGAGATGGTAAGTTCCTGTCTCGGAAAATTCCAACAACCATGGGACTCAAACAAGGGTGCATCTTGGCGCCGACACTTTTTAACGTGTACATGTCTGATCTATTGTCAGAACTGGAAACCTGTAACTCTCGCATGCGCCAAAAATAGGAGGGCTGCCACTTTCCAACCTCCTGTATGCAGACGACCTTGTGCTGGTTAGTCGAACCCCCATTGGCCTTCAACATCTATTAGATACAACTAGTAGATATTCAGCAAACCATGGTTTAACCATCAACTACGACAAAACAAAGGGAATGAGCATTCATCCAAGAAAGAAAACCTCTAACTTCCGCTGGTACCTGGCTAACTTAACAATAGAAGTAGTTGACCAATACAAATACTTAGGAGTAATAATAGACAATAGAGGCACACTTAACTCACAAAAAGATGTTATCAAAAGAAGAGGCAATGCTATTGCGGCAGCAATTAAATCTATCAAACATAAAACCACTGGCCCAAATCTTACTCCACTTTTACAAGTCTGGCAAGCGAAGCTCATTCCGTCAATCACTTATGGGAGTGAGTGTCTGAGGGGAAGAGAAGCGGCCATATTAGACAGCAGTGTCTCAAGAGCAGCCAGAATGATTTTTAATCTACCTAAGTATGTTTCACCGGCCCAAATAAGGTTAGAATTCGGCCTACAAAACCAAGATTTAGCCCGCAAAGGAGCTTATGCCAAGAACTGGTACAGGATCAAAAGAGCCGAAGCAGGAACATTGAACTCCTACCTATGGAACGAGATACAACGAAAGAGGGTCTGCCCAACTATGAGCTATCTGATCGCATCAAAAGAGTGCCTGGACCTGGAGGAACTTTGGGCAGCCTCAGGGTCTTACCATTGTTTTAAACAAATAGTAAATAAGACAGTGAAAAAACTTTCCCTATTAGAAGACAAGGCGGCACTCACAGAAAGAACCCACGGATGGTTTGTTGTGCAAAGCTATGTGAAGTCTTCTCCTCAATCTTACCTAGGCATAGGTTTCAATATTAGGAAGAAAGAAAAATATCTTCATCTCCGAATTGGCATTTCACCATCATAGCCGCACCTTCCCCCTTGGAAATGATCTCCGGGTCAGTCGACATGCCGTTTATGTGAGGGAGCCAATGAAAGTGTATTACGCCTTTTATGCATCTGTGGAAAACTACAAGCTGAACACCGTCAATTACTGAAGCCACCCTTTGTAAGGATGGGGATAAGAACCTGCAGACAAGCCGTGATGGCATGCCTCGGAGGTGGAGACGTTCAGCTAGCACGCCGCTTTGTGCAATTTATGGAAGCGGTAGGGTAGAAACTCGGTCGTTAAACACTTCATCATTGCAATAAAAAGACTTTCCAGTGACACCTCACAGCAAATAACATGTATTTAGATTGCCCCTAACTCGGACGACATAAGCTCCAGCAAACAGTCAACAGCAACTTACTGCTGCAGCTGTCCATAAAGCAACTGACAATTGCACACTTACCCCTCCATTGAGAACTGAGTACTCGTTTTATCAAATTTTAAGTCTTCTTGATTTTCTTTTCCTTCCTAAAAATTCTCAGGAACCGAAAAAGGACAGTATTGGCAAATCATTTGAAATTCCGTCAATATACTGAAAGGCTGAAACCCCTTATCAATGTACTGTATTGGACAGCAATTTATAATAATTGCATCACTGATGTTAGCATAATGCACGGATGTTTTATGAAATGTTAGTTTTTTTTAATTAGTCTTAAATCATTGACTTTGCTGCTATAACTTTTCTTTTATGAGAAATTGTAAAGGTTTTAATTGACCAGACAATAAACCACTTACTTACTTACTTACTTACCAGGCCCGCTTGAGGGCGTCTTCTCATGGGGTCCTAGAGGTCTTGTTCCACCAGGCCCCTTTTGAGCTTCTGGCACATAGAACGAGGAAGAGCTGAAGGCCCACTAGTGAGCAGAGCATGAACACAATTTTTCTCCAAGTTAAATCCCTCTGAGTGATTCCAGTTCCTGTCTTCAAAGGTGTGTACGCTCAATGGTCTCTTGGGGGACTGCAAGGCAGGACGGGCAAGTCGCGGGGTAATTCCGTTGTCATTGCCAAAAAGGCATCTCTTTGGCCCGAAGACGGATAAATGCTTATTCAGCAACAACATCCTGTCCTTGGAGAATGGGGTGCAGTGGTGGCTCACTGGCCTTCTAATGCCAACTGGAATGGTGGCGAGCCAAGGGGACGATGAGGTGTGCTTGCCTGGTCCTTCATGCCTCATTCCCTAGATTCAGGGAATGCCTTGTATTACCTCACCTCGGACCACCCATTCACAAGCGGGCAGTGGCGTAGGAAGGGGGCATGATAGAGCGATAGTTGGGGGTCTTCCTGAACCCCTGAGTAGAGAGGCATCGATTCCATCACCTTCCCACCTGGGCTGCTAACATCCACCTCCTACTCTCACCATCTCCTTTTTCCTGCCATGTCCTGGGCAAATCCGTCATTTACTAGTCATCTCACCACCAATGGTGGGTTTCAACCTGGATATAGGCAGCGTCTCTACTCACGTCTAAAGGGACCGACGCTTTTAGGTATGTAAAGACTCACGGGGCGGAAACAGTTTGAAGGAGGTAAGTCTTTATTCAGAGCAATGCCCTGACACCCATGCCGCGTGTAGTATGTTCAGAAGTTCTGCCTCCAGCTGTCTTCCCAACCGCTGCCCATGCCCAAGGTTCTATTCCAGAATGTAAGCTCGTCATAGAACCCTGGGCATGTGCGCGCGGCAAGGAAGAGAGCACGAGGCACAAAGTCAAACACAACAAGGTATATGCCTGTAAGAGATTCATCCTCAGATCATAATTCATAAACAGATGGAGACCGTTTTTTCTTCTGGCGCATTTCGATTGTACAATATTTGTGTTACGAATTAAAAAGGATATTGCCTCGACAAAGTACATAGTACTGAGTGAACACTCGTAGATTTTTATTTAGACAGGAAACCCATACTGTCTACAATGAAGAAAGAAAACACAGGGGGAAACCAGAATATCCCAATCAGATAGGATACATTTAGAGCCTGTTGAGGTGATTGTTACAGATTTTACTTAAAAAGTGATGTAGGCTTCCAATTTTCTGCCTTTTTTTATTTTAAATGTGCATCAAATGTGTGTTGGATTTACACAAGACTTCCTTTATAAGAATAAATATTTCACGTCCCACAAACCCCCCAATGTATAATGCCTCAGCTGATTCACACTGTAGGCATAAAAGTAATTATTTTACCGACTCCGATGAGCACACTGACAGGTGCTGTGGTGGTGCCTCGCCTAGGGATAGCCTCTTTCATCAATCTGCTAAACTCCAGGGCTGGGGTGACTGGCCTGGGATGCTTCAATGCAACGTGCTGCTTCACTTGACTGTGAAATAGCAAGTGAAAGCAAACAGTTTAACTTGCATGATATGGGGGCACGTGAGGCATAACACACACAGGGGACATTCTGAGTAGATGCAGTGGTACTACAGTGGCACAGGAGGCCCAAAATAATAACTCTGTATTAGTAAAAGTGCAAGCTGTCTACAATCCTTTCAATTTCTACTTCATTGTAAATGGGAATGCTGTGAATACTCCCATTTTATATGTCTCGGGGCCTATGCATAAAGCATTTAAGAGTCATAAAAGAGGAATACAACTTCACATATTCATAAGTACCTTTATGAATTGGCCCGAAAAATCTAATTCCTTAATATTAAAAGTGCAAAGAATGCACAGTCCTTCCAGTATTTTACCCTTGTGTATGAATATTCCCATTTTAGATGTTTGGGGCCAATTGGTTAGAGCACTCAAGGCTTCTTGAAGTCGCACTACAGGAGTAAGACGTCATGTACTCATTAATGCCTTCGTGAGTCTATTCCAGGACGTTGTCATTACTCCTGGGTATGGCTTGGATGACGAATCACTAGAAGGAACCCCTGCCTCCCTTGAAAGTTGACGTACAGACGTGGAGTGCTGGTCATTGGCTGAGTTCATGTCATGATGCTGACAGACCATGAGGGAACCCCAGCCTCCCTTGAAAGTTGGCGTACAGACGTGGAGTGGTGGTCTTTGGCTGAGTTCATGTCATGATGCTGACAGACCATGAGGGAACCCCTGCCTCCCTTGAAAGTTGACGTACAGACGTGGAGTGCTGGTCATTGGCTGAGTTCATGTCATGATGCTGACAGACCATGAGGGAACCCCAGCCTCCCTTGAAAGTTGACGTACAGACGTGGAGTGCTGGTCATTGGCTGAGTTCATGTCATGATGCTGACAGACCATGAGGGAACCCCAGCCTCCCTTGAAAGTTGGCGTACAGACGTGGAGTGCTGGTCATTGGCTGAGTTCATGTCATGATGCTGACAGACCATGAGGGAACCCCTGCCTCCCTTGAAAGTTGGCGTACAGACATGGAGTGCTGGTCATTGTCTGAGTTCATGTCATGATGCTGACAAACCATGAGGGAACCCCAGCCTCCCTTGAAAGTTGGCGTACAGACGTGGAGTGGTGGTCTTTGTCTGAGTTCATGTCATGATGCTGACAGACCATGAGGGAACCCCAGCCTCCCTTGAAAGTTGGCGTACAGACGTGGAGTGCTGGTCATTGGCTGAGTTCATGTCATGATGCTGACAGACCATGAGGGAACCCCAGCCTCCCTTGAAAGTTGGAGTACAGACATGGAGTGGTGGTCTTTGGCTGAGTTCATGTCATGATGCTGACAGACCATGAGCGAACCCCAGCCTCCCTTTAAAGTTGGCGTACAGACGTTGAGTGGTGGTCTTTGGCTGAGTTCATATCATGATGCTGACAGACCATGAGGGAACCCCAGCCTCCCTTAAAAGTTGGAGTACAGACATGGAGTGGTGGTCTTTGGCTGAGCTCATGTCATGATGCTGACAGACCATGAGAACAGAAGCAGCCATCAGTCTGGATGGCGGTTGAAACATGACTCGTTACACCTTCATGACATGAAGCCACCAGGCAGGTGGACCTCTAGAGAAATGCGAAACTATCTGGAGGGTCCTTGAATGGTAGCTAGACATATTTTAGTTCTGAATTCTGTTGGCTCAGCAGATGAGGGGCTACACTAATCAAGACATCTATTGAATAGAGAATTTAAGCCGAATATAGAGGTACGATGGATGACAAATTGATATGCTCCTACGATACTTATATGATGTGTTATCAAGTACCTGATGAACTTGGTTGTTTTACATCCTCTTTCATGTTCTACCTATGTGTGGTTTGCACAGATAGCATGTCTGGGTGCATTGGGTGTTATCTGGGTTATCCTACCATCTTGCCTTCTTTCACCACCACCTGCAGGTCTGCCGGCTTGCTCTGGAAACCCACTCTGATAAGACTGGTGATTCTGATGAAATCTACCTTTTATTTTACAGATACGACACAAATATTTCATAGCCAGGATGGAGGACAGACATTTGGTGAGTGTGTCACAGATATCTTTGCTGAATTGCAGCCTTGGATTGATTGTCTTGTCGGGCAATAGGACGATGCCAGAAGGGCTAGCGCTCGAAAGGTTGGGCAATGAAAGTTTGTTTTTGGGCCAAGGAGGGCTGATTTGGTAGCATGGCTTTCCCCCTCACTCGGAGTGTTACAGTAAACTAAGAGACCTGGGTTGCCACAGAGGCAGGTAGGAGGAACACACAACACAAACGCACACACAATCTGCAGGGTTCCATGGCGTCACCTCCTTGTCTTTGCTTGCTAAACTTGTTGGCTAGTTCTGCTGAGAGAGGACAGTTGAGCTGAAAGGGACCTTTCCATAGTAATTTAGATAAGGTTCTCCATTATATCTCACAAGGAGATACTCTAATGGGTGAACTTATGTATTTCAGCAGCATTTGACTAGAGTCTCCTAGATCCCATGTCCTGCATCATCTCAGCACCTTTAGTGTCCCCCCAATTCCCAGACCCCACTTCAAATCAAAGTCTTCATGCGCACTTTCAGTATAATGTAAAGACAGTGCCTAGCCATCCAATCAGCACAGCGCTATTCGAGTAACAGAACAGCATCACATTGCATTCACAAAGTTTATTCAACACCCCTATTAACGGTGAGTAGGATACACTGATACTGTGATAGAGCAAAGTATTCCACTTTCTAACAGTTTGGCATCACCATGGTGCATAAGTAACAAGAGTAGATTGGCCCCACACCTTTGAGATTACCTGGATCCATCAAACCTTTTAACAAATGAGCACAGGGCCAGAGCCACAAACCGCATTGTGTAGTACGCAAAGTAGTACTACATTAATAGTACTTATGACAAAACACAATTCAGAAACCTATGGTTGCAAATCTCCTTACTACAGCCCTAGAAGTGACAAAACAGAAGTAAATGTATCCCAGCCCAGCCTTGGCATACATTAAGCACCACCCATTGCTAATCACAGCTACAGCAACACACTCCCATAAACAATAAGGGAGGCAGGACCTTAAATTAACAACTCATATGAAACACTGTTAAATAAAAGTAATTTGACTTTAAAAAGTATATATATATATATAAACTGAAAAAAACAAAGGTTAAAGTTACATTATTGTTGGGTGAAAATTTCAGTGACAAAATAATGTTTTGAACTAAAAAAAAACATTGAATTTCGCCAGATATAGTTATAGTTAGCTCAAATAATTATAACTGCTGCCTTTATAACTTGCGCCCCTGCCATGCACAGTTTTCTCATTATTAAGTTCATTGCACATGTTGCAGTGATATTATCAATGATGTAATAGATGTCATGAGTGATGTAATATGTTCAGTAAATAGCAATGCATTGTGAGGGCACGAGTTATAGTTACCTTAGGGCACAAGCTATTTAAAGTTTTTTTAACTCGTGCGCCTCCACACTTGGGGGCATATGAACAACAACCGGCGATAATTATCGCTGAGCGCACTTAGCGCTCGGATAATTATCGCCGGCTAGCGCCGATTTCTATCGCTGAGATAGCGTGCTATTAGTTACGCTTATCTCATCGGCTATAAAAATCCTAGCGCTAACTGGCTAACGTGAGATTATCACTGGAAACCCAGCGATAATCTCACGTTAGCTAGTTGATAGGGACTCACAAACTTAGCCATGATATCCACCTTCCATAGGATATCATGACTAAGTCAGTCCTGAAGCAGGTGTTAGGAAAGTAGCGATAACAGGGGTTATTGCTACTTTTCCTGACGCTATGCTTCATAGCGTGGGGCTTGATGATAGGAGAAATGTCGCTTAGCGACATTTCTCCTATCATGTCAGGTCAGGAACGCCCACTTTGCATCTCATTAGAGATGCAAAGCTGGGCGTTAGAAATCCCCACGCTAAAGCAAGGTTTCACGCGTTAGCGTGACCTTGCTAATATAGCGATAAAATTATCGCCGCTTTTCGGCTGAAAACGGGCGCTAAAGCGGGGATAACTTTTTATCGCCTCGTTGTAAATATGCCCCATAGTGTGCTGGACTCGGTACTCACACTATATCACCTGGAACTTGCACCGTCTCCATGCACTGCTTATAACTTTTCATATTGTATTACTAATACCATCAAAAAAATTGCATTTACAAAAACACTAATGACATTGCAAAATAAATTGCATAGTGGTGAGTTATAGTTTAAAAAAAAAACTTTATTGACCTGTTTCAGAGTTAGCACAATAAATTTTCCAGCTCCAATATAATGGTATTTGTAGCAATACAGTGCATGATACAGCGATTCGCGCGTTTCACAGCATTTATCCGCGTGTGTATTTATTCAGCCTGGACCATCAGCGCTGCAAGTACATGGTCTCCACCCTCGCCTCTCGTAACACCAATTGTCTCGTTACTACAGTGCATTGCAAACTGCATTATGAAAAGAAAAACATACATTCAATTTAAATATCACATTTCTGTGTCTGATGCACAATTTCTATTTGATCAGCCAATGCCCACAGGCACAAGTCCGCGTTCCAGCTGTGTGGTAGGCTGAGGTTGTGCAGTTGCCGTGTATTTGTTTAAAAGGGGCCCAAATGTCCCGCGGGCGGGATGTACTGAGCAGAGTCGAGGCATAAAAATCATAGTTGATGTTGCAATATGCAAGACTGCTCAGCCATTCCTTGCACGTCAGGGCAGCCTTTCGCCCCCATTTGAGTGCTATCTCTCTTTTGGCCAGCAATAACCCCAAAGCAGTGAATTTCCGGACTGGATTTGGGATATTCGTCACGTACCCCAGCAATGCAACCTCTGGAGTAGGTTCGAGGTCTAAGCCTATCATTTCCCCGAGGGTACGATAGATTTCGGCCCAATACTTGTTTATTTTGCAACAGGTCCAGGTGAGGTGTACAAAATCTGCGCATGGGGATTTACATTTTAAACAACAGTGGGGTCTGTCTGGGTCTATTTTATGTATCATCTCAGGGGTAATATATATTCTGTGCAGAAATTTGAAATGGATTAGTTTATGGCGGCTATTCAAGGAGACCTCTTTGGTTTGTAGGCAGCATGCAGCCCATTGGTCATCAGTAATAGGGTGGCCTAAATCTGCCTCCCAAGCGGCCCTTATTTTAGCATCGCGTTTTGGAATTATATCAACACATACCCAGTATAATTTGGAAACCAGATGGTCCCCATTGGTACTATCCAGGACTGTGGAAAGTGGGGTGAATGGATCAGGTTCGACGGGAAAGCCAGGGATCTTAGCTCTCAGAGTTGCGCGAAGGCGAGTAAGTACAAATTTGTCCATGAATGATACCTCATTGAACCTATCTCTGTCAGAAACAGAAAAAACTTGGCCCTCAAGGTAAAAACCCCCAATAGTGGTCATGTCGAACCGAGAGAGAGTGCGCTGCAGTGGTGAGTTATAGTTAATGTTGTGTGCCTATCGAGTTCAATATACTGTGCATGGAGATGAGCGAGTTGACATATTTGAAGGTGTTGCATACATTATAAATTAAAGTGTAAGTATAAGTTTAGAATGCATAATTTTTGGGTAGTTTAATTTGGTTTGTATCTAATAAATAAATAAAATTATAGTAATTTAAAGTTTGAATAGAATTATAGCAATTTAAAGGTGATGCTTACATTATCAATTCAAGGCATAACTATGACTAGAATTTGTAATATTTGTGTAGTTTAGGTCTGGTTTGTATAGAAAGAATAAATAAAGTGTTCCTAACTATAACAAAGGTTTCATCATTGTATTTTTTCATTGAATGTTAACTTTTTAAATTTTAATAAAAATGTGTTTCAAAGCGTACAGATTTGTGTTGTCGAGTGGAGTGTCATTAAGTACAGTGTCGTACAGAAGAATGGAGGACAGTGTTATACACTGTAGTGTCGTAGACTGTAGTCTACTGGAGTGGAGTACAGTGCAGTGTAGTACAGTGGCGTGGCGTGGCGCACAATCAAATATCAAAAGGTGGAGTGGTGTACATTGGAGTGACGTTGAGTGGAGTATGGTACAGTGCCCTGACGTACAGTGGAACACTGTAGAGTGGAGTGTTGTAGAGTGGAGTGGTTTAGAGTGAAATTGCATAGCGTGGCATAGAGTGGAGTAGTGAAGAGTGGAGTGGCATGGAGTGGAGTGAGGTAAAGTGTAGTTTTGTGAAGTGGAATAGTGTAGAGTACAATGAAAAGGTGTACAGTGGTGTGGTGTTCAATGGAGCGAAGTACAGTGGAGCGGCATCGGATGTAATAGCGTTGAGTGAATTGGCATACACTGGAGTTCTGTACAGTGAAATAGCATACAGTGGAGTAGCGTTGAGTGTAGTGGCATACAATTGAGTGTCGTAGAGCAGAATAGTGTAATGTGTAGAGTGGAGTGCGGTAGAGGGAGTGGCAAATAGTGGAGTGGCTTACAGTGGAATAGCATACCAGGGAGTGGCTTATAGTGGAGTGGCATAGCGTGGAATAGCATGGAGTGTAGTGGCATACAGTAGAGTTGCATACAGTGGAATAGCGTAGAGTGGGTAAGAGTGGAGCGTTGCACAATAGAGTGGACTTGCCCGGAGTGGCCGAGACTGGAGTGGTGGAGAGTACGGTGGTGTGAAGTGGAACAGCGTAGAGTGGTGTGTTGTAGAGTGGAGTGGGGTAGAGTGAAATGACAAAGTGGAATGACGTTACGTTTTGTGGCATAAAGTGGAGTGCCATATAGTGAAGTGGCATACAGTGGAGGAGCGTAGACTGGAGTGGTGTAGAGAAGAATAGCGTTCAATGTAGTGGCAAACAGTGGAGTGGCGTACAGTGGAATAGCATAGAGTAGAGTGGCACACAGTGGAGTACCATACAGTGCAGTGGTGTAAATAGTAGTGGCGAAGAGTGAGTGGCTGTAGAGTGTATGGGTTCTGTAGAGTGGAATGGGTTAGGTGCAGTGGGGTAGAGTCTAGTGGCGTTAACTTTCATAGTGTAGAGTGGAGTAACATTGAATGGAGTGTCGCAGAGTGGAATCGCATAGAGTTTATTGGCTTAGGGCGGAGAAAGATAGAGTGGGGTGACATACAGTTGAGTAGTATAGAGTGAACTGGTGTAGAGTGGAATAGCGTTGACTGTAGTGGTGTACAGTGGAGTGAAGTAGAGTACAGTGACATACAGTGGAATAGCATAGAGTGGAGTGGCGTACGGTAGAATAGTGTACGGTGGAGTGGCAATGAGTTGAGTGGGGTACACTGAAATAGCGTATAGTGGAGTGGTATACAGTGTAATAGCATAGAGTGTACAGGGGCAGCTGCTATCTAACTCTGGTGGGGGCAGTTTGGGGAGGGAATGAAAAACAAATTAAACACTTACCTGTGTGCTGCAGCCTCCTCTTGGTTCTCTTCGCCCTCTTCCAGGGCAGGAATAGGAAGCACCCGGGCTCCCCATAGCCAATCACAACGCTGCAATGCAACATTGTGATTGGTCTGAATGCCGTATTTCGGCGCTCAGACAGGCAGTGGGAGCCTGGGCATGTTCTCCACCCAGGCTGTACTGTAGCCTGGGTGGAGAACATGCAAAGTGCGCATGACGGATTGGCCAGCCCGAGACGGCTGGTCAAACCGCCATGTGAACTTAAGAGAGTGTGAACCACTCTTCCTCCAGCTCCTCTGTCAGAGCCCAGCCCCACCCCGCCCCAACTCAGATGAACAACAACGGGAAAATAAAATGATAATAACAATGAGTTATCATTTAATTTTTTTCGATTTTGACCTGCTCAGTGGGGCGGCACTCCTCTGCCTTAGCGGAGGAGCGGTCCCTGAGAGTGTAATGGAATTGAGTAGAGTGGCGTCCAATACAAAAGCATAGAGTGGAATTCAGTGGAGTAGAGTGGTGTAAACTCGAGTGACATCGAGTATAGTGGCGTACAGTGGAGTGCCATACAGTGAAATAGTGTACAGTGGATTGGTGTAGAGGGGAGTGCCATACAGTGAAATGGCATAGAGTGTAGTGTAGTAGAGTGGAATAGCGAAGAGTGGAGTAGCGTACAGTGGAGAGGTATATGGTGCAGTGGCATTCAGTGGAATACCATAGAATGGCACTGCGTAGATTGGAGTGGCGCACAGTGGAATAGCATAAAGTAGGGTGGCGTAGAGTGTAGTTGCATACAGTGGAATAGCATGTAGTGGATTGGTGTGGAGTGGAGTACAGTGTAGTTGCATGGAATGGAGTGGCAGAGAGTAGAGTGGCATGAAGTGGAGTGGCATAGACTGGGTTGGGGAGCGGTGGAGTGGCGCAGAGTGGAGCAGTGTACAGTGGAATGGTGTAGAGTGGAGTGGTGTAGAGTGGAGTGTTGTAGAGTGTTGTGGCTTACAGTGGAGTGGGGTAGGGTGGAGTGGTGTGTGGAATAACGTACAGTAGAGTGGCGTAGAATTGAGATTAGGGTGGAGTGAGATATAGTGTAGTGGCGTTCACTGGAGTGGTATAGAGTGAAGTGGTGTAGAGTTGAATAGCATAGAGTGAAGTGGAGTAGAGTGGAGTGGCGTACAGTGGAGCAGCATACAGTGGACTAGCGTACACTGGAGTGGGGTAGTGTGGAGTGGTGTAGAGTGGAGTTGAGTAGAGTGGAGTGGCTTAGAGTTTAAAAGCATAGAGCAGAGTGGTATAGAGTAGAGTGGCATTGAGTGGAATAAGGTACAGAGAAGTTGTGTACAGTGGAAAAGAATAGAGTGGAGTGGTGTAGAATGGAGTGGTATAGAGTGGAATAGCGTAGAGTGTAGTGTCGTAGAGTAGAGATGCGTACAGTGCAATATCATAGAGTGGAATAGAGTAATGTGGAGTGGCTCAGAATGGAGTGGTGTGGCGTACAGCAGACTAGCGTAGATTATAGTGACATAGAGTGAAGAGCCATAGAGTGGAGCAGCATATATAGAAGTGGTGTAGATTGGAATAATATTGAATGTAGTGGCATACAGTGGAGCGGCATACAGTGGAATAGCATAGAGTGGTATGGCATTGAGTGGAGTGGCGTACAGTGGAATAGCGTATAGTGGAGTGCCATAGACTGGAGTCATGTACACTGGAATAGCATCTAGTGGAGTGGCATACACTGGAGAAGTATAAAGTGGATTGACATACAGTGAAATAGCATAGAGTGGATTGGCGTATACTGGAGTGGGGTGCAGTGGAGTGGTGTAAAGTGGGGTGGTGCACAGTGGAGTGGTGAAGAGTGTGTGGTGTAAAATGTAGTTGCATTCAGTATGGGATAGTGTACAGTAGAGTAGTGCAGTGGAGTGGTGTAAAGTGGGGTGGTGCACTGTGGAGTGGTGAAGAGTGTGTGGTGTAAAATGTAGTTGCATTGAGTATGGGATAGTGTACAGTAGAGTAGTGTAGGCATAGAGTGGAGTGAGGAATAGTCTAGTGGCGTACACTAGAGTGGTGCAGATGAAGTGGTCTTGAGTGGAATAGCGTAGAGTGGGGTGGTGTGGTGTACACTGGAAAGAGTACATTGGAGTGGGGTAGAGCAGATAGAGTTGAATAACGTAGAACAGAGTAGCGTAGACTAGAGTGGCGTAGAGTGGAGTGGCCTACAGTCACGTAATGTATATTGGAGTGAGGTACAGTGTTGTGGTGTACAGTGGAATAGCCTAGAGTGGAGTGGCGTGGAGTGGTGTAGAATGGACTGGCATAGAGGCGAATAGCGTAGATTGTAATGTTATAGAGTAGAGTTGCATACAGTGTAATAACAGAGTGGAGTAGAGTACAGTAGAGAGTTGTAGAGTGGAGTGGCATAGACTGAAATTTCGTAGAATGGAGTGGCGTAGAGTGGAGTGGCGTACAGCAGAATAGCATATAGTATAGTGGTATAGATTGGGATGCCATAGAGTGGAGTGGCACGCAGGGGAATAGCATACAGTGGAGTGTGTAGAATAGAATAATGTTGAGTGTTGTGGCGTAGAGTGGAGTGATGTAGAGTGGAGTGCCACATAGTGAAATAGTGGAGTGTCGTACAGTGGAATAGCGTAGAGTGTGGTAGCATACAGTGGAGTGGCGTACATTGGATTACTATAGAGTGGAGTGGCATAGAGTGGAGTGGTGTACAGTGTAATACTGTACAGGGGAATGTCGTGGAGTGGCGTACAGTGGAGTGGCACGGCGTGGAGTGGTGCAGAGTGGAGTGGCGTAGTGTGGAATGGCGTGGAGTGGAATAGTGTACAGTGGAATGGTGTACACTGGAGTGGCGTAGAGTGGAATAGCGTACATAGTAGAGTCGTAGAATAGAGTTGCATAGGGTGGAATAGTGTAGAGGGGAATAGTGCACATGGGAGGGGCTTACAGTGTAGTGGTGTAGACTAGGGTGACGTAGAGTGTAGTAGTATATAGTGGAGTGGTGTAGAGTGGAGTGGTATATTGAAATAGGGTAGAGTAGAGTGGTGTACAGTGGATTAGAGTGGAGTAGTGTATAGTGGATGTGAGAAGTTGGCCTGATATATGCTGTCCACTAGCTATAGTGGGCACCTTATATCAGTCCAAACAACCCCTTATTGGTTATAGGTTAAAGACAACCTTTATTGAAAGCTATCCTAGTGGTAGCTATGGAGAGCAGCCTTCAGGCTAAGTCTTGAAGGAATGTAAAGCAGCTTGTTTTACCAGTCTATAATCTCTTGAGTCACTAAATGAAAGATATCCACACCAGGTATATATATAAAATATATGTATTTATTACTAAACACACCCTCCTAGTCTCTTTATGAGACTAGAGGTCAAAACACATAAGTCACACTTCTATAATCACAGTAAAATAGCACAAATTCACGTCAGGCCTTAGGGGCGAGCCAAACCATATACGAAAATAGTGGTATAAGAACCCGACTTAACTAGACACAAGGCATAGAGCCTGTAGAATCACTGGGACCCCAAGGAACCACCCAAGGTAGTGACACAGGGGACCCACGGGGTCCGTGTGCAGTGTGTGAACACAGCCGCGAGCTCCCGTTAGCTTCTATGGGGAAAGTCGCGGTTAGATTTTTAAAGATTAGGGACACTTAGAAAGGAGTCAGAACCAAACCCTTTTGGACTTAGGAAGTTCTAGGGCTAGCACCCACGGGAGCACTGGAGTACTTGTGTTACTTCACCCAGGGAAGCCGGGTGCATATGTGTCTTTTGGTGTCGGGTCGCATCGTCGATTTCAATGGGAGCCGGCGAAGAAGTGCTGCTGCCGTGAAGATGCGAAGTTTCCGAAGAGATCCAAGCCTGGATCGAAGATGAGAAGAACCTGAAAGCAGAGGGGACAGAGTTTGGGTCACTTGCCAGTGACCAGGAAGGCGATGAGCAGATGCCCACCGATGTTGGGTGATTTCAGGTGAAGGAGGTGAAGCTTGACTCTTCATCCACGAGGACCAGGAGGCGTCGAGGATGACCAGGAGCTGGATTAGAGCTGTCCCACAAAGGATGTCGAGTGCTGCAGCATCGGTGCCCGGATTGGACACAAGCTTGGCAACAGCAACCCACGCAGAAACGAGAAAGATGCTTCGGTGCAGGTCTGTGGGACTCACCACTTGGTAGGGAGTTGGGGCACGTCTGGAGCAACCAGGAAAGCCCAAGGAAATATAAAGGTACCCCCTCAGGGACCCACCAGTCAACGGACCCGGGATCGCGAAGGGAACTCAAGACAAAACACAAAATGGCGGAATGACCAGGCTGACAATCTTCAGTGGATTCAGTGCTCAAGGTGGGGGCTACAAGTCACCAAGCACGACTTCAAGAGAGGTCGAGAAGTCAATGCACTTGCAGAAATGCACGGTGACCAGGAGTTCCGGTTCCACGCTGCTCACGAAGGCTGCGGGTCTCAGCTTTGCTGGGGACTCGGGTCGGCCTCCGAGATGTCTGGAAATCCTCTACCAGGGCTGAAAATACTTCGGAGTCCGGCGGGAGCTTCGATGATGCAGACCGGCAAATTGCTTCGTTGGTGCATGCCAAGCAGGGGAGTCACTCCTTGACCCCAAAGGAGATTTCTTCAGTCCTTTGATCTTGAGCAGAGCGTCGAAGGTCCAGGATTCAGCTTCAGAGTTTTGTCCAGGGTAATCTAAAGTCCTAAGGACAGGGGTCCCATACTTATACTAAGGTAGGGGGTTGGACATACTCTGGGGACCCACCTATGGGAGGGTTTGGAAAGAGGGGTGGCTACACCCATTTCCTTTGTCCAGTTTCGCGCCAGAGCAAGGGCTGGAAGCCCCTGAGCCGGTTCAAGCTGGATTATGCACAGGGACACCAAATGTGACCCCAGTGCAGAACTTCAAAGCACTCAGAGAGTGCTCCCACCCAGCCCCAATACACATAAGCCTGTTACACCTCCCTGTGACAGGAAACCTATTGTCCAGGTCACCCCTGCCGGAGTTTCGGTCAGCAGCAAGAGGCCAGACCCGTGTCTGTGGCTGCAGCATCCATTTTGTGATGCCAGGGCTCTATTAAGTTTCTACCGGGTCTGCCAGTGCTGTCATGTCTCTCCCTCTACAAGGGTGAGATCATACTCCCACACCGGTTACTGGTGTGGGGGTATGATTCCAAGGTGTTTGACACCAAACACGACATGTTTCCGTGCAGCCAGTCCAAAGTTAGCATTTACAATTCGGTTATAATGCACTTAAGAGTATATGGTCAGGCTGCACTACAAACAGCATCAGAGAAGGGTCTCCGAACGCTGCAGAGGGGCTCTGCTCATGCAGGGGCACACTCTCACATAAAACCAAGCACTCTGCCTCCAGGATTGATAAGGCCTGCCATAGGAGTGACTTATAGGTTTATATGTGTGTATATATATAGTGATATAGGTAACCTATAGCACATTAAGTGGTGCATGCACCACATTACCAGGCTGCAGTAGCAGATCTGTGGTGTCATTTTGGGTGGCTTTCCAGGGGTGGCATAATACATGCTTCAGCCCCTGGTAGGCCTCTGGGGTACCTATGCCCTGGGTACATAGTATACCATATACTAGGGGCTTACAAGGGCACCTCAGATCCAATCTGTAATGTACCTAAAGTGCATGGAATCATTTTAAAGAGGCAGCTAGGCTGGGGCCCTGAATGGCAGGGTCCCAGCCAGACTAAAGTCGAAAAACAGTGAAACACCAGCAAAAAGTGGGGGTAAACATGTGAAGCAGATCCTACTCTCCTACAGTGGATTTGCGTAGAGTGGAGTGGCATCTAGTGTAGTGATGTAGAGTGGAGTGGCGTAGAGTGTAATTGCATAGAGGGAAGTGGCATAGAGTGGAGTGGAGTGGCATAGAGTGGAGTGTGGCAATTGAAACCGGTGTAGTGTGAAAGTGGGTGAACAGATGTGTATGTAATGTGGTAGGAACATAGATAATGAGGTGTTTTTGGTAGTAGGTGTAAATAGTATAAGTAGTGTTAAAGGTATAAGTTTTAAAATACTTAGAAATATTGTAATTGTAATTATATAGGGTTTACACTTTTATGCAAGTAGCACTCTACTCCAGAACCCAGGGTGGATTACTATAGGGAAATATAAGTTGTTAATAGGAGCAATGGACATGTGAGTCTGTTAATTGGATTAAATAGGATAAAGGAAGGATAGAGGAGGGAATCGGGCTTCAGAAAACGTTGCAGCATAGAGACAGCGATCTTGAATGTCATAGACTACATCCACAAGTCCCTCGATAGGGATCAATGCTGTCTGCTCGTACTCTTGGACCTATCGGCAGCCTTCAACGCGGTTGACCACAATCTACTCGTTAAGGCACTGCAAGAAAGAGTTGGAGCGGACGAGGTGGTCCTAAAATGGTTCACCTAGTTTCTATAGAATCGCATCCAAAGAATACAAATCAATAACTTCTTGTCCGACTCACACTCCGTCAGCAGGGGTGTACCGCAGGGATCAGTTCTCTCTCCGCAACTCTTTAACATCTATATGGAACCCCTCAACTCCATCCTCAAAAAAAAAAACATCCCTTTCCACCTATACGCGGACGACGCCCAGATCTATTTTGAAACCTCCTCTATGGAAGACATTCATAGACTAAACCACACTCTAAGGGAAGTCCAGCACTGGCTAACACTCAACCACTTGAAACTGAACCAGGACAAGACAGAAATCCTGCTAATTTCCAATAATTTTGATGTAATAGTACGGGGACCACCACGTTCTATACTGTTCTACACCCAGGTCCCAGTGATTTTGGGTAAACCCTTCTTTATAACCATTTCCAATAAGGCGCACAACCCCCAAGTCACAGAATGGATAAATGCAATTGATGCCCTCAACTGCAACCTCACCCTGACCGACTCAGTTAAATCACTTAGAATCACTCTGGATCCAAAATTGAACACGACCAAACACATTAAGAACTCCGCCAAGAATGCATTCCTCAACCTTAAACTGCTCAATAAAATAAAACCATTCATCCCTCCCAGCAATCTCAAACAAGCCACTCAGTCCCTGGTGCTTTCCAGACTGGACTATGGGAATGCAACCCTCACAGGAACGGCAAAATCCCACTTAGCCCCTCTGAGAGCAACTCTAAATGCAGCAGCCAGAATGGTCACCGGAGTGAAGACATTTTAACACATTTCACCGGCACTCAAAGATTTAAAATGGCTCCCAACTGAAATGCGTACCAACTTCAGAACGGCCTGCCTCACGCACAAAGCCCTGCACACTGGGAAGTCCGCCTACCTGGCCGCCAAACTCAAGAAAGCCGGCCAGACAAGGACCCTCAGGAGCTCAAACACCTTACTCCTCATCACCCTGAAAATGCACAAACAAAAAGCTTCTTCTCGATCCTTCTCTGGAAATGCTCCAAGAATCTGGAACTTCATCCCAGTCTAACCCCTCCTTCAAAAGGCAGCTCAAAGACCTCTTCCTCAATCGCTCCATACCGGATAGATAGCTGCCGCTTGAATGCAGACTCTTGCCCACCACACCATCCAGTCACCCTAAGTTTAAGAACTCTACCTCACCCATCTACCAACTTAGTCCTGCCTCACCCCTGTATATAACACCCCTTAATTTTGTAACTTTTTGGATATTAAAGCTGCATTCTGTTCTGGGACTCTCGACTCGCAGCGAATCAATATGTATACTATTGTTACGTTTTTGTATTGATTTTCCCATCACCTTTGTTGTAAAGCGCTTTGGAAGATCACAGTAGTAAAATTACGTTTGGGATGAGTTAGAGAATGAAGTGAAGGATATATTGAACAAGTGTAGACTGAGACATAGAGTAGTGAATTGGAGAGAATTTATGTTTTTTTATCTACACTGGGAGTGAAGTAATAAATATATAGATACATAACTACATTAAAAGGTAATTACATATATAGAAAATAGTAAAATTATATAAAACTGTATTCAATAAAATCCCATATCTATATGCATGGACAAATATTTAGAAACTCAGGCTTTCACTTGTTGCTGTACATAAAGCGAATTCATTTATTTTTATTAATATTATTTGGTAATTGTATGTGCCTTTGTATTTTTTGAAATATACTTATATTTCTTTATTTGATATTTCCCACACTATTTTAATAGTGAAGCACTTATATATACAATTGTTATGATCATAAGTTCACATTGTGATAAATAAAATAAAACAGATAACCATAGTACATAATCCAATGACATATAAGTAGACTAGGCAGTGACCTACATACATGTTAAGCATACAAAATATATATTTCTTATCCATAAGTAATATATACATTTTATAAGAATGTCTATGTTTTTTAAACCATAAGTAGTATATACATTTGTAAAAAGAAAGAAATGCACATATCTAATACATACATATACATATACATTTATATTACATATACATTTATGTTTTGAATATGTTGGTCATGTAGGAAAGAGCCAACCTAGTAACAATGTTGTCTGCCCAATGTTGTCTGCCCGCTGTCAGCCATGATAGTGAATATGGTCTCTTTTCTAAAAGGAATTATAGAGAACTTTGTAACAAAACTTACATTGTATAATACACATTGGTCCTGTTGTACTTAAAAGAACATTGATATATCTGTGGATGTGACAGTTTGTGTGCTGGGGGCTTCAAAACAGAATTGAAAGTATGGTTGATGTTATAGCACACGCTGTTAAGAGGCTCTGTTACTGTTGAAGGGACATCATTGCGTGACACCGCCCATCAGCCACACAGTATATGTGTTCTGGACCTTGAAGACATATTTGTATCCTTTCCATGTTAGGCCACCATACTTGTAAAAGTTATTTCAATGCAACGACTTCTTTTTGCAGTTCTTTAGGCCTGGTGGTTTCAAGCATGGACGTAACTCAGTCATCCCATTTGAGAACTGCTCAATGTGGGGTATTTACAACAACTATTTTATTCTCATTTAGAATAGTGCAAATTCTTGGCAGAGTAATTACCAGGAGGTAATAGTGCCCACTAATTGGCTCACATGTATTATATGAAAGAAGAATGGAACATGAATTGGGGACCAAACCTGGGTATTGCCAGTCACATATCCCAAAATCCAGTGTGTTAACTCACTAAGCTCAACATTCTGAGACCTGCACATGTGTGCAGTCTCAAATAAGCAATGCCCCAATGTATATATAATATGTTGTGCCATGGTATACCACTGTAACTATGCTGTATACTGTGGTACATGCAAATGAGAAGACAGTCTCATTGGCTAATGGCTGTCTTTACAAGGCAGCCATGTCGTTTTCAGCACACTTTCATTGCATTCTGGGTTAGAGCCTTATCTGTAGGTAAGTATTAGGTTTAATTGTTGTTTAGCAGTTTACCATGAACTGCACCTTTAAGAAAATGTAAGAAGTGAGGTAATTTGTAGGTATAACCACGGTACTCTGTAGACTTTTTGCCAAGCTTTAAACATGTAAAAAATGTAAAATACACTGTACTACTCTACATTTGTAAAATATAGGGTAGTACAGAGTATTTTTAATTTTTTACATATTTATTTAGTTATTTATGTATTTTAAGTACCGCAGTACTTCCGAGGAAGTGCCACAGTACTCCGAATATTTGTTTTAAAATATGTAAAAACCTATAGTTTTCCCTACCTATTACCATTTTATTAAAGTGGTACTAGGTAGGGACAAATATGAAGCGTAATACTTACCTATATCCATGGGCATAATGCAAAACACAGTCAAAGTGTGCCTAACACAACATGGATGCATTTTTGTAAATGCAGTCATTAGTCATTCACATAAAGCCTTGTCATTGCTATGTATTTGCAGTTGACATGTAGCAATATTTTAAAATGTTGTGATTCATACAATCACAGGGTAAGCCCTGCAATATGGTATTGGACCATATTCTAGACCGCTTTGCTTCGCCAGAAGGCTTTTTCCAACTCGTAAAAGAGGTTTTGTGAATCATTATGACTCTTGACACAGATTTGAGAAGGTAAACTTCAGTGGGCCTAACCCGGTGACTGTAGCCAAACTGCACTCCATAGTGGTCAGCCTGAAAGTGTGACTTATACCTGCAGTTAGAAATATATAACAAGGGGGGAGGATTCTATGAGGTTTTCAGAGGCCGGAATCATATAGTAACTTTTTTATAGAACAAATACCTCTGACACCATCGATCACGTTTTTTACTTATCTCAGCAAGCCTATTTATTGACTGCGAGTCATCTTTCGTTTATACAAATATTGGATTCTTTGAAACAGAAAGAACACTTCTTCATTGTGCCAAATACATGTCCTTTACATCAAACATTGACAACACTTTATACAAACATTGAAAAATACTTTACATTTTACACATTGACTTGATAACGAATCTACAGACATAGACAAGAAATACTTTCAACAAGTAAGGAAATTGTTACACTACAGTACTCAGATATCCCTTTTTATCAGATGCGGGGACTCAAACTTATTGTTGCCTCTACGTTAGTTACTTTTTTCGGTCCTATGCAGGGTCAAAGAACACTATTCAAAGTTCGTTATACAGAGCATTGACTGGATGGATTGTTTTTGCTCTCCTGGGGACGAAGATGTCTAATTGCTATCCCAAGTGTGTCTCGTTCTCTGCTAGCCGACGCGTTTCAACCTATGGTGTAGTGGACCTATGTTCTGGTCCAATCTCACTTTGGACAGTTGGAATCTCTTGTTGTTCTTAAAATGGTGGATGCCGACTCGTCTCTTGTTCGGTGTTTCCCTCAACTGCGTCTTCTGCTGCTGGAAATCATTCCGTTTCGGAAACGGATTGGACCAGAACTATATGTCAGTCCCCTTTCCCCACGAACTGATCTAATAGGCAAAGAAGACGACAGTAATTCACAACTGTTAGTACAAGAAAGATGTCCATTCGGAACCATATATGAGCCCTGACGAAGACCTTTTGAATAAAACATAGGTCCACTACACCATAGGTCGAA
The DNA here is from genome assembly GCF_964204655.1 of Triturus cristatus. Taxonomy (NCBI): domain Eukaryota; kingdom Metazoa; phylum Chordata; class Amphibia; order Caudata; family Salamandridae; genus Triturus; species Triturus cristatus. The sequence continues at coordinate 1,718,411,725 of NC_140590.1, forward strand.
ACACGTCGGCTAGCAGAGAACGAGACACACTTGGGATAGCAATTAGACATCTTCGTCCCCAGGAGAGCAAAAACAATCCATCCAGTCAATGCTCTGTATAACGAACTTTGAATAGTGTTCTTTGACCCTGCATAGGACCAAAAAAAGTAACTAACGTAGAGGCAACAATAAGTTTGAGTCCCCGCGTCTGATAAAAAGGGATATCTGAGTACTGTAGTGTAACAATTTCCTTACTTGTTGAAAGTATTTCTTGTCTATGTTTGTAGATTCGTTATCAAGTCAATGTGTAAAATGTAAAGTATTTTTCAATGTTTGTATAAAGTGTTGTCAATGTTTGATGTAAAGGACATGTATTTGGCACAATGAAGAAGTGTTCTTTCTGTTTCAAAGAATCCAATATTTGTATAAACGAAAGATGTCTCGCAGTCAATAAATAGGCTTGCTGAGATAAGTAAAAAACGTGATCGATGGTGTCAGAGGTATTGGTTCTATAAAAAAGTTATACCTGCAGTTGGCGCTTTTCACTTTTAGGCTCTATTTTCCACTTAAATCTTTAAAAATTCATAACTCCGGTTCTTCTATTTGGAGTTTTGTCATTTTGGGTTTTCTTATTTATTAAATTGTACTCTATTTGTTTAACTTGGAGTGGGATCCTTTTTGTGTGGTGTTTTCACTAGATTACTGTTTGAAGTATTATAGGGTGGCGCACATGTTAACTGAGGGTTGGCTTGTGCCTCACCCTGACAAGGACTGTAGTTGCTGCTTGACCAAGGCTCACACCCTAGTTAACCAACAACTCATTTTCTCAAAGAGGCAGGCAGTGAAAATCTGACAAAGAGTTATATATAATGCAGTGAAAATAAAAAAAATCATAAAACAAAACTGCCATGTAAGAAGGTGGAATCTGACTACATGGTTACCCCCACTTTTTTCCTGGTGTTGGATGGTTTTTGACTAGTCTGGCTGGGATCCTGCTATTCAGGACCCCAGACTATCTGCTTACTCCCTTAAACAACATGGGGTGCATATTAGGTGCACTAGTGATTGGATACTGTGGTGCCTTATGAGTCCCTAGTATATGGTACCTTAGGTGCCAAGGCATAGGTACTTCACAGGCCTACCAGGGGCTGAAGCATGTATTATGCCACCCCTGGGGAGCAGACTAAATCTGACACCACGGTCCTGCTACTGCAGCCTGGGTGAGGTAGTGTTAGCACTCCTCACTGAGATATAGGTTCACTATATCTCTCCCTGCACAAACATTTAAACCTATCAGTCACCCCTAAGGCAGGCCCTATCAATCCTGAGGGCAGGGGGCTTGGTTTCCATGTGAGGGGGTGACTCTGCCTGAGCAGGGCCCCTCTGCAGCTCTCAGAGTCCATTCTCTGGGGCTGTTTGTGAATGCGGTCAAACCAAATACTCTTAAGTGCATTATAACCGCGCGGTAAATGCTAACTTTGGAATGGCTGCATCAAAACATGTTGTGTTTGGTGTCAAACGCTTTGGAATCATACCCCCACACCAGTAACTGGTGTGGAAGTATGATCCCACCCTTCTAGAGGGATAGACATGTACCTACTGTGGAAACACGGTAGAATCCTGAAGAGCCCTGGCATCACAAAATGGATGCCACCAGTCACAGACACTGGGCTGCCCTCCTGCTGATGACCGAAACTGGCAGTGGAGGAGGCCCAACAATAGGCATCCTGTCACAGGGAGGTGTAACCACCTCCCAGACAGGGCTTAGTGTATTGGGGCTGGGTGGGTGCACTCCTAGAGTACTTTGAAGTCCTGCACTGGGGGAGCAGTAGGCTCCTCTGTGCATACACCAGTTCAAACCGGTTCAGGGCCTACCTGCCCCTGCTCTGGTGTGAAACTGGACAAAGGGAAGTGGGTGTAGCCACCCCCTCCCCTGACCCTCCCATAGGTGGGGTTATAGAGCTAGTCCCTCCCTTCCTTTCAGTATAAGTTAGGGAAACCTTGCCATTGCAAACTAGATATCCCTGGACGATGCTCTGAAGAAGAATCCTGGACCTTCGACGTTCCATTACCTCTGGAAGGCGGAAGAATCTCCCTTGGAATCAAGGAGTGACTTGGCAGGCACCCAATCTTGCAATCAATGGTCGCAAACTTTCCCGCCGGAGTCCGAAGTCCCTGCATCCCAGGAAGAGGATTTCCTGACTTCTCCAAGGCCATCATGAGTCCCCAGTGACGCACAGGCAAGTGGACCCCACGAGTGACGAGGAACCGCAACCCCTGGGTACCGTGCACTATTTTCGAGTGCAACCCCTTCTCGATGTTCTACGAACTTGTGCATTGGACCACGTGTGGTCCAAGCCTCCAGCAGGAATCCCTCCGAAGATCAGAGGCCTACCCTGTCCCAAGTGACCATGGGCCCCTGTAGAGTGAATCCTCCCGAGGCGTCTTCGCGATCCCTTGCCGGCTGGATTGTGAGTCCCCAGAAGACTTTTCTACAGTTCCAAAGGGCTCCCCTGGTTGCTCCTGGCCGGCCCTGACTTACCCTTGCTGGGTGAGTCCCTCAGACGTTGCTGGTCTGCACCGCTGACTTTTTATCCTTTCCACGAGACTTGCTATTACCAAGGCTTGTTGGATCCAATCTGGTCACCGACACCGCAGTAAGCTGCAGAGTTCGTGGGACACACCGAATCCAGCTCCTGGTTGTCGTCGACACCTCCTGGACCTCGTGGCTGAAGAGTCAAGACACCTGTGGATCACCTGAAATCACTCGACGACTGTGGGCATCCATCTTCCTTGCCCCGGGTCACTGACAAGTGACTTTGAACACTGTCCCCTCTGCTTTCAGGTCTTCCTTCTTCTGAATCCAGGCTTGGATTCCACCGGACAGTTCTCCTGTCTTCACAAGCAGCAAGTCTTCTTTGGCTCCCATTGAAAACGACGCCGCGACCCAACACCAAAAGACACCTATGCACGCGGCTTCCCTGGGTGAGGTAACTCCAGCACTACGGTGCTCCTGTGGGTGTTGGCTCTAGAAGTACTTACCCTGTAAGTGACTTGCTTGTAGACTCTCCCGAAGTATCCTTAAACTCTTAATTTCCAATCGCGACTTGCTCCATTGAAGTCAATAGGGATTCGTGGCTGTGTTCTCACACTGCATGCGTCTCCCGTGGGTCCTTTACTTACCTGCCTTGGGTGGTTTTGTGAGGCCCCAGCGCTTCTGAAGGCCCTAGGCCTTGTCCCCTCGGAAGTCGTTATCTCTAAGTCTCTTTTTTAGTATATGGTCTGGTACGCCCCTAGGGCCCCAGCCATATTTGTGCTTAACTTATTGTGAAATGCTGATTTGTGCATATGTTCCTGACTTCCAATCTCATAAAGAGATTAGCAGACAGTTGTTAGTAATAAATACATATATATTTGATGTATATACCTGTGTGGTGTCCTTTCATTAAGTGATTCAAGAGATTATAAGGTAAAACAAGCTGCTTTACATTCCTCTAAAGACTAAGCCTGAAGGCTGCTCTCCACAGCTACCACTAGGATAGCTTTCTTTAAAGGTTGTTGTTAGAAATGGGGGTCTCTAGTTGGCAATGGCTGGCCACTGTCCAAGTAGGGACCCTTCTTCCTAAGTCAGAGTAAGCAGCCTACACCCTTTGACAACCCCTGCTCAACCCTGTGGTAACGTAGCACGAGCAGCTAGGCTTATCTCAGAGGCAGTGTGTTAAGCATTTATGACCATACACAGTAATACAATGAGGAACACTACATATGGACACCACTCAAGTAGGTATGAAAAATAGGTATTTTTATATAGACTTAATCACAAGACCAATAACAGTAAAAATCCACAATACGATAAAAATATAATTACTTTAGAAATGCTGCAAAGGAAAAATAGTTCAGGATGCTCAAAATGATGTTTAGTTCAAAGCAGGGGTCTCTGCGACCCTTTTACTCACAAAGTATCTGGTTCCTGGAGCAAAGCAACAAAAATGTCGCTAGGGAGTTGCAGCGATGAATTTCCTCACGCTAACCAGCGATGCGTTGAATCCTTACCGCGAGGGAGGATGATGCGCTGGGTTGCGGGCAGGACAAAGCGACAAACTTTCCCACGCTAGGCCGGTGATGCGATGAAATCCTTGCCGCGAGGGAGGATGATGCACCGATCCTGGTGCGTGTGCGACTTCGCTGCGATGAAAGGCAAATGGCGCTCCGCGAGGGGGCGACGATCTGGATACGATGCGGGGAAAATGGCGAACGCACTGCGTCCGCGCTGCGATGATCCTGTTGCGATGATGTGGGGTGTTAGCAAGCGTTTTGGGGCCCGCCAACAAGGGATGCGACGATCTTCGGATAGCGGGCGTTTTCAGGCCCGCTGACAGGAGCTGCGATGATTTTCAACTAGCGGGCGTTTTCAGGCCCGCTGACAAGTGATGCGATCTTCTTCGGGTTAGCGAGCGCTCTGCGACAGCGGAGCGACGGTTTTTCTCACGCTCACCAGCTGCGGCGGCTCGCTAACGGAGGTTAGCGACGATTTTCAGCGCTCTCTTCTCAGCAGTAGAAATAGAGGCCCTGGAACACACAGGAGCCTCACCTGCAGATAGTAATCCTCGCTGGGAGGAAACAGGAGGCTGATGGTGGAGTCTGATGTGCCTGAGACTCCAGCAGGAGGCTAGCTCGCTTCTAGCCCTTGGGTAATTGCTGTAGCAAAAATGAAAGTCCAAACAAAGTTCCTTTCCTCTTCTTGAAGTCCAGTAGTAACAGCTGCAGGCCAGTCCCAGAAACAGCACACAAGCACAAGGACAGTCCTTCTCCTGCAGATTCCTGTAGTCACACGGGCAGAGGTTCTTCTTCTTGTTGTCCAGGAGCAATACCAATTGTAGGGGTTTGTGCACAAATATTTATACCCCCAAAGTCTTTGTTCTTAGGGGTCCCAAGCCTCTGAACCCAGCCAGAACCAGTTTTGCCCAGCCCTGGAGCACTTTGTTGATCAGGCTGCATCCTTCCTTTCAGAAAGAGGGGGTCTGCTGGCTCCACCTCCCACTGTGCGTCTGAGGCTTTCACCTTGCCAGGCACAGCCCTATTCAAGTGCAGGAGCTACCCCTCCCTTCACACCTAGGCAGGTCGCTCTATTCAACCCAGGTCTGACTTAGCCTGCCCTGTCCCTCCAAAACCAGACAGCCAATACACATAATAGCAGAGCAACTGGAAGGCTTAGGCAAGAAAGTACCTATACTCTAAAAGTGGTAGTTTCAAACACAGAATATAAAAATAACCTTCACTAAAAGATGTATTTTAATATTCTGAGCTCAGGCATACTAGATTCGTTTTTCTACCATGTTCTGTGGGTCAGTTAGGACTATAGGATGTAATAGCCCAGACCTCCCATTCTGGCCTATGGAGAACAGGTAGCCTTACAGTAGTGAAAAACGAAATTGGGTGTAATTCACTACTAGGACATGCTACATACAACAGGGCATGTCCTACCTTACACATACAATGCGCCCTATCATAAGGGGGGCTTACATGATGCCAAGGGAAGGTTTAGGGGCTGGGAAGCGGGTGCACTTCACAGCCAGGATGGCAGTTCTGGACTGCACGCAGACACTGCAGTGGCAGGTCTGAGACACACTTTACCAGCTGCTTCTGTAGGTGGCACAAACCAGTGCTGCAGGCCCACCAGCAGCATTCGGTTTACCAGCCCTGGGCACACACAGGCCACGCTACTAGGGACTAACAGGTAAACCTAATAAGCCAATCATGGATGTACCAATTCATATGTCATCTTTACAAAGGGAGCATTTGCGCTGTGGCACTGAATGGCAGCGGCACAGCGCCCAGAGCATCTATAACCAGCAAAAACCGAGGAGACACAGCGAAAAAAGGAAGGGAGACTCACGCCAATGGTGCCAGGTCTAACAGTTGTCTTAAACCTATCTACCATAAGAGTCGAATTGTACTGGTGCAAGGTGTCCACTTTAATTAGTGACCAGCATATACCAGGCCAACTTCTCACATGCCACTAAGCAACACAGATTTGAAGCTTTCTTTTCCAGTTACAATTTTGTGCTAAATTGAAAGTGATTGTCAATGGCAACCCATGGCTCTTCTGAACCCTGCCGACAGAAATCAATATATGAAAAAGAAAGTAGACAGAAGAGTGAAAGGGGTGGGCAGTGGGTGTTGCAGTGGGCGTTCCATCGCAATACTCATTCATTTTGATGCTGCCCCCTATGTACTGGTCTTAAGATGGCGAAAAGAGGAGAAATGCACTATTTATCCTCGTTTTTGCTTTTTCCATGTGTGCTGCCTTGTACAACACACATGGAAAAAGCAAAATGCCATTGTTTGTTTATGTACAGGAAGGTGTCCCTTCCAGCACATAAACAAAGTTTTTAAAAAATGCCATTTTGTGACTTTTATGTGTGCTGCATGAAGCAGTGCACATGAAAGTTACAAAATGGCATTTCTAGGACTGTTTATGTGCAGAAAGAGACAGCTTCCTACACATAAACAATCCTCCCCTGCACGCAGACACCATTGCACCTGCGTTGGCGCTAAGTTGCTAAACTTAGCGCCATCGCAGGGTGAAACACAAGGCTGCACCACATTCTTGTAAATATGGTGCAGCCTTGCGATTCCGAAGTGGAGGAGAGTGGGGTTAAGCCAGGATGGCTAACGACACGCTCTGCCACGTCCCTGTACATATCCCTCTCCGTTTGAGGCCCAGCACTGCTGGAAGCCAGGACACAAGTGGCACCATTGGAGGATGGTGACCAGTGATGGCCCTCTGACCACAGGACCTAAAACGCTGCCCACAAATCTTTTTAGTCCAGAAGGTAGAAAGGACAGTGATAATAATCTGGAATATCCTGTTCTTCCATGCAATATAAAAGAATTAACTGCTGGCGTGGTACATTTTGTATAACTTTCTTTGGCATTAAACCTCTGTACTTTGTGTATCAATGACATTTCCTTGTATAACTCATGGTTGAAATGCAAATTTAGCTACATAACAGCGTCAGGAAATATGTCACATAATCTGCTTTGATCACGTAATATGATTAAACACGTATTCTTTCCTCGTAATTTGCATTTTTTTTATGCCACATAATTTAGTCACACCTGCCACTTCATATGTTCCACCAAGCAGGGCCGGCTCTAGGGCGGTGCGATGGGTGCCACCGCACCGGGCGCTGACTTCGGGTGGGGGCACAATGTTCATCATTTTAAAAGCACCTGAAGTCACGTACATTGTCCCAGCAACTTTCAGGCGTCAATAAAAATGACAACTCCTTGATTCATGTTCTTCCTGGAGAGAGACGCTTTGTCAAGTGAAAGTTTTGACTCATCATAGCGCAGAGGGTTACTGTGCCTGCTGCAAAGAACGTGCCCCATTCACATCACAAAGTGCATATCATATAAACAAGTCAGTGGGTTACCGCTTTTGTCAGAGATCCTTTTGTTGCAGTTTATAAGTTAAAATCCTACTATAGAGCAGTGCGCTATTAACTGCCATCAAAGAGCTGCATGCAAACTGCAAGGGAAATATTACAGCTATATAGTTTTTGCCCAGTCTTTGGTGGTCCTAATATTGCAAAATGGGTTCATTTGGGTAGAAACCAATTTTTATGATTAAAGAAAACCCCTATCGATGGTTTTGAATTTTAAATTCTTAATTTGTGCTTTTCCAGTCCAAGGACCCTCAAACTATACTGCCTACGAGTATGGATGAAATGGGACTCCTGCTCCTTGTAGGCCTCTGTCTTAGGTAACATTTCCTATACACTGATTTTACACAGCGATGATCGTCTCTGTGCAATGCTTGTGTGATGTAAAGTGTTCTGACATCTTAAACTGGTATGAGTGGCGCTATAAAACTAAATGAATCAAAAAAAGACAGTGGTTATGGAGACTTGAGGGACACTGTCAATTGGTGGTAGTGAGGGGATCCGTGGCGGAGGTGGTCATTGGGGGGGGGGGGCGCCAACAAAGATTGTCGCACAGGGCGCCACCAGTACTAAAGCCGGCCATCATTTCAGTGACTCTGGTTATTGGGAATACGATGGCCCTGATTGTATCCTATTTTTTTTCTTCACGTGTATGGTTTAGATGTTATGAAATCAAAAAAGAATTTAAATAACAATGCGGACCTTCATCCTGGCCTCTGGCGCGAGGAGGCCAGTACCAGCAGGTGGAGACAGCGGGGCAGTAACAACACATGCATTAATGGACCATTAAACACCATCTGCCGCCCTGGCTGGACGTGCTCCATAATTCCACACCTGTCCTGCATATCATTCTGATGTAATAAACCTTTTATTTTACAGGGGCTGCGGAGCCACTCTACGCCGAGGATGAGGAGCTGTCATTATGTAAGTGTATCGCCGATATCCCTAGTGAATTGTGAAGCCTGAATCAAGTCACACCAGCAGGGGGCGGAAGAGGGACTGAAAAATATAATCAGCCCTGAAAACAAAAATCTAACTAGTCCCACACTGCAGGAAGTGGGCCTAGAATGTGAGGCATAGCTGGGTCATGGTAGCCCATCCTGCTCTGAAACAGGCCCCCAAGCCTGCAGAGTGCAAGGGAAATGCCAGTGACAGCGTGGCCAGCCTGGTCCTGGAGGAGAGAGTGGCTGGGCACATAGCAGGCCCAACTCGGGTTCCGGTGGCTTAGAACTGTTTGAGGTCCCTTCCAAGTCAACCCCTTTGTAGGTAAGAACTGGATGCGTGGAACAGGAAAGGAAGCCCTCCACCACACCCAAGGTAGCATTGAATGAGCACATGCGGCATGAAGAAGAATAACATTGTGGCTACATTATTTCACCCTCCCATCGAGTAAGGACACACATCTTGGGTGGCAGGTAATTATTTCATGATAAGACCCCTAGAACGTCCTCGGTTCATTTCATTCACCAGGCACAACATTGTGTCAGGGTGGTGTGAATTTGGAATTGTTTTAAAATACAGAAGAAAGTCAGGTGGTTAGTGTGGGGAGGAGAGAGTGGCTGTATTTGAACAAGGGTGGTGGAGGGCCTAGAAATGTAAAGCAGAGCAGAGTAACTCAGATAGAGCATCTCAGAGAAGGGGGTAACATCTTGTAAAATAAACTATGAATGAAGATGCAGAGTGAAGCGAGATGAGAGGTCTGTAGACCCTCGGCCGCAATGTATTCCTTTCAGACCCGGCTCACCTCGTTCCCGCGCTGGTGTTATGCTGCAGTTCTGTCATTTTAGCGCAGTGCTTTGTACAGTCAACTAAGTAACATCTTTTTTTTGTTTTCGCAGTTTTTCCTGGAGCGAATAACAAGTTGTGGCTACCGGGTAAGTGTCTCAACATTTGGAAACACCAGTTCTTAGAACAGGGTTATGAATCCCTTAGTCTTTCTGCGAGAGGAAGGGATATGGTGAAGGGGTTGTGTTGTGGGATAGAAGCAAGGGTTCGACCTAGCCTTTCCATTGAGTAAACTGTGTGATCCTGGCCAACCCCTTCATTTCTTTAGTGCTGCTTTCCTGTGGTAAAGGTGAGTAGACCACATGGAGTGAAGCTGCAGTCCTTAAGCTGCTCACATCAAGTGAGTCTAGCACTCGCTTGGAACAAGCACCGTCCACACTCACACAGGAGCTTGAGAAAATGCAGCACAAAACCCGCTTCCCCTTTTGCAGAACAGCAGGGAGGGCATGGGAAGCAACGCACATTGTGGGTCAAGACATGTTTTCTAGGAAGTTATCAAAACCCTGGAAAGAGCACAGTCAGTAGACACAACCCACAGCGGGACTATTGTACGTCAAGTAATCTTGCTCTGGCGCTCATAAGGGCTGCCCAGAGCGTAGCCAGTGCTTAATTTGTAATGTCCAGGAGCTGTTTCTTAGGGGTCAGCAGCTGGTGCTGTTGTATGCCGGGGTCGCCGAATTGTGAGGCTTCATTTCAACTCTTGCCTCCACAGCCGGTCGCTCCTCACCCCTGCTGCCTGCCGCTCCTGGACGCCTCCTGCTGCCACCGCTGCCTACCGCCTCCTGTCTGCTGCCTGCCTCCTGACGCCTAACGCTCGCTGCCTGCTGCCTACCTCCTGACGCCTTATGCTCGCTGCCTGCTGCCTACCTCCTGACGCCTAACGCTCGCTGACCTCACCTTCCGCTTCTCCTCCGCTGCCCTCGCTCCTGGTAGGTGCCGCCGCCGCCACCACCTCCTTTTCGCGCCATTTTCCGCCGCTGCCCCTGGTCCGCTCCTCCTTCCCGCCGACGCTGACCCCAGGCCCGCCTCCCCCTGCAGCCCATTGGTCCCCCCGCCTCCCGCCTCCCGGCTGACCCTCCCTCCCGTCTCCTTACTTATGAGGCCCCCAGAGCGACCGCGCAGCGGACGCGCCCAGCGGGAGCGCCTAATGTGCGCTGAAGGTGCGCCAAAGGTAAGCCCGTCCGCGCCTGGCCCGCGCCCAGCGTCAGACCCCCTGGCCCCCGCGTCCGCCACCCCCCCCGCAGAACCTACGCTGCCGCAACACTCATCGCACTCAACGCCGGCCGAACCCCCGGATGCTATCGAGCATCACCGCGACGCACCCATGGACCCTTCGTCTGCCGAGCCTGCAACTTCTCCTGCCTACGAACCCGCACCGCGCCCATCAAGACAGACATCAGCGACCACCTCAAGTGCATCCTGATCAACACCCGCTCCGTCCACCGACACGCCGTGGAACTCTGGAACCTCATCGACACCGCTGCTCCTGACGTCGCCTTCCTAACGGAAACCTGGATGAACGCCTCCTCAGCCCCCGACATCGCCATAGCCATCCCGGCGGGCTACAAGATCATCAGGAGGGATCGCGTCAACCAGACCGGAGGAGGGATCGCCATCGTACACAAAGACACCATTCGCATCTCGACTGACTCCATCGACGCATTCAACGCCGCCGAGTACCTGCACTTCCAGATCCACACCGACCCAAAGACCACCCTCAGAGGCACCCTCATCTACAGACCCCCGGGACCGCATACACAGTTCTGCGATGACATCACGGACTTCATCAGCCCACACGCCCTCCCCTCCACCGACTACATCCTCCTCGGGGACCTCAACTTCCACCTGGAGAACAACAACGACCGCAACACCACCGCCCTGCTGGACAACCTCGCTAACCTCGGACTGAAGCAACTGGTCAACACCCCCACGCACTACGCCGGCCACACGCTCGACCCGATCTTCTCGTCCAGCACACACATCTCCTTCAGCCACTCCACCGGACTTCACTGGACCGACCACAGCTGTGTCCACTTCAGCTTCAGGAAGAACACGACCCACCACCACCCGAAGCAGGTCCCCCACAGAAACTGGAGCAAGATCACGGCCGACCAGCTTACCTCCTCCCTCAGCCAGAACCCACCTGTCAGCACAACGGACCCCAACACAGCAGCCCGCAACTTCTTGCAGTGGCTGACCACCTGTGCCGACGACCTCGCCCCACTGAAGAACCCACCCACCAAGCCCAGAAGCAAGAAGGCCCCCTGGTTCACCGACGACCTCAAGGACTCCAAGAAGGCCTGCCGCACACTCGAGAAGGCCTGGCTCCTCGACAAGACCGCCGACAACATGACCGCCCTCAAAATCGCAACTCGCAGACATCACCAGCTCATCCGCATCACCAAGAAGAAATCCCTGAAGGAACGACTGGACAACAACGCCCATGACAGCAAGGAGCTCTTCAGCATCGTCAAGGAGTTCTCCAACCCCAGCACCGGAAGGAACAACATCGCCCCTTCACAGGACCTCTGCGACTCCCTCGCCTCGTACTTCCACCGCAAGATTGCCGATATCCACGAGAGTTTTGGGACTCCGCCCCCGCACCCATCGGTAGAACCTCCGCACACCACCGTCACTCTCCAGACTTGGACCAAGGTGACTCCCGAGGACACTGCCCGCATGATGAACACCATCCACTCCGGCTCTCCAACGGACCCGTGCCCCCACCAGGTCTTCAACAAAGCAGCCTCCACCATCGCACCCCACCTCAGAGACATCATCAACATCTCCTTCGACACAGCCACCTTCCCGGAGAGCTGGAAGCACGCCGAGCTCAGCGCACTGCTGAAGAAACCAACAGCGGACGCAACCGACCTCAAGAATTTCCGCCCAATCTCGCTCCTTCCTTTCCCTGCCAAAGTCGCCGAGAAGATCGTCAACAAGCAACTGTCCACCTTCCTCGAGACGAACGGATCCCTCGACCCATCGCAATCCGGCTTCAGAGCCAACCACAGCACTGAGACCGCCCTCATCGCAGCCATCGACGACATCCGGGCTCTACTCGACAACGGGGAAACTACGGCCCTCATCCTCCTGGACCTCTCCGCAGCATTTGACACTGTCTGCCACCGCACCCTAGTCCAACGCCTCAACAACACAGGTATCCAAGGGAAGGCCCTGAAATGGATCACCTCGTACCTCGCCGGCAGAACACAGAGAGTACGCCTCCCTCCATTCCGATCTGAGGCCACCGAAGTCATCTGCGGCGTCCCGCAAGGATCGTCACTCAGCCCCACCCTCTTCAACGTCTACATGAAACCCCTCGCGGCCATCGCACGCCAACACAACCTCAACATCATCTCCTACGCCGATGACACCCAGCTGATCCTCTCCCTCACCAGAGACCCTGCCAACACCAGGACTAACCTGCACGAAGGGATGAAAGACGTCGCCGAGTGGATGAACTTGAGCCGCCTGAAACTGAACACGGACAAGACAGAAGTCCTCATCCTTGGACCATCACCCTCCGCATGGGATGACTCCTGGTGGCCCCCAGCCCTAGGCACCGCACCAAAGCCATTCCCTATCGATGACCAGACAAGTCAACGCCGTCTCCTCATCCTGCTTCCACACCCTCCGCATGCTCCGCAAGATCTTCCGATGGATCCCGACCGAGACCAGGAAGACGGTCACCCAGGCCCTCGTCACCAGCAGACTAGACTACGGAAACACCCTCTACGCCGGAACAACAGCCAAGCTTCAGAAAAGACTTCAGCGCATCCAGAACGCCTCCGCCCAACTCATCCTAGACGTCCCCCGACGCAGCCACATCTCAAGCCACCTGAGAGACCTCCACTGGCTCCCTGTCAACAAGAGGATCACGTTCAGACTCCTCACCCACGCACACAAATCTCTCCACGACCTGGGCCCAAGATACCTCAACAACAGCCTCGCCTTCTACGCGCCCACTCGCCAGCTACGATCCGCGCGCCTCGCCCTCGCCACCGTCCCTCGCATCCAGAGAGCCACCTCCGGAGGAAGATCCTTCTCCTACCTGGCGGCTAAGACATGGAACTCTCTGCCCATCCACCTTCGGCTGACCCAGGACCACCTCGCCTTCAGGAAACAGCTCAAGACCTGGCTGTTCGAGCAGTAGCAGACCCCCTTCCCCAAGCGCCTTGAGACCCTTCCGGGTGAGTAGTGCGCAATATAAATGCCTTGATTGATTGATTGATCTTCCACCACACTATACTTCCTGTTTCATGACCTCACATTAGTAGATACTTTTTCATTCCTGCTTTCTCACATTGACACTTCGCCCATACTTTATTTTTTTCTCCATTCCCCTTTCTCCCTTTAGCTTCGGGTCAAAGGCAGATAACGAAAAATAAGGCTTGATCCCCAAAAATGAGTGCCAGTGGCACCGCCTGCAACCACCGGTACAAATGAAACACAGGTGGAGACTGGCATGTGATCGTCCAGCCGCTACCCATAGGCCTCCCAACAAAGGTTGGACGTCAGGCGCTGGTCCCTTCCCCTCTCTTTGGAGTTAGCGCACTAGTTGATGGCTTCAGGGTACAGCGGCTGCGTCTCAGAGCAGAGAATATCGCAACAACACTGAGCCCACATTACCAATTGGTAGCAAACATTGGCAGAACCAATATATGTGACTTTGCAAGCAGGCGTGTGTGTTTTTTTTGTTTCTACTTTTTATTGCAAGCATTTGCCACTGAATTATAAAGACAAAATGCTGTGGCTAGATGTTCCGGTCAAGTGACCATTGCATATAATTTTAATAGAACAGTACAGGTTATTCTGATTGGCGGGTGTATATGGAACAAGTATAGAAGTCGTTTTCAGTTCTAACGCACATCACAGGAAAATATGATTCGTTTTGGCGTGCATTAGGCTTTGAGTTACTGTAATATGAAAACATAGGTTAAACACACAAGGGTGACGGAACAACATAAACCGCAAAAACAACAGTTGATGGACAGAATGCAGAACAATGTCATACATTCACCCCAGTACAGAGATCTGGGCCTAAATCCATCGGTTTTTTGCTCACCATGCCGTTCCACTTTGGACCCAGCCATATGCAAATCAGTCTTGACCCTGTGCCTCATGGGAACAGTCCAGCCCGAACTGCCAGGTCAGGTCCTCCCTGGACTGGAACATAAACCAGCATTGGCCATGGCAAATAGGTCTGGCTTAGGAATGTACTGTAAAGCCAGACCAAAAAGATACATTTGCGTTCATGACTGCTTCCTCCCATCAGTGCTGCTGTCATAGAAAACCCCAGAAATTATCTAGTTATCTAAGACACTTTATTAGCATTACAATGGCATTTGTGTGCTCCTGGAAGTTCAAGTTCCAGCAGCTGGAAAAATAAACAAACTGATAATAGCTGTGAGGATGGCAATCACTTTGTTGGTGGAAGCACAGAACTTCTGCCCAATCAAAACATGTACTCCTGTCTCCCAACATATGGGTGGCCCCTCTCCTGGAGGTTCTCACATATTTGTATGGTGACAGCTACGCTGTCAAGCCATACCATAAAAAGATGAACAATGGACAGAAAAAAGGCACTGGCAATATTTAATATTGGTTGACCTCATTCTGCCACTGGAGTGCTCTTCTTTTTAGAGTGATGTGTACGTGATCTGACAGTATTCCATCACTTGCACAGCAAGACAGCCAATGGCTGAAGTGGGCTGATCCCTTGCTCCATGCTCTGGTGGCAGAAGCAACATGAGAGTGACAGCTGAATTTAACCAATGGCTGAAGTGGGCTGATCCCTTGCTCCATGCTGTGGTGGCAGAAGCAACATGAGAGTGACAGCTGAATTTAACCAATGGATGAAGTGGCGTGACCCAAAGCAACTCGTTTTTTATATCGAGTAAGACTGGCGAGAGAGAAGAAAAGGATGAGGAATGTATGGAGCTTTATGATCAGAACAAAGAGTCACAGAGAGACATGATCGATTGTTTCCCCATCACACCTTAGCTGACACTGAACGTCACTCATACAGCATTCACACATCACACCATGCCACCATACGTTCCACGAGACAGAACAGACAAACATACCTCCATCTGCAAAGGTCTGGGAATGTTTGGATGTAGTTTAATCCCTAAAAACATATAAAAATCATACGTTTTACTGTGCAGCGTACAATATCAGGGTCGAAGAGCGCCAACAAGGAGTGACGGTGACACCCAGGCACTAGCTGGGTCTGGGGCTAACTTCCTGTTAAGTTCATTTCTATTCCAAGAGCACCTTTGGAAAAACAAGGTCAGAACTGCTACTAATCTCAACTCTAATTCATCCACCAAAAATGATATCTCGTAAGCGGTTTTGAGCCGCTTTGATTACTTGCGATGTAGTGGAAACCAGCGCCCTGATAAAAGGGTTCAAGACTTGTGGATTCAAAGACGTTGACAGCTGCACATCATTCACACCTGTAAAAGAAAGCGGGAAAGGCTTGTATGCAGCAGCGGTTCCTCCTCTAAGGCGGAGGAGCGTCGCCCTACATCAAAATAAATGATGATTATAACACCATGTTATTATGATTTTATTTTACCCTAGTGGCTCTGTAGGTGCAGGGCGGGGCTGGGCTGCCCACAAAGCAGGGAAGGAATGGTAGGCACATGATGGTTTGGCCTGCCGTCTTGGGCCGCCCTAACAGGCATGCATGCTTTTCAAGAAACAGTCAGGAGCACATTGCATGTTCTCCACCAGCTGTAATGCACAGCCATGGTGGAGAACATGCACAGTCCCCCAGTCCCTATCTAAGCACCAAACCACAGCGTTCAAACCAATCACAACACTGCTCAGGGAGTCTGGGAGCCTGTGAGCTTCCTGTTTCGTGGCAAGAAGGATAGAGGAGAGGCGTCTACTGTAAGGTGAGTTTGATTTTCTTTTTTTAAACTCCCCTCCGTCACCCACCACTGCTGCCCGTAGCAGCGACTACTCCTTATATGCTGACTAAAGTTGTAAAGAGACACAGAAGAATAAAACAAAAGTTCACAGTTGCAAGTCTTAGTACGAAAATGATGGTCCACTTCTGCAAAGAGATCTTCTCTCGGAAGCATGAGGTGGATCTGGACAGGAGGTGTTCATTTCGTTCACTGGAGCGTGAGTCGGAGGAATAAGTCCATGAGGCAAGACAAAGATTGAGAGCAGAAGAGCCAAGTTGCATTCATAGATTTCACACTAACTACACTGGTCAGTCTAGGACCTCTGTGGAGAAGTGTGGCTCAATGATTATTGCGGCAGACCCTGATGCAGAGATCTAGCCCGGGACCAGGGTTCAATTCCCTGCCTCGGCGGGTCTTGGGCTCAAAATTCCACGGACCTGATAATTCTCGCCTTGGTACCTATTCCAATCATGGAGTCCCACTCTGCAACTCTGGGCAATAGCTTGCTTAATCTCCACAACAGCCCCCACAATGCTAAGGATGCCTGGCCTCCACCTTGGGGGTGCCCAGGAGTGGATGCCTCACAGGGAAAGCCAGGATGGGTTCCACAGTGGTATTTGTACAAGCGCCTTGAGACCCTTGCGGGTGAGTAGTGCGCTATACAAGTATCAAATTTACATTTACCTCTTATTTTTATCTCGCTGGAACCTGCTTCCCTCAACTTCAAAATCAGATAGCACTTCAGTTCATCAGGGGTGGGCACCAGGGTAGGTTGAGAAGTGTCTGCTCCATGCTAGATGATTAGAATAATCACACAGAACAAAGTTACTTACAGAGAACCTAAATGGAATTCATTTACATTATTTATAGTCGTACTCTCTGTGATGGATCCAGCCCTCCAGGACATACATCAGGCACTCCTAAACCTACAACCTACATTGTTCACTCTTGTTGAATGAATTGCCAGAAGGTAGGTCAGTGTCCTGCCGCTGCTTAATGTGTTAAAGATTAAGTGAAGCGGCCCAAACTATCTAATGTCAGGTTTGCTGAATACCAAGGCTGGTAGTCTTGATTGTGCCTCGTGCCTCGCTCATCCACCACAACACCTCACCGTCCCTTTATCGTACTCTTTAAGATTCTATTTTATCATTGCTTTCTATCTTTGTCACATGTTTTCCATCTTTCTCTTGCCTCTTCTTTCTCTCTTTTGCAGTTTTCTTTCACTCTCTCTTGCTCTGGTTCAAAGTTCGATGAGGAAAAATAGGGGCCGATCCCCAAAAAGGAGTGCTGGTGGGCCCCACCTGCAACCACCATCTCAAATTCAGTACTGTACTGTGTCCTGCTAAGAAACATCCTTTGGACAAGTCAGGACCATAGCCCCAAAAACATACATTTGCCCCAAGTCTCGTTGCAAGGGGAAGAAAAACCTTATGCATGGATTCTCTTCTTCTCACAACACATTCAGAAACAGCAGGGGATGTGTAGAAGCACCATAACAGGAAATGAGACTGCCCAAAAGGGAGACTCCATCTTAGTTTTCTTGTAAAACACTCATGTTCATCATTGGGGTGTTTGTATGTATGGTTTTGATTGATTTAGGGATAAGCAAAGCTTGCCCAGCGAATTTGACATGCTAATAGCTCTCCTAATATCATTGCCGACCAATCAGATTCCTGTCAGCGCCCCTAGTTCACACTCTCTTCCCCTCAAGTGACTCCCATCTTCTCTCTTGTAGGTTTACAAGAACCAGTGACCCATCATCATGAGTGGAAGGACAAGCGGGGAGAGTGTATAGAGGACGAGCCATGCCCCGTTGGCTGTGAGGATGGAATGGCTTGCCTGCACAAGAACTGCAGCAATCATTCTGAATGTGAGGGGGCTCTGAAGTGCTGCAGGACCCTCTGCGGAAAGAGGTGCATGCTTCCTGAGTTCAGTAAGTGCCATTCACTTGTTTGGCCTTGCCGTGCGAGCTGTTCACACAGGATGCAAAAAGAACGGACTGGTTCCAATTGCGTTGGCTAGAAGCATCACACACCAATTGAGAAGATTCTTGAAGAAACCTCTGATTTCAAATGACTCTTTCAGTCGACTACGCACACCAATTTTAGGCAAATCCTCATTTTAGAATATCGCAGAAAGGTACCCCCTATGGATACTTCTAGGTCCAAGAGTCAGGGGGAGAGGGAAACAAAATCACATATATAAATACTCTTGTCAGACCTATTTCACTTTACTAGTGGCCTATGGAAAGCTCAACAATAAGGCTATTCCACAATGACCAGTCTTTCCATACAAAGTTATAGAAAAGATAATACATTTTATGAATACATTTTCATCATTTTATAATTTTTAAGACTTTATCTTTTTGTAGACTTTCAATTTATACAGATATAAACATCTATATTCAGAGATCCCAATGTGCAAAGGTACAAACAGGGTAATCATAAACATTTAATTTTTAACACGTGCAAGAAGTATTATTTACAAACAAAATACATGGAAAGACATATGTGTACATTCAATTGATTCATACCCATACCCCCAGTGGAATCAAATGCTACCTCAAATCAGCCAATCTCACCAAACACACCACATTCTCACAAACGAAACAATCACACACAAAGGAAATGGGTGGGAAAAAGAGCCTCTGTTCAATTATATGATATACACCAATGACAATCAAGCGGACGGAATAAATCACAGTGTACTCCACTTTGATGTTATCTTTGATGGATTTCCCATGATCTGGTCTAACCAATGACCAGATCATGGTAAATCCCTGATGCCTTTGTACCCCACCTTTGACCCGCCCCAGTAACCTCCCCTAGGAGCCCCTCCCATCTATGTCCTTCCGGACATGCGCGAATCCCCCGTGGGAAGACTGGTCTGCGACCCTTGCTTCCCCCGTGGGCCGTCAATGCTTGTTGTTGGAATCCCGCATCGGAGCCATCCACAGCCCAGCCCACTAAGCCTGCGTGTGTGGAGGGGAGGGCGAAGAGTTAGACAAAGAGCTCCAATTAATTAACAAAAAAAAGTGCTCACGATATACAAGCGGAAAGTCAGGAAGCAATAAAAATGTTTTATGAAGGGAAACACACAAACGTGTGTGAACATAAGCCTGTAGCAGACCCAAAAACAAGCATTTACAATGCAATAGGTGTCGCATTTACGCAAGACCTATTGCATTGTAAATGGTAGGCATCACGACAACGGGAGGGAGGGAGGGCAGGAGGGGGGAGTTTGAGAAGGCACAGACAACGGGAGGGCGGGCGGGGGAAGAATGCACGGGCAACAGGCGAGAGGGCGGGGGTTAAAAAAGGCACCAAAGCATGTCGTGCCTGAGCAGGAGACCCTCATTCTAGAAAACAGTGCTCACAGTGTAAAATATCTAGTACGGTGTAACAACCGAAGTAAAGGGGCCAGTAGCCATGGGAGAATACAAATGACGACATGGCCATACTAAGGAGGGACTAACAAGCCTCATAATGAATCAGAAGACAGCATTTACAAATGACAAACACACAAGCCAATGAAAAATAAGTGCGGGGGAGTGGGCAAAGTTTCTCTCCGTACTCAACTACCACAGATCTTCGCAGAGCAGCGCTTGCGTGCTGGCTCACGCTCGACCTAATAACATGTTGTTCAGTCCCCACAAGCCCAGCAAAGTGCACTTGCTCCGGCTACAATCTTGCTGTGTGCTTGTAAAACCTATAGACTTATTCCCAGCCTGAATCGGCCCCTGCGGTTTTCCACCCTTGTATGCGTTCCCATTTCTGACTGTTCGGAATTCGGAAACGTTTTCCAGGTTCCATTTCAAAACCTGTACTAGTCATAGCTTGACTGGAGCAATGAATCTGCTTACTTTTTTCTTTTTTTCCTTTCTGGGAAACCCCATTTCATAGGCTCCCCAATTTTTAGGGAGTGTTCTCTAGCACTTTCCACCCTGGAAAGTCGTTTACTCCTGCTATTGATAGAAGTAAACCATCGCCCATTTCTAAAGTGGTGAGAGCTCATAAGGTGGTGACAGTTCATATGCACTGTGTAAGTTTAGGAGCATTCATGCCCTTCCAGTGCATTCTGGACTCAGATCACCTTCTCCTCACCAGCAGGAGCAGTTTTAAACACACATGGAAACTTCTGTCTGAGTAAATCCTCTCAAAGTGTGACACTGAGGTCTGGTAATTGCACATGTGGCTCTAAACTCATCAAAAAAGGTTAATTGTGCATCCCAGTTAATATTACATGTCAAATAGCTTGTGAATGAGACCGAGGGTTTACCACTAGATCCTTGAAGGGCTGAATAGATTTTTTAAAAGAGGTGAATGTAAAATACTTTTTCATTTCCCTTTAACCACCGCTTGTCTCAAACTGCAGCCCAGCTCTTTAGCCTGCTTGGAGCTGTATGCTTAGTTGCCAAGGTTTCAGGTTGCTTATGTGACATTTTCATAATTTCATAGTAATTATGAGTGACATTCAATGTGAGTGACACTTTCTCGCAAGCAAAATCAAGCAATGAAGACAAGGGAAACATAAATATCAGAAATTACACCCATTTGAGAAACGAGAAACACTAAGAGGATCTTAAAACTGCTGCAAAGCACCAGAAATGGAAGGGTACTGTGAGACCCAACTGTACCAAGCAGGAGGATGTGAGAGGCCATACTGCCTGCAAATGAGCCTCTTGTTCCAAAATGCAATGTACTGTGCACTCACCTCTGGCAGCACAGGACAGCAAACTCACTGCCAGCGCACTTTAGTACTATACTCAGCCGCGACCGGTGCAGGTAAGCGCCGTGGGGCAGGGGTGAGATGGGGCAGGAGGGGGGAAGTGACAAATAACAGAACAGGGAAAGCAAAATTAATTAATAAATAAAACCGCTTACCTTGCGCTCAGCGCATTGGTGAGTCAGCAAAGTGGCGAGAGATGGTAAGTGGTTTTATTTATTTATGTTATTTTTCATATACCATCTTTTGTCACTTCCCCCTGCTCCGCCCCAAGGCTTACCTGCACGGGCCGCCACTGGCTATACTATACTACTATAGTACTGCACGCCCAGGGGAGGTCCGAGGGCGCTTCAAGATGGGCGACCAATGCATTTTAGTGCAGTGGTGTGGACACCTGCACACTCTAACCCCTGATGCGTGGTACTTGGCAGGGCAGAGAAGGGAACTTAAATGCCTCAAAGATAAGACTCCAATCCCGTATTTAGCAGCAAGTGGTAAACAAATGGATAATGTCAGCGTCTTCATGACCACAGCAAAAGCTGACCTATTGCCCCATTAATTAAATTTTTTGGCGTGCAATAAATATCTTGTATCACTTTAAAGTGTTGAATTTTAAGGTAAGAAGTGTTAGTAAATACATATCCACATAGCAGCCGCGACTGCTGCAGGTTAGAGCTGTGGGGCCGGCTAGGGGGGATTTCAAGAGACGAACATGAGGGAAAATTAATTTTTTATTTCATTTTCCATTGTGGTCGTCTCCCGAAATGCCCCTCCCCCCCCCCCAAGCCAGCCTCACCGCTCTTACCTGCACCGGCCTCGGCTGCCACATAGTATACTTGTTTGACAATTACAATGAACAGTAATGGTGCAGCTTTATACGTCCCTTGCTGTGCTCTGTGCTGTGTGCATGAGATGCATGGCCGGGGGTAAGGGTCACAGCAGGACACAGCGTCCACCAAGAACTGGGTGGGGTGCTGACTACCTGGTCTCAGAGTATCATGAGACCAATAAATCTGTGGAACACCAACAGCCATTGCAACATCTGTAATTGCTTATAGCCACATATTGTGGACTCGATTGGGGACAGTCTAGCCACCTTGGCAAGGACTAAGGACTTGTGCACAGAGGCACTGAAATTACTTTCATATTTCACCATACTAATTCACCACTAATCCTTTATGGGTTTCCGGAGTAGCGTGCTACTGCCCCCCAAAAATAAAAAAGGCGCGTCAACGCCCGATCAAGGGTAACAAGCGCTGTATAAATACAAACCTTTTTTCCTCTTCTATCCCTCCGCTATCCTTCCGAATCCAAATAACTGACTAACCAGGGCCGGACTGGCCATAGCAGGCACCGGGCAATCCCCCGGTGGGCCGCACGGGTGGGGGCTGTTTTTGGGTCCCTGGGGGCCATTTTTGCAGCATAGCTGCAAAATCGGCCACGTAACAAAATCGGCCGTAAACCGGCCCTAGCAAAGAGCTCGGCAGCACCCCCAACCCCCGGGGTGGCCGGCCGAGCACTTTTCCAGGGCCGGTTTTGGTTCCCAGTCCGGCCCTGTGACTAACCTCGCCACCACTTTAATTACTTTCATTTTTCACTATACTAGTTCAACCCTAATCCGTTATAGGTCCCGGAGTAGCGTGCTCCTCACCGAAAAAGCAATTTGACGCCTCGTCAGGGATAGTAAGCGCTATAGAAATGCTATTACAATACAATAGGTGCATACAGTAAATATGATACTGTGTGGTCTACTGCTGCTACTAGTGGGGCAATTAAGTCCTTCAGAGCAGTTATGTGGGGCTGCAGCACTCCACATGGCCAGAGCAACAAGAAAGCATTCCGAGCTCTGAGAATGTTCAAGATGTGGTCTATGATGAGGAGCTGCTGCCAGCTGTCCAGGACTGCCTCTTAGTGGCGGCAACCAGCAACCACTGCCACAAATTAACTACTGCCAATGATGCAGAATAAAGGTTACTTAAGTGTAATCCTTGTTCTCAATTATTTAAAATGGCTGCTGAATACACAAAGGACTCTTCGTCTTCTCAGGTGTGGTCAAAATAAATAAATAGTAACATAGCTTGGATCAAAGCGGCGTGTCTTTGGCTAGCAGGCGGCAGAGGCACAAAATATTTAAATATTTTGTATGAATCACACAAAATGCATTACTTTTTGCCCACTTGGCGCCGCCCTTGCCAGTCAGAGACTACAGGAATCCCACCCCTTTTACTCATCAATTTAGAATTAGCCCGTCAGTAAGATCCAGCAGCTACACATGTCTCAGAGAGGCCGTCGGGGTTTAGAGAGGGAGCACAATCCGTTTTTGCTCACGGGAAAGATACAAGGTATCCCCGTGTTCAGCCTCACCATTACAACGAGTCGTTGTAAGGCCCGCCGGCAGGGTAAATTGCTTTTTTTTTATAGACAGCTGCGATCTAGACTGTTTACTCTATTTACCGACCTGACTCAATCCGGAAATACTGGAGGTGAAGGAGATACCCATTTCACTCAGAGTTCCCTTCTTGCCAATACTATTAGGACCAATAACAGTTGTTCATGCTATTTGAAAGGTGTATATTGTGATCCCTCTTCTGGCAGGATCCCATAAATAGCCAAAGCAAGGCTCACCTCGATTTCTTTTCCCAACATTTCTGAGATAGCCTTACCAACATCTTGCCAGAAGACCTGGATCTGAGGACACTGCCAGAACATATGCACATCATCAGCATTCCTTGTAGAACACTTAGAGCAAGCTTTAGTCCCTTCTCCTCCCAGTTTTTATAATATTTTAGGGGTCTAATACGCTCTGTGAATCGTAAACATATGATTTCTTCTGAGAGGTGCAGCTTTAACAACCGACCATAAAGTGGGCATCGATACTTGCCATAGGTATCTTACATCTATCATCGGCATGTCTCTCTCTCTCAGGACTCCTCCGGAGGTGCTGACACCAAATCTTCTCCCTTTACCAGCACCCAGTACCACTTGGAAACTTCTTTGCTTTGATGAATGGGCCCCTACGTTTTATTTTCCACTCTTCGTTTCCTTCCCTGTCTTTACCTGAGCCGCATCCCCACCCGATTATTGATAAAACTTAAACTTAGATAAACTTTGGTTCATGAAAGTAGTTTAGGTCTCCCCGGAAAAAATTGTGTTATTGTGCAGTAATTGCCTCCATTTATTTATTCCTGCTTCCATCAATGGGACAGCAAGTTTATCCTGCAGGAAATTTGGAGTCTCTGGGGAATTCCAAATAGGTGCACCGTTACTGTAAGAGGGCATCTTCAAAATCCTTCTGATCTGGTATCAAATAAATAGCAACATAGCTTGGATTAATGCCGTGTGTCCTTGGCTAGCAGGCAGCAGAGGCACAACATATTTAAATACTGTGTGTGAATAACACATATTGCATTACTTTATGCCCACTCGTCGCCGCCCTTGCCAGTCAGAGACTAGAGGAATCCCACCCCTTTTACTCCCCAACTCAGAATTAGCCCATCAGTAAGATCCAGCAGCTACACATATCTCAGAGAGGCCGTCGGGGTTTAGAGAGGGAGCACAATCTCTTTTTGCTCAAGGGAAAGATATAATGTATTCCTGTGTTCAGTTTGACCATAACAACAAGTCTTAAAGTTAAGTATTAGTGGAATGTTTACGTACAAGTGTTCTGTAGCATTTCATGACTTAGGGCTTGAGGGGTCCATGTACAGGCAGTTACTCACTGGTTGGAGAGGGAGCATTAAGTCTTGGTCATCTCTGAAAATAAAAAACATATATTCGTACTTATGCCTTGTCTGCGATGTTTGAAGTTCACTTCTTTTAGCTAGATTGGCACATGTGATTGTGTAAACTGCAGTCACTCACAGTGCATGAGTGCTAAAGGCAGAAGTGGGCTGAGCCCTTCCCCATGCTATATTTTGTGGGGGAATCAGACGGGAAGCATGAGGTGGGGCTATTGCCAACAACACATACAGCATACAGAATAAGGAAAGGGATGATTTTATAAAGGAGATGGCCTGTTTTCCTCACAAATACACCATCTAACATCTGTGGACTGCTGTTGCATCAACAATAAACATAACATGTCTATTTGCAAAGCGCACGTTCAACCAAGCGTATCTTAGCACTGAATAACAGATGTTTCTTGTTACCCAACTCAATGGTACTCATTTTATTGATTAAGGGCTGATTTGAACCTGTGACCATGAGGCCGAACACAGGCCCCTGCAGTGGAGGCATTAGTCCACTGAACCACAGGCCCGCATCAACAGTGTGAGGAGCACTAGTAGATTACCACATGTGTCTGGGCAACTTCAAGTTTTCCAAAATCTCCAGGGAAGTAATTATTGAGCCTCAAACTTTGAACCCAATATTTCTGAACCCCAAGATGTTAGAGGAGCTATGAGGACTGCAAGCAGCTGTTGTACCTGGCCTCCCTCACCCTCATACTTCAGTTTGGGGCACAGAAAAAGCTCCCCTCAATTGAAGGGATATC
Source organism: Triturus cristatus (assembly GCF_964204655.1). Lineage (NCBI taxonomy): Eukaryota > Metazoa > Chordata > Amphibia > Caudata > Salamandridae > Triturus > Triturus cristatus. Next base: position 1,718,437,074 of record NC_140590.1, read on the forward strand.
TGTAATCCCGGTGGACCCCAACCCCTGACCACGCCTACAAACAAGGTATTGTATATACCATTATACTAATATGAAGGATCCTGGGGGTGTGGGGTAGGGTTGGAGGGAATGAGGTGTTGTGCCGACCTGCCGTTCTAGTTCAAAGTGGAGTTTGTTGAAGGCCCTAAACAATATTCCATGCATTGCCAATAGCAAAATATGTAGAGACTACTTTGCTGTTGATGTCTAACATGGCTAGGAGGCAATTCTTTTTTACTTCATTCATAGGCCCTTTCTTATATACAAACATTAATGCACTTCCTGTCCAAGCTGGATTACTTCCATGCCATAGCAGAAGATCAAAAGAATTATTCAACTGCCAGGACCTAAATAGGAAGTTGGATGTAAGTATTGACACAGAGAGGCTGTGAGGCTTGGAGCCTGGGAATTGCTGAGGAGGACAACCAACATTTGGATCTCTGAGAGTGAGATGATAAACTCTCTCAGCCAAGAACCATATTCACAGTTGGGTGTATACAGACACCGTAGAGATCATTGATCAGGCCATGCCAGTCATGTTCAACTACAGCAAGAACAGGGCTGATGAGTCTCAGAAACCACCATCCCAAAAGGTTTAGTGTCACTGCTGTTACATTTAGCAAATAGGGATGCCCAGATGTGTTCCTTATAAGCTATTTGCTATTTTTGTGTGCTATACAGTAGCTCTGTTCATCTTTCTAGTAGTTATTAGAGCATTTTTGCAGAATGTCAAATTAGTGGATTTATTTAGAGAATGAAAAACTGAGGTGGCTTTCAAACTTATGAATAATAACAGATCTGATTACCAAACCAACCATAATCGCCGGCATAATCTATGGAAGCACTGGAGCTGGTTGATCCAATGGAAATCTACCATTTGGAGACCAGAGTTTCAACCTCACTAACTCAGTACAAAGCCATTTAACCCTAGAGTTGCCTCTAGATTGAGGATGGATGGGGAATGCGGGATGCCCCATATTTTGTTGCAGAAGTCAAAATCTGCATCATTGTCTTCAGCGCCAGAAACAATTAAGATATCTGTAAGAAGAATAGGAAGGGGACATGTTTTTCAAGCAATTATTATTGATGAAGAAGGGTCATGCATACCTTTAACCGGAGTAGCGTATACATTAACTCAAACAAAAGGCACAATATTGCACCTGACTGGAAGTCCACAAAGGTAACCAGAAAATTATTGTGATCATGAGCTAATACAATCCCTGAACACCCACTAATTAATTTTACCATTGAAAAAAATCTACCTTTAGGATGTTGAAGAGGTAAAGGCACAGTTCAGACCTCAAAGAAAATAAAACCATCAAACAATAATCAGACATGCAAAATCACAAGTCTTAAGACGAACATAAACCTTACTGTTAGCCATCGTTTGCATATACCTGCTACATTCCAGGAACACATACTTTATTTGGAGGAAAGCAAGAAATGCCATTCTTATTTCATGATCCATCATGAATATTGTAGTAAAATCCATTAGATCCAATTTTCAGTAAATTAAATTGTCATTCTTACAGTAATCATTCAAGCCAAATGCCATTTTATTCTGGCTAGTTGGTGAAAACGCTAGCTCAGATTTTTCCATTCAACAGTGCACAATTGCTCCATGACAGATGAAATGGGTATATTCCAACCCATGATCTACCTCAGAATTGTCTGGCTCACTGCATTGGAGAGGAATAAAATCTCAATAGAGACCTGCTTTATCAGGTGACATTGGGCCCAAGTGGCAAATAGTTTGCTGTGACATACTCTTGTAATCATGCATGACATAGTCCTGCATGCCAGGAGTAAGTAAAGAGTACTCATGGAATTCAAGAGTAAGGGAGGAGTGCTAGATGAAAAAGTCATAGCTACTCACAGCAAACTATTTGTGAATCAGGTCCCATGTGTGTTTTAGTCAAGCCTGTACTTACAGCTGACTTTGAAGCAGTGGAGCCCAAGTAGGAAACATATAAATGTGTGGGTTGACAACATGTTCGTGAACATTTTAAGGCTTCATATCTTTTATCAGTCTGCAGTTGCTAACTTCTTCCTCTGTGTTTCTCTCTGATAGAGCTACCCTGCAAATCTGATCGCAATTGTCCAGAGAGCACAAGCTGCTGCTTTGATGGTTCATGCGACAGCGACTGCCCGATTCGGCCTTCTACCAGCATCATTCAGCAACGCAGTACCACTCTGCCCACTTTGGATGGAAGCGGTGACGCTCCAAGTAGTGTGTTTTCCGTGACACACAACCGAAATGGCCCCCAATCAACTACAGAAGAGAGCAACCAGCCCCATCCACCCACAGAAGAGAGCAGCAACGCACATACCACCATGGAAAATGACAACTATCTCAAGTAGTACTCCAGGGTGATTATTTGAGGCACAAAGAAAATAGAGGCCTATACAGCACACCGTTTGTCTTATTCAAGTCCTAATTGCGTATGTTCGACCCTCGGGTATAAATAAACCCAATTTCATTAATGTCCCGGTACTGCTTCAAAACATCTCCTTATGATCAAACAACCAGTCCTATTGTGTACTAATGTAGCTGTATTGATATCCACTTGGCGGTAGTAGTACTCTCGTCGTGGATCGTGGGGCCTTACGGATCGGTTGGAGACCTCGCTGATTAGAAGCTCTGGCTCACAACGTATCAGGGTTGTGTCACAGGAGCTTGAACAAGAGTGTTACTTTGAGGCTTATTTACACAAGAGTACTACTACCGCCAAGTGGATATTAATACAGCTACATTAGTACACAATAGGACTGGTTGTTTGATCATAAGGAGATGTTTTGAAGGACTACCGGGACATTAATGTGGATCCCACGCTAATTAGATACCTATGGATGCTTTGCTGCCCGGTTATTATTATCTTATGGCCATACGATTCCAGACATTTAAATTGGAGGCAGACTGAAATTTCGATTATCAGGATTTTGTTCGTCGTAGGTGGGGCATTTGGAATTGAGGTGTGTGTACCACAATATTTTGAGCGGACGTGCATTTAAATATTGTAACGCACGTATAGAAAAGGCGCGATTCTGATTTTGGATTGCTGTTTTCGATTTTTACGCCTTGAAAAAGTCTGTGTAAAGACGAAACACGTGTCGGCTAATCATGTGCTGGGAATTTTAAGATTTATATTTTGAGAATAAAGACTGCCAATCGACATGGATTGACCTCTCTGGATTCCTGTTTCTGATCAATACCTTTGTGCTTTTCTTGCTTTGAAATTGGGTTTATTTATACCCGAAGGTCGAACATACGCAATTAGGACTTGAATAAGACAAACGGTGTGCTGTATAGGCCTCTATTTTCTGGGTGTTTCTTGGGGCCGACTTTGCACCCACTCTTATAACCATAGACGAATATCTTTACAGAAGCAACTTGTTTTCACGCCAAATTGAATGCTTACTTATTTCTTGTATATAGTGGATGTGCGGGCATTTCCCTGTAAAGGAACACTACTATCTGTTGTTTATGTCTAATGATTATTTGAGGCAAACAATGTAAGTAAAACATAATTAAGAAGAGGTTCAAAGATGTTTCTACATCTTAGCCACTTTTCTCTCTAATCAATATGGAAATATAATAGCAAGAGGAAAACTATCTGTAAGTAACTGAAAAAGATTACCTCCATTATAGAGTGTGGTATCCTTTAAAACACAATTTAAAATATTGTTCAAAACCATATTAAAGCATTTAACCAGGACATTGGGTTGCAGATCATATCAAGATAATGTAATATGTTGTGCTGTAGCAAACACTCATTCAAGTGACTGTAAAACATTTGGACACCACTGTCTGCTACTAGAATTTGTAGACGTATTCCCTAAAAGATGTCTTATTACAGAAATCAAGGAGCAAACAAGAAATCAAATTTGAGCGATAAAGTAAATTGAATTCGAAATATTTACCTAATTCCAACCTCAACCTTTGATCTTCACCTAATTGTAACACCATCTTTACCCAAACTATTGCTATTAACCCTTACTCCGATACAGACCCTAAAAACAAGCTTGTGTCTAATTGTTAATGTGACCCTAACCATTAATCAGCTATGACTGTAATTCTTATTTTCACCTAAACATTAACTTGTGTTGTTCCTGATCCTAAACAAATCTCTTACCCTGGAGTACTACCAGAAAATTGAGTTTTTTCACATTGATCTTCACATACATTCACTCTAAAATATTAATTACTACTATGAACAAAAGTTCAAGGTATGGAGCTGTGGAGTTAAGAATAGTAAATCTATATTCAGCTATGTTTATGTTTACCTACCTTGATCCAGATATCTTGTAGATACTTATCGTCAAGATGCGTAGATGGGGAGTTAAGAAAAGTGAAACTATATTCACCAATGTTTACTCCTTTGAACTACATATCTTGAAGCTGTAAATCTTCAAGGTACGTAGACATGGAGTTTAGACTAAAAACTCTACACTTAATTATGAATGATATAGTAGGAGTCTACAGGCAATATTTTCTAGGTCAAAATTTGGCACTACAATATCTAGACATGTAACGTTCACTCTGTACTAACCTAATACCTTAACTCGGCCCTGACCTGTATCTAATCTCTAAACCTAACTTTCATCTTGATTTGACCTTTCGTTTTATTATCTTGTTTCATTAAAATGTACCTCTCCAATTGTGTTTCTTCATGAATTGTTATTTCATGCAATGCTTTCATTGAAGTCTGTTTCCTCTGAAATGTAATGGGATGGAATGGTAATTTCTTTGTAGTGATCAGTTACAACTGCCCATGTAAGAGGTAGTTGCTGTAGGCAGTTTTTAAACAACTGGTAGGATACCTAAGTGATTGAGGCCCTGGCTGCAATTGTCTGCATTGCAACCTTCAGATCCCAGATTTTAATCCAGACAAGGATGTCTTAGCTGCTCCACTTTCTGAGATTTTATTAGAAATGGACCACTGGGCAGAACAATAGTAATACCTGATTTTATTTGATGCCATGGACTGGTATGTATAGAGGGAACTCATCCCCAATAAACAGCAGGTACACTTTGGAAGTAGGATGAGTATGTTATTTTAGCTATACATATTTGCCTACAGAGGACAATTCTGTAGGGCTAAAACAGGTGTGGGATGACTGTATTTTCTCTCCAACTTCAAAATAAAAGCCACAATTTTGTAGCATTTTGGTGTAAATAGTTAGGCAGATATTCCAAGTATCTGCATTTACATTAATCCGTTGCGATGAAAAGAGGACAAGCATGTAAAATACAGTACAATAAAGCGATGGTCGTGGTAGCAATTTCTTACGAACAAACAAATAGAAAAGCGCAATCAACACTTTTTAGTTGCTTGATGCCTTAGTCAAATTTAATAGTATTTTCAAAGGCATTCAAATTCAAAGCATTTCAGTAGTGGCAACACAGTTGCTCCAATATATTACGATGCATAATATTTACAGTGCTCTTGGTGGTTTAGAAAGGAGGGAAGAGAAGTGGGTAGAAGGTTGTGAACATGTGAGTGAAGGACAAGGAAAAGGTATTGTGACATACATACATCATGTGTACATAGTATAGGACCTTTCTGGCCTAACACAGGTCAATTGTTCCAGAATAGATACATAACTCTAATGAATATGTTTATTGTACAAATTTGTCTTTAGAGTTTGTGTTGGGGTTTGGGCTGTCAACGTTTCGACCCCTGTGGTAGAGGGTAAATTAGTCCTCACGGTGGGATCTTCATCAGGACACGGTCATGAAGAGCACCTGTGAATAATCGAAAAGTGTGTGTGAGAGGAAACTGTAAACATAAGGGGATTGGCGCTAAGAAAGTATAGTATAAATTACCTACCTATGGCAACAGCAAAATGACTAAGCTGTACATTCAGGGACGCGGATGGCTCATACGTAGCTGTTGGGAGTCAGAGGGAAAGCACATGAGAATACAGTCAGTGATCTCTAATGTCAAGCTTCATTAAGTTCGAGGGTAGCACTCAATGTAAAATTAATTAGAAAATGAAGAGTACTGCTGACGACAAGTCACTCACAGTTAGGGAATTAATCCACTTTCAATCTAATGCAAGGAGGAAATACAAAGGAGGGGCTCGTCAAAGAAAAGCTCTGTGAGGAAAGTAATTGAAGATGGGAATGCCTCACTGGTGGCCCCGGACCTACAGGTGATGTCATGAAGGCCCTTCGTGTTCACGTTAATAACACTCAGTGGGGAAGGAAAGAAAACCTGGTGCCTAGCTGGAGGTAATCCAAGTTGATTGCCTATGCACCCCAGACTTAACAAAATGATCTATGCGGTGGCAATATAATTATTGGAAATGTTCGCGGTAAACATTGGAAACCATTCACCCCGGCATATCAAAGGAAAACCCCGATGTGGATAAGATCGCAGTGGCGTCTACTAATGGAGGACCCTTAGTAATACGAATAATTGGCAGTTGTTGCGTGCCGCTTTTGAAACGCTTATCTCGTATATGTAATCCCCATTCAGTGTGACTTGTTCCAAAAATCGCATCTGCAAGAGGTTTTTAGGAATTTGAAGATTGTTTGTCAACACCAGTCTCCCTCCGCACTTTCAGTATCTAAAGACCGTTATGTGCATAGATGTTTCACTATATTCCTTGTTCCTTCATATCTGAAGAATTAGGCTCACAGTTGTGTGTTATGAGCTCCCACCCAGGGTGTATGCTTAAAAAGTGATAAAAAAAAGACAGTAGGGCAATCAAGCACATGTTCCAGTGACGAGCCCTCTTTGTACATCCAGTAAAACATGCCTCAGTATATACAGTATTACATCCTTTTAACGCTAAGAAATTAAGGGGACTTCAGTTTGTCCTATACCATCCTTCACAAGCAAACAAGTTTATTATGCATGTTTGCAGACTTTATAAACAGAGTACAACCGTTGAAAAAGTAAGACATTTTCTTTGATTCTATATTCACTCAGGCATGTACTGTATTCATTTTTCAATTTCCTTCTGCAAATCTCAGTTTTCCTCCTCGTATTTCAATATATGAGCTGTAACCTCATATACCAATTTACCTCATTAGATCCCATTATACCCTCTCAGATCTCAGTTCTCCTCCCTCCATGTCAATTAAACTTTACAGATCTAAAGGTACCTCTTGGCATTTCAGTTATACTCCTCATATCTCAGTTGGTTAGTTAAATAATTATATCTTTAGATTTCTTCAAGTCTCCTCCTTAGTTCATTATTACCCTCCTCTGACTCTGAATATCTCACCTCAGAACTAACCACTTCTTTGGATCTTATTGTACCTCTTAAGATTATAATTGCCTAGATATGGTACCAGAATATCTGAATATCATCTAACAAAACAATTCTGCTTTAAATATTCTTTGCAAAAATATCACCACATTACAGCATTTATAATAGAAAATCTACACCCTGTGAAGTGGTATTTTTTCACAATATTTACACTACAATATTTATGTCAGACGAAATTTTTGACATTCTGACTTAAAACCTAATCATTAATCTCTTCAGATATCAAGGGATATCCTTGGATGTAAGCTTACCTCTCTAGTGCTCACTGTAACTCTTTAAACCTCTTGATTTCATTTTCCTCCTCAGTTCTCAGTTTATCTGTTCAAATTCTGCCTCTTCTCTGTACTGAACTCACTGAGCCTCTGATCCTTTACAGATATTAGTTTAGTTAATCGTATCTCATTTTCATTTAGTTTAAAATCACAAAATGATTGTCAGCCATTTCACAGTTTGGTTATATTTTTTGGGCAGCATCTAACACTTTACCATATTTTGACTCCACCTTTCTTGTTTACAGTGTCTAATGGCTGCTAGTATGGGGTTCTCATTCGCGAAAGATACATCTGCTGTGAACCACCCGCCTTGTCCTACCTTCGCTCCTTCCCATTTGTTCAAGTGCATCGATTCCTGAATAGATCCATTTGTACTATATACATAAATATGAAATCCTTGGCCCTGTGCATGTGACTTATTTTAGTTAGTGTATTACACTGTGCTTTTGTGGACACCGTCTGTCTGTATTATAATGCACATAAAAATGTTAAGATTTAAATAATTTTGAATTCTTTGTATGCAACACATCTTGTTTAATTAGTTTGCTTTGTGCATGAAATTGACAGCATTAAAGACAGTCAGGTGTTTGTGGATTACAGAACATCTGTGTGTGTTGGTTATACTGTCACTTTTATTCAAATGACATTGTCTGTTTTGTGTGTGAAATTGTCTCCAAATTGTGAATCACACAACTACCAATGTCTGTAATATTGTCTCACTTGTGCATGTCAGACTGCCTCTTTTGTGTGTGAATTTGTTTCCCATTGCTGTACATGTGTAATATTGTCTTTTTTGGCTGTGACTTTGTTTCCAGAGTGTGTATCTCACAATCACGTCTTCGTGTAACATTATCTCATTTGTGCGTGCATCATTGTCTATTCTTTCTCTGACGCGGTGTCTTAAATTTGACTAAGTGTTTTTGGTGTGTGAGAACATCATGTTTGTTGTCCAGTGAATATTCTGTGTAACAATGTCCCATATATGCCATGCTCACTGCTCACTCACTCTCTTTAATCTGTTTTCCTATGTTGCCATCTTATCTTACTTGTCTATAACACTTTTTCTGTTCTTTCACTCCCACCACCAGAGGTGGTGTGGGCTGGAAAGAGCTGTGCCTTGGAGTGAATGTAGAAATCTGCACTAAGAGGCCGCCTGATCCACCATGTGATCATTGTCATTTAGTGTATTAAGAGGGTGTCAACCCTTTTAGGTCTCTCTTAATAAAATGATGGGAGATGCTGTGGAAAGGAAAACAAATGAGTAGGGGTCTGGAATTGTGATGGGACCTAAAAGTTGGACTAACAGCAAGAGAAAGCCAGTAGCACATACAGCTGTGGGTGGATTACAGGAATGGGGGCAGTGGGTTCAGAAGCAGAAAGATGTCCCACATATTAAAATTAATTATATATCAATATTTTGAGACCCGGTGACTATATGAAAAAAGACCTTAATGTGGTAGTGAATGATGTAAGGAGCAAGGAAGTAGTGACAAGCGTACAAGTATTCAACTCTGTGTAAAAACAAAGGTGTTCATGACTCCATAAGTTAAGACAAAAATTCCAAAGGTTCCTGACAGGACAAATACATGAGGTAGAGGCAGGATCTGGGCATAAAATAATTCGGAGTTCATTCAGGATTAGGTATAAGATATCAGACACTCTACATATCTTGCGAGTTGCGCATAGGATGTCTGCCCTGGTTACAGACTCCAGTCAAGTAGCCCCTAGCCATGTGAGTGGTGTACTCCGCTCATTCAGAAAGCATCCTCCATCAGCCACACTTTTTACCCACTACACTCAGCACCTAATCAGGTAACCATGGTGACTTGCAAAGGCCTTGAGCAGAGAAGTCCTTCTGGGTAGTGTCACAGGGACCCCTGTTTTAGGCAAGTTGTGTTGATTGGGCAACCAATCACTTACTGCCCCACCCCATCAGTGCCCCTGATGAAGAAGCAGATGTATACTGACTTGTATAGAACTGGTAGCTTATTGTAGGACAGAGAGTGTCCCAGTCAGGCTCTGAAGGATATTTCAATATTCTATATTTGTGAACACATAGTGGTAGCTCTTAGTACACCTGTTTCTTAAAAACTTCCTCCTAAAAAAGAGCCTGGTACAGATGCTCCTCTACAGGGAACAGTTTGTGGAGGGATCACCTGTATGAATAACAATCATAAGCAAAACCAATATGTTTAGATTTTGTTAGATGAAATGTACTGTGATTTTATTTAATGGTTTTTTAGACGAAGGCTATCAAACATAGCCACATAAAAATTCATCTTACAAAGAGAACACCACTAACATAAAATTTATTTAAAATCAGATAAAACAAGTTCTACTGTCCAAACACCTTGATAACATTTATAAAATACATTTTACTAGTAAGTTGAGAACTGACAATCATGACAAAGTTCCATATTTAACAAACAAAGTCAAAGTCTGTGCAACAATTCACACCAGTGCTTTAAGAACAGCAAACAATCCATTAATAAATGGGAACTACACTATCTGAAGTGAGACTATACACATTGCCGCATTTTCTTTAATCACATAATACAATTTCCAGTGTCTTCTTGAGGAGAAAATCCCAATCCTACTCATAACAAGCGCCTTCCCTAATATATCTGACAGGAGTTTTTCCAGGCATTGTAAGTACCCATAAATGACTTGCCGTAATGTTTCTGAGATTGACAATTTCTCCATCAAAGATAATCAATTTCTTTTTAAAGAAATATAGTTTGCCAGTTTTCTAAGATATGCGTGAAAAAGAAAAGAGATCCCACAGGATAACTAATCCTACTATTAGCAAATCATTTCACCTAATCATATTTGACAGTCAAGGCCGCTCACTTCAATAGAACTCCTGCCAACATAGGAATCAAATGTTATCATTCCTCTTGATATTGATTTTATAAAATAAAATAAAAATGGAACACAAAGAATAGCCTGTCACAGAAGTCATCAAAGCAACAATACAACGTGAAATGGACCTTGCCCCTATGGCCTGCAGAGAGAATCAGTGATCCATGATAGAGTGGCCCTCTCTAAGGCCACCCCTTAACTGAACAGACAACTTTAGCAAAGTTCAGAATTACCCTCAAAGAAAACTGCTATGAAAAAAGTCAAAAGATGCAGTTTGTATTGCAAGTAGTGAACTTAAAAGGCATCCAGAGAAAATATTGCTTAGTAGGTATTTTTAGCAAAGGTCAAGGACTTTTATTACATTTCCAAGAAAGCCTATTTTTTTTAATGTTTTACTGTGCGAACATAAAAAGCTATGAATCTATCAACCTGGGATCCTGACAGCGGTGTAAAACCAATGAACGCAAAAAGATGATTAGTCAAAAGCACTAGGACTTCATGACAGAATAACACATACAAACAGCAAGCATAATAAATAAAAAGCCACAAATCAGCCACAAATAAGCAATTAAAATGTCACTAAAGTAAATACTACAAAGACTACATAAAGGCTGTAAACAAGTTTCACATCATATGGCATCTGCGGTCTAACAAATGGACTACTTGATTCTCAATCTAAATATGATGGGAACCCAAATAGGGCAATGCCACCATCCTCAAAATGCCAGGAACTTGATGGATAGCCATCCAACCAATGGCAAAGCATGAACAACAGATGAATGCCAATGGCTAAAGGGGGCTGACAACCAGCCCACTTCCTCTTGCTGTACTTCATATTGTACCTTTTAAAGAATTTATAGCCGGAGGTATACAGACAGCTAAAGGCAGACCTAAAAGGAAGACAGCTCATATTACCTCCTACAAGAGTGTGTTGTGTGCATTATGAGATGTCAGGTCACTGGTATCTCAAAGCCATAGCTACTTGACTGGCCTCAATGTCTGCCATACTACAACACAATATATTATTCAGCACCTCACCTTTGTTGTTGTTGTGGACAAAGAAAGGTTTTCCATAAAATGAGAACAGTCTCATCTTTTAGAGAGTTAGGATTGTTCATTGTGTTTAAGAGAACTTAATTCATGTCCATGTTATGTAATCCTTTTCAGGAGGACTAAACCCTCATTAGCTATCAAGATTAGGCACACTTTAACTCACATTTAAGAGAATTTGTCCATACTCCAACCCACATCGCATCCCAATAGGGTTCAGGAAAAGTATGTGAACTACATCACTGCCACCTTCACAGCAACAGAGGACATGCAGGTCACCGACCCTCCGAACCAGACATGCATGTGGCCCGGCAAAGCATCCAGCCACCACAAGTTCTCATTATCTCCATCAAAGTTCTTCTTCTAAGGAGGAGCTATAGTTAGTGTTACAGAGATACTTGCCTTGTCCAATCGGAGCTCCTTTTTAGATGCTAATATATTGAAAACAATCGAACAAATTTATCCAAAACCAATCAAAGGTTGATTGAGTGAAGTTAAGCAAAGTTTTACAATCAAGGTATATTTGATGTAATTCCATTCAGACGTTTTTCTCTCTACTGAGAATCAAAAAATCCAATGGGAATTAAAACGTGAAATTACACTTTTGCACCCCCCACCCCTCCACCGTTTTCTTTGCCTGAGTTTGAAAGATCACCATGAAACTTGCCATTAATGACTAAAAGCAGGTATACTTTCTTTTGTAGAGTTTTATTGTCAAAATTTGTACAGATTCTTAGGTGATAATGTTATTAAGAAAACAAAAAATGTCTTACCCTGACTCAACCATAACTACGCATAGGCCACTGCGATATATTATGTGTGTGTTTCATAGATCATATCATTAGTGATGTGATAGGTGGGGTAATTAGCAGTGCATGGTGTAGATGCAGGTTGTAGTTACTTTAGGGCATGAGTTATGATTCCTTGGGATAAATATAACTGGTACATTTCTGTGTTTTTATTAGTTAAAACAGAGTACCCCTTATTGTGTTCTTGTATGAAATGATGACATGTGGTCTTCTTTCAATAAGAAGACCTAAAAAGGAGATCCCACTTTTAGCCGGTGCTTCAAACCAAAATAGGTGGGAGGTTGTGGACCTGTATGTTTGTTTTGCGCTCAGTTAAGAATTCCAAATTGGTACTGCTCAGCTGCAGCTACCCTCTGAATCCAGCCCTCCCACTCAATATTGAAAAGTCTCATTCCTCCTCTGTCCCAAAAGTTCCTGCCAACACTGGACACCATTGCCACTCCTCTCTTTCACCCTCCATCAAAGCTATGTTTTTATATTGTGTTAAATAAACTATTATGAAGCTTTGCAAAAGGGTCTTTGACCCTAATCTTAACTGCAACTAGCCCTATCCCCAATCCTGACCACATCCATGCCTCCAGTGCTGCTCCTCCGCTAAGGCGGAGGAGCGTCGCCCCACTACGCAAAAGGAAAAATAAAATGACAATAACATATCGTTATTATCACTTTATTTTTCCTATTGCAGTCAATGGCCTTGTTCAATGTGGGACGGGCGGGTCTGGCCAGAGCAGGGGGGAGTGGTGTGTACTCCCTAAGTGCGCATGACTGTTTGGCCGTCCCTATTGGGTCAGCCAAACAGTTCATGCGCACTTTGCATGTTCCCCACCAGGCTGTAATGCACAGTCTGGTCGGGAACATGAAGAGGCTCCCAGCCCCTGTCTGAGCCCCAAACTCTGGCACTCAGACCAATCACAATGCTGCATTACAGTGTTCCAATTGGCTTAGGTGAGCCTGGGAGCCCGGGTGCTTCATGCTGCCGGGAACTGAGACAGGAAGATGGAAGACGAAGAGAATGGGAGAGGTGACGGCTGACCGTTCAAAGGTAAGTGTATTTTTGATTAATTTTCCCCCACCCCACCACCCCCATTCAGTAGCAACCACTACTGTGCCTCTCATACTAAACAGAGCCCTTACACCGATCCAAAACTTAAATATAACCTTTACCCCAACCATATTCTTAACCACAGTCGAAGTGTCGCCTTACACATTACCTTAACTCAAGCCTTCGTAAACTTCAACCTATCCTGAACGCTTCAACCAGCCCTCGCCCCAAGTCTTACCCTTTACCCCGCAATGGTGAAATCACCATTGATGAAGAGAACTTTGCAATGTTTAGTGGATTTTCTTACTTACAACTCTAATTCAAATTCTTCATTTCCAATTGTTATTTTTCTGTTTTCTAGGTTTAATCCAAATAATTTCATCATTTTCACATCATGCATCATGATGGTCCTGCATGAGACAAGAAGGAAGCACTGAAGCAAACTTGGAGAATGAACTGCAAATGTCTGCCTCAGCAAGAATGTCCTAGAGAGACCCTGCTCACACTCTTGCTATTTCGTTACAAACTGCATTTATTCTAGGATAATGTACTTTACTAATCAAAGTGTCTTCCAGGGTCCCGCGAAGGGTATTATGAAAGAATGAAGGGAAAGGAGTTTGTAAATCCTCTCAGAATTGTTTTGTGTGTGATTTTGAAGAATGTACCCCCAACAGAATGAGCCTTAATAAGCGACAACCCAATAAAGAGAGACACAGATGCTACAAGATCTACACCTGTGACCAAGTGAAAAATCCCAAGTTCCAACATCTGTGTAGATGCTAGAGAAAATGGTAGCACCAAATGTGATATTTACATGTCTCACAGTGCATAAACACCATGATGTAGGGGTGAATATGTACCATGATTATTTTTTTCTTCTGGGTTTGGCATCACTGGTAGAACCCACATCCAACTTCCTGGTGGAACTTTAAATGTTCTAATGGGGATAGGTTGACTGGGCACCCAAGTGTTAGGGAGAGTTCCTAGAAAGCCTCACAACCTGAAATAGAAAAGTAAACAAAGTCTGGAAGTGATTGTGCTCTCAGTGCATTTAAATTTGGAACCTGGTGATATGAAACACCCACAATGGAAGTGCTGGGGAATTAACTGAGCGATCTGTAAGAATAGCTTCCACACATCGCTTCGCACCACAGCTGGTCGAAACGAGGAACGCACCCAAGGGAAGTTGAGGCCAAGGCACGGTCTCCTCCTTCCAGATTGTTTCGGGTAGATTATATACCCCACTGACCACCAAGGTAAAGACTGGTAGGTGGCCGGGGCAAGGGTGAAAGGGGGCTTAGCAGGGTTGCTTGGGTGGGTCAGCCTCCTTTCCATTTTGCACATTGGCAGGTAAAGGCAATCCCTAAGATTAGCTGGTCAGGCCTTATGCGTGGTAGGACACATTCAGGTTGTTTTGAGAAGTAGGTGGTGAAGGTGGGTAATGTGTTTTGGGGCAGTTGAGGTAGCGATGCAGTTATCAGGGGTAGATTTGGATGCGCTTGAGGTGCTTCAGGTGGGAGGGTTGGAAGAACTTGTTGTAGCCTGGTGTAACTGACTGGGTATGGGTGGATCATAGGTGACATAGAAGGGAATTGGTCCAGAATAGAGGTGCTGTTTTAGCCTGCTTCCTGCCACATAGGGACTGTGAATGAGGTTTCATTATGGGGAGAATGTGGCTAAGGTGACAACCCATAAAGTAGGGGATGTAGAGAGATTTAGTGGCGACGCATTTGGGGGGGGGGGGGTTGCACAATGGGCTAATTCGCCAAAGGATGCACTCTGGAAAGGCTGAACTGGCCTGAGAGAGGGCTGCGTAGGATGCATTCTGCATTTCTGGTGTCTGGCGCCACTCTGGAGGAGGCACCATCCAGTATGCAAGCCCATGGAACTAGCACCCTTCCGGTAGGTGCATGGAGGGAATAGGCTCATTGGCAAGAGACATGCACAATGACCTTGTTTTAGAGAACATTAGCCGTGGTGTAGATGGTAGCGTACGTGAAAGAGCAAATCATATGTTTAGATTTGAAAGAAGGGAGTGATATGGAGGTAACATAGAAGGTCAGAGGACAAGGTGTAGAGGGGAGTGAAGAGCTGGTGAGAGGCAGAGGTTAATAATAAGGTGTAAATTGTAAAAAAAGGAAGTAGTTGGTAACTGATTTGGGCATAGGGGAAGGTGGGATGGTGTTAACGAGTAAGTTTGCTCAAGTAGTGCAGGTAAAAGATAGGGAGCCATGAGGGTTAGTGTCAAAAACACTGAGTTGATCGAGATGAAGAAAGCCAAAAGGCAGGGGCTTGCTTAATGGGCGGCAGGGCGGAGCAGTGAGATGACCAATATTTGGGATGCAATGTTTCTAGAAGAAGCAGGATCAGTTCTGTTTTGCATTAGGTGGGCTCTGTCTAGAGAGGCATAGTGGGTGAAAATTGATGGGTTGGAATTCCGCCCACAGCGATTGCAACTGGCTGGACTATTTGCAAACATGTATTCGATTACCTTTCGGATGCTCGATTGCCATTAGTTTGCCTGGAAACCTGAGACGGGGGCAGCTTTCCAAGACTACTACTGCCAATGTTTGTGTAATTTGCACCCATTCTAGAAGTACTTCTATGGGTGCAGATTTACTCATTATTTGTTGAACCACTCACTGTATATATAAGTTTCTGCTCCAAAAAATGAACTCAGGGCCCCCAGACCCAACTATCATGCCAAACACATTCTACTTCTGGAGGTTAGTCGAATGGTTTAGGTCTGTAGGTACCCTATGAAGGGCACTATATATTTCTAAAATGGAAAGTGAGACAAGACTAGGTTTTACTTGCATGTGTACGCCCTGAAGGCCGTGCTTGTACACAATGGGTACGATGTATTTTCTTTTTCTTGTGGCTTGTTCCTCCTTTCTATTGGCTTATTTTTTTATTTTTTTATTTTTTATTTTTAACGATCATTAGTGGATGCCTATCTGTAATGCTGATGTGGCTGATACCCTGCCGACAAAACAATAAAATAATAAAGTGTGTTAAAAAAAAAAAAAACATGCCAAACACATCCCATCCCACCCGGGTCTGGTAGTTCTCCCCGGGAACTTATGACTCTTGTTACATATGACACCATGGTCTGGAGTCTCTGCCCTGGAATCACTTATTTTAAATGTATTTTCACTGCTCGCACTCTTCTTTGTCTCTGCTATGAGCAGCCTTGATGGCAGAGTTATCAAGTCTGTGTATGTAGGCAAGGCTCCATGTTTCAAGTACTTGCCTTTTACAAATCATTTATCAAGTGACTATCAGCCCTTTGTACTAAGCCTGAGATGCAAAAAAAGGTAGGCATGCCAGCAAATTATTAGGGCGAGCCGAGCCAAGTGTATGGCTTGGTTCTAAAAGTCCGTGCACGAGCCAAGCCATGAAAACGTTTGGCTCATGCAACAAACATATAGAAAAATATATGATACAGTCTTAGCAAAATTCAAAACATTCTATTTTGTAACAAGCAGAAGCATTTCACCATAGCATATCTAATTATATCACTGCATAGACAGGTTCTTATTAACATACTGGGGTATCTCTTCAACATGAAAAGTGATAGTTTGTAAACATGGGCTTAGAAACATTACTAGCTCGCACCCCACTGGCAATGCCAGAAGTTAACATGTGATTCCCTAAATGAATGTGGCCTAGATTACCATCATAGATGGAGCCACATTATAGTCTATTAAATCAAACACAAGAAGTGCTTGTATAGCGCACATCCCAAACTCAAGTATTTAAAAGTGCTCTCATGTGTGATAATAAAAAAGGTGGGTCTGTGAAATAAAATGTTTGCCTAGGATCACATAATTTGCGCAAGCAGGGACGCGGTATTGATTCCAGGTTATTTCACATTTTCAAAATCAGCCATTAGATGTATATCTCTCGCCTGTCTTCCATCAAAGGTCACTGTTTTGTCTTTTATTCTTGGAGCAGGCCCAACTACCAAGCCAAGAATGCATTTATTTGTGGGGTGTCACACCCCACGCACCCACCTTGAAGCTACGCCCCTGGCAAAAGGGTGTGGGCGATGTTATGTTATGTTATGTTAATTTTAGTTTACATAGCGCTTAATACCTGCAGGTCTCTAAGCGCTGTGAGCAGATCTACGGGAGTTCCAGGAGGGGCTGTATCGCAAGAAGGGGGATTATGCCCAGGCTTCGATGAAGGAAGGGTTTGAGGTACTGAGCAGTGGAGGAAGATTTAGTGTGGCCTGTGGAGCCTCCAAGTGTTCAGAACGTTAATTGTTTGTTATGGGCAAAGGAAATATATGGGAAAGAGAATTTGAGGATGTGTTAAAATTATTGCATAGAGAGAATCAAACTAAAGAGGGATCAGAGGAGGAGGAATGAGAGTTAGCTAAGTGTTTATTGTGAATGCCACCCTGAGGGATGTGCAGCTTTGTTCAAGTATATGGATGTGATAACAACACAGATTGATTTCAGCAGCATTGCTTGTCTCAATTAGAATGAGGACCAAAGATAGCAATTAACCCAGAAAAACAGTGTTCGATAACAAGATACGGTTACAGTGTATGAGTCCCAAAACATCTGCCACGGCTGTTCACACTGTGAGTGGGCTTCAGATTCAGTATAGGCCCTTTCTTGAACAGCCAATCAAGGTTGGGATGGGGGTCTTTGAGAGGTGTCTTTTGCAGCAGAATGGAGCATGGCAGGTCCATAAGAAAGGGTATTGTTCCAGAGAGCTGTGTAAATGTACGTTTGAATGAGGGAAGGGCGGGTGCAAGCACAGGTTGGTATAGTTTTTTGTACTCTTGTCAGTGTATGTAGAGCAACAGGTTAGAGGTAGGGGACAGAAGGCTGGTGCAGGAAAGGGCTCCTATGGCAATTAAAAGAGGCAAGATGTGTGAATTACTGGTTTTCAACCCATGCAAAGAGACAGAAACAACATTGGAAAGGGGAGTCAAAGAAGGTTTTGGTTTAAGTTATCTAGAGTGCAAAAATGAACAAATCATTTATTGTCAATTAAACTTAGTCCTCAGTTCATCAGATTGAAAAAGTATCTAAGGAGGTGAGGGATGAAAGGTTAGCAGGGCCTTGTACATACCGACCTTTGACACATTTTTTAATGTCACCGCTGGGAGTGGTTCCAAAAACAAAATATGGAGAGTTCATTTTGGTGGAAGGCACATCTTTCAAACACACCAAGGTAGATGAAGCAACTTCCTTGCGTATGTCCTTTGTTGTAGGTACCAAGCTAGCAAAGTCAGATATCAGGTCAGCTTTCCGGCCATTAGTGGCATATCTGAAGGCTTTTTCTTTACTAGGTCTGCAGTTTGACAGGACTATCTTTGCAACTTAGTGCTCTCTTCTCGAGTTATTAGGTACATTTTTGCACTGGGATGTTTATTTTTGATTGAATATTATTCTTTCCTATTTTATTGTGGGGGGGAATTGACTCAGGAGTGTGCAGGAGAATGATTGGGTGCAGAGAGATGGCTGGCACACTGGTTGAATCACAAAAAGAGCATCTCATTTTAGGGTTTTTTCCTCTTAGTGGTGACTTTGAGTCATTGGTGCAAGGAGTTGGCGAATGAGAAGCAGATTTTCAAAGTTGCCGATCAAACAGTTGTACCCTTAGCAAAATAACAGAAAGCAAGAGAATGGAGGGTCCTGAGGTTGTGGAGGGTGTTTATTTTGGGATGTTTGAAGTTTAATATTGTGTTTTGGGCTTAACATGGACCAAGGCCAGACAATAACATTAAAGATGCTTGGTCTCGTTCACAGTTGCAGGGATGCCATGGGCTGGTGCTGGGAGGGGCGGTATGGAGACCAGGATGCTGATCGAATGCTGGGAGCTGTAAAACTCAGAGGGAACAATGGATGGAGAAGTCCGTTGCAGCATCCACGAGAAGGGTGTACATGCAAGCATCGCAGAAGGTGTTAGATAGTGGGACACAGAGGAGAGGTAGCTCAGATGGTGAATGCAGGAGAAGGAGGGATGGTGTTGCATGTGATATCATGTCGCTGTTTTGTGGCTACGAACCCTCAGAGTGCTTTGGCCACAGACTTTTGTCAGGCTGGGCAAGGTAGAGAGGTGTGGCGGAGAATGAAAAAAAACCTTATGGGCAAATTATTGCTAGAGATTTTAATGTTCCGTTTATGCATGGTATGGCTGTCTGTTGGGGCATATAGGATTTCAGTATTATTGGGGGAAGGGGGACAGTGGGCGTGCAAAGGAGGGACATAACGTTAACTGCAGCTAAAGTTAGAACTTGGTTGAAGTCGTGTAAGACAAACCCGATCGAAACGTTTGGCGACAGCAATCTAGAGATGGGTTTAAGTGTCCAGTGCAAAAGTGGTGCACTTGTTTTTTAAGCAATGTTGTGAGTTTGAAGGCAATATCTTTGAGCCCTGGGGGTGGGCTGGGCAGTATCAGGTCCTGCAAGCTTTGCGTAAAGCATTGGGCACTTTGGGATTGCCTGTGGAGGATTTCGGGATGCACTATTTTCTAACAGGAGCAGCAACAGAGCAGTAAGAATAGGTCTGAATATGAAAGAGGCGAGGGCAGTAGGTAGATACAAATCTGATTCTTGTGCCAGGTGTGATAAGCAGGGTGGGATGGAGGACAGTGGTGGATGTAAACTATTTCTCACTTTAGTTCAGCTCTGTTTGTTGCTGCAGATTGCATTGCTAGGCTGCCATTTGGCTATAAAACAGTTAGGATTGTTGGCCATCCATGGGTAGAGTGGTCCACCAAGCAAGTCTTTCGAAAGACAATCGACCCTGGATGCGATCACATTTCTGTTTCTTGGTATGGAAGAAGCGGCACGGGCTGGGGACATCTGTTGCCAAGCTTGATGGATTACTTTGCCATGAGCTGGGGGAGTTGACTTCACCTATTAGTTATTCACCCTGGCGAGAATGACTTCGTTCACTGGAATTGGATTGTTGAACTCACTGAAGTCCAATTTGCGACAGCTGAAAGCTACGGAAACATACATTATGTGGAAGGAGTTAGTACAGGGAAGAGATCGGAGGGGGCCAGGAAGGCCAATGCAATGGAGAAGGCCAGGTGGTAGACACGAGGCAAATGCTGCCCGTCTGCACAGAGTATTACTCTTTAGAAACAGAAGGACACTGTGGAGAGTGATTATGACTTTGTTCATCCGGAAGGAGTAGATCTACTGTTCTTGGGAATGAACCCTACTTGTTGGAACTGAGGGAAGAAATGGCAAAAGCATTGGGGGTGAAGTCCGTGTCGTTCGTGCTAGGCTGAGTACAGATGGCGGTTCAGTTGGTTTTGGATTCGCGGGTTAAGAACAAAGAAGGAGCGGCAGGAAAACACCTATTCAGGGGGTGCATGGTTGGAAGGACACGCTGGGTCAGGATTACAGAATGGAGGTTGGGGGTCGCTGAAGAACGAACAGCTCTAGCATGGTGGGGTAGGGGAGAGGGGGGTTTGGACTGAGAACGGGGTGGCTTATAGGTGAGAGGTGCGCGGGGACATGAACCCTAAAGAGGAGGGTTAACAGGGCAGTTGGGTTGACCTGACTTCCTGATGCAACAGGACTACTCAGGAACTGAAAAGTGTGCTTGGGTGTTTGAAGGGGGCATCCAGAGGGGTCGAAAATGTTAGGATTTAAAGGATATACTAGTGCGGTGGGATTGTAGGATTTAAGGCTTTGACCAAGGTTGTATAAACCTATTCAAGTAAAGCTAACAATTGCATTTGCTGGATTTTTTTTGCGACATTTTACCCAAAGAAACTTTGCAAAAAAAACACTTTTCAGAACCAATAACACTGTCGAAAATATGCATTAATGAGCTTTTACGTGATAAACATCGTCTCTTTGTGGAGCTCCTTAGCTAATATGAGGGCAGGAAAAGTATGGCCTCGTGCATGTGAATGAGCCGTTCTCTACGTCTTAGCACTAAAGTGTTACTTACCTGGGGCCATCTGCGGATTACAGGGAACAATGGTGCCATCTCTCTCGGATACTTCGCAATGGACATGGTCCGTGACTGGCTACCCTCCCCTCCCAGCTAATTAAAACAAGATGCCTGTAAAACAGCTATACCATCCAGTCCCAGTCCCTGATCTAAAAACGATTAAAACACTCTAAGGTAGCAAATCACAAAACTAGACAGATTGTTAGCATTAGAGGAAATGTTTATTTTTATTACACATGCATCTGGTTGCCATGTGTACCTTCTAAAGGACCAATACGTTACACTGTAAGCCACTTTTAGTATTTGAGTCACATAACCGAACAATGCCTTGTCATTTTGCTTCCACCGTGATAAGCACAGGCTGAAAATTGTTGACACGCTACGGTTTGCCGTACAAAGCCTGCAGCTAACGAAAGGTGCACCTTGGTTTTATCACACAGAGCTGCACCGAAGCCCCTGCCCCTCCCGCAAATCCTTCGAGGCGCGCGCCTACAAACCACCTACGATCCGGATCAGCCGCACCGTGTAGAAGGGAAGAGGCCCTCGTCCTCCGCCTGACGCCGACGCCCGCACAATAAGCCCCGACACCGTGATCACACCTCCTCGTACCACGCTCCTCGTCACCGTCGCTCCAATGTGCCCCGAGGACTTAATCCTGCAAAACAAAAGAAAAGTATTACACGCCCCAAGTGAGGGGCACGCGAGGTATCCGGGGAGCGAGCCAGGGGCAAGAGGGCGCCCAGCCCGCTCCCAGGGCCTTTTAAGGCGCAGCTGCCCCCGGGGGGTCGCCGGCCCAACCGGCCCGCCCCCCTGCCCCGGAAGCTGTAAAACCACCTCCGGGTCACGGGGGAGGCATCAACCTATCGGCGATGGGGGCGCGCCGCGCGCGTCATCGATCCGCGACGCACGGCCACCGCCGAGAGGCCGGGGGAGGGGGGGGGCGCCGCACCGCCATGTGGGCGGGGAGGCCCCCCCTTTACAAGAGCTTGGTACCTTTTCACCTGAGGCTCCGATTGCTGCAGCTGCGGGGCACTTAGGGTCAGGGGTCAGGGTTTATGTTCCAGCAGCAGCCGAGGTGAACCGGTCAGCAGCGGCAAGTAAATAATTTCTGAAGCAGCAGCCTGCTCTTACATTCAGTTCTGTGACAGAAAAAAGCCCTGGCTTTCCCCTACGTCTAAGGGTTCACGTGGAAGGTGACTTCTTAAAACAACCTTGAAATGCGGGCCTGGTTGGGAAATGCTCTCTGTTTCATTATCTTCTTTAGTTGGTCACAGGTCGCAGCAAAACAAAGTTCAGATTGCACTTGCCAAACTGCAACGGAACAGTTTTTCACGTCGATGAACTGCGGATTCCACGACACATGTCTATGACCTGTGTAGCACGCGGGCACTTGTATCTGTGGTTTTATATTGAAGAGCAGCCCTCCCTCCCTCAAACAGATGCTGTCTCCCTTACCCCATCCTCGGGGATACTTGAAACAAGTCCCGCTGCAGTGTGCTACCATTTCATGCTTTAGTTATGTATTTATTAAAAGTGATATTTTTTAAACATGATTTGAAAAACATTTCTGCCCCCGCCCTGATGAAAACACTGTTAATGAACTAAGAGGCAAGTCAGGGGTCATGTGTATCATACATGTGGCTGGATTTGTTTTATATATGGAAAAAGGTTTAGTCTATTAAATCAAACAAAATACTTTTTGTACAGCAGAAATGCTGAACTCACACATTGGAGGTGCTCTCATATGTGAAAATGAAGAAAATGGTGGCAAAAAAAATGTTTGATTTTTCGAGGCCTTCAACCAGGTATAAACCAATATTACCATGTTTAGGGAGAGAGCACATGCACTTTAACACTGGTTAGCAGGGGCAAAGTGCACAGAGTCGTAAGACCAGCGAAAATGAATTAAGTAAAATAGAAGGGGTGAAGGCAAAAGGTTTGAGTGAAGACCACCCTAAGGCTAACAGGGCGAACATGAGCTAATAGGCAAAGCAAAGTGGTCCGGGTCGCATTTTGACCCAGTCTCTGATACAGAGCTACTGAATACCATAACCAAGGTTAAGCTATCAAACCCTCATTTTGATGCTATACCTGGCTTCATCAGCAAACATCTTGCCAAACAACTTCTACTCTACTGGTCCACCTTAGTAAACTCCTCTCTTGAGGAAGGCGTTTTCCACAACTGTTTAAAAACTTGTCAAATCTGTCCACGCTTAAGAAACAATCACTAGAGGTCAATGACTCGAACAGCTTCACACATACCTCTACCATTCCCTTCTAACTGAAGGTGATAAAAAGCTGCTGAGCTACTCAACTTTTGATTGACATCAATACAAGACATCTCTTAGATATCTTCCATATAGGCTTCCAGCAGAGTTACTGCACAGAGACCACCCTTCGACAAATTGTTGAAGGCTTGCGGCTCATCCTCAACTCATGCAACGCCGGTCTACTTGTGCTCCTTAAACACCTGGCTAGTGTGTAAACAACCACTGCGCCTTCAACAACACCTTGAAAGAACGGATGGACATTGAGTGGTAGTTATTGACTGGTTCACCTCCCATTTCACAAACAATTCACAAATAGTCATAATTGGAAGCATTTTTTTCTACAAAGTCAGCTTACAACACGGGGTTTCACAGGACGCAATCCTCTCGCTAAACCATGTTCAACCTATATCCACATGAAATTCTCAGTTGTTCTAGGATTCCTTTCCACCTGCATGCTAATGGTATTCAGACCTCTCTGAAGATCTAATTCCCAGACATCCTCCTTCTCTCAAATGCAATGAAAGGAATTCAAAAATGGATGTCTAAGTGCCACTCAAAATTAACTCCGCTAAGATAACATTTTCTGCAATGTTTCCGAATGGATCCAACCTTCTATAAGTGGATGGAATCCTTCACTTCCTGCGCTTTAAATGGGCCACTGAAGAGGCCTTCATCTTCCATAACAGGCTTGACTTATAGAGGCAAATCATTGATATGGCCAAGCGTGCTCAGTTCCAACTAATATTGAATAGGGGTCAAACCCAATATACCCTTGAGGGCTTGGGCAGATAGATACGAGAAGGTTAATGTGCCAACAAGGGATTTGTTTTAAAGTGACCAGTTAGTTATAAATTTCAAAGATTTGAATCAATAGGTATGTTAAGATAAATTAGCATCAATTTGAAATCAATTCAATGAACTGAACATCATAAATATCTAATGATGACAACGCACACGGGGGTTTCTTTTGTGATTTGATCACAGTGATTTTTATAGTTTTATCCAAAGTAAAAAGAGTACAAAAAAGATATAAATTAGAGCAATATATCATGAAAACAGGGGACGGAATTAAGTCCTCATTTCATCTAAATATACACATCAATTCCTGATTGGTTTGAACAGAGATGAAACTCTTTCTGAGCATACAATCTACTGTACATAACATATAAACTGGAATTGGATGGTAAAGTCGACGTTTCGGTCTTGGGTGTTGTCAATCCGTCAGACCATCTTCAGGACAATAATTGCTTATACAAGGACTCCTAAACAATACAATGCAAATAGTTACATGAATGTAAACATAATCGCGCTAACAAATCAATATACAAAGTTTAAAACTTAGACTTCAACCCGTGTGCGAACAGAACAGTTATCAATATCATTTATCAAAAAAGAGTTAAATCAAAATCTAATGTTGAGAAAAAGCTATTGTCTCATAATCATTTCAACCATTTACTTTCTATGGTAATACATAATTTTCATCAATGGCCATGCTTACTTAAAGGTCTCCGTAGCGTTTTGACGTTAAACTTTGTTTAAAAACATGTGGGCATTTGAACTACGAGTCAAAAAGAACATAATTCATTACTTAATCATGCTGTGGCAGAGAGATAGTGAATCATATCCTACCATATAGAGCTTAGCAACAGCAACTGCCAGTTCGTATTATTGCGGGAGTCAATCCTGCCGTGGTTTTATTGCTGTACAATAGAAATGAGTAGTCATAAATTATCTATTCATTCATCTGTATGTTGTTTCTCTTGTTCTAACTTAGTTTAACAGTTGCATTCGCAATAATGATAGTATTTGTTTTTTTTTTGAAAACCCGATTATCTGCCTAGTCTTTGACAATTAGTGCATGGATTAAATTGTTCTTAAAGCTTAAATGATTGGTATAAACAGCACAAAAACGAAAGTGCTGCAGTTTGGAAGTGAGTGCCTCACTAGTCTACATCCTAACAGAATAATCGTGAATTTGTCATAAATTAATAGACTTTCATCGAGGAAGTAGTTGTGTTCATCGTTATATAAAAAAAACATAGATTTAAATAGATCAGTTGAGACTATGCTCAGAGGTCATTCAAAGATAATGATTCTGACAGATCTGTGGGCAGTGAATACATTAAATTCTGGCTTACTTTTCTGTCGTTAGTCTTCGAAATACGAAATGTGATCCGTCTGAATCGAGGGCAGCGTAATTAAGCACTGCACTGTCATGTGTTTTTAAGGAATAGCTGTGGTTGCAGTTCAACACAGCTGAGAGCTAAAAAAAGAGAAACAAAGTGGCGGCGTTAGGCTGAGGCGGCCATTAGTTATTGTCCTGTGTGAACTGAACAATTACATTGTCGCTAAAGAGAGTAATGGATATTTATCATCAAACATTTAGCGTAGACAAATTAATGATGTGATTCAATGATGGAAAGATAGTTGCCCGGTTACCCAAACTACCCGCAGAAGCTATTTCAAACAATATACACTCGTGTAGAGGGTTGATTATTGTTCGAATGGGTCTTTACTTGTTATATAAAATAAATCCAAGAGTGAAGCAGATGCACTGTTTGGACTGCGCACAAATTAACCAAAGGCGCGTCGTTAATTAGCTAGTGAGTGGTGCATAGGTTATGAACAACTTACTATTCTGGCGTTAGTCTTCAGAAAACAGATGGGGGTCCGCTTGTATCGATATAGCCTAATTGTGTGTTGCGCTGCCCAGTGCTTTTAAAGGCTGGCTGTAGCAACAATTCAACACAGCTGTGTAACAAGGAAATAGACACAGTGTTCGTATCAGATGGCGGCGGCCATCTTGAAGAGGCTTATATACAATTGGTAACGCTGTTATCACTGTAGTCTGTCGATTGTACTGACACTTGCGGCTGACCGATTGTATTAGCTGATGATTGTACATTAGCTAAAGAGTCAGATTGTCAGAGGCCGACCATTAAAATAATCTGGTTCTGCTCTGCTCCACGAAACGTTAGATTTCGGCCGCCATCTTGGAGTGTCAAAACGTTACCCGACCAGTGTATTGTTGTTTAATGTTCGTTTACAATATTTTTTAGAGACAATTTCATGGTTTGTAACTAAGTAAAGAACGATTAAGAGCCGCTCCAAATAGCGGACCATTGCTAATGTTGCAAATCATCTTGTAGCTAGGTGTTGACAGTGTAAGATATATTTCCATGACTGACACATGTTAAAGAATATATATAATGCGCTGTGTATTAGTTCTTTGCTAATATATTTTACAAAGATACATATCGAATACATCAATGATATATCTATAACAGTGAATATTACACGGAATATCTTGGATATACATATAGGTGTCCTGCCTATATCCATTCTATTTCTCACGTTGTATTCAACAAAGACGTAGTTTAAGTGATGTAATAACAAATCTACATTATTATCAACATCAATAAACGGTACTGTGTTAGTCAACCATCAAACCAATAGTAGTTGTGATTTGCTACCATCCAAATGTTCAGTCCCAAACGATGTACATAAAAGTCTACATTGATGGTATTAACATAAACAAATGACATGATGAATGTAGCGACCTTAATAAGCATTGCAATAACATGAGTCTATGAAGTGCGGAATTGAACAGCCGTGTTAGAAA
This sequence comes from Triturus cristatus, assembly GCF_964204655.1. NCBI lineage: Eukaryota > Metazoa > Chordata > Amphibia > Caudata > Salamandridae > Triturus > Triturus cristatus. The sequence continues at coordinate 1,718,464,234 of NC_140590.1, forward strand.
TTTAATAAAGCTGTTGAAACCTGGTTACAAAACCTACTCATCTGAAGATGGCAATGAAATGCTACTCTGACTTGAGGGGTGCAGCCAGTAATTGAAATGGTAAGCAGATATCAGTGGCTGAGACAGGCCAAAGCATGCCACTCAGTGGCAGAGTTCAGACCTTTTTTGATGTTGTCAGTACGGCAGATCCAACGGTTCTCCCTCAGAGTCAGTATGTGTTCAACGTTGGTCTGTCGTATCGTAGGCTTAACAACTTCGATGACCCACCAACGCATTTCTTTCTCAGTATGTTTCAGTTTCATATAGTGCTCCACTAATGGTGCAGTCTCTACTTTACACCTGATTCTGGATTGGTGTTGCAGAATCCGTTTTTTTACCATTTGTGTGGTCTTACCTATATACTTGAGATTGCAAGGACATTGTATACAGTAGACCACATTGGTGGTATTGCAGTTTGAGAAGGATTTGGCTGTGTAGTTCTCACCAAGGAACTCAAATGATTTAGTAGTTGTTGTGGTGGGGCATGCTGCACATTTACCACATTTGTGGTGCCCGATTAATGGTGTTAATTGACGCATGTCATTAACCACATTTTGGTCTATCATTTTGTAGGCATGTACAAGTCGGTCTTTGATGTTTGTGCCTCTCTTAAACGAAAAGAGTGGTTCCTTAGTGAACTCAGGTAATGCAGAAAGAAGTGACCAATGTTTCTTAACAATTTTCTTAATTCTATTAGTTGCCGTGCCGAATGTAGTGACACAAACCAGTTCTGGTTCATTATTTTTGGCTTTCACTTCAAGCAAGGCATTTCGGTCGTTATACCAAGCTCTCTTTAGAGATTTTTTTAACAGTTTGTTTGGATAGCCACGATGATGTAATTTTTCTTTGAGCTTTTTGGCCTCCAGGAAATAGTCCTCTCTTCTGGAACAATTTCTCCGGAGACGGAGAAATTGACCAAAAGGTAAGCCATCCTTAAGTGCCTGGGGATGGTGGCTTTCATATTTTAAGAGGGTGTTACGGGCTGTTGGCTTCGTAAAAAGTGTGGTGTAGAGTTTATTATCTGTGTCTACTTTAATAGAAATGTCAAGGAAATTCATCTGTTGATTATTGTAATCAATAGTGAATTGCAGATTGGGATTTTGGGAGTTGATCCAGGTATGGAACTCAAGTAGTAGTTCTACATTGCCTCTCCAAATAAAAAACACGTCATCTATATATCGTAGCCAACATGAGATATTAGATGTGTATGGATTGGTGGAATTTTGGACATGTTTTTTCTCAAACTCGGATACATAGATATTGGCTATATCCGGTGCGTACACGGCACCCATTGCAACTCCCTTGAGTTGTTGAAAAAAAGTTTTCTCAAAAAGGAAGAAGTTTTCGCATAGAGATATCCTTATACATTCCACAATGAAGTCGGTTGGTACCGCATGGGGTCTGGGTCTATCATCAAGTAAATGTTCAATGATCTCCAGAGCTTCTGTTTGTGGGATGTTGGTATAAAGACTCTCTATGTCCATAGAGACTAGAAGCTGTGTCAGTGGATCAAATGTGTAGTTTTCAACCACATTGATGACCGCTGTGGTGTCTCTGATATAGATTGGTGTTTCTGTCGCAAAGGGTCGAATGAAAAAATCTGCATATTGAGCCAGTGGTTTCAAGATGGAGTTACATCCGGAGATAGTTCCAACTAAGGCATCTCTGAGGCATCAGACAATTCATTCCAGAACAGGCCGTACAGTTTAAAAAGTCCATGTGCTGGTTCCTTCTAGAGTGAAGTTTGGATACTTGCTTCTCTCCAGACTTAAGTTCATTTGACCGCACTCAGAACAGTTCTACATGCAGTGGCTCGTTTTTTTAAAGGCCACAAGACATTTGACCACACCACTCCATCATGCTAACCCTTTAATGCCCCCCCATAGAAGCAAGTGCTCAGTTCAAAATCGTTTCCATCATGCGCAAGGCCCTGCATAATTCTTCTCCCGCTTACCTTACTGAAAATCTTTGGTGCTCAACTGACTTTGAGAATGGCAGAATCCCTCCTCCTGAAGCCCCCGAAACTGTCAAGCAAGAACGGTATATGCAAGTGCAAGTGCAGCATGGATTTGGAACTCACTTCCTCCTGCCCTTTGTAGGACCACTTATCATGACATATTTAACAAGCAGTGGCCAGGGGCATTACACAAATTGATGCAGCCCCCCTGACGAATGTGTGGAGGGGCCCATTAGTCTCCCATACCATCAATTGGTCTTGGGCTATATGGGCCCACCTGTGATGGTTGAGGTGGCCCCTGTGGGCCTGTGTAATGCCTCTGTAAGAAACTGGCTCTATATATACTACACCAACATGAGGTATAGTGTGTATAGAGTCCAAGTGGCCCCAGAGGTAGGCGGAGGTTAAAGTTAGATAGAACCTTACTCTCTGTTTGTGTTAGAGTGGCCGAGCAGTAAGGCAGTATCAGAGGACAGTGTTAAGCATTTGATGTACACACTCAGTCAGCAAATGAATTCACACACTCAATAACTGAACTCTAGGTCAATTGTTTTTGTATAAAAATATTCTTTTAGGTATTTTATTTCTAGAACCAAGCAAGCCTGGCACAGGTAAGCAATAAATACTTTGCAGTAATAAATGCTGAATGTTATACAGTTGTATTGCAATTGTAAATGTACTTTGATTTGACTTACAGTATTGTTTTAGGGAAATGCAATCACTTGTAAGTTACTTTTTGGATTACTTTTCTTGCTCAGTGCAGGATGCAGCACTGGGACGTTTCCTGTAAAGAGGTGAGTAAAAGCGTTTTGGTTAAATCGTACAATTTTAAAGCATTTCTTTAGTTTTTAAAACTCCACACTTAGAAACTTTTTCAGGAAAAAGTGTCTATGTTATCCTATGGAAGAAAAACAGGTTATCCGTTCTTAGGTAAATATTCGACTGTGGGAGTTAAGGTTCTGGGGTTAGACTCAGGGGTCCCCCAAGGTCAGTGATGCACTGTTGTTGCACCCTCAGCGGCACTAGGGCGGCCGGGTGCAGAGTGTTGAGGCACAATGTTATCCTATGGAGGATAGGGGGTCTCCGGTTGGTGGCTGCTAGCAAGCAGGCCACAGGATTGTGGGAGCAAAGCTCCTAGGGTTTAGCTCAGGGCAAGTAGGGAACCAAAGTACCACCAAAGGTGCACCCTCATCGGCACTAGGGCGGCCGGGTGTAGGGTGCTGTTTTGAGGTTGGATGCCCTGTTGTTTCCAGTGGAGAACCTCCAGTACAAAGAAACACTGCAGGCTCGGGGACGAGGATCTTCTGGGTGCGACCACCACTTCGAGGGGTAAGTTGGGATGTCATGGGTTGGTTAAGCACCGTCGGTTTGGGCACACAAAGCCATGGGGCATCGGGTACAGGGGTGCCTTGGGACATCGGAAAGTCTTACCCGCTCTGGTCGCGGTAGGGGGGATCCTCTGGATTGAGGCTGCAGGCATCGTCTGGAGGCTTGAGGCAGGTCAGGAGTCACTGGATTTTGGGTCAGGATTACCAGGGTGACCTCCTTGTGGTGTTTTTCCACTCAAGCTCGGGCCGGATTCGGCGGTTGCGGAGTGGGCTGGATTCGCGGTGTCCGGCCGGAGCCAGAAGCTGCAGTTTGAACAAGTTTGGTGTTCACAGGATATTCAGTCTTGGAAGTGAAGGCAGGCAGGCCCTCTGGGGTTTTTGAGGTTGCTGGCTGCAGGACACACCGGGGTTTTCGCAGGAGCAGGTTCGAGGGGAGACAGGGCTGGGGCCAAGCCAGTGGGCGTTGTCCTCTTGTTAGTTCTGCAAGCTCTTCGGTCCTTCTTCTTATCTTCTTTTCCTGTTGTTGCTTGATCTGAGGAAGCAAGGTTCAGGGTGCCCCCTAAATACTAGATTTAGTGGCTTTACAGGTAGGTGAAGGGCAGGGACCAGTGGGTCCCTTCCCTGGGGTGGGTACACCCCCTATTCTGGCACTCTCCAGTGGGAGGGGGCAGGAACCTGTCCCTGGTTGGCTGGGTCCCCCCATCCTCAAGATGGCGGGGACTTGAGGTTGTGCTTCACCTCGCCTTCCCCACCTGAGGGGTGGAGTTAGCAGAGGTGGGCATACCTCTCTTCCTTACTTGTTTTTCCCGCCGGATCTCCCGCCCAAAGTGGGGGGTAGAACCAGTGGGGAGCAGTTGCTGAAAGAAGCAAATGGTCTGGAGAGGCTCACAAAGGCGGCATGCCTTTGAAGCTTCTCCTTCATGAACCCTGCCCATCCTGGGGGAGGAAGCTTGGCACCTCGTCCCAGGATGTGCATTGTTTCAGGCCACCGAGAGCAGCAGCGAGACGTCCAGAAGCATGTCTGTTGGTTACAGCCTAAGCAGCCACTCAGTCAGGTCACTAGAAGTTGGTTGAGTTTTAGGGGGCATCTCTAAGATGCCCTTTGTTGTGCATTTTACATTGAATCCCACACTGGCATCAGTGTGGGTTTAATGTGCTGAGAAGTTTGATACCAAACTTCCCAGTTTTTAGTGTAGCCATTATGGTGCTGTGGAGTTTGTAATGACAAACTCCCAGCACCATATACTCTTAATGGCAACACTGCACTTACAATGCCCAAGAAGGGACTTGGGCACTGTAGGGGCACAGGGCTCATGTCCTTGTGCCCTCACCACTGGCATAGTGCACCCAGGTGGAGGGGTGGCTGACCTAGGCCAGGGCAGGGCTTTGTAGGCATGGCACACAGGGATGTGTGCCATGTCGACTTTTCACTTTGTTCTGCACCAAAACTCGCGGCCTGCAAAGGCAGTGTGTGAGTGTCAGGGTACAGGACCTCTAAGGGTGGCACAATAAGTGCTGCAGCCCTCAGAGGCCTTTTATGGTTAGTGCCCTGTGTACCTGTGGTACCAGTTACCAGGGACTGATCTGTGGCCAGAGATGCCAATTGGGTTTGTTTTGGACACTGGAGGCCTCTGTAACGGAGTCTCTCGATATCATCGCCCCGCTCAGGGTAGTTAAGATCTGGGAAAGGGCAGCCCCAACCCCATGGTACTCAGAGAGCCTTAAGAAAGAAAAAGCCGCATGCAGAATTAGGGAGAGAAAATAGAGAAAAACAAAGATGGAGGGGGATAAACTGGCCTACAGAACAGCACATGGAACATATCTAAATAGCTGTAACATAGCCAGAAGACGGCACCTAGGCACTCAAATCATTGAAACAAAGAGCTATTCTCAAGAGCTCTTTAAGATTCTTAAGAAGTTCACTAACCCCAGAGCAAATAATCCTTACCTCCCGCTGACGCAAAGGCTGAGACGACTTAGCTAATCATTTTAAACGAAAAGGTAGATAAAATGTATAGTTCCTTTGGTTCGGAAGAGGTTCTCAGGGCGGTAGTACAGCTCCCGGAAGACCCTTTCTCTCCCAGCTTAGAGTCCTTCTCAGTCATCACCTCTGAGCAGGTACTGCCCTTATTAGCGCACACTAAATCGGGCTCCCTGTTAGACCAGGCCCCTCCCTTCATTATCTCAGATCTCGCACCGGCCCTTGCAGACCCAATCACGGCAGTCTGCAATATATCATTAGCTACGACCACTTTTCCTTTTAAGTGGAAGAAGGCGCAAATAAAGCCATTACTAAAAAAAAGCATTAGACGTTCCTTCAGATTTACAAAATTATAGACCCATCTCTCTTCTCCCATTTTGCTCTTAAATCATGGAGACTCTGATAAACAAACAACTTTAGGGCTATTTGGAACAAAACAACCTACTCGATCCTTCTCAGTCAGGCTTCCATGTGCTTTATAGCACCGAATCCGCGCTGACGGAAGTAACAGACACAATGTGGATGGCTATGGACAAGGGGACACCCACGATGCTAGTTCTTCTTGACTTGTCAGCAGCTATTGACACCATCTCTCATAGAATCCTTTTGGATAAGCTACGAGAGATTGGTCTCAGAGAAATGGCTTCAAAATGGCTACAAAGCTTCCTGGCCGAAGGAACACATTGTGTCTAATTGGACACATATACGTCACAGACCATGGTGGTGGACAAGGGGGTCCATCAGGGATCCATTTTAAGTCCCACCTTGTTCAACATCTATGTGTCCTCTCTGGCCACTATCATAAGATCTTGTGGGTTCCGATACGATCTCGTATGCGGACGATACTCAAGTGATAGTGCCCATATATACGGATCCCTCATCTACCAGATCAAAGTTTAAGAACTGAATGCTAAAAATAGCCATAGGGATGAGCATGAACTTTTTACAGCTTAACTCCAATAAAACGGAGATACTGCTGTTTGGGAAAGCAGAGGAGTTATGGACCCCTGATTCGTGGCCAGTAGAACTCGTGGAAGCACCTACACCGAAAAAGTGGGCAAAGAATCTGGGCATCATAATTGATGACAGACTTTCCATGGAGTATTAAGTGAAAACCATCTCGGGCACCTGCTTCGGTGTGATGCGAATGCTGAGCAAAATCTTCCCTTAAACTCCCCTCTGAAAAGCTCTTATACAGGCACTTCAAGTCATTAGACTAGATTGTGGAAATTCGCTACTGGTAGGGATTAGGGAAGATCTACTGTCCAGGTTGCAAGTTGTCCAAAATACAGCAGCGCATCTAGAACTCAATAAACCTGCGCAAACTCCGTCAGTACCCCTTCTACGACAACTGCACTTGCTCCCTATCAGGAAAAGAGCAGTCTTTAAGCTCCTGTGCCTAGTGTTTAAATCACTTCAGGGGATGGGTCCTGCCTATCTAATGAAGAAATTAAAACCATATATCCCCGCACGCCAATTGAGATCGAGCAGCCGACAGCTGCTCTGTACCCTGAGAATCAGGAGAGCCAGAATGGGCGGTCGCGCTTTTTCACACCTAGCCCCGTCCATTGGAACAGACTGCCAGATGACATACGAGCCTGCTCTAATTTGGGACACTTCAAGAAACTGCTTAAAACCTGGCTGTTTACTTACTAACGAGCACTCTTTAATTTGCTGTCTGCTACCCGGGCGCCGAGAGATCCCCTTGAGGATGATTTGCCTGTGCTAAACAAATTTTAATAATAATAATAATTTGGGGGAAAAAACACAGGACCTGGGAACCTGATTGGCAGGGACCCAGGGCACATCAAGTAAAAGTGCATCATTAGTCTGGCAAAAAGTGTGGGGGGAGGTTACTGCAACAGAAACCCACTTTCCTACACAAGTCCCCCCCCAGCCCCCCCAGCCCAAAGGCTAGGAGACTCGGCCAAAGCTGGGAGAGTCTTCCTAGTCTTTCAGTCGAGGAAGAGTAGAGGAAGTGGTTTGAAATTTGCAGGGCCTACTCTGCCTTACATCCTTCTGTCCAGGTCAGTCCCTTTGGGGAGCTGGCCTATCTCAACAGTTTCAGGACCTAGTTCCCAATGCTCCTTTCCTAGCTCTTTAGTGTCTTCACCCCATCTTTTTAGTTTGGGTTCAGAGGTGCCCACCTCTGTAAAGTCTAACTTAGCAGGGCAACGCCCAGCTTACCCACAGAGGTCACCCACAGCTTGAGCAACCCCGCCATGACCAATAGGGCCAGGGGGCCTAACTTGCTATTTGGCAAGGGGTAGTCCACCATGCCAAGGACAGTACTGCCATAAAGGCTAACACTCAACAAAGGCTACTCACAGCTGTCAGTGCCCAGAACCACACCTTTAGCTCCTGACTGGTAAGTGAAGGGGCTATCTTACAGGCTTCTTTGGGTTCTGGCTGCCTGTCTGCTGTTTTAGGGTGGTCAGTCACTACACTTGATAGTGAGCACCCTTCCTCCATCCTTTGTTCTGCCAGCTGAGAAGCCACCAACTCAGGCTGGACTGTTGCCTGACTAGTCAGGTCTTTTTATTGGCTAGTGGGGACTTTACCAGTGCCAGTTTTGGAGTTCTCCCTTACTGGGATAGAATCTTCCTGGCCAACTGGAACTGTGGCTAACAGTTGCCCACCTTTCCTACACTGTTTCCTCTTTTTCTTTTGGGGCTTCGCTGCACTAACTGCAGGATGAGACGCCCCCGACCACCCCCCCCCCACAGGTTTCTTGGGTGAGGTCTGGCATTGGTCCAGTACCTCTCTTTGGCTTAGACAAACCTCTGAGTGGTCATTCCCCAGGAGACAATTAAGGGGGAGGTCTTTACTGACTACCACCTTTCTCCATCTAAGGGTCCCAGCTATTTCTAGGAGCACTACAGCCACATGCCTAACAATGACCCCTCCGGGACAGTCATCACGCTTTTTGTTTCCCCTGGGACATACTGGTTTGAGAGAACCAACCAGTCATGCACCACAGTGTGACTGGCACAGGTATCTCTCAGGGCAGTGGCTGAGATTATATTCACCAGTAGGTGGTGGAAGTGTCTACTCCCCTCTGGAACTTCCAGCTTACCTCTTGGGCCCATTTTCCAGTTGAAGGCTAGGAGGACTTCCTCATCTGAGGACCCCTCCTCCAAATCTACACTGGCAACCCCTGGAGCTACACTAGTCACCCCTGGCGCTGTGCTAGAGACTTTGTTTTTAGGACAGCTAGGGTCGTTGGTGTGGTGGTTTACCTTTTGGCAGTTGTGACACCATAATCTGCTGGGATCCCAATTCTTACCTTGGTACCCTGTTTTAGTTTGTGAGGTGTCTTTGGGCCGACCCTCCTGGACAGGTGTTTGGGGGGCTACCTGGGACTCCTTACTTTTATCTTTAAGGGGTTCGCTGTCTTTCTTCTGGGAAGGTTTTGTAACCCCTTTCTTTTGATCACCCCAGTGGACGTCCTCGTTACCATTGTTTTGGCCCAGTGGTCTGCCTTCTTTACCAATTCTTGGGGAGAAAGTAGACCTAGGTCTACCAGGTACTGATGCAACTTTTCATCAATGAAATTACTTCATATGTGTTCCTTCATAAACAGGTTGTAAATTCCATTAAAGTCATGCACATTGTTTCCAGTTAACCAGCCACCTAGTGCCTTTACTGAGTAGTCTACAAAATCAATCCAGGACTTGTTTTGGGTTTTGTGAGCCCCCCTGAATCTAATTCTGTACTCCTCAGTGGTGAGTCCAAATCCCTCAATCAGAGCTCTCTTCGTGAGGTCAAAGGACCCAGCTCTGCCCCAGAAAGGGTCAGGAGTCTGTCTCTGCAGTTACCAGAGAACAGTTCCCAAAGCAGTGCCCCCCAGAAAGTCTTCTTCACCCTTCACAAGCCCTCAAAGGCTGTGAACCACTTGGTGATATTATCACCCTCCTCATATTTAGGGACAATTCCTTTGGGGATTTTAGGATTATAAGATTGCTCTTCATCCTGATTATTTGGATTGCTGCCACCATTGATGGGTGCTAAACCCATCTCCTTTCTTTCTTTTTCTAGAGCCAGGAGTCTGGACTCTAGATCCAATCTTTTGGCCAGCCTTGATAAAAGGGTGTCCTCCTCATTGAGGCTGTCTTCAATGCCCTCACCAGGGCACTGAACCACCTGTGTGGCATCTAGGTACCCAGAGGTTAACTCTTGGAAGTAAGGGTACAGGGACCCATTCTTCCCTAGGAAGTGATGGAGGTGGGTACCTATTTCCATCCTCCTCACTCGTTTCCCCCTCTGACTGGTCATCACCATTTTCAAAAGGGTGGGCCTTTGCATACTCAGCCAACAACCCCTGAAGACTTTGGTTGGATGTGGCCCATTGCTATTTTTTAAATTCTGCATAAGGATCTTACTTCCTGAAAAGACAAGTGAAGGTAAGGGGTGAGGTCAAGCTCCCAAACCATGTCCTGTATGTCATCATGGTTATCTTCACTAATAGCTGGGTTCTGTTTTTGAGACATTCTAACAAATACGTTCTAACCCCTCTACCCTTGACTACAGCATTAAGCGTTTGATGTACACACTCAGTCAGCAAATGAATTCACACACTCAAGAACTGAACTCTAGGCCAATTGTTTTTGCAGAAAAATATTCTTTTAGCTATTTTATTTCTAGAACCAAGCAAGCCTGGCACAGGTAAGCAAAAAATACTTTGCAGTAATAAATGCTGAATGTTATACAGTTTTATTGCAATTGTAAATGTACTTTGGTTTGACTTACAGTATTGTTTCAGGGAAATGCAATCACTTGTAAATACACTACATTGACTTCAATGGGATTTTCAGTAAAATAGCAGGTAAGTTACTTTTTGGATTACTTTTTTTGCTCAGTGCTGGATGCCTGGATGCACCACTGGGACATTTCCTGTAAACAGGTGAGTAAAAGCGTTTTGGTTAAATCATACAATTTTAAAGCATTTCTTTAGTTTTTAAAACTCCACACTTAGAAACTTTTTCAGGAAAAAGTGTCTATGTTATCCTATGGAAGAAAAACAGGTTATCCGTTCTTAGGTAAATATTCGACTGTGGGTGTTATGGTTAGACTCAGGGGTCCCCTAGGGTCAGTGATGCACTGTTGTTGCACCCTCAGCGGCACTAGGGCGGCCGGGTGCAGAGTGTTGAGGCACAATGTTATCCTATGAAGGATAGGGGGTCTCCGGTTGGTGGCTGCTAGCAAGCAGGCCACGGGATTGTGGGAGCAAAGCTTCTAGGGTTTCGCTCAGGGCAAGTAGGGGACCAAATTAGCTCCAAAGGTGCACCCTCATCGGCACTAGGGCGGCCGGGTGTAGGGTGCTGTTTTGAGGTCGGGTGCCCTGTTGTTTCCAATGGAGAACCTCCGGTACAAAGAAACACTGCAGGCTCGGGGACGAGGATCTTCTGGGAGCGACCACCACTTCGAGGGGTAAGTTGGGATGTCGTGGGTTGGTAGGCACCGTTGGTTGGGGCACACAAGGCCGTGGGGCATCGGTGCAGGGGTGCCTTGAGACGTCAGAAAGTCTTACCCGCTCTGGTGGTGGTAGGGGGGATCCCCTGGATTGAGGCTGCAGGCGTTGTCTGGAGGCTTGAGGCAGGTCAGTAGTCGCCGGATCTCTGGTCAGGATCGCTGGGGTGACTTCCTTGTGGTGTTTTTCCACTCGAGCTTGGGCCGGGTTCGGCGGGTGCAGAGTGGGCAGGATTTGCGGTGTCTGGCTGGAGTCAGAAGCTGCAGTTTAAACAAGTCCGATGTTCACAGGAGATTCAGTCTTGGAAGTGAAGGTAGGCACGTCCTCCGGGGTTTTTGAGGTTGCTGGCTGCAGGACACCCCGGGGTTTTCGCAGGAGCAGGTTCGAGGGGAGACAGGCCTGTAGGGCTGGGGCCAAGTCATTGGGCGTCGTCCTCTTGTTAGCTCTACACGGCTCTTCGGTCCTTCTTCTTATGTTCTTTTCTAGTTGTTGCTGGATTTGAGGAAGCAAGGTTCAGGGTGCCCCCTAAATACTAGATTTAGGAGCGTTACAGGTAGGTAAAGGGCAGGGACCAATGGGTCCCTTCCCTGGGGTGGGTATACCCCTATTCGGCCACCCTCCGGTGGGAGGGGGGCAGGAGCCTGTCCCTGGTTGGCTGGGTCCCCCCATCCTCAAGATGGCGGGGACTCAAGGTTGTGCTGCACCTCGCCTCCCCCACCTGAGGGGTGGAGTTGGCAGAGGTGGGCGCACCTCTGTTCCTCACTTGTTTTTCCCGCTGGTTCTCCCGCCCAAAGTGGGGGTAGAACCAGTGGGACCAGTTGCTGAAAGCAGCAAATGGTCTGGAGAGGCTCACAAAGGCGGCATGCCTTTGAAGCTTCTCCTTCAAGAACCCTGCCCATCCTGGGGGAGGAGACTTGGCACCTCGTCCCAGGATGTGCATTGTTTCAGGCCCCCCAGAGCAGCAGCTCTCGACCCAGGGGTCCAGAAACATGTCTGTTGTTGGCAGCCTAAGCAGCCACTCAGTCAGGTCACTAGAAGTTGGTAGAGTTTCAGGGGGCATCTCTAAGATGCCCTCTATTGTGCATTTTACATTAAATCCCACACTGGCATCAGTGTGGGTTAAATGTGCTGAGAATTTTGATACCAAACTTCCCAGTTTTTATTGTAGCTATTATAGTGCTGTGGAGTTTGTAATGACAAACTCCCAGCACCATATACTCTTAATGGCAACACTGCACTTACAATGCCCAAGAAAGGACTTGGGCACTGTAGGGGCACAGGGCTCATGCCCTTGTGCCCTCACCACAGACATAGTGCACCCAGCTGGAGGGGTGGCTGACCTAGGCCAGGGCAGTGCTTTGTAGGCATGGCACACAGGGATGTGTGCCATGTCGACTTTTCACTTTGTTCTGCACCAAAACACGCAGCCTGCAAAGGCAGTGTGGGAGTGTCAGGGTACAGGACCTCTAAGGGTGGCACAATAAGTGCTGCGCCGGTTAGAGGTCTTCCCTGGTCACAGATCCCTGGGTACCTGTGGTACCAGTTACCAGGGGCTGACCTGTGGCCAGAGATGCCAATTGGGTTTGTTTTGGGGAAAGAACACAGGCCCTGGGAACCTGATTGGCAAGGACCCAGGGAACACCAAGTAAATGTGCATCAGTAGTCTGACAAAACGTGGGGGGGATTACTGCAACTGAAACCCACTTTCCTACAGCCCCTAGGAGTGGCAAAAGCAATAGGCCATGCCTATGTGAAGCGCTATTGGCTTTTGCCAATGTCTTTTAGGTATACTGTTCTGCAGCATGGCTGGGAAGCATGGCTAAAAGTAGAGACAGGAAAAAGCGCTGTTAAGTGGATATTGCAGGCTCTATCATAGCGCTTTTGTTTTGGGCAGGTAGGCAAGACAGACAATGGGAGAGAGGGTGGATGTGATAGAAAGGCAAGACAGACAACATGAGAGGGAACAGGATAGTAATATAAAAAGTGCTATGATGAGCCCAGGCCTGGAAGCAACACAACGGTTCGGGTGAGTTGAGAAGAAGCCAGGGGGTCAGAGGGGCAGTGGGGGAACGATAAATAAAACAGTACCTGAAGTCCAGCCATCAGGTGGATGGACAGCGGAAGGACACTAATAAAAGTAAAACAATCAGTACTTGGTTGCTGCTCCAAACTGTTGAACAGGAAGTTACATCAGTAAATGCTGGCCGATTAGGAGGCTGCAAATGAGAGTGACAATGAAGCCAACGAATGGCAAGAAAAGTAAGGGCTCCGAACCCCTAATAGTAACCACTACCCCTCACAGCGACAGCGAATGCACTCTCAGCAGACAAGACCTATAAAGGAATTGAAAAATCTTAGTTTTGAAAGACACTTGGCTAAGATTAAGTTTGTCCTCATATTTTAAAGCCTCTTGGACTACACTATATGTGCTTTCACGCTTTTTTCAATGTAATTTGCTTTTGGTGATTGTTCGAACCTGTCTCCTTGCAAAGTGCTCCAATGCCCCTACAACATGTTCGAGCCATGAAAAACTGCAAATACATATATAAACGTCAAGATGATGCATTTTCCACCGTTGCCCACTAAGCGCCATGCTTAAAGGTCATTCCTTGCTCTCGTGCTGGCTGACAGTGAAAAGTACCAAAGGTCGGCTCGACTCGTTCCGCAGTATTAGGGTGGAAGGTGAGAGGCTGTCGGCAGGCGGTCTGGTGCGATGGAGGGTCCCGGGGGCAGCAACAGGATTTTGTTGGAAGTCTTCTACGACGTGGTGTCGCCCTACGCCTGGCTGGGGTTCGAGGTAAGTCAGGGTGGACCCTCGAGGGATATCTCGGGTAAAATCGGTCAAAGCATGGGTTCGTTTGTTTGTAAAATCAGATAATATTACGCTATATGTAAAATGCACTCTTTCAGTTGCCTCGCGCCGTAAAAGCGGACACCCTCCTGAAATGTAACTCACATGTCTGACGGGCGTGTTACATTAACAAAAGGTGCCACTGTGATTAAACATGAACATCGCAGCATGGAGCGAGGCGCCAGACTGCTAATGGTCTCCACGGCCACTGGGTGGCAGCAGATACCGCCAGATGCCCCCTCGGGGGCGGTGTTGAAGGTCGCTCTCCTCCCAGCCCGTGAACTCTCTGCAGGCGGCACTTCCTGTTTCCAGAGAAGCCAAAACCGAGGCAGACGGTCCCGGGCCACCAGAACTGTCCTATCCAGCCATGGCCGGCAAGCGAGTGCTGGAGCTCTTCTACGACGTGGTGTCGCCCTACTCCTGGCTGAGTTTCGAGGTGAGGGGGCGGTGTTTCTACGACGTGATGTCCCCCCTACTCCTGCCTCTGGTTGGAGGCGAGGGAAAGTCGCACTGTGTCCATTGGCCACCGTATACCTCTTTCCACTGTTAGGTGGAAAACATAACGGAATTGTTTCCTTTTTGCCGTGTTTGAGGGGGTGGCGGGGTGCTTTCTTTTGGTAGGAAAGAATTCTCTATGTTGAAGGCTACAGGTCTATGAACTCTCTTTAATGTGGAGGAAGTTGCTCCCCTTGTAGCAGTGCTTTAAATGGGGACAAAATAAGTGCAGGTACTCATTAAAATGAGCTAGAGGTGTAGTGAGGGGGCGGGGCTAAGGGCAAGACATGATGATACTTAACGACTTCTATATTAGTTGCAGCACATACCAAAACACATGAGAAATGTGTTTATATACACAAAGCGGGTTAACTCGTTACACAAAATGAAAGAGAAATGCGATAATATGTTAACATTTCCTTTTTTGCAATAGTTGCTCCTTCCTAATGTCATACTGTTAACTGCTGTTTGGCACAATACTATATATTTTTGAGCACACAAGTAGGAAGAAACGGAAAATACCCCCACTTCGAACAAAAGCTCTTATGGCACCAAGCAAACAATCATGACCCTCCCCAGAAGAAATCTCATGTCTTTTCCATTGATCTATCCATTCATCCTACCATTTACCTGCCCATGTCCACCAATTAACCTTTACATTCTATCGTCTATTCAGTCATTCATCCATCATTCAGTTTTTCACCATTCCGTCTATCTACCCTTCATTTCCAAACCTATCCATCCATCTCCAACCCTATTCATTCATCCTTTCACTCATCCATCTCTTTATCCACCCTTAACCTCATCCATCAATCCTTTTGCCCATCCATCCATCAACCCTTTCACTCTTTTATTCCATCCACCCAATCCCTCCTTTCACTCAATCATCATCCCTACCTTTCAATCGTAGCCAATCATCATCCCTACCTTTCAATCGTAGCCAATCATCATCCCTACCTTTCAATCATAGCCACTCATCCACCCTCTTTCACTCATGCATGCTTTCACTCATCCATCCATCTATTCATCCATCCATACATACACCCTTGCTCACTCAACCATCCACTCACTCACCCACCAACCCTCCCTTTTACGTTATTTATGAATCTTTGTCGCCGAGCAGACATGTACACACAAAGTGCCACCCATTTTCTTTAAAATATCTTCGGAGAGTGTCTCTTTCTCCCTCCAAAACCAGTCATACAAATGCAAGCAGACACACAAAAGACTCGGGTATGATCAAAGCCATGTTTTCTCTTCGCCTATCATGGCTTTTTTAATTGCCACCAGGGCCGGGCTGGCCTTAGCCTGATTGCCACTAACATGATTCCTGTGTTTACACAAAGCACAGGATAGTGTGAATGTGATTGACAGCACAGGGCCTGAACGGACCCTGCTCTGTCCAGCACAGCGTGAGGGTGAGCACCGGACATTATTCAAACGAGCCCTGCAGAATAGCTCAGCTGGGGCTCAGTTTGGGGCTGCAGAAGCGGCGCCTTAGCTGCCAGAGACACGTTCCACTCCTGCTCACCAGCACAGCCAATGAGCCTACCTTTTCATGAGTACCGGTACTCTCCTCGGAAGTGCAGAAGTGCCGGTACTCAGAGTAATAAATCTAAGAAGTGCCGGTACTCGGTACCGGTGATTTAAAGCACTGCCATTTAGTCCTTTTCACCCTCCAACAATGCACGTGCTTCCCACAGACTCCCTCTTTAGAGTGCCTGTTGGGTCTTGAGAAGAGCCTAAACTCTCCCTTTAAATGTAGAGCAGCAGTGTTGAGTATTGTAGATACTCCTGCCCAAATCTAAAAAGTGCGGCTACTTAGTACCGGAGAGTACCTGCCCATTTAAAGCACTGCAGTCTCCCACTCTCTACATTGTCCTCATTCTCCCATGTGCATTGACTTCAGTGGGGATACTCAAGCCTACACTTGACTTCATCCTCCTTAGGCGCTCGATGGTTGGAGAGAGATGTTTTTGCGATCCTTTTCTTTACACCATCAAACAAACTAAAATACGGTGTACCTGTGTTGAGTACTCCTATCCAGGGTCGGAGTAAGATTGAAAAATATGCACGGGCGCCCCCAACAAAAGTGGCGCACGTCTGCGTAATGCAAACCTTCAGCAAAACACTTGCTTGGGAAAAAAGAGGTGTATATTTTTTTACATAAAAATGTCGTAAATTAACCATTTTAAAGCTTGTAGAGTCAGTAACATTGGTCAAGACTGTAAACGCGTCAGCTCTGAAAACTGAACACCTACAGCCTCAACGCCCTGCAGACGGCAGTGAGATAGAAGCGACTCTGTTCTCGACCCTGATTATCACATGCATAGGAAATCTAGCACAAAGCCAAGAGTGAAGGGTTGGGTCGGCATCACTGGCTATATAGACCTTACAACGGCACAAAAGAAAAATACAACAGAATTGTTTTGTTGAGGTCCTAAATCGCGACCCACTAATGATCCAGGCCGGCCCTAGGCTTTTATTGGTGATAACGGTGCCACATCATAATATTTTCTTAAATTGGGAAGAGCTATTCCACCCAAATATACTCCTCTGAACTGTTTGCCATCAATATCCTATGGCATGGACCTTCCACAACAGCAGTGCCATCAAATAATCTATATTCTTGAAGACTCGTCGGGTGCAGCATACTCTGCATTTTGTAATATTGAAAGGGATTTTAGAACCACAATGATTTTTCAATGGTTGTGCATCCTGGCAATGAGAGAAGTAGTTTATTCGAGTGCAGCACCTCCTCACCAACCTCCTGTAGCAGTGGGCCGAGACTCTCTGCGTAGAATAATAGGCGGTCCGTAGATATCTTTCTCCCCAGATGTTTAAAGTGTGCATTAGTTTCTCAGGGATACAGGGAGCCCCAGTTTGACTTCCACTTTTACAATGAACTCCAGTGGACCTTCCATAGGTATCAGAGATTGACATTAGCATTTCAATTGATTTGTGTGTTGTTTTATGCATAGTAATGTCATCCACATAAAGAGAGAACCTTTTTATCACAGATCCACTCCCAACTCCTATGTAGCACATCGTTGTGCATCTATTCTGGAAAAGGTCCCGGCTTCCCTGTTTGACCGTAATGAGTGATCCCAAGCGGTTACTTTATTTGACTGTGCCTCATTTTTCTACCATCATCACATTTGAAAGCTGAGCACCCTGTGTGCATGACGACTGGCTTGCCTATTGGTTCCAGCATTGCCATTAGGGTGATGAGGGGCACGAATAGTCCGACAAATGCCACTAAAAGAGGTGATAAAATCTAATGTACGTTAGTAAAACGCTTTCACGTATTTTTTTAAATTATGAAGAGTCGCCTCCTTAACATATGTGTTCATTAAGTGTGTGCACAATTTACATGCCACATGTGTGATGGCTTGACCTTTATAGCAAGGTCAGCCTGTGGGTCCCAGGGTAACTGCACGTTAGACCTGACAGCCTTACAGTGGTCTTCCCCAAATCTTTTTGCCTGCTTTCCTCCAATTTTGCTGAATTTGATTTTGTTGGCCTTAGAACTCATCACTTTATCACTGCATACCAGTGCAAATAACTCTTCCCCTAAACACGGTTTGATTGGCTTATTTAATTTACTTGTAGAGTGGTATACTATATGCCCAGGGCCTCTAAATTAAATGCTACCAATGGGCCTGCCGCACTTATTGTGCCACCCACCTAAGTACCTCTCTAAAACATGTTGCATGCCTGCCATTGCAGCCTGAATGCAGCATACACTGCCATGTCGACTTGGCATTTTAAAACCCCTTACCAATCCTTAAACGCCCCTTTTATCACATACATCTATATATGTATTACTTTACTCTGAATGTTAAAAAAAAAGCTTTGCCTCCCTCCACTACACTACCCTATGTTTCAACCTATACCTCTCTCAGTATATTCTTTACCTCCACTCTCTGACTCGTCCCAAACCTCATTCTACTACTATGATCTCCAAGATAACCCTTTGGTTGGTAAAGCACAGCTACTCACCCGTGAGGGTGTCTAGGCACTCGGGGGAGGTGGGAAGCAGGTCTTTCTAAGTGCTGGGGTCATTCGAAGAGCCAGGTCTTGAGGTCCTTCCTGAACTGGGGTAGTGTGGGAGATAGTCTGAGGTGGAGGGGTAGGGTGTTCCGGGTCTTTGCAGCAAAGAAGAAGGACTTTCTTCCAATTCTATTCTTGCGGATCCATGGGACTGTGGCCAGGGCGAGCTGGGCAGAGCGGAGGTGTCTTTTAAGCGCGTGGAAGGAGAGTCGGCTGTTGAGGTATGCTGGTCCAGTGTTGTGGAGAGCCTTGTAAGCATGGGTGAGGGTGAAGACTTTGAAGGTTATTCTTCTGTCTGCCAGGACTCTTCCCTTTTAGAATCACACAAAAGCTAATTTTACTACTATGATCTCCCTAATCTATTTCTAGAGAGTCTTCCCTCCTCAATCTCACCTTTTACTCACCCAAACCTTATCTTATTATACGATCTCCTGAATAAACACTTTCTAGACACTTCTATCCCTCCATTATCCTTTTCAATCCAACTAACAGACTCATATGTCCACCGCTCAAATTAACTCGTATTTCCTTATACTAATCCAGACCTACGTCTAAGGGGGTAGCTTGGCTCGGGTCACTTGGCTCAACACTCCATTTGGCTTTTCATGCCTGCATCCCACTCAGCTCGCAATCCTGCGCCACATCACCCAAAAAGAACACTACACCGATTTTTGTAAAAAGTTATTGTAAACTTTATAACCTTTCTTTTCTGATCAGGGTTCAGTTTTCACTTTGACATTACAATTAAAACCAGTTCATTTCATTTACATTAGAACCTCTCTCCTTGGTCTAAGGTCAAACCTGCACAATACGGTACTAGATAAACTTGTCTTACTCTACAAGAATCCGCAATTTCACATGACAACAGTGTACCTTGTACTTGCAGAGGATATGACAATTCACTTCAAACTATACATTTCATACAATGGACTTGTAATTGCCCTTTGAGCTTTTAATCACATTTCGAATGAGCATTTAGTCCCCCTCAAAACATTAATTCCGATGGTTCCCCTCCCAACTACACCACCTGACTCTTATTCTGCCAATCCTATCCAATCTCTGCCTTTTTAGGCGCTACCTTGGACTTCACTGTGGCTGGCAACTCATAACATTTATATTAACATGGTATTCAAACGCAAGCTGTCATGGGAGGGGAGGTGGCCTCTCCTAAACACCGAGTGGTAGGACTGTATTCCCCAATAATCAGTCTCGAGTCGAATCCAGTCACTTTCCCTCTACTATATGCCAAGAACTCAAGGAATACTAGAACACTTCTTGCCCACTGTGACGTACTCCCATGGGCCTCTGGGGACTCGCTTATCGCCCCCCCCCCTTCTGCTTCTAGTGCCCGGCTTACTGTGTTTGTGCTGGTCGTCCTGCGAGTAGCTTATTCCTGAAATGAAAGATCTCGTTTCCGGGTGTCTGAACTCACGACACCTAATGGGGAAATCCTGCTGAAAGGTCGGAGGACGTCTCACTAGGCACCCCACTGAAATGAATCACCCAACGCTTACTGTCGAGAGGGTGTCCTTCGTTGTCGCTGGCCTTCCCTCGACGCTTCCTTCCGCTATGGGCCTCACTTCCTTGGGGACTTGGCCAGCCGGCCGGGTCCCGGGTCAATTCAGCCTCCGTAGCGGGATGCCCTGATACTTCCAGCATCAGCGTCAGACGGGGCGCGGCCTTCCGGGGTTACTGGCAGCAGAGAGGGGCGGCGCTACGGCCCCTCTCACGTGACAGGAGGATGCCGGCCTCGAAGCCGGTCGCGTCACACTCCTCTCTCGGCAATTCTCCTCACCTGGGCAGCGGCGCCACAGCTCACCCGCTCCTCACAGGGAGCCCAACCACAAGCTCCTGCAAGCCGCGAACCACCTCCGGAGGATGCCAAGAGTCCCCCCACGATATGGGGACGATGACGGTGACCAGTTCTGGTAGGGTCTTAATGAGGGAAATCGAAGTGGTGGGTGGGCCGATTTAAGGGTGCCAGTGATTCTTTGGGGCTGCTGGATTGGAGTCCAGAATCTTCCTTGTTCCTGGAAGTAGCCACAGGTGAATCCCAAGATAACGTTGCCCACCAGATCTCCAACGGCGTTCAGGGCCCGGTCACAAGGTTAGGGGTGCTGTCACCTGGATTGGAAGTTTGTGCAGGCCCTTAAGCCTGTCTGTTCCTTGTCAGGCACAACCACCTCCTCACACAGGCGCCTTACTCCTGATGCCACACAGTCCTCTTCTAAAATGGCCGCTCACCTGTCACCTCTATTTATCACCTTGGGCCTGACCTGCCAGAAGGGCCCAGAAAGTTCCGGAAACCCCCATGGCAGTCATGGTCCAGGTGCTGAGGTGACAGTTGGTGCCACCATTTTAGAATCCCACCTCCCTCATCTATTCTCCTCAGAGGAGCACCTTGCGTCTTTCCCTCACTGGGATGAGGAAGAGGCGCCCAGAACCTCTACAACAACACCTAAAAAAAATTAGGTAGACAGAAAAAATGAGAAGGGGGAAAGGGACAAAAAAATAGTAAAATGAGGAGGGAACTGCCAAAGGGCTGACAGGTCTAACACGCGTCCCCCCCAGCTGAAAGTGGGGAGAGCTACCCAACCCCTTGGGAGTCCTCTTCACTAAGGCGGAAATACCTGGAGAGACCGTCAGCATTGGCGTGGTCCACTCCTGGGCGATGTTCCACCCTAAAGTCCATCCCCTGTAGGGAAATGGACCACCTCAACAGCTTGGGATTCTCGCCCCTCATTTGCATCAGCCACCTGAGGGGCCGGTGGTCGGTCTGAACCAGGAAGTGCGAGCCAAACAGGTATGGCCGCAACTTCTTCAGAGCCCACACCACCGCAAAAGCTTCCCTCTCAATTGCACTCCACCTCTGCTCCCGGGGGAGTAGTCTCCTAGATAGGAAAACCACCGGTTGGTCTAGACCCTCATCATTAAGTTGCGACAGCACTGCTCCAATACCGTGCTCCGACGCGTCCGTCTGGACAATGAACTCCTTGGCGAAGTCAGGGGCCCTAAGAACAGGTGCCGCACACATGGCCTTTTTCAAGGTGTCAAAAGCTTGTTGACATCCCTCGGTCCAGATCACCCGTCGAGGGTGCTTTTTGGAAGTGAGCTCAGTCAAGGGGGCCACGATGGTTCCGTATCCCTTGACAAAGCGTCGGTAGTAACCAGTGAGGCCCAAGAAGGCCCGAACCTCTGTCTGTGTCTTGGGGGGTTCCCAGGCCATGATGGTTTCGATCTTGGCCTGGAGGGGTTGCACCTTGCCCCGACCCACCAAGTGACCGAGGTACACTACCGACCCCTGCCCGATCTGGCACTTACTGGCCTTGATCGTCAGACCTGCCTGCTGCAAAGCCTGAAGAACGGCCTGCAGGTGACTCAGATGGTCCTCCCAGTTGCGGCTGAAGACAGCAATGTCATCCAGGTACGCAACTGAAAAGGCTTCCATTCCAGAGAGGACCTGGTTCACCAACCGCTGGAACGTAGCAGGGGCGTTCTTGAGCCCGAAGGGCATCACACAGAACTGGTAGTGACCCTCGGGTGTGGAGAAGGCTGACCTTTCCTTGGCTCCATCTGTTAGGGAAATCTGCCAGTACCCAGATGTGAGGTCAAAGGTACTGAGATATTGGGCAGCTCCCAACCGGTCAATGAGCTCATCCGCTCTCGGGATAGGATGAGCATCTGTCTTTGTCACTGAATTCAGTCCTCTGTAATCCACACAGAACCGGAGTTCTGGGGTAGTGCCCGGTGGGGCAGCTTTGGGTACCAGAACCACCGGACTGGACCAAGGACTTCCTGAAGGCTCAATTACTCCTAGCTCTAGCATCTTGGTAACCTCCTCATGGATGCTAGCCTTCACCTTATCCGACAGTCGGTAGGACTTGGACTTCACAGGTGGGCTGTCCCCTGTGTCCACATCATGGGTACACAGATGAGTCCTTCCCGGAATAAGGGAGAACAAGGAAGCAAACTGCTCCAGGACATGGCGACAGTCCTTCCGTTGTTCAGGAGTTAGTGTCGGTGAAAGGATCACTCCCTCCACCGATCCATCCTTCTCTCGGGACGCAAACAGATCGGGAAGAGGTTCACTTTCCTCTTCCTCTGACCCATCAGTCACCATCATTAACGTGACCTCGGGTCTCTCTTGGTGAGGCTTGAGGCGGTTGACATGGAGCACCCGATGGGGCTGCCTGGGGGTCTTAAGATCTACCACGTAGGTAACCTTACCCTTTTTCTCAACCACCTCAAAGGGACCTGACCAGCGATCCTGGAGGGCGCTAAGCTCTCCAGGTTCCATCACCCACACCTTCTGGCCAGGCTCCAGCTCCACCGGGTGAGCGTTTCGGTCATACCATTCCTTCATGACCGTTTGGCTGGCTTCTAGGTTTTCGGAAGCTTGCTTCCACAACCTAGCCATTTGGCTACGAAAGGCCAGCATGTAGCTCACCACATCCGTGGGAAGTTTTCTGGGAGACTTTTCCCATCCTTCCTTCACCAGGCTGAGGGGTCCACGCACAGGGTGCCCGTACAACAATTCGAAGGGGCTGAAGCCCACTCCCTTCTGTGGTACCTCCCTGTACGAAAACAGCAAACAAGGCAGGAGGATGTCCCATTTCCTCCGCAGGCTCTCGGGCAGACTCCGGATCATGCCCTTTAAGGTTTTGTTAAACCTTTCCACCAGACCATTAGTCTGGGGGTGATAAGGAGTGGAGAACCGGTAGGTAACTCCACACTCTTTCCACATAGCCCGCATGTATGCCGACATGAAGTTGGTACCTCTGTCCGACACCACTTCCTTGGGGAATCCCATCCGGGTAAAAATTCCCATAAGGGCCCGTGCCACCGCAGGTGCAGTAATGGTCCTCAGAGGGATAGCCTCTGGGTACCGTGTGGCATGATCCACCAGAACCAGGATAAACCTGTGACCGGCCGATGTTGGTGGATCCAATGGCCCGACAATGTCGATGCCCACCCTTTCAAAGGGGGTACCAACGACAGGCAGTGGTTCCAGGGGAGCTTTCAGCTTCACCCCTGTTTTCCCACTAGCTTGGCAGGTTACACACGTCCTACAAAAAGTATCGGACGTAATCCTCATTTGAGGCCAGTAAAAATGAGGGACAAGTCGAGCAAAGGTCTTGTCTTGTCCCAAGTGTCCTGCCAAGGGTATTTCGTGAGCCAGTCCTAATAGGAAGGCTCGGTAACGCTGGGGAACTACCAAGGCCCGGGATGAACCATGCACCGGAGCCTTGGGTTCACTATACAGGAGTCCCTCTTCCCAGTATATGTGGAAGTTCCCCGAATCGTTACCCGCTGCCTGGGCTTCGGCCTGCCGCCGTAAACCCTCAAGGGTAGGGCACTCTTTTTGGGCCCGACAAAACTCTTCCCTAGTAGGTCCTCCCTCCACCTGCCAGTCTGCAGGGGTAGGCAAGCCCTCCAGGGACATTACATCCCCCTCCGTAGACTCCGGGACCGCCTTGGTGGCCCCATCCACCTTTGGAGGGTCAGATGCCGGGGCAGGCTTTCCCCGTCCCCGTCTACCCTTTCCGGCAGCTGGTTGGGCCTTTGTCCCAGGCTCCAACCTCTGTGAATCCCCTCTTCGGGTGGTCACGGACCGAGTGTGGGCACACGTCCACTCAGGGGTCCCCAACATTTCCATGTGGGCCCTGAACTCAACCTCCTTCCACGCCGAGTGTTCAAGGTCGTTTCCCAACAGGCAGTCGACCGGCATGGCAGGGCTGATCGCAACTCGTAGAGGACCCACCACCCCTCCCCACTCAAAGGGAACCTGGGCCACCGGACAGTGACCCTCTCGGTTGTCAGCCATCACAACCGGGTGGACTACATTGGGGACCACCTGCTCTGGGGACACCAGCTGACTCCTTACCATAGTCATGCTGGCTCCTGTGTCCCTCAGAGCCTCCACCCTCTGGGCATTGATGGTGACCCATTGCCTATACTTAGTAGTATTCGAGGGCATCTGGGTCTTAGGAACCATCTCACAATCCCCTAAGGACACTAAGGTTAGCCCTGCCCACTCACCTCCCTTATCTAGGGGCAACTCCTCCCCGAGCACTACACTCGCCACCCCAGGGGTCTTTCCTCCAATGGGAGGGTGTGGTCTCTTGGAACACTTGGCATCCCCCTTATAGTGCCCAACCTCACCACACTCGTAACATCGGACAACCCTAGGCTGCTGACCACGGTCAGGATAAGGGGGTTTGTGGGGAACAACCTTAGAAGGGAATCCTACTCCCTTCCCCGGTGAACTCTTTTGGGGACCTTTAGAGAACTCCCTCTTTTTGTCTCCCCCCTCTGTCTTCTGGGGGGCGCCCTGTCCAGTCTTTTGGAAATTCCCTCCAGTCCCTTTTGAGGATACCCGGGTACTCACCCAGATATCCGCCTCCTCCGCAAGCTTCCTGGGATTGGTAAGCTTGCTGTCTACCAGGTGCTGACGCAGCTCTGGAAAACTTTTCTCTAGGAGGTGCTCCTTTAAAATTAAATTGTACAGTCCCTCATAGTCCTTGACATCACTGCCCTGCACCCAGCCCTCTAAGGCCTTCCTGGCATAGTCCAAGAAGTCCACCCAATTCTGAGTGGACAACTTCTGACTACCCCTAAACCTCTGCCTGAATTTTTCAGGGGTCAGTCCAAATTTCCTTACTAGGGCTACCTTCATAACAGGGTACCGGGTCTGGTCTGGCTGTTCTAGCGCTAACAAGGCATCCCTCCCCACCGGAGGCATATACCTATACAGGCCACCCCCCCACTGGGCTTCGGGGACCCCATGGGCTCTTAGTGAAACCTCATAGGCAGCCAGCCATTTTACGATATCATCCCCTATGCCATAACTAGCAACCACATCTTTGGGCAGGTAGGGCCTGGACTCTCTCGGGACTTCTCTCGGTATGCTGCCACCATTAGGACTGCTGGGGGTTCCAAGTTGAAGGACTTTGAGCTCTAACTCTTTTAATTGAAGCTCGTGGAGGAACTTCCTCTCCTCCCTCTCCTTTTCCAACCGGGCCAGATCCATTCTAAGCTGTCTCTCTTCCCTCCGATCAACTAGGTCAGCAGAGGACAGGCTCCCCCCCGAGGCGCTACTTCCCACTCTTGATGGGGCCCTGGACCCCACGTCCATATTACCGCTCCCAGGGGGTAGAAGGACTTCCGGTTCTTCTAGGAGATCTAGTCCTGGTTCTTCTTCCCGTTTCCCGCTAGGGTGGGCCATAACCCAGGCTCTTAAACTTGCTTGGAGCTCTTTTTTCTTTGCCCCTTGTTTAAAGAATACCTCCCTTTCCTGGCAGAACTCCTTCAATTGGGCCGCTGTATACTCCTCCAGTCTACCCAATTCGAATTCCATTCTATCAGATGGGACCCCAACACAAGTAAAAAGAACTTTACTCCAGAAATGGAATATACACAGGATAATTTCAAAAATCCTCCAATTAGAAGACAGTCTGGAGAAAACTCCAGTCAAAACAATACAGTGTAGGTGGTGATGCGCGCAAAACTGCTACCAAGCGGATGCAAGCACTGATTAACGATCCCACCACTGAGCACCAATCTGTTAGACCTACGTCTAAGGGGGTAGCTTGGCTCAGGTCACTTGGCTCAACACTCCATTTGGCTTTTCATGCCTGCATCCCACTCAGCTCGCAATCCTGCGCCACATCACCCAAAAAGAACACTACACCGATTTTTGTAAAAAGTTATTGTAAACTTTATAACCTTTCTTTTCTGATCAGGGTTCAGTTTTCACTTTGACATTACAATTAAAACCAGTTCATTTCATTTACATTAGAACCTCTCTCCTTGGTCTAAGGTCAAACCTGCACAATACGGTACTAGATAAACTTGTCTTACTCTACAAGAATCCGCAATTTCACATGACAACAGTGTACCTTGTACTTGCAGAGGATATGACAATTCACTTCAAACTATACATTTCATACAATGGACTTGTAATTGCCCTTTGAGCTTTTAATCACATTTCGAATGAGCATTTAGTCCCCCTCAAAACATTAATTCCGATGGTTCCCCTCCCAACTACACCACCTGACTCTTATTCTGCCAATCCTATCCAATCTCTGCCTTTTTAGGCGCTACCTTGGACTTCACTGTGGCTGGCAACTCATAACATTTATATTAACATGGTATTCAAACGCAAGCTGTCATGGGAGGGGAGGTGGCCTCTCCTAAACACCGAGTGGTAGGACTGTATTCCCCAATAATCAGTCTCGAGTCGAATCCAGTCACTTTCCCTCTACTATATGCCAAGAACTCAAGGAATACTAGAACACTTCTTGCCCACTGTGACGTACTCCCATGGGCCTCTGGGGACTCGCTTATCGCCCCCCCCCCTTCTGCTTCTAGTGCCCGGCTTACTGTGTTTGTGCTGGTCGTCCTGCGAGTAGCTTATTCCTGAAATGAAAGATCTCGTTTCCGGGTGTCTGAACTCACGACACCTAATGGGGAAATCCTGCTGAAAGGTCGGAGGACGTCTCACTAGGCACCCCACTGAAATGAATCACCCAACGCTTACTGTCGAGAGGGTGTCCTTCGTTGTCGCTGGCCTTCCCTCGACGCTTCCTTCCGCTATGGGCCTCACTTCCTTGGGGACTTGGCCAGCCGGCCGGGTCCCGGGTCAATTCAGCCTCCGTAGCGGGATGCCCTGATACTTCCAGCATCAGCGTCAGACGGGGCGCGGCCTTCCGGGGTTACTGGCAGCAGAGAGGGGCGGCGCTACGGCCCCTCTCACGTGACAGGAGGATGCCGGCCTCGAAGCCGGTCGCGTCACACTCCTCTCTCGGCAATTCTCCTCACCTGGGCAGCGGCGCCACAGCTCACCCGCTCCTCACAGGGAGCCCAACCACAAGCTCCTGCAAGCCGCGAACCACCTCCGGAGGATGCCAAGAGTCCCCCCACGATATGGGGACGATGACGGTGACCAGTTCTGGTAGGGTCTTAATGAGGGAAATCGAAGTGGTGGGTGGGCCGATTTAAGGGTGCCAGTGATTCTTTGGGGCTGCTGGATTGGAGTCCAGAATCTTCCTTGTTCCTGGAAGTAGCCACAGGTGAATCCCAAGATAACGTTGCCCACCAGATCTCCAACGGCGTTCAGGGCCCGGTCACAAGGTTAGGGGTGCTGTCACCTGGATTGGAAGTTTGTGCAGGCCCTTAAGCCTGTCTGTTCCTTGTCAGGCACAACCACCTCCTCACACAGGCGCCTTACTCCTGATGCCACACAGTCCTCTTCTAAAATGGCCGCTCACCTGTCACCTCTATTTATCACCTTGGGCCTGACCTGCCAGAAGGGCCCAGAAAGTTCCGGAAACCCCCATGGCAGTCATGGTCCAGGTGCTGAGGTGACAGTTGGTGCCACCATTTTAGAATCCCACCTCCCTCATCTATTCTCCTCAGAGGAGCACCTTGCGTCTTTCCCTCACTGGGATGAGGAAGAGGCGCCCAGAACCTCTACAACAACACCTAAAAAAAATTAGGTAGACAGAAAAAATGAGAAGGGGGAAAGGGACAAAAAAATAGTAAAATGAGGAGGGAACTGCCAAAGGGCTGACAGGTCTAACAACCACTAATTCTTTTTGGGTTCCTGATCAGCGCGCTACACTCCATAAAGTGCTTCAACGTCTCGTCAGGGCTAGTAAGCACGATATAAATACAATTACAATATAATTCACCCCAGAGATAGGCCCTAGGTAGCCCACAGGGCATGGTAATGTGTGAGTAAAAGACAGGACATGTTCTTTTAAGTTTTACATTTCCTGGTATTGAAAAACTCCCAGATTTGTATTGTAAGGCCTACCCCTCTCATAGGATAACACTGGACATTCCCAATTATATTTAATAAGCTTCAATTCCTAATTGAGAGGAGGTTGATCTGTCATGTTTTGTACCTATGGAGTTTTTATGATAGATTCTCTCTAATGGCAAAGTCAAATTTATCATTCAATTTTGAAAATGCCACTTTTATAAAGTTGGAATTTTCCTGCTCTTAGCCATGTGTTTTATATACTTGAATGTATTCATGATTTTAGTAAGATGATAGAACTATACCATCCTTTTACTTTCATAGTACTGTTAATCATTTATATCCTATACTGTCTAACGGTTGTTGCAGCACATCTATTCTACACCAGAATAACAACTGTTCAATATATCATTATTGAAAACGCCCGGTTTGTTTTATTCTGTGTATCTCTCTGTGAGAAACTAAGTAAGCATGAGTGACTGAGCGAAAGGTAGTACAATGTTTCCACGGTCCTGATGGATCAGGGTTGTCATGTTCTGAGGTTGCCAGAAGCTGTTCTCCTTGGTAAGAGGGGATTATAGTGGCACTGTGAGCTAGCTGATACAGAAAGGCTAACATACCCGGTGGGGGTGATCAGAGTTCATCTGACACCAATCCTACAGTGTATGTTGTCTAAACGTGCAGATCCTGTATATTTTCTATAGGAACTACACGACATGGCACCGCTAACGTTGGTTGGGATTATTTAACAGTAGGATCTGAGTAATTCAGTCGTGCTATTCTCAGAAATCCCTATTCACAAAACACCAGAGATGTCTGGAGTGGGTAGGCTAAAATCCGCCACCGCTGAGTGGCCAAACATCCTATTTATTAATCAAGCTTGAAGGACAAAACATTCCTAAAATTGTGCAAGAACCTTATCTTAGTTTCCTTGAAATGTTATGTGGTGTTCTGAAAACACAATGACAAACACGGACATAAACCCACTAGAGCAAGCACTGCCCCTCTCAGAAGATGAAGAGGATGCAGTTGCAATACAGATTGTGCCAAATTTGAGACTTAGTCACCCCGAAATTGCTTGTGCATGGCCTAACAGCTAGGGGTGGCACAGTAGCTTTCATGATTGAGGCACACAAATCATATAGAACAGAGGTATTTTATTCGTGGGTTACATTCCCAGCAGCAAATGTAAGAACAAAAACATTTCACTCCTACACAGAAGGTGATGCACCAGTGGAATATTTTCCGTTTGAGGACATTGAGGTTCCGCTTACGTACCAGGAACACTTATACTGGTTTAAAGGCACCCTACCCCATATAAGAAGAAGAGTAAGACTCTGTCCACTCGGAAGAGATGGAGCCACACGGCCAATATTGGCAATTTACACACCACATCCTGACATTGAAACTATGCCAGGACCAGACTTACTCATATTTCACAAAGAATTAATACAACTTTACAGAAACATGACGCAATAAGTCATGAGGACATTTACAGTCCAGCTAACAATGGTAACAGCAAATACAGCTCAAGTTCAAAACACAACTAAAATTACACCACAAACGTTACACGCTGCAATGGGTAAAATGCCCGCAAAATGCAAACAGATGCCATCTGGAAAGCTCAGAAAATAACACAGCTAGAGGCAGTTTTCCCAAATACCAGCCCTTATGAAAAACACAGAATGCTAACAATCTGTTTGCACATGGGGATCACACCACAACTAGAGGACTGTACCTCGTGGGGTACAGTTTTCGCTGCCATATATACCAGAACTCGTGGTATTCTCTCACTAGCAGTAGTTCCAGATGTATTAAGACAAATACACATTGAGTACGGAGCAGAGCCTGCTCTAAACTTAGGAATGAAGTTACTAGGTAACTATGCCCAGGTATCAGCTATAATATTGGCAAATATTAAAGGGGAAGCAGCATCAGTGACCATCCGCCAACGCCTAAGGGAGTTCAGTCCTTTACAACAGGAGCAGAAACTACCCAAAATAATTGAAACTGCGTATGCAGAATTAGGCAGGGACAGTTTGGGTGAGAAAGCATTAAAACCACAACGGGGTAGTCCCGATGAGACTTTTAAGCAGTCGCCTACTTCTTCTAAAAAGAAGTGGGACAGAAACAAAAAACACAATATTAAAGAGAACAGATCTCAGTCCAAAGGTAGATCTCCACAGGAGCCCTCCGAAAGGACATATACCCTTAGGAATAGGAATAACATTAGGAAATCTGACAGGTATAAGGATTCTGATACACGTTCCTCTAGTTCCTTTCAGGGTTCATCGAAAAACTCAAAGAGGGAAGGACGGTGAGACAGACAAAAAGGGCGTACAAAGTCCAGAGACAAGCAGAACGCTCAAGAATATACTTCCAAAAAAGAAGATAAAGCCAAACCAAAGCCACAGTTCAAAAAGAAGGTTGTAGGTCTAAAGATTAGACATGCCCAGAATTCTGAAGACTCGAGGACTCGACTACTGAACGGGGAATGGGCGCGGACAATGCTAGACAGTGCGCCAGAAGTAATAATAGCTCGCCAGAACCTGATGGAATTTCTGGTGACAGCGGACTTGAATGATTATATCACGGTGGAAACACCTGATACTAGGGTAAGTGTCCCACATAAATTGTATGAAATAACTCTCCAAATAGAGGGGGACAAATGTAGGACAGTTAAAGGTCTCTTTTGGGAGAACATGACGTTTGGCTATGACATTTTGTTAGCTGAACAAGGTTGGCCGCCAGCATTCGTCATGGATTGCCCTAGGGGAGACACGGTAATTTTACCAGCATTTTCCGACCATGTTCCAAAACACTTAAAATAGATATGTGCGGGAGTCGGTGTAGGAGAGTAGGATCTGCACTTATGTTGCCCCCACTTTTTTCTGATGTATACACTGGTTTCTGGCTATAGTCTGGCTGGGTCCCTGCTAATCAGGGCCCCAGTCTCACTGATCTCTCTAAACAACTTGGTGTGCATATTAGATGCACTAGTGATTGGATACTGTGGTACCTTATGAACCCCTAGTATATAGTACCTTGGGTACTTGATACAATGGGCATTGGTACTTCACAGGCCTACCAGGGGCTGCAGCATGTATTATGCCACCCCTGGGAAGCACTCACAATCTGACACCACAGGCCTGCTACTGCAGCCTGTGTGAGGTAGTGTTAGCACTCCTCGCTGAGGTATAGGTTCCTATATCTCACCATACACACACATATAAACCTATCAGTCACCCCTATTGCAGGCCCTAACAATCCTGAGGGCAGGGTGCTTGGTTTACTATGTGAGGGGGTGCTTCTGCATATGAGCAGGACCCCTCTGCAGCTGGCAGAGTCTATTCTCTGCTGCTGTTTGTGGATGCGGTTAAACCATATACTCTTAAGTGCATTATAACCTCGCGGTAAAGCTAACTTTGGAATGACTGCATCAAAACATGTCGTGTTTGGTGTCAAACAACTTGGAATCATACCCCCACACCAGTAACTGGTGTGGGAGTATGATCCCACCCGTCTAGAGGGGATAACATGTACCCACTGTACTAAACAGTAGAAATCTTCTAGAGCCCTGGCATCACAAAATGGATGCCACCAGCACAGACACTGGGCTGCCCTCCTGCTGCTGACCGAAACTCGCAGTGGAGGAAGCCCAACAAAAGGTATCCTGTCACAGGGAGGTGTCACCACCTCCCAGACAGGATTTAATGTATTGGAGCTGGGTGGGTGCACTCTTAGAGTGCTTTGAAGTCCTGCACTGGGAGAGCAGTAGGCTCCTCTGTGCATATGCCAGCTCAAACCGGTTCAGGGGCTACCTGCCGCTGCTCTGGCGCGAAACTGGACAAAGGGAAGTGGGTGTAACCACCCACTACCCTGACCCTCCTAGAGTGGTCATAGAGCTAGTCCCTCCCATATTTTCACTATAAGATAGCAAGCATTGCCAATGCAATTTAGATTACCCCGGACGACGCTCTACAAAGAAGAATCCTAGCCCTTCGACGTTCCACTATCTCTGGAAAACTGAAGAATCTCCCTTGGAGTCAAGCAGTGACTCCCCTGCTTGGGAGGCACCTACAACTTCAATCGACGGTTGCAAACTTCACCGCTCCCGCCGGAGTCCGAAGTCCCTGCGTCCCCTGAAGCGGATTTCCTGACCTCTCGACGGCCATTTTGAGTCCCCAGCGAAGCTGTGGCATCTGGACCCCACGAGTGACGAGGAACAGCAATACCAGGGAACCGTGCACTGATTTCAAGTGCAAACCCTAAACAACGTTCTACGAACTTGTGCTTTGGACTATTTATAGTCCAAGTCCCTAGCAGGTCTTGTTCCGAAAATCAGCAGCCTACCCCGTCCCGAGTGACCGTGGGCTTCTGTGAAACTTTTCCTGTGAAGGCGTCTTCGCGGTTACTTGCCCGTTGGCTAGTGACTCCCCCGAAGACTTTCTAACTGACTTCAAGGGCTCTCCTGGTTACTCCAGGCCTGCCCTCACTCACCCTCGCTGGGTGAGTCCATCAGACCTTGCTGGGCTGCACCATCGTCAATCTTCAGTTCACACGAGACTTGCAGTTGCCAAGACTTGTTGGCTCCAATCCGGTTGCCGACACCGTCATCAGCTGCAGACGTTGTGGGACACTCCGAATCCAGCTGCTGGTCATCGTCGATCCCTCGTGGACCTCGTGAGCGAAGAGACAATTCACCATCGACGACCTGAAACGACGCGACATCTGTGGTCATCCATCCTGCTGGCCACCGGTCACTGGTAAGTGACTTTGAACACTGTCCCTTCAATTTTCAGGTCCTCTTCATCTTCAATGCACCTTCGGATTCCAGCGGACACCTCTCCAGTCGTCGCAAGCAGCAAGTCTTCAGTGATCTCCATTGAAAACAGCATCTCGACCCGACACCAAAAGACACCTATGCACCCGGCTTCCCTGGGTGAGGTAACTCGTGCACTCCGGTGCCCAAGTGTGTGTTGGCCCTCGAAATACTTACCTTGTAAGTGGCTTGCTTGTTGACTTCCTCGAAGTTCCCTAAAACTTTAAAATACAAACCGCGACTTGCTCCATTGTAACCTATAGGAAACCCGCGGCTGTGTTTAGAAACTGCACGCGTCTCAAGTGGGCTTGTTACTTACCTGCTAACACTGCAGTAGTGAAGCCCCAGCGATTCCCAAGGCCCTAGGCTTTGTCGTTTTGCAAGTCGACTTTGTTAAACCATTTTTTTAGTATATGGTCTGGTACGCCCCTAGGGCTACAGCCATATTTGTGCTTAATTTAGTGAGAACTGTTGACATTTGAATGTGTATCTGGGTTCTAATCTCATGAAGAGATTAGTAGAGTGTATCTAGAAATAAATACATATATTTTTGATCTATATACCTGTGTGGTGTCCTTTCATTTGGTAATTCAAGAGATTATAAGGTAAAACAAGCTGCTTTACATTCCTCAGAGACTTAGCCTGAAGGCTGCTCTCCACAGCTACCACTAGGATAGCTTTCTTTAAAAGGTTGTCTTAAACCTATCTACCATAAGAGTCGAATTGGACTGGTGCAAGGTGGCCACTATAACTAGTGAACAGCATATGCCAGGCCAACTTCTCACAGTCGGCGGTAGCCCAGGCTCCAGCATTATACAACAACCATGTTGGATGGGATGAGGATTCAACCCACCACATTATTCCACTAAAAAACACTCCGAACTGCACAAAGGCAGTATCCTATAAAGCAGGAAGCTAAAAAACAGGTCAGGGAGATCTTAGATCAACTTGAATGTCAGGGGGTGATTGAAACATGCAGATCTCAAATGAATAACCCTTTGTTTCCAGTATCAAAACCAGACGATCATATCATTTAGTTTTAGATTACAGGCATTTAAGCACTTGCACCAAGACGTTTACAGTTCAAAAAGCACACAGTGCCGCATTGGTGGATATCATTGTGTGGAAAAAATTCAAAATAACAATAGATATCTCAAATGCATTCTTTTGCCAAAATATAGCGCCTGAGAGCCGATACATGACAGCATTCTCAGCACTTGGGTCACAGCGGCAATATTTCAACTCCCCCAGGGGTATAAGAACAGCCCGGGGTTGTTGTCAGCCAGAGTAACTGAGTTACTTCAAAATCTGGATGAAGAGTTATTGTCCTATGTGGATGTTATGTATCTAACGGACGATGACCTGGAGGAACACTTGAACAGAGTGAATGCCATAATTTTGGAATTCGCCTCTGAAGGTTACAAATTCAACTTTAAAAAATTCGAAAATAGCCCACCTTAACGTCCTTTTTCTAGGATATGAACTTACTTTCGAGTGAAGGGAAAAGCCTGGCAGCTAACTTTTTAGAGAAGTGTGTGCTGCTCCAATCTTCGAAATCATTAAAAAACCTACAATCAATACTGGGATTCCTTAATATTGGCAGACCATACATTTTTGATTACGCAGAAAGAGTAAAACCTTTCTACGATTTAATAAAACCCGGGTTTTCAGTTAGAAACTGGACACAGGAACACACAGATACACTTCGTTCCTTACGAGCTGACATGATAGCTTCCAAACACTTACAGACACGCGTAAACGTATGCAACCTTTGATCCGAATAGTTGCGGGTCAATCCTAATTAAGGTGAAACAGTACCAATTGCATATAAATCTCACGTGTACACAAATGCTGAAATGCGATTCGCACCTACAGAAAAAATTCTAACAGCAGTACAGACTGCTGTAGTCAGAGAAAGAGCCCTGACTCAAGGGTAACGTACAATAGTCGTGACCCCGGTTCCAGCCTTAGAGGCTGCAACAAAGGCAAGTGTTCCCAACGCTAAAACCTTACATCCAAGATGGATACAATGGCCCAATTCTCTCACTGCAACAGATGTAGAATACAGGTATTACCCAAATCTAAAAACACAAGCTTTTGTACGAACAAGAATATCCTCCACTAAATGAAATAATGCCTCTAGATCAGTACGAATACATGACTTATTCTGATGGTTCTGCGCACCGGCAATAGGGAGTAAACGGCATACAGCGCTGCGTGTGCTATCGTTGAAGGACGGATGCAGGATGGAAAATTTCATCCAAATTTCACAAAAACGCAGTCCCTTGGAGACTGCACGGCACAGCTGGCAGAATTAAAAGCACTAATACTTACACTGGTAAACACGGATCGAGAATTCTCCACACTAACTGTGTGTGATTCCTTTTACTGTGTACAGTCATACAATGAATATCTACATCACTGGGAACATAATGGGTTTAAAGATGCAAAAGGTGGCACAATCAAGCACAAAATGCTATGGGAGCAGGTAGTGGAGTTGAAAAACGAACTACCAGGGGCTCACGTGATACATACACTGAATCATCAACGTGATGGCGTTCACGTTAAAGGGAATTTATTGGCTGACGAAGCCGCAAAGGGGGCTGTACGCACAGCTTCCGTAGCTGCAATCACTCGTTCACAAACGAGAATAGACGGTGAAATAATGGTTGCGAATATTGCCACACGCAATAACTCAGCAGTACTGAAAAAGTTCCCACTCAAGAACTCCTACATGTTAGATGCAAGCAATGTTCCATTTGCTCAGATTCCTGGAGTGGGGGATAGAGTAATACCAAATAAGGATCAAATGTTCGGATTAATTCTAGCAGTACGCAAGGGTATAGGTTCTGCACACGCAGGAGTTTCAGCTACTGTTTCTCAATCTAAACAACGCTACTGGTGGCTAGGACTAAGAAGGCAGACTAAAGACTACATCTTGAAATGCGACATCTGTCAGCAGATAAAAGGCTCCACCATAACACGTCCAGCGCAGACTCCTTTATTAATATCAGACAAACCACTTGTGTGTTTATTTGGACCACTGCGGCCCCTAACAATCTGATGGGGCTTACAAGTATATCATTGTTGCAGTGGATTCCTGCTCTAGGTTCCTATGGGTGTGGCCTCAGCGCTCAGCTGACTCTTGAATTGTTCTAAACAATTTGCGAGTCTTTATAGGGACATACGCAATAGGCACACTTAATTCTAACCGTGGCCCCGCGTTTAGGTCTTGGGCTTACAAGGAAGCTATGGGAAGTCTGGTTGTAGCATTACAGTACTCCTCTCCGTACCATCCCGAGGGAAATTCGGTTGTGGAGAGGAAAAACTGGGACTTAAAGCAATCTTTAACAGCTAGAGTATTAGGCTCGGGTGGCAATTGGGTAAAACATCTGTATGGAGTCCAAAGAGCGTTAAATAATCAGCCAAGAAGCTCTCTAAGGGTGTCACTCCTTATGAGGTCCTATTTGGGACGAGAATGTGGGTACCTGATCTTGATTGTGAAGGCACAGTGACGGATAAAAAACCTTTTGACATCCATAAACGTTTAGCTGTTTTACAGGACCTGAATGAAACCAGAGTACAACAGAGTATTGTCAATACAAAGAAGAATGCTACTGGGGTAGTAAAAAGTGTCGCGGCAAGACCTGCCTGGATCCCTAAAGTCGGGGATCTGGTCAGAGAAAAAATAGCAGACAAATAAGAATTTGGGCCATCATACAGAAAGCCTGTACCTGTCCTGGCAGTTGAAGGAACAAGAACTGTACTTCTGCCACCTCTTGCCGGTAAAAAGGAGAAAAGATTTGTCTCAATTGACCTAATCAAACCACACTATTTGGCCGATACGGAGTAGTAGGCCAAGTAGACTCCGAAGAAACAGACACCCTCCTCTCACAACTATACAAGAAGTTGAAACAGAAAGACTCCTCATGTTTGAAGGGTCGCCTACACGGAATGAAGGACTAAGCAACAACGCAATGGAACTCGTTCCTCTTGAACCTGAAGTTCAACATGAGAAATCAGCTGAAAGACAAATTTCAATTCGACCATACACGGATATCTACGTCAACATGCCCCAACAAGAGCAAGCTGCAGTTTCCATGGAACCTGGGAAACTACCGAAAATTGATCGAACTGCGTCTGGCTATTTCCTTGACTTAGACAGCTTCTCATTAGATCCCAGCAAAACTGAAACTATGCCAGCCCAAATAACTTGTCTACGGCGATTTAAAGACTTTCAGAACTTTCTAAAAAAGAGTTACCTGGTATCACCTTGGGTGGAACTCTGGGTATCTACAGGAATACTTTTCTTTATTTTCTGGATAGGCCTTGTAATAGTTTTTAGTATGCTTATTCAGGGGCGGGGGAAATCATATCACCCGAACCATGTTGTTTATATCGACGGGCAAGAAGATTTAATGTCCATTTTGTCCAATGGACAATTAGACCGTAAATCATGTAAATAAAACAGGCTGTGGGCACTCTAGGGCTCACAGCCAATCAGAAAAGCTTGCCCAGACCCTTTGGAGGCCTCTGATTGGCTGGCAGCCCATGACTGAGCTCTAGCCAGTGATTGGTTGGGGTAGTGAAATGTCACTCAGTCTCAGCAAGCAGTCGTTCGTGGCTGCGACAAGGCAACACATTCAGGTAAAATAAGCACTGCCGTAGTGCCCGCCATAGTACTGCTAGAGTGTTCAAAAGGGTTATATTTTGCTTGCAGATTGCTCTGAAACTAGATTCGACCTGGTGTGCCTGCTGTGAAGGTCTATGTCTAATGCGGTGCCCTGGTGGCTGCAAAAAGCGCAGGCTCTCATCGCTGCTATTGGAGCAGTGCTGTAAATCATGCCGTCTGCGCACATTTCAATTGGTGTGCAGAGCGGATTAAAACTCCCTTTCGCACCAGACGTGACACACAGAATTGCCATATTGGGCAATTTCCCTCACAAATGTGCGATATCTTTCCCATTTGTGTGAGAAAATGCTCAATTGGCCAGGACCTATTTTTCGGGCTTAATATCGGCCGTTGTGTGCATTTTATTAAGCTACTGCGGCACCTCAGCGTCATTGCTGCAGATTATCTTTCTTGAGCTGCCAGGCTTGCTAATGTAAAAGGACACTTGTTAATAGATAAAGAGGTTGACTCAAAGTCCATTGCGGGCCTACGGTGATAAGCCTTCGATGGAGGGTCGGGTCCGGCTGGAACAGAGGCATGGGCACGGCGCATATCTTGCACCATATCAGTGCCAGACCCAAAACGCCAGGACTTCAGACTCCTCTGAATGCAAGGGAAACATAAATTTGTTTTGAAAAGTGAAAGTTTTCCACAGAACACCATAGCCGCCTCAAAGTGCTAATAATATAATCCGATAAGGATGCTGAAGGTTTAAAACACTTTGTCCAGGATTACACCATGTTGGTAAAGCCGGGACGTGAGCCGCGATTAGAATTCACATTTTCAGACTCTACAACCTGAATGTCCCCTCTTCATAACACATATCATTTGATTTCTTGCGCAGCTGCTAATTTATTACTGCTACTTTAGAAATAAATGAATGTGTCCTTGTGTAAGATATCTGGCGCTCATGTAAAGCGCTCCAATACCTTCAGGTCGAGTTCGCGCTATATAAAACTGCAAAACAAATGCCATTCTTTTATTAGAAATGCACTCAAGGTCGTATGCAAGCGTATTCAGTCCATATTAAAATTTACATTGATCTTAGGGTGAAGGAAAAGTATGTCCTGCATCTTTCATTTCAGGGACAAATGCCACTTTAAAGTGCGTGCACACTACCTACAGTGCAAGTGGCTCTGGGCACATGCCATCTGCTTGGAGCATCCTTTGTATTTCTTGTTTGAGTTTTCTTGGGTGGATACCTTCCTTGAGAAGCAAGACATTCTTCCTCCCTTCTTTATTGTGCCCCAAAGTGAAACTCCCGCAGAGGTGTCACACAAGAGACATTTCTGCAAGCCTCACCACCCCCGGGTATCTCCACAATATCTGCACACACCAGCAGAAAAGGCAAAACTTGACCCGGCGAGAACAGGCAGTGCAATGGCTCTTGTTCCATTTCAAAAGGTTGAAGCTGTTTTTCCTCATCTTATCAGCATCTCAGTTGTGTGGTGAACCTCGCCCTGCTCTGTCAGCTGGAAAAGGGAGCGAGACCTGCTACTGGGCCCCACTCAGCCTGGCAACATCAAAATAAAGAGCAATGAATTCTACAGCATGTGACGTGTAGCACTGTAAATAGTTGCTGCTTGTGTGCCCCAAATAACTGAAATGTTTAGAGAGGACCCCAAGTTAGTTTCTAAGCGCAGAGCAGTGAGCAAAGAACTACATGGTGGAGCAGGAAATTATTGCTACCTGTTGCAACTTCTCACTCAAGCCGAGACCTGACTTGCTGCCTCGAAGCATTCTCATTGTTTGTTCAGACATCTTTGACTTGTGTTTGATTAGAAATAATCAGTTAAACTGCTTTATTCATCAGAATAACGTATCCCCGTCCAGTAGTCAAGTCTTAAAATAACTCGGGCTAGGATATTGAAATCAAGTGAAATGGGGAGGTGGGGAGGAAGATAAGAAGGGTAGCATTTAAGAAGAAGAGAAAATGCTGATTTCACTTGGCAGCAGTACAACAATCTGGTGGTGTGTTCCGTTGGTATGTGCTAGTTTATACACATATGCAAAGCTCTGTCAATGAACACAACTAGATCACTCTGTGCTTGTGTGAAACAGGGGTCCTCTATGAACATCTCTGCCAATGCACTTCATTTCTGCCTTATGTGATAAATGATGGACATTGAACAACTCTTTCTAGATGCCCAACGTGGCCTAATCTGAACCTTCTATGGTACAGCACAGCTCTATCGATGCATCTCTCCACCTATACTCAAGCATCTACAGCCGTGTAGAGTCCATCTTACTTGGCAATAGTCATTTCCATGCTGATTTGTATACTCTCAGCAACTTCAGTATTGGTAGGTATGCCGCTCTGCAAACGTGCCTCAATCTAGACCTGACAAATTCATGCTAAAACAACCGTGGAGCCTCACACACGCACTTTCAGAAGTTCCATGTAATTCATCCCCATGCACAGCACTACTGTTACAATACAAACCCAGCTCTGCCAATGCATCTCTACTATGTCTTAAGTTACCTGATATTTAAATACTTGGCCCAACGTGACTCCACCAAATCACTGTACTGTATCCGAACCCCCTGTAATCATGACAATAGCAAAACCTCAAATAGCTCTGCAAATGCATGTTATATTTAATCGTAGTCCAGGGTGCTTTTGGTCATTGTGTGATCTTACTGAATGCAGCAGGTGCATATTGTTTGTGATGACTGTCCGTTATTTGTGATATGTCTGCATGCTCTGGGATAGTCCACTATTCTGGATAGGTATGGCTTATTGGCGACAGATGTTCATTATTAGTGATAATCTTTTTTTAAGCAGCTGGATAAGTACTGGTTGCAACAGTATAATATCGCTTGTCAAGTTTTTCGTTAGCATTATTATTGCAAAGCATTTAATGGTTTACTGATTTTAATAAAACAAATATATTAAATGTTTCTCTGTCAGCCCTTATGTTTGATGTAGGGACGGGAGTAGGTGGGACAAGTGGATTTTACAGGACATGTAGATCTCAGTGGCATTTTTTTTTTAAAAAACATATTTTATTGGTTAATTGCATAAACATCACAGGGCACTGCACATCAAAGACAATTGTCACATCAGACCATACAGTGACACAGGAGCAACTGACTTTTATAGGTGGCAACAAAATAAATAATGAAAATACGCAAACCCATATGTCCAACCCCCCCCAACTCCCCCCTCCCTCGCCCACCCCCCTCGAGTCACACCCAGTCCGCATAGCCCTAGCCATTGCCAATATGCCCAACAATTGATAACACGCACCCTCCCGACCCTCCCCCCCCCCCCCCCCCCCACCCTGCACTAACCGCATCTCCATGTACATCAGAGGTCATCCCCATTAACGCGCTGCTACTGTCACTGGTGGTTCCAGCCACAACCCCCGGTAATCCGCCCATTTTTTCCATATTCTATAATGTTTGCGCGGACATCCTCTAGCTACAAATACAGGTTGTTCCAGCCCCATGCAAAAGTCTAACCCATTCTTCCAAGCGGCCACCGATGGGGCCCGCGGTGCTTTCCACGCCCTGGCGATATCACGCTTTGCCAGTGTAAAGCCTAGTTGCATGAGGTGCCTTTTATAAATGTTACCTCATATGCCTTCCATAACATGAAGCAGAGCCAGCTGCGGCGTCCGCGGGAACTCCCATCCCAGAACCTCTGAGAGACAGGAAAACACCCCCCAACAAAATCGGTCAAGGGAGAGGCACTGCCAGACTGTGTGTATGAATATACCTTCCTCCCGACCACATCGAAGACACTCCGGGGAGGCAACCAATCCCGCCCTGTAAATTTGAGCCCGGGTAAAATAGACCCTGTGTAAGTACTTAAATTGGATGAGGCAAGGCGCATCGCTATAGCCGCCCCTCGTGGAGCTGCCAGGGCCTCCCTCCAGTCTTCCTCCTCCAATGTGCCCACATCTTTCTCCCAGTCCCCACGCAGCTTCTGAAGTGGGGTAGAACAGTGTGTGACCAGGGATTGGTAAATCTTGGAAAAGCTTTTGGTCTCTAGGTCCCCCATAAAGACCTTCGCCTGCAGCTGACTGAACTCAGGGAGAGATGCCAACCCTTCCAAGATAGGAGACAGCGCATGTCGAAGCTGGAGGTATCTATAAAACTGTGATTGAGGCATACAAAATTCCCTTTGTAGGTCCCGAAAAGATTTGAGTGTCGCGCCTTTAACCACATCTCCCAGAGTTGAGATACCTATATCGTCCCATCCCCGAAACCCCTGTAACGCCACCAGCTCAGGCAGGCGCCCATTATTCCAGAGGGGAGTCTCCCTAGTTAGGGTATTCCACCAACCCATGCGGCGCAGCGCCTGTTTCCATATTGCAAATACCATCCGTGTGGCCGACGGCATTCCACTCCGTAGCTGCGCCGAGTACAAGATGGTATGAAGCGTGTTGGACCCCATGAGTCGCCGCTCCAAGGCATAAGCTGGGTCTCCCCTATCCCCATACCACCAGTCATTGTGGACAAGTAGGTGTGAAGCCTGGTAGTATGAGAGGATATCTGAGGATGCAAGTCCTCCACAGTAGGTGGATAAGAATAATGTTCGCAGAGCCACGCGGACGCTGCCCTCCTCCCACAGAAACTGTCCAAGCACAGAGTTTAAACCATCTAGCTGGGATCGGGTATGGGTGATTCTGCAGTTGGTAGAGCAGCCGCGGAAGCGCTGCCATCTTGAAAATTGCTGATCGGCCATACAATGTCAAGGGCATGCGCGCCCAAGATTTGAGGTCTGTACGAACTCGCTCCCACATTGGGGCCAGGTTCCGCTCCCAGACAATAGCTGGCATGTCTGTAAGGAATACCCCCAGATATTTCAGACCCCCAGCTACCAGCTGGATCGTATTTGCCCAATCACCCACTCTCGATCGGTCTCCCAGAACCCACAGTTTAGAGTTGCGGGGGTTCATATGGAGTCCCGAGGTCTCGCCAAAGATCTGCATGATCCGCAAGAAGCGCGGCCCCGTCCTGTCCAGGTCTGTAAGAAAAAACATAACATAGTCTGCATAAAGCGCAATCCTGTCAGACAGACCCGGGGCCCACTCGAGTCCCCGAACTTGCGCGTCGATCCGCACCCATGCCGCCAACAGCTCCATGGCCAGGGCGCATAGGTATGGAGATAAAGGGCATCCCTGCCGGGTGCCCCTTTGGATCGAGAATGTGGAGGAAATCGCACCAGCCATCCGTACCGCAGCCGTAAGATCTGTATAGAGGAGCATGAGATAGGAGAGGAAGCGCGGGCCAAGGTTAAGTCTGCGCAGTAGTGCAAAGAGATATACCCAACTAAGGGAATCAAATGCCCTGTCCATGTCAGCTAAGAGGAGTGCCGCTGGCACCTCCGTCTGCCGAGCCGCCGCCACTGCTATGTTTGCCCGTCTTATATTGTGCCTAGTCGCCCTCTGGGGCATGAAGCCCACCTGGTCGGGATGTATGAGGGTCGAAATATAAGGCAAAAAGCGATTGGCCAGCTCTTTGGCCAGTATTTTGGCCTCCACATTCAGGAGGGCGATATGAGGTTTGCTGTTCCGGGGGCCGACCGGGATTGAGGAACACCACCACCTCTGCATGTCGCCAATCTGGGGGAAGCAAACCGTGCTCCCGGGCCTCCTCAACCACCGCTCGATAGTGAGGGGCCAGCTGCATATTGTATCGCTTGAAGAACTCGCTTGGGAACCCGTTGGTCGCGCACCTCGTCAGACATTGCTTTGGGGGTTAGGTCAGTGTTCTCAGGACTGACCACAAACATTTGGTGGATCTTTTTACCACCAAGGGTGGTGGAAGGGCCACGTATCGCATTGCCAAATGGCAGTACAGACTCAACGAATTTAATTACCGTCTAGAGTATGTGGCTTGTGTAAATAATTGTGTGGCTGATTGCTTATCAAGTTTGCCTCTTACTGAGAATGTTTTCGAACCTGAAAGTGATTATTTAGAAATGGTGTGTGCTGTCAGCACTATTGCTAATACTGGAGCCGCCTTATCTGAAGTTGATTGGAAGCTTGCCATCTCTGAGGATGTTGAGATTAGTAAGGTGATACATTTTGTAGCTCAGGGCTGGGCCAATAGTACTGTTCTTCCTTCCGAGTTAATTCCTTTCAGGAGGGTCAGTGATGAGTTGTCCCTGGTTGATGGAATTTTGCACAGGGGTGGATTACTGGTCGTTCCCTTATCGCTACGTAAAAAGGTTTTGGATTTAGCCCACGAAGGTCATTTAGGCATTCGTGCCATGAAGCGGAGGGTAAGGGAAGACTTTTGGTGGCCGGTGTTGATAGGTCCATTGAACACTGTGTTTGTGATTGTTGTGCGTGCGTATTGAGCGACAAAACTCAAGTGACCTGTCCATCTTCTATCAGTCCCATTCCTGTCAAAGAATCACCTTGGTGTAAATTAGCTTTTGATGTGGCAGGTCCATTCAGTGGCCTTGGGAGTTCTCCTAAGTATGCTTTGGTTTTAATTGACTTATATGTCTAAATGGCCAGAAGTTAGGTTTGTGGATGGAATCAATTCCGCTACTATTATCCATTTTTTCAAAGAAGTTTTTCTTCGGGAGGGATTCCCGGAGGAATTGGTAACTGACAACGGCACTCAGCTGGTGTCTGCTGAGATGCAGGATTTTCTCAAAACGCATGGCATCAAACATATTCTCACCTCTCTTTATCATCCTTGTAGTAACGGTCTAGTTGAACGCCTTAACCGTGTGATCAAGGACCAATTACAGTTGGCCTCCATTAATGGTTTTCACTGGAAGGTAGCAATCTCTGACATGCTATAGGCAATGAGAACTACTCCTCACT
Organism: Triturus cristatus; assembly: GCF_964204655.1. Classification (NCBI taxonomy): domain Eukaryota; kingdom Metazoa; phylum Chordata; class Amphibia; order Caudata; family Salamandridae; genus Triturus; species Triturus cristatus. The sequence goes on from NC_140590.1 coordinate 1,718,508,456, forward strand.
CTAGTACTGGAATGTCTCCCTTCACTTTGCTAAGAGGTAGAGTAGCAGGTTCCAAACTGAATAAAGACTGGATGTTAAGGAAGGAGATGGATTTACAAAAATTAGGGAAGGTGGCAGACGTCAGAGCTGCGGTTCAAGCCAAGTATGCATCTGATCGTGCCAAAGTATCTCCGGTGTGCCAAGGAGACTGGGTAAGGATTAAGAAACCTGTGCTTGTTCGCAAGGGTTTTTCTCTGTTTTCTGCTCCTGTTAAAGTCAGTGAGGTCAGAGATCATGTTGTTGTGCTGGAAAATGGGAAAGTTTGGAACAAGTCTGCTGTCTCGGTGGTGCCTAAGTCAAAAGTGGAGTTTGTGAAAAACAAATTTGGTGTTAGCACCCCTTGTGTGACTCTGCCTACTGGGGTTACTATTCCGGTGAATTCTGCACCTGGCAATAACGTTGTTCCCCGACAAAGTCTTTTAAGAAATAGGTCCCCTCCCACAAATTTCAGGATTATATTAGATTTTAGATCCCCCTTATTTTGTGATTAGTTTTGTTATCTTCATGTATGGGTGGGTGATAGTATTTACGTATGTGGTGGGGGGGCAGTATTTTCTGGATGGGTTTTAGCAATTGTTTATGTAATGTTAGGGGGTGGTGTTTTCAAGTGAAGGGAGGGGGGTGTGTTGGGAGCTAGTCTGTCTTTGTCCTCGTGGCATTATGTTACCAATGTTCCTTGCATGGAACGCGGAATGGATAATGACGGCAGTTGCTGCCGGGTTGACTGTGATGCTGGTCGTAATTAAAGGAGCTGCTTACAATACCTGTTGCTGTCTTCCTTTCAGTCATCTAGGAATTTATCTATAGTGCAGGCTGGCAAACACTCCCGGGGGGCATACAGATCAGCGTAATATGCAGCGAAGATCTCTGCACCGCGGGGTCAACAATCGGCATTCCCGCCCTGTCCCGAAGCCCTGGAAGGGCCTGAGAGTGAAAGGTGCCCTGACAGAGCCGATGGAGCAGCTTGCCAGACTTGTCCCCCCATTGGTAGACCCTGCTTCGTGTCGCTAACCACACTTGGCGAGCCTCCTCCATCAGAAGGGTGGCGCAGGACTGTTGGGCCAGAAGAAGTTGTCTCGCGTATCGGTCATCTCCCCCCTCCCGTGCCTTGCGGTAGAGCGCCTCTATTTCGGCCTCCGCCCGAATCAATTCCTCTTTACGCTTCCTACGAGCCGCCCCACAACAGGAGATATCTACGCCACGCATGGTAGGCTTCAGGGCCTTCCAGAGCGTCGCAGCACCAGGTACTGACCCCATATTTAAGGTTAGGTATTGGTCGACTGCCTCTCTCATATTTATATCATATTCTTCATTCTGTAGGTGCCATACCGAGAGGCGCCATCTAAAGGGTTGTCACCCCCTACCCAGATATAGCTCAAGAGACACTGGGGAGTGATCTGAGAGGCCTCGAGGCAGAATCTCAGCCACCGCTACCCTACTAATCATCACTCTGGGAATAAAGAGATAATCGAGCCTGGAGAAGGATTTTAACTCTCGTCTATCCCCATGGACACGCCTCCACACATCCACCCAGTCTAGACCTGTCACTAGCGAGTGTAATTTCGTGGGATGACCACTCTCTAAGCCACCTCCAGCTCCACTCCTGTCCCTAGCTAGTTCCATAACATCATTCCAGTCCCTCCCCACCACGGAGAGCACATCCGGCATATCCGCCCAAATATGGCATATAGCCGCTCCACGAGAGTCCACTGCAGGGTGGGGGGGCATATACACATCCTAGCACCAGGGGATCTTCCCCAATTTTACCCCGGATGAACAGGTACCGTTCCTGTGTATTGGTCCACTGCTGTTCGTGTACATAGGGGACCCTACGATGAACTAGGATCGCCACCCCCCTGGAGCCCCTCACAAACCCTGCAAGGAAAACTTGCTGAAATCCATATCTCTGTAAGCAGAGCGCCTTCGTCCCCATAAGATGAGTCTCCTGCAGCATGAGGCTGTCAGCTCTGGCCCTCTTCGCCTGGTGCAGTACAGCCCCTCATTTGATTTTGTCTAAGGCCTCGCGCACGTTCCAGCTATTAATGCGAAGGACACCGGGGGTCACCTGTTCTCTAGTTATACCGCTAGTCATAGGGAAGGGAAGTGTCATGCAGTAGTGTGGGCAGACCGTGATGGCGCGCGTAAATAAAATGGCGGACCCCATGCGGAAGTGTGACTCGGAACTTCAACAAACTCCCCCCCCCCCCCCAACAAACCCCCCACCCCATACCTCAAAAACATTGAAGCATCTGTTGCGGCGGGGCTAGCCCCCGAACCCCAACAGGGAAGCAGGAACCACCCCAACCAATGTATCCCCAACTTACAGCCCATAGTCCTTGGGCATGGCCCTAACCAGTCCCAGACTGGCACAGTTCCAGCCCCCATTCAGATCCCCCCGACCAGTACGTGCCAGAGTACATGGTGAGCCAGATGGAGCTCCGCAGCACTATGTCCACCTCGGTCATCAGGGTTTCGACACCTGGTGCCCAGAAGTGGGGCCCCCCAAGAGGTGGCCCCGCACGACAAGGAACGCCTCCGGGATCGCGACCGTCTATTGTCCTTCCTCTGCTGTCTCGGGGAACCCCTCCAGGCTACCTCACTGGAAGAAGGGTCCAATTCCCTCCCGGGCGGCGTGTGCGCTCACACTCGTACTGTTTTATCTGTCCAGCGGAAAACCTCCTCCGGAGTGTCGACGAAATGGGTGCGGGATTGGTATGCCACCGGCAAGCAAGCAGGGAACAGGAGGGTGTACTGTAGCTTGAGCTCTCGTAGGCGAGCCTTCGCGGCCATAAACGATTGGCGCTGTTGTTGCACGAGCCACGTGTAGTCAGGGAAAATAGGTATGCGCACATTATCAAAGAGCAGTGGTTCGTTTGCCCGGGCCTGTTTCAGTATAGCATCTCGGTCATGATAGTTCAGATGTTTTGCTATGACTGGTCGCGGGCGAGCCCCCGGCGGTGGTTTCTGCACAAGAGCTCTGTGGGCCCGCTCCACGACAAAGTACCGTGACAGAGCCTCTTGGGAAAGCCAGCTTTCTAGCCACCGCGTGAGGAAGCGTTCCATGTTGCCCTCTTCGCAGCCCTCCGGAAAGCCCACAAATCGGAGGTTATTGTGTCGGGAGCATGCTTCCGCATCCTCGACGCGGAGTGCCAGACCCTTCTACACCGTCTCCATATTTGCCATCTTCTGCTTTAAAATTGCGACCTCATCTTCCACTCCCGAGACGCGGGTCTCCGTTTCAGTGATCCGGGACACTCCATTGTGCAAGTCCTGCCGCAGTAGCGTGACGTATGACCCAACAGCTCAGATTTTAGCATCCTTGGTCCACTCGCCTCCCACGAAATGTCTTCCCTCGAGGTCTTACAAGGTCCAGGTGGCCACCAACGCTGGTGATCTTCCAGCGGGGCAGCAGAGCCCTCAGTCACTCTCCTCACGGCCCGACTGCGCCGCCGAACCCCCGCTGCCACCTTATCCCATTGACCGTCTGCTACAGCCGTGCATACAGGGGAGACAGTCTCAGCAGGTCTCCTCTAACGACCACCACGTGCCGTTGCACTCAGTGCGTCTCCACCTTTCTCGTTGGCGCGGCCCGACCTGGCCGCCGTGCCCCAAGTCTATGCAAGCCCCTGTGCAGCACTGTAATGGGGCAGTCCGACTCAAAGGCCGCCACTGCCCATCCACTGTGCTCCCAGGGCGTCCCAAGCACTCCACTAACCCCACAGGCAGGGGACCAGTGTCGTGCCGGCTGCCACCACCAGCACTCTGTAGCGGTGAGAAGGGGGAGGGCTCAGGATCAATCCACGCTGTCTGGCAGCCCCCCACGGCTCGATCGTGCCGCCGATCCCAGGCTACGGTCCCCAAGGGGGGCGGAAATACAAATCCCACTTGCGTTGCTGCTCCCCCACCAAAGCGCGCTCTGTCCTACTGAAGACTAGGGCATAGCCGCCACTCCGGCCGTGCTACACCCCTTGTTCTCCGGTCTCCCCACCACCAGCATCACCTCAAGGCAGCCGATCCTCCTGCTTGCGCCGCTGTCTCCTGCAGTCCTCAGGCCCCCCAGACCTGCCAACTCTGCCCGCGGGCAAGATCAAACGGAACACTCGACGTCACCAGGCAGAAGCACGCAATACCCCGGCTCCGTCTCCGCAGGTAGGCCGCGCCGCCTTCCGTGTGCGATCGCTCCGGCAAAGTCCTGCAGACACGCCGCCAGCTCACATCAGGCAGTAGCTATGGTGGACCCACGCCGCAGAGACTCCTCCAGAGTCAGTTAGATGTTGGGGGAAGCGGGATATCTGTAGGATCAATAGCGGGCTGGTCGGAGCTTGCTTAATTCACGTCCGCCATACTGGCCTGTCAAGCCACGCCCCCATCTCATTGGCATTTTATCCCTTGGACAAGTAGATTATTTTGAAAATTCCGCACCCCTGTTAATAATGGGACTTATCTTCGAGAAAGTACAGCAGCATGAAAAGTTAATGTAATCCTGAAACAGCACCGCTCATCACATAGTGAAAGAAGAGGCCTGTCAACAGTGAACATTACAGCAGTTCCTATACCTGATGGTATAGTATGGGACAAGGTTGATTTATTCAAAATATCATTGAGTGATATCATTACCTCAAGTACATTTTCCGATGATTGGGACTATGAAACTGTAAATAATATGCTGTATGATTTAGAGAAATCTGCTGCTTTTTCTAATAATGAAATGTTAGAAGACACATCGGACTTTGAGAAAATGTATTGCTTTCAACATTATGGTCATAATTTTTTGCATAAATTTGCCAAACCCTAGGAATGTTTTCACATATCACCAATGGGAACACTGCCAAAAAGCAGTTCAAAGCCATTTTTACAAAAATTTACATATTTTTCAGGGTTTAACACGTCAGACCCAGCCTCATATTATTATACGGTTGCACCTACACCAGCACAGACAAATATGTTGACAAACTCCAAACAGATCTATTCTGCTTCTTTTATTGCCCAGTTGTCAGAATAAGGGTTCAACCTATGGAAAGACACAATAGACTTAAAATCAGTCTAGGGTACTAGAGACTGGCAGGTCCAGGAAACAAAGGCACTATTTAGAGCATGTCTCAATCCTCAACAAATAATGTTATTGAATGAAACAGTGGTACAAATAACTTTTCTTTGGCAGCCAGGAATAAAGATCTGAATACACCTCGGGTGCCAGCACCATCACACACTGAGGAGAATGCAACATCACAAAGAGTGGTTACTATAGATGACATCTGGCAAATCAATAGATCAGACCCAGATTGGAAGGGATGGTTGATTTGGCCCACAGACACCAATACGTGTCAAGAAAGATTCTTGGGTAAAACTGAAGGATTTAGTATCAATAGGCCAGATCCACGTTCTGTACAAAGACAACACCCAGGGGTAGTGACATCATACAGTGTTGGGAAGTTATGCCTCGATTGGCTACAAACCTCAACACTCACACAGGTGAAGCAACACTTATCCTTACACACAGGGGTTGTGGACCTGCGAGAATTTTTATTAGGTCCTAGGAAACCACAGCAAAAACGTTTCTTATATGCTGTCTATAATGAAATGTGGAAAATATCTCAATAAGAGGCCACAGAAAGATTACGAGAAATCGATCATCTAAAGCTAGAGAAAGCTCTATCAGTGGTCGATAATGGGTTAACCTTCACATCCAGGATATATTCACTGGGCAATATTGTATCTTCTGCTATTGATGTACTAGAACAAGACTTGTCTATACTACAACAGGGGCAATCTCAATGGCGTTCTATTATGTTGTTAAGCTGGACGCTGCAATCTTTGCACTCAGGATATGTGCCATGGCGTTTTATAAACAGCACGTCTCTGTTTTCCCTGTACAATCTGACAGAAAAACTGCTAGAAATGGTACAGAGAGGCACGAAGTATACAATGCTACGCGTTGAAAAACTAGACAGAATAACATTTACAGTGGCAGAATCACCATCCACAAAATGGTTAATCCATGGCCACATAACTCTCCCGGTCACAACTTTTCAATTCCATTATTGCGTAGAACAAATGCAGGCAGGCAGATCTGAGGAAATGGGTAAGGAATTCATCAAGGAATCTTGGAAATTGCCGTACAGATTTCAATGCCGGAGTGGGGAAAAAGAAGTGTTTCTTAGCGGTACTAACTCCGAGAATACATTGAGTAGATCACTTATATGCCAGGATGTAATGCTTCATGGGGCCTGTAAGGGTTCAATAGCAAATTTGTCCTGTCACTTAGAAGGTGCCCCAGCTGCTATGATAGCTCTAGTATTCAAACTACTTTCGAATGGGAGTTATTTGATGCTGAACGATCAAGGTTGCTGTGGGATGCTTCCGGGCATTGCATATTTGGTAACTGTAAGTTCCAGGGTTACTTTCTGTATGCAAGTATTGTTCCCCCCCAAGACATACAGTCAGGGAGGCACCTCTTTGGCCTTCATTAAACATTTCATTATTACGGTTTGATACTTTGAGCAGAATGAAAGCTATGCTTACACAGAAATCTGTGCCCTTAACCTCAGCTCGAGAAACTTTTAATCTCCAAGTAGCACGGTCTTCAGCAGAGATACAGGCACTTATACATACCAACTGCCCTTTTCCATTTCGCAGAAATGGTAAATCGTATCTTTAAAATGTCTGATAACGACAGGCATTGTCCACCTATTTAAGAACGTAGGTTCTGGACTGTTAAGCACCTTTCAGACGGTCCTTGGAGTTATTCCAAGCTTTATGCACTCCGTGTTGGGAAGCATTTTTGGAGGACTGCCGCTGATCCTGTTTCTAATAGCAGGTATCCTGATTGTCGTTTTTCTGCTACGCAATGGACGTCCCAGTCACCAAGTAGATGGAAACAGAACTCCTGGAGAGAAAATACCGTGATCGCATGGAACAACTTCTAGGCGCACCTCGCATGAGAGAACAAAGTGCTTCTTGGTTCTTGTCGTTTAGACCAGTCTGGATGGACTGCATCTTACCTGTCCACCGATGCCTGTTTTGCGTAGAAGAATGTGTGTTATATCTCTGTCTGACACTCCCATCATGTGTGCTACTGGACGTTGATGCTTTACTGGACCCCATAATGGCTCATGTTTTGCAGTGTCCCTAGCGTATTCCTATGTTGATGTTGGCAGTCTTAGAGCCACCGCAGGTAACATCAGCACCTGTTGGTACAGACGTCGGCTCCTCCTCTGACACCCAGGCCTTGGATGGCGCACAGGCTGCACAGGCTGCCCCACCACCGGCTGTGGGCATTACGGTAAATCATCTGTGCTAAATAGACATAATCTGCGAGGTGTTACAGGGACCACCAACTGCGGAAGCAAGCAACGAGAATGTTGCGTCTACCAGCCTGGACACATAAACATTTGACTCATTTGTCCCGTCTTGTGCTGGGAAGAAATTCAGCTTTAAAAAAAAACAACAAAAAAAACCCCAGAAAACATAGTCTATATCTTAATTGACATTCCTTTCACGCGCAGATGGCTTTCAAAAATCTTGTAGTCGTTCGGACTATATCTACGTACATATTAGAGCAATAGCCTATCTGTCAATTTCTGAATAATTTCCCTTTGTAACAATTTTTGTAAATATTTTTTACAAAACGTTTTTAAACTGATGTTTTTAATACAATAACAAACTAACGTTTTTTATATTTGCGTACATATATCTAGAACACCTAGTGGTATGTGTAGAATTTCAAAACTATGTTGTCCATTTGGAAGAGGAGTGGGTGTTCTATTCCATATAGGTACTATAATATAGGCCTCTGTAAACTCGTTACCCTTCATATAAATTCTCTCCCTACATTACACTTGTCACGGTGTACAGGGACTGACCTTTTACCTAGATATTAGACTGCATTCAGAGCGTGGGTTTCCTCTAGTTCGAAATCTCATACATTATGCATGAGGGTTCTTGGAAGTATAGCAGGACTACCATCTCCTGTATAAAATCTATGTACAAAGTTCATCCTTAGGTCGACACAGTACCACATCAAGGTAGGACCCCTGGGGAGACCTATTGGTATATATACATCACATCTTGCTGAGATAGAGGAGATCAAGGGTTTCCGGCCGACGCACTGACCAGAGATGCTGAGGTTCCTGCATGCAGACACTCCAGCTCGCAGTGGTCTAACATCCCTCGCGGGGTGTCCAGCTCGAGACCAGGACGGGGTCCCACAGTCTCACTTAAGTTAATGGGGTTGACTAGATCCTAGAGGAATTCTTGGCTTAACACCTACACCCATGCTAGGTACACTTAGGTATATCTAGATTGGGAGGCATCGTAGGAGTATGCACCTTTTATCATGTGTTTTATATACTTGAATGTATTCATGATTTTAGTAAGGTGGTAGAACTATACCATCCTTTTACTTTCATATTACTGTTAATCATATATATCCTATACTGTCTAGCGGTTGTTGCAACACATGTATTCTACACCAGAATAACAACTGTTCAATAAATGATTATTGAAAATGCCTGGTTTGTTTTATTCAGTGTATCTCTCTGAGAGAAACTAAGTAAGCCTGAGTGACTGAGCGAAAGGTAGTACATTGTTTCCACGGTCCTGAGGGATCAGGGTTGTCATGTTCTGAGGTTTCCAGATTTTTTTCTCTCCTTGGTAAGAGGGGTTTATAGTGGCACTGTGAGCTAACTGATACAGAAAGGCTAACATACCTAGTGGGGGTGATCAGAGTTCCTCTGACACCGATCCTACAGTGTATGTTATCTAAATGCGCAGATTTTGTATATTTTCTATAGGGGGCTACACAACAACTCCTCTGTAATCTGAACTACAACCTGAATGGCTAAAGTAACCTATACCTTCCAAGACCTACGACATTCTAGTAGTTTCCCATGAAGTGCATTTGCAATAGGTACAGCTCCCTGCTGCGTTAGCAAGCGTCCGACTACACCTCTCTTTAAACTATTACCCAGATGTACATTGAGGAAATCCTGCTATATGACATTGGAACCTGAAGCATCATCCTTTTCCATTGCAGTTATCCTCTTTGCCCCATTCCCACATATTGCATTGTCATTTCTACAACATGGCTCCATTTAAAGCAGCAGCCTTGACCAAGCCAAATTTACCTCTACCCCATATAGTTGCACTGTGGACGCTGATCTGCCCACTTCCCAAATGCAGGATGTCTGTCTCTGCAACATTCAGTAAATAATAGTTCTAGTTATGAAAAGTCCTAACAGCTCATACTTAATGTTTTTGTTAGCTGCTGCATTGTTTATCTTATTTTAAATGCGGATAGCTCGATTTTTAGATTAAGCCTGGGTGGAGTTGTGCTACGTGGAACTCCGCGAAGTGCAAAAAAAACTCCGTAGCGCTACGCGGACCTCCGCAAGCGGCGCAGTGCGTTAGATAAATGCCATTCGCAGTGATTTTCAGTGCCAGGTGCTTGTCCGCACTGTACAATCCTCGCCAACGGTAACCTGCACAGCGCAAGCGGGCCCTGCTTCCTTTCTGCTGCTCGAGTAGATTGTTACTCGAGTGGCAGCTTTCTCAATGTGAAAGGACAGTTTCTCAATATGAGAGGTCGCGAGCATAAGCGACCACCCGCATTGAGAAATCTAGCCTGGAGGTTGATTTTTCACGCTTGCCAACTTGATGTTGACGATCACGAATGAGGAAAAATCTCACCAGGATGTGGATTTTCCTCGCTCGCGGGAAAAAAACTCCTCTCTGCTAATTTTTTGGAACTCTGCGTTACGCGTAGTGCAGAGAACTCAAGGAGCGGAGTTCAATTCCCAGACTTATTTTAGATCACGAGGAGGAATCGCGTTATTCAGACTGTTTGATCTGTAACCCCCTCATGCCCCCTCAAATAGGTCATCTGGTGACGAAGGATGAGCTTCTTTTACAGTAATAGGTTCTTGCCCAATCTAGATTGAACCTTCTGCTTCTGGGATTTGTTATAAGTCTGGGCTAGGGACCTAGTTAATTGGTTTTTCACCAGCCCACATTGCATGGGCACTTCAATGGGCCCTGTCCACTCCATGCTGCATGATTTCGTCATTGGGTCTTGCCCACTCCGTGCTCTATGGTTTTGTTGTTAGGCTGGTTTCTTTGCCTTCTTCGTGGGTTCTGGCTAGTCTTGTGTGAGCCTCCTCTGACTGGGCACATTTTCTCTTGCAGGTGATGTGCCGGTACCGCAGTGCCTGGAATGTGGACATTCGCTTACGCCCCGGTTTCCTCGGCGGTATCATGAAAGAGTCAGGTACGCTCCACAGATGGGAGCTTGTGATAGATCATAGGTTATTAAGTGGGACCGGTGAATGGACGTAGGATCACTATGCACCTAGGCAAGGTTGTGATCTACCAAATTACAGCAGTAATAATTTGTGTGACATAAAGACCACCCCACCTTTGACTACGTATTCTATTTTTTTGCGAGCAGGAAACCAGCCCCCAGCCATGGTCCCTAAGAAAGGTGTCTACATGGGCAAGGACCTTAAGCGGCTCGCCAAGTACTTCCAGGTCCCACTACAAAGCCCCAAGGACTTCTTTGGAACGGTAATTAAAAAAGGTAAGCCAGACTATTTGCCGGTTGGTTTCTGTGTTGCTGTGTGTTTCCTGTTTCGTCTGAGAGCAGTAGTATGATGGTGTGGATCAATGCTGTTCCTGCCACGTTGTCCCTTTAGATTCTCCACCCTGCTGTTTCTCATTTGTTTCTGTTCATTCTTCAACTGCTATCACACTGTAACCGTGAGATTTTACTCACCCCTCAAGATGTGAAGCATAAGGAACTATGATTACACAATTATTTTCAGAAGAATCTACACTTTTTGCATTGCTCGTTCCAAATAGAAGTGTCTTGCGTGCGCCCCTTCAACTGCTCGACTCCTTCCTGCTCCACAGGTAAGCACATGGCAAGACCGGTTCTAGGCAAAGCCTCAGCAGAAATCTCAAGTAAAACAATCTATGAGTAAAGTGGAGGCTAGCACCAACAAAGATGTCTGCCACTGTGGATGGCCATCGGCCCTAGGCCGCGGTCCCCACACACTACCCAGCACACTTCCTTAGTGGGGCCCCCATGCATGCGGACACCAGATCCAGTAGAGACAAACCTTTTGTTTGGAAAGTAGGGGGCCTCAGCCCATTGCTGTCCCATGGCTCTCATGTACTTGGGACTGAATCCAACAATTCCCCTGCTCTGGCCATTGGGGTGGGCCTCTTTTTGACTTTGCAGCCCTCTGTGCATCCATGGGGCATCGCTGATTAGTGCTGGCCTGGGAAGCTGACCACTTGAATTACATCCTTTGCTGCAACTCGTGGCCGCACTGCGCTTGACAGCCCAGTTCAGAGGTTTCTCAGAGTGAGATCGACGCAGCTACTATTCTGAAGCAATGCTTTATGTTCCCTTTTAACATTTATGCCAGAGACACAGCATCCTACCTCTTTGGTGTTGTATGCCTGAATGAGGTACTGCCTCAATCCGCTATATCCCATATTTGACTGAAATTTACAGACAGCCACATTTTTTCAGATGGTTTGCCCGGTAGCTCGAAGCCGTGTCAGTAGACACCAACCCCAACAAAAATGTTAGAGGTCGTTTGGGGCTTGTGATGCTGGATCCTACCTTCATTAAATCAACAATCTCCTCTTTAAAAGACCACACCATGCGGCTTAATTATCCACCAAGACATCCTCAAGCTTGAGTCACAATCAGATCAGAGACTTGAGACTCTAGCAACCAACTAATGTACCTGACATGCGCCAAGAGAAAAGATGGAAAAGGTGGACATGTCCTTTACACCTGAGCAACTAAACAAGAATTCCTACCTCCTCCCGAGTTCCAAAGGGTGCACAAGATGCACGCCTGTAAAAGACACCCCCACAGGTCAACACTTGCTTTCCTCACCACTACCTGGCTAAGCGGGTCTTAATTTCAGCTAAAAAGAAAGATCTGTTCCTTCTTTAACATTCACAGGATATACCTGGTGATTTCTCCCATCAACCTTGCATTGAGCGGGAAAGGTTTTTGTCACTCCGTCCATTGCTGTGTAAATGGGATATTCATTTTTTGTCTGCTGGCTTTTACCTTCATGCTGTCATCTTGGATGGAAAATCAAACAATCCCATGCCCCTGGGCACCGGAAAAGTTCATGGAACCATTACAATCATCAGCACTGGGCATGAGCCCGTCTGCTGGTGGTGGACCTACAGATGGCCTTACAGGGCCGGCTCTAAGGCGGTGCGAACGGTGCCACTGCACCAGGTGATGACTTTGCAAGGGGGCGCCTGTTTGCTAGTTTATATTGTGCTCAAAAGCACCTGCTGCAACCTTCCTGGCCTCCCGCAATTTTCAGTCAACAATTAAAATGTCAAGAAAACTCTGTGTTTAATGTTCTTCCTGGCCAGATCCGAGTTTTGTCTAATAGACGGTTTGACTCGTGGAAGTTTTGATTCATGGTAAGGTAGCGCAGAGGGTTAATATGCCTGCAGCAAAGAACATGTACCATGCAGATCGCAAAGTAAAAGTAATGTAAACAGGTCAGTGGGTACAAAATCAGTTCTTGTTATTAAAGAGAGCCCCAATCCATTGTGTTACATTTTATATTCAGAGTTTGTGCTTCTCCAGACCAAGCACTCTTCAACTAAACTACCTACATGTATGGATGACATGTGAATCCACCCCTTGTTGTCATCTGTCTTATGTCCCATTTCCTATACACTGATTCACACACCTATTATTGATTATGATTGATAGTCTCTGTGTAATGTGTGTGTTATATAAAGTGCTCTGACACCCTTCACTTTTAGGAGTGACGCTATAAAATGTATTAAATGCATCTGAGAAAGTGGTTATGTAGACTGTTAAAGGGTGGTAGGGAGGGCATATGTGGCGGAGGTGGCCATTGGGGGGGTTCCAAAAAACATTGTCGCACTGGGCACCACCAGAGCTAAAGCCGGCCCTGTGGCCTTACCTTTTTGGGTGCTACCTGAGAGAAGGCCTAAGTTGAAAGGAAGTGGCTGAAGAGAGTCACTAAGCGATGGGTGGGGAGAGAAAAGCCAAAGAATTGGATGACAGTTTTGGGACAGGTGAAAGCCTGGACTTCGACATTTGATGGAGGGGGCTAGATTGGTGTATGGGCCCAAAGAATTCGGTGTACAAAGAATTGTGTGTCCGAAGAAAGGGTATTAGTGTAGATTGCTAATTGGATGTCTATAGGGGGGGGGGGAGGGGGCACATGGAAATTGGGAAGATACAATGTCCAGAGAGGTGTTTCGCATGCGCTCCATTTTATTTCCTAATCTTCATAACATAGAAACAGCCAGAAAACAACAGTATCTGAGGCACTGGCTGTGAGCTTTGCTGAGACATCTGCCACTTTTCTCTTCTGCAGGACTCTCTCTGAGAGTGCGTCTCTCACCTTTCATGATAAACGCCTTTTCACTACAACCTTCGCCCAGTCCCATTGGGGCTCAAGGACCACTGGACAGTTTTCTTGAGCGTTCGCTCTCCCAGTGTAGGGTCCTTTAGCCCTTAGACTCTCTTTGGTCATTTCACCTGCTCCACTGCAGTAATGGATTTAGCTTTGTTGCCACACAGTCCCCCATTGGCTGCATACTCTGACAACAAAAGAAGTGGAAGACCCTTTGCAAAGACCAGCTATGGTGGTTGCTGCAGTCCAGTGTTACACTGAAATTAATGAGGTGAAATGTGAGCCCAGTACTAATGTGTTTCAAAATTACAAAATAATACTGCGGCAGAATGCACTGCAGATTTTCCCTTTTCTGTCTGCATAATGTTTTCAATCCTGTTCCATAATTTCTTCCCTCATTACCACAAACTCCTGCTGGCCCGGGCTATAGTGCAGCAGTGGTTCCTTTGAAAAACATTTACAAGACATTCCAGCTGAAACCCAATCAAATGTCTCTGATCCTCCTTTTGAAGAACAAAATCTACATTTCTTTGTCTCTTTCTCTCTTTCTTTCTTTCTCTTTCTTTCTTTCTCTCTCTCGCTCTCTCTCTCGCTCTCTTTCTCGCTTTCCTTCCTTCCTTCCTTCATACTAAAGCCGTAAAGTGGACTGTGCAATTAAGGGCAGCTATAAATGTACAAATTACAAAAGGTCTGAATAATACCCAAGTCAGTGTTTAATAGAACAGGTGAAGTTTAATCCAGAGCAGACCGTACTGGGGTGAGCTAGTACAGCAGCTTTCCCATAGCAGATTTATTTTAACTAGCCCTTGGAAAAGATCAGCTTTTCTGAAAATAAAATATCATTTACACTTCTATTGGTTGAAACTCCAATTCATGCCCCTGGAAGACCTTGTAAGACATGGAGGGGCTGCAGTTCGCTCCTCATTCAAATGTGAAAGGGGAAAAAGGGTATTTTCGTTTAGTTTGCTGCAGATGCTCCAGCCACAGCTCCTGAGAACAGCTGGCAAGGTCCTTTCTCCACAAGACCAGGCTTTGCAAGTCTTCTGGAGAACTGTTTTGTAGCCTCCTGCCCTCTTTTCCTTGTAGGGAAGGAAATGGCAAGAGATGAAAAGATATGGAGAATGAGAGAACCAACCAGAATAATAAGTGTCTTGAGTGGGGACTAGATACTTAATAATCCCATTACTATCCAGGCCCCTTAGACTACCCTGGGACTCCCAATACGCAGAGTCTACATGCACTGATATACCAAAAAGTCATGGAGGTGGATGGATCGTATAGTCTTTTGACCCTTTCGGCTGACTCATTTTGTTCAATATGTTGTCACATGATCTGCTTTCTCTCTTCCAGGCAGTCTCCCGGCGATGCGCTTTGTCACAGCGGTGGATATGGAGCAGCCACATTTCGTAGAGCCGGTGTCTCGAGAGCTTTGGATGAGGATCTGGTCAAGGGTCAGTGGGTTTCCCCAGTACCTTCACCTATAAACCATCTTGCTTGTAGTCACTCGCTTCTCATGCATGCAGTGTGCTCTATCGCAATTGGCTTTTAATTAAAATAGGAAACATTTTCTTTGAAGTGCTTTACCTTTAGGGTGCCACAGGTTGGGGTCAATTAATTTCTGGTCTTACCAGAGTTCTCCCTCATCTCAGACTCTGAGAGCTGGACCCAAAGACTCCTTCAGGGGGATTCCAGCAGTCAGCTGCCACAGACTTCCTGCACCCTTCAAAGATATGAGGGCGAAGGAGACCCCCCAAGATAGCTGGCCCACCACCCTCTACACAGTAGAGACAGGATGTCAGGGCAAGTGAAATCTGCCAGGGTCCTTCTTGGCTAGCACCGGTTTGCAGCCCAACAAGCCAGAAGCAGGAGACGGCTGGTCCAGAACTCTGTTCGCATTTGCTGGTCTGGGACCCTGTTTGCACTTTAAGAACAGCGAAACAGGGCAGCTGCATACTGTACCAGGCCTTTTTAAGCCTCCAAAAAACAAAAGGTGGAAGGAGGGCCGAACTGCTAAAATCTGCTGCCGCTCACTGTCCACAAGAGCAAACGGGCAGCCTGGGGTAGTGCTCAGCTGCAGAATATATCCGGAGAAGCCTATGAAATTCACTGAGAAACCTCAAACTGGAGGGGAGTCAAAGA
This sequence comes from Triturus cristatus, assembly GCF_964204655.1. Classification (NCBI taxonomy): domain Eukaryota; kingdom Metazoa; phylum Chordata; class Amphibia; order Caudata; family Salamandridae; genus Triturus; species Triturus cristatus. The sequence goes on from NC_140590.1 coordinate 1,718,524,067, forward strand.
TGATTGGAGGCAGTCCAACACATTTTCACACAAAAAGTAACTAAGGACACAACATACGTTATCAGATTTACATTTATTATATTTAAGAATGGATAGAATCTAAATTTTTAAGGGCATCAAGTTGAAAAGCCGCAATAGAGTATGCAAAGTATAATCATACACTTGCATCTAAGGAAAATGTCCAGTAACTCCTGCTACTGCAATAAACACCTAGTAAACATATTTTTATACACAAAATCTGAATCTCATGAATTTCATCTATATTGGTTATATTTAGAGAAAAATTAAATGTAAATCGACAATCATATGATAATGCCGCGTTACCATAATCAACATGCTCACTCTTTTTAAAGTGTGTGTGTGTGTGTATGTATCAGTGTATCACCATTGGGCAATGTGTGGGTGGGGTGTTGAGGGACATAAGAAGTCTCTAGTGAGAGTAGGAAGACGTCAGAATTTAAGTTGCTGTAAATATTCCCATATTCATACCAGGAACAAAGATGTAAATCTCGACCATTTTTCATTAAACCCTGCATGTCCCCGGGGGCTACAATTAATGGGGGCTTGTGCTTTTTCTTTTTTAAATTATTTTTTTATTTAATTAACAGCGATATTTGTGAATAAGGCTTGGGTGCAGGTATTCCTACCCTGCCCCCTTTTCTTTTTTCATGTTTTATTTTTTTTAGGGGGGAGGGGGGAACTTGTCTGAAGGAGAGACCCTAGATGGCTGCCAACACTTCCTGGTCGAAGTGTTAGCAGCCAATCAGAGCTCTGATCAAGCTCGTCATTCTTCTTGATCGTAGATATACAAATTTGGATTTCCTTTAATATCTCACAAACTACTGCAAATATTTCCACCAAATATCAAAAAGCACAATCTGCGGACCAAAAGCTACCTTTGTGCTAAATTTGGTGCAATTCCGTCCAGTGGGTTGGGCAGCAGGCGTGTCTAATGAGCCTATGGGAATTAACATAGGAAACACACTTTTTTATTTTTTTTGGCCCTTGCTTTTTCTCGGCCCCTGCTTGACAGATCACCCCAAATTTGTCCATACACAACAAGACCCAACATTACACTTTTTGGGGGAAAATGTCATAAAGATTCAAAAAAATGCTTTTCTTATGGTAACATGGTCCTAACTATAGTAGGAGGGATAACATATATATATATATATATATATATATATATATATATATATATATATATATATATATATATATATATATATATAATATCTCTTCCACTCCTGCTGCACACAGGTACTAGCACTGCTGAAGTCTTTTCTCCAGCGATTTATTGCTGCGATGTCTATGACGCGTTTCTACTGCCTTGTTCACACACATATGCATGTATGAGTAATTTCTAATCTTTGGGTTTGGTAAATATGACTTTTAAATTTAAGATTGGGGTATTTGTATTCGGAAGAGGCAGTGAATTGGTGTGGACTTTGCAGCTGTTAAAATTATTTTACTTGTGGAGGTACGTATTGTTTTACAAAGTGCTGATAACTAAACATCCCATCTCTGTCCTTCTTTCTCAGGATGAAGACATCACACAGCCGGATAGCATCCTGTCTGTAAGTTCTCTGTTCTTCATGTCTTACTCCACCAGTGCTTTGAGCTAGTAGTTGCAGGTGGGGCCCGCCAGCACTTTGTTTTAGGAGGCACTGAAGGGGAAAGTAAAAAGAAAAAACTGTGACAAAGGGAGAAAGTAGAGAGGAAAAGAACCTGTGAGAGGGTGATTAATAGGGGTGGGCGGAATTTGCGTAATCGCGTTACGCAAATCTCCGCGAAACGGTAAAAAATCTCTGCGAACACGCAGAAATTCCGCGAACACGCGGAATTGCTTGTTCGCGATGCTTTTTTCCTGTTCACAATCGATGTTTGCGTGCTCTGGGAGAAATATCTCGCGAACACGCATTTTGAGAACGCGAACAAGCAAAAATTTCGCGAAGTCGCGGAAAGCGGATTTTTGGGCAATTTCGCATTCTCCGCAGAACGTGAAATTACCCAAATTCCGCGAACGGAACGGAATTTCCCGCTCAGGCCTAGTGATTAAGAAGCAGAGAGTATCTGGCAGTGGAGTAAAGAAGCGTGAGCAGGAATCAAGACAGCACAGCCTTGGCAATTGGCACCCCAACCTTCTATGGCACCTTCCGCAGACTTCTGAGCAAACCCTTGGACCCGACACTTATCTTCCAAACTTAGCACTGTACACCACCGCATTATGGTGGCTGCTCTGTCTCTTTGGTTTGGGATACTTTATCCACTTGTAACTTAACTGCTAAATTCACCCCAAAATGGAACCCCAGCAGCAGTTGTGAATATGTAATCTGCTACAAGGTGACCTCTTAGTTTCAGAACTAACTACATAAATCTACCTCCCTCCTCCTGCAACTCAGACACTGTCATATGGTCTGTACACAACTGCAGCTGTTTATATTTAATTTGAATCTATTTGGAAGAAAAGCCCAGAAAGGGACCTGCTTAAAAGCCTCCTAAATGTAAAGCCGTTGCCAAGTTCTACCAATTTAAACATATAAAAGCAGTTTGAAGGCTTTAGGCTAATTCCATAGTGAAAGGTACTATATATATATATATATATATATATATATATATATATATATATATATATATATATATATATATATATATATATATATATATATATATATTCACTTACAAATCCATAGGTTTCACTCATGTTATAGTTAGGTGGATATTTCACTCGTAAAAAACCAATGAAATTCCACCGTTATAGTTAGTTCAGATAACTATAACTCGCGCGCCCGCAATCCTCTGCTCATGACGTCACATATTACATCACTCATGACATGGTCAGTGGCATCACTCTTGACATCATCCTTGTGATAGAGTGGCGGTCGCGCGAGTTATAGTTATCTGAACTAACTAGAACGGTGGAATTTCATTGTTTTTTTCCGAGTGAAATATCCACCTAACTATAACATGTGTGAAACCTATGGTTTTTTTAAGTGAAAATATATATATATATATATATATATATATATATATATATTTGCAAGGTTTTTTAAATGCTAATTCCTAACTATAACATGTGTGAAACCTATGGTTTTTTCAGTGAATTTGTACGGTTTTTTAAATGCTAAGTTATGTATGTATTACTATTTTTTGTATATATTTATTTTTCAATAAACTACGTATTAAATTATTTTTTTTTTTTTATGGTTTTTCACCGTGCACCCCCGCGATTTAAAAAAAAAAAAAAAAATTAAATGTTTTTTCTGCCTTCGGGGTCCTTCAGGGACCCCGTGACAAAGGCTAGGGGGTCAGGAACTCTCTACCCTGCCCCCTTTTCACGTTCGCCACCTTCCTTTTCCACTCTCGCACTGAAAACAAACAAAATGGTGGCCGACACTTCCTGATTTCGACCAATTCGAACGTTGACTGACATGTAACAACCAATCAGAATTACGCTCGCGCACGTTAGGGTGCGCGCACGGTGCACGCACGGTGCGCGGCTATAGATATGTATGTGCTTTTAACTGCAATTTTCTCAGGAACTGAACAGATTGACTCCATATATGCAAAAGGCACATCCCTGACCTGAGGACTACCTCTCTGCCAAATTTCAAGTAATTCTGTTCAGCCGTTCGGGCTGTACCTTCGACTAAAGGTCCTATGGGAAAATGCATGGGGAAAACGCGTTTTGGGACCCCCCTTTTTTCTCGGCCCCCGCTTGACGAATCCCCCGAGACTTTCAGGGTAGGAGCTGAGCAGAGCGCCCCATTAGTTTTGAAAATTTTGCGAAGATTCGTCAACCGGCGCCAAAGTTATTTAAAATAGAATTTTGAGATTTCCTATGGAAACACGGTCCTAACTATAACTATCTACTGGCGACTGCCAGTAGATAATATTATCTACTGGCGGTCGCCAGTAGATAGTAATAGTTACAACCTAGTTTCCATAGGAAATCTCAAAATTCTATTTTGAATAACTTTGGCACCGGTTGACGAATCCTCGCGAAATTTTCAAAACTAATGGGGCGCTCCGTTCAGCTCCTACCTTGAATATATAAATATATATATCTTAGAGGGAAAAAAAATCACAAGCTGGCGCGTGTTTTCACGATGTATACAATAACCTGAGTTCCTCCATCAGCGGTTAACAATAAAAAGAAATTGTGATGGGTAATAATTGCTAAAATGTTAAAGTTTAGAAGCTCCTGGGTTAAATTATTTGATTGCTCTTAGGACTGCTTGCATGCTTCGATCACTTAAAATAGTGGCTTCAAAGAATCCTACCACCTCTTCCATAATTCTGACCTTCAAACTGAAATTGATTTAGTTAACTACATGATAACTCCCATCACTGACATGAGAATCGGTTACTGAGCAGTAAACGACCACAACTGTTACTAAATTGAAAAGGCAGGCATACACACGGCATGCTTCTTACCAAGCAACAGTAGAAAAAGCATATGGATCAGGGGTGGCTGGTAACCTTTGAAAGTCATGGGGTGACCCGCTGCTTCCCAAAAAACAAATATAAAAAAACCCTACTTGCAAAAGCTCAAAATAAAACGACCCCTCCCTCCCAAAAGCTCAAAATAAAAACAAGCATCATGCAACATAAACACAAACAAAATCACTACACTGACATGCATTACACTAACCTTTGTAATAAATAAAATTAACTCGAACTCTACCCATGGTCTGAGCATCCTCCTTGGACTTTTTTTGCACTCACGAAGAGCTCCCCGAGCTAATCCAGGCGCTGCTCTCATGCTATTGACAATGACAAGCTGAAAGAGCGAACCATTGCCCAGCGCGTATTATTATATACAGTTGCTGTTTACAAAGAAATTAGACCAGAATGGTCGCCTTTTAAGATTTATGCAAACCTTGTATATAAATATACACCCTGTCACTTACGATTAGGTTCCATTTTTTACTTTGGGACACAGTGCACAAATATCTGTTCTATTGTAAATTTAAACAATGTATATAATAAGTCTGTTGTGTTTATAAAACAAGTCCTAATTGTACAAATGTGTTGGTGGTTCCTTGCCCTCTTACATTATTCTACCCTCTTTTTATTGCGATTGTGCAAATTAGATTGCTTGAATCATTGTTGTTTCCCCTTATATAACCATTACCCTGGTTCCGTTAGTGAGTAGGGTTCCCCTGTTCTTTCTCTTTTGACTCATGCTATTGACCAGCACAAGAGGAGTGCCAGGATTGGATGTAGTGGGCAGGCTGGATGCTGTAGGAAGCTGGCCCTTTATATAGTGGACCAAAACAAGGTACCCTGTATAAAGAGTCCTGGCAACCCTTATTGGTTTGCAGCGGCAACAATTATAACTCTAAATTCTGTCTTTTGTGGTAGTGCGGGCGAGCAGTTTAGGCTTATCAGAGGGTAGTACTAGCATTTGTTGTACTCACAGAGACAATAAATGAGACACATACTCGAGAGTAAATCTGAGACCAATTTAGAAAAATAAGTTGTAGTTTTATATAAATTTTGATATCCAGAACTTCGTTATCAAGTGAGTTCTTTTTTAGTTATGAATTTAAAAAAAATAAGTAAATAGTTAACTTTAATGTGTCTTTACGCAGCAATGCTTTCCTATGAGAGATAAATCCTATATTACATACAGTTATTTATGGTCTGTTTCTAAGGGTGTCCTTCAGGACTTAGTCGTAGGGGGACTATGTCCAAAGTACCACCAGCAGTTACTGGTTACCTGCCCTGGCGTCCCAGTGCAGAGGTGCTGATCAGGTTGGTAGCTGTGCGCGCTACACCGGTAGGAAGAAAGGGGGGGGGGCACCTTAAACAGGCTGCAGAGGGTACTTTGTGTAAGTCCAGGAGCTCCCTATGGGTTGGGGTTGTCTGGTCACAAGGGTAGAAAGGTCAGCTGGGCTCTGTGCGTCCTAGGGCCTTGCAGCTGTTGATCTCTCCGGTTGATGGTGCACAAATCAGGGCTGCTGTGCCACTTTGGAAGTGGGTCTCTGCAGTGCTGATGTCCCTCGATGGCTGCTCTGCCCCTGTGTAGTGGGAGTCCAGATTGGACTCTCACGGGATTTGTTTGTTGTAAGGGGTCCGGTACCCCAGGTATTGGTCCTGTACGGATCTGGTTGGCCCTGGTGTCCTCTCATTTGATGGGAGGACAGATGTAATCTTCAGAAACACAGGGTCCTCTTCCTGGGAGGCGGCTATGTCGGGCTGGCTGGGGAGTGGCGACTCGGTAAACCGAACTTTTTGTTTAGGTGCCTGAGGACTGCAGGGGAGCAGCTCCTCTGCTCCAAGGGAGATTGCTGGCAGTTTGCGAAGGGCTGGCGATCTCCTGGGGTTCTTGGAAGCAGTTCAGCTGCTGGACGAGTTGCTGGTCACGATTATCGAAACTGGTGCAGGCAGGCAGTGTTTGCCACCAAAAGTCCACAGCAAGTCTTCAGTTCTCGCTTTTCTTGCAGCTTTTATTTGTCCTCTCATCTTGATCTGAATCGGAGTTCCTGGTATGAGGGGTGCCACCTAAATATTCTGTTAAGGGGTGTTAAGGGGAGTGACAGGCAGGCGCCAATGGGCTACCTACTTCCAGGGTGTCTATTCCATATATATGACCACTTCCTGTGGGAAGTGGGCAAAACCCTGACCCAGAGAGCCTAATTCCACCAAAACTAAGATGGTAAAATTCTAATAGCCGAGTCCACATCATGTAGCCCACCTTAGGGGTGGAACTAGCCTGAGAGGGGAACACTCCTTCTGACAAGCACATTTTCCTGCCTGTCATGGTGGCAAATGAGCCCAGCTGGTATTTTTCCTGTCTGGTGAAGCCTTGGGTTGCGTATTAAAGTCGGCAGAGGCCTTTGAAACCATCTGCCTCGATATTCTGATCACTTAGTCATCCTGCTTGGAGCACATGACAACACCTCTGGCCAGAGCAGGCATTGTTTCTGCCCTCGGAGAGCGCAGGCTCTCGCCTACAGGGGGCTAGAAACCTGTCTGTGGTGTTACACTGGTTCATCAGTCAGCCAGCACACTAATAGTCAGTAGGTTTCAGTGAAGCTGTCGTTTAGAAGGGGATCTCATAAACATCAGCGTCCAGCACATGTTCTCAAAATGTCATCTCTGTCCAGGTGTAATATTTAAGAATCTACTAAGACATCACAGGGGCATATCTGCTCGTGCTGATATGTCCACACGTAGTATAGTGCACCCTGACTTAGGGCTGTAAGGCCTGCCGTGGGTGTGACTTACCTCTACTACATGCAATGTCTGCAGGAATGGCACACAGGAGCTGTGCCAAAATGTGTCTTCCTTTTTCTCTGTACCATGGCACGCAGACTGAAATGGCAGTTTGCATGTTGGTGCTGGAGGGTCCCTTAGGGTGGCACAATGCATGCAGCAGCCCTTAGGGACCCTCTTTGGCCTCCTTGCCCTGGATACCAGGAGTATCATTTACTAGGGACTTACAGGGGGTGCTAAAGGTGGTGCCAGTAGGGGTGACCGTTGTACAGTTTAGGGAAAGAGATCTGGCACTGGGGACCTGGATAGCAGGAGTCCAGTGCACCTCTATTTGCCTCAGACACCTGGCAGAAAATGGGGGTGACCATGGAAAAAAGGGCACTTTCCTACAGATGCCCCTTCAGGCTCTGAAGGCCTGTGCTTGCTCTCCACCCAGCTTTTGGAGAGCTTCAAAGTGCACACGTCAGGCTGGCCATTGTAAGGCAGTCGGCCAAACAGACATGCCCACTTTGGAGTGCCTGACCCGCCACTGCTCCAGTCCTCCATGCTGCTGATCGGCAGCAGAGGACACGCCCTGCATTTCCCCGGATCGGGGGCAGACTGGTGGCGCGCATCGGTGAAAAATAAAATGGCAATGAAATAGTTTAAGTGACATTTTATTTTTCATATTTATGCTCCTCTGCCCTTATGAAGAAGCCGCTGCCGATACAGATATCTGTATCGGTACGAGAGGGCCTCGGGAAAGCAGCTGATTCTGGCAGGCTTCTTGTGTCTTCTGTGCAGAGCCTGGTGTCTTTCCTTTGCCTACTTAGGGGTATATTCACAAAGACGGGCGATAACTTTTTTTGCGATGACTGACGATGGCGTTAGTTATCGCTGCCTAACCCTGATTAATATCGCCATGTTAGCGGGCTATTTTCAAGCCCGCGGTACATGGCGATAGTAACAGGGAAGGGGTGTCAAAACCCACGTACTAATCATCGCGATGGCGAATAAAAATCCTGTGTTAGCCGGCGATACGGTGTGAATGGTCAGTTATCGGCTGAGAAGTCCCATCATCACTACTTTTAGCTCCCGGCCCAACACTGCCCCTGCTGGAAACCGGGTGTCACTGGGAGACTGGCAGCATGGTGACCGCGGCAATCGGCTTCCTCAAAGTCTGACCATTTGTTTTAACCTAAAATACTGTCATTTTAGTGGTGCTAACGTAGGCAGACACCTTCCATCTGGAATACCTGAATCTTAAAAGGCTCCTGGCTGTGTTCCCCTCCAATCCCTGGTGCTACCGTGGGTTATCCCCTGTTTTTGCTTTGCTTCGCAGATCTGGCAGTTCGTTGTGAATGTGGCGTTGTGGTTTTCTCTTGCGTTTTTGCATGGGAACGCCTACTCTGTATCTTATTAGTGTTAGTTGGTGGTGTCCACCGTGGTGATAAATTCGGGGGAAGTTATTGCGGGAATACTGGTGTTGTCTGCAGTTTGGCCCAGCTTGTGAATGTGGTGTTAATTCTGTCACCACTTTTGATGCGTTAAAGTGGGGATAATTCAGAGATAAATCCTTGTGAATATGCCCCTTAGTGCGGTGCAAGGACTGTTTTTTTTTTTTTAAGAATCTAGTTTGCGCCACTGTTTTGACTCGTTATTTCTTTAACAGTGCTGCGCCTTTCACAAGTGCTATTGCCTACATGTTATTTCGTGCTCTGCTTTTCACAAGCACTACTTTTTTGTTCCTGTGCTGCCTATCTCGACCTGACCAATTATCCAGATATCCAAGCCCACATGGGAAAGGATTTACGCTCGGCAGTTAAGTGTTGCAGGAACTTGGGAGATTTCAAGCTGCAGGGGACATGTCCCAGGTAATGAGATGCAGAACGCGCCCTCTATGTCCCTGGTGTGTGTTTCTTATAACACAATAGGTATTTAAATAATACTTGCTTTCTTTATATATTGTCATAAGAATTAGCTAACTATATTAAAGATGTTACCGCAATAAAACCACACTTTTTAGGTCTCGCCTGGCGTTAGCAGCGAGCATGTGCTGCTCTCGTCATGAGAGGGCTTCTTGGAATCAATATGATTTAAGAAGCTAGCTTTCTGCTTCACCCGTGTCATTTTGCGTCACCAGCTATTCAAAACCGGGTGTTACGATTGTCCACAAGGCTTTTTAGTCCCTCCTTGTTACCACCCTGTCCACTTTTGGCGCCGCCCACCGGGATTGGATCTTTTACTTGCGACGGGAGACAGTGTCTCTTAATTAGCCGCTAAGCACTTTTTTCTTTTCTTTCTGAGCCTCTCTCACTGAAGGCATGACGTGCTTTTTTTTAACCGAGCGTTGCGCTTTAAATTATAAATACGCTCCATGTCACCCTTTCCCTCCCCCGTTGCACGAACAACTGCAAGGCGGGCGCTGTCGTAATTAAAAACAATATGGTCTCATAATTTACATACTTAAATGCCAGCCTTGTTCGCGTTTTTGCCGTCTCTTCTTTATTTTCCTTTACACTTTGTTTATGTTCACGCAACCTTTGCCCTTCAGCTCTCCTCATAAATCTATTGTAATTCTTACAATAACACCTCATCCCTTAGATCTCCAGAAAAAAGATGAGACAGGTGTGGAGTGCTGCAAAGTAGTTGTCAATAGGATGGTGGGAATAAACAAAGGTGTATATATGTTTAACTGTGTAAGGCTCGTTCTCACTGGTGCCATCTTGAGTACTCTGTGACTGTCCGACTCTCGCGGGATGGAATCCCTCAGCTGTAGATCTGGGTGTTGAGTGAATGAGCAATGAGGGCGCAGCGACGAGCACACACCTCATAGCTGCATATGTGGGGCAAACGTGCCAGTGTTGCAGTTTAATTTCCTATCGCTAAAGCAGCTGGGGTAGACTTAGGACGGTGCCATACAGGACAGATAGCACAGGTGGCCCCTGCTTCCCTGTGACACCAAGCATTTACATCTGAAGTGCAAGTTTCCACGAGAGACAAAAAGGGCATACATAGCACGAACAGCTGCGGTGTAGGTCTCAGAGACACCTCTCTGAACGGGCAGTAAAAGGGCAGGTGTAGTGCACTGCTAGCTTACTTCCTACCAATTGGAAGAGAGAGACACTTCCTGTAGCGTGAGTTTCACACACATGCAGCGCATATATCATTAATGTGAACTGCCGCCCTACAGTTGAAGTACAGGCGTCAGCAGTGTAAACTTTTGATTCAAATTGCATGTAGAGTTCAGGGAACAGCTGTGCAGTGTTCACCTCACATGTGGTGTCAACATACGGAGCAGGGAGGAACAGTGTCGACCCAGTTTGTTTGGAATGTGCATGGTACAGCACCGGTGGTAGCAGTGCAGTGCTGCCCTCATTTGTCACAGCAAATGCAGTAGCAGTGCGCCAAAGGGCAGGTTTAAAAAAAAAAAAAAAAAAATACAACAACAATTAGCGTCCAATAAAGCCATTATGTCATCGCCTGCAGTCTTCTTAAATGACTTAAAGAACTCCGGTGTCTACCGGGACGCTCATTTGCCACCTTTAAAGAAATCAAAAACAAAAAACGTGATGTAACACTTGTGTTTATGTCACATCATTTAGTGATGGTTATGAATTTGTATTCATCTCCCGTTCACCGTCTTTTCCCTCTTTCTTTCCGTTCTTATCCTTTCGTCTTTTTAGTCCCTTCTCTTTGCACTTGTCTCCCCTTTCTTGCGTTTGTGCCGTCCCTTCTTTATTTTCCTTTATTTTCCTTTACACTTTCTTCCACATGTTTTTGTTTTTATTCAGGGACGCTAATCTGCAAACTGAAAAAAAAATAATAAACAAAAAATGCGTTGTAACGCGTGCTTATGTCCATCATATAGTAAAGCCTGCCTGCTGGAAGGCGTCTCGTGGTAGGTGCTACTTTTTAACAAGCGCATTTTAAAATCCGCTCAGTTCATCGACCTTGGAAGCATGAACGTCTGAGTTGTCCTAGCTAATATTAGGTTTGTATGAGACCTTTTGTTACCATTTTTTTTAGATTATAGAGAGTGGCTTCAGTCTGTGCTATTAGCTGTTTACTGTTAGCAGTGGCACGCAGGGGCATGTGTTTACCCAAAAAATTACAACAACAATTAGAGCCCAACAAAGCCATTATATCATCGCCTGCAGTGTTCTTAAAGAACTCCGGTGTCTACCGGGACGCTCATTTGCCACCTTAAAGAAATCAAAAAACAAAAAAAGTGATGTAACACTTGTGGTTATGTCACATCATATAGTAATGCTCATAAATTTGGATTCATCCGCCGTTCACCGCCTTTTCCCTCTTCTTTCCTTTCTTATCCTTTCTTCTTTTTAGTCCCTTCTTTTTGCACTTGTCTCCTCTTTCTCGCGTTTATGATCACTAATTGACTCTCACTCGCTCACTAACTCTCGCACACAAACTCACTAGCTCACTCGCTCACTAACTACATCACTAACTCACTCTTTCACTAAATAGCTAACTCTCTCGTTAACTAACTACTTCTCTCACTAACACACTAATTAACTCTCTTACTCTTTCTCACACTAACTCTCTCATTCTCTCGCTATCTCACTATCTCTCTCTCACTAACTAACTCTCTCTTTCTCATTAAACAACTTTCCAACTCTCTCTCAACAACTAACTATCTGAATCACTAACTCTATCTCTCTCAGTAACTAATCCCCCCCATAGCAAAACAACCAATAGCAAACAACCATTACAACAAGCAAATACAAATTCCCAGCTTTTTTTAATATAATCATTAGATTCTATATAATGCTTTCATAGTCATATATACAGTAACAAAAACACTTGTAACACTTCTTTATTAAAAAATGTCACCATACTACACCATACTACACACTTCTGCACAGCATAACTTAAAAACATAGGCAAAGTAAATATCTGTGGCTAAAAACTTATAAGGTCCCAAAGGCGAGACCTATTGGCAATGCCAATGCCTGTTGTTTGTTGCCTCTACGTTTGACCCCGCTGGCTGTGGTCAAATGGAACGGCCGGGAAATCCCCTTTCGTAGAAGACCCAGGGCGCAGCTATTTTCTCCGAGCCACGTGCTGCTGAAACAAACAAGAAGAGACTAATGCAAATCGTAACGGACTACTAAGGGAAGCCTCTCAACTAATAAAATGGCAATCTTTAGCACCAATAGTTTTCTAGTGGCATGTCCTAAATGTTCAGTTTCACAGAAACATTTTCATGCAAAATAAAAGTTGTAAACAAAAGGAACGTACGGCTGACCACAGTTAAGCACACCAAATCCAAAATTAATACACAATTTCTTCTAAATAGGTGCAAAGACACGTCCAGAGCATGCCGTACTTTTGCTCTACTGGAAAACCAGATATACAAACTCTTTTACAAAAAGACGGTGCACCAAGGGAAAAGTCTTTTCACTAGTTCCAATTTGTTGTTCTTTTATTTTCATTCAATTTTCAAAAAACAGACTCAGCCAACGCGTTTCGTTCTCTACGAACTTCGTCAGGGCTGTGAAAGAACATAGATAAAAACATACATATGTATAAAACACATAAAGTACACCATGAAACACAACAAACTACATTGCCAATACTACACAAAGAAGTGACATTATTACATGTTGCCATACAAAATATTAGAAACAACACAACAAACATACAAAATAAATTTTAAATTTAACATATACATATATTACACACAAAATTTAATCGAGAGTATTTTTTTATAAAAACACACATATTAGTCAAATACATATACATCACAAAAGGTTTAAAAATACTACAGAAAACACATATATATCCTGCCTAATTTCACAGACAAAACTTTATGTGTTCTGCCTAACTATATACGCTGTCCAATGTTATGTATAGAGAACTCCTTTGGATTAATTAAAAAGGGGGAAAGAAACCCCGAAACCTAACCTACAAGCGAGTTGATTGATAGAGATAAAGAAAGCGGTCCTTTTGATACCGAAAACAGTGACATAGATAACTACTAATCTATTAAAAGAGAGAAATAAAGAAGAGGATTTTTTATTTAAATGCCAGTTCTTACCATAGGTTGTTTCTAAGGAGCGGCCACCATAGTTTCAAGAAACAGCCGTCTTCCAAGTGGTATATAAATATATGTAACCTAGTAAGAATGGAAGTTTTTCAAAGAGAGAGAAAAGAGGAATTCCATTATGGCCTAATGTGGGCATGAGAAACCGTAATCAACTCAAATAAACATTTAGTTCATAAAGAAAAAACGACAAACACCTTACCTCTCCAAATATAGAGGCTCTCGTAAATGTATCACCGGCTAGTCCAAAAATTAATTAATCGAAACCTTTGGTCGGTTTCTATGTATCGCAGGTAAGAGTAAAACAACCTTGTTGTTGTGTATTTAGGCCCAATGTACAGGCTCCATCATTCTAGAGAAATAATATAAAACGCAATGTGTCAAAGGAGTCCATTATTAGTCTGATTCTATTTCACAGGAAGTCATTGTAAATCAGATTTCCGGAATTTAAAAGTTCTAACCCGATGGTTTCTATTACATATTGTTCATTTGAGTGTGCACTGATATATCACAAACCGGAAGCCGTAAGTGTAACCATTAAACATTGGACCGCTTTGAAGGTAGGAGGGTCCTACTCAGTTATATGTGATATCGTAGAGCAATAACGTCAGACACGCTTTAAAAGGCGAACGATCAACAGCATTTTTCTGACATGGACATATAGTTGTCCTTAGCTGCCTCACATCATTTTATAAACACACGATACTATTGAGACGATACCAGCGATAATCCTAACGATAATACCAGAACAAGGCCCATGTCAACCAATTAGCAGAAACATCCCTTTAGTTCGCATACTTAGCCCCAAACGTAACGGTAATATTAAGACAGAACCTAAATCGACCAATTGGCAGAAGCGTTCCTTTCGGTTCGCATACTTGGCCCCAAAGGGGTGTCGCATCAGTAAACTGAAGGATTCTTCACCTGCGGAATGTGCAATGTCTGCCCCCTAGGCAGGAACAAAACATTTGCCTTCTGTTATAACAGCTCGAGAGAGTTCAGGATTGAAAATTTCATAAATTGCAATACGACATATGTGGTATATGTTTTGGGATGTAGATGTGGCGTAATCTACGTCGGAAGTACTATCCGTACTTTAAAACTTAGGATTCAGGAACACAGGAGGGCAATAAAAACCAAAGACATTAGATACCCAATTACCAACCATTATGCTAGTGAACATCCTGAGGATTTGGAATTTTGGTTTCACGCCATTGAACATGTTCCGAAACCAAAGAGAGGCGGCAACAGGGATCTGTTGCTGAGACAGAAAGAATCCAAATGGATTTGCCGTCTGAGAGCGACTAGTCTGGGGCACAACACGGATGGGGAAATGCACTATTTTCTATAGGTGGGGACAACTGTGGGCAATAATACTTAACATACCAGGTCCCCTTAATAAATCATATGGTTTCTCCACCATTTCTTCACCATTAACAATATATGTATATGTTAAATTTAAAATTTATTTTGTATGTTTGTTGTGTTGTTTCTAATATTTTGTATGGCAACATGTAATAATGTCACTTCTTTGTGTAGTATTGGCAATGTAGTTTGTTGTGTTTCATGGTGTACTTTATGTGTTTTATACATATGTATGTTTTTATCTATGTTCTTTCACAGCCCTGACGAAGTTCGTAGAGAACGAAACGCGTTGGCTGAGTCTGTTTTTTGAAAATTGAATGAAAATAAAAGAACAACAAATTGGAACTAGTGAAAAGACTTTTCCCTTGGTGCACCGTCTTTTTGTAAAAGTGCAAAATAAAAGTTATTGAGGATTATGACATACGCAACAAAGAGAAAACAAGCCCAAACGTTACCTAGATATAGACGCTTAAAAAAAATGTATTTGCTCAAATTCAACACATCTTCTGTTTTATGTTACCTAAATTCATAAGTCTTAGATTACCATCTTTACTGCCTTCAACATGGTTTAATAGAGAACATTTGCCATGCAAACATGGCCACAGGAATATTAACAACAAGCATTTGCAATGCAATAGGTCTCGCATTTGTTAGAGTTAGAGCTATTGGATTTGTAAATGACACTGTCTTTTACCTATTCGTTTTGGTTGGAATGCAGTGGCCTTTGGGACGTTATAAGTGTTTAGCGATGCCAGGAGGCCGTGTTGGGGGGGGGCTACTGTTGTGCTAGTTATTTACAGACCTCTGCCTGGTGAGAAGTGAGGACCCCCTTGTTTACTGTCTTCAGCTTGGGGATGGAGGAGAAGGGCAGATGTAAGTGAAAGGAAGATGGGGAGATAGCATGAAGAGAGCGTTAGGTGGGGTGATAGGGTGAAGAGAGGGTTGGGGGTGAAGTAAGGGTTGGGTGAGGAGATGGTAGAACAGAAAATGGAGAACACGGAATGAGCAGAAAGGTGGGACATGGATACAACCATTGTGGTGAGAAAGAAAAAAAAAACGAGAAAACACACGAACCCGAAGAGGGCCACAAGAAGCAGGAGGAATAGAGAGAGAAGAGACTGAAATGGAGAAGAAGAGAAGACAATTAGCAGCAAATGCGAGGAACAGTGTGACTGAGTGACATTATGTGCACACGCCTAGGTGCCTCGAAGCCAGCAGCAGCGCAGTGCTTGGTGACTTGCGGTCTCCTTGATGGCTGCAGTGCGTTTGTAAGTTGGTAGTGCACACTGTGACTGAGTAGCTGCCACTGCACAGTGTACTTGGTTACTGCCTCGAGGCACTGTCTAATGAGTGTTGTGGCTTCCACTGCACACTGTGATAGTGACGCTTTGTGCAGCGCCGAGAGTGCAGCTGTCATTACCGCAAGGCGCTGTCCATACAATGGGGCTTGTGTGAGGGTGCTACGAAGGCTGCCTGCCATACAGTACATGACTGTCACTGATAGCGCGAAGAGAGGGTTAGTTGAGGTGAGGGGCGAAGAGAGGGTTAGTTGAGGACAGGGGCGAAGAAGAGTTAGTGGGTGAAGAGAGGGTTGAGTCAGGGGACGGTAGAGCAGAAAGGGGAGAACACGCAAGGAACAGAAAGGTGGGACACGGATACAAGCACTGTGGAGAGAGAGAGAAACAAGAATAAAAGTTAAGCAAAGCCTGGCGAAAGACACAGCCGCCATAATTACAGATAAAGCGCTGCTAAAAAGTGGGACACGGATACAACCACTGTGGTGAGCAGGGCCGTTTCTAGGTGTTTTGCCGCCCTAGGCGAGAATTGAAAAATGCCGCCCCCTCCCGTGTCCAGATATTTTTGCTTTTAAAGTTATAGCAAAAGCACAGAACAGTATTGCGACAAGTCTGGGAAAAGTCACAGGATTTGCCTCCCTGGGCACATTCTATTTCTGCTGTTCTTGCACTCTGCTGTGGTCGGGGATTTGTGTACAAAACAGCTGCATTTTGAACCCAAGACACGTGTTTACCAAGTGGAGCCCAAGGGCTAAGAAACCCTACATAGCTTGGAGGGGGCAATGAGAGGAGGGGGTGAAGTTGACCTAAATCTGTACCAAATGCTCAGAAACACTTGTTAAACACAAATGAAGGACCATCAAATATAAAATTTATGTAACTGACATTAACTCCAAATTGTTTCATCCAGAAGTCCTAGCTGGAGAGCGCCATCAGATTAGGCGTGCCTGCTTCCTCAGGATTGGGCAGGTGCATTTTGTAGATCTGTCCACTTCAGCTGGCCCCCACTCCAAAATCGCACCTGTGAGGATTACAGCTTTGAGCTGCCTGTGCCAGGGTGGTAGTGAGCCCTACTGTAATTTTCTGAACACCTTCGGAGTCACGTGGCCTAAAGCGAGGCCATATTTGTACCCAATGCATGTTTACTTTTTGCAGTTTTACATAGGCAAACTTGACCCAAAGGTATTGGTGCACTTTACATGAGCACCACTTATGTTACACAAGGACACATTTATTTTTGGTAGGTATGGGGAGGTTAAGTGATTTGCTCAGAATCACAGGATGTTCAGCCAACGCGGAGGCTCGAACCTGGTTCCCAAGCTCCTATGTTGGCATCTCTGGCCCTTACCGCACATCCTCTCCCCTTGGCACCAGGAGCAGGGCTAAAAAGTGGGAGACGTTGATCCAAAAATAAAACAAATGATCAGAAGCACATTTTCAAGACAACGCCATTAAAAATAACATTTTTGGTTGAAATAAACTTCATATTGTTTACCACAGAAGCCCTAGGTGGTGCTAAGAAATGAAGCCTGTCTCTAGTGCTTTCTCAGGACCGAGCACATCCGTCTTCTGCAGCGTTGCACCGTTACTACTTACTAGAAGGGGTCTGCGGGGATGACAGTGTCGAGCTGGCAGTGCGAGACATTTTAATGCATGGGCAAAGTGGGCTCTGGCCCAGGGCCCCAGCCTTTCAGGGGGCCCCCTGACAGAGTCAGCTCTGTTCTCCAGAGTTTTGCCCTAATGACCTTGAATATTTCTTAAACAAATTGTTTTAAATACTGTTTTCCTTTAATTTATTTTTATGTACCTGATGTGTGAGATTCTAGTACAGCCATTTTGCAGAGAAATGTTGTGTTTATGTTTCATGCAATATACATAAAAGAATTTTCTTTAATATCAAAACAAGGCCTAACATATAAGAAATGAGAGGGCGTCACAGAGATTATTTGCAGTAATATTGGTGAGCTGCTGCTGTGTTACAATATTGTAAACACACATAACTATCCCTGAGTATTAGATGTAAACACATTTATGGCCTTATTTATGAGAAGTGATGCAGGGATGCGTCACTTCTTAGCGCGCCCTCCTTGCGACATGATGGATGCGTCCTATTTACTGTATGACGCATCATGTCGCAAGAAGTTACAGATATAGCAGTATTTCTGACGTCTTTGTAGGCGCACAAGTGATGCATTGCTGGGGTGTGTCTGAAAATAGACGCAGCTCCAGTAATGTGTCCTTTCACATGGGGCAAGCCCCATGTGAAAGGCCCTGCATCTGTCTTACACCTGCTGTGAGGCAGGTGTAAGATATTGACACAATGGCGTCCTAGAAGTGGCGCCCTGAGTTCTCATAGATGTCAATGCACCACTTCTACGAGGCTTTTTGCGGGGCAACACCCACCCTGCATACATTATACCTGGCGCAGGTATAATGTGGTGCAGGGGTTTACAAAGTGATGCATCTGCCTAGATCTACTCAGACTAGAGTGTCCTGGCACGTGACAGCGGGAGGAAAACGTGTGTAAAGGTTCTTCCTGAAAGAGAGTAGGTCTGTGGGTAGTCTCAGAGACTCAGGGAGGCTATTCCACAATTTTGCGCCTAGAAAGCAGAGGGATCTGCCTCAAGTGCGGGCAGGGCATATTTTAGGCACGATGGCCAGGTTGGCATTGGAAGATCTTAGGGGCCTAGATGTTGTGTAGCGATTAACTCGCTTATTTAGGTAGCCGGCTTCTAAGCCGTGGAAAGCTTTAAAGAAGATGGTCATCGCTTTGAAGTCAATCCGTTCTTTTATGCGGAGCCAGTGTAGAGACTTAAGAATAGGTGTCATACTAGATCTGGGTTTAGGTCTCAGGATGGCTCTGGCCGCCACGTTTTGTACTACTTGTAGGCGCTGGATAAAGGATTTGGGAAGACCGAAGTACAAGCTGTTGACATAGTCAAGCTTTGATGTCACCAGAGCCTGCACCGCGATCTTTCTGCTCTCAAGCGGTAACAGTGGCAGGAATTTATTTAGCTTCCAGAGTATGCCAAAGCAAGAGCCAGTTAGATTTTGGATTTGAAAGCGCATGGAGAGTTTGTTGTCTCTGACAATTCCTAAGTTTTTTACTTTCTCCTTTTCTGCGGGCGGCAGATCTTTTGGCCACCAAGTGCTCCTGTCAGGTGTTTCTGGATTACCAAAGAAAACAACTTCAGTTTTGTCCGGATTGCACTTCAGCTGATAGATCTTAAGCCAGTTAAAAACCTTTGTGAGGCAAGAACTAATCATTGCCCCGTCAAAGTCGGTTCCTTTTTCACACGTAAAAATCAGCTGAGTGTCATCAGCATAGGAAACAATTTTGGCGCCCTCTTCTTTTACCAGAAATGCAAGGGGGATAGATATATAATAAAAAGGGTAGGACTGAGAATGGAGCCCTGAGGGACACCTACATTCATGGCCGGAACTGGGGATGAGAAAGGGGGGAGCCAGATGTCCTGAGATCTATTTGCTAAGAAGGATGACATCCATGTTCAGGCAGTCCCACCAGGCCGATGTTAGCAAGTCTCTCCAGGAGCCTCTCATGTGGGACCGTATCGAAGGTAGCCGACAGATCGAGCAGTACCAATACGTCCTTGCCTCCCTGGTCCAGCTTACCCTTGAGAAATTCAGTCACTTCCAGCAGAGAAGATTCCGTACTGTAGTTAGCCCTAAAACCAGATTGGGACTCATGAAGGAGCTTCACATTTTCAATGTGTTTTTGGAGGGCCTTGTTTACATGCTTCTCTAATACTTTGGAGAGAGCAGGAAGAAGGGAGATTGGCCTGTAGTTGGCAGGGTCCTTCGGTTTGGCGTTAGCCTTCTTTATCAGTGGAAGAATCTTAGCATTCTTCCATAATTTCAGCATGTTGTCTGAGGAGAGGGAAGCATTAAAGAGCTGGTTTACCATGGGGTTTATGGTGGGAGCTAATAGGTTCAGAATATTCGCTGGACATGGGATGGTAGGAGAGCAAGACTTAATGCTTTGGAGAAGGGTCAGTGACTCTTCAAGCTGAAACTCAGGGAAAGCTAGTAAAGATGGAGGATCCAAGAGGTGAAATTTGCTATTAGAACTAAGGTAGAAGGTCATTTCTTCCTCTGAGATGTTAGTGAAGCCTTGTTGGATCACGGACATCTTTTTGTGGAAGATTTGAGCTATTTGCTTAGACCATTCTTCCGTACATGGCCCCTCCTTTGTGCCTGCTTTCGGGGCGGTAAAGGATTTGACTATACTAAAGATTTCCTTACTCTTATTTTGGGCATTTTTTATCTTGGTTTGAAAGAAGTTTTTCTTGGCTGCCTTCACGAGAATGTAATTAGCTTTTAAGTTGTCTTTATACACCTTCCTGTCCTCAGGTAGATAGGATTTACGCCATTTCCGTTCCATTTTTCTACAATTTCTTTTGCTAGATCTGATGGAATCGTTAAACCATGGAGCTGGTGGGGCCAAACTCTTTGAGGAGCGCGAAACAACCAGTACCGCTGCATCAATGTTGGTTCAGGACCATGAATCTATTGAGAGGGCGTCCGAGTCGGGGCAGCCAGACAGCTCCGGTGAGGAATGACCGAGGGCATCTGCGAACATCAGGATGGATATTTTATGGAACGTCCTGTAATTAGGGACCCTCTGCCCTGCGTTAGCACGAGGGGCTGTGGCAGAGTTGGGAATAACAAATTTTAATAGGATGTAGTCAGATCAGATAATGGGAAGAGGTAGGCTTACTGATATGTCAAAGTTGTGAAAGATTTGATCTAGGGTATGGCCCTTCTCATAGGTGGCCGAAGAAATAGATGGAAACATGTTGCAGGCCTGCAGAGTCTCCAACAAGGAAATTGTTTGAGGGTCTTTTCCATTGTCCATATGTATATTGAAATGTCCCAGAATAAGGCAGTTGTTGTATTTTAAGGCCAGGGAGGTGGTGGCTGTATTAAGCGTACTAATAAAATTTCCAAAGGCACTGGGAGGTCTGTAAATCAGAAAACCAGCTAAGCTATGACGGGGGGGATAAGGTACAGCGGAAGCCTAAGGACTCTGCACCCTCGATGTTTTCCATCAGGATGGGAGAGCAGTCTAGTTTTTGATTGCAAATTATGGTGACACCACCCCCTTCCCACTCGGCCGGTCCCTCCTAAGGATTTTATAACCTGTAGGGATAGCCGAGGTGATAGTAGGGTTGGAGGCTTCAGACAGCCAGGTCTCAGTGAGAAATAAAAGATCAGGCTGTTCGTCTAAAAGTAGGCAATAAATGTGTGGTTCATGCTTTTACATAGAGCGACAATTTAAAAGGGTGGCCTTTAAGTCCTCTGTTTTCTTATTGTTTTTACACTAATTGTTGCGTGGGAGGATCTTGGGTGTGAGTTTCCTGGGCTGGAGGAGAGACATGTTGCACGTATTGCATCAAAAGTCTACCTCCAAGCTCAGATCAGCCGCTGTACACTGACATAATGGTAGCCGCCTAAGGCTAAGCAGTTTTTCCCTATTGTAATATAGTGGAAGAAACTCACCGGAGGGGAACTGGGCAGCATGGCCAGCGCTGGACGCCTCCGGAACGCCTCCAGGCGCAGACGGGCTTGCCTTTGGTGCGCCTTCGGCACGACCGCTGCGCGCGTCCGTTTGCAATATATAGAGGCTAATACCAATGATGCAAACTGGATCGCTAACTCAGCTGAGGAAGTGGAAACTGAGTGGGCAGTAGTGTGGAGCCCGATAGTAGCCCCAGCCCTCCACACAATTGGCGTATCAGCCGCGGTGGACCAGGACTGGAGGAAAAGCGAGATGCGAATCGAAGCAGCTGAGGAGGTGTAGGCAAGCAGAATCAAGTAAAGTGCAAGTGCGCGTAGGTAGGAGAAATTGTTAAAAAGCACAGAGTAATTAAGCCACACATATACAATTTAAAAAGTATTAAAAACATAGTAGCATGGCAGGAAACACTAAATCCTACCACTGTCAACTGCGTGCGTCTGTTTGCATCGGGAATATATAGGCTAATGTCTATGATGAAAGCTGGATCACCAACACAGCTTTCATCAGCGGAAACTGCGTGGGAAACAGGGGCTCAAATTGGAACATAAATTCAAAGTTGATCTGAACAGGGGCCCCCAAATATGTTTGGCCCAGGGCCCCCAAAATCCTTAAGATGTCCCTGGGCAGTGGCCGTGAGAGGATGTCTAGTTCTGGCTTGGACAGACATCCCTTCTTGCCAAAACATTCCTCAAGCCTCTGCGGGAAGCAGCCCGTGAGGACGCCTTTCCTGAGTGCCGGCTGGCTGCAATCAAAGGCAAAGATCCTTTCTTAATGGGAGATTGACTCCATCCAGCTTTGTGGAACGGATGAAATGCGGAGCTCATGAAAGGCTCTGTGGACCTGGCCAGGGCTTCCTGGGCCTGCCTGCCTGCCTCACATCTGCATCCACGTGCCAGGTGGGAGTGGCAGGTGTTAATGAAGGAAGAATCGAGCTCCTAGTAACGCTCTCACTCCCTCTCTGAAATAACCGCTATCTGCCCTGCTAACGATTGGCATGAAAGGGCTGGCTTAACTCCACATAGTGCGTGTTATGAACACAGGCAGTGCAAACCTCCATTACCAGTTCAGAAAATGGGAAAGTATTTTATGTTAGTATTTTATGTTTAAAAAGAAACCAACATGACAAAAATTGGATTAGGCACTTCAAAGTTCCGAGTAACGTCTTCAACTGCAATTCCGCATGGACATTAAAAGAAATATTTTGTGCATTGCCCACAGCTGGCGACCTGAGGCTTTCCAAGCGCCTTGAGGCGGGCACTGGGAGGGAGGCGTTGCTGAAGGCCAGGCAGGTCTCGGCACCTTCTAACTAACATCCTTCCGAGCAGAACCATGGACCCTGCTTGATGATGACCCCGCACCTGCCGGTCTAGCTCCTCTGCTGCTCCTCGGGGACTCAAGGCGCCCTCCCCTGTGTTCAAGATGGGGGCACAGTGCTGTGCATGCTGCGTCCTCGGACAGGACTCTACCAAAGCGCGCTGGGGCCTTCCAAGGGACCCTGACCTTCACGCACACATGTTTTTTGCCGCCCTCCGCCTTTTGCCGCCCTAGGCGGCTGCCTAGTCTTGCCCAATGGTAGATTCGGCCCTGGTGGTGAGAAAGGAAAAAAACGAACGAGAAAACACACGAACCCGAGGAGGGCCACAAGAGGCAGGAGGAATAGAGAGAGAAGAGGCTGAAATGGAGAAGAAGAGAAGAGCAGACAATTGAGCAGAAAATGAGAGGAAGAGTGTGACTAAGTGACGACATGTGCACACGCCTAGGTGCCTTGAAGCCAGCAGCAGCGCAGTACTTGGTGACTAGTGGTCTCCTTGATGGCTGCAGTGCGTTTGTAAGTTGGTAGTGCACACTGTGACCGAATAGCTGCCACTGCACAGTGTACGTGGTTACTGCCTCTAGGCACTGTCTAGTGAGTGTTGTGGCTTCCACTGCCCTGTGGTAGGGACACTTTGTGCAGCGCTGAGAGTGCAGCTGTCATTATCGCAAGGTGCTGTCCATACCATGGGGCTTGTGTGAGGGTGCTACGAAGGCTGCATGCCATATAGTACATGACTGTCACTGATAGCGCAAAGAGAGGTTTAGTTAAGGTGAGGGGTGAAGAGAGGGTTAGTGGGTGAAGAGAGGGTTAGGGGGCGAAGAGAGGGTTGAGCCAGGGGACGGTAGAGCAGAAAAGGGAGAACACGCAAGGAACAGAAAGGTGGGACACGGATACAAGCACTGTGGAGAGAGAGAAAAACTAGACTTAAAGTTATGCAAAGCCTGGCGAAAGATGCAGCTGCCATAATTACAGTAAACATCTCTTCAGCCTGAACTCTTGCTCTGTATGCAGAAGCCGCAGTCATGGACACGACTTCCTGAAGGGGTTAAATATCAACTTCTCCTGTTCAGCAGATCGAAATTCTTCCTTTGCACCAAGATGGACGCTGGTCATGTTCCGTAGCCGCACTAAGCCAGAAAGAAGGTAGTGTAGCACCAGGCAGAACAAAATTAAGTCTGTGGCCGGGGAGGCACTGCAATGGAAACAACCTAATGCACAGGATCTCTATGCTGCAGTGCGTTTAGCCTGGGACCTGGAGAAGGCTGGCTCTTGACACTGATTTTCCAGTAGGGACAAGACACAGTAAGTACTTGGTATTGAGAAATGCTGTGCCGCAGTTTTACGTTGTCCATATTCAAATGGATTCTTGTTTTTAACTTTTGGCTCTTCTACTAACTGAGCCGTATGAGGTTCCGGATCCTGCGGATGTTGGACGCTGCAGGACATTTCTGTTCCCTGCTCTTGCTCTCTGTTATCAGAGAGGCACCGTGTACACAAACACAGCGTGGTGGAAACCAAACACGTCTGCCCCAGAAAGATTTCCCTCTGATAAACCAGTCTGCTCAGTGCTGTTTGCGGGGAACCCAAATAACATTTGCATGCAACCTACCCTGTAACATGCGGCTCTTTCACTGCACTTGTGCTAAACCACGATATGTTGTTTTTCAAACCCTTAGAGTCATGTGAAGGAATGAAAAGCTTTTACCGTGCCAGGCAGTGAGCTGGTTCATGCCGCAGAGCCGTGGCAGTCTAGCAGAAAGTGTGGTGTCATTTCATTTCAAGCACTCGGAGGCTCTTTGCAGGGTGTGGTGAGCTGTGCAGACGGAGTCTTCCGTGGCAGCTTGTGAGGGCAGTGCACATGCATGTGAAAAGTTCTCCGAGCACCGCCCTTTGCCTCCGGAAGGGGCCAACAATTTTTTTAGATTAAGCGCGGTGGCCGTGAGGTGGGCGCCACACTGATCTTAAACAAATAGTAATAAAAAAGCATGTACGTGCATTAAAAAAATGCATTTTAAAAGCATGCTAAGCCTGGAAGAATAAGTAGCAGGGCAGGAGGGCTACAAAAACAAGCGCGGTCCGGCCGCAAAAGTGAAAACGGACGGACTGGCACATTCCACGGCAAATTAATTAAATAATCAAGCACGGTCCCGAAAGTGAAAGAGGACCGCGCTGCAGCCGGAGCATGGGAATCTCTTGTCTTTATGGGGCCATGTGTTTCTAATTAGAAACACATGGCCCCATAAAGATACGACAGACGCAAAGCAGGCAAGCCAGTCCGGGTGGGCCGGCACAAAAAGCGAAAGGGAGGCAACCCAAACACCTAATTTCCAATGGCAGGCCACCATTTAACATAAACGGTGACGCCAGCTAATGGAAATAAGGGGCGGGGCTTCAAGCCCTTTTCTCAAACTCCTCATTTACAATAAATCTCGCCAAGCGAGCAACGCTAGGCGAGACCTCAAAAGCAAGCTTGACCCGCATCACCTGACTAACAGTGAAAGACGTTTGCGTAGTCCGTTTACTATGTTTAGGGCACTGCTCACGTGGCTAGTAGTATTCGCTGTCACTGCCATTGCAGCCCTCGGCTGGACTCCGGAACCTCTACTCACTGGACTGCGATCAATGCCCTGCTGGATGCTGCACATCACCATGCAACTGAAGCAGAGGGACCGGCACAGAAAGCACGAAATGATCCAGTCCTTTGAGTTATGCACTCCTCAGATTTCAGCGCAGCCCTCCCTGCACTCTGTCAAAAGTATCCCCGGGGTTCTGTCTTCATTGTACCTGGTGCAGTGCAGCTCGCTAACAACCTAACACCGCACCAGTGGCAATCAATACATTGCTACTTACCACCTAGGAACCGCAAAATTCATCATCCTTATACTGTCCGTCTAGAAACTGGAGGCCATTAATTATCGCGCTGTACAGATGTCCACATCCAGTTATTCATTCGATGCTTGCTTCTGTCATCCCGTCAACTGGACATGGACCAATCATACTCCGTCCTTGCGCGTGTCCCACAATGTAATATAGTGCACAGTGTGCTCCCATTGATTTATTCACACCCCCTGGGAGGAGGACACCACCTACCGCACCTTCACCTTAAAGTTGACGAACAGAAGCATATAGCACCTAGAGGTCATTGCTTGCTAGACAATCCTCTTTCGACATGCTGATTCTCTACCCATGTCTGTCTCGGCCCGCCAACATTTACTGCACCACAGTCACCAGCTTGAGTCGACATTGGCTACTGCCATAAAAAAGCATGCTAAAGGCTGCATAACTCGACAGGCACGGCTAAAATTAAAGTGCCAGGCACAAGTGGGAGCTAGCTGGGCTTAAGGACGGGCACAGAGCAGGAGGGCAAAAAATATTATTGCAGAACTGTGTGCTTGTCCACACAAATGACCAGCGAATCCCTCAGATGTCTTGCATAATGACATCAGGTATGAGCGCTCGGTTGCTCGTCACTGTTGTCTGTCGCTGGCTGTGAGCACCTACCAGCAGGAAGAGTGCCAAACCATCCGGTGCCAGATTAAACCTCTGTTTCTAATACTAGCTTCTGGCTTCCCAGGCACATTACTTATTCTATGCTATGTTAAAACATGATCCCACGCACCAGTTTCCCAAACCACGCTAATCATGACAGCTCCAATAAAGGCCAGCCAGCCAGCCAGTCGTCTCCTGTAAAGTCCCTATTCCTCGCATGCTCACCACCTCACCAAAACATGCTGCCACAGCACGATGTAGCCTGCCACACAGCCACATCAAACCTAGTTGCTGTGTGTCCCTACAGCTGCTGGTACCACATGCTCAACTGCAAATACATATCCCTAAATATTCTGGACTTACTTCAGACTTACCTGCCACCCCCACAGGCAGACTAACCACTGCCCCTCCAAGCCTGTATTTTTTACATGACCCACAGCTTTTCAAAAAGCCACCTTTTTCCTCACTTTCTCAGCATAAGCAGGTAAAAGCACTTCTCAGCCCCCTCTCCTTTATTCACAAATGCGCCTTCTCTCCCAAGTGTTCACCTCACACACACACAATACTCGCACCACCACTTCTCAAATCCTGCCATCCAATGCCCGTATATAGTACCACTTGCTTGCTTAATCGTGCTCTATTGTTTATTGCCCCATCACTTAATTTGGGGAGGTGAGGTACATAATAACAGGTCGGCACCAACTGTTCTCACCCTCTTCTTGCCAAACAAAAACTGCTGCCACTATATCGGCACAATTTATTTCTAGCTTTACTGCTATTTATAGACTTCCATTCTCTGCTGAGTTGAAACTCTTGGTCATAATCTGATTCTAAAGCATATAAGTTATAATGTCAAGCTTTATTTGTGTTTTAGATAATTCGCATTAAATGCTCTACCTTGCCTTCCTTCTAATTTGTTGCAACCTCCATTTTTTCATCCACTACTTGTACGTGTGACCACCCATTGCTTACCATTTGTTGGTTTCACACATTTACCAACTTCACCACCTAATTTGACATCAAACCACATAATTCAACTCAGCAACACAATTACACAACACAGCACATACATCCAATCCACACCACAGAATTCCACATCGTACAACAAAATTCAACAGCACAGCACATAATTAAACTCCACTACATAGCACTCCACAATCATTACACATAATTGCACTCCATAACACACAACCCCCTCTACATAATTCCAATACACTCAATATCCCATAATTACTACCCTCATAATTCCAATGCACACTACACCAAATAACTCCAAAACAAAAATCCACTACACACCACACAAGTTCAGGCCACACAATTCAACAACTAACAATTCCTATCCAACCCACATATGTCCAATACACACCACGTACATACACTCCATAACACATTGGTTATAGACCTTGTCATTTACAACGCCAATAACTCCAACACAATCGAATGTGAGACCTAGTGCGTTCTAATGCTTGTTATATATTGCAGCCGGTTTACAAGATGGTGTGTAAGCAAGTGGAGCCAGTGGATTTCCATCAGTTTGTTTTGGAAGGGGGGGTGTAGAGGGGAGCATCTCTTTAGGCTCTGAATTAGATATGATTTCCCTAAAGTGAGGGAGGGGCAGCAATACGCTATGGTAGTCCATGAAGTGCGAAGACTTAGCCAGAAGTTCTTTTTTTCTTTTTAAGTTAAAAAAATCATAACATTGTAATTTAACATTGACAAAATTACATGAATTGGATTAATTGATAATAATACTAAAGGCATAATAATACAATGAAGTTGTAAGTATCAATGAAAGATATAACCGTAGGAATATTAAGGGGGTTCAAGGTGGTTTAAGGTTTCTTGTTAAGATGGATGCAATTGAGAGAATATTTTGGCACTTACATTAATATACAAAGTAATGGGTGACCACAAACCTAGGCGTTTCGTTGATAAATGTATGGGATAAGCAAAGGATGTGTCTAACCTATGATTATGACATACAGCATACCACCAAGCCTTATAAGAGAAGTCTTTCCAATTTCTAGTAATTTGCTGAAAAGCAACCGCTAATAACATGTCAATAATTTTGACATTCGAAGTGATTGTTTTCCAAATAGGAGAGAGACTTCCTAAAGGAAAAAGAAAATTTCGTACCAAAAATTTGGTTAATTTGAAACCATATTTGTTTCCAGAAATTATGTACATTTGGGCAAGAAAAGAGCAAATGAAATAAATTTGAGGACGAGCATGTCCAACAATTATCTGTTACCACAGAAAATCTTTTGCTTAAAGTGTTCGGGGTTACAAGAAGTCTATTGTATATAACAAACAAAGTT
The DNA here is from genome assembly GCF_964204655.1 of Triturus cristatus. NCBI lineage: Eukaryota > Metazoa > Chordata > Amphibia > Caudata > Salamandridae > Triturus > Triturus cristatus. The sequence continues at coordinate 1,718,552,658 of NC_140590.1, forward strand.
TGTGTTGTATTGGCTGCCCTGGAAGACTTCCTTATCTTAGTCCAGATTCCATCCCAGAGTGTTAATGGCCGAGATATCAAAAAATCTTGTTCCCATGCTTCCTCTGTTTTAGATTTCTGTCTAATAATGCTAGTTCCTTGTAAATATCTGTAAATAGTGGATGCTTTGGGCATGGTGTTCAACAGAGTGCGGAGACACTCAGGAGAGGCATGACTATTCGCATCATCAGATGCAGTATTAATTTGAGTGTATGCATCTAACACAGCCATTTTAGGAAGGTTATATTTATAAATAAAGGAGGCTGGTAAAACAAATAATTGCCTAAGTGAAGAATATGATAAAAATTTCAGTTGTGAGAACAATTGATGAACCCAGATTAGTCCCTTTTGTCTCCAAGTCTTCCAATAAAAGGGTTTGTTATGGATGAGCAAATTCTTGTTATGCCAAATTGTTGAGTTGAGGAAGGAGTCCAAATTACCGTGTGCAGAAGAGGAGGTAGGCTCCAGGAGTTTGGAAGTGTATTTAATTATGGGCGTAGAGCGCGATTGAGGTTTACGTGAGAAGGAGAGATATTCTTGAAAGATAAAGGGAGATATAACAGAATGTTCAATTGAAGTCCATAAGGAATAATTGTCTGTGGAATCAAGCAGCCAAAATGATGCTTGACGTAAGAGAAATGCTTTTTGATAAGCTGGGAAATTGGGAAAATTGACGACTCCCTCTGTTTTAGGTCGAGATAATCTTGATAAAGAAATTCGAGGTCTCTTATTATTCCACAAAAAAGAAGAGAGGATGGAGTTAACCTTTTTGATTAATTTAGCAGAAATAGGGACTGGGATATTACAGACAGTATATAATATTATAGGTGAGAGCATAATTTTTATGGTGTCTAAACGACCCCACCAGGACAAGTAAAGAGGGTACCATTTAGTTGCTAATTGTGAAATATTTTGAGTGCAGTTATTCATGCATAATGCTACCGTCTCCGGAATTGAGGGAGTGAAGTGTAGTCCTAAATATTTTATATGCCTAGGACTCCATTTAAAGTTGGAATTAGCAAAGTTATCTTTAAAAGTGTATTTGCTCAAAGGTAAAATCTCACATTTATCATTATTTAGTTTGTAGCCAGATATAAGGGAAAATGACTGTACTTCTGCTAAAAAAGCTGGAACTGAGTCGTTTGGACTTGACATGAAAAGCAGAATGTCATCTGCATAAGCTGCAAGTTTAATATGAGAGGTCGATGTTTGGAAACCATGTATATTTGGATTTTGACGTATTTTGGAAAGAAATGGTTTTAAAGCCAAATTAAAAAGGAAGGGTGATAATGGGCAGCCCTGACGTACACCTCTGCCTAAGCCAAAGAATGGGGAGTCTAAGCCATTTGCACAAACAGCAGCGCGGGGATTGGAATAAAGGAGAGAAATTAGGGAAATAAATTTGGGGCCAAATCCAAACCATCTAAGGGTATAAAATAAATAAGGCCATTCCACTCTATCAAACGCTTTTTCCTCGTCTAATGCTATTGCTGCAAGAGGTTGATTTAGATGAGAAGATTTAGATAGAACGTTAAAAAAGAGTTGGGTGTTTTCCGTTATGAGTCGTCCCTTAACAAAACCAGATTGTTCTTTCCCAATAAATTTGGTAAATAAGACTCTAGTCTAAGAGCTAGTGCTTTGGAGAAAATGTTATAATCAATGTTAACCAGGGATATGGGTCTATAATTTTTACAATATTTTGAATCTTTATCTTCCTTGGGAAGAAGACTAATATGCGCTTCTGATAAGGAGCCAGTGGAGTTATTTATGGAAGAAAAAGCACTTAATAAAGAATGCAATTTAGGTAATCAGAGTCTTGGAAAAGTGAAGATAAAATTCAATGGTGAAGCCGTCTGGACCTGGTGCTTTATCTTTTTTAAGATGTTGGAGAGCTCCTGAGAGTTCTTTCTGTGTTCGGTCCAATTCCAAAGAAGATAAATCAGGAGGGGTAGATTGAGATTTTTGGATATTCGAAAAAAATTGTGATAGGGAATGATCTGAGGATTGTGAATGAGAAGCGTACAGTGATTTGTAAAAAAAAAGAGAAAATTCGTTTAAAATTTCAGCATCTTTAAATTTTAGAACAGAATGCTCATCATAAATAAATTCAATATTTAGTTTATTGTGTTGGATTTTTAAGTAGTTAGCCAAAATCTTTCCAGCTTTATTTTTGCCCCCATAAAACTTCGCACTAGATTTGAGCAGGTATCGAGAGGCATTATCTGTTGACTTCTTGTTAAAATTTAGTTTAGCATTAATGAGAGCTGTAATACAATCTTTCGAATTAGAAGTGCAATATGAATGCTCCAATCTCTTAATTTCTTGAAGGAGATTTTTAATTTGTTTGCGGGCATTTTGTCGTTTCTTGGCAACATAACCGATGATGAAGTCTATAGATGAAGCCTTAAAGCCGTCCCATATAATTGAAAAAGATAAGGATTCATCTTGGTTTAACATAAAATAATCATTGAAAAAGGTAGTGAAGGAAGAGGTAAATACTGGATCTAAAAGAAGAGCATTATTAAAACGCCATCTTCTAGGAGCATTTACCTTAGGTAATACATCAAGGTAAATTGATATAGGGGCATGATCTGATAATAGAATAGGACCAATTTCTGCACTTATGAGGGCTTGCAAAATATTATGAGAGACAAAGAAGTAATCTATTCTTGATTGGGTATGGTGTGAAGAGGAGTAAAAAGTGTATTCTCTTGTAGTGGGATTACATATTCTCCAGGAATCTATGAGTTTATGTTGGGTAACAGTTTGAACAAAGGTCTTGTGAGGCTTATTAGGGACAAAAGCAGCTTTAGAATTTCTGTCTATAAATGAGTCTAAAATTTGGTTATAGTCTCCCGCCAGAATAAAATGATCTTCGATACAATGAGTAATTTGCTTAGCGAAGGAGGACCAAAAAGAGGAGTCACCACCAGTGGGAGCATAGACATTAAGAAAAGAAAAGAGACTGGGGCACCATTTAGCAATAGTTTGACATTAAGCCATCGACCATGTTATATTGGCATCTTGTGAAATATGGTGCTGCGATGGGACACCCAATATTGGCTTGGTGAGAACGGATTGCATTTCACTATGAACACATGTTACTCAGTAAAAAAAAGAAATACTGGGATGAATGGTTTCACTTTCTTTAGTCGAGAAAGCTGATATGCCTCTGTTTTCTTGTCATTGTATTCCTCAAGGGCGAGTTTAGTGTGCAGGATGAATCCGATTACTTGGGGAAGATGGGCTTTGCAGCCTTTCTAGTACATGTCAATCAGTCAGGTTTAGACTAGTCGCTGCATGTCGATGTTAGTAAATAACAAGAATGCAGTATCTCTTGGGTTTAGCTTGAAGTCGGTGCTGAACATCGAGGTCTAGATCAGGTGCAGGCAGTGTTTGAGACGTAGGAGGGTTTGAGCGGAGGCAAATTACAATAAGAGTTGTGTTTTGTCGGAATATTGTGAATTTTGATCATGCTGTCAATCAGTAGAGCCCTGAAGGGCTCCATGTAGAAATGGAAAATGACTGGGAACAAGATGGAACCTGTAGGACTTGCCATGTGATGGGGGATCTTCTGGGACCTGGAGGTACCAATTTGACTGAACTGGTGCTAGTTGAATAAATAGGAGGAGAAACAGTGAAAGGATGTTGCCAGTGATTCCCCCTTAAGATGGCAGGGTGGAAGGAGGGTGGAAAGGTTATCAAAAATCAGAAACTTACAACATATGTATAGTACTAAGTGTTTTCCTCCCACTGGGCCTGCCTCAACTCATCCTTCTTTTGCTGCTGTATGATGTTCCAGGATGGGGCTTCTTAGTGTAGGAAATGGCATGGAAAAAGTTGCATTGTCCCACAGAACACCAGTAGGTGCATCGAAAGGCAGCTGGAACAGTGTGAAGAGGGTGGTGTCTAGAAAGGAGTTGGAAGGAATGTATAGCAGGAAAAGTGTGGCCAGGACTGGGGTGTGAAAGTTGAGTTGGAAAATCCTTTTGATAGGTTGGGTGGAAGTTTGCACAGGGGGGCTGGCTGGGAAACCATGTTCAGGGGGACGAGTGGGGAGGGTAGCAGCGTAGCATGGTGGATGTCTGCTGAGCTGTGCTGGCTCAAATGCAGCCTCTATGTATTTTATTTTAAATTACAAATGACTGCACACTTTGTGTACCTACCAAGAGTTTAAAAACGAATCACGCGGAGTTGAGAGCCATATAATTTTGCACACTAATCGCCAGCATAAGACCATGAAGATCTTCAGAAACCGACCCTGTTTAGCAAACTTTCTCCATTTTTGCCGGTGTTCATTAGCCTATCATCAAGATGTTGCGCTCTATCCGTACTGTTTATAGAATAACTATTTGAGAAACTTGTCATCCATTTCTAAACATAAATGGCTTAATTAAACTCCCAGTCAGTTTGTTAGTTCAAAGCAGAAACATTGTATTTTCAACCCTTTGTCTGCCTTGGTGGCGTAAACAAACCTGTGAAGTTAACCTGCAGGATGTCCTTATATAATTACATTACACAGGCTGCAGTGGCGCCAGCATAGTTTTGGTTAATAAATCTGAGCTTCCAGAGGAAAGGCATTTTAAAAAAAAGTTCTTAATAACTTCATCGCTGTTCAATAAATCTGCAAAAAACATTCCAAAATAAGTACATCCACTTAGGAATGTTCCTGTCCAGGTTTTTTGCTAACCTGTCAAGCCAGGGCCTAGAAAATGGTAGGGGTCCCAAAAGCACCATTTTCAATTTTATTTAATTAATTAATTCAAATAGGATTCTTTGCTCTCTGACAGAAAAAACATAAATCAACAGAGGTAAATCAGATTTGGCACAAAGGTAGAACTTTACTCTAAAATTGTGCTGTGTTCATTTGGTGTAAATCTGTTCAGTAGTTTCTGAGAAATTAGAATTTAAAAAGGTACTTGGAGTGGGCACAAAATGGTTACATTTTAGAGACTTTTGCGCTGTTTATCCCTAGAGGATCCAGTTGACTGATGCTGCCAACTTCGGCGGTTCCAAAAGTAAAATATTATTTACAAAACTCCCCCTAGTCATTTCGGTACCGTGGACCCCAAAAAGTACCAAAGTAATCTAATTGGGTGGCCTCAACATCAGGGTAATATCTTGCTGTGACCAGTCCAAGACACAAGGACTCTGTCCTCACATGCTGAAACTCAAAACAAAAGGTCACGCAGGATGGCAGCTTTAGCACACCCTTACTCCCAGGGAACCACAGAAGCAATGTTGGTACTGCAGTACTTGCGAGCTTCCAATGCCCCCCACTGTGACACCGGGGCAACCTTCACAAACTCATGTTAGTCCATTGGGGATCAGAGAGGAATCCTTAAAGCTTGACAAAGCCTTTAGGCACCTGTGGCCCATTCTCACAGGCCAGGCTCTGCGCCCCAACTCCACTGCAAATGGCTGAAGGCCGAGCACCACTGGGGAGGGTCGCCTTGAGCTGCGGGATCGTACACCTATGGTCCAGCACTGCTACACATGGTCGAAGGCCGTGTGCAACTGTGGTTGAACATCCTTTGGCCTGTGTGGCCATGTGCAGTGAGGATCAGATCCCCACAGAGCGTGGAGGGTGATTTGTTGGATTCTCGGTTGGTCGTCAGCACCATCAAGAGAGCAACGGCAAAACCAGGCAGCAATATTGGGATTTGGCTGGAAACTGCAAAGGGTCCAAATCTCAGAAAAATCCGTTTTTATTATAAAAAATAAACCTAATTTATGAATAATAGGTGGCTGTGAGTAGAAGAAGCTGCAAAATGAGGTTCCTCAGAAAGAATCAGTGATTTGAATAGGAAAAAAGTGATTGCTTTTAGGTTGAATACATTGTGATTGGTTGCTGTCTGAAGTAGAACATGTTTCAATCCTGAGCACTTTGCTCTGGTTTTCCCCTTTACTTCCTGCCAGAATCTGCAGTTTGAGAATTACTTGGGCTCTGTGATTCATTTTATTACATTACTGCCTGGGATATGTGATGGATTGTTACGGTTACAAATCTTTATGTGAAAAGTTAATGAGGTCATTAAAGGGAAACTGCAGTTTTGACTATTAAACTGTCAAAGGGAGAAATATAGCATCAAGTGCATTAACTAAACAACTATACAACCTTTTTTTTATAAAGAAAATCAACACAGATTCTGCATGTGCAGGATTTTGGGGGATTCGTTTATGGTGTTTTAGCACTAAATGCTGCACAGACTAGATTTTGCAATACATTACTATAAGTGCATTAGCCATTGACCTCGGGAGTGTAAGATAAGCACACAGAGCCAGATTTACAGTGGGTATTCTATGGCACAGAGTCATGGAAAGTGAGGTGAAGTGGTGCAAGGGTATTTATTTTTCACTGCATAAGGTATTTTGCATTGGAAATATGCTCTTTTCTCTACACAGTAATTTTTGGTCCTTAATTACATCAACCAATTTGTACCATGAGTTGGATGTCTTGGCGCAGATTGCAAGGCCTCCGCTGCAGACTGTGCTCAGTGGAGGTGGCTACCCTTGCTTGGTGGGGTGCATGGCCTTACAGGAAGCCAGGTCTGCGACCCACCCTGATGCGTGCTACAGAAGTCCTTGTGCAGCTGCTGAGGTGGGGCATCCCACCCCAGCTTTGTATGGTGAGGCACAGGCCCTGCAACCGACCCCCATCCGTGCACAGCTAGATGCCATGTGCAGCAGGGATCAGAAGCCCACAGAGATGAGGTTTAGGCCTGGCAACATGCCAGCACCTCCCTGGTCAGGAAAGAGGGCCAGACATAACTGGGTTTAGCCGCCTACGAGGGTGGAGTGAAGGGTTTGGGAAGGCATCGCCCACTGTGCAAGGCCATAGAGCGTGTGCATCAAGAATTGGGTGCAGGGACTGGACAAGGACTAGGCCCTGCCGGCAACCCCCACAGTAATGAATGAATGTATGAATACAAAACCATTGCATGTTCGTGTTAAAATGATCACATTGTTAATTACCACATTTCATTTCAAAATGGTGCATTTCATAATGCGGCTAAAAAGAGTTCATAAGCCCACCACTAAAACTGAGGTTTGTATTCCAGCCTGAAACCGCATTAGGTTTCCTCAGTGTTCGTCCATATGCATGTGGCATCCTGTTAATGTTTTGAAGCTGACGGGCGAATTTGGCTAGCCTACCCAATTCCATTTGAGTTTATAACTAAAAGGAAATTCTATTGCCTCTTTGCAAGTGTGGGTGCCATAATCGAACAAGCATTGGCATAGCCAATAGGTCTCGCCTTTGGGACCTTATAAGTGTTTAGCCATGCAACAGTTGCATAACTAAATACTTATAAGGTCCCAAAAGCGAGACCTATTGGCTATGCAAAGCGACAGTTGAGGAAGTCTGTCTGGAGCGGCCACGAAACCGAAAGTAATCGCGGTAAAAGTGGCGCGCGCGCGCCCGCGCACATGCACTGTAGCTCTAGGCAGGCCTCGTAGCATTTTTTTGAGCCCTCTCAGTAAGTCTCGTCAGACCAGCGCATGCGCTGGGTCAGGCGAGACCTAAAAACGGGGGTTTTAATAAAGTGCGGCGTGCGTTATTATACTTGGACAGATGCGGAGGAAGTGGGCCAGAGATTTGTCATTTAATTTACACAGGCTGCAGGCGGTAACTGTCTCCAGGATTTTCCAGTGGATGTTTATATCTTTTACTGGAAGCAACATAAGCCGAATTATTAAATTTTGCTTTAAAATTGGTTTGTTCACTGCACTATTTAAGTAAGGCTGGCAAACTTTATCCCTGTAGGAGTTGACTAATACCTGAATGTTCCTTTCAGAGGTTTCAATGAGTTGCATTCTTCTTGCCTGTATAAAAGTCTGACTTTGTCCTTTAGCAATGTTTAGGATCCCAAGTTGATGGATAAACGTGCTCCAGTTTGTCATATCTAGGTGTAATTTACTGCAGGTACTCTGAGCAGTTCTCTTCTATAAAGATTTCCTTCATGGTTTTTTGGGGCGCTGCATAGATTCTGCTGTAGTATTGCACAATAGAAGCCCAGTTTTCATATGTTTGTTTGTTTAATCTGAACTCCAGACTTATCAGTGCGTTCCGGGTGTGGGGGGGATCTCAAAAGTCCTTTTAAAAGCCCAACAATATGAAGTTTCCAAAGTATTTTGCCAGGGCCCTTGGAAAGGCCAGTTGTCCATATGAAATTGAGGGGAGTAGTTTGGCTTGTATCACGTTTCGTATTGCCACAGTAGATGGACTGTACATTTTTGCATTTAGTTTACACATGACGTAAGTCAGAGCCTTTTTAGGTCTCGCCTGGCGTGAGCAGCGCATGCACTGCTCTCGCCATGCGACAGCTTCTTGGAATCGATACCATTCCAGAAGTTGTGTCGCGGCTCTGCCTACAATTGTGATTGGTGCACGTCGTTTTGCATCATGGATGATGCAAAACACAGTGTAATGATTGCACCGGAGGCAATCATTACACTTAAGGTTGCCATCCTGTCCACTTTTGGCCCCGCCCACTGGGATTTGATCTTTTACTTGCGACGGGAGACAATGTCTCTTAATTAGCTGCTAAGCACTTTTTTTTTCCGTATTACCGCGTTTGCCTTCAACAATGGCTGACGCGCTTTTCATTTCTCTGTTCTCTGCTTGCACACTACTTTTTTTTTTTAACTCGAAGTTCCTTTCTCTGTAGGATCTTTCTGTAGTGTTTGCGCTCTCTTTATTTACTTCTGCATCATTCGCCGCACGTATTTCTTTATTTCTTCACTGCGCTGCTCTGGTTCTTTGCATGTGGGTGTTTAGTGTTTGTTGTATGTAAAAGGGAGAGCATCCATTTTAGTTTTTCTAAGCTGTGATGTCAGAGGCTGCTTTTTTTTTTTTTGTTTCTTTATTTCTGCACCGCAACGCTCTGGTTCTTTGCGTGTGGATGTTTAGTGTTTGTTGTATGTAAAAGGGAGAGCATCCATTTTAGTTTTTCTAAGCTGTGATGTCAGAGGCTGCTTTTTTTTTTTTGTTTCTTTATTTCTGCACCGCAACGCTCTGGTTCTTTGCGTGTGGATGTTTAGTGTTAGTTGTATGTAAAACGGAGAGCATCCATTTTGTTTTTCTAAGTTGTAATGTCAGAGGCTGCTTTTTTTTGCGTTCTTTGTGTACGGTGAACATCAGGGCTGCGGCAAAGCGATACGGAGGAAGGTGGCAATTCCAACTGTTCCCCGCAATGCAGTAGGGGTTAGGATCGCCTGCCCTCCTGCTGCCTGCAGAGCTTAGGGCTGCACTGTGGGAAGGCTTCGCCGCAGGCACCGTAGCCACTTCAATGGGAACTGAGTTCTGCCTCACCAATTTCCACTACAGATAATCCAGTACGAAGAGTGTGCAGTCAATGCGGGTGCGCAGACATTTGAGAGCAAGTTGCTGTGTACGGTCGATCTACTCCAAAAATAGAACGATTATCATTTTCCGCTGGCTATTTTTAAAACTCTTTTGAAGGTTCTTCAATGCACCCAATCTGAAGACTTTTTAACAACCCCTCTCGATTTCTTCGTGATAAATGAGCTTTGCTAAAGTAGAGTCACTGTATTTTAGTAGCCAGCTTCCTTTATCGCAGCTTGGTTGCTAGCTTTTCTAGGCACGGGGAGAACCGACACAAAGGCTTTTTGTTTTTTCTGGGTGAAGGGACCTGCTGCTGGCAGAGCCTGCTTCCCTGGGGCTGTGTGCAGGAGCGTGTCAGGTAAATAAGAAAAAATAAACTGTTTGCTCTCTTCATGCCTTTTTTTCTGCGTTCAATTATTCCTTCTTCCACTTCACTGCGCCCGATTTTTGGAGTAAACAAGTTGCCAACACACAACCTTGCTTGAGCCCTTGATCCCTAATCACCTTTTTTGTTGCTGTGCTTGACGTGAGTTTAACCCGCACCCCCGAGTACAATTCCTCGCACTCAAGTAACTTTCGCGCAATCGGTCACTGGCTCTCATGCATAGTCCACTCACATATCTCCTCTCATATACGTATCTTGCGGTAATGCTCATTTGGACTCGGATGTACAAAACAAACATCATTTTTATCTATATTTACATATATGTATATATTTGATTTTTTTAAAGACAATTTAGGTTTTCGTTTTTTGGGGGTAAAAAAGAAAAATACAGCAGTTGAACAGGAACTTTTAGAGCTAAACAATTATTTTTTGTACATCTGCTGATGTGCCAGGACTTGGTTTCTTCATGCTTACACTTTGTTCTCCATTGGAGTTCATCTGTTTTCTTGTAGTAAGACTTCCTATGGCAATCTGTAAACAGGAGGAATAGTATGCGGCAATTGTGTGGCCAATGTTGATGCCGTCTCTTGAGAATCTCCGTTCCTTTTAGCTGCATTCAGTTGCCTCCGATGGCAGGCGTTAAGCTGCTTATGCGTTGATGTTGAAAGTTATTATTAACTTTCCAGGTTGAATTACTGGTCACTTAGAATATGTATGACATACTTTACCAACCGCTTTTTCTCTCTAGCAAGGATGGAAGAGAATTCCCACACATCATAGATGGAGATCTGGAGCCTTCAGCCTGATCTTCTCTGCTTTCCTGAGCAGTTTGCTCTGGATTTTCCCTTTACTGGTCTTCCTACCAGAAGCCATACCTAAAGTTGGGAAATGTTTGAGTGTAGTGATATGCATAATAAGGACAAGAACTATTTGCACGAGTAATACCAGTCACAGGAACCAATGAAGTATTTCCAATAGTCTCCAAAGGTTTGTGGAATCTCTGCAGTACCTTAGCAACGCCTTGGAACCATCCCAGGTACCACTGACACAAAAAGGATTCAATCTTGGAAATTATGGGACCTACCAACGCATTCCTCCATTTTAAATTATTCTTTGCAAACCCCTGGCCTCAAACAATAAATATGGGTTTTTCTTTAGAAACTGAAACTTTGTAATGACGTTGCGAACCCCAGAAAGGAGGACCCACCTTCCCGCTCTCATAAGACTACCGCAACATCATAGCATTGTTTCTACGCGAGTCACAGAGGTTCTGAAGATCTGCCAAACCTAAAAAAAAAAATATATATACATTTGATTGTTAAAGAAGCCTGTTGAAAAAAGGGCACGATCCTTTGGAGCACACTATTTTGTCTTTCTTTAAAATACCAGCAACAAATTTAATCAGTCAGCATCATGTCTTCTCAGCAGAGTAAAGGAAGCCAAGAAGCTGCAGGAAGAAGTGAAGGGCTGTAGCTTGTACTACAAAATCATCAAGGCCTGCTGCTCCTCCTCCTGAATCAGACAATCCATGGATGGTGTGGCAACTTTAACCCTCTTCAGGGCAGGATACAAATATATGCCCGTAAGGTCAAATGTAGTTTGTGTGACCAAGCCCTGCAGAGAGGTTGTCCTAGCATGTACTTATTCAACATGTGCAACATGATGAAATACCTCCATGCCATACACAAACACGTTTTTAGGGCAGGGATGCAGAGAGAGAGTGCAATGAATATTTACTGTAAAAAACTAAGTTAAATGTGTAGTTTTGGCTCACTTGCTTCTAAGACCATAATGTTGTTAAAAAAAAACTCTGCTTTTTACTTGAAAAAAACACACCATTCAAGTGCTCTTGCAAAATCCTAGAAACTACTGACATTCACCAGTTATTGGATAACTTGCTCCACAGTCGGGCACTGCGTGTGACCTCATATATTAGATCATCTTGACATGTTCAGTTCCATCAGTTATTCAATTTTAAATGGTATTGATCACATCACTGATGGCATCATTCATGATACTGAAGTTGACATTCGTTTTGATTTTCCTAATTATGTGAATTTGGATTGTATATTGTATGTCGTATGAGCAAAAACAAATGTTGTAATGTTATTTTAGAGCTATTGTTTTTATATAAATTAATAAAAGTAGTAAGTAGATTTTTTTGGGTTAAGTATCTTATGTTGCAACATAATGGCCAGTAATAGTTGAATGTTTATGTAATAGTTGTGTAGATGTATGTTGCACTTTCTGTTATTATGTACTAAGTTAGGGTTATGGGTTTTTCCAGGCAACTCTCTTGTTTTCTTTTTCATGTTACATGGTGATGGAATGTATAACGCTATATATGTGTGTTGAACTCCGCATTCTTGGCGTGGTATTCTCCCTAACCTTTTGCCTTCTCCGCTCCTGTTTTATTGAATGTGTTTCTGTTTTACGACTTTTTGCACTTTGCCACTTTTAACCAGTGCTAAAATGCATGTGTTCTCTCCTTCAAACTTGGTACTCCATGTACCCAGGGCCTGTAAATTAAATGCTACTAGGAGGCCGGAAGCGCTAATTTGCCATCCACTAAAATAGCACTTCATATCATGTCTCCGGCCTGTCACTTCCGCCTGAAATGCAGTTTTAAACTACCATATCGACTTGGCAAAATAAACTTTTTTCCAGGCCTAAACATTCCTTTTTAGGTCGAGCCTGGGCAGCGCATGCACTGCCGAAAGGCATGAAGTATTGGAGAATGGCCTGGGAGCCCCGCCCACACTCCCCCCATTTTTGTCATTGGCTTGTGTCATTGTCCTTCGTAAACGCTGGCTTGTGAGTCGTTATCAGGCTTGTTAGTCCCTCCTTGGTACCGCCTTGTCTGCATTTGTAACCTCCCATGGCGACTGGCTCTTTTACTTCTGTTGCGACACGGTATGTCTTATTTAGTCTGTTAGCACTCTTTTCTTTAATGGGTTTTTCCTACTGCAGGCACAACATCCTTTCCTCACCATGCGCGCTTTCACTTTCAAGCAGCCCCTGACAATGGCGGCCGCTTCTTTGAAGTGAAATGGGTCTCGCTTTTACAAGAGTTTGAGCTATTGCCATTGTAAATGACAATAGCTTAAACTCTGGTAAATGCGAGACCTATTGTATTACAAATGCTTGTTAATACTTATAGGCCACCCCTGTGGTAGACCCTAAAGGCTCAAATGACATGTGTATATAATGTTTTATATGCCCGGGCAATGCAAAACTTCTAAAGTCGTTTTTCACCCTTGCAAGGTCTATCTTTCCCATTGACTAACACTGGGTTCCCTTTTTACATTGTGTCTGGCCTGACAGGAAGCCAGGTCTCGACCCACCCTGATGCGTACTGCAGAAGACCTTGTGCAACTGAGGTAGGACACCCCACACCTGAATTGTATGGTCAGACTCTTACAAAGGGTGAGGCATAGGCCCTGCAACCGACCCCCCCCCCCCCCCAACTGCGCATAGCTAAATGCCATGTGCAGCAAGGGTCGTAAGCCCACAGAGATGAGGTTTAGGCCTGGCAACATGCCAGCACTTCAGACTCACCCTCCCTGGTCACGAAAGAGGGCCATGTGTAACATAACGGGGTTCAGCCGCCCATGAGGGTGAACTGAAGGGCTTGGGCAGGCATCACCCTCTTTCGGGTGGACAGGATGGGCCATCCTTGCAGATGACTGACAGACCCACTTAAACTTCAAAGGACTTTGCCTCCTGCACACACAAAGTACCCTGACACCAGGCCTGCCCTTTAACTTTTGTCACCCCCAGACAGCTTGACGCCTTGACATGGGGGGAAAACCTTTCCAAAACCAGATAATTGTGGTAGGACCGCGAGCCCCCAACCCCCAACTCACCCCCTCACTACACACACATAAGCTGGCATCAGGTAAAAAACATATTGGACCTATATGGCCACTCATCAAAACACTCTTGGACGTGGAAGTTGCAGAAGGACTGCCTTTTTGACTGAGAAAGAAGACTGGAACAGCTTGTCTTTATCCCAGGGTACCCAGAGTGATTCCAAGAGTCATTTGGCTGACCTGTGTGAGCGATCGGTACAGAACATGCTTTAGAGGCCTCCCTGCAAACAAACAGCTGAACTGCTGCAACTGGGCCTTTCTGAGTCCTGCTGCTGGCCTCTGCTGGAGTGTCCCCTGATCCCCTAGAGGTGCCCCTTACGTCCAGGACCCTTGCCCGGCATCAGAAAAAAGCTGCTCCTTGCCTAACAGAAGGTTCAATCAATTACAACACAAAGCTTCGCCAAGCCTCGGCGCACAGCTGAGAGCTTCATCTGAACAGACGCAAAGCCCCACTGTGCCTATGCCCTGTCAGCACTCCGTTGCGGTCAGACTGAACTTGTGACTTTGTCCCGGTCCAGCATGACAAGGTGCTCTTTTTACTTAAAAAAAATCAGTATCTTCTGTTCTAGTGATTGGGTTTTTGTCATTCTGGTATCATTTATTTTTTTAAAGTTACTCTATTTTTTTTCTAAATTTATTTTTTTGTGTGTTTTCACTGTAGTATTGTTGGCTCGCTGCATCAATACTTCACGCATTGCATCGAAGTTAAACCTGACTGCTTTGCACAAAGCTACCAGAGGGTTAAACACAGGGTAATTTAGTGTCTTTTGTGGTTCACCCGACAAGGATTGTGGTTGTTACCTTCCAACCACCTCAATCAATAATCCAATTTCTTACAATGTGTTCTTTCTTGTGGTAGTTTAATTGACTGTTGTTTCTTTGTATTCATCAGTTGGTAAAAAAAAAAGTGCAAACTTGAACTCTCAATTTAAATGAGTGGGCAAGCAACTATCCCGGAATTACTACCCAGGGGCAAAAGCAACACAGATATTGCAGGAGGGGGGAGAAGCAACAGACAAGAGGAGGGCATGGGCGGGGGAAGCAATACGGAGGGCGAGGGTAGAGAAGAGAAGAAACTTGCTAGAGAGCAATGTGGAGTGGACAGGTGAGAAGCATTCGGGCAAGAAAGCATTGGGGGGGGGAAGTACAGAAGGTGAAGCACAACATGAGTGGGGAGATGCACATTGATGACAGGGCAGCATGGAGTTCAAGGGGATAGAAGTACTCGAGGGAGACAGCTGGAAAAAACATACACTCTGATGGAGTGCTTAACCGAAAAAAGATAAGTGCTTGAAAAGCAAGTGCTGGATGCATAGAAGCCAGCCAATCAAAAATGATGGTAAAGAGGCAGTGGTCCATATGAGAGACAAACACCAGATTGACAAGCTGGGACATGAATAAGAAGCAGGCAAATGAGAGTAACAGGAAAGCCAATCAATGGGAAGCATTGGGCTCGCTCCGATCTCCTGGATGTTCTTGTTAGGCCCACGATAACAGACGGCAAATGCACTGTCCACTAAGCGAGACCTAAAAACAAACAAGAGGAAAATGCACTGTGGACATGAATCCAAAAACGGAAGACCTCAACTGACTGAAACCCAATTGTGTGTTTACTCACAATGTAAATTACTAAAGGCTACTTTGGTTTTGACTTCTCCTGGGTGCCTCCTTGCATTTGAACAAAACTATGGCACGCCAACAAGCTCGTAGGTATCATTCTACCAATTGAGAGCAGTAATACTCTGTCTGGAATGATAAATACTTTGCTATTTTTTAGCTTGGCATGGCTAACACTCACTAATCCAAAACTCAAAGACTTTGCTGCAAAAATGGCAAAAAACGCAGTCACTCTTCTATCAAGATTGCATCTGTAGCACTATGCAAATCACATGCTTGCACATTTTAGCAGAAGGTGGGCAGATTCAGAGCATTGTTAGAGTTGTAGATACTCACCTAAAGACAGGGAACTAAGGACACCAAAAGACAGAGGTCCTAGCTTACATTGTGCATAATCTTTGTGCCACTCTAAGTTAGCAAGAACTTGAATGTAATACTACCATTTAATGACATTTCCTTAATGTAATTGTAAATGTACTTAAATTGTGATCCTCCAAGATTCAAGAAAAGATATATATATATAACATCGTTTCATATGTAACTATTGAGGAAGACGAAAGAGGCGGCTAAGTTGTAGTAACGCAACATTAGAAGGCTTTCGAAACTGTCGGCTGTTTTACTGTGCAGATCAAGTTCTCAGTATTGAATTAAATATATTCTGATTTATTTCTGCTGCGGAGTAGGATGAAAAGATCTTACAACCTTAATTAAGCGTTCTCCGAATTGCAAATAGCAAATTTACTGAAAAAGTATGCGGCATTTGAAGAGAAGCATCAATCATCTGAAGTCATGAGACTTCTGATAACCCGCAGTTAGTTGTAAATAATCATGAGGCTACCGAGCAGGATAAAGATTACCTACAAAAAAAAGGCCTGTGCTTGATAACAGAATGTGACCTAATAATTATGTCAACGGTAGCAGCTGCTACCTGCCTAAAATAATTAACTCCTGATTGTCGTAAGATGCTGATCTAAAAAATCATGAGGCTTGTAATTCGTAAAAGTGGCAAACATGAAATGACTGGAGATTCATGGTTTATTGCACTGTTTTACATTAACAATCAAGAGCCTCTTGACCAAGAGGGTTGTTTGACAGACAACGCATGCCTTAACAACGGAAGTCTTAACAACGCAATCTCAACCACGAGCATGTCTTTTTTTCATGCATGCCTTAAACAAATTTCATTGTAATGGCATGATTGGTAAAGGCATATGCGTGGTAAAGAACACACACCAACCCCCCTGCCCTGAGCCCTAAACGCTGGCCCCCAGCCCTGCAATCCACCCCACCCAACCCCAAAAAACTACCATGACCCCAATCCTCCCAACCCTCACCCAAAACACTTCGCCGACCCCAGCGCCCACAGTCTGGCCCACAGCCCTGAGCCCTAAAACCTGGCACCTAGCCATAAAAACTACCCCGACCCCAGCTCCCTGCCCTGAGCTCTAAAACCGTCCCCAGCCCTAAAAACTACGCTGTATGGAAAAAAGTGAATTGTGGGGACATTTTTCACTGACTGCTTCTGAGAGACATCAAAAAGACGAGCGCAAAGCTTGAGTTGTCTATGGCGGTACTCAGAACCCCTCAGTAAAAAACACCAGTGTAATTTACGTTTTACCAATCTACGTTTAGGTGTGACCCCCAAAATCATGTGTCCCTGCTGTCAGCTGCTGTATAGGGGCACAGGAGTAATTGGGGGAATAATACATAACATGGACTTTCCTCCCTGGACCAAATTTAGAAAAACATACATTGCCTTCCATCCTAAACAACCTCCATCAGCTTCCTTCCCTGCCTTTTTACCCCTCCAGCAGCTATAATTGATGCTTTTAGTCCAAGCAAACAAGCACTGCTTCGCTGTCAGGCTCCCATACAGCCATGGTGGCCTGGTACCCAGGGCATTTATGATGTAGCAACTGTGGGTAATGAGTTTTGTTATCAGCTGTTGCTATGTCAGAACAGTGAGTTCCCGGATTTACAATCTGCTGTTAACGATAGAGGCTTCCTATGGAAGCCGTGCATAAGAAATAAATTAGCAGTGAAGTTGTGGTAAGTCCTAGTAGTGAGACTGTTTCTGCCTTCCTTCCAGGCGGCACAGAAGGCTGGTCTCCCATCAGCAGAGGCGCAAAGGCTGCTGGGACTGTGCACGACACCAGAGGTCAAGGATCGGCTGAAACAGACGACGGAGGAGGCCCTAAATTATGGGGTATGAAAGATGTGTGGTGAGCAGAGTGAGAATGGGAGAACAAGTGGTGATCTGGCTACATGGGACTGAGAAACATAATCAAGAAATGTGAGGGGCAAGTAGATTGAGAGGGAAAGAGGAAGGGATGAGGGAAGCAAAGCAAAAGAATGATTAAAGGAAAATGTCCAGCGCAGGTATGGAAATATTGAGGCAAGAGGAAATTTGCAAAGGGAAAAAAAGGTAGCGAAGGAGGGAGGGATGGAAAAACAGATCAAGGACAAATAGAGATGAAAGGGATGTCGGATATAAGTTAATATTGAAGAGAATGAAACAGACGAGGTGAGGAAAGAGAGTGGCGGAAGCTGACAGGATGGCACAGCAGTGGGTATCCGAGGGCACTGTCCGTTCGCTGCATGCCTTTTGTCATTTCATATTGCTTGCTATGTTCTGACTGCTCGCCCTGCTTTTCCTTGCATTCCCCAGGCATTTGGGATGCCCATTCTGGTTGCCCATGTGGATGGCAAACCACACATGTTCTTCGGTTCCGATAGGTTTGAGCTGCTGGCTGACCTGCTGGGTGAGTGAAGCAACATTATGTCTGTAATAATCTCCATAGGCCGATTGACAAGTATACTGAATTGAAAGTTGAAAATGTGCTCCTGTGGGCTCCCTTGGAGCAAAGTTCATCCTTGCATGGGGGGTGAAATGAATCCTAGGACTGAGCAAAGTCAATTACTCACTTGGTTAAACTTGAAGCTTACCGAATGTATATGAAGTGTACATTTCAGCACAGGTAAATGTAGAACAGTGGTCTTCAAACTTGTAATGCCGCTCCACTTCCAATCCCTCCCCATAACACGCCCCCGCCCCCCTCTGAATAATTTTCAAGGATACAAATGACAAAAGATGTTAGTGATGGGGTATGTAGTGATGGCAAAGGGAATTGCTTCTACCTTTCGCATCGCAAATGCGCTTACATTTTCAGAGGGCCAAACTGCCTACAAATGTTATGTGAATACCCTCAGTCTCTTCAACCATATCCACGTTTGCCTCAATTTGAGTGATTCTGCCACCTAGAAAGGCACACAAACCTACCTCCATGGCTTTATTTTGGGATTAGGGACCTTATACACAAGCAATTGTGCGTACCTAGAGGAGAATTAGGTCAACTGGTAAAAAGACACTTACTGGAGTGAAAACCAGTTCCTAATTCAAGGAGTCGAGAATGTTTTGATTCTGCCCTCATGAATGGGATTAACTCCTATGAAATGAAATAGATTTATACGGCGCTCTACTACACCTGTGTGTCTGGGCGCCGAGACAGTCTGGCAGATGAAAAAAGACAGAAAAATGTAACCGAAGCAGGGGAAGCAGAAACCATGAAGAGACAGTGCAGGCATAGCTATTTGTTAAACAGCCATATCTTAAGGGCCTTACGAAAGGTTAGTAGATTGATTGTGTTTTTTTAGGCTAAGAGGCATTGAATTCCATATTTTGGCCATTGCCACCATGAAGCTTTTGCCTCCCCAGGAGGCTTTCTTCATTTTGGGCGCGACCAAATTAGCCAGAGAAGATCTTGACAGTCTGGAAGGAATGTACCATTGAAAGAGCTGTCTAATAGATTGTGGACCCTCTTGGTGAAGGGCCTTGAAGACATTATAAAGAGATTTAAACTCCACCTGCTTTTTCACCGGGAGACAGTGGAGTGAGGAAAGAGTTTGGGAGACCGACTGATATTTTGGTATCCCAGAAGTAATCTTGCTGCTGCATTTTGAGCCATCTGCAAGCTTGTGCAAAGATTTCTTGCGAGCAGTTAGGAGCAACCCACTGCAATAGTAAATTTGAGAAAAGACGAGTGCAGTGGTCACTGCCTTATGCAAATCCAAAAGAATAAAAGAGAAAAATGTTCTAAGTGATATAATCATTAGAAAACATGAGGCGGTGTTAACATTTACATGTCCAACAAAGGAAAGTTTCTCATCCAAATTAACCCCCAAGATTTTCGCTTTGGCAATAGGGGGGGTCGGTAAGGCTCCCAATTCCTGGGGCCACCAATTGGGAGACCAGAACGATGGAAGATTGCCAAAGAGTAGAACCTTGGTTTTATCTGACTTCGGCTACAGACAGTTATTTGACATCCAACTTCCAATCTGTTGCACGCAATCGTGGAAGCAAACGGCAGTCCTTTCTACATCTTCTGTGACCGACACCACAATCTGGGTGTTATCATCATACAAGACTAATGAGAAACCAAAACTTTGAATCAGTGATGCTAAAGGTGTTACATATAGATATCAAAGAGTCAGACTCAGTGCTGATCCCTGCGGTACACCACGAGTGTAAAAGAAGAAGAGCTATGGCCATTTGATTCAACAAAATGTTCTCTTTCTGAAAGAAATGATTGCAGAGGCTTGAAGGCGTTGCCCCTTATGCCTAGAGAATGAAGACGTTTGATAAGAAGGCTATGAATCACTGTGTCAAACGCTGCCGAGAGGTCTAACAAAATGAAGTCAGCGTTGCCTCCACTATCCAGTGTTTTTCTTTGTCTGTGATCCGGGCCAGTTCAGTACTGTGCTGGCATCTGAAGCCAAACTGTGATGGATCCAGTAGATCTTGTGCCTGGATCAATGACGAAAGCTCCGTGTTCATGGCTTTTTCCACCATCTATGCCGGGAAAGGAAGACGAGCGATAGGGCTATAGTTACTGGGATTGTTTACATCCAGATTCGAATTCTTAAGAAGAGGAAGAATGGATGCTATTTTCCCTTTTTGGGGAAAATATCCCGAAGAGAACAGCTGATAAAAATAGATAGGATGTGACTAGAGACAACATCAGAGGCCAAATGCAAACCCCTGGGAGGGCAGGGGCCAAGAGGTGACCCTGATTTAATTCGGTTAAACAAGTCCGCAGCCTGTTCGTCTGTGAGGGGGTGAAAGATTGAAGTATACCGTTCCTATGCGGATAAGGTTCATGCACTTTGGTGGCTGAGTTTGCTCCCTCCCGAATGTTAGTATTTCAGTATCTCCAGACATTTCAGGGTGCAGCATATTAGTCCTGCAATCAGTACCTCCAGACAACTCGATCTGCAGGATATTAGTCCTGCAATTGTCATCAAAGACTTGATATGCGGCAAAAATATTAAAGATAACCTCTACCTTATCTTTAAAAAGGGCAGCTAGTTTGTTGCAAAAAGAAGTTTGCTTAATTTGGTCACTGTGGAAAAAAGCTTTTTAGGGATGTTAATGGCGGGTTTGACCTTATTTATAAAGTAGTTAGACTTGGCTTTAGTCAGCAGTTTTTTGTAGGATTGCATCGCCCCTTTATATATGAGCTTGTCCTCTACGCTGTAGTTGGCCTGCCATTTCCTTTCTAATCTTTTACAAAATTGCTTATGGATTCTAAGTTCCTCATCAAACCATGGTTTCGATGGTAGGGATCTATTTTTGTTACCACATTTAAAAGGAGCACGACTGTTAATACTCAAACTGATCCATTGATGATAAGATTCTGTTGCTGTGTCATGGTCCGATATTGCTGTTAGCCTGGATCTAGTTAAAGAGTCGACCAGCTGATCCGCAGAGATTTTGTGCCACGGGTGATGGCTGGGGATGGACGGAGCCAGGGTCCCTTCAGAAAGATAATTGTTCATATTAAATCGGAACATCACTGCCCTGTGGTCTGACCAAGCAAGCGGCAGGGAGGAGGTAACCTGAATAAAAGGGCAGTCTGAAAAAGTTCCATCTAGAGTGTGACCCCCCCACCCGAATGCGTGGGACCTTGAACTAGCTGTGACAATCCTAAGAGTGATACCGAAGAAAGGTTAGTGGTGTCAGTGTCTTTATTGTTCTCCAAGTGAAAATTAAAGTCGCTTTTGCTTTGATATCCCATAGAGTATTATTCCTACTTAAGAAAATATTTTTGGGGCCAGTCTGTCTGTTGATAAGGGTCCCATTAAAGGAGTAATGATTCGAGAGAGCTATTTTAAAAGCAAGGGCTTCATAATCAGTGGTATTCGGCAAGGGGTCAAACCTGTCTTTAAACTGGTCTTTGAAAAGAATAACCAGCCCGCCGCCTCACTTGTCTATCCGATCTGATCTGAGAGTAGCCAGGAGGGGTGGTTGTGATAAGTTCAGGCCCTGAAGCGGAGTCTGGCCACGTCTCTGTGATAAAGGCAATGTCAAGATTAAGACTATCTAAAAAGTCTGCCATTTCTACTGCATTTTTCACCAGGGAGCAAGCGTTGACAAGCGTGCATTTAACTACTTTAGACAGCATAGCTCATATTCTTGTCAAAGTGAATCAATCTTATGGCTAGTCAGCGTGAGAGAACATACCCGGACATACCTTGTGAGAAATGTCCTCACATGGGTATAAAATGGGACCAGAGCATGTCCGGTCTGCTGAATTTACCTCAATAGCTCATTAGTTGAATATCTGCAAGTGGTGAAGGGTTCAGAGGCAAACCCTGCAGGGTGGCTGGCACTGAGCACGGTGCTAGTGCCGACGCAGGCGGGCTTGCTTTTGGCATGCCCGCTGCCTGGACGCGCTGCCGGTTGTTTTGTAAGCCCTGGCATCCAAGGGGCATGGCAGAAGCGCTAATAGACACGTTCCGGAAAGAAAAGACTAATAAAGTGAGGGCAAAGTAAAACCAAAAACTATGGTCCATCAACCCCTGCTGACCTGCACAAGCCCCTTGTTCAGTGTTCGCTACTGGTAAATTAGATTCATGCAAAAGCAACATGTGAGGAATAAAGCAAAAAATCAATTAAAAGTAGACACCATGCTAAGATGGCGCTACGGGAGCCAGGCACCTCCCAGAACGGCACGCTCGTGCCTACAAGGAAAATAAGAGTTGTTATCAAGAGCAGGAGAAACACTTACCATGTCTTGTGACATTTATTTGTGAGCTGGTGTGCTCTTTGTGGTGGGCTTGTGGACGTTTCAGGGTACCTTTATCTGTAAGGTTAGCGCACATCCACAAAGTCATATTATTTGGGGTACTCCCTAAAGTCTCCGTCCGACATTCAACATGAAGTAGAAAGTTTTGCAAACAAACGTAGCACTTTGTTTAGACTATTTTGCGCAAGACTGACATTCATGGATATAACATTGCCTGCTGGGGTATTTCAAATGCAATTATATTACACTTGAACAACAAGGTCCATGTTCTGCAATACTTAAACATTAAAGCACTCTTTCTTTAGGAAAGTAGGATCTGCTTCTATGGCTACTCCCACTT
The DNA here is from genome assembly GCF_964204655.1 of Triturus cristatus. Taxonomy (NCBI): domain Eukaryota; kingdom Metazoa; phylum Chordata; class Amphibia; order Caudata; family Salamandridae; genus Triturus; species Triturus cristatus. Next base: position 1,718,575,341 of record NC_140590.1, read on the forward strand.
TTTTCCCTGGTGCTAAGCTATATTTGACTAGTCTGACTGGGATCCTGCTAATGTGCTGTCTCCCTAAATTGTTGTGTTCAGTACTTGGGTACATCTCAGATGGGATACTGGGGTACCCTTATAAGTCCCTAGTATATGGTACTAAATTTCCCATGGCATTGGTACCCATGAGGTCCCCCATGGGCTGAAGCATGCATTATGCCACCCATGAGAGACCATTCAAAATGGAACTACAGGCCTTCCATTGCAGTCTGTGTAAGCTGGTGCTAGCACCACCTACTAAAGATATAGGTTTCTTATATCTAGCGTCACTGCACTTAAAACCTATTAGTCACCCCTATAGCAGGCCTTTGCAATCCTGAATGCAGGGTGCTTGGTTCTAAGTGAGAGGGTGCCCCTGCATGAGCAGAACACCCTTACAGCCTACGGTGTCCATTATCCCGTGTTGTCAGCAATGCAGCAATATACCATATAGATGGGCATCGCGTAATTACCCAGTGACCATCTCGAAAACGGCTGCAACGAATCCTATCATGTTTGGTATCAAACATGTTGGAAACATAACCCCACACCTTAAACGGTATGGGAGGTATGATTCCAAGCACTGGAAGAGCCCTCCGATAGGCTCTCAGTGTTCCCAGTACCAACCTTCTAGACCAGGACAGCACAAAATGGTTGCTGCCGGCCAGAGACATATTTTTGCCCTCCTGCTGCTGAGCCAAGCTCGAGCAGGGGAAGGCAGAACAATAGTCATCCTGTCACAGGGAGGTGTGACCACCTCCCAGACAGGGTTTAGTGTATTGGGACCGGATGGGTGCGCTTGCCAACGCCACTAAGTCTGCATGAGGGGCACATTTGGTGTCCCCGTGCATAGTCCAGTTCAAACCAGTCCTGGGAGCCATTGGCTCCTGCTCTGGTGCGAAACTTGACAAAAGACATGGGAGTAATTTTCCCCCTTTCGAGACCCTTCCCTGGTAGGGTCCCCTGAATCATCCCAACCCTTTCCCTACTTAAGAGACCTGGGTGTAGGTCCCTAGATCCGCCGTGGGATAAGATTCAGATCAGACACCACTTATTCCATTGTCTGGGCACTCTGGACTAAGTCCCCGTTCCAGTCTGCTGCATCGTCTGTGCCTGTGCACCATACAGGAACCTTCCAAGGCCTGTAGGCATCAAACACACTTGAAGGAATCTCCCTTGAAGTGAAGGAGTCACTTCCCTGCATCCGCAGGCAACCCAACTAAGTCTACAGGTCTGCTGATCCTGAGCTCCTCCAGACTCCAAAGGCTCTGCAACACAGGTGGTGGTTTTCCACAGTCCCCAAGGCCTGCCCTCTCACCAAGTTTGAGGCCAGTATCTCTCGTGGGGGTTGCAATAACCGACCCCTGTACACTGCGCCAACTTGCATTTGCAAAGGCTTGTTGACTTCCTTCCAAGAAGATCTTCGGACTCCAAGTAGCCCCAACCTCAAGCACCTCCAGTGACCAGAGTCTTGCGGCACACCGCACTGGTGCATTGCGGTCTGCAACTTTTGGTGAACTGCTTGAGGTCCTCTCGCGACTCCAGTGCCTCCAGCCTGTGGGTCCATTTGACGGTCACCTTTGCTTCTCTTGGACTCCCCTGATTGCTCGGGGCCTGCCCTAACTCCCCTGCTTGTGGCGAGTGCCCTGGACCTTGCTGGTCCCGACGTTGCTTCTTCTTCAGTTCCTGCCTTGGTTGCATTTGCCAAGGCTTCTTGGTGCTCCCGCCGGACACTGACTCTTCAGCACTTGACATCCTTCGTGGGACTGCTCGTGCACGGCTCCTGGTCCTCCTCAGAGTCACCTGGTCCTCACAGCTGCAGAGTCAAGGTCATCGTCATCCATCCTGCAACACCGACATCTGAGGGCATTCGCCTTCCAAGTCTCCAGGTCATTCCTGAGTGACATAGACTCTGCCCCTCTGCTTGTAGGTACCTCTCATCTAGAACCCACCTTTGGATTCCACCGGACCCTTGCTCCTTCATCAGCAGTGGCACTTTCCTGAAGTCCTCCACTGGGTTCAACGGCCTTTTCCGAAACCACTTCCCTGGTGTAGGTAGCGTGAGCACTAGGGTATCCACGAGTGGGGTGGCTCTCCAACCTTCTGTCTTCCACAGGGTTTCTTCAAGGTCCCAGGGTCCTTAATCTTTAAAAATCCAACCGCGACTTACACGTAGAGTTGTACGGCGCATGCGGTCATGTTTCCACACTGCAAACGCTCTCCGCGGGGTCCATATATTCTCACCCTGGGTGGTTCCTTGGGTCCCTAGCACTTCTACGTCCTAGTTGTGGTTCTTATACCACTTTCTTTGTATTTGGTTTGCCCCCCCCCATGGGCCCACACCCCCCTCCTGGGGCCCACTGTGTATTTCATACTATTTACTGTGTTTCTATCTAAAGTATTGTGCATATCTCTGGGTAGGAGATATTTCTATGTGTTAGAGAGTAGTATATAATAAATACATATTTTCTAAATACCTTGTGTGGACCTTTTTCACGTAATCTATACTATAAGATTGCATTCTGGTAAAACAAGCTGCTTTACACTCCTTCTGGACTGAGCTTGAAGGCTGCTCTCCACAGCTACCACATAGAGAGTTTCCTAAGGTTGTCTGAGACCTCTTAAATCACCCTAAGGGTTGTCTGGACTGATGCAAGGTGTCCACTTATATAAGTGGACATCATATACCAGGCCAGCTTCTCACACCTTCTCCAAAACTCAACTGGGCAAAGTTGGCAGGACTATATTCCATAGATGGAGGTTTAAAGTTGTGGATTATTATGTGACATATGGCCCAGGTTAACAATTTCTCCTTTGAGGTTTGATGAAGTAAATCTATTTTATGATGTTATTTATTGATTGTTTTACCTGCTGATCATTTGGTGATGTATTGTAACTTTTCATAAACGGAACAATAAAGTCTTACTTATTGATTTACTCCTTTTGGTGGTTTTGTGAACTGCTATTTTTTTTACCATACGGCCATTCTTAAGCACTTGCCCAATAAGCAGATGTTGGACGGGTGAGAGTTTGGGTCTAGCAGTGGAGTGCTCCCCAAGTAGTGTGGCCCTCTGCAGGTATAAGCGGCAGGTATTGTTGATCTGGTAGCCTAGGGAGTGAAACCTCTGCCTTAGTTTCCCTTAACCCCTTCGGTGCTCATGACGGAACGGTTCCGTCATGAGCCACGGTTGAGCTGTGCTCATGACGGAACCGTTCCGTCATGACCACGCCCGCGCAAGATTCCGTCAGCACAGCGGCGGAATCTGCGCAGCATGGAAGGGGTTAAACTGCAGAAGCTGAGAGTGCTTAGAAGGAAGCTAAACAGCCACTATTAATCAGTATTAATCGCTGTATAGAATGCGAGTATGTTAGAGCAGTAAGAAATAACCATTGTCTAACTGCTCCCGCCACTCTTTTTTTTATCAATGCACTGCTTATGACCTCACATATTACATCACTCATGACATCAGTGACATCGCTGATTCCATCTCAAATGACATCACTGATGACATCACTTGAGATATCATCCACAGAATCACTAATGCACCCATTCACACCCCATAGAACCTTTTCATACACCCACTTCCACACAACCATTCACAGACCTATACCAGTATTTACTCACCTATTCACTGATTCGTAGATCTACACACACATCCACTCGCTCACCCATACAGCCTTTCATACACCCACTCAATCACTAATACAGCCACTGACATATCCACCCATACAGGCATTCAGTCAGTCAACTATACAGCTACTCACACATCTAGTCACTCACCCATTCAGTCAATCACTCAGCCACTTACCCATACTGAAACACACATACCCACTCACTTACTCATACAGATACTAACACATACTCATTCACTTCTAGTCACTGACACAAGCAGACGCTCACCCATACATCCACTCTGACATTCACTCACTCACCCATACAGTCAATCATGTACCCCATCACTCCCCTATACTGTCTTTCACATACTCAGTTAGTCACCCAAGTACCACTGACACATGCACTCGCCCACACAGCCATATACACCCTCACTCATACAGACCCCTCACTCACGCCCTCATTAACCCATAAACCACTGACTCACGCACTCACTCATCCATACCGGCAGTCACCCACCCCCTTAGCCACCCGCATAGACACTCTGACACCTGTACAGGTACTCACACAGCCAACCACTCACCCATACAGCCACTCACCTACCCACTCACACATCCATGCAGCCACTTAGACACCAACTGACAAACTGATGCAGACATTCACAGAACCAGTTATTCACCCATACATTCACTGAAACACCTAATCACTCACTTATACAGTTAGTCGGGCACCCACTGAATTGTCCAAGTAGCCATTCATATACCCACTGGTTCACCAATACACCTTGGTATATATATTTAACACTCATAAACTTTTTAAAAACACTCAGTTGGTGGATGATGTCATCACTGATGTCACTGACCATGTCATGAGTGATTTAATATGTGTGGTCATAAGCAGTGCATTGCGGGGGTGTAAGTTATAGTTAACTGAGATGACCATAACTGCTGAATTTATCTGGTTTTGTACAAGTGAAACCTGAGCCTAACTAGAACGTCTCTGTAACCTTTGTTGTTTTTTTTGTGTGTGTGTGTGTGTGTGCGTGTGTGTGTGTGTGTGTGTGTGTGTGTATATGTGTGTGTGTATGTATATATATATATATTCACTGAAAAAACCATAGGTTTCACACGTTATAGTTAGCGGAAATTTTACTGATAAAAAACCAGTGAAATTGCCCCGTTATAGTTAGTGCTGGCAACTATAACTCACGCGACCGCAATCCTCTGCTGATGCTAATAGTTTATTTAGACACTTATTTGCCCATGTCTTCTTCCATACATTTTTAGCTATACATATATTACAAATATTTTTTTTTCATAAAGACACATATGTCATCAGCAGAAGATTGCGGTCGCGTGAGTTATAGTTGCCAGCACTAACTATAACGGGGCAATTTCACTGGTTTTTTATCAGTAAAATTTCCGCTAACTATAACATGTGTGAAACCTATGGTTTTTTCAGTGAATTTGCAAGGTTTTTTAAATGCTAATTCCTAACTATAACGTGTGTGAAACCTATGGTTTTTTCAGTGAATTTGCAAGGTTTTTTAAATGCTAATTCCTAACTATAATATGTTTGATACCTATGGTTTTTCCAGTGTCTTTGCAAGATTTTTAAAATGGTAATTTCTAACTATAATGTGTCTGATTCCCAAATTCATTTAATTTGTATGGTTTTTTAAATGCAAATTTTTTTTATGTCATTTTTTGTAAGCCTTTTTATATAATAATTTATGTACTATATCCTGCATTATGGAAAGGTTTTTTTTTTTTATGCATTTTTTTCCGTGCGCGTACGGTAAGCTGACGATACGCGCTCTGGACGTCATTAGTGCAGCGCGCCTACGTGATACGTGCGTGCCGTACGCGTATACCCGGAAGCAACGTCGCGGTTACGCAGGGGCGTGTAATGCGCATGCGCGAAAGTGACGTAAGCGCTGCGTAAGCGCACCGTAAGCGTCACGTGCGCGCACGGCAGGTCATGTGACTTACAAAGATCACTTTTTATTGGTTGAAATTACTTTCACTTCCAGAAACTTCCCACACCACACCCATTCCCCTCATTACTGCTTGAAAGAACACTTTTCATTGGTTGAAACTACTTTCAGTTCCAGATTCTTCCCACACCACACCCATTCCCCTCATTTCTGCTTGTGATTCTCTAGGAGCAGGAGCTGGATTGACATTGGGATACAATGGCAGAACAGCACACCTCTTCTGAGAGTGAGGCCAGCAGCACCACCATGATCCAGAGAAGGAGGAAACAAAAGACTTCTTTTGTATGGGAGTATTTCACTTTTCCAGAGGGGGAGAAAAAGGTGAATGCTCAATTGGTCACTTGCATACTTTGTGATCGTGTTTTATCAAGAGGAAATCCAAGGAAGAAATATTCCTTTGGAAATCACTCTATGAAGAGACACCTTCAGGACAGACACCCAAGGACCTTTGCTCGACATACTGGAGAAAACTCTTCAGTAAGTCACCAGAGCCCAGCCTCAGATGCTCAGCCGAGTACATCATCGGCAGCTCAGCTGAGCCCTTCCTCTGTTGTTGGAGCATCACCTTCTTCTTTTCCTTTGGACATCAACCCTCGATTTGGGAGTGTTGAAATGAGGTGTACAAAATGTGGTGGTCTTATTGTTTTTGGGGAGGTCAGTCTTCCCCTTATTAACAATAAGATAGACCAGCATGTTTGTAGACGCTCATAATATTCCCATTCTTTCTTTCCTCTATCCCTGTATGAACCCAACGGCTCTTATAAGAGCCAACCTTACCTCACAATTTTTTTTATTTTTTTTTAAGCTTTCCTTTTTGCAAATTTTTTTTTGCCGTGCGCGCACGGTACGCGTAATTCCGCGAATTTCGCGGAATTTCGCAGATTACACCGTGCGCGTACGCTACGCGCATACGGCGATTTTTTAAAAAAAAAAAAAATTTCATTTTTGCCCTTGAGGGTCCTTCTGGGACCCCCTGACCAAGGCTAGGGGGTCAGGAACTGTCGAGCCTGACCCCTTTTCACATTATCCACCTTTTTTATTCACCCCCCTGACAGTGCGAGTGAGAAAATGGCGGCCGCCGCTTCCTGGTTTCGACCGATTCGAATGTTTACTATGATCTAACAGCCAATCAGAATCGCGCTCGAGCACGGCACCGTACGCGTACGGTAAGCTTACCGTAAGCGCACCGTAAGCGCACGGTAAGCTGCCACAGATATATATATTGATTTAAATGCTATTTTCTCAGAATCTACTGAACAGATTTACACCAAACCTACAAAAGGCACTTCCTTGACCTGAGGACTACCTCTCTGCCAAATTTCAAGTAATTCTGTTCAGCCGTTCGGGCTGTAGCTGTGTCTAAAGGTCCTATGGAAAAATGCATGGGAAAAACGCGTTTTGGGACCCCCCTTTTATCTCAGCCCCCGCTTGACGAATCCCCCCGAGACTTTCAAGGTAGGAGCGGAGCGTAGCGCCCCACCTATTTTGAAAAATTCGCGAGGATTCGTCGACCGGCGCCAAAGTTATTCAAAATAGAATGTTGAGGTTTTCCTATGGAAAAAGGGTCCTAACTATAACTACCTACTGGCGACCGCCAGTAGGTAATATATATATATATATATCAGGCCGGACTTTTAGGGTCGTTACCCCTCCTTACCAGTCTGAACCCCATTCCATCACACAGGGTGATCCACAGGGGTCAGCTCTTAGCCCCACACTTTTTAATATCTATGTTTAGCCGCTGGCTGCTGTCGTCAAGCGCTGTAATCTGACCATGGTGTCTTATGCTGACGACACGCAGCTGGCGGTTGCTATAAGTGGGGCGTCTGACCTAGAGGCCACCAAGTTCTGCGAGGGAATCAGGTCAGTGGCCTGTTGGTTGACTGATAACTGTTTCCAACTGAACGCAAAAAAAAATGAGGTACTGATTGTCAGTAATCAGAGCCACTTATGGGGTGATCATTGGTGGCCATCTGAGCTTGGCCCTACCCCTCTTCCTGCCACCGAGTTAAAAAATCTTGGCATCTGGCTATACTCCAAACTTAGCTTTGTCTCTCATACTGAGAAAATCGCCGCCATTTGCTTCGGGATTCTTCGTAGGCTCACACCTATTTTTAAATTCTTTGACGCTCCAACCAGACAGCTCATTGTACAAGCTACCATTCTGTCTCGGTTGGATTATGCAAGTTCCCTCCTGCTTGGAGCTAATCAGGCTGAACTTTGTAGACTCCAACGAGTTCAAAATGCTGCCGCCAGAGCTCTGGTTGGCTTGCCGAGATTTTGCTCGGCCAAGAAATCTATTTCTGGACTTCATTGGCTCCCTGTTTCTCAGAGAATTAAGTTTAAGTCTCTCTGCCTTTCTTTCAAAATTCTGAAGCATTCTTCCCCCCAGATTCTGGAGCATCTTATTTCGCCGTATGTACCATTGCGGTCCCTAAGATCTTCAGGGTTACATCTGGTTACAGTTCCACGGTTCAAAAGGGTTAGGGCTGGGGCCGCTCTTTTAGTGTGCTCGCTGCCAAGCTCTGGAACTCACTTCCTGTCCATATTCGCGCCATTCATGAACTTCTGACTTTCAGGAAGGCCGTTAAGACCTTCCTGTTTTCTTTGGATGCCTAGCACTGTCATGTCCTGTCCATTGGGTTGCTGGTGTGCCGGTCCCTTGTTCTAGAAGCGCTGGGACGCCCCTTTGCTGGGGCAGCTGTGCGCTATACAAATCCGGTTAACATAACATTATATATATATATATATATATATATATATATATATATATATATATATATATATATATATATATATATATTGGGCATAGTGATGATTGCTGACATGCAATAAAAGCAACTTGAAAAGTAGTGGATTTCGAGTGAGTGCGTTTTCAATTGATCCCTGGGCTCAGGGGTCACCTTGTTTGTAAATTACCGGCTGTCCTGCCGGAGAAGGTTCGCACCGCGCCACACGAGGAGCACCGACGTTCAGATCGAGGGCACCACAGGATTGATATGTATATTGGCCTCTAAAAATCATAAAAATGTTACTAGACCTGCAGTTCTAGTGACTTAAATAATCTACTCGACCTATTTGTAATGCTCTTGACTTCAAATGATGTGATCGTGGGCAAATAATTTAATTAATTGAGACACCATTTTCTTCATTATCATATATGAGAGCACCTGCAAATGTGGAAGTTCAGCATGTATGCTGTTCAAAAAACTTTTGTTTGATTTAATAGACTAAACTTTTTCCATATTTAATACAAATCTAGCCATTTATAGGATGCACATGACCCCTGATTAGCCTCGTAGTTCATTAAGAGCATTTTCATCAGGGCGGGGGCAGGAATGTTACTCAAATCATTTTTAAAAAGTATCACTTTTAGCAAATACATTACTAAAGAATGAAGTGGTAGCACTGTCATTTGTAATCAGCAGGTTTTTCACTGAAATGGCCACAAACGTTCCCAATGACATGCAGCATTACTGATAAAACTATAAAGTGTACAAACAATAGTGTTTAAAAAGAGTTTCTGCAAATGTCTTTTGCACATCAAGTAAAGTGTTCTTGTTTGTTTTATTCCTATTAAATTCTTTGTTTTGCTCCTATTAAATTTTTTGTTTGCATCACACTTCTTCATTACAAAAATGTGATTTTTTTTAGTTCCTGAGATATTTTGAAATATTTGTAATATTAATTTACAGGCTATTTACTTAAATGTTATCTGTCGGAGAAAAATAACTGACATCTTTAGACAGCTCACTTGACAAAAGCCTCTAATTCTAGTAAGAGAGAGAAAAATAAACCTCAATATACAAGAAGCAATTAGTTAAAAGACAAACTGACACTGGATCTCTTTCCTTGACCAGACAACAAATGTGTTATGATGAAAACAAATTTTAATGGCAACTTTCTGAATGTTCCTTCCCAGCTGAATTTACTCGTCAGATGGGTCTAGTAGGTGCTAAAAATATGTCGACCTGATAACATTTTACTCGCAATTGCGAGTGGGCGAGTAGATTCTTCGAGGATGGATATATATATATATATATATATATATATTTTTTTTTTTTTTTAATTTTGTTCGGACGGAAAGGTCCTCTGCGTGCTTATGGACATGTGCCCCTGCCCGAGTGCCCAACTGTACTGTTTACTGAATTCGTAGTGCTGATTTTTGGTGTCCTAGACAAACGCGGATCATGCACCATGGCATAGGTCTGTCTCGCTGATTGTGGTCCTATTGGACTGGAAGGGGGCGCCCAGAGCACTACCTTATAGCGATGGAAGGCTTCTGCCTTCACTAAGAGTTGAGCAGCATGTGCGCTGTGGTAACAGGATACTGTGTCGTTATCAGTAGGAATGAACAGGTTCTTCTAACCTATGTCACTGGCGTGAGCTCTAACAGCTCACTCAATCTTTTTAAAGATCCCCTCTAGTGTCCTTAACTCACCCTTGCTCTACATCAGTTAGATGTAAAGTGCTGCACAGCGCAGGAGTGATGACTGTACGCTGGATGTAGGTCTGTCTAAGAAGGGTACTGTACAAGAATAGAGCAGTGCTGTGCAGTGCATGCATGGTGAGTGTGTATAATGGGTGTATGCATACCAGAGAGGACAGTGATAGAATGTGCTGGGTGTATTTGTGCGTGCAAGAAGTACAATACATGTAGAATGAAGTATTGTACAGTATGTGCACAGTGAATGTGTGTGCTGGCACTGGGTGTGTTTGCATGTAGCACCCCATGCCAAAATACAGACTGGTTACAGAAGTGAGCAGTGGGGGTAAAGTGAATGTGTGTGCAGAATGAATGTGTGCCTGGGGTAGCACTATACATGGAGGTAACAGTACTGGACAGTGTGTGTGCTGGGTATGTACACTGAATGTGCCTGCAATGGTGCAAAAAATATGAAGGACACTGGGTTCCATTTTGGGAAACCCACGCTGGCAAGGTGAAGACATGGGGAGTAGAGGTTTCCCGCGCCCCCCCTCCCCCCCCCCCCCCCCCCCCCCCCACATACACACACACACCTCAGAAATTACAGATTTGCATTCCTGTGATCTGGGTGGGACAGACTGGAGAAGGGAGAGAGAGAGAGAAAGAAAGAGAGAAAGAGAGAGAGCGAGAGAGAGAGAGAGAGAGAGAGAGAGAGAGAGACCCACTTCACACTCCAAAAAGTTGCTCTTTGATTCAGTGATAGATCACAAGGAAGGGGCCTGAACACTTCGCAGGAAGGAGATGGGCTGATCAGGGAATCATAAAGAGTACTGCTGGGAACCCAGGATTAACCTTTTGATTTGCATCACTGTGGCTGACATCCTGGTGTGAACTCTAGTCACTCCCATTGCCTGTGTTGTGGGACAGTCCGCTTTGGATTCTCTCCAACTGTGGCAGATAGCCTTTCAAAAGGAAGAATAAGAGGAGAAGGGTGTACTTAAAATGAAGCAGAACCCCAACTTAAAACTTCTAAGGCGCAGACTCTCAATCACATTTGGGGTCTGGAACTGGACTATAAGAAGGGGGAGGTTGAGGCCCCTAAAAATAGGTCCTTTTTCAAGCAGCAAGACTGGCTGTGTGAGGAGGGGAAGCTCTGCAAGACTTCTGCCTATGACCAGGACTGGGGGCCAAGGTCCGTGCTAGGCGAGGGGACATCTACGGGGAAATCAAGACCACCTGCTCTGGAGCCTGGAGCACAAGTGGGTGCCTGCCTGCCAAGGCCAGTGTGCCTTGTGAAGAAGAGGAGAGCGTTGGAGGGGGCGAGGTCCAGTGGTGAGACCAACCGAGTGAAGTTCTGGTGTGAGGAGACTGCTGCTGCACTGATCAAGTCATCGCCCATGTGCAAATTCTAGTCGCGACCCCCATATGCCAGGAGAGGACTGCCATGAAGATAGCCATGAGCAGAGTGCCATGCTGGCGAGTGAAGCCTGCAAAATGCCTGTTGTGACAACCCTGTATGCCAGGAGGGGGCTCCTTGAAACGATCGCCAGAGTAGAAATGCCGAGGCCTGTGCAGCCTAGAGGCAACCCTGTATACCAGGAGGGGCCACCATGGTACGGACCCACATGTGGTTAAGGCCGGTAGAGGTGTGCCACAAGGATTGCTGAGGATAAGGATGCGACTCGTGAATTGTAAATCGATTGATTCATGGGTCATCACCGAACATCAAAGATAGTGCTGGAGTGCCACTGTGACCTAAAGAAGACACGCCTGGATCCCTACTGGGAGCATCAAAATGCAATCCATCTCCCTCACTGCCTCCCTCCCTCCAACCCCCAATATTTGGAAAGCATCAGACTTACCATGCAGAAGAAGCACCAGAGCACCACCAATCACTGCTGGAGCCGGCCGCGTGTGCTCAGGAGAGAGAGCGCCCACATGCAGGGTGCTGCTGCTTCTCTTGCCTGCAGCCGAATCTTCCACCAGGACCGGACCAATAATTTATTTTTGCAGGCCCAGGCAGAAAAAGACTGCCGGCCCCCTGCCATAAAAAATAATTTTGCACCTTTTTGGATTGGGAAATCACTTTATATCCTGTGTGGAGGAGCTGTCTGGGTAATACTTATGTGGTTCATGCCTGGGGGGTGTGCATGATTTGTTGTGTAGTCTCCTGCCACCAAGGGTTTGCTTTGATGTCTCGGAGTCTTGAGGTTCTTGGGGTTCTGTGTTATGAGCTGTTACCCATAAGAGCTGGGCGGACCGACTTTTTAGGTTTCTCCTGCACAGCGCTTGTACTGTGCTTGTGAAATCTATTGTATTAAACATATCTTAAAATGGGGTTACAACACCCCTTGCTTTTCATTTGCTCCTGTGCTTGTCACTTAGTTTTCCTCCATTTCTATTGGCTGCAGCATTTTGTTTCCTGTTGTTCCTGTGTCCCTCTGTGCTTCTCTTATCAGTTTCCAGGTGCCAAAGTACTGCTTTTATCCACTTCGAGGGACTTTTTCAGGTCCAGCCTAGGTAGCGCTTGTTCTGTCTCTAACATCTGCAAGTACTTCTTACATCCTGCTCTAAAGACAGTGCTACAGTAGGGAGAGGAGCCCTTCAGCTCACTGTGCAGCCACTCCGCTGACTACAGGAACTGATCGCCAGTAAACACAACTCACACAGCGTGTATTGTTTACATTGGTCCCCAGGGCCGGACTGGCCGTAGCGGGCACCGGGCAATCCCTCGGTGCGCCGCACTGGTGGGGGCCGGTTTTGGGCCCCAGGGGGCTGTTTTTGTTACAGGGCCGTTTTTGCAGCTAAAACGGCCCTGTCGCTAAATCAGCCGAAAACCGGCACTGGCAAAGTGCTCGGTGGCACCCCCAACCCCCCCGCATAGGGGGGGGGGGGGGGTTCAGGGGGGCGGCCGAGCACGGGCCGGTTTTGGTTCCCAGTCCGGCCCTGTTGGTCCCACAAGCACAGTGCAGCCGCTCTGCTGACTCCACAGCTCCTGCTCTACAGAAGCGGACTGCGGTACACAATACACACGCGTGTATGTATTGTTTACATTCTTGCCTCCGACACCTTGTGTTGAAGAGCTGGGACCGTAAAGTCTGTGTTAATATTTGCGTGTCTCCTTGATCAGCGACGGGGTCTCCGGGATGGTCGTGTGTGCACCTGCGTTTATGGACACCAGCCAGGCTGTAAGTCGGCGTTTCTTGTGAGCAGGATTTAGGGGCACTCTGCCTCATTATTTCTTCAGCAGTCTGGGACCTGCTTCTTCTTTTACCCTGCCTCAGGCAACTCCTCAGTTTGTTTAGTACCCCCAGGGGCAACCCGCTGTCCCCCCTCCCCCATAATAGGTTACCCAAATGACACACACAAGACAGTTGGTGTTGGGTAACACAATGCTGCAGGTTTATTACATAATTCCAGTATATGTAATGGGTGGGTTATCTTACGGGCGATCCAAGGGCAGGCAACCAACTGGGTCGCCTGCCCGCCTGATGAGCCGGGCAGCGCGGGAGCGTTGCCCGCCGTTGCTGCCCCCCAGGTGATTCTTTCTACGATCACGTGCCGTTGGAAATTCTACTCACGCCCCCCCTCTCGGGGCGGAGCGTCGCATAGCAAACCCCCGGTTGTTCAGGCCCACAACCGCCCGCAGGACTAGCGGGGCGCCGACACGGCTTCCGGGACCTCCCTTGAGGCTCCTCGGTTTTGGCTCAGGCACCCCCTATGGTGCCGCGCAGAGGGCTAAATAGCCTCCCCCCTCACCCCAGGGCCAGGAAGTGACACGCCTTGCGCGTCACTTCACTTCCGGCCATCCCAAGGAGGGGGGCTCCGGACTGCGACCCCGCCCCCCCCCCCCCCGGTGGGGAGGGGAGGGGTGACCGGTGCCCCGGGGGCACTAAGGCGCCGACCGCCGATTGGCCCCCTGCGGGGGCCGCGGTCAGCGGCATTCTCACTGGCTCCAGCCATGTTCCTTCTGTGGGATGTTCACATTTATTTTGTCAGACTCTCATGTTTGGGAGATAGCGTTTCTTTCCAATAGGGAAGAATGTTGGAAAAAAAATTCTCCTTCATTGACCCCCTCTCACCCCTTTCCTCTCCGGTGCACAGCGGTAAGTAGCAACAGCAACAGGAGTGAAACAAGCTCCCCCTTGAGCTCCGGTCACTTTCCCCATTCAGACTTTTCACAAACAATTGAAAACTTTGCTTTATAATCAAGCAGCTATTCGTTTCTTGGAACCCGCAGGCTTTTAGTTTTTCTTTCTTTGTTCTGTTCTTATGTTTGATACAATAGCGCCATAATGTTTCGGTGTATGGAGCACGCTATAAGTATTAAATAACCTTATATAATATATACCCTGAGACATTACGTTCATTTATTTAACTCGTGTTTGAAATATTCCCTTCCTCGGATATGCATGGACTGATCTTCTCAGCGGTATTCTCATATTCACTTTACACATTCAAAACGGGAAAAATCTTGCATGCTTTCATTTCATTTCCTGTTAGGCTTACTAAATAAAAATAAAGGCTTTCCAAAAGTCTTACGAAAAGTAGCACGCAAAAATGTTATTCTTCATTCGACGTCCACGCGACAGAATGTATTACTAATCAGGATAATATAATGGCAATCAGTGCACAACGGAAATTAATAATGAATGCATTTGCAATCTGTATTGATTTTGCATGAGAGTCGAGGAAAAATAAACCAGGCAAGTAAGAGGAAATTTTACTTGCCCAATGTGGTGTCCAATTTGGCCAATTGGACATTAAGATTTCAATCTGGATGATGGAATCCTCCTATCCTTAAAAACCAATTGCTGAGGCTCTCACTCAGAAAGATTCCTCACTAAAACAAGCACCTTCCCAGTGAAGAGTCCAACCGGGCGGTGGATTCCCTCCAGATTACTCCCATTGCCCAACAGGCCGCTTGCATGGAAATCAACAACACTACATCTAGCTGTCCTCCTCTACTTCACTGTCCTGAAGAAGACCCGCTCTGACGCTGGCTCAATAACGCACGTTGCTGGGTTGAAACATCGACTCCCCACATCAATCCATGTCCTACAGTTTCCTCACCCCAAAGTTGGAATATGATTCGTACTAGGGAGCTTGAGATTACATTGTATAAGGACGGATGTTCATTGATTCACGCATTTTATTTTGTTGCAATCTTTCCTTGCTGTATATATATTTCAAGCACAATATCACCAGGTCACCTTTTCCACTCACCCACCAAAAGTCACCCACTTGTTATTGTCATTTGCTGCAATGTTTGTGACAGCCATATATATAAAAAAGAATAATATACTGATTGTTTAAATTGCACAATAACATTCTCGGTGTGTTTCTTGATGCATATCAATTATGGCATGCTAAGTAATTGTTAATCCTACAGAACCATCTGCAGATTGTGGTGTAATTGCAGCAGTCCCAGTCCACCCACAAAGGGCACAGCTCATACATAAACAAGGAGTCAGGTGGTTCTTTTCATGAAAGAAAAATCCCATGAATAATAATAATCAGGACTGCACGGAGCCATTGTTGGGATGCTCCAACTGGAAAGCCTTCCAACCACTACTGCCAATGAATGCCAACCGGTGCTTTGGTTACGGTACAGTCTAAATCTGGTGCATTAGCTATAGACGTTTGAAAGAATCTCGTGCAAACGTCCAGAAAACAACATATTAATCGCCTCAACATTAACATACTACAAAGACGCGTTTCTACCACGAACAAAACAGCCCGTCTCCAGGCTTTGACGCGTTTGCTACAAAAGCTGATGAAACACCCAAAGCTTTTTAAGAGGAGGCCCGAAGGACTTCCCTCTGTTTGCCTCGCTCAGTACAAACATCATTTTGTCTCTAATTAGGGGCTTTGTGTTCCTTTACATTATACAAAGAAACAAAGCTGAGAGGACGCTACGAGTTGTGAGTTGACCAAACGTCCTGAATCTTTTTCACTGATTCCATGCATTCAACGTTCAAAACACCAGCATACAAGTGACCTCAGTGGTTGTACCAGCCAGCAAATGTTACAAGCTTCTTGGACTACACGTGTTCAGATAGTACAAGCTCGGGCCAAAGCCTCGTCCTTCTATGGCCCATATGTGGGAGAGGATGTGGTCCGTCGGCTAGACTGCCGACTTAGGTGCAGGAAACCAGGGTTCGAGCCTCGGGGTCGCGTCCATATCCTGTGATTCTGGGCAAATCACTTAATCTCGCAGTGTCTGAATATGTAATGTAAATACGGTGCTCAGGTACAGCGCTTCAATACCTTCGGGTCGAGTTTGCGCTATATAAAAGATGCAAAAATAAAATACAATGGGTAGTGACGCAAAGCATCAATTATTTCATTATTTGATTAGTACATTTTTGTGTAGCGCAGATGTATCTCGCTGGACGTCGGAGTCTCTGTATTGTAGGATGGCTTAACAGCAAGGCAGTTTCATATTTGGAATGAGTTGGGTGCATGTTCTGTGTTTGGTGACAGTGTGCACTGTTGAAAGGTGGTTATATCTGAGCAGCAAGCCCTTATCTCAATGTGCCATGCTGACAGCTAACAATAGTTATGCAAGATTCCTCCCTGTATTTTGCTTTTATTAAATTGCTCATGGTACACAATTTCATAAACTTGGAAATTTGGACAGGGTGAATTGGAGGAAACAATTGATCATTGTTTTAATTAGATTTTCATGAGAGGTAATCTTTCCGTATTATAAAAATGTATTCTGCTGCACAACATATACCTTTCACCTACTCTCAGACACCGCTCGCCCTGCACTCACCCACCATTTACCATGCACAGTCACCGTGACATTGCACAGGAAGTGAGTTACTGCTCACCCACCACTCACACAGTGCTGACTCTGCACTCACACACCATTGACACACCTCTCATCCAGCACTCTCATTCCTCTCACCCTCCACCCACACCTTTCACCCTGAACTCAAACCGCTCATCCTGCACTTATGTTATTGACATACTGCTTACCCTATAATTGCACACCTCTTACCTTGTACATGGTAATATCTCACCCTGTACACTCCCACAATTCTCATTCTTCTCTGAACACACATCACTCACCATACATTGAGGCACTTTCACCCTGCACCCAGACCTTCATTTATGGACCACTCATCCTGCACAGAGAACACTCCCCCCTATTCTCCCTGCACTCATACACTGCTCCCACCCCGCTTATTAATACCATAGGCGAAATCTAATGCATTTACCAATGCTTGTTACATCTGCTCTTGATATGGTCGCTTGCTTAAACCTGCACACACCTCCCCTTAAAAAAACAAGCATTGGCATAGCCAATAGGTCTCGCCGTTGGGACCTTATAAGTGTTTAGTTATCCAGCACAATATCCTTGGTGCAACAACATCAAGTGTTGCATGGCTAAACACTTATAAGGTCCCAAAGGCGAGACCTATTGGCTATGCCAATGCTTGTTTTGAGTGAGTGGTTCGTGCAGGTATGCCACTGTGAGGTAGAGATGCTGCAAGTGCTTTTACAGGAGCCCCTGTGACACTGTGCCTCTTCAAAATGTATCTTGGTTCTGGTGTAATACTTCTAGCCCCTATTCCCGTCTTCTCGCACCCAATGTACACTTAAATGTCCCATGTACAGCCGGGGTTGACACTACTATTACCCCTGCTCTCCAGTGACACTTTACCTGTCATGGGTGGTGGTGGTGGTGGACATGGTGGTGGTGGACGTGGTGGTGGTGGTGGTGGACGTGGTGGTGATGGACGTGGTGGTGGACGTGATGGTGGATGTGGTGGTGGTGGTGTTGGCGGTGGACGTGGTGGTGGACGTGGTGGTGGTGGTGGAGGTGGATGGGGTGGTGGTGGACGATGTGGTGGTGGTGGTGGACATGGTGGTGATGTACGTGGTGGACGTGGTCATGGTGGTGGACCTGGTCGACGTGGTGGACATGGTGGACGTGGTGGTGGTGGTGGACGTGGTTGTGGTGGACATGGTGGTGGTGTTGGACGACTATTGGGTAGGAGGGTGCTGGCAGAATGCGGAAGGAGAGTAGGATCTCGAAGGGGGCACATGGGAGAGCAGAAAGAGGCCGAATATTATCCGGGTTCTCAGTTCTAACATATTTATTCAAAGTATTGGTTTCTAAAGGCATTTGATTCTTGCTGAGAAAAGAAACTTAATCGGCCCTTCAAACACTGAAATAAATTTCTGTTTGCAGGCTCATATATTCGTTCTAGTCAAGCGTGTCTGTGCACTATAAAATATAATGCTTTGAGTATTGCCTACCATTCCGCAGGCAACTTTAAGAGTATACAAGCTAACGGCGAATGCCGCCTGTCAGAATACAGAAAGTTTGAAGACATTGCGGAAATTGTTAGACCAAAACCACAACTAGTTTAACAGCATAAGTCTTATAATTTAAGAATTGGGAATCTGAATGTGTTCAGTTGAAGGATGGGGCTCCAGAGACACACAGCATACCACAACAGTAGCTTTGTACAGGATAAGAAACTTCAGTTTTATCCATAATGGGTGCTCCTTATACCAGGGAATAGGATATGAAACTGAACGTAAGTGCTCAAGAGTAATATACTAAAAGACTTATCTTAAGAAAGCGTCATGAATGGGTATAACAACTTGCAGCCGTAGAGAACGTGTCATGAAGCATACATGTATTGAATGTATGAAAGAAGGAAGAAAGCTAGCATAATACCAAAAGCAAATGACCTCTTCTCCAATTACTTCATCACAAGTGTTGTATAAAGTAATCTTTGAATTTTAATCTGTTTCAAAGGGTTTGCTATAAGTACAGAATGAGAACAATTGTTCAGATCTAAAACTGTCAAAAGTATCTAGAGGGTGCTCATGCATGACGTATGATTGATTTTGCCCCATTCCATCCCTTTTTACCATCGCAGATACACTTAATTGTCCAACATGAGATTGACTAACCCCACTGTGTCCATGTTCTTGTAGCAGTAGCCCATCCGACATGTTACGGACTCTGCCCATCCTTTCCAACTATCTAGCACCACAAACTCAGAAAGACTACCACATTTCCCCTTTGACCAGCAGTCTCCTTTCCATTCTTATCTTTTTCTCAAGCCTCTCTACTTTGCAATTTGTTTGACATGTTTGTTTTCTTATCTTTCAACAGGTGAGAAGTGGATGGGGCCTGTCCTACCAGGGCAGAAGGCTCTGCTGTAGAGGCCAGATCCAGGAGAAGAAACTGTGATCAATATAAAATCAATCAGTTGAAGATAGCTTGGCGAGTATGGTGGAGAGGTGGGAAATGGGCCTGGTCGTGTCAAGGGGTTGAGTGCTGGATTTAGAAGAGGTATCGGTATTAACAAGGCTTCAACGGGCTGCAGAATATGAACCGAGACAGCGGAGCCTGCCATCAGCCCCCAGCTTCCTGCCCTAAGAGGAAGGCAATAGGCTGTCTGTCCATTGAGAGGAGAATTGAATTAAGCCAGCTGACTGGGACATGGAGGATTACAAGCTTGTATATAAGGAGGTGTACACTGTTATGATTGAGTTCTATGAAAGCTGATGCAGAGCTCTCCATACAGAAAACATTCTCTTAAGTGAACACAGCAGCTCCTAGGCAAGAACTGAGAGGGCCTTGGAGCTGCTGCCCTCACTGGGTCGCCTGTGGCTTCCTGTCATTGCCCCACTCTAGTCCTGACTCTGCACTCATCACATCCATCAGGCTTACAGCAATAATCCTCCCTATGGGTTAAATGAGCAGCTCTCGCATTGATACATGCTTCATTGACTGGTTGCTTCCCTCCTACCATTCTGTGCCCCGCTCTTTCCGGGCTTGATATTGAATGCAGGCTTGCATTGACTGGTGCACATTGTTAAAGTTTTAATTGTGCTTGGGTGATCAAAAAAGTTTAATTAAAAACAGATTGACTTTGGAGTCTTCTTTGGGTATGACCTTGATGTATACATATATGCTTTTGAATGAGGTATGCGTGATGCGTCAGTGGCTGTGGAGTGGAAGCGTGGCCTTGGAGCCCTTATTCTCTTGCAACCAACGCTCCGTTCACCTCTGTTGCACCCAAGCCGGATAGAGCATCACTCCGAAGCATGAATCTAAAAACTCTGTGGCCATGCGCTTGAACCACTGGACAGCCAGCCATATCATTGTGTTACCTATGCACCAACCTCAGCTCCCAGCAGCCGTTTGTGAATTGGAATCTCTGACTAGCAAGCTCTCTTTGAGATTTTTATTATCTTTCTGTATCGCGCCAATCTGCCCTAGATATTTCACAAAATTGATTATTTTTGGTTTTCTTTTCTAAACAAATTTTTCTCTTTGTTACTGAATCGGACACAGCAATGTAGATCTTTGGAGCCATCAGTAGGCATGTAATGCAGAGAAGAGGACCACACCTTCAGTGTGTAGTTTTCTTTAAACATTTTCTTTATTATTTGAAATGTATTTCAATACCATACATTCTACACTTCAAGGAGAGGAATATTTAACAAATACAGAATGAAAATATAAAGCAGTTAAACTAATCATTTACAGTGGTCATGAATACCTCCAATGCGAGCGTTTTTCCCCTGTCTCAAGCGCAAATGGATCTGGTGTGCAGAATGCTCGTCTTTTACTTGGTTCATAAACAAGAAATGATCCAACATAAGTCCTTGCCTTCAGTGAGGGTTTGTTGTGCCCTACCTTTGCCTAGCCAGAGCTGCGTCCGCCTGCCAGGGCTGTGGAGCTCTCCCGTAGCTGCAGAGGATCCAGTTAGACTGTGCTTGCGATTGCAGGATTGGCAGCCTGCGTTTCCGTGGTTCTCTGTGCCATGTTTCTCCCATAGCGCCTAGTCCATCACATTTTGGGGGTATTGGAGTCCTCTTTGTTTGAAAAGCGATCTCACAGTTCATGTGACTCATTGAATCTTTCTCTCCGGTGGTAAATCTGGATGTCATCTAGGTAGTATAAAGCTTCGGCCTACATTTCTTTTTATTTGGACGCTGGATACTAGTCTCTGATAGGGGTAGCGCTCTTCCCATGGCCTTTGCTCAATCTCTGTGGTCAGCTTAGAAGTCCAAAATGTCTTGAAGATGTAGACAACTAAAAGCCACCTGGATAGGAATGGTGGGCATTGCTCTCTAGATCAAAAGAAAGGTTCTTTTTGTGCGGACTTCCAACCATTTTGCAAAACTTTTTATCAGTGGTAGGTAGGATCACGGTCTCAATCTTTGGCAAACTTCCTATTGATGTTCATGGAGATCCCCTTCCATCAAGCCAGTACTTGCCCTCTCAGGGGAAAAAAATGTCCAAGACAATGCCCGAGTCATATCTGTCTATCCTCATTAGAATTCTCTCTAAATCTAGTGGTTTTTTTTTCAGAAAGTCCAAATAAATTTGGGGAGCCTTTGGATGAACCCGTTTGCTTCTAAATATAACACTGTACGATCTGTGTGTTGTGAGACATTGGAATATCCCAAGGGCTGAGAGAGTATGTGTGTATATGGTATTTCTATTCTGCAACCTAGCCATAAGGCAGCCGAGCACTGCACATGGTCAAATGCAAGCTTAACGTCTGTGTGCAATAGGAGAGGGAGCTGGGTTGTGGAAAGTTAATGCATTGTTATGTAGTGCGCTTTATAGGGGTGTCTTCAACTCGTTCCTAAATTGTAGCAGCTGTGGGACAGTCTTGATGCATATGGGGATCTTGGGGGTATAGATGGAAATGGCCAGATGTCTTTTTTTTCTTTTTCTTTTTTACACTTCTTTGTCTGCAATCTGATAGTGTCCTGGCTGCGGGTGTGCCGAGAACCACCCGAGCTGGTGAGCTTGTCTGCAATAGAAGCGGGTTGCTTTATGTGGTGGCTTTGTAAATGAGGCAGCTGGATTTGAGGATGATGCGAGCCGGCGGGGGGGAGCCAATAGAGTTCCATCAGGATGGGGGTGTTATGATCATATTAGGATGGGGGTGTTATGATCATATTTTTTTGGCCCTGGTTGAGATGTGCTGCAGTATGTAGAGTGAGCCATAGGGGTGCCACTGTGAAGTCTGTGAGGCAGTTCACTTTCTACTAGAAAATGTTTATCTTTCTTTAGAAGAGAGGGCTGGTACCAGGCAGTCTTTGTGTTTTTGGTCATGTGTTCCTTGAGGGAGAGGTTGGTGTCCAGAGTGAATCTAAGTGATTTGGCATTCGGGGGGAGCCGTCCAGGATCATGTCACTGAGGCAGGTTTGTGCTTTATTGTGTTTGTTGTTCTTGAAAAATAAAATGAATTGTCTTGGTTGGGTTGATCTTCAGGTGGGCGCTGGACATCTAGGTGTGGATGATGTGGAAGCAGGGTTTGAGGCGATGGATGTCTGAAGCAGAGGAGACTTTCATTTAATGTTGTATATCATCGGCATATTGATGAATCTTGATTCTGTTATCTGTACTGCAAGTAGTGCGCCAACCGGCTCCATGTAAACATTGAGGATGTGTGGAGACCGCATGGAACCCTGCGGGGACTTCATATGTGAAAGACATCTTTTGTGACCAGGAGGTTCCCAAAGTAGATACTCTCTTCTTCCAGTGGCATCAATGTTTGTGGTTTGCCTTTGCCCCATTCTGCCTTCTGCCCAAGCTTGTACACTAGATCAGGAGGGCGAGGTCTTCATTCTTTCTGATGCCTTCCTTCTGGCCATTCAAGACATGGTTGCCACTTCTTTAAACGATGACAGACAGGGCGAAGTGGCCTCCTTTATTGTCCTATTTAGCACTGCAGTGGTCCGCTTGTCTATCAGCTAGCTGTGCCATTTACAGTTGTCATCTTGGGGCTGATGGCAAGGCATTTTGTAGTTGTCATTTCTAATGCACCCTGGAGTTGGGAGGCATACTCTGAGCTTGCGGTTGCAGCATTGGAAGTCCTTCTGCTCCTATTGGTCGGCTCTCAATATTTTGCCTCCTAGTTGTAATTCCTTTAAATTGTGTATTTGTTTTGCATTGTGGTTTTGGGTTGGGGCTGGCTACTTCTTCTTTTCGTGCTTAGCTGGCAGCCATCTGTTTATATACAGTCTTTAGAAACACGTTCCTTAATTGTGATTGATTGATTGGCTTTATTTCGATACATAAAATATCTTAAAAGCAGTTCAACAGTTAAGGAAAACAACAAATAAAGCACATTCCCAGAAAAAAGAAAGAAAATAAAAATAAAAAAGAACAATAACTTAATAAATACAATTAATACAGTTAAAATCAGAATTAAATTGATACGGAAAGCCTTTTTGCACGAATCAACCAAGTCCACTTTAAAAAGTTTGACACACCACAAACCACCAAAGTGGATGTGTCGGACAATAAAATGCGTAGGGCCACAGTGTGATAGCGAGTTCCCAACTGTCTACAAAGTGGTTTGAGCCAGCGCCTCCTGGGCGAGCAATAGTCAGGGCATTCAAAAAGAATATGTGCCACCGTCTCGACCCGGGTGGAACAGAGGGCACAAAAGGGAGAGGGCTGTGGGGACAATTTCCACCGGGATATCAGGTCACCTACAGGTAGAATCCCTACTCTAAATTTGAAATGTAGAGCCCTATCAAATGGAATGGAAATCCTATCGAGATAGGGTTCGTAAGCTACCACGTCTTTAATCCTCAAAAAGGCTACAGTTGACTTACATAGGCGTGGATCGACAGTGAGTTTGGTCGAAACCCAATCCCAGTACAATTTCTTTAAAGTGGCATTAGGAGGGGCAGATCGAGTAACCCAAGCTTCACCTAAGCCCAACTCCCCCAGAAGATGTTTAACGTCCCTCAACCATTTAATCCTATACCAGCCCCCCATTGACATCAACTCGGACAGTCCCTCCGCATAGGAGGCTAATTCGGGCACCCTCCACAAGCGGGCCCACAGGAGCAAGGGACGAAGTCGAGCTTGGTCCGCAATTGATCTGCAACCTAGATCCAGCAACCCTGGAACTGTGGGTGTGCTCAAAGGGAGAGCCATCAGCTCTTTCAAAAATTTGCTCTCCGATTTTGCAAGTACATCGAGATTATTTGTACCCCACAACTCCGCCCCATACAAGGCAGCACTAACCCCTCTAGCTTTATAAATCTCCACAGCTGGGGCAATAAATTGTTTTGTGGAAGAACGATGTTCCCTAAGCAACACACCACCCACCCTTTTGTGGTTAAGGAGCATCTTGTGAATGTGCGGAGTCCAACTCATAGAGTCGCTAAGGCGGATTCCCAGGTAGTCGAACTCTGATACCCTCTCCAAATGAGCAGAGTTCAAGACCGGGAGGCGCCCCAGTTTCCTAGGAGGATTCAAGATCAAATATTTGGTCTTGTCAACATTGATCACCAATCCCCTAAGGGAACAGAACTCCTGGAAGCGGTTAAGAAGTTTTTGGAGGCCCTGGGGGGTCTTTGCAATAAGGAGGGTATCATCTGCAAAGAGCAGTGAGGGGATCCGAGTACCCGCCAGGGAGGGTGCATCAGCAGGTTCTTGTAGCAAATACTCAACCACACCATTCACATAGAGAGAGAATAGGGTGGGAGCTAACACACATCCCTGGCGGACACCCCTACTCACTGGAATTCTGTCAGTTTTCTCCCCATTCTTACCCCACCGCACCTGCGCATAATTGCCTGTGTGTAGTTTTATCAAGAGTGATAGGATATAAGAAGGCACCCCCAAACCCTGCAAGACCCTCCACAGTTCCTCCCTAGGTACCAGGTCAAAGGCAGTCTTGAGGTCGATAATGGCCAGATAAAGACTGCCCTTGCCCAGCACCACCACCTTCCAATGCAGGAGCGCCAGTCTGAAGGCTTGCTCAATGGTCCCGGTTCCAGAGCGAAAGCCAGCCTGGAAATCTGACAGGATCTTATTATCGTCCACCCATTGGAGGATCCTCCCCAGAATCACCTTCCCTGCCACCTTTTGGGATGAATCAATAAGGCTTATGGGCCTATAGTTAGCGGGGTTATCCCGACATCCCTTCTTGAATATCGGGACAACCTCCGCCCCTTTCCAGGATTCAGGTACAGGTGCTCCCCCCATAATAGCATTCAGTAGAGTGGAAACCAACTTCCCCCATTGCTTAGGATTGGCACGTAACAAGTCACCGGGTATCCCATCAGGCCCAGCAGCTTTTAGGGGGACCAGGGACTTGATTACGACCTCCACTTCTCTGTCAGTAAAGGCATCGGCCTCAGTGTCCCCTGAATCGACCACCAGAGCAAAGGAGTCATTAAGGACCCCCTCGGCAGGGGTATAGAGGGACAAGAAGTGGCTAAACCAATTCTGAGCTGGGATATTACATGTCATCAATGTGCCAACAGGTCTATCCCTGGTTCTTACCAAACTCCAAAATCCCCTAGCATTCCTGTCCAAGCTTGCAGCCAAGAGGTCCGCCCAGAACTTCTCCTCCCCCTCTCCTTTTGCTACCTTTAAGGCCTGGGAGTAATCTTTCCTTGCAAGCCTAATTGCAACCTGGGATTTAGATTTGACAGCCCCTACCAGCGCTTTTTTCTTGACTCTGCATTTTTTAGTAAACCAACCCTGCGTTTTGGGCAGCAACTTCCTGTTGTTAGCACGAGGAGCCATGCTAGGGGAAATAAATAGGTTGCTCAGCGCCCTAGATAAGTCGCAGAAGGTCAGCGTGACCTCCTCTGGCGATCGGGTCAGCGACTCCAATTTGCACTGTGATGCAGCCAGGAGTGCCCCTATATCTGCCACTTTCTCCTCAGACATGATAAGCTTAGCCCACTTCAGCTGTCTACCACAATTAGATGGGAAAACTTGGTGGGGGTTTGGAGCTATGTAAGATGATAATCCCCCCTTATCAGTTAACCACTGGGGAAAGAGGGCGAGTGAGAGGAGATTATGATCACTCTCAGTGGTCGGTATGATCCCCATATCCTTCAGGATGCTCCATAGACTTACGTCAAGAAGAATATAATCTATTCTAGACGTATGGTTTGGCCTATTATAAGTATGAGCTCCCACTAAATCAGACTTTGACCTCCCATTAACAGCCCTAAGGTCAAATTCCATGTTGAGGGAATTAATCTGTACCGCCACTTGGGTCCACCTCTTGATAGGAGGCAGTGCTAGGGCAGGAATCCCCCTCCTGGAGTCCTCCTCACCATTTCCCAATGTATCGTCCAAGCCCAAAGGCTCGAACGTACAATTCAGGTCTCCTGCCACCAAGATGCGAGATTTGTTGGGGCGCTGCCTGAGCAAACCTTCTAATAGGGATATTGTGGCCGATTGTATACCACCCTTCGTGCCTCTGGCATAGATGTTAAAGATGTCCAGGAGGAGGCCACCCCGTGCACCCTTTATAGTAATATTGAGGAGATCGGGAGAGTTGGTGGGGTGCTGAACCACCTGACAATCGAGAGCGACATCAACCCATATGAGGAGACCACCCGAAGGGCGTCCTTTCCCTAAGACAGGGGGGACAGCGGGAACAAAATATGTCGAATATCCTACCTTATGGCAGGGCTCCCTGCACCATGTTTCTTGAAAAATGCAAATAGAGTAACCCTCCACAAGGGCGTTCCAGTCTGGTAGTCCCAGCTTCCTCGAGATACCCGCAATGTTCCAGCTAAAAATCTTAAAGTCTGGATCCGCCACAACCGGCTCCCTGCTGGGCTCAGTGTTTAGTGCCCCCACCGTCAGATCTATAAAACGTAATCTACCGCCCCCACTTAGTCTTCCTACGAGCAGGTTAATATTCTGTGATGGGTTAGTGGCTTCGTCTAACTGAGAGGGAAGAAAGGCATTGCTTTCACCCAACTTATTTAGCACAGGAACATCACCTGGGCTTAGGACCCTGATGGACACCCTATGGCAAGTGTCGGTTCAATATCCCGACAGCCCCCCATAAGACCCGGGCCAGGCTGCCGGTTGGAATAATTGGGGGATGACAGGATTCTCGGGATAAATAGGGTTATTGCTCCAACCCTCACCAAAATGTACACCATTATAATTTGCTGCAGTTCTAGGGTAAAAATAAGATAAATCTACTACACCAATTACATACTTTTGATTGCAAATAGTTTGAGCAACCCTATTGTCTTTGAAGTTTACCACCACACAGTCTCCTTCTAGGTGCTTACGACCATAACCTACCCACCCTACCCTTCTCACTCCAAGGATCAACCCATCTAGACCCCTAGGAAGAGGTCTATTGGTCTTTAACCAGTGCATGGTTTTATTTTTCAAAGCCTGGTGGGATTCATAATGATCTTCCTTCAAAGTGGGTATGTTAGTAAGTATGGTGACATACGGGTGACACTCGGGGGGCAGATTCACCGGTGGAAAAGCTGGAGCCGCTTTGGGGGAAGATTCTTCTGGCTGGGTTTCTCTGGGGAGGTTAGTACAAGTTCTGATCGGGTGGGCTTGATCGGGACCATTGCCTTTGGCACTCCCATTCGAGGTTCCCTTATATTTAAGAGGTCCCTTCCTACCCGGCAGCTCAGCCCGAATAGGCTTCTTTACCGGGACTTTAAGAGGCTTAGGTACACTCGGTTGTGCTAGGCCCAATTGACTAGTACTGCCTGAGGTATCCGCAACCTGTGCAGCGGGTGCATTAGCCACAGCCAACATATTTACAGTGTTTGCTGTAATTGAGGTGGTAGGTGTGGACTGTGAGGATGCAGGAATCATCCGGGTGCCACTATCCCCTCCCTGTCCATCCTCTCTGATTTTAGAATGCAGTTTGATAAGGGTTTTTAGAGATAAAAAATTATCCAAGGTTGCCTGTTCGAATCTGTCCAACCTCTCTCCCAACCCTTTTACTCTCTCCACAATCGGGGACAATAATGTTATCATCAGATCTTCGAATTGTGTAATTGTTACAGAGTCATTAGATGGGGCTAAATGATAGTCTGATGTTGGATCTACACAAGCTTTCTCAATCATATGACCTGAGTGATCACCCCCCTTTTCCGACCCGGGGTGTTTCGTGCCCAACACCTCACCCGCTTTAGTTCCTATTCCCCTGGCACCATGCTTCCTTGGTCTCTTATAGAGTTTTGGGAAGCTGCCTTTACGTGGGCTAGCAATCCTTTTCCTTTTAGTAAAAGTTGGATTCTCGGATACCGTCAATGGTAAGACAGGTGGCTATGGGATGTTAGCTTGGATAGTAGGAATAATAGGACGGGTTGTGAGGACGGCGAATTCACTAGAGCATGGGTCAAAACTGCTACTATCAACGGGAGGGGGAATAGATATGGCTGCCAAGCTCTCCAGCCTATCTATACTGGCCCTGAAAGATGCAACCCGTATATGCTCCAGTGGAGGGGGTGTAATTGAGAGAGGATCTGGACTACATACAGGCGAGGTAACAAACGCCAGGGAACCCAATGAGGACCGCTTCGACGGAGGAAGTTCTTGGGAGAGACGCCGCTCTGTCATTACAATCTCCTTCTCTATGACAGCAGCTACCCGTGTAATGAACTGATCCATAGTGCCTATAATACAGCTGGCTCCACCCTCTCCTCCTCTCCTGAGGCTCTTCCCTGAACGGGTGGACATTAACACAGGCAATAGTGGTAACCAGATATTAATGGTAATAATAGACCCCTATATGTCTACAGATACAAATGTTATCAGGGGGGTGGCCCGACCCGGCCCTGGACGGCCCCGGACTGCCCGCCCTTTGCCCGGGCTTCGCTCCAAGCTTCGACCCGCGCGCGACCCGCGTTCGCGGACTTGAGTGTGCTTAAGAACGTATACGCTGGGGGCGTGGCTTGCAGGGAGAGCGGGCCAGGTGTCAGCTATTGGCCAGGCAGGGACTCCTGGGAGATGGAGTCCCTGCAGTAACGCTCGCAGCCCTGCTGCACTGCCACAAACCTCCCCAGCTGCCGTAGAGACTACAGGTACTCCCCTAATTTTTACCGTGAAGCGGGACCCGCAAAGCGGGTCCGGCGAACAGTGATGACAAGTTCAGCAATTAGGTCCAGGCACAAAATTCCTAGGGATGAGGGTCCACTTGCCCAGGGTCCAAGTAAAGCACACGTTCCTTAATTGAGAGCTATGCATCTCCTGTTTTAAGAGTTTGAGCTGGCTTGTCTTAGAATTTGGCCTGTTTCATTTTATGTTCTAACCCTGGTCCTTATGGGCCCTAACAAATGCTACTTTTCAACCTTTAGTTGAGGGGCCCTATGAATGTTTTGACCTTCAAGAGGCTTTTTCGGTTGCCTTTCTGTTGTGTGAGATTGTAGTCCTTTGGTGTAGGGAACATTGTGTAAGATTCTTCTCTGATGGACAGGTGTTGAAGTCTGCTCCTCTTCTTACTGCAATTGTGTTCTGTTTTCACCGGTTTCAGGACGTTGTTGATCTAGATTGGCTTCTGGGGGTTGCTGATCAAGCCCATCAGATTTATTTGCCCCAGAACATCGTATTCCACTCGCATTAATGCTCCGTTGGTGTCTTTTCCACTCTACTGTGTAAAAGGGTTTTGCTCTTTGGGTGCCTGTATTCAGATTTTCTGTCTGACCTGTATTAAATTTGTGTGGCGTATTAAATTTGTGTGGCGTGCACTGTCAGTGTCTGACTTTTGTCTGGACACCCACTTTCTAAATAATACCTCCTCATTTGTAAGGACTCTGGGTCCATGAGGGGTAATGCCCGAATTACTTATCGGTAATCTTCATTTCACCCTGTTTTGCTTTCTTTGTTGCAGTCACAGGCAGGGTGGGTGTCCAGTAGTCTGATGATTCTTCTGACTTGATGTTTTCAGGAAGTACATTGAATGGAGGTCCCTTGTAAGAGGTAGCTGCACCTGGGTGAAGTTTATTCAAATGTTTTATTCTAGCTATTTGTGCGTGGAGGGTAACTTCTACTTGGAACAAGAAGGTCCCCTGCATAGTGTCAAGATGTGCACCTCTGCCCTGAGTAATTGAACTGTAGTTCTAACGGGTATCCGTTTTTTGGTGCCCCTGGCATGCAGGACTGTTGTGTGTGCGCAGTGAGGCATAGACCCAGAATGTGGCTTTCTACGCAGCACACTACGATGAGGTGAGAGTTTAGAGGGAAATATGGTAGAAACCTTTTCTATGTGATACGTTTTAAGTTGAAGCCCAAATAGGGACACTCGAGTATAGCGTTCTTCACTTGAGCTATGTGATGTAGGGCGGTAATTATCGAAGAGTAAAGGATGCATATCTTCAATGGCTGCTTCAAGTGTGGATCCATCAAGCAACTGCATTGTAAAAGCAGTGAAAAGCGTTTTCACCTGTGCTTGCCTTTAAGGGTGCAGAGGGCACTGCATGGGAGCAGTGTCTCCTGAAGAGCTTTCTATCAAGGAGGCTATTTTTATTCATCAGGCCAGGTAAAAAGGAGTGGAGAGCACAATTATCTGTGCTTGCACCAAACATAGGCTCCAGAATGTTGGGGGGGGGGGTGGGGGGGGTTAGGCTCTTACGTAAGAGTTACAAAATGATGCCCCTGAGCCACATCCACCCTCAGGATGGAGCTGTCCAGTTCTGTCGCACCAGGCAAACTATGTATACTAGCATGCATCGCTCCTCCGGCTCGGTCTTGCCACGGTCCCTATGTGCTGCAGATCCACCCAGTTCTACACCGCCCGGTCACAGTGCTTTCCTCTGCGTATGCTAGTGGTTTAGGGGCCACACCACTAACGAGAGGGTGCAACCCCGCGCGAAGGAGTAGTACCAAATGAGCAGGTCTCCGTGCCTTGAATGAGGATCTTTGTGAAAATGAAGAATACAAAAAGAGGGCAGTGCCTTTACCAGGAAGCAAATTAAGAGAAATCATTTTGACACTACAAGTGTATTGCATTGAATTGGCAATTACGAGGAAACGGATATGAAGGACGTTAAAATGAATAAATTCTCTGACCCTAATCCTAACTTTAACTCTCAACTCTTCTAGTTTTATGCCTAACCACAACTCTAACCCTCACACCCACTAAAGCCCTAACTCCAAAACAAACCTTAAGCCTAGCCCTTACCAGAACTCTACAACGCCCTAAACCTCACCTTAAACATTGCCCTAATCTGGCCTTCCCCTGACCTCAATCCTAAACCTCACCTAACCATAACCAAACCCATCAGACAGCAAAAGCCCCAGATCCTATCTTCAACCCGGCAATGCTGAAATCACTGTTAATGAAAAATGCATGTGTCCGATGCTTCATGAACTTTGTCATTATTCCTCAAAATTAAGATTACATTCAGCAATTGTTTTATTTCTATCTATTCATAATAGGTTTCTGCAAAATGAATCAGTCAACAGCTTTATTTCGATTGTTACATCATAAAAGCGACAGATAAAAAAAGCACAATCGTTTAAAATTTTGTATCTAAAAACAAGGAAAACAAATACAGGTTTTTATACAAAAAAGGAAAAGCGAGTTATCAAACAAATAAACAATTAAAAGTCATCAATTAAACAGTGATTAACAGCCGTTTTGCCCTGATTGACCAAGCCCATGACAGAAATTTCGAAAGGCTAAAAACATACAAGGGCTGGGTATCTGATATTAAAATTCGAAGTGCCACAGATGAATGCCTAGTGTCCAAGGCCCTACACACGGGCTTAAGCCACGTTTGCCTTGGGCTAACATAGGCCGGGCACGCAAAAAGAAAATGTTCAATTGTCTCTTTGGGAGTGCTACAGGAGGGACAAGATGCAACTGTCTGGTAGGGCGGTTTCCAGCAAGATGTTAGGGCACGCACAGGGAGGGACCCCACTCTAAATCTAAAATAAAGGGCCCGATCATATGGCTTCCAGACCAAATCCAGGTAGGGCTCCAAACAGGTTGAGTCCTTATGCACTAAAAATTCTTCTGTGAGCCTACCATGAGAAGGATCCGTGGAAATTCTGCTTCTAACCCAATTCCAATATAAGGTTTTCAAGGCTGCTTTCGGAGGGGAAGACCTGTTTTCCCAAGCTTCACTAAGGCCTAGTTTGCCAAGCATAGACTTGACATCAGTAAGCCATCTGATCCTACACCAGCCTACCATCGACATCACCTCTGCTAGGCCTTTAGCATACTTGGCGAGTTCGGGGACGCGCCATAGCCTAGCCCATAAAAGCAGTGGACGCAGTTTTGCTACGTCACTAATTTGCTGGCAACCAAGGTCCAAAAAGAGGGGTAGCGTGGGTGTACTCTGCGGGAGAGACATAATACATTTTAAAAACTTATTCTCAGACCTAGTTAGGACGCTGATGTTAGAGGTACCCCAAAGTTCAGCGCCATACAAAGCGGAACTAACTCCCTTTGCCCTGTAGATATCCAGAACAGGGGCAATGGGCTTGGTTGAAGAAGATCTCTGCTCTCTAACAAGTGCCCCTATAACCCTTTTGTGATTAAGAGACATTTTTAGTAAATGAGGGGTCCACTGCATGGAATCTGTAATACGGATCCCTAGATAGTCAAAAACAGTGACCCTTTCCAGAGGGGTTTCACTAAGAACAGGAGGTCGGCCTAATTTTTTTGGGGGGTTTAATACCAGGTACTTAGTTTTATTTGTGTTTATTACTAGGCCCCGTTGGTCACAGAAGGTCTGAAAGTTGTTTAAAAGTCTCTGTAGACCCGCCGAGCTTTTTGAGATTAGAAGCGTATCATCGGCAAAGAGAAGGGTGGGAATTCTCTCCCCTGCCAATGATGGTGCGTCCGAAGGTTGTTTGTGTAGATGGTCCACAACCCCATTCACATAAAGTGAAAAAAGGGTTGGAGCCAGGACACAGCCCTGACGCACCCCTTTTGCCACTGGGATCCTGCTAGTTTTCTGGCCATCGGTACCCCAACGTACCGCGCATAATTGCCATCATGCAGGCGCACTAAGATGGAGAGGATGTTTAGTGGAATCCCCAATTCAGCTAACACGCCCCATAACTGTTCTCTGGGCACAAGGTCGAAGGCAGTCTTCAGGTCGATAAATGCCAAATAAAGACTGCCTCCGCCTATCACTACCACCTTCCAATATAGTAGTAAGAGCCTGAAGGCCTGCTCTATCGTGCCCGTTCCAGCCCTGAAACCAGCCTGATAGTCCGACAGAATCTCTTCGTCCTTAATCCATTGGAGGATTCTTTCTAGGAGCACCTTTCCCACAACCTTCTGGGTTGAATCCAATAGACTTATTGGTCGGTAGTTGGCAGGGTCGTCCCTCCGGCCTTTCTTAAAGATAGGGACAACCTCTGCCCCCTTCCAAGATTCAGGAATGGCTGCTCCTTTGTCGATTGCACTAATCAGAAGGTGAATAAGCTTCCCCCACCTCTGCAGGTTGGAACGCAGCAGATCCCCCGGAACTCCGTCGGGTCCCGCTGCTTTCTGTGGCACAATACACTTAATTGCGTGTTCTACTTCTTTAATTGTAAATGGGGAAACCATTTCATTTCTCGTGGGTACTAAGGGTCCGTAGGATGCGGGGGGGGCAGATGCCTCTTGAAGATTCGAATACAAGTTAGTGAAATGTTCGAACCAGGCCTGACCAGTTATGTTGCACGTTATAAAGTTACTATCATAACATAATGCACAGTGATGGTAATTGATTGACTTCATGGGACAGGAAGTCCTGTGGAAGCAATCTTGGAGAATAAGCTGCAAGTGTGTGTGTGTTGTATTGAGACCCTCTTCCCACATCCCTGTGGTTCCTTTACTTACAGAACCCAGAGTCCCTTGACACTTAGGCTAGGAACATTTACTGCACTGATGAAGGTGCCTTCTGGGGTCCAGAGTAGGACTGTGTGGGAGAAAGAAGGAAAGGGGACTTGGTACATCCTCGTGAGGTTGTTTTGTGTTTGATCCCGAATGCCGTCCTCTGAACAAGACGAATCTAGAATCCCTCCCGTGGAGAGCTGCACGGATGGTGCAAGATCCGCTCCAGCAACCGGAAGGAAACGTGGAAACACTCACGGCACTAAATGTGATATCTAACCACCTGACGGGGTGTAAACACAAGGGAGGTGGTAGGAGAGTTCGGGGGAGTTATATACTGGCTGCTGGCTGCCTGCACTACTAGCACCGTGCAGCATTCAAGCGAAGGAGGCCGGTGCTCATATACAGGCTGCATCCTGCACTAGCAGCACTGTGCAGCATTCAAGCGAAGGAGGCCGGTGCTCATATACAGGCTGCGCCCTGCACTACCAGCACTGTGCAGCATTCAAGCGAAGGAGGCCGGTGCTCATATACAGGCTGCGTCCTGCACTACCAGCACCGCTCAGCATTCAAGCGAAGGAGGCCGGTGCTCATATACTGGCTGCGTCCTACACTACCAGCACTGTGCAGCATTCAAGCGAAGGAGGCCGGAGCTCATATACAGGCTGCGTCCTGCACTACCAGCACTGTGCAGCATTCAAGCGAAGGAGGCCGGTGCTCATATACAGGCTGCGTCCTGCACTATCAGCACTGTGCAGCATTCAAGCGAAGGCGGCTGGTGCCCATATACTGGCTGCTGGCTGCCTGCACTGCTAGCACCGTGCAGCATTCAAGCGAAGGAGGCCGGTGCTCATATACAGGCTGCATCCTTTACTACCAGCACTGTGCAGCATTCAAGCGAAGGAGGCCGGTGCTCATATACAGGCTGCGCCCTGCACTACCAGCACTGTGCAGCATTCAAGCGAAGGAGGCCGGTGCTCATATACAGGCTGCGCCCTGCACTACCAGCACTGTGCAGCATTCAAGCGAAGGAGGCCGGTGCTCATATACAGGCTGCGTCCTGCACTACCAGCACTGTGCAGCATTCAAGCGAAGGAGGCCGGTGCTCATATACAGGCTGCGTCCTGCACTACCAGCACTGTGCAGCATTCAAGCGAAGGAGGCCGGTGCTCATATACAGGCTGTGTCCTGCACTACCAGCACTGTGCAGCATTCAAGCGAAGGAGGCCGGTGCTCATATACAGGCTGCTGACTGCCTGCACTACTAGCACCGTGCAGCATTCAAGCGAAGGAGGCCGATGCTCATATACAGGCTGCTTCCTGCACTACCAGCACTGTGCAGCTTTCAAGCGAAGGAGGCTGGTGCTCATATACTGGCTGCTGGCTGGCTGCTGTACTAGCACTTTGCAGCATTCAAGCGAAGGAGGCCGGTGCTCATATACTGGCTGGCTGCTGTACTAGCACTTTGCAGCATTCAAGCGAAGGAGGCCGGTGCTCATATACTGGCTGCTGGCTGCCTGCACTACTGGCACTGTGCAGCATTCAAGCGAAGGAGGCCGGTGCTCATATACTGGCTGCCTGCACTACTGGCACTGTGCAGCATTCAAGCGAAGGAGGACGGTGCTCATATACTGGCTGCTGGTTGCCTGCACTAACACTGTGCAGCATTCAAGCGAAGGAGGCCGGTGCTCATATATTGGCTGCTGGCTGCCTGCACTACTGGCCCTGTGCAGCATTCAAGCGAAGGAGGCCGGTGCTCATATACTGGCTGCCTGCACTACTAGCACCGTGAAGCATTCAAGCGAAGGAGGCCAGTGCTCATATACTGGCTGTGTCCTGCACTACTAGCACTGTGCAGCATTCAAGCAAAGGAGGCTGGTGCTCATATACTGGCTGCTGACTGCCCGCACTACTAGCACTGTGCAGCATTCTAGCGAAGGAGGCCGGTGCTCATATACAGGCTGCGTCCTGCACTACCAGCACTGTGCAGCATTCAAGCGAAGGAGGCCGGTGCTCATATACAGGCTGCGTCCTGCACTACCAGCACTGTGCAGCATTCAAGCGAAGGAGGCTGGTGCTCATATACAGGCTGCGTCCTGCACTACCAGCACTGTGCAGCATTCAAGCGAAGGAAGCCGGTGCTCATATACAGGCTGCGTCCTGCACTACCAGCACTGTGCAGCGTTGAAGCGAAGGAGGCCGGTGCTCATACACTGGCTGCTGCCTGCCTGCACTACTAGCACTGTGCAGCAATCAAGTGAAGGAGGGCGGTGCTCATATACTGGCTGCTGGCTGCCTGCAATACTAGCATCATGCTGCATTCAAGCGAAGGAGGCCGGTGCTCATATACAGGCTGCGTCCTGCACTACCAGCACTGTGCAGTATTCAAGCGAAGGAGGCCGGTGCTCATATACTGGCTGTGTCCTGCACTACCAGCACTGTGCAGCATTCAAGCAAAGGAGGCTGGTGCTCATATACTGGCTGCGTCCTGCACTACCAGCACTGTGCAGTATTCAAGCGAAGGAGGCTGGTGCTCATATACTGGCTGCTGGCTGGCTGCTGTACTAGCACTTTGCAGCATTCAAGCGAAGGAGGCCGGTGCTCATATACTGGCTGCCTGCACTACTGGCACTGTGCAGCATTCAAGCGAAGGAGGACGGTGCTCATATACTGGCTGCTGGCTGCCTGCACTACTAACACTGTGCAGCATTCAAGCGAAGGAGGCCGGTGCTCATATATTGGCTGCTGGATGCCTGCACTACTGGCCCTGTGCAGCATTCAAGCGAAGGAGGGCGGTGCTCATATACTGGCTGCCTGCACTACTAGCACCGTGAAGCATTCAAGCAAAGGAGGCCGGTGCTCATATACTGGCTGTGTCCTGCACTACTAGCACTGTACAGCATTCAAGCGAAGGAGGCCGGTGCTTATATACTGGCTGCTGACTGCCTGCACTACTAGCACTGTGCAGCATTCAAGCGAAGGAGGCCGGTGCTTATATACAGGCTGCGTCCTGCACTACCAGCACTGTGCAGCATTCAAGCGAAGGAGGCCGGTGCTCATATACTGGCTGTGTCCTGCACTACCAGCACTGTGCAGCATTCAAGCAAAGGAGGCCGGTGCTCATATACAGGCTGCGTCCTGCACTACCAACACTGTGCAGCATTCAAGCGAAGGAGGCTGGTGCTCATATACTGGCTGCTGGCTGGCTGCACTACTGGCCCTGTGCAGCATTCAAGCGAAGGAGGGCGGTGCTCATATACTGGCTGCCTGCACTACTGGCACTGTGCAGCATTCAAGCGAAGGAGGCCGGTGCTCATATACTGGCTGCCTGCACTACTAGCACCGTGAAGCATTCAAGCAAAGGAGGCCGGTGCTCATATACTGGCTGTGTCCTGCACTACTAGCACTGTGCAGCATTCAAGCGAAGGAGGCCGGTGATCCTATACTGGCTGCTGGCTGCCTGCACTACTAGAACTGTGCAGCATTCAAGCGAAGGAGACTGGTGATCGGATACTGGCTGCGTCCTGCACTAGACTCATCATGCAGCTTTCAAGTGAAGGAGTCTAGTGATTGTATTCTGCCTGCAGTACAAGTATGGTGCAAAGTGAAGGAGACCGGTGATAACATACTGCTGCTGCCTGCACTATAAGCATCATACTGCATTAGGGTACCGGTGATCATATAGTGGCTGCTACCTGCCTGCACTACAAGCATCATGCAGCATTCAAGTGGAGAAGACGGGTGATCACATACTGACTGCTGCTTTAACTTTCCCCGACGACAGAGGACTATCAAACACATGAAACCAATATTATATGTTGGTACGGTAGCCAGCGCAATGACCCTAGATTACAAAAGTTTAAGAGGCTGAGGTACCAGAATGCATATCTATCCGTGATTTTACGGATGACATAGATGTGTACCCCACAGCCATCCCTCACAATATGGAGATGATAATCAGCCGTGGCCTGTGCAGGTAAGAGCGGTGGAGCCGGGTTGGGGGGAGTGGATTTCGACAGACGTCAACGAGGGTAAATTATTTATTTAGTTAACTTTCCATTGTGGTCGTCTGTCGAATCCCCCCCCCCCCCCCTCCCATAGCCGGCCCCACTGCCCTTACCTGCACGGGCCGCGGCTGATAATAATGCTGTGCACTTCAAACAGCGTAAATATCACAAACGATGCCTAAGATACATGACTGGATAGCCTCGCAAGTGATAATGCATTTTACAAATTTAGATAACATAACCACCTCAGGCAGCAGAAATATGTCATCCTTACAAAGCGGCGCCATCCTAGAGGTTACAAAGCTGACACAGCCTTGGATCCCTGCCATGCGCAATCTCTTTGATTACACAATGATACAATGTGCATTTAAGATACCTGACTAATACCTCGACTTGTGTAGATGGTTCTACCAAGTATTGTGAACAGCGGAACTATCCCCCAGCTCAAACAAATCCAAGAGCCTGAGATCTTATACTGTAGGTCTTTTGTTGGCTATACAGATATTACAGACGTGTACCTAATTCCTCAGAGCTATCCCTCACAATCCACAGATAATAAAGCCTTGGACTTAAGGCAGCAGAGCTATTACTCCTGATGAATATTTGATACAGACCAGCAGACCTGGACAGCAGAGCTATCCCTAGAGCTACAAAGAGGGCAGAGGCATTCCTTCCCTCTGATTACACAAATGCTGCAGTGTGCACTAAAGATGCCAGACTAAAATCCCTAGAAGTGCAAATGATTCAGTCAAACTTTGGGAACAGCAGAACTGTGCCTCAGGATGCACAGAAGGCACAGGTAAATTTGTGCAGGTACACGACTCACTGCAAGCATATTCTTGCCACCTCAGTTCCTCGTCTGGCTGATGACACTGATGAACTTTCCATTCCACCACCATACATTTGTGGATGTAGGTTGAGGAACCAACTGCACATCAATACTAAATGAGCAATCTTCTATTGACTGAGTAAGAAGGTAGAGCTGGGTTGTAAATGTTCTAAATGAGATTTCCATCTCACTCGTCCTGAAAAATCTAAGGAGCCCTGTTAGAAATGGGGTTTCTAGTTGGCTAGAGTATGCACCTAAACCAGGCAGAACTCAACTCACCACTCTAGCCAGGGTAAGTAAGTTACACACCTAATGCCCCTGCTAACCCCCTTGGTAGCTTGGCACAGAGCAGTCAGGCTTATCCCAGAGCAATGTGTTAACACACACACGCACGCCCACCCACCCCTACGAAGTAACTCCACACCAGTTTAGAAAAATAGACAATATTTAATTGAATAAAACAAGACCAAAACTACAAAAATCCAACATATATACATCAAGATATCAGTTTTTAAACATTAAATCAAGTATAGCTCTTGGAAATCAAAAATAGCTTCAACCGTGGCTATTTGGTCGCAGTCAATGTTGAGGACTCCACAAAGTCAGTCAGTACTCCGCTGATTTTTACCGTGAAGCGGGACCAGCGAAGCGGGTCCGGCGAACAGTGATGACAAGTTCAGCAATTAGGCCCAGGCACAAAATTCCTTGGGATGAGGGTCCACTTGCCCAGGGTCCAAGTAAAGCACACAGAGTCCCACCAGCACCGGGAAAAGAAGGTGTTCTTAAATGCAGCTGGGGGCATGGCTTGCAGGGAGAGCGGGCCAGGTGTCAGCTATTGGCCAGGCAGGGACTCCTGGGAGATGGAGTCCCTGCAGTAACGCTCGCAGCCCTGCTGCACTGCCACAAACCTCCCCAGCTGCCGTAGAAACTACAGGTACTCCCCTAATTTTTACCGTGAAGCGGGACCCGCGAAGCGGGTCCGGCGAACAGTGATGACAAGTTCAGCAATTAGGTCCAGGCACAAAATTCCTAGGGATGAGGGTCCACTTGCCCAGGGTCCAAGTAAAGCACACGTTCCTCAATTGAGAGCTATGCATCTCCTGTTTTAAGAGTTTGAGCTGGCTTGTCTTAGAATTTGGCTTGTTTCATTTTATGTTCTAACCCTGGTCCTTATGGGCCCTAACAAATGCTACTTTTCAACCTTTAGTTGAGGGGCCCTATGAATGTTTTGACCTTCAAGAGGCTTTTTCGGTTGCCTTTCTGTTATGTGAGATTGTGGTCCTTTGGTGTAGGGAACATTGTGTAAGATTCTTCTCTGATGGACTGGTGTTGAAGTCTGCTCCTCTTCTTACTGCAATTGTGTTCTGTTTTCACCGGTTTCAGGACGTTGTTGATCTAGATTGGCTTCTGGGGGTTGCTGATCAAGCCCATCAGATTTATTTGCCCCAGAACATCGTATTCCACTCGCATTAATGCTCCGTTGGTGTCTTTTCCACTCTACTGTGTAAAAGGGTTTTGCTCTTTGGGTGCCTGTATTCAGATTTTCTGTCTGACCTGTATTACATTTTGTGTGGCGTGCACTGTCAGTGTCTGACTTTTGTCTGGACACCCACTTTCTAAATAATACCTCCTCATTTGTAAGGACTCTGGGTCCATGAGGGGTAATGCCCGAATTACTTATCGGTAATCTTCATTTCACCCTGTTTTGCTTTCTTTGTTGCAGTCCCAGGCAGGGTGGGTGTCCAGTAGTCTGATGATTCTTCTGACTTGATGTTTTCAGGAAGTACATTGCATGGAGGTCCCTTGTAAGAGGTACCTGCACCTGGGTGAAGTTTATTCAAATGTTTTATTCTAGCTATTTGTGCTTGGAGGGTAACTTCTACTTGGAGCAGGAATGTCCCCGCATAGTGTCAAGATGTGCACCTCTGCCTTGAGTAATTGAACTGTAGTTCTAACGGGTATCAGTTTTTTTGGTGCCCCTGGCATGCAGGACAGTTGTGTGTGCGCAGTGGGGCATAGACCCAGAATGTGGCTCTCTGGTCTTGAGCAGCACACTACGATGAGGTGAGAGTTTAGCGGGAAATATGGTCAAACATATCACGCAGTAAAGGTTTCTAAGGTGCAGCCCAAATAGGGACACTCGAGTATAGCGTTCTTCACTTGAGCTATGTGATGTAGGGCGCTAATTATTGAAGAGTAATTGATTTATATGTTCATTGGCTGCTTCAAGTGTGGATCCATCAAGCAAATGTATTGTAAAAGCAGTGAAAAGCGTTTTCACCTGTGCTTGCCTTTAAGGGTGCAGAGGGCACTGCATGTGAGCAGTGTCTCCTGAAGAGCTTTCTATCAAGGAGGCTATTTTTATTCATCAGGCCAGGTAAAAAGGAGTGGAGAGCACAATTATCTGTGCTTGCACCAAACATAGGCTCCATAATGTTGGGGGGGGGGGGGGGGTAGGCTCTTACGTAAGAGTTACAAAATAATGCCCCTGAGCCACATCCACCCTCAGGATGGAGCTGTCCAGTTCTGTCGCACCAGGCAAACTATGTATACTAGCATGCATCGCTCCTCCGGC
This sequence comes from Triturus cristatus, assembly GCF_964204655.1. Classification (NCBI taxonomy): domain Eukaryota; kingdom Metazoa; phylum Chordata; class Amphibia; order Caudata; family Salamandridae; genus Triturus; species Triturus cristatus. The sequence continues at coordinate 1,718,616,393 of NC_140590.1, forward strand.
TCTATCTTGCCACGGTCCCTATGTGCTGCAGATCCACCCAGTTCTACACCGCCCGGTCACAGTGCTTTCCTCTGCGTATGCTAGTGGTTTAGGGGCCACACCACTAACGAGAGGGTGCAACCCCGCGCGAAGGAGTAGTACCAAATGAGCAGGTCTCCGTGCCTTGAATGAGGATCTTTGTGAAAATGAAGAATGCAAAAATAGGGCAGTGGCTTTACCAGGAAGCAAATTAAGAGAAATCATTTTGACACTACAAGCGTATTGCATCGAATTGGCAATTACGAGGAAACGGATATGAAGGACGTTAAAATGAATAAATTCTCTGACCCTAATCCTAACTTTAACTCTCAACTCTTCTAGTTTTATGCCTAACCACAACTCTAACCCTCACACCCACTAAAGCCCTAACTCCAAAACAAACCTTAAGCCTAGCCCTTACCAGAACTCTACAACGCCCTAAACCTCACCTTAAACATTGCCCTAATCTGGCCTTCCCCTGACCTCAATCCTAAACCTCGCCTAACCCTTAACCAAACCCTTCAAACAGCAAAAGCCCCAGATCCTATCTTCAACCCGGCAATGCTGAAATCACTGTTAATGAAAAATGCATGTGTCCGATGCTTCATGAACTTTGTCATTATTCCTCAAAATTAAGATTACATTCAGCAATTGTTTTATTTCTATCTATTCATAATAGGTTTCTGCAAAATGAATCATCATTTTCACATAATGCACAGTGATGGTAATTGATTGACTTCATGGGACAGGAAGTCCTGTGGAAGCAATCTTGGAGAATAAGCTGCAAGTGTGTGTGTGTTGTATTGAGACCCTCTTCCCACATCCCTGTGGTTCCTTTACTTACAGAACCCAGAGTCCCTTGACACTTAGGCTAGGAACATTTACTGCGCTGATGAAGGTGCCTTCTGGGGTCCAGAGTAGGACTGTGTGGGAGAAAGAAAGAAAGGGGACTTGGTACATCCTCTTGGGGTTGTTTTGTGTTTGATCCTGAATGCCGTACTCAGAACAAGCCGAATCTAGAATCCCTCCCGTGGGGGGCTGCACGGATGGTGCAAGATCCGCTCCAGCGACCAGAAGGAAACGTGGAAACACTCACGTCAGTGTAGATTGCTAGAGAGAATGTAGACGCTAAATGTGATATCTAAACACCTGAAGGGGTGTAAACACAAGGGAACAAGGGAGGTGGTAGGAGATTGGGGGGGGGGGGGAGTTATATGTATGTATCAGGGTTATTTTAGCTTCAGGGTTTAGACTATTAGGAGAACTCCCTCCCAACCTGCCTCCAGAAAATGGGATGTTCCTATAAAGGGTGGGGGTAGGCGCCCAAGATTTAGGAGGAATCGACAGCTTTTAGGATGTGTTTCACAGTTTTACAACCTGACATAGTACAATAGAAGGGTTGTCCTCTTCTCAGGAATTCGACTTCTGGAACCTTATTATATGCAATACCCAATAATGAAGAAGAGCGGCGCCGTCCTGGGGAATGATATGGCAGGTTTAAAAGACGAACTTGCAAAAGGGCTGCGCGCCAACACCTTTCAGAACCAATCTTAGTTAATCACCTGTGATTGGAAAATCATGTTCTAGCGGATGGTCTGACTCGCAGCTAACCTGAGGGAGAGAAAGTCTGTAGCTTTGTTCCTGTAAACGAGCTGTTGGGGCTGATTTCAAACCTTGGGTGCTTCACATTAGCTGGGGTTATTCTCTCAGAGTAATTACATGGATCCCCTACTTGATTACAGGCGACAACAACTGATCGCTTTCTCAAACTCCTTTCTCTCCTAAATCTGGTGTGATCCTGGACAGTTTTTCAGGTTAAGTATTGTCTTTGTAATAGTGCACTTAAAGTGAATAGTTTAAGTGCCTAGAGCAACCAGGCTGGACTGTTTAGAAGGCAGTTGGGTAAATCATTCCTGAAAGGTGACTTCTTAAAGCTCCCTTTGCTACAGACACGAATGGGAAATGCTCTCTATATGTCATTATCTTCTTTAATTTGTCACAGGCGGCAGCAAAACACAGTTCACTGTGCAGTTGCTGAACTGTGCCATGCAAGAGTTTTCAAGTCTGAAGTTCTAGACCCGGAAGGAGGCCGGTGCTCATATACTGGCTGCGTCCTGCACTATCAGCACTGTGCAGCATTCAAGCGAAGGAGGCCGGTGCTCATATACAGGCTGCGTCCTGCACTACTAGCACTGTGCAGCATTCAAGCGAAGGAGGCCGGTGCTCATATACTGGCTGCTGGCTGCCTGCACTACCAGCACTGTGCAGCATTCAAGCGAAGGAGGCCGGTGCTCATATACTGGCTGCGTCCTGCACTACCAGCACTGTGCAGCATTCAAGCAAAGGAGGCTGGTGCTCATATACTGGCTGCGTCCTGCACTACCAGCACTGTGCAGCATACAAGCGAAGGAGGCCGGTGCTCTTATACTGGCTGCTGGCTGCCTGCACTACCAGCACTGTGCAGCATTCAAGCGAAGGAGGCTGGTGCTCATATACAGGCTGCGTCCTGCACTACTAGCACTGTGCAGCATTCAAGGGAAGGAGGCCGGTGCTCATATACTGGCTGCTGGCTGCCTGCACTACCAGCACTGTGCAGCATTCAAGCGAAGGAGGCCGGTGCTCATATACTGGCTGCGTCCTGCACTACTAGCACTGTGCAGCATTCAAGCGAAGGAGGCCGGTGCTCATATACAGGCTGCGTCCTGCACTACTAGCACTGTGCAGCATTCAAGCGAAGGAGGCCGGTGCTCATATACTGGCTGCGTCCTGCACTACCAGCACTGTGCAGCATACAAGCGAAGGAGGCCGGTGCTCTTATACAGGCTGCGTCCTGCACTACCAGCACTGTGCAGCATTCAAGGGAAGGAGGCCGGTGATCATATACTGGCTGCTGGCTGCCTGCACTACCAGCACTGTGCAGCATTCAAGCGAAGGAGGCCAGTGCTCATATACTGGCTGCGTCCTGCACTACCAGCACTGTGCAGCATACAAGCGAAGGAGGCCGGTGCTCTTATACAGGCTGCGTCCTGCACTACCAGCACTGTGCAGCATTCAAGGGAAGGAGGCCGGTGATCATATACTGGCTGCCTGCACTACCAGCACTGTGCAGCATTCAAGCGAAGGAGGCAGGTGCCCATATACTGGCTGCATCCTGCACAATCAGCACTGTGCAGCATTCAAGCGAAGGAGGCCGGTGCTCATATACTGGCTGCTGGCTGCCTGCACTACTAGCACCGTGCAGCATTCAAGCGAAGGAGGCCTGAGCTCATATACTGGCTGCGTCCTGCACTACCAGCACTGTGCAGCATACAAGCGAAGGAGGCCGGTGCTCTTATACAGGCTGCGTCCTGCACTACCAGCACTGTGCAGCATTCAAGCGAAGGAGGCCGGTGCTCATATACTGGCTGCATCCTGCACTACCAGCACTGTGCAGCATACAAGCGAAGGAGGCCGGTGCTCTTATACAGGCTGCGTCCTGCACTACCAGCACTGTGCAGCATTCAAGGGAAGGAGGCCGGTGATCATATACTGGCTGCTGGCTGCCTGCACTACCAGCACTGTGCAGCATTCAAGCGAAGGAGGCAGGTGCCCATATACTGGCTGCATCCTGCACAATCAGCACTGTGCAGCATTCAAGCGAAGGAGGCCGGTGCTCATATACTGGCTGCTGGCTGCCTGCACTACTAGCACCGTGCAGCATTCAAGCGAAGGAGGCCGGAGCTCATATACTGGCTGCGTCCTGCACTACCAGCACTGTGCAGCATACAAGCGAAGGAGGCCGGTGCTCTTATACAGGCTGCGTCCTGCACTACCACCACTGTGCAGCATTCAAGCGAAGGAGGCCGGTGATCATATACAGGCTGCGTCCTGCACTACTAGCACCGTGCAGCATTCAAGCGAAGGAGGCCGGTGCTCATATACTGGCTGCGTCCTGCACTACCAGCACTGTGCAGCATACAAGCGAAGGAGGCCGGTGCTCTTATACAGGCTGCGTCCTGCACTACCAGCACTGTGCAGCATTCAAGGGAAGGAGGCCGGTGATCATATACTGGCTGCTGGCTGCCTGCACTACAAGCACTGTGCAGCATTCAAGCGAAGGAGGCAGGTGCCCATATACTGGCTGCATCCTGCACAATCAGCACTGTGCAGCATTCAAGCGAAGGAGGCCGGTGCTCATATACTGGCTGCTGGCTGCCTGCACTACCAGCCCTGTGCAGCATTCAAGGGAAGGAGGCCGGTGATCATATACTGGCTGCTGGCTGCCTGCACTACCAGCACTGTGCAGCATTCAAGCGAAGGAGGCAGGTGCCCATATACTGGCTGCATCCTGCACAATCAGCACTGTGCAGCATTCAAGCGAAGGAGGCCGGTGCTCATATACTGGCTGCCTGCACTACTAGCACTGTGCAGCATTCTAGCGAAGGAGGCCGGTGCTCATATACTGGCTGCGTCCTGCACTACCAGCACTGTGCAGCATTCAAGCGAAGGAGGCCGGTGCTCATATACTGGCTGCTGGCTGCCTGCACTACTAGCACTGTGCAGCATTCAAGCGAAGGAGGCCGGTGCTCATATACTGGCTGCGTCCTGCACTACTAGCACCGTGCAGCATTCAAGCGAAGGAGGCCGGTGCTCATATACTGGCTGCTGGCTGCCTGCACTACTAGCACTGTGCAGCATTCAAGCGAAGGAGGCCGGTGCTCATATACTGGCTGCTGGCTGCCTGCACTACCAGCACTGTGCAGCATTCAAGCGAAGGAGGCCGGTGCTCATATACTGGCTGCGTCCTGCACTACTAGCACTGTGCAGCATTCAAGCGAAGGAGGCCGGTGCTCATATACAGGCTGCTGACTGCCTGCACTACTAGCACCGTGCAGCATTCAAGCGAAGGAGGCCGATGCTCATATACAGGCTGCGTCCTGCACTACTAGCACTGTGCAGCATTCAAGCGAAGGAGGCCGGTGCTCATATACTGGCTGCGTCCTGCACTACCAGCACTGTGCAGCATACAAGCGAAGGAGGCCGGTGCTCTTCTACTGGCTGCTGGCTGCCTGCACTACCAGCACTGTGCAGCATTCAAGCGAAGGAGGCCGGTGCTCATATACAGGCTGCGTCCTGCACTACTAGCACTGTGCAGCATTCAAGGGAAGGAGGCCGGTGCTCATATACTGGCTGCTGGCTGCCTGCACTACCAGCACTGTGCAGCATTCAAGCGAAGGAGGCCGGTGCTCATATACTGGCTGCGTCCTGCACTACTAGCACTGTGCAGCATTCAAGCGAAGGAGGCCGGTGCTCATATACAGGCTGCGTCCTGCACTACTAGCACTGTGCAGCATTCAAGCGAAGGAGGCCGGTGCTCATATACTGGCTGCGTCCTGCACTACCAGCACTGTGCAGCATACAAGCGAAGGAGGCCGGTGCTCTTATACAGGCTGCGTCCTGCACTACCAGCACTGTGCAGCATTCAAGGGAAGGAGGCCGGTGATCATATACTGGCTGCTGGCTGCCTGCACTACCAGCACTGTGCAGCATTCAAGCGAAGGAGGCCAGTGCTCATATACTGGCTGCGTCCTGCACTACCAGCACTGTGCAGCATACAAGCGAAGGAGGCCGGTGCTCTTATACAGGCTGCGTCCTGCACTACCAGCACTGTGCAGCATTCAAGGGAAGGAGGCCGGTGATCATATACTGGCTGCTGGCTGCCTGCACTACCAGCACTGTGCAGCATTCAAGCGAAGGAGGCAGGTGCCCATATACTGGCTGCATCCTGCACAATCAGCACTGTGCAGCATTCAAGCGAAGGAGGCCGGTGCTCATATACTGGCTGCTGGCTGCCTGCACTACTAGCACCGTGCAGCATTCAAGCGAAGGAGGCCTGAGCTCATATACTGGCTGCGTCCTGCACTACCAGCACTGTGCAGCATACAAGCGAAGGAGGCCGGTGCTCTTATACAGGCTGCGTCCTGCACTACCAGCACTGTGCAGCATTCAAGCGAAGGAGGCCGGTGCTCATATACTGGCTGCATCCTGCACTACCAGCACTGTGCAGCATACAAGCGAAGGAGGCCGGTGCTCTTATACAGGCTGCGTCCTGCACTACCAGCACTGTGCAGCATTCAAGGGAAGGAGGCCGGTGATCATATACTGGCTGCTGGCTGCCTGCACTACCAGCACTGTGCAGCATTCAAGCGAAGGAGGCAGGTGCCCATATACTGGCTGCATCCTGCACAATCAGCACTGTGCAGCATTCAAGCGAAGGAGGCCGGTGCTCATATACTGGCTGCTGGCTGCCTGCACTACTAGCACCGTGCAGCATTCAAGCGAAGGAGGCCGGAGCTCATATACTGGCTGCGTCCTGCACTACCAGCACTGTGCAGCATACAAGCGAAGGAGGCCGGTGCTCTTATACAGGCTGCGTCCTGCACTACCAGCACTGTGCAGCATTCAAGCGAAGGAGGCCGGTGATCATATACAGGCTGCGTCCTGCACTACTAGCACCGTGCAGCATTCAAGCGAAGGAGGCCGGTGCTCATATACTGGCTGCGTCCTGCACTACCAGCACTGTGCAGCATACAAGCGAAGGAGGCCGGTGCTCTTATACAGGCTGCGTCCTGCACTACCAGCACTGTGCAGCATTCAAGGGAAGGAGGCCGGTGATCATATACTGGCTGCTGGCTGCCTGCACTACAAGCACTGTGCAGCATTCAAGCGAAGGAGGCAGGTGCCCATATACTGGCTGCATCCTGCACAATCAGCACTGTGCAGCATTCAAGCGAAGGAGGCCGGTGCTCATATACTGGCTGCTGGCTGCCTGCACTACCAGCCCTGTGCAGCATTCAAGGGAAGGAGGCCGGTGATCATATACTGGCTGCTGGCTGCCTGCACTACCAGCACTGTGCAGCATTCAAGCGAAGGAGGCAGGTGCCCATATACTGGCTGCATCCTGCACAATCAGCACTGTGCAGCATTCAAGCGAAGGAGGCCGGTGCTCATATACTGGCTGCCTGCACTACTAGCACTGTGCAGCATTCTAGCGAAGGAGGCCGGTGCTCATATACTGGCTGCGTCCTGCACTACCAGCACTGTGCAGCATTCAAGCGAAGGAGGCCGGTGCTCATATACTGGCTGCTGGCTGCCTGCACTACTAGCACTGTGCAGCATTCAAGCGAAGGAGGCCGGTGCTCATATACTGGCTGCGTCCTGCACTACTAGCACCGTGCAGCATTCAAGCGAAGGAGGCCGGTGCTCATATACTGGCTGCTGGCTGCCTGCACTACTAGCACTGTGCAGCATTCAAGCGAAGGAGGCCGGTGCTCATATACTGGCTGCCTGCACTACTAGCACTGTGCAGCATTCAAGCGAAGGAGGCCGGTGCTCATATACTGGCTGCGTCCTGCACTACCAGCGCTGTGCAGCATTCAAGCAATGGAGGCCGATGCTCATATACTGGCTGCGTCCTGCACTACCAGCACTGTGCAGCATTCAAGCGAAGGAGGCCGGTGCTCATATACTGGCTGCTGGCTGCCTGCACTACTAGCACCGTGCAGCATTCAAGGGAAGGAGGCCAGTGCTCATATACTGGCTGCTGGCTGCCTGCACTACTAGCACCATGCAGCATTCAAGGGAAGGAGGCCGGTGCTCATATACTGGCTGCTGGCTGCCTGCACTACTAGCACCGTACAGCATTCAAGCGAAGGAGGCCGGTGCTCATATACTGGCTGCGTCCTGAACTACCAGCAAAGTGCAGCATTCAAGCGAAGGAGGCCGGTGCTCATATACTGGCTGCTGGCTGCCTGCACTACTAGCACTGTGCAGCATTCAAGCGAAGGAGGCCAGTGCTCATATACTGGCTGCGTCCTGCACTACCAGCACTGTGCAGCATTCAAGCGAAGGAGGCCGGTGCTCATATACTGGCTGCTGGCTGCCTGCACTACTAGCACCGAGCAGCATTCAAGGGAAGGAGGCCGGTGCTCATATACTGGCTGCTGGCTGCCTGCACTACTAGCACCGTGCAGCATTCAAGGGAAGGAGGCCAGTGCTCATATACTGGCTGCGTCCTGCACTACTAGCACCGTGCAGCATTCAAGCGAAGGAGGCAGGTGCTCCTATACTGGCTGCGTCCTGCACTACTAGCACCGTGCAGCATTCAAGCAAAGGAGGCTGGTGATCATATACTGGCTGCTGGCTGCCTGCACTACTAGCACCGTGCAGCATTCAAGCGAAGGAGGCCGGTGATCATATACTGGCTGCTGGATGCCTGCACTACTAGCACCGTGCAGCATTCAAGCGAAGGAGGCCGGTGATCATATACTGGCTGCCTGCACCACTTGCACCGTGCAGCATTCAAGCGAAGAAGGCCGGTGCTCATATACTGGCCGCCGTCCTGCACTACCAGCACCGTGCAGCATTCAAGCGAAGGGGGCCGGTGATCACATACTGGCTGCCTGCACCACTAGCACTGTGCAGTATTCAAGCGAAGGAGGCCGGTGCTCATATACTGGCTGCGTCCTGCACTACCAGCCCTGTGCAGCATTCAAGCGAAGGAGACCGGTGATCGCATACTGGCTGAGTCCTGCACTACCAGCACTGTGCAGCATTCAAGCGAAGGAGGACGGAGCTCATATTCTGGCTGCGTCCTGCACTATAAGCATCATACAGCAGCATTAGGGGACCGGTGATCATATAGTGGCTACTACCTTCCTGCACTACAAGCATCATGTAGCATTCAAGTGGAGGAGACGTGTGATCATATACTGACTGTTGCTTTAACTTTCTCTGACGACAGAGGACTATCACACACATAAAATAAATATTGCATGTTTGTACCGTAGCCAGCGCAATGACCCTAGATTACAAAAGTTTAAGAGGCTGAGGTACCAGAATGCATATCTATCCGTGATTTTACGGATGTCATAGATGTGTACCCCACAGCTATCCCTTACAATATGGCGAAGATAATCAGCCGTGGCCTGTGCAGGTAAGAGCGGTGGAGCCGGGTTGGGGGGGGTGGATTTCGACAGACGTCAACGAGGGAAGATTATTTCTTTAGTTAATTTTCCATTGTGGTCGTCTGTCGAATCCCCTCCCTCCTCCCAAACCCGTCCCTACTGCCCTTACCTGCATGGGCCGCGGCTGATAATAATGCTGTGCACTTCAAACAGCGGAAATATCACGAACGATGCCTAAGATACATGACTGGATAGCCTCGCAGGTGATAATGCATTTTACAAATACAGATAACGTAACTACCTCAGGCAGCAGAAATATGTCATCCTTACAAAGCGGCGCTATCCTAGAGGTTACAAAGCTGACACAGCCTTGGATCCCTGCCATGTGCAGTCCCTTTGATTACACAATGATACAATGTGCATTTAAGATACCTGACTAAAACCTCAACTTGTGCAGATGGTTCTACCAAGTATTGTGCACAGCAGAACTATCCCCCAGCTCAAACAAATCCAAGAGCCTGAGATCTTATACTGTAGGTCTTTCGTTGGTTATACAGGTATTACAGATGTGTACCTAATTCCTCAGAGCTATCCCTCACAATCCACAGATAATAAAGCTTTGGACTTAAGGCAGCAGAGCTATTAGTCCTGATGAATGTTTGATACATACCTGTGCATCCAACTGCAGAAATGTCCCTCAGACCTGGACAGCAGAGCTATCCCTAGAGCTACAAAGAGGGCAGAGGCATTCCTTCCCTCTGATTACACAAATGCTGCAATGTGCACTTAAGATGCCGGACTAAAATCCCTATAAGTGCAAATGATTCAGTCAAACTTTGGGAACAGCAGAACTGTGCCTCAGGACGCACAGCAGGCACAGGTAAATGTGTGCAGGTATACGACTCACTGCAAGCATATTCTTGCCACCTCCGTTCCTCGTCTGGCTGATGAACTTTCCATTCCACCACAATACGTTTGTGGAGGTAGGTTGGGGAACCAACTGGACATCAATACTAAATAAGCAATCTTCTATTGACCGAGAAAGAAGGTAGAGCTGGGTTGTAAATGTTTTAAATGAGATTTCAATCTCACTCGTCCTGAAAAATCTAAGGAGCCCTGTTAGAAATGGGGTTTCTGGTTGGCTAGAGTATGCACCTAAACTAGGCCGAACTCACCACTCTAGTTAGGGTAAGTAAGTTACACACCTAATGCCCCTGCTAACCCCCTTGGTAGCTTGGCACAGAGCAGTCAGGCTTATCCCAAAGCAATGTGTTGTGTTTGTGTATGTACACACACACGCACGCCCATACACCCACCTCTACATAGTAACTCCACACCAGTTTAGAAAAATAGACAATATTTAATTGAATAAAACAAGACCAAAACTACAAAAGTCCAACATATATAAATCAAGATATCAGTTTTTAAACATTAAATCACGTATAGCTCTTGGAAATCAAAAATAGCTTCAACCGCGGCTATTTGGTCGCGGTCGATGTTGAGGACTCCACAAAGTCAGTCCAATCTCGATTAAGTGAGGGCCGGTTACGGAGTCAGCAGGCCCCAGTACAGTACCTTGGAGGCGTCATGAAAAACAAAGCCAATGCAAAACACAGATGATGTGAGGCATCACGGAGGCTGGTGCGGCTTTGGTTCGTTACTGTTGTGAGGAAATATGAATTTTTATGATCGATTGTGTCCCCTATCTTAGACCCCAACGGCTCCATGTACATGCTACAAGTACATGTATGTTCCCTCCACTTCAAGCTATGAAGACGCAAATACAATTGTGTCCAACGTCCACATGTCCTCTTTCAGATCCGCCATAAATGGGTCGAATATTCCGTTCCTAAGTATGCCTTGCCACCGACTTTATATGGTATACTTTTCACGTTTTCCAGCTCTGGCAAGGTAGGCCCTGAATTCTGCCATCGAGCTTTTCCTGCTTCTGCCTCTGAATGCTCCAGCCTGGACCTGTATCTGTATCCATGACCTTTGTCTTACTTCCTGCGCGGCTAACGGTGCCTGGCCCGGCCTGTTGCCTGCCAAGACTGTATTCAGCCTTCAAGTTATCTGCTCCGCTCCTCGAGAAATGCATTCCTGTCTAGTAGTATAGGTAAACATCCTTCCAGCTACAGAGCAAAGGGCCCGGCCTTACTGTCTCCGTGCAAGTAATTCATGGCTACTGTTGCCATGGTAGGCCCATGCCCCCTCGCATCTCATGTAGACACGTAGACGCTTATACACGCACTAGTAGTTAGTATAGGATAGCCTCTGCCTGAGAGACCTTTCCTTCCAGATAATACAGTTCCTTAAACACAAGATATTAGATACGATTTGGGATTAGGTTGTTCTGACATCCCAGACTTCTGTCTCCTCATGTAGGGCTAAATGTCAAGTCCCCTTCACCCTCCAGTTACACGTCAATCACACGTCATGCTACTGTACGCGCATCTCTGCCAAGTATTTCTGCTGACTATGCAGGATTCACTTATGGATCCACCCACCTGTGTCATCATCATAATGACGTTTCTAGTACATGCCTTCATGCACGCCTATTGTAACGCCTTTACATTACGTATGTGTATTCTTATCTCTCTTCTCAGCTGTCACGCCTTCTGCATATGTCTTCACTGTAATGCATCTACTATATATATGATAACCTGTCAATAAAGTATTGCTCTATCCCTTCCCGAACCTTCGTGGTGACGGAATACGATTGCCTGGTTCGAACCAATTCCTTTGTAAGGAATAAACCCATTTTAAAACCTCAAATACCACGGATTCTGCCTCTTATTTTTACTGAGTTATTCTTATTGAATTTTACCGCATAAATTAAGTCTAGGTAATTAAATTTACCACATAATTGGCGCCCGAATAGGGACACCTCTCACACCCCACGCGCCGGAGGTGCGTTGCAGACCCGGTCTCCTGCCACAGCCGGACGGACAACTACGCGTACCTGCAGGATTTCCTGTATCTCCCTCAGGCCAACGGGGGTGACTGTGGCTGCGATCAACACCCAGACGAGGCGGTGAGGAGTGCGGAGGATCCCGACCAGAGCCTAGCTGAGAGAGCAAGATCCGAGGTATACAGAGGCCCACCAGATTCCGAAGATCCGAAGTATCTAAGTCACGAGTCGAGTCCAGTCCAGTCTGGTCTAGTCCAGTCCAGACTTCCGAGGCCTTCTGTTCCGTTCCGTGCTTCCCGGTGAGTACCGTTGCTGGGGACGCATCTAGACGTGCACATTGGTTTGTGCCGGTCAAGACGGGTTTGGGTACACAGACCTGGTCTGCACTGTTTCAGCAGTGTATCTGTGCTGTTTAGCAGTACATCTAGTATTATGCAGTTAACTAGTTTTATTCTAATTATTATTGTTCGTTCTAAAATGTTTTAATATGTTTTAAATGTCGTGGTATGAGTGATTGTTCGATCTTCATTACTGTGTCTATTGTATTAATTGTGTTCAAGTCCGAGTAAGAACCAAGTAGCAAGGTTCAAGATGCCGTTACTCTCGAAATTAAGACAGATAAAAACTAGAAAAGGGATACTCGAGGAAGCTGTTCCCATTCCACCTAGGGACACTCCAGGGTACTTTATGTACCATAAGCATGGCCTAGATGCCGTATTATATCTCGAATTGTGGGCAGACTACACCAAGGATTTAGCAGAGAATCAGAGATGGCCCGTTGCTGGGACATGGGATGCAGATTGCATCATGAGAGTAGAGGAAGCATTATGGAAAAAGAAAGCCAGACAGTCACAGAAAGATGCCATTGAATTATGGCGTAAAGAATCGCATAGACGCACAGAGAAAGCGCTCAGAAAAGAAGAGAAAAGTAGGGAGGATTCAGAAAAAGCCCGAGAAAACGTATTAATTGAGGAAGGTATCCGAGTAAAAGCAGAACAAGTAGACAGACAACGAAGCACTCTTATGAATGGTATGTATCCTCTTCTGGCCGAGGGTTTACCTAAGGCCACCCTGGAAGTACCAAAAGATCTGCCACCTCCATTGCTTCCGACTAAATTACACCCCAAGACCGCAAAGGACATTTTCCTTTCTTCCTATTTAGATGATGTAGCCCCCGAATATGTTAATACTCCGCCGCCACGTACACCACCTGCTAATGGTGCTCGACCCCGAGATAATCCGCCCCCGCTTCTGCAGCAACATACCCCTCCGTCCGTTCAAAACTTTCCGCCCGTTCCTCCACTTCTTCCTGCACCTATTCTTCCTACCTTACACCCAACGAATCCTTTTGGACCTAGCACCTCAGGAGGTGCGACAGGAAGTTTCCATACGCCGCCATCAGTGCGTCGATTGACTTATAGGGATCTAGCACACCAACGTACACCTCAAACAGCGAATTATGACATACTTAAAGAGCCTCTTACAGATTGTAGATATGATCCAGTACCAGGTAAAGACGACAGAATGATGCTATCATCAGTACGTCTACGACGAGTTGCGAACTATTTAATGATATTACCAGGAATGATTGAACATCTAGACAAAATATATCACTTTGTCCAAACAGGGCAAGGTCCTGAAAGTATTGGCGAAGCCATGGCGTACCAGAAAGTGGACACGCAGAAACTGTTGTTACGCTTCTTTATAAACTGCCTGATAAGACACAGAGATAGGCCAGGTGTAGACGCGGAAGAAATGAGAGCCCTTAACAAATGGGGCCAGAATATAGCAGACGGAAAACATGATAAACAGAATAGTATAGAAAGTATGTACCGAAGGATCAGAAAAAAAGTAGAACAAATATGTGAAAAAGAACAGCCTGAAAGAGAAACAGATGCAGATAAAACCGAGTCCTCAGGGGATGAGGAACAACTAGAAATGACAACAGGACAATTACAATTACCAACTAGAGAAACAATAGCTTATGTAGGTAAGGGAAGATCCTTCAATAATTCAACACGTCCGATACGTCCAGAAAGTAAGAGAATTTTTCAAGCAGCTATGTCAAACCCAAGGACCCCTGAACATTTGTTTCAGGCTACTGATAAAATACTTCAAGAACGAATGGGGTACCATGTACTCGATTCTATGGATGAACAAGAATTAGCCAGGTCAGCAGTACAATGGGCTGACAGTTCTGATAAATATAGTGATGACGCGCTAGTACATACGTTTTTGAATCTTTCACCAGACGAACAGCGTTTAGCTGGTATATATATGATACAACATCTCCTTATATTATATAAAGGCCAACACTCCGATCCTGGTCCCCTACCTGATATACTGATAGAACTACTCATGAATAAATGGAGAGGTCTAGGTACCGATCTAATTAAAGTAATTCTAGAATATCGGCACAGATATAGTGCCTTTTTGTGTCCAGAACATGATCCAGCTCCCTCCATGGAAAGAAAGACGTATTACATAGACAGACAGAATCCCTTACGCGAAGTACACCCAGTTAGAAATGATGATAATACTTTTAGACGCGTGTTCGTGTACACGCCTATAACTAAAATAGAACTATTGGAAATGAAAAAATTAGTGCCCAGCCATGACAGAGATCCAGCAGGTTTTCACCGTGAAATAAAAGACATGTTACTCATGGGTGATTATACCTATCCTGACATTATGAAAATATTGAAAGTATTATTGCCTGCCGGTATTTACGAGAAACTCAAAGAAAAAGAGTGGGAGGTGGGAGAACAAAAGATTGATTGGACAGCATTAGAAAACGAAGAAAATGCCCGAACTGCAGGTGTAGGGCTTGGAGACAAAAAAGCATTACCAGGATTATTAGTACAAGTATTGCCACGTTTATTAACTACGAAAAAGGAAGACTGGGGAGCAATCTCAGCTTGCAAACAGAAACCCGATGAAGACACTAGTGATTTTTATTCCCGATTTGAAAAATGTTTTGGTATTAATAGCGGCCTGAAAGCAAGTAGCGATTCATATCCACATCTTTTTGTAACGAAACTAGTCGAGAATTCCTTGCCTCAGGTTAAGAACAGAGTATTGAAAGTAGAGAGCTCTTGGCAAGCTAATACCCCATCACAAATGTTACAAATGTTACAGTACCACCAGAATAGAATTAGAGAAGAACAAGAACACGAACAGAGACGTATGAAAGACACGAAAATGAAAATGCTCGTCGCCCAGTCAGTTCCAGCTGACAGTCATAAAAAGGGTGCGACACAGTCCAGTAATTCAGCGGTTCCTGTTAAAGGGACATGCAACTATTGTAAACAGCCAGGTCATTATATAAACGATTGTGCAGTTCTGAAACATAATATCTCTACGGGTAAAACCAAGGAGAGACCACGTCCACCTAGACAGGATCAGATCCAACAACAAGTACCTCAGAATGTACAGCCTATGCAAGCTGCACAACAGACCGTAGCGGTACCACAGTCACAGCCTATTGCCGCAACACAGAACACGACACAACAGATGTACCAGTATGCACAAAATGACTATCCAGATTATCAGCGATACACATGAAACAGCCTAGAGAGGGAAGTTGGCTTACCCCTTATTGAGGTTCCCGTAGATCAAGAGGGTCCTTATGTACATAGTCAAGTATTAGGGAAAGACAGAAAGTTCTTAATTGATACAGGGGCAAGCAGAACAACTATAAGTCACGACGAGGTTCCAGGGGCACCCCTCTCAGGCTCACAGAATGTTTCCCTTGGATTTTCAGGAAAGCCTATTGTTAATGAAGTATCGCAACCTCTTCCTCTTGCAGTTGGTCCATTGACACGGACTACAGATCTATTGCTTACAAAATCATGCCCAGAAAACTTGTTAGGTATAAAGACACTGAAAGCTCTAGGAGCTGTAATATGTTGTTCCCCGGAGGGGGTACGACTATTTTTGCGTGACTTCAAAGGTCACTATGTATTTAGAGACATGGATCACAGGTTACAGAATGTCCCTGCACATTTATGGGCACAAGGCCCCACTGATGTAGGTTGTATGCACATTACACCATATCGAGTCACACTCAAAGCAGGAGTGGTATTACCACGAATTCGACAATACAAGTTACCTCCAGATGCTGTAGTGGCTTTGCTGCAAATCATTGACGAGCTCATTGCACAAGGAGTGGTTGTGGAAACAGACTCCAATGTATGTAATTCTCCTATAATTCCGGTTCTTAAACGAACTGATCCAAAGGCACCCCCAGTTTATCGATTAATTATTGATCTGCGCGAATTGAATAAATGCATTGTACCACAATATCCCGTGGTTCCAGATATCTCTTCATTATTGACAGCTATTGATTCAGAAGCAACGTTCTTTACTGTAATTGACCTCAAGAACGCCTTCTTTAGCGTCCCAATCGATCCGGAAAGCCAATATTTGTTCGGATTTAGTTTAAATGGACGAAGCTTCAGATTTGCACGCGCACCTCAAGGATTCACAGAAAGCCCCAGCATCTATAGCCAAGCACTGAAAAGACAACTTGACAGTATCCACATGCCTGTTAACACTGCACTGCTTCAGTATGTCGATGATCTGCTGATCACCGCCCGAAGTGAACCCGAATGTGAAAAAGCATCACTGACGGTTTTACATTTTCTGGCCGACAAGGGGCACAAGGTGTCCCCTTCGAAGCTGCAATTCTGTGTTCAGCAAGTTGTGTACCTTGGGCACTTGCTATCCAAGGGGGGAAGACAGCTCACACCTGACCGCATCCAGTTAATTATAAACATGCCACCACCCAAGACACAAAAGGAGGTGCGGGCCTTCATAGGTCTCACTTCGTACTGTAGACAATGGATTCCCCAATATGCAATTTTAGTAAAACCACTCATTCAGTTGACAACCCAGGAGGCAGCGACTTAGACTGTCCTCCCTTGGACTCAGGCACATACACAAGCTTTTGAAGACTTAAAGAAAGCCTTATGTCAAGCACCTGTTTTAGCGACGCCATGTTACAGTAAGCCTTTTACACTTTTCGTTACAGAACGTGAAGGTACTGCCTTGTCAGTACTCACTCAGGAACAAGCAGGTTCACACAAGCCGTGTGCTTACTTTTCTAGCACATTAGATCCAGTAGCCCAGGCTCTGCCTACGTGCCTGAAATCAGTCGCAGCGACAGCTTTAGCGATCAGACAAAGCGATTCCATAGTATTAGGACATCAATTGACAGTGCAAGTTCCACACTCCGTGGAAGTTCTTTTAAACCGAACTCAGACTCAGCACTTGACTATAGCACGACTGACAGGTTACGAATTAACATTGTTTCAGCCACACATAGAAATTAGACGCTGTAGTACATTAAATCCTGCCACACTTTTGCCATTAAGTGAAACAGACCCATTGGCACATGATTGCATTGAAGTCATTACTATTACGACGAAACCCAGACAAGACTTGACAGATGTTCCATTACCAGATCCAGACCTGACACTTTATGTGGATGGTTCATGCATGAGAACAAGTACAGGAGAGTTAGTGGCCGCTTACGCAGTCACGACAGACACCAAAGTTATTGAAGCAAATTGTATTGACACATGGTCAGCTCAAGCAGCAGAGCTCATCGCTCTGACACAAGCCTGTATTCAAGCCAAAAATAAAAGAGTCAACATATTCACAGATTCACGTTATGCATTCGGAGTTGTACACGACTTCGGAGTCCTTTGGCGAGAGAGAGGTTATTTGACTTCTCACGGTGCCAACATTCAACACGGTCCCCTCATTCAAGCTCTGTTAGATGCAATACATCTGCCTACTTCGATATCTATCATGAAGTGCAAGGCTCATACAAAAGTCACCGATATCATTTCCCAAGGTAACGACCTAGCAGACTGTGAGGGTTCCGACACGTCAGGACCTCAAAACGCATGCGCGACAGAGAACGGCTTCCCGCCGGAAGGACGGAGCGGTCTAGTGTCCCAAGTCCTGCTTACACACAGTCAGACGTCACCCGCGTCACAGAGACAGGATTGGTGCAGCGGTCAAATGAAGGAGGAGACAGAGGCAGTGCAGGACGGAAAAGGGGCGGAAAACTAGGGAGGAGTGGTCCACCAACGGAGAGAGACGGGACCGGAGGAGGCGAACGGAGAGAACGGAGAAGAACACGCGTCGGACAAGAAGCAAGTACCAGCGGAGAGACCAGAGAAAGGGGAGCCCAGCGGTATCAAGGAAGAGAAGAAGACGGGAAAGGAACACCTCGACAGACCCGAAAACGCACCTGCGTCCGAAGAGCACCAAGGTCCCAACGCCGCGGCCCTATTCCGGGGTCGTGGCCCAAGGCAAGTGACCGCTCGGGGATCGTTGTGGTGGTGGGCGGGGCAGGGTTGCATGGGGCTATAAAACGGGGCACTAAGAGTGTTTGGGGTGAACATTGCCGCCACTGCCTTGTGTTCCTAGCATTGAACAGCACCCTGTCCCCCTTATACCCCGCTAAGCACTAAACCCTTGTACAGTCACGCACCCTGGTGAAGGTAGCACAAGATATAAAACGCACGAACAAAGCAGTAACCCCGTTTATTTTGTTATTTTCATGTCCCGGGGACCGGAATCTTCTGCCAGCAACAAGAGAAGAGAGCAGCGGCAGCGGGACCGAGTGTTGGACCTTACTTCCAGAGACTTTTTGCCTTACTGAACGTCACGGATTGTTTTTCCCTTCCCTTGTTTAGACTTCCATATTTAAGTTACACCAGTTCTGGAAGAAAAGACAATTAAAGAAGCAGATACTTCCTTAATCAAGCCTATATTCTCCGTCATTCTTCCAACCATCCAACCACTTCCTCGAGGGGGAGGGTCATCGCGGTCAGGGGTCACAGCCCTACTGCCCACCGGGCTATTACAAGTGGTGTCAGAAGTGGGATTGTTTTCAAACACCGTGTCGCCTCATGACACAACCCGTGCCCATGGAGAACGTTATATCCCAATTGGCCGAAGGACAACGACACCTACAGTTGGTGTTAGAACAACAGATCCAAGCCGCTCGAGTAGAGCGTGAATCCCTGCAGGGGGCTTTGAAAGAGCAGGCCACCCTTATCACCAAAAATCAACAGGTCCAAGACACCGCCATCCTACGACTAACTGACGCCGTAGTCAACACCCAGGTCCGTCCCCATGTCCCAGGGACGGTGCTACAAAAATATCAAACGGGAGAAGACCCGGATTTCTTCTTTTTGAACTTTGAGAGAGTGGCTACCACAGCGGCCTGGCCACAGGAAAGGTGGGGCCAATATATAGCACCCCTGCTATCCGGAGAACTACAGGCCGCGTACCAGTCCGCAAATCCCACCGGGGCAACCCCCTATGAGGAAGTAAAGAAGGCCATTCTCGAACGGATGGGATGCGATCAGGAGCACTATCGCAATAAGTTTCGGAGGGAAAAATGGGCCGCAGGAGACAACCCCCGAGCCCTGTACTTTCGGATCAGGGACTTGGGTCATAGGTGGTTAACACCACACACTTCCTCAGTGGAAGAGGTAGTAGAAAAAGTCTACCTGGAACAATTTTTGGACGCCTTACCACCGAGTACCCGGTCCTGGATCAAGCAACATCCGATGCTTACAACTACATCGGCTGTTGACCTCGCCTGTGCGTTCCACAGGGCCCCTGATTTTAAAGCCAGTACAGCCCGCTACCAGAACCCTCCCAGTTTCATAAGTCCTCAGATACCTACCCACCCGAAGGGCCCCAGTCGCTCGGACAGCCGACCTCCTATGCAATCCTCCTCTATTTCCCGACAGCCTCTCACCGTAGGGCCAGGTGGCCAGGGTCCACAGTGTTACAACTGTGCAGAGTGGGGACATATCGCTAGACAGTGTCCCCACCGTCAACCCTTACCCGAACCCATGGAGGTGGGTTACACTCACGGTAGAGTGTTAGTGGCCAACACAGACCCTGTTCGATATACAAAGGACGTGTTTATTAACGGGAAAAAGAAGCCAACCTTACTCGACACAGGGTGTCATGTGACAGTAGTAGACAGTTCTTTGATTTTTAAACCCCAATTACAAGCAAACGAACAAGTGATGGTGACATGTGTACATGGGGACACTAAAACATATCCAGTGGCAAAGGTCTTACTTGATGTCGATAACGATCCGCATTTGAGGAACGTAGGTGTTATTCCCACCTTACCTGAGGCAGTTATAATAGGGACAGATCACCCTAAATTTCACCAGTATATGGAAGGCCTCAAATCACAAAATCAGGAATGGTTGCAGGAAGCCCCGTATAGAGAGGAAGAGATGGAGGTGCCACAAAGTAGGACCAAGAAAAGCAAGAGAGAAAAAAGGGCAGGGAAACGAGAATACACACAGAACGCAGTGTCACGTCACGCTTTTCCTCTCTCCCTCACAGATGCCAGTCCCTCCCAGTCATGCAGTTTTCGAACAGCCCAAAGAGAAGATAGCGCTCTCAAGTATGCTTGGGCACAAGCACAAGACACCATGCCAGGACAGGTAGGACCTTATTTCTTTATAAAACGCGGACTGCTATATAGAGGGGTGAAAGAGGGTTCCCTGACCAAGACCCAATTGCTTGTCCCAAACTCCTACCGTGAACATGTTCTCTTACTCGCACATAACAAGATGGGGGGGGGTCATTGTGGTAGAGAAAAGACCTTGCAATACCTTCTAGAGCGTTTCTTCTGGCCTGGGGTGTACAGGGATGTTGCTAGACACTGCGCTGCCTGTGTTCGCTGTCAATATACTTGCCCCGACAACCCCGCGAAAGCCCCGTTGCATCCATTGCCCATTATTGATGTCCCCTTTAAGAGAGTGGGCATGGACCTGGTGGGCCCCTTAACTCCATCAGCCCGGGGACACCGATATATTCTGGTCATAGTCGACTATGCTAGCCGGTACCCTGAGGCATTCCCATTAACCACCATGACTACCCAGGCTGTGGCCCAAGCAATGATTACATTGTTCTCCCGGGTAGGGTTTCCGTCCGAAATCCTCACTGACCAGGGGACCCCCTTCATGTCCCGGTTAATGTCCCAAATCTGTCACATACTGGGAATTAAGCAACTGCGTACATCGGTGTACCACCCCCAAACCGATGGCCTTGTGGAGAGGTATAACAAGACCATAAAACACCTCCTCCGCAAGGTCATCTCTGACACCGGAAGGGATTGGGACCGTCAGTTACCCCTCGTTTTGGCTGCTTTACTGTCCCATGAACAGGCATCCACTGGGTATTCTCCCTTTGAAATCCTTTTTGGGCGAAAACCCAGGACCCTCCTGGACATGGCCGCCGAACAGTGGGAGGAGGAGGACGAGGAAGGGAAACCCCTGTTACAATATGCCACAGACCTTAGGACATCCTTATTTCAGATCTGGGGAACCGTGCACGATAATATGAAAAGGGCGCAGGACGTCCAAAAGAAACACCACGACTTGCGAAGCAAGTTACGAGAGTTTCAACCCGGGGATAAGGTATTGTTGCTGCTTCCGACTACCGAGGATAAACTCTTAATGAAGTGGCAGGGTCCTTACGAGATTGACCACCAAGTGACTCCCGTGACATACAGCGTAAAACTTCCCCATCGCGCTAGAGGTAAACAAATATACCACGTTAATCTACTAAAAAAGTGGGAAGAAGATCCACTCACCAAATCGGCATATCTGGTGTGTTCGGATAGACAGGCGGATATAGCAGTTCCCGCAAGACCAGAGAACGCACCCGACATAGTACCAAAAGGGGAGGTCTTGTCCTCTCCTCAAAAAACCCAGTTAGAAAGCCTGACCAACCACTATCCGGGCCTGTTTTCCTCCAAACCTGGTTTAACCACTGTAGTCCAACATGAGATTGTCTCCTTAGAAAAACAAATAGTGAAACAAAAACCATACCGCATCCCAGCCGCCCGTAGAGAAGCTGTGGAAAAGGAGGTAGTAGACATGTTAAACGCAGGAATCATTGAACCCTCCCTGAGTAACTGGTGTTCCCCGATTGTCATTGTGCCGAAACCTGACGGAAGTCTACGTTTCTGTATTGACTTTCGCCAAGTGAATGCCCTCACAAAATTTGATATCTACCCTATGCCTAGGGTCGACTAATTAATCGAGAGACTCGGGAAAGCCCGGTACATGTCCACTTTAGACCTAACCAAAGGTTATTGGCAAATACCCTTGTCCCCTCAGTCAAGAGAAAAGACCGCATTTGCCACTCCCTCTGGACTGTATCAGTTCAAGGTCCTACCGTTTGGCTTACATGGAGCGCCTGCCACATTCCAAAGACTAATAGACACCATTCTAAAACCCCACACGGCTTATGCCGCAGCCTACTTAGATGATATAGTCATTTACAGTCAGACATGGGAAGACCACCTGTATCATCTGGGGCAGGTGTTTACTGCCATTCAGGCCGCCGGCCTCACGATTAACCCTAAGAAATCCCTGTTGGGCACAAACGAAATCCAATATCTGGGATACACCATCTCGGAAGGATGCATAAAACCCCAAATTAACAAAGTAGAAGCCGTCAAAAACATCCCACAACCAACCACGAAAAAGGACATCCGCTCCTTCTTAGGTTTTATCGGATATTACCGAAGGTTCATCCCTGCATTCTCTTCAATAGCCAGTCCCCTTACTGCTCTTTTAACAAAAGACCACCCGACCCGTATACAGAACTGGACTCAGGAACTAGAGGATAGTTTTCGGGCCCTGAAGGAAGCCATATGTACTGCCCCTGTCCTTAGCTGTCCCGATTTTGATTTGCCTTTTGTTCTCCAAACAGACGCTTCTGGACTCGGCCTTGGGGCCGTGTTGTGCCAGCCGGACCCTAATGGTGACTTACGACCAATCCTATATATAAGCCGTAAACTATTTCCCCGGGAAACCAGGTATTCGACCATCGAGCTAGAATGTCTGGCTATCAAATGGGCTGTGGAGGCATTACAATATTACTTGTTGGGACGACACTTCACAATTTTAACTGATCATGCCCCCCTCACCTGGTTATCACGTAACAAAGACACGAATGCACGTATTCTTCGTTGGTTTCTGGCATTACAACCTTTTTCGTTTCAGACGATCCATGTACCAGGGACACAGAACGTCGGCCCGGACTATCTCTCCCGCCACCCGTCTTCAGAATGGCCCCTACGTCCATTCCCTAGGGGGGAGATATGTGAGGGTTCCGACACGTCAGGACCTCAAAACGCATGCGCGACAGAGAACGGCTTCCCGCCGGAAGGACGGAGCGGTCTAGTGTCCCAAGTCCTGCTTACACACAGTCAGACGTCACCCGCGTCACAGAGACAGGATTGGTGCAGCGGTCAAATGAAGGAGGAGACAGAGGCAGTGCAGGACGGAAAAGGGGCGGAAAACGAGGGAGGAGTGGTCCACCAACGGAGAGAGACGGGACCGGAGGAGGCGAACGGAGAGAACGGAGAAGAACACGCGTCGGACAAGAAGCAAGTACCAGCGGAGAGACCAGAGAAAGGGGAGCCCAGCGGTATCAAGGAAGAGAAGAAGACGGGAAAGGAACACCTCGACAGACCCGAAAACGCACCTGCGTCCGAAGAGCTCCAAGGTCCCAACGCCGCGGCCCTATTCCGGGGTCGTGGCCCAAGGCAAGTGACCGCTCGGGGATCGTTGTGGTGGTGGGCGGGGCAGGGTTGCATGGGGCTATAAAACGGGGCACTAAGAGTGTTTGGGGTGAACATTGCCGCCACTGCCTTGTGTTCCTAGCATTGAACAGCACCCTGTCCCCCTTATACCCCGCTAAGCACTAAACCCTTGTACAGTCACGCACCCTGGTGAAGGTAGCACAAGATATAAAACGCACGAACAAAGCAGTAACCCCGTTTATTTTGTTATTTTCATGTCCCGGGGACCGGAATCTTCTGCCAGCAACAAGAGAAGAGAGCAGCGGCAGCGGGACCGAGTGTTGGACCTTACTTCCAGAGACTTTTTGCCTTACTGAACGTCACGGATTGTTTTTCCCTTCCCTTGTTTAGACTTCCATATTTAAGTTACACCAGTTCTGGAAGAAAAGACAATTAAAGAAGCAGATACTTCCTTAATCAAGCCTATATTCTCCGTCATTCTTCCAACCATCCAACCACTTCCTCGAGGGGGAGGGTCATCGCGGTCAGGGGTCACAGCCCTACTGCCCACCGGGCTATTACACAGACCGAACAGCTAAGCAAACAGCACAGAATCGGACTCAAGCAACTGACTTGACAAAGACAATAGTTCCGACACCGACACACTGCATGACAGTTAGGGATCCCGCCCTTGATGTAATTGACATACAGACACATGCTACGCCAGAGGAAATCAAGAAATGGACTGAACTAGGAGGGATCCAAACAGATCAGGGATGGATGACGAAGGGAAAATCTACATGGTTTCTCCCCGACTCAATGGTTCAAGTTATCATTAACACAATACATAGTCCAGCACATCTAGGAGAAAAAGCTATGTTAGACAGTATTCAAAACATTTGGTTTAATAAACACTTACGAGCTGCAGCCAAACAGAAAGTCCGTACTTGCATGATTTGTTGTCAGTTCAACCCAGGTAAAGGTGTACCTGTAGAGCAAGGTGGATTTCAACCTCCTGATCACCCTTTTGAAGTCCTCCAGATGGATTATATCCAGATGTAACGTTGTCGAGGATTCAAATATGTCCTCGTAGTTGTATGCGCTCTTTCCCGTTGGACAGAAGCATATCCAGTCTCAGATTACACTGCCCCGACCACTGCCAAGCAGCTGGTTCGTGAATTCTTCCCACGGTATGGTTTGCCCCGTATCGTGTACTCAGATAATGGCCAACCGTTCTCATCTGAGCTAATGAAACACATTTCACTCCTGTTAGGCTATCAATGGAAATTCCACTGTGTCCGGCATCCCGAGGCAGCAGGTCTCGTGGAACGTCACAACCAAACTCTGAAAATTCGACTTTCTAAAATCTGTAGAGAGAAAGGCGTCGACTGGATAGTAGCCTTACCAGTTGCACTATTTTACATGAGAATGATAGCACATTCTCGAACAGGGCTATCCCCGTACGAGGTGGTCTTCGGTAGGCCACCAAATATGTGGGGGACGCCTATACCTCGTAAAATCACTGATGTTGATTGTAATATGCTGACAGATTACCTTGCTTCCTTGATGTCTGCACTACAATCTTGCCGTTCACAGGTAGCTGCAGCCTTTCCCGACAACACCGAGGTGAAGCCCCATGAAGTGGTTCCCGGAGATTTTGTTTTTATAAGAAATTTCGACAGGAGGAGCCCGCTGGAGCCTCGCTGGCAAACGCCGAAATTAGTACTTCTGACCACGAGGACAGCAGTGAAGGTCGAAGGTCGCAAGGGTTGGCTACACTCGAGCCATATCAAGAAATTTCATGGACTACCTTCTGATTTGAACTCTCAGCCCTGCCCCCCTCCACAGACTGATTCAAAACTCCCCCTGGTCGAGAACACTGCTTTCCAAAACTATAAACTGAAACTAAGGTCTAGCAAGTCAGACAATTTGATTGTTTAAGTCCTCTCCTAGGTGAATCGGTTAAATTAGTCTCTGACATGTATCCTCTAGACCGAAATCGAGAGAGAGATAGACAGAAACAGCTCAAGAAACGTGCATATTGTAAATCACTCCATAGTCACTGTATAGTGACATTATTGATTATGTTTTTTCTAAATCTTCTGATTATTGCTGCAAGTATATTGTTACACATATACTATCCTATTTTCAAGCGTGCTCATTCTGCTTACAATGATACTGCCGAACATTCTTTTAGTGAATTGCCCCCACATGAGTTGCCCTACAGACTTGCGCTGCGCAACAACACATTCATTAGTATGTTACATCACTCCCATCAGGCCAACAACGTTACTAATTGTTGGATATGTGGCCGACTCCCTCCCTATCAGAAATACAAGGGAGTTCTGCCCCTCTTTCCGTATCCATTCACGCACAATGGTTCCTGTGGCGCATGGTTTAGTTTGATTAATTCTTTAGATTCAAATACCGTAGTTTACCAGAGCAACTGGGTATGGGGAAACCTGAACCTAGTTTTGCTTAAAGCCTGTTACCCTAACAAGGAGGGACTTCCCAAAAGGACAGGAACTGACCTAGAAAATGAAGTATATGGATTAGGTAACTTTACACTTAACCTCATGATTCTGAATGTTGAATCTGAAACTGCACTAGTCTTGCCTACTATGTCAGTATTACCAGTCAAAGGTGAATTATGTGTAAGGAAGAATGGTTCAGTACACCTGGGTCATAGTAAATGTACTACTGTGATCGAATTCAGTGATAAAGTCAACATTTAGAGCTTCCCGTCATTCCTACTTCATTTGTGGTCATACCGCATATATACGCTTACCTCTAGATTGGGATGGTACCTGTTACATTGCATTCCTTCTGCCACCAGTTTTCCTAGCCCATCCTGATTATCATAGAGACACCCATCTAGTACACAATAGACCCCAGAGAGATCTCCCGATTGTCGACTACACTGAAACAGCATGGGAACAATATACAGACTTCAATAAAGGTCTCTTTCCCTACATAGGTGTTGTCTCTAATAGTAAACTGATACGTAGATTAACCAGAACACTTGAAGCAGTAGTGAATGAAACTACCTCTGCCCTAGGCAACTTAACAGAGGAGCAGTCTGCGATGCGGATTGTTGTTCTCCAAAATCGTCTTGTCCTTGACGTCATCCTGGCCGATAGGGGCGGAGCCTGTAGAGTCATCGGATCAAGTTGTTGTGTTTTCATTCCAGAAAACGCGCCATCCGTATATAAAGCCATAACTCGTCTTCATAAGATTGCAAGCCAGATACATCAGAATCCAGGCACCTGGACATGGTCCGGTTGGTTCTGGAGCGTGTTGTCAGCCTGGGGATGGAAAGTCCTATCCTTCCTAGGTATTGGCCTTCTCATAGTATTCAGTTGCTGCCTGTGTCTACAATGTGGACCAGCGATTTGCGGCCTGTATGCCACATCATGTATTCCACGTTCAAGTTCTCATTCAAAATCCCGGAAGAAGAAAGAAGAGCAAATGATGTTACATGAACAGATTGATGGATTCCTGAGGATCGATATCTCATGAAGGGTCCGTAGGGGACAAGGAGGGAATGATGAAATATGAATTTTTATGATCGATTGTGTCCCCTATCTTAGACCCCAACGGCTCCATGTACATGCTACAAGTACATGTATGTTCCCTCCACTTCAAGCTATGAAGACGCAAATACAATTGTGTCCAACGTCCACATGTCCTCTTTCAGATCCGCCATAAATGGGTCGAATATTCCGTTCCTAAGTATGCCTTGCCACCGTCTTTATATGGTATACTTTTCATTTTTTCCAGCTCTGGCAAGGTAGGCCCTGAATTCTGCCATCGAGCTTTCCTGCTTCTGCCTCTGAATGCTCCAGCCTGGACCTGTATCTGTATCCATGACCTTTGTCTTACTTCCTGCGCGGCTAACGGTGCCTGGCCCGGCCTGTTGCCTGCCAAGACTGTATTCAGCCTTCAAGTTATCTGCTCCGCTCCTCGAGAAATGCATTCCTGTCTAGTAGTATAGGTAAACATCCTTCCAGCTACAGAGCAAAGGGCCCGGCCTTACTGTCTCCGTGCAAGTAATTCATGGCTACTGTTGCCATGGTAGGCCCATGCCCCCTCGCATCTCATGTAGACACGTAGACGCTTATACACGCACTAGTAGTTAGTATAGGATAGCCTCTGCCTGAGAGACCTTTCCTTCCAGATAATACAGTTCCTTAAACACAAGATATTAGATACGATTTGGGATTAGGTTGTTCTGACATCCCAGACTTCTGTCTCCTCATGTAGGGCTAAATGTCAAGTCCCCTTCACCCTCCAGTTACACGTCAATCACACGTCATGCTACTGTACGCGCATCTCTGCCAAGTATTTCTGCTGACTATGCAGGATTCACTTATGGATCCACCCACCTGTGTCATCATCATAATGACGTTTCTAGTACATGCCTTCATGCACGCCTATTGTAACGCCTTTACATTACGTATGTGTATTCTTATCTCTCTTCTCAGCTGTCACGCCTTCTGCATATGTCTTCACTGTAATGCATCTACTATATATATGATAACCTGTCAATAA
Source organism: Triturus cristatus (assembly GCF_964204655.1). Taxonomy (NCBI): domain Eukaryota; kingdom Metazoa; phylum Chordata; class Amphibia; order Caudata; family Salamandridae; genus Triturus; species Triturus cristatus. The sequence goes on from NC_140590.1 coordinate 1,718,644,408, forward strand.
AGTATTGCTCTATCCCTTCCCGAACCTTCGTGGTGACGGAATACGATTGCCTGGTTTGAACCAATTCCTTTGTAAGGAATAAACACATTTTTAAACCTCAAATACCACGGATTCTGCCTCTTATTTTTACTGAGTTATTCTTATTGAATTTTACCGCATAAATTAAGTCTAGGTAATTAAATTTACCACAGTTGCAGGGGAGGTGACGCTTCTGGCAACCTCAGCGTCACTTCCCGTGCAGCAGTAAGGAACAGTGTGGTACCTTGGTTCCTTCCTATGGAGTGGATTCGATGAGATATCGAGAGTCAAGCCATGAGGTTTTGGTATCCGTGGCGTCTGTCGGACCAGGCGACAGGAGTCAGAGTGGTGCACCACAGACTTTGGTGGTGCAGTGCTCGAGACTCGTGTAGGGGCGGAGCTTTGGAGATACTGTGTCGTCATCAGAGCCTGGGGTGCAAGTCTTGGTTGGTGGTTTGAGTGGGATCACGGCTCTGGTGCAGGCAGCAGCGCAGAGGCAGAGTTGCTGAAGGGCGGTGGTTTCGAAGTCAATCAATGTTGATGCCTTGGTTTCTGCTTAGTAGCACTCCAAACTCACTTCCAGGGACCCAGAACTGGAATTGACACCACTTGGCAAGTAGGAATCCTCAAATGAAGGGTCATCGGGTTGCAGGTGAAGTCTTTGATGGCCCTGATATTTCTTAACAGGAGGCAAACTCAACTCAAGCCCTTGGAGAACCTTGGAAGTAGGATGTTGAAAGCAAAGCCCAGTTCTTTCACATTCGGGACAGAAGCAGCAAGGAGCAGGCCAACACGGCAAAGCAAACCGCAAAGTGGCAGTCCCTCCTAACAGGTATCCAGCTCTTCTTCCTGGCACAATGTCCTCAACCCAGAAATGGTCTGAGTACATGGTGTCAGAGGTCTAATACTTATACCTTTTTTCAGCCTTTGAAGTAGGCAAACTTCAAAGGAAAGTCTTTGTAGTGCACAAGACCCTACCTTTCCCTGCCCTGGATCCAGGCACACTACACGGGGTGGAGACTTCTTTGTGTAAGGACAGGACATAGCCCTATTCCGGTGCCAGTACCAACTCCTCCCACCACTCGAGTTCAGTAAGACCCATCACCCTGGTGATGGGCCATCAGGATATGCAGGGCGCACCTCATCTCTCATTGTGTGACTGTCTAGAGTGAATGCACAACAGCCCAACTTTCATCCTGCCCCAGATGTGTATTAGGAGAGAGGCAGAGGTACAGAATGGTTAAAGTAAGAAAATGCCATATTTTTTAAAAGTAGCATTTTCAGACCAGCGATTTAAAAACAACTTCACTAAAATGTGTATTTTTAAATTGTGAGTCCAGAGACACCAAACTCCAGTTTCCTATCAGCTCCCAATTTGCAGATACTCTTTTCAGATATGACAAGGCAGCTTCAATGCTGACCTATGGGGGAAATCTGCCTTGCAGTAGTGAAAAACTAAATTAGCAGTATTCTAACACAACAGTACATGTCCTACCTTTTAAATACCCTGCACTCTTCACATGGGGCTACCTTGGGCTTACCTTAGGGGTGCTTTACATGTAATTAAAAGGGAGGTTCGGGCCTGGCAAGTGGGTGCACTTGCCAGGTCGAAATGGGAGTTTTAGGACTGCACACACAGGCACTGCAGTGACAGGCCTGAGACAGGTTTGAAGAGCTAGTTGTGTGGGTGGCACAACCAGTGCTGCAGGCCCACAAATAGCATTTAATTTACAGGCTCTGGCACACACTGTGCACTGTACTAAAGTATTACTAGTAAATAAAAAAGGCCAATCATGGAGGAACCTAATATCATTACATTTTAGAAGAGAGCACTTGCACTTGAGCAGCGGTCAGCATCCTAAAACCAACAAATACGAAATGTAGCACATAGTCAAAACAGGAGGTCAGATACAAAAGGACAGGGGAAACCACACCCAAAGATGTTAGGTGTAACAAGCCCTCTCACAGAAATACACTGTTTTTGTTAGCAGCCATGCTGGGGATATTTTTGGTCAGATCATTGACTTGGTTCTCCTGCCCAACCATGCCCTGACACCCTATATACAGAAAATCAGTGTTATGAGCTTTATTACATGGTGCTACCCTCAGTAAATAGATTCTTCTCTATTCAGGTCAATGTGCTGCTACTACTATGTTAGTTCTGGGCCATGACCTGAGATGTCCTAAGGACGAAGTGCCATAAAGATAACTGAGCTACAGGAAATCCAGAATGCATAGTCTGTTCTGGTGTTCTGCTGCAAGGGCCAGGCCTGAACTAGGTAAGAGGAGGCCAATGCTGCTACTGGAGGATACCAAGACCACTGCCTGGGTGCAGGGATTCTGTGAGAAGTGCACAATCTGTGAGTGACTTCAGAAAATCCCTCCACCGCGTTATAGTGGAGAACATTTTGCTGGTAGATTCTCTTTTAGATTATGCACAAAAAATCTGAGTATTTTCATTACCAAGTAACTCACGATCATGCAGCCTACCTTTATCTGTTGAAGTTGTAATGGGTACAACATTTGCAGTGATGTTTTGTTTGACTGACGCCTGGCATATGCAGAAGACCTGCACTGGGAGAAAGAGGGAATTGACTTAGATGCCATGATGCATTGTGAAAGAGACACAGTTCACATGACCAATATGTGTGGTGCAATGTGGCAAAGGCCATGGGAAATCGCTCATTGCTGCCTGAAATCTGGCCCAACAATAGGAAGCCCCGGGTTAAAGATGCAGAGTCAGGTCAGTGAGGCAGACACCATGATGGCAATGGAATGGGACAGAGTTGATCACTTTGTGCCAATGACCCAGCTCACCTTTTCGAGTCTTCCCTTTTTTATGTTCATGGACCAATGTAAGACATTAGGTTATTGGTTGAGGGAGGTGGAAGTCCCACTCAGGCAAAACCCATAATTCTTGTTAAGGAGAACCTCAAGAAGTCACTAAATTAAACCCCTGCAGAACCATCTGGTAGCTTGACACAAAAGCAGTCAGGCTTAATTTAGAGGCAATTTGGAAAGTATTTATGCAGCTCACAAACAGGAATAAAGTTAAAACACAAGAAAAATTACAAACTAATTTAGAAAAATAGAGTACATTTAAATTAAAATGATAACAGAATGACAAAAATCCTATCAGTAGAACTGAAGATACTCAATATTTATATTTTCAGTGAAAATAGTGCCTAAAAGCACAGAGCATCATTCTCAGTCATCTGGTCATACTAAACTGGGGGGGAAGTCACACGTTTAGACTGACCACGATGGAGTGCAGGCTGGGTACTGGGACCAGGTTAGTCCTGCTGAAAAAGTACCTTTTAAGTCCATGCAAAGAGTTCCGATCATGTTGGAGGAGGCTGTGAGGAGGGGGCTAAGCGTTATGGACAGTCGCCACTGTAGTGTGAACAGCAGGTCGGGCGTCGCAGACGGTCATCGCTGTAGCACAAAGCATGGTTGGGCATCGTGGACAGTAATTGCTGTAGCTTAGCATTGCTGGTTGTTGCTGGCTATTCTTGTTGTAGTTCGAAGTGTTGCTAGTCGCCGTGGACAGTCCATGCCAGCGCAAAGAGCAGGCTTCTCTGGAGCTTCACGTTGTTGATTGTTGCAAGCCAGCAGAGTCTTGGCATGAACGGGCCTGTTTGCAGTTGCGAGGAGCCCAAACTTCAGGATTTTCACCTTTACGTCTTTGAAGGAGCTTTCACTAATACCAACCAAGGATCCAGGACCTGGGAAACACCTCATGGGAATTAGGACTCACTCCAGCAGCAGCAGGGCTTGGGCTGGTCCAGTTGGAGCAGGTCAGCTCGGGCAGTTGCAGGAAGACCTCTAAAGTTTGTTGGTTCCCTGTAGCTCAAACCATCAGCAAACTGACACTTGAGGGTCACTCTGGGAATCCTGGAAAGACGGCAAGCTGGTCTAATCTTCCTTCTCACAGAGTAGGACAGTTCTTCAAGTAGCAGGGCAGACCATCTTCTGAATCTTCCACAGGTCCAATAGTGTTCTGATGAGTGGCTCTGGAGGTCCAGTTTTTATACTTGTGCCAGCCTTTGTTTGGAGTGGGGACTCCCTGTCTTAACCCCACTTCTATTACTGGAAAGTTCTTTCTCTTCCCCTCTCAAGGCTCCATACAGTCTGCAGATGACAAATGGCAGGGCAGTCCTTGAGTCAGTTTCCTTTGTATATACAGGAGGCAAAGCCCTTTGAAGAGTTAGTGGGGCGTGGTACAGCCCCTTCCCAATCATCCTGCTCGGATGGCCCATTCCGTCCACACCTAATCTCACTTTGTATTGCTAATTGGATGCTATTAAAAAAAAAAACAACAGTAGAGCCATTCATTCACAGTCATGTGACCCAGGACACTAGTAGAAGGCATAGATGGTTGGAACAAGAACGTGTGTAGTATGTCATAGATATGGCATATGAAGTGTCTTTCACTGTCATTGGGTCTAAGTTACAGAATGTTAATGTGTCACTATTGATGTCACTGGATTCCATGTGATGATTCATAGTCTAACTGGAGTTGTTACATGGAGTCTGGATGGATGGGATCTCTAAGGATTAAACCTTCTTCAATTCAACTAATCTGCCTGAGATCTTTTTATTGATGGAATCTTACACTGGCGTAGTCGGCAGAGAAGCTTCTTAGGAGATCCCAACACAACCTCAACTTGTAATTTCGTTTTTTTTAAAGAAAAAAAAAGAGACATTTGATAATTTCCGAGGTATAAGGCTCCTGCTCTACCGAGGACGTTCCTCTCATCATTGCCTGCGTTGAGCTGATCATCTGGACAAACTGGAAGATCGATCTAAAGATTGGACTCATTGGTGTTCACTACCTTTCTGGGAACTGAAGAAGGGACAGAAAGCGGAGATTTCAAGCCTATTATGACTATGTGTCTTTAGATAGAACGATGTGTATCCTGTGTTATCTAAGGTTACATGAGATCGGCGTAATTTCTGAATAATTGGCGATTTTCGAAAGGCGCCGTTGGATTGTGTAACGTCCGGCGTTGACAAATTTCAAATCATCACAGCAGTCTTACCGGCCTCGTGAGTAGTTCTACTGTGTTGCCTGGAGTGTGTTCGCGCTGAGAACTCCTGTTCGTTCTTCCATTCTACTTCTTCGTCCATTGTTTCTGCTTCGGATACGAGTGGATGTACGCACAAGCTACGTTGGGACGCATGATGTCATTCCGTGCATCACGCAACGTGGAAGTCATGTTGTGAGCGTGTGTGCGTTACCTAGCAAGCACTACGTTGGGACGCATGATGTCATTCCGTGCATCACGCAACGTGGAAGCCATTTTGTAAGTGTATGCGCGTTACCTAGCAACTCAAGAAGCTTTCTCGCCGATACGCACGGCTTGAATTTAAGTGCGTTTCAGGACTTTAAAAGAAGGGGAGAAAACTCTCGCCGATACGCACGGCTGATCTTCATTGAACATTCACGGAGTGAGCAACTTGCGTATTACATAGAGAGGGCTAGTTTTGTACACGAAGAATCCTTTAATTTAGTTTAGCATAACTAATTGGGGCATTGCAATTTAAGTTGTATGGTGAGCCACTTATATGAATATTTTTTTTTTTTTTTCATTTAGCAGGGTACTGTGTTAACTAAATCTGACAAGTCTGTTCTATTAGTTGGCACTATGCAGAACGTCACGGCAGCTCCATTTTTTCTGTCAGAACCTGGTGAGCCTAACATAAAGTGGAAAAAATGGAAGGTAGTGTTTGAACGGTATGCAAGAGTATGTGGTACCTCTCTTAGTGCGGAGAGGAGATCTGCTTTGCTCCTACATTGCTTGGGGTCAGAAGGACAGGATGTCTATGACCATCTTCCTGCTTTATCGCAGGAGGAAGCAAATGGTCTTAATGATTATGAGATCTGTATAAAAAAACTTGATAAACATTATTTGCCCAAAGTAAGTACCATTCTTGAAAGGTATACTTTTGCAAAAAGGATGCAGGCAGAGGAGGAAACTGTCGAAAGTTACATAACAGTGTTGAGAAAACTTGCATCGTCGTGTAAATTCGATGGCATGACTGACGAACGCATACGTGACCAGTTTATGTTTGGTTGCAATATAGAGAAAGTAAGAGAAGAGCTGTGGTCGCGTGATGAACCTACCTTAGATGAAGTTTTAGTTGTCGCCAAGAGAATCGAGCATTCTATCAAATGTGTTGCAGTTTTAAAGAAAGACTTGTCTAGTGATTGTAAAGTGCAGGAGGTTAGGAGTAAGAACAAAGTGGAGGTGAAAGAGAAAGACAAGATTCAGAAAGAGTTTCTATCAGCAAAAGGAAAGACGAATGAGAAGTGGATTAATAGCAAGTGCTTTAGATGTGGAAAGATGGGGCATTTAGCAAATAATCCCAAGTGTCCGGCTCTTGCATCAATATGTTCAAAATGTAAAAAGAAAGGCCATTTTACTGCATTGTGCAACAGTAGGAGTGCACCAAATGTAAAAGAGGTTCATGTGAGGGAAAGCAGCGGTGACGAGTGTGGTCCTGGGGGATATGAGTGTGGTCAAATTGTTGTGCAAGTGGTAACCGGGGAGAAAAATAGAGATTCTCCCATTGATGAGATTTTGGTAGAGGGGAAAAAGACCAAAGTCTTATTTGATTCAGGGGCGAAAATCACAATTGTATCTAGGGATTTCTTTATGAATAACTTAAAAACCAAGGTTAATCTTTTAAAGCCAGACATAAGGCCATTGGCTTATGGTGGTGAGCCTATCAAATTACATGGCTACTTTGTAGGTTTAATAGAATACAAAGATAGGCTAATTTCAGGCAAGATTTATGTGTCAAAAAAAGGGGACAGCATCATAAGCTGGATTCATCAAGGGGACCTTGGGGTCTTTCTAGATCCTAATGGTGTCCCTCCCATTCAATTAAAAGGGGATGTAAACTCTGTTGGAAGGGTGGAGCATGTTAAGGTGGATATTGATTTAGTTGATAATCTAAAAAAAGAGTTTCCTAATGTGTTCAGAAAAGAATTAGGTTGCCTCAAGGGTTACAAACACAAAATATTACTTAAAAGGGATGCCATACCTGTATGTTGTAAGGTGAGGAATGTACCTCTTTCGGTGAGGGACGACATGCATGAAGAGATTGGAAAATTAAAGAAGGGAGGCATCATAGAGGAGGTCGAAGGAACCGAATGGTTGGCCCCGGTGGTGGCAGCTCGCAAACCTAATGGGGATCTGAGACTTTGCATAGACTTGAGACAGCTTAATAAATGTGTAATTATTGATAAATACCCCCTACCCAACATTAATGAATTAATGTCTCTGTTGGGAGGAGCTAGAGTATTTAGCACAATTGACTTGACTTCGGCGTATCACCAAATAGAACTGGAAGAATCGTGTAGGGATTATACTGCCTTCATAACGCCGTTTGGCACTTTTAGATTCAAACGGATGCCATTTGGGCTGGTATCGGCCTCTTCTGTGTTTCAGAGGGTTATGGAGAACTTGCTACAAGGTTTACCTGGCATTTGTGTATATCAGGATGATATCTTAGTTTTTGGGCAAGATTTTGGTCAACACGATGTTCGCTTGAAGTCGGTTTTGAGAAGATTATCTGAACACAACTTAACTATAAAGGCAGAAAAGTGTAAATTCAGAACCAACTCTATTGATTATTTAGGTCATAATATAACGAGTGAGGGAGTGAAACCAAAAGAGAACTTGATAAACACGATTCAAGAGATGTGTTCTCCTTCTGATAAATGTGAACTCATGAAATTCCTTGGGGTGGTTGAATACTACTCGAAATTTGTGAAGAATTTTGCTAGTCACACAGTGAACATGAGACATCTACTTAAGAAAGGTGTGGATTTTCTGTGGACAGAGGACTGTGAGCTTGAATTTTTAAATATAAAAAGCAAACTTAAGGCTGCTCCTTCACTTGCAAGCTTTAATCCTAAAATCAAACCTATTCTGATCACAGATGCGAGTGAGAAGGGTTTAGGCGCGGTTTTGCAACAACGAGGTGAGGGTGGCACGTACACGGTCATGTGTTTGTCTCGTAGCCTAAAAGATCCGGAAACAAGGTATTCCGTGGTGGAACGCGAATCTCTTGCAGTGTACTGGGCGGTTAAGAAGTTGAAGAAGTTTCTTTGGGGTATTGACTTTGAGGTCAGGACAGATCACAAGCCATTGATTGAGATTTTCAGCAAAAAGGGTCTAGATTTGATATCCAGCAGAATCACTAGATGGGTGATAGGTTTGCAAGAGTTTAATTTTGACATAAAGTACATACCAGGTGTTGAGAACAAGGTGGCTGATGTGTTGTCACGTCTCACGTCTAGTAAAACGGCTGGAGAGGATGATTGGGAAGATTCTGAGGAATTAGTGTGTGTTGTAGATCGGGGTATCATTAGTGAGGAGAGATGGTCTAAAGAAATGTCTTTGGATAGTGTGTTGAATGAAGTCATGGGTTTAGTTAGGAAGGGATGGATCAGTAATAAATCTGGTTCGTCTGATTCTAGGAAATTTTGGGCAGTTCACAATGAATTATCCACTGATAATAATCTCTTGTTTAGGGGAACTAGGTTGATTCCTCCATCTAGTCTTAGGAAGGAACTAATAGATTTGGTACATTCTTCTCATGCAGGCATTTCTAAGTCAAAAGAGCGCTTGAGGATGTCTTATTGGTGGCCGGGCATGGATTTAGAGGTGGAACGTGCTATTCGAGATTGCATACCTTGTACATTAAGTGAAAAGTCTAAGTGTACGCGCGTTCAGCCCATGGTGGTAAGGAAACGTCCTTTAAATCCGTGGCAAGACATTGCCATGGATATTTTGGGTCCTATCCACCATAATGGATCTCAATCATTTGTGTTGGTGGTGATTGATATGTTTTCTCGGTGGCCAGAAGTTTTCTTTTTGTCTAGTGTTGACTCATCTCATATAATTAAATGTTTGGAAAATTTATTCTCGAAAGAGGGTATTCCCAATTCAATATTAACAGACAATGGGGTGAAATTTGTGTCCAATGACATGAAAAGATTCTTAGCGTCCAGGGGCGTCTCTCACAAGTTATGCTCTCTTTATCATCCCGAGACTAACGGAATGGTGGAGAGATTTAACAGGGTGATCAAGGAGACCATTGCGTTGTCAAAATCCATGTCATTAAATTGGAAAGATGAGGTTTTAAAAAAAATAGAGGAGTATAGATTGTCTCCTCATTCTACTACGGGTAAAACCCCCTTTTTGCTGTTCCGTGGGAGAGTACCCAATACTAATGTCGAACCAACATGGGTCAACAATTATGTATTGGAAAGAGGTAAAGAAAAGGAGTGTGATAAGATCTTAATTCAGAAGAGAGAAGAAGAGAAAAGCAATTCAAGGAAGGTTTACTTTGATAAAAAAAAAAGTGTTAAGGTGACTAAGGTTATGGTGGGTGATTTGGTGATGATTAAACGTCCTGGGTTGATGGGAAATTCTACTTCCAAGTTCATGAAACCTATGAGAGTTATTAAAGTGTTTAATAATGCAATAAAGACGCAGGATCATAGGATTTGGAACTTGAATAGGGTTGTAGTAGTAAAAGGCAGGTTAGATGGGTGTCATGGTAAGGATGATAATGTTGATTCTAATTCTGCAGATAATGTTAGGAGTCGTGTTTCAACCAGGGTCTGTAAGAAACCTTCTTATTTACTTGACTATGTGTAGTAAAGATGTGTTATTCATTTTGATGTTAATTAATGTTTTGTACTTTAATTTTAATGTGACGAAGGGAGGTGTGTAGTATGTCATAGATATGGCATATGAAGTGTCTTTCACTGTCATTGGGTCTAAGTTACAGAATGTTAATGTGTCACTATTGATGTCACTGGATTCCATGTGATGATTCATAGTCTAACTGGAGTTGTTACATGGAGTCTGGATGGATGGGATCTCTAAGGATTAAACCTTCTTCAATTCAACTAATCTGCCTGAGATCTTTTTATTGATGGAATCTTACACTGAAGGCATAGATGGTTGGAACAAGAACGTGTCAACTTTCTTGTAACTTAAAATACAATTTCACCATTAAAGAGGATTTTAAATTCCAATTCAACAGCATATCTCTAGCTGCTTCCAATCCAAGATTAGCACTTACTAAATGTAATAAGATAACCCATTGTTAGTCAATGGGAGTGATAGGCCTTACAACAGGGCGAAATGACTTTAGGAGTCTTTCACTGCCAAGAGATGAAAATCTTAAGTGCACATGTCCCACATTTTAAATGGAATGCACCCCACCCTGTACTGCTTTAGGGTCTACCTTTGGGGATGACTTATAAGTATTAAAAAGAAAGGTATTGGCCTGACAAAAGGCTCATTTTACTAGGTTGAAATGGCAGTTTAAAACTGCACTAAAGGCTGCAATGGCAGACCTGTGATGTTTTAAAAGTGTTACTTTCGTGGGTGGCACAATGGGTGATGCAATCCCACTAGTAGCATCAAATGTGCAGGCCTTGGGTACATGTAGTACCAGTTACTAGGGACTTCAAAGTAAATTAAATGTGCCAATTAGGTGTAGGCCAATTTTGTATGTTTGGACGAGAGAGCACAAGCACTGGTTACCAGTGGCAAAGTACATCGAATCCTAGAAGTCAACAAAAACGGGTTCAGGAAAGTAAGGGAGTGAAGGTAAAAGGTTTGAGGTGATCCTGCAGAGGTCCTGGTCGAAAACCAACCATACCTATCTGTACAATAACTTTATCTTTCACAGTGCCTCTGACCACAAATGACGTTTGTAGGTATTCCCTCACCAGTCTGGAAGTCATAATTCATTTTTCCATTCTGTTATGTCACTGTGCATTTGTGATGAACCGCAGTGAGCTTTAACTGAGGTCATCTCTATACTAACCAGGTGTTAGTGTGGTGTCTCATTTTTAGGCCTCATCTAAAGACAGCTTTAGTTGTCTATTGAAGACCTATTGTTTTCAATACATAACATATACTAAGAGAGGGCTGTGGGTCAGCCCATTGTTCATTATTGGATGCCTGTGTTGTATACTATGCACGTCTGTCTCTTTCTATTTCAATATCTTCCACAATCTCCTTTCCGTTCCTCCCTATCCCATTATCACCCCTCTCTCTATAGTTGCTACTCACCCCCCCCCCCCCCAGCAATATTGTGCTTTTTTTCCCCTGCCACACTATCTGTGGGCAGCCATCTTAAAATGGTTTTGTCATCCTTTCAAGATGGTTGTCCATGTGTGTGCATGTGCTATGGGCACCTTTTAGGACTTTGTTAAATATTAAAGTACCCCATTCTGCGATAGCCACCGAGGAAAAATGCACATCCAAAGTGCCTACCTTCAACTATTTATTAAAATATTCGAAAATGCATTAAAAGATAAAGATAGTCACTATGGGTGCATGTGCATCCATGGCAGCCATCTTTTCATAAATATTATAATTATCTGAACAGACACGTGGGCTCTTCTTTGAGAAATGCATATGCACTTTTCCATTCTGGTAGAGATGCAAATTTCACACGTTAAACCTCAATGAGAACCACTCATAAGTGTAAAATATGGGTGCTGCTACCTCAGATTGCTGAATCCTATTCATGGTAATACACAGTTAAAGTAGATAAAGTGGTATAACAGTGCAATACTTGACTGTAGCTTTGGTTTCAAATGATATAACACACTGAAATCTGGAGTGTAAGTTTTGTGATGCTAAGTTTGGAACCATGTCTTCAAGTTATTTGGGAGTCAGAATTTAAGAAACACTAAAAGAAGAAATGTATTTAATTTGCTTGGTACTGTGTACAATACATGTATTGATTTTCCTCCAGTTATTGATTTGACAATAACCAGTGTCTCAGTTGAAGCTTTACTTCTGTTAATTACCAAATGATTAATTGTAGTAAAGGCATTATACTGGCTTCACTGATGTGAGTTATTTCTGTCCTGGCTGTGAGGGCGAAGACTAGTGCACTCCAGGACTGAGTGGAGAGCTGATGACTTCAACCTTTAATCATTTGGATGTATTCAAGGGCACCAAATCTTCTAAAGCCCCATCCTCTTTTCCCGAATTTCTCCACAATGCAGGTTTCCAGTTCAAGCCGCACTTCTGTGAACTCCCAAATGATCTGAAAAACTCAATCCGAGCAAAGGCATTGCATTGACTACAGGGAACTCAATCACTTCTATCAGGGAAAAGACAAACGTGTGCTCTCAACTCTTCTGCTGCTCTCAGTGAAGAACCTATGGTTACCCCTTTTGCATTGCTTAATTTGTAAGAACATTAAGTCCAGGTGCTCAAATTTTGTATAGGAGGCCACACCCACTTCCCCAAGCTCCACCCGCATCCTCCACTGGCTCCACCCACTTACTCTAGTGGTGAGATATGAAAGGAGGGTGGGTGGAAGAAGAGGAAGCAGAATGGTAGTGGATTCTGTGATTGTTGGCTTGGGGGAGTTCATAATTTAGGGGCACATAAGGGTGGGGGCATAGTTTGTTGAGAGTACTAGTGAGGAGGAGATTGTTTTTATTGTATTTCGGAAAGCAAGCTGCATGTCTCGCCTAATAAATAATTTTTTTACTCTCTAATGGTTGTCCTGCTTCTTTCTGCACCATCTTGCTGTCAGAGTCGGTATTTGCATTATGTGGGCAGTCTGGCTATGGTGATATTTTTAGTTTGACTTCACTATTTTCCACCACATCCCAGAACGAACAGTATGAGATTTTAAAGCATAATGCCGAATATGATTGCTCGGCCTGCTCTGTGAAGAGAATCTGCGCTCTCTCTGCTGGGGCTAGCACTAAATGATTACTGTTTTTCCTCTCAGACGATGGTGGTTTGCCACAAAGGCATCACCACCACAACATGTGACGTTCAGGCACAAAGCACAACGCATCTATGATGATGTGTGATATGAGAGTCTGCACAGTGCGGGCCTCTGGGGTCTCGGGACATCCAGCAAACAAACACAGACAAAAGTGGCCAGCAGCGGGAAAGGTTAGCTAAATTCCGCCACCTGGATGGCCCTCCCTGATCTCATGGACGTTCAGAGTGTTCACATTTTGGAATAACGTGTTCAAAAAAGAAGAGCGTGGCAGGGGTTAAAGCAATGGCTGCTCTGCATGTCCAGAAAGTATGCTTCCAATACATTCTCTGATCTTTGAGCAGAATACAGTGTGTCTACAGGAAGCCCAAGAAAGAGCAGCAAAAGTTATGCTGGTACAAATGTATACTTTAATTAAATGTATCCGGGATTGGGTTTGCAGATCGTGTTCATAAACGTTAGTGAAGATAGCTCAGCCTTTCATATGTCTGAACACAAATAACCCTTACATTTTTTATGCACTATGAAATAATTCTACATAGTCCGTTAAAAGTTACATATATCACAGCAGTTGACAACTTTGCAGAATTGGCACTTAAAATAAATGTATAGTACATGGGCCCCAAATTCTACTTTGACAATGAAATGACATCATGCGGCCTCCTTTGAGTGTTCACTTTAAACCATACCTTGCAAAACATAGGAGGCAGAAGTAGGAGCAGCAATGTTTGAGTGATCTGCATCAAGAGAGCTGAAGGATCATATCAGATAAACTTGAGCAAGGCGGCACCATTTTGGGCTGGAGCTAAGGGAATGCCTCAGCACTGAACCACCTGCATGCACAACCACGAGGGATGATGACGTGGAATAGAAATAAACCCAAAACTGGCACATTCCGACATACTGCACAGCGGGAAGAAGTTGAACATGTATTATAAATACCTAAATATATCCGGATTCCAAAAGAGATGATAAACGTGAAACGCACGGAAAAACAGCACATTTTCATTTCGTGTGAATGATGAATGTTTTTAGAACAATAGGGGTTAAGTTAAGGGCAAGGCCCTGCTCTTCCAGCCACCTCCTGGCCCGGGTCATTGCACTGCCACTTGCACACGGTGCCTGGCGCCGGAGGCATGATTGCTCGAGCCTCAATACACACTTCATTCATACCACGCACAAGAAAAACAAGCATTTGCAATGCAATAGGTCTCGCATTTATACGAGTTTGAGTTATTGGCATTGTAAATGACAATGCTTTTTATTTAAGTTTGGCAACATAAATAAAAGGCACTGTCATTTACAATGCCAATAGCACAAACTCGTATAAAAGCGAGATCTATTGCTTTGCAAATGCTTGTTTAAGTGTTACCACTTGATCACCCTATAGCTAAAACCCGGTGAAAGTGTGGTGTTAGACTGAATGACGAACTAATGGTATATCAACCCGTGTGTGTAAAACCTTGGTAAGGTTAGACCAGGAAGTACCTCCAATGCGGTTAAAGCACTGTAATTCTGCAAGTAAAACACTCTGCGTAAATTTGCAGTCTAACTCGGATTACCAAGTGATTAGTAACGTAAACAACAAAAACAGCATCTCTCTAATGCCGAAGTCTTGCCACTATATCAGTAAAGAGCACGATCTACGGAAGGTAAAAGATGGGAATGAGTATCATGAGAGCGCATGTATACGTGGCCCCGAACACCAGAAATTAAACGAGCGTCTGCTTACCAGAAGATCGTCATTTAACGTCCCGATTCTATGAAAGAGAAAGTCTATGTAAATAATCTGTGTAACTCTAGGCCGTAACGGAGGAACTGAAATGCAGTGCTTAATTCCTAAACAACTCCCCGCTCTTGCCTTCAAACGTTCCGTGCGCGAGAAAGCCACGTGACCGCTGGAAGGCGTGTGCACGTCAAGACGTGTGGGAATTTTCTTTTATAAGAAAGGAAAGTGATCATACAAGCCTATGCAACTTTATTGAAAGGTGACAACCACCTTATTTTACACAAAACAAAGAAGCCAATCAACCATGATACGAAATCGGGGTGTCAATCTAGTACCCCTTCAAAGTAACACGTGCTTAAAACGTGAAAAATATACTCGTGCATCTTTGTAGATAAACATGCTTACTAAGTGAAAAAACGCAACCATGAAACAGAGAATCAAAACTAAGAAATAAAAAAAATAAGTCGAAATCCAAAGTTTGCGGCATGAGACAGCTTGATAATGGCTGTGCCAGGGACTGGGAGCAAGGAGAAGGTAGGGATTGAAAATTGAGTGGGCTTTAGAGAGAAGGAGGGAGGGAAGAAGAAAGCAGAAGGTGCGAATTTGAACATAACAGCTGCCCACTTTGGAAGTGGAGTACTAGGATTGGCTCCAAATCCAGTGGTTCTGAAAAAAATCGCTTTACCTCCCCACCCCGTGCCTAAACAGGAATGTGACCATGAGTCATGTAAAACAGCAGAAAAATAGACGTGGTAATTTTATGTACGAGAATGCGGCAATACTGAACGTTTTACCTTGCATGTAGTATATTCTTGGAAATGGCATACTTAAGTAAATGTCTGTACTGTGTTAAAGTTAACCAGACTCTAGTAGACTGGCTAACCATTGAGTTCAGAATGTGGAAAAACGTGGAAGCTCTGTGCTTGTTAGTTGGACGAAGTCCCTCTCAAATATGGCCGCCATGTAAAGGAGGCTTCCTTAGTCCTCTTTCCATTATGAACATCCCGCCCTCGCTCTGCGTCCTCGGCAGCAGCAACGATCGTCCAACACTGGTTGTTGCTGTGGCGTTTGCAGGTGAGAGAAGAGGCGGCAATATTATAAAACCAGTAGGCGATGTGCGATTACGGGGTATGAGCAAATAATGATGAAAAGTGCAATATATAATAAAAGAAAACGAGGCCTGATGGGCACAGAAAACATGTATTGCGCAAGAGACAGAAAGTAAATAACAGCGGCATGTGATAAAAGCAAAAGGATGGGACGGTGTATAATTAAAACAAGAAGGGCTGGGCGAGAAGGGAGGGGGGAATGCCAGCAACAGAGGAGCCCGCGAAAGTGAAAGTGATCGTGATTACGATCGCTACAGAGGAAAAACACATGGTGCTGCGCGCGTGCACGTTCACGTGCACTGTAGCTTTAGGCCACGGCAGCACTTTGAAAAGCTCAGTTATAAAATGTCTCTTCGAGCCTTTGGCTCGCGAGACCTAAAAAGCAGTGTTGGTTTAGCTACTTACTCGGTAACTGGTGGGCGGCACCGGCAACTGCCTTTATTCATAAGCTTGCTGCTGCCATATCGACGTCGTGCTAAACTGCTGGTCACGGAGGGTAACTTGTGAGGTGCGTGTGTGCAGGGGCGTGGCGTTTTGGAAAAAAACTACGCATGCAGGCTGCCGCAGCTCCTACCCCTGCAGAACCAAACCCCACCCACCAGCAACACTGAGCTAAGGGCCGCCGCCTAAGGCAAATCCACATGGAGAATGGCTTGATTTATATTGGCTCTCAACACTTTACTGAGGACTCGGGAGGCGAACAATAGTGTCTGCGCCAGGTGTGCCTGCAGTCAATGAGGTGATTATATTTAGTTTGTCATAGACGTGCAGACGTGTGGTGTAGACCCAGCCCTAATAAATAAGTGCCGGTGCTAAGCACCGGAAAGCACCGGCACGAATACTTCAGAATATTCAAGAGGACTAATACATGCACAATATACACCCTCTTACCTGCCACTTCTCAAAATCAGAAATGAATCCTCAATGAGAATGTTCTACAAATATGAACATAGCAAGTGTCTCAGTTAAAGATGTACTTAATCTTAAATCCCAAGCAATCTGAAATCCTTTAGTGGAGTATATCCATTCCGTTGACTTAAGTGATCTAAATTGCTTTTGTTCTGCCTGTGTGGGTAAAAATTAGCACGCCTCTCTGCTCTATGTGCAAAGCCAATTGTTCAAAGTTTGAATTACTTCGGAATATTCAAAAGTCCAAAATCATCTACAAGACTGGTACTCTTTACCTGCCATTTCTCAAAAGCAGTTGAGATTAGAAAATACATTTCAAAGATGGCCACCATGGATGTGCATTCATCAGTGGCAGTCATCTTTGAACGGGGTTTCTTCGGACATTAGGAAATGCTTTCAAATATGGACCTCTGGATAGTCCTGCAACTGCAATGACTTTCTTTTAATGCATTTTCGAATTTTTGAAATCCAGTATGAAAAAGGCCTTGGATATACCAGTAGGTTTCACGGCTGACACCACCTATTGGCTTTACCAGTACTCGTTTGATCTTCATATTTCATCTTCAGCTGTGCCACTCTGCAATTGTGTTGTGCTTAGACACATATTCACCAGCAGGTGACATTCAAGTGGCTTTCTGGAATGCTACCTGCTGTGTGCTTGAATGGTACAGAAGCTTTCCTTGAAGCAGCGGATTCCTCCATCAGCTCCACTGATGTTTCGCCTTTTCCTGCTACTTTGTCTTCTTGTGCTATTGTAATGTGAATCCTCTGCAAAAATCCATTCACACCATAAATGAATAGTAAGTTTTTTGTGAACGTTTTGAGTGGGTGTAGTGCATTCATGCGCATCATTTCTAACACGCTTCTTATGTGGTATGTCCACTCTCTCTACGAGTATGTGTGGGTGGGAAGCAGAAAGCAATGTGAGGGAAGAGTGGGCGAAATGCAAGCTGAAGAGGTGAGAGAAGCTTTGTCTCGGCTCAGTTCCTACCTACAATCTACTTTGAAGGCCTTGAGTTAAAACTCAAAGAAAAGACTCTTCCTTCTTTGCACAGATAGTAGATGCAACTCACAACTACAAAGATACTTTGTTCAATGCAGCCTTCAATTTAGCTTGAACTCATTTAAAGTTACTAGCACAACTCTCCAGAGCATTCAAAAAATATGTCAATTACTTGAAGGTGAGTATGTAATACACAGGCCATTTGATTACTAGAATTATCTTCGGTGTTTCCAGCAGCCTTTTCTTGTGGGGGGATTTTTTCAGCAATGATTGGTGCAAAACATATTGAAAGTGTTAACTTTGGAACTAAGTAGTATTTACAGCGTTATTTTATGGGAACTTAAGCATCACACTCTTTAAACTAACAATCACTAGTAAATCCAATAGGTCTGAATTTCAGAAGTGTGCAATGTTTTTTTCTGCAAATATATGCAATAAACAAACATTTGCAACGTATCTATGAAACAAAATGGTTCAATCATATCAAAACTGAGAATTAAAGGAGTAGCCCAGCATTACAAGCACACCAGTCTTTAGTGAAGTGTGCTTTTCCAGCTGTGTACTTGTGATCAGGTAAAATTACATCACTGACATTGCAATACAGCTTTTGGTTGAAGTAGCCCTTAACCCTCTCCCCCCTCCCCCCTCCCCCATTTCCCCACCTTCCTGGCAGGAGACATGTGCCACTAATTTCTCCATCCCGTTTCATGCCTAACTATGCTACAACTTCCCAGATTGTGCCGGTGGGATATTTTCAAAGACACCCACCTTCACGTGGCTTGAGCCTTAATGAAAAGGTAAGCTGTCTATGACATTTATCACCTTACCAAACTAGTTACTGTTTTCACGAATTGGCTGTATGTCCTTTTATAATATTGATATTGCAGTAGTCCTTCTTCTATTACATGCTGCTTTTCGCTTGCATGCCATAAATTCCAAGTGTTTTTCATGACTGAAAAATAAAAAATAAACTTGTGTTTGTTTTCACTGTGGCACTGGCCCCACGAATTTCTTTCTGCCTCAGATTCTTCTTCTATGACTCATTCCACAAATTAAGGGTTTTATTTTACTGAAAACCATGCCCCCACAGCATGTCGTGAATTGCTGACCTGCTGTGACATATGTGGTATGCCAGACTTCTGCGCCAAACCTTTCTCTAAAATCGTCTAAACAATGCGTGTTTGTAGTTGCAAGGTATAAATCGGAAACAATATACCTACGGGCGCTGTGTATCTTTTGTTTTATTATTTCAACACGACATCCTGCGGCGCCTCGCAAGGACTGAACGTGGAGTCCTTGTGCTGTTGCATAAACAGAAGTTAATCCCCACATCCAACACTTGGGCCTAGACCAGGCGCCAAGCTGCCAGTCCCCGTTCGGCCACCAGGTGGCAGCAATTGACGCCTGATCGCAGCTCCGCTGCTGGGGTGATGTCACTCTAACATCACTTCCGGACCCGTGAACTCTCCCCAGCGGGTCTTCCCGCGTTACCGAGGGCCGGAAGTAGCGCTGTTCAGGCACCCCTCACCCCCTTGCAGAACCTACAACAGCCATGGCCGGCAAACGAGTCCTGGAGCTCTTCTACGACGTGGTGTCCCCCTACTCCTGGCTGGGGTTCGAGGTGAGGCGAGCGGCCTCCTCTTGCCTTAGTTCATAGATTATCAGAACAATATGACATTATTTACTTATAACCTGGAGTTATGTCCATCTTTGGGTATGTTTAAGACCTCACACGGACCCCAGAGGGGGTCACCCGCCCTGCAGACTTTACTCACTCGCCTTTCTCTACGTTGACTCTATACGGACAAGTGTCACTAAAACCTGGAACCTCACTGGGGTGTGATACTTTGCTTTGAACTAGCATAAGAGAGTAAACACGGTAAAACCATTTAGATTTCCTGACCGTCCCCAAACACTACTTCTTACATTGTAAAGAGTAATTTGTGGACAGTTAAAACAAATGTACAGCTTTATCCACCTTCCCACACTGCTAACTTAATTGTCTTGACATTGAAATACTAAGGGTACGCGCCTCCAAAAAATACGAACATGCAGCTGTTTTCGTTTCTTCGTAGATTTGGATTATGTCTTTAAAAAGAAACTTGCGACACGAACTTGAAGAAGTAAAACCTTTATTTGTACAAAGGTTATGCGGACACAGAAATCGGGAGCAGTGCGTCGCAGCAGGCAGCTAAGTTCTAACTGTCAACGGTAATACAAACTCATTGAAATCCGTTGGCATTCTAGAATTCACAATCACAATGCAGGCGCGAGCAGGGACCTTGCGCCTGGGGAGGGGGGTACAGGAAACTAGGGGGAACAAAGTGAACACAACACATTTCCTTCCCAAAGGGGAAAAGGTAAATGGGAGCACTAAGGCCGAAGAACAGAATAACCTATAAGGTGCATACAAATTAATCACATACAAAGTCTTTAAACTTGCTAGGTTTGACAATGACCCGTCCAAACCTGCCAGTGCACCCACCCAGTGTTACAGAATCATCTGCGGAATCATCATCTTCTGATGGGTTGGTACTACTCATGCATGGTACATCACTAGCATCGCTGCTATCCATGGTGAGGTGTTCACCCAACGTTTCAATGTGCCCCTGAGAAGAGCGGTCAGCAACACCCATGGACTGGGAATGCACAGTTGACTTTTTGCTACCTTCCTCTGTTTCTGACATATCATCTAGAAACCAGTGGGGGCTATGTGGGACACCATCTGTTGGATGTGGATTACTCTGTGCACGACAGGCTATGTTCTTGGGTATACCACAGTCACCCGTACAATCAGCAGTTTTCCCACACAAGAAGAGTGCAGACATATGCCACACCTTAACATCACTAAGTTGAACAGACTTGCAGAAGATTTTTTCGACAACCAGGGGTTGTGAATATCGTTTCTGCCCTTTTTAGATGAATCCACTCCTTTCCACTCTCCTCTGTCTCCTACTTTGAGACTGTGGTTTGCACTTGTGCTTAGAATCCAATCGCTTCTTGCACTCTGAGCGTCTTGAACATTCCTCCTTACCACATCTGCAGACCACTCTGCTTTCCTAGCTACTTTAAGCCAACCTATGTTGTCTTTTGACATGGGGGTCCTGCCTCTCATCAATTTAAAGGGGCTAAAGGACGTATTTACACTGGGGGTGATCCTGTACGCCCATATCATTTTGTGCAATTCTTTTCTTCAACTCAACCCATTATTGTTGGCTAACTGTATGGTACCTTTAACCACCCTGTTAAACCGTTCCACAGCTCCATTCCCTGCTGGATGGTACACGGAAGAGTTCCTATGGGTGACACCATTTCTATCTAAGTATTTCTTGAAGACTTCAGAGGTGAACTGTGTACTATTGTCACTTACAATGGATTTAGGTAAGCCTACCCTCCTGAAAATCTTGTCAAGAAATTTGATAATGTTCTTGCCTCGGTCTTTTGGAGTATGTCTATCTCTGGCCACTTTGAGAAATGGTCAACAAATACTACTACAAACATCTGCTCTCCCTGGTCAGTTATGGGTCCCATGATGTCAATGCTAACCCTTTCTCACGGCATGCGAGGGCAAGACATAGGTTGCAACAGGGGTCTAAGTGTGACTTGGGAATTGTCTGAGTTTTCACACTGCACACAGTTCCTGACCTTCCTCTCAATTTCTATGTCACAGCCCGGCCACCAATATCTAATTCTATGTTTTGTTTTATTGATACCCAAGTGGCCTTCATGGCAAATTTCTATAATGCTGTCTCTTAGTATTTCTGGTGGAATAACCTTTCCTTGACTCATAATAATTCCACCCTCCACCAACAACTCATTTCTAAGTTTCCAGTATGTCCTCAGCTCATTTTTCAAATGTTTCTTGCTGGGCCTACCGTGAAGAATAAGTCTGTTTACTTCTTTCAAAATGTTGTCTTCTTCATATGCTTTTAACCACTTCTCTTTTGAAGAGCTTGGAAATTCCTCAGTGACGGTTGCCACTCTGAATTCCTCTTCCTTGCATTCTGTTTCATCACAGTCAGGGAGAGGTAACCGGTTGAGAAAGTCAGCGACTACATTCTTTGCACCTGGTAGATACTGTACATCATAATTGTAGTCTAACAATCTCACTGACATTCGTACTAACCTGGGTGATGCAGTATGCAACCCTTTTGCAGTAAGTACCCTGGTGAGAGGTTTGTGGTCACTCTGTTGAATGACTCTCTTGCCCCAAATGTACTATCGGAAGTGGTCCAGGCCCCATACACGCTAGTGCCTCTCGCTCAATGACCGAATACCTCTTTGGTGGGTGTATGTGAGCGAGAAGCAAACGCAATGGTTACCTCCACTCCCGCTTCATTAGTTTCCTAAGAACAGCTCCGATACCCCTCCCACTCTCATCATTAGTAACCACGCTTGTAAGTTCTGGGTCAAAACCCTGCAGAGGTGGTGCATCGCAAATTTCCTCTGAGTGCTTTGAAAGTCTTATCACAACAAGACGACCATTCAAACTTTTGTTTTGATTATAGTAATTGTCCGATGTCGTATGTCTTTGCTGAAAAATTTCGCACAAACTTTGAATAAAATTCCACCAGACCCAAGAAGGCTCTCAATTCCTCTTTGCTCCGTGGTACCGGTGTGTTACGAATGGCATTAAGTAGCTCCTTTTTAGGCTTAATTCCTTCTGCCGTGATTTCATGCCCAAGATACGCGACCTTCCTCTCAGCAAACCTGCATTATTGTACTCAGTAGTCATACCACATTCTTGTAGAGTATTGAGCACCTGGAATAACCGCTGGTCATGGTCATCCTTGTCCTTGCCCATTACTAAGATGTCATCCTGGAATATGATCATGTTTCTGACCCCCCCTGAAAATTTTGTGCATCAGTCTTTGGAATAAGGCTGCTGCTGATGCCAGCCCAAATGGTGCCCTTTTGAACTTATAACACGCTAAACATCCTGCATCACAATATCCATGGTTTGACCGCTTTACGGATCTCTTACCTGTTTTGTGTCTTCTTGAATGCGCACCTCTATCATCCTTCCCTCCTTCACCTGGTGTGCCACATGCAACAGTTCCTTACGATATACTCTCTTCCATGATGGACATACTTTTTTTAATGTGGGTTGCGCTCCCTAAACTGTACAAATGGACTATTCCCTGTAGTTGTATGTGGCATGTTCCCATACTCCACTCTACATTTCACCATGTCAAACCTTTCAACTCGGCAATCTGAATTGTTTCCTTCAGCGTCCTGTTAAACCTTTTAACTATGTCATTGTCCCTTCATGTTACACAGCACATTTCTTGTGTTTTATACCTCTTGCTTCTAAAAACTCTTACATGGCTTTAGATGTTAACTGTAACCCATTGCCTGTGGTCATCCTACCACCTGGGTACCCATGAGTCCGGGGACCGACTAGCTATAGTGTCTCACCTGCCCTCCTTCTCACTCACAGAGGAACAAGTGGTTAGACACCCCAGAACACAACACTCCTGACCCTCTCAGGAATCGCGTTTGCAGGACACCCTTTAGCTCTCATTCTCGTAACAGTCCACAATCAGATTAGACAGAGAAACAAGAAAAGTTTAAAATGTTTATTTTAACTAACGTGGTCTAGTATGCAGTATACGTGCCACAACAAGTAGAGCAAGCATTTGCAAAGCAATAGGTTTCGCATTTACAAGAGTTTGAGCTTTTGGCATTGTAAATGACCATGCCTTTTTATTTGTGTTGTTTTTAAAACCAATAAATAAAAGGCATTGTCATTTACAATGCTAATAGCTTAAACTCTTGCTAATGCGAGACCTATTGCATTGCAAATGCGATTGGCGCCTGTTCTATAAAAAAGAAAAAAAGCATTAGGAGAGAGCGTGTCCTGCCTGCAACAGCAGGCAGGGCAGAGCTATTTGAGAAAATAGTGCTTGGAGACTGTAATAAAACCTTACCGACACGTAACAGGGGTTTCCTCATGGGAGGTTACAAAACAAGACAAGGCAGTTCTAAGGAAGGACTGCTAAACCTATTAACCAATTAAAAATCACTGTTTACAGTGGACAATGACACAAGCCAATGACAAATGTGATCGGAGCTTCAAGTCCATACCTTAATACAGAATGCCTCGCAGAGAAGCGCATGTGCTGCTCAGGCTTAACCTAAAAAGGACAAACCTCTTTCCTTTTAATATCGGAGAAACTCCTCACAAACTATACTTTAGAACATTTTTTGAGGTTATGCTGAGTCAATAGTGTTTTTAGAGCTGTGAAGTGTGTGCGATTTAAAGGGGCATAACACAGGTCCCTGAGCTGCAGGGGCCTGTTTTAGCCCCTAATTATTCTCCACTGCTCCAACCAGGATTCAGTTTGTGGCTGTCTAGTTAGACACAAACGCAGCAGTGCATTAGCTAACAGAGGTTTCATAAAATACGATAGTGCATTTCCCTCTGATTAAGTTGCATTTATTTTACATTTAAGCTGTTTTATTTTATATGTTCATACCTGAAGATAAAAGACTGAAAAAACGTACAGAATATTTTTTTTACTATGGCTTTGACAACGCCCCCACGCTTCCACACGCCGTCCCAATTGTGCACAGCATCACAGTTCCCTTACTTTGCATTCCTTTCCTGGAGGCCTTACGCCAGCTCGTAACCCTGCACTGAGTCACTTATCCAGCAGGGGTGTGGAATTTAATAAAATATCTACTTGTCCATGGGGCAGGTTGCTTCATAAATCTACTTGTCCTGTAACAAAATCCACTTGCCCCTTTGGTGCCATAAGTGCCATGAGTGCAGCAACATATTATGGTAGCTATCTCATTATATAAGGGCTCTGATATAGCCTCTCCGATTATACCAGGGCTCATACCATAGTAGTTTGAATACTTGCAATCCCCTTATGTTGCCACGTTTCTGCTGATCTACATACTGGGGCTGAAGGTAGTGGTAAGCAATAGTTCCAGGATTAGAATGCCCTTTTGAGTCTGTGCAAACCTTCTAACTTGCATGTTTTAAGGGTTTTCAACAACTCTTCTCTAATCTTTTCCCATACTGAGAAATGTTGGAAATTTACCCCTGACAATGGCAGATGTAAATCTTCTTCCAGAGTGGGGAAAAAAGTGGTTGGCGGCAAAGCGAACTTGCAAATAGTCAGTTTAGCATGAGCAAATCTACACATGCATATTTGCTCATGCTAAAATGCAGTTCACAAATATTTTCTAGGGATACTATTTCTTGTCCTACTTCTGTAAATTCTTGGGAATTCACGAAAGCCGTATAGCTGCACTTAGTGCAAGGTCATAGACCAAGGATGCACTTTTGAGACTTTCTTTAATAATTGGGCCCCTAATTTGGTCTGGCATTGACCATGACCTTTTGCTGTTATTAAAATTCTGTCTCTCTCTCTGCATCGGCTGGCTTCACTGCGAGTGACAGCATTCTGCTCTTTCACAAGGAGCATATCGGCACACAAAGTAGTTTTGTTCAGTGCCAGAAGCTACTGTGTCAGCGTATGCTTTCTGAGACCAAAAATAATTTTTGCTTTTGCCAATGTTTGTTATAACAGTGAGGGCCCTGCAGCTCCCACACCAGTAAGGTTTTACAAAAACCATGCCAAAACAATTCACACATTGACAAAACTAAAAAGCTGACCACCAATTTCAGACTTACTGGCTTTGCTAGTGCTTGTTTATATTTGTTTACGAAAATCTTATTGAAACTGGTTACACTGATTTTCCATTATGAATATTTTGGGGAAATACTAGCATGGATCAACACATGTTACTAAATGATGCTGCAAAGAAATGGTACCTGAAATTTTACAGTAGTTTAGCAAACTGTTTTTTCCTGCTTTCATTTTTTTATGAACATTTTATTTTGAAACCGAAGAATCATCAATCTTGCTTTCAAGCTTCTGCAAATATTTGCATCAAATCAGAGAGCATTCTGGGAGCATTATACATTGCCTCATATTGCTAAACTTTGAACATGTGTGTACACATTTTTATACTGGAACCACCTGTGAGAAGTTGGCCTGATATGTAGTGCTCACTATTCTAGTGATCACTGTGTATCATTCCAAACGACCCTTATTGATGATTGGTTGTAAGTCAACCTTATAGACCAGCTATCCTAGTAGCGTGGACAAGAGCGGTCTTCAGGCTAAACTCTAGAGGGCGTGTTAAGCCAGCTGTTTACCATCACATATACCCCTTGAACGCCAAGTGAAAGGACACCACACAAGTTGTTATGAAAATAAAGGATATTTATTTATAACAAGACTACCCTGGCTCTTTATGAGTCAGGGAGCTAAGCACAATACAAAACTCTTAGGAAAATACTTCTGGTTGCACAATTTACACAAATGCCCGAAGGGCACGAAACCATTTACACTGCAAGTGGAATGGGAGGGGTTAGAAAGTTTAAAGTTACTGATTCCGGAGGAATCCGATCAGTGGGACTAAACGAAAAAGGAACTGGACACTTGTAGAGTGAACCTACGATGGAGCACCGAGATGCTCGAGTTACCTAGCCCAGAGGCTGCGGCTGCGTGGGGTTCAGCAAGATGTCGGGAGTCCTCGTTGTAGCCTCAGGAGCCTGAAAGAAGAAGTTGCTGGCAGGCGACCAGTGTCGATGTTCAGCGAGATCCAAGCCTGGATCGGTGATGAAGGAAACCTGAAAGCAGAGGGGACTCAGTTCTCAACCGCTAGCCAGCGATCGTGTGGGTACCAGGAAGGTACCGGATGAAGTCACCTCGACCAGGTGAGTGGATGACGTCGGACTCGGCTGTTCCTCGGACCAGGAGGCGCGGCGGCGACCAGGATGGAGGGCTAGCTGTCCCACGAAGTTGTCTGCTGTCGATGATGCTGGGCCCAGGAGTGGGGCAGCAGGTCTTGGCAGTGGCAAACCCACGCGGTGGAGTCAAGATGGCGTCTGGAGTGGACCAGGAGGGTCCGAGGTACTCCTCTGTGGAAGGGGAGCAAGAGCCAGTCTGGAGCAACCAGACCAGTGATGAAAGACTGTCGTGGTGCGTCGTGAAGAGGGCCACAAGCCGGTCGGCGAGTGGTCAGACAACGCGGTGAGCAGCAAGGAGCAGAAGGGCCCCCACGCAGATCTCGTGGATGCTGGGGAGGCAGACTTCGGTGCTGGAGCCGCTCAGGGTTAGGGCTTCTCAAACCCTAGGTGCACTCACTCGAGGGTCCCTCGGTGGGCGTGCTAGATAAGCGTCGTGCAGGTTCTGAAGATGGCCGGTCCCGCAGGTCTCGTCACACCTACGAATCTCAGCTGGGCTGACGATGTAGGTAGAGGTCAGAGATGGCAGGGAACCCGGGTCTCGTCGAGCTGGGCAGTCTTGATCCGTGGGAGAGACGTACAGCAAACCGCAAGCGCTTAGGTGGTGCCTGCTGGTGCAGGGTGGCTACTCCTTAGCCACAAGGGAGAGTCTTCAGAAATAGTCAAGAGTTCCTTTCGTGGAAAGTAGTTCAAGATTCAGAATTATCCAATTTGGGAAGGGGACTCGCTCCTACCTTTATTCTAGGAAATGGGGCTGGCCCGTGACTAGGTCCTACCTATGGGTGGGGCCAGGAGGGGGGTGGTTACACCCCTATCCTTTGTCCGGCTTCGCCCCAGCTCAGGGGCAGGGTTGCCCCCGAAACTGGTTTGAGCCGGGCTATGCACAGTGAGCACCGGGGTGCCACTTGCAATCACCTTCCTTTCAGCCCTGCCTACCTGGGATACACAAACCCTGTCTGGGATGGTGCTAACACCGCCCTCGACAGGAAACCCTTTGTCCAAGCTCCCCTCGCTGGAAGGTCTCCCAGCAGCAGGAGGTCAGACTTGTGTCTGGTGGCAGCATCCATTTTGTGATGCTGAGGCTTGAGTCAACTTTAACCGGGGTTCAAGGTTACTTCCATGTCGTGCCCCTCTAAAAGGGGGGAATGCTAACCCCGTCGCCAGAATTGGCGAGGGGTACGTATTCCAATTCGTATGACACCTTACTCGACATGTGTGGGTGATGCGATGCCAGAGTTAGCAAGTAACCGCGAGGATTATAATGCATTTTAAGGTAGTTGGCACGCGTCACCATGGAACGGCTATTAGGACTTGGTTCCACAAGCCGTCGACGGGCTCAGCTCGCGCCAGAGCACCATCCCACATGATTCCCCGCACTCTGCCTTCAGGATTGATAAGGCCTGCCATAGGAGTGACTGATAGGAATCCATGTGTCCATTTTAGGGTTAGGTATAGGAATACTACACCTACAGCAACGGGTGATTACACCACCTTGCCCCAGCTGTCGTGCAGCCAGCTGTGTCAGATTTGGGCGGCCATCCAGGGGTGGCATAATACATGCTGCAGCCCCTGGTAGGCCCTGGGTACACCGATGCCCTGGATACCTGTGGTATGCTGATACAGGGACTGATAAGGCGGCCCACTTCCAATTAGTGGATGCACCTAATGTACATGTGTGTTAATTTCGAGAGAGAACAGCTAGGCTGTGGGTCTGATTGGCAGGCCCACAGCCAGGGAAAGTCGTAAACCAATGAAGCAAAAAGCAAAAAAATCTGGGTGATCATAGGATTGCAGACCCTACTCTCCTACATGAGCCCCCCAAACTTTGGGACAATAAGCTAACCGTGACCAGGTGAGTCTTCTTGCTCTAAGTGGAAATACCTGGAGAGCCCATCTGCATTGCCGTGATCAGTGCCAGGTCTATGCTCCACTGTGAAGTCCATCCCCTGTAGGGAAATGGACCACCTAAGTAGTTTGGGGTTTTCACCCTTCATTTGATTTAGCCACAAGAGGGGCTTATGGTCGGTCTGAATCTTGAAGTGAGTGCCAAACAAGTATGGCCTCAACTTCTTCAGGGCCCAAACCACAGCAAAGGCCTCCCTCTCAATAGCTGACCAATTCTTCTCTCTGGGGGTCAGCCTCCTGCTAATAAAAGCTATGGGCTGGTCATGACCATCTCAATTCAGCTGAGATAGAACAGCTCCCACACCCAACTCCGAAGCGTCTGTTTGGACGATGAATGTTTTGGAGTAGTCTGGACTCTTTAGGATAGGCGCTGTGCACATGGCCTGCTTTAGGTCATCGAATGCCTTTTGACAGCTTGCTGTCCACTGAACTTTTTTTGGCATCTTTTTACTTGTCAGATCGTTTAGCGGGGTCACGATGGATCCATAATTTCTGACAAATTTCTGGTAATAACCAGTCAGGCCCAAGAAAGCTCGAACCTGAGTCTGGGTGGTTGGAGGAGCCCAGTCCTGGATGGCCTGTATTTTGCTCTCCAATGGCTGAACCTGGCCTCCACCTACAAGGTGGCCCAGGTATACAACCTGTGTCTGCCCTATCTGGCACTTAGTGGCTTTGATAGTGAGGCCTGCCTTTTGCAGAGCCTCTAACACTTTCCTCAGGTGGACCAGGTGATCCTCCCAGGTGGAGCTAAAGACAGCGATATCGTCCAGATACGCCGCGCAGAAGTCGTCCAACCCAGTGAGAACTTGATTCACCAGCCTTTGGAAGGTGGCAGGTGCATTTTTCAAACCAAAGGGCATTACCACGAACTGATAATGCCCACCCGGGGTAGAAAATGCTGTTTTGGGCTTGGCCTCCTCAGCTAACCTGATTTGCCAATACCCAGCTGTCAGGTGAAATGTACTTAAGTAGTTGGCCGAAGCCAACCGGTCTATAAGTTCATCTGCTCTTGGTATCGGGTGGGCGTCAGTCTTAGTGACTGCATTGAGGCCCCTGTAGTCCACGCAAAACCTCATCTCTTTCTTACCGCCCTGGGTGTGAGGTTTTGGCACGAGAACTACTGGACTAGCCCAGGGGCTGTCCGAGGGCTCAATGACTCCCAGCTCCAACATTTTCTGCACCTCTGTCTTGATGCAGTCTCTGACAGGATCAGGCTGTCGATAGATTTTACTCTTTACGGGCAGACTGTCCCCAGTGTCGACCTCATGGGTACACCAATTGGTCTGACTGGGTGTCAGAGAGAACATATGTCGTAAGGATTGAAGAACCTGTTTACAATCCTTTTGTTGATGTCCAGAGAGGCTGCCACAAAAGACAACACCATCTACTGACCCATCGTCAGGGTTCTGAGAGAGCAGGTCCGGGAGAGGGTCACTCTCCTCCTCCTGCCCCTCATCTGTGGCCATGAGCAAGCCCATGCCTTCCCTGTCGACATATGCCTTGAGCCTGTTTACATGGAGCACCCTGTGGGGGCTCCGGGGAGTTCCCAGGTCTACCAAGTAGGTGACCTCTCCCTTTTGCTCAATGATTGTGTGGGGCCCAGACCATTTGTCTTTGAGTGCTGCTGGGGCCACTGGCTCCAGCACCCACACCTTCTGTCCAGGCTGATACATAGTCAGGACAGCCTTTTGGTCGTGCCAAGCTTTTTGTAATTCTTGGCTCGCCTCAAGGTTTTTAGATGCCTTTTCCATGTACTCAGCCATCCGCGAGCGGAGACCGAGCACATAGTCCACAATGTTTGATGCCGGCTTTTTGAGGGGTCTCTCCCATCCTTCCTTTACCAAACAAAGGGGTCCCCTTACAGGATGTCCGAACAGAAGTTCAAAAGGGCTGTAGCCAACCCCCTTCTGCGGGACCTCTCTGTAGGCGAACAAGAGGCAGGGTATCAGGACATCCCATCTCCGCCGAAGCTTTTCAGGTAGTCCATGAATCATCCCTTTTAGGGTCCTGTTGAATCTCTCAACAAGCCCATTGCATTGTGGGTGATAGGGTGTGGTGAATTTGTAGTTGACACCACACTCCTTCCACATAGCAGTCAGATATCCCGACATGAAGTTTGCACCTCTGTCAGAGACAACCTCCTTAGGGAAGCCCACTCTGGAGAACACTCCAACTAGGGCTCGTGCCACAACAGGTGCTGTAGTGGTCCTAAGAGGAATAGCTTCAGGATACCTGGTGGCGTGGTCCACCACCACCAGTATAAACTTGTGCCCTGATGCTGTCTGGGGTTCCATTGGTCCGACAATGTCGATCCCCACCCGTTCAAAGGGTACCCCCACCACCGGCAGTGGTATGAGGGGGGCCTTTGTCGTGCCACCTGACTTACCACTGGCTTGGCAAGTGACACAGGAGCGACAAAACTCCTTCGTATCTTCGGACATGTGGGGCCAGTGAAAGTGTGGAACAATTCTGTCCCAAGTCTTATTCTGGCCTAAGTGACCTGCAAGGGGAATCTCGTGGGCCAAGGTAAGAAGGAAACCTCTCAGAGACAAGGGGACGACCAGCCTCCTGGTCGCGCCAGGCTTGGGGTCTCTTGCCTCGGAGTACAGGAGTCCATCGTCCCAGTACACTTTGTGGGTACCTGTGGCGTTCCCTGCAGCCTCAGCAGCAGCCTGCTGTCTGAGGGGTTCAAGTGAGGGGCAGTCTAACTGTGCCTTTCCCAGGTCTTCCCTAGAGGGTCCCCCTGAGCCCAGAAACTCAACCTGACCAGGTTCAAGCTCTTTTGGCTCAGTTTCCCTTAGTTCTTTAAGGTCAGCCTCCTCAGAGACTTGATCCACGACCTGGGGCAAGGGGGAAGGCGAGGCCTTACCCTTACTGCTCCTTTTCTTGGATGGTGTCTGGTCCGTTCTTCCAGGATCCAGCACCTGTTCAGTGGGGCATCTTTTGGCCTGTGACCTGGTCACAGCAAGGACATGTGCTGGCAAGCCTAACATTTCCATGTGAGTCCTCTGCTCCACTTCTGACCATTGTGACGTTTCCAAATCATTGCCCAACAGACATTCTACGGGGAGGTCTGAACTAACCACAACTTTCTTCGGGCCACTTACCCCTCCCCAGGAGAAATCAACAACTGCCATACTGTGATTGGTAGTGACATTGCTGGCATTGGTCACTAGGTAATCGGTACCTAGCATGATCTGTCCAGGGTCCACAAAGGTAGGCGTCACCATGGTGACACTGGCACAAGTGTCCCTGTAGGCCTGAGCCACTTTTCCATTGATCAAAGGCGTCTGCCTGTATTTGCCCAAAGTATTGGGACTGGCATCAGGGGACATATCCATATCCCCTGTACAGACAAGGACGGCCTGAGTGAGCGTGCCAACTAAGTCGTCACTCCCCTCAGTTCCCAAGGTTAACCCAACTAATGCCTTGGGAGGCGCACTACCACTGCTGACTGTACTAGGGGGTGCAGGTGCCTTA
This sequence comes from Triturus cristatus, assembly GCF_964204655.1. NCBI lineage: Eukaryota > Metazoa > Chordata > Amphibia > Caudata > Salamandridae > Triturus > Triturus cristatus. Next base: position 1,718,676,123 of record NC_140590.1, read on the forward strand.
GGGGCTGCAGTGGCAGGAGTTTGCCCTCCTTTCTTGGTGCACTCACTAAACCAGTGAGTCTTACTTTTACAGTATTGGCACCACCTTTTTGACTGGCCTTCTGGAGTCTTCTTTTTCTGCTGTGAAACCTGACCCCCACCCTCTTTGGTTTGTTGGGGGCCTGTCGAAGACTTCTGGTCATTTTGTTCGTTCTTGTTACTACCCTTTTGGTCTGCTTTCTTCTGACCACCCTGGTTCTGACCACCCTGGTTCTGAGTCTGGTTCTGCTTGACCCTTGTTCTGACCCATCTGTCTGCCTTCTTTCCCAATTCTTGGGGAGAGGTCAGCTTCGAGTCGACAAGGTGCTGATGCAACAATTGGTTCTGACAGTTGTTTAAAATCTGTTCTCTCATGATAAGATTGTACAATCCTGTGTAATCAGTAACCTTGCTACCCAGCAACCAACCTTCTAAAGCCTTAGTGGCACAATCGACAAAGTCAGCCGAATCCTGAGACTGAATTTTCTGGGTGTCCCTGAACAGCACCCGGGACTGCTCGGTGGTTAAGCCGAACCCATCAATCAGTGTATTCTTCAGGACTTGGTAGTTGTTAGCATCCTCAGCTCTCGTAGTGAGGAGCTTGTCTCGTCCTTTACCTTCAAAGGAGAGCCACAGTATAGCTGCCCACTGACTTGGGGGGACGCACTGGACAGTGCAAGCCCTCTCCAAAGCAGTTATCCACTTGTGGATGTCGTCCCCTTGTTTAAAGAGGGGCACTATTTTACTCAGGTGTTTAGTATCTATACCCCTGTCTTTCTCTCTGAGAATGCTGCCACCAGTGGGATCTAACCCACTCAATTTCTGCTCTCGGGCCAAGGCAAGTCTTTCTTTGGCGAGGGCAAGTTCTTCCCGCTCGATCCTCAGATTGACTTCCCTCATCTTCGCTTCGTGCTCCCTTCTCTGAGGGGATGTCATTCCTCTCTGAGAAGATACCTGAGAAACATGTGTTCGAACAGATCTGTTAGAGCCTCTCGAGAGAGACCTAGCTCGTCCGTTCCCAAGGTTACGCCTGCTTGAGCGTGGGCCCGGGGCTCCCCCAGTTCCCTTCTCATGCCTGCTTAAGTTGGTCCTTGTGAGCCTACTGACTACTACGGGACCTCCGTCTGCCTCGTCTCCTGCTAACTCTTCTTCCTCTTCCTCCTCACCACGGAGGTCGAGGTCAGGGTCACCAAGGGTTCCCTCTAAGGGAGGCATGTTCCCATCAGCATTAGGGGGGCCTGTGTTAGAGGACCTCCTAGCATCGTAAGTCTCTAAGAGACCTATCAGAAATGTGATGGTAGGGTTAGAACCCTGGTTTAGCTTCCTGGAGGCACACAGCTGTCTCATCTCCGTGAAGCTAAGAGCTGCATATCGTGACATGACCAGTGGAGGGTCAATGACCACTAAGGGAGTCTCTGCAGACTCTCCGTGGACCGACATGCTTCCTAGTGAGGTGTAAGTGATGCACCTACCTACACTATGTGTTTACCTACTGATCCCTTGCTAAGAGTTGTAGTCAGGGTGTGCTAAGCCCTGTTACACTACAACAGCTGGTTCAGTAGAACTCAGAGTATTCTAAGTTAAGTTATATGTACCTGGGTACTTATGTGATCTTTCAACTTGATGTTCTTAGGATACGTGTGTGGTAAAACAACAGCAAGCTCAAATCCCAACCGCTGCTCACCAATGTGAGAAGTTGGCCTGATATGTAGTGCTCACTATTCTAGTGATCACTGTGTATCATTCCAAACGACCCTTATTGATGATTGGTTGTAAGTCAACCTTATAGACCAGCTATCCTAGTAGCGTGGACAAGAGCAGTCTTCAGGCTAAACTCTAGAGGGCGTGTTAAGCCAGCTGTTTACCATCACATATACCCCTTGAACGCCAAGTGAAAGGACACCACACAAGTTGTTATGAAAATAAAGGATATTTATTTATAACAAGACTACCCTGGCTCTTTATGAGTCAGGGAGCTAAGCACAATACAAAACTCTTAGGAAAATACTTCTGGTTGCACAATTTACACAAATGCCCGAAGGGCACGAAACCATTTACACTGCAAGTGGAATGGGAGAGGTTAGAAAGTTTAAAGTTACTGATTCCGGAGGAATCCGATCAGTGGGACTAAACGAAAAAGGAACTGGACACTTGTAGAGTGAACCTACGATGGAGCACCGAGATGCTCGAGTTACCTAGCCCAGAGGCTGCGGCTGCGTGGGGTTCAGCAAGATGTCGGGAGTCCTCGTTGTAGCCTCAGGAGCCTGAAAGAAGAAGTTGCTGGCAGGCGACCAGTGTCGATGTTCAGCGAGATCCAAGCCTGCATCGGTGATGAAGGAAACCTGAAAGCAGAGGGGACTCAGTTCTCAACCGCTAGCCAGCGATCGTGTGGGTACCAGGAAGGTACCGGATGAAGTCACCTCGACCAGGTGAGTGGATGACGTCGGACTCGGCTGTTCCTCGGACCAGGAGGCGCGGCGGCGACCAGGATGGAGGGCGAGCTGTCCCACGAAGGTGTCTGCTGTCGATGATGCTGGGCCCAGGAGTGGGGCAGCAGGTCTTGGCAGTGGCAAACCCACGTGGTGGAGTCAAGATGGCGTCTGGAGTGGACCAGGAGGGTCCGAGGTACTCCTCTGTGGAAGGGGGGCAAGAGCCAGTCTGGAGCAACCAGACCAGTGATGAAAGACTGTCGTGGTGCGTCGTGAAGAGGGCCACAAGCCGGTCGGTGAGTGGTCAGACAACGCGGTGAGCAGCAAGGAGCAGAAGGGCCCCCACGCAGATCTCGTGGATGCTGGGGAGGCAGACTTCGGTGCTGGAGCCGCTCAGGGTTAGGGCTTCTCAAACCCTAGGTGCACTCACTCGAGGGTCCCTCGGTGGGCGTGCTAGATAAGCGTCGTGCAGGTTCTGAAGATGGCCGGTCCCGCAGGTCTCGTCACACCTACGAATCTCAGCTGGGCTGACGATGTAGGTAGAGGTCAGAGATGGCAGGGAACCCGGGTCTCGTCGAGCTGGGCAGTCTTGATCCGTGGGAGAGACGTACAGCAAACCGCAAGCGCTTAGGTGGTGCCTGCTGGTGCAGGGTGGCTACTCCTTAGCCACAAGGGAGAGTCTTCAGAAATAGTCAAGAGTTCCTTTCGTGGAAAGTAGTTCAAGATTCAGAATTATCCAATTTGGGAAGGGGACTCGCTCCTACCTTTATTCTAGGAAAAGGGGCTGGCCCGTGACTAGGTCCTACCTATGGGTGGGGCCAGGAGGGGGGTGGTTACACCCCTATCCTTTGTCCGGCTTTGCCCCAGCTCAGGGGCAGGGTTGCCCCCGAAACTGGTTTGAGCCGGGCTATGCACAGTGTGCACCGGGGTGCCACTTGCAATCACCTTCCTTTCAGCCCTGCCTACCTGGGATACACAAACCCTGTCTGGGATGGTGCTAACACCGCCCTCGACAGGAAACCCTTTGTCCAAGCTCCCCTCGCTGGAAGGTCTCCCAGCAGCAGGAGGTCAGACTTGTGTCTGGTGGCAGCATCCATTTTGTGATGCTGAGGCTTGAGTCAACTTTAACCGGGGTTCAAGGTTACTTCCATGTCGTGCCCCTCTAAAAGGGGAGAATGCTAACCCCGTCGCCAGAATTGGCGAGGGGTTCGTATTCCAATTCGTATGACACCTTACTCGACATGTGTGGGTGATGCGATGCCAGAGTTAGCAAGTAACCGCGAGGATTATAATGCATTTTAAGGTAGTTGGCACGCGTCACCATGGAACGGCTATTAGGACTTGGTTCCACAAGCCGTCGACGGGCTCAGCTCGCGCCAGAGCACCATCCCACATGATTCCCCGCACTCTGCCTTCAGGATTGATAAGGCCTGCCATAGGAGTGACTGATAGGAATCCATGTGTCCATTTTAGGGTTAGGTATAGGAATACTACACCTACAGCAACGGGTGATTACACCACCTTGCCCCAGCTGTCGTGCAGCCAGTTGTGTCAGATTTGGGCGGCCATCCAGGGGTGGCATAATACATGCTGCAGCCCCTGGTAGGCCCTGGGTACACCGATGCCCTGGATACCTGTGGTATGCTGATACAGGGACTGATAAGGCGGCCCAGTTCCAATTAGTGGATGCACCTAATGTACATGTGTGTTAATTTCGAGAGAGAACAGCTAGGCTGTGGGTCTGATTGGCAGGCCCACAGCCAGGGAAAGTCGTAAACCAATGAAGCAAAAAGCAAAAAAATCTGGGTGATCCTAGGATTGCAGACCCTACTCTCCTACACCACCGTCAGTAGTGCAGTCAGAACTTACAACATTTACTTAGAGCGCTCACCCTAATAATAAAGGCTTTCAATTAACGAACAATAAATACAAGTTTGAACAGCATTAACATATGGACAAAAATATTACCTTATCTGCAGACCGTGCCCTTCCCTGATCCATAATGTGGTACTGCAAATTGGCAGCCAAAGGGTTTGTGCTGCAGGGGGTTGGGCCTACTTGTCCCAAGGACAAAATACACATGAAAACTTGTTGCCCTTGACCCCAAACAATATGTCCTGGGCGTCGGGCTATAGGAATTCCACATCCCTGTCCAGGAACCACCGTTCTAGCCTGTCGGCTGCTGCAGAGTGTACATACCCACGGACAAGACTTTAGGGTGCATATTAATTTTTCTGTCGCACCACGTCTAAATTAATAACATTCAAGCAAGAATAATAACCAGTCCTGTCTTTTCAAATGTTGTAACACCTGATTTTTTCTACATTTGTGTTAATTGCAAAGAAGTATAAATAATCTGTGTAGTAGTTGCTTACTGTGGCCGAAAATGCAATGCTATAAGGACTCTGAAGAACACGTGTGGCACGCACATGAAACTGGACTGGTGACAAAGTGAAGGCTGCCTAAAGCAAAGAAGCCCTCCACTGAAAAAAAGCGAGATTGTTTTCGAAACAGCCTGTTAGTGAAAAAAAAGAGAGCGGTGCTCGTAAAATGGGCACTGCAAATAAATTGAAAGCGCGTTGTGCTGCGCGGTCACTGCTGGTCTTAACATAAAAAAAATTAATGAAAAGCAGAGTCTAGAAATGAGTACTAGGCTGCAAGAACGCGCTGTCACTGTTGGTCTTAACACGAAATTTATGAAAAGTAGTGTCTAGAAATAAGTTCTTGTCGGCGTATTAAATCAATGATGAAATATGGAGCGATGTCTGGTGCGGGCGGACATAGTGCGGACTACTCAGCATTTCAAATCAAATAATGAAATATGGAGCGATGTCTGGTGTGGATGGGCATAGTAAGTGCTGTCTACTAGTTTGCAAGTGCTTAGCGGCATCTGAAAACATTTTATTGAAAAATGGGGACAGGGGAAAAAATAGTACCTGATATCTGCGGATGGCCACTAATGAAGACAAATCAATTTGTAATTGAGCGGTGCTCCCGAGGAGCAAAACGGAAGTGAGGTATCGGGTTGGGCACCAATTAGAAGGCTGAAAAGAGCGACGCTGGAATCATCCAATGGTGAGCAGCAGGCAGGATTGCAGTCAGTATAGAGATTACAGTAGTTCTTGCAGACAGCGCTTGTGCGCTGATGCTAGACCTAAAAATGGCTAACACAAATACACCCAGCATAGCAAGTAGTCCGTAAATCATAAAAGGTGCTGCCATTGTATAAGACAGTAAGACCTTACCCCCTCCCCTGATTATATATTAGAAGATGTCTGGGTGTTTAGCAGCAGACCCTGTACCTCAGTCTATAGATGGAAGATCTACATCACGGGTGCGGTCACGCTCCCTTCTCTGACGCTTGACCTAAAAATGGCTAACACAAATACAGCCAGCATAGCAAGTAGTCCATAAATCCTAAAAGGTGCTGCCATTGTATAAGACAGTAAGACCTAACCCCGTCCCCTGATTATATATTAGAAGATCGCTGGGTGTTTAGCAGCAGACCCCATACATCAGTCTATAGATGGAAGGTCTACATCAAGGGTGCTGTTACGCTCCCTTCTCTGGAACGATCCCTCTCTAACTAGCTTACCCACCTGAGTATACCTATATGATCAATGTACATGTTCCCAAACAATAGCTGCATCTGCGTGTTTCGTCTAGGTGCTATGGCCTGATCAGAACAGCATAACAAGGGGCATTGTCGTTCGACCTTGTCTGCGGTGTTCAGACTAAATCCCAGGAAAGAGCAGAACGCAAACCAACAGTAGGTTCTGTGTGAAAATTGCAATGTGGCACAAAGCAAAAATATTAGTCTAGTAACGTGCGCAAAGCAGAGGGCAGTCTGGCATGGGCTCAGACTAACTTAGGGAAAACGACAATGGCTGCCAGGACCACATGACACCCTCCCTTTGGTCAGGATAGTAGCACGTAATGGACACAGAAACCAGTGGTAAACCGAGTCAAAGCATCATATGTAAGCGTCTTGAAGTAGCCCTAACAACCTGAATGGAGAATCTTTTGTACACAAAAATATATCCTATTACAGCGTGTCGTCAGGGCAGAGTATGTATACGGCCGAGTGGAATGCCATCAACTCCAGGAAGGCATCAGAACCTTCCAAATTGAGGAGTGCAGCCATCCAATTGAGTAACTGAAATGAACAGACATGTTCCTCATATCCAGTGGTCGCCAGGAGCATCCACAGAGTGTGTATTGACTTCAATGAAACTAAGATCTAAGAGACGGTGTGCGCCTGCATGATGCCATGTGGGCCACTGGCCCCGACGATGGATTGTACACAGGCCAAATACTCAAGGAACAGTCCTGGTTATGGGACCTCCACGGACCCATCAACAGTTCATAATCCAGGGCAGGGTGTGACGGTGTAGCCAAGCAGATATCCAGAGCCCACTGGAAGGGGCACCGGATGCAGGAAAACACAGGTTGCACACATGTGGAATATGCATAGCGAAAAGTCGGACAGAAATCTGCATCCAGTGCTTCTAGTGGCATTAATCCCAAAAAGTGGCGCATCCGCTCACGTCGCAGCTGTACCTGTCCGGGCAGAACCACAGATCGAGCAGCCATTGCAGAACAGTAGGAAGAGGACAATGTCACAAATCAAGCAGAGTAGCAGTGGGAAACCACCGAACACCCTGGAAAAAATAGGATGTATAAAAGCAGGAATAACTCCAAAAATCGTCTGGAAAGAGGACATAAGGCCAGAGCACACGAGTTTGAAAAAGTGTGCTAGGCCTGTCGTATCAGATGCATTAAATATTTGATGTATCGGTTCCCAGAAATGAAGGGGGAGATTCGTGTTTAACAATGATTGTATTTCACTGGACGTTATTGCCACCTGCCACTCGAAGGTCTCACTGGTTGACGTGAGAGTTACTTCTTGTTGAAATAATAGTGCTTTGAGTCTGCTTAGCTTATTGAAGTCTGTTTTCAGGGTTGGAATGGAAGGCCACAATGAACTATCTACACTCACAGGCGGAGGGGGAAACAATACGCTGTTGCAACAAGTTACTAGCTGGGAAACAGTCACCACATACGGGATGCCCGCAGACCGCAGCAGTCCTGATTATTAAGGACAAGATACTGTGAGATTGGGAATAATATCGGGAACAGGAGTTCCTTTTAGAAAACAAGCCAAATTGGGGGCAGGAACATTACAGACGCCATGCAATTTTACTTGTTGACATGCAAGGGAATGGCCGGCAGTGGAGTCACGCTCTTCCCCCCCATTAGAAAAACCTCTCTTTCTGTTTGTTGACAGCAATATGTAAATAGTAAGACCATTACTCATGTATGTAACTACTACCCAGGGGCTCATATCAACCTACGGGAAAGTGCTTCATACATACCATATACCAACCCTACCTCAATCAGTTTCTGCTACCGTAAAGTTATTCACGTTTTTCTATATGTAACATAGTGTATGTGGCGTCTTTCATGGTAGTTAATTGTTGTTTACGTGTTAAATTGAAAGGGAGGAACAGCGCACTTGCATTCAAATAACGTTCCCATTTTTGAGTGTTTGTAGGGTCCACCCAAACTGCCAAACTGATCTAAGTTGATGTCCGTGATATAATGTAGACACTTCATTTTGTACTGTATCAATAACAGAAGAGACAATATTGTCCAGGGTATAAATACGAGATGACAATGTTTTAATACTGTTATCGACCATGGCGAAGACTTGGTCCAAATTGTCCTGATCTATTTGTTGTAGACGTACAGCAGCTTCTAGTTGTGACAATTTCCCAAAACTCATTATACGCAGCATAAACAAAACGCTTAGTACAGGGGGATTTTGGACCCAGAAGGAAATCAGCAAGATTTATGTCACCCGACAAAAGGAAAGATGTTGTTTCACAGAAGACAGTGTGGAATGTTCTAACCATTTTTGACATAATTTACCCATAGAAGAAGTAGTGACATTATTGAAATGGTGGGTCTGAGGGTAGTGTGGATCGGGTCTATGTAGTGAAAACTCTGAAGTAGTATTCATAAAGTGTGAATGACAAAACGTTCGTGTCCAACGGCCACAGAGTCCACCCCGCGGGGTTCGCCATAGGGGAATTAATGGTACTGTTTCTTATCATGCAATTGAGTTGATCTTCCGTATAATTTGTATAAGTTTGCCAATTATCATAAAGGGCGAATGATGGAAAAGTGGGAGAACTTAATTCTTTAATCTTAGCCAATCCCAGACAAGTAGTTTGTTGGACGATGTCATTAAGAAAAATGATTTGGATCGGTATTAGACATGCAAGCAACAAGGACTCAGTGCCCTGCACTTGCCAAGGCTTAGTGCCCCATACTGATTTTAAATCAATGATATCCTTCCAATAATCCTATCCCTTCAGTGCTACATTTTCATTTAAAGAAAAGAAATAGATTAATTTACTTTGGGTCACAGGCCCTAATTTAAAGAAATAAGAAACTGGGTCTGAAAGGTTATAGCTCGTAAAATATGTGTATTTTAGCTTTTGCATACTTGGACTACCCTGTGATGGAGTAGGAGTAGGCCAATGCTCCCATTGAGTATAATTAAAAAAGGGCCACTGTCCATTCGTTCTATATAGAAAATGATTTCCATAGCAGGCCTAAAAAAAATCCACTCGCAATTGCGAGTGAGATTTTATCAGTTTGAGCTATTTTTAGAATTTACTCGTCCCTACTGGCAAGTTAACTTAAGCTGAAAGGAGCAGGTGTTCTTTTCTTTCGGAAAGTGAATGAGCAATAAAGAGGCCTTTACATCTTGTTTTTTCTCTTGACACATTTGCAGTCTGTTCAAGGACAGAGGTCAAATGTCAGTTTGTTGTCATTAATTGTTGCTTATCTGTTCCTGGAAAATTGTGTTTTATTTTCTTTCTCTTGTTATAGGTAGTGCTTTTTGTCAAGTGAGTTATGTGACAATAATTGTGGAAAAAAGGCTGCAAAATGTCAGGGTATTTTTCTAACAACATTTAAACAGCTTGTAAATGAATAGTACATAGTACAACTGTATATATCAGGAATTATGAAAACTTTTTTTTGTAATCCAGAAGTGTGATGCAAACAAAGATTTACATAGGAGCATAGCAAATCAGCACACTTTACTTGGTGATGTGTAAATGACAAATATTTTCAGACGCTCGATTCCCAGACGTTGTACACTGTATAGTTTTAAAACAAAATGTCTGTGGGAAATTCTGTGGCCTTTCGAATGTAAAATCTGCTGATTGCAAATGACAGTGTGCTGCTACTTTATGCTTTAGTTATGTATTTAATAAAAGTGACAGTTTTTAAACATGATTTGAGAAACATTCCTGCCCCCGTGCTGATAACAATGCGGTTAATGAACAGAGGCAAGTCAGTGGCCATATGTATCCTATATGTGGCTAGATGGGTATTATATATGGAGCAAAAGTTTACTCTACAAATCAAACAAAAGAGTTTTCTGTACAGCAGACACGCGGAGCTCGCGTATTTGAAGGTGTTCTCATGAGTGATGAAGAAGAAAATGGCATCTCAGTGAATTAAAATGCTTGCCCAGGATCACATAATTTTTAACCAGTTTGTGGGTCAAAAGCTTTATAATTAGGTTGCGTAGAATATTTAAGTCACTAGACCTGAAGGTCTAGTAACATTTTTAGGATTTTTCAAGGCCTCCATAGTGTTGGTAGCAAAATAGCTCGGCATAGTTAGCAGAATACAAATATAAATCTTCAGCATCAAAGACAGTGTAATATTGTAATTCAGAAAACAAAGAATGCACAGCATTGACATCACAGTCATCTGACTGTAACCCAGGTATAATCACATCTCCCATAGAAACACGGAATACATACTGTATCTTTAGGGTCTCCGTGGGACCATATACATCGAATGGTACTTGATCCTATACAATTCTATCAGAAACTGGGACCGCTGAAATGCTAACAAGGGTCAGGTCTCTTTTCATTCTATGCGAGGAAGAATGTGGGGCCAATACTCCGTTGACCGATCCCACGTTGGTGCGCTCCGGAAGGTAGTGGTCATTAATCAAAAGGAAGAACATTGTCAAAAATCTAATCCTCATGTACAAGAACACCATGGAAAACATGATCCAGTTGTATGTCCAAGGGGGATCCAGATAAGTGTGTTTCAACAAAGAGATGAGAACACAAATCCTTGCCGGTGTAGACGAAGAGGAACTGTTTGAAGAAAAATTATCCTGATCTATATAGTATCCAGAAGAACTCAGCTGAAAACGCGGAGACTAAGAGTCCAAATCTAGGACAGAGGCTTGTTGGCCCGCAGGGCTCTCAGCAGGTGGATCAGAATACACAATGTCGGTTATAGAACCTGAGAATGGTAAAACTGACAATTGGTCCACCAAATACTCCACGTCCCCCTCCGGCAGCCAGGGAGAATCAGAAGGTACAAGGCTCACCGGCTGTAAAGAAATACTCCTTTGTGGGACACTTCGTTGTATACTGTTAAGAATTGGCCATATGGTGTAACTTGACATGTTCAATTAGAATGAAGTGATTAGCTTCGTATCCAGGTAGTGGAGGTAAAATCACTGTTCGGGTGCCCTTAAGACCAAGGGCTGGGACATGAGCGTGATCTGTCGGTCCGAATTCTTTCATATCCGTTGTTTCTTCACAAACCATATCACCAACTTTGGGAAGCCAGCCAGAACCAGGAATCAGAACTGCTGCATCCGATGGAGAGGTTGAGGGCAAATGTGTTTTCGGCAGAGCGTCCAGCATAGTGGTTATCTACGTTGAAGGTTGCGGCAGCTACCACAACGTCCAGAGCATCATGGTCCGGTACAAACGTTTTCATGCCAAAGAGTATTTCGTACAGGGTCCGCCCACCCAGAGATCTTCGAGAGAGATTATTAAGTGCACGTTGAACCCCATAAAGGTGAGTTAACCAGCCATTGCCTGTACCTAATACCCTTGCTGTTAAAGATTGCTTCAAGCCACGGTTCATCTGCTCCACAACAGAATTACCCTCTGGCCTATGTGGAGACGAGAAATGCACCTTCACTCCCAAAGACGTCATCGAATCACAGTAAGTCTTGGAAAGCGCCACAGGCATATGTCCCGACAAAGACATGCAAATCTTTTATAACAGTATGAGCGTCAGCAGATTGCTGCGGCCAAACCCAGCGGAACCTAGTGCAAGAATCCACTGCAACCAAAATATATTTGAATGCCTCATCGGATGTTAAAGGACCGTAGTGATCAAGATAATTACACCCAAATGGATGATTAGAAATGGAAAGATAAGCCTCAGGTGGATGAGAGACAGTAGAACACTTCATTTGTTGAAAAATCACAACAAAGGGCATATTTACGAGTCTGCTGATATACCCTGCGCCACCAGTAGCATTGCTGTAAAAGAGAAACTGTAACCAACAATACTGCATGAGCAGAAGCCAATCTTTCATGGGAGGCTAGAATGAGAGAGAGCCTGCAGTCATTGTTGGGAATCAAGCGATCACCAACCGTAGGAATAGTCACAAATGGCACATTTTCAGAAGTCATGTGATTAAGTGTGACGTGTTGTGAAACCCTGAGGAAAAAGAGTACCCTCCTTGGGTGCGGCTATAGCCGCTAAAATGTCAGTCAATTCTAGTCTTGGACCTAGTAACTGCCGCTACTTTAATTGTGGCTACTGTAGATTTGGCTGCTTCATCAGACATGGAATTTCCAATAGCGTGTGCCCCTGCACGTTGATGTCCTACAGTATGGATTACATGTGTAAGTGGCAAACAATATTTATGAGCAGCTACTCGAACCCAAAGCAGTTTATGCTTGAAAAACAAATTGCCATTGTAAGACTGTACACAGTAAAAGGAGTCCCTCACTATAAGTGTGGACAAATCAGAATTTGCATATTCAAGAGCTAATGGTAAAGCTCGCAACTTGGCCAATTGGGCCGTGCAGTCACTGAGGGACTGCGTTTGAACTAATGTAGACTGAAAGGCTCCATCTACTATTGTACCTATCACAGTAGCGCAAGCCGCAGAATAGGCTTGTTTAGAATCACAGGCCAGTTAAGCTGAGCCATCAGTGTAGGTGATACATTTGTATTGGTCTAGAGGAAGAATCGTTGAGGGCAGAGGCTGAACATGTACATACTGTACAAACTCCTGAGTTTGTAACAACGGGTCAAAAACAAAATCGACATCAGCCGACATCAAGGAAGAAGCCCACTGGATCCAGAATTAGGAACACTGGCTTTCGTGACCTCTTCTAAAGCAGGCACTGGAGAAACAAGAAATATGCGTTTACCTTGTGCAAGAAGGCATTCCTTCAGAATAGCCATCTGCACTGCAGTAAGAATTTTCTTAGTGGAAGTGAAACGCAGCTCTGCCGGAGTATACAACTGTGATTTATAGGATATTGGAACCGTGTCACCTTCATTAAAAGTCACATAAGTGAAACCGATTGAGCCGGGAACAATCCGGATACCCAAATTGGTAGTGTTTAGTCGAGTCTGTAAATATTGTGTAGTGAGCAAATCTGATTGTAACGTGCGCAGTACTGCGGTGTGTTCCTGTAGCCAAGAGGAAGCAGAAAAGGAAGAATGTATCAATGCGTATAGCGGTTTAATACGCTGAGCATAATCAGGAATGTATGTTCTGCCGAAATTTAAATAACCCAGCAGAGACTGTAACGTTTTGAGGCTAGTTGGAGGTTGCAATTGAGCACACTTCTCCAAAAAGTGAGGTGCTAAACCTCTACCTTTGTTAGTAAGTTCATAACCCAGAAAAAGTACAGCTAAAGAAGATATATGTGATTTCGCAAAGTTAAATTTGTACCCTAAGGTTGCACATCGAGTTATAATGCGGTCTCCTCGCGCTAGACGAGGATTCAATTAATCATCCGTCAGGTAAATGCCATCAACATATGAAAAAGCTTCGGGATCAATTTCATTTAAAAGGGACACTATATGCCCGCAAAAACACCGGGGCTATTCTTATACCCCATAGGCAATCTCGCATAGCGCTTCTGAAAGCTGATAGCGCTAAATGCGGACAAGTCACGGCTCTCCTGAGCCAAATTGTGACTGAAAAATCCATTTGAAATATCTAAAGTAGTTTTATACTTTTTACGTACGATATTGGTAACAAGTGCTGTAGCATGCTTATTTTGTACTGCAAAGGTACGGTCATGACAATTCAAATGTCTGTAATCCAAAACAATGCAATATGAACCATCCGGTTTCAAAATAGGAAGAAGAGGATTGTTCATCGCAGAAATACAGGCTTCAATTACTCCTTGGTATTTCAATTGAATACGAATGTCTTTAACTGACGCTTTCTCGTCACATTTAATTGGATATTGAGGCTGAGGAGTAGAGCGCACAGGGACTACATGAGCAGGTGAATCCTCATCCCAACCCGCTTGGTTGCAGTATAAGGCAGGTGCTAAGGCCAGAGCCCACTCCTTAGCATAAGCATGCTTAGTCTCATCCAGGACATATTGGGAAAAAGAAGGAATAATCACCTCCTTGACAAGCAAGAACAAATGGGGGAGGCTAATAAACCCCCACTAATAAAATGTCATAAGAAGACGTCAAGTTGTCCCAAAAAAAGCATTTATGGTGCGTACAATATCACCCTCTATTTGAAGGGTTACATGATAAAGTTTATCTGGGGGATTTACGCGGGTGCCGTGGTTTCTACAGTTATAAATGTCAGTTGCTTTTACCTCCTGAAACTGGTGAAGTGTCTGCAGCACTACGGTAACTTCTGCTGAGGAGAGTCATCACCCAACTCCTGTCCAGGAGTCGGGTTCTTACCGTCTGGGTCATACTTTGCAGTCAAGGCGGCAACTTTTTTTCTTCTGAAAAAGTGCTCGATACGGAGGTGGTTTCTCCCGTTTGATTTTCACGTCAAACTTGCGCTGCGGGTTCTTCTTGAATTGCGTGGACTCACCTTGTCTGCGATCCTGACGTCCCCCTCCGACAAACTTTTGGTCTGACAATTCCTGATAGGAATGAGAATGGGGATCAGAAATCTGAAAAGTCTCTGGAGTTTTAATTTTAGAGCGATCACGTAAATCATATCTATGTTCAGGAGCCTCCGGTGATGGTGACCCACTACGATTTAGGCTTCTGTTGGTGTTTATTTCCGTTCCATGTCTTTTTAGGAAAGACTGGACATCCTTCCTTGTCAGGAGGTGGCTTACCTTGGGATTGGGTAGACGGTCTGATCCCAAAATTATTGCGTCCCAAGGATGTATACACATCTGCAATAATATGAACGATCGAGTGTGGCAAAGGGTACCATTAAACCAAATCTGGTACTCCCAGGCTGTAAGAGAAACTTCAATTACCGCATAAGGATGATATGCCGCTGGCTCCGCAGCCGCTCTAAAAGGAATGAAAGCTATCATTTGCATCAATGGCAGGTATTGTAACGCATGAATAAAAAACTTTGAAGCAGTATGCTGCCTCCGTTTCAACCATAAAGACAATAGGAGACCCCGTATTGGGGACTCCATGGTGCAACAAATGTTGCATAACGGTTGCACGGCAATGTTCCGGATTCGCAACTGGTTGAGCCATAATGGAAAGTTTGCACAGGGACTATCAGTAGCACAAAAACGGGTTAAACGCCTTTTAAAGAATTCAAGGTTGAATAACCTTCAGTAACAGGTGTACCCCATCAACCGATGAGGGAAAGCCCTCCCACCACGGATGTCTCTGGAAACCGGTGTGAGAGATTTTTGGACCAGCATAAGCGCTACTCAGGCATTCCGTGAATCAGTACCAGACCAAACATTGGCGGCGCCATGTTGCAGGGATTCTGCGGAGTCACAGAACTATGCTTGGGATGATGGAATCTTAGTGGGCATCCTACCACCTGAGTACCCATGAGCCCGGGGACTGACTAGCTATGTCTCACCTGCCCTTCTCCTCACTCACAGAGGAACAAGTGGTTAGACACCCCAGAACACAACACTCTCAACCCTCTCAGGAATCACAGTTGCAGGGCACACCCTTTTGCTCTCATTCTCGTACCAGTCCACAATAAGATTGGACAGAGACATGAGAATTTAAAAATGTTTATTTTAACTAACGTATTCTAGTATGCAGTATACATGCCCCAACAAGTAGAAAAATGCCTCATATAAATACGGCCAGCATAGCAAGTAGTCTGTAAATAATAAATGGTCCTGTCATTGTATACGACAGAGGGGCCAACCCCCCTCCCCTAATTATATATTAGAATATCTCTGGGGGTTTAGCAGCAGACCCTTTACATTAGTCTATAGATGGAAGATCTACATCACAGGTTCTGTGATGCTCCCTTCTCTGGAACAATCCCTCTCCAACTAACTGTTACCCAGCTGTGTATACTTTTATGACCGAAGTACATGTTCCCAAACAACAGCTGCATCTGCATGTTTCGTCTAGGTACTAGGGCCTGACCAGAACAGAATAACAAGGGGCATTGTTCGACCTTATCTGCGCTGTTCAGACTAAATCCCAGGAAAGACCAGAATGCAGAACAACAGTATGTTCTGTGTGAAAATTGCAGAGTGGCACAAAGCAAAAATATGTTTGTCTAGTAACGTGTGCAAAGCAGAGGACAGTCTGTCACGAGCTCATGCTAACTTAGGGAAAACAACAGTGGCTACCAGGACCTTATGACATCTGTCAAAATACACTTGGGATTGCCTTCTCGAGCGAACACCTCAGTCTAAAACCTTAAAACAGACGTCTCTTTTGTTAACATTACTTCTGGCCACCTGGAGAGAGTGTCTACCAAAACCAGTAACATTTTTACAGTAGACCCACAATTTATGGGTGCCATTATGTCTGCTTGGGAATTGCACGGCAGACCATAGGTTGAGTCCTAACCTTTAGGTCTTATCAGCTAACTTGCAATCCTCACAATCCCTGACCGTTCTTTCCACCATTAAGTCCATTCCTGACCACCAATAGACAGTTCTCAATCTTTCCTTAGTGTTGCTAATACCTTGATGTCCCACATGGGCTAAATGTATGTCACTCTGTAACCCCAGTAGGAGGAACTAACTTGCATCCCCTCAACACAATAATACCATTGCTGACAGCAAGTTCTTAAGAAACACTAGCATAACCCATCAACTTTTCATCGCAAGACAAAGTGTAATTTCCTGGTATTATACTATCATATACACTCCTCATTACGTGATCTTTTTCCAATTCTTTTAACCACTCACTCTCTGACACACAACTATCTGTAATGGCACAAACCTTTGCGTCCTCTTCCATCCTTCATGCTTCTTCATAAGAGATCGATTCTCGTGTGGTATTCATTAGTGTTTGTGTAAGTTGGTTTATTCCTTTCTCCCCTTTTGTAATGTATTGTTTCCTATTCTATGATGGAATGTTTGTGTTCAGTTGGAAAAAGAGTTGTATCTGGTTGGAGAAGCTGGAGCTGTGTTGCTGCAACGGGTTGTGACTGAAGTTACTTCTTTTAAATAAACAGAACTCAACAAGAACTAATTGAATTAATCTTTGTGTCAACTCTTCACATTGGTGATGAGGATGGTATTGTGGTGAGTGTAAGTTAGCTAATAAGCAATGCCCATATGTACGCGAGGGGGTACTGCATCCCTTATAATATATGGTCACACCATCATCCCCTTTCCCGTAAACCACTTAATTCCTTGGTGCGTAGCTCTTTCATATGACAGAGGCGACATGCTAGCAAACATGAAGAATAAAAATAGAATCACTAGTGCAAAATTAAACACACATAAAAAGTTGTTAGCTTAAAGATATTTGAAGAAGTACAGTACAAGTAAAAAAAAGAACAAAAAGGGTGCAGCAACAAGATTCTAACTTTTCTATAATTTCCCAAGGAGTGCAAAAATGAAACAGGCTGCCATAAACATCTACTTTCTGCTTGAAACTGTAGAGTTAAAAAAAAAAAAAGAACGGGGGGAAAAAAAATTAACAGAAGAAAGCAAAGTTTAAACAGCTGCTTTATTTGTGCTCCCTAACCTGCCTTTCCCCAAAGCAGGCATTGTGATGTCAGCTCTTGACTATTGCAGTTGAGTTTTGATTTCATTTCTTTGTAATCAGCGACTGTGTGTCACAAATTATAAAGAAATTAGGTACATATTTTTATACAAGGGTTGCAGAAACTCATGTAATGTAAAGCATTATTGATATAGCAGTCTGTAGGGCCTCCAATATTCACTCAAACAGTGTACATTTATGAATGGGGCAATGTTTCGCCTGAGTGTAGTCCTTGTTAAATTTTTTCCACCACAAGAAAAAATATTAAAGTAAACACCCTTTCTCTTTAGTATTTTTGTGGTGATCCCTTCCTGTTTCCACCCTCCTAACGCATTGCTCATACCTGTGACAGGAGTACATCTCCAGTCTTTTCCCAAGGATGGGAATGTTTAGGCTTACCCATAAATAAGTAGGTCTTCTTTGGAGATTTACTTACTCAAAAAGAAAATCTTTTTACAGTTCTAAATCCACGCTTTGTGAATGGCTTTAAACTAATACAATTGAAATTTGTGCATGCAAGTCAAAATACCATGCACAAGTAGGTGAGTTGTTTGGGCCGTATGTGTTTTAGCATCAATCTGAATGGTGATTGTTGGAGGCCGGAGTCCCCATCGCGCACCACTGTCACCAAATGTGCAACCCGGGATTCTTCCCCCAACGTTAGGCCAAGTAAGGACACCGTTTTAGATAGCCTTGCTCACACCTTAGTAGCTTGGCATGAGCAGCCAAGCCTATCTCCAAGGCATAAGTGTACTATATGTGCAACCACGCCCACAGCAACCCCCTGATGAACCACAAATGGACTCCACACGAGTTTGGTAAAACAAGTATAAACTTTATATAGAAAGATATACGATCAGACCACACGATACAAAAGCCAACATATAATAAGGGTAGTATTCGTTCCGGCTGGCTGGTAGGTTCGAATTCCAACCACCACTTTCTAAACGCTATGCTGGTCGTAATGCTAGAATCACACACGTTGTAATTGACAAACAATAATGCACTGCGTAACGATTCAATCCTGTGCTTGGCAAAGGAGAAAAATAATGTGTAACGATACATCCCGATACCTTGCAATGAGAGAAATAATGCAATGCGTACCGCTACAATCATGTACTGCGCAATGAAGAAATAATGTAATGCGTCACACCCCGATCACATATTTTGCTATGAAGAAATAATGCAATGCGCACCGCTACAATCATGTACTTTGCAATGGAGAAACAATGCAATGTACACCACTACAGTCATGTACTTTGCAAGGAAGAAATAATGCAATGCGCGCCACTACAATAATGTACTTTGCAATGGAGGAATAATGCAATGCGCGCCACTACAATCAGTTACTTTGCAATGAAGGAATAATGCAATGCGTAGCGCTACAATCGTGTACTTCGTTATGCAGAAATAATGTCAGGCGTCATAAGACAGTCCGGCAGTTCGTTAGCAGCCATATTGGCAATGTGTATTACGACAATCAGCCTCTTGGATAACAGTTGCCCTCCACACGTATCAAAGATGACCTCCAGTACAGCTTCTCACTCGGGCCCCAGTACGGCCACTCCTTTGGGCCAGTACAGGCCCCAATCTGAGCCGAAGCAAAGGCTCACATCGCGAGAAGGAATAAGAGGCCGAGAGAGTGTCCCTCCGAGCCAGCACCCCGCCCAGGGGGCGCGACCCCACACTTCTCTCCGTCTTCCGCGAACTGGGCCTTCTGTGCAGAACGTACTCAACGGGCCTCAGCAGCTCGGCCTGGCAGCTCAGCTCTTCCGGGACTGCCGGTCCAGGCCGCGACTGTTAGGAAGGTCTCAGGCGGCGGCGGCAGGGCACATGTACACCGTGCCCCTGAGATTACGTTTACTCCTGGTGCACGTTCACCACAGCACCCTCCGTCTCCTCTGGTACGAAGCCACACACACCTCGCTGATGGTACTTCACGTTGATTCCAAGTGCACGTTCACCAGGCACTCTTTCCTGCGGTCTCAGTTGGCACCAAGACACGCACACCGCGTTGCAGAGACGGACTTTCTTCCGGTGCACACAATGATCCGTCGATCACCTCCACAGTCCCAGGTTGCACCAAAGCAAGCACGCTGCTTCTCCACGACTTACTCCAACTCTGGTGCCCCGATATCCAGGCACTCTTCACCAACGCTTTCAGCCGCACCACGACACGCTCATCGTGTCTGAGCCTCCCTTCTCCGGTGCACTCGATGACCAGGCGCTCATCACCAACACCTGCTGTGCACCCTGACATGCACCCTGCGCGTCCGAGGCTCACTCCGCTTCCGATGCACATGTTGACCAGGCGCTCCTCACCACCTCCTCCTGTGCACCCCGACACGCACCCTGCGCGTCCAAGACTCACTCCACCTCCGATGCACCCGCTGACCTGACGCTCCTCACCAGCGCCTGCGGTGCACCACGACATGCACCTTGTGCGTCCGAGACTCACTCCACCTCCGATGCACACGCTGACCAGGTGCTCTTCATTAGCGCCTCCTTGTCACCACGACACGCTCCAAGCATCCGAGTCTCACTTCTTCGTGTGTCCAAGATCACAGGACACACCTTCCGAGGGCCTCAAGCTGCCACAACACGCACCCACCGCGTGTTACTTGAAACTTCTCCGGAAACTTTTATGTTCCTGTGTTTCCAAACAGGAAGCCAGCTCACCTCGGGCCCTTGGGGTTACAAGACACAGCACAAAGCACAGTCTTCGTCAAGCAGGGGGACCCAGTGCACGAAGCACAGTCCCAACAGCCTCTTCCTTAGTTAGAACAGCAAACTGCAGACTAGCCCCAGATCACGAAGCAAGGGAAGGTTTTCCCCAGCAGTCCCTGACCCCTGCCTAAATCAGTTCTGGGTGTCTCCCTCCCAGTGTCACCTTTCTCCCTTTGATACTAGGGGTCTGGATCCTTAATCACTCAGCAGGAGACAGATCAATTGGTTTATAGCAGCAACCCAGGCCTCTTCACCTCCCAGGCTTTTCCTCCCATTTCTCTCCAACTGCAGAGCAGCCTGATGCCATCTCAACCCCTCCCTGGGGCAAGACCTCCCTCAGCTCCTCTCACCGCTCAGATCCAGATAGTCAATCCACATTCAGTAGAGACGCACAGAAATGCTTAAAGCACAAAACTCAGCCACTTTTTAAAAGATTGGTTTCTAAATACACAGTGACAAAACCACCTTCATAGAAAGATGTTATGACACTGTGAGGTCATATATACTAAACTTCACCTCCATTTTAAACCTGTGAGAAACTAGGCTAACAAACACAATACCCAGCCTCCCCCATTCTGTCCTATGGGCAGAATGGCCTTTCACCAGTGAAAAACGAAATGGAGTGTTTTTCACTGTCAGGACATAGCACACACTTCAGTATATGTCCTGCCTTTTACCTACACTGCACCCTGCCCAGGTGTTACCTGGGACCTACCACAGGGGTGCCCCCTGTGTATGCAACAGGGAAAGTAAGGCATGACAAGTGGTTGCACTTGTCAGGACTATATGCTAACATAGCAAAACTGCATGCAGGTCCCACACTTCAGGCCTGAGTTCCCTTCTCCGAGCACCCTTGCATTTCTAGCCCTGGCACACAGTGCACATCACTAGGGATTTTACTGATAAGTCAAACATACCAATCATGGCCAACCAATCACCATTCTTCTTTACACAGGGAACCCTGGTACTTTGGCACTGATCAGCAGTGGCAAAGCACCTAAGCCATCTAAATTGGCAACTCTGTCAGGAAAACGGTCTAGGGGGAAAGCAAAATGTTTAGGGAACTTTAGCCAAAAAGGCCAAGTCCTACAGTGATAATTTTATCTGTTGAAAATGATGGGTGACTTGCAGACTACACATTTGAGCAGCACGAGTATGGATTTACCGGGCTCTCTTACTTGCTCCACTAGCAGTAATGCCTTTTGTAGCACTCACTGTGTTTGACAGCCGATTTGGCACCCCCTTAGAGTAGAAATAAAAGGCTGGCAAAGAGGGGAATCCTGGCTTTTGAGAGCATGGTTATGAGGGGTCGTCATTGTACCTACTGACTGAAGACTTGCGTTCTAATCAGTGCTGGATTTGGGAAACTTTATTCTGAGAACCCTTGAATTGAGGGTCAAGGTGGGCAACAATAAGGGGGTGGCGTCTCAAGGGGCGGAGTTAGAAAAGCAGTCTGACAGTCAACTTATACATTCATTTAATTTTTTTAACGGTCACTAAGAAATTGGCACAAAGGAGAAACATATTAGTAAATCTGTTCTGGCTTAATTGGTTGCAAAGGCTGCATTTTAGAATATCTTTTGGGGTGAAAGCACCTGCTGCAGAGAGCTTTGTGTACCCAGTAAATCTCAAGTAGTAATAATGGTAAGATAACTCTGGTGGTTAAAGCAGTTTCTGGAGAGACTTGTGTTTTGCCTAGTCGCAGTTTTGACTCACAGAGTAGCTAAGAGGGTTAATATGTCTCCTGGAAAGCACATCGTGTAACATCAGATGACTTACTATTATTTTATGTAGATAGTTGCGTGGTTCACTGCAGAGATCCTTGTATTGCTTGCAGTTAGTACATTGCAATCCTAATCTAGCACAGTGAGCAAGGAACAGGCATCAAGGACCTGCATGCAAACAGCAAGACATGGTTTTAGAACCTTCTTGTTTTTCTCAACCTGTTATTATAAGGCTGATAAAAAGGGTTTCTTTGGGTAGTAATAAAGGAGAACCCCAAGCACTGGGTACGGTTTCTATTCTGACTTTTTGTTTCTCCTAGCTATGCAGTCTTAGCATATAATCCCTACCAGTAAAGGGAATGTGTGACTCCTACACCTTGAAACCATCTTTCGTATGTAACATCCTACATATTGATTTACACAACACAATTGTATGATTTATTGTCAACATGTAATGTGCGATGTAAAGAGTTCTGACACCCTATAGTAGAATGAGTAGCGCTATAAAAGTTTTAAATATAAAAAATGAGCAAGTGCTATTTTAATTATTACCCTTGTAAATACTCACCCATACTGATACATCTGACATTCTTAAAGTGCATGCATATCTCTTACTTACAGGGGTTGCACAAAGTCAAAATACCGCCATATTGTGCTTTCCCTTAAGTATCTGTGAAGTGATAACCTGTGTGCTTGTTTCCACATTACATCAGCATGTAGGTGTTAAGGGGCAGATAGTTCCCAGCAGGATTGTACTAGAACAAAAGGAGAGCTGATGGCCCTTTAAATGTGCCCTTTTGTTTTGGGCCCAAGATGGAGAGGAAAATAAACAAGTATTGGCAAATCCAAAAGGCCGCACCCATGCAAGAGCTATAGCCATGTTGAATACCAGCGTGGATGCTGTTCAGCTTGTTTAAGTCAGTGGCGTAGAGGAGAGTATCGTGGAGTGGAGGGTTGTAGGGTGGAGTGCAAAAGAGTGGATTGTTGTTACGTAAGAGTGGAGTGGCATAGTGTCATAGAGTGGGGTGGCATATAGTGTTGTGGGGTGGCATATAGTGTTGTGGGGTGACATAGAGTGGAGTAAAGCGTCATGGAGTAGCGTCATGGTGTAGAGTGGAGTAAAATAGCATAGTGTCCTTGAGTGGAGTGGCATAGAGTGAAGTAAAGTGGCATAGAGGAAGTTCTGCAGAGTAGAGTGGAGTTGCTTAGAGTGAAATGGCATAGAGTGGAAGTAAGGACCATATTGTGGAGGGTCATAGAAGAGAGTATCGTAGAGTGTTGTGGAGTGTCGTAGAGTAGAATGGAGTGGAGTAGAGTAGATTTGCCTAGTGTCGTAGAGTGGAGAATGCGTGGTGTGGTAGTACACTGCCATTGCAGGCAACACATTTTCAATTGAAATGACCATTACATTTACACTGGCATACAGTTTTACTGATAAAACAGTACAGCGCACAAATGATAATGTGTGGAAATGGCATCACCTACTGTATTGCTTTGTTTTGATCGTATTAAAATATTTGTTTCCTGCACAAGTCAGAATTTCAAAAAAATTGCTTCATTTGTAAGAATTAATATGCTCCTGCACGAGTTCAACATTATTCATGTTTGTTTCTTCTCTGGCACTTCCTTTTAGTTGAGACTGAGCAAGTCTCCTGCCTTTTCCGTTGCTGGGTTAGAGTTCTATCACATTATGTGTGGTCAATCTTTTTGGTTTCATGTTGTTGCATAGAGATTGACTAGGTATTACTTTGCTGCCTGTTGTCCATCACTACGAATTTATAGGCAAGCCATGTGTCCGCAATACTTCTGATGTTGCATTCAATACTGGATACCATTTGCCTCCTCTGTGCTGCTGATGGTCATAGCTGTTGTCTTTCACTTGGGAATGGTGGGGTCTGACACAACTCTAATTCTCCTGGTTCTAAATGTTAATGAAAAAGTCAAGTTGAAAAAATTAAAAGTGGGTGAGCATTTGCCGGCCTTCTTTGCTAGAAACCTCAATGAAAGAATACTTTCTAACGACAAAGTTGAGTACCCTAAGTACTCGCAAAAAATGTAAGCTTAATCTTTCTGCCATGTCTTTAGTAGGCCTGGTGGTATATTGATCATTAAAAGCTGTGCTAACTTGTGAGGCCTGCCATTCCCTGCTGGGTAAACTACATTGTCCGCTGAGCGGCTGCTTTGCATTACATGGCTTTAAAAACTGCAAAGCCCTGGAATGGCCTGTCCTTCACTTAGTGTAGCAAATATCCGGCTTTCCTTGGTCACGGTAGTAGGGCTCTTTTCCCAGGAATGAGCTCTTGACTAGTGCAGGAGGAATGGTCTCACCTGGGGGTATGTGAGCAGTTAGGCGTTGTGAATCTCAGTAAGAAATTCTTGACCAGTCCAAGTCGCATGTTCATTTCAACAGGTTATTGTCCGTCTGCTCAACATAATCTCTTCCAGGGGTTCGGACTCAGGCTTGACCTGTGATGGATTATGATGCAAGGTCACCGTTCTGGATTCATGTCTGCCTGATAAGTGCACCTCCATTAACCGTGCTTGTTTTCTTTTGCAGGTGATGTGCAGATACCGCTGTGCCTGGAACATGAATGTCCACCTTCGGCCTTGTTTCCTAGGTGGGATCATGAATGAGTCAGGTGGGTTCCACACATTGAGTCCATGTTCACAGGTTTGAAGTGAGACCAGTAAAGGAATGCTGGGTCACTGTGCACAGTAGGATGCACTCTTGCCTGGAAGAACCTTCCTCTCTAATTGCCTGATTTGAATAACATATTCATCCCAGAAACCATCTGTGGAAGTTTGTATATGCAGTGGAAATGGAAATCCTATGTTCGAGGCATATGAGCTGCAGATTGTATACTTTTGCATAGATCGCCATCTGGTGTTGGGCTCAGATGTTTGCACTTTGTTTTTGTCTTGGAAGAAGTCTTTGTAGTCAGGAGGTAGGTGACTCCTCCCTAGGCCGATAGTGCGCATGGGCATCGACTCCATCCTTAGATTGTTTTTAACCGCCATCGGGTTCGGCTGTGAATTGCTGCGCTCCAGGTTGATATCGATTTTAAATCCCCCTTCGACGCGCAACCCCTCTCTACTCGACGGTATTGTCTCGATCAAGTTTACCTTTTTGACGTGCATCCTAAAACAAACTCCTGGACCTCTATACGGGCCGTTGGGCCTCTCCGTGCCGACCACGCCTGCAGTCAATGGAAAGGACTCCTTTCAAAAAATGCCCCGGGTGTGGTGCTAAGTTCCCACACACAGACTTGCACAAGGTGTGCAATCTCTGCCTCTCCCCGGAGCACGAAGATAAAAACTGCAAGGCTTGTGCATCGTTCAGGTCGAAGAAAACCATCCGTGATCGTTGGGCTCGACATCACGAAATGTCTTGCGGAAGCAGTCCGATTCCCGACATCTTAGAAGCAGACCCTGATATTTGACCGGAACAATCAGGTGATGAAGAACACGTCTCCGAGGCTGTTGACTCCGACACCAAACAAGACAGTCACCCCGGCTCAACGGTCCGTGAGTACCGAAACCACCCTCCCGAAAAATAAACCCAAGGCTTTGGTAACACCCTCGCCCTCTGGCTCGGGTCGACACCAGCAACATGTTTCAGATGCCCTGCCCTCAGGCATGGCTATGAAACCTAAACATAAGCCTTCCGACTCAGGCTCGAGCCAACCCCATTCCGGCACCAGAAAGTCCTCCTCCGCACTGAAGCAACAAGTCAAACACTTGTCCATGCCGAAGACAGCCTCGACACCTGAGCCCTCGGCATCGAAACATAGTAAAGACAAACACTCTGAACCGAAGAAATCTTAGGAGCCGAAAAAGGCTTCTGACTCCAAAAATTCATCGGAGCTGAAAAACGTTTCAGAGCTGCAAAAACCTAAAGAGTCTAAGACCCCATGGAAAGCCTCACAAACTCCCTCCAAAGAAGGTTCGGACCCAAAATCTTTGACATCGAACAAAGACATTTTGCCAACACAGCCTGCACCTGATTTGGCAGATGCAAAGCAAAAAACTGTTTATTGATCCAAACACGGGCAAACTAGTCACCAAGCCTCTAAAAAAAAGAAACTGGACACTGCAGAAGAATCTGCTATACCTCTCAAACGACAGGACATGGTTACTAACATGTCCCCACCTCCTTCTCCCCCTCCAGTTAATCCACATCTATTGATTTCTCCACCACACTCCCCACAACCTATATTTTCACCTCAACCATCAGATAGTGAGGATGACGCAGGTAGAGATATAGATCTACTTCGGGGATGATCATTCACATAACATCCCACATGACGTAGACACTTGGGGTGACTACAATACAGATCCCGATCCACATAATGATCCGGATCTCTACCAATCTAAGCCGTCACAACCAGGTGACAACACTGGGTTCACACAACTAATCAAGAGGGCTGCCCAATACCACAGGGACGCCATACATTCCGACCCTGTTGATGAAGATTTTTTTCTGGAAACCTTTGCACCCTCGCAAAAATCAACAAGCACCCTGCCAATTTTAAAAGGCTTTCTAAAACATGTCCCAGAAGTTTTTAAGGACCCAGTCAGAACCAGGGTTCTCAATACCAGGGTGGATAAAAAATACAAGGCAGCTCCCAATGACCCAATTTACATTAAAGGTCAGATTACCTTGGATTCCCTTGTAGTAACTAACGCACGCAAGCATGCAAACTCAGAGTACAGGCGACACCCCCCTTCTGATAAGGAATCCAAATTATTTGACGCATCCGGGAAACGTATTGCGTCGCAGGCTGCAAACCATTGGCGGATCGCCAATGCCCAAGCTTTATTGGCCAGGTACGACAGCGCTCACTACGACGAGCTTGAAAAGCTCATGGAACACCTTCCAGACCAGTGCAAACTCATTACCAACACCTCAATAAAATGTGCGCTCGATGAGGCCGATACTGCATCTCGCGCAATTAACACTAGCATCTTGTTGCGTAGACCTGCTTGGCTACGTGTTTCCGGATTCAAGCAGGAGGTTCAAACTGCTATTTTAATTCAACCGTTTGACCAGGAACATCTTTTCGCATTCGACACATCCCTAGAAAAGATGAAGAAGGACACCAAAACTGGTAAGTCTATGGGGGCCTTACAGTTTCCTTCTCCTAGAGACTCCTTTCTCTGCTCCTTCTACAGAGCCGGCTCCAAAACCATGGGTTCAGAACATCCCTCCTCCTCCTCCAAGAGCCCCACTCAAACATCCCTGAAAGCATACTTTCGCGGAGGCAACAGAGGCAACAATAATAAAGGGAGAGGTCGTGGCAACAATAGCCGGACCCCCCACCACTAAACAGTGACTTCCCTGCACTTCCCCCCGATCATCCCAATCCTGTCGGGGACTTCTCTTACAGTTCCTACCTGTCTGGAATTCCATCACTACAGACGAGTGGGTAAGACAAATTATCCAGTATGGTTATTGCCTGGAACTCACTTCTACCCCCCCAAACATTCCTCCTAGACAGCGTCCCATGTCCTCAGGACATCTAACACTTCTCAAACAAGAGGTTCTCTCGCTATTACAAAAACATACAATAGAACCAGTTCCCTTGCCTCATCAAGGCCAAGGGGTTTACTCCCTGTATTTCCTAATCCCAAAAAAGGACAGCTCCCTCAGGCCCATACTGGACCTCAGACCGCTAAACCTCTACATTCAGTCAGACCACTTTCACATGGTCACTCTCCAACAGGTGCTCCCACTACTTCAACAGGGCCACTTGCTCTCCACTCTGGCTCTAAAGGACACCTACTTCCATATTCCCATTCACCCCGCTCACAGAAAATATCTCAGGTTTGTAGTATATGGTCAAAACTGCCAATTCAAAGTCCTCCCGTTCGGGATCACTACAGCACCCAGAGTCTTCACCAAATGCCTCGCAGTAGTTGCAGCCCACTTAAGGAGACAACATATTAATGTCTTCCCTTATCTCGACGGCTGGCTCATAAAAACCAAATCACACAGCAGCTGTGTGAAACACACACACAACACAATTCACCTGCTTCACAGCTTGGGATTCACAGTAAACCTCGCCAAATCCCATCTCCAACCGTCCAGCATACAACAATTCCTAGGGGCTACAATAGACACTTCAAAAGCTCTATAATATCCCAATCCAGTCAGGATAAGCGCCATACAGGCTCTAATCCAAAAATTTCAGCCTCCACACTCACTACCAGCTCGAGTGTTCATGCAGTTAATCGGTATGATGGCCTCCTGCATTCTCCTCGTCCCTTATGCCAGACTCCAAATGCGTCCCTTACAGGAATGTTTGGCACGTCAGTGGAACCAGGCTCAAGGTCAACTGACAGGTCTGTTGTTGGTGGATGCCCGCACCCATCACTCTCTGCAGTGGTGGAACACACAAAACCTTTCCAAAGGGCGGCCGTTCCTCGACCCGGTTCCACAGACGATGCTAACAGCAGACGCATCGCTCGCCAGCTGGGGAGCTAATCTTCAAACCCATACCATTCAGGGCATATGGACCCCCCAACAAAGACCATTCCAAATAAACTACCTGGAATTGTTAGCAATCTTCCTAGCGTTAAAATCATTTCAACTCTACCTCCTAGGCAAAGCTGTCCTGGTTCGTACAGACATGACAGCAATGTACTACATACAGAAACAGGGGGGAACACTCTCTCTGCAGCTTTCACATCTAGCTCAGAACATCTGGAGATGGGCCATTCCGCAAAACATATATCGCCTTGCAGAACACTTCCCAGGTGTACACGGTCAGATTGCAGTTCTGCTCAGTCGTCAAACACAGCAGATCCACGAATGGGAACTTCATCCTCAAGTTCTTCTTCCGTTCTTTAACCCAGAAATAGATCTGTTCGCCACACACCAAAACGCAAAATGCCCAACCTTCGCGTCTTGGTGTCCACGCCCATTGTCCAAAGGCAATGCGCTATGGATGAACTGGTCAAGCAAATTTGCTTACGGTTCTCTGCCTCTCCCACTCATTCCGTTAGTGGTCCGGAAACTCAAACAGCATTCCCTCACAATGATCCTAGTTGCTCCAACATGGGCCCGACAACCATGGATCTGAAAGAAACACGTTAGTTAGATTCCTCACCTTAGAATATCCCCAGGCGTCAGGCTTGATCCGGAAAGATTTTTCGTCAGCAGTACCCCTGCGCGTCGGTAGGCGTCGTCTGCGGCTCCGCGTCTGTCGTCGGCGTCGTGATTGCCGGGATGACGTTGTCGGAGTACTTAGACGCCGCCCTCGCGCGCTGACGTCGGTGCTTCTTTTTTCCGCGCCAGCAAGCGCAGATCCGGGAAAAGCGTACCCCTAGTAATTTTTTGACTTACTATTTGGACATTTTGTCTCTTTTTCAAGTAGACTTCGACTCTTGGTGCCGGTAGGGATGCCCGGGTTCAAGCCGTGTGACGTCTGTCACCAACTGATGTCTTTTACCGACCCCCACCATCGGTGTCTCTACTGTCTTGGGGCCGACCACGATGACAAGTCATGCCCCGACTGCCGGGCCTTGACGTCGAAAGCTAGGCGGGAGCGGACCCGCAAGCTCCTCGAGATCCGGCAGTCGGCTCCGCGCCGCTCGAGATCCTGGTCGAGGAGCCGCAGTCATCACCACTCATCAGGATCGAAGTCCTCGCACTCAGGTAAGTTGAGACATGGCAAAAAGTCGAAGAAGTAACATTGCTCTTCTGACTCCCCTCGCCGCTCGCGCGACTCAGCCGAGGGTTCGGGTAGCACCACGCGCGCGGCTCCGCCGAAGCCGCAGGAGTCGCATCCTGCCCCACACGCTCCGGTCCCTGGGCTTCATGCGACTCCGGGCGAGATTTGAGACTTCCTCGTGGCCATGAGGACTCTCTTCCTGCCGTCGAGGCCTGCCGGCGCGCCTCC
Source organism: Triturus cristatus (assembly GCF_964204655.1). Lineage (NCBI taxonomy): Eukaryota > Metazoa > Chordata > Amphibia > Caudata > Salamandridae > Triturus > Triturus cristatus. The sequence goes on from NC_140590.1 coordinate 1,718,705,936, forward strand.
GGGCCCCGCAGGTCCAAGCGAGCCAGCGGCCCCGGCGCCGTCGACGACTTCGTTCCTGACGCCGCAGGCCCCCGTGGGATCCAGGCCTGGATCCCGGTTGACGCCAGTTGACCTCACGACTCCTCCGCTGGCGCCGACCCCCGTGGTGTCGCTCCCGGCGCTGTCCTTGGACGACGCCGTCCCTGGTTTCAGCCCCGGTCCAGCGCTGTCTCCGGCGTCGATGGGGGAGCCTTTCGCCTATGACCCGGCTCCGTTATTTCTGCCTGATTAGCAGGACACGGATGAAGGGGAGGACTGGGAGGGGTCTGAGGACCCTCTGGCACAGCAGTGCCAGTTAAGTCAGGACTGGACAGATGAGCTGGGGGAGGCAGTGTTCTAGACACTTCGCCTGACACTGGTTTCGTCTCTCCTCCTTCCGTGGCTACGGTGGAGGGCGCTACTTATGTTGTGGTGCTGCGCAAGGCGACCAAGGCCTTGCGCCTGGAGCTCCCTGCAGCGGCCGTGAGGACTAACTTCCTCACTGAGGTGCTTCAACCGCCAGTAGGCTCTTCGGAGCCTCTGCGGCAGAGGCCCTCACCGACGTTCTGATGGGCACTTCGTCCAAGCCCTCCACAGTCTCTTTTGTGGATCGGAACGTGGCCCGGCACCACCTCCCAGCTCTGGCCGACCCTTGCTTTCTGTCCGTACACCCCACCCCTGAGAGTCTGGTTATCCAGGCCTCCAAGTCACAAACTGCCTTCCCGTCCGCACCTCCGGACCGGGAATCCAAAAGGATGGAACAGTTTGGCAAGAAACTGTTTTCCTCTCTCAGTCTTGGATTACGGACCATTAATACCGCATGCCTTTTGGACCGTTACACCCACTCTGTGGGATACGGTGGCGGACGTGCTGCCCCAGTGTCCAGAGGAGGCCAGGACACGGCTTGCCCAGGCTCTTGCTGAGGGAAGTGATGCAGCACGGTATTCCGTTAGATGTGGACTTGACACCACGGACTCGCTGGGCAGAGCGATTGCAACGAGGGTGGTGATTCGTCGTCCTTCCTGGAGGTCCACGAACTTTTCAGGGGATGTCCAGAGCACTCTCATGGACATGCCCTTTGATGGCCGTCGCCTTTTTGGCGACAAAGCAGATAGCGCACTGGATCGCTTTAAGGACTCCTGGGCTACGGCCAAGTCCTTGGGTCTGTCGGCCCAGCGCCAGTAAACTTCTGCTTTTCGCCCCTTCCGTGGCCAAGGAAGGGGCGTCCTCGCACGTTCATCCAGCCACAGGCCGCAGAACCAGCCTCAACGCGGACGTGGATTCCGCCGTGGCGGAGCAGGGGGACAGAGAGCCGGTCAGTCCACATCCGCTCCCGCAGCATCTGCCTCTAAGCCTTCCTAGTCTGAGCTTTCAGGCCCATTCCACTCCAGTGGGAGGCAGAGTTCGCCATCACCTGCTCCACTGGCGTACCATCACTTCGGACAGGTGGGTGCTGCAAATCGTCCGAAGGGGCTACTCCCTCCCCTTCGAGGCAACCCCTCCAGCCATGCCACCTCAATACCACTGCATGTCGGGGTATCACTTGCAACTTCTGCAGGAGGAAGTTACGGCCCTCTTGTCCAAGGGGGGCATCGAGCGCGTTCCTGGCCCAGAAGTAGGACGGGGTTGTTACTCCCACTACTTTCTGGTTCCCTAGAAGGGCAAAGGGGGCCTACGCCCTATCTTGAACCTCGGGAGCGTCAACGCCTTCCTCCGGAAGGAGAAGTTCAAGATGCTGACATTAGCTCAGGTTCTGGCTGCCCTAGACCCTGGAGACCGGATGGTAGCGTTGGACGCTTATTTCCACATCCTCGTCCTGCCGGCCCACCGGCGTTACCTGCGGTTCACGGTAGGCCACGAGCACTTTGTTTACCGTGCTCCCCTTCGGCCTCACCAGTGCCCCTCGGGTGTTCACGAAAGTGATGGCGGGGGATGCAGCTCATCTGCGCCGATTAGTGGTTCCAGTCTTCCAATATCTCGATGACTGGTTGTTGAAGGCGGTCTCGCCCCGAACAGTCGTCTCCCACCTCCAGATTATGGCTGACCTGCATTCGCTGGGGTTCTCTATCAACGTGCCGAAGTCACATCTGAGTCCCTCCCAGAAGCTCCTCTTCATCGGAGCGGTTCTGGACTCGGCGCAGTTTATGGTCTATCCTCCCGAACAGCGGGTTCGGGATATTCAGGCTCTGATTCTGATCTTTCAGCCTTTATCCCGAGTTTCGGTCAGGATGGCCCTATGGCTGCTGGGTCTGATGACCTCCTGCATCCTGCTGGTTCATCACGCCAGGTGGCGGATGCGGGACCTGAAGTTCCAGTGGGCTCAACATCAGGGCAACCTGTCTGACCACGTCCTGAACTCGGAGGGCACTGCAAGACAGTTGCAGTGGTGGCTCACGGACCGCGATTGGGTCAGTGGCTGATCCCTCTCCCTACACCAACCGGAGCATATGCTGGTGACGGATGCGTCCCTCCTGGGATGGGGGGGCCACATGGTAGAGGTGGAGATCAGAGGCCTCTGGTCTCCAGCGGAGTCCCGGCTCCATATCAACCTATTGGAGCTGCAGGCGATCCGGCTTGCACTGAAGGTATTCCTTCCCTCTGTCCGGGGAAGTGTAGTACAGGTGTTCACGGACAACACCACCGCCATGTGGTATTGCAACAAACAGGGCGGGGTGGGGTCGTGGACCCTTTGTCAGGAGGCTCTGCGCCTCTGGACATGGCTGGAACATCAGGGCATCACCCTGGTGGTTCAACACCTGGCGGGCTCTCTGAACGCCAGGGCGGACGAACTCAGCCATCGGTGCATGATGGAGTGGCGTCTGAACTCAGACGTGGCGCAAGGTCTCTTTTGGCAGTGAGGAGAGCCTTGGTTCGATCTATTCGTCACCGAAGAGAACGCACAATGTCATCAGTTCTGCGCGTTGGAATTTCCAAGGCAGCACTCGCTCTGAGTTGCTTTTCGTCGTGAGTGGAGTTGCGGTCTGTTATACGCCTTTCCGCCTATACCACTTCTGCCCAGAGTGCTGAAGAAGGTCAGGCGTGACCGGGCCCAAGTCATCCTTGTGGCTCCGGATTAGGCACGAAGATACTGGTATCCCCAGCTACTCAGTCTCTACCAATCGATCCCCCGATTCGACTGCCTCTTCAGGAGGACCTTCTGTCACAGCAGCAGGGGACGGTCCTCCACCCGAACCTGTCCAGCCTCCACCTCCATGCGTGGAGATTGAGCAGCGGTAGTTGATGCCATTTGACTTGCCTCCTGAGGTCTGTGATGTCATTCTGGCAGCCAGGCGTCCCTCCACTAAAACGGTATACGCCTGCAGGTGGAACAAATTTGTGGCTTGGTGCACAGCAAAGGCTGTGGATCCCCTTTCCGCCCCTCTTTCTGAGGTTCTCCTCTTTCTTCTTTCCCTGGCCCAGCAGGGCTCTGCTCTGGGCACCATCAAGGGATATCTTTCAGCTCTTTCAGCCTTCTTGAGGCTTTCTGATCAGCCTTCTCTTTTCAAGTCCCCTGTTGAGAATAGATTCTTGAAAGGCATTGCTCACATGTTTCCTCCTGTTCCCTTTGTAATGCCTCAGTGGGACTTGAATCTGGTGTTAACTTATCTGATGTGCTCTCCCTTTGAGCCACTTCATAACTGTCCTCTTCGTCTTTCGACTCTCAAGACTGCTTTCCTGGTTGCCATCACCTCTGCCAGGAGAGTGAGTGAGCTCCAGGCTCTTTCTTCTAAACCTCCTTTCCTCTCTGTCCATCAGAACAAGGTTGTTCTGAGGACTCGCCCTTCTTTTCTTCCTAAGGTGGTTACTGCCTTTCACATCGGGCAGTCCGTTACCTTAACCACCTTCTTTCTGCTTCCGCATCCCTCGAAAGAGGAAGAGAGACTCCAACGTCTGGACCCAAAACATGCGCTCTCCTTTTATCTGGATCGCACAAAACAGTTCCGGGTGGCCGACCAACTCTTCGTTGGCTACGTGGGCGCTAAGAAAGGGCGGGCAGTGCACAAACGAAACATCTCTCGGTGGGTCGTTTTGTGCATTAAGGTCTGTTATTCCTTGGCTAAGAAGGATCCTCCTGTGGGGCTGAGGGCCTATTCCACTCGGGACACAGCGGCTACCACTGCCTTGGGACGGGGAGTCCCTCTGCAGGACATTTGTCAGGCAGCTACGTGGGCCTCGCTGCACACGTTTGCCAAGCATTACTGCCTGGACAGCCAAGTCTGTAGAGACGGCTTCTTTGGCCGTTCCGTTCTCCAGGACTTCCTGGTGAGATCTTGGTTCGGAGACTCACCACCGGGGTTGGTATTGCTGGGGTATCTATTCTAAGGTAAGGAATCTAACTAACGTGTTTCTTTCAGATGCACAAGTTACTTACCTTCGGTAACGATATATCTGTAAGAAACATTAGTTAGATTCCTTACCGCCCCACCCATCCTCCCCGTTCTGCTAACCGATATCTAGGGTTAAGGTCATCCCTTTCAGGGCCCTAGTTTCATGGCACCAGTGTCGGTTTCCTGCATGGCTGTGCGTTCCTGACGCGGAAAGCTATGTACAGAACTGACGTCAGTGCTCGAGGGCGGCGTCTAATACTCCGACGTCATCCCGGCGATCACGACGCCGACAACGGACACGGAGCCGCAGACGACGCCTACCGACGCGCAGGGGTACTGCTGACAAAAAATCTTTCCGGATCCAGCCTGACGCCTGGGGATATTCTAAGGTAAGGAATCTAACTAACTAATGTTTCTTACAGATATATCTTTACCGAAGGTAAGTAACTTGTGCTTCACAACCCTATTGGAACTATCAGTAGTTCCTCATCAAAAACTACGTCTCTCACCCAAGCTTCTCACTCAGAACCATGGAGAAATAAGACATCCAGATCCCCCACCAACTCAACCTGGCGATCTGGCACCTGAGGTCTTAAAGTTTGGCTACCTAAATCTTCCGCCAGACTGTATGAATATCATTAAAGAAGCTAGACGCCCTACCACCAGAGCAAGCTATGCAGCAAAATGGAAACGATTGGCTGTTTATTGCACAAACAACAAAATCAATCCACTAGATGCTTCTATTCAGAATATTATCTGCTACCTCTTGCATCTGCAACAATGTAACCTAGCATATACATCTATTAGGCTACATCTAGCTGCCATAGCAGCCTATCTACAAAACAGACATTTGCCTGTGTTTCGAATGCCCAATATCAAAGCGTTTATGGAAGGGCTCCCGCCGTCTCCAGTGTGGAACCTAAATGTGGTCCTTACCAGACTCATGGGTATCCCTTTTGAACTTCTCCACAAATGCAAACTACAGTTTCTCACTTGGAAGGTAGCCTTTTTGGTTGCTATCACATCTCTCAGGAGAGTTAGTGAACTCCAGTCATTAACCATACAAGAACCATTTTTACAAATCCATCATAACAAATTGGTTCTTAGGACTAACACTACATTTCTACCCAAAGTCGTATCTGCCGTCCGTCTCAACCAGTCAGTTGAGCTCCCAGTGTTTTTCCCTGAACCAGACTCTGTGGCAGAAGGAGCTCTTCACACGTTAGACGTTAAAAGAGCAATACTCTACTACATTCAAAGGACAAAATCCTTTAGAAAGACTGCCGATTCGTATACGCCCACCCGCATCCCCGGATACCTCTATCTGTTCCAGTACTATCTTACTTAGATACATTACACATGGACATCTCTTTCTACTTCTTACTACTCCATTGTAACCCTGCGTGGCAAAAACAATCGAAGGATGGCGTTGATGCCCATGCGAATTATCATCCTAGAGAGGAGTTGCCTACCTCGTGACTACAAAGACTTCTTCCAAGACAAAAACAAAGTGCAAACATCCGTACTCAAAATACCAGATGGCGATCTATGCAAAAGTATACGAATCTGCAGCTCTACATGCCAAGAACAGATGCATACTGGTAAGTAGCATTTTCCTTATTTATCTTTTCTATATTTATCTTTTCTATAGTATGTCACTAAGGACCTTGACTAAAAATTACCCCAACAACCATTAGCTCTTTAGATTTGAGAATGTGGAATCTATTGCAGAGATTTGAAAGGCTTGCTGCTCTCCAGCCAGGTGATCCCCTCTCTTATTTCCCAGTCCTTGTTACCACAGTTGGCCGCTCATTCTGGTTTCTTAGGCCACCTCCCCACTATGAACAGGGCACTAGGCTGGTAAGCCTTGAGAGATGGTTCTGTCCTCTCTCAAAGCTCTAATTTCCTATTCTTTGTTTTTACAAGCAGGAAACCAGCCACCAGCCTTAGTCCCCAATAAGGGCATCTACATGCTGACCGATCTTCAGCGACTCGCTAAGTACTTCCAGGTCCCACTAAAGGAACCCAAAGACTTCTTTGAAGCTGTCTTCAAGAAAGGTAGGCCATGCATCAGCCCCTAGATTTAGTTTAGAGTTAAACCTGGCACACTTGTTTCCAGTATTCATTTGGTGCCCTCTGCACACATTTTCAGTCACTGCATTAAGAATTACAAAGAAGCATCTGTACTTCTGCTTTTCGCAGACTGGTACAAGATACCACTGCTGACTCCATTCTGGCATCTTCTTGCCAATTGCTGTTCTTCACAGCACAGTATTTCTCTCAATATGTCTGTCCTTTTATTGATAAACTTATAATATCTCTCAATAGCACAGTTTTGTTGCTTCTCAACGCTGGAAATCTCAGATGTGAATGTTAAAAACTCATTTTAATGGTACTCAGGTTATTGGTACAGCAGTATGAAAGTCTGTGGTGGTCTTGCTGTGCGTATCCACTCATGTCTTTCATGGTGCCCGTTTGTCTGTAATGGTGTATTTTTCCATTCTGGAATCCAGCATGTCCAGGATCATGGTATCTCTTTTTCCATTATTGTGTCCCTTTATCAATCATCCTGACCCTTGTTTTTTTCCCTTTGATCCTGCCTCTGTGTGTCCATGGGCAAGTCTCTTTGTATCTTTTTAATTTATTGTATCAGTTGTGTTACCTTGTTCAGTGTGGTGTCTTTGTTCGTGGTCCTGTTTTAGTCCATCAAAGTGTCTCATTGTCCATCATGGTGCTCCTTGATTCAATTAGGTCAAACGCTTTACCAAATTCTGCTAAATAAGGGCAACCCAAAGAGTGACTAATTAAATAGGTGGCATAATCGAATATAGGCATTTCTGATAAAATAACGTGAGTGATTTTGTAAACTGCAACATTAAACAAGCCTTTCCAATGCAGTAGGTCTCGCATTCATAAGAGTTTGAGCTATTGGCATTGTAAAATTACAATGCCTTTTATTTATGTTTTGGTTTTAAAACAAATAAAAGGCATTGTCATTTACAATGTCAGTAGCATAAACTCGCATAAAAGCAGTGTGCAGTGTGCGGCGTGCAGCAGTGTGCGGCGTGCAGCAGTGTGTGGCGTGCAGCAGTGTTTCGTGTAGCAGTGTGAGGCATGCAGCACTGCGGCGTGCAGCAGTGTGCGGCGTGCAGCAGTGTGCGGCGTGCAGCAGTGTCATGCAGCAGTGAGTAATGCAGCAGTGTGCGGCGTGCAGCAGTGTGCGGCGTGCAGCAGTGTGTGGCGTGCAGCAGTGTGCGGCGTGCAGCAGTGTGCGGCGTGCAGCAGTGTTTCGTGTAGCGGCGTGCAGCAGTGTGCGGCGTGCAGCAGTGTGCGGCGTGCAGCAGTGTGCGGCGTGCAGCAGTGTGTGCCGTGCAGCAGTGTTTCGTGTAGCATTGTGGGCGTGCAGCAGTGTGCGGCGTGCAGCAGTGTGCGGCATGCAGCAGTGTGCGGCGTGCAGCAGTGTGCGGCGTGCAGCAGTGTGCGGCGTGCAGCAGTGTGTAATGCAGCAGTGTGCGCAGCAGTGTGTGGCGTGCGGTAGTGTGCGGCGTGCAGCAGTGTTTTGTGTAGCAGTGTGAGGCATGCAGCACTGGCGTGCAGCGGCGTGCAGCAGTGTGAGGCGTGCAGCAGTGTGAGGCATGCAGCACTGTGGCGTGCAGCGGCATGCAGCAGTGTGCAGCGTGCAGCAGTGTGCTGCGTGCAGCAGTGTCGTGCAGCATGCAGCAGTGAGTAATGCAGCAGTGTGCAGCAGTGTGTGGCGTGCAGCAGTGTGTGGCGTGCAGCAGTGTGTGGCGTGCAGCAGTGTGTGGCGTGCAGCAGTGTGTGGCGTGCAGCAGTGTGCAGCGGTGTGCGGCGTGAAGCGGCGTGCAGCGGCGTGCGGCAGTGTGCGGCGTGCAGCTGTGTGTGGCGTGCGGCTGTGTGTGGCGTGCAGCAGTGTGCAGCGGTGAGCGGCGTGCAGCGGCGTGCGGCTGTGTGTGGCGTGCAGCAGTGTGTGGCGTGCAGCAGTGTGTGGCATACAGCAGTGTGTGGCGTGCAGCAGTGTGTGGCGTGCAGCAGTGTGTGGCGTGCAGCAGTGTGTGGCGTGCAGCGGCGTGCGGCGTGTAGCGGCGTGCAGCAGTGTGCGGCGTGCAGCAGTGTCGTGCAGCATGTAGCAGTGAGTAATGCAGCAGTGTGCAGCAGTGTACGGCGTGCAGCAGTGTGCGGCGTGCAGCAGTGTTTCATGTAGCATTGTGTGATGTGCAGCAGTGTGATGCGTGCAGCAGTGTGATGCGTGCAGCAGTGTCGTGCAGCATGCAGCAGTGTGGCGTGCAGCAGTGTGCGGCATGCAGCAGTGTGTGCCGTGCAGCAGTGTTTCATGTAGCATTGTGCGGCGGGCAGCAGTGTGGCGTCCAGCAGTGTGTGGCGTGCAGCAGTGTGACGTGCAGCGGCGTGCAGCAGTGTGCTGCGTGCAGCAGTGTGTGGCGTGCAGCAGTGTTTCTTGTAGCAGTGTGCGGCGTGCAGCAGTGTGCGGCGTGCAGCAGTGTGCGGCGTGCAGCAGTGTGCGGCGTGCAGCAGTGTGTGGCGTGCAGCAGTGTGCGGCGTGCAACAGTGTTTCGTGTAGCAGTGTGAGGCATGCAGCACTGTGGCGTGCAGCGGCGTGCAGCAGTGTGCGGCGTGCAGCAGTGTGCGGCGTGCAGCAGTGTCATGCAGCAGTGAGTAATGCAGCAGTGTGCGGCGTGCAGCAGTGTGCGGCGTGCAGCAGTGTGGTGCAGCAGTGTGGTGCAGCATGCAGCAGTGAGTAATGCAGCAGTGTGCAGCAGAGTGTGGCGTGCAGCAGTGTGTGGCGTGCAGCAGTTTTGTGTAGCATTGTGCGGCGTGCAGCAGTGTGGCGTGCAGCAGTGTGGCGTGCAGCAGTGTGATGCGTGCAGCAGTGTGATGCGTGCAGCAGTGTGATGCGTGCAGCAGTGTGATGCGTGCAGCAGTGTCATGCAGCAGTGTCATGCAGCAGTGTGTGGCGTGCAGCAGTGTGTGGCGTGCAGCAGTGTGTGGCGTGCAGCAGTGTGTGGCGTGCAGCAGTGTGTGGCGTGCAGCAGTGTGAGGCGTGCAGCAGTGTGAGGCGTGCAGCAGTGTGAGGCGTGCAGCAGTGTGAGGCGTGCAGCAGTGTGAGGCGTGCAGCAGTGTGAGGCGTGCAGCAGTGTGAGGCGTGCAGCAGTGTGCGGCGTGCAGCAGTGTGCGGCGTGCAGCAATGTGTAATGCAGCAGTGTGTGGCGTGCGGTAGTGTGCGGCGTGCAGCAGTGTGCGGCGTGCAGCAGTGTGTGGCGTGGTTTGTAAACAACAAGAAAAGCGGACATCAAAGGAAGGGTGGGAGGGAACGAGCATATGGGGTGTGAGTTATAACGAAAGTTCTGGCGAAAGCAGTCTGCTGCTTTCAAGTCCGATGCCAGCTTCGCACTTGAATGCCTCACATGCACTGGCCATAAACCGCATTCCTAAGGTCTTGTGCCCCTTACTAAATCTCTCTGAATGTGTGAGGCGGCGCACGCGCAGGAAGTAGCTGGTGGCAAATGGAATGCGCGTGGTTGTGCGCGTAACCGCCACCCGATCCGCATGGGAAGCCTTTGGGAGCATTTTCGGAAGCCCCTACATAAGTCTCGCTGAGCGATCGCTTACGCGATAGCCAGGCGAGACCTAAAAACAAGCATTGGAAATGCAATAGGTCTCGCATTTGCTTATGTTAGAGCTATTGGCGTTGTAAATGACCATGTCTCTTATCCATGTGTTATGGAGTGTATGTGGTGTGTAGTGAAGTTCCCGGTTTCAGATTTACATGTAGAGCTTTGCAGTGTTTGAAATAATAGATCCACCCTTGAAGCCTACTGATTTCTGTAATTACTTGTTAATGAAGGTAGCAGTAAAGTGCAAAGAAAAGAAAGTGAGGACATTTTAACAGTGCCATGGGCCTAGGTCCGTGAGAGTGGAGATGGAAAGAGGGTGGGGGTCAAAGACTCCATTTCTAAAATGAAATTGATTACAAGAAGCCTCGCAAAGCGATGAGTGCATGCGCGCTCCAGCTCTAGGTCTGCTAGACCTAAAAACGGAAACCTTGATAAGTCCTTATGTGTCCAGCGCAAGATCCTCCAGTATGTCTGGAGGATCTTTGGAAGTGCCACTCTGAAACGGAGTATAGAATTGTTCGGCATACTTTTTCAGCATGAAGAAATATAAACATTTAAGCCTTGAAAAAGTCACTTGAGTGACCAAACACGTGGGCTGTCATCAATATATTGAAACGAGAATAATGATTTGTGGAACAAGATTATACTGAGTAATATTCAAACAACTTTTTTCTACATTAAAGAAAACTTTTCTGTCTAGCACAAGTCCTTACTGTTTGGACTATTATTTATTTCTCGAACATTTCGCTTTGAGTGCTATGGTTTTCCTTTCTGTTTTAATTCACATTGGGTCCTTGTTCCAATGTGAATTCACACCTTTGGTAGCAGGGTGTGTAATTACCTTTTAAGAACCACCTCAAAGGGATTTATTATATACATTCAGTGACTATTGTATACTCACTACAGTATGTACTTAGAAAACGAGGTGTGATTTCTGTCCACTGCTAAGCCCTTCATTTTGTTATATAAGCACCCCAAACATGGACATACACAGAGCACCTCCGCACGCACATGATGGGTGCACCACCGCAGTCCCGTGCAGGGGACACCACCACAGGCACGTACTCGTAGCATAACAGCATGCTCATTACTGAAGCACCTCCACGTTAGCATGCGGAAGTGCTGAAGTGACGGCTGCTCTGCTACTTCTTGACAAGGAGCCCGCAGTACTGGTGAACTGCTAAAAGGGGTGCCCTACTACAACTACAGGGGTTCCTAGCAGAGTTGGACTGGGTCAAACACAGGCCTGTGCAACAAACAGGGAAAGTGGATGACATCCACCGACTGTAAATCAAGACTTTTTGTGGCACGCTCTTTCCATGTCACGCATCGATGTATAGTGTGTGTGTGGAAGTCCATGTCTTCGGCCGCCTGCTTACATGACCTCTTTGGTACATTGCACTGATAATCCGACACACCGTGGACACAAAGATAGCCAATGCCGGCACAAAAAATGCACACATCGACCTTTTAGGGCCTGTCCTTCTGGCAGTGTCCTGTTTCTAGTGGGGCTGATCCGAGGCTGGTTGCACACCGCACCACGAGAGAGATACCGCTACCATTTAAATAACCCGGTTTCAGGCCAGAAGTACCTGCTTCATTTAAACACTGAACGGCGCCTTTGGGTGATCCCCGTCTTCTCGAAGGAAGCTCGCGTGCCATAGCAGCAAGGGCAAGCTATTGCAAGAGCTCCCCTGCACACGGTCCTGAGTGTGCATGACACAGGTAAACAAACTGAAATGGCGCCACCTTCTACCATCACACCTAGACACACGTCACAGTGGCTTGTGTGGTCCCCTCACTACGACTGTACGGATAATCCTGCCTTTCCCTAACTCTTGGCGATCGTCGCCGTGTGGAAAGCATGCAGAGGGCAGCAAGGTGTCATGGACAGCAGCTGAGAGTGAGCGTGCAGGAGAGCGGGCGGGCAGCTACAGCTTGAGCCTGCCAATGCACGGCAAGGAATGTGGTCGCAGCCTGATTGATCAGGCAAAAGAAGCTCTTCTCGACCAGCCAGCCTGGGGGAAATGTAACCGGCACGGGCGAGGGTAGATGAGGCGAGTAGGCAAGCTGCTCCCTGTGGGAGAGGGATGGGGAGACCCATGTGAAGGGGCGCACTGCACATGCACACGTGTTCCGCCGTACATCACAGGCTTACTGGATATGACCTGATGAGAAGAGCTGTGTGAACAATAGTGCACCGCAGGCTCGATGCCCATATATACACAACCCCATAGAGGTGCACCGCAAGCTAACAGCGCATGCACACATGCGCCACGGCTGTGCACTGCGAACTTATTGTACTACACATCCCACATGTGTGCACCGCAAATTCGATGTCCACATATAAATATCCCACACCGGTGCACCGCGATTGAACAGCGCATGCACACATACGCACGGCTTAGCACAGAGGACACAATATACTACTTATGCCCCACGCTGCACATACATTTACAAACATATATGTGCATCTCAGGCTCGCTGAACATGCACACAATTAATTGGGGCCTGGAGCAGTGTACTGCCCCGCGTAAAGCACTTCAACGCCTCATCAGGAGTAGTAAGCGCTATATAAGTACCATTACAAGATAATACAGTGCAATGCATATTACACGGCTGTACAGGCTCATTGTATTACACACGAATGCACATGCCACAGCAATACACCCCTCGCTAACAGGTCATATATATAAAACAGGACTGAGCACCGCTGATTTGAGGTACCGTCCTCAGCAGGAGGTTCTTTGTTACAATATATGATTAATTCATCTGAAAATCACTCACTCATCTGACAGAGGAGGAAGAGCTGCAAGTCACCGAGGAGGCATCCCCGGATTAGCATGTTCAGCTCGTCCTCGGTTTCTCACCTCTACCAACAGCTGTGCTCCCCAAAATGCAGCCTGTACCCCTTCTTCCGACCACGGCTCGTCCTGCGCCAGACGCTGCACCGTGCAAACGAAAGGCATGTTTTCGGCAGAGCAGCTTGAAAGCCGGCTGGCCCCGCACCTCTAAGCCACTCCTGCTGCCTCCATAGCTCAGCCCCATTCAACCTTAGCCTTTTTGGCATGCCTGCTGGCCATGCCCCTTCAGGTACACCCATCCCAACCTGTCCTGTATAGCCTGCCACGCCCCTTTACCATGCCACTGGGGCTCTCTGCAAACACATTCCTTCAAAGCACACGAAACATCTATGTTGCCTAGCATGTCCTGCACGGTTGCGCTCCTTATGATGTAGCGAAAGCTTGATGCACCCGCTCTTCACGTGCCTCAGGTAGCCACACCCCTCACCTAAGGCACCCCTGCAAAGACACTAGCAGCCAGCCACTATTAAAGTGAAAGCATGCATTGCGCGCTCTGTATACAAATAACGCCCACCATTGTCCCGCGAGTGCTGGGGGGCGGGGGCGGATGGGGGTGTTGGCCACTATTAAAGTGAGTGCGCGGATTGCGCGCTCCGCATGGAAGTAACGCCCGCCATTGTCCAGTGAGTACTGTGTGGGCGCACTGCAAATTGAAGCGCCGCCATTCTCCCACATTCTTTAGTAAAGAAAATAGTGCTCGCACACTAATTAAAGCATCCCGTGTAGCGCCACAAGTAAAAGATCCAGTCCGGGTGGGCGGGGCCAAAAGGAGACAGGGCGGTAACCAGGAGGGACTAAGAAGCCTCCTTTACAATGAGAAGCCACCGTTTACCATGCACTATGACCCAAGCCAATAGGAATCATGGTCGGGGCTTCAAGTCCCCTTCTAAAAGTGTATCGATCACAATAAGGCTCGCAGATCGAGGAGCGCATGCGCGCTCCAGCGCTAGGTCTGCGAGACCTAAAAAGCTGGGGCCCCTAAAAAACTGGCCAACCATGTAATAAACACACAAAAGTTCAGTCATGGAACATGAGACGGAGGGCAGGAATGAAATGAGTCAAACAGTAGATAGAATGTAGAGATGTGGAATTCCTATTGCCTGCCCAGGACATATATGCGGCCATGGACCACAAATTATCATGTTGCCCAAACCCCTCGAGGACGAACCTGCCACTTTAGAGTGCTACAATATGGTTAGCTAAAGAGAATCGCCTGCTAGCAAAATAAGCATCCTTATCAATAAGATCTATGAACGTGTATATATGGCTCAGTAACACAACCCGTTTGTTGGGCAGGCGCTCTAAGAAAATACAGCGATATGTAAGCTCAGTCTGTTACTGACTGTGGGTTCAGTATTACAATTTTTACTCGTTTTCAACATTCAACAATATGCGGCTATTTTTAATGTTCACAGAATGCTCTATGTTGAAAGAAATCAAGACAGGCAACTGGTTTCAAAATAAAATATATCCAGATACTGTTTGGAATTTTAAAAAAAAGGTGAAGGTTTAAGGCAGGTTTGCTAAACTTTTGTGCACTTTTTAAAGGATAACTTCTAATACTATTCCTTTGAAGGCATTATTTAATAAAAAGTCTTTCATGCATGCCAGTATTTTAAAAAATACTAATGGAGACTAAGTGTAAAGCCATTTAGGGCCTCATTACAGACATACAAATAAACAAAGTTAGGGCCCTCATTCTTATAGATAGTCACACACGTTCAGCCGCAGTTCTCAGACCTTGCAACAGGGCAGATATGAGACTCACAACAGTTTACAAAACCAAGGCTAAAAACTTACTCCCAGCAATCTTCTATGAATTCTACTATCACATAAACAAATGTACATGCGTGCATTTGTTTATGTGAAAATGTGCACAGCCAGTGCAAATTCACTTGTTAAATTTATCCTCCCTTTTTCTCAGAGAAGAAGATATTTTCCTGCATGGTAGACTCCTTTCCCTACAAGCTTTTTATATGAGCGGGATCCCGTCCCTTCCCTTGAGTACAATTCTGACTTTTTCCAGGGTTGGAGATGGTGAATACCCGTAAACATATAGGTTTGTACAAAGTCATAGGGCATGCAGTTCCAATCTACTTCCCGCCCTTTAAGTAGATTTGTTACCACAAAATTCTTCATGCGAGTAAATCCTTTTATGAATGTAAAACCAACTTTTGCACATTAGCATGCATTTATAGCTTTGAATAGCGCCCGCATAATTTTTTGACTATACATGATCTTGGCAGTGTTTGGCTACTTGTAAAATAGAAACCAATCACTGATACAGCTCTTATCTGCTTGCGGTTATGACAACCATGGCAACTGAGTCACATTGAAATTGAGTGATTTGCCCAGGAATTACACAATGTGGTCAAGTGGTGGAGAAGTTCAGATTGTGAGCCACCTCATTGACCCATACTTTACAGCCTAGGCACTGAAGCATAGATATAATCTAGGATAATGTACAGTAACATTTGTGACATCGAGTGAATGCTCAAAAGTAAATTGGCTAGAGCAATTGACAAGATGCCTCCTCATCTAAAGTGATTAAGGGAGCAGTGGTACTATAAGAAGGATATGCTATTTACCCTGTAAGCATCTGTTCAAAGTGTGTAGTGCTGTAGATTCACATTACAACTTGCTTTTCTTCTAAGGTACGAATTGCAGGATGTGCTGTGAATCCTCCCTTAATCCACAATGTACATGGGCACCGACTCCACCTTAGATTCTGTATTTTGCTCAGCGGATGGAAAGTGAAGGTTAGAGCAAGGCTACCTTGATGTGTTATGTGCACTTTAAGTTGTTATATCGTGTGAAGGTAAGAAACATGTCATTGCCTGCTTTCAGAGAGGAAGGTAGGCTCTTGTGACTCTATTGCACAACACACTACCTACAGATGCTTATAGGGTGAGTAAGATTTTCTGTTCTTAGCATGTGTGGCTGAAGATGCACATGCTCTACATATGCCTTAAAGCAGTTTCCTTCCAAGCAGTGGCTAGCGGACAAATGATGCTGATGTTCGGACTAATGTTCTTAATGCAGTCTAGCCAAGAATAGCCAGCTGTCAGGCCTAAACGGTGAGTGATTGTAACTTATTGATGCTTTTTACAGAAGAGAAACTATGTTGCAAGGGTGGAGAGGTTCAAACTGCAGACCAGTAAGCTTTGTGAGAAATGCATTAAGATTCCACACTGAGGCTAGGTAGTATTATCCTCTTGAGTCCATCTAAAAGCGCCTTCACCACAAGAATCCTGAAAAGGTATGCTTTTCCTGTTCTGCATATACGCCACCACAGTGGCTAAGTGGAGGTATATGCAAGACCCTCCTAATTGAGGTATGAAAGGTAATATGACATCTTGAATATTGACTTTGGAAGGGTCTAGTTGGTTGGAGATGTGTACGTGCGTCACTCAGTATGGCTATACGCTCCCCAGGGAAGTGCAGTAACCAACCCTAGGACATCAGGTGCCAGATCATTAGTTAAGGTGCTTGGGATATTGGTCCCTGATTTGGCCATGTTGTTGTGTTAAAAGGTCCGACCTGATTGGTAGCTTCTCGTGAGACTAATGGACATCTCCAGGAGCAATGAGTACCTGGGCTGTCTGGCCCAAGTTAGGGCCACCATGATGAGGATCGAGGACACCTGCTTTATTTTCCTAACAGTGTACAGGATGGGTGGGATGGGAAGAACAGTGTAGGCAAATGTCCCAGACCAGTGGTGACAAATTCTGGCATTTTGTGTTTTTTTTGTGGATGGCAAAGAGATGGACGGCTGAAGTTCCCCACCGCCAGATATACCTGTGGAGGACTTGTAGTTTGAGTGTCCACTCATGGACTTTTGATGTACCCTGCTTAACAGCTCCGTAAAGTTGTTGTCCATTCCTGGTAGGTGTTCTGCTGTTCAGCCAGTGCTACATCTCTTGTGCTAATGCAGACAGCTAGGGGGAGTGGATACTCCCTAGTTCTGTATGTTATATATGTCTGTCATATTGTCCGTTGTTATGAAGGCCACATAGCCATAGACAAACATGTATAAGGCTTTTATGGCCATCAGCTGTAGGTAGTTGATGTGTGTGGTGATCACGATGGTAAGAGATTCAGGTGCCATGCACAGTTATGTCACTGCGATGTGCGCTTAACCCAGTGAGCGTTGCATCTGTGGTAATTGTCACTTGCAGAAAAGGGTCAAAGAAAGTCCTACCGAGCAACACATTCTGCAGTGGTGGAATAGCAACAGAGTGCTGGCATTGATCTACAGTGGATCTTCCCTGAGACCCTCCACTTATGAACTTTGCCCTGTAAGGCACTGTTAGAGCAGGCAAATGTGTATTCCGGTAAGCCGCACAAATGCTATGCAAGATGCAACATCATAACCAAGAACTTCATTACAGTACTTACAGTTGGCAGGCAAGTGGAGTGAAAAAGAGGCTGTAGCTGTTGGAATGCCATCACCCTCTGCTGCTTGGGATATGCTTTCCATGTGAAAGCATTTGATATCGAGTCTAGGCAGGGCTGCATCTGCTGGGTTTGGAAATACTGTTACTTTGCGTTTACTGTGGATGCCAGGCTGTGGAGCAGGGTTAGAGCCATTTGAATGTGTATTAGGCATTGTTGTCTGCTGTTGCTCTTGATCAGCTATTCATTGAGATATTGGAAGACGTGGATATCTGCTCTGTGTAGATGAGCAACCACTGCCAGTCACAAATTGTAAAGACCCATTGAACTGTAATGACTTGGGAGAGAAGTTCTGACTATTGGTAGTGTTGTTTATTTTCCACAAACAGGGGTGGATGGGGATTAGGAAGTGTAGGTGTCCTTAAGGTCTAAAGCCATCATGAAGTTCCTCTTTGGAGAAGCGGATGACATTTAGCAAGTTGTCATATGGAAGTGCTTCAACAGGATGTACCAATTCAGTGGTTTCGGACCCAAGATTGGCCAAAGAGAGCTGTCCTTATTTGAAATACAGAAGTACAGAAAGTAGATGCCTTTGCCGCGTTGGTTTGTGGGCACAAGCTGTATTCCACCATTTTATCCTCTAGTTCTCTATTAGAGGGCAGCGGTCTTTGCCAAGAATGTGTTGACATGATGGTAGTATGGGGGTGGGGTTGTCAAATTCTAAATAGTAGGTTGCCGAGCTACTACTTGAACCATTAATTTCAGGTTATTTCTTCCCAGCAAAGGTGGAAATCCTTTAGTTCCTTCCCCAGCAGGTGTTGTGTGCTTGCAGGGAGCGTGGATGAGTCAGGGCTTGCAATTAGAGGTTCCTTACGCCGTGCCGCCTCCGCCCTTGCCCCTGTAATTGTTGATTGAGTATTCTCTGCCTACTTGGGACTCGTGAAGAGCCTGCTGTTGGTGCTTGTAGGCTTGCGTCTGGCCAGAGGGTGTGGTTTTCTTCCCACTCCTGGGCTGCTATCTGCATAAGGTGCCCCTTGGAGTGGCAGACTAGAGGGTGTCTATAGACTCTGATCCTGGTGGCCTTCTTGACTTTCTCTAACATCTCATCCAGTTAGAGTCCACAGAGATGTCCCTGTTGTATGAGATGCTAATGAGATAATGCTGAACCTCTGGTTTAAACTCGAAGGTGCGAAGCCATGCTTGGTAGTGGAAGGGAGAGGATTACTTTATTTAGACAATCAAGTCAATTAACATGCAAGCAAAATAATTTAAAACAAGATGTACAGAGCTAGCACGTTTCTTAATTAAAATATGCTAAAAACAGATGGACCTCAATATGATCATCAATATAGAGTGCAAATGTTTATTTACAAAATCATAATTGTTTCTTGATTGAACTATGCTAAAAACAGATAAACCTCAGTATGGTTACCAGTGTAAAGTGCAAATGGCTTTTTACAGAATCATAAATCTCGTTAGTCAATAATCAATGAGCAGCAGGGTGCTAAGGGGCTCCGCGGTTTTGGCCTAATGTTTCTAAGGCTGAGTAATTATTATGTTCATCAGCATCTACCAAAAAAACCTATATAAATGATCCCTAGATATTTAAACTACCACAAAGAAATATAAAGTGCTGAGCTCTGTTGGGATCAAATGCTAAATCTAGTGCAAAACAAATATTATTTATAGGCGTTCCGCAGGTTAAGTAGCTTTTCTACATAAATAACAAATTTAAGAAATTGCATAAAAGTGGCTCCGCAGCGAGATACACGTCTGTGTCTTATCCACCGCTAAAGTCCTTGTATGAATGAGATTACCAAGTGGTTTCCACTTCGAACTTTCATTGAGCACAACAGAGCTAAAAGGGCTGTTGATGTAGAACAAGCACTGAAACTTTGGAACCATGTCGCTCTACTACAGACAGGCTCTTTGAATGGTAGTTAGACATGCTGCAAAAAGCAGTAATTAGTCATTGTGTTCCAAGTGGCGACAGGAAAGTTAAGGTTGTCCATTTAAAATGATCACACGATGAAGTTTGGTAAAATCAGGGAAATAATGAAAACCATGCTCTGGCAGCCTGACTGCTGTGTCCAATGATATGATGTATTGTTCTACGAATGAAATCCGCGCTGGAGTGGACTAGTTTTCTGAGGATGCAGTTGATGGAATTTTGTTCCTCAATGCTTTATCCACTGTATTCAGGTATTTTGAGGCTTGCTATTACTTACGAATATGATCCCCTCAGGAGAAAAACAGCAGCCGCCTCAACGGACCGTAGTGGAAGAGGATACTAAGCTGCAGGAAGCTGTATTCGCAGCATGATGTACGCAGCAAATATTCATGTTTGACATAATCTTCCCCTCTGCCACTGGCTTACTTTCTGTATATCTCAGGGAGGTGCTGCACCAGAACCTCCATCTCCTCCCATTGACCTTTGCCATCGACAGTAGACCAGCCGAATTGGCAATAGTTCACTGGGTGATTGTATCAACCACTCTATACTTGCCTGCGGCGTCGCAACGCTTACCCTTATTTAGGAGGGGGCATGTCCTGTTGTGTGAGCTCAGGCCTGCTTTCTTGCTGTTTATACTACCAGGGAGGCTGGGGGGATGTGGTTACATGTGTAAAGAGGGCTATTGGGCGAAGCCTTACATTTCTTTTTGACTCGTCGTGTGACTGCCATAGCCCTGACAAGGTCTTTAAATGTTCGAGGCATATGAGCTGCAGATCACACACTTAGGATAAGATCGCCATCTGGTGTTGGGCTCGGATGATTGCAGGTTGTTGTCTTCGGAAGAAGCCTTTGGTCACGAGATAGGTGACTCCTCCTCTGGACAACAGTGCGCATGGGCATCCACTCCATCCTCAGATTGTTTTTTTCCGCCATTGGGTTCGGATGAACTTTTTTCCGCTCCAGCAGAAAACTTCTAGCAATCACAACAACTCTCCAAAATTTACAACTCGACGTCGAAATCCCATCGGACCGGCTCCGGACGCGGCTGATGGAAAGGACACCCTTTAAAAAATGCCCCCAATGTGGAGCAAAGTTCCCCCACAGTGATCACCACGTGGTCTGTAACCTGTGCCTCTCGCCGGACCACAACAAATCCAGCTGTCCAGCCTGCGCCGCATTCTGTTGGAAGAAAACCATCCGGGACCGAAGAGCTCGACGCCATATCATGGCCAAACCGGCTCCAGAACCAGACGACATCTTTGCCCAGGATGTCCCCGACGACGATTCCAAAGACCTCCAGATCGTGTCCGAGGCCGACAATTCTGATGACCTCTTCACTCCGGGGCAGCGTGTGAGTACCAACTCCCCTACCCCAACCCCACCAAAAAAGACATTGGTCAAGGCTCTGCCAGCTGGGCCCAGTCGTGACCCAAAATCATCTTCAGAAGCCCCGCCCTCGGGCCCGGCTCCGAAGAAAAATAAGCCTGCAGGTGGCTCGGGCTCGAGCAAACCTCATATTATTGTGCCTACAATACCTTCGGCACCGAAGCAGGCTCCGAGGCCGAAATCTCCATCGGCACCAAAACGTTACTCTGCACCGAAGTCTCCACCGGCACCAAAAGGTTCTTCGGCACCGAAATCTCCGCCGGCACCGAAAAGTTCTTCGGCACCAAAACCATCCTCGGTGCCGAAAAAAGTCCACTAAGACTCTGCCGATCTCCCAAAATCCAGATCGGACCCCAAAAAGTCGGCGCCAAAGCCACCTTCGGACACTGAGGAACTTTTTCGCCCAGATCCTACGCAAAAACAAATTTACATCAATCCTAAAACCGGACATGTCACAGCTGTGCCATACAAGAAAAGGAAGCTGGACACACCTCCTCCAGCTCCTCTAAAGAAGGACTGTGCCACTTCACCCATACGTCCTTCCTCTCCTATATTACCTCCCATACCATCCCCCCAACCCCCAACCCCCACCTCCTTCTCCTCTACCATCTCCTTCTCATAAACCACCTCCACAGGATGATGATGATTTAGGGGGAGGGGGAGACCCGGATTTCCTTAATGATCCTACTGATCCTAATGATCCCTTTACACTCCCGGACACGGCACCCATAGATGACTGGGCTTACCCTATGCCTGACATGCCTGATCCCACTCCATACCCCTCCAAACCCTCCCCTCCGGATGACAATTTATGGTTTGGTCAGCTCATAAACAGGGCGGCACTGTTCCATGGCGTCACCATGCACACAGACACACCTGAAGAAGACTTTCTCCTCGACACCTTTGAGCAGTCGCAAAAAAACGTTCACATTCTGCCCATGATTAAAGGAGTGATAAAGCACGCCACTGAGGTTTTTAAAGACCCTGTTAGGGCCAGGGTTCTTAACCCACGGATAGAAAAAAAATACAGACCGGCCCCATAGGATCCCGCGTACATCAAAGCGCAACTCCCCTTAGACTCTTTAGTCGTGTCAAATGCCAGAAAGCGGGCGAACTCCCAAACAACTGGAGACACACCGCCCCCAGACAAAGAGTCTAAGCTCTTACAGGCTTCCGGCAAAAGGGTTGCCGCACAAGCTGCTAACCACTGGCGTATTGCCAATACACAAGCCCTATTGGCTCGATATGATAGGGCTCATTATGATCAGCTAGAGGACCTTTTGCAACACCTGCCTGATCAATACAAATCCCAGGCCACTGACCTCATCCAAGAGGGCAAACTAATATCAAATGTCTCAATCAAATGTGCATTAGACGCAGCGGACACCGCCTCTAGGGCAGTCAACACAAGCGTATTACTTAGACGCCACGCATGGCTCTGTATTTCCGGCTTTAAACCGGAAGTACAAACAACCATTCTTGCTCAACCCTTTAATCAGGAGCAACTATTTGGACCCGCAGTAGACACTGCATTAGAAAAGATGAAGAAGGATAATGAGACTGCCAAATCAATGGGAGCATTACAGTCTCCTCAACCCAGAGGCTCCTTTCGACGCTCCTTTTATAGGGGAGCCTCCAAAAATGTGGGAACAGACACCTCTTCCACCTTCAAAACATCGGGACAAACATCCCCTAACAGAGGATATTTTAGAGGAGGTTACAGGGGAAATAATACCAAGGGCCGAGGGCGGGGCAACACCAACACCCGCACCTCTCCAGCCACTAAACAGTGACTTGCCCCCACTTCCCCCAGACCATTCCACTCCGGTCGGGGGAAGACTGCAACAGTTGCTACCTGTCTGGAATTCCATCACAACAGACAGGTGGGTAAGACAAATTATCCAGTCTGGCTACTGCCTCGAACTCATAAACACCCCCCAAACATACCACCCAAACACCGTCCCATGTCGTCTCACCACCTCACGCTCCTCAAACAGGAAATTCGGTCTTTGCTTCAAAAACACGCAATAGAACCAGTTCCACTCCAACATCAGGGCACAGGAGTATATTCTCTATACTTCCTCATTCCCAAAAAGGACAAGACCTTAAGACCCATACTAGACCTCAGACTACTAAACCAGTATATACAATCGGATCACTTCCATATGATCACTCTCCAGCAAGTCCTTCCATTACTTCAACAAGGCGACTTCCTTGCCACATTAGACCTCAAGGACGCATATTTTCACATCCCTATGCATCCCGCGCACAGGAAGTATCTACGATTTGTGGTAGACGGTCAGCACTATCAGTTTACAGTTCTCCCATTCGGAGTAACAACCGGACCCAGGGTATTCACCAAATGCTTGGCAGTGGTGGCAGCATATCTCAGGAGACAACAAATCCATGTCTTCCCCTATCTGGACGATTGGCTCATAAAAGCCAATACTCTCGACAAATGCGTTCTCCACACTCACTGCACTATTCAAATCCTACACAACTTGGGATTTACCATCAACTATCCCAAATCTCAACTGCAACCCTCCCACGTACATCAATACCTGGGATCCACCATAGATACATCCAAGACCATAGCTTATCCCAACACAGCCAGGATAGCCAACATACAAAATCTCATCAAAAAATTTCAAACCCAACACTCTCTTCCAGCAAGAGTGTTTATGCAACTCTTAGGCATGATGGCGTCATGCATCTCCATAGTACCCCATGCACGCCTTCAAATGCGTCCCTTACAGGAATGTCTAGCACAACAGTGGAACCAGGCTCACGGACAACTTACCGATCTGTTGTTGGTGGACAGCCGCTCACTTCGTTCACTGAAGTGGTGGAACACCATCAACCTGTCCAAAGGGCGGCCGTTCTTAGAGCCTCTTCCACAAATTGTGCTGACCACCGACGCATCTCTCACGGGGTGGGGAGCCCACCTCCTTCAATACACCACTCAGGGCAGGTGGACCACTGAACAAAAACAGCTCCACATCAATTACCTAGAACTTCTGGCGGTGTTCCTAGCACTCAAATCCTTCCAAGTGCATCTAAAAAACAGAACTGTCCTCATCCGCACGGACAACATGACCACGATGTATTACATACAGAAGCAGGGGGGGACACATTCTCTCCAACTGTCCCAACTTGCACAGCAAATCTGGAGATGGGCAATTCCCCAAAACATCTACCTGCTAGCAGAACACCTCCCAGGGGTTCAGAACCAGGTGGCCGACCTCCTAAGTCGCCACACACAGCAAATACACGAATGGGAATTACACCCCAAAGTCCTACTCCCATTCTTGCAAAAGTGGGGACAACCAGACATAGACCTGTTCGCCACACAAGAAAACGCAAAATGCCCAACTTTCGCCGCCAGGTTTCCACACCCACAGTCAAAGGGCAATGCAATATGGATGAAATAGTCAGGCAGATTTGCGTACGCTTTTCCGCCTCTCCCACTCATTCCATTTGTGGTACACAAACTGAAACAGTCGCTAACACTCATCCTAGTAGCTCCCACTTGGGCACGTCAACCCTGGTTCACCACACTTCTGGAACTATCTCTAGTTCCACATCAAAAATTGCGTCTCTCCCCGGCTCTATTAACCCAGAACCATGGAGAAATCAGACACCCAGATCCTCAAACACTGAACTTGGCAATCTGGCTCCTGAAGTCTTAGAGTTCGGGTACCTCAACCTTCCTCCAGACTGTATGAATATCATAAACAAGCCAGAAGACCTACTACTAGGGCGTGTTATGCGGCAAAATGGAAAAGATTTGCCATTTACTGCACTAACAATGACATACGTCCACTGGATGCTTCCATCCAAAACATCATTTGCTATTTACTACACTTGCAAAGATGCAATTTAGCGTATTCCTCTATACGTCTACACCTAGCGGCATTAGCAGCCTACTTGCAAAATAGACAACACCTGTCCCTCTTTAAGGTACCAGCCATTAAAGCATTTATGGAAGGTCTTAAAAGAATTATTCCTCCAAGATTACCACCTTCCCCAGTGTGGAACCTTAATATTGTTCTAACAAGGCTCATGGGTCCCCCATTTGAACCAATGCACAAATGCGAACTGCAGTTCCTAACATGGAAAGTGGCTTTCCTTGTCGCAATCACATCCCTGCGAAGAGTAAGTGAAATACAAGCCTTAACTCTTGAAGAACCCTTCCTACAACTACATCGTAACAAAGTGGTTCTTAGGACAAACCCAAAATTCCTCCCAAAAGTCATCTCCCCTTTCCATCTAAACCAGTCAGTCGAACTGCCAGTCTTCTTCCCTAATCCAGACTCAGTAGCTGAGAGGGCACTTCATACCTTAGATGTTAAAAGAGCCTTGCTTTATTACATCGATAGAACCAAACCTTTTCGAAAAACCAAGCAACTGTTTGTTGCTTTCGCTCCACCACATAAAGGCAACCCTATTTCCAAATCAGGTATAGCCAGGTGGATAGTTAAATGTATCCAGATATGTTACCAAAAAGCTAAACGTACTCTTACAGTTCCCCCTAGGGCGCACTCCATGCGTAAAATAGGGGCTTCTATGGCATTCTTAGGGAACATCCCCTTAGAAGATATTTGCAAAGCAGCCACATGGTCTACTACACACACCTTCACTAAGCATTACTGTGTTGATGTGCAATCCAAACAACAAGCTTCAGTAGGCCAAGCTGTCCTAAAAACTTTATTCCAAACTGCTGCAACGGATACAGGTGACCACCGCTAGGGGACACACTGCTATATAGTCTATCCTAAGTGTGTGATTTGCAGCTCATATGTCTCGAACGGAATATGCTACTTACCAGTATGCATCTGTTCTTGGCATGTAGAGCTGCAGAGCCACACACGCCCACCCGCCTCCCCGGGACCTGTATCTGTTCCAGCATTGTCTTAATTAGACACTACACATGGACATCCTTTCTCTTTATTTCTTATACACTCCATTTCCCATCATGGCGAAAAACAATCTGAGGATGGAGTGGATGCCCATGCGCACTGTTGTCCAGAGGAGGAGTCCCCTATCTCGTGACCAAAGGCTTCTTCCGAAGACAACAACAACCTGCAATCATCCGAGCCCAACACCAGATGGCGATCTTATCCTAAGTGTGTGGCTCTGCAGCTCTACATGCCAAGAACAGATGCATACTGGTAAGTAGCATATTCCTTATCAGGGGCTGACTAGAGCATGGGCAGGAATTGGGCAGTGTGTTTGGTCTTGGGGAGTGTTTTCACCAAAAAGTCGTCTTCGTCCTGTAGAACATGCATGTTGGCTTCATGGTGGCAGGCTGCTTTCTGAATGACTGCATTATGTGCGATAGAATCACCTGGTGGTGATGGCTTGGATGGTTATAGCACCAGATCAGGATCATCCGTAGGGTCACCGTTGTAGTTGTCTCAAAGGTTGTCCCTGTGCCCAGCAGACTGGTCGTAATTATCTTCATCCCTGTAACGGCTGCCTGGGTCAGAAACGGAATTGACTGACCTTTAAAAAGATTCTGGTGGTGGTGAGTATGGCCTTGGTAGTGGCGGTGTAAGTGGTGGTGATTGCTCCTCTTGGGTACAGTGTGTCATGGTACATCAAAGGTGAGCTCCTTCTCCAAAGCTAGCTTTTATTTCATGGTAATAAGGGGCAGCATGGGCAGCGGCTTCCCAAGGAGTAGCTTAACAGGAATGTTGCTAGTTTCTGGATGGTAAACAGCTGTGTCTGTCTGGCATTGGGTTCTTTGGCCAGTCTCTCAAGAAAACGAGTCTCCGTTTCCTCTGATCTCGGTGTTCACTTGGCTCTCGGTCATGGAGGCCTTCTTGGAGTAAATTCTGCCCCTAAGAGGGAGATTTGGTGCCCTCAAGAGGGGGGCAGATTAAAGAGTCCAGTTGTATGGAGTTTGTGTGGCTCCAAATCCTTCTTTCGATGCCAACTGTAGCTCAAGGGTGGTGGTGGACCAGAGATTTCTGCCCTGTGCGAGGCTCAATAACCAATTACAGCAGGAGTGGTGCTCTGCCACTGCGTAGGGGTGCTTAAGTGAGTGTGGTTTCTTCCTCTGACTTTACCCTGGAGTAGCACTCGTGCTCCTCTGTCTCTTTTTGGTGCAGTGTCCTGGTAACTTTGATGCCAAAGGCACCCCATCCTGATAATCTTCCTCAGAGGCACTGGCTGATAATTCCTTGGGGCTTTGTGGTGGTTGGGCTGGTGGAATCCGAGTGGGACCTGCCACCTCCTCCTCGATACCAAGCGGGTTCTGTTCACCAAACATGTCAAGTGTCTCTGAGGATAACCTCTGCTGCATTTTCCAGACATTTCAATGCCTTTCTCTTTGGCACCACAGAGTCTTTTTACATTAAAAGGCGAGGCAGAACTGTAGAAAAGTGGGTTTCTATTACGGAACTCCCCTCACTTTTCGCCAGATTTCTGATGCACCGCGACTGAGTGTGCACTAGGTCCCTGCCAATCAGGTCCCCTGTGTTCTTTCCCTAAACTGCACCATTGCTCTCACAATTGGCACACCTCTGGCCCACCTATAAGTCCATTGTAAAAGGTACCAGTGGTACGAAGGGCCTTGTGACCAGAGAGGGTCTCTTAGGGCTGCATCATCTATTGTGCCACCCTAAAGAACCCCACACCTAACACTAACACACTGCCATTTCAGGCTATGTGTTGGGGCCTAACTAAACTAAGAGTCAACATGGCACACCTTTCTGGGTGCCATGCCTGCACCCCACTGCCTGTGGCACAGGTAAGTCACCCGTCTGATATGCCTTACTGCCCTAAGGCAGGGTGCACTATACCACAGGTGAGCGCTTAGCTGCATGACCAGTATGCCCTAAAGTGTTTAATGTGGCTTAGTCCATTCTTTGACATTGTAAGTGCAGTGGAGCCATTTTGAGCACATGAGTTGGGAGTTTGTCAACATGAACTCCACAGCTCCATATGATGCCAGTGTTGAATTTATTATAGAATGCACTCAGAGGGCATAATGACCAGCTTCTAGTGTATTGGCTGACGAGTCCCTGCCAGCCAGCCAGCCACCACCACCACCAGACAGGTTTCTGACCTCATGGGGTGCGAGCCATTGTGGTCCAGGAGGTCCAAAACAAAGCCTACCGTGGGTGGAGGTGCTTCACACTTCCCCCTTGCAAAAACCGCAACACTTGTCAGTGAGCCTCAAAGGCTCTCACCTTGTGTTATGCTGATGTGGGCAACTCCAACTAGTGGAAATGTCTGCCCCTGCCTCACTTTATGGCAGCAGCAGAGACAGGAAAAGTGGTAAGCTGATTAGGAGTGTCCGCCATATCGGCCTGTCTCCCTCTTCAAGGACCCTGCTTGCAGAAACTGGCGTGTCCCGAGTCAGCAACCTCCACAAATCCCAGAGACCTGAGCTGCCTTCAACAAAGACTCATTGCTCCCATGGACACCGGATTTGTCCAGAAAGAAACCACCTCAAGGACACCGGATCCTGGCGGATCCACAACACTTGCACCACTCTGCACCCAACACCAACGGCCTGGGTCTGAGTGACTCACCTATCCAGTGAAGTCCCCCCAGCGATCCTGACCTCATCTGTGTTTGTGGCTGACCTATCCACGGACTCCACTTCGTCGCCTGCAGCCTCATCCTGAAGGGTCACCCTGACCGGATCCGGTGAGAGAAACCAGAAGCCATACACACCCCTGCACCCGCAGACCCCAGGCCTTGGAGTGCCCAACCAACGGTATCTGGCATCCCTGCACAAGCCAACTCACCTCTCCAGTCATGGATTCCTTCAAGCCTGCAGCCTTTATCTCCAAACGAGGATCTTCATTGATTTCTGTAGGGCAACTAACGCCCCCTTTGCACCCTGCACCTGGCCCTCCCTGTGCCACTGGTGGTGCAGGTTTGGTGCTACTTGGTGGCCCCTACAGTGCTGTCCTCAACTCCCAGGGCCTGTGTCACGAAACCACAGGTACTTACCTGCTACTGATGCCTCCTCGAGGTGCCCCCTGCTCCCATGGGCTAACATTGGGCCCAGTAACCTCTCCATCCTGCCGCCCCAGTGCACCTGGTGGTGCAGTACCTACCTTGGTCCGACCCTAGACCAGTGTTGGTCAAACCCCTCGAAGACTGAACTTGTAAGTAGAGTGCTTACCTGAAAATTACTTCGCTGTCTTTCTTCCAATAGGGTTGCATTGTTTTTTCTCTGTCTTGCACCAACTGTTGATTCTGAGAATAATACAAAGTATCTCTTTGACATTGAAAAGTATTAAATGTACCTGTAAAATGTTATGAATGCCTATACAAACATTTGCTAACTATATATTGCGAGTATTGTATTTTTAAAAAGTCTACTTAACTGTAACTGAATTCCACTTGGTTCTTAAAATAAAAGTAAGTAAAGTAATTTTTTTGTAAACATTGGCCTGGAGGGGGGC
Organism: Triturus cristatus; assembly: GCF_964204655.1. Classification (NCBI taxonomy): domain Eukaryota; kingdom Metazoa; phylum Chordata; class Amphibia; order Caudata; family Salamandridae; genus Triturus; species Triturus cristatus. The sequence continues at coordinate 1,718,734,958 of NC_140590.1, forward strand.
GTTAAGATGGCGGTCGCACTCTAGGAGTGCTCCGGACCCCTCCGTCATCCGCTTCCCATCCTACTGCCTACAGCTGCCATCCGTGCCCTCTGCCAACACGCTGTGAGCCCCTGGGGAGGGCACGACGCACCGGTTCCTCCAGATTGCTGATTCCTTGAGCCCAGCGCCTGCTCTGAATCCGGGTCCGGCGAGGCCCTTGTGCTGCAACATGGTGGCCTCCACCGCAAACCGCTACTGAAGCGGGTGCACCTACCTGTCGGCGGTGTGGTTCCTGTCCTGTTGGTGACCCCGCGCGGGGCACGGTGGGTCACTTGTCCCTGGGGGCGCTGCCCTGTAGGACCGGAGGCCGTCTGGCGCCCAGACCTTCACAGTGCCCAGAGAAACAACATGGCAGCTCCCGAGGCCCGTGAGCCTGGTGGGCCCCGCGACTGGCTGTGACCTGACCTGACCTGACCCGTGGGTATTGAGCCTCTGTCCTGCTGGCGGCGTGGGGAAGAGCCTTATTCCGGAGCGGACCCGGTCCATAGGCTGATGGCGCACTATCAGGCTGGAACCTGAGGCTGGGAACGGTTCTGGCGCCTAAAGAGCTGCGACACCTGGTGAATAGGGACGAGGATTGGGGATCGGCTGTCACGTCAGGCAGCGGTAGGGGGAGATCACTGCTCAGGCTTCTCTCAACCCCCCCCCCCCCCCCACTCTTCCTGGTGCTGCGTTGAGCAAGGGCCTGTGCTGAACGCCAAGGCCGGGGTGCATTCCACTGCATCCTGGGCCCGTCCCTGTCGGGCGGTGGCGGATTTGCTCTGGGGGGGCGGTGGGGGCCCGATCAGCTGTGCGCATCGAGCAGCGGGCGTCCTGAGAGGGACTCATCAGCCCACCCCCGTTTCTCTCCAGGCACCTGCCTTTCATTCCACGGCCCCTGTGCTGGTTGTTTCCGGGGCCGGGTGGACTGGATGCCATAGTGGGCTGTGAGGCGGACGCGAGGTGTGGTCCTCCCAGGCATCTGCCCGGTGTCGTCTCCCCCGGCTTGCCGTCCCCTCCTCCCGTGGCTGTCTGGGCCTGGCCGGGTCCCCAGCAGACTGACCTGCGCACATCTGGCCTGCCCGGTGCCGGGGTGGAGACCTGATACCTGCAACCCTGTCCTGGGCCCTGCGGAGATGGAGCAAGCTTCTTCCTCTCTCGGCCGCTATTTCAAGCGGCGGCGACCACCGCGACCTGAGCCCTCCTGGCACCTCTTCGATCCTCCTGAGCCGGCCGACCCTGGGCAAGTTCCTTGGGCTGACTGGTCCGCCACTCCGGGGTGCCCTTAACGGGACATCTTCTGTTTCCTGTGGCGTTCGACAGGCACGGTGGCAGAGGTGGGTCACCAAGACACAGCCGCAGCAGTGTCCAGTGGGTACAGTGGGCTGCCAGAGTAAGGGGCGGAATCGGCTGCGTTGACCGAGCAGCGCGGGGCCCCCTCCGCCGCGCCCATTGCTTCTTCCTACAGTGTCACCCCCACGCCGTGCTGGTCTCCGGACACTTACCTTCCTTATGGTCTCAGAATAACTCCTCCCAGCGCCCTGACTCGTCGAGGCGGGAGCCATCCGTCTTTAACCGTGACACCTTCCTATGGTCCCTGCTCTGAGAGACCCACAAGAAGGTTTGCGCTGCCGACCACCACCATCGGGCGGCCACTGACCCCTGAACTGCGACCCTAGGCCCCAGCGGATTCCTGCATTATTGCTTGAGGCGCCTGACCGCCCTCTGGTTGCCGTGGCCCTCGTGCCCACCCCTCTTAGACCCGGAGCCTGTGCCGGGGGGGGGGGGGGGGCTTGTCATCTGCCATGGGGAGAGTACAGACCTCCAAATCCATGGCTACCCACACGCAAACAAAGATGGATCGATTCACCACCTCTGATCATGACCTTCATGGCCAGGATGAAGGCGCGCCCCCCCCCCCCCTTTCCCGGGTAAAGGCTTAGCTGCCATCCTGTAGGCGATCAGCACGCCACAGGCATCGGTGGAGGGGAAGATCAAGGAGACTAGGGTGGACATGTCCCTTATTCAGCAGGACCTACGCAAAGCCACTGCCCGAATTGTTGAAGCTGAATCTCGCCTCTCCACGGCGGAGGACGATATCTACCAGTTGAACAGGTGGCCAACTTGCGGTCGCACACCAAGGAGCTTCACCGGCGTGCGAAGGATGCGGAGAACCGAGCATGCCGTAACAACCTCCGCCTAGTAGGGTTCCCCAACGGGGTCGAGACGAATCCGGTATCCACCTTTATCGAATCCTGGTTCTCATCATGGATGCCCAAGGACTCACTCTCCGCTTGGTTCGTGGTGGAAAGAGCTCATCGGTGCCTTGCACCTAAGCCGCCACCCGGGGCCCCACATCGTCCCATCATAATTAAAATCCTTAACTTCAAGGACCGGGACGCCATCCTGCGCGAGGCAGGGCTCTCGGGACCCCTCAAGTTTCAAAACCACACCATCCTGGTATTCCCTGATTAGACCAGGAAGTGTAAGATCAACGCCGCTCCTACACGGAGGTCAAAAAGAAGCTGCGGACCCTCTGCCTGCTATACCAGCTCCGGGCCTGCCTCTGCGTCATCTTTCAGGGAAAGACGCAATTCTTTGACTCGCCCCAAGCTGCCTGGGCGTGGTTGACGAAAGAACGTCCCCTCGGAATGCGGCAAAATCGTATCGTATTCCTCCTGAGGCACAGCCGGGAGACTTGTATTTGTATTCACTCGTTTGCTTTTAAAACTGAAAAATTGTAATTTTATCTGCACTTTCCCCCTGCTTCCTACACACGATTGCTGTGTGCAGGCACCTGTCCCTGCGGTAAAACGAGCGCTGGGAAGGCTACAATTACACCTTTTGGAAACCACATTCTCCCCGCCCGGAGCAGGACACGCCCACTCCGAGGCCACGCCCCCTAGCAGAGCGTATATAAAGCGCGCTGAGGCGATAGTGCGCCGGTAATCGTATTCCTCCTGAGGCACAGCCGGGAGACTTGTATTTGTATTCACTCGTTTGCTTTTAAAACTGAAAAATTGTAATTTTATCTGCACTTTCCCCCTGCTTCCTACACACGATTGCTGTGTGCAGGCACCTGTCCCTGCGGTAAAACGAGCGCTGGGAAGGCTACAATTACACCTTTTGGAAACCACATTCTCCCCGCCCGGAGCAGGACACGCCCTCTCCGAGGCCACGCCCTCCTAGGAATCTCAGACTACAAGAATGTGCATGAATAGGAAGCGCAGCGGACGAGCGCAGCGGTCGCGACGATTGCGCGCCAAAGGCGCGCATAAGGCAAGCTCGTCTGCGCTCGTCCGCGCCGAGTCCGGGCCTTGGGCCACCCCCCTTGCCCCCCAGCCGTCAGCACAAAGATGCTATACGCTAGCAACCCTCTACAAGTTAAGGCCTCCTGTCAACTCATGCCCTCGGCACTCCCTCCAAGCCATGGACCTTCCTTCAACCTGTCCTACCTGCTCTGCGCCTCTCAAACCTAACTTGCGCACAACAGCCACACAGGAATTCCAAATGCTCCTACTAAACTGCCGCTCGCTGCCTAAGCATAGCGCCGAAATGGCCTTATTGATAGAAGAGCACACCCCGGATATATTGTTCCTTACGGAAACCTGGCTTACCAGTGAGTCCAACCCGGCGATAGTAGAGGCCCTCCCCACCGGCTATCAAATAACACGGCAAGACCGGCCAAAAGGGAGAGGAGGAGGCCTTGCTATCATCCATAAGGAGCAATATCATTGTCGACTCTCTCCTGAGACCATCTCGGACTGCGAGAGCATGGGTTTTAACATCAACCTCTCTCCTAACATCTGCTTCTCAGGCACCTTTATTTATCGCCCGCCCGGCCTCCCGAAGCAGTTTCTTCTAACTCTACCATCGATTGTGGCCAGCAGAGTCAGCACCTCCTCTAGCTTTACCGTGTTGGGTGACTTGAATCTACATTTTGACTCCCCCTCGGACCTTTCAGCTGCTATCCTATCAGATGATCTAGCAGCTCTACAACTCACTCAACGTGTCTCCTCCCCCACCCATGAAAAAGGCCATCTACTGGATCCAATTTTTTCAAATTGTTGTGAGATCACAGTGGACCCAGGCATTACCCTACCCTGGACTTAATCCCCTTTAAATGGACCACACCTAAATTCTCTCTTCCGGCTCCCACCACCAAACTCAGGCGAGCCTGGACGCGCCTTGAGGTTGATAAGTGGTGCACTAAACTGACTAGCTCACAACCAGAAATTCAGGATGATCCCGCCCTAGCAAACCAGGCATATACCAACTGGATCTCCTACACTCTTGACTCTACTCTCCCAATGAGCAAGGCTGTACTGATACGGCCTCAAAAAAACGCCCCTTGGTACACCCAGTCTCTCAGAGAATAAAAGCGTCTCTGTAGAAGGGTGGAAAGACGCTGGCGCTTAGACAAATTGGCGGTTAATAAAACCCGGTACCGTGAAACCATCAACGAGTACAAAACTCAAATAAAAGCAGCTCAGTCGACGTATTTCGCCGACAAAATCCTGAATGCTAGATCTAAACCCAAAGAGATCTTCCAGATCATTAAAAAGCTAACAAACCCATCCCCTGTGGTGCATGTCGAGAAATCTGTCACCCAATGTAATGACATTGCCAAATTTTTCTATCAGAAAATCAACAAAATGTATTCAACTTTTTCTCCCCCAAACACCGACCTGTCTACTCAATCTAATAACCTCCCTAGCCTGCCACATTCCACCACCCATTACAGCTTAACTCACTTTCCCCCACTAGACCTCCCCACTTTAGAATCACTAGCCCTCGGTGTCAAATCAGGTTCTCCGGCCGACCCTGCCCCTCCTGACATCCTAATGGCAGCATCCCATACCATCCTGCCCGTCATCAGAGAGGTATTAAACTCTTCCATCTCCTCTGGTACCGTTCCACCCGTATGGAAGCAGGCCATGGTTAGGTCACTGATCAAGAAACCCAATCTGGACCTGTCTGATCTGGCTAACTACCGCCCTATTTCTCTGCTCCCTTGGTTGAGCAAGGTTTTGGAGAAATATGTGAACCAACAGTTAGTGAACTATCTAGAGGACCACCACATACTGGATCCCACTCAGACGGGTTTCAGACCTAAGCACGGGACAGAGACCGCCCTCCTCATGGTTGTAGAGGAAGCGAGAAAAATCTTGGATCAGGGAGGATCAGTGGCAGTGATCCTCCTTGATCTAAGCGCGGCCTTCGACACAGTGTGTCATGACACCCTACTAAGCCGCCTGTCCTGTGTGGGGATCAAGGATAAAGCTTGGGCATGGTTTGAATCCTTTCTGGGGAACAGATCTTTCAGGGTTTTTGATGGCGATTCAGTTTCCTCCAGTAGACCTCTAAATTGTGGAGTTCCTCAGGGCTCTCTGAGCCCTGCTCTATTCAACCTATATATGAGACCACTGGCCAGTGTCGTCAGCCCATTTGGAGTTAAAATCATCTCATATGCGGACGACACGCAGCTGGTGGTCTCACTGGCGCAGGAGGCATCTCGAACTGCGCCAGGCGGGCTCAGAGAATGCCTGGAGGAAGTGAGGAGCTGGATGTCGTCATCATCCCTGAAATTGAACGGAGAAAAAACTGAGCTGATGCTCCTAGGACCTTCAGAGCCGGCACTTCCCCCTTCCCGATGGCCCCCATGCCTAGGACCGCCTCAAACCCCAAAAAATACCATCAAAAGTCTTGGGGTATGGCTGGACAGCTCACTATCTTTCAATGTCCAAGCCACGAAACTGTCAGCCACATGTTTTGGCATTCTGAGAGTGCTAAATAAAATCTTCCCCCTCCTCCCCCTGGAAGCCAAACAGGCTGCCATTCAAGGGCTCATTCACTCCCGTCTTGATTTTAACAACGCACTTTATCTGGGTGCACCAGAATACACCCTTCGGAGGCTGCAAACTGTACAGAACAGCGCAGCTCGCCTTCTACTTAAAATCCCGCACAGACACTCAGTGAGGACCGGACTGACTAGCCTCCATTGGTTACCGGTCCGGCAGAGAGTTCTGTTCAAGGCGCTATGTATAGCCCATCAAGCCTTCTGGGACACGGGACCTATCATTACCCGTGATCTGATCACTCATTACATCCCAAATCGTAGTCTTCGTTCCAGCCAGACTCTCTTAGCAGTAGTCCCAAGAATAAAAAGATCTAGAACCGGCGGAAGGACGTTCATGTACAACGCAGCTAAGGCCTGAAATGCTCTACCACTTCATCTTAGAGCCACCCAGAACCTTACTATGTTTCGCAAGCAACTGAAGACCTACCTTTTCACATCTGCCTGCTAAACCGTTGGTTTTTTTTTCCCCTTCCCTGCTCTCTGTAGGTCACGGTTATCCTAGCGCTTGGACGCCTTCGGGCAACAACTGCGCTCTATAAATCCCCAAGTTTACAAAACCTGTCCCGGCACCTTAATACCCTCAGTCCACGAGACCCCGGTCTCCCAAGCAACAGCGCTGGCGGCGCACACAATCCCGCAGGAGGCGCCAGTCCCCGAGAGTGGGATCCAGATCGTCGAGCCTGGTAGTTCACAGACTCGGGGACTCTCCCAGCCCTTCGTGCTCTCCGCCTCGTCAAAGACATCAGTCGACCGGCTGCCCATCTAGCGCTCCTCCGTCACCGGCCCACCTGGATTTGCCGGCCGCGGACTCTGATCTATCCCGCAGCCCAACAATCTGATGCTCTTGCGGGTGTGTCACCGTCCGCGGCCCTCCCCGGGGGCATGCCCCCACCATTCTAGTGGCTGGGTGCCACGGCAGACTTATTGATCTACTTTGTTATCTTTCTGCCGAGACATTGCAAATTCGTCTACGAGGAGGGGTTCTCCACACAACCCAACCCGAGCCTTTTAGTTTGGTTCTTGTTGCTGCAGTTGGACCGACAGATGCTTCTGTTCTCGAAGTATAGGGTGGGGGGAGGGGAAGGGGATGGGACTGTTTTTTCCCATGGTTGTTAGTTTCTGTTGTTTTGTTACACCAGCCTTATCGAGACACAGTACAACGTTCCCTCGTGCCATTCACACAGCTTCCTCACAAGCACTTTCCTGCTCCTGTGCCGGACCACGCACGTACCCGTGGCTCGCCGTGGAACGGCTAACCAATGCACTGACCACCAGCCACCATGACCGACACACCCATTCCAGGGGCCTCCCTCCGCACACTGTCATGGAACGTTAACGGGCTCTTAGACTCAAACGAATGGCTGTTCTACGCTATGCTCAACGCCTAGGTATAGATGTGCACCTGCTTCAGGAGACCCACCTGATTGGTAACCACTGCCCCTTCCTGGCACATTATGGGTACGATAGGGTATGGCACTCTAGATTCACCAGGGGCTCCCGAGGGGTGGCCATCCTCTTGAAGCGTACCCTCCCCTTTGTGCTCACGCGAGCTATTCACGATCCCCAGGGATTGTCCATGGCCTCTGCGGTACACTGTGCAGAAATCCCCTCAACATTGTGTCCATCTACTCACCCCCCTCGATGCTCACGACGACCCTAGAACATTCCACCGCCCTACTCACCACCTTTCCATTGGGAACCACAATAATTGGGGGAGAGTTTAATGCGGTTTCCAATCCACACCTCGACACGTCAGGCACACCGTCTAACTCTAGACTTGCGCAAGTGAAGCAATTAACGAATTGGTCCGAATCCCTGGGTCTCTGTGATGTGTGGTGAGTCTGGTACCCTCGCATCAAACAGTTCACTCATACAACTGCAGCACACCATATGCAGGCGCGCATAAATGCTATCTTCGTCCCATCCACCGACTGCCAAACGATTCAGGATGTCCCTATACTCCCCAGGGCTATCGCCGACCACTCCCCACTGCTCCTTAGTACAGGGGCCCCTCCCCCCTCGACACGTCCAACATGGCGGATGAATGCCCTGTTCTTCCAAATAAAAGGAATTTAGAAAGGTGGTGGGGAAGAACTCAAACAGTACTTCCTGACCAACGCTGGTTCTGTTCCCTCTCCGGATACCCTATAGGAGGTGGGCAAGGCTACCATATGTGGCTTTGCTAAGGGTCAGCTCAAACGCAAGCGGCAGGCCCAGTTACAACAGATCACCTCACGAGAGGCGCAAGCGCTACTCCTCGAGCAATCCCCTCCAACTGACAGTGACACCTCTCTAACTCGCTCGCCATCGGGCTGAAATCAAGCAGCTTTCACTGGACGCTGCCAAACTCCTCTGAGATCCTCCGTAGCAAGAGTGTATGGATGGATGGGGTGACAAGAACAGAAAGATTCTCCACAGACTAGCCACTTACCCTAGGGCGCACCGCATTATCCCTGTGATTGTGGACCCGGACGGACTAGCGCACCGATCCCCGTTGGCAATGGCCAAGGCCTTCGCCTCATACTATCGTACGCTCTACGCAGAGAGGAGCCCTGTACTGTCGCTCTCAGATTTGCTAGATGCGGGTCGTGCCCGCCTCCCCCAGCTGGGCCCTGCCGCACAAGCTGATTTGGATCGCCCCATTGCCCAAGAAGAAATTAACAAGGCGATAGCTCATACCTCATCGGGGATAACCCCTGGCCCGGACGGCCTTCCCCAGGAATACTATGCTATATATAAGAGACCCGTGCCTCGCAGATCTGTTCGATGAGGCTCTGGAGGAGGGCTCATTCCCGCACGAGACTGACATGGCCACCATCGTTGTCCTCCCAAACACACAGCCGCCGTCTCCTCGATGTGCGGACTACCACCCGATTTCTCTTATAAACGCGGAGGTTAAAATATATGGCACGATTCTCGCCCAACAGCTGAGGCCCTACCTTGCCACATTGGTCCACCCGGACCAGTGCGGGTTTATGCCCACGCGTGGGACTATGCACTGCCTCCGGCGGCTCCATCTGGCCTTGGCTCATCGCCACTTGTTTACCCCCTACCTGGTGATTCTTGTCGATTTCGAGAAGGCCTTCGATTGGGTGGATTGGCGGCATCTGGACGAGGTGCTGAACATGATGGGTTTTGGCCCCCACTTCCGTAATCTCGTTAAAGTTCTGTATGCCCGGCCCTAGGCGCGAGTCCTAGTCAATGGGGTTTTATCGGAGGCCTTACCCATTCAAAGGGGAACGAGACAGGGATGCCCCCTCTCGCCCTTTCTTTTTGCCTTGGTGACGGAGCACCTGGTGACCCTGATTCGATCAGAGGACCCTGTTCGGGGATGGGGATGGACCAGCTGGGAGGCGCACAAGATTGCACTTTATGCAGACAATGTTTTAATCTTTTTGGCCGAACCCGCCCAGTCAGGCCCTCACTGCCTCCGAAACCTACATTCCTTCGGGCAAACTTACGGCCTTCAACTGAACCCCAATAAGTCTGTCCTGGTCCCTTTACACTTAGCCAGAGACTGCTACGACTGGCAATCCACAATACCTCTCAGGCAACAGTCTTTCAAATACTTGGGGATCTGGGTCGCCCTCCTCCCAGACCTAGGCTGGTCCCTCAATGTCAACCCGCTTGTGAAAACGGCTAAGGAGGATATTCACAAGTGGCAGGCGCTTCCCCTGAATTCCCTGGGGAGAGTGGCCCTGTTTAAAATGATGATTCTTCCCAGATTTCTCTACGTCCTCCAAAACAGTCCCTTCTGCTTTCCGCGGGCCTGGTTTCGGGAACTAGATAGCATGGCCACCAAATTCCTCTTTGACCTACGTCTGCCGCTGACCCTCTGCCGGGTTCCTACCTTTGATGGGGGCATGGGGATGACACACTTATACTACATGGCGATCTGCCTACTTACCATACATGATTGGTTCAATGGAGGATGGTCCGATCCGGCCTATAGGCTTCAACTGAGCGAGCTAGGTTTGCCTGAAATCCAGTCTCCGCTGCACGGGGAATCCATTCCTTCCACCTTACCGGAGGTGACGCGCATCTCTATGCCGGGCAGCTCTGCGTCATACTTAATGGACACACAAGTTAACTCAACATATGCCTCTGTGGCAGGGCACATGGCTGCGGAAGGTCAGTGGGTTGAAGGGATTCAGATCTTGGGACCTTATAGGGATCTCTCAGCTCGGGATGTGTGGGCGAGCGGCCACATGCACTCCTTCCAGGACCTTTGGTCCAGATTCTCCCTATATCCGTCACAATTTTACAAATCTCTGCAGCTGCGGCATGCCCTCCACATACACATATCGGAAGACACAACACTCCCAAAATACAGCCCTCCTGAAGCGCAGATTATGTTGGGCGACGTGGGGAAGGGTGGTATTCCCCGCATTTATAAAACACTGGTCAACAATACCCGACCTCACTGGACCGGCTTAGAAGCCAATGGGAGGAGTGGGTGGGTCCACTAAACGAGGAGGATTGGAGGGACGCTCTCATGGCACCCAAGACGATCACTGCATCAGCTAAACTCCGCCTGATCCAACTATACTATTTACACGCCGCCTACTTAACCCCAGTGAGCCGTCATAGGGCGTGCTTTTACCCGACTGCCTCCTGCACACGATGCGGCCAAGATCCGGCAGACTTCTTCCATATGGTATAGGCATGTCCCCTTCTGACAAGGTTCTGGGGGGATATTGAAGAGGAGCTCACAGAAATTCTGGGGTGAGAGGTTCCTCATGACCCGCTCCTGGGGATTACAGATGGCCTGGACGGGTCCAGGAATGAAAAGCTGTTTTTCAATATGGCTATGGTCGTGGCTAAGCATGCCATAGCCGCCTCCTGAAAACTTACAGTTCCACCCTGCTCTGGGAAGTGGCGGAGGGGGGTGGACTGACACAAAAAAAACCTATGTTCGAAGCTCGGGGATGCCCGCAGAAATACCAGGGGCAAATTGCTGGGTACCATGGATTAGTCATGTGTGTGCTGACTGTTTATACCCAATTGAACCTTGTGGGGTTGAGCGTTCTGGGAAAGATTATTCATTCGCTTGGAAAATGTTATCCTCTCTGTACACTGCTGATTTGCTGGTGTTTGTTTACTGTCAAAAGCAATAGAATTGTTTATCAAAAAAAACATTGGCCTGGAGTTAGTCATTGAGTGTGTGTTCCTGCTTTGTATGAGTGTGTACACCAAATGCTTTTCCACTACTCTTTGATAAGCCTAACTGCTCAGTCCAGCTACCACTAAATTGAGAGTAAGGTATTCTCTACTTTATCCTCTGCTCTACCTTTGGAAACTTACTGGACTCTGTGCACACTATATCTCGTTTTGATGTAGTATATTCAGAGCCAGCTTCCCACAAGAACTCGTAGGTCTCATAATGAGCGAAATAGAGGTTGCTAACGCTATGCTGGTCCACCCACGGATTCTTTGTGAGGCACGGTTGCAAAATTAGGATGGTGTGCCTTCCATCACATCCTCCTGTCTAAATTCTCAGAGGTGAGCTCTGTGGGGAGCGAAACAGACTTGGCTGAGTCGGGGACCAGGCTTCAACGTGAAGCGATCAGTAGAAGTAGAACAGTGTCCCTGTTTGGAGAACCGCTGAATAGAGATAAATTGTGCAGTGGTTGTAACCTGAATCGTTGATCTTGAAGAGAGGAGCAGTTGGGCCCAAAAAAGCCCCACACAACACGTTTATGTGGGAGCCTTTGCAGAACATCTACAATCTCAATGGCAGAAAAAGCTATCTATGGTGGAGTTGGTGTTCATGTGCAATAAGGGATGAATGGCAAAATCTGGGCATATCCCAAGACTCAAAGCTTCTTCAAAGAAAAACTAGTTTTAATTCCCAAGCTCACCACTGGTTGCAGAAGTATGTAGAGCAGGTGTATCTACAGCCAAACATTCTATGAACCACTGATGTTACCTAAACTCTGCAGTAACTAGATCTCAGGTATAGCAAAAGTGTTTCTATATTCAGAGGCCTACTGTTTAGAAAAAGCTGGTGTTAGACCTGTTAGCCTTAGGACGGTCTTACCCCAAACTTTTTTCTTGCTTAGCTCCTCTTTTTGCTGAATCTTTTTGTTGGCCTTAGGACTCTGAGCACTTTACCACTGCTGACCAGTGCTTAAGTGCACGTGCTTCTCCCCTAAACATGGTTACATTTGGTATATCCACAATCTGGATATTTAATTTATCTGTAAGTCCCTAGTAGAGTGTTCTACTTCTGCCCAGGGCCTGTAAACTAAATGCTACTAGTGGGCCTGCTGAACTTATTGCGCCACCTACACAAGTAGCCGTTTAGGCCTGTCTCAGGCTTGCCACTGCAGAGCCTGTGTGTGCAGTTTGACTGGCACTTCGACTTGGCATTTAAAACCCCTTTCCAAGCCTTAAACTCCCCTTTTATTACATAGAAGTCACTGCTAAGCTAGGCCCTGGGTAGCTCTTCGAGCAGGGTGTTCTGTAAGTAAAAGGTAGGACATGTACTTTTAAGTTTTGCATGTTTTGATAGCGAACAACACCTACATTTGTTTTTCCCTACTGTGAGGCCTAGTCCTCTCATAGGTAAACATTGGGAATTCCATATTACACTTTTAAGCTGGAATTGCTATTTAAGACGGAGCTCGGTCATGTTTTATATCTTTGGAATGGTAATGAGAAATCCTTTTTATTGGTAAAGTTGGATTTAACATTACTATGTTAGAAATTACACTTTTAGAAAGTGGAAATTTCTCTCCTCTTAAAGCTGTGTGTGCCTGCAGCCTGCCTCCAATACACGCCTGGGGTGGGTGACAGCTTGGCTTTCCGCATTCCCCCTTGACGGCACACACAAAGGTTTGGTGTGTCCGAGTGCCCAACTGCATCCTGATGGCTCATCTTGGGCAGGATAGAAGGGAGGAGTTGGCACATCTGAATAAGTTGTGCCCTGTCCCCACACAAAGGGTTAATTTACACAAGACCCCCCACACACACACCCTACCCCCCCCCCCCTCCCGCCCCCATAGGGAAACTGGAGCCAGGGCTGGAAAGAAAGGTCCTCTGTGCACTGCAAAGACCCTGCTTTGCAGTCACCCTCTCTTCAAAGGCACAACTGGGTATAAGTTCTGGGTCTCTGACTCCACCAAATCAGAAGTCACTTCTGGACCTATAAAGAACCTCTGTAAGAAGAACTGCTGTGATGCTCCAATAACTAATAGTCTGCTGGACTGTTGCTCTGGAAGAACTGATTTTATGCTGTGCTGCCCTGCTCCCCTCTGGCCCTGCTGAGGGAGAGCAGGACTCTGCCTTGAGCCCAGAGGGATCTCCAAGGGCTTGTTGGCTTGCCTCATGTTTCCTGAGACTCAGGGATATCAAAGTCTCACCACCTGCTCCTGGTCCATTGGAAGTGGACCCAAGTGCTTGCTCCAGTAAAATCTGTGCATCTACAATCTGTGTGTATCAGAGCCAGTGTATCACCTTAAAGAACCAACGCATCTGAATTGCTGTCGCTGCAGTGCAGAAAGATCCACAAATCCCTTTAACTGTATGGGGAAACATGGCGCATCGTCTACGGAACCAATGCGATTCGGCTTGGCGCATCACCACCACTGTATAAAGAAAATAGACGCATCACCTTGACTGCGGGATCTACACTGACGCTTCGCTCAGCTGCACCCTGCATCTCGCTGTTGCAACCAGGATCAAGGTACTTTGCTCAGCTTTGTATCCGACTTGCGCTCTATGCGGTCGGCCTGAACTCTTGACTTTTCCCCGGTGCTTATTGCTTCTAAACAATGGGTTGGATTCACAAAGGTAAACTTGAACAAAAGTCTAACTTTACGACTTTTTGTATTCACAAATGGCATTTACGAGTAGTAAAGTTAGACTTTTGTCTCAGATATACGCAAGTTTTGGTCTTAAGTTTAACTGAGACCAAAACTGAGACAAAAGTCTAACTTTACTACTTGTAAAGGCCCTTTGGGAATACTGAAAGTCTTAAAGTTAGACTTTCGTCTTAGTTTACCTTTGTGAATTTGGCCCGATTATTTTTACATTTAATCTTTAAAAATTCAAATATCGACTCCTACTTATTGGTTGTTTGTCATTTGGTCTTGTTTATTGATAAAAATCACATCTATTTTTCTTACCTGTTGTGGGTTCTTTTTTATGGTGTTTCATTGTGTTACTGTGTGTTGCACAAATACTCTACATATCTCCTCTTAAGTTTAGCCTGACTACTCTTTGCCAAGCTACCACGGGCTGAGCACAGGATAACTTTTGCTGTGTATCTTACTTACCATGACAGGGATTGTGGTTCCTGCTTGCCAAGGTGCAAACCTATGCCAACTAGAAACCCAATTTCTAACAGCTGGGCTGAAGAGAGCCCTTTTATAAACAGAGTCTGTGACTCTTCAAAGGTTTGATATCGACAGAACGGTGAAATGTTCAAAATTGAGTATATTTAAAAAGATGCTATAATGTTAGAATCCAGACCGTGGCCCTATATGAGAGGAGTAGTGTTAGAGAGCGCTACTGTAAGAAAACACACAATAATTTGTAACCTTGTGCAAGGCACCAAATGAGGCAAGTGGAATTCAGACGCACCTTGTCCCATGAAAATAAGCGTTAAGTAGCAGGTCTGGATAAATGTAGAAGCGACCCTTCAGTCCCTTGGTCAGATTGGTGAGGTAGCATCACCTAGTGGATAAATGTACGTCACACTTAGTTGTAGGAGGCAGGGAGGAACTGCTGTTAGAAAAAAGACTTCTGGACCAGTTTTATCTTGCCACATGGGATTCAGACAAAGAAGCGTCTTAGCCAAAGCCAATTCAAAAGTGTGTAAAGCGCATTAATCCCTGTCCAGTAACAAGGATCTATATAAAAACTTCAAATAAATAAATGGTGCTACCCCTGGCTTTTCCGGGTTACCGTCTTTTGACCTTTCCATAATCTCTCCAGCTTCCCATTTTTATATTTTGCCTCAGATGCCATGTTTTTTTTGTGGCCCTGACCCTCGCCTCTTATTCTCATGGAATCCAGCACCTCTATCAAATGTTGTCTGTACCATTCCTGTACAGTATAACCTCATAAAACGACCATTTACAATACAATAGGTCTCGCAAATGCGAGTTTCAGAGCTATTGGTATTGTAAATGGCAATGCCGTTTGAATAATTAACAGGTATTGTAATTTATAATAGTAAGTTCGAGGCATGTGGGCTGCTGAATTCATATCTGTGCATAGATCGCCGCCTAGTGTTGGGTCCGGATGTTTGCACGTTGTTGTCCTGGAAGAGTCTTCGAAGTATCCTGAGATAGGTGACTCCTCCCCTGGACCACAGTGCGCATGGGCATCCTCTCCATCCTCAGATTGTTTTTTTCCGCCATTGGGTTCGGATGTGCTTATCTTGACTCAAGTTAGGGAAAACTTTTTTCAGGCCAAAAGGCCTTTAGTTCGCGTCGGTACTGTTCCCGATCGGTATCGACAGTTACTTGTTAGTTTACTGACTTCAACAACAACTCTTTCGCATCATATTTGACCATCGACCCCACATCGACGATGGAATCGAGGACACCATTCAAGCGGTGTCCTGTTTGCAATGCGAAATATCCCCATGTCGACGTCCACCCGGTGTGCAACAAATGCCTTTCACCGGATCACGACGAATCCACATGTATGGCCTGTGCCCGATTCCGATCCAAAAAGACTCTCCGGAATCGACGAGCAGCGAGACTTGAAGCGCAGCAAGCGGCACCGGCCCGACCAACATCTTCAGCGCCGAGGACGAGGATGTGGAAGGCGTGGAGAACCTACCCTCCAGCCCCGCTTCCGAACACGATTCCGGATCGGAAGACATCGAAGAACAACTCTTTCACAGGGATGAAGCCGACACCGAGGTAGGAGACTACGATGAGGCCTTAGGGGCCGAAGAAAGTAGCTCTGGTGACGAGCACGGCCTACCCGTACAGACGGAGGATATCCCAGTGCGTCAGTCTATGGCTCCGGTCGAGGGATCGCCTTCGGGCCTTACCCAAGACCTATCCCGCAGTTCTTCGGCCCCGCCCTCGGGCCCGGCCTCGGACATTCAGCGACAGCCATTAGTACCCAAAACGACTGGTTTCCCTTCCTCGAAACCGAAACCAAAAGTCGTATCGGTTCCACAGAAACCGAAACTGAAAGTGACACTGGTCGGATCGAAGCCCACTACACCTTCGACGCCAGCCAAACCCGTCGGCACCGACCGCACCAAACGAGACTTCGGTGCCGAACTCGCAGCAGCCGACGTCGGCGCCGACACACGGAAAAAGGCCATCGGTACCACCAAACCGCCTCGGCACCCGGCACCGAAACAATCGGCTCCGGCCACGAAGGTCAAAATGGCCGCTGCGTCGCACACCACTTCGACAGCAGCACCTAAGGCCCAATCATCGACGCCGTCGACGGCTACTACCTCTCCTCGACTCGATGACCCCGTGGCCCCGGAGAAGTCCACGCCTGCCTCTACAGAACCGCTCGGCGCCAAAGAACCGTCGGCGTTCCAGGTGCGACAAGTTGCAGCGTCCTTACAACGCATCAAAGAAAAGGCAGCCCTCCAGAACACGTCGGGCTCCGAGCCGAAAAAAGCTCAAAAAGCTTCTCCTGCAACACCCGACATCACTTTTGGCCTGCCGCCATCCACGGCACCCAAAATGTTTGAAATCAGAACACGTGTCACCCAAACTAGGATCACACCTGCCGACCGCTCTCTTACGGAGACGTCACCGTCCCACATCATCGATGCCGACACCGGAAAAATTATGCTCCACAAGCGGAGAATATCTTCCGAGCGAGCTTTGGACTCCTACCGGATCCCGCTAAAGAAAAAGCTGCCAGCAGATTCGGAACCAGTTCTTTACGAACGTCTCCATACCTCCTACCTAGATCCACAGCCCTTCTCTCCGACACCCTCCGAAACCGACGTTTTGGAGGACTACATGGGTGACGACGTCCCCTACCCCAAAGAGATGGACCCTGAAGGCCAACAGGACCCTGACCAGGCTTGGGATGACCCTGTAGACCCGGTTGCACCTATGGATACACAGGACACGCAGCTATATGGCGCGAAAACGTCTCCCACAGAGGACAATGCCGCATTCAACGCCCTCATTGAACGTGCTGCGGCCAATCATGGTGTGCAACTCCACTCTGACACAATCGAGGACGATTTTCTAATGGATACTTTAGCATCCTCAGAAAGGAATATCAAAACTCTACCCATGTTGAAAGGTGTCCTCAAACCAGCAAAGGACATTTTCAAAGAACCCACCAGGGCAAGAGTAATAAACCCCAGGATCGACAAAAAATATAGGTCGGCGCCTGTAAACCCTACGTACATTAGAGGCCAGTTGCCTCTGGATTCCATCGTAGTCGCTAATGCTCGCAAACGGGCGCACTCGCAGACAACTGGGGATGCTCCACCCCCGGACAAAGAGTCCAAGGTGCTAGAGACCTCCGGCAAACGGGTTGCAGCCCAGGCAGCTAACATGTGGCGTATTGCCAATACCCAGGCGCTCCTAGCTCGCTACGATCGCGCACACTATGACACATTAGAAACCCTACTCCAACATCTCCCTGACCAATACAAAGAGGGAGCAGAGATCCTCATCAGGGAGGGACAACTCCTCACGAACGCATCCATTAAGTGTGCACTGGATGCCGCAGATACAGCTGCCAGAGCAATAAACACCAGCGTCATGCTACGACGACACGCCTGGTTACGAATCTCCGGATTCAAACCTGAGGTTCAAAATAACATCCTCAATCAGCCGGTCAACCCCGACTACTTATTCGGACCAGAAGTTGACACCACACTAGAAAAAATAAAAAAGGACACAGACACTGCAAAGTCCATGGGGGCTCTCCAAACGCAGACCTTTCGGAGTGGCTCCTTTCGTTGCCCCGGAAATAGAGGAGCAGGTAGAGGACAGGGGTCACAGCAAACCTACAACAAGGGCAACACACAAAGTACCTACGATAAAAACACCCGGGGTGGTTATCGTGGCTCCAGCACAAAGGGCAGAGGACGCGGATACGGCAATACCAGGTCCTCCCCCAAGAACAAACAGTGACGCCCTCTCCCTTCCTCCCGACCACATAACACCTGTCGGGGGAAGGCTACAAAGGTTCCTGTCCACGTGGAACAACATCACCACGGACAGGTGGGTCAAAGATATTATCAAACACGGTTACTGCCTAGAATTAACCTCCACTCCACCCACAATACCGCCAAAACACCGTCCTATGTCCTCAGAGCACTTAGCGCTATTACAGCAGGAAGTGCTAAGTATGCTGGAAGAAGGCG
Source organism: Triturus cristatus (assembly GCF_964204655.1). Lineage (NCBI taxonomy): Eukaryota > Metazoa > Chordata > Amphibia > Caudata > Salamandridae > Triturus > Triturus cristatus. Next base: position 1,718,753,158 of record NC_140590.1, read on the forward strand.
CAATAGAGGTCGTACCCGTCCACGAGCAAGGTACGGGGGTGTACTCCCTGTACTTCTTAATACCAAAAAAGGACGGGTCACTCAGACCTATACTAGACCTGAGGCCCCTCAACCGCTACATTCTCTCAGAGCATTTCCACATGCTCACCCTACAACAAGTCCTCCCGCTGCTCAAACAGGGAGACTTCCTGGCCATGCTAGACCTCAAAGATGCGTATTTCCACATACCCATTCACCCCTCACACAGAAAATATCTCAGGTTCACTATTCAAGGGCAGCACTACCAATTCAAGGTTCTTCCCTTCGGCGTGACAACAGCACCCAGAGTTTTCACAAAGTGCCTAGCTACTGTGGCTGCACATCTACGGAGGCAACACATTCACGTCTACCCTTACCTGGACGACTGGCTTGTTCAGGCAAAGTCAGCCCAGCAATGTGCCAGCCACATGTCCCGCACCATTCACCTTCTTCACAGTCTGGGGTTCTCACTAAATTATCCGAAATCACATCTCCAACCCGCACACGTACAACAGTACCTAGGTGCGACCATAGACACTCTGGCGGCCACAGCTCAGCCAAATTTAGTGAGGATCAACAGCATGCAACTGCTGATTTCCAAGTTCAAACCCCAACACTCCCTTCCTGCGCGAGTGTTCATGCAGTTGATAGGCATGATGGCCTCCTGCATTTTCATAGTCCCACACGTGAGACTACATATGCGCCCGCTTCAGGAGTGCTTAGCACGTCAATGGAATCAGGCTCACGGGCAACTAAAAGATCTAGTGTTGGTGAGCGGTCGGGCATACAACTCTCTGCATTGGTGGAATCCACAAAACCTTTGCAAGGGCCGACCGTTCCAAGAGCCTGTTCCACAAATAAGACTGACAGCGGACGCGTCTCTCCAGGGATGGGGAGCTCATGTACTCAACTACACAGTGCAGGGACTATGGACAATACAACAAAAGAAGATGCACATCAACCTTCTAGAACTGATGGCAATCTTCCTGGCAATGAAAGCATTCAAAGTACATTTGTGCAGCAAAGTCGTGTTGATCCGGACGGACAACATGACTGCCATGTACTACATACAGAAGCAGGGAGGAACACACTCTCCACAGTTGTCTCATCTGGCTCAGAGCATGTGGAAGTGGGCCATTCAGAGGAACATGTTCCTCATGGCGGAACACCTCCCCGGCAAGGACAACCAGATGGCGGATCTGCTCAGCAGACACAGCCACCAAATGCACGAGTGGGAGTTACACCCATCAGTACTCCAACCGTACTTCCAGCAGTGGGGTCATCCAGAGATAGACCTATTCGCCACAAGCGAAAACGCAAAATGCCAAAGCTTTGCCGCCAGGTTCCTGTTAGAGTCGGGGATCTCTGGTTGGCGCAAGGTTGCCCTTGTGTCAAGCAGGAACCCTCTCCTCCACGTCAGGGCGCAGGATAACCCCTCGCGAATGACCCTTGCTCACCCTCTAGGTGCGTGGCGTGAGCAGCCAAGGCGATTCCTCAGGCGTTGTTGGTTAAGCACTTACAATCGTACACACAGTAAATACATCAATCCCCCCAGAAACGGACACCAGACTTGGATATATATAAAAATACGATTCTTTATGTAAAAATAAGGTATATATATCTCAACAGACTTATCACAAGACCAATAACGTTGTCGCTAGGCCACCAGGTTATACAGCAGGCAAATGTTCTTGGTTCGTAGTTTCAAATGGATACTTCGTAGTCTCTTTACTCGTAGTTCCAGTACTCACAGAGATCGGTTCCTGCGAACGGGGAAATAAGGCGTTGCGGGCCCCGAGCCCGATACTGGACTTCTTTCGTGATTAGGAGAGTCGGCACAGGTCGGTGCGACTCTCAGCTTGGGAAGTGTTCTTGGGTCCTCAATCAGCAGGTGTGGGCACGTAGGCAGGCGCGGCCAGCGACCCTTTAGCACGGCGGTGCAGGAGGGTCTCCACAGCGGGGGCGGCGCGGCCTGAGAAGTCCGGGGATAGCGAAGCGGGGTCGCAGGGCACGGTTAGTGCAGCTGGGTGACCCGGCGTAGATCACAGTCGTCGGACGGCTTCCGGCAGGAGGGGTGATAGCGCGTTCAGCGCACTCCAATGGCAGGCGGTGACAGGGATGCAGGCGGCCTGGCCCGGGAACAGAGAGCGGCTCCGGACGGAGCGGGGCTCTCACGGGTTGGAGGCAGGCGAGCTTCTGAGTGTCACGGCCCTAGGAGGGGCGATGAGGGGCGCAGTCTCTTTTCCAGCGGGATGCACACACGGCTCGAATGGGAGGACGAGCAAGAAGCACAGAGAACCCACTGTTCCTGGGGTTCAGTTCAGGGGGCAAGCTCAGATCAAGCCCTTGGAGAATGTTCAAGCACAAAGTAGCAAAGTCTTTTCAGTAAGTCTCTTCCTCTCCTCTCTCAGCAAGGCAAGCAGCAGGCCAGCTCCTCCGGCGTCTTCTTCTCCTTCTAGTCGGGCAGAGGTTCTTTGTGGTAAACAGGATTCTGCTTTCTTAGGAGCCAGGCTCCTACTTTTATACCAGGATTCTTTTGTTCTTTAGCGCCAGGGGGCCTAGGCCTGGCTCAGTCCAGTTCTGGAGCACTTTGTTATGGTGACTCTGCTCTTTCCTTTCAGCAGCAGGGCAGAGACATCAGCCGCCCCACAGGGGGTGGCGCCGGCTTTGTGGTGGCAGTGCACAGGTCTATTCAAGAGTCAAGGTGTACTCCTCCCACCCATCCAGGTGTAATCTCTCTACCCCCCACCTGGCAGCCAACCTGTCTCTGGGGATTCCCCAACCCTGCTTCTTACTGTTGCTGGGCAGAACACACACACATACAGCAGAGGCGGACTGAGATGGTCAGGTCAGTAAATACTAACTTTCTAAAAGTAGTATTTACAAACCCAGGATATTAAAATAAACTTGACTACAAGAAGTATTTTATCATCCTGAGTTCAGGCATACTAAACTTGACACTTCTACCATGCTCTCTGAGTCCACTGGGGTCACAGCGTTGGCGTGATCCCAGCAGCCCATTCTGGCCTATGGAGAGCAGGTAGCCTTCAATAGTGAAAAACGACAAGGGCTGTAATTCACTACTAAGACATGCCACACACACCAGGGCATGTCTTACCTTATGCCTACAATGCACCCTGCCCTTGGGCCTACCAGAGGGGTGGCTAATATGTAGGTAAGGGAAGGTTTAGGGACTGGCAAGTGGGGGCACTTGCGCAGTCAGCGCGACGGTCCCGGACCGCGCACAGGGTCTGCGGTGGCAGACCCTAGACACATTTTACAAGGCCGCTTCCGTGGGTGGCGCAACCAGCGCTGCAAGCCCACCAGCAGCATTGGCATTCACAAGCCCTGGCACCCCTGGTGCACTTTACTGGGGACTGACAGTGAATCCAATAACCCAATCATGGACATCAATTACAGGTACACCTTACCTAGGGAGCACTTGCACTGCGGCACGGATTAGCCGTGGCGCAGTGCCCTGAGCGGACAACACCAGCAAAACAATCGAGGCACACCATCAAAAAGTGGAAGGGAAACTCACGCCAAGGTGCCAGGTCTAACACGTGTCCCCTCCAGCTGAAATGTGGGGAGAACTACCCTTGCCCAGGGGGTTCCTCGTCACTAAGGCGGAAATACCTGGACAGACCGTCAGCGTTGGCGTGATCTGTACCAGGACGGTGTTCCACCGTAAAGTCCATACCCTGTAGGGAGATGGACCACCTCAACAGCTTCGGGTTTTCACCCCTCATTTGCATCAACCATCTGAGGGGCCTGTGGTCCGTCTGAACCCGGAAGTGAGACCCAAACAAGTAGGGTCTTAGCTTCTTCAGCGCCCAGACCACAGCAAATGCTTCTCGCTCAATTGCACTCCACCTACTTTCCCGTGGAAGTAACCTCCTACTGATGAAGGCTACGGGTTGGTCCCAGCCCTCCTCAGTCATCTGTGAGAGAACAGCCCCTACACCATGCTCTGAAGCGTCTGTCTGTACTAGGAATTCCTTGGAGAAGTCAGGGGCCAAAAGCACGGGCGCCGTGCACATGGCAGTCTTCAGGGTGTCGAAAGCTTTCTGACAGGTGTCAGTCCAAATCACGTTCCTGGGCTGCTTCTTGGAAGTCAGCTCTGTCAAGGGGGCAACGATCGTTCCATAGCCCTTGACAAACCTCCTGTAGTACCCAGTGAGCCCCAGGAAGGCCCTCACTGCGGTCTGCGTCTTGGGGGGTTCCCAAGCCAGGATGGTCTCAATTTTGGGTTGCAAGGGTGCCACCTTGCCACTCCCCACTTGGTGTCCCAAGTACACCACGGAACCCTGCCCGATCTGGCACTTGCTTGCCTTGATCGTGAGGCCTGCTCGGCGCAGCGCCATCAACACTTCCCAGAGGTGGCGCAGGTGTTCAGGCCAGGTGGCACTGAACACTGCGATGTCATCCAGGTAGGCGGCACTGAACGCATCCAGCCCAACCATTACCTGGTTGACCAACCTCTGAAAGGTGGCAGGGGCATTCTTCATCCCAAATGGCATGACTCGGAACTGGAAGTGCCCATCTGGTGTAGAGAATGCGGACCTCTCTTTGGCCCCATCGGTCAAGGCGATCTGCCAGTACCCAGACGTTAAATCAAACGTACTGAGGAACCGGGCAGCCCCCAGCCGATCAATGAGCTCATCAGCTCTGGGGATGGGGTGCGCGTCAGTCTTCGTGACTGAATTGAGTCCTCTGTAGTCCACACAGAACCGGAGTTCAGGTGTGGCTCCCGGCGCAGCAGCTTTGGGGACCAAGACCACGGGGCTGGACCAAGGACTGCTGGAGGACTCAACCACCCCTAGCGCAAGCATTTTGGAGACCTCCTCCTTAATGCAAGCTCTGACCCTGTCAGTTACCCTGTAAGCCTTGTGCTTTACAGGTAAGCTGTCTCCTGTGTCCACATCATGGACGCCGCACCAATCTGTGACACCAGGAACCAGGGAGAATCGGTCGGAAAACTGTCCCAGCAAGTGGCGGCAGTCTTCCTGTTGTTCGGGCGTCAGGGTGGGTGAGAGGTTAACTCCATCCACTGACCCATCTTTCTCAGAGGCCACTAAGAGGTCAGGAAGAGGCTCGGTCTCCTCTTCCATTCCATCATCAGTGGCCAGCAGCATGCCCACTTCGGTCCTCTCTAAGTGGGGCTTAAGGCGGTTAACATGTAGGACCCTCAAAGGGTTCCTGGGAGTCTGCATGTCCACCAAGTAGGTGATAGGACTTTTGCGCTCCACAACCTCAAATGGACCGGTCCACTTATCCTGAAGTGCACACGGCTCCACTGGGGCCAAGACCCACCCCTTTTGTCCAGGTTGAAGCTCTACCAGAGTGGCATTCCGGTCGTACCACCGCTTCATCTCCTCCTGGCTGGCTTCCAGATTTGCCTCAGCAAGTTGCCTGAAACGCCGAGTCTGGTTTCGGAAGGCCAGCATGTAACTATTTACATTCTGGGGAGGTTTCCTGGGAGATTGCTCCCAGCCTTCCTTTACCAAACTCAGAGGTCCTCTTACCGGGTGACCATACAGAAGCTCAAAGGGGCTGAACCCTAGAGACTTCTGTGGCACCTCTCGGTAAGCGAAGAGCAGGCATGGCAAGAGGACGTCCCACTTACGCCTCATTGGACCGTCCAGGCCCATGATCATGCCTTTGAGGGTTCGGTTGAATCTCTCAACCAACCCATTTCCTTGGGGATGGTAAGGAGTGGTGAACTTGTAAGTTACCCCACACTCCTTCCACAGGGATTTCATATATGTGGATATGAAATTGGTCCCCCTGTCGCTCACCACCTCTAGAGGGAATCCCACTCGGGAGAAAATTCCCATCAGTGCCCGTCCCACCACGGGGGCCGTCACTGTCCTCAGAGGGATGGCTTCAGGGTACCGGGTGGCATGGTCCACCAAGACCAGGATGAACCTGTTGCCCAGGGCTGTCTTGGGGTCCAGAGGCCCCACAATGTCAATACCCACTCGTTGGAATGGCGTACCGACCACAGGGAAAGGTTGCAGAGGAGCCTTATGCTTCCCTCCGCTCTTACCACTTGCCTGGCAAGTCTGACAGGTTCTGCAGTAGGAATCTGAATTCTTATGCATTTGGGGCCAGTAAAAGTGGGTGACAAGCCTGTCATAGGTCTTGTCCATCCCCAAATGTCCTGCTAACGGCACATCATGAGCCAGCCCCAGTAGGAAGGTTCTGAACTTCTGGGGTACCACCAGCACACGGGCTGACCCAGGTTCAGCAGCCTTAGGCTCGGAATACAGGAGGTCACTCTCCCAGTACACGTAGTGTGTTTTGGCCTGAACACCATTGGCCTGGTCTGCAGCCTGTTGCCGCATACCTACGAGAGAAGGGCATTCTTTCTGCACCCTGCAGAATTCCTCCCTGGAGGGACCTCCTTTTTGCTGCCAATGGGTCAGCTCAGGCAGATCTCCCAGTTCGGCAATCTGTTCCCCGGTAGGCTCCAGAGCATCCCCCTCAGGGTCTACTTCCTCCTGGGCCGTGGGAACTTCGGGGGCCGGTTTCCCGCGCCTCCTGCGCCTTCTCCCTAAGGCCGGTTCCTGGACCTCTCCCTCAGGCTCCAGGACCCTCTCAACACCCCTACTGGCTGCCATGGACCGGGTGGTCACGCACGCCCAGTCGGGTAGACCCACCATCCTCAGATGCGTGGTCTTCTCCACCTTTTCCCAAGGGGAGCTCTCCAGGTCGTTCCCTAGCAGACAATCTACAGGCATGTCAGTTCTCACAGCGACTTGTAGAGTACCAGAGACCTCCCCCCACTCAAAGGGAACTTGAGCCATTGGACAACGACTCTCTACGTTGTCAGCATTGACAACCCTACAGTAGGCATTGGGTACAATCTGCTCTTGAGACACCAGGTGTTGCCTCACCGAGGTCACGCTGGCTCCTGTATCTCTAAGAGCCTCCACCTTCCTTCCATTGATGGTCACCACTTGCCCATATTTCTTAGTGTTAGAGGGCAGGTAGGTTACAGGGACCATCTCACTGTCTCCTAGCGAGACTAGGGTCATCTGCCCGGGACCCCCACCCTCCTGGACTGCTACTTCCTCCCCAAAGTTAACACTAGCTACTTGCCGGGGTGGAGCACCAGTGGGTGCGGTCTTACCAAACAGGCGACACTTAGGATCAGAGGCAATGTGACCCGGATCACCACACTTATAACAATTGAAGGGCCCCTTTGGAACAGGTCTACCTGTCGGGGCCCCGTTCTGCTGCGGGGGTGGGGGAGGCTGAGAACCCTTCTGCTGGTTCCCTTGGGAATTACTTTGGGGGCCTTTTTGGAACCCCTTCTGTTTACCCTTGTCCCCCCCACTCTTCTGCTGGGGACCCTGCCCACCTTTGGCGGAGTCTCCCACTTGACCCTTGTGGACCCTGGTGCTGAGCCAGCGGTCCGCCTCCTCAGCAAGCTTCCTCGGGTTGGACAGCTTGCTATCAATCAGGTGCTGGCGTAGCTCAGGAAAACATTGACTGGACAAGTGCTCCCATGCAATTAAATCAAGCAGCCCTTGATAATCATTCGCTTTGCTACCCTTCACCCAACCATCCAGCGCTCTGCAGAAAAAGGTCACATATTCCACATACGTACTCTCAGGGATCTTCTTTGTCTCCCTGAACCGCTGTCTATATAGCTCCGGAGTTAACCCATACCTGGTCATTAAAGCTTCCTTCATATGGGGGTATGAGGTTTGGAGATCTAAGGGTAAATCTAACAGTGTGTCACGCCCTTCAGCAAGGAACCTTCCCCACAACCCCGCTCCCCAGTCTTTCTCAGGGACCCGGTGTGAGGACATGGCCACCTCGTAGGCCCTAAACCACTGCCCTATGTCATCCTTTCTGAAATACTCCTTTACTACATCTTTGGGGATGTACACCTTGGACTCTACCTGCGCTGGTGGAGTGCTGCCACCAGAAGGAGCGGTGTCCAAACTTTTCGCCTTCAGCTCCAACTCCTTCAATCTGATATCATGATCCATTTGGCGTTGTTGTGCCTCCAGGGCCAACTTCTGCTTTTCCATTTCCATCTGTCCTGCCAACTTTGCCATCTCCATTGCATGCGCCCTGTCTGCTGCCCTGTCTGCCAGCTCCTCTGGCGACCGGACTCGGCTGGGCTCCTCCAGGTTGTCGGGTGGAACGATGTCCCCCGCATTCCGTAGGTCTCGTGACTCCTTCCAGGCTCTCAACGCCTTGGTGTACTGGGGCTTCCTCTTGCATCCAGCATGGGGGACTCTGAATTGTACACTATAGCCTTTCAATTGCTCCATCGTGTAGCCTTCCAGTCTCTCCCAATCCACCTCATCGATTCCAGAAATCACAGAGAGTGCTCTCCCAGCGGAGTGTGAGCCAGGCATGGTTGCAGTAATGGCAGATGTCTCAACAAAGTTCAACAATTACCAACCTGTGGCTGCGTTATTTGGTCTGCTCTCACTATCTGGTGATTAATAATTCACTGTATGCAAATTACAAGTGCAAATCCGAAATCCCAACCGCTGCCAACAATGTTAGAGTCGGGGATCTCTGGTTGGCGCAAGGTTGCCCTTGTGTCAAGCAGGAACCCTCTCCTCCACGTCAGGGCGCAGGATAACCCCTCGCGAATGACCCTTGCTCACCCTCTAGGTGCGTGGCGTGAGCAGCCAAGGCGATTCCTCAGGCGTTGTTGGTTAAGCACTTACAATCGTACACACAGTAAATACATCAATCCCCCCAGAAACGGACACCAGACTTGGATATATATAAAAATACGATTCTTTATGTAAAAATAAGGTATATATATCTCAACAGACTTATCACAAGACCAATAACGTTGTCGCTAGGCCACCAGGTTATACAGCAGGCAAATGTTCTTGGTTCGTAGTTTCAAATGGATACTTCGTAGTCTCTTTACTCGTAGTTCCAGTACTCACAGAGATCGGTTCCTGCGAACGGGGAAATAAGGCGTTGCGGGCCCCGAGCCCGATACTGGACTTCTTTCGTGATTAGGAGAGTCGGCACAGGTCGGTGCGACTCTCAGCTTGGGAAGTGTTCTTGGGTCCTCAATCAGCAGGTGTGGGCACGTAGGCAGGCGCGGCCAGCGACCCTTTAGCACGGCGGTGCAGGAGGGTCTCCACAGCGGGGGCGGCGCGGCCTGAGAAGTCCGGGGATAGCGAAGCGGGGTCGCAGGGCACGGTTAGTGCAGCTGGGTGACCCGGCGTAGATCACAGTCGTCGGACGGCTTCCGGCAGGAGGGGTGATAGCGCGTTCAGCGCACTCCAATGGCAGGCGGTGACAGGGATGCAGGCGGCCTGGCCCGGGAACAGAGAGCGGCTCCGGACGGAGCGGGGCTCTCACGGGTTGGAGGCAGGCGAGCTTCTGAGTGTCACGGCCCTAGGAGGGGCGATGAGGGGCGCAGTCTCTTTTCCAGCGGGATGCACACACGGCTCGAATGGGAGGACGAGCAAGAAGCACAGAGAACCCACTGTTCCTGGGGTTCAGTTCAGGGGGCAAGCTCAGATCAAGCCCTTGGAGAATGTTCAAGCACAAAGTAGCAAAGTCTTTTCAGTAAGTCTCTTCCTCTCCTCTCTCAGCAAGGCAAGCAGCAGGCCAGCTCCTCCGGCGTCTTCTTCTCCTTCTAGTCGGGCAGAGGTTCTTTGTGGTAAACAGGATTCTGCTTTCTTAGGAGCCAGGCTCCTACTTTTATACCAGGATTCTTTTGTTCTTTAGCGCCAGGGGGCCTAGGCCTTGCTCAGTCCAGTTCTGGAGCACTTTGTTATGGTGACTCTGCTCTTTCCTTTCAGCAGCAGGGCAGAGACATCAGCCGCCCCACAGGGGGTGGCGCCGGCTTTGTGGTGGCAGTGCACAGGTCTATTCAAGAGTCAAGGTGTACTCCTCCCACCCATCCAGGTGTAATCTCTCTACCCCCCACCTGGCAGCCAACCTGTCTCTGGGGATTCCCCAACCCTGCTTCTTACTGTTGCTGGGCAGAACACACACACATACAGCAGAGGCGGACTGAGATGGTCAGGTCAGTAAATACTAACTTTCTAAAAGTAGTATTTACAAACCCAGGATATTAAAATAAACTTGACTACAAGAAGTATTTTATCATCCTGAGTTCAGGCATACTAAACTTGACACTTCTACCATGCTCTCTGAGTCCACTGGGGTCACAGCGTTGGCGTGATCCCAGCAGCCCATTCTGGCCTATGGAGAGCAGGTAGCCTTCAATAGTGAAAAACGACAAGGGCTGTAATTCACTACTAAGACATGCCACACACACCAGGGCATGTCTTACCTTATGCCTACAATGCACCCTGCCCTTGGGCCTACCAGAGGGGTGGCTAATATGTAGGTAAGGGAAGGTTTAGGGACTGGCAAGTGGGGGCACTTGCGCAGTCAGCGCGACGGTCCCGGACCGCGCACAGGGTCTGCGGTGGCAGACCCTAGACACATTTTACAAGGCCGCTTCCGTGGGTGGCGCAACCAGCGCTGCAAGCCCACCAGCAGCATTGGCATTCACAAGCCCTGGCACCCCTGGTGCACTTTACTGGGGACTGACAGTGAATCCAATAACCCAATCATGGACATCAATTACAGGTACACCTTACTTAGGGAGCACTTGCACTGCGGCACGGATTAGCCGTGGCGCAGTGCCCTGAGCGGACAACACCAGCAAAACAATCGAGGCACACCATCAAAAAGTGGAAGGGAAACTCACGCCAAGGTGCCAGGTCTAACAGTTCCCACATCCGCAGTCGCAGGGCAATGCGATATGGATGAACTGGTCCGGCAGATTTGCGTACGCTTTTCCCCCAGCACCATTGATTCCGCTGGTGGCACGCAAACTCAGACAACACTCACTAACACTCGTCCTGGTTGCTCCAACATGGGCACGCCAACCATGGTACACCACCTTTCTTGAACTTTCCGTGGTGCCGCATCAAAGGCTGCGGATCAAACCCGCGCATTTGACGCAGAACCATGGAGAGATTCAGCACCCAGATCCGCAACAGCTGAACCTGGCAATCTGGCTCCTGAAGTCCTAGAGTTTGGCTACCTAAACCTGCCACCTGACTGTATGGACATCATTAAGGAAGCTAGAAGACCCACTACCAGAGCTTGCTATGCAGCCAAATGGAAAAGGTTCGTCATTTATTGCAATAACAATGACATTAACCCGCTAGACGCATCCATCCAAAACATAATCTGTTACCTCTTACACCTATACCGATGCAATCTGGCATACACCTCCATACGTGTCCATTTGACCGCAATATCAGCCTATCTCCAGAACAGGCAGCACCTGCCATCAAAGCATTCTTGGAAGGACTCAAACGTGTAATTCCTCCAAGCCACCCACCAGCTCCAATGTGGAACCTCAACTTGGTCCTCACACGCCTGATGGGTCCACCCTTCGAACCTCTACACTCATGCGAGATTCAATTCCTCACCTGGAAAGTAGCTTTCCTAGTAGCGATCACTTCTTTGAGGAGAGTTAGTGAACTCCAGGCACTAACCGTTCAAGAGCCATTCATACAGGTTCACGCCAACAGGGTCGTACTACGTACCAACCCCAAATTCATGCCCAAGGTGATATCGCAGTTCCACATGAACCAAACTATCGAACTGCCTGTTTTCTTTCAAAACCCACAAACTGTCGCGGAAAGAGCACTCCATACACTAGATGTAAAGAGAGCCCTCATGTACTATATAGACAGGACTAAAGTCTTTAGGAAAACAAAACAACTTTTCGTTGCCTTTGCCCCACACCACAAAGGTAACGCCATCTCCAAAGCAGGTATAGCCAGATGGATCGTTAAATGTATTCAAATTTGCTATCAAAAAGCTAAACGCGCATTAACGATTCCCCCACGAGCCCACTCAACACGTAAGTTAGGGGCCTCCATGGCTTTCCTGGGAAACATCACTTTGCATGATATATGTAGAGCAGCCACCTGGTCCACTGCACATACATTTACCAAACACTATTGTGTAGATGTGCAATCAAAACAGCAGGCAGCTGTAGGACAGGCTGTTCTCAAAACTCTTTTTCAGACCGCTGCAGCTGGCACTGGTAGCCGCCGCTAATAGAGGGTACTGCTATATATTCTATGCACAGATATGAATTCAGCAGCCCACATGCCTCGAACTGAATATGCTACTTACCAGTATGCATCTGTTCTTGGCATGTAGGGCTGCTGACATTCATATCGCCCACCCTCCTCCCCGGCGCCTGTAGCAGCTGCAGCTCTCAGAATTACTGTAAGCATGGTCGTCACTTTCTGTATCTACTCCATCACTGCCACAATGGCGAAAAACAATCTGAGGATGGAGAGGATGCCCATGCGCACTGTGCTCCAGGGGAGGAGTCACCTATCTCAGGATACTTCGAAGACTCTTCCAGGACAACAACGTGCAAACATCCGGACCCAACACTAGGCGGCGATCTATGCACAGATATGAATGTCAGCAGCCCTACATGCCAAGAACAGATGCATACTGGTAAGTAGCATATTCATTTTCCACCAGTCCCATAACTACCACTATTATTATTACTATCACCACAGAGTAGTAGTAATTGTAGTGGTGGTTATGGTACTTGTGGTGGTTGTAGCGGTGGTGGTAGTGGTATTGATACTGGTGGTGGTGGTGTTAGTGGTGGTGGTACTGGTGGTCTACGTGGATTTTATTTCATTACTTATGCTACTGCTGTAATATTGTTTAACAAAACAATACAAAAACTAACAAACATTATCATTTGCAATGCCAATAGCTCGAACTTTTAATAATGCCAGCCCTATTGGCATTGCAAATGCTTGTTTTATGTTGCAGGCATGAGGTGCATCATCTACTTCCCAAAATACAATCTTAGATTTGTAGACACTCGTAACAGTCCTATGGTAGGAGGCAGTTGTTCAGCCAGTGTAAGGCTAATAGCTCACACAACTTTGCATTTTGATACCTGAAGTTTTAAATTACAATAAATGTAGTAGACCTCAGGCAGGAGACTTGAGTTACCAGTAACTGTGGAAAGAGCAATAACTTTAGAATCTGGTGCTTTATTTCACCTTTTCCGTGGTGTGAAGGTTAGGTAACTGTTTTCTTGCATTCGAATGGGCACAATGGGGCTTACTTACAAGTCCCTTGCGCTGCCGGTGCTTCACTTTTGTATGGGAAAAACGTGACTCAGCGGCAGCGCAAGGGGCTTGTAAATAAGCCCCAATGTCCTGTTTCTCTGGCTCTAAAGCAGCTTTGCTGACCTGGTTCTCTGGCTCTACAACAGCTCTGCTGACCTGGTTCTCTGGCTCTAAAGCAGCTCTGCTGACCTGGTTCTCTGGCTCTACAGCGGCTCTGTTGACCTGGTTCTCTGGCTCTAAAGCAGCTCTGCTAATCTGGTTCTCTGGCTCTAGAGCGGCTCTGCTGACCTGGTTCTCTCGCTCTAAAGCGGCTCTGCTGACCTGGTTCTTTCCCTCTGAAGCAGCTCTGCTTACCTGGTTCTCTGGCTCTAAAGCAGCTCTGGTTCTCTCCCTCTAAAGCAGCTCTGCTGACCAGGTTTCTCTGGCTCTACAGCAGCTCTGCTGACCTGGTTTCTCTGGCTCTACAGCAGCTCTGCTGACCTGGTTCTCTGGCTCTAGAGCAGCTCTGCTGACCTGGTTCTGAGGCTCTAGAGAGGCTCTGCTGACCTGGTTCTCTGGCTCTAAAGCAGCTCTGCTGACCTGGTTCTCTGGCTCTAAAGCGGCTCTGCTGACCCGGTTCTCTGGCTGTAGAGCAGATCTGCTGACCTGGTTCTTAGGCTCTAGAGCAGCTCTGGTGACCTGGTTCTCTGGCTCTAAAGCAGCTCTGTTGACCTGGTTCTCTGGCTCTAAAGCAGCTCTGCTGACCTGGTTCTCTCCCTCTAAAGCAGCTCTTCTGACCTGGTTTTCTGGCTCTACAGTAGCTCTGCTGACCTGGTTCTCGGGCTCTAGAGCAGCTCTGCTGACCTGTTTCTTGGGCTCTAGAGCAGCTCTGCTGACCTGGTTCTCTGGCTTAGAAGCAGCTCTGCTGACCTGGTTCTCTGGCTTAGAAGCAGCTCTGCTGACCTGGTTCTCTGGCTCTAAAGCAGCTCTGCTGACGTGGTTCTATGGCTCTAAAGCTGCTCTGCTGACCTGGTTCTCCGGCTTTGAAGCAGCTCTGCTGACATGGTTCTCTGGCTCTAGGCAGCTCTGCTGACCTGGTTCTCTCCCTCTAAAGCAGCTCTGCTGACCTGGTTTCTCTGGCTCTACAGCAGCTCTGCTGACCTGGTTCTTAGGCTCTACAACGGCTCTGCTGACCTGGTTCTCTGGCTCTACAACGGCTCTGCTGACCTGGTTCTCTGGCTCTAAAGCAGCTCTGTTGATCTGGTTCTCTGGCTCTAGAGCAGCTCTGCTGACCTGGTTCTCTGCCTCTAGAGCAGCTCTGCTGACCTGGTTCGCACAGTGAGTTAAAAACCTGAGGATAAGTGGCAGGATAGAGTGCGGGGCAGATAAAAAGGACGGCGAGGCTAGAACAATACTGTTGTGTGTTGAGGCAACAAAAGCGAAAAAAAGCAAAGTAAATACCATGCAGCACAAAGTTCTTGATATGCTGAAGCGCTGAAATGTATGTGTCTGCCTTGTATAGTTGCATCGCGCAGTGAAGCGCTGAAATTTATGCGGCACAAAGTTCTTGATATGCAGTAGCGCCGAAATTTGTGTCTGGCTTGTATAGTTGCATCGCGCAGTGAAGCGCTGAAATTTGTGTCTGCCTTGTATAGTTGAATCGTGCAGTGAAACTGAAACCTAAATCAAGGTTGGAGCATTTGACAGCTTACATCGCTAGAGAGGAGACGCCGTGCGCATGCACATCGCCTGTCGAGGCAAGTGCACATGTCCTGTCCCCCTTCGCACACCAAACCGACGACAATAGGTCTCGCCAAGCAGTGCACATGCGCTGCGTGGCTAGGCCAGACTTAACAAGGCGAGCAGCGCGCATGCGCTGCGTCGCTAGGCAAGACCTAAAAACCTGTGAGAGAGACTATCTCATCCTCCATCTCCCCCCGCCAGCCACCCTCCTATGTCCTGCAGTAGCCATGATGTATTGGTAGGCACATTACGTTGTTTTTCTTCTGAGAAGGAACATTTGGCCTCGTTGCTCCCTGAAAATGGTGACAGAAGATTTCCTTCAATTTAGACCTCTGGAAACAGTAATTTGGGAAGCTACATATTAAATCTGAGGAGCAGTGCAACAGTCTGGTAATCAGGAAAATCGCTACATGGTATATCAGCTTAATCACTAGAATAAAGTGTCGTAAAATTATAGGGCGTAATATAATATCCAGATGCGTGTTACTATTTTTTTTATTTATATATAATATATATATATATATATATATATATATATATATATATATATATATATATCCTCATTATCATTCTATATCCTTTTGTGTTTGAGATTGTAGAGCCATGAGGCAATTTTGCTGACCACCGGGATGAGCTGCTTATTGGCATCATAGAAATAACTAGCTCTGTGCAGATGCACAGGACTGAATTCACAAAAGACATGCAACCCCATTTTAACTTTAGCCCATTGGAGTTGCTTTGTGCATAATTTCAGTCCTACAGACTCAGTATTTTATCGATTACTTGTGATTGTGAGTCCTGAGAAATGAAAGCTTTTCTCTTCGCAATTCACCCTGTTCTGATGTGCTCTGCCAATGCTTATATTCTGCATTTTTGCATTTACACAAACCTGTAGTCTTTTCATGTGTAACCTTACTATATTTTGTTATTAATATGATTCTTACTGTGCAGTGAAAACCAGAAAATAAACTGTTATCCACTTTTATTAAAATCCATCTAGTTTTGTAGCAACCCCTTTTCCTTGGTTATTTTATTGTTTCGACTTGAGGTTTATTCCGGACCTAAACGTGGATCCTGCCTGAACCTCATTTCTACCACACTCCAAGGTATACCCTTTAAATCTTTAGCTGCCTTTGCTTGTTCAAGATATATCAACAGGAGAAAACTTGAAGTTGCAATAAACCTTCCTTCCCTTGTCTTTTCCGATTTGTATACAGAAATTTCTATCCAGAAGCTATTTAAATTAGAAATATTTCAAAAGTAAATACTTTCTGCCACGCACCTACAGAAAAATAATGTTGAATATTTACAGATCTTCAATTTGTCAATCATTTATCATACTGTATCCTCCCACCTGCATTTAGTGGGCAGTACCTATAGCCAACCAATAGCTGGAATTTAAACCTTGTGAGCTGGTGGTCAAAAGAAACTTTTCTACTGACATATACCAAAGTGTTAACTTCACTATCCTCTACAAAAGTCTGCTGATTGTAATATGTTGTCCATTTCCTGATGATAATGTGGGTCAATGTGCAGTTCCTGTATTTGATTAAGTAAATGTAACTATTCTACAAATAATTCTGGTGTATCTTGCCAGTATGTTAGCAGGCCACCAGTATACCTAATTAAAAGTATAGCATATCAGTCATATTTACTAAACGTTTAGCATGCAACCCTTTGCTCCTACCAACCAATGTACAGGTTTGCATAGGAGAGACAACGCAGTATTCCTATGGATGTTCCTATTCTCTGCAAGGGATGCCTCTGAGAAAATATATGCAGTGGTAGGGGTAGACCGTAAAGCATTCTTGTGGTTTCAAGTAAGCTAAACGGTCATTACTGTTGAATATAGTATCAGGCATTCAACCCAGGACTTGCATCTTACTTTTATAGAGACAGGGCACATCCGCCTTGGTATGGCAGTAATGTTTGTCCCAAAATACATTAATTGTACCAGATTTCCTATTGTGCAATTCACAAGTGGTAGTATAGTGCTTACAGATTACGAAATCAAGTGAGCCAGAGAGAGAGAGAAACCAGCGAGTGCTCGGTATGGGGCCAGCGAACTGCGAAAGTCAGAAGACTTTACTGACGCACAGCACTGTCGCCATCAGCCAGAGACTGCTTCTTTCTCTTAGAGGCTTATCAGGCAGGAATGTGATAAAAACATCTGGGAAGGGGACAACATGGAATGTTTGCAGCCCATACTGGATCTTGGTCCATCCTATGATTTCACTTTGTCTGTAATGAGGTGTTTTAATATCTCCTCTTGTAGGCAGTCTCCCTGCAATGCGATTTGTCACAGCTGTAGAAATGGAGCAGCCAGATTTCGTGGAGCCTGTCTCCCGGGAGTTTTGGAAGAGGATCTGGTCAACAGTCAGTATCTTTACTCAGTATCTGCACTAATAAAGTCCCACTTGTAGACACCCCTTCCTCTTGTGGTAATTGTAAATAGTGGCTATTTTCTTCTAAGTGTCTTTGCCTGTCTTCAAGCGTCTCACATAGCCTCCCCCCTCTTCTGATGCTTGGAAGGCTGTGCTTAAGATGCCCAACACACACCAGATGTAGTTTAATGTAACCAACTATGTGTAACCTGGTAAGTTAGATGCAACTAATTAAAATAAGAGATGACTCCAAAGTTAGGAAGTTTTGGTATCAATTGTATCCAGACTCCCACCTCTTATCTGTGTATAATTGCTAATCGTGCTTCCATAGTTGTGGTCTATTCCCTACCCCTTCATGACTACTCCTGTCAAAGAACTGACAACATAAAGAAAAAGAAACTTACGGCGGGGTTAGCGTCCCTTTTCAGTTGCATACGTCCTTTGATTAAGCAGTTAACCTAGCCTGGAATGCAAAGTCTCCCATTCTAAGAAGCATCCTGTTAGACCTGACATCCTTGGTGTGGTCTTCTCCCAAACCTTTTGTCTTCTCCCCCCTATTGTCTGGATTTCGTTTTTGTTGGCATCAGGACTCAGTGCACTTTATCACTGCTAACCAGTGCTAAGTGCTGGTGCGCACTCTGTTAAACATGGTAACATTTGCTGGCACATTTACTTAAAAGTCCCTAATAAAGTGGCACAACATGTACCCAGGGCATGTAAATTAAATGCTACTAGTGGGCCTACAGCACTTACTGTGCCAACTACTAAAGTAGCCCTGTACAAGATATCCCAGGCGTAGCATTGCAGCATGCAGTGCTGGTTTAAACTGCCCATTCAACCTGGCAAAAAAAACCCTTATGCCAGGCCTGAACCTTCCTCTTTAATTCATACGAGTCACCCTTAAAGTAGGCCACACCCTAAATTAGGCCCGAACAGTCCACATGTAAGGATGCATTGGATTTAAAAGTAGGACATGTGTTTTTAAGTTTTAAGGGTTCTAGAGGTAAAAACCTCCTACGTTTGTTTTTTTACTACTTTAAGGATAACATTGGATTACCTTATTACAGGTAAAAATGTCATGTTTGGTCTCAAAAGAATTGTAATTTAAAATCCTCTTTATTACGAAAGTCTGATTGTTCTGTCAGAATTCTGAAAATGCCACTTTTAGAAAGTTTGCATTTTCTTACCTTAACTTATTGTATTCCTCTCGGGCGGTGAGTCATAGGGGGACTGGTTGGCAGGCTGGGCCATCCTGCCAGGATGGGTGGGTCAAAGCTGTTCCCTGACCCACTTGGATTTCAAATCTCTCTCTAGCATACTCAAAGGAATTAGACTACTGTGAGCCTAGACTGAGGAAGATGGAAAGGAACTTTCCAGAAGCAGATGGGGGTAGCCTTAAAGTTCCCCCACTTCAAAGGCTCGCACCAGGTATAAATATGGGAACCTCAGACCAACTCTTCAGTTCAGTCCTGGACATGACAATGGAAGGATTGCCCTACTGTTTGAGGACTGCCCTATTTCTTGATTCAGTTGTCTGACCTCCTGTTCTGAACTAGGGAACACAACGGCCAGCGGCCTCCCTGCAACAGCCCAGCGGACTTGCTGCCCCTGGACCTCCCTGAGCCTTGCTGGCATCTGCTATATTGAGTCCCTGATCAGCAAGAGGTGCCTCCCCAGGATCCGGACCCTTGGCTGGCATCAGAGTGCCATCCTCTACAAGGAAAGGAGAAATCCTGATATTTTTCAGTGGGGCTAACTTGGTCCCTGTATCAAGCCCGAGGTCCATCACGGTCTGTCTGAACTTTGTGACTTCCCCTGGTTTAGCACAACCAGATGACGCCGAGTGGCGCTTTGTGGTTTTTAGGCGATATACTTATCTTAAAAATATTTTATTGTGTATCTTCGGTTGTACTGATTGGATTGTTGTCATTTTGGTCTTGTTTTATTCGTTAAAAGTTTCTCTAGTTTTCTAAATTAGTTTGAGATGTTTCTTGTGTTGTGTTTTAACTTTTTCTGTTTGTTTTCTGCATAAATAATTTACACAGTGCCTGACTGTGTTTGTGCCAAGCTACCAGAGGGTTGAGTACAGGTTAATTTAGCCACTTTTGTGGTTCATCCTGACTATGATTGTGGTTGTTGCTTCACCCTGACTAAGATTGTGGTTGTTGCTTGCGAAGGTTTTCCCCCCCAACCGATAACCACATTTCTTCCGCATCACACAATCTGTCAAATGGATGACTCAGAGATGCTCTTACCCCTTGGTTTTCAAAACCTATAAAAATCTCGGGATGGAGTTATTCTGAGAGCCCTACTTGGTTCACCTCAGCTTGATTATATTTGCTCCCCGATCCGTCAGACAAAAAAAGGCAAATTTGTTTTAATGGGTGACGTCTCAACTCATTTTACTTTCTTCCAGACAAAAAGTCTCTTGACGGCGGGAGAGAATCATAATTATGAACTGTTTTCTAGGTGGTCCTTCTTTTCCTTCTATGGGCCATTCTGTACCCCTTTTACATTAAACCTGATATTGGACTAACAGATATGGCAGAACTTTGCTAATTTGACCAAACCATAACTCTGTCTCCCAGCCCCAAATTGACATATCTGCATGAAACATAAGAATCCTGTACTGAGCCTAACCGACTATTGCCTAATCATTAAACAGCACCAAAGTTTTTAGCATATGAAATTTTTTTGGGATGGATCTGACTAAACATGCAACATTTCTACCAAATGTTAGGTGAATTTATCATATCATGGCACATTTATCTGCAAATAAACTGTATACGCCCCCCTGTATATTTTTCCATGGTTTGACTAAAGAACAGAATTTGTCAGGTTGTTTTTGTTTTCTCACCAGCATTCCACATCAAGGTGCACGGTCGATTCTGGAAAGTAAAATTTAATAGCTGACTTGACTTTAAAGCACAGTTGAATTTGAAAGACGTATGATAATTCATTAGACTCTAAATCCAGTCAAGATTGAGTTCCAAAAGAAACTAAAATACTTAACACTGACAAAACACAATCGTTAGAGGAAGGAGAGATATCAGAGGTTAGGAAACGGTTCTTTATGCCAAACTATCAGAATTAATGAAAAGAAGCAAAGATTTGAAGAAGCATTAGCCATTTAAAAAATGCCAAATCCATTTGGTGTTAAAAGATCCAGGGCAGATTTATTTTTTGATGGGCAAAACTGAACAGACTGATTTATTTTGAGAAATAATTGCAGAAAACACGTCTATCTAGATGTGCAGTAGAAAAATGCATCACATTTCATCAATTACGCATGGTTCACTGCCCAATTGCGAACACCTCCGCCTACAAATATTTAGGGGGAATCATCGACGAGGGCGGTCACTTGGCAATCGCAACAACATTAAGGCAGTTAAAAACAAAACTCGCAGGCCCTATCCTTTACCCCCTCCACCGGGTAGCACAAGATAAAATTCTACCCACCATTGCCTATGGCACCGAAACCTGAGGGGCATGGACTTAAAGATTCTGGACACCACCATGGCCAGGGCCTATAGAGTCATGGTTAACATTCCAACTTACCCTCATCATCGCAGATTCGGTTAGAGTTCGGACTAACTAGTCAACTCCTGGCAAGGCTCCTACATTATGTGCTGGCACAAAATTAGGAAATCTCCCCTGAATACATTGAACCACCAGCTTTGGCAAGAACTTTGTAATACATCCAGTTCCCCGGCCAGACAATAATTGGAGGATTCCCTGGCCACCACCGGGCTATCTGACCCATGGGAAACTCAATCACCCACTCTGTCTTCAATCAAGTAGTCAAAAAGGCAATAAAGTAGCTCTCCCTTGTGGAAGGCAAAAGCTGCCTTTTGCCTGGATGACATTGAATGGCTATAAATCACTTGGCATACAGGCATATTTCAATATGGGGTACTCCAGGAAGACAAAAGAAACTATTTGTAAAATACAGGCTAGGAATGCTACCAGCTACTCCACACCTCCCACCATGGCAGAGGGGGCAACTTGCCAACACATGTCGACTATGTGGCAACGGTATTTAGGACATGGAACATTTTATCTGCTCCTGCCCCAGTTTAAAGGAGGAAAGGGTATGTTGACTCAAACCGCATTTTAATGTTTGAGGGATTCGTACCCAGAGACAGGCCGTGATCGCATGCTTCAACTCCAAGGACCCGCAGCTAAACGAGAAACTAGTGAAATTTCTAACACTAGTAGAAGCTAAGCAGCACCTTTCAACTGCATAAATGAGTTTTAACTCACACAATCAAACTTTAAGCCCAGCCGCAAGAAATTCTTCGGGATATGCTCCAGCGCTGCCCACCCTAAAAATAATGAAACACACTGAGCAAGTCGTTGCTAAACTTTGAGACTTTTAAGGCTATTAGAAACCTACTTTTTTTTTTTTTTTTTTTTTAAAACCTTTATTCGGATATTTCAGATACACAGCTATTCAGCCGACAACCCGGAGGTTCGGCAGCTCGTCAATCAACATGTGTAGCCTTCTGTAGCTGTCAAGCAGGAGAGGAAAGAAGGTTTCAATTTTTAAAGTAAAACATAACAAGCAAGGCAATACACATCATGTGTTCGCGTCAGTTCCCACCGATGAGGCGGCCCCATATCCAACATCAGATCAGCCCTCAAGTGTGGAGGGGAGGGAGAGGCAGAGGCACAAACTTTCTATCAGATTTCATCAGCAAAACTCAAGTCGGAAGTGGGGCTAGGGGGAAAGGTGCTCCTCTGGTGGGTCAGTGGCAGGAGGCAGGCAGATGTACCCCCTATACTGGTTCCAACCCCCCCACACCTTATGCCATTTCTTGGGCCTCCCCCGTGCACAATACACTGTTTTCTCCCGAAACATGCACCAGTCCATGTTATCCTTCCATGCATCCAGGGTGGGCGGGCTAGGGGATCCCCACAATCGTGCAATATCCCGCTTGGCCACCATATTACCAAGGGTCACCCATTGAGTCTGCGCAGCATCGTAGTCTGTAGGGCCCCACACGTTCAAAAGACAGCGCCGCGCCTCTGAGTGCAACACAATACCCGTGACCTCCTGCATCACAACGTGAATCTGCTTCCACAATTCCGCAATCACACCACACTCCCATATAATGTGCAGAAAGGTGCCCACCATCCCGCAGCCCCTCTTACACAGCCCGTCCTCGGAGAAACCCATGTGGACCAACCGGGGGCCAGTGACATAGACTCTGTGGAGTATCTTAAGCTGGACCAGCCGCAGCCTGGCGGGGATGGCAACCTCTTTCGGGGAGGAGACAGCGTACTGCCAGTCCTCATCATCCAGCTCAAGACCGTCTCTAGTCCACTGGTCCCGCACCCCCAGGAGGAGATCGGTACGGACGTTCACCAGCTTCTTGTAAATGAGAGAGATTGTGCTCTCCGGCACATGGCCGTCCAAGATCCGGTCCTCCAGCGGAGAGGATTCAGGCACCTTCTCCCCCCCAACGAGGACCGACCGCAGCGCATGGCGCACCTGCGCGTACCGGAAGTATTCCGTGCCCTCTAGCGCATATTCCGTCTGCAGCTCTTTAAACGACTTAATCCGCCCCTTGGCCAGCATGTCTCCCACCCTGGAGATACCAATCAGGTCCCATTTGTCGAAACCCTTAGAATGCCAGAGTTTCCCCAGCATGTCCGAGTCAAACAGCGGAGTGGCCAGTGTGAGTCTATCCTTCCACCCCAGGGAGTTCGTGACTGCCTTCCACACGTGCACCGCCACCCCGGTCGGCCCCGTGAGGGACCCAGCCGGGGCCCTTGAATAAAGTGCTCTATAGTAGCCACCACCCCGCAGCAACCACCGGTCCATAGCGAAGCCGGGGCTAAGCGCAGGACCGTAGACTCCGTGGTTGATCGCGCTCAGTTGGGAGGCCCAATAGTATCTCCGGATGTCGGGAAGCGCGATACCCCCGTCATACCAAGGGAGAGTTAATTTTGCTATCGCTATACGCGGGCGGCCGTCCCACAGCAGCGAACGCTGTAGACTCTCAACCTCCCGAAAGTAACTGGCCGGAACCAGCTCCTGGGTGTTCTGCAGGGCATAGAGAAAACGGGGAAGCGACATCATTTTAAATAGCGCCGCACGACCGAGGAGGGAAAGCGGCAGCCGCCTCCAGCCTGCCACGTCCCGCCGCAGGCGCGCCAACGGAGGGAGCAGGTTTCGCTCATACCGTACCGTGGGGTCGGCCGAAATATAGATCCCAAGATACAGAAAACCCTCCCGGGCGATCTGAATCGGGCAATTCCGCGGGGGAACCGGAGCGTCTCCACACAGGGCGTACAGATATGACTTACCCCAGTTGATGGTGAGCCCCGAGTTCCTCCCGAAGGAAGTCAAGATGTCGCAGACAACTATAAGGGACTTCCGGGGTGAGGTAAGATAGAGCAGAATGTCGTCGGCATAGAGGGAAATGCGGTCCTCGTGGTCGGGGGACCAGCGAATCCCCCTCACGTCTGGGTGCCACCGTATCCATGCCGCTAGCGGCTCAAGGGCGAGAGCGAACAACAGCGGCGAGAGGGGACAACCCTGCCTGGTACCCCTTCCCAAGTCGAAGGGACTGGAGGCTCTCCCGTTAACTGCAACTTTGGCGAGAGGTCCTTCGTATAAGAGCCTCACCCAGCCCACAAATCCGGGCCCGAAGCCGAACTTCGCGAGCGCGGCCCACAAATATGCCCACTCAACCGTGTCGAATGCCATCGTTGCGTCGAGCGCAGCCACCACGGCCGGTTCCCGCATCGTCCCGACCCTTGCGATCACACCATGAATGCGCCTAAGATTCAACGCAGTATTACGATGTGGGATGAATCCAGATTGGTCGGGGTGGATCAGGTCACCGACCACCCTGACTAGCCGATTTGCAAGGATTTTAGCAAGGATCTTCGGCTCAGCATTAAGGAGCGAGATCGGCCTGTATGAACTGCACCTGTTTCTAGGCTTGCCATCTTTATGGATGACCACGATCGTTGCCAGGCGCTGGTCGAGCGGGAGGCACCCCGTCGCCCGCGCCTCCACAAACATGGCTCGTAAATGCGGAGCGATCTTGTCCGGCTGGAGTTTGTAGAGCTCAATGGGCAGACCATTCGGACCCGAGGCCTTGCCCGGACGCAAAGAACGGATCGCCCCCGCAATCTCATCGACCGTGATGTCGCCATCAAGATCGTCCCTGTCCACGTCGGAGAGGCAAGGCAGGGCGAGATCGCGCAGGAGTGCACATGAGTCCTCCACTGGCCTGTCCGACACGGATGTATAGACCGTGTGGAAGTAATCCGCAAAGCACTGGACTATGCCATCCGGCTCCGTGACCGTGACGCCATCCTCCGTCACTAGGTCCGGCACCACTCGATTGACCCTCTCCTTCTTATCCAGCCACGCGATCAATTTCCCGGCCTTGTCCCCGACGTCGTACAGACGGCCCCGCTGTTCCGTACTCAGAGCCTTGGCTGCGTCAGTCGCGAGGGCCCTGTACTCCGATTGCTTAAGGCTCAATTTGTGCAGCACCTCCTCCGTGACCTCCCCCTCCAGGGCCAGCCCTAGGTCTGCGATCTCCGCCTCAAGCTGGGCGACCTCCGCGTCTTTCCGACGCTTGGCCGCTGTAATCAAGGAGAGGGCCTCACCCCTAATCACGGTTTTGAATGCTTCCCACAAGGACACCGCCGACGTGACCGAACCGAGGTTTTCTTGAAAATAACGGTCGATCGCCTTAAGTACCTCACTACGAGTCACAGGGTCTCTAAGATGCCACGGGTTAATTGGGGCCACCCTACCACCCACTCCTCTGGCAACATCCATACAGATCCACACCGGAGAATGGTCAGAAATACCTCGTGCCATGTGCCTGGCCTCAGAGACACGGGAAGCGTGTGCAGCCAGAGTAAGGACATAATCAATTCTGGAGAGACTGCCATGCGCACCTGAGTGGAAAGTGTACTGCCGTTGTGTGGGATGCAACATTCTCCAACAATCAACCAGCCCTAGGGTATCTATGAAATCAGGAAGCCACTTCTGAGCCCCCCCCGAAATCCTCTGCGGGTGCCTGTCAAGCAGGCCTGAGCCGACCGCATTAAAGTCACCACCCACCACCAACACTCCCTCTGGGAGATCCAGTAATGTCCTCTCTAAGTCCGCTAGGGTAGAGGGCTGCAATGCAGGGGGGACATAAACCGACACCAGGACCAGCGTCCCGCCCTCCCACCGTCCCGCTACTGCCGCGAAGCGCCCCCTATCGTCTACAGTAGTGGAGTCAACCTCAAATGGCAGAGAGGACCTGACTAGTATTCCCGCCCCTCTGGAACCCGAGGTGAACCCGGAATGCGCAACAAATTTATAGCCTTTACGATTGAGTGCATGGCACGTGTTGCCAATCAAGTGCGTCTCTTGCAAGAGGACAATATCAGGGGCACATCTCTTCAGAAATTGCAGGACAATCCCACGCTTAATACGATCCCCCAGGCCATTCACATTCCAACTGAGTATTTTGAGCCCCCTACCCCCCATCCCAGCATGTAAGGAGACCACCACCACCCGCGTGGAACCCGACCCGAACCACAGGTGCTTGCATCTTGACGCCTTGCAGAACCAAAAACAACAACAACCCCAACAACAAACCCCACCCACCCCCCACCCTGCACCCCTGCGTAAGCTCTAAAGTGCCCCCCAACTTGCAGTGTGCCTGTCGCCCCTTATAGAACTAGTCTACGGAAAGAACCCCAGAGGAGGAAAAAGCTCCCCTACTGCCCCCGCCACCCCCCGGACTATCAACCTCCCGGAGGGATCGGAGTCATGGTACTTAAGTCCTGGTTCAATGTTCGTCACCAGCACCATCTGCGCCACCAGAGCGTTCCACGCCAGGCCGCCCTTGGGGCAGAGTGTCCAGCCAGTCTCCGACCATGTCGGGTGCCTCAAAAAAGAAAGTTCGCTCTTCGAACACCACCCGCAACCTTGCCGGAAAGAGCATGGCATATTTTAGTCCCATCTCACGCAGTCTTCTCTTGACCGCCATGAAGCCTTGCCGCTGCTTTTGCACCATCTGGGTGAAGTCCGGATAAAAGCTTACAGTAGTGTTCTGGAATGGCAGCGGGCCGGCCACCCGCGATGCTTGTAGTATGGCATCTCGATCCCTGAAATTAAAGATCCGGGCGACAATCGGCCTTGGTGGGGCCCCCACCTTGGGCCTCCCGCCAGGAACTCTATGGGCCCGTTCGACGGTAAAGAACTTGCTAAGGCCTTTGGGTGCCAGATGGTTCACCACCAGGTCCTCCACGAACAGGTCCACCGACTGCTCCTCCGAATTTTCCGGGACCCCAATGATGCGCACGTTGTTGCGCCTTGCACGGCCTTCGAAGTCTTCCAACCGGCGGGCGAAGTGATCATTTGCTGCCCGGAGAGTACGGACTTCCTGCTGGAGGCCGGAGACATCGCCCAGGAGGCCGGCAGTCTTGAGGTCCAAGGACTGAACCCGCTCATTAGTTTTGCCGAGGTCGGCCCGAACCAGATTGACATCAATCGATATGGCATCTACTTTTTGTGCCAGGGTCTCAAATTGCTGCCCAATCGAGGACTTCATCCCTTCGATGGCCCCCATGATGTCCTGCAGGGTTAATTCTGTGGAGGGGGATGCCGCGTCCTTCGAGGCTTCCGACGTCGGGCCTGATCCGCCCGGGGACCCCCTCTGATGGGCATAGCGGTCCATGTTATTAGTCTGGGTGTAGGTGCCCCGCCTGGTGTTCTTGGGCTTCTGTTTTTCGGCGTCCGATCTGGTCGACATCGCAATCTGCCGTGTAGACAATCTCCTGGCCCGTACAGGGTAAATGGGCATGCAACCAGTGGCTGGCGCCGCGCACGCCCCGTCCCGGGCGCCCTGGAGACTGGAAGGCGAAAGCGAAAGTGAAAGTGAATTCCCCTCCCCTCCGCCGACTCTTCCCCAACCAGGCCGCTGTTGTTCAATTAGGGCACGGGCACTGTGCCAACGCAAGTCCCGGGCACCGTGCGGGGAGTAGGCCCCAAACTTCCAGGCGGTATAACTTCGGTCTCCGGTGGGCGATTTCGACCCGGACAGCAGCTCCCGCCTCAGCAGCAGCTCCCCTCCAGTAGTCCGGGCATCAAGTACAGGATAATAGACAGGATAGATGCCGGAGGGAGCGAGGGTCTCGGGAGCTCTAGGCTCACGCGGCCATCTTGATCACGCGCTAAGCTCCTCCCCCAGAAACCTACTTTTAAAATACCTCCTTTTCCTTCTCAACTTCTTCCCTCTATTTCGCTTTCCTCTATTTTCTTAAAAAGTATGAATTTTAAAGTGTATTTTTGTAATGGTTTTAATTAATCAAATAAAATAAATTACTTATTTACTTACTTTCACTGCCCATCTGCAGAAATAAATAGAAATAAGTTTAACTGGAAATGTAGGTGTAATCAGCCCACATTTTGACCAGCATATACCCACATTGGAGCTTAGTTTAATCTTACCAAATTCAGTGTCACTCTTTGCATGAGTTTGTCTTTCAACACAGGGATCTAACAAAGACATTGCTTCTTGGAGCCTTTCAGGACAATTCACTTTTATGTACTTTATTTACATTGTTGATACTAAAAGCAGAAGGAAAATGATTACAAAGGAGACAGGATGAATTCTATTAATCATTGCTGACGTAGACCAGTAAGGCATTGTCCGATCTAATAAAATCAAAAATGCCTATTTGATAACATCAATATATGGATTAAAACACAGTCAAATTGGTGGTATATTTTACTATGCAACTGCCTAGGGATAAATATAATCCACCCGCCACCCACCTGTGTGTCTATATTGTCTGCTTAAATGGTATCGGCCATATTGGTCACATCTGCTGGACTGAGCGACCATGTGTGTAATTGTAAAACTCCGCTGGCCAGAAAACGCAAGCATATCAGAGTTGGCATAAAGCTCAATTTATCTCGTTGCAATATATTAAGCTCAGTTTGCAATGTAAAGTGGGATACCTCTGTTCTGACTAATGGCTAAAGCTATGGCCATATATTTACAGACCATTTAAAAAAAAGTCATGAACATATCCCAGCAGTTATGCAAATGGGTGGTTCAGCCTGTAACTCTGTTATACCATTGAAGTCTCTAAAGACTTGAGTTCAAAATGTTGCCACTGGAAGACATTCCCACAGCAGATGCAGGAAATCGGCCTCTGTGTGTCCCCAACGTATGAAGCTAGCATATGGGCTGCGCTTCAAGCACTCTAACATTCAATCCATCACTTTTTTGTATTTTTCAGCCTGTCGTGTTAAGCAGGTGTGGTCTATAAGCATGGCATATTCTTTATTAAATTCATGTATGAGCTTATCACTCCCAGGGCCCTTACCACTCTGTCTGGTACGGATTGGGTCCTTTACCTCTTCTATGGTGACAGGGTGTGCAAGCCACCTCTCTCTCTCTCTCTCTCTCTATATATATCTATATATCTATATATATATATATATATATATATATATATATATTACCTACTGGCGGTCGCCAGTAGGTAGTTATAGTTAGGACCCCTTTTCCATAGGAAATCCGCAACATTCTATTTTGAATAACTTTGGCGCCGGTCGACGAATCCTCGCGAATTTCTCAAAATAGGTGGGGCGCTACGCTCCGCTCCTACCCTGAAAGTCTCGGGGGGATTCGTCAAGCGGGGGCTGAGATAAAAGGGGGGTCCCAAAACGCGTTTTTCCCATGCATTTTTCCATAGGACCTTTAGACAGGGCTACAGCCCGAACGGCTGAACAGAATTACTAGAAATTTGGCAGAGAGGTAGTCCTCAGGTCAAGGAAGTGCCTTTTGTAGGTTTGGTGTAAATCTGTTCAGTAGATTCTGAGAAAATAGCCTTTAAATCAATATATATATCTGAGCCAGCTTACGGTACGCTTACCGTAAGCTTACCGTACGCGTACGGTGGCGTGCGCGAGCGCGATTCTGATTGGCTCTTAGATCTTAGTAAACATTCGAAACAGCCGAAACCAGGAAGCGGCGGCCGCCATTTTCTCTCTCGCACTGAGAGCTAGGTTATTAAATAAAAACAATAAACATGTAAAGGGGCTGTTTAGACAGCTCCCACACACATAGCCATGTTAATGGAGTACCCAAAGACCCCCCACGGCCAAAAAAGCAATTTTTATTTTTTCGCTAATTTCGCCGATTACGCTTACCGTACGCGTACGGTAAAAAAAGGAAATAAAAAAAACACTATCCACACTCTCCCCACCCCCTGTGCTTTTGGTGGCCGAAGGCCACCAAATGTCCAGGGCTTATTTAAAGGTTGATAAAAACCACAATATTTTAAACAAAAATAATAAAAGAAAAAAGTATCCACACTCTCTCCACCCCGTGTGCAAATGGTGCCCGAAGGGCGCCATTTGTGCATGGCTTATAAAAATTACGAAAAATTAAAATATTACCGTGCACGGAACGAACTGCGTTAAGTGGGCGCGCACGCCACGAATGGCGTAAAGTAACTTAGCATTTAAAAAACCGTACAAATTCACTGAAAAAACCATAGGTTTCACACACGTTATAGTTAGGAATTAGCATTTAAAAAACCTTGCAAATTCACTGAAAAAACCATAGGTTTCACACATGTTATAGTTAGCGGAAATTTTACTGATAAAAAACCAGTGAAATTCCCCCGTTATAGTTAGTGTAGGCAACTATAACTCACGCGACCGCCACCAAGGACTGGACCATGGTAGGACCCTAGCAGCCTGAAAAGTGGCATGTGAAGGGATTACGGTAAAGAACAAATGCAGCATTACATAACGACATCGATCATTAAAGGAAAGAACTTTGGGGCTAACAGCGCACTACGAGAACCAACATGCTTTGAGAGACAACCTACTGAGGCGCCCACCAGGGGGCAAACACCTTAAATAGAGCGAACTTTGGTTATGTGTGCTGTTTAGCCCTGAGATGCCGTCGCTTCCCCCTTTGAAAAAGGTCAATGGTGACCGAAATGCATCAGGAAAAGGAAACGCCAGCGCTGCAAAATGAAATAAAACCCTTTCAACTTTTACCGTAATGTGTGCGGCTCATCTCTCTCTTCAATAGAGAGGCCTGTTTTGATGTTATGCGGCTTGGTCCAGCCTCGAGCAACGCACCTCCGTAAGAGCGCCGAGACTGCCCGAAATTGGACCCTGTTGTTGTTTGCGGAAGCATACAGGGCAGTCGGCAGCCACCAAGGACTGGACCATGGTAGGACCCTAGCAGCCTGAAAAGTGGCATGTGAAGGGATTACGGTAAAGAACAAATGCAGCATTACATAACGACATCGATCATTAAAGGAAAGAACTTTGGGGCTAACAGCGCACTACGAGAACCAACATGCTTTGAGAGACAACCTACTGAGGCGCCCACCAGGGGGCAAACACCTTAAATAGAGCGAACTTTGGTTATGTGTGCTGTTTAGCCCTGAGATGCCGTCGCTTCCCCCTTTGAAAAAGGTCAATGGTGACCGAAATGCATCAGGAAAAGGAAACGCCAGCGCTGCAAAATGAAATAAAACCCTTTCAACTTTTACCGTAATGTGTGCGGCTCATCTCTCTCTTCAATAGAGAGGCCTGTTTTGATGTTATGCGGCTTGGTCCAGCCTCGAGCAACG
The DNA here is from genome assembly GCF_964204655.1 of Triturus cristatus. NCBI lineage: Eukaryota > Metazoa > Chordata > Amphibia > Caudata > Salamandridae > Triturus > Triturus cristatus. The sequence goes on from NC_140590.1 coordinate 1,718,784,059, forward strand.
CACCTCCGTAAGAGCGCCGAGACTGCCCGAAATTGGACCCTGTTGTTGTTTGCGGAAGCATACAGGGCAGTCGGCAGCCACCAAGGACTGGACCATGGTAGGACCCTAGCAGCCTGAAAAGTGGCATGTGAAGGGATTACGGTAAAGAACAAATGCAGCATTACATAACGACATCGATCATTAAAGGAAAGAACTTTGGGGCTAACAGCGCACTACGAGAACCAACATGCTTTGAGAGACAACCTACTGAGGCGCCCACCAGGGGGCAAACACCTTAAATAGAGCGAACTTTGGTTATGTGTGCTGTTTAGCCCTGAGATGCCGTCGCTTCCCCCTTTGAAAAAGGTCAATGGTGACCGAAATGCATCAGGAAAAGGAAACGCCAGCGCTGCAAAATGAAATAAAACCCTTTCAACTTTTACCGTAATGTGTGCGGCTCATCTCTCTCTTCAATAGAGAGGCCTGTTTTGATGTTATGCGGCTTGGTCCAGCCTCGAGCAACGCACCTCCGTAAGAGCGCCGAGACTGCCCGAAATTGGACCCTGTTGTTGTTTGCGGAAGCATACAGGGCAGTCGGCAGCCACCAAGGACTGGACCATGGTAGGACCCTAGCAGCCTGAAAAGTGGCATGTGAAGGGATTACGGTAAAGAACAAATGCAGCATTACATAACGACATCGATCATTAAAGGAAAGAACTTTGGGGCTAACAGCGCACTACGAGAACCAACATGCTTTGAGAGACAACCTACTGAGGCGCCCACCAGGGGGCAAACACCTTAAATAGAGCGAACTTTGGTTATGTGTGCTGTTTAGCCCTGAGATGCCGTCGCTTCCCCCTTTGAAAAAGGTCAATGGTGACCGAAATGCATCAGGAAAAGGAAACGCCAGCGCTGCAAAATGAAATAAAACCCTTTCAACTTTTACCGTAATGTGTGCGGCTCATCTCTCTCTTCAATAGAGAGGCCTGTTTTGATATATATATATATATATATATATATATATATATATATATATATATATATATATATATATATAAGCAACTGTTATGGTGACACCACTGCTAGACACATCTAGAGTAGTGTAATAGTCTACAAAAGCATGCTGAATAGCAATTAAGTCAGAGAAAGTGGTGCACTGGGTGTGTGAATCTCTCTAATGCTTGCCAAAGCCCATGGTTTACGGGTCACGGCATCTAGTGAATTAGCTGAATCCTCCCATTCTCTGTACCTGCGAGCTGCATGGTATTTGCCCATAAAGTGCATTTCTCTATCCACTTCATATAGCATCCACTCTCTTGGCTTAAATTCGCAATTTTTGTCTGATTTCAGGGTTGCTTCTTGGGGGTGGACCGTCATGATAGTATAGATTTGAGAATGGCCACATGTTTCGAGGTATAAATGCATCTGGCATATGCCTTGAAGGCTTTTCAAACTGCACTGAGCCTAGACACCGACGACACATTAATTTGGAAATATATTCTGATATGGCTGTTCTGAGCTCCTCCCAGAAAACCAGATTCAGAAGGACACTAGAAGGAAAGCATCATTGTCTATAGTACTAGTAGTTGGTCGAACAAAGAGTGAAAGTAGCATGGGGGAGTGGTTTGGTAGTCTTGGCCAATAGATTCACATCCATGGTCCATGAGTTGACATCTTGGAGGTTACCCAATAATTATTTTGTGATAGACACTCGTGAACCTACGATCAATATGTATACTCTCGGATTCCAGGATTGTGGGTTTGCTTAATGTCAATCAATTTATAGTGTGTGATAATTTGATGGATCATTTGTGTGGTATTGGAAAGGTGATGGTGGGCCAAGGGCAACCTATTTGGGAGTTTAATACAAGACTGAAATGGGGGCAGTAGGCGGTTTCCTACTGTCTTCCCATAGGCAGCTGAAGCCATAGGGCCCGATTCATGAAGAGGCTCGCGTTTTAGTGTACATGGGGGAGTCTTCACAATTGGGGCGGAATCGCAGCAGGGCGCATGCTCATGCGCCATGCGGAGAATCCACCCCAGTGCGGAGACTTCGCACTCGTAATTCTAATACATTTAAGTTCCTTCGTGTATTGGACCCATATTATTAAACCATTGTATCACAGCGATTTTGCAATCGGTGAGTTTTCACTGGAGCAAACAATCGACTAAGACATCTAGAAACAACGGATCGTGATTTCATGTGTGCTTGACAGACATTGTAATTACTATTGGCACTGAACGCATTGTTTCTCATTTTCCACTTGACTTGAGAGTGATTGGACTTTTGAGGATGGAATGGCTGATTAGTTATTTTTAGGTCGAGCCTATAACAGCGCTTGAGCTGTTCTGGCGAAGACTTTATGTAAGGGCTTTGAGAAATCACTCCAGGGCTTGCACACGCTCCTGCGTGTGCTTTTTGTTTTGTCCCTGGCTCTTGGCCTATGCGTGCGTCTTTTTTACAAAGACAAAAGACACACAATTGATGGACGGAATGAAGAACAAATCAAAACATTCTCCCCCAGTCAAGAGATCTGGGTTAAATCCATCATTCTTTTGCTCACCATGCCACCCCAGCTTAGACCTGGCCATATGCAAATCAGTCTTGACCCTGTGCCTCATGGGAACAGTCCAGCCCGAATTGCCAAAAAACGATGGATTTAGGCCCAGATCTCTCTACTGGGGTGAATGTATGACATTGTTCAGCATTCTGTCCATCAATAGTTCTTTTTGCATTTGTCACCCCGATTGGGACGGGTATGCTCAGACGTGAGTCCCGTGCGCTCCATGCCACTGGAATCAAGCTATCCTGGCTGAAGAGGGGTGAAACCCCGAAACCGGACCTAGGATGATCGTTTCCAGTCCAGGGAGGACCTGGCCTGGCAGTTCGGGCTGGACTGTTCCCATTGGGCACTGGGCCAAGACTGATTTGCATATGGCTGGGTCCAAACTGGAATGGCATGGTGAGCAAAAAAACGATGGATTTAGGCCCACATCTCTGTACTGGGGTGAATGTATGACATTGGTCTGCATTCTGTCCATCAATAGTTCTTTTTGCATTTTTTACAAAGACAGCACACAATTGGACAAAGGCGGGAGTATTGCTCCGCCCATGGCCTATTGGTGGCGGTTACCCGCACGGGCGCCATGTGATTTGAATTATCGTGCACAAATGTGTGCGCGATAATTCAAAACACATGTCAGGTGAAATGGGTGGTTTTGGGCGTTCGATACCCTCTAGTTACTGGTTGTAATAATTTATATCACATAGGTGGAAAAATTAGATTCCAGAATTTACATTTTATCCTGCTTGTTTAGTAAGTGCAATATAAATGTTTCCTCACAATCCTGTAGGGACCCCGCTTGTTTTCAAACCTAGCACTGGGGGCGGAAGGGCCTGCACAGAGAGTATAGGATGAGGTGGAGGGAGGTAGGCAGGCAGGTGCACACGGGAGTGATTGCTCAGCAGACACGTCTAACTACGAAGAGCGCCGGAAGCTGTTCCGATGGTCGCTTTATTAAGTCTTCTCAGCATTTTAAACGCCGGAGTAGATTTTAAGTACTTCGAGTAATAAAGAAAAGGTTTTTACGACCGACATTACGAGCTCTGAGCTGCGCCCGGACATCAGTCGGGGTTATTGGGCATTGATACGATGATAATATTTGGTCAACATGTTTCAAGATTATGCGCTGACCCCCGATCCCCGCGGGGATAGGAACCCGAGCATATGACGCCTGGTGTGCCAACGCTGTCAAGCTCGTAATTAACAGGCTAGAGTACATATGGTGCTCGCTGTGACCATAAATCACTCCTTAACGTAAAAAAAAAAAACGCAGGGACCCATTCAAGGTGTCAGCGTGCATCTTCCCAGCAGATCTCTCTTCATTAATGTTTCATACGCAGCCAAACGTGTTGTAATAAAATGGCCATTAACGTGGGTATATTTATGAGGACATGTCTTTCGTGCAGCTGGAGTTCACCTTTCAAGCCCTCCAAATCCCACCCGGGCTTCTCACCATCCGCGCGGGGACGGCGAGGAGAAGAGGCGGCCGGGCCACTTACCACCTTTATGCTACGATGCTGAGGCGGCACAGGGCCTAGTGGGCACTCTGCATACAACGTGTCAAGGTGCCGAACCCTCAGCGCGACCCCTGTAATACACGCGCTGCACTGCGGGTCTGGTGTAGTCAGTGGTCAAAGTAGGGGAACTGTGGGCTGAGAATCAGAGGGCGGAAAAACCCAAGGATTGGCTCAGTGGGCGGAGCCAGAGGTGTGGCCAGAATGCGCAAACATCCCATTTTTAGGTCTCGCTGAGGCCAGCGCATGCGCTGGCTCGGAGAGACATTTTGTAGTTGGGATTTTTAAAGTGCTGCCTGTGGCCTAAAGCTTGAGTGCACGTGAGCGTGCACGCGCGCAGCCACCAATCACTGTTGCGCGCGCACCACTCACGTGCTTGCCACACAGCGCTCCCGTCCAAGCGATCGCGATCACTTTCGCTTTGATCGCGATCGCTATTACTTTCGTTTCGTGGCCGAATGCTTGTTTAAATTAAAATCAACACACAACTGCTACCTTGCTTTATATTTGGCATATCTTTGGCAGCCGTGTGCTTTTGCTGCCTGTCAATTTTCGCGATCGCTATTACTTTCGTTTCGCGGCCGAATGCTTGTTTAAATTAAAATCAACACACAACTGCTACCTTGCTTTATATTTGGCATATCTTTGGCAGCCGTGTGCTTTTGCTGCCTGTCAATTTTATTTTTTTAATTTTTTTTTTAAACAATTTTTATTGAAAATAAAACCAAACACACAGCAGAGCAATAGTAATGTCACATTCGGTAATCCTATCCCCGGCATGGTATACAAACGGACACTGGAGAGTACAAACCCCGCCCGCATGGACTCCCACCGCCTGTCAAATCCACTAGCACAGCAACCCATAAACGAGCTCACGCATACATCGGGATCGGGGAACCCAGTCCCTACCGCAAGCACCTTTCATCTCAGGGGCCTCAGGTCACCTCGGGCGCCCCAGCTGCATTCAACGCCGCCAGTCTCTCCTTTCTCAGTTCCACAGTGGGAGAAATGCAGATGTCTCCCCGATATTTGTTCCAGCGACCCCACTTAAGATCCCATTTCGTGGGGCACCCTCGACCCTTATAGACTGTTTTCTCCGCCACCATGGCCTGATCCATGTCCGTGGCCCAGGTCCGCAGCTGCGGCACCGTGGCCACCCCCCACTTCTGGGTAATGTTCCTTTTCGCGATGACCCACCCCATGGCCGACCATTCCTGCTCTGGCTGAGTCAGATCCGTGGTGTCCCATATATTGAGGAGGCAGAGCTGGGGAGAGGGGGTCAGGGGCTTGCCAATGGCCCGCGCCATCTGACGGGTGACGGCCTCCCAATAGCGCTGGACGTGGGGGCATGCCCATAGAATATGTAAAAATGTCCCTATCTGGTGACATTGTCGCAAGCAACGCGCATCCGCTCTCTTTCCTAGTTTACAAAGCAATTCAGCGTCAAAATATACACGGTGTAGGATTTTAACCCCTTCTGTGCCACGCCCTTTCCCCCTCCTGTGCCGGGCGTTTTATTAGTGGGTGGAGTTCATGACGAGATAGTCTCGTCATGGGCACAGCGCGACCGTGCTCCATGACGAGACTATCTCGTCATGGGCTCTGAAGAGGTTAAGCTGCACCAGGCGGAGTCGCATTGGGATAGCCACCTCCCTCGGGGAAGCCAACGCCTCCGTCCAGTCCTCGTCCGCCAAGTCCCCCATGTCCGTCTCCCAGCGAGCCCTAACTTTCTGCAATGGATCAGTCCTGTTATTGATCAACTTTTTGTATGTCAGGGAGATCGCCTTGCGGTCCATTGGGTCCAACAGCAGTCGGTCCTCTAGAGGAGAGTAAGCCGGGAGAGGGGCGTCAGCAGGAAGGGCGCCGGCAATAGCGTGACTTATCTGAAGGTAACGAAAGTGCTCCGACGGGGCAAGTTGGAACTTGAGTTGGAGCTCCGCAAACGTCGCCATCCTACCCTTGACCCACACATCTCCCACAGTCGCAATACCAATTAAGTCCCACTTGTCGAACCCTGCGCAGGTACTCAGCCTTCCCAGGGACTCGGGTTCCCAGAGGGGGGTGGCCCTAGTCAACCGCCCCTGCCACCCCATTCGCCGCTGGAGTCTGTGCCATATCTCCACCGTCCGGGCAGTGGGACCAGTGAGACGGAGTTTTTTGTAGTTGGAATACAAAGCCCTATTGTAACCACCCCTCCCCAGGAGCCATCGATCGGTGCGGAAATTGGGGTCATCGTGGGGCCCAAACACCCACTGGTTGATTGCTATCAATTGCAATGCCTGGTAGTAGAGCCACAGGTCTGGCAATCCTATGCCGCCATCATACCACCCCATTGTCAATTTTTGCGTCGCTATCCGAGGCTGTCCTCCATCCCACAACAGGTCTCTAAGGGCAGCGTCGATCTGTAAAAAATACGACTCTGGGATCGGGTGAGGCGCATTTTGTAACGCGTAGAGAAAACGCGGAAGGGCCAGCATCTTAAACAGCGATGCCCGGCCCAATAGTGTGAGGGGCAGCGATTTCCAGTGGACCACATCCGCTTTAAAGCGCCGGAGCGGGCCCAGCAGGTTGTGGTCATAGAACAATGTGGGGTCCAGGGTAACATGGACACCGAGGTACAGGAAGCTCTGCAGCGCCACCGGTATGGTGTATCCTCTGGGGCTAAGGGGAGGGTCGCCCCACAGCGGATACATCTGGGACTTGGACCAGTTAATCTGGTAGCCGGAGTGGGCCCCAAAGATATGGAAGATGTGGAGAACCCGGCGAATAGAGCGGGCCGGGGAGGCCAAATACAGCAAGATATCGTCTGCGTATAAGGATATACGATCTTCGTGTTCTGGCGTCCACTGGAAGCCTCTAATTTCCGGATCACCCCTGATCCAGACCGCGAGGGGCTCCAAGGCCAAAGCAAAGAGGAGCGGCGACAGCGGACAACCCTGCCTCGTTCCCCGGTGTAAGGAGAAGGTGCCCGAACGGTGATTGTTGACCGAGACATGGGCCAGCGGTCGCCGATATAAAAGCCGGATCCAGCCGATCATCCGGGGCCCTAATCCAATCCGGGCCAAGACCGCGAAGAGATACTCCCAAGCCACAGTATCAAACGCCATCTTAGCATCGAGCGCTAGTAGAAGCGCCTCCTCCTGGAGGGTGGCGGCCCGTCCCAGCGCTCCATACACCCGGCGAAGATTTTGCACCGTGTTACGGCCGGGCATGAATCCTGATTGATCCGGGTGGATCAGGGCGGGCAGATAGGGAAGTAATCGATTGGCCAGCACTTTGGCCGACACCTTAGCCTCCACGGTAATTAAGGAGATAGGCCGGTACGACGCGCACTCGTCCGCTGGTTTGCCCGGCTTACGGATAACCACTATTGTGGCAGTGCGAATCTCAGTTGGGAGGGTGCCCGTCTCGTAACACTCATTATACAAGTTCAATAAATGGGGTGCCACCCTCACTGCCATTGATTTCAGGAGTTCTATCAGTAGACCGTTAGGGCCCATTGCCTTTCCGGACCTGGTGTCACGTATGGCCCTCTGTACCTCCTCGAGCGAGAGGTCCGCCTCCAACCCCTCCCTATCCTGCTCCGAGACACCCTGGACGTCCATAGTAGCTAGGAGATCCGGAGCCCACTGCTCCTGCGAGTGTTGCGGTGGGGCGTAGATCCGTTCGAAATACGCCGCGAAGGTCTCGGCGATGTTTCGAGGATCAGTGATCAGTACACCGTCCGGCCCCTTAATCTCCCCGACCCACCTCGCCGCCGCCGCCTCCTTACGTTCCAGCCACGCCAACAATTTCCCCGTACGTTCCCCTAACTCATAAATCCTATGTCTGGTAGCCAGGGCGCGCTGAGTAGCCTCTTCGAGGAGCAGCTGCCGATAATCTAGCCGCTTGACAGTTAGCGTGTGTCGGGTCTCGGGGGACATGTCATGCGAAACCTCTCGCTCAAGGCGAAGTATGTCAGTCTCGAGCTCCCAACCCTACGCCTGCGTTCAGCCCTGTGGCCCACCATCGCAGAGAGTGCCCGTCCCTTAATGACCGCCCCGTAAGCGCCCCAAAGTGTGATCGCCGACGCCACCGACCCAGTGTTTTCTGCAAAATAATTGTCAGTGTCCTGCCTCAGGGAGTCCCTTATATGAGGGATCTTCAATAACCAAGGCTGGATCATAATAGGGCCCGACTGCCTTGCTTCCTGGGCTCCATATGTAGCCGTAACCGGGGAGTGGTCGGATATGCCCCGTGCTAAATACCCCGTCTCAGTGAAGTGGTGGAGGTGTTGTGCTTGGGTGAACAGGTAGTCCAGCGTCGACTGACTGCCATGAACCCCGGACTGGAAAGAATAGAACGTCTCTCGGGGATGCGACCACCTCCAAACATCCACCAGTCCCACGGCGTCAGTAAAGTTACGTAAGTGTGACCCCTGTGGCGCGTCTCGTCGAGGGGGGGCGTGGTCCACGGCGCTGTCTATCGTCAAATTAAAGTCCCCGCCCATCACTAGGACACCCTCGGGTAAGGTCACCAGGAACTTCCCCACGTCTGCTAGGGTCTGACGCTGAAGGCCCGGCGGGGCGTATACTGAAAGCACATTGAACACCCGCCCCTCCCAGCTACCGGAGCAGGCCACATATCTACCCTGGGGTTCTGTCCAAGTAGTGTGAATTACATAGGGGCAGCCCTTACGCAGGAGGATCCCCACTCCCCTGGACCCCGAGGTGAAACCCGAATGCGCAACCATCCGGTATCCCTTTCTGTCTAGGGCCTTGCAGGAGTTGCCAACAAGGTGCGTTTCTTGGAACAGCACCAGGTCAAGGTGATGCCTGTGGATGTAGTGTGTTACTATGCCCCGTTTTAGCTTGTCCCCCAACCCGTTGACGTTCCAAGTCATAAGGTTAAGTCTCCGATTCATTGCCATAAGAGCTCAACAGTAAAGCGATAGGATGCGTGGACTTGCACACCCAGGGGCGCCCTGCCGCCCTGGTGGGATAAAACGCGGCCAGAGTACTACCGGCCTGCACAAGGAAGGAGAAAACGTGACCAATATTCTGGGGGTAAGTGCCCCGCATAACCCTAGCATAGGGCCTGACATTCAGCTCCGCTGGTGAAGAACAATCAAAAACTCCTCCCCAAACCACACAACTCAAACCAAACAGCAACCATAGAAATCTACCCCCCACCCTGCCTCCCTGCACAGCGGGACTAAAACCGCCCGCCACCCCCAACATGCAGAGCGCCTGTCGCCCTCCCCTGAACAACTCGAGGAAACGTGTGCTGCTCCACTCCCTACATCAAGTCTGTCGATACTCAATACCCCGCCACACCCGACCCCCACAGCCCCAACGAGGGAAGTCCCCTGCACAGTTCGGTAGTAGTCACTCAATCAGTCCACGGCCCCCCCATGTCCACCCCACCTTAGCCATGCCTGCTCAAAGACCCATTCTCAGGGGTAAGCCTACATTCAAGAAACAGCTACGCCATAGCGGGAGTGTCCAGGTGAGCTGCCCCCATTCATCAGCAATGGTAGTCTGTCATGTCCATGTAGCCAGGGGTGACTCTTATCGCCCACCCGGAACCCTCCCCTCACCCTCGGCTCAGCGGCCTGAGACCCCCTGCATTGCCACCAGTAGCGCAGCACTGGAGAACAGCCAGGCCACACCAGCCGCACACTCCTTTTCCGCAAACGTAGTCAGTGGTCTCCGGTCGGGCCGGGAGCCTCAGCATCCGATTGTGACGAAGGCCGCCTCCGCCGGCGCCAAACTTCCGCCTTGTCCGCAGCAGACTGTTCCTTTTTTGCCCACCGTACGCCATCCCTCCAGCCAGTCCCAAGCCTCCTCCGGGCGTGCGAAGAACCACGACTTTCCGTCTGCCTCCACACGTAGCTTGGCCGGGAACAGCATAGCATATTTGAGCTCTCGATCACGGAGAGCCTTTTTAACCTCCAGGAAGCTGCGTCTCAGTTTCTGTACCCTTTGCGTGTAATCAGGAAAGAATGTGATGGTGGTGTTCTCAAGCTTAAGTGATGGGGCAGTCCTTGCGGTTTGGAGAATGAGATCCCGGTCGCGGAAGTTGAACACCCGGGCAAGCAACGGACGTGGCGGCGCCCCCGGCCACGGCCGGCCACCCGGTGCTCGATGGGCCCTCTCGATCGTGAAACCTTTGGAAAGTCCACGGGGCTGCAGGTGCTTGAGGACCAGCTCCTCGACATAGAGTTCCGCCGCCAGCCCCTCCGCGCGCTCCGGGACACCAATAATGCGGACGTTGTTGCGTCGCATCCTGCCTTCATAATCGTCCAGCTGCCGAGCAAGTAGATCTTGGGACGCCCGTAGGTCAGTCACCTCGCGCTTCAGGGTGTCGGTGTCGCTATTGAGCTCCTTAGTGATGGTCTCCACTGCACCCACCCGATCGGCGATTTTTCGGACGTCCTCCCGGATCAGCCCCACCTCCGTGGCCACCGTGTCTATGCGTGTTTCCAACGACGCCTTGATTGCCGTGAGTACCTCCATGAGGTCCTTGTTAGTCGGCTCCCCCTTGCCATCTGCGTCCTGCGCCACCGGTCCCTCTCCGCTCCGCTGCTGCTTCCAGGCGAACTCATCCAGTTTCGTCTGCGCAGCTGACTTGCCACTGCGCCCAGTCGCCATAGTCCCTCCGCCGTCGACACTCTCCCTCCTCCAGGCGCAGCCGCTACTCCCTGCCGGCCTGTCGGTTTTCGCAGGCTGCGTTTCAGCCACCAGGACCCTGTGTCCGGGTCCGAATCCTCCGCAGCGGGACCGTGACGGGGGGGGGGGGGGGGTCTCCTCACTCTCTCGCCCAACACTGCCACCGCACCAGGCTCACAGCCCTCCCTTCGGGTCACTAGTCCAGGGAGTCCGGCGCCGCGTCGTCAGGCGAGCCGCCGATCCGTCTTCCACGAAGAGCCAGGCCAGGCCCAGGAGAGTCTCGCACCATCGGGGTCCACCAATCCGCCGCAGGTCACCGCACCCTGCGCCCGCCTGTACGTCGCGCCAGGAGTTGGAGCGATCCCCAGCCTGCCAGGGCCGATGCTCCGGGCGTCTCCAGACGGAGGATTTCCCTCGCGTCAACAGGCACAGCAGTCACCGGGGAGGAACCCGGTCGCCCAGCACCCGGGCCCCACCACAGCAGCGCAGGGGTCCGCTCTCCAGGCCGGGCCCCAGCCACAGGCGGCACCGCCGACAGTCCTCGCTCGCCGGGGAGGGCCCCCACAGTCTCCAGCCACACCCCCAGCTCCAGCCACTATCGCAGGAGGGCGCCGGCACCATCCACGGCCCCACCGCACCTCACCTCCCGGTCCGGGCGCAGTACAGGTCACACACGTGGCCGGAGCTTCAGCGCGGCACACGGAGCCGTCCGGTAGTCGGTCCAGGTCCCTCCGACGTCAGGATGCTCCACAGGGCTGCTCCCCTTCACCATCAGAGGCGCCGCGCCCCACACCGCCGCTGCCGAGAAAGACAGGCCGCAGCTGCGACCTCGCATCCTTTCCGCGCCCAGGCCGGATGCTCCTCCCTCCGCTCGGCCGGCGGCCAGGTCCCGGGAACCGGAGCTCCGTTGCCGTATATGCACCAATCGGGCCCAAACTGCAACGCTGGGTCGGCCGAAGCCTCAGGACCTCCAGGGACCCCACAAAGCATGAGCCGGGAGCAGCGGGTAGGAAAGATCAGGATAGAACGGGAGTGGCGCTGCAGAGCCTCGCTACTGAGCGGCCATTCCCGTCGGCAGCAAGCCATGCCCCCCTGTCAATTTTTTTAACAGAAACAAGCTCCCTTAAAGCTAGCCCTTTCCTGGCAAGCGCTGCACCCAATCCCCATCTAATGCTCCCTGGACGTGCCCACCAAGAGGAGAGGCATATATATGTAATTCACAGAACAATTGGTGGTCGTGTTGACAAGTAACCCTGTAAGTGTTTATATTTCACCTTATCTGTATTTAACCCTCACATGGCAGGCTGGTTGCACACCCATTCACTTTCGGGTTTCTAGCGCAAGATTAATCCAGGATGGGAATTTTGTTTTCAGTTTCCATCATTCTATACGTGCCGCGTAACCTTGCTTTACTTAATATCACCGACGATCCCAGTTTTCATTCACCACGAGGTTTGTGCGCACGCGTTCGGACTCTGGATTCATTCATTTTTCCGTAAGGGTGGGTTATTTATTCCTTAACCCCGATTTCTTTTTCTCTCATTGTTGGCACGTACTGATTTCCTGCAAACTTCTTGCCTGTTCTAGTCGGATTAGGACCTACTCTACTACCGCGATGAGTACAATGAGGGTGACAGGGCTTTGGGGGCTGGGGAAAGTCAGCACTTGCGCTTGGGGGCTGAGGTAATTAAGGGGAATAGCATTGTGGAGAAATGGTTGATCATAGACAGGATCACAGCCTTATGGGTCAGCGGCAACAGTACCGATTATTTCCGTACTCTGCCGCCCTTCATGTACTTTTCCTTTTCCATGCCCGCTCCCTTACCACCCCCCCCTGTTACACGCTCCTCTACCTGTACTATACTAAAGCCCTCCTCACACACTACCACTCCCAGAATGCAGCATTAGGGAAGTTAGCGTTGTGTACCACCCCTAAACCTCTCTGAGAGAAATCATTGGTAGACAAGATCACATGGGTTGAAAGATCGTTTAAATGGAAGTACCACCTTGCAATCAGCGCTTGGCTTACGAAGCTTTTGTGTTTGTGAACCTCGCTGGATCCTTGTCTCCCTGGATATCGTTGGATATCGCCTCGTTACCTTGTCTCCTTGGATATCGCCGGTATAGCGCCTCGTGACCCTGTCTCCCTGGATATCCTGGGAATACCGCCTCGGTATTCCCTGAGGAAGTTCCTGCTTTGCTCAAAGGACGCCGACAACCTTAAGCGCCGAGAGAGGGACTGGAGCCCCTCCCCTCTCGTGAGCGCAGGCGAAGCGCGCTTGCTGCTGACTGCAAGCTCACCGCTCATTACCATCTTCCGTACCTGGTTCTTCTTCGCTGCTAGGATTCTTCAGAGCGGAAAGTCCTTTGACGCACGGAGTCTTCAACAGCTGCTGCCACTGGTACGTTACACGCGCTGATCGCGTGTTCTTTTTTTTTTTTCTTTGCTTTTGAACTTTGTGAACTTTCAGCAGAACAAAACACATTTTTGTTTAGATCTCTATGTTCGTAATCTGTCTCTGGTAACGGTGTCAGATTCCAGGAAAGTAGCTCTTAACTGTTAGCACTTGTATTGCATGTGCATTTCACATTAAGGTATTGTAAGAACTATTCAACATAATGGGTGTAGAAACTTTGACAATGAACTGCTTCCCCCCCCCCCCCCTGAAAAGCAGCCATTTAATTTTGCATTTCAAGTGTATGGCTGCCAACTCTGCTGCACCTGCTTGTGTTGCAGTGTCTGTACCTAGGAAGGTGTATATTCTCTTGCAGTACGCAGTTCTTCTGTTGAATAACAAGTAAATTGATATCACAGTATACGATTTGAATTGGTAAATACTTTTTTTGCGTCTACATTTGCAGTGATAATTGATCTCTGTTGGGTAACTCTCTCCTACTAAAGTATTTCTTAACCTTTTTCCCCTATTCATTCCCCTGAACAAATACCTTTATTTTTAGTGTCATAGCGCGTTAGCCTGTATAAGGTTATACGTTTGTCACCTTTTACTGTATTCAACTCCTACAAAATAGATAGTGCAAAAGCAACTTATTTTGCACATCACTCACTGGTCTTTAAATAGTAACTAACGTGATGATTTTTTTTGCCAATGACCTTAGAATGTTTGCTCATAACAAGCTTTATATGCTTTCACCTGATGCATGCTGGAAATTGTAGTGTGACACAGGCTTTCTTTGGAAACCTCGATTACGCTGAGGGATTTATTTGTATCATAGTACACAGGTTGTACGTGATTGATGGCATGTTAGAAGCATGTTTGCAAACCATTAGCAGTGCTGACAGAACTAACTTGTGGACACAGGTTCCTTTACTGTATCCTGCATGTTGAACTCCCCCGCCTTACAGAAGAAACAGTAAATCTTGTAGCACCCAGGATAATGTGCTACATGCCTAAATACTTATAAGGTCCCAAAGGCAAGATGTCTAGTCTTGATTCCACCTTATACCTCTTTCTTCTACCAACCTGCACTTCTCTTCCAGGGTATCCTCATCAATAGTCATAAGCACTGAATATTCCCGCCCATGAGCGGGGACCCCGGAAATAATAAAATTATATATGTAAAAAGCATACATATATACAGCTCTGTATATGTATAAACATATATCATTTTTTCCAAGCAAATGCAGCTCCCATAAAAGGCTAGGCAATGTAAATATACACATCCAATAACACATATATATATATATATATATATATATATATATATATATAAGGTATAACAATACACCTAAATCTCTTTTTTTTTTTTTTTTTAATGAGGTAAACACTCATGAGAAAGCAAAAAATAAAGAGAACAAACTGTGGAAAAACACAGATGTACAACACATTGCCAGCCTGCAGGCTGCATTGCAATATAATACCATAGAGACTAAAAAGCCCTGTACAGGTAAAAACTGGCACCGTGCCTTTAAGGCAGCCCTGACTTCCATATCCCATCATGCCTCAGGGGTGACAGTTAGGTCAGTTGTTCTTTCCGGCTCCTTCAGTCAGGACCCTGGAATTCAGCTCTCTTCTTTTTTGACTCTTTAGTCAAGAATTATTACTACTTTAAGATTTTTTGGGCTTCTTCTTAGAACTTCTTTGAGGAAGTCTGTATCCTGTGTTTTTCTGACTGACTTTTTTGCTATTTTGTCAGAAAAATGCCTTCTTTATTTGTTCCATGTCCATCTTGTGGAAAAAAGAAGGCGGCTTCAGACACACATGAGGTGTGTATTATCTGTCTGCCGGACTCTCACTCTCCAGCAACTTGCCATCATTGTGAAGACCTTTCCAAAAGGACTTTAAAGGAGAGGGAGAGGATTAGGCTGTATGGCCTAGCAGAACGGTCGACGTCGAAGCAGTTGGTCCCTGTTTGCTCCCCATCGACGTCTGGCTCGGCGTCGAAGACTCCAGCGGCGGGATCGTCGCTGAGAGGTGAGGAGTCAAGGGGAAGTCATGCTGCAAAGAGAAAATCGTCGTCGACTTTAGATTCAGCGTCGAAGCGGATGCGTTCGACGTCGACGGCGTCTAAAAGCTCGGCGTCGAGGACTCGGCGCCATAGTTCAACGTCGAAAAAGCATCTGTCGACGTCAAGAGAAGATCGATCGACGTCTGCACAGAGATATCGTTCGTCGTCGAAAGAAAGACATCGTTCGACGTCGAGGTCGGCGAGACATCATTCGACGTCGCAAGAAGTACGTAGACGATCTCCACAGTCGACGTCGAGACCAAGATCGCCGTCAAGATCAAGATCGCCGTCGAGGAAACATCGTTCGACGGCGAAGAGGCTTTCGACGTCGTCGGAGCATTCGACGTCGAGACAGAAGTCTCCGTCAGGAGTGACGTCGAGGCAGACGCCTCCGTCAGGGCCGACGTCGAGGCAGGAGCCTCCGTCGGAGACGACGTCGAGGCAGAGGCCTCCGTCGGAGTCGACGTCGAGGCAAAGGCCTCCGTCGGAGTCGACGTCGAGGCAGGTGCCTCCGTCGGAGTCGACGTCGAGGCAGGTGCCTCCGTCCTCACAGGTCTCCAAAGCTTTGGTGAGGTACATGAAGCCTCCGTCGAAGATAATCTCGACGTCGAGACAAGAAGCTCGGAGCCTCGAAGATTCGAGTCAAAGATCTCCGGTGATAGGCCTATCACCGTCGAGGCAGCCCTCTGTTGAGGGTACGCAGGAGGTGTCACATATTCGCCTCACGATTCGACCAGTCTCAAGGCGGAAATCTCCTCATAGACTGATATATACGACTCCTGAATCACCGCGTCTCATATCTATCTCGCCTTCAGGATCAGAGGGCTCAGGTTCAAGATCAGAATCACCAGAGCGTGTGCATCAATCTCCAGTACCTGCAAGAGAAAGTTCGCAGGAGGAGGACAATGCTGTACCTCAAAGTCCCGTAAGGGAGATGCCTCAGGACCCTGCTATGCCAGACGCAATAAAGGCATCGCTAACAAGAATAAGGGGCGTGGTATTCCCAGCGACACCGATCAGACCAAGATCTCGAGAAAGAGAATCCCGAAGTCACTCTCGAGCACCAAGAAGGCGATCCAGGTCTCCCTCCCGCAGAAGAGAGTCGACCAGATCAGAGAGAAGGCGCGGTAGGACCCCTTCTACCTCCCCTTCTTCCAGATCATCCAAAAGGGATTATTCACCGACACTCTCGGAGACGCCACCCTCTCGGGTATCTCCGGTAGATGATATTTCTACGTTTCAAGAAGTGTTGTGTAGAGGAGCTACAAAATTAAATATCCCTATGCCGGTTCAGGAGACCACTTCATCCATAATTTTTTAAACTCTTCATGAACGCACAGTGTCACGCCCTTTATTGCCGTTAGTCCCCGGTTTGCTACAACCGGTAATGGATATCTTTCTCACACCAGCAACCACCAAAACGGCGCCGGCGAGAATTCTAAAAAAGTACCGTCCAGCTCCGGAGGATCCTCTATTCCTTAAATCGGATCCTCCACCGGACTCTGTCATCACCGCCGCTGCCAGGAAGACACATGCAGTAGCGGGATCTTCAACGGTACCACCAGATAAGGACAGTAAAACACAAGACTCCTGGGGGAGGAAAGTTTGCGGCTCAGCATCCTCAAGCCTTAAGGTGGCGAGTGCCTCGGCTCTTCTGGGGCGCTATGATAGGTCATTATGGGACTCTCTGCAGAGGTTCATTGACAAAGTTCCATCAGAGGACAGACGGGACTTTGAAGAGATTTTGCATGAGGGGAGTCTGGTTTCTAACCAGATCATAAGTGCAGCGGCAGACGGGGCAACACTGGCAGCGCATGAATATGCACATGGAGTCACAGCCAGAAGATCATCCTGGCTTAGATTGACGGCCTTGAAACCGGAAGCGCAGGCAAGAATTTTAAATCTGCCTTTCTCCGGTAGTTCTCTTTTTGGGTCCCATGCAGACGAAGAAATGGCCCGTATGAAAGCAGAGCTGGAGACCATGAAAGCTGTCGGGCTTGAAAAGAGAAAAGAGTTTCGACGCCGCAAGGGAAATGACAGGCGCAGTTACCAACAGAGGGTTCAAACCCCTCATTGGCAAAAGAACCAGGACCAGCAAGGTCAAAAGAAACAGCAATACCAGTCCCGCAAGCCATCCAGGGGACGAGGTAACAACAGGCAGTCTAATGCTGGAAACAAAGCTCCGGGGAAGCAATGAGAAGCCGCTTCCTCCGATGCTGTCCACCGCTCCGGTGGGAGGAAGTGTTGCACATCCTCTTCCAGAGTGGCAATCCATCACAAAGGACAAGTGGGTACTGAATATACTGCGTCATGGGTACTCGCTTCGTTTCAAAAGTCACCCCCCATCGATTCCTCCTGTCAATTCATCCCAGCATCTAAAGCAGCTCAGAGAAGAGGTAGCGACGCTACTACTCAAATCTGCAATAGAGAAAGTGCCCATAAACCAGAGAGGAAAGGGAGTTTACTCCAGATACTTTCTCATCCAAAAGAGGAGTGTGAAGGTAGAGTTCAGACCCATTTTAGACCTACGGATACTGAACAAGCACATAAGAAAGGAAAAATTTCGCATGCTGGCGCTCCACCAAATATATCCTCTTCTCCGGATGGGCGATTGGATGTGTTCACTGGACCTTCAGGATGCATATTTCCATATTCCCATCCTAAGGAATCATCGAAAATTTCTCAGGTTTGTGGTAGGCAACTCTCACTATCAG
Organism: Triturus cristatus; assembly: GCF_964204655.1. NCBI lineage: Eukaryota > Metazoa > Chordata > Amphibia > Caudata > Salamandridae > Triturus > Triturus cristatus. Next base: position 1,718,801,947 of record NC_140590.1, read on the forward strand.
TTCAAAGTCCTCCCTTTTGGCCTGAAGTCAGCTCCTCGAGTATTCACAAAATGCGTGGCAGTAGTAGCGGCTGCTCTGAGACGCGCAGGAGTCTTCGTCTATCCCTACCTAGACGACTGGCTAATAAAGGGCTCATCACCACAGAATGTGCGGTCACAGCTGTCGCTATGCCTGAACTTATGTCGCAAGTTGGGTCTCAGAGTGAATGTCAAAAAGTCCAATTTTTCACCAACGCAGAGGATCCACTACCTGGGTGCAACTATAGACTCCGTAGTAGGAAAAGTGTTTCCTTCGGAGGAAAGACAGTCATCCATTATGCTAAAAGGCAGACAGATCATAACCAGCAATCTGTCGTCGGCAAGGCGAATCTCATCTCTGCTAGGGGCCATGGCATCCTGCATCTTCCTAGTGCCCAATGCCAGGCTAAGGATGCGTCCTCTCCAGCAAGATCTCGAGGACAAATGGGATCAAAGGAACTCCCTGTGGGAAGAAAAGGTTTGCCTCTCCTCTGCAGCCAAACAGTCAGTCAAGTGGTGGCTGAAGCCAAGGAATCTACAAGTGGGGATCCCCTTCCATCAAGAGCCCCCAATTCAGACCTTAATCACCGACGCATCCCTTCAGGGATGGGGTGCGCATTTTGGGACTCTGCAAACTCAGGGACGGTGGTCCAGCAGCGAGCAGTTGTACCACATCAACATGCTGGAGCTCAGGGCAGTCCACCTAGCCCTCAAAGCGTTCCTGCCTGCGATCACGACGAGTACCATTCTAGTACAGACGGACAATACCACCACAATGTACTACCTGAACAAGCAGGGGGGTACTCGATCCAGAACGCTCTCGCTGGAAGCTCAGTCCCTGTGGCACTGGATCCTAGCAAGGAACATCTCATTGAAAGCGGTGCACCTACCAGGAGAACTCAACGTGCAAGCAGACTTGCTCAGTCGGCATTTTCAAGAACCAGAGGACTGGGTGATCAACGACGAGGTGTTAGAAGACATCTTCGAGGAATGGGGGCGCCCGCAAGTGGACCTCTTCGCGGACGAGCAAAACACAAAATGCCGAGGCTTCGCCTCAAGATACCATCGACCAGGATCCCTAGGGAATGCCCTTTTGATCAATTGGTCAATGACATTTGTGTACGCTTTTCCGCCTCTCCCACTAATTCCCAAGGTGGTGACCAAGCTACAGAATTCATCTGCCAAGATGATCCTCATAGCACCGGACTGGCCGAGGCAGTGGTGGTACACGGATCTCCTACACATGTCGATCCGCCCCCACAAGCGGCTGCCGTGCAGGCCGGACTTGTTATCCAAGATGCAGGGGAAGATTTACCATCCCAGCCTTCCCTCGCTGAGATTAACAGCATGGCTCCTGAAGTCCTCCAGTATGGCCATCTGAACCTCCCTCAAGAGTGTATGTCCATACTGAAGGAAGCCAGGAGGCCTTCGACAAGACACTCCTACTTCTGTAAGTGGAAAAGATTTTATATATGGTGTGCTCAGCATCATTATGATCCCACTAAATGCCAGGAGGATGTAATTTTGCCCTATCTTCTACATTTAGCAAGGGCAGGGTTGAAATTTTCATCCATAAAGGTTCACCTAGCAGCCATAACAGCATACAGGCGTTCGCCTTCACAGCAGTCATTTTTTAAAGTGCAGGTAGTGAAGGATTTCTTGCAAGGACTCAAGAAAGTCTATCCCCCTGTTAGACCTCCCTCTCCTTCCTGGGAGCTAAACTTGGTTCTGTCGAAGCTCATGGGTTCGCCTTTTGAACCTATTCATAAGGCTACCCTACAGCACCTCACATGGAAGACAGCATTTTTAATAGCCATCACTTCAGCACGGAGGGTCAGTGAGATACAGGCCCTCTGTTCTAAAGAACCCTACACAATTTTTCATCTAAATAGGGTGGTGATGAGAACTCATCCTTCGTTCCTACCCAAGGTGGTATCGGAGTTTCATGTAAACCAAGCCATCTCCTTACCAACCTTTTTTCCCAACCCCTCCTCTCCGGCAGAGAGGGCGTTGCATTCTCTAGATGTCAAAAGGGTCCTAAAATTCTACCTAGATAGGACTAAGAATGTCAGGAAATCTGATCAATTGTTTGTGAACTATGGGGTTGTCCGTATGGGCTTTGCTGCATCCAAACGTTCCATTGCTAGGTGGATTGTTTCAAGTATTACATTGGCCTACCAACTGGCTCAGAAACCATTGGGGGCGCGCCCTAAAGCGCATTCGACAAGAGGAAAAGCGGCTACCGCGGCTTTTCTCAATAATGTCCCACTCTCCGAGATCTGCAAGGCAGCTACTTGGAGATCTGTCCACACTTTTACCAGGCATTATTGTCTGGATTCGGACACCAGAGCAGACACTCAAGTAGGACAAGCCTCCTTGAGGAATCTGTTCCATGCATAATCATTTTCATGATTCTCTTTCTCCATGGGTGATACAACCTTAGTTTCATTTGCCTGCAGGTGGAAGGGGAGCTTGCTACTCTATTCAGTGCTTATGACTATTGATGAGGATCCCCTGGAAGAGAAGGGTAAGTTACTTACCTGTAATCCTAGTTCTCTTCCAGGGGTATCCTCATCAAAGTCATAAGCATCCCACCCACCTCCCCAGGCAAATGAGAAGAAGTGTATTATTCATTATGGAAAGGATATATCTTTGTGTTTAGGACTACGGTCCCGCAAAGAACAACTGACCTAACTGTCACCCCTGAGGCATGATGGGATATGGAAGTCAGGGCTGCCTTAAAGGCACGGTGCCAGTTTTTACCTGTACAGGGCTTTTTAGTCTCTATGGTATTATATTGCAATGCAGCCTGCAGGCTGGCAATGTGTTGTACATCTGTGTTTTTCCACAGTTTGTTCTCTTTATTTTTTGCTTTCTCATGAGTGTTTACCTCATTAAAAAAAAAAAAAAAAAAAAAAGAGATTTAGGTGTATTGTTATACCTTTATATATATATATATATATATATATGTGTTATTGGATGTGTATATTTACATTGCCTAGCCTTTTATGGGAGCTGCATTTGCTTGGAAAAAATGATATATGTTTATACATATACAGAGCTGTATATATGTATGCTTTTTACATATATAATTTTATTATTTCCGGGGTCCCCGCACATGGGCGGGAATATTCAGTGCTTATGACTTTGATGAGGATACCCCTGGAAGAGAACTAGGATTACAGGTAAGTAACTTACCCTTCCTGTCTCTTGCTATCTGTTCTTTTTCACCCCCGATTTCCACTGTTTCCTCTCCATCCTGTTTCCTTTCTTCCTCTTTAAATAGGTCTAAAAATATAACTCCACAACAAACAAAAACACAACCTAACTAAAAAAACAGTAATTTACAACCACAAAAGCTCTAACTTTCTTTAATGCAAGACCGATTGCATTGCTAAAGCTTGTTTTAACAAGCATTGGCATAGCCAATAGGTCTCGCCTTTGGGACCTTATAAGTGTTTAACTATGCAACAGTATGTTGTTGCAGGAAGGATATTGTGCTGCATAACTAAATACTTATAAGGCCCCAAAGGCGAGACCTATTGGCTATGCCAATGCTTGTTTAGTATTTGTTTGGCATTTCACTGCCTAGTTTAATCAACCAATGGATACACATGATTATATAAGGTTATAATGAGTTATTGACATTAAAACACATTCACAAAGTGGGATATGCTTCTAATCACAGAATGTCCCAAATACGATATAAAATGTAGAAGCACAAGCCATTTGTCGCCGAGCCATGGAGTTTGTCATCAGCACTTCTCCCTTTTTCCACAACAGCAGTTCAAACATGAATGGCAAAATATCCTAGTTTGCAAATGTTTTCTATATAATTATGGCTCTTCCATATTTGCCTCCTAATGCGAGATCTGTTGCATGATCTGACCATTTAAACTAATAAATTGTTTATAGCTCAAACGTATCAAAAGTTAATAAAAAATTTGAATTGTTTTCCTGTGAGTGGATGGCTTATTGCAAAGGTTGACTGATCACCTTTCTCACTGTTGCATTTGTATGTTACACTGGTACTAATAAGGCAAAATCTTTCCAAAGACTGTTAGCATGTGTACACATGTCAAAATAATAAAATATCAGAAAATATACTGCATTACGCTGCAGCCTTTTTTTTTTAATGCTTAATTTAGTCAACACTGCGACATAATGTTATCCTCCCTTGCTGCATATTTACTTCCAGTGGCCTCACAGCAAGCAGCACATGTTAAAAGTGCTTGTGAATGAAGCAGAGAGACTGTGAAGTTTGCGAACTTAGTTTGGTGTGCGCGCAAATTCTGCATTGCCAATCCCTGGTGAGTTGCAGGTTCTACTTCTGAAACAAGGCCAATGGAGGTACCTATGGGTGAGGGAGACTGGCCTCAAGGGCAGGGCCAGCCTTCGCACTGGTGGTGCCTTGTGCATTAATGTTTGTTATTGCCCCCCAATGACCACCTCTGCCATGGATTCCCTCAATACCACCCTTTAACGGTGCCCCTCAAGTCTCCATAACCACACTCTCTCTGATGCATTTAATTTGATTTACAGCGCCACTCATACCAGTGTATGGTGTCAGAGCACTTTACATCACACACATTACTCAGAGACAATAAATATGTGTGTAAATCACTGTATAGAAAATGTTACATAAGACTAAGGACTACAAGGTGTAGGAGTCACATGACAACCATACTACTAGGCCGAATAGTTTAATAGTGATTGGTGTGGAGAAACACAAACTCAGAATTTAAAACGTAATACCATGGTTGGGGGTTCTCTTTAATAATCAGAATTGATTTCTGTCCAAAAGAAAACTTTTTGCAACATTAGGATAATCAAAGACTGGGGGAAATAATATAACTCTCTAATTTATACCTTGCAGTTTGTATGCAGCTTTTAGATGAAAGTTAATAGCTCACTGTTGTATGTTAGGATTTTGGCTTATAAACTGCCAGTAACAAAAGGATCTCTCTGACAAAAGCAGTAGCCCACTGACCTATTTACATCATGTGCACTTTGTTATCTGTGTAGGAAGGTGGAATCTGACTGCATGGTTGCCCCCACTTTTTTCCTGGTGTTTTGCTGGTTTTCGACTTAGTCTGGCTGGGGTCCTGAATAGCAGGATCCCAGCCAGACTATCTGCTTTCTCCCTTAAATTGATTGCAAGTACTAAAGGGTACCCTCCAGATTGGATTCTGGGGTACCCTTATAAGTCCCTAGTATATAGCATACTATGTACCAAGGGCATAGGTACCCCAGAGGCCTACCAAGGGCTGCAGCATGTATCGTGCCACCCCTGGGAAGCCTTCCAAACCTACACCACAGGTCTGCTATTGCAGCCTGGGTAAGGTGGTGCATGCACCCCTTACTGAGATATAGGTTCACTATGTCTCTCCATATCACTGCACATATAAACCTATCAGTCACCCCTATGGCAGGCCTTAACATTCCTGAAGGCAGGGTGCTGGGTTTCATGTGAGAGGGTGCCCATGCATGAGCAGAGCCCCTCTGCATCTTTCGGAACCTCTATTCCGGAGTTGTTTGTGATGCAGCCAAACCATACACTCTTAAGTGCATTATAACCAAACGGTAAATGCTAAATTTGGGATGGCTACACGGAAACGTGTTGTGTTTGGTGTCAAACACTTTGGAATCATACCTCCACACCAGTAACTGGTGTGAAAGTATGATCCCACCCTTCTAGAGGGAAAGACATGACAGTACCGGTATACCCGGTACCAGCTAACACAGCCCTGGCATCACAAAATGGATGCTGCCAGCCACAGACACGAGTCTGCCCTCCTGCTGCTGGATGCAACTCCGGCAGGGGACAGCTGGACAATAGGTTTCCTGTCACATGGAGGTGTGACCACCTCCCAGACAGGCTTTAATGTATTGGGGCTGGGTGGGTGCACTCCAAGAGTGCTTTGAAGTTCAGCACTGGGTGCACATTTGGTGTCCCTGTGCATAGTCCAGCTCAAACTGGTTGCAGGGGCTACCAGCCCCTGCTCTGGCACAAAACTGGACAAAGGAAATGGGTGTAGCCACCCCTCTTTCCTGACCCTCCCATAGGTAGCTCCCTAGAGTTTGTCCCACCCCTTCCTTGGAAAGGAACCCCTGGCTAAAAGACTTTAGATTACACCTGGACGAAACTCTGATACTGAATCCTGGAACTTCGACGATCTACATTGAACTAAATGAGTGAAGAATCTCCCTTGGAGTAAAGGTGTTACTCCCTGCAAGGCAGGCACCAAAGACACCTCTAACCGGTTTGCATCTCCAAAGCTCCCGCCGGACTCCGAAGAATTTTGCAACACAGGAGGTGGGTTTCCGTGGTCGTAGAGGTTGATCAGTGCGCACAGCAAGTTTGAGGCCCGTGTCCCTTGTGGCGACCGTGCAACACGAACCCCTGGACACCGCGTCACTTTGCAGAAGCATCAGTTTTCCAACGACTCCTGCAGCTGAGCTTTGGGTTACTTGTAGCCCTGACCCCGAGCAGCATTTGCACCAAAAATTGCTCACCTACACTCCACAAGTGTTCCGTGAGCTGGCCCTTTGTGTTTTCTCTCTAGGTCCCGTTGCGATCCCTAGTCCGCCGACTGGTGGGTCCCTGTGAAGGCAACTTTACTTCTGATTGGGCTTACCTGGTTGCTCCAGACGTGCCCTGACTCTCTATTGCTTGGGGAGTCCCCAGAACCTTGCTGGTCAGCACCGAAGCATCTTTTCTCTTCCTGCGTGGGTTGCTGTTGTCAAGGCTTGTTGTGTTCAATCCGAGCACCAACACCGCAGCACTCGACATCCTTTGTGGGACAGCTCGAATCCAGCTCCTGGTTGTTGTCGACGCCTCCTGGTTGTTGTCGACGCCTCCTGGTCCTCGGGGCTACAGAGTCAAGCTTCGCCTTTTCGCACCTGAATCACCCAACATCGTTGGGCATTCGTCTATCGTGCCCCTGGTCACTGGCAAGTGACCCAGACTCTGTCCCCTCTGCTTTCAGGTTCTTCTGATCTTCGATACAGGCTTGCATCACACCGGACACTTTTCTCCTTCCTGACAGCAGCACTTTGCAGCAGATCGCCATTGAAATCCCGACACCATATGACAACTATGCACCCGGCTTCCCTGGGTGAGGTAACTCCAGTACTCCAGTGCTCCCATGGGTGCTGGCCCTAGAACCCCCTAAGACTAAAGGGGTTTGCTCAAAGTCCTCTCCTAAGTGTCCTTAACTTCTAAAATTCCAACAGCGACTTTCCCATAGAATGGTACGAGGCTCGCGCCTGTGTTCTCACACTGCACGCGTCCCCCGTGGGTCTCCTGTGCCACTACCTTGGGGTCCCAGCGATTCTACGTGCTCTAGGCACTGTGTCTAGTCAAGTCGTGGTTCTTCTACCACTTTCTTAATATATGGTTTGGTCCGCCCCTAGGGCCCATTTTATATTGTGCTATTTACTGTCGTTTTAGAACTATATTATTGTGCATCTTGGACTCTAATCTCATAAAGAGATTAGTAGTGAGTGTTTAGAAATAAATACATATATTTTATATATACCTTGTGTGGATCTCCTTTCATTTAGTAATTCAAGAGGTTATAATCTGGTAAACCAAGCTGCTTTACACTCCTTCAAGACTTAGCCTGAAGGCTGCTCTCCATAGCTACCACTAGGATAGCTTTCAATAAAGTTTGTCTTTAAACCTATCATCAATAAGGGTTGTTTGGACTGGTACAAGGTGCCCACCATAACTAGTGGACAGCATATACCAGGCCAACTTCTCACAATCTGCATGGAACATGTTCTTTGCAGTGGGCACATTAAACCTCTGAGCTACCTTTCCATGAATCAAAACTTCCACTAGACAAAATGATCTCTCTCTAGGAAGAACATTAAACACCAGAGTCATCATGACATTTTTATTGTTGCCGAAAAATGCTGGAGGCCAGGAAGGAGGCAGCAAGCGCTTTTAAAACCTTAATATACTTGCAAACATAATGCCTCCACCCAAAGTCAGCACCCGGTGCGCTCACACCGGTTGCACTACCCTAGAGCTAGCCCTTCTCGAGTGTCCTGTGACCTCAGTGACAGAGTCACTGTCGCTCTAGGGTATGATGCTTCATAGGGCCTGTCTGCAAGACTGGAGGGGAACTTTAGTATGGATTGTGGTGGAGAAACCTTGAAGGTTAACCCACACTTGCCACTGCTAGGGTCCACCTGCTGGTGCTAAGACACCAGGGCTTCTAAGGTCTTGCGCAGCCTTCTAAGTTTTAACATAGGAATGTGCTCCCTCAGGAGAGTGGTCAGGTGGACTGGTTATTAAGGCTGAACCTGGTTCCCCAGTTCCAAATTCAGTAGCTCTGGCCATAGTGCCACATCCTCTTCCCCCACTGAACACCATACTGCCCCAATGAGAGAAACTCACGCTGCCTTCAACTACAACCCAATTGCTGCCGGCTATAAACACCTCTATGCGGCTCAATTTAAATGATGCACTAGACAAGAGCAATATGTGGCCTACAAAAAAAAGTAACAACATCCTGGAAAAAGCAAACCCTCATAGGGAATGCAAAATTTTGCAAACCATGTGAAATGTAAGCAGGAACAACATGGTTACCTTAACGCGTTTACACTCACTATTCAGAAATCAGTGAGTGCTTATGCCTGAAAAGTTTAGAACATGACTACAGGGCCCTGAATGGAGCCATTTCAATGTCCATTGCTTATATCCTTACAAAACGTAAGCAGGATGGTAAAAAGACCACATTCCTGGACGCAGAGTCGCAGTACACATTTTGTTATTCCAATCCACACTTTGCAGGACCTCCAGGATTGGTGCACTAGTTGCAAGCCCAGGGAAAACAAAGACAAGAAAACAAAAATAGCGCTTTAAACAAAAATAGCGCTTCACTGGCAAACTCTGTAAAAGTGTTGTTAATGTGTTTGGGTGTAAATAAAATCAATCTGGCCAGTTAGCTACCACTCTCTTACTTTATGTAGTTATTTCTCATATTTTTTACCTTTTATTCCAGATGCTGCACTTTGGAATTTAAAATACGACATTTCCAGCAAAAATGTTTTTCTTTTTGGATCCATTTCACAGGGGAGCAAATAAAAGAAAGGAGAGGAAAGAGAGTGAGAACCCCGTCTTGAAGTCACGGTTTTCAGTAAGAGAAGAACTGCTAGACAGAAAGAGAGGGAAGAAGGAAAGAGTGGGGGGCAGCTGAAGCGGCAGAGCAGAAGTGGACACTGTATTTTTCTTCTCTGAGCGAGAAGGAAAAGACAGAGTCCTGTTACTTCTCTGCCGTCCGTCCTCGAACACCAGGAACACGCCAGGAACTCCGAGCTTTATTTATAGGTGATGGCGACTTCTTGCGTCCCGGGACGCATTTTCAAAATAAAAAAGTAGGGGAACGGAATACCTGGAATTGAAGTAGGGGCACGCTGTGCCCTGCCGATTTCCCCCCCCCCCCCCCCCCCCCCCCCCTTTCGACCACTGGGTGTAGTCCATCCCTCATTACCAGTGCACTGAAAGAAGGCGCGTGGAGGAGGACAGCTGCCAATCGTATGGTACCAGAATATCTCGTTTTAAATAAGGAGATGCAAAAATGTCACTTACAGAATGGCAAAACATGTCGAAGTTAGGTATATGTAGGTAAGTATAGGTTTACTCTACTAATCACCAAATATATCTCATACCCACTCGCATACCCGAACAAAAACACTGATACCCGTACAAACACTGACACCCATACAGACACTCACACCCCCTCTAACACCCAAACTCTCACACCCACTCTCATACCCATATACATACTCTCACACCCACTCTTACACTCATACAGACCGTTTCACATTCGGTCACACACACAGTGTCACACCCACTCACATACCCATACATACACTCACGGTGAACAACCTTTACAACGCAACTATTACAACGCACTACACTTACAACGCAATTTTTACAACGCAACATCCACTACAACGCATTCCATTACATCGCATGACACTACAACGCATTTTTAAAAACTACCTTTACAACGCATTCCATTACATCGCATACTACCTTTACAACGCATACCATTACAACGCATAATATTACATTGCATTTAAGGTAAGTATTGGATAGTATAGGGGTAAAAATTACTATTCTTACTCCAGGGGGTGCAACAGTAGGGTAAGTATTGGATAGTATAGGGGTAAAACCCCTACACTATCCAACACTTACCCTACTGTTGCACCCCCTGGAGTTAGAATAGTAATTTTTACCCCTATACTATCCAACACTTACCCTACTGTTGCACCCCCTGGAGTAAGAATAGTAATGTTTACCCCTATACTACCCAATACTTACCTTAAATGCAATGTAATATTATGCGTTGTAATGGTATGAGTTGTAAAGGTAGTATGCGATGTAATGGAATGCGTTGTAAAGGTAGTTTTTAAAAATGCGTTGTAGTGTCATGCGATGTAATGGAATGCGTTGTAGTGGATGTTGCGTTGTCAAAATTGCGTTGTAATTGAATGCCTTGTAAAAGTATGCGTTGTAACGTCATACATCCTACACTCACACCCACTCTTACCCTATCAGGGGCAAGATGTGAGAATTTGCTCTGCGAACGCTAAGTTAACTTCATCCACCTTTGAATATTGTTACAGCTGCACCAGTGGCCTTTTAACCGATGTGGTCAACGGTTGTGTTGAATACTGATCTCCCTCCTTGCCCTGCTCATCATTTGCTATCAGGCTTGTTAAGCACCTTTGATACTCAACAACTGCTATAAAGCCACCTGTGTAGGGATAACTCAGTAACTTGCACATTTTTGGATTTTGTATTCGCCTTCAAGAAGTAAATATACTCCATAAAACACTAAAACTTTGAAATATATGTGAATGGCATCTAGGTAAACAAGCATTGGCATAGCCAATAGGTCTCGCCTTTGGGACCATATAAGTATTAAGTTATGCAGCACAATATCCTTACTGCAACAACATTAACTGTTGCATGGCTAAACACTTATTAGGTCCCAAAGGTGAGACCTATTGGCTATGCCAATGCTTGTTCTTCATTGGTTTTACAAAGTCCAGTGCGCTCTGAACATCGTTGCAACCCCCTTCCCCTCCCACAGTCTACCTTACCCAGGTAGCAGAGACACTATCTCGAAAAATGTACTACCACTAAAAATTGCAACAAAACAAAATTTCTTTTACAACTCTGCCTGTTTCTAAAAGGTGGCAAGAGGGTGATCTTATCACAGCAAGTCTTTTCTTGATGCAGTTTCTAGGGATAAAACGCAAACTTTCTTCCACTGCACCTATTTCATATTTTTGCCCAAAAAAGAAGCAAATCATTTGCTACATTTTTGCCATTTTACGGTTCCTTTCAGGGGAATTCAGAAACCCTGGATATCTTTAGAATACCCACTGTTGGTCCTCCCTGCAATGTCACGCTCAAACCTTTTGCCTTCAGTCCTCCTGTTTTCTGAGTTAGTTCTTGTTGCCATTAGGACTCTGCACTTCACCACTGCTAACCAGTGTTAAATTACTTGTTCTCTCTCCCTAAAACATGGTAAAGTTGGCCTGCACCTGATTGGCACATTTAATTTACTTGTAAATCCCTAGTACATAGCACTACATGTACCCAGGGGACTGTACATTAAATGATGTTCTATCCATTAAAATAGCGTTTTCAAACATGTCTCGGGCCTGCCATTGCAGCTTATAGTGCAGTATTAAACTATCATTTTTACCTGGCAAAATAAACCTATTAACATGCCGAACACTGTTTTTTAATACTTATAAGTCCACCCCTAAGGTAGGCCCTAAATGCCCACAGGGCAGGGTGGATGATATTTAAAAAGTAGGACATGAGGGTTTGTTTTACATGTGCTGGTGGTGAAAAACTCTTAAGGTCGTTTTTCACTGGTGTACGGTCTGTCTATCCCATTGACTACCATTGGATTACCTTTTACATTTAATAAGTCCTAATTTTGGATTGGGAACAGGTAGGGAGATGCTGTTTAGATCCTAATGGATTGCAATTTAAAATTCTCTTTAATGGAAAAGTCGGATGTTAGATCACAACTTTGAAAATGGTACTTTTAGAAAGTTGGTATTTTTGTACCCAAAATTTCTAAGGCCTGTATGAGTTTCCAGTGGCCTGGGCCTGTCATTGGCTATTAGGAATGTGTATTTGGCCCAGTGAACAATAGGGGACTATGTGTGGGCAGGATGGGCCATCCTTCCAGAATGGTTGGTGAAGAGCTGTGCCCTGCCTGTTTCTACTTCAAAAGGCTTGCATCCAACACTCAAAGGAACCTGACACTAGCTTTTTGTCACCACTGACATTTTGTAACCTTGACAGGGGAAAAGGTCTTTCCAAACCAGGTGTGGGTGTAGTATAGGGAATCCCTCCACTTCAAAGGGTGGTACCAACTATAAATTCTGGACCTCCAGCGCCACTCATCAGTACACTGAAGGATTTCCCTGCTGCTACCAGAAGACTGCCCTGCTGCTTGAGATCTGCCTCACTCTTTCAGAAGGAAGATTAGACCTTCATTACAGGCTAACCTGAGTGACTCAGAGTTCAGTTGCCCGACCTACTGTCTGAGCTACAGAGACCCAACAATCTCGATATGCCTCCCTGCAGCTGACCTGTTGCACTGGATCTGCAACTGGACCTGCCCTTAGCCCTGCTGCTGGTCTCTGTTGGATTGAGTCGTGATCATCAAGATGTGCCCAGGTCCTGGACCCTTGGCTGAAATCAGAGTGCCTCCACAAGAAAATAGATGAAAATCCTAACGCGTGAGCTCTTCGCAGTTCCCGACGTGCTCTTCCTGCCGAAAGCCTCCTCTTTGCAGCCTCCTCCAATGCAAACGGAGCTCTTCTGCCAGACTTGTGAAGGTAACGCTTCAGCAGAACTAACCTGGTCTCTGTACCCTGGCCCACGCTCCATAGCAGGCAGTGTGAACTTGTGACTCCCCCTCTGTCTTTTGCCACCAGAAACCCGTGAGTGTTGCTTTTTGATTCTAGGTGCTATTTTTGCCGAAAATTATAAAATTGAATATTTCCAGTTCTTTTGATTTGATTGTTGCCGTTCTGATGTCATTTATTTATTAAAATGTGTACGAAGCGGCCTCTTTATATAGTGGACCAAAAAGAAGTACACTGTGTAAAGGTCGAGGAAAACCCTAAAGGAATTACAGAGGCACAACTGACACCCCAAATGCTCTCTTTTGTGGTAGTGTGGGTGAGCAGTTAGATATATCAGAGAGTAATGCTAAGCATTTTTTGTAAACACAAAGGCAGTAAGTGAGACCCACACTCAATAAAAAAATCTGACAGCAATTTATAAAAATAACATATTTTATATATTTTTAGACACCGAGAACTTTGTTATTAGTCCTTCATGGTAATGTTAAGCTATCGAGAAAACATACTTATACATATGGTCATTTAACAACTTAAGAGACCCTTCTCCTGGACTTAAGGTGAGAATGGGGCAAGCTCAGAGGCAGCCCCAACAGGTCACCTCAGGAGTCTCGGTGGTGTCCTGGTGCAGAGGGGCATTTCAGCATTGGGTTTGTGGTAATGAGTCTTTTGTGGTAATGTTAAGCTACTGGGCTCGGGTGAATTGGTCGTTTGAGGTGTCTGGTTTGTCACAGCTGGAGACACCCTTGGTAGAGGGGGACTGCACAATGAGGGTGCAGGCGATGCCAGAGTCCAGTCTTGGCAACCCCAAAGTGGGGATCAGCTCTAAAGGGCCTATGACGACGATGGCATTGTTATGCCTTTTCAACTTTGGCAGCAGGGCACAGGTGCGGTAGTGGTTTGCAGTGTTGGGTTCTTAACGTTCCGGAGTCCTTGCAGTTCTTTTTGGGTGCCTGCAGGATGCAAGGAAGTAGCTCCACTACTACACGGGAGACCCTGGCTCTTTCTTGAAGTCAGGCAGTCCTCCCAGGCTTTTGTAGGCCCAGCAGCTGCAGGACGAGTCGACTTTGGCACGATTGTCAGGAACGGTAGGCAGGCAGTCGCTGCTCCTCAGTCCTTCCATTTCGTGGCTCTTCGGTGTCCTCCTTCTTAGGTCACCAGGAATCTGATTTCCTGGTGCATGGGGCTTCCCTAAATCCTAGATTTAAAGGCTTTAGGGGAGTGCAGGGTAGTAGCCAATACGCTACCTACACCTGGGGTCACTACGCTCCTTATATGACCACTTCAGAAGGAAGTGGGCATAACCCCGTCCTCACCAAGATGGCAGAATCCTAATTTTTGTATCCACATCAGGTAGCCCTCCTTAGAGGTAGAACTAGCCTAAGAGTGAACACACCTGTCTGACTACTAATTTTACTGCCTGTCCTGGGGCCAGATGGGCCGAGGCCAGGAGCTTGCTTGTCCCCCATCTGAGGAGGCCATGGATCACATATCAAAGGCTGCCTCGATATGTTGATTTACCTCCTTCCTGGAGGGGGAGGTGATAACACCTCTCTCCAGAGCAGGGATTATTCCTGACCTCCTGAGAGCGTGGGCTTTCACACCTGAGGGTCAGAAATTCTTCTGTGGTGGCAGGCTTGACAGGACCAGTCAGTCATTACACTAGATGGCTTGTAGGGTTCAGGGGGTACCTCTAGAGTACTGTCTGGGTGCATGTATTAATACATCGTTAACTGGAATCAGTGTGGGTTTATTAGTACGAGGTGTTTGATACTAAACACCATAGGTTTCAGTGAAGCCATTATGGAGCTGGGAAACTCGTTTTGACCAGTGCATACCTTAAGATAGCTTTTCTGATCACTTGTACTGTCAGTAATTGGATTGGCCAGCACGGGGGCATATGTGCTCATGCAGATATACCCTCGCATGCAATATAATGCACCCTGCCTTAGGGCTGTAAGGCCTGCTGTAGGGGTGACTTACAAATATTGCATGCAGTGTTTGGAGACATGGCACACACGTGTGTGCTTTGTGTGCCATGTTGTGTTTTCACTTTTTAGTGCACCTTGTTATGCAGCCTGCATTGGGAATCTGTATGAGTTTAGTGCTGGGTCCCCTAGAGTGGCACAAGATATGCTTCAGCCATTAAGTTCCCTCTTTACTACCTGTGCCCTATGTACAATAGGTACCACTTACTAGGGACTTACAGAGGTGCTAAAAACGTTGTCACTTGAGGAATCGTGACCAGTTGTCTTGTTAGCAGGAACCCAGTGCACTTCAGTTAAAGTTGAATCAAATACCAGGCAAAATGTGTTGGAGGGGGGAGGGGGGTACTTCAACAGAAACCCAGTTTCCTACAAAATGTTTCTTATTTTTCTAAATTGGTTTTGGATTTCTGTTGTGTTTTCACTTTATTACTGTTTCTGTGCTACATAAATACTTTATACTCTATGCTAAGCCTGACTGTCTTGTGCCAAGCTACCGGAGGTTAAGCACAAGTTAATTAGGTGACTTTTGTGGTTCACCCTGACTAGGGTTGTGGTTGTTGCCTGAGTAGGACTTCCACCCTCTCAACAAATACCCTAATTACGTAATCCAACATATGAGAAAAGGGACATTAATTGTGCCTGGATACCCTTTTATGAAAAAAGTTAGTGAAGCATGTGGCCAATCTGCCCCAAACCTAAGAAAAAATGGGTTAGCACTTTGGGGCAAACCTTAGCACTTAAGAAGTTAAACCTAATACATTGTGGATACTGTATAGCGTTTTAAAAGAAACTACAGTAAACCCAAAAAACTACAAAGCTGAACAAAGGAAGATATTGTAGCAAGGGGCAAAAGATTCACTCTTGAAAGATGCAAAATTAACGTACCATTACAAGACACAGGAGTGTACTCACTATAGTTCTTGTATCCCAAACAAGACCTAACTCTACAACCAATATTAGAGCTTCAATTTTTAAACGGCTTTTTCAGGGTACAGCAGTTAAAAACGACTACTCTTTAATATGTGATTCTCCTGCTTCCTGGCGACAATAGACCTCCAAGATGCGTACATCAATGCATTAACATTTCTTAATAATTGTAATAAAGATAACATTTTATAAATTCAAGGTTCTACCCTTCAGCATAAAATCAGTGCTAAGAGCCTCCACAAATTCCCTTATGATACTTGTGGCCTTTTAAAAATGCGAAACGATTCGTGTTAATCCTTATCTTGGGGACTGGCTGGTAAAGGTGAGTTTGTTTTCAGCAGTGCCTAAAAGACATGAATGCTGTAGTGGATACTGTTTTTTATTTGGGGTTCACAGTCAACATAAATAAATTGCCTCCATCTGCAGAGAGGATAAAGACCTTCCTGGGGGCAGCAGTAGACCCCACGATGTGTATTGCCAAGCCAATAATGAGGAGAGTGAGGACACTGCAAGAATGTATTCGCCCTTACTAGAAGTCAGTCTCTGACAGTAAGTACGGCAATGAAGTTGTTAGATGATAGCATCATGTATTCAATCCATTGCAGAAATGCATGACTGCAAATGAGATCAACCCAAGAATGATTAAAAGTCAGTGGTCACAAAATCGGGGACACAGAGATCAACTGGTTGTAACAAACAGTCTTCAAAAAGAGACTGGTGTGAAATCAAGAAAAAAGGAAACACTATTTCAGACACTTATTCCTCAAGCCTTCATAACAAGAGATGCATCACATCCAGGATATGGTAAATACATGGACAACCTAAAGATCAGGGGATAATGGTCAGAAGCAGATGCTGTAAAACAAATTATTTAGAGCTCAAATCTTTCGTCATTGCAAAAAGCCTTTAGATGCAATGTTCAAAACAGCCGTGCAAGTACTCCTCGACAGCACCAGTACAATGTTTTATCTCCACAAACTGGGGGGGGGGGGCGGGGGGGGGGACTAGCATCCTTCCCACTGTCGAAACACAGGAGATATGGAATTGGACAAGTTCTCAGTATATAATACTAATAACATTTCATGTACCAGGTGTAGAAAAGGTTCAGTCAGGAAGGTGGGCATGACAAAAATGTGAATTGAAGCAAGATTTGCAAAACCACATCTAAGATTGATTGGGGAAATCAGACCTGGACCTAGTCATAACACAAACACGCAAAATGCCTAAGCTTCACATCCAGAAACTACCATCGTCAGTCAGAGGAGAATGCAGTGTTGATAAGCTGGTATGAGAAATGTGCTTGTGGTTTTCCTTCAATACCCCTGGAACAACCAGTAATAAATAAATCCTGAACATCGAAAATTGTGTTAATTTTGGAAGCATCCTGGTGGCAATGACAGATATGATATTCACATCTTATTTAAATGCCTCAACACAACAATATTAAGCTACCGCCACACCAAGACCTGTTGACAATATGAAACGCAACAGTCAAATACTCCATCTGATGCCACAAACTCTACACTGGGAATTTTGACTTCTGAGATCATATTTTGGGTTTTAATCTGCAAGTTAATTGCATGAATATTTTTAAGAAGGGAAGAAACCAATCAACTAGGAAGTAATATTAGCCAGACTGGTTTAGTTGTTATAACTGGTGCATGCAAAATTACCATTTACAGTAGTTAACTAGTGAAACAGTAATAATACCAAACTTAACTTAATTCCTAGATGCTGGACTCTATTATACATCCATAAGGTTACATCTCTCTGCAACCGTGGCATATATGAAGGGAATGCGGAAAAGCAAATGATGTGAGTACCAATTATTGAATGACTTTTTGAAGTGACAGAAAAGGTTTTATGTCCCCCCACATCGAGGACAGCACGTCAGTGTAATTAAAATCAAGTTCTGGCTGCGTTAATGAATCCGCCTTTTGAACCTATTAACTTTATTTCCTTACATTAAAACAACCTTTTTAGTAGCAATCACTTCATAGAGAAGAGTTAGTGAAGTGCAGGCTATAACAACTGAAACCCTTATTTGATTGTTCACAAGATAGGAATGAGAACAAGCTCATAATTTGTACCTTAAACAGTGTCTCAAGGTAGTCAACAGTTACTGAAGCAAACTCCACCTAAAGCAGCAGAATGAGCTTTGCATGCATTAGATGTGAGAAGCACTGCAAAATATATTAAAAGACTCAAAACATTTGAACAATTACTCATTTTGTTTATAGCTCATGTCCCATAGTACTTGGAGATCCATTTACCAAAGGCACTGGTAATAGTGATTGAACTGGTGATAGTTTGTACAATCCACCTGTGCTATAAATTAGAAACAAAACACCAGAAATTAAAGCAAACGTGCATGCTACAAATAAGAAGGGAGCTACCTTAGCTTTTGTTTGCAATGATCAATAAAGATCATTTGTCATGCTGCAACGTGGTATACAAACTACAGGTTTACCAAACCTTACCACATGGGCATTTGCAAGCAAACAAATAAATAACTGTTAGTCAATGCATTTTAAAGCAGTTATTTAGCACATTTTCCTAATCAAACTACCCTCTGCCAAAAGAGGATGATACACAAGGTGTGCAGGGTATAGTATTCTAGAAACAATTTCAAATTGCAAAATATGCCAGTTACCTGTAAATATGACTTTACAGCTTGAAACTCTTCTAGATTCCCATGCAACCCTCCTACCGACCTGGTATTGGAGGGGGTACATTTAAGAAAAAAATCTAAATTTGCAGTCATTGGGGTGATTTTATGGTCCACGTCAAAGTGAATTATATGACCCTTCTCAAGTTTGTGGCTGTTGTAGTAAATAATGTAAATCTAGTAAAAGTTCAAGCTACAAAACTAAATTTACAGATGAGTAACGGGTATCTTAGGTTTGTAAAGCAAATGAATGTGCCTTAGGTTTGTATTTCAGTTGTGATTTCATGACCAGAAAATTGGCTCTGTAGTTTGAAGTAAATATTTCATAGAACGTTTTTGGTCTTACTAACAAGACGAGAGACTTGGGGCTGTCACCCAGAATTGGTGAGTTTTAGGACATTCATTAAAACAGGAGGGAACCCTATCTTGATCTCATGCGTTAGTCCCAAGAAAGAACTCTTCTGCCAGACGTATAACAATATTATTGAGTGGTTGAACTATGTTGTCAACCATTGGATTCATCTTCCATTGCTGGAACCAGCCTACCGCCACAAGAGACATGTCCTGCAACCGGTAGGCTACCTCAGAGCCATCTACGGCGCCCAACCTCGCAAACCCCTCCCCTATCCAACGGCAGTCACACTCGCCCTATGGCGCATGGCACTTAATGCCCTGGGTTGGCATGGCAGGATTACTCAGGCCACGCCCCTCTTGGGCACTGCACAACTGAGTACTCTGGGGTCACACCCAGGTTTTGATAACTGGGACCTTATAGGACTTTGTAAGGTGGGGGACCTCTGGACGTATGGAAAAGTTGTCCCATTTGCTGCGCATCAAGATCACCGATCGCCCACTGAAACCTGTCACTATCTACAAATTTGGCATGGCCTGCAAAAGGCTCTGCCGAGAGGAGAGGGATTTCTGAATCCTCACTATTAGAAAGATTATTGACTGCTTATATGCCTAGCAAAGCGATCCCCTTCACCTATTGCAAGTTAGTTAATAATTCCCCAGATGCCCTAGGACGTCTCCATGAACATTGGGAGAGGGATCTTGAAGGTGTAGATGAATGACATGAAGCGTTGGCATCCCCAGAGAGGTGGCCATTCGCTCTAGATTCCGTCTGGTGCAACTAAAGATTCTACACAGATCCTACTATGCATGCACAACTGTGGTCAAAATTGGGATGGCTGCATCTCATTGTGGGTATGTAGGTACATTTTTCCATATGATCTGGGAGTGCCCGGCCATTCAGTATTATTGGAAAGCGGTCAGCCGTTGCTTAAACGGGAGGAGGGCTGTTCTGCAAAGTGGTGCCTTCTGAACATCTGGGAGGCCACTGACCTCACCAGCTTTGGATCAACTATGGATGACAACCGCAATGGACCGCACTCCGCTAGCCCCTCCTCCGGGTCGCCCCAAGGGAAGCTGGTACATGAAGTTCTTGAGTGGTTCACCCCAGTGGGTGCATTAAGTACTTGTTGAACTGATGATCTCTAGACCCGATACATGTCCCGGGTTTTAAAATATTGCCCGAGACATGGCTCGGGTTTCGGGATAACTTCCCTCCTCAGTAGAGAAAATAGTTAGGGGTGGAAGAGAGGGCCGCCAAGCAACCGTCAAGGGCCTCAGTGCCCGCACAGGCACGCAGGTGCGTCGTCCAGGAGCTCGTCAGCTCAAAGCTCGAAGGAGCCATTTTTATAAACAACCGCAATGGACCGCACTCCGCTAGCCCCTCCTCCGGGTCGCCCCAAGGGAAGCTGGTACATGAAGTTCATGGGTGGTTCACCCTAGTGGGTGCAAGTAAGTACTTGTTGAACTGATGATCTCTGATGGAGTTCTTGAGTGGTTCACCCCAGTGGGTGCAAGTAAGTACTTGTTGAACTGATGATCTCTAGACCCGATACATGTCCCGGGTTTTAAAATATCGCCCGAGACATGGCTCGGGTTTCGGGATAACTTCCCTCCTCAGTAGAGAAAATAGTTAGGGGTGGAAGAGAGGGCCGCCAAGCAACCGTCAAGGGCCTCAGTGCCCGCACAGGCACGCAGGTGCGTCGTCCAGGAGCTCGTCAGCTCAAAGCTCGAAGGAGCCATTTTTATAAACAACCGCAATGGACCGCACTCCGCTAGCACCTCCTCCGGGTCGCCCTAAGGGAAGCTGGTACATGAAGTTCTTGAGTGGTTCACCCCAGTGGGTGCAAGTAAGTACTTGTTGAACTGATGATCTCTAGACCCGATACATGTCCCGGGTTTTAAAATATCGCCCGAGACATGGCTTGGGTTTCGGGATAACTTCCCTCCTCAGTAGAGAAAATAGTTAGGGGTGGAAGAGAGGGCCGCCAAGCAACCGTCAAGGGCCTCCGTGCCTGCACAGGCACGCAGGTGCGTCGTCCAGGATCTCGTCAGCTCAAAGCTCGAAGGAGCCATTTTTATAAACAACCGCAATGGACCGCACTCCGCTAGCCCCTCCTCCGGGTCGCCCCAAGGGAAGCTGGTACATGAAGTTCTTGAGTGGTTCACCCCAGTGGGTGCAAGTAAGTACTTGTTGAACTGATGATCTCTGATGGAGTTCTTGAGTGGTTCACCCCAGTGGGTGCAAGTAAGTACTTGTTGAACTGATGATCTCTAGACCCGATACATGTCCCGGGTTTTAAAATATCACCCGAGACATGGCTCAGGTTTCGGGATAACTTCCCTCCTCAGTAGAGAAAATAGTTAGGGGTGGAAGAGAGGGCCGGTGGGGCTGACGAGCCCATGGCTACGCACCTGCGCGCCTTGAGAATATTTTTTGGCAGCCTACGTAGCAACCCTACACACATACCTACTCCCTGCTGAAGAGAGGCAACTACCTCGAAACACGTGTCCAGGGATGGCTAACGCGACACTTTTCATTTTAAACTTTTGGCATAGGCGTACCCGCCGACGCTACTTCATGGACCACAATTCTTTGGGGTAACACGCTGGTAGGACTAGCAGAGTGCGGCCAATCGGATTTTTGTTTAAACTATGGATGACGTTAGGTTTGATGATTGCCAAGTGCAATATATCGTGTTCATGGAAAGCGAGTCAAGCTCCACAACTGTATGTGTGGAAACAAGACATGGACTAGTGTATGTTAGAAGAAAGGGTTGTCTACAAAGGCAGGGGTTGCCCGCATTAATGGACGAAGATCTGGGGAAAGTGGAATGGTTATCGAGGGAGTCTGTGTCCCTCGTTTCACTACCAATGGTGCTGCAGAACACCTGGGACGTGCTGGACTGGAGGCTGTCCTGTGAAGCTGGGGGGCTGAGGGGCAGGAGGTTGTTGAGTCCAAGGGTCTGTGGGAGCTGTCTGTTGATTTGATGAAGTTTCTATGCTACATAACATTTCATTTGTAGAACTGTTACTTTGCACATGCGTACTTAAAAGTAATACAAAGATTTTGAAAAAAAAGAGAGGACTCTAATAACCGAGGTGGCATGAAACAAGCAGCCATTTCTTGCACTTGGAGTACTGACAGTCTAACAAACAGAATGTCTTCCTTGGGTGCCATGGAAGTTTAAACAGACTGGAGGATCTTTCACCATGCTTTTGTCATAAGGAGATCCATGTAAAAATGTTGGTATTGTTTACTAAAGGCTAGTGATGTTAGATCTTGTAGGCTGATAGTCTTATTGCTTAAATACATATAGAAAGCAGATAAAATACAGATAAGATTGCCCATGCAGGCTTGCATATTTTAATAATACTACTCTAGATATCAGAAACACAAAAGTCGCCTATAGCCTGGTTCAATCTTTTGGCACTGGTCCCTTTGTCATAATCAAAACTAATTATTGATTTTATGCATACGCAACTGGGATAAGAACATTACACAGTACAGAGCATTTCAACGCAATAGCAATTTGCGTTAGATAAAGATGTAGTACCATTTTAGTTGTGACCCGGGTCATAGTGCAACCATCACCTCACCCAAATCCTCATGTTCCCTGGAAATTATTACCATTTCCTCCACCTGGGCACACCAATCCATCGCAGCAATGCCATTTGGGCAGTGTTGGCAGTTCCGATGCTTTCCAATGGCAGGCAGTGTCAAGCTTTGCAATAATTGTGCCAATACCAGCCAAGGTGTGCTCACCTCGGGGACTTCCCATGATATCTAGGATGCCCCACAGAGCAATGCGGGCAGAACCGTCCACCGATCTCTCTAAACGGTATGTTGAAAATCTGGACCTTTTCTATGTTTAATTTCTTTTTTGGCATTTTGTTTTCTGGTATTCTGCCTGAGGTCTTTTTATACTTCTTTCATGGTCTTTCCTGATATTGTCTACCACTTTGCCTGGTAAATTGTATACTACATGAGATTCTCTTCACAGAGAGTCTATACATCTATTACTCTATTTACTAATCTTACTACAAAACTTCTTTTTATACAGTTTACTGAGGTGTTACTGTGTGCAGGGTTTTTAAATTATTGGTCACAGAATCCTCCCTCAAATAGGCATTTTTGTACTCAGTTATGGATATTGTATCTTCTCAGGTGCCCTTCTGTCATGTACCTCTATGATATTTTTCAGCCTTGGAAAGGCCCAAGACCTGTGCGCCACTATGGGGCGAAACACGTGTTAGCTATTATTGCATCAATTGAAAAACATAGAATAAATATATCCTCAACACAAATTGGATTTCTACTGTTTTCTTTTTCTCTACGTAATGTGATGAATGTAGTTATTCTAGTGTAAAACTATATTGGTTGGTCTGTGTCTCTTCAGTGCTTTTTGGCTATTTTGATATACATAAGAATTACGAGAGTGTATTCGTTTTGTAACTAAACAAATGAATACTCTTCCCGAGCACTCAAAAACTGTAACAAATATCACTTATCATATAGTCAGTTCATGAAATAGTATGCAAATCCAAATAGTTCATGTTTCAATGTCCATGAGTTTATTCTGTTTTCTTTGGATCAAGTATTCTTCTCGTGGCACAGAGAGTAATCCACATGCAAAATCACAAATGAACAGTTCTTCAGTTTATACAAACGAAAAAGCAGCCATAATGTGTTTCATCATGCAGCATAATGCATGTTTGACTTCTTCAGGGCTGTAATAGGGTCAAAATATTGTCAATATCACTTGTGTGGAGTCTCGGTAAATCCCTCCTATTCCAAGTGCCTAATTATATATCGTTTAATTCTCACAAGCAGACATGACGTCTCAAATGTTCCTGTTTCGCTTGCCAGTACATATCAATATATTTCCATTCACAGACGCTCTGCGTCCCACACCTGTCTGTAAAGTGCAAACTTATCTCAGCAATCCTTCTCCGTGAGCACTCGATACCTCCAAATCTGTAACGGGTACAATGTAATGTAACACGTGGGTGTGGTCAAACGTCCTCAATATCCCGGTAACTCGTATCAAAAGCACGGCGTTCTTTTGATGCGAGTTACCGGGATACTGAGGACGTTAGCAGGCCGGGTGTAACTCTAGGACGACAGTGGTCGCCGGTTTCGCGAGGGCAGGCCTCCGTCACAGCCATCTTGGGTGATGTGCTTGGAGCATCCGATCGCCAAGTGTGCCCAAAACGACAGTTCAGGCCATCAGCGAGGTCGGATTGCCAAAGAGGACAAGGCCAGTAGCAGGATGGTGTCTAAAGGAAAGTAGGATCTACTTTCATGGTTACCCCCACTTTTTACTTGTGTCAGTATGTTTTTTTACTAGTCTGGCTGGGATCCTGCTAATCGGGACCCCAGCCACTGTGCTTTCTCCCTACATTTGACATGGTAAGTACTTTGATACCTCCACAATTGACTACTAGTGTACTCTTGTAAGTCGCTAGTATTTGGTACTAAGGTACCCAGGTCATAGGTCTCCATTGGAGATCATTGGTCTTCCATGGGCTGCAGCATGTATTATGCCACTCAAATGTGACTACAGGCCTGCCATTGCAGCCTATGTAAGCTGGTGCTACCACTTACGACAGATATACGTTTCCTTATATCTGAGGTCACTACACTTAAAACCTGTAAGTCACCCCTAAGGCAGGCCTTTCAATCCTGAAGGCAGGGTGCTGGGTAATAAGTTTGAGGAGGGGCCCTGCATGAGCAGGGCTCCCCTACAAACCCCGGAGTAGATCATCCAGGCTTTGTATGTGCGATCAGCCATTTTTATACAGATAGTGGCCATGCGCCATTACTCGATGGCTAACTATATAGTGGCTGTGCCGAACTGGGGCATGTTTGGTATCAAACATTTTGGAATTATACCTCAACACCGGTACCGATGTTGGAGGTATGATTTCATGCACTGGAAAGCTCCCAGTACTCCCGGTAACAGCCTTCCAGGGTCTGCCAGCAAGCTGGTGCCGCTGCTGACTCCAGACATGATTCTGCCCTCCTCTGCTGAGCTCGAGCAGGGGAAGGTAGAAAAATAGGTCTCCTGTCACAAGGAGGTGGGACCACCTCTCAGACAGGACTTCGTGTAGTGGGCTGGGGGCGCTTGCCAGCACCACCAGACTGCTTTGAAAGGCACATTTGGTGCCCTCCTTCCATACGCCATTTGGAACCAGTTCTGGGAGGCCTTGGCTCCCACTCTGGCATGAAAACAGACAAAGGACATGGAAGAATCCTCCCCTCTGTCCGGCCCTTCCTCTGGGAGGGACCCTTCAATCGTCCTAACCCCTTTCTTAAGGTACAAAAGGGCTTACCTATGGGTGGGTCCTCAGATTCATCATAGTACCCGAAGAACAAGCCTAAAACTACGTCACTCTTCAATTGTCCGGACATTTGGACTTTCCCTGGAACCAAGACTGCATTAATGAAGACTCCTGCTGCTGCTAGTCTAGCTGTTCTGCAAGTCTTCTTTGTTGTCTGCGTCTGTGCTTCTTCCAGGGTCTTCAGCAGACCTGTGGGCATCAAGGGCACCCGAAGTAATCTTGCTTGGAGTGAAGGAGTCACTTCCCTGCATCTGCAGGCACCGCTACGAAGCTGACTGGTCTGCTGCTCCTCACGTTCTACGGACTTCGAAAGTCTTAGCAACACAGGTGGTGGTTCTACAACTCCCTTGAGGCCTGACCTGTCCTCTGTGCAGTTTTGAGGCCAGTATCTCTCGTCCGAACCGAACCCCTGTGCATTGCGCCGACTTGCTGTTGCCAAGGCTTGTTAGTTCTGCACTCCAGAGATCTTCAGGCTACAATAAGCTCCAACCTTCAGCATCTCTTCCTGCAAAGATCAGCATCTTCACTGCCTCCTCTGCACCGTGGGCCTTCTTCTTTGGTGAGCTGCTCGAGGTGCTCTTGCGACTCCTGTGCCTTTGGTCTCTGAGTCCTGTTGAGGGTTTTCTCCTGCTTCAGTGGGCTCCTCTGCTTGCCTTGTCTGACTCTCCTGCACTTGGTGAGTCTCTTTGACCTTGCTGGTCCCAATGTTGCTCCTTCATCATTTTCCATGTCTGTTGGACCACAGTCCCCAGAGGTTTGGGAGAGGCTAAAGTTAGATATAACCTTACTCTCTAAAGTGGTAGCTTGGTCGAGCAGTAAGACTGTATCAGAGGACAGTGTAAAGCATTTGTTGTACACACTCAGTCAGCAAATTGTCACACACACTCAAGAACTGAACTCTAGGCCAATGGTGTGTATATAAAAATATATGGTTGTTTTATTTTAGAACCAACAATAGATATCAAAATATACTTTCTCAGAATGAGATGCTTTAGTTAAATACTTTGCAATAGGCAATTGACTTTTAAATGCAACAGTTAGTTTGTTGCAATAGGCAACACAATTTCAAACACAATAATACATTCAGCTCAACGGGAATTTCAAGTTAAATGCAATTGATTACTTTTAGGATTACTTTTCTAACTCCAGGACTGGATCCTATAGTCAGTCCTGGGACAGTTCCTCAAAACAGGTGAGTAAATACGATCTATTTACTGTTGTGATTTTTAAGCAATATTTTGGTATTTTAAAAGTTGACACTTGGAAACTTTTTCTAATGAAATCACCAATGTTATCCTATGGGAGGAAATTCACTTAGCAGGTAAGTGGGGTTATTGTTACTTTTTCTAGCTCAGAGTTGGATCCTGGATCCAGTACTAGTGTACCACCTGTAAGCAGTTGAGAGAATGCTTTTAGGGTATACAGGCGATTTTTAACGAATATTTGTAAGTTTGCAAAATCGACACTTAGAAACTTTTTCAGCAAAAACCAGGCAATGTTAACCTATGGAAGGAAATTCAAGTTGCAGGTAAAGTATGTTCTTGTTACTTTAGTAATCCTGTGCTGGGCTCCTAGGCTCAGTACTGGGACATCTATCTAAAACAGGTAAGTAATTAAGTTTTCACAGTTGGTACGATTTTTTAAAGAATATTTGTGGTTTGCAAAAATCGACACTTAGAAGAAATTTCACAGAAAAACAGTCAATGGTTTCCTATGGGAGAAAATTGAGTTAGCGGTAAGTATGGTTGTAATTACTTTTCAGGGTCAGTGCGTAATCCTGTGCTGGGCTCCTAGGCTCAGTACTGGGACATCTATCTAAAACAGGTAAGTAATTAAGTTTTCACAGTTGGTACGATTTTTTAAAGAATATTTGTGGTTTGCAAAAATCGACACTTAGAAGAAATTTCACAGAAAAACAGTCAATGGTTTCCTATGGGAGAAAATTGAGTTAGCGGTAAGTATGGTTGTAATTACTTTTCAGGGTCAGTGCGTAATCCTGTGCTGGGCTCCTAGGCTCAGTACTGGGACATCTATCTAAAACAGGTAAGTAATTAAGTTTTCACAGTTGGTACGATTTTTTAAAGAATATTTGTGGTTTGCAAAAATCGACACTTAGAAGAAATTTCACAGAAAAACAGTCAATGGTTTCCTATGGGAGAAAATTGAGTTAGCGGTAAGTATGGTTGTAATTACTTTTCAGGGTCAGTGCTGGGCACCAAGATCCAGCACTGGGATCTCTCCTAATAGCAGATGAGTATTTTCGATTTCGTTACTCGGTTGATTTTAGGTGAATATTTTAAAGTTTAGAAACTCCACACCAGCCAATGTTACCCTATGGAAGAAAAGTGAGTTACCGGCTTTTGGGTAAGTACTCGACTGGCAGAGTTAAGGTGCTGGGCATAGACTCAGGGGTCTCCTAGGGTCAGGTAAGTACAGTTGTTACACCCTCAGTGGCACAGGGGCAGCCGGGTGCAAAGTGAGATAGGCCCAATGTTATCCTTTGGGAGGCAGGGGGCCCGTTGTTTGTGGCTGCTGGCTAGCAGGCCACACGGCTGTGGGAGCTGGGATCCTGGTCACTTGCTCAGAGCAAATGGGGAAGTAGGTTAGAGTAGAAGTTTCACTGCCAGGGCCACTCGGGCGACTAGGTGCAGGGTGCTTTTGAGCCATCGGGCGCTCAATGGATTACAATGGAGAAGCTCAAGAACAAACAAAGGCTGCAAGCTCGGGGACGAAGCTTCTTCACGTGCGACCACCACTTCGAGAGGTAATTTGGGTAGTTGGAGGATAGGTACCCAGGAGTTGGGCACAGGGCGGCAGGTGCAGGGGTGCCTTTTGGTGTCGGGAAATCTTACCCTCTGTTGATCGTGGTTGGGGGGGTCCCTGGTTCTGAGGCTGCAGGCGTAGCCAGGAGCGTCGAGGTGGGTCCTTGGGTGCCGGATTCGGGGTCACAGTCGCCGGGGGGACGTCCTTGTGGTCTTTGTCCACTCCAGCACAGGCCAGGCTTGGCGGGTGCAGGGTTTGCGGTTCTTGGCTGATGCCAGGTGTCAGTTACTTGCTTTGAGCAGTGCCACTGTTCGTGGGAGTCCCAGATGCTCAGAGTCACAAGGTAGCCAGGTCCTCTGGGATTTGTGAGGTTGCTGGCCACGGGAGATGCCGGGATTTAGCAGGAGCAGGTTCGAGGGTCGACAGGCCGGTAGGGCTGGGGGCAAAGCAGTTGGTGTCTTCCTCTTGTTAGCAGTTGCACGGCAGGTGTTCTTTCTTTCTTGATCTTCTTTGCTGTTTCGGAATCTGGATCTAAGAAAGGCAGGTTCAGGGTGCCCCTAAATACTAAATTTAGGGGCGTTACAGGTATGTAAAGGGCAGGGACCACTGTGTCCCTGTCCTGGGGTGGGTACACCCCCTATCCTGCCACTCTCCTGTGGGAGCGGGGCAGTGGCCTAGTCCTGATTGGGCAGGGCTCCCCATCTTCAAGATTGTGAGAGCCCGGAGATGTGCTGCCTGTGGGGGTGGGGTTGGCAGAGGCTGGCACACCCCCTGTCGTTCCTTGGGGTTTCCTGACAGTCTTCCCGCCAGAGTGGGGGTTTAGAACCGGTAGAGGCCAGTTGCTGAGTACAGCAAGTGGCCTGGAGAAGCCCACAAAGGCGGCATGCCTTTGAAGCTTCCCCTGCCCATCCTGGGGGAGGAGACCTAGCACCTCGCCCAGGATGTGCATTGTTACAGGTCCAGGAGAGCGGATGGATCTCTACCCAGGCGTCCAGCAACATGTCTGCTGTGTGGCAGCTTAGGCAGCCCCTCAGACCAGACGTGGATTGTAGGTTAGGTTCAGGGGGCATCTCTAAGATGCCCTCTGTCGTGCATTGTACATTAAATCCTGCACTGGCATCAGTGCAGGTTTAATGTGCTGAGAAGTTTGATACCAAACTTCTCAGTCTTCAGTGGAGCCATCATGGTGCTGTGGAGTTCGTGTTGACGATCTCCCAGCACCATATACTCTTAAATGGCAGCACTGCACTTACAGTGCCCAGGAATGGACCTGGGTACTGTAGGGGCACAGGGCTCATGCTCCTGTACCCACACCACTGGCATAGGGCACCCAGCTAGAGGGGTGGCTGATGTATGCCAGGGCAGTGTATGTTGTGGGCATGGCACACAGGGATGTGTGCCATGTCGACTCTGTTTTGTTCTATACCCAGACACTCAGCCTGCAAGGGCAGTGTGTTTGTGTCAGGGTACAGGGCCTCTAAGGGTGGCACAATAAGTGCTGCAGACCTAAAGGGCCTTCCCTGGTCACAAGGCCCTGGGTACCTAGTGTACCATGTACCAGGGGCTAACATGTTGCCAGGGTTTGCCAATTTGGGTTTTAGGTTTCAGCACAGTTTAGGGAAGGAACATAGGCCCTGGGCACCTGATTGGCAGGAGCCCAGGGCACACTCAGTCAAAGTACATTCAGCAATTCAGCAAAAAGTGGGGGCATACCATGCAAGAATGATGGCACTTTCTCCCCCTCAACTCTGGGGTATCCATGGGTAGGGTGACTCTCCAAACTTCGGTCTGATACACGGTTTCTTCAGGGTCCACTGGGAAGGGTCCTTCTTCAAAACTGCAACTGCAACTTTCCCGTTGACTTATGAGTATCCGGCTGTGTTTCTACTCTGCATACAGACTCTGTGGGGTTCCTGGGTACTTACCTTGGGTGGTTCCTTGAGTTCCCAGCTCTTCTGAGCCTCCTGTTCCAAGTCCTGACTTTGGTCGCAGTTCGCATTCCGCTGTCTTAGTATATGGTTTGGTGTCCCCCTGGAGACCACTGTGTATTGTGCTTACTTAAATGTTTGACATTGAAGTATTGCGTGCATTTGTGTTGATATCTTCGGGTAGTAGATATACCAATGTGTTAGTGAGTGTTGTGTAATAAATAGACATATTTTTATAACTACACTGTGTTGTTCTTTTTCATTTAACCTACACTGCATGACTAGATCTGGTAAAACAAGCTGCTTAACACTCCTTCTGTACTAAGCTTGAAGGCTGCTCTCCACAGCAACCACTTAGAGAGCTTTCTATGGTTGTCTAAGACCACTAAAATAACTATAAGGGTTGTCTGGATTGGTGCAAGGTGCTTCACTTAAATAAGTGTGCACCATATACTAAGCCAGCCTCCTACAGTGTCCAATGCGGGGATTGGGCGTTGGAGTTCTTCAGAGTTCGCCATCTTGGGTGTTCAGGCCATGTCCATATTCAAAGATGATAGTTATATGTAATGTTACTTTAGGTGAACCAACTATAAGCAAACCTTCTCTCACATGTGCCAAGCCCCGCCAGGGCGGTCCAGGTGTAAACAGTGTTGTATTATGGGATGAGAATAAGAGACACTTAATAAATAAGAGCAGGCAACAATATTTTAGACATTGTAACCCCTTCGCTGCCAGTCCTTTTCCCCCTCCTGTGCCACGCCCTTTTTTGGCTATTTGGGGTACTGCGCGCTGAGGCCCCTGTAACTTTTTGACCGCATAAGGTATCCACGCCAAATTTGCGTCCTTTTCTTCCAACATCATGGGGCTTCTGAAGGTACTCAGGGTTTGTGGATTCCCCTGGAGTTGTCGCAGAAATGAGCCAAAATACAGCAAAATTTAGTTTTTGGGGGGGGGGAATGGGAAAAACGGGCTGCAAATGAAAGCTTCTGGGTTTTTCCCTGCAAGTGTAATCAAAAAAGGGTTTGTGGGGCTGAAATCACCATTTTCCCAGCTTTTAGGGGATACCAGACTTTTGTCAGAAACCCAACATTTTTTACACAGTTTTGGCATTTTTCTGGGACATAGCTTATTTTTGCTATTTTTTGTGCTTTCGACCTCCTTCCAGTTAATGGTAGAAATGGGTACAAAAGCAATAATGGATCCTGGAAAGCTATACATTTTAGAGAAGTAGACAAAATTCTGAATTCAGCAAGGGGTCATTTGTGTAGATACATCAAGGTTTTTTTATAGAAACTAACAGTTAAATATAGGATAAATTGAAAATTTGTTGAATAAAAAAGCCTTTTGTGTCAACGTTTTCACCTGTAACTTCTTCTAATTATGACAGCTCTTTGAAAGCAATATACCGTTACATCCGCTGGACATTACTGGTTGTGGGGATATATAGGACTTGTAGGTTCACCAAGAACCCGACGAACCCAGAGCCACAAACTGAGCAGCAACTTGCAATGGTTTTTTATTATGTACCGGGTATATAGTAATTATTCTGTAAAAATGTGTACATGGAAAAATCGGTATGAAAGACACCTATGTATTTCTGAAATGGGAACAAAATATACAGTTTAGAAACAGATATTTGCACACTTCCCGAAATTGGGAATACTCATACTAGCATGAGAATTATCAGTCATTTTTTAGAATGACTTATTTTTTACACAATGTCTTTCATTTGGAAGGCAGAAATGCATCGAAAGTCAATAGGTAATAACAGTTCCTTTACAAATCTGAATTACCCCAAGTCTCCCGATAAAAACGGTACCTCACTTGTAGGGGTAGGCATAGTGCCCATGACAGGAAATGGCTGAAAACCCAACGTGAACACACCACATTTTCACAATGCAAAATTACCCTTTTTTAGCGAAGTGCCTAGCTGTAGTTTTTTAACCCTAGCTCTGCCAGCACCTAGGGAAACCTAACAAACCTATACATTTTTGAAAACTAGACACCCAGGGGAATCCAGGATGGGGTGACTTGACTGCCTCCCACCAGGTTCTGTTACCCAGAATCCCTTGCAAACCTAAAATATTGCCAAAAGAACACTTTTTCCCCACATTTATCCGGTGTGTGGAAATATGGATTTTTCTGATCAGTTATGTCCCCTATCTTGGACCCCAACGGTTTTATGTATGAATCACAAGTACATGTATGTTCCCTCCAGTTCCAGTTATGAAGACGCAAACTCATGTGCGTCCACCGTCAACATGTCCTCTTTCAGATCCGCCATGAATAGGCCGGATATTCCATTCCTAAGTATGAAAGGCCACCGGCTTTATATGGTTCACTTATGCCATTCTTCAGTCCAGGCAAGTAGGCCCTGATTCTGTCATCAAGCTTTTCTTGCCTTCTGCCTCTGAAAGCTCCAGTCTGAGCCTGCATCTGTGACCATGAACTTTGTCTCATTCCCTGCGCGGCTCATGAAGTCTGACATCAGCCTGTTGCCTGCCAAAAACTGTATTTCACCTTCGAAATTATCTGCTCCGCTCCCTGCCCAATGCATTCCTGTCTAGTAGTTTAAGTAAACATTCTTCCAGCTACCGAGCAAAGGCCCGGCTTCTCTGTCTTTATGCAAGTAATTCATAGCCCTATTACTATGGAAGACTTCTGCCCTCGCATCTAGTGTAGACACTTAGACGCTTGTACACGCACTAACAGTCAGTATAGTCAGTATAGAATAAGATTCTACTCTAAGAAGACCTCTCTTTTGGATAACATAGTTCTTTAAACATAGGATGTTAGATATGATTTGGGATTAGGTTGACTTGACCCTCCAGACTTCTGTCGCCACATGTAGAGCTAAATGTCAAGTCCCCTCCACCCCCTAGTTGCACGTCAATCACACGTCATGCTGCTGCGCGCGCATTTCTGCCAAGTATTTCTGCTGACATTGCGAAATTCTTTCATGGTACCACCCTATTATGACATCACACCTGATGACGCTCTTTAGTCACACCCAGTTACACCTACTTTTGCTACGTATGTATGTCTTATCTACACTATCAATTGTTACGCCTCTTGCATTTGCTTCACTGTAATGCCTATTGTATAAAAGTGATTAATTATCAATAAAGTATGTACTTCACTTCCTGAACCTTCGTGGTGATGGAACTTGGAGCAACCGATTCGAATCGTCCATTGGAATAAAGCCCATTCCGAACCTCTAATACCACGGATTCTGCCTCTTATTTACTGAGCTATTTTTATTATGTTTCTGTATCAAATTAAGACCCGGTAATTAAATTATTTACCACATGAATGGCGCCCGAACAGGGACACTTTCTCATCTCACGCGCCGGCGGTGCGTTGCAGGCCCGGTCTCCTGCCACAGCTGGACGGACAACAACGCGTACCAGCAGGATTTCCTGTATCTCCCTCCGGTCAAACGGGGGCGACTGAGGCTGCGATCAACACCCAGACGAGGCGGTGAGAAGTGCGAAGTATCCCGACCAGAGCCTAGCTGAGAGAGCAAGATCCGAGGTATACAGAGGCCCACCAGGTTTCCGAAGCTCAGAAGTGTCCGAAGTTTTCGAGTCGAGTCCAGTCCGGTCCAGTTCAGTTCCGTTCCGAGGCCTTCCGTTCCGAGCTACCCGGTGAGTACCATTACTGGGGAGGCGTTCTGACGTGCACATAGGTTGTGCCGGTCAAGACGGGTTTGGGTACACAAATCCGGTCTGCACTGTTTCAGCAGTGTATCTGTACTGTTTAGCAGTATATCTAGTATATCAAGTATATAAATTCAGAATAATCCAGATAATGCCGAGTATTATGTTTAGTGATTAAGTTTTCCTTAGATCGTCATCATCAGCGTTGCTCAGTTAAATGTTTAAATGTTAAATGTTTTAAATACGTTCTGCATATTGTGGTGTGAATGACTGTTCATTATTGTGTTTATTTGTATTAAGTTTGTTCAAGATCAAGTATCAGATCAGTTCTCAATATGCCGCTCTTTTCGAAATTAAGACAGATCACAACAAGAAAAGGGGTACTCGAAGAAGCTGTTCCTATTCCTCCTAGGGACACTCCAGGGTACTTCATGTATCATAAACATGGCTTAGACGCTATATTATTTCTTGATTTATGGGTAGACTACACCAAGGAATTACCAGAAAGTCAGAGGTGGCCCGCAGCTGGGACCTGGGATGCAGAGTGCATCATGAAAGTAGAGGAAGAGTTATGGAAAAGGAAAGTCAGACAGTCACAGAAAGACGCCGTTGAGTTATGGCGTAAAGAATCTCATAGACGTACAGAAAAAGCACTCCGACAGGAAGAGAAAAATAAAGAGAATTCAAATAAAGTCCGAGAAAATTTATTAATTGAAGAAGGTACACGAGTGAAATCAGAACAAATAGACAGACAAAGAAATGCCCTTATAAATGGTATGTATCCCCTCCTGGCCGAGGGATTACCTAAGGCTACTCCGGAAATACCAAAAGACTTGCCACCCCCATTGTTTCCAATAAAAATGCATCCTAAAGGGCATCCTAGAACCGCAGAAGATGTTTTTCTTTCCTCATATTTAGATGACGCAGCTCCCGAGTATGCTAATCCCGCCCCACATAGACCGCCTGCCAGGGAGGTTCAACGCCAAGATCCTGTATCTGTATCTCTGCAGCAACAAATCCTGACACAAGTTCCGGCAAGCACACCTGTTTCTACATCTGTTCCTACAGCTACTTCTATAGCTGTGTCCACACCTATAGTTGCTGTATCGCGTTCAACGAATCCTTTCACGCCCGATACCCCAGACGGGGCTACCGGAGGTGCTACCAACATTTTTTCTACGCCGCCCAGAGTAAATAAACTTACCTTTCAAGAATCAGCACATTCACGTACCCCCAAACTCATAAATGCCCGCACGCTTAAGGAACTTCTTATAGATTGTAGATATGACCCTGTGCCCGGCAAAGAGGACGAAATGATCATGGCATCATTACGTATCAGACGAGCCGCGGTGTATTTAGGGAAGATACCAGGAATGACTATGCATCTAGATAATATATACCATTTTGTCCAAACAGGGCGAGATCCTGAATGTATTAACCGAGCTATGGAATACCAGAAAGTGGAGATACAGGGGGAACTGTTACGTTTCCTCATAAATTGTGTGATCAGAAATCAAGACCGACCGGGGGTAGACCCAGAAGCAATGCAAATTCTTACCAGATGGAGCCAGAATATATCAGAAGGGAGACATGATAAGCAAAATTGTATAATAGCCATGTGCCGAAAGATCCGTAAAGAAATAGAACGCCTACACGAAGAGAGATTAGCAGTAGACCAGTTCGAACAAAGCGAGGAGGAAGGATCAGGACTGCCCACAGGACAGTCAGACACCATAGCCTATGTAGGTAGAGGAAGATCTTGTAATAGTACTAGATGTTTTATTGACCCGATACGTCCGATATGTCCAGATAATAACAGGAATTTCCAAACACCTATAATAAATATAAGGTCCCCCGAGCATTCGTTCCAAGCCGCTGACAAATTACTCCGAGAACGAAGGGGTTATCATTTTCTCGATTCTATGGATGAACAAGAATTAGCCAGGTCAGCCGTTCATTGGGTTGACAGTCCCGGAAAGTATGGTGATGATACAGTAGCACACACATTTTTGAATCTCACCCCAGATGAACAGCGTTTAGCTGGGATTTATATGATTCAACAACTCCTTATACTATATCAGAGTCAGCATTCAGATCCTGGTCCCTTACCTGATATATTGACTGAATTACTCACGAATAGATGGAGAGGTTCAGGTACTAAGTTAATTAAAGAAATACTAGAATCAAGAAAGCAGTACATTCTTTTTGTATGCCCAGAACATGTCTCACTGCCCATCAAGGAAAGAACCATGTATTACATGGACAGACAGAATCCCTTACGAGAAGTACACCCAATAAAGGGCGAGGACAATCAGTTTAAGCGTGTATTTGTATATACGCCCATATCGAAAATAGAATTGTTAGAAATGAAGAAAGTGGTACCCAGTCATGACAAAGACCCAGCGGGTTTCCACCGAGAAATTAAAGACATGTTACTCATGGGAGAGTATACCTATCCCGACATTATGACAATATTAAAGGTATTGATGCCTGCTGGCATTTATGAAAAACTCAAGGAAAAAGAGTGGGAGCTGGGAGACCAAAAGATAGAATGGTCAGCATTAGAAGCAGAAGAAAAGGCCCGAACTGCAGGAGCAGGACTTGGGGATAAAACTAAAGCACTACCAGGTTTACTAGTACAGGTACTGCCGCGTTTATTAACTACGAAAAAGGAAGACTGTGGTGCAATTTCAGCCTGTAAACAAAAGCAAGATGAAGACACTAGTGATTTTTACGCCCGATTTGAAAAATGTTTTGGTATAAATAGTGGCATAAAAGCAAGTAGCGAATCATACCCACATCTGTTTGTGACAAAATTAGTTGAAAATTCCTTGCCCCAAGTGAAGAATAGAGTATTAAAATTCGAGAGTACCTGGCAAGGTAACACCCCATCACAAATGTTACAAATGTTACAGTATCATCACAATAGAATTAGAGAGGAACAAGAACATGAACAAAGACGCATGAAAGACACGAAAATGAAAATGCTAGTCTCCCAGACAGTTCCAGCTGAGGGACATAAAAAGGGTACGACACATTCCGGTGATTCAGCAGGACCTGTAAAAGGGACATGCAACTATTGTAAACAACCAGGTCATTATATACACGATTGCCCAGTCCTGAAGCGTAATATCGCCACAGGTATTACAAAAGAAAGACCACGGCCACTTAGACAGGATCAGAATGAACAAGGAGCCCCGCAGCATGCACAGTCCATGCCAGCTCCACCACAGTCTATACAGTTTGTGCCAGCTGCACCAGCGCTGCCTGTTGCTGCCACACAAACCACGACACGACAGCTGTACCAGACCGCACAGTACGACTATCCTGATTATCAACGATACGCATGAACCAGCCTAGAGAGGGAAGTTGACTTACCCCTTATCGAGGTCCCTGTAGACCAAGAAGGACCTTATGTACATAGTGAATTATTAGGCCAAGATAGAAAATTTTTACTCGATACAGGGGCAAGTCGAACAACCATAAAACGTAGTGAAGTTCCAGGGGCACCCCTCTCAGGCTCACAGAATATTTCCCTTGGTTTTTCAGGAAAACCTATTGTTAATGAAGTATCACAGCCTCTTCCACTTACGATAGGACCTTTGACCCGAACTACAGATTTATTGCTTACTAAATCATGTCCAGAAAACTTGTTAGGTATAAAAACACTGAAAGCTCTAGGAGCTATAATATGTTGTTCTCCGGAAGGAGTAAGATTGTTTTTACGTGATTTTAAAGGTCACTATGTGTCTAGAGACATGGATCCCCGATTGCAGACTTTACCTACACATCTATGGGCACAAGGCCCTACTGATGTTGGTTGCATGAATATTACACCATATCGAGTTACACTAAAGGCAGGAGTGGTACTACCACGAATGCGACAATACAAGTTACCACCAGATGCTGTAGTGGCATTACTGCAAATCATTGACGAGCTCATCGCCCAAGGAGTAGTTGTGGAAACGGACTCCAATGTATGTAATTCCCCGATAATTCCGATTCTTAAACGAACCGATCCTAAGGCCCCGCCAGTATATCGATTGGTTATTGATCTGCGCGAATTAAACAAGTGCATTGTGCCACAATTCCCTGTGGTCCCAGATATCTCGTCATTATTGACAGCTATTGATTCTGAAGCAACATTCTTTACTGTAATTGATCTCAAGAATGCCTTTTTCAGCGTCCCAATAGATCCGGAAAGCCAATACTTGTTCGGATTTAGTTTAAATGGACGTAGCTTTAAATTCTCACGCGCACCTCAAGGATTTACAGAAAGCCCCAGCATCTATAGCCAAGCACTGAAACGAGAACTCGACAGTATCCACATGCCAGTTAACACTGCCTTGCTTCAATATGTCGATGATCTGCTGATCACCGCTAGAAGCGAACCCGAATGTGAGAAAGCATCACTGACAGTTTTACAATTTCTAGCCGAAAAGGGGCACAAGGTGTCCCCTTCTAAGCTGCAATTCTGTGTCCAGCGAGTTGTTTATCTTGGACACTCGCTGTCCAAGGAGGGAAGGCAGCTTACACCCGACCGCATTCAGTTAATAGCTAACATGCCAATACCCAAGACACAAAAGGAGGTGCGGGCTTTCATAGGCCTCACTTCATATTGTAGACAGTGGATCCCTCAATATGCATTTCTAGCAAAACCACTCATTCAATTGACAACACAGGAGGCAGCCACATCGACTGTTCTCCCTTGGACTCAGGAACATACACAAGCTCTTGAAAGCCTAAAGAAAGCTTTATGCCAAGCACCTGTTTTAGCAACACCATGTTACAATAAACAGTTTACACTCTTTGTTACAGAGCGCGAAGGTACTGCCTTGTCAGTACTCACACAGGAACAAGCAGGATCCCACAAACCATGTGCTTATTTTTCTAGTACATTAGATCCCGTAGCTCAGGCTTTACCTGCATGCCTAAAATCAGTAGCAGCAACAGCTTTAGCAATCAGACAAAGCGATGCCATAGTGTTAGGACATCCATTGACAGTTCAAGTACCACACGCAGTAGAGGTTCTCGTGAATCGAACGCAAACACAACACTTGACTATAGCGCGACTTACAGGGTATGAATTAACATTGTTTCAGCCACATATAGAAATCAGACGTTGTAACACATTGAATCCTGCCACACTTTTACCTGTAATCGGAACAGACCCACTAGCTCATGATTGTATTGAAGTTATTACAATCACGACGAAACCCAGACAAGACTTAACAGATGTCCCATTGTCAGACCCAGACCTGACGTTGTATGTAGATGGTTCATGTATGAGAACAAGTACAGGAGAGTTAGTGGCCGCTTACGCAGTCACAACAGACACTGAAATCATTGAAACAAATTGCATAAATACCTTGTCAGCTCAAGCCGCAGAGCTCATCGCTCTGACACAAGCCTGTATTCAAGCCACAAATAAAAAAGTCAACATATACACTGATTCACGTTATGCATTCGGAGTTGTACATGACTTCGGCGTGCTGTGGCGAGAGAGAGGTTATTTAACTTCTCACGGTGCCCACATTCAGCACGGACCCCTCATTCATGCCTTATTAGATGCAATACATCTACCCACTGCAATATCAATTATGAAATGTAAAGCTCATACGAAAGTTACTGATATCATTTCTCAAGGCAATGATCTAGCTGACAGAACAGCTAAACAGACTGCTCAAACTCAAACATCCGACATGACAAAGACAATAGTCCCGACGCCAACACATTGTATGACGATTAAAGATCCTACTCTTGATGTAATCGATATACAGACACATGCTACACCAGACGAAATAGGGAAATGGACTGAGTTAGGAGGGATCCAAACGGATCAAGGATGGATGATGAAGGAAAAATCTGTGTGGTTCCTTCCTGATTCTATGGTCCCAGTCATTATTAACACTATACATAGTCCAGCGCATCTAGGAGAAAAAGCTATGCTAGACAGCATTCAACACATTTGGTTCAATAAACATTTACGAGCAGCAGCCAAACAAAAAGTTTGTACCTGTATGATCTGTTGTCAGTTCAACCCAGGAAAAAGCGTACCTGTAGAACAGGGTGGATTTCAGCCTCCTGATCACCCTTTTGAAGTCCTCCAGATGGATTATATCCAGATGGAACGATGTCGAGGATTCAAATATGTTCTCGTAGTTGTCTGTGCTCTTTCCCGTTGGACAGAGGCATACCCGGTTTCAGATTACACTGCCCCGACTACTGCCAAACAGTTGGTTCGAGAATTCTTCCCACGATACGGTTTACCACGTGTTGTCTACTCAGATAACGGCCAGCCGTTTTCATCCGAATTAATGAAACACGTTTCACTTTTGTTAGGTTATCAGTGGAAATTCCACTGTGTCCGACATCCCGAGGCAGCAGGTCTCGTAGAAAGACATAATCAGATCCTGAAAATCAGACTGTCCAAAATATGCAGAGAGAAAGGTGTCGACTGGGTAGTAGCGTTACCAGTTGCACTCTTTTACATGAGAATGGTAGCACACTCTCGAACAGGGCTATCCCCGTATGAGGTGATCTTTGGCAGACCACCAAATATGTGGGGGACGCCCATACCACGAAAAATAACTGATATTGACTGTAATATGCTGACAGATTACTTGGCTTCCTTGATGTCTGCACTACAATCTTGTCGTTCACAGGTAGCTGCAGCCTTTCCCGACAACACTGAGGTGAAACCCCATGACGTAATTCCGGGGGACCTAGTCCTGGTGAGGAACTTCGATCGGAAGACTCAGCTGGATCCTAGGTGGAAGTCGCCGCAACTTGTCTTGCTCACCACAAGGACAGCCGTGAAAATCGAAGGCAGAAAAGGCTGGGTACATTCAAGTCATATCAAGAAATTTCATGGACTACCATCGGATGTAAACACCACACCTCGTGTGTCTTCACCTATTGACTCAAAACTTCCTTTAGTTGAAACAAGTAATCACGAACATTATAAACTAAAACTCAGGTCTAATCAGTCAAGCAATTTGATTGTTTAAGTCCTCTCCAAGGTGAAGCGGTTGAATTGTCTCTGACATGTATCCCTTAGACCTGAATAGAGAACACACGCGAAAAATGTTGAAACGACATGCATACTGTAAATCACTGCGTAGTCATTGTATAGTGACGTTATTAATTTTGTTTTTCTTAAGTCTTTTAATAATTACTGCAAGTATATTGTTGCACATATATTATCCTATTTCTAGACACGTTTATAATGTTACTGCTGAACATTCTTTTAGTGAATTACCTCCGCTTGAGTTGTCTTATAGATTTGCGCTGCGCAATAACACGTTTATTAGTATGTTACATCATTCCCATCAGGTTAGCAATGCTACAAATTGTTGGATATGTGGTCGACTCCCTCCCTATCAGAATTATAAAGGAATTCTACCTCTTTTTCCATACCCGTTCACACACAACAGCTCCTGTGGAGCATGGTTTAGTTTAATTAATTCCTTAGATTCGAATTCTGCAGTTTATCAAGATAACTGGGTATGGGGAAATTTGAACTTAGTTTTACTTACAGTCTGCTACCCTAACAAGGAGGGACTTCCCCAGAGAACAGGAACTGATCTAGAAAATGAAGTGTATGGATTAGGTAATTTTACGCTTAATCTTATGATCCTAAATGTCGAATCCGAAGCTACTCCAATTTTGCCCGCTATGTCAATATTTCCAGTAAAAGGTGAATTATGTGTAAGAAAGAATGGTTCCATACATATGGGCCATAGTAGATGCACCACTGTAATAGAATTTAGTGATCAAGGCAAGTCTACATTTAGAGCTTCCCGCCATTCCTATTTCATATGTGGTCAGACGGCATATGTACGTTTGCCTCTAGATTGGGATGGTACCTGCTACATTGGATTTCTTTTGCCACCTGTTTTCCTAGCTCCTCCTGATTCTCACAGAAATACTCATTTAGTACACAATAGAGAAAGGAGAGATCTCCCAATAGTCGATTACACTGAAACAGCATGGGAAAAATACACAGATTTCAATAAAGGTCTCTTTCCCTATATAGGTACCGTTACTAATAGTAAGCTGATACGTAGATTAACTAGAACCCTTGAAGCAGTAGTGAACGAAACTATTTCCGCCTTAGGCAATTTAACAGAAGAGCAGTCTGCTATGCGGATTGTTGTGCTTCAAAATCGTCTTGTCCTTGACGTCATCCTGGCCGATAGGGGCGGAGCTTGTAGGGTCATCGGATCAAGTTGTTGCATTTTCATACCAGAAAATTCGCCATCTGTATATAAAGCCATAACTCGCCTTCATAAGATTGTAAGCCAGATACACCAGAATCCAGGCACCTGGACTTGGTCCGGTTGGTTTTGGAGTGTATTATCTACCTTTGGATGGAAGGTCCTATCCTTCCTAGGTATTGGCCTTCTCATACTATTCAGTTGCTGTCTATGTCTACAATGTGGACCAGCGATCTGTGGTCTGTGTGCCACATCGTGTATTCCACCACCAAGATTTCATTCACCCCAGAAGAAAAAAGAAGAACAAATGATGCTATATGAACAGATCAACGGCTTGATGAAGATTGATATCTCTTAACGGGCAAGTAGGGGACAAGGAGGGAATGTGGAAATATGGATTTTTCTGATCAGTTATGTCCCCTATCTTGGACCCCAACGGTTTCATGTATGAATCACAAGTACATGTATGTTCCCTCCAGTTCCAGTTATGAAGACGCAAACTCATGTGCGTCCACCGTCAACATGTCCTCTTTCAGATCCGCCATGAATAGGCCGGATATTCCATTCCTAAGTATGAAAGGCCACCGGCTTTATATGGTTCACTTATGCCATTCTTCAGTCCAGGCAAGTAGGCCCTGATTCTGTCATCAAGCTTTTCTTGCCTTCTGCCTCTGAAAGCTCCAGTCTGAGCCTGCATCTGTGACCATGAACTTTGTCTCATTCCCTGCGCGGCTCATGAAGTCTGACATCAGCCTGTTGCCTGCCAAAAACTGTATTTCACCTTCGAAATTATCTGCTCCGCTCCCTGCCCAATGCATTCCTGTCTAGTAGTTTAAGTAAACATTCTTCCAGCTACCGAGCAAAGGCCCGGCTTCTCTGTCTTTATGCAAGTAATTCATAGCCCTATTACTATGGAAGACTTCTGCCCTCGCATCTAGTGTAGACACTTAGACGCTTGTACACGCACTAACAGTCAGTATAGTCAGTATAGAATAAGATTCTACTCTAAGAAGACCTCTCTTTTGGATAACATAGTTCTTTAAACATAGGATGTTAGATATGATTTGGGATTAGGTTGACTTGACCCTCCAGACTTCTGTCGCCACATGTAGAGCTAAATGTCAAGTCCCCTCCACCCCCTAGTTGCACGTCAATCACACGTCATGCTGCTGCGCGCGCATTTCTGCCAAGTATTTCTGCTGACATTGCGAAATTCTTTCATGGTACCACCCTATTATGACATCACACCTGATGACGTTCTTTAGTCACACCCAGTTACACCTACTTTTGCTACGTATGTATGTCTTATCTACACTATCAATTGTTACGCCTCTTGCATTTGCTTCACTGTAATGCCTATTGTATAAAAGTGATTAATTATCAATAAAGTATGTACTTCACTTCCTGAACCTTCGTGGTGATGGAACTTGGAGCAACCGATTCGAATCGTCCATTGGAATAAAGCCCATTCCGAACCTCTAATACCACGGATTCTGCCTCTTATTTACTGAGCTATTTTTATTATGTTTCTGTATCAAATTAAGACCCGGTAATTAAATTATTTACCACAGGTGGAAAGTTCTGGAATCTGCGTGGATCCACAAATTTCCACCCACCCCGCGTTCCCCAAAGTCTAACGTGAAAAATGGTACCTCACTTGTGTGGGTCAGCCTAGTGCCCGCGACAGGAAACGGCGCAAAACGTAACATGGACACACCTCAATTTTGTAGCGAAAAATGACCCTTTTTTGGCAAAGTGCCTAGCTGTAGTTTTTGAACCATAGCTCTGCCGGCACCTAGGGAAACCTAGCAAACCTATACATTTTTGGAAACTAGACACCCAGGGGAATCCAGGATGGGGTGACTTGACTGCCTCCCACCAGGTTCTGTTACCCAGAATCCCTTGCAAACCTAAACAATTGCCAAAAAAAACACATTTTCCCCACATTTCTCTGGTGGAAAGTTCTGGAATCTGCGTAGGTCCACAAATTTCCACCCACCCCGCGTTCCCCAAAGTCTTCCAAGAAAAATGGTACCTCACTTGTGTGGGTCGACCTAGTGCCCGCGACAGGAAACGGCGCAAAACGCAACGTGGACACACCTCAATTTCGCTGTGAAAAATGACCCTTTTTTGGCAAAGTGCCTAGCTGTAGTTTTTTAACCCTACCTCTGCCGGCACCTAGGGAAACCTACTAAACCCACACATTTCTGAAAACTAGACACCCTGGGGATTCCAGTGAGGTATGGCTTGCGTGGATCCCCCAACGTTTCCTTACCCAGAATGCCCTGCAAACCTCAAATTTAGCTGAAAAAATCACGTTTTTCACAAATTTTTGTGTGGGAAAGTTGTGGCATAACCGGGCTGACACAAATTTCCTACCACCCAGCGTTCTCCCGGGTCTCCCGATAAAAACGGTGCCTCACTCGTGTGGGAGGCCCAAGTACCCGCGACAGGCAAGGGCCCACAACGTAGTGAGGCGACATGAAAATTGCCTATCTCAAAACGACCTGGTTTTGCAAGGGGGGTCACTTGGGTTTTTGGCCCGGTGCTCGGTGGCCACCTAGGGAAACCTATCAAACCCACACATTTCTGAAAACTAGACACCCGGGGGATTCCAGGGAGGTATGGCTTGCGTGGATCCTCCAACATTTCCTTACCCAGAATGCCCTGCAAACCTCAAATTTAGCTGAAAAAATCACCTT
This sequence comes from Triturus cristatus, assembly GCF_964204655.1. Classification (NCBI taxonomy): domain Eukaryota; kingdom Metazoa; phylum Chordata; class Amphibia; order Caudata; family Salamandridae; genus Triturus; species Triturus cristatus. The sequence continues at coordinate 1,718,846,429 of NC_140590.1, forward strand.
TTTCACACATTTTTGTGTGGGAAAGGTGTGGCATCACCGGGCTGACACAAATTTCCTACCACCCAGCGTTCCCCCGGGTCTCCCGATAAAAACGGTGCCTCACTCGTGTGGGAGGCCTAAGGTTTGCAGGGCATTCTGGGTAAGGAAACGTTGGGGGATCCACGCAAGCCATACCTCCCTGGAATCCCCCGGGTGTCTAGTTTTCAGAAATGTGTGGATTTGGTAGGTTTCCCTAGGTGGCCGCAGAGCACCGGGCCAAAAACCCAAGTGACCCCCCTTGCAAAACCAGGTCGTTTTGAGATAGGCAATTTTCATGTCGCCTCACTACGTTGTGGCCCTTGCCTGTCGCGGGTACTTGGGCCTCCCACACGAGTGAGGCACCATTTTTATCGGGAGACCCGGGGGAACGCTGGGTGGTAGGAAATTTGTGTCAGCCCGGTGATGCCACAACTTTCCCACACAAAAATTTGTGAAAAAGGTGACTTTTTTCAGCTAAATTTGAGGTTTGTAGGGCATTCTGGGTAAGGAAACGTTGGGGGATCCACACAAGTCATATCTCCCTGGAATCCCCCGGGTGTCTAGTTTTCAGAAATGTGTGGGTTTGGTAGGTTTCCCTAGATAGCCGCCAAGCCCGGGGCCAAAAACTCATGGGACCCCCTTTGCAAAACCAGGTTGTTTTGTGATAGGTAATTTTGATGTCTCCTCAATTGGTTTTGGGCCCTTGCCTGACGCGGGCACTAGGCCTACCCACGCAAGTGAGGTACCATTTTTCTCGGAAGACTTTGGGGAACGCGGGGTGGGTGGAATTTTGTGGACCCACGCAGATTCCAGAACTTTTCACCACAGAAATGTGAGGAAAATTTGTTCTTTTGGACACATTTTTAGGTTTGCAATGGATACTGGGTAACAGAACCTGGTGAGAGACAGTCAAGTCACCCCATCCTGGAATCCTCTTGGTGTCTAGTTTTAAAAAATGTACAGGTTTGCTAGGTTTGCCTACGTTCCAACTGCGCTAGGGCCCAAAATCCACAGGTATGCACATTGCTAAAAAAAAGCCGGAGCCCAGTGGGCTTTCTGCCGCTCTGGGGGGGAATCGGGGAAGGGTGTTTTATCTCGATATGCCTCTAAAGGAGCAGAAAGACTGTGGATATTTTTTGTGGGGTTGGGGGCATTGGTATGACCATTTTGGGCAGCCCCCACGCATAAAAAAAGCCTGTGTACTCGCTGGCGCCTATTGGGCTTTCTGCCCCCCCCCAGGGGGCAGATCAGGGGCCGCTGCCGCCAACTACCGTCCCAGGGGGACGGAAAGACTGGAGTTTCTCTGAGGGTGGGGTGGGGGTATTGTCATGCCCATTTTGGGGAGCCCCTACCCCTACACTAATAGAACAAAAAAATCCATGGTTTCTAGTGAGCTTTCTGCGCCCCCCAGGGGGGGCCAGATTGGGGGCTGCAGCTTCCATCTGCCTCCTGGGGGGCAGAAAGACTGTCATTTTTTTGGGGGGGGGGGGGGGGAGGGGGGGGCATTGGCGTGCCCGTTTCGGGCAGCCCACACCCTAAAAACAATTGCGCAAAAAAATCCCTGGTGGATAGGGGGCTTTCTGCCCCTCTGGGGGGGGCAGATTAGGGGCCAATGCCCCATCTGCCCCCCGGGGGGCAGAAAGACTGTAGTAATTGGGGGGTGGGGTGAGGGCATGGGCCTGCCCGTTTTGGGCAGCCCCCACCCCTATTTTTTAATTTTTTTTATTCCCTGGTGTCTAGTGGGCTTTCCCCCCCCCCCCCCGGGGGGGCAAAAAGACTAAATTGCGCCAAAATAACAAGGGGGGAGCAAAGGCCCTTGCCCAAGGGGCCGCTCCCCCCTCCCTGGTGTCTAGTGGGTGGATCCCTGCTTGGGGATCGCCCTCCTGTGGCGATCCCCAGGCAGGGATCCACTGGGGAGGGGTACCATTGGAAAGGGGAGATTCTCCCCTTTCCAACGATACCTCTCCCGTCTTTCTACGTGGTCAGGGGGCTGAGATAGCCCCCTGAGCACGTAGAAAGTGAAACTGAAATTAGCCTCTTGGCTCATTTCAGTTTCACTTTCACTGTAATGACGTTGGCGCGACGTGCGCGCCGATCGTCATTACAGTGAAAGGGGGGGGGGGGGGCCTCGGGAGCTGGGGAAGCTCTTCCCCAGCTCCCGAGGCTATTTTGAATTAAAGAGAATGCCTCATGACGAGCTGGACTCGTCATGGGCACAGCGCGACTGTGCTCCATGACGAGTCCAGCTCGTCATGGACACTGGAGGGGTTAACCTTTTGGTTCCGGTTTCCTTCTTTCTTGCGCATTTTTTTCTCTGCCTTTCCCTCTCAAGCATACACACACACACACACACACACACACACACACACACACTACCACTCCCCTACACTGGCAAATATTCACGGGATCTTCATTTTTAATTATCTTTTTTACTTAGTCTATTTTTGTTAAATATGATTTTTAAAATCATTATTAATGGATCTCTTTATGAAATAAACATTTGGTTAGTTGATTGAAGTACCTTTTCCTAGGCAGAGTGGGTTTACTGATGGTAATGAAGCAGGCAATTGTTAATATTGTAGTGTAAATAAACCATTTTGTGTGTACTACAAACTAAAAAATCCATCTTGTTCCTCTCTTACTCAGGATGAAGACATCACACAGCCAGATAGCATCCTATGTGTAAGTTTATCTGATCCTTTTATCCTAGTTTTACTCATTAGTGGAAACTTGCTTGTTTACTCCTGTGGAACCATAAAGTGTGCACTCCCCTAATTTGTGAGGGGAAAAAAGAGCAATTGTATGGCTAAATATTGATGAGCATGGACTGTCCGAATAACCTTTGCCTTGGCTTTCCATTTCACTTAGTAAGCAGATTGCGTCACAATCGAGAGATAGCTGCTTTACTACTACTTCATGCCAGATCCGTGGACCATTCCTTAGTGAAGCCACTCGTACTCCACTGACTCCTAGTCCCCTAAAGAATCTCCTTTAAAAGCCTGACACACACACACACTTACCATAGGTGGACCTACTGGTAAAGCGCACGCATGAAAGATCTTTTTTTGGCACTGATTGCACCTTCTGGCGCTTCTTGCCTTCCAGCATCCTAAGATCTCCGACCACCTTTAATCATGAAATACCTAAAAACATCAGCCCTTCTGCCCAACCTCATGTTCTCCTTCAGTACCGGTCCACACTCACAAATCTCCACAACCAAATATGAGCGCAGCACTGACATCAGCACAAGCATATGCACCTGGGCATGATACTCTATGGTTGGGACACCAGGTTTTAAATTCTGCTACAACAAGGTAGCATTAAAACTATATGAATTTTCTAGCTCACCTGATATATTGAGACAGGCCAGTACTTGGGATAGAGAGGGTAAATCAGTGGTCAAACCGTTTTATTTTTATGGTGCGTAGATCCCTTGGTAGCCACACCTCTGGGTTGGGCTAGGGAGCTCTGCACACAGAGAGGGGTTCTGCCATATTGAAAGTGAGCAGAATAGAGATTTCTGAGACAGCCAGGTGCCACATTTAGCAGGAAGTGGTCATCAGGAGGGAGGTAACCTAATAGCCCATTGGCTGCTGACTCCGTCCTACCCTCAGGGTAAATTCTGGCAATTAAAAGGGACCCTATGGCACCCAGAACTCCGATCTCATTAGGCTGGAGAAGAAGACCGAAAAAGGACTGCCCTTTTGCTCCAAGGAGCTGGCAAAGAGAGGCTGCACCTGCTGAACCTAGTAGCCAGCAAAGAAGAAGGGACTGTGAATGATGTGTCCTGCTTCTGTAGATGTTGACTTCAGAGCCCAGCCGAAGCAAGAGACTCCAAGGGTCAGTTGGCTGACTTCTTGTTAGCAGCACAGCGGCACAACAGCTAAAGAAGCCTGCTGGTGCAAGTTGGCAGTCCCGATCTTTATATCGCCACTCCTCGCCGCCGTGCACCACCAAGGACCACTACCCAATGTTCATAAGTTGCCACCGAGTCTGCTGGACACGGGAGAGTCGTCGGAGTGCAGCCTGGTCTCTCTGAAGGCAAGATGTTGCCCAAGAAATGATTCCACACCCGCGATACCAGGCAACTGGTGCCCAGTGACGACTGGACTTTTGCCAGGCTTGAAAGGACTTCAAGGGACCTTGAGCCCTGTGGCCAGGACCTCCTTACCGAGCCCCTGGACTCAGGAGTCGCTGCAGCAAGAGCCCCATCAACAGCATAGCATCCACAACGTTCTTGAACATCTTCAGCATCCTGTATCCCTTGCATCAGGACCATTTCCATAGGTGTTTATGGCAAGGGGATAAAAAGCCTGGAACTGACTGAGGACTGCTTCTTTTCTTGAGGTAACTATTTTTGAGGCAATTACTGGTCTCCCTGACTGGCTCCCTGGTTGCCAAAAATCACTAAGTAACCACATTGATACTCGCCCAAGTTTTCCTTGAAAACTTTCTAAGTGTCAACACGTTGAGGTCGCACAACCACACCTTATAATAAATACCATTTCCTCAGATAAACTATTCACAGATCTGTTAAAGTCTGTGTCTTTTCATAATGTACATCACTGAATAGGCACTAATGGTAATGAGGTGTTTACTATTTCATCCATTCTGTTCCTTGCTTTTTCATTTATCTGCTACCCTCTTATGCTCTGCAACCTATGCCAGGATGGGAATACCTCTCTGATCAATCCAAATACTTCCCATGTAGGCCACTCTACCAGCTATACACTTTCAGCAAAGAACTTCCCCGGTTGTGCGCTTCGGTTCCTCTACAGGACTATGAAGTTGTTTGTAAATTTTCTACATTACAATAGAGGGATCCTTGTCCAAGACATTCTTAGAGTGTCGGCCCTTCTTGTATAAACATTGACCCCCTAGGACTTCTTTGCACACCATGTTCAAGTCAGTAGTGAACTCCCTCCGAGTGGTAGCCAACTTTACGAGACAATAAATGCATTGATATTAAGGAGAACTTAAAGTAGGCACACTACTACAGTATGGGATCTCTTGAGGAACATAAAGGCTTTCTACAAATACTTCCAAATAAGGTAATGATATTCTTTATTTTAAGGAATAGTTTATATCCCTTTTGTTAAAAGGATCAATCGGAGTGAGGCTCTGAACGTCCTGCTCTTCATAAAATCTAGATGCTCCTGACACTGAATGTTGAAATAAATTGTAATATTTTTGTCATGACCAAGGCTCCTTCAGTTTCAAGCCTACAACCTTATCTGACATGATCAGCTTCTAATATAAAATGGAAAACATTGAAACATTTCACCTCTAAACTGCCTTTACAATTTCTTTCTTGGCAGTTGATGTGCATCAATTTAGTGTGCACTGGCTTTTCTCTCCTATTCTTTCCATGTCTTTATGCGCGTCTCTTCGATACATCTGGCACTTCTGTTACAAACTTCACTCTTTCTGTAAATGACTTCCCATTCCATGGTTTGGAATTTCTTCTTCACCTTCTGAACTAAACACCATCTAATTGTTGCACCAAGAACTTATCCTGATATGATATAGACAGCATTGCAGTGCATTTAAACAAAGGTCCTTTGAAAATAGCCTTTATCGAAGCTGACAGCATCTATTTAACTCTTTAACGACAAGCATCCTTACATAGATGGAGCCTGAACTCTTCTCACATGCTTGTTCTTTTCCAGAATTGAACAAAGGGCCAACTCCTAAGCATCCGCCAACAAATTCAATAGAAGCTTCCATCCTTGCTGTGGTGAAGAACCTAATAACTTTGACTATGCTCTGTGCAGTTCTCAAACAATCCTGTTCAGATGCTTTTTCCAATTTAGTGCTACTTGGGACATCTACAGCCTATCTAGATTAATAATGAAATGTGCTTCTCTTTTCATTATATTTACCTATGTATGTTTGAGGTATTGTTACAGGCAGTGGAGCGCTACAGTCTGTACAGGTGCTGCAATTATTAATGAAATGGCAAAAACATTGTGTCACTGTCAAACTCCCAGCGGAAATCCCCATGAACTGGGAAATAATGCCCTCCAAGAACTGGTTTAACTGCCAGTGCCCGGAGGAATTGGCATTGAAAAGTAAGCATCCTTGTGACCCTGGACAACCATCCAATTACTGCATATTAGAACGACTTCGAACAAGTTAATCCATCAGGATTTGTAAAGCACGGCTGCATCACCCGTAAGGTTTTCGAGGTGCTGTTGCACAATTCTGCCTGTTCTATTGGTTGAACATTCATGTCTTGAGGTGCTTTTTTAATTTCTGGATCGATGGTGAGGCTCTGAGTTGCAGAGGGAGATTGTTCCAGGTCAAGGCCGCCAGATACGAGAAGAAACGGCCTCCTCATTTTGCCCGACGGATGGCAATTAGAGCTAGGGATCTGGATCGGAGTTTCCTGGATCAATCAATCAATCACATTTATAGAGCGCGCTGCTCACCCGTGAGGGTCTCAAGGCGCTGAAGGGAGGGGGGTGCTGCTACTGCTCGAAAAGCCAGGTCTTGAGGTGTTTCCTGAAAGTGAGATGGTCCTGGGTCAGTCGTAGGTGTGCGGGCAGGGTGTTCCATGTCTTGGCTGCCAGGTAGGAGAACGATCTTCCTCCGGTGGTGGTTCTCTGAATCCGTGGGACGAGGGCGAGGCTGGCAGAGCGTAGCTGGCGGGTGGGGGTGTAGAGCGAGAGGCGGTTGTTGAGGTATTCTGGGCCCATGTTGTGGAGTGCTTTGTGTGCGTGGGTGACCAGCCTGAACGTGATCCTCTTGTTGACGGGGAGCCAGTGCAGGTTCCTCAGGTGGGCAGATATGTGGCTGTGGCGAGAGATGTCGAGGATGAGTCGTGCGGAGGCGTTCTGTATGTGCTGGAGACGTTTCTGGAGTTTGGCTGTGGTTCCTGCGTATAGGGCGTTCCCGTAGTCCAGACGGCTGGTGACGAGGGCTTGGGTGACAGTCTTTCTGGTTTCGGTGGGGATCCACCGGAAGATCTTTCGGAGCATGCGCAGGGTGTTGAAGCATGTGGACGAGATGGCGTTGACTTGCTTGGTCATCATGAGGGAGGAGTCCAGGATGAATCCCAGGTTGCGTGTGCGGTCCGTGGGTGTAGGTGCGGTGCCCAGCGCTGTGGGCCACCAGGAGTCGTCCCAGGCGAATGGGGATTGTCTGCGGATTAAGACCTCTGTTTTGTCCGAGTTGAGCTTCAGACGGCTGTGCTTCATCCATTCAGCGACATCTTTCATTCCTTCCTGGAGGTTGGTTTTGGCGGTGGCTGGGTCTTTGGTGAGGGAGAGTATCAGCTGGGTGTCGTCGGCGTAAGAGATGATGTTGTGTTTGCGTGCGATGGCGGCGAGGGGGCTCATGTAGATATTGAAGAGGGTTGGGCTGAGCGAGGAGCCTTGGGGTATGCCGCAGATGATCTCGGTGGCCGCGGAGGTGAAGGGGGGGGGGGCGTACTCTCTGGGTTCTGTCGGAGAGGAACAAGGTGATCCAGTCCAGGGCCTTTCCTTGGATCCCGGTATTGTAGAGGCGAGTTATTAGGGTGCGGTGGCAGACGGTATCAAAGGCTGCCGAGAGGTCCAGGAGGATGAGAGCGGTTGTTTCTCCGTTGTCCATCAGGGTCCTTATGTTATCGGTGGCTGCGATGAGGGCGGTCTCGGTGCTGTGGTTGGCTCGAAAACCGGACTGGGATGGGTCGAGCGAGTTGTTTGCTTCGATAAATGTAGTCAGCTGTTTATTGACGGTCTTCTCGATGACTTTAGCCGGGAAGGGGAGGAGTGAGATGGGGCGGAAGTTCTTGAGGTCTTTGGGGTCCGCTGTGGGTTTCTTCAGAAGGGCGTTGATCTCTGCGTGTTTCCAGCTCTCAGGGAAGGTGGCTGACGTGAAGGAGCTGTTTATGACGATCCGGAGGTGGGGTGCGATGGTGGTGTCTGCTTTGTTGAAGATATAATGAGGGCATGGGTCGGAGGGGGAGCCAGAGTGGATGGTGTTCATGACGTGGGTGGTGTCTTCAGTGCTGATGGGGGTCCATGCGCTGAGGGTGGTGGTGGTGGTCGTAGGTTTGGCGGCTGGAAGCGGAGTGTAGGGTCCGAAGCTGTCGTGTATATCTATGATCTTGCGGTGGAAGAACGTGGCAAGGGAGTTGCAGAGGTCTTGCGATGGTGTGATGTCGTTGTTGCTGGCGCTGGGATTGGAGAGCTCTTTGACGATGCTGAAGAGTTCCTTGCTGTTGTTGGTGGTGTTGTCCAGCCGCTCTTTGAATGATGTCCTTTTGGTGGTGCGGATCATCTGGTGGTAGCCGCGGGTGGCGCTCTTGAGGGCTGTCATGTTTTCTGCTGTCCGTTCGTGGCGCCAGGTATTTTCGAGGGTTATGCAGGTTTTCTTTGCGACTTTGAGGGCGTCTGTGAACGACGAGGTCTTTCTGTTGCCAGTCTTGCATGGGGGGTTCTTGAGTGGAGCGAGGTCGTCGGCGCAGTTGGTGATCCACTGTGCAAGATTGTGTGCTGCGTTGTTGGTGTCAGGTGTGTTGACAGGTGGGTTCTTGCTCAGTGATGTGGTTAGTTGGTCTGTGGTGACTTTGCTCCAGCATCTCCGGGGGATCTGTTGCGTGTGGTGGTGGGATGTGGTCTTCTTGAAGGTAAAGTGAATGCAGCTGTGGTCGGTCCAGTGTAGTCCGGTGTAGTGGCTGAAGTAGACGTGGTTGCTGGCGGAGAAGATGGGGTCGAGCGTGTGGCCAGCGCGGCGGGTGTGCGTGTCCACCAGTTGCTTGAGTCCGAGGTTGTCGAGCAGGGTGGTGGTGTTGCTGTCGTTTTTTTCCAGGTGAAAGTTTAGGTCCCCTAGGAGGATGTATTCTGGTGAGGCCAGGGCGTGCGGGCTGATAAAGTCGGCGATGGTTTCGCTGAATTGTGTGCGCGGGCCCGGGGGTCTGTAGAGGAGCGTTTCTCTGAGGGTGGTCTGGGGGTTGGTGTAGATCTGGAAGTGTAGGTGTTCGGCGGAGGGGAGAGTATCTTCGGTGTTGGTCGTGATGGTGATGGTGTTCCTGTAGATGATGGCGATTCCTCCTCCAGTTTTGTTGGCGCGGTCCTTCCGGGTGATCTTGTAGCCGTCCGGGATGGCTATGGCGATGTCGGGGGCTGAGGAGGCGTTCATCCAGGTTTCCGTGAGGATGGCTGGTGAAAAGTCACGCGTGGCTTGAAGTGCGCAGGTCCTTCATTGTGTAATGCCTTGTATGCATGGGTGAATAGCTTGTACTGGTATCTCTTCGTGACTGGTAGCTAGTGAAGGTTCCTGAGGTGAGTGGTTTTGTGCGTCCGTCTGCGGAGGTCGAGGATGAGCCTGGCCGCAGTGTTCTAGATTGTCTGGAGCTTCTTCATGAGTTAGGCTGTTATTCCTACATAGAGGGAGTTGCCATAGTCTAATCGGCTGCTGACGCAAGCCTGCGTGACAGTTCGCCTGGTGTTGGTCGGAGCCATCTGAAAACCCTCCTGAGCATACGGAGCATTAGGAAGCAGGCAGTGGAGACGGCGCTGACTTGCTTCTTCATGGATAGCTGGCTGTCGAGGATAATGCCAAGGTTGTGGGCATCTTCAGTGGGTTTTGGGGTTGGGCCCAGCTCCGGGGACCACCATTCGTTATTCCAGTGTGTGTTCTTGCCTTTCCTGAAGATGTGTACTTCTGTCTTGTCGTGTGTTGAGTTTGAGACAGTTGTTGTTCATTAAGTTGGCACCATCTTTCATGCATCTTTGAAACTTGTCTTTGTTGGTTCTTAGTTTGTTAGTCAGAGAGGATGAGTTGGGTGTCGTCGGCATAGGAGATGATGTTAAGTCCATGGCTTTTGACGATGTTGACCGGGGGGGGGGGGTCATGTATGTATTGAAGAGGCTTGGGCTGGGGGATAATCCGTGAGGTACCCCGCATGTGATGTTCCTTAGGGAGCAATTACTAGGGGCGGAGGATGATTTTCTGCGCTCTTCCTGTGAGGTATGATGTGATCCACTTGAGGGCTGCTCCTTGTATGTCAATCTGGTGGAGCCTGTTGATCAGTGTGTGGTTGGATTTGGTGTTGAAAACTGCTGAGATGTTGAGGAGGATGAGGGCCACTGTTTCTCCCTGGTCTAGCAGCATTCAAATGTCTTCTGTGGCTGCGACTAGAGCTTTTCGGTGCTGAGGTTTGTTCTGAAGCCGGATTGGGATGGGTCCGGGAGGTTGTGGTTCTCGAGATGTCTGTTGAGCTAGATGTTGATTGCCTTCTCCATGACCTTGGCTGGGAACGGGAGCAAAGAAATGGGACGGTCATTTTTCAGTTCTCCTGGGTCTGTGGATGGCTTCTTCAGCAAAGGCTTCACGTCTGCTTGTTTCCGATTCTGGGGGAAGTGGGCTGTGGTGATTGAGGAGTTGAGGACCTTGGTGAGTTCTTTGCTGATGAGTTGATTGCCAAGGTTGAAAGTGTGCTGGGGACAGGGGTATGCAGGGGCTCTGGAGTGGATGGATCTCATGACAGTCGCCGTTCCCTTTTTGGTTAGGAGATTCCACGAGGTGAGCTGGTGTGGGTGGGTGTCGATCGGCATTTTGGAGCTTGATGCTGTCTGCTGCAGGATGTTGTGGTGTGAAGTCTTGGTAGATGGTGTTTATTTTGCTGTGGAAAAAGTCCACCAGGGTGTCGCAGAGATCTTGCAAGGGTATGATGTTTTTTGTTGCTTAAGGGGTGGTGAATTCCGTGACTATGGTGAAGAGTTCCATGAGGGAGCTGTCATTGATGCGAGTGGCTAGGGTGGTAATCTTTGTGTTTTTCAGGAGATGGTAGTAGTGGTTAAGACAGCTTTGAATCATATTTGGTCCTTAAGAGTCTTGCTGGCATACCATTTCCTTTCAGGCTGCCTGCAGTTGTGCTTCTGGGTTTTTAGCTCTTCCATGAACCAGTAGGGGTGTCGTGTTTGTTTCTTGGGATTAGTAGGTTTCATCGGGGCGACTTTGTCAGTGCTTGCTGTGATCCAGTTTGTAAAGTTCTGTGTCCTCGGTGGTGATGGGTACTTGGGAGTTGAGGCCGTTGGTCCAGTGTTGTTGTGATACCTTGGACCAGCTGTGCCGTGTTCCGCTGTCAGTGGAGGTGAGTGTGTTGAGGCGTTCCGAGATGATGAAGTAGACGCAGTGGTGGTCAGACCAGGTGAGCTATTCAGTGTAGGTGAATTTTACTCTACTGCTGGCTGCGAAGATAGGGTCAAGCATGAGTCCTGCAATATGGGTGGGGCCGGTGACCAGTTGCTTGAGTCAGAGGTTCACCATACTTTCTAGGAGGTCAGCCGTGTTGATGTCAGTGTTCTCAAGGTGAAAGATGAGGTCTCCTTGGTATATATACAGATTCGAATTTATGGCGATGGATGCAATGAAGTTCGATATAGCGTTGCAGACGGTAGGGCGGGGTCTCAGAGGACTGTAGGTGAGGGCGCCTTGGATTGTGGTTTTGCTGTTAGTTTGGAGTTAGAAGTTGAGGTGCTCCATCAAGGGGGTGGTGTCTGTGGTGGTTGTGCATTTGATGGCCTATTTGTAGATTGACTATGCCACCGTCTTTTCTATTGGTGCGGTCTCGGTGCACGATCTTCTATCCAGCTGGGGTGGCTGTAGCGATGTCGGGTGCTGATGTGGTGTACAGCCAGGTCTCTCTGATGAAGACGGCGTCTGGGGCATGGGTGGTGATGGTATCCCAGATTTCTTTTGTGTGTTTTCCAAGTTTGCGTGCGTTGATTAACAGGCAGTCGATCTCTCTGGAGGGGTTGGTGCCAGTCATGCTGCTGGGTGTGAATGACGTGGTGTGGCTGTTGGACGTGGTGTCAGTTGTTTCCCTTGTGATGCAGGTAAAGTGGCAGTTCCGGCAGGAGAAGGGGCGTCCGGTGGCCCTGGGGAAGGCCTGGGCGCAGCTGCTGTTCTGGCATTCGGGGTCCAGGGCTGGAAGTTCGTCCGAAGTGAAGCGAAGGTGGTCCGTGACGGTTGAAGTCCTGGCACAGAGCGAGGTCCGCGCACAGTGTGCCCTGTGTGTGTATCCCCTGCGTGGGTGCGCTGTAGTCTCCATGCCAGAGGGCAAGCGGGGTCGCTAGAAGAGGGATTGGTGTTGGTCCCTGATGGGGAAGACACCAGGCGTGACAGGGAGCGACTGCGGGAGGCAAGGCACCAGAAAGCAACAGTCCTGCAGAAAGCAGAAGAGGTGCAGCTGAACCAAGCTACCAGGGGCAAGAGGGGCACAGCTGGGTAGTGAGCTACCGGAAGCCTGGCGCAGGGTGAGCCAAAGGGACCACCCCGGGCGTGGTGTCAGAGGGCACAAGGCAGCAGGACACTGTACCTGACTTCTGGGCGAAAGAAGGGGGCCCATGCCAGCCTCCTCCGGGCGTGGATGGGCCTGGTGGCCGCCCGCGAAGCGGGGGCTGCAGGATGTTTAAATCGGCACCAGGAGGCTCGAAAGCAGGCGAGGCCAGACTCCCAGTGGCTGATGACATCTGTAGTTCCCTAGCAGAGATGACGGCCCTGGCTCCCGAGTGGAGCAGGTGCAGAGCAGCAGGAGTGGTCGACTTCCATTTTGATATGATTGTAAATCACCTGTATATTAAAATCTCTAGATAAATCACACAAAACTGTCCTTTCTAATTTTTAGCTAAGAACATATTGTGCAAGAAAACATTCATACTTTTATAGTCACCTTTTTTCCCTACTATCCGTCCTGTCGCTACGGAAAGGATAGAATCCAATTACTATTCTGAAGGTTGTCCTTTCCTTAGTCATGGTTGCAGCCATGATTGCGGCTACTCCTCTAACACACTCCTGGAAGAAGTCTGTCGCAGATGCTGGATCAATGCAAGGATTTTCAGTGCTCTGTCAAATTAGGAAATTACTTGATGGCCACTGCCCATGTACTTATTGCTTTTCAAGCATGTGCCATAGTTCGTTTTATATTGGGGATGTGCAGTGCCCCAAGGCTATTCCGTACTCCACCTAATGGAAGCTGTGGTCTGTGCAGCTGGAAAGCCTCTCCAGGTGCAGAACCACTTCCATACTGGAATAGACACTGGGATTAAGGATTGTAGCGAAAGCAGCCTGGAAGTTGACTGTTACACCTCTTTGATTTGTCAAGAACACCATGCCCTAACAGTGATTCAATGTAGACTGGGCTTTATTTATGGTCGTTAAAAGTATTGGCATACCAGCCCAGCGTAAAGGTAGGAACCATATTCTAGCTAGGTAACTGCAGTATCTGCCACCCTGGCATCCGTCCTCATCAGCAGCTTTGCCATAATGGAGGATAGGCTTTTCCCAGTAATCGTAACAGTATTTGTATCCTACCTTTAAAAGGCACTCCCGCTAACACTACCCTGCCAGGCACAATACATCCCACTGTATTATCCTTCCATTTGAGAGATTTATCTATTCTCTATTGGGTCTGTAGTACTGCAGGGTATAATTTTGGGATAATGAGTATATCTGGGTGGGAACATAAGGGTCTGTTCGCCCTGTGTGGGAAGGGTATGCCCAGACGTGGGTCCCGTGCTCACTACGCCACTGGAGTCAAGCTATCCTGGTAGAGGGGTGAAACCCCGAAACCGGTCCTAGGATGCTTGATTTCGGTCCAGGGAAGACATGGCTTGGCAGTTCGGGCTGGACTGTTCCCATGAGGCACAGGGTCAAGACTGATTTGCATATGGCCATGTCTGAACTGGGGTGGCGTGGTGAGCAAAATAAAGATGGATTAAACCCAGATCTGTGAGTGGGGGTGAATGTTTTGCCAATGTGCAACATTCCGTCCATCATCTTGTGTATTTTGCTATAGAGTAAAAGGCACCAAAGAACGTCAGTAAACATTTACCTCAAGAAAGTTCCTAATCTATTGAAGTCAGTACCATCCAAAACTAAAAGTCTTTAGGTTGCTGAATGACCATGAAATGAGCCCCTGTGGCACTACTCAAAACCTTTTTCCAAATAAGCTGGCCAGGGCACGCAACCCTCATTCAGGAGCAGGTTCTGAGAATAGTCATGGGCATGTGAGAAGGCTGTGTAGTTTTCCCAACCACGCTCAACAGTTCACAAGGGAAACAGTCTTTACTCCGAAGCTTTTACTTCGCAGTACATTTCCCAGACATTTTTTAGATCGTAAAGACTGTTGTCACGCAAGTCTTTACATCGCAAAACAAAATCACGCATTTGAGGATAATTAAAAAACGGGGCTTGCGGGGTCTACCCCCCCCCCCCCAAAAAAATATGAAATGTTCAATTACTAACAAATGTGTAAGCGACAATAGAATTAAACAAGCATCGGAAATGCAATGTCTTTTATCCATGTGTTATGGAGTGTATGTGGTGTGTAAAGAAGTTCCCGGTTTCAGATTTACTTGTAGGGCTGTGCAGTGTTTGAAATAATAGTTATCCTCATAAAAGTTAACTTATCATGTTTTATTTAACGTATATTTACCGCAAAAATGTATGGTCTTCATTATTCTTTTATTGTTATATCCGTATCCCAATACATACAGAGAACCTGTGGATCTATAGGCAGCAACACTGTCCGAATACCTAAGTTAGAATTCAAGATCACTCCAAGGTTATTTGCAAAAGTTGTGTTGTAGCCAATAAAAAACAGAAAAATGCTTAATAAAAGGAAAGTGATACGTGATGGAGATATGATGCATGAGGACCCCACTGTTTGAGGTTAAATGTTTGCTACCCAATTCTGCATTATCAAATGCAGTTTCCTATGAAATATTTCAGCTATACAGGCAGATTAATAAGCACATGCAAGCTGGTTTACAAAGCACCAAAGAACATTCGAATGGAGACACACAAAAATGTTAATTAGGATTTTGCATATATGTTCGCCTAATTGTGCAGTTTTGTGTGCTGTCCTGTGGTTCAAAAATAAAAGCCAGAGAAAGAGTGTTAATTCAGTGAAAAAAAAACATTAGATTGGGGGCCCGAGAGTGTTGCTTCTAAATCTCCGTGCTATCAATTGGATTTAAATTCATCTGAGTGACTACTTAAACGACCGCCGGGCAAACAGTGCAAAACTGCTACTTAAACAGATGTGTCTCCCATTATGATTTTTCATTGTCTAAAATTATTTGTTCGAGGCATATGAGCTGCTGCAGTCACATTATTGCATTAGATCGCCGCCTAGTGTTGGGTCCGGATGTTGCACGTTGTTGTCTTGGAAGAGTCTTCGAGATCTCACGAGATAGGTGACTCCTCCCCTGGACTGCAGTGCGCATGGACAGCTCCTCCATCGTCAGATTGTTTTTTTCTGCCATCGGGTTCGGATGTACTTCTGCGACGCCAACTTCGACTCCGAAGTTTTCAACTTTACTCACAGCAAATCAAACGTATCTCGACGGGATTGCTCTCCGATCGACACCCTACAACTTTACAGGACTTTATTTCCCATATTTTTATCGACGCAGGCCTCCAGGCCTATCGACGCCACGCGGGCCTCGGGCCCATGAAAAGGACCCCCTTCAAAAAATACCCCCAGTGCGGTGCTAAATACCCACACATGGATCATCACCCGGTGTGCAACAGATGTCTATCTCCGGAGCATAAAGAAGAAGACTGCTCAGCCTGCGCGCTCTTCCGTTCCAAGAAGACAATCAGGAACTGGAGGGCCCATCGACAAGCGATGCATCGACAAGCAGCAGCACCGGACGATATCTTCGACCCCTCGGATGCCGAGGACTCGGACGACCTACAGCTCGTCACAGTCGAAGAATCGGACTCAGATGACCAAATCCCAGCGGGGCAGCACGTGAGTACCGATGCCCCTGTCCCAATCACCCCACATAAGGCTCCGGTCAAGACATCGCCACAAGGCCTTCATCACGAACGAAACATCCCTTCGGAAGCCCCACCCTCGGGCCCGGCTCCGAAGATAATAGAAAAGCCTTCCGGTAGCTCGGGACCGAGCAAACCGTATCTCCCTACACCAAAAATGCCTTCGGCGCCGAGAAAAACACATACGGCACCAACTCCGGCTCCGGCGCCGAGAGACTCGACCGTTCCCAAAAACGTCGAGCCGAAGCATCTCGAGCCGAAAACGGTCGATCCCAAGAAAAATATCGACCCGAAAAAGTTAATCGACCCGAAAAAGACTAACGACTCCAAAAAGGTCACCGAGCCTAAAAAACAGATCGAACCCAAGAAAACGGTCGATCCGAAAAAGGACGTCGAAGTCAATAAAGCTCCCGAACTGAACAAAAACAAGGTTCCCGAGCCAAACAAGCCGAAGCCTACAAATCCTTCGACTCCCAGTAAGAAACACCAAAAATCTTCGGTGCCGAAACCACCAAATACAGAGGAGGAGCTGTTTTATCCGGATCCTATCGATCCAAAACAGAAAAGAATCATCATAGACCCTAACACAGGTCATGTGGTGCTCCACAAGAGGAAAATTCCTCCTGCCTTACCCTCTCCTATTCCTCTAAAAAGGAAGGACATTGCTACTTCTCCTATTAGGCCTGTTACTCCTCCTCCTCTCTCCTATTCTGCCTTATGTGCCATACACCCCCCCCCATGCCTCCACAGCCTGATGGGGACCCAGATGAGGACATAAATAATGATCCACAAGACCCTTATGAAGATCCTGAGGACACAAATCCCAACCTGGACACATGGGGAGACCCATATTCACCAGACAATAACACACCTCTTCTAGACCCCACGCCATATCCTTCAAAACCATCCCCTCCTGATGACACCATTGCATTCCATCAGTTAGTAGACAGGGCTGCTAGTTTTCACGGGGTAGATATGCATGCTGATCCTATGGAAGAGGATTTCTTGCTCGACACCTTCCCAACCACAGAAAGAAGTGTACGCACATTACCCATGCTCAAAGGGGTTTTAAAACATGCACCAGAAATATTCAAAGACCCAATTAGGGCTAGAATACTCAACCCTAGACTGAAAAAGAAATATAGAGCAGCACCCTCCGACCCTACATACATCAAGGGTCAACTACAGCTGGACTCTCTGGTAGTCGCCAATGCACGAAAAAGGGCTAACTCACAAACCACTGGCGATTCTGCACCACCAGAAAAGGAGTCCAAACTACTGGAGGCATCTGGGAAAAGGGTGGCTTCACAAGCAGACAACACCTGGAGAATAGCTAACACACAAGCATTGTTAGCTAGATATGACCGGGCGCACTACGACAAATTAGAGGAGCTGCTACAACATCTCCCTGACCCATATAAACAACAGGCAAATGACCTTATCCAGGAAGGAAAGTTCATCACTAATGCCTCAATAAAGTGTGCTCTAGATGCAGCTGACACAGCCTCTAGAACAGTCAATACAAGCGTGATGTTAAGGAGACACGCATGGCTTCGCATATCAGGTTTTAAACCTGAGGTGCAAACCACTATTCTCAATCAACCCCTTAACCAAGATTTCCTGTTCGGGCCTGAAACAGATGTCCTATTAGACAAAATGAAAAAGGATACTGACACCGCTAAATCTATGGGTGCACTGCAGTTTTATCAATCCAAACGTTCCTTTCGTAGATCCTCCTATAGAGGTACAGGGGGAGGGAATAATACACAAACCTCTCAACCTTTCCAAACTACCTCTCAAAACACATTTCACAGAGGCAGAGGAGGATATAGAGGAAACAATAACAAAGGCAGAGGTAGAGGTAACAACAACAACCGTACCTCCACCACTCCCAAACAGTGACCTCTTACACCTGCCTCCAGACCACTTAACACCAGTCGGAGGCAGATTATCACAGTTCCTACCTGTCTGGGAATCCATCACGACAGACAGGTGGGTGAAGCAAATTATCCATTCTGGTTACTGTCTAGAACTTACATCTACCCCACCCAACATACCAACCAAACACAGACCAATGTCAGAGGAACATACCATACTACTACAACAGGAGGTCTTAGCAATGCTACAAAAGCACACTATAGAACCAGTTCCCCTGCAGCAACAAGGGAAGGGAGTTTACTCTCTCTATTTCCTAATCCCCAAAAAAGACGGCTCCCTCAGGCCCATTCTCGACCTTCGTCCCCTCAATCAATATATACACTCCGATCATTTTCACATGATCACACTCCAACAAGTACTACCACTACTACAGCAAGGCGATTTTCGCGCCACACTAGATCTAAAAGACGCATATTTTCACATACCTATTCATCCCGCACACCGGAAATACCTCAGATTTGTAGTGCAGGGACAGCACTACCAATTCAAAGTCCTACCCTTCGGGGTAACAACAGCACCAAGAGTGTTCACAAAATGCTTAGCAGTAGTGGCAGCACATCTAAGGAGACAACATATTCATGTGTTTCCGTACCTAGACGATTGGCTGATAAAAGCCAAATCACATCACCAATGCCTGCAGCACACTGTGACCACAATCCATCTATTACACAATCTGGGATTTTCCCTCAACTACCCAAAATCCCATCTACAACCCTCCCATATACAGCAGTATCTGGGAGCAACTATAGACTCCACAGTAGCAAAGGCTTACCCAGCTCCAGCCAGGATACAGAACATTCAAGCAATGATCCTAAAATTCCAACCTCAAACTCTTCTGACAGCAAGAGTGTTTATGCAACTCATAGGCATGATGGCATCTTGCATATTCATAGTTCCACATGCTCGGCTACAAATGCGTCCCATACAAGAATGCCTAGCTACACAATGGAACCAGGCTCAAGGGAAACTAAAGGACCTAGTGTTGGTAGACAGTCGTACCCATCGCTCTCTGCAGTGGTGGAACACACAAAACCTTTCAAAAGGACGACTGTTCCAAGAGCCAGCTCCACATGTAGTGTTGACAGCGGACGCATCACTCACAGGGTGGGGAGCCCATCTACTTCAACATACAGTGCAAGGTCTATGGACACCGCACCAAAAAATACACCACATAAACTACCTAGAATTACTGGCAATCTTTCAAGCAATGAAGGCTTTTCTAAAACACATAGCCAACAAGACTGTCCTAGTCCGGACGGACAATATGACAGCAATGTTCTAAATACAGAAACAGGGGGGGGACACACTCTCTGCAGCTATCACAACTAGCGCAAAGGATATGGAAATGGGCCATTCCATAAAACATCCATCTTCTAGCAGAACATCTCCCAGAAGTAAACAACCAGATTGCAGACCTATTGAGCAGACACAGTCAACAGATCCACGAATGGGAAATTCACCCAGAAGTCCTACTCCCATTCTTTCAAACATGGGGACACCCAGACATAGATCTGTTCGCCACAAAGGAAAACGCAAAATGCCCATCCTTCGCCGCCAGGTTCCCACACCCGCAGTCAAAGGGCAATGCGATATGGATGAACTGGTCAGGCAGATTTGCATACGCTTTTACGCCAACCCCACTCATTCCATTAGTGGTACGCAAACTAAAGCAACAAACACTTACGATGATCCTAGTTGCTCCCACATGGGCACGACAACCATTGTACACAACACTCCTAGAACTCTCGGTAGTCCCTCATCAAAGAATACACCTCTCTCCGAAACAACTCACACAGAACCATGGAGAGATACAACACCCAGACCCCAACCAAATGAACCTAGCAATCTGGCTCCTGAAGTCTTAGAGTTGGGATACCTTAACCTGCCTCCTGATTGTATGAATATCATCAAAGAGGCAAGACGTCCCACTACCAGAGCCTGTTACGCAAACAAATGGAAAAGATTTGTTATTTACTGCCAAAATAATCAAATCAATCCACTAGACGCTTCTGTCCAAAACATAATTTATCTGCTACACTTACAAAGATGTAATCTAGCATATTCATCTATAAGATTACACCTAGCTGCTGTTGCAGCATACCTCCATAACAGACAACACGTGTCTCTTTTCCGAATACCACCCATTAAGGCATTTATGGAAGGGCTCAAAAGAGTAATCCCTCCAAGAGCTCCACCTTCCCCAGTCTGGAATCTTAACATTGTACTTACTAGACTCATGGGTCCACCCTTTGAGCCTCTACATTCTTGCGAATTACAGTTCCTAACATGGAAGGTGGCATTTCTAATAGCAATCACTTCACTCAGAAGAGTAAGTGAATTGCAGGCACTAACAATTCAAGAACATTTCATGCAAATACATCACAATAAGGTAGTTCTCAGGACAAACCCTAAATTCCTACCAAAGGTCATAACTAGTTTTCACATTAACCAATCAATTGAGTTACCTGTCTTTTTTCAAAAACCACAGTCAGTAGCTGAAAGAGCACTCCACACACTGGATGTCAAAAGGGCTCTACTCTACTACACAGACAGAACTAAACCATTTAGGAAGACAAAACAATTGTTTGTGTCTTTCTGTCAACCTCATAAGGGCAACTCTATTTCAAAGGCAGGAATAGCCAGATGGATAGTTAAGTGCATACAAATATGTTATCAAAAAGCTAAACGCACATTAACTATTCCCCCAAGAGCACATTCCACGCGCAAAATGGGGGCATCCATGGCTTTTCTAGGGAATATCCCCTTAGAACACATTTGTAAGGCAGCTACATGGTCTACCATACATACCTTCACTAAACACTATTGTGTTGATGTGCAAGCCAAACAACAAGCTTCTGTAGGTCAGGCTGTCCTTAAAACACTTTTCCAAACTACTGCAACTGCCACCGGTAACCACCACTAGAGGAGGAACTGCTATACAGTCTATGCAATAATGTGACTGCAGCAGCTCATATGCCTCGAACGGTAAATGCTACTTACCAGTATGCATCTGTTCTTGGCATGTAGAGCTGCTGCAGTCACATGCCCACCCTCCTCCCTGGTGCCGAGCACAGTTGCAGTACTATCTTACTTAGATACATTTACATGGACACCTTTTCTTTCTATTACTATCCTCCATCTTTGCCACAATGGCGAAAAAACAATCTGACGATGGAGGAGCTGTCCATGCGCACTGTAGTCCAGGGGAGGAGTCACCTATCTTGTGAGATCTCGAAGACTCTTCCAAGACAACAACGTGCAACATCCGGACCCAACACTAGGCGGCGATCTAATGCAATAATGTGACTGCAGCAGCTCTACATGCCAAGAACAGATGCATACTGGTAAGTAGCATTTACCTTCTCCCCCCACCAAATAAAATTGAAGATTGAAATACTGTCTGTGCCATCAGGAACAAGAAAGTTGAAATAAAAAAACTTTTGAAAAACTGAAAAGTTGTCTGCTTACCTTGCATTGCTGTGGGAGGTTGAGTACACGTGGAGCGTGCGCGGAGGGAGGTGCAGCCGGGGTTTGCTGCTGTGAACACGAGTTCTGCCCCCTCACTCCTTTTAAGCAAGTGAATGAATCAGCGGCTTGAGTCCTCTGTACACATCTCAACCGGCTTCAGTGTTGTACTCACGGGGAAATGTTTTACAAATGTTAGTGACCTAACACCGCTGTGTAAAGTACTAGCTAAAGTCACAAAGAGGACCCCCAGCTCCAACCCCGACATAACACAATGTGTTTATCAGGACACAGGAGTCAACTTTACTCACCAGCCAGAGCAGGATTAGCCGGCCTGGGGAAGAAGGCCTGCCCCATGGTGGAGCCTGGCTGGCCTCTAGGTGGAAGCCTGTCTTAAACAAGGCACATGTTCAGCACTGCCCCAGCGAGGGGGGGGGGTCCTCAGAGGTCCTAGGAGGGCCCTGCCAACCCCGTGGGTGACAACAGTGAACCGCCATACCCCTGGTGTCCCGGCAATGCTCTCGCGCTCCTCTGGGTCTCTGATGCGTCTCCGGAGTCTGTGGGAGCCAGTGACCTGGCCAGGCTTAGGGGCCCAAGGAGCGACAGAAGGGCCCAAGTGTCAGGGGTTCTCGGCAGCTCCTCAGCGGCACCTGGAGTGGCAGTGCCAGTAACAGCTCCTCTTTAGCCATGGGGTGGTGTGGGGCTCCTCGTGCATTGTGGCGGCAGACTCACGCTCCACAGGTGTGCCTGCAGTGCTCCTCAGGGATCCCAGCAGTATGACTCGCGGAGGACTCACCAGCGCCCAGCTACTCCAAGGGGTCTCACTATTCTCCGACGGGGTTCCGGGCAGAGTATTTAGGGTCTAAGTGTTCCTCATGCAACCCAGCAACGCTACGGTACTCCACGGCGTCCTAAGCAATGCCAAGAAGCGCCTTGGGGTCCAATCAATACAATGTACTCCTGGGGCTCTAGCAGCACGCTTATCAGCTGCTTATGCCCCCTGCAGCCCTCCACGTTTTCACTCAATGTGGACAGCATCGCTTCCAGCAACCTTGTAAACAATGGTTGCTGGGAGCGAATCATGTGTTGCTATCGGGCCGTTGCGAATGGTAGAACAGGCAGCTGGGGAAGTTTGTATGTGTCCCCTCCTCTGTATCACCCGTGGCCGGGGTAGAAGGGAAGAGCGTGGCTAACGCTAAAGCGGGAGATAGGTGTGCGGCTGCCATGAATACTAAGCTTCGTGTAGCGCACTTTATAAAAACAAAATACATTTATAAAGAAAAGCATTTTGGTGGTGCGCGCGATAATAAAGTTGCGCGGCCGCCATATGCGCTTTAAAAAAATAATAATGTAACTATCGGGCCAGGGCAAAATAACACATATAGCATCAAAGAGTAAAAAATAAAATCCAAACAAACTGTCGCCATTGCGTTAGTAAAAAAAAAAAATACCTCCGAAACATGATCCCTCACTACACGCCCCCTATAGATAAGAAAGCAAACGATCCTGTCCGGATGGGCCGGACGAAAAGGGGAATGGGCGGCAACCAAAAAGCCTCCGTTTCAATCGGTGGCCACCGTTTTACATAAACCGTGACACCAACCAATGAAAAAGAGGGACGGGGCTTCAAGCCCCCTTCTCAAATCTCCTCATCCACAATAAGTCTCGCAGAGCGAGCAGCGCATGCGCGCTGCAACGCTAGGCAATACCTACAAATTTATAAAGAGTTAATGTATATATTTTCAACAGTAGGTGGCTGTGTTACACTGTGATAGAATTTTTAAGTCAGTAAGCTGGTAAAGGTATGCGTGGTAGTGGAGTGCGTGGTGAAGGTGTTTGTAATGTGAATGAATGTAAATGCGTGGTAGTGGTATGCGTTGTGAAATGTGCGATGTAAAGACATGCGTGGTATTGTCATACAACCGTTCACAAGCCTTTCCAAATATGCAATAAATATAAGACACTCCAGTGCACTTTTGCAGTTTCAACGGTCTGATGTGTTACAGTGCTAGTTAACGTCTCAATCTAGAATGATCTTACTCGGTGTTATGCATGTGTCCCACTTCCATCCCCTGTCCTGAACAGGCTTTCCAGAGTGATGTTCTTCACTCACATTACGTCACAGCAGCTTGCGTTCCACAGCTGTGAGGAAAGGGTGCTCAGTCCCAGACGTCGAGCCTGCCTCCTTCGGTGTATAAATATTTGTGTGTTTAAAATACCACAATGTGAAAAGCCTGTTCACAGTGTGGATTGATTTGGAAACCATATGCAATATAAAATTGTAAATGGATCACTGTGACTAAGGGGGATGTGTTCCCCTTGAGGATCTGAGTGACATTATAAATAAGGCTCCCCATTTTCTGTTTTTACAGATAAATACAGACAGAACCCCGTTTATTTTCTTGTCTGTATTTATTTTTAAATGTGGATAAAAACAGAAATTGGGTTGCTTTTTGATTGCTTCTAAATGCTGACTGCTAGGTCAATAACTGTCATAGCTGTAAGGTAAGGATGTTAAAGAAAGATATTTTAGTAAAGAGGAGATGTGCACAAGGTTGATAGTGAAATTTGCATATTTTCATATAAGTCCCTTGATTTATCTTCTACAGGTGTTCATATAATTAAAGCCTGGCAAGATTTCAAACATGAGTGCATATTTTTCAGAAAAATAAATGTGGGAATATACCAATTTCAGCTTAATTTTTTCACAAATCTCAAAATAAATATGGATAAAGATAAAATTAGCAAAAAAGAAATATGGATAAATACAAAAAAATTAATTCCATAAAACTGGGAGCCCTAATTATAAACAACGCACCCATCACTCACCTGTCTATTTCATGTCACTGAGAAACCCCCAAGGTGAAACAAGCATTGGAAATGCAATAGGTCTCGCGTTTGTTTGAGTTAGAGCTATTGGAATTGTAAATAGCAATGTCTTTTACCCATGTTATGGAGTGTATGTTTGTGGTGTTCAGTGGAATTATGTGGCTTGAATTGATTAGTTAGTAGTGGAATTGTGTGGCATGGAGTGGATTTGTGGAGTGGAATTGTGTGGTACGGTGTGGTGTGGAATTATGTGGATAGTAATTATGTGGTATTGAGTGTATTAATTTATGTGCAGTTGGATTGTATGCTATGGAGTGTAATTTTGTGTTGTGGAGTGGTATTTTTACAGAGACCATGTTAGTACTGTATATTGAACTGTACATTAATACCAATGACCACATGTGGATGAATGGCAAAAGTAGAAATCGGCTATAACTACAAACGTGCAAATAGTCTGCTTACTAATTAATGTGCATCCTTGCAATTTATTGCATGCTATATTGCTCATGGTACAGAACCCTCGTCTCACAGCCTCCAACTCCGAACATCTTTTAGAGAAACATCCAATATCAACTGGATTGTCATGCAAGCTAATGGCCGTGCTGATTAAAATATACTGTATGTTTCACTCTGGACTTTATATGAATTCACAGCTGAACCTCCTTCTGAGCGTGTAATCAGTTTATTTATTTACTGCAGCGTTGCATTTTGTTCTTTATGTAGGGAAGTCTGGGTTTTTGAAATAATGGGTGTAGTGGTGCGGTTACGAACAATCATACTGGTAATTTACAAAATGAAAGGGGCAGGGGTGTTGAGGAAAGACAGGGGGAAATTAACTGAACTGGAAGCAGTGCCGTGTGCCAGGGAGTGACTGTAAAGCCTCAAATACATATACAGCCATACTTGCATTTTTACAATACCATCACACGCGCGGGAACACATAATTAGGGGGTCTGTTGATTTTAGAGAGTATAGTGTAGTGTCGCGGTCTAGTTGACGCGCGCACTACGTGAAGACGGCGATGTGCGTAGCGGCCGTTTGGACGCTACTGCGCATGCGCGATATAGCGCGCGAGTGAGAGACGGCGATCGGAGCGTGTTGCCCGGCGCTCTCTCGGAAAGATAGCTAAAAGTGTAATAAAGGTTCCTACAACCTCCTGAGCGCTTCCTGAGAGTTATTGGGGGGAAAACTACTGGTAGCCAGGCACCCAGCAACATTACAGTGGCGACGAGACTGGGACAAGGAGAACCCTACGTGCAACAGGAGGAAGGTGCCCCCCAACCAGCATCAGAGAAGAAGTCCACCAGGAGGGACACCACCCCACGCGGTAAGAAGACCGGAGGGGTCGAGGACAGACGCCTACACACCGGGAGAGCGCGGCAGAGGCAGATAAAAGCCGGGGAGTGGCACGTGGGCAGCAAAGGAGCCAGCCACGAGGTAGAGGATATCGCAGGCGGACAGCGGAACCGCAGAGGAGATCCTGGCGGAGTCGGGGGACGACGGAGCAGCCAGCTCGAACGCAGTCCCAGGTACCCGAAGCAGGGGAGCGGGGACAGACGCACCAGGTAGCCCAAGGAAGCAGGTGGAAGCCAAAATGAGTGCACAGTCATCGACTCTGACGACGCCGATTCCATTCCTACCACGCCCGGGAGAACCCATAATGAAGTGGGAAGACTGGAGGGAGTACTTCAAAAACTACCTGGAAGCGCTAGAAGATGAGAACGAGGAGGCGTTCTCTAGTGCCAGGAGGAAGAGGATACTTCTACACAACCTGGGACCAGAAGGAATACGGGTGTTCCAAAACCTCACACCGACCACCAGGCAAGTAGGGGACACAGACGTGTTCACCCACGCCATAGATGACTTGGACAACCACTATCGGCCAGCGGTGTGCACCTCCATCGACCGCTATAACTTCCAGCAGAGGAAGCAAGAAGCGGGGGAATCCGTAGATGACTACGTGGCGGCGCTGCGGAAACTGGCGATGACGTGCAAATATGGCGGACTGCAGGATGAATTCATCAAGGACCAGATCGTCATGCACACGACAAGCAAGTCAGTACAGGACAAACTATGGGCGAATGGAGATGCGACGCTGAACGAGGTGATCGCCATAGTGAAAAGAGCGGAGCTAACAAAGCGCTGTGCGGAAGCGGCCAAGAGAGAACCGGCCACCAGACTCACAGTCAACAAGGTGGACGACGCGGACCATCAGACACGGGGGAAACCAACGACGGGGGAGTACAGAGGAGCGACCAAAGGGAAACCAAGACCCGGACAGACATGGAAACAAGAAAAAGGCGAGGCCATGAGATGCTACAGGTGCGGAAGCTCAAGCCATGCTGCGCACGACAAACGGTGCCCCGCATTCAGAGCCAAGTGTGCGTTCTGGTGCCTAGTAGGTCACTACGAAAAAGTATGCCGAAGGAAAGGGAGACAGCAGGCGGTGAAGTTCGTGGCACAGGACGAGGGGGACGAAGTAGAAGGCCGTGAAGAAGACGAAGAAGTCCTGTGTATTGAAGACCAGGTACTGGGCATAGAGGGGAGAAGAACGCGCAAACCCCAGTGCGACATGATTATCGGAGGAATACACATCACCATCGTGGCGGACTCAGGATCTCCATACACGATCGTCCAACGTTCAGTATGGAATGAGAGGTTCAGACCCACGTGGGGCGCGCAACTAGAACCCCCCCGACATTCGACCCGTCACCTACACAGGGGACCCAATCCCGATGGTAGGGTTCAAGACGCTGAAGTTCCAGTTCAAGGAGCGGAGCGCGCTCTGCAAGCTATACGTCGCGGAGAAGGGACCGTCAGTCCTGGGCTGGATGGACCAAGGAGAGTTGGGCGTACAGCTGAACCCAGGAGGGGACACCCAGGTGATGGTGACTCTGGACGGAGAGGAGTCGACGGCAGAAAAATGGCGGAGCGGGCACCCGAAGGTTTTCGGCGGGAAGATTGGGAAACTGGAGAAGTTCTCCCACAAAATCGTCCTCAAAGAAAACGCCCGGCCGGTGGCGCACAAGGTACGGAACATCCCGATTGCAGTGAGGGAGGCGGTGCAACAGGAACTCCTCCGACTGGAAGAAGGGGGAATCATTGAGCCCATCGACAGTGCGGAGTGGTTGGCGCCTCTGGTGGTGGCCATGAAACCGTCAGGCAAAGTGCGCCTCTGTGTGGACCTCAGGGAGTTGAACAAGTGCATAGTGGTTGAAAGGTTCCCCTTGCCACGCATAGAGGAAATGCTGGCCCGCACGAAAGGAGTGAAATGGTTCTCCACCATTGACTTGCAATCGGCATACCACCAGGTAGCGCTACATCCGACAAGCAAAAAATTGACGACGTTCATCACGCCGTTCGGCTGCTACCAATTCTGCCGCATGCCCTTTGGTCTCGCCTCGGCAGCGGCGGTGTTCCAGAAGCTAATGGCCCGCCTATTCAAGGACATTGAGGGAGTACAATACTTCCAGGACGACATCCTAGTGATGGGGACAGAGCTGGAGGACCATGACAGGAAGCTGTCGGTAGTATTGAAGATCCTGGAAGAGAAGGGCCTAACGGCAGAGTGGGAGAAATGTCACTTCGGGATGAAGTCAGTCACCTACCTGGGGCACGAGATAGGGGCGCAAGGAATAACGCCGAAGAGAGGGAACGTGAAGGCCATATGCGAAGCACCACCGCCCACCTCCAAGGAAGAAGTACGGTCATTCCTAGGGATGGCGGAGTACTATAGTAAATTCGTCCACCACTTTGCCACAAAAACCCACCACATGAGGCAACTCACGAGAGACAAGACGGCGTTCATCTGGACAGAGGAGACGCAAGAGGAGTTCGACACAGTGAAACGGGAAATCGGTGGAGCGATCCCGTTGCAAGGATTCGATCCCCAGGGGCGGTCAATATTGATGACAGACGCGAGTGAAAAGGGGCTTGGAGCGGTGCTCATGCAGGAAAGACCGGAAGGTGGAACGGAGACGATCAGCTTCGCGTCCAGGACGCTGACAGTGTCGGAACAAAAGTTCAGTGTGATTGAGAAAGAGATGCTGGCGGTAGTGTGGGCTATGGCGAAGTACCGTCAGTTCCTGTGGGGCACCAGATTCCAAGTGAAAACGGATCACAAGCCTCTCGTGAAGGTATTGACATCGGACGGCCATGCCAGCGCCACACCCCGGATTGCGAAAATGACACTGAAACTCCTGGAGTACAGGTACGACGTGGAGTATATCCCGGGCTCCAGAAACAAGATAGCGGACTACCTCAGCAGGGCATCCGCGATGGACAGCGCCTCCAATGACAGGGAGGACGACGATGAGATGGTGGCCCTGACGGACGACCCGGAAAAAGCCATCAGCAGGCAGGAGTGGAAAAACGCGTATGAGGCGGATGGTGATATGGATGACATCAAGGCGTATATCGTACGAGGATGGCCAGAAAGGAGAAGACAAAGACCAAAAATCAGGCAGTTTTACGAAGTCAGAGAAGAGCTGTCGGTGGGAAACGACGGAGTGTTCGTCTACAGAGGTGACAGGGTGGTACCACCGGAGAACATCGTACCTACCCTGCTAACCATACTACACGAAGGCCACCTGGGAATCGTGAAGACAAAGGCCAGGACAAAACAAACATACTGGTGGCCAGGGATGGACACGCATGTAGAGAGGCACGTGAGAGACTGTGTGCAGTGCCTGGGGGCGGACAAGACACTTAAACCCATGAGACCACCCTTAGGGAAATTCACGAACCCCAGCAACCCATGGGAAGAGGTGGCTGTGGACATCCTGGGGCCAATACTGGACGACCAGGGGATCCCCAAATACCTATGTGTACTAGTTGATAAATACTCGAAATGGCCAGAAGAACACATCAACGAGATCATGGACACGGACGAGATACTACGCTTCCTCAAGGCGGTGTTCCTCCGGGAAGGCATACCCAGGAGCATTATCAGCTACAATGGCCCCCAGTTCATCTCCGACAAGTGGGTCACGTTTGCGAACAGAAATGGCATAATACTCAGACACACCTCGATATACCACCCATCCAGCAATGGACAAGTAGAGAGGTTTAACAGGGTGCTGATGGGCTCCATACAGGCGGCCATCACGAGAGGCAAAGACTGGGAGAAAGAAGTGCTCAGCACGATATGGGCGTACCGTATCACCCCCACCGGTACGGGGTACAGTCCCTTCCAGATCTTACGTGGAAGGCAACCCTTCACCAGAGACAATGTGGCGTGGCAGGAGAAGACTATCACCAGCAAATGGTCTCCAGCAGTGGTGCAGCACAACCTGCAGAAGGCACAACGCATCTATACAGAACACTACAACCGCCACAAGAGGACAAAAGAGACGGCGTTGGAAAAAGGGGAGTGGGTCAGAGTGAAGCTGGCAGTCCTTAAGCGAAAAGGAGAAAGCAAGTACTCCCCACCCCTCCGAGTAGAAGAAGTGTATGACCGGGCGGCGTTGCTCAGCGACGGAAACGTGTGGTCACACGAGCGCATGGCCAAATGCAATAAGATCTTACAGTGGCCCCGAGAGTACACGGAAGGGGAAACCCCGACGGAAGGGCCGATAAGAGACACAGACTCATCCGAGGGAGGCCACGGAGAGAACATGAGCGGAGAGCAAGAGAGAGAGAGAGACAACCCCGGTGGAAGACCCTTGGGGGAAACCACCCGAGAAGATGGCGAGGTAAAAGAGAGAGAGGGCCAGGGCACTCCGAAAGGTACCGACGGAGGCCCGGTCGCAGAGGGAAGCCGAGAAGGACATTCCACTCCGGTAAGACACACCCGGGGGGGAAGAGCAGTGGTGAGACCATCCAAGTTCAGAGACTTTGAAATGGACTGACCTCCTTGTCGGGGACATTGTGTTGTGTGGTATGAAAAGGGGGAGATATGTAGTGTCGCGGTCTAGTTGACGCGCGCACTACGTGAAGACGGCGATGTGCGTAGCGGCCGTTTGGACGCTACTGCGCATGCGCGATATAGCGCGCGAGTGAGAGACGGCGATCGGAGCGTGTTGCCCGGCGCTCTCTCGGAAAGATAGCTAAAAGTGTAATAAAGGTTCCTACAACCTCCTGAGCGCTTCCTGAGAGTTATTGGGGGGAAAACTACTGGTAGCCAGGCACCCAGCAACATTACATATAGCAAAATGGGAACGTTTGTTTTGCCGGAATGTGGGGGTATGTGGCTGGGGGAGCCGCGAGAAGCAAACACTGCTCAGGTTAACGTGTGTTCTTAGCAGGCTGGCTCCATTAAAACAAGAACACCGCTTGGAGAAGGATAAACAAACCAGAAGCCGCATGTTTCACTAGAAAACCTATTTCTGGGAACTAAGAGGAAATGCAAAGAAAGTAGATGGTACGAAACGAGGTGAGAGAAGCTTTCTTTAAAATAATCTTACAAAGAGATTATTAAGTTAAATGAACACTTTGAAAACATACAGGACAATGTGAACCGCCAGCTTCTATAGTGCTACTAAATCAGCCGTGCTTTTAACAGAGCCCAAGCGTCAGCCCGGACTACAAACAGGCTTATCTAGGGAGTAAGAGAGCCGAGAGCGCCCCTGTTTGTTTCCGTACAGCGAGG
The DNA here is from genome assembly GCF_964204655.1 of Triturus cristatus. NCBI lineage: Eukaryota > Metazoa > Chordata > Amphibia > Caudata > Salamandridae > Triturus > Triturus cristatus. Next base: position 1,718,877,045 of record NC_140590.1, read on the forward strand.
AAGGGCTGAGGTACACCTCTCCCTAAGTGGGCAAGACCACCGCACAGCTGCCCAGTGAGGGCTCAGTTCATCTTTCCTCGAGTAGGCAGAGATAGGGTGCAAGTGCCCGAGCTATCCAGCAAGGCAGAGTCCCTAAAATAGCCACAGAATAGGGAATGTACGTTATAGAAGGGATAATAAATATTACAAAACACCTGTTTGTGACTGACTCGCCTTAGGTGCACCTTTAGCTAAAGGCTGAGCCCGCTTTATAGCGGGAGATACACCACCGGCTGTTGCATGAAGGCTCGGAGAGCGACACGTGCGAGTCTACAGCCAATGAGCACTTTTGAATTCTATCTGGCATTCTAGCATTGGCGGAGATTCCACCAGACCCTCCCACTCACAGTTAGCTCTAAGAAATACGTTCTGCGTAGGTTCAGATGTGATGAGGCAGAGATGTTTTTCTAGATTCCCGTGGTAACAGAAAAACACTAAAACATAAATTAACCCCTTCAGTGCCCATGACGAGCTGGACTCGTCATGGGCCGCGGTGGCGCTGTGCCCATGACGAGTCCAGCTCGTCATAGACCCCGCCCGCTAATGCAACGGCCGGCACTGGGCGGGGAAAGGGGCGGGCACTGAAGGGGTTAAAATGCTGCTGGTTAGTTTTGACGTGCGTTTTCTGTGCAACCCAAAAAACAAGCATTTGCAATGCAATAGGTCTCGCATTTACGCGGGTTTGAGCTATATTGACATCGCAAATAATTATGCCTTTCATTTTTGTTTTTGTTTCTAAAACAAAGAATAGGCATTGTCATGTATAATGCCAATAGCTTAAACACGCGTAAATGCGAGACCTATTGCATTGCAAATGCTTGTTTTTTAATCCTCCCTCTGCAGGTCTCTTCTCTCTCATCTTCCGCTCTTTGCTCCTGCTCCTCGCCTCTGGCGCCCTCTACAGGAACATACCATTATATACGATGCTTCAGTCATTCTTTGCCCTTCGACTCCATATCACAAATATATACACATGACCAGGGCACGAGTCGGGGTACCACGCGGGTGGACGGCATCCCCCCACTTATTTTCCAGGGTTTTCCAGGGTGGACGCCGTCCACCCTGCTCAATCAAAACGCCGTCCACCCTTCCCAAATACGCGCGCACAAAGTGAAGACCACAAACAACAATGTATTTCCGGGTGGCTGGCTGAATCCGGAAATTTCTCGGACTGCCGCCAATCATCACGCCCCATGCCCCTGCACCTACCAGGTTCACCGTTGCCAGGGTACCCACCAATAGACGCCGTGATCTTCAACCAATGGGTGGGTGGGTCTGCAACTCGGCAGTCCCGCCCTCCTGCTCCAAGCCCTTTATTTTTCGGGCTTTCCTGCTTTGGCTCCTTTGCTTTTTCGAAGTGACCCGGAACCGGATGTTGACGTGGCTGTTCTGCCTGGCCTTGCCTGCTGCCTGACCTGCCTCCGCCTCCCGCTGCAGACTTCCCTTCACTCGATAGTAAGGGTAGCAATAATGTGAATGGCGGTTGTGTTAAAGTATCAGTTGTAGTATTGTGTAATGGTTAAACAAGTAGTAATGTGTTTGTGTACTGCAGTATATAGTGTAGTGTATGTTTTTGTGTGTTGTAGGCTTCAGGTATCTGTATATTAACGGATGCAGTACACGTGGTGCTGTTTTAATATTGTTTTATTAGAGAATTTGTTTATGTAGAGCACAGCTAGAGAACCATGTTAGATTCACGGCGTTAGCTCACCGACCTGTGATTCTGGGCAAATCAGTTAATATCCCCACGCCTTCCAATAGGCAATGTGTTCGTGTGACTTTTAGACACACAGAGATATTCCACCATATGCAGCCTCAAAAGGCTTTTCCTGTAAATAGCACGGGAGCTGTACCCCCTGGACCCATCGAGCTAGTGCCACCTATAGCATTGAGTGCCACCTATAGCATTCAGAAGTTACATCTGCGCAGTCACTACCGCTGTGGCACGGTTAGCTTTACAAACGGAGATACCGCAGCCTACACGCTTTATAGGTTACCCACTGACCCAATTCTCAGGTTATTCCCACCCTCTGATTTTCTGCCCACAGTTTCCCTACTTTTTGTTGCCCACTTCGACCACTGGTCTAACATTTGTGTTTGTTTGTAATTTGCAATAAATGTTTACTTCGTCATTGTTGTCAAAGTGCATTAATGTGGATTTGTGTAAACTGGGCATGCTAATATATTAATTACGGTGCCATGCTGAAAGGAAGCCAGCTTGTGAATTACTGCGCCGTTGTGGGAATTGGGTGGATATCTGCATCAGGAAGCATTGTGGGACCTGGGAGCATATGTGCATTAGAGTAATTTCTGGCAAAAATATTTGGACTGCAATAGACACTGAGGATCCACTGTAAATACTAGCATTATACCATACATTTATGTTGACATATGCCTTTATTTAAAGAAATGTCCTCCTGTTTTTTTATTTACATGCTGTCCAGCTGTTGGCCTATAATTTATGAAAGACAGCACGGAGAGTCACTTAAAAGTAGGACAATTTTCTGTATTTATCCACTTTTACGAGTGACAAATGTAAACAATAAAACTGACCCAATGCTTTCTGCTTTCAACAGAAACAAGCCAACGCAAATCCAGCATCATGGATTTCTTTGCAAATGCGAATAAGAGATCACGGTTTGATTCTGAAAGTAGCCTAGTACAGCCCAGTGCGTGCTTGAACGATGTACCTGCACAAGATTCGGAGAGTATGATGTCAAGCCAAGGATCGGTTCCACCTTCTCCACTGGAAGACTCTTCAACAAAGATCCGGGATGCGGGCGCCAGTTTTGAAAGGGATACCAGCTTGCCAGAGTGTTGGGACCACAATCAGTGGGCTCAATTTAAAGAAAAGTATCCATGGCTAAGTTGTGAAAATGGCCGCCTTGGCTGCAACATATGCAGTGAGGTTAAGCTACTTGGAGCATCACAGGGTGTGGGTTTGTCTAGAGAATGGGTCACTGGGAGCATTGCTGCATCTGGCCCAACAAAAGCTAGCCAGTTAGGCTCACTGCGGAAAAAAATACATAAGCATAAAATTTCTGAAGCACATTGTAATGCATGTGCTATCCAAGATGCATCCAAGAAGGAGGTACTGCCGTCAACGATCCTGGAGCAGCAGAGGCATTATCATGCTTCAACGGTTAAGGTGTTTCGCACTCTTTTCTTTTGTGCAAAAAATAATCGCCCCTTTTCAGACTTTCCAGGTCTAGTAGCTTTGCAGGTTGCTAATCAGTCAGATATGGGCTCGATTCTACACAGCGAGTTCACTGCAGCACAGATAACTGATTGCATTGCTGAGGAAATGCGGAGAAAGCTTTGCATAGGCATTGTTGAACAGGCTCCAAAAATCTCAGTTTATATTGATGAGTCAACAACCCATTCTTCATTGACTGTTTTAATTATTTATGTTCGTGCTGCATTCAATGGAAAAGAGCCCCTCACCTTTTTCCTTGACTTGCTTGAGTTGCCTAGGGGCGATGCAGAGTGCATTGAGTCCTCACTCTTGAAATGTTTGGAAAAACATGGGTTTTGCAACCAGTTCCTTGCAGACAATTGGATAGGGGTGTGCAGTGATGGTGCCAGTGTAATGCTTGGGAGAAACTCTGGTGTTTTGGAGAGGCTATGTTGTAAATACCTTCGACTTGTAAAATGGCACTGTCTATGCCACCGGCTTGAGCTCAGTGTAGCAGACACGGTTGATACAGTGCCAGGCCTTAAGCACCTTGCATCATTTTTTGAAAAACTGTATGCTGTGTACCACCAGTCTCCCAAAAATCAGCGGGAACTTTCCGCATGTGCAAAAGAGCTAGAGATTGCGATTCTGAAAATTGGGCGAGTATTTTCAATCCGGTGGATTGCTTCTAGCAAAAGGGCAATACGAGCAGTGTGGGAGTCATACCCAGCCCTTCACCAGCATTTTGTTCAGTCCAGCTTAAGTACTTCTCGTGATGCCAAACACCGGTCTACTTTCAGTGGGCTGAATAGAATTCTGACATCTTCCGATTTTGTGCTGAATCTAGCTGGTGTTGCAGATGCGGTTCATGAAATTGGAACACTGTCGGAAGCACTTCAAAGGGATGAGGTAACTCTGCCACGAGCTTACCAGCTCATCAATCGTTCAGTAAGGGCAATTGAAAAGCTTAAGGAGTTTCCAGGGACACACAGGAAGGAGGCTGAAAAAGCTATTGAGAGTGGCTTATTTAGAGGAGTGCCAATCAGCTGTGAGGACTCACGTGGGCAGGTCAAAATAAACCTTCCCCAGTTTTATCAAAATCTGGCAGATAACTTGCGCTCTAGGTTGTATGCACAGTCTGCAAGCAATAGGTCGGCCACATCATCTCGGACAGATGAATTTTTAGCTCTTACATCAGAGATAGATGTTATCAAGGTGAGGAGAAACTACAAAACCTGTGCAGGAGATTCTGTCTTAATTTCAAAGGCGTATCTGAAGGCTTCAGAGACTATATTGATAATGGTGGTAATGACATTCCAGAGAAACTGCAACCTGTTTTGAGGGCGATAAACACACTTCCTGTGACTTCAAGTGACTGCGAAAGGGGTTTCAGCACAATGAACTTGATAATGTCACCCATACGAAACTGCCTTGGTATCGGACGCCTTTCCTCATTAATGTTCATTAACCTCATGGGTCCTCCTCTGCCTCTTTGGAATCCAGTGCCATTTGTGAACAGGTGGTTGATTGCCCATCGCCATGCAGATGATACTCAATCTAGAAAGGTAGATCCTACAGCCCAGCACAATAAAAGATATGCAGACGCATGGTCATTTTTTAATTGATAGCTTTCAATGATCTAAGCGGTCTCACAAATTTTCCATGGCCAGACATCCTGTGGCAATATAACATGTCCCATAATGTCTGCAATAACCGATGTACAGAGTATCAAGCTGAAACTGTACAGTGTGCACCTTGCATTTTTTTCTCTCATGGTCCCAGTGTATTATACTTGTCAATAAATTTAAATGTCGTGTTCTCGGTAGCGTAATAAATTTTAAAGTTTTGATAATCACTATTGTAGTTTCTAGTATGTGGTTTTCTTTGGCTTTTTTCAACACAAATTCTGCTTTTGTTCATGGTCCCATGTTTTAGTATGCCTCGCTTACAGCACTTAATGGCTTGACTAATGTAGTTGTACACCAAACTTCATCCACATTTGGGCTGCTAATTCCTCCATACAGGGACCTTAAGTCACAGGCTTAAGTACCAAGCAGCTTCAATTGTTAAATCTTGCAATATATGCAAATGATGGATCTGCCTCACAAGTGATGTCACTTCCTGTCGTGATGTCACTTCCTGTCGTGATGTCACTTCCTGTCGTGATGTCACTTCCTGTCACGCCGCCTAACTTGGAGAGTCCCCCCACTTCTTTTTTTAGGACTTGTGCCCTGCACATGACACAAAGAACCAACACACACACCACAGACACGCCATAAACAAACACATTACAAACACACCACGCACACACAGAATCCTACAAATACTAAATGCACACACGCATCACCGTCCCACTGATCGTACAGACATTACACACAAGCAGTCGCATGCCAGCACACACACGACACATTCCAACACACACACCCCAACACACACACACCGCACAAAACACCTCCCCTACTCCTTCGTCTCAGTCTCCAAAGTGTTTTAGTAAAATATAAAATTCTCAAAATTACATGAGTAATACAATAATTATATTGTTATTTGTGATACTTACCACGGCGAAACACCAGAAATTAGACAACGCAGACTCATGGCACGGTTGAGGGCGTGCCCTCCCACAGCCTTGAAGTGTGTCACTATATTTTCAATGTTTACCTTTCTTGTCTTTAACATATCACTTTATTATTTGCGTTTCTTTTTCCTGCCCTGTCGAGTTTCTTTATTGTTCTTTCTCTCTTTCGTTTCCTTTTCTGTCTTTTTATATCCAGATATGTATCCCCTTTCCTTTCTCTGTCATTCTGTTCATTATTGATAGTATTTTCGTTGTATATTGTTTTCTTCCTTTCGTTCTTTCCAATTTTTTCTTTTATTCCTTTAAAAAAAATCTTTTTTTCCTTCCCAAGACTGTTTTCGTCCTTTCCCCTTCTGCTAAGTTAGCTCAGTGAGGTAAACGCTCGCCTTTGGCACGTGTTTAGCTGCAGGGCACGAGTTCTACTCCTGGCGTGACCAGGTTAGCTTTTCATTCTTCAGATGAGGTAATCTGAGTACCGTTAAACTATAACTCCGCCAGTTGCAGTGCTAAGCGATGGCAAAAGTGGTATGAAGCGTAGTGCAAAATTGAGTCATTCTTAGAAGTATTACTTTGGATCTGGCCACCGTTTCTGTGTGTACCTTTCTTTCATTCTTTCTTTTTGCCTTTGTTTCCGCGTTTCCTTTTGTTTTTCTTTTTTCCATTCTTTCCTGTGTGTTTTCTTTTCTTTCGTCTTGTTTCAGCTCTGAATTAGTTTTCTTTCCCATCTCTGCTTCTACCGCTCTCCCCAATCCTTTCTCTGATTATAAACACCTACAATATATAAACAACGTTTTCCCTTTGGAAACTAGCCCAGTCAGGTCCTCCGTAGTTATGCTGTTACTGAGTCCACAATAAAGCCATCATTTGGTTTTGTAATCATTTTACGACGCTGTAAAACAACATAAAAGAATTGCTAGCAGTAGACTGCCCCATCTGTCCCCCATCGCCTCACACAGCCATTCATCTGGGGTAATTACTGCCCTTATCAGAAACCCGCCCTCCAAAGAAGACCCTTCATGACAAGAGATACTGGAATTAAACAAACACGTCCCGAGTTATTAATTTCCCATATCAGCAACGTGCAATTAAAAACAAAAACGGGTTTCAGCCCTCAGCGGGACAGCAGCCAGGGATCAAAGATGCTATAATGTTCCTTCGGATAAAGGCTGCGCAGCCGTTGGCATGAATTACCTGCAATCATTTATTTTCCGTAGATAAAGGTGCTTAAAAACATATAGTGACTGCCCCAGAGAGCACCCACCCCCCGCCATCACGGACTTACGTACGGTTAAACCTCGGGTGAAGATTTAAATAGACAAACCTGCACTTCTCCTCGGTCCCCACGTTCCAGAAAAATATCCATACCTGGAGTGTCCCATGACGCGCCTTGTGATCTGAGGCACATTAGCAGCAAATTAAATGTTAAGAAAATAAAGTTCTGCTCTCTCCTGTTGGAGAAGAGTGAAGAGTGAGGAGCGAGTCAAAAGAGAAATAAACAAAATTGAAAATAATGCAAATATAAAATTGAAAATGAGTTAAGGAAAACGCTGCTACTACAAAAAAAAACATCACCAGTTACTTGACATTTTTATTGTTGTCTGAAAACTATTGATCACATGAGTAATTCGGTAGCAGGAAGTTTTAAACCCATGCTAATTCTAAATACACAGCGCCGTACCTTCCACCCCCAAAGTACCAAAATAATCTCTGTGACAAAAGAAGTAATTCACTGCCTATCCTTACATGGTATGTGTTCTTTACAGTAGGATATTAACCCTCTGCGCTAGTACATGGCGAGTTAAAATTGCCTGCCAGCAGACACAAACAACTCTGACCTTTTTCCGGCAGGAAGATTATAATCATTGTTATGTTTTAAACTTACTTACCAAGTCTCAAAGTCACAACTCTGTGCTGCAGCTGGGAAAATAAAGCCTGCTGCCTCGGACTGCCACTGAAGTGTCTGTCCGGGAGTCGTACTCGTTGCAGACAGGTGCTGTAGATGTGACTGAAGTCTTTTATGGTAAAAGAAGCTGTTGGAGTGGTGGCTCGGCTGTCTTGAGAGCTGTGCTGTGTGAGACTGCTCTCACCATGACTGGACACACTTACCCCCCCTCCGCCCCTCCTCCTACACAGAACTGGGCAGCAACACGAGCGAGGTCAGGGCGGACACTGTCGTATAATTTACAGCAGCAGTACATGGGGGCCTAGACTGGCAGGAAAATTAAACATCCCGCTGCCACAACCGGTGCTGAGTGCAGACTGGCATCATGACCGTGGCAGTCTGTTCAGTGTCCTTCGGGACTGCCCTGAGAGACGTTAATCTGGTGTCAGGCGCCGAAGATAAACTAGTGATCTGCAAGGATGCCCACGGCAACCAGGTCACTGTCAGTGACACTACAGGGGCGGCGCAAGTGGAAATAGCTCTTTGTGGCAGGCCGGTTTTATTGAGCGGAACACTTCTAAAAGTGTTTGTAAGCAGAAGTTTAACTAGAAATATGGGAGACTGTCCGACGGCGTTAGCAGTGCCCAGCGCTGCTCTCGCCATGCGAGGGCTTTTTACATGTGCACTCGTACGGAGGGACCAAGATGGCGTCGGGCTGTCCACATGCGTGAGCATTTGCAGCTGTATGAGGACAGCCCGACACCATCTATGTCTCTCCGTATGCGTGCGCATGCTGAATGGATTACAAAAAACCCTTGCATGGCAAGACCAGCGCTGTGCGTTGCTAACGCCAGGCAAGACCTAAAACCAATGGTGACCTTACGGCCCAGTTGGCGGGACAGATCTACAGGCGTTGTTTATTTATTTATAAAGTTTTATATAGCGCTAGCTAGACCCGTGGGTATCGAAGCGCTTTACATACATACACTTCAAGAACAAAATCTGCATGCCATTCAAGCACGATGCCAAGTACACAAGAACCGAAACTGTGCCTCGCTCCAACATGCGAACTATCTGAAGAGCATAGTTCTACAGATTAAGGTGGAAAAAGAAAGAAAAAAACACTATTCTTCTAAAACCCTCCCTAATGTTAAAAAACTAAAAACACAACGTATGCGCTTAAATGAATGATTGCATCAACTTTCTTGGTAGAAATCTATATATCGAGGTTAGTCGGAACAATATTAAACAAGTCATCATTTGCAAGTGCCACACTGAACATGGAGCAATCTATGTTCAAAGTCGCAACATAAACACTACATTACTGAAGTTTTAAATGATCTACACAGATTTTTTTTAAAGTGCAAACTGCAAGTAGCACAAAATAAACGGCCGATTGATATTTGCGCGGCTCTTACAAGTACTTCGTAGCAGGAAGGGGCATCACTCTGTTCTTTTCCCGATTTAAAACCCAATGAACCCGGAAACCAATGAGATCCAAACATTGGCTGCGATGCCATTAATGCGCGGCACGGCGACAGTCACAACTAAAAGGTACATTTGCTTAAGCCTGGCACGTTCTCATTGCTTGAAGTCTAACGCCTGACACAATACTGAGGGACTTTACAAGTCCACCTTAACGCAATTAAACGATTTTAAATTAAGCTTGTACTAAAAGACTTAAAGAACAGCCGTTGAGAACACCTTCCTGCCTATCATAGAATATGCATACAGCAAACAATGGCCCTGAGACCAAACCGCTTTAATGAGCTATTTAAAGAACAGGTAAAGGGTAGCGCAACACCACTAGGCCACTTTTCTCATACCACTCAAACATACAGGGCGTGGCGAATGAAAGTAGTACAACAACTACCAGGAAATCTTACTAACAAACACGGGATTGTCCGAGTACTGCCCCCGCAACCGCAAAATTCCACCTAGAATCTGCAGCAAATGTAATCTGTTAGCCTTGCCCTCCGGCAGCTGCTGCAACCGAAGTTTAGCATTCGCAAAAAACGCAGGGAGTGCGGGCCGCAATGTTGCCTCCGTCCAACTTGCTAAGGCACAACTCGCTTCACTGTAACACCATGGACAACAAAAGAGAGCAGCAGGAAGCGCGCGCCACAATGTTGCCTCCTCTGTTATGCTTGCTTGAGGCACGGATGCGCTTCATGGTCAGGAAGGGAAAGGGGTATTTTTAACTTTCTGAGAATGGGGAGGGGAGGAAGGGGCTAAAGGCAACATGGACAAAGTGTGAATTAAAAGCTGTGCGCGAAGCGGCGGAAGTAGGTAAGAGCAGGGAACCTAAACATACATTTACACTGAGAGGGGTTCCAACAAGTGCGACCCAGGCGGCCCGCGCTCACAATTACAAAGAAAGTGTGCGTCCCAGCAAATGAAGGAGACTGTGTAACGCCGCAAGTGAGAGATCCAATCCCAGTGGGCGTGGCCAAAAGGAGACAAGGCGGCAACAAGCAGGGACTAAGAAGCCTCCTTTACAATCAGAAGCCAGCGTTTTGCATGGAAGATGACGCCAGCGAATGAGGAAGATGGGCAGTGCTTCAACTCCACCTCCAAGAGCTTCGGAATCTGTATTGATTCCAAGAAGCCCTCGTATGACGAGAGCAGCGCATACGCTGCTTTTGCCAGGCCAAGACCTAAAAACAACTGTTATTTACAGTTCTCCCATGTATGATTCCGTATATTGTTGCTGGAGTAGTGTACACAAAAGTTGATGCACTTAATCAGACAGAAAGACCGGGAGTTGTGGGGGTCTCCAGAAACTTGACCCATGACTGCCAGTAGCAAATAAAGTAAAGAATGATGATACATTTAATCAGCAGTATAACTTGATCTGAAAATTCAAACGACTTGTGGTCAGGCAGTGACTTTTGAAAAATCATAAGGTTGTTGGACAGTATAAAATTCACCTATAAAACAGGGAACGTGCTCTCCAGCAGTATCTGACGGGCATGAGACGGGTATCAGCCGCTAGAATCGTTAGATTTGTGACTGTTAGAAGTTAATGTGTTTTAAAAAATATATATATTATTGGTTCACGAGTTGAGATCTGCATCTCTAATTTAGCTAGGAAAGCATGAGGCTCATGGTCTGCATAAGTTCTGAGATGTGACCAATCAGGAGCCTTGTGTTGAATAGGAAGTTGCAGAAAAAAGCACTAGTTACATTGCAGCACGAGTCCCTGTAAATTAATGTACCAAGTGTCTTGTGATGTATAATGTACAAGATGTTACATGAGTTGAAGTCATTTATGAGTTGCAGTAGCTACTAACATAACCAGTTGCGAGACCCAGTTTAAGTTTTGTCAAAGAGTCTGAGTTGTCTTTATGTAAGTGATCATGAATCTTAACTCACTAACAGTGAAGCTGCGGTAACACATGACTCAATATATCGCGACTCATGGTAAATACTCTGCAAACCCAGAACAAAAGCCTCTATAAATCTTGAGTTGTGTGACTACTCCTGAATCTCTTTGCAGGTGGCACATAACGCTGGTCTCCCCCCGGCAGAAGCACAAAGGCTTCTGGGAATAACCAGTGCAGCAGAGGTGAAGGATCAGCTGAAACGGACCACAGCGGAGGCACTAAAATATGGGGTATGAAAAAGACACTTCTTACAAGGAAGGGAGGATGCCTTCACAGTCGCTGAACTGACTACATGGAAAAGAGATCCAGAAAAAAGTAGCTATGAATGGTTTATTTACTCAGGAGAGGAAAGTGTGGGTGGGTGGGTGGAAGGAAGAAATGAGGGAGGGAAAGCACACAAGAGAAACAATTATGTAAGGAGGATGGGGATAGAAAATACGATAAGGAAAGAAATAAACAGTGAGCAGAAAGAAGGAATGCATGAAGGAGAGAAGGGAATGAAACATGAGGGAGAACAAAGAGATGAAGGTGGGGAGTGACCAGTGTGGCACACCAAGGGTTAGGAGAGGACGCTGTCAGTCTGCACATGTCTATTGCTGTGTCATCTACTTCCTTCTGACACCTAACTCTCCTCTCTCTTATCTCCACAGTCATTTGGGCTGCCCACCATTGTGGCCCACGTGGATGACAAACCCCATATGTTCTTTGGTTCAGATCGGTTTGAGCTGCTGGCTGACCTGCTGGGTGAGTGAAACACGTCCCCTGTGAACAGAAAGCATCTTGTCTATCTTAGTACTGTTTGGCCAATTCCCAAATCACCTGGAAATGTGCTCTTGTGGGTTACACCTATGTTTGGAGGTAAGAAACACTCCATGAGAACTTCAGGAAAACTACAGTATAGTTTGACAGTATTCCCAAAGGTAAATTTGAAGTATGCACAAATTATATCTTGGGTACATTTACACGTACTTAAATGTGACCTAAACAGGCTTTTGCATTTGTAATTTTATTGTTTTTTACCATGGGAAAGATATTGTACCACTTGTTTGGGTTGACAGTACAATTAGGTTTGGATTGACAGCTGTCAAATGATAGGTGCTTACAATATACAGAGTGGGTATAGGGTCTTATCTTTCAATCATTTTCTTTTTCTGACAGCCTCATTGAGAAAAAAGTGACTTGCATAATTTTAACGGCGTGCACGCGTAATGACGCATGTGCACACTTATTATACGAGGCAGCCAGTGTGGCTCTCTTTCATTTATTATTTTTGCTTTTTTTCCATTTAGTTTTGGCCATCCTACACATCTTGCTGATGTTGTACACCATCTCAATAAGGCATTGACAAAGCTACAGGTCCCAAAGGTGAGACCTATTGGGTTTGCCAATGTTTGTTCCGTTGATTGTTCGCTTCTAGTTTCTCTTGGCCATCCCTCCTCTTGTTTCTTCTTCCCGCCCCTCCCTCTTTCCCCTGGTGTGGTAAATGACATTCCCAGGCTCCCGTGGCTTCCCATCTGTGCCACAAAAGCTTTAGTTTCTTTTTAGATCTCGCCTACGCAGCGCGCATGCGCTGCCTAGGAAAAGAGACCTTTAGCCATCGCCACAGCTTGGCGGGCAAAAACCTGCACGCGTTGCATTGATTCCAATGGCAACGCGTGCACGTCTGGCGATTCCCTTGCGGGATCGAGCAATGGCGCCATATGCTAGCAATTATCGCGCCTTGCTGCTCTCTCCCGCAAGGGAATCCTGCGCAGGCCCCCTCCTCTCTCCCTGCTGCCGGGCGAGGCGCGCGCTTGTTGAGCAAATGAAGTCAGTCTTATTTCGAGTCCAAAAAAATAGCTTGTTCACAACTGTTGACACGCATGGTCACTACCTCTTGAAAAATATTTAAACTCTTACTGCATGGTCAGCAGCGACACACAGATCTACACTGCCCCACTAACTTCACCCTATTTAAACGCGTACCATCCTAGCTGTTGCTCCCTATGGTCGAGATACATACTCTGCACAGGCACAGAGTACATCTGACATCACCGCGTGATGTGCGCGTCTCTTCACAACTAGTAGACACCCGACCCGTAACCTCTGCGTGCACCCGGCTAGCGCATGCGCATTGCTCCTACTCTCCTTCCTCTTCACTGTGAGTAAACGAAGCTGTGCACATGCGCGGACGGTATTTTGAGAGGTGCCGCCCCCTGCTGCAGCCAGGTGAGCTTGGGACATGTCACTGCACCTATGACAGTAGAAGCGCTGACCGGTCGCCTGGCAGACTTGCATGGGCTTTTTGGAATTAGAGATAAGGACTCTTTTGGTGATAAGTAAGACTCAGTAGTAGCAGGAATAAGATCTGCAAGTGCTACCCTTTCCAGAGGCACATTGTAAGTTCCTTACCAAAAGCGATTAACTCGCTCATTGTCATCAGGGCAATTTTCAACCAGTTTGGATTTCTACCTCCAACACTAGGCACGCTGGGAAATGTAGTTCCACATATCCCAGCAGTCGTGTGGCCCTGCAAGTGCAAGTCTAATTAGTTCTGTTGGCTTTAAAACCTATTGAAGGTCAATGCATCGTCCAGTTAAAGGTTCTGCTTTTCTCCAGCGGCGCTGCCTGAGGGAAGGCGTACCGAGATAGCTGAGGACTGGGGCCACGACCCTCCTCCTCTGGGTGCTCAGTGCTGCGGTGGAGCAGCGGAGAAACTAACTTGACTGTCCCATCCTGGGCTACTTCAGTTTGCCCCACTGCAACCTGGTTCCTAGCAGTTAGTTAACTGTCCGGGGCTTGGGGTCAGGAAGTGACCTTTCAACTTTGGGGCACATTGTCAGAAATAGAGCATTAAAGCACATTTGACTAGTAATAATGATGAAAACTGCAGGATTTTAAAAGCCTGGTGGTCTCACGGAGCATTTTTTCAAACTAGTGCAAAGAATTGCATATTAAAATGTATTGAGCATGCAGCAGTTATGCTGCGAGTTGGAGTGCCGTAGACTTTCTCTGCGTGGGTCATTTGTTGGACATAAGTGCAAAATGGTGTATTTTCTAGCTGCTTCAGTCAGTAATGTTGATAAATACTTTCGCTACTCATTGTTAAGTCTGTATCTCTTTCACAGATCTGTGCCTTCACACTTTTTCACACGTTCTTTACGGTCTATTCTTGTCATTTCTCTTTGTTACTCTCACTTTTACATTCTAATCCCCCTTTGATTTGCTCCTTCTCTTCTGGCGCTTTTGTCTTTTTTTCTCTTTCTACCACCTTGCAATTGTATCCCTTTCCGTTGTTCCTCTCACCCTTTTCCTTATCTAGCTTCTCCTCTGTCCACGTGTTATCTCTTATCTTTCCTTTCATTTTCTTTTTTATTCTTTCTCTTTTTCTGTTCTATCGTTTCTGCTTTTCCATTGTCATTTCTTGTCTTTCATGTATTTTTCTCGCTTCCCCTCGTTTTGCTTTCCTTCTCTTTTGAGTCACTCGTTCCATGTTCAACTCCCCCAGGACCTTAAGTGGATTAGAAAAAGTTGGGGGATGTCGTTAAAACGGATGTGCCCTATGCAAATAAGGGCGTGGCTTTAACATGTAAATTAAATTTCTGTGATTTAAATAGCGTGCCACTAGAGCCTTGTGTTACGCGTCCAGATATGACGCAGCTGGAAACACCTAAAAACAACCAGGTGTATGGGATTTTTCAAAGATTGTCAGCTGATGGTAAAGCATCTATGCAAGAGTAATATACAACACTGAAAAAAATAAAAACAAGCATTGGCATAGCCAATAGGTCTTGCCTTTGGGACTTTATAAGTGTTTAGCCATGCAACAGTTGATGTTGTTGCACAAAGGATATTGTGCTGCATAACTAAATACTTATAAGGCCCCAAAGGCAAGACCTATTGGCTATGCCAATGCTTGTTTCTTATTTCATTGTCAATTCACGTAGTATAGCACCAGGAGGCTTCTTTGGGAGCGACAGTTCGCGCTTTATAAATGTCACATTTCATTTCACAGCATCTTTCATACGACCTACCCTTCCCCCTCATTGCTCTCTCGCACTCTTTCGTCTTTTTTCTGTGATTAGACTCCACATAGCTTTCGTTTAACCCCTGCCTCCCTCAATGCTCCCACCAACCCCTTTATCTTCTCCCTGTACTGTCGGAGTTGTTTTTTTTAACTGCAGGGTAAGGGATTCTTTAGTGTATTTATATTCTTGCATTTCATAATATGACAAAAGTAGTACTAGACTATAATTCAAGCTCCCTTGCCATCCCATCTAAGATTCTCATAGAAAACAAAGCAGGCCTATATTGGAGGCTCCCATGCCTTCATTGCAGTCTTGGTTTGGTTTCTATATGAAATGTAGGTCTGTGGCACTAAAACTGTCAAGATAGTCCTGTTTCTCTTCCTAGGTCGTAGAAATGACTAGATGCCCCCCTCACCTAGAGGAGGGGCGCCGTTAGTCGCGCCACGAAACCGAGCTCCAGATGGAGGGGCTAGTTTCAGTGATCAGATTTCGTGATGATGTTTGGGTACACGTATCAAAACCGAAACTTACCGCATTTAGGTTTATAAGGCGGCGTCCCTCGTGTCTCCTCCTCTTTGTCTCCTTGGACCCAGGGAAGCCGCAAGAGCTTTGGAAACCACCCACCCACCCGGCAGAAGAGCAAGGTGAAGGGCGGAGTGCTGCCAGTTAACACAAAAGGGGGCATGCGCAGCAATGGAGGTTCAGCGACTGGATGGACCCCAAGAGGGGGTACGATGGAACTGTGCAGTGGATAGGCGGGAAGGGGACTGACCTGCTGGTGGTCCTGGACTCTACTGCCGAGGGTAGGCGCTGGGAGGGGACTGACCTGCCTGTGGTCCTGTCTCTACTGCCCTATCCCGCAACATATAGTCTGTGTGGACTCTTTGGGAGGCTGCCTGGGTTCAGGTACGTCTGTGGGCCGGTGCGCTATGCGTTGCCCTGTAATTCAAGCAATACAATGTTTGCTGTAGCGCGTTGGGGCCTGCCGGCACAATGTGCGCAGCTGGATCGGCCGACACATTTAAATACATGTGTATGGCGAAGCTGAAATCAATTATAATGTTATGCCTAATCTCCGTACTGCCTTTTGTCATGTGGATGTCGCTAAAGGTCTGTTCATGTGAATAATGATATATATATCGAAGTAGTACTTTACTCCCGTTGTGGTTGTGTAGATTTATATGAGTTAATGTGAATAAAAGTCTACGCCTTGGACAACATAACCAATTTTGGATAGTCTTGGGCCCAGTGGGAGCTGATAGGTGTCAGAAGTGTAGGGGAGAGAGTGTTTCATTGTGCGCATACTATGAGAGAAGGACAATAGTGGAGACTTTTGCTTCCTGACCTTCTCTTCACTAGAAACAAAGCAGCATTAAAATGAAGGCAATATGGCTTTCGATGTAGTCATGCTTTTGTTTCTTACTATGAACCTGGTCTGGCTTCAATGTACATGGGCATGGATAAACACACATGCAAAAATGTACACATTGTGCATGCCTCTGTTTACGTGTTATGGGCCAGTCAATTTTGCTTAGCCTGGAAAGGCAATTGCTCCTACATTTCATAGATGCAAATGTGTATGTGGTTCTAGTGTGGTAAGCAAACTGCAAGAGGTATGTGATTACCTACAACCTCCAAGAATATGGGTGTTCACCAACTTCTGCTTTCTCTCATCCACAAACTCATACATGTTTGGGTATTTACCAACACGTTGTATGTAGTTTTTCTCATATTAACTGCTGTCATGGATTTATTTCGTTCCCCGTCAGCTGATGGTTCCTTTCTTTTTCCTGAATTACACTGTTATCCCTCAGTCTGCTGCACAGTCTGTATCTTTGCCTTTGTTCTCTGTTAACATTGAACTTTGTTGTATTTAGCCCTCTTAGCTGCTCTGTTGTGGTTCTGTCCATTTCTGCTGCCGCCCGCACTTACCCATCCGATTCCTGCCTCCCAGCAGCCCTCCCGGGACCTACTCAATAGATGCCGCAGCACAACCCCATTGGGCAGGTCCTCGCGCCAGTTCCCCCCCTCCCCCTCTGCTGCTTTCGCTCGCTATCAGCTGTTGGTTCCTTTATTTTTGGCATGAATTACACTGTCATCCTGCACTGTTTGCTGCATAGCCTGTATCTTTGCCTATGTTCTTCTACTGTTGTACACTGTAGCGCAGTAGCAAATAGCTGTAACTTTTAAACTTTACATTGTAACTACTTATTAGCATCTTTCTGTAACTCTGTTAACATTGAACTTTGTTCTATTTAGCCCTCTTTGCTGCTCTGTTGTGGTTATGTACATTTCTGAAACCGCACCAACACCTGCTTTTCCCGCCGTTTCACCCGCTCTCTCCCTCCCACCGCCTTTCCCTCCTCTCAGGACCTATTTAATGGAGGCTGCAGCATGGCAGCAACGCCGGTGTACCTAAGGCAAGCCTGTCTGCACCCATCCACGCCCAGCACCAAGAGCCCTGGTTCTTCCTCCCCATGTGGCTACACCACCGCAGACCTCCAAGTCCTGGATCCCGGGCACATCAACAACTGCTTATGCACATCTCCACGCATCACCAAAGGACCGCTCTCCTGCCAGCACTGCTGCTTCACATGCAACACCGAAGCAACCAACAACGCCAGAGACAGCGCAAACATGACTACGCCCACCATACCGACCGAGACCACCACGGCACAACTCCAGTGCATTCTGCAGTCATTCGGCAATCACTCCGCAGAGATCTGAGACATGATCTCATCCCTCACCACGGGCGACATCTTCATCACAGAGACCTGGCTGAACCCCACCACCACGCCAGACATCACCATCACTACCCCTGAAGGTTACAAAATAACACACCGGGACCGAACCAGCAAACCAGGAGGTGGAATTTTAACAAACACAGACTGTATTTGCAGTCAATAAAGTATTCAAATATGAAGCTCTGTAATCACGAATTGATAAATCAATTGAGAGTTTGATTTCAGGGTTCTTTCATAGGCCAATACATGTTTCACTACAACTGCGATTCATCAGGGCCAAATCATTTATACATTTGCAAATGCCAAATCTAAATCTTTTTTTAACAAATATGTTATGCACAATGATTACATAAACTGTAATTAGGTCTTCCTCGATACGCAACTCGATTGTGTCTTTAATTCATTTAGCTCATGAGATAAAAATGGACTTCACTCACTCAGTACGATGGCCGAATAGCACAAGTAAATGAGGGGGTCTGTAACTAGAGGTGGTATTGCCAATATCCACAAGGACACCATCCACTGCATGCCTCCTCAGACGACTTGACCGCTATAATGGAGCATCTCAATTTCCAACTCCACACAGCATGGGCGTAACAAAGATTGCGGGGGCCCCCAGGCTTACCCATACTGGGGGGGGGGCCCTCAGCCCCTACTGATGTGAGTTTGAGGGACCATTTCATCATATCTTGCAGGAGGCCGCCTCACATTTTGTTACACCACTTCTACGAAGGCGGATAAAGCTCCATCAGAAGCACCCTCATCTACAGACCACCAAGACCATGCCCCAGCTTCGACAGCGCCATCCCGCACCTCATCACACAGATCGCTATCGACTCAGAGCACTACATCTTCCTAGGGGATCTTAACTTTTACTTTAACAACCCCAGTGACACAAACACAACCGACCTCCTGGAAAGCTGAGCAGCAGCTGCCTCGAGCATCTTGTCACCAACCTTACCCTCATCACAGGACACACGTTCGACACCATTTTCATTTCCAGCGACAGTCAAGTACAACTATGTCTCACAAGCTCACCTGGTCCATGGGTGCTGTGCCCACACCAGTCCTTCTCGTCAGTGTGCCGCTCTGTTTGTGCCTCTCTCACAGTAGCAGAGGACCTGCAGAGATTTTCCAATTAAATAGCGCAGAATGACTAGAGTAGGCACTCCTGACCAAATAGACGCTACAGTTTAGCTTCTCACTGCCGCCTTCTAGAAACTGTTATGCTTTTGAGGTTTTGGTCAGTCCATTTGCTGTACAGGAAGAGACTGGTGTCAGACTTCAGTCTGCCATGACAGGATCAGGGTTCATTATCATTTTTTTGTGTTACCGTATAATGCACTTCCATACACCAGTACCTTTATCCTTTTACCGGCCGGGGGTTTTTATTGCAGCACCCATTGTCTATATTGTTTGTGTTTCCCTTGCTCAATCTCCACTCCACCTTTGTGTCTAGCCAAGAGCAGGGGCCCCTCCCAGGGCCCTAGACTGCCCCAGAAAAGCATAAGGACAAGATCCACCACAGTCAGCCAAAGAACATTTGGGCTCCATCACCACCACCAACAGGTCCCAAGCCCTGCACTCCTTCAGTGGTGCTGAGGCCCAATCCATTCCTTCTTTCTACTCCTGCCGGAGATCTCCTCTGCCCTGGTTTTCTTGCCAGGGGGCAGCACTCCTCCCAAGGCACATTCATGATCAAGGCTGCCATTTATTTTTGTTTTCGCAAACTTGGCAGGGACGCCAGAAATCACCGCCAATACCAATCTCCAACAGAGTCCCCCTCCTCTCAGGGCCCCGGGATGCCCCAGAAAACCACAGGTTCAGGACTCACTGAGGTCAGTCCGAGCTGCTCTAAGGCTGCTTCACAGCCACTCCTCTGGTCTGGGGCCCAGCACTTCTCGAGTGGAGGTAGAGGCCCTGGTCCTCGCCTTCTCACTTTCCTCCTCAGGAGCCCATGCTGCTCTACATGTTTTCACTGGGGCCTGGGTCCCCAGCGCCACCGCCCCCTCCGGGTTGGGGCTGCATGAAGGATTGACTGGGGCAGTACCCTGGTTGGGGGGTTTGTTGCGGTGTGACAACAGGAAGTGTGAGGAAGATGGGAGGCAGGAGGGGGTTGATAGTGTGCTAACAATTATGCTGAGGTACATTAAGGGCTGATTACGAAGTCTTTAATGGGACCACATTAAGGGCTGATTACTAAGTCTTTAATGGGACCAGTTTGAGACCAAATGGGATGGACGAGGTGATGTTCGCATGACATTAAGTCAGGCAGCTCCCTGCTGCACCCCCCAGAATATTGGCACCCCAGGCCTGGGCCCAGCTCGCCCATGCCCGTGGTCGGCCCTGGCTGCACGTTTCCAGAGACTCCATGGCACAGTCCCAGCCGAGGTCCCAAGCTGCATATTTGGATCCCACAGCCGGGGGAGGAGGGTTGGCGCCGATATCGATTCAAGCCTGCAAAAGATTTCTGCATACAAGGTTCTATTTTTTGTAGGGTTCTTAGTATCCTCGCATGCCTTGTAAGGTATTTGTGAGGACCTTTAGACATAGTGCATGTCAGGATGCTGTAGGATTAGCATGGAGAACCAGGAGCCCAGGACTAACGCAGGAGTTTAGCCACCTTTCCTGGCCTCCTGCCTTTAATTTGTTTATCTGATCATTTGTATTTGTGCTGATTAGACAGGTGCCTATGAAAGGGGTTTAAGGAGAATTCCTGCAAGTTCTCTTGACAAGTCTGTTGTCCTGAAAACACTGCTTCTATATCTGGATAAGGCCCACAGGAAGGGGTGTGACATACCTATCTGTTTCGTCAGTATGAGAGGTAAACAAATACCCAGCAGTATGGATATTTTCCCTAGATGATGTTAACCATCCTCAAATGCTGCACCATTCATAAGGAGAGACGAAATCAGGAGTGGAGAGGATACCATGTCATATAAAGTGTAATTCTTAGTGAAGAAGTAAGCGGATACTTCCCCCCACAGGAATAAATAGTATAATTTGGGGTGACAGGGGTGCTGTAAATTGAAGATCATTAAAGAAGGATAAAAGCCATCTCTAAAGTACTTATGTACCTAAAAATTCCTAAAGAGTAAATTGGGAATAGATTTTAATACTTTCTAAACTGTTCCAAGCCTGTTGTTACCAGATCAGCACTGACCAGTGTTATCCCTCGGTGAAAGGGCACAAAGGTGTTCCTATTTTGAGGCACAACAACCCTCATGAAGAAGTGTAGAACCACTCTTAAACCATTTCCCAACAAATCAGTCTTTACATCTCCTGAGGGTTCAAGGAGAAAAGGCAGCTGTTATGCACTTATTCCCATCAGGGTGATCAATAGTGTATCAAACTTCCTCTTGCAGCATAGGGCCAAAAGAAATAGACAAACATAGAGCTTTTTCCACTGTGACCTAAGCGAGCTCTCTGTCCTGGTCAAACTGAAAACATTCTCTGGGAACATGCAAGTGAGTCATGAGGCCTTGTAATATTCTGAAATCTCTGGGATTAATTAGCTCATCAAATGTTGTCTAATTAATGCAAACACACATGCATTACTTAACACTCTGTACGAGAATGAGGCATACTTGTTGGAGGGTGCAAAGAGGTAACCAAGATTGCCACCAGGAGATAGGCATTGATGACCTCCAGGGGTACTAGCTCCACAGCAACCTCTGGTCAGCCAACTTGATCTATTTTTCATGTGTAAAAATGACTATGTAAGATATTCAGATTGTTCAAGCTTTGTAAAACTTAGTGCCGCTTCATGACTCCACCTCTGTGGACCGTTCAAAGAATCCACCACCATTCAGGAGGTTCTTGCTTGAATCTCTCACATCTGCTTGAAACTCTTCCATGGACCCACCCGTCAAGGGATCCTCGTTATATCCACTGTCGTAGGTGGAGAGCCCTTCTATGAATGCACTGCCTCAGCTAGGGGCTTATCCTTTAAAACACCATGTTCAAGGCATATGAGCTGTAGATCGTATACTTGTGCATCGATCGCCATCTGGTGTTGGGCTCAGATGTTTGCACTTTGTTTTTGTCTTGGAAGAAGTCTTTTGTAGTCACGAGGTAGGTGACTCCTCCCTAGGACGATAGTACGCATGGGCATAGACTCCATCTCCAGATTGTTTTTTTCCGCCATCGGGTTCGGATGTGATTTGCTGCGCTCCGGGTCGGTGTTGGTTTTGAACCCCCCTTCGACGCGCAATTCCTCTACACTCGATGGTATTGTCTCGATCGCGTTTCCCTCTCGACGCGCATCTGTAAAAACAAACTCCTCGATCTTCGATGCGGGCCGTTGGACCTCTCCGCGCCGACCCCGCCTGCAGACAATGGAAAGGACTCCTTTCAAAAAATGCCCCGGGTGTGGTGCTAAGTGTGAGAAGTTGGCCTGATGTATGATGTCACTAGTTCTAGTGCACACCTTATATCAGTCCAAATACCCTTATGGTGATTGGTTGTAAAGTCAACCTTATAGACCAGCTATCCTAGTGGTAGCATGGACAAGAGCAGTCTTAGGCTAAACTCTGAATGGCATGTGAAGCCAGCTGTGATACCATATATAATCCCTTGAATACCAAATGAAAGGACACCACAACAGATATATATATAAAATAAAGTGTATTTATTCTAAGCAAACCCTCAGCACTCTTTATGAGATTAGAGGTAAGTACAACACAGTCTTATTTATGCATACATTAAGTCACACAGGTAAGTAATACAGTTAGGCCCTAGGGGCCACGCAAACCATATACTAAGTAAGTGGTATAAGGACCACTGTCACGGAAATAGAATAGGCCTAGGCCTAGGGAATCGCTGGGGCTACACTACACTAGCGTTAGTTAGGAAGTGGGAGGCCCACGGGATTCGTGTGCAGAGTGGAAACACTCACGCGTAATGCGTAAAAGTCAATAGCAATAGTACAGTTTAGAAAACGATAGATTTAGGACACTTCCGGAGTAGCTAGGAAGTTGAGACTTGAAACTTAGACACTAGGATAGTCACTATCCTGATGAGCACCGGAGTACCCAAGTTACCTAGCCCACAGGCTGCGGGTGCATAGGGGTGAAGTTTCGTCGCCGACTCCTATGGATGCCTGAAGAAAGATGCTGACAGGCAGTCAGTGAAGAGTGTCCGGTGGATCCCAAGGCTGGGATCAAGAAGAGAGGAGACCTGCAAGCAGAAGGGACAGAGTCAAGGTCACTAGCCAGTGACCACGTGGAACCAGGAAGGAACCAGGCGATGTCGTGAAGATTGCAGGTGAAGGTGAAGCTTGTCGCTGCAGCCAGGAGGACCAGGAAGCGTCGAGGACGACCAGGACCAGGAGGCGAGCTGTCCCACGAAGGCTCTTGCTGTCGGCGGCGTCGAAGTTGGACTAGGACTCACCAAGCCTTGGCAAGCGGAACCCACGAAGAACGGAGGACTTGCTTCTGGTGCAGACCAGGAAGGTCTGGGGTGCTTCTTCTTTGCAGAGAAGCGGGAGCCAGTCTGGAGGAGCCAAACCAGCGCAGAAGATTTCAGGGTGCGTCGTCACAGAGGCCACTAGCCAGCGGGCAAGCAAGCGGACAGACGCGGCAAGCAGGAAAATGCAGAAGGGCCCCACGCAGGACTCGTGGAGTGTGGGGGGCTGATCTTCGGCGCAGATGGTGCTTGGGGTTGGGGCTTCTTAATCCCCGGTGCACAACTTCGAGGGTACCTCAGAAGCTGCGCTTTAAGTTACTAGCCACTTTTCCCAGGTAGCCGGTCCCACGTCGCTCGTCGCCTCCACGGATCTCAGCTCTGCTGTGGATGTGGATCAGGGTCGGAGAAGTCTGGAAGTCAAGGCTCTGGTCGGGCTCTGCAGTCGGTTCCTCGTAGAACGTGGGCAAAGCAAAGGGTAGTCTCTTGATGGTGCCTGTTTGCACAGGGTAGCCACTCCTTGGCCACAAGGGAGATTCTTCAGTCTTCTTCTTTCGTTGAATGTCGAAGGTCCAGAGTTTCTGTTCAAGTTTGCAGGTTCAGGATAATCTAAAGTCTTGAGGCCCAACTCCCACTCTTATACTAATCTGGGGGGCTGGGATACCTGCTAGGTCACGCCTTATGGGTGGGACCTGGGAGGGGGTGGTTACACCCACTTCCCTTTGTCCAGTTTCGCGCCAGAGCTGGGGCTGGAGTGCCCCAGCGCCGGTTTGAACTGGACTATGCAAGGAACACCTTGTGTGCCCCAGGCATGTCTCATTCCTTTCAGCCCACCCTGCCCCAATACACTAAAGGCTGTCTGGGGAGGTGCTAGCACCTCCCCAAGCAGGAAACCTATTGTCCAGGCCTCCCTGGCTGGGATCACTCCCAGCTGCAGGAGGTCAGACTTGTGTCGTGGCAGCAGCATCCATTTTGTGATGCTGAGGCTTTGGTCAGAGGCTAACAGTGAAGTATGATTTTAACATGTCTTTCCCTCTAGAAGGGGGGAATAATATCCTCATGTCCAGAAATGGCATGGGGGTATTATTCGACAGTGTTAGACACCTTACACGACATGTTTCGATAAAGCCAAACCATAGTTACCATAACCGTCTAAGATTATAAGGCACTTTAAGAGTATATGGTAGGCTATATCATAGAACAGCTATAAGGACATGGTTCCGAAAGCTGCAGACAGGCTCAGCTCATGCTAGAGCACCATCTCACATGTTACCAAGCACTCTGCCTCCAGGATTGTTAAGGCCTGCCATAGGAGTGACTGATAGGTACACATGTGTCTATATGTAAGTTAGGTATAGGAATACTACACCTAAGCAAGGGGTGATTACACGACCTTGCCCCAGCTGAGTGATCAGCCAGTTGTGTCAAAATGGAAGGCCAGGCCAGGGGTGGCATAATACATGCTGCAGCCCCTGGTAGGCCTAGGGTACACCTATGCCCTGGGTACCTAGGGTACACTGTACAGGGGCCAATAAGGTGACCCTATCCAAATGGGTTATGCACCTAAAGTACATGGTATTAATTTAGAGAGAGAACAGCAGGGCTGTGGGTCTGATTAGCAGGCCCACAGCCACATCTAAGTCGAAAACCAGTAAAGCAAAAGCAAAAAGTGGGGGTGAACATAGAAAGCAGACCCTACTCTCCTACACAACCCCCCCCCCCCCCCAAACTTAGGGACATTAAACTAACCTTGACCAGTTGAGTCTTCATGTTCTAAGTGGAAATATCTGGAGAGTCCATCTGCATTGGCATGGTCAGTCCCAGGTCTATGTTCCACTGTAAAGTCCATCCCCTGTAGGGAAATGGACCACCTAAGAAGTTTGGGATTTTCACCCTTCATCTGATTTAGCCACAAGAGGGGCTTATGGTCTGTCTGAATCTTGAAGTGAGTGCCAAACAAGTATGGCCTCAGCTTCTTCAGGGCCCAAACCACAGCAAAGGCCTCCCTCTCAATAGCTGACCAACGTTTCTCTCTAGGGGTCAGCCTTCTACTTATAAAAGCAATGGGCTGGTCTTGACCATCTACATTCAGTTGTGAAAGAACAGCTCCCACACCTAACTCAGAAGCATCTGTCTGGACAATGAACTCTTTGGAGTAGTCTGGACTTTTCAGAATAGGTGCACTGCACATGGCCTGCTTCAGGTCATCAAATGCTTTTTGACAGCTTACTGTCCACTGAACTTTCTTTGGCATCTTCTTGGAGGTCAAGTCATTAAGTGGTGTCACTATGGACCCATAGTTCTTAACAAACTTTCTGTAGTACCCAGTCAGGCCCAAGAAAGCTCTGACCTGAGTCTGGGTAGTTGGAGGAGCCCAGTCCTTTATGGTCTGGATCTTGCTCTCCAGTGGTTGAACCTGACCCCCACCAACTAGGTGGCCCAGGTATACAACCTTGCTCTGCCCTATCTGGCACTTAGTGGCCTTGATAGTGAGTCCTGCCTTTTGCAGGGCCTCTAAAACATTCCTCAGGTGGACCAGGTGATCCTCCCAGGTGGAGCTAAAGACAGCAATATCATCAAGATAAGCTGCACAATAATCATCCAACCCAGTAAGGACTTGATTCACCAACCTTTGGAAAGTGGCAGGTGCATTCTTCAAACCAAAGGGCATTACCACAAATTGATAATGTCCTCCTGGGGTCGAGAAAGCAGTTTTGGCCTTTGCACTCTCAGCTAGTCTGATTTGCCAGTAGCCTGCTGTCAGGTCAAATGTGCTCAAAAACTTAGCAGCTGCCAGTCTGTCAATGAGCTCATCTGCCCTAGGTATTGGGTGGGCATCTGTCCTAGTGACAGCATTGAGACCTCTGTAATCCACGCAAAACCTCATCTCTCTCTTACCATCTTGGGTGTGAGGTTTTGGCACAAGAACTACAGGACTAGCCCAAGGGCTCTCTGAAGGTTCAATGACTCCCAGCTCCAACATCTTTTGTACCTCAACTTTTATGCAGTCCCTGACATGGTCAGGTTGCCTGTAGATTTTACTCTTCACAGGCAGACTGTCACCAGTGTCCACCTCATGGGTGCACCAGTTTGTCTGACTTGGGGTCAGAGAGAACATATGTCTGTAGGATTGCAGAACTTTTCTGCAGTCCTGTTGCTGATGGACAGTGAGGCTGTCAGAAAAGACCACACCATCAACTGAGCCATCATCAGGGTTCTGAGTCAACAGGTCTGGGAGAGGGTCACTCTCTTTCTCCTGCCCCTCATCTGTAGCCACGAGTAGCCCCATGTCTGCCCTGTCAACATATGCCTTCAATCTGTTGACATGAAGCACCCTGTGGGGGCTTCTGGGAGTCCCAAGGTCCACCAAGTAGGTGACTTCTCCCTTTTTCTCAACAATAGTGTGGGGTCCAGACCATTTGTCTTGGAGTGCTGCTGGGGCCACTGGCTCCAACACCCACACTTTCTGTCCTGGCTGGTAAACAGTCAGTACAGCCTTTTGGTCATGCCAAGCTTTTTGGAGTTCTTGGCTTGCCTCAAGGTTTTTAGAAGCCTTCTTCATATACTCTGCCATCCTGGAGCGGAGACCAAGTACATAATCCACTATGTCTAGTTTGGGTTGTCTGAGAGGTCTCTCCCATCCTTCCTTCACCAAACACAGGGGTCCTCTTACAGGATGCCCAAACAAAAGCTCAAAAGGGCTGTAGCCAACCCCCTTTTGTGGGACCTCTCTGTAAGCAAACAGAAGGCAGGGTAAAAGGATGTCCCATCTTCGCCTAAGCTTGTCTGGTAAACCTTTTATCATTCCCTTTAGGGTCTTGTTGAATCTCTCAACAAGCCCATTGCACTGTGGGTGATAGGGTGTGGTGAACTTGTAGTTAACACCACACTCCTTCCACATTGCAGTCAAGTATCCTGACATGAAGTTGGCACCTCTGTCAGAAATGACCTCCTTTGGAAAGCCCACTCTGGAGAATACTCCAAGCAGGGCCCTTGCCACAACAGGAGCTGTTGTGGTCCTCAGGGGAATTGCTTCTGGGTACCTGGTGGCATGGTCCACTATCACCAGTATGAATCTGTGCCCAGATGCTGTTTGTGGGTCCATTGGTCCTACAATATCTATGCCCACTCTTTCAAAGGGAACCCCCACCACAGGTAGTGGTATGAGGGGGGCCTTTGTGGTGCCACCTGATTTGCCACTGGCTTGGCAGGTGACACAGGAGCGACAAAACTCCTTAGTATCTTCTGACATATGGGGCCAGTGAAAGTGAGGGACAAGCCTGTCGCAAGTCTTGTTCTGGCCTAAATGTCCTGCAAGGGGAATATCATGGGCCAAGGTAAGAAGGAAGCCTCTGAACTTCAGTGGTATGACCAACCTCCTGGATGCACCAGGCTTGGGGTCTCTAGCCTCTGAATACAGTAGCCCTTCATCCCAATACACTCTATGGGTACCTTGAGCATTCCCTGCAGCCTCAGCAGCAGCCAGCTGTCTGAGGGGTTAAAGAGAGGGGCAGTCTAATTGAGCCTGCCTCAGATCTGCCCTTGAAGGTCCCCCTGTCCCAAGAAACTCAACCTGATCAGGTTCAAGTTCTTCTAGGACAGTTCCTTCAGGGCTCTCAGAATCATCCTCCTGGGAGGGCTGATCCACCACCTGAGGCAGGGGGGAAGGCACAGCCTTAACCCTACTGCTCTTTCTCTTGGGTTGTGACTGGTCCATAGTTTCAGGATCCAGCACTTGTTCAGTGTTCCACTTTTTGGCCTGTGACCTGGTCACAGCAAGGACATGTGCATCTATCCCCAGCATTTCTGCATGGGTCCTATACTCCACTTCAGACCAAACTGAAGTTTCAAGATCATTGCCCAGTAAACACTCTACAGGAAGGTCTGAACTAACAACAACTTTCTTGAGGCCAGTTACCCCTCCCCAGGAGAAGTTAACAAAAGCCACACTATGGGAGGTAGTGGCATTGCTAGCGTTGGTCACTAGGTAATTCTCACCTAGTATGATCTGTCCAGGGTCCACAAAGGCAGGTGTCACCATTGTGACACTAGCCCCAGTGTCCCTGTAGGCCTGAGCCATTCTTTGGTTGATAAAAGGAGTCTGTCTGTACTTGCCCAGGTTACTGGGGCCTACAGTAGAGGACAAAGCTAAGTCCCCATCACAGATCAGAACAGCCTGAGTAGGTATTCTGACTAGGCCAGAATCCTCCTCAGTTCCCAGGGTTAACCCTACTACACCCTTTTGCTGGGAACCACCACTTACAGCTGAACTAGGGGGTACAGTTGCCTTAGGGGCAATGGTGGCTGGGGGCTTATCCTTTTTGGTGCACTCACTAAACCAATGTGAGTTGGACTTACAATAGTTGCACCATGGTTTCTTTTGGCCTTCTTTCTTTTTATCCTTTTTGGGAACACCCTCCCCCTGAGCCTTTTGGGGGCCTGGTGAAGACTTCTGGTCTTTTTGTTTCTGATCATTACCCTTCTGGTCTGCCTTTTTCTGATCACCGCCCTGGTTCTGGTTTTTCTGCTTAACTCTAGTCCTGACCCATCTATCTGCCTTCTTTCCCAATTCTTGGGGAGAAGTCAGATCAGAATCAATCAGGTGTTGATGCAATAGCTGGTTTTGACAGTTGTTAAGTATTTGTTCTCTCATGATCAAATTATACAATCCTGTATAGTCCTTAACCTTACTTCCCATTAGCCAGCCTTCCAGAGCCTTAGTGGCACAATCTACAAAGTCAGTCCAGTCCTGAGTCTGTGTCTTCTGGGTATCCCTGAACAACAACCTGTATTGTTCAGTGGTTAGGCCAAACCCATCAATTAGAGCACTCTTCAGGACAGTGTAATTGTCTGCATCCTCATCACTAACTGTGAGGAGCTTGTCTCTACCTTTCTCAGAGAAGGAGAGCCACAAGATAGCTGCCCACTGACTTTGGGGTACCTGCTGTACTTTGCAAGCTCTCTCCAAAGCAGTTATCCATTTGTGGATGTCATCCCACACTTGTAGGGAGGGACAATCTTGCTCAGGTTTCTATTATCATAGTGCCTGTCTCTATCTCTAGGAATGTTGCTGCCACCAGTGGGTTCTGACCCACTTAACTTTTGCTCTCTAGCCAGAGCAAGCTTCTCCTTGGCAAGGGCAAGTTCTTCCCTCTGAATCCTCAGATTAGCCTCCCTCATTCTGGCTTCATGCTCCTTTCTCTCAGGTGAAGTCATTCCCCTGTGAGAGGAAGCATTAGAGATGCTAGAGACATGGGAGTGGATGGATTCCCTTGAAGGGGATCTGTCCCTCCTGCTTCTCTGTGTAAGCCTACTTGTGGGTCTGTATGGGGGGACCCCATGCAAACTCCCATGTAAACTTAGGTTAGCCTGGCTAAGTCTTCCTACTTGGCCCTGGCTGTCTACCTCTTCCTCTGAAGTCCCATCTGACTCCTCTGTGGTGGGTAGACCCTCCTCTGTACCTAGGGTACCTGCCTGAGAGGCCCTAAGAGTATCATACTCCTCTAGGAGTTGTCTTAACTGAAGGAGGGTAGGGTTTGCACCCTGTTTTATTCCTCTGGAGGTACACAAATGTCTCATCTCCTGGAATGTTAAGGTATCATATCTAGAGGGGGTCTTCTGCAGACCTGCCCCTCCTGAGAGAGCATCTACTTGATCTCCTCTCAGAGACATGATCTAGTGAGGGTGTGGTGTGTGCACCTACCTACACTAGTTGTTTCTACTAAACCTCTCTAGTAGTTGTAGTCAGGGTGTGTTACTCCCTTCAACCTACAACTACTAAGTCCAGTAGGACTTAAGTATTATAAACTATGTTATATGTACCTAGACAATATCTGTGTGATCTTTCAATTTAGTATCTCAAGATTACAATGGTATTACAACAGCAAGCTCAGATCCCAACCGCTGCTCACCAATGTGAGAAGTTGGCCTGATGTATGATGTCACTAGTTCTAGTGCACACCTTATATCAGTCCAAATACCCTTATGGTGATTGGTTGTAAAGTCAACCTTATAGACCAGCTATCCTAGTGGTAGCATGGACAAGAGCAGTCTTAGGCTAAACTCTGAATGGCATGTGAAGCCAGCTGTGATACCATATATAATCCCTTGAATACCAAATGAAAGGACGCCACAACAGATATATATATAAAATAAAGTGTATTTATTCTAAGCAAACCCTCAGCACTCTTTATGAGATTAGAGGTAAGTACAACACAGTCTTATTTATGCATACATTAAGTCACACAGGTAAGTAATACAGTTAGGCCCTAGGGGCCACGCAAACCATATACTAAGTAAGTGGTATAAGGACCACTGTCACGGAAATAGAATAGGCCTAGGCCTAGGGAATCGCTGGGGCTACACTACACTAGCGTTAGTTAGGAAGTGGGAGGCCCACGGGATTCGTGTGCAGAGTGGAAACACTCACGCGTAATGCGTAAAAGTCAATAGCAATAGTACAGTTTAGAAAACGATAGATTTAGGACACTTCCGGAGTAGCTAGGAAGTTGAGACTTGAAACTTAGACACTAGGATAGTCACTATCCTGATGAGCACCGGAGTACCCAAGTTACCTAGCCCACAGGCTGCGGGTGCATAGGGGTGAAGTTTCGTCGCCGACTCCTATGGATGCCTGAAGAAAGATGCTGACAGGCAGTCAGTGAAGAGTGTCCGGTGGATCCCAAGGCTGGGATCAAGAAGAGAGGAGACCTGCAAGCAGAAGGGACAGAGTCAAGGTCACTAGCCAGTGACCACGTGGAACCAGGAAGGAACCAGGCGATGTCGTGAAGATTGCAGGTGAAGGTGAAGCTTGTCGCTGCAGCCAGGAGGACCAGGAAGCGTCGAGGACGACCAGGACTAGGAGGCGAGCTGTCCCACGAAGGCTCTTGCTGTCGGCGTCGTCGAAGTTGGACTAGGACTCACCAAGCCTTGGCAAGCGGAACCCACGAAGAACGGAGGACTTGCTTCTGGTGCAGACCAGGAAGGTCTGGGGTGCTTCTTCTTTGCAGAGAAGCGGGAGCCAGTCTGGAGGAGCCAAACCAGCGCAGAAGATTTCAGGGTGCGTCGTCACAGAGGCCACTAGCCAGCGGGCAAGCAAGCGGACAGACGCGGCAAGCAGGAAAATGCAGAAGGGCCCCACGCAGGACTCGTGGAGTGTGGGGGGCTGATCTTCGGTGCAGATGGTGCTTGGGGTTGGGGCTTCTCAATCCCCGGTGCACAACTTCGAGGGTACCTCAGAAGCTGCGCTTTAAGTTACTAGCCACTTTTCCCAGGTAGCCGGTCCCACGTCGCTCGTCGCCTCCACGGATCTCAGCTCTGCTGTGGATGTGGATCAGGGTCGGAGAAGTCTGGAAGTCAAGGCTCTGGTCGGGCTCTGCAGTCGGTTCCTCGTAGAACGTGGGCAAAGCAAAGGGTAGTCTCTTGATGGTGCCTGTTTGCACAGGGTAGCCACTCCTTGGCCACAAGGGAGATTCTTCAGTCTTCTTCTTTCGTTGAATGTCGAAGGTCCAGAGTTTCTGTTCAAGTTTGCAGGTTCAGGATAATCTAAAGTCTTGAGGCCCAACTCCCACTCTTATACTAATCTGGGGGGCTGGGATACCTGCTAGGTCACGCCTTATGGGTGGGACCTGGGAGGGGGTGGTTACACCCACTTCCCTTTGTCCAGTTTCGCGCCAGAGCTGGGGCTGGAGTGCCCCAGCGCCGGTTTGAACTGGACTATGCAAGGAACACCTTGTGTGCCCCAGGCATGTCTCATTCCTTTCAGCCCACCCTGCCCCAATACACTAAAGGCTGTCTGGGGAGGTGCTAGCACCTCCCCAAGCAGGAAACCTATTGTCCAGGCCTCCCTGGCTGGGATCACTCCCAGCTGCAGGAGGTCAGACTTGTGTCGTGGCAGCAGCATCCATTTTGTGATGCTGAGGCTTTGGTCAGAGGCTAACAGTGAAGTATGATTTTAACATGTCTTTCCCTCTAGAAGGGGGGAATAATATCCTCATGTCCAGAAATGGCATGGGGGTATTATTCGACAGTGTTAGACACCTTACACGACATGTTTCGATAAAGCCAAACCATAGTTACCATAACCGTCTAAGATTATAAGGCACTTTAAGAGTATATGGTAGGCTATATCATAGAACAGCTATAAGGACATGGTTCCGAAAGCTGCAGACAGGCTCAGCTCATGCTAGAGCACCATCTCACATGTTACCAAGCACTCTGCCTCCAGGATTGTTAAGGCCTGCCATAGGAGTGACTGATAGGTATACATGTGTCTATATGTAAGTTAGGTATATGAATACTACACCTAAGCAAGGGGTGATTACACGACCTTGCCCCAGCTGAGTGATCAGCCAGTTGTGTCAAAATGGAAGGCCAGGCCAGGGGTGGCATAATACATGCTGCAGCCCCTGGTAGGCCTAGGGTACACCTATGCCCTGGGTACCTAGGGTACACTGTACAGGGGCCAATAAGGTGACCCTATCCAAATGGGTTATGCACCTAAAGTACATGGTATTAATTTAGAGAGAGAACAGCAGGGCTGATTAGCAGGCCCACAGCCACATCTAAGTCGAAAACCAGTAAAGCAAAAGCAAAAAGTGGGGGTGAACATAGAAAGCAGACCCTACTCTCCTACACTAAGTTCCCACACAAGGACTTGCACGAGGTTTGTAACCTCTGCCTCTCCCCAGAGCATGAAGAAAAGAACTGCTAGGCCTGTTCATCTTTCAGGTCGAAGAAAACCATCCGTGATCGTCGGGCTCGACTTCACGAAATGTCTCGCGGAAGCAGCTCGATTCCGGAGCAGATCCCAATCTCCAGCTGGAACAACAAGGTGATGAAGAAGACATCCGAGGCCGACGACTCCGACATCGAAGAGGAGACAGTCACCCTGGCTCAGCGGTCCGTGAGTACTGAAACCCCTCTCCCAAAAAACAAACCTAAGGCTCCGGTAACGCCCTCTGGCTTGGGTTGACACTGGCAACATGTCTCAGGCTCTCGGGCCCAGCTATGAAACCTAAAAATAAGCCTTCCGGCTCGAGCCAACCCCATTCCGGTGCCAAAAAGTCACCTTCGGCACAGAAGCACAAGACCAAAGATGGGCCACGCCCATCTTCGTCGATGCCAAAGACAGCCTCGACACCGAAGCCCTCAGCGTCGAAACATACCAAGGACAAACATTCGGAACCGAAACAATCTTCGGAGCCGAAAAAATCATCGGAGCTGAAAAAAGTCTCGGAGTCACAAACTCCTAGAACAAAACCTAAAGAGTCCAAGACCCCACAGAAAGCCTGGGAGACTCGGTCCAAAGAACTTTTTGACCCAAAATCTTCGGCACCGGAAAAATACATTTTCTGTAGTAGGGGATCTCTGTGTATAGTCATAATCTAGTGAATAGTCCCGCCCATGTGCGTGGACCCCGGAGCAATAAAAAATAATCTCTAAAAGGTGACAAATCATGCAGACCTGCATACACCTTTAAGAGAGAATTTAATTTAAAGACAGATAATGCAGCCTATACCCACAGGCTACACTGTCCAGTACTTCAACTAGAATTCCACCCACATCCACAAACAGCACTGCCTGTCTAGTTTTTCTCCCCATAGGAAAAAACCCTGCCTCTACCAGCAAAAGCCTCTGGAATGATAGAGAGGAAGGAGTGGACAGACAAGCCCCATAGGCTGCCATTATGTGGCTTAAAACAGGATACTGTGCCTTTAAGAAAACTTTCCAGGTTTCCAGAACTTTCCCCAGTATCCCAGAATGCCCAGCAGGTCCCATTTACTTCCAGTTCTTTTTTCCGGCTCCTGCTAGCAGGACCCTGGAGCATTGAGCTCTCCCCTTTTCAAGGGTTTTGTGGAGATTTTGTCAATTTTTGTCACTTTTTCAAGTGCTTAGTAGCTGGTACTGTCAACATGCCTGGCTTGTTCGACAAGTGCCCGGAATGTGGTAGAAAGAAGGCTAAAACTGATCCACACGAGGTGTGTATAGGTTGCCTTCCCCAGTCCCACGTGCCTGAAGACTGTACCATCTGCCACTCGTTCTCAGCCAGGACCCTGAGGGACAGAATGAAAATCAGGCTTCAAGTTCTGGAGGAGAGAAGACTGAAGGCACCAGGTGGGTCTGGAGGGGCTGATTTGGCCCATACTGAGGCCTCTGGGGGGCTCCCCAGGGGCAGGAAGACCAGTAAGCGCTCCCACTCCCCGTCGAGGGCGTCGACGGCGACGTCGAGGAGGATGACCACCATCTGTTCGCCGTCTCCCCAGGGCTCTGGGGAGAAGCGGCGTCGACGATCGACGTCGAGGGACCTGAATAGGCCGCCGTCGACTACATCGGCATCGTCGGCGACGACGCCGTCTTCGGCGCCGTCCAGCAGTCGGCGTCGAGATCGGACCCGGTGTCGGCGCTCGCCGTCGAGGGGAGATCGCCGTTCGCCGTCGATGAAGAGGAGACGGTCGATGTCGCCGCCAAAGAGGAGATCGACGTCGAGACGCTCGAGGTCGAGGAGATCGCCGTCGAGGCACAGGTCGCCGTCGAGGCACAGATCGCCGTCGAGGCACAGGTCGCCGTCGAGGCGGAGGTCGCCGTCGAGGAGAAGGTCGACGTCGAGGAAGAGAGAGTCACCGGAATCGGTGTACTCTGTGGTGTATACGCCTCCTCAGATGCCGCCGTCACCGCCTCCTCTCCCACCTCCTCCGACTCCTCCTCCACCACCACCACCAACGCCGCCTCCTCCACCTCCACCACCGCCACCTCCACCGCCACCACCGCCTCCACAGCTGCGGACACTGCCTCTGCCGCCCCCACCTCGGTCGCTGCCACGCACTCCAGTGGGACCGCCGCCGGTTCCCCCGCGGTCGGTTTCCCTTCCGAGGTACCCGACTCCGCCGCAGGGGACCCCGAAGCCACGACGCCCGCGGTCGCCGGGACCGGCTAGACCGGCGGACAGGCCGAAGCTGAAGAGGTCGCGCTCCCGCTCTCACAGGAGGAGAAGGTCACGGAGCCGTGGACGGTCATCGTCGGACTCAGGACGACGCCGTAGGAGGCACAGGTCCAGGTCGCACACGCGCTCCACGACCAGAGACTTTTCCCCGACGCTGTCGGACTTACCGGGGACTAGGGTGTCTCCGGTGGACGACTTGGTCTCTTTCCAAGAGGTGCTGTTGAGAGGGGCAGCAAAGTTGGGTATCACGGTGACGGTTCCAGCACCCACGACGTCCGTGATATTCGAGACACTTCATAAGAAACATCTGTCTCGCCCTCTACTGCCTCTTGTACCAGGACTGGTGGAACCCGCGTTGGAGCTGTTCCTCACTCCCGCGATGACGAAGGCCGCCCCCTCCAGGCTCATGAAAAAGTACAGGGCCCCGGAGTCGGACCCTACCTTTTTGAGAGTGGACCCGAAGCCGGATTCGGTCATCGTGACGGCGGCGAGGAAACAACATGCGACCGCCCCTTCGTCGACGGTCCCGCCTGACAAGGAAAGCCGCTGGCTGGACTCTGCGGGCAGGAAGGTGTGTGGGACCGCCGCCACTACCATGAAGGCGGCGAGTGCAGGGGCTTTGTTGGGCCGTTACGACCGGGCCCTGTGGGAGTCCCTGCAGCAGTATGCGGACCTGCTGCCCCGGGACAAGAAGGAGGACTTCTTGGAGACAGTGCGCGAAGGCATGCTGGTTTCTAATCAGGTGATCGGCGCAGCGGCGGATGTATCCTTGCTGGCCGCCCACGCCTACTGTCATGGCGTTCACCAGAGGCGGCATTCGTGGCTGCGCCTGACGTCCCTCAAGCCAGAGGCGCAGCAAAGAGTGGCCAACCTGCCCTTCTCGGGCGATGAGATGGCCCGCATGAAGGCGGAGGCGGAAACCCTGACGGCCGTTGGGTTGGAGAAGGCCGAGAAGAAGAAGCGCCCGTTCCAGAGGCGGTTCGGGTCTTCGGGCAGAGGGCGTGGGCAGGGTTCGGGACAGCAGCAGCAACAGCAGCAGCAGTTCCGCAAGCCCTTCCAGAAGCGCCAGAGGGGTAGAGGAGGCCAGCAGGCTACTACCGCTACCAAGGGCCCGGCCGGGTCTCGGCCCTGAGCGGCTACTTCCCCCTCAACCGTTACCCACTCCAGTGGGGGGAAGCATTCAATTTTTTTCGGCAGAGTGGAGAAAAATTACTCAGGACAAGTGGGTGCTGAATATTGTTTGCAATGGATACAGTCTTCGGTTTATCAGCCCGCCTCCAGCGATTCCGTCGGTCAGCTCTCGATTCCAGCTGAGAGAGCTCCAGGCGGAGGCAGACATCTTGTTGAGAAAAAAGGCGGTAGAAGAGGTACCTCTGTCTCAAAGGGGAAGAGGTCTGTACTCTCGGTTCTTCCTCGTTCGCAAGAAGGACAAGAACGAGTTCAGGCCCATTCTGGATTTGCGACAGGCAAACAAATGGATTCGCAGAGAGAAGTTTCGCATGCTATCGTTGCACCAGATTTACCCTCAGCTGCAACGGGGAGACTGGCTCTGTGCCATAGATCTACAGGATGCGTACTTCCATGTGCCCATAGCGAGGAAGCACAGGAAGTTCCTGCGATTCCAAGTCGGCGCCAATCACTATCAATACACAGTACTGCCATTCGGCCTAAAGTCTGCTCCCAGGACCTTCTCGAAGTGCATGGCGGTGGTGGCGGCACACCTGCGGAGGAACAAGGTGTTTGTCTACCCGTATCTGGACGATTGGCTGATCAAGGCTTCATCCTTCTCGGAAGCACAAGATCACTTCCGATGGACGTGCGCTCTCTTACACAAGCTGGGGTTACACGTCAACATGTCCAAATCGGTCACGACTCCGGTCCAGTGCATACAGTACCTGGGGACCTCCATCGATACGCGGTCAGCAAGCGTGTCTCCTTCGGAGGAGAGACGGTTATCACTCCTTCGGAAGGCTCAGGACCTCAGGACTGCTCCATCGACGACAGTGAGGAAGGTTTCTTCTCTACTGGGATCGATGGCCTCCTGTATCTTCCTCACGCCTCACGCACGGCTACACATGAGACCACTGCAGGAGTGCTTGGAGGATCAGTGGGATCAGAGGACAGGCTCTTGGGACGACAAGATACGACTGTCGCTGCATGCTCTTCAGTCTCTGAAGTGGTGGTGTTCGGCGGAAAACCTCCTCAAGGGGGTTTCCTTCCACAAGGACATTCCCACGACGAGTGTAGTGACGGATGCTTCTCTCCAGGGCTGGGGAGCGCATTCCGGGGACTTGCAGATTCAAGGAAAGTGGTCTCCTCTGGAATCGACGTACCACATCAATTTCCTGGAACTCAGATCTGTCTTCCTGGCACTGAAGGCCTTCCTTCCGTCCTTCCAGACCAACTCGTTGCTGATACAGACGGACAATACAACCACGATGTATTACCGCAACAAGCAGGGGGGGTCGAGATCGCGCACTCTGTCGCAGGAGGCGCAGGCGATCTGGCGCTGGCTGCTGGCCCGAGGACTGACGATTACGGCCACGCATCTGCCAGGGGTGCAGAATGCTCAGGCGGACGCCTTGAGCAGGCTGATTCAGGAAAACCACGAATGGGTCATAAACGACTAAGTACTAGGAGAAGTCTTCGCAAGATGGGAGACTCCAGACGTAGATCTGTTTGCCACCGCCGAAAACAGCAAATGCCGAGACTTCGCATCCAGGTACTACCAGCGGGGTACGCTGGGGAATGCGCTATGGATCGATTGGTCGAACAGCTTTCTGTACGCTTTTCCACCCATTCCCCTGATTCCGGCGGTGCTCATCAAGCTGTCCCAGTCCAGGGCGCGGATGATCCTGATCGCCCCGGAGTGGCCCAGGCAGTGGTGGTTCACGGACCTTCTTCACCGGTCTCTCCTTCCTCACATGCGGTTGCCGTGCAGGCCGGACCGTCTCACGAAGTTCGGGGGGCGGATGGGGCACCCCAACCTCTCGTCTTTGAGTTTGGCGGCATGGCTCCTGAAATAGTGCAATATGGCCATCTGAATCTACCAGACGATTGTATGGACATTCTGA
This sequence comes from Triturus cristatus, assembly GCF_964204655.1. Classification (NCBI taxonomy): domain Eukaryota; kingdom Metazoa; phylum Chordata; class Amphibia; order Caudata; family Salamandridae; genus Triturus; species Triturus cristatus. The sequence continues at coordinate 1,718,915,271 of NC_140590.1, forward strand.
AGGAGTCTAAGCGACCTTCCACTAGGACATCCTATGCTTACAAGTGGAAGAGGTTCTGTATCTGGTGTAAGTCCAAGAACTTTGATCCGACAACATGTAAGGAAGATGTCATCCTTCCATACCTTTTACATCTGGCGCAGTCTGGCCTTAATTTCCATTCCATTAAGGTTCATCTGGCTGCTTTGACTGCTTACAGGAAATGCCCTTCACAGACTTCCTTCTTTCAGATCCCTGTGGTCAAGGATTTTTTGGAAGGCTTGAAGAAAGTGTTTCCTCCCGTCAGACTTCCCTCGCCTTCCTGGGACTTGAATGTGGTGCTGTCCAGACTGATGAAGGAGCCTTTTGAACCCATTCACAAGGCTTCATTGCAGCACCTATCCTGGAAGGCGGCGTTCCTAGTGGCCATTACATCGGCCCGCAGGGTGAGTGAACTTCAGGCATTATGTTGTCAAGATCCTTATACTGCATTTCATGCTGCTAAGGTTGTGATGCGTACTCACCCTAAATTTCTTCCTAAGGTTATCTCTGATTTTCATGTCAACCAGACCATAACTTTACCTACGTTCTTTGAGAATCCCTCTTAGCCAGCGGAAAGGTCTCTCCATTCCCTGGATGTTCGGAGGGTGTTGAAATTTTATCTGGACAAGACCAAGGATATTCGTAGGTCTGACCAATTGTTTGTTAATTATGGCTCAGTCAGGACTGGTCTTGCGACCTCTAAGCAGTCCATTTCTCGGTGGATTGTGTCCCGCATACAATTGTGTTATCAAAGGCTAATAAGACCTTAGGGGGTAAACCTAAGGCTCATTCCACCAGGGGCAAAGCTGCCACGACGGCTTTGCTGCGTAATGTTCCGATTGCGGAAATCTGCAAGGCGGCCACTTGGAAGTCGGTCCATACCTTTGCTGCGCATTACTGTCTGGACACGGATGCCAGGGCAGATGCTCAGGTTGGGCAGGCTTCGCTGCGAAATTTGTTCGCACAGTAGTGGTAGTGTCTTGTGTGTTCTCCACCGCTTTTGTTGTGTGGGGATGGGCTTGCCATTCTATTCACTAGATTATGACTATACACAGAGATCCCCTACTACAGAAGGAGTAGTTTCTTTTCTGTAACTCCAGTTCTGTAGTAGGGGTATCTCTGTTATAGTCATAAGCGCCCGCCCTCCTCCCCGGTGGAGAGATACTTATTCATATGTAGAATGCTACAGGTCTGGCGTGCTACGCCTTCAAAAAGAACTGAAAGTAAATGGGACCTGCTGGGCATTCTGGGATACTGGGGAAAGTTCTGGAAACCTGGAAAGTTTTCTTAAAGGCACAGTATCCTGTTTTAAGCCACATAATGGCAGCCTATGGGGCTTGTCTGTCCACTCCTTCCTCTCTATCATTCCAGAGGCTTTTGCTGGTAGAGGCAGGGTTTTTTCCTATGGGGAGAAAAACTAGACAGGCAGTGCTTTTTGTGGATGTTGGTGGAATTCTAGTTGAAGTACTGGACAGTGTAGCCTGTGGGTATAGACTGCATTATCTGTCTTTAAATTAAATTCTCTCTTAAAGGTGTATGCAGGTCTGCATGATTTGTCACCTTTTAGAGATTATTTTTTATTGCTCCGGGGTCCATGCACATGGGCGGGACTATTCACTAGATTATGACTATAACAGAGATACCCCTACTACAGAACTGGAGTTACAGAAAAGAAACTACTCCTTACCCACGCAACGTGTACCAGATTGTTTTGGATCCAAAACAAAAAACTCTTTCGATTGATCCAGAGACTTGCAAAGTCATCACCAAGCCTCCAAAAAAGAGGAAACTGGACACTTCAGAGGAATCTGAACCTTGAAAAGAAAGGAGATGAGTGCTAACACCTTCCCGCCTCCTTCTCCTCCTCCTGCTGATGCAAATCTTCTCATTTCTCCACCACACTCCATACAACATATTATTTCACCTCAAACATCAGATACTGAGGATGATCATACCGATGGGGGTGGGAAAATAGATCCACATGGGGATGATGATGCACATACCATCCCACATGACGTAGACCCTTGGGATGACTACAACACAGATCCCGACCCACATAATAACCCGGACCTCTATCCATCTAGGCCATCCCCACCAGATGACAATATTGGGTTTGCGCAACTTATCAATGGGGCTGGCCAATACCACAGGGTACAGTTACATTCTTATCCCTTAGAGGAAGATTTTTTACTTGAAACCTTTGCACCCTTTCAAAGGTTGCACACCCTGCCAATGTTAAAAGGCATGCTCAAACATGCCCCACAAGTTTTTAAAGACCCTGTCAGAGCCAGGATTCTAAACCCCAGGATCGATAAAAAGTACAAGGCAGCTCCCAATGACCCAATTTACATTAAAGGTCAGGTCCCTCTGGATTCTCCTGTGGTGTCTAATGCACCCAAGAGGGCAAACTCGCAGAGTACAGGCGACCCCCCCCCCTCCTGATAAGGAGTCCAAACTTATAGACACATCTGGTAAACGTATTGCGTCACAGGCTGCAAATCATTGGCGGATTGCCAATGCCCTAGCTTTATTGGCCAGGTACGACAGGGCTCACTATGACGAGCTGCTATTCTAAATCAGCCCTTTGATCAAGAGCAAATTTTCTGGCCCTCAGTTGACACATCTTTAGAAAAGATGAAAAAAGACACGGAAACTGCTAAGTCCATGGGGGCCTTACAATTCCCTTCCCCTAGAGGCTCTTTTCGCCGCCCCTTCTACAGAACTGGGTCCAAAACCATTGCCTCAGAACATCCCTCTTCATCCTATAAGAGCCCCACTCAAACGTCCTCTAAAGGATACTTTTGCGGAGGATACAGAGGCAACAATAGTAAGGGAAGAGGTCGCGGCAACAACAACCGCACCTCCTCTACCACCAAACAGTGACTTCCCTGCACTTCTCCCCAATCATCCCACTCCTGTCGGATCACTTCCACATGGTCACTCTCCAACAGGTGCTCCCACTACTTCAACAGGGCGACTTTCTCGCCACTCTGGATTTGAAGGACACCTACTTTCATATTCCCATTCACCCCGCTCATAGGCAATATCTCAGGTTCGTGGTAGATGGTCAACACTACCAATTCAAGGTCCTTCCCTTCGTGGTCACTACAGCACCCAGAGTTTTTACCAAGTGCCTCGCAGTAGTTTATTTATTTTTCACATTTATAGAGCGCACTGTTACCCAGAGGTGTCCTGGCGCTAAACGTAAGAAGACCGCACATTCATGTATTCCCTTATCTGGATGACTGGCTCATAAAAGCCAGGTCACACAGCAGCTGTGTGCAACACACACACACAAAACAATCCAACTGCTTCACGACTTGGGATTCATGGTAAACCTCACCAAATCCCAACTCCAACCGTGCAGCATACAACAGTATCTAGGGGCTACAATAGACACTTCAAAAACTCTAGCATACCCCAACCCAGTCAGGATAAGCGCCATACAAGCTCTAATAGCAACATTTCAGCCTCAACACTCACTACTAGCGCGAGTGTTCGTGTAGAAAATCGGGATGATGGCCTCTTGCATTCTCATCGTCCCGTATGCACTACTCCAAATGCATCCCTTACAGGAGTGTTTGGCACATCAGTGGAACCAGGCTCAAGGTCAGTTAACAGATCTGGTGTTGGTAGACGACTGCACCCATCGCTTTCTGCAGTGGTGGAACTCACAAAACCTTTCCAAAGGGCGGCCGTTCCTCGGCCCCGGTTCCACAGATTGTGCTAACAGCAGACTCATCACTCACCGGCTGGGGAGCTCATCTTCAAACCCATACCATTCAGGGCATATGGACCCCCTCAACTAAAATAATTCCACATAAATTACCTGGAATTGTTGGCTATCTTCCTAACGCTGAAATCTTTTCAACTCCACTTTGTAAAAAAAGTTGTCCTAGTCCGTACAGACAACATGATAGCAATGTATTACATACAAAAACAGGGCGGTACACACTCTCTGCAGCTTTCACACTTAGCTCATAGCATATGGAGATGGGCCATTTCTCAAAACATATATCTCCCTTCAGAACATCTCCCAGGAGTACACAATCAAATTGCGGATCTACTCAGTCGCCAAACACAGCAGATCCACGAATGGGAACTTCATCCTCAAGTTCTACTTCCATTCTTTCAAATGGCCACCCAGAAATAGCCTATTTCGCTGCACACCAAAACGCAAAATGCCCAAGCTTCGCATCCAGGTATCCACACCCATTGTCCAAAGGCAATGTGCTATGGATGAACTGGTCAGGCAAATTTGCTTACGCTTTTCCGCCTCTCCCACTCATTCTGCTAGTGGTTCGGAAACTCAAACAGCATTCCCTCACAATGATCCCAATTGCTCCAGCATGGGCCCGACAGCCACGGTTCACAACCCTCATAGAGCTATCAGTAGTTCCTCATCAAAAGCTACACCCCCTCACCCAAGCTTCTCGCTCAGAACCATGGAGAGATAAGTGATCCAGATCCCAGTCAACTCAACCTTGCGATCTGGCACCTAAAGTATTAGAGTTTTGCTACCTTAATCTCCCGCCAGACTGCATGAACATCATTAAAGAGGATAGACGTCCTACCACTAGAGCTTGCTATGCCGCAAAGTGGAAAAGATTTGTAATTTACTGTACAAAAAACAAAATTAACCCACTAGATGCTTCTATTCAAGTCATCATCTGTTACCTTTTGCATCTACAACAATATAACCTAGCGCATACATCCATTAGACTACATCTCGCGGCAATAGTAGCCAATCTCCAAAACAGGCAACACTAGTCTTTGTTTAGGGTACTAGCTATCAAGGCATTTATGGAAGGACTTAAAAGAATAATTCCACCTACAGTTCCACCCTCTCTAGTATGGAATGTAAATGTGGTACTTACCAGGCTCAGGGGTCCCCCATTTGAACCTATGCATAAATGCGACTTAAAATTTCTCACCTGGAAAGTAGTTTTCCTGGTTGCGATGATCACCTCTCTCAGAAGAGTCAGTGAACTCCAGGCATTACCCATACAAGAACCATTTCTCCAAATCCATCATAACAAAGTGGTTCTAAGGACTAACCCAAAATGTCTACCTAAAGTCATCTCTGCTTTCCACCTTAACCAGTCTGTAGAACTCCCAGTGGTTTTCCCTCTACCAGACTTAGTAGCAGAACAGGCTCTTCACACACTAGACGTAAAAAGAGCAATACTTTCCTACGTTGAAAGAACAAAATCCTTTAAAAAAACTAAACAACTTTTTGGGCTTTCTCCCCACCTCATAAAGGCAATCCTATCTCAAAAACAGGGATTGCACGGTGGATTGTTAAATGCATCTAAATATGCTATGCTAAAGTCAAACGCACCTTAACCATTCCCCCTAGGGCTCACTCCACATGTAAACTAGGGGCATCTATGGCATTCTTAGGGAACATTCCCCTACATGACATCTGCAAAGCAGCAACTTGGTCTACACCACACATGTTTTCAAAACACTATTGTTAAGACGTGCAAGCAAAACATTAAGCTACTGTGGGACAGGCTGTATTAACACTTTTTCAAACCACTACAACAGATACAGGTAGGCACCGCTTCGAGGATAACTGCTGTGTAGTCTATGCACAAGTATACGATCTACAGCTCATATGCCTTGAACGGAAAATGCTACTTACCAGTATGCACCTGTTCTTGGCATGTAGAGCTGTAGATTCGTATATGCCCACCCGCCTCCCCAGATACCACTATCTGTTCCAGTACTATCTTACTTAGATACATTACATATGGCCATCTGTTCTTTTTCTTACTAACTCCATCATGACCCTCCATTGCAAAACAATCTGGAGATGAAGTCGATGCCCATGCACACTATCGTCCTAGGGAGGAGTCACCTACCTTGTGACTACAAAAGACTTCTTCCAAGACAAAAACAAAGTGCAAACATCCAAGCCCAACACCAGATGGCGATCTAAGCACAAGTAAACAAATCTACAGCTCTACATGCCAAGAACAGATGCATACTGGTAAGTAGCATTTTCCTTCCGGCAGCAGCTCCATTATAGAACCACCACCTTTCCACTGAGCATGGGTCTAATAAGTTTGCTATAGGCTCTTTCATGTATATACTCTCTGGTGGTGGCTCTTAGATGGCTCTTCCACCTCTCCTGAAGGGGAATGAAGCCTCCTCCTCTGGTTGGGGCTCTTCCATGGGTGGGTGTCTGTGGGTGTCGCTTTGCTGGTTCTGGTACGTCCAGCGCTAATTTTTCAACAATCGGCTCCCCCTGCTTGGGTTGCCCTGACTTTTATGCAGCTCACATTAGTAGTAAGAATAATACCACCAGTTAATGAGGTTCTCAAGTGACTTTATAACAAGTGCTGTATAACATAAACGTTGAATTGTAATAGGTAACTAATGTATTGTTTACAGGGAAACAAAGAGAAGTCCTATGTGTAATAAGTACAGAGTAAGGCAGCTGTACAGATCTACAGGCTTTAATTAGAGTATGGCTGATGGGATGCCCTGTCAAAACGTGATGTATATGCCATCCGCTGTATTACAAGTGCCATAGGCTATAATGCACTAGTAATACTGTGGACGGGCACCTGCTACCTCTGTGATGGAGTATCCCATTTGCCAAACTCTAAATAAGACCCTAAATTTCTATCAAAGTCTCTAAAGGGTGCTCACAGTTCCTGTAATGTGGCTGTCTCTGCCCCAGCCCTTTGTATCTTCCCAAGTACACTTCAGCGTTGAGACATACGAGTGTCTAAACCAGCAGTGCCACTATTCTTGAAGCGCCAGACTACCCAGCATGTTTCTGACTGTACCCTAGTCCTGACGCCAGTCTAACATTATGAACATAAAATGGCCACTACACGTGCCCTTCAGACAGCAGTGCTCTTCCATTCTTAACTTTTCGCAAGTCTCTGTACAGTGTATCCTTTGCTTGATACATGTTTATTTATCCCCCAACAGGTGAGAAGTGGATGGGGCCTGTCCTACCAGAGCAGACGTCACTCCTGTAGAGGCCCGCTCCAGCAGAAGAATCTGTGATGAATAGAAAAACACTTGCATATAATTTAGTCTGTGTACCGCTGTATGGAAAAAAACCCGCTCGGCAACCGACTGAGTTTCGGAGCAGGTCCTAGTAAACCTGTATGTTAGGAGTTTGTTATAAATGGGCAATGGAACTGGATTTACCAAGAGGTTTATTGTCAATGGTTATATGTAGAAGGGGGTATGGGCTTAGACATGGCATGAAGGGGTTGAAGAAGATGAACCAAGGGACCGAGTGAGTATGATTGACCCCCAACCTCCTGGGAGACGAAGACTGCACCAGGTCGTCCTTTCATTGTGAGGATGACTTCAATAGACCAGCCAGGGGCAGGGATAATATGGATGACTCTAAGTCAGGATGTGCATATTGTCATTGCTCAGAGAAACTCATGCAGCTGTCTCTGAACAGAAAATGAGAAAGAGTAACAACTCTACCAAAGTCAAGCAGCTGTCCTCACTGTGCTACCACTGACTTACTGTCATTGCCATCGCGCCAGTCCTTACATACACCTCATTATTTCCAGCCAACTTTCTGCAATAATTCTACTTGGGGGCTAAATAAGTGGCTCTCGCATTGATGTCTTCATTGGTTTTACGTCCCCATTAATTGTACTGTTTCATGCTTTCCAGGGTTGACAGTGTATGGAGGCTTGCTTTGACTCCTGCAAATCTTTACAGTTCTAGTTGTATTCAGTCATTAAAAAGGTTTATTAAAAACGGTTTGTTTTTGGAGTCAGTCTTGGTGTGTACATGTGTGTGAGTGTGGTATGCTTAATGCGTCGATGGCTGTGTATTATGCGGAAGGTCTTAGAATGCTGAGTGAGAGCTAGACAACCACAACAGTGACTGCTTCTGCTCACAGCCGGTGTGTGTGTGAAACTGACCGTAGTGACCAATTCTGCCTAGGGCCGGTGCATGTGTGCATCTGCATTTGTATGAACTAAAACACTGCCAGTAATGACCACTTCTACCCAGAGCCGAAGTGCTGTTTCTGTAAATATATGGTAAATACTGAGACTAGTTACTACTTCTGCCGAGACTGTGTGTGAGCGTGCGTATTTGCATGCACACAAGTGCATTGGCATGTGGTTCTCCATATTCTCTTGATGTTGCGGAAGCATGCATGTTTATCTACGTGCCTCTGTTTTGACAGACACTCTTGCACTAATTCTCCATTCCTCTCTGTGGCACCCAAACTAGATATTCATCAGGACGGACCATGAATCTAAAAACTCTGTGGCCATACACATTATCTTGCTGAATGTCAGACAGTTCTTTTTTATAACTATGCGCCATCCTCAGTTTACTGTTTCCGACAGATCTTCGTTGATTAGTAACACCAACTAGCAGTTTTTTTGTAGATACTTATTTTCCTTTTGTGAATGACCGGTCAGCTTTATAACACAGCAGACCCAATCTGTTAAGTACAGAATTTTTTTTAAGAACTGTGTCACAACAGGGATTGAGAGGTATCAAATTAACCTCTTCACACTCACCCCCAATTGCCTAAATTCGTGGGGTGAATTCCTGATTTACCAGGATCTGTACTGATTTATAAAAAGATTGCAAGAACCCTAAACCAAAATAACACTGCAGGTGTTCAAAAAATTGTCAATATGTGAAAAAAATATTTAATCACAAAGGTATAGCACCCCACACCGTGGCAATCAGTGAAAAAATATGTGCAGAGCAAGGTAGCACCTCACGTGCGCAACACCTTAGCGGGCTGAAACTGGTTAGATCATCACCAGTACTGTCACGTTTCTCATCATAGGTTGCCACCTTGTTCAAAGAAAACTGGATAACCAAACCAGAAAAAATCATGAAAAACATGAAAAAACAAAAGGTGAAAATATGTGAATATCACACACCAAAGTCCTGACTTTAAAATTGATAAAGAACTATGACTACCACAATTTTATTCTCTACTCATGCGTCAATTCAAAAATAAAAAGTGCTGTATTCTAACAGACACGAAGCCAATGAGCCGACATGTTTCATTGCCTTACTTTTACGGCAATTTCTTCAGGGCAACAGGACTTCATTCACCTTGTCAGCACATTTTGTACTGAACTATTTGTGACTGCAAAACATAAAGAAAAAGGGTTCTTGCTGTTACTCACTGAATGCCAGGACACAATCCCACATGATCCATATTTTTCCAATCATATATAAAAAACAAAGGTTTATCGTTACCCGTTGTCAGCCAATGTTTCTCATACCGGCTCGACAGCGTCTAAAACAGGTACTGTAAATGTTGCAGTGATCCTATGTTTCACAAGCCCTCTTTTACTTTGGGCATTCTGTAAAAAGATTTCATAAACGCCTTCGATCAGAAACCAGTTTTTCACCCAATCACTCCCAACAAACGTCTAACGTACCACCTATATTTATCCATTATATAGATTGAAGGGTATTTATAACACTCTCATTTTTATCCCTTCTCTTCATTTTAAACTGAACACAGGCTACTTTTGCTGACCGGCAAAAAGCATTTTTACACACAGTCACGTAAAGTGGAGTTTTACACCGGACCGAGGTCCATGACTCCCACATAAACATCCCTTTAACTCAAAAGAATGAGTGTGCCCAAGTCCGTATCTCTCCCCCACTCATACGTCTCACCGCGATAAATTGTCATCCCGAGCTTCGTCTCAGCCGCAACGGGAGCTTCAACGCGGCCCATTGATAAACCCGTCATCTACCACGTGACTTCCGTCAGTTTCATTGAAATCACGTGCCAGGTCACGTCAAAGGGAGCGCCATCTTAGAATGTGCAAATGTTCAAAGTTTTTAAGGGAACCGCTTGTGGAGTGTTCCTAAATACCGGCATATCTTTAAAACGCCTCAACTACTCGATAAATGCCACGATCGTTATTAATGTCTACCACAGATTATTTGAGTCCTAATAATAGTGGCACGATCTCCCAACCACTATGAGCACCCGTTCGTGTGCATAATCAGAGGGCAGATTCTCTAAAAGGGAAATGATGGCAACTTGGCAGTTCTCACCAGCCCACCACCAAGTGTTTCTGGGATTTCTCATACTGTACCCAAACACCAATGTAGACATGGTTATTCGATATTACTTATTTTGGACATATTTTAGACACGCTTATTACCAGCTTATAACCAGTAAATTCATAGGGGTAAGAGTTATGTTGACAGCCTTATGATAAACATTGTTAGGCATAAGCAGGCTCATTTTTGCACATTTTTGTAGCACATACAGAGGGCATGCTGACACAAAGAAAGACAATCACCACCCTATTCTTCACAGGGAGATTCTGTTCCATTCTATCCCATCATTTAATCCAATTCTGTCTGCCTTTTCAGAAAAAATCCAACGGGCCTCCTTATTAATTAGCAGTGTATCAATGTTTGAAGCATCACCCTTGACCTTTTCTAGAACAGTCCAAGTTAATGATCTAGAATCATGTTTCTCAGTGACACAATGCTGCACAAATTTAGTGGTTAGTTTCCCCAATCTGATGGTACTAAGATGTTCCTGAATTCCTATCTTGACCTTCCTTGAAGTCAGACCTATATAATGCAAACCACACCCACACGTGATACGATAAATCACGTTCATTGTGTTGCAGTTGGTAAACTGAGTTAGATACCATGTTCTACCATCCAGTAAAGTCACTCTGTCACACTTGGAAGTCAGGCCACATACAGAGCATGACCCACATGGGTAATGACCCACCGGGAGACCAGATGCATTTTTCTCTACTCTCACTCGAGAATGCACTAGTCTATCCTTCAGGTTGCCTGCTCTTTTAAATGCAAACCTGGGAGATGGCATCTTAAATTCTGCTGTAGATAACAGATCCCAATTTTTTCGCATCAGTTGTCTGAGTCTGCTTGCTAGTGGATCAAATGTCATAACGACAGGCAAGCAGTCACTTTTTGGTTTTTGAATCGTCTCCAAAAGGACACTGCGTGGTGTATTTAAGGCTCTTTTCTTCGCATTTTTTACCACCTTTCTAGGATACTGTCTTTGAATCAATCTATCACTCCGCTCCTCTGACTGTTGCATAAAATCCGCAGTGGAAGAGCAATTCCTCCTATACCGGAGGAATTGACCCACTGGCAGATTATCTTTGAGGGCCCGGGGATGAAAAGAATTGAACAATAGTAACGAGTTCCTATCGTGGTTTTTTGGTGTTTCTTCGTTGTCAATTGCCCCTGTTCCGCCAGTCCCAAAAAAAGCAGGTCAGAATAGCCCTTCACGGGGCTTTGATGACTGAGTACTTGCGAGCAGGGGCTGCCCCTGCTAGCCTTCTTGTACGAATTGAGCCCCGCATTTTTTTGGAGGATAACCAGTTCAGGATTGATTGGAGTTACATCGCAAACAAGTGCACCCGTGACTGGTTAATTTTAATTATCAATACGGCCAAGAGACTAAGCGAGGATCTCTTAAAAGAGATTTTGGAATTAGAAGAGAACATCAAGAGGGATACCACACTTGCTGACACAAAGGAACAATTATCCAGAATCCAGGAAGACCTTTCTGATTACAAAAACTATATGATTAATCAGAAAATAAAGGGTTTGAAACGTAATTTAGAACGCTTTACACATGAGTGGGCATTCCCATATGTGGAAGATAGCTATTACCAGCAGAGAACCGAAGTTAGACTTCGGGGTGGTTTTGCCAGGGGAGGGAGACAACCCTCTAAACGATCGCCCTATAATTGGACCTTTGATAATACCTCCTCGGAGGAAGATGAGGTTAGCGGACCAGGTGGGCAGATTGATAAGAACAATAGGGTTAGATTCAATCAACCCGAGCAAACCAATGAAGATCTAGGTCTACTGTTGAGGTCTTTTTTAGGACAAAACCAGAGGGGTCACAGAGGTCGAGGAGCAGAGGACAGACTCGACTCAATCAAGATCAAACGTGGCAAGGGTTTTCCCCTCGAATAACACGGAGTCGAGGACGCAATCAATTGTAAACGACATTGTAGTGAACTTATCTGATTACAACTTATCAGACGATGAAAGACTGGTTTTGAATAAAGGTCTAGGATTCGTGCCTACCCCAGCTCACGATAAATTCAAATGCCGTATTGAGTTCCATGAAACTATGAGAAAGATCAAAATCAAAAAATTCTTTGCCAATAAAACACAGGAGCCCCCCTCCCTGTTTTCCTCTGATTTATGTTGCCCCTCGGGGTTCTGCCCACCTTCAGCAAGTCTGGGCCCAGAGGTGGCGGTCTTTGAAAATAAAATTCTCCATGAAATTGATGTCCTTGAAAAAAGAATGAGAATCATACCTTTAACAACATGAGTAAAAAAGACTGGGCAGCAATTAAAAGTCTACAGGATAACCCCCTTATTACCATTAAATCTGCAGATAAGGGGGGTGCGATAGTCCTAATGAACACCAGGGATTATGAGGATGAGATCCTCAGACTTTTGAATAACCGTGACAATTACCATCCTTTAATACGCGACCCTGTTAGTGAACTTCTGGGGCTCATTGGGTCTATGGTGTCCACAGCAAAAGAAAAGAAGTGGATTACTGCGAAGGAGGCTGAGTTCCTTGTGAATGCCAAATCAAGGACACCGGCATTCTACATACTTCAGAAAATTCACAAGGCCGCCAGGCCTCCTCCTGGCCGCCCGATCGTATCGGGTATACAATCTGTTCTTGAGCCCCTTTCGCAATTTGCGGACTTTTTCTTAAGAGAATCAGTCATCAAACAAGCCTCCTTTGTGCAGGACACTAGAGACATTCTAAATGTATTGGAAACTGTGAATTTTGATACACAGTCCCAATTTCTAGTGACGATCGACATTGAGTCATTATATACCTGTATCCCCCAGGACGCGACGCTGGTGGCAGCAGCTCGCGCCCTGGAGGAACAGGAGTGGTTTTACGATACACCACAGTCGTTCGTCCTGCAATGTATTGAAATCGCATTAACCAGGAACTATTTCTGCTATAAAAATGATCTATTCCTGCAAGTCTCTGGCACTTCAATGGGCGCAACCTTTGCGCCCAGTCTGGCCTGCATTTATGTAGGCCAGTTTGAAGAACATCACATATATCACCATGCCAATCCCTTCCAGAGGAATATTTTTCTCTGGAAGCGATATATTGACGACGTGTTATGTATTTGGGAAGGCACTGAGGATGACCTGTTGCTCTTTTTGAATAGGTTAAATACACTAGACCAAAGCCTTAGATTCACTTGGACTTACAACCGCCAGTCTGCAACCTACCTGGATCTTGATATCCAGGCGGAACAGGGGCAATTGACAACGAAGGTACACCAAAAAACCACCGATAGGAACTCGTTACTATTGTTCAATTCTTTTCATCCCCGGGCCCTCAAAGATAATCTGCCAGTGGGTCAATTCCTCCGGTATAGGAGGAATTGCTCTTCCACGGCGGATTTTATGCAACAGTCAGAGGAGCTGAGTGATAGATTGATTCAAAGACAGTATCCTAGAAAGGTGGTAAAAAATGCGAAGAAAAGAGCCTTAACCCCTTCGCTGCTAGGCCTTTTCCCCTCCTGTGCTAAGCCTTTTTTGGGCTATTTGGGGTAGTGCGCGCTTAGGCCCCTGTAACTTTTTGACCACATTAGATATCCACGCCAAATTTGCGTCCTTTTCTTCCAACATCATGGGGATTCTAAAGGTACCCAGGGTTTGTGGATTCTCCTAGAGGGTTCCCAGAAATTAGTCAAAATACAGCAAACTTTTGGTTTTTTTGTGAAAAATGGGAAAAACGGGCTGCAAATGAAAGCTTCTGGGTTTTTCTCTGCAAATGGTATCAAAAAAGGGTTTGTGGGGCTGAAATCACCATTTCTCCAGCTTTTAGGGAATGACAGAATTTTGTCAGAAAACCAACATTTTTTACACAGTTTTGGCATTTTTCTGGGACATACCCTCTTTTTGCTATTTTTTGTGCTTTCAACCTCCTTCCAGTTAATGGTAGAAATGGGTACAAAAACAATAATGGACCCTGGAAAGCTATACATTTTTGAAAGGTAGACAAAATTCTGAATTCAGCAAGGGGTCATTTGTGTAGATCCATCAAGGTTTCTTTAACCCCTTCGGTGCTCATGACGGAACGGTTCCGTCATGAGCCACGGTTGAGCTGTGCTCATGACGGAACCGTTCCGTCATGACCACGCCCGCGCAAGATTCCGTCAGCACAGCGGCGGAATTTGCGCAGCATGGAAGGGGTTATAGAAACTAACAGTTAAATATAGGAAAAATTAAAAATTAGTTGAAAAAAGCAGCCTTTTGAGTCAACGTTTTCACCTGTAACTTCTTCTAATTATCACATCTCTTAGAAAGCAATGTACCGTTACATCCACTGGACCTTCCTGGTTGTGGGGATATATAGGACTTGTAGGTTCACCAAGAGCCCAACGAACCCAGAGTAAAAAACTGAGCAGCATTTTGTAATGGTTTTTTTTTTTTGTTCCGGGTCTATAGCAATTATTGTGGGAAAATGTATACATGGAAAAATCGGTATGAAAGACACCTATGTAGTTCTGAAATGGGAACAAACTACAGAGTTTAGAAACAGTGCATATTTGCACATTTTCAAAATTGGGAATACTCATACTTGCATGACAATTATTGGTCATTTTTCAAAATGACTTTTTTTTTTTACACAATGTCTTTCATTTGGAAGGGAGAAATGCATCCAAAATCAATAGGTAATAACAGTTGCTTTACAAATCTGAACTACCCTAAGTCTCCCGATAAAAATGGTACCTCACTTGTGTGGGTAGGCATAGTGCCCACGACAGGAAGTGGCTCAAAACCTAAGCTGAACACACCACATTTTCACACTGAAAATGTACACTTTTTTTGCGAAGAGTCTAGCTGTAGTTTTTGAACCCTAGCCCTGCCGGCACCTAGGGAAACCTAGCAAACCTATACATTTTTGAAAACTAGACACCCAGGGGAATCCAGGATGGGGTGACTTGACTGCCTCCCACCATGGTCTGTTACCCAGAATCCCTTGCAAACGTAAACAAATGACAAAAAAAACACATTTTCCCCACATTTCTGGGATGGAAAGTTCTGGAATCTGCGTGGATCCACAAATTTCCACCCACCCCGCGTTCCCCAAAGTCCTACGAGAAAAATGGTACCTCACTTGTGCGGGTCGGCCTAGTGCCCGCGACAGGAAACGGCGCAAAACGCAACGTGGTCACACCTCAATTTTGCAGTGAAAAATGACCCTTTTTTGGCAAAGTGACTAGCTGTAGTTTTTGAACCCTAGCCCTGCCGGCACCTAGGGAAATGTAGGAGAGTAGGGTCTGCTATCCTATGGTCACCCCAAATTTTTGCTTTTTGCTTCACTGGTTTTTGACATATTGAGGCTGTGGGCCTGCCAATCAGACCCCCAGGCTGCTGTTCTCTCTAATAAATTTACACTATGCACCCTAGGTGCATAACCAATTGGAAGTGGATCACCCTGTGAGCCCCTGTATCAGTGTACACTAGGTACCCAGGGCATTGGTGTATCTAAGGCCTGCCAGGGGCTGAAGCATGTATTATGCCACCCCAGGCTTGGCCTAACAAATTTGACACAACTGGCTGATCACTCAGCTGGGTTAAGTTGGTGTAACCACCTCTTACTTAGGTGTAGTATACCTATACCTAACCTTAAATGGGACACATGTTAACCTATAAGTCACTCCTATGGCAGGCCTTAACAATCCTGAAGGCAGAGTGCTTGGTTCCATGTGAGATGGTGCTCTGGCATGAGCTGAGCCTGTCTGCAGTGGTCGGAACCACTTCCTTCTACTGTTTCCAGGTATCGTCATACCATATACTCTTAAGTGCATTATGAACCTCGCGGTTAAATGCTATCTTTGGTTTGGCTTTATCAAAACATGTCGAGTAAGGTGTCATACGAATTGGAATACTAACCCCTCGCCAATTCTGGCGACGGGGTTAGCATTCCACCCTTCTAGAGGGACACGACATGTACAGTACCTGAAACCCGGGTAAAATCAGACATAGCCTCAGCTCCACAAAATGGATGCTGCCACCACAGACACAAGTCTGCCCTCCTGCTGCTGGGAGTCCTTCCAGCTTGGGAGGTGTGGACAAAGGGTTTCCTGCCAGGGGAGGTGCGTGCACCACCCCAGACAGGATTTTGTGTATTGGTCAGGTAGGGCTTGAAAGAAACCAGACATGCCTGAGGCTCACAAGGAGCCTCGGTGCATATGCCAGTTCAATCCGGTCCTGGGGCACACCAGTCCCGGGCCTGGGGTGAGCTGGACAAAGGATTGGAGGTGTAACCACCCCCCTTCCTGGTCCCACCCTTAGGGAGGGACCTAGCAGGTAGTCCGGCCCCTAGAATCCGAATAAAGGTAGGAGCTGTGTCCTAAGACTTTAGACATCCTGGAATCAACTTGAAACTAAGAAGAAGACGGGAACTTCGACGCTCTGCCGCACAGAGGACTGAAGCCAATCTCCCCTGTGGTCAGGGAGTGACCACCTTGCTAACGCAAGCACCATCCAGCGAATCAACGTCTGCTTTGCCGCCGCCTCCCGCCGGAGCCCGAGCCCAGAGACTGACAAGACCTGGACCTCCAGACCTCTCACCGCCCGATCCACAGTCCCTGAAAAAGAGAGACCCGTGGAGGCACCGAGACACGTGGAGCCAGCCATCTTGAAAAGACTACGACAAGCTGCAAGCGCAACAACCGAGGCTCCCTCCAAGTTGTGCTTTGGGATCTGAGAAGCCCAACCCTCGAGCAGCATTTGCACCAAAGGTGAGCCCTCCAGCATCTCCACGATCTGCGTGGGGCCCTTCTGCATTTTGCCACTCGACGCGCCTAACCGGTTGCTGGCCCGCTGGCTAGTGGCCATCTTGGCGACGAACTTCAAGAAATACACCGCTGGTCTGGTTGCTCCAGACTGGCCCTTGCTCCCCTCCAAAGGAGCAATCCCTCTGACCTTGCTGGTCAGAACCATCAGCTTATTTCGTTTTCCACAACAATTGCTTTTGCCAAGGCTTGTTTGCTTCGATCAAGTCGCCGACACCGCCGACAGCGAGAGCCTGCGTGGGACAGCTCGTGAACCGTCTCCTGGACGTCGTCGACCTTCAGGGACCACGTGGCTGCAGAGACAAGCTACACCTTTCTTCCTGTTTGCACCCGACATCGCCTGGTACCCACCTGGTGCCACGCTGGTCACTGGCTAGTGACTGTGAACACTGTCCCCTCTGCTTACAGGTCTTCTACAACTCCGATGCACTCTGGGATCCACCGCATCTCTTCCGGACCGACCGCCTGCAGCATCTTTGTCTTCAGGCTCCACTGAACAGATAGAAGAAACCCGACGCACTTCGACACCTATGCACCCGCTTCCTGTGGGTGAGGTAAAGCTGGCACTCCGGTGCCCAAGTGTAGAGTATCATCTCTAGTGTCTGTGTTTCCAATCTTGAGTTCATAGTCCATCCGGAAGATCCTTTTTGCAGTAACTTTGTAACTTTTACGCACCCATTGAAAACCTATGGGAGCCCGCGTGTGACTATTTGCTCTGCACACGCAACCCGTGGACCTCCTGGTCACTAACTAAAGTTAGCTCCTTGTAGGCCCAGCGATTCTAGAGGCCCTAGGCCTTTTCCCTTTTCTGTTCGTGGTACTTATACCACTATTTTAGTATATGGTTCGAGCGGCCACCAGGGCCTATCCATATAAAGTGCAACTTCTGTGTATTCTAACGTATTCTTGTTTAACGATTTGTGCTCCTGTGCTCATAAAGAGTCTAGGGGATACTTTGAGAAATAAATACATATATATTTTCAATATATATCTGTGTGGTGTCCTTTCATTGGTATAAAAGGGGGATACATTTGGTAAAACAGCCTGCTTAACACGCTTCACGAGTTTAGCCTCAAAGACTGCTTAGCCTACGCTACCACTAGGGCAGCTAGTCCGAAAAGGTTGACTTACAACCACACCATAAGGGTTGCTTGGCATGGTACAAGGTGATCACTTTAACTAGTGAGCATCATATACCAGGCCAACTTCTCACAGGAAACCTAGCAAACCTATACATTTTTGAAAACTAGACACCCAGGGGAATCCAGGATGGGGTGACTTGACTGCCTCCCAGCATGGTCTGTTACCCAGAATCCCTTGCAAACGTAAAAAAATGACCAAAAAAAACACATTTTCCCCACATTTCTGGGATGGAAAGTTCTGGAATCTGCGTGCATCCACAAATTTCCACCCACCCCGCGTTCCCCAAAGTCCTACGAGAAAAATGGTACCTCACTTGTGCGGGTCGGCCTAGTGCCCGCGACAGGAAACTGCGCAAAACGCAACGTGGTCACACCTCAATTTTGCAGTGAAAAATGACCCCTTTTTGGCAAAGTGACTAGCTGTAGTTTTTTAACCCTAGCCCTGCCGGCACCTAGGGAAACCTAGCAAACCTATAAATTTTTGAAAACTAGACACCCAGGGGAATCCAGGATGGGGTGACTTGACTGCCTCCCACCATGGTCTGTTATCCAGAATCCCTTGCAAACGTAAAAAAATGACAAAAAAACACATTTTCCCCACATTTCTGGGATGGAAAGTTCTGGAATCTGCGTGGATCCACAAATTTCCACCCACCCCGCGTTCCCCAAAGTCCTACGAGAAAAATGGTACCTCACTTGTGTGGGTCTGCCTAGTGCCCGCGACAGGAAACGGCGCAAAACGCAACGTGGTCACACCTCAATTTTGCAGTGAAAAATGACCCTTTTTTGGCAAAGTGACTAGCTGTAGTTTTTGAACCCTAGCCCTGCCGGCACTTAGGGAAACCTAGCAAACCTATACATTTTTGAAAACTAGACACCCAGGGGAATCCAGGATGGGGTGACTTGACTGCCTCCCACCATGGTCTGTTACCCAGAATCCCTTGCAAACGTAAAAAAATGACAAAAAAAACAAATTTTCCCCACATTTCTGGGATGGAAAGTTCTGGAATCTGCGTGGATCCACAAATTTCCACCCACCCCGCGTTCCCCAAAGTCCTACGAGAAAAATGGTACCTCACTTGTGCGGGTCAGCCTAGTGCCCGCGACAGGAAATGGCGCAAAACGCAACGTGGTCACACCTCAATTTTGCAGTGAAAAATGACCCTTTTTTGGCAAAGTGACTAGCTGTAGTTTTTTAACCCTAGCCCTGCCGGCACCTAGGGAAATGTTAGAAATGAGGGGGCTCTGGTTGACGCAGGTGTGAACCCACAACAAGCAGGGACCCTTTACTTCTTGTCAGGGCGAAGGATGACTCCCCAGAATAACCCCTGCTCACCCTCTAGGTGCGTGGCGCGAGCAGTCTAGGCTAAGTCTCAGGCGTACACGGTTAAGCAAATGCAATTACACATACAGTAAACCCCTTGCATGCACCACAAACGGACACCAATCAGGAAGTATATAAAAATAAGCTTTTATGTAGATTCAGCAGATTCAAATACAAGGCCCAGTAACGTTGAACTGATGGGGCCACAATTCTTGGAAATACGGTAAAGTTCTCTTTGTTTACGGAAAGTTCTTTAGGCGGGCACAAGGTTAACTGTAGGCCTCAGCGTACTTCGTGCTGAGGCAGCGCCCAGGAAGCACACAGCAGATGACAGGGAAATAAGAACGTTGCGGACCCTGGATCCGATGCGAGCTCACGGTCGAGTTCGTAAGTACAGTACCTTGTTTCTTGACGCAAAGGCGGGTGCGGGATTTCAGCGGCCCTTTGACAGAAGGGCGAGGCGGCGTCCGAGGCTCCCACACTTCACGATGGGGGTCTGATCTTCAGGCTCACGACAAGAGCGGGGTGTTGCAGGTGGCGGGTGAACAAAGCGGGGCAGCCGGGCACGCAGATACGTCCGGGCCGTCCGAGGCTTGGAGATGCTCACAAACGCCGATTCCGGCGGGAGGGTGAAGGTGCGCAGCGAGCCTCCAACGAGCGAGGTGACAGGGGCAGCCCAGCACAGCGTAGGGGGAGCGGCTCTGATCGAGCGAGGCTCTTCCCAAGGCGGGGGCGGCTAAGCAGTCCTGGCCACGGCTCAAGGAGGGACTGGGGCACGAGGGTCACAGCTCCGGCGAGGGAAAGGACACCACAGTCCAGCAGCAGGCGAGTGAAGATCAGGTAGAGCCCAATGGTCCTGGGGCTCAGTTCAGGGGGCAAGCTCAGTTCCAAGCCCTTGGAGATCATTTTGGAAAAGCACAAGTCTTGAAAGTAAAAGTAAAGTAAAAGTCTTCAGCAACAGTTTCTCTTCTCTCCTTTGGTAGCAAGGTCACCACTGCAGGCCAATCCCCCAGGATAGGGACAGTCTTCCTCCTACAGCTTTCCCGGTGCCTCCTCCTCAGGCAGAGATTCTTCTTGGTCAAAAGCGGATCTAGTTTCTCAGGAGCAGGGCTCCTTCATTTATACAGCAAATCTTTTGTTCTCCCAGGCCAGGGGGGCCCTTGCCTAGTTTAGTCCGGTTTCTGAGCACTTTGTTTACGCAATGCAGGCTTCTCCTTTCAGAGTGCAGGGCAGAGTCCTCAGACGCTCCACAGGGGGCGGAGCCGGCATTGAGGTGGCAGAGCACTGTCCTATTCAGAGCCTAGGAGCACTCCTCCCACCCATCTACCTGTCGATCGTCCTATTCACCACCAGGCTACCTAGCCCTGCCCATCTGGGTTCCCCCAGCCCTGTCACTCACACCAGCCAGACATCAGATACACATCACGCAGAGGCGGCTGAAATGTTTAGGCAAGCAAAGGCCAGCTTTCTAAAAGCGGCGTTTGCAAACCCGGAATATTAAAATAAACCTTACGAAAAGATGTACCTTATTATTCCGAGTTCAGGCATACTAAACTCGATCTTCTACCATGTTCCCTGGGTCGATTAGGATCATAGGGTGTAATAATCCAGGCCGCCCATACTGGCCTATGAGAACAGGGTAGCCTTACAGCAGTGAACAACAAAATGGCGGTCATTCACTACCAGGACATGCCACGCATCTAGGCTTGTCCTACCTTACGCTCACAACGCACCCTGCCCGTGGGCCTACCATAGGGGTGACTAATATGTAGCTAAGGGAAGGTTTCAGGGACGGGCAAGTGTGGGCACTTGCCAGTCAGCATGTCAGTACCAGACTGCACGCAGGTTCTGCGATGGCAGACCTTAGACGTATTTTACCGGCCGCTTCTGTGGGTGGCACAACCCGTGCTGCAAGCCCACCAGCGGTGTTTGCATTACATGCCCTGGCGCTCCTGGCGCACTTTACTGGGGTCTGACAGTAAATCAAACAATCCAATCATGGAATCCAACCAACATATACAATTTACAAAGGGAGCACTCGCACCGCGACACTGGTTGGCAGTGGCACAGCGCGCTGAGCGGCCAACACCATAAAAATACATGAGGCACAGCGACAAAAAGAGGAAGGGAGACTCACGCCATGGTGCCAGGTCTAACACGTGTCCCCTCCAGCTGAAAAGTGGGGAGAACTACCCTACCCCAGGGAGTTCCTCATCACTAAGGCGGAAAAATCTGGACAGACCGTCAGCATTGGCGTGATCTGTACCAGGGCGATGTTCCACCGTGAAATCCATACCCTGTAGGGAAATGGACCACCTCAACAGCTTTGGATTCTCACCCCTCATATGCATCAACCATCTGAGGGGCCTGTGGTCCGTCTGAACCCGTAAGTGAGACCCAAACAAGTAGGGTCTTAGCTTCTTCAGCGCCCAGACCACAGCAAATGCCTCACGCTCAATAGCACTCCACCTCTGTTCCTGTGGAAGTAACCTCCTGCTAAGAAAGGCTACGGGTTGATCTAGGCCCTCCTCATTAATCTGTGAAAGAACAGCCCCCACACCATGCTCTGAAGCGTCTGTCTGAACGATAAACTCTTTGGAGAAGTTGGGAGCCAAGAGCACGGGCGCCGTGCACATAGCAGTTTTCAAGGCCTCAAAAGCTTTCTGACAGGTGTCAGTCCAAATCACTTTCCTGGGCTGCTTCTTCGAAGTCAGCGCTGTCAAGGGGGCAACCATGTTGCCATACCCCTTGACGAACCTCCTGTAGTACCCGGTGAGACCTAGGAAGGCTCTCACCTCCGTCTGGGTTTTGGGCGCCTCCCAATTCAGGATGGTTTCTATCTTGGGCTGAAGGGGTGCCACCTGGCCACTCCCTACTTGGTGTCCCAAGTACACCACGGAACCCTGCCTGATCTGGCACTTACTTGCCTTGATCGTGAGGCCTGCCTTGCGCAGCGCCATCAACACTTCCCAGAGGTGTCGCAGGTATTCTTCCCAAGTGGAGCTGAACACCGCGATGTCATCCAGGTAGGCTGCACTGAACGAATCCAGCCCAGCCAACACCTGGTTGACCAATCTCTGGAAGGTGGCAGGGGCATTCTTCATCCCAAATGGCATAACCCGGAACTGGTAGTGCCCATCTGGGGTGGAAAATGCTGACCTCTCTTTGGCCCCCTCGGTCAAGGCGATCTGCCAATACCCAGACGTTAAATCAAACGTGCTGAGGTAGTTGGCAGCCCCTAGCCGATCGATGAGCTCATCAGCTCTGGGGATGGGGTGTGCGTCGGTCCTAGTGACCGAATTGAGTCCTCTGTAGTCCACACAGAACCGGAGTTCGGGTGTGGCTCCCGGCGCTGCAGCCTTTGGGACCAAGACCACGGGGCTGGCCCAAGGACTGCTAGAAGACTCAATTACCCAGAGTGCAAACATCTTGGAGACCTCCTCCTTGATGCATGTCCTCACCCTGTCAGTCACCCTGTAGGCCTTGTGCCGCACAGGTGGACTATCCCCAGTGTCCACATCATGGACGCACCAATCAGTGACACCAGGGACCAGGGAAAACAGGTCAGAAAATTGTCCCAGCAACTGGCGACAATCATTCTGTTGCTCAGGGGTCAGGGCGGAAGAGAGGATGACACCATCCACTGACCCATCTTGCTCCTTGGCTGACAGGAGGTCAGGAAGAGGTTCGGTCTCCTCTTCCATCCCAGCATCTGTTGCCAAGAGCATGCCCACTTGGGACCTCTCCAAGTGGGGCTTGAGGCGGTTGACATGCAGGACCCTTAAGGGGTTCCTAGGAGACTTCAGGTCCACCACGTAGGTAACAGGACTCTTGCGCTCCACCACCTCAAAGGGACCGGTCCACTTATCCTGGAGCGCACACGGCTCCACGGGGGCCAAGACCCATACTTTCTGCCCAGGCTGAAGCTCTACCAGAGTGGCATTCTGGTCGTACCACCGCTTCATCTCCTCCTGGCTGGCTTCCAGATTTGCCTCAGCAAGTTGCCTGAATCGCCTAGTCTGATTCCTGAAGGCCCGCATGTAACTATATACATTCTGGGGAGGTTTCCTGGGAGATTGCTCCCAGCCTTCCTTGACCAGACTTAGAGGTCCTCTGACTGGGTGACCATACAGAAGCTCAAAGGGACTGAACCCCAGGGACTTCTGTGGCACCTCACGGTAAGCAAAGAGAAGGCATGGTAAGAGGACGTCCCACTTACGCCTCATGGGTCCTTCTAGGCCCATTATCATGCCTTTGAGGGTTCGGTTGAATCTCTCAACCAACCCGGTTCCTTGGGGGTGGTAAGGGGTGGTGAACTTGTAGGTTACACCACACTCTTGCCAAAGAGATTTCATGTACTTGGACATGAAATTGGTACCTCGGTCAGACACCACCTCTAGAGGGAATCCCACTCGGGAGAAAATTCCCATCAGTGCCCGTCCCACCACGGGGGCCGTCACTGTCCTCAGAGGAATGGCTTCCGGGTACCGGGTGGCATGGTCCACCAGGACCAGGATGAACCTATTGCCCATCGCTGTCCTGGGGTCCAGTGGCCCTACAATGTCAATCCCCACTCGCTGGAATGGGGTACCGACCACAGGGAATGGCTGGAGTGGAGCCTTCTGCTTCCTTCCACTCTTTCCACTTGCCTGGCAAGTCTGGCATGTCCTGCAGTAAGTATCTGAACTCCTGCGCATTTGAGGTCAATAAAAGTGGGTGACAAGCCTTTCAAAGGTCTTGTCCTGCCCCAAATGCCCTGCCAATGGCACATCGTGAGCCAGCCCCAGTAGGAAGGCTCTGAAGTCCTGGGGTACCACCAGCGCACGGGCTGACCCAGGCTCAGCAACCTTAGGCTCTGTGTATAGGAGGTCGTTCTCCCAGTAAACGAAATGTGATCCTGACTTATCACCTGCGGCCTGGTCTGCAGCCTGCTGCCGCATACCCACGAGAGAAGGGCACTCCTTCTGTGCCTTACAAAAGTACTCCCTGGTGGGACCCCCTTCCTGCTGCCAATGGGTCAGCTCCGGCAGGTCTCCCAGTTCAGCTATCTGCTCCCCTGTAGGCTCCAGGGCATCCCCCTCAAGGTCTGCTTCCTCCTGGACCGTGGGAACTTCAGGGGCCGGCTTCCCGCGCCCCTTGCTCCTTCTCTCTGAGGCCGGTTCCTGGGCCTCCCTCTCAGGCTCCAGGACCTCTTGAGTCCCTCTACTGGCTGCCATGGACCGTGTGGTGACACACGCCCAATCCGGCATACCCAACATCTCCAGGTGAGCACTCCGCTGCACCTTAGCCCAAGGTGAGCTCTCCAAATCGTTCCCTAACAAACAGTCTACAGGCATGGCGGGCCTCACAGCTACCTGAAGAGTACCAGAGACCCCCCCCCCACTCAAAGGGAACCTGAGCCACCTTGCAGTGTCTCTCTGTGTTGTCAGCGGCAACAACGGGGTAGAATGCATTGGGGACCACCTGCTCTTGAGACACCAGGTGACACCTGACAGCGGTCACGCTGGCTCCTGTATCTCTAAGAGCTTCCACCCTATGGCCATTTATGGTCACCCACTGCCTGTACTTCTTAGTGTTCTCAGGCAGCTGGGTTGGAGGGACCACTTCACGGTCTCCTAGCGAGACCAGGGACATCTCTGCGGGACCCCACCCACCTTGGACATCCCTCTCCTCCCCCAAGGCTACACTAGTCACCTGCCGGGGTGGAGCACCCGTGGGTGCTGGTTTACCAAACAATGGACACTTCACATCAGAGGCAAAATGCCCCAAATTGTTACACCTGTAACATCTGACGGGCCCCTTCTGAACAGGAGGACCTGTCGGGGCCCCGGTCGGTTTCTGGGGTGGGGGAGGCTGAGAACCCTTCCCTTGGTTCCCTTGGGGACTATTTTGGGGCCCTTTTTGGAACTGCTTCTGTTTACCCCTGTCCCCCCCACTCTTCTGCTGGGGACCCTGCCCACCTTTGGCGGAATGTCCCACGGTACCCTTGTGGACCCTGGTACTGACCCAGCGGTCCGCCTCCTCAGCAAGCTTCCTCGGGTTAGTCAGCCTACTATCGATCAGGTGCTGGCGTAGCTCAGGAAAACAATTACTGGACAAGTGCTCCCATGCCATTAAATCAAGAAGCCCTTGAAAATCATTTACCTTACTACCCTTTACCCAACCATCCAGCGCTCTGCAAAAGAAAGTCACATACTCCACATACGTACTATTGGGAATCTTAGTGCAACCCCTAAACCTCTGTCTATATAACTCAGGGGTCAACCCATACCTAGCCATTAATGCTTCCTTCATATGGGCATTAGAATTATGAACATCAGCAGGTAAATCTAACAGTGTGTCCCGCCCTTCACTCAGGAACCGTCCCCACAACCCCGCTCCCCAATCTTTCTCAGGGACCCGGTGGGAAGACATGGCTACCTCGTAGGCTCTGAACCACTGCCCGATGTCGTCATTCTTGAAGAACTCCTTCACTACATCCTTGGGAATATAAACTCTTGGTTCCGCCGGTACTGGCGGTGTGCTGCCACCAGAGGGATTAAGCTCCAAACTTTTTGCTTTCAGCTCCAGCTCCCTCAGCTTCATGTCATGCTCTAATTGTAGTTTCTTTTCTTCCATGGCTAATCTTTGTTTTTCCATATCCATCTGCCCATGAAGTTTTGCCATCTCCACCTCGTGTGCCCGGGTTGCGGCCCTGTCTGCCAACTCTTCTGGCGACAGGCTTCTGCCAAACTCATGGACACTTTCTGGTGGAACCATTTCCACCTGATTCTCTGGTGCCTTTGACTCATACCAGGCCCTCAGCGCCTTCACGAATTGTTCCTTCTTTTTCAATCCAGTTTGGGCAATTCTGAACTTGGAGCAAAAACCTTTCAATTCTTCATTGCTATAATTCCGAAGTGCGCTTTCTTCCCAATCTATGTCCTCAAATCCAGAGATTACAGAAGCTGCCCTTCCGGCGGGAAGTGAACCAGGCATGGTTCTAACAACGGAGATTCTTGGCAAAACAAAAACAATTGCTAGTCTTGTGGCTGTGTTACTGGTCTGCTCTCACTACGTGGTGATCAGTGATTCACTATACGCAAACCACAAATGCAAATCCGTAAATCCTCACCGCTGCCACCAATGTTAGAAATGAGGGGGCTCTGGTTGACGCAGGTGTGAACCCACAACAAGCAGGGACCCTTTACTTCTTGTCAGGGCGAAGGATGACTCCCCAGAATAACCCCTGCTCACCCTCTAGGTGCGTGGCGCGAGCAGTCTAGGCTAAGTCTCAGGCGTACACGGTTAAGCAAATGCAATTACACATACAGTAAACCCCTTGCATGCACCACAAACGGACACCAATCAGGAAGTATATAAAAATAAGCTTTTATGTAGATTCAGCAGATTCAAATACAAGGCCCAGTAACGTTGAACTGATGGGGCCACAATTCTTGGAAATACGGTAAAGTTCTCTTTGTTTACGGAAAGTTCTTTAGGCGGGCACAAGGTTAACTGTAGGCCTCAGCGTACTTCGTGCTGAGGCAGCGCCCAGGAAGCACACAGCAGATGACAGGGAAATAAGAACGTTGCGGACCCTGGATCCGATGCGAGCTCGCGGTCGAGTTCGTAAGTACAGTACCTTGTTTCTTGACGCAAAGGCGGGTGCGGGATTTCAGCGGCCCTTTGACAGAAGGGCGAGGCGGCGTCCGAGGCTCCCACACTTCACGATGGGGGTCTGATCTTCAGGCTCACGACAAGAGCGGGGTGTTGCAGGTGGCGGGTGAACAAAGCGGGGCAGCCGGGCACGCAGATACGTCCGGGCCGTCCGAGGCTTGGAGATGCTCACAAACGCCGATTCCGGCGGGATGGTGAAGGTGCACAGCGAGCCTCCAACGAGCGAGGTGACAGGGGCAGCCCAGCACAGCGTAGGGGGAGCGGCTCTGATCGAGCGAGGCTCTTCCCAAGGCGGGGGCGGCTAAGCAGTCCTGGCCACGGCTCAAGGAGGGACTGGGGCACGAGGGTCACAGCTCCGGCGAGGGAAAGGACACCACAGTCCAGCAGCAGGCGAGTGAAGATCAGGTAGAGCCCAATGGTCCTGGGGCTCAGTTCAGGGGGCAAGCTCAGTTCCAAGCCCTTGGAGATCATTTTGGAAAAGCACAAGTCTTGAAAGTAAAAGTAAAGTAAAAGTCTTCAGCAACAGTTTCTCTTCTCTCCTTTGGTAGCAAGGTCACCACTGCAGGCCAATCCCCCAGGATAGGGACAGTCTTCCTCCTACAGCTTTCCCGGTGCCTCCTCCTCAGGCAGAGATTCTTCTTGGTCAAAAGCGGATCTAGTTTCTCAGGAGCAGGGCTCCTTCATTTATACAGCAAATCTTTTGTTCTCCCAGGCCAGGGGGGCCCTTGCCTAGTTTAGTCCGGTTTCTGAGCACTTTGTTTACGCAATGCAGGCTTCTCCTTTCAGAGTGCAGGGCAGAGTCCTCAGACGCTCCACAGGGGGCGGAGCCGGCATTGAGGTGGCAGAGCACTGTCCTATTCAGAGCCTAGGAGCACTCCTCCCACCCATCTACCTGTCGATCGTCCTATTCACCACCAGGCTACCTAGCCCTGCCCATCTGGGTTCCCCCAGCCCTGCCACTCACACCAGCCAGACATCAGATACACATCACGCAGAGGCGGCTGAAATGTTTAGGCAAGCAAAGGCCAGCTTTCTAAAAGCGGCGTTTGCAAACCCGGAATATTAAAATAAACCTTACGAAAAGATGTACCTTATTATTCCGAGTTCAGGCATACTAAACTCGATCTTCTACCATGTTCCCTGGGTCGGTTAGGATCATAGGGTGTAATAATCCAGGCCGCCCATACTGGCCTATGAGAACAGGGTAGCCTTACAGCAGTGAACAACAAAATGGCGGTCATTCACTACCAGGACATGCCACGCATCTAGGCTTGTCCTACCTTACGCTCACAACGCACCCTGCCCGTGGGCCTACCAGAGGGGTGACTAATATGTAGCTAAGGGAAGGTTTCAGGGACGGGCAAGTGTGGGCACTTGCCAGTCAGCATGTCAGTACCAGACTGCACGCAGGTTCTGCGATGGCAGACCTTAGACGTATTTTACCGGCCGCTTCTGTGGGTGGCACAACCCGTGCTGCAAGCCCACCAGCGGTGTTTGCATTACATGCCCTGGCGCACTTTACTGGGGTCTGACAGTAAATCAAACAATCCAATCATGGAATCCAACCAACATATACAATTTACAAAGGGAGCACTCGCACCGCGACACTGGTTGGCAGTGGCACAGCGCGCTGAGCGGCCAACACCATAAAAATACATGAGGCACAGCGACAAGAGGAAGGGAGACTCACGCCAAGGTGCCAGGTCTAACAGGAAACCTAGCAAACCTATACATTTTTGAAAACTAGACACCCAGGGGAATCCTGGATGGGGTGACTTGACTGCCTCCCACCATGGTCTGTTACCCAGAATCCCTTGCAAACGTAAAAAAATGACAAAAAAACACATTTTCCCCACATTTCTGGGATGGAAAGTTCTGGAATCTGCGTGGATCCACAAAGTTCCACCCTTCTCGCGTTCCCCAAAGTCCTACGAGAAAAATGGTACCTCACTTGTGCGGGTCGGTCTAGTGCCCGCGACAGGAAACGGCGCAAAACGCAACGTGGTCACACCTCAATTTTGCAGTGAAAAATGACCCTTTTTTGGCAAAGTGACTAGCTGTAGTTTTTGAACCCTAGCCCTGCCGGCACTTAGGGAAACCTAGCAAACCTATACATTTTTGAAAACTAGACACCCAGGGGAATCCAGGATGGGGTGACTTGACTGCCTCCCACCATGGTCTGTTACTCAGAATCCCTTGCAAACGTAAAAAAAAGACAAAAAAACACATTTTCCCCACATTTCTGGGATGGAAAGTTCTGGAATCTGCGTGGATCCACAAATTTCCACCCACCCCGCGTTCCCCAAAGTCCTACGAGAAAAATGGTACCTCACTTGTGCGGGTCGGCCTAGTGCCCGCGACAGGAAACGGCGCAAAACGCAACGTGGTCACACCTCAATTTTGCAGTGAAAAATGACCCTTTTTTGGCAAAGTGACTAGCTGTAGTTTTTGAACCCTAGCCCTGTCGGCACTTAGGGAAACCTAGCAAACCTATACACTTTTGAAAACTAGACACCCAGGGGAATCCAGGATGGGGTGACTTGACTGCCTCCCACCATGGTCTGTTACCCAGAATCCCTTGCAAATGTAAAAAAAAGACAAAAAAACACATTTTCCCCACATTTCTGGGATGGAAAGTTCTGGAATCTGCGTGGATCCACAAATTTCCACCCACCCCGCGTTCCCCAAAAATCCTACGAGAAAAATGGTACCTCACTTGTGCGGGTCGGCCTAGTGCCCGCGACAGGAAACGGCGCAAAACGCAACGTGGTCACACCTCAATTTTGCAGTGAAAAATGACCCTTTTTTGGCAAAGTGACTAGCTGTAGTTTTTGAACCCTAGCCCTGCCGGCACCTAGGGAAACCTAGCAAACCTATACATTTTTGAAAACTAGACACCCAGGGGAATCCAGGATGGGGTGACTTGACTGCCTCCCACCATGGTCTGTTACCCAGAATCCCTTGCAAACGTAAAAAAATGTAAAAAAAAACACATTTTCCCCACATTTCTGGGATTGAAAGTTCTGGAATCTGCGTGGATCCACAAATTTCCACCCACCCCGCGTTCCCCAGAGTCCTACGAGAAAAATGGTACCTCACTTGTGCGGGTCGGCCTAGTGCCCGCGACAGGAAACGGCGCAAAACGCAACGTGGTCACACCTCAATTTTGCAGTGAAAAATGACCCTTTTTGGCAAAGTGACTAGCTGTAGTTTTTTAACCCTAGCCCTGCCGGCACTTAGGGAAACCTAGCAAACCTATACATTTTTGAAAACTAGACACCCAGGGGAATCCAGGATGGGGTGACTTGACTGCCTCCCACCATGGTCTGTTACCCAGAATCCCTTGCAAAAGTAAAAAAATGTAAAAAAAAACACATTTTCCCCACATTTCTGGGATGGAAAGTTCTGGAATCTGCGTGGATCCACAAATTTCCACCCACCCCGCATTCCCCAAAGTCATACGAGAAAAATGGTACCTCACTTGTGCGGGTCGGCCTGGTGCCTGCGACAGGAAACGGCGCAAAACGCAAGGTGGTCACACCTCAATTTTGCAGTGAAAAATGACCCTTTTTTGGCTAAGTGACTAGCTGTAGTTTTTGAACTCTAGCCCTGCCGGCACCTAGGGAAACCTACCAAACCCAGACATTTCTGAAAACTAGACACCCGGCGGCTTCCAAGGAAGTATGACTTGCGTGGATCCCCCAACGTTTCCTTACCCAGAATCCCCTGCAAACCTCAATTTATGCTGAAAAAATCACTTTTTCACACATTTTGGGGTGGGAAAGTAGTGGCATCACCGGGCTCCCACAAATTTACCACCACCCAGTGTTCCCCCAGGTCTCCCGGTAAAAATGGTGCCTCACTTGTGTGGGAGGCCCAAGTACCCGCGGCAGGCAAGGGCCCAAAACGTAGTGAGGCGACATCAAAATGGCCTATCGCAAAACCACCTGGTTTTGCAAGGGGGGTCACTTTGGTTTTTGGCCCGGTGCTCGGCGGCCATCTAGGGAAACCTACCAAACCCACACATTTCTGAAAACTAGACACCCGGCGGCTTCCAAGGAAGTATGGCTTGCGTGGCTCCCCCAACGTTTCCTTACCCAGAATCCCCTGCAAACCTCAATTTTTGCTGAAAAAAATCACTTTTTTCACACATCTTGGGGTGGGAAAGTAGTGGCATCACCGGGCTCACACAAATTTACCACCACCCAGCGTTCCCCCAGGTCTCCCGGTAAAAATGGTGCCTCACTTGTGTGGGAGGCCCAAGTACCCGCGGCAGGCAAGGGCCCAAAACGTAGTGAGGCGACATCAAAATGGCCTATCGCAAAACCACCTGGTTTTGCAAGGGGGGTCACTTTGGTTTTTGGCCCGGTGCTCGGCGGCCATCTAGGGAAACCTACCAAACCCACACATTTCTGAAAACTAGACACCCGGCGGCTTCCAAGGAAGTATGGCTTGCGTGGATCCCCCAACGTTTCCTTAACCAGAATCCCCTGCAAACCTCAATTTTTGCTGAAAAAAATCACTTTTTTCACACATTTTGGGGTGGGAAAGTAGTGGCATCACCGGGCTCACACAAATTTACCACCACCCAGCGTTCCCCCAGGTCTCCCGGTAAAAATGGTGCCTCACTTGTGTGGGAGGCCCAAGTACCCGCAGCAGGCAAGGGCCCAAAACGTAGTGAGGCGACATCAAAATGGCCTATGGCAAAACCACCTGGTTTTGCAAGGGGGGTCACTTTGGTTTTTGGCTCGGTGCTCGGCGGCCATCTAGGGAAACCTACCAAACCCACGCATTTCTGAAAACTAGACACCTGGCGGCTTCCAGGGAGGTATGGCTTGCGTGGATCCCCCAACGTTTCCTTACCCAGAATCCCCTGCAAACCTCAATTTTTGCTGAAAAAATCACTTTTTTCACACATTTTGGGGTGGGAAAGTAGTGGCATCACCGGGCTCACACAAATTTACCACCACCCAGCGTTCCCCCAGGTCTCCCGGTAAAAATGGTGCCTCACTTGTGTGGGAGGCCCAAGTACCCGCAGCAGGCAAGGGCCCAAAACGTAGTGAGGCGACATCAAAATGGCCTATGGCAAAACCACCTGGTTTTGCAAGGGGGGTCACTTTGGTTTTTGGCTCGGTGCTCGGCGGCCATCTAGGGAAACCTACCAAACCCACGCATTTCTGAAAACTAGACACCCGGCGGCTTCCAGGGAGGTATGGCTTGCGTGGATCCCCCAACGTTTCCTTACCCAGAATCCCCTGCAAACCTCCATTTTTGCTGAAAAAAATCACTTTTTTCACACATTTTGGGGTGGGAAAGTAGTGGCATCACTGGGCTCACACAAATTTACCACCACCCAGCGTTCCCCCAGGTCTCCCGGTAAAAATGGTGCCTCACTTGTGTGGGAGGCCCAAGTACCCGCGGCAGGCAAGGGCCCAAAACAAGTGAGGCGACATCAAAATGGCCTATCGCAAAACCACCTGGTTTTGCAAGGGGGGTCACTTTGGTTTTTGTCCCGGTGCTCGGCGGCCATCTAGGGAAACCTACCAAACCCACGCATTTCTGAAAACTAGACACCCGGCGGCTTCCAGGGAGGTATGGCTGGCGTGGATCCCCTAACATTTCCTTACCCAGAATCCCCTGCAAACCTCAATTTTTGCTGAAAAAAATCACTTTTTTCACACATTTTGGGGTGGGAAAGTAGTGGCATCACCGGGCTCACACAAATTTACCACCACCCAGCGTTCCCCCAGGTCTCCCGGTAAAAATGGTGCCTCACTTGTGTGGGAGGCCCAAGTACCCGCGGCAGGCAAGGGCCCAAAAGGTAGTGAGGCGACATCAAAATGGCCTATCGCAAAACCATCTGGTTTTGCAAGGGGGGTCACTTTGGTTTTTGGCCCAGTGCTCGGCGGCCATCTAGGGAAACCTACCAAACCCACGCATTTCTGAAAACTAGACACCCGGCGGCTTCCAGGGAGGTATGGCTTGCGTGGATCCCCCAACGTTTCCTTACCCAGAATCCCCTGCAAACCTCAATTTTTGCTGAAAAAATCACTTTTTTCACACATTTTGGGGTGGGAAAGTTGTGGCATCACCGGGCTCACACAAATTTACCACCACCCAGCGTTCCCCCAGGTCTCCCGGTAAAAATGGTGCCTCACTTGTGTGGGAGGCCCAAGTACCCGCGGCAGGCAAGGGCCCAAAACGTAGTGAGGCGACATCAAAATGGCCTATCGCAAAACCACCTGGTTTTGCAAGGGGGGTCACTTTGGTTTTTGGCCCGGTGCTCTGCGGCCATCTAGGGACACCTACCAAACGCACGCATTTCTGAAAACTAGACACCCGGTGGCTTTCAGGGAGGTATGGCTTGCGTGGATCCCCCAACGTTTCCTTACCCAGAATCCCCTGCAAACCTCAATTTTTGCTGAAAAAATCACTTTTTTCACACATTTTGGGGTGGGAAAGTAGTGGCATCACCGGGCTCACACAAATTTACCACCACCCAGCGTTCCCCCAGGTCTCCCGGTAAAAATGGTGCCTCACTTGTGTGGGAGGCCCAAGTACCCGCGGTAGGCAAGGGCCCAAAACGTAGTGAGGCGACATCAAAATGGCCTATCGCAAAACCACCTGGTTTTGCAAGGGGGGTCACTTTGGTTTTTGGCCCGGTGCTCGGCGGCCATCTAGGGAAACCTACCAAACCCACGCATTTCTGAAAACTAGACACCCGGTGGCTTCCAGGGAGGTATGGCTTGCGTGGATCCCCCAACGTTTCCTTACCCAGAATCCCCTGCAAACCTCAATTTTTGCTGAAAAAATCACTTTTTTCACACATTTTGGGGTGGGAAAGTAGTGGCATCACCGGGCTCACACAAATTTACCACCACCCAGCGTTCCCCCAGGTCTCCCGGTAAAAATGGTGCCTCACTTGTGTGGGAGGCCCAAGTACCCGCGGCAGGCAAGGGCCCAAAAGGTAGTGAGGCGACATCAAAATGGCCTATCGCAAAACCATCTGGTTTTGCAAGGGGGGTCACTTTGGTTTTTGGCCCAGTGCTCGGCGGCCATCTAGGGAAACCTACCAAACCCACGCATTTCTGAAAACTAGACACCCGGCGGCTTCCAGGGAGGTATGGCTTGCGTGGATCCCCCAACGTTTCCTTACCCAGAATCCCCTGCAAACCTCAATTTTTGCTGAAAAAATCACTTTTTTCACACATTTTGGGGTGGGAAAGTTGTGGCATCACCGGGCTCACACAAATTTACCACCACCCAGCGTTCCCCCAGGTCTCCCGGTAAAAATGGTGCCTCACTTGTGTGGGAGGCCCAAGTACCCGCGGCAGGCAAGGGCCCAAAACGTAGTGAGGCGACATCAAAATGGCCTATCGCAAAACCACCTGGTTTTGCAAGGGGGGTCACTTTGGTTTTTGGCCCGGTGCTCTGCGGCCATCTAGGGACACCTACCAAACGCACGCATTTCTGAAAACTAGACACCCGGTGGCTTCCAGGGAGGTATGGCTTGCGTGGATCCCCCAACGTTTCCTTACCCAGAATCCCCTGCAAACCTCAATTTTTGCTGAAAAAATCACTTTTTTCACACATTTTGGGGTGGGAAAGTAGTGGCATCACCGGGCTCACACAAATTTACCACCACCCAGCGTTCCCCCAGGTCTCCCGGTAAAAATGGTGCCTCACTTGTGTGGGAGGCCCAAGTACCCGCGGTAGGCAAGGGCCCAAAACGTAGTGAGGCGACATCAAAATGGCCTATCGCAAAACCACCTGGTTTTGCAAGGGGGGTCACTTTGGTTTTTGGCCCGGTGCTCGGCGGCCATCTAGGGAAACCTACCAAACCCACGCATTTCTGAAAACTAGACACCCGGCGGCTTCCAGGGAGGTATGGCTTGCGTGGATCCCCCAACGTTTCCTTACCCAGAATCCCCTGCAAACCTCAATTTTTGCTGAAAAAATCACTTTTTTCACACATTTTGGGGTGGGAAAGTAGTGGCATCACCGGGCTCACACAAATTTACCACCACCCAGCGTTCCCCCAGGTCTCCCGGTAAAAATGGTGCCTCACTTGTGTGGGAGGCCCAAGTACCCGCGGCAGGCAAGGGCCCAAAACGTAGTGAGGCGACATCAAAATGGCCTATCGCAAAACCACCTGGTTTTGCAAGGGGGGTCACTTTGGTTTTTGGCCCGGTGCTCGGCGGCCATCTAGGGAAACCTACCAAACCCACACATTTCTGAAAACTAGACACCCGGCGGCTTCCAAGGAAGTATGGCTTGCGTGGATCCCCCAACGTTTCCTTACCCAGAATCCCCTGCAAACCTCAATTTTTGCTGAAAAAAATCACTTTTTTCACACATTTTGGGGTGGGAAAGTAGTGGCATCACCGGGCTCACACAAATTTACCACCACCCAGCGTTCCCCCAGGTCTCCCGGTAAAAATGGTGCCTCACTTGTGTGGGAGGCCCAAGTACCCGCAGCAGGCAAGGGCCCAAAA
Organism: Triturus cristatus; assembly: GCF_964204655.1. Classification (NCBI taxonomy): domain Eukaryota; kingdom Metazoa; phylum Chordata; class Amphibia; order Caudata; family Salamandridae; genus Triturus; species Triturus cristatus. The sequence continues at coordinate 1,718,950,753 of NC_140590.1, forward strand.
CGTAGTGAGGCGACATCAAAATGGCCTATGGCAAAACCACCTGGTTTTGCAAGGGGGGTCACTTTGGTTTTTGGCTCGGTGCTCGGCGGCCATCTAGGGAAACCTACCAAACCCACGCATTTCTGAAAACTAGACACCCGGCGGCTTCCAGGGAGGTATGGCTTGCGTGGATCCCCCAACGTTTCCTTACCCAGAATCCCCTGCAAACCTCAATTTTTGCTGAAAAAATCACTTTTTTCACACATTTTGGGGTGGGAAAGTAGTGGCATCACCGGGCTCACAAAAATTTACCACCACCCAGCGTTCCCCCAGGTCTCCCGGTAAAAATGGTGCCTCACTTGTGTGGGAGGCCCAAGTATCCGCGGCAGGCAAGGGCCCAAAACGTAGTGAGGCGACATCAAAATGGCCTATCGCAAAACCACCTGGTTTTGCAAGGGGGGTCACTTTGGTTTTTGGCCCGGTGCTCGGCGGCCATCTAGGGAAACCTACCAAATCCACGCATTTCTGAAAACTAGACACCCGGCGGCTTCCAGGGAGGTATGGCTTGCGTGGATCCCCCAACGTTTCCTTACCCAGAATCCCCTGCAAACCTCCATTTTTGCTGAAAAAAATCACTTTTTTCACACATTTTGGGGTGGGAAAGTAGTGGCATCACTGGGCTCACACAAATTTACCACCACCCAGCGTTCCCCCAGGTCTCCCGGTAAAAATGGTGCCTCACTTGTGTGGGAGGCCCAAGTACCTGCGGCAGGCAAGGGCCCAAAACAAGTGAGGCGACATCAAAATGGCCTATCGCAAAACCACCTGGTTTTGCAAGGGGGGTCACTTTGGTTTTTGGCCCGGTGCTCTGCGGCCATCTAGGGAAACCTACCAAACGCACGCATTTCTGAAAACTAGACACCCGGCGGCTTCCAGGGAGGTATGGCTTGCGTGGATCCCCCAACGTTTCCTTACCCAGAATCCCCTGCAAACCTCAATTTTTGCTGAAAAAATCACTTTTTTCACACATTTTGGGGTGGGAAAGTAGTGGCATCACCGGGCTCACACAAATTTACCACCACCCAGCGTTCCCCCAGGTCTCCCGGTAAAAATGGTGCCTCACTTGTGTGGGAGGCCCAAGTACTCGCGGCAGGCAAGGGCCCAAAACGTAGTGAGGCGACATCAAAATGGCCTATGGCAAAACCACCTGGTTGTGCAAGGGGGGTCACTTTGGTTTTTGGCCCGGTGCTCGGCGGCCATCTAGGGAAACCTACCAAACCCACGCATTTCTGAAAACAAGACACCCGGCGGCTTCCAGGGAGGTATGGCTTGCGTGGATCCCCCAACGTTTCCTTACCCAGAATCCCCTGCAAACCTCAATTTTTGCTGAAAGAATCACTTTTTTCACACATTTTGGGGTGGGAAAGTAGTGGCATCACCGGGCTCACACAAATTTACCACCACCCAGCGTTCCCCCAGGTCTCCCGGTAAAAATGGTGCCTCACTTGTGTGGGAGGCCCAAGTACCCGCGGCAGGCAAGGGCCCAAAACGTAGTGAGGCGACATCAACATTGCCTATCACAAATGTCCCATCACTACGTTTCTGGGTAAGGAAACGTTGGGGGATCCACGCAAGCCATACCTCCCTGGAAGCCGCCGGGTGTCTAGTTTTCAGAAATGCGTGGGTTTGGTAGGTTTCCCTAGATGGCCGCCGAGCACCGGGCCAAAAACCAAAGTGACCCCCCTTGCAAAACCAGGTGGTTTTGCCATAGGCCATTTTGATGTCGCCTCACTACGTTTTGGGCCCTTGCCTGCCGCGGGTACTTGGGCCTCCCACACAAGTGAGGCACCATTTTTACCGGGAGACCTGGGGGTACGCTGGGTGGTGGTAAATTTGTGTGAGCCCGGTGATGCCACTACTTTCCAACCCCAAAATGTGTGAAAAAAGTGATTTTTTCAGCAAAAATTGAGGTTTGCAGGGGATTCTGGGTAAGGAAACGTTGGGGGATCCACGCAAGCCATACCTCCCTGGAAGCCGCCGGGTGTCTAGTTTTCAGAAATGCGTGGGTTTGGTAGGTTTCCCTAGATGGCCGCCGAGCACCGGGCCAAAAACCAAAGTGACCCCCCTTGCAAAACCAGGTGGTTTTGCGATAGGCCATTTTGATGTCGCCTCACTACGTTTTGGGCCCTTGCCTGCCGCAGGTACTTGGGCCTCCCACACAAGTGAGGCACCATTTCTACCGGGAGACCTGGGGGAACGCTGGGTGGTGGTAAATTTGTGTGAGCCCGGTGATGCCACAACTTTCCCACCCCAAAATGTGTGAAAAAAGTGATTTTTTCAGCAAAAATTGAGGTTTGCAGGGGATTCTGGGTAAGGAAACGTTGGGGGATCCACGCAAGCCATACCTCCCTGGAAGCCGCCGGGTGTCTAGTTTTCAGAAATGCATGGGTTTGGTAGGTTTCCCTAGATGGCCGCCGAGCACCGGGCCAAAAACCAAAGTGACCCCCCTTGCAAAACCAGGTGGTTTTGCGATAGGCCATTTTGATGTCGCCTCACTACGTTTTGGGCCCTTGCCTGCCGCGTGTACTTGGGCCTCCCACACAAGTGAGGCACCATTTTTACCGGGAGACCTGGGGCAACGCTGGGTGGTGGTAAATTTGTGTGAGCCCGGTGATGCCACTACTTTCCCACCCCAAAATGTGTGAAAAAAGTGATTTTTTCAGCAAAAATTGAGGTTTGCAGGGGATTCTGGGTAAGGAAACGTTAGGGGATCCACGCAAGCCATACCTCCCTGGAAGCCGCCGGGTGTCTAGTTTTCAGAAATGCGTGGGTTTGGTAGGTTTCCCTAGATGGCCGCCGAGCACCGGGCCAAAAACCAAAGTGACCCCCCTTGCAAAACCAGGTGGTTTTGCGATAGGCCATTTTGATGTCGCCTCACTACGTTTTGGGCCCTTGCCTGCCGCGGGTACTTGGGCCTCCCACACAAGTGAGGCACCATTTTTACCGGGAGACCTGGGGGAACGCTGGGTGGTGGTAAATTTGTGTGAGCCCGGTGATGCCACAACTTTCCCACCCCAAAATGTGTGAAAAAAGTGATTTTTTCAGCAAAAATTGAGGTTTGCAGGGGATTCTGGGTAAGGAAACGTTGGGGGATCCACGCAAGCCATACCTCCCTGGAAGCCGCCGGGTGTCTAGTTTTCAGAAATGCATGGGTTTGGTAGGTTTCCCAAGATGGCCGCCGAGCACCAGGCCAAAAACCAAAGTGACCCCCCTTGCAAAACCAGGTGGTTTTGCGATAGGCCATTTTGATGTCGCCTCACTACGTTTTGGGTCCTTGCCTGCCGCGGGTACTTGGGCCTCCCACACAAGTGAGGCACCATTTTTACCGGGAGACCTGGGGGAACGCTGGGTGGTGGTAAATTTGTGTGAGCCCGGTGATGCCACTACTTTCCCACCCCAAAATGTGTGAAAAAAGTGATTTTTTTCAGCAAAAATTGAGGTTTGCAGGGGATTCTGGGTAAGGAAACGTTGGGGGATCCATGCAAGCCATACCTCCCTGGAAGCCGCCGGGTGTCTAGTTTTCAGAAATGCGTGGGTTTGGTAGGTTTCCCTAGATGGCCGCCGAGCACCGGGCCAAAAACCAAAGTGACCCCCCTTGCAAAACCAGGTGGTTTTGCGATAGGCCATTTTGATGTCACCTCACTACGTTTTGGGCCCTTGCCTGCCGCGGGTACTTGGGCCTCCCACACAAGTGAGGCACCATTTTTACCGGGAGACCTGGGGGAACGCTGGGTGGTGGTAAATTTGTGTGAGCCCGGTGATGCCACTACTTTCCCACCCCAAAATGTGTGAAAAAAGTGATTTTTTCAGCAAAAATTGAGGTTTGCAGGGGATTCTGGGTAAGGAAACGTTGGGGGATCCATGCAAGCCATACCTCCCTGGAAGCCGCCGGGTGTCTAGTTTTCAGAAATGCGTGGGTTTGGTAGGTTTCCCTAGATGGCCGCCGAGCACTGGGCCAAAAACCAAAGTGACCCCCCTTGCAAAACCAGATGGTTTTGCGATAGGCCATTTTGATGTCGCCTCACTACCTTTTGGGCCCTTGCCTGCCGCGGGTACTTGGGCCTCCCACACAAGTGAAGCACCATTTTTACCGGGAGACCTGGGGGAACGCTGGGTGGTGGTAAATTTGTGTGAGCCCGGTGATGCCACTACTTTCCCACCCCAAAATGTGTGAAAAAAGTGATTTTTTCATCAAAAATTGAGGTTTGCAGGGGATTCTGGGTAAGGAAACGTTAGGGGATCCACGCCAGCCATACCTCCCTGGAAGCCGCCGGGTGTCTAGTTTTCAGAAATGCGTGGGTTTGGTAGGTTTCCCTAGATGGCCGCCGAGCACCGAGCTAAAAACCAAAGTGACCCCCCTTGCAAAACCAGGTGGTTTTGCCATAGGCCATTTTGATGTCGCCTCACTACGTTTTGGGCCCTTGCCTGCCGCGGGTACTTGGGCCTCCCACACAAGTGAGGCACAATTTTTACCGGGAGACCTGGGGAAACGCTGGGTGGTGGTAAATTTGTGTGAGCCCGGTGATGCCACTACTTTCCCACCCCAAAATGTGTGAAAAAAGTGATTTTTTCAGCAAAAATTGAGGTTTGCAGGGGATTCTGGGTAAGGAAACGTTGGGGGATCCACGCAAGCCATACCTCCCTGGAAGCCGCCGGGTGTCTAGTTTTCAGAAATGCATGGGTTTGGTAGGTTTCCCTAGATGGCCGCCGAGCACCGGGCCAAAAACCAAAGTGACCCCCCTTGCAAAACCAGGTGGTTTTGCCATAGGCCATTTTGATGTCGCCTCACTACGTTTTGGGCCCTTGCCTGCCGCGGGTACTTGGGCCTCCCACACAAGTGAGGCACCATTTTTACCGGGAGACCTGGGGGTACGCTGGGTGGTGGTAAATTTGTGTGAGCCCGGTGATGCCACTACTTTCCAACCCGAAAATGTGTGAAAAAAGTGATTTTTTCAGCAAAAATTGAGGTTTGCAGGGGATTCTGGGTAAGGAAACGTTGGGGGATCCACGCAAGCCATACCTCCCTGGAAGCCGCCGGGTGTCTAGTTTTCAGAAATGCGTGGGTTTGGTAGGTTTTCCCAGATGGCCGCCGAGCACCGGGCCAAAAACCAAAGTGACCCCCCTTGCAAAACCAGGTGGTTTTGCGATAGGCCATTTTGATGTCGCCTCACTACGTTTTGGGCCCTTGCCTGCCGCGGGTACTTGGGCCTCCCACACAAGTGAGGCACCATTTTTACCGGGAGACCTGGGGGAACGCTGGGTGGTGGTAAATTTGTGTGAGCCCGGTGATGCCACTACTTTCCCACCCCAAAATGTGTGAAAAAAGTGATTTTTTCAGCAAAAAGTGAGGTTTGCAGGGGATTCTGGGTAAGGAAACGTTGGGGGATCCACGCAAGCCATACCTCCCTGGAAGCCGCCGAGTGTCTAGTTTTCAGAAATGCATGGGTTTGGTAGGTTTCCCTAGATGGCCGCCGAGCACTGGGCCAAAAACCAAAGTGACCCCCCTTGCAAAACCAGATGGTTTTGCGATAGGCCATTTTGATGTCGCCTCACTACGTTTTGGGCCCTTGCCTGCCGCGGGTACTTGGGCCTCCCACACAAGTGAGGCACCATTTTTACCGGGAGACCTGGGGGTACGCTGGGTGGTGGTAAATTTGTGTGAGCCCGGTGATGCCACTACTTTCCCACCCCAAAATGTGTGAAAAAAGTGATTTTTTTCAGCAAAAATGGAGGTTTGCAGGGGATTCTGGGTAAGGAAACGTTGGGGGATCCATGCAAGCCATACCTCCCTGGAAGCCGCCGGGTGTCTAGTTTTCAGAAATGCATGGGTTTGGTAGGTTTCCCTAGATGGCCGCCGAGCACCGGGCCAAAAACCAAAGTGACCCCCCTTGCAAAACCAGGTGGTTTTGCGATAGGCCATTTTGATGTCGCCTCACTACGTTTTGGGCCCTTGCCTGCCGCGGGTACTTGGGCCTCCCACACAAGTGAGGCACCATTTTTACCGGGAGACCTGGGGGAACGCTGGGTGGTGGTAAATTTGTGTGAGCCCGGTGATGCCACTACTTTCCCACCCCAAAATGTGTGAAAAAAGTGATTTTTTTCAGCAAAAATTGAGGTTTGCAGGGGATTCTGGGTAAGGAAACGTTGGGGGATCCACGCAAGCCATACCTCCCTGGAAGCCGCCGGGTGTCTAGTTTTCAGAAATGCGTGGGTTTGGTAGGTTTCCCAAGATGGCCGCCGAGCACTGGGCCAAAAACCAAAGTGACCCCCCTTGCAAAACCAGATGGTTTTGCGATAGGCCATTTTGATGTCGCCTCACTACGTTTTGGGCCCTTGCCTGCCGCGGGTACTTGGGCCTCCCACACAAGTGAGGCACCATTTTTACCAGGAGACCTGGGGGAACGCTGGGTGGTGGTAAATTTGTGTGAGCCCGGTGATGCCACTACTTTCCCACCCCAAAATGTGTGAAAAAAGTGATTTTTTTCAGCAAAAATTGAGGTTTGCAGGGGATTCTGGGTAAGGAAACGTTGGGGGATCCATGCAAGCCATACCTCCCTGGAAGCCGCCGGGTGTCTAGTTTTCAGAAATGCGTGGGTTTGGTAGGTTTCCCTAGATGGCCGCCGAGCACCGGGCCAAAAACCAAAGTGACCCCCCTTGCAAAACCAGGTGGTTTTGCGATAGGCCATTTTGATGTCGCCTCACTACGTTTTGGGCCCTTGCCTGCCGCGAGTACTTGGGCCTCCCACACAAGTGAGGCACCATTTTTACCGGGAGACCGGGGGGAACGCTGGGTGGTGGTAAATTTGTGTGAGCCCGGTGATGCCACTACTTTCCCACCCCAAAATGTGTGAAAAAAGTGATTTTTTCAGCAAAAATTGAGGTTTGCAGGGGATTCTGGGTAAGGAAACGTTGGGGGATCCACGCAAGCCATACCTCCCTGGAAGCCGCCGGGTGTCTAGTTTTCAGAAATGCGTGGGTTTGGTAGGTTTCCCTAGATGGCCGCCGAGCACCGAGCCAAAAACCAAAGTGACCCCCCTTGCAAAACCAGGTGGTTTTGCCTTAGGCCATTTTGATGTCGCCTCACTACGTTTTGGGCCCTTGCCTGCCGCGGGTACTTGGGCCTCCCACACAAGTGAGGCACCATTTTTACCGGGAGACCTGGGGGAACGCTGGGTGGTGGTAAATTTGTGTGAGCCCGGTGATGCCACTACTTTCCCACCCCAAAATGTGTGAAAAAAGTGATTTTTTTCAGCAAAAATTGAGGTTTGCAGGGGATTCTGGGTAAGGAAACGTTGGGGGATCCACGCAAGCCATACTTCCTTGGAAGCCGCCGGGTGTCTAGTTTTCAGAAATGTGTGGGTTTGGTAGGTTTCCCTAGATGGCCGCCGAGCACCGGGCCAAAAACCAAAGTGACCCCCCTTGCAAAACCAGATTATCTATTGTTCCTACAGCGTGAGAATTTTGGAATAATATTGCAAAGAAAATGTGGCAGACATTTTGAGGTTTGCAGGACATTGGGGATAAAAACATTTTTTGAATTCACAAGAGAGACATCACCATGAACTCCCATGGGTTTTCGACAATATCTACAGTTGGTGGGTTATTCTTGCATGGAAAGTGTACCTTGGCAGAGAAACTAAAGACAAAGATTCCTGCACAACCATCTATTCCTCAAACACACACACATACTGGTTGGATTTGGCACGAGGGCGAGTCATGGTTCAGTGTATTAAATTTTATTATCAAGAGATTTTACAAAAATGAAATGCACTGTCAATAATTAAATTCACAAAAAAACAAACCAATGACTCACAGCTCGTGAGCTGTAAAGCCACGTCAAGGCACCAACCACTTTACAGGCCATTCACACACCTTTCATACGTGATACAAACAAGACCATTCGCACCACCAGGCACAAAAGCAACACATTACAAAATTCACCAAAAAGGGACAAGGTACACCCTGCTTCAGAAAGACAAATATTACTGCACAGCCATCTAATCCGCAAGCACACACACATACTGGTTGGATTTGGCACGAGGGTGAGTGATGGTTCAGTAGATACAATTGTATTAGCAAGTGATTTCACAGAAATGAAATGCACTGGTAATAATTGAAAGGGCGAGAAACTGAACCATTGACTCACAGCTCGTGAGCTGTAAAGCCACGACAAGGCACCAACCTCTTTACAGGCCATTCATACACCTTTCATACGTGTGAGACATACAAAACCATTCACACCGCCAGCCGCGGGCCCATCACATAACAAAACTCACACCAGCACACAGCGCCATTCAAGGGCCCATCACTTTCACACGCCCACAATCCAGACACAGCAACTACACAGGCTGATGGATTGCGTGGAGTGGCACTCAGCTAGCAGTGTGTGTAGTGACCAGCAGAAAGTCACTACTCACACACAGCCAGCAGAGCACCAGTCCACACACACACCGCTAGACAAACACCAGTCCACGCACACCGCTAGCCAAGCGCCAGTCCACGGACACCACCAGCCAAGCACCAGTCCGCACACACCACCAGTCCACGCACACCGCCAGCCAAGTACCAGTCCACGCACACCGCCAGCCAAGCACCATTCCACGCACACCGCCAGCCACGCTCCAGTACACGCACACCACCAGCCAAGCTCCAGTCCACGGACACCACCAGCCAAGCACCAGTCCACACACACCACCAGTCCACGCACACCGCCAGCCAAGTACCAGTCCACGCACACCGCCTGCCAAGCACCATTCCACGCACACTGCCAGCCAAGCTCCAGTCCACGCACACCACCAGCCACGCACCAGTCCACGCACACTGCCAGTCCATGCACACCGCCAGTCCATGCACACCGCCAGCCAAGCACCATTCCACGCACACCACCAACCAAGTGCCAGTCCACACACACCAACAGCCAAGCGCAAGCCTACACACACCGCCATCACATTTAGGATTTTTTTAGAAAAAAATAAAAACACAAACAAATTGCAAATAGATACAAATCTTCTAACAGAAAATCAGCAACTAAATACATTGCACTAACACCAACCTTGAAACAGAATCAAATTACCACTCAAGAATCCTCCCAAAAATTATTTCGTGTGTGGTACGCTCTAAAACAAGCAGAGAGACACAGTGCAGGATGAGAAGGACAGTCGGGGCAGTACATACGACTCTCCTTCCGCAAACCTTTTCGCCAACAGACTCTACATCTCCTACTGGGAAAATCTTTTGCGGGTGTGGGAGGAATGTGATCTGGAAAGTGGCGTTCTTTCAATCTAGCAACATCCTCCACCAGTCCAACTCTAGGAACACTTGCCTGTTTCACTACAACAAGGCTGCCTATTACAGACTCCTGAAACTTAGCAAAAGTCATCTTTGACTCAGGGCAAGAATCCTGGAAACAACAAAAGCATTAAACATTGCCAAGTGGAAAAGATGGATAGCCAACTTCTTGTACCAAATGTAAGCCTTACGAAGAGCAGTGTAAGGTTCCAACCTCTGATCTACTCTGTCAACACCACCCATGTGCCTATTATAGTCTAAAATGCACACAGGTTTGCGCGCTTCAGCGACCCAACCCCAAACAGTCACAGGTGCAGTGCTTTCATCATGGATGGTAGTCAGCATGTAGACATCTCTCCTGTCTGTAAACTTCACAGCAAGAAGCTCCTGGCAACGCAACGCACTGCACTGTCCCCGCACAAGCTTTTGACAAACAAGTTCTTTCGGGAAACCTTTACGGTTAGAGAGGATTGTGCCACAAGCAAGAGTGTCCACTTTGGCCAATTCCCTGAACAACCGCACACCAGTGTAGAAGTTATCTACATATAAATGGTGGCCTTTGTTAAAAAATCCTCTTCCAAGTTCCCAAACAATTTTCTCAGTCACTCCAAAAGTGGACGGACAACCAGGGAGGTTAAACCTAGATTCCTTACCGGTGTACACCCTGAAATTAGAGACATATCCAGTCCTACTGTCACACAGCATATACAGCTTTATTCCATAGCGTGCCCTCTTACTAGGAATGTATTGCCTAAAAACCAAGCGGCCCTTGAACAACACCAAAGACTCATCCACTGCAATTTCTTTCCCAGGGGCATAAATCTCAGAAAATCGATCAACAAAGTGATCAAGGACAGGCCTAATCTTAAAAAGACGGTCACAGTGAGGGTGATCTCGTGGCAACGCTAAACCATTATCAACAAAATGCATCATCCGAAGCAGAAGCAAATACCTGTCACGACTCATGACTGCCGGTAAAATAGACGTTGCCATCAAGGGACTGCTAGACCAATATGAAGACATTGATGGCTTCCTTAGCAAGCCCATCAAAAAAGTTAAACCCAAGAACTTCTTCATCTCTTCAACATTTGTGGGAGTCCACCGGGTAGCTCTAGAGTGTGGCTTAAGACTGGCACAGTTGTCCCTCAAAAACTGTTCGGCATACAAATTAGTCTGCTCAACAATCTCTGCAAAAAACACATCGTCCATAAACAACTGAAAAAAATTTACCGGCAAAAAGTTTTCAGTATTCACTCTAGACCCTGGAACACCAGTAAACTCTGGCAATGCCGGCTGCACCATGCCAGGGGCAACCCAGAGGTCATCACTTTCAAAGGGAAGCCATGCAGCCCCAGCCTGCAGCCCAGATGCCTCTTGCCGCACTACACCAACGGGAAGCCTTGCGGCTGCAGCCCAGAAGCCTCTTGCCGCACTACACCAACGGGAAGCCTTGCAGCCCCAGGCTGCAGCCCAGATGCCTCTTGCCGCACTATCGGCACATCAGTCTCCTCCGCTAACACAGGCACTTCATCCGCACTAAGAGTATCTTCATCATCCGATGACTCCATACGGAGAGACAACTCACTGCCAGAATCGTCCCCTGCCTCCTCTCCCTCAGATGCAGAGTCAGTCTCTGAACCAATATCAGAGGAAGACTCAAACAGCAAACCAACAACCTGCTGAGCAGTAATCCTGCGGCTAGCCATTATACTTACTAAGATAGAAGACTGCACAAACAAGTCAACAACAACCAACAATGTGCAAACCAAGTAAGTAAAAAAATGTGTACCTTTATCACAAAGATCAATGTACTCAAAAACTATACAATTCAATTACAAGAGACAGCTGCACTCACCAGAAACCAACTCTGCAGTGACACAGCAAAAACCAACGATATCCAACTAGAAAGAAGAAAAAAAAACAAATTACTCACAAGACAACAAAATACACAACGAGCACCAATGCAAAAAGTTTTTGACACTCAAAAACCAAACATACTGCTATTATTACACCATTTGCAAAAAAAAACAGGGAGAGAAATCAAACACATTTACATTGTACAAAAAAAAGTCTCTTACCAAACTAATCAAACAGCAGAACAAAACGGCAAACTGAAAAGAGCAAAAGCCTTCACCTAGAACAAAAAAGTAAAAAAAAACACATTACAATTGCAATTCACAAAAAATATAACAATAAACATTATAACATGCTATGTCACTACCCAAATGGTCAATCGGGTTGTGTGCCAGGTGCGGCTACTCAGTCCCGGGGCGGGTGAGCCAAATACATATTATAAAAAATTGCACCCTGGAAGTGAGGGGTCTAGTGGGCTTTTCTGCCCCCCCCCCCCCCTGGGAGCAGAAACGGCAAAAAAATTAAACCGATCTGCCCCCAGAGGGGGCAGAAAAGTCTTCCGATTATTATGGGGGCAAAGGAAGCGACCCTTGCCCAAGGGGTCGCTTCCTACAATAACAAACAGATCCCTGGTGTCTAGTGGGCTTTTCTGCACCCCCTGGGAGCGGAAACGGCAAACAAATTAAACCGATCTGCCCCCACAGGGGGCAGAAAAGTCTTCAAATGAATTAGGGGGCCCAGGAAGCGACCCTTGCCCAAGGGGTCGCTTCCTACAATGATAATAAGATCCCTGGTGTCTAGTGGGCTTTTCTGACCCCCCTGGGAGCAGAAACGGCGAAAAAATAAAACCGATCTGCCCCCAGAGGGGGCAGAAAAGACTTCCAATTATTATGGGGGCAAAGGAAGCGACCCTTGCCCAAGGGGTCGCTCCCCAAATACGGAAACACACATCCCTGGTGTCTAGTGGGGCATCCCTGCTCCACGATCGCAACGCTGTGCGCGATCGTGGAGCAGGAATGCCCTGTATTGAGACATCAGGGGAGAGGAAATACTCTTTCCTCTCCCCCGATGCCTCAATACTTTGAAAATCCCCCCCGCGGCCCCACCGGAGCACAAAACTCACCGTCTCCTCCCTGGGACGCCTGGAAACAAATGGCTTCCAGGCATCCCAGCGCTTCCTGATGACGCCGGCGCGCGCTGTGCGCGCTGACGTCATGGGGAAGCATGCCACCCCCCTCTGTGGGGGCACGATCGATGCCCCAGGGGGGGAGCGCCAGCGCTTCCCCCGGGGGCTGTGCTCATGACGGAGCGGTTCCGTCATGAGCACAGCCCAACCGATGCTCATGACGGAACCGTTCCGTCATGAGCATCGAAGGTGTTAAATACACCACGCAGTGTCCTTTTGGAGACGATTCAAAAACCAAAAAGTGACTGCTTGCCTGTCGTTATGACATTTGATCCACTAGCAAGCAGACTTAGACAACTGATGTGAAAAAATTGGGATCTGTTATCTACAGCAGAATTTAAGATGCCATTTCCCAGGTTTGCATTTAAAAGAGCAGGCAACCTGAAGGATAGACTAGTGCATTCTCGAGTGAGTGGAGAAAAATGCATCTGGTCTCCCGGTGGGTCATTACCCATGTGGGTCATGCTCTGTATGTGGCCTGACTTCCAAGTGTGACAGAGTGACTTTACTGGATGATAGAACATGGTATCTAACTCAGTTTACCAATTGCAACACAATGAACGTGATTTATCGTATCACGTGTGGGTGTGGTTTGCATTATATAGGTCTGACTTCAAGGAAGGTCAAGATAAGAATTCAGGAACATCTTAGTACCATCAGAATGGGGAAACTAACCACTAAATTTGTGCAGCATTGTGTCACTGAGAAACATGATTCTAGATCATTAACTTGGACTGTTCTAGAAAAGGTCAAGGGTGATGCTTCAAACATTGATACACTGCTAATTAATAAGGAGGCCCGTTGGATTTTTTCTGAAAAGGCAGACAGATTTGGATTAAACGATGGGATAGAATGGAACAGAATCTCCCTGTGAAGAATAGGGTGGTGATTGCCTTTCTTTGTGTCAGCATGCCCTCTGTATGTGCTACAAAAATGTGCAAAAAGGAGCCTGCTTATGCCTAACAATGTATATCATAAGGCTGTCAACATAACTCTTACCCCTATGAATTTACTGGTTATAAGCTGGTAATAAGCGTGTCTAAAATATGTCCAAAATAAGTAATATCGAATAACCATGTCTACATTGGTGTTTGGGTACAGTATGAGAAATCCCAGAAACACTGGGTGGTGGGCTGGTGAGAACTGCCAAGTTGCCATCATTTCCCTTTTAGAGAATCTGCCCTCTGATTACGCACATGAACGGGTGCTCATAGTGGTTGGGAGATCGTGCCACTATTATTAGGACTCAAATAATCTGTGGTAGACATTAATAACGATCGTGGCATTTATCGAGTAGGTGAGGCGTTTTAAAGATATGCCGGTATTTAGGAACACTCCACAAGCGGTTCCCTTAAAAACTTTGAACATTTGCACATTCTAAGATGGCGCTCCCTTTGACGTGACCTGGCACGTGATTTCAATGAAACTGACGGAAGTCACGTGGTAGATGACGGGTTTATCAATGGGCCGCGTTGAAGCTCCCGTTGCGGCTGAGACGAAGCTCGGGATGCCAATTTATCGCGGTGAGACGTATGAGTGGGGGAGAGATACGGACTTGGGCACACTCATTCTTTTGAGTTAAAGGGATGTTTATGTGGGAGTCATGGACCTCGGTCCGGTGTAAAACTCCACTTTACGTGACTGTGTGTAAAAATGCTTTTTGCCAGTCAGCAAAAGTAGCCTGTGTTCAGTTTAAAATGAAGAGAAGGGATAAAAATGAGAGTGTTATAAATATCCTTCAATCTATATAATGGATAAATATAGGTGGTACGTTAGACGTTTGTTGGGAGTGATTGGGTGAAAAACTGGTTTCTGATCGAAGGCGTTTATGAAATCTTTTTACAGAATGCCCAAAGTACAAGAGGGCTTGTGAAACATAGGATCACTGCAACATTTACAGTACCTGTTTTAGACGCTGTCGAGCCGGTATGAGAAACATTGGCTGACAACGGGTAACGATAAACCTTTGTTTTTTATATATGATTGGAAAAATATGGATCATGTGGGATTGTGTCCTGGCATTCAGTGAGTAACAGCAAGAACCCTTTTTCTTTATGTTTTGCAGTCATAAATAGTTCAGTACAAAATGTGCTGACAAGGTGAATGAAGTCCTGTTGCCCTGAAGAAATTGCCGTAAAAGTAAGGCAATGAAACATGTCGGCTCATTGGCTTTGTGTCTGTTAAAATACAGCACTTTTTATTTTTGAATTGACCCATGAGTAGAGAATAAAATGATGGTAGTCATGGTTCTTTATCAATTTTAAAGTCAGGACTTTGGTGTGTGATATTCACATATTTTCACCTTTTGTTTTTTCATGTTTTTCATGATTTTTTCTGGTTTGGTTATCCAGTTTTCTTTGAACAAGGTGGCAACCTATGATGAGAAACGTGACAGTACTGGTGATGATCTAACCAGGGTGGGTATGCAATCCATGAGAGTGCATGTGTTTTCCAGTGGTCTCCCTCGTGTGAGAAAAACTCAGTTAATAAGGGAAAAAAAGCTCTCCATTTGGTAGGCACTCACGCCCGTACAAAATGAAGCCATGACTGCCGTATCATAGCACCTTTTTTGTTTTCTTAAGCTGTGGCATCGGGGATACAGTTCACCATGGCGAAAAGCCATTGGCAAACCTACTGGGTCCCAAGGCGAGCCTTATTGCCTTTGCTGGTGTTTGTTTCTATTTGCATACACTGAGGAGGAGTAGTTTTCTACTGAATTAATACCCTGAAGAGTATTGCAGCTTGTAGAGGTCACCAACGTAAGTTACCTTTCTTCTTGTAGCTTATGTGCCTGAAAGAACAACGAGGCATAGGGTACACACGTAAGTGCTCATAGTCCTTTTTCTAACAGAAGTCTCGGCTATGCACGTTTTACGTTATCTTCAAACGTATTTGATACCTGCTCAGCCATTATAAGGTACTTCATAACATACTTGTCTGGCCTGCTTCTCTCATATTAGGGCTTGAAGGTTATTAACCTGCTATCGCTATTTAATCCAGGCACGCGAAAAGATCTGCGTTAAACAGATTGAAGTAGGCATCCTGTGTTCTTTGTTTTTTAATGGGTTATGGGGCATGGACAGCCCCAGACTTACCGAGCATATTTCAGACGGTTTTTCACAGTTCTCTGCTTCGGCTGGGTGTTTGCTTTACTTCTAGAGTTGTGGTCAAGTGATCCCACTGTAGATCGTGGTGCAAGGGAGATTACATTTCTGGCCCTGCGATGATCAATATAGTTCGAATCGGTGATAAGTTACAACACAAAATAGAACGGTACTCTTATGTTAAGGAGCCACCCTTTTGTGATATTTTCTGGAAATGTGACATCAAATTCCCTGACCATTCTCCCCGCCTTATTCGTTTGTTCTCCGGGTTCATAAGATGCAATAATGCTTTATTGGCGGAAGTATAAAATTGCAGTTGTTGGCAAAAGTTTGCATCCGTTTTTCAAATAAGAATTTTACTAATTAAAAAGAAAGTTTTCAGGTGTTTAATACTTCTAGATTTTTCAGGGCTTCATACGAAGGGTTTACAGTGAAACGTACTTCTCCAGGCAAAGGAAACAATGTTATTTTGCAGTGGGAGGGAAAAACGAGTGGTGCGCGTGCGGACTTCCAGGAATGTAAGGAATGCAGCTGGCACCCGGCCACGCTGCTGCTCGCTCCCGAGACCCCTAAGCCATGGGAGTCGACATTTAGAGAGACCCTTTGGGCCACACTAAAAGGGCTATTTTCAAACAACAGCTTAGAGTAACCTGAATTTTATTTTGTCGTAGTTTTATATAGCGCAAACTTGACCCGAAGGTATCAAGTGTCAGAGCGCTTTACATGAGCACCAGGTGTGTTACACAAGGACGCATTAATTTTTGTTAGGGACGGGGAGATTTAAGTGATTTGCCCAAAATCACATGATGTTGAGACTCAAACACGGTTCCCCAGATTTGAGATTAACTGCTCTAGCCGGTAGGCTACATCCTCCAAACCATCCATCCAATACCGGGTTTGTGCAAAAATCTTTAAAGAAGGTGATCTAAGCATTTAAGATATTTGGTACTTTTTCTAACAGGCCTGCATGTTTTTTAAAATTATGAAGGGAACCCTGCTTTCCATTTTGCTAATAACCAAAAATTGATATTGCCACATGTGTGTAAGATAAAAAAGAAATAGTGTTGAGATGCCATCCAGCAAAGCCCACCTTCACCAGTCTCCTTTTACCACTGCAAAAAGCAGATTTGATAATCATACAGTACTATGGCCCTCTTCAATTAACAACAGTGCACAGTACCCCTCCAGCGCCTTCGCTAAGCTCACAGAGAAGAAATACACACTCTTTTTGTGGATATGCATTAACACTCAATGCCTCAACCAGGCTTAATGCTTAAACAACGTAATCCAAGACCTTTGTTCTCCCCAGCAAAACATGTCAAATGAGCACATTTGCAGTTTAGTGATACTATGTTTACTTGCACCTCCCGTCCCCCAATCAAGTTTCTTTTTCTATCAATGCTACCATGCCCAATCCCACAGTTGCTTGAATCACACTGAGGACTACATAAAACGACTAAACAAAACACCACAAAAGCGTGCATAAAGAAAAAAAATCTTTAATCGTTTATTTATCTAAATGTATCCCAAGTCGCTTTTCTAGTTATAACAATACAAAACACGAACCCATGAAACGTCATCTGTTTATTATTTTCCTCGCTTCTTTCAGATGTTCAGTTCTGAAACAGCACGAGTGTCTGGCAGGAATACTCGTCATTCATCGGATAAAACACTGTTGCTTTCTACTGCTATTATCTAGTCGCAACTGCTGCTGGGGGAAATGAAAGGCGAGTAGCATGAGTTACCATTCGCTGGAGCATGATAAACAACCGTTTCCAGAAAACGTATCACTAAGGATGTACACATTTTCAAAGTGGCAGAAGGACAGGCCTCCTGAAATAAAACATATAAAACATGAAAAATACGCTGATAAACTAGCCCACTTTATTTCCACTGTAAAGGTTTGGGAGGTAAGCGTAGGAGGTGGGGGTGGGAAAGGAAACATACAAGACGGGGAAAAAAACGAGTAAAACAGCCAGTGACTGGAGTATGCTTTATCACACAAACAGCACGAGGTGGGTGGGGGAATGAGCGGAGACGTCTCATCGATCTGTGAAATGACATCATGGGCCGAAGCCGGCAACAGAAAGAACAAGCATTACACAGGCGCGAACAAACAGATGGCCCCTGCGGGCGCAGATTTGGATGCGAAACGAAAACAAGACAAGTAGCCTGATACTGCTAATTAGAAACAGATGGCCCCCCAACAGATAACAAATTGCTTTGCGACAGCCGCAAAGCAGACGATCCTGTCCGGATGGGCCGGACGAAAAGGGGAAAGGGCAGCAACAAAAAAAACTCACTTCCAGTGGCAGGCCACCATTTAGCATAAACGGTGATGCCAGCCAATAAAAAAGAGGGGTGGGGCTTCAAGTCCCCTTCTGAAATCTCCTCATTAACAATATCTCTCGCCAAGCGAGCAGCGCTTGCGCGCTGCAACGCAAGGCGAGCCCTAAAAAGGAACATAAAGCAAAAAATGGTAAAGAAAATACTGTTATCCATCACAAGCCCCTAGCGTCTGAAAGGAGCAGTAGATGCGATGGGAGTAATCCTAGGAAGGGGGTTGAGCATCTGCAATTATGGTCTGAAGCTCGGTAAAGCCCTCTCAGACTTTTTTACTCTGCTAACCGGAGAAAATGCAATTCGTCCTGGTTTTACCATTGGCAAGGATAAAGCTAGCCCCATGGGGAATACTCGAACCTGAGAGGACGCCCATGATGAATGAGATGAGTGCCAGAAAACCATTGTTGGAATCTCAGCTGACCTGTCACCAACAGTTCTGCCACCCTATAAAAAAGCTGCTACATCTCCTACCCAGCTTTGAACAGTCTGATTACCAGCATTTCAACTCCCTTCATAAATATATCTGTAACACCAGGGCCAGAATTCCTTTAATACTGTAGGACTTTTTTTCTAGGTATATAGGGAAGTGTCCATTGGTTGCGGATCCTCATACGCACAAGCCGGCAACAATGAAAGAGCAAACTCAACTATAAGAAAAATGCGTGACTTGAATCAGGACTTCGGGAGGGTAACGCAGCCCATGGTACAGGACCCGAGCCCCAAGTGAGTGCCAGGGAGAGAGGAGACCAGGCATAGACTGATGTACTCCAATAAACTGTGGGGGCTATCCTTAGTTTCATGCAAGCAACTGTGATGGCACTAAACCACCATGCTAGTAAAATGGGTTTTCAGGTAGACCTACTCAACACCTTAACGATCTTTGTTTCAGACATTTATGAAAAGTTAGAGAAACTTATAGAGCGAGTCCAATATAAGAATGGAACAAATCTCGCCATATGTCCATGTAAAGAAGGGATTGATAAAGTAGTACAGCTACCACTATTCCTATAGTAAATGCTGGGAGTAATAAATGCATCCCCTACGTTAAACCATGGGCAGCCAATACAAAATATAGTCAACAGCTGGGACAATATAATTGTACCAGAGAAACGAGAGGAGTTATCCTCAACAAGCATCGAGCGGAAGAGGGGGCAATCCCCCCCACAAGGAGAAGAGCTGAATCGTCTGTCTGATCAGCAGCAGGAGATCAACCTAGGAACCAACACTGAAGCTCTGGAATATTTTACCAAACTGGTTGCCTCCCGACAGAAGAAGCGGGAACGAAAGCATGCTAGAAAAGGTAGAAATAGGTAACCGTCTAAGAGACCTTCTCCCTTGCATGTTCACATGATCTGATAGAGACTACTAGCCGCAGATTCCTTAACGTAGAATTATCCCCAGGCGTGAGACTGGACCCGGAAAGCTTTCTTGCTCAGCATCTCTGCGCGCTGGGGGGTGGCACCACGCGACTCCGCCCCGACGTCCTTTGCGGGCGTGACGTCAGCGAGATCACATAAGCCCCACCCCGGCGCACTGACGTCTGTTTTCTTCTTTTCCGTGTGCAACGCGGACCCGGCTCGTGTTCCTGGCCTGTTTTCAGGCCTTCTTTTTACGCTTAGCGTTTTTCTTGGCTACAGTGTGCGAATGCCTTCGGGCTTTAAGACGTGCACGTCTTGCGCACGCCAGATGTCGGCGATGGATCCTCACCCCATCTGTATGTGGTGTTTGGGGGAACACCACGACTCAACGGACTGCAGGGCGTGTCAGCAAATGAAGCCAAAGTCCCGGCGGGAACGTGGGATGAAACTCCTTTCGGCAGGCATGTCCTGGTCGGTGGCCTCGCCTTGTCGTCCCCCGCGGACGGCTTCAAGACCCGCCGCTTCCGTCTCCGACATCGTCCTTCTCCTAGGCCGCAAGGGCGTCGCTCACCTGTTGGTAAGTGTCGCAGTTTGTCCCCGAGGCCCGGTCCCCGGCCTGTTGGGGGCGTGGGTTCTCCACAGGTGGTGTGGCCCACCTGTGGAGAACGCGCAGGTTCCCTGGCGCAGGGGTGACCAGAGCCCAGATGGAGGCCTATGTGGCGGCCTTGCAGGCCTCGTTGGCTCTTCCTTCTTCTCCTTCTCTTCCTGGGACGTCTGCGAATCCCTTGCCACGTGCGGGGATTCCTCCGGCCCGACAGGTTCGGATCCAGGTTTGGAGGGTATGGTGCCGTTGGGGTGCGGCACTTTGGGGTTCCCTCCTTCGGACCACGGCACCTCTGCCTCGCCGCAAACCCCCGTGGGGGTCCCTGTGGTGCTGCGGGAGGTTGCCGGGGCTCAGGGCATGTCCTCTGGCTCTGCCTCTTCTCACTGAGTTCGGAGTGACCCTTGTGTTCCTTGAGGTTTTGGGGCGCTGTCTGCCCCTGCAGGGTGTTAGGCGCTCTATCTTGGTTGGGCAAAGATCTGCTGCCCTTTTTCCTTCTTGTTCTTGTGCAATGTCCCCTACTGGGGCCCCGGTCTCTCCAGGTGGGGAGGCTCTCTCGCAGGCCCTCCTCCCTTCTGGGTATGGCTAGGGTATCTATTCTACATTAAGAAATCTGCAGCTGGTAGTCTATCAGATGTACAAGTTACTTACCTTTGGTAATGGTGTATCTGGAAGAGACGATTCTAGCCGCAGATTCCTTCACGACCCGCCCTTCCTCCCCGTTCTGCGAGGACCCTCTGGTTGGGTTTCTGCTGTCGCCTCTTTCTGGGTGGCTTGTCTTCTGTGGGTGTCCTCTTTGTTTTCTTCTGGTCAGGCATCCCTCCAGCTGGTTTCTTTCCCGCGTGAGGGCCTACTTTTACTCTTTCCCTCTGTTGTTAGAGTTTCTGATCCCCACCGGTTTTCTTCGTTGGGGGTTCTTTTGCCTGTCCTTTGACCTCCTACTCCTTTCGGGGATTATGGCCCTCCTTGGCAATGTGGTCTGCGGATCACTTACCTACCCTTTGTCCTCCTCCTCCTTTCAGGAGGTGGGGCCATCCTTGGCGGTGTAGTCTGGGGATGGGTCGCTGTTGCTCCTCTGTTCCGGGCTTGTGGCCCTTCCCCTTGGTAGTTGTGGCTGCAGGCTCTCTTTCTGTCACGGCGCTTTCACATGCTTGTTCCTCCAGGATGGCTCTCGCCTTGGGTTGTGAGGTGGTTCCAAGGGGTGGTGCTTGCGCCTTCCTTGCGATGGCTTCGCTGCTCTGGCCTGCTGTTGTCGCCTTCAGATGCCTTGGTGCCACCTGGTGATGTTTCTTCCCTTTTGTTTCTCTCTATTTTTATTTCTTTGGTTTTTTTCGCACACTGTTCCCATGCTCTCCTAAGTTTTGTTGTGATGGCTCCGCGTTTTGACGCGGAAAAGTTCTCCAAAGCAAACTGACGTCAGCTCGCTGGGGTGGGGCTTATGTGACCTCGCTGACATACGCCCGTGGCGAACATCGGGGCGGAGTCGCGATGTGCTACCCCCCGGCGCACAGAGATGCTGAGCAAGAAAGCTTTCCGGGTCCATTTTCACGCCTGGGCATAATTCTACGTTAAGGAATCTGCGGCTAGAATCGTCTCTACCAGATACACCGTTATCGAAGGTAAGTAACTTGTACAACTAGCACATAGAACAGGACAGACCTTGATATAAATAGAAACAACACACCTCTGAGAAATACAAAACTGGTAGCTTCTCTGGTGGAATTTGGGCAAACACAGGCAATGACGTTAGAGGAAATAGCAATGGGCCCTTGAGGGTAAAGGACTACAATCGTAGTCCTGTGCATGTGATCGCTGTGGACCTATTACTATTTTTGGTTTGCAGAATCCTTTCCCTGGTCAAAACTCGGCACATGAACTAGTGGGTAGGAACCAGAATGAGCCTGCAGTACTGGTAGCGATCCCGGAATCGGATGTCACTCAAAGAGAAAGCAAGTCAGTAAAAAGTACTCAAAAATCTAGAGATGGGGTGTGTTGAGACTCTGTGTCTGAATCGATGCCCATAAATAAAGCCTGCCCTAGTCACCATGACATTATCCACAAGAGAAAGGGATGTGCAGAGCAAGTAAGTAAAAGTATACACCTTGACCTCAGTTCAGAATGGCCCCAAGCCAAGCCTTTTATGGATCTCAGAATTTAAATTGAGGGAAAACCAGGATAAATAAAATAAATGTTCTGAAACTGATGAAGGGTCTTCCGGGACTGACTCAGTCGGAGTCTCAAAATGTTTTTTCCATCAAATTCCTGCCCACCCGAGAAAAACAAACTTCGGAGCCTACCCTGTTCACATTCATCACTCCATGCCTTCAAGCTAAATAACTAGTAAACTAAGATTTATTGAAAAGATGGGGTATAAAGGAAAATTGAAGGATCAAAAGATATTCACAGCTGCCCAGAGAGATCTAAGCATATGCTCCTGGAATCTGGGGGCAGGGGGGGGTAGCCACAAAAATTGAGGATGCCCCTGATGGAATACCTAAAACAAACTTTGATGTAATCGCTGCTCAAGAGACATGGGTGTCATCCAGTATTCCACTAATTGTTTTTGTGGAATATAGAAGACCGGCACTTAAAAATAGTTCCTTTGGTAGAACAAAAGGTGTACTGTCTGTTTATGTGAACTCCAGTCTAACAGCAAAAGTCACAGTACTGGATATATGGCTACTGGCTTTACGCCTGGATGGCTGGTACCAGCAGTCTGAGTATCCCTTGATATTAGAAAATATCTATGTCAACCCACAATATTAATCTGGTGGGGATAAACTATCTGAACATCTATTGGAACGTATAGGACTATGCATGACTATGAACCTGTTAATTACAGGAGACTTTAATTTAAAGTACTCCAGCTCCCAGAAGAGGACCAGGATGCCATGCAGGGTTATGTTCATAATGCCCTGCCACCCCAAAATGTTCCTTCCTACAGGCGACAAGATAAAATCGGAAAGAAACTGCTGGGAGCCCGCGACCTGGCACGCTTAACGTTAAATGGCAGTGTTGTGTAGTTCCTATATATCCTATACAGGATCTGCACGTTTGGATAGCTGTTAGACCTGGCACCATTGGCGTGGGTCTCCCTTCCATTTTTCGCTGTTGTCTACTCTGTTTTTGCTGGTATTCCATGCTCTGGGCGCTGTGCCACTGCCATTCAGTGCCACAGCGCTAATGCTCCCTGTGTAAATATGACATGTGAATTGGTATATCCATGATTGGCTTATTTGGTCTGCCTGTTAGTTCCAAGTAGCGTGGCCTGTGTGTGCCCAGGGCTGGTAAACCAAATGCTGCTGGTGGGCCTGCAGCGCTGGTTTGGGCCACCCACAGAAGCAGCTTGTAAAGTGTGTCTCAGACCTGCCACTGCATAGTCTGTGCTGTCCAGACCTGCCATCTTGGCTGAGAAGTGCACCCACTTCCCAGCCCCTGAACCTTCCCTTCGCATCATGTAAGCCACCCCATGGTAGGGTGCATTGTATGTGTAAGGTAGGACATGCCTTGGTGTGTGTAGCATGTCCTGGTAGTGTATTACACCCAATTTTGTTTTTCACTACTGTAAGGCTACCTGTTCTCCATAGGCCAGAATGGGCAGTTTGACTATTACATTCTATAGTCCTAACTGACCCAAGGAACATGGTAGAAAAACAAATTTAGTATGCCTGAGCTCAGAATATTAAAATACATCTTTTAGTGAAGTTTATTTTTATATTCTGTGTTTGAAACTACCACTTTTAGAAAGTAGGTATTTTCTTGCCTAAGCCTTCCAGTGTGCTCTGCTGTTATCTGTATTGGCTGTCTGGTTTTGGAGGGACAGGGCAGGCTGAGTCAGACCTGGGTTAAATAGAGAGATCTGCATTGGAGTATGGGGAGGGGTAGCTCCTTGACCTGAATAGGGCTGTGCCCGGCAAGGTGAATGCATTGTGCTTCTGATGGCAGACCCCCTCTTTCTGAAAGGAAGGATGCAGCCTGTTAAACAAAGTGCTCCAGGACTGGCCAGAACTGGTTCCGGCTGGGTTCAGTGACTTGTAGCTTCTGAGAACAAAGACTTTTGGGGTATAAATATCTGTGCTGAAACCCCTACAATTTGTATTGCTCCTGGACAACAACAAGAACCTCTGTAACTGAAGGAATCTGCAGGAGGTGACTGTCCTTGTGCTTGTGTGCTGTTTCTTGTATTGGCCTGCAGTAGTTTTCACTGGACTTGGAAGAGGAAAAGGACTTTGAAGAGAAGTTTATTTCAACTTGCTAAAGCAATCACCCAAGGGCTAGAAGAGAGCTAGCCTCCTGCTGGAGTCTCAGGCACATCAAACTCCACCACCAGCCTCCTGTTTCCTCCCAGCGAGGATTTCTATCTGCAGGTGAGGCTCCTGTGAGTTCCAGGGCCTCTAGTTCTACTACAGAGAAAAGAGTGCTGAAAATCGTCGCTAACGCCCGTTTGCGAGCCGCCGCTGCTGAAAAGCGTATGAAAAATCATCACGCTGCTGCTGCTGAGTGCTCGCTACCGGAGATCATCGCATCACACGTTTGCGGGCCGCCAAATGCACGCTAACCCGAAGGTCATCGCATCGCACAGTTGCGGGCTGCCAACTGCTCGCTAACCCAAAGATTATCGCATTGCATGTTTGCGGGCCTCCCAGTGCTCGCTAACCAAAGATCATCGCGTCGAGTTCATCGCTTCACGACATCGCAGCGCGGACGCCGGGCGTCTGCCATTTTTATCGCATCGCATCCGGATTGTCGCTCCCTCGCGGAGCGCCATTTCTTCTGATCACAACAGGGTCGCACACGCAACAGGCTCGGCACATCATCCTCCCTTGCGGCAAGGATTTCAACGCATCGCCGGCTTAGCGTGGAGAAGTTTGTCGCTTTGTCCCACACTCTGCTGCAGATCAGCGCATCATCCTCCCTTGCGGCAAGGATTCAACGCATCGCTGGTCTCGCGTGAGGAAAATCATCGCTACAGCTCCTTTGCGACATTTTGGTTGTTTTGCTACAGAATCCTGGTACTTTGTAAGTAAAAGGGTCGCAGAGACCACTGCTTTGAACTGAACTCCTCTTTGCACACTTTGAACTATTTTTGCAGCATTTCAAGAGTAAACCTATTTATATAGTATTGTGGCTTTTTACCGTTATTGGTCTTGTGTTAAGTCTATATATAAAGATACTTATTTTTTATAACTCCTTGGGTGATGTCCCTTTGTAGTGTTCTTCACTGTTACTGTGTATGGTCATAAATGCTTCACACGCTGCCTCTGAGATAAGCCTAGCTGCTCGTGCTACGTTACCACAGGGTTGAGCAGGGGTTATCAAAGGGTGTAGCCCGCTTACTCTGACTTAGGAAGAAGGGTCTCTACTTGGACAGTGGCCAGCCGTTGCCAACTAGATACCCCCATTTAACAATAACATAAACTGTGGGATTGGTGGCAGACTGGTTCCGGGCACCCCCACCGTATATGTTAGCTTGTTTGCGTTAGCTAGCTCACAGTGCCATTAGAGTCTCCTCTTAACGGGAAGATAATACTTTCTGGCAACCTCAGAACATGACAACTCTGATCCCTCAGGATCATGTAAACAATTTACTACTTTTCGCTCGTGCTCACTTCGTTTGTCTCAGAGTTACACAGAATAAACAGTCTGGGCGTTTCAATAAGGATTTATCAAACAGTTGTTATTCTAGTTTAGAATAGATTTGTTGTAACAACCATTAGACAGTAGCAGAGATAGATAATGAATACTATGAAAGTAAAGGGATGGTACAGTTCTACCATCTTGCAGTAATCATGAATATATACAAGTACATAAAACACATGATAAAAAAAGTGTGTACTCCTACGATGCCTCCCTAACTAGATGTACCTAGCATCAGTCACGTCTTGCTTAGACACTCAGAGGAGACCGTGACTTGCCAGCTGACACACTGACCAGAGACGCTGAGGTTCCTGCATGCAGACGCTCCAGCTAGCAGTGGTCTAACATCCCTCACGGGGATTCTTGGCATACGGCATACCGTATGCCAAGAATCCCTCCAAGGAATATTGGACCCCGTCCTGGTCTGGAGTTGGACACCCCGTGAGGGATGTTAGACCACTGCTAGCTGGAGCGTCTGCATGCAGGACCCTCAGCGTCTCTGGTCAGTGTATCAGCTGGCAAGTCACGGTCTCCTCTGAGTGTCTAAGCAAGACGTGATGTATATATGCCCACAGGTCTCCCCAGGGGTCCTATCTTGCTGTGTTACTATGTCGGCCTTAAGGATGACGTCGGGCTTGAACTTTAACATAGATATTATACAGGAGATGTGAGTCCTGCTGTGCTTCCAAGAAGCCTCATGCATAATGTATGAGTATCGAACCAGGGAAAAACCTGCGTTCTGAATGCAGTGTCGTATCTAGGTAAAAGGTCAGTCCCTATGAACCGTTATGTATGAAATGTAGGGAAGGATATAGGTGAAAGGTTGCAGTTTTTACCTGCGCCTATATGGAATATAACAGCAGACTGCCAAATGACTCCACCAAAATGGACCAGATCTTCGGAAAAGACTCTTTCTCATTTGGAATATACCATGGGAAATGATTGCTTATACAGTCAAATTATAGACTTTAAAATTGACTTACGCCCTGAGAGTGACCTTCAGCCTCAAAATATCTGGCTTCGAGCCAAATTGACCTGGCTGTGGCGCTTCACTCAGAGACAGCCCCCTGGGCACAGTGAAGGCCCGCTGGAAAGCGGGATAATCTCAGTTCAAACGAAGATTCAAAGAAGGATAATCCAATTTGATTTATTCAAGAAATTATGTTTGGAATTTATTCATTCTCCTAAGCAAGTAGATGTATTAGCATATGTTTTATTTACATCCAAATATACGTTTTTCCCTTTGCATTTCGGGCCGGTCGCCCTTTGTCAGGGGAAGTATCTGTGAAAACATATAGCGTATAATGCCTCAATGGTCACCAACTAAAAAGGATCATGCCCATACACCGTTGTGTCTGTTTGTAATCTTTCTCTATATGCATGCCAATGGTGGTGGAACATGATATATATACCTTAGTTCATGAGTGTTAAAATAATAGTGGCCGAATATGAAACGATGAGGCGAACGAGGATTGTTAAACAATAATATAACACGTGATACGATGTGTGAGTGTACTCGCGTTAATATTGTGACTCCGTGCTGTTGTCAGCGTTAGAACAGAATAGAATAAGACGATGAAAAACAGCATGCACACGTGAGTTAAAATTGAAGGACTGGCAGGTATCTGTGTCCCGTGTTTACTGTCCGAGACGGGTAAGGGTAAGATTCTTCTAACTCTCAGCAACTGTGAGTACGGAAGCTAATTTTTTTATGGAATCTGACGGAAACTGTGATAGTGTAAAAGATTATTGCGATCGGTGGTTTTTCTGAAAATGTTGGTCTCAAGGGTGTTTCCAGATCGGGTGATGAGAACGTCTAAGAATGCAATTGAATGTGCATAAAATTTGTAGGTAAATTGTATTCTGTCATTTATTGTGTTGAGGTTAATCAATGCGGCTGATAGACTTTCACGTGACCCTCTCCATATTACGAATATATCGTTAATGTATCTGAGAAATTATGGCGTGTGTTTTCCATGTAACATTTATGATGATGTTCTCTTCAAAATTCTTCATGAATATATTCGCATACTAAGGAGTGGCACAATTGCCCATTGATGTTCCGGACAGTTGAAGGTAGTACTGACTTTCCCACCTAAAGTAACTCTGATACAGAGTAAAGTGAAGTAGCTCCATTAAGAAAACTTGAAAATCTGGATTGGACATGTGGGCTAGGATCAAGGTTGGGGACGGTAGCCACCTGTCCAGTGAAAGGAGAACATCAGTTGGCCTGAAATGGGGGGGGGGGGTACTGGTACCACTCTTGTTTAACCTGTTCATCGCAGATCTCTCTCCAGCTTTCGATGAGGTGGTGTCCCATGGCTTGTGCTTAGGTGGGCTGCCCCTGTCAAATATTCTTCACGCTGATGACCTGCTTCTATTGAGTAACATGCGTGTTGGACTGCAAAGATTGATTAATCGGCTTTCTGAATACACTGATATCATTCTGCTTGAGATTAATCTCAAAAAGACAAAGGTAATCTTTCTAATTCGGTGTATCATGAAGCAGGGCAAATGGCTTTTAAAAGGGTCCCGAATAGATGAGACATATACATATCTGGGTGTTAGGTTTGATTTAAGGGCAGCTTATGCTCCACAAAAGGAAGCTATTAAACTAAAGCAACAGCCCTAAAATTTGCCTTCCAAACTCTAGCCAAAAGTCTGTGGGGGCCATAATCTCAAGCCACTAATCACGGCTATGAAATCAAAAGTGTCCTCGATGTTCTCATATGGAAGCGAGATAGGCCATGATGCAAACATCTTGAAAAAAAAGTACAATCTAGACTTATAAACACCTTTCTTGTCTCCCGAGGTCGGAATTGCCAGCTCACATTAGACATGAATTTTCCTTGGAATAGCAATGCTTAGTCAAGCAGAGGACCTCTACAAAATGTTGCTACAAAATGAGGAATGCCCCCAAAGACACTCTGGCATTCTACGCATGGTTTGAAATAAATCTGTAAAGAGGAAAATATTGTTATAAAAAGTATCTCCAGGATTAAATTGAAAGTCTGGGCCTTGGTGAGCTATGGCAATTGGATATAAGCAAGGAAGATTCGAAAAAACCTAAATAAATGTAGTTGATTGAAAAGTCGGCTAGAGGACCAAAGTACCTTGGCCAAGTGAGCAGATGGATGGCTGGTGATAAATACATATGAGGCACAAAAGGAGGAGCCGTATTTCGTGGCCGCATACTCTGCCAAAATTAAGAGCAAGTTTATGGCAATGAGATTTGGCATGCTACCTGATCTGGATTATATACCTAAATGGCAGTTTAAGAGTCAGTAAGAGAATTAGAGCTGTCGACTGTGCCATGGGGCTAAAGAATCATTGTTACATGTCATTTTTGTATTTGCCTGCACTTACTCATCCACCGAAGGGCTCTGTTACGCAATGAATTAATTTCCCTAGTGTGAGAGGCTAGCCTGGTATATGATGTTCACTAATGTAAGTGGGCACCTTGCCCAGGCCAGACAACCCTTATGGTGATTAAAGAGGTCTTAGACAATCTTAGAATGCTCGCTAAATAGTAGCTGTGGAGAGCAGCATTCAGGCTTAGTCAAGAAGCAGTGTAAAGGAGCTTGTTATACCAGAATGCAATGTTATAGTATAGAGTAAGTGAAAAGAACCACCCAAAGTATTTATAAAAATATGTATTTATTATATAATACTCTAGAATGTTCAAGTATCTCCAACATGAAGATAAAGACAATGCACACAATACTTCAGCAAAGAAACACAGTAAATAGCACAAAATACACAGTGGCCCCTGGGGGGGTGGGGGAGGGGGGGTGGGAGGGGACCAAACCATATACTAAGAAAGTCGTATAAGAACCACGACTCGAGTCAGTAGAATTGCTGGGGACCCACAAAACCACCCAAGGTAAGTAGATAGGGACCCCACGGAGAGCGTGTGCAGTGTGGAAACACGACCGCGTGCTCCATACAAATCTATGTGCAAGTTGCGGTTGGATTTTCAAAGATTAAGGACCCTTCCCAGTGGACCCTAAAGAAACCCTGTGGAAGACAGAAGGTTGGAGAGCCACCCCACCCATGGATACCCTATGGGGAAGCAAGCTGCATACGTGTGAAGTGGTGTCAGATACCACAGTCGTACCCAATTGAGGACTTCAGGAAGAGGAGAAAGTGTCCGTGGGAATCCAAGCGTGGATTCTTGAAGAGGAGTACCTGCAAGCAGAGGGGACAGAGTCTATGTCACTCGGGAGTGACCAGGAGACTTGGAAGACGAATGCCTTCCGATGTTGGGTGCTTCAGGAAAGATGACGACCTTGATTTGCAGCTGTGAGGACCAGGCGACGCTGAGGAAGACCAGGGCCCAAATACAAGTTGTCCCACAAAAGATGTCAAGTGCTGAGGGGTCGGTGTCAGGCGGGAGCACCAGCAAGCCTTGGCAAATGCAGCCCATGCAGGAAGTCAAAAATGTGCACGGTTGGGACCAGCAAGGTCCAGTACTCACCACAAGCAGGGGAGTCAGAGCAGGCCCAAAGCCAATCAGGGGAGCCCAAGAGAAACAAAGGTGACCCTCAATTGAACCTACCGGCCGGAGGCACAGCAGTCGCAAGAGGACCTCGAGCAGCTCACCAAATGAGCAGGCCACGGTGCCCATGTGGTGGTGTGGCTGAAGATCTTGGTGGAGGAAGTTGCCCGAGGTTGCAGCTACTTGGAGCCCAATGCACTTTTTGCAATGTTGCCAACAAGCCTTTGCACTTGCAAAAGACCACGGTGCACAGGTGTTCGGTTATTGCAGCCCCCACGAGGGATACTGGCCTCAAACTGTGAGCGGACAGCTCAGGTCTTGAAAGAAGTGGAAAACTACCGCCTGTGTTGTTGAACCCTTCGGAGTCCGCAGGGGCTTGGGATCAGCAGACTGGTCAGCAGTGTTGAGGTGCCTGTGAATGCAGGTAAGTGACTCCTTCACTTCAAGGGAGATTCCTTCAGGTGTCTTTGATGCACCACAGTCCTTGGAGGGTTTCTGTATGAAGCACAGACACAGACGATGCAGCCGACAAGCAGGGAGACTAAGTCAGGCCCTTATGAAGTCCAGCAAAGTCCAGAGTGTCCAGACGGTAGAAGTGCAGTGGTGTCTGATCTGAATCTTATCCCACGACGAATCTAGGGACCTACACCCATTTAAGCCCTTAAGTACCCTGGGGAAAGGGTTGAGAATATTCAGGGGACCCTCCCAGGGGAGGGTCTTGACAGGGGAGAGGTCACTCCCATGACCTTTGTCCAGTTTCTCGCCAGAGCGGGTGCCAACGGCTCTCAGAACTGGTTTGAACTGGACTATGCACAGGGACACCAAATGTGCCCCTCATGCAGACTTTCAGGTGCTGGCAAGCGCACCCACCGGGTCCCAATACACTAAATCCTGTCTGGGAGGTGGTCACACCTCCCTGTGACAGGATGCCTATTGTTCCACCTTCCTCTACTCGAGCTTGGCTTGGCAGCAGGAGGGCAGAAATGTGTCTCTGGTCAGCAGCAACCATTTTGTGCTGTCTGGGACTAGAAGGTTGGCACCGGGAACACTGAGAGCCTACCGGAGGGCTCTTCCAGTGCTTGGAATCATACCTCCCATACTGTTAACGGTGTGAGGGTATGATTCCAATATGTTTGATACCAAACATGATAGGATTCGTTGCAGTCGTTTTCGAGATGGTCATCGTGTAATTACGCGGTGCCCCTCTATATGGTATATGGCTGCTTCACTGACCCGGGAGAATGCACTGTGTAGGCTGCAGGGGTGTCCTGCTCATGCAGGGGCACCTTCTCACTTAGAACCAAGCACCCTGCCTTCAAGATTGCAAAGGCCTGCTATAGGGGTGACTTATAGGTTGTAAGTGCAGTGACCCTTAGATATAGTAAACCTATACCTTTAGTAAGTGGTGCAAGCACCAACTTACACAGGCTGCAATAGCAGGCCTGTAGTTCCATTATGAAGGGTCTCTCATGGGTGGCACAATACATGCTGCATGGGAGGCCACTGGGGTACCTATGCCCTGGGTACATGGGTACCATATACTAGGGACTAACAAGGGTACCCCAGTATCCAATCGGGGATGTACCTAAATACTGAACAAACCAATTTAGGGAGAAAGCAGATAGACTGGGTCCTGATTTGCAGGATCCCAGTCAGACTAGTCAAAAACAGCATCACATTGAGCAAAAAGTGGGGGTAACCATATAAGTAGATCCTACTTTCCTACACCTGGGAAAAAGAATTTGCAGGTCAGCGGTTTTAGAATCTTTAAAATCGTGAAATCTAATGTTGAACTTTCGACTGGTGCAATTATTTGACATTTTCTAGAGCCTGATCTGGGCAAAAGTACCTCTTGAGCAGGGTTGAATAGCCAGGAAGTGGTGCAGGTTTGCCAGCTGGGCTGCTCGAGGGCACATCATGTATAAGACTGGGAGACGTTTGGTGCCATCTATACCAGTTGGAGAGGTCATAAGAGCCCTAGCAGGGTACCAAAACAATGAAATAATGGGCTGAAGCATCATTACACCTGATTTTGCTACCTGGGGTATTAACACTGTTCCACTGCACTTTGCACCTTATTGCTCTTTTTTTTAATATTCTGGATCTATGTCCTCACCCCACCACACATTATAGCCTTTTATCATTCTAGTTTTTAATTGTGCTTCATCCTGATTAAAGGGGGGCAAGAGTTTCCTTTTTAGACTAGAGATTGGGTATTATTTTGTACTTTTTGAAGGTGCTTATATGTGACGTACTGTACTGTGCACTTAATTATTCAATGCCCTGTTAGTATTGTGGTACACAATTTGAAATCTGTTGCAACATCTGGTGTCTTGTAGTTTCCGCCCTATGCGAGGAACTGCGCGTTTGTGGACGGCATAACTGTTGGGACGGAGCCAGACTGATTCTGTGTACCCTTTCAGGATATGTTGTCCTAAAGGCCAGCTAGCTAAACCTGGGCGGTTAGCAAATGCTTCTGACAAACACTGAACATGACAACCCTGATCCCCCCCAGGAATTGTGATAACAGATCTAGAATCCTTTTGCTCAGTCACTCGTCCTCTCTTATTTTCAGAAAAATATACAAGGAGTCCACAGATGGACGTTTTCAATGTTTATTTAACCAACATGATTCTTGTATAGAACTAATGTGCTGCAATGATCAATAGACTGAAGCAGATGAAAGTTATTAGAAGTACCAAGACAGTGAACAAAATAAAAAGTTCCACCATTGTTGTAATACAGTGTATATATGCAGGCATATAAAGCAATTTAAAAATCTGGTGTACTCCTACTATGCGTTCCCTAACCTAAGTGTCAAGGGCGTGTGTGTATCTGTTCTGCCAGAATCCCCATACTGGATGATCCAACCCCGGTTACCTGAAGGGAAAGAATGTAAGTCCCGGTCTTAGTCACGAGCTGGACACCCTTGCGGGGATATTAGCAAGCTGCTGGGCCGATGCTTCAGCGTGTAGAGACCTCGCCAATGGCAGCCAAGCACTCCTCTGACTAAACTCGGAAATGCTTGTTTATTTATAATGAAAAGCATCCTTGCGAGTCCTGTGCAAGCCAGCATTGTTATGGTCTATAGATAGTCATGTAGCCCCGTGGATGAAAAATAGAACGAAATTGGCACAATGTATGTCAAGGTCTTGTACATGGTGTTTAAGGAGTCTTCATAATGTTGAGTGAAGCGAATCTGTAACCAAAGCAGTTAGTGAAACTAATCCAACATTGCTATGCATGCAAATGTGTGTAAAAGGTTATTGTGTGAAAGGGAAGTCAATGTAATCAGCATGTTCACAGTAAAAGATGGCAAAGTTTTTACAATGGCCTCACTAAGACACACAACACCTACTTCTCAGACAAAGGGACAACCAATAAGCTATCTAAACAAGCATTTACAATGCAACGGTCTCGGCATTGTTAAAGTTAGAGCTATTGGCATTGCTCATGACAATGCAGTTTCTTTAAATGTTTTACAAACAAAAACATAAACAAAAATAATGTCATGAGCAATGCCAATAGCTCTAACTTTACCAATGCCGAGACCATTGCATTGTAAATGCTTACAACTGCCACACGCCACCAGACTCGTGGATTACAAGAGAGGAGCTCCGTCATAGAACCGCGGCCAGTGTTGCCAGATGCCCCCGTGAAGCCTTTGCCCTGCTAATGTGCCAGACTTAGCACTTTATACGTAATGTTAGTAGCTCCGTATCTGCCCCGCTGCATGAGCACAAGGCCCCTTTCAAACCAGATAAAAGTATGGGGAGGGGGCTTAGAAATGGCGTGCCAGTCTCCCCGTGGCACAATACAGCGAACCCACCACTCTCTGTGATTACAGCAGATTATGGCCGGCGCACAGCAGTCCGTTAGGGCAGTTCACGCCTGTCGCAGCTCAGGGGCGAGAGGAGGGGCTATTTCCTTCCCTTTACGTGATTGGAGTGTGCATTCTGGCATTGCGTAATGTCAGCGGTATGTTTGGCGCTACAAAAACAGTCAATACATTCATACATGAACAGATGTTATCAACAAAAATAAACGAGGATTTGGTTTCTGTAGACTGTAGGGGGGGCATGAGGAGACCAGGGGTTAAAAGTGAACACCTTTAACTGCCCCCTGCCCCCACCACTCAGAAGCAGGAACAGAGAACCCCTGTCCGAGCGTTCCATGAACAGGGGCCATCGGTGCAGAGCGGGTTGTGCTTCATGGCAGGCGCAAGGAGAGGGGGTGCGTCGGTCTCCGTTGAGGCTGCAGCCCCGGTCTCCGGCCTCATCCACCACCGCTGCCGCCCGCAATGCAGCCACCTCCGCTAGGACTTGGTGCAGCTTGCAGTCTGTCCCCTTCTGGACTGTCCTCTGTTACTCTCTACCATTCACCCCCCATTGCTTTCCCTGGCTGGCAATTTTGCATCTTAAAAGACATGTGTGCTTGTGCCCCCTCTCCCACATATCAAGCTCAAACTCGAGGGGGATGGGGTGAGGCAGCGCCCGTCCAACTAAAACGTCCTGTGCGGGATCCCTCCCTGCAGATCCCGGAGAGACCAGCCAGTCCGAGAGGAAATCTGCCTGCAGAGCCGGGAGGAGGAGGCGATTCTCCAAAAGCAGTTAATTGGTGTTTATTCGCTGCTGAAAGCATCGACTCTCCAAGAAGCTGCCTGCATGTTCACCGACGCCGTTGTAAATAGGCAGTCACCAATGTGTTTCCTTAGCAGTCCCCTCCCACCCCTCATCCATCATTACCACCAATCATCTCATGCCACCCTGTCCCACTCAGAGACTTACGGGGGGGGGGGCGCAAAACAGGACAGAGAACGGCAAAAACCAGCATGGCTTATAAACATTCAACGCCACACCCCATCTGGGTAAAACAGGTTTCACATTGAAAATGTGGCATGGGTCGTTTCCTTGTTGTTTTATAGGGCGGTGTTCACTGTATTTTTGTGGTAACCATGGAAACACCACGGGAGCCCAAGCTGCATGAGACACACGGGTGAAACCTGTAATGAGAACATTCTAGTCTCTTTCAGGCACTCCGACGTAAAGCAATAATGCATTCAAGAAATAAGCAAAGTGATAAAGGTACAACTTCCCGCCTTAAACTCGCCTCCCCTCCCCCTTTACGATACACACGCATTAAATGTGAAACAAGTTCCCCATGTCTAGGTTTGTGCACAAACAGGGGTAAGCTTCTGTCAGTAAACGTCTGCTCGGTCTGACAGCTATCAATGACCCAACGCAACAACAAGTAAAGATCTGTTGAATCGACCACGTTAACAAGACGGAAACTTCTGTTGAAGGATGCTACGTACCTTGTGTCTGCCAGACCTTGACATGTGTACTTTAGAATGTACCACAGACTGAATGGGAGAAAGGCGGCACAGCCACTGAAACTGCAACTACTTTGTGGGAGCTGTACATCAGCCAGCACTGAAACGAAATCCTGACTCCACCCTCAGGAGAGGGCTCAGAAAAAAAAAGTTGTCCTCGCCCGGCGTCTCCCCACCACTGCATGTCACTTCCTTCCAAAGCTGTGATTAAGCACTGAAGGGAGGGTGGGTGTAACCGCTGCTGATGTAATGCATTGCCACTCGTTCACCCCTCCCCAGTAAAGTAAGACGTGGAGGAACTGTAAACCGTTTTTATTTACGTTCTGAAAACTAGAAAGACTGCCTGGAGCCTACGACGCTTTTGTGATTAGTATGTTTTATTGTTGTTGTTTTTTTACTATTTGCCGCCGTCGCCTGGTTCGAGTTCTTCCTGTTCTTGGCAGTAAGAACACACGCTCTCTTATAACCGTGGCGAGATTAAGAGCAGGTCAGAGATGCGGGAGAGGCAAGCACACCACCGCCTTTCTCCGAGTCAGAGCAGAGATGCCTCGGAGAAACGCAGCGTCCTTTTCGGATTCAGGGGCGTGTTTTGCTGTTGTCTCCTCCGTGAGACTTCTCGCAAAAAACACGCCCCCCGATCCGAAAAGGACGGGGCCTAATCGGAGTGACTGACCTCTTCTCCAGTGGCTGGCCAGCATTTACGAGGCCAGCCAATGGAGAACAGGGGAGAAGAGGGGCGGGTTCAAGCCCCTCTTCTCCAAGTCATTAAATCTCCGACTTCCGGTTCTGCCTTTCGGCAGACCGGTAGTCCTCGACCTAAAAATATAAAAGCTCAGTAAAGATAGCAGAGTTTTTACATGGGCCTGACTTAGACACATAACACCTTCTCCTCAGACAAAACGAGCTACAAAATAGAAAAGCTCTATAAAATAGTGGCATATAAAAAGTTCAGATACAAAATCTATCTAAAACTAATGCCTTATTTATCTTGGGATCAGAAGGCTGATACGCCTACTGAGACTTAATTTGATGCCTCTAAGAGAAGTTACTGGTATCTGGGATAAGATACCCAACGAGAAGAGAATTTGCAAAATGTGCCAGTTACAAATCTAAGATCTAAATCATGTTTTATTTGTATGTACAAAGCTGCAAAGTGTTCTTAAAGTCATTTTTTATCAAATTTAATATTCACTCTGCCCAGGAGGCCTGATTTTTGGTTCTGTCTCCTTTGAATGAAATGGTTTGTTATAAGATATGTCAATATATTTGTTGGTTGGATATTTGATTGATTCATGTATTTATTGCACTATTTGCACATTATACAGTACGCTTGATATAAGAATTCCCCTTAGGAGGCAGCGATGTATAAAGGAAGACTTTTGTATTGTATGTAAAGTTTGTCTCTTTTAATCTGTTGGTCTGTTTTTGTGGACCTCCGTTGGAGTTCCCATAACAAAATAAATAAATAAATAAAATAAAAATACTGCTTATAATGCAATCATGCAATTTGAAGTTCGAAGCACACGGAAAGCTAATTGCTAAAAAATGTAAAACATAAAAGTTAATAAAATCGAGTTAAAATCACTTTTGGTCAAAAGTAAGAGATACCACCTAACGGAATAGCCAGTTTTTTCTGGGCCCAAGTACAAGCTCATTCAGTAAGAAGCCAATAGTCGAGTCTCGCCCAGCTATAATGTACTGTTGATGAATGAGTGCTTTCTTGTATAGTGGGATTACGCACTCTACAGATGTCATACACTCGAAACTCAGACATACAATTCAACATAGTTGCTACACCGTGGGGGTGATGTTCCACCATATGTTGATATCTATCTTGTGTTTCGTCCAATGCCATATTTAAGTCCCCGCCTCATATTAGATCCATGACGGGCAGGTCCTGGATTTTGGATCTCAAGTGCTCTATAAAATCAGGGTCGTCTATGTTTGGTGCGTAGACATTGATGAGGCCTACTTTCGTGCCTCTCAGTATCCCTGTAACAATGACACATCTCCCTTGAGGGTCAGTAAACGTGTGATCCAGTATGAATTGCGTCCCATTTTTTATGAGGATCATCACCCCACGGGCATATGATGAATAGGATGATACCACCAGCTCGGCCCACCTTGTACCGAATTTGTCCGCTTTCTGGTGTAGTAGGTGCGTCTCTTGAAGAAATGCTACATCTGTGTGGTGTCTATCCAGGTATGCGAACACCTGTCTAATTTTCCTGGGATTATTCAATCCCCTCACATTCCAGGTCATTAATTTCAGAGGTGTGACTTTAGTTATAGTTGACAGTTACATATCTATAAGTGAACCAGATAAGAAACAAGATGTCATCATTGTTCTTAATTGGCAGAACAACTGTGTGTGCTATAATCCAGAATGCATTACACATACACATACATGCATAGGAATCTAATTTGCAGAAAACCTTCATTTTACCTTTCTCCCTTCCCCCGCCCACTTCGCCATCCCAATCATGGTGAAGACAACCCCAGTCAACTAACGAAAAAAGGAAAAAATAAACAATCCTTATCAACCCCAAATTATCCCCTAGTAGTGGAGATAAATTTGTAGTATACACAAGGGTGGCGGAAACTGCCAGCCATGAACCCCAATGACAAGCACTGGGTGATCAAGTCTACCGTCATAGGGTATCCTATGTGGTTATTGTGTGAACTATAACCAAATATCTACAACATATCATTCGTTTGAGATACAGTCCAGCCAATTGCAGAAATAACAGAATCAGCCCTGTCTCACCTTCGTATAACAGTACACTCAAAGATACAAGTCATGGTACATTTTTAGCAGTAGTTGTAAAACGTATCTGTGTTCCTAGGCGAGTTCTGCGAGAGTCTTTAAATCCGTGCCAGATAAAACATCACACAACCGTTCATGGCGAAGATGTCTTATTCCACATCTGAAGTGTTCTCCTGCTCGGCTTGTGTCCCTCTCAGGGATTTCCGTCTAATAGATTGTGGGTGTGTGAGCTGCAGATATTTAAGCACTTCCTTGGGTTCATTAAAGATCTTGCTTTTCCCATTGTCTGTAAAGCTTAAGTGGGCTGGGTATATCATAGCATATGGAATATTATGTTCGCGGAGTCTCTTTTTTGCATCCAGAAATTTCTTCCTTGCTTCTTGGACCTTGGAGGTGAAGTCTGGATATATAGAGATTGTCATTCCTTCATGGTTCAGCGTTCCCAGCTCCCTGGCTTTGCGCAGCGCCGCATCTCTGTCTCTATAGTTGAGTATTTTGGCAATGATAGGGCGTGGCCTTTCTCCCGCTGGCGGCTGCGGCGCCAGAGATCTGTGTGCTCTCTCCACAATAAATATTTCTGAAAAAGTGTCTCTTCCAAGAAGAGTGTTAAAAGTGTCTCAACATAGTGTTCCATATTTCCAGTTCGTGTTGACTCCACTATTTCCATCAGGCGCAGATTATTACGGCGCAAGCGCTCCTCCAAACCTTCCGTCTTTGCGGTTAGAGCAGTTATTATTTTGTCCATTTTGTCTTGCTTTAGATCTAATTGGTTTTGAGCATCTTCCGCGTCTGATATACGGTGTTCTGCCATATCAATACGCTCAGTGTGTTTATCCAGTCGTTCTGACCTACGATCAACTCGGTATGTCAGGGTGTCTATTTTGCCATCAATATTGGACAATGTTTTTTTTTTTTTTTTTTTTTTTTTGAAAACCTTTATTTCGAAATTCAGGACACAGCTATTCAGCCGACAGCCCGAAGGTTCGGCAGCATTGCAAGTTAGATACAGTAATGCGTCCCAGGTACAGTACGAAGAGTAATGCAAAGGTCCAATTTTTAAATAAACACAGAAAAAACACACAACAAACCCCAAATATTGGACAATGTTGACTGGATCGCAGTGAACATCACTTGAAAGTCCACTGGCACATCTCTGCCATTTTTCTGGAGTTTTCAAATCGTAATTTAGGCTGATTTTTATCAGGTTTCCCCATGACTGTGGAGAGCAGGAAGTGACTCTTTGGGTCGTTGTGCCTCAGCTAGGGTCTCAGTAGGATGACTGAGCAGGTTGCGTGTTCCTTGTTGTTGTAGAAGTACTCCGGTACTGCAGTACGTTGATTCGGTATCCCTTTAAGTAGCTCCAGTCACCCATGGAGGCCTTCTGAGCAATGGAAAGGATCGCTGTGGGTTTGTCACAATCCACAAGAAATTAGAGAGGTAGGACCAGCAGCCGACCCAACACAGTGCACTCTGATGTCACTACCCCGCCGCACAGGCGTATGCTCCTCTGTAGTTGTTGCGGCGAGCACGCCACCACCCACACCAGCGAAGCGTAGAACAGTCAATAGCTGTGGTGGGGTGGTTGGTTGTAAGTAGTGTTCCTTTATGTGCTCAACAGATGGAGGCCCCCGGGGGAAGTAAGACCAGCGGTCTAGTCTTCCCCCGGGGAGTTCGCGCAAAAGGAAGGACAGGGGAGGAAGGGGTGGGATAAGGGGTGGGGTCGCAGGTAGGGTTAAAAGGGGCAGGAAGAGGAAGTCCTTCCTCTTCCATTCCCCAGCGCCTCAGGGAGGGATAGTTAGTGGACCGTTGGTGCGCGGAGCGGGGCTGTGGAGCGTTGGAGGATCGGCGGGGGCGTGTTCTCGCGTCGGGAGCGGCGCGTGTGGTGAGTTGACGAGCGGGTCTCCGGGCGGCCTCGTTTGGCGACGTTTGGCGGCCTGTGGGTGTCGGGTGGAGTCGGCGGGGGCGGAGCGGCGGTTAGCGCGGGGAACGAGCGCGATGGACTTGGGAGGGGGTCAGACGCCGGATGAGGCGGCGGTGCGGGCGGCGCTACAGCTGTTGGGGCGTGCGGGGAGGGCGGACCTTCTGCGGCCGGGTGTGTTGGAGCAGGCGTGGGTGGGAATGTCCAGGACTCCGCGTTCGGCGTCCGCGGGGGTTGCGGCGGCCGTTGTTGCCTGCATGGAGGAACCGCCTCCCAAGAAACACGCGGTGGGCGCGCGAGGGGGGGGCAAGAAGGCAGGGCCTGGGGGGAAGCCAGGGGATAGGCGTCTGAGCCTCCCGGCGCTGGGTTCGTCCGCTGAGGTGCCTGTGGGGGGGGGCGGGGGGGCTGTTGAGGGCAAGGGTGGGGCTGCGGAGGCGCGGTTGGTCCGGGGGGGGGCGGGGGCTGGGGGCAGCGGGGGGGCCTCGTTCCTGGTTGACTATAGTGAGGACAGCGACTTGGAGGAGGACGCAGAGGAGCGGGTTGGGGATGATTTCTCCCTGTATCTTTCGGGGTGTGAGTCCGCGGGGGGCGAGGGCGGTGGGTGGGGGGACCAGGGGCCGGACGTGGGGGGTGGGGGCAAGGGGAAGGGTGGGGGGCGGGGGGGTAAAGGCAAGGGCCCGGCGAAGGCTGTGGGGGGCCGGGGGACGGGGCTTGTGACGCCTGGCCCCTCTGGGGGTGCAGGCCGCGGTCGTGGGGCGCGGGCCGCGGGGGAGGGCCGGTGGGACGACCGTTGGGCCGAGATGTCTTTAGAGGAGCGTATCCGGGAGCAGCGGCGGCTGATTGAAGATACGGAGCGGCGCTGGGAGGAGATGTGCGCGGCTAGGGAGAGGGAGGGGGAGCGCGCGGCGGACCGGGTGGTGGCGCGCGGGGGAGGGGTGGTGGCGCGCGGGGAGGGGCTGGGCCGGCTCGGGGGCGCGGGCGCTGGGTGTGGCTGGATGAGGCAGGGACGGACTTGACGTCTCAGAGACCTGGTGGCGCTGGGGCCCCCTCGGACTATGCCGGTCACGAGGGGGGGATGGGATCCACGCCAGCGCTGATTGCTGGTAGAGGCCGGGGTGGGCCGGCGGGGCGCACTACGGCCTCCAGACGCCGGGACGAAGCAGTAGGGGGGTCCGCGGCGGCCTGCCCTCCATCGAGGGAGCGCGCATCATCGGCGCCGGAGTATGAGTTTGTCCTTGGAGAGAAAGGAAAAGGAATGAAGCGTGTAGTGCGTGAGGTGCGCATGGAGCCTAGTGAGCCTGTGGTGGTCGAAGAGCTGGATTACGAGTCGGAAAGTGAGGAGTTGGAAGAGGGCGAGGTGCGTGAGGTGACGGGGCCGGTGGCAACGAGGAAGTTTGGTGTTTTCCAGGACAGCAAAGCCAGCGGCAGCAAGGCGCCAGCGGCGAGGGTGTCGGCCCCGGGTCCCGGCGGACGGGCGCAGGAGGTGCCACGCACTTTGACAGGTGAGAGCACATGGTGGGGGGCGTGGGATGAGGGGCTTGGGCGGGGGCGTAAGAAGTCTTGTAGGTCTGTGGGGGTGGGGGATGGGTCGGTGAGGGAGGTGGGAGAGGCGGCGCAGCCGCAGGTGCCGGCTAAGGCGGCGGCCCCAGAGGGGGATGTGAAGCGAATGGTGGGAGCTGGTGTTCAGACGGAGAAGGTGACAGATGGGAAGGAGGAAGGGGGTGAGAAACATAAGAAGAAGCTGCCTTATATGGGGTTGGCGATGCCCCTGGGGTCCCATCTGTCTGAAAAGACAAGGGGCAGGATTTGGAAACACGAATATGTGGATGTCTTTAAATTGTTGCATCGGGAGATTCAGGCGAAAGAGGGGTCTAAAGAGGAGGAGTGGGAATTGACACGGCGGCCTCGGGTGCCGATAACTATGGAGAATTGGACGTCGGCCTTCCTGATTTATGCCAGTATTTATTGCGAGAAGCATCCGGATAGGGCGATTGCGTTGTTCAAATACATGGATATCATCAGAAAAGCGCAGATGCACTTTGGGGGTTTTGCCTGGCTAAGTTATGATGAGGAATTTCGGGCGAGGGTCAGCGTCAACCCGGACAAGCCCTGGGGAGAGGTAGATCAGGAGCTGTGGGTGCAGTGGATGGCCTCCACGCAGTCCTCTGCGGCTACACACACTGCGAGTGGCCTTCCGGTGGCTTATCGGTCTTTTCAGTCCCGTCCCGCCTCGGGGGGGGCGGGAGGGGGCGCCAGTGGAGCTGGGGGTGCGGGTGGGCAGGCTGCCGCTGCCGGCGCAACCGGACAGCCTGCGAAGAGTGGGGGAGCCACCACTGGGGCTTGTTGGAATTTCAACAAGGGATTCTGCACCCGCCACCCCTGCAAATTTAAACATGAGTGTTCTAAGTGTGGTGGCAAGCACCCGGTCACGCAGTGTTTCACCTTGGCCACCCCGTCCGAGCAATGGCGGGTCACGAAAGGAAGGGGGCAGGCTGGGCCAAAGGGCTCCTACACCGGTTAGTGTGGAGGCCATGGGTCCGTGGCTCTCCCGCTACCCTGATCAGGTGGCGGCGCTGCGGCTGTTTTGGGGATTCACGGAAGGTTTTCGAGTAGGGTACCAGGGGCCACGGGAGTGCAGGTGGGCAGAGAATTTGCGGTCAGCAAAGGAGTTGCCGGAAGTCGTGGAGGCTAAATTGCGCAAAGAGGTGTTGGAAGGTCGCGTGGCCGGCCCGTTTGACACGTGGCCGCTGCCCGAACTCATCATATCCCCTTTGGGGGTGGTTCCAAAAAAGGAACCTGGCGAGTTTCGCTTGATCCACCATTTGTCTTGGCCTGAGGGGCGGTCAGTGAATGATTTCATCGCGGAGGAGGATTCCCGGGTGTTGTATGCGTCGGTGGATGATGCGATTGGATTGGTGCGGCTGTGTGGGCGGGGGGCGGAATTGGCCAAGTGTGACATCAAGTCGGCGTTTCGCCTTCTGCCGATTCACCCGGAGGATTTCTCGTTGCTGGGCATGCAGTTCGGTGGGGCCATTTTTGTGGACAAGGTGTTGCCCATGGGGTGCGCGATCTCCTGTGCTCTGTTCGAGACTTTCAGTTCCTTTTTGCAATGGGCCTTCACTGACAGGGCGGGGCACCGGCTGGTGTCCCACTATTTGGATGATTTCTTGTTTGTAGGCCGTGGTCAGACGGGGGAATGTGGGGCGGCTTTGGGCCAGTTTCAGAGGATGGCGGGGGAGTTTGGTGTGCCGTTGGCGCCGGAAAAAACGGCCGGGCCCAGTTGTTGTCTGGCGTTTCTGGGGATTGAATTGGATTCTGTGGAGTGGATGGCGCGCCTCCCCCAGCAGAAGGTTTTGGAGATACAGGACTGTCTGAGCCAAGTGATGGTGCAACGGAAGATTGATCTGAGGTCCGTCCAGCGTTTGTTGGGCTTGCTGAACTTTGCGTGCCGAGTGGTGCGGGCGGGCAGGACGTTTTGCAGGCGGCTCGGGTTGGCCATGTCAGGGGCAGTGTTACCCCATCACAGGGTGCGGATTTCGGTGGGTGTCCGGGCGGATCTGCGAGTGTGGCAGGGGTTCCTGAGTGACTTCAATGGGGTCTCCTTGGACTTTGCAGATGACAACATGGTGTGGCAGGTGCAGATTTTTTCG
This sequence comes from Triturus cristatus, assembly GCF_964204655.1. NCBI lineage: Eukaryota > Metazoa > Chordata > Amphibia > Caudata > Salamandridae > Triturus > Triturus cristatus. The sequence goes on from NC_140590.1 coordinate 1,718,994,328, forward strand.
GATGCGGCTGGGGCGCGCGGCTTTGGTGTGTTCTGGGATGGTCGGTGGTGTGCGGAGCAGTGGCCGGCGCACTGGTTGGCACAGGGCAGGAGCATTGCGTTTCTGGAGTTCTTTCCGCTGTTGGTGGCGCTGCAGGTGTGGGGGCAGGAATTCCGGAACCGATCGGTGCTTTTTCATGTGGACAACATGACGGTGGTGGATCTGGTGAACCATCAGAGGGCGAGGGACCTGCGGGTGCTGCACTTGCTGCGAAGTTTTATGCTGCTGTGCTTGCGCTTGAATGTGCTGTTTCGCGCGAAACATGTGCCGGGCGTTAGCAATGACATCGCGGATGCATTGTCTCGTTCGCAGTGGCAGCGTTTCCGAAGGTTGGCGCCCGGAGCGGACTTTGCCAAGACCAAGGTGCCGGAGGGTATCTGGAGCTGGGGGGAGTGAGAGTGGTGAATCTGGTGGAGCAGTCTGTTGCCGAGTCCACGCGGCGGACTTATCGTATGGCATGGGTGGAGTTGGGGGCGTTCTTGGGTTGGTCGCGGGAGGACTGGCGGATGTCTCAGGGTGAGTGTGAAGCGGGTGTCGTGCGCTATGTTTTGCACTGCATGGACAGGGGTTTGTCGTCAGTGACAATTGCAGGGAAATTGGCAGGGATTTCTTTCTATGGGAAGATCTATCTGGGTTTTTATCCGGCCAAGGGTGAGTTGCTGAGCAGGATGCTGAAGGGCTGGACAAGGGAGCGGGGGGGGCGGGAGGGAGCGCCGTTGCGCCAGGCGATCACTTTTGGCCTGTTGGTGGATGTTTTGGGGGAGTTGGGGGTTTTGTGTTACGATCGGTATGAGTTGGCGTTGTTCCGCCTGTGTATGACGTGGATGTTCTTTGGGGCCTTTCGGGTTTCGGAGTTGCTTGGGGGTAGGGGGGGGATGGGGTTGAGGTTCGAGGATGTACGTGTGGATGGGGGGCGCCTGGGGATATGGCTGGGGCGTTCCAAGACGGATCAGGTTGGCAGAGGCACGTGGGTGTGGCTGAATGAGTCGGGGGAGTTGGCAGCGTGCCCGGTGCGGGAGTGGAGCAGTTTTTGCGGGCAGTGTGGCCGTTTGGCGGGGGACATTTTCTGTCATGCTTCTGGGAAACGGGTCACGGCTTACCAGCTCTTGGCGGTACTGCGCATGGCGTTGCGGCGCTTAGGGAGAGACCCGGCGGGGTTTGGGACTCACTCCTTCCGGATCGGCGCGGCGGCGGCACGGCTGGGTTGGTCCTGGGATAAGATCAGGAGGATTGGTAGATGGCGGTCGCGCTGCTGCGAGCGGTACGTGAGGAAGTAGGGCGGAGGGGTACGCGGCGGCTGTGTGAGCGTGTTGTGTGCCCTTTCTCGTTTCTAATGCTCCTTTTTTCTTCGTAGGTTGTGTTGGGGGTCCTGGAGCCAAGACGGTTACCTGGATAGTGGGACATTCATTTGTGCATTGGGCTGCCAAGTTTGCTGACAGGCAGGTGTACGGGCGTAGCCTGGGCCTGAGAAGCTGCAGTCATGAGGTTTTCTGGTGGGGTAGGAGTGGGATGCGATGGGGAGAACTTTTGCCTTGGCTCACGAAGAAGGTCTCGCAGCAGGGCTGTCCGGATCTGCTTGTCATTCACCTGGGAGAGAACGATCTGGTGCGGCAGTCGGCGGTGTCCTTGATCTACTTAATGCAGCGGGACTTGGCAGCGATCAAACGCAATCTGGCTGGCGCTTGTATTGTGTGGACAGAGTTCATTCCCAGAAAGTTTTGGAGGGGGGCGCTGAAGCCCGCTGCGGTGGAACGCGCCCGCAGAAAATTAAATAGGGCAATGAGAGTTTTTTGTGAGGACTGTGGGATCAAGGTGCTGGCGCATCCTGGTCTGCGGCTTGAAGAGCCCTTGCTTTTTAGGGCTGATGGCGTGCACCTTTCGCACATGGGAAACGCCTACTATATGATGGAGATGAGGGATTTTATCAGTGGGCTGTGGAATGAGTCGATCTGGTGTAGGAGGAGGTGAGGGCGAAAGGTGCACTTGTGTGGGGTGGGGCAGGTAACCGCCCTCCGGGGGTTCCCTGGTTGGCGGATTGGGGAGGGGGGAGGAGTCCATGACGGGCATACTCACCCTTCCGGGGAGGGGGATACTGGGGAGAACGTGGGGGTGCGTCAGAGCAGTGGACGACGAATGGAGATGGTGGTGGAGTTTTGGAAGAGAAGTGAGGAAGCGAAAGGAAGTGAGAAGGTTGCGGTGTGAAGTGGGTATGGAGTAGTTGGAGTCTTGGAGAGTATGGGTAGTGAGGAATGTTGTTGTTGGGGATTGTTGGGGATTTGTGTTATGTTTCTGGTTATGGTTGTCCAACCCTGTCCTAATAAAATGGCCTTTTACGCAAAGTACCTTGCGTGGACTGATTATTGCGCGAGGAGGCCCCCGGGGGAAGTAAGACCAGCGGTCTAGTCTTCCCCCGGGGAGTTCGCGCAAAAGGAAGGACAGGGGAGGAAGGGGTGGGATAAGGGGTGGGGTCGCAGGTAGGGTTAAAAGGGGCAGGAAGAGGAAGTCCTTCCTCTTCCATTCCCCAGCGCCTCAGGGAGGGATAGTTAGTGGACCGTTGGCCACCCGCCCACCCGGCAATTACATGACTAGTTGAGGAGGTCATGTTTTTTCAGCGTGCCAGTTTAGGACGGGTTGTGTGTGTGTGTGTGGGGCGGATTGGGGAGGGGGGAGGAGTCCATGACGGGCATACTCACCCTTCCGGGGAGGGGGATACTGGGGAGAACGTGGGGGTGCGTCAGAGCAGTGGACGACGAATGGAGATGGTGGTGGAGTTTTGGAAGAGAAGTGAGGAAGCGAAAGGAAGTGAGAAGGTTGCGGTGTGAAGTGGGTATGGAGTAGTTGGAGTCTTGGAGAGTATGGGTAGTGAGGAATGTTGTTGTTGGGGATTGTTGGGGATTTGTGTTATGTTTCTGGTTATGGTTGTCCAACCCTGTCCTAATAAAATGGCCTTTTACGCAAAGTACCTTGCGTGGACTGATTATTGCGCGAATGAACGCTCGCCACAGCCCTTTCTGAAGGAGATTGTAATTATGGCGCAGTAACAGTTAGCATGCCGTGCCTCCCTGCCTCAGTCACACTCACTGACCCCTCCCATCAGATCCAGCACTGCGCGTCGTGCTCCATACACGGCACGCAGTTTAATTGCAGATATAGTTCACTGCAACCTCGGGGGTATCGCCAGTCGCTGACGGAGATGGTAGTAATGCGCTAGTTTTAAATATGTCCCATTGAGGTTGTAAATATCCACCTTAGTATACTGTATGTAAGTGAGACAGACACGCCGCCCCAGACCAGTGCGGGACCCATGCGATGCAGGCAGTGGGCATCACGTCGCTTTTTAGCTGCAGCCCCGTGCAGTATAATTCTTCAATTTGGTGCGGACCAGACCGTCATCCCGGTTACCGCTATCTGCAGCGGGTGAGGGCCGGCAGAGGGAGAGCAGTGTGCGCCAATCTCAGGAGAAGAGCTCTGTGGCACAATGCGTGGTATGAAACAGGGACCCGGCAAACAGGTCTAATAAGGAACGTGTCCGACGGTGCCCCCGGGTGTATGTGGAGCTACTCAGCATGATACGGTACAGAGGAGATCTCAGGTGCTCGGCAGCGGCAGCGGCAGGGTCTCTCGCTGTGCAGGCCTCCCTCTCTGCTGTTACGCACGGAGCTTGCGTAGATGTCTCGTCCCCCGTGCGTGCTTCCGCAGCTGCAGGACCGTACCTCGGTCAGCCGGCTGTGAGTATTATCGCCGATTTTCGAGCTATTTCTGGCCGCAAAGTCGCCACCTGAGGGGGGACGCTATCGCCAGCTATACAAGCGATCATAGATTTAAATGATTGGTCAGTTATAGTTGCAGGATTAATGCAGGATAGGGACTTTTTGATTTCAAAAGAATTTATTATTTTAAGGGAGTAAGAACAAGCATAGTATACAATCACGGATGATACAAATGATATCAGCTGAAAGACATCCAACCTGGAAAGCTGAGAATTGACACTAGAATTTCATTACAAAGTTCATTAATCTGGAAATATCCGAGGAATGCATTAAATAAGGAAGAGACACTAGATAGTCAGGAGATGTGCTTATCAAAAAGTATCATCATCCTATATTAACTTGGGTATAAAGGGAAAGAAAGAAAGGAAAGAAAGCAAAGACAGAAAAAAGATAGAAGAAAAGAGGAAGAAGGACAAGACAGAATGAAAGAAGAGAAGAGGATTTCCAAAGGATTCACCCAGCAACAACGACAGCATTAACCAGGCACATCAAACGGGTATTGAGCCACCAATCCCTCTGAGGCCCTTTGCACATACGTATCTAGAGTCCGCCACACCTCATTAGATATAGACGGAGAGAGGTGAGCATGATCAACTGACGTATGAGCACTACGCAAAAAAGAAACCCATGCCCACCAAGTATGATAAGAGACTGAGGAAAAAGATTTCCACTCCATGAGAATTACTTTGACCGCAATAGTTAGTAAAAGATCCAATAGTTGTAATTCCATGGCATCTAAGGGCAACGGTACCGAGGCCGCCAACGGACCTAGAAGAATTAGTGGAAAAGAGAGTTGAAACTCAATATCAAAGATAAGCATGAGGTGTTTGTGAACTAAACCCCAAAATGGTTGGAGAAGAGAACAATTAAAGAACATATGTTGGAAGTCACCTGGTGCAAGACCACAACTCCAACAGAGATTATCGTCCTTGAGACTTAACGCGTGTAAACGAGTGGGAGTCCAGTGAAGAAGATTAATAGAAAAAAGCTTAGATTGCATTAATGAGGGGGCGATTTTATTACGAAGCGAGAGCCTACCAATATCTTGCCAAGTGTCCGAAGAAATATGATCAGTGACTTCATGCTCGAAATGACGTAGCCATTTTTGCTGCGTAATAGTTTGAGTAGGAAGTGTCGAGGACGACAAAAATTTATAAATCCTAGATGCTACATGACCAGACTTAATCCATAGGTGAAAAAGCATAATCATGGGGGAAGAAGGCTGAAGCTGTATTCTAGCAAGTGCTACCTTTATCTTAAGAAAAGTATAAAAATCTAAATTAGATAGAGAAAATTGCTGGGCCAGGGTAGAGAACGGAAGAGGATCATTATTAGAATCATACAAGTGCTTAACAAGCGAGATACCTTTCCCCGCCCAGTAAAACATCAAGTCTGGATCAATATTAATTTTAATTTTGGAGTTGCGCCAAATGGATGACCATCTAGTTTTATGCAGCGGAATCGCCACTCTCATGTCAACTTTGTGAATCGCAGCAACCGTATCCAAAATAATAGATCTAGAAAATGGAATGAAAAGGGTATGCGTGGTTAAAAAAGAGGCAGTTGGAAGCGGAGAGGCCAATTCCTGTTCTATTAGCAACCAAGCTGGAACCTGCATAAAGGGAGAGGAAAACCAGAGCGCACCCTGGGAGGCTAAAAAAGCAGATTGATATTTTCCCCAATCAGGGAGATTACATCCCCCCGACTCATAGGGTTTCCTCAAAAATTTATAGGCAATTCTAGCCCTTTTATTATTCCATAAGAATTTGGAGGTAATTAAATCAAGATCATGAAAGAAGGCGTCAGAAAGCTTTACTGGAATCATAGAAGAGACAAAATTAATAATAGGTGTTATCATCATTTTAAGAGTTTGGAACCGACCCCACCAGGAGATATGCTTCGGAGACCAATTATCTAAAAGATGTCGCACTTTAAGAATAGTTTGAGATTCATTATAAGTAACCGTGGCATAAAGGGTGGAACAAAAATAAATACCCAGATATTTTAGTTGCTTAGATTGCCACTTAAAGCCCGCCGAACCCATATGAGAGGAGAAGCAGTAAGCATTTAAGGGGAACATTTCTGTCTTATCTCTGTTCAGTGTATAACCTGAAACCTTTGAGAAAATGGAAATGATCTCAGAAATAGCCGGGATGGCACGTGCAATATCATCTGAGAAAATGAGAACATCATCAGCATAGGCAGCTACTTTTAGCTGATGGGAACCAAAAGAAAAACCCATAATGTCTGGATGTACATCAATCAGTCTAAGAAGAGGATCAATGGACAACAAAAATAAAAGAGGAGACAAAGGGCACCCTTGTCTCGTACCCTGGCAAAGATTAAAAAAGGACGAGGTGGCCCCATTCACTCTTATGTTAGCCCTAGGTCGGGAATAAAGAGACATAACCATACTGATAAAAGAATCACCAAGGTTGTGTGCACATAAAACAGCTCGTAAAAAAGGCCAGGAAACCTTATCAAAGGCCTTTTCAGCATCAAGGGCCAAGGCCGCCGCCGGAAGATTGGATCGCTTAGCGGCACCTAGAATATGACAGAAAGTACGGATATTATCACGTGCAAGACGACCCTTTACAAAACCTGTTTGGGAAGGATGAACCAATTGAGGGATAAAGGATTCTAATCGTTTAGCTAAGATTTTAGCAAAAATCTTAGCTTCCATCTTAAGCAGGGAAATAGGACGAAAATTCTTGGGGTCTGAATGATCTTTTCCTTCTTTGGGGATTACTACAATAGTAGCATCGGCAGCCGAGCCAGACACAGAGCCATCCTTGATAAAAGCATCAAAGACCGATTGAAGTTTCGGAACAATCACAGATACGAAGGTCTTATAAAACAAAATAGGGTACCCATCTGGACACGGAGCCTTACCGGAACGAGTGGCTTTAATCGCGGAAATAATTTCATCAGAGGTAATCGGGGCATTTAATGAATTATTAGCATCCTCCGGTATAGTTTTCAACGGCACTGTCTTCAAAAACTCCTGGCACTGTTCAAAAGACGCCTGAGTAGAGGGGGTATATAACTTATTATAAAAATCGCGAAAGACCTCAAGAATCTCTTCAGTCTGAAATTTCCTCTTACCAAGATGGTCAGTAATAGAGGAGATTTGGGAAGACTTATTAGCAGACTCCTGGAACTTTAATGTAGCTGCAAGAGTCTTGCCCGCACGATTTTTTAACAGTAGCCGCTTAGATTTCTGAGCCTGAAAACCAATATGCGCCCTCTTAGTGACAATAGTATTATATGCATATTTTAAATTCTTAATAGATTGTAAGCACGATTTATCCTTAGAATGTCGAAAAAGAGATTCCTGACGCTTAATATCCTCTGCTAAGTCCGTGAGTTCTTTTTTGATGGCAGCGTTTCTCCTGGACATACACTTAATGACCTGACCTCGAAACGTGCATTTAAAAGAGTCCCAGAGAACAACAGGGGAGCTTACTGAGCCAACATTCTCAAGGAAAAACGTCTCAATATCATTGGAAAACTCTTGAACCTGGGAAACATCATGTAAAATTTCCGTGTTTAGCCTCCAAGATCGAGACCTTGCCCTAGGAGCAAAAGACCTAAGTGTGAAAGTTACCGCGGCATGATCTGAGACTAAAATGGGGTGAATAATCGGAGATGCGGAAGCTTGAACAAGAGAGGAGTGAACCAGGAGATAATCAATACGTGAGAAGGACGAGTGAGGGGAAGAAAAAAAGGAGAAGTCACTGCCTGTGGGATTGTGAAGACGCCAAACATCCTGAAGATGGGTCAGAGAACACATATTAATAATTTGTTTATGTGCTTGAGGGGGACGAAAATTAAAGGCAGAATTCCTATCCAGAATAGGATCCATTGGTAAGTTAAAATCACCACCTACAACAAGATTGCCAGAATGAGGCGTGTCATTTAGCTTTTTGGTGATCGTTTTCCAAAAAGACGGATCATCCTTGTTAGGGGCATAGATATTCATGACAAAGAGAACAGCATTACCATCGGACAGCTTAGATAGTAGCCAGCGTCCCTCTGTATCCTGTTCAGAGGAAACGATAGACAAACCCGAATGTTTAGAGACTAAAGTAATTACCCCATTTCTTTTACCACACGCATCTGAGCAAGCAACATCAGCAACCCACTCCTTCTTCAGAAATAACGCTTCCCTAACAGAGACCTTTGTCTCCTGAAAGAGTACGAGATCCGAAGAAAGAGATTTACAATAGTCTAGAATCTTTGACCTTTTAACTGGGTGATTTAGCCCTTTGACATTAAGGGAGAGTACATTCAAACCAGCCATAGACCTATTAACAGGAGAAAAAGATATTGCATAATTGATATATGAACTACAACATCTAAGAGACCTCGCCTCCAGACACTAGACCTCCACACGCAACCGGGAGAATCCCCGGAGGAAATCCAAAGAGAAAAGGAAAAAAGAGATAAAAAAAAGAGCAAGAAGAAAGACAGCGAAAGAGGGAGAAGGGTCAACAAGGAAGGTCTGAAAAAGACCGAATTCATACAAGGGGGGGACATGGAAAAAGAGCAAAGAGCCCAACATGAGGAATAGAAACCATCAGCATAAATAGCCCCAAAACAGAACATAACAGATTATACGTCATTTTAAAAGAAGAACAATCTAAAGGATATGAACAAGAATCAATAACCGTTCTAGAAACAGTACAACATATAAGTCTATACAGGCGACAAGTTAACCAAATTGATAGGAAGGTAATACCGAAACAGAATCATAAAAAAGTGTAACTGATGCAAAAGAGAGCTAAAAGCTATCGTCACTATTATATCGAGCCAAACCAAAGCAGACAGATTAAGAGTAAGAGAAGAATAAAGAGAAAAAAATAAATACCAAAGGATATTATATAATACATTGTGAAGAAAGTAAATGAAATAAAGAGGAGAGCGGCATATAGTAATAGATCAATATATAAACCATGAAGTCTTATGGCAGATACATAAGATAACTGAAACAATACAACAAAAAAGAAAAATGTAAAGTCTATAGATAATCTAATAGATAACTGTCCAAAAATACATATCATTCGTTGCACTCGATTTAACTGAGAGAAGTGAAAATATCTTAAATATATGAACATGGAAGTAAAGAAACATAAACCTATCAATTACAATACAGCTATAGAATTCCGACCTAGTCGAAAAAGACACTTAATAATACGAAACACAGCAATCAATGCTATAACAGTGACATAGAACTAAACACTAACTCTACCTATAGCAATTAATAAGCCACAAATATTCATCAATGAGTCAAATATGTAATCAATCTATACACCAATATATTATAAACACTATCGTACTCCACAGATATGAGACAGCCAAAGACGATGAAAGTCATACACATACCACAATAAAAGAAAGTAAGAAGTCATACACTGGGATAAGAAATGAACCAGGACCTAAAATGCGGAAAGACAATTTGGGAAGGAGAAGGCTAAAAAGGATGGCAAACGTGGAAGAGTGACGTCAAAACAACACTAAACAATACCACGAAATCTTGGAAGGTTCATACAATAGAGCTATCAACAATAAAAGACCGATACACCATACCGACAAGGAGGGAACACCACCAGACGACAAAAGCACAACAAAAACAATGGACACTAAGACCACCGTGCAGAACTAAAAGAGACTAATCTCAATAGAACTGCCAAAAAAGAAAATTCATTGCAGTATAAATAACCGCATCAGGTGCCAGAAGAACCAGGATCAAGCGAGGGCTCCATTTGAAGTTCCATCTGTAGCTCCATCTGATTGTCCAAAAACGAGACCAAGTCAGCAGGTTCATCAAAGATTCTAGAGCGACCTTTAAAAGTAATGCGGAATTTTGAGGGGCCAGCAAAAGAAAAGGGGATATTCATCTCAGAGAGACGCTTCCGAAGATTGAGAAAACCCTTCCGCCGTATGACCGTGTCTCTGGCAAAATCTTGAGAGATTGAAATGCGATGACCATTCCACGAAACAACTCTAACCTTCCGCATATGAGCCAGAATTTGTTCTGTATGCTGATGGCGCAGTGGATTAAAAATTATCGCCCTAGGTTGCGTAGCAGACTTAGAACGAAAAGTGGGAACACGATGTGCACGTTCCAGCTCAAAATCTCTTTGGAAGGAAATTTGCAGTGTGGAAGGAATCCATTGATAGAGGAAATCAATCATAGAAGGCGCATCTTTCTCAACATCCTCAGGAAGACCAAAAATGCGCAGGTTAGACCTGCGGTTACGATCTTCTTGCTCAGTGAGGTCCTTCCGCAACGCTACCATTGATCGCTCAAGTTGTGAAATAAATCTGGACTGCTTTTGCATGGAATCCTCTGCGCCGCTAATACGTGCTTCCGTGTCTGAAACACGAAGCGACAGGGCCTTGAAGTCATTCCTGATAGCTAACACTTCCACTTGCAATAAATCTGTGTTGGTCTTGGTAGACTGCGCAATTTCATAGACCTCATTAAGGCGCGTCAGGATAGTCTCAAGAGTGGTGTCGTACTTTGATATTCGGGACCGCGTAGGGGACGGGGCCCTACCCCTGTCTATCTTGGTATTAACGAACCGCGAATGGTAAATGCGGCACGTACGAGTGCTTTGCGTGTCGTTCTAGTTACGAACGCACTGTGTACACGTATTCTGCTCAACTACGCGGGTTCCATTTTGGAAGCAGTGGCCATCTTGTCATTGCCCTCACATAGGCTATGATGGAGTTAATACGGGCCTCACAGTACACGGGCTTCCCCTCTGACTTCTCCGTGACCTGGGCAGCTGGCTCTGCTGCCCCGGGTCAAACCGGTCTCACGAGCTCCCCTTCCTCCTTCCACCTATGATTCGTATCAGGGCTTGACCCGTCATAAAACCCTTTCATCCTACACAATCCCCCGGCTAATCTCTTCTACACCTGCTCGTTCTTGCTTCATGACTTGTTTCCCAAAACAGGAGATGCTCATGTTTATTGGGGGGTCTATTTACTTCAAACATGGGATCTGAACCTTCCGGTGTAAATCATTGTGGGCTGGCCGAACTGGAATGTGGGATGGTCATCATGACTCCGCTTTTTCGTTTGTAATGTATGCCTTTATATGACCATATCGTAAACCAAGGAATGTATGCCTGGAGCATGATATTTTGTACTTAAGGAGAAGTCCGTTCCTATGATTTTCAGCAGTCTCCTGAGAACATACACGCTGTTGTACTTCTAGGATACCTGTCATTGGTCTGCAGCCAATAAACGATTCTTTGACTTCACCCAGAAGACTCTGTGTTTCTGTAGGTCCGGAACAGGGTGAAACCCCGAAGTCATAGGGTGTGTGCCCCTGCACCGCTGGGACTAAAATACCCAGTACTTCAGTTTGGCGCCCAACTCGGGCCGATTTCAGCGGTACCAGTCCAAGCCAGAGGTTCGTGAGGAGCTTCGTGTGGAAATTCCGGAGGAAGGCCGCCACTTCATCGACCCCTGCATGTCGACGTGGTCCGAAAGTCTTTTCTGCGAGGTTCTCCGCGTCCCGACGGCTACGAAGGACTGCTGCCCTGATTAATCGACCTGTTTTGGACCCTTGACGAGTTTGAGAGAGCGAAACAATCGAGAGAGTCTTCTGGTGACGTCATCGATCAGCAATATTCAGTTAAGTATAAGTGGAGCGTCTCCCATTTGTTTTGGTATCCCTCGGGATCGTTTGGTTTGATTTGGTAATTGGTGATTTGGTGTTTGCAAACCCCAAAGCCAGAGGACTCGTGTATTCACGAGGCTATCGTAATCGATAATCCTTTGACGTTTGGATCTAGACTAGTGAGCAAAGATGCCTGGTTCTAGACTATTTGGTAGATTATTCTGTTTGGGTTGTGGAAAAGATTTCCAGCTAGAGGAATCATGTCCGGTTCCTCCGGTTGGAACTCCAACTTATGAGCTCTATGTGAAACATGGCGTAGGCCCCATAGCATATAACGAAGTGTGGATCCACTACACCAGGAAAGACGGTGTTTTAAAATGGCCCCAAAATGGTAGTTTCGATACCGATATTCTAGATAATCTGGAAATTAAATTGTTTAAGAAGAAAGCCCGGCCGGCGATGTTTGACTCTTTCCGCTTATGGCGAAAAGAAGCCAAACAGAAGGAAATTAAGCTAGCGAAAAAGAATAAGAGAGAGAGAGGTATGTCAGTAATGCAAGCAGCTGTACAATTTAAAGACAATGAAGAGGAGCAAATGAATGAGCAATTGCACAGGCAACGTAAGTTAGGGATTGACAAATGTTACCCGGCTTTGCCATATTCTAAGCAGGATGAGTCAGAAGAAAAGGAGAAAGATCCCTTGATGTCACATTTGTTGAGTTCGCCACCCCCGTATGCTCAAACTGCCACGGCGCCTCCCCAGCTTGTAAATATGCCGCCTCCAGTGCATATACTGCAGGCCTTGCCGCAACCGCCAGTTGCTTTGCAACCAGTTCCTATTCCTGTAGCGCAGTCTTCTCAAGCGCCTCCAGTTGTGCTTCCAACTGCCTCTGCACTTCTTGCGACTTTGCCTACTTCAGCAACTGCCTCCCCTGACACTCTTCCTTCTACCACTCCAGTACCTGTCTCTACATCCTCTTTTCTTCCCTCTGTTTTTCCCCCTGTTCTCGCTTCAGCTTCTCCTTCAGCGCGACAGCGTTTGGCTAATGTGGTTACTACATTAATGTCGCCTCTCTTTGGGTCATCTGGTGCCACTCCTGGTGTACAGCGTAAGCAGTTGCGCAGCCAATTGCCTAACCCCGATGAGAAAAAGGTAATAGATCACATGGCGCGCAGATGGATTGTTTTTCCTTCACTGTATGATGTGGAATCAGTTGTCAATACTTTCCATCAATGGGATGCCCCTAAACAGAGATATGTGTTTGAGAAAATGTGCGAAATTCTCTGTGAAGAATTGGAGGATAGTGGTAGAAATCCGAACCCGCAGGAATTGTGTAGAGTGAGGTGCGATTTTGGAACTGGTATAATTGTGGACCGCGAAGTAGATAAAGCAGTTGCAATTGTATTGTCCTTAAGGAATGACGATTGCCAACAGTCATTGTTTGAACATGAGGTCCTTGTGGGGAAAAAGGCAAAAGCGCGACAATACCCTATGAGAGAAGTTCCCCCGGTGTGGAAGGAAGCAGTTGCAGCTGTCGGCAATAACCCCGCTGTGCCAGCGCATTTCCAACGTGTTTGGGTGCACGTTCCGTGGAAGCGCTCTGAGGTGTTAGCACTTAAGCAGACATTGCCTGATCCCCGTAAAAATCCAGCAGGTTATTATAAAGAGTTGTCACAGACGGCAGGGTCATGCGTTATGAATCTGGCCGACATAGACATGTTGTTCGGTAATGTTGTTCCACAGCCTCTATGGGGATCAATTCGTAATGTAGATCACAATGCAGAACTAGGGGATACATGGGCTAACATTATTGCTGCTGATGCTAGACAAACGGGTGGTGCGAAACCAGAACCTTTAGTAGCTGAATTGCCTGGTAGAATCATTACGTATATGAAGACAATAATGCCTGCGATGCGCGTAAATTGGGACAAGTTATCTGCATGCAAGCAAAAGAAAGATGAGACAGTGTCAGACTTCTTTACTAGGTTTGAAGAAACGTTTATTGACCACAGTGGACAAGATATGAGTACTGAGGGTGGCCAACGGTTGTTTGTGGATAAGTTTGTGCAGAATTTACTTCCCGACCTGTGTAAAAAGTTGAAAGATTCAGAGAGTTCTTGGGCCGTTTCCTCTTCAGCGCAAATACTGGCTACTGCACAGTATTATGAAAACAGAGATAAAGACGAGAAAGATAGGACGGAGAAGAAAACGAAGGAACTAAAGACAAAGGTTCTTCTACAGCAGGCCTATCCACCACGTGGCGGTGGTAATAATTATAGACAACCCCAAGGTGTCTATCACCAACCCCAACAATTTCAGACAAACCAGCAAATGAATGGGTATTATCAACCACGTGTCCCTGTAGGTCCCAACCAATGCTCATACTGTAAAGAGGAAGGTCATTTTAAATATAGTTGTCCTAAATTAATGCAACGGAATGGTAATACGTATGGCGCAAGAGGTAGAGGTGGTCAGCAAGCTCCTAGAGGCAGAGGGCGTGGAAGTGTTCCCCAAAATGCGCGTCCTCTTCCGCCCCAAAGCGCAATTAATAGTTTTGATCAGCAAGGTAACGTGACTAGTAATACGGCTCAGTATTATAATAATGATTATTATGCAGAGGACGGTGATGCAGAAAATAATGGTTACTAGGACAGCCATAGACAGAGAGAGGGAGTTGTTTCAGTGCCAGTGGATCAGAGCGGACCGTATGTTGAGGTGACTACAGCAAATGTAACGGAGCCTTTTCTGCTAGACACTGGTGCTGCAAAGAGTTCAATCATGCATTCAAAACTCCCTGGCGCACCTTTGTCTGGCGATATAAATGTTTCAGTAGGTTTTTCTGGCGCCCCAGTTAGGAACCCGATTTCCAGTCCCATGTCACTTTCTGTTGGACCTTGTGAGCTGAAAGCGCCCCTGATCCTGACAACAGGTTGTGGTGAGAATTTGCTGGGATTAGATTTGTTGAAAAGATTGCACGCTACACTGTATTGTTCTCCTTCGGGAGTACAACTTACATTAGGCAAGAAAGTGGTTTCCCCAATGTATTTGTCTAAAAACACGATGCCACCTGAACTGTCATCCCTTCCGGATGCCCTTTGGGCTACTGGTCCCAATGATGTGGGCCTCTTGGAAATACCACCATATGTGGTGACTCTAAAGGCTAATGTCAGACTGCCACGTATTCCCCAGTACAAGATCTCTAATGAAGGGCAGAAAGCATTGTTGGACATTGTCAGCGACTTGATTAATAAGGGTGTGATTGAAGAGACAAGAGGCAACGTTTGCAATAGCCCGATTTTACCTGTCTTAAAACGAACAGATCCTTCACAGCCACCTGTTTACAGATTTGTGATCGATCTTAGAGAGGTTAATAAGATTGTCGTACCTCAGTTTCCGGTTGTCCCCGATATAACTGCCTTGTTAACGATGATTCCAGCCTCTGCTGCATGGTTTTCAGTGATCGATTTAAAGAATGCTTTCTTTAGTATCCCAATTGCAGAAGAGAGCAGAGACATTTTTGGTTTTAGTTTGGGAGGCCGAAGCTTCCGCTTCAAACGCGCTCCCCAAGGCTACTGCGAGAGTCCATCCATATATAGTCAAGCTCTGAAAGCGCAGCTTGATGCACTTATTTTACCTAGTGGCGCTATCCTGATCCAGTACGTAGACGATTTACTGATCGCCGCGGATACTGAGAAGATCTGTAAAGAAGCCACATTGTCACTGTTGCGCCATTTATCAGCTTACCATCACAAAGTGTCTCTCTCTAAGCTGCAATATTGTCGACAAGAAGTGACCTACTTAGGTCATCTCTTATCGAAGGAGGGAAGGAAACTGACCCCAGAGAGAATTCAAGCCATTGCACAGTTGAGTGTGCCAAAGACACAGAGAGAAGTGCGTGCTTTCTTGGGCATTACCTCATACTGTAGGCATTGGATCCCTAGTTTTTCTTTGTTGGCAAAACCTTTATTAGCATTAACATGCAAAGACACACCGAATCCTATCCCATGGTCTGAAGAGTGCCAGAAAAGTTTTGTGGAATTACGTAATGCGTTGTGTTCAGCACCTGTGTTGGGTACCCCCGACTACAGTAAGCCTTTTACGTTGTATGTTCACGAGAAAGATGGATGTGCGTTGTCAGTGTTAACACAGCCTTTTGGCGACAGACCGCGCCCATGCGCATATTTTTCATCTACCTTGGACCCTGTAGCGAGGGCATTGCCAAGCTGTCTGAGAGCGACAGCTGCTGCAGCGATGTCTATCCGACAATCTGCTGGTCTGGTAATGGACAACACATTGATTGTCATGGTTCCACACGCTGTAGACACATTATTAAATAGAACTAAGACACAACACCTGACTAGTGCGCGATTATCAGGGTATGAACTCACACTGTTAGCGAATCACATACACATAAAACGATGCAATACGCTGAATCCAGCCACATTATTGCCGATTCCAGCAGACTCAGATGAGATTGAGCAGCATGACTGTCTGTTCAGAACAGAGGAAGAGACGAAAGGGAGAGTAGATCTCAAAGATACTCCCCTGACTGAGTGTGATGGCACTTTATGGGTAGATGGGTCCTGTTTCAAGCTCCCTAATGGTGACACGACTGCTGCATATGCTATCACGACTTTACATACGGTTGTGGAAACTGCACGAGTGCCACATAATTCGGCCCAAGCAGCAGAATTAATTGCCCTCACGAGAGCATGCGTGTTGTCTGAAGGAATGAGAGTGAACATATACACAGATAGCCAATACGCCTTTGGCGTGGCTCATAATTTTGGGCGTTTGTGGAAGGAGCGTGGGTTCCTGACGTCGCATGGAGCTAAAATTCAGAATGGCAAGTTGGTGAATGATCTCCTCGAGTCACTGACCCTACCGTTGCAAGTTGCGATCATGAAATGCAGTGCGCACAAGAAAGTCACCGATGATGTTGGACGTGGGAATGCGTTTGCTGATGAGACCGCGAGAGAAACCGCACAGAATGTGAAGACTAGAATGTATGTTGCAGGTCCCGCAAGATGGGTTAATGATGTGGGAATGTGTGAGAATACAATAGAGAGTGTGAAGTCGCTTCAGGCTGAAGTTACAGAAGAAGAGTTAAGCAAGTGGAGAGAGAATATGGGTAAGTTGGATGAGAATGGTTGTTGGATCGACCTGACAGAACATAGGCGATGGTTGTTGCCTGATGCATATGTGCTTCCAGTGGTTACCATGGCACATGGAATGGCACATATCAGTACGAAAGGTATATGCAAGTTGTTGGCTCCAGTATGGCAGAATGTTAGAATTCCCAAATGTGCAGAGAATGTGGTCAAGAATTGTATAGTATGCTTGAAGTACAACCCTGGTAGGGGAACCCCAACTCCGGCCGGTCACTTTGCACCCCCATCATGTCCATTCGAAGTTTTGCAGCTGGACTTTATTCACATGGAAAGGTGCAACAACCTGAAATATGTATTGGTGGTTGTTTGTGCTTTTTCCAAATGGGTAGAGGCTTATCCTCTGAAAGATAATACTGCCCTATCCACAGCCAAAGCCCTTGTGAAGGAGTTTTTCCCCAGGTTTGGGATGCCGAGAATGGTGTGGTGTGATAACGGGAGTGAGTTTGTGGGTAAAGTGATGAAGAATGTATGTGAAGGTTTAGGCATAAGGCAGAAATTTCACGCTGCAAATCACCCACAATCAGCTGGACTGGTTGAACGCTACAATGGAGCCTTAAAGCTCAAGTTAGCCAAAATCCAGGCGAGCACTGGTCTTAAATGGCCTGATGCCCTGCCTTTAGCACTCTTGTCCACCAGAATGACGATACACTCACGAGTGGGACTTAGTCCCTACGAGGTGGTCTTTGGCCGCCCGGCTAATGTATGGGGTGTGCCAAGGCCCACTAAATTCAGTGAGATAGAGCATCCAGTGCTGCTCGATTACCTGTATGATTTGACTGTTAAACTGCGTGTTTTGCACCAACAGGTACATGATACTCTTCCCCAAGCCTCTGAACCTCCTGGACACCCCATCAACCCTGGTTCGTGGGTCCTAGTACGGAATTTCCAGCGTAAGAGCAACGACGAGCCTCGTTGGATCGGCCCTCATCTTGTTCTTCTTTCGACAAGATCAGCAGTGCGAGTGAAAGGGAAGAAGCACTGGATCCATGGTACTCACTGCAAGGTAGTTCCCTTGCCTCTGCCATATGACCAGTGGGTCAAGGAGGGTATCGCCGACTCAGAGACAGACATTGTGCCTCGTTTTGTACCATTCAGTGACGCACGCCTAAAAGACACAGCTTCAGTCCAAGAGAGTGACAATATTCTGCAGGAAGCTGTGCCGCCATCGAATCGATTGGACACCACTGAGCCTGAACTTCTTTTTCAAGACCAAACAACACCTGGCCGTCTCCGCTATAATTTGAGACCTAGGCCCATGGACAAATAAAGATTCCCTCATTATTTCCCTTTTTGACATTTTTTGCTCTCCCATCTGAAGGACTTTCTTGATTTTTGTTTTTCGAACCACCATCCGGGTTCTGCCGCAGGGTCGCGGTGCCAAGACTTTGGGGTACAGGCCGAAGACGCTAGGTCGACGGTTCTGGTTGGTCTAGGGCGTTTCCCTGGACTGACAGGCGTACTCCTTAGCAGAAGAAACTCATCCACCGCGAGCGGCCCGAGTAGAGGATGGAGTTTTGTAAGATGGAGAGACCGATTGGAGAAATGAACTTTCAAGCCAGGATGTGTAGAATTGTAAAAAGTAGATGTTTTGTCTTTTTGTGCTTTTTTACACTGTGTAGTATCATGATGTTTATTGTAGGATGTGTGTTTTTCTCTGCTCCAAAACCCATTGCACCCACTCAACAGCCTATATTTCTTTCTACTGCCTCCTCTCACTCTTTTCACCCTTTGCCTGAGCACGAACAGACCCGACGATCAGAGTTCGTAAATAACTCATTTATCCAACTCTTGCACCAGCACCAACTGGTAATGAATACGACCAATTGCTGGGTCTGTGGGTTAATGCCACATACCATTAACAAGGGTATTCCCTACCTGGTACTACCGTACAGTTACAATGGATCGTCATGGGCATTCCAGACCATGTTTCTCTACGCCCTAGATACATACTCCCCTCGCCCACCGCGTTCCATCAGGCCCATCACCAATAATAAGGCTTTGATGAAAGGAGTTGCCGATATGAGTAGAGATATTAATGCATACTCATCCATTCCCAAGGAAGAGCTGAGACCTTATATGGGATGGAACGCGACGGGGTATAGTATTAGTCTGGGTGAAAGACAGCGAAAAATCTCATCTCCAATCTGGGTCGTACCCCACATGGGTCAGTTCTGCTTACAGGGTAATGGTCAGAACCCTAGGGCTCAACTGGGAAGAAGTGACTGTACTGAAACGTACACTTTCCCGTCACAGTTTTCCCCTGCGTTTTTGGCTGCTAAGGGCACATATTTCATCTGTCATGACCGAGCATATACATGGCTGCCCCCTGATTTCTCGGGCACATGTTATATTGCGAACTTGCTACCGCCGACATTTACTGCCGCCTCTGATTATCACAAGACCAGAGTTGTGAGAGGTGTGATCAGTAAGGAGGACACTGCCGGTCAGGAAGCAGGAGACTTCTTCTTGGGTTTCCTGCCGTTTTGGGGACCTATGGTCAATAGTAGGAACCTGAGACAGCTGACTCGTGTGGTTGAATCCACCGTCAATGTAACGGCTGGTGCCCTTAGTAATCTGACAGCTGAGCTCCAAGCGGATCGCCTTATGACTTTACAGAACCGCATGGTCCTAGACGTTATTCTTGCAGACCGCGGTGGGGTATGCAAGGTCATCCAATCCAGTTGCTGCATTTTCATACCAGATAATGCTCCAACAGTGTATCAAGCCATCTCCAAACTCCATAAAATATCTGAAGCCATACACGTGGATAAGGGAGATTGGTCACTGATGGGATGGTTCTGGGAATTGATATCTGCCTGGGGTTGGAAGGTTCTGATGGTCATTGGAATGATCTTAGCCATTCTTTTCCTGTTCTGTCTATGTATACAGTGTGCTCCTGCGATATGTGGCCTCTGTGCTACCTTATGTGTAAGGAAGCCTGTATCGAGGGACGAGCTAAGCAATAGGATGATGCTACAGCAACATCTCCATGACTTCATGAACATTGACCTAGACTTGGATTAAGATGAGTATAGTGATTGCCTATGTAAGGGCAAAAGGAGGGTCTGTCGTACTTTGATATTCGGGACCGCGTAGGGGACGGGGCCCTACCCCTGTCTATCTTGGTATTAACGAACCGCGAATGGTAAATGCGGCACGTACGAGTGCTTTGCGTGTCGTTCTAGTTACGAACGCACTGTGTACACGTATTCTGCTCAACTACGCGGGTTCCATTTTGGAAGCAGTGGCCATCTTGTCATTGCCCTCACATAGGCTATGATGGAGTTAATACGGGCCTCACAGTACACGGGCTTCCCCTCTGACTTCTCCGTGACCTGGGCAGCTGGCTCTGCTGCCCCGGGTCAAACCGGTCTCACGAGCTCCCCTTCCTCCTTCCACCTATGATTCGTATCAGGGCTTGACCCGTCATAAAACCCTTTCATCCTACACAATCCCCCGGCTAATCTCTTCTACACCTGCTCGTTCTTGCTTCATGACTTGTTTCCCAAAACAGGAGATGCTCATGTTTATTGGGGGGTCTATTTACTTCAAACATGGGATCTGAACCTTCCGGTGTAAATCATTGTGGGCTGGCCGAACTGGAATGTGGGATGGTCATCATGACTTTTTCGTTTGTAATGTATGCCTTTATATGACCATATCGTAAACCAAGGAATGTATGCCTGGAGCATGATATTTTGTACTTAAGGAGAAGTCCGTTCCTATGATTTTCAGCAGTCTCCTGAGAACATACACGCTGTTGTACTTCTAGGATACCTGTCATTGGTCTGCAGCCAATAAACGATTCTTTGACTTCACCCAGAAGACTCTGTGTTTCTGTAGGTCCGGAACAGGGTGAAACCCCGAAGTCATAGGGTGTGTGCCCCTGCACCGCTGGGACTAAAATACCCAGTACTTCAGTGGGACTGGGGTCCTTTTGCGGAGATTCAGGTGTAGGAGATAACTGCTTGGCCCTTTTGAGCGACGCTTTAGATTCCTTTGCGTCTTTAGTATTTGAAGACGGGCCCATATTTGCAGCCATAGAGCACACCACCTCAGTAGGAGAACAGTACACCACTCCAGACAGATACCGAGAAGAAAATGCCAGGTGAGGTAGGAAACCTCAATACCACATAAGGGAGCGAGCAAAAATGGATAGCGCGCCCTTAGCAGGAGAACAGAAAAATAATAAAGGCAGTTTCCAGGGACAGAGAGGGGGGCCACCTCACGAAAATATCACTCCTAGCCGGAATCAAAAAAGGCTCCTTTCAACAGTCAGAAATATCCCAAAGGCAGGTTAACAATAATCTAAGAGGCCCCACAAAATGGCCTTGACGATGCTTCTGACGCACAAAGTATCAGCAGAAAAAACAAAAAGTATTACCAAAATAGGCAGCAAGGCAGCAGGCAAAAAATCAAAAATCAATATCAAGTGAAAAAATAGAAGAAACGTCACCAATTCTTGTCTAACAACATTCCTGGGTCTTCTGTGGCATTATCGACTTCGCGCTGAAGAGAAACGTCTCACCGCTTCTGAGGAGACAAAATGGCGGCCGCTCGCGAAACACCGAGCGCCGTCAGACAGGAACCAGAATATGCATGCCAGCAGCCTCAGGAAGCAGGAAACCTCCTCCACAGCACTCGTAACATGTTCCTATCCATCTGTCCGAAATCCGCGATGGCCGGGGCAGCCCAAAACAGCAGCTATTCCTCTGTTAGCTCCGGCTCAGCACGGAGCCCAAGCACAAACCGCCATATCGTCGCGGCGCGCAAGCCACGCCCCAATGCAGGATAGGGACTTGATCGGAGGACCATGCTCACAGCGAGGCCATCTCCTGGCGTGGCTAGCTCCGCCCCCCGGACAGATTTAGGCTTCATGACATATATAGCCTTAGACCTTAAATAGAATACGGTCCATGACCCATCCATATGTCACCCTTTGGTGTGGCCCTTAAAAATTCAGTATTTTCTATGATTTTGGAAGTTCACAACCTCCTCTTGACATGCCTAGTTTTCATTCATAATGTTATATAGAGAGCCTTGTGGGACTTTTTCTTCAATTGAGGCTTATGCACTTCACATTTTGAGGGGATTCAAGGTAGCCCTGATAAATGCTCCTTTTGAATCTTTGAATTAGTTCTCACCCTTTAATTAGTTCTAACCCTTTGTCTCTCAAAGACGTACTCCTCCCAAAGGTCGATGGCCAGCAGATGCTGCAAGGTCTTCATGCGTGGCAGTGCTCATGCTTCGGGTCCTCCAGTTTGACACACCCATCTTCATTATTGGCTGTGGAATCCACCACCCTAAACAAAGGGAGATGCACTGAAAGGTTAATCCTTTGGACCCGTTACAGAACCCTGACAGTGTAGTCAAATGTTCCTGCCTCCAACATGACTATAAAGATGGGGCTGAAACTAGCCCTCTTGGTTACACATTCCTCACTGTGCCAAGAGTAGGTATGTCACATTGTAGCAAGGGAGTTCCTGAGTTCCATGACTAGTGTCAATGACAGATAGTCTCTCAAGGGTGAGGGGGCATTTCCTGGAAAGTCTGCAAGGATCATCTGGATAATCTTTGGGGCTTTCTTGGTACTACTGCCTGCCTGACAATGAAAACATCAGAGGGTCCCTGTACTCAAGAATAGCGGGGTAAAGTAGCAGGGAAAACACAATTCAAAAAACGAGAGAAGAACCCCTATTAGGAAGATAACCTCTCAAACCCACAGAAGAGATACGCTCAGATGGCGCATTTGTGTGTTCTTTATGTCTTTGTATTGTATTGTTTACATATATGTATTTGATTACTGTGTATGTTCTTATTGAACTGTTCACTTTTGTATACACTGCACTAATTGTTATTGTTTAAATGTGATTTTTTCATTGTTTATGTACTATTTAATATTTGTACTGCTTCGTCTATTCTAGCCTGATGAATAGCTGGCTACTTGTTATGTTTCTGAACAAAAAAGGAAATGAATTATTCAAAAAAAGAAAAATTGATCTACAACTTTATATTTTTATAATAAAAAACAAAAGAATATTATAGCAGACTGTTTCTCTTCTGTGGGTTTGAGAGGTTATCTTCCTAATAGGGGTTCTTCTCTCGTTTTTTGAACTAATGCCTGTCTGGCTTGCTCAGAGAGGGGATACATGCAAATACCCCTGCAGGAAACTGCACAGAGGAACCTATCCATTGTACGCAAGTGCAAGGGGCGGCCCAGAAATTTATAATGGCATACTATTGATGAAGTAGGAAACACAGGTGTAAAAGTCGGTCTCCTTACCTACTGATCGCCATTTAACCCATAACTGACATGCTGTGCCGGCCAAGAAGAAAACGTGACCTTGCCCATGGCCTTCAAAGACTGAACTCGACACTCAATATCCTCTTCTGACTCTGCCGGCAAGCGGACTGTTATAAATGAGGGTCTCTAATTGGCAGAGGTAGGTACCTTTGTCCAAATAGGGACCCTTGCTTCTAGTCAGGGTAAGGGGGATACACACTTCAGATAACCCCTGCTCACCCCCTTGGTAGCTTGGCACGAACAGACAGGCTTAGCTCAAAGGCAATGTGTAAAGTATTTGTACTCAAAACACACAGTAATACAGTAATAACACCACAAATGGACACCACACAAGCTAGGAAAAATAAAGTATCTTTATCTAAACCTCAACATACATGTAATAAGAATTTGACTTTAAAAAGGTTTCAAACAACTTGGTCCATAGAAAACTATGGATGCGTGATTTCTCGCAAAGTACCTGAAGATGCGTCAAGATTCACAAGGCCAAAAAGCCTCAGAGAAAAGAAGCGTTGGAAAACACAGCGATGCATCAGTCCCTGAGTCCTTGGGGAGGCGAGGCGCCAGTTCTGCTGCACACAGGAGAAGTGATGCATCAAATTCGGACAGTAGGGGGAAGTGAGGCATCGAAATCCAAGAAGATTCTGGTCTGCGGGTGATGCGTGGAAAAACGTGGTGCACAGGTACAATGTGTGACACACCGGAGGTGATGCGTCGCTTTGTGAGGTTTCGCGCTGTCTGTCGTCGGTGCTGGGGGCGGAGCAGCCAGGCTTCGCCTTGCCCGGTGGGAGTCAGCGAGGCTTTGCGTCGTCCAACGTCGGTTCCGAGAGACTTTGCACGGCTTTGCGCCAGTTCTTGCAGAGACCCACCTCTGAGGCCCTGTAACCGGAAGGAGGCACCTCAGGCAAGGGTAGGACTCACAGATGGCAGAGGCCAGCAGCACCATCGAATTTGCAGGAAGTCTTTTATGTCCCTGAGACTTCTTAACAGGAGGCAAGCTCTGCTCAAGCCCTTGGAGATCTTCTTCAAGCAGGGGACACAGCAAAGTCCTTCTCCTTTCCTTGGCAGAAACAGCTACTGCAGGCCAACCCCAGACATCAGCAAGGGCAGTACTTCTCCTCAGTTTCTCCAGCTCTTCTCCTTGTCAAAGGTTTCTCTTGAATCCAGAAGTAGTCTAAAGTTCTGGGGTATAGGGCCCCTCTTTTTATACATTACATTTCTTTGTTCTCTGAATACAGAGTGTGTGCCCAGCCAAAACTAGTTCTGTCCTCTCTGGTGTAGCTACCCGGCAGGAGGAGGAGACAGCATTGTCCAAGGTAGACCAGGCTCATTCAGGTGATAGGAAATCTCCTCCCCATACTCTAAATGCAGCCCAGGTCTATTCAGCCCAGCCCCGACTCATCCAGATTCTCTGGAGCCACTGCACCTCCCCAGCCCCTGTCACTCCAAAGCCAGACAGTCAATCCACATCCTAGCAGAGGCACACTGGATGGTTAGGCAAGAAAATACCTACTTCCTAAAAGTGGTATTTTCAAACACAGAATCACCCTCACTAAAAGATGCATCTTAACATTCTGAGTCCAGGCATATCAAACTTTATTTTCCTATCTTGTTCCTATGGGCAGTAATGCTCATAAGATGTTATGAGCAAACTCCCCATTCTATCCTATGGGGACCGATAGCCTTACTATAGTGAAAGACAAAATTGCCAGTATTTCACTATCAGGACATATCCTATCTTTCACATACACTGCACCCTGCCCAAGGGGGTACCGTGGGCCTACCATAGGGGTGCCGTACATGTTTTTTTAAAAAAAGGGAAGGTTAGGGCCAGGCAAGTGGGTGCACTTGCCAAGTTGACATGACAGTTAATAACTGCGCACGGACACTGCAGTGGCAGGCCAGAGTTACCTTTTCAGAGCTACTCATGTGGGTGGCACAATCAGTCCTGCAAGCCCACTAGTAGCATTTGGTTTAGAGGCCCTGGCACACATCAGTACACTTTACTAGGGGCTTACCAGTAAATCATATATGCCAATCATGGATAACCAATCATGTTCACAATTTACACACAGAGCACATGCACTTTAGCAATGATTAGCAGTGGTAAAGTGCCCAGAGTCCTAAAACAAACAACAACAGGTCAGGAAAAAAATATTAGGAAGAAGCAAAAAGATTGTGGATAACCCTGCAAAAAGGGCCAAGCCCAACACGGACGATCACAAAAGATTCACTGGTGCCAAAGTGTGAGCTCTTCGCTAGGTTGGGAGGAGGGCTTTTTGCTTGGAGCCTGTTTTTTCGCTGTTCGCTGGATCCTGCAGCCACACATGCTGACCAGTCACAGTCTGCACAGAGCTCTCAAACAACATTGAGGAAGACTGAAGACACTCTGGAGTTAGGGCCTCGTGCTGGTGCCCTCAACGCCGCTGTGCACATGTGACTGTTGCATCTTTGAACTTGTGCTCACCAAGCATTAGGACTCTTTTGGCTTCATGAAAAGCTTTGGAGTTGCTTGTCCTAAAACTGGACCTTTGAAGGACTGGCCTTCGACCCACTGACACAGAAGTCTGACAACGCAATTCACGGTGAGCCAACACTGGTGAGATTATTCTAAGCCTGATCAATTTTTGCATATTTATTTTTAAGTACCTGTTAAACAGATCCCTGTGCCCATGGACATATTGGTTTGTATGGTGTGTAAATTTGGTATAATACAGAGTTGTTAGGGATCAGGTCACAGCAGTGCAAGGCTCATGGTCATGTGCAGAACTCAAACAACTGATGGCACAGGACTGGAGGTCACCCCCACACACAGACCTGTGAGAGCAGTGGCCACTGCAGATCAAGCTTTTCTCACATGTGCAGAGCTTTTACAGTGGATGCCACAGCAGTGCATGCCTTGCTCACATAAACAGAACAGGTTCAGCGGAAACCACAGCAGTGCATCCCTCCCTAAACAGTACAGGTTCAGCAGAGATAACAGCAGTGCAAACATCTCTCACCTACAGGTACAGAACAGACCACAGCAGTGAAAACCTCCCTCACACAGAACGGGTGCAGCAGAGACCACAGCAGTGTAACCCTCCCTCACATACCCAGAACAGGTGCAACAGAGACCACAGCAGTGTAACCCTCCCTCACATACACAGAATAGGCGTAGCAGAGATCACAGCAGTACAACCCTCCCTCACATACACAGTACAGGTGGAGCAGTGACAACAGTAGTGTAACACTCCCTCACATAAACACAATTGGTACAGAACAGACAACAGCAGTGCAACCCTCCCTCACATATTGCCCTTGGTTCTAGTTTGCGCCATGAAAAACTCAAATAATTAATAGGAACTCGAATTAGTAATCACGACGTAGTATTGGGAGTGCACCAGTCGACTGCACCCCCTAAGTAACTGGTCAGCTAGGGCCTAGCCATAAATGGTACAGCAGGTGCAGTGGCACTGTGGTCTACTGTACATCGATTATGGTTTTATTTTACTGACCAACTGGGGGCCAGGTGGACCAGTTTGTTTGCTTACAGTAGGACCCGTGGCATCCCAGCTACTCGCCCTCCTGACACACTCCTGCCCCCTGCTGCTCCCCTAGGGCCTCCTGCTTCTCCCTTGCCCACCTCTCCCCTGCCTTGAAAGCCCTACATTGGTTACCAGTTGCCCGAAGATCCACATTCAAGCTGCTTTGTATCAGTCACAAAGCGATACATGGAACAGGACCGCTCTTCACCAGGAATAAAATCACCAATTACATTCAACAAAGGAACCTCTACTCTACAGTGGCACCTGGTCCCATCATACAAGAAACAAAACACGGATGGCACATCCTTCTCTGTTCAAGCATGTTTAACATGTATATAAGTGACTGCAAAAATAAGTAAATATTTTATAATAACTATTTATCTACAATTGCTTTACTGTTTGATTATAAAAAACAATAATTTAAAGTACAGCAACACTTGAATGTCTGAGTTTATAAAATTCAACTTTAATCTAATATTACCTTCCTTATACATATATACCTTCCATGTACTTATGTATCTTTATATCTATTTTCTTCTAGTTCTGCATATCCAATGCACAACCCTATATCTCACCCTATATCTCTAGCAATATGTAATCTACCTCCACTCTGACTCATCTCAAACCTCATTTTACTACTCTCTCCAATGCACTACCCTATTTCTCATCGTATACCACTCTCAATATATCCCCTACCTCAACTCTATGACTCATCTCAAACCTCATTCTACTACACTTTCCTATGTACTGCCCTATTTCTCACTCTATACCTCTCGAAATATATACTCTACCTCCACTCTCTCATCCATCCCAAACCCCATACCACTTCTATGATCCTCAAATTAACCCTTTCTAACTCTTCCCTCCTCTACCCCTCCTTGCACCATCTGATACCTCTTTTACTACTCCGCTATCCCAAACAAGCCTTTCTAAAACCCTTCCCTCTGACTCTGTCCCCTCCACCTCCCCTTTACTCCTCCCAAACCTCTTCCTACTGCTATGAACTCGCCAGAACAAACTTCATAGAGCCTTCTCTCTTCTATCCCCCACTATTCCTTTTCAAAACAAATAACACACTAACATGTCCACCGCTCAAATTAATTTCATATTTCCTTACACTAATTCACCACTAATCCTTTTTGGGTTCCAGAGTAGTGTTCTATTCACCCAAAAGTGGTTCAACACCTCATCAAGGGTAGCAAGCACTATATAACTCTAAACCCTTCCCTCTTCCATCCCTCCAATATCCTTTCACTCCAAATAACAGACCAACATGTCCACCGCTCAAATTAATTTCATATTTCACTATACTAATTCACTGCTAATCCTTTTAGGTTCCGGAGTAGCGTGCTACTCACCGAAAAAGCACTTCAACGCCTTGTCAGGGCTAGTAAGCGCTATATAAATGCAATTACAATGACTTCACTTTTAAGCACTGGATTGGACAATCGTCGTGGCATGATATTTGGTAAGTGCTCAGCTCTGAGTCTTTACCTGCCACACGACCTCCTTGAGAAGCAGACTAATAGTATTGATAAGAGTGCCCTTTGCGTTTGGTTCACTCTACTTGCCCCAGGCCCCTCTGTTTTTAGGCTTTAGGGTGTGTATGGGTATTTGGGTAGCAGGAGTTTGTTTAGGGTGGGAGAGGGTATTTGGGTGGCTAGGGTATTATTAGGGTTTAGGGCTGGTAAGTGTATCTAGGTGATAAGGGTGTTTTTAGGTTGGCTATGGCTATTTGGGTGGTAGAAGTATGTTTAGGGTCGGGGAGGGTATTTGGGTGGCAAGGGTGATTTTAGGGTTTAGGGGTGGTTGTTAGGGTCGATAAGGTAAATATTTATATATGTTCTAACTTGCCTGCGATTTACAAACTTTTTCCTTGTATGCGTGGTAAAGGGCACATGGTTAAGGCATGCATGGCTCTGTCATACATCCCATCACAAATGAGAGACTATGACTCTCAGTGTAATAGTGTAATACATAATACAGAGGCGGCTGCAGTCCCACTCCTCCAGCATGGTCGATTTGATAACGAGATACATAACAGAATAGTAAATTATCCAAGTGATTGTCTTATTCGAACAGAGACCAAATCTGGTGCAACTGACCTAGTTGTATTTGAACTTCACCAAGACATGTTACTGTGAACTGACAACCCAGTCACTGGGCACTAACAACCCTGCTTTTGTCCCATATAATTGACCATCCTACCCCTTCTTCTCAAACCCAGTACAACCTCACAATCCTTCAGTTAACCCTGTCTTTAATTCCTCATTTGAATGTTTCCAAAAAAACCTTATACCAATTGTGGTTCCTATATTGAACCCTGCTTTTACTGATCTTAACTCAAATCCTTATCCTACCAATGATCAAACCCCAAATCGCCTATCTAAGAGGTTGTAGGAAGGCCTTCCAGTCAAGACAATGACCAACATCTAAATAATGAAACATCAGCCCTCCCTCCTCATTCGTGGCCTGAAACACACCAATCACACTTCACACATCTGATCTTACTCCAGCGGACACTGAAGTAATGCAAAGCTGTGGCGTTTTCTACGTAATTTGTATTTACCATATAATCCGAATCTTCTGCATAATCTGCACATTAAGATAAAAAAAAATGCTTATAGTTTAGACAGATCAAACGTTAGTTTAAAAGTGTAGTTTAAAAGGTCAGATGAGAGTTGCACTGTCAAGCCAGACACAAAACTCTATGTGGGTTAATGACTGCCCTCCTGTTATTTGTACTGCTGCCAGAGAAAAATAACACAAGTTATCAAGACACTTTAATAGCATTCCAATGTTGTGTGTGTGCCCCTGAACGATCAAGAGTAGGCAGCTGGTTAAATAAACACAATAATTACAGCTGTGATGGAGCAGGTAAAGCAAAATTTGTATACCTCCTCTATTTTGCATGAAATTAAATTATGTAATCATTCTAAATATTAACTTGTACTAATTTGTGTAGAGTGTTATGATTAACCAACAAATGCACCTTAATAAACACGAGATACACGTGGGACTAAAATGCTAATTGCATGGCCAATAATTAAATGATTAACTGTGGTACGCAAACTAACTTTAGGATGTGTTGAAATAGAGAATTGCATGATTCATGTTGCTTTTGTGATGGTTTGTGCTTCCAGTGCTGCAGAATGGTGAGTATTGTTGCTTTAAATGTTGCTACACACTAGTAAAATACTAATATATATTGGGAATAGTACGGTCTTAAACATTAGAATCTTCATTTCTATATATTAATTACTGTTATGTTTGTTTTTGCTTAAGTTGGCATTCGGGCCTACTATGCCGCAGTACATAAAATGGAGTTTGGAAGTGGCCACCGTCCTGTGAGCGCGATGTCTACTGCGCAGACTCGGATGGCTCTGAAGACCTCCAAGCGACCTCCGATGAGAAACGAAATGTTCCTTGTCAAGGATAGAAATGTGGAGGACTGCCAAGACAAAGACTAGTGTGAATGTCTGAGGGGACAATGAACGACCTGTACAAGAAGGCTTACATGTTGTTAATCCGGAACTTTCGCCTGTGAAACTACTAAAAAGAATACAATTGAGAAGATATCATGCCCGGTCTCATGGTGTGGTAAATAAAATTCCTTTACCTGGACTTAATTTGATACAGAAACATAATAATATAGCTCAGTAAAATGAGAGGCAGAATCCGTGGTATTAGAGGATCGGAATGGGCTTTATTCCAGTGATCGATTATAATCGGTTGCTCCAAGTTCCATCACCACGGAGGTTCAGGAAGTGAAGTACATACTTTATTGACAAGAAGTAACTTTTATAGTACATACATTACAATGAAGCGAATGCAGTAGGCGTAACAATTGATAAGGACATTGACGATTTATCTACGTAACCAAAAATGGGTGTAATAAGGAGTAAAAAGGAACATAATTGGTTATGATGTCACATATAGGTGGATCTATAAGATAATACTTGGCATAGATGCGCGCGCAGCAACATGACGTGTAATTGACGTGCAACTAGGGGGTGAAGGGGACTTGACATTTAGCTCTACATGTGGAGACAAAAAGTCTGGGGGGTCAAGTCAACCTAATCCCAAATCATATCTAACATCCTATGTTTAAAGAACTATGTTATCCACAAAAGAAGGACTCTCGGACAGAATCTATTCTATACTGACTGTGCGTGCGTGTACAAGCGTCTAAGTGTCTACACTGAATGCGAGGGGGTAGGAATATTCCATGGTAACAGGGCTATGAATTACTTGCATGAGGACAGAGAAGCCGAGCCTTTGCTCAGTAGCTGGAAGAATGTTTACTTAAGCTGCTAGACAGGAATGCATCGGCTAAGGGGTGAAGCAGATAATTCGAAGGTGAAATACAGTTCTTGGCAGAGAATAGGCTGATGTCAGGCTTCGTGAGCCGCGCAGAGAATGAGACAAAGTTCATGGTCACAGATGCAGGCTCAGACTCGAGTTTTCAGAGGCAGAAGGCAAGAGGAGTTTGATGACAGAATCAGGGCCTACTTGCCTGGACTGTAAAATGGCATAAGTGAACCATATAAAGCCGGTGGCCTTTCATATTTAGGAATGGAATATCCGGCCTATTCATGGCGGATCTGACAGAGGACATGTTGACGGTGGACGCACATGTATTTGCGTCTTCATAACTGGAACTGGAGGGAACATACATGTACTTGTGACATGCACATAGAACCGTTGGGGTCCAAGATAGGGGTAATAACTGACCAGAAAAATCCATATTTCCACATTCCCTCCTTGTCCCCTACTTGCCCGTCAAGAGATATCAATCTTCATTAATCCATTGATCTGTTCATATAGCATCATTTGTTCTTCTTTCTTCTTCCGTGACGAATGAAATCTTGGTGGTGGAATACACGATGTGGTACACAGACCACAAATCGCTGGTCCACATTGTAGACATAGACAACAACTGAATAGTATGAGAAGGCCAATACCTAGGAAGGATAAAACTCTCCATCCCCAGGCTGATACCACACTCCAAAACCAACTGGACCAAGTCCAAGTGCCTGGGTTCTGGTGTATCTGGTTTACAATCTTATGAAGGCGAGTGATGGCTTTATATACAGATGGCGAATTTTCTGGTATGAATACGCAGCAGCTTGATCCGATGACCCTACAAGCTCCGCCCCTATCAGCCAGGATGACGTCAAGGACAAGACGATTTTGAAGCACAACAATCCGCATAGCAGACTGCTCTTCTGTTAAATTGCCTAAGGCGGAAATAGTCTCATTCACTACTGCTTCAAGGGTTCTAGTTAATCTACGTATCAGCTTACTATTAGTAACAGTACCTATATAGGGAAAGATGCCTTTATTAAAATCTACATACTTGTCCCATGCCGTCTCAGTGTAATCGACAATGGGGAGATCTCTCCGCTCTCTGTTGTGTACTAAATGAATATTTCTGTAATAATCAGGAGGAGCTAGGAAAACAGGTGGCAAAAGGAATGCAATGTAGCAGGTACCATCCCAATCTAGAGGTAGACGCATATATGCAGTCTGACCACATATAAAGTAGGAGTGGCGATAAGCTCTAAATGAAGATTTGCCTTGATCACTGAATTCTACTATAGTAGTGCATTTACTATGGCCCATATGTATGGAACCAACCTTTCTTACACACAATTCACCCTTCGCTGGGAATACTGACATGGTGGGTAAGACTAGTTCAACTTCGGATACGACATTTAGAATCATGAGATTAGGTGTAAAATTACCTAATCCATATACTTCATTTTCTAGATCAGTTCCTGTTCTCTTGGGACGACCCTCCTTGTCAGGGTAGCAGACCTTGAGTAAAACTAGGTTCAGGTTTCCCCATACCCAATGATCTTGGTAAACTGCTGTGTCTGAGTCTATGGAATTGATTAAACTAAACCATGCTCCACAGGAGCCATTATGTGTAAATGGATGTGGAAAGAAAGGCAGGACTCCTTCATAATTCTGATAGGGAGGGAGCCGGCCACACACCCAACAATTAGTGGCATTACTAGTCTGATGGGAATGATGTAACATACTAATGAAAGTGTTATTGCGCAGCGCAAGTCTATAAGACAATTCATGCGGAGGTAAGTCACTAAAAGAATGTTCAGCAGTAACATTATAAACATGTCTAGAAATAGGGTAATATATGTGCAACAATATACTTGCAGTAATTATTAAAAGACTCAAGAAAAACAAAATTAATAATGTCACTATGCAGTGGCTACGCAGTGATTTACAATACGCCTGTCGTTTCAACATTTTCCGGGTGTTTTCTCTACTCAGGTCCAAGGGATACATGTCAGAGACAATTCAACCGCTTCACCTTGGAGAGGACTTAAACAATCAAATTGCTCGACTTGTTGGGCCTAAGCTTTAGTTTGTAGCGTTCAGAGTTATTCTGTTCAACAAAAGGAAGTTTTGAATCAGTCTGTGCGGGAGCGCATGGCACAATGTCTATATCCGAGGATAGTCCATGAAATTTCTTGATATGACTTGAATGAATCCAGCCCTTGCGGCCCTCGATCTTCACGGCTGTCCTTGTAGTGAGCAGAACTAACTTGGGTGTCTTCCACCTGGGCTCCAGCTGAGTCTTTCGGTCGAAATTCCTCACAAATACGAGATCACCCGGAACTACGTCATGGGGTTTCACCTCAGTGTTGTCGGGAAAGGCTGCAGCTACCTGTGAACGACAAGATTGTAGTGCAGACATCAAGGAAGCCAAGTAATCTGTCAGCATATTACAGTCAACATCAGTTATTTTGCGTGGTATAGGCGTCCCCCACATATTTGGTGGTCTGCCGAAGATCACCTCATACGGGGATAGCCCTGTTCGAGAGTGTGCTACCATTCTCATGTAAAAGAGTGCAACTGGTAACGCTACTACCCAGTCGACACCTTTCTCTCTGCATATTTTGGACAATCTGATTTTCAGTATCTGGTTATGTCTTTCTACGAGACCTGCTGCCTCGGGGTGTCGGACACAGTGGAATTTCCACTGATATCCTAACAGAAGTGAAACATGTTTCATTAATTCGGATGAGAACGGCTGGCCGTTATCTGAGTAGACAACACGTGGTAAACCGTATCGTGGGAAGAATTCTCGAACCAACTGTTTGGCAGTAGTCGGGGCAGTGTAATCTGAAACCGGGTATGCCTCTGTCCAACGGGACAGAGCGCAGACAACTACGAGAACATATTTGAATCCTCAACATCGTTCCATCTGGATATAGTCCATCTGGAGGGCTTCAAAAGGGTGATTAGGAGGATGAAATCCACCCTGTTCTACGGGAACGCTTTTTCCTGGGTTAAACTGACAACAGATCATACAGGTACGGACCTTTTGTTTGGCTGCTGCTCGTAAATGTTTATTGAACCAAATGTGTTGAATGCTGTCTAGCATAGCTTTTTCTCCTAGATGTGCTGGACTATGTATAGTGTTAATTATAACTTGGACCATTGAATCAGGAAGGAACCATACAGACTTTTCCTTCATCATCCATCCTTGGTCCGTTTGGATCCCTCCTAATTCAGTCCATTTCTTTATTTCGTCTGGTGTAGCATGTGTCTGTATGTCAATTACGTCAAGAGTAGGATCTTTAACTGTCATACAATGTGTCGGTGTCGGGACTATTGTCTTTATCATGTCGGGGGTTTGAGTTTGAGCAGTCTGTTTAGCTGTTCTGTCGGCTAGATCATTGCCTTGGGAAATGATATCAGTAACCTTCGTATGAGCCTTACATTTCATAATTGATATTGCAGTGGGTAGATGTATTGCATCTAATAAGGCATGAATGAGGGGTCCGTGCTGAATGTGGGCACCGTGGGAAGTTAAATAACCTCTCTCTCGCCACAGCACGCCGAAGTCATGTACAACTCCGAATGCATAACGTGAATCAGTGTATATGTTGACTTTTTTATTCGTGGCTTGAATACAGGCTTGTGTCAGAGCGATAAGCTCTGCGGCTTGAGCTGACAAAGTATTTATACGATTAGTTTCAATGACTTCAGTATCTGTTGTGATTGCGTAAGCGGCCACTAACTCTCCTGTACTTGTTCTCATACATGAACCATCTACATACAATGTCAAGTCTGGATCTGACAATGGGACATCGGTTAAGTCTTGTCTGGGTTTTGTCGTTATTGTAATAACTTCAATACAGTCATGGGCTAGTGGGTCTGTTCCGGTTACTGGCAAAAGTGTGGCAGGATTCAATGTGTTACAGCGTCTGATTTCTATATGTGGCTGAAACAATGTAAGTTCGTATCCTGTAAGTCGCGCTATAGTCAAGTGTTGTGTTTGCGTTCTATTTACAAGAACCTCTACTGCGTGTGGCACTTGAACTGTCAATGGATGTCCTAACACTATGGCATCGCTTTGTCTGATTGCTAAAGCTGTCGCTGCTACTGATTTCAGGCATGCAGGCAAAGCCTGAGCAACGGGATCTAATGTACTAGAAAAATAAGCACATGGTTTGTGTGCTCCTGCTTGTTCCTGTGTGAGTACTGACAAGGCAGTACCTTCGCGTTCTGTAACAAAGAGTGTAAACTGTTTTCTGTAACATGGCGTTGCTAAAACAGGTGCTTGACATAAAGCTTTCTTTAGGCTTTCAAAAGCTTGTGTATGTTCCTGAGTCCAAGGGAGAACAGTCGATGTGGCTGCCTCCTGTGTGGTTAACTGAATGAGTGATTTTGCTAGAAATGCATACTGAGGGATCCACTGCCTGCAATATGAAGTGAGACCTATGAAAGCCCGCACCTCCTTTTGTGTCTTGGGTACTGGCATGTTAGCTATTAACTGAATGCGGTCCGGTGTAAGCTGCCTTCCCTCCTTGGACAGCGAGTGTCCAAGATAAACAACTCGCTGGACACAGAATTGCAGCTTAGAAGGGGACACCTTGTGCCCCTTTTCGGCTAGAAATTGTAAAACTGTCAGTGATGCTTTTTCACATTCCGGTTCGCTTCTCGCGGTGATCAGCAGATCATCGACATATTGAAGCAGAGCAGTGTTAACTGGCATGTGGATACTATCTAGTTCTCGTTTCAGTGCTTGGCTATAGATGCTGGGGCTTTCTGTAAATCCTTGAGGTGCGCGTGAGAATTTAAAGCTACGTCCATTTAAACTAAATCCGAACAAATATTGGCTTTCCGGATCTATTGGGACGCTGAAAAAGGCATTCTTGAGATCAATTACAGTAAAGAATGTTGCTTCGGAATCAATAGCTGTCAGTAATGACGAGATATCTGGGACCACAGGAAATTGTGGCACAATGCATTTGTTTATCTCGCGCAGATCAATAACCAATCGATATACTGGCGGGGCCGTAGGATCTGTTCGTTTAAGAATCGGAATTATCGGTGAATTACATACATTGGAGTCTGTTTCCACAACTACTCCTTGGGCAATGAGCTCGTCAATGATTTGTAGTAAAGCCACTACAGCATCTGGTGGTAACTTGTATTGTCGCATTCGTGGTAGCACCACTCCTGCCTTTAATGTGACTCGATATGGTGTAATATTCATGCAACCAACATCAGTAGGGCCTCGTGCCCATAGATGTGTAGGTAAAGTCTGTAGTCGGGGATCCATGTCTCTAGACACATAGTGACCTTTAAAATCACGTAAAAACAACCTTACACCCTCCGGAGAACAACATATTATGGCTCCTAGAGCTTTCAGGGTTTTTATTCCTAACAAGTTTTCTGGACATGATTTAGTAAGCAATAAATCTGTAGTTCGGGTCAGAGGTCCTATCGTAAGTGGAAGAGGCTGTGATACTTCATTAACAATAGGTTTTCCTGAAAAACCAAGGGAAATATTCTGAGAGCCTGAGAGGGGTGCCCCTGGAACTTCACTACGTTTTATAGTTGTTCGACTTGCCCCTGTATCGAGTAAAAATTTTCTATCTTGGCCTAATAATTCACTATGTACATAAGGTCCTTCTTGATCTACAGGAATCTCGATAAGGGGTAAGTCAACTTCCCTCTCTAGGCTAGTTCATGCGTAACGCTGATACTCAGGATATTCATACTGTGCGGTCTGATACATTTGTCGTGTTGTTGTCTGTGTGGCAGCAACAGGCAACGGTGGTGCAGCTGGCACAAACTGTATTGGCTGTTGTGCGGCTGGCATGGCCTGGGCATGCTGCAGAGCTCCTTGTTCATTCTGATCTTGTCTGAGTGGCCGTGATCTTTCTTGTGTTTTACCTATGGCGATATTATGTTTTAAGACTGGACAGTCGTGTACGTAATGACCTGGCTTTTTACAATAATTGCATGTCCCTTTTACAGGTCCTGCTGAATCGGAATGTGTCATACCCTTTTTATGTCATTCAGCTGGAACTGTCTGGGAAACTAGCATTTTCATTTTCGTGTCTTTCATGCGTCTGTGTTCATGTTCTTGTTCCTCTCTAATTCTATTGTGATGGTACTGTAACATTTGTAACATTTGTGATGGAGTGTTACCTTGCCAGGTACTCTCGAATTTTAATACTCTATTCTTTACTGGGGGCAGGGCGTTTTCTACTAATTTTGTTACAAACAGATGCGGGTATGATTCGCTACTTGCTTTT
Organism: Triturus cristatus; assembly: GCF_964204655.1. Taxonomy (NCBI): domain Eukaryota; kingdom Metazoa; phylum Chordata; class Amphibia; order Caudata; family Salamandridae; genus Triturus; species Triturus cristatus. The sequence continues at coordinate 1,719,031,355 of NC_140590.1, forward strand.
ATGCCACTATTTATACCAAAACATTTTTCGAATCGGGCATAGTAATCACTAGTGTCTTCATCTTGCTTCTGCTTACAGGCTGAAATTGTACCCCAATCTTCCTTTTTCGTAGTTAATAAACGTGGCAGTACTTGTACTAATAAACCTGGTAATGCTTTAGTTTTATCTCCAAGTCCTGCTCCTGCAGTTCGGGCCTTTTCTTCCGCTTCTAACACTGACCATTCTATCTTTTGGTCTCCTACCTCCCACTCTTTTTCCTTGAGTTTCTCATAAATGCCAGCAGGCATCAATACCTTTAATATTGTCATAATGTCGGGATAGGTATACTCTCCCATGAGTAACATGTCTTTAATTTCTCGGTGAAAACCCGCTGGATCTTTGTCATGACTGGGTACCACTTTCTTCATTTGTAACAATTCTATTTTCGATATGGGCGTATATACAAATACGCGCTTAAACTCGTTGTCCTCGCCTTTTATTGGGTGCACTTCTCGTAAGGGATTCTGTCTATCCATGTGATACGTGGTTCTTTCCTTGACGGGCAATGAGACATGCTCTGCGCATACAAAAAGAATATACTGCTTTCTTGATTCTAGAATTTCTTTAATTAATTTAGTACCTGCACCTCTCCATTTATTCATAAGCAATTCAGTCAATATGTCAGGTAAGGGACCAGGGTCCGAACGCTGACTCCGATATAGTATAATGAGTTGTTGAATCATATAAATCCCAGCTAACCTCTGTTCATCTGGGGTGAGATTCAAAAATGTGCGTACTACTGTATCATCACTATATTTTCCGGGACTGTCCACCCAATGGACAGCTGCCCTGGCTAAATCTTGTTCATCCATAGAATCGAGAAAATGATAACCCCTTCGTTCTCGGAGTAGTTTGTCGGCGGTTTGGAACGAATGCTCGTTAGACCTTATATTAATTATAGGTATTTGGAAATTCCTGTTATTATCTGGACATATCGGACGTATCGAGTCAGTAAGACATCTATTACTATTACAAGATCTTCCTCTACCTACATAGGCTATGGTGTCCGACTGTCCCACGGGCAGTCCTGACCCTTCCTCCTCGTTTTGTTCGAACTCGTCTACCGCTAATCTTTCTTCGTGTAGGCGTTCTATTTCTTTACGGATCTTTCGGCACATGGCTATTATACAATTTTGTTTATCATGTCTCCCTTCTGATATATTCTGGCTCCATCTGGTAAGAATTTGCATTGCTTCCGGGTCTACCCCCGGTCGGTCTTGATTTCTGATCACACAATTTATGAGGAAACGTAACAGTTCCCCCTGTATCTCTACTTTCTGGTATTCCATAGCTCTGTTAATACATTCTGGATCTCGCCCTGTTTGGACAAAATGATATATTTTATCTAGATGCGCAGTCATTCCTGGTAACTTCCCTAAATACACTGCGGCTCGTCTGATACGCAATGATGCCAGGGTCATTTCATCCTCTTTACCGGGCACCGGGTCATATCTACAATCTATAAGAAGTTCCTTAAGCGTACGGGTACTTATGAGTTTGGGTGTACGTGAATGTGCTGACTCTTGAAAAGTAAGTTTATTTATTCTGGGTGGCGTAGAAAAAATATTGGTAGCACCTCCCGTGGCCCCATCTGGGGTGTCGGGTGTGAAAGGATTCGTCGAACGTGACACAGCAACTATAGGTGTGGACACAGCTATAGAAGTAGCTGTAGGAACAGATGTGCTTGCCGGAACTTGTGACTCGATTTGTTGCTGTAGGGATACGGGTGCTGGATCTTGGCGTTGGACCTCCCTGGTATGCGGTCTATGTGGGGCGGAATTAGCATACTCGGGAGCTGCGTCATCTAAATATGAGGAAAGAAAAACATCTTCTGCGGTTCTAGGATGCCCCTTAGGATGTACCTTTATTGGGAATAATGGGGGTGGCAAGTCTTTCGGTATCTCTGGAGTAGCCTTAGGTAATCCTTCAGCTAGAAGGGGATACATACCATTCATAAGGGCATTTCTTTGTCTGTCTACTTGTTCTGATTTCACTCGGATACCTTCCTCAATTAATAGATTTTCTCGAACTTTATTTGAACTCTCTTTATTCTTTTCTTCCTGTCTACGTGCTTTTTCTGTGCGTCTATGAGATTCTTTACGCCATAACTCAACGGCGTCTTTCTGTGACTGTCTGACTTTCCTTTTCCATAACTCTTCCTCGACTTTCATGATGCACTCTGCATCCCAGGTCCCCGCTGCGGGCCACCTCTGACTTTCTGGTAATCCCTTGGTGTAGTCTACCCATAAATCAAGAAATAATATAGCGTCTAAGCCATGTTTGTGATACATGAAGTGCCCTGGAGTATCCCTAGGAGGAATAGGGACGGCTTCTTCGAGTACCCCTTTTCTAGTAGTGATCTGTCTTAATTTCGAAAAGAGCGGCATATTGACAACTGATCCGATACTTAATCTTGAACACACTTAATACAAAAGCACAATAATGAACAACCATTCATACCACAATATGCAGGACGTTTTTAAACACATTAAACATTAAACATTAAACCTTTTTTAACCTTTAAAATAAACAACAATGGTGATCGTCTGCATAACTAATCACCAAGATTAATTCTTGACAATAACTAGATACTTCGGAATACTTGATATACTGCTAAACAGTACAGATACACTGCTAAAACAGTGCAGACCGGATTTGTGTACCCAAACCCGTCTTGACCGGCACAACCTATGTGCACGTCAGAAATGCCTCCCCAGTAATGGTACTCACCGGGTAGCTTCGGAAACGGAAGGCCTCGGTAACTTGAACTTGAACCGGACTGGACTCGACTCGACTCGTCGGAAACTGGGCTTGGCTTCGAACTGGTGGGTCTCTGTATACCTCGGATCTTGCTCTCTCAGCTAGGCTCTGGTCGGGATACTTCGCACTTCTCACCGCCTCGTCTGGGTGTTGATCGCAGTCTCAGTCGCCCCCGCTTGACCGGAGGGAGATACAGGAAATCCTGCTGGTACGCGTTATTGTCCGTCCAGCTGTGGCAGGAGACCGGGCCTGCAACTCACCGCCGGCGCGTGAGATGAGAAAGTGTCCCTGTTCGGGCGCCATTCATGTGGTAAATAAAATTCCTTTACCTGGACTTAATTTGATACAGAAACATAATAATATAGCTCAGTAAAATGAGAGGCAGAATCCGTGGTATTAGAGGTTCGGAATGGGCTTTATTCCAGTGATCGATTATAATCGGTTGCTCCAAGTTCCATCACCACGGAGGTTCAGGAAGTGAAGTACATACTTTATTGACAAGAAGTAACTTTTATAGTACATACATTACAATGAAGCGAATGCAGTAGGCGTAACAATTGATAAGGACATTGACGATTTATCTACGTAACCAAAAATGGGTGTGTTATGGCTGTCTTTTTGCCAGCTCTCTGGAGAAGGAGAATGATGGAGAGTGACTCCAGCCTATCACCCCCATAGCATAGGGATTAGGCCGATAAACAGGGACCTTGTCTTACAGATATAAGGGCATTTTCGTGCCATTTCTCTTAGAGTAAGGCTTATGAATTTAAGTGAGGGGTTAGATATATAAGTATTAGTCATGATTTACTCATTTGCTAACATGCCGATCTGTTTCTCATGGAGCTATGCATATTATGGGCTCCGTAGGCCTTAAGCGAGACAGACTCCATTTTGCTTTCTGCCTGGTAGCTCGAGAAGGCTTTCTAGGTTAAAAGTGATGTTTTAGTTTTAAGCTGTTGTTCGCTTGGAGAGAACCGGTTCAGGCTGACCCTTATCGAAGGAATGTATTTTTCTCCACTCCGAAGACACAACTTCAGGCTGGCCAGCTGGGAAAGTGTCCTTGGTACGGGGAGGTACAAGAATTTGGTGGGCGGCAGGTTACTGGCCGTGAATTTCCATGAAGGAACGGGCTTTTGATATTAGCAAAGGTGTTAGTCTTTCAGTCAGTCAGTCCGTAGGCGGCATCTAGCCGTTAGCATCTCTGCCATTATTCATTTTCATGGTGGACAAGTCGCCATCTTTGAAGTCGGAGAAAGATTTAAGACCGAAACTCTCTGAAGATAGACTGAACGAGAAGTGGCGCGGAGCGCACTAACCCAGAGAGAGAGAGAGACGGTAGCTAATTAACAGCAAGGTTCCGAGGTCCTGAGGGAGAGCAGACGAGTTTGAGCCTATCAGTGCAGACGTGTACTTGTGACGGCTGAGGGTGACTGCAAGGCGAGCCAGGACCCAGAGACGAGACAGGAGCCTAGATGACTGCCGAGTCCCGATTTCCCATTAACCAGGTGAAGTCCGACCGATTCTTATAGTGCGTGCACCCTAATCTTTCTCTTTTATTTCTTGTGCAAATGTAATGCTGCATAGTAATGTGATTTATGTTTATGGTTAATAAATGCCCTAATTCATATAGAATTATTGTGTACCTGGTTCTTGTGTCCAATCTTGGTAAATGATGCTCCTAGTTGAGCACTGTTTAGACGAACGGATGAGAAATCCCGATCAGACGAATAGTTATCAAATAAAGAGGGAGTGAGTGGACCTTTGATGTCGTAAGCACGGAGTACACTATATAATCTGAATCCATATCCAAAGTTATTATTTTAGTTTTATCCTAAGTAGATTGCTAAGATATCATCCTAATAATGTTTCATAGGAATGTGGTCGTCGTTGATATGCGGCGTTAATGAGAGCGCTGGGGAGGATTACCAGCGTGTAGGGCTGCCGGATTGCAGCCCGTGTGTAAATGAGAGCGGCGGGAGGGATACCGCCGTGTAAGTTTCGCAGGATCGCGAACGATTTGGAAAAGGGAGCATTGGGTTCTGCAGGCCCGTGTGTAGACACGCCGGATTGCGTGTCAGATCTGCCCTAGGGTAGAACGGTCTGGGTCAGGGCGACCGCGAGGCCAACTGATGTGAATAAGATATTGTAGAAAATCCATATATGTATATTGTCATTCCCCATTCTTAGGTGCGACCTGTATATTCATCTTTATATCTACCCATTGTAAATACGATCTAAGAAGGGAAGGTGAGTACGTTTTGGCTGGGTCACAGGGGCCCCTGGGGGCTGATCCCATCTAAACAGAAAATCCAGCCATTACATCTGGCGTCACGAACTGTTTACGAAGCCTGTGTGCATTGTTTTGTTTTGATCTCGTTGGTTTGCGCTCGGCTTGTACGTATAAAATTTTGTTTATAATTGTGTATATAATTTTTTGCGTGTTAATATGTTTCCGAAAAAATCTCCGTCGGTTTTCAAATTACCGATTCAGATTCCCGGCTGGGAGTCTACGCCTTATGAGGCTTTAGCCCGTGAGTGGGCTGATTCTACTGGTTTGAGTGAAAATTGGTCTTCATGCTTGGAGCAGGCGGAGCCTGCCGATGTGATTTCATGCCTACAGAAAGCGCCAATAGTGAAAGGCGATGAGCTTCCTATTTTAGGACGCAGAGGATGGATTATTCTTAATGCATACAGAATTTTGCATGAGAAGTTTGTTCAACTACAGAAACAATTTAAAGATACGGAAGGACGGTGTGTTGAGTTGCAAAATGCGCATACTCTTTTACGTTGTCAAAATAAACTGCTTGCCGACAAACTTGAAACATATCAGACCATTGCCGAAAGAGCTGCGGTCCGTATTGCACGATATAAATACAAACATCGTCGTGGGCGCGTGTCGTCCCGCAAAGTGCGTATGCTTGTAGCGAAAGCTGGAATGGATTGGAACCCCGATGAGTGGGACGGTAATATCTGGGATTCTCATACTTCTGACTCCTCGGCAGAGGAGGGTGACAAGCGCGAGTCTTCTCGCTCCGGACGTGATTGTAAATCTGCTTCATGCATTGATTTGACTCCCGATTCTGACCGTGCTCGTTCTTCCCGTGCGGATGACGTAGCTTGCCCTGATTGTTCTGTTAAATCTAAGATGCGGGCTTCCTCGGAAGCTCTTCCCGCAGTTTCTGCTCATCCGATCTTTCGACGGAAATTACAACAAGCCCCTGGTAATCCGGGTGGTATCCCTCTTGACTGTATTGAAGATTTTACTCAGCAGGAGATTAGTGACATCCTGCAACGATTTAAACAACGGCCTGGTGAGGCCTTGCTTACCTGGATGGTGCGTCTTTATGAGCTTGGCGCTTCCGGTATTCTGCTCGATGCTGTTGATTGCTTACGATTTTGCTCTTTGAGTTCTGATTCTACTATTCAGGACCATTTTCGGAATTTTAATGGTAATGTCCAAACTTCTTTGCTCCAGCTTGCGTCTGATGGCTGTAATCATAAATATCCAACAGAGTCTGATTGGCCCTCTGACGACAAGCCGTGGTACACTCTGCGCGATGCGTCGCAACGTTTAAAGGAAGAAGTCATGAAAACTTGTATCTTCCTTAGTACTGCTGACAGGTTATTGGATGGTTTGTTAACATCTTCCGTGCGTAACCGCATTATACGTACTTCTCCTGTTGCTTACAAGCAGGTCATGATGACATTGTTGATTAATCAAACTGGCAATCCTTTGTCTGCTGTGCTTGAGTCTGTTCGTCAGCTTGGTGAGCTGGGTGAATGGTTTAAACCTGAAAGACAATCCCGACCTGAGGGTCGATCTGGAGGGGACTATAAGTTCTCTAGACGTGACATGTTTCTTGCTCTCATTGCTGATGGTGTCAAAAGGGAAGAGATCGATGGTGAACCTAATAATATCCTATGGGATATGTTTCGTAAGCGTGGTTTGGATCGGAAGGAAGGTGCCCGTCGTGTGCGAAAGAATGATTATGATCGTGGTTCGGATGACAGTGGTGATGAGAGACGACGTGTGGATTCTGATCGCCATGATGACCGGCGCCAAGAACGTGGTGGTTCCCCCCGTCGTAGTGATGGGAGGGGGAGAGAGGATGATCGTGGAAGGGGAAGGGATGATCGTGGTTCTAGCAGACATAGAGATGCAAGGCGTTATTCCCCTGATATACGAAGGAGGGAGGATCGTAATAGACTCTCTGACCGTAATTTACAACTTTTTGAACATGATACTAATCCGTTTCGTACTGGAGACGGATATGAACAACAAATCCTGATACCGAAGAAAACTGAAAACATCTACCCTGATCTGTCTTGGTTGACGGAACGCAGGAAAAATGACTAGGAAATAGGTCAAGCTCCGGTACGCAGGTGGGCCCACAGAGATTACAGACCATATGTAGATATTGAGATTTTTTGGAAACATCGTAATATCCAAAGGGCCCGAGCGTTAGTTGATACTGGGGCGGAGGCCACTTTAATTCATGGTAAGTCAAGGAAATTTCATGGACAGTCTTTCACAATTACCGGCCTGGGTGGCAAAGAAACACCCGCAGTTCAAACTGCACTTGAGATTACAATTGGTAGGATTCCTCGTAGAGAATACTCTGTGTTGGTTGTGCCACTTTTGGAATATATTATTGGAATTGACATTTTGAAAGGTATGACTTTGCATTTGGATGATGGTTACTATCAGTTTGGTACTAGACAGTACATTTCGACCAGACCCGTACGGGTTGGCCGTTTACGCATGCCACCTATTAAGATCCCTTTAGCGACGAAAGTGATTTCTCAAAAACAATATCGCATCCCAGGTGGTCATGAAGAAATTACAGCTACGATTCAGGATTTGGTTGACGCAGGAGTCATTACTCCGGTCACATCTGCTTGGAATAATCCTGTTTGGCCCGTGCGCAAAAGTGACAACTCTTGGCGCATGACTGTTGATTATCGAGAATTGAACAAACATACTCCTAAATTGACTGTGGCAGTGCCTGACATTGTTACATTGATTGAGAGAATTCAAAAGCATCCAGGTACATGGTATGCTTCTATCGATATTGCTAATGCATTCTTTTCGATTCCAATTGCCCCCGAATGCCAGGAACAATTCAGTTTTACATGGAATGGACGTCAAATGACGTTCCGGAGTCTTCCTCAAGGCTATGTACATAGTCCTACGATCTGTCACCGGCTGGTGGCGGAACATTTGTCTGAAGTGCCCACGAATACACAAGTTCAAATTTGTCATTATATTGACGACATTTTGATTCAAGGTGATACGCAAGACCAGGTACAGTCTCATTTGGATCAGATTATTGACTGTTTGCGAGCAAAGGGTTGGGAAATAAATCCTGACAAATTACAAACTCCATCTCAAGCTGTAAAATTTTTAGGAATCAATTGGCATGAGGGTCACAGAGAGGTGATCCCACAAGTTAAACGTAAAATCCTTGATTTTGCTGTTCCCAGAAATAGGAAAGAGGCGCAGTCCTTCATTGGGTTGTTTGGATTCTGGCGCCAACATATTCCCCATTTGAGTCAAATCTTGGCTCCACTGTACCGAGTCACTCGTAAAAAGAATGCGTTTGAGTGGGGTGAACCTCAACAGACTGCTTTTAATTTGGCTAAAGAAGCTATTCAGTATGCTTTGGATTTGTGGCCTGTGAGTGACGGTGATGTTGATTTGAATGTGTCCGTGGAAGGTCTGTATGCCAATTGGAGTTTATGGCAAAAGCAGGGCAGACAAAAAGTGCCATTAGGTTTTTGGACCAAAAAATTGCCAGAGGCTGGTGAGCGTTACTCACCTTTTGAAAAACAGTTGCTTGCTTGTTACTGGGCTCTGGTGGATACCGAGCAATTGACTTTAGGCCATGCTGTGATTTTGAGGCCTGAAATTCCCATCATGCAATGGGTTTTGAGTTCACCGAAGTCCCATCGAATTGGACATGCTCAGGAGGCTAGTGTGATTAAATGGAAATGGTACATTCAGGACAGGGCACGTGTGGGTCCGAAAGGTGTGGCGGTTTTACATGAGCGAGTGGCGCAGGCGCCCTCCAATGAGGCTGAAAGTGAGTGTTCGGTTCCCGTAGTGCAGGAGTCTCCCGTGAAGTGGGGTAAATCATTTGATGATCTGTCCGTGGAGGATAGAAAACATGTGTGGTTTACGGATGGTTCTGCGAAATTCATTGGTGACAAGAGACATTGGAAAGCAGTGTCCTACAATCCGATTACACAGAAATTATTGAGCACAACTGGAGACGGTAAGAGTAGTCAATATGCTGAACTCTATGCGGTTTACCAAGTTTTGAAACAGGAGTTACCAGGTACATGTCATATTTTCACTGATTCTTGGTCCACTGCAAATGGACTAGCGGTGTGGTTGCCTACATGGCACTCGCACAATTGGGAATTGCACTCCAAGGAATTATGGGGTAAAGAATTGTGGCAAGAAATTTGGGAACTGCTTCCGCACAGTACTGTAACAATCTTTCACGTGGATGCTCATACTCCAATCGATTCCCTTGACAAATTTTTCCATAACATTGCAGATGGACAGTCTAAAATTTCTGAGGCAGTGGTTGACATGCAAGATTCTGATTTGGCGGGATTGGCGAAATGGGCCCATCAGAAGGCAGGACATTTTGGAGAGAAAGCCACTAACAGGTGGGCTGTTGATAGAGGAATTCATATTCCCTTTTCTTTAATTAAAGATGCCATTCTACATTGTCCCATTTGCCAACACTCTAGAAAGAAGGAGGTGCCTCAAATTGTTCGAGGTCACTTATATCGAGGTAAATTGCCCGCCCAAATTTGGCAGATTGATTATATTGGTCCGCTCCCCATGAGCAGAAATTGTCAATACATTTGTACAGTAGTTGATACTTATAGTGGCCTTTTGGTCGCTTTTCCTTGCAAGAATGCTACCCAAGTGAATACGATTAAAACCCTGGAGCTGATTATTCTATATTATGGTGTCCCATTCCAAATTCAATCAGACAATGCATCCCACTTTCGTGGAAGATTGGTGCAGGAATTCTGTATGGAAAACAATATCGACTGGGTATTTCACATTCCATATTATCCACAAGCTTCAGGACTGATTGAGAGAATGAATGGCTTGTTGAAAGAACAGTTGCGCAAGTTGACTGATGACCGTTACAGCCAGTGGAGAGATGTCCTACTTCATGCTTTATTAATTCTGAATAACCGTCCTTTGTTGCATGCTGAATCTCCTTTGATGCGTTTGTTTCCTCCACATGTTGATGCGAAACCTAATTCTGTTGCTACCACTGTCACATATTGGGAAATTACCCCCGGTGCTTTGGCTCCATGTAGAGCAACCTCAGGTTCCGCAGGCCTCGACCTGCATGCTTTAAATGATGTACACTTCCCAGGAAAAGATCGAATAATTGTTGAAACTGGCATAGGTGTCTCTATACCTGCCGGTAGTTTTGGATTAATTGCCCCTAGATCTGGCCTGGCCCTGAAAGGTGTTCAAGTCCTTGGTGGTGTGATCGACAGTGATTATCAGGGAGAGATTAAGGTTCTCTTGCTTAATAGCAGTGAGATGGATTTGTTTATCAAAAAGTCTGACCGTGTTGCTCAACTATTGATTATGCCTGTCTTCAGTGGTGAGATCAAAAAAGGCTCTGCCCCAACGTTGCTAACTGTGCGTGGACAAAAAGGCTTCGGATCGTCTGATCTTCCTGGAGCTAAAATATGGGTGCAATCGCCTAAAAATCCTCCTGAACAGGCTGATATTATTGCGACCGGTCATGACAACACCGTTCTGGTGATGAAGCCAGGGAAAGATGGCTGGGAAGCTGTCCCAGCTGACAAATGTTATTTACGAGAATGATTAAGGCCTGTGTTTGTATTCTTTTAGATCATTCTTTGGACTGCTGCTGCAGGATGTGTCGTCGTTGGACTCCTTTTGGCTTGCTACGCCGGGAGAGGAGAGCATCTACCGACGCCGAGTGATGGGATAACAAGAGCCACGCGATCCGCGTGGCAGAAGTCCTCCAATTTTTGGATCACACTCGCGAAGCGAGTGACGAACTCTCCGCATTTTTGCCTTACCCCCATGAAATCGGTTACTGACATCTTATCGACCTGTTTGGTTGCTGTCCCTGCATCTACTGAAACCCTTCATCATGTATTTAATGTGTCCTATGCCCGACCTAATGTCATTTTGGGCGACTTCTTGGCCCATGAATTTTGTCCCTCATGTACTCTTCTTCCAGACCAGGATGTCCTTATTAATTCCAGAATTACTACTTTTAATATTACCCCTGGTGACCTTTGCTTTATGATGACCTGCAATCCTAAGGCCATCTCTGAATGTCTGCGGTTGAAACTCCAAGCCGCTACTACTTTTTCATTTCATCAACGTTTGCTTTGTACAAAAAGACTTCCTAATTCATGTTTTTCAGTGAAGAACAATATGACTTGCAACAGTTTAGTTGTAGCCACTAGCCATTATCGTTCAATGTTGTTACCAGCTGGATGGCTCTTTTCATGCGGGAATTCATCTTGGCCCTATATTCCTGCGAATATTTCTGGTGGCCCGTGTGCCATCACTAGATTAAGTTTGCTAATGTTTTCTTCACATCCTCCTTCACATTCCCGTATTGTTCGTGACTCAATGTCCTTACATGACGACTGTGATTCCTCTGTTCATCTTTTTTCCAGATCAGAATATCTTGGTTTGTCTTTTTCTATTATTGGTGTTCCTGCATTAGCCGTTTATAATGCTAAAACAATAGGCAAGATGGCCTGCTGGATGGTCAAGTCGATCAACCAAACTTCTACTGTTTTGTCAGATTTATTGTTAGATTCCCAAGGTGAACGTAGAGCTATTTTGCAAAATCGTGCGGCCATCGATTATTTGCTGTTAAAATACGGGCATGAATGCTCTGAATTTGAAGGTCTATGCTGTTTTAATTTGTCTGACCATTCTAAAGATATCCAGTCCCATATTAATAAACTCCACGACTTGACTGCAGAAATTAGAGAACACATAGATCAGGGTTTCTTTGACTGGCTTTTTAACTGGCTCCCTGACATGCATTTTTTACGACAAATTTTGGGAGGGGTTATTATTATTGTCTGCATCCTTATAGCGATTTGCTGCTTTATCCAGTGTGTCCCTTCCCTGCTACAATTTTTTAAACTTACGAAGAGTCGTAGATCAGTTAGTTTTGTTTCATATTATTCATCTACTGACGTTAGCTCCATTTAGTTATTGGTTAATAGACTGGAGTCAAGGGGTGTAATGTTATGGCTGTCTTTTTGCCAGCTCTCTGGAGAAGGAGAATGATGGAGAGTGACTCCAGCCTATCACCCCCATAGCATAGGGATTAGGCCGATAAACAGGGACCTTGTCTTACAGATATAAGGGCATTTTCGTGCCATTTCTCTTAGAGTAAGGCTTATGAATTTAAGTGAGGGGTTAGATATATAAGTATTAGTCATGATTTACTCATTTGCTAACATGCCGATCTGTTTCTCATGGAGCTATGCATATTATGGGCTCCGTAGGCCTTAAGCGAGACAGACTCCATTTTGCTTTCTGCCTGGTAGCTCGAGAAGGCTTTCTAGGTTAAAAGTGATGTTTTAGTTTTAAGCTGTTGTTCGCTTGGAGAGAACCGGTTCAGGCTGACCCTTATCGAAGGAATGTATTTTTCTCCACTCCGAAGACACAACTTCAGGCTGGCCAGCTGGGAAAGTGTCCTTGGTACGGGGAGGTACAAGAATTTGGTGGGCGGCAGGTTACTGGCCGTGAATTTCCATGAAGGAACGGGCTTTTGATATTAGCAAAGGTGTTAGTCTTTCAGTCAGTCAGTCCGTAGGCGGCATCTAGCCGTTAGCATCTCTGCCATTATTCATTTTCATGGTGGACAAGTCGCCATCTTTGAAGTCGGAGAAAGATTTAAGACCGAAACTCTCTGAAGATAGACTGAACGAGAAGTGGCGCGGAGCGCACTAACCCAGAGAGAGAGAGAGACGGTAGCTAATTAACAGCAAGGTTCCGAGGTCCTGAGGGAGAGCAGACGAGTTTAAGCCTATCAGTGCAGACGTGTACTTGTGACGGCTGAGGGTGACTGCAAGGCGAGCCAGGACCCAGAGACGAGACAGGAGCCTAGATGACTGCCGAGTCCCGATTTCCCATTAACCAGGTGAAGTCCGACCGATTCTTATAGTGCGTGCACCCTAATCTTTCTCTTTTATTTCTTGTGCAAATGTAATGCTGCATAGTAATGTGATTTATGTTTATGGTTAATAAATGCCCTAATTCATATAGAATTATTGTGTACCTGGTTCTTGTGTCCAATCTTGGTAAATGATGCTCCTAGTTGAGCACTGTTTAGACGAACGGATGAGAAATCCCGATCAGACGAATAGTTATCAAATAAAGAGGGAGTGAGTGGACCTTTGATGTCGTAAGCACGGAGTACACTATATAATCTGAATCCATATCCAAAGTTATTATTTTAGTTTTATCCTAAGTAGATTGCTAAGATATCATCCTAATAATGTTTCATAGGAATGTGGTCGTCGTTGATATGCGGCGTTAATGAGAGCGCTGGGGAGGATTACCAGCGTGTAGGGCTGCCGGATTGCAGCCCGTGTGTAAATGAGAGCGGCGGGAGGGATACCGCCGTGTAAGTTTCGCAGGATCGCGAACGATTTGGAAAAGGGAGCATTGGGTTCTGCAGGCCCGTGTGTAGACACGCCGGATTGCGTGTCAGATCTGCCCTAGGGTAGAACGGTCTGGGTCAGGGCGACCGCGAGGCCAACTGATGTGAATAAGATATTGTAGAAAATCCATATATGTATATTGTCATTCCCCATTCTTAGGTGCGACCTGTATATTCATCTTTATATCTACCCATTGTAAATACGATCTAAGAAGGGAAGGTGAGTACGTTTTGGCTGGGTCACAGGGGCCCCTGGGGGCTGATCCCATCTAAACAGAAAATCCAGCCATTACAGGGTGTAATAAGGAGTAAAAAGGAACATAATTGGTTATGATGTCACATATAGGTGGATCTATAAGATAATACTTGGCATAGATGCGCGCGCAGCAACATGACGTGTAATTGACGTGCAACTAGGGGGTGAAGGGGACTTGACATTTAGCTCTACATGTGGAGACAAAAAGTCTGGGGGGTCAAGTCAACCTAATCCCAAATCATATCTAACATCCTATGTTTAAAGAACTATGTTATCCACAAAAGAAGGACTCTCGGACAGAATCTATTCTATACTGACTGTGCGTGCGTGTACAAGCGTCTAAGTGTCTACACTGAATGCGAGGGGGTAGGAATATTCCATGGTAACAGGGCTATGAATTACTTGCATGAGGACAGAGAAGCCGAGCCTTTGCTCAGTAGCTGGAAGAATGTTTACTTAAGCTGCTAGACAGGAATGCATCGGCTAAGGGGTGAAGCAGATAATTCGAAGGTGAAATACAGTTCTTGGCAGAGAATAGGCTGATGTCAGGCTTCGTGAGCCGCGCAGAGAATGAGACAAAGTTCATGGTCACAGATGCAGGCTCAGACTCGAGTTTTCAGAGGCAGAAGGCAAGAGGAGTTTGATGACAGAATCAGGGCCTACTTGCCTGGACTGTAAAATGGCATAAGTGAACCATATAAAGCCGGTGGCCTTTCATATTTAGGAATGGAATATCCGGCCTATTCATGGCGGATCTGACAGAGGACATGTTGGCGGTGGACGCACATGTATTTGCGTCTTCATAACTGGAACTGGAGGGAACATACATGTACTTGTGACATGCACATAGAACCGTTGGGGTCCAAGATAGGGGACATAACTGACCAGAAAAATCCATATTTCCACAATGGGAAACAGGCAAACATGGGAATATTGAAGAGACTTACAATTTTCAGAGGGTTTAGCCAATCAGAACACTTTCTGCCCCTAAATTGTTGCGCATTGTCCTAAAAGTAAGAAAGAAAAGGGTATAAAAGAAGGGGATTGGGAAGAGGGGGTAGGCTGTTAGTGTGGAGAGTCGATTTGCTGGATTGTTGGTTTGTTGGTGCGATCGCCTAGTCCCTTGGCTAAATCGTGGGGACTGCGTCGTGCTGAAGGAGATTTCCTAGACTTACCTGGGTTTTTTTTATTATAAAAGGACGATTCCATCTGAAGGGATTTTGATTATTGCTGTGGGTTGAGGGGTTCTTCAGGAAGTGGTCGCCAATGTCCAAATTTAGGTAAATATACATGTCATGTCAATTTAAGTTAAAGATCAAAGATTGGAAATCGCTCAATAGAGATATTGTTGAACTGCAACCCTGAATATGCCAACACAAAGTGAACTAATTAGATAAACTAAACTTTGATTAATAAGAAACGAGTTTGTGATTTTTTAATAAGGTATTGAAAAGCTAATCGAAAGGTTCCGAAGCTTTACATTGGTTTTAGCTGGTTCTAAATCACCATCAACCAGTCCAACTAAGTGGTCCATCGACCAAATGATGGAGTGCCTTGATGTTAAAGTTAGGATTCTATAGGTGCAGATGTATATAATGTATGTAATGTAAAGGAATTACTCCCGATAGGCAACAAGGTACCCCCCACATGTCCAGCACTTCTTTTCCTCCTGTGTGCAGATTCGAGTGAGACGTATGAGTGTTGGTGTTATGGGCCCCACCAATGAATGAATGTATGAATGAGTACTGTGGTGACGAGTCTGTGACACAGGCAGGATATGTAAATTTGTCATTTTCTGCTGGAGCAGCTGTGTGGAGGGCAAGAACGTTTTGCGGAAGCAAATATTTTCTGCCCAATCAAAACATGTACTGCTGGCTCCCAGCATGCAGGCGAAGCCAAAGGCCCTCTCTAGTGATGTTCATATTACTGTCTGGCGACAGCTGTGCTTTCAAGCCACGCCATAAAAAGCAACACAGACTGTGCTTTGCACTGACAGACCTTTGCCAAAGGTGAACTGGTCCCAATTAAGTGACTGATTGGTACTTTCAGCTGTCAAACTTGTACTAATGTCGTCCAGCTTATTCCAGGCATTATTATAACCTTATAGCCCGATGTAGCGGGCTATACCAGCTATTAAAGGCCCGCTCCGGCGTTAAAGGCCCGAGCCGAAGGTGAGGGACTTTAACAAGGGAGCGGGACTTTAATAGCCGGTATAGCCCAGCTACGAAGGGCTATAAGCTATTAGAACATTCTGCCACTAGAGGGCAGAATGTTCCAACAAATAAAGCAAAGGCCTCTCGGAGTTTGAGAGGTTTAAATTCCCTCGGGCTCCGAGAGGCCTTGGAAAATAACATTGGAATGTTGCTTTGCAGGCCTTTACTGAGCCGTAGAAGCACGGAGCACTCCATTGTCTTCAATGGAGCTCCCAACATTACAATGTTCTAATATGTGTTAAAATGACAAAATAGCAAAACACTGCGGACAAAATAATATTGCCACAGACACTGCTGCATTATAGCACATAATGTAGTCAACCCTGCCTCATAATTTAGTCCTCCATGGCTGCATAATTCCAGTGACCTTGCCGATTAGATAAAAACTTGAACACAAAACTTGATCCCACTTTCACACCACTTTCCAAGTATATATGTTTTTATCTATAAAGCTTGACAACACTCTATGGGCAATCCATACGCATATGGTTGGGTATCCGAAACTGGTGTATTCATCTCATGCCATACAAAAGTTTAGGGGGCCCCATGGCCCTCGTACAAGACTTCACCATCCGGACCGCGTTGTGTTACCACTCTGCCTCAAACATATTTTTCTTCGATTCAGGAAAAGCCCTCAAAACACAATATTTGAGTGAGGCCTTTGGAGGTCGCCTAAAATAGGCACCTACTTTAGTCTGGACCACTAGTTACTAATTTGATGCTGAGAATTTGCAGCCATATGGTCTTTCCTGCAGTCCTCCTCACTTCATTGCACGGGGCATTGAAGCAGCCTGATTACAGCATTAACACTGCACAAAAACAAAAAATTTAATTAAATATAGTTACAGATCACAGAGAGAAGGTATCCTCCTTTAGTCTACAAAATGAGTTGTATTCAACTACACAGTGGCGACTCCAAATCCGACCATCACATTTCAGGGTATCATCATTAAAGGGAGACAAGTTATCAACTCTAAAGCCACGTGGGAGCTATATTACATAGAGGAGAGGAGTACTCCAGTCTTAGCCTCTTTTGGTACTGCATCACAAAGCGGAGACCAGCACATCATACAAAAGAGTCAGCATCTCCCTTTCTTGGATTTAGGGTGACTGTCATTGGAGGGAGACAAATTCTGCAGTTTTAACCTCTATAAATAGTGTATTCTTAAGAGGAGGCAACTACTTCACTCTTCACATTTTTAATACTGGCTCACAAAGCAGAGACAAGCACATCATACATAAACACACAGCATCTCTATGTCTTGGGTTTAGGGTGACTGTCGTTTGAGGTTGTACGAAACTGGGTTACTGGTTGAGGGGGTGAAACAATTCTCAAATTCGTCTCAGGGTGAAGTCACAAGTAAACCCTAAATTAACCTATGCTCAACCCTTGTGTAGCTCGGCAGAGAGCAGTCAGGCTTAACTCAGAAGCAACATGTAAAGTATTTGGGCAATACTTCAAACAGTAACAATACACCACAAAAGGTTCCCACACCAGTTTAGAACAAGTATTGGTAAATGCATTAGGATTCGCCTACGTGATTAATAATAAGCTGTTTTTGTTGTAAATTGTAGCTTGCTGAGTAGTTGTACATTACAAGTTACAGAAAGTCTGTTAAAGTGTTATGACTTGTTTATGTAGAAAAAGGCAATATAGTGTTCTGTTACTAGTGCTATAGTGCGGGTAAGTAATAACATTTTGAAAAATGAAAGAGGTCAATAACAGAATTAATTGATTTAATGGCAATATTATGTGTTGAGAGGAGTTATGTCAACTTTTGGCCCTGATGCCCCTGCACCTGCTGCACCATTCAAATCATGACCCTAGTGACCGTAAGCTAATTGCACTTGTGTCTGCTTATTTAGTAGTTAAATATAGCAATTATTGGTGTTTAGCGGAGTTCTGACAGCTTTTGGTCCTGGTGCTAGTGCACCTGCAGCATAATTGAAATCATGGCCTTAGTGCCTGCTAGATAACTGTACTTGTGAGTGCCTGTTTAGTAGTCATATTTAGCAATGTTCTGTGTTTAGTGGGGTCCCTAAAACTTTTGGGCCCGGTGCCACTACACCTGCTGCACCATTCAAATCAAGCCCCCTTTAACTGCAAGATAACTGCAATTGTGTCTGCCTTTGTAGTAGTAAAATATAGCAAACTTTGGTGTTTAGAAGAGTTCTGACTTTGGGGCCTGGTGCCACTGAACCTGCTGCACCATTCAAATCATGACCCTGTTGTCTGCAAGGTAACTGCACTTGTGACCTCCTGTTTAGTTGTAAAATATAGCAATTGTAGGTGTTTAGTGGGGTGCCTATAGCATTTGGCCCTTGTGTCACTGCCTGTTTAGTTTTAACATTTTAGCAATAATCTTGGTTTAGTGGGGCTCCTAGAGCTTTTAGGCCCGTGACACTGCACCTGCTGCACCATTTAAAGCAAGTCCCTTTTAACTGCAAGGTAACTACAATTGTGCATGCCTGTTTTGTACTCAAATATAGCAATATTATGTGTTTAGAGGAGTTCTGACAACTTCTGGGCCCGGTGCCACTGCACCTGCTGCACCATTCAAATCATGACCCTAGTGTCTGCAAGATAAGTGCATTTGTGACTGTCTGTTTAGCAGTAAAATATAGCATAAGCTCTTGTATATTAACTTTATTTTTAACGTGCAATGTTTATTACAAAATTTAGAATTTGATCAAAATGACCAAATAGATTAAGTTGAAAAAAATCAATCCGATAATGCCTACAAAGTGCAACGAAAGGTACTGAGGCATGAATAGGAAATGTCACAAACATTCTAAGGCTAAAGCATCTGCTTTCCACAACTAAGTAATAAAAAGCAAGCATCCAGCATACTTTTGGAAGCTATCTGCCTTTTGGAAATTACAGCCTATTAAATGCAATAAGGTAACGACAATGTTAGTCAATGGGAGAGGTAGGCTGTGCAGCAGGGATAAACAGATTTAAGGGTTTTTCACTACAAACAATGGCATCAAATCTTAAAAGTACATGTCCAACTTTTTAAGGACACTGCACTTTGTCCTCTGGGGTGTTCTTGGCCCTAGGAGCGACTTATATATAATAACAAGCATTGCAAAGCCAATAGGTCTTTAGTATGCAAAAACTGTTGGCCTTGGCAATGTGTTTTAGCCATTATGTACACCAGTGTGGCTGTTGTTCAGCATGACTAAAAGTTAGTGGAACTGCAGTGGGGTAAAGTGGAGTGTGGTAGATTGGCGTAGAGTGGAATAGGATAGGTTGGGATAGAGTGGAGTGGTGGTAGTTTGTAGTGGGGGAAACCGATAGATTAGCATGGTAGGTTGGAGTGGCGTAGATTGGAGTGCACTAGATTGGGATAGATTAGAGGGGGTAGATAGAAGTAGGGTCAATGGGGGTAGATTGGGTGGAGTGGGATATATTGGGGTAGAGTGGGGTAGATTGGGGAAGAATATGGTAGATTGGGGAAGAGAGGGTGGATTGGGGAAGAGTGGGGTGGATTAGGGTACATTGGAGTGGGGTACATTCGGTGGATTATAGTATGGTAGAATGGAATGGAGTGGGGGTGTACTGGGGTAGTTTAGAGTGGTGTGGCTTGGGGAGTGAGTTAAATTAGAGTGGTGTGGGTTAGATTGGAGTGGGGTAAGGTGGAGTGGGATAGATCGGAGTGGGGCATATCGGCATAAAATGGAGTGGGATATTTTGTGGTAGATTAGAGTGAGGTAGATTGTGGTGGCATGGGTATATTGCATTTGAGCTAGACAGATTCCAGTGCAGATGGATAGATTGCAGTGTAGTTTGGAGAGGAGTGGGGTAAATTGGAGAGATGTAGATTGGAGTGAAGTTGAGTAGATTGGGGTAAAGTGGATTGGGGTAGATTGGAGTGGGGTAGATTGGAGTGCATTGGAGTGGGGTAGATTGGAGCAGAGTGGGGTAGAGAGAGTGGAGTGCGATAGATTGGTGTAGAGTGGGGTAGATTGGAGTGGAGTGGGGTAGATTGAGTGGAGTAAATTGGAGTGAAGTAGAGTGACGCAGATTGGGGTGGAGTGACGCAGATTGGGGTAGAGTGACGTAGATTGGGGTAGAGTCGAGTGGGGTAGATTGGAGTGGAGAGGGGTGGATTGGATCGTAGTGGAGTGTAATGGGTTAGATTGGAGGGGTATTTATAGGGTTACAGTGGGGTAGATTGAAGTGAGGCAGATTGGGGTGGTGTGTAGTGAGGCGGCTAATTTGGGGTGAGGGAGATTGGAGTGGAATGGGGAAGACTGAGTGGAGTGAAGTAGATTGTAGTGGAGTAGATTGGGGTAGATTGTAGCGAAGTGGAATGAGGTGGGGTACATTGGCGTGGGATAAATTGGAGGGAAGTGGGGTTGATTGGAGTGGGGTAGAGTGGAGTGGAGTGGAGGGGCATAGAGTGGCATGGGGTAAGTGATGTAGATTGAGGGGCATAGAGTGGAGTGTCAACTTGTTTTGTGTGTTGCGTAAATTGGAGTGGCATGGAGTAGAGTGTTGTGGCATGAAGTAGAGTGTCTTAGAGTGGAGGGGCATTTTGTAGATCGGAATGATGTGGCATAGAGTGGAAGGGTTTAGTGAGGAGTGGTGTAGTGTGGAGTATGAATGGTGTGGTAGTGCAATGCCATTACAGACAACACATTTTCAATTGAAAACACGATTACATTTCCACTGAAATACGGTTTTACTGCACACAAACAACGTGTGCAAATGGTATCATCTAGTGTACTGATGTGTTTTGATTGTATTCCAATATTTGTTTCCACCACACTTCAGAATTACAAACAAATTGTGCTTCATTTGTACTAATTATGATATATTCTGAAACATCAGCACAGTTAATGTTTTAGGTCGAGGCAACAGCGCTTGCGCTGTAGGCGATCTGTTATTTTTACATTGTGGAGTCTGACTCCTCCACACTTTGGATTGGCTTTCCTGAGTGTCCTTTAAAAATGGAGGCCTGCAAATTGCTACTGGTGGGTGCATGTCTCACCTTCTCTAAGTAGTTCACTTCCATGCAGTATTGCCTTGGGAGCGAGCAGCCACACCGCGCATGCAGTTTGAGTGCCTTTATCTTGTCTTTGTTTGCAAAGCAGTTCAGGCTGCAGCACACCGGACGGCTTACAATTCACCTAATGTCCTGCTCCTCACTGCTTATTTTCAAAGCCAGAGACCAGAGGCGAACAGGCGCGGATCGTCCATTGGGGTGTTGGGGCGTAGCCCCCCCGCCCGCGCACCCACCCGCGCCCCCGCAGCTCCCTCGGTGTCTCTGAACTTAGTCTACTTAAGTTCAGAGACGCCGAGGGTGGGGGAGAACCAACTGACAATGCATGTCAGTCAGCATGATGTCGGACCGTGGGCGGTCCGGCGTCATGTTGACTGACATGCATTGTCACAAGCCAGGGAAAGGAAGCACAAGTGCGCATGAGTGGGCATGGAGATTAATTTTTACTCCGTGCCCAGTCATGCGTACTTGTGATTTTACAGCCTTGCGCATGCTCATTAGGAGCCCCTCGGTCTCCTTATGGGCAGGCGGCGGGCGTAGCGTAAGCTGTGCCCTCAGCCAATCCTGGCGCTACTGGCAGCGCCAGGATTGGCTGAGAGGGGTTGGCAGGCCCCTCCTCCAGTACCGTTACTAGTGAAGGCGCCCAGGGGATCAGAGGTCTGAGAGCGAGGTGGCGTGGACCGGCTGTGAGGTACGTTTTTTAAAATTTATTAAATATTTCATTTCCCCCCCGTGCGCGACCCCCCCCCCCCCCCCCCCCCCCCGCGAGCCGCGACTGATATTGAACATGTAGCAGCGCTGTGCATTCTGTGAAAAAGAAGCCGGGTGGGAGGCGTGGGAGGCAGGGAGTACTTCAGTCAACTTTGACTCCGAGTGTGAGGGTGTGGAAGGGGCTCTGACCTGTCTCCGCTCTCCAGGTGGACTCAGACACCCGGCGTCTTATATTGTTGTGTAATATGTTACGGTATCATGTTTCTTGTGTTATGCTATGTTATAGCATAGCATGTATGCTCTGATATACTTTACTGTATACCATTGCACGGTATACGCATTATGCTCTGCTGCACTTATATCATGGCAAGGTGGGTTGTGTCACATTTTGGCATATTAGCTATACCATCTTATGCTTTGTAATATGTCATGACACCGCGAGTTATGCTATGCTAGCTACGCTGTGTAATCAAGTGATTCATATTATGACAGACGGTACTGTACGTTATATTATGCTGTGTGGTGGTTTACAGTCCTATGCGTATTGTAATGGCACTGTCTGATGCTTATGTCCCTGTGTGTTGTAAACATCATATGATATGCTCTGGTACCGTTCTTTAGTGTGTGCGCTAGCATAGCATCAAACCCCTCCGGTGCAACCTTTGTGAACGCCTTGTGTGATCTTCTGCACTCTGTGTAGGTACTTGAGATGTTGCGCGGCCTGATGCTGTAGGAATGGAGATGTCCTCGGAATGGGAGCCCACGTGTTGCCCCCGGGGAGTTGGGGGTGGGGGACGGGTCCTCAGAGGGACTTTGGGACCAGTCGTAGTGTATGCTTACCACAGCCCTCCTGAGTTTATTTTCCAAACTCAGCCAGTCTGCGCTCTGTCACCATCCGCCAAGTAAGTGGTGCGGGCTGGGAAATATATGAAGTACCCTGGCATATGTCGGTATTAATACTGATGGCATTTCATTTTTAGGAAAGGGAACCCTGATGGCCTATTACCTGGCACGTGAATATGGCAGTGTGTAGGATGTTCACTGGGAGTTTTCTTCTACTGGGGACGTTGGGGAATTTCTCATTATGTATTTCAAATACTTGCTTTCTGTGAATATGGCAGTGTGTAGGATGTTCACTGGGAGTTTTCTTCTACTGGGGACGTTGGGGAATTTCTAAATACACAGGGAAATGGCGATGGCAGACCTGCGCCTCTGAGATCTTCGTGCTGAATAAATAGCTCCATGGAGATTGAGATGAGTTTGTGTTTAGACGTAAAACAGGACTGGTGGGCAGAAGAAGCCTTCTTGTCTTTGTATATGGTGTCACTATCCCTCAGTCACTTCAATCATAACTAAAGAGGCCTTGCAGTGATGGATCCACTGGTACTGTAACACCAACCCGTGAAACACCATGATAGTGTGGGGTATGGCTGAGGCAGAGACCCAACTGCCTGAGTTTGGGAATCCACAATTCACTACGTCAATCATTTTACGCTCACCGCTTTCAAATGTCACCAGCCGCCACTGGAGGCGAAGCAGGTGCCAAATCTGCTTTAGCAATAGAAACCAGTAACCTGAATTAACCGCAGAAAGACAAATACCAGAGGCTGGGCTCTCCGTCGATAGGCAATGATAGAGCGTGGAACGGCACACTTCTCAGATCCGACCTTTACTCCCCACCTCCCGCATCCCCACCCTCTTCCCCGCTTGTCACTCTTGTTGTTGGTTTCGCTCCTGTTGGTGGTTGTTTTTTTTCTCTTCTCTCTTCACCCCCTTGCTTTTAGCTCTGCACCTTCTATCTCCATTTTTTGCTTTTTTTCCCCCAATTACGATCACCTCACCTTCAGCAGTACAAAGTTTGTTTTCATTGCTGGGGTGCCGTTTAAACATGAAAAGGACACGAGCAGTTTACATTGTACAAGTCTCAGTGAAGCTCCCTCTTTTACCCAAAATTATGACTCCTCTCTCCGCATTTATTTCACTGCACCGAGGCTCGTAATAGCCAGACATACACACAAGGGCCTCTTGAGAACAGGAGGCACAGATACACATGATCAGAGGCATTATTGGACTGAAACTAAAAAATGGTTGAGTTAGAAATTAATAGGAACGCTGCTACAGCACCAGGCACCCTGCCTTGACAAACGTGACTTTATTCTGCATTAAAGGACTCGTTCCCAGCCCCACGAGCCTGTTGTCAGCACTGACCGCTCCAGACAGCAGGGGGGTGAGGCTCGTGTCTAAGGTCATTAACAGAAAACCCTCCAATAGAGGGAAACGAACTGCGTTCATTTGGCCATAATTTTAACCCAGTTCAAATTATGTCCTTTAAATGGTCAATTATGAACCTTTCTGTGTCGAAAATGCAAACAAAAGCGACAAAATGTATATGTGAACTCACAATCGCACCTCTGTGTCTTGTGTATGTTGGTCACAAACATCAGCTGACAGTTGACAGGAATGCTTCAAAGTAAATGATCTATCACATACACACTGCGAATCATACACTGCTAGACACACTCTGGCACCTGACACATTCACGCTGCTAGACACATATAGCAACACTGCTTAACACACAGGTGCACACTGCTAGAAACACGTAGTACACAGAAACACTGCATGTCAGGCACAGCCATTTTCACACGATTAGACACACATACACTGCTAGACACACGCAGGCACCGGACACACATGTTCCTAGATCCATAGTTACACTGCAGCTGACCAGCGGGAGGCCTGCCCCTCCCGGGGGATTCTGGGCCAGGGGGTGCAGCCAGAGCCCAGTTGGGCTTGTTGGACTGCACTTTGGCTAGGTGTGGTCTGGGGGTTATTTAGCTGGCCATTTTGAGTCACTGGCCACCATTTCGGTGGTAGTGACACGACAGCCAGCTGCGTAGGGCAGGGGAGAGATTTTGTCGTGCAGGTTTTGCGGAGGTTTGCACTATGGTGGTCGTTTTGGTAGGTTTTGAGGCGTTTTTGGGTAGATTTGTGTCTGTTTGTCAGCAGCGCCGTGTGGTTTCTTGGGACGTTGCGCGGTGGATTTGGTGGTGCCGTTGTCCGCGATGTTTCCAGCACCGGTGGAGGACCCACGTGTCACAGAGGCGCTTCGCCTCTTAGCGGAGGCGGGCCGCACGGACATGCTGCGGCCTGCCATAGAGATAAGACCTCCCAGGCGGGCAGCGAGCGGGGTTGCGGTGGTGGTTTTAGCATGCTCGCCGCCGCGGATCCGTAAGCGCCGAACACATGAGGCAGGGGGGCGCGGCCGCACAGCAAAGGCGGCCGTGCCTTTAAAGAAGACGCGTGGCGGGGGGCGGGTCACGAATGCGCGGCCCGCGCTGGTGTTTAAGGAGGGAGCTGGGGGACCCCATTGGTGCGGAACCAGTTGGTGAAAGGATAGGGCGGAGGGGGAGCCGCCCCCACTACTTTGGGCAGTGGCTGGTCCTTCCCCCTATTAATTGACAGCAGCCAGGAGGAGGACTCTGCAGGGGGGAGTGGAGAGTAGGGGGAGGTGCACAGGTCATAAGGGGGGAGCCTGGGGGCGGGGCAGGGAGCCAAGTGGACTGTGGGTGTGCAGGGGGGGAGGGTGACCAGGTGGGTGGTGGGGTGGGTGCACAGCCGGCAGACACCAGGCAGGGGCCCAGCAGCGGGGCAGGTAGCGGGGAGGGGACGGGGGAGAGCTGTCGGGGTGTGGGACGTGGCAGCAAAGGGGGGCCCACGATGGGGACCGATGCCATCTCTTGAGTTAGGGGGATGGCAGGAGAGGGCCCCAGAGGGGCTCAGGAACAGGTGGACAGAGCGGGATGGGTGGGGGGGGGGGGCCCGGAGGTAGGGAGGTGTGCAGGGGGAGTTGGGGACCAAGGAGGCTTGTCGCAGGGTGGCCAGGCATGGGAAGGCGACGCGGGCAGGATGGTGTTGGATGCTTTGGAGTGGAGCGATGAGGAGGGGTGACGTGGGTTTCCTGGGGGAGAGGGCGAGGGGCGCCCCGGTCGGGGGGTGGTTCATGGGCCCGGGGGGGCTCCTCGGCTTGGCGGGGGGGGACATTCCTCAGGTGTGTCAGGCGCGGGGAGGGTGGCGGATGGTCGGTAGGTTGGGGACTCTGGGTTTGTGGGGTCGGAGGACAGGACTAACCCCGGCATGTTGGACTCCACTTCTTTTTGGCTGGGGCGGCAGGCGAGGTGCTCGGGAGAGTTGCATGCAGCACCAGCCCACCGAGAGGCTGGGCCGGCTCTGCCTCATGCGGACGGCCGCGCTCCAAAGAGTGACGTGCAAGAGGTTGTGTGCAGGAGGAGGGGCGACCGGTCGCCGGTGTCCCATCCCCGGTGGGTCGATGCGGCCTCAAGCGACAGATCCAGGTTGCATCTAGCACATCACGGGACTCAGGCAACAAGCGCGCAGGGCAGCGGAAAGGGAGCATTGATTTTGGGAAGCTACTTTGCACATGCAGGGAGGGGGCTGGCTTGAGCAGGCTGGAGTCCACGGAGGGCGGCCCATTGCCAAGCTGCACAGACAGGGAATGTGCATGGGGGTCGGGCTGGAGTTCGAGCTGGACGACCCATTGCTGCTGGACTATGACGAGGAGAGCACGGAAGAAGGGGAAATTGTAGGAGAGGAGGCACAACAGTCTGATGGGAGGGGGGATACGAGTAATGTTGTGTCGAGTCTCTTACAGAACGGTCCAGGCAGGCGGAACATGGTGGATAGCATGGCAGCCCCCCTTCACGACTGGTTAGGCGGCGGGATCCGGTCAGGACGCCGACCTTGACGCCAGGTAAGGCATGGGAAAACACGCAGGAGGGGAGGGACTGGCAGATGAAGGAAAGGGCAGGTGGGGGCCCGTCAGGTGCGGGACCGCAGGCCATGGTGTCAGTGGGCACGGATGCTCGGGGGGAGGATGGGGAGGTACGCTTACGGAAGGGGGCGTATGTCAAGGACACGGGTGTGGGAACAGAGTCGCCGCGACAGGAGGGTAATGCAGACGGGGCTGCAGCGCAACAGGCTCTGCGGAGGGGCAAGGGGCTGGGTCGTTGGGGGTGACCGCCGGGGAAAAGGATGACAGAGGGGTGGCCAAGGAGGAGGGAAAGGAGAGTCACGACGTTCTGGTTAAAATATTGCCATACATGGGGATCACAAAACCATTGGGGGCTCATCTTACTTTGGCCACCAAGGAAAAATATGGAAGGGCGAATACGTCGACATGCTGAAGCTTTTACATAGAGAGCTTACAGCAAAAGATGGGTCCAAAGAGGAGGAGATAGAGCTGGCCAAGAGACCCAGGGTGCCTATGACCATTGAGAATTGGTCGGCTGCTTTTCTGATTTTTGCCAGTTTGTACTGTGAGAAGTACCCCGAGAGGTCCGTGGCATTGTTCAAATACATGGATGTGATCAGGCGGGCTCAGATCACGTACGGAGGGTACGTGTGGTCGCATTACGACGAGGAGTTTTGGGCTCGGTTGGCTTGGGATCGGGAGGCTAAATGGGGGGAGATAGACTCGGACTTATACCAGCAGACCATGGGGGGGCCAAGTTTGGGAAAACGATATATACGGCGAGCAGTCTCCCGCTCACTCCTCGCCCCTTTCCGAACCGCTCCACCCGCGGGGGGTGGGGTCTGCGGGGAACAGCACCAAAGGCGCTGTGGGAGTTTGCTGGGATTTTAACAAAGGCACATGCGCAAGGCAATACTGCAAGTTTCTGTACGAATGTTCGAAGTGTGCAGGAAAGCATCCCGTGGTGCAATGCTGGGGGACAGGAGGCGGGGGACAGGGTCAGCTGTCCAACCAGGCAGGGCAACAGCCAACAGGGGGTTGGGGCGGAAGGGGGGGGGACAGGGGACTTTGGGCAAAGGCTCATACTCCCATTAAACAGGGCTGCCTGGAGGAATTTTTGGCATCCTATCCACGGACCGAGGACGTAGTACTGTTGCAACGGGGTTTTCAGGAGGGGTTCCGGCTGGGCATGAGGGTCCGAGGGCGGCTAGGTGGGCTGAGAATTTGAAGTCCGCCAAGTCGCACGGTCCGGTGGTGCTGGAAAAATTGTTGAAAGAAGTCCGGGAAGGGCACATGGCAGGTCCTTTCAAGAAGGTGACGGTCAGGGAGGTACAGGTCCTGCTGGGGCACCTGAATTTTGCGTGCAGGGTGGTGCGAGCGGGGCACACGTTTTGCAGACGGTTGGGTTTGTCTTTGGCTGGTTTGACCCTCCCACACTACCATATGCGCCTGTCAGCAGGCACTAAGGAGGACCTGCGCATGTGGCGGACCTTTTTTGGAGCAATTTAACGGCATTCCCATGGCAACTCCTGAAGAATGGGACTGGGATGGGAAAAATTGTTGAAAGAAGTCCGGGAAGGGCACATGGCAGGTCCTTTCAGGAGTAGCCCCATACGGGACCTGATCATCTCCCCAATTGGAGTGGTGCCGAAGAAGGAACCCGGGCAATACAGGTTGATTCAACACCTGTCGTGGCCAGAAGGTGTGTCGGTTAATGATTTCATAGCGGCCGAGCTGTCGTCCATATACTACTCATCGTTAGACGTGGCAAGGTAATTGGTCACGACAGTAGGGACGGACGCTCTCATGGCAAAATGCTACATAAAGTCGGCATTTCGACTGCTCCCAGTACACCCTGAAGATTATCAGTTGCTGGGGATCCAGTTCGAAGGGTCCGTCTTCATAGAAAAAGCACTACCAATGGGCTGTTCCATATTGTGTGCCTTGTTTGAGCGCTTCAGTACATTCCTGCAGTGGGCTTATTCATGGCGCACCGGCAAAGAGACGGTCACACACTACCTGGATGACTTTTTCCTGGTGAGACTGTCCGGTTCGGCAGACTGTCAGCAGCAGCTGGCTAGTTTTAAAGAGCTCATGGGCTACCTGGGTGTGCCCCTGGCGCCTGAAAAGACACAGGGTCCCAGTACGGTGTTGTCATTTCTTGGTATTGAACTGGATTCAGTGGCGATGGAAGTCTGTTTGCCGGGGGACAAGAAAGTGCATATGCTGTTGTTAATTGACAGCTTGCTGGCCAAAAAGAAGGTGACGGTCAGGGAGGTACAGGTTCTGCTGGGGCACCTGAATTTTGCGTGCAGGGTGGTGCGAGCGGGGCACACGTTTTTCAGACGGTTGGGTTTGTCTTTGTCTGGTTTGACCCTCCCGCACTACCATATGCGCCTGTCAGCAGGTCCTAAGGAGGACCTGCGCATGTGGCAGACCTTTTTTGGTGCAATTTAATGGCATTCCCATGGCAACTCCTGAAGAAATGAAATGGGATGTCACCATATCCTCTGACACGGCAGGGGCAGGGCGTGTTGGTCTCTACTAGCAAGGGAGGTGGTGCGCAGAAGAATGGCCACCACATTGGAAGAACGGGGGGAGGAGTATTGCTTTTCTGGAGCTCTTTCCACTGGTGGTGGCCATGACAGTGTAGGCTCGGGATTTGGCGCACAGGAAGGTGATCTTTAAGATGGACAACATGTTGGTCATGCAGGTTGTGAACAGACAATCAGCCAGGGATGCTCAAGTTCTGAAGTTGTTGAGGGTTTTTGTGCTGCGATGTTTGGAGCATGATATTTTGTTTCAAGCCAGGCATGTGCCGGGAGTGGACAATGACATTGCGGACGCTTTGTCTCGTTCACAGTGGTAGAGGTTCCATGGGCTAGCCACGGAGGCGTACGAAGGCAGGACGCTGGTTCCAGCGGGGATGTGGTCTGTAGGAGACAAAGGGTTGTTCAGTTGGTAAGTTGGGTAGAGGGTCACTGGCCCCATCCACTTGGAAGGCATACGAACAGGCGTGGCGGGAGTTCCCTGACAGTGGCGCAACGCGACGTGGGCAGCACTGGGTTCGGGAGGAGCAGGTAGTGCAATTTATTCTGACCATGATTGACAAGGGTTTGTCCAGAGTGACAATAGCGGGCAAGTTGTCTGGCCGGCTTGATTCGGCTTATGCCACAGATATGCCGCAATCCAGAAGAGGTGGTTTTGTTTTACACGTTAATGTCGTGGATGTACTTCGGGGCTTTTGAGGTTTCGGAGTTGTTGGGTGCGAAGGGGGCACGAGGGGTTCGGTGGGGGGGAAGTTGACTTGAGGGTCAACGAGGTGGCAGTACATCTCAAGCGTTCTAAGATGGACCAGCAGGGTTTGGGGAAGTGGGTGGTCATGGGACCGGTGGTGGACAAGGCAGTGTGCCCTACGGCCTGGGAAGGAGGTTTGTTAGGGGGTGGAAGCAGGATGACGGGGAGGTTTTCCAGCGGAAGGAGGGCGGCAGGGTGTCAGCGTCTCAGCTGCTTTGGGTATTGAGGCGAACCCTTTAAGGCTTGGCGGAAGATCCTGGGCAATATGGGACCCATTCATGCCGCATCGGTGCGGACACAAACGCAGCTAAGAGAGAGGGTGGGGGAGGGAAGACCTTATGCGCTTGGGGCGTTGGAAATCGGATTGCTTTAAAACATACATCCTGTTGAGAGGCACTGGGGAGGGGGACGCATGATGTTCATTTCTTTCCGCACATATGTGTCTTTGCAGGTGCGGTGGCGGGGCCTGCTGCAGCAGCATTGTCAATCTTTATCGTAGGACACTCTTTTGTAAAAAGGGCAGAACGTTATGGGAAAGGAAATGGTTTGAATCTGGGCTTGGACTCTCAGTTGTTTCGGTGTCGTTGGCAGTGAAAAGGGGGTATGAGATGGCATGAGTTGTTTCCAGTTTTAAACGAGGCAATCAGAGGTGGGATTTGCCCTGATGTTTTGATTATTCACTTGGGGGAGAATGACCTGTTACAGTGTAAAGGTTTGGCCCTGTTAAAGCAAATGAAGAGGGATCTATTAGAGATCAAACAGCAGTGGTCGGGTTGTTACGTGATCTGGTCGGAGTTTATTCCCAGGAGACAGTGGAGGGGAGCGGACCGGCCAGCCGCGATAGATAAGGCGAGGAGGAAGATTAACCGGGACATGCGTTTGTTTTGTGACAGGGATTGTATTGGGAGAGTAGAGCATCCAGAACTGCGATATGCGGCAGTCTACTGTTTTTAGAGAAGATGGGGTGCACTTGTCCCGGTACGGAATGGAATTGTATATAATTCAGATTAAAGAGGTAGTGGACATATGTAGATATCCGACAGGGTCCCTAGTTGGGGGGGTCAGAAAAGTCTGGGGGCCAGAATTTTCTGAGTGGCGTTTTTTCCTGGGTAATAGTTGACAGGTCTGTTTACAGTTACAGTTTATTGGTTGGAAAAGGTCACTCCAGGAGCACGCAGGAAGGGGAAGTAGCATAGGAAGGTTACATAGATAACTAGGTTAGGAAAGGTTAAGAAGTTGCAAGTTTGGGGGGTTTATAAATGGTTGCAAAGGGGAAAACTTTTGGGGAAGGGGTGGGGGTAAGGTAGGAGGAAAATATTTAGTGAGGTTTAGTTGTGTACGGCACAGGCCAAGGAATTTGTTTGTAAGGTGCACCTGTCTTCAATAAAGCGGCCTTTTTCACACTAACAAGCTGGTCTCTGCTGCACCCCCCTGTTGGCCCAATAAGGCTTTGGGGGGGGTCGGCCGACCAGCGGGAGGCCTGCCCCTTCAGGGAGGTTTTGGGCCGCGGGATGCAGCCAGAGCCCAGTTGGGCTTGTTGGGCTGCACTTGGGCTAGGTTTGGGCTGGGGGTTATTTAGCCGGCCATTTTGAGTCACTGGCCACCATTTCAGTGGTAGTGACATGACAGCTGGCTGGGTAGGGCAGGGGAGCGATTTTGTCCCACCCGCCCTTCCCGTTTTTCATGGAGCCCATGACAGATAGCAGCTGGGCAAGGTCCAAGGGGTAATTTGCATAGGAAGTGGTAGGGTTTGTTGGGAACAGGTGCACTGGGTGGGGAAGCATGTACGTTTTGGTTGTCGCCTGAAGCAGGTGATGGGTTTGTATAGGGATGGTTTGCCACGTGGGGGCGTTTTTTCCTGGGTAATAGTTGATAGTTCTATTTACAGTTACAGTTTATTGGTTGGAAAAGGTCACTCCGGAAGCACGCAGGAAGGGGAAGTAGCATAGGAAGGGTACATAGATAACTAGGTTAGGAAAGGTTAAGAAGTTGCAAGTTTTGGCGGTTTATAAATGGTTGCAAAGGGGAAAACTTTAGGAGAGGGGGTTGGGGGTAAGGTAGGAGGAAAATATTTAGTGAGGTTTCGTTTTGTACGGCCAAGGAATTTGTTTATAAGGTGCACCTGTCTTCAATAAAGCGGCCTTTTTCACACTAACAAGCTGGTCTGTGCTGCACCCCCCTGTTGGCCCAAACACTTAGGTACACACAAACACTGCAAGACAGGCACATCCATATTTACACAATTAGAGGCACACACACAGACAGACCTACATACTGCTAGACACACTCAGGCAACAGACGAATATACGTTGATAGACACAGAGTTACACTGCTAAACACACACATGCTACTAGAAACACTTAGGTACACACAAACACTGCAAGACGGGCACAGCCATAGTCACACTATTAGACACACTGCTAGACATACTCTGGTACCTGACGCATACACGTTGCTAGACATATAGTTACACTGCTAAATAGGCACACACTGCTAGAAACACTTGGGTACACACAAACACTGCTAGACAGGCACAGCCATATTCACACTTTTAGACACACACAGACACACACACTGCTAGACACACTCAGGCACCTGACACATTCCCGTTGCTAGACATATAGTTACACTGCTAAGCACGTACACACTGCTAGAAACATTTAGTACACACGAACACTTCAACTCAGGCACAGCCATATTCACACTATTAGACACACACACATACACTACTAGACACACGCATCCACCTGACACATACATGTTCCTAGACACATAGTTGAATTGCTAAACACACACACGCTGCTAGAA
Organism: Triturus cristatus; assembly: GCF_964204655.1. Classification (NCBI taxonomy): domain Eukaryota; kingdom Metazoa; phylum Chordata; class Amphibia; order Caudata; family Salamandridae; genus Triturus; species Triturus cristatus. The sequence goes on from NC_140590.1 coordinate 1,719,063,931, forward strand.
ACACTCAGGTACACACAAACACAGCAAGACGGGCACTCCATATTCACACTATTAGAAGCACAGGCACACAAACTGCTAGACACACTCAGGCACCTGACACATACACGTTGATAGTCACATAGTTACACTGCTAAACACACACACACATCTAAAAAACACTTAGGTACACACAAACACTGCAAGTCAGGCACAGCCATATTCACACTATTAGAGACACACACTGACATACACACTGCTAGACACAGGGGCACAGACAGACAAGCTGCTAGGCATGCACAAACACACATGCACTACTACACGTACATGCATATACACTCTGCTAGACACATGCACAGTCATGTACACACTGCTAGACACACACATATACTCTGCTAAACATACACAAGCACAGAGACGTACACATTGCTAATCACACTCAGCACAGATACATGCACACACCTAAACACACACACTGCTAAACACACATACATATTGCAAGAGACACACATACACACTGCTATACACAAACATACACACTGCCACATGCACACAGGCACACATTCAAACACCTTGCTAGCCACACATGCCAAAGCATGTAACCACTGCCAGACACACAAAAATACAATGCTAAACATACACAGGCACGGATACATACATAGATACTGATTGACACCTACAGGCACACACAAACAAAGGCCAAGAGATGCATACAAACTACTACACAAACAGACGCACACACACACTGGTACATACACATAAACACACTGATAGAGCCTCATAGGAAAATATACACAGGAAAAGCGACAAATGTGCACACTAATGGAAGTGCGCTTTTGACTGGGGAAGAATTGGTTTGAATGCTCTAATATTAACATACAGTGCTTCCTATTACATTGCATGTGTTCTTAATACCTGTAGGAGAGTAGGGTCTGCTATCCTATGGTCACCCCAAATTTTTGCTTTTTGCTTCACTGGTTTTTGACATATTGAGGCTGAGGGCCTGCCAATCAGACCCCCAGCCTGCTGTTCTCTCTACTAAATTTACACCATGCACCCTAGGTGCATAACCAATTGGAAGTGGATCACCCTGTCAGCCCCTGTACCAGTGTACACTAGGTACCCAGGGCATTGGTGTACCCAAGGCCTGCCAAGGGCTGAAGCATGTATTATGCCACCCCAGGCTTGGCCTAACAATTTGACACAACTGGCTGATCACTCAGCTGGGGTAAGTTGGTGTAATCACCTCTTACTTAGGTGTAGTATACCTATACCTAACCTTAAATGGGACACCTGGTAACCTATAAGTCACTCCTATGGCAGGCCTTAACAATCCTGAAGGCAGAGTGCTTGGTTCCATGTGAGATGGTGCTCTGGCATGAGCTGAGCCTGTCTGCAGTGGTCGGAACAACTTCCTTCTACTGTTTCCAGATATCGTCATACCATATACTCTTAAGTGCATTATGAACCTCGCGGTTAAATGCTATCTTTGGTTTGGCTTTATCAAAACATGTCGAGTAAGGTGTCATACGAATTGGAATACTAACCCCTCGCCAATTCTGGCGACGGGGTTAGCATTCCACCCTTCTAGAGGGACACGACATGTACAGTACCTGAAACCCGGGTAAAATCAGACATAGCCTCAGCTCCACAAAATGGATGCTGCCACCACAGACACAAGTCTGCCCTCCTGCTGCTGGGAGTCCTTCCAGCTTGGGAGGTGTGGACAAAGGGTTTCCTGCCAGGGGAGGTGCGTGCACCACCCCAGACAGGATTTTGTGTATTGGTCAGGTAGGGCTTGAAAGAAACCAGACATGCCTGTGGCTCACAAGGAGCCTCGGTGCATATGCCAGTTCAAACCGGTCCTGGGGCACACCAGTCCCGGGCCTGGGGCGAGCTGGACAAAGGATTGGGGGTGTAACCACCCCCCTTCCTGGTCCCACCCATAGGGAGGGACCTAGCAGGTAATCCGGCCCCTAGAATCCGCTTAAAGGTAGGAGCTGTGTCCTAAGACTTCAGACATCCTGGAATCAACTTGAAACTAAGAAGAAGACGGGAACTTCGACATTCTGCTGCACAGAAGACTGAAGGAAATCTCCCCTGTGGTCAGGGAGTGACCACCTTGCTAACGCAAGCACCATCCAGCGAATCAACGTCTGCTTTGCCGCCGCCTCCCGCCGGAGCCCGAGCCCAGAGACTGACAAGACCTGGACCTCCAGACCTCTCACCGCCCGATCCACAGTCCCTGAAAAGAGGAGACCCGTGGAGGCACCGAGACACGTGGAGCCAGCCATCTTGAAACGACCACGACAAGCTGACAAGCGCAACAACCGAGGCTCCCTCCAAGTTGTGCTTTGGGATCTGAGAAGCCCAACACCCGAGTAACATCTGCACCAAAGGTGAGCCCTCCAGCATCTCCACGATCTGCGTGGGGCCCTTCTGCATTTTGCCACTCGACGCGCCTAACCGGTTGCTGGCCCGCTGGCTAGTAGCCATCTTGGCGACGAACTCTACGAAATACACCGCTGGTCTGGTTTCTCTAGACTGGCCCTTGCTCCCCTCCAAAGGAGCAGTCCTTCTGACCTTGCTGGTCAGAACCATCAGCTTATTTCATCTCCTACAACAATTGCTTTTGCCAAGGCTTGTTTGCTTTGATCAAGTCGCCGACACCGCCGACAGCGAGAGCCTGCATGGGACAGCTCGTGAACCGACTCCTGGACGTCGTCGACCTCCAGGGACCACGTGGCTGCAGAGACAAGCTACACCTTTCTTCCTGTTTGCACCCGACATTGCCTGGTGCCACGCTGGTCACTGGCTAGTGACTGTGAACACTGTCCCCTCTGCTTACAGGTCTTCAACATCTCCGATCCACTCTTGGATCCACTGCATCTCTCCCGGACCGACCGCCTGCAGCATCTTTGTCTTCAGGCTCCACGGAACAGATAGAAGAAACCCGACGCACTTCGAGGCCTATGCACCCGCTTCCTGTGGGTGAGGTAAAGCTGGCACACCTGTGCCCAAGTGTAGTATTACATCTCTAGTGCCTGTGTTCCAAATCTTGAGTTCCTAGTCCATCCGGAAGATCCTCTTTGCAGTAACTTTGTACTTTTTACGCACCCATTGAAACCTATGGGAGCACGCGTGTGACTATTTGCTCTGCACACGCCACCCGTGGACCTCCTGGTCACTAACTGAAGTTAGCTCCTTGTAGGCCCAGCGATTCTAGAGGCCCTAGGCCTTTTCCCTTTTCTGTTCGTGGTACTTATACCACTATTTTAGTATATGGTTTGAGCGGCCACCAGGGCCTATCCATATAAAGTGCAACTTCTGTGTATTCTACTGTAATCTTGTTTGACGATTTGTGCTCCTGTGCTCATAAAGAGACTAGGGGTTACTTTGAGAAATAAATACACATATATTTTGAATATATATCTGTGTGGTGTCCTTTCATTGGTATAAAAGGGGGTTACATTTGGTAAAACAGCTGGCTTAACACGCTTCACAAGTTTAGCCTCAAAGACTGCTTAGCCTACGCTACCACTAGGGCAGCTAGTCCGAAAAGGTTGACTTACAACCACACCATAAGGGTTGCTTGGCATGGTACAAGGTGATCACTTTAACTAGTGAGCATCATATACCAGGCCAACTTCTCACATTGGTGAGCAGCGGTTGGATTTGAGCTTGCTGTGTTTTACCATTGTAATCTCTTGGTTACCAATTGAAAGATCACATAGGTACCTGTAGGTACATATAAAACAAGATTAGATATACATAAGTTCTACTGAACTTAGTTGTTGTAGAGCAAAGGGAGTAGCACACCCTGACTACAACTACTAGATAGGTTTAGTAGGTAAACCCAAGTGTAGGTAGATTGCAACACATCCACCCACACTTAAGAGCAATGGCCGGGGCAGAGGGGTCCACTGTACCCATCTCTGTTGAGAGTGACCCCCAGAGGGCACCATCCAGCTTTGCTACCCTTAACCAGAATGAGCTCAGGCATTTGGCAACTCTTAGAGGCCTTAAACAGCCCAAGAACCCTACCTCTGCTGAGCTCAGAGAACTCTTACAAAATGATGAGAATCAGAGAGAACTCAGGAAAGCTTCCCAGTTAGCCCCCTTAGGGTCAGGAACAGGAGGCCCCCCTTCTGAAGATGCTACAGAGGTACCCAGTTCCAATAGCCATCCCTTAGATGAGAATCATACTACAGGGGAGGAAAGTGGAGAGGATACAGAAAGTAGTGATGATGAAGGGAGAACTAGCCCAGTGCCAAGTGTTATACTTGGCCCAGCTAAACTAAGGCTATTGGGGATTGACAGTGGGTTTACCCCATTGGATCTCCCCAGTGGACTTAACACAGGGCTTGGGAGGCAAAGGAATCGCTCAGGTGACTCCAATGCTTCTCATGGCTCTAGAGGCTCTCAAGGTCACTCCAGGAAAAGGATGACCACCCCTCAGAGGAGGGAACATGAGGCCAGAATGCAGGAAGCCCAGCTGAGGATCAGGAAGCAGGAGCTAGAAGTAGCCCTGATGGAAGAAAAACTGAACAAGGCTAGGCAACCTAGAGAGAGTGGGTCTATACCCACTGGTGGCAGCATTGTCCCTAAGGACAAAGATAGGGTCTTTGATAATAGGAACCTGTCTAAGGTTGTGCCCCCCTACAAAAGTGGGGATGACATCCACAAATGGATAACTGCTCTTGAGAGAGCCTGCAAAGTACAGCAGGTTCCTGAAGACCAGTGGGCAGCAATCCTCTGGCTCTCCTTTGAAGGAAGAGGCAGAGACAGACTCCTCACTGTTAGAGAAGAGGATGTCAGAAATTACAGAGTCCTGAAGAGTGTTCTGGTAGATGGGTTAGGCTTAACCACTGAACAGTACAGGTTAATGTTCAGAGACACCCAAAAGACACAGACTCAGGACTGGTCTGAATATGTTGAATGTGCCACTAAGGCTTTGGAGGGTTGGTTGCTGGGAAGTAAGGTATCTGATTTTACAGGATTGTATAATTTGATGATGAGAGAACAGATTTTAAATAACTGTCAAAACCAGCAACTGCATCAACACTTGGTTGACTCTGATCTGACCTCTCCCCAAGAATTGGGAAAGAAGGCAGACAAATGGGTCAGAACCAGGGTTAAGCAAAAGAACCAGAACCAGGGCCAAGGGGGTGATCAGAAGAAAACAGACCAAAAGGGTGGAGATCAGAAATCTAAAGACCAGAAGTCTTCAACAGGGCACCAAACTACTGCTAAGGAGGGTGGGTCCCAACAACAGTCCAAAAAGAAGAAAGAAGGTCAAAAGAAACCCTGGTGCAATCATTGCAAAAATACAACTCACTGGACTAGTGATTGCAAAAAGGGTGGAGCCCCCAACACTGTTGCCCCTAAGGCACCTGCTCCCAGTACTACTGTTAGCAGTGTTGGTCCCCAGACAAAGGGTGTAGTGGGAATCACTATGGGAACTGAAGGAGATTCTGACTTAGACAGAACCCTGACACAGGCAGTCTTGATCTGTGATGGGGACATTGATTTGTCCCTGACTGTGAGCCCCAGTAACCTGGGCAAGTACAGACAGACTCCTTTAATTAATGACAAAGTGGCTCAAGCCTACAGGGACACATGTGCCAGTGTCACTATGGTGACACCAGGCTTTGTGGACCCTGGACAGTACATACCAGGTGAGAACTACCTGGTGACCAATGCCAGCAATGCCACTACTTCACATAGTGTGGCAGTTGTTAACTTCTCATGGGGAGGGGTAACTGGCCTCAAAAGGGTTGTGGTTAGTGCAGACCTCCCAGTAGAATGTTTGTTGGGCAATGACCTAGAGAGTTCTCTATGGTCAGAAGTGGAGTACAGGACTCATGCAGAGATGTTAGGTATATCATCACATGTCCTTGCTGTGACCAGGTCACAGGCCAAAAAGTGCCTCACTGAACCTCAGGTCTTGGATCCTGGAACAATGGACCAAGCACCTACCAAGAAGAAGAACAGGAGGGTCAAGGCTGTGCCTTCCCCCCTGCCTCAGAGTGATGATCAGCCTTCCCAGGAAGCTGATCTAGAGGACCCTGAAGGAACTGTCCCTGAAGAGCTTGAACCTGATCAGGTTGAGTTTCTGGGGACAGGGGGACCTTCAAGGGCTGACTTGAGGCAGGCTCAGTTATCCTGTCCCTCTCTTGAACCCCTCAGACAGCTGGCTGCTGCTGAGGCTGCTGGGAATGCTCAAGGTACCCATAAAGTGTATTGGGATGAAGGACTCCTTTATTCAGAGGCTAGAGACCCCACGCCTGGTGCTAACAGGAGGTTGGTTATACCTCTGCAATTTAGGGGCTTCCTTCTTACCTTGGCCCATGATATTCCTTTAGCAGGACACTTAGGCCAGAACAAGACTTGGGACAGGCTTGTCCCTCACTTTCACTGGCCTCATATTAGTGAAGATACAAAGGAGTTTTGTAGCTCCTGTGTGACCTGCCAAGCCAGTGGCAAATCAGGTGGCACAACAAAGGCCCCCCTAATACCACTACCTGTGGTGGGGGTCCCCTTTGAAAGAGTGGGAATAGATATAGTGGGTCCCATGGATCCTCCCACTGCATCTGGGCACAGATTTATACTGGTGGTAGTGGATCATGCCACCAGGTATCCAGAGGCAATTCCCCTTAGGACCACTACAGCTCCTGTTGTGGCCAGGGCCCTGCTGGGAGTATTCTCCAGAGTGGGGTTTCCTAAGGAGGTAGTATCCGACAGAGGTACCAACTTTATGTCAGGATACTTGACAGCTATGTGGAAGGAATGTGGTGTCAACTACAAGTTCACCACCCCTTATCACCCACAATGCAATGGGCTTGTTGAGAGATTCAACAAGACCCTAAAGGGTATGATCAAAGGATTACCTGAAAAGCTCAGGCGAAGATGGGACATCCTTCTACCCTGCCTTCTGTTTGCTTACAGAGAGGTCCCACAAAAAGGAGTTGGCTACAGCCCCTTTGAATTGTTGTTTGGGCACCCTGTAAGAGGCCCACTGTGTTTGGTGAAGGAAGGATGGGAGTTACCTCTCAAAAAGCCTAAGCTAGACATAGTGGACTATGTACTTGGTCTCCGCTCCAGGATGGCTGAGTATATGGAGAGGGCATCCAAAAACCTTGAGGCAAGCCAGGCCTTACAGAAAGCTTGGCATGACCAAAAGGCTGTCTTGGTTGAGTTTCAGCCAGGACAGAAGGTATGGGTGTTGGAGCCAGTGGCCCCAGCAGCACTCCAAGACAAATGGTCTGGACCCCATACAATCCTGGAAAAGAAGGGAGAGGTCACCTACTTGGTCGACCTAGGAACTCCCAGGAGTCCCCACAGGGTACTCCATGTTAACAGGCTTAAAGCATATGTTGACAGGGCAGACATGGGCTTGCTCATGGCTACAGATGAGGGACAGGAGGAAGAGAGTGACCCTCTCCCAGACCTGTTGTCTCAGAACCCTGAAGATGGCTCAGTTGAAGGAGTGACCCTTGGAGGCAACCTCACTGCCCATCAGCAGACTGAATGTAGACAGGTTCTACAATCATTTTCACATATGTTTTCCTTGATACCTAGTCAAACTGACTGGTGTACCCATGTGGTGGACACTGGTGACAGTCTGCCTGTAAAGAACAAGCTTTACAGACAACCTGACCACGTCAGGGACTGTATAAAGACTGAGGTACATAAAATGCTGGAATTAGGTGTCATTGAACCCTCAGAGAGCCCCTGGGCTAGCCCAGTGGTTCTGGTCCCCAAACCTCACACCAAAGATGGCAAGAGAGAAATGAGGTTCTGTGTGGACTACAGGGGTCTCAATGCTGTCACCAGGACAGATGCACACCCTATTCCAAGGGCAGATGAGCTCATAGACAAATTAGCTTCTGCAAAGTTTTTGAGCACATTTGACTTAACAGCTGGCTATTGGCAAATCAGATTAGCTGAGGAGTCTAAGGCCAAAACAGCATTCTCAACCCCAGGTGGGCACTACCAGTTTGTGGTGATGCCCTTTGGTCTGAAGAATGCACCTGCCACCTTCCAAAGGCTGGTGAACCAAGTCCTTACTGGGTTGGATGACTTTTGCGCAGCATATCTTGATGACATTGCTGTCTTTAGCTCCACCTGGGAGGATCACCTGATCCACCTGAAGAAGGCTCTTGAGGCTCTGCAAAGGGCAGGCCTCACTATCAAGGCTACTAAGTGCCAGATAGGGCAGAGTAAGGTTGTATATTTGGGCCACCTTGTAGGTGGAGGCCAAGTTCAACCACTGGAGAGTAAGATACAATCTATCAAGGACTGGTCCCCTCCAACCACCCAGACTCAAGTTCGAGCTTTCTTGGGCTTGACTGGGTACTACAGGAAGTTTGTTAAGAACTATGGGTCCATTGTGACTCCTCTTAATGATCTGACATCCAAGAAGATGCCCAAAAAGGTTCAGTGGACAGTAAGCTGTCAAAAGGCATTTGATGACCTGAAGGAGGCCATGTGCTCTGCACCTATCCTGAAAAGTCCTGACTACTCCAAAGAGTTTATTGTCCAAACAGATGCTTCTGAGTTGGGTGTGGGAGCTGTGCTGTCACAACTTAATGTAGATGGTCAAGACCAACCCATTGCTTTTATTAGCAGACGGGTGACCCCCAGAGAGAAGAATTGGTCAGCTATTGAGAGGGAGGCCTTTGCTGTGGTGTGGGCCCTGAAGAAGCTGAGGCCATACTTGTTTGGCACTCACTTCAAGATTCAGACCGACCATAAGCCCCTCTTGTGGCTAAATCAGATGAAGGGTGAAAACCCCAAACTGCTTAGGTGGTCCATTTCCCTACAGGGGATGGACTTTACAGTGGAGCACCGGCCAGGTACTGACCATGGGAATGCAGATGGTCTCTCCAGGTACTTCCACTTAGGACATGAAGACGAGACTGGTCAAGGCTAGTTTAATGTCCCAGCGTTTGGGGGGGGGGTTGTGTAGGAGAGTAGGGTCTGCTATCCTATGGTCACCCCAAATTTTTGCTTTTTGCTTCACTGGTTTTTGACATATTGAGGCTGAGGGCCTGCCAATCAGACCCCCAGCCTGCTGTTCTCTCTACTAAATTTACACCAGGCACCCTAGGTGCATAACCAATTGGAAGTGGATCACCCTGTCAGCCCCTGTACCAGTGTACACTAGGTACCCAGGGCATTGGTGTACCCAAGGCCTGCCAAGGGCTGAAGCATGTATTATGCCACCCCAGGCTTGGCCTAACAATTTGACACAACTGGCTGATCACTCAGCTGGGGTAAGTTGGTGTAATCACCTCTTACTTAGGTGTAGTATACCTATACCTAACCTTAAATGGGACACCTGGTAACCTATAAGTCACTCCTATGGCAGGCCTTAACAATCCTGAAGGCAGAGTGCTTGGTTCCATGTGAGATGGTGCTCTGGCATGAGCTGAGCCTGTCTGCAGTGGTCGGAACAACTTCCTTCTACTGTTTCCAGATATCTTCATACCATATACTCTTAAGTGCATTATGAACCTCGCGGTTAAATGCTATCTTTGGTTTGGCTTTATCAAAACATGTCGAGTAAGGTGTCATACGAATTGGAATACTAACCCCTCGCCAATTCTGGCGACGGGGTTAGCATTCCACCCTTCTAGAGGGACACGACATGTACAGTACCTGAAACCCGGGTAAAATCAGACATAGCCTCAGCTCCACAAAATGGATGCTGCCACCACAGACACAAGTCTGCCCTCCTGCTGCTGGGAGTCCTTCCAGCTTGGGAGGTGTGGACAAAGGGTTTCCTGCCAGGGGAGGTGCGTGCACCACCCCAGACAGGATTTTGTGTATTGGTCAGGTAGGGCTTGAAAGAAACCAGACATGCCTGTGGCTCACAAGGAGCCTCGGTGCATATGCCAGTTCAAACCGGTCCTGGGGCACACCAGTCCCGGGCCTGGGGCGAGCTGGACAAAGGATTGGGGGTGTAACCACCCCCCTTCCTGGTCCCACCCATAGGGAGGGACCTAGCAGGTAGTCCGGCCCCTAGAATCCGCATAAAGGTAGGAGCTGTGTCCTAAGACTTCAGACATCCTGGAATCAACTTGAAACTAAGAAGAAGACGGGAACTTCGACATTCTGCTGCACAGAAGACTGAAGGAAATCTCCCCTGTGGTCAGGGAGTGACCACCTTGCTAACGCAAGCACCATCCAGCGAATCAACGTCTGCTTTGCCGCCGCCGGAGCCCGAGCCCAGAGACTGACAAGACCTGGACCTCCAGACCTCTCACCGCCCGATCCACAGTCCCTGAAAAGAGGAGACCCGCGGAGGCACCGAGACACGTGGAGCCAGCCATCTTGAAACGACCACGACAAGCTGACAAGCGCAACAACCGAGGCTCCCTCCAAGTTGTGCTTTGGGATCTGAGAAGCCCAACACCCGAGTAACATCTGCAGCAAAGGTGAGCCCTCCAGCATCTCCACGATCTGCGTGGGGCCCTTCTGCATTTTGCCACTCGACGCGCCTAACCGGTTGCTGGCCCGCTGGCTAGTAGCCATCTTGGCGACGAACTCTACGAAATACACCGCTGGTCTGGTTGCTCCAGACTGGCCCTTGCTCCCCTCCAAAGGAGCAGTCCTTCTGACCTTGCTGGTCAGAACCATCAGCTTATTTCATCTCCTACAACAATTGCTTTTGCCAAGGCTTGTTTGCTTCGATCAAGTCGCCGACACCGCCGACAGCGAGAGCCTGCGTGGGACAGCTCGTGAACCGACTCCTGGACGTCGTCGACCTCCAGGGACCACGTGGCTGCAGAGACAAGCTACACCTTTCTTCCTGTTTGCACCCGACATTGCCTGGTGCCCACCTGGTGCCACGCTGGTCACTGGCTAGTGACTGTGAACACTGTCCCCTCTGCTTACAGGTCTTCAACATCTCCGATCCACTCTTGGATCCACTGCATCTCTCCCGGACCGACCGCCTGCAGCATCTTTGTCTTCAGGCTCCACGGAACAGATAGAAGAAACCCGACGCACTTCGAGGCCTATGCACCCGCTTCCTGTGGGTGAGGTAAAGCTGGCACACCTGTGCCCAAGTGTAGTATTACATCTCTAGTGCCTGTGTTCCAAATCTTGAGTTCCTAGTCCATCCGGAAGATCCTCTTTGCAGTAACTTTGTACTTTTTACGCACCCATTGAAACCTATGGGAGCACGCGTGTGACTATTTGCTCTGCACACGCCACCCGTGGACCTCCTGGTCACTAACTGAAGTTAGCTCCTTGTAGGCCCAGCGATTCTAGAGGCCCTAGGCCTTTTCCCTTTTCTGTTCGTGGTACTTATACCACTATTTTAGTATATGGTTTGAGCGGCCACCAGGGCCTATCCATATAAAGTGCAACTTCTGTGTATTCTTGTTTGACGATTTGTGCTCCTGTGCTCATAAAGAGACTAGGGGTTACTTTGAGAAATAAATACACATATATTTTGAATATATATCTGTGTGGTGTCCTTTCATTGGTATAAAAGGGGGTTACATTTGGTAAAACAGCTGGCTTAACACGCTTCACGAGTTTAGCCTCAAAGACTGCTTAGCCTACGCTACTACTAGGGCAGCTAGTCCGAAAAGGTTGACTTACAACCACACCATAAGGGTTGCTTGGCATGGTACAAGGTGATCACTTTAACTAGTGAGCATCATATACCAGGCCAACTTCTCACAATACCATAAATAACAAGTGTTACTATTGTAAATGTAATTTTACTATCACTGGAATGATGAAAGGCTGAATGAGCTTTAAGAGGAGTTGAACCTGTGACCTACACAGTCGGTCTGGCCTACAGGGCATTCTGGCACTGTCAGGAGGGCTAGTCTGATGGGCCAGTGTGCGAGCAAATTTTGTTCAGCTGTTTTCAAGACTGGTGGTTCAGTGCATGCAGTCACCCATACCTTTAAAACATCTATTTTTTTTTTTTTTTTTGGAGATTTATAGAGCGCCTGGTGACCCGAGGGCATCCCCGCGCTATAAGAATGTAAAATCCAGGACAGGCGGAAACCAGGAACTATTTGGGGAAGAGGAGGGTTTTGAGTTTTTTGCGGAAAAGTGCGTGGCTAGGTTCCAGGCGCAGCAGGCGAGGGAGAGCGTTCCAGTTAGAGGCGGCCTTAACCGAGAAGCGGCGGCCACCGGTGCGCGACTTCTTGAATCTTGGGACTGTGGCCAGATGTTCGTTGTCCGAGCGAAGGTTTCTGTGGGCTTTATAAGGTGTGATCATATCTTTGAGGGCGGCAGGTCCAGCCCCATTGATGAGTTTGTGCGTGATGCACATGGCCTTAAACTCTACTCGCTGGCGGACCGGAAGCCAGTGCAGAGATTTAAGGGCCAGTGTAGTCGGGGCTCTGGGAGGAAGGTTGAGAATGAGTCTCGCCGCGGCGTTTTGTGCACGCTGGAGTCTGGCCAGGGTGGATTCAGGAGCGCCGAGGTATGCGGCGTTGCCGTAGTCCAGACGAGCTAGAATGAGCCCTTGAACTAGAAGTTTCCTGGACAGGGGGGGCAGGAGGGGGAGGATCTTACGAATTGAACGGAGAAGGCCAAAGCAGGTCCCCGCGGTCTTGACTGCCTGGGTCTTCAAGGAGAGGTCCTGCTCCAACCAGAAGCCCAGTGTTTTAATTTCTGTCTTAGGCGTGGGGATGTCACCGAAGGAATCCGGCCAGACTGAAGGAGGGACGGAGGACCATTTGTTGCCCAGAAGCATGATTTCTGTTTTTGTCCCGTTCAACTTCAGCGAGGATTCACACATCCAGGTGTGTATGTCTTGTAGGCAGTTAAGTAGGATTTTAGGGTTATTGTCCAGCTGGGAAAGAGAGACGACGAGTTGGGTGTCGTCGGCATAATTGACTATTTTTATCCCATAGGGGGTAACCACATCCTCTAACGGGGCCATGTACACATTAAACAAGGTGGGACTAAGCGAGGACCCCTGGGGCACACCACATGTGAGCGGAAGGGGGTCTGAGCGGGAGTTGCCGTCCCACACCTGAAATGAGCGACCCGAGAGGAAGGATTTGATCCAAGCATGTGCCGTTCCCACAATTCCTGCCTTGGCCAGGCGATGGAGGAGGACACGGTGGTCCACCGTGTCGAATGCGGCACTGAGGTCCAGGAGGATCACTGCCACTGATCCTCCTGAATCCAGGATACACCTAGCCTCCTCGATGACGGAGAGGAGTGCGGTGTCTGTGCCGTGGCCCGGCCGGAATCCGGTTTCTGACTGACGTAGAATTTTATTCGTTTCGAGGAATTGGGAGAGTTGCACGTTGACTAATTTCTCAGCCACCTTGCTGATACAGGGGAGGAGCGAAATGGGTCTATAATTTGCCATATCGTCCGGATTCAGATTGGGCTTTTTCAGCAAGGCCTTGACAACTGCGCTCTTCCAAGAGGAGGGCACTGTGCCTTGGGCAAGAGATGTGTTAATCAGATCCCTAATGGTAGGTGAAGTACTGGGAGAAACGGTTTTTAAGAATCTGACGGGTGCCGGGTCCAGGGGGGATCCACTTCTCATTTTGGCCAGCGTGGTGGTGACCTCATCGAGGGAGACTCCTCTAAAGGAGGACAGCCGTGGGCTGGTGGAGCAGGCGTCTGCATCAACCGGGATGGGGGGGCTGATTGGGGGAAGGGACTCCAAGATCCGCGTGATTTTGGAATCGAAGTATGAGGCTAAGTCCTTGCATCTGTCCGGTGGGGGAGGAGAGGCAGCGGGAGATGAGGGGATGTTGAGCAGTTCCTTAACTATCAGGAAGGATTCTTTGGCCGAATTGGTCGCATTTTTAATTCTGTTGTCGTAGAAGGTGGTCTTGACTAGTTTAATGGCCGATTTGTAGCGTCTTACCGCTATGTTGTAGGTATCTTTATTACTATGTAGCCAGTCTTTCCTCCACAGTCTTTCCGCTCTTTTGCATTCCTTGCGGAGGTCTCGGAGTTCCGGGGTGTACCACAGGGCATGGCCCATTGTCCTATCTTTGATCTCCCGACTTTTTATGGGAATAAGGCTATCGAGGGAGGAGGAGAGCCAGCCTCTTACTTGGGTGTCAGCCTCGGACGGGTCAGCCGCAAGGCTCGGGTAGAAGAGTCCAGAGCTATGGACCAGTCCACCGCAGAGAGTTTGGCCCACGATCTATCTTTAGTAAAGATGGGGGCTTTATGGGGTTTCTTGGTGGCCCCAGGAATGTGGAAAGTGATCAAAAAATGGTCCGTCCATGGAAGTGGTTGGGAGTTAATAAATTGGAGGGAGGGGATGTTCGAAAAGACTGGGTCAAGAAGGTGCCCTTTAACATGTGTTGGACCAATGTTGGCAAGGAGAAGGCCATGAGATGCCAGGTCGCAGATAAGATCGGCAGCACCTGTATCCAGTGGGTCGTCAAAGTGTATGTTGAGGTCACCTGTTATGAGGAAGTTTGATGACAAGTGGGCTGAAGAGGAAACAATTTCCAAGAGGGAAGCTGCGAAGGGGGCGAAGTGGCCGGGAGGTCGGTACACCAGAAGGCCTGACAGGGAGCTGGTCGGAGTAAGCTGAAAAGTGAAGAAACAGCTCTCTGATTCCGGGGTTGCCATCGTGTTGATGCGGCAGGCGAGGTGGTCCCTGAAAATGATGGCAATACCACCTCCTCTACCTAAAGGGCGTGGTTGGGACAAGATGAGAAAGCCGGGGGGGAGAGCCAGTACCATGTCGGAATTGGAGTGCTCAGTGATCCAGGTTTCTGTCAAGAAGAGTATGTCCAAGTTTAGATCGACCATAAGATGATTAATATGCAGGGCATGCTTCGGGAGCGATCTGCAATTGAGTGTCGCCATTTTGAGGACAGGCGGTGGGACCGGGGATTTGGGGAGGAGTAGCTTCGTCGGTTTGCAATTGCTGCAGCTGAGGTAGGGAAGGTTCGGATCTTGCGGAGCGTGGCATGCGCTGGTTTTTCTAGGTCTAAGGCTAAGTAGCTCTCTACGAGAGTAGCTTACCTTTGTAGTTGGAAGGACAGGCATAGCGTCTGGCCCTGGGCCCGATCGTGCGCGGATGGGCGCAGACGGGCTTGCCTTTGGCGCGCCTTCGGCGCGCTAGCGGCGCGCCCGCTGCGCGCGTCCGCTGCGCGGTCGGAGGCAACACATCCTTTAAGGTGAGTAAGAGGGGGTGTGGCCGAGCGTCAGTGGGCGTGTCCAGGAGCGAGGGGCTTCCCTGGAATGGCGTCAACACCGCGGGATGCAAGTTCAAGTATTTCAGGTACACGTTATTACGTACAAGATTTAAAACAACAACTTTAAAATTGTTAAAAGGATTACCCGCTCCCGGCTTCCGCCTCAGAAGCACTAGCTGTCACCAATACGCGCTGTGCAACGGCGCGATTTAAATAGTGTGGGAGGGGGCGTGGCCGAGCGTCAGTGGGCGTGTCCAGGAGCGAGGGGCTTCCCTGGAATGGCGCCAACACCGCGGGATGCAAGTTCAAGTATTTCAGGTACACGTTATTACGTACAAGATTTAAAACAACAACTTTAAAATTTTTAAAAAGGATTACCCGCTCCCGGCTTCCGCCTCAGGAGCACTAGCTGTCACCAATACGCGCTGTGCAACGGCGCGATTTAAGTAGTGTGGGAGGGGGCGTGGCCGAGCATCAGTGGGCGTGTCCAGGAGCGAGGGGCTTCCCTGGAATGGCGCCAACACCGCGGGATGCAAGTTCAAGTATTTCAGGTCCACGTTATTACGTACAAGATTTAAAACAACAACTTTAAAATTGTTAAAAGGATTACCCGCTCCCGGCTTCCGCCTCAGGAGCACTAGCTGTCACCAATACGCGCTGTGCAACGGCGCGATTTAAATAGTGTGGGAGGGGGCGTGGCCGAGCGTCAGTGGGCGTGTCCAGGAGCGAGGGGCTTCCCTGGAATGGCGCCAACACCGCGGGATGCAAGTTCAAGTATTTCAGGTACACGTTATTACGTACAAGATTTAAAACAACAACTTTAAAATTGTTAAAAGGATTACCCGCTCCCGGCTTCCGCCTCAGGAGCACTAGCTGTCACCAATACGCGCTGTGCAACGGCGCGATTTAAATAGTGTGGGAGGGGGCGTGGCCGAGCGTCAGTGGGCGTGTCCAGGAGCGAGGGGCTTCCCTGGAATGGCGCCAACACCGCGGGATGCAAGTTCAAGTATTTCAGGTACACGTTATTACGTACAAGATTTAAAACAACAACTTTAAAATTGTTAAAAGGATTACCCGCTCCCGGCTTCCGCCTCAGGAGCACTAGCTGTCACCAATACGCGCTGTGCAACGGCGCGATTTAAATAGTGTGGGAGGGGGCGTGGCCGAGCGTCAGTGGGCGTGTCCAGGAGCGAGGGGCTTCCCTGGAATGGCGCCAACACCGCGGGATGCAAGTTCAAGTATTTCAGGTACACGTTATTACGTACAAGATTTAAAACAACAACTTTAAAATTGTTAAAAGGATTACCCGCTCCCGGCTTCCGCCTCAGGAGCACTAGCTGCGTTTCATTACAAGTACGAAACTGCCTCTATTCGCAGAATGTGTACAACTTAGGTCTCGCTTGCGGCGGAGCATGCGCTCTCACTTGCAAGGAATATTGTATACAACAAGGGCTTGCAGCCCAGCCTTTGCTTACCATTCATTGGTTTCATCGTCATTCTTATTTGCTAACTTCCAATTGGCCACCATCTCCCGGCTACACTTTCTCTTCTTTCCGCTGGAGCATGGCCAAAGTACTGAGCGCTTCAGCGTGATTGCAGTCCTACCGCTGATTGCACTGCGATTGAGGTATTTTTATTTTTATTCTTCCCCTGTCATTCCTTGTTCATGTTTCTTTTTTCCCTCCCTCCACCATTGAGCATGTAGCTTCTTCCCTTCCCCTCCCTGCTGTCTGTGTTGCTTCTTCCCTTCTCACCCCAATCCCCCGTTGTCTGATACTACTTCCTCCTCCTGCCCCCCCATTGTCTGTGTTGCTTCTTTCCCCTCTACCCTCCTGTTGTCCGTGTTCGCCATAAGAACAAAAAAGTGCTGTGGTGCACTTTTTTGCCCCATTGACCTTTATCTCCCACCCTCCCACTTGTTATCAGTGGTGCCTTGTTACTTAGTTGCCCGTGTTGCTCACCCTCACCTCCCATAAGCAGAACAGGCATTTGCAGTGCAATAGGTCACTCATTACTGAATGTTTGAGCTATTGGCATTGCAAATAATAATGTTTGTTAGATTTTTTTTTGTCAGAAAATATCCCATCAGAAACATAAGCAATGAATACACAAAGCAAAGAAAGGGTGCAGTACCACAGGCTGTTACTATGTGTCCCTGTGAAGTTTTAAATGGATCTCTATTGGCCACAAAAGGTATTGCATCCTTAATGCAATTATAAAAAAGAAATATTGCCGCTGAGCATATGTTTCCATTTTTTTTAATTACTTATGCTACTGCTGGGATAATGTTTGATAAAAATAAAATCTAACAAACATTATCATTTGTAACACCAGTAGCTCAAACCTTCACTAATGCGAGACCTGTTGCAATGCAAATGCTTGTTTCTTTTTGTTGTGAGCTAGGAAAAAAAACATCTTACACACACTTCTCTTCCATGGATACTCAACAGGATTGTCACAAAAATTCTCTCACTTTGAAGTAAGGGAAAGAAAAGTAAGAGGGTGAGCTTGACATTTCACCTCTGTCTTTGAATACACCGCAAATTTGACAAGATAAGAGCAGGACTCTTAAAGGCCTGCTTACAGAAAGCGAGTGTGTGGAAGAATACAGTATACAAGGTTTGTGCAACAGGAGGGACAAACTCAAGCTGGACAGCCTAAAGCAAATAAATCCAGCTAAATAGTAAGCTGCAAAATATGAGTTACAAACCACAGCGCCAATGGTAAGCAACAGGCAGAACGCATTCCTAGGTCAGCTTTCTGGATGTCCCCAAGATATCTATAGCAATCCAGACATTTGCGACCTAAAAAGTAAGGTTTGGGCCTGACAAAAGGATTATTTGGCCAGGTCAATATGGTTAAAAACTGCACCGGCTGCAATGGCAGCCCTATGACGTTTTTAAAGAGCTACATAATCTGGATTGCACATCAGTGCTGCAGCCACACTAGTAGCATCTAATTTACAGGCCCGGGGCACATGCAGTGCCATTTTACAAGGGACTTCCAAGTAAATTAAATACGTTAGTTGGTGATAAACCAATGTTACCGTGTTTTAAGGAGTGAGCACATGCACAGGATAGCAGTGGTAAAGTGGGAACGTGCGCAGAGTCCTAAGGCCAGCAAAAACGAGATCAGCAAAGTTGAAGGATGAAGGCAAAAACATATGAGGGGAAGACCACCCTAAGGCTGACAGGTTTAACAGAGGTCGACAAACTTAGCAGTCTGCCCTATATGGGTCCTCTATTACATGGAGGCAGTGGTCGAAGTGGTCCCCTACTTTTCTATTTTGAAAATGCGTCCCGGGACGCAAGAAATCGGCATGGCCTATAAAGCTCGGCGTTCCTGGCGTTCGAGGACGGGCGGCAGAGAAGTAACAGGACCCTGTCTTTTTCTTCTTACCCAGAGAAGAAAAATACAGTGTCCGCTTCTGCTCTGTAGCTTCAGCTGCATTCCCTCCTCCCCCCAACTCTTTCCCTCTTCCCTCTCTTTCTGTCTAGCAGTTCTTCTCTTACTGAAAACCATGACTTCAAGACGGGGTTTTCACTCTCTTTCCTCTCTTTCCTCTCCTTTCTCTTATTTCCTCTCCTGTGAAATGGATCCAAAAATGAAAATAATTTTTGCTGGAAATGTCGTATTTTAATTCCATAGTGCAGCATCTGGAATAAAAGGTTAAAAATAGGAAAAATAGCGAAGTAAAGTAAGACAGACTGGTAGCCAGAGGGCAAAGAAAAATTTTCGGGGGGGGCTTAATCTTTAAGCAATAGGCAGAGTGGAGCTGCAGGGGCTCTTAGAAGGGGTGAAACCACAGCAAGGCTTCATTAACATGCAAATGGTCTTTAAAAGACCTGTGAAGTGCTCGGGTGCGGCTGTCTGGGTGCCCGGGAAGCTGTCTCATCCCGGGCTGCCACACACGACGGGGGGAGGGGGGGGGCGGCTGAAGTCCTTTGAGTCCAATGGGTGTTGCGCGCCTGCTGGTAGCAAACTGACCAGATTGATTTTATTCACACCCAAACACATTAGCGCCACTTTTACAGAGTTTGCCAGTGAAGTGCTATTTTTGTTTTCTTGTCTTTGTTTTCCCTGGGCTTGCAACTAGTGCACCAATCCTGGAGGTACTGCAAAGTGTGGATTGGAAAACAAAATGTGTACTGCGGCTCTGCGTACAGGGATGTGGTCTTTTTACCATACTGCTTACGTTTTGTAAGGATATAAGCAATGGGCATTGAAATGGGTCCATTCAGGGCCCTGTAGTCATGTCCTTAACTTTTCAGGCAAGAGCACTCACTAATTTCTGAATAGTGAGTGTAAACGCATTAAGGTAACCATGTTGTTCCTGCTTACAATTCACATGGTTTGCTAAATTTTGCATTACCTATGAGTGTTTGCTTTTTCCAGGATGTTGTCACTTTTTTTTGTAGGCTTCATATTGCTCTGCGTCATTTAAATTGAGCCACATCCAGGTGTTTATAGCCGGCAGCAATTGGGTTGTAGTTGAAGGCAGTGTGAGTTTTTCTCAGTGGGGCAGTATGGTGTTCAGTGGGGGAGAGAATGTGGCACTATGGCCAGAGCTACTGAATTTGCAACTGGGGAACCAGGTTCAGCCTTAATAACCAGTTCACCAGACCACTCTCCTGAGAGAGCACAATCCCATGCTAGACCTTAGAAGGCTGCGCAAGACCTTAGAAGCCCTGGTGTCTTAGCACCAGCAGGTGGACCCTAGCAGTGGCATGTGTGGGTTAACCTTCAAGGTTTGTCCACCACAATCCATATTGAAGTTCACCTCCAGTCTTGCAGACAGGCCTATGAAGCAGCACACCCTAGAGCGACAGTGACTCTGTCACTGAGGTCACAGGACACTTGAGAAGGGCCAGCTCTAGGGCAGTGCAACCGGTGTGACCGCACCGGGTGCTGACTTTGGGTGGAGGCATCATGTTTGCAAGTATATTAAGGTTTTAAAAGTGCTTGCTGCCTTCTTCCTGGCCTCCAGCAATTTTCGGCAGAAATAAAAATGTCATGATGACTCTGGTGTTTAATGTTCTTCCTAGAGAGAGATCATTTTGTCTAGTGGAAGTTCTGATTCATGGAAAGGTAGCTCAGAGGGTTAATGTTCCTGCTGCAAAGAACATGTACCATACAGATTGTGAGAAGTTGGCCTGGTATATGCTGTCCACTAGTTATAGTGGGCACCTTGTACCAGTCCAAACAACCCTTATTGATGATTGGTTTAAAGACGACCTTTATTGAAAGCTATTCTAGTGGTAGCTATGGAGAGCAGCCTTCAGGCTAAGTCTTGAAGGAGTGTAAAGCAGCTTGGTTTACCAGATTATAACCTCTTGAATTACAGGTATATATAAAATATATGTATTTATTTCTAAACACTCACTACTAATCTCTTTATGAGATTAGAGTCCAAGATGCACAATAATACAGTTCTAAAACGACAGTAAATAGCACAATATACAGTGGGCCCTAGGGGCGGACCAAACCATATATTAAGAAAGTGGTATAAGAACCACGACTTCACTAGACACAGTGCCTAAAGCACGTAGAATCGCTGGGACCCCAAGGAACCACCCAAGGTAGTGACACAGGAGACCCACAGGGGACGTGTGCAGTATGAGAACACAGGCGCGAGCCCCGTACTATTTTATGGGAAAGTCACAGTTGGAATTTTAGAAGTTAAGGACACTTAGGAGAGGACTTTGAGAAAACTCCTTTAGACTTAAGGGGTTCTAGGGCCAGCACCCACGGGAGCACCGGAGTACTTGAGTTACCTCACCCAGGGAAGCCGGGTGCAAAGGTGTCAAATGGTGTCTGGGATCGTTGTTGATTTCAATGGCAATCTACTGCAAAGTGCTGCTGCCGGGAAGAAGAAAAGTGTCCGGTGTGATCCAAGCCTGGATCGAAGATCAGAAGAACCTGAAAGCAGAGGGTACAGAGTCTGGGTCACATGCCAGTGACCAGGGGCACGGTAGACGAAAACACACCGATGTTGGGTGATTCAAGTGCGAAGAGGCGAAGCTTGACTCTGCAGCCACGAGGACCAGGAGCCGTCGATGACAACTAGAAGCTGGATTTGAGCTGTCCCACAAAGGATGTCGAGTGCTGGGGTGTCGGTCCTCGTATTGAACACAACAAGCCTTGGCAACAGCAACCCACGCAGAAAGAGAAAAGATGCTTTGGTGCGGACCAGTAAGGACCTGGGGACTCCCCAAGCAATGGAGAGTCAGGACACGTCTGGAGCAATCAGGTAAGCCTAATTAGAGGTAAAGTTGCCTTCACAGGGACCCACCAGTCGACGGACTAGGGATCGCGAAGGGACCTCGAGAGAAAACACAAAGGGCCAGCTCACGGAACACTCGTGGAGTGTAGGCAGGCAATCTTCAGTGCAACTGCTGCTCGGGGCAAGGGCTATAAGTAATCCAAAGCTTAGCTGCAGGAGTTGTTGGAAAGCTGATGTTTCTGCAAAGTGACGTGGTGTCCAGGGGTTCGGTTTGCACGGTCGCCACGAGGGATACGGGACTCAGACTTGCTGTGGGCACTGTTCTACCTCTAAGACCACGGAAACCCACCTCCTGTGTTGCAAAATTCTTCGGAGTCTGGCGGGAGCTTCGGAGCTGCAAACCGGTCAGATCTGTCTTTGGTGCCTGCCTTGCAGGGGAGTAACTCCTTTACTCCAAGGGAGATTCTTTCCTTATCTGGTTCAATGTAGATCGTCAAAGTTCCAGGATTCAGTATCAGAGTTTCGTCCAGGTGTAATCTAAAGTCCTGTAGCCAGGGGTTCCTTTCTTATACCCAAGGAAGGGGTGGGACAAACTCTAGGGACCCACCTATGGGAGGGTCAGGAAAGAGGGGTGGCTACACCCATTTCCTTTGTCCAGTTTCGCGCCAGAGCAGGGGCTGGTAGCCCCTGCAACCGGTTTGAGCTGGACTATGCACAGAGACACCAAATGTGCCCCCAGTGCTGAACTTCAAAGCACTCTTGGAGTGCACCCATCCAGCCACAATTCACTAAAGCCTTTCTGGGAGGTGGTGACACCTCCCTGTGACAGGAAACCTATTGTCCAGGCCTCCCCTGCCGGAGTTTCGTCCAGCAACAGGAGGGCAGACTTGTGTCTGTGGCTGACAGCATCCATTTTGTGATGCCAGGGCTCTGTTAGCTGGTACCGGGTATACCGGTGCTGTCATGTCTCTCCCTCTAGAAGGGTGGGATCATACTCCCACACCAGTTACTTGTGTGGGGGTATGATTCCAAAGTGTTTGACACCAAATACAACATGTTTCCGTGCAGCCATTCCAAAGTTAGCATTTACCGTTTGGTTATAATGCACTTAAGAGTGTATGGTTTGGCAGAATCACAAACAACCCCAGAATAAAGGTTCTGAAGGCTGCTGAGGGGCTCTACTCATGCATGGGCACCCTCTCACATAAAACCCAGCACCCTGCCTTCAGGATTGGTAAGGCCTGCCATAGGGGTGACTGATAGGTTTATATGTGCAGTGATATGGAGAGATATAGTGAACCTATATCTCAGTAAGGGGTGCATGCACCACCTTACCCAGGCTGCAGTAGCAGACCTGTGGTGTCATTTTGGAAGGCTTCCCAGGGGTGACACAATACATGCTGCAGCCCCTGGTAGGCCTCTGGGGTACCTTTGCCCTTGGTACATAGTATACCATATACTAGGGACTTATAAGGGTACCCCAGAATCCAATCTGGAGTATACCTATAGTACTTGTAATCAATTTAAGGGAGAAAGCAGATAGGCTGGGGTCCTGAATAGCAGGATCCCAGCCAGACTAAGTCGAAAACCAGCAAAACACCAGGAAAAAAGTGGGGGCAACCATGTAGTCAGATTCCACCTTCCTACACAGATCACAAAGTGCACATAATGTAAATAGGTCAGTGAGCTACTGCTTTTGTCAGAGAGATCCTTTTGTTACTTGCAGTTTATAAGTTAAAATCCTAACATAGAACAGTGAACTATTAACTTTCATCTAAGAGCTGCATACAAACAGCAAGGTATAGATTAGAGCGTTATGTTTTTTCCCCCCAGTCTTTGATTATCCTAATGTTGCAAAAAGTGTTCTTTTAGACAGAAATCAATTCTGATTATTAAAGAGAACCCCCAACCATGGTATTATGTTTTAAAATTCTGAGTTTGTTTCTCCAGACCAATCACTATTAAACTATACCGCCTAGTAGTATGGTTGGCATGTGACTCCTACACCTTCTAGTCCTTAGTCTTATGTAACATTTTCTATTCAGTGATTTACACACATATTGATTGTCTCTGAGTAATGTGTGTGATGTAAAGTGCTCTGACACCCTACACTGGTATGAGTGGCGCTGTAAATCAAATTAAATGCATCTGAGAGAGAGTGTGGTTATGGAGACTTGAGGGGCACTGTTAAAGGGTGGTAGTGAGGGAATCCATGGCAGAGGTGGTCATTGGGGGGTACTAACAAACATTAATGCAGAGGGCACCACCAGTGCTAAGACCGGCCCTGCCCTTGAGGCCAGTCTGCCTCAACCATAGTTAGCTCCATTGGCCTTGTTTCAGCAGTAGTAGCTGCAACTCACCAGGGATTGGCAATGCAGAATTTGGCACGCACACCAAACTAAGTTCGCAAACTTCACAGTCTCTCTGCTTCATTCACAAGCACTTTTAACATGTGCTGCTTGCTGTGGGGTCACTGGAATTAAATATGCAGCAAAGGAGGACAAAATTATGCTACAGTGTTGACTAAATTATGCATTTTAAAAAAGGCTGCAGCGTAATGCAGTATATTTTCTGATATTTTATTATTTTGATGTGTACACATGCTAACAGTCTTTGGAAAGATTTTGCCTTATTAGCACCAGTGTAACATACAAATGCAACAGTGAGAAAGATGATCAGACAACCTTTGCAATAAGCCATCCACTCCGCAGCAAAACAAGTCACATTTTTTGTTAACTTATGATACATTTGAGCTATAAACAATTTATTAGTTTAAATGGTCAGATCATGCAGCAGATCTTGCATTAGGAGGCAAATATGGCAGAGCCAGAGTTATATAGAAAACATTTGCAAACTAGGATATTTTGCCATTCATGTTTGAACTGCTGTTGTGGAAAAAGGGAGAAGTGCTGATGATAAACACCATGGCTCTGCGAAAAAATGCTTGTGCTTCCACATTTTATCGTATTTGGGACATTCTGTGATTAGAAGCATATCCCACTTTGTGAATGTGTTTTAATGTCAATAATTGTG
The DNA here is from genome assembly GCF_964204655.1 of Triturus cristatus. NCBI lineage: Eukaryota > Metazoa > Chordata > Amphibia > Caudata > Salamandridae > Triturus > Triturus cristatus. The sequence continues at coordinate 1,719,088,324 of NC_140590.1, forward strand.
ATATTTGCTCATTCTGGCCACACCTCTGGCTCTGCCCACTGAGCCAATCCTTGGGTTATTCCCGCCCTCTGATTCTCCGCCCATAGTTCCCCTACTTTTTTTCCCCCACTTCGACCACTGCATGGAGGAGACACCTACTTCACTCTTTGCCTCTTTCTATACTGACTCAAAGTGCAGGCAAGCACATCATATAAAAGAGACGGTTCTCTGTCCTCACCTATACGCAAGACCACTTGAATAATGTGACTGCGGTGATTTTCGCATAATTAGCCTTGCCGCATTTGCCACATAATCCATCATCTGCTGCATAGTCTGCAGATTGTAGCTAAAACCATTGTTTCTAGCTTAAACAGTTCAAAAGTTAGTAAAAATGCAGTGATGTTTTGCCTTGCAGTGGAAGGTCCTTCGCAATGCTTGACTGGTTACCTTTCTGTTGCTTATTGCTATATTTGGGTTTTAAACTGGTGCTAATGAGGTGCATGCACCCAATGGCCAGACAGGGTTAACAAGTGTAAAAAGTACAAAATAATGAATTAAAACTAGCAAGAAATGTGCTGCATTAGGCAGCATAATTTGGCCTTCCTTGACGCATAATGTGGCCCTCCCCTACCGCATAATTCCGGTGGCTCTGCCTACACGTTGGTTAGTACATCCCAAAGAGGGAGAGAGAGCTACCCAAGTTATCACCTGTGAGGCATTGCCTAGGCCCCGTCTGGGGGGGGGGGGGGGGGAGGACGGCCAGCCGCTCCCGACACGTGAATCTGTCCCCGAGGTTATTGCTGGCGGTCGAGCACATGTTGTGCTCTGAGCTGTGGGCCTTGCACGCGTTCTGTTTGTTATGGTTTATAACCAGTAAACCCGCTCACCCTCCTTCCCCCCATACACTTGGAAATGGTATAATTCATAGTTACAAGGTCGGCATGGAGGTAGGTCACCTTTCATCTAATTTGCTGCGTCAGTGGCATATTCTAATGCTATCACAACACCAAGCAAAGCTCCTGGCAGGATCCTGAACCAATCGCATTCCAAAGGATGAGGGTGGAAACCAGGCCCCCCCTCCCCCGATATCTTTATTTACCAATCACCACCAGAACTAAGAACTCAGTCTCCGTCAGTGCGGGCTTCACCTAAACATATCGCCAGGGCCGGTAGTAGCGATATTCGGGACTCTATCCATAGGTAAACAGTTTGGAAGCTAAAAGAAACCGTTGTAATGTTAGTTGATGGAACCGAGACACGTCGGTTATGACAAACTTGTCCCTTTGTGACTCCTGATCTCTCCATTCATATCACGATAAGAACTGATTGGATTTTCTTTCTGTCTCCCATCGCTGAGACATCCCATTAACCCCTCTGCCGGCCCCAGCAATCAGCCCCTTTGTTATCTCACGTCTCCTACTGCGCCGCTCTGCCACCTCCCAGCATGCACCGGGCGCTCTCTTCCTGTATATTGTACACTCTCGCACCTGTGGCCGCCCCGCTGACTCGAAGCCCCCCTCAGACGTGGGGGTTCAGCCCCCTGGGTGTGACGCGGAGTCCTGCTGCATGTGAAACCAGACGCCGGTCCCCCAGCGGGGCAGGCAGGCGCTGCACCTCCTCTGCCGAGGCCACTCTCAGCTCACGACATTTCCGGAAGGACACCTCTGGTCCAGTTCAGAGAGTTTCTTTCCAGACGTGCTAGTCCGAGAGGTGCACTTGGAACGAACCAGAGTGTCGTGAAAGCCCGGAATAGCGAGCTTGTAACCCGACAATCCTTCCACCCGTGCAGGAAGGTAGCGGCCCAATCTGATGCTAGTTTTCGACTCGGCAATGTTCATTCTGATCGTGGGTTCTTTGGCTTACAAGGAATGCAGGACCTGAATGAAAAGGTCCTGATGATGGGCAGATATCTTAACCTGGTAGGAATGCCCTCATTTGGTGGGAATGTCTTGATCTGGGCATCCTCAAATTAAAAGAAAGGTGGCGCTGTGCTAGAATGCCCTTCACACTGTCAGGGGTACGCCCTTCTCTTCCAAACTGCCCCAATATGCCCTTCACTGCCCACAGGCACAGACTACCACGAATAACCCGATTTAACCAGGAGGGTAAAAAAGTGCCTTTTCCTCACGTAAATTCCATAATATAAACAGGATAATGATCTCACTAGCAATGGGAAAGACTTAGTCTAACACAGAGATGTCAAGGTCACGTGGTCTGACTCATATTATGCCACGTGGCACTAAACGAGGTGCCACTAGGAAATCGCACTCCTTCCCAGAACAGCAGCACGCGCCACGTACGGAAGGACACACTCTAGTTTGGGGGCAGGCGCTGGGTCTCCTGAGTTCTCTGAGTCACTCAAGTGGGATGGCCCATGGGGTTGGTTGTCTTTAACATATCTGAGGGTGTTGTATGTTCCGAGGCCCTGATTCTGATGTTTGTGGGGTTACCAAAGTTCTGGCGACCATTGTGCCGGTATGAAACCCTCACCTGGTCCTCATACCCGTGCTAGGCAGCTGAGCATTCAGGTCAACCTATCACATTGGTCTCTAGAAGGCATCTTGCTCTCTGATCGTCTGGAAGAGCCTTTAAAGTTTACAGGACGCTTTACAAAACATAAAAGTTGGTGGTGCTGACATGAGTTAAAAATTACCATGTCATTGGAAAGTTGTGGTTCACTGTATGGAGGAAGTGTCGGGAGTATGCTTGAAACCAGAGCCTAAATGGTGTTTGCTGAATGTGTGGTAACCCACGGACCTGAGGAGTAAGGAGATGTGGGCAACTCTGGGAGCAATGGTTGCTAAAAGAAATAAAGCAAGGAAATGGAGGGCGAAAGAAGTGCTGACAGTAAAAGAATGGAGTAACGATATGGATTGGTGCATGTTTTGTGAGAAAACAGTTTATGTGTCTAGGGGTGCCCCAAAACATAGATGCAAATATGGATAAAATGGAACTCTTATAGAGGAGAAATATGCACACCGCCCAAAATGCGGACACTGCCTACCACGGAAAAACTAGAGATATAGAGTGCAAACACTATAAAATGTGGGGAGACTTTTTGATGGTAAGGAATCGACTGCACCATACTACTGTCAGAAATGAAAGTGAACATGGCTATGATGTGAATCTGCAGTTATTTTTTGTGTTTATATTCAATAAAAAGAAATAAAAAAAATGACCATGTCCCAAAACAACATATCTTACGCATCTTGAACCGTTACACGGTTCTGGAGGAGACCAAGACGATGAGCCGGCCCACAGTTAGACCACGGGTGGTTAACAGCGCATGGGAGAATGAGGGGATCGAAAGCACAACCGAAGGAGAGGAAGATGGGTGGCAGGGGGAGAGAAGCCGAGCAACTGCAAGAGTGCACAGAGAACACACACCTATAGATCAAGGCACATTGAGATTAACGACTGGGGGGGGAGCACACTGGTGGGGAGGGTAGGGGTGGGTAGAAATAATAGTTCTGGATTTCGGGAGGGTTGTGGGGAAAAGGGCTTAAGGGGGATGGTAGGGCGGAAGTTGGCGAATAATAGGCAACGAGACTGTGGGTAATAATGTAAATCATTGTGGTTGCATAATATGACAACTTTGTAGGGATGAAGGGTGGAGCACAATCTTCCTGAATAATGCTTACAACACCTGTGTAAGAGATGATGTGGAGATGGAAATGGAAAATAATAAAACATTTATTTAAAAAAAAAAAAATCTTACGCATCTTGAACAAAGATGGAATACTAGGTTACATAAGGAAACAAGCATTGGCATAGCCAATAGGTCTCGCCTTTGGGACCTTATAAGTGTTTAGCCATGCAACAGTTGATGTTGTTTCACCAAGGATATTGTGCTGCATAACTAAATACTTATAAGGTCCCAAAAGTGAGACCTATTGGCTATGCCAATGCTTATTTGTTTTGAGAATCTGGTCACCCTAACTTGTGCCTATATTAGGACTATTACAAATACGACTGGCTGCCTTGTCTTCCATTCACTTCTCATACTCCAAAACTAACAGGAGAAGAACTCTGTAACTTCCATGTTTTTTATTTTATTAATTTTGCAGTTTTATATAGCGCAAACTACACCCAACAGAATTGGGGTGCCTTAAATGAGCACCAGTTACATTACACAAGATAAGATTCATTTTTTTCGGCACAGATATGAAGTGATTTGCCTGCAGTCACAAGATGTTGAGCTAACGTGGAACCACAACCTGCTTTCCCAGTTCTAAAGTGTAACACCACATCCTCTCAATGAAATAACACTAAGACGCACGACGCTCAATTTTAAATAAACCAAGAATAGTAACGCTGCAATTAGTTCTGCAATCACTCCCATTGTACTGCGAATTTCTTCAGATAAACCCACAAGTTTCCGGCACATATTTACTCACCTTCTGCTGGGATGTTTCTTTTCTGACTTTCATCGTAATAACTCTGCTGAATATTTTAGTTTACTAGCTGTACCTCGGCGGCAAATGAAAGACGATCAAGAGTGCAGTTGTGTGTGTGGAAAGCGCGACAGTGAACAACGAAACAAGCCCTGCATACACAAGTTTCTTCTAATAAAACCCCATCGGAAACACAGCTCCGTGAGCTGTCAAATGCCCGTTTACCTAAGTGACATAGAACCCATTAACCGAGAAAAGATAGCCCATGCCCAGAAGAAAAACACTGCTCTCACGCATGCTCACACCCTCACCACAACCATGCATTTTTTTAAATTAGGATTAAGATTTAGCATGCTCACTTCTACCCAGATCTACCTGTAATTTTGTCTGTTCGCGGATGTGTAATTTGTTTTTTTACACCTACTCTATTAAACAATGGGCATACTACAGAGGAATCTAATAAACAGATGATGGTTCAGAACAAGTCATTCAATAAAGGTACAAGTCAAGCGAGTGCTCCAATCAAATTCTGCTTCCGCAACTCGTTATTGGCTGGTTGGATCACACATGTTGGGTTTAGCCCATCGGCGTTCTAATTTGTAAATGAGTGTGTTTTTTGTTTCTTAGAGTGGTGGGGTGGAGGTGTCTTTGATATCTCTTCGTGGGCTCGGCTTGTTTTATGTTTTCTTCCACTGTAGTTCTACTTGTTTTATAGACAGGCGAGGATAGCAAGACAGAAGTGCACGATTAATAGTAGCCCGAGCAGCGGATGTGCACACAATAGCGGGAAAGTTGGAGACGGAGCAAAAGTGTAACCTAAGCAGTTAAGGAGGGAAAAAAAAGGGAAGATAAAAACAGCTGTTTTAAAGCACTCGTGCTTGTGCTGGTTTGCCCCTGGCGGGAGCAGCGGCACGCGCCCATGCTAATTAAAAAAAGATGGTCGGCGCGCCGTTGCTCGCTCCTGCAAGGTGGATGTCACCACAAGCACGAGTGTGCTTGAAAAGGAGATGACCAATTTCTAAAGGTTATCTCCTAGGGCAGCGCATGCGTTCTGCCTAGGCGAGACCTAAAAAGGATGAATTCTCACTTTGTTCACGCGTATCTCTGGAGAACCAAACAGAACCAATGAATTTCTGACACTTTTCAGTACTTACATAATCTGAAGTATGTAACTCTGTAATTAAAAATAGCATGAAAACGTCTTCTTGTACATGTACTCATTGGCATGATCCCAGCATGTGAGCCACCGCCAAGATGCAAATGACTTGCTTAAAGGCTTAATTCATAGCCTTGCTAACTGAATCCATGTTGGTCCATGTTTCATTTTGCCCTATACTGCTCTTCCTTCCACCCTTAACCCTACTGAACTCTTCCTGCCAGATTCAATGACCCAGCCTGTGCCAGTGATCCAGCGCGAGACCGGGGGGGAAGATACAGAGAAGGAAAAGGAAGACAAATTTACAACTATCCCTTCTTGCGTGGCAGACCTGTCGTCACACTAGCTCATTCACACACGCATTCATTGGCAGTGGCGGCTGGTGACATTTTAAACTGGTGGGCGTAATATGTTTTTTCATACTGGACCGTAGCGAGCGAGTATACCGAGTGAGCCCGAACAACCTAAGGGGGGTTCGGGGGGTTTGCCCCCAAGAAAATTTTGAAAAAAGAGTGGACAAATGGTGCATTTTCAAGCAAATTTGTGAAAGCAGGAAGGTTACTAAAGCAATTGTGAAAGTGCAGTTATTACATTAATAAAGAGATGTCATATAACATAGGTAGCTGATTCAGTTTAGGTAGCTGCTTATTCAGTATAACCACAGATCTTCATAACAGACTTCGAGATACAATGCATTTCTGAGTTCCTCACAGATGTTTTTTATTTAACAAACAACTAAACATCTAAACATCATGTCCATTTTGTGATCTGCATCAGGTACATGTTCTTTGCAGCACGCACATTCACCTTCTATGCTACCTTTCCATGAGTCAAAACTTCCACTAGACAAAACTCTGATCTCTCTCTAGGAAAAACATTAACCATCAGCATTATCATGACATTTTTATTGTTTCTGTGAATAAAATCAATCTAGCCACTTTGCAAATACTCTGACTTGCTTTATTTCGTTTTTTATTTATTTTTCATAGTTTGAACCTTTTATTCCCAAAGCGCACTGTGAAAACAAAAATGTTGACCTCCTCCTTATTACTACAAGGAGACTGAGGCCTGTTGCTATATAACATTGTTGTAGAAACAGCTCTCTTTCATAAATGAGCTCTTTAAACTAATCACAACCAAAATAAAATAAAATAAACCTCTTACTTCCCACTGACACCACCCTGTTAAGAAACGTTCATACTGGGTTAACTATATCTTCCAATTGGAAAACTTCTGAAGTGCCACATATAACCCCAGCTAATGACCTCCTTGTGAAGCTTAGAGTCCAAATTCAAGTTTCAAAAGGTCCAAAGGTTCTGAAATGCACTTCCATACATTTAGACATTTTCCTCCCTAATTAATATCCCATCGCCCCAGTCTGTGAGTCAGAGTGCTGTGAGCTCAACCGTGGCAGAGCTGCCGCTGATTGGTGTAACACTGTACAGCAAAGCACAGACTGCTGGCCATTCCAGTATACATCAATAGTGCGCAGTATAGTGCAGTGCAGCAAAGCAAGTAAAACACCACAAAGTATAGTGTAGCAAAGCACAGCACAGTCCAGCAAGCCTCAGAACTGTGGAGCAAACATAAGACTAGTATAGAAAGCACAGTGCACAACGTTACCGCACAATACAGTACAGAAAACTATAGCATACAACAGTGCAACATAGCACACGACAAAAGCACAAATCCGGACATTCGATTCAATATGGGAAACCCCTTGGCACTCGATTAGAGCAGTGAACATCAAAGCAGAATATAACATAACACAACAATACACAGCACATTAAAGTACAGCACTGTACACAATGCAATGCAAAACAGCAGTGCTTAATAGAGCACATCCTTATTGAACCCTTCCACAATATGTAAATGTATTTAGGCCTATTGCCCCGTATGTTCATGATTGGTGGCATTGGTGTTGCTTTCTCTATATATGTGAATTTATGGGAACTATGTCTCATGTGCATAGATTATGTATCTGTGCTAGAGCATATGTATTGGCTATCCCATTGGTTTTCAGGACTGGCTTGACAGTGCAGCTGTCTGACAGACCTATTGTTACCAATTCTTTAAAATGCACAGTGTACTTTGCCTCTATTCATAGGAGTGTTACTCTTTCATGTTGTTCTGTTGGCTGTTTGGTGTATCACTCAGTCTCCTGTGGAGTACCTAACAATGTAATGCGTGACAGATTAATTTACATCTGTACAAGAAACGTAATCAGCACATAATACATTATTTGTGTTGTATACAGAAAATAGTTATGTTTTTTTCCGCTGTATCATGTTTTTCAAGTTTTGGTCAGGACTCCTCGGAATGTTTTCCCTGTCTGTTTTTCCCTTTGTTCGCCTGTAGCTTTCAAGGTACCTGTGCTTGCATTTTATTTTCCTATTGTTTTCTCTGTATGAAAGTTTACATTGCTTTCTCCGTCTGTCTCCTCTGCATTGGTCGTTCCGATCTATGTTTTCAGGTAACAAAGCTGTGCCAAAGGCAATAGGATTAGCTTTAAAGAGCATTGTATCCATATTTTGCACATTAAATTCAGAGCTAATAGTAGGCAGCTCGGACAGGCAAAGGAAATGTGAATCATAGAACTTTTCCCAAGCAAGGGTAAGAGCAGTTAAACATCACAAGCAGCCCCACAACTAGTATCAACAAAACAAGGCACTAGTTTCAGGGAAAGTCACTCCATAAACGCATGTTCAAGCATAAGGTCATTTAGAAGCCCGAAGAACTAATACACATGAGCCAGAAATGCCAATGAATATTAAATGAGCTCATATCGCTCTTAAAGATGGAACTTGCCGCCCTTACATGCTCACATATTTTAAGCATGATGGCAATTCTTAACCTAGAATAAGTTCCATCAAATCCAGCATGCATCATGGAAACGTTTCCGTGTTACAGCACATGTTTTGATTGCTACAGGCTGCAAAGCACAAATGTGTCAGACTGCCAAAAGTCAACTACATATCAGGGAGCAGTTTACAGCAGTTACAGCCATGACTAGTACTCTCTCTCTCCACAGAAATCTGCGTAGGAAGAAGTCCCAGGTCCATGTTGGTGCTAAAATCTGGAACCCGCTTCTAGTTTTTTGTAACATCTCCGCACTACAACCACTTCACAAAAAAACCCCCAAAACATGTTTTTTTGTCACAACGCTTTCCCACACGATGTAGCCGTCCACACATACCCGTACTCTGCATGCTCTGCAATCTAGGGTAACCTAGCATAAGTGCCACCAGCTTGTGCCATCCTGTGAATCCATGCCATATAAAATGAATAGAAACTGACAGTCAACAGTTCTTGGCACTTTACCAACAACTCAAATAACCAGTCAACAGCAGCACATTTTCTTTAACAGACAGGTGGTAGCACCGGAGGCCATACGTGGTAAAAGGACTGACTCTTCGAGTCTTCGACATTTACAAAGAAAGGGTCTGAACTTCCCCCGAATTATTTTCCACAGGAATAAAGCCATCCAAGCGCTGCCCACAAATCTCCCTCCCACTGCCCCCCTTCCATCCAGGTCCAAAACCTCACCAGGAATGCGCTCCTCTCCAAGCTGTATTAGAGCCGTGGAGGCGGCCTGTCCACTGCCTGGGTTAATGATTAGAAGACACGCACCCTGGCTGCACAGTGTGTGCCGCTCCTGTGTGACAGCCCCTGCGCCAGCCACAGGAGCCCAGTCAACAAACCAACGCCTGGCACAAAGTAAGGCAGTTTCAAAGACACCCTTCCTTGTATTCAGGCGCGGTGCAATGTTGTTTAAAAGAAACTGCCTGAACTCCGTTCATTTTATGATGTATCCTGCATTGTCTCAGTGCCACATCCTGGTATCTTACACCAAACACTGGTAACGTCTCGCGCACCGCTTTCGACGGTCACCCACAGCACCGTTTCCATAAGAGGTGTTAAGCAATAAGTGGACTGTGGCCATGAATGAAATAAACACACGCAGGTGTCTTCGCGCTATTTTACATGTGTTCACCGCATAGCGCTCTCACGTGCCCTTCAAAACACTAGCTCCTTGTGCTAGTGAACAGTAACATGCTGCCTCTGTATAGCCACAACATTGGAGTAAGAATACATACTTTTAATACATTATTAAGTGCGTTTCGAGGTGGCATCAAATTTACAGGTCCCTCTCTCCAGTTGCGGCCAGCATGACTCGGGGGGGGGGGTATCTATTCTGCTTTTCCAACATTTTTGCCTACAATCCAATACAGGGCACTCTGTTGTGGTGACTGGCTGAGTAACTTGCTGGAAAAACATTGACATAAGTACCTCAAATTCACTTTTAATCTACCCCATTCCAGATCTGGTGGCAGCTGAGTCAAAACCTTCGAAACAGAAAATCCACACAAAATACGACATTTTATTTATCTTTACTTCCTGATAGCCATTTTTAGGTTTTGCTGGTAGATCCAGACTAAATTGGAATTCTGCTGCTGCAGACTGTGTGGAGCGAAGACAGGATTAATACTGCCTTTACTATTGTCAGTATGACTAAGCGAAAGTAAAAGTCTTTTGTGACCCGTATTTTGAAACTTAATATGACACGAGCTCAAACGTGCGTAATTGCCACTAATTTCCAACTGCTGGCCAGACTAACTAGATTCAAAAACACTTCAATATCTGGACTAGAATCTGCAAAGTCAGAATAACACACTCCTACATATGTATAATTTGTACAACTGCAGTCGCGGCCAGCATGACTCGGGCGTACGCGCGGGGGGGGCGGGGGTGTTAATTTATTTATGCATTTTTATAAAGCGTGGACTTTACCTGAAGGTGTCGGAGCGCTGTACAATAGAACCACAGTTACGTTACATGAGAGAAATGTTACAAAATATAACGCATAAAAATAGCAGGACATTAATTATTATTCATTAAATAAAATAAAAACAAATAACTTATCAGGATGAGGCATCTCCTCTGCCGGTCCCGCGTCGCATCACGTCTCCGAGTCCAAGTGACAAATCATAAGACTGGATGCGACTGGGGGCAGCTACTCGTGGTATCCTGCATTTGACAGGGCATGGGGCAACTGTACGTCACCGCCCGAGCAGGATCTTATCTACAGACTCCTGCATTACACTAGGCATGCGCAGCATGCCTAATGTAATGTCAATGGAGTAACTGTGCTGAAATAAAAAGCGCTCTGCTCGCAGATGCGCAGTAGGAGTCCATTTCTGGACTCCTGCTGCTCTCGCCTGCGTGCATGCGCTGTACGTTTAGTGTTGAATGACTCATGCGCACTTGAGGCTGTGAAGCAGCTGCCAGCAAAGGCCGGAAATGTAAACAGACGAATTGCGTCTGCTTACATTTCTTCCTGCCCGTGAGCAGTTTTTCTTGTTGAATCTGACTAGTGCGGCGCTGCCCCGGCGCCCCCTATGGACCAGCCGCCACTGTTCATTGGTGGGCCCCAGGGCCGGACTGGGAACTGAAAGCAGCCCTGGCAAATTTTGCCAGACCAGCCCCTGCCCGGTGCGTAGCAAGCGAGCCCGACCGCTACTAGGGGGGGTTGGGGATGTTCTTCACCCAAGAAAATTTTGGAAAAAGACAGACCAAAATGGTGAATTTTAAAGCACATTTTTCATTACATATTCAATTGCATCAACTTTCAAATCACAGTAAATGATGACCTTAAAGAGCACCAGGTTACCCACCCAGTCATATGTACCCATAGACATTCTTTACAGGTTCATGTTAGCAAGGCCAGTCCAGATATGTTTTTCAATTAGAATTCTGGGACTTGTATTCTTATTTAATCTAGTATACAACTAGAACTACAAGTCCCAGAATTTTAAGAAAAAAGTGCGACTAGTCTATTTAGTCATGCACTGACCTGTGAAACTTACTTGGTAGCAATTAACTTGATGCATAATAGCAGGAAGGAGTGAGAGATGGAATGCCTAAAATGTACAATATCGGATTTAGAACGTCATATTAGGATCCACCTAGCTACAACAGATGAGTGATAAACGACTTGATCTCTATAACAATAGTCCTGGTACATCTCTATATAAACCCCAGATTAGGCGAGCACCCAGCAGACATGTACTGTGTACATGCCAGCCATGGCAAATAATCTTGATGTCAACCAGCAGTGATGACAAGTGATCCAAAGGAGTGCACCAGTTATAGGCAGCCAGAGGAGATTTGTCTAGGTTCCATGCAGGAGAAAGAAGAATGTACAGCACAGACATGAGCTTGAAATAAGAAGGTAGATTCATCTAGCATCAACAGAGTAGCAATACAACGCATTAAAGGGTTGAAGGGGTTATAGGCAGCCCGCATATATACACTCTGCATCCACTCAAGAACGACAGAGGGACGGCTTAATGCTTGCACCAGATACAGGTTGTCATCGTAAATGTAATGCATTACTAATATGACCCTGCTTTTCCCAAGTGCCAAACAATATAATACACTCTGTGATAAGGTATCCCTTTTCAGGTGGGTTATATGTGCAGTAAGTACTCATTTGCAGCCTGTAGTCTGATACCTATATTCATTATAGTGAAGGTAGCTTTAATCACAAAAACGGCTCATATTTCTTGGGAAAACAGATCTACAACACTGTCTTTACCAAGCAAAGCCTTTACAGTGAAGCCTTTACTACACATGCTTTTATCATGCATAAGCCTTTACCACACATGATAATTATAATTAAATTAAGTACGTTTATTAGGGGGTAAGGATAGCTTTAGAGGTGGGTAGTGGTAAATTTAGTTAAGGGTAATTTTAGGGTTTAGAAGTGGGTAGTGCTAAAGGTATGAAAGCAGTTTGTGTGTTGCAGTCTTAGTTTGCTTCTATCAAATGAATGAGACAAACCACGAATAGCAATGATTTGTGAGTTTAAAGTGTAGGATTGGAAGCAATGTCTGGTTACAAGGAGGGAAGTTGTCACCATACACAGACGATGGCTTCTGATTTCTTCATATTTTCATGGGAGAAAGCTTCCTAAACGGAATGGGGCCTAGAGAGAGCTACTGGAATTGGAACTCAAATCTTCAACTGGCAGGGTTACAATCCTCGTGTCCTTTGCATGGGAGTTCGAGGACAAAATATTACGTGAATGTGTTAAAACCACATTTGTACCATCTCAGACTACTGAGGAAACGGAGCAAGAGTAGGTTAACATAACAGAAATCTACACATTAACCATGGACAAGCTCAGAAGAACGCCTATCCTATGAGATTCAAGATGCCATTGAAATCATCACCACAAGCACCTGGCCTGCACCTGGCTCACAGGTCAGCCTACATCACCTTTAGGGCGTTTGCCTCTTTCACAAGAGTTGGTTGCCACTTACTGCAGGAGATCAAACCCTATGCCCCTAAGTAGGAGCTACACTCCTTCTTCGAGACTCGAACAATCACCCCAAACATACAATTACCTACTAACGGCAACCACGGATACTCCATTAATGATCTGTGCATTTCCACCAATGAAAGTCCAAAGGAGCTGATTAGAATTGGTCTGTTCTACTTATCACGGTGTGCCAATCTTTTCATTGATAAACTCCAATTTTCATTTTGGCATTTAAAATTGTGAGTGTGGTGTCCCAGAGCACCTAAGTTCTGCATATGTCTACTTTGATTATAGCTTTCAATGGAATGATCAAGGGTGTAATGCAGGCCCCTGTAGCCCATGTGGTACAGATGGGCCCTCGACCCTTCAAGGGACCCTATTCATCACTAATCCAATTAATCTCTGTGAGATATGAGAGGGTCAGGGGTCCCTCATCACATTTTGCATGGGGGCCTCATCACTTTATGTTACACCACTGGGAATGATCTGTCTCCATTAGGGTCCAGGTGATCCTACAACACCAGTCAGCCGATCCCACTGCAGTCTTAAAAAGGTGCACTGTGTTCCCACATCACAAGACCTCCAATAGTTGAGGAAGAAGTTACAGTGTTTGCCTGTAATATGAATCTCGTAGAAAAAAAAAACGTTAAAAGCCTAACTCCTCTTGTCTTCTGCTTACCAGGGTACCTGTCCTATCACTCCTCACACCAACATCTCTAACACTCTACCAAAATATTCAATCTCTGAAAAACAGGTCAAAGCCTCACAGTCTATATCCTGCAGCTCAAAATTCAAACCTTTAGAGATGTTATTTCCAACACATAGGTTTACTGTATTGCCTGTTTTACGCAGGCCTCACTGGCAGAACAATTTGTAAAATCACCCAAGGCCGATATTGTTTTCCCATTCACACTTAAAACAGCAAAAAAATAAGAAAATGCACTTCTAAATGTATTCACAGTTGCACATATATATGCGAATGATAATTGAAATTAACAAAATCAGAAAAGGAATGGTTTAATGAAAACAAATATCTAACATTAAGTTTTATTGATGGGTCATGTTCGAACCTTTGCAGAACCTAAAAAATGTGAATAAGCAGTTTTTTTCCTGTGGAAATGTGTCAGCCTACCCAACTCACCCCCATGTAGCTGTCCCTCCCACACACACCAGTATGTACCTTCTTTGATCCCTAAAATCAAACGCCCCCTCCTCCACAGCACGATCGGATCAGGCGCAACAGGATGGCGTTCCAAACAGCAGTAAAACATATTTCTGCAGCTCACATAGAGCATATGGAAATCTAAATTATCCCAACCGTGCCCCGAAGAGAGGAACAGATTTACTCCCCTCTCCAAGCCCCTAATGAACCTGCATTCGTAAGAGGAGACAAACGCCACCTTTCTAAAAGGAGATGCCAAGCCTGGCCCAATCACGCAACTCCGGTAAGCAGGGACTGGAAAACACTGCAAGGTTCAGCAATGACACAGGAGACGTTAATAGGTGTATTTTGCATTGGCATTTCTACCGTGACTTGGGACGGCCAAGGGTCATGTTTGGGTGGGCCTGGTCCACCCGCTAGAACCGGGCCCGGTGAGACGTAGGAATGGGAAATCAGTGACGGGCGACAGCGAAAACTTAGCCATCACATTCACCCCTCGAGGTCTGGGACCCAGTCCGACTCCGAGATCCTCCTCCTGGTCTGGATTCCAGGTTGCATGCATGTCAGGCCTGATGCATCATGCTTCGACCTCGGAGGGGTGATGGCTCATGGCTGGCTATTACATGGAGGATCGATTGGGCCGTGGCTGAGGTCCGGGATGGCCGTCGAGTCAACAATCAGAGGGCAGCCATAGTGTAGTAGGCTAGCCGCTGTGTAGAACTGGTAAACAGGCATGTAGTATGCAGGCATGCTGTTGCAGAGGTGCAAATGAGAACACGGTCTAAAATTCTTTGAAAACATTATGAGGCACCCAAATGGAATAGTCGCATGTACAGTACAGTTACTGAAGTCTGATAATGTACTTAGCATGCACACTGTAGCATGCTTGAATTGGCAGATTTTGCTACAACTTTCTGCATGTGTTTGTTAGACGACACACTCTGCAACAGGCCAACAGCAATCCTAGAAACAATGCCAAAGACGTACTAGAGTGTGGCCTAGACTAGAGGAAGGCTGAGCCTGAGGCCAGCCACCACCCTCGCTCCCGAACAAACAAAAGCCACTGCTCTGTGGAATCGGGCCGGGGCCTAGGCCCTTGCCCCTTCCTTAGGCCCCTTTTGCTTTTAATTCTGGCCCAGTTGCGACGCTCACAGACACAGTGCCACCACCCATGAATCCGATCATCAGGAGCAGGAGGATCAGGGCAGGATTGCATGCAATTTTAAAGTCGTAAATAGACAGACTCACCTGCGGGCGGCAGTCAGACAGGGGGAATTAAATTATGGGGTGCGTGCCTCTCTTTCCCAGTCCCTGTCTCTGGCCTCTGAGATGCCTGCCTCGAGCCCTCGACCTCGCCTCACAGTCACGCGCACTTTTCTCCCCAATGCGCATGGGCATCATTCACTACCAGGCAGCAGACCCCACCCTAACTAAGGCTGAACTAACTGTAAATCTGTGGCGCGCAGACGCAGAGGCGGTGACATCTGCGCGCTGCGCGCGTCTACCTAACCTACGTCATCTGGTCAGGTGGTTTTCAATAAATTATAATGACGTCGGCCTGGTCATTCATAGTAGCCTGCCTGCTGCCTTAAATAAATGAAATTGAAATCGGCGGACACGGACGGAGCACCAGCATGAGAATCGTTATGCTCAGACAGGCAGGCAGCCTGGTTGTGCTTAATGTAAGTTTTGGTCTGACTCCTGGTCGGTCAAAATTGGCCCCAGCAAAACAGAATTGTCCCCCTGTCACAAATCCGGCCCCTACCCCATCCAGCCTACCGGGGGATTGCCCGGTGCCCGGAATGACCAGTCCGGCCCTGGTGGGCCCATAACACCAACACTCACACATCTCCACTCACGAGTCTGCACACAGGAGGGATGATGATTTCGCGCGGGACATGTGGGGGGTACCTTATTACCTATAGGGAAGACAAGTTATTTTACAGAATATACATTAGCTTTCACCACCTATAGATTCCTAATCCTAAACATCAAGGCACTCCACCACTTGGTCGACGGACCAATTAGTTGGATTGGTTGATGGTGATTTAGAACTAGCTAAAACACATTTAAGACTCAGAATCCTCTACTCTTTTCATTGAAAAACCACAAACTCGTAATTTCCGTTAATCATATTTGTTTATCTAAATATTATTTGCAATTAATTTCAACATTTATGATCAATCAAAGTTTAGAATTTTAGTCAATTAATACAAATCTCAGGACATTTATATTTACCTATTCTTGCTATCTGGATTTTTCTCTAATTCATTTGGCTCTGCATAACCGAATTTAGTCGTTAAATTATCCAAATAAAGCAGGCCAAAGCTCAAAGTCCAAAAGTTCTTTGCTCAGCACGTTACAGTCCCAAAGATCTCAAAATGACCCGAAATCGTGCCAGCATTTATCATCGCCTGTGGGGTTAATAGAGATTTGCGGTCATCGAGTAAGAAGGCAGCATCTGCATCAATCGCTCTCCATTCCAAACTCCTCCCTATTCTACTGCTCTTTTATAATAAATTTCGGGATAACATGAAAAAATTTTAGGCTAAGAAAGACGGTGATTGGCTGGTTGGGGAACGTCCGATTTTTAGGTCTCGCCTGACCCAGCGCATGCGCTGGTCTGGCAAGACTTATTGAGAGGGCTCCAAAAAGTGCTACCAGGCCAGCCTAGAGCTACAGTGCATGTGCGCGGGCGCGCGCGCCGCGCACAACCGCGATTACTTTCACTTTCGCGGCCGCACGGCCGCTTTGATGTTCTCCGTGAGGCTTCAATAGATTGCAGCAGTTAAAACAAGCATTGGCATAGCCAATAGGTCTCGCTTTTGTGACCTTATAAGTGTTTAGTTATGCAACTGTTGCATGGCTAAACACTTATAAGGTCCCAAAGGCGAGACCTATTGGCTATGCCAATGACTGTATTGTTTTATTTACAAGACAACAAGTCAGAGTTGTGGTCCTCGAAAACCCCCTCGCCACATCACTTACGAACATTATCTGCATCAGTTGACCCCCATCGCCTCGCATGCACATTGAAATAATCATTATCAATACAGCGCGGTTATAGCCCCTCCTCACGGAACAGTGGCCTCTCAAGTGACTAGCAAAGGCAGCATGAAAACCTTTGATGGTATGGAACAGTGGGCCTGCCCCAAGATTAGCATATACTTGTGCTGGTAAAACCGGGGTTTGTTGCTAAAAGCAGTTATCTCAAGCCCACTCAGAACTTGAAGAACCCTTTTACTTTCTCGCTCTTCTACAATGAATAGCACATTTGATAAAACTGATCCGTTTTTCTCCTCCAAGTAAGTAAAGTTCTGATGGGTTTTGTTTTCAGCAATCGTTTTCTTTTGCCACTACCCTCTACTATGTCTACCTCTATTTGAGTTTTAACACTCTTTTTCTCCACTACATCTACAGACTGGAAAGTTGAGTGCCTCCGGTACCCGTTCTAGGAATACAAGTAACTTTCTCTTTTATTATCGCAGTGAACCCTGGTTTAATCACTTGCTCTGTAATTTTTTTCGGCTGTGCATTCCATGTTAACATAGTATATACAGATAAGGTAAAATTGGAGTTTGATGAATCATACGTCATAGGTTTTTTTTTCACACTAATGTTTCACCAGTACTTCAGCAGTGTATTACTGAGGTTCAGTTTACTTGCAATTAAGGTGTTTTGAGGTTGTTTACTCACATTCCAATTATATAAACAGTCAAGTACTTGCCTTGAAACATATGTTTAAGTTCTGTGTAACCTTTCAGACAAACTTTCTCTTTGTTTGGTGTCCTATGGGATCGACACTCTTTGAAGTTGATAAAGGCCCAATGATAGTGCTTAAACAAGCATTTGCAATGCAACAGGTCTCGCATTTACCAGAGTTTCAGCTATTGGCATTGTAAATGACAATGCCTTTTATTTATCTTTTGGTTTTTGAAACATAAATAAAATGCATTGTTATTTACAATATCAATAGCTTAAATTCGCGCAAATGCGAGACCTATTGCATTGCAAATGCTTGTTATTCTATGAGGTTCTCATGTATTTTGCTGGTTCATTTCCTCTGTCAGTGTTGCCCTTATGCAACATTGTTGTAGATTTGCTTGTATGTCCCAATTGTTCATTTAGACCAGATTTTACTGACTGAACTTTGGCAGTTTTCCATGTTCCTATCCTTGACCAGGAACACGGTGAATTAGGGTCGTCAGGAAGTTCACAGAGCCATCCGAGTCTGCGCAGTAGGCATCGCGCTTACGAAACGGTGGCCACTTCTGAACTCAATTTCGGACGCCATATTTTGGTAGGCCCAAATGTCAACTTAAGCGAAACAAACACAAAAGAATAATTAATACAAAGAAATGAAGATTCTAATGTTAAACCCTCACTAATCCCTTTATGTATTAGTATTCTCCTAGCCTTTAGCGACATTTAAAGCAATAATACTCACCTTTAGGATCCAAACAGGAACGCAAATGTCACATAAGCAACATAAATCATGCGATATCCTATTACCACATGTACTACCATTAATATGCGTACATATTTTAGTTATTAGAATTATTTTGCCATGGAAATAGCAATTAGTCCCACGTGTAATTGGTGTATGCGAATGGTTGGTTTAGTTTAACACAGCAAACTGTTAGTAAAATTATAATAAGTAGGTTATATAGTTAGTATTTTCATGCAAAATAGAGGAGTTATACAAAATTTTGTTCTACCTGCTCCATCAATAGCATGACCCAAAATATTCAAACTGGGTTCTGCAACAGCACTGCCCCTATTCGATAACACAGTGCACCAGGACAAAAAAAACTGTTTAATAATATAACATTTTGTTTGTGAAATGTTTTTCTTTTGAAATAGCAAAAAGAGCACACAAATGCAAAAATATCATTAAAGTATATAATATACATTCTTTACTGCATGCACTCCCCCAATTTAGTACATAACCTTAAGTCAGAGAGACTCAATTCGAAATGTAAATTGATACACAACTAAAGTATTCGTATCAATAAAAACGAACTTTTCTCTAGACTAGAAATCACATGCAATTATCACTATAACAACTCTAATAATGGTACATAATATACAACTAACTGCAACTTTTAAAACTAGCTCTACAAACTAATTCCTGGCTTCGTGGGGAAGCATGCAGCCCACCTTCAAAGTGCTTCAATGAAACTTTAGGGGTAGGGCGTTCTACATATAACTATAATACAATATAGTACAATTAGTGAGCTGTGCCTGTCCTGGTCTGGTGAGGATGCCTTGATCTTGACCTTGATGTCCTAATTGGGCTTAATTTAAAGGAAAAAATAGTCTGATCTGGAGGGAATGCCCTGCTGTGGTGGAACTATCCCAAGCAGGACCATATCAGAATAGTCCAATGGGAATGGTCTCATCTGGAGGGAATGCCCTGCTGTGGTGGAACTATCCCGAACTGGACCATATCAGAAAAGTCCGATGGGAATGGCCTGATCTGGAGGGAATGCCCTGCTGTGGTGGAACTATCCCAAGCAGGACCATATCAGAATAGTCCAATGGGAATGGCCTCATCTGGAGGGAATGCCCTGCTGTGGTGGAACTATCCCGAACTGGACCATATCAGAAAAGTCCGATGGGAATGACCTGATCTGGAGGGAATGCCCTGCTGTGGTGGAACTATCCCGAGCAGGACCATATCAGAATAGTCCAATGGGAATGGCCTCATCTGGAGGGAATGCCCTGCTGTGGTGGAACTATCCCGAGCTGGACCATATCAGAACAGTCCGATGGGAATGGCCTGATCTGGAGGGAATGCCCTGCTGTGGTGGAACTATCCCGAGCAGGACCATATCAGAACAGTCCGATGGGAATGGCCTGAGCTGGTGGAATGATGTTCTTTGGCCTCCTGTGGAACAATAGGAATGGCCTAACCTGGCTGGAATGTCATGAACTCGCAGAAACATCCATATCTACACCCTTTAGAATTGCCAGAGCGGAAATCTACTTTAAATAAAACAGTTTAGCATCTGTATCTCAGATGAAAACAGTAGATCCCCGCTCCAGCTCACGTGCCAGTTTCCTCTCATTTGTCTGCAACAGGCATTGGTTGTAATTTATGAGAAGATCAGGAGCTATACATCACAAAATCAACTATCCCAATAGTAGTTCGCCAGAACAAGCACCGACTTCACCTTTCACCCACCTGGGGGTGGTAAAACAGATATCGCCAGGACACGCTCTTTGCTGTAATACAGAGCCTGCAGTTATTACCTGTCTCCCCCTTTGGTCTTTGGGGGCTGTCACGACGCTGCTGCTACGGACTCCTTCACTCTTTCGCCATCGTAGCGGCGACACCAGCGTCCGCTGTTAGACGGAAAACTCCAGTTCCCAGGCACACCCGCGGCAGGGCACCGGAAGTGGGGACACGGCATATCGCGCCCGCTGGCGCTTGAAAAGTAACTCCACCCCGGCAGAGCGGGGCTCGCCAGAACAAGCACCGACTTCACCTTTCACCCACCTGGGGGTGGTAAAACAGATATCGCTAGGACACGCTCTTTGCTGTAATACAGAGCCTGCAGTTATTACCTGTCTCCCCCTTTGGTCTTTGGGGGCTGTCACGACGCTGCTGCTACGGACTCCTTCACTCTTTCGCCGTCTTAGCGGTGACACCAGCGTCCACTGTTAGACGGAAAACTCCAGTTCCCAGGCACACCCGCGGCAGGGCACCGGAAGTGGGGACACGGCATTTCGCGCCCGCTGGTGCTTGAAAAGTAACTCCACCCCGGCAGAGCGGGGCTCGCCAGAACAAGCACCGACTTCACCTTTCACCCACCTGGGGGTGGTAAAACAGATATCGCCAGGACACGCTCTTTGCTGTAATACAGAGCCTGCAGTTATTACCTGTCTCCCCCTTTGGTCTTTGGGGGCTGTCACGACGCTGCTGCTACGGACTCCTTCACTCTTTCGCCGTCGTAGCGGCGACACCAGCGTCCGCTGTTAGACGGAAAACTCCAGTTCCCAGGCACACCCGCGGCAGGGCACCGGAAGTGGGGACACGGCATTTCGCGCCCGCTGGCGCTTGAAAAGTAACTCCACCCCCGCGTCGTGGGACAGCGCGCGGGCAGCGCCGGGCTAAGCCCGGGCAAAGGGCGGGCCGTTGTGTGGCCGTTAGGAGGCCGGAAGAGGTCGGGTCGGGCCACCCCCTTGAGCGGTGCGGATTGTGCTAGAACTGCAAGTACTTTTCATTTTTGCTTAAAGGAAACAGTCAGTCTAGTTTCGTAGTTTATTGTATCGTGATACTGTTATTATACAGGTCATATCCTTCAGCGTATTGTTAGTCATTGTTATCCACGCGATAGGGAACATATGTGATCTGGCCATCATTAGTATATCAGTGGTACTTATTGTCTCGGTGTTGGCTCTTTAAACTTGATACTCTACTGTGAACCCCTTCTTGTTATCAATAGTTGTAATTGTCAAATAACGTGATTCGTGTTTTGTCATGGCAAAATCTAAAATCACAATGGATAATTATTTGGTTAAAAGAGTTAGCATAATTAACAGTGAAAGAAGGAAATCATTGGGAAAGGAGTCCTTCATAGATAATATGCAGCTGCCCCTAGATGTTAGTATTAATACTCCTGCCATAGCGGACCCCCCAATTGTAGCATCCTTAACGGGAAATTCGTCCTATTCTCCCTTGGACGATGATAATGATGCTCAAAGTCGTGCTGTATTGGCATCCCCAAAAGAGTCCGTATCACTCCCTTCCCCCCCGAGAAGAGTGGTTAGAAAATGTAGGAAGCTCCCAACCAAGAGGGGAAGTGTTCATCACAAGCCATTGTCGGACCAATCCCAGAGAAGCACCGTGGTCCACATTGAGACCCCGTCCACTAACGAGGTCGAAAGCTCTGTTTTTTCGGGGCTTATTGCTAAGATATTTGAGGAAAAATTAGCATTTACGATTAAGCCTCTTGTGGAGAAAATTGAATTGTTGTCGAATGAGGTACTGAGACTGGGTGGTCTTTTAGATGAGATAAAACAGCCTACAAATGCGCCTGAGGCACTAACACAACCTGCTCACTCTGTTCTGCTGCCTATACCTGAGGTTGGGAATTCCATCAGCTCTACTAGACTACCGCGACAAGTTGGCAGTAGCATTAGAATTAATACAACTCCATCTAGTAGTGAGGGGTCTAGGGCTTTAGTGCAAAAATCACATTGTGTCAATCTTCCACCAGCCAGTGAACCTTACGTCATCGTTCTTTCTAATGTTCCACCCCTTGACCAAGCAACACCTAATTTCCGTGAGGAAACTCACGATTCACTTAAACGGAAATCAGTTGCTTGGTTAAACAAAAACTGTGGCTTTCCTACAAATTTTTCTGATCAAATATTGTCCACTAGACGAGTCTGCTGGATAGGTAATACAAGGAAAACATGTAAGGGGGATTGTGTCATTATAAATTTTAGACACCCCCAACATGTTGCTACAGCCCTATTAAGAGCAGCATCTCTTATATCGGGGGAGAATGTTGTGGGTGTACACTCTTTGGGTTATTTTTATAGACATTTAGATAGGCCAGTACAAATTATGAACAGGGAAAGATTTATGTATACTAAAAGCCTGCCAATTTTTGATATTCCAACGGAGAACAGATATACAGCACTGAGTTCACTAGATGCTAATGATTGACTCCCAAAGGCTGATAAAAAAAATATAATTTCAGTACCAGCATTAGTTAACCAGGCGAGGGGGACCCTTATATGTAGTGAAGTTTCTGTTTCACAAATTATAGTATCACCAAGGCCACTAGACGCGTCTGTAGACGAGTTGCCATACACTGTCGGGATTTCGTGTGACCGGCTGGGCGAATTAGCTGGAGCTGGAGCAGATATGGTTCTGAAGCCCCATCCAGTGTTAGAGGCATTAAGTAATATTAAAGATAACTACAAAGTGGAAGCAGTAAATTCTCTAGCCACACTTGTGGATGATACTGTCAGCGATGACAATATATTAGGAAAATTTCCTCTATGCGTAAACGATAATTCTAATATTAGGTTGCTATCTTGGAATATTGCTGGCCTATCCAGGAACTTAAAGGATGTAGTATGGTGTTCATATATTGAAAACTATGACATTATCCTTTTACAAGAGACCTGGATGGTAGAAACCCCCCATAGATTAGGATACAAAACCTTTAACTCTAAAGCAATATCATCAAACAGAGGAAGGGCATCCGGGGGGTTGGTCATCTGGGTCAAAGTTACCTTGGAAATAGAGGTTAGTCAGCTATCCATTCCCTCCCCTGATTTGCTAGGTCTTAAAATTGTGACTAGTGGGAAAGGAGTTATTCACCTAATAAACATTTACAATAGACCGTATCCATCTAACAAGGAATCAAAGGTGGTAGAAATTTTGGATTCCACTTTAGAAGATTTAGGACATAATGCCCATGTTTTAGTTTGTGGAGATTTTAATTGTAAATATGAACCCATTCAGGGCCTAGATAGACTGTTTGATGAACAAGATGCTGCCAATGATATTATGCCCCTGGAGACCTCAAGTTTTGTTAAAAGTTCAATAGCTGCTACACAGATTTTACAGATGACTGTGTCACATGACTTAAAAGCATGTAATGGCCGTTTTTTTTCAGATAGACCACCAGCTCCCACTTATTTTAAGGGAAACCTTAGGTCACACATAGATTTTGTATTGGCCTCTCGGAACCTATGGGGATCATTAATTGACTTTAAGATCGATTCCAGAACGGAGAGTGATCATTTTCCTCTCC
The DNA here is from genome assembly GCF_964204655.1 of Triturus cristatus. NCBI lineage: Eukaryota > Metazoa > Chordata > Amphibia > Caudata > Salamandridae > Triturus > Triturus cristatus. Next base: position 1,719,112,118 of record NC_140590.1, read on the forward strand.
AATTATGGCTAGAATCTGCACCCTTTTTCTTTAGACCATATGTAGAAGGCCCATTAAACTCTCCAGCGGGGGAGTTACAGATATCTAATAATAGGCGTGCTCTAAAATGGTCATATATCTTGGGTAAAAAAGAAGCGTTGACCAACATTTATAATAAATTCAATGAAATCATCGGAACACCCTAGTTGCCCTTAATAGGAACACAGGGTGTTGTAGAATTACACTATAAGCTGGTCGACGCCTTAACCCCCCTTCTGAGCAAAGTTTATAAAAAAGAGGGAAACAGAAAAAAGGAGCATTTAGAATTGAAAAATCAATGGTATAATCAAGACTGTAGAAAAGCAAAATCAAGGCTGATTCTGGCAGTAAAACGTGGGAGTCAAATTGACATAAAAAATGCAAGACTCGCCTATAAAACCACTATGAACCAAGCAAAAAAAGCATGGGATGCTGATCTATGGGAGGACTTATTGGTTGCAGCTAAGCTACATGATCAAAGTATGTTCTGGAATCTAATTGCCAAGGGAAATAAGAAGGGTAGATCACCTAAGGATATTTTTTTGGACGAAACTACTTGGTGTGATCACTTTTCTAAGCTTTACTCTAATAGTAAGGATGATTTGCCCCCTGATAATGTAGAAAATAATTTAGACAATAGTATTGTACCATTACATTTCAGCTTAGAAGAAACTAATCAGGCATTATTCGCTGTTAAAATGGGTAAAGCCCCTGGTCCTGACAAAATCCCTGGTGACCTATTGAAACATGATGTGGAGGTGTGGGGACCATACATAAACTTTTTAAGTAATTCAATTGTGGCTGGAACTCCGATCCCAGAATCGTGGAAAGGGGCAGAAATTATAACAATTTTCAAAAAAGGTGATCGCCATGATCCTTGCAACTACCGCCCCATTAGTTTAATAGATATTTTACAAAAAATCTTTGCCAGACATATTTTAAATAGGATTTTAGACTGGATTGAGGAGACAAAGATATTAACCAAATACCAAGCAGGTTTTAGATCTAAAATCAGCACAGTCGATCAGGTGTTTAGGTTTATGTGCATTTGCTGGAAATATATAAACATTAGGAAGGGTAGTCTTTATGTGGCGTTTATGGACTTAAGGGCCGCCTTCGACCTTGTTCCTCGTAAGTTGTTGTGGTCTACGTTAAGGAAGATGACGGTCCCAGGTGAGCTACTTAATGAACTTATTAAGCTACATACAGGGAATTATGCTAAAATTAGATGGGGGAAGGCTGGTGAATTATCAAAAGCCATTCCCGTAGATCGAGGCGTACGCCAAGGCTGCGTTTTAGCCCCCACACTTTTCTCGCTGTATGTTAATGACATTCCAAGCTACCTAAGGAATTGTGTCCATGACTCCCCGAAACTGGATGGAGAAATAATCACGTCCCTATTATTTGCTGACAATACTATTCTTATTTCTCAGACCCCGAAAGGCTTGCAAAATTTGGTCAACTCCTTCCAAAGTTGTTGTGCGGAGAAGGGGTTAGAAATTAATCCAACTAAAACCAAATATATGGCTATAAATTCTAAAAAAACCCTCAGGAAAAATCTGTTCCTAGAGAATCGTATATTGGAACAGGTAGGAAGTTTCAATTATCTGGGTCTGACGCTGGATAGTAATTTGACTTGGAAAGGACAGTTGAATAAAAGCACATTATCTCTTAAACAAAATTCACTGCCTATCTTAAAAGTGCATGGCGCAAGCTATTCTAAAGCCATTTCTCCAACACTCGAGGTATTTAAAGCAAAAGCCCAATCAGCAGCTCTTTATGGTGCTGAGGTATGGGGATATTGTAGTACCAATAAATTTGGGAAGGCAGAAAACAATTTTGTGCGTAGTCTACTTAAAATACCGATTAGAACCCCCGTTGTCCCCGTATTTCTGGATATTAATCTTAAAAGAACAGAGCACTTAGCATCATTGAGACCACTGTTGTATTGGGTTAGGGTTTGGATAACCCCAGAGCTGAGGGATTACAAGTCTGGCTTGATCGAACTAATCAAGATTGACGAGTACCTGAAAACCCCGTGGCTGAAGTATATATGTATGTGGTTTAAGAGACTAGGGCTTTTACATTTTTGGGAGGAGCCTCAGAATATGACTCAGCTCTCCAAAAAAATTCTAAAGGATACTTTCTGGTCCTATGTCAACGGTGAGCTAATCCTTGGATCTACGATTGGCACATTGACCCAGAAATTCCTAAATATAAAAGACACACCCAATTTTGAAGAATTTATGGATGAGATTGCCCCTCCACTAGCAAAATCACTATATTTGCAATTCAGGTACGGGGTTTTACTGATCAGCGCTTACACATGCAGGTGGGACGGGGAAAACGGTTTGGATCTGTGCACCTTGTGTTCATTAGGGGCAAGGGAAGATGATGTTCATCTACTCTTCTTCTGTCCGGCTTACAAGAAACCAAGGCTCTGTTGGATCAAACCCCTTTGTAAACACGTGGGGGTTAGGTCTTACATAGCAGCGGAGCGCATATTAAAATCTGACACCTCACAATTAGTGGTATTTGGTATAAGTAGATTTTTATTCAATGTGCATATCATTAGGGAACGGTCTGGTCATAAACTGTAATTGCAGGGGGGGGGGACTTATTGATCTCCCCGCTTTATGGTATTATGACATCTAGTTTACCTCAGTTTTAGATAGTGGTATTCATTTTTTTTTAAAAATAAAAAAAAATCTGGTTTTTAACTAATTTAATATTCTTATTTATATCTTATATCTGGTATTGCTTAATTCATGGAGATAAAATCACCTTATGTCTACTGTATATAATTGTATATCATGGCTTTGTATGTAAATGTTTGTTTATTGTTGCTTTTGGCTTTTATGGCTATTAAGCCGAAATAAAGTATTGACTGACTGACTGACAATAGTAGTTTAAAGCCCAGTCAATAAAGAGAGGTTTTCATCAGTTTTAAGGGTTTTATTTTCCTCAAGAGTTTCATTAAGTTTTTTTTTTCTTTTGTCAAAGGTTTTCAATCAAATTACAGAATTGCTAGTAAAAATATTGGTTAGAACAAGTCATCAATTAAGCAATACCGCAAGCTCCATAAAGGAAAGAAAATCCCTACTCTAAAGAATAGGGAGGAAATGAGTGTTGGCAGGAAGCCTTCAAGAGTTCAAATTTGGGAGTCAGGAGTGAGAGTGAGCATGAAGCTCAATGATCAAATAGTCAAATCCACTGAACTTCCCATAAAGAGAGGCGCACAAAGCAAAATAATCATGCAGTAGCGACTGCAATCAGCAAACAGCTCTGGTAGGGTTGTAGATCAGCATTCAGCCATTAGCATAAAACCATTAGCATACAGCTTGAATGCGGGCAAAAGGTATGGGTATGGAAAAGCATCAGGCAAGGGCAGTGTAGAGAGTGCCTTACCTACTCTAGGGACATGCATTAATGTAAACAAATAGGAGTAATGTTGTAAATGTTCTGTATTTTCTCATTTATTCCAGCCAGTGGGCTGTCGAATCTTCTTGAGAACTGTCAAGCTCACAAAGGATTACCTTGTAATGTGAAACAATATTTAAACTAGAATTACGTGTGAGGCCTTTCAATTCTTAGACCTCCTTTACCATGGATATGAGCACATCTAACCTTTTAATACAGTAGATTGTATGTTAAATTAAACAATAGACATGTAAAACTAAACATTTGTAGCAAGGAATATGATTCAGCACCACATTTCTTCATTATAAATCGTAAAGTAATAGGCTAGACTATGAACATTTTGTATTCATGCATTGTATTAAACGTGTCAAATAATATGAAGTGAATCTATTCAATGATAAAGTGTTTCCAGCAAAAACATTTAAAAACGTTATTTAATGCAGAGCGGTGTGATGCTTTAAAAAAAAGAAATATGTCAGAATACGGTCAACTATTAATCATTTTATGCACGTCTCAGTTTTGCTGCTAAAATAATGAAGCTTGTTTTAACATTTTTGAGGCCCTACACTAATAAATATAACTAGTTACTACAAAATTGCAAATTTTAATGTCGTGTCAGTACAAAATACTTCCCTGGTTAACATTGCATACGCCTCTTTAACTATATTAATTTTCCATTTTAATAAAAAGCCCTTTTGGAATGATCTTGTGGTAATGCCTTGGTCTGTTGGGAATGCCCTGAATAGTGGAAATGTCCTAGTCAAGGTTAATTTGGAATGAAAGGAATAGCCTGATCATGTGAAAATGTCCCAATCTCGGCCTTGTTACAACGGAAATAATGTCCTAATCTGAATGGAATGCCTCGCCCTGACGCAAATATTCTCATCTGGGCCCCCTTAAAAGATCTGATGTGAATACTATGACCTTGTAGGAAGGTTCTGCTATGGATGCCGCTAACATGAAATTAATGCCAGGGTCTGGCAAAACTACACTTATTTGAGACCCATAGAATAATCTTCTGGGAATGTCCTGACCTGAGACCCTAAAACGATCAGATGGGAATATCCACCAATCCCCCTTTTAAAATATTCTGAACTTGAGGGATTTCTAAATGGCATCATTAAAAGGCTCAATGAATCATTTCCAATAAATCTGATCATCTTAAAGATTCCACTTGAATGAATTTTAAGTTAAATATGTATGTGCCTTAAGGCTGTCTGGCTATATGTGTCGGTTTTGGGGATGCTTGAGTTACTTGTCCAAACTTTACAGTGGTTTCGACCACTTTCCTTATTTTGGGGAAATATATGGAAAATGTACCTACTCTAGGGAGGTTTAACATAATATATCCATCCCCAGTTACTTGAGATTAATGCATCCGGTTAAAATAAGTGAGATAGTAGTTCAGATTAATTTTTGGGGTGTGCAAAAAGAATATATCCATTTTGGTGAGGTGATTCTATTTTCACGTTATTTTAGGGTAATTAGAGTTTTTTGTAAGCGATGAGACCACAAATTGCCATCATACAGCACTGAGCGGGTTGAGACTGGAACAAAAACGTATGAATAATAGCAATAAAGTAACATGCAGGTGAACAGAGCTAACAGCGTAAAACACTAAAACCTGCCACGGAAAAATAATATTGTCTCAGAAGAGTTGGAAGCCTTGAAAGTGGTTGTCTGAGTAAACATAGGCCAGTCTTAGGCATCCATTGGGGATAGATTGAGCAGGGAGATAGCAGAGCGATAGGATCAGAACAGGTGAATCTTAGGCGTATCCAGACCCTTGCAATGTCTCAGTCCAATCTAGAAGGCTGAAGGTAGAATTTTCATAGAAAGGTACCCTTTAAATGATGAGAGCTACGCCCAAATCTTTTTATCTTTGGCGAGTCAGCAACCAGTTAGTTTTGAAAGGATGAAATCAAGTGCTCGGAGGGATGGCTGATCAGACAAACTTTAGTCAGACAACTTGATGCACAACCACAAACAGATTTCTATACAGCACTTTGAAGTGGTATCTAATTTTATTAGAGACCCAATGTAAAGACCTGCGGGTATGGTATGGGTCAGTGATCTTCGCAACTGAGGAGACTTGAGGCGTAATTTTGAATTCTTCACAGTTTGTCAATCAAGTTCTCAGGGAGGTAAAGATGCTTTTGGAGTAATCCAGTAAGCAGTCCCCTTTGAGGCCTAACACAATCTTTTGCTGGAATTGCTGAAAAGGAAATATGCACTGAAGCAGACATAATTGATGAAATGTGCTTTAAGTAACTAAATTTGCATGACTGGTGAAGGAAAGGTTGCTGTTGAAGATGGCACCCTGATTGCAAACCTTCTGGGGTGGAGGCAGACTCACTGTATCAGGCCACAAGATGGATAGAGGTGAAGGGTCAACATTGTCCAGTAGCAAGATTTCTGTCTCATGGCTTTCAGACAAAGCTGGTTGTGGTTCATCCAAATTTAGACGTGTTTATAACAATTAAGGAGGGATCAGATGATGACCTAACACAAACAGTCTTCCAATTTTAAGAACTCAGTGTCTTTTGTATGTGCGCGTGTATGTTATAACTAACATTGTGGGCATTCAAAATGTACGTTCCTGGAACCATGTATACCTTAAAGAGGAAAGGAGACAGTCTTAAGGTCCACACCTGAGAAGTTGGCCCAGCTTGACTTTGTAAGAATGATTCAAAAGAAAGGGTGATAACCAATACAAGACTGTGCTTTCTTCTCCTGGTTAAGTTACTAACCAATTTGAAGAAATAAGTGTGTCAAAGAGGTGTCTACAAAGCAACGTAGAACAGGCTTGGTCTATGCCCCTTGCAGTATCTCTTCTTTTCTGCTGTTGAGGAGAAAGTTCTAAGCTTGCGCACTAAGAGGTTAGATTGAAGATACTTTGGGACCTGAAAGGTGGCCACAGAATTTACACTGCAGGGAAGGCTGGAGATGGCTCTGTATTGGCATATGACCTCTGGTTTCTTAAATAGTATTTTAAGGAGTATAGTTGTGTATGCTTGTTTAGGAGTGAGGCATTGATGATTTTTGTAATATTGGGAGCTAGAGCAGGAAGGTCCAGGTTCATTAGTTTGGCAATGAAAGTGCCGGTGAGTGGAGCAAATTTACAGATAGAACCCAGTCAGAGGACAACATGATAAACAGTGGTAAGGGGCTGTGAGTTAGTGGGGGGAATGAAGTGGGGGGAGAGAGATGCATCAATTAAGCTTGAGCAGAACTAAAAAAATGTTATTAAGAAGACATACTTCATGTTCAAATGTTATGTGAGATACAAGCAGGGAGAATGGTACAAGGAGAAGTCTTCCCCGAGACTTAGGCCCAGATTTAGATTTGGTGGACTGGTACTCTGTCAAAATTGTGACTGTTATCCCGGCTTCCTTATTAAATGTTCCACAAGATATAATGCCTTGTAATAATATGGAGGAGATATGTCAAATTTATAATGAAGTAACCCGTCTGCCAGACACTGCAACATCTCAGGAGTAAATAATGTAATTTGAAATGCACTAATATTGCGAATTTCAATGCATAATACACATTTTGCTAGGCCTATTATCAATAAATATTTCAATGTGAAGATATAGGGGCCGATTACGATGTTGTCTGGAAACTCTTCTGACCGAATCGGTTTCGGAATGGTTTCCAACTAGATTGGGTTCTGCTAGTCCAACTGACCTTTTACGATGCTTCCGGACATCGTTCCGTAGGACTCACATTCACTTCAATGGGAGCCTGTGTTACGAACGAGAACACAGGCTCCCATCGACAAAAGGGGTGGTTGGGGAAAACCTTGCACCCTATGGTGGGCACCCCATGGTGCCTGCCACACTGTGCATGCATGGAAAGGGAGGACCCATGGGTACCCCCACTGACCCGATTCGGAGGGCCCCGGGTGAAGGGGGGGCCTGCTACCCGTCTCTAAAGTCAGATTCCAACAGCCGATCCGTGTCCGAACCACCAATTTGGAAAGGCTGTCTAAATATGACATCCTAATCGCTCAGCTGGAAATGCAATTCGTCGACTGCTACGATTCGGCTCTGACCAACTTGGTTACTCCGAATGCCTTTCGGAACCAAGTCGGAAAGTTTGGACGGCTTCCAGCCATCATAATCGTTCTTTCAGAAAAGTGTCCGGGACGGTCAGAGAGGTGGGTTTCGAATCAGATTCGGACTAATTGAATGCTGTTCGTAGTCTTTCCGAATGACATCATAAACGACCCAATAATTGGGATAGAAGAACATTGAATTGCCACAGAGATGTTTGGAGAGCGATATGGCTGAAATTGTGAACTATGGTGCTGCAATTTCTTTAGAAGCTCTGAAGAATTCATTGGAGGAGTTCCTGGCTTCATTGATTTAGGATAGAATATTGTTTTTTTGTTCTTGGTGTAGGAAAAAGCATGCAAACAAATAGATCACCTGGCAATTGAGATTTAGACCATCTTCTCTTGGGTTCTTTCTCTGTGTTTCAGGTTGAGGAGATCCCTATTGAGCCATTTATTTTTCTTTTTTGCAGTTTTGTTTGACTTTTGAGATTCTTGACAGGGGCATGATATTGAGCACTATGGTAGCAAGTTGTACTAGAAAAATCGACTGTGAGATTGAAAAAATAAGTATTGGTTTTAAGGGCATGATACTGAGTGCTGTGGTAGCACTGATTCACGTTAGGCTAGAATAATCAACTTTGAGTATGACGAGAGGCAGTCTTGGTTCTAGGGGTCCCGTTTGAAGGTTTCATAGTTCAGAGATATGTCAATTGACACATTTTAGGTAGGCTTTTGTAAGAAAGTGGATTATTGTTTGGGTGGGTGACCCAGGTATAATCACAACCCTAGTCATGGTGAAGTCTCAAAGTCCCTATATTTAACTGAGCTTAACCCCCTGGTAGGAACGGCACAGAGTAGACAGGCTTAGTCAATGTGTAAAGTATTCATTCAGTACCAAAACAGTAATAAAGTCAAAATGCAAAACAATAACGATCCCAAACAAATTAGAAAAACAAAATAAAATGTAATAAATACTATTACACCAAAATAATAAAAGTCGAGTAAAGGGGAATGGAGATATGATTTTTAAACACATTTTTATTTAGCACTAGCACCCAAAAGCACAAAGCGTCAGTGATAGTAATTGATAATCAGTGGCCACAATAGACCGCATTCTTGTTGCAATTTGAGACTGATCATAATGAAGCACGGGTTGAATACACCAACCAGGTTTGTCCTTGTGGGATTTAACTTCTGACGTATTCGTTTAAATCCTAATCCACCATAGGAAGTACACTTCTAAAGCCCACCATTGCCTCAGGGGGAGAATCACGGAGTATCAGGCAGAGGCCAACAGCAGGCTCCAGTCTAGGTCCAGTTGCGACTGCTGAGCTGGGCAGTATCAGGAAAGGTCTCTTGTAGCTTGTCGTATCACTGTAGCTTGAACAGGAGGTCAGCCTGGTGGCCCTTGAAGTCCACTTTTCTGTCCTAGGTACAAGAGGGAGCAAATTCAGCCCTTCAAAGCTCCTCTAAGGTCACAGAGATTTGACACTGAAATGTCACAAAGGATGCTCACCGCCCCCACCCTTTTGCTGAGCTCAAAGGAGCCATTCTTGGGAGGAATTTCACACCTCATTCACACTGCTCACAATAAGGGAAAGGAAATTTTCAACATAGTAAAATATTTTACTTACCCCATGGCGGTTAAGAAAGAACCCCCTCATTCGGCTGATTGGACCAAACAGGTGGCTCTATCCCATCACTATAAGATTGTTATATTTCTGCGGTCTTTTTCTAGAGTTACGGAGGAGGACCAGGCTATACACAACCTCTGAATGAAAAGGCTGGCTCCTTGCAGCCACCGGCATTATTAGAGCTCCCTGAAATACAACTGGACGAATCGCTTACTTACCTCAAGGGCCTCAAGTCTGGTTCTCCAACAGATACCTGTCTAGCTAAACTATTAGCATCTCTAGCCCCTACTATCAGCCCCACAGTTAATAAGGTGCTTAATTTATCCCTTTCCACCGGCAAAGTGCTGCATATCTGGAAGCAGGCTAAAATCTTATCTCTCCTAAAGAAAACAACCGCTGACCAGAACGACCCGGCTAACTACAGGCCGATCTTCCTCCTCCCTGCTCTCTCTAAAGTATTAGAGAAACACGTCAACAGAGCGATCTCAGATCAGGCAGCAAGCCTTAATTTGTTGCACATGTCACAAGCTGGCTTCAGGGCTAATTACAGCACCGAGTCTGCCCTGTTGGAAGTGACAGAGCACTTAAATGAAAACTGGATCTGGGATGTAAGGCGGTCCTTACACCGTCTGACCTATCAGCGGCCTTCGACACGGTCCCACATGAGAGACTTCTCGATAGACTAAGCAACTTGGGTATTGGAGGGACAGCACTGGCCGGGATAACATCTTTCTTGAAGGACAGATCTCAGGAAATATGGATACCTCCTTTCTCCGCTCCCATGCCTAGCATGAATGTAGGAGTTCCCAGGGCTCCGTTCTTAGCCCTACCCTCTTCAATGTATACATGTCCTCCCTTGCTCCCCTAGCAGAGGTTAATGGTGCTAAGATTACATCCTACGCGGATGACACTCAACTGATTTTTGCCTGTGATAAGGGAGCTGACTTTGATGGAAACAATATTAGATCCGGCCTCAAAAAGGTGTTCCACTGGCTCAAGGTGAATCAGTTGAAATGCAATCCTGATAAATCTGAGATTGTTTTTTTCGGCCAGCCCCAAGTGAGCAATTGGAGTTTATGGTGGCCTGAGGAGTTGTTCCCACTCCCCCTTTCAGCCCAAACAACGGCTAAAAATCTCGGCATCCTCATGGATAGTGCCTTCTCCATGAGGTCACAGGTTCAAACACTGGTAGGCTCATGTTTTAGCATACTCCTTAGGCTAAAACAAATTTCTCCTGCTTCTGACATCGGACACCAGAAAAAAGTGGTCCAAGCGTTGGGGACCTCAAGACTGGACTACGCTAATGTCTTGTACCTGGGGCTACCTGGCTACCTCATCCAGCACCTGCAAGTGGTGCAAAATTGTGGGCCAGGGCAATTCTTAAACCTAAGCCCAGATCACATATGCCTCCCCTCCTTAAGACCCCACATTGGCTGTGAATGAAGGAAAGGATTAAGTTCAAAGCCCTTGTGAAATTCAAGGCCCTTCATGGAGCCAGCTATCTCAATAAGCGCATACATCGCTACATTCCAGCACGAACATTAAGATCCTCCTCCACTGACTTTGTCCGCATCCCTAAAGTACACTTGGCCCATATGGGGGGGCAGGTCCTTCAGATATCTGGGCGCACATGCGTGGAACAAAATACCCGCTATGCTGAGAGCCACTACTGAACTGGCAACTTTCAAGAAACATCCTAAAACTTGGCTTTTCAAGTCCTGCCACATGTTCCCTCAGTGTCGGGTCACTCTTGTTGAGTAGCTGCGTGCTATATTAAATCCTTTCATTCTTTCATTCATATTCAAATGCTAATTAGTGGCTGGGAAAAGTTGGACATTGTGAGACAATGGATTATTAGCTGGGGTGGTTGGACCTCGCCAAGTAATAATGTTACTATTCAATATCAGGTCTAGTTAGGTTACCTAATTTAAACATTTGCTTGACATTGGGTAGCAGTGGTACGGAGCAGTGAGGCTTAACTCAAAGTGAACATGTGTAAAACCTTTATCACTACTAAAACAGTTAATAAGTCAAAAACACATCAAAATAAAATTCACACTCCAATTAATAAAAATAGTATACATTTTAATGAGCACATAGACACCAAAACAACAAAAAGCAGATCATGGGAACCAGAGATCATTTTTTGAAGCTTTAAATTTTACTAGTGCCAAAAACAGCATAAAGCTAACCTTGGGTATCTGGACAGGCTAGACTGAGTGAAAGTCAAAAGTTAAGGCTGACTGTGATGGAGCGCGGTTCGAAAACAGAGACCAGGGTAGTCCTGCTGATGAGTTTACCTGTGACCTAGTTGTTTTTCTGAAGAAACATTCTTGTGGATGAGGTAAGCAGGTCAGGCTGTAAGCTGGACCCGAAGAACCGATAGTCAACGGCAAACTGATGAAGTCCTAGTCCCCAGTCGGAACTTTGCATTGGCTGGAAGCATGGGGCAGTCGTTTTTGACACAAAGAGCTCCACGCAAGCGAGATACAAAGTTTGTATCCAGGAAGGCCTCGTTGGCAGTCAGATGCAATTTCCATGTTGGCCTTTGTGAAGTCTGTCCGTGTTCTTGGGCAGACTAGGGATGATTGCTGTTGACTTAAGGAACTTTGCACTGGGTGTCTAGCTAGGTGAATGTGATCTATAATTTGTCGAAGGCGGCTGCAGATTCAGTGGCGTCCAATATGAGCAATTGTATTTTTTTAGGGAAAACTTGAAACCAAGTTCTTGGAGTCCAGTCATTGCAAATTTAAGTTTGGAAGAGTACACTCTAACACCAGACAGGGTCCAGGACCTATTGGGAACTACTTGGAGGTTAGGAATCACACTTCCAGAAGCCACCAGCAGAGTTCAGCCCAGAGCTCAGCAGATTATTGGGCTTCTTGCAGCTTCTGTGTTCCAGGAGCTTAACAGAAGGCTAGCCAACTACCACTTCTCTTCTGTCCAGGATACAAGTGGGAGCAGGTCCAGCCCTTGGGGTCACTCTTCACAGGTTAAGAGAGAAACACAGACGAAGGTCCCACTGACGTGTCTCTGACGTACGCTAGCAGGAAGCAGGAAGCAAAACGAGTGGTGTGAGCGCGCCAAGTCAAGCCGCGAGGAAGCAGCCTGAGCCGGGTCTGGGCGTCTGACCCGAGACCTGGGATCTGAGACGCGGGTGCCAGGAGTCGGAACCGGAAGCCGGGAGCCGATGAAACGAGAGAGAGAACCGGACAGAGGAGCGAGAGCGAGACGGGCGAGACGGGCGGAGGCGAGTGGAGTGGAGTGGAGTCAGGCAGCAAGTGAGGTACGAGGTATGAGGAAAGACGACGAGATGGAGGCGGAGGGATAACGAGCAGACAGGTGAACCCTAGCCTAGCTGGGCTCTTATAATACTCTTACCCTTTCCTGGCCACCCGTCTTTTCTATTTTCCGCTTTTTCCTGCCGTCAGTTACCCCGGCCTCACTGCCTCACTGCTTCCTCAGCCTCCCCGCCTCTCTGCCGCAAAGAAGCCTAAATAGTTAGTTGTCGTGTTGTCCTCATCAGTTCTCCGGCGGTGGCCGGTGACCCTGAAAAACTAGCACGGGGGTCGGAGCATTGGAGACCAGGAGACCAGGAGGGGACAAGGAGGGGAGAGGACTAAGGAGAAGTGATAACAATTGCCGTCAACAAGGGAGAACATGAGATCCGGGAGAGTGCGGCAAGAGATAAGCGAAAAGAAAAAAGGGTACGATGAAGATAAAGAACAGGGGTCATCTAAGATGGGGAAAAAAAAGGAGAAGGATATACAACAAAGAGAGAGACTAGTGTCTGCACCTGAACCATCGTTAACCAAGTGGGATTCAAAAATTATTTTTCTTAAAGGACCCAATGGAGGCTATATATGGACAAACACAGGAACAAGCCCACTTGCCAAGCCCAATCGTACCTGCATTAAGGATAAATAACAGTAAAAATGAACAACTGCAAGCAAAGAATAAGAAGAAGCTCAAAAACTCTCCATTGAGAACAACAGCCCAACCCACTCAATAGAACAGCTACAAATTTCTCAATCCTCTGGAAAGGCAAAATGGAAAACAGAAGATAATAAATCAGTTGTGGTAGCAGCCCAGATACATAACCAGAGTTCCACAGTAATGGAGAAATCCACGAAAAAAGAGAACAGGACCAAGGCCAAAGATAAGGCTAAAGATAAAAGCTTTACAATAGAGGGGAATAAAACCGGGGAAGAGCAAATAATTGCGCTAGAGGAAATTTGGTCAGCCCTCCTAACATCCAAGGAGACAACCCCGGACAGATTAACAGAACCCAACCTTCAAATAGAACAATGCATTCAAATTCAAACACAAGGTGATCCTAAAAATAACCAATTTCGGCAAAATCAGCATGGTAGATATAGACCAGAACAAGAACAGGAACAGGCAAAGGGCCAGATTGAAGAAGATAGATTGGAATCTACACCAATATGTCTAGTCAAAAATTATGTTGCACCAGATGAGAAACATGAAAAAACCAAGGGGTGGCCAATAAAACTAAATTTGACATCCCCAATCACGATCTCTTCGGTGAGCAGACTGGAAGAGGTGTCAGACGTCTGGAAATACTACCAGGAACGAACCAAAAGGTCCCGTGGAGTGAGGCACTATTAAATACCCTGGATCAGGCAATTAGGGCCTTGAATTTCCAGTCAAACAAAATAGACGTACAAATCGATCTAATAAACCTTATCGCAAGCCATATTTCAGGCATAAATATCAAGCTGGATCATATGACAACCCTTTTATCTAGAAGATCAGATTCGGTCCAACAACATACAAATGCCTCGAAGCCCACCTGCGTGTGTGGCAAATTGGTGGATAAATTGTCAAATTTACCAGATATCCTAAAAGATATCTTAGGGGTAGTACAAACATCACTAGGGAACAACAAACATACGAGCCCCGGCGGGGATAAAGAGATCAAAGAGGAAAGCGTGAGCCAAAATGAGGACATAGAATGGAATAGAAGCTCTGACTCAAAAGAATGATAAATGAGGAACACTCAAATCAAGGAGTATTCCAAATTGAAGATTCACAAAGAGTAATGGACAATTTACACGTAAAGTTAACAAAAAGACAAAGAAAACGCGCCAGAAAGGGGAGGACTCAGCGAAAGGAGTCGCTTCCAATAAACGATCAGATTTTTTCCATTTTCAATAAAATAACTTTAAAAAAAGAGAAACGGTTATCAGAAAAAACTTCATCAATCCTATCTGAAAATAACCTGGAGCACGCAAACCAACTAAGGATAGAGAATGGGCACGATCTCCTTAATGAATCACAGAAATCCCTTACGCCAATAAAGGCAAATTATCCACAGGAAAAAAAGAAAAAAAAAACCTAAAAAATCAAATAAAAAAACTTCCGCAACCACAAGGCAAAGCCCGAACTGAAATGGAAGGCGACAATAACATATCCTATAAAGAAAACTCAGGAGAATGGGAAACAAAAATGCAGTGGGCAGAGAATAGTTCATCTCCTAAAGTTAAAAGGGTAAAACGAGAAAAGGAACAACTAACTATCAAAGGCGACGAAGTACGGAACCTCAGGAGACAAGATAGCGAAGAAGAAAGGATAAGAACATCGATAAAAATAAAGTTAAATGAAAATGGGAGAGCATGCAAGACATCTCAAAAAGACCAATTCTCAAAGCGTCCACTAGCAGCGATACATTTAAAGAGTGATATACTTGAACATAATATTGAAGGGACAAATTTGGAAACAGGCGGGCCTATTGCACCCATTTTTAAGCGAAATAGAACAACAAATACAATCGGAGAAATAACCAAAAATATTCAAATTCCAAGCAGAACAATAATAGCGAAGGGAGACCAATCAAAGAACCAACAACAAGAGGAAAAAGAAGAAACACTAGTAACTAAAATACAAGGAGAAAGCCCTGACAAATTATTATTTGTACCGGCATATCAGATAACTGGTGGTCAAGACGTCTTGAATAGAGGGAACTTACTGCGACTTTTTAAAGAAATTCCAGAATTAGAAGAAATAACATCCAAAGACCTGATATCTGTAGAATTTAAAACTGAAGCAAGCAATCCAGATATAGAAGAAACGCTGACTACCTGGGCTTCAAAGACCATAGTGGATAGGATACTTGCAATGAGCCTGATCTTTGAAGCATGGGGTATTGGGTTAAGACGTCTTCAACGGAAAAAATACCCATTCCCTCTTTTAAAAGCCATTAAAACGGAATCTACAGAAAAGGAAATCAAATATAATCAGAGATCATGCCTAAAAAGCGCATGTTCGGTAACACCGCAAAAAACAACACAAAGAGGCATGATACCAACAACCTTAGAGGACCAGGATAGTAGGCTGGAAAAGAGCACAGACTGGTCCTGGATTGCCAAAGCACTGAACCAAAAGAGTTCCTAACCAGTATAAAAGCTCATACGAGAACAGGAAAGCTCACTTCCAGATAACACCCCATAATTATGGGGAATCAGGAAAAAATCGGGCAATCAGAGACGAATTCGGTGAGTTGAACATAAGAACAATCAGTATTTGCTCTTGGAACGTCCGTGGCTTCAGTAATATGGGACAAGATCATGAAACCTTGAAATTTTTGGAACAACAGGATCTAATACTACTTCAAGAAACCTGGAACCAGAGCCCAGTATCCATCTCCGGTTACATAGAGTTTCATATCTTAGCTGAAAAACTTTCAAAATTCGGTCACCCGAGAGGAGGACTAACAGTATACATCTCTCAGCAATATGGATGGCAAGCGGATGAGATAGATACCGGGGTTAATTGGCTGCAAGCAATAAAACTCACAGCAAAGTTTGACTCAAACGTACAGATTAATAACTTACTAGTGCTTAATGTATATGTACACCCGGAAAAGAAACAGAAGAAGGAAAGACTTATAACATTAATATCCCTCCTTCAAGCATTGCAAATTTCATATGAATGGTACCCTTTAATTATTTCAGGAGACTTTAATACCAACCTAGTGAAAGATAAAGATTTAATTCAAGAACTTAGAGAGCTGGGCCTGACAATTTTGAATGGGAACACAAATGGGGATAAATCCATAACAACTTTTTTAAGCGGTAAACGGAGATCACCTATAGACTTTACAATAATGAGCAATAACCTGCTGCCAAAGGTAAACGCATTCGCTGTCGAGCAATGGACAGAAAGTGACCACTTTCCTTTAATTACCAAAATCAAAATGCCAGTAAATAAAACTCAAAAAATAAAAACAGTTAATCAAAACACGGAAAAATTCAATTTACGGAAACTGAAATGGGGTGGTAAAGATATTAAACCAGCAATGGAGAAATTAAAAAAAACTACTGTTAATACAACCAATTGAAGAAAAAAAGCAATAAAACTCACAGCAAAGTTTGACTCAAACGTACAGATTAATAACTTACTAGTGCTTAATGTATATGTACACCCGGAAAAGAAACAGAAGAAGGAAAGACTTATAACATTAATATCCCTCCTTCAAGCATTGCAAATTTCATATGAATGGTACCCTTTAATTATTTCAGGAGACTTTAATACCAACCTAGTGAAAGATAAAGATTTAATTCAAGAACTTAGAGAGCTGGGCCTGACAATTTTGAATGGGAACACAAATGGGGATAAATCCATAACAACTTTTTTAGGCGGTAAACGGAGATCACCTATAGACTTTACAATAATGAGCAATAACCTGCTGCCAAAGGTAAACGCATTCGCTGTCGAGCAACGGACAGAAAGTGACCACTTTCCTTTAATTACCAAAATCAAAATGCCAGTAAATAAAACTCAAAAAATAAAAACAGTTATTCAAAACACGGAAAAATTCAATTTACGGAAACTGAAATGGGGTGGTAAAGATATTAAACCAGCAATGGAGAAATTAAAAAAAACTACTGTTAATACAACCAATTGAAGAAAAAAAAAACCATAAAAGCTTGGGAAAACTTATGTGATTCCATAACTAGAGACCCCCCCAGTTCCAAAATCAAACAACGGAAGAATAGACAGTGGAAAGAAGCCATGGTTTAATCTTACGCTCCGGGAGGAAAAAAAGAAAATTTCCCGTGAAGTCCGGAAGCAGGTAATAATGATGAAAAACGGAAGGAATCCAGATAAGGTAAAACTAAGAGCAATGCGAAATAAATACAAGATAATGCTGAGTAAAGCAAAAAAAGTACATCAAGAAGAAATCTGGACCAAATTGTTAATTGCTGGAAAGAATAAAAATGGCCGGTCATTTTGGGGTATAATTAACAAACTAACAAAGGGTAACCCACTAAAACAAGAGGCAGGAATCGGAGAAAACAAATGGATCAAGCACGTCAAAAATGTGTTCGCTGGTGGGAAGAGCGGACAAAAGTGGCACAACAATAAAGAGTGTGAAATATGTTCCAATGAATCGGAGCAAAAAAAGCCTCCGCTCAAAACACAGGAGTACCAACTGGATGACAAAAGGATTTCAAACACGGGCAAAAAGAACCGACTCAGTAACAACATTGGTAAAGTTATCACAAGCGTACGTAAAGCACTAGAAGCTAATATCCTGGACATAGACACCCTTGTGACAGCTAAACAGCTAAAAGGAATAATAAAACATTTAAATACAGAGGGGCTCTGCTTTTCCCTGTGGACTTGCCTGGATTGTCGCTGCCTTCCGCCGCTGCTAACTGACGCCTGACATCTCCGGTCATTGGAAGCTCCGTCCCCCGCCGCCGCTTTCACCATCTGCGGCCGCGGAGCGGGGACGAGACTACATCCCCCAGAACCCTTAGCGGCAGGGGAGCCGCCCACGCCGTTTTCGCGCCAGGAGGCGCACAAAACACCACCGTGACCCCGGCAGAGCGGGCTCTGCTTTTCCCTGTGGACTTGCCTGGATTGTCGCTGCCTTCCGCCGCTGCTAACTGACGCCTGACATCTCCGGTCATTGGAAGCTCCGTCCCCCGCCGCCGCTTTCACCATCTGCGGCCGCGGAGCGGGGACGAGACTACATCCCCCAGAACCCTTAGCGGCAGGGGAGCCGCCCACGCCGTTTTCGCGCCAGGAGGCGCACAAAACACCACCGTGACCCCGGCAGAGCGGGCTCTGCTTTTCCCTGTGGACTTGCCTGGATTGTCGCTGCCTTCCGCCGCTGCTAACTGACGCCTGACATCTCCGGTCATTGGAAGCTCCGTCCCCCGCCGCCGCTTTCACCATCTGCGGCCGCGGAGCGGGGACGAGACTACATCCCCCAGAACCCTTAGCGGCAGGGGAGCCGCCCACGCCGTTTTCGCGCCAGGAGGCGCACAAAACACCACCGTGACCCCCGCGTCGCGGGACCGCGCGCGGGCAACGCCGGGCTAAGCCCGGGCAAAGGGCGGGCCCTCTGTGGCCCTCAGAGGCCTGAGGAGATCTGGTCTGGGCCAGAGACGTTGTTGCTGTTTGATTTACGTCCTTGAGGTTGATTGTGAGC
Source organism: Triturus cristatus (assembly GCF_964204655.1). Classification (NCBI taxonomy): domain Eukaryota; kingdom Metazoa; phylum Chordata; class Amphibia; order Caudata; family Salamandridae; genus Triturus; species Triturus cristatus. The sequence continues at coordinate 1,719,130,713 of NC_140590.1, forward strand.
CCGCGCTTTATGGTTGTGTCATTAAGTGGTTATTAGAGTTAACATATGGTGGGTACAGTGGGCTTGTTGTCTCTGAAGAACCCTACTACTCCTGATTTAAATCTGTTATAGTATTTGGTGGAGTGGTAGGAACAATGAGCAACGGCAAACTTAATGAAATGCCGCCAATGAAGGGCCCAATGGATAATTATCTCATTAAAAAGGTCAGCAAGATTAATAGTGATAGGAGGGCTTCCTTGGGCAAAGAAAGTCTTATCTTGATGCCTGGAGAAGTGTCCCTCCCATCGGTTGATATACACACGGCTAGTAATCCTACCTGTGGAGTAATGAAAGCTGTTACTACTACTGTTCAGGTGCATAACGAAAGGCATGTTGACCCTTTAGCTAACCCTAAGGTTCATTTAGAGCATGCCCCGGTATCTACTAAATCGATTAGAAAAGTTAAAAAAGCTAAACGTAGATATAGGGGTAAGCATGCTCAAAAAAGAATAGTAACTTCAACTTATAAAAGCGGTGCTCTAACGCAGAAGTTTTTGGGTAAAAATCCCGATTTGGGGCATTTAGGGACAGAGCCATCATTTTTGCCTAATTCACAAAATTTGCCATTAGCTCCCATTACATTACATAATTTTGATCTTGAGGGATCTGTAGGCGAAGTTTCGGATAATTTTTATGTAGCAGATTCCCCTTTAAATACGCCCGACAACGCTGGCGACTCTTTATTGAGTTTTTATGCTAGCAGTGTCGACGAAGGGTCTCCTAATTTGCTCAATTTTTCACCGGCTTCTCCTCTAATCTCACTCAATGAAGAACCTAAAGGGACTAACCTCCAGATTAATAAGGGAGGTTTAACTTTAAAATGGCTAACTGAAAATTTGCAAGAGATCATAACTCCTATTCTTAGGGAAGTAATAGGCCAATTGACCTCGCAGATGCCATCCTTAGTAACCAACCATTGCTTTCCTAATGAGAGAGATACTTTGGCGAAAATTGAATATATGGTAAAATCTCTAATTCAGCCTCTTTTGGAGAATGTCGTAACCACTAACATGCGCTTTGACTTTATTGAGAAAAAACTCACTGATAACACCTTTGCACTTTCTGCCTTGGTGACAGGCCTAGAGAACAGTAGCTGTGGCAATTCTTCTGCCAAAGCACCGAGTAATATTACTTCTGACCCACTAAGCCATTCTACTACTCTAAAATCTACCCAGATTAGACATGTGCCATCCTGCCTTCCATCTACTAAAGCTCCAACTAAGCCCCTCCAAACGAATAAAAACATGCAAAGTAAAGCAATTGATAATATAGCCGATAATTTGACCTCGGAATCAAATTTAGCTTCAACACAAATGAACAATGTGCCTATTAAGGAAGGTGGCCTAAAGAATACCCTTAATAAACCTCGGCAATCCCACAATATAGTGGATCTTCCTCCTGAAGCTGCTCCCTATGCAATTGTTCTAGCTGGCGTCCCTGAGCTCACTAATGATATCAGGGAAGATCATCAAAGCCTTCGGAATAAAGTGATCTATTGGCTGCGCAAGAATAGACCATTGCCCGCCTATATTAATGGGGAAATACTGCATGTTAGGCGTTGTGAATGGGTGGGGTCGCGTCCCAAAGACATAAAAGGGGACGTAATTATAGTAAATTTTAAAGACCACAGAGCAGTCAGACACATTGGGGATTGGTATGATTACATTAGCAGTGATACTGTTTCGACACATTATCTTAACTATTTTTACCCATATTCACCAGTTCAATATCGCTCAAACCAGGAGGACGGTTGGCAGATTGTCAATAGATCAGAACCTAACCATTACGGCCGTAGTCGATTTTCACTTGCACAAACACGTGAATCATTCAATTGCCAGTCTAGACAACCCCATCCTCCTAATAGAGGTTTGAACAATTATTTGTGGGAAAATAGAGACATTGTCCTGCCTGCCTATAATTTACCAACCCAAAACCGGTTTGATGTCTTTTCAGGGTTAGAATATGTGGATTGACGCAAGACCGTTACTCCCAATAGCCTACCTATTAGTCCAGGTGTACATAATGTCGATACTCAGGAGAACACCAATGAACAGGCGTCATTATTTTGCACCGAGGTTATTATGTATGCACAAACTATTCATAGTACAACCTATGATAATAAGAGGATGGATAGTTATGATCCCAGCCATAAGGCCTTACACACATTTAAATTAAATGATGAGGGACTCATTGGGAGCCCCTGTCATAATCAAATCCAGGAGTCTGGGACCCCTAGTAATTTAAGCAATGGGGAAATCAAAGTTAAAGTTAATAGGAAAACCTGCACACTTCTATTTTGGAATGTGGCAGGTCTTAGGGAGAAAATCAATAACCCATCCTGGGGCACACTCATGGATGGTCATGATATCCTGGCCTTCCAGGAAACATGGTCCTTAGACCCAGTGAACATGCATGGGTATAGAAGTTTTTTTACCCCGGCGGTGGGGGGTACCCATGGTAGAGCTAAGGGAGGTCTATTGACTTTTGTCTCGAATTTGCTTAGATATGATGGGATCTGGTTTTCCCCAAAATCTAGCTTTTATCAACTGATTATTTTAAGGAATATAAAGGGACTTAATGTCGTTATTATTAATTTTTACAATAATATACCAAGGAAAGAAATCCCCAGTGTCCTAGCAACACTGAGGGAGGATTTATATCATGAAATAGACAAAACCGATAGAGAAGTTATGTTTGTTTGGGGGGGGGATTTTAATTCTAAACTTTGTACTAAGAGTAAACAGGGATTATGCGGGTTAATGATAGAGCAGGAATCTAACTTAACTCATTTCGAACATTCTCTGATTGGGGATTTATTGAATGACATTATGTTTATGTATGATTTAGGCTATGTAAATGAATCCGCCCAAAATCCTACCACCTTCGTGCCTACATTTATTGGTAAAGGTGCATCATCCACCATCGACTTTATTATTGCCTCTAATAATTGCAGTCACAAATATATTAAATCTAGTACCATGGACCTGCCGGTAAGCGATCATTTGCCCCAGATTATGGTGGTTGAAAATCTTTTTCCTGATCAACAAGAGGATGTGCCTCTTACACATATAGCATCGGATATGGCCCTTGGTAGTCAAAATGGGTACTATTTAAAATGGGACAAGGTTGTCCCGGAAAGGTTCTTAGACAACCTATTGAAGGTTTGCCCTGGTAGTTTTGCCATCTGCTTAGATGATAAATCTAGTAGTGACTTGATTATCGAACACTTTAATATAATAGCCACCACAATTAAGAATATATTGTGGGTGGAGGCAAACAACGGTGCAAAGGGTAAGAGAAGCTGGTTTGATAATGCCTGCACCAGATCTTTAACAGCTTTAAAAAGAGCCGTTCATAGAACTCCACGTGATCCCATCGAAATAAGACACTGCAGGAAAAAATATAATGAAGCCTTAAAGAATAGGAAAATGGATATAAAAAAGAATGCCCTGGAAATGCTATGTGAAGCATCGCAACAGAAGGATACATCTGCATTCTGGAGGGCTGTTAATACACCTTTCCTATACGATAATTCTAAGGCGCGTATAGAGATTGCTATCACAGAGGAGGATTGGGTGGCGCATTTTTCTAGCCTTTATAGTTCACAAGAATTTCCCAATATTACTAGCCCTATCACTGGGGATCTTATAGGTGAAGGGAGTGAAAAATTGGCAGTAACCCTGGAGGAAGTCAATAAGGGTTTGAATGCAATGAAGGGCGGCAAAGCTGCAGGGCCCGATGGGATCCCTGCTGATTTGTATAAAGGAAATGCTGAGCTTTGGGGTCCCATGCTGGTGCAATTATTTAATGCAGCACTGGCTAGGGGCCTAAACCCGTCCTGGTTCACTTCGGTGATTGTACCCATTTACAAAAAGGGAGACAGACAATGTTGTGCCTGTTACAGACCAATCTCCTTATTGGACTCATCTGTTAAAATCCTGGGGAGAATTATCTTGGCTAGACTACATAGCTGGGCAGTAGAAAATGACATAATGAGTGACCTACAATACGGTTTCCAAAAGGGTATTGGCACCATTGAACAGTGCCTAAATCTGATGTTAATACAATCAAAATATCTTAGCATAAAGGGTGAGTGCCTGTACTTTACGTTCGTTGACCTTTCGTCAGCGTTTGATTGTGTTTCACATGCTAAATTATGGGCAATTTTAAAAGAGATAGATGTGGAGGATTCAATCGTGTGCTTCTTGAAGGATCTTTATTCAGGTGCTAATGCTACGGTTCGCTTTGGCAGTGGGGGCCAATGTACCAGGAGCTTTCGGGTGGGCCGGGGCGTGCGTCAGGGATGCGTCCTGGCCCCCTTCTTATTCCTGGTGTATATTAATGGTCTTGAGCGCCACCTCTTGCGGGAGTGTGTGGACATGCCTAGGATTGGGGGAAGGTTCGTCCCCGCGCTCCTATATGCGGATGACGCAGTTTTAATGGCTCGCACCCCCATGGCGCTACAATCTTTGATACAATCCTTTGAATCTTTTATGTCCAATCTAGATTTAAGGGTTAATTGTAGTAAAACCTTCACAATGAACTGTGGCAAAAAAACTGGCAAACATACTAAAAGAATGTTCTTGAATGGAGTTTGTTTGGAATCTACTTCTACCTTCCCCTATCTTGGCGTTCTGTTCCACGAAAATGGGGTGTGGTCCCATGCAGTTAAGGCCAGAACTTTTTTGTTCCAAAAAACTATTATGGCCTTAAAGAATTTTATTAAAAAACTGGGAAAGAAACCGATTAAAGAAATTTTAACAATTTATAATGCCACATGTATATCGGTTGCTATGTATGGCTCAGGTCTTTGGGGCTATTTTAACATTGATTCGATCCAGAAAGTGGAAAACAGATTTTTGAGATATGTCCTGGCAGTACCTCAGTGTGTCGCGACCTATATCTGCCACATTGAACTTGGTCTAACATATATATCCGATTCGATTAGAATCCAGCCAGTTCTCTTATGGCATAGGATCTGGACAACTAATGAGTGCACCATGAATCGGGCCATCCTGCAGGACGTCCTTAAATTGGAAAATGTGGGTTGTGTAGAATGGCTAACTTATGTTAGAACATTTCTTGGTAAAATTGGTTGCCCACAATATTTCGAAGAGCCACTCTTAATGGACCAGGTTTCTAGGAAATCTTTGTTTAGGTTATCCCTGGAATACCTCATGGAAATTAGAAGGGTGGAGGAAATGAAGAAAAAGACTGTATCTCTACATTTTCCTCTGCTCTCTGGTATTAAAGTACAGCCATATTTATCATTGTCGATATCAAATTATGATCGTTTTATCTTGACCCGTTTTAGATTGTCTATTGTTTTTAGACTTTTGTCTCTCCCAGTTATGAATTCGTGGTCGTCAAATCTACCTCCATGCTTGTGTGATGATTCTTCATCTCAGTCAGATATTCACATTTTATTCTTTTGCAAATTGTATACTACACCTCGTAGGTTATATATTACTCCACTTCTTAAAGAATGGAAAATCAATAACTATCGCCTTGCCTTTTTAGAACTACAGAGAATGGATACTCTTCTTACCATTACCGCAGTCCTAAGTTTTTTTAAAACTGTTTTTAAACTCAGGAAAACATTGGGTCTTTAATATGTTTTAAATTTTGACCCTTCTCCTTTTTATATTCTATGTGTATTATGTATTACTGAAATTTACTGCTGTAACTTTCATGGTTTTTGTCTTTAAAACCGAATAAAGTATTCTTGACTTGACTTGAAATACAGAGGGAGCAGCAGGACCAAATGGACTCCCAAACGCTCTTTTTAAACACTTCCCTGAGTTTTGGGCCGAATATTTAACCCCATTATTTAATTGGATTTACACCCAGAATAAAACGCCCAAGTCCTGGAAAGGAAGTATAATACACCCTATTTTTAAACAGGGCGATCATAACGAGCCGGGAAATTACAGGCTGATATCATTGACAGATGTGGATGCAAAACTATATGGACCATGCTTGCTGCAGCACCTTCAAGATTGGATGGAGGAAACAAAAATAATACCTATGTTTCAAACAGGTTTTAGGCAAAAAATGGGCACCTTAACAAATTTAACAACCTTGGCACTCCTAAAAGGAAAAGCAGAAAAAAAGAAGACCAGATTATTTGCATGTTTCATTGATTTACGAGCAGCATTCGACAGAGTGAATCGAAACCAACTATGGAAAAAATTAAATATATGGGGATTACCAAAGAACCTGTTGGATGCAATAAAAAACCTGCATAGCGAAACTTGGGCAAGAGTCAAATTGGGAGACGGCAGCAGTACTACTGGCGAAATTAATATGCAACAGGGTCTAAAACAAGGATGCGTCCTTGCTCCAAGCTTATTCAATCTTTATATGGCGGACATCACACAGCATATGAAGATAGCAGAAGGACACCCGCCGAAGTTGGCAAACATCCCAATCCCCTTTCTGCAATACGCGGACGACATTGTTGTACTGAGCCAAACCCCAATAGGACTCCAAAGATTGATTAATAATCTGGTAATCTATCTGGAGCACGAAAGTTTGGAATTAAATAAAGAAAAGACTAAAGTGGTCCGTTTAGTAGATACAAAAAAACAGATATTTAAATGGTTCGCAAATAAAGTACAAATAAAGGAAGAACCATCGTATAAATATCTAGGCCTAAAAATAGAAAGAGGTTCATCGAACAAAGAAATCAAAATAGACCTAAAGGCAAAAACCCACTCCTTGATTTATGCACACCGGCTACTACAAAAAAAATTGAGTTGTCCAAACTATATCCATCAGTTAAACGTGATGAAATCACAGATTTTGCTAACCTTGTCATATGCTTTGGTAACCTGGTGCGGTAAAGAGGCGGGGCTGTTAAATAACCTTCAAATGAGGGCATACAAAGCAGTTTTAAATCTCCCAAAATCAGCCTCACCGGCCCAGGTTTGTTTAGAATTTGGTCTTCTGAACCAGAAGTTCTGTAGCATGGGCACTTTTGTAAAATTTTGTCACAAAATACGTCTATCCGAAGAAGGCACATTGGATAGTCTATGCTGGAAGGAAATAAGAAATCAGCTGAGTAAAGACACGCAAGGCAGTTGGGGATATTATTTGGCTCAATCTTTGAAGGTCCTTGAAATCCAATCATTATGGGACTCTAACCCAGATAGACCCACCTTCAATAAAATAACAAACAATGCTGTCAAACGGATATCGTTTTTGGAAGATCAATCATTAATCACGAAGCGACGACATGGGTGGGCAGTAATAAACTCATATTCCGGGATAAAGCCGCAGTCTTATCTAAGAAGTCATTTTAATGTGACATTAAAACAGAGATACATTGAACATCGGTTGGGCTTACATTTTTCAAAAGATCTGTTATTAACTTATAAAGGCAGCTATACGGATTCCTGTTGTCGCTTATGCGGCTACAAAAATGAAACACTACCCCACTTGCTATGCGCTTGCCCAGCACTATTGGACATAAGGAGACGATTTCTAAAAAACATCTTTAACAAACTGAACATTCGCACATGCAGGCAAGCTGTTATTCAATGGTTAGATGGAACATCTCCTATGCTGGCCTTTAGGGGGGTTAAATATATGAGACAGGTACAATCCCTCCTACAACAAGTGGAACAGGGGGGGATAAAAGAACCCGAAAAACTCAAAACTAACATTACATAGACAAATGTTCAAACAATTTATGGACAAGTTGATCTTAAACCAACATTACATAGATAAATGTATAAATAATTTTATGGACAATTTGATCTTATACCGGTATAAAATAAGAGTATTTTTAATGAATGTATCTAAATGTATTCTGTAATAGTTTTTAATAACTGGAAACAATAAAACATTTAATTGAATTGACACAGGTTAACGTATGTGCAGACCTCTTTCTGAAGTCAGGGTTTCAAGGTGCAGTTCTTCTTCTGTCTTCCACAGGCCCAGAGATGTTCTGAGGAAGGTATCCAGGGGTGGCACTTTTATGCCTGACACTAGCTTGTGGGTGGGGGGCGCTCCATAACCAAGATGGAAATGTTCCCATTGGCAACCCTACCCATTTTTACAACATTTCCTGTGGATTTGGCCCTAATCCTGCAGTGCCCTGCTCTGCCAATAACCAACATGCCACATGGGCACAACTCTGAGGTATGTCGAGGGTAATGAGGAACTTGGTTGAGGATTAAGTGATACCAACTGAGGATTGGTGCCATTCTGCCTACCTGAACAATGGCAGGGGCAGTCCTGTGTGATTTACACCTGCCTGTGGCATGGGCAGTGCCTTTGAAGCTTGTACAGTTAGTGTCCACATCTTTTAGACCATATTGTTAGAAGGAGGTCACACCTCCTCCCAGCCTCGCCCTTTTATTCTGCTTCCTGAGAGCAATTCACATCTCCCAGCAGGTTGCCAGGTGACAGCAGGGAATTATTTCAGAAAGGCCCATTAGAGGCTTTAGGCAGGAAAATTCCAGCTTTTGGTATTTTCTAAACAGCAACTTAAAATCTGACTTTACTAACAGATTGGATTTTAAATTCCCCTTTAATTTGAGTCCTTGAATCATGGGTCTAACCATTCCCAAACCAAAGGTATCCATTATAAGGTGTTATAATGTAACCCGGGGGCTTTTCTATGGAAGAGCCAGCCTTGCCACCGTGAAAAACTACCAGGGTATGTAAATCTTTAGAACACATGTCCAGCTTTTAAAATACTATACACCCTGCCCTGTGAGCACTTAGGGCCCACCTTGGGGGTGACTTACCTGTATTAAAAAGGAGGGTTTGGGCCTGGCCAAAGGTTTATTACACAGAGTCAAATTTGCAGTTTTAAACCTGCACACTTAGGCTACAGGGGCAGGGCTGAAGACATGGTTTGCATTGTCACTTTAGTGGAGGTACAATAGTTGCTGCAGTTCACTAGTGACATTTAACTTGCAGGCCATGAGTGCACAAAGTACCATATACTAAGGACCTACAAGTATATAAGTTAAATATGCCAATCAGTGATTAGCCAATTCTGCATGTTTTTAGGTGTCAGAACACATACACTGGGCTATAGACGTCTGGCCCCAGTGTTCAGAGTCAGTAAACCAGCACTAAATTTAGAACAAGCATTGGCATAGCCAATAGGTCTCGCCTTTGGGACCTTATAAGTGTTTAGTTATCCAGCACAATATCCTAGGTGCAACAACATCAAGTGTTGCATGGCTAAACACGTATACGGCCGAAAAGGCGAGATCTGTTGCCTATGCCAATGCTTGTTTTTGTACCTTGCGGAATGATTGTGGGGCTGTATGACAGGAGTATTTGGAAATGAGGTGTGCTGTGCAAGTGTGCAGATACGATGAATGTGCGCTACGTGCTATTTTGAAACATACAAGGAGCTGCTGTTTCATGAGTGTATGGTGGCAGGCTGGGTTTCGTCTGTGTATAAAAAGGGCTCATGTTCGGAAGGGGTCTTTGTGCTAGATGCTTATGGAGAAGGCTGTTGTGTACTATATGGATATAGCGTAGGCACAAGCCTTGTCTGTATGAAAGGAAAAAGTGTGTAGGATCTGCACAAGGAAGGGAATCGTATGACATTATAAGGAGGCTGTGTGCTGCAGTGATATATGGAAAGGAACTTTATGCCCCACGTGTTTATGGAACGTAGTAGTCTGCTGCATGTTTTATGGTAAAGTAGTGTGCAACATACATATATTGCAGGGGCTGCATGCAAATACGTGCTTTAAAGGCGATGACGTCACAGAATAGTGAAGAGCACTGTGTGCTACATATGTACTTTAAAGGCAGTAGTGTTCTGCTTCTGTGGGAAGTATTATGCTGCATGTGTCTACTCAAAGGTATTGTGTGCTTCCTTTGTACTTCAGAGGATGAACTGTACAGTATGTGTTCCTATCCCACCCACCCCCCTAAAGAGGGACCATGGGCCATAATGAAAGCAAGAACTAAGCCTACCCCTCAAAACTGTGAATATATACATATTAGCACCCTAACTGAAGTGTAGTGACCCCACACCCTGGGCCTCAGCGCCACTGTACTTAACTGCAGTATTGATAGACTGTAATATTAGCAGTGTCCTTATACACAGGCCCACACACGTGCTCTAAATGTACTGGAAGACTGGACGATGCGTACAGAGATTGTTAAAGATTGCAGGAATTGCTGTTAGCATGAGCTAAAAGCTATTTTGTTCCTGGCAGCATTTTAGTTAGCCATGTGCCTTCTCCCTCTTCCAGAGCCGTGCACATGCTCAGAAAGACCTGTAGCTGCCAGAAAGCACCTGCCTTAGAATGTAACTGTCAGGCTGTTCTAACTGATGTCAGCAACTCCTTACTCCTCCTACTTGTTGACTGTGCATTTCCTGTATGACCATCTATGTGTATAACTCTTCTCATGTGTACTTGTACCGCCTCCTTTTGAGCCCCTGTGTGGGTATATAAGGCCCCTGTTCTCTGTACTCCTTACATGAGGGATGACGCAGTCTCCCTCATGTGAGGTTAATAAATGCATTATTTTTATATTACAGCTTCCGTGCCAATCTCTTCTTTGTTGGTTTAAAGGACTGAACCCCTAAGAAGGTTTTTATTTCTTCAAATGGTGCCCGAACGTGGACCTCATCGGAGAAGCGGCTATCCAAGGGAGTGGTCTTGACAGGAGACAGGAATCTACTGAGAAGGACAGGACAGGAATCTATTGAGGAGGTACCCTGTGCACAGATTCTTTGTCTTTGCAGACCCATGTGGTTCTGGTCTCCCTGCTCTGGTTCTCCAGGTGTTAGCCGCTCCCAACTGAGACCTTCTTTGGCGTGAGTATTCTAAAATGACCGTTAGGTCACTCAGAACTTGGCAGTGGTAGGCTGGAGATTTGTGCTTGGTAAGGTCGTCGACATTTGTTTCCTTGTTTGACCAAAATTTTGACTTGTTTGGAAATATGCAAATTGCAATTTGTATAGGCAGGTAATGAGAAACTTTGAAAACTTGAACGGCACACTTGGAGTTAAGTGCTACTCTGTGTATAATATTGTATATCTTACAATATTCTTGGCATGCCTGTTTCAAGCGCACTTCGTAGAATGTGCTGCTTCCTTGGAGTTACCAATGTGAATCTTGAAAGTACTCAGCTGACTATCCCCAGAGGGGATACCTAAATAGGTTTAGTTATATTAAAAAAAAATGTATTTCTTCCCTGGTGACTAGTGCCCCATGGAACTAAATATGTACATAAAAAAGGATCCTGGTCTGTGCACTTCGTAACATTCATAAGTGGTGATATGCAGAGCGCTTTTTGAGTGTTCTGCCAGCCAAAACTGGCAAATTTGGTGTATTTTGGCTTCTTGAACATGGACCCGTCTTTTGGGCTATTTTTTTGCAGTCTTTTGGACTACTTTGAGAGCTTTTCTTGTAAATATGACTTACAATTAGTATTTACAAAAGGTTTGGTTTCAGTACAGTCAGTGGGCTGTCTCTTGTTCTTGTCCTAAGTGTTGATTTGTGGTTTGATCGTGTGTTTGAATGTCTATGTGGTTTGTAGGTTTGACACCGGTGGTACTTGTGTGAGTGAGTAGCGATTGTGCTCTTTGTGTTAGAATGGCAAGCCTTAAGCGCGCTGTATTGTATGTTCTGAGTGTATGACCCCTTTGTGAAAATGTCTGGAATGAGCTCAATGTGTTTTTTGTCATAATTTTGTCATTGAAAGAATTACATTAAAAATTCCAGAAATTAATTATGTAACATATGCTAAATAGCTGCACACTATCATTAAAATTGAAAGAGTAAGATACCATACGTGTACAAATTGCCATAATGCTAAAGATAAATTAGAATTCACATTCAATAGGAAGAAAATAGGCATCATAGAAAGGAAGAAAAAACCGAAATTGTGTGCTTTACACACCTAGGACTCAATATAAAATGTTACAGCATTCTCCTTAGATACATTGTATTAGATATTTAAAAAATTCACATTATCTGAGTAATTAGTTGCTGGTTACATAAAAGCGCCTCTTGTGTACAAACATTACAGAACGATAGATTTGTGCTGGCTTGAAAGGCGTGAGATGTTGGCGCCTGCTGGTCAAGAGCACAGCTGAGTCAATAACACATGGCTATTCTTGGTCCCATGAGAAAGGCAGATGCTATGCATCTGTATACCGGTTGCACAGCTTAAAATGTATGCTTCTGCGTGTAATCCACTGAACCAGCAGTTGTATACAATTGTTAATAAAATAAACAACTAAATAAACATTGTTGATATTGGCATTTACTCATTGAAGTCATGAGCTTAAGCAACTTCTTGGTTGACGAACTTTTTACAAACAATCACATGAATAATCACTTTAGTTGTGAAAATATATATATTTTTTCAATTAACAATTATTTGAATTATCAGAATTGCAAATGTTATTTGACATAATGACGGTTGAGATTGATGTAGCCCAATGCATTTCGGGATTATAGGTAATCCCTTCTTCAGGGGCCTATAAATAAAAGAAAAAAAGAAAACAGAGAAACATGTTTGCAACAATTAACTGTGTACAATGCAATGTTATGTACAATGTTTAACAGATACATCGTCTAATGGCCAGAGTGGCCTTTGCACACCTGTACTTGTCCTGCACGCAGAGTTAAAAAGATAGAAAAGTCAAGTGTTGAACCAGTGTCTGAAGTTGAAAACAACTAAGAAACGACCTTAACCCCAAAGTAAACCACTGTGCACCGCTCCCCATTGCTTTAACAAGGTTTGTGAAATAAAGTTATTCAAAAAAGTGAAGAAAGTAAACAAAACTGAGCTGCTAGATCTTACGGAAAAGCCGTCACGTGTCCATGTCCATAGCTGCTAATCAGTGACAACAAGAATGTCCTCCTGACTGAAAGGGTACAGCTCCGCTGTAACAACTAAACACGTCTCCAAAAAACACTCATGGAAGAATACTGCAAAGCACTGTATTGCGGCAGATGACCCCCATGGGAAAATCTAGCTGGTCAGGTGCCTGTGTACAAAATAGGGATGAGGTCACTGACTGTATTACTCGTGTGGGTAATCTAATCAAAACGAAACAAATCCCATGCTTAAAAGACGCTTTTACCTCTGTCCTCTGCCAGTAAGTGTCGCTTCAGAAGGCTATGTATTCTAAAAGTTGATGACCACAACGTGCCCAAACTCGGTAAAAGAGAGTTTCCAACCTGTTATTACAAACAAGAAACCGCAAACCCTGTGTTAATGGTGAGGAATCCTGGTATATTGATTCACAACCGAACTAACAAGCTCCATCGTAAAGACGCTGAGTTAGACCTTACCTAGATTTCTTAAGCATTGAGACAGCTGCTGATGCGAAATGGGAGATAACGCTGTAACCGCGAGCTAGCGTGGCTCACAGCGGAACTTAAATCCAACGAAGACGTCTGTGCGTGCAACTGCGCAATGCGCGTGCCAACACACTGGAGAAAGGACTAACGCTAAAGACCTATGTTGTTGCTGCCGACCCGATCTAAAATGGCACGCCTTCAAACACGAAAAACGAACCTCGTGATACTGTAAGATACTACGTAAAGATAAGAGCTCGCTCTCTGGAGGAAGCTGGAAACCAATAATGTATACAATAAAATATGAAATGAATGTAAATGAAGCCAACAACTACTGCATAAGGAGTAAAGACCATAGAAAAAAACTAATAACAAAAGGAGAAACTCAACAACGCACCCAGGAATGAAAATGTATGAAAGCCATCAAAATTAAGATAAAGAAGTGATGTTAATAAAATCTAAAAGTGTGAGAATCAAGTCTACCTCAAAAAGTGTGCGCTGCTGGTAAATTCACTGTAACAAAGAAAGATGTAGAAAAAATAGTGCATGCTGAGTAAAAGTATAAAAGCAAAGTGTAGTTTCCCGCGAACAAGTGGTGAGGACAGTACTTACAATCTTGACACATTCACAAGAAGCAAGCGAATTCTATCTTGTCATTCAGTCCTGCTGGTACCAGTGTATGTAAGAATTTTACCCACCAGACCTCCCTTTGTGCCAATAATTTGGGAATATCCAAATCCATTTTCTGTGGTACAACTTCAAGTATTGTGTACTTTAATTGGGCTACGGTATGCTGGTGTTCAATCCAGTGTGTAGCTAGGTGAGACTTCTGTTTTTTTGTGCGGATCGAACTCTTATGTTCAGAGATCCGAATTTTTGTCTTTCGCGATGTTTTGCCAACATACAAGAGTCCACAAGGACACTTGATGGTGTGAATCACGTTCAAACTATTACAATCACCTCTGTATCTCAAATGAATAGCTTTCCCAGTGTGCGGATGGTTAATAATGTTCCCTGGCATCACATTATTGCAGTTGACACAATTATAGCATTTCCGCATGCCTGTGAAAGATGTCTGAATTTCAGCGGATGGTCTTTTAAGCAATTCTTGAATGTTCCTACTACGCTTGTACGCAAACAAGGGCTGTTCCTGAAACAAGCCATTGAAATCAGGTTCGTGTTGAAGCAATTCCCACCTATTATTAACGATTTTGCTAATAAAGGGTGATGTAATGGAGTATTTAGACACAAACACCTGTCTTTTGTGAGTACTCCTTGGTTGTGACTTCAATAGCTCGCTACGATCTTTAAGTTTGGTTTTAGCCATTGCTGTACTGAGAAATTGTTCTGGATAACCCCGTTCGTGAAACTTAGTGCTTTGTTGAAAAAGTGCCTCTTCTAGCTGATTTGGGTCTGATGTAATTCTCTTGACGCGTAATGTTTGTGAAAATGGTAAATTGCGTAACAAAGAAGGTGGGTGAAAACTCGAGTACAACAGTAGATTGTTCCTATCAGTAGGTTTTGAAAATACTGAAGTGGCAAAAGAATTACTTTTCTTGGTAATGAGAACATCCAGAAAAGACAAAGATTCTGTGCTGATGTTATGTGTAAATTTAATACGGCTGTTCTTGTCATTTAGTTCTTTGATGCTAGATTCTAGTTTGGCTCGTGAATCTGTCCAAATAAAAAAAATGTCGTCTATGAACCGAACGTAAAATGCTAGGTTCATGCTCCAATGAATGTTATTGAAAATGTGGTCTTGTTCGAATTTGGACATAAATGTGTTGGCATATACTGGGGCCCCGGAAAACCCCATACTGGTGCCACTGATCTGGAGATAATACTCATCATGCCATTGAAAATAGCTATGCTGAAGGCAGAATGTTAATAATTCTAAAATGAACACCTTGTTGGTAGCCAAGTCAGGTAGCTGAAGGAGAGCCCATTCACACGTGTCAATGCCCTCTGCTAGAGGTATTGACGTGTAAAGAGATGTGACGTCTATAGAGCACAGAAGCCAAGATGGAGAGAAGTTATCTGTGACATTATTCAAAAGATTTAAAAAGTGTGTAGTGTCTTTGACATAACTTCTCCACGATTGTACAAATCTTTGGAGAAAATGATCAACGAATTGTCCTGCTGGTGTAAACAAAGACTCGCATCCCGAGACAATGGGACGGAAAGTAGGGTCTTGTAAATTCTTATGAACCTTGGGCAACATGTACAGTGTTGGCCTTCTAGGATGTGTTACTGTTAAGAAGCTACAAACTTTTTGGGAGATCCACGACATTTCTTCTGCATGGTCTAGAATTTGAAACAAAGTGTCTATTATCTTGGCAGTCGGATCTTGATCTAATTTGAGATACGTGTTGGTATCTTGTAGATGTTGCTCTACTTTGTTTACGTAAAAAGTTCTGCCCATAATAACTAGAGCACCTCCCTTGTCAGCCATTTGAAATTCTAGTCTATCATCTTTAGCTAGATGTCGTATGATAGCAGCTTCGTGTTTCTTGAAGTTTGTTGCTGTGGGTGCGTGAAACTTGAGTTGGGACAAATCCTTCCGAATGAGCGTCTCAAACGTATCTAATGTCTTGTGTGATACAGGTGGCAAAAACACACTTTGAGGTCTAAATCTCCTGAGTTCAAGATCATCATCTTCCTCAATAGGAAGTTGGGTTGGTAAGCTAGGAACTCCATTGGTAAAGAAATGTTTCAAGCGTAAATTCCTCATGAATTTGAATAATGAAACCTCTAGCTCAAAGGAATTGGTTTGGTAAATGGGTACAAAAGATGTACCTTTGTTAAGAACTTGCAATTGACTAGGTGTGAGTTCGATCGAGGAAATGTTAATTACAAGACTTTCCCTCTGCTCCTCATGCTCCTGATTTCTCCTTCTTTTACCCCTCCTGGTTTTTTTGGATCTGGTGGGCGACCGGTGGACTGGCCGCTCGCTAAAAAAGAAGAAGAATGTGCTTGGGATGTTGATGGTTGGGGTGCTGCTGTTGTAGCTTGCTCCTCTGCACTAGTTGATTCTGATTGAATAATGATAGGAACCCTCGCATGATCTAATTCGCGATCCGACACAACTGATTCCTGGGAAGAAGTGTGAGGTTTCTGATAGGGTTGTCTGCGAGCATACACTTCTGCCCATGTATACACCTCGTTTAATTTATAATAAATTGTGTCTCATCGAAATTTGCGTCATTTTCTCTCTTGAGTTTCTTTACCATAGATGTCTAGCTTGTTATTGAGATCATCTAAAGTAAGTTTCCAATAGTCTGCCTCTCAGCGAGCAGAAAGATCTGTTTTTATGGCGTTCATCTCTTCTTCAAGCTCTCTGATAGTTCGTGATAATTCTTCTATCAGTAAGAGAATTAAGTCTAGAGAACACTTATTCAAGATGGCCTGCCATTTCTCCATAAAAGCTTTATTAAATTGGAATTTATATAAAAGAGGCTTGATGGGTAAACGTAATCCCCGTGGAATTCGTTGCACCTTATGATATTGTATCAATGTGGATGCGTGTAATCTTTGACTTAGTGCTCTTCGTGCTATAAATTCCAATTGCCGAATCTGTTGTGAGATGGACCGACTCTGGACGTTAAAAGACGGTGTATCCTGAATTAAAGCATAGATATCCTTAACTTCTGATGCTGAAAATGTCAATGTTTCTGCTCTATTGGTCCCAAGCCACAAGGAAACTGCTGGGTCAACTATATTTTAAGTTTGTGCAAACATGGTTTGAAAGGGTGCATTGAAATCTGCTGATTTTAAATGTTAGAAAAGATAGTTTCATTATTTTGGATAACAGTGAAAGGATTAAAAGTAGGGATTTTCTTTCTTAATGCCTTTTTACATAAGTACATCTGTGGATCTGATGGTAAAATTATCACTGCTCTTTAAAAAGTGGCGCAGGCTAATTCATGTTTCAGTAAAACTTCTGTGCTTAGTGTTATAAATAAATGCATTTAAAGGCAAAAGGAAAGGAATGAGACTTGCTTTTCATATGTAGAACCATCAAAAGGGTTGGTGATAATTACAACATGCGAATCACTGTTCACGCTGCCTCTGTTATGGGTTCTTCTTTTTGTATTGCATGTAACTTTTCTGTCTTTATTGATGCCTCAGTTGTGTAGGCGAGATTAGTTTCCCTGTGCGGCTCAATGGCTGGTGGGTGGTGGCGATGGCCCCTCCTCAAGAGACGACACAGGAACTGCTAAGGGTAAAGTGACCGGCTCTCAGGCGGGTGGTGGTTGGCGCGCAACCAGACACCAGGTTGTCTCCCCTTGACTGCCGGCACGATCTGCCAACCTGTTTAAGTTTATGTCTCACTGTGTGTAAAACATGCTGCCGTACAAAGTAATTCCACACCAAACTGTAAAACCAATAAAAACAGATTTGCACAAAAAAAAGGGTTGGTGATAATTATTTTAAAAAAAAGAAAATGTGACTATATGAAAAAAGAAATTATTAAAAATAATTGCACTAAATTTGTTTTTCTTTGTAATGTCTAATAATCATACTGTGAAAAATATATAGCTCCTAGCATCAAAGTTTAAATTTGAGAAGTGCTTTACAACAATGGGGGGAGTAAAATGTGAAATTTCACTTTACCCATGTGTACAAAACTCATTTTTTAAGGGTGTACCTTATACATTTCTGATTCCCCATTCCTGGGATATCTAGCAAACACCCTGGGGGTCCCGAATATGCTAAAACATTGTAGGTTATTCATTTTTAAGTGCTCCTACTACCAAAGTCGAATTTTTGCAAAATTTACTTTTTAAAAGCAGTTCTGCCACTCAGAGCAGTTTTCAAACTGATCTCAGGCTTCAGTAATGCACACATGTAAGTACAGAACAAACAGCTGACCTCTATACTGCTAGAAAAGCACACCACACACTGCACACAAATGAAAATAAGTATATAAAAACCAGCTGAAGTTATTATCCTACCTCTAAATTACTGGCGAACAGGAACGGAACAGGACTGCTTTTCAGCTGTCAGTCTCCATAAGTTGCTTTGAATTGGGAAAGCCGCATGGAAAAGCCTTGCACAAAATAGGACAGCTGGTAAGGGTTAGAGGTCGAGTTCTACATTTAGCAGCCTAGCAGGGCTACGGGCAAGGTTTGCTTTGACGCTTCGGCCTCTGAAAAATTCTGAAAGACGAGATGACAGCGCAGGGAGAAAAAGAGAAGCTTTGCTTACTATTTTTGGCAAAAGCAAGTTTTTGTGTAGTCATATGAACAGAAGGAAATATAGTGGTATATGTGGGCCCTGTGTATAAAAATAATGCTTTTAGTTTAAAGATTACTGTGCAAGGGCTACAATAAGGAGGCAATGAAATTCAGTTTGCATTCATGCGCCTTCATGTTACACTAGTACAATTGCTAAAGGAATTGGTAGTTGGTTATTAATGTTTTCTAGCTAGCTCAATGTGCTATTTACCTCCTACAAGTTTGTTTGTGCCCAGCTGCCACAAATAGGGGAGATAGTGTCGATAGAAGGTAAACCTGTTTCAGGTTTTCCTACTGTCAAAATGGGGGAAGGAGGTTAGCTCCTCTGCAAATTAAGGGTAGGCAAATTTATGTTTTCTCTCTCTTTGTCTCACTCTCTTTTGAGCCTGTCTAAGCTGTATGCGAAACGGCCATGAGACATTAAATTGGCTATTCAGTAATACTGTTTTAAAGTTGTTTGCATTAATTAAATGAATAAATAAATATGCTATGTTACTGCCCGTCCTGTCTAATGAAATTATAAAAGGATGAGTAGTCTAGATTGCTGTTCCCTTATTTGACCTTTAAGGGGAAACTATATGTTATTCTCATGCTACATACAGTTTTGCAAGGGCATTGTTAGTCTTTTATGAGTTAGTCTGTGTAATTGAGCTGACAGCCCTTATTAGAGCTGGTAAATAGGGTGTTTTCCTTTGAAAATTATGTTGCTTAGTCCACATCGTGAAAAGTGGAAAGCATAAGGTTTATAATGTCAGGGAATATGCCCATGTGATCCTCAGCAAACATTTTTGAAGGAAAATATTGTTTTATAGGAGTTTTAGATTTTCCTGTTGCACCTATAACATAAGAGCATGGTCCTAAGCGTACAATGTTAGATAGATGAAGTGGTTCTTGGGTGCCTTGCTAATGTATGGGGTGCCCCAAGACTGAGAAGGTATTCTGAGACTATCCTCTCTGTTGATAGATTATTTCTGTGCCGTGTCTAAAGACCTTTTGCTCTGTCCACCAATAGATATTTGCTGCCTTACAACCATTGCCACAGGGGCCCGGACATCAGATCCAGCCTGAGGAGTTAACACCAGTTCAGCTTGAAGCCAAGGTGAAGGGAACCGCAAAAAGAACTGTTGATGGACAGAATGCAGAATAATGTCATACATTCACCCCAGTACAGAGATCTGGGCCTAAATCCACCGTTTGTTTGCTCACCATGCCATTCCAGTTTGGACCCAGCCATATGCAAATCAGTCTTGACCCTGTGACCCATTGGAACAGTCCAGCCCGAACTGCCAGGCCAGGTCCTCCCTGAACTGGAAACAATCATCCTAGGACCGGTTTCGGGGTTTCACCCCTCTTCAGCCAGGATAGCTTGATTCCAGTGGCATGGAGAGCACGGGATTCACGTCTGCACGGTGAGCAAAAGAATGATGGATTTAACCCAGATCTCTTGACTGGGGGTGAATGTTTTGATTTGTTCTGCATTCCGTCCATCAATTGTGTGTCTTTTGCTTTCTCGCCCTAAGTGCACCAGGTATGCCCAGACGTGGGTCCTGGGCTCACTGTGCCACTGGAATCAAGCTATCCTGGCTGAAGAGGGGTGAAACCCCGAAACCGGTCCTAGGATGCTTGTTTCCGGTCCAGGGAGGACCTGGCTTGGCAGTTCGGGCTGGACTGTTCCCATGAGGCACAGGGTCAAGACTGATTTGCATATGGCCAGGTCTAAACTGGGGTAGCATGGTGAGCAAAAGAATGATGGATTTAACCCAGATCTCTTGACTGGGGGTGAATGTTTTGATTTGTTCTGCATTCCGTCCATCAATTGTGTGTCTTTTGCTTTCTCGCCCTAAGTGCACCAGGTAAGCCCAGACGTGGGTCCTGGGCTCACTGTGCCACTTGAATCAAGCTATCCTGGCTGAAGAGGGGTGAAACCCCGAAACCGGTCCTAGGATGCTTGTTTCCTGTCCAGGGAAGACCTGGCTTGGCAGTTCGGGCTGGACTGTTCCCATGAGGCACAGGGTCAAGACTGATTTGCATATGGCCAGGTCTAAACTGGGGTGGCATGGTGAGCAAAAGAATGATGGATTTAACCCAGATCTCTTGACTGGGGGTGAATGTTTTGATTTGTTCTGCATTCCGTCCATCAATTGTGTGTGTTTTGCTTTCTCGCCCTAAGGTGAAGGGAACCAGCACAGGCATTGCTGGCAACTAGGACCTCAGTGAAAGTAGAATGCCAAAAGCACTGGGACGTGAAGTGTGTACCCCTGCCACTGTCTTGGGCGAAAGACAGGGTCACAAATCAGAATGCAGAAATTGTGAAAGCAGTTTTTGGTGCCCAGCTGAGAGAGTCACAGACCGACAAGGATGGCAAGGAGGCTTTTGCTTGAGGTGACCCCCTTTGAAATAAGGGTTGCTCCAAGTACTTCAGCATCACACCCCTGAATCCTGGTTGTGAAGTAAATGAAAGTCTGCACCTTTGTTTCTTGATCAAGAGTGCCTGGGCATACTGGATACAATCTTTGGCCCCAACAAAAGAGCAGTGCGTCAGCAGAGCAATACAGGAGTTAGGGAAGGACTTGAGTTCAGGGTACAGGTGCTGTGTCTTTGGTGCCTGCTAGATTAAAGTGAAGAAAACTGGTGCACTGCCTGAGACACTGGACAGGATAGCTGAGGGCAATTGCCCCGGAAGGTGATTGCCCTATCCTGAAAGAAGAAACTTTTCCCTTGAAACTGGGCCGTAACTATTTTTTTTGAGTTGCTATTTGTGCAGTTCCACCGTTGGATGAACAATAGGAGCCTGCCTGTGAGGCTCAAACGGACACAGGGAGAAGACTTCCCTCTGGCTGGTTGTACAGCGGCTTCAATTTCCCAAGGACTTCTTTTTGTTACCAATGTACCCTTTTGGTCGTCCCATTTTTGAGGAGGAGCAGCCCTTTGCAACTCCTCGTCCTAATTCTCATGGCCCTGTTGGGTCCTCCTGGTCCCCTGGAGCGAGGATTGTTTTTTTAATAATATATCTGACTAATTTAATATTTGCATTAGGAATAATGTTTATTCTGCATGAGAAACGTTCTTCTGAGCAGTTGACAAATGTTACTTTGCCCTCCTCCTAAAGTATATTAAGTGATACTCTAGCCCTCATGAAAAGAACATTGGAAAAGACTATTGAAAATGTTTTTTATTAGATATGTGTTCTCCTGATACCTGTGTGTTAATTATGACCCAATGCTCTGCTCCCTTTGTAATCCTGCTTATACCATATATATGCCCGCTTAACAATATTTAGAATGAGAAATGCTCACCTAGCAATGGATTAGAATATTGATGAATTTATGAGAATAAATGTGCAAAATATTTTCTATGTTCCTTCTTGGCGGCCCGCGGACCTTGCAGACATCATAACGGTGTTTTTTTTTTTTTTAACAGTGTCAGCAAACAGACTCTGCTCTGTGGGGGCCGGGCGATTCAAGCGATAGTCCGAGTGGAGCTGCTGGGGCGCTAAGAGGTGAAATACAACAAAGCCTTGTTATCATGCAAATGGTCTCTTAAAGACCTGTGAAGTACTCGGGTGGGGCTGTGTGTGTGCCCTGGAAGGGAAGCTGCCTCAGCTGCCACACACGCGGGGGGGGGGAGAGGTGACAAAGAATGACAAGAGAACAGCAGGGTGTGAGTGTCTGGTAAGGGGACAGAGGGTGACAGAGGGCAGTAGGGAGAGACAGAAACAGACAGAGACAGATAGAGATAGAGACTAACAGAGACAGGGACAGACAGAGACAGATAGTCAGAGACAGGGACAGACAGATAGAGGCAGAGACAGACAGAGAGGCAAAGAGACAGAGAGAGAGGGAGACAGAGAGAGAGAGGGAGGGAGACGGGGAGAGAGAGGGAGACGGGGAGAGGGAGGGAGACGGGGAGGGAGGGAGACGGGGAGAGGGAGGGAGTCTGAGAGGGAGGGAGACAGAGGGAGGGAGACTGAGACTGAGAGGGAGGGAGACTGAGAGGGAGGGAGACTGAGAGGGAGGGAGACGGGGAGAGGGAGGGAGACGGAGAGGGAGGGAGAGAGGGGAATAGGGGGAGAGGGGGAGGGAGGGAGGGAGACGGAGAGGGAGGGAGACGGAGAGGGAGAGAGAGGGAGGGAGAGAGAGAGGGAGGGAGACAGGGAGGGAGGGAGACAGAGGGGGAGACAGAGAGGGGGAGACAGAGGGGGGAGACAGAGAGGGGGAGACAGAGGGAGACGGAGAGGGAGGGAGAGGGAGAGAGGGAGGGAGAGAGAGGGAGGGAGACAGGGAGGGAGGGAGACAGAGGGGGGAGGGAGACAGAGGGTGAGACAGAGAGGGGGAGACAGAGGGAGACAGAGAGGGAGGGAGACGGACAGGGAGGGAGAGAGACAGAGAGGGAGGGAGAGAGACAGAGAGGGAGGGAGAGAGAGAGAGGGAGGGAGACGGAGGAGGGAGGAAGACGGAGGAGGGAGGGAGATGGAGGAGGGAGGGAGATGGAGGAGGGAGGGAGATGGAGGGAGAGGGAGGGAGACGGAGGGAGAGGGAGGGAGACAGAGGGAGAGAGAGGGAGACGGGGAGGGAGACGGAGGACGGAGGGAGACGGAGTAGGGAGGGAGACGGAGGAGGGAGGGAGGGAGATAGAGAGAGGGAGAGAGAGAGATATGTGTATGCCGGGTCCGGTGGCTCAGTGGACGAAGGCGTCCGCTGCAGGGACCTGTGTTCTACCTCATGGTCACAGTTTTGTTTTGTTGCTCTAGCCCCGCCCCCTCCCCAATGACCCCGCCCCCAGGGTGCGACCCTCGACCACAAACCACACTGTAAATTTGGCCCCCAAGAGAAAGTTTGTGAGTACCCCTGTTCTAGATTATAGGGATGTCTTTAGCTCATGCTAAAAGGACCATCTGTTAAAGATTGCAGGAATTGCTGTTAGCATGGGCTAAAAGCCATTTTGTTCCTGGCAGCCATTTTAGTTAGCCATTTGCTTTCTCCCTCTTCCAGAGCCTTGCACATGCTCAGAAAGACCTATAGCTGCCAGAATGCACCTGCCTTAGACTGTAACTGTCAGGCTGTTCTAACTGATGTCAGCAACTCATTATTCCTCCTACTTGTTGACTGTGCATTTTCTGTATGACCATCTATGTGTGTAACTCTTCTCATGTGTACTTGTACCGCCTCCTTTTGAGCCCCTGTGTGGGTATATAAGGCC
Source organism: Triturus cristatus (assembly GCF_964204655.1). Lineage (NCBI taxonomy): Eukaryota > Metazoa > Chordata > Amphibia > Caudata > Salamandridae > Triturus > Triturus cristatus. The sequence continues at coordinate 1,719,154,486 of NC_140590.1, forward strand.
CCTCTTCTCTGTACTCCTTAGACTGTCTCCTACAGTGGCCTGGGGGTACTGTATGATGCAGTCTCCCTCATGTGAGGTTAATAAATGCATTATTTTTATATTACAGCTTCCGTGCCAATCTCTTCTTTGTTGGTTTAAAGGACCAGGTGTATCACTGAACCCCTAAGAAGGTTCCTATTTCTTCAAGATAATCGAAATCAAAATCATTGGAAATGCAATTGATGAATAGAAAAATAGTGCAAGTAAAATTAAAGCGGGCAACTGCTGTACAAGAAAAACACTTTACAAATAATAACTGTGACAGCTTTGTTTCAAACATTCCGTCACCAAATATGGAGGGACTGGCAATAAAAAGGTGAACTGTTTATAGCGATGCATGAGAGGGAGGGATAGAGAAATTATTGGATGTGAGTGCTCGTTACCAGCAGCAGCAGGGCAATCCAGAAAAGTCATTTTGGTCACTCCAGGATGTCTTGTAATTCCCGTTTGGAAGTCTCAAAAGAGGCTGCAGCGTGGGCCCAAGAGCAGTAAAGTCGTGGGGGCTGGGGTAACCCGCTGCAAAAATCACATACAGAAGGCTTGTGCATTTACACAAGTCGATCGTCACTTGGTGAACAGTAACTGGTGAGGCGGCTTCAGGGCGTCATAGTTACATGAAGCATGCCTTTTGCCTGCAATAAATGAGCAAATGAGAGCTGGAAAGGAATTTGCTTGACAAGCCCCACCCTTCAGCTGGCATTGTTGAGGGGGAGGGGGTAGGGGGAGGACGGCTTGGAAGAACAAGCGCGCATGCCTCACGCTAAAAGTTTAAAAAAAAAAACAAGAGAAAGTACTCTAGGAAAGCGTGAAGCATAGAAGAGTTGGCAATCGTGGGTCTGTTGAAAAGGGAAGGCGAAATACCTGGGAAGATAAATCTACAGTGGAGGGAAAGACAGGAGAGAATGGCAGTTGAGCTCTAAGAACAAGCCTGGGAGTTGTGTGCGAGCGCTAAAAGGAAATTTTAAAAAGCACATGAGTGGTGCGTGCGCGGCGGCAAAAGTGAAAGCAGCTGCAGCGTCCCATGAGTGTAAGGGTGCCCGTGACCATGACGAGAGAGGTAAGCCAGATGGCGCCTGGGCGCGTAACTGCACGCTTTAGACCACACAAAAAGCGTGTGGTCGGATTTTTAAAGCCCACTTACTAAAAGTCTCGCCAGTGCAGCGCATGCGCTGGCTCAGGCGAGACCTAAAAAACTAGACGCAAAAAGTTGAGGTGATCATGCATAAAGGGCTTTTCCTCACAGACAGCAAATGTAAATTGGCCTCCAGGAATGTCAAGGAGAGAAAAGGTAACTTTTAAAAAGTTACTTTTCCTCAATATCTATTAAAAATCCGACTTTACCGTTGGAAAGGATTTTTAAATAACTATAAAATAGATGTGGAATTATTTTTGTAGCTAGTCCCGTTCCTGAGATTAAGATAAAGGATTTTAATATGTACTTTAGTTTTCTGCATAGGACAGCTAGGCCTGCCACAGTGAAAAAATGATTTTGGGTGCCAGTCACTGTAAAGACATGTTAACACTAAATGTCTACATGTCCTAATTTGAAATATCATGCACCCTGCCTTGTGGGTTACAATGCCTACATCCCAATGACTTATTAATATTTGACAGGGAGTATTTGGCCTGGTTTTGAATTTCTTTTTATTTTGACAGGTCGAATCGCGGTATTTAAACTGCCAGAGTCAGGCTAAAGTGGTAGGGATGAAGCCATGTTTTACACTGTCATCGTAGTAGATAAAATAATAGTGCTGCAGTCTACTTGTCACATTTAACTTAAAGGTGCTGGTTACATTGTCTACCATAAACTAGGGACGTATATGTAAGGTAAATATACCAATTAGAAATATCTCAATTCGATTATCTTCAAAGGGGGAGCACGGGCATTTTACTACTGACAAGCAGGGTTAAAGTGGACAGAGTTCTAAAGCCAGCAAAAATATAGGGTCCCGCAAAAGGAGAGAAAAATATGGGGTAACCACACAGAAAAAGGGTTTACTACAGCTGTGAACAAGAGGACTGAAAAGAATGTTTAGATCGAAGATTTCATAGTACTGCAATCAGTCTCGGAATATTTCTTGTTTTCCAGGGCCGGAAAGTCAGGTAACAACTCGAATATGATGTCAAGTTAAAGTTTCTCGTTTCAGCTCACAATAAAGCCATGCATTAGTAAAATATAATATTTACATATTACAGAATACCTGAACACATACACTTCCTAAAATGTACATGCTCCATGCTAAACAACATTATAAAAACATTCCCATCAGCATATTCCCTTATTCTAGCATGTCTCATTTCTATTTTATTTTCTGGATGCAAGATGCAGCCTACATCGGTTGAGCACCTCAATGGGCTTACACTTAGTCCACGTGACTTTCTTTGATGACAGAAGTCTGTTTCAAAGGTTTTAGTATGTTTCACGTCGTCATCTACAACACTGGTAAAGTGTAGATTTGTTGGGTAGGCACACAACAAATAAAAACATAGATAAATTAGCTCAAAAGTACCTCTCCAGTACAGAAGAAACTGTGACGTAAAGTGGTATCTAGGTATATACGAGTAATGAAATTATTGCACTATGGTCCCTGAGTATGAAAAAGGAGAAACCGGGCGCGAAATGGTATAGTATCCATGAAAAGGGCAAATGTAAGTGCTATGAATTGGTTTTATCTATGGCTGCTGAGAGCTTGTGAGTATCAAGAGCTTCATCTATGCAAAAACAACTAAAGTGCATACGTGCAGGCCGCAGACTTAGATATGAAAAAAAATGCTTTTGTTAAGGGAGAAGGTAAGAATGCTATCTATAGTTATCATCTAGGGCGGCTAGTAAACTTTTAAAAATGTTGGCGCTCCTTGAAGACTTTATTAGTGCCAAACAGTTCGAGCGTGTTCGTGCAGTGCACAGCCTTTGAGTAAAATGTATCAATACAAGAGGTAGACCTATACAGCCTTAAGCTGCTATAAGTGCTGCACTGCCGCTCATGTGTAGTAGCACCTATATAGACTCAGGTCATCCCCCTAATCCTCCCATCGGGTGAAAGTGCATGTGCAGTGCGGACCAAGAACAAACATGTGTTCCAAACACCATACAGGAAGGCTTTACCAAAACAATAGCAACTAAAAGGTGTCAATAAAGGGGCGGAGCCTAAGATAAAGGTAGCAGAGCAGTGAGGTGTGTCGTTGTTCCGGAACCTTTGCCCATGCAGCAATACCTGAGAAGAATACCTGTAGATGGCAGCCTAGGACATGATGTAGGAGTGCCAACCGTGGTCCTAAACATCCCTACACAGCCATCTCACTGAGGATGCTAAGTGACCCCTCGTGTAAACACTGAACGCTAGATAAAACATTATCAGCCTGATGCCCCGAGCTGGAAGGACGCATGGATGAACTCCCTCAATTCTCTGTCTTACTGGGGTTGCAACGCCAATAGCCCTGTGTTCTAGACGGTCTTCATACCTTCCAAGCAGCAACTATAGGGGCATATTTACAAGCTGGCGATAAAAAATTATCGCCGATCTTGCGGCCGTTTTCGGCCGAAAAGCGGCGATAATTTTATTGCCTAATTAGCAAGACCACGCTAATGCGTGAAACCTTGCTTTAGCGTCAGGATTCCTAACGCCCAGCTTTGCATCTCTAATGAGATGCAAAGTGGGCGTTCCTGACCTAACATGACAGGAGAAATGTCGCTAAGCGACATTTCTCCTATCATCAAGCCCCACGCTATGAAGCATAGCAGCAGGAAAAGTAGCGATAGCATCTGTTATCGCTACTTTCCTTACGTCTGCTTCAGGACTGACTTAGCCATGATATTCTATGGAAGGTGGATATCATGGCTAAGTATGTGAGGCCCTATCAGCAAGCTAACGCCACACTACGTGAGATTTTCGCTGGGTTTCCAGCGATAATCTCACGTTAGGCAGTTAGCGTGAGGATTTTTATCGCTGAGGAGATAAGCGTTGCTAATAGCACGCTATCTCAGCGATAAAAATCCACGTTACCTGGTGATAATTATCCTCACGCTAAGAGCGCTGAGCGATAATTATCGCCGGCTGTTGCTGATATGCCCCATAGTATGATGCTACAGCCTGCTATATTTCCTGCTGGTCGGTCCAATCTATAACAGAGTGAGAGGGCATCCTTGCAGTTCCTCGAGCGGTATTTTAAAAACAAGGGGCGGAGGTAACACCGTCGGAGGTCTACTGTCTTAACAGAGTAGCGTGAAATGCCTCAGAGTTTCTTGGTTGCCCAGGGGGCAGTCACACAAGCCAGCACTCTTACCTTAAGGATTTCTTGAAGGACTGAGCCTGTAGTGTGCCTAACCTGAATCTGAGGTATAAAGCCCTTTTCTCCAGTGGTGAAATCAGGTCAAAGAAAGGTAATCAACGAGGTTCAGCTTTCATGTCCAGATATTTAGATAATAGGGCGCTTTTTGTAGCCTTGTGCTTTAGCCACAAAAAAGCCCAATATATCCTTTTCGCCATTGGTAAAGTGGCTTTGGTCATGTTTTCTGGGTGGTGCCATAAATCTGGACAATCTATTCATTTTAGCATGTACTCCATGTGCCGAACCAAGGCAGACTTCTACATTTCCAGTAGGATGTCCCTTAAACTCATCTGCAAGAGCAGGGGTGGTCCATATTTGTATCCAGTAGCTTACCGGGTGGAAAGTGGTTAATTCGGCTACAGAAGTCGTTCCAGATTGAACTCAGAGGATTACCACTGGAGTCCCTGGGCCGAAATACAACAATTGTCTTAGGAAAGAGCTTTCCACTTTTTGTAAAGCCTGTACATTTACATAACCCAAATTGCGGCACCACAAGAACTTGCGGCCACCGCTTTATTTTTGTATGCTGTCAATGCAGGCTCTATTACACAATTTTTACATTTGCTTGCAAATCACTAGCCTGTTGGGACAGAACCGCTTTTGACTTGGTTACTTGGGCGCCCCAGTTAAGCTTATCGTCAATTTGATTACCCATGTAATCAAAGATTTTGACCCGCTCTATTGGATTTCCATGACTATAGCATTTGCAGGGGGGTTGTGGGGGACCCCAGGCATGGTCCTCCTCCATTTTGCTTATTGGTCCTTCGGGGCTGGGTGAAGGCTGGTGTTCAAGTCCCTACATAGTATTATCATTCTCGCCTGCTGATGAAGAAATGGGTGGGTGGTGGCACTTTCCTGCCTTGTGTTCGAAAGCAATGTTTCCTATTATTTTAGCAGCATTGAAGTGTCATTCTTCCCACAAGGTGGTAAATTAATATAATGATAAGATCTATTACTCCATTGCATTTTTCAAGTTTCAAGTTTGGATGGCACTGCTTATGGGGAAGAATGATAGTTTAGTATTAGGAGTAAATGAGGCTTTAACCCAAATGTGAAGGCCACCCTATGCCCTAGATCTTGGCTGACTTGAAGCACGTTTATAGAAAGAAATGAGCCCCTCTAGGTCTGTGTTCTCTAATGCCCACGTTTCTTGCAGGCAGCAGATATCCTGCAGCTTCAATACGCTGCCCAATCTTTACCCTCCAGCTTCTTGCTTGTTGCATCATTGTTCCAGCTTGTTTTCTGCATCTGATTGAGAGCTGGCTGGGGGATTGCTGCATTCCCTATAAATAACAGCTTGGTCGCCCAACAGTGCCATTGGGATACCAGACAAAATATGGTTGCAAGTAGGTGGGACTGAAAGCTGGTTGCTGGCTGCCCACCTGCTTGGAATTGTGAATTCCATGGCATGGCGCGGTTTGTTGCTACATAGAACTTCAGCTTCTTAAGATTGGTTTTTGATGGAAGAGGATAGGATGGGCCACATGCTCTGTTTAGAATTGGATGGTAATCTACCCTTTCTTTAAAATGTGGATTATGATCCCTTTCAGAGCTTACCTCAAACATGGGTGGGTATGGTTCAACAGGCAACTTCTCAACTATTAAATCCCAGGTTGACAAATCTTTCACATGCTTAATTATATGGTCTGTGCGGTGTAATTACTTAAGAGCATTAGCATCTGCAGGCCCCCTCATGGGATAAGCTTAAGCTTAGCAGATCGTTAGAAGTTATTCAGGCTGAACCTGGTAATGAGTTAGCCTGTTTGAGAATATTGCTCCGGTTTAGCATACCATGATTCCCCCCGTGAACTCTATCCATGGGCAAATCCTGTTGCCATCATTGGTAGAGACCCATATGGCCCTTCCCCGAGAACATTTTCTGGCACTGTTCCTTCCAAGGCTCCACCCTGGAGCCCTGGTGGGGTTGTCTTCTTAAGCTGGCAGCGACACACTTGGGGGATGGAATTCAGCTTGCTTTTGGTGAGATGCATGCAGCTTTATCATAAGTGCAACCGGTGAGGAGGGCTCCCTTGCCTTCACTAGTCTTCAGGCTGGTTGCCTGGATGGGTCTCTGGTCAGTGGGTAATCTATTGATATGTGTATATATCTTGCACTGGTTATCACATAAAAGGCTGGTGTAGGTAGGGGAAAAGTGCGGAAAGTGGTGGGTTGCTAGGCTGCGGAAACTGCGTGCTGTTTAGTTGGGTTTTGAGTATGTTGACATCTTTCCCCTCCAAAGCCTCAGCAGACGAGATCAATGTAGGGTTCCGTGCACTTGACGATAGTTTGGGGGATTCGGGGGACGTCGTACTGGTAAGGGAGATTCGGGGGGGGGGAGTCCATGTGCGCTGGTGGCCTCTCCACGTGCCTTGTTCCACACCTTTTCCTCAGTTTTTATTCTGCCTGTTAAATTTTGGGCTTGGTGTTACTGGGAGCAGGAATCTTCTAATCTGCCTACCACACCTTCCTTGAGAGCTGTCTTGCAGTCCTCTATTGTTGAGGCTGGGGTGTGTGGAATCTCACACAGCTTATTCATCATGGGAGAACAGGAGCACACCTCTCATGGTGTAGCTAGCTGTGCAAGCATGCTCTTCACAGCTTCCTCAAAGCCAGCCATTCTTTGGTCCATTCTGGTAATTGCATTCACGGCGCTTAGGGGTTTCCTTAGTGCCTGGGTTTCCTGATCCATTTAAAATGACTGTGAGGTCAGTGTAATAGCTGTTGAATCTAGTGTCCTACACATGGCTTTCATGAGACTTAGGGCAGGCTGGGCAGGTGGTGTCTTATATTTCTTCGATCACCCTTTGCTGGTGAGGTTGGAGTCCACAGTAGGTAATTTCCCACATAACTATTTGTCTGTTGACCCACTTTGGGCTATACATCTGCATCGTTGTTACTTCTCATGTTGATCAGATCCTCATCGTCTATGGGAAATTAATCCAATGCCAATTTGGAATCTATTAACGATCAGGAATCCGGTATAGGCCTGGGACTGTATGCACTCCTCAAGCGCCAGGCTGCAAGAGGCATGGACCCCTTTATCTTCATTAGTTGACCAGTTCAATGGGCTACTTGAGACACAGGAAAACACCTTGGGAGGTGAGGGTACGATCATTGGGGTCTGGTGCACGCTGCCCATACCAAGTGGCTATTTAATTTTTGGGGATCTGTTGCGCACTGCGCTTCATAGGGTGTATGCCTTCCCTTGTGTCTTGTAGCATCCAGCTCCACATCGGCTACTTGAGTGAGCTTAGGAGCTCGTGCTATTCGATTCTGGTCTGTTGTTAGTTTCTGCACTGCGCCGTTGGAATGTTGGAGGCCATCAGTTTAAGCTATGTGGATATGGAAGTCAAGCCAGATAGACCAGATAATTGTGGGGGCTGCTGTTGCAGTTCTACCAGTGGGGACACAACAGGGGAAATACCAACCAAATCTTTCTACAAAAGGGACCCAAAATAATTTGTAATGGTTTGGCCATTATTTGCTTGATTTTTCTGGGTAATGCTGGACCCTTGGGGACCGGTTTTTCTCCGCTTTGACATGCACTCAATGATACTGGCATATGATTTATTTGCTGCAGCTCTATCCACTGTGCCTTAATTAAGGCCTAGTTTAAGGCCTATTAGGGGAACTTCCCCGCTCAGTTGATCATCCATTTATATTTCTGCATCATATTCGCCTCCCGAGTTCATCCTTAGTTTGGCAGCGTTTGCTTTATCCTTTATCTAACACATAAACATAATGCAGTCTCTGCTGTGCCCTGTGCTGTGCTGTGGGGGTGTATTGTAGTATCTTCAGTGAGCCCCACCTCCCCTTCTCTGGTACTTTACTTGTGCGATGATTCCAAGGAAGGGGCACAAGCACGCTAGAAGTCCCTGCCAAAAGGTTCTCCTGGAATTGGCCTGACGAGGCCTTTGCAGCTGCAATAAGGAGAGGAAGTGGGCTGAGTTGAGGCTGTAGGGCTGCAAACTGGAGTTATTTCTTGCAGCAGTAAGAGGCATAAACCCCAGCGCTGCCACTTGGTGGTTGATGGCTGGTGGTACCCAATGGCCCGGGTCTCAAAATAGCCGCCTTAGCGGAAGCGAACCCTCAGTGAACCTTCAAACAAGCAGACAAGCAACAACAAGCATAGGGGTGGGCCCACAGCTTGCAGGCTGCACCGACCTAATGTCTGCTGCCTCCATGTGCCTCGGGTGCACCCCCTTGCAGTGCCTATACACTTACTTGCTTGTTGCTGCAGTTCCAGATGCCCCAGTGGCCATGTCCTCCTTAAGCGAGCCGCTAGGAGGTCGCGCGGTGCAAGGAATAGCACAGGTTGCAGGTCACGGGTTAAGCCTAGGCCATTGGTGGTTACTGGTTGGAGGTAGAAGGCTACTGGCTGCCGGCTCTCTGAGGCCCAATACAGATGCGAACGCCCAAGATCTTCGTATACCTCCTGCCCTGTTGTTCCAGCCACACCCGTGCTCCCAGTAGCGTAACGTCTTCTCTACATCAACTCAGCAGTTCCAGAATATTAGGTCAAGACATTTTCCATGAACTTATAATTAGTGTTTTGGTAACCAAGTAAAACTTTGGATTCATTTGTGCAATGATTCATCTGCGCGAATGTTCACATCACCTAAAAGTATTGCATGCTTAAAAGATAGAGGAGCTATACAAACCAGCTTGAGCAGTTTGCTAAGGAATAAACTAAGATGCTTCTGTGGTGGTGACACATTAGTGCACAAACAAAGAAACAGAGCTGAGGGTGCATTTGAAGAGTAACTATGCAAATAAACCCAGAGAAAGGCCCTGAATCCCACTGCATTATACCCACCTTCTCTGCCCTCTGGGCTTTTTGTGATCAGAATGGTGTAGGCATCAGGTAGAAGGTCGGCAACATGAGGTGATAAAGAATTTTAAACCAGGTTTTAGTGATGCCCAGAAGATGTGGGGATGCCTGTATCATGCAGGAAGAAATCATTTACACTGCAGATCTGGCATTAGTTAGGATGGCTACAAGGTTGTTGGATGGAAGGTGTGTTTGCAAAACTAGTGAAGATGGTACAAGACCTGCAGGGCTTGATGCAGGAGATTTATTTATTTATTTGAGTTTAATATAGCGCAAACTTGACCCGAGGGCATCAGAGGGCGTTACATAGATTACATATACATTGTTTACAGGAGGTATAGCAAAAGTGGGGAGAAGGGAGCCATACAATATAAGGCTTTACATGGATTACATAAACATCGTTCACATGAGGTGTCAAAAAATGGGAAGAAAAGGACATACATTATATGGTAAGCAGGAGGTGTTTATACGAGAGGGATACTAGTGGGAGAAGTATATTAATACAGTATATGGTAGGGTTGGAGTACATAGAGGGGGGGATAGAGGTGAACAGTGAATTTGTTGGATGCAGTATTTGGTAAATCAAACACAGTCATTTAGGCGGATGAGTTTACGAATCTGTTGAGAAGAGACACATTTTTCCCGAAGGGAAGGTAGGATTGGATGGTCCGAGGTTCCTGAGGAAGGGCATTCCAAATTCTAAGGGCGTTCCCTGGGAAGGATCGGGTGAGAGGTTTGGATGTCTTGAATTTGGGAGGGATGACGAGAAGAATGTTGGAGCTTCATTGAGGTCTTTTTTAGCTTACTTTTGTGAGTTTGTTTGCAAAGTAGGTTGGTTTTCCAGATTAGAGTGCTTTGTGTGTTAGGCAAGTAGATTTGAATATACGTATCGCTTCAGTTGGTAGCCGGTTGAGTTTCTTGAGAGTGGGAGTGATGTGGTTGAAACATCTCCCTTTAGAGAGCAATCAAGCTGCTGCGTTGAGTGTGGACTTAATTGGCAGAAGATGGATTTTTGGGGTGCCAGTGAGCTTTGCATTGCAGTGGTTCAGCTTGGAGAGGACAAAGGATTGGATTATGGGCTTCGCAGGGGATTAATCGTTTGAATTTTTATGTGTTTTAGTGTGTAGAAGGCATGTTTTGCTGAGGTGTTGATATGCTCTTTCAAGTTCAGACTTTTGTCAAGAATAATCCTGAGAGAATTGACAGAGTTGGATATAGATAATTTACTGTTAAGTGAAGTTTAACTGTTGAGCCAGTTGTGGATGGGTTAGGGATTTTTTGGGGTCTGGATGAGGAGGAGTTTGGTTTTATGGGGTTCATTTTAGGTGGTTGTGTTTAGCCAGGTGTTTATCAAGGAGAGAGTATTGTTGAGGGTAAGGAATACTTTAAATGAAGTGACTTTGATATAGATTTTGGTGTCATCTGCATACAGAAGGTAGGCAATCCTGACTTGTATCAAGAACAGTGTGAGGGGTTCCATGTAGAGGTTGAAGAGGGCAGGGTAAAGAATAGAACCTTGGGGGACTCTGGTTGACTAATGTTGCTGTCAATGTGGACATGCCTAGTTTGATTACGTTGGATCTTTCATTCAGGTAGGATAAGAACCATTGTAGGACGGTACCGCTGATGCCAGCCCATTGAGAGAGGGTTTTAAGAAGAATTTTGTGGTTGATGGTATCAAAGGCCACTGAGAGGTCCAGGAGGATTAGGAGAGAGGCATCTCTCTTGTCGAGGCATCTATGTAGGTCATCAGTGATGTTCAGGATTGCACTCTCTGTACCACAACCTTTTCTAAATACGGATTGAAATATGTTGTGTATGTTGAATTTCTCAATGTGATTGTTTAATTGGGAGAGGAGAAATTTTTCATTGTTTTAGCAAGTAGGGGCAGGTTGGTAATGGGTCTGTAATTATCAAGGTCATTGGGGTCAGCATCAGACTTCTTGATGAGGGGGGGTAAGTTGGTCAAGTTTGAGAAAAGCTGGCATGAAGTCGCTGGATAGGGAGGAGTTGATGATATTAGTGAGAGAGGTTGGAGGTCTGCTTCATGGATGATAGTATTTCACTGACTTCCTTTTCAGATATATAGTCAAATTCAGACCATGTTGCGTTGTTTTTGGATGAAGGTGATTGAAGATGGAGTTCTGGTATTCAGAGAGGATGGAGCTGTAAAGGTTGTTATCTGTTGGTGGGGGGTGGGGTTTTTAGTGGGAGGAGAAGAGGGGAAAGGGACCATCGAGAGTTCAATGTTTGTTATTTTGTCTGAAGAGAATTTTGCGAATTCTTAACAGATTTTGGTGGAGACTTCTATAGGATGTTGCGGAATGGAAGAGGTTTGGTTTTTAATGACCTTGAAGAAGTCTTTAGGATGATTTCTGGTATGGTCCACTTGGGTTCTAAAAAAGGCAGATTTTTCTCTGAAGATATGTTTTTTATATTTTAGGTGTTCTGTTTGGAGGCGAGAGAAAGGGGCTAGAGGGTTGATTTCTCCATTTTCTTTACGTCAGTCTGAGTTGTTGCCTCTCGTTGTTAAGATGTGTGTTGAACCATGATCTGGTGGGGCCACTTCTTGATTTTTCGTGTTTTAAGGGGACGATAGTGTCAAGAAGTTCCGTCATTAGGTCTCGCCTACGCAGCGCGCATGCGCTGCATAGGCAAAAAGACCTTTAGCAATCGCTTCGACTTCTCAGCCGAAAACGTGCACGCGTTCCATTGCCTTCAATGGCAACGCGTGCACATGTGGCGATTGCCTTGTGGGAGTGAGCTTGACACCATATTGTGGAAATTTAGCTTGTAACTGAACATTATCTGCGCCATCTTGCCTCTCCCCAGCGCCACGCACAGCGAACGCACGGCCGCCATTTTAGGCACCCCACTCTCTCCCCCGCTCATTGTCAATCGCCAGCGCGTTCCCCTGGCGCTGCAAGCATCCCCCGCGCGCCGGCCACCCCCGCTCTCTCATACACGGGCCATAAACCCTCTCCTTCTGCGCGACCCTGCCATGGAACCACATCCTACGCCTGACCGACATCCCATACATGGTCATGCATCTCTTTTGATAACCCCCTTCCTCTGCGCCCCATTGTCCGAATCGATCCCAGGCCATCACCTAGCCCTGCCGATGCAGTTTATTGCCTCTACTGTAAGGGATTACAGTAGATCAAAGCCCCTACCCCCTGAGACCCGGCCGGTCGCACACACCCCCGGGAATTGGCGGAATGTCCAGCTGTGTGATAGCCATCTCCTACTGTGGATGGGGTGGGGACTTCCACTGTAGATATGTGTGGGAACGAGCTCGAAGTGGGGATTCCGAGGATGTTCTTTCATGTTCCAAGACAATCTCAAGAATGTGCCATGTATGATAACCCTGCAATAAAGTCATAAACCTGTGTATAAGAGGCCAGGCCTCAGAGATGAAGTTAGAGCACCTCGTGACGATACCTTGCTGTCTGATCAGATGTGTTCTGCTCCGACGGAATAAAAACTTTGTTTCCTGCCTTCCAGTCTCCGGCGCCTGCCTCTTTCATTGGTAAATTATCGAATGGTATGAGAGGCGATTACCGCCGGGCAATACTTGAAGGGTTATCGACTGAAACTGCCGCTACCATTTAACAATTGGCGTCCCAAGCGTGGGGCCCATCAGCGACACGTGGATCCAGTGGGAGAGGTCCTGACGACAGAGTGAACAACTGCAACGATCGGGAGAGCTCCTGCCCGATAGACCCTCGTCTGGCAGCCGATCATCCGAACTTCACTGGTTCCGAGCAGACCTCTCTCGAGTGATCTACGGTCCTGACTGGGAACCATCAGGAGTGCCGCGGCAAATACGGAGAGTAGAGGACGATCGGGCGCTGGAGGCGGAAGACGAGAAACTGTCCACGCGGTCCGGGTAAGGTCGTGAAACACGACAAATTGCGAAATAATTGATTGATTGTTTGAAATTTTGAAATACTAGTATTGCTCATTGATTGTTCTCTTTGAGATATTCGCTGTCTACAAACGGGGAGGAGTAGAAATACTCTCTCTCTCTCCCTTTGCAGATAGTGAAGGGTAGGTAACGCAGACTTTTGTCCCCGTTGTAACCCGTCGTGCCTATCTTTATCTCCCCACTGATTGATTGTCCGAACATTGATTGTTTTGAAGAATAGTGCTCTTTGAGATATTCTCTGTTTGCAAATAACGTAGAATAGAAATATTCTGTCTAGTCTTTGCAAATAGTGAAGGGTAGGTAACGCAGACTTTTGTCCCCGTTGTAACCCGTCGTGCCTATCTTTATCTCCCCATTGATTGATTGATTGATTGTCCGAACACTAGTTGTTCGATATTGGTTCTTTGGAGGTATTCTCTGCTTACAAATAACGAGGAATAGAGATATTCTGTCTAGTCTTTGCAAGCAGTGAAAAGATAGGTAGTGCTGACTTTTGTCCCCGTTGAAACCCGTCATGCCTATCTTCTCCCCACTGATTGGTAGTTGGTTCTGCCCGGACCGCTTATTAGAGGTGAACCATCCGGCTCCTCTGGAAGGCACCCCTAATAAGGACATGCTCACTAAAATACGAACTAATCGCCGTAGTTTATAGCAAGCTATGGCATAAAATATACAAAGGGGGACCCCGAGAGTCAGTGGCCACTGGTAGGATCCTTTTTGACCCTACAAAACTAAAGAAACGCTAGGAAATAGCCCTTTGTGGGATATATGGAACTAGGGGAAGGAACCAAGCTCACGGTCAAGACGGCCACGAGGTAGCCCGGCTCCATCGCTCTCGCTGCCTAAACATGTCTGCCCTACCACCCACCCCGCCCAGTAGACACAACCGGAAGTCTGTTGATACCCACCATCAACGTCACCGAACTTGACTAGGATCACGTGCAATTGGACAATGCCATTTTCCGATTACACTAACTAGATTACAAATATGTACAACACTCCAACAAAGTAGTATGGTTAAACATTTTAATAACTTATAGGTATAACAACATTCCGACAAGATGAACAGGTTAAAACACGTTTTAAACAACTATTTACATGACAGTCTGCTGCGAACTGCATCCCAAAGCATTTACGTCCACGTGACACCGTCCTCGCCTCTCCTTCCTCGAAGTTGCAACATTGGCCTGTTTTGGGCGGTCCTTTTAGTCGGCTTTGGGCTATAAAAGCCATGCAAAATCCATCGACATCAGTGGCGGACGACTGTGCGAATAGGCCGGAGGCTACACGAAGCGCCAAGACTCTGGCAGCGCCAAGGCGGAGTCTGCCACGCCGTGCGGATCTTCCCATTCTCTTCTTCTTCCTTCAATAGCGAAGGGTGCCCTGGCGGGGGGAAGCGACGCGGACGGGCTTCCCCCGCCTCCCCAGGTGGAGGCTCACCAGCAGATGAGGGCACCCCAACCATTTTACTCGCCGGCCAGCTGAGTTGCACCCTGCCATTTTTACTCGCCGGCCGGCTGAGTTGCACCCTGCCACTTCATTCGCCGTCCGGCTGAGTTGGCGCCCCTGCACTCGACCGCCGGACAACCACCCAAGCACGGGTTCACCAGGATTGCCACTAGCGCCCGACGCGAGGAGTGGGCCCCCGCAGCCGAGTAATCGGGGACCCGCCCCGGTGGCGATACCATCCGAACTGCTGCTGTTGCTACTACTGGACCCGCCCCGGTGGCGATACCATCCGAACTGCTGCTGTTGCTGCTACTGGACCCACCCCGGTGGCTGTACCGAAGAGCTGCTGCTGCCTTTGGACTCCGGCGGTCGGTTCTTCGGATCCAGGCCTAGCCCACCGTGAGACGGTTCTGGACTCGAAAGCTTGTCTGCTTGGGCGTGGGCCCCACCCTTGACAAAACGCCCCCTCAGCTTTGCAGATTCTGCGGGAGTCATTGTCACTCGACTCCCGGGGACTTCCGGTAAGGACAAACCGCCGCCATTGTTCTTTGCCCCGGGCGGCAGCCACCTTGCCTCCGCTTGGTGCAGTGAGAAAGACTGATTCAAGACGTCGGCGGAAGAACCCGCCTGCTGCCCCGCCCCAAGAACGGACCACGGCATTGCTACAAGATCGCGGTGACGCCATGCTGACGCAAGCTGACGCTAACGAAAGTTCTCGAACTACCGAAAGGAATTCTGGTCCAACAGCTAATTCATGGAAAGACTTAGACTGTACACTGGCCCGACCTCGCCCCAAAATGGCGCCGATGTAGGAGAGGCCTACAACTCCTTGTGGCGTTCCAGTCACGTGGCATTTGTGTTAAAAAGAGATATGTATGCGATGCTTCCACACATGATGGTCGGGGGGGGATCGGGGAGGGAACCGATTTTTGCTAAAGTAGTGTAGCTCGTGATACTCGACGCCTCTCACGCCGTGGCCGGCCTATAGCGGTTGTAGGCCCGTATTTGTATACTGACATTGTTTTAAATAAAGGGCTTCTTAAAAGGAATTACGGAATCAGTGTCATGACAAATCATCTAGGTTGGTAAAGGTTTTTCTTTTGAATAAATGATTGTTACTCCCAAGCAAAAGAAGACAGATAATGCAGACCCCATTTGCCTGAATCTTTTTGATTAACGGAATTTGTACCCATCACACCTGTCCTTTTCCAAGAGTTGTCAAATCGATGGTCAACTATAGCTTAAGGTATATGCCGAACGCAAGGTATGGTATCTTGCACCATAATACACGACCGATTGAGAAATGCATGTACGACCAGGGAACCCGAATTTAGGAGATGAATGAAATAGAGCATCTTTGTCTCGGACAAAAAGAATAATAGGTCTGTGGTATTACCCACTCCTGCGGCTAGCCTGGTACGTGGTAAGTAGAACTTTTTCGTGTCTACGCGCGCTGAGGTACTTTGAATACTGCACATCCCCTCCCCTCTTTTTCCCCTCTATAGGTCACGACGAAGTTCCGACTGAAGAATGGAGTGGACATGGACCGCACCGTGTTCAATATCAGGAAAAACATAGACAAACGTTGTGGGATAGTGCGTAAAGTGCAGACCACCATTGGGAACATGAGAAACTGTATGGTATGATTGTGCGTGTGTGCTACGATTATACGGTATGAATGTGTATGCATTTCATGCTTGGGTCACTTGAAGAGAGCGTCACCGTATGATTGAAGTGCTCGTCCATCGATCAAAGGGAGGAGAGTAAAAGGTCCGACACCCCCCCAAGATAAACTACAAAATACTGAAAATACGCAGCATGCATAGGAAAGAGGACAGGAAAGGAGAGGTCCCCATACTCAACGTAGCCCTGAGTCTCCGTCTTAAGTTTCTGCGCTTGATGTATGTACTGTCACACCCTATCCGGTATTTGTGTGTACGTGATCACCGAATTTATGTCTTTTCCCCGCTTGTGTTTTCTTACATAGAACAGACCCATGCTACTCCATGTTGTGTGTGCACCAAGTGGCCTATTATCGTACCCATGTCTCTCTCTCTCTCTCTCTTGTTTTGTGTCGTACAGATGCCAAATAGCCTACTTGACGCACACGTCTCACTCTCACTCTCTCTCCCTCCTCTCTCTCTCTCTCTCTCTCTCTCTCTCTCTCTCTCTCTCTCTCTCTCTCTCTCACTCTCTCTCTCTCCCTCCCTCTCTAAAGGCTTTCTTACCCTCTTTCTTTTTGAAATAAATTAACGACACATACCTCTTCGGTAAGTGTATAATTGGCCTGAAACACGGTGGTGTTCGAACAAATTGACAGAAACAAAACGACCATACTTTACCACGTTACTACCTCTCCTTTCTGCAAATATTGAGCTTAATTGGCTGAGAAAGAAAGGACAGGTAAGACGACTGATGTCTCCCAATCTGGCCCTCATCACGGGGACTATATGTCAGTGGTTTTCGTTTTTAGAGCTTTAACAACACCATCTCCACCGCCCAGAATTGCCCCCGCCCAATTACCCCGAAATAGAATGTCTAAAGCATCCCGTTCTCCCAAAATAACCCCAGCCCTATACTAGCCGTCTCAGAGTATTTCGAACGAAACAGCTGATGACCTTATTCTCTAAAAAAAAAAAAAATACATCGCCTAAACTGATAAGGGTTACCTATTGTCTCCAGCAAGAATAATGTTTAGCTTATGTTCCTCCCCGAAATGGATACTCGTGAACCCATGACAGTAGCACCTCGCACTTTTTTCATAAACTTAGCAGTCCTCGGAGGAAAATGTGTATTAACAAAACTTGTGTTGAGATGAACGAGTCTCTACCGGAGAAGCCGGTTCGAATTTTTTAATAGACCAGAAGGTTGACAGATGTCAGGCTTCCTGCAACGATTATAGGGCGCAGGAATCGACACCTAGAAGACCAGACGATGGACAGGGACACTCACAGAAACTTGCACCACAGCAATGATTAATAGATTAGTAACACGCACACTAACATCAGAGTTAATAGACATCAATCATACAGCAACCGATAAAAGCATGTCCGCAACTACTCGGTGGTTGGGAGAGAGAATGAAGTATGTAAATGTCTTCCCTGCCAACTCTCTAAGATTTTGTTTCTTGTACTCATTTAAAGATAACGTGCTGCCATCGGAAGAGAGGGGTCGGACGTGACGCACAGCCTGGCTGCAGACCATGGAACATCTATGGCATCGACCAAGGGGGAAGCAACGAAGCAAAAAGGGCGTGAGACGAGGCACCATTATCAGGATGATAAGCAATAGAACGAAGGGCTACATCGAGGCCCCCTGCTCACTGACCAGCGTGCCTGAAGTCCCAACCCGTCGGGCCCGATTAATGGGCCCAGTGCTGGAAGATTCTGCTCTCCTTGGTCCGCATTTTTGATCCGATCCCACTCCACCCCCTCTTCCCTCGGCATCCCGAAGCACGTCACACCCTTCTCTCTCTCTCCCTCTTTTATATGGATTATGAATTTGACCTAACTACAGAAGAACAAAAAGCGGGTACCCTGTCTCAAAGTACCTATGATGAACTGTGTTAGGGAACAGGACTGTGATCGGAGAACAGCGAATGGTCACACCCTGCCACGTGAGAAATTGGATTTGAGCTGGACCTTAGCTCCACCGCCGGTGCTCAACAGTGCCAACGAAAGAAGAACAACAATAAGAGCTTACCAGTGATGGCTCTTTATAATAGGACACTGGAAAGAAGAACCCATGTTAAGTTGAAAATCCTCTCCCAACCACCTTTTTATATTAACTATCTTCCTATCGAGTTTTCATGATGTTGCATCAATCACTTCCGACTGTACACTGAGAAGTTAAGAAAATCTAACTTTGTATAATGACATTCATACAACACATGCCATGCACACGACTATACTGACTATTTTTGATCTACACGAAGTCTGGGCCTTAAGTAATGTACGAAATATCCCTTGTTTTGCCAGAAACATTTTTTTTGCTTTACAGTATCCTATTTGTGCTCAAACAAGCTCCCCTCCTCCTATCCCTGGGCCTGACATGCGGCGCAGCTGATGTAATTTTATATGTACTACCTCCTCGCCTACTTTATCAACTGTATGTAACTATGTACAAATGTGTCAGATTACTCCTGCCTGCCCTAAAAACTCTGTATCTTTAAGAAATGTATGAAAAACATTAACGATATTATAGCAGAAGGGTTAACGAAGGTGAATGTCGGCCAGGCAAGCTGGCGAGATATGTTAAAAGGGAGGACTGTGGAAATTTAGCTTGTAACTGAACATTATCTGCGCCATCTTGCCTCTCCCCAGCGCCACGCACAGCGAACGCACGGCCGCCATTTTAGGCACCCCACTCTCTCCCCCGCTCATTGTCGATCGCCAGCGCGTTCCCCTGGCGCTGCAAGCATCCCCCGCGCGCCGGCCAACCCCGCTCTCTCATACACGGGCCATAAACCCTCTCCTTCTGCGCGACCCTGCCATGGAACCACATCCTACGCCTGACCGACATCCCATACATGGTCATGCATCTCTTTTGATAACCCCCTTCCTCTGCGCCCCATTGTCCGAATCGATCCCAGGCCATCACCTAGCCCTGCGGATGCAGTTTATTGCCCCTACTGTAAGGGATTACAGTAGATCAAAGCCCCTACCCCCTGAGACCCGGCCGGTCGCACACACCCCCGGGAATTGGCGGAATGTCCAGCTGTGTGATAGCCATCTCCTACTGTGGATGGGGTGGGGACTTCCACTGTAGATATGTGTGGGAACGAGCTCGAAGTGGGGATTCCGAGGATGTTCTTTCATGTTCCAAGACAATCTCAAGAATGTGCCATGTATGATAACCCTGCAATAAAGTCATAAACCTGTGTATAAGAGGCCAGGCCTCAGAGATGCAGTTAGAGCACCTCGTGACGATACCTTGCTGTCTGATCTGATGTGTTCTGCTCCGACGGAATAAAAACTTTGTTTCCTGCCTTCCAGTCTCCGGCGCCTGCCTCTTTCATTGGTAAATTATCGAATGGTATGAGAGGCGATTACCGCCGGGCAATACTTGAAGGGTTATCGACTGAAACTGCCGCTACCATTTAACAATATGTTTGTAATTAACTTACAAACACATGGTGCCCCTGGCTCGCTCCCGCAAGGGAAACGCTTTGTGTGCTGTCGCACTCCCCCCACCTCTCCCACTTTTAGCACGAGGCGCGCACGCGCTTGTTATTTCAGCGCACTGGTGTCTGTTCGGTCTTCTGAGGCGCTGCATTCGTGATTATGTTGTCCCTTCACTTAATCTGTCTTTGCTTCCTTCCCTCGCTCTTTTCTCTTTTACCACCACCCCCTTCCACGGCTCCTCACCTCTAATTTAGCACCTGAAGAGGTTATTCCGGTGAGGGGGGGAGAAGACCTGGCTTGTGAAAACCGAAGCCCCACCCCACTCTACACGCACTAAAATCGCACAAGACACAATTATTGCAAAGGCCAGCCCTGCATGTACTCTCCCTACACTGACAGAGCCTGAGCTGGCCATGTAGGTAAGGAGCAACCTGGAGAATTGATCCCAGGGGAGACCGAGGCGGTGTGATCTGAATCTCTGAAGCCTGGCCTCACAGGCTTAGAAGGGGCAGTAAATGCTGAAGACATCTTTAATTTTTATATAATGTGACCTAGACCCGAAGGTATTAGAGTGCTTTACATGAGCACCGTTTACATTACACAATTACACATTCATTTTGTTTAGGCACGTGGAGATTTGACCAGAATCACAGGATGTTGAGCCGACTGCAAGACTTGAACCTGGTTCACAGTTCCAAAGTCGGCAGCTGGAAGGAACTGAATGTGAATTATTACCAAAAAACGGGGGGAAGTAGAGGTTATAGGTTAGGTTCACCCTCCACTAATACATATCTTAAAAAACAACTACCTGAACAAGTCAAGTAAACAAGAACCTAACCAGGGTAAACAGGTGGTGTCAGAAGTCAATTTGATCCTGAAGAACACCGATCAGAAAGAAAGGGAAGGATTATCTCTTTCTTGAGTCCCCTCACTCACCAGGGTTTCCCCACGGTGACATGCTTCATCATAGGGGTCCTCCCAGGGGGAACAACCTTTACAACGCAACTTTTACAACGCACTACACTTACAACGCATTTTTTACAACGCAAAATCCATTACAACGCACTACACTTACAACGCATGACACTACAACGCATTTTTAAAAACTACCTTTACAACGCATTCCATTACAACGCCTACCATTACAACGCATAATATTACACTACACTATCCAACATTTACCCTACTGTTGCACCCCCTGGAGTTAGAATAGTAATTTTTACCCCTATACTATCCAACACTTACCCTACTGTTGCACCCCCTGGAGTTAGAATAGTAATTTTTACCCTTATACTATCCAACACTTACCCTACTTTTGCACCCCCTGGAGTTAGAATAGTAATTTTTACCCCTATACTATCCAACACTTACCCTACTGTTGCACCCCCTGGAGTTAGAATAGTAATTTTTACCCCTATACTATCCGACACTTACCCTACTGTTGCACCCCCTGGAGTTAGAATAGTAATTTTTACCCCTATACTATCCAACACTTACCCTACTGTTGCACCCCCTGGAGTTAGAATAGCAATTTTTACCCCTATACTATCCAACACTTACCCTACTGTTGCACCCCCTGGAGTTAGAATATTAATTTTTACCCCTATACTATCCAACACTTACCCTACTGTTGCACCCCCTGGAGTTAGAATAGTAATTTTTACCCCTATACTATCCAACACTTACCCTACTGTTGCACCCCCTGGAGTTAGAATAGCAATTTTTACCCCTATACTATCCAACACTTACCCTATTGTTGCACCCCCTGGAGTTAGAATAGTAATTTTTACCCCTATACTATCCAACACTTACCCTACTGTTGCACCCCCTGGAGTTAGAATAGTAATTTTTACCCCTATACTATCCAACACTTACCCTACTGTTGCACCCCCTGCAGTTAGAAAAGTAATTTTTACCCTTATACTATCTAATACTTACCTTTAATGCAATTTAATATTATGCGTTGTAATGGTATGCGTTGTAAAGGTATTTTTAAAAAATGCGTTGTAGTGTCATGCGTTGTAAGTGTAGTGCGTTGTAATGGATTTTGCGTTGTAAAAAATGCATTGTAAGTGCATGCGTTGTAAAAGTGTGCGTTGTAACGACATACATCCTCCTCCCAGTCCTCTACGGACTGAGGCGTGCTACAACTTGCGAAGTTACGTAGGAGCACTAAAAAAATGGAGTATGTGTAGTGTAAGTGAAAATGTGGTGGAGTGGGATAATTAAAATAATCAGCTAGTGGGCCAAGAATAAACTTTATTAGTGCTCTAAGCTGAAAAGATTAAAAACGGGGTAATATGCCAGGGAAACCTAACTATAATGGAAAGGTGTGCCTAGCATATGATCTGGTCAACTAGTTTCGAGCTTCCCCAGCTCTTCTTCAGGACTACACTGGGACCAGCCCAGTGTCGAGAAACTTGCTACTCCTAGTTAACCTGAATAAGGTGCAATAAGTGTGATGCCGTAACTATAAGGCATGCGTTTTAAAATACATACGTAATGTACGTCAGCAAATAGTTTAGTACAAAGCAACAATGTGCTTCATGGTCAACGGAGGGGGTGCGGCGATCTCGTACATTTGTACGTCGAACACCACATTCATTAATACCTATTTGGAGCCAAACCTCACGGACCACATTCTGAGAATGCGGTCCGTGAGGTTTGGCTCCTGAAGAAGAGCTGGGGAAGCTCGAAACTAGTTGACCAGATCATATGCTAGGCACACCTTTCCATTATAGTTAGGTTTCCCTGGCATATTACCCCGTTTTTAATCTTTTCAGCTTAGAGCACTAATAAAGTTTATTCTTGGCCCACTAGCTGATTATTTTAATTATCCCACTCCACCACATTTTCACTTACACTACACATAATCCATTTTTTTAGTGCTCCTACGTAACTTCGCAATTTGTAGCACGCCTCAGTCCGTAGAGGACTGGGAGGACCCCTATGATGAAGCATGTCACCGTGGGGAAACCCTGGTGAGTGAGGGGACTCAAGAAAGAGATAATCCTTCCCTTTCTTTCTGATCGGTGTTCTTCAGGATCAAATTGACTTCTGACTAAGCCTGGGCGATAAATTCCGTTCCGTTCGCGGAATTTGCGAAATTTGGGTAATTTCGCGTTCCGCGGAGAACGCGAAATTGCAAAAAAATCTACGTTCCGCAACTTCGCGAAATTTTTTGCTTGTTCGCGTTCTCAATATGCGTGTTCGCGAGATATTTCACCCCGAGCACGCAAACAGCGATCGCGAACAGGAAAAAAGTATCGCGAACAAGCAATTCCGCGTGTTCGCGGAATTTCTGCATGTTCGCGGAGATTTTTTACCGTTTCGCGGAGATTTGCGTAACGCGATTACGCAAATTCCGCCCACCCCTACTTCTGACACCACCTGTTTACCCTGGTTAGGTTCTTGTTTACTTGACTTGTT
Organism: Triturus cristatus; assembly: GCF_964204655.1. NCBI lineage: Eukaryota > Metazoa > Chordata > Amphibia > Caudata > Salamandridae > Triturus > Triturus cristatus. The sequence continues at coordinate 1,719,177,614 of NC_140590.1, forward strand.
CAGGTAGTTGTTTTTTGAGGAACTGAATGTGCACACTATTTTATGTGAGATACATTTCACACAAAGCAAAAATAAAAGTGTGCAAACATGACCATTGTGCTACTGGTGTAATACAAGAACAACAGTTGATGGACAGAATGCAGAACAATGTCATACATTCACCCCAGTACAGAGATCTGGGCCTAAATCCATTGTTTTTTTGCTCACCATGCCGTTCCAGTTTGAACCCAGCCGTATGCAAATCAGCCTTGACCTTGTGCCTCATGGGTACAGTCCAACCCGAATTGCCAAGCCAGGTTCTCCCTGGACTGGAAACAAGCATCCTAGGACCAGTTTCGGGGTTTCACTCCTCTTCAGCCAGGATAGCTTGATTCCAGTGGCATGGAGAGCACGGGACCCATGTTTGGGCATACCCTTCCCACTCGGGGTGACAAATGCAAAAACAACAGTTGATGGACAGAATGCAGAACAATGTCATACATTCACCCCAGTACATAGATCTTGGCCTAAATCCTTGTTTTTTTGCTCACCATGCCGTTCCAGTTTGAACCCAGCCATATGCAAATCAGTCTTGACCCTGTGCCTCATGGGAACAGTCCAGTCCGAACTGCCAAGCCAGCTTCTCCCTGGACTGGAAACAAGCATCCTAGGACCGATTTTGGAGTTTCACCCCTCTTCAGCCAGGATAGCTTAATTACAGTGGCATGGAGAGCACGGGACCCACGTCTGGGCATACCCTTCCCACTCGGGGTGACAAATGCAAAAACAACAGTTGATGGACATAATGCAGAACAATGTCACACATTCACCCCAGTACAGAGATCTGGGCCTAAATCCATCATTTTTTTTCTCACCATGCCGTTCCAGTTTGAACCCAACCATATGCAAATCAGCCTTGACCCTGTGCCTCATGGGACCAGTCCAGCCTGAACTGCCAAGCCAGGTTCTCCCTGGACTGGAAACAAGCATCCTAGGACCGTTTTCGGGGATTCACCCCTCTTCAGCCAGGGTAGCGTGATTCCAGTGGCATGGAGAGCAGGGGACCCACGTCTGGGCATACCCTTCCCACTTGGGGTGACAAATGCAAAAACAACAGATGATGGACAGAATGCAGAAAAATGTCATACATTCACCCCAGTACCGAGATCTGGGCCTATATCCATCGTTTTTTTGCTCACCATGCCATTCCAGTTTGAACCCAGCCATATGCAAATCAGCCTTGACCCTGTGCCTCATGGGAACAGTCCAGCCCGAACTGCCAAGCCAGGTTCTCCCTGGACTGGAAACAAGCATTCTAGGACCGGTTTCGGGGTTTCTCCCCTCTTCAGCCAGGATAGCTTGATTCCAGTGGCATGGAGAGCACGGGACCCACGTCTGGGCATACCCTTCCCACTCTGGGTTACAAATGCAAAAATAACAGTTGATGGACAGAATGCAGAACAATGTCATACATTCACCCCAGTACTGAGATCTGGGCCTAAATCCATAGTTTTTTTGCTCACCCTGCCGTTCCAGTTTGAACCCAGCCACATGCAAATCAGCCTTGACCCTTTGCCTCATGGGAACAGTCCAGCCCGAACTGCCAAGCCAGGTTCTCCCTGGACTGGAAACAAGCTTCCTAGGACCGGTTTCGGGGTTTCACCCTTCTTCAGCCAGGATAGCTTGATTTCAGTGGCATGGAGAGCACGGGACCCTCGTCTGGCTATACCCTTCCCACTCGGGGTGACAAATGCAAAAACAACAGTTGATGGACAAAATGCAGGACAATGTCATACATTCACCCCAGTACTGAGATCTGGGACTAAATCCATCGTTTTTTTTGCTCACCCTGCCGTTCCAGTTTGAACCCAGCCATATGCAAATCAGCCTTGACCCTTTGCCTCATGGGAACAGTCCAGCCCGAACTGCCAAGCCAGGTTCTCCCTGGACTGGAAACAAGCATCCTAGGACCGGTGAGCTATCAACTATCCATCAACTGTTGTTTTTGCAATTGTCACCCGAGTGGGAAGGGTATGACCAGACGTGGGTCCCATGCTCTCCATGCCACTGGAGTCAAGCTATCCTGTCTGAAGAGGGGTGAAACCCCGAAACCGGTCCTAGGATGCTTGTTTCCAGTCCAGGGAGGACCTGGCTGGCAGTTCGGGCTGGACTGTTCCCATGAGGCACAGGGTCAAGACTGATTTTCATATGGCTGGGTTCAAACTGGAACGGCATGGTGAGCAAAAAAATGATGGATTTAGAACCAGATCTCTGTACTGGGGTGAATGTACGACATTGTTCTGCATTCTGTCCATCAACTGTTGTTTTTGCAATTGTCACCCCGAGTGGGGAGGGTATGCCCAGACGTGGGTCCCGTGCTCTCCATGCCACTGGAATCAAGCTATCCTGGAAGAAGAGGGGTGAAACCCCGAAACCGGTCGTAAGATGCTTGTTTCCAGTCCAGGGAGGACCTGACTTGGCAGTTCGGGATGGACTGTACTCATGAGGCACAGGGTCAAGACTGATTTGCATATGGCTGGGTTCAAACTGGAACGGCATGGTGAGCAAAGAAACGATGGGTTTAGGCCCAGATCTCTGTACTGGGGTGAATGTATAACATTGTTCTACATTCTGCCCATCAACTGTTGTTTTTGCAATTGTCATACCTGAGTGGGAAGGGTATGCCCAGACGTGGGTCCCGTGCTCTCCATGCCACAGACGATGGATTTAGGCCCAGATCTCTGTACTGGGGTGAATGTATGACATTGTTGTGCATTTTGTCCATCAGTTGTTGTTTTTGTTGGTGCAATACAGCAACCCAATGCACTTTGTTATGTGGAGAAGGAATAGTTGGCAGGCTCCAAGGGGTGAAGGGTCACTGTGGGAGAGACTTGGCTCATTTATTCTTAGTGGTCCTAGGGCACCCAAGCTGAGCCGGATCCAGGCATCCGTCTCCCTTGCACTTTGCATCCGCGAGCAAATCATTGCCTTCTCAGAGAGTCCTACTTTTGTGTGCGTTAAATAGAAAGTAGTACCTCGAATGCCTTTCACACGAATGTTAGCGTGTTCTTGCTGAGCCCATAGCAGCCTCGCCTACCGGACTTCATTAGGGCAGTGACGTCATGCTACAATGAGCAGCCTCCTACAGCAAGCTGAAGGGGAGTGCTTCCGACAGGGCACAAGTCCTAAACAAGCATTTGCAATGCAATAGGTCTCGCATTTGCGAGAGTTTAACCTATTGGCATTGTAAGTGACAATGCCATTTATTTATGTTTTAAAAACCAACACATAAATAAATGGCATTGCCATTTACAATGCCAATAGCTCAAACTTTAACAACTGCAAGACCTATTGCATTGCAAATGCTTGTTTTTGTGTTGTAGTGGGAGGCGAGTTCATCGGTGGTGGTCATTTCGGGTGGAGGAGTAATGTGGGAGATAATTGGGGATTCTAACTCTGATCGCTGGAGTTGGTGTATGTTTTTTGTCCATTGCTTTGGCAGGTAAGTTTGAGTAGGGGCATAGGTTGTTTGTTGTTGAGGTCAAGGAGAATTAGGTGATGGTCGGACTAATCAATGGCAAGGATGGTGCGGAGGGATACGGCATTGTGGATGGAGATGACAGCATTAATGGTAACACCTTTGTTGTGTGTTTGCGTATTACAGTGTTGAATAAGACCTATCGATTCCAGGAGGGAGTCAAGTGCTTGTACAGTAGTGTCCTCAACATCCTTCAGGTGTGAGTTTAGATCTCCTAGGACAATGTCTGTGGAATTGTTCAAGTAGTTCATTGTAATATGGTCTGCTACTTCCTCAAAAACATGACGCTTTTCACCTGGAGAGTGATAGATGTTTGGAGTTTCAGGGGGTTGGGGTCTTTAGAAGGAAGGGTAACTCCTAGGCTTTCAAAGATTGAGTATTCAAATGTGTGGAAGGGAATTAGGTGGAGGTCATTATTGTATATGATTGCAAGTCCACCACCGGAGCGATCTTTGCGGTCACAATATCTTCAAGCCATTGGAATTAGGAGTCTTGCATGGGATTGGTTAGCTTAATTCCTAGAGGGGAGACGTTGGGGGGTATGATGCCCCCTCTGTCTTATGAGCTGCTAGTGGGAGTGCCACAGGGCTCTGCTTTAAGCCAGAGTCTTTTTAATCTCTATCCCACCCCCCTTGCTTCTCTGGCAGAGGCACTGGGAGTAAAAATATTTTCCTCTGCTGGTGACACCCAGCTACTTTTTTCATCGGGCAGGGATAAGATGTTCCTGGGAAAAAACATCAGAATCTGCCTAACAGCTGTCTTTCAATGGTTGGCCTGTCATCAGTTTAAATGCAACACAGAAAAAACGGAGATACTGTTCTTTGGTGTCAGGGCACAAGAACCTTTGCAGTTCTTTTGGCTGGCGGATTCTCTTTCTCCACTACATCAGGCCTATACGGTGAAGAATCTAGGTATTAAGTTTGAATGTAAGCTATCTTTTCTGCCTCAGGTTAATGCTGTGGTTGGGACCTGTATTGGTCTGCTGCATGTGTTAAGAAAGTTTCTACTCTTTCTGTCACTCTCAGCAAGGAAACAGGTAGTTCAAGCCAATAACACCTATACTTGACTACAGCAATGCACTGTACCTAGGACTGCCTCACTTCCTGATTACCAAACTGCAGGTGGTCTAGACGTAGTGGCCCGAATTCTTCTCGGTCTACCTTTGAGAACACACATATTTGCATATTTAAGGGAATTGCACTGGCTTCCCGTTAGGAAAAGGATCCTTTTTAAGACCCATCTTCTAAAACACAGGGCTCTCTATCAGTCTGGTGCAGCTGATCTTAGAGCAAAGATCAGCTTTTATATGTCTTCCAGACGTTTGTACTCAGCCAACCTGTTTTGGGATAAACATTCCATGGATCCGGTGGTCCGGGTCAGGAGGCCTGTCCTTTTTTTTCGAAGGTCCTTCTACATGGAACAAACTCCCTTTTGACCTATGGAACATTTCAGCCACCTCCCAGTTCCGGAAAAAACGGAAAACTTGTGTATTTTTTAATCAAAATTAATAGTGAGGTCACTTTATTAGTCCCACACACCTGATGCAGAGAGACAGGAGACTCCCCACAGTAACAGAGCACTTTATAAATGCCTGTTACATTACATCACATTACTACAAATGATTGCGAAACCTTGTGGGGTGAGGAGATCCATGATTGCTGATGGGTGGTCATTTAGTCAGGTTTCTGTCAGAAAGTATAGGTTAATTTTATGAAGTAGGATAATTTCCGCTATTTCAGTGGTGTGCTTAGATGCTGGCTAACAGCGTAGGAGCATGAAATGTAATGCAGTTGCTGTTTTCCGGTCAGATAGTATGAGGTGAATGGAGCTGAGTTGGACTGGTGGTCTGGGAGGGAAATTGGTGAGAGGGATTCTGCTCGTACTGAGCATCACCGGGATTTGGGGGGTAAGAGAAAAGGCTGTTGGCAGTGGCGTTGGAGTTGATCATGGCTTCCACTTTATTATGTGACATTTCAGGTGTAGCACGTCTGGGTCTGAGATTGCACCGTTTGAGAGGGATAGTTGACCAGGAAGGGGAGTGTGAGGTGTCCGAACATGGGTTTGTGACAGACAAATCAGGAAGTGTGCTGGGGTTGGACTTGAAGTCCTTATGTAATGTGGTGATCTTGCCCAGGGTGGTGTTGTTTTTAAGTTCTAGACAAGAAAGGATATGACCAGCAATGCTGTAATCTTCTCTCGGATGAGAGATTTTACAAAAGGATAACCTCTGACCCCACCAAACGATTACAACGGACAATTGAACTGATGATCGATAAAGCTGAGGTCCATCAGTGAATTTTTAAACATGAAGCTTATTTTCAAAAAAACAAAACACAAGAGTACCATACTTTTACTCGCTACCAAAGACTCACAAAACCAGGACACCGCCTCCAGGACGCCCCATAGTCTCTGGACTAGGGTCCGTTCTGGAGCCCCTGTCACAATTTGCGGATCAATTCCTCAAACCCCTGGTACAGAGAACACCTACATATCTTAAGCACACTCAAGACTTACTGAACCAACTAGAAGGACAGCATTACAATGAAGAAAATATGTAACTAGAAGGTCTTGACATAGAGAGTCTATATACGAGTTTGCCTCAACGGAAGACTCTAGATACACTGGAGGACATCCTCTTCTCCGAACAATGGAACTACTAGACACCCAGGCACTTTGTTCTGAAATGCTGCAGATTGGCCCTTACTGAAAATTACTTCGAGTATGAAGGTATTTTGTTTGAACAATGCCACGGAACATCGATGGGCAGTACATTTGCCCCTAGTGTGGCTGGACTGTATGTAAGCAATTTCGAAAAACAATACATCCAGAATCAAGTCAACCCATTTCTCAATCAAGTTAAGTTCTGAAGATGTTACATTGATGATGTCATCATGATTTAGGAAGACACACAGGAAACATTAGAAGGATTTCTGGAATGGGTACATACCAGAGATGAGTGTCTGAAGTTCACCCAAACCTCTGATAGGAAACAACTATATTTCCTGGATATCACCATCTATGCTGAGAACCAGACACTCCATACAAAAACCTTCCATAAACCCACAGCAAAATACAGCATACTTTCCTCCAATAGTTTTCATCCCCGTCCATTGAGGGAAAATCTACCTTACAGCCAGTTTTTACGTCTTAGATGCAATTGCAACAAGCTTGAAGACTATAAGACACAAGCAGGTGAACTAAGCCAAAAACTGCAAAGAAAGAATTACCCAGCCAGGACGAATAAAAAGTGCCAAAAGAGAGCCTGTAGTCAACCAAGGGAAAACTTACTTATTACCACACCAAGAGAACCACCAGAAGATCTTCTGACTTGCGTCACGACCTACAATACGTCTTCTAACACCGTGAAGAAGATTATCAATAAAAATAGGAGGATACTGACGTCAGGTACACAAAAATGGCCAAAACCAAGATTTGCCAACAAAAGAACATGTAACATCAAAGATATCTTGGTTCATACGAGACCAACACCAAACATAATGAATGAGACTATCATCACGGCCTGGAATTTGAGTCCCATTGTAGGACATTATCCTTGCGGCCACTGCTCAGTCTGCAAGTTAACTAGAGTCACCAAAACACTACAGCTACTACCAAATTTCATCTGGACATTACGCAATTTCACAAACTGCAATACCACACACGTGGTATATATGGTAGTGTGTCCCTGTGGTCGAAAATACATAGGGATGACTTGCCGCAAAATAAAACAGCGCATCTGTGAACACAAGAGCAACGTTAACTGCAAGTGGGCCACCACAAAGATGAGTAAACACTATATAGATAGCAACCATACTATCGACAAACTGACCTGGGTGATTCTTGAAACACTGTCAGTAAAGAGTCACAATGCAGAACGAATTCTGGTCGAGAAAGAGCAATGATGGGTGCACCGACTCAAAACTGACACAGAGGGACTTAACGACAATATTCCGTGGCACGCTTTGGCATGATGTTACAACTAGAACTTGAAGTTAATTCATAACTAACAACACCATAAGTCACTAGTTTCTCTTGAAAGAACCAATTACTAAAGAGGGCCATTAAAAATCACGTGGAATCCTAAAATATTGGAATAGGGTTAATTTAGAATTCATTTACAGTCTAAAAAATACTTGACAGAAAACATTTGCTACCAAATGATAATCTTCATTACAGGTTAGTCTTTAATTTTTACCTCGTGGGTTTTAGCCATGTTTTCCACCCTAATATTATTGTCATGATTTTGATATATACCAGACATCTGATGTTTACACTCATACCTAATGAAAAGGATTTGTGATATCTAGATCAAGTCGTATAACACTAACGCCGATCTCGGAAAGTCTTTCTATTATTTCTATTAGACTCCAACAGAGAAATCCGGAAGCTCGACGCGGGCCCACGTCACCTGGGGCGCCGCACACAGAGCTAGCACAAACTGCAATGTAACGCGGAGCGGTGAGCATGAGACGCAAGACTTCGTGGCCTCTCTCATAGTTCAAGTAAGGCAAAATTATTTTTATTTTTTATCATACAGAAACAGGTCCCGCGAGCTCACCGGCAACCCGACGAAGCACAAATTAAGGAACGTCGAGGTATTTATAACACTGACTATCTGCTCTTTTAAAAGTTACGCTCATTTCAGCCCTGTTCCCACGGTATTATACTACACAACTGTTCTCTCATTACGATTACGATTGAGTTACTGATATGAACACGGTCTGAACTAGTGACAAGTGCTTGATAAATAAATATATACCTAAATGACTGTTTGTAGTGTCACCCCACCATTCAGGTTATAACTAAACTCGCCAGACCCTTCTCGACATTTGACAATTCTCGTAGTACAAATTAAATAGATACCGTCATTCTGATGTGAATCTTTATTAGTACTTCAGCACTACCTATGCATTATTGTGATTAAACGTACATCATGAGTAGTCAACACATGTTATGAAGTATACAGAATTCGATTACCGGGTTTTATTCCCCTCTCTTAGACCGCTCCACACTATTAATAGCGCTTGACTATTGCGCTTTGTTTAGCATCACCATTATGGTTTGATACTTAAATAATTGCTGTAACAGTGTTATACGCTAGGTAGCAATGTTTTATTTTTTAGTTACAGGTACCACGGACCTGACTCGACAACTTAAGACTGGTAAGTTAACCACCTAATTAAGCCTGGGCGTTGAACTACGCTCCGTTCGCGGAGCTTGTGAAGTTTAGGCAACTTCGCGATTCGCGTAGAGCGCGAAGTTGCAGATTGCTATGCAATCTAGCGCGTAGCGTAGTACTTTTGCTTCCTCGCGCGCTCAATATTCATTCTCGCGCGCGCGGTAACGTCTTACCGTGATTCTGCGATTGCCAACTTGCTTTTCTGTCCGTTCGCGAGCGCCACGAAATTTATAATATGGCTGCCCAAGCCCGCGAGAGTGTGCGATCGCGAACACGTCATTCGGGCACGCGAGCTGACTTCCGGCGGCTGTCTTGGTAAGATCGCGATCCTGAACATGCAAAAACTACAATCTGGCGAAGAATATCTCGCGAGCTTCATAAAACCTTCTCTAAAATGATCATTTTGCTCAGAAAAACTCCTCAGATTGTGATTTTGCTGTAGTCTTTTGTGTAAGGAGGAGTCCTTTAATTTTTTTAACTCTTTTTTTCAAGAGGAAGGAAGTGCCCCTGAGTCTACAACTTCCTATTCCTGTCCAGCAGGCTCCTCCCAGTGCTTTGTGCATGTGCTGTTCACTTTCATTTGGATTTGGAGCTGGAAGGTTCACTTTTTGTGTCTGTCTGCTGCATCATACCATTGGATTGGATTTATTTGAGGACTTTTTGATTTGAGATTTAATTTACTACAAGTAGGTTGGAGAATTGGTGTGTTTGTTTCATTGGGGCTTGTTTGTACCTACATTTTTCTGGGATTTTCATTGTTTTTTAAAATTATTGTTGCGGCGGATGGCCTGTACTTTCAATAGGGGCCTATTTGTTTTTCTCTGCAATTTCTGCCAGTAGGGTACCCATGGGTCCATGTTTCGTGGTGTCTGTAGAATTTTCAACATCATGTAGGGCATGGATGGCATAGGATTGAAATGCTAAATGTGGCTGTGGTGTATTTGACTGTTGATGTGTGTGTGTGTGTGAGAAATACCTTTGTTGGATGTGTGTGCTTGATGTGTAACTTCTTTCCAATCCTTTCGTAGCCCTGTTGATTTTCATTTTTGGATTAAAGCTGTGTTGTTTAGCAGGCCTCCTTTGTCCCGTCATCTATTATAGGCCTGCTTCAGTTCATTTTTTTCCATGGCCTGTTGTGACTGTGAGTGCCCATGTGGCTTGTGGCAATTTTGTGGTGGTAGTTTAGTAGTGTGTGCTTCTTTTTCCATAAAGGCCTGCATTTCTTTTCTTTGTTCCTCTTGGCTTATGCTTGTTGTTGTTGTGTCCTCCTGGCCATGTGTGTGGCAGCCATTTTGTGAAGGCAGGCATTGTGCTTTTGCCATAGGCTTACATTGACTGTTCCAAGCTTGTGGCCTAGTCTGCTAGTAGGCCCAGAGTTAGTCAGCCTCAAATCTTTGGTGCGTTATTTAAATTTACGGTTTGTGTTGTCTGTTGATATTTTTTACACCATGGATGGCTTTGGATTTTATTGCAAAAGGTGTTTTTTGGGGTGGAATAGCAGTTTTTGGGTGTGTGTTAAATAAATAGGACTTTTCAGCCAGTAGGTAACCCTAGGGATACAGCTCGCGTACTTTCGGTAACTCTGCCCAGCGCGACAACACGGACTTACAGTTTTCGGCATTTTCGCGCTCTCAATATGCGTGTTCGCGCACGCGATAAAGCATTTTTGTACAGTTCGCGATCCCGAACACGCAGCATTTGCAATCTGGCAAACAATATCTCGCGAGCAACATAAATCCATCTCGAAAACGCTGATTTTGTGCATTTTGCTAAAAAATCTCCTCAGGTTGTCATTCAGCTGTAGTTTTGGAGCACGGAGAAGCTTTTATTTTTTTTAAAATATTTTTTATGAGAGTAAGTAAGTTCCACAGACACTACAACTTCCTGTTCCTGTCCTTTGTAATCACTTTTTGGTTATTATTGTGGTGGGTGGCCTGAGCATGTGTGTGGCGGCCATTTTAGGAAGGCAGGCATTGTGCTTTTGCCATAGGCGTACATTGACTGTCTTCCATTTCTTGTTGTTGTGGGTGTGTGGTGGCCATTTTGTGGAGCCATCCAAGCAGTGTGCTTGCTTTTGCCATTCTGTTCCAAGCTTGTGGCCTAGTCTGCCAGTACGCCCAGAGGTAGTCATCCTCAAATCTTTGGTGCATTATTTAAATTTACATTTTGTGTTGTGTGTTGAATTATTTTTTTACACCGTGTATGGCTTTGGGTTCCATTGCAAAAGGTTTTTTTGGGGTGGGATAGCAGTTTTTGGGTGTGTGTTAAATAAATAGGGCTTTTCAGCCAGTAGGTATCCCTAGGGATTAAGCTCGCGTACTTTCGGTAACTCTGCACAGCGCGACAACGCGGACTTACAGTTTTCGGCATTTTCGCGCTCTCAATATGCGTGTTCGCGCACGCGATAAAGCATTTTTGTACAGTTCGCGATCCCGAACATGCAGCATTTGCAATCTGGCAAACAATATCTCGCGAGCAACATAAATCCATCTTGAAAACGCTGATTTTATGCATTCTCCTAAAAAAACTCCTCAGGTTGTCATTCAGCTGTAGTTTTGGGGCACGGAGAAGCTTTTATTTTTTTTTAAATATTTATTATGAGAGTAAGTAAGTTCCACAGACACTACAACTTCCTGTTCCTGTCCTTTGTAATCACTTTTTGGTTATTATTGTGGTGGGTGGCCTGAGCATGTGTGTGGCGGCCATTTTCGGAAGGCAGGCATTGTGCTTTTGCCATAGGCGTACATTGACTGTCTTCCATTTCTTGTTGTTGTGGGTGTGTGGCGGCCATTTTGTGGAGCCATCCAAGCAGTGTGCTTGCTTTTGTCATTCTGTTCCAAGCTTGTGGCCTAGTCTGCCAGTACGCCCAGAGGTAGTCATCCTCAAAACTTTGGTGCATTATTTAAATTTACATTTTGTGTTGTGTGTTGAATTATTTTTTTACACCGTGTATGGCTTTGGGTTTCATTGCAAAAGGTTTTTTTGGGGTGGGATAGCAGTTTTTGGGTGTGTGTTAAATAAATAGGGCTTTTCAGCCAGTAGGTAACCCTAGGGATTCAGCTCGTGTACTTTTGGTAACTCTGCACAGCGCGACAACGTAGACTTACAGTTTTCGGCATTTTCGCGCTCTCAATATGCGTGTTCGCGCACGCGATAAAGCAATTTTGTACAGTTTGCGATCCCGAACACGCAGCATTTGCAATCTGGCAAACAATATCTCGCGAGCAACATGAATCCATCTCGAAAACGCAGATTTTGTGCATTTTGCTAAAAAAACTCCTCAGGTTGTCATTCAGCTGTAGTTTTGGAGCACGGAGACGCTTTTATTTTTTAAAAAATATTTTTTATGAGAGTAAGTAAGTTCCACAGACACTACAACTTCCTGTTCCTGTCCTTTGTAATCACTTTTTGGTTATTATTGTGGTGGGTGGCCTGAGCATGTGTGTGGCGGCCATTTTCGGAAGGCAGGCATTGTGCTTTTGCCATAGGCGTACATTGACTGTCTTCCATTTCTTGTTGTTGTGGGTGTGTGGCGGCCATTTTGTGGAGCCATCCAAGCAGTGTGCTTGCTTTTGTCATTCTGTTCCAAGCTTGTGGCCTAGTCTGCCAGTACGCCCAGAGGTAGTCATCCTCAAAACTTTGGTGCATTATTTAAATTTACATTTTGTGTTGTGTGTTGAATTATTTTTTTACACCGTGTATGGCTTTGGGTTTCATTGCAAAAGGTTTTTTTGGGGTGGGATAGCAGTTTTTGGGTGTGTGTTAAATAAATAGGGCTTTTCAGCCAGTAGGTAACCCTAGGGATTCAGCTCGTGTACTTTCGGTAACTCTGCACAGCGCGACAACGTAGACTTACAGTTTTCGGCATTTTCGCGCTCTCAATATGCGTGTTCGCGCACGCGATAAAGCAATTTTGTACAGTTCGCGATCCCGAACACGCAGCATTTGCAATCTGGCAAACAATATCTCGCGAGCAACATGAATCCATCTCGAAAACGCAGATTTTGTGCATTTTGCTAAAAAAACTCCTCAGGTTGTCATTCAGCTGTAGTTTTGGAGCACGGAGACGCTTTTATTTTTTTAAAAATATTTTTTATGAGAGTAAGTAAGTTCCACAGACACTACAACTTCCTGTTCCTGTCCTTTGTAATCACTCTTTGGTTATTATTGTGGTGGATGGCCTGAGCATGTGTGTGGCGGCCATTTTAGGAAGGCAGGCATTGTGCTTTTGCCATAGGCGTACATTGACTGTCTTCCATTTCTTGTTGTTGTGGGTGTGTGGCGGCCATTTTGTGGAGCCATCCAAGCAGTGTGCTTGCTTTTGCCATTCTGTTCCAAGCTTGTGGCCTAGTCTGCCAGTACGACCGGAGGTAGTCATCCTCAAATCTTTGGTGCATTATTTAAATTTACATTTTGTGTTGTGTGTTGAATTATTTTTTTACACCGTGTATGGCTTTGGGTTTCATTGCAAAAGGTTTTTTTTGGGGTGGGATAGCAGTTTTTGTGTGTGTTAAATAAATAGGGCTTTTCAGCCAGTAGGTAACCCTAGGGATTCAGCTCGCGTACTTTCGGTGACTCTGCACAGTGCGACAACGCGGACTTACAGTTTTCGGCATTTTCGCGCTCTCAATATGCGTGTTCGCGCACGCGATAAAGCATTTTTGTACAGTTCGCGATCCCGAACATGCAGCATATGCAATCTGGCAAACAATATCTCGCGAGCAACATAAATCCATCTCGTAAACGCTGATTTTGTGCATTTTGCTAAAAAAACTCCTCAGGTTGTCATTCAGCTGTAGTTTTGGAGCACGGAGAAGCTTTTATTTTTTTTAAAATATTTTTGAGAGAGGAAGTAAATCCCACAGAGACTACAACTTCCTGTTCCTGTCCTTTGTAATCACTTTTTGGTTATTATTGTGGTGGGTGGCCTGAGCATGTGTGGCGGCCATTTTGTGGAGGCAGGCATTGTGCTTTTGCAATAGGCCTGCATTGTCTGTCTTGTATTCCTGACCTTTTCTTGTTTTTGTGAGTGGCCTGGCCATGTGGTGGCGGCCATTTTGTGGTACCAGCCACTGTGCTTTTTCCATAGGCCTCCAAGCTTGTGGCCTAGTTGTACAGTAGGCCCAGGGGTACTACTCATCAATCATCACGGGTGCATGGAATTTAAACAAGTGTTTTTGTGTTGTGCGTTAAATTTCAACATCATGTATGGCTTTGGATGGAATTGTAAAATATGGCCTTTACTTTTTTTTGGGGGTAGATTTCACTTTTTGGGTGTTGTAAATAAATGCCCTTAGTTTTTATGTGTATATGTTCGTTGTTGTTGCTCCCTGATTAGGGGTGGGCGGAAATTGCGAAATCCACTTTCGCAAATTATCGTGAAAATTTTAAAAATTATCGCAAACACGCGGAAATATCGCGAAGATGCAGAAGTTTTTTTCCCGCATGTTCGCGAGATTTTCTGCATGGTTGCGGCTCGCCAACTTACCCATGTGGTTGCTCGCGGGCGCGGCCACCTTGTTTTCAGTTGTCTCGCGGTGCATGATCGCGAGAAGAAAGACGTGATCGCGCGACGCATGACGTCACTGCGGGCGCGAACTGTCGCGAGACAGCGCAAATGGCTAAAAACAATACAACATCTCATGGAGAACGTGACCGGATCAAGAAAACTTGTCGGCGAACGCAGGGATTCAGGTAAGGCGATCGCGCGCGCGAGAATGTATTATTTTACAGCGCGAGCAAGAACCAAATTATCGCTAAGCTGCGGAATGCGGAAATTTTGACATTTTCGCGCTTTCGCGGAACGCGAAAATGTCAAATTATCGCAATTTACGCGAACGGAACGAAATTTTAGCCCAGGCCTATCCCTGATGCTGCATCCATCCCATAAGATGCACAAATTTTTATTTAGGGCAAACAGGCTAGACTACATTTATGTTTTTGTTCTTTGCTATTCTTCTTCCTGAGTGTACACAGTACAAATACACCAGGATCCCTGGCCTTGTCAGTCTCTTTAATCGCTGGCTATACTGTTGTTGTTCACTGACTTCATAAAATTTAATAATTGTGACCACCCACCAGACACTAAGAAGTTATATATTATATTATTAATCTTTTGACTGATGTTCTTCTGGCTTTTTTGCTTTTAGGTGCACAAAAGACAGAGGAGGTGTGTCATCATCATCGACCGTTGTGGTGCCAGACCGACGTCCTGCTGCTGTACACGACGTGACGTGTGCGTGACCTGACCAGGCATCTCTGCAACTTGTGCAACTGAGTGCTGGTTTGACATCTGAAGAAGATGCCCCCAAAGAAAGCAGGTAGCAGGTCCTCCGGTACCAAGAAAGTTGCCATGGAGAAGAAGGAACAGAAGAAGAAGGAAGTGTTACTTAAGTCTGGTGTGCCTCTCAAAACCTTTTTTGGAACACCAAAAATGACGCCTGCAGCAGCGGTGTCGGGGGGCCAAGCTGGGGGCAGCACCTCCACATCAGTGGGCCCAACCCACCAACCCAGGCCCAAGCAGATGAGTGTGGAAGAGGTAGCCAGCCTTATGGTGGAAAGCAGTGATGTTGAGCCTGAACTAAACTTATCGCTATCTCAAAGTAGTACACAATCAACGCAGGAGGGAACACAGCAGATAAGTGGTCAACAGCCGCAACCACCGCCTGCAATAGTACCTGTAGTTCCTCCCGAAGTAGGGGCAGTTCAGGAAATTGAGCCTCATGCAGAGGAAGAAGAGGAAGCCACTCCTTTAGAAGTTCCATTGGCTTCCAAATCCCCAGCAAGGAAAAGGAGGGTTAGTACATCAAGTTCTTCACCAAGCCCCTCTTCTGATGATCTAGATGCCACTTGGAAGCCACAAACTGAGTCTGAGAGGGCAACACGTCACAAGAGCAGGCATGGGAAAAGGAAGGTTCCAGAAAGCCTTACACTTATGGAGGTTGATGTAGAAGAGCAGGAGGATGATGATGATGATGATGGTGAGCCAGTCATCACGAACATCACTCCCGGGCCTGAGGAGATGGAGACCAATATTTTTACACTATCCAAAATGGCTGCGAGGGATGTAGCACGCATACCTCCAACACAGGTAACACCAACACAACCTCCAGCTTCCATATTTACATTAGCAAAGGGCCGGCAGCGTCCTACATCCAGCACAAGCACCACCTCAGCAGAAGTAGGTAGTGGTACTGCACAGAGTCTAATTCAACACACACCCTCCAGTTCATCCGGCATTGGAAGTGGGAGTGGCACCTCCAGCAGGAGACAAAAGTTAAGCTCCCCAGTGTGGGACTTCTTTACGGTTAGCGGAAAGGAGGAGAACATTGCTATATGCTCCGTTTGTCATACCTCTGTTAGTCGTGGTAAGCTTGGTACAAACTATGGTACCGGAGGCCAAATGACCCATCTGAAAAAACACCACGCAATCCAGTGGAAGGAGCACCTTAGTCGCATGAAAAAAACTGGAACCATTGCTGTTGGGCATAAACGAGTAGAAAGTCTGCTCACGGTGGAACAGGAAGAAGAGGGAGACATTCTCTGTGCTAGTGGTACACAAAGTAGCCCTGTCCCCAGCACTGCAGTGGTAACGCCCACATCCTCAGCCACATCTCATTGGCACAAGAGTAAGAGTCAGCCTGAGACACCAAGGAGTACTGCTGGCCCAAAAAGTGCGACGTTGACCACAGGAAGGAATACCATGCAGCCTACCATTCTTAGCATGTTTAGTAGGCCGGAGGGGCAGTACGAACGCAACCACCCAATAGCACGTTTGTACAATGCGAAGCTGGCTAAAATGTTAGCACTGGACCTTCTCCCTTTTTCTTTTGTTGAAGGGGTGGGTTTTCTTGAATTTGTGACCACCATCTGCCCAAAATGGAAAGTTCCCAGCCGCTACTATTTCACAAGAGTTGCTGTTCCAGCACTACATCACGACGTGCTGGAATTGCTTGGAAAAGCCTTAAAACAGAGTGCTGTTCAGAGTATACACCTGACAACAGACATGTGGACCAGTTGCCAAGCCACTGATTACATGTGCATCACTGCACACTGGGTCTCTTTTGCGGGTGTTAAAGATAAGATATCTGACGGTCTTGTTGACACCGCTGAGATTTTTAAAGACACTCGCAAACATGCAACTGTAGCCATGTTTGCTATGGAGAAATCTCATACTGCTGCAAACATTTTGGATGAGTTTAACAGCAAGGCGTTTGAGTGGCTGCGACCAAGAGGGCTTACCATTGGTTTTGTTGCCACGGACAATGGCAGTAATGTAGTTAGGGCCATGAAAGATGGTGGCTATTTCAGGGTCCCATGTTTGGCACACTGCATTAACATTGTTGTTCAAGACTTTCTGAACAATGAAAGCAAAGTCAGCAGCTTACTGACCACCTGCAGAAGAATATGCACACATTTCAACCATTCTTTTAAGGCCCGGAAGCAGCTGAGGGTCATTCAACGTGAGCATAAAATGCCAGTCAAAGCACTCATCCAGGAGGTGCCAACACGTTGGAACTCAACGTATTACATGCTTGAGCGTCTGTTTGAGCAGTACATACCACTTAATACTTATTTCATGAAAAGGTCAGGGGATCCTACTGTGAAAGGCATGAGAGTTGAGATGGCCCAATGGGACCTCGTCAAATGCCTGACAGAGATGCTACTTCCTTTTGAGGTCTTCACACGTGAAGTGAGCAGGGAGGACTGTACTATGGGCCAAGCTATCCCATTGTTGTACATGCTAGAGCAAGAGCTGAAGGAGGTGTCAGAAATGTACGCAGGTGTGGATGACAAAGGAGACGCATATTATTTGGCAGACACCTTAGTCGCTCGCTTATCTGACAATACAAGGATTCAAAATAACATTGTGTCACATCCACATTACATTACTGCCTCAATTTTGGATCCACGTTACAAATTATTGCTAGCAGTAAGGAAGTAATTCGTTTTTCAGAAGTGGATGTTGCCCAGTACAAAACTTTGATAGCTGAGGAAGCCACTGACTTTGAAAATGAAAGGATCTTAATTAGAGGCCCGCCCCGCCAGGGCAGAAAAAGCACTGCAGGGCACCCAGAGTCAAGTTCTACTTCAGAGGCCGAGAGCAGTGTGTTTGCCTCCCAGCAGTCAACAACACTGCCAGCAATAACATCAACAGCACCAACAGGATCATCAGGCACATTTAAAAAAACGGCATGTGATTGGTTTCTACGGAAAGGGTTTTGTACGTCCATGACTGATGCAAAGGCAAAAGAGGACAAGCAAATCGGAGCACCCCTGAACATTGAGCGGATGGTTCAGGCCTATCTAGATGACACAACAGAGGTCTTCATGGAGCAAAGCCCATTGGTGTATTGGTATGGGAAAAGAAGCCAATGGCCAGTGCTCAGCAGGCTGGCGATAAAGTATGTGGCTTGCCCTGTTGCAAGTGTCTCTTCAGAGCGTGTTTTCAGTGCTGCTGGTGCCATTGTTACTGTCAAAAGGACCAGTCTCTCGCCCAAAAGCGTTGAGAGGTTAACCATGATCAAAATGAATCAACACTGTATACCACCGGAGTACAAAATACGTGAATCACAGCAGGAAGAGGAGAGCGACTTCGATGACATAAGTAGTGGGTTGTTAGACGTACTTATGTCCGAACCACCAGAGTTTGAGGACGAGCTCCTCTTCCCTGACAACTAGGCTTTCAAATTGTTCTCCCTTCCTTTATTTGTGTGTGACTGTGTATCTGTTTTTCTGGTTCAAAATCTAATCACAACAAATCCATCAACAGTCTCCTCTTTTTATTTCCCTATTGGAGTTGCACGTCTGTGCATAACTGTCCACTCCACTCCTCAGGGTCCTGCTCCATCTTCCTTACTCTCCCTAAGTACGTTTCAAGCAAGCCAGACATTGGATGGAGATGGAGAATAGTACAATACATGTTGCCTCTAACAGTCCCTCCATAAGAAGTGAAACATGACTCCAGCTATATTCCGTTTTGTTTCCAAGCCGAAAGAAACTCATTACTGACTGTCAGAAGGCTAGGCAGGCATCAGATCTGACAGCCAAAGAGAACAGCAAGACAGGTAATGAGTGATTAATATTGTGAATGATGGCATGTATTGCATTGGATGCTGGGTGACTACGAATAATTGTGCATGAAGTAGAACTATACTAGTTTATCGACAAAGTAAAAGTGACTCAGGTGTGGTGACAGTTAATGTTTCCTTGTTGTTTAATAAGAACCACATTGTACTCCTACCACTGCAGGTGCCGGCCAATATCCGTTGCAATTTTGTAATATGGAATATATTATACTTAATCAGTCACTACAGACTGAGTTGGTTTTGTTGAATACGTACCACACGGTCATCATGATGATGCTGCTGAGCATACTATCTTTGCACACAGTCAGTTGGATCGGAGAAAATTGATGGAATAACTTTGTTTCATGGGCTGACTTAAAAGGTAAACAGTTTGAACAGGAACCACAGCAGACCTAGGCTAGATGTCCGTGTAGTGGTGTGGATTGGAGTAGAGTGTAGTGGTATGAGGGACAGTGGCACATTGATTTAGTCACTTCATTTGGAAAATGCTAGGTTGCTGCAGTGCATATGACATTTCTCTGGCTCGGTCAAAATGTAAGTAAGGGGTAGGGTGCCTGGCCTTTGCCGCGGTTCTCCTGTTCTGTGGCTGTGCTGGCTCCTGAGTCCTGTCCTGTTGTTGTTGTAGCTTAATGCTGTAGAGTAGACACTATGTATCCTATCCAAGCTGCCTCAGTCTGAAAGTGTTCTCTCCAGAGTCTTGTCTTCTCGTCTTGCACTCCACTGTAATTGAGTTTATTGTTTTAAATGCAGTAATTGTTCAATACCCCATTTGTTTTTCCATCTACACTTACAGGCCGGCCTTTAACCTGTGCAATAGTGGGAGAAACGACTCACACTTACCTTACCAATCCGCATCAGGCAGGCAGTGGTACCCAAGATTGATGTGCGGAGTGTCCATGGAAGGGGGGGCCAAGAGGAATGACGAGAATGATGCAAGTCCACATTTGGACCAGGATAATACAGTAACTTTAGTATCATTCATCATTCGTCTTTAAATGTATTTGATTGCTTTTTTCTCTTCAATCATTACGACTGTGTGTTGTGGTTTGTTTGGTAATTGATCCCTACAACTATTTTTTAATTTGCTTTGCTAGCTTGAAAAATAAAAGTAAGCCCGGTACAGCATGTAATTTGGTTCGGTCTGAGCTCTGAGGGCGGCAGACAGGCAAGGCAAATTTCATATTAATAATTTCTTACCTGTACTGTCTCATTGGGTAATAGTAGTTATAGTAAGTACAACTCATTATCTTTAACCATCAAGTTCTCTTCCTCAGCATGCATGCATTTGCTTTTTCTCACTTTATACTTTGATTTCTTTGATAATGGATCATGGTCGTCTTACAAGATTGTGTTTTACTTTTGTTGTGTCCATGCATACTGTCTGTTTTTCTTTCTCAAATCTTTCCCAAAACCCCACTTCCCATCCATTCATCAATCCCTAACCCTCTTCCCCCGGGCTGTGTGATTTATATTGAGGTGTGATGTGATGACTACATTAAATGTACACCAACAATTGATCACACGCTTGCTGGGGTAGATGTGGTGAAAGCAACACTAATTGAATTTCAACTAAGGCAGGGCAAGGATCTTCTTCTGCTTGCCCACCCATGCTGTAGTTTACTTTGTGTTCTGTTCTACTACTCCTCCCACAGTTTCTCAGTCAAGTGACTTTCTCTTTCTTTTTACAAATGCTATTGCCAGTGTCTACTACTACCACCACAATAATGGAATCTTCTCCGTTAATTTGGAAAACCAACCATGCAGCCATCAGTGTGCCGAACTTCATCATCAATCACAGGTAAGATAAGTTTGGTGGGAGGTATGGACTAGGAGGAGAGACTGACAGTACTATTATGACAATTAAAAATAACTCAATGAGGGGTACTGCATCTATCAGTTTGTGTGTTACAAAATCGGCAGATCTTTTAAATCAAACACTGGCTGTGGGCATGCAGCAGCACGGAAACAAAGTAACAAACCATGTAACTTAGATGAATTCTGAAAACTGTAACCCACCACAAAACATTAACATCGTATAAGTAAATTGTATAAAATGTAATATCCCCTAACAAAAATAAACTATCCCACTCTGACCTAACCCACCCCCCTCCCTAACCCCAACCAATGTCCAAAACGAAACAAAAGTCCAAGATTCCCAATGTACGAACGAATCCCCAACGCCCAAAAACCCACCCCCCAACAAAAGGAATTAAAAAAGGGGCAAATGACGAGGTCCTCTATTGTCGGCGGGCCTTTAGGTGTTTGTCCACCAGGATTTTTACCCGCTCCTCCAGGTTCTCCTCTAAGCGGGCCATCCGGTGGAGCAGCTGGCGGTGAAATGCCCTGCCGTTACATGCAGGGTGGGGGGCAGCAGTGCTTGAAATGGAGGCGCAGTGGCGGGCGGCTGCCGGACCACGGCGCCGTGAAACTGGAGCCAGGGCCTGACTGGGGCCCGGGGCTTTGGAGGAGGCTGCAGCTGCCTCTTCCTCCTCCTCCGCCTGAGCCACTAGCCGGCGATAATGTTCGCAGATTGCCTCCAGTTTACGGCGCCGGGCCCTAGCGGCCAACTCCTTCCGAGATGGTTTTGTTGATGTGGAAGGAGTATCTATATCAAGAAAGAAAAAGAACATGTTGTAGCCAATACTCTTAGCAAAACAGAAACACTAAAATCACAGTATCACTAGCAAGCACAGTTCATAACATTTGTGATTTGGTGGTAAGTATCTCTACTCCTACTTCCTTGGACTCTAACATTTGTGGGAGTTTCCGACATTATAAATATAATCGTACTATGTACTCCGGTACACCAGTCGTGTTGTTCTTATCTGTAGTTTAGCCCAATTACATAACCTTGTTGTAGCCGGCATGCCAGCTCAGTCAGCTAAGCCAAGAGAAACAGATATGAGCCACATGATGCAGACTCACGTTAGTTTTATTTACTACTACTATCTGCAGGTGGGGAAGCTCATAGTTTTGTATGACGCCTTACGGCCGGTGGCACTGGCCATACTCTGTCTGTTACATGAGGGCAAATGCACAATTTCACTTACACCCTGCCCTGGGTACTACAAAAAGGCTTATTATTAATCTGATCCAATGATCATTGCTTATATTCATATTATAGATGCTAATACGATACATCAGGTCAGTAGCGGTCGGTGGTGGGAGTGCTGCCGGGCGGTGACGTGGGAAGGTGAAGGGTGGGGATAGTAAACTATGGATTAAGGACAATCACAGGTAATTAAACAGTACATTAAAAAAAAAAAATTTGCACGCACTGCATCGCATTCGGCGGTGCAGTGCGCACATTGAAAATAATGTTATTTATTTTTATGTTGATTACCTGTATTTGGCCGTAATACACAGTTTACTCGCCAGTGCCACCCACCCGTCCCCTCCGCATGTCACCGCCCGCCAGCACTCCCACCACCAACCGCCACTGCAGAGGGTACTTTGCTTTCATTGATTGTGTAACCAACCATAAACAACAGATAGGCCATCCTTTGCAGGCTGGCTGACCCAATCGAAAATACATAAATAATAAAAGGTAGGGAGTGGTCCCCAGAGTGGGAGGAAGGGGCTTCCGCTTGATAATATATATATATATATATATATATATATATATATATATATATATATATATATATATATATATATATATATATATAAATATATATGACGTGCTTGCATACTACTGCAAGTCTACTGTATTCTTCTGATAATACTACCTATATTCCCCTACGCTTTGCTACTGTTGCGCAGTTTCTTTTACATTTTCTTCAAAGTAAGAATCTCCAGTGACACTTTCCACCTATACTGTCTATTGATGATGATAGTAGTAGTAGTACATCCCGGCATACATCCATTAAAGTAAACGTTTATCCTTCTTTTTTATATATCTCATACTTAGTTGGTTTCACCAACAACCACCCATGCTTCCGCTCCTTCCTTGCTTGCCTTGGCTTTGAGTTTGAATTTGAACAAAACAATGCTGATTCTTGCTATCTAGCACTATCCACCCATACTGTGTCACCCACCCAGGCAGGCATTCTCTTTCACCTTCCACCCATCCTTCAACAACCCATGCATCTGATCTGATTACTATCAACCACCTATGCATGCTTCCAACAACATATCCTTCTCTGCCAGTCAGTCATATTATTTATCTTGCCCGTCCTTCCACCCTTAGTTCTTTCCCTCTTTGTTCAACACATCCATCAAGGTCATCTGATCTGAGTTTGTCTTCTCCATAAAATCTTCACAGCTGATTTTGGAGTCAAATAGAAGAGGCCATTGGTTACTCAACTCACGCTGCTAATGCTAAGTAAAGGGTGTCTGCTTCAACCGTTGTATAATGTTCACTACAACTTAATAAGTCGCACAGTACAGTGAAATAGTGAACACACTTCCATCTAGTAGTAATGTCAAGAAGTAATGAATATAACTTGCCGCCACCGGCCACTGCTGCTGGCTCCCCCCCTGTCTCTCCTGCAGGTGCTGCCAGTTCTCCTGCCCCCTCCGGAATGGCCGCATCGCCGCTGGCCCCGCCGGCACTGGTGGATGGTAGTATGCCTAGAAAAAAACAACACAAATTTTTAGATGCCTGGAAACCTCCCCCTATTTTAAGTGTTCACTTGGAACATTGAAAAAAAAGTTAATACAACATACATCAGCACTAGACAGTAAGTACAGTCAGTAGACAGACACTAGTAGTGATATGGTTCCTAGGGTCATCTAGTCCTACTCTACTCTTTTGCAAGTTAGCCTGAGCCATGTGTAACCCTTTTAGATTCATCATGTCGACTACTACTCTTTTGGCGCATATTTAATTATACCTGCCAGCTTATTGACATGTACAGTAGATGCCTTTGAGGCCACTTGACTGTTGCGTACAAGTGAAGAGGTCGAAAAACAACCCACTTATTGAGTTTGTTTAGTCCATATTGCTTAGCCATCACATACATGTTACACTTTTTGCCATGACTGCAAAATGCTTGCATTCACCAGTATACTATCTAACGGCTAACGCGCAGCATTTTTCTCATATAATAGGCGGAAGATTCCCATCTACAAACCAGAGATTTACAGAGCATATTATGATGCAAGATGATGTAACCAGTATTTCTACGTTCTACGGTGAGGGGTCTTTCAGAATTCAAAAGATCTTGGCTCTTGTTCTTGTTGTCATGCACTTGTAAATGTTTACTGTTTTAATCTTAGGCTTTTTGCTGGCTTATTGACTATGGCTGTAGTAAATTAAATTTCATATTAACAATGTACAGAGTTTGATACTTGTTTCAAATAAACCTTTTGAACTTACACATAGACTCTGTGGTATTTGGTGTGGTGGGGTGGACTTACACAAGTGAGTGAGCAAAATGGTGTTATTAATTATTATGTTCTGGGTTGTCTGTCTCAGTCATCATCAACATTGTGTATCTTCTTCGTGGGGGGGGGGGGTCGGGAGTGGGACCCTAATGTGAGACACTATAGCTAGTCGGTCAGGGGATCGTGGGTTCTTCGGACTGAGGTGTGATCAGTAAGGTCCAACCTCCCATCAGCAACATCCTATTTTGTTGTGCATAGTTCTGTATGTGGCTCTGCAGAATCACTAGACAATAGTAGTATCATGTACTATCCGATCAAAAATACTAGTCAAATATCTGGTTGGCCATTTTGTTTGTGGTAATTCTCAAAGCCTCAACATTGAGAAGACTTGAAGAGGACAACCCAAAGGACAGGACACAGTGGCTAGAGCTATTGGTCAATCAGAGTTTTATTTTTCCAAAGAAAACGTTCTATAAAGAGTGGGCAACTGTGCAAGCTTCGCTACAGACAGAGTAATAATAGTAGTAGTAGTAGTAGTAGTAGTACAGAGAGTCATAGCAGAGGCAGTTAGAAGCAACTTAGTTAGAGGAAGGGATAAACAGAATCTGCAAACAGATAGTCAAGGTCAAAAAAGTAAGCTTTTGTAAAAAATAGAATTAGAAAGTGGAACCATAATTTATAGTTCGGAAAAAAAAGATACAGTAAAAGTTAGGGAAATATAAATGTCAATATAACCACTGGAGTACTTACTGGGGCCAGCAGCAGGAGCCTCGGTAGAGGAGCGGTCCTGTGGTTCCCCCGCCGACTCCGACCCCGTCTTCTTGCCCCTGGGTGGTGCTGATGATCATGTAAAATATAATAAAGAAAGACAAACATTAAGGAGTGCTGTGAAACAAATAATAATAAATCATTTTGAAAAATAAGTCAAACAACATTTTAGGAAACAACAATTGCAATAAAATTGATCTATCTAATCAGATGGATCGACTACTGGCTTCTTCCTGCATTCACGGATCGTCTACTTATTTATGAACACTCCAGTGTTCCATAATCATTCTGATTACAATACGAAGCCTAGTAAGTACCACCTGACCTACACCACCTATTCCAGACGGGCCAATTGTTCACTAAGTCTGCATTTCCATTTTTTTCAGCCATCAAATGCATAGATGAGATGGAGGACACATGCATACATTAGTGCATACATACATACAACAAATTGTGGGTTGGTTGCATGATTCTGATCTAGTTCTGCTACTGACTGACCATGCTAAGCCTACCACTCACTAAACAAAGTGCAAAAGGTTCGACGGAGGACTGGGGTAAGCAGCAATCAGTGACAGAGGAGGCGTCACGCAGACCGCATAAAACAATTATTAACTAATACTAACAAACTAAACCTAGTATCCAATATCCATCCACCACTATTTCACAGTAGGACAATGGAAGGACTAGAGTCTCTCTAGCAAATCGCATTACCTAACTTCAGTTCTGTAAAATAAACTTACATAATCAGCATCAGCAGCACAAGCTAGCGCAAACTAACTTGCAAACAAGTAAGAGTACCACCGAGCACCTGGGTCCTTGGCTTAAATCCAGGAACATTTTGCTTTTTGGAACGTAATTTACCAGCAACGCTTGGCACGCAGCAGTAATCTTGATGTTCATCAAATTTAATATACACAATCAGTTACTCACCAAGCCCGATGACCTCGACACCTAGCAGGTCCAACAGGTCCTGCTCCCGGTCCAGGATGTCGGACCACCGGTGGGCTAGCTGATTGTGGGTGCGCCGGACCCCAGAGCACTGGAACACGGCCCGGTGCACATTCGCCCACCGACGGTGCCGCTCCTGGGTAGCGTACCCGGAGCCGGGCCTGCCGCCTGCTGCCAAGGTCAAGGGGAGGTGGCGCTGGATGAAAAAAACAAGGGCGGCCACCTCCTCCTCCCCAAACAGTTGCCGGGTCTGCACCCCTTCAGGACGCATTCTGCCGCAAGGCAGGCGGCCCTTCTCTGCTCCTGCAGGTCCCTTGCCCTTGGCACTCGGACTTGGTGTGCCCTTGGCCATGGTTCTGGGGTGGGTGGGAGGCGGAAAAGAACAGTTAGAAGGGGAAAAAAAAAGTTAGGTGGAAGAAGATAGAAAGAACTTTATAAAAGTAGCAAAAACACAGTAAAAGTAGAAATAAAATGCAAAATATAAACTTAGGCAAAGAGAGAGATAGATAATAACTAAAAAAAAGTCAGAAAAAATGCTTTAAAGACAAAGGATTGCAAAGATAAAGGGTAGATACAAAAGGAGGCCCAGAACCATAGCATTGAGTGAAAAACAAGATGGCCGCGCCCATTCGCGACCGCGTGGGTAAGTTCGCGCGATATTTCTCGCGAACATGCACTATTCATTGCGAACAAGTAAAATGCGCTCCCGAACACGTCAATGCACATCGCGAACACACTATCCGCGACCCGGAACAGGAAATAGGCATCGCGGGCGGGACAATTGAAAAACAAGATGGCCGCGCC
Source organism: Triturus cristatus (assembly GCF_964204655.1). NCBI lineage: Eukaryota > Metazoa > Chordata > Amphibia > Caudata > Salamandridae > Triturus > Triturus cristatus. The sequence continues at coordinate 1,719,204,246 of NC_140590.1, forward strand.
CGTTGGCGACCGCATGGGTAAGATCGCGAGATATATCCCCCGAGCATGCAAACAGCTCCCCGAACACGCTCACCGTGCTCCCGAACAAGAAAAAGCCATCACGAACGGGCGCCCCAAGCAACTACGCAAGCTCGCGAAGCTACGCGAAGGTCGCGTAGTGCAAGTACATCTTCGCGAAGCTTTGCGAAGCTTTGCGAAGCTTTGCGAAGCACGGCTACGCGAACTACGCCCAGGGTTACACCTAATAGCCGCAACAACGAGCCGCTAATAAACACTTGGTCCTGAAGAAAGCCTCAAATATCCAGGAGGCTGACACATGTCGACCACCAGACCATACACAGTGCAGTAGATTAGTAACTGGATCTATCAATCAATTCAATCAATCAATCAATTTTATTGTCTCCAGTTATTAAAAACTATTACAAAATACATTAAATACATTCATTAAAAGTACTCTTATTTTATACCGGTTTAAGATCAATTTATCCATACAATTATTTGTACATTTATCTATGTAATGTTGCTTTAAGGTCAACTTATCCATAAATTGTTTGAACATTTGTCTCTGTAATGTTAGTTTTGGGTTTTTCGGGTTCTTTTATCCCCCCCCTGTTCCACTTGTTGTAGGAGGGATTGTACCTGTCTCATATATTTAACCCCCCTAAAGGCCAGCATAGGAGATGTTCCATCTAACCATTGAATAACAGCTTGCCTGCATGTGCGAATGTCCAGTTTGTTAAAGAGGTTTTTTAGAAATCGTCTCCTTATATCTAATAGTGCTGGGCAAGCGCATAGCAAGTGGGGTAGTGTTTCATTTTTGTAGCCGCATAAGCGACAACAGGAATCCGTATAGCTGCCTTTATAAGTTAATAACAGATCTTTTGAAAAATGTAAGCCCAACCGATGTTCGATGTATCTCTGTTTTAATGTCACGTTAAAATGACTTCTTAAATAAGGCTGTGGCTTTATCCCGCAATATGAATTTATTACTGTCCACCCATGTCGTCGCTTCGTGATTAATGATTGATCTTCCAAAAACGATATCCGTTTGACAGCATTGTTTGTTATTTTATTGAAAGTAGGTCTATCTGGGTTAGAGTCCCATAATGATTGAATACGAGGACCTTCAAAGATTGAGCCAAAAAGTATCCCCAGCTGCCTTGCGTGTCTTTACTCAGCTGATTTCCTATTTCCTTCCAGCATAGACTATCCAGTGTGCCTTCCTCGGATAGACGTATTTTGTGACAAAATTTTACAAAAGTGCCCATGCTACAGAACTTCTGGTTCAGAAGACCAAATTCTAGGCGAACCTGGGCTGGTGAGGCTGATTTTGGGAGGTTTAAAACTGATTTGTATGCCCTCATTTGAAGGTTATTTAACAGCCCCGCCTCTTTACCGCACCAGGTTACCAAAGCATATGACAAGGTTGGTAAAATCTGTGATTTCATCACATTTAACTGATGGATATAGTTTGGACAACTCAATTTTTTTTGTAGTAGCCGGTGTGCATAAATCAAGGAGTGGGTGTTTGCCTTTAGGTCTATTTTGAGTTCTTTGTTCGATGAACCTCTTTCTATCTTTAGACCTAGATATTTATACGATGGTTCTTCCTTTATTTGTGTTTTATTTGCGAACCATTTAAATACCTGTTTTTTTGTATCTACTAAACGGACCACTTTAGTCTTTTCTTTATTTAATTCCAAACTTTCGTGCTCCAGATAGGTTACCAGATTATTAATCAATCTTTGGAGTCCTATTGGGGTTTGGCTCAGCACAACAATGTCGTCCGCGTATTGCAGAAAGGAGATTGGGATGTTTGCCAACTTCGGCGGATGTCCTTCTGCTATCTTCATATGCTGTGTGATGTCCGCCATATAAAGATTAAATAAGCTTGGGGCAAGGACTCACCCTTGTTTTAGACCCTGTTGCGTATTATTTTCGCCAGTGGTACTGCTGCCATCTCCCAATTTGACTCTTGCCCAAGTTTCACTATACAGGTTTTTTATTGCATCCAACAGGTTCTTTGGTAATCCCCATATATTTAATTTTTTCCATAATCGTTTTCGATTCACTCTGTTGAATGCTGCTCGTAAATCAATGAAACATGCAAATAATCTGGTCCTCTTTTTTTCTGCTTTTCCTTTTAGGAGTGCCAAGGTTGTTAAATTTGTTAAAGTGCCCATTTTTTGCCTAAAACCTGTTTGAAACATAGGTATTATTTTTGTTTCCTCCATCCAATCTTGAAGGTGCTGCAGCAAGCATGATCCATATAGTTTTGCATCCACATCTGTCAATGATATCAGCCTGTAATTTCCCGGCTCGTTGTGATCGCCCTGCTTAAAAATAGGATGTATTATACTTCCTTTCCAGGACTTGGGCATTTTATTCTGGGTGTAAATCCAATTGAATAATGGGGTTAAATATTCAGCCCAAAACTCAGGAGAGTGTTTGAAAAGAGCGTTTGGGAGTCCATTTGGTCCTGCTGCTCCCTCTGTTTTTAAATGTTTTATTATTCCTTTTAGCTGTTTAGCTGTCACAAGGGTGTCCAGGTCTAGGATGTTAACTTCTAGTGCTTTAGGTACGCTTGTGATAACTTTACCAATGTTGTTTCTGAATCGGTTCTTTTTGCCCGTGTTTGACGTCCTTTTGTCATCCAGTTGATGCTCCTGTGTTTTGAGCGGGGATTTTTTTTGCTCCAATTTATTGGAACATATTTCACACTCTTTATTGTTGTGCCACTTTTGTCCGCTCTTCCAATCAGCGAACATATTTTTAACGTGCTTGATCCATTTGTTTTCTCCGATTCCCGCTTCTTGTTTTAGTTGGTTACCCTTTGTTAGTTTGTTAATTATACCCCAAAATGACCGGCCATTTTTATTCTTTCCAGCAATTAATAGTTTGGTCCAGATTTCTTCTTGATATACTTTTTTTGCTTTACTCAGCATTGTCTTGTATTTATTTCGCATAGCTCTTAGTTTTACCTTATCCGGATTCCTTCAGTTTTTCATCATTATTACCTGCTTCCGGACTTCACGGGAAATTTTCTTTTTTTCCTCCCGGAGCGTAGGATTAAACCATGGCTTCTTTCCACTGTTTATTCTTCAGTTGTTTGATTTTGGGGCTGGGAGGTCTCTAGTTATGGAATCACATACGTTTTCCCAAGCCTTTATGAGTTGTTTTTTTTCGTCAATTGGTTGTATTAACAGTAGATTTTTGAATTTCTCCATTGCTGGTTTAATATTTTTTCCGCCCCATTTCAATTTCCGTAAATTAAATTTTTCCGTGTTTTGATTAACTGTTTTTATTTTTTGGGTTTTGTTTACTGGCATTTTATTTTGGTAATTAAAAGGAAAGTGGTCACTTTCTGTCCGTTGCTCGACAGCGAATGCGTTTACCTTTGGCAGCAGGTTATTGCTCATTATTGTAAAGTCTATAGTTGATCTCCGTTTACCGCTTAAAAAAGTTGCTATGGATTTGTCCCCATTTGTGTTCCCATTCAAAATTGTCAGGTCCAGCTCTCTAAGTTCTTGAGTTAAATTTTTATCTTTTACTAGATTGGTATTAAAGTCTCCTGAAATAAATAAAGGGTACCATTCATATGAAATTTGCAATGCTTGAAGAAGGGATATTAATGTTATAAGTCTTTCCTTCTTCTGTTTCTTTTCCTGGTGTACATATACATTAAGCACTAATAAGTTATTAATCTGTATGTTTGAATCAAACTTTGCTGTGAGTTTTATTGCTTGCAGCCAATTAACCCCGGTATCTATCTCTTCCGCTTGCCATCCATGTTGCTGAGAGATGTATACTGTTAGTCCTCCTCTCGGGATCTACATACGCACCACTTTGTTCTTAATTTTCCACACCTCCATGTTCTTTTTTAATAAATATCCCTTATCAAGAGGTGTAGGAATTTTAACTCAATTCACCTTGAGCACAATCACGAATTTTTCATCTCTGGACCCTACTGTCAATCCAGTTGGTCTTCCTCCAGGCGGAGGTTAGCATGAATCAAACCCTATGGTGATGCTATCACTGTACCGAAAGGCGGAGAATCAAGATATACCGCCTATCGCCTGTGTACATATATGAGGGTTTTTCAATAAGGAATTACAATTGAATAGACCCTGGTTATACAGGACAAGTGGTTCATTCTCCCCATTGATTTTTTGATTAACGCTTGGAAGCTGAATGGACAATCGCATTATTTTTCCCTCCACCTTGATTTAATTGTTTTTAAGTTCTAGGCAGGTTGGGTCTAGTCTGATGTTGTGTAAGAGAGAATCCTGTGTGATTGTTTGTTGTGATTGTGTAAGAGTTATGTAACTTAATGGGAAGGGAGGTGGATCATGTAAAGCCGCCAACAATGGAAATTGGAAGGGAGGTGAGATATGAGGTCTGAAGATTTTAGAACCAGGAGGGATTGTTAGTTGAAAAATAGATAAGCTCGTCTGGGTGAAACATTTTTAGCACAACTGTAAGACTATATATTGAGAGTTTCGGGTCAGTGGAGAACGTTAGGTTTAAAATTATTTATTTCCTCTTTCCAACATACCTTGTGGGTAGATTATGTTGTAAAATCAAGAACCAATTTTGGAAAGCTGAAAGGAGGGAAGAGGAAGAATTCCCAGGATGATCATGGCCAGAAGGACAGGCCTATGTAGATAAGGCAGTGTAAAAAATCATAGATACAGAGCATTACGAGCCATGCCATTAAAGGTGGCTATGAGAGCTATGATCCACCTGTAGCCCACAGCAGAAGAGAGAAAGTGTAACTGTACTATTAATTACCCCCAAGGCATGTGATTAAATTATTTATAGATAACCAGAGTGCTGTTTATTAGGGCTGAGTATGACCCTTGACCAACGTGGCGAAGTGGATGACAGACAGCTGCCTCAAACCCAACTTCAACAAAACTGAAGTACTGATCTTCAGAAGAGATACCTCTAAATGAGACCACAGCTGGTGGCCAGCAGAATCAGACCGAACCTCCACCAACAGACAATGCGTGCAACCATGGCATCATTCTCGACAGCCATCTAACCATGAAACGGCAAGTGAATGCAGTCGCCTCCATCTGCTTCCAAACCCTCCATCAACTCTGTAGATTGATCCCGATCAACACCAGGAGGACCATCACACAGGCCCTCATTACCAGCCATCTCGACCATGGCAATGCTCTCTATGCCGGAATATCCACCCAGCTCCTCAAAAGGTTTCAGACCATACAAAACACCGCAGCCAGACTCGTCCTGGACCTCCCCAAAGAGACCTGCATCACCCCTCACCTCAGAAACCTACACTGGCTTCTCATTTAGAAGAGATGCCACTTCAAGAGCCTCACGCACGTACACAGAGTCCTCCATGATCAGGGTCCATCATAACTCAATTATCAACTGAACTTTCACCTGTGCTCCACCTCTCTAGCCATCGCACACACCCCTGCATACGTCGCAGCCGCAGCAGACGCTGCTTCTTCTCCTTCATCACTGCCAAAACCTAGAACGAAGGGTGGGGGCAACAAGATGGACAACGGAGAGTGGGTGGGAGGGGCAGAGGCAATCACACGGACAATGGAAGAAGGCTGGGAGGGGCTGGGGCAAGGAGTCAGACAATGAAGGGTGGACCGGAGGGGCTGAGGCAAGCAGACTGACCACGGAGGGAGGGAGGGAGGGGTGGGCTAGGCAATCACATGGACAATGATTTGAAATAGGGATGAACACTGAAATGTGAGATGTACGCAATGGTGATGGGAGAAATGGCCACATATTTAGAATTTTTAATATCTTATTCTATTAGAAATGCACTTTAGGACATGCTTAAATGCAAAATGAAATGCACGTTTTAGAAATAACTCACAAACCTTTAGTATAACAATTAGAACTGAAAAATATTGTAGAGTGACGAATTGTAGATGTGAATAATATTATTAGAAATGCTTCTTTTATAATTAAATGTTTGAAACATTTTGCCCCAAGTAACTATATTTTAGCCTGTCAACGACTAGGCCTGAGGATACCTTTTCAACCTTTGCTCATGGTAAAGTATTCTGAGCAACAGCCTATTGTTGATGTCATTTTAGAAGATGAGCTCACTTTAATATTATGTTCATTTGGTCCCTCTCACCCCATGATAGATCATTTCTACTAAGAATAATAGACTCATTGAAACTGTTAAGAATAACTGGTGATGTAGACTTATAAATGTTGCTTCAGAATTAACTTGATATATGTTTTCTTATTTGCGGACTAGTCCTTGTTTCTGCATTCTCGGCTGGGTTTTCCAAGACCTACTCTTCATGAGAATTTCTAGCCTCATTTACTGCTCTTTTCCAATGGAACTCTTTATGGGTTCTTATTTAAAACTATCTAAACCTCTTGTCATTGACTCCTCGTAAATTATAAGACTATGATGTATTAATGACTTTATTTCACAGGGAGCTTTAATTCTGAGTAAGGTGGAAAAGGTTATTTGACCTCTCCGGAGCCTGGAGGATTCCCCATGGTGCCACTTGTAAGTAGGTGTATGTAAAGATTTGAACCATCAGGAGAGTCCTTTTGGGCAGTAGCAGTGAAAGCTGAAAAACACATACACTCTTGTAGAGTACTTCAATGAAAAGAAAACAGTTGTGCCTGAGAAACGAGCAGTGGAAGGACAGTAATGCCACGATGATCGAGGGCGGAACACACACAGGAAGAGGAAGGAAGCCTATGGGAGATGACATATATGAAGCAAGCAAGTGGCAATGTAGCCATCCACTGATAAGCAATAGGCGCCCCCAAACTCCCATAAAATGTTAAAGCTTTCAAACTCTAGAATTGTTGGGATTAATGCTTCTGAATTGTAAGCATTTGGGTATTTTTATCAGATTTTTAGCTGTTAAGATATTATTGTATCTATTTTAACTAGAAAAACAAAAAGAACGTGCATGAGGTACTGAAATCTGTACTTAGTACTATTTTTATCTCCTTCTTCCGTAAAGGACAATTATTGTATAATAAGACAAGACAACGTCTGTGATCTTTTATAGATATTTTATTTTGTAATTAATAGGAATAAAGAATTGATCAACATGTGTTTTGCGACTATTTGATTATCACATGCTGCTCCATCAGGGCCACATAACTCACAGCTCCAAAACTTGTCATTCATAAATTTCATGAAAGTGTTCATTATTCAAAAATATATATTAAGAGCCTTAGCTTAGAGAACGATCACAGAAAGAAATAAAAACAAACTTCTTGCTGACATCCGTTCAAAGAGCAATATCACCGGTCAATTAAACCAAAAATAACAGCCTCAATGTCGTATTACCCACTTAATCCGGCCTCATAACCGAAGTCTCCTTGCTCCCCCATTCATTTTTAATGGCTATTTTAAGTATGTTTACGGTAACTGTATCAATTTACAATTACAATTTAGAATTGTGGGTAGGTCAGTTGTAACTGTGTCCATTTTAGAGGCGATGCCAGTGTCACGTGGGAGAGTATGGGAATTGTAAGAGTTAAGATAGACGTCCAGCACTTCCGAGAGACCGTCGTGACAGGAAGCTGTGGGGCTCAATTTAAGGGGCGAGTCAGTTTCTAGTACCTAAAGGAACCCTCCAGTCGTAGACATACACCCCATATTCTGCAAGAATGCGATGCCTCTATATGTGCCAGGAAAGCTTTGGGGAGGGGAGGATGAAAAATCTGCTTATTCCGCGCCTGCCTTTCAATGCTAATGAGGCAGGGTGATTCAACTCTAGGTTACACATTAGAGTAGAACAGGAAACACTATGCGAGTAGTACTAGAGAAATAAATAAAGCAAAGGTGAGTAAAACACGAATAGAAAAAACACATGCCTGGAGGGTACGTTATGTCTCGTGACAACGTATAGAGAATCACGTGCACAAACAATATTAGCAATGCCTGTCTGTTCAGACGTTTCAATAAAGCATTGCAGGCTTGAATAGAAGAAAGACCGCAGTGTAGAGTCAGTGCGTACGGACAAAAGGCTAGCGCGAAGACGAGAGCGTCTAAGAAAGAAAGACTGGTGTACGGACGTTCAGAGAGAAGAAAGACTGGACTACGGAGGTGCGGAGAGAAGAAAGACTCGAGATCAATTAGATAGTGCGTGGGGAAGAACGGCTCAGAAGTGATTAAAAAAAATACATGAATTAAAGTTATATGATAAAACAACAGAAAAAGAGCAATTGATGCAACTCAAAAGAGGTATGGGTAAAGGAATGAGGTGAGAAATTTACGGGCTTGATGACTAGAATAAAACGGGCACGGAGATGTGGTTGAGAAAGAAAAAGGCGCAAAGGGTGAGCTGCTGAGATTAGAGGGGCCCTTCCTTTCTACTGTACCTTTAAATGTTAATGAAGGCGCGTGTTTTACTCTGGGCATGGGTTGTGGAGGAGTCGGGCGCGCGGATAGGAGGTGGACACGAAGTCCCCGCCCCTCTCTATAAAGCCTGCGCGGGGGCCATTTTAAGACAGTAAGACCGAAAGAGGAGCCAAGGACGAAGTAAGAAACCTACTGAGACCCTCAGGTTACCATCAACGGCCTCCCACCCCCGCCTCCCCAGCACCCATCATCCTGCACCAGTACCACCTGTACCACCAGGGTGCCAGGCAAGGGGAGGGGGCGCGCCAAGGAGCCGCAGGGGGCACAGCAACCAGAGCCAAGAGTAGCCCCCCCGGAACCATCAGCAGCCATGAGCGAGGTGGGAGAGAAGAGCCCGGCCCCCCCAGCAGCAGCACCAGCAGCCCCAGAGGAAGACAAGACCCCCAGTACTATCACGACCACTGCCCCTGAGCCTGCCACCACCGCCCCGGACAAGAAAGTGCTCGGTGAGTATTAGAAGTCAGGCGGGTAAACAAGGAGCGCCCTCTTACTTCTGTTATCAGTTAAGAGGGCTCTGGGAAGTAAGGGGGGAACTTGGGCACAGCTGGTACGTGGTTCGGGGTATGGGACATTTGGTAGGGGGGTATCCCCCCCGCCCCTTTTCCCACAACTAGTACCCAAATAATTCATTGATTCATACATGGGACATTTCTAATATATATGTAGAACTACGCCCACGTAACTCGGGAGGGGACCCCCTAGAAGAATGGTGGGGCGAAATTCACCGAATGCGGGGCGTACGAGCGATAGGGGGCTGGCTTCACACAAATGTTTTTGCTAGGGGGTGGGTTAATCGAGCCATGTCCACCCCTAGTACATGCAGATGGCCTAGTACCCACGTGTCTGCTTCTAGGCTTGACTTCATTACATGTCCTAATAGTGAGGTTTTTCTGTGTCTTGGTGCAGTGGTTAATCCGCGATGCAGCCCTGTTTCTTCTACCGGGGGTGGGGGTTACGAGTTCCTACAGCCTGGGGCGACGCGCTTCCTGGTCCGCCTCACCTCCACGTGTCCTCTGGGTGGGGTCACTGATCTCCACGTGTTCTGATAGCGTGCAGTGCTCCAACATGGCCCCGCGAAGGCCTCGGGACGCCTGATACAGTATTTGTTCTCTCCACGTGTACAGGACGTGCTGGGAGAATATAATAAAGGTGTGGTGGAGAGAGGCCGAACTGTGGGGTCCGCGACTTGTGGCCTTGGTGTGCCCTTTGCGGTGGTGGTCTCCCCTTGATTTGCATGTGGGAGGTGCATAGCTGTACTGGGAGGTGCTGTATGATTACCCGCGAGGTGGCCCTTATGTCGGCCGTGTGGCTTCTCTGCATGCTTCACTAGGCCTCGCCCCGCGCGCCTACGGTTGTAGGGTTCTCTCTCATAGCGGTGCATGCTCGAATGGTTGAGTTTTCCAAGTTAGAATTGGCACACATAGGTGTCCTTTCTCCACACGGCTTTTTGTTAGTTATTTTCCCGTGTGAGAGGAGAGCGGCATGTCTGACTGCTTATACCTGTTGTGCGGGGCTTGTGTTGTAGTATTCCATCGACAAAGTATGCTGCCCAGCAGCACTGGGTTATTGTTAGTCTGCTGTAGTGTTTGAGTTGTTGCCTGTTGAACAGATCCCAAGTTGCACAACTCATGGCCGCTGTTGCGCAATCTTATAGGAGCCTTTGCATTCAAGCCTTAGGCTGCATAACGTGTGTACTTTGGAAGTCGTGTTTGGGGCGACCGCATAGCACCCCTTCCTCCATTTTTTCGAGCGTATGGGTGCATGCGTTTTGTCGCCTGCTGTGTTGCCGTAGTCTGTACGGACTGGGACAGTGAAGTTTTAGTTGAAACAAAGTAGCTTACGTGTACAAATATGGTTGGGATGTTAGGTGCCAAGAAACAAGAAAAAGCCAGTTGTGTGGCCTGGAATGACCGGGGGGGGGGGGGGGGGGGAGGGAGGTTCTGCTGTGCCGCCACTGCTGGCTTGCGCTTCACGTCAAGAATCAGATACACCTCCCCCCCCCCCCCCCCCCATCATCTGTCTCGAGGGGGCCTTGCCTGGTAACCTGCCAAGGCCTCTCTCCTGCTTACGTTCCTCATGTTTTTGTTTTGTAATATGTAGTTCACTGAGGCGGTAGCCCGTGGCGTTATTGCCAATCCCATTTTTTAATGCAGCTGCTCTATGTGATGGCGGCGGACAGCCCCCGTAGTGTAGTAGGTCTCGGTTTCAGCCTGCGGTGTAAACACGCGGGGGCTGTCTTCGAGTGCGTCCGTTCTATTTCTGTGGGTGTATGCAAGCTGTTTACCTGGCATCGGAGCGTACTTGGCGTGGTGCTGTTTTGGGGCACCGCCCACCGCAGAACACGCGCCCGTTCAGCAGTGACGGTCGACCCCCATGTCAGTTTACAACTTTAAGATTTGTTGCGCCTGTCTTCGTGTTATTCTGGGAGTACTCACGTTGGAGCTGTGGGTAGTTTAGTAGTAGTTTTAATGCTTGCTTGCTTCACGCATCCTGGAGCAAGCAGGTGGAGGCGAGTGTATTGTGCACTTTTGTGACTGCCACATTTTCTCAGTCCAGAGGCTTTGAAGTAGCGGTGGCGACGGCTGGTACATCTGCACCAGTCTGTTAGGGTGGGAGCGTCCAGTGTTCTCTTTTGTCCTTAATGGTGGTACGGGCTCTGGTGCTGGGCCTTGGCTGAGTAGGGTTCCTGGCAGGATTTCTGTCAATGAGTTGTGTACATACAGCGATATGTCCACGTCTTCAAAATTGACCAGACTATTTATTTTGGGCTGGTGTGTGCGCGCGCGCCTCCCCCTCCCCTCTTGCTAGTCTCTGCCTTACTCTGCAGACCGTGTGTATTTATTGGTGTTGCTGGCACGCGACTGTAGTGTTCCTGGAAAATGGGCACGCATCACCAGTGGCCTTGAAACGGTGACACTTGGCACCTCCTGACACTGCTGCCAGTCCAACCTTTGCCACAGGTCTGTGTACACAGTAAACTCGCGCTGCAACTAAGCATTTGGAAAGCTGACAGTATGTTTTTAAGGCGTCTCAGAATACCACCCCCATACTTGCGGGAAGCTGCTCTAAATTGATGCCATCTTTTGAGCAGACTCCTACGGGGGGGGGGGGGGCATCTTCTATTATACAACATTAAAGCCCCATCACCTGCAGGCTAAAAGAAACCAGGCACCACTTGTGGTCAAGTAAAGCTCTATTGACTTTGCATTTTGAGGTTGTGAATTGCCTTGGTCTTGTAGGGGTAGTGAAATCAGTTGCCTTTTGTGAAAAGCATGCCACACCTGCTAGTAATTCAGAGGCACATTAACCCCTTTTTTTGTGCAGACTAGCATGTTTGGCGGGGTGTCGGTACGAAGGTGCAGGGGTGGCCCCATACCATTTAATTTGCTTCCCTGTTTACCGGGTGGAATCCAGCACGATAATCTGGGGAATGTCAGGGTATTCATCCCTTCCCTTGCCTATGTGGCCATTTGAAGCTCTGTTCCCAGGCCCTGGACATTCCTAGCAGACACAAATAGCCCTCTGCATGGGAGCAGGGTGGCGCAGCTGCTCAGACGGTGTGGGGGGGGGGGGGTGGAAATAAGGAGGCTAGCCCATGCCTAGGCTGTGACAGCTTGTCACAGCTGCATAGCTTGTTGCACGTGGTCTGTGTTGGTAGGCGTGGGTGATTGTGCCTCCTTGAAAGGAAAGATTTGTTAGCTTACATAGCGGCACAGGTTCTCCTCACTAACCATGTTCAGTGGTTAAAGTTTAGTAAGGAAACGGCACAGTTGCCAACTTACCCCCTACCTGTTTAGGATCTAGGAGTGGTCGAAAGTAACACTTGGACTCCTGCGTGTTGCATCTCTGGACTTGTTGCGTGGCCTGGGTTTTAAGACGTGGAAGCCTGATTGCAAAGGAGTGGGACGCATAGTTCATGTCCCATTGTGCCCATATTCATTAGGTCTATCCTTTGCTGCAGCCCATGAGTATTCAAAGTTGTTAGCTCTTAACCCACCCTGCAGAGGTGCTAGAGCCCTGTTCCACCTTGGGTCAGGGTGTTGCACAGGGCACTCATGGGAAGAGTGATTGTGCTGTGGCTTGTCCTGGGTGGAATGCCCTTTCTAACGTGGTAATAGTTTAATCTTTAAAAGCAGATTGAGAATTTGGTAAAAGGAACAGGCCGGGTTGAGTGAATGCTTAGTATTGACAATTGGAAAATACTACCTTTTACTGTGACGTGTAATTTTCTGCTCTTAAATTATTTCATAACTACAATCACTGATGCTTTATTTAAAGATAATCTAAATCTGTCCGACTTCTTTCCAACAAGAGAGTCGAGCCACCAAATAGCTAATAGTATTGTCTAATGGAGGGCAAGATCCATGGCATCCTTTTAGGCTGTCAAGATAGTCCATGCAGCAAACCAACTTTGCACTGGTGTGTACATAGTGGGCGTCCTGTAGGGCGATCATGTCTCTGGCCCTGAAATGTCAACACCCCAGGAATAGTACAACAATGTTGGGTTTTCAGAATGAGGAGGATGCAGATATCCTCCAATTGACGCACCTTTTTGAAAATTGACCATATGTATATTGTGTAAACCATCAAACTTCTAGTCGAGTGACCGTAAAGCCCACAACCATATTTTCCCTTGTTAACATAATTTCCCTAATAACGGCATATAGGTGGTAGGGGAGACCTTCCTCCCCAATCCCACCTTTTTGGCCCCTCAAGGAGCAGGACTCGTTTGAACTTATTGAAGGAGGGATAGAATTGGATCCACCCATCATGTTGGATGTGTATCATTACCCCCACCTTGCGTTTGTTTTTTAGTTTGCTTTTTTTGTTTCTTTTCGTTCCTTTAGCAACCAAAGTCCTGGGCACTGTCAAATGGTTTAACGTGAGAAACGGCTACGGCTTTATCAACCGGTATGTCGACCCTCCTTTTATTTTAATTTTCATTCTTGTTTTGTGCTTTTTTCAGTTTTTGCTGCTTTTGTCTGCTAGTCACTTTCAGGTGTTGGGTTTGTGGAAATAGTTAGTTTTTATCCCAGTTTAGGAGCAGCGTATATGCACCCAGGGCCATGTAACACAGATTGCAAGTAGAAAACAGCTATTTACTATTCTGATCAAACGAGATGTGTGAAGTGTGGCCTCTAAACGGGGGATGTGGGGGGAGAGGAGACGGAGCTTAGTATTCTTCATATTGCATGCAAGCATAACTTCTGCAATGCCCTTTAAAGTGAATTGATGCCCAGGTGACAGCCAAGCCTCCATTTCTTGGCATGTTTGGGGTTCCATGTGCCCAGATGTGTAATGTTCGGAGGCAGAGTAAACATCCAGTGCTATGTCTTCGGTGCCAGGCGCTTCTATCGGCTGGTTCTATCCTCAATCACTGGAATAGAGCCCTCTAGGAGGGGGCGTCCATTGCCGATCCTTGATTGACTTCTGTACCACCCGTTCCCCCTTGCTAGCTACTGTGTTTTTACATTCCCCAGAATGTGAGCGTGTTCAGTGCAGGTGTATGGTCACTAAACCTATCCTGGAATGGGGTACTAATGTTTTTTTTTTCTCCGCTATTTGTCCGCCCCCCTCGCTCCTGTGCCACTCTTCACTTAACTATCTGCTTTGTGGCTTCCAATCAACAGAAACGACACCAAGGAAGACGTCTTTGTACACCAGGTAAGTCTGCAGTCTATGTAGAGTACTTGGACACAGCATGTTTTTTGTGTGCACTATACGGTTTGTTCATACTGCCTAGCAGTGATGAAGTTTTGTGAAGCCCATATTTGTGGTGGTTGAGGGCGAGTTGTCTCCATATTTCTTGGCACGATTGGTTACTCTACCCAGGTTTAAGCACACCTGTGCTTCGGTACCTGGCGTTCCCGTCGACTGGCTGGATCTTCTGTCTCTAACAGATTAAATGCACAGCACCCTCCAGATTTCAAATCTCGGCCCAAGGGTGTCACACAATTAATCCTTCCTGGCAGAGTATTGTTGAAGTATCGTAGATGGTTGATAATTTGTAGGGGCTGGACAAAAGCTTAGTCGCACAGCTTGCTGGCCTAGAATTGAGGTGCTGGGTACCTTCAAATTGTCTTGTATTTTACTCTTTTATTAAGCTATCCTAACATGCCAGATTGTCAGGATTACAAACTAGCATGGGGGCCACTGAGTGCTTCTATGGAGATTAATCAGGGGCAGGTAATTTGGTTAAATGCCGTCGTAGCTTTTCCACCTCTAAACTTTAGAAGGACTTTGTATCCTGCCCGGTTTTGATCAGGGAAGTGGTGAGTATTGCCGCCTCCTTATGTCTTTTAAAAGTTTCACGACCCGGTATCTGCCAGATGTGTAACAGGCAATACCCCGGCCTTCCTGCTGCCCTCTACCTGCTTTCCATCAGGCCAGAAGAGAATGAAGCCACTTCAGCAATGGCCGAGCGACAGTGGTAGGAAGTGGGTTGGCACAATCAATGACTGTCTCCCAGTGCTGCCCTGTTTATTTATGTTGGTGCCATGTATTGGTCAAAGAAGATTTGTGTTCGAGTCAAACGTATAGTGTGTGATAATGCTAGACTCACAGGAAGGAGGTGTGGGCACAGACTTCAGCTTGGCAATGGACCGTGGTGGGCCGGGTTCGAGCTGTCTCCACTTCCCACCGCGCTGATCTTGTTCACATGCACGCCTCGTGATGGTGTCCGAAGTGCACCGTTCGTAGAGTTCACCCAGTATTTCGCCTGCCCCAGACCAGTGTTGGGTCTTACAGTCCCTTTCTGTAGCCGCAGCTCGTCCCTCTGCAAGGGGGGGGGTGGGGTCAGGGCATTATGTAGGTGTAGATTTTGGGCTCGTTTTGTTTGGGCTCTGGCCACATAGCAGTGGGATTCTGGACTGCGCCTGCGTTAACATGCAGTAGTGTAGCTTTGTTTACACCCAAGGCACTCCCATGACCCACCTCCGTTCGAGCCCAGAGGGTGTAGTGTAACTAATCTTGTTTTAGTTGGCCATTTATACTTCCCTTTAAATTCTTCGGGTTATGGCCAGCACTTTTAATGTTGGAAATCTACTTCCTGTATTGGAGGGGCTCCAAAGACTAATCAAATCTAGGCTTGGGGTGGTCCTGCCGAGCAGTCAAGTGATCCCTAAAAGTTTGGCTACTTTACATTTCACGCTCACATCTTGTAAGGTGGCTCAGTGAGTTAAACGGGCATGAATGGCGCCTGCTTTGCAGCTCGCAGGTAGAGTACCTGGGACAACTCACTGCTCCTGGTCCTTAGCGGTCCATACATTGAGTAATAGCGTCACTTGCGGAAACTGCTCAACTGACTATATGATAAATGTAACCATGCACCCTGTCATGACTGACTTCTTTTTTTTTTTTTTTTTTTTTTTAACTAGACCGCAATTAAGAAGAACAATCCCCGGAAATACCTTCGCAGCGTAGGAGATGGCGAGACGGTGGAGTTCGATGTTGTCGCCGGAGAGAAGGTAAGCAGTCGTGTTTCCGGGTCACGCACCCTGAAGCCAGCCCTCCCGCACCCGAGAGGCCGGATCTCTCTGGCACTCCAGGTTGCACGGCGGATTTGGTGTTTCTGGAAGCTGGTGGTCGGACCTCGTTGATTTCCATGATGGTGAGCGGGTCACTGCGCCTACTCCACCGTCGCCATTTCGGATCAGCAGTCCTGCCAAATGCCACGGGCTGCCAGTGTGGGCTCCACCTCGAGTGGCCGCATGGCTGACAGCCCCACGGTTACTTTCTAGTGAATGCTTGGGTGGGTCACGGCCCCGGTGTCCTGTACCTCTGTGTTGTCCTCTCACCCTTCCTCTTCCTCTGCAGGGAGCGGAGGCCGCCAATGTCACCGGCCCGGAGGGTGTACCTGTCCAGGGAAGTCGCTACGCTGCCGACCGACGCCGTTACAGACGAGGCTATTACAACAACCGCCGCCGCGGACCCCCTCGGAACGTAAGTGTGTCCTGGGCCCTGGGGAGACCGATGCTGCGCTGGGTGCGCTGGGGGTCCTGCATGAGTCCAAGGCGCTGAGGACTGCGAGGCCTAGTGCATGTGGGGGCGTCTCTAGATAGGACAGGCAGCGGCAGCGAACGGCTCCAAAGCCCATGTCTGGCACCGGAAGCTACTAGTGTTTGGCAGTAGTGAGAGCGACCATGTCCACCGCAGGGGCTGGGAGGCGGCGCCCCCTCTAGAAGACTGAGCAGGCGCAGATCCCACCCCAAGCTCCGGTAGCTTTTAAGGTGCGTCTGATGGTGAAATAGTGCGATGCGAGCATGAACACTCCCCTACTGCTGACAATGTGCACTAGCGTGGCCTGGTGCATAGGTAATGGTGGCCCCACTCCCCAGAGCACCACAACCAGCCCCCCCCCAACCCTTTGTGAGCCCCTAGACCCTGGGTTGCGCACCCCCCTGGTTGTGACCCCCTTGTATCGTCTTTGCTTCCTCCGCACCAGGGGGAGGAGGAGGAAGACGAGGAGGAGGAAGAAGAGGAGGGCGGTGGCGGCGGCCACCCACAGCACCAAGCTGGCGACGGAGAGATCCCCCGAGGGCAGGGGCAGCAGCGGCGCCCGCAGTTCAGGCAGCGGCGCTTCCCGCCCTATTACGTACAGCGCGGCTTCAACCGCCGCCCACAGGGCCCCGGCCAGCACCCCGGCGCACAGGTAACTACTGCACTCCGCACTGGGGTTCGTGGGTGTCCACCTCCCTCACAGGTGGGAATGGTCCCTGAATGTTGTGAACTGGCGTCAAGGCGCAGCAGCATCGGCGCAACCCTCGCTGCTGCACCCCACAGAGGCCTCAGGAGTGCTCCACACCCTGCATTCTGGAGACCTGTACATTTCTCGTCTTGAGCTGTATCCCGTGGTAGTCGGAGCGGTGGCCTGTTAAGGGCGTACACAAGTTCATAAATGAGTGCTTTTCGTCACGCTCGCCAGTTTGATCTCATCGCATGCTGCTGCTTTCACTTGTGATGCATGGGGTGTGCTCGCCTCCTCTCTTCATGTCTTAATTTATTTTGGGTATTTCCCCTAAAATAAAAATAACTGGACGTGTGACTGGACCAGACAGAATAAAAAGGTTCTTGGTGCTCTGCTAAAGGGGGGACGGTGGTATTATTGAAATAGGCTGCAATGAACAAAGTGGAGTGAGCTTTCCAGAGCGGCATGCTTACTCTGCAGGGTCAGCTGACAGCTGTCCTGGTGGTACCTGCTAAATTTAACTAGTGATGCTGCTGTGAGCTATGTGGAGGTGGGGGCGGCTGCTTGGGGTGAGTTACACAGCACGACAGCTGTCTGGGAAGTTAGTCAAGTTGCCCATGTGTTCCATCACTGGCACGCAGCAGGGCACGCTTAATCCTGTGGGCACTCGGTGACTCTGCTGTTCCTTTTCAAGCTTTGAAATCCTTGCCATGGAAGAGTACCACGAGTTACTTAAAAGTGAGAGGTTGGTCTTAATGTGGTCACAACTGTAGAATTTAAGCATCCCATTCTGGCTGGGCTTTCCCTGCATGCTGTCTAATCGGGAGGTTTTTGATTCTGACAATGTGGCCTAAAGGCAGAGCTGCCGTTGTACAAGTGTTAGCCTCCTGGGCCCAACGTGCACAATTGTCCGTTCCCAGCCTTTCTTTACAGCATGAACATACTTTGCTTTCCTCTGCGTTGAGCACCTTGAGTGAGACCTACCAAACCTTGTTGGTGGGTTATTTTGGCTGTAGAGGTAGTTTAGTTGCCTTCCATATCCCTGATCCATACCTACTGTTGGTCTTCGTGGAAATGTAGGTATCCTCAGTGCTGCAGGGGTGTGACCTTGACATGCACACCTGAATCTTACAAATGCTTCAGTGCTTAGTTTGTGCAGCGCAGTTCAAAGGTGCACGGAGACTGACTGACCGGCACTGGGCCCCTAGTGACTTTCCGTGCTCTACGTCAGCGATGGAAAGATGAAGGTCCCTTTCTCTTCTGTCCTGTTGGTTCAGCCTGTTGTATACTTGTGATGCGTTTCCGTGGCCATCATGCAGATGCACCATTGCTGGCATGTTTGAACGCAATACTCGGGGGTTGCCTTTGAGACTTTGGGGACTTTCTCCTTGGTTAGTGTTTATCTTGTCGTCCCGCCCTTGGGGTTCCTGCATGCAGAAGCATCACTGGAGGCACTGCCGAGGACTTGACTGTCCCTCAGCACTAAGGTATAGACTGAAGGAGCCCTGTTAGTTTGCTCCACTTGCATCCATTTGGGCAGTTGCAGGGACCTCCCGGGAGTATCTGGATTGGAGCTCGAGCTTTGATGAGCTTTAACCCTGCAAGTGACTCGTTTTGCTCTTAAAATGTTCACGTTCTTGTGTGCTGGTCGTAAATGCTTGACTCTACCCATCTCCTTACGCTTGTGCTCGGCATCTCTTCTAGGGCGGAGAAGGTGAGATCAAGGAAGGCGGTGGCGAATTAGGGCCAAACCAGAACCCGCAGCCAGGACGCCAGCCCAACTACAGGCCACGGTACCGCAGGTGAGGACGCGGTGTTGTCACCAGAAGCACGTGGGTGGGGGGCTGAAGGAAGTATCTATTTGTACTACTCTAGGTAATCCCAGGGGGACCGAGCTGGTGTGATGGCGGGCTTAGGCTGTCAGTGGACTTGTGCTGAACACCCATAGTTGCCTGTTGCTTTGTTTCTCGGTTTAACTTTAATGAGCAGGGCACTGGAATTATGCGGCAAGGCAGGATCACATAATATGACTGGGTTCATTAAAGTATGCAACAAGAAAATGTTAATTATGTGGCATAATGCAGCGCATTTTGTGATGGTATCGGGCCGTTTTCTCAATCGTAGAGGGATCGGTCACTGAAAGGTGGTGTCAACCTTTGCGAAGTGCCCTCCACTGCACAGCAACCCACGTTGCTGCAATTTTAGTAACTTTGTCCATTTGACTTTTTTGTTAATCTGTAAATTATGAACGGATTTGTGGTTAACTCCTCAAATCTATATTTATGCAAACTAGCTGCAGAATCGCATAATTCCATTTGCCCTGTTTGTAAGCATCGTGCTGCAACTTGGTGACAGGGAATTTGCCAATTAATGGGCTGTGGCCCCAGATCCAGTCCCAATAGTTGGATAGGTGCAATTGTCGGGGTGCACATAGAATTGTAGAGATGCGTGCCCCGCAGGTGTTGTGTACACTCATAGTCCACTTTGATTCCACAGAGGACCCCCGCGCCCAAGACCACCGCCTGTTGCAGGGGAAGGTGACAAGGAGAACCAGGGTGAGAACATTGCAGTCTCTGACCAGCAGCACCAGCCCCAAAACCGACGCGGGTACAGGCGCCCCTACAACTATCGGCGCCGCCCCAACCCACAGAACACTCAACCCCAAGATGGCAAAGAGGTAATTCTGAAGAGCGAAATGCATGGAGATGAGGGCTGGGCACGTTGGGACCTGTATACCTATTGCACATCTATGTCCAAGCAATGAATGATTTGCAGTTTGTCATTGTAGTAGTGTTGGAGATGTGCTGTGCACGCTTGACTCGCTTGAGCCACTTGGTTAGGAGTTGGCTCGATTGCTTCTCCGAAATGTCTGCATTGGAGTTGGACTAATGTTGTACTCTGTTGTGTGGGTGATGCTGTTCACTGTGGCTGCATGCTGCCCTGCCAAGTATCTAGTGTGTGTTTGTTGCTAGTTGGAAGTAGCAGAGGTCTTTGTCCCCAAGGATGGTGTTGCAGTCTAATCCTCCCGTTATCTGGCCCTGCTGTCATCTGGCATGCCTCTATGGCTGTTCAAGGCGATGTAATTACTGGTAATATTTCGAGATGCAAAGAAATCCACTGCATGCAATTAAGGATGGTCTTGTGGACCACAGCAGAGTAATGAAACCGAGCAGACAGTGGCACATTTGCTCATTCAAAGTACTTCAATGGGGCGAGCAGAGAATTTCAGAAGAAAGCACCATGTCCTCCCTCCGGGTGTTGGTGCTTGACTAAGCTCCCATCCAAGCCACCTTGTTTTTAGCTCCAATCTTTTTGGGGATCGGACTGCCGTCTCCCTAGAGTAATGTTCATGGCATCTGGCCCACGCAGTGTGTAGCTGTAGATGGACATGCTTTGCATACCTCTGGTATCTAGTGTTGAATCTGGATGTGCTGGATGTGCTCTGATCTACTATACATTGTAAGTTCTGTACCACTGGTAGCCTCCAGTGGGTCTTTCTTTGTGGTATCTAAAAACACGTGCTCTACTCTTGTGTATATAGTTGTCAGATTTCTTTGGTGTCTTGTCCATTTCTACAACTGTTTGTTACTATTTAAATGGTTTATACTTGATCCTTTGTGTCAGTCTCGCTGCTGAGGGCCACAGCTATCCAAGTGTAAGCTGCAGGCTATACAAATGAAACTAAAGGGGTTGGTAAGCTTCACGATGAGGTTGGACAACCACACAATAGACCCCCCCCCCCCCCCCTGTTCTGTGACGTGGGCTTTAAGTAAAAGCCTGGGTTTGGATGCGACAGCTCTTGAATCCGACTTCATGGTGAATTGGAAACCACCTGGTGATGCCCCAACATAAAAGCATGTGGCTTTTTGACCATGGACGATTGCCTTACTACTTTTGTTTAGTAGAGATTGAGTGTCTGACGCCAGGCTCTCCCTTTGCACTGATGTGCAGTAAATGAGATGCATTGCACCCTCTGTAAATTCTCCAGCCTTCAAACGAGGGCTGCCTCAGTGAATGATTCAGACTAGATTTGCTTGAATCCTTGCATCGCAGAGCAGCACTCTCTCCGCTGCTCTGCTTGCTAGTTTACTAGCCCTGGATTCTACCCTAGTTGCAGGCTGCCTGATGCTACGTTTACTCTTGTATTGGGTCAAGTCTGTTTAGTCGCGGTGGTAGGACTGCACTCCATTTTTCTACCCATGCGTGAGTAAAGTCGTTGCCTTTCTTTCAGGGCAAGGTGGCCGAATCCACGCCAGCGGAGAGCCCTGCTGCTGCAGTGGTGGCCAGCGGGGAGAGCAAGGCTGAGTGAGGTCCGGCTCCCCAGGACACCTTCACCATCCATCCAGGTGACTATACAGATTCTGGCGCCGGGGGAGGGTTACACTTTAAGGCATTATTTAACTGAACTTGTGGCCATGTGTGGCAGTAATGGGTCACTGCAGATGCGTGCTTAAGTCTACTTGTGGGCCTGGTGGGTGGTGCATGAGCAGGTGGACCCAGCTCCCCCCGAGGTTACCTGACTGCCTCCTGTGAGGCAGTGGACCCAGACCAACACGATCTCGGGGTGTTTTGTGGCAGTGAAAACTGCTAGTTTTCTACCACTACTAGTCTGCAGCTTCATCCGTCATCACCACCTGATTAACTCCCTCAGCAGACCTAGAAGTTTACAATGTCCAGTATGGCAACCCTGCTGCTGTGCTTAAAATACAATCTGTAGGAACATGTCACTTGTGCTCGTGGTTTGACCGATTTTGAACGGTTTGTCACACGCCAGGGCTGGGATGTACAAAAAAACTGCTGCTATCCAGTGGTAGATTTTTACTTTTGGTTGGCTTTGGTCCTGTGTATATTAGGACTTGACTATCAGGTAAATGACTTAACAGCCACCACCAGGGACTGTATTATGCATTCTGATTGTTTGCTCGCGGCTCACCTTTTAAAAGGTGCGCTGAGTCCAAACAACCACAAATGTGTTGTATGCCCTGCCCCAGGACAGTACAGGTGAAAACAGAGCAGCTGCTGTTTATTTTTTTTTTACGGTGCAGGCGGCACACGCCTGCAAGGGATCTCAATTACCCCTGCAGAGGGTTGCTCTCGGGAGTGAGCCTCCTGAGGGCTGCTTGGACTCTGCACCGTCTCTAATCTGGTGCAGTCAAAAGAATGACCTAACTTGCACATGTGGGAACACCCTCTGAAGATGGCGCTGGCGCTTTAAGTGCACCAGCTATCTGTATTATAGAAGGGAACGTACAATTGCCTGCGCCCCTTCTATAATGCCAAAGTGCCCCAGGGGCACGCAAAGCAGGCACAAATGCCCTTGCGTCCCAGGGCACTTATTGTAATATGGCCCCAGGTGTACCTACTGGGAACGTGCACTCTGATGTGCATCCGCTATATGCTACAGCATTGCCCCTGTCCTTATGTGAGATGGGATCCCCCTGCACCCCCTTTAATCTGTGCTCTAGTACACCTCCCTTACTGCTAAATGGTTAGCGCTGGGAAGTGGGATCTCTAATTTGAAGTCCAGCTCCCGGACTACTTTACTCTGACACCAGGCGTGCCCTTAGGTGCCCTCTGCCCTTTGGGTAAGTCTTTCCTCTTGCAGCGATGGTTACTAGCTAGCTGATTTTCTGGAGTCTCGTCCAATGGCAAATCGTTTTCTGTTAAAGGAAAGATTGAGGTGGGGCGTGATCTCTTTTGACATTCTGGTTCCTCTAGAAACACTAGACTGCTATAACCTTAATGCAAGTTTTGATTTTAATTCACCTTTCTCTTTGTAGGTGTCGTAAATTCAACCGGAATTAAAGGGAAATTAAAAACAGGAATGAAACATCCAGCAAATTTGAAAGGAAAAATATAAAATCATGATGACACCAGGAAATGAACCACCAAAGATTTGAAATGCTAAGCTAACATCAGAACCGAAATTCTAAAAGTGAGAAACAAAACCGCTTTAAAAATCTGAGTGAAGTAACTCAAAGGGGGATCAACAGCTGACGAGACCCGCGGAGAGACTCATTTGCGTGACCTGGGCAGAGGAAGGCATGAATGAAATAATGTGACACCTACCCACCCGGCGCAAAGAGCAGTGCAAGGTTTGCCACAACTCGTTCCATTTTCACGTTTTTTATTTAATTCAGGGTTTCTTGTAATACCAAATTTTCTACTTAAAAAACGCGAGAGGTAAAAGCACACTTTTAGAGAATCGGCTCATCTGGTGCTAAATCCCCAGGTGTGGCCTTTTTTTGTGTAAATGGGGAAGCTTATTTTTGTAAAATTTTGCGCCGCATCCCGGGGCTCTGTTTACTGCAAGGTCACCATGGCAATTTTTTTTGTGTAAATGAAAAACGTGAAACTGAAAATGGGTGTACTCTCGTGCAGTCTACTTCGCAAGCAATAAACACCAATTGAACTTAAGCTGACTTTTGCTTTGTCATTTGTATGTGTTGTCTTACTCTGAAGAGGACAACTGCACCAGTGCATGAACCTCTTACTTTGCTGCTAATAACTAGGCCTGGGCGGAGTTTCCCAAGCGGAGGTCTGCGAAGTGACCAAAATACAGTTGTGCTGTGCTGAGTTCCGCAGGCGGTGGAGTGTCGGTTCACGCCATTCATGCAGATTTTTAGGGCAGGGTGTTTGTCCTTTGCTGGAAAATGAGCGCGAACGTCATGTGCAGTGCAAAAGGGTACTTCTTTCTGCCGTTTGAGTAGAATGTCTGCTAGAGCCGCAGCTTCCTCGAACGTGAACAGATTTCATAATTTAAGCGGTGCAGCCATCTGTGACATTGAGGAATGTCGCCGGGAGATGGTCTGCAGTAAGATTTTCCTCACTTGCCAACTTTAGGTTTGTGAGTGAGGCATACACTCCACTGAAAGCAGTTTTTAGGTCTCGCGAGCCAAAGGCTCGAAGAGACATTTTATAACTGAGCTTTTCAAAGTGCTGCCGTGGCCTAAAGCTACAGTGCACGTGAACGTGCGCGCAGCCGCCAATCACTGCTGCGCGCGCACCACTGGCGTGCTTGCCACACAGCTCTCCCGTCCAAGCGATCGCGATCACTTTCGCTTGGATCGCGATCGCTATTACTTTCGTTTTCGGCCGCGCAGCCGAATGCTTGTTGTTTTTGTGTTTTTGCATTGCTTGATGCTTGTGGCAGTGCTCGATGCACATCATGTGTCATCCTCCCTACCGTCGTTGCCCCCCCCCACCAACCGCCCTGTGTGCCCACCCCACCCCCCACCCCTACCCAGTGACACCCGCCCGTCGCTCCTTGTTTGGTTTCACTGTGCAGTGTTTTCGTAGCTCAGCACGGTGCCCACTTCATTGACGTTGTGCTTTCGCTTTTAAATCTCTGCACCACACACTTCATGTATATTTAGTTCAGGAGTGCTGCTATGGAGGAGACGGGCATGTTGGAAATACAGCGAATCTGCACTCGGCAACAGCACTCAAAACAAGATTACACATTTTAGAGGGATACAACAGCTATGCGCCTTCTTTCAGTACGGCGCATTAGAAAGGGGAAAAAAACACATCACGTGCTTCTAAGCCAAGGCTCCGCCGACACTACTTACTGCAAGCCCATAAACATTCCCGGGGCATGCGACAAACTGTACACAGAAACAAAACGCTGCCCCCCACCCCCTCGAACTTCCTAAGGACCCCTCTAAGAGCCTGGCGACGGGCGAATGAATGTCTCCTGTGCAGCGCCGGCAGTCCATTGCTCGAGAGGCCTCTCTGCAGACCCCTTACACCTCTAATCCCGTTCTCTATCCACCAAAGTCTCATGACGCTCTCCTGGAACAGAGTTGGCAACCTCAGGCAAAGAGTGTGCTGAGCCGAGAGTCGGGTGGAGGTGAGCTTGTGAATAAGGGTGCTGAGGTGACACTTCATTGTGGTGTTTGTAATAATGTGTGGGGATATCTCTGTGTGTCCTGCATGTTTTTCTTCTTACGGTTTACATACGTGAGGCATCACATATGCCTGTGTCTGCCCTCCGGTCAGCGATAGGGTTTCACCATTATCTGTAAGCCTGCCTACCCACGTAGTATGGAAAAAAACCGTAACTCTGCAAAAGTACCATCCGTCACTGCGTTCGATGTAACTTAAAATAAACTAGTTTTTAAGTTTTATGTAGCGCAAACGTGGAGTGCTTTACATGAACACCAGGTACATGATGACATGAGGACATATTAATGTTTTGAATCACAGGATGTTGTCAACGTCAGGCTCGATCCTGCTCTCATCTCAGTCGGCAGTCTAGACGTACGCCACAACCTCACGAACCAGAACTGAAACATTTTCAAAATTATATACGACGAAGTCACAGTTGTTGCTTATTTATCTAATGCAATTTGCAACCGTTGTCAAAGCTAATACTCCGGTTTTCTTTAGTGCAGAACTCGACCCAAAGGTAACTGGTGCTCATGTAAAGCGATTTATGATACCTTCGGGTCGAGTTCGGGCTACATATCTCTGCAAAAAAATAATAGAAGAGAGCTGCTTGAAATAAGAGATTCTGAGAATTTGGAGCTGGAGAACTGGGTTCGAGCCTTGGCGTTGGCTCAGCTTCCTGTGATTCTGGGCAAATCACTTAATCACTCCGTGCCTACCAAAACAAGCATTTGCAATGCATTAGGTCTCGCATTTGCGAGATTTAGCGGCTTGTAAATATGCCCCTCTGTGTGGGGTCACTACTGCTACCCCAGACCTTTTGGTGTACTGACATTTATCCTCACTGAGTTGTCTCTGTTCTCACTTCCTTTTTTCTTTTATTTGAGTGCAACAGTACGGAGTGAAGAAGTTTGGGGTGTCCTTCTTAAAGCTGACAATGTTGTGGTTCAGTCTTACAATCTGTGTTAGTGCATTTCCTATTAGAGGATGTATGGCATGAAGCCACCTGGATAAGGATTTCTGCACTTCCATTTCCAAAATATCAATAAGGGAGCAAGATTTACTTGTGTGTGTTGCATTAGACAGGTCACTTGCTGCTGGAGATGCAGGGCTTTGTTGTTTCTGCTGCAGGTCTTTAAAGGGATTTTTGTTTTGGCCGGGCACTTGTGGAGCTCTTTCAATATGAGTGTGATGCCACTGCCCTTCTTGCTCCTATAATCTTGCTGCTGCCTTTAAGATTGCCATTCATCAGGCAGTGGGTCATTTAGCGTGGGCTGTGAAAATGGCATCTCCAGTGCCATTTTAGAAAAAAAACACGTCCATTTCATATAAAAGATGTTTGAAGCCTCTGGGGAGTCATTACTTTATTTATTTTTACATTTAATTATTTATGTACTACAGTACTTATGCAGAGAAGACCTACCCATGTGGGAAGTGACATACTTCACATGTAACAACATAATACCTGCAACTACTGTAACATAAAGACGAGAAGAGGTGCATAATTTTCTTTGTTTCAGGTGGAGTGTGAAGTGGCGTGTGTGTGGAGTCTCAGGTAGTTGAGAGAACCGCGGTGAAGCACATTGTGTGTGAAAGGTAACACAAGCAAAGCACTGTGGCTGGTAAGAACCTGGGTTAAAGCTTCCACTCGGCAGTGTACTGTGGTGCTCATACTACCGCTCATTCCCCGCTCTGATTGTTCAATAGAGTAACTGGCTTTAGGTCGGTGTGACTGGTGCTACCGCACTGGGCGCTGACCTGGAGAGGGGCGCTGACCTCAGGGGGGGTGCTGTGTTTAGCAATAACTTACGGTAAACAAGTATTTGCAATTCAATGGGTCTCGCATTTACGCAAGTTTAAGCTATTGACATTGCAATTTTATTTTGTTTTTGTTTTTAAAACATAACTAAAAGGCATTGTCATTTACAATGCCAATAGCTTAAACTTCCATAAATGCGAGACCTATTGCATTGCAAATGCTTGTTCAGCATGCTGCACTGAGTGGGAAATTCGGTGAGCAGAGTGGAATTTCACGCCCAGGCCTACTAATATGACATGCATGGCTCAAAGTAGACATGTGACTGCTTTAAGTGGAGTTGGAGGTCGTGGGGTGGTATTGTAGAATCTTGTGCTGGCCCTGCCCTCCCTCGGCCCAACATTTTCCGTGGACCACATGCGCTATGTAGTAAAGATTACTTACTACACACACTTTCTTCAGGTCTCCATTTCCTTGAAAGGTTGCCTGTGCCATGTTCGCTACAGGGAAGGGTTCAGGGCCCCTTTGCAGTTGTTCCTTCACCATCTTCCGTGAAAAGGAGACCAGGGAAAGCCTATTCACTTGTAACCAGGGTATATAGTTTATAAACACAGTGGTTCCTGTGGACTAATATGACAATCTTTCAAAGTAAACTGTTTTTACAGCCCCTATGACTGCATAAGAAGACTGCTTGTATCACTTATTGTTTCATGGTCGTCTCTACCGTATGTTGGCAAGTTTTTAGGTCTCGCCTACGCTGCAAGCATGTGCTACGTGGGAGGACCTTTAGCCGTCGTTATGTTCTCTTTTTGAAGTACATACACGTGCTTGTGGTAGTATCCACCCTGCGGAAGTGAGCAGGGGGGCGCGCCACAAGTATGTGCTTCGAAAGAGCGAACTGCGCATGCACCATTCCCGGGCCAGCAAACACATGATTGCAGTGCGGCGGCGCATTGGCATAGCCAACTTTTTTTTTAGTAATTGGTATTTTAAAAACTTTTTTTTTTTTTCTGTTAAACTGCGAACAAAAATACATATTTTTACACAAAGCAGTATCTTCAGTAAAACAGTCCTCCTTGGTGGTCCTGCTAATGGACCAGTCTATTGCGACTGCGCACATATTAACCAATATTAGTCCACAGGAACCACTGTTCCTTCAGCATCTGCAGCAGTCAAGCAAAGCTTTTTTTCCCAGGGTCTAATGGGAGGGGCGCTCTTGTTTGGAGGCAGCATCTATCTGGAATGGGTGGACTGCTGCATTGCCCACTCTTCTACCACTACCCACTCTACCAATGGTCAGACGTGTATATATATTTCCTCCCCCCTGTTCTTCCTGCCTGAACTTTGGCTTTGCTGCTTAAAGCTCACGTTGGCTTCTAGTTTATTTTTAGGTAGAGCCTAAAGGCAGTGCATATGTGCTGCTCTGCCAGTCAGACTATAGCTTCAAAGACTCCCATCTTTTCCATTGGTTCTTGTTAGTGCTTGAGGTTTTTTGTTTTTTTTAAATTGGTGGACATGCTTTATTAGTCCCGCCTTTTTAGTCTTTAAGACCTTCCCAGCAGACTGCCCCGGTAACATGTCCCATAATTACTATTTTACTTTTTTTTTAATTTATTTTGTTCTCTTTAGGCCAGCCAGTTCTGTCGTCCTACCACTGCGCCTGTCGGCCTTTCTCTGCACAGCACCACCTCTCTGCTGTCAGTGCAGGAACCTTCATGCGTATATATATTTTTTTGGGTTGAGGTGCAGCTGGCCCATTGTGAGTCTGCATCAGAGGCACAGTGAGCGGGAGACTGAGGCGGCAATGCCAAAGCTCTGGGAAAATAGTGTTCAAGGCATGAGCTGCAGAATTCACACTAAGGTTTTCGGTGTCTGTCCCCGATACCGATTATGTGGGAGAAGTCCCATGTGCGTCGTTGCGTTTCGGTTTGGCATCTGACTGGGATCGGCTCGAGCCGTAAGGCTGATCATGTGTCATAGCCGGGCTGGAGGGTGGGGCACCTAACATT
Source organism: Triturus cristatus (assembly GCF_964204655.1). Lineage (NCBI taxonomy): Eukaryota > Metazoa > Chordata > Amphibia > Caudata > Salamandridae > Triturus > Triturus cristatus. The sequence continues at coordinate 1,719,232,979 of NC_140590.1, forward strand.
TTTCAGGGTGTCGACCGGAGCCTGAGGGTGATACCAGACCCTTTCCCTTAGCCTGGTTGGGCACATGGGGGTCTGCACTCGCGGTCTGAGCCCGAGTGACGCTCAGGTCTTTCATGTCGGAGTCTGCTTCAGCCACGAAGACTAGTTCTATCACGGATGGTAGTCTTTGACAGCTTGAACTCCGCATCACTCTGCACCAGTGCAGCACCACCTCACTCTGCATCACCTCAGCACACCATCTCTGTAACAGCATAGAACCATCACCACCAGCGCAGCACCACTTCTGCATTAGTGCACCATCGCAGCCCCACCTGGACAGCAATTCAATATCCCCACAGCACCAACTCCACACCGCCTCTGCACCACTCAGCACCCCCTCAGTCTTAAATCTGGTGCCGCTTGAGTCTTCCCTAGTGTCCGTCTGTGGCTCCCACTGTAATTTAGGTACGATTTTCCCACGCTCCCATAGTTTATTCCACCATAACAAACGTGAAGACCAGCATTGAAGTAGGCACCATTGCAAGGACAAACTAGAAGACTTTTTATTTTTATGGGGTTGTACATAATGTCGGCATGAGGGTGAGGTACGGGAAGATGTAATGAACTGGGTCAGTCTTGTGGGGGGGGGGTTAGCAGCAGGTTTGAGGAGCAGAGTCAATCTTGTATGGGGTTGGTGCTGTTTGTTACGCAGTTTTGATTCTTAGTATGGTAAAATACTTTTCTTAGTACTTGAGAGGTTCTTTTGTGTCTTCTTGCAGTAGAACCTGTTCTGCGATTAGTGCCTTATTGAGGTCTGCGATCCGTGTGTGCTGATGAATTCAATTTCCATGATATGGCTGGCATGTGTTAGGCTAGACGAAGGTAGTGTTGCACTTGGTTATGCCCAATACGAAGTATGGTCCTTGCGCTACAACTAATGTCTCTCTGGCCTCTAAAAGGATCGTTGCCACCTCACACCAATAGGATTTGTGAGTAGTCCAAACCATATAAATGAACATGGCTTCAGGGCTCCGGCAATGGGGGCACATGTCAAGGGAGCCCTCGCACTTTTGTGCTAGTCTGTGTGGGGTAAGATGTGTATGATGTAGGTAATTAACTTGTGTATTTAATTCTAGCATTTGTAAATATTTTTGGGTAGCTTATACTTGTGCCCATTTATCTGTTTGTATAGTTACAAGTGCTGCTTCCCTGTATTCTTCAAGCGGTGCCATGAGGGTTGTCTGGTTTAAGTTGTAGAGCATAGTAATTGCTCTCCTATCCCATTCCGTGTGTTGGGAGGGTTTGGAGTGTCGGAGATTTTAGGTTTGTCCTGCTTGGCGCCCCACGTCTCAAATAACTGGTGTGTGAGCAATTCTTATAGTGGGAGTGATCCAGGAGAGATTCCATAGTCCTCCACCAGTGTTGTAAATTCACATAGCGTGGCTTCGATGAATAAGTCTCCCCATGTCGTTAGCGTCGTGTCCCCACTTTTGAAGCAATTGCCCCAGATGCAGATCCATGGTGTAAGGTGGAGTTGAATGTCTAGTCTGTACAGCAGCTACGAGCCGAGGACATTAATATGTTTCAGGCCTATGAGCTGTAGATAATGTGTTAGCATAGATTGCCAGCTGGTTTTGGGCCTGGTTGTTTGCACTTTGTTTTTCATGAGGAAAGTCTTTGTAGTCACGAGGTAGGTGACTCCTCCATTTGGTGATAGTGGGCATGGGCATCAACTCAATCACCAGATTGTTAGGTCTCGCTGAGCCCAGCGCATGCGCTGGCTGACATTTTGTAAGTGCGCTTTTTAAAAGTGCTGCTTGCTGGCCTAGCGCTTGCATGCATGCGCGCAGTCGTCATGCGCTAGGCCAGCCAGCAGCACTCAGAGCGTCATCGAGATCACTTTCGCTTTCACAGCGATCGTGATGACGTTCTAATCAATGCACCCGTGCTTTACGGGTGCCGCGATTTATACCAAAAGTAAACTAATAGAAAAAACATCACTTTCTTTACTTTTGGTATAATCGCAGCACCCGTGCTTTACTTTTAATGTTAAAAGTAAAGCACGGGTGCCACGGCTTCCTGGCGAGCGCTTGTTCTGGACAATCCCAATTAAAGGGGGAGTTTTATTTCCTGTGTATATTTCAACGACACTGAAATGGTTTTTCATTTACAAGTGAGTTATGCGTTAAACATTTAACACACCTAAGATTTTTCCACGTGGTATTTACGTCTGCTTTTTAAACAGTAAAAGTTCACTTTTAGATAGATGGTGTAGCTGAACAGAACACCCATCAGCTGTGATGCTATGAGGCGTCATCAGTGGTGACACTGCAGATCACTTCCTTATTTCCAGCACGATTCCAAGGAACTCTGAAGGTTTTTTCATGCTTTGCTTGATTTTTCAATGAATTCTTGTAGTATCACCCATCAAACCCCTTTGTGTATAACGCAGTGGCACGTGGGTGGAGTTTGTATGGTGTATGGCTACTTGGGCTTGTTGCAGGAGCGTGTCTTCCACATGTGCAGCAGTGGCACTAGATGGGCCCTCTGCACCCTGAGTATTTCATGGTTTAAACAGCGGCCGGAGGCACATTTCCTTCGTTGCTCTAGGGACCTTGACACACTGGCTGTACTGTTGGTTTGTTGGTGATGGATTGTTGGATATGGACCTACGTGGGTTATGTTCTGTGTACCTGCATGAGTTTGTTGTGGTTAGTTGGTATGGACTTAAAGCTTTGTCTGGTTTGTGGGATGTAGACTTGCATAAATCTGAGTTTAGTGTGTGGTTTGCTGAATAGGACCTACATGACCACACTGACTCTGGAAGCTCTGTGACACCCTACGTCACCCACAGATTTGTGATAAAGCAATTTTCTCATGGTTCAATAGCACAATTGATTTGACTCTGAAGAGAGGGCAGAGAAGAGGGGCAGACTAGCAAAGTGCTGCCTGTCCCTCTGCATTGAAAGGTGAACATGCAGTTTCAAACGTTCATTGCTGCACTGCCCACAGTGCAGGCTCAAGTTCCTGAGAAAGCGCATTTTGTATGTAATGTTCAGGGGCCCGGTTTTATTTTGCATTATCCAGCAGGTAAACAAATGTACAGTCTAATCTTCTACATACCTGGGTAGATTTATAACTGGTTCCAGAAGGCGTCGAACATTCAGCTCCATCTCCTCCTGAAGCATTGTTAAATGATCATTTAGTATCATTTTGTTTCTTTTTGCAGGCAGAACTGCCACTAGTATTAAAATGGGATGCTGTGAGATGATATTAAGGAATGGGCCAATTCACCTATGCGGTGTAATACTTTCTCTACCTTGGATTAAAAGGTCACACAATCAAAGGTCCCTTAAAAAAACAAACAAGCATTGGCATAGCCAATAGGTCTCGCCTTTGGGACATTTTAAGTGTTTAGCTATGCAACAGTTGATGTTGCACCAAGGATATTGTGTTGCATAATTTAAATACTTATAAGGTCCCAAAGGCGAGACCTATTGGCTATGCCAATTGTTGTTTTTTCCGCCATCTGGTTTGGATGTGTATAGCTGCGGTTAGGTATTGTTGTAGAACCCCTTTGAAGCGTAGTCCTCTACCCTCGATAGTATTGTCCACGGTACCCAATGTCGTGCTAAATTTCCACGCACCGACCTGCAGCATGTGCCTATCCCCTGAACACTAAGAATAATCCTGCAAGCGTGTCTTCATTCAAATCAAAGACCATCCATGATTGTCTGGCTCGATGCTATGAGATGCAACCAAGCTGCTCCATACCAGACTTCTTCAGCCACAAACCAGTACAGTCCTGCCGCTGAAGCCCCGTAAGAACTGGTCTTCGTGGCCGAAGCCGACTCTGACATGGAAGACCTGAGCGTCACTCTGGCTCAACGGACCTGGAGTACAGACCCCCCATGTGCCCACCCAGGGAAACAGAAACACAAGTCTTCTGCCTCAAGCCAATCCGGTGCCAAACCAACAGTCTGCACCGAAACATAACGACAAAAATGGGACCCCTTCGTTCCGAGGACATCTGACACTGAGAGCCTCAGAGCTGAAATCCTCTAAGCTGAAAGAGCCAGAACTGAAGTCCTGCAAGCTAAAATCCTTGGAGCTGAAATGCTCCACCTAAAAGCTCGGAGCCAACAACCTCTGCGCCAAAGTTCGGAGCTTGAACAAACCATTCCATGGGCTGCACAGCCTTAACTGGCTAAAACTAAAGAACTAGATCCAAACACTTGGCACCCAAAGACGCAAACTAAATTTTTGTGGCAGAAATCTACTCCAAAAGGATGACTCCTTCCTAAGAACTTCCATCTGAACCACATTCGGACCCAAAACAGAAAAACCTCAGTATTGATCCAACACTGGACTCTTTATGGCTACTTCCCCCCCCCCCCCCCCCCTGTATACAATCTCCTATTCCAAATACAACCTTTAATTCACCTCCTCCAATGTCACCTGATTCACAGGATGACATTCACAGGGGTGATCATCATATCCTGCAAGACCCAGACATACCACACAATACTGACCCATGGGATGATTATAAGTCTCCTGATATACCAAATGACCCTGATCTATATCCCTCTAGGCCATCCCCCACCTGATGATAATATTGGCTTTGCGCAACTCAACAGGGCTGCCCAATATCATGGAGTGGAACTACATAGTGATCCTCTAGAGGATTTTCTTGTAGAAATGTTCACACAATCACAAGTCTACTAACACCCAACCCATGCTAAAAGGCATGTTAAAACATACTAACGAGGTATTCAAGGATCCAGTTAGAGCCTGAATACTAACCCCTCGGTGAGATCAATACAAGGCCGTTCCTTCAGACCCTGTATACAAAGTTCAGTTACCACTGGACTTGTTGCCCACAAGAGAGCCAACTCAAACTGGGGATGCTATTCCTGAGAAGTCAAAACTTATTGAAGCCTCGGGCAAAAGGTTAGCTTTCCAGGCTGCCAACTCTTAGTGTATTGCCAATGCTGAAGCTCTATTGGCACGTTACGACAGGGCACATTATGACTAATTAGACAAGCATTTGCAATGCAATAGGTCTCGCAACTGTGAGATTTGGAGCTATTGGTATTGTAAATGACAATGCCTTTATTTATTCACAAGCATCAGGCATAAGACATCCACAAGCATCGGGCATCAGTCATCAGACATCCTCAAGCATCAAGCATCAGACATCCACAATCATCAGGCATAAGACATCCACAAGCATCAGACATCATTCATGAGACATCGGGCATCCACAAGCATCGGACATCCACAAACGTCGGACATCCACAAGCGTCGGACGTCGGACATCCACAAGCGTCAGACGTCTGACATCATGCATCCACAAGCGTCAGACGTCTGACATCATGCATCCACAAGCGTCAGACGTCTGACATCATGCATCCACAAGCGTCGGACGTTTGACATCATGCATCCACAAGCGTCGGACATCATGCATCCACAAGCGTCGGACATCATGCATCCGCAAGCGTCGGACATCATGCATCCGCAAGCGTCGGACATCATGCATCCGCAGGCGTCGGACTTCATGCAGGCGTCGGACATCATGCATCCACAGGCGTCGGACATCATGCATCCACAGGCGTCGGACATCATGCATCCACAGGCGTCGGACATCATGCATCCACAGGCGTCGGACATCATGCATCCACAGGCGTCGGACATCATGCATCCACGGGCGTCGGACATCATGCATCCACGGGCGTCGGACATCATGCATCCACGGGCGTCGGACATCATGCATCCACGGGCGTCGGACATCATGCATCCACGGGCGTCGGACATCATGCATCCACGGGCGTCGGACATCATGCATCCACGGGCGTCGGACATCATGCATCCACGGGCGTCGGACATCATGCATCCACGGGCGTCGGACATCATGCATCCACGGGCGTCGGACATCATGCATCCACGGGCGTCGGACATCATGCATCCACGGGCGTCGGACATCATGCATCCACGGGCGTCGGACATCATGCATCCACGGGCGTCGGACATCATGCGTCCGACGCCTGACGCTCGTGGATGCATGATGTCCGACGCCTGACATCATGCGTCAGGCATCCACAAGCATCAGACATCATGAATCAAACATCCACAAGCATCAGACATCATGAATCAAACATCCACAAGCATCAGACATCATGAATCAAACATCCACAAGCATCAGACATCATGAATCAAACATCCACAAGCATCAGACATCATGAATCAAACATCCACAAGCATCAGACATCATGAATCAAACATCCACAAGCATCAGACATCATGAATCAAACATCCACAAGCATCAGACATCATGAATCAGTTATAAAGGTCTGAAAGATACTTCATATCGACACACTTATGCTTACTGAAGATTCACTGTGTGTTGTGTGAGACCTGGTAGAAAATGTACTGAAGAATACACCTGTAACTGGGCCAAGGCTAATATTCAATCTATTGTGTACTGTCAGTAAGTTAAGGCAGAGTGGAACATTTAAGTCACATCTTTGGCAGTCTGCCACAACTGGCCAGGAACAATTCAAAGAGAGGAGGTGAAGCCGACGGGAACTCAACGCCCAGCTTCTGCAGCAGACCTAAACTTTTTTAATCCATGCCGGGAGATAGCGAGCTGCCCGCCCAGGGTCGAAGTTTGTTAAGAGGTGGAGCCAGGGGTACGCTTTGTGAGTTCTTTCGAGCCTTCAATAAGTGATGCAATTGATTAATTCAATGGTTTTCACTGCTTGACCTCAGAAGGATAAAAGTCAGTCATCAGAGCTGGTAACAGAGATATGAGGAGTCACATTGGTATAACGTAGGAGTGGGAAGTAAGCACGCACCACCTCTCTTGGTGCACGCCTTCCCCAAGCGCTTTTAAAATGTTCGAGCTCGGCTAGCATGCGGTAGAGAGATTTCTTGCCAGCCTATCACGTCCGACAAGCTGTCAGGGCTGGGGCAAGCAGCCATGAGTCAGGCTTTCCTGCATGGCAGGAGTGTATCTGGGCCTTCATGCTGTGGAGAGTGGTTAATGGTGACACCAGACACTGGGCTTGAATGCACGTAGCTGAGAGAATGAGGGGGTTGCGATACAGGGGTGGGGTGTTACACACAACTCAAGAACGCCCCTGATGCCCACAAGTTTATATGACGTGTCAGGGAAAATCTGACTCTAGGCTCAACCAAAAACACTGTATGCATACTCCCTACTTTGAGCAACACTACTGCATTACATTGTAAAAGGTAAAAGTTTAGCTTAAACTAGTGAGTGCCAATACATAGCGCACAGTAACGTCACACAGACTTATAATAATCACATACTACTATAACAGTACGCATAACTTCACCATCCCTAATGTGTTACAACACGCTACTCGACTACAATATTACATCAAGAAATGTATGTCGATAGGACGCACACGCTCCCTCACTGACAGTCACACGAAGAGAACTTAATATAAGCATGGTAATTGAAATAGTATAGATGCACACCCCTCAGTAATCTATCGGCATTGGGCAGCTCCAACAGTGTTCAACGTATAAAAGTAAACTAGTCGTAGAGCCCGGGCAGCAGTCGTTCCTCACGTTAAGGGCACAGCACCATGCCCCCTTTAGCAGCTACACCGTTGACTTGAATGTTTAAAGGTGCACATATTGTTGCGTATTGGTCAGCCATGGAAAAGTAATTGCAAACAAACTAAACGCAGATGTCTGCAGGCCATCCCATCTGCTATTAGCTGCAACCGCCTCAAAGCAAACTCCCCAAAAAGGGCTAGGCTCAAAGTCGGATCAGCAGTTCCGATAAACAAAAGAGCATTAAAAAAACAAGTACAATAGAAAACTTAAATCAAAACCCTTAGCGTGCGTGGTGCTGGTGAACTTTGAAGCTGTTATTCATGGCTAGGGTCTTAAGGGGCTCGTTGTGGACGCTGAACAATGCGGCGCCACCACAGAACAAGAAACACTAATCAGAGCAGGGACTCTGCTCTGTACGTTCACGGCAAGACACTGAGCATTAGGAGAAAGGAAGCCCTTGTATGTTTCTTACCAGGGTGTACTTGAGCACCATGGACTGTGTGCGGGGGGAGGCGCCCAAGTCGGCCGTTGGTAGCTAGATGCTGCTGGGCAAGGCCGGGAGGGATGCCAGCCCTGCTCCTGATGTGTGCTCAGCAGCAGTGCCCTCAGAGTGAGGGTATGGAGGGCAAAGGATACCTCTGTTGGTGAAGGGAGACATAGGATCAGTGATAGCACCGGAGCAGCCCTAGCGCCAAGCCTCCATCTCGTCCCCATAATAACAGCAAACTCAAATCAGACGTGCACATTCCCAGCGTCTCGTGAGTGATATGCACGTGCTGAATGTAAAAAAAACAGCGATCTGGGAGGGGTGGTGGGGCGGCAAACACGCACAGGGAGACAAGCGCAATATAAATTACATAAACAGCATCCTGCGAGTGGTGTGCCCGCGCTGGCGCAGTCATACTTTATCTCTCTGTCTATCCGCCTGCCTGCCTGTCGGTCCTGTGTGCCTGTCGTCTGGGCGGCCGCCTCTGGAAGAGTCGGCTGTAGCTCGGTGGATGCGCCTTTCTCTTTCTTGGTTGGTTGGTCTATTTCCATACAGAAGTATCTATCTATGCAGCTAGTTTGTCCATAAAATAGATGTCTGTATGTTTATAAGGCTGCATGAACACATTGTATAGGTATATGTCATATACATAGTTGTTTCCGTTTAGCGCCTCCCTGGCTTGGGGCCGTTTTGTGTGGTGTGCTGCTCTGTGAGGCGCTGTCTGTGTCGACGGGAGTGTGGGGAGAGGCCACGTGGGTACGAACGTGCGTGAGGCACAATGGCTGTGTGCGTATAATAAACGTGTGTATTTGTAACAGAGCGGGTCTGTCGTCTTTGCATGTTTCTTTTCACACGCTGTGTGTGTCGGTGGGCAGCGCACATTACATGTTTTTCAACAACAAGTACATGGACCAGAAGCGGAGGGGCTCTGGTGAAAGTTGGGGTCAGAGGCTTGCGGATTAAGGAGGGGTGGGGGCACCCCATCCACTGCTGAGCAGAGCCCAATCACAGCGAGATACAGGTAGGGCGCTGCACTTTGAGAATCTGGTGGTGTGAAAGGGGGAGGGGGTTCTGTCTGTACGTTATTCACCTGTGTACAGAAAGAGAAAAGTCTGGCTTAAACAGAACCAATGCATCACCGCTGCTATGTGTGTCAAAGACTTGCATCTCCTCTGCAGTCCTCAGAACTCACTGATGCTGGGAACAAAGAGATTGGAATCTTTACTGCCGATCTTTACTGCCGTGCGGCCCCCGAAAGTGAAAGCAAACGAGTGCTTTCAGGCCTCCAAATGGTGCGCGCGCCCGGCCGACGCACATGCACTGTATTTGGAGGCCTGAAAAGCCACTGTTTGCACTTCCAAAACTCGCTTACTATAAGTCTCGCCAGAGCAGCGCTAAAGCGCTGTCTCAGACGAGACCTAAAAAACCTCTACACCATTTACCAGAAAAAAATAAGGCTGAAGCGAACTACCTCATTCAGGGAGGCTCATCACAAACACTTCCATAAAATGCGACCTAGATGCTGCGCACACAGCCTTGCGTGCTAGTAAAACTAGAATACTACTGCGGAGACGCGCGTGGCTTCGATTCAAGCAGGAGGTACAATCCTCGAACAGCCTTTTGTTAAAGAACATCTTTTCGGGCCAACAGTGGATACTTCATTAGAAAAAAATGAAGAAAGAAACTTACGCTGCAAAATCACTGGGAGCCCTACAATTACCATCTAGCAGGGGCTCTTCGACCCTTCTACAGGAGTGACTCAAACAATTTTTAGTCTGAAAATCCATCCTCTTACAATGGAAACAACCAATCTAGCCCCTCCAGAGGCTTTTTTCGAGGAAGTTACAAAGGAAACCATAACTAGGGCAGAGGAAGAGGCAACTCCATCTACATTTCCCTGCCAACAGTGACTTGCCCCCGCCACCCCCTTACCCTTGACCATTCCACTCCCATCGGGGGGGGGGGGGGGAAACGTATCTCAGTTTCTACCTGTCTGAATTCAATCACCTCAGACAAGTGGGCAATACACATTATCCAAAATGGTTATTGCCTGAAACTTACCAGCAGTCCACCAATCCTTCCAAAACAGCGAGCAAGGTCAACAGAACAACTCATCCTGTTAAAATAAGAGGTCCTCTGTTACACAAACATGCAATAGAACCAGTTCCCTTACACCACCAAGGGACAGGATTGTACTCTCATTTTTAATTCCCCCAAAGAACGGCTTTCAGGACTATACTGGACCTCTGACAACTAAACCGCTACATTCAATTGGACCACTTCCACATGGTCATCCTAAAACTGGTGCTCCTATTGCTTCAGCAAGGCGACTTGCTTTCCACTCTAGATTTAAAGGATTCCTATTTTAATAGTCCCATTCACCCGGCTCACAGGAAATCTCAGGTTCGTGGTACTGACAACACTATAAATGTAAAGTCCTCCCATTCGTGTCACTACAGCACCAAGAGTATTAACCAAGTGCTTAGCAGTAGTAGCAGCTCATTTAAGACAACACATTCACGTCTTCTAGGAGCTACAATAGACACCTGCAAAGCCCTAGCATACCCCAACCCAGTCAGAATACGCAACATGCAAACACTGTCTCACTACCAGCCCGATTTGCAGTTAATTGGAATGATTGTTCCTTATGCAAGACTCCAAATGTGTCCCCTACAGGAATGGTTAGCCAGTCAGTGGAACCAGGTCAGTTAACCGATCTGGTGTTGGTGGATGGCTGCACTCATCGCTCTCTGTAGTGGTGGGACACACAACCTTTACAAAGGGCTGCCATTCCTTGACCTGATTAAGCTGATGGTTCTCGCAGTAGACGCATCCCTCTCTGGTTGGGGAGCTAATCTTCAACAATATACCATTCAAGGCATATGGACACTACAACGGAAGCAACTCCACTTAAATTATCTGGCGCTGCTAGCATGTTTTCTGGCATTGAAAGCTTTTCAACTACACATAGTAGGCAAGGCTTTTCTAGTCTGTACATACAATATGACAATGTACTACATACACAAACAAGGGGGAGTCCCTTCAGCACCTAGCTCAAAGCATATGGAGACGGGCCAGATCTCAAAAGATCTATTTCCTTGCAGAACATCTCCCAGGAGTAAACCATCAGATTGCAGATCTGCTCAGTCAAAGACTGCATATCCAAGAATGGGAACTACATCTGCAAGTACTCCTCCCATTCTTCAAGATCTGGGGCTACCCAGTAATCTGTTCGCCACACACCTCACTGCAAAATGCCCAAACTTCACGTCCAGGTATCCACACCCACTGTCCAAAGGCAATGCGCTATGGATGAATTGGTCTGGGAAATTTGCTTACACTTTTCCACCTCTCCCGCTAATTCCATTCGTGGTTCGGAAGCAGCAGTCCCTTACAATGATTCTAGTTGCTCCCACATGGACTCGACAGCCATGGTACACAACACTGTTAGAACTATCAGTAGTGCCTCATCAGAAGTTGCACCTCTTCTACCCACCCCCCCACCAAGCTTTTCACACAACAATGGAGAGATAAGATGCCCAGATTCCAGTCAACTCAACCTTGCTATCTGGCACCTGAAATCCTAGATTGGCTACCCAAATCTCCCACAAGACTGCATGGACGTCATTAAAGAGGCTAGACGCCGTACCACAAGAGCATGCTATGCAGCAAAATGGAAACTATTTGTAATTTATTGTACGAATATCAATCCGTTCGATGCTTCTACTCCAAACAATTTGCTATCTGTTACATTAACAACGTGTTAACTTGGCATATACTTCTATACGATTACATCTTGCCGCAATAGAGGCTTGCCTACAAAACAGACACTTGTCTTTGTTTCAGGTACCCGCTATCAAAGCTTTTATGGAAAGAATCATTCCTCCTAGACTTCCACCTTCTCCTATGTGGAATCTTAACATCGTTTTTACAAGACTCCTGGGCTCTCAATTTGAGCCTTTGCACAAATGCGTACTAAAGTTCCTAACTTGGAAGGTAGCCATCCTTATAGCCATCGCATCTCTTAGAGTTGGTGAGCTACAGGCACTAACAATACAAGAACCATTTGAACAAATTCACCATAATAAAGTGGTTCTTGGGACGAACTCAAAATTTTTACTCTGACTGGTTAAGGTGAAAGGCCGAAACTACTTTGAGTTACCTGTTTTTCCTCAAACTAAGTAGCAGAATGTGCTCTTCACACGTTAGATGTAAAAAAGAAATACATTTTTATATTTAGAGAACCAAATCTTAGGAAAACTAAACAACTTTGTTGCTTTTTCCTCACCACATGGCAATCCTATTTCAAAAGCAGGTATTGCACGATGGATAGTTAAGTGCATCTAAATATGCTACCTCAAGGTTAAACTCACCTTAACAATTCCCCCTAGAGCGCACACTACACGCAAACTAGGGGCTTCGATGGCATTTTTAGGGAACATACCCTTAGATGATATCTGCAAAGCTGCAACATGGTCTACACTGCACACATTCACAAAGCACTATTGTGTAGATGTTAGAAAAACAAGCTAGTGTGGGCCAGGTTTAAGAACACTATTTCAAACAACTGCAACAGATACAGGTTAGCCACCGCTGGGAAGATAACTGCTATATAGCGGTGAGTGGTGGAAGGCGGATGGGCGTTTAGCACCCAAGTTTCTCTTGCTTTCACTGCTCTTTTCTGATAGTCTGTCCTCTAGGACACTTTGTGGCAAGCGCGGCTGCCTTCTTAGCCGGTGGCCGCAGTGTGCTTGAGCCCTTGGTGGTTTCACGGAGGCGGCCTGATTAGATCAAGTGCCCCGCTTGCCTCAGTCTTTCTCTGAATCTGCAAGCGGGAAGAGAGGAAGTGACCGAAGGAGGCTGAGGTGATGTGGCTGAGGACGGCAACCTGGACGGCCGAAGGAAGAAAGGAGGCTAGAGGGGGACTGTACTGAGTACGGCAGCAGTAGCATTTTCATTGCAGCAGAGGGTTGCAGCAGAGTGGACCGGGAGCTCCAGCGGAAGTGACCCAATTGCCTGGGTGTGGCTTGCGGCGCTCCTGACTGCCTCCACTCGGTCCACTTGAGCTCACACTCACCACTGAGCGCTCCCTGGCGATCATATGTCCTCCTTTTCAGGTTATCATTAAACAAAATTCATAACACTTTATTTAAAAAATACATAGACATTTAAATAGCATGGTCTATAAAAGGTTGCGGAACCGTACAGTCCATATGAAAAAAGTGGGCACGGCATGAGCACCTGTTAATTATAAAAGTATTGGGAAAAGTCTCAATATGGAGCATCATCGGAGAAGTCCCTAATAACTAATTTCTTCCCAACTATCCCTAAAATAAGTCCTCAAGAGTATAATTATGAGCAACCCAATACTAGTGACAAAAGTCAAAGTGGGCGCACAAATCGAGAGTATTATGCAATTCCCCTCTTTCTAAAGAAGCAGCTCATTGAAATATTCGAATGAAATTATCGTCAAAAACCCAAGACTACACCGCTTAGACTAAAGAAATCCTGGAATCGGACATTTTGGGACAATTATTACAGAAAATCAAGAGGTCCCTAGACAGATTGCTGAAACAGATTTTACTCTTCCAGATATTAATTGTTACTCATTGCACCAATTTTCTATCAAAGAGCAGTCGATGCTGTCTAAACAACCAGTTCTTTATTATCAAGTACCCCGAGTAAACTGGTGGAGGAGGTACATAACTTTTCACGATCTTCGGAATTCCCGTCACCCATCGTGCTGTAATCTGTGTAGGCCAGACTCAATTTCAAGTATTCTTATTAGAGTAATTCTGGACTCTATTAACTTTTAGAAAAGAAATTGGAAAATACAGATCAATTAATGGAAACTCGAACCGTTCTACTTCAATATCTAGTGGAGAAAAAGAAGGCAAGAGCAAACTACTCATCCAATCAGTCCACATACCCCAATTGCACTCGCAATCTCAATTGTAATACTTACAACCCGTTAGGCAGCGATAAAGTAAATGATAAAGACAGAAAAGATAATTGTGGTCTGAAATCATCAGTTTCCAGTAACTCTTTAACACAAAAAAGCAGAAGGTGACGCTGACGGGGGACCCCAATTTAAACAAAAACTTAATGGCACAGCTAGCAATAAAATGTATTCTCTACGAAAACTTTTTAAAGCACCTTCTCCAGAAAGTGTCAAGGGGAATGTCTCAAAATCCCATTCCCTTATTTCCAATTTTCCAAATAAAAGACAAAGCCCTCCTCCTTGAGTAAACTGCGGGTGAACAAGTGGGGATGATCTCCTCTCGAATCCGAAAATTCAATCAGATCCCACAATTAAGTCACCCAAAAAGGGGAAATTGAAGAATATGCTAATCTGTAAAAAGAAAATGATGCAGAAAAGATCTAAAAAGAATTTACGAAAAGATCTTCTCAAAGTAAAGTTTCTTCAAACCAGCTTTGCAGAGCAAGTAGTGGAGGAAATCAACCATGTTAATGAAAGTAGTCCACAAACATTTCCCAGAATTCGGCTCTGACCGCTCTCCAAGCAGACCCAAAAGCTTTGAAAGGTTTCAGTCCTATTGCACAAAACTTTTCAACAAAACTTTTAAAAGTTAACAAATATAATTTAGAAGATCAACTTCATAGTCGGGACTTGCATGGCCGGAATGAATGCTCAGTCTCAAGCACTCTAGAGCGGACTGATTCATTTCTTAGCTGCAACAATCCACTAAACCGTGGAAAAGTAGTTGAACTACTCCGTAAAATACAACTACAATCTCTAACTAAAACGTTTTTCTTTTCCAAATACATTGCATTGTCCGGTGGCTCACGTCGGATTTTGGTTAACCGTAGTGCCAGTCATAATGAAAGAGCGAGACATTCTCCATAAAAATGGATACATTATCACTGTCAAACTAGTCCTGGCTTTAATCAAAAGATGATGAAGGAAAGCTGACCTCCATTAATAATAGCAACCATCAGCTTGTGGACTATAAAATAAGGAAGTATGGGCAAGATAGCATTGTCGATCTCCGTCAGACATGGAGTGCGTAGAATGGCTCTGATTCTTCAAGACCAGTGTCACAACTGGATGAAAATTCTTGGGTTTGGGTTGCGGGAGCAATAAAGAGGAATAGGTCGGGCAAGGATTGGAAATTCCCTTTTTAGCGAGAAGCAAATAGTGTTGTGAGATATAGCAGGAATGACTATTGAAAAGATGGCTTTTGTGTTTGAAAATTCGGAGTCTATTGTACTATTGCAAGAAACGTGATCCTTAGCGTCTTTTGCTCTGAAGGGTTACTTCGTGTTCGTCAGAGCAGCAGAAGCCTCTAGAAGAGGCCGTTCAAAAGGAGGCCTAGCAACCATATTAAGAGAGAACTGAGTGGGACCCGGAAGAAATTGAACTTTCTCTCCCAAATGTGCAATTAATCCAGTACCGGAAAGAAAGAATGGTCCTTTTTTCAAGTTTTCTGCTTTTTTTATATTTATTTCTCGCCTGGCACCTCAAAGGATCAATTAGTGACAAATGCATTAAAAACAAGCATTTGCAATGCAATAGGTCTCGCATTTACACAAGTTTAAGCTATTGGCATTGTAAATGATAATGCCTTTTAGTTATGTTTTTAAAAATGAAAACAAAAATAAGGGATTGTCATTTGCAATGTCAATAGCTCAAACTCACGTAAATGCGAGACCTATTGCATTGCAAATGCTTGTTTTAGGGCGTGTGCCTTGCCCGAATGTAGCTCTTCACTCGTACCGAGGGCCTCGGGGCGCTAGCTTGTGCCTAGGAGAGCAATTCAGCAGCAGAGTGAACACCCTCGGAAGTCACCGTGAGAGCAAACCCGACATCTGCACTCACGTGCATGCACCCAGAGGCTGCAGGGAGGCGCTATGAATTATAGATAACTCCCTATCCCTCAGTGCAGCTGTGGCTTCAGGGGGCGGAAAGTGGTCAGCAGAAAGGGTCGGGCGGAAGAGGGCATCCTTTCTGCAAAGTGCAAAGCTTTAGGGAGCAGTGGTCACCGGGCTTTGTGTTGGCAGCGTTGTGGTGCACTGCACACAC
This sequence comes from Triturus cristatus, assembly GCF_964204655.1. NCBI lineage: Eukaryota > Metazoa > Chordata > Amphibia > Caudata > Salamandridae > Triturus > Triturus cristatus. Next base: position 1,719,249,076 of record NC_140590.1, read on the forward strand.
TGACGGACATACATTTTTCTATGCATTATTTCTAATAGCTTCACAGCGTTTTCAATAGCAGGAGTTACTACTACAGAACTCAACCATACTAATCTTACCTACCTCAGGTGGATAAATGGTCCGAGGGGGGAAAGGAGGGTGGAAAAGAGGAGAGAAAGAGGAGAGAGAGAGGAGAGAGAGAGAGAGAGAGAGAGGGAGGGAGAGGAAGAGAGAGAAAAAGACAAAAAGAGAGAGAGGGGAGAAAGAGAGAGGGGTAGAGAAAGGAAGAGAGGAGGGAGGGAGAGAAAGAGAAACAGAACGAGAGAGACAGAGGGGGAAAAGAGAGAGAGCGGGAGAGAGAGAGAGAGAGAGACTCTCTCCCTCCCCTCTGCAGGATCACCTTATAAACCGCTCGTAGTGGTTGTGAGTTAACCCGGGTGGTTAATGCACCTCCTGCTGCACTGGTCTGCGCGTGTGGTGCATGTCACAGGTTGTCTCACCCCATGGCTCGTAGTTAAGTACCCTGCTACAGAGCTGGGAGTGTCTTGCGGGTCACGGGTTCGGATCCTGGGGAAGGTAACTTATTTTGTAGTAAATGCATTTGTTTAGAGCTTCGCTACCGTTGAAGGGGCTTGAAGCGCTTTATGGTAAGTAGCATGGTACTTGTGAACCACAGAGTTAGTGGTTAAATCCAGCGGTTAATTGGTTATTAGGTTAAGCCTGCTGCTCTGAGGGGAAGCATTACGTGCATTTACTTCAGTTTCCTTTACGGTAAATGTAATTAACATTTCGATGGCAGCATTAGTGAGACTTTCTGGCAAAAAGGAACTGGATCGAGGGATGAAAAGGGCTGGAACAGATGGAAGTATTACTGGGATAAGGCACGAGAGGTTGTGATCTATGATAGCAAGGTAGGTAATTTGTAGAACTTCAAAGTAGAACAAGACAAGCCCGGGGGAGCGTGGCGGGGGAGCACATTCCAGGCAGGGGAGCGGACCCTTTGAAGTACGATGCCAAATGGATTGCATGGCGGCACGATGCGCGTGCTCGCCATGCAATCCGCTTTTTGGAGCACTTTTGGGAGCCCCTTACAATAGTCTCGCTTTGCGATCGCTTACGCGATAGCAAGGCGAGACCTAAAAATTGAATTAATTTTGCAAGAAAGGGGGTATACCACAATGGTAATAGCTGGGGACTTTAATGGCAACATTTCTAATGCTCTACTCAACAAGAAGGGGAAATGTCCTCTAAATAGCATGCCTAATCCCAACTCCGTTTTCCCCGATCAGATAAAAAGGGGGTGGGGGGGGGGAGGGGAAATGCTCCTGTCATTCTCTGAAACAATAAATGGAGTTATCTTAAACGGGAGAACTGAGGGAGACATTCCGGCAGCATACCCCAGATTGATTCATCAGTAGTCTAGACCTGTTCTACAATCGTTATTCATTCAGTATACACATGAAAGTGACCATGCTTTGCTCTCTACTGTAAATTAGGTGTTTACTTCCTCGTGGTCTTTATGCACCTATGAAGTACGGGCAGATATAAATCAAAAACAGGAAGGGTTCACTGGAATCAGCAAATTAAATTCTACAATCTCCCAGCTCGTGCCAGTGTCTCTAAATGGAAGAAAAAATCCTATTATCAGATTCGAAGAAACTATACAGTCTAGTCTCCTCTACAGGTAAATTCTGAAAGACAAATTGTTACATTTCCAAGAAAGGATCCCAAGCTGATTATAACTCTCGCCAATTAAATTGATCAGATGCCAATATCGAGAGTTTTGTCGCAAGACAAGGAGGAATGAGGAACCTGAAAACTTCAGTGGAAGAAAAAGAGATAAGCAAGCCCAAAGAGAGAGAGAGTCTGGACTGATATAAAATTGCAGTAAAATGTAGAAACTAACGCTTTCTGGAAGATCATATCGGAACAAATGGGGTTACAAAAATCAACTCAAGCTACTCCAGTATCTTCATCAGACTAGGAAAAGTATATTTATAAGCTTTATAAATATAATCCTCAAAACCAGATTATTCCTAACCAGTATCCTGCGCCAATGTGGGCAGGAACCGATTAACTTCAGCTACGCACATCTCATCTTTTATAACCTCTGCAAGGCAGTCAACATTATTTGGTCCGGATAAAATCCCAATTAAAGTTTTACAAAAAAACGCCAATCACTGGAGCAAATTTTTAGTACCACTCTTCCAATACTGTTTGAGTGGAGAAATACCAGATTCTTGGTGGGGGAGTATAGTGGTCCCTCTCTTCTAAAAAAAAGTCCAAAGCATGAATCCAGCAAATTACAGACAAATAACTATACTCTACGCCAAGGGTTAATTTTTTGCAGCTTGTGTCCTGGATCACTTAAATGATTGGGCCTTTGCAAATAAAGTGATCCCTGAGACACAGGCCGCATTTAGCTCTAATCACTCAACACTATACATGGCCGTCCTTCAGAGCTTTTCATAAATATGTAACGTTAAACTAACATTTTATATTGTGCTTTAATCAACTTTATTTTTTACCGTGTTTGATAGTATAGATAGACTGACATTGTGGAGAATCTGGGAATCCCTTCTGATCTTCTCACAATAATGATCTCCCTACATACAGCTACTTGGTGTAGAGTTCAGATGGGGGGAGAAAAAGGCCGAACTAAACCATCACCTACGAAGAATGGGTTGAAGCAGGGCTGCTTATTAGCCCCCTTACTATTCTCTATTCACATCAGTGACCTTCCTGGGTGCTTTTCCCAAATTAAGAATTTCCCTCAAGTTAGCACATGTTGATATACACTGCTTAATGCATGCAGATGACATCATCATACTCGATCGTACTCCAATTGGCCTGCAAAGAAATCTGAACAAATCAAGTCAAAATGCAACTGAAAATGTTCTGGTCCCAAATATATCAAACTAAAGCTCTCCCTTTTAATGGCAGAAAGAAACCTTTATCTTTCACTTGGTCTCTGGGAGGTAAGCAAATTGATACAGTAAAAGAATATGTATATTTGGGCTGTATTTTTAATCACACTCTACAAGATGCAGCCCACCTTCAACATCTAGGGCGGAAGGCATAATCACATGTTGGGGCATTACTGAGATTTTATCGTTCCACGGGAAACAGACACTTCAAATCGTTGTTGGACATCTATGGCACAAACCCTCACCCCCCCCCCCATATTATCCTATGCCATGGAATATACACAAATCAAAACATGGCAGTAGATACAAATAAAGGAAGGTAGTATACTTTGAAAATTGGTAAAAGTTTCCCAATCTGTCCCAGTCCAAGATCGTCTTGAGCTATCTAGAACGGGAATATTTGTCAGAGTAATCTCGAATATCATGTGGTGGGCATATAATCTCTTGCATGCAGTGCCAGACACATTAAGATATTTGATAAAACTGGAGACTTTTAGAGGGGGCGTTCCGGTATGCGGTCAATAGGAACTTGCTAAGAGCCCTTGAGGTCTCAAAATGCACTTAAACAACACTTTTACAGGATTGGTCTCCAGCTCATCTGAAGCTCTTTTTAAAACAACAAATGGCCCCAAGAATCAATTATGAAAGGGATAAAGAATACTGTATTCAACTAAAGCATTATAAAATCTTGGAGAAAAAAGTATTTAAACCTCAGCCTTACTTACAGTTCCAATTAGTGCATGGGGCAAGGCTTTGTATCCTCCTCTTACGACTGGGCATTCTCCCTTTAGCAACTTATACCTAAGTGGTAAGGCACAAATAACTCTAAAGTCATATGTGATCTATGCAAAGGCGGCCAACAATTTCTGCATCATGTTTTATTAATGTGCCCCTACCCAAGATTGGTAGAGGTAAGACGACGGTTTATATTGCCTGTTCAGTTAAGATACAATGCCATGTAAACTCAAGATCTAATGCTGCGTAACTCTCCCGCAAATGAATTTGTATGTTATCACTTATTTAATTTAAAAAAAAAAGTTTTTTTGATATTTTTAAAACTTATAACTTTAGTATTTGTGTTAACTGTATGTGAATAATACTAATCATTTTTAATTAGAAATTCAACAGTTTTATTCAAGCCCCAAGAATAATAATTTTAAATATCTGTATTTGTTGATCTCTTCTGAGGTCTGAATCAAAAAAAAAACCTCTTCTATATAGTCTATGCTAACGCATATGATCTACAGCTCATTTGCCTTGAACGGAAAATGCTACTTACCCAGTATGCATCTGTTCTTGGCATATAAAGTTGTAGATTTGTATGCACCCACCCGCCTCCCCGGGTACCTTTTTCTGTTGCAGTATTATCTTACTTAGATACACTATACATGGACATCTCTTTCTACTCTTACAACTCCATCATCAACCCTCACGGTACAACAATCTGGGGTAGTGATGTTTTTTTATTGATTTGAAAAATCGAGGTTCAATAAGTTGACTCTTTAATGCGCCCATTTTTTTTTTCTAGATCACCTGGATCTTATGTGTTCTGATGCCTTACTGGTGGTGGCAAACTACGATTGTTTTTTGAAAGGGTGTGGGGGGTTGGGGAGATGGGAACCACCAAGAAACTCTGACTCCATTTTAAATGTAACTTGCAACTTCCTTGTGCAAACAAGGAGCATGGGTGCATCAAAATGAAGCATACGATTCTGTTCTGCAACATGGCCACTGTCCATTGAATGTTTAAATCCCTTAACTACAGTGTATGTGCCTGATAAGTGTATTTTCCGTCAAAATTTAGGGCTGGACAATAAGGTGGATAGTTATATGCGAGTAACGGTAGGGTGGTGTGGCATCCTCACCTTCTTCCTTTCTCCTTGTTTCTACTGCTTGCCTAGAATTGTATGCATGTCATTTACCATGTCATGTTGGAACTTTGTATATGTCATGAGAATCTGATGGAGATTACTAGCCGCAGATTCCTTAACGTAGAATTATCCCCAGGCGTGAGACTGGACCCGGAAAATTTTCTTGTCCCAGCACCTCTGTGTGCTGGGGAGCGGCACCACGTGACTCCGCCCTGTCGTCTTCTGTGGGCGTGACGTCAGCGAGGTCACATAAGCCCCACCCCGGCGCCCTGACGTCAATTTCCTCCTTTTCAGCGTGCAACGCGGATCCGGATCGTGTTCCTGGCCTGTTTTCAGGCCTTCTCTTCACGCTTTGCGTTTCTTTTTGGGAACAGTGTGCTAGATGCCGGCGATGGACCCTCACCCCATTTGTATGTGCTGTTTAGGGGAGCACCATGACACCACGGACTGCGAGGCTTGTCAGCAGATGAAGCGGAAGTCCTGGCGGGAGCGCTGGATGAAACTCCTCTCGGCCTGCATGTCCAGGTTGGCGTCATCACCGCGTCCATCCTCTGTGGAAGGGTTCAAGAACCGCCGCTTCCGTCTCCGACATCGTCCCTCTCAGAGGCCACAAGGGCATCGCTTGCCTGTTGGTAAGTGTCGCAGCTTGTCCCAGTGGTCCGGTCCCCGCCCTGTGGGGGGGGCGCGGGTTCTCTGCAAGTCGTACGGCCTCGCTCGTTGCCACCCTACCCGCCATTTCCCAGAGTGAGGGCAACCAGAGCCCAAATGGAGGCCTATGCTGCCTCCTCTTCCTGGGATGACTGTGGATCCCTTGCCATGTGCGGGCCCTTCTGCGGTGTCACCGGCAGCTCTGGTCCCAACAGGTTCGGCTTCTGGTCTTGGAGATGTGGTGTCGTCGGGGTGCAGCCCAACGGGGTTCCCGCCTTCGGACAACGGCGCCTCTGCCTCGCCGCAAACCCCGTGGGGGTCCCTGTGGTGTCGCCGGAGGTTGCTGGGACTCTGGGCTCGTCCTTGAGTCCTCCTCGGTCCTCTGGGCAAGCGGCGGCCTTGTCCGAGGCCGAGCTGATGCCGCTCAGGTGCCGGCGGCTGCTGGCCCTGGTGGCGCCGCAGGGGCTGGCTAGGGGCCAGGGATGCGATCCCGGGCCCCCCTAGTCTCTCCACGCAGGCGGCTGCCTCGTCAGAGGTCGAGTCAGCGCCTTTTCGGTGCCGTTCTTTGGCTGCCGTGGCTCCGACCCCTCCCCGTTCTCCCGCTGCGCAAGTCGTGGCGGAGGTCGTGGCGGCGTCCCCTACGGCGCCGGTCGACGTTGTGCTGACGCCAGTGGCGGACTCCACGGCATCGGGTCGTTGATTCGTCTTCAAAGGCCCCCCTCTTCTCCAGAGGTTTGGCAACTTTTTGGCTCTTCTTCCCCAGAGACGGGACGCCGAGTCGTAGCCTTTTCCCCGGCATTTTCCAAGGAGTGCTCCTCGCCGTCCCCGCGCCCACATTCTTCCCCAGAGGTGCCTCAGGTTCCCCACTAGTCGGTCAACCTTCCCTCCCCCCAATCCGAGCTTGGCCGTTTCTTCCTCCGGTTGGGCTGGGGGACGGCCGGCTTAGCTTATAGCCGTCGCCCACGGTTGAATTGCTCTCCCCACCACGTTGCCCTACGGAGACGAGTGCTGCCTTCGCCCGGGCTGTCTCCACGGCCGCGGGGATATTGCGCATTGGGCGACCCTGCTGCCCATTTCCCCACAGATCATTTGCTTGAGGTTCTCCATCAGGGCTCTGGTGGAAGGGAGCTGGTGCTGCCCTTCGAAGCTTTACTCCATAATTCTCTTGGGGGGGCCTGGGAGCATCCTGCCACAGGGGACCCGGTGCCCCAGCCGCTCCTGCACTGCCACCATCCTGCTCCGCATGATCCGGTCTGCCTTTCCTTTCACCCTTCTACCAGGGGCCCTCTTCTGCTGACTGCCTTTCCCTCCTTGCCCTCGGTGTCGTCTCCTCCGTCATGGGAGGCCCGGTGGTTAGATTCATGGGGGCGCAACATCTTCGCCTTCTCCAGTGCTGTCTTGCGGGCACTCAACACGCTTTGTGTGTTGGCCAGAGCCACTTCTTGCTTGTGGGATTTCAGAGTCCCTTCTGTCTTGCGCTTCTCAGGAGGGTGCCTGCGCTGATCTGCGGCACTATGTGTTGGATGGTCGGGAGCTAGCGGCGTTTATTCTTCGCTCGGCTCTGGATGTCTCTGAGGCACTTGGTCGCACCATGGCTTTTTCGGTGTCCCTCCGTCGCCATGCTTGGCTGAGGGATAGTGTTTTTCCTGAGAATGTTCAGGAGCATCTGGTTGACCTCCCTTTCGATGGCGCTCTTTTGTTTCACACCCTTGCGGATTCTGCCATTCAGTGGTTCCTTGCAGGGCTTCGTCGTCGTCCTTCTCCTCCGTGAACCTGGATATCGGTCCTCTGCTATGTTCTGGGAGGTGTTCTCCCATTGTTTTCTGGGGTCTAGTGTTCGGAAGCCCCGGGTGTGTGTTCTGTGTGGTTGGTGTGCCTTCAGGGTCCTTCGGTTGGCCCTTAGGTGCTGTGGGCTGCTGGTTCATCCCTCCTTTTTTGCCTTGTGGTTTTGGCTGTCGGTAAGCCTGTGAAGGTCCTGGTATTGGGCCTTTTGTGTCTTCTTTATTGGCTGCTTGGCAAGTAGTCTGTGGTTTTACCCGCAGGCTTTTCTGTTTGTCCTGTGCTGCGGAATTTTTCCTAAGAGGTGTTCCCATTTTTTCTTGGGACGTAGCATACCCTATGTGGGGTACTTGTAGCTATTACATAGCTCTGTCATGTGCTGGGGGGTGTGGTCACCCTTTTCGGGTTCCTTGCTCTCCTTGGCGTCACGGTATATCGCTGGCGCGGTCTCTTTGCAATTGTCTTGGCGCAGCTTGCGTTGCATCCATGTCTGTCCTTCTCCAGGTTCGCTACGTCGCTCGACCAGTCTGGCCTGTTGTCTGCGGTGTGGTGTTGTGGCGATTCCGCCCTTCTATCCCGCAATTCGGCCTGGTCCTCTATCTGGTGTTCCAGAAGGGCTGGCTTTGTTTGGCTTCTGTGTTCTGGTTGACAGTTTGGGCCCTCTCTCTCTCTCTCTCTCTCTCTCTCTCTCTCTCTTTCTTTCTCTCTTTCTCTCTTTCTCTCTTTCTCTTTCTCTTTCTCTTTCTCTCTCTCTCTCTCTCTCTCCTTTCTCTCTCTCTCTCTTCCCCCCCCCCCCTTTTCTTCTGCCTGGTCCCACTTCTTTCGTGGGTCAGTGTGTGTTTCGGGACCGGCCCCTCCCTTAGGGTGTGTCCTGGCCCTCCCTGACCTCTGTCTTTGGCTTGCGCCTGGCTTGTTCTGGTGCGCTGCTCCGTGGTGTTGCCTGCTGCTGGCTGCGCATACCTACTTGTTCTGGTCCACCGTTGTGGCCCTTAATGTGTTCCCTTGTGCCCCTGTCTCTGGTTCCGCTGGGGCTTTGTGCATCTGTGCTTTTCTCCTTACGCCTGCTTTATTGGCAGTGGGACCGTTCCTGCCTTGTCCGCTGCTGGTGTCCGAGGTGTGTTCCGCTTTTTCCCATCACTGTGTGTGCTTCTTATAGCGTGCCTTGCCTCCGGCTCTGCTTCTTCTCCCTGGGGTTTGAGGTGCTTCTGTTGTTCCTTGAGGCCTTTCGGGAGCTGTCTGCCCCTGCGGGGTGTTGGGCGGTCCTCCCTTAGTTAGGCGTGGGATCTCCTGGCCTTTCCTCCTTGTTCCTGTGACATGTCCCCTGCTGGGGCTCTGTGTCTCTCCTGCTGGGGAGGCTCTCTCGCAGGCCCTCCTCCCTGCTGGGTATGGCTAGGGTATCTATTCTACGTTAAGGAATCTGCGGCTAGTAGTCTCTATCAGATGTACAAGTTACTTACCTCCGGTAACGATGTATCTGGTAGAGACGATTCTAGCTGCAGATTCCTTCACGACCCACCCTTCCTCCCCGTTCTGCGAGGACCCTTCAGCTTGGGTTTCTGCACTCGCCTCCCTCTGGGTGGCTTGTCTTCTGTGGGTGTCCTCTTCGCTTTCTTCCGGTCAGGCTGTCCGGTTCTGCTTTATGGTTCCATCTCCCCCCTTCTTTCTTTTGCTACAGGGATGGTTGGCTTCTGCATGCCTTTGCTTCACTCCAGCTGGTCGGTTGGTCGGTTCTCTCTCTCCCTCTCCCTCCCTCTCCAGGATGGCTATCGCCATGGCTTGCACAGGTGTTCCTCACCCTTTGTTTCTCTGTATTGTTTCTCTGCTTTTCCGCACACTGTTCCCATGCTCTCCTCAGTTTTGTTGTGATGGCTCTGCGTTGTGGCGCGGAAAAGTTCTCCGAAGCAAACTGATGTCGGCGTGCTGGGGTGGGGCTTATGTGACCTCGCTGACGTCACGGCCGCGGAAGACGGCGGCGCGGATATGCTGGGACAATAAGATTTTCTGGGTCCAGTCTCATGCTAGGGGATAATTCTACGTTAAGGAGCAGCGGCTAGAATAGTCTCTACCAGATACATCGTTACCCGAGGTAAGTAACTTGTACATCTATTAGAGGTGTTAGAGAAGGTTGTGAGCATCAGTTGATGTTTCTGTTTGCTTGCTGGTGGATGGGATCTTTCTGTGGAATAAACTCACTTCAATCAGCATTCCTATGTCCAAGCTTTATCTTCAGGAACGCTTCACTGGCGTAGTCGGCAGGATACAGAGAAGATCCTAATATGAGGACTTGGTGAGAGATAATCCATGTTTAAGAAAGGAGTCTCTAAAATCTTGCCTGTCTAATCTTATAAAGCAAGCAAGATTTCAAGGGCTTCCTTATACTACGTTGCAAGTTTGTACTGTCTTAGCGGCCCTTGTAAGGAGCTATTACTTGGACTTTGTCTAAGCTGAGGGCTGCGTGTTTTTGGGACTGGGCGCTTCGCCGCATGCTCTCCCCTGTTTTGCTAATGTGTGGGGAGGGAGGTGTTTAATCGATGTGGGCTCGTCCTTTCTAACTTTACATTCAGCTCGAATTTGTGAAATCGGGCATGAGTGGTAACGCAACGGAAACTGATTGACTGGACTTTGGAGACTTCCGTTTATCTGTCTGTTTGGTCCTCTCAACATTGTGAAATCTGCTGTATAATATTGCGGCACAAACTGTATGCAAATTCCGATACACCCTCACTATTTTCTTTTTGCATGTGCTCATTTTTTGTGAAGGCGAATCATTTCTCTGAGTTTGTAAAGTCAATTACTATCATTGCAAATTGTTTTTTATGTTAACATTTTAGCAGTGTTGTGTTGCTTTCAATATTGAAAAAAAAAGCTAAATGTTATGGCAGCACCTTTCTTTTTATCGCCTCCTGGTACTCCTCCCATACAGTGGAAAAAGTGGAAGGTTGTTTTTGAAAGATATGCCAGAGTATGTGGTCCTTCGCTTAGTGCTGAAAGAAAATCTTTGTTACTTCTTCATTGTTTAGGCTCAGAAGGCCAGGACATATTTGATCATTTACCTGACCTTTCTCCTGCTGAATCCAGACACTTAAATGACTTTGAAACATGAATAATGAAACTCGATAAACACTACCTACCCAAGGTAAGCACCATCTTGGAGAGGAACCAATTTGCAAAACGGATGCAAAGAGATGATGAAACTATAGAATGTTATGTAACTCATCTAAGAAAACTGGCCTCTTCATGTAAATTTGAGAGCTTGACTGATGAACGCATCCAAGATCAATTTATGTTTGGATGTAACATAGAGAGGGTTAGAGAGGAACTTTGGCTACGGGACGAGCCTACCTTAGATGAGGTCCTTACTGTAGCCAAAAGAATAGAACACTCCTCTAAATGTGTTGCGGTAAGAAAGATTATGATAAGGAGCAAAAAGTGCAGGTGATCAAAGACACAAATCATAAGAGCGTTGTAAAGGGTACCAAAGTTCCAGTTTCTGCTAATAAGGAAATAGCTAATGAAAAATGGGTGGAGCGTAAGTGTTACAGATGCGGCAAAGCTGGGCATCTCACCAACGACAAGAAGTGCCCGGCATTGAGTCATACCTGTTCTAAATGTAAAAGGAAAGGTCATTTTTCATCATGCTGCAAGAGCAGACCCTCTCCCATAGTTAAGCAAGTAGACATCTACGAAAGTGACAATGACAAATCTAGTCCTAATGACTTTTAGCGTGGTTAAATTGTTGTTCAGGTAGAAAGTGGTGCCACTAAAAAATCTTGTCCTTTTAACAATGTTACTGTTAAAGGAGAGAGCACTAAGGTTCTTTTTGATTCCGGTGCTAAAATTACGATCGTTTCTAATGAATTCTATAATAAGTCAAACAAGCATTGGCATAGCCAATAGGTCTCGCCTTTGGGACCTTATACGTGTTTAGCCATGCAACAGTTGCATAACTAAATACTTATAAGGTCCCAAAAGTGAGACCTATTGGCTATGCAAAGCGGCCGTGCGGCCGCGAAAGTGAAAGTGATCGCGATCACGATCAAACATCAAAGCGGCCGTGAAACCGAAAGTAATGGCGGCAAAGCAAGGCGCGCGCGCGCACATGCACTGTGGCTCTAGGCTGGCCTGGTAGCACTTTTTGGAGCCCTCTCAATAAGTCTCGCCAGACCAGCGCATGCGCTGGGTCAGGCGAGACCTAAAAATAAGGTCACGCTCTTGAAAGCTGATGTACCTTTGGCATATGGTGGTGAGCCCATTAAGCTTCAGGATTACTTTAAGGGCTTGATACAATATAAGGACATGTTAGTTTCTGGAAAGGTTTATGTATCTAAGAAAGGGGACCGCATGATCATTTGGATTCACCAAGGGGATCTGGGTGTGTTTCTCGACCCAAACGCTGTTCCTCCCATTCAAATTAGAGACAGTCAATGCTGTTGTAGAATGCGAAGACTGTGAGTTTGCAGAAAATCTGAAGATTGAGTTTCCTCATGTCTTCAGACAAGATTTAGGATGTTTATAAGGCTATTGTCATAAAATTAAATTAAAAAATAACTCTATTCCAGTATGTTCCAAAGTAAGCAGTGTTTATGTATCGGTGAAAGAGGATATGAGAAAAGAAATCTTCATATTGAAAGAAGGGGGAATTATTGAAGAAATAGAAGGCACGGAGTGGTTGGCCCGGGGGTCGCTGCTCAAACCCAACGGCGATTTACGCTTCTGCATTTATTTGAGGCAGTTGAATAAATGTGTAGTGGTAGATCGCTATCCTTTGCCGAACATTAATGAATTGTTAGTCATGCTCTGTGGTCCAAAAGTCTTACGCACGATTGACCTCACTTCCGCCAATCCTCAAATAGAACTGGAAGAATCGAGCAGGGATTACACTTCGTTCATAACACCTTTTGGCACATTTAGGTTTATACGTATGCCTTTTGGTTTGGTTTCAGCCTCCTCCGTCTTTCAGCGGGTCATGGAAAGTGCCCTTAAGTATTTATCTGGGGTATGCATCTACCAAGATTACATTTTGGTTTTTGGAAAATATTTAAACGAGCATGAATCCGGATTGAAAATGGTTTTAGCTAGGTTATGTGATAGTAATCTTACAGTTAAGGTAGAAAAATGCAAGTTTAGATCAAACTCCATAAATAACTGGTGACGGGGTCAAACCTAAGATTGACTTGGTCTTTATGCTGGCTCTCTTAATAGGTACAGCCAAGCTATCCCCGAGACATAAAGGTTTTCCGGGGGAATCCCAAATAGGTGCAAAATCTGAATAGTATCAGATTCCCCATCTATGTCTCACTCTATACCACGTTTCCAAGGCTGTCCTAAGGACTTTCAGGCGTACTCGTTTGAGATATCTCGGGGCCCCGAACTTGTATAGAAAGGCCTCTCCACCTCCTCCACCCTCCATCATAGCCATTTCGCCCAGCAGCCTTCCCCACGCTGAGTCTTCTGGTTTTATAAGTAACATCCGGACTCCTTTAAATTGGAATGCAACCGCATACCAGGCAATATCGGGAAGAGCCAAACACCCTTTAATAAGTCTATGCCTCAACTTCTTCCAGGATAGCCTTACACCCTTGTCACCCCAGATGAAGCTCTCAATCTTACCCTGAACCTTACTAATGCTCTTACTAGGAAACACCAAAGGGACTGCATTACACAGGTAGGACAGCTTGGGGAGGATGACCATCTTTACCAAGTTTACCTTCCCATAGATTGTCAGGGGAAGATTCCTCCATCTACTAAAGAGGCGATCTATTTCCTTAATGGTTTTATTCAAATTAATCAGGGGGATTTTATCCAGATCTTTAACGATGTATATGCCCAAGTATCTTAGCTCTTTGCTGGTTACGCCCTCCCATTGGTCTATGTTCCAACACATCACCTCGGTTTTTGAGGTGTTAGCTAAGTAGCCTGAAATAGAACCAAATTCTTCCAGTAGAGCTTCGACCCGGGGGATAACCACCCCAGGGTCATTAGTGTATAATATTAAATCGTCGGCATACAGAGCTAACTTGCAGCTATAGTGTTGGGATTTAAAAGGATAGATTGAATCATCTAGTCTGATGGCTTGCGCCAATGGCTCTATGTAGATGTTAAACAGGAGGGGGGAAATTGGGCAACCCTGTCGGGTTCCCCTCTGGATGTTAAAACTAGAGGTCCGCCTACCATTCAAAAGAATCCTAGCAGAGGCTCCTTGGTAGCAGTTCCTCAAGGTTTGAATGAAAATGGGGCCGAAGCCCATTATGTCCAGTACTTCCCAGAGGTACACCCAGCAGACCCTGTCAAAGGCCTTGGCCGCATCCAAGGCCACTATGGCCAAAGGGTCCGATCTTCCAACGTCCAAGTCAATGTTACCTATTAACAATAGTGTCTGTTCCTGGATGTACCTCCCTGTTACAAAGCCCTTCTGATCAATATGAACCAGGTTGGGGACCAATTTAGCCAATCTCCCCGCCAGAATACCCATAAAGATCTTATAATCGGCATTCAGCAGGGAGATTGGACGATAAGAGTCTGCTTTTAAAGGGTCCTTTCCTGGCTTTAAAATTAAGACAATAGTGGCCTCCTTCCAGGACTTGGGAACTTTACCAGTAAGGCAATATACGGAGTCAAAAGTAGTACCCAGTGCCGGGGTCAATTCCTCTGCTAGAAGTTTATAAACTTCATTCGGGAGCACGTCTATACCCACTGCCTTTTTATTCTTACACTTTTTTATTTGATCTTTAACCTCTTCCAGAGAAATGGGAGCATCTAGGATGTTGCGAATCTCATCCGTAAGGGATGTCAAAGATTTACTCCACGGCCATGATTGTATATGACATGGGGACGGGCCAAATCTTCTTTATAAAGGTCTGAAAAATGGGAAAGCAAGCAGGCTTGCATGTCCTCAACACTGCTTGACTTCTCCCCATTATTTATTATCAATTCATTGATATTGTTCTTAGAGCGGTCAGCTCTTGCTTTCCAGGCCAATAGGGCACCGGCCTTCTCCACATACTTAAAGTTTTGCATGCTCTTAGTGAGCCATTGTGCCTTACAATTTAGATCTAATTTGCCCCTATACTCCTGCCTGGCACAATCCAGGCCACCCTGGACTTGTGACAACATCCCTGAGTTCCCATGGCTAAGTCTGTTCCTCTCATTTTCTAACTGGAATATCCTCTCCTCTATAGCATTTAGTGCCCGGGCCTCAGCCCTATTCTTGGAGCATATAAGTCCATGGAGCCTCCCCTTCAAGTTTGCCTTAAAAAGCGTCCCAAATAAAGTCCATGGTTATAGTGCCCATGTTCAATGAAAAAAATTCTAGAAAGGATAGCTTAATGGCCTGGATGATCTCAGGGTCCAGGAGCATAGCTCTAGTAAGCGTCCATCTAGATTGTAACATATATCTTTTACTGAGATAAGAAAAAAGAACTGGGGCGTGATCAGAAAGGTGGCTTGGTAATACTGAGATCTCTGTCAGGCCGACCAGAGTAGACCTACCTGTTAAAATATAATCGATCCTGGAAGAGTGACAGTATTTTTTATTGTGGAATGTAAACCCCTGAGAATCACCCCTCTTTGCCCTCCAGACGTCTACCAGGTCCAAGTCGTGCAACATATTTATCAATGCGCGACGAACCCGAGGTGCCCCTACATAGTGACTCTGATTGGACCTGTCCTTTTGTGGGTCCAAAAGAACGTTAAAATCTGGAAGAGACATGTTAGTGATAGATTCCTTACCTTAGAATATTCCCCAGGCGTCAGTCTGGATCCGGAAAGTTTTCTGCTTAGCAGTACCCCTGCTCGCCAGTAGGTGGCGCCGTGCAGCTCCGCGCCCGTCACTGGCGTCATGCGCGCCGAGATGACGTCACGGAGGCTACTTAGGCACCACCCACACTGACGTCAGTTCTTGATTTTTCTGCGCCGAAAGCGCAGATCCGGATTGAGCACGTACCCCAGTCAATTTTTGACCACTTTTTTGAGACTTTTGTCTCCTTCTCTTGTCTCCTGGTGCATGTAGGGATGCCCGGCTTTAAGTCTTATGGGCCGTGCCACCGTAATATGTCGGTAGTGGACCCCCATGATGTCTGCCTCTACTGCCTGGAGACCGACCATGACTCCCGGGATTGTCGGGACTGCCGTGCCATGGCCCCGAAGGCCTTGCGGGAGCGGCGCCAGAAGTTGCTGGAGGTCCGGCACTCCTCTCACTGCCGCTCCGGGTCTAGGGGCCATTCGCGGGACCGCTCGCAAGACCGGAGCCGTCGCTCCTCGGACTCTAAGTCTTCACCTTCGGATTCCGGTAAGTGACGCCATAAGAAGAAGTTGAAGAAGCGTGTTTGCTCTCCGACGCCCCTCCCCCGTCGCTCCCCCGAGACAGACTTGGAGGACAGGAGCTCCGCCCCTGCGGTTCCTCCAGAGCCTGGGAGTCCCGCGGCCTACCCGCTATATCTGGGTCCATCGGCGACTCCCGAACAGATGCAAGAGTTTCTTGTTGCCATGGACCGCCTGTTTAGGCCTCGGGCTCTCCCTGGCGTGCATGCGGGCCCGCGGTCCCGCGTCCAGATCCTGTTGATGTTGACACGGCGGCACCGCCTCCCGCGCCTGCCTGGGAGCCACTGGATCCAGCACCAGTGGCTCTGGTGCCACAAGGTGCAGCACCGCCGGCTCCGGCGCTGCCCTTGGCTCCGGCCCCAGCGCCTCCCCTGGCTCCGCCACAGGCGCCGCACTGGGTGCCAATTATCTCTCCCCCTGCCCCGGTTCTCGGTTCATTTTGTTCCGACCTGGGATCCTTTTTGGGATGCGGTTCCGGTTCGGCACCGGCCGGCGCCGCTGGCCCCCTCTCCGGCTCTGGTCCTGCTGCTGCGGCCGGCTCCTACCCCGGAGCCGGATGAGGACTAGGACAGCTCCGAGGACCCCCTTGTGCGGCAGTGTGACTCCGAGCAGGATTGGGTGGATGACCTTCAAGATGCGGGGTTTGCCTCCCCTCCGCCTATTATGGAGGAGGGTGCTTCCTACTCTATGGTGCTGCGTCGAGCTGCGGAGGCTCTCCATCTCGACCTCCCTACGGTAGCCCTTTAGACCAACCTCCTTACGGAGGTGCTCCAGACGGCGTCTACATCGTCAGAACTGCTGCTCCCTTTCAATGAGGCCCTTACCGAAGTCCTCTTGGGCCCTTGGTTGCGGCCGGCCTCGGGGGCACCGGTGGATAAGAACGTCGTTGGTGACCCTACCTACTTGACCACTCACCCCACGCCTGTGAGCCTGGTCATTCAGGCCATGACATTGCAGAGTGCCTTTCCCACAGCTCCACCGGATAATGACTCTAAGAAGCTGGACCAATATGGCAAGAGGTTGTTCTCCTCTGCCAGCTTGGGGTTACGGTCGGTTAATACGCCTGCTTTTTGGGCCGTTACTCCCACGCCGTGTGGGATACGGTAGCAGAGGTCCTGCCTCAGTGTTCTGAGGAGGTCCAGGCCGTCCTTTCCCAAGCGATTGCAGAGGGCAAGGATGCGGGGAAGTTTGCCATCAGGTGTGGTCTGGATACGGCTGATTCCTTGGGCAGGGCGATTTCCACGACTGTGGCGTTGCGACGCCATGCCTGGTTGCGGTCTGCCGGGTTCTTGCTTGATGTCCAGAGCTCGCTCATGGACATGCCCTTTGATGGCTCTCGCCTCTTTGGCGAGAAGGCGGACAGTGCCCTGGAGCGCTTTAAGGACTTCACGGACCACGGCTAAGTCTTGGGGTCTTTCAACTAAGAGCCCTGCCGCGCCTGGGTTTCGTTCCTGTCGTGGCCAGGGTTAAGGCGCCCAGACGCGCTCCTCCGCAAAGCCTGTGCAGAACCTGCCTCAGCGTGGTCGCGGATATGGCTTCCGCAGGGGCGGGTCTGGTAACCAGCGGGCGGGGCAGTCCAGCTCCGCACCCGCCATGTGGTATTGAAACAAACCGGGCGGGGTGGGGTCGTGGACCCAGTGTCAGGAGGCTCTGTGCCTCTGGACATGGCTGGGACATGAAAGCATTACCTTGGTGGTTCAACACCTGGCAGGTTCTCTGAACGCCAGGGCGGACGAACTCAGCCACCGGTGCATGGTGGATCACGAGTGGCGTCTGAACTCGGACGTGGCGCAAGGTCTCTTTCTGCGATGGGGAGAGCCTTGGTTAGATTTATTCGCCACCAAAGAGAACGTGCAATGTCATCAGTTCTGCGTGTTGGAATTTCCAAAGTGGCGCTCACACGGAGACACTTTTTGTCTCAAGTGGAGCTGCAGTCTGTTGTACGCCTTTCCGCCTATACCACTTCTGCCCAGAGTGCTGAAGAAGATCAGGCGCGACCGGGCCCAAGTTATTCTTGTGGCTTCGGACTGGGCTCGAAGAGTATGGTATCCTGAGCTACTCATTATGAGCATTGATCCCCCGATCCGTCTGCCTCTCCGGGAGGATCTTCTGTCGCAGCAGCAGGGGACGGTCCTCTACCCGAACCTGTCCAGCCTCCACCGCCGTGCTTGGAGATTGAGCAGCGACAGTTGACACCTTTCGATCTTCCTTCCGAAGTCTGTGATGTCATCCTGGCAGCCAGGTGTCCCTCCACTAAAACGGTGTACACCTGTAGATGGAACAGATTTGTGGCATGGTGCACAGCTAAGACTGTGGATCCTCTTTCTGCCCCTCTTTCTGAGGTTCTTCTGTTCCTTCTCTCTTTGGCCCAGCAGGGCTCTGCTCTGGGCACTGTTAAAGGTTATCTTTCGGCCATCTCTGCCTTTCTACGGCTTTCAGATCAGCCTTCTCTTTTTAAGTCCACGGTCGTTACCCGTTTTCTTAAGGGCATTACACATACGTTCCCACCTGTGCCCTTCATAATGCCTCAGTGGGACTTGAATCTTGTCTTGACTTTTCTGATGTGTGCTCCCTTTGAGCCCCTTCATCACTGTCCCTTACGTCTTCTTACTCTCAAGACGGCTTTCCTGGTAGCTATCACCTCTGCCAGGAGAGTGAGTGAGCTCCAGGCTCTTTCTTCCAAAACTCCTTTCCTTTCTGTTCATCCGGACAAGGTGGTTCTGAGGACACGTCCTTCTTTCTCGCCAAAGGTTGTCACGCCCTTCCACATCGGGCAGACCATCACTTTGCCCACCTTTTTTCCCCCTCCGCACTCTTCAAGGGAAGAGGAGCGGCTCCACCGTCTGGACCCTAAATGTGCGCTCGCATTCTATCTGCACTGTACACAGCAGTTCCGGGTGGATGATCAACTCTTTGTTGGCTACGTGGGTGCCAAAAGAGGTCGGGCGGTGCACAAACGGACCATCTCCCGGTTGGTCGTTCTGTGCATCAAAGCATGTTACACCTTGGCCAAGAAGGAGCCTCATGTGGGACTGCGTGCCCATTCGACCGCTACTCGGGACGCGGTGTCCCCTTGCAGGATATTTGTCAGTCAGCTACGTGGGCCTCGATGCACACGTTTACCAAGCACTACTGCCTTGACACTCCGGTCCGGAGAGACTGCTTGTTTGGCCGTTCTGTGCTCCATGACTTTCTGGTGTAACTTCTTCGCAGACCCACCACCGGGGTTGGCATTGCTGGGATATCTATTGTAAGGTAAAGAATTTATCACAAACGTGTCTTTCAGATGCACAAGTTACTACTTGTGTAGCGATATATCTGTAAGAGACATTAGTTAGTGATAGATTCCTTACCGCCCCACCCATCCTCCCCGTTCTGCGAACTGATTACTAGGGTTATGGTCACCCCCTTTTAGGGCCCTAGTTTTATGCACTAAAGGTCAGTTTCTTGCATGACTCTGCGTTTCGGCGCGGAAAGTTGTGTACAGAACTGACAGCGTGCATGGGTGGTGCCTAAGTAGCCTCTGAGGCGTCAGTGACAGGCGCGGAGCCGCACAGCGCCACCTACTGGCGGGCAGGGCTACTGCTAAGCAGAAAACTTTCCGGATCCAGACTGACGCCTAGGGAATTTTCAGGTAAGGAATCTCACTAACTAATGTCTCTTACAGATATCGTTGCACAAGTAGTAACTTGTGCATTGCCACCTATGATCGGGGGGAGGGGGGGTGCCGTGATTAATTTGGATTGTAGCTTGCAAATATACGTCGGATCATCGACATTGGGGCCGTAAAACAAAGCACAGACTAGCTCCAAACCTCCGAAGTCCAGTTGTGCCACTATCCACCTCCTGGTCTGATCTGTCTGCACTGATTTGTTGGAACAGGAAGCCCCATGCTTGATCTAAATTGCAACACCTCTACTGTTAATCGACTGTTGCGAAGTGCAGTAACATTTTATCCGGGGCACTCTGGAAAAGATTAAGCGGCTTTCTACGAAACTTAAATGCATTTCCTGCAAAATACAAATCTGAGCTGGAGAAAGTTCTAAATATTTCAAAATCAACCTTTGCCTACGAGGGCACCTTAACCCATTAACGTTCCAAGAAATAAAGATGATCTTACTATATTTTATTGGAATTCCTGCCATTAGCTTGCAGACCTTTGTCGACATAACGGGCCTTCCTTAAATTTAAAGTGAGATGAGGTTTCATTTTTTTTTATTTTACCCACTGCTCCCCACCCAATGTGCCCCTCCCACCACCCCCTCCCTCATCCCACCCTCCCGTGAGGAACCCCCCCTTCCAATAGACGGAGCCTATTCAGCCCCGCTCCCCTGGGCATTAAGAAAAACACATTTAAATCTTGGGTCTTCCTATCTATAGAATCCCTTTAACCTCAGCAGCCCACCTCTCAACCCCCCCCCCCCCTCCCCCCTCCCCGCCCCCCCAACTCTTTTTTAATTTTTGCAATGAGAGCATCCGCCTCCTCGCTAGTACGAATCTGGTGCATATGGTTATTCCACATTACACGCAGTAGTGCAGGGAACTTCAACTGTGCCTTGGCCCCCAAGTTATTTAACTCCAAGTCTTTTCCCAAGCTCCCACTGTCTTGTCGCGGTGATATGGGAAATGAAAAAGGACTTAAACCCGGAGATGTTATAGTGCCTTCCTTGAGGGCTGAAGATAAAATCAGCTCCTTAACGGCGTATGACAAAAAGTTAACCAGGATCTTCCTGGGCTTTAGCCTAGCTGGGTTCCTCTTAAAGGGGTCTCGGTGCACCCTTTGTATCTCAGGTGCGAGGTCCACATCTAGTGAGTTCTTCAGTACTATCCACTTTAATAGGGAAATCACAAACTCCTTTATATCTGACCCCTCCAGGGCTTCGGGTACATTCAAAAGCCTTAAATTATTCCTCCTGGAGTGGTTTTCCAAACGTTCGAGATCATCCTTAAGTTCTTTGTTCTGGACCGACAGTTTAGCCAATTCCGCAGAGGTGCTGTACATAGTTTCTTTAATTTTAGGGATTTCCATTTCAATTGCATCAGTTCTTAAAGTGACTTCGTCTAACCTCTTAGCCAGCACTTCGCAGGAGGCTTGAATGGCTGCCTGATTTGCTTCTGAGACCGAGAATCTACTTGTCATCTCGGCCTGATTCGTCTCGGAGACGGTAAATCTACTTGTCATTTCATCCTTCAGGGTGAGTAGTATGTCTGCCAAGAAGCGTGTCATGGAGTCTGTAATTACATTATCATCTATGGCACAGATCTTCAATCTGTGGGGCGCGACCCTGAGGGGGGCCCTGGAGTCCTGGGAAGGGGGTCGCACTTTTCCAGGCCTCACTTCTGCCTGGAATGTAAAACATGTGCTCTTCTTTGTGGAAACTGTAACGCTTCATTCTGGTGTTTAAAATGCTTCAGTAGAAGTTAATTGCGTCTCCTCTGCTGTGAAAGGAAGAGGCTGGACAAACAGGTAAAACAATCCTTCATGCCAGGTAGCCTGAATAAAATGCAATTGTGTGTTCGTAGTTAATCTGTAAATGTAAAGGGTGCTTGGGAGAAATTCTGGCTTTAATTGCTTTGTGATAAAAAAAGATTTGTTTTTGTTTGGGGTGGTAGTAGGAAGAGTTAACAGCTGGGCTGTGAAGTGGATGCTTTTAATCCTAATTTACACAGCGCTTAGTACCCCTGAGGTTGTGTTGAAGGGACAGTTATACAAAAAAAAAGCATCACTTATGCTGCGGTATTACTAAAATTTACATTTTGTAAGCTCTATTTTATCCTAAAACTATTTGCACAGTTTGTAGCAGTCTATCTTATAATGTGTGTAATGCAAAAATAAAACAATGACTTACACATTCACAGTGCTTTCTGTCATAGGCTGTGACCTCGTAGCACTAAAAATACACAAGTCACTATTCTCCACTGCGCCAACATCCATGGATTTTAACACTGCCCCAGATTTAGAAAACCATGTAAACCTGGAGCAGTGCCAAAACCTTACGCCTCACCACAGCAAGCGTAACGAGGAGAAATGAGAGGAAAACGCCTCTCTGGATTGTTTTTGTGCAAGAAGGTGCCCCTTCCTGTACAAAAACAATCCTGCCTACATTAGCGCTAGGCAGCAATTTGTGCGTCAATTCCGGGAGAAAGTACAGGAATGCACCATATTTCACTAATAAGGTACATTCCTGCCCTTTCACATTGGCATAGGCCAGTGCAGCAAGAAGACGTGCCGTGTTGCCCTTTGACAATTCCTCATAAATGAGGCCCTTTGTGTTTTGCCACACTTTTATAAACGCGTCTACGGTCACTGACCTTTGGTGTGATAAACACGGTTTAATATTATTTCCCACTGTAAAAATTATTTGCTATGGGTATTGGGCGTTTATAGTTGTCGATAGTTGTCAATGATGAGGAGTACGAAGTTCTAGATATTTTTGTCAGGGGGGTCCTTACGCCTAAAAAATCTTGACAGGGGGGTCTCAGCATCAAAAAGTTTGAAGACCTCTGATCTATGGTGTTTGTGATTTTGGAGGCACTCTGTGGTAATTCCGAGGTGTCATGTGTTGCCAGTGCGGAGTATGTGTTCGAAAGACTCCCTACTGGGTGTATATCTAATGCACCGTTGAGTCTCACCCCAGGATCTTCTGGGGAGGATAGAAGCTTTTGCCCCTTCAGGTTGCTCTGCTGGGCGCTAAGCATTCCTTTGGATGCTGCACTTATTTCCTTCGGGGGTTTACTTATACCCACCGTTTGGAAACTCGAAGAACTGTGCACATCCGCCAAGAGACTATCTTGACCCACGTTCTTTAAAGGATCACTGACAGAAGCAGTTGAGGTGCGGGGCAAACAAAGTCCCTTTGGAGAGTCTCATTAGCAATCCCGGGGGAGCAGGACCGCCATGTTCCTCCAGTAGTCAATGCTGTTGTAGAATGCGAAGACAGTGAGTTTGCAGAATATCTGAAGATTGAGTTTCCTTATGTCTTCAGACAAGATTTAGGATGTTTATAAGGCTATTGTCATAAAATTAAATTAGAAAATAACTCTATTCCAGTATGTTCCAAAGTAAGGAGTGTTCATCTATCGGTGAAAGAGGATATGAGAAAACAAATCTTCAAATTGAAAGAAGGGGGAATTATTGAAGAAGTAGAAGGCACGGAGTGGTTGGTCCCGGTGGTCGCTGCTTGAAAACCTAACGGCAATTTACGCCTCTGCATTGATTTGAGACAGTTGAATAAATGTGTAGTGGTAGATCGCTATTCTTTGCTGGTCATTAATTAATTGTTAGTCCTGCTCGGTCGTGCAAAAGTTTTTAGCACGATTGACCTCACTTCCACCTATCATCAAATAGGACTGGAAGAATCGAGCAGGGATTACACTTCGATCATAACACCTTTTGGCACGTTTAGGTTTATACGTATGCCTTTTGGTTCGGATTCGGCCTCCTCCGTCTTTCAGCGGGTCATGGAAAGTGCCCTTGAGGATTTATCTGGGGTATGCGTCTACCAAGATGATATTTTGGTTTTTAGAAATGATGTAAAGGAGCATGAATCTAGATTGAAAATGGTTTTAGCAAGGTTATGTAATAGTAATCTTACAGTTAAGGTAGAAAAATGCAAGTTCAGATCAATCTCCAGTGTAAAGGAATTTGTGTCAGTTTAGGAAAAACTCAATGTTGCGCCTTCTCCTAGGAGTTTTGTTCCTTCAATCAAACCTATTCTTATCACAGATGCCAGTGAGAAAGGATTGGGAGCTGTATTGCAACAACATGGCTCGAAAGGTATGTGTTGGACTTGGCCCTTCTGGCAAATTCACCCCTAGAACTTTTTGCATTTATCCTAGCCTTTTTCCTATGTTACATTGGTGGTTTTAGGCCTCTAGGCGCCTTTACACTGTGTCCCAGTGGAAAGTGCGTGCGCTCTGTGTATGTTTTAGTGAGACTGACCTGCCCTCCCATAGGAATGCATGGAGGATCTGAGTGACCGTGTTAAGTCCTGATGTGAGAGCAGTGCAGGGTCGAGTTTGGTATGTGCGAACTCGTGAGATTGAATGCTGCGCGATGATGTGTTTGGCGTTACTGTGTCTAGTGTAGAAGTGCCACTTCTAGAAGCTGGCATGTCTGTGTAATAAATGTGCAGTGACTGTCTGGCTTGTGATTGGCTGGTGTGTCTGGCTCCAGGAGTCAGGATGGGTCTGACCCAGTGGTGAATGGAGAGATCTGCATGTTGATGGCAGGGAGGAGTACACCTGGGACCTGAATAGGGCTGGGCTTTTCCTACACAACGCTGGCTCCACCCCCTGTGGTGCGTCTAATGTCCCTGGCCTGTCCTGTGAATAGGGAGAGGGGCCGAGCAAAACGAAGTGCTCAGAAACCAGTTGCATCTGGTTCGCCCCTTCCCTGCACTTTTGGAGACAAAGGATTTTGTGTATAAAAGAGGGGCTGTGACCCCATGAAGATGTTCTTGTTTTGTGTACTTGAATCTACCAGGGGTGTGCTGCTGCTGGGGCTCAGGGGAAGGCTTGCCTCCCTGGGCCCTGCCCTGCCCCTGGATGCCTGGAGGACTTCTTGGGACCCTTTTTGCCTTGCTGAGGGATCCTCCAGCACCTTTGAGGATGTCTTTGGCTGGGACCTTTTGCTTTATTCAAATGTTCTTAAGGACTTTGGGCTTCTATCCCTAGCGCCTGGTGAGCGCTTTGTTTCCCTCTCTGCCGGGCGCTGTGGTTCCTCCTGGCAGCGCTGGGCTGCGATCTTCTTGGAGGGAATCCCCAGCGTAGGGATTCCCCCGCATCGTGTCCTTTTGCGGGTGCCCACCCCGCTTCTTTCGCTTTGATTATATGCAGGAGCCCACCCTGCATCCTTGCGTGCCACTTCCGTTGATTTTTCGGGAGCCCACCCCGCATGGCCGCCTATTTTTGTATTTTGATCGCAGGAGCCCACCCTGCTTTGTATCCTAATTTAGAGGGAGCCTACCCCTCGCTAGAGAGATCACTGCCGCTGTGAACCGCGGCCCACCTGGCTGTGGGCGGGGCCTGCGGATGGAAACGGAAGCAGAAGACGAGAGGCAGTGCTGGGTCACGAGGGGCTCCCGTGTGCGAAGGGAAGCCCCGCGCGCCGGAGGGAAGTCTGTGGAGCCTCGTGGGCTCCTGGTGTGAGGTAAAAGTCCCGGGTCCCAGGAGGGGGCCCGGGTGAAGAAAGGCGGCCGGAGCAGGCCGCGACCCAGAGATAGTCAATCCGGGGCTCCCGTGAGGAAAGGAGAGCCCTGCACCACGAGGAAGGAAACCGGAAGTGTCCAGCCTCCAGTCCAGTCTCCAGGAAGAGCCGGTGAGTGGGGCTCCGTGGTGTTGCTTGGTTTCTGTGCCGATGCGAGGCACAGAGTCAGAGCGGCTCCGTCTGAGAGCGTGCCGCTCCAGCGGTTGTGAGACATGGTCAATTGGTGGAAAAGAGCCCAAGTGGGCCCCAGAGTCATAGGGGCAAACCGAGGCGCATTGTCGGCGCCTGGGTGGTCCCGCAAGAGTGCGGACCGCCCCAACGACAGGGAATATGTTTATTTTCAAGAGCCTAGAGGGCTCCAATGTGCGATGGATTTGTTCCTAGAGCCTAGGTGGCTCCAACGCTTGACATATTCATTTTTAGAGCCCAGGTGGCTCCAACGATGGCCATCATTATTTTAGGAAGGCCCAGAGGGGCCCATGCTTTTATTGTCTGGGCACATTATTTACTTTCAGAGCCCCGTGTGGCTTCAACGCCTAGCATACTTGTTCCAAGGGCCATTGCGAGCCCAAGCCCCAGTTGACTGTTTTCCAGCTGCCCAGCAAGTAGTGGGCAGCTGCACCGTTTAGGTTTGCGCAGTGGCGCAATTGGATTACGCTGCTAGGCAGCGCGCCTTGACTGTTGGGACACATAGTATTTGAGCCCCTCCTTTGCGAGGGCCAGTTGGCCAGGGGGGCTGTTGGGATTGTTAGGTTTATAGGGTGCCAGGCCCTAATGTGATTTTGGTGTTAGGAAATGTACCGTGTGTAGTATGTTTTGCACACCCTGTGTTAATGCTTATGGTGTTAGGAAATGTACCGTGTGTAGTATGTTTTGCGCACCCTGTGTTAATGCTTATGGTGTTAGGAAATGTACCGTGTGTAGTATGTTTTGCGCACCTGGTGTTTTATACCTCTAGATATGATTTCTGCATAGGAGGTTGTTTTACCTGTTTAGGTTTATGTTAGGGAGATTATACTTCCCTGTGTGATGTAGGCCCCTAGTGTAATTATACTTAGGAGGTAGGGTCTAATGCATTAGACTTGTGAGAAATTGCATAATGTGTTTATGCCCCTGTGATGAATACAGGATAGGTTTTATACCTGATTCTATTGTGATAAAGCTGAGGTCATTATTGCGCCAGTAGTTACTGGTTGTGCTCTACAGTTATAATTTGTGTACAGTTGGTATATGTTCTTCATTTACAATTGGTGATTTGGGCTAATTCTGACAGTGGTCCAGGTGGCCCTGTCTTTTGTAAATAGTCCCCTGTAAAATTCTGCCCAGTGCCAGTTGGCACAGTGTAAATTATGTGATTATCATCTAATGTGTTTATTATAATACAAACGCTATTTTTTAAATATAACCTTGTGTGGAGTTTCTTTTGTGGTGGGCCTAGGGTGCTGTTGCTGTGTGTGCGCGCAAACGCTTTACACATTGCCTCCGGGATAAGCCTGACTGCTCGTGCCAAGCTACCAAGGGGGTGAGCAGGGGTTATCTTTGGCGTGTAACTCCCCAGCCCTGACTTAGAGTGGTGGTCTCTGCCTGGCTTTGGCGCAAGCCTTAGCCAACCAGAGATCCCATTTCTACCAGTATACAAACTGTGATGTTTCTCTCTCATAGCCTGAGAGATCCAGAAACAAGGTACTCTGTTGTGGAGAGGGAATCCCTAGCTGTGTTTTGGGAAATTAAGAAATTAACCACATCCATGCTCAGGACGGCTCCCGGCCGTCATGAGTCACGGTAGTCGTGTGCTCATGACGGCCGGGAACCGTCCGACCATTGCTGCTCCGCCCACGCGGGTGTGCTCATAACGGCTCCCGGCCGTCATGAGCACACGCCCACCGTGATTTATGACGGCCGGGAGCCGTCCTGGGTAACTGAGCGCCACGCCCAGCCCCTCCCTTTCCCCACCGCGGAATTTGCCGCGCGTGGAAGGGGTTAAAGAGGTTTCTGTGGGGAATTGACTTCAAGGTGCATACCGATCATAAACCTTTGGTTGAGATATTTGAGAAAAAGGGTCTTGACTTAATTTCGAGCAGAATTACCAAATGGGTTATCAATCTGCAAGAATATAATTTTGCCCTCAAGTATATTCCAGGTGCGAACAATAGCATTGCTGATGTGTTGTCACTCCTCATCCCTAAGGAATCTTCTGAGATTGTGAATTGTATGATTGTGATGAATGGGTTTCTGAGGTGGATTACAATGCTATTTCTGAGAAGAGGTGGCGTGAAGAGATTGTCACTGATCCCACCCTTTCTGATGTCATAGCGTTGTTCAGAATGGCTGGCATAATGGTACGGTTGGTTCTGAACTCACAAAGCCTTTTTGGCACGTATGGAATGAATTATCTGTGGAGAAGGGATTATTGTTCCGTGGCTCTAGATTAGTTCCTCCCAATAACCTCAGAAGAGTTAATTGACTTACTTCATTCTTCTCATGCAGGTCTCACTAAATGCAAAGAGAGATTGCGTATGTCGTATTGGTGGCCTGGCATGGACAAGCTTATTGAGCGTGTAATACGTGACTGCATACCTTGCACATTAAGCGATAAATCCCAAAACACACGTGTGCAACCCATGATGGTAAGAAGGCGTCCTTCTAGACCTTGGCAAGACATAGCATTAGACATTCCGGGGCCCATACATAGTAAAGCATCACAAGTTTTCCTTTTAGTCATCATAGACTTGTATTCACGTTGGCCTGATTTTTTTTTTTGTTGACAACGATAGATTCAGCCCTCTTGATCAAATGTTTAAAAGATTTGTTTGCAAAGGAAGACATCCCTATGTCCATTCTGACTGGCAATGGGGTTGTAAATGTAAATGTCAAGGTACTTATAGAGCGCACTGTCACCAGACGGCCCCCTTGCGGTGTCGCCTTTGCGGTTTCCTGGCGCTGATACTCATAACGCTGTGGAACCCCTCCTGTCTTTCCCTGTGAAGTGTCCACTCCTGGGCGCCCCCAGGGTGAAGCCAGGCATCCTTAGCGCTGTTGGGGCCGGTGTGGAGGCTAAGCAAGCTATTGCCCAGAGTTGCAGCGTGGGGCCCATGATTAGAATAGGCACCGAGGCGAGAATAGACAGGTTCGAGGAAATTGAGCCCGAGCCCCACTGAGGCGGGAATCGAACCCTGGTCCCTGGCCAGAACTCTGCTTCAGGGTCTGCCACTCTAACCATTGAGCCACACTTCAGCTTATTTCCATAGAAATGGAAGATTTTTTGTCTTCCAGAGGTATTTTACATAAAACTTGCTTGTTGTACCATCCCGCGGGAAACAGTATGGTTGAGAGATTTAACCACGTATTAAAGGAAACCATAGTCTCGGCCGAATCATTATCTTTAAATTGGAAGGAGGAGGTTCTCAAGAAGATAGAAGAATACAGATTGTCCCCCCATGGAACTACTGGCAAGACTCCCTTTCTCTTGTTCCGAGGTAGGGTGCCGAATACTTGTGTAGAACCATTATGGGTCAATAAATATGAATTGGCCAAGGGAAAAGTGTTTGTGTGACAATACTATTGTACAAGAAAGGGAAGAAGTAAAAAGAAAAGAATATTTTGATTAAAAAAATCTGTAAGAAGAACTGAGGTGAAAGTGGGTGATTTGGTAAGGATTAAACGTCCAGGATTTGGAGGGAATTCTCTCTCTAAGTTCATGAGGCCAATAAGGGTTATTAAGGTTTTCAACAATGCCATCAAGACACAAAATTATCGTATATGGAATTTGAACAGAGTTGTGGTGGTCAAGGGAAAACTTGATTGTATTACCAATCTCCTTGAACGTTCTTCTGTTATGCTTGGTAATAAAAGCAATGTTCGATGCTCCTCCAGGAAAGTTAAACGTCCAGGTTATCTCACTGATTACGTTTAGTTACTTTATTCATTTTTGAGTTACAGTGTTACTTGTTTAAGGAAAGGAGGTGTGTGGCATCCTCACCTTCTTCATTTCTCCTTGTTTCTACTGCTTGCCTAGAATTGTATGTATGTATGTCATTTACCATGTCATGTTGGAACTTTGTATATATCATGAGAATCTAATAGAGATGTTAGAGAAGGTTGTGAGTGTCAGTTGACGTTTCTGTTTGCTTGCTGGTGGATGGGATCTTTCTGTGGAATAAACTCACTTCAATTTAGCATTCCTGTGTCCAAGCTTTATCTTCAGGAACGCTTCAGGTGGTGCTTCAAAATGCATGGAATGTCAACAGTCACTTTAATTTTGCAGGCATTTAAAGCATTTTAATGTCCACTCCTACCCTCAAAACCTTTTTCCGGAAACTTAAGCTGGGCACTGTTAAATTTCAGGAAATGCATTTACCCGAACGTTTTCTCTGCTGCAGGTTGATTGTAGAATGCATGTTTCTCTATGGGTGGATTGCCAGCTTAGAGTATCTGCCAAACAAGTTTGACTTACTACGGAAAATATGAGTTGGCAGAATAATGCAGGATCAGATTTTGGACATTAAACTGCAGCCTTGTGATGCATACCTGTTGTGAGTTTTTGCAGAACACCTCATGCTCCCTCCTTTTCGGTTGACTTAAGGATGCCTTCCTAATATTGGAGCTGCTCCTCACTGTGGAGGGAATGCCGCTTGTGCTGCAGTCCTTGAGTCCCTGCTTCCAGCACTCCACCCTTGTAATTTCCACACTACTTAAATCAATATGTACTTTTTATAGCATGGCTATTCACCTGTGAGGGGGGAGATGCTGCTTATCTGGGCATGGAGGGTCAGTTGAAGAATCAGGTCTGTGGTTTTGGATGATGACCAAAAGTGGGGCCATGTAGACATTGAAGAGGGTGGGTGCAGGGGGAGCCATGGGGCACTCCGCAGCTTATCTCTAGGTTCTGCAAGGCACGGAGGTACTATGACTCGCTGTGTTCGGCCAGTAAGGAAGGAGTGGAACCAGTTCAGGACTCGTTGTGGATGCTGACGCTGTGGAGTCTTGTGGTTAGGGTGCGGTGGGACATGGCATCCAGGGCGGCCGAGAGGTCCAGTAGAATGAGGGCTGCGTTTTCACCTTGGTCAAGGAGAGAGCGAATGTCTGTGGCTGTGAGGAGTGTTTTCTTGGTACTGTGGTTACTTCAGAAGCCAGATTGAGAGATGTCCAGCATGTGGTTCTCTTCGATGAACTTGGAATTGAGCATTGCTGGCCTTCTCATTGACCTTGGCTGAGAACGAAAGGAGGGAAATGGCTCTGAAGTTCTTGAGGTCTGTGGGGTCGGCGGATGGCTTCTTCAGCAGGTGGTTGATCTCTGCATGTTTCCAGTCGCTGGGCAAGGTGGCGGGTTATGGAGCAGTTGATGCTGCTTCATATGTCTGGGGTGATGGCGGTAGCTGCTCTATGGAAGATGTGTGCACGGGTCTGATGGGGCTCTGGATTGGATGCTCTTCATCGTCTTGTGTCATCTGTTGAAAGCGGAGTCCAGTTGAGCAGGATCTGTTTGGGTGTTGCGTGGTTGTGTGCTGTGGTGATGGACGTTGTGGCAGGGTCTTGGGAGTCGAAGCTGTGGTAGATGAGACTGATCGTGTGGTGGAAGAAGGTGCCGAGTTTGTTGCGGAGGTCTTGGGAGGTTGGGACATCTTTGTTTGGAGTCTTTTCTAGCATAAACCTAATCACTACCTGTGCATTCAAACTACAAATTTTCAGGCATTATACAATGTTATTGCTATTATCATTCTGGTACTACTGTGAATGCCTTTCCATACAGTTCGAGAAACTCATTCAAGTTTTCGCCACTAGATTCTGATTTCCTACTGCATCGTTTGACAATCCCCCTGCAATGCAATTCCATCTGAAGTAAGGGTCTGTTGCTAATTTACCTGCTAATCAAGCAGGCTAGTGACCCAAACCGCACTTAGACGGCGGGGACAGCTTTGCCACCTGACTGTCCTTTATTCTGATTGAAGATCTGTCATCCCTTCAACATTTTATAACTTTACCACCTAACGCTGTAGCATATGTTGATGAAGTGCTTGATATGACACCTCTTTCAGATGAGTGAAATATGGTGCAATATACATATCCAGACAGACTATGAAGCTAATAGAAAAGTTTACCACTTACAGCATATGGGTACGAAACAAGAACACATAAATACACAACATACTCCTAATCTTTGTGCTACGTTTCTTCCTACTACATAATCTTGTGTACATGTTTATTGCATGTGGCTGTAGATACACTTGCTCTTCATACTCCAGCCATTTGTGTTGGGCTCAAACGTTTGCTCTAGTTTTTCTTTAAAGAAGTCTTTTGCGGTATGAGGTGTAGTAATTCCTTTAGTTGGCAATGTGCATGGCCACTGGCTGCATTTTTTTCCTTTAATTTCCCCGCCCCTAGTTTCAGATGCGCACTGTTTTCAGTGTCCGAAACAGCTTACTGCTGGGCCCAATCACCACTTGGCTCCTCTCACACATGAATGTTAATCAGTATTCATAGAGCGCGGCTAATCACCCCTGAGGGTATTTGGCGCTAATGTCTCATGAGTCTTTAGTCCAAGAGCAGCGTCTTACTTCCCTTCCTGAAGCCTGCCAGTGTTACTGTTTGGAGGGGGAGGTTATTCCAGGACTTGGCAGCGAGGTAGGAGAATGAACGGTGTCTGTTGCTCTGGTGGATGCGCAGGACATGAACTAGGGTGTGGGAGGCAGAGCGCAGTTGTCTGGTGGGCTGGTAGTTCAGGCAGTGGTTGATGTAGGCTGGGCCCTGACCGTGATGGGCTTTGTAGGCCAGGGTCAGCGTCTTGAACTTGCATCTCTTCTGTACTGGGAAGCCAGTTGAGGTTCCTTAGGTGGGGTGTGCTGTGGGTCCGTCTGGTGAGGTTGGGAAGTCTGGCGGCTGTGCTCTGTATGGTCTGAAGTCTCTTGAGTTGGATGGTGATTCATGTGTAGTGTTTCCGTAGTTTTAGTGGCTTTCCGTTGTTTAGACGGCTGGTGACTAGGGCTGTGTGACTGTTTTCCTGGTGTTGCTTGGGATCCATCTGAAAATCCTGCATAGCACACAGGGATTTGGCAGCAGGATGAGGCGGCTGCGTTAACTTTTTTATGGTGTTTGCTGTCCAGGATGATTCAGAGGTTGTGGGCGAAGGCTCGTGGGTCCAAACTCCAGAGGGCCACCATGTATCGTCCCATGGTGAGTTGTTTCTGAAGATCCGCACTTCTGTCTTGTGTATGTTGAGCTTCAGGCAGTTGGTCCTCATCCAGTTGGCGATGTCCGTCATAGTGTTTCAGAAGTTTGCTGTGGTGAGGACCTCCGTCTGTGAGAGGATGAGTTGGGTATCGTCTCTCTAGGAGATGAGTCCATGGGATTGGGCGGTCTGCCAGTGGCGTCATGGTGGTGGGGCTGAGTGATCCTTTGGGGACACCGCAGATTATATTGGGGTCAAAGGTGAAGGACTAAAGTCTGATTCTCTGGGTTCGTCCTGTTAGGAAGGAATTGATCCTTTTGAGAGCGTCTCCCTGGATGCCGAAGTAGCTGACTCTTTTGAATGTGGTGGGATAGTGTTGAAGGCTGCAGAGAGTTCGGAGGATTGAGGCTGCTGTTTCACCTCTGTTAAGGAGGAAAATCTGATGTCGGTTGGAGTGGTAAGGATGGTTTTGGTGCTGTGGTTAGTGCGGAAGACTGATTGGGAGGAGTTGATGGACGCTCTCTTCCTTCATGGTAGTTTGGCAAACATCAACCACCAGAATCACCTTGGTGCATTTCTGCCAGGGCCAATGTCCCCCTCTTAGGACCTATCTTCAGTCTCTGGTGCCCGTCAATGAGAATGCCAGGCAAATGATAGGAAGGATGCACTTCCAGTACTGCCCTGTGCCAATCCTAGTTCCCTGGGGCTGACCACCATCAAGTCTGCAATTGGTTCCTCTCCCCCTGAGCATGACAGCAACACGTGCCCGGCCTGCCTCGACCTTCTGTTTGAAGATCCTTCAGCACCAACGGCCATGAAGTTGGGCCCATCAGAGAATGCAGAAATGAGAAGCTGACATCCCCTCTTCTTTGAGGAATGCAGCGTTGAAGTGGAGGAAGAAGCTGGCCCTTCAGAGGCCCAGCTGGTCTGGTACAGATCAGAGCTGATCTCGCCTCCAAATCAAATGGAGAACGCCATCAAGACCCAGAGGTTCAACAACCCCTGAAGATTTTGACCGAGAGAATAGTGTGCCCCCACTTGCAACCCATGGCTACCAGCAACTATGTGACCAAATGGTGTCAGTGACAGGGGTTGGTCTTGCCCAGAGACTCATTAACAGCCTGCCGGGCTACCTCTGCTTTCAGGCCATGGTCAGCACTGACAGGCTTTCAGAATTGACAGCACTCACTTCTTTGGCCACAAAGGCACAGCATAAACCACAGCCTCTTTCTGAACCTAATGGCTCATCCGCTCCGGCACCGAAATCGAAGGCCCCATCAATGGCTTTCTTGGACTTAGAGCAACCTATTCTCCATCACTTGCAGAAAGTGGATTCTGGCCAAAAGCAATTAATTATCCACCTGCAAAGTCTGAATTTCTATAAAGCTACCACCGAAGCTGCAAGACTTCCAAGAAAGGTCATCTTTTGAGGAGAAAATTGCCTTAAACACCACCTACTCTAGAGCACAGGAGTTCCTACTCAACCTTATCTTTCCTGGCCCAGTATCTCTGGCTTTAATCCAGAATTACAGAAGTATCTGCTGAACCTGCCATTAGGCAGTGAACACCTTTTTTGACCGCAGGTAGACAAGATTATTGAAAAACTCAAATGCCGCCAAGGCTATTGGTCCTCTTCAGATATCTACTCCGGGGGAAGGGAGTGGTGGCGGGGTGCGCTCCTGCCTATCAGAGGCAGCAACAATTCCATCAACATTCAGCACAGGTATTCAAGAGGGCGGCAGCAGAGGCAATGACACTAGGGGAGGGGAGAAGGCCTTAGCTAAAGGAGCCACCTCCTTCAAGCAGTGACTCCCTTCAACTCTAACAACCCGACCTGAATTCCCCACCCTCCTCTCTCTCTTCTGCCGGGTCAGAATACTCCTCTGGGAGACCAGGGATTTCTCCTGTGCTGGGAAAAATTGCCTCTGACCAGTGGGTCTCCCCATCCTAGAGCACAGCTACTGGCTGGAGCATACTGCAAGCCCACCAAACATTCTTCCACCCCACAAACCTACTCTCCCTGCGGAACACCAGTGCCACCTTTAGGAGGCAGTCCAGGCGCTAATACTCAAATGTGCAATAGAACCAGTGCAATTATAGCAAGGGGGTGTACTATCTGAGGTAGATTTCACCTCTTGCAAAAACATAAATTCCACGCTTCGCCTCCAGGCTTCCACAGTCCATGGACAATGCTCGATCGATGAGTTTGTGATCTTTGCCTATGCTTTACTCTCCACTCCTGTATGTGGTTAGTAAACTTAGGCAAACCTCGCTCTCATCCAGGTGACCCTCACGTGGTCAAGCCAACCATGGTTCTCAACTCTTTTAAAGATTTCTGTGGTCTTCCTCTCTTTTCTCTCTCTCTCTCTTTCTCTCTCTCTCCACTCCAACAAGCTGGAGCTTCTTAAACAGAACAAGGCACAATTAGGTATTCAAACCAACTCTAGCGATTTGGCTCCCGTGGACCTAGAATTTGGCTCTCAATCGAGTGTAGTTCTATCCTCAAAGAAGCACACAGACCCACCACACAGGCTTGGTATGCGGCCAAGTGAAAGATTTGTTCATTACTGCATTCCTAGGCACAAAGATCTTATCAAACCTCTAGCTCAGTATATTGTCTGGTTCCTTCATTTCCCGAAACTGGCCCTGGCGTACACTTTGTAAGGAAATGCCTTTTCAAATGGTCACCCCAAGGTTTTCAACACTCAAAAAACAGTAATATTAATGTGCTGAGTCCTGCTAATCTGATATCTGTGCCAGTGCCCTGACCCCAAAGTTTGTTGAATTGGCTGTATCCAGTTTGAAATAGCTGACTTAACCTGCAAGTCCCTAGTAGATGGTACCCTGGTACCCAGGGCGTATAAGTTGGAGGGATACCCCAGGGCTTGCAGCACTGGTTGTTCCACCCTGGAAGTCCTACAAGTAAAATGAGGGCCCCAGTTTGCCACTGCAGTCTGGTAAAGCAGTCCCGCACTGTTAGCTGCCCAACTTTGCTATTCAAAGCAATGGCAAAGCCACCACTTGCCCTGTACATGTGTGTAATTCACCCTTTTGGCAAGCCCTACAGAATACTAAGGCAAGGGTGTGCCTTATGACACAGGCAGGAAATGTACTGTACATTTTCTGACAGTAAAACACACAAAACTACTGTTTTTACTGTGGAAAGACTTGGTCACACAATTGGCGAGTATGAAGTTATACGCTGACCTCGCAGCTGTGCTAACTCCTGAACAGTGCGACCACAGTGGACATTCCAAGGTATGAAACCACTTATTAAGTTAAGCCTGACTTGTATCTCAAGTCGAAATTAATGTAACTTGTTGCAGTGTGCAGCTTTAGCAAAGCCGCCTCTTTGTTGTCTTTAAAACTCATGTGCCTTTCTGGGCACTCAAGGAGACTGCTTTCCGCTTGCCTGGAGTGAGGTGGCAACAACTCTCAAGAACAATGGGTTTTCGCAGGGAGGTGTTACCTCCCTTCTGCAGGAAGCCATTAGGATGTTCACCCCAAAAGAAAGGGTTCAAAGGTAAAGCCGCCTTTGAGGGGCAGATGTGCAACACCTGGTAGGAGGGCTACCCTACTGTGGAGGTAGACAGGCTGGCATGAGAGGTAGAGGGGAAACCAGTTGCCAAACTGGTTTCCCCAGTGGTGTGTAGCCCTTAAGTAGCCACACCCTGGGCTGTGGGCTAGGGAGGTCTGAACTTCAATGCCATCTTGGAAGTGGGTAGAATGGTGTGTCCTGGGATTACCCGATTCCACAGGAAGTGGTCATTGGGTGGGAGGGAATCAAGTAGCCCATTGACTACCAACCGCATCCTGTCCCGAGGTGGCACTCAAAAGCATAAAGGGGGCATCCATGCCTTGACCGACTTGGAAGAAGCATCATCCTGCTGCACCCAGGGATCAGCAAAGAGGTTGCACAGACTGACTGCATCTGGTGGCTACTCAAGGAAGGAACTGTGCCTGCCATGTCCTGCTAATGGAGAAGCTGTCTTCAAGCGCAGTCAAACCAAGAAAACTCCAAAGGCCAGCTGACTGACCTCCTGTTCGCATCACATGGACACAACAACTGAAGAAGCCTGCTGGGGCAAGTTGGTAGCCCAAAGTCTTTGAATCACTACCGTGGAGCACTGAGGACCAAGTCCCGACGCACAGTTGCTCCAGAGTTCCCTGAACCCTTGAGTGCTGTCTGGGAGTTGCTGGGACCCTCCGAATGCGAGTTATCACCCTAGGAAGGATTGGCCTGTTACCGTGAAAAAGGGCGACTGGACTTCAGTCAGACAGTAAAGGACTTTGAGGAACGTCGACCCTGCAATCAGGACCCCCACCATCTTCATGGGCCGAGGATTCCCTGCATGAAGAACTCTGTTAACCACATCATGTCCACAGCATCCTTGGAGCATCTTCAGCATCCTTAATCCTTTTGCAATGGATTCTTATGGAATGGTCCTATTGCAAACAGATTAAGTACCTGGTACAGCTGGAGTACTACTCTTCTGTGAAGGTAATTGATCTTGAGGGCCTTTCTGGTCCCCCTGGAACTAGCTCCCTGTCGAAGTTTGTTGCCCTAAGTACTTTTAAGCAAATGTATTGACACATATCAAACTTTTATTTGAAAATATTTGTGTCCAATTTGTTGACTTTACCAAGGCTTGTTTGCGGTTGAGTAAAATTCATCTGATTTATTACTGCTTGTAAAATCCATATTTCTGGAACCATTCAGTGAATATTTTTTGCTCTAGTGTCTAAATTCTTATAACAATACAGTATTTTTATAAATTGGTGTCAGATTTTTTTAATGTTGTCGATTGTTCTTCAAATGTTTTGTTACTGTTTAAATGATTAACACGTGTTCCTCAGTATAAGCCTTGCTGCTCAGTGTCACTGCTACCCAGGATTGAGCTGAGGGTTTGACAGAGGACACCCAAGGGTCTGAAAGGGGTTGGTAACTGTATTACTCAATAAGGTTGCACAACCACACCATATAATACACCCCATTTCTTCACACACTTCCTTACGTTTTTGGTTAGCTGCTATTGCAGCATTCCCGCAGAACAGGCGACACAGTTTTATTCAAAATACCGGTTATCAGCTTTCATGGAGTAACTCAAACAAGTTATCCCCCCTCCCCATGGTACCTCCAGCCCCTGTCTGGAACCTTAACATCCTTACCAGTCTCATGAGCCCAGCTTTTGATCCTTTACATTCATGCCCTTTACAATTCTTTTCGTTGTCACTATCTCATCCTTAAGAAGCATTTGCAAATTGCATGCCCTTACCCTGCAACCCTCTTTCAAGTCGATAACAGAGTTGTCCTCACAACCAACCCTAAAATCCTTTCCATGATGGTATGCCCCTTCCATCTCAACTAGAAAATGTCGCTCCCAGTCATTTTTCCTTAGTCTCTGTGGCAGAAAGAGCCCATCACACACTTGATGTTAAGTGTGCCCTAATTTATTACATCAATAGAACCAAGCCCTTTCACAAACTCGGCAACTTTTTGTTGCTTTCTCCAACTCCAATGGGCAAACTCTATCTAAAAGGGGATTAGCCAGATGGATTGTCAAATGTATCCAAACCTACTACTTTAAGGCTAAAATAAATATGCATGCTCTATCTACCCAGGCCTCATTCAACACTGAAAAAGGGAGCTACTATGGCTTTCCTTGGAAATATCCCTATAGATGAAATTTGTAAGGCAGCTACATGGTCCACTCCACACAGGTATACCCTGCACTACTGTATGGATATCTTAGCATACCAACAAGTAAAAGTTGGGCAAGCTTTTTCCTAGAACTGTTTGTCTTGGGGGGCTTTAAAGTCTATGCAGAGGATGTGTACCTACAGCCACACATTTTACGAACGGAATATGTTACTCTGTAAGCATCTGTTTGAGCGTTTAACGCTGTGTAACACGCGCCCTCTCAACTCCTGGAAGCCTTTGATTGTTGCAGATTCTATCTCTTAAACCCATCGTATAAAATTTCTTTCATTGTCACCACATTTTTAATTAATCAAACTCCATTTGTATGCTCAACCGCTGTGCGGAAAACAATCTAAAAATGGAGCTTGTGCCCATGCGAGGTGGGACCATGACACTTGAAATATATTTTTGAAGAAAACAAGTTGCAAACATCCAAGCCCAAGCCTACCTAATTAGAATGCAGGAGTGTGCAGAGCATGTGAATCTACAGCACTGTGGTATAAACACATGCTTTCAGGATAACTAACTTATTCCCCCACTCTTGTCAGCCTAGCTTTGCATTCAGTCACCAACTAAGCATCCTTCTACCACCTTGACCACACATATATATGCACTTTCCTGGGGTTGTTATAAAAAGTATCATCTTTTTTTTTCTCTTTAATATGGTCCCTTTTACTTGGTCAATTTTACTAGGTTCATGTTGCATGCTTGCAACTTGTGGGCTCCTTGACTAGTCTCATGCCACATTTGTTGTCCATACTGGCCACTAATACAAATCTCGCTGCCATGATGGTTATTCTATACCTGTAATGACCCTTGATAGCCTTCTCAATTCTTTTGGCGGAACCAATTTGTTTCCCCTCTTTATCCAGCAAATGGTATATCAACTTCAGTTTCCACAACAATTTGTTAACCTTTCTCAACCACACTCTAGCCTTTCAAGATCTGGCTCGAGAACAAAGCTGTCGCCCATCTAATTTGATCAGCAGAAGTAGATCTTGAAGATACTATACTGAGAGGGGTGTAGGGTCTGCTCACATGTTGATCATCTTCTCCAAGCTTTTGATTGGGCAGGAGGTGTGCGCTTTGACTGAGAGAGCTTGTTACGCTTGCTGGGAAAGCGTGTGCTCCATAGAGAGCTCGCATGAGTTTAGGACAAGGCAACAATCAAGGATGTAGGCCTGATTGGTTTATTGAAAAATTATGTAACATGTCAGATGTGGTCAGTTTATTATGAAAAGATACGACCATGGCAACAACCCATTGCAAAGCATATATTAAAGCTAAAAGGCTTTCCAAAAGGGCAGTTCTTGCATGTCTATCGGATTTAACAGTGTGTTTTGTTACATGGAATGTCCGATAACTGTAGTACGCAGGGGTTATGGTGGTTACGCTCTTAGACAAACTCTTGAGATACCAGATGCGCACTGTGATAAATCTTTAACTCTCTCTTGAGATGGGTTTTATTTTTTGCCAAATGTAATTTTATATCTTTTTATTTTATGACTGCATGCCAGATTGTGAGGAAACAGGCTTTTTTCAGGCCTTCTGTCCCATTTGGACTACTATGCACTGGTGTAATGGCTCTGAAATTCACGGAGCCCTGCTAAACAATACTCGGTACATGTTTGCCCAAATTCTCTAATGTGTGCCAATAAACTCTACAGCAGGTCTATTGAATCCTAAGGCAGGGTGCAGCATATACATAAGTAGAACATGTCTTTAACATGTTCTAGCAGTAAAAACCCATAATTATAATTTGTTATTGAGTGAGATTAGAAGCCCCATTGGAAAGTACAGAGTTAAGCACTGACAACTCGGCTGTGCCAACGTCTGAATGGGACAATCAAATTTGGTGCCTCAAGGTATCAAACAATTTGCTACATTTAGCCCAACTTGATGCCCAATTCAAAATTAATGTAACTTGTTGCCACATAAAGCTTTTAGAAAGTTGCTCCAGTTTCCCAGTGGCAATTTGCTGAGAGTGGCCTGAGACTGCTGTCTGTCCTTGGGAGCTGTGGGAAATACTCCCAGGAAAGTTAGAGGCCTGCCACTGGAGATGGTGTTACCTCCTCCTGGCAGGAAGCCACACAAGGTTTTGGCCAAAAGGTGAGCTTGGAAGGGAAAGTACCACGTACACTTGGGAGGGGCTGCCCTATTGTTTAGGTAGACTGGCAAGCAGCAGGGACAAAGGGAGGGAAAACAGTGCCAAACTACTTTTCCAGTGGGCAAATTGCTACCTAGAGGGGTTTGCCATCTTAATAGTGGGCAGAATAGAGGCTTCTGTGATAGCTAGATGATACTTCACAGGAACTTGTCAGCAGGAGGGAGAAAACCTAAATGCAAGCTCCCCTAAGAGCACTTTCTGTGCCTAAAAGTGGCACCTAGAACTCAAATCTTGTTGGGCTGGAGAAGGACAGGATGACTGATCTGCTGTGTCAAGGACCTGGCGAAGAGAGGTTGTACGAATGTGGGACTGTGCCTGCTGCACCTTGGGTTAGCTAACCAAGGGACTGCCTTGTATATCCTGCTCGTGAGCAAGTTGACGCCAGAGCCCAGCTAGAAGCAAGAGACTCCAGGGGTCAGTTGGCTGACCTGTTTGCAGCACAGGACCACAAGAGCTGAATGTAGCCTGCCTGGCGAGCTGTTAGCCAGTTGCCTTCGTGCGTGTTACTTATGTAAAACTATGTTAAGACTTCTACTCGGGAGTACAGACTAGTATTCGCTGGAGTTAGGGTACCTTTTCACATTATTTTAGAGATTGTTTTCTGCCATCATATATGTGGAAATCATTGGAGTGCTATCGGCAATAACTGTGAATAATTTTTGTTATTAATGGGTTTTGGTTCGAGACTAAAACAATATGAATTATTAATGGAGCAATGGAGTTAAAACATGTTTGGGAAAGCACAACTGTGTGTTTGCACCATTGAGTATTTGTTTATATAATACCTTTACAGCACATTGCAAGATGGCGAACCATATTCTTTTGGAATATTAGGATTGTTAAAACCTTTGTCTGTTTATTACATGTGTTTTAAATTCAATGGTGTTTGTTCACAATGTATGCTGTGACCAAGGCTGTGGCGCAGCTGAAGCATGTCTGCTTTTGTGCTAAATCAAGTTTGGCTCCGGATTGTGTGGATGCTTTACCGTCGTGTGTGTGTATATATATATATATATATATATATATATATATATATATTCGTACCGTTTCCCACACAAGGCTTCCTCGCGCACTCACGAAGTCAGGAAGTGGTTACACAGCGATAAATGCAATTCAGTTTTTATTTCAGCATGCCAGTAATAAAACTCTACGCGTTTCGGTCTCTACGGAGACCTTGTTCCTGTGTGGGAAAACGTACGAATGGTTAAACGGCTTGGTTCTGCGTACCTTCGACCCACTGCCCAAGAGCGCCCAGGAGCCGAAAAGTGGGCCGTGCTGAAAGCATATATATATATATATATATATATATATATTCACTGAAAAAACCATAGGTTTCACACATGTTATAGTTAGCTGGACATTTTATTGATAAAAAACCAATGAAATTCCCCCGTTATAGTTAGTGCAGGCAACTATAACTCACGCGACCGCAATCCTCTGCTGATGCTAATACTGTATTTAGACACTTATTTGCCCATGTCTTCTTCCATTAAATTTTAGCTATACATATATTACAAATATTTTTTTTTCATAAAGACACATATGTCATCAGCAGAAGATTGCGGTCGCGTGAGTTATAGTTGCCTGCACTAACTATAACGGGGGAATTTCATTGGTTTTTTATCAATAAAATGTCCAGCTAACTATAACATGTGTGAAACCTATGGTTTTTTCAGTGAATTTGCAAGGTTTTTTAAATGCTAATTCCTAACTATAACGTGTGTGAAACCTATGGTTTTTTCAGTGAATTTGTACGGTTTTGTAAATGCTAAGTTACTTTACGCCATTCGTGGCGTGCGCGCCCAGTTAACGCAGTTCGTTCCGTGCGCGCACAGTGAGCACGCGGTGCGCTTCGCGCACCGCGCGCCCACTTTACGCAGTTAGTGCCGTGCACGCACGGTGGTCACGCGGTGCGCTGCGCGCACCGCGTGCCCACGTTATGCGGGATGGGCCATGTACGCACGATGCGCTTCGCGCACCGTGCGCACATGGGGGACATATTATGCGCATCTTTGTGAAATTTATTCTTTGTTTATTTCTTATCTGTAATAAGCCATGCACAAATGGTGCCCTTCGGGTACCATTTGCACACGGGGTGGGGAGGGTGTGGATAATTTTTTTTAAAAACATTTTTTACCGTGCGCGTACGGTAAGCGTAATAGGCGATTTTCCGAAAAAAAATAATTTTTTTTTGGGTCTTGGGGGTTGTTGGGGGACCCCTATATCAATGCTGGGTGGTTAGGATCTCAAGAAACTGCCTCTTTAGACATTTTTTGGCATCGTTTTTGCTGCCCAACTCAGAGAGCGAGAGAGAAAATGGCGGCCGCCGTTTCCTGGTTTCGACCGATTCGAATGTTTACTAAGATCTAACAGCCAATCAAAATCGCGCTCGCGCACGCCACCGTACGCGTACGGTAAGCGCACCGTAAGCGCACCGTAAGCTGGCTCAGATATATATATTGATTTAAAGGCTATTTTCTCTGAATCTACTGAACAGATTTACACCAAACCTACAAAAGGCACTTCCTTGACCTGAGGACTACCTCTCTGCCAAATTTCAAGTAATTCTGTTCAGCCGTTCGGGCTGTAGCTGTGTCTAAAGGTCCTATGGAAAAATGCATGGGAAAAACGCGTTTTGGGACCCCCCTTTTATCTCAGCCCCCGCTTGACGAATCCCCCCGAGACTTTCAGGGTAGGAGCGGAGCGTAGCGCCTCACCTATTTTGAAAAATTCGCGAGGATTCGTCGACCGGCGCCAAAGTTATTCAAAATAGAATGTTGCGGATTTCCTATGGAAACGTGGTCCTAACTATAACTACCTACTGGCGACCGCCAGTAGGTAATATCATTTGTGATCAAGGCTGCATGTCTGGCGGCCGAAACGTGTCATTTGGACATTTGCTGCTATAATAAATCATCATTAATCTTCAAGCTTTGCCTGCGGAGTCTGTTTCCTGGTGTTGCGTCGCTCCTCTGGAAGGCTGTACCCCTGGGATCCTGTTGTGACATATATATATATATATATATATATATATATATATATATATATATCTTGGGTCTGTCACTACTCACAAAGAACAATACCACACCTGCACTCGAAGGGGTGTACCAAGATGATTTATTACGTGCAGTTACGCATCGATCCCAATGCTTTCAGTGCTGCTCGCACCTTGATCAGGGAACAATTTCTCAATTAAAAGTCTAAAGACACTTATATTCTCTCATAAGCACTGGATTCCTTCATATTTCTTGTTCGGTCACAAGATCATTTTCAGCAATATAG
The DNA here is from genome assembly GCF_964204655.1 of Triturus cristatus. Lineage (NCBI taxonomy): Eukaryota > Metazoa > Chordata > Amphibia > Caudata > Salamandridae > Triturus > Triturus cristatus. The sequence goes on from NC_140590.1 coordinate 1,719,292,122, forward strand.
TTAATTTAATCCCTCCATACGTGATTATGCTGCTTATTCTTACGGGGCTTCTGGGAATAATAATCCCATATAGCATTCAAATTCAAGTCGTTTTGAGTCAATGGGAATTTTATTTTCCCCTTACCCTCCATTATCAATAATATGTCTCCTTTTTTCTCGCCGCTTATGATGGTGCCAATTATTTATGGGGGCTGCCGCGAATGGTAGTACAATATAGTATTCAAACTCAATGTAATTATAAATGTAATTAACATTCTCTTCGTCCTTTTGCCCTCCATCAAGGCGTACTGTTCAATTTTTGCTTCTTTCAAACCCAACATGTCTTGCTCTCTGTTGGGCTTGTCCCTTGAGTCTCGTGACCCGGTCATTGATTGTACCTTGGTTTCAGCCCAGATCATTTGATGATTGAGTGCCTGTAATGAACTGACCAGATATTCATAAATGTATGTGGAGTTCCTCATTCGGTTTCTGCCCATAAGGCTGTATGCTTCGGCGGGAGATAATATATCAAGACTCCAGCTGCCTCAATCTCTTTTCTCTATCTCCCCCTCCTTTCCATTTTTGGAACTTGGTCAATTTCATTATCTTTCATTTTTGTCCAGTCACTGTTATGGTCCTTCTCTATGTGCACAGCTGCGCTGTAGCATCTGTCTTTAATTTTCACTACTCTGATATGCTCCAAGATGCGTTTCCTTAAGTGACACATTGTGCTACAAATGTAGTTCATGGAAAGATTATTACAAATATAAAAAATTTACTTTTGTAAGTAATGCGATGTTTGATTTTATATTTTTGACTATTTGCCATTATCAGTTCAGTTCAGAGTATGCTTTATTCGAATTTCATTCATAAAAGCAGAATACAATTACAGTGATCAATTACATATAATAGATTACAAATAAGATTAATTTTCAATCAAGGGATCGATACAAAACATACATTAGCAAATTTCTGACTTAATAATAATGACCCTAAGTAAAAACATTCTGTTCTATTAACAATGGATGTTGTTTGTTTACTTCAACAAATTTCTGACTTAATAAAAACCCTAGGTAAAACATTCTGTTCTATTAACAATAGAAAAAAGTAGAAATAAGTTTAAAAACAAGGTACAAGGAATACAAATGCAGAAAAACAGCATGGGAGAGAATAGTCGAAAGACTAGCAGTCTCTCCCTAATCAAGAGAATAGTCAAACGACTAGCAGTCTCTGTCTAATCGACCACGCCCATCCTAAATATTTTGCAGTGGCTTCAGAAATCCAAGTCAATGTACTGGTACATATGATGCGCAAAGCTACAGTACTGCTAGTTGTTCCTAGATTTTTGCACATCGGAGACAGCCAGTTACGCCTTGGTGCCGCATCGAGTTTGCAAGCAAATAAAAAATGTCCGATAGTTTCTTTGTTAGTACCACAAACAGGACAGCCAACACAGGATCCCACTTCCCACTTGGATGTCAAAGATTTGAGAGGGAGTGCACCTGCTCTCAGTTGGAAAAGGAGCTTCCTATCTCTGGGCCTTGTTATAATATCCCAATATGGTTCTAAACAGGGATACATCTTGGCCTCTAGGAACTCTCCGGTCATAGTGCCAGCACTGGAGCTGCTCCAATGCCGGCGGGCGACCATCTCCCAATACATGATCTTTAGAGTACTTTTAGATGGAAAAGTAGAGCTCACCGGATCATCCCAGAGTGAACTCAAACCCAGCTCAGACAGGGACATCCTAAGCGATTTTAACCAACCAATTTTGTGATGGACATCAGTTCTTATGATGTCTAAAAAACCTTCAGCATAGTGAGAAAGCGCAGGGGTTGTCCATAGCCTGCGCCAATACAAAATCGGACGAAGTTGAGCCAAATCTAGGATGGCTCTTCTGCCCAAATCATATTTAAGGGGCAACAATGGGGTGCTTTTAGGGACGCCTATTATGGCCCTGAGAAATTTGTTCTCTGAGGATTGAAGAGCAACCTTCTTCTCATAACCCCACAGCTCGGCGCCATAAAGTGCAGATCCTAGAGCTTTTGCTTCGTAAACCTGTAGAACTGGTTTTACAGGTTTAGTCAAGGATTTTCTATGCTCTGTGCAGATAGCACCGGCCAGTTGCCTGTGTTTAATTGTAGCGATATCAATATGATGCCGCCAGCTCTTCTCACTAGATATATGCATGCCCAAATAAGTAAAGGTATTCACTACCTCTAGCGGTCGATCATTTAAAATGATTTTTGATTTAAAGCTGCGATGGGGGTTAAAAATCATAAGCTTTGTTTTGGCAGTGTTTACCTCTAGGCCATACTCACAACAAAATTTGTCAAAGATAGACAAAGCACACTGCAATCCGCTTGGAGTTTTAGATAGGATGAGCGTGTCATCAGCAAACATTAAAATGGGGATTTTAATCCCAGCTAAAAAGGGAGCATCCACTTGTGCAGAAGTCATGCGTGCAACAACATCATTAATGTATAGTGTAAAAAGGACTGGAGCCATCGAACAACCCTGCCGGACTCCCCTCTCAACAGGGAAGTCCGAGGTTACCGAACCTAATCCCCCCCACTGGATTCTGGCATAATTAGATTCGTGAAGCCTCATTATCATGGATAATAAATCACTAGGAAGACCCTGTTTCTGGAGGACCGTCCATAGCTTGGATCGGGGAACAAGGTCAAAGGCGGCCCGCAGATCGACAAAGGCCGCATACAAGCTTCCTTTACCTAGCACCACCGTCCTCCATTGTAGCAAGGTAAAACGAAAAACCTGGTCCACCGTACTTGTGGATCGTCGAAAGCCAGCCTGGAATGTCGAGAGGGCATTGGTCTCTTCCGCCCAATCCAGGAGCCTATTGACGATCACACGTCCCACGACCTTTTGAATGGTATCTATGAGGCTTATTGGCCTATAATTACTCGCCAGGGATCGATAACCCTTCTTAAACACAGGGATGATTACTGCACCCTGCCAGGATTTTGGAACTGCTGCGCCCAGAGCAATAGCATTGATAAGATGATGGATATACTGACACCAACGCTCTTTGTCGTTTACAAATAAATCAGCTGGCACTCCATCAAGGCCGGGGGCACGTCCACAAGCAACCGTGTTAAGGGCCGTCATAATTTCACCAAGCCCAAAGAGGTTTACTTTTGGGAGATCTACTCTAATTTCCTCGGCCAGGTTAGCATTATTTGGTGCAGCATACTGATTTTTAATTTTTTTTATCCATTCTGCTTCTGGAACGTTGTTATGAGGGGACTCGGGGAAGCCTGATTTACCCCATCTAACAATGTGCCAGAATAACCGGGAATCCCTTCTATCACTAGCTGCCTTTAGCTCGGTCCAATGATGTTCGTCCCAAGCTTTTTTAGCCTTAAATATACTATTTTTATAATTCTTTCTGGCAACTTGGATTAATGCTGTTTGCCCCCCCCTTAATAGCTTTACCAAGAGCAAGTCGTGTTTCCCTACACTCTTCATTATACCACTTGGCTGATATTGCTGTGTCAACATGGCTATTGATGTTAGCAATAGCCTGATGGTTAATTGCTACCTTTTCCCATCTTAATCTCCGCATATCATTGGTGGAAACAATCCGGGGAGGGGCAGACTCAGAAGAATCCGTGGGCGAGTTGATATGAGACCACCATTTATGAGTTAAACACAAGGGATTGTGATCACACTCGATCCTCCCTACAACCTTCATATCACACATCAAAGGCCATAATTTTAGACTACATAACACATAATCAATTCTACTGTTATATCGGCCATTGTCAAATGTACTTGTCCCATTCCTGTCTCCACTAGTCCTACCGTTTAGGGCTCTTAATCCCTTTTCATAGCATACGGCATTTAAGCCGATAACATCGGCAGACCAACGCACAACGGGAGGGAGCTCTAATTTAGGAACACCCCATTGTCGATCCTCCTCATCGCCAAATAAATCGTCATCACTTATCAAGGGTTCAAATGTTCTATTAAAATCACCCGCAATGACAATATTGTTATTCGTGGATTGTATATCGAGAAGACTGACCAGGGCTTCTAATACCTCAGACCTCCCTCCCCTCTTACTCCGGACGTAAACATTATAGATATCCAAAGTTCCCAATTTATCTAAAACCAATCTGATTAGTTGGATATCCTGATTTTTAGTGTCAACAACCTTAATGGCCAACTTTAGAGATTGGCGAACCCATATTATTAGGCCCCCCATGGGTCTACCCCTGGGTCCTTTTAACGCAGGGACAAAATAATTCAAATATCCCTGCGCAAAACAGGGTTCACATGACCAAGTCTCCTGGAATATGCATAGGTCAAATTTGTTAACAAAACACATCCACTCCACAGATTCCAGTTTGGAAGTCAACCCTGTAATATTCCATGAGAATAAATTCCCCGTTGATTCCTGAATGCTAGCCAGGTCGTTAACAGATGTTAGAGGATCAGGGGCAATAAGTTGATTGGGACAATGCTCTACGCCTACTACCAGTGGTACATTCCTTGACTCATTAGAAGGAATAAATGAGTCAGTCAGTGGCTCATCAGATGACACTGTCGTGGCCTTATAATTATTGAGTCAATCTACGTCCTCCAGGTTTGCTAAAACCTCATATCGATTTCTCAACTGGATCGGAGGAGTAGGTTGAATACGAGGTGAAACCCCCAAATTAGAGGTAAAGACTGGCCTGGTTCTTGGGAAAAAATAGGTTAATTCCCACATGGTAATAAAATACCTCCTGTGATTTGTGTTCCAGTTTAAAATATGGCTAACGGCTCTAGAGTCCCTAAAATTAATTAAGATGACATCCCCATTTATGTTTTTTGGTATATTACCCAACCAAGGTAGGCGCCTTACGTGTAAAATTTCCCCGTTAATATACGAAGGAAGAGGGCGATTTTGTCCTAGCCAATGAATGACCTTGTTTTTTAATTGTAGGTATCCTTCTGTAGCATCAGCTTTTAAAGTAGGGACCCCCGCAAGCACAACTACAAGAGGGACAGCTTCTGGTGGTAGATTAATAGAAAGAGGCCCTCGTATCTTAGCCGTGGGATCCAAATTGTGACTTATTCTATCAGGCGGTGGACCCCCTTGATTTGAAATGTTTTCTGCCGGGCAATCCCTGTCCTTGTTTAGATAATTTGACTTAGGATTGATGGTTCTACCTGTGTGGTTATTCCTTTCATTATTTGTACTCGTGTCAGCTTGAGAAACCATCTCATATGGTGGTAGAGTGAAAGATGGTATAGCAGAAGCTGAAACAGTAGGAAGCGCTAATGTTGATTTTGCAGAACTCATAGTTAGGTCCCTTTTACTACCCATTCGAATTTCTACTTTCTCCAACCTTTTTTCGATGGTCTTTAAACTCTCAACAATTGGTAACATGAGAGATTTAAATAGTTTATCTATTTTATCCAATAGGTCCACAGCAATTGTATCTTGTATAGGACGGGATGCGGTGCTTCCGGGAAGAGATATATTGTCAATGCAGGGAATAAGATCTTTATCAGGATGAGCCAAAGTAGAGTTACAACTGGATTTCTTTTTGCTTTTACGTGGCTCAGGATCTATCTTCCTCCTTTTCCTAGGCAATGGACCTGACAATGTAGGTTGCCTAGATGAGATGTCATTGTGAGATAGCGGCTCGATGAATTGTGTTAAAAGCCCATTCGATACAGCCGGGACATTGATTACATCAATAGGAGAAGGAAAAGCAGTTAAGGACAAGTCATTCAATGAATCCCCCATGATTGGATTACTAGAAGGTATTGAAGAGTCATTATTGCCCAAGAGTTGAAAGGACTTTAGGGGAGAAGAGGCACTATTGTCTGGAGAGATTGCTTCAAGAGGAGAGGCTCTAATCAATGGCATATTTTTGATGTGCTCAATAGAGCTGCGACGCCTAGCCCTTAGTTCAGCAAGAGTAGCCTCCCGATCTAAACCTAAATTAACTTTCAATAAATAACCGTCAAGGGTACCTTTTTTAGAGCAATTACTCATGATAGTAAATGTACCAAAACAACCACTAACAATGGCATTCAGAAAAGCTAGGATGCGTCAACAAAATGTATTACGATGCACACTAATACAGATGTCCGCAATTACAAACATCCATGCACGAACAGAACGAATACAAGTCAAGGGGGTAAGCCCGGCCCGGCCTCCTTCGGCTACAGAGGGCTACAGAGGGCCCGCCCTTTGCCCGGGCTTAGCCCGGCATCGCCCGCGCGCGTCCCGCGACGCGGAGGAAGCCTCGGCCTTTTGTGCGCCTCCGGGCGCGAAGGGAAACGGAAGTTGGCCGCAAGGCAGCCTGGGAGCTGTAGTCTCCCCCTGTCGCAGGCGCGATGGAACCAGGCGCCGACAGAGGAGACCCACAGCGTCAACACCCCAGGAGCGGCGAAACACCAGGACACTTGCCAGCAGGACCGCAGGTAAGCACACGAATCGCCAACAGTCACCCCCGCTCCACCGAGGGAGCCTCGGCCTTTTATGCGCCTCCGGGCGCGAAGGGAAACGGAAGTTGGCCGCAAGGCAGCCTGGGAGCTGTAGTCTCCCCCTGTCGCAGGCGCGATGGAACCAGGCGCCGACAGAGGAGACCCACAGCGTCAACACCCCAGGAGCGGCGAAACACCAGGACACTTGCCAGCAGGACCGCAGGTAAGCACACGAATCACCAACAGTCACCCCCGCTCCACCGAGGGAGCCTCGGCCTTTTATGCGCCTCCGGGCGCGAAGGGAAACGAAAGTTGGCCGCAAGGCAGCCTGGGAGCTGTAGTCTCCCCCTGTCGCAGGCGCGATGGAACCAGGCGCCGACAGAGGAGACCCACAGCGTCAACACCCCAGGAGCGGCGAAACACCAGGACACTTGCCAGCAGGACCGCAGGTAAGCACACGAATCACCAACAGTCACCCCTGCTCCACCGAGGGAGCCTCGGCCTTTTATGCGCCTCCGGGCGCGAAGGGAAACGGAAGTTGGCCGCAAGGCAGCCTGGGAGCTGTAGTCTCCCCCTGTCGCAGGCGCGATGGAACCAGGCGCCGACAGAGGAGACCCACAGCGTCAACACCCCAGGAGCGGCGAAACACCAGGACACTTGCCAGCAGGACCGCAGGTAAGCACACGAATCACCAACAGTCACCCCCCGCTCCACCGAGGGAGCCTCGGCCTTTTATGCGCCTCCGGGCGCGAAGGGAAACGGAAGTTGGCCGCAAGGCAGCCTGGGAGCTGTAGTCTCCCCCTGTCGCAGGCGCGATGGAACCAGGTGCCGACAGAGGAGACCCACAGCGTCAACACCCCAGGAGCGGCGAAACACCAGGACACTTGCCAGCAGGACCGCAGGTAAGCACACGAATCACCAATAGTCACCCCCGCTCCACCGAGGGAGCCTCGGCCTTTTATGCGCCTCCGGGCGTGAAGGGAAACGGAAGTTGGCCGCAAGGCAGCCTGGGAGCTGTAGTCTCCCCCTGTCGCAGGCGCGATGGAACCAGGCGCCGACAGAGGAGACCCACAGCGTCAACACCCCAGGAGCGGCGAAACACCAGGACACTTGCCAGCAGGACCGCAGGTAAGCACACAAATCACGAATCACCAACAGTCATTATACATTCTCTCATATTTTGGCTGATTCTACATGCTTTACCTTGTTGGCATTTCCAAAAACCCTGTTGCGTTAGCCAGTCCTTACTCTGATCTTGTTTCTCCATTATGAAATGACTGCGTACTAACTTAATTTTTCAAAGATGCTGCTCCCCAGTAAGTTATTGTTTGTCCCCTGCCTATTTGTGATATATTTGATTTAAATATAACTTTTTTAACTCCTAATTGTATGATTTTCTTAGGGTATTTTCTTTCCTGAAAACTTTAATTTGTTTCTTCACTATGTATCCTGAATTCTTCCTCTTTGAATCAGTTCTGTCTGATTCTTAAAATTTCCCCATATGGAATGCGGGTTTGAAGGATGGAAGCTTTTTGCATGTAGTAATGTATTGATGACAATGCTTTTCAGATATAGATTTGTGTGTATCATGTCATTGTTGATGTAAACTTCTGTGTCTAGAAAGGTTATGCGAGTTTTACAGATGCTTGCTATCTGCTGAATTCTCATTAGGGACGTTGAAGTATTCCTCAAATTTTTCTGTTCCATCCCAGATAATAATAAATAAATCACAACCACATGATGTGTTCAATTGCCTAAAAACATCTTTATTGAATAGAAAAATATTGTTGTGAATGCATAATTTCATCATGTCAAGTAGCATCAAATTGTGTTTATGTAAATGGACATTCCTCTTCCCTGGGAAGTATTGGCAAGCTTGTATCCCAATTTCAAGGTGAGTGCTTGTGTAAAGCGAAATTACATCCACTGTGATGAGTTTATATCCTTTAACCTAGCTTGTGTTTTTTTTAGATGTTGTAGAAGATTTCCCGTGTCAAGTAAGACATTGGTCCTAGGAAGCTATCAATGTAATTAGACATAGGCTCCTCCAGAGACTCTTTGGCTGAAACTAAAGGTCTCCCTGGTGGTTTCTTTAGATTCTTGTGGCTTTTTGGCAAGAAATAAATTGTCGGTGTAACTGGATGTTCTACAGTCGGATATTTTTGTTTATCTATGTCCTCCAAACAATCATCTAACTTCTCTTTCAATTGATCCAATCATGAGGTTAATTTCCAATTTTTGATAACAAATAATGACCATCAATTGCCGATTAGCCTCCTCTATATAGTCACCTTTGTTTAAAATGATGATATCCCCACCTTTATCTGCAGGTTTTATTTCTATTGTGTTATCGTTTTGCAGGATCCATAAGCTTTGTTTTCCTCCTTTGTTAGATTCCACTGTGGCTACTAAGGTCCATCACTACTAAATCCCCAAATACACCGATTTTGTTTCCTGGTGGTTGTGTGGGGTGGTAGAAGGTCTTAAGGTTTATACCACTCAAACCTGCTCCTCTATATATTCATAAAATACAGTGGCATTCATCACTGTGTAGTTAGGTCAGAATTTCTATAGGAAAAGTGCATCAACCTCCGCATCTTCCTGGAAACTTTTGGGGTGATCCATCAAGCGGGGGCTGAGTAAAAGGGGGAGTCTCAACACTATTTTTTCCATAGGAAGTTTGGGAAATGATACAGAAAAAATGGCTGAATAGAATTACACCAAAGTTGTCAACAAGCTAGATCTTTCCCCAGAATGTGTATTTTTTGTCATTTAGTACAAATCTGTTCAGCTGTTTTTCAGTAATTACAGGTCAAAATATTGCAGTATCTGTGCTGTTAAAAATGCGGCACTCCTGCAGTACTGCAGATTAAAAAAATCAACCGCTCTGATTGGCCGAGAGGGCAATTTTTAAAAAAACATTTCGTCCCTACTGGTCCTGCGGTACAGGACAATCTGGTTGGCTGGCTGCAACATCAACATAAATTTTGCGGCCGCCATTCCATGTCCTGAGTTTAGTAAGATACAAGGAGGCAGGGTAGGGGTAGCCTGACACCCTGGCTCTTGTGGGGGCTATCTCAGAGGGTCAAATAAAAAAAATGTGTGCTCTGGTCCTGCAATACTCGCATAGAACCCATTGATGTGTCCGATGAGGAACTGCAGGAGTCAGCACGGTCCCATGTTGTCACACAGGGGTACCACAAAGTACAGCAGAACAGTACAAGTGTTTCAAAAAGTAAAGCTTGCACTGACCTGTGGTACCTTATAGTGTCCCTTGTGAAATGGTACCGTTGGGCTACTGCAGTACCACGAAAAGAAAATGAAAAATGTTAGGTGTAGAGCTGCTCCTCTGTATATAGCACCCTAAATACCACTGACACTCTGAATCTAGGAGTAATGTATGGTCATAGTCGAAATATGTTAACTGCTTATACCAGTCCACTAACTGATTTTCCAAAATGTAGTAATACGTAAATTAGCATGACAAATGAAAAAATCCTTGCAGAAGGTTTCTTTTTTGTCTTAATGGGCATATGACCTCAGATAGGCCTGCAAAAAAAACCTTTCAATGTGGTAACCTAAGGTGCCCAACTGAGTACCATTGGACTTGGCCCTTTCTGCAGGGTCATCCCCAGACTTTTTGCATCCCTCCTCCCTTTTTGGCTGAATTCATTTTTGTTTGCCTTAGAGCTCTGTATACTTTACCACTGCTAACCAGTGCTAAAGTGCTCTCTCCTAAAAACATGACAGATTGGTCGCTGCCCAATTGGCATATTTAGCTTACTTGTAATACCCTTGTAAAGTGGCACCACCTTTGCCCAGGACTTGTAAATTAAATGATACTAGTAGGTCTGCAGCACTGATTGTACCACCCACTTAAGTAGCACTTTAAACATGTCTTGGGCCTGCCATTGCAGCATGTGTGTGTGCAGTTTTAAACTGCCATTTCATCCTGGCAAAGTATATCTTTTGCCAGGCCCAAACCTTCCTTTTTTTAAATACATATGTCACTCCATCGGGTAGGCCCGGGACGGCCCAGAGGGCAGGTGGCAATGTATTTTAAAAAGACTGTTACGTTTTACGTGTCCTGGTAGCGAGAAACTCACTACTGCAAGGCCTACCTCTCCCATAGGATAACATTGGAGTGACCTTATTACATTTTATAAGTATAATTTCCAAATGGGAACAGGTACCCAGTTTATCCTTGGTGCCTCTGGAATCGTAATGAAAAATCCTAACTAATGATGAAGTCGAACTTTAAATTACAACTCTGAAAGTGGCACTTTTAGAAAGTTGCACAAACAAATGATGGACGGAAACTGAACAAATCAAACATTCACCCCAGTCAAGAGATCTAAGTTAAATCCATTGTTCTTTTGCTCACCATCCCACCCCAGTTTCACCCAGCCATATGGAAATCAGTCTTGACTCTGTTTTTAATGGGAACAGCCCAACCCGTACTGCTAAGCCAGGTCCTCCTTGGACCGGAAACATGCATCCTGGGACTGGTTTTGGGGCATCAACCCTGATCAGCCAGGCTAGCTTGAATCCAGTGGCACAGCGAGCAAGGGACCCACAACTGGGCAAACCCATCCCACTTAGGCCAAAAAATGCTCCGCAGACAAGTGATGGAGGAAATGTTGAACAAATCATACATTCACCCCCAGTCAAGAGATTTGGGTTAAATCATTGTTCTTCTGCTCACCATGCCACTCCGGTTTGGACCCAGCCAAATGTAAATCAGGCTTGACCTTGCTCATCATGAGAACAGTCCAGCCTGAACTGCCAAGCAAGTTCCTCCCTGGACTGTAAACAAACATCCTAGGACTGGTGTTGGGATATCACTCCCCTTCAGCCAGGAGAGCTTGAATTCAGTGGCACAGCGAGAAAGGGACCCATATCTGGGCATACCCATCCCACTTAGGGGAAAAAATGCTGTGCAAACCAATAATGGACGGAATTCTGAAAATATGAAACATTCACCACCAGTCAAGAGATCTAGGTTAAATCCATCGTTCTTTTGCTCACCATGCCACCCCAGTTTGGGCCCAGACATATGTTTCCAGTCCGGGGAGGACCTGGCCTGGTAATTTAGGCTGGACTTTTCTCATGGGGAGCAGGGCTAAGACTGATTTGCATACGGCTGTGTCTAAACTGCAATGGTATGGTGAATTTAAAAAACTATGGGTTTAGGCCCAGATCTGTGTAATGGGGGTAAATGCTTTACAATGTTCAGCATTCCGTCCATGAATTGTTCTATTTGCATTTATCACCCCGACTGTAATGGGTATGCCCAGACGTGGGTCCTGTGCACACCATGCCGTTGCAGTCAAACTAGCCTGGCTGATGAAGAGTTATACCCCAAAACCTAGGATGCTTGTTTTCGGTTCAGGGAGGATATGACCTGGCAGTTCGGGCTGGACTGTTCCCATGGTAACCAGTGTCAAGACGAATTTGCATATGGCTGGTCTAAACTGGAATGGCATGGTGAGCAGAAAAACAATGAATTTAGGCAAAGATGCCTGTACTGGGGGTGAATGTTTGACATTGTTCAGCATTCCATCCATCAATTGTTCTTTTTGCATTTGTCACCACGAGTCAGACGGTTATGCAATGACGTAGGTCCCGTGCTCACCATGCTGTCGGAATCAAGATAGGCCTGGCTGATGAGGGGTGTTACCCCGAACAGGTCCCAGGTTGCTTGTTTCCGGTCCAGGGGGAACCTGGCCTGGCAGTTTGGGCTGTACTGTTCCCTTGGGGAGCAGGGTAAAGGTGGACTTTCACCAAAGAGCACCACCTGGAAGGAGCAGCTGCAAAAGGCGCGGAGGGCCTGGGAGGAAGCTCATCAGTCACTGGTTGAAGCAACAGGTGAGGATAATGAGATGAAAGGGCCTGGAGAAGATCTTCCTGTAGTACCACCTACATTTAAGGGAAATGACTTGGACCATGAAGTGAAGCCCCCTGCTAGGGCAGGGAACAGTGTCTCTTCCTGGAGCCTATCCCCAGAGGAGCTGATGGAAAGGAGAGAGGAGAGACAGTTCACGCTGCAGATGGCCCAGTTAAAAATGGAGGAAAGGAAACCAGCATGGAGGAGAAGGAGGTTGAGGGAGCCTTGGCGAAGAGAAAGATGTTAATGGCTTATGAACGGAGTCTAAAGGAGCTGGACCCCGGCAGGCAGAGTCCAGCAATGATGGTGGCAACATTTCTACAGTGCCTTCAGGAGACAAGAGGGTACATATATTTGCTGTGGGGGACGGCATTGACTAGTGGTTTGAGGCTTATGAGATTGCTTTACAGATGCACAGGATCCCTGAGGAAGATTAGGGGGCTAGTCTGTGGAAGCATATACCCAGCGAATGGAGGGACACCCTACTGGCCCTAGGGAAGGGGGACAGGATGAGGTATCATCCCATGAAGGAACCCTTTTCAGGAAGTATGGCCTTAGCCCAGAGAAATAGGCAGAAGTTTAGGGACTGTCAGAAACTGGCCCGTCAGACCTCTGTGGATTGTGTGGATTCCTTTTACAAAGCACTGCATGGTTGGGTTAAGGGCAGTGAAGTAAAAGATTGTCAGGGGCTGTTCAATTTCATTGTGAGAGAGCCCATGTTCAGTCTTTGTTTTGAAAATCTGCACCAACACCTTATTGATAGTAAGCCCACTGACCCCAGAAAGCTTGCTAAGGAGGCAGACAACTGGTTCAGCACAATACATAACTGTATTTGTAAAGCGCATGTTCACCTAAGGGTATCTTGGTGCTGAATAACAGATGTTTATTGTCACCTAACTCAATGGTGCTCATTTTATCGACCTCAGAAGGATGAAAGACTGAGTGGATCTTCCGGGATTTTAACCTGTGACCATGAGGTCAAATGCAGGCCCCTTCAGTGAACGCATTAGTCCACTAAGCCACCAAACCCAGCACCAGAGTCCAAAAGAAGGTACCTGGGCGTGACCCCAAGAAGGGTGGTTCAGGTTCCTCCCAGCACAGTGAAAGGGAGGTCAAGGGAGACACAGACAGGTCCCAGATTAAGAAGGGATGAAAGGGTTCCTATGCCCCTTCTGAGAAAGAGAAGAGGTTTTGGTGGGCAGTAACCTAGTGAGCCCCATTTCTAACTCAACTGCTTTGAGTATTCCCAGTTAGGACACTAGCAGGGGGGCTCTGTCTGTCCAAAAAAACCACCCACTGCTGGGACCTCCACAGGGGTGGCTAGTGTGACCTTATGTGTACGTAGTCCCCAGGGGCAGGTCATAGACCATGCCATGATCTCCCTAAGCTTGGGGATAGACTCGGAGGGCGAGCTTGTGATCCCTGAGGGTGGGAGTCATCATTTCCACCAGTTGAAAGTGAATGGGATCCTTGTCACTGCTCTGAGGGACACCAAGGATATTCAGATCATAATAGTGAAAAGGCTAGTTTCCCCAGAATAGTACACTGGCCAGGTTTGTAGGGTAACTCGGGCCTATGGGCAGGACTTTTTTGACCCATGGCTCTGGTATCCCTGGAGTAGGGCAGGGAGGTGATCCAGTGGAGGGTCATAGTTAGTCCCCAGATGCTCCTAGACTGCTTTCTGGGGAACGAGGTGCTCCCGGTGTCAGGAGAGCTGGGAGGGGTGGCCGCCCAGGGTGCTCTGACTGTTCCTTTTTCTGGGGGTACCACTTCTGTGTGGAGAGGCAGGGTGAGGGGTACAGACCCTAGGCTGAGTGGCCAGTCTCAAGATACCACCACTGAACTGGTGGGAGGCAGACTGGAAGTAGGGTGCAAAATGTCCAGGGCTACCACGCCCCCACTCTGAGAAAACTCAGACGTCAGAGTGCCATGCATGGCCTAGGGCCTGGCTCTTGACACTGACAGCTGCCAGTGGTCTCTTTTGATTACTCTCCCTATGGGCAGAATTTTCCTTCGGTTGGGGACAGAAGTCTGATCCAAGGGGTGGAATGGCCCACGTCACTTTGTTTGCCATGGTGGTACTCTGTCTGTCTACCTGGGGTGCATATATGTGCAAGTTAAGGTTAGGTGCTGCACAGATGGGATCCACAAATGAGGAGAAGGGTTCCCAGTGGACCAGTTCAGTGACTTAGGAGAGTATAGACCGAGGGAGCCAACTGAGTGTAGGGAGGCATAGAACGGACAAGTCCCCCAGCATAACAGGGCCTTCACCCATGTTCTACCATCTGAGCAGGGAAGTTCATCATGGCCCTGATTAGTCTACCCTGGCATTTGGCTGGAGGGGGGTCATGTTAGACTTAGCCCTTTCTACAGGCTCATCCCCAGACTTTTTACCTTCACTCCTACATTTTTTGCAGAATTTGTTTCTGTTGGACATAGCACTTTACCAATGCTATCCAGTGCTAAAGTGGTCCTGGACCCTTAGCGTGGCTCAGGGAGCTGTATTCAAGCTTTTGGGCTCTTTGCAACCACAAAAGGGCCAGTTTGCTTCGAGACCTCGCTGCTCGCACCGCGATTGACTGTGAAGCCCCTGCAGCCACCTCTTAACGATACAGCCTTGAGCGTTAGCAGGGGACTGCCAATGCAAACCTCCAGCACAGCCTGCCCGGGACCCTGGCCTGCTCTTTGCACTACTTGGGCAGCCTTCCATGACAATCTCCCTGCTCCTCGTGGCACCCTCCATCACAAACAGGACTCTTGGCACAGATTTGAAAAGGTAAACTCCAGCGGGCCTAACCTGGTGAGTGTAGCCGACTGGAGCTCCATTGCAGTCGGCCTGGAAGTGTTACTTTGACCCGGTCCGGCCTGACCAAATAGCCAGAGTTTGGAACTTTGTGCTTTTTGGCGCTATTTTACACATTCATAACTGTGATCTACTGATTGGATTGTCTCCTCTTTGGTCTTGTCTTATTTATAAAGCTTGTTCTATTTTCCTAAACTAGTGTGGGATACTTTTGTGGTGTGTTTTCACTGTTACTGTTTAAAGGGTTGCACAAATAGTTTACACGTTGCCTTTAAGTTAAGCCTGACTGCTCTGTGCCAAGCTACCAGAGGGTTGAGCACAGGTTAATTTACGGTTTGCTTGCGATTTCACCCTGAGAAGAATTGTGGTTACTGCCTGACCAGGGCTCCCACCCTAGTCAACCAACAACCCAATGTCTTACAATTACATTTTCACACAACTCTGGGATTTTGAGAAATGTAAAAACTTCCAGGTGTTAGACTGGGTTGGTAGTGATCGTTGGCCTTTATTGGTGGATTTGCGTCTGCGTATGCTGATAAGAAAACAAACACTACCACTGGAAATTAGTGCCCATAAATAAAAGGCAATATGCATTGATGAAAAACAGCTGGCCCTACTAGCACAATTGCAAATGTCAATAGATCTGGAGAAGACAACTGGAAAGCCCCATGTATCCCCAGACTGGTATTCCTTCATATTAAAAAGAGTGCTGATTACCCATTAGTCTTTATAGAGAGTATCAGCAAGACATTTAGAGGAGGAACTGGGGTTGAGGCTGCTGGGTGATTTAATTTGAAATGCCAGACCTTGAAAAGGCAACTGAGGAAGTTGAGGCAGACTAAAAACGATGCGTGGAATGACGAGTGGACCGCCCACTTTTGCACAAATAACACAAAATATACCACCTTAATTAGAAGGAATAAGAGCCTCCTGTAGAAGGGAAATTGGGTAGAAATTTGTCTGTATTGGTATTGAAAGATAAGAAAAGATTTTGGCTTCTTGTTCAGAATGGGTCACACGAATATGACAGAGTACCGCTATCTCCGGTCCCGGAGGATGGCTGAAGAATTAGTTGTCTGCAGTATATGGTGCTGAGCAAGGGACTCCAGTTAGGGAGGAAGTCCCGCCTGTTGACGAGTTGCTGTCTTATTTACCAGTAAAGTCTATAAAGCAAATATTTTCATCAGTTCATTTGACAAGGGTAGCTGGTCCAGACAACTTGCTAGCAATCATAAATAAATCTAATATAGAGAAGTGGGCAAGCTTTTTTAGTTTAGTCTTCAATGCTTTTTTAAAAACAGGTTGCTTCCCTAGCAGCTGGAGAGGTGCCATTATAAGGCTAATTTTCATAAGAGAGTATCCAGCCAGCCATAAAAATGATTGCCTTCAAGGCAAACTAGATGTAAGGGTAAGAAAAAAAGTGTGGCTTATCTGAAGTGCTGGATTAATGAGGATGCGTAAGTACCTGTTGAACAAGGGGGTTTTAAAAAGGGCACTCAACATTGGATCATTCCTTTAGCCTATGGGCCATAGCCCAGAAAGTAAGTGAGACAAGAGGAAACCCTTTTCACTACCTCTGTTGGGTAAATTGAGTAAGATGAACATCCAAAGCAGTGCTAAAGGCATTGCATAAGGAGAACTGGCCTAGAATGTTTTAGTTGAGAATGGCACACTTTCCCGTAGTATACCCACCAATAATCGCCTTCGTCAGGGGTGCATTCTCCCACTGAGCTTGTTTTCTCTGTTCCTCTCAGTCTTAAAATCAACCCACTCATTTTCACCCCTGATGGGTGGACGACATATACCTTGTTTTCTTTATGCTGACGATCTGGTCATTGTAGATGTTAAACACACAAGATGATGGACGAAATGTTGCACATTGGCAAAACATTGTAGATGTTACTCAGGTTGGTTTGCAAAGGAAATGAGGTACTTTTGATAAATATTGTCAGGAGAACAAACTTACAGTCAACTTTGAAAAATCGAACACTTTAGTATTTGGGAAGGATTGTAAGCATTTTTATTGGAAAATTGGAGGTGTATTGGTGAAGAAAGCTTCTTCCTATAAATATCTTGGGGTCATGTTTAATACACAATTACAGTGGAAAATGCATGTTGACGCTCTGGAAAAAAAAGTGCATTAGTTAAGGTAGGCAGGCTGAAGAAATTTAAGAGAGATTTTGGTGGAAACTCTTTAGAACCTGTCATCACGGCGTATAAGGCAATGGTTCCCCCCCTTTACTTGATGGAGCAGAGATTCTTGGCCATGGTCATGTTTGGAGAAATTGGAAGTACAGTGTCTTAAAAAACTCCTGGATCTCCTTTTGTGCTCCATGATTGAGGCTAATAGATTGGAAATCAAGTTACATTTCTGGAATATTACTGCTTCAACCCTGTGCATACGCTTCTGGCATAAACTAATAATAGCAAATAACCCAAAAATGTTGTATTAGTGAGCTAAGCTGGGGGAGGCAGGCAAGAGATCAGTTGGTAAAGCTGGTAGGCTTGTTTGAATTACAGAGCTATAAAGTGAAGGAACTTCTGCCCCTATCGAAAAGGGATTTAGGGATAGGGACAGCCTAGTATGTAGGGCCAGAGATTTGGAGTACTTACCTACTAAGAGGTCCACTGATTATTTGTAGGACTCCTGGGCTCTCCAACTGGCTTTTCATTGCCTCTCTAGGCTACCCAACTCTGCAGTGTTAAGATTTCAGGTGGGGTTAATTTCTGCTTACTCTGAGCATATGACAGAGTTAAGGCTATGGGCCAAGGAAGGGATTAGTAAATGTGCAATACGTTGCACTACACTTCATTTAATATTTTAATTGATTGTAAACATTTTTTATCTTTAAGACGTTTTTTTTAAAGCCACTCAAGGAAATATAAGATTTTGAGACAGGCTTTGGTTATAAGACTTGTTGTGTAATATAAAAAATGTTGGGATGTAACGTGAGGTGGGAAGATTTGTATTGGATGAGAGAATATGTGACGTTACAACACGATCAAAATGATCGCGGAACGTTACATTGCAGTTTTTACAACGCAAGTCGTTACAACGATTTGCGTTGGAGGGCGCTGGACTTAGCAATAGTATGATTTACTATTCCAACACCAATCTACGTACAGTAGCGAAGGTGTTGGAATAGTAAATCATACTATTCCTAAGGTCAGAGCACCATCCAGCGCAGGTCGTTTGTAACGACTTGCGTTGTATTATCCGCGATGTAAAGGCATTGCGAAGCAATGCCCGCGTGGTAATGGATGTTTCCTGGATGAGAGTTCTTAAGAGTGCATTTTTAATGTTACGTATTGTATGCAGTGTATCATTTAACAAACCATTGCTTTAAATAAACAACGTTTTTACTACTACTCATTCCAGGTTGGCTTGGATGGCACTTCACCAATCCAAAGCTGTCGTACTGTCCATGGAGTGGTAAAAAGCGTTTGTAATTTTTCAGCTTGGCATGGATTGCACTTGCTAATCCTTTACTTGAAGACTTTGCTGTACAAAGGGCAAAAGGCTTTGTCACCCTCTAGCTTCGGGGTGGATGTCACTGTGCTAATCCTACGTTTAGAAACTCTGCTAAAGAAATAGACATTTGAGGTGAGCAAATTCAGAATATTTAATTCAAAAGTCCTGCTTTTCTTTGCAGGATAAAAAGATGGCACTCCAATAGGGAGTGTGGTGATAATTCTGTAATTCACCACAACCGACAGTGACATGTTTCAGCACAAATGCCTTTCCCAAACAGTTTTGTGTTGTTGTTCGGTTCATTGTGTAGCTCTGTTTGGATGGACAAGGTCACAGACCTCCAGAAATCCACACCTCCCTGTCTGCCAACCACCTTACTGATTATTAATCCTTGTACAGTAAAAACACATATTTGCACTTTCTTTAGAAGCGCACACAAAATCTTAACCTCTCTTCTTGCTAGATCTGTGCCCATTGATGTCCAAGAAGGAGTGCCTATGGTCCCTGTTCCTTCAGAAGAAAAACAAAGTTGCAGCCTGTAGATGCACAGACATTTTACTGATGAATGTGACAATATGTCTGTCCTTTTGCCTTTTTCAGATGGAGGGCTCTGCTTCCTAACCAAGGCATCATGCCCTCTGATGTTCACCTTGCTGACACAGTCTGTGGAAGGGATTGTGAAACCAGAAATTGTAGCATATTTGTGGGCCATAGCAAATGTGATCTCTCTCTCTCTCTCACTACCCGTCCTGATTCTGAACTCAGTCCCTACAGTTTTGAAGATCTGTCAGGAGTCCTAGAATTTCCATATCCACTCCCAGAAGCAGCGCAGCATTTACCCTGTTTGCGGTAATGGGGCATATACTGGTTACACAAGGACTCCTCCGGATCCTGCTATCCTACTTACACTGTCCAAGCTATTTGACTCACTCCTGACAACTCCACACACTGAAAGATACTGCCCCGAGGTATATGAGCCTGCATCTTTGATTGTTTGTTTCCTGTGTATGAAATAGGACTTCAATAACAGGAACTATAGCAAAGTCCTTGGAAGAGGTTGCAAACTCTACATCTATAGCCTTGTGGTGAATATCTGACCAACTTTAAACCCAAAGAACTGCCCTTTTGCAGAATCATGTGACACTTGATTTTGCCCCAGCTGCAAGGGTGAAGCCTGTGCAATAGAAGGATCAAAATGCTGCTTTTTTGTCTCAAATGTTTCTCTAAGCATAGAGGATTAGGTTGAACATATTCATGGCTGCGTGAGGGAGATACACAACCTTTCTGACAGTTTTAGTCTTGATGGATGGAGTATGTGGTCCTGGCTAAAGGTTGTAAAAACTCATTTTACTTTATATACTTTCCAATATCTGCCTGAGTTCCAAAAACTGTCTCACTAAAAATAAAGAACCACCCTCTTCTTCCCCCTTAAAATACTTGAAACAGACAATGACATAGATGGAAAATCTAATTATGGTTCACTGGAATATGTGAGTAGTGATGTGATTCAAGAATAAACCGAATAATGACAAATGATTTGCTTTGAGGGTAGCACAATACAATTGCACAAAAGGGAGAGATTGTGGGATTTAAAAAAATGTAACAGTGTAACTGTGGCATCCATACTTTTGTTCAATTCTAACCAAGTTTCCAAGTTGAGCCTGCCTCTGACTTGTAAAGCATCGCTCCCAGGCCTGGCTTTGTAGGCAAACAAATTCTGAACATCTTCCTTGGCACCTAAAGTTTATATTTCTGTATCTCTTTTACGGTTGTAAAATTCACATTCTTCTGTGACTTCTTGCACCTGTTTAACGCCTTTGTTTCATTTTAATCGCATGCTCTCTGTTGCAGCCCTGTCCATGAAACATTTTCCTTTTTGCCTTCTCTGCTTGGCAAGCCTCATGTGCATTGGAGGGCAAAGGGGTCCCCTTGTCTCAGTGCTTAATTTGTAAAATATTAAGTGCCAGGGTTCTGACCAGGAGGCCACTGCAGCTTGCACCACACATGACCCTGTCATCGCTGCCAAAACAACCACTAACCATCTCTCTCGCATGTAAATGCGACAGTTGAGATTATTCTAGGTCCCCAAAGCTAAAGGAATGGCTGGGGAGGCAGGTATTAGTAATTTCTTTATGTATATTGTTTTCCTAAACAACTGTTAATCTGCTGATCTCTAAATTACATGAGCAGCGCCACCTTGTGACAGACTGCCCTAAGTGTGGTGTTGACAATTAGATCCCGAGCACCGGAAACCAATTAAGTGCCGGTGCTCAGCACTGGAAAGCTCCGGCTCAAATTAAGCACTGCTTGTCTCCAGATATTATGGTTCACCGATGAACCTTCTTGTTTGGTAACAAATGTTAATGCAGTGATGTACTGTAACGCACTAAACAGAAACACTTGAAAATGTAAACGAAAGAGAAGGATTTTGCATTTTAAAGAACCATTGTCAGATGTTTACAAGACACTTGCTGTGATTTACATGCTAAATGTTTTATTGGCTCTGCACACTGCTTGGGATTTTAGAACCAGGCCAGATTCCTGGCTCGGGTCTTGCTGGTTTGTCCCTTCCAGCTGAAAGTGTAATATACTACACTCAGAGCCACACAATCCACTATTTACTTCATAATTTGCAGATTTCAACAAAAGACATTTGTTTCTAGCTCATGGGAATCAAAAGGCACTTCCACAGCACAGCATGTAGTGGAGTGGCAGACCCCGTGCAAAGGTTAATTGTTGCCTTTCAGTTGCTAATTACTGTATTCTGGTGTAAAACGGGTGCTAATGAGGGCAATCATTTGCTCAAACAGCATTATTGTGTGTTCAGATACCAACACAATCCTGCCACGAAATGTGATGCAGGATTTGTGGTATAACTTAGGGAATACTTCCTCCTCCTTCATTGCAATATCATTCCACCGTTCGAGCTGTAAAACTAGAAAGGGAAAGAGTCTCTGGGGTCAAGGAAAAAGTACTGGGATCGCACTGAAAGATAAAGAGAAAAGACTAACATTGGGTGGCTGATATGTGTTGTCAGGGCAGCACAAAGTGCATCGCTTCTGACCCTCACATATGCAAGGTGTCAACCTAGGTAAAGTCTGCGCAATAACAAGGGCGTGCCCAACTTGTGGTACTCCACCTATGGGAGCCTTCTGATGTACAAGAGGGGCTTAGGGTGCAAATCCATGCTCCAAATGTATAACTCCTTTGGTCTTCCAGAAGTAGGTGAAATCCGGGCCTTTTAAAATGTAGTTTCTGCTCAGGTTGCCAACTTTGATTCCACTTGTTTTTCAGTCTTAAGGTGTATTTTTTCAGAGTAGGCATATGCATACTGGGTCATCTCTGATTGCTCCCCTTTTTTGGTGTACCCGCACACAGCACTAGGCCCCGCTCAGCCTTCACCCCAGCTACGTTGGGGCTGTGCAGCTGCCTATATCTTTCAGTCCTAATTATAATTTTTAGAACTATCTCTCACACCTCCTCTACCATCACACTGTGCCAAAGCAAGAAAAGATCACCACTCCTGTCACTCACACATGACAACAGAATGCCACAGGATCACAATTCAACATTCTGCCAACCTCGCACTCCTCCACCGCAGCTGAAAATGCATGGTGGTGTCCGCCACGGGGTATGAGACATTATGTAAATACAATACAATTTAAAGCTACATTACATATAGGGGGGCTTATTTACAAGCCTCTTGCGCCACTTTTGCGTCATTTTTAACATGGCAAAGGTGACGCAAGGGGCTTGTAAATAAGCCCCAGGGTTTCCACCTTTCGGACAGAGAAATGCCAGCCATTTGTTCATGGTTTAGATTTTGCAACGGCCTGCACATGATACTAAAATACAACTTTATAGAAAAGTGTCTGTATTCATTTTTAATATAGCCTTTCTGTCTTTGTTTGCTATAATTATCAGGGATCATTACAGCAGGCTATAGAACACATACATTTTAAACGGTTTTCTTTTTATATTTATTGTTTAAAGGATGTCTCAATTTGGGGGGAAATAATGGTTTTAGGTGTTTTCTTAATTGCTGTACCGCCCGGGACATTAAAATACTGGCCATGACAGTAAAAATGTCCAGATGGGACCCCTAGTACAGATCTGGGATCAACTGGTCAAACCTTCTTGCTTTCTGAAGCCAACTCAGATTATTGCCATTAGGTGGCTGTTAAAATAAGTTGAAATGGGCGCGCAACTGAGAGATTGAGCTAGGCCCGAGCCTGAATCCTGGCTCTGGCTCTGCTTGAGGTCCTGTTGGAACCTCGAGCCCACTCAAGCCCATAACAAGCCGATCTTTGATATGGCTTCTGCCTGATTCCCTGTTTCTAAGTAGGATATAAAGATGTAATGGGGTTCTGAGAAAGTGCCCTCTTTCTTGCATGGTATGCCCCCACTTTTTGCTGAATTGCTGATGTACTTTGACTAGGTGTGCCCTGGGCTCCTGCCAATCAGGTGCCCTGGGCCTATGTTCCTTCCCTAAAACTGCATTAAAGCCTAAACCCAAGTGGCATCTCTGGCCACAGGTCAGCCCCTGGTAAATGGTACCACAGCTACCCAGGGCACTGTGACCAGAGAAGGCCCCTAAGAACTGCAGCACTTATTGTGCCACCCTTAGAGGCCCTGTCCCCTGACACTCACACACTGCCTTTGCAGACTGAGTGCCTTGGTGCAGAACAAAGTGAAGCATCGACATGACACACATCCCTGTGTGCCATGCCCACAAACCACTGCCCTGGCATACATCAGTCACCCCTCTAGCTGGGTGCTCTATGCCAGTGGTGAGGGTACAGGAGCATGAGCGGAAACATAGGAAAACAGCTTCTGAAAGCATTAGATTCCGTTTTCATTTAAACAAGACACGTGCGCCTTGGCACGCTGGAGAAGAGGAAAGAGAGGTTACATATTTTAAATAGGATAAAGTAATTTTTGGAAGCGTTTATGGAGGTTCATAGATCATTCAGCATGTCATGGTAAGCATTTAGAAGCTCATAGAAGTTTCCGGTTCTTTAAACAAGTAGCACTGTTTTAACCATGATAAGGGGTAGACTTACACAATACCTTGGGGTGATCGGGACATGCGAAATATGCATGAATGAATGTGGGTACAGAAATGATGGTATACAGTTTGGAAGAGGCAAATTTTTGGTACATATGTCTGATCAATTCGTAGCGCTTTATGGAGATGGTCATTGCTTCGTCCGAGAACCTGGTTGTTGTTGCTGGTCATCGGTGGGACTGCCTGGATTCCTACTTCAGCCCTGATCTACCACCGCGCCTCGCGGCCCCCGCTTCGCGGGAGCCGCTCGAGGGTTTGGGACTCTACCACCTGACAGCTGGGGCATTGCTGGTGTGCTGACTCCTCGCTTCAAGTCATCGCCATTGTCGAAGCGAACCGGAGTTTTCAGGACTGCGAGGACCAGGGTGCCGCGCGCGAAGCGGAACAGCCGCACCTGGTCCTCTTCCTGACTCCTCCCCCATTACCGGTGCCTCTTACTACTTTAACGTCTCTCTGCCTATACGCGCTAGCGGGACGCGCGCGGGTCTCAGCACGGGGCTAAGACCGGGCAAAGAGCGGGCCCTCTGAGGCCCTCAGAGTCACGAGGAGACCGGTCCGGGGGAATCCCTTCTACTTGTCAGTAAACGTGAGTCTTGAATGCGATAATTGCATCATATACCATGGCCGAGACAGTCCCTATAAATGCACCCACAACCACTGGTGGTTCAAACAAAGGTACATTGGTCGATTATTTCATTAAGGTTGCTGCGGCCACGGATAAGGAGACGACGCTAGCTGAACGAAGGGCTGAGCGACGTCGGTCCATAGAGTGTATTAAAAACAGGACGCCTTTGGATAACCTGCCTCCTCCTACTCCCTTTGAGCTAAGTTCCCTCACTCTTACGCAGGAGGCACTAGCTATTGACAATGTTCCTGTGTTGCTCAGAGTCATTGATTCTCCATCTGATAAACCCAACTGTCCGCATGGTTCCACTGATTCGCTCCCTTCTAGTACTTTTATCAAGGAAACTGAAATGATTACCATTCCTTTTCAATCTAAGGCTAAGGCTACTAATAAGAAGGTGGGGAGGGTTGCGGTGCCCAAAGCTCCAAGGCCCCCTCCCACTAAAAGAAGAAAGAGGCTAGGTGATCTGCCAAGGGATAAGATTCATCACTCAGACTTTGGCAAAGGACCCATTCAAACTTCAGAAATTATATCCCTGCCAAAGGTATCACCTACTTTACCAATAATACACACCATGGCCACAAGATCTCCTACTTTATTGGTACCCTCCTCTTCTGACCTGATTTGTCCCCCGCTGTCTCTATCTAACGTAGGTCCGATGCCACCCTATCTTGAGGGCATCGAGCAATTGTTAAGGTCATTTGTTTTACCCATTATCGAAAGACTAAAAAATATAGAGCAACGTCTAGGGGATCTAGAATCAGCGATCACAAAACATCCGGGGGCACTTAAAGATCACGTACAACCAGTTCTGCCCCCCCCTGTGGTACCAGTCTTAGCTTCCATCTACACTAGGAAAAACGACACGGCTAGTCTTAACTGCCAGTCTATGGCCAAGTCTTCTAATATAGCCCATCAATGCCACGGACAAAACGATGTGGGTGAATTGATAAAGGAAGTATCAGACCCTACTATAGGAACGATTCCAAATGAGAGGGGCGGGAATCATCCTTCAGCTAGGGTAAGTGACCGACCAAGGTATCAAGTCGATCTACCCCCAGAGGCGGTTCCATATGTGGTAGTGCTCACAAGAGTCCCGCCTCTGGAAAAGGGTAAAAAGGAAGGTTTCCATGAGCTCAAAAATAAAACCATGCACTGGCTCATGTCAAACAGACCCCTTCTTTTCAATATCAATGGGGAGATACTACATGTCCGGAGACTTCCTTGGTTAGGGTGTAGAAGCAAGGATATCGAGGGGGACATAATTATCATCAACTTTAGAGACCCTAGAGCAGTTACCCACATTCTCGACTACCCCTTGGGTAATACCTGTGGGTCCATAAATCCCCGCGAATTGTTATACTTCTATCCAAGACCTTCAGTCTCTCATAACGTATACCCTAGGGCCCCAGCTCAAATGTCGACACACCCCCGTGTATTTTCTGCATTCTCTGTTCCCTCTGACAAACACTGTTATACCTATGCACCTATTTTTGCGGCTCATGAAAATGTATCAGAATGGGTCACAGTGCCCCCTGGGAGTCACCGATATGGCCCAAGAAGGGTGAACTATAGGCTACCATTTACCCCCCTTGAAGTCGCAAACAGATTCGGCACCTTATCAGGAGTCGATGACTGCGATTGACAGAGGAGTCCCTCCAACAATGGGCCCAGTACCTTGGAACACCAGGCTGTGGACATTGATCTGACTCCTCCACCGCAGATTTTTTGCCCGCAACATTCCACCACTCCTGGGCTAGCTCTGCCTCCACCTGACACCCACACAGCGCCCCATGAACACGCTTCTGTGTTTGCAGAAGAATTAGCTACAAATCCCTACCGTCCCGTATCTAGGGCGGAGAGGAAAAAGGCGCAGGGTGGCTGTTTGCCAAGACAGATTCATTCGACACAGGTTTTATCAGCCAAGGAACGCTATGATATAGGGGGTTGTGCCCCTTTCGGGCCAGCACAAAGCATTCCGGATGAGATTGCTATGACCACAGATAGGGTTCTGAGGTCACTAGAAATCCTATAGTGGAACGTTGCTGGGTTGCCTAATAAGCTAGATTGTAGTGAATGGGAAACTTTCATTAAGGAATATGATATATGCATGCTTCAAGAGACGTGGGCCAGAGAAAACCATTGTTACCCTGGGTTTGCAACTTTTAACGTCCCAGCCAGATGGGGAGGGAAGGGACGTCCGTCTGGTGGTTTATCAATATGGATTGGCTCCCATCTTGGCTGTATGGCCGAGATGGTAGAAACAAACTCATTTGACATCTTGTGTGTGGTCCTACGTTGGCCCACTGGGATGGGCCTGACCTTGGTAAATGCATATTCCAGACCGGTCGGAGTCGCAGGCACTTCAGGGACAATGGAGGACTTAGTGATATTCCTTGATTCCCTCTCTGGTTCAGAAACACTCCTGGTTGGAGGTGACTTCAACATCCAGTATGAACCATTCCCGATCCACCTAGATGGGCTTAGTAGTGAGGAGGATGATCTCTGGGATATCCCAAGCATTGCGGGTCCGCCAGTTAGATCATCATCACCACTCCTACTTCAAGTTATAACAATGACCCTTGCAAACTCACTTAGAGCTTGCAATGGCAGGTTCCAAGGGGACATACCTCCGCAACCAACCTTTAACAGACCAGGCCAGGAGTCCCGGATAGATTACATAATGATCAAACTTCAGGACTGGAAACTGGTCCTAGATTTTAAAATAGCCCCCAGGTTCGACAGCGACCACAATGCCCTAATCCTCTCACTAGCTGCTGACGGATTTTTTAATGCTGCTGTTCCAGGAAATAGAGTATGCGCCCCAAGTCTTACCTTATCTAGCAATAGGCGAAGAATAAGGTGGGACAAACTCCTAGAGAAACCGAACTGCATAAGGACCATCCATGAGCTAGTGGCATTAGCCCTTGAAAAAGTGGGAAGACTTCTCCCACAACTGCCCTCGTCTGATGGGTGCCTCTCCCTTGGGGACATCCACCAGACCCTCTGCAATAATCTCGCCGAGGTATTGAACCCTGTGGTCCGGGACAGGAAAGTGAGGAGAGAAAGAGCCTCATGGTTCAATGCCAGCTGCAGGAAAGCTAAGAAAGACCTTCTCCGGGCATTTAAAAATAAGGAGGCCTCCTCTGTAATTAGGGAAAAGTGGGTCGCCTACAAGCTCCTCCTTGAAAATGCCAAAATCGACTGGGACTGGGAGAACTGGGCAGAAATGACAACTGCACTTAAAACTAGAGATCCAAGGAAATTTTGGCAAATAGTCAAACATGGCTCAGCTGAGCCTGTTATGGCTATAGAGGGAAATATTGCGCCTGAAGTATGGGAGGAACATTTTTCATTGCTCTACAGTGCGGCTGGGCTGGACCAACTAGGAACTCAGGCTGTGGCACTAGCTGCCCTAACCACTGATAACTCTTCTGAGATGGAAGATTTCAATTTGGAGGAACTGGAAATGGCAATCACTCGCCTTTCCTCAGGAAAAGCGCCAGGTCTTGACAAG
The DNA here is from genome assembly GCF_964204655.1 of Triturus cristatus. NCBI lineage: Eukaryota > Metazoa > Chordata > Amphibia > Caudata > Salamandridae > Triturus > Triturus cristatus. The sequence goes on from NC_140590.1 coordinate 1,719,319,920, forward strand.
CTTCCAGGTGATCTCCTAAAGCATGAGGTTAGAATTTGGCACCCTACCTCTTGGTACTGTTTAATGCCATCACCCACGGTATGGCGGTCCCTCCAACTTGGCTCGGGCGGAGATTGTGCCTATTTTTAAAAGGGGCTCACCTTTACTCCCTGCTAATTACAGACCGATCAGTCTGATAGACGTCCCTCAGAAGCTCTTCGCGAGGCTTCTGCTGGATCGTCTCTTGGACTGGATCGAAGACAGGGACATTTTGAGCCCCCTTCAGGCCGGGTTTCGGCAAAAGACCTCCACCATAGACCAGGTCTTTAGGCTGTCCCTTTTATACTGGAAAACAATACAGCTGGAGGGTGGCAGTCTCTATACTGTATTTGTGGACTTAAGGGCAGCCTTCGACCTGGTTCCACGCGGTAAGCTCTGGGAAGTGCTGGCGAAAGCTGGGGTGCCAGCTGATCTTTTGACAATGATCATCCGCCTCCACACCAACACCTATGCTCGAGTGAGGTGTGGTAGGCAGGGTGCTCTATCAAATAAGTTTCCCGTTGACAGAGGGGTAAGACAGGGGTGTGTACTTGCACCAACCCTGTTCTGCCTCTTTGTCAACGGTGTCATTCATCACCTCAACAGGGTCCCCGATTCCGACGTCCCAAAGCTGGCGGGAAGGAGGGTTCCGGCAATTATGTTTGCGGACGATACCCTCCTTCTCTCCAAGTCGCCGATGGGAATCCAGCGTGTGTTGTATGGATTCGGGGACTTTTGTAGAGAGCATGGATTAGAGATAAACACCCTAAAGACAAAATTTATGGCCTTCAATCCGCCACCCAGGTTCCACCGCATCCCACGCATAGGGAACAACACACTTGAACGAGTCAACACCTTTGAATATCTTGGTGTTACCCTTAACGAGGAATTGGGGTGGGGTCCGCACCAGGAGAAAGTAAAGATGAAACTAGTGCAACATGTGGGTGGGATACTAAGGATGGTGGGGAAGAATAGGTCGACCCTCAAACCCATAGGCCCTCCCCTCCTCATTTACAGGGTGCAAGCCAGAGGAGCCGCCATATATGGTAGTGAATTATGGGGTCACAAAGTCTTGGCTAGTCTGTCAAAAGAGGAGAACAGGTTTCTTAGGTGTCTAGTAGCCCTTCCTCCAAGTACACCCTTAGTGCCTCTAAGACTTGACCTAGGCATTAGACCCCTGGAAGAAGAATTGGCACTTCGCCCTGTGATCTATTGGCGTAGATTGTGGGCGGTGCCCGAATTGATTCATTACAGACAGGGCTTGCAGGAAGTCCTTAGTTTTCCAAACTCGGGGAACATTGCCTGGCTTAAATTTGTAAGGAACAGTCTGGTGGGCTTAGGCCTTGATGCACTTTGAAACGACCCCCTGGATGCTTGCCCCAGGCTCCCTAAAAAAGCTCTAACCAAATTGTATTATAATTCTAAGGCTCCCGCATTCTGACCTTCAAAATCTCCAGGGTCTTTAACGCACCAATTCCTTTACATTAAAAATACCTACAGCTTTGAATCAATCCTGGACAATGTTTACCCTGTAATAATTAGGAAGCTCTATTTGCAATGGAGGCACGGGTCTTTGCCAATTCGTGCACTTACTAGCCACTGGTCTGTGTCGACACCCAGTATTTGCCCGGCATGCAGAGTAAGCGATGAAACTGAGCTGCATATTATATTTTTTTGTCCGGGCTATACCGAGGCACGCAGAAAATGGATCATTCCCGTTTGTAGGAATTTGGATTTTACCAGGTGTCATGAAGCATTCAGAATTCTCAAGAGTGAAATGGCTGTCCACATTGTGTTTCCTGTGGCCAAATTTCTGGGGGCTTTATGGCATAAGCGAAAACGGTATTTGAAAATGCTAACATGATTAATCTTGCACTGTGTTAAATGGTACATGACTCTATGTAATTAGCAGACATCTAGCTGTCCTGGTGCATTAATGTTTCAATTCTTTTAACTACTACTTTTAATTACCTAATGTATGGTTTTAAACGTTTTTATACTCAATTTTATGTACCTTTTATGGAGATTTTCTCCGAAATAAAGTTCTTTTGACTTGACTTGTTACATTGCTAACATTTCATGGGTTTTATTTATGTATTGTTTGAAGTTCAGTGAAATGCTTGGTTGTTAACAACAGTTACAAGGACATATTTGTTTATATTTTTAGATGCCCCTGATGAAGGGAATTCATTCCCAAAATGCATTGGGTCTGTCACAACAAAATAATTCATGACATGGAACCCACCTTCTGCTTCTGAGCCTTTTTAAATACGAACGTTGAAACATGGATTGAATAAAATGAATTGAACAAAGGAAAGAAGGATGAAAATCAATGAAAAAAATGGAAAATGAAGTTTAAAACAGATTAATTTAATTCATTGGATTCAGGCAGTGATGAGGCTGTGCAGCTTGGTGGAACCTAGGATGGTTGGTTACACATCCCTGTGTGCCATGCCCACAAACAGCTGCCCTGGCATACATCAGTCACCCCTCTAGCTGGGTGCCCTATGCCAGTGGTGAGGGTACAGGAGCATGAGCCCTGTACCCCTAAAGTGTCCAAGTCCATTCCTGGGCACTGTAAGTGCAGTGCTGCCAAGAAGAGTATATGGTGCTGGGAGTTTGTCATTACGAACTCCACAGCACCATAATGGCTACCCTGACGACTGAGAAGTGTGTAATCAAACTTCTCAGCACATTAAACCCACACTGATGCCAGTGTGGCATTTAATGTAAAATGCACGACAGAGGGCATCTTAGAGATGCCTCCTGAAACTCGACCAACTTCCAGTGACCTGACTGAGTGGCTGCGCAGGCTGCCACCACCAGACATGTTTCTGAACCCCTAGGTCGAGAGCTGGCTGCTCTCGGGGGCCTGAAACAATGCACATCCTGGGACGAGGTGCCAAGCCTCCCCCCCCAGGATGGGCAGGGTTCACGAAGGAGAAGCTTCAAAGGCATGCCGCCTTTGTGAGCCTCTCCAGACCATTTGCTGCTTTCAGCAACTGGTCCCACTGGTTCTACCCCCTACTTTGGGCGGGAGAATCGGCGGGAAAAACAAGTGAGGAAGAGAGGTGAGCCCACCTCTGCCAACTCCACCCCTAAGGTGGGGGAGGCGATGTGAAGCACAACCTCGAGTCCCCGCCATCTTGAGGACGGGGGGACCCAGCCACCCAGGGACAGGCTCCTGCCCCTCTCCCACTGGAGAGTGGCAGAATAGGGGGTGTACCCACCCCAGGGAAGGGACCCATTGGTCCCTGCCCTTTACCTACCGGTAACGCCCCTACATTTTGTATTTAGGGGCACCCTGAACCTTCCTTCCTCAGATCCAGCAACCACAAGAAAAAGAAGAGAAGAAGAAGGACGAGAAGGCGTGCAGAGCTAACAAGAGGATGACGCCCACTGACTTGGCCCCAGCCCTACAAGCCTGTCTCCCCTCGAACCTGCTCCTGCAAAACCCCGGCGTGTCCAGCGGACAGCAACATCAAAGACCCCGGAGGACCTGCCTGCCTTCACTTTCCAAGCTGTTTCTCCCGTGAACACCGGACGTGTTTGAACTGCAGCTTCTGGTGCTAGCCAGGAACCGCGAATCCAGCCCACTCTGCACCCGCCAAATCCGGCCTGAGCTCGAGTGGACAAATACCACAAGGAGGTCCCCCTGGCGATCCTGACCCGAGATCCAGTGACCCCTGACCTGCCTCAAGCCTCCTGACGACGCCTGCAGCCTCAATCCAGAGGACCCCCCCCCACTGCGACCAGAGCGGGTAAGAAAATCCGACGTCCCAAGGCACCCCTGCACCAGACGCCCCACGGCCTTGTGTGCCCAACCCAGCGGTGCCTAACCAACCCTCAGCATCCCAACTTACCCCTCGAAGTGGTGGTCACTCCTGGAACATCCACGTCCCCGAGCCTGCAGTGTTTCTTTGTCCCGGAGAATCTCCATTGAAATCAACAGGGCTCCGACCTCAAAACAGTACCTTGCACCCTGCTGCCCTAGTGCTGCTGAGGGTGCCCCTTTGGTGCTAACTTGGTCCTCAACTTGCCCTGAATCTAACCCTAGGAGCTTTGCTCCCACAACCCCGTGGCCTGCTTGCCAGCAGCCACCAACCGGAGCCCCCCTATCCTCCATAGTATAACATTGGGCCTCAACACTCTGCACCTGGCAGCCCTAGTGCCACTGGGGGTGCAACAACAGTGCATCACTGACCCTGGGAGACCCCTGAGTCTAACCCCAAGACCCTAACTCCAAAGACAGATTACCTACCTGGAAACCGATAATCTCTTTTTCCTCATAGAATAACTTTGACACTTTTTCTCTCGAAAAAGTTTCTAAGTGTCGACTTTTGAAAACTGAGAATATTCCTTAAAAATCACCTGATTAACTAAAACGCATATTCTCAACTGTTTTCAGGAGATGTCCAAGTGCTGAATCTAGGTATCCAGCACTGAGTAAGAAAAGTATTGTTAAAGTAACTTACCTGCTAAGTGAATTTCCTCCCATAGGATAACATTGGTGATTCTATGTGAAAAAGTTTGCAAGTCTTAAAATACAATAATATTCTTTAAAAATCGTACCTCTAACTAAAACAAATTTATTCAACTGTTTTCAGGAAATGTCCCAGTGCTTAATCTGGGATCCAACCCTGTGTTAGTAATTTAAAAAGTAATTAATTGCATTTTACTTAAAAAGTCCATTCAAGCGAATGTACTATACCTGCGAAGTGTTGCAAACTGCTTACTTAAACTGTAACCAAAATCGGTACAAGTTATACTGCAATTTTGAACTGTGTTCATACAAGTAATTTACTACTGTAAAGTATTTATATGCTTACCTGTACCAGGCTTGCTTGGTTCTAGAAATATAACAACAGTATATTTTTTTTTATACAAAAACAATTGGCCTAGAGTTCAGTTCTTGAGTGTGTGAATTCATTTGCTGACTGAGTGTGTACATCAAATGCTTAACACTGTCCTCTGATACTGCCTTACTGCTCGACCAAGGTACCACTTTAGAGAGTAAGGTTCTATCTAACTTTAATCTCTACCAAACCTCTGGAGACCCTTGGACTCTATACACACTATACGTCACTTTGGTGCAGTATATATAGAGCCAGTTTCTTACAGGGGTTGGATCCAATAAGGCGTAATAAGTGGGGAGGTATCAATGTCACAACACAAAATCATATCAAGTACCCCACAAGGCCAATGATGAAAATTAGTTAAAGAAGCACATCATACACATCGATCGAGAGTGCTTGGGAATTTATCTCGGCAATAAATTCTCAAGCACTCTAGATTGATGTGTATGTTGTGCTTCTTTAGCTGTTTTTTCATCATTGGCCTTGTGGGGGTACTTGATATGATTTTGTGTTCTAAGTAGGATATGGCATTAGAGTCGGAGCTTTCGACTGTGGAACTGGGGAACCAGGTTTGAATTATTGGCGTCGGCCATAGCTGCCAACATTTGGAAAGAACTTCCAGGGACACTGCAGCACAGCTATCAATTACATACTTAAACATATACCATACTCACATAATTTTCATAATTTAACTCTGCCTACTTAAAATACTGGCATTAATTATCACTTGCATTATAAAATAAGCGATGTGCTATTAATGTTCATTCATACATACAGTCAAGGCTGATGGCAACACCTTCCCAACTGCACAAAACTATCAATCTCAAACAGCACAGTGACAGACATTACTTATTCACTCTCTCAGGACCAGCAGATGGCGTCCAGTGCAACAATCTTTTTTGTTGCCCATGAACTTGTTCTCCACAGCTTCCCTCACAACCACTGGCCAACAGTGCCCCTCATCTCTCCATAGTCCCTCTGTCACAAATATTTAATTTGTACGGTCTCCAATCCTGAGAGAGAGAAGGGCTTATGAAAGAACTGAGCTCAGCCGGCTTTATTACCGGAATCATGTACTGTCATTGTAGGGGGCTCCGCCTCACATGGAGCTCTCTGTTCCCTCCAGAGGCCCAGCTGCCTCCATCAGTGATGCCACGGTTCCGAAAAAGACCACTCTGCTCTAGCCTTTTCACCAGCTCCTTATTACAGCTCTCCTTTGACAGCACCACCGGCTGTGAGCCTGCCGCAGTCAGTGTGAGGCAGCCACTCTCCTCTCCTTGCTCTGTTCTTGCTCTCACACACCCACCAGCCACCACTAGAGAACTGCAGGGGATTGAGATGAGAATTTCAAACTTAAGGTCAAAGTAGCTGAGTTGGAAAAGATCTCTCGTTCAGCTGCATTAAGAGAATTTTTCCAACTCTGCTACTTTGGCCTAAAGTTTGAAATTCCCATCGCAATCCCCTGCAATTCTCTCCGAAGTGCAATTGCCGGGACTGTACCATGATAGTGAATTTCCCAGGACAGTCTCCAACTTGGTGGGACTTTCCCGGCAAAAACAGGACAGTTGGCAGCTATGGCGTCGGTTCAACATCCTGTGATTCTGGGCATGTCACTTAGGGGCATATTTACAAGGGGATATCGCCACCAAAATATCACTTTTAGTGGTGCTCTAGTGTCGATATCCCCTTCTACTTATTTACAAGGCTTTGTTAAGCCACTTAACATGGCTTAACGCCACCTTATAAATATGGCCCCTTTTTACGCTTTACTTAGCGTGAAAGGGGCTTGCAGTGGGCATTCCACCGTAACACCCATTGATTTTAGACACTGCCCCATATTTACAAGGATGGGGAAGCGCCAAAAACTAAGACCAGGTAAAACTGGTCTTAGGATGGAGATATGAGGAGAAATTATTCATTTCTCCTCGTATTTCGCTGTTTCTGTGTGCTGCACACATGGAAACAGCAAATTGCCTTTCAAGATTGTTTATGTGCAGGAAGGTGTTCCTTCCAACACATAAACAATCGCCCCGGCAGCACAGACATCCCTGCAGCTTTTTCAGCGCCAGAGCTAGTGAAAACATAGGGGTGCACCGTATTTTTGAAAATATGGTGCATCCCTGTGTTTAAATAATGTGGCGCTTTGACATTTAACTGCAAATATCCTCCATAATTTCCCCTTGTCTAATAATAATGCATGTGACCTTGTGCAATGTAACTGGTGCTCGTGTAAAATGCTCCAAAACTTTCGGGTCGAGATTAATGTTTTAAAAAATGAACCTATAGGTATAAAAAAAAACGTTAACATGAGGAAAGACAAATACATACGCATTTACTATCTGATTTATACAAAGTGAAACCAGAAAAACCTGTATAAATTGCAGCTTCTCCACATGAATTGTAGGACATTAAGCAACTGTTTAATTTCACCAAAACACTTTTTAGGTCTCGTCTGAGCTAGAGCATGCGCTGCTCAGCGAGACATTTAGTGTGTGGGCTTTTAAAAGTCCGACAACACGCTTTTGGCTGGCATAGAGAGTGCAGTTACGCGCACAATGACGAGCAGAAGCGCCATCTTGGCTTTCTTCTCTCGTCATGGTGCTCGCACATCGCACACCACTCGCCAGCCTGCTTTTGCCGTCGCGCGCTCACCTCAATTAACTTTTGCGCATGTCTTGGCCCCCCACTCTGCATCCTTCCTCCCAATCTCTTGCTCCCTCCTTCCTCTCACCTCACTGTACCCTTTCTCTCCCCAGCCCCTCCTCTCTGCCCACACTCCTCTCGGCTCTACTTCCTATGCTCGCAGGGTGCCGAGGCTTCCATCTCTCCCTTTCCACCCCCCACTTCCCCCATGGTGTGCGCACACCACTCACCAGCCTGCTTTTGTCGTTTGCCGTACATCAGCTGTAACAAATTCTTCTGTGAGAAACACCTCATGACGCAGCAGAAAAAGGCCGTTGGTTCGCTTTTATCGTTCACTTGGAAGAGTTCGAAACAAATGAATTCAGAAGATCTGGTCTGTAGCTTTTTGATTCGATTCCATAATTACCGTTTGTCTGTCCTCCGACAAAAAATTACGATTTTCGCCTGTCTCTGTGGCACACTGCAAGATTTTAAGCTCGCAGGAGACTTTGTATCTCTTAAAACCAATAAGGATTATTCACATATTGACATAAGCATTCATTTGCTAATTTCCTAGCCATTAAACTGCATGGGGCCTGGCACTCTCCTCTCCCCACCCTTCTGAAAGTCATGAATGGGGCTCATAAAACCACTGGTCCTGTGCGTTTTCCTCCCTATCTGTTTCTCGTAAAAAAAGAAAAGGTCAGTGTTTGATCGCCTTAAGGGGAAGAATTAGTTAAATGGACCAATATTCCAGCCGTGGCGCTAAACCGGGCCCTTTCAGAAACCCCCTTATGCACCTGCGGGGTCATTTGCACATACATACATAAATTAACAATGAATAAATAATTTAATCCAGGCCGCAGCAATACCACCTTGCGGATTTGACCCTTTGCTTCTGCCAGTGGTTTAGTCCATTCCTAGTTCTTTTTGATAAAGTCCTCAGATACTTGCTTACTGTCTGGCTAATTTTCGTATTGTATTCGCTTGATTAGTTCTGTATGACCCGGGGTCACGATTAAAATCCACACAGCTGATGGGGACTCCAAAAGGGCCTTACTTTTTCTTTTTGTTAAAAAAAAGGGGGTGGAAAACGCCTGCCATTTCTTCGGACAAAAGCTTGTAAAGGTTTTTAACTATTAGCCTCCTGAAAAGGCTACTTCGCTCAATCAAGCGCAAGAAAAACTCATTACGGTGGTTGCCCTTCTTTCTTCTTCTTTGTTGTGAGCATCTTTGGTTTGCTTGGTTAAGTTTGTCAAGTGCTGGGAGAATTTGGTCCATGTGCCCTTGACCCCGCAGTGTACTGTCGCTGTCTCACTAATGCGCGGGGTAGGAGGGGAGGTTCTAAACTATTCACCACCCTCGCTACCCTCCACTACACCTCTAAGTTGATCTTGGTTTTTGGAAGAAGTCTATTAGCCGACGGCTAGTGTCAAGGCCTGATCGCTGCCAGGCTAGAACAAACTGCAGGTGAACAGAAACGAACAAGCCCCCATGTTCCGATGACTTATCAAACATGTTGGTTACCTTTTAGCTGGGAAGAGTGGACGAATCGTAGAATGCTAAGACGTACCTCGTAGGCACTTGTTATTTTGAGACCTTTTCAAATGCCAGTGCAGACTAACATCTATTTTCTGAAAACTTCCATCCAACCACCTTATAGGAGAATTATGTGTTTTTAATGCTTGTACTGTGCCTCGGAACCATTATTAGATCATAAAACGAGACAGTCCTTGATTATTCACGTTCTTGGTTTGTACTAAAATTCTATTAATTAAATAAATGCATCACAAAGCTTACATTAAGGACATACAGTTCTGCCGGGGACCGCCGGCCTCACGCTGGACCCCATCTTCTTCGCAAGCTCCTACGTCTTCTTCAACCACACCACCGAACCCCACTGGACTGACCACCGCTGCATCCACTTCACCTTTTCGGAAACCCACCACCCACCACACACCACCGCACCCAGCAGATGCCTCGCCGCCGCTGGAGCAAAGTCACCGAAGACCAGCTAACCACCACCCTCGCCCGAAGCCCACCCGCAGACCCGACCGACCCCCGCAACCTCAGACAGTGGATCGACGACTGCGCCAACACCCTTGCCCCGCAAGAAACCCTCCAACAGCCACACCAGAAAGAAAGCGAGCTGGTTCTCCAAAGAGCTCCAGGTCTCCAAGCAAACCTGCCGTAAGCTAGAGAAGAACTGGATCCGTGAACGAACACCAGAAAGCTACGCAGCCCACAAGAACGCCACCCGCAGACACCACCACCTCATCAGATCTGCCAAGAGGACCTCCTTCAAAGACCGCCTAGACAACAACGCACACAACAGCAAAGAGCTCTTCAACATCGTGAAGGAATTCTCCAACACCAACGACATCCCACCCTCGCAAGACCTGTGCGACTCGCTAACCACCTTCTTCCACCGCAAGATCACAGACATCCACGACAACTTCAACACCACGACCGCCCCAGCAACCACCGAGACCCCCACCCTCACAACCACCACCTGCACCAACCGCCTGATCTCCTGGACCAACATCAACGACTATGACACCATCAAGATCATGAACTCCGTCCACTCCGGATCCCCTTCAGACCCATGCCCACACCACATCTTCAACAAAGCCAGCACCACCATAGCACCCCATCTCCGGAAAGCCATCAACATCTCCTTCGAGACAGCAGCCTTCCCGGAGAGCTGAAAGCACGCCGAGATCAACGCCTTACTCAAAAAACCCAAGGTGGACCCCAAGGACCTAAAGAACTTCCGACCCATCTCCCTGCTCCCGTTCCCGGCAAAAGTCATCGAGAAGGCCGTCAAGGAACAACTGACCAGATTCCTTGACGAGAACAGCAACCTGGACCCGTCGCAGTCCGGGTTCCGCAGCAACCACAGCACCGAAACTGCCCTCATCGCCGCCACCGACGACATCAGGACCCTGCTAGACAACGGAGAAACCGCGGCCCTCATCCTCCTGGACTTGTCAGCCGCCTTTGACATGGTCTGCCTCCGCACACTACGAACACGCCTCCATGACGCCGGGATCCAAGAGAAGGCCCTGGACTGGACCACCTCCTTCCTCTCCGGTAGAACACAGAGCGTCCGCCTCCCCCCATTCTGCTCCGAAGCCACAGAGATCATCTGCGGCGTACCCCAGGGCTCATCCCAACGCTGTTCAACATCTACATGGCACCGCTCGCCCACGTCGCCCGACTGCACTACCTCAACATCATCTCTTACGCCGATGACACCCAGCTGATCCTCTCCCTCACCAAAGACCCCCACACCGCCAAAACCAACCTCCATGAGGGAATGAAGGCCGCCGCCGACTGGAGGAGAAACAGCCGACTGAAGCTGAACTCGGAAAAGACGGAGGTCCTCATCCTCGGATCCACCCCCTCAGCCTGGGACAACTCCTGGTGGCCGACCGCACTAGGAACAGCTCCAACGCCCACCGACCACGCACGCAACCTAGGGGTCATCCTCGACTCCACCCTCTCCATGACGAAGCAGGTCAACGCCGTCTCTTCTTCCTGCTTCAACACCCTCCGCATGCTCCGCAGGATCTACAAGTGGATCCCCACCGAAACGAGAAGGACGGTCACCCAGGCCCTCGTCAGCAGCAGACTGGACTACGGAAACGCCCTCTACGCAGGAGCCTCGGCCAAACTCCTGAAATGGCTCCAACGTATCCAGAACGCCTGATCCCCGACATCCCTCTCCCCAGCCACATCACACCCCACCTGAGAGACCTGCACTGGCTCCCCGTCAACAAGAGGATAACCTTCAAGCTCCTCATCCACGCACACAAAGCACTCCACAGCACCGGACCAGCGTACCTCAACAGCCGACTCAGCTTCTACACCCCCACCCGCCAGCTCCACTCTGCCGACCACGCCCTCGCCACTGTTCCCCGCATCCTAAGAGTGACCACCGGCGGCAGATCATTCTCCCACCTCGCCGCCATAACATGGAACACCCTCCCCATTCGCCTACGGCAGACCCAAGACCTACTGACCTTCAGAAGACTCCTCAAAACCTGGCTCTTCGAACAGTAGCAGCATTCCCCCACCCCTTAGCGCCTTGAGACCCTCACGGGTAAGTAGTGCGCTCTACAAATGCCTGATTGATTGATTGCGTGCACACCTACGTGTTTCTGTATGAGCCCTTAAGTGTATTTACAAAACATTAAGGGGCAGATTTATGTTAACTGGCGCATCCCTGCATATCAGCAGGGATGCGCCAATTATTATGCGCCACAGCTGCGCCACCATGGATGCGCCGCATTTACAATGCGGCGCACCATGGGGCAAAAACGGCACAGATGCGTGACGCATCTGTGCCGTAAAAGTGGCGCATTGCTGGAGTTGCGTCGCAAGCGCGACGCAGCTCCAGCAATGTTCTGGGGGGCCCTATCTGTACAATGCTGCGTCAATCCTTACTCCTGCTTCAAGCAGGCGCAGGGTTTTGACGCAGCATGGGCCTAAAAGTGACTGAGTGAAATCTTGTAGATTTCACTCAGCCACTTTTAGGAGGCGTTCCTGCGCCGGAACGCCCCCACCTGCCCTGGAACGCCTACATGTGGCGCAGGGCTTTACAACGTGACGCATCTCCCAGATGCGTCACGTTGTAAATACCCCGCACCATGGCGCAGGATTTGCGCCGCTGCTGCGTCACAAAAGTGACGCAACGGCAGCGCAAAAGTGGCGCAAGTGCAACATAAATCTGCCCCATAGAGTCAATGCAATCACTGAGCTTTGAGAATCTACACAAACAAACATTGGCATTGCCAATAGGTCTCGCCTTTGGGACCTTATAAGTGTTTAGTTATCCAGCACAATATCCTTGGTACAACAACATAAACTGTTGCATGGCTAAACACTTATAAGGTCCGAAAGGCGAGACCTATTGGCTATGCCAATGCTTGTTTCCTTCATTGTCGCGCACGGAAGCACTTTCAAATATGTGAGTTCAGAATAAGTACTTCTCAGTGCAGTGCCATAATGTGCCTTATTAATGTCAACGTTTCCACGTTAAAGAAATACACTTTTTTGAACTTTGCAGAGACTTTCTCATAATTTACAGTATGTGTGTTGCATGATTTACAGAGCAAATATGTTCAGAGCTGGGTTGTGCACGGGCTATAAGATGAGAGCCAGACAACTGGCTGCCTCTCCCTGTTCGTTTGTTTTCTCACTCACCTCTAAAAATATGAACACCCAGGGCTGTAAGTGGCATGCAAAAACTAGGGGGGTCTCTCAAAGGGGCGTGGTCGATTTAATTAAGGGCGTGACTTAAAAACACGTCTACTAAAAATCTGTGCTTAGCATGTTGCGCCGCCCGACGGGTGATTTTTCTTCACCTTGAGGGTGAGGGTAATAAGGGCGAGCCCGACAGGGACCCGTCTCCACACCTGCTTTTTAGAGCTGCCGGAGCTGAGCATCGACAGGACCACTGAAAGCCCTGAGACCACCAATGTTTTTCACTCAATAACCTGTTCTACCCAACTCTAAAAATAAAACCATCAATGTGTGTTCACTGAATAACCTGTACTAATTCTAAAGCACCCTCTAGCTGACGTCACCGTCCCTTCCCTTTAGAGTGGAATGTAAAGCGCGCCACAGCCGAGCACGGACGCGAGTAATGAAAAACGCGATTACTATGGGAAAGTTGCCCTACATCTACATGACAACATTCAACCCCGCGTTGGGGCTAGTAAGTGAATGCATTGCAAATACACTGAAGACGCGTATAAAGATACTGTAGGAATTCATATCAGTGCACGTGGGGTATTGCGAAAGCGCCAGTGAGCTCCGCCTTTTTCGTTCACATACCACATTGATCCCGCGCTTCTCAAGCAACACTTGTAAACTTGCATGTGAAGTTTCCATCAGGGTCATACTGGCAAACATTTCTGCTCTGCTGCCACCTGGCGGCCTGCTGGTGGAATGGCAGACTGTGAACTTCACCCAGACGACTCTGTGGCCGACTCCTCTCTGGAGATCTTCTTCTAATGCTCTTCTTGTTCTGCCTTCTGAAAGAGACGGGAGCAGAAGAAGCTTGGCTGGTGGGTAAGATATGGCAGCTTTTCAGTGTTCCTCTAATAAATCTACCTATTGACTGCATTGTTACAGAATGGCCAGATATAATGTAATTAAAGGGCATCCTTAAAGCATGTGAACTAAAATCCCGAGATTTCTGCAGCTGATATCCGGCTCGGTGTTTGGTGCTTGTCCAAGTCTTAAAGTGGGACGGGTCCTGTCGGGTCTCAGCACCGGCAGTTCTAAAAAGCAGGGGCTGCGACGAGTCCCTATTGGCTCTCCATTTTAGCCCTCACTCTCAGGATGAGAAAATCTTAAATCTGCAGCAGTGCGAGCCTTCACTGCCTTTGATATGACTTCTAAGAGACTCCTTATAGTTCTTTCACAGTCTCATAATTTTAGAACTGAAGCATTTTCAATATTACTACAACGAAACCATAGTTGTTGCTTATTTATCTTATGCCACTAACGACCATTGGCAAAAGCCATTTTTTTTAAGGAGTTTTATATAGCGCGAACTTGACCTGAAGGTATCAGAGCGCTTTACACAAGCACCAGTTGCGTTACATGAGAACACATTCATTTTTGTTAAGCATGGGGAGATTAAGTGATTTGCCCAGAATCACAGGATGCTGCGTGTCCTTGCCGAGACTCAAACCCGTTTCCCCAGATTTGAGGTTGACCGCCCTAGCCGTTAGGCCAACTCCTCTCCCCAATAGTCTTGCTTTTTGTAGGTGTAATGCTTCTAGTTGTATTATATATCTGGATGCAATGGCAGAAGCAGCAAAAATACCAGTCGACCAGCACACTATGCTAAGCACAGAATTTCTGTCAGACAGTTTTCAAGCCACACCCCTAATTAAATCGGCCACGCCCCTTTGAGACACCCCCAGTTTTTTCATCCAGTTATTAAAGTCCTGTGCTTCTCTATACTTTTTCTATTAGGGGATCTAGATATTTCACACAATAACAAATATGTACCTAAAATAGGCCAGACTTATTGGTTTTGCCAATGCTTGTTAACAGTATCAGACAAATGAGTAACAATAATTTTGTTGTGAATAGTTATAATTGAAAATGTTATAATATTGAAAGCCTAAGACTGTGAATGAAATGTTACAGTATTTGTGAAAAAGGTAGTGGTCTGTAAAATGTCGCAATCACTTCAGTTCCACTTTCACACTGTTTTATGTAGCCTTTATATGAGATTAAATTATTTTATTCCTAAATATTTCTGAAATATCCCATCTGCATATTTCATCCTGTATCTCATTCCTCTACTGCACCCGCTTTTCAGTCCCTCCCTCATGCACTTCCTTGTGTCTCCCTCACCATCTCCCACAAACATAACACACACGCACTTCCCTGTGAATTCCGCATTTTCATTTTCTTATTATTTTGACAGATGTGTCCTCTTACACACACTTTGCCTAGAATCACAACTGCTATCAAGACCCTTGCTTTGTATGATCTGTAGAGAGGCCAAGGACTGAATGAGCATGTATACTGTACAAACAAAAATAATTCCGCCTTCCCCGTCGAATTTCAGAATTGCTCATGGGTCTACAATATTTTATTATCAACCATCAAACAGTGCTTATATTGACCTGTATGCAAAAGGACAATTTCCCTGCCTTTGTCACAAGGTTTTACTGTGACCTGCTTATCCTGTTGAATTTTATTTAAGGACAAAGTTCCTTCATAATGAAGACTTTGTACAGGTTTTGGAATATACCTGATATCGTACTGTATTTTAGTTCAAATTGATTTTTCAAAGATTTTCACTTCCGGCCCAAATTTATCAATGCTGGGAATACATTTAGATGGCAGTCTAAGACCTGGTCCATTGTTCCCCACGGTAATATCCTTGCCCCAAAAACTTTTTTAAATCTTATCCTGTGAAAAAAAGCATGATGATCCTGAACCAGTCCAAGTCTATGCCCTCGTGTACTAGGTACAAATGTTAGTCTCTTAGAAGGTCGCCTCTCTATAGTGCTGTCCAGCTCTTTGGTGAAGAGGGTGAATATAGGAACATTGTCTGCCTCCAGTCCTCTCTATGTTTGTAAGTAATCGTGAGATGCGACCATATTCTGGTTTCTGCCTCTTGTTTGCCTCAGAAATTGTCCCCCAAAAGGTCCGGGATTTTAGAAAGGGTTGTTGAGATTCAGATCTCCACAGTGTACACGTCTCGCGCCATACTGATCACACTGGTTGGATCCCCCCCTCTTTCTGATGTATCCAAAAACGTGGTCACTTTCCAATTGCTCCAACTTTGATTTCCTGATTCCCTATTTCTTCTTTCATCTAAAAGAATGGCTTATCTATTGTCTTGGGTGTTGTGCTGCCCTCCCCAAAGCCCCCTTTGCACTTCTTTAAATGATGAGCCTCTGTAGTGTGCCCTGCGGAGGGTGTAGTGGCATACAACAAACGCGTGGTGGAGCTGATTAGGAGTAGAATTGTTAGAAGATTAATGAGGGGGATAATATTCAAGACATTAAGAAGATGATCACAAGTAAATGTGATGAAATATAATTATGTAAACAATGAAGGACTTCAATCTTTTAACAATGAGTTACTGAGAGTATATTAGATCTGTTAGTGCTAGGCCCAGGGACTCTTTTGGGTTTTTTAGCTGGGTGCTGTACATTGTATAAATGTAGAATGAATGAGCAAGAGAGAGCTGAGTGAGGTTTTGAATTATTTGTGGGTATGTGGGACAAGGTTGTGAAGTTGGGAAGGTGCGATGGGCTTATAATTTGAACTGGATAGGATATTGATGTATTAGTGTCAAACAATGAACTTAAATATGTAGTAATAGTCACATTTTTGTATAAATACATAAAAAGTCGTGTTCTTGCATATAAGTTGGGTTCTGCATTGAATTGTTTGATGTCTGTTAATAAAACACCGCAGACCAATTCTGAAATTCGATGGGGAAGGCGGAATTCTTTTTGGTTGTATAGGGTACTGCCCCTCTGGTCCGCACCCCATATTCATTATCAGGGGTCCTTTTCTTCCTCTCCTGGGTGAGCATGACTTCTGAACCCCTTTCGGCCCCCCGACAGGCCCCGTGAGACACGTGTGTGCCTTCAGACCAACATCCCAGAGCTCTAACATGACCGGACACTTTTCTGTGTCACTTAGGCTGGGCGTATAGTCATGGCAGGAAAACGTCCCACTGTTTTTGTGAAATTCACAACAACTCTGTTACCATTTCCAGAAAACTCTCGGCTTTTAGAAAAATATAACGGTCAGATCGTCATTAATTGAAGGCACTATAATATCAGAAACATATTCAAATAAATCAGCGTTATTAACACCCATGGCCTGACACCCACAGACACCTACAGGCATCCTGGGTCACAGTTTGCGCTGTTAAAGAGAAATGTGCTGCGTGGAAAGAAACAGCAGACAGCCTGGAAAAAGCAAATATTCTTAGGAACGTAGATTAAGTTAAACATGTAAATTGTAACCAGGAGCCACGTCGCTGACGTGTTGTCGCAACCGCTGGTACAGCCAATGTCTTCCCCTGTAAGGTTAGGAACAGAATATAGGGTACAAATGGCCGTGCTTCATCAGCTTGTAACTACTGCCGGGTCTCGGACCCAGAGGGACCCGCCCCACTTAAAGCCGGGGCGTGTCATGTATTGTATATTGATTCCATTTAAGATTGTGCTTCTAATACAATTGTGAGGCGCCAAAACACATGATCGGACGGGTAGCAGGCTACACAGTGGAGGGGTGCTCGGGTGGAAGAGTGTAGTAACTGCCCACGCGGGGAAAGGAAGTATGAGTGAGAAATGAAGCATGAGTGGGGCATGGAAACGGAAGTATGAGTGAGAAACGGAAGTATGAGTGAGAAATGGAAGCTTGAGTGGGAAATTGAAGTATGAGTGAGAAATAGAAGCATGAGTGGGGCATGGAAATGGAAGTATGAGAGAGAAATGGAAGCATGAGTGAGAAATGGAAGCATGAGTGGGGGCATGGAAACGGAAGTATGAGTGAGAAACGGAAGCATGAGTGAGAAATGGAAGCATGAGTGAGAAATGGAAGCATGAGTGGGGCATGGAAACGGAAATATGAGTGAGAAACGGAAGCATGAGTGAGAAATGGAAGCATGAGTGAGAAATGGAAGCATGAGTGGGGCATGGAAACGGAAGTATGAGTGAGAAATGGAAGCATGAGTGGGGCATGGAAACGGAAGTATGAGTGAGAAACGGAAGTATGAGTGAGAAATGGAAGTATGAGTGAGAAATGGAAGCTTGAGTGGGAAATTGAAGTATGAGTGAGAAATAGAAGCATGAGTGGGGCATGGAAATGGAAGTATGAGTGAGAAATGGAAGTATGAGTGAGAAATGGAAGCATGAGTGGGGCATGGAAACGGAAGTATGAGTGAGAAATGGAAGCAAGAGTGGGGCATGGAAACAGAAGTATGAGAGAAATGGAAGCATGAGTGGGGCATGGAAACGGAAGCATGAGTGGGGAACGGAAATGGAAGTATGACTGAGAAATGGAAGTATGAGTGGGGTATGAAATGAAAGCATGAGTGGGACATGGAAATGGTAGTATGAGTGAGAAATGGAAGCAGGAGTGGGGCATGGAAATGGAAGCATAAGTGGGGCATGGAAAAGGAAGTATGAGTGAGAAATGGAAGCATGAGTGGGGCATGGAAACGAAAGCATGAGTGGGGCATGGAAAAGGAAGTATGAGTGAGAAACGGAAGCACTTGCAGCGGTGGCTGCGGCTGAGCAAGTTCTCCTGGAGTTGCTGGGGGATCCTCATCCGGAGCAGGC
Source organism: Triturus cristatus (assembly GCF_964204655.1). Classification (NCBI taxonomy): domain Eukaryota; kingdom Metazoa; phylum Chordata; class Amphibia; order Caudata; family Salamandridae; genus Triturus; species Triturus cristatus. The sequence continues at coordinate 1,719,338,257 of NC_140590.1, forward strand.
AGCTGTGACACCAGAACTATGGGCTGCACGCCATCCCCCAGATGAAGGTGCAGGCGAAGGCGGAGGTGACATTGAAGCCTCGGGGGGGGGGGGTGGGGGGTCAAATCTCCGGTAAGGTGCAATAATTTTTCTAGTTTGGTCCCGACGTCTTGGGGAGGCTGCAATGATACCCTCAGTAACTGTATGGAGGTGAATGAAGGCGGTAATCCAAAAGGAATTGTTTCGCCCCCTAGAGTGGGCCGGTACACTGTAAGAGCTAGAGCTGCCTACCCACTGCAGAATTTAGAAGCCACCCATGCCTCTGTGACCCAAAAAAAAAAGACATCCATTGTCAATCTAACTAAGGCGAAGTTAAGGAGGTCCGGAGCTAGATTTGGGGAGAGCGAAGAGGAAGAGGAGGAGGAATTGAAACAGAGAGGGGTTTCTAAAACTAAAATTAGAGTAAAAAAGAAACCCGTATTTATTTCAAAAATCACCCCCTCGTTAAAAACTTATTATAGAGTCATGGCCACCACAGCGGAGCCTAGCCGAACCGGAGGGATTTTTTTCCAAAGTAAAATCAAAGCCTAAACAGAAACCCGCCGTAAATGATGGGAGCGCTTCCTCCCCTATGACCCCTTTCTCTCAATGCAAACAAAGGGGGGCTAAGCAAATTACCAAGCGACCCATCGGGCCTCCCACTGACTCTCCAGTGCCTAAGGCCACGCAACAAGGTGTAACCCTTTCAAACAGGTTTAATTCCTTGGGGTCACAGGATGAGGAAGTGCCTGCATCGGCCAAAGATCCCTCTAGAGACTTATCAATAGGAGTTCCTCCTGGGCGCATGGAAGCAGGAAGCATGGAAGCAGCAGATGGCTCTGAAGTGCGATCTTTGTCCGACATATTGATCGCCATGAAGAAGGACATGTTAAGTGGGTTTAAGGTATCAGAACTAAACCAAGCAGAGCTTGCTGGAAGGTTTTCTGTCTCCGAAGCCAACCAGGCAGCGATCAAGGCATCCTGTGAAGGTTTGTCTCAGAGGCTCGATGAGGTGGTGGTAAGGACGGGCCTTCTCGAAGCAGCAATACCTGGCATCAAAGAAGCCATAAGTGAGGCCACAAGGGAAGTAGGGAAGTTAACCTTGCAACAAAAGGCTCTGAAGGACGACATCGAAAGGCTGGAAAACCACTCACGAAAGAACAATTTAAGACTCCTTAATATCCCCGAGAATCTAGAAGGATCAGACTTAAAGGGGTTCGTTATTTCCATCTTTAAGGGGTCTGTTTTGAAGGATCAGTCTGACATCGATCTGATGTCGGAAATCCAAAGAATCCATCGAGATCCCTATAGAAAAAATCCGAAAAAACAGAAACCCCGGAAGATCTTGGTCAACTTTCTCTCCTATTCAGTAAAAGATCTAGGGCCAGATGTATCAAAGGGTTTTGCCCATTCTGTGTCTATGGGGAAATGTGTTGTTACATATGGCCCATAGTTCTATCACTTGGTCTTAAGGAGGACTCTGACTTTCTCCCCCAATGGCTCGGATCCATTTACCTTTCAGATTAGGTCTGACATCTCCCACATAACGGCTACAAGGCAGTGGGAAATGGGTAGCAGACTGGAGGAAATGAGGTCTCTGGGTGTAAAGGCACAATTAAAATTCCCGGCTCAGTTGCGTGCCATGCATAATAATCAGATGCACTTATTCCACACAGTTGAAGAAGTAGATCTCTTCATGGCTGGATTAAGGAGGGCAGAGCAGGCAAAGTGAGAAACGTCAAGTAAATCAGCGAGGGGCCTCTTTACAGGATAAACATATTTTTTGTTACACATCTTTCTTCCTATTCCCTCCCCCATTCTTTTTCCTTAGTATATTTCTTCTTTAGCTGAGCCCGAGGTGAGGGCGACCTAATGGGCTTACCCATCTTTAAGGGAGGGTTCCTCAAGGGGTTAGGGGCACTTATGGGGACATGGGAGGGCGGGGGAGCTTTGGGGGGGGGGGGGGTCACCAGGGGTGGGCAAGGATTAAATATAAAAATAAAAATAATAAAATCAAAACAACCTCATCTTACTTTTGGGATTTAATCATTGGAACGATATCAAGGTGGAAGGGCGATGTAAACGGATGGCGGATGTAATTACAGATCAGGCCGGTTTGGGCCTTCTCTCCTGGAACGTAAATGGGTGAAGATGTACTAGGAGGCAAAGGTTGATAATGAAATACCTGGAACTCGCAAAAGCTTGGGTTTGCCTCCTACAGGAAACTCACTTGACCACCGGGGAGTCGGATAAACTATTTTCAGGAGTACCCTGGATAAAAGCCTATGGTGTCTCGGACCAAAATATGAATAGTCGTGGGGTGGCTGTCCTGGTCAAACGGGGGTTAACCTGTTCGATTAAATCTATCAAGACTGACCAATCAGGGAGGTGGGTGATAGTGCAGTTGGACTTTGGGGGTACTGTCTTAACGTGCGCTTCATTCTATGGTCCAAACATCGACAACCCTTCTTATATTGTTAAGCTGCAATCCAAGCTCATGCTGGCGGCTCCCCCAATAATTGTTGGAGGAGATTTCAATGCCTTATTAGACCCTAATTTGGATAGGTCGAATCAGGCACGCTCCATCGCGACTCCTCTTGTTAGACGGGCAATGAAGAATCTGATTCATGACCTTGGCCTGGTCGATGTGTGGAGGTTTACGAAAGGGGATAGGGCTGGGTATACTTTTTACAGCAAGAGATTTCATCACTCCTCCAGGATTGATTACCTATTAGCTAGTAAGTCTTTACTCGAAAAGGGTTCTGATATATCTATTCTCCCTAGCCATCTCTCGGATCATTCTCCTGTTTTCTGTTCCATCAAAATATTATCAAAAAAACTCAATCGAGATGGACACTTAGTAGGGGAAGGTTAGACGATCCAGATTTAATTCAGGCAGTTAAAACATCATCCCTGGAGTTTTTTGATACCAACATAGGTTCAGCTGTCATTGAGGTCGTGTGGGACACCTTTAAGGCTACCCTGAGAGGCCGATTACACAGTCTCATATGCTTTAAAAATCGTACTGAAGGACGTGAATTAAAATTGGGCGAAGAAAGGATTGGATTGCTAGAAGCCGAGCTTCTAAGGCTTTCAAATTCCCTTGACGGACAAAGAAAGTTGCTGGCAGAACTCGAACTTGAACAGGCAAGACAAAGCTATAGAGGCATCTTAGAAGAGAAGTGTAAGAAGCAATGGGAAAAGAGTAAGATGGAGAACTATGAGTACGGGGAGAGGGCTGGGGCTCTTTTGGCGTGGAAGGCGAGATCTGACCGCTCGAAAAATGATATCGTCGAGCTGGTGATAAATAACCAAGGGGATAGATCTACAGATATAGGTGACATACAAAATACTATGCTTACCTTATTTGCGTTTCTTTATAGGGAGAATCTATTCCCCTCCAAACAACAAATCCGCGGGTGGTTGAGCTCAAAATCCCTCTCCACGTTAACTCAGGCCAATAAAGATTTCCTTGATTCTCCAATCACTCTGGAGGAGATAAGAACTCAAATAAAGATCTCCAAAAATGGTAAAGCCTCCGGTATTGACGCCCTCCCAAACGAAGTGTATAAATCCCTCTCTGAGGAAGTAATTCCAGTCTTGGGATCCCTGTTCCATTCAATCTACAGTCCAACAGGTCATGTCCCTGACTCGTGGAGGGAGGCAATCATTGTCCTGATCCTTAAGCCAGGGAAGGACCCAGTCAAAGCGGACTCTTACCGCCCAATCTCTCTGCTAAACGCAGATTATAAGATCTTTATGGGTATCTTGGCAGGGAGATTGGGCAAATTAGCCCCCGGGCTGGTCAATACCGACCAGAAAGGGTTCATCACTGGGAGGCACATTCAGGAACAAACCCAGCTACTTATTGGGAATATCGATCTGGCGATCTCTAGACTTGAACCCCTGGCAGTGGGCGCGTTGGACGCCGCCAAGGCCTTTGATAGGGTGGGCTGGGCCTACCTTTGGGAGGTGTTGGAGGAGATGGGATTTGGCCCCATTTTTATCCATACTCTGAGAGGGTGCTATCAGGACGCTTCAGCTAAGATCCTCATCAATGGCGTACTCTCTCCCAGTTTTAATATTCAAAGAGGCACCAGGCAGGGTTGCCCCATTTCTCCCTTACTGTTCGATCTGTACATTGAGCCTCTTGCCCAGGCTATAAGGCTAGATGAGACCATACCCCCGTTTAAGACTCAGCAATACCGCTCTAAAATCGCATTATATGCAGACGACATAATCATCTATACAGATAACCCCGAGATAACACTGCCAAAGATCGGGGCTCTGTTGGATGATTTTGGGTCAATTTCCGGGTATTTGGCTAACTCCACGAAGACGGAGGATATGTGCTGGAATATAGATCAGTGGAGTGGGGCCTCCAGCAATAAATTTAAATATCTTGGTATTATCATTGTGAAAGATCTCGAAAAAATTCCATCAATTAATGTTGAAAAAATAATAAAAGAAATTGATCAGTTGTTCGCAAGGTGGAGGAATCTCCCTCTGACCATCTTTGGGAGGGTGAATCTAGTAAAAATGACCATCCTCCCGAAATTAACGTACCTGTTCAACGCGGTTCCTCTAGGTTTTCCTAAACACTCTATCTCAAAGGCGCAAAGTAAAATTGGGAGTTTCATCTGGGGTGAGAAGGGTGTTAGGTTATCTTGGAAAAAACTGAGGCGCCACTTAGCTAAAGGGGGATTCGCCCTCCCAGATATTCGTTGCTATCTGGTCGCCTTTCAATTTAAGGCTATTAGGATGCTTTTAGGTGAACCAACTGCTTGTGCCTGGGGTAAGTTGCTGGGGGAGTCGGTCACCACTGAAGCCGGGGGGAGGGGGGGGGGGGTAAGGCAGGGTTTCTCTACAAGTTTGGTTCACCAAAATTCTTTAAACGAGTAAGGTTGAAGGTGATCAAAAATGCCTTGGAGGTCTGGTATTTCATCCGCTCCAGATGTGGGATAGGCTACTACTCCGATCAGGCACCAATCTGGGACTCCCCTGGGACCCCCCCCTGCCTCCAGGACAGTATGGCACTCCCAATTAAAAGAGCTGGGGTCGTGACTTGGTCTGAGTTGGGGGATGAAAATGGCATACTTCCTTGGGAGGTATTAAAAGCAAGAATAGGCCTGGGGTTTTCGAGATTTAAGTTCATCCAATTAAAATCTTGGTTCAAAACAGAGAAGGATAATCTAAGGGGTAATGGAGAGGTGGAAATGGTTCTTAAAAACACTCAACATTTGAAGAAGGAAATCTCCACTTGGTACAGGCTCCTGATTAATGCAGATGATGTAGGTATTCCACATCAGGTGTCAGCCTGGAATGACTCTCCCTTCGAAGCGGATATCGGGAATCTCTTGGAATCTTCCATGATTCTGCTTTATAAATACACAAATTCTGCCAGTTTGAAGAAAAATCATTTTTTCGTCACTAATCGAATCTACTATACTCCGGAGAAGATCTCGAAATTTGCCCCAAACCCCGAGCCGAGATGCCCCAGGTGTTTGCTCCCTAAAGCCAACGATATACATATCTTTTATGAATGTTTCAAATTAGGAACATATTGGGAAGGGGTGTGCAGATACTTACGTATGACCTTTGGAATTGATATTGTGTTGAATGGTTCTCTGATTTTTTTCGCTAACGATCAGGTGTCTACTGCCTATATGGATCAACCACATAGAGGGCTGTTATTATGTCTGATTTTGCTGGCCCGAAGGGAAATCTGTCTTAAATGGAAAGATCCCCTCCCCCCGAAAGTCGAAGATTGGTTAAAGTCTGCACTGGCTATGGCTCGGCTAGAAATCATGAGATCCAGACCTAGCCTCCCTACATTCTGGGCACCTTTTATACGTTTGGGTCAGGAACTGAGACTTTGTTGACTCCATTACGCAGATGTTAAGGGTCGATAAATATCATGGTCCTATGATTAACACCTAAATCCCGGACAATAAAAGGGGATTGGTTGGATGACCTAAACAAGCGCAGGCGGTCTGAGGGCACCCATCATCAACGTGGACCGGATATGTCCTGCTGGCAGTTTATAGGTGAGATGAGGACAAAAAAAAAAAAAAGAGAAACGGAAGCATGAGTGGGGCATGGTAAAGGATGTATGAGTGAGAAATGGAAGCATGGGTGGGGCATGGAAACGGAAGCATGAGTGGGGCATGGAAAAGGAAGTATGAGTGAGAAATGGAAGCATAAGTGGGGCATGGCAACGGAAGTATGAGTGAGAAATGGAAGTATGAGTGGGGCATGGAAAAGGAAGTATGAGTGAGAAATGGAAGTATGAGTGGGGCATGGAAAAGGAAGTATGAGTGAGAAATGGAAGTATGAGTGGGGCATGGAAAAGGAAGTATGAGTGAGAAATGGAAGCATGAGTGGGGCATGGAAACGGAAGTATGAATGAGAAATGGAAAAGGAAGTATGAGTGAGAAATGGAAGCATGAGTGGGGCATAGAAACGGAAGTATGAGTGAGAAATGGAAGCATGAGTGGGGCATGGAAACGGAAGTATGAGTGAGAAATGGAAGTATGAGTGGGGCATGGAAAAGGAAGTATGAGTGAGAAATGGAAGCATGAGTGGGGCATGGAAAAGGAAGTATGAGTGAGAAATGGAAGCATGAGTGGGGCATGGAAACGGAAGTATGAGTGAGAAATGGAAGCATGAGTGGGGCATGGAAACGGAAGTATGAGTGAGAAATGGAAAAGGAAGTATGAGTGAGAAATGGAAGCATGAGTGGGGCATGGAAACGGAAGTATGAGTGAGAAATGGAAGCATGAGTGGGGCATGGAAACAGAAGTATGAGTGAGAAATGGAAGTATGAGTGGGACATGGAAATGGTAGTATGAGTGGGACATGGAAATGGAAGTATGAGTGAGAAATGGAAGCATGAGTGGGGCATGGAAAGGGAAGCTTGAGTGAGAAATGGAAGTATGAGTGAGAAATGGAAGTATGAGTGGGGCATGGAAATGGAAGTATGAGTGAGAAATGGAAGCATGAGTGGGGCATGGAAACAGAAGCATGAGTGGGGCATGGAAAATTAAGTATGAGTGAGAAATGGAAGTATGAGTGAGAAATGGAAGCATGAGTGAGAAATGGAAGCATGAGTGGGGCATGGAAACGGAAGCATGAGTGAGAAATGGAAGCATGAGTGGGGCATGGAAACGGAAGCATGAGTGGGGCATGGAAAAGGAAGTATGAGTGAGAAATGGAAGTATGAGTGAGAAATGGAAGTATGAGTGAGAAATGGAAGCATGAGTGGGGCATGGAAACGGAAGTATGAGTGAGAAATGGAAGTATGAGTGAGAAATGGAAGTATGAGTGGGGTATGAAATGAAAGTGGGAGATGGAAATGGTAGTATGAGTGAGAAATGGAAGCATGAGTGGGGCATGGAAACGGAAGCTTGAGTGAGAAATGGAAGTATGAGTGAGAAATGAAAGTATGAGTGGGGCATGGAAATGGAAGTATGAGTGAGAAATGGAAGTATGAGTGAGAAATGGAAGTATGAGTGAGAAATGGAAGTATGAGTGAGAAATGGAAGCATGAGTGGGGCATGGAAACGGAAGCATGAGTGGGGCATGGAAAAGGAAGTATGAGTGAGAAATGGAAGTACGAGTGAGAAATGGAAGCATGAGTGGGGCATAGAAATGGAAGCATGAGTGGGGCATGGAAATAAAAGCATGAGTGGGGCATGGAAAAAGAAGTGTGAGTGGGACATGGAAATGGTAGTATGAGTGAGAAATGGAAGCATGAGTGGGGCATGGAAACAGAAGCATGAGTGAGAAATGGAATTATGAGTGAGAAATGGAAGTATGAGTGGGGCATGGAAATGAAAGCATGAGTGGGGCATGGAAAAGGAAGCGTGAGTGGGACATGGAAATGGTAGTATGAGTGGGACATGGAAATGAGAAATGGAAGCATGAGTGGGAAATTGAAGTATGAGTGGGACATGGAAATGGGAGTATGAGTGTGGCATTGAAATGGAAGTATGAGTGAGAAATGGAAGTATAAATGAGACATGGAAATGGAAGAATGAGTGGGGCATGGAAGTGGAAGTGGGAGTAGGACATGGAAATGAAAGCATGAGTGGGAAATTGAAGTATATGACATGGACATGGAAGTATGAGTGGGGCATGGAAATGTAAGTATGAGTGGGGCATGGACATGGAAGTATGATTGAAGCATGGAAATGGAAGCATGAGTGGGGCATGGAAATGGAAGTATATGCGGGGCATGGAAGTGGTAGTATGAGTGGGAAATGGAAGTATGAGTCGGGCATGGAAATGGAAGTATGAGTCATTTTGAGTCACCAGGGTGGTTCTACTGTTGTGACCATGGTGCAGCACCTTATCTCCAGTAAAAAACACAGTGATCGCGTGCAAAGAAGGAGCCATTTGCAGTATTTTTAAATAACACACGCAGAGCAATGAAGTAACGACCTACAGCAGGAAGGGTGCATTTCAGACGATAACGCACCACACTTACACAATAACGGAAAGATCTGCAACAATGGAGGGATCTTTCTGTATAAGTACATCTCTTCTCTACCAGTGAATAATGCCCTCTCGGGTTATCTGGAGAGAATAATATGTTGTCTATAAAAGGCCCAGGATTCATCAACGGAGAAGGGTTCAGTTGCTGCAGAATCTTACAGTATTATGGTCGAACCTTGATCGTGGCAGACGGCCCCGTTATTACCGCGGGTGAACCACTGACTGCCCCGGTACATGGATCCAGCAGTAAAGCCGGGCATGCATCCTTTATTCACTGGAGGGGAATCCCCTGCTATTGTAGGTGAGTCGTTTATTGCTGCAGATGTCGTTTTTATTCCAAAAGATCAGTTTCATACTAATGAAGTCCTTACTCCTTTAAATAAACCCGTGAATTCTCTATGATTTGAGATTGATCGTATATCGTTACAGATTCCATGTCTTTGATTCACGGACAAGGATTCTATCACTCGTCTCCTATCGTAGTCGGAAAGGTGAAATGCTGAGTCGGCCCTTCTCGAGTCCATGCCCTGTTATGCCGAGTTCTCTGTAGCAGGCGCATTATCCCAGTGAGCTGTTCTAGGCCGAGTCCATGTCCTGTTATACCGAGTTCTCCGTAGTAGGCACCTTATCCCAGTGAGCTGTTCTAGGCCGAGTTCATGACCTGTTATACCGAGTTCTCCGTAGCAGGCACCTTATCCCAGTGAGCTGTTCTAGGCCGAGTCCATGTCCTGTTATACCGAGTTCTCCGTAGCAAGCACCTTATCCCAGTGAGCTGTTCTAGGCCGAGTTCATGTCCTGTTATACCGAGTTCTCCGTAGCAGGCACCTTGTCCCAGTGAGCTGTTCTAGGCCGAGTCCATGTCATGTTATATCGAGTTCTCTGTAGCAGGCGCCTTATCCCACTGAGCTGTTCTGTCAGAGTTTGCTTCGGCAGAGAGCTCTGGGAGTGACACGGCACGCACGAGAGAACGAGAGCTGAGCGCATCCGCCCCCCCCCCCCCCGCTCTCTTACCTCAGCTTGTTGTGTTACTTGTCCCCATGACCCCTGGGAGTCTGAGCGCGGAGCACCGGATTGGTAAACATCGGTGATAGGTCAGTGCGTGACTGCTCAGGTGAGCACTGGCCCCGCCCCTTAGCCTTCCTGTGCCGGCGGGCGGGGCGGTTACCTGCTTAAGGTGGACTGGAGAGTGCCGTGCCCAGGGGCAGAGAGCGCCCAATGACAACTGGGTGGTGTATAGAGGCGCTGTTTGACTCCAAGCTTGTTTTTCGAACTTTACAGGGGTTGTTCGCCTTCAGGACTGTTTTAGTAAAATAAAAATAAAAAGATTTAGGGCATCTTTCCTACATATCCTACCAACTTCCACAACTGCGTGGAAGATAATATTGGGGGGGGGGGGGGTGAGACAAAGTACATTAAATAAACGTATGGGAATTGTGATGCTGTGCAAAATGTGGGCGGCTCAGTGAGTGCGGGGGGTGGTGGTGGTGGTGGTGGTGGGGGGGGGGGGGGGGGGGGCGGGGGTCAAAGAATTGGCTAAAAAAATCTAAATATTCTCTAACTTTTTTTCGGTCTTTTATCTTCAGTTAACCTCATGTAAAGTAACGCCCAGCTTAAATGAAATGTAAATGAAATGTAAATGAAAGTTATGTTAATCGGTGGGAAATGCACTGTCGTGTATTAGGAAACCTCTATCAGTTAATGCACGACACCAGAGATCTGAATCCTGGTTGGTGCAATGGAGAATAGTGACTTGTGTATGTATAGTGCTAGGTGGCCCCCGTCTGTGACAGAAAGCACTGTGAACACGTAAGTCGTTATTTTAGACTTGCATCACACAAAGTATATCTCAAAAGAGGAGAGAGGGACCCCAGAGACAGAGGAGTGGGGTACCAAATATGACCGTAGTCAAAAAACAGAGCCTCCTTGTCATTAATGTAAAGCAATCAATGTCTAACAATCAACGTACCTTTCACACTGCAATGGCGATAATGGACAGCACAGATGTGGTCACAATAATTGAGAGAAAAAATTGTTAAATCAAGATAATTTATTATCAATTTTATACATAGAAAAACTGTAAACACAGTATTATATATTGTCATATGGCTAGTTTAGGAAGCAATGACAGTATAAGCATATCAGTATACAATAAAAAACATCATCAAAGAAAACACAATATATCATAAAATGTAAGGTTAGGGACACCATAAAAAGGACAAAGATAGTCCTATTGACAGAGGAAAAACACCAAACCAACAGTTCATTAATTGTGACCCGAGTCAATGTTGCTTTCCAATGATTATGTCACAGAGAGTTATAGTCACAGATTTTGTGTGGTTTCCTCGTATTAGAGCATCGACGCGTTTCGGTGGGCTATTAGTTCTCGGCCAACACCTTCATCAGGAAAGATTAACATAAAGTCCCAATTGTAGTTACATTAAAATCAACCATCTTATTAGCATAGGAGGCTGTGTCCATACACGTATCACCGCTGAGTCCGTCTCCCTCAATCGGCGGTTAAAAGTGAGTCAATCACGATGAGTGTATGAGAACCTTAAATGTATCACCAACGAGTCTAAAAAGACTTCACGACACAGAAGATTTTTTAATTGGGTAATATCCTTATATCACTCACATAAGCGGTTTAGCACCTTATGCCGCTTTCTTCTATTTATTCCCTGCTGCACCATCCAACATTCATGAAAATTGTATTTTCATGCGCGGTAACAGCACTTTAAAAATTCCGCTCCCTGCTTCACCATCAAAAGTGGTTGAAATTTATATTAGGGCCAGGGTTTGGTGTACAATAATGGCACTCCGCTTGCCTATTACGGTGTATGGAAACAGCCTTCTGTGCCGATATAGCCGCTATATCGGCACAGAAGGCTGTTTCCATACACCGTAATAGGCAAGCGGAGTGCCATTATTGTGCACCAAACCCTGGCCCTAATATAAATTTCAACCACTTTTGATGGTGAAGCAGGGAGCGGAATTTTTAAAGTGCTGTTACCGCGCATGAAAATACAATTTTCATGAATGTTGGATGGTGCAGCAGGGAATAAATAGAAGAAAGCGGCATAAGGTGCTAAACCGCTTATGTGAGTGATATAAGGATATTACCCAATTAAAAAATCTTCTGTGTCGTGAAGTCTTTTTAGACTCGTTGGTGATACATTTAAGGTTCTCATACACTCATCGTGATTGACTCACTTTTAACCGCCGATTGAGGGAGACGGACTCAGCGGTGATACGTGTATGGACACAGCCTCCTATGCTAATAAGATGGTTGATTTTAATGTAACTACAATTGGGACTTTATGTTAATCTTTCCTGATGAAGGTGTTGGCCGAGAACTAATAGCCCACCGAAACGCGTCGATGCTCTAATACGAGGAAACCACACAAAATCTGTGACTATAACTCTCTGTGACATAATCATTGGAAAGCAACATTGACTCGGGTCACAATTAATGAACTGTTGGTTTGGTGTTTTTCCTCTGTCAAAGTATATGACAGGCTGCTACCAAATGTGCAAAAAAGGATTAAGATAAAAAAAGTGCTTCCAAAATATAGATTTTAGTAATAGCCAGACTGTGTACATAGTGCACATTTTTCTTGAACTGTGTTTTAAAAGCACACACTTCACAGGTCAGCTGGCAGCTCCCTAACAATACCGCTCAAGAAGAATACATGTGTCATCATAAAGCTTCAAGTGATTCCATCAATGAAAGCAAATAACCAGTTGCACACATTTACTTTTCTTTCATGCAGCGGGCACCCTGGCAAGAAGGCTAGTTTAGCTGTCTGCCCCTCCCTCGGTTTCACAGTACAGGAGACTCCCTTTGAGACACTTCAGCTGAAGCATTCCAACTCTCCAAATTAACCGTCTGGGGATTGCCGTCTTTTCACAAAAAGTGGGGGAGCTGTTTTTCTAAAATTGAAAAAGTATGGGCACTTCGTGCCCCTCAGATCCCCCCCCCACTCCGACCACTGATAATATGCATGCTTCTAGAGGTGGGCCAGCTGACAGACTGGCAGGGAGAGAGATGAACCAAGGGTCTGGCTCAGAGCTTGGATGCAAGCCTTCAAATGTGCCCTAAAATATTTGGTATGTAAATTACACCGCTTACATTACGTAAAATATTATACAGTCTCTTCAAAATAAAAAAAAGTTTATTTTTTTTAATGAGTGGAAGCTTTGACATTCATTCATCACATTATAGCACTGCACTGAGAAGGACTTATTAAACGTGATCATTTTTAAACCTGAACAATTTGTGAATTTAGAGGCAAGACAGTTGTCATGTTAATCTGGTATGTGCATCGGATTATTATAGAGTAGGGGTCTTCAAACTGGGGGGCCTTAACTGATCCCAGGGGGGGTGAAGGGGGACGCCAGGCTCTGGTTAAAAGAAGCATAATCTTGAAAGCAGTGCTGTGTTTCCAACTGAAAACAAATGAGCAGCAGTAAGCCACTCTGTAATGGGCCTTCACTGACATCCACTTCTCATTTATATCTGTCTGGGCGTGTGTGTCCAAAGGGAAGGAACTCCAAATATTCCTCAAACCTCCCCGCCCCCACATCAGATGATCACCCTGTGCATACTCTGACATCTCAGTAAGGCCTAGCTAACCAGAATAGTATGTTTGGCAATCATGTATTTCATTGCATTTTTAAAAGGTTTAACATAACTGTAATGTTCAAATACGTCTAGACATATTTAAGCATTGCAAATTTAATAGAATAGTTGCGGGGCTCGGCATTAAAAGTTGCAAGACAACTGTTCTAGAGTAACATTATAGTCTATTAAATCTAACACAATAGATTTTTGTACAACTGCTGTTTTGAACTCACATATTTGAAAGCGCTTTCACACACGACAATAAAAAAAGGAGTTTTACTGAATTAACAAATATGCCTAAATTCACACAATTTAAGCAAGGAAGCCACAGTTTATCCGAGGTTTCTGGTTTCACTTCATACAAATGGGCTCTAAATGATGCCTTTTTGCCTTTAGTTATGTTAAAGCTTTGTTTTGATCTCTTTGTCAAATTTCCTGCAGTTTTTATATAGTCAAACTCTATCCAGGAGTATTGGAGCGCTTTACATGAGCCCAAGTTACTTTACAAAAGGTCACATTCATTTTTATAGGTACTACGAGAGTTAAGTGATTTGCCCAGAATCACAGGATGTTGAGCCGACACCGAGACTCAAACTGCGTTTTCCAGTTCCAAGGATGCCGAGCCGACGCCAAGACTCAAAATGGGTTTCCGAGTTCCAAAGTCAGCTGCTCTGGCCCTAACACCACATCCTGGGAAGAGGGAGGGGGGCAGGCAGTAGCAACATGAAAGCTCGCTCGTTATCGGCTCGAGGTTCCAACAGGGCCTTGAGCTGAGCCAGACCCAGGATTCAGGCTCAAGCCTGGTTTGAGCTTTCAGTGGCTTCCTCACCTCTACATGCTTAAGAGCACTGTGTGTAATCTTCAGGTCACAGTCTTGTATCCGAGATAGTAACACAGTTTACCTGCATAGGTTAATATTACAGAGATCAGTTTTATACTCTATAGGTGACAAGTTTCCCATTCTGGTATCTCAACAGGTTATGTATCTGCTGCACATACGTGCATGCAGTTTGCAAGTCTTAAGTGCCAATAGCTGCAGTTTTAAGGTAACTCAGTCTAGAATTCTTCTATGCATAGGTATGTCCAGCAGGAAGATAGGGTGGAGATAGGAGTCTTGTTAGGGTAAACCCAATCTAAGGGCACAAAGCTTGGAGAGGGTGCCCCGCTTAACTACGGGTAACCTGTGTGGTTAAGGCAGTGGTGTAACACAAATCGATGGGGCCCAACTGCAGAATGTGATGAGGGACCCCGGCATCTCCCAGATCGCACAGTAATTCATTGGTTTTAGGCTTAATGGGGGCCTCCTGAAGGGGCCTGCTTGGGAAAGCAGCTTTCCCAAGCGTTTAACTATCTTATATTCCATGTCAATGCACACATTTCTGCAAGGCATGCAATGGCATGGCTTAGATGGTGAAGGAACCCCATCTGAAACAAGAAAACCCTGTCCCCCTGCACTGCGGGAGCTAGCAGGCCTCTATTACGCCCCTGTGTTAAGGAGCAATAGCACTTCAAGGAAACAAAGATCAGGAAAGGACAGTGGCGTCCCAATATTTCAGAAGGACCCCATATCTCACACCCTCCAAACTAAGGGGCAAATTTACAAGCCCCGCGTGCCACTTTTGCGTCACTTTTCCCATGTTAAAAGTGACGCAAAAGTGGCGCAAGGGGCTTGTAAATCTGCCCCTAAGTCTATTACACTACAGCAATGGATGAGTGGAGCTCTGCAATCCTCATCGTCGTCTGACAGGCTTCTTCCAAAATCCATCTTATGTACCACTTGCGAACTAGAAATCCAAAATGAATTGTAGCATGCCAACAGTAAAACACTGCACACACGTGCTTATCCCACCATGCAGGCTTCATGTACATACACATGATACCACCGTGCACCCCATGAATGAAGCAATAGACACTGGTGCAGGAGGCCAGCAGATCATTTTAGAAATTAGAGGCAAGTATGCAACTTTCCCTTCGTAGGAACAAGTACAAAGGCCTGCCATCCTAGGCAGCATACTGTAAGTGTGCTTGGTCTGGAGAAGCACAAACTCAGGATTTAAAACGTAACACAGTGGTTGGGATTGGCTTTACTAGCAATAATTTATTTCTACCCAAACACATCCTTTTTAGCTGCGAAAGAAAGAGGAAAAAACATAAGGATCTACACCTATGCCTTGCAGTTTGCATGCAGCTCTTCAATGCCAATTTTTAGCTCACTGTGGATATTAGAAGGATTGTAACTTATAGACTGCAAGTAACAAAAGGATCTCTGAGATAAAAGCAGTAACTCACTAAGGTATCTACATAAAATACAATTCTGTGATCTGCATGTTACAGATGCTTTGTAGCAGGCACATTAAGCCTCTGCACTGCTTTATGATGAGTCAAACTCAGATCTGTTCAGCAGGTACATTATTCACCAGAGTTATGTCGAAATCTTTTTACTGCCTAAAAATTGCTGGGCACCCAAGGAACTCTGCAGCAAGTGCTTTTAATCCTGTAAGATTTTTCAAAATGCAGCACTCCTGGAGCTCAGCACCCAGTGCAATGTCATGGGTGGCACTACCCTAAAGCCAGTGACGGAGCCTAGAATTGCCTGAGAATAACAATATTTTAAACAGACGTGAAACTTACAAATTACCTATTGTAGTTGCAGAGAGTAAATAAAATGATCCGGGTGAATCTCATTAGTTCCCGACCACAGACAACGTTAGCTGTCTATTATCCAGACCTATTGCTTCCAAAATACGTAGAGCTGGGCTTTGGATCAACTCCTTGCTCATGATTGGATGGGTTTATTCCATACTTCAGTTGTCTCTTGTTGTTTCCAGGTGGCTTTCCTCCTTATTCTTGTGTCTGTTCCATTCATGAGCATTGCTGTCTAACAGTGTGCTGATTGGTTGAATGTATCCTTCTACTGCTGATGTTACTTGCATTCATTGCTCCCACACCCCTCCCCCTCTAGCTCATCTGTTGCTTATCCGCTACCTCCCCATCCCACTTGTTTTTTTTCTTCAATATACCCCTCCTCCCAGCACTGCTTCTCTGTTGTTCCCCCATTTCTTCCCGCTTGTCACAATCTTCCCCTGTCTCTCCCACTTCTTCTTTTAATTTGTTTTGCTCCTGCCATACTACTGGCTGGCGTCTATCTTATACTGGGTTTTAATCCATTTAAGATGGCCGCCTGTAAGTGCACATGCAAACGGGGTTACCACAAATTAGTTGTGTGTCCCATTCACAATAATACAATTTTTATAATTGCATTCAAATATGTCCACTGTGGAGATGCGTGTTCATCCACTGCAGCCTACCTTTGAACTGGTTTGTTCAAATATTACAAGTACGATCAATGCTGGCTACCATGGATGGACTTTTATCGCAGCTATATCTGAATGCATTTGTAACATTTTTACAAACCCATTCAAAGATGGCTGTTATAGATCCATGCACCTCAACAACTGCAATCTTACACAAAAAGCATTGGGAAATCCAATAAGTTCCACTGTTAAGACCTGTTTTCTTTGACAATGCTTGTTCTAATGATTAACCATTTGCTGTTGTTTTTCTGTTTCTTGCTTTCTCACCGCATTAAGCCATTGAAGGGTTAATGGAGTTCAAATAGGAGACGAAAAGCCTCTTGCTGTGCCATTCTGTCCGATACAGAGTGCTAGTGGTAGGAGGGCTCGAAAACACCCTAAACTACACATCTCAAATGTATGTAATCGCAATATGTGCTAGCATACACAGTTTGAAAATGCGAGCTAGGATATAGGGGTGCAGTGGACAACAAGAACACCTCAGAGCATCCCTGGGTCTTGAGCTAAGTGGACCAGAGTCCTCCTCTTAAAATTGTGTTTGCAACTCTGTTCATCAGCATCCACCCTTAAATAGACTGCTAAAGATATATGAGCAATCAAATTAGTTGTTTAAAAAATGTTTATATCAAGACATTTTACACCAGATTTATATTTGATGAAGGTGTTCTCTTTTAAAAGTAATATTGAACATCTCCTAAGTTGTATGTGAGGAAACAAGGTGTAATGTATGCTGTGGTTGTGCGACCCCTTTAGGACAAGTAGGTTTAATTTGTGAACTCCTTAGGTAGCTGTGGCTCTGAGGAGCCAGGCTTATACTAAGGAACAAGTATAAAGCATTTAAACAGCACTGAAACAATTGCAGAAGAAATACAGAAGATACTCAAGAAATCCGACACTAATTTACACTTTTTACTTAACCACAAACAAGCATTGGCAAATCCAACGAATTTGACATTTAGAAACTTTTTTCAAGAAAAACTTGGGTAAGTATCAATGCGATTACTTAGTTACTTTGGCCAACCAATTCCATCAGGAAGCCAGTCAATGGGCTGCAAGGCCCTCGGAAACAGTTACCAAAAAATAAGATTCAGTATTCAGTCAGTTCCAGGCCTTCTATCCTCTTGCCACAGATTCCTATGAAAGTGATCCTGACATGAGGGATACAGTATGCTGACGATGCTCAAGGATGCTGTGGATGCAATGCAGTCGGCGGGCATCTTCCTGCAGCTACTCATTGGTCCACAGGCTTGGTGAGGCAGTCCTGGCCATGGAGGTCAATGTCCCTCAAAGTCCTCTCGAGCCTGGCAGAAGTCCAGTCCCACTGGGCTACCAGTTGGCTGGTTTTGCAGTCACAGTGGAATCTTCCCTTTGTGATAACTTGCCTTCTGGGCAATCAATCTGCACTCTGATGACTCTCCCAGGTCCAGCGGAATTGGCAGCAACGATGAGCATCAATTCCTGGCCCTTTGTGTTGCATAGCATCAGGGAACGGCAAATGGAAGATCTGGGGACCAACTCACACCAGAAGGCTTCTTCAGCTGTTATGGCCTTATGCTTTGAACATGAGGTCAGTCAACTGACCCTGGAGTCTCTTGCTTCGGCTGGGCTTGGGAAACGACTTCTCCGCAAGCAGGACATAGCAGGTACAGTCCTTTCTCCTTTGTTAGCCACCAGGTTCAGCAGGTGCAGTTTTCATTGGTGCAGCGTCTCTTCATCAGGTCCTTGGTGCAGCAGGGCAGTCCTTCTTTGGTGTTTTTCTCCAGTCCAACGAGATCTGAGTTCTGGGGGCCTCCTGATGTCCACTTCCTGTGAAATGTGACATCTGGCTGTCCCATAATTCCATATTCTGCCCACTTCCAATATGGCAGAACCTCTCTCTCCACATGCAGAGCTCCCTAGCCTAACCTTGAGGTGTGGTTACCTAGGGGGCTGCACGCCCCTGAAAAACCAGTTTGACAGCTGGTTTTCCCTCTCTGTTCCCAGTGCTGACCTGTCTGCCAAAATAATAGAGCATCCCTTCTCCCATGTGCTTCCCATTTGCCCTACAAAGGCGGATTCTCCTTTGAAGCTCGACTTTTGGGCCAATACCAGTGTGGTTTCCTCCCGGGAGAGATAACACCTCTCCTTCTCACATGCTTCTATTGTGTCCTTTCCTGTGAGCCATTTGCACGTCTCTCCAGGAGAAGGAAAGCTGTCTCAAGGACAGACCTCCAGTGCAAACATAGAGGGGTATAGGAGACTTTAGGCCACAAAGTGGCAACTTTTTGACAGTTGCATGCTGCAACAAGCTACATTAATTTCAACTTGAATATCAAAGTAACACCATGTATGACATTGCTCTGCATTTTGTCCATCAACTGTTGTTTAAGCATTTTACAAGTTTCATCTCCACCATGGTATTCATGGCGGTTCCTCCTCCATGAAAACCATGGCGGACAGGAAACAAAGGGAGCCTTACAGGCCACCTGGTGCCTCACACCATTTGGATGAACACAGAGGGGCACAGCATGTGCTCCCTTGGTGCACGCACCCCAGTTCCTGCACCGCATGGACTTTACAGTCCATGCCGTGTAGGTACTGTTTTTGGGGTGCCCATTGCAGTGCTTATTTTCTGAGGCAACACCGTGGGAACATTAAAAAAAAGGCCTGCCAGACAGGATAAACACTCGTAATCTGGCAGGCAACCCGACCACGAACTTGGGTGGTGGGGCGGCGGTGTGGACCTGGCGCCGTACCACCAAACTGGTAATAAGGCCCATAGACGTTGGCACGCTTGTGCTGTTCTACTTTTTTAACATTTATTTCTTGCTTTTATTTGTTGGAGCAGCCATAAGGAGAAAATGCACAACATGGCAGGACTACCTGAAAATAGACGATCTTGTCTAGCAACACCTGGGGTAAAATTACCAGTACTGGTCTCGCCGGGGAATCTTTTAGTGTAATTTAGTATATAAGTTTGCCCTATGTTAGTCTATCTCCTTTCTCGCTGCTCAAGACAGACAGGTTAGAGCTGAATCTTTGTTACTGGTTTTAAACAAACTCTGCAAAATTAATTCAAGTATCTGAACTTTGGTGGAGACCTCCCCTCTAAAAATATATATTCATAGAATTCAGAAGCCAGAATTATGGGTGTAAGGAAGGAGGAGAAGGACAAGAATCCCTCTTACAAGTAATATCAACCAATCACAATCACTAAACAGTTTAGGGATATTCCGAGGCAAAATACCTCTGTCGGAATCGCTATCATCACCCTTGATTGAAGTCAATACTGTGTCCCACACTCTTGCAAACTCCAGTTTACCTTCCCCTTTTTTTCCTTTTAAAGAAGTAATATACCTTCATAGCCGGCCTGTGTAAGCAATTCCCTTTCCACCCTTAATACCCAGGTCCAACTGTCAATTTCCATTTCATCGTCGCTAGCGACTGAGCTAACACTAGTGCCAAATCTGTAAACTTGGTCTTGAGTTTACAATTTTAGAGTGGGAGTATGTATCCAGCATGCAAATCTCAGGGGAAGTTGTTCTGTGTCTATCCGTTGCATCTGTAATAAGGTTAGCCAACCTCGCCCAATAGGCAGCAAGATTGGGACAGTTCCAAACATATGGTAATAGTCTGCCCACCTCTCCACCCCTACGGCACTTAGCCATTGTGCCCGGGAAGCATTTATGAATTCCATTTGGTGTAATACAGGTGTTATGAGTATGGTAAAAATGAATTCGCTTATAGCAAACACTGCAATGGATTTTGAGAGCATTCACCAGCACACACAATCAGTCTCCCTCCCCAGTTGGTTTGTTCAGATCTGCTTCACATTTACCCCTGAGTGTATCCAATGCGATATTTATGTGATTCATCACTGCGCGATATAATAGCGTTATGGCCCTATAGTTGCCCAAAGTAGTATATATCATGTGAAGCCCCTAGTGCACAGGTGGTTCACTTGTCCTAGCCTTCCAAGTGTCTTTCAGTGCCCCAAATACAGACCCATACAGCAGAAAATGCCCATCAACTCTCCCTATCTCAAAGTACCCCATCTCTAAATAGGTCTCCAACTCTGTCAACCCCATGGTCTATCCATGTATGCAAACCTGCCCAATGAACCTTATGAGGCAAGGCATGCAGGCAATTCAATGGAATATTCATTATAGAGCGAACTAGCATTCGAGTTTTTGCAGACTCCTGGTCCAGCAATATTTTACTACCCTTGGGGAATATTTCTCTTTTTAGATCCAAGCATGATTCTTGTTATCTCCTGCAACGTCATCATCCCCAGGAGACCCCGCCATTACCCGGGGTCACTCTTTCAAATAAAGGGGAGGGGCATGCGTGGCTTCCACCCCGGCTGTTTTCAGCCCTAGGAACCCCCCATCCCCGATTGCAGCCCCGGAAACCCCATCACCTGGGGCCATGCGTCATTATTATGGAAGAGGAGGCACACGCCCCCCTCCCTGGGCTTATTTTGGCCCGGGGGACCCTATCTCACGGGGCCCAGCATAATGTATATGAGGGGGGGTGGGTACGCAGCATCATGTATTAGGGGGAGGGGGGCATGCACCCCTCCAACCCCGTCCCCTAGGGCCTGCATCATTTATCAGGGGCAGGGGGTACGTGGTACTCCCTCGATTGGTCGATTTCAGACCAAAGGGGATCCTATTTCCTAGGGCCCAGCATAAATTATAGGGTACGCAAGCAACCACTGGGACAATTTCGGCCCCGGGGACCCCATCCCCCAGGGTCCATCTGGCCTGGGATGCTCCTAAGACTCCGACCCAAGTCAGGGCCTTCCTTGGCCTGACTGGGTATTACTGGAGATCTGAGAAGTGTTATGCTACCATACTGGCACCACAAAATGAACTTACCTCCAAGAAGCAACCCAGAAACCTTATCTGGACTGAGCAGTATCAAAAGGCTTTTGACACCCTCAAGGAAGCTCTATGCTCTGCATCTACTCTGAAGGCACCTGACTACAGTAAGGAATTCTTTGTTCAGACAGATGCCTCTGAACATGGGATTGGGGCATTGTTGTCACAAGTGAATGGTTTGGGCCATGATCAGCCAGCTGTCTTCAGCAGTAGGCAACTCCTCACCAGAAAGCAGCGCTGGAGTGCCATTGAGAAGGAAGCCTTTGCTGTGCTTTGGTCCCTGAAGTAGCTGAGACCCTACCTGTTTGCAACTTATTTCAGAGTTAAAACTGGCCACAGACCTCTCAGGTGGTTGATGCAGATGAGAAGATAGAACCCCAAGTTGTGGAGGTGGTCCATTTCCTAAAGAGTATGGCCTTTACAGTAGAACACAGATCTGGGACTGACTATTCCAATGCAGATGGCCTTTTCAGGTTCTTCCACTTAGATGATGAGAACTACCAGGATATGGGTTAATTGCTTATCACCTTTCAGCTGGAGGGGGCATCTAAGGAAATGCCTCTTTTTGTATGGTCAGCCCCAAAGTTTTGGACTGATGCTGCTGGTTTTTCGACTATGGGAGTGCACAGAGGACTGCTAACCAAACCTCAGTGTCTGTGCCCTGATCTTAAAGTGTGCATGTTGAATTGGTTCATACCCAATTGGCATAAGCTAACTTACTTGTAAGTCCCTAGTATATGATACCCAAGGTATCCAGGGACTGTAATTTATAGAGTCACCCCAGGGATTGCAGCACTGGTTGTGCCACTCTGGGTGTAACCAAGGTGAAACGTGTCTCCCAGTCTGCTGCTGCCAACTGGAAGAGCAGTTTTAAACTGCTAACCTGACTCTGCCATTTAAAAAATGACTAAGTCCAAACCTTCCTTTGTACTATGTGCAAGTAGAGAGGGTGTAGCCTTACGGCTAGATCGGTCGACCTCGAAGCTGGGGAACCGGGTTTGAGTCTCAGCAACGACGCCCAACATCCTGTGATTCTTGGCAAATCACTTAATCTCCCTGTGCCTAACAAAAATGAATATGTCCTCATGTAACGAAACTGGTGCTCTTGTAAAGCGCTCTGATACCCGATGTCTCTGGTCTAGTTTGTGCTATGTAGAACTAAAAAAAAAAAAACCTCTACGGTAGACTTAGCGAACCCTAAGGCAGGGTGAAACATATATCCGTAGCACGTTGCATTTTACCTGTTCTGACAGTAAAAAAGCTAAACTGTTTTTACTGTGAACCATTGGTGAGTACTTCATTAACACACTGAACCCCACAGCTGTGCTAACTCCTGAATGGTGCAACCAAAGTTGATAGTCCGAGGTATCAAACAACTTGCTACATTAAGCCTGACTTGATATTCAAGTTGCAAAAACAACAGTTGATGGACAGAATGCAGAACAATGTCATACATTCACCCCAGTACAGAGATCTGGGCCTAAATCCATCGTTTTTTTGCTCACCATGCCGTTTCAGTTTGAACCCAGCCATATGCAAATCAGTCTTGACCCTGTGCCTCATGGGTACAGTCCAGCCCGAACTGCCAAGCCAGGTCCTCCCTGGACTGGAAACAAGCATCCTAGGACCGGTTTCGGGGTTTCACCCCTCTTCAGCCAGGATAGCTTGATTCCAGTGGCATGGACAGCACGAGACTCACATCTGGGCATACCCTTCCCACTAGGGGTGACAATTGCAAAAATAACAGTTAGGGCTGGACTGTTCCCATGTGGCACAGGGTCAAGACTGATTTGCATATGGCCAGGTCTAAACTGGGGTGGCATGGTGAACAAACAAATAATGGATTTAACCCAGATCTCTTGACTGGGGGTGAATGTTTTGATTTGTTCTGCAGTCCGTCCATCAATTGTGTGTCTTTTACTTGTAAAATGCTTGTCAGGACTGCGGTGGTCCCGCCAGGCATAATGCTGGCTCTATACCGCCGCATGCCCAGATGTGGGTCCCGTGCTCACTGCACCACTGGATTCAAGCTAGCCTGGCTGATGAGGGGTGATGCCCCGAAACAGGTCCCAGGATGCTTTTTTCTGGTCCAGGGAGGACCTTGCTTGGCAGTTTGGGCTGGACTGTTCCCATGAGAAACAGGGTCAAAACTGATTTGCATATGGCTGAGTCCAAATTGGGGTGGCGAAGTGAGCCAAAGAACGATGGATTAAACCCAAATCTTTAAGACTGGGGGTGAATGTTTGCATTGTTCAGCACTCCGTCCATCAATTGTTCCTTTGCTTTTGTTGCCCTAAGTGGGAAGGGTAGGCCGAGACGTGGTCCCATGCTTGCTACGCCACCAGATTCAAGCTAGCCTGGCTGATGAGGGGTGAAACCCCAAAACTGGTCCCAGGATGCTTGTTTCTGGTCCAGGTAGGACTTGGCCTGGCAGTTCAGGTTGGACTGTTCCAATGGGGAACAGGGTCAAGACTGATTTGCATAGGGCTGGGTCTAAACTGGAATGGCCTTTTGTAGAGTAGAATGGCATAGAGCGGAGCAGTGTGTCATGGAGTGGAGTAAAGTAGAGTGGAGTGTCGTGGAGTTCTGTAGAGTGGAATGGCATTGGGTGTTGTGGAAGGAGTGGAGTAGAGTGGAAGGGTACAGAGTGGAGGGGCGTGAAGTAGTGAGTCGTGCAGTGGAGTGTCGTAGAGTCGAATAGAGTGTTGTAGAGTAGAGTGGCATTGAGTATCGTAGAGTTGAGTGGAGCAGAGTGTAGTGGACAAGAGTGGAGTGTCATAGAGTGTCAATAAGGGAGTAAAGTGCTGTAGAGTAGAGTGGCGTACAATAGCTTAGATTGTCGTAGAGTGGAGTGGCATGGCGAGTCATAGAGTGGAGTGGCATAGAGTGGAGTGGCATAAAGTGGAGTATAGTGTTTAGAGTGGAGTGGAGTAGAGTGTCGTAGAGTGAAGGGCCACATAGTGTCATATAGTGGAGTGGAGTAAAGTAGCTTTAAGTGGCATAGAGGGAGTTGCATACAGTGGAGTAGAATTTTGTGACATAGAATGTAGTAGATTGTCGTAGAGTAGAGTGGCATACAGTGACACACAGTATCCTAGAAGGGAGCTGCACAGAGTTTCGTGGAGTGGCAAAGAGTGTCGTGGAGAGGAGTGGAGTGGGGTGGAATGCTGTAGAGTGGAGTGGCACAGAGTGTGGTGAAGGGAGTAGAGTGGTGTAAAATGTGAGGACATTATGTGAAGGGGCGTAGAGCAGCGTGTCGTGCAGTGGAGTGTTGTTGAGTGGAGCAGAGTGGAGTAGAGTGTTGTATAGTAGAGTAGCATAGAGCATCATAGAGTGGAGTGGCATAGAGTGCCATTGAGTGTTGTGGAGGGAGTAGAGTGAAGGACCACAGAGTGGAGGGACGTAGAGTGGAGTTGAGTGTTGTGGAGTGGCATAGAGTGCAGTAGAGAGTCGTGGAGTGGAGTAGACTGGAGTACAGTGGCGTAGAGGTAGTAGAGTGTTGTAGAGTAGATTGGCGTAGAGTGGAGTGGTGTAGAGTAGAGTGGAGTGGCATAGAGTAGGATAGAGTGTTGTAGAGTGGATTGTTGCAGAGTGGAGTGGAGTGTTATAGAGTGGATTTGCATAAAGTGGCATAGAGTGACGTGGAGTGGGGTAGAGGAGTAGAGTGGAATAGTGTGTCATAGAATAAAGTGGCATAGAGGGAGTTGCGTAGAGTGGAGTAGAGTGTCATACAGTGTTGTGGAGTGGAGTAGAGTGTTGTACAGTGTAGTAGATTGGAGTGGCGCAGTACAGAGTGGAGTATAGTGTCACAGCATGTCATGTCATAGAGTATTGCGTCGTAGAACGTTGTGTTGTAGAGTGTCGTGAGGTACAGCGATGTAGAGTGGAGTGGCATGGAGTGGAGTGTCATAGAGTGGCATGTTGTAGAGTGCCTTAGAATGGAGTGGCGTATCGTAGAGTGGAGCATCATGGACTGGAGTGCCGTAGAGTGGAGTGTTGTAGTATGGAGTGGCATGTCGTGGAGTATGCATGCATGCATGGTAGTGCTCTGCCAATACAGACAACAGATTTCCGATTGAAATGACTATTACATTTGCGCAGACATACAGTTTATTGATAAAGTATACAGTGCACACATGATAAATGTGGTAATGGCATCACCTAGTCCATTGATTTGTTTTGATCATTTTTAAATATTTGTTTCCACTACACTTCAGAATTACAAAAAATGTGTTTTTCTAATTCTGATACATTCTGAAATATCTGCACAGTTAATTTACAGACATTTAAAATTTGTTGTGTGCTAGAAAAAAGCCTTTCCTTTCACAGAAAGATTTTCACATAAATCCTCTCACCTTGAAGTCAGAGAAAGAAAAGTAAATACTAAGCTCCCTCAGAAGACAGCGCCTGACAGCTGACATCTATCTTTGAATGCACAGCAAATGTGATAAGATAGAAACAAGATTTAAAGGCCTGTTTACAGAAAGAACAGCACCCATGGAAGAATACAGTAAGGGAGAAACAAACTCAAGCTGGACATCCTAAAGGAAATAAAGCCAGCAAATAGATAGCAAGAAAATGTGAGTTACAAAGCAAATGGTAAGCAATGGACAGAATGAATTCCCAGGGACGCTTTCAGAATGTTCCCAAGATGTTGTTAGCAATCAAGACAGCTATGCTGTCTGGTAGGCTTTGACCTAAAAATGGTACAAGGTGTCAAAGAAAGGCAGGGACAGAGAAGTAAAAAGTGAGAGTTTCACAGGAGCAAGCAGTGGCAGAAAGGGGTGAAAAAAGAGATTATGTCACCTGTAAGACAAGAACCAAGCTAGAAAAGGGATACAGAAAGCAATAGATATGGGAAAAACAGCATAAAGTAAAAGAAAAGGATGGAAACACACTACGCACAAGTTGAGAGATAAGAGGGGATCGTGAAATCAGCAAAGAAATTAGGAAGGGGAAAAAGGTGATTGGAGAGAAAAGAAAAATAATGGAAACGTGAGAGTGTTTGTATATATATATACTAGGCCACAAAGTCCAGTCCTAGTTGGAAAACTATGCAGCTTAATGCAGCTATTCTAGAGATTTCTGTCCCAGTATTTGTGGCCATAGTGAGATAGATCAGCAGGTCCGTCTCTTAAATAATACCTATCATTATTACCCAACAAAATACATGTTCCTAAGCAAGAAAGGATGAACGGTACGGTCGACCCTCTCAGAACTGAAAGCTGTGTTCTGAAGCCTACAATTAGATCCCAGCAGCAGGCACACAACCCATTGAACTATCCCAAGACCTATCTTATGGCAATGAACCAAGGTACACTTCAGCTGCTGAACTCTGCAGTCCTCTACAAAGGAATGCTGTTTGCTGGAATTGTCTATCATTTAAACCTAATGTCTTTCAGACAGAAAAAAATGTCATTGATAATTAACTTCTAAATGACCTTGCACCCAGCATTTTGCAATGCTTTATGTCAGTCAATAAAGTTTACTACCACCTGCTTCATCCCGAAAGTCAAATAAAATACCTGTTATGAGCGAGGATTGAATATCATTAAAATGGTTTCACTGTAGACATATCTAAAAGGCAGCAAGAAAGAGAGAGAGGTACTAGCTGTTAAAACAACGATGCTTTGTTGGCTTCGGACAGCAGAAAATAGACGTGGAGTCCTGGACACACTTTTGTAAGACTGTTGCATCAAATCAAGGCACGCCTTCTTTTCAGCTTCAATGATTCCATGAAAGTGCTCAGAATGAGTGCTCAACCCCTGGGAAAAACATTCGCAGCCACAGAATGTCATCAAGAATTTGTGATCGAAGAATATAATCAAGACAGCAAAATTACTATAAACAAGCACTGGCATAGCCAATAAGTCTCGCTTTTGGGACCTTATAAGTATTTAGTTATGCAGCACAATATCATTGGTGCAACAACATCAACTGTTGCATGGCTAAACACTTATAAGGTCCCAAAGGCGAGACCTATTGGCTATGCCAATGCTGGTTTGGAAAGTTTTGTGGAAATTCGTCAAATGGGCCAACGTTATTGGCAACACAAAAAGGCATTTCCTTTGGAAACACAATCCGAATTATGGCTACCCAGTGGCGACCAACACTGGGTAATATATAGATATATAGATATACAGACACACACATATACATATAGAAGGAGAGAGGAAGATTATGGTCTTTTTGAGAAGACCAGCCTGATGATGAAATACTGCGCACCTCAATAAATACAGATTATTTACATTGCCAAAGCATAACAAATACAAACTTATATTTTTTTTAAACAGACTTTTATTGAACTTTACAAAGTAATACAAGCAAACCTCCCGCTCGCTGTCGGGCTACCCCGATGAACCAGGATGTAGGAAATCAGCCAACCCGCCAGTCAGAGCACAACAGCATATCTCTCTTCCCACAAGGCATCTGTGCCATAAGGCAGTCCGTCAATAAGAGTGGTTCATTATCACAATGCAGTACAAGCAACAGACCCCCCCCTCCCCGGTAAATCTCCCCCAGCAACGCCCCCCACCCCAGCCACCCCCCCAAGCATGCCGCCAGTAGCCAACGTAGTGAACCCTGAAGCCTCCCGCCCCGCCTGATGGGTTCCCCTCCCACTGGGCACAGCGAGTAAACCAAGAGATCAGGGGGAAGCGTCCTATCCCGGGTCCAGAGTCCTCCCCTCGCCCTACACTCCCATGATCATGGAGAAATTCTCACGGGTCTCCTACTCCATCCCCCTCCCCAGGCTCCCCCTCGCCATCCTCATCCAACTGTTTGAAGAGTTCCAGGAGTGCCACCCATGCCCGGGCCATTTCTAGTGATTTCTCACTTCCATTCCTCCGAGCCATGTCTAGTCTATAGTTCCCCTCGCTCCCCGCCCACTTCACCATCTCCCTATTCCAACGCAAGAGATTAGGCCCTTGTCTCGCTTTCCAATGAGAAGTGAGCTCCCGCTTGGCCAGGACCAGCCCCAGGTCAATGAACCGGCTGGTTGCCTTAGTCCTAGCAGTATGCGGGAACCAATGCAGCAAGCAAACCCCTGGTAACGTCTCCAGTTCCCTCTCAGTCACGGCCCGCAGTGCAGACATCACCTCCCGCTAAAAGTCTCCCACCCGTGGGCAGTCCCAGAACATGTGGAGGAAATTCGCCCCGTCCTGGTCACAACGGGGGCAAACATCCGACCCCCCAAAATATTCAGCTATTTTACTAGGCGTGAGGTATGCTCTATGAAATACATAGAACTGGATAAGTTGGAACCGTGCATTTCGGGAACATTTCCATGGACGCTCCATGACTTCGTCCCAGGTTTTGTCCCCAATGGGTTCTCCCAGGTCCGCCTCCCATTTGAGTCGCAATGCAGTCAGGGGTTGACGCATGTCACAGGTAATCCGCCGATAAAGGCAGGTCACCGCCTTAAAAGTCCCCGCCGCCATCACTATGTACTGACAAGCAAGGGATGTGGTCATCTCCACCAGTCCCTGTCTCCAGTGTTTCCTGACAGCCGCAGTCAGAGCTGCATGCAAAAGAAAGTCCCCTCGCGGGAGATCATGCCGCTCCCTGAGGTCATCAAAAGGGAGAAGATTACCATCCTCATAGAGGTCACCCAGTGCCACAACTCCCGCCTCTTCCCAGGCTGACAACCGGCTCCAGTCTGCCCCATGAGGCAACGCCCCACACATCCGCAAGGGGATCTCAGGCACGTAGGGAACCCACACCCGCGTCCTCCTGGCCAAGCGCACCCAGCATTGTCGCACCGCTCTCAAATCCGATGGTATCGAAGCATCCCTCATCGGGACTCGGAGCAGCACACATGACAAATGGTGCCAGCTCGTATCCGACCCTCCCCGGTCCTCCGGACGCCTGATGTGGCCCGCCACCCACTTCGTGAACCACTGAAGCTGCGCAGCATGGTAGTAGGCCTCCAGATCCGGCAGGGCAAGGCCTCCCTCTCCCCTGGGCCTTTGCAGAGTAAGTAACGCCACCCTCAGTCTCCCAGCGCCCCAGATGAATCCTGTAATCAAAGAATTCAATTGTGCAAAGAGTTTACCCGGGATCCAAACCGGGAGGGTCCCAAAGTAATAAAGAAACCTGGGCAATATGACCATTTTCACCAGGGCGACCCTACCGGCCACTGACAATGGGAGGGTTCCCCAAAAGTCAAAACAAGTTCTCGCCCCACGCATTGCTCGCCCCCCGTTGCCCTCCAGTAGGTCAGCGGGAGCATGATAGATCTGAGTCCCCAGGTAGGACAAACACCGAGGCTCCCACGGGACATCCCCCGGGCGAACCATCCCGTTTGGCGCAGTAGGGAACAGATATGACTTGGTCCAGTTCACCCGAAGGCCTGCCACCCTCCCCAAGGTCTCCAGCAGGCCCCGCGCCCCCTGTAGGGCCTCCCCAGCATCCGGCAGGAAGATGAGGAGGTCGTCCGCATATAATGCTATGTGGTGCACCCGCCCCTCTACTAAAAGTCCTGGATAATACCGCCCTGACCTGGCATGCACAGCCATGGGTTCCAATGCCAACGCAAATAAGAGAGGGGACAGCGGGCACCCCTGTCTCGTCCCCCGAGCGACCCCACAGGCAGCAGAAATCAAGCCCTCCGTCCTCACCCTAGCAGTGGAAGCACTGTAGAGAAGCGCCGTCCACTGTACGAACCTTTCCCCTAGCCCAAATGCTCGCAGCACCTCAAAGAGGTAAGGCCACTCCAGGCTATCAAAGGCCTTTTCAATGTCGACCGCGAAGACGCTGGCCTCCGTTTTGTCATAGGAGTCAGACCCCAAGATCCGCATAAGTCTACGAACATTCATCGCAGTGGTACGGGAGGAAATGAACCCCGCTTGGTCCTCATGAATCAGCTTCAGCATATTGGGCATTAATCTACTAGCCAGAATGCGACTCAAGATCTTGTAATCAAGATTGAGCATCGCCAAGGGTCTATACGAAGCACAATCCCACGCAGGCTTACCCGGCTTAAGAAGGGGGATGATGAGGGCTTCCCACGTGGTAGCAGGGAGGGCCCCCTCCCTACGCGCCGTGTTATAAAGCCCCACCAGGCATGGAGCTAAAACATCCGTGTAGGCTGCGTAGAATTCCACGGGGAGCCCATCCGTGCCCGGGGTTTTGTTCCTGGCCATGTGCTTTATAGCACTCCGTACCTCACCCGCGTCAATGTCCTTAACAAATACAAACTTATAACAATATTATATGTTGTTTTTGGATGGAAAATGTGCAGCCCTATAAGATAATATGATTCTCCAGCTTTGTACACAATTAACATCTTCCCTCCTTTAGTTGCTGCAACTTTCAACCAACCTTTACTTTGTTCGCAGGCCCCTTTGTGCTACTAGTGTCTCAAACTCTCCAGCTGCTGAGACCTCTTCTCTGGAATGCCCTTTTAATTGACCTCCTCTTTTTTGATCGTCAAAGGGATTGTAAAGCCCAGACTCATGACAATACATTCCCTCCACCCTAGACACCCCTTGATGCCCACCTCCACGGCTAGTCTCCTAACCGGACCAGTTAGTACCCAAAACCCAAATTCAGAGGCCACTTAAATATATGCAAATATATGTTACAGTGCCCATGTCTCATCAAAAAACAACCATATACCATCAACATATTCATCAACTTATCTTCAGGTAAAGAGCCCATTTATCCTAAGAATTGGTAAGAGCAATGTACTGCTGTCACTAAATGCAAAATAAATACTACTGTTCATAAAAATACTGGCATTGAAACTATATCCCGGTATGATATCCTTCATAAGGATTAGAGAACGATCTGCCCCACCTCAGCTATTCCCACCTATCACCATATGTGAGCAGAAGTAAGACACAGTAGTCATTACAATGGGAAGAAACAACAGTAAAATACATCAGAATTCAAATAAACCATGGCTCAGGAGTGACTATTTGAAGTAACTATGGAGTACTGAATGACATATTAACTGTGTTAGTCAGTTACTGTGTACAATGAACATTATTCGTGGTGGGAGGAGGAGCACTCATGAAGATGCCAATGACACCCTGCCTGCTATACCTAGACAATAATATCCCGACCCGCCTCACGCTATGCTTTTTTAAAACAAATAAAATCACCATTTAAATGCTTGGCACAGGTAGGCAAACAACCACAAATCGAATGGGAAACACACAGCATAGCAGCACCAGATGTAGAACACTGTTACTATTGTGCACAGGCGCAACATGCACACTTGAAGCTGTGCTATGGCAAAACCAGCAGGGTCTACCGAGAGAACCAAATGCAATCCAATGCACTAAATGGGCGTGCAAAAACTAGGCGAGCATTGGAAACTTCCTGTTTTATTCACTGGTCGTTCCCTTTCACGAGATTCCATTGTTCCCCATTATCCTTCGAGCCCAAAACTATAACACAACTGCCTGAATTAAAACTACACAGAAAGGGAGACCTATTTTAAGAAGTCATATTTATGTATCTAAAAGATTTTAAGACACAATCTACTAGGAGCAGCTAGGGTGAAAGACTTGGGCAGACCTATGACCAACATAGTTCAGTTGCTCCCACATGGGAGATGTTTCACTCAACAGCAGACTCCACCTAACACATCTTAAATTCCTTTGCAGAATATGTTATACAGCACAAAGCCTACATCGTATGGAACTCATGGATAATTCTGAATGTGGCAGGTGCAAAACAAATACAGATTTCTTACACGCAGCAATGTTGTGTGCAACAATTCGAATATGTTGGTCAGAAGTGTTCCAAGAGCTATCTAAAATGGTAGACAACCCTCTGAAAACATCACTTTAACAGCTTTGTTGGGATATGTTAAAAATAAATCCTTCCAGCATTTGCTAATTTACAGCGCTAATGTTGTTGCCAGTAAAATGAGAAGCAGGAATTGGATAGGGAAGACCTCTCCTCCCCCAACAACAGGCAGATGGGTGAATGATCAAATTCACTGCAACTCAGAACTATGTGCATTACTACACCTACCCACTGGAAGACCGAGATATATTGGGGGACCATTAAGTACATATGTATTATATAAGTAAATAGAGATATTGCCCGTTCATTCAAAATCTATTGACTTAAGACTAATAAAGTGAATATACAGGTGCTGAGACAAAGCTGAGCTAAGAAATAGTAGCAGATACACAAAAGAGAACAGATTGGTGAAAACATGATAATAAATACCTAATGTAACCTGCTAAATTGCTAATATGGACAATGGGTCAAAAGGGGGACCACTGGGTCAGGCGAGACCTAAAAAGGCCTGCTGCGTTGCTGCTCAAAATCATTTTGAAAAATTGACTTGCGCGTCTTTTTATTTTTAAAGAAAGTCGTGTCTTTTCTTGCTCTTAAATAACGCTAAGCTTGGCACGTGGAACTTTTCCTTAAGCAAGTTAAATGTCCTAATCTTTTAAATTCATATGATGTGCTGCTTTTTAGCTAGCACCAATTCAACAGGTGTGTAAATTGCGCTGTTAACTCGGTTTCTAAAGCACAGCTTTCAGCATTAAAGTGGTATCTTGTCGTGTGCGAGTTGGTGGTGCCCTATACACTTCCCAGTAATTGAAACAGACCAGTTTTAATGGTTTTACAGAATTCTAAATAGCCTGAGAGGCTTAGCAAAAGTTGATTCCATTGGTCTTGGTGACGGAATGCTCTGCCTAGCCATAGAGTCCAAGAGGAATCAACTTGGAGATCTTTGTTGAAGCTCACGTAGAAAACTACCTGTTTTCAGTAATAATATCATAGGCGAGGTAACTGGGCAGCTTTCTTCTCAGACATAACCAGAAACAGCCTTCCTGTTTGGCTCGGAGATAACTTCCGATTGCGCTCTTTTAGAATATATGAAGGATCCTGTCCGTTTCTTTTTTGGTAATCCAAGTATTCTGGAAGTGCGCAACCCTTGTTAAAGCAAGCGACGAGCTCAGCTTTTATCGCAAGGAGTTTGCTGATGGTTACACTCCCTGAGCAGGCTCGATGGGAAAGGATGAAAAACAGCCCTGTAGTTCAGAGCTGAGATTAGAGGAGCCCTGCAGAGCTGCTAACACTCCAGGGCATCTCCAGCTAGACAAGAATGTGATGCGGGCCTGGGAGGAAGGAAGGATCCGCTTCAAGGTTAGTGCAGGGTCATCGCATCGTAATGACCGGCTACACAAGGGAGGCGGAGCAATGAATAGGTCTGTGCCGAGTGTAGCACGAAGGCCGTGCTCTGCACTGGGTATTTAATGTCTTTTCCCATATGTTTCTGAATGGAGCGGGATTTGGCGGGGATGAGCTCAGAAATAGCTTGTGTAATGACCGGTGACATGGAATTGTGACAGACAGAACGAAGACCTTGCATGTCCAGGGCATTATTGTGAATAGCCGCGGTCGACATCAAAGACTAAACGTTTACTCGCTTGTTATTTTTGGCAGATTACATTTTTTACATGGCTGTGCTTTGTTTTATTCTTTGCTTTTGATCTCGGTAAAAAAAAAAAGGCTTCAATACAATAGTAGATGTGTTTTTGGAAACACGTGGCCTGCGCTTTGCCGCCAACATGCGTTTCTGCTGTTTGATACTTTATTCTATTTCTCTTTCAGAAGGGACAAGTCTTCACACTCGCCGCCGAATGCAAAGATGAAATGGGGCCGTGAAGCGCGGCGAGCGATGCGCTTAATGAGCATGACGAAGAAAGCCATATGGCGCCTCTGCTCGTAAGGGCGTGCCCGCGCACATGCACGCAAGCTGTAGGCCGGCCATGGTAGCATTTTTGAAGCCCTTACAAAAAGTCTCGCCAGACCAACGCATGCGCTGGGTCAGGTGAGACCTAAAAATGAAATTGATGACTTAAATCATAGTATGTCAACCTGCGGGATTAGCACAGCAGACGATAAACAAACACAACACTTGTAACGAGCAACACTGGTATCTGCCATCTGAAGTAAAAAATGTCATATCTGCCGGGCGCCACGGCGGAATGGTATACCACAGGCCATCTTCAAAGAAGATCCTCACTTTTATGTAAACCCGTTATCCACATTATATAATGAAGTCCAATTAACTGGCTCTATTACAGAGAACTGGTAGGGCTCAATCATCAACCCAGTCTTTAAACAGGGGATAGATCTAACCTGACCAACTACAGACTTAGCGCACTCAATGACTCGGAAGCCAAGTATTATGCCTCCTTAATACTGGCATGTTTCAGTGAAGGGTCTAACATGAACAACGTGAAGCCTGTAAGCCAGACAGGATTCAGGAGAGGACTCTGCACAACAATCATCTTAACAGCTTCCTTAATTGTAGATAAATGCAAGCAAATGCGAAGGAACTGACAGCTTTGCTTTATAGGTTTCAAAGCGGCATTCTAGCGTGTTGAACGAGGGATGCTATGGAAAAAAAAGAAACGAATGGAGAATCCCACACAAGATGCTACGCGCTACCGAACAATTGTATTTGAAAACATGGACCCAAGTTAAGGTGGGCAGTGGCACAAGACTCTGAAGGAATATTGCTACCCAACAAGGTCTAAAGCAAGGATGTGCGCTGGCGCCTCACCTCTTCAACCTGTTCATGGCAGACATGACTTTGAAGTTAGACCAGGTAAACTCCAATCCACCACACCTGGGCACCTTTCGCTTGTCCCATCTGTTATGCGGACGTCCAACTGTTTATTATGACAAAAGTTGGGCTACAAAGGCTAGTCAATACAGTGAAAAGTAATGTCAACGCTAACAATCTTGAGACCAACACATCAAAAACTAAAACAATGACTATTAGTAATAGACACGGACCTCTAATTCAGATTCTCTTAGATGACATAACTCTGGAGGAGGTTAACAGCTACAAATCAATTAGCATATATATAAATAACATTAGTA
Source organism: Triturus cristatus (assembly GCF_964204655.1). NCBI lineage: Eukaryota > Metazoa > Chordata > Amphibia > Caudata > Salamandridae > Triturus > Triturus cristatus. The sequence goes on from NC_140590.1 coordinate 1,719,373,434, forward strand.
CATGGCAAAGAGTCTTCATTATTTAAATGCCCTGGCCAGAAATCACAGAGTTGAAGCTCTACATGGTTTCACCTGTGGTGGGTGTAGATTATCAAATTTCTGGAGTTCTCTAACAATTCAAAGACTGCAGATTTTGACAAGCTTGTGCAAATTGTACATTCTATACACTTAGGTGAGAATGCTCTACAAAAGTGCATGTGCTCTTGGTAACTTTTTTCTCCTTCCCTGACCTGTTTGACAATGCGGCTTTCGCCAGACCATATGTGACCAACAGAAAAAAGAGCTCTAAGAACCTGAGATAGGGGCTTTTGCCCCAACCACATGCTGATCTTCCTCCCTACTAAAATTGATTGACCTGATGGTGTGCGCATCTGCTGAAAAACTATATTGCACAAGCTAAGCTTGATATAGTGGGCCTGAGCTGGTTATGGTGACAAGCCAATGATCAAGGCTGTAGCCTGACTGGTTTGTTGGGGAAAGTTATGTCAGTTGCCATAGTTCTGATCTGTTTACTGTGAGGTATGACTAAAGCAGCAGAATAAAAAAAAATATTTTGAAAAGCAGATGTAAATGCCATTGGGCCTTTAGGGATGTATTGTTGTTTTCTGTGTTGGAGCCTGCAGATAAGTCATTTCTCACAGGACTCGTACAGATTTCCTTAGGATACCCCATCTAACAGACCTGGTTAATTTTGGACTTGCATTGATTTTTAGGCCTGGCTTGAAAACACAGCTGTCTGCAGGGGCTTATGTGATCCCCAGCAAAAGATCTGTAGGAAGTAATGCTAAAAGATAAGCTGTGGCTTGGCTCACGTGTTGTTCTTTTAAACAAGTTGTCCTAATCCGCCCAAGAGGCAGTTTCATTGCTCGTAAATGACTGGCTCACTTTTTACACAGATACATGTCAAATACAGTAACCAGGGGCTTTTGATATCATTATTACATGACCAGTACTTTAGGAAGGGATTTCACATTGTAAACTCTATGGCAATTATAGGAAGAGTTGTTACACTGTACTGCTTGGAAAAAACTAAGATAGTGGTTTTACATTGTGAACTCTCTGACAAATGCAAATAGAGGCAGCTTTACATTATGAACTCTGATAAATGTAGTAGCAAGGGGCTTTACATTTTGAACTACTTAACTAATACAATAGGAATGGGTCTCACATTGTGAACTCTGACAAATGGAATAGGAAGGAGGTTATTGCACATATACACACAAGGGCTGGACATTCTTTTCCTCCCCACACACTACCTATCCCAACCTGATGAACTCTGGGAACTGTAGTCAGAATTCCAAACTACAGGGGGGGTGCACACATGTGACCGTGGGGTGGAGTGCTCTAACCTATAAGAGCGAGGCAGGAGATCTTAAGGTGTGGGTGGAGCAGCGCCGTGATTACAGTGGCATCTGATGAAGGCGATGGAACGCCGAAATGCATTATGCCCGATGTCCGAATAAAGGCTTCCAAAAGGAATCTCCCCGAGTGGCCTCTTACTTCTCTGCACCGGAGGGGTTTGCGTTTGATATATATATATATATATACATCATATCATATTCACTGAAAAAAACAAAAGTTACATAAGGATACAGTTAGGTGAAATGTTCAGTAACAACGTAACATTTTAAACTCTAAAAACCACAGAAATTTAACAGTGTTGGGTACCTCTAGTGACTATAACTCGTGCTCTAACATAACTATAACTCGTGCCTTCGCACTGCTAATTGCCCCACATATTTTTAGAACAAATATCTACAGAAGGAGGGAAAGATGTATCTGAAGTAAGGAAAGTGAGGTAGGTTTTTGGGACTTTTTCACCACAAACCCAGTCCCAAGCGTTAAATAATGAGCTCCCATGAGAGAATGCTCTTCGTTATAGCTCCCACTTGCATTAGTGGCAGTAGTCTTAACATTTTTTCCGCTTAGGTCTCTTTTGATAAAAAAACTTGCAGCTATTATGTTACACCCTGATTGTAGCATTACAGCGTCTAGATCGTCATGCTCATCGGCTCCTCATTCTCATTACCAGGAGGCAACCTCATTTAGGCTTTTTCGATTAGCAGCAGATTTTGTGGCACAGCACTGCACGGTGGGTTGTTGGCCACCGGACCCGGCCTGTGGCCAGGTTCTGCGGCCACCCCCACATGCAGCCAACCCACGCTGCACATGGCTAAAGGACCTCCAGGACCTGTGGCCAACCCCCCAAAGGCAGCCAAACCCCCTCTGCACACCAATGTAAACATGATCCCAACTATATCTATACTGTGGCTACCGCCACTGGGTCATATATAGATATATATGTATAAATGTATCTGAGAAATGCAATAGGAAGGGGAAAGTATATATAATGTTAATGTTCATGTCAATGTATACCTTTGGTCTGCCTAAATTGTTTGATGGTTCTTTCTGGGCAGAGACAACATGGTGAGGTTTATGTGCAAGTTGAAGCCAATCCACATTCTTTATTGAATATTACATGTGAATACAAAGACATTAGGCTACTCATTTAAAACAGTAAATGGCTTAATAAAGACTATAGATTTAACCGTTTTGATTATGAAGTCTCGTGTTTTCCCAAAAACTCTTAAAGGGCCAGTGTTGATTTTAACGATATGGAGCAGGCTATGCTCTTGCAGGCACTATTCACCTCTCCATGCACAGTGGTGAGTTGTGATGTGCAGCTTGTTAATAAAAATATATACTGGCTTATTGGGTAGCACTGCCTTTGGCTGCTGCACAGGAATTACTGCCAAAATTTGTATTTCTCCCATTCATTTTTCCACAAAACCATCTTTTGCTGTGATGAGCATGAGAGGAAGAGCAAGAACGTGAGTGTAACAGTGAAAGAGTGAAAAGGGAGGTTTCAAGCAGGACTGACAGTCAATATTCCAGAAGTTACCATAACAGCTATACAAGTAGGCAGCAGCAAAGAGAGAGACATTGAGATTTATTAACCCTTTCAACGTGGCCGGAATTTCCCCGCGTTGCAGGAAAATTCCACTTGTGCGCAAATCGGAATGGCGTTGAATAGCCGGCGGCCGGCCGACGCATGCAAAGGGTTAAGAGAATGATTGAGAGTGTGAGAAAGAGCAAGTGAAACTTACAGATAAAGTGACAGAATGCGAGCAAAAATGATTTAAGTAGAAAGCAGTGCTTTAAATGGGCCGGTACTTACCGGTACTGAGTACCGGCACTTCCTATTTTTAGCACTTGGAGTACCGGCACTTCTCTGCTGCCAAGAAGAGTACCGGTACTCATAAACGGTAAGAGATTGGCTGCTAGTGCTGGTGACCTGTCTGACAGCCAAGGCATATCTGTAGCCGTGACTGGTGAGCTGAGCCCCTGCTGAACTATTCAGCGGCGGCTCATTTGTATACCGTCCTGGTGTTCACCATCATGCTGTGTTGCAAACACCGGATCTAGCCAGCCCAGTGACAGCGCAATTAAGAAAGCAAAAGAAGGTTAGGAGGTTAAAATAGCTTTAATCCTACCCGATTCTTTTTGCCTGAGTGTCTGCCTATATTTGTCTGTGTGCCTGTGCCTGTTTTGTGTGAGGAAAAAAGCGAGAGAAAGGGAGAGATTCGATACACTGTTGCAAATATTATATAACAAGGAAATGTTAAAACATCCCCACGTTTGGCTGTCGTTTTGTGTAACGAATTAACCTGTTTCATTTAGAGAAACGCATTTCTCATGTGTTTTGGTAAGCTCTTAGCCCCGCCCCTATCCCCGCCCACTAGCCTCATTTAAATGAGTACCTGCACTATTTTTTTCCCATTTAAAGCACTGGTAGAAAGTAAGTATGATAGGGTGAATACTAAAGCTAGAGAGCAAGTGTGGGGAGGTATGTTAAGAAAGCCAGAGAGGAAAGGTAAGAAAGTGTGCTGGGAGCCATGGGGAAGTAGAAAGGTTGAACAAGAAAGAAGATGTGTGGTTCAGTAGTTGAAAGAGAGGTAATGTATTGGTGGCAAGTGTGGATAAGGAATATTTGAGTTAGACCTATGATGTACAGGATACCTTTCAGGTTTTCCTTCTCTAGGCACAGTATATCAATGGTATATATTGATTGGTACAATGTAAGGCAGATATTTTCTTGTAATGAATGGGACAGCAAAATAAATGGTGGCATGCTCCGCAGCCACATCACCTGGGACAGAGGACGCAATGGAATTCAGATTGACAAACCCAATTGCATGCATTCAGATGGACATATCTAGATACGTTAATATCATAGCTACTTTATCTCCTACTTCAATACAGAAAGTATTATGACTGATGCTTTTAATGCCACCTGAGCACAGTATTTGAACATCTGTGCCGTTTCATAAGGTGGTCTGCAAATATGTTCACTGGTGCTTCTGACAAATATGTGACTCTTTACAAGCAAAACATTTCATGACTCAGATGACTGAGTATTCTGAACAAATCTTGAATAGTTTTGGATGTATTCATTTGCTCACATTGAGAGCAGTCGTTAAAATATAGGGTGACCTCCTCCCTCCAAATCATCACATTTCAATTCCTGTATTTTTATGTGCCAGGCTAATGTATTTTCGCTATTATAGTATTGTTTTGCTTCCACTGAATTAATTAGAAGATCAAACATTGTAGGTGAAACGTTCAAGATTGGAGAGGGTGTCCATACTGGCCTGGAGTGAGAGGGGTACACTAATAAAATGTGTGTCTTTTTAGCCTAACTAGTTGGAAAAATATGCTTTAAAATGTACAATTTAGGACCGCTTTATATAACAAAACGTTTTAGAGTACTGTTCCTCGCAATATTCACTTAGAAATTATACCGCGCTCGCTCTGCTAACATCAACATGCTGCTGTGCACACAACAATGAAACGGTGGATACAAATATTACATTCTAGCATTCAGAGGAAACATATTAGAGGGAACGTTGCTCCTCGGTCCATGGTCTAGGTGGGACAGCTTTGGCAACAAGGATCAATGTCCCATGAAGCCCTCTTTGGTCCAGCAGAAGTCCAATCCATTTATATTCCACCTTTTTCCATTCCCGGAACTTTTCTTGACTGGGACAGCATTAAATCCTCTGGACAGGTTGAAGCAGATTTTGGGCTACCAGAGATGGAAAGATTTAGATACAGTCAAGTTGGACCTTGGGTGCCTCACCCGTCTGTCAAACACGCAGCTATCAGGCAGCTGCTGCCCTCTGAGAAATAGTTGGTCAATATTCAGGGGACAAGCGCATACTTTCAGAAATTTCCAAGCACCTAACATACAGTAAGCTCAATGGGAAAACCCCGGGACAGAGGTGATAGGAAATAGCTTTGGGGAGGCCTTTGGATACTAGGAAGTGGAGTGCTATTTTGTCAAGAGTGAATTTCACCACATATGGCTTGGCAATAAAAGAAACCCTAATACAATGAGCAACATTTTGGTACTATACTCTGGGGAGATATCATATCTGGAACACATCTATTTCTGAAGATTGCTGGTGAGGAGGGACTGGGTCACTACCGCACTGTCCCACACTAACACGTGATTGGGGAGATGTGTTGAATTATATTGATGCAATTTTTGACTGTCCCATCGTCAGATTTCCAGTTTATGTAATTCTTTGGGTGCATAACAGACTTACATACCCACTTCAACCACCCAGGAGGAAACATCTCACAATCCTTTTAATGCGTGGCAAAGCAGGTGATTTTGGCATCCTTTGGAATGAGCAGAGCTCGCGATCACAGAGAATGGCTGCATAAGGTTTGTAACACTATGGGCATGGAGCAGATAGCCATTACTTTAGAACAAAGAGGGAAGGATTTTGAGAAGCTGTTGGGACCTTGTTTAACGATCCTGCCCACTGGATTTAAGAAGTTTACTCGTCCTAAATATCTTCAGGAACTGAAGTTATCTGCACAGTAGGAGGGATTCACGCAAGAAAAGCTCTAGGTTGATGGGCCGAGGGAACCCCTTGAGCCTGGTACCACCGTGGTCAGCTAGCTTACTCACCATGTGAATCTGACTATGTACTAAACCCAGTACAGAGTTTGGCCTAGAGAGGCGGGTTTGGTATCTAAGGCCCATATGTACAAAGGCATTTTGCATTTCTTAACGGTGCGAATCGCTATTTCAGGCCGTTAGGAAATGCAAAATGCCATGTCAGATTGTATGAAAGGCATTTGCGGTGGTGCAAAATGTGATTCCTACCTAGTAAAAATCACATTTTGGTAATCACAAAATAGGAAATTACAAATAGCAATTTCCAAAATGCAAATTGCAAACCTCGTGTACCATGGATTTCCTAATTGCGACTAGTCGCAAAATGGCCATTCAGGAAATGCAGTTACCATTGAATTGGATCAGGTGGTAACCAGGTGCAAACTATAATAAGGCCCCAAAAATGCTCCAGGCTCTTTCAGAATGGGAGCATTGTACATTCTGGCAAGGAGGTTGAGGATTTTGGCAGTGAAGAAGACAAGGAGGAAGAGACAGGAGAGGATATTTAGTGTATGGGTCACCCTGTTTGGACTGACAGAGAAGGAGATTCATGAGAGGTACAGACTCAGTAGTCAAGTGGTACTTGAATTAAATGATGAGTTACAACCTCAGCTACAGCCCCCAACTCTCAGAAGCAACACAATCCCACCACATGTGCAGGTATTGTGTTGCCTACACCTCTTAGCCTCTGGCAGTGACCAGGGGGTCAGAGCAGTGGCGGGGGTTCACAAAGTGCCCTGTCCAGGTTACAGTGCAGGTTTCAGGACATCATGGTGAGCAAAGTCAATTAATATATATATCATTCCCAAAAATACTCCCCAATCATTTCAACAAGCCAAACAGATGTTCTACAGGGTAGTGCAGTTCCCAAATGTCATTGGCTGTGTTGATGGCACACATATGCCTTATGTCCGCCCTCCTCTGCAAATGAATAAATATACAGCAATAGAAAAGCTCACACTCACTCAATGTGCAGGTAGTGTGTGATGTCTCCTGTATCAAAACAGACGTTGCGTCCAGATTCCCAAGCTGCAACCACAACTCCTCCGTAGTGGACTACATAACTGGCTGTCACAGGATAAGTTTGGCAATGGTTTCCTACTAGGTAAGCAAATCACAGACTCAATGCATACAGTTGCCAGGACAGTGTGTGCAATGTGACCTTATGGTGTACCTTTTTATGCTCTTAAGGTGACAGTACATATGCCTTATATTCCTGGATCCTCACTCCTTACCTGACTCCAAGGACCAAAAGTGAAGGACAGTATGAGAGGGCACACAGGACAACACGCTCCATCATAGCGAGGACCTTTCTAATTCCCCGTTTTGCTGCTCCACAAGACCAGCGGGGCACTACTGTAGAGACTGATACATGCTGCAAAATCATCGCCACATTTGCCATACTGCACAATATCACAATGAGGAAGGGTTTGCACGACATCACCATAGAGCCTGAGTCTGACTCTGATGGTGACTTACCACCACAACAGGTGCAGCAGGAGGGTGCACGTGCAGCAGAGGGACGTGCATGATGCACCGAGATAGCCAAAAACTATTTCTGAGGTAAGAAAATATCCAAAAAATGAGACATCACACATGATGATAAAGCTTGGTGCACAACCTTTTATTCAGGTGGCTACAACATTGTTGCAAGCAAGGATTAACGCCATCCTGGTGGATGATACATTGGTAAAATAATAAAAACAAAGTAAATAGTGAATGGAAAACAAAACAAAGACAACTGATTCCACTAAGTGTACAGTGAGTCACTTTTAATGGCCTTTGGGGTTTGGTGCTTTGTCAGCAGCACTGGGTGGTGGGACAGCCAGCATGTCATTGCCAGACGTGTGGTGGCGTGAGTGCCTGGTACTGAAGGCCTCCTGAAGGGATATACCACCTAGGCTAGAGCCCTCTTCACTCTCAGGTGGGGCAGGGATGTTGGGGATCCAGAGGTTGTGAGTCTGAATGTTTTCTAGTGTTGTGGTGACTTGCACTAGCTCACGTGCAATGTCCTGGCAGCAGCTCGTTATGTTGGTCTAGATATTAACAGTCTGCCTTGCCGGCATTGTTGTTGCGGTGACCAGGTTGATGGACCGAGTGAAGGTACTGAACCTTACCAGGTACTGCTTGTGCCTCTGTCGCTGCACACAATGCTACCTCTCCATTGCTGTTAGCCACCATTCCTGCATTTTCTCCGTATTCTGCAGTGACTTTGAGATGCATTGCAGTTGCCTACTGATGGTGCGTATCTGCCTTCTCTGCAGGCATGGTGTGGAGACAGTGGCGTAATGAAACTTGAGGGGGCCCCCCTGAAAAGTACATAGAGGGCCCCACCTCCAGATTCACTCGGAGCTCTCAGGCCAGGCTACTGTGCTGAGGGGGCTCTCCGAAGCTCGGGCCCCCTGCACTGCATGGGCTGTTGGGGCCTATGGTATGCCACTGTGTGAAGATGATTGACCTCTCCAGGCCACCATACACAGGATGTGCATCTGACATTTCTTCTGACAGGGTCTCTGAAGGGACTGCCGAGGTGTGATCTCTGTGCTTTCATTGTGTCCTGGTCTCAGATGTTGTGGAGTCCCTGCTCTGCGACTGTCCCTCATCGCTGTCCTCAAAGTCTTGCAGTGGTGAGATTGTGGCTTTCTTCCCAGTTGGAGGTGGGGTGATGGGCTGAGGGGATGGTGGTGTTGTGACCTCAATGACCACCTCACTGTCAGTAGCCCATTAGGCTTCCACAAGTCAACACATCCTGCCTATGATCTGTGGAAATGCATGTATATAGTTAGTGTAAAAAATAGTTAATGTTTGGCAACAATATTGTTCTGACTCTGCTGCATATTTTTGTGACATTTTTGTGTTGTACAGATATGTTTGGTGTGGTCATCAGCACACAGTACAGCAAACAAATGATGTGTACTACAACTCCCATGATACATTGCTTGGGTGAGCCAAGCACCTCCATGGCTCGAAAAATCAACTCGCTATGGTGAGATAGTTTTAATGAGGACGAGCTATTTTCAGGGACTACTTGCCCATTCTGGCGAGCTGACAACAGGTGTTCTGCTTGCTCACACAGTGAATAAACAAGAAATATGCCTTTAAATCTTGTTGTCTTGTCACATTTGCTCAGCTTTCAGAGACAGAGGTCAAAAGTCAGTTTTCCTTCCTACTTTTATTTTCAATCACACTGTGCAAAGCATGTGAAATGAAAGGCTGTAAGATATCAGGCTTTTTTTCTAACACAACACTGAAATGGCTCAAAAGTGAACTGTTCAAGCATTTCAAATATATTTCACTAGTTATGAAGACACATTTTTGTAATTCTGTGGTGAAGAAAATACATATATAGGATCAAAACAAATCAGAACACTTTACTTGGTGATGTGCTCACCCCTACGGGTCTCAAGGCGCTGGGGGATGTTGTGGAAATTAAGTGAGCTATTGCCCAGAGTCACATGGTGCTGAGCTGCCGCCGGAGCCTGGGGATCAAACTGTGAGCCCTGTGCTCCGAAGTCAGCTGCCCTGGCCACTGGGCCACAGCTCTCTACAAGTATGAATGACTCCTGGGAGCGGGAAAAATAGAGGCCTGCCGTTGGAAGAGGTGTCAGCTTTTCCTGTTCGGACCCCACACAGGGTGTGAACCCAAAAGGTGAACTTTGAAGGGGAAGCTTTTTTTGTCAGATAGATGGGTTGGCATCAGAGACAGAGTGGGGAGACCATTTGCCAACTGGTTTTCCGTGGGCATGTATAAAGCTCCACACACTAAGAGATGGGTTCTGCCATCTTGGGAGCAGGCAGAATAGTGCACACTGTGATAGCTAGATGTCATACATTCCAAGGAGTTATCATCAGGCAGGTAGGGATCTGGTAACCCATTAGGTAGTGACCACTATATCCATGGGGACACTTTCTGGGCACAAATATGACATCCCTGGCACCCAGACCCCGGATCACACCTGAACCGATGAGAGTCCTGAAGGGAACTGCCCTGCTGTTCCTTTGACCAGGCAGGAGAAGCTGCACCAACCTCTGGACTGCACCTTCTGATGTTTGGGCTAGCAAAGAGAGTAGTGTGCATGTGGTGCCTGGCTCATGGAACAGTCCCTCCTGAGTTCCAGACAGAAGTGAACTCCAGGGGTCAGTTGGTGTACTTTCTCCTACAGCACTAGTGCTACAAAAGCTAAAGAAGCTCATTCTGGACAGCCAGTAGCCACAGTCGCTTGATTTCCTATGACTACTGATGTGATGACCAAGCCCTGATGCTCAAAAGTTGCACCCGAGTTCGCTGACTCAAGAAAATCGGCAGCGTGCAATTTGGACTCCCAAGATACACACTAGCATTTGCCCAAGGGAATCATCCTCGTTACGGGCAGGAGTAAAGTGTATATTGCGTATTATTCGTCTCACTAGTGACTATACTGTAGCCGATCATGGCTCAACCACTGCCACATTCCAGGTGTCCAGGGTTACTTGCATCACTGGCAGCAAATCCAAACCTCATGCTCTCTGTTTCTTGGAGAGGTCTATTGATTTCCACACGAGGATGCCTGCAATGGTCTGATCAATGACACACCAATGCTTCTGGTTTTGCTTACAATGCCAGTCAATAACAATTTAAAATATTTGGGATATTCAAACCCTCTTCCCACAGCGGGCAATCAACTTTCAGTTGTCTAGTCAATTCAGGGAAGGTATTCCTGACCGTCTTGGCCAGAGAGGGTATTATTTTTAGCCCTAAATAAGAAATGCCCTACTTTGCCCACTGGACCAATGGTTGGTGTTGCAGATGATTTTTCGTCCTTCATGAGAAAGACAAACTTAGTAACTGAGACTTTTGTATGTTTATTTTTAAGCCCAAAGCTTTCCTAAAAAGATGTAGGGCTTCAATGGTCGCAGGTATGGACAGCTTCGGATCCATTAAAGCCAAAAATACATAAATTGCAATCCCAACTCTCATCTGTGATTTGGGGGGGAAGGGAGTTGTAGAGTGGCGATTGCAAAACTATACCTACCATCGGGGTTGGATTGGGATCAAAAATAGGCACGGGCATGCTAAAAAAAAGTGGCCCACATTTGCATATTGCCCTTCCGCAAAAACCTGCTTCGGCGAGCAGAGGCATGTTTTCTTAACTTCACTTAGATTAAAAAAAATGCACTGTTTTATTCACACTGGTGAAACACACCTGAACACAAGTGAGGCCACTTCTGCTCAGGCCCCCTGCCCCCACTCAATATGTATACCTCAATGGGCCGGCCCAGCGAGAGAAAAGGAGTGACACCTCTGCCTGTTGATAACAGAGAGGTAATGGACGCCCATCTGCCTCCAGTAAGGCCAATCAGGCCCCCACTGGGTCGCTGGCGGCATCCAAACAACACAGACACCGTCCAAATCGGCCACCCAGGCTGCCCAAAAAAGCAGCCCACAGCTGGAACTTGGACACCGGCCCATCAGCCATTGCCCGAGTGCCCGCCTTACCAATCCGACCCTACCTACCATTAATGGACGTTGGTCTGGGTGCCCTAAATGATTTACTTTATCATGCAGCTGTGCAATTACAAAGGCCCATGCGGGGGCTAGCGGGGTCTGCAGACACCGAAACACATGATATAAGAAGCCATCTGGGTGGGTCCCCGATCTGAGACTGGTTGGTGGGATTGGACGGAGCAACTAATGTACTGTTGAAAGTAGCCTGATGGTGCTGGAAGGTATATGTGCATGGCACTCTGGGAAATCACCCTATGCTCTGGACTTGCCTTTATGGTTTCAACCAGGATGTGTGACACTGACAAGGACACATGACATGCGACTTTGGATGGAGGTGGACATTCAGGTATGAGGCGGCATGATTATAGAAGGGAAACTGAGGTCATCTGACAATCTGAGAGAGACGGACAATCAGGGTCCAGGCCAATTCTTGTTATACAATGGGCTGGGGTGTCATGCTGGGGACATCCGGGGGACTAGCAGCGAAGAGTGTAGTAAGAGCTCGAGGAATACCACAGAGATTTACGTAGGTTTTATTCCAAGAATGCCCACAACTTAACAAGTCCTGTCGAGTCAAGATCCTGGCAGCAACTGACATAACTGTCACTGCCCCGAAACTTGGACAGACAAGTTCCATTTGGAACTCATGAGGTCATAATCCACCAATACCTGCACGAGTTTGATAAACTACAATGCTGACTACCACAAAGAGCCTACTGCCTCATGGCCTCCAGGTATTGTTGACACAGCTTTCACTTGCTTGTACCTGGCACTCCTACATCACTCTGCATGAAGAATGCGTATCTTAAGGAGTAGTGGGAACGATTGTTGGGGACTGAGGTAACTGACGGGCAATGGACAAAATGCTTAAGTAATGTCAAATTGGTTTCCAGGAACTCCGATATACTCAGTTTAACCACATATACCACACTTATTCGACCATGAAACGGCTAGCCCGCATAAACTCGGGGGCAACAACTGAATGCCCCAGATGAACAGAGGGCATTGCAGAGTTCCCACACATGGTACGGCACTGCCCGGTTGTCTCACGATTCTGGAATGAAGTACTTAAGTGTTTGACTAAACTAACAGGCTGCCTTATGCCGAAAGATGTTACTATGTGCTGATGGAGCAATCTAGGAAAACGAAACAGGTGTGTAAATTTGTAGACTTGGCTTTAATACAAGCGAAGCGGCGGCTCCTCCGCTAAGGCGGAGGAGCATCACCCCACTGCATTTTGAGCAGTGGATTACAGAAAAAGAAAATGATAATAACACTAGGTTATTATCATTTTATTTTTCCAGATTACGAGGCAGGGCGGGGCTTGGCTGTGTCACAGCCAACAAGGGGAGGAGTGGTGGCCACTTAAGTGGGCATGACTGCTTGGCCCGGCCAAGCAGTCATGTGCACTTTGCATGTTCCCCACCGGGCTGTAATGCACATCCTGGTGAGGAACATGCACAGGCACCCTATACCAGTCTGAGCGCCGAACCAAGGCACTCGGACCAAATTGGCTGGGACAGCCTGTTTGTGCTTCAAGCGGGAACAGAAGAGGACGACGGAAGGTGAGGCGGCGGTCCTGGAGCAAGGTAAATCTTTTCTTTTTCTATCACCCTGCCCTACCCGTGCTATTTGGTGGCAGCCGCCACTGGACGCATCACAATTTCCTGGAAAACAGTATCAGCACGCCAATCACAGACTGGCTGAGGGACATTCATAAGTGGGCTCACACGGTGATTGGCGTATTATCGGGCCCCCAAATTGAGGGCTGGAGGGCTACAAGATACACTAATTGGGATGACTATCTGGAAAAAACTGGAAGCCAAATCCCACATCTAACTTCCGTGACAGATGGGCCCTATGTGCTTCGCAATTATTAGTGCTGCACAAATTGATGGTATGGGAGTACCAGGAGAGGAAAGACGAGCGGAGGCGTAACCGTTGTCAAAATACACCTTTTAATCCTGATCCATGAACACTCACCTTTCACTTCTTACTCACAGATGAGCAGGAGTTAGCAAGATGTCACCCTACTTTTTCTGGAATTTTCTGTTTATTTGTATGTTGATTAATTGTATGTTGACTTGAGTGTTGAACCATGCTATATAAATACCTTTCAGTGGTTTTACTATCTAAATGTTGATAGATTGTAGCAGTCATTGGAGACGATGCTCAAAATGTCATGAACCCTGTGACTGTGGTGTTATTTATTGACTATGATAAGTGTTAATTTTTCAAAATTAGATAAAAATCTAAAAGAATCAACAAAACATTGTCTGCATACATACAGAAATTATGTTCCATTCATCCTATTGTCAACCCCTTTATGTGGTTATGCCATCTTATGTAAATAGCCATCGGTTCCATATACACGGCAAAGTGTGGCGGCGACCGGGGCAACCCTGCATTGCCCCCCCCTCTGATTGATTAATGGAATACCTAAGGTCAATGGACACCAATTCTAGCCTGAGGATCCTGATAGCTACTAAAAACCCAGGAGATAAACCTCAAGTCCAAGCAATGCAAGTTTCAAAAGGGGCCAGGGTTTGCAGTAAAATGTTTTTTCAGTGTCTACCACCTGCAGCACTGGCCCACTTCTGGCTCTTCTAAATGTTGCATTTTATAACGTACATTTGTGCTGCAGGATTTAAAACCATATTTGATATTTTAGTGGGTTTCACACTTTATCTGCTGGGCCTTTAGAAAAAAATTGAAAGCCTAGTAGGTGATATAACACATGCTACTACGTGTTTTTTTTTCTGTTACTGTTGGAGGGGCCTCTTTGCAGGATATTGCCCATTACCCACAAATTCTACGTGTTCCACACTTAGAAGGAATACTAGTGTCCTTTGTATGCTAGAACTCGATTCGCTTAAAAGTTATTTCAAAGTGACTACCTTTTTTGCCAGTTTTTAGGCTTGGTGGCTTCTTCCATGGACATAGCTCAGTCATCTCATATGAGAACTGCTCAGTGTGGGGTGGTGAGTGGTGACAACTATTTTGTTTTGATTTAGAAAAGCACAGAACATTGACAAAGTGATTAACATGTAACACTAATGCCAACTGATTGACACCCGCTTTTTCAATCTCCGGAGGAATGGAAGAGACATTAAGAATCAAACCCTAGACCTGCCAGTCCACATCACAAAATTAGGTGTGTTAACCCACTAAGTCCAGTATTCTAAGACCTGTACAGGTGCGACCTCAAACAAGCATATGCTGCAATGTCCCGATGAGTAGATTGAAAATGTACACTTGACCAAAAGTCAAACAACTGCAACAATATTTCATGAGCTCATCTTCTCAAAAAAGAATTGGCCAAAAGGGTTGTCATCTTTGAAATAACTTTGCAAAAACTGGTTCTGAAGCAGTTTGGATTTAAATCTGTACAAGTTGCGTTTTGAGGTATTAAATCACTTATTCCCCTTTTTAAAGAATAGCTGTTTAAAATGTACAATGAATCACTTGATTTTTTTGATTTGGCTCTAAGGATAGCTCCACCCCATAGTGTGAACTGCGAGCCCCCCCCCATCCTCCACCCGAGAAGTTTGGGTCTAGTTGTGCTCCTGGTGAGGGCCTCTAAACACAAGATCCACCTCACCTTTGATTGTGTTGTCCAAGTAGACTTCTACACCAATGAGCCTATATAAATTACTGCTAAGGCCCATAACCACATGTCAGATATACAGCATTTCGCTCCAATTACTTTCTGTCGAAAAATGAGTAAGGAGAATTGAAAGGTGGAAGGTGAGTTTCTGCTATAGTGTTGAACAACTGGACATACCTGCCTATGCTACATTCCTCCCATTAGTTTTACTGGATCATGGTTGTCTCCTGTCTTATCCCTCTGATTTTCCTCTGCCTTCTTGCAGAACCTTCTCGCCTTTAGCATCTTGGATTCGTATTTGGGCCTCGGATCATCAAATTTAACAGTCTTCATCATGTGCTCCCAGACATAAGCCAGCACTGTCAGACTATCAAACAAATGTGGATGGAGCAGTCAGAGGAGCAGTTTGAGATTTGGACGTCGGTGTACCAGGAGCACATTGGGTCAAATAATTAATCTGTTTTTTTGCTGACAACTTAAACGTAGGTGTGCAAAAAAGCATAATTTGTCAGAGAAGAATTCCATTCCTGATTAACAGAATCGGAAATAGTTGGATTTTGCCCTCACAAGTAGGATTTGCTAACGCAGAAATCGCTCCAGTATGGTATGGTGGAATTTACACATTTACATCCCTTGTGTCACGCTCTGGTATGCAAGCATTTCTGGGGGCGGGAGCTATCAACTAAAGCCAGCAAACACCCACAAATTTGTAAATCTTGGCTACCTGCCAAAGATTAGCACATAGCTTGTCATCCTGGAAATGTACACAGATCTACTCCTGGCAACGGCAGGAGTACATATGTCTCCAGTAAGAGGAAACACCACTAAAACTGATGTCAGTATAGGTGTTAGACCTGGCCTTTTTTGCAAGCAATCCCCTGTTTTTGTTGGCTTTAGGTGCTCTGGGCACTTTGCCACTGCTAATCAGTGCCAAAGTGCAAGTGCTCCATGTGTAAATTGTGATTCTGACTGGTTATCAATGATTGGCATATTTGATTTAATGTCCCAAGTAAAGTGCACTGAGTTTGCCTGGGCCTATGAATCAAATGCTACTAGTTGGCTTGCAGCATTGGTTGTTTCACCCACATAAGTAGCCCTGTAAATGTGTCTGAGACCTGCCACGGCATTGTTTGCACCCACAGTTTTAAACTGCCATGTTGACCTGGCAAGTGCACCCACTTGCCAGACCCTACCCTTCCCTTTTCTTACATGTCAGACAACCCTAAGGTAGCCCCGAGGCAGTCCTGTGCTGTGGGCAGGGTGCAGTGTATGTAAAAGGTAGGATATGAACTTGTGTGTTTTACATGTCCTGATAGTGAAATACTGTGCATTTCGTTTTTTACTATTGAAAGGCTGGCTGTCCTATATTTTAACATGGGAGCTGCCTTGTAACATCTTGCAAGTGTAACTTTCCAGTGAGCCAGGATAGAGAAATGGAGTTTAGTCTCTCTGAACTCAAAATGTAATAACACACCTTTTAGTAAAAGTGGACATTTTCTTACTTTACCATTCCGTGTGCCTCTGCCTGTTTGTGTACTCACTGTCTGTTTTTGGAGTGGCAGGAGCTGAGAATGTGTATACACTCTAGACAGTCCCAAGGGGGTTGAGGTGTGCCCTGCCTTCCTGGGTGACTCATAGCGAGGCTGAATAGACCTTTTTGCACTTAGTGTGGTGGGAGGAGTTTTCAGTAGCACCTGAATAGGCTGTGTCTGCTCTGCACAATGTTGTCTCCACCTCCTGTAGGGAAGCTGGACCAGGCGAGGACAGAACTGGTTTTCCTGAGCTCAGAGACTCTTGGAACTAAGACTACAAAAAGAACATGGGGTATAAATATTAGACCGAAGACCCCTAGAACCTTACACTACTTCTGGAATCAAGAGGAACCTCTGACAAGGAGAGGAGCTGAAAAGCTGTAAGAAGGAGCACTGCCCCTTTGCTGTGTGTTGCTTTGCTGGGTTGGCCAGAAGTTGCTGCTTCTGCCAAGCAGAGAAAAAGGACTGGACTTTGCTGTTTTCCTGCTTGTGAAGTTTCTTCAAGGGCTTGTGTGGGCTTGCCTCCTGTTCTGGAGCCTCAGGCCACAAAATCTTCACCCACAGCTTCACAGCTTCCGGGAACTCCTCTGCTGGACGTTTTGACCTGCCTGGAGGTGCCTTTTCCAGTTCTGGGCTTCTGGAGCTTGTTCATGCTACAAGAAGCTGCCAAGAACTAAAGTTCTGAAGGAAATTGATGCTTCGCTCTTGCGGCTGTTTTATCCGATACTACACCGCCATGGGGGAGAAAATCCCAACGCACAGTCCTGTGTGGCTGAAGAATTCAATGCAGCGCCTGCCGGCAGCCCAGAAAACCACTGCACGTCGAGTCCTGAGCACCGATCTCCGAAGTCCGAGATCACCGCACTGACTCCAACGCAGGCCCTGCTGTGCGGCTAAAGAAACAACACATCGTTAAACCCCAGCTGAATAAATCGACACAGCACCTGTGTGACCACCCCGCATTGACCTCCAGCGTGTCCGGATCTCCACACATTGCACCTGGGTGCCAAATCTACATCAACTCTAGGGCTGCAATAAGAAACTGACACCTCACCTTCCCGCAGAGTAAGAAACAGACGCATCACCTCCTCTACAGTAAGGAACAGATGCATCATCTCCCCTGCGTGGCAGTAAGGAACTGACGCATCACCTCCCCTGGAGCAAGGAACCGATGCATCACCTTCCCTGCGCATAAGGAACTGACGCATCACCTTCCCTGCACCCATTTTGCTTGTGATTTTTGACGCTTCTCAGGTACTTTTCAACAAAAGTAATGCATCCATAGTTTCCTATGGACAGAACAGTTTTTACCTTTTAAGGGTCATATTTTGATATCTGTATGTTGGATTTTTGTCCTGTTTGGTTTAGATAAAGATACTTTATTTTTCTTAACTAGTGTGGTGTCCATTTGTGGTGTTTTCACTGTGTTATTGTGAGTTGTATACAAAAGCTGTACACATTGGCTCTGTAGTTTAGCCTAACGGCTCTGTGCCAGGCTACCAGAGGGTGAGCGCTGGCAAACTTAAGTGTGTACTTTACCCATCCTGACTAGAAGGAAGGGTCCCTACTTGGACAGGATGTACACCCCTGCGAACTAGAGACCCCAATTCTAACAATAGGGAAAGGTGTCCATAAGAAGAAATATATTCCCGAGTGCCAAAAAAATAAAGCACAAATGAAGTTTTACATTAGCATGCAGCAGGCAGAATTTTTATACAATTGAGTTCCCAGGGATGTCCAACATGTGTTTTTATACATAAGTACACCTGTTTTTCAAGAATTACAAAAAGTCAGAGATGTATTCTAAATGTAGCATTATCCCTAAAGGATGCACTTCCATGGTTTGTCGTTGTAGTTTTGCTAAGCAGACCCATTATGCTTTTGTGCGATGGATGAAATATTTTGCATGACAAATCAATAAATTAAGGAATATCATACTGAAGTTAGAAGCAGCATCAGAGTTAACTAATTTGGGGAGCTGTTGCCATTAGCTTTACCAAGGTCACAGTTTATGGCTGAGGCCTGAGCTCGAAATGAGTATGCTGCAGGCCCGGTTCTAGCGGGTGGGCCGTGTGGGCCAGGCCCACCCAAACAAGGGGCCTGGCCCACCCAAACAGGAGCCTTGGCCCTCGCAGTGAGGGCTTGAAGGCAGACGCGCAAAGCACACGTGGTGTGTGTCAGCCCGGGCCGAAACAGCTTCCCGGGTGCGCACACACACACACACACGGACAGTTTTAGAGATTATCGCAGCCGCACCTGAGTACTTCATAGGTCTTTAAAAGACTATTTACATGTTAACGAGACTTTGTTTATTTTTTCACCCCTTCATCTCCACATGGCAAAGGCGACAATGTTCTGCTGCGTGGATATTTCTTTTTCTATGCAGCGCAGGAGAAAAGAAGTTTGTTTATTCCTATTCACCTTTCCTGACCCCTGCAGCTGCTTATCACATCAGGCTGTGACACAAAGTTTGACTAATGGAGTAGGTAAGAGAATATGTTACTATTTGTTTTTCTTTTTTTAAATATGCACACGCCCAGCAGGACACATACTTCGTGAGAGCTTCATTTAAACAGTTTTTATCATTATCATGGCTGATGCAGGACAACAATAAGACAATACAAAATGCCCAGATAACGCTGGTGATTAATGATCCTGCTGGAGAGCAATCGTTTGTCTGTTAGCAGTTTTTAAATGCAGATGAACTGCATTTTATGTGGAAGCTCAGTGGGTTACTGCCTTTGTCACAGAGATCATTGTGCTACTTGCAGTTCAGAAGTTACAATCCTAACATAGGACAGTGACCAATGAACTGTCATCAAAGAGCTGCATACAAACATGAATGGTATAGTTAGAACTTCGCTTTCTTTTTTTTCTGATATAGTTAGAACTTCCCCAGTCTTTCATTATTCTAATGTTGCTAAAATGAGTAAGTTTGGGCAGATATACATTTTTATCAGTAAAGCTGACCCCCATGGAATACTCTTTAAATCCTAAGGTTGTGTTTCCCCAGACCAAACCCTCTTAAAATATACTGCCCACCAGTATGGATGACATGTGATTCATACACCTTGTAATCCTCATTGGTTTATGGCACATTCCCTGTAGACTGATTTACATACTTGTATGATTCATTCTCTCTGGATAATGTGTGCATGGTGTAAAGTACTGACGCACACTACACTGATATGAGTAGCGCCGTACAACAAATGAAATGCATATGAGAGAGGGGCTACGTAAAGATGAGGGGCACTGTTGGAGGGTGGCAGTGAGGAAATCCGAGGAAGAGGTCAATAGGGGGAGGGGCTATGGAGCGATGAGGGGCACTGTTGGAGGGTGGCAGATAGGGAATCCGAGGAAGAGGTCAATAGGGGGAGGGGCTACAGAGTGATGAGGGGCACTAGTGGAGGGTGGCAGTGAGGGAATCCGAGGAGGAGGTCATGGGGTGGAGGGGGGAGCTAGGGAGAGATGAGGGGCACTGGTGGAGGGTGGCAGTGAGGGAATCCGAGGAGGAGGTCATGGGGTGGAGGGGGAGCTAGGTAGAGATGAGGGGCACTGCTGAAGGGTGGTAGTGAGGGAGTCTGAGGAGGAGGTCATGAGGGGGATGGGCTACAGAGAGATGAGGGGCACTAGTGGAGGGTGGCAGTAAGGGAATCCGAGGAGGAAGTCAATAGGGGGGGCCATGGAGGGATGAGGGGCACTGTTGGAAGGTGGTAGTAAAGGTTATTTACGGAGAAAGAGGTTATTGGTGTGGCGCCAAATAAGACTTTCCATCAGCGCTAAAGCCGGCCCTGTCATGGCCTTTCTGATTTTGTTTATTTAATTAGAAGTCGGGTCATAAGGGCTACTTGAATGAATGAATGAAATAAGCTTTATTTCGATAAAACATATCTTAAAAAGCACATACAAATGTAACATACAGAGTAAGCACAAACCGTAAAAAATGCAGTAACAATCACGCATCCCAAGATAAGCAGAAAAAGTTTAAAAAGTACATATAAACATAATAAATAAGACAATATAAAAGGAGGATATATACAAAGGGGAGAATCAATCATCCAGCTTAACTAAGGGCTACAAGGGCTTTGGTTCTTAACAGCCAGGACCACCTCAAGAATTTCGACAGAGCGCAGACATGGAGAGGTCGAGCATCTGATTTCAGAATGCGCAGGGCTATGCGGTGGTCACGTGTTCCCAGAGTTTTGCACAGGGGATTAAGCCAATAAGATCTTGGAATTTTGTATTTCGGGCATGCGAATAAAACATGTGCAATTGACTCAATTGTGGACTCACAAAAAGGGCAATATGGTGATGTCTGGGAGGGTGGTTTCCAGCGTGCAGTCAGCTCACGAACCGGGAGAGTGCCAATCCTGAACTTAAGATAGAGGGATCGGTCATACGGCTTTTGAATTATATCGAGGTAAGGCTTGTAACACACTACATCTTTAATCGCGAGGAATTCAATAGTTCTACTGCCACCAAGGGAGCTAGAATTTCTTTTTGCAATCACCCAACTCCAGTAAAGTTTCTTGAGCTCTGCTTTCGGGGGAGAAGTTTTATTATCCCATGCATCTTTAAGGCCGAGATCAAGAAGTAAAGCTTTGACATCTTTCAACCATTTAATTTTATGCCAAGAAGGGATAGATAATATATCTGATAAACCCTCCGCGTATTTGGCTAACTCAGGGGTCCGCCAAATCCGGGCCCATAGGAGTAGGGGGCGTACTTTTGCCAGGTCTTTCATTGCATGGCACCCTAGGTCCATTAATAACGGAACTAAAGGGGTGCTCTGCGGAAGTGCCAACAGTTCCTTATAAAAGCTAGATTCAGACTTGGCAAGCTCGTCAATGTTAGTTAGGCCCCATAATTCGGCACCGTAAAGTGCCGAACTCACACCTTTCGCTTTATATATGTCCAGAGCTGGAGCTATTGGCCGGGACATGGAGGATCGATGCTCCCTGAGGAGGGCGCCAGTAACCCTCTTGTGGGTTAATAACATTTTTCGTAAATGGGATGACCAGGACATAGTGTCTGTAATGCGAATACCCAAGTAATCGAATTCTTTTACCCGCTCAAGAGTAACCGAATTCAAGACTGGGGGCCGCCCTAACTTTCTAGGTGGATTTGAGATTAGGTACTTGGTTTTGGTAGTGTTTATAATGAGGCCTCTAGCACTACAGAAAGCTTGGAAGCTATCAAGCAGGATTTGTAATCCCTTTGGTGATTTGGATAGCAGGAGAGTGTCATCCGCGAACAGGAGAGTTGGAATACGGTCGCCCGCCAGGGATGGTGCATCAGAAGGGACTTTTTTCAGATGATCCACTACACCATTCACATAAAGTGAAAAGAGGGTAGGGGCAAGAACACATCCCTGGCGGACGCCCCTGTTCACTGGGAGTCTCTCCGTTTTCTGGCCCTGAGACCCCCATCGCACTTGGGCATAATTTCCATCGTGTAATTTCATTAGTAAGGCCAACAAGTAAGGAGGAATATTCATGTTGGCCAAAACACGCCACAAAGTATCGCGGGGGACAAGGTCGAAAGCTGTTTTCAGGTCGATAAAGGCAAGATAGAGGCTACCTTTTCCAAGAAGTACGACCTTCCAATAAAGGAGAAACAATCTAAAGGCCTGCTCTATGGTGCCTGTCCCGACCCTAAAGCCTGCTTGGTAGTCTGAGAGGATATTGTTGTCATTTGCCCAAGATAAAATCCTCTCCAAAATCACTTTCCCAGTCACCTTCTGAGATGAATCAATAAGACTGATCGGGCGATAATTCGCTGGATCGTCTCTGGCTCCCTTTTTGAATATGGGAACGACCTCCGCCCCCTTCCAAGACTCAGAGACCGGGGCACCATTATCGATGGCATTGATTAAGGTAGAAAGAAGCTTCCCCCATCTAGATGGGTCAAGTTTTAAAACATCGCCAGGAATGCCGTCTGGGCCAGCTGCCTTCAGGGGAACAATAGACTTAATGGCAAAGACTACTTCCTTTTCAGTGAAAGGAGCAATGTTCGAAGCTTTCACAAGGGGGGGGACGTCTTCAATAGAGGGTGTCCCCAAATCTTCCGACCGGGAAGAATAGAGTTTAGAAAAATGTTCGAACCAGGCCATGCTCGTGATGTTACATGTTAAAAGTACATGGGCTGGTCTGGTTTTGGATCTAATTATTTCCCAGAAGGAGCCAGAATCTCGTTTGAGAGAGGCCTCTCTTAGTGTCTGCAAATACTGTTCTTCCCAGAGTTTTTTGGCGTTAGAGACAGTAATCTTATAGTCCTTCCTAGCCAACTGGATCTTGGATGTGATCCTAGTTTTAATGGCCGCAATTAGGGCAGATTTTTTCTTCCTGCAAATTGGTGTATACCACCCATCGGTGGGGGTGCGTTTGGTCACGCCTCTTGGTGGGCCACCTTTACCCTCTATACGGAATAAGTTACCCAGCTTGCTTATAGTATCTTGAAAGACCAAAGGAGCCTTATCATAGGGAGTCTCATGAGTATTTAGTAAGGCCAGATCAACTTGCACTTCCTGCAGTATTGATCTTATCAAATCAACTTTCACATCATCTAGGCTCACGTTACGCCATTGAAGGCGTCTCTCGCAGTTGGCGGGACATACCTCATGGGTTTGCATAGTGCTAATTACTGGAAAGGGCAGAAACCCACGTATATCTTCCCATAGTGATTTTATACTGAGAGATAGCTGATTGTGGTCACTATCGTGTGAGGGGATTATTTCCATATCCACCTCATATGCCCAGAGATTAAGATCAAGAAGTATATAGTCGATCCGAGATGTATGATTGGTCCTATTGTAGGTATGCGTACCTTGAAGGTCAGAAGGTGTTCTGCCATTTGTAGCCCTTAGTCCAAACTCTAGAGTCATAGTATTTAAAAATATGGCAGTTTTCGTCCATCTCTTTATAGGAGTTAAGGATAGCAATGGGATGCCTCTTTTGAAGTCATCCTCAAAAAGATCGGGAAGATCCAATGAGGCAAGAGGCTCATAGGAACAGTTGAAGTCGCCAGCTATTAGTATATGGGATGTATGGTTGCACTTGCGCAATTCACCCTCAAGGAGTGGAAATACAGGCGATAATGCACCACCGTTAAGACCCCTGGCGTAGACGTTATAGATCTCAAGAGACTTCTTTCCATGGGAACCCTTTAAAGTAAGTTTTAGAATGTCGGGGGAAACAGTACAAACCTGCCTTACAGAGCACCCAATGGAGATGTTAACCCAAATCAGGAGACCGCCCGAGGGGCGACCTCTTCCTGTTGATGGTAGGATGGCCGGTATAAAGAAAGTGGTATAACCGACCATGTGATGGGGCACTGTACTCCATGTCTCCTGGAAGATACAAATGGAGTAAGGCGTTATTAAGGAGTTCCAATCTGGAAGGTCAAGTTTGCTGGAAAGACCAGCTACATTCCAACTAAGAACCTTAAGAGAGGAAGCATCAGTTGCTACATCTTGCGTTGTGATGGGACCAGGAGAGTTGGAAGAATCCTGTAGAGAGTTATATGGAAAGGATGGCAAAGGACAGTTGCTAGCCTGATGAGAAGAGGTAGACTGCAGGCTGTACTGCTGGATATTTTGGGGAAATTCCTCGGTTAGAGCGGTAAACGCAATTGGATCTTTAATTTTTTGGGCTCCTACAGAGGGATAAATTTTGTCCCCAGAAAAAGAAGAATCATGTCAATAGGAATCATAGCGCCCATAAGGGGCACAATACCTATTTTGGACAAAAGGAAGGTGGACATTTTCACAAGGAGGCCAATTTCCCATGAAATATTCATCCTGAGGCAGGTGAAGAGGGGGGGGGGGGGTGTGAATGATAGGAATACACAGGGTCAGAATAGAATTGGCTTAGGTCTAAACATTCTATCCCGTTGGTGTTAGAGCCTGGGTGTCCATTATTACAAATTAGCTTGGTTACATGGGGATCCCTAAAATTTATAATGACGCAATCACCAGACGTTTGCTTTGGTCTGTTCCCCACCCAAGAAACCCTTCTAACATGAAGAACTTGACCATCCAGGTGCCTAGGGAGTGGCCTATTAATGTTCAGCCAGTATGTCGTCTTGTTTTTTAGCTCGGTGAAAGATTCTAACTTGCCAGCTTTAAGGTGTGGAACACCTGTTAGGACAGCAACAAAAGGCTGGCACTCGGGTGGAAGGTTAATGTGGGGTAGTTTTTCCACAGGGTTACTGGCAACGCCATTCAGGTGGTCTTGGGCTGGGTCGTTACTAAGTAGTTTAGAAGAGTTCTGCGCAGGTTTTGCCGCACAACCTGATGCTTCAAGAATAGTGGGGCTGTAATTTAAAGCAGTGGGTAATTTCTTCCCCTTGGATAAAGTACCCGATTTAGATGTAGATGCCGGAGACTTAGTACCAGGAAAAATAATTCCATTCTTTACCCCTGGGCATGAGGCCGCATTTAGATGTAATGGAGCAATTTTAGAAGCAGGGTCAACGTGTATAATTTGGTGGGGGTCAATGGTTACACAATTTTCTTGTTCCATTTTTGAGTGCAGCTTGATTAGAGATTTAAGGGAGAAGAAGTTGTCCAAGGAGGACTGTTCAAACTTCTCAAGCCTCTCGGACAATATTCTCACTCTTTCCATCAGAGGTAATAGAAGGGAGTTAATAAGTGACTCGATTTGATCGATAAGCGAGTATTGGAATTCTGGAGCCTCTAGCGAATCAGAATGTAAAGGGCGCTGCTCAGCAGAGTTTGTGGGAACTAAATTAGGGGTCTGTACGAGAGATGGTCTGGACCTCTGGTGGTGAAGTTGAGAAGAAACTGTACGACCTGCTTTCTTTTCGAGAGTATTACGCAATTTCCCTTTGCTTTTCTTGGGGACTTTTGTATGGTCCTCAATGATACCGCTACCCACTCTTTTACTTTTACTTAGAGTGGGTTTCGGTCCTGCTGGGGTAGGTGGCTCGGGGGAAACACAAGTTTCGGGGGAAGGAGATGTGTTATTAATAGATTCAGAAACAACTAATGAGGTGGGGAAAAGAGGAGAATATGATAAGTTGAGCTGTGAGTGTGAGCCATGGGCTATGGGTCTCGCAAGAGGCACAGCCACAGTGGGTGACGTGTGTTGTGTGTGTCCCAATGGCGTTCCATCGGGTAAAATATTATCTGGGGCAGGAGAAACAGTGGAAGCAATCTTTCCAATTGAAGAGCGTTTATCGTTGTGCACGTCAAGGGAAAGACGGCGTTCAGTGAGGGCAATTTCTTTTTCAAGCGCAGAACAAGCGCGAATTATAAAATGGTCTAAAGTGCCACTCACTGATGGCCCGCCTGAAGCGCCTCCCCTACCCGACCGGGTCGACATTGCCATTGACAGGTGGTATGGAAACAGTATAGAACGTAAGGTGAGGCTAACAGTATGAACAGTATGTTATACGCACGAGAACCCAGTATAAGTATGGTCAACAGCAATTAGTCACATTACCGTCCTGGAGCAAGGACAAGAGACCTGGAGGATGGGCCCGGCCCGGCCTCCCTCAGCCCCTGACGGCCACAGACGGTCCCGCCCTTGTCCCGGGCTTCTCCCGGCGCCGTCCGCGCGTGTCCCGCGACGCGGGGGCTCAGTTCGAATTTATGCGCCTCCGTGCGTGGTGGTGATGATGAAAGCGGACTTCCGCCGCTAAGGCTCCTGGGGATGGTGGTCCTGCTCTCGGCGGCCGCGAAGGAACGTGGCTGCGGCCGCGGCAGGAAGATTGGAGATTCAGCCCCAGCACCAAGATCAGGTAAGATGATAGACACTGCCGGTTTTGCTATGCCCAGGGTTTCAAAGGGCTACTTGTGGAACATACTTTAAAGTGCGTGTTAATTATATTTACCGCTATATTCAATGTTTGAAGGTGATTTTACTAATGTTTTTACAGGGAAAAAAGAAAGTGCAGCCCGATGGTGCCTGATATGGGGCTGGGGCCCAAGGTCAGCTGTGCGATAAGGTGCACTGGAGAGGAGTAGTGGATAATCAAGCCTGTAAGGGAGTGTGTTGCAGAGTCTGGGGTCAGGTGGAGGTAGTAATGAAGAGGGACTCTCCCTGAAGGCTCGCACAGAGAGAGCCCGAGAAGTGTCCCTTGCCTGATACTCCCACCTCAGAAACCTCCTCTTCCCATCAAAGGAACATTACATGGAAAAAACACTTTTTGAGAGTGATAATATTTAGAGAGAGATTTGGAAAAGAGTGCGTTTTACTGGGCCTTGTAAGACTAAGAAGAGATAAAGGAGGACCATGAAGCAGGCCTGCCTAGACATATATGGCCAACCCAAATGCACCCTTGGCCCACCCAAATAAAAATTCCTGAAGCCGGGCCTGGTATGCTGCCAGAAAAGGTTCCCATGCGGAGTCTGGGAGGGTAGGACGTGGCTGCTAGAAGGGAGCTGCGCCTGCGAATGAATGGATGTCTCCAATGGGAGTGATGCAGAGGCCGCAGAGCGCCTCGGGTGCAACCTTACTCCTGGGATCCACCTTAAGGCTCTTGTTGTCTGTAGATCACGTTACTGCTGGCCCACATCCAGCTGCTCTCCCAGCAGCGGAGGAGAGGTAGAGAGGGCTGAGGCTGAACCAGCTGCTAACTAACGGGAGTACAGCTGCGAGGCTGGCAGGCTTCGAGACACCCATGCCCTGCCACCTTGCACCAGAGAGCAGGGCTGAGACAGCTGCGCTGGACGGTATCGGAGCCATGGAAGGGCAGGGACACACTGAGAGCCCTTGGGTGCCGGCAGGTGGCTGGCCATGCAATGTCACCTTGAACCTTGGACACTGATTAGCAGCTGCGTGCCTCAGACGCAGCAA
This sequence comes from Triturus cristatus, assembly GCF_964204655.1. Taxonomy (NCBI): domain Eukaryota; kingdom Metazoa; phylum Chordata; class Amphibia; order Caudata; family Salamandridae; genus Triturus; species Triturus cristatus. The sequence goes on from NC_140590.1 coordinate 1,719,400,846, forward strand.
CGGCACCAGCCCATTGGCCAAGCCAGCGGGTGACCGTCCTGCCATGAACGAGGACAGGCAAGGTATGGAAGTACCACTCTTGGCACGAGTCTTGTTGACCCTGGCAGTGGTGGCGGCCACCACCGCGGCTGTCAGGTGGCTGCTCTCGGGCCAGCGGAAGAAGGCAAGGACCGCTTCCGATGCAGAGAGGCTGGAGGTCTGGCTGGCAAGGCAGAGCCTGGCAGACAGCAGCACACAGGAGGTCGACAGTCAGCTCTGGGAGGAAGGGCCTGCTCTCTGCCATCGACAGGTTCTAGAAGGCAATGACGCCTCAACGCAGAGGAGCCAACGCCACGGCCATGGTGGCACACACGGGCGCAGTGCCATTCAGGGCATTAGCAGCGCTCCTGCGTGTCATGTCACCAGCCCAGACCAGGAGATGTGGCACCAGCTGGAGGCAGATCCGCCCACGACAGACAATGGCACCTCACTGTTTCCAAAACAGGAGCCTGCGGCAGAGCCCGGTGCTCCTGTCTGTGACATGGCCCCTGGATGTAATGTGAGGTCCCAGCTAGATGGCACACTGGCTGCCTTCATGCCATCCACAGTTGGGAGCGTGGGTCAAACCAGCGTGTTCGCGCAGCCCCCCGATGCCACCCTGCCTGGAAACCCCAATTATCCGAACCGAGCGGACAGCTTATTTGTGGCATCGGCTCTCGCAGTGCAAGCCGAACAGGGTCAGGGAATCGATTGCACAGTAACCGGTGACCATGGTAACAAAAGAAACAGCCTCATTTTCGGAAATCGATACAGCCCGTCGACTGACAGGGCTCGAGAACCCGACACCGGCTTAGAAGCAGCGGCTGCCAGCAGAGGGTACGCGCCGCTGTGTGAAGAGAGAGAGGTGTGCCAGGAAAGGGGGTGCCCAGGTGAGCGGGTCCCTGCTGTGCAGGCAGGATGCGCTCCCACAGAGCGGCACCTGGGCACTCCCGTGCCACCGCTGCCGCTGGACAATGCACGCGAAGAGGCACCCCTCGGCTTGCCAGCCAAGCCCTTTAACTCAGTGCCAAGTGAGACAGGAGCCAGGGAGTCACAATACCCCCCAGGGGCGCGCCCCGGGGAAAGCACTAACCAAACAATGAAGGCTGTGTCTGACTTTACAATGTGTGCAGGAGAAATGAATTCCAGCGATATCCTCTGTGATCCGGCAGACGGCAGCCCTGGGACCTGTTCCGAGAGCGGCACGGACGGCATTCCTGGCCCGGATCACGCCGGCTTGGCTTCAGGCACTGGCTGTGAAGAACACGAAGGCTGCGAGGACTTTGCCAGTCTGACGGGCACACATGAGTCCAGGGATCCTGGTGATACAGCAGCAGAGCCGTGCCTGGGCAGAGGGCCTTCCGTGCATCCCGACAGAAGGCTTTCTTGGGAAGGACCACCTGCTCTTACAGCAGAAGGTGGGCCAAACAAAGGGCATTCAACCGCAGAGAGGGGGCACCTTCATGCAGAATGGGCTTCTTCTGAGGGGTATTTCGAAAAAACACGGCAACATGAAGACACCTGCCTGAACAAAGTCCTGGAAGCTAGGGCCTGTGTTGAAGGCTCTCAAGACGACTTGTCAACGTGTCATGAAGAAGATGAACACGGCTGTGCAGCTGAGCAGGTGAGAGCGGTCTCTTTGAGGTTACCTAGTGTACCCCCGGAATGTCATCACTTCAGAACTAGAAGCAAAGAAAGTGACCCTTACCACGGTGAGACCACCGACATCACAAGGAGTGACCTCAGAGGGCAGGGCAGAAACGGCGGCAGTGCTGAAATTCACACTCAATCTGGGGATCAAATTGCAAAGCAGGGCAGAACACAGCTGGAGGTTGAAACATGCGGATCTTCGGATCATGACACCACAACAACACAGTTGGACCTTGAATGGATTAATGTCGCTGCCAAATTGGGACTTAAACCGCTCATTGAGACAAAATCAGTTCAGGATGAATTTTCACTGAGTGAGAGGTCGGACTGCTCAAATGAAGTCAAAGGTCAGGCATCAATGGAACCCCATGTGGGTAGGAAAGGCAGAGAGGTCGTCACACAAATGTCCACGCTTGATGACACGCCTGACAGTCCCAATTATAGTAACAACGAACCCACCCCAGCACCAAAAAAATACACAAGTAATCACACAAGTAAACACATAATTAATACTTTTGGTGAAAGTGACTTTCAAATGGGGAATTTACACTCTAACACATATTCAGATATTCAGGTCAATGCACAACATCTTTGGAAAGAACAAGCAGTTTACACGCCCTTCAGAAGAGATGAAACCAAGAGCCTTTGTCAAACCCAAGAGAAGGAGCAACTTCAAACAGATAGTGCTGGTTTAGAGTTGAGGCTTCAAAATACTAAATTGAATAACAATAACTTGCCTTTAGGTGTCACTAAAGCATTTGGCAATGGGCAAACCTATCAAGTCAGCTTGTCAGAAGGTGACAGAAATGATAGCAAATCTTTGTCACGTGAACAAGGGCTCAAACACATAGTGAAGAATGAGTCATGGTCAGATGGATTTCCATTTCCTGACTCAATTCTATTGAAAGAAATTGAGGAACAGGGATTACCAGCATCACATGAGAGTCACATATGCTGTGATGTCACTGGACAGCCTGCTATGGTTTACCCATCTGTGAGAGAAACGTCTCAGTATGCCCTTGTCAACTTTTTGTCATTACCGCCTCCTACAGCTGTATCAAGTATGGTAGAGAAATGCACTTATGAGCCCACATTCCCATTGGTAGAGGACTCATCATGCAGAGTGACGAACCTAAAAGCTAAACATGATTGTGAGCAAAGAGACAATGATATGATGGATAGAGGCTACAACACCAGTATATCTTCTCCGACCACTCCAAGATTGCATTGTGAGGGCCATTCAGTTAGTGCGGCCACTGATGTGAAAGTGTCAATAACTATGCCTCCAGTGCAGAAGACTATTGAAGATAATGAATCTGTGGTTGGAATCCAAGCTACATTGGAAATTAGGGAAGCACATCAGTGTAAAGAACACTATCCAACTGACTTGCCAAAGTGTGACACAAGAGATGACCAAGTCTGTAAATGTCAACCAGGAAAACAGCCTGTACTCGGTGAAACAGAAGCAATGCTGGAGCCATCTCAGAGATGGAACACTGATCACGGGATTTATCAAGCGAAAGAAAATAATGAAGATACTGTAATTGAGGGTGAGAACGGCAATGACAGTAAGAGTTCCTTTAAGAGTGAATTTCGGGCCCAGGATGCAAACACAAACACACCACACTGCCTACCCGAGAAAGAGACACTGGGAAGGCACATATTGTCATTTCCCAATGAACTTTTCCCCCTGGAATCTGAGCCGGTCACAACAACAGAGAGTAGTAGTCAGGGTATAAACCATAATGTTGAATCAAGAACTAGCCCCTTCCAAGAAAATGCAGAATGCTCAGATAACCTTGCAACTGCTATACTGAGAGACCTCAAAGTTAATGAACTTCAGCCATCCCATGTAAGTAACAAGGGCCCAGATGCCAACGACCAATTGTCCCTACAGGATGCGTCTACACTGGGTCCATCAAGTGATGTGAAACACAACCTGCTGTTACCATCCACTGACATCAGTAGACGGCCTGGGGTGGGAGAAATAAATAATGCAGGCCATCACCAAGAGCAAGAAAGTATTTCAAGTAATGCAGCTGTTTCTTGTCAACTCGATGGAACATATATGGTCATGGACATAAAGACCAAGATTCATAAGGAAGGTTCATGTCACAGTGCCCGTGAACATTTATTGGGATCTGCCTGTAGAGAGGGCGGCAGCAATGTAACTCTAATGCACCATGGAATCAGCAAAGACAAAACAAATGAGGCAGCAGATGAGGACAGCCCCAAAATACAGACGCTCCAGGAACCAGAAGATACTTTACAAGGTAACAAGACTGCAGATCCTATTGATCAGTATGTAGCAAAAGTCAAAAAGACTCAACAATGCGAAGACAGAAGTAGCTGTATACAGAATGTCTATACAAGTAGTCAAGATTTCTCTGAATTGAAGATGCCACCCCACGAGTATCTATGCTTGAAAAAGCAACCCAGACCTGCAGAGAGTAAAAACAATTTGGATTCTGAAAAAAGTCACTCAGGATACACAACAGACAGTATCTGCACCCCTGTCTATGAAGAAAGAAGTTGGTCATCTCTGGGGACTGAAGATGAAGAACTGGAGAGTAACAACCATGATTTACCAGACATGGAACAGACAAGAGACACAGCATATCACAGAGAAAATAACACTGCATCAGCAGTGGTAAATTATAAGCGCATTATCCACAAGGACAGCATCAGTGCAGAAGTCAAGTCAGAGGAGAAGAGCCAAGTGTCCACAGAGGATTCTCAGTCTCCAAGTGCCAAGCCAGGAGTGAATGTTTGTGATAATTTATTTGCATCAACAACGAATGTATGTGTAATGGAAATAGGACACAAACACATTGGACTAGTAAGTGACCATTTGCAACAATCAGTTAAAGACAATTTCGAGAACTTCTGCAGAGGAGACAAACAGTCTTGTAAGTCTTCATGTCCTGAAAAATGTGGGACTTGCAGCGATACAGACAAATCACACGACTCTGACAACGCAATGCTCAATGTTTCATCAGATCAGGTGAAGAGTTCAGTGGCAAAGAATCAAGGCCAACAACTTCATGAAAAATGGCCTCCACCAAATACAGCAGAAGATCCAGAGCAAGCAACAGCAGGCGAGGCTCCACAATGCATACAGGGGCTCAGGGGTGCAGACAACAACAATGAAGATGAAGAGGCCCTCACTGATCCAGACATCAGCATACACTGCTCTGCTGACAGCATTCCAGAGGAACCATGTGCAGAAAGCGTGGGCACAATCACCCCCTGCCAACACAAGGTGGAAGATGCGCATCGGGCTCCTCAGTTTGAAAAGATTGAAAGTAATAAGCAACCAGCGAAAGAAGAGCACAACAGTTCTACCGATGTTTGCTCTGACTGTTCAGAGCCACAGAAAGAGAGCAATTATGAAAGGAAGTTCATAAGACAGCCACAAGATAGGAAAGCTATTACTTACACCAAGAGGATTTCTTGTGGACCTTATGAAGGTTTTTTAAGAGACAAAACTGAGTCTCTTAGTCTTTTGCATAGTGGACAGGAAAGTCATAATGTTTCTAGACTTCCCAGTCCAAGCATTTCTGATGATGTCATGGACAGCCTAACATTTTCAGAAAAGGAACATTCGAAGTCTAATAAATCCCAAAGCATAACTGGAACTCACCCAGTTAGGTTTAGCCAGACCAAAGGTCAGGCAACAAGGACTTTGGATGCTGTATTTGGAGAAAATGACAAGGCTAGTTCCCAGTATACTCATCCTACATACTACCAAGAGATTCCTAAAACAGCGTCCTTGCCAAACACTGCTTTTCATGAAATACCTTCCCCATCACTAATAACGCCCTTTCAACCAAGTAACTCAAACTCCAGCATGGATAGGCCAAGAGTGGGTCAACAACAATCTGTATTCAATAAGGATCATGCTGTTTCTACAATTAATGTCCCAGTGGAACTGGAAAGAAAGATGCACCAAAGGAGAAAAGGCATCCAGAGAAGAGGAAGCATATCTGAGATTGCAGAGAATCCTGAACTCAGAATATATGAAACAGAGTGCTCAAATCCTAAAACAAAGATGCTACTGGCTAAGAGCTGTGAAGACATCCTGTCTGCCGCACCAAACAAGAAGGTAGATGCGAAGAACAAAGCCCGAAGCATGCTGTGCTTGCTGACAGAACATTACTCGTTACCAGCCTCGAAGGACCAAAAAAGCCCAGTGGAGCTCGTTGCTAAAGGAAGCTTCCTCAATATTCCAAGAACTCTTCAGTTGACTGAGGATGCCATGAAGCTTCAACTAAATTTGGGCAACTGCCTCGAACTCTTGAAGTTTGCAAAGAAAAACAGAGCAGGTGACCTTCAAGAAGCAGCCTATACGGTCCTGAGTGACAACTACCTTCAGGTGCTGAGAGACCCAGCAATCTATGGCCATCTCAATGGAGGTGAACGTGATCGGATCCTTCAACTGAGGACGAGAGGGAAAAATGTTCTGGGTGTGGCTGAACTAGAGACCATTTATAGACTGAAAAATATCAGACAAAGCTCAAGCTGTCCAGCTGTGAACGATTTACCACCACACTCGCAAGGCACTGGCCTGCAACCACATGCTTGGCTATACACATTCAACATGCTCAAAAATGTCTGGCACCCTTTAACTCAAATCCCAGCAGAAGCCAATTTGAAAGGATGTAGCATCTGCACTTTGAATAACTACTTGTTCCTGGCTGGGGGTATAAGAACACAAGGACAAGACGCGATCTGCTCCAACAAAGTATTTTGTTATAACCCCCTCACTGAGATTTGGAGACAGGTTATGCCCATGAACCAAGCACGGTCCCAAATGAAGCTAGTACCAGTAGATGGCTATCTATATGCCATAGGAGGCGAGTGCCTCTACACTGTAGAACGATATGATCCACGTTTAGACAAATGGACATTCAGGGCCTCCTTGCCCAAGGGATTGTTTGCTGTAGCCCATGAGGCAGTCACCTGCAGTGGTGACATCTATGTCTCTGGTGGGAATCTTTTCTACCGTCTCTTGAAGTACAGCCCTCTCAAGGACCTGTGGGAGGAGTGTCCCTACAACAACAGCAGGAAGCGTTCTTGTGATATGGTGGCCATCAAGAACTGCATCTACAGGTTCGACATCCACCGAGAGTCAGGGGTCAGCGTTTTCAAGTACAATACCACGGCCAAGATCTGGAACGAGTGCGCCACTGTGTGTCTCAGCGATCCGCTCCCGTTCCGTTGTGCAGTTCTGGATGGAGCTGTGTACTGCCTGAACAAGAAAATGACTGTGAGGTTCTCCACTGATGACACATCCCAGAGGTTTGAGCCCGAAAGCTTAAGTGCATTTCCTGGTGGAGGCGGGGGCGCACTCTGCCCATTTGTGTTGACCCTGCCACACCCCACCACATTACAGACCTCTGTGTAAACTGCTTTTTTGACTAGGGTATTCAAAAGCAGTGCCTTAAATCATCTAATACTGGGTAAGTGAGATATGGAGAGGGAAGAAAATCAGGATTAGTAACTCTAAATTAAAAAAAAAAAGCCTGTTCTGAGCAGAAAACAGACGGTATAAAAATTGCATGCTTATTTGTCCTAGAAAGGACTCAAAGTTTAGGTTAATCTGTTCCGGATGTTATTGAATGTATATTTTGACTCATAGCGGTGAATTCGAACGTAACCCATTACTTGAGACCCTGTGGTACAGTGTGGTCAATGACAGATATGGCTAAATGTTTTTACCGACAGCATGTAGTCGTACAAACAGAAAGAGAACAGTAAACTGTCAGCCATCTTAAAACGGGGAGTTTTCCCGTTCACTGCCCAAGCAGACGAGGGAGGAGGCAATACTACTGAAATGTAATGAATCGGTATATTTATAAAAATAGTAATAATATATATTTTCTTACCATTTTAGAGAACGTTATTCTCAATATTGTTATGATCATCTGATAATGCTAATATGTAATGCGCACTGGAGAATCACATTGCTATAAGGTCACAAACTAGCCTACTTTTTACCGATACAGCCACGGACAGAAAGTGACTTTGAATTGTTGGGGCATATTTACTAGTAAAGTGGCGAAGCGTGTCGTTAAGCCAAAAAGGCTAACAACATACTCCGTCACCTTAGAAACACAGGGCTGCACCATATTTACAATATGGTGCAGATCTGTGTTTCCCCCTGCGCTGGCGCTAAATTTAGCAGCCTAGCACATAAACCATCATTGGCGTTTTGCTGTATCGATGTGTGCTGCACAACCAAGCACACATGGAAACAGCAAAAACAAAGAGAAATTAAACATTTCTCCTCGTTTCGCCAGGGCCCTATATTTACGCCACCCTTGTAAAGATGGGGCAGTGTCAAAATCAATGGGTGTTGCAGTGAAAGGCCGACCACAACACCCATTGCCCTCCCCTTTCAAGCCAATTTCACGCTTATTTACAAGGCAGCGTTAAGCCACGTGGCTTAACGCTGCCTTGTAAATAAGGTGAAGCCCCTATTGCCACCACAACGTCCTTAAAAGTGACGCTGTGGTGGCGACAGGGGCTAAATATGCCCCGATATATTTAGTCATTCTATGTCCTCCAGTACAATGCTGATTTAGTGGCAATTGCTTGTCATGCCACTTCGCACAATCAATACACCATGTGCCTTTTCCCAGATTACCAATGTGTGTTGCGCTCAGGTATAAATATAGGAGCCCTGGACAAATCCAGTAATTGAGCTTCAAATATGCGTCAGGGTTTACTCAATTATGTGGCATGGAAATTCAAATTATTCATAATTGTATGACACATTCTGCGGCAGGATTATCTTGATAATTGTCATTTTAGCACAAAATGATAGAGAGGAGATCCAAACGGTATGCAAAATACCAACGTTTGTTAAGAAAGAAAAGTACACATATTCATTGATCGACCTGAAAATGTTATTCATTAATACTATTGTTTCGCTTGGGAGCACAGGAACGCCATTTGATGAACAATGTCCTTTCAAAATCCCAGAGTGAGTGAAATAGCTAGTGTAACACGTAAACCCTTGCACACTGTGTAGCAAACACGCTTTTATGTACAAACTTCGTTTGATGAATGGTACCGCTCTTGTAGCCCAGCTATGGCGAAGACATGGTCATCAGATTTATTTAGGTTTTGCTGTCCTCTCCACCATGATCTTCTAGAGGCGCCTCTTTGGATTTTTATGCCGTTTTAAAATAACTGCTGCTTGAATTATTATGCATTTCCTAGTTGAAATATAATTAAATATGTAAAGCTTTTTCTCGTGCTGGAGACAAAAGGCCTTTCCCCGTGTACAGCAATAAATCACTGGAAGGAGACCCGATAAAACTGCAAACTGTCTTGCTCGGTGTTGCACCTCGCGTGCCGCACTTTTTAAAGTATCAATGTATTCGTTTTAGCTAGAAAATGTATTTTTGTTAAAGTTTGCAAATGGTGGCACATGTGGTGCAAATCAAATATTATGTGGAAAAAGCTGCAGAATGGCATACTACCTGACGGCCTTCATATCTAAAAAGTCCTAGAGTGAACTTTTCAGCTGAGCCTAGACCTCAAGCTGAGCACACATTTCTGAGGCATTACCATTGTAAAGGCCCCCCATGGGCCTTGCGTTGCTTCCCCCCAGAGGAAGGGGTCTTATGTGAAAACTCTTCCTTCATTTCTGAATCCATTTTTCATCTCAGCATACTATAGGCACCCACGGGAAACCAGAGCGGATTCATTTCTAGACCCCTGGAAAAAGCACAGAGGGGCAGATTTACAAGCCCCTTGCGCCACCTTTGCTTCACTTTTCCCATGTTAAAAGAGACGCAAAAGTGGCGCCAGGGGCTTGTAAATCTGCCCCAGAGTACTTAAGGGACAGCTGCCAAATATCGGAATGCAGGTTTCTCCCATCTTGGATAAGATCTCATATAGAAAGCTGTTTTCTATCAAGGGAGCCACAGCTTCTCGGATGCCCCAACAAACTACGGGCTCCTGTGATGCAGGCATAAAAGCTTTCTCCAGACCTAAAAGAAAAGGAGGCTCTTATGCTGCAGATATCCCCGCTGCCCTGGAAAAAACTTTCTCCAGACTGAAAAACGGCATGAGTGCTGAGGCGATCAGGAATTCGCGATGCCCTGGACAACACGCTCACCAAACCAAAATGCAGGTTGCTATCAGGCAGGTGGTCCTACTCACCCACTGGAATATAATGTAGACCCCTCTGGGGCGAGTTGTCCGCTCGACTGAACTGTGCTTTCTAATGATCTAGTCCACGATGGACGCCGCTGTGCTGGTGCTACTTCACACATGGAGCACTCATTCTACAGGCCTGGGCACTGTAAAGAGCCCCTTACTCCACCCGAGGCCCACGTGCTTGCTTTAAACTGGACACACACTGCCCAGCCCTGACACAAATATAGCCGGGTATTGATGGGGCAAGTATCCCCTCTCACCTGAACACAGGCATCACACCTTAACATACGATTAGGTCCATGGGGATCAGGTGGTAGCACTCACCTAAACTAAGCTGCATTCAGATCTAATCATAGTAAAGGTCCTTCTGAGTTGGGGGTTTTCTATTGGCTTGCCAAAATGCTTTACAGACCTGGACATGGTTTATATGACCCGGTAAATCAGGTGTTTCCTCTGACCGTTCTCCATATTTCCTCAGTACAGCACAGGTGTCTAAAGGGGTTGGGGGCGCATTGTCTCCCATCTGGAGAAAAAGGGGTGTACTTAAAATTCGAGTTCTCCTTGTAGACTGAAGCAGAGCATTTTACCTGCGGACAGACCCGTTTTGGACACGCTTAAGTATGAAAAAAGATTGAAGCTTATTTGCACTATTGGCAGTGCCATAGCTCCAGGGGGGTGTTTGGCGTGTAACGCCCCCGTAATAAATGGATTCTGGTGTGTTTAGTTGGTTCCAGGGATCTCCAGGCGGGCTACCAGTGTCTGGGGTTGGGTTTCCACTCTGATTACCAGTCCTCATAGCACACCCTCCATGAAACTTTGCAGGGCTTGCATGCATCCACCCCACCTCCCCCCCACACACACAACCCACACCAGACCAAGAATAAACAAGCACTGGCAAAGCCAACAGGCCTTGTCTATGCAAGAGTTATCGACTTTGCTAATGTTTTTCACTCATGTTGTATACCAGTGTAGTTGCTGTTCAACATGGCTAAAGGTTAATAGCATAAAACAGGGTGGCATGGAGTGGTGTAGAGTGGAGTAAAGTGGCATAAAGCGTTGTGGAGTGACATAGAGTGTCATAGATTGTCTTGGAGAGGCGTAGAGTTAAGTGGAGTATCATAGAGTGTTGTGGAATGGTGTAGAGTGGAGTGTTGTGGAGTGGAGTGTCATGCGGAATCATGCAGTGGAGTGTTGTATAATGGTGTGGAGGGCAGCAGAGTAGAGTGTCGTAGAGTGGAGTGCCATTGAGTGACATTGAATGGAGTAGAGTGGAGTGGCGTAGAGTGGTCTAGAGTGGAGTGATGAGTGGAGCGGCTTAGATTTACATAGCATAAAGTAGAGAAAGTGTTGCAGAGTGGAGTAACGTAGAGTGGTGTGGAGTACTGTAGAGTGGAGTGGCTTAGTGTAGAGTGGAGTAAAGTTTCATAGAGTGGAGTAGCGTAGCATAAAGTGGTGTAGAGTATCATAGAGAGGAGTGGCCTAGACTGGCATAGTGTTGTAGAGTGGAATAGAGTGTCATAGAGTGGAGTGGTGATGAGTGGCGTGAAGTGTCATAGGATTGAGTGACATAGAGTGGAGTGGCCTAGATTAAAGTGGAATAGTGGCATAGAGGGGAGTGGCACAGAGTGGAGCGGCATAGAGCAGAGTAAAGTGTCATAGAGTTGAATGCCATAGAGTGGAGTGGTGTAGAGTGGAGTCGTGTAGAGTGGAGTACAGTAGAGCGTAGTAGAGTGTCGTAGAGTAGAGTGGCCTCGAGTAGCGTAGAGTGGAGTGGCATAGAGTGGTGTAGAGAGGAGTGGTATAGCGTAGAGTGTCATGGGGTAGAGTGTTGTAGAGTGGAGTTGAGTATAGTGGAGTATGCATGGTGTGGTAGCGCAGTGCCATTAGACAACACATTTTCAAGTGAAATTAACATTACATTTGCAGACATACAGTTTTACTAATAAAACTATAAATCATCCAATGAGTGGAAATGGCATCACCTAGTGTATTGATTTGTTTTGATTGTATTAGAATATTATTTTCCACCACACTTCAAAATTACAGAAAATGTGCTTAATTAGTACTTTCCTAATTCTGATATATTCTGAAATATTTTCACTGTTCATTTACTGACATTTAAATTTTGTTGTGTGTTAAAAAAAAAATATATACACTGTACAGCCTTCCTCCAGTACACCCCCAGTACCCAGCACCATTATCACATGAATCGTCTCACTTTGAAGTCAGAGAAAGAAATGTAAACACCAAGCTCCGTCGGACAGCACAGTTGTATATTTGACCTCTGTTTTTAAAGGCACTGCAAATGTGAAAAGATAAGAACAAAATCTAAAGGCCTGTTTACAAAAAGAGAGCATTCGTGCGAGAATACAGTAAACAAGCTATACTCTACAGGAGGGACAAAGACATACTGGACAGCCTAAAACAAATAAAGCCAGCAAATAGAAAGCAAGCAACTGTTAGTTACAAAACACAAAGACAATAGCAAGCAATGGGCAGGGTGCATTCACTGGGAAGATTTCCAAATGTCCCAAAAATCTCTTTGCAAAGCAGACAGCTACGCTGTCTGGTAGGCTTCAACCTAACAAAGGAGTGGTTGGCTCCTAATTTGTGATAGAAGCCTTTTAAATGTAACACTATTTTCATCGATTTTGCTCCCAAAAATATTTAAAGGTTTTTTGTGAGCTTTGGGGCTCTCAAAGTAAATAACAAAACATGTGATGATGATGTGATTGTAATAAGGAGAGTAGGGCAATTAACAGTGGTGAACTGGCAGCACTTCTCTTTTTAGAGGCAGACCGAGTTAAGACAAAAGAGAGAAAAGTAGGTAATGCAGACTTCAATATATATAGAGAGATCTATCTATCTATCTATCTATCTATCTATCTATCTATCTATCTATCTATCTATCTATCTATCTATCTATCTATCTATCTATCTATCTATCTATCTATCTATCTATCTATCTATCTATCTATCTATCTATCTATCTATCTATCTATCTATCTATCTATCTATCTATCTATCTATCTATCTATCTATCTAATGTATGCATATATAAATCAAGCAAGTTTTGCACAGAATAGCTGCTAATGCATGTGCACCTTAAATGAAGCATCATTTGTACAGAATAGCTGCTAATATATATGCACTTTAAAGACAGCATAATTTGCACAGAACAGTTGCTGATGGCAAATAGCTGCTAATATAGATATATTCATCTATCTTCTAAGAAAGGTACTTTTTGGATATTAGGAATTTATTTTGCAAAGACACATGCCCATCTCCTCTCTAATTATGTAAGACCTTATTTTTTTTTGTGTACCATTGGTCATCTCCTGACTCATCAAATTTTACCAGATTGTTTTGAATTGATTGCATTGACACTTTATATTTAAGAAAATGAAGGGTACTTAGTATCTTGCTACAAATAGTAGGTAAAGTGTAGGAGCACTTTTTGTGAATTGTGTGTAGATTTAAATAAATCACATTTTGACCAGCGTAAATTGAAGTACTTTACTGTGACTTCAGTTACAAATATGAAAGAAATGAGAAAAATAAAAAGAGTGAATCTCACTGACCAGATATATATGGAAACTGAAAAAAAGAAGAGAAAACAAAAACAAAAAAAGTGGTAAAAAGCATGAAATTGATTTATGACTGCCATTTCATGATATTTAGTCAAGTAATCATAATCCTGTACTGGTTGGAGGAAAGTAGTGAATCTTGTACTTTACATATATGAAATACTTTTGTGTAAAAAATGACATATGATCCTTGACAATCATATGCAGAAAAATATGCGGTCTAGTTGTTTTTAAAGAAAAAGTGAAAATGGACTAAAAAGTAGAGGGTACTTTCAATTGGACAATGTAGATGGTGGGACTCTATGGTCCTGTGGAAGGCAAATGCCGAAACAGGTGAACTGTCCCTGTTATAAAATACACTGTTGCTGAAAAATAACAAGCATTGGAAATGCAATAGGTCTCGCATTTGTTTGATTTTGAGCTTTTGGTGTTGTAAATGGCAATGTTTTGTACCCATGTGTTATGGAGTGTATGTATGTGATGTGTAGTGGAATATTTTGAGTTGGATTGTAATTTTTATTTGTGGTGCACCATGAAGCAACTGGAAGGATATTGAGGTGGTGAAGAGCAGCATGAGGCACCAGGACAGAGAGTGAGGAGAAGAGAAGCGTGAAGCACAAGGAAGGAGATTGAGGAGGACAGCAGCATGAGGCACAAGGAATGAGAAGAGCAGCGTGAGGCACAAGGACAGAGAGTAAGAAGAGCAACATGAGGCACAAGGACGGAGAGTGAGAAGAGCAGCGTAAGGTAACAGATAAGGAGAGTGAGGAGAAGAGAAGCATGAGGCTGAAGGAAGGAGAGTGAGGAGAAGAACAACGTGAGGCACAAGGACAGACAGTGAGGAGAAGAGCAGCGTGAAGCACAAGGAAGGAGATTGAGGAGAAGAGCAGAGTGAGTCACAAGGATGGAGAGTGAGGAGAACAGTAGTGTGGGACGCAAGGGCGTTGATTGAGGAGAAGAGCAGCACTGCATGTATAAAACCAGGCGGTGGACTCTGCGCTGAGCCAGCAAAGCCCGTCATGATAGATCTTATATGTTATACAGGAGTGAGCGATTTTCTGGCATGACGTGTCAACCAGGCGCTGTCAAAAAGTAACGTTCTTGAGCAACATTCCCTGTATTATACACCTTTAGCCATGGACTGGAGACAGGTCATGATTTTGTGTACTATTCAAAGAAAAACCTAAGGTCAAAGGAGTTAGACCGGCAGAGGCTAATGGGGCACTAAAATGCGCTTCAATATCCTATGCTGTCTTGCACTGGCAGTTGCCCAAGAGGCTGGGTTCTATTGTCCAGCTCCGGGGTCAAGGACCCTGCAACACCTGGATGACCATCAACTCTTATAAGACCCTAATTGCGTAAACCTACATGAATTGGGTTATAAGAAAGTATATAAAAAACAGAAGTGCTCCAAGCCAGATTCGGGGTTTCTACAATCGCACAAGCTCACAAAATGGCACCGGTGTCAATATCCTCAGGAAGATTTCCTGCCAAGTTTTATGGCCTTTGCCTAAAGCTAGCCTGAAACATCTTTAATGCAAATGGAATCAGATCCGCTTGCCAAACAATTTTGTTCTGCATATAAGGTCCGACACCGCAAACCACGGCGTTTTGTAAAATTCCTTTTAAAAGTGAAGACACTCAAATAGCCCACAATTAAATCTTTAGGAAGTACAGAGCTCGCACATAAGCCACCTCCGACAAATTTTGCACAAGTTATTGTCAGTAGATCAGTCACGAATGGCAAACGCACCGCACTATAGCAACTCATTGTGCAATTAATGAACGACAGACATGCACTTCCCCCTGTTAATCACCGCCATAAGCAGAGGGAGTGCACTTCAGCACATTGCCTTCGGTTACTTTTGGACCATACTAATCACTGATTAACTATACTTTTGTTTTACTGTTTCCGTAACTTATGCCAGCGTATGGCATATTAGTAGTTAGTGTAATTTAGCTTACCGTGCTGATTTTTTTTTTTTGCCAGTTTCTCTCCACTTTTTGGTGTAATTTGGTTACATTTTGTTTTTCCAATACCCAATTTCAATGTTTTTGTTCATCATGCAAATGAACCTAAACTTGAAACACCGAGGAATCTCTTTGGGTAGGTTGGATCGCAACGCAGGGAAGAAAGTGAATTAGCCATGTTACTGCTTACATGAGGCACGGTCTCCATTGTCCTGGGACTGTTTGTTAAGTTTGGGGCATGCTACAGCCATGTGTTACTGCTGGATATTTAGTCAGTCAGGGTGAGTGTGGCGCCGCTTCAAGGACACCGCGCTCGTTTTTGTTTTTTAGGTCTCGCTGAGCCAGCGCGCATGCGCTGCTTGGAGAGCATTTAGTAAATGGGTTTTCAAAGTGCTACCCACATGATTTTGCAGGCCTGAAGCTTGAGTGCACGATGGCGTGCACGTGCACAGATGCTGCTCACACTCCCTCCTCCCTTCTCCCCCTCCCTTTTCGTCAGCTTTAATCAGGCTCCTCTGCTGCTGGCATTCCCCCCTCCCTTCTCGCCCAGCCCTTCTTGTCACATCGGCTTGCACTCATCCCTCCTTTCTCCCCTTTCGACCGCTTCGATGTTCTCAGTGAGCCACGCGGCAAATGCTTGTTATTATAGGACTTGTTTTTAAAACCGAATAGGTCGTATTGAACTACAGTGTTGTATTTTGGTACTGTTGTAGGCATGCTACTGCATTTTAAGCTGTGATCAACTTATATTTTGGTACTCGGATCTATATGTTACTGCACTTTAAAACCCATAGCTCTGTCATCTTGAATAGTGGAATGAAAGTGACATGGTAAAGGAGTCTGTTACAGTTCCTGCTTTTACTTGTGGTTTGCGCAGACCTGTTCTGGTTTCACGTCTCTTCTGGAATTTTTTTTCTTCTGTGAAATGTACTGTGAAAGACAAAAGGTGTTTATCAACTGTGCCTGGGAGAGCTGCAATCTGAGCCTGGCACATCTCGCCACATGCAATTTCCCAGATAGAAAAAATGCGTTAGGCTGAAATTCAACACTTCTCTTCAACCCCTCAGTTTTTGTACATTTTAGATGGCTGTGCTGCCGTCGTACGGCTAGAGCAGCCAATTTAAAAGGGAGCATCAGAACATGTGCTTTTGAGAGAAATTGCTACAATAAATTGAGTTGTTCAAACCTCCCCTTCTATTCCAGAACGCACCCTTTCTATCAAGTACCTTATTAATGCAGCGCTCTCTGCGTGCTTATAATCATTTTGTTGGTCGTATTGGTTAGAGATGCGTGCATCGTTAAGTCTTACATCCCCAGTCTCCTGGTGCTAAAGTTCTCGATATTTAATACATACACACCCTCCGTTTTCAGACTCCATGGCTGGTGTTTCCTGTGTGAAACAATCATTTTGTGATGTAACTGTGAGTCAGTCGTGAGCACGGACTTGTGAATTTCTCTTATCTCCACCTTGAGGAAGGACTTTGATGAAGGAGTTTGGTGGAACATTTCGCCATATACTTTGAAGTATATGGCTTCCTCCCCATGAGCCACGCATGGGTGACTGTAATTACTGGTGCTGGATGGGTATGATACTCTGTGAGTTCAACTATTGACCATTTTTATGGAGTTCCTGGTAAACCTGTTTCAAGGTTCGGGAACCTCTGTTCACACCAGGTACTTCGGGTTTCGAAGTGCAGGCTTAAAACTCAGAACCATATGTTAGCGATCCAATGTTTAAGTGCGCTTCACAGAGGCTCATAAACGTTTTGGGGTCGGTTGAGGAAGGGGTCATTACTAGATGTTTACTTGTCAGGTATCACCTCGTCAGTTGTTGCAGTATCTTATCCATCAGAAAATGAGTTTGTCTAAGCCACGACGTGGCAGGCAGCGGTGAATTACCCAAATCAACCTCCACGTATATCAAGGGTCATCGCGTGTTCTGGAGCAAAGGGTCCTGAAGTGTGCTGTTGACAAGTCTTGAAGTGGGTGAGTGAACCTTCGCGGTTGAGTGAATATGTGGGAACGAATTGGTGGCAACAGTATGTCGAGAGCGCAAACCGAAGCATATGTGAGGCGATGAGGAGCAAGATTACCGACACTTGAAGTGATTCCTGCTCGTTGAACGTTCCTGTCAGTCCGACGTCTGAGGCAGCTTTGGGGCGTGCGCGAGCAGGCGCCGTCTAGAGACACTAATCCCCAGGTTGTGCGCAGTACTTGCCAGCGCTTTCAGCGGTTTTGACTGGAATTGGATTCTCATCAATCCATGCTTGTTGCCATCGCAAAATAAACAATTGCGATTCTTGAAAGCGAGACACAACACCAGGAAGTGGGAACACAAGTGCTGTGGCAAGAACAGACACCTCCTTCCCCATTAATAGAAGGGGTTTTCAATAAGGATGAAGTTTGGAAGTAAAACATATGCTCATGGTATAAGGAAGCTAGTTTGGAACATGCTGTATACTTTATCAAGGTTAAGCATTCACTTCGCACCTTTAGAGAACATGTGCATTCCATGAACCTAGCACATGGACATTTTGACTTTCTAGGATCAGCACTATGAGCAGTTGGCACTGAAACTTCCTGATTATTTCACACCTTTTGTAAATTGTAAAGGTAACTCCCAGTCCAAACGTACATCCACTGCATCCTTGACTCTAAGATTTTTCAATCCTTCATTCTAGCGGTTGGGCACCCGAATTAGACCATGATGGCTGCGGCAAGCATGAGCCAGCCACCCCCATTTCTAAATGAAGTAGGAGAACCCGAGATATGCTGGAAGGAGTGGGTCAAACTTTTCGAATTGTACCTGATTGCCATAGGGGGGTGAACGTTTCACTGACATATGCAAACAGCACATCCTACTTCACAATTTGGGTGTACAAGGGCGCACAATTTATGAGACGCTGCCCGAACCAGAAAACCCAATGGCGAGACAGTGGAAGGTTTGGACGATTTTGCTACCACCATGATAAAGTTGTAAACTCACTTTGGGGCCAAAATAAATGTAGTGTTGGAACAGCACACATTTTTCAGTAGGTCTCAGGGTAAACAAGAGTCAGTTACTAACTACATTGCAGCATTGAGGGGTCTCACCCAATTGTGCGAATTTGGCAATTTAACAGACTCTCTGATAAGAGACCAATTGGTGCGGTGTACTAACAACTTACGCATCCAAGAAAAACTGTTAGCTAAAAATCCCAGCCTTCGGGAAGCTGTGAGTATTGCTAAATCAGTGGAA
This sequence comes from Triturus cristatus, assembly GCF_964204655.1. Lineage (NCBI taxonomy): Eukaryota > Metazoa > Chordata > Amphibia > Caudata > Salamandridae > Triturus > Triturus cristatus. The sequence continues at coordinate 1,719,419,482 of NC_140590.1, forward strand.
CACACTACCAAATGTATAAAAAAAATGAAGAACACAACTGAAGTGGTAGCCAATATCCGAGAGGAAGGGGAGACGTGTGATGTAAATAAAGTGCAAAGCAAAGAAAACGTGCACAAGCCAACAGGGAATGAAAGGGTTTATAAGTGTTATAGGTGTGGGAGCAGCAATCATCTTGCAAACAACATCCATTGCAGCCGCGGTCGGTAGTAGGAGTAACTGCAGGGCGGTGACGTCGGGAGGGGGAGGGGAAGGGTGGGGGCTAGTAAACTATGGATTACGGAGGTTTACAGGTAAGTTAACATATAAATTAATAAAACAAATTTCGTTGCGTGCACTGCCTCCCCAAATGAGATGCAGTGCACACAACGAAATTCGTTTTATTAATTTATATGTTAACTTACCTGTAAACCTCCGTAATCCATAGTTTACTAGCCCCCACCCTGCCCCTCCCCCTCCCCACGTCACCGCCCTGCAGTTACTCCTACTACCCACCACGGCTGATCCATTGTCCAGCTCGTAGTGTTATTTGCAAGAAATGCAATAGGAGGGGACATTTTGCAAGGGTGTGCAGAGAAGGCGAATCCCATCATGGGGAGGGTGCATGTGTAGAGAGCCCTTCTAGTAAAGAAATTAAATGTATCATGCCCAGTGAGAGGAAGTACATTTTTCAACTGAAAGAAAGTCCTGGTACTGTAAATGTAATTTATCCCAAATGTGAGTGTAGGAAGGTGGATATCTGACTATGGTTACCCCCAAATTTTTGCCTAGTGTCTAGCTGGTTTTTCGACTTAGTTGGCCTGAGATCCTGCCATTCAGGCTCTCAGGCTATCTGCTCTCTCTGTAAAATGGACTCCATGTACCCTAGGTACATACCCAATTGGTTGGATCACCCTGTCAGCCCCTGTACCAGTGTACACTAGGTACCCAGGGCATTGGTGTATCCAAGGCCTGCCAGGGGCTGAAGCATGTATTATGCCACCCCAGGCTTGGCCTAACAATCTGACACAACTGGCTGATCACTCAGCTGGGGTAAGTTGGTGTAATCACCTCTTACTTAGGTGTAGTATACCTATACCTAACCTTAAATGGGACACCTGGTAACCTATGAGTCACTCCTATGGCAGGCCTTAACAATCCTGAAGGCAGAGTGCTTGGTTCCATGTGAGATGGTGCTCTGGCATGAGCTGAGCCTGTCTGCAGTGGTCGGAACAACTTCCTTCTACTGTTTCCAGATATCGTCATACCATATACTCTTAAGTGCATTATGAACCTCGCGGTTAAATGCTATCTTTGGTTTGGCTTTATCAAAACATGTCGAGTAAGGTGTCATACGAATTGGAATACTAACCCCTCGCCAATTCTGGCGACGGGGTTAGCATTCCACCCTTCTAGAGGGACACGACATGTACAGTACCTGAAACCCGGGTAAAATCAGACATAGCCTCAGCTCCACAAAATGGATGCTGCCACCACAGACACAAGTCTGCCCTCCTGCTGCTGGGAGTCCTTCCAGCTTGGGAGGTGTGGACAAAGGGTTTCCTGCCAGGGGAGGTGCGTGCACCACCCCAGACAGGATTTTGTGTATTGGTCAGGTAGGGCTTGAAAGAAACCAGACATGCCTGTGGCTCACAAGGAGCCTCGGTGCATATGTCAGTTCAAACCGGTCCTGGGGCACACCAGTCCCGGGCCTGGGGCGAGCTGGACAAAGGATTGGGGGTGTAACCACCCCCCTTCCTGGTCCCACCCATAGGGAGGGACCTAGCAGGTAGTCCGGCCCCTAGAATCCGAATAAAGGTAGGAGCTGTGTCCTAAGACTTCAGACATCCTGGAATCAACTTGAAACTAAGAAGAAGACGGGAACTTCGACATTCTGCTGCACAGAAGACTGAAGAAAATCTCCCCTGTGGTCAGGGAGTGACCACCTTGCTAACGCAAGCACCATCCAGCGAATCAACGTCTGCTTTGCCGCCGCCTCCCGCCGGAGCCCGAGCCCAGAGACTGACAAGACCTGGACCTCCAGACCTCTCACCGCCCGATCCACAGTCCCTGAAAAGAGGAGACCCGTGGAGGCACCGAGACACGTGGAGCCAGCCATCTTGGATCGACTACGACAAGCTGACAAGTGCAACAACCGAGGCTCCCTCCAAGTTGTGCTTTGGGTCCTGAGAAGCCCAACCCTCGAGCAGCACCTGCACCAAAGGTGAGCCCTCCAGCATCTCCACGATCTGCGTGGGGCCCTTCTGCATTTTGCCACTCGACGCGCCTAACCGGTTGCTGGCCCGCTGGCTAGTGGCCATCTTGGCGACGAAATCTACGACAAACACCGCTGGTCTGGTTGCTCCAGACTGGCCCTTGCTCCCCTCCAAAGGAGCGATCCCTCTGACCTTGCTGGTCAGAACCAACAGCTGATTTCCGAATCCTCCTACAATTGCTTTTGCCAAGGCTTGTTTGCTTCGACCAAGTCGCCGACACCGCCGACAGCGAGAGCCTGCGTGGGACAGCTCGTGAGCCGACTCCTGGACGTCGTCGACCTTCAGGGACCACGTGGCTGCGGAGACAAGCTACCCCTCATCACCTGTTTGCACCCGACATCGCCTGGTACCCACCTGGTGCCACGCTGGTCACTGGCTAGTGACTGTGAACACTGTCCCCTCTGCTTACAGGTCTTCAACATCTCCGATCCACTCTTGGATCCACTGCATCTCTACCGGACCGACCGCCTGCAGCATCTTTGTACCAGGCTCAACGGAACAGATAGAAGAAACCCGACGCACCTCGAGGCCTATGCACCCGCTTCCTGTGGGTGAGGTAAAACTGGCACACCTGTGCCCAAGTGTAGTATTACATCTCTAGTGCCTGTGTTCCAAATCTTAAGTTCCTAGGTCATCCGGAAGATTCCTTTTGCAGTAACTTTGTACTTTTTACGCACCCATTGAAACCTATGGGAGCACGCGTGTGACTATTTGCTCTGCACACGCCACCCGTGGACCTCCTGGTCACTAACTGACGTTAGCTCCTTGTAGGCCCAGCGATTCTAGAGGCCCTAGGCCTTTTCCCTTTTCTGTTCGTGGTACTTATACCACTATTTTAGTATATGGTTTGAGTGGCCACCAGGGCCTATCCATATAACGTGCAACTTCTGTGTATTCTGTGATAATCTTGTTTGACGATTTGTGCTCCTGTGCTCATAAAGAGACTAGGGGTTACTTTGAGAAATAAATACATATATATTTTGAATATATATCTGTGTGGTGTCCTTTCATTGGTATAAAAGGGGGTTGCATTTGGTAAAACAGCTGGCTTAACACGCTTCACGAGTTTAGCCTCAAAGACTGCTTAGCCTACGCTACCACTAGGGCAGCTAGTCCGAAAAGGTTGACTTACAACCACACCATAAGGGTTGCTTGGCATGGTACAAGGTGATCACTTTAACTAGTGAGCATCATATACCAGGCCAACTTCTCACATTGGTGAGCAGCGGTGGGATTTGAGCTTGCTGTGTTTTACCATTGTAATCTCTTGGTTACCAATTGAAAGATCACATAGGTACCTGTAGGTACATATAAAACAAGATTAGATATACATAAGTTCTACTGAACTTAGTTGTTGTAGAGCAAAGGGAGTAGCACACCCTGACTACAACTACTAGATAGGTTTAGTAGGTAAACCCAAGTGTAGGTAGATTGCAACACATCCACCCACACTTAAGAGCAATGGCCGGGGCAGAGGGGTCCACTGTACCCATCTCTGTTGAGAGTGACCCCCAGAGGGCACCATCCAGCTTTGCTACCCTTAATCAGAATGAGCTCAGGCATTTGGCAACTCTTAGAGGCCTTAAACAGCCCAAGAACCCAAACTCTGCTGAGCTCAGAGAGCTCTTACAGAATGATGAGAATCAGAGAGAACTCAGGAAAGCTTCCCAGTTAGCCCCCTTAGGGTCAGGAACAGGAGGCCCCCCTTCTGAAGATGCCACAGAGGTACCCCCTTTCAATAGTCACCCCTTAGATGGGATGCCTACCACAGAGGAAGAAAGTGATGGGGATACAGATGTGAGTGGGGATGAAGGGAGAACTAGCCCAGTGCCAAGTGTTATACTTGGCCCAGCTAAACTAAGGCTATTGGGGACTGACAGTGGGTTCACCCCATTGGATCTCCCCAGTGGACTTAACACAGGGCTTGGAAGGCAAAGGAATCGCTCAGGTGACTCCAATGCTTCCCATGGCTCTAGAGGCTCTCAAGGTCACTCCAGAAGGAGACTGACCACCCCTCAGAGGAGGGAACATGAGGCCAGAATGCAGGAAGCCCAGCTGAGGATCAGGAAGCAGGAGCTAGAAGTAGCCCTGATGGAAGAAAAACTGAGCAAGGCTAGGCAGCATAGAGAGAGTGGGTCTATACCCACTGGTGGCAGCAATGTCCCTAGGGACAAAGATAGGGTCTTTGACAATAGGAACCTGTCCAAGATTGTGCCCCCCTACAAAAGTGGGGATGACATCCACAAATGGATGACTGCTCTTGAGAGAGCCTGCAAAGTGCAGCAGGTTCCTGAAGACCAGTGGGCAGCAATCTTATGGCTCTCCTTTGAGGGGAGAGGCAGAGATAGACTCCTCACTGTTAGAGAAGAGGATGTCAGAAATTACAGAGTCCTGAAGAGTGTCCTAGTTGATGGGTTAGGCTTAACCACTGAACAGTACAGGTTAATGTTCAGAGACACCCAGAAGACACAGACTCAGGACTGGTCTGAATATGTGGAATGTGCCACTAAGGCTTTGGGGGGTTGGTTGCTGGGAAGTAAGGTGTCTGATTATACAGGATTGTACAATTTGATGATGAGAGAGCAGATTTTAAGTAATTGTCAAAACCAGCTTCTCCATCAACACCTGGTAGACTCAGATTTGACCTCTCCCCAAGAATTGGGAAAGAGGGCAGATAAATGGGTCAGGACCAGGATCAGGCCTAAAAACCAGGGTGGTGACCAAAAGAAAGATACCACCAAGCCTCAAGAGAAGGGTGGGGATAAAGAAAAAGAGAAACCTTCCTCAGGGCCCCAAAACTCCACACAGGGTGGTGGGTCCCAAGCTCCCTCCTCTACCACAGCCAAAAAGCCCTACTGCCATGAGTGTAAAACTCCTGGGCATTGGAAAACTGACAGCGGTTGCCCAAGGGCTAAAAACAAAACTGTTCCTCCAATTACTCCTGTCACACCACCTATTACTGTCAGCAGTAATCCCCCAGGTGGTGGGAGTGCCCCCAGAAATCTGGGTGGGTTTACTTGGGGAACACAGGGGGACCCTGGCTTAGCCAATTCCCCTACAGCAACCACTCTTGTCTGTGATGGGGGCATGGGGTTTGCCAACTTCACTGCCTGTCCCAACACTTTGGGTAGGTACAGACAGGAGCCCTACATCAATGGTACAAAAGCTGAGGCCTACAGAGACACTGGGGCTAGCATCACAATGGTGGCCCATTGGCTAGTTCCCTCTGAGCAGCTTTTGCCCGGTTTCTCCTACCAGGTGACTAACATTGATGGCAAACAGAACAGTCATCCCATGGCAGAGGTATGTCTCAGCTGGGGAGGGGTCACTGGCCCTAAAAGGGTAGCAGTGTCCCCAACCTTGCCTGTAGACTGCTTACTGGGGAATGACTTAGAACTCTCAGCTTGGGCTGGAGTTGAACAAGACACCCATTCTAAAATGGTAGGCCTTTCACAAAAGGGTAGGGGGGTTGTGCCATTCACAACCCCTGTCCAAATAGATTTCCTCCCTGAAAAGGTTGGAAGGGCAGTGGTAGCCACAGCCCAGGCACAGACAGACTTCCCTGTAGGGACTGGCAGAGCTGTGACAGTCACAGCTCAAACACAAACTGAGTGCCCCCCTGAAAAGGTTGGCAAGGCTGTAATGGTCTCAGCCTATACTCAGACTGACATAGGTGTAGTGAAGCCTGAAACAATGGATCACTCCACACAAACTGAGAGTAGTGGGGAGGAAGAAAAGTCTCCCTCTCCCCAGACATTAGGAAAAGGTCAGCCTCCTCAGGGATCTGACCTCACCCCTTGTGAAGGAACTGCCCCAGAGGTAGCCAGGCCTGGCCTGGCAGAGCCTCTGATGTCAGTGGCCCCTTCCAAGGTGGGATCCAGTCTGGTGCAGGTAGCCTGCCTCTCTCTACCCTGCCTCAGTCAGCCCAGGGCTGCAGAGGTCAGGGAGGCCAGTGGACCCCCAGAGGGCCCCTGTCCACAAGAACCCCCCCATCAAAAGAATGAGGATTGCCTGGCTAGTAGCCCTAGTCAGGTGATGGGTAAAAACATTCCTGAGGGATCTCCTTTACAGGTAGTTAGGGACCTCCCCCAGGGGGATTCTGTTGGGCACAGGCAAACATGGGACCTTAGGGCCCCAAACCTGACCTGTCCCTCCAGTAAGCCCACAAAAGGGACCCAGCCTCCAGCTTTAGGTAGCCAGAGGCTGACCCTGAGAGCACAGTGCAACTCAGTTAAAGAAAGAAAGGCATCCATGGTGGAGGATGATTGGAGGAAGCTGAGGCCTCACTTTGAGGACACTCACTTCAGTACTCCATCTCAACACCAGCCTTTTACTTTGCCAAGACACACCACAGGTAGAGATTCCCTATGGTGGAGACCCTCTGATACCCTTAGGGTGAGGGATTGCTTAGTGGACCATGAGGCAGGGGGTAACCATGCCAGTGCTGGTTCCTCCTTATATGGCCACTTGGGCAATATAGGCTTACCTGGTCAAGGTCAGCCTTATCTCCCTTCGTTTGGGGGGGGGTTGTGTAGGAAGGTGGATATCTGACTATGGTTACCCCCAAATTTTTGCCTAGTGTCTAGCTGGTTTTTCGACTTAGTTGGCCTGAGATCCTGCCATTCAGGCTCTCAGGCTATCTGCTCTCTCTGTAAAATGGACTCCATGTACCCTAGGTACATACCCAATTGGTTGGATCACCCTGTCAGCCCCTGTACCAGTGTACACTAGGTACCCAGGGCATTGGTGTATCCAAGGCCTGCCAGGGGCTGAAGCATGTATTATGCCACCCCAGGCTTGGCCTAACAATCTGACACAACTGGCTGATCACTCAGCTGGGGTAAGTTGGTGTAATCACCTCTTACTTAGGTGTAGTATACCTATACCTAACCTTAAATGGGACACCTGGTAACCTATGAGTCACTCCTATGGCAGGCCTTAACAATCCTGAAGGCAGAGTGCTTGGTTCCATGTGAGATGGTGCTCTGGCATGAGCTGAGCCTGTCTGCAGTGGTCGGAACAACTTCCTTCTACTGTTTCCAGATATCGTCATACCATATACTCTTAAGTGCATTATGAACCTCGCGGTTAAATGCTATCTTTGGTTTGGCTTTATCAAAACATGTCGAGTAAGGTGTCATACGAATTGGAATACTAACCCCTCGCCAATTCTGGCGACGGGGTTAGCATTCCACCCTTCTAGAGGGACACGACATGTACAGTACCTGAAACCCGGGTAAAATCAGACATAGCCTCAGCTCCACAAAATGGATGCTGCCACCACAGACACAAGTCTGCCCTCCTGCTGCTGGGAGTCCTTCCAGCTTGGGAGGTGTGGACAAAGGGTTTCCTGCCAGGGGAGGTGCGTGCACCACCCCAGACAGGATTTTGTGTATTGGTCAGGTAGGGCTTGAAAGAAACCAGACATGCCTGTGGCTCACAAGGAGCCTCGGTGCATATGCCAGTTCAAACCGGTCCTGGGGCACACCAGTCCCGGGCCTGGGGCGAGCTGGACAAAGGATTGGGGGTGTAACCACCCCCCTTCCTGGTCCCACCCATAGGGAGGGACCTAGCAGGTAGTCCGGCCCCTAGAATCCGAATAAAGGTAGGAGCTGTGTCCTAAGACTTCAGACATCCTGGAATCAACTTGAAACTAAGAAGAAGACGGGAACTTCGACATTCTGCTGCACAGAAGACTGAAGAAAATCTCCCCTGTGGTCAGGGAGTGACCACCTTGCTAACGCAAGCACCATCCAGCGAATCAACGTCTGCTTTGCCGCCGCCTCCCGCCGGAGCCCGAGCCCAGAGACTGACAAGACCTGGACCTCCAGACCTCTCACCGCCCGATCCACAGTCCCTGAAAAGAGGAGACCCGTGGAGGCACCGAGACACGTGGAGCCAGCCATCTTGGATCGACTACGACAAGCTGACAAGTGCAACAACCGAGGCTCCCTCCAAGTTGTGCTTTGGGTCCTGAGAAGCCCAACCCTCGAGCAGCACCTGCACCAAAGGTGAGCCCTCCAGCATCTCCACGATCTGCGTGGGGCCCTTCTGCATTTTGCCACTCGACGCGCCTAACCGGTTGCTGGCCCGCTGGCTAGTGGCCATCTTGGCGACGAAATCTACGACAAACACCGCTGGTCTGGTTGCTCCAGACTGGCCCTTGCTCCCCTCCAAAGGAGCGATCCCTCTGACCTTGCTGGTCAGAACCAACAGCTGATTTCCGAATCCTCCTACAATTGCTTTTGCCAAGGCTTGTTTGCTTCGACCAAGTCGCCGACACCGCCGACAGCGAGAGCCTGCGTGGGACAGCTCGTGAGCCGACTCCTGGACGTCGTCGACCTTCAGGGACCACGTGGCTGCGGAGACAAGCTACCCCTCATCACCTGTTTGCACCCGACATCGCCTGGTACCCACCTGGTGCCACGCTGGTCACTGGCTAGTGACTGTGAACACTGTCCCCTCTGCTTACAGGTCTTCAACATCTCCGATCCACTCTTGGATCCACTGCATCTCTACCGGACCGACCGCCTGCAGCATCTTTGTACCAGGCTCAACGGAACAGATAGAAGAAACCCGACGCACCTCGAGGCCTATGCACCCGCTTCCTGTGGGTGAGGTAAAACTGGCACACCTGTGCCCAAGTGTAGTATTACATCTCTAGTGCCTGTGTTCCAAATCTTAAGTTCCTAGGTCATCCGGAAGATTCCTTTTGCAGTAACTTTGTACTTTTTACGCACCCATTGAAACCTATGGGAGCACGCGTGTGACTATTTGCTCTGCACACGCCACCCGTGGACCTCCTGGTCACTAACTGACGTTAGCTCCTTGTAGGCCCAGCGATTCTAGAGGCCCTAGGCCTTTTCCCTTTTCTGTTCGTGGTACTTATACCACTATTTTAGTATATGGTTTGAGTGGCCACCAGGGCCTATCCATATAACGTGCAACTTCTGTGTATTCTGTGATAATCTTGTTTGACGATTTGTGCTCCTGTGCTCATAAAGAGACTAGGGGTTACTTTGAGAAATAAATACATATATATTTTGAATATATATCTGTGTGGTGTCCTTTCATTGGTATAAAAGGGGGTTGCATTTGGTAAAACAGCTGGCTTAACACGCTTCACGAGTTTAGCCTCAAAGACTGCTTAGCCTACGCTACCACTAGGGCAGCTAGTCCGAAAAGGTTGACTTACAACCACACCATAAGGGTTGCTTGGCATGGTACAAGGTGATCACTTTAACTAGTGAGCATCATATACCAGGCCAACTTCTCACAGTGAGGTAAAGCTGAACAACAAAAATGTCACGATGTTTGCTGACTCATTTTCTCCTTTTACATTGTTGAACTGTAAAGAAAACGTGCACAAGCCAACAGGGAATGAAATGGTTTATAAGTGTTATAGGTGTGGGAGCAGCAATCATCTTGCAAACAACATCCATTGTCCAGCTCGTAGTGTTACTTGCAAGAAATGCAATAGGAGGGGACATTTTGCAAGGGTGTGCAGAGAAGGCGAATCCCATCATGGGGAGGGTGCATGTGTAGAGAGCCCTTCTAGTAAAGAAATTAAATGTATCATGCCCAGTGAGAGGAAGTACATTTTTCAACTGAAAGAATCTCCTGGTACTGTAAATGTAATTTATCCCAAATGTGAGGTAAAGTTGAACAACAAAAATGTCACGATGTTTGCTGACTCATGTTCTCCTTTTACATTGTTGAACTGTAAAGATTTCGAGTGTATAGACAACCAGGGAATCAAAACCCTACAAATACCAGATCTTTTCCCCACAGGTTAAAATAAAGAATCTATACCATCTTTTCCCCACAGGTTAAAATAAAGAATCTATACCCCTCTTAGGTATGAAAGAGATGCAAATTGAATTCAAGGGAAGAAACACTGTTGGCAAGGTGTATATTGTAGAGACAGGTTCGAATTTGTTAGGGTGGCAACACCAGAAAGAGTTGGGTATTATCCTTAATCCAAACAGGGAAGAACAAGTTTTGCTGACTGACCAGATTTCACATAATGCCAACATTTGTGATGAGTTCCCTGAACTGTTTGATGAAAGGTTGGGACTCCTTCACGATTACCAACACAGAATTAAACTTAAGGTTAATGAAAAACTAGTCGTACACAAATTGCGTCCTGTACCACACCAAATGAGGGAGCCCTCGGAAAGAGAGTTGAAAATACTATGCACGATGGAGATCATAGAACCTGTAGACATGTCCGAATGGTTGGCGTCCATTGTGATCGTGGCCAAGGCCAGTGGGGAGGGCATCTGCTTATGCGTGGACTTACGAAGCCCGAATGAGAACATATGGGTTGAAAGGTACCCACTACCCAACATAAATGAGATGCTCAGCACCATGGGTCAGGCGAAGCTATTCAGCGTCATTGATCTGTCTATGGCTAACAATCAGGTAGACCTGCACTCGGATTCAAGACCCCTCACTGCTTTTATAACCCCCCCAGGGAGCTTACATGTCCAAAAGGATGCCATTTGGATTGGCACCCACTGCAGCGGTATTCCAGAAGATCATGCACCAGATCCTGAAATATGTAGACCATACCATGTGCTTCCAAGATGATATTCTGGTATACGGTCAATCAGTGGAAGCCCACGACCGCACCCTCAGATTGGTGTTCAAGAAGTTGATGGATGCGGGGTTGACGGTGAAGAAGTCCAAGTGTCAAATTAAAGTGATTTCAGTCGACTACCTTGGACATTCCATTTCCGAGCAAGGATTCAGACCAAAGAACAATCTTCTGAAAGCTGTCAAAGACACACCCTACCCCCAGAACAAGGTCGAAGTTAAATCCCTACTCGGACTTATGGAGTACATGGCGAAATATGTCAAAGACTTCGCTTCCAAGTGTGAACCTTTACGTGAGTTGCTGAAGAAGGAACAAGGATTCTGAATGGCAGGACCTGCACAAGTGCACTGTAGATGTGTTGAAGGAAGAGATATTACTTTCATCTGCATTAGGCACCTTTGACCCAACCAAGAAAACTATACTTACCACTGATGCATCTAAGAAGGGTTAGGAGCCACCCTGTCACAAAAAGCGGTAAAGGAGAAAAATAATTGCTTTGGCTTCCTGGTGCCTTTCTAAGGCAGAGAGCAATTACTCTGTAATTGAAAGGGAGGCACTGGCTTGTTTCTGGGCTATAAAGCATTTCAAGTTTTTCCTATGGGGCTTGTACTTTACCGTCCGTACAGACCATAAGCCCCTTACTTCCATCTTTACAGTCAAAGGAATGGAAAATTGCACTCCCCGGATAGGAAAATGGATCTTGGGTTTGGAGAACTTCAACTTTAGTGTTGAGTATGTCCCAGGCGAAGAGAACAAAATTGCTGACTACCTGTTGAGGTCTTCCGTGCAAAAGGAACAACCCGATGAAATGTTAGACAGTCCCATCATGGTGGTGGATGAGCCAGCACTCACGGAGGAGGAATGGGAAAAAGGAATGCAAGAAGATAAGGACTTACACAAACTCAAAGTGATAATGAGGGAAGGATGGCCCAACAAGTGCAGCAAACTAGAAGATAACATCAAGGACTTCTGGGAGGTCCGGTATGAATTAAGCACTATGGGAAACAGAGTAGTCCGTCAAAATAGGATTGTACCACCTGTAAACCTCAGGAATAGAATAGTGGAACTAGCACACAAAGGGCATTTAGGACGCAGCCTAATGAAACAAAGGGTGAGAGAAAAATTCTGGTTCCCTAGGATGGACGCCACGGTAGAGCAATCGGTGAAGGATTGTGTCAGCTGTGCCTGGAGCGACAAAACCAAGACTATAAGTAAGGCACCTTTGTCCCCAGTTGAAGTGCCCCTTAAGCCATGGAGCAAGCTGGCCATGGACAGTTTGGGTATTCACAAAAGGTTCATGTTAGTCTTAGTCGACTACACCTCCCATTGGATTTCACACAAATTCATCCATCGCACCAGCACTTGTGCCGTTCTTGAGTTTCTCAAAGACGTCTTTGCGAAGGAGGGTATACCATCCTCCCTTGTCACAGACAATGGGGTACAGTTTACATCGCAGAAGATGGTTGATTTTTTTTAGCCAAACTCAATATCAAACATGAGAAGACTGCACTGTACTGCCCTAAGGCCAATGGCCTGGTTGAGAGGGCCAACAGACTCATTTAAGAACACATTCAGCTAGCCTCTACTAATGGTTGGGATCTAGAATCATCCTTGCGTGATTGTTTGTGGGGATACCACACCTCTCCCAATCTAGTAACAGGCATTTCCCCCTTTGTATCCCTCAGGAGGCGAGAACCCTGAACTAAACTAACCCCAGTTGGTTGGAGGGTGGCAGGGTGGCAATTTCCAATTCTGTAGAAGCTAGCAAAAAGGTCAGACTGCACCAAGCAAAAGACAAGGGTTGGTATGACAAAAGGAATGGAGTCAAAGCCCCGGAGTGGAGGGTAGGTGATGTGGTGCAGCAGAGGAACAGCGTAAAGGGACCACACAGCCCAAGAAAGTTCTACCCTCCCTGTCGTATAGCCAAAATGTTTAAAAATGTGGTTCGTCTTGAAAATGGACAATATTGGAGTTGTGACAAAGTTGTAAAATCCAATGTTTTTTCTGTGGGTAAATAAGTGCGATGTGTTACAATCTCTCACAGTTGTCTTTTGGTACGTTCCATCTCCCCCTCCCTTTCTCCTTACTTTGCAAACGCTCTGCTGAAGCTTTCATTGGAAAGTTGACAGATGTCATTTGTTGAGGAGAGTTGGATAGCCATTAAAGCGCACTCTGAACTTAATCTGATTTTTTGCTTTAATTTACAACAACAAGAAGTGTGAGGACATGAATAAAAGACACATACATGAATAAAAGACACGTGGATGCCGCGCTCAAATCAACATATAAAACGAGTGTGAGAACATAAATAAAAGACACATACCTCCGCCGTACTGCCACAGACCAAGCTGTCACTATTGCGCGAATGAAGAAACAAGACTTCGGAAACATGATCCGTCACTACACGCCTCATAAAGATAAGAAATACCCTCACGACAGCAGTCAAGCAAACGATCCAGTCCGGATGGGTCGTCCCAAAAGGAGACAGGGCGGAAACAAAGAAGCCTCCTTTTCAATCGGAGGCCACTTGTTTAGCATAAATGATGACGCCAGCCAATGAAAATAATGGGTGGGGCTTTAAGTCCCCTTCTGAAATCTCCTCTACCACAATATGTCTTGCAGAGCGGTCAGCACATGTGTGCTGCAACGCTAGGCGAGACCTAAAAATGTAAGAAATCCCATTCCTGTGGTGCTGTTTGATCTCTACCGTAAATGGAGGATTTTTAATTGAGGAATCGTTATACATATATATATATATATATCCCACAGAAAGTGCTCCGATCAGTGAGCCACAGACCCTGCAGGGTGGGTCAGCGCAGCGGCACCGGAGTCATCCGCATTTAAATCCACACAATGCCTCCCTTCAACTCAGAGAGGCGCGCCGACACCGGATGAAATTGGTAAAATGCTTTTAATATCATACACGAAGCCTTTCAGGTCGTATACCCCCAACGCGTTTCTCCTCTTTCAAGGCTTGATCACGGGTGGAAAGTTTCTGCCTTTGACTCACTGCGTGATATTCACCACTGCCTTTATGTCTTTTTGTAGAATGAACTACAAACAGGTGAGTTCGTTTTTTCTTTTCCTTAAACATAGCATGGCAAAACTTTATTAACACTCCTTGCACAGTTGCTACTCAATGTTTAAAATAAAGAATGTTTGTAGATGCATGATTCCTTTAAAACCTGTTATTGTGCATGGCTGTTCGTGCTTAGCTTTTCACACAACTTCATCAGCAAGCGGAAAATCCATCTCACACCCCTTGCCTGCTCACCTTCGTTTTTCATTTGGGTTTTATTTCCGTCTTTTAACACTTGGTTTGCAAGGGGGGCCGGCTCACAGCAAAATTAATCCCACAGAAAGTGCTCCGATCAGTGAGCCACAGACCCTGCAGGGTGGGTCAGCGCAGCGGCACCAGAGTCATCCGCATTTAAATCCACACAATGCCTCCCTTCAACTCAGAGAGGCGCGCCGACACCGGATGAAATTGGTAAAATGCTTTTAATATCATACACGAAGCCTTTCAGGTCGTATACACCCAACGCGTTTCTCCTCTTTCAAGGCTTGATCACGGGTGGAAAGTTTCTGCCTTTGACTCACTGCGTGATATTCACCACTGCCTTAATGTATTTTTGCAGAATGAACTACAAACAGGTGAGTTCGTTTTTTCTTTTCCTTAAACGTAGCATGGCAAAACTTTATTAACACTCCTTGCACAGTTACTACTCAATGTTTAAAATAAAGAATGTTTGTAGATGCATGATTCCTTTAAAACCTGTTATTGTGCATGGCTGTTCGTGCTTAGCTTTTCACACAACTTCATCAGCAAGCGGAAAATCCATCTCACAACCCTTGCCTGCTCACCTTCGTTTTTCATCTGGGTTTTATTTCTGTCTTTTAACACTTGGTTTGCAAGGCGGGCTGGGCTCACAGCAAAATTAATCCCACAGAAAGTGCTCCGATCAGTGAGCCACAGACCCTGCAGGGTGGGTCAGCGCAGCGGCACCGGAGTCATCTGCATTTAAATCCACACAATGCCTCCCTTCAACTCAGAGAGGCGCGCCGACACCGGATGAAATTGGTAAAATGCTTTTAATATCATACATATATATACTTTTTACCTAATGGAAGACTGGAGGTTAGTCTAAAAAAGGAAAAGCTGTGACCACTTTCTTTTCCGTCATAAAAATCTATTCCATGCTGGGAGTCATCATTTTCTATTTTTATGAGGTCAAAATAAAGGACTAGATAGTGAATGAATGAAATTTATTGTGTCAATTAATTAAAATTGGTACAAAATGCATCAAAATACTAAAATAATGAAACAGCATTCAATCACAATGTGTGCACTACTCTTCAATATGTAAGGTGCAAGACCTTGTGCATCCGAAGAAGAGATAAGTGTTTATAAAGTGCTCCATGTAAGATATGTGCTTGCAGAAGTTAAAATGTGACATGCCAGACAGTCTCTAAAAAATTGATAAAACAATTAAACAAATAGATTATGTATAAAATAACTGATGCTTCAGTGTTCAAGGAATGTTTACTGATTTTGCTCGTAACTTGATGGTGGACAATATCAAATCCATGTACTTCCCAAAATGAGGCAAGTTCGTAGGGGTTTTGGCTGTAAAGCAGAAATCCAGGGCCTCCTTGCAGGTTGAAATCCCATAATTTATAAACAGCGGTTTCAATAAAGTGCATCATGCGGGAAAAAAATCAGAACAACAACAAAATGTGCATGGGCCAATTCCAGGTGCCGCAGGCCAAACCGCACAGAATTCGTTAACAGGAAGGATCATAACAAACAAGTGACATACCTGTACACTGTGGTTCTCCAGTATTGATATCTTTTATAGATTCACATGATTGAATCTTCCCCGTCGTCGCGGTGGGAGTCCCACGGTAACAGTAGAAATAGCGGTACTGAAAACATTACCTAGACCTCCATAGAGAAAAAATTCAATTGAGCAGTCTATCAACCTCATTTAATAACATCCAAAGTTCGGCCAATCACAGCAGAGAACTCAGAGTAACTCTCTCCATAGAGGCATCACACCTCAGATTTCGAGCAAAAGTGTGCATATATATATATATATATTCAGTGAAAAAACCATAGGTTTCACACACGTTATAGTTAGGAATTAGCATTTAAAAAACCTTAGAAATTCAGTGAAAAAACCATAGGTTTCACACATGTTATAGTTAGCTGGACATTTTACGCGTAAAAAACCAATGAAATTCCCCCGTTATAGTTGGTTCAGCTAACTATAACTCGCGCGCCCGCAATGCACTGCTGATGACGTCACATATTACATCACTCATGACATGGTCAGTGACATCACACATGACATCACTGATGACATCTCAAATGACATCACTGATGACATCACTGATGACATCATCCAGTGAATGTGTGTGTTTTCTGAAAATTATATATGTTTTGAATATGTATATCTCAAGGTCGATGGGAGAATAAATGGGTATATAAGTGTCTAAATGGATGATTTGTTTTTGAAAAATCGATTGTGTAACTGACTGATTAAGTGTATCATAGTGAATACATGGCTTAGTGAGTAATGTTTAAATATGTAAATATCTGTATCAGTCTCTCACTTTGTGTATAAGTGGCTGCATGGGTTGGTGAGTAGCTACATGGGTGTCTATATAGGTTATTAGTTGTTTTTTTGAGTATCAGTCTGAGTGTCTGCATGGTTCGGTGGGGGGTATTACGTAGTGCATAGGTGCATCAATGAGTGACTCACTGTTTGTATGTGTTGAACACAGCGTTATGCAGGACTGTATGGGTGGATGAGTGTGTTAGTAGAAGACTGTCTCAATAGTGTCTTTATGAGTACCTACATATGTTTTAAACTAGTATATGTGACTATTGGTGTATATATGTGAGTATATGTGAGAGTGAGAGATTGAAAGAGTTCCTGTATGAATAAGTATGTGTTTCTATAAGTGATTGTTTAAAAGACTAAGTATGTGTAAGTTTCCGTAGAAGTAAGTGTGGTGGTGTGTGTATAACTGTATATGCAAGTAAATGTATGTTTGATTCTTTATTAGCATGAGTGACTATGTGTGTGAGTAGCTCTATGGATGAGTGGCATTGTGTAACAGGATGTATAGGTGTATGAGTACATATGATAAGTGAGTACATGTATGAGTGACTGTATTGGACTGTTGGTGAATGAGTGGATGTGTATGTGGATCTTAGAATTACTGAAGAGGTTGTTGTAACTGTTATTGGTATGTCCATTGTTTTGTAAATTTTAGTCTCTATTTTTGAATGTGTGTATCAAAGGTTATATTAGGGGAAGAGGAGGTCTGCCACTCTATCACAAGGATGATGTCATCAGTGATGTCATCAGTGATGTCACTTGAGATGTCATCAGTGATGTCATGAGTGATGTCACTGACCATGTCATGAGTGATGTAATATGTGACGTCATCAGCAGTGCATTGCGGGCGCGCGAGTTATAGTTA
This sequence comes from Triturus cristatus, assembly GCF_964204655.1. Lineage (NCBI taxonomy): Eukaryota > Metazoa > Chordata > Amphibia > Caudata > Salamandridae > Triturus > Triturus cristatus. The sequence continues at coordinate 1,719,436,825 of NC_140590.1, forward strand.
GCTGAACTAACTATAACGGGGGAATTTCATTGGTTTTTTACGAGTAAAATGTCCAGCTAACTATAACATGTGTGAAACCTATGGTTTTTTCACTGAATTTCTAAGGTTTTTTAAATGCTAATTCCTAACTATAACGTGTGTGAAACCTATGGTTTTTTCACTGAATTTCTAAGGTTTTTTAAATGCTAATTCCTAACTATAACGTGTGTGAAACCCATGGTTTTTTCAGTGAATTTGCAAGGTTTTTTAAATGCTAATTTTTTTTTTTTTCTTCTATTTTTTTTAACATATTTTTATTTTAATTTTCTTACCTTTTATAAAGACTATGGTTACATTTTAAAAATTCTTTAATATGTTTTTTTAAAATATATTTTTTAAAATAAACATGTAAAATTTATTTGCAGTACATTTTTTCTATTTTTTTAATTATTTTTTTAGTACGCGTACCGTAAGCTTACGGTAAGCGTACGGTTTACGCAACGCCCGTAATTTTTCTACGCTGCTTGCGTATAGTTACGCAATTTGCGTAGCCGCGCGTACTCCGCGTGGGACGCGTGCGCGCGTACGCTACACGCGCACGTTACGCGGAAGTGTCGGGTAGTGACTGTTATGCGCATGCGCGCAAGCGCGTGTCTTTTTTACGCGCATGCGCACTTTTGCCGTAAGCGTACCGTAAGCGTACCGTAAGCGTACGGTAGGTCATGTGATCATGAAACACAACTTTTGATTGGTTGAAACTACTTTCAGTTCTAGAACTCTCCTACACCACACCCATTCCTCTCATTTCTGCTTGTGATCCCTTAGGAGAAGGAGCTGGGTTGTCTTTGTGATACGATGGCAGAACAGCAGAGCTCTTCTGAGAGTGAGGCTAGCACTAGCAGCACTATCTTGAGGCAGAGAGCGAGGAAACAAAAGCCCTCTTATGTATGGGATTATTTTACTTTTCCTGAAGGCCAGCAAAAGGTAAATGCACCCTTAGTAACTTGTAGGCTGTGTCAGCGTGTACTTTCAAGAGGTAATCCTGACAGGAAGTATTCCTTTGGGAATCATACCATGAAGAGACACCTCAAGGATGTACACAGAAGGACACATGCTCGACTTTTTGGAGGTAACTCTTCAGAAAGTCAACCAAGCACATCCACAGCAGCTCAGCCTGGACCATCATCTGCAGGGCTGACTCCTTCTTCTGCAGGTCAGGTGAGCCCTTCATCTGTGGGGGGAGCATCTCCTTTTGCTGGCCCTCTGGAAATTAACCCTCGATTTCGGAGGGTTGATATTCGATGCGCCTCTTGTCATGATCTAATTTGTCATAGGGAGACCAGTGTTTCCCTAGTGAACAACAAAATAGATCAGCACACTTGTTGCTTTGACTAATTTTCCCATTCTTTCTTTCCTCTGTCCCTGCATGAACACAACGGCTCTTTTAAGAGCCAACCTTATCTTTCATCTTTTTTTTACATATGTTTTTAAAAACTTTTTTTATTTTTTATTTATTCATTTGTTTTAAAAAAAAATTGCTTTAAAAATGGTTCTAGTTTTCGAAATTTTTCTATATCAATCTGAAAAAAAAGAAAAAAGTATTAATATTTTTAAAACATTTTATATTACAGTACACATATTTACATATTTTTCAAAAAATATTTTTGCCTTATTTTTGCTGTTTTCAGAATATATTGCATTTCACTATAAATTGTGAAAGCAATTGCATTCATCATTTTACAGCGGGCAAAAAAAAATAACAATCTCAAAGATTGTATTAAAAAAGCCCAGAATCTCTTTTTACTTAAACTCAACATTATAGAAATGCATAATATTCTAAAAAAATATCATCTAATACCAATACTTATTTCTTTAAAATACCGTCTGATATGTTTGTTTCAGAAGTATAATCACAATATTATATCTCAAATAACTCCACAATACATCTGATTCCATTTCCTTTAGGCCAAATAGTAATTTTAAAATTTTTTTGGGAATAAATTTCCAACGGTAATCCAATAAAATTCTAAAGTTTAATTTGTCCAGATCTCACCGATTCTCTGTAACATTTTGGTTCACGAAAATTTTTTGAATAATTTATTAAGTCCACAATAGAATTGGTTACTTTTCCGCATGGCCAAATAGTAATTTTTAAAATCATTTTTGAAAAAATTTCCAATGGCAGTCCAATAACATTCCAAAATTTAAATTGTGCAGATGTTACCGATTATCTCTAAATTATTGGTTTTTGAAAGTTTCATTAAAAATTAAAAAAGTCCACATTACAATTGGTTATCTTTCCATTAGGCCAAATGATAATTTAAAAAATCTTTTTTTTACAAAATTCCAATGGTAATCCAGTAAAATGGTAAAATTATTTTGTCCAGATCTTGCCAAATCTCTCTAAAATTTAGGTTTCAGGAAGATTAGATAGGAATTTGCTAAATCAAAAGGCAAACGTTGTTTGAAAATCAATTGGGAATCATTACACAGTGTCCAGCCTTTTTCACATTTAAGATAAACTGTGTAATGTCCAGAAGTAACAGTAGGTCCATCATGGAAAATTATTGCAACAGTTACAAAAGTTTTTCCTGAAATTGATAATTGCTGTCCTGTAAACTTCTTTATTAAAGTATCCAATTTTGAACCATCAGCTCTACATCGTTGCATCATTAAAATTACATACTGTCCGTATTCCTTTAAAATTAATGTTGAAAACATGTCAGATTTACACTCACCACATTTCATGCTATGATTAGCATCTTTAACTAATTTTGCAAAAGTGACTGTTTTACTCTGGCAATGTCAAATAAATAAACCTTTCATTATCAACATTAGAGCCACATATATTATAACAATTTTCACAACTATGTTCCCATTTATAAGAGAGACCAACAAAATTTTCAATGGGAACTCCTTCTTCTTCCAGTACCTGAAGAAAATACATCAAAAATTCGTGTGCATCTTGCTGTTCATTTTGAGAAAACTGTGTTCGTCCTGAACATATATCTAAAAGTTTTCTAATTTCAGTAGCACTTTCTATTTGAGTTTTATCTTTACTCAGCTTTTGAAAAAGGAGACTCAGCTCAGAACAGAATCTTTTTCCCTGATTTACTATTATCTGCTCTTGCAAACTTTCCAGATAAAATGCAACATTCAGCACTACATTTGCGTAGCAGTTGACACCAGAGCTATTTTCAAAATGACATCCTACAACCTGTTCTTCATTTTCCTTTTTCTTTTTGCTTGCAATTACATCACTCCTCTTTTTTTTCCTCTTCTCTACATCTTCATTACAGATATTCTCATTTTTTCTTTTACGAGAAACTACACGTTTCTCCAACACAGGATACTGACCTAAATGAGGAGCATAGCTTCTTCTTAATCTATTATACTCCTTTACACAGTTTGTATCAGCACTAACTTTTGAATCATCAAAGTCTATCATGAATAAACCTGATAATGTTTTCACTCGTGACAAAGCAACATATGCCATACCTTCTTTGAACACAGTTGAACCAATGTTCACAAATGCACAATCTACAGTCAATCCTTGAGACTTGTGAATAGTTACAGCATATGCTAGAGAAAACGGAAACTGCTTCCTACGTACATATAAGTCTTTCACAAGCATGAAACGAACTGTACAACGACAAATATCTTTAACTTCTTCTATCTGATCAAATTTTATTTTTAAACATTCAATTCCTTCTTTTTTCTGATAATTAATAAAACCGACAACTCTTCCCATAGCTCCATTAACTAAACCTTTTTCAACATCCAAATTTCTTCTTAAAAATACTCTACAGTTCATGCAAACATATAGATTTTTTTCTAATCCAGCTGTTTTGGAGATGTTCTTCTCTAGTGAGTCCAATTTATTTTTCAGTTTGCCTGTTACTGTGACAGTAATTCTTCCATCCTCAATTTTGTCCACTGCTTCCAATTTCCTGATCTCTTCCTTTTCCAATTTCAAAAGCTCCTCATTAAATATTGAGCATTCACGTAGAGTTGGCATTAAGCAGATGACACTTTTGTTTTCTGCAATATTCTTGTATATTTTCTCTGCAACTATTTCTTCCTTTGGAAATAAATTATGTAGCAGCCGACTCTGTAATGCTTTTTTGCCAACTTCTGTGAGTAGTCTAATTCTGATATCTTTCAGAATACTTCCATATTCTTCATCGCTTGCTTGCCTCATATTAGTAGTAAGTTCCTTGTACTCAAAGAAGGACCAAATATTTGTATTTCCGATGCTTCCTAATGACTTCTTCGTGTCTTCATGTGTGACAGTATTAAACACTGGTTGTCCTTTAACTGGAGTAAGTTGCAAAAGATCTCCAAAAACTATGACGTGTTTTCCACCAAATAACATGTCATAGTCTGTCTTCAAAATTTGCTGCATTCTTAAATGCACAAAGGCAAGCATTAAGTTTGATACCATGCTCACCTCATCAATAATGAGAACTTGCATCTTCTTCAATATTCTTGAAACTTCCAAGGATGCTTCTCCAGTTAGCTTGTTGTATTGTATTTTGTTCTCATGCTCCACTGGTAACATTAGCAAACGATGTAAAGTGATTCCTTTTATGTTATATGCTGCTAACCCAGTTGGAGCAGTAACCACACAAGACAAAGTAGAATCTGTTTTTTGCTGTAGGTAGCTTCTGATGACTTTTATAAGGAAACTTTTTCCAGTTCCAGCTTGTCCGCTTACATACATCCTGATTGGATGAAATGATGTGCATGAGCACTCTTTTTTTTCATGTAGAAATCCGTGATCAATTTTGTTTTTGATCTCTTCATAAATTTGTTGCTGCTCTTGATTCAGTTGTCTTTCTAAATTTTCTAAGTCTATAAATTCTTCTTGAGCTTGATTCATAGCCGTTTCCACTTCATTCATGGCTATTGATGCTTCATTTTCAACGATTGGTTGTCCTAGGGGATCTTGACTGAGTGTTCCTGAACTTTGGCTGTCCTGAGAACTGTCTCTAGCTATTTCTGCTGCAATTGTAGTTTCCTGTTCAATTTCTTCATTTAACATTTGCAGATAAGTTGAGAATGTACTGCATTGTATGCTGTCTTTGCAAGCATTAAAAGAATCTTCATAGCTTTGAAATTCTCCCAGTAGTTCATCCTCTGTACGCCATGGTTTAAACAACTGTAAAAGAGCCAAGTAGTAAAATTCCTTCTTGTCAGTAGTGTCGCAACTCAGCTTCCTGTGATTTATCAAACTTCCTTTTGTTTGCTTCACCAAACATCCTTCTTCACCAACGACTTTATATTTTCCATTGTTGATGTCTTCTGCGGCTTTCCGTGAATAAATGTAGTTCTGCAGCACTTCATAGAGACACATGTTCTCCAGATGATGACTTCTCTTGGGATAATAAGTGTCCAACATGTTTGATTTCAAAATATCTGTACTTTCTGGGTCATTCTCGGCCAAATATTCAATTTCTCCTACAGATTTCAGTACCCGATTTCTCATTGCTGCAAGGCCTAAACTTGCCCAAATTATTCTTCTTGACTTCGAGTAGAGACTTGCAGAAGATAACCTATCTGAACATTCGTAGGATCCAATTTCTCGATGCGATAACATCTTCAAACTGAAACTGTACAGCTTCTTACTGACAGTCTTCTCGTGAGAAATCTCTTCCCACATTTCCTTCAATTCTGTTTTTTCTGATTTCGTAATGTAAGACGTTACATATCGAGCAACAGCAATGGAATTGTCAGCTACATACTGTATATCCATGTTAGCGTTCCACATGGATAAAATGACTGGGTTGTTGTCATTTATATTTTTTGATTCTTCTTTTCTTTTTAGGTTGTAGGTATTCTTAGGTGATTTTCTTGTGATAGTATGTCTCACAGCTGACATAAAACTGTTGACTCTTCCATTTGAAAGAACAGGTCTTGGAAATCCAAATCGACATTTAGTGTAGTATTTATCTTTGCTCTTGTATTTCCGTCGACAGTATTTTCCACACCGATGACTTTGGAAACGTAAAACTTGCTCCTTTAACTTTTTCTCTTCTGTGCTTTTTGGTATAGCACATGTTGCATATTCTTCAATGTAAGATAACACTGCTTCATCAGTATCTGTTCCAAACTTTGGGGCATCCTTGATCCACAACAGCATATGAATATGAGGAGCACCTCTTGCCTGGTACTCTTTTCTCCAAAAGAAATCCTCTACTTCTCCAAGAGGTGGATTTTTTTTATTGCAGATGAAGGACATCATAGCCTCAAATCTATGATTGAAATATCTGCAAACATTAACCGGATCCAATGAGCACAGTTCTCCTGCTGTCTTGTATTCGATGTTTTTAATGTTTGAATTTGCCTCTCGAAGAAAATCCAGTAAATCATCCCAAGCGTACTCGGCACAGCTTAGGGTAACGAACCATGTTGGTGTTCCTAAATTCCGTAACATGCATTTTAATTCACCATGGCGTCGGTACCAATATTCATTTGTCCCACGCTGACAAGCCATCAGATTGATAAGTTGTGTTTCCAAATGATCATCTCGGTGCTGCACTTTCTCCATAAAATCCTTAGCAGACACATTTTGTAAATGTACTCCACTTTTTAAAATGTGATTTACTGCATAAGACAGTGCAGACAAGTCGCTTTCAAATAAAAGATGGAACAAATAAGGAATACTTTGTCGAAATCTGGGATCTTCAGCATATAGTCTTGTAGTCCGATACTCAGAAGCTGGAATCTGTTCTGGACGTTCATCGTATCGTCCTCCTTTTCCTTTAGGAAACAGCTGGGGAACACATCGAGCTTCCAAGCTCTCCTCCCATACACTCACGGGAGTTCCTTTTGCTTTCTTCATCTGAAAGAGATCAATATTGTCTCCCATAACTTCTTTTGAATGAAGAGGATGTATGCTAAAATGTTCATAAATTTCTTCTTCCTTTGACTTGTCCACTTTTTCAATTTGTCCAGTTGGTGTTTCTGTGTCTTCTTGTAAATCTTCTTCTTCTTCTTCTTCTATATAAATTGATTCATACCATTTGTTATTCCTTTTCAAATACAAATTTGCTCTTTGTACTTTCCGTACATCTACCAGCTCCTGCCAAATCTTCTTATTCTTTGTAGGTACACCATTAACCAGAATAATTAATGGTTCAGTTTCCAAAGTATCCGCATCAATAGTTTCCATATTTTTTTTCAAATCCAAGGGCAAATACACCACTCTACCTTTTAAACCTCTCAGTAAATCTGAAGGAGGTAATTTACCAGTTTTGGGCTCCATACGTACTATGGTCTGGAACGGATGAACACATTGAATGAGTATAGACTCATATGTATTTAATTCAGAAAGTTCAGCAGGAATAGCATCCAATTCTAAATTATTATGTACAGCTCTGGTCGGCATTCTATTTTCCTCTAACTTGTTGTAACAGTATTTACAAATACGCTGATCTTCACCCAAATCAAAACAATTTTCTAGAAATATATATGTGGCAAAATCCTTCCACTTATAATTATCTTCATTTTCACTCTTTCTGTAGAGATCAACATTCCTAGTTTGTTTTCTATAATGAGTTCTGCGGCAACAAATACAAGTAAAATTTGGTCTTTCATTAGAGACAATTGCAAATTTTGTTATGTGATCATTAAATGTGTAACTTACAGAGGGTTCTACATTCTCTTCCACTTCTTCCTCATTTAGTGTGTCCTTCTCTGCACTGTTTTGTTCAGGACCAAAGTAACAAAACTGAATTTCATCAACAACCTTCTCTACATCTGATACCGTTCCTCGGAACAGAGCCCTATTCAATTCATTTAACTTTATTGCTGGACTTTTGGCAAAATACAACCGTCTCACAAACTTTCTCATTTCAGTATGATGAACAGCCAGCATCCTAAAATGATGGAAAACACTATTGCACACTTTTCTAGATAGACAAGCCAGAGAATGACCCTGCAAACCAGTATTCTCTCTCACTCTGCATGGATCCAGACTTTGAAGCACCTTAATCTTCTGTTTTATACTTTTTTTACTATATTCTCTTAGAAACTCTCGAAATTTGTCAATAGATTCCTGACGCACAGTGCAAATACTACTACAATTCCAAGTGTACACTGGGGCTTTAGGACGTCTCCCCATTGCCTCATCTGCCATCACTTGTACCTCATCTCTTGGAACCATTATCTCCTTCTCCATTATGCAACCATTTTTTACTTCGTATGAACGACCTCTGGTGTCAACTGCATGCAGCAAACTATTACTTTGAAAATAGCTTTCTTCATTAAAAAAAGGTTCACTACTTGAACTATGCATCCACTTGCCTAAAAACACTTTACTAAAGTTTGTTCTGTTCACTACTCTTTTCCTTTTGCTATGTGATTTCAGTACATTAACCATTTTGTCTAATGTACGCATCCTATTCAAAATTAATATGAATAGTTTCCTTTTTAATTCTAATGCCTTTGCTGCAATGGCTTCTATTTCTTTTTTTCTTTAATAAAACTTTGTCTTTTTCTTATATTTCTTCACATCCTTCATCAAATTAGACATAACTCTTCTCTGAAACATTTTTCTACGTATCTCTTTAAACGCTGTTTTTCTATTTATATAAATCTTTTCAGTTGCTGAAGGTATATTTGCATTAACTAAATTGTCAATTTTTTCCTCTCCTTTTTTTTAAAAACATCCTTTCGAGTACAGACATTTTGTACATTTTTCATTCTTTTGAATATATTTTTTAGAAATTGTTTTTTGTGCTTACCAGAAGATTTTTTCTTTTTCCCAATATCAGCATCTTCTACTAACTTTGGTCCTCTAGTTGTCTTCAAATATAGGTTTTTTTTTAGCGTTTTTTGAACTCTGGATTTTGTAGGCATCTTAAATTTTGTTCACTGCTCTTCAGCAATACCTGAAAAAAACTAAAAAAAAATTTCCTTTATTTTATTTAAATATATTACTACATTTCTTTTCACAATAGTCACAAAACGAAATTTCTTTGCCAATTTTAATGCACACTTACTGCTCTTTTTTTTTGGCAAGTGAAAATCACTTTTACAGACTGACACATTATGAAACCACTTTTCACATTTTTTAAAAAGCCCATGTCCAGACTGCTACACTCCAGCAAGGGCAACCAGCCTTAGTGATGCTGAATGTATTTGCATTACAGACTGAAACCTCAAAACCCCACTCGCTTCTAAATACTGTGCATGATTATACATGGAAAGGAGCTGGGTGTGTGCTAAGAGTCTGCTTCTGCACCAAAAAAATCGCTCCCCCTTTTTCCTACTAATGCAACTGTGAAATCACCAGAGCAAAACGCAATAAATCTCTGCCTGTAATTCCTATTTGCACACAGAGTCATGTTTTCACATTAGTCCCAAAACGAAATTTCTTTGCCAATTTGAATGCACACTTACTACTCTTTTTTTTTGGCAAGTGAAAATCACTTTTACAGACTGACACATTATGAAACCACTTTTCAGTTTTTTTAAAAAGCCCATGTCCAAACTGCTTTTTCAGACCACCACCATGTGTAACCTGGGTGGCTGCCTACATTCCAGCAAGGGCAACCAGCCTTAGTGATGCTGAATGTATTTGCATTACAGACTGAAACCTGAAAACCCCACTCGCTTCTAAATACTGTGCATGATTATACATGGAAAGGAGCTGGGTGTGTGCTAAGAGTCTGCTTCTTCCCCCAAAAAATCGCTCCCCCTTTTTCCTACTAATGCAACTGTGAAATCACCAGAGCAAAACACAATAAATCTCTGCCTGTAATTCCTATTTCCACACAGAGTCATGTTTTCACATTAGTCCCAAAACGAAATTTCTTTGCCAATTTGAATGCACACTTACTGCTCTTTTTTTCCGCAAGTTAAAATCACTTTTACAGACTAACACATTATGAAACCACTTTTCAGTTTTTTTAAAAAGCCCATGACCAGACTGCTTTTTCAGACCACCACCATGTGTATCCTCAGTGACTGCCTACACTCCTTCAAGGGCAACCAGCCTTAGTGATGCTGAATGTATTTGCATTACAGACTGAAACCTGAAAACCCCACTCGCTTGTAAATACTGTGCATGATTATACATGGCAAGCAGCTGGGTGTGTGCTAAGAGTCTGCTTCTTCCCCCAAAAAATCGCTCCCCCTTTTTCCTACTAATGCAACTGTGAAATCACCAGAGCAAAACGCAATAAATCTCTGCCTGTAATTCCTATTTGCACACAGAGTCATGTTTTCACATTAGTCCCAAAACGAAATTTCTTTGCCAATTTAAATGCACACTTACTGCTCTTTTTTTTTGGCAAGTGAAAATCACTTTTACAGACTGACACATTATGAATCCACTTTTACAATTTTTTAAAAAGCACATGTCCAAACTGCTTTTTCAGACCACCACCATGTGTAACCTGGGTGGCTGCCTACATTCCAGCAAGGGCAACCAGCCTTAGTGATGCTGAATGTATTTGCATTACAGACTGAAACCTGAAAACCCCACTCGCTTGTAAATACTGTGCATGCTTATACATGGCAAGCAGCTGGGTGTGTGCTAAGAGTCTGCTTCTTCCCCCAAAAAATCGCTCCCCCTTTTTCCTACTAATGCAACTGTGAAATCACCAGAGAAAAACGCAATAAATCTCTGCCTGTAATTCCTATTTCCACACAGAGTCATGTTTTCACATTAGTCCCAAAACGAAATTTCTTTGCCAATTTGAAAGCACACTTACTGCTCTTTTTTTTTGGCAAGTGAAAATCACTTTTACAGACTGACACATTATGAATCCACTTTTTTGATTTTTTTAAATGCACATGTCCAAACTGCTTTTTCAGACCACCACCATGTGTAACCTGGGTGGCTGCCTACATTCCAGCAAGGGCAACCAGCCTTAGTGATGCTGAATGTATTTGCATTACAGACTGAAACCTGAAAACCCCACTCGTTTGTAAATACTGTGCATGATTATACATGGCAAGCAGCTGGGTGTGTGCTAAGAGTCTGCTTCTTCCCCCAAAAAATCGCTCCCCCTTTTTCCTACTAATGCAACTGTGAAATCACCAGAGCAAAACGCAATAAATCTCTGCCTGTAATTCCTATTTCCACACAGAGTCATGTTTTCACATTAGTCCCAAAACGAAATTTCTTTGCCAATTTAAATGCACACTTACTGCTCTTTTTTTTTGGCAAGTTAAAATCACTTTTACACACTGACACATTATGAAACCACTTTTCAGTTTTTTTAAAAAGCCCATGTCCAAACTGCTTTTTCAGACCACCACCATGTGTAACCTGGGTGGCTGCCTACATTCCAGCAAGGGCAACCAGCCTTAGTGATGCTGAATGTATTTGCATTACAGACTGAAACCTGAAAACCCCACTCGCTTGTAAATACTGTGCATGATTATACATGGCAAGCAGCTGGGTGTGTGCTAAGAGTCTGCTTCTTCCCCCAAAAAATCGCTCCCCCTTTTTCCTACTAATGCAACTGTGAAATCACCAGAGAAAAACGCAATAAATCTCTGCCTGTAATTCCTATTTCCACACAGAGTCATGTTCAAATTATAACGGTTTACTGGGAATATTCAGAATAGGTTTAGTACTTATTGAATCGGAACTTATTATTTAATAGAAAGAAGGGGAGTCTACTCCTTTATGATTCTACAAGGCGGCAATGTAGTTTTTAATACAAATGTTCAATTTGAAACAAGTGTAGAGGAATACTTGGTCATTTTAATCCTCCTTCTAATTTCAAAAATGCCGCGAAGTATTTTATTATTAGTCTGTGTCCCACTAACTACAAGATGTTAAAAATAAAGACGACCAGTTATAAATCAACCGGAAAGAAAGGATGGTATAGCGGCATTTATAAATTACCGGTTTGGAGCTCCAAAATTTCGGCCATCTTTAAATGTCAGTAGGTTCAAGAAGTTAATTATATGGGGTGTCAAATACGCATACATTTGTAAGAATCAATAATTCAAACATGATAGTATGAATTACAGATATACATTGTCTATTAATTACAAGAAAGGCAGCAAGATCCGGTCCTATCTTTAGCACTAAAATTTCGGCCATCTTTAAATGTCAGTAGGTTCAAGAAGTTAAATATATGGGGTGTCAAGTACGCATATATTTGTAAAAATCGATAATTCAAACTGGAGATATTTAGCTAACATGATAAGATAAATTGCAGAGATTTTAGCTGCCATGAAAGTATGAATGGCAGATATACATTGTCTACTAATTGCAAGAAAGGCATCAAGATCCGGTCCTATCTTAAGCGCGAAAACATGTGATATTACCGGTTCAATCATAAAATCATATAGATCACGATGCAACAATTTGAAAGGATGAAGGCAGAGGAAGTAATCATGTTCTACCAGATCTAATTGGATAATACTATGGCATTTTTTAAAACGTGCCATTCGGTCAGTATAAGTGAAGCTACAGCAAAATCAACCTTATTGGAAGTGTTATTGTTTTCATTATATTTTGACAAACCTCGAACGAAAGGTGACATACAGAGAGTGAGGTCTGGGAATGAAGAATAGAGTATTTGAATGATGCTAGATAAAGAGAAAGAGTCCCATATTGCTAAACTGACTACATGGCTAAAATGACTACATGGCTAGTATTGCTGTCAGTTCGAGTGAGACAATATTCAATACAAGGTATATTATTACTGGTATTTCTTAACATCCTATTATAAGAATATCATCACATCTGTAACATTCGGTCAATTGAGCAGCTTCTCAACAAAATGTTTTTTTTTTTTTTGTTTTTTTTTTTTTTGAAACCGTTTATTGCAGTTTGTAAAAGTTACAGGTATGGGCCTACAACCACCCGGCCGGCCGCTAGAATGACAAAAGCATATTGCATACATACAGTAAAAGTCTCTCGGCAGTGCAGAGTAGTGAAACAGGAGTAATCAATGGTGCAGGCCACACAGCTCCATGCCCACAGTACGGTTCCCTTTTCTTGAAACAAAACGACACCAAAAAACCACACCCGCAAGGCAACCCGCGATCCAAAGTGACAGCACGTGCTCCATAAGTGGGGGATCCAAACCAGCAGCAGAACTCTGAAGAGGGGAATGGGAGTAGATCAGGGACTGGGGGACCGCGCGCCCGCGGCCGAGGGAGGGGGGCCGTCTAGGGAGACGGAGCAGGCGAGGCAGCCGGTAGCAGTGGTGGCTCACAAATACCCCCGCGGTAGGCGTTCCAGGGGCCCCAGAGTTTCACCCACGCCCCAGGCTTACCCCTCGCCACATACACCACCTTTTCACGAAACATACACCAATCCATATGCTCTTTCCAGGCCGACACCGCAGGGGGCCTCTGGGATCCCCACAATTGAGCAATGTCACGCTTAGCTATCATGTATCCCAGAGTCACCCACCGCGTCTGCGGGACCGAATAGTCATTCGGTTCCCATACATTCAGCAAGCATCTCCTCGCTTCAGGCAGCAGCGCGACACGCGTAACCACACGCAGGACCTCATGCACACCACGCCAGAATCGCTCCACCTTCGGGCACTCCCACAGTATATGCATGAAAGTCGCCAACGCACCACAGCCACGCTTACACATTCCGTCACCAGCAAAACCCATACGCAGAAGCCTTGGCCCCGTCACGTAAACCCGGTGAAGGATCTTGAGCTGGACGAAACGAAGGCGAGCCGGGATGGCCACCTCTTTCGGAGAGGCCACCGCGGAAATCCAATCCTCGTCGTCCAGCTCCAGCCCGTCGGCAACCCAAGCCTCGCGGAGACTAGTCAGCAGGCACGATCTATCGTTGATCAGTTTTTTGTATATGAGGGAGATCGTGCTGTCCGGTACATGGCCATCTAGCACTCTGTCCTCCAGGGGGGAAGACTCCGGAATGGATGCGACATCCGGGAAGACGGAGCCCAGCGCATGGCGGACTTGTAGGCACCGAAAGTACTCACTGCCCTGCAGCTGAAACTCCGCCTGCAGCGTCTCAAAAGTTTTAAATCCCCCCCTCGTCCAGAGATCTCCCACCGTGCTGATTCCGATCGTGTCCCACTTCTCGAAGCCCTTCGACGTCCACAGGGAGCCCAACCTCTCAGACGCATACAGCGGTGACGCCCGGGTCAAACGGTCCTTCCACCCCATAGCTGCATTAGCCGCGTGCCAGACACGCACCATGACACGCGTCGGTCCCGTCAAACGGGAGTCGGGCGCGCCAGAGTAGAGCGCTCGATTGTAATCGCCACCGGGCAGGAGCATCTTATCCATCTCAAATGCCGGGTTCAAGGCGGGCCCGTAAAGGCCATGATTAATTGCAGCTAGTTGGGAGGCCCAGTAATACCGTTTAATGTCCGGGAGGGCGACCCCCCCATCGTACCACGGGAGCGTCAATTTAGCCAGAGCAATGCGCGGCCTCCCGTCCCAGAACAGGCGCCGTTGGAGGCCCTCCACCTCACGGAAATAGCGTGCCGGGACCAAGTCCATAGTATTCTGGAGGGCGTAGAGGAAGCGCGGCAGGGACATCATTTTAAACAAGGCCGCTCGGCCGAGCGGCGAGAGCGGCAGACGCCGCCAGCGCACCACGTCCTCCTTCAAGCGCTGGAGGGGGGGTAGCAAATTCCGCTCATAGCGGGCCTCCGGGTCAAGAGTGATATAGATACCCAGGTACCGAAAACCTTGGGAGGCAATCTGGATCGGACAGTCCCGTGGTAGGACCGGAGCCTCCCCGGAAAGCACATAGACACAGGATTTCGCCCAGTTGATGACCAGGCCTGAGTTGCGACCGAATGAGCGCAAAACATCAACCAGGACGATCAGTGATTTACGCGGGGAGGCGAGATACAGAAGGATATCGTCAGCATAGAGGGACACACGGTCCTCATGCTCGGGGGGTCCAGCGGAGACCACGGATAGAAGGGTGCCACCGCAGCCACTCCGCCAGGGGCTCCAGGGCCAGGGCAAACAGGAGAGGCGACAGGGGGCAACCCTGTCGCGTGCCCCGCCCCAGCGCGAATGGGGCCGAGACTCGCCCATTCACTACCACCTGCGCCAATGGGCCAGAATATAGCAATTTGACCCAGCTAATGAAACCCGGGCCAAACCCAAATTTCGCCAGCATCGCCCAGATGTATGGCCATTCAAGCGTATCAAACGCCATGGTGGCGTCCAAGGACGCCAAGATGGCCGGCTCCCGCACAAATGGGACACGCGCGAGCACCCCGTGTAAGCGCCGCAGATTGAGCGCCGTGTTGCGGTGCGGTATAAAGCCAGATTGGTCTTGGTGGACCAAATCGCCCACCACGCCAACCAACCGGTTGGCCAACACCTTGGCGAGGATTTTGGGCTCCGCGTTCAAGAGCGAAATCGGCCTATAGGATGTGACCCGTTCACGGGGCTTCCCCTCCTTGTGGATCACCACAATTGTGGCCAGACGCTGGTCCGGCGGGAGGGAACCCTGCGAGTGGGCCGCCAGGAACATCGCGCGCAGGTGGGGCGCCAACACATCCGGGCGTAGCTTGTATAGCTCGATGGGAATACCATTGGGGCCCATGGCCTTGCCGGATGCAACCGAGCGAATAGCCAAGGCAATTTCGTCCGAGGTGGGAGGGGCGTCCAGCGAATCCCTGTCCTCCACCGTAAGGGAGGGCAGTGCGATGTCCCGAAGCAGGGCATGGGAATCTTCCTCCGAGCAGGGGGAAACCGGGGAGTAGACTTCGCGGAAATAATCCGCGAAGCAGGAGACAATGGCTTCCGGCTCAGTGACACACGCACCATCAACACTCTCAATCAAAGGCACCACGCGGCTCGCTCTCTCCCTCTTATCCAACCACGCAATCAATTTGCCAGCCTTATCACCCACATCATACAATCGCCCCTGCTGCTCTCTACTGAGGCCCCTGGCCGCCTCCGTGACGAGGGCCCGATAGGCCGCCTGCTTTAGGTGTAGAACATGCAACTTGGCGTCTGTTACCCCGCTCCCCAGGTCACCCTCCAGTTCTGCAATCTCGGCCTCTACCCGGGTCACCTCCTCCCGCTCGCGCCGCCGGGCATGGGAGATAAAGGAGAGGGCCTCCCCTCTAAGAACTACCTTGAAAGCCTCCCACAGGGAGATGGCCGAAGGGACCGACCCCACATTCTCGTCGAAATATCGCTGTAAGGATTTGATCAAATCGGCACGAATGGTGGGGTCGCGCAAATACCATGCATTGATTGGGGCCACCCTGCCATCCCCCCTCGGGAAGACATCGAAATGCAACAACAATGGGGAGTGGTCTGAGATACCCCGCGCCAGATGGCGCACCTCCCCCACCCTCCCTGCATGGGCCGCCGGGACAAGGATGTAATCAAGCCGCGAGAGGCTACCATGGGCACCCGAGTGGAAGGTGTACTGTCGCAATGCGGGATGCTTTAATCGCCAGCAATCCACCAGGCCCAGCGTGTCCAGAAGGCCGGGCAGCCACGCCTGTGCCCGGGGGAGGTCCCTAGGGGGATGGCGATCCATAGACCCAGAGGCTACCGCATTAAAGTCCCCTCCAACCACCAGCAGGCCACTCGGAAGGTCCAGAAGGAGGCGCCCCAGGTCTGCGAATGTGGTGGCTTGTAACCCAGGCGGGACGTACACTGATATAAAGATAAACACTCTACCCTCCATTCTTCCCACCAGAACCGTGTAGCGTCCCCTCTCATCATGGCGCACCTCATCAATCTCCAACGGGAGCGAGTTCTTGATCATAATACCCACCCCCCGCGAGCCCGAAGTGAAGCCGGAATGGGCCGCCAAACGATATCCCCGCCGATTCATTGCATGAAAGGAGTTACCTATAAGGTGCGTCTCCTGCAGGAAGACAACATCTGGTGAAATACGTTTTAAGTACTGCAGGACCACACCACGCTTAATCCTATCCCCCAGGCCGTTAACATTCCAGGACAACACAGTCAAATCCCTACCCCCCATCATACGTCAAAACAATCGGTCGTCCCCCATCGAGCATCCTAAAAACAACAACACAGTAGCGGGTTTGCCTTGCGGTGCTAACAAACAACACCCCCCCCCCACCCCCCGGTCCCAACAGAACTCCCCCCTCCCTGCACCCCTGCATGAGCCCAGACAGCCCCCCCAAAGTGCAGTGTGCCTGTCGCCCCATAGCTAAATACTAACTAGTCCCCCAGAGGAGGAGGGAAGCCCCCAACAGACCCCGCACGACCTCCATAGGAGGGGAACATACGCAATCAATAAATGGTGAAGGAACAACGTCCAGAGCAAGGCCTATTCAGTCACCCCTCAATTCTGATCCGGCGGGCCCTCCTCGCCAGCCGCGCC
This sequence comes from Triturus cristatus, assembly GCF_964204655.1. Lineage (NCBI taxonomy): Eukaryota > Metazoa > Chordata > Amphibia > Caudata > Salamandridae > Triturus > Triturus cristatus. The sequence continues at coordinate 1,719,454,106 of NC_140590.1, forward strand.
CCCCCCGCCCCCCCGGCCCCGATCTCCAGGCAGAGTGTCCAGCCAGTCCCCAGCCGCCTCGGGCCGGTCGAAGAAGTGCGTGCGACCATCCACCTCTACCCTCAGCTTAGCTGGAAAGAGCATTGAGTACTTGAGGTTCAGGTCCCTTAGGCGACGTTTAACACCAAGAAAGCTCTGTCGCTGCTTCTGGACCGCCGGAGTAAAGTCTGGGTAGAAATGTACCTCCATGTTGTCAAGCTTGACCGGTCCCTGTTGCCTGGAGGTCTGGAGGATAGCATCTCTGTCCCGAAAATTAAAAATCCGGGCAATGAGAGGCCGCGGCGGGGCACCAGTCTTAGGTCTGCCCCCGGGGACCCGGTGAGCACGCTCCACCGCAAAAAGCTTACTCAGCCCCCGGGGCTGGAGATGGGTCAGGATCAACTCTTCCACGAAAAGATCCGCCGCCTCCGCCTCTCGTCCCTCCGGCACCCCCACAATACGGACATTATTCCTCCGGGCCCGACCCTCGGAGTCCTCCAGTCGCCGGTCCATCAGGGCGCTCGCCTGGCCAAGCCGGCGCACCTCCTTCTGGAGGGCCACCACGTCTGTCGTGAGGCTCGTTGTGGTGTGGGCCAGGGAGTCGACTCGGTCGTTTGTTTTGGACAAGTCTGCCCTCACAAGGCTCACATCCACCAGGACCGAGTCTATTTTTTGCGCTGAGGTGTCGAAACGCTGGTCCACCGAGGCCTTCATCTCTGCGATGGCGCCCATGACGTCCCGGAGGGTCAGATCCACCGGATGAGCAGATGCCTCCGTCGGGCCCACCGGGGATGCACGCGATGTCTCCGGAGAACCCTTCTGGAGCGTGTAGCGGTCCATACTGTTAGCCTGGTGCGCCGTGCCACGGCGGGTCGTCTTCACCTTCGCCCGGTCGCCATCTTGTTTGGTGGACATGCTGGCTCTTCCACCGTCGTGCCAAGCTCCCCAAACGGGCCGCTATACCAAGTCACGGGTGCCAGGGGGGGGGCGGGGGCGACCACCGAACCGCGGGTCAACCCACCGCCGGCGGGTCAGCCGGGCTCCTGGACAAGGCCACACCTCCGCAGCCCGACCCCGCCTGAGAGCTAGGAGGGCGCAAAAGCGAAAGTGAAAGTGCGGGGTACGCGAGTCGCCCAGCCCCGCTCGCCGCTGTTATTCACTTTGTCCCCGGATCGCCCCACTACTCCAATCCGGGGGGCCGGCGAGGAGAAGGCCGCAACCTTCGATCGATGCTCCCACCGGCGTTCGGGGTCCGATTCGAGCCCAAAAAACGGGTGGCGCCTCAGCTCCGGTTCCCCAACACAGTCCCCTCAACAAGGACAGGATATCGCCAGGATTAATTCAGGAGGTCGCGGAGGTCCTCGGGAGCCTCGCACCTACGCGGCCATCTTGGTTGCGCGCTAGGCTCCTCGCTTCTCAACAAAATTGATAATACATTTTAATGTCACGACTCGCAAATAATTGATTTCACTACATACAAGATTTTGACCATTGACAACTGTCCTAATTCAAGAAATAATGGAATTCGTTATCAGTATTATGACCAAACTTGATTGCTTGTAATCTACAGATCCATTTTGCCTCACGTTGTCTTAGCATGAGGGCTCTATCTCCACCTCTATTACATGCTGCCACATGTTCAATTCCAAAGAACCAAAATGCATGGTCATTAGGATGAATTTGTTTAAAATGCTCCGCCATAGGATACTTTGGATCTCCTGCCACTATTGCTCTTCTATGCTCCTGTATTCTCAATTTTAGGCTTCTCGTTGTACTCCCTACATATATTTGATTGCATTTACAGCCCAATATGTAAACTACAAAACAGGTTTTACAGTTGATAAATTCTCTGATTTTATATTGTTTCTGCGTGTTATACATAAATTCCTTTGTTTTGTTTTTTCCGAAGGCACACATATTGCAGGAGCTGCATGTGAAAAAACCGACCGGTTTCATAGGTAGCCATGTTTGAGCTTTTTTTAATGAAGTCACATAACTTGGGCACAATCTTTCTTTTAAAGTCGTACCCTTCTTGTAAGAGATACTTGGATTCTTAGTCAGAGTCGTTCCGAAAGCCGGTATTTCTAGTAGCATGTGCCAGTTGTTTTTCAAGATACTAAAAATCTTTTGACTATGCGAAGTGTATTTAGTGATGAATCTTGGTTTGTCATTGTTAGTTTTCATCTTTTTAGTACTGTTCTCCAACGTTGATTCTCTACTTATTTGATGTACTCTTGAAATGGCTGTTTTTACATCTCTCTCTTCATAACCTCTTTCCAGGAATTTGTTTCCTGTCTCTAAGACATTTCTCTCGAAAATGTTTGTTTCTGAACAGTTTCTTCTTACCCTCACTAACTCTCCGTAAGGGATATTCTTGATAACTGATCTAGAATGGGCACTCGTAGCATGGAGTACTCCATTGCAGGATGTCTCTTTTCGATACAGAGCACTCTGTATCGTTCCATCTTTGACATATAGATGTAGATCTAAAAAATCTATTTTTGTTTTATTATAATTCATTGTTAATGTCACATTATAAGGATTGTTATTTAGATGATTGAAATAATCGTGTAAACAGATTTCAGACCCAGACCATATGCATATTATGTCGTCGATAAACCTCCCCCAGAACACTATGTGCTGTGTCCAAGGGGAGGCCTCTCTGCCCCATGCATGTAGACCCTCATACCATCCCATGAATAGGCATGCGTATGAGGGAGCAAATTTAGTGCCCATTGCTGTACCGCGAAGTTGGCGATACCACTTTCCATCATGGAGAAATACATTCGTTGTAAGAATCAGTTCCATCATTTTTAAAATCATCCTGTTATGTTCAAAGGTGTCAGCTTTGTCTTTGTCTAGGAAGGACTGTGTTGCCAGAAGACCAAATTTATGCTCAATGCATGTGTAAAGGCTAACAACGTCCCACGTGACAAAGAAGAGTTCATCTGACCAGGCAAAGTCTTTCAGTTTGGACAAGACATCCTTGCTATCTTTTAAAAAGGATGGCAGGTTAAACATATACTTTTGTAGTTTGTGATCTACAAACTCAGACATTTTCTCAGTAGGTGATCCTACTCCCGATATTATTGGCCTTCCTGGTGGAAATTTGGCTTTTTTATGTGTTTTCGGAAGTATATAGATGCATGGATAACGTGGATTGTTCACTTTCAAGAATCTATATTCTAAGTCATTTAGGAGACATATTTCTTTCCATTCTCCCAACATAAGATTTATTCGGGAGGTAAGTTCAATTATGGGGTTACCTTTCAGTACTTCATAGCAGATTTTATCGCTTAATTGTCGGTCTATTTCACCCATATAATCAGCCTTATTCATCATTACCACATTATTGCCTTTATCGGCTTTCCTAATGACTATAGAGCTGTCATTCTCTAACCTGTTTAATGCCTCTCTTTCACCTCTGGTCAGATTATGTTTGTCTTGTTTTAAGTATTTTTCAGATTTTTCTAGCTTATATAACTCTTCCGTTACTTTTTTATGAAATTTGTCGATGTTTGGATGATATCCCTGATTAGGAACAAACTTGGACTTTGGTCTTAACCCACTGTCTATATTGACATTTTCTAAGATGTCTAAATCTTGTAGAAGAGATTCCATCTCCAAATCTTCACCTTCCTCAATAGAAAGGAGACATTGTATATTCCGGATATCCTCAATACTATGTGTGATATGTTCTGTACTCCTTCCCTCAACAAACACACCACAATTTCGATCTTTGAAGTACTCTTTTAATTTCAAAGTTCTTGTAAATTTGAACAAATCAACATGTACATCTGATAAGTCTCCTGATTGTGTGGGACAAAATCCAAGGCCTTTACATAACAGACTTTGTTCATCAACATCAATAGATCTATCAGACAAATTGATAATTTCCAACTTTGTATTCTCTAAAGTATCATCAGATGGAGTTATGATATCATCACTTCCTTCTTGGGTTGCACTCATGGTTTTTTGGGTCTCAGTGTCATTTTCTCCTGCTCTAGCTGTCTGCCTTTTGCTGCCTTTTCCTTTTCCTTTACCTCTCCTCCCTCCTCTTCTCGTCTTGGAATTTGTTTTTTCCGCTGATTGCTGCTTATCCGAAGTGTGGCCAGTTCTTTTTGGAATGATGTGATACCCTCCCCTAAAGGGGCCTCATCATGATTACTACCTGAAGCCACACTGCTTCGTGAAGATACTGAGGTACTACTTGTTGATCGCGTATCTTCAACTTCTTCCCTTCCTCTTTTCTTGACGTCAGGTGTCTGCATTGAGTCATACTTTTTTGCAAAGGTGTATATTCTCCCTTCCTTATAATCACAATCATCTCTCCGAATTTTTCTCATTTTTTTATCTTTGAGATATTGTTGATGGCTCAAAATTACCTTTTTTAGAATCTCATAATTCTTCTCAATTAAATCTTTGGTCTCTAATGTCTCAATCTCTGATTCTACCTTTTGAATCTCCGATAGCAATTTTGCCCCTTTATCAATCGCATGTCTTATCAAAATTTGCATCATAACTAATGACGCATTTTCCAAATTCACTTCCCATTCTTTGAGTAGATCTGCACTCAGATCTTCAAATGTAGGGAAAATTAGAATACGTAGTCCTCTTGGGACTTTCTTGTTGTCTATGTACTGTTGGAGTGTAACTCCATCCCACCATCGTGCCAGTTCTTGTTTTTTTAAACGTTCTAATTTTAAAAATAGGGCTCGTAATCCTTGTTTCTCCGTGGTGGTGGGTACGGTAGATATTGGGGTGGCACTTTTGCCAAAAAGATCCTGCGCTAATTCCTCGCGTCCGTCATTAAAGCGTGACATATTCAAAATCTATATAGAGCAGTAGTGAGTGCAAGCCAGTCCAGAAAATGATTATATCAAAACTAACAAAGGTGACGGACTTAAATGGTAGCACTTCACTTCTAGTAAGCTGCTGCCTTATCCGGCTGTTAGTGCACAGAAACTCCAGCACCATTCACCTAGTGGTGCCTCAGAAAAGAAAAATTCTGACAAACAATTTACAATGAATGGAGGTGCACTGAACATAGAAAAGAAGTCCAAAAGTGTTTCTTTTTTTCTTTGTTTAATATTTATTTCAGATAGATAGATACACAACCGCAGCCAACGCGTTTCGTTCCTTAAAGATACAATTTTTTAACGGAACTTCTTCAGGGCTGCAACAAGAATAGAAAAAAATATATATATAATACAATCATTAAAACTGACGGACGTACACATATATTTACAAACATTAAAAACGATTTTTATGTCTATTTTTTGTTTTAAGATCATACCAGTTATACAAAAATAGAATTAATATTTACAAAAAGTACCCTAAAACTATATAGATTCACTACATTCTTATACACATTTGCCTACACTATGTGAACACCGATTTTACAAAAATATAGTGAAATATTGAAAAAAGAGAATTTTGATCCACCAATATACTATTTCAAAATTGCCTAATTACAATTTTTATATGAAATCCAGACAATATATCGCTTTAAGTTTATTAACCAAAGCTAGAGCTCATGATATACAGGCCATTATCTTACCTCAAAGTGACAGCAAGTTAAATACAAGCTTTATATTGCGAAAAATGAAGAATGACGAATGAGCAGTGTATCCCACTTGGTATTTTAGTTGTGAATTAATAGATCCACTAGTGTCTACACTAAGTAGATTGGAAGATGAGTGCTCTGTTGTAGAAACTCAAAAGACTAATTTACTACACTTGTGTTATATCTAATTTTGGTTTTACAAATTCCTTTTCTTCTTCTTTTGCTAAATAAAAACATAACGTTTATTTGCATTTTAATAAAGGAATTGACCTTTTGAGTTTTTAAGGTCGTGTTTAAAATGCATATATACATGATGTCGATTGAATTACAGAATATTAATGAGGTTCGTGTCAAGTCATTAATGCATTCACATATTCCCTATTAGGTGTTTGATCAATATTTTGTTGACAATAGACTGAGCATCTACTCTTGATGTCCTTTGACAATCTTCCTCAGGAATTGAATTGAAGGAACAGTACAGGTGAGATCCCAGCGAATCTTAACAAACACAAGCGCTCTCTCCTGATTATTATATCGTCCAAAGTTGCAGATTGTTATTTTTGAGGTCTTCTCAAATTTGAAGCCTTTCTAATTCTTCTTTTGTGAAATAAAGGCCAACACTGTGGAGTCTGTTCTTTGTAAACACAACAAACACAAGCGCTCTCTCTTGATTATTATATCGTCCAAAGTTGCAGATTGTTATTTTTTGAGGTCTTCTCAAATTTGAAGCCTCCACTTCTCAAACATCATGCCAACCAGTTCAGGTTGTTCTAATTTGGTCCTCTTGTCTCATAATCTCTTTTAGAATATCTTCTGATCTCTGGATAGTTCCATTACCAAGTGGGATACACTGCTCATTCGTCATTCTTCATTTTTCGCAATATAAAGCTTGTATTTAACTTGCTGTCACTTTGAGGTAAGATAATGGCCTGTATATCATGAGCTCTAGCTTTGGTTAATAAACTTAAAGCGATATATTGTCTGGATTTCATATAAAAATTGTAATTAGGCAATTTTGAAATAGTATATTGGTGGATCAAAATTCTCTTTTTTCAATATTTCACTATATTTTTGTAAAATCGGTGTTCACATAGTGTAGGCAAATGTGTATAAGAATGTAGTGAATCTATATAGTTTTAGGGTACTTTTTGTAAATATTAATTCTATTTTTGTATAACTGGTATGATCTTAAAACAAAAAATAGACATAAAAATCGTTTTTAATGTTTGTAAATATATGTGTACGTCCGTCAGTTTTAATGATTGTATTATATATATATTTTTTTCTATTCTTGTTGCAGCCCTGAAGAAGTTCCGTTAAAAAATTGTATCTTTAAGGAACGAAACGCGTTGGCTGCGGTTGTGTATCTATCTATCTGAAATAAATATTAAACAAAGAAAAAAAGAAACACTTTTGGACTTCTTTTCTATGTTCAGTGCACCTCCATTCATTGTTAATTGTTTGTCAGAATTTTTCTTTTCTGAGGCACCACTAGGTGAATGGTGCTGGAGTTTCTGTGCACTAACAGCCGGATAAGGCAGCAGCTTACTAGAAGTGAAGTGCTACCATTTAAGTCCGTCACCTTTGTTAGTTTTGATATAATCATTTTCTGGACTGGCTTGCACTCACTACTGCTCTATATAGATTTTGAATATGTCACGCTTTAATGACGGACGCGAGGAATTAGCGCAGGATCTTTTTGGCAAAAGTGCCACCCCAATATCTACCGTACCCACCACCACGGAGAAACAAGGATTACGAGCCCTATTTTTAAAATTAGAACGTTTAAAAAAACAAGAACTGGCACGATGGTGGGATGGAGTTACACTCCAACAGTACATAGACAACAAGAAAGTCCCAAGAGGACTACGTATTCTAATTTTCCCTACATTTGAAGATCTGAGTGCAGATCTACTCAAAGAATGGGAAGTGAATTTGGAAAATGCGTCATTAGTTATGATGCAAATTTTGATAAGACATGCGATTGATAAAGGGGCAAAATTGCTATCGGAGATTCAAAAGGTAGAATCAGAGATTGAGACATTAGAGACCAAAGATTTAATTGAGAAGAATTATGAGATTCTAAAAAAGGTAATTTTGAGCCATCAACAATATCTCAAAGATAAAAAAATGAGAAAAATTCGGAGAGATGATTGTGATTATAAGGAAGGGAGAATATACACCTTTGCAAAAAAGTATGACTCAATGCAGACACCTGACGTCAAGAAAAGAGGAAGGGAAGAAGTTGAAGATATGCGATCAATAAGTAGTACCTCAGTATCTTCACGAAGCAGTGTGGCTTCAGGTAGTAATCATGATGAGGCCCCTTTAGGGGAGGGTATCACATCATTCCAAAAAGAACTGGCCACACTTCGGATAAGCAGCAATCAGCGGAAAAAACAAATTCCAAGACGAGAAGAGGAGGGAGGAGAGGTAAAGGAAAAGGAAAAGGCAGCAAAAGGCAGACAGCTAGAGCAGGAGAAAATGACACTGAGACCCAAAAAACCATGAGTGCAACCCAAGAAGGAAGTGATGATATCATAACTCCATCTGATGATACTTTAGAGAATACAAAGTTGGAAATTATCAATTTGTCTGATAGATCTATTGATGTTGATGAACAAAGTCTGTTATGTAAAGGCCTTGGATTTTGTCCCACACAATCAGGAGACTTATCAGATGTACATGTTGATTTGTTCAAATTTACAAGAACTTTGAAATTAAAAGAGTACTTCAAAGATCGAAATTGTGGTGTGTTTGTTGAGGGAAGGAGTACAGAACATATCACACATAGTATTGAAGATATCCGGAATATACAATGTCTCCTTTCTATTGAGGAAGGTGAAGATTTGGAGATGGAATCTCTTCTACAAGATTTAGACATCTTAGAAAATGTCAATATAGACAGTGGGTTAAGACCAAAGTCCAAGTTTGTTCCTAATCAGGGATATCATCCAAACATCGACAAATTTCATAAAAAAGTAACGGAAGAGTTATATAAGCTAGAAAAATCTGAAAAATACTTAAAACAAGACAAACATAATCTGACCAGAGGTGAAAGAGAGGCATTAAACAGGTTAGAGAATGACAGCTCTATAGTCATTAGGAAAGCCGATAAAGGCAATAATGTGGTAATGATGAATAAGGCTGATTATATGGGTGAAATAGACCGACAATTAAGCGATAAAATCTGCTATGAAGTACTGAAAGGTAACCCCATAATTGAACTTACCTCCCGAATAAATCTTATGTTGGGAGAATGGAAAGAAATATGTCTCCTAAATGACTTAGAATATAGATTCTTGAAAGTGAACAATCCACGTTATCCATGCATCTATATACTTCCGAAAACACATAAAAAAGCCAAATTTCCACCAGGAAGGCCAATAATATCGGGAGTAGGATCACCTACTGAGAAAATGTCTGAGTTTGTAGATCACAAACTACAAAAGTATATGTTTAACCTGCCATCCTTTTTAAAAGATAGCAAGGATGTCTTGTCCAAACTGAAAGACTTTGCCTGGTCAGATGAACTCTTCTTTGTCACGTGGGACGTTGTTAGCCTTTACACATGCATTGAGCATAAATTTGGTCTTCTGGCAACACAGTCCTTCCTAGACAAAGACAAAGCTGACACCTTTGAACATAACAGGATGATTTTAAAAATGATGGAACTGATTCTTACAACGAATGTATTTCTCCATGATGGAAAGTGGTATCGCCAACTTCGCGGTACAGCAATGGGCACTAAATTTGCTCCCTCATACGCATGCCTATTCATGGGATGGTATGAGGGTCTACATGCATGGGGCAGAGAGGCCTCCCCTTGGACACAGCACATAGTGTTCTGGGGGAGGTTTATCGACGACATAATATGCATATGGTCTGGGTCTGAAATCTGTTTACACGATTATTTCAATCATCTAAATAACAATCCTTATAATGTGACATTAACAATGAATTATAATAAAACAAAAATAGATTTTTTAGATCTACATCTATATGTCAAAGATGGAACGATACAGAGTGCTCTGTATCGAAAAGAGACATCCTGCAATGGAGTACTCCATGCTACGAGTGCCCATTCTAGATCAGTTATCAAGAATATCCCTTACGGAGAGTTAGTGAGGGTAAGAAGAAACTGTTCAGAAACAAACATTTTCGAGAGAAATGTCTTAGAGACAGGAAACAAATTCCTGGAAAGAGGTTATGAAGAGAGAGATGTAAAAACAGCCATTTCAAGAGTACATCAAATAAGTAGAGAATCAACGTTGGAGAACAGTACTAAAAAGATGAAAACTAACAATGACAAACCAAGATTCATCACTAAATACACTTCGCATAGTCAAAAGATTTTTAGTATCTTGAAAAACAACTGGCACATGCTACTAGAAATACCGGCTTTCGGAACGACTCTGACTAAGAATCCAAGTATCTCTTACAAGAAGGGTACGACTTTAAAAGAAAGATTGTGCCCAAGTTATGTGACTTCATTAAAAAAAGCTCAAACATGGCTACCTATGAAACCGGTCGGTTTTTTCACATGCAGCTCCTGCAATATGTGTGCCTTCGGAAAAAACAAAACAAAGGAATTTATGTATAACACGCAGAAACAATATAAAATCAGAGAATTTATCAACTGTAAAACCTGTTTTGTAGTTTACATATTGGGCTGTAAATGCAATCAAATATATGTAGGGAGTACAACGAGAAGCCTAAAATTGAGAATACAGGAGCATAGAAGAGCAATAGTGGCAGGAGATCCAAAGTATCCTATGGCGGAGCATTTTAAACAAATTCATCCTAATGACCATGCATTTTGGTTCTTTGGAATTGAACATGTGGCAGCATGTAATAGAGGTGGAGATAGAGCCCTCATGCTAAGACAACGTGAGGCAAAATGGATCTGTAGATTACAAGCAATCAAGTTTGGTCATAATACTGATAACGAATTCCATTATTTCTTGAATTAGGACAGTTGTCAATGGTCAAAATCTTGTATGTAGTGAAATCAATTATTTGCGAGTCGTGACATTAAAATGTATTATCAATTTTGTTGAGAAGCTGCTCAATTGACCGAATGTTACAGATGTGATGATATTCTTATAATAGGATGTTAAGAAATACCAGTAATAATATACCTTGTATTGAATATTGTCTCACTCGAACTGACAGCAATACTAGCCATGTAGTCATTTTAGCCATGTAGTCAGTTTAGCAATATGGGACTCTTTCTCTTTATCTAGCATCATTCAAATACTCTATTCTTCATTCCCAGACCTCACTCTCTGTATGTCACCTTTCGTTCGAGGTTTGTCAAAATATAATGAAAACAATAACACTTCCAATAAGGTTGATTTTGCTGTAGCTTCACTTATACTGACCGAATGGCACGTTTTAAAAAATGCCATAGTATTATCCAATTAGATCTGGTAGAACATGATTACTTCCTCTGCCTTCATCCTTTCAAATTGTTGCATCGTGATCTATATGATTTTATGATTGAACCGGTAATATCACATGTTTTCGCGCTTAAGATAGGACCGGATCTTGATGCCTTTCTTGCAATTAGTAGACAATGTATATCTGCCATTCATACTTTCATGGCAGCTAAAATCTCTGCAATTTATCTTATCATGTTAGCTAAATATCTCCAGTTTGAATTATCGATTTTTACAAATATATGCGTACTTGACACCCCATATATTTAACTTCTTGAACCTACTGACATTTAAAGATGGCCGAAATTTTAGTGCTAAAGATAGGACCGGATCTTGCTGCCTTTCTTGTAATTAATAGACAATGTATATCTGTAATTCATACTATCATGTTTGAATTATTGATTCTTACAAATGTATGCGTATTTGACACCCCATATAATTAACTTCTTGAACCTACTGACATTTAAAGATGGCCGAAATTTTGGAGCTCCAAACCGGTAATTTATAAATGCCGCTATACCATCCTTTCTTTCCGGTTGATTTATAACTGGTCGTCTTTATTTTTAACATCTTGTAGTTAGTGGGACACAGACTAATAATAAAATACTTCGCAGCATTTTTGAAATTAGAAGGAGGATTAAAATGACCAAGTATTCCTCTACACTTGTTTCAAATTGAACATTTGTATTAAAAACTACATTGCCGCCTTGTAGAATCATAAAGGAGTAGACTCCCCTTCTTTCTATTAAATAATAAGTTCCGATTCAATAAGTACTAAACCTATTCTGAATATTCCCAGTAAACCGTTATAATTTGGACAGTTCAAAATGGCGGAACAATTTGTGATAGTTCGTTACACGCGAGGTTGCGCTTGTGTGGACGTCGCGTAATTACGACGTCATCGAATACGCGTCAGATCAGGTGTTTCTGATCTAGATTATTCAAACCAGGTATTTAAACAGTGGAATAGTACGGTGAAAGCTGTCGGTGAATCGGGATGTGAGCAGAGAACGCTTATCAAGGTATTTTCAATGGAAATCATTATTTTGACTTCCACCACGCGGTTTTGACAAAGGGGCTAATCGGTGTTTTAAGATGCAATAATATGCATCCTTGTGTTCCAGATAGTTGTTTGGATTAATAGCTCTGTTGAATTAGGTGGGTTTTTGTGAATTTGGTGGGTAAAAAGGGACTGTGACATTGGAGATACATTTAGTTGTGTGTATACTTTGTGGTTTTATTTTAGTTGTGAATTAATAGATCCACTAGTGTCTACACTAAGTAGATTGGAAGATGAGTGCTCTGTTGTAGAAACTCAAAAGACTAATTTACTACACTTGTGTTATATCTAATTTTGGTTTTACAAATTCCTTTTCTTCTTCGTTTTCTAAATAAAAACATAACGTTTATTTGCATTTTAATAAAGGAATTGACCTTTTGAGTTTTTAAGGTCGTGTTTAAAATGCATATATACATGATGTCGATTGAATTACAGAATATTAATGAGGTTCGTGTCAAGTCATTAATGCATTCACATATTCCCTATTAGGTGTTTGATCAATATTGTGTTGACAATAGACTGAGCATCTACTCTTGATGTCCTTTGACAATCTTCCTCAGGAATTGAATTGAAGGAACAGTACAGGTGAGATCTCAGCGAATCTTAACAAACACAAGCGCTCTCTCCTGATTATTATATCGTCCAAAGTTGCAGATTGTTATTTTTGAGGTCTTCTCAAATTTGAAGCCTTTCTAATTCTTCTTTTGTGAAATAAAGGCCAACACTGTGGAGTCTGTTCTTTGTAAACACAACAAACACAAGCGCTCTCTCTTGATTATTATATCGTCCAAAGTTGCAGATTGTTATTTTTTGAGGTCTTCTCAAATTTGAAGCCTTTCTAATTCTCCTTTTGTAAATAAAGGCCAACACTGTGGAGTCTATTATGCACTTTGAAAATGTTGTTTGGACGCAATGTATCTCTATCACTTTTAAATAAAAGTGACCGAATATTTGTCTTATTTTGTTTCAGATTCTCAATAAGAATCTTTGTTAATCATCATCCAAATGGATCCTCATATTTTAAATTTCAACTACTGGTTCTTTAGATTTATCTAGACCCTCTGCGACCAATTTTGGTGAGACAAATGATTATATCCATCCCTTGTTTCTCTTCCACTTCTCAAACATCATGCCAACCAGTTCAGGTTGTTCTAATTTGGTCCTCTTGTCTCATAATCTCTTTTAGAATATCTTCTGATCTCTGGATAGTTCCATTACCAAGTGGGATACACTGCTCATTCGTCATTCTTCATTTTTCGCAATATAAAGCTTGTATTTAACTTGCTGTCACTTTGAGGTAAGATAATGGCCTGTATATCATGAGCTCTAGCTTTGGTTAATAAACTTAAAGTGATATATTGTCTGGATTTCATATAAAAATTGTAATTAGGCAATTTTGAAATAGTATATTGGTGGATCAAAATTCTCTTTTTTCAATATTTCACTATATTTTTGTAAAATCGGTGTTCACATAGTGTAGGCAAATGTGTATAAGAATGTAGTGAATCTATATAGTTTTAGGGTACTTTTTGTAAATATTAATTCTATTTTTGTATAACTGGTATGATCTTAAAACAAAAAATAGACATAAAAATCGTTTTTAATGTTTGTAAATATATGTGTACGTCCCTCAGTTTTAATGATTGTATTATATATATATTTTTTTCTATTCTTGTTGCAGCCCTGAAGAAGTTCCGTTAAAAAATTGTATCTTTAAGTAACGAAACGCGTTGGCTGCGGTTGTGTATCTATCTATCTGAAACAACTGTGAAATCACCAGAGAAAAACGCAATAAATCTCTGCCTGTAATTCCTATTTCCACACAGAGTCATGTTTTCACATTAGTCCCAAAACGAAATTTCTTTGCCAATTTGAAAGCACACTTACTGCTCTTTTTTTTTGGCAAGTGAAAATCACTTTTACAGACTGACACATTATGAATCCACTTTTTTGATTTTTTTAAATGCACATGTCCAAACTGCTTTTTCAGACCACCACCATGTGTAACCTGGGTGGCTGCCTACATTCCAGCAAGGGCAACCAGCCTTAATGATGCTGAATGTATTTGCATTACTGAGTCCAACCTCAAACCCTTAAACTATTCTTTTTTTTTCCAGTACACCTTAATTTATCGTGAAAACATAGTCCATATTATTTTACATGTTCATCACATTTAAATTTCTCCCAAAACAGAAAATGATAAACGCAACTTCAACAAAAGGATTTCCATTTCTATTATTCATTTCTTAATTTACCATATACATCTCCTCTCAAACTCTAACCTCACCTTTAAAATTAGTTAGTTGTGAAAGAAATGTGGCACTCAAACAGCAGATTATCAGAGCCAGGATATCTGTTCTCTACACCTCTCTCCTCTCAGCAGAACCAGATAATGGCAAACTTTCCCTCTATTTTTCCACACATATACATGTAAGTTTCAAATCTCAGTGCTTCCCCCTTTTTTTCAAATGTAATCACACATTTCTATTGGTTGAAAACCAACCCTTTTCCAAAAGTACCCTTCCCCCAACTTGACTTCTGCCTAGTACCCTTCCCCCAACTTGACTTCTGCCTGCTACCATAGCAACAGCTCATGGAACACTGCTGTGTGGAGTTAGGTCAGAAGTTCGCCACACAATGTTTCAATTCCACAGAGCAAGAGTGCTTGACTTTTCAAACCTAACAGCAAATCCATAGTACTGTTCTTTGGTAACACATTTTTTTGTACCAATACAAAACATGCTTCTATTAATTTACACATACAGCCTAGTTTTTATTCTAGAATGGTATGAAACAGCCAATCAGTTCTTTTTGTTTTGAAAAAAATATGTATGCCTCCATTTCCAAACTGTCTTTCTTTTCATATTGCCATTCTACTGAAAGACACCTCCTGAGTGCATCCAGTTCTCCTTTGAAGATGTTCACAGTGTGGATTGTAGGGCACAGCTATGTCTTCTGGAGTCAAAAGTTAGCAGAGAAAACAGGTATGGTGAGAGACCTTGCTTTGCCAAATGTAGACATTAAATGGATTGGTCAGAGAGGGTTAAAGTGGCACCAATTGATGCCATTGGTGAAATCCTTCATGCAAATCCAACACCCTGACCTCATAATAGTGCACTGTGGTGGCAATGACCTAGGCACTTTGACTGGGGTAGGTCTGGAAATGCTTATGAAGGACACCTTTGCACAACTGTTTTCACTTTTCCCTAAAACTGCCTTTGTGTTTTCCAACATATGCCAAAGGCAAAAATGGAACTGGTCCAATCATTTCTGTCCGCAGATTGACAAAGCAAGAAAGCACGTCAACAAATCTGTTTCTGCTTTCCTCCGTGACTATGGTATGGGTGCCATTTACCACAACAACTTGCGTTATGACATGCAAGACATTTATAGAGGAGATGGTGTGCACTTCAATGATGAAGGGAACAGAGTCTTCCTCTTGAACCTTAGACTCTGCATCGGTACTTACTTGTAGGTACCACTAAAAAAATGACTTCATAAACACAACGGCTCTTTTTAGAGCTCCCTAATATCTAAACTCTTAAATCTGCATTTCATTTCTTTTTTAATTTATTTTTTCTTCCGTACGCTTACCGTAAGCTTACCGTACGCGTACCCCGTGATTTTTAAAAAAATCAATAAATGTTTTCTTTGTACTTTACAGTCCTTCTTTGACCCCCTCACAAATGTAAGGGGGTCTGTAACTCTCCTCCTTGCCCCCTTTTCTTGTTTTCACTCTTTTTTTTTCTGAGTGAAACACACGAAATGGCGGCCGCCGCTTCCTGGTTTCGGCCGATTCGAATGTTTACTAAGATCTAACAGCCAATCAGAATCGCGCTCGCGCACGCCACCGTACGCGTACGGTAAGCTTACGGTAAGCGTACCGTAAGCTGGCTCAGATATATATATTGATTTAAAGGCTATTTTCTCAGAATCTACTGAACAGATTTACACCAAACCTACAAAAGGCACTTCCTTGACCTAGGGACTACCTCTCTGCCAAATTTCTAGTAATTCTGTTCAGCCGTTCGGGCTGTAGCCCTGTCTAAAGGTCCTATGGAAAAATGTATGGGAAAAACGCGTTTTGGGACCCCTCTTTTATCTCAGCCCCCGCTTGACGAATCCCCCCGAGACTTTCAGGGTAGGAGCGGAGCGTAGCGCCCCACCTATTTTGAGAAATTCGCGAGGATTCATCGACCGGCGCCAAAGTTATTCAAAATAGAATGTTGCGGATTTCCTATGGAAAAGGGGTCCTAACTATAACTACCTACTGGCGACCGCCAGTAGGTAATATATATATATATATATATATATATATATATATATATATATATATTACCTACTGGCGGTCGCCAGTAGGTAGTTATAGTTAGGACCACGTTTCCATAGGAAAACCTCAACATTCTATTTTGAATAACTTTGGCGCCGGTCGACGAATCCTCGCGAATTTCTCAAAATAGGTGGGGCGCTACGCTCCGCTCCTACCCTGAAAGTCTCGGGGGGATCCGTCAAGCGGGGGCTGAGATAAAAGGGGGGTCCCAAAACGCGTTTTTCCCATGCATTTTTCCATAGGACCTTTAGAACGAGCTACAGCCCGAACGGCTGAACAGAATTACTCAAAATTTGGCAGAGAGGTAGTCCCTAGGTCAAGGAAGTGCCTTTTGTAGGTTTGGTGTAAATCTGTTCAGTAGATTCTGAGAAAATAGCCTTTAAATCAATATATATATCTGAGCCCGCTTACGGTACGCTTACCGTACGCTTACGGTAAGCGTACGGTGGCGTGCGCGAGCGCGATTCTGATTGGCTCTTAGATCTTAGTAAACATTCGAATCGGCCGAAACCAGGAAGCGGCGGCCGCCATTTTGTGTATTTCACTCTGAAAAAAAAGAGTGAAAACAAGGAAAGGGGGCAATGAGGAGAGTTACAGACCCCCTAACATTTGTAAGGGGGTCAAAGAAGGACAGAAAAGTACAAAGAAAACATTTATTGATTTTAAAAAAAATCACGGGGTACGCGTACGGTAAGCTTACGGTAAGCGTACGGTAGGAAAAAAAAAAAAAAAAAAAATGAAAATCAGATTTAAGTGTTTAGATATTAGGGGGCTCTAAAAAGAGCCGTTGTGTTTATGAAATGATTTTTTAGTGGTACCTACAAGTAAGTACCGATGCAGAGTCTAAGGTTCAAGAGGAAGACTCTGTTCCCTTCATCATTGAAGTGCACACCATCTCCTCTATAAATGTCTTGCATGTCATAACGCAAGTTGTTGTGGTAAATGGCACCCATACCATAGTCACGGAGGAAAGCAGAAACAGATT
The DNA here is from genome assembly GCF_964204655.1 of Triturus cristatus. Taxonomy (NCBI): domain Eukaryota; kingdom Metazoa; phylum Chordata; class Amphibia; order Caudata; family Salamandridae; genus Triturus; species Triturus cristatus. The sequence continues at coordinate 1,719,471,506 of NC_140590.1, forward strand.
TGTTGACGTGCTTTGTTGCTTTGTCATCGCACCGCGTGCCCACCGTGCGTGCACGGCACTAACTGCGTAAAGTGGGCGCGCGGTGCGCGAAGCGCACCGCGTGCTCATTGAGCGCGCACGGTGCGCGAAGCGCACCGTGCGCGCACGGAACGAACTGCGTTAAGTGGGCGCGCACGCCACGAATGGCGTAAAGTAACTTAGCATTTAAAAAACCGTACAAATTCACTGAAAAAACCATAGGTTTCACACACGTTATAGTTAGGAATTAGCATTTAAAAAACCTTGCAAATTCACTGAAAAAACCATAGGTTTCACACATGTTATAGTTAGCGGAAATTTTACTGATAAAAAACCAATGAAATTCCCCCGTTATAGTTAGTGCAGGCAACTATAACTCACGCGACCGCAATCTTCTGCTGATGACATATGTGTCTTTATGAAAAAAAAATATTTGCAATATATATATATAGCTAAAAATGTATGGAAGAAGACATGGGCAAATAAGTGTCTAAATACAGTATTAGCATCAGCAGAGGATTGCGGTCGCGTGAGTTATAGTTGCCTGCACTAACTATAACGGGGGAATTTCATTGGTTTTTTATCAGTAAAATTTCCGCTAACTATAACATGTGTGAAACCTATGGTTTTTTCAGTGAATATATATATATATATTATCTACTGGCGGTCGCCAGTAGATAGTTATAGTGAGGACCTATTTTCCATAGGAAATCCGCAACATTCTATTTGGAATAACGTTGGCGCCGGTTGACAAATCCTCGCAAAATTTTCCAAACTTTTGGCCAGCTCCGCTCCGCTCCTACCCTGAAAGTTTTGCGGTGATCCGTCAAGCGGGAGCCGAGAAAAAAGGGGGGTCCCAAAATGCGTTTTCCCCATGCAATTTCCTATAGGATCTGTTGTCGCAACTACAGCCCGAACCGCTGAACGGAATGACACCAAATTTGGCAAAGAGGTAGTCCTCAGTTCGGACTCGCGTCTTTTGCATATATGGTGTGAATCTGTTCAGTAGTCCCTGAGAAAATGAGAGTAAAAAAGTTAGTGATATCTATGGCCGCAGAGGATCCGTGGACCGTACCCGCACCGTAAGTGCACCCTCCCCGAACCGAGCGCGCACCCTCCCGATCGTGCGCTGAATGCTAATTGGCTGTCGAGTGTCTCTCTACATTCGAAACCAGGAACTGTTGGCGGCCATTTTCTGCCTCGGTAGAAGCGAGGCTGAAGATGCAAGGGGAATAAGTGTGTAAAACATGTAAAGGGGGCAGAGTGGAAATACTCTGACCCTCTAGAGGTGCTTAGGGGGTCCCAGAAGGACCCCCTGGGGCCCCCTTTTTAAAAAAACAAAACACAGGGAAATGCGCGCGTAGTGCGCGCATTCTATCGCGTTGGATGCACAGATTCTCTCGCGTTTTTTTGAAAAACGACAAGAAATCATTGGTTATATGACAACTTTCTACACTGAAAGGTAGGGTGTATATTTCTGTTTTTTAAAGGTATGATTGTTATTGGTTAACAAAAACAGATTGTAAGGAACAATATATATGATAAGCTGATATGTTGAAAAGTCAAGCACACTTCCTGTCTTGTGTAGGAACATTGTGTGCTGAACTTGTGACGTGTGAGCTCAGTGCAGTGTTCCATGACCTGTTTCTATGGTAACAGGCAGAAGGCAGATTGGGGGAAGGGTTGAAATGTATTTCAGTTGGAAAGGGTTGAAATGTTTAACCATTAGAAATGTGTGTTTGCTTTTGAGTTTATGTGTGAAGGATAGTGATTTGATGTTTACATGTATATGTGTGGAAAATGAAAGGGAAACTTTTCCATTCTTTGTTTTTGCTGAGAGGTGCACAGTGCAGAGATTCTGTAAAAGAAAATATGGTGAGTGATTGATATACTTCTTAATCTACAAAATAACTTGAAAGATGAGTTATTTAATTGTTAGGGGATGTATGTAGACTATTTTGATTTTAATCAGACTAATGTATTTTTCCTGCTAAAGTGTAGGGAGAACTTTTTTTCTCTACAATGTGTGTGCATGTAGAAACCATTCTGTGTAAGCATTTGTGTTTTCCATGTGTTTGTAGACAGATAACTGTGCTGTTTTTATATTTTGGTAGAATTAGAAACCAGTCATTGTTTATGAATTTGTGAAATGAGTTATGTTATGTTTCTATACTAAAATGTAGTACTACTTCTAGATGAAGAAATGTGTCTTGGTATAGTGCAAGGGATAGTGTTGTTTGTCTAGAATCACACAGTGAGTCTGTGTGCATTTGGGAACCACTGTGAGAGAAGCATTTGGTAACATCGTGTATTTGCTGACAGATAACAGTTTTAACTTGTCATGTTGTGAAGTTTTAGTAGCATTAGAAGACAGTTATGGCTTATGATTTGATTAAATGAGTCAGGCTTTGACAGAAAAGTGTAGTCCTGAAATATGTAGATTGTGTGCAGTTCCCTTACCACTTGCACTGTTGTGAATGAGTTTTGGTAAACTCCTAGGGATAGTGATGCATGTCTAGAATCACAGTGTGAGTTAGTGTGTATTTGGGATCAGTGTGAGAGAAGCATTTGGTGATATCATGTATTTGCTTACAGATAACTTTTTTAAAACCTGTCATGTTGTGAAGTTTTAGTAGCATTAGAATCCAGTCTTTGCTTATGCGTTGATTAAATGAGTCTTGTTTTGACACTGATGTGCTGTACTTAAATATGTAGATTGTGTTCAGTACCATTAACTCTTCCATACTAGTGAATGAGTTTTGGTAAACTCCTAGGATAGTGTTGATTGTCTAAAATCACACTGTGAGTCTGTGTGCATTTGGGTAAGGATTGTGAGAGAAGCATTTGGTAACATCGTATATTTGCTGACAGATAACTGTTTTAAAATCTGACATGTTATGAAGTTTTAGTAGCATTAGAATCCAGTCTATGCGTATATGTTGATTAAATGAGTCATGCTTTGACACTGATGTGCTGTACTTAAATATGTAGATTGTGCGCAGTCCCCTTACCCCTTCCACAGTAGTGAATGAGTTTTGGTAAAGTCCTAGGATAGTGTTGATTGTCTAAAATCACACTGTGAGTCTGTGTGCATTTGGGTTAGGATTGTGAGAGAAGCATTTGGTAACATCGTGTATTTACTGACAGATAACTGTTTTAAAACCTGTCATGTTGTCAAGTTTTAGTAGCATTAGAAGCCAGTCTTTGCTTATGCGTTGATTAAATTAGTCAGGCATTGACATTAAAGTGTAGTCGTGAAATATGTAGATTGTGTGCAGTTCCCTTACCACTTGCACTGTAGTGAATGAGTTTTGGTAAACTCATAGGGATAGTGGTGCTTGTCTAGAATCACACTGTGAGTTAGTGTGTATTTGGGATCACTGTGAGAGAAGCATTTGGTAACATCATGTATTTGCTGACAGATAACTGTTTTAAAACCTGTCATGTTGTGAAGTTTTAGTAGGATTAGAATCCAGTCTTTGCTTATGCGTTGATTAAATGAGTCATGCTTTGACACTGATGTGGTGTACTTAAATATGTAGATTGTGTGCAGTAACATAACTCTTCCAGAGTAGTGAATGAGTTTTGGTAAACTCCTAGGATAGTGTTGCTTGTCTAAAATCACACTGTGAGTCGGTGTGCATTTGGGTAAGGATTGTGAGAGACGCATTTGGTAACATCGTGTATTTGCTGACATATACCTGTTTTAAAACCGGTCATGTTGTGAAGTTTCAGTAGCATTAGAAGCCAGTCTTTGCTTATGCTTTGATTATATGAGTCAGGATTTGACATAAAAGTGCAGTCCTGAAATATGAAGATTGTGTGCAGTTCACTTACCACTTCCACAGTAGTGAATGATTTCTGGTAAACTCCTAGGTATAGTGGTTGTTGTCTAGAATCACACTGTGAGTCTGTGTGCATTTGAGAACCACTGTGAGAGAAGCATTTGGTAACATCGTGTATTTGCTGACAGATAACTAATTTAAAACCTCTCATGTTGTCAAATTTTAGTAGCATTAGAAGCTAGTCTTTGCTTATGCATTGATAAAATGAGTCAGGGTTTGACACTAAGGTGCAGTACTATTCTGTTCTCTGTGGCAGATCTGAAAATGTAAAAGTTTTACCTAAGCACTGTCCTAGAAGTAGTCTGATTATTTAGTCAGTTTCTAAGTACCAAATAGACTGCTTCAAATGTCTATGCAGTATGCATGTAGTGTTCTAACATACTATACACTTGTCTTTTCCACCTTCAATTCCCTAGTCAGTATCCATACACTTCCAGGAACATCCTGTCACTTCCTTTGCAGTCCTCTAGAGACCCATTCAACAGCATGTACTAATTCATTCACTGTGCCAAAACCCAAACACTTATAAATTCACCAAGACACTCTCTTTCCAGTATTCTAATGATTCAGTCACTGCCTAAGTTCATGCACAGAGCCAGGTCTTAGCATATGGACTTCTTCAAACCCCTATCCACTATGCATGCAGTCCTCTAAGCACCTACACACTTGTCTTTCACACCTTCAATTCCCCAGTCAGTATCCGTTCACTTCCAGCAAACACCCTGTCACTCCATTTGCACTCCTCTAGTGACCCATTCAGCATCATGTACTAATCCATTCACTGCGCCAAACCCTAATAAATTCACCCAGGCACTCTCCTTGCAGTACTCTAATCATTCAGTCAGTACCCAAGTACTCATCCAGTGACCCAGGCCTTAGTATATGGACTGCTTCAAACCCTTATCCACTATGCATGCAGTCCTCTAACCACCTACACAATTGTCTTTCTCACCTTCAATTCCCTAGTCAGTATCCATACACTTCCAGGAAATACCCTGTCACTCCCTATGCAGTCCTCTAGTGACCCATTCAGCACCATGTACTAATCCATTCACTGTGCTAAAACCCAAACACTTATACATTCACCAAGATACTATCTTTGCAGTACTCTTATCATTTAGTCAGTGCCTAAGAATTTATACACTGAGCCAGGCCTTAGCACATGGACTGCTTCAAACTCCTATGCACTATGCATGCAGTCTTCTAACCACCTAGACACTTGTCTTTCACACTTTCAATTTCCTAGTCAGTATCCATGCAGTCCAGCACTTGTGACTGCCTTTGCACTCCTCTAGTGACCCATTCAGTACCAAGTACTAATCCATTCCCTGTGCGAAAAGCCTAGCACTTATAAATTCACCTAGGCACTCTCCTTGCTGTACTCTAATCATTCAGTCAGTACCCAAGTAGTCATGCAGTGAGCCAGGCCTTAGCACATGGACTGCTTTAAATGTCTATACAGTATGGATGCAGTCCACTAATCACCTACACAGTTGTGTTTCACACCTTCAATTCCCTAGTTAGTATTCATACTCTTCTAGCAAACACCCTGTCACTCACCCAGTGTGTCTCCTTATAGTACTGTAATCATTTAGTCAGTTAGCATGTAGTCTTTTAGTGAGGTAGGCTTTAGGGCATGAACTGCTTCAAAGTAGTATGCACTATGCATGTTGTGTTTTAACGATCGTCACACTTGTGGTTCAGGGCTATAGTTTCTTAGTCAGTTTTTATATAAAATGTGTTTGTACAGTAATGGAATAGTATAAATTTGAAAGTTATTAATATACATTTATTTGTGATTCTTTTTTACAGATACAGAACAGGAGTGTTTCTCATCTGTTTGCACTCTTCTCACGCAAGATTGTTTGGAAGAAGGGTCCTTAGGTGTTTCATCATACTTGCTGTGCCGCATGAGTATTTTTTGTTAGGATCCCCTCGTAACCGAAATCTTTGGCAAATCTTGCAAATGAAGAAGGTGGTATTGGTCTTTGTTTGCCCCTTGGAAAAAGTTAAACATTTCTTCACCACTGAAGAAAAACGTTGTGGGCGTGGTGCCTTCTGCAAAAAAAAATCCTCAGATTCGGTAAATATTTTAAAGCGGCAACATTTACAGTTTTTGTAAGTTAAACTTATAAAATTTTGTTAGCTGTATGCATTTTATATATCTGTGATTTGTTTCTTGTGGTATTTTGTTGAGAATACCATGTTGTTGTTTTTTTAGCAATCTTTCTGATTTTCCAGGTCTGTTGTCGACATCCGTGATTCCCACAGGAGTGTTCCGCCTTGTTGTTTTGTATTATTGTTGTTACATGTTGTTTATTAGTTTATTGTTTATATTTATGTTAATAAAAAAATAAAGTTTGAAAATAGTTTATCGTTTATATATTTATTATTATAAAAAATAAAGTTTGAAAAAAAAAATAATGTTTTTGGTTGTTCTCTTAACTGCTGTGTGACTCTTTCTTGTTCTTATTACTGTTATTTGATGGAGTCCACCACGGTGTTAAATTTTGGGGCACTTATCGCTGGAATACTGGTGATATCTTCAGTTTGCACCAACTTCTGAATAGTGTGTTAGATTTATCTCAACTTTACTTCCGCTAAAGTGCTGATAATGAAATGGAGAGTAGCCGTTCCCGTGCAAAAAGACACGAGGTGCACCTTTGCGATTTATTCTAAATACTAAAATCCTGTATTGTATTGCACTGAGGTATTGGCTGCACTTACAGTGTACACACAAAATCTATTAAGAAATCTCATTGTGTTTATATTGATTGGGAATAGTGCGTCAGGTGCTGGATCTTGACGAGATACACTGCTCAGTTCGTATATTGTTGTGCACACGAAAAAAATCACATCACAACTTTCACACCAATTGCAATGCGAAACAAATTCCGGCGATAAGACACGTTAGCACCAGGGATTTTACACCTGCTTTCTGCTGGTGTTAAGCAGGACAACTACCTGTACCATAAAAGGGAACACAGCCAAGAGCCACACCAGAACACCCACAGGTGCCATTGAGTCAATGGGCATGATACAGGGATACCCATGAGGGACAGAAGACTCATCTCAACAACTCCAGGACCGCCAATGCCCCCCAAACGCACATCTTAGTAAGTGTGTCCCTGTGGTCATTGTCTTAGCATGATAGGCACAAGCCCTGCAACATCACAGTGTGCTGTCACCTCAGCGTTGGCAGTGAGCCTGGATGTGTAGCTACGTACGCATCCTCCTCCATGCACAACTGGCGTGTGCTGGTCTGTCGTTCACAGGTCAGTGCAGGGGTGTGCCTATCCGGCAAGGGGACCGGGGTGTCTCGGGCATGTCCGTGTACAGGAAGTGCGGTAAGTGTGTCTCTGTGTTCTGGGGTGGCCTGTTACAAGAGCCGCAGCAGTCGATGTTGTAAAGTGGCATGCACCACCTCCAAACGGCACTGTGATGTTTTAGTTGGAATGTAGCAGGACATGCGCAAATAGGCATTACAATGGTGTGCCGTACGAGTGCACGAGATACAACAGTTCGCCGTAAAAAAGTGTGGGGGCTCGTGGGAGGGAGGAGCAGCCGTTTGGCAACATAACACACAGTGTACTCGACCATGTGCCACATGCTGGGCATCTCATCCATGATGACCACGGTCGCAGACATCCCACAACACCAACGACTGGCCTTTGTACGCATCCTGTATGAATGCAGCGTGGTTTTCACTTCTATGCTCGTTCAGTGGTGTGATGTTGGCAGGTTGTGTGACTTGTGCTCCTTGTTGGTGTGTTTAATTTTGGCCATTGTTAGTCTATATGTGTGTTGTACTTAATTGTGCATGTGTCCCATTCTGCCTATCTCCCCCCTCTCTCCCCCCTCCCCCACTCCCTGCTTCTTCCTCTTCCTAGTGCTGTTGTGTCCATAATTTTGTTGCTGCACACATAAATACATGTAAAGAATAAATTAGAATAGTTCCTTGATTCTTTTAGGTTTCAAAACTTCTCTATTGGTTTCTTTTTAATTTTCCATATGAACCGTTTTTTTAAATATTCAACAACACATAGAAGTCAGAAGTGCAACGTATTCTATCAACACACTTTCTAGAACATTCTACAATATGTGCAGGTTAAAAGTTCATCAATTTTTAAAAACTTTACGATATTTTTTTGTAACATTTTCTTGAACATTTAACGACACGTGCAGGTTAAAAGTTGACGATTGTTTTAAGTTCGGACAGTGCCTTCCAAATGCAAGTAGCAGGTGTGGTTGAGCTGAGCAAATTTATCCTATGATATGTACTCCACGTTGAAACTGCTTTTTCTTAACCAATCACAAAGATGCTTTTCCACAAAACTAATGTGCACCCTACTTTTAAAAAAGAATGCTTTTCATGATATCTTCAGAGATAAGTTATAGATAGGAATTAGCATTTAAAAAAACCTTTGAAATTCACTGAAAAAAACATAGGTTTCATGCACATTATAGTTAGGAATTGGCATTTAAAAAACCTTTGAAATTCACTGAAAAAACCAAAGGTTTCAGGGGCGTTATAGTTAGGAATTGGCATTGAAAAAACCTTAGAAATTCACTGAAAAAACCATAGGTTTCAGGGATGTTATAGTTAGCTGGACATTTCCCTCGTACAAAACCCTAGAAATTCCCCTGTTATAGTTAGTTCAGCTAACTATAACTCGCGCCCCCGCAATGCACTGCTGATGACGTCACATATTACATCACTCATGACATGGTCAGTGACATCACTGATGACATCACTGATGACATCTCAAATGACATCACTGATGACGTCATCCAGTGAGTGTGTGTTTCTGTAAATTTTAAATATGTTTAATATATATATAGGGAAAAACCTATGGAAGAATGAGTGGGCCCCCCTATTACAATATAAACATTGCCCCCGGGACTAAATAATAACGAAGTGCGGGAGCCCGTGCTTCGTTTTTTTCCTTCGCGGCAGGATCCGTGGATCCTCCGCGCATCTCGCTGATTTAAAAAAAAATCCCTTGTGGGACCCCGTAAGCAGGCCTAGGGGGTCAGGGTGTTTCTACCCTGCCCCCTTTTCTTCCTCCGAGGCACAAGATGGCTGCCAACACTTCCTGGTTTGGAGTGTTGACAGTCAATTAGAATGCAGCTCGTGATCGGGAGGGTGCGCGGGTCCACCGTGCCTCTATATATCGAAACTTTTATTTTTTGATCTTCTCAGCAACTACTGAACGGATTTACTCCATTTAAAAAAAGTTTTCTTTCTGAACCAAGGGCTACATTTTTGCCAAATTTGGTGTAATTCCGTTCAGCAATTTTGGCTGTAGCCGTGTCTAAAGTTTCCTATGGGAAATAACATGGAGAAAGCATGTTTTGGGACCCCCCTTTTTTCTCGGGCCCACTTGCCGAATCACCCTGAAATTTTCACGATAGGAGCTGACCGTAATGGGCCATAAGTTTTGAAAGTTTTGCGAAGATTCGTCAATCGGCGCCAAAGTTATTGGGAAAACAAAAAATGAGTTTCCTATGGAAACTAGGTCCTAACTATAACTATCTACTGGCGACTGCCAGTAGATAATGTACATATATATATATATATATATATATATATATATATACACACACACATATATATATATACATATATATATATATAGGGAGAATGGTGAGCCTAACCGGGGAGGAGGGCAGGTCGCTTGTGAATCTATAAAAGATATCAACACAGGAGAACCACAGTGTACAGGCAAGTAACTTGTTTTTTCTCCAGTATTGTATCTTTGATAGATGCACATGCTTGAATCCGATTAAAGAGCAGTATATTTATATATGAATAGAAACAACAATGAAGGTGGGAAGGCGAACAATCCCACCATGACAGTTTCAGAAAAGCATACAAATCAAACCAGAATTCTCTTAATACAGGTAGAAATAACGATCAAAAAAGATTATACAAGAATACACACCATAAGTAGATAAAGAAATCAGGATGGCTACAAGCCTCCAACCGTAGGCAAAGAGATGACGAAGAGCCGCTTGTCCCACGGCTATATCTGCCTTCCACTAACCATCTAGGCAGTAATGCTTTATGAACATGTGCGTCCTTGCCCATGTTGCTGTTCTGCATATGTCAGGGAGAGACAGGGCTGAAGAAGTTGCGACCTTTCTCATCGAATGGGCCTGCACTCTTGCAGGCAATGGATGTCCAGCCTTCTCATGGCAGAAAACAATAGCTGAAGTGACCCAGCGAGCAACACTGGCCCTTGTTGGCGCGAGTCCCTTCCTGGGTGCAGAGTAAGAAACCAGCAACTGAGAAGACTTACGAAAGGATTTTGTCCTTTATAGGTAACATTTCAAACTGCGTTGGATGTACAGAGAATGGAGAGATTTTTCCGCCACCGTGGTCGGATTTGGAAAGAATGTTGGCGTAATTATAGGCGATAACATGATGGTACTTTAGGTATGAAAGAAGGAATCGTATGCAGAATAACCCTATTTGCTAAAAACTGAAGAAATGGTTCCTTTGTAGAAAAAGCCTGGATTTTGCTGATATGCCTTTCTGACGTAATGCCCAACAGAAAGGCTACCTTCCAGGAGAGAAATTTTAAGTCACATTTGTGTATAGGTTCAAATGAGAACACATTAGTTGTGATAAGACCGTATTTAGTTGCCATAGCACTGGAGGAGATTTCCCCAGTGGGTAGGTCTTGAATAGGCCTTTTAGAAACTCCTTAATACATCTATGAGACCACAATGGAGATTGATCTAGACGTCATCTGTATCTAGAAATTGCAACAAGGTGAATCTTAATGGACGAATGTGAGAGTCCCGCCTTAGCAAGGTGTAAGAGATATGGTAATACATGCACTGATGTGGATAAAAGAGGATGTGAAGAATGAATGCTGTACCACACACAAAACCTTTTCGATTTTGCAGAGTAACATTTGAGTGTGGAAGGAGCTCGAGAATTTAGTAAAATTGCTTTTCAATCATTGGGTATGTTCAAACTCTCAAATTCAATGAAGTGAGAAGCAAAGCTGATAAGTGAAGTAGGGATTTGCGGATTAATCACTTGCCCCATGTCCATGTAAAGCAGATCCTCCTTTATAGGAAAGAGAATCGGAGTGCACTCTGATAGGCGAAGAAGCTCTGCGTAGCAAAATTGCCTTGCCCACACGGGAGCAAGAGGTATTATGCGGCACGGCTCCCGTTGTACTTTTTGGCAAACTCGAGGAATGAGAGGAAATGTGGGAAGGTGTAGGCAAATTTTCCTGTCCACGAGAGCAGAAAAGCATCTCCCCATGATCCTGGCTGAGGAGTCCTGCTTGCGTAAAAGTTGCACTTTTTGTTTAGGTACGTAGCAAATAGATCTAATGGTGGAAAGCCCCAAGACCGAAGACCATTTGCAACATCTGGTCGTTGAGCTCCCATTTGTGGCACTGTTTTGACACCCTGCTGAGAGAGTCGGCCCACTGATTGTGGACTCCTGGCACATGCTCTACTTGGAGTGAAATTTGGTTGAGGAGAAGCCATTCCCAAATCTCTTGCGCTTGAAGAGAGAGAACCTGAGATCTTGTGCCACCTTGTTTCTGGAGATAAAACATGGCGATGGTGTTGTTCGTCCGGATCAGAACTGGAGATCCCCAAATCCGAGGCAAGAATGCTTTGAGGCCCAAGAAAACTGCTCTTAACTCTAGAAGGTTTATGTGGCACTCAGATTCCTGTATGGACCATTTTCCGTGCACTTGAAGCTCTTGGAGGTGAGCTCCCCAACCCTCCATGGACGCATCCAAAGTCATCACAAACTGAGGAGTTTAGTGAATGAAGGACAGACCCTGAGTCAGGTTTTTCTCGATCTCCCACTAAGACATGCAGCTCTCATAGCCTTCGAGTTTTGAATCATGTCGTTGAATGACCCACTTAGATTGAACCCATTGAGTGTCCAGATGCTCTTGCAGTGGGCGCATCCGAAGACGGCAATTGGGAATTAGTTGAATGCATGAGGACATCATCCCCAGCATAGATTTGTACTTTCTGACAGAAACTGACCTTTTTGGTGATAGAAGGTGTAATTCTCTGGAGACGCAAGACCCATTCGAGAGTTGGAAAAGCTTTGTTGAGATTTGCTGAGATTTGCATCAATGCCAGTTCCTAGGAAAGTCAGAGAATTGGAAGGAATGAGAGAGGACTTTTCTAGATTGAGGCGGAGACCAAGAGACTGGAAGAGATTCCAGCAAGTTTGAGTAGAGTAGAGTTCCTGGCTGCCTGAAACGATTAACCAATCGTCCAGGTAGGGGAATACCTGGTGACGTGAGCGTCTCAGAAAGGCAGCTATCGGCGCCATGCATTTGGTGAAGACTCTGGAGGCCGACTTCAAACCGAAGGGAAGCACCTGAGATAGCTTCGGTGAATGGGGAGGTGAAAGAAACATCGAGATCGAGAGATGACAGAAAATCCCCTTTTTCCATAAGAATGAGGATATTCTGCAGAGAAGAAGTGGGAATAAAACCCCTGATTGCACTGACGTAAGGGTACCTTTTCTATGGCACGTTTGAAGAGAAGAATTTTTATTTCCCTTTTGAGATCTGGCAGATGACGATGTAGTACCTTCGGAGGAGTAGTTGGAGGATACTGAACAAACTCTAGGGTATGACCGTAACGGAAAACATCCAGAACCCATCTGTCCGACGAGATTGATGTCCAATTTTTAAAGAATTTTGAGCAGGTTGGTTCGAATTGTTGTGGGACTGAAGTGGCGAGGGCCTGGAGAAACTCATTGCCTATTGTTAGATTCTTGTTGTCTTCCGGCAGATTGCTGCCTTTTACGACTGGTGGGTCACTAATAGGACGATGCAGTGCCGGACCTGTAAGGCGGATTGTGCGCCCGATAGGATGTTTGAGGGTAATGTAGGAATCACGGCCTGGATGGTAATGTTCTCGAACTCTGCCTGAAAGGACTAGAAACGACATTGTTGTAGCGTTGCCAGGGATTTAGCCCTGTCTGTGTCCTTTTTAGGTCTCGCCTACACAGTGCGCATGCGCTGCACAGGAGGGCCTTTAGCCATCGCTCTGCTCATTTTCAAGCACACACTCATGCTTGCGGCGGCATTCACCTTGCGGGAGCGAGCAGGGGTGCGCCACAAGCACGAGTGCAGTGCTTGAAAATGAGCAGACTGCGCGCGCACGCACGCACCACTCCCGGGCTCACCTCCTGCTCCCCCTCTCTCTCACGCGCATTCCTTGTTTTGTCATCTTGCGGATGACTCATCTCCCCGATTTCCCAATTTAACTTTATTACTGACAGCACTTTTTAATCAATTCCCTTTGGGGAAATTAAAAGTGAAAGTCCTTAATTTTTCAAACAGTCAAAATATTTGAAATGCATTTCTTTTGTATGTGTCTTTTTAAATAGCATCCGATATTTCACTCATACATTGGAAGTTTTGTTGAAGCAAATGTCCTGTATCACCATGCTGCATGGATCCCAACGGCAAATATGCTAGCTATATGAACACCACGTCCACCACCACGTCCACCACCACCACCACCAATTCCACCACCGAGTCCACAACCACCATGTCCACCACCACCACATCCATCACCACCATGTCCACCACCACCACCACATCCACCACCACCACCACATCCACCACCACCACGTCCACCACCACCATGTCCACCACCACCACCACCATATCCATCACCAGGTCCACCACCACCACGTCCACCACCACGTCCACCACCACCACCACATCCACCACCACCACGTCCACCACATCCACCATCACCACATCCACCACCACCATGTCCACCACCACCACCATGTCCACCACCATGTCCACCACGTCCACCACCACCATGTCCACCACCAGCACGTCCACTGCCATGTTCACCACTACTACGTCCACCACCACCATGTCCAGCACCACCACCACGTCCACCACCACCACTTCCACCACCATGTCCACCACCACCACCACATCCACCACCACCACCACATCCACCACCACCCTGTCCACCAACACCACCACCACCACGTCCACCATCACCACGTCCACCCCCATGTCCACCACCGCCACCACATCCACCACCACCATGTCCTCCACCACCACCACGTCCTCCACCACCACCACGTCCACCACCATGTCCACCACCACCACCACGTCCACCACCACAATCTCCCCCCACCACCACCACGTCCACTACCACCACATCCACCACCACGTCCACCACCAACCCCACGTCCACCACCACGTCACCAACCACCACCACATCCACCACCACCACATCCACCACCACCACGTCCACCACCACGTCCACCACCACCACCACATCCACCACCACCTCCACGTCCACCACCATGTCCACCACCACCATGTCCACCACCACCACCAAGTCCATGTCCACCACCACCACCACGTCCACCACCACCACCATGTCCACAACCACCACCACCACCACGTCCCCCACCACTATGTCCACCACCACCACGTCCCCCACCACTACGTCCACCACCACCACGTCCACCACCACAACCACATCCACCACCACAACCACATCCACCACGTCCACCACCACCACCCGTGACAGGTAAAGTGTCACTGGAGGGCAGGGGTAATAGGAGTGTCAACCCCGGCTGTACATGGGACATTTAAGGATGCATTGGGTGTGAGAGGACGGGAATAGGGGCTAGAAGTATTACACCAGACCCAAGATACATTTTGAAGAGGCGCAATGTCACAGGGGCTCCTGTAAAAGCACTCACAGCATCTCTACCTCACAGTGGCATACCTGCACGAGCCACTCACTCAAAACAAGCATTGGCATAGCCAATAGGTCTCGCCTTTGGGACCTTATAAGTGTTTAGCCATGCAACACATGATGTTGTTGCACCAAGGATGTTGTGCTGGATGACTAAATACTTATAAGGTCCCAAAGGCGAGACCTATTGGCTATGAAATTGTTTTTTTTTATAGATTGAAGGGCTTCATCTATATGATTTCCAAATAGCCATTTGTCTACCCCTGACGCCTCAACACCGCTGCTCCTGCCATTTGCTGGAATGAAGTCGAAGAGATATCCGTCGCAATCTCTATCATCTCAGTGGAAGCTCTTTCCCCTTAAGATAAGATGGTCCTTGCTTCCTTCTTCTTATCTTCGGGAAGATGTTCTAGGAGCGAAGAAATGTCTGACCACATCTGTCAGTCGTACCTACCCCGAAAGGCCCTAGCATTCGAGGCTCTTATAGAAGTGGCTGCCAGGGCAGCAAACCTCTTCCCTATGTTGTCCAGCCAATGTCTTTCTTTATCCGGAGGTGTAGAACATTGAGATGCCGGATTTTGAGCTCTTTTTTGAGCAGCCTGTATGATTACTGAATCCGGTCTAGGATGACCAATGAGGCATGTGGTTGAATTATCCAGGGCTTTGTACTTTTTATCCAGCTTCGGGATTACTACGGGGATAGAAGCTGGTGTCCGCTAAGCCTGGGCAAAGCACTACGCTACGCTCGCGTAGTTTGTGAAGTTTGCGCTACTTCGCACAATGCGAATTGCACGTAGCACAGTGCAAACACGCGTAGTGTAGCATAGTGCAGTGGTCATTTTTTGCTTGCTTGTGGTCCTCAACGTTAAGTTGGCGACTGCGAGCAAGCAAAATGACATCCCGGCGAGACTTTTTCCTCGTTCGCGATCAGCAACATCAAGTTGCCGATCGCGGGCGTGGAAAATAAACCTCCCAGCGAGCTTCTCAACGTGGGGAGGTCAGGTTTCTCATTGCGAGTGGTCGCGTATGGTCGCGACCGCTTGCGATGAGAAACTACCAGTCCGCGTTGAGAAAGCTGCCACTCCAGCAGAAAACGACCGCTTGCACTGTGCAAGATGCAGTTTGCACTGACTGCACAGTGCGGACAAGCATCCGGCACTGTGCAATCAGTGCGAACAGCATCTTGCACAGTGCATTAAGCAGTTTGCGAAGCTACGCGCAGTGCGTAGTGCACTTCGCGTAGCCAGGCGTAGCGCTACTTTGCAAACTACACCCAGGGTTAGTGTCCGCATCAGTTTTAGACCCTCCCGACATAAGTAATCCACTATGGGAATTGCCCTAATGGATCGCTGAGTGTCTGGCTTAAAGTCATATAAGAAACACTCAGATTGGTTAACTGGCATGGGTAGAGCAAAGTGACTTGAGGCACGTTCTAAAAGGTCATGAAAGCTCCTGATGTCAGCAGGGGGAGAGTCTGCAGGAGGAGGGATAGGAGATGACGGTGTGGGAATTACATAATCATCCCATTTGTCCTGGGTGTCAACATCAGTGTGTATCTCTCCTTCCTCTATCTGTTGTTGGTCCACATTCCGGGATTCATCAGGAATAACAATAAGAGGAGACAAAACCTTTTCCCTCGTGGGTCTAGGAGTCACTTTTCCTCC
The DNA here is from genome assembly GCF_964204655.1 of Triturus cristatus. NCBI lineage: Eukaryota > Metazoa > Chordata > Amphibia > Caudata > Salamandridae > Triturus > Triturus cristatus. The sequence continues at coordinate 1,719,487,773 of NC_140590.1, forward strand.
ACCGGGACCGACTGAGGCAGTGGAGGATGTTGCGGAGCATTTGCCTGAGGAAAGCGTCTATAGTAGTCATTTAGCATGTGACGTAAGTCTGTTACCAATGACACTGGAACGTTAATAGATGGTTCCCTAAAATGGCGAGGATCCTCTTCCTCATAGGGATAACGCTCGTGGAAAGATTCTAGCTGCTAAACGGTAGCCAAGTCAGTGAAGGACTACTCTCCTGCAAGGTATGAGGATGGATTAATGTCCTCTATGTCCTCATCATCATCAGAGGCTGTCATTTGACTTTCAGCTGGGAAGAACTATATGCAGGGTCAACTGTGCTGTCATCCTCAGACTCCTGGAAGTCAAGCAAACATGTAGGTGTTAGCGGAGAAATTTCTGAATAGTCTTGAATTTTAGGAAGTTCCAAATGGATTTTTTCTCCAGTCGACGGGACCGTCGATGGTGTCGACGCTGACACCACGACCGTTGGTGGAAAGGAAGACAACGTCATCGACGGAGAATCCGTAGACGGAAAAATTCTCGTTGATGGAGGAAAGTTCTTCGTTGAAGGTCTCGTTGTCAGAGATGGTCTAGTCAACGGTGACGCTGTTGTCAGAGTTAACAGCAGGCCCGTCGACGCAGCGGCCATCAATGTAGTGACCATCAACGTTGTCACCGTCGCTTTAGCAGCCGTCGGTGGTGAAGGAATTGCCTCAGGTCTAACAGAAACAGCTCTCGTTGACAACGCCGTCAACGGACGAGAAGAAAGATCTCTCGCAGGTGTTGAAGAAGCAGAAACTGGAGCAGATGATGATTTTAGAGTTCCTTCTGTCTGCTTTCTGTGGTGTTTCTCTTCAGATCTTTCCTGCTCCTGTGATTTTGATCTCTTGGAGACCCCTTGGTGAGAAGAGGAGCTACCTTCTTTTCTTTTCCTGGAGGAAGAGTGAGGCTTTTCCTCAGTGTCAGAGCCAGATTCAGAAACTGCCATGTTCTTCTGGAGCCAAAGGAGCAGTCTACCTTCCCTATCCTTGAGGGTTTTGGCCAAGAAGGTGCAGCAGTATTTGCATTCCTTGGGCTTATGGTCAGGGTAGAGGCAATAGAGACATTGCTTGTGGGGATCTTTTGAGAAAAGTCTAGATTTGCCACAAGACTTACAGGTCCTAAACAAGGGCATTATGAAAGTCACAGAAAGAAATACCTTGAGCTGAAAGCTGGAGGTCAAAAGTTGAAAAAGTTAACTGTCACTGAGCAGAACTCGATGTGTGGTAAGAATTCTGAGGTGTGGTGGCTCTGTGGAGAGGGTTACTCTGAGGTCTCTGCTGTGATTGGCCGAACTTTGGATGTTATAAAATGAGGTTGATAGAGTACTCAATCGAATTTTCTCTCCATGGAGGTCTGTGTAATGTTTTCGGTACTACTATTTCTACTGTTACTGTGGGACTTCCACCATGACGACGCTGAAGATTCAAGCATGTGAATCTCTAAGATACAATACTGGAGAAGTCTTGCTTGTAGTATTTTAAGATTGGTCTCCTTGCTAAGTGCAGCACTCAAATAGGACAGCATCTTAAGTCCTTCATAGGACTTTGCGATTGGAGCAGCATAGTGGCTAGATTTGACCGCATCCAAATTGTTGAGGAAGAATGGCTTACATTCAGAGTTCTACCCCGTCAGGTCAAATTCTCAATGTAGGAGTAGTTTTAAGGGAGCTTAGTTTTAGGGCTCAGGGTAGGGGCCAGGATAGGGGCAGTTTTCAGGTCAAGGGGGCAGTTGGGCTAGGGTAGGCGGGAAGTAAGAATTTTAAGTTTAGGGTGTCTCTAGGGTTTAGGGCAGAGGGTGCAGGGGTGTGATCTTTACCACAGATGCCCATTTACCAAACATGTCTTTCCCATGAAATTGCGTGGTAAAGAAGCGGGCGGGGTTTAGACCGCGTAGTTAAGGCATGCATTGTTAAGGCATGCATTGTTAAGGCGTGCGTTTTTCGAATCACACAACCTTCAGTAAGTAATACATTGTATTTTATCCAGTTCTGAAGAGGATTTCCCAGGCTAGGCTTGATGTCCATATGAAAAGTTTGGTAGTAACATTGCCCTTGTAACTCGAATAATGCCCTCTGCTGATGGAGAATGGAGCTTGGAATTTAATTTGAATAAGGCAAATACCACTCCTCCTGACTACCTTGTAATATGCCTTAATTGTAAATTAATCTTGCCATTGTCGGAGAACCATACACCTAGATAGTGTGTTAATTGCCCACAAACTCCTGTGTCCTACTTCTCAATGACATCTTCCTGTCAGGCTCCTTTTCTTTATGTTTTCTCTCTTTTGTAGTGTGGTTTCAACCACATACCACTTGCCAAAGTCTGTGTTTTGCATCTAAAGTTTCAGATGCTCCTACTGACATAAAAATATCTTCTCTATAGTGCTTTGCAGGTTTTCAGACTTGGGTTCACACTATTTTAATACCTCATCCGAACAAGCTACAAGTTTGAGATCACACACACATCGACACATATGCGCATTAGCCCTCAAAGCTATCTCACTGCCATTGCACTGGAAGTGATGGTTGGGAAATATCTGTTTCACCCTCCCACCTTCCTCGAATCTAACTGACTAAGCTACTCCCCTGACTATTGGCCGGTTTCCTGCTAGGCTCTCTGTACCATCAAGCATTCAGCATCATGCCAGACGGGAGGCACTTCAAAAGTTTCGGAAAACAAAAAAAAAAGCCTCTCTCTGCCTGCCAGGACCACTTTTTCATTCCCTTGCCCAGGACCTCCAAGAACTGCATGGCGATCCCGGGCAAGAAATTCAGTGATGGTTGCCCCACCTTAAGTAAAATGCCTCTGAGACCCAGAGGACAGACACCAGGGAAAGGCTGAGGCTTCACAAGCATAAACATTTTTTTTGCACATGCCCCATATCCACTAACAAGTAAATTGCTCATTTGCTCTTTGGTAATGAACCTGGCACATACCTCCCACAGCATGCCTCGACACAAGACCTATTTTTTAGGATTGACTTCATTAATGAATTAATATGTCAAATTGTTTTAAGATGTGTAGGAGGCTGGCATAGTATATGGTGCACACTTATTTGAGTGAAGAAAATTACACTAATCCAGACAACACATATGCGATTTTAGTGGTCTTAGACAACCATAGAAAGCTCTCTAAGTGGTAGCTGTGGAGAGCAGCCTTCAGGCTTAGTCCAGGAGTGTTAAGCAGCTTGATTTACCAGAACTAATCATATAATGTTGGTTAAACAAAAAAGAACCACACAATGTAGTTATAAAAATAAGTATATTTATTATACAAAGTCACTAACACATTGGTATATCTCCTACCCAGAGATAGCAACACAATACACACAACATTTGAACTGTAAATAGGTAAGAACGCGCAAATTCACAGTGGTCTCCAGGGTGAGACCAAACCATATACTAAAGAAGTAGAATGCGAATAGGGCACTTGGACCAGAAGACTCAGAAGAGCTAGGGACACAAGGAAGCACCCGAGGTAAGTACATAGGAAACCCATGGAGACTGTGTGTAGAGTGAAAACACAGTTGCATACTGAAGCAAGTCAATGGGACAGTCGCGGTTACAGTTTATAAGAAGTACCCTTCCCAGGGGACCCTGAGGAAACCTCATGGAAGACAGAAGGTTGGAGAGTCACCCCACCCGTGGATACCCAAGGAACCAAGATACCTACACCAGGGAAGCCGGGTGCATAGGTGCAAAGTGATGTCAGAAACAACCATAGACCACAATGGGGACTTCAGAAAAGATGCTGCTGGCAAAGAAGCTGAAAGAGTCCGGTGGAATCCAAGGATGGATTCTTGAAGAGGAGAACCTGCAAGCAGAGGAGACAGAGTCTATGCCACTCCGAAGTGACCAGTCCAATGACCAATGACCACCGATAACAGATGATGCCAGAGTGATGACGGTGACCTTGTCGCTGCAGCTGTGTGGACTGGGCGATGCTGGGGAAGACCGGGAGCCTTTTATGAACTGTTCCACGTCAGATGTCAAGAACCAGGGGGCCGGTGTCCGACGGGAGCACCAACAAGCCTTGGCAGCAGCACCAGACATGGTAAACGAAAAAGGTGCAGCTTTGGGACCAGCTAGATGCAAGGGACTCACCAAGTGCAGGAGAGTCAAAGTAGGCCGCAAGAAAGCAGGGAGCACACTGAAGCCAAAAAAGACCCTCAAGAGGACCCACAGGCCGAAGGCACAGGAGTCACAAGAGAACCTCGAGCAACTCACCAAAGATGCAGGCCCATAGTGCATAGGATGCGGTGAGGGCGAAGATCTTGGCAGGAAGAGATGCTGGAGGCTGGAGCTTCTTGTAGCCCAAAGATCTCTGGAAAACAGAGCCAACAAGCCTTGGCAATGGCAAGTCGACGCAGTTCACAAAGGTTCTGTTCCAGCAGGTCCGATGAGGGATGTTGGCCTTAAACTTGCTGATGCTGAAAAGACAGGTCAGGTCTCGAGGGAGTTGCAGAACTAGCACCTGTGTTGCTGAGCCTTTCAGAGTCTGTGGGACCTCAGGAGAAGCAGACCGTTCAGCTTTGTTGTGGTGCCTGCAGATGCAGGGGAGTGACTCCTTCACTCCAAGGGAGATTCCTTTGGTGTCTTTGATGCCCACAGGCCTGGAGAGAAACCTGGAGGAAGCACAAACACAGACGATGAAGAAGACTTGCAGAACAGCGAGACCAGGAGCAGCAGGAGTCTTCCTTAGTGCAGCCTCAGTTCCAGGTGAAGTCCAGCGAAGTCAAAGGTGCTCAGAAGGTTGAAGTTGAAGTGGTTTCGAGTTTGAATCTTGTCCCATGATGAATCTGAAGAGCCACCCATAGGTAAGCCCATAAGTACACTAAGGAATGAGTTGAGACAATTCAAGGATCCCTCCCAGATGAGGGGGTGGATGGAGGAGAGAATACTCCCATGTCCTGTGTCCAGTTTCAAGCCAGAGCAGGAGCCAAGGGCTCCCTGAACTGGCTCAAACTGGAGTAATCAAGGAGGGCACCAAATATGCCCTTCAAAACAGTCTGGTGGCTCTAGTAAGCGCCCCCACGACAGCCCAATACACTAAGTCCTGTCTGGGAGTTGGTCACACCTCCCTGTGACAGGAAACCTATTGTTCTGCCTTCCTCTGCTCAAGCTCAGCTCAGCAGCAGGAGGGCAGAAATGTGTCTGTGGGCGGCAGCAGCAGTAGCTTGCTGTTAGACCCTTATAGGCTGGTATGGGGAATACAAGGGGCACCCTAGGGTAGCCCCCCAGTACATGAGATCCTACATCCAACACTGGAATCGGTGTTGGGGTAGGATTACAACATGTTTGATACCAAACATGACTGGTTTCGATGCAGTCAATATATAGTAAGACATCTCGTAATTGACTTGATGTCCACTATATGTATTAAATGGCTGTCGCACTTACAAAGCCTGGAGAATCGACTCCGGAGTTTTTAGGGGTGCCCTGCTCAAGCAGGGGCACCTTCACACTTGTAACCAAGCACTGTGCCCTCAGGACCGAAGAGCCTGCCATAGGGTTGACTTATAGGTTTTAAGTATAGTGACCTCAGATATAAGGAAACTTATATCTGTGGTGAGAAGTGCAAGCACCACCTCACACAGGCTGCAATGGCAGGCCTGTGGTCACAGTTTAAGCAGTATCTCATGGGTGGCATAATACATGCTGCAGCCCATGGGAGACCCCTGGTGTACCTATGCCCTGGGTACCTTAGTACCATATACTAGGGACTTACAAAGGCACATCAGTAGCCAATTGTGGAGGTACCAAAGTACACAGTGACTGGGTTCCCGGTTAGCAGGATCCCAGTCAGACTATTCAGAAAACAGCATAACAGCAGCAAAACATGGGGGTAACCATGAAAGCAGATTCTACTTTCCTACAAGATGTATGACTATGACCTGGGTCCGAATCAATTTGCAAGGGTGTCTTTAGGTACACTATCATTTAGGGGCCAATTCCGATCCTGTATTTTTTTTTCCCGTTCGACTCGTATCTGTAATTTTTCCCGTACGAATCATACAAGTCCCGTCCCACCCGTGAAGTACGATTCGTACGGGAAAAATACATACGGATCGGCCCCATCCCTACGAATTCGATCGGGAAAAGTTGTACGAGGCGGTCCCGGACACTTTTCCGTACGAAGCCTATAAATACAGTCCGAGCGTACAAGTACGATCCGGACCGGCTTTCCGATTTAGGATTTGTACGGAAAATGGCCCGTACACGGGGAATGACTTTACCCGCTACAAAGCAAACTTTGTACGACTCGCATCCCAGGAAAAGTAGTTCCCAGGTTGCAAGTCGTACAGGCCCCCCATGCACATGTACGCACCTCAATACAACATCGCGTATATACGCACCTCACAACAACATCGCGTATGTACACACCTTACAACATCATCGCGTATGTACGGTGCGTACCCCAACATCGCGTATGTACGCACCTCACAACATCATCGCGTATGTACGGTGCGTACCCCAACATTGCGTCTGTATGCACCGCACAACAACATCATCGCGTATGTACACACCTTACAACAACATCGCGTATGTGCGCACCTCACAAAAACATCATCGCGTATGTATGGTGCGTACACCAACATCGCGTATGTACACACCTCACAACAACATCATCGCGTATGTACGGTGCGTACACCAACATCGCGTATGTACGCACCTCACAGCAACATCATCGAGTATGTACGGTGTGTACCCCAACATCGCGTATGTACGCACCCCACAAAAACATCATCGCGTATGTACGGTGCGTACCCCAACATCGCGTATGTACGCACCTCACAACAACATCATCGCGTATGTACGGTGCGTACACCAACATCGCGTATGTACGCACCTCACAACAACATTATCGAGTATGTACGGTGCGTACCCCAACATCTCGTATGTACGCACCCCACAACAACATCATCACGTATGTACAGTGCGTACCCCAACATCGCGTATGTACGCACCTCACAACAACATCATCGCGTATGTACGGTGCGTACCCCAACATCGTGTATGTACGCACCTCACAACAACATCATCGCGTATGTACGGTGCGTACCCCAACATTGCGTATGTATGCACCCCACAACAACATCATCGCGTATGTACAGTGCGTACCCCAACATCGCGTATGTACGCACCTCACAACAACATCATCGCGTATGTACGCACCGTACATAAGCAATGTAAAACAGCACAAGGAGGGTCTATTCGACTCGCACAACACCACAAAACACGTCTACAGTGCACAAAACATGGAAATGACTGACTTGGCCACATCCAAACAGAGGGGAAAACTCACAACCACCCCTTATAACACACCCACCAAAAATTCAAACTGAGGCCCACCCACAAATGGACCAATAAAAAGGGCCCACACAAACAAACCATGAGCCTTTGCAACAGACGCTCTGCAGCTAGAGAGCACACACCAACAACTGCACCCATCCACCTTAACATATACATCTTCACACAACCTCCTTCACACATACCCCCTCTTCACATTCCGACCCACACCTTCACATTCAGACCCACACACCCACAACCATCCACACCCTCACCCCACACCATGTCCACAGACAAGAATCCAAAGTTCACAAGGGAGGAGCTGGAGATCCTTGTCAATGAGTCGAGCCACAGCTGTTTGGAACATTGGTCAGACAGACCAGCATAGCCGAAAAATCACGCCTGTGGCAGAGGATCGTCGATAGGGTGAATGCTGTTGCACCCATCAGAAGGACCAGGACTGAATGCCATGCCAGGTGGTACGATCTGCGGAGGGCGGTCAAGCGAAAAATGAATGACAACTACGCCCAGAGCAACATCACTGGAGGGGGTGGGCCCCGCAAACCAGTACATTTCCATCCCTGGGAGGAGAAGGTGATGGCCCTGCTTCCGCCGTTGGGAGTACATGGACTTCAAGGACTTCCAGAGCCCGGTGAGTACACAAACAACTTACGTGACACGGGGGTTATGGCATCCACACCCCAACTACACAAAATGCACGCAACTACCCCCAAGCCCTCTCCGGCCAGAACCACAATCAAAAACAACGCTAATGCCACTAACATGTGTATGCCCCATTGACAAAGCAAGGCCATGCTATGTCCCATGCTGCACGAAGCACCAACCCAAGAATGGATGTCCGGTATGCTGGGAGGGTGGGTGTCACAAAACGCATTGTTGAACTCCAAATCAGACACAATTGCCCTCATCCCCTATGGCCCAGGTACATACCCATGCACCATGTGCAATGCACAGGGATTGGGAAAGTACTGACAAGATAGCTGACACTGGGCCCGGGTGTAGGCAGCACAAGTCCCTCCTGTGACCAGTGCAAACACAAACACCAAGACAACAAGGTCAGATATCTAGGACAGGAACTCCCACTCACTGTCATGGCAGCATGCTCCATGGGGGGACAGCTACCTCACCTGGGAGCCCCAGTGCAAAATCACACTACACCCACCAGCAGGCCCTGTCACACACACCCCTTACACAAGCAGACACCCCCGGGACAGGCAATGGATTTACCCACTGTCACAATGGACATGTAACACAACAACACCAATACATAGCCGAAGAAGCATCCAAGCAAAACATCTACATGTCAAAGACTCCAGAGAACATATCAATCTGTCCCCCGCAACATACCCATCCACAAGTGAACATTGAGGAGAATGCTAGGCACATACAACTGAGCCAGTCTGACCAGGAGGGACAAGGTGCGCCAGGCACCCAGGAGGAGGCAGACAACACCGCCACTGCCATCTCTCAGGGGTTCCGTAGACCCGATGTGCCCACAACGGCAGGCCAGGCTCGTGTGGGCAGGGGTGGTGGGAGTGGAGGCAGGCGGAGGCGGGAACCTGACCAGCCAGCTGAAGGGACCGGTATGTCACACATAGACAACATCACAGACGCATACCGGCATGACACCAGGGAGTTCAGCCAGGTAGTGGTGACCATCATAGAGATGAAGAACCAGCAGGCCGAGCAACACACCAGTCAACAGGAACACCAAGGACGGATGGAGGCAAGACTGGTTGAGCTCCTGGCGGTGCAAAGGGACATAAGCCATTCACTCCGTCGGATCGCCAACAACATGGGCAACCCTCCCTGTGCCACCAGGCGAAGACCACCACCAACCACCAGCCGGAGGGAAGAGGAGGAGGATTCGTCCGACGGAGCGTCCCAAGCATCGTCACGGCCTGCATCTGAGGGTTCCCGGAGGAAGGTGGGTCGTCCACGGAAAAGACTGTGAGAGGCAGCGGACCATCCACATCTCCCAGGTCACCTGGCCTGGCACCTGGCCTCCATGTGCGACAGCATCACCTCATTGACTGACATCATCTGCCACATGGAGTTGCTGGTCACAGGCTGACCAATGATGCCAAACACTGTGGCCTGGACTCTGATGACTTCAAATGCCAAGGATCCCATCTCCCCCTGTGAACTTTGGATTCTATGGTCTCTGTATTGCACCTTTTTCTGTGCACAAATCACGCCCCAGACCTATAATAAATACATTTATAATTGTAATTTTATGTTGCAGTCATTTAACATGAGTCCACAACATACGTGTGGGGATATGTCAAAGTATGCATGAGTGTGGAACTAACTTCAGCCATCCATACACTTGGATCTGAGTCCGGTTGAGGACACACATGGGTCACAATGTATCACCAAAGACACGGAGCCCAATACTCACCCGTGATGGCCTCAAGCTGCTGAGGGGGGGCTTGCAATACTGCTCAGACAGACCAATTTGGCAGAGTATCATGAAGGTGTAGAGGTCATGGGTCATGTTTCGGTGCCTGGGGAGGGAGTCCCAGGTCTGTTTGGCGAGGTGGGAGAACTATCTCCTGCATGCAGTTTTCCTGTGGATGTGATGAATGGTGGCTAGGGCAAGGTGGGCTGCACGGAGTTGGGCCAACGGGGTGTTAGATGACAGACGTCAGACGTCAGACGTCCAAGGTCGGTTTTGGGTCTGGGGTTGTGGACTGCATCCTAAGTGTGGTTGAGGAGTCTGAAGGTGATCCTGCAGCAGACAGTGAGCCATTGTAGCTATCTCAGGTGGACGGTGATGTGGCTGGGGATGTTGAAGATGAGGTGTGCGGATGCACCCTGGATGTGGACAACTTCTCTTGCAGTTTTGCTGTTGTTCCTCCATAGAGGGCGGTGCTGTAGTTGAGCCGGCTGGTGTCGTGGACCTGGGAATGGTCTGTCTTGCCTTGGAGTGGATCATTTGCACCATGCGGAGGGTGTTGCAGCATGAGGTACAGATGGTGTTGAGTTGCATGGTAATTGTGAGCGATGAGTCCATGATGAACACCAGCTTGCGTGCGTGGCCACTGTGTGCTGGTGTGGTGCCCAGGCCGTTGGGACACAAGGAGTTGACCCAGCCGTGAGGGGAGAATCCTCAGATGATGCCCACAACGGGACGTCCAAGTCCAGCCTCAGGTGGCTGATGTTCAGCCAGTCGTCAACGGATCTCATGCCTTCTTGAAGGATGGATCTGGCAATGGCTGGGTCTTTGGTGAGGTTGAGGAGCAGCTGGGTGTCAATGGCATATGAGATGATGATGAGGTTGTGTGCGCATGTGATGGTGGAGAGGGGGGTCATGGAGACATTGAAGTTTGTCACGCTGAGAGATTAGCCCTGGGGCATGGGCCACATGACCCCAGTGTACTACATGCTGCAGGGTGGAGGCCGACTCCCTGGGCCTTGCTGGTGAGCTAATTGTTGATTTAATCCTGGGCCCTCCTCTGGATACCAGTGCTGGAGATGTGTGAGCTGACAGTGTGGTAGCACATGGTGTAGAATGCCGTTGAGAGGTCAAGGGGGGTGGTCTCACCATTGTTGAGCAGGGCAACGTTGTTGTTGGTGGTGGCAATGATGGCGGTTGCTGTGGTGTGATTACTGTGGAAGATGTTCTGGTGCCGGTTGCCTGGAGCTGTTTGCGCGGAGGAAGTTTGTCAGTTGCTCGTTGAGTGTCTTCCTGATGACATTTGCTGGGTAGGGAAGCAGGGTGATGTTCCAGGAGATCCTGCGGTACTGCCGTCCGTTGTTGAAGAAGGGCCTGGGTCTCTGTAAGCCTCCAGCTCCCATGGAATATGGCAAACTCAAAGGAGACATTCAGGACGCACTGGACGTGGGCTTCAAGGATGGGGAATGATGTGGTTGAGATGTTGTGTGGGAAGGGGCCTGATGGAGAGCCAGAGTGGATGGTGCACATGAGCCAGGTGGTGTATTTGCTGTTGACGGGAGTCCAGAACCTGAGGGGGGTTTGTCCCGTGGAGAATAGTGCTGTCTGCCTCTGTGTACCAAGGCTGTTGTGTATGGCCATGAGCTTGCAGTGGTAGAAAGTAGCAAGGGATTTGATCTGCATTGCAAGGGTGGGGTGTCTTTTGGATGGAGAGCTGCTGTCAGTCCACTCACAAAGCTGATGAGCTCCTTTATGTCGTGTGTTGTGGTGCCTCGGCCCTATCTGAAGGATCTCCACTTGTCCTTGCTGATGATATGGTGATGGCTGTGTGTGGCGTTTGCCAGGGCTGTAAGGTAACTGATGGTTCTTTGTGTTGCAAGGTTAGCACAAGAGTCCGGCTAGATCTGTATGAGTCCAGTAGGTCTGCATGGTCCCAGGTGCCTTAACTGTTGTTGTGCTTCACAGGAAAGTCCGTCAATGGGTCAAGATTGTTGGATCAGTTGCAGATCCAGTGTGTGAGGTTGCAGGGTGTGGCGGGGGTGTTGGTTCGAGTGTCCCACACAGCTTGTCTGTGGCGACTTACATCAAGCATCTTTGGGTGATCGGTAGTGGGGTGTGGGGCAGTGTGTTGCTTGTCGGAGACATGGATGCAAATGTTGATGGACCAATGATGGATGGTGGTGTGGTTCTCCTACAGCAAGAAGTTACTGGCCCCCACCCACATGTAGCCTGTGGAGGTGAGGGCATGCGTGCAGATGTACGTGTTGATGGCTTTGGGGATTTGTGGATGTAGGCCTGAAGATCTGTAGATGAAAGTTACTCTGAGGGTTACCAGGGGGTTGGTACAAAACCGGATTTGTGACTCTGAGGGTGTACTTGTGAATAAATTGCAAGTCATCCGCCGGGATTGTTGGTGCCGTCCCTGCGGGTGATCTTGTATCCGTCAGAGATGGCAATGAAGAAGTTGTGTGCTGAGGATGCTTTTATCCAGGTTACTGTCATGAAGATGATGTGTGGGGCTGTTGTGTTGAGGAGGTAACAGAGTCCAATGGCGTGCTGGTGGACGGAACGGGCATGGAGTAGGAGGCACATGACCTGCTTGTTCTGACAGGGTCTGGTAGGCGGGCCAGCGCTGTGTAGGCAGTTGGAGTTGCACACTCATCGTGCAAAGGTGTCGTGTGTGCGCTTAGGGGTTGCCTGATAGCAGGTGGTTGCTTGTCTGGTGGACATTGCTTGGAGGGATGGCTGCAGCATGAGCCTGTTGTGTGACCTGGGTCATGCAAGGACCAGAGGGTCGTGCACTGTGCACGTTGCAGGCGCCGACGGTCCTGCCTTTGGCACGGCGTTGGCGCAACAGTGGCACAGACAAGCTGCTGGCTGCATTAAGAATGGGTGGAGGGGTGTAGGGAGGAGCATTTTGGAGGCATGTGGGTTGCAGAATCAGGGCACTCGGTGGTGCGGTGCCGCAGGTGAGGCACCAGCAGGCGGAAGGGGTGAGAAACTAGGCAAAAAGTAGCACATAAAGACAAGGAGGTCAGAAAGGCACAGTGCAACAGGTGTATGTAAAGGAAGGAGTGTCAGGTTACTCATGGGTCACTCCGAGAAAATGGAGACACACCGTCAGCAGGCGTTGACGTCCCGTTGTGGGGAGCAACCTGCACAAATACATACACAACCAGGTACTTCATGCACAATAGAGATTATTAGCCATGAAGAAATGCATGCATGTTGCCGAAGTACACTACACTCATATGCTCAATCTTTGACAATTATGCCATAGATGACGCATGCAAACTGGCAAGAGATCTGCAGTGACAGAGATGAGGCACTTTGGATTGTGCTGAGCACCTTTATTGCACAAACTCACACAAAGGGAAATGCATCTGTTAGACCTGGCACCTTGGCATGAGTCTCCCTTCCACTTTTTATCGCTGTGCCTCATGTGTTTTGCTGGTGTTAGCTGCTTAGAGCACTGTGCCACTGCCAACCACTGCCACAGTGCAAGTGCTCCCTATATAAAATGTATATGTTGGTTGGATTCCATGATTGGCTTATTTGGTTTACTGTCAGACCCCAGTAAAGTGCACCAGGAGTGCCCAAGGCTTGTAAATACAAATGCTGCTGGTGGGCTTGCAGCACTGGTTGTGCCACCCACAGAAGCGGCCTAGTAAAATATATCTAAGGTCTGCCATTGCAGAACCTGCATGCAGTCTGGTACTGTCATGCTGACTGGGCAAGTGCACCCACTTGCCAGTCCCTAAACCTTCCCTTAACTTCATATTAGTCACCCCTATGGTAGGCCCCAGGACAGGGTGCATTGTAAGCATAAGGTAGGACAAGCCCTGATGTGTGTGACATGTCCTAATAGTGAATTACAGCCAATTTCGTTTTTCACTATTGTAAGGCTACCTGTCCTCAATAGGCCAGAATGGGCTGTTAGAATTGTTACATTCTATGATCCTAACAGACCCAGGGAGCATGGTAGAAATTCGAGTTTAGTATGCCTGAACTCAGAATAATAAAATACATATTTTAGTAAAGTTTATTTTAATATTCTGTGTATGCAAATTCCACTTTTAGAAAGCTGGTATTTGCTTGCCTAACCATTTCAGCCCGCCTCTGTTAGGATGTGTATCTGCTGTCTGGTTTCTGTGAGTGACAGGGCTGGGGAATTCCAGGAGATAGGCTGGGGCAGCCTGGTGGTGAATAGAGAGATTGATATCCAGATGGGTGGGAGGAGTGCACCTGGACTCTGAATAGGGCTGTGCTCTCCCACCACAATGCTGGCTCCACCTCCTGTGGAGCGGCTGATGTCTCTGCCCTGCACTCTGAATGGAAAGTCAGAGACATATCAACAAAGTGCTCAGGAACTGGTTTGGACTGGGCAAAGGCCCCTCTACCCCAGAGCAGAGGAACAACGGAATTAGGGGTATAAGTATTGGGACCCGGCTCCCAAGAAATTAGATCCTGCTTGACAAGAAGAACCTCTGCCTGAGGAGAAGGAACGGGGAAAGCTGTAAGGAGGAGTACTGTCCCTGTCCTGGGGGATTGGCCTACAGTGGTTGCCTTGCTGCTGAAGGAGAGGAGAAAGACTACAAATGACTTTATTTCAAAGAAACCAAAGATCTCCACTTTTTCACGCACAGCCGGCTTAGCGAGAACATTTCCGTCGCACCGCTCGTTAATGTGCAGAATTTTATCGCTGAGGACATCGTCGCAGAGCCTGCTGCCGCTGAGCCCGATCAGCGCTGGGAAAATCGTCGCCCCGCTCGTTAGCGGACCGAATTTAATCGCTACCAGCCCAAGATCCCCGCTCCGCCTGTTAGCGGGCAGAATTCTATCGCTGCGAACATCGTCGCAGAGCCTGCTGCCGCTGAGCCCGATCAGCGCTGGGAAAATCATCGCACCGCTCGTTAGCGGACCAAATTTGATCGCTACCAGCCCAAGATCCGCGCTCCGCCTGTTAGCGGGAAGACTTCTATCGCTGCGAACTTCGTCGCAGACCCTGCCGCTGCTGTGTGGAATCGTCACAGAACAAGCCAAGATCATTGTACCGCTCGTTAGCGTGAGTAGTTTTATCGCTGCGAAAATCGTCACCGACCCAACCAAGATAACCGCTGGTGAAATTGTCGCCCCGCTCGTTAGCGGGCCGAATTTCGTCGCATTGTGCCTTAGCGAGTAAATTTCTACAGGATAAGCTACACCTTGATTTTCAACGCTGGAGTGCCGCTAGGAACTTTTTATCGCATCATAAGGTACTGTGGGTTAAAACGGACGCTAAGGTGAATGTTTTTGTCGCTAACCTAAGAACTCTTTCTGAAAGCATATTCTTGAACTGTGTATGTCATTTTTGTCGTTATTTGGTCTTGTGGTAAGTCTTTATATAAAAGATCACTATTTTTGATATAAATCTAGTGTGGTGTCCATTTGTGGTGTTGTCACTGAGTTACTGTATATGGTCATAAATGCTTAACCTATAACGCTCTGAGATAAGCCTTGTCTGCTCGCGCCAAGCTACCTAGAGGGTGAGCACGGGTTATTTTAGGAGTGCAACCCCTTACCCTGACTAGAGGAGAGGGTCCCTGCTTGTGACAAGTACCTACCTGTGCCAACCAGAGATCCCCAATTCTAACAGCATCCATACGAACAGTCTCACAGGTCAGTGGACAGAACATGTGGGACATACGCTGGACCCCCCCTTCACAACACGGATGTTGTAAATCCCAATGAACTGGCACACAAGTTAAGGGGATGAGCCGAACAACGGAGAGGCTGCAATTCACCCTTGAGCCTGTTGTTGTGATGTCCCACACTATGTCCACCAGTAGGATCTGCAATGTTTCAGAGGCAAGGTTTACGCCCATTGATGCCTACATCAGACTCCACACTCTACTACAGATGACTGTCAAGAAGGGTGAATATCATGTCATGGGAGTGATGCTACATGTTATATGCTCCATGGTGAGAAGACATGTATGCATGGTACCACAACATGCACAGAAGCAGTCCCTACACATTCCAAACCCGTACCACCACCAAAAAGCCTTGCTGCAATCCTTACCCAAACTGACATTTCCACATGTCCGTGCATGGAACGCTGATTCAGCACACGTTGCAATCCTCATGAGGAATAGCAGGAGGACAAAGATGACACGAGCAGACAACAGGCGCCAAAACCTGGGAATGACAGACACACAAGAAGTCACCTAAAACAAATCTCGCCGCACACATGGTCAGTTACGAAACATGAACAATGTTGGACACATGCAAATTGCAAAGAAAGTCTCTCCGCAAAACTGTGAGGCATGACATCATCACTCGAGTGACACATCAGTACACACAACAAAGTCACATTGCATTCAGTCAGCTGGACACACACATTGCAACACATGCCACTCAATGCTACAAGCTTGCACACTCATACCCAGTGACTCACCATTATGAGAAGAAGTTGCGTATGAGCTGACTCCGGATATCATCCTCTTCCTCCTCATCACTTGCCTCGTGACCAAGCCCTGGATCCTCCATGGGTGGATGTTCCTGCTCATCAGGATCAAGGATGAGTGGCACTGCCTTCTCAACGGCCATGTTGTGCAGCATGCAGCACACAATGAAGATTTTGCACACCTTCTCTGGTGCATATGGGAGGGACCCGCCTGTCTTGTCAAGGCACCGGAATCGGCTCTTCAGGAGTCCAAACGTCCTCTCAATCACTCGCCTGGTCTGCCCGTGTGCATTGTTGTACCGGCGATCTGCAGCTGTTCTTGGGTTGCGGAGAGGTGTCATTAGCCATTGCATGTTGGGATATCCAGAGTCCCCTACATGGAAACATCATGTAAATAAGTGGGTCAGGATATGCCGTAAGAGCCAAAGCTACCACAACACACAGGACAAACAGAGTATACCCACCAACAAGACATGCTCGTTCGTTGTGCAGCCGCAGCTTCATTTGTGGCACCCTGCTACACCTCATGATGTAGGCATCGTGTGCTGATCCTGGAAAACGTGCACAGACATGGGAAATCAGCATGTTAGCAAGACACACCACAAGGGCATTTATTGAGTGGTAATGTTTTCTATTGCGATAGGCTTGCTCCTGTGCCTGTGGTGGTACCAAAGCCACATGTGTCCCATCAATGGATCCAATTACATGGGGCATCCCTCCCAGGGCATAGAAATCACCCTTGACATCTGTCAACTCCTCAGGAGTAGGAAATTTGATGAATTCATCAAGGTGCTCCAACATGGCTGCCAAAACATCACGCAGGACACGGCTGAACATTGTCTGTGACATCCCACCAACATCAGCTACGGTCAATCGAAACGTACCTGTGGCAAAAAAATGTAGGGCTGCCATCACCTTCATCTTGGGGGTCAGCGCAGTAGGATACCTGTGTCGCGGTTGGAGGTGTGGTGCCAGCTTGTCGGTCAAGTCCTCAATCAACTGTTGAGTGAATCTGTAACGTCGGATACAGGCACATTCCCTCATGGCAGCCAAGTCTGGCATTGGTCTTGGGACAGGCGATGCCCTGCAAGACATTGTTTGGAAGAATGAAGATTGAGAGTCTGCCAACATCAATGTCAATGAACATAGCACATGCTAAACTGCTACTACACATCAGGTAACTATAGAGTCTGGTGTGTGCAATACATCCAGGACACATATGCCAGCTTGCTGGCACTCCTACGAAAAGCCAGATACACCTGTTGATTGTCAAATCTACATGACATGCCCTGAAATGAGCTGGGGGCAAGTCTGAGTGAACAGCCAGAGATATCACCGGAGTGACACACATCCACATAGCTGCATTGGAAGGATGTCATCTCATCCAGACAGTTGACTGCAAGGCACACGCACAGGTCACATGGAATGTCAAATGTACATATGACACACATTGCGATGAAGGGGTACACGTGACAACAATTAAACACAGCCATTGAGACGACGCAGACATGTATGCCTGGGAAAATATGATGTCCAATGCACAGCAGTGGGAATCCACATGTGGCATGGTGTGTGCAGATGTGTGCCATGCCCATCTCCACACAGACCCATGTTGGATGCACCAACAGCAGATGCAGTTGACGGAACACTGACAGCAAGCTCATGGGAACACATGACACACACCTGACATAGTCACATAGGGGCACGCTGATCGTGACATGTCAGTTGATAGAGTGTCCCTGTCCCTGGCATCAGGAGACAGGTGCTGGTGGTGATGACTGTGCCATCCCACTGCTGCTGTGCATGACACAGTTGGACTACAGACGCACATGTGGCAAGTGACAAGCTGATGTGTGCCACATGGTGCCCCATCACACATGACGTGTGTACACAGGTCATCACACATCAATTGTGCAACTGGATGAGATGACCTGTGCAATATCACTGGCTGACACACCTAGGGCCTGCACATGAAAGTATGCAATGACAAGTACTTGATGGACATCCTTGTGCGACTCGTAGCCCTCCATTCCTGGCATGTGTACGCCTGTATTACCATTGTAAGCGTGTGAAATGTACCCTACACCCGCAATCATTGCGTGTGTACGCTTCGTTTCATGATTGTACTTGTGCGTAGGGGTACGTGTGAAATTCACCGTTCGACTAGTGCCGTAGGGGTACGTGTGAAACACACCGTTCAACTAGTGCCGTAGGGGTACGTGTGAAATGCACTGCTCAACTAGTGCCGTAGGGGTACATGTGAAACGCACCGTACACACGCAATGATCGCGTGTGTATGCTTCGTTTCACTATTGTAGTTGTGCCGTAGGGGTACGTTTGAAACGCACCGTACACCCGCAATGATCGCGTGTGTACGCTTCGTTTCACTATTGTACTTGTGCCGTAGGGGTACATGTGAAACGCACCGTACACCCGAAATGATCGCGTGTGTACGCTTCGTTTCACTATTGTACTTGTGCCGTAGGGGTACGTGTGAAACTCACCGTACCTGTGTATGGATTTCAAAATTACATAGGGGACACATAAGGGACAAGTATTAGGCCCTAAATGCATGCTGGTTGTCGTGGATACTGAGTTTTCAGTTGAAATGTGTCCATCAGGTGTCCTGGAACAGTCAGTTGGCCACAAAATACAATGTTGCAAAGTGGTTGTTGACTTGACATGATGCTCAAAATTTGAACGATGCGAATGCGTGTCATAGGTGTATGTTTAAAGGGATTGGAATAAACGTACGATGCAAATGTGTCTGACCAATCACTATGTACTCCTCAAAATGAATGCCCCTCAGCAAGACAGATATAAGGCAGCCAGAACCCATGAGAGGACACTTGCCTGCACAACCTTCGAGTCGACCACACTGCTGCTGTCTCTGCTTCCTCTGGACCATGTCACGTACTGTGGACAGAGCCAAGCCATTCACCCTGGAAGAGAATGAGGCGTTGCTGGTCGTCCTCCTCCCACAGTACACCAAGCTGTATGGGAGACCAGGGGAGCAGGTGAGTGCTGACTCCACTACCTTTGCCTATGCACCTGTTGTGTGACTGTCAATATTGTGTCCAGGTGTGACAGACATGCAATGTTGTTTTGAGTGTGTCCCAGGGGGGGACATGCTGATGTCTCTCATGCAGAGCATGATGTAGTTCCTGTGTGCACTCCTCACTTGCATTGTGCTTACTGTGACTTTCACTGCATAGTGCATGACACATTCAGCCTGGCAAATCCTTGGTGGCTTTTTTTCCTATTGTCCTGAGGTGATTCAGTGGTCCCCCCGGTGTGACAGGTGACTGTAACCACAGATGTGTATGAGTTGAGTGGACCTGTGGTGAGTGTCCAAATGATGTGTACGACCTCATGGACATTGATGTGTGTGAATGTTCCTTGTCATGTGGGTGAGTGTCTATGTGAAGTGTTGCACCACAGCTGCATGGAGGAGGCTACAGATCTACCCATCTGATGTGACAAGTAAGCCGTGCTGTGTGTCTGACTTGCAGAGCTACCACGACACCTGTGACACCCCACTGGCAAGTGGCACATGTGCAGAGTGAGGGTTGTATCCGCTGTTGTCAATGACAGGCGAGAGATCTGTGCCTGGGTGTGTCTGTCTAGTCTGCTGAGGGTGCGTCAGTGGAGTGGGACATGTGACTGCTTGACACATGCTGGCCATCAGCCTGCTGTTGCATGTGCTGCATACTGTGTGCCATGATGAGGGAGTGTGTCGCACCCCTCATGCCACCTGTTGACTTTCAATGCCATGTAGTGCATTGGGGCTTGCACACAGGCCAATTTCTTATTGTGAATGATGCAATTCCTGTCAGCATCCTTTGCCCTGTTTAACATTTAAAAGATGTTCAAATGTGGGTCTCTGGGGCATGGAGCAGGTGTATTGATGTTGTGTCACTTTGTCATCCTGACAGGTAACTGCCTACGAGAAGGGGGAGATCTGGCGGGACATCGTCAGGGCTGTGAGAACTGCGAGGGAGCGTAGTCGGAGCCTGCCACAGGTCCGCAAAAGGTGGCAGGACATCCGGTACAGGACCCGGCGGATCGCCCGGGTCCAGCTGGGGATCGACCCTCCTCGCCCCCACGGCGGGCGCCGACGCCTGACCCCCCACATGAGCCGTGTCCTGGAGGTGGTATTCCCTGACCTCGATAGGCAGTTACAGGAGAGACTGCAGCAACAAGGGGGTAGGTACATGGCTGTTTGTTGTGTTATGTGTCACCAGCTTTTGGAAGTGCTCTGTAGCCTGGATACACTCCCAGAGTTTCTATGTGCAGTGCATTTTCTGTTCCCCAATGTCACCTGATGCTCTTTTCCATCCCTTCCCCTCCTTGACATGTGACCCCTGGTCTGTGTGTAATCACATTTGCACATGGTCATCTAGGGTTCCAGTAAATCTAAGTGCACATTGCTTTCCGCATCATGTGGGAGGGTGGTCTGTGACTTGTGTTGGTACCTTGCCTGTGCCATGACCTGTTCACTATGTTGGGTGTCCATATTTGTTGGCACTGATGATGAGTCTCAACATAGGAGTGTGAGGTTTCAACTGAACACCCTTGCAGCATGCATGACCAATGTTGTGGCCTCAGACATGATGTGCATGAGTGGGAGATGTGCATAGTGCCATGACGGTTGCTCATGGTAGAGTCAGCTCATTCCAGGACCACGGAGCAGTGTGCCCACTACAGTCCCCTGAGACACCCTGGCTTCCTAATCATGTGTGTCATCCAACACTGTGGACATTCTCTGTGGGTTCAGCAGAGGGATGCCTCTGTGGCATTGGTCCCTGGCCTAGTTTGTATTTTTCTAATGTGTGCTACATGTGTCCACTGGACAGGGATACACCATTTTGCTTGTGCATACTCACACTGGGCAGTGCCTGTGTGGCTATTCACAAAAATCTGTTGCTGGTTGTTTGTCACAAATATGTGTTGCCAGCCCCAGGAGGTGATGTTGTGTAAATCTAGCATTTTTTGCTGCACAGTTTTTGTTACCCTGAATTTTCCTTGCCACGTCTGACCTGTGTGTGAGAATTGGCTGTACACAGAATCACAGTGCAGTGCCCCTGTGATGCTGGCCAGTGCTTAATGTTCGTGCTTTGCAGCCTGATTCCTGCTCATACATTTTTGGCACCTGTGTGTGGTTCAGATGCAACGCAGTTTGGACTTTGTGTGCTCACATCTGTATCTGCGTGGACATTCTGGCTTGCCATGAGGGTGTCTCCACAGTACAGCTATGCTTTTTAATAACCCAATTGCAGGCCCAGTAGCTTATGCATTGTCCTGGGTGTGGACATTGGTGCCACTCCAGATGACAGGCAGTAGGTCATATGTGTAGCCAACTGTGTAATCAGGTGACGGATGGCCATGTGACAACTGACATAATTCAAGTTGGTACTCTAAAAAATTGTACCTTGGCACTCACAACACTTGTCAACAGTTCTTCATGGTTTAAATGTGGTAATTTGATGATTTGTGTTAAGAAAACTGATGTGCCTGCATGAAAGATGTCTCCCAAGGAAGTGCACACCAAACAACATTTCCACTTTCATGGAACACGCTGGCACCTTTGCAAAGAAGCCACTGTTAGAATTAAATGGTGTTGCAGATTCTCCATATACATGTTCCCACAGTGGTCTTGATTTTATGAGACTCCTTTGTTGTTGGTGATACAAACTAACACGTCTCAAGACATCAAGACCTCCGTGGGCCCATGTATATGTACTTTCTGCAACACCATTCATTTCTCACAGTGGCTTCTTAGAAAAGGTGCCAGCTTCTTCAATGACAGTGTAAATGTAGTTTTGTGTGCCCTGCCTTGTGAGACATAGTTCATGCAGGCACATGAGTGTTCTTTTCACGAAATGGCGATTTGGCACATTCAAAACATGTCGATTGTGTAAAGTATTGTGATTCCAAAGGTACCAACATATTTTTGTTTTGTGTTCCAAAGTACTTACAGGTCTCTGAGTGTGGTGACACCTTGAGTATTGAGGTGTGTCAGTTTACGTTGGGTGCACCACTACTGTTTCTTTCAGGGTAAACAAGAGGTGGCATCACTTCATTGTATTGCTGTGCTCACCGGTTCACAGACACTAGCTTCTCAGTGTATTTCTCATTCAATAGTGGCCTGGTGTGTTCTTTTTTTCCTTGTGTCCAAGTGGCATAGTGGGTCTACCAACTGGGCAGTACAGGGCTTACATATGTGCGGAGTAATCTAGCTGTTACTCATGATGCATTGCCTGACATGCACTGTGACCAATTGTTTTTGTGCTCATGTGTCAGATGTATAGAGGTGACTGATGCATTTCGGTTTCTTCTCCTTGCCCACAGCATCATCATCCACAACAGAGGGAGACACCTGCACGGACCTGGAGGAGGGACCCAACGACAGTGCCACCAGTGCTGTAGAGTCAGGAGGAGCCAGTGGCACGGAGGGCGAGGGGAGTCAGTCAGAGGACCTGTCTGGACACGATACCAGCTACGACGCTGACGGGTCCGACGCTGACCTCCTCGAGGAGGCGGCGGAGGCTGCAACACCACCTGGCAGCATCCCCACATCTGTCCCCGCCTCCTCGGTTACCATCTCCGCCCTCCCAGTTGCTCCCGTCCATTCTGTCCGTGCAGAGGCCCAACATGTCTCCTTCGGACCAGGCACCGCACCCCCTGCCCCTGTCACCCCTGCTGCCCTCAGTGAAGAGTCTGTGGACATACTGCGGCAGTAGCAGGTTGGGCAGGCATCGGTGCTGAATGTCCTCCAAGGACACACTAAACTGCTCACACAGATGGTGTCGTTCATGGAGGGCATGTCAGCAATGATGTCTGACCAACGCAGGATTCTGTGGTCCATGGACTCTTCCCTGATGGCAGCAGTTACTCTCCTGCAGCGCTCCGTCCCCCCCTACCCCAGACCCATCCACACTTCCCTCTCCCATGCCTGTCCAACGCACACCCAGACAGTCACGGGCACGCACCCCACTAGACACAGGCAGCACACCCCCAAGTAAGGCA
This sequence comes from Triturus cristatus, assembly GCF_964204655.1. Lineage (NCBI taxonomy): Eukaryota > Metazoa > Chordata > Amphibia > Caudata > Salamandridae > Triturus > Triturus cristatus. The sequence goes on from NC_140590.1 coordinate 1,719,510,981, forward strand.
AAGCGCACACCTCCTGGCACGCACACTCAGGGGGATGTAGGCACACCCACAGGGTCTGGGGACAGACAACATACACGCAGCCACAGTCACAGTCCGCAGTCCTCAAAACCCTGTTCCTCCAAAACCACTCCCCTTGGCTCCCCTGCCAAACTCTCACCCAAGGATATCTTTATGGGTGAGCTGGCCCTCGCCCCCACTGAGCGACCACCCCACAAGCGGGCGAAGAAGTTCCCGGGCACGGGAGTTGAGTCCCCCACCATGTCGACCCCCTCCCCCAGGAGTGCTGCACCCCATCCCTCACCCACCACACCCTCTGTTGACCCTGGGGAATCCTCTTGATGTTGGTGCTGAGGCTCCTGGAGTTGGTGTTCTAGTAATGTGTTAGGGTTCTGAGAAATGTTTTTGTATGATGGTCATGAGGTGGACCATGATATCTGTGTGCCATCACAATGTCTCTGCAAATAATCATTGGTAGTGTGTGTTAATTTTGTTTGGAGACATTGTCCCAAGGTGTGTTCCTTCCTCTGTAGCACCTGACATCTTTCCTGCAAACAGTTGCACAATTGTTGTGCTGACCTGTGTCAACATTTCCTTTGTTGGTGACGGATCCCTTCAACAATGGCCATGCCTGCTCACCGATGTCTCCTGCTGAATCGTCTGTGCCATCCTTGCTAGTCACTGTACTTGTGCTTTGAGTATGTCAGAATGCCTTCAGGGACAAATTCCCCCTTTTCAGTACTATGCATGTGTGTAATCACGGCCTACCACACAAATGGTACTTGTTATGCAGGGTATATGGGTACCTGACTGACAATTGTGGGCATTGTATCTAGGGGAATTCCACCCTATTCCTTCCATGAGAGACAACATCTTGGTGGCTGGACCAGCACCTGGACATTCCATTCAGTCCTAAGATATGCGTGACAGTGTGTGTTCCCTTTGGCTATCTTAGTTTTGTAGGCAGTTACATGACCATACAGTCCTGTGGCATGATATCAGGGTGTGTATTGTGCTGCATCCGCCATGGGTGGGTATGCATGTGTTATATGTCCTCACACCCACATGTGGTGTGTCATGCAGTGTGTGAAATACATCCATCCTCCTGGGAGTGGGACACTGCTGTCAGTGATGTGTTGCTTTAGCACTATCATCATAGTCCGAAGTTAGGGATGCGTCCATACCACCATGTAGGCGTGGTCATCTGATAATGATGTGCACCCACCCCCATATGTCTGGACACTGCTGGTATTCATCTGCACACACACCTCATATTGCAGGCCACTGCTGGGAGTCCTGTGCACCCACCCCCATATATCTGGACACTGCTGGTATTCATCTGCACACACACCTCATATTGCAGGCCACTGCTGGGAGTCCTCCGCACCCACCCCCATATCTCTGTCCACTGCTGGGAGTCCTCTGCACCCACACCCATGTCTCTGTCCACTGTTGGGAGTCCTGTGCACCCACCCCCATATGTCTGGACACTGCTGGTATTCATCTGCACACACACCTCATATTGCAGGCCACTGCTGGGAGTCCTCTGCACCCACCCCCATATCTCTGTCCACTGCTGGTATTCATCTGCAAACACACATCATATTGCTGGCCACTGCTGGGTGTCCTCTGCTCCCACCACCATATCTCTGTCCACTGCTGGGAGTCCTCTGCACCCACACCCATGTCTCTGTCCACTGCTGGGAGTTCCGTGCTCCCACCCCCATATGTCTGGACACTGCTGGTATTCAGCTGCACACACACCTCATATTGCAGGCCACTGCCGGGAGTCCTGTGCACCCCCCCCCATATGTCTGGACACTGCTGGTATTCATCTGCACACACACCTCATATTGCAGGCCACTGCGGGAGCCCTCTGCTCCCACCACCATTTCTCTGTCCACTACTGGGAGTTCTCTGCACCCACACCCATGTCTCTGTCTACTGCTGGGAGTCCTGTGCACCCCCCATATGTCTGGACACTGCTGGTATTCATCTGCACACATACCTCATATTGCAGGCCACTGCCGGGAGTCCTGTGCACCCACCCCCATATGTCTGGACACTGCTGGTATTCATCTGCACACACACCTCATATTGCAGGCCACTGCCGGGAGTCCTCTGCTCCCACCACCATATCTCTGTCCACTGCTGGGAGTCCTCTGCACCTACACCCATGTCTCTGTCCACTGCTGGGAGTCCTGTGCACCCACCCCCATATGTCTGGACACTGCTGGTATTCATCTGCACACACACCTCATATTGCAGGCCACTGCTGGGAGTCCTGTGCACCCACCCCCATATGTCTGGACACTGCTGGTATTCATCTGCACACACACCTCATATTGCAGGCCACTGCTGGGAGTCCTCTGCACCCACCCCCATATCTCTGTCCACTGCTGGGAGTCCTCTGCACCCACCCCCATGTCTCTGTCCACTGCTGGGAGTCCTATGCACAACCCCCCATGTCTCTGTCCACTGCTGGTATTCATCTACACCCAACCCTATATGTGTGGCCACTGCTGGTATTGATCTGCAGCCACCCCCATATGGCTGGCCACTGCTGGGAATCCTCTGCACCCACCCACCCCCTTGGAGCAGTACAGTGCTGGCCTGGACCTACACACACACCAATATGACTGTAACATGCAGGGCCAGTCCGTAAGCCCACATTCCTGGCGTGTGTACGCCTCGTGTCCCAAATGTACTGGTGCCGTAGGAGTACGTGTGCAACGCACCGTACCCACGCATTCATTGTGTGTGTACGGTCCGTATCACTGTTCTACTGTTGCCGTAGGAGTACGTGTGCAACGCACCGTACCCACGCATTCATTGCGTGTGTACGGTCCGTATCACTGTTCTACTGGTGCCGTAGGGGTACGTGTGCAACGTACCGTACCCATGCATTCATTGCGTGTGTACGGTCCGTATCACTGTTCTACTGTTGCCGTAGGAGTACATGTGCAACGCACCGTACCCACGCATTCATTGCGTGTGTACGGTCCGTATCACTGTTCTACTGGTCCCGTAGGAGTCCGCTGTCCCAGGTCAAACTGGTCTCACGAGTTCCCCGTCCTCTGGCCACCTGTGATTAGCATCAGGGTTTGACACACCATAAAGTCTTTTGATCCTACACAAGCCTCCAGCTAATCTCTTTCACACCTGACTGTTCCTGCTTTATGGCTTGTTTCCCAAAACAGGAGATGCTCATGTTTATTGGGGCCTATCGATATCTGATGTGGGATCTGAGCCTTGCTGGGTAAATAATTGCGGGCTGGCTTAACTGGAATGTGGGATGGTCATCATGACTCTGCCTTTTCGTTTTGTAATGTATACTTTAAATGACCATGCCATAAACCTAGGAATGTATGCCTGAGGCAGGATATTCTGTATTTAAGAAGAAGCCCGTTTCTGTGATTTTCAGCAGTCTCCTGAGAACATACACGCTGTTGTACTTCTAGGATACCTGTAATTGGTCTGCAGCCAATAAACTGATCTTTGACTTCACCCAGAAGACTCTGTGTTTCTGTAGGTCTGAAACAGGAAGAACCCCGAAGTCATAGGGTGTGTTCCCCTGCACCGCTGGGCTTAAAATACCCAGTACTTCAGTTGGCGCCCAACTCGGCGCGATTTCAGCGGTACCGGTCCAAGCCAGAGGTTCGTGAGGAGCTTCGTGTGGAAATTCTGGAGGAAGGCCGCCACTTCATCGACCCCTGCATGTCGACGTGGTCCGAAAGTCTTTTCTGCGAGGTTCTCCGCGTCCCGACGGCTACGAAGGACTGCTGCCCTGATTAATCGCCCTGTTTTGGACCCTTGACGATTTTTGGTAGAGCGAAACAATCGAGAGAGTCTTCTGGTGACGCCATCGATCATCAATATTCAGTTAAGTATAAGTGGAGCGTCTCCCAGTTTGAATTTGGTATCCTTCGGGATCATTTCGATTTGGTGCTTGCAAGTCCCAAAGCCAGAGGACTCGTGTATTCACTAGACTATCGTATTCGATAATCCTTTGACGTTTGAAACTAGACTAGTGAGCGAAGATGCCTGGTTCTAGTGTATTTTGTAGATTGTTTTGTTTGGGTTGTGGAAGGGATTTCCAGTTAGAGGATTCATGTCCAGTTCCTCCAATTGGAACTCCAACTTATGAGCTTTATGTAAAACATGGCGTGGGCCCCATTGCATATAATGAAATATGGATCCGATACACCAGAAAGGACGGTGTTTTAAAATGGCCCCAAAATGGTAGTTTCGATACAGATATCTTAGATAATTTGGAAGTTAAATTGTTTAAAAAGAAAGCCCGGCCGGCGATGTTTGATTCTTTCCGCCTATGGCGAAAGGAAGCCAAACAGAAGGAAATAAAGCTAGCGAAAAGGGATAAGAGAGAGAGAGGTATGTCAGTGATGCAAGCAGCTGTGCAATTTAAAGATAATGAGGAGGAACAAATGAATGAGCAATTGCACAGACAGCGCAAACTAGGGATTGATAAATGTTACCCTGTTTTGTCACCCCTTGTGCAAGATGAGACAAAAGAGAATGAGAAAGATTCCCTAATGTCCCATTTGTTAAGTTCGCCACCCCCGTATGCGCAAAATGCCACCGCACCTCCACAGCTTGTAAATGCGCAGCCTTTAGTAAATATGCCGCAAGCCTTCCCGCAGCCGCCAGCTCCTCCTCAGCTGGCTCCTATCCCTGCAGTGCAGCCCTCTCAAGGGCCGCCAGTTTTGCTACCTGTTACCCCCGCGCTTCCTGCGACTTTGCCTAACACGCCAGCGGCTTCCCCTGGCGCTCCTTCTTGCACTACCCCGGTACCTGTATCTGAATCTGTTTTTCTTCCCTCTGTCTATCCCCCTGTTTTCGTCTCAACTTCTCCTTCAGCACGACAACGACTGGCTAATGTAGTTACTAGTTTAATGTCGCCTCTCTTTGGGTCATCTAGTACGACTCCTGCCTTACAACGTAAGCAATTGCGCAGTCAGCTACCTGGTCCCGAAGAGAAAGAGGTGTTAGATCATTTGGCGCGTAGGTGGATTGGTTTCCCTTCACTCTATGATGTGGAATCGGTTGTTAACGTTTTTCACCAATGGGATGCCCCAAAACAGAGGTATGTCTTTGATAAAATGTGTGAATTCCTCTGTGAGGAATTGGAGGATAAGGGGGCAAACCCAAACCCACAGGACTTGTGTCGAGTGCGATTTGATTTCGAAACAGGTGTAATTGTGAGCCCCAATGTAGATAAAGCAGTTGCGACTTTACTGTCCCTCAGAAATGGCGATTGTCAGCAATCATTGTTTAACCAGGATTTCCCTGTGGGGAGAAAGGGAAAAGCGCGACAATACCCCATGAGAGAAGTCCCTCCGGTATGGAAGGAAGCCGTTGCGGCTGATGCCGCTCAAGGTATTGCTGCTGCTCCAGCACATTTTCAGCGTGTTTGGGTACATGTCCCATGGAAGCGATCTGAGGTGTTAGCACTTAAACAGACATTGCCTGATCCCCGTAAGAACCCTGCAGGATATTATAAGGAGTTATCCCAAACTGCAGAATCATGTGTAATGAATCTAGCCGACATAGATATGCTGTTTGGGAATGTGGTTCCACAGCCTTTATGGGGATCCATTCGTAATGTAGATCACGCTGCAGAATTGGGTGACACATGGGCTAATATCGTTACTGCAGACGCTCGACAAGTTGGTGGTGCAAAACCTGAGCCCCTCATAGCAGCGCTCCCTGGTAGAATTATTACATACATGAAGACCATAATGCCCGCGATGCGCGTAAATTGGGACAAACTATCTGCATGTAAGCAGAAGAAAGATGAGACAGTGTCCGATTTCTTCACCAGGTTTGAAGAAACGTTTATCGACCACAGTGGTCAAGACATGAGCACTGAAGGTGGCCAACGGTTATTTGTTGATAAATTTGTGCAGAATCTACTTCCCGAGTTGTGTAAGAAATTAAAAGACTCAGAAAGTTCTTGGGCTGTTTCCTCTTCAGCGCAAATACTGGCTACTGCACAGTATTATGAGAATAGAGACAAAGATGAGAAGGATAGAACAGATAAGAAAACAAAAGAACTAAAGACAAAGGTCCTTTTGCAGCAGGCTTATCCACCACGTGGAGGACAGAGTAATTATAGGCAAACACAAGGTATCTATCAGCAGCCCCAACAGTTTCAGAATAATCAGCAAATGAACGGGTATTATCAACCACGAATCCCTGTAGGTCCCAACCAATGTTCATATTGCAAAGAGGAAGGTCATTTTAAATATAGTTGCCCTAAATTAATGCAGCGTAACAGTAATGCGTACGGCACAAGAGGTAGAGGTGGTCAGCAAGCTCCTAGAGGCAGAGGGCGTGGAAATGCTCCCCAGAACGCGCGTCCTCTTCCACCACAAAATACCATAAATAGCTTTGATCAGCAAGCCAATGCGTCTGGTAATACAGCTCAGTACTACAATAATGATTATTATGCAGAGGACGACAATGTAGAAGGTGATGATTACTAGGACCGCCATAGACAGAGAGAGGGAGTTGTTTCAGTGCCAGTGGATCAGAGCGGACCTTATGTTAAAGTAACTACAGCAAATGTAACGGAGCCCTTTCTGCTGGATACTGGTGCTGCAAAGAGTTCCATCATGCATTCAAAACTCCCTGGCGCGCCTTTGTCTGGCGAAATGAATGTCTCAGTAGGTTTTTCTGGCGCCCCAGTTAGGAACCCGATTTCTAGTCCTATGTCACTTTCTGTTGGACCTTGTGAGCTAAAAGCACCCCTCATCCTAACAACAGGTTGTGGTGAAAATTTGCTAGGCTGAGATTTGCTAAAAAGATTGCATGCGGCGCTGTATTGTTCTCCCTCAGGAGTACAACTTACATTAGGCAAGAAAGTGATTTCCCCAATGTATTTGTCTAAAAATGCAATGCCACCTGAATTGTCATCCCTTCCGGATGTCCTTTGGGCTACTGGGCCCAATGATGTGGGTCTCTTGGAAATACCGCCATATGTGGTCACTTTAAGAGCCAATGTCAGATTGCCACGTATTCCTCAGTATAAGATCTCCAATGAAGGCCAGAAAGCGTTGTTAGAAATTGTCAGCGATTTGATCAAAAAGGGTGTAATTGAAGAGACAAGAGGCAACGTTTGCAATAGTCCTGTTTTACCTGTCTTAAAACGAACGGACCCTTCACAGCCACCTGTTTACAGATTCGTGATTGATCTTAGAGAGGTTAATAAGATTGTTGTACCACAGTTTCCAGTTGTCCCTGATATAACTGCCTTGTTAACCATGATTCCAGCCTCCGCTGCATGGTTCTCAGTAATCGATCTAAAGAATGCTTTCTTTAGCATCCCAATTGCAGAAGAGAGCAGAGACATTTTTGGCTTCAGTTTAGGAGGCCGAAGCTTCCGCTTTAAACGCGCTCCCCAAGGCTACTGCGAAAGTCCATCAATATACAGTCAGGCTCTAAAAGCGCAGCTTGATGCACTGGTTTTACCCAGTGGCGCTATCCTCATTCAGTACGTCGACGATTTACTGATCGCCGCGGATACTGAAAAGATTTGCAAAAACGCTACCTTGTCATTGTTGCGTCATTTGTCTGCCTTCCATCACAAAGTGTCTCTCTCAAAGCTGCAATATTGTGGACAAGAAGTGACCTACTTAGGTCATCTCTTATCGAAGGAGGGAAGGAAACTGACCCCAGAAAGAATTCAAGCCATTGCACAGTTGAGTGTGCCAAGAACACAGAGAGAAGTCCGTGCTTTCTTAGGCATTACTTCACACTGTAGGCATTGGATTCCTAATTTTTCCTTGTTGGCAAAACCTTTGTTAGCATTGACATGCAAAGACACACCGAATCCTATCCCATGGTCTGAAGAGTGCCAGAAAGGTTTTTTGGAATTGCGTAATGCATTGTGTTCAGCTCCTGTGTTGGATACCCCTGACTACAGCAAGCCTTTTACATTGTATGTTCATGAGAAAGATGGTTGCGCATTATCAGTGTTAACACAGCCTTTTGGCGACAGACCGCGTCCATGCGCATATTTTTCATCAACCTTGGACCCTGTAGCGAGGGCATTGCCAAGTTGTCTGAGAGCCACAGCCGCTGCAGCTATGTCTATTCGACAGTCTGTTGGTCTAGTAATGGATAATACACTGATTGTTATGGTTCCACATGCTGTGGACATATTGTTAAACAGGACCAAGACACAACACTTAACTAGTGCGCGATTATCTGGTTATGAGCTGACACTGTTAGCAAATCACATACACATAAAGAGATGCAACATGTTGAATCCAGCTACACTATTGCCAATTCCAGCAGACCTAGATGAGATTGAGCAACATGATTGTCTGTACAGAACAGAAGAAGAAACGAAAGGGAGAGTAGATCTTAAAGATACTCCCCTGACTGAGTGTGATGGTACTTTATGGGTGGATGGTTCGTGTTTCAAGCTTCCGAATGGTGATACGACTGCTGCATATGCTATTACGACTTTGCACACGATTGTGGAAACTGCGCGTGTGCCACAAAATTCGGCTCAAGCAGCAGAATTGATTGCCCTTACGAGAGCATGCGTGTTGTCTGAAGGAATGAAAGTGAATATATACACAGATAGCGAGTACACCTTTGGCGTGGCTCATAGTTTTGGGCGATTGTGGAAGGAACGTGGGTTCCTGACTTCGCATGGAGCTAAGATTCAGAATGGCAAGTTGGTGAATGATCTCCTCGAGTCACTTACCCTACCGTTGCAAGTTGCGATTATGATGCAGTGCGCACAAGAAAATCACTGATGATGTTGGTCGTGGTAATGCGTTTGCTGATGAAGTCGCGAAAGAAACAGCAAAAGATGTGAAGACTCGAATGTATGTTGCAGGCCCTGTCAGATGGGATGGTGATGTTGGAATGTGTGAAAACACAATAGAGAGTGTAAAGTCCCTTCAAGCTGAAGCCACAGAGAAAGAGTTAAGCAAGTGGAGAGAAAGTATGGGTAAGTTGGATGAGAATGGTTGTTGGATTGATTTGTCAGAACATAGGCGATGGTTGTTACCTGATGCATATGTGCTTCCAGTAGTTACTATGGCACATGGAATGGCACATATCAGTACGAAAGGAATCTGTAAGTTGTTGGCTCCAGTATGGCAGAATGCTGGAATTCCTAAGTGTGCAGAGAATGTGGTCAAGAATTGTATGGTATGCTTGAAGTACAACCCTGGTAGGGGAACCCCAACTCCAGCTGGTCATTTTGCGCCTCCATCATACCCATTTGAAGTTTTGCAGCTAGAATTTATCCACATGGAAAGGTGCAACAACCTGAAATATGTATTGGTGGTTGTTTGCGCTTTCTCAAAATGGATAGAGGCCTATCCTCTAAAAGATAACACTGCTCTGTCCACAGCCAAAGCCCTTGTGAAGGAATTTTTCCCTAGGTTTGGAATGCCAAGAATGGTGTGGAGTGATAATGGGAGTGAGTTTGTGGGCCAAGTGATGAAGAATGTGTGTGAGGGACTAGGTATAAGGCAGAAATTTCACGCTGCAAATCACCCCCAATCAGCTGGATTAGTGGAGCGCTACAATGGCGCTCTAAAACTCAAACTGGCCAAAATCCAAGCGAGCTCAGGTCTTAAATGGCCTGACGCTCTGCCTCTAGCACTCCTGTCCACTAGAATGACCGTGCACTCACGAGTGGGACTTAGTCCTTACGAGGTCGTTTTTGGCCGCCCGGCCAATGTATGGGGTGTGCCAAGACCGACGAAATTCAGTGAAATCGAACATCCAGTACTGCTTGATTACTTGTATGATTTGACGGTTAAACTGCGTGTTTTACACCAACAGGTGCACGATACTCTCCCTCCGGCTTCTGAGGCTCCAGGACACCCCATTGAACCTGGCACGTGGGTCTTGGTGAAAAATTTTCCGCGGAAAACCAACGATGAGCCCCGCTGGATTGGCCCTCACCTCGTACTACTGTCTACAAGATCAGCTGTTCGAGTAAAGGGGAAAAGGAACTGGATCCACGGCGCCCACGTGAAGAGGATCCCTTTGCCTCTGCCGTATGACCAGTGGGTCCAGGAGGGTATCGCAGACTCTGAAACAGACACTGTACCTCGTTTTGTGCCGTTCAGTGATGCACGCATAAAAGCCACAGCTTCAGCGCAGGAAAGTGACGATATTTTACAAGAAGCTGTGCCACCGTCAATTCGATTGGACACTAGAGAGCCTGAACTTTTGTTTCAAGATCAAACAGTACCTGGCCGTTTTCATTACAATCTAAGACCAAGGCCCATGGACAAATAAATATTCCTTTTCTTTTACCTTTTTATTTTTGATAACCAGAGCTCTCCCATCTGAAGGACTTCCTTGATTTTTGTTTTTCGAACCACCATCCGGGTTCAGCCGCAGGGTCGCGGTGCCAAGACTTTGGGGTACAGGCCAAAGACGTTAGGTCGACGGTTCTGGTTGGTCTAGGGCGTTCCCTGGACTGACAGGCGTACTCCTTAGCAGAAGATACTCACCCGCCGCGAGCGGCACGATTAGAGGATGGAGTTTTGTAAGATGGAGAGACTCACTGAGGAAATGAACTTTAAAGCAAAAATGTGTAAAATCATGACACGCAAACGTTTTGTATTGCTATGCCTATTTGTATTATGTAGTATGGTAGCGTTTACTGTAGGATTTGTATTCTTCTCCTCTCAAGAGCCTATTGCACCCACTGTACAGCCTATACCTCCTCCTACTATCTCCTCACACTCTTTTCACCCTCTGCCTGAACATGAACAAGTTAGACGATCAAAGTTTGTGAATAACTCGTTTATTCAGCTCCTGCACCAGCACCAACTAGTCATGAATACAACAAATTGTTGGGTGTGCGGTTTAATGCCACATACCATTAATAAGGGTATCCCCTATCTGGTGCTGCCGTATAGTTACAATGGATCGTCATGGGCATTCCAGACCATGTTTCTCTATGCACTAGATGCGTACTCCCCGCGACAACCGCGTTCCATCAGACCTAGCACCAATAATAAAGCTTTAATGAAAGGAGTTGCCGATATGAGTAGAGATATCGATGCATACTCATCCATTCCCAAAGAAGAATTGAGAGCTTATGTAGGGTGGAACGCGACGGGGTATAGTATTAGTCTAGGTGAAAGACAACGGAAAATCTCATCCCCAATCTGGGTCGTACCCCACATAGGTCGGTTCTGTTTACAAGGTAATGGTCAGAATCCTAGAGCTCAATTGGGGAGAAGTGACTGTACTGAAACGTACACTTTTCTGTCACAGTTTTCCCCTGTGTTTTTGGCTGCCAAGGGTACATATTTTATCTGCAATGACCGAGCATATACATGGTTGCCCCCTGATTTCTCGGGCACATGTTATCTTGCAAATCTGCTACCGCCAACATTTACTGCCGCCTCCGACTATCACAAGACCAGAGTTGTGAGAGGCGTGATTAGTAAGGAGGATACTGCCGGTCAGGAAGCGGGAGATTTCTTTTTGGGTTTCCTGCCTGTTTTGGGGACCTATGGTCAATAGTAGGAACCTGAGACAGCTGACTCGTGTGGTTGAATCCACTGTTAATGTTACGGCTGGTGCCCTTGGTAATTTGACAGCTGAGCTCCAAGCGGATCGCCTCATGAATTTGCAGAACCACATGGTTCTAGACGTTATACTTGCAGACCGCGGTGGGGTATGTAAGGTTATCCAATCCAGTTGCTGCATTTTCATACCAGACAATGCTCCAACAGTTTATCAAGCCATCTCCAAACTGCATAAAATATCTGAGTCCATACACGTGGATAAAGGAGATTGGTCACTGATGGGGTGGTTCTGGGAACTGATATCTGCCTGGGGTTGGAAAGTTCTGATGCTCATTGGAATGATCTTAGCCATCCTTTTCCTGTTCTGTCTGTGCATACAGTGTGCTCCCGCGATATGTGGCCTCTGTGCTACATTATGTGTAAGGAAACCTGTATCGAGGGACGAGCTAAGTAATAGGATGATGCTACAGCAACATCTCCATGACTTCGTGAATATTGACCTAGACTCGGATTGAAATGAGTATAGTTATTGCCTATGTAAGGGCAAAAGGAGGGTCTGTCGTACTTTAGAATTTGGGACCGCGTAGGAGGCAGGGCCCTACCCCTGTCTATCCCGGTAATAGTGAACCACGAATGGTTAATGCGGTATGTACAAGTGCTTTGTGTAACGTTCTAGCTATGAATGCACTGTGTATACGCTATTTCACATCACTACGTGGGTTCCATTTTGTATCGGTGGCCATCTTATGGTTGCCCTCACATAGGCTATATAGCATGAAGCGAAAACGGGCCTTTTAAAGCACATGTGCCTTTCTTTGACTTTTCTGTGACCTGGGCAGCTTGGCTCCGCTGTCCCAGGTCAAACTGGTCTCACGAGTTCCCCGTCCTCTGGCCACCTGTGATTAGCATCAGGGTTTGACACACCATAAAGTCTTTTCATCCTACACAAGCCTCCAGCTAATCTCTTTAACACCTGACTGTTCCTGCTTTATGGCTTGTTTCCCAAAACAGGAGATGCTCATGTTTATTGGGGCCTATCGATATCTGATGTGGGATCTGAGCCTTGCTGGGTAAATAATTGCGGGCTGGCTTAACTGGAATGTGGGATGGTCATCATGACTCTGCCTTTTCGTTTTGTAATGTATACTTTAAATGACCATGCCATAAACATAGGAATGTATGCCTGAGGCAGGATATTCTGTATTTAAGAAGAAGCCCGTTTCTGTGATTTTCAGCAGTCTCCTGAGAACATACACGCTGTTGTACTTCTAGGATACCTGTAATTGGTCTGCAGCCAATAAACTGATCTTTGACTTCACCCAGAAGACTCTGTGTTTCTGTAGGTCTGAAACAGGAAGAACCCCGAAGTCATAGGGTGTGTTCCCCTGCACCGCTGGGCTTAAAATACCCAGTACTTCAGTTTATATATTCTTAGTGTCCAGCACCTTCTCTGACTTAATACTAACTGGAGTGGGAATAGTAATATATATGTTTAGTGTCCAGCACCTTCCCTGAGATAATATTGAGTGGAGTGGGAATAGTAATTTATATATATTTAGGGGGTTTATTAGGATGGCGTGTGCAGTCGTGACCACCTCGGTGTGATTGTCCACCCATCACATTTCCGCCGGTTGCAGTCCGCCCGCTTGCCTGGTGGGCGGAGCTAGACCGCTACAATTGTTGCAGAGCAGTGCCAAGCACCGCTGGCATGATTATGATGCCGGTGGTAGCCAGCCTTTCCGCAGCGGTGGACCCGCCATGGAAAGGCATGCGGGGAACGTCTCCGAGGGCCATTGCAGGCCCCCAATGTATTTGGAGGGTGTGGGTGCAGTGAGGGCTACATGTCCCTATACCAGGTAGCAGCCACTCTGCAGTGCGTGCCACGCAGTGCAGGGATATGCAGGCCATGCTCTTTTTGACATTGTGGCGGTGCTGCTGGCATCAGTGACCGCCACAATGTTAATCGCCAGAACCCGACGGCCGCGGTCGGATTTAGACTGCGGAGCATCCTTATTGGACCGGCGGTTATGCCGCGGTCCTTGCGGGCGGTCTTTTTGCGCTACCATGGCAGTCGGGGAGATTTTCCGACTGCCATCCTAATGGGCCCCTTAGTGTCCAGCACCTTCTCTGAATTAATACTTACTGGAGTTGGAATAGTAAATTATATATCTTTACTGTCCAGTGAGTCAAAGTTGATTTCTCTACACCCTGAATTCCTGCGTACACAGCTTCTGGGTAAATATACTTTGCGAGCCCCGAGTCCATTTTCAGAGGCGGTGGAGCCGTGGGTGCTTCACTGCTGCGGCCGGAGCCGCGGGACATTTCCTTGTTGCGGTAAAGCCACGAGTGCCTCACTGCTGCGGCTGGAGCCCCTTCGCCTTTGTTCTTCGCGCGACGGGGGCCGTTGCGGCCGGAAATCACTGGACATTGCAGTCACGGGTGCTTGTTCATTGTGGCGGGAGCTGCCAAACGCTTCCTTCAGAGGCTGCAAATTATTTTTTTTTTATTTTTTTTATTACGGCGTCAGGTGCTGCTCTCCAGTTTCCAAGGCGGCAGTAGCAGCAGCAAGTAGTCGCAAAACATTATTTCTCCTAAAGCAGAAGCCGCAAGTTGGCTTCTGATGTGGCACGGATTGTGAAGCCTTTTTTCCGCAACAGCAGGAGTCGGCAGAGGACTATAATCAACGCTGCTGCTTTGGTTCCTGTGCTTTGGGACTGACTCTGGGGGCATATCTGGCAGCATCTTGGGTGGATTGTTGTCCTAGGAAGTACCTTCTGCCGCCGCACGCATCTTCTGCCCCGCACCTCACCCTGGTGGGACCACAAGTCCCAGGGTGCATCGGCCTTATTCTCCCACTGCCGCTCATGAGGGGGAGGCACCGCCACCGCGCTCAAAGCGCTGCCTCGCTCCCCGGGCGCGGGACGCAGGACGAGGCAGGGCTGGGCCGGGCCACCCCCCTGACATCTTGGCACTAGGGGATACCTGTGATTTTTAGAACGGACCCTGGAGTGGCCAACTAAGGACACAAAAGGTACTGTTCTCTTTTTTAACCTCAAAGTGCATTTAGCCCCGTAGAATGAGTAAGCGCAAGGCAACGGGCTCTTTGGTGGGGGGTGGGGTCACAGGGACGCTTGATGCTTTCCTAATTAGAGCGGAATCATTATTGGTCCATCAAATCCAGCTCACGAAGAGACTCTCCCTGGACTCCATAGTGACCCAAAAACGATCATCTATGGGTAGTTTAGCCATGTCTAAATCACCTAATGACAGGGTTCTTCCATGCCCAGAAAAGAGGGGAGGTGGTAACAACCAAAAAAGCCCAATTCCCATTGTTTTGTCCCCACAGGTATCTCCCCCGCTACCCCCACTTGTTGAGCCGCAGTCTGTGGAAAGTGGCTCCTTGGAGAACGCTGCAAGAGATATTGGGGGGGATACTGATTTGGATGCATTGTCATGGCAGGGGGAGGGGACCATCACACTGGTTGCACCAAGCACAAACGCTGAAACCACATCACACTCAGGTGGGGAGGTTACAACTCGCTCCAAAAGGGCCACCAAATTAAATAGCACCATAAAGTCACTGGACAACGATATTGTTCCAGCAAAGCGTATGAGGGGTTGGGAGCCCTCTAATTCCAATCAAAAACCGAAACAAAAGCCCAGACCAGCGCCTGAGGCTATTAGGCCCCCAGATACAGAGAGCAGTGTAGATGACCACTTGTGTCATAACTGTGTAGGGGATAACGCGGGGCAGGGAGTGGACACTGAACTTTGGACACGGATGGAAATGTAATTAACCACCCTTTTGGGGCCCGTACTAGAGAAAATCAGGTCAGTAGAAAAAAAATTGTCGCTGCTCTTGACACAGAACAGTACCTCAACTATTGAGGGCAATGGGCGTGTAACTAGCAGCCACAAGGTACAGGAGGGTCCCAATCTACCAGATGTATCAACCATAATAGGCAGAGTGTTATCCCCAGTGCCCCTGGAAGGAAGGGCACCCAGTGTACACATTAACCCCAGAGGTCATAGGCACACAAGGGAAGGAACTATAGGTCACAATACAAATCAACAATTAGCCCCCATTTATACTGGGGGTAGAGTATACACAATCCAAGACTCTGAGCAAATATCAGCCCTTATTGTTCGGGGTACCCCAGACTTGCTGTCTTTAGATTTGCCGCCTGCTTCATGCCCATACACAGTGGTTCTGACAGGGGTTCCGGCTTGTATAAGAGATGGAGAAGAAACCCCTCTAATGTTGATTAATAAGGCATCCCACTGGATGAGTAGAAACGCAGGATTCAACATTATTAATCACAAGCATATTCGAATGGTCAGAAGGGTGTCCTGAATCGGCAAGTACAGGAAATATTTTCCAGGGGACTGCGTGATCGTGAATTTAAGGCACCCTGAGCTTGCACATAACCTGCTCATGCTAAGTAAGGGGTTTCATCATGATGAGGGTGGCTCCAGCATTAAAATGCTACCCCTGGGTTTCTTTTATAGGCATACGATTAACACGAACAACAGTGGTGAACACAAGGGTCACATGGTGGGAACATATGGGGGTGGTTCAACAATCTCAGTATGGAATTGGTATGCTTCACTTAAGAATGCGAGGGATCTAAATGATATTGAGTGACTGGATTGGCCGGGGGTACATAGGGGCGCCCATGGTGTGGGGAGTCATCTTTCTAACACAGACTTGGGTGGAACCGCTAGGGCAAATCCAAATGAGGACACCTCAAGTCCATCGTATTTAGAGCTTTTGGGACCTGGCACGCAAGAGCATAGTTACCCACTCACAGAACCCCACAGTCCCCTTCTGTGCCTTACACCAGATATTCCAGACGGACATAGCCTGAGGGATTTTAAGATAATCTCCTGTAATATAGCAGGCTTAGGTACTAAATTTAAAAATGAGGATTGGCTAGTTTACATTAAAAATGTTCAGGTTATCTGTCTACAGGAGACGTGGGAGGTAAATAATAGTACCCTCCACCTTGAGGGTTATAAAACCTAATTTGTGCCTGCAAGTAAGGCCACATCGGGGAGAGCAAGGGGAGGATTGATCACTTATGTCGACCTCAAGTTACAGGGCAGATGGACCGATCTGGGCTGGAATTCAGATTTTATGCAGGGGATTAAGTTGTATAATAAGGGCCACAAATTAAATTTTATTAATTTCTATAATGCGATTTTACTGGGCCAGAGTACTGCACGAGTGGACGAGCTGGAGAGTAGGCTCACGTGCATTCAGGAGCAAGGGGTGCAGATGTCCCAGCTGGTTTTAGTTGGCGATTTTAATTGCCACCTGTGCCCACACCTGAAAGTTAATGGAGGGGACTGGTTGTCGTGCACTCTGGAAGAGGGCCCGCACATGGAACATACAAAGGACGGAAGGGCGTTAGGCAAGCTTCTAAACACACATGCTCTCACACATACCATGGACCTGGCTGAAGCTGGAAAGGATAAAATTGTGCACCCCACATTTAAAGGCAGAGGAAATGTTTCTTTTATTGACTTTATCTTTGTTTCGAATACACAAAAAAAATGGGTCACAGGTTTCAAAATATGTCTAAGTATTTTTAGTGATCATAACCATCTAGTCATGTCCCTCGTGGAGTTAAATCCCTACAAGAATCTACAGAAAGTGGGCGGGGGTGGTATGTGCTATAGATCAAGGGAGGAGGCTCAGATGGTCACAGACAAACGGTGAAGCTTTTTACAGAGCATTAGCTGAAAATGGCCAACAGCTTATCGCGGACTGTCTAAACCCAAATGTGGAGGGTATTGAAATGGTCATGGCATTCGAGGGTATTGCCCATCTAATTGATGGTTTGCTTAGGGCCAAAACATACAAAGAAAGAACGAATGCCCCAAGGTGGTTCGACCAAAAGTGCTCCAGTGCCCTGAGAGAGCTGAAATTAGCATTAAAATCCTCCCCAAGAGATAAGAGGAGGGTGACCCTATATTGGGCAAATTATAAATCGGCAGTAAAATGCCGTAAAACTAGTTTGCAGCAGCAGGCTTGGGAGGACTTAAGGGAAGCGATAGAGCTAAAGAACACAACTGCTTTCTGGAAAGTTATAAATGAATGAATGAATGAATAGGCATTTATAAAGCGCATGGCTACCAAAGGCCTCCCAGCGCTAATGACAAAACCAATCACCCACCATGAGGAGCATCAGGGAAACAGCAGGGTCTTCAGCGTTTTATGGAAGGAAAGATGATTCGTCTCGAGGCGAACATGGTCTGGGAGCTGATTCCAGCTTTTCGAAGATATAATAGAAAACTTTCTACCACCACTCCGCACTCGGTTAACTCGACGAACTGTAGCCAGGCATTTCTTTCCTGAGCGTAGAGATCTATTCGGAACATAGGGGGTAATGATAGCCCTCAGAATTGGAGGTGCAGAGGAGGACAGAATCCTGTGAGCAATGCAAAGAGCCTTGAACTGGATTCTCTCTGACACTGTTAACCAGTGCAGCGAGATGAGTAAAGGCTTTGCCGAAGATTGGTAGGGGGCTTGCATGAGGGCGCGAGCGGCACAATTTTGTACTACTTGAAGCTTTTTAATAGTGGCTCCCGCCGAGCCAAGATAGGCGTAGTCGAGCCGGGATAAAATCAGGGCCTGCACCAACAGTTTCCCTGCACTAAAAGGAAGTAGGGGTAGGATTTTCCTGATCATTCTGAGGATTCCGAAGCAGGCAGCAGCTACCTTACATGCCTGCTCCTTGAACTCTAGTTTGCGATCAAACCAGACCCCAAGGCTCCTTATGTGTTCCTTGGGTGTGGGCATAATACCTAGGCATTTAGGCCAAAAAACATCAGGGTTTATATTCGTGGGCTTACCCAGAAACATCAATTCAGTTTTAGCAGCATTTAATTTTAGAAAGGAGTTATCCATCCAGGCGGACACTTTCTCCAGACAGCTGGCCAGGCAGAACTGATTATCATGCAGCTGATTAAGAGACACAATTAGCTGTGTATCGTCTGCGTATGAGACGATCTTGACCCCGAAAGGCTTAACCACTTCTGCCAGAGGTCGCATATACACATTGAAAAGCGTAGGACTTAGGGAGGAGCCCTGAGGACCCCACAATGTGCCGGCATTCTGTCTGATATAAAATTTTCCTCAAAGACTTGAAAAGATCTGTCTTTAAGGAATGACTCAAGCCATTTGAGTAGGGCCCCCGAAACCCCGACCTCCCTGGGTCTATTGATCAGAAGCTGATGATTAACTGTGTCGAAGGCCGCGCTAAGATCAAGTAATATTATAGCTGCGGACCCTCCGACATCAAGAATTTTCCTTGATTCCTCAACCACTACTAAGAGGGCAGTTTCAGTGCCCTGCTTTGGTCGGAAGCCAGTTTGGAAAGAATGCAAACAATCGTTTTCTTCCAAGAAGGTAGAGAGGATCAGATTAACATATTTTTCACAGATCTTTGCAAATCCTGGCAACAGTGAGATTGGCCGATAGTTGGCAAAGATCTCCGGATCCAGAGTAGGTTTCTTTAAAAGGGCTCAGACAATAGCCCGTTTTCATGAGGAAGGGACAATCCCAGTAGACAGTGAAAGGTTAATGAGCTAATAGAGTCAAAAACCTGGTTAATAAAAACCGGGGCTATCACGTCACTGGGAGAGCCAGATTTCAGTTGATGGGTATAGGCTTTTAACCCCTTCAGCGCTGCGCGGATTCCCCCGCGGTGCTGAAGGGTTCGAGCGCGGGCGGGGCCATGACGGAACGGTTCCGTCATGAGCACAGCTCAACCGATGCTCATGACGGAATCGTTCCGTCATGAGCATGGAAGGGGTTAAAGATTCCAGGTCCATGGGGGGGATGGTCTCAAGAACTGGGCCAGGGAGTTTAGCTAGACCATCTGGGTGAGGAGGCTCTGTCAGCCCTGATGGGGGAGGAAAAGCAGAGTAGATGTCATTGATTTTTTAAAAAAAAGAAATGAGCCAGCTTATTACATCTCCCTAAGGGGTCATCAGAAGGGAGCGGGGCTCAGGTGGCTTAAGAAGGTGTTTGGCAATTCTAAAAATTTCCCGAGGGGAATTATGGGCCGAACAGATCTTTTTAGCAAAAAATTCTACTTGGGCCAGCCTGATCTCAGCCTTGTATATATTCTAATGGCCTTCCTATACTTAGATTTCTCAATAACTGAGAAATTCTTTCTCCACCTTCTTTCCAGGCGCGTACACGTTTGTTTCTGCTCTCTGAGTTTGGCATTATACCATTCTGAGCGGTGATTATCTTTTTTGTTGGTCATTAATTTTTTGGGGATTAGCGAGTCTAAAGACATTTCCAGCCATCGACTCACAGAACTATTGGCTATCTCAGGGTCATTACCTATAACAGGTCTAGATTTTTCCAAGATCGATGCCCAGCCCTTAGTGTCCAGTTTGGACCAGTTCCTATTCCATCTTTTCGACTCCCCCCGTGGTTGCACACCATTCTGGTGAGTCCAGGCAAAAGGAATAAGAAAATGATCAGTCCAAGGTAGGGGAATAAGCTTTCCTACTCTCAGATTATTGATATTAGAGAAAAGTGGGTCTAAAAGATGACCTTTCTGATGTGTGGGACTGGAAACTTTAGGCTTAAGAGCCAACGCACCTAAACTATCAACGACAGCTTCCGCATCTGTAGCAGAATCCTTATCGAAATGGATATTAAAGTCTCCTAAAACAGAGAAATTGGAAAAGGAACTGACCAATCTAGCGATGTTATCTGGGAGATCGTAAATAAAATGGCCGCTGTGTCCAGGAGGGCGATAGATAAGGACGCCAGTGAAGGTGCATGTGGGGGGAAAGCCAAGAGTAAAAAGGCAGCTTTCACAGTCAGTAATATTATTAGCAGACATACGGCAATTGAATTTATCTTTATAAATAATGGCTAGACCCCCACCCCTGTTATTTTCACGGTCAAGTCTTTGGATAAGGTAGCCAGCGGGAAGAGTACTACCGCAGGGTCAGAGGAATCAGTGAGCCAAGTTTCGACAAGCAACAAAGCATCAAAGTCATATTCATCTAACAATAAGCACAGTTCTGTGGTGTGCCTAGGCAAAGAGCGACAATTCAGAAGAGCCAAGTTAAAAGTTGATGTCAACTGGGGACAAGAGTTGATGAAGATTGAGGAGGGGAGCAATCGAAACGAGCACTGGGGGCATTTATTAGCACAATTTGTAGGCAGCATGACTCTTGCTTCCAAGAGGCAAATAAATCAAGGGTAGCTAATCACATCCTGCCAGAATCATGGTATGAGCATTTCCATGGGCTTTACAATCACTGCCTGAATGAGGCCCAGACGGAAGCATAAGGGGGGGAGCAGTCTATCAACCAGATAAGTTTCACCCTGGGGGAGATCAAGGTAGCAATTGAAGGACTGACTCGAAATAAGGCACCGGGCCCTGATGGGATTCCTCCTGATCTTTTCTTGTGCCAGGTAGATCTTTGGGCACCAATCCTGACCAGAGTCATTAATGCAGCAGTAGACACAGGTATGCCACCATCTTGGTCCACAGCCATAATCGTTCCCATTTTCAAAAAAGGCAATAAGGACAGTCCACTTTGCTACCGGCCCATTTCCCTAATTGATGTGTCAGCAAAAGTTCTAGGAAGGGCTATCCTCAGCCAGTTAATGGACTGGGCGGAGGATCGACAGATTATCATTGACATCCAATATGGCTTTAGGCCGGGAAAGTCAACCACCGATCAATGTCTTAACCTTTATTTACTGGTAGCCAAGTACACCATTGCCAGCCAAGAAACTGTGTACTTGGCTTTCATGGACTTGACGGCGGCTTTTGACCGAGTCAACCGTAGGAAATTATGGGCAATTATGGGAGGTCTTGTTGTGGACCCAGGACTTATTAACATTCTAAAGGTATTGCACCAGAACACCACTGCCAGTGTCAGATACAATCAGGCGGGAAGTACCACCGACCCCTTTCCATGTTCAAGTGGGTTGAGACAGGGATGTATTCTGGCCCCATTTCTGTTCACCCTGTACATAAATGGCTTGGATCAGGCCCTTAGCACTTTAATGGTTGATACCCCGCGGATTGGCTCAAGAGGGATCCCCGTCTTGCTTTATGCGGACGACGCGGTTCTCCTCGCGCGGACATCCAAAGGGCTCCAGGGTTTGATAGACGGCTTTGTTTCCTTTATGGAGAACCTAGATCTAATTTAACTAAGTCATACATCATGGAAGTAGAGAAAAAAACGAGTAAAAACTATGTTTACTCGATTGGTTCCCTTCACCTGGGAAAGGTGCACTCCTTTTCTTATTTGGGGATATTATTTGACAGTCGTCTTAATTTTAAGGCCCTTGTAGAAGAGAAATGCTGCACATTAGTGAGCTGCTCTGGGTCGATCATGAACTTTGCACGAAGGTTGCGCCGTTGGTCCTGGGAGCAAATACTGAGATTATATAGCTCTAAATGTTGTGCCAAAATTCTTTATGGAAGCGAGGTATGGGGTTTTATTGACACGCAGCATCTGCCGACCAAGGAAAACAAATACCTTCGGCGCCTACTGAAAGTGCCTCAGAGCACACCGTCCCACATCATTCACGAAGAACTGGGTGTCAGTTATGTCAGAGATAGACTGAAAGCCAAACCCCTAACCTGTTGGGCCAAAATATGGGCAAATACAGAGGCCTCATTTAGTAAGCAGATTATAACAGACTGCCTTGCCCGCGACGGGGGCAGAACAACCCATGGCTTAAGTATGCAAAGGAGACTTTAGAAGCCATAGGATGCGCAGATCTTTTTGATAACCCCACTAAAATGTCAGTGCATGACAAGACCTTGGTGCAAGCCCGGTTCCAGAAGCATGTTATATCATGCAGGGAAGATAGGGAACTGGTTAAACAGTCAGTTAGAGAACACCTCCTGACTAAATCATGTTTGGGTATCGAGCCCTATTTATCTTATTTCCATAATGCCCATGATAGATTTATAATGACACGGTTTAGGCTCAATCTATTGCACCACATACTAGCTGATCCGGCAGGATACACAACGTCCATAGAGTTGAAGGGTCCGTGTGGCTGCGACCATCGGTCTCCTCAGGATACCCTTCACTTTGTTTTATTATGCCCTTTTTATTCACTGCCTAGGAGTTTGTTTTTAAAAAGTATTCTAAAGACTTCTAGATTTAAACATGCAAAGGTGGCCCTGTTATTTTTAAAATTGTCTACAGACACACTGACCCTGTTCTGCACTGTAAACTTTTTAAGGGCAGCCATCAGACTCAGAAACACAAGAGGTACCAGATGAACAAATGTGGCTCGTAATACCAGTTTCTAAAAGGCAAAAGAAAAAGAAAAAAAAAAAATGAATTGGAAGAGGGGAAGGTTTTTTTTTTAAAATTGTGATGGGAGTAAATATATATCACTTCTAAGCTGTCAAACTATTATGCTCCTCTCTTAATTTTGATGTTTTTTATATGTACCTTTGTGGCCCGTGATGTTAGCCTCTCATTGGTCTTTAATATGAATTTCATGTGATAAGGGGTTCCCACTCATGAAAGGATCGAATATGTATCATTTTAAGCTGTTCATTGTTTTGTTTTTATATTATGATGTATTTGATCTGCACTTTTATGTTATTTTTTATACATAATAAAGTATTATTATTATTATTACTGTCCAGCACCTTCCCTGACTTAATACTGACTAGAGTGGGAATAGTAATTTATAGATGCTAGCAGTGCTGGGAGCGGCCGCCAGTGGTGTGGTGGTCCCGCACTGGCAATTAGGATGCCACCGTGGCGGTGGCATCCAATATTCCCAGCATTGTGGCGGGCGGGCGGTGCTCACAGCACTGCCCGCCACAATGCTGTGGCTGCACTGTGTGCATTTGCATGCACAACGTGGCAGGCACCGCGCGGTGCCTGCCATGTCGTCCATGCAAATGCAGGTGCATACCATATGTACCCCCCATGTGCCCCCCACCCCTCCAACATCCAACCGGCCCGCAATGGGCCCCCAACTCAGGAATCCGCATGCCGTTGCCACCACGAAAAGGCTGCTTCCCGCTGGCATCCTAATATGGCTGGTGGTGTCTAGCAGACACAGCCACCATATGCAACCCCTTTTCCGTCCACCGCGGTTAATACAGACTGGAGTGGGAATAGTAAATTATATATCTTTAGTGTCCAGCACCTTCCCTGACTTAATACTAACTGGAGTGGGAATAGTAATTTATATATGTTTAGTGTTCAGCACCTTCTCTGATTTAATATTCAGTGGAGTGGGAATAGTAAATTATATATCTTTAGTATCTAGCGCCTTCCCTGACTTAATATTGACTGGAGTGGGAATAGTAAATTATATATCTTTAGTGTCCAGCAACTTCCCTGACTTAATATTAGTTGGAGTGAGAGTACTAAATTAAATTTGTTTACTGTCCAGCATTTTAAAGATTTAGGGGTCGATTCCGATTTCGGGCAGAAAACTTACTATCCGACACGGACCCACCAATATTTCCGACCGAACCGTACCTACGCTTTCCGAATAGCTGAGTACGATGCAAAGCCTGAATTTTCTTAACGATTTGTCTGGAAATATAATCCTGCTGAAGATTCGGCAGGAAAGGAGCCTAACGGGATAGACTCGGACGCGCAATATTAGACATAGCCAAGCGTCAACCCTACGCAACCAAAACGTACGCGAGCAATGCCACATACACAAGCATTAACACGAACCGCCCGATTTGGACGCGAACGATGCCACATACACAAGCATTAACACGAACCGCCCGAGTCGGACGCGAACGATGCCACATACACAAGCATTAACACGAACCGCCCGAGTCGCACACAAACGATGCCACATACACAAGCATTAACACGAACCGCCCGATTCGGACGCGAACGATGCCAAATACACAAGCATTAACACGAACCGCCTGAGTCGGACGCGAATAATGCCACATACACAAGCATTAACACGAACCGCCCGAGTCACACGCGAACGATGCCACATACACAAGCATTAACACGAACCGCCCGAGTCACACGCAAACGATGCCACATACACAAGCACGAACATAGGCAAGCATCAACACGATCCCACCAACTCGGACGCGACCGCGCCACATACCGAAGCACAAACATAGGCAAGCATCAACACGAGCCCACCAACTCGGACGAGACCGCGCCACATACTCAAGCACAAACATAGGCAAGCATCAACACGAGCCCACCAACTCGGACGCGACCGCGCCACATACTCGAGCACAAACATAGGCAAGCATCAACACGAGCCCACCAGCTCGGACGCGAACGACGCAACATAACCTACCATGAAATGAACCCAGTGGTCCAAAACAAATTACACAAGAACAAGCATCATCTGCTGACAAAACAACTTACATATTTTATAATAAAAAACATTGAAACTGAAAAAGGACTACACCAAAATGCATTGTCATCCCAATCAAATAATACATTTACATTTTAAGTCACACACACAAATCTCCCTATATAAAGCAAGCAGAAAATGTCCTACAGCATTTGCTAATCCAACACACATGCAAGCAGACCACACCACTACACAGACAACTCATCCACACACTACAAACACACATAACTCATCCACCACACAACCTACACATAACTAGCACCACTGATACACACACCTTCCTACACACACACACTCATCCTCACCTTCACACAGACATACATCACCACCACCACCACCCATCACCATGCCCCTAAGGAAGAATCCACAGTTCCTAGCTGCTGAGTTGGAAGTGTTGGTCGATGAAATCTTCCAAGTTGAGCCACAGTTATTTGGCAGCATGGCCCAACAGACTGTAGTGGGCTGGGCCCACATGTTCAAGTGATGAAGTAGACGTAGCCGAGATGATTTTATGTAGTTTATTAAATCCATAAGTAGAAGTAACAGCAAGCTAGAACAAGCCCAGAACAGGCTCCAGAATAGGCCCCACCAGGAGCAGCCTCCTAGCTACTCAGCCCATCTTCCCAACTGTCTCCCACACACACAAGCACCCAAGCATTCCACTCACACTAACATTCTACGCGGAACACTCACACTTGCTGAGCAGCTAGGTACAGAATGAAAGGGAACATATTAACATGACCTGCGGATACTACACATCCTCTCCCTTTACACTGAAAATTAATAGGACCTAAACTAAACCCAAACTAAAATGAAAACAAATAAATACAGAAATGTACAAAAGATGTAAAGAGTCCATAAACCCAGGGATGCATGAAGAAATACATCACGAGAGAGAAAACAGACACACTAAGGAGGAAGGAAAGATGAAAGCATAGATCAACACACAAACACCATCCTCCTCCTTTAAAACTGAACAAAGAAAATTCAAGAAGTGAAATAAGAGCTCACATAAAACAAGTGACTATGATACCCAGACTAGAATCCTATGGGTAGAACGACACCCAAGGAAGTACCTCTCACGTGAGAAGACTGTGGCGAAAACCCAATACGCCACCCCTCATGTGAGGGACACTATGGGACATAAACCCAAGTGAAATAAACATTGTTTGGGAGTGACACCCAAATGTACAGAATACATTACATGGGACTAAAACCCACGGACTTGTGCAGCATGTAAAACAGAAATGCAGCACAGTGTGGCATCAAAAGATGGCTACCCACCCACACGACTGCGAATATTTAAATGAAGGGACTAATACCCAACACAAACGTAACAAAGGTGGGACTCACACCCCCTTTAACTAAAATAAATTACTGTGAACGTGGGGTGATGGGACTAAAAACCCACTCCCATCCCTTAGGCAGGGATAACATATGTGAAATAGGGGTCATGTGACTAAAAACCCACTCCCATCCCTAAGCAGGGATAAAAATACCATTAAAGGAAATGGGACTAAAACCCACTCCTATCCCTTAGGCTGGGATAACATATGTGAAATAGGGGTCATGGGACTAAAAACCCACTGCCATCCCTTAGGCAGGGATACAAAATTTTAAACATGGAGACATGGGACTAAAAACCCATTCCCATCCCTAGGAAGGGATAATATATCTGAAACAAGGGGACATGGGACTGAGAACCCACTCCCATCCCAAGACAGGGATACAATATCTGAAAAAAGAAAATGCGTAAATAAGAGACATGGGACTAGTACCCACTTCCATGCCAACAAAACATATACGTGTGGAAAGCAAATCAACAACGTTGGCATACAGCAATTACAAGACACTGTAGAAATAAAACTCATTTTCCTTTGAAAGAAATTTTTTTTGCGTTAAATCTTTAAAATATACACCACAAACTCATATTTAAAAAATGTCAATGGTGTGCCTGTCACTGCGATAATCAGGAACAGGCGTTCAACAATTCGAAGAGACTTGCCACCAGAAAGTACCTCGAAGACTTGTCACCAGGCAATGCTGCAGACTTCATGGCAGAACATTTGTATATCTTCACGCGACCCTGAGGGGAAAGAAAGAGTACATGCGCTGCAGCTCACGGACTAGTCAAAAGATGCACAACGGTAAAAACAACCAGCACTCACAAGACATGTCCCCCAACACAGCGCCATACCAAACTGAGCCAAAAGTTGCTGTCGTTTAACTCCTCCACCGATGACGGATTGTGTCATCCACCAAATCAGAGGCTACGCATTAGGTACAGAAGCAGTATTTCAAAGTACTCACAGACAACGGTCGGAACACCCAGCAGTCCCTCGCATCCCAAATAAATGTATTGGCTCATGCAGCTTGGTTGTATACATCTTGGCAGCTCCTCCAATGTTGCAGTTGCAGCCGGGCATCAAGTGCAAGTAATACTGGAGGGCACTTTCAACCACCAATACACGGAATGCAGGAAGCCTGGATCCGCCAACTCCAAGATGGCGGGACGCACAGGAGACGCATGCCGAGAGGCTCATGGCGCGCTCCTCCTTCCAAATATCCTTTGGCAGCCTCGACGACCGTGAAGTTAGGAGACGTCATGGAAGGTTGATGAAAAGCTCCGCGCAGCATGGTGGTGAAGGTGAGTTGCGCGAGCCAATATTCAATTTGAAAATGAAGCGCAACAGTCATTTTTACTTGCCACGTAGTAGAAACCAACACCAATAAAACAAATTTGAATTTACACGTTCCTCACCGTGTAGTTCCCAGACACACACTCCGGTGCAGCGCTGGCAGTATAAGCGTTATAAATCTCACAAATCCAATCCCTCAGAAAGGCAAGGTAAAGCACGTTTAAAAAAAAAAGTCACGAATGACCATTACTTTCAACAAATACACTGCACTACGCATTGAAGGCATAAATGTAGTGGGCTGGGCCCACATGTTCAAGTGATGAAGTAGACGTAGCCGAGATGATTTTATGTAGTTTATTAAATTCATAAGTAGAAGTAACAGCAAGCTAGAACAAGCCCAGAACAGGCCCCAGAATAGGCCCCACCAGGAGCAGCCTCCTAGCTGCTCAGCCCATCTTCCCAACTGTCTCCCACACACACAGGCACCCAAGCATTCCACTCATGCTAACATTCTACGCGGAACACTCACACTGGCTGAGCAGCTAGGTACAGAATGAAAGGGAACATATTAACATGACCTGAGGATACTACACATCCTCTCCCTTTACACTGAAAATTAATAAGACCTAAACTAAACCCAAACTAAAATGAAAACAAATAAATACAGAAATGTAAAAAAGATGTAAAGAGTCCATAAACCCAGGGATGCATGAAGAAATACATCACGAGAGAGAAAACAGACACACTAAGGAGGAAGGAAAGATGAAAGCATAGATCAACACACAAACACCATCCTCCTCCTTTAAAACTGAACAAAGAAAATTCAAGAAGTGAAATAAGAGCTCACATAAAACAAGTGACTATGATACCCAGACTAGAATCCTATGGGTAGAACGACACCCAAGGAAGTACTTCTCACGTGAGAAGACTGTGGCGAAAACCCAATACGCCACCCCTCATGTGAGGGACACTATGGGACATAAACCCAAGTGAAATAAACGTTGTTTGGGAGTGACACCCAAATGTACAGAATACATTACATGGGACTAAAACCCACGGACTTGTGCAGCATGTAAAACAGAAATGCAGCACAGTGTGGCATCAAAAGATGGCTACCCACACACACGACTGCGAATATTTAAATGAAGGGACTAATACCCAACACAAACGTAACAAAGGTGGGACTCACACCCCCTTTAACTAAAATAAATTACTGTGAACGTGGGGTGATGGGACTAAAAACCCACTCCCATCCCTTAGGCAGGGATAACATATGTGAAATAGGGGTCATGTGACTAAAAACCCACTCCCATCCCTAAGCAGGGATAAAAATACCATTAAAGGAAATGGGACTAAAACCCACTCCTATCCCTTAGGCTGGGATAACATATGTGAAATAGGGGTCATGGGACTAAAAACCCACTGCCATCCCTTAGGCAGGGATACAAAATTTTAAACATGGAGACATGGGACTAAAAACCCACTCCCATCCCTAGGAAGGGATAATATATCTGAAACAAGGGGACATGGGACTGAGAACCCACTCCCATCCCTAGGAAGGGATAATATATCTGAAACAAGGGGACATGGGACTGAGAACCCACTCCCATCCCAAGACAGGGATACAATATCTGAAACAAGAAAATGCGTAAATAAGAGACATGGGACTAGTACCCACTCCCATGCCAACAAAACATATACGTGTGGAAAGCAAATCAACAACGTTGGCATACAGCAATTACAAGACACTGTAGAAATAAAACTCATTTTCCTTTGAAAGAAAACATTTTTGCGTTAAATCTTTAAAATATATACCACAAACTCATATTTAAAAAATGTCAATGGTGTGCCTGTCACTGCGATAATCAGGAACAGGCGTTCAACAATTCGAAGAGACTTGCCACCAGAAAGTACCTCGAAGACTTGTCACCAGGCAATGCTACAGACTTCATGGCAGAACATTTGTATATCTTCACGCGACCCTGAGGGGAAAGAAAGAGTACATGCGCTGCAGCTCACGGACTAGTCAAAAGATGCACAACGGTAAAAACAACCAGCACTCACAAGACATGTCCCCCAACACAGCGCCATACCAAACTGAGCCAAAAGTTGCTGTCGTTTAACTCCTCCACCGATGACGGATTGTGTCATCCACCAAATCAGAGGCTACGCATTAGGTACAGAAGCAGTATTTCAAAGTACTCACAGACAACGGTCGGAACACCCAGCAGTCCCTCGCATCCCAAATAAATGTATTGGCTCATGCAGCTTGGTTGTATACATCTTGGCAGCTCCTCCAATGTTGCAGTTGCAGCCGGGCATCAAGTGCAAGTAATACTGGAGGGCACTTTCAACCACCAATACACAGAATGCAGGAAGCCTGGATCTGCCAACTCCAAGATGGCGGGACGCACAGGAGACGCATGCCGAGAGGCTCATGGCGCGCTCCTCCTTCCAAATATCCTTTGGCAGCCTCGACGACCGTGAAGTTAGGAGACGTCATGGAAGGTTGATGAAAAGCTCCGCGCAGCATGGTGGTGAAGGTGAGTTGCGCGAGCCAATATTCAATTTTAAAATGAAGCGCAACAGTCATTTTTACTTGCCACGTAGTAGAAACCAACACCAATAAAACAAATTTGAATATACACGTTCCTCACCGTGTAGTTCCCAGACACACACTCCGGTGCAGCGCTGGCAGTATAAGCGTTATAAATCTCACAAATCCAATCCCTCAGAAAGGCAAGGTAAAGCACGTTTAAAAAAAAAGTCACGAATGACCATTACTTTCAACAAATACACTGCACTACGCATTGAAGGCATAAATGTAGTGGGCTGGGCCCACATGTTCAAGTGATGAAGTAGACGTAGCCGAGATGATTTTATGTAGTTTATTAAATTCATAAGTAGAAGTAACAGCAAGATAGAACAAGCCCAGAACAGGCCCCAGAATAGGCCCCACCAGGAGCAGCCTCCTAGCTGCTCAGCCCATCTTCCCAACTGTCTCCCACACACACAGGCACCCAAGCATTCCACTCACGCTAACATTCTACGCGGAACACTCACACTGGCTGAGCAGCTAGGTACAGAATGAAAGGGAACATATTAACATGACCTGAGGATACTACACATCCTCTCCCTTTACACTGAAAATTAATAAGACCTAAACTAAACCCAAACTAAAATGAAAACAAATAAATACAGAAATGTAAAAAAGATGTAAAGAGTCCATAAACCCAGGGATGCATGAAGAAATACATCACGAGAGAGCAAACAGACACACTAAGGAGGAAGGAAAGATGAAAGCATAGATCAACACACAAACACCATCCTCCTCCTTTAAAACTGAACAAAGAAAATTCAAGAAGTGAAATAAGAGCTCACATAAAACAAGTGACTATGATACCCAGACTAGAATCCTATGGGTAGAACGACACCCAAGGAAGTACATCTCACGTGAGAAGACTGTGGCGAAAACCCAATACGCCACCCCTCATGTGAGGGACACTATGGGACATAAACCCAAGTGAAATAAACATTGTTTGGGAGTGACACCCAAATGTACAGAATACATTACATGGGACTAAAACCCACGGACTTGTGCAGCATGTAAAACAGAAATGCAGCACAGTGTGGCATCAAAAGATGGCTACCCACACACACGACTGCGAATATTTAAATGAAGGGACTAATACCCAACACAAACGTAACAAAGGTGGGACTCACACCCCCTTTAACTAAAATAAATTACTGTGAACGTGGGGTGATGGGACTAAAAACCCACTCCCATCCCTTAGGCAGGGATAACATATGTGAAATAGGGGTCATGTGACTAAAAACCCACTCCCATCCCTAAGCAGGGATAAAAATACCATTAAAGGAAATGGGACTAAAACCCACTCCTATCCCTTAGGCTGGGATAACATATGTGAAATAGGGGTCATGGGACTAAAAACCCACTGCCATCCCTTAGGCAGGGATACAAAATTTTAAACATGGAGACATGGGACTAAAAACCCACTCCCATCCCTAGGAAGGGATAATATATCTGAAACAAGGGGACATGGGACTGAGAACCCACTCCCATCCCTAGGAAGGGATAATATATCTGAAACAAGGGGACATGGGACTGAGAACCCACTCCCATCCCAAGACAGGGATACAATATCTGAAACAAGAAAATGCGTAAATAAGAGACATGGGACTAGTACCCACTCCCATGCCAACAAAACATATACGTGTGGAAAGCAAATCAACAACGTTGGCATACAGCAATTACAAGACACTGTAGAAATAAAACTCATTTTCCTTTGAAAGAAAACATTTTTGCGTTAAATCTTTAAAATATATACCACAAACTCATATTTAAAAAATGTCAATGGTGTGCCTGTCACTGCGATAATCAGGAACAGGCGTTCAACAATTCGAAGAGACTTGCCACCAGAAAGTACCTCGAAGACTTGTCACCAGGCAATGCTACAGACTTCATGGCAGAACATTTGTATATCTTCACGCGACCCTGAGGGGAAAGAAAGAGTACATGCGCTGCAGCTCACGGACTAGTCAAAAGATGCACAACGGTAAAAACAACCAGCACTCACTAGACATGTCCCCCAACACAGCGCCATACCAAACTGAGCCAAAAGTTGCTGTCGTTTAACTCCTCCACCGATGACGGATTGTGTCATCCACCAAATCAGAGGCTACGCATTAGGTACAGAAGCAGTATTTCAAAGTACTCACAGACAACGGTCGGAACACCCAGCAGTCCCTCGCATCCCAAATAA
Source organism: Triturus cristatus (assembly GCF_964204655.1). Classification (NCBI taxonomy): domain Eukaryota; kingdom Metazoa; phylum Chordata; class Amphibia; order Caudata; family Salamandridae; genus Triturus; species Triturus cristatus. The sequence goes on from NC_140590.1 coordinate 1,719,543,316, forward strand.
ATGTATTGGCTCATGCAGCTTGGTTGTATACATCTTGGCAGCTCCTCCAATGTTGCAGTTGCAGCCGGGCATCAAGTGCAAGTAATACTGGAGGGCACTTTCAACCACCAATACACAGAATGCAGGAAGCCTGGATCTGCCAACTCCAAGATGGCGGGACGCACAGGAGACGCATGCCGAGAGGCTCATGGCGCGCTCCTCCTTCCAAATATCCTTTGGCAGCCTCGACGACCGTGAAGTTAGGAGACGTCATGGAAGGTTGATGAAAAGCTCCGCGCAGCATGGTGGTGAAGGTGAGTTGCGCGAGCCAATATTCAATTTTAAAATGAAGCGCAACAGTCATTTTTACTTGCCACGTAGTAGAAACCAACACCAATAAAACAAATTTGAATATACACGTTCCTCACCGTGTAGTTCCCAGACACACACTCCGGTGCAGCGCTGGCAGTATAAGCGTTATAAATCTCACAAATCCAATCCCTCAGAAAGGCAAGGTAAAGCACGTTTAAAAAAAAAGTCACGAATGACCATGACCGGTCTCTCAGTGGATGGAGTTATCCTTCCTTAAACTGAATGGGACCAAGACGGAAATTTTGATCTTAGGCCATGCTTCTCCTGCCAACTTGGACGCAATGTGGCCTATCTGTCTTGGCCCCCCTCCGGCCCCCAAGATTCAGATCAAAAGTCTGGGTGTATGGTTTGACTGCAACCTAATTTTTACAGCCCAGGCGCGGAAAGTGGCGGCCACTTGCTATGGCCTCCTTAGGTCGTTGAGGAAGATTCTTCCCCTTCTCCCTTTCGAGGCGAGGCGGCTACTGGTCCAAGCTTTGGTTCTTTCACGGCTGGACTACGCAAATGCAATCTATCTGGGAGGGCCTTTAAAAACTATACAGATTCTTCAGACCGTTCAAAATTGTGCAGCTCGCCTCCTAATGAATGTCCCTAAACGCAGCTCGGCTAGGTTAGCCATTAGGCAGTTGCACTGGCTCCCAGTTCTAGAGAGAATTAGGTTCAAGGCCATGTGTATTGTCCACAAGTCACTTGGAGGTGCCGGTCCCCCTTTGATTGAGCCCATGGTACAGCTATATTGGACTGATAGAACTCTTAGATCCAGTAACAAACGACGTCTTGTGGTCCCTCTGATTAAACGGGCAAGGATGGGGGGGCGCCGGTTTCCTTTCCATGCTGCAATGTTGTGGAACCAGCTCCCACACCATGTTCGTCTGGAGCAGGACTATCTTGGTTTTAGGAGGCAGCTGAAGACTTTTTCCTTCCCGTAAGTAGTAGTTAGTGAGAAGAGGTCACAGGAAGCGCTGGGATGCCCTCGGGTAGCGATGCGCTATATAAGTATGTATACATTACTTTCAACAAATACACTGCACTACGCATTGAAGGCATAAATGTAGTGGGCTGGGCCCACATGTTCAAGTGATGAAGTAGACGTAGCCGAGATGATTATATGTAGTTGATTAAATCCATAAGTAGAAGTAACAGCAAGCTAGAACAAGCCCAGAACAGGCCCCAGAATAGGCCCCACCAGGAGCAGCCTCCTAGCTGCTCAGCCTATCTTCCCAACTGTCTCCCGCACACACAGGCACCCAAGCATTCCACTCACGCTAACATTCTACGCGGAACACTCACACTGGCTGAGCAGCTAGGTACAGAATGAAAGGGAACATATTAACATGACCTGAGGATACTACACAGACCTCACAGGCCCAGAAAACCAAAATGTGGGACCGTATTGTCAGCAAGGTGAATGCCCTATCTTGCGCACAATGGAGGATATCCGGAACCGGTATTATGACGTCCGCAGGAGGGTGAAGTAGCTCATTGCCAGAGAACATGCCCTGAGTAACAAGACTGGCGGTGGACGTCACAAACCGGTGCGTTTCAAAACCTGGGAGGTGAAGGTGCGGGACCTGCTTCCTCAGGAGTCCATTACTGGATTAACTGGAATTCCTGAACCTGGTGAGTACATGTACAAGTCGTCTAAAATTAGCTTGAATACACATCCACAGACATCTCAGCAAGATATCTTGGATGTAACTTTGTTACCACTGTCATGTAAGCCTGGAATATGCTGGTCCATTTGTCAGGGGTGGGAGGAGGAGTGGGATCAATGACTACTGCCACCAGCACACATTAGCTTTCTATGAATAACCAATGATTTGTGCAATTGCTTAAGGAATTTTCTCACCCGACAGAACAATTGGTACTTTAGTATACCAGCACACATTAATCATACACACACACCCAGTCACACAACAAAATACCTGTCACTATGCTGTCCCTGAGAGTGAATATCAATGCCTTGTCAAGATGGCAACACAGGCACACATGTACTAAATTTCCAACTTATCCTGCCATTTTGAGGCCTACTCACACAACTACAGACCATACCTCAACTGCACATGACACACACTGACAGGTCAAGATCAGTCACATGTGCCCACAATGTGTATGCCATGAATGCCAGAAATGTGTGTGGAGGACAGGACACACTGAAACCAGCTATCTCACCACATACCACAAAACACACACAGATGAACACACATCTAGGACTATTCAGGCAGACAGTAGATGTGAGGTGTAATGCTAGACGGCTGACACTTAGGTATTTGCCACATGCACAAGCCATACTTCTGTCCAGCATCGTAATTCGACATCAGGGATCAGAGAATCTAGCTAGATGGGAAGGGAGGGGTCTACTTAGTGAGTAAGACGCATTCAAATAGAGAAAAGAAAATACTTTTCTTGAGTCCCCTCACTCACCAAAGGTTTCCCCTAGGTGACATGCTTCATCATTGGGGCCATCCCAAGAATCTACTGCTTGGGCCGTGCTGTGACTTGCGACAGTTACGTAGGAGCACTATTTAGTGATGACTATGTGTAGTGCAGTGAGAGGGGAGTGGTGCGGGTTTAAATTAAAAATTACCTAGCTAGTGAGCGTAAATGAGTTTATTCGTGCTCCTAGTTGGTAAGGGATAAAAAGGGGTGTTAATAAAAGGGAGGAATTAGGTAATAATGTGCTAATAGTCCCTAATATTGAAAGCCAACATGTTTCGAGGTTATCCCCTAAACCTCTTCTTCAGGACCGCATGGGGACCAGCCCCATGTGTACCACTCCGTGCAAAGACCTATAGTAAGGTGAAAAAGTAAAAAGGAAAAATAAACGCACACATTAGTGTCAGCGTAAATCAATTACATACGGTTAGATTGAACGCGTAGTATCTGGAGAAATACAAAAAACATACATGTTAATACGCTGCCTGTCCAACGATGTCGTGGGCAGGTGATTCATCTAAGATCAATTTCAACCGTAGGTGATGGTGCTCATGCCTGTAACTTAGAATAGGTGTAGACATCCAATGTAGTCTGGTAAAACACATGTGAAAAGACATTACACTCGTGATGGGATATCCGACATAACAGACACAACATAAAACATATATAGTGGCGTTTGGACCTACTTAGTAGTTAATCAAAATTTGCCTCATGGTCTGCCGGGGTGGAGGAGCCTAAAGAACCCTAGGAGAGAGTGGGGGTTATAAAGCTTAGAGTTGGTATGGCGTTACAGCCCTGCAGAATGGACAAACGTTTAAGTTAGTGAAAAAAAGGAAAAAGGGGCTCAAGGTTGCAAGTAAGCCCCAGGCGCAGGAGAGAGAAAACTTACTTGACTCGGCTTACGTCCGTCAAATTGACCTATTGGATCCCATCGGCGGACCGAATCTTAGCGTGTCCTGGGTTCCAGTGGTTTAAATACTCTCTGACATTGTTAGAAAATGCTTAGTCACCGGCTCTTGGAAGAGAAGAGCTGGGCCGTGTGTAGTGCTTCGTTTGCAGAGGCCATCTTGAGTGTAGTAGGCAATGTGTTTTAGGTCTATGAAAGTTTGATAAGGATTGTAAAATAATTGTGAAGGGTGCGGAGCACACTAGCATTGAAGGGGAAGAGTTAGTGAATTATTAGGAAAAAATTATTGAAAGCGGACAATGGCGAGTCTCGAACCTGGGAGGTCGAGAGGGTGTAGTCTTAGTAGTAGGAGGAAACACAATAATGTGGCGGCCATTTTAGCCTAGTCGGCTAAGGAAGGGAAAGATAGGGAAAGACATAGTCCCAGGCACAATTGAGAAGGGTGGGCACTGGCTTATAGCGAAAAATGGGGAAAAAATGACTAATGAGGAAAAATTTAAGGTAACAAAAGGTAAAGAAAAATTAAGAATTAATGGAAAGGAATTAAGGGCAAAATTAATAGAATTAAGGACAAAATTAGAATGATGCAAGACATTGGCAACAAAGGTGTAAAAATGATGCACATGGTTTTCTTAAAGTAAAGATTATTAAGCAAAAAAATAATTAAGAAAAACAGGTAATAAAAATTAGGAAAAAGGACTAGGGGTTAGGCAAAAATCAGACTATACAACAAGTTAAAAAAGGAAAAATTAAAAAAACAAAATATGTCCGTGAGGTTATGCCTGTTTATCTGACAAATTGGCCCCACGGGATATTGTCATTTAATCCTTTGGTATCGGTGCACAGTTTGAAGACCCAGCGTTGTTCTTTTTCTAGCAGTCTATGCTCGAGGTTGTCACAAGGCTTAATATGCTCCAGGACCACCCACCTCATGTTGTTAGGTGTGTGGTGCATGTCGTTAAAATGTGCTGTCATTCTGGTACTTGCTCTGTGGCATCGGATTTTGCTGCGGTGTTCACAAATCCACCTTCCTAGTTGTCATGCCCACATAGTGGAGATTGCAGGAGCATGTGATCAGGTAGACTACACCCACTGTGTTGCATGTCGTGAAATTTCTGAGTTCCCATGTCGTGCCTGTGTTGAATTGGACCGTTTTTGTGGTCGAGGTCAGGTGGCACACACTGCAGTTATGACAGGGGTGATGGCCTGTAGGTAAAGTGCTTATGGTCTTTTGCATGTTCCTCTGGTTTGCTTTTGGGCGTGTGTGTACCAAGAGGTCGCGTAGATTCTTTCCCCTCCTATGTGAAAACATGGGTGTTGGGATATCAAGGTTGCCGCTGTTAAGGATCCTCCAGTGTTTTTTTTACCATCTTGGTGATTTTGTCCGACGCTGTGCTAAAAGTGGTGATGCAGATGGGTCTCCTGTCTTTTTCGGTTTCCTGTTTAACGTAAGTTTCTAGGAAGGCATCTCTGTTGTTATTTTTTGCTCTCTTCTTTGCTTTATTGATGACATGAGAGGGATACTTTCTGTCTTTCAGTTTTTTTGCCAGGTCTCTGGCCTGTTCCTCATAATCGCACGTTTCAGTGCAATTTCTCCTTAATCTGAGGAATTGGCCAAATGGTAGGTTCTCTTTGAGGTGTCTTGGATGGAAACTGTCGTAGAGCAAGAGACAGTTCTTCGCAGTGGGTTTAAAATGAGTAGTGGTTTTTAGGTGTCCTTCTGCGGCGTAGATGTTGAGGTCTAGAAAGGTAAGCTCAGATCTGCTCATTGTGTGTGTAAATTTGAGGAAAGTGTCTTGTAAGTTCAACCATTCTAAAAACAGATTAGCCTCTCTTTCATCGCCATTCCATATTACTAGGATATCATCTATGTATCTCTTCCATTCGGTGATCAGGGGCCGAAAGGTGTTGTTGTCCGAAAGGATCTTATGTTCGTCCATGTGGTAGACATACAAACCCACTACACTAGGAGCCAAGGTGCTGCCCATACTGGTCCCGTGTTGTTGTTGGAAGATTGTATCTTCGAAACGGAAGGCATTTTCAGTGAGGGCCCATTTGCAGCATTCCAAAACCATATGTCGTGGTGTATGGTAAGGCCAGGACACTCCATAGAGAATGTCTTCTAGGATGTCCAGGGTTGCCTTATGGGGTAGGCTTGTGTAGAGGCTTTCCACATCAAGACCTATGAGAATGTTGTTACTGGGGTCGAAGGGTAAGTCCTTGAGGAGGGAGAGGACTGCTTTTGTGTCTTTGAGGTAAGTATTGGTATTCTGAATGAGCGGCCGTAGGAAAGCATCCGCAAATTTTGATAGTGGTTCAAGGATGGAACCGATACCTGAGACTATAGGACGTCCCGGGGGGTTCTCCAACCGTTTATGGATCTTTGGTAGTGTGTAGAAGTATGGCATTGTGGGGTGATTGTTGATCAAGAAATCACCCTCTTTTTTAGTTACCCAATCGTGGGCCAGGGCTTCTTCCACCATGCTGGTTATTCCAATTCGTATATGTTCGGTAGGGTCTTCTGCGATGCGTTTGTAGTTCCTCTTGTCTGATAGGAGTCTGAGGCATTCTAAACGGTATGCCTCTGTGCTTTGTATAACGATGCCACCCCCTTTGTCGGCTGGCTTGATGGTGATATCTCCATTGTCCGGCAGAGATTTAAGTGCCTCTTGCTCCGTTTTGGTTGTGTTATGGAAGACTTTGAGTGTTCTTGGATCCAAGTCTCCTGCTGCTCTTAGAACTGCTTTCTCAAAAGCCAGTAGTTCTACTGGTAGGGCAGTGGATGGTGGTGTGAATGTTGACTTTGGGCGTAGATTGGTGTCACCTCTTGGAGCGTCCGTTAGTGGTTTATTATCAAAATAAACTCTCAATTTGAGTTTCCTTATGAACTCGCTCAGTTCACAACTGAGTAAGAACTTGTTCAGGGATGGGGTGGGTACGAAACCCAAACCCTTCTCTAGGACCTCGAGTTGGTTCTTAGGTATGGCGGTCCCTGATAGGTTAACCACTTGACTTGATTGTTGCTGGTGCTCGGTAGGATTCGGAGGGCCCATGCTCCTCGTGTGACTCCGTGTGGGCTCCAGAGGTTGTGCCCAATGGACTTGTTGTCCCCTTCTTGTTTTTTCTCGCTGTGGTCCCTGGCCTCGTCCTAAAAAAGGACCCTGTGGTCCTGTGTATTCAGCTTGGGTACTGGGTTCCCAGTATGGGTATGGTTGTGGTTGATATTGTTCTGGACCATAGTAATAGGGTGCTGCTTGGAAAGGTGGCGGCTGGAAAGGAGGCCATCCATAATTGCCTGGGTTGCCCCTGTATCGCATCCTACCTCCTCTGTTGCGTTGGTCTGAGCTGTTGGAGCTGGTATCTGATCCGTCAGTGTTGCATGTCGTGAAATTAATGAGTTCTCATGTCGTGCCTGTGTTGAATTGGACCGTTTTTGTGGTCGAGGTCAGGTGGCACACACTGCAGTTATGACAGGGGTGATGGCCTGTAGGTAAAGTGCTTATGGTCTTTTGCATGTTCCTCTGGTTCGCTTTTGGGCGTGGGCAGCGAATTAACATGTATGTTTTTTGTATTTCTCCAGATACTATGCGTTCAATCTAACCGTATGTAATTGATTTACGCTGACACTAATGTGCGCGTTTATTTTTCCTTTTTACTTTATCACCTTATTATAGGTCTTTGCATGGAGTGGTACACATGGGGCTGGTGTCCCTGCGGTCCTGAAGAAGAGGTTTAGGGGATAAACTCGAAACATGTTGGCTTTCAATATTAGGGACTATTAGCACATTATTACCTAATTCCTCCCTTTTATTAACCCCCCTTTTTATCCTTTACCAACTAGGAGCACAAATAACTCATTTACGCTCACTAGCTAGGTAATGTTTTATTTAAACCCACACCACTCCCCTCTCACTGCACTACACATAGTCTTCACTAAATAGTGCTCCTAGGTAACTGTCGCAAGTCGCAGCACCCCCCAAGCAGTAGATGCTTGGGATGGCCCCAATGATGAAGCATGTCACCTAGGGGAAACCTTTGGTGAGTGAGGGGACTCAAGAAAAGTATTTTCTTTTCTCTATTTGAGGTTCGTCTTACTCACTAAGTAGACCCCTCCCTTCCCATCTAGCTAGGTTCTCTGATCCCTGATGTTGGATCTTTTTTTGCGTTATTAGTACCTAGGAGGACGAACCTAGCCATATCCTCCTCTCCCCTCTCCTTATTTCAGCATCGTAATTCAACATCAGTCAGCGGTGTCTGCATCCTTGAAAACTAACACCCTCCCTCTCATTTATACTATGACAAGGATGAGTGAGCTTGTCTGTTCACAAATGTAAAGTGGCCTAGAAATCAACACAGCCTAACTCAAGCACCAAACACACTGCACCTCACAGCCTTGATCATGAAAATGCAAAAGTACATCCCTGTATCACCAATCAGTTCATGTAGAACTAGTAGACTGTACATGAAGTGATCATGTGCCAAAGTATGTCTCAACAAAATGTACCACAGCAAGATATAACCATGTGTGCAAAATGATGAGAAATAACTACAGAGACATGTCTCATCACATTGCATATGTTCACAAACAATGCATAAACAACACATGCATTACAATAACCATGTTGTGACACAGCAGAACAGCACAATGCTCAACATTACACAAGTTTGCTGTATGCTCTGCGCAGGAGTACAAACTCATACATTCACAAGACCATTGTTGTCAATATCATGGCATGTGAGATCATCCCACTATCACATAATACAACAACTCACGTTTGTGAGTCACCTATTGCATATCAATGTAATGTCCGTTGTCCCAAAGAATGACATGCAACAATGTATGTGTAAGAAGTAACGCCTTGCCATAGCATCTGATGTGACACATGTGATGTCATCAATTGTTCTCCACAACACATACATCCAAGCAAACACTACAAATGCTGGAACATATACAGGAGAGTGACTTTGCATGTAATCTCAGCAATGTAAGAGTGACAAAGATTCCCCATGCCAAGCACAGATGCACAAGTCCTGAAAAACATCATATTTGTCACAGTCGGTTTGTCGTTGTGAAAACACAGATGTGTGCTATAACAAATCACCTTGCTCGTGCACAAGGTGACAATTGACTATGTATAAATACTAACAGTCAAGAATAACAATACAGGCACATTGATGCACAGCGCTAGACATGCTCAGCAAAGCACAGCTCTCAAAAATCACAATGTCTGATTAGCTAATGTCTCAGTGTCTGTGAAGCTTGATGAGTAGAATCAAGGAGTGAACGCAACTTTAGCAGCAACATCGACACATTTGTCTCTGTATGACACAAGAACTCCTGAAAATGTAACCTATAATATTGTGTCTCTCTACTACCCACAGGCACTCTGGAACAGAGGGCAGATTCTGGCGAAGAGTCTGAGTCCAGCAGCAGTTCCAGTACAAGCTCGGACACTGAGAGCTCCAGTGGGGATGACTCTCACACCTCCTCTGGTGATGGGGACAAACCTGGCACCTCCGGTGTGGGTCAGCATGCGGCACCAGTACGACCAGCAGCCCCCGCCACCACGCATGCAACATCCTTAAACACCCAGACACCCAGGATACCCATTGACACACCCAGTCAACAAACCACTGGTAGCACACCCAGACAGCCAATTCTGGATGTGGCAGAAGATACCAGCCCTGACAACGATGGAGGACAGGAGCTGCCAGTGCGGGCAACGCCAGGCAATGTCCGTGCGGGTAGGGCAAGGAGTGGTGTGAGGGTGCGTGGTGGGAGGCCACGTCACACAGCTGGTGTCGTAGACTAAGCTGACCCACAGTTACAACGCATTTTCGATGTGTATCGGGAATGCACCGGAGACTTTGGCCAGGTTGTGGGGATCCTCAGGGACATGAACCAGCATCAGGCTGCACATTTTGACCGAATGGAGGACCATGTGGACCGTGTGGACCAACACATGGACCGTGTGGAGCGACACATGGACCGCGTGGAGCGACACATGGACCGTGTGGAGCGACACATGGACCGTGTGGAACGCCACATGGACCGCATGGGAACCAATTGGTCGAAACATGACGATCTGACTGCGGTGCATAGGGACATACTCACATGCCTACGCCAGTTAACAGCCAACATCACCACACCTCCCCGTGTGCACTCCACATCTGTTGCCTCAACATCGGCAACTGCCACAGGGAGGGATGAGGAGTCTGGCGAGGAGTCCCCTGTACCGCAGCAGCCTGATACTGAGGGTCCCCCTCCAAGAAGAGGAGGGGTAGTCCAAGGAAGGATGGGAAGTGAGAGACCTATGGACCCCCCCCCCCCCCCCGGAACCAATGAAAAGCTCGCAACATCCTCCATTGTGTGCAAATCATTCACTTTGTTGACAGTCCCTGGACTCTCTCACATGTAAATATGATTTACAAACAAAACTAGATGGAACCATAGGTGACGTGTTTACATCCTCAGCATGGAAACATCCACCCTCCCTGTGATGCTGACATATTCATCAAGCCAGTGAAGAACTCTCTGGCAATACGGGTCAACTGCTCACTTCAGAAAGTAGGATTACTGCTTACAGCATATGCACCGCAAAGCACTGGTGCGTAAATATAAATCTTCCATCTGTGTAGATTTTTGCACTGTGCGTCAATGTAATGTTAGGATTCCACACAGGTGTTAAAAAGTGCTGTTTGTCATGGCTAAATTATCCGTTCTGACTAGATCTTTGGTGGATGGGCGGAGCTTAACCATCATGGCTGCTCGGAGCTGAAGCTCCGTGGAAGCCTCACGCACGGCAGCCAAGGGCTGTGCTTCAATCCCAACAAAACCGACTGGAAAGCTCACTCCCGAAATCGGAGCTTTGTGAGCGCCTGCCGCTGTAGGCGCCTTTCCCCAAAACCGCTTCGTTGCCGTGAAATCGGCTGAAATCTCGACAGGCGATTGCGCCTCAAAATGGCGCTCGGAGCGGACTCGCCTCAATGTTTAACAGAAGCGGAGATTGCGAAATCAGGAGCGCCCCCCTCCCCCCCCCCGGAGACTACATCGAGGGAGCGGCGAGACCGGGAGCTGCCTTCTCCACACCTCCAGTGGGTGCCTGCAGTAGAAGTGGAGCAATCGCTGCCGAGACTGTTGAGTAATTGGGAGCGGTGTCGGCGGAAGATGGCCTGCAGCGCTGGGGACTCCCATAAACTGACACCACGAGGGTCCCTGGAGATGACGCTGGACTCGGCATAGTGAGAAGGTGGCAGGGACACCCCCCGAGCGACCGGCCCCGTCGGTGACCGAACAGGTGATAAAGGGCCCCTGGGGCTTAGGGGGTGAGAACAGCTGTAGGCGGAGCAGTAAGTGAGCCGCGGCGAAGCGGCAGTGGGGACCTGGAGAACGAACCGCAAATGCCTGACCAGTTATCTGTCACCTACAAAGGAAAGTAGTCTACCAACCTCTACTGTACTTTATAATGGTTTGCCAGTCCCCTGCAAATGGGTCCTGTGCCCATACTTGAAATGTACTCAAAGTGCCCTGAGATGATTCCACTGATGAAGAAGTGACTAGAAGAGTGCAGCCCATCCATGTCCAGTGGTCTCCAGGAGCTAACCTGCGTGCAAGAGCCGGCATCCCAAGATCATGGTCACCTATGCCGAGAGTCAGCACCACCACCTCACTGGGCACCTAGCGTTTGATTTGGGTAGGGGCTTGTGTCTGGGCCAGAGGTAGAAAATGCACAGCAAAGTTCCATATGACCACAAGCAGTGCAAACTGACTCCAGCAGATCCACTGCTGCTGCCACTCATAAAACCGAGCTTGCGCCCTTCCGCGCACCATAAGATGTCGATCGGAGCGGCCAGGTACACGACCTCAGGCCCTTTCTTCCCTCCTCCTCCTAATTTGCCCCCCTGGGCCCTCCAGACGCGTCAATCACTATGCCTCCCCACACTAGTGCTAGTCCTCACTCTACTCTGGGCGTTTTAAAGTGGATCTGTGTAGTTTGTAGTGGCCATCTTAGAACTGCTGGCTGTGGGTGAGAGGGCTTAGACAGAGGCACGAAGAGTTGCTATCATGATTGCCTCCTCCAAGTGCTATAATTGAACTGCCTTAGCCTCCAGGGCTCACTGTTACTGTGGGGGACACGCATCCGACTTACAGTCTATTTCCCTGAGGATTCAGCTGTCAAGATCCTCATGACGGTCCTCATTGCAGCCGAGTGGTATATGCGAGATTCGAAGCGGGGAAAAACGCCAGTGCAGTGGGAGAAGCCGGGCAGTGCAGGCGATGAACCGGAAATTGTTCTTACCTAACTTGACACTGGACTTAATGTCTATGAGACCCCAGCTAAGCTTTGGACCCGTTTTCTTTACATTCTTGGGCCCCCACGAGGTTTTCCACTCCCACTGCTCATCTACCTGATTTGATACGCTTCCCAGCCTCCTGTCCCTCGCTCCTCCTCCCACTTTTTCCCTCTTTCCTCTCCTGGGGACTTGTTTCTTCTGTATTGGATTTTGGAACTGTAACTATTGTAATCCATGTGCCCGGATCCTGGAAAACGCGAACATACATGTGAGATGGTTTGGTACCACATACCACACTGCAGTTATGACAGGGGTGATGGCCTGTAGGTAAAGTGCTTATGGTCTTTTGCATGTTCCTCTGGTTCGCTTTTGGGCGTGGGCAGCGAATTAACATGTATGTTTTTTGTATTTCTCCAGATACTATGCGTTCAATCTAACCGTATGTAATTGATTTACGCTGACACTAATGTGCGCGTTTATTTTTCCTTTTTACTTTATCACCTTATTATAGGTCTTTGCATGGAGTGGTACACATGGGGCTGGTGTCCCTGCGGTCCTGAAGAAGAGGTTTAGGGGATAAACTCGAAACATGTTGGCTTTCAATATTAGGGACTATTAGCACATTATTACCTAATTCCTCCCTTTTATTAACCCCCCTTTTTATCCTTTACCAACTAGGAGCACAAATAACTCATTTACGCTCACTAGCTAGGTAATGTTTTATTTAAACCCACACCACTCCCCTCTCACTGCACTACACATAGTCTTCACTAAATAGTGCTCCTAGGTAACTGTCGCAAGTCGCAGCACCCCCCAAGCAGTAGATGCTTGGGATGGCCCCAATGATGAAGCATGTCACCTAGGGGAAACCTTTGGTGAGTGAGGGGACTCAAGAAAAGTATTTTCTTTTCTCTATTTGAGGTTCGTCTTACTCACTAAGTAGACCCCTCCCTTCCCATCTACCTAGGTTCTCTGATCCCTGATGTCGGATCTTTTTTTGCGTTATTAGTACCTAGGAGGACGAACCTAGCCATATCCTCCTCTCCCCTCTCCTTATTTCAGCATCGTAATTCAACATCAGTCAGCGGTGTCTGCATCCTTGAAAACTAACACCCTCCCTCTCATTTATACTATGACAAGGATGAGTGAGCTTGTCTGTTCACAAATGTAAAGTGGCCTAGAAATCAACACAGCCTAACTCAAGCACCAAACACACTGCACCTCACAGCCTTGATCATGAAAATGCAAAAGTACATCCCTGTATCACCAATCAGTTCATGTAGAACTAGTAGACTGTACATGAAGTGATCATGTGCCAAAGTATGTCTCAACAAAATGTACCACAGCAAGATATAACCATGTGTGCAAAATGATGAGAAATAACTACAGAGACATGTCTCATCACATTGCATATGTTCACAAACAATGCATAAACAACACATGCATTACAATAACCATGTTGTGACACAGCAGAACAGCACAATGCTCAACATTACACAAGTTTGCTGTATGCTCTGCGCAGGAGTACAAACTCATACATTCACAAGACCATTGTTGTCAATATCATGGCATGTGAGATCATCCCACTATCACATAATACAACAACTCACGTTTGTGAGTCACCTATTGCATATCAATGTAATGTCCGTTGTCCCAAGGAATGACATGCAACAATGTATGTGTAAGAAGTAACGCCTTGCCATAGCATCTGATGTGACACATGTGATGTCATCAATTGTTCTCCACAACACATACATCCAAGCAAACACTACAAATGCTGGAACATATACAGGAGAGTGACTTTGCATGTAATCTCAGCAATGTAAGAGTGACAAAGATTCCCCATGCCAAGCACAGATGCACAAGTCCTGAAAAACATCATATTTGTCACAGTCGGTTTGTCGTTGTGAAAACAAAGATGTGTGCTATAACAAATCACCTTGCTCATGCACAATGTGACAATTGACTATGTATAAATACTAACAGTCAAGAATAACAATACAGGCACATTGATGCACAGCGCTAGACATGCTCAGCAAAGCACAGCTCTCAAAAATCACAATGTCTGATTAGCTAATGTCTCAGTGTCTGTGAAGCTTGATGAGTAGAATCAAGGAGTGAACGCAACTTTAGCAGCAACATCGACACATTTGTCTCTGTATGACACAAGAACTCCTGAAAATGTAACCTATAATATTGTGTCTCTCTACTACCCACAGGCACTCTGGAACAGAGGGCAGATTCTGGCGAAGAGTCTGAGTCCAGCAGCAGTTCCAATACAAGCTCGGACACTGAGAGCTCCAGTGGGGATGACTCTCACACCTCCTCTGGTGATGGGGACAAACCTGGCACCTCCGGTGTGGGTCAGCATGCGGCACCAGTACGACCAGCAGCCCCCGCCACCACGCATGCAACATCCTTAAACACCCAGACACCCAGGATACCCACTGACACACCCAGTCAACAAACCACTGGTAGCACACCCAGACAGCCAATTCTGGATGTGGCAGAAGATACCAGCCCTGACAACGATGGAGGACAGGAGCTGCCAGTGCGGGCAACGCCAGGCAATGTCCGTGCGGGTAGGGCAAGGAGTGGTGTGAGGGTGCGTGGTGGGAGGCCACGTCACACAGCTGGTGTCGTAGACTAAGCTGACCCACAGTTACAACGCATTTTCGATGTGTATCGGGAATGCACCGGAGACTTTGGCCAGGTTGTGGGGATCCTCAGGGACATGAACCAGCATCAGGCTGCACATTTTGACCGAATGGAGGACCATGTGGACCGTGTGGACCAACACATGGACCGTGTGGAGCAACACATGGACCGTGTGGAGCGACACATGGACCGTGTGGAGCGACACATGGACCGTGTGGAACGCCACATGGACCGCATGGGAACCAATTGGTCGAAACATGACGATCTGACTGCGGTGCATAGGGACATACTCACATGCCTACGCCAGTTAACAGCCAACATCACCACACCTCCCCGTGTGCACTCCACATCTGTTGCCTCAACATCGGCAACTGCCACAGGGAGGGATGAGGAGTCTGGCGAGGAGTCCCCTGTACCGCAGCAGCCTGATACTAACATAACATAACACGTGTATTTGTAAAGCGCACGTTCACCACTACGGGTATCTTGGCGCTGAATAACAGATGTTTATTGTTACCCAACTCAATGGTACTCATTTTATCGACCTCAGATGGATGAAAGGCTGAGTGGACCCGCCGGGATTTGAACCTGTGACCATGAGGTCGAACACAGGCCCCTGCAGCAGACGCATTAGTCCACTGAGCCACCAGACCCGGAAGAAGAGGAGGGGTAGTCCAAGGAAGGATGGGAAGTGAGAGACCTATGGACCTGCACCCTCCCCCCCCCCGGAACCAATGAAAAGCTCGCGACATCCTCCATTGTGTGCAAATCATTCACTTTGTTGACAGTCCGTGGACTCTCTCACATGTAAATATGATTTACAAACAAAACTAGATGGAACCATAGGTGACGTGTTTACATCCTCAGCATGGAAACATCCACCCTCCCTGTGATGCTGACATATTCATCAAGCCAGTGAAGAACTCTCTGGCAATACGGGTCAACTGCTCACTTCAGAAAGTAGGATTACTGCTTACAGCATATGCACTGCAAAGCACTGGTGCGTAAATATAAATCTTCCATCTGTGTAGATTTTTGCACTGTGCGTCAATGTAATGTTAGGATTCCACTCATGTGTTAAAAAGTGCTGCTTGTCATGGCTAAACTATCCGTGCTGACTAGATCTTTGGTGGATGGGCGGAGCTTAACCATCATGGCTGCTCGGAGCTGAAGCTCCGTGGAAGCCTCATGCACGGCAGCCAAGGGCTGTGCTTCAATCCCAACAAAACCGACTGGAAAGCTCACTCCCGAAATCGGAGCTTTGTGAGCGCCTGCCGCTGTAGGCGCCTTTCCCCAAAACCGCTTCGTTGCCGTGAAATCGGCTGAAATCTCGACAGGCGATTGCGCCTCAAAATGGCGCTCGGAGCGGACTCGCCTCGTTGTTTAACAGAAGCGGAGATTGCGAAATCAGGAGCGCCCCTCCCCCCCCCCCCGGAGACTACATTGAGGGAGCGGCGAGACCTGGAGCTGCCTTTTCCACACCTCCAGTGGGTGTCTGCAGTAGAAGTGGAGCAATCGCTGCCGAGACTGTTGAGTAATTGGGAGCGGTGTCGGCGGAAGATGGCCTGCAGCGCTGGGGACTCCCATAAACTGACACCACGAGGGTCCCTGGAGATGACGCTGGACTCGGCATAGTGAGAAGGTGGCAGGGACACCCCCCGAGCGACCGGCCTCGTCGGTGACCGAACAGGTGATAAAGGGCCCCTGGGGCTTAGGGGGTGAGAACAGCTGTAGGCGGAGCAGTAAGTGAGCCGCGGCGAAGCGGCAGTGGGGACCTGGAGAACGAACCGCAAATGCCTGACCAGTTATCTGTCACCTACAAAGGAAAGTAGTCTACCAACCTCTACTGTACTTTATAATGGTTTGCCAGTCCCCTGCAAATGGGTCCTGTGCCCATACTTGAAATGTACTCAAAGTGCCCTGAGATGATTCCACTGATGAAGAAGTGACTAGAAGAGTGCAGCCCATCCATGTCCAGTGGTCTCCAGGAGCTAACCTGCGTGCAAGAGCCGGCATCCCAAGATCATGGTCACCTATGCTGAGAGTCAGCACCACCACCTCACTGGGCACCTAGCGTTTGATTTGGGTAGGGGCTTGTGTCTGGGCCAGAGGTAGAAAATGCACAGCAAAGTTCCATATGACCACAAGCAGTGCAAACTGACTCCAGCAGATCCACTGCTGCTGCCACTCATAAAACCGAGCTTGCGCCCTTCCGCGCACCATAAGATGTCGATCGGAGCGGCCAGGTACACGACCTCAGGCCCTTTCTTCCCTCCTCCTCCTAATTTGCCCCCCTGGGCCCTCCAGACGCGTCAATCACTATGCCTCCCCACACTAGTGCTAGTCCTCACTCTACTCTGGGCGTTTTAAAGTGGATCTGTGTAGTTTGTAGTGGCCATCTTAGAACTGCTGGCTGTGGGTGAGAGGGCTTAGACAGAGGCACGAAGAGTTGCTATCATGATTGCCTCCTCCAAGTGCTATAATTGAACTGCCTTAGCCTCCAGGGCTCACTGTTACTGTGGGGGACACGCATCCGACTTACAGTCTATTTCCCTGAGGATTCAGCTGTCAAGATCCTCATGACGGTCCTCATTGCAGCCGAGTGGTATATGCGAGATTCGAAGCGGGGAAAAACGCCAGTGCAGTGGGAGAAGCCGGGCAGTGCAGGCGATGAACCGGAAATTGTTCTTACCTAACTTGACACTGGACTTAATGTCTATGAGACCCCAGCTAAGCTTTGGACCCGTTTTCTTTACATTCTTGGGCCCCCACGAGGTTTTCCACTCCCACTGCTCATCTACCTGATTTGATACGCTTCCCAGCCTCCTGTCCCTCGCTCCTCCTCCCACTTTTTCCCTCTTTCCTCTCCTGGGGACTTGTTTCTTCTGTATTGGATTTTGGAACTGTAACTATTGTAATCCATGTGCCCGGATCCTGGAAAACGCGAACATACATGTGAGATGGTTTGGTACCACATACCACACTGCAGTTATGACAGGGGTGATGGCCTGTAGGTAAAGTGCTTATGGTCTTTTGCATGTTCCTCTGGTTCGCTTTTGGGCGTGGGCAGCGAATTAACATGTATGTTTTTTGTATTTCTCCAGATACTATGCGTTCAATCTAACCGTATGTAATTGATTTACGCTGACACTAATGTGCGCGTTTATTTTTCCTTTTTACTTTATCACCTTATTATAGGTCTTTGCATGGAGTGGTACACATGGGGCTGGTGTCCCTGCGGTCCTGAAGAAGAGGTTTAGGGGATAAACTCGAAACATGTTGGCTTTCAATATTAGGGACTATTAGCACATTATTACCTAATTCCTCCCTTTTATTAACCCCCCTTTTTATCCTTTACCAACTAGGAGCACAAATAACTCATTTACGCTCACTAGCTAGGTAATGTTTTATTTAAACCCACACCACTCCCCTCTCACTGCACTACACATAGTCTTCACTAAATAGTGCTCCTAGGTAACTGTCGCAAGTCGCAGCACCCCCCAAGCAGTAGATGCTTGGGATGGCCCCAATGATGAAGCATGTCACCTAGGGGAAACCTTTGGTGAGTGAGGGGACTCAAGAAAAGTATTTTCTTTTCTCTATTTGAGGTTCGTCTTACTCACTAAGTAGACCCCTCCCTTCCCATCTAGCTAGGTTCTCTGATCCCTGATGTCGGATCTTTTTTTGCGTTATTAGTACCTAGGAGGACGAACCTAGCCATATCCTCCTCTCCCCTCTCCTTATTTCAGCATCGTAATTCAACATCAGTCAGCGGTGTCTGCATCCTTGAAAACTAACACCCTCCCTCTCATTTATACTATGACAAGGATGAGTGAGCTTGTCTGTTCACAAATGTAAAGTGGCCTAGAAATCAACACAGCCTAACTCAAGCACCAAACACACTGCACCTCACAGCCTTGATCATGAAAATGCAAAAGTACATCCCTGTATCACCAATCAGTTCATGTAGAACTAGTAGACTGTACATGAAGTGATCATGTGCCAAAGTATGTCTCAACAAAATGTACCACAGCAAGATATAACCATGTGTGCAAAATGATGAGAAATAACTACAGAGACATGTCTCATCACATTGCATATGTTCACAAACAATGCATAAACAACACATGCATTACAATAACCATGTTGTGACACAGCAGAACAGCACAATGCTCAACATTACACAAGTTTGCTGTATGCTCTGCGCAGGAGTACAAACTCATACATTCACAAGACCATTGTTGTCAATATCATGGCATGTGAGATCATCCCACTATCACATAATACAACAACTCACGTTTGTGAGTCACCTATTGCATATCAATGTAATGTCCGTTGTCCCAAGGAATGACATGCAACAATGTATGTGTAAGAAGTAACGCCTTGCCATAGCATCTGATGTGACACATGTGATGTCATCAATTGTTCTCCACAACACATACATCCAAGCAAACACTACAAATGCTGGAACATATACAGGAGAGTGACTTTGCATGTAATCTCAGCAATGTAAGAGTGACAAAGATTCCCCATGCCAAGCACAGATGCACAAGTCCTGAAAAACATCATATTTGTCACAGTCGGTTTGTCGTTGTGAAAACACAGATGTGTGCTATAACAAATCACCTTGCTCATGCACAATGTGACAATTGACTATGTATAAATACTAACAGTCAAGAATAACAATACAGGCACATTGATGCACAGCGCTAGACATGCTCAGCAAAGCACAGCTCTCAAAAATCACAATGTCTGATTAGCTAATGTCTCGACACATTTGTCTCTGTATGACACAAGAACTCCTGAAAATGTAACCTATAATATTGTGTCTCTCTACTACCCACAGGCACTCTGGAACAGAGGGCAGATTCTGGCGAAGAGTCTGAGTCCAGCAGCAGTTCCAATACAAGCTCGGACACTGAGAGCTCCAGTGGGGATGACTCTCACACCTCCTCTGGTGATGGGGACAAACCTGGCACCTCCGGTGTGGGTCAGCATGCGGCACCAGTACGACCAGCAGCCCCCGCCACCACGCATGCAACATCCTTAAACACCCAGACACCCAGGATACCCACTGACACACCCAGTCAACAAACCACTGGTAGCACACCCAGACAGCCAATTCTGGATGTGGCAGAAGATACCAGCCCTGACAACGATGGAGGACAGGAGCTGCCAGTGCGGGCAACGCCAGGCAATGTCCGTGCGGGTAGGGCAAGGAGTGGTGTGAGGGTGCGTGGTGGGAGGCCACGTCACACAGCTGGTGTCGTAGACTAAGCTGACCCACAGTTACAACGCATTTTCGATGTGTATCGGGAATGCACCGGAGACTTTGGCCAGGTTGTGGGGATCCTCAGGGACATGAACCAGCATCAGGCTGCACATTTTGACCGAATGGAGGACCATGTGGACCGTGTGGACCAACACATGGACCGTGTGGAGCAACACATGGACCGTGTGGAGCGACACATGGACCGTGTGGAGCGACACATGGACCGTGTGGAACGCCACATGGACCGCATGGGAACCAATTGGTCGAAACATGACGATCTGACTGCGGTGCATAGGGACATACTCACATGCCTACGCCAGTTAACAGCCAACATCACCACACCTCCCCGTGTGCACTCCACATCTGTTGCCTCAACATCGGCAACTGCCACAGGGAGGGATGAGGAGTCTGGCGAGGAGTCCCCTGTACCGCAGCAGCCTGATACTAACATAACATAACACGTGTATTTGTAAAGCGCACGTTCACCACTACGGGTATCTTGGCGCTGAATAACAGATGTTTATTGTTACCCAACTCAATGGTACTCATTTTATCGACCTCAGATGGATGAAAGGCTGAGTGGACCCGCCGGGATTTGAACCTGTGACCATGAGGTCGAACACAGGCCCCTGCAGCAGACGCATTAGTCCACTGAGCAACCAGACCCGGAAGAAGAGGAGGGGTAGTCCAAGGAAGGATGGGAAGTGAGAGACCTATGGACCTGCACCCTCCCCCCCCCCGGAACCAATGAAAAGCTCGCGACATCCTCCATTGTGTGCAAATCATTCACTTTGTTGACAGTCCGTGGACTCTCTCACATGTAAATATGATTTACAAACAAAACTAGATGGAACCATAGGTGACGTGTTTACATCCTCAGCATGGAAACATCCACCCTCCCTGTGATGCTGACATATTCATCAAGCCAGTGAAGAACTCTCTGGCAATACGGGTCAACTGCTCACTTCAGAAAGTAGGATTACTGCTTACAGCATATGCACTGCAAAGCACTGGTGCGTAAATATAAATCTTCCATCTGTGTAGATTTTTGCACTGTGCGTCAATGTAATGTTAGGATTCCACTCATGTGTTAAAAAGTGCTGCTTGTCATGGCTAAACTATCCGTGCTGACTAGATCTTTGGTGGATGGGCGGAGCTTAACCATCATGGCTGCTCGGAGCTGAAGCTCCGTGGAAGCCTCATGCACGGCAGCCAAGGGCTGTGCTTCAATCCCAACAAAACCGACTGGAAAGCTCACTCCCGAAATCGGAGCTTTGTGAGCGCCTGCCGCTGTAGGCGCCTTTCCCCAAAACCGCTTCGTTGCCGTGAAATCGGCTGAAATCTCGACAGGCGATTGCGCCTCAAAATGGCGCTCGGAGCGGACTCGCCTCGTTGTTTAACAGAAGCGGAGATTGCGAAATCAGGAGCGCCCCTCCCCCCCCCCCCCCCCCGGAGACTACATTGAGGGAGCGGCGAGACCTGGAGCTGCCTTTTCCACACCTCCAGTGGGTGTCTGCAGTAGAAGTGGAGCAATCGCTGCCGAGACTGTGGAGTAATTGGGAGCGGTGTCGGCGGAAGATGGCCTGCAGCGCTGGGGACTCCCATAAACTGACACCACGAGGGTCCCTGGAGATGACGCTGGACTCGGCATAGTGAGAAGGTGGCAGGGACACCCCCCGAGCGACCGGCCCCGTCGGTGACCGAACAGGTGATAAAGGGCCCCTGGGGCTTAGGGGGTGAGAACAGCTGTAGGCGGAGCAGTAAGTGAGCCGCGGCGAAGCGGCAGTGGGGACCTGGAGAACGAACCGCAAATGCCTGACCAGTTATCTGTCACCTACAAAGGAAAGTAGTCTACCAACCTCTACTGTACTTTATAATGGTTTGCCAGTCCCCTGCAAATGGGTCCTGTGCCCATACTTGAAATGTACTCAAAGTGCCCTGAGATGATTCCACTGATGAAGAAGTGACTAGAAGAGTGCAGCCCATCCATGTCCAGTGGTCTCCAGGAGCTAACCTGCGTGCAAGAGCCGGCATCCCAAGATCATGGTCACCTATGCCGAGAGTCAGCACCACTACCTCACTGGGCACCTAGCGTTTGATTTGGGTAGGGGCTTGTGTCTGGGCCAGAGGTAGAAAATGCACAGCAAAGTTCCATATGACCACAAGCAGTGCAAACTGACTCCAGCCGATCCACTGCTGCTGCCACTCATAAAACCGAGCTTGCGCCCTTCCGCGCACCATAAGATGTCGATCGGAGCGGCCAGGTACACGACCTCAGGCCCTTTCTTCCCTCCTCCTCCTAATTTGCCCCCCTGGGCCCTCCAGACGCGTCAATTACTATGCCTCCCCACACTAGTGCTAGTCCTCACTCTACTCTGGGCGTTTTAAAGTGGATCTGTGTAGTTTGTAGTGGCCATCTTAGAACTGCTGGCTGTGGGTGAGAGGGCTTAGACAGAGGCACGAAGAGTTGCTATCATGATTGCCTCCTCCAAGTGCTATAATTGAACTGCCTTAGCCTCCAGGGCTCACTGTTACTGTGGGGGACACGCATCCGACTTACAGTCTATTTCCCTGAGGATTCAGCTGTCAAGATCCTCATGGTGGTCCTCATTGCAGCCGAGTGGTATATGCGAGATTCGAAGCGGGGAAAAACGCCAGTGCAGTGGGAGAAGCCGGGCAGTGCAGGCGATGAACCGGAAATTGTTCTTACCTAACTTGACACTGGACTTAATGTCTATGAGACCCCAGCTAAGCTTTGGACCCGTTTTCTTTACATTCTTGGGCCCCCACGAGGTTTTCCACTCCCACTGCTCATCTACCTGATTTGATACGCTTCCCAGCCTCCTGTCCCTCGCTCCTCCTCCCACTTTTTCCCTCTTTCCTCTCCTGGGGACTTGTTTCTTCTGTATTGGATTTTGGAACTGTAACTATTGTAATCCATGTGCCCGGATCCTGGAAAACGCGAACATACATGTGAGATGGTTTGGTACCACGTACCACACTGCAGTTATGACAGGGGTGATGGCCTGTAGGTAAAGTGCTTATGGTCTTTTGCATGTTCCTCTGGTTCGCTTTTGGGCGTGGGCAGCAAATTAACATGTATGTTTTTTGTATTTCTCCAGATACTATGCGTTCAATCTAACCGTATGTAATTGATTTACGCTGACACTAATGTGCGCATTTATTTTTCCTTTTTACTTTATCACCTTATTATAGGTCTTTGCATGGAGTGGTACACATGGGGCTGGTGTCCCTGCGGTCCTGAAGAAGAGGTTTAGGGGATAAACTCGAAACATGATGGCTTTCAATATTAGGGACTATTAGCACATTATTACCTAATTCCTCCCTTTTATTAACCCCCCTTTTTATCCTTTACCAACTAGGAGCACAAATAACTCATTTACGCTCACTAGCTAGGTAATGTTTTATTTAAACCCACACCACTCCCCTCTCACTGCACTACACATAGTCTTCACTAAATAGTGCTCCTAGGTAACTGTCGCAAGTCGCAGCACCCCCCAAGCAGTAGATGCTTGGGATGGCCCCAATGATGAAGCATGTCACCTAGGGGAAACCTTTGGTGAGTGAGGGGACTCAAGAAAAGTATTTTCTTTTCTCTATTTGAGGTTCGTCTTACTCACTAAGTAGACCCCTCCCTTCCCATCTAGCTAGGTTCTCTGATCCCTGATGTCGGATCTTTTTTTGCGTTATTAGTACCTAGGAGGACGAACCTAGCCATATCCTCCTCTCCCCTCTCCTTATTTCAGCATCGTAATTCAACATCAGTCAGCGGTGTCTGCATCCTTGAAAACTAACACCCTCCCTCTCATTTATACTATGACAAGGATGAGTGAGCTTGTCTGTTCACAAATGTAAAGTGGCCTAGAAATCAACACAGCCTAACTCAAGCACCAAACACACTGCACCTCACAGCCTTGATCATGAAAATGCAAAAGTACATCCCTGTATCACCAATCAGTTCATGTAGAACTAGTAGACTGTACATGAAGTGATCATGTGCCAAAGTATGTCTCAACAAAATGTACCACAGCAAGATATAACCATGTGTGCAAAATGATGAGAAATAACTACAGAGACATGTCTCATCACATTGCATATGTTCACAAACAATGCATAAACAACACATGCATTACAATAACCATGTTGTGACACAGCAGAACAGCACAATGCTCAACATTACACAAGTTTGCTGTATGCTCTGCGCAGGAGTACAAACTCATACATTCACAAGACCATTGTTGTCAATATCATGGCATGTGAGATCATCCCACTATCACATAATACAACAACTCACGTTTGTGAGTCACCTATTGCATATCAATGTAATGTCCGTTGTCCCAAGGAATGACATGCAACAATGTATGTGTAAGAAGTAACGCCTTGCCATAGCATCTGATGTGACACATGTGATGTCATCAATTGTTCTCCACAACACATACATCCAAGCAAACACTACAAATGCTGGAACATATACAGGAGAGTGACTTTGCATGTAATCTCAGCAATGTAAGAGTGACAAAGATTCCCCATGCCAAGCACAGATGCACAAGTCCTGAAAAACATCATATTTGTCACAGTCGGTTTGTCGTTGTGAAAACACAGATGTGTGCTATAACAAATCACCTTGCTCATGCACAATGTGACAATTGACTATGTATAAATACTAACAGTCAAGAATAACAATACAGGCACATTGATGCACAGCGCTAGACATGCTCAGCAAAGCACAGCTCTCAAAAATCACAATGTCTGATTAGCTAATGTCTCAGTGTCTGTGAAGCTTGATGAGTAGAATCAAGGAGTGAACGCAACTTTAGCAGCAACATCGACACATTTGTCTCTGTATGACACAAGAACTCCTGAAAATGTAACCTATAATATTGTGTCTCTCTACTACCCACAGGCACTCTGGAACAGAGGGCAGATTCTGGCGAAGAGTCTGAGTCCAGCAGCAGTTCCAGTACAAGCTCGGACACTGAGAGCTCCAGTGGGGATGACTCTCACACCTCCTCTGGTGATGGGGACAAACCTGGCACCTCCGGTGTGGGTCAGCATGCGGCACCAGTACGACCAGCAGCCCCCGCCACCACGCATGCAACATCCTTAAACACCCAGACACCCAGGATACCCACTGACACACCCAGTCAACAAACCACTGGTAGCACACCCAGACAGCCAATTCTGGATGTGGCAGAAGATACCAGCCCTGACAACGATGGAGGACAGGAGCTGCCAGTGCGGGCAACGCCAGGCAATGTCCGTGCGGGTAGGGCAAGGAGTGGTGTGAGGGTGCGTGGTGGGAGGCCACGTCACATAGCTGGTGTCGTAGACTAAGCTGACCCACAGTTACAACGCATTTTCGATGTGTATCGGGAATGCACCGGAGACTTTGGCCAGGTTGTGGGGATCCTCAGGGACATGAACCAGCATCAGGCTGCACATTTTGACCGAATGGAGGACCATGTGGACCGTGTGGACCAACACATGGACCGTGTGGAGCAACACATGGACCGTGTGGAGCGACACATGGACCGTGTGGAGCGACACATGGACCGTGTGGAACGCCACATGGACCGCATGGGAACCAATTGGTCGAAACATGACGATCTGACTGCGGTGCACAGGGACATACTCACATGCCTACGCCAGTTAACAGCCAACATCACCACACCTCCCCGTGTGCACTCCACATCTGTTGCCTCAACATCGGCAACTGCCACAGGGAGGGATGAGGAGTCTGGCGAGGAGTCCCCTGTACCGCAGCAGCCTGATACTGAGGGTCCCCCTCCAAGAAGAGGAGGGGTAGTCCAAGGAAGGATGGGAAGTGAGAGACCTATGGACCTGCACCCTCCCCCCCCCCGGAACCAATGAAAAGCTCGCGACATCCTCCATTGTGTGCAAATCATTCACTTTGTTGACAGTCCCTGGACTCTCTCACATGTAAATATGATTTACAAACAAAACTAGATGGAACCATAGGTGACGTGTTTACATCCTCAGCATGGAAACATCCACCCTCCCTGTGATGCTGACATATTCATCAAGCCAGTGAAGAACTCTCTGGCAATACGGGTCAACTGCTCACTTCAGAAAGTAGGATTACTGCTTACAGCATATGCACCGCAAAGCACTGGTGCGTAAATATAAATCTTCCATCTGTGTAGATTTTTGCACTGTGCGTCAATGTAATGTTAGGATTCCACTCATGTGTTAAAAAGTGCTGCTTGTCATGGCTAAACTATCCGTGCTGACTAGATCTTTGGTGGATGGGCGGAGCTTAACCATCATGGCTGCTCGGAGCTGAAGCTCCGTGGAAGCCTCACGCACGGCAGCCAAGGGCTGTGCTTCAATCCCAACAAAACCGACTGGAAAGCTCACTCCCGAAATCGGAGCTTTGTGAGCGCCTGCCGCTGTAGGCGCCTTTCCCCAAAACCGCTTCGTTGCCGTGAAATCGGCTGAAATCTCGACAGGCGTTTGCGCCTCAAAATGGCGCTCGGAGCGGACTCGCCTCGTTGTTTAACAGAAGCGGGGATTGCGAAATCAGGAGCGCCCCCCCCCCCCCGGAGACTACATTGAGGGAGCGGCGAGACCTGGAGCTGCCTTTTCCACACCTCCAGTGGGTGTCTGCAGTAGAAGTGGAGCAATCGCTGCAGAGACTGTGGAGTAATTGGGAGCGGTGTCGGCGGAAGATGGCCTGCAGCGCTGGGGACTCCCATAAACTGACACCACGAGGGTCCCTGGAGATGACGCTGGACTCGGCATAGTGAGAAGGGGGCAGGGACACCCCCCGAGCGACCGGCCCCGTCGGTGACCGAACAGGTGATAAAGGGCCCCTGGGGCTTAGGGGGTGAGAACAGCTGTAGGCGGAGCAGTAAGTGAGCCGCGGCGAAGCGGCAGTGGGGACCTGGAGAACGAACCGCAAATGCCTGACCAGTTATCTGTCACCTACAAAGGAAAGTAGTCTACCAACCTCTACTGTACTTTATAATGGTTTGCCAGTCCCCTGCAAATGGGTCCTGTGCCCATACTTGAAATGTACTCAAAGTGCCCAGAGATGATTCCACTGATGAAGAAGTGACTAGAAGAGTGCAGCCCATCCATGTCCAGTGGTCTCCAGGAGCTAACCTGCGTGCAAGAGCCGGCATCCCAAGATCATGGTCACCTATGCCGAGAGTCAGCACCACCACCTCACTGGGCACCTAGCGTTTGATTTGGGTAGGGGCTTGTGTCTGGGCCAGAGGTAGAAAATGCACAGCAAAGTTCCATATGACCACAAGCAGTGCAAACTGACTCCTGCCGATCCACTGCTGCTGCCACTCATAAAACCGAGCTTGCGCCCTTCCGCGCACCATAAGATGTCGATCGGAGCGGCCAGGTACACGACCTCA
This sequence comes from Triturus cristatus, assembly GCF_964204655.1. Taxonomy (NCBI): domain Eukaryota; kingdom Metazoa; phylum Chordata; class Amphibia; order Caudata; family Salamandridae; genus Triturus; species Triturus cristatus. The sequence continues at coordinate 1,719,570,644 of NC_140590.1, forward strand.
GGCCCTTTCTTCCCTCCTCCTCCTAATTTGCCCCCCTGGGCCCTCCAGACGCGTCAATCACTATGCCTCCCCACACTAGTGCTAGTCCTCACTCTACTCTGGGCGTTTTAAAGTGGATCTGTGTAGTTTGTAGTGGCCATCTTAGAACTGCTGGCTGTGGGTGAGAGGGCTTAGATAGAGGCACGAAGAGTTGCTATCATGATTGCCTCCTCCAAGTGCTATAATTGAACTGCCTTAGCCTCCAGGGCTCACTGTTACTGTGGGGGACACGCATCCGACTTACAGTCTATTTCCCTGAGGATTCAGCTGTCAAGATCCTCATGGTGGTCCTCATTGCAGCCGAGTGGTATATGCGAGATTCGAAGCGGGGAAAAACGCCAGTGCAGTGGGAGAAGCCGGGCAGTGCAGGCGATGAACCGGAAATTGTTCTTACCTAACTTGACACTGGACTTAATGTCTATGAGACCCCAGCTAAGCTTTGGACCCGTTTTCTTTACATTCTTGGGTCCCCACGAGGTTTTCCACTCCCACTGCTCATCTACCTGATTTGATACGCTTCCCAGCCTCCTGTCCCTCGCTCCTCCTCCCACTTTTTCCCTCTTTCCTCTCCTGGGGACTTGTTTCTTCTGTATTGGATTTTGGAACTGTAACTATTGTAATCCATGTGCCCTTTACCAAAGCGCTCCTTCTCCCCTTGTTGGGGAGAGATCCAGCATTTATTCCCTGGAGTCTCAGAGACCCCTCTGAGAGAGTCCACAGCGTCATGGGAGTCACACACAGCAGAGGTGTGGGAATGGCACCCTTTGCCAAAGCACTCCCTCTCCCCTTGTTGGGGAGGGATCCAGTATCTATGCCCTGGAGTCTCAGAGACCCCTCTGAGAGAGTCCACAGCGTAAAGGGAGACACACACAGCGAAGGTGTGGGAACAACCCCATTTCCACTGGGATCACAGCACACCAGACGTTGGACACTGTTTTTCCATGTCTCCCGGTTAATGTTTCCTTTACCCTCCCCCACCTCTTTCCCTCTTCCATTCTTTGTCTTCCTCCCCTGCTCCTATCCTCCCACCCCTGAATCTCCCCCCTTGCCTCGTTTTTAACGCATGCAACTGCGCCCCATCAACTGGTAACTATGCTCTGAAGCTGAGTATCTTGTAACTATTGTTATCTATGTGCCATTTACCAAAGCACTCCTCCTCCTCCCCTTATTCCCTGGAGTCTCAGAGACCCCTTAGAGAGTCCACAGCGTATAGGGAGTCACACACAGCGGAGGTGTGGAACGACACCTTTTCCACTGGGATCACAGCACACCTGACGGTGGACGCTGTTTTTCCGTGTCTTCCGGTTAAGTTTCCTTCTCCCTCCGTCATCTCTTCCCCTCTTTCATTCTTGGTCTTCCTCTCCTGCTCCTATCCTCTCTCCCCTGAATCTCTCCCCTTGCCTGCTTTTTCCCTTAAGTATTTGTTTTTAACGCATGCAACTGTGCTCCAGCAACTGGTAACTATGCTCGAAAACTGTGTATCTTGTAACAATGTAACTTGTAACTATGCTATGAAACAATGCTCGTCCTCATGTAAAGCGCTCTGATACCTCCGGGTCTAGCCAGCGCTATATAAAACTTTTCAAATAAATAAAAATAAAAAATAAATTCCAAGGAGTCTCATTTTAATGACTTGTGGCGCTGCGCTTCTACAGTGCCCAAATGATCTCATGTGGACACAAAGGCATCTTGCACAACAATCAGAGAAAGATTGTGTGCTAAAAGGTCACACACAAAGCTATGATGTAAGCTTGTCTCCAGTCACTTCAGAATAATAATGCATAATCCTATGGACCAGCTCACAATTCATCCACCGTCTCGTGAAGAAATGTCACATGACACATACCAGAGATAGACACGCAAGCTCTCCACAACATACATAGCACATGCAATATTGAAACATTGCACATACTGATGTAAAAATAAACCGTTGAACCGCACAAACAAAGAACATTGTATAATGAAATGAACACCATGGCCAGCAAACATGATATGAACAATAGTAGCATTTGCCAATACAGACTATACAAACATCAATGTGTGAACAGGTATATTACACAGGCAGTAGCTCGGCTCAACACAAAAGCTAACTAAGTATAGTCCCAAGTGTCAAAATAGACAAAATTAATGAAACATATGACCAAGATGATTTGTCGGTCAGAGAGTACTGGTACAAAGTGTGAATCCAACATGGATCAGCATTGTGGTAACACACACAACAGCCAAAGGAGCCTGTGAAGGAGAGACATAGGACAGTCTTAAATACAACGTGCCATGAAGATATATGCAATGATTGAATCAGTATTGTCCATTGTAAATTATGAGCACAAGCTAGGAGTAGTCTCAAAACTGCAGTGGTGAGCATCATAACTACACATACCATGGACTAATGACAATGAGCATCAAGTTAGCATAGCCACACACGGATCACAACTGATTGTCCTACACACACACCACACTTAGGGAATGCGTCATCAGACATCTTTGCATACTTACACTCAAGTAAAAAAGTTGTTAATGAGCTGTCTCCTGACATCCACCTCCTCTTCCTCATCCTCACTGGCAACGTGCCCCAGGTCAGGATCCTCCCATGAAGGTGGTTGTTGGTCCCAGTCATCCTGGATGATTGGTAGCCTATTCCTCACAGCCTTGTTGTGAAGCATGCAGCACACAATAATTATTTTGCACACCTTCTCAGGGGAATATTGCAGTGCACCTCCGGTACGATCCAGGACGCGGAATCTGGTCTTCAGCAGGCCAAATATGCATTCAATCACATGCCTGGTCCGACCATGTGCCACGTTGTAACGGTGATCAGCTGGTGTGACCGGGTTCCGGAGTGGTGTCAGTAACCAGGGCTGGTTGTGGTATCCAGAGTCCCCTATATTTAACAAATATAAATGGGCATCAGATCAAAAACAGGCTAGAACATGGCATTAAATTAACACACAAGTGACACTGACAACATGACTCACCAACAAGCCAGGCACGCTCATTCCTGAGCTGCGACATCAGCTGGTGGATCCGACTCATCCTCATGATGTAGGCGTCGTGGGCGGATCCTGGAAAACGCGAACATACATGTGAGATGGTTTGGTCCGCCAGACATACCACAAGCGCGTTGATGGAATGATAGTGCTTACGGTTGCGGTATACCAGCTCATGGGGTTGTGGTGCCACCAAACCCACATGTGTACCATCAATCGAACCAATCACATGTGGCATGTGTCCCAGTGCATAAAAGTCCTCCTTAATGGCCCGGAACTGTGGTGGCATTGGAAAATATATGTACTGGTTGAGGTACCTCAACATGGCCTCACACACATCCCGGAGCAATCGACTGAACATTGTCTGGGACATCCCACCAGCATCAGCCACAGTAAACTGGAACGTACCAGTTGCAAAAAAATGCAGTTCCGCCATCACCTTCACCCTGGGGTTCAGGGCAGAGGGATATGTGCGGCCAGGCAGCAAGTGTGGTGTCGACAGGTCTGCCAATTCCACAATCAATGCACTCGTGAAGCGGTACCTCCTCATGCTCTCACGCTCCACCATGGTAGCAAGATCCAGGAAGGGTCTGTGGACATTTGGGGCCCTGCGGAACACATGAGAAATGATGTACACATATCCCTCCCTATTCAAACATCAACTTATAACTAGTCAACTGATTGCGTTTCACTTACAATGATGACATAGTGAAGTCAGATGTCTGTGGTAGATATAATCCCTGACTTGCGGCAATGTGAGCATGAACAGTTAGACAATTACGCCGTGGATTTCCAAAACATACCGTGTAGTACTGTGACTACTCACTGTTGTCTGTCACTCTGTCCAAAGTAGATATTTCAAGTACAACTAACACATGATATCAATGTGCACTGACATGGACAAGGTACTAATGCCTAGCAACAACACAACATACAGACAGCGTGTCACAATGCACAACACTATCATGGTGTTGACATTATCCGGATATGATGTATGACCTACATTTCCTATCACAGTGACAGAACATTGATGATGTGTATCACTACTTTATATGACATACAGACATGCTATTCAATTACACATGGACACTACAGCAACTCACATGCCAAATGCAATATGTGAAAATTGTTCCTTAATGTGACAAGTGTCAGCAGTGAGGCCTTGCGTCACACTAGTCTCACACACTGTGGACACAGTAAAAAGGAGTTTACACTCTGTAGCGTGATCATGATCACTTGATACTGTGAATACGCGCGGATGATTACTGTGTTAACATAATGATCCCCTGGGAAAATGGACAGGCATAGGATGGTGAATTGGGAAGTGGACACTCACACCCGTCATGTTCCTCACTAGCATTGCTGCAGTTGCCTTGTGAGCTTGGGTCACAATGTGAGTGATCTTCTCTGTGTTCTCTGTACCTTATGACATGTGCTTAACTCCATCAACACAGGGCATGCTGCATGCCATCATCCATACACACATTGTCTGAGTAGATGAGTGTGCATTGCTTCTACGCACATGCAAAATCATGACCGAGCCGGAGGGACAGATATAATCCTGGATGCAATGCAGTTTGAGGCGTGTGATTTAGCAAGAGACGGGACTGACACATCCCGACCGAGCCGGACGGACAGATTGCATTGTGGATGCTATGCAGTTCGAGTCGTGTGATATTTCAAAAGATGCGACTGACACATCCCGACCGAGCCGGACGGACAGATTGCATTGTGGATGCTATGCAGTTCGAGGCGTGTGATTTTTCAAAAGATGCGACTGACACATCCCGGCCAAGCCCGACGGACAGATTGTATCGTGGATGCTATGCAGTTCGAGGCGTGTGATTTTTCAAAAGACGCGACTGACACATCTCGACCGAGCCAGACGGACAGATTGCCAGTTGTCATAGTGACAGACCACATTTTGCATCGTGCACGATTCGCGTAGGGTACGATTTGAATCCGTTTGCACACAAATGCATCAAAATCTAAACTGTCATGATGCAGAGTTTTTAAACGTGGCGGTAGGCGTGTCTGATGCGTACTATTTCATGGATTGGGCAAATTCATAGAATGCAAACAAGTCGGACCTATCCTTTTGGACGCATGGAACCGGTTCTGCCTCAGCAGCACAGATATAAGGCTGTCTCTTGCCCTGAGTGCTCACTTGCATGCACTGAATGATCAATAAGGACATCTCTGCTACCACTGCTGCTGTCTCTGTATCCTCTGGCTCCAAGAATGGCACGTACTGTGAAGAGGGCCCCAGCATTCACAGAGGAGGAGAACCAGGCCCTGCTGGACAGCCTCCTACCACAGTACAGCAAGCTGTATGGGAAACCAGGGGAGCAGGTGAGTGTGCAGTCGACAGCCTCTCTCATTGTGCATCTTGTCTGACTACCAGTAATGATATTGTGTAACGCTGGGGCTAGCATGTTCACTCAGTAGTTGTCACCCCCAAGATGTGTAGATACCTGCAGTGAACAGGTACTGTGCTGTGAGAGTTCTTTTTGAGATGGTCATACTACCCCGGAAGGTTTCCATTTTGGTGATGCAGGACAAGTGTCTATCCCCATTGTTTCACTACCTCTGTTCATCATATGTCCTTGTTTAAATAACATGTTTATCCAACTGTGTGATGCACAAACATGTAGCATGTGTGTTCACGGCCCTTTAACTTTGTCATACTCACAGGTTGATGCCCATCAAAAACAGGAGATCTGGCTGACCATTTCCCGGGCGGGTAGATCTGTGGGGGTCCACAGGCGTCAGATCCGCAACTGCCAGAAGAGGTGGCAGGACCTATGTGGCTGGACGAGGTGCATTGCAAGAGTGCAGCTGAAGCTGTCACCTCCTCGCAGGAGGAGCGGACGCCAGACCCTTACCCTCCACATGCACCGGATTTTGGTAGTGGTCTTCCCTGACCTGGATGGGCAGTTAAAGGCCAGACAGCAGCAAGGAGGGGGTATGTACATGCCTTTTCTGTGAACTGTGTCTAACCTGATCTTTGCTTTGCTTCAGCCTGGTTATGCTACCCCAGTCCATGTGTCGGTTTGAACTAGAATCATGTTAATTCATTCATTTATGGGCCTTCCTCATCTGAGACACAGGTGTGTCCCTTTCAGTCAGTCACATGTCTCATTGTTGGTGGGGGTGGCCTGCTGTTTTGCAAGGTTGGTGCTTTTGGCCCGCTTCTGCAACCATCAGAGTGTATTTGCCTTCATGAGTATGTGTATTTAGTGACATTTATCTGCACATGGACAGATCCATGACATGCACTCTGTGTGGCACATGAATACGTGTCCTAGTTGATGCTCTGCCTCGCCATATGTGTCTGGTGTGTTTCACAGACACACATGCAGCTGATGGGACAATTGTGTGGGCACTGAAGTATGCCCATCATTTCTGTTACACATGCATGGACACATGCCTAATGTTCAGGCAACTCCCATGTTTCACATGGACTAGGTCAGGAATGCCTACTCTGGACGTGGTGTACACTCTGTTATCCCACTCATGTGTGCAAAACTGATTTTGATGTATTGTGCAATTTGCAATCGGGTGTCTGCCTCTGTATCATTGTGGAGTGTCTTAGCTTTTTAGTCAACTGTGCTCTCTAATATTTAGTGGTGGGCAGCCATCTGACATGTGGCTGGTGGATCTTCACAATGGGGTCAGACTTAGGTGTCTAATCACTTGACTGTGCTTAATGGTGTATCAACATTTCTTGTGCAGGCAGCTATACTACATTGTCATCAGACTGAAATGTGATCATGTTGACAGACTTGTGCTAGCTGACACTGTACTGTGGCCTTTGTATGACGTGGGGTCATCAGTAGCATTGACATGTGGGTGGCTTTGGGGCAACATGTGCACTTGACCGATGCAGGGCTTATATTCACCACAAAATCTTTATTTGAGAAAGGTGCTCACATTTGGTTTTGTGAAGCACTGCCCCAGTGACAGCAGGCAGCAGGAAAACTTGACCAAGAGTGCACTGTAGCATGTGCTTTCATTTCCAACAGTGTATCCCACAGTGATGTAAGTTGTCCTGCATGCACTCAACTGTGGAATTGTCCAGCAATACCTGGGCACATTATGGTGTGTGGTGAAGGAAGCACATCCATATAGTTTAGATTTAGTTTGGGCATCCCTTATCCTGACACATGGACAAAGTCAGTGGCAGGAGATGGTATATGTGTGTACTGATACATTTCTATCACAATTCCTGCAATCAAGACAACTGTCTATGTGGTGCATGTGTGCACATATGGGTAGTGTCTGGCTACATGCACCAGACTGTGGTCTCCATGGACATGTGGGATATGAGGGGCTTGGTTTACTGACAGACTGACACGTGTTTCACAGAAAGGTGTCAGCACTTTTGAGAATTTAAAGCAAATGATTCACAGACGTGCACAGTAATGTCCTCCCTGGGATGTGCGATGTCAAACGTGTGACTGATGTTTAACTGTTTACCCTGTTTATTTGCAGTTACATCTACCGACACTGGAGGGGACAGCTCCACGGACCATGAGGAGCAGCAGAGCCTGACAGGGTCCGCGTCCGAGATTTTTGAGGGACCCAGTGGCACGGACGGTGAGGGGAGCCACACTGAGGAGACAGCAGCTACAAACTCCTCAGATGAGGAAGACCGCTGCACCGGTGTGGACTCCCTTGTGGATGCGGGTGTCAGCAGACCCACGGCAACATCTATCAAGTCTTGCCCCAGCACCACCACCATCTCCACCCTCCCATCTGCTCCCATCCCAGATGTCCATGGAGGCTTCCGTGTAAGGGAGAACATCTCCTTCATGCCAGGCACCACACTACCTGCCCCCGTCTCCCCTGCTGCCCTGAGTGTGGAGTCTGTGGACTTACTTTCACAGATCCATGTAGGGCAGACATCAATGCTGAGTGTCCTCCATTCTCACACCAGTCTGTTGACCCAACTGGTGCCCTACATGGAGGGCATCTCAGCCAACATGTCTGCCCTACATCGGACCATTCAGTCCATGGCCTCCACACAGACGGCAGCAGTGTCCCTCCTCCAACAGGCCCTCACCCCTGCTACCTCTGCCACATCCACAGTCCCCACTCCCCTGCCTGTCCAACAGACACACACACCCGCACATGCACGCACCACATCAGCCACTAGCAGCACACAGACCCGCAAGCCAAAGACAAGATCCACAAGCACGCACACTCCGGGGACAGATGACACACACACAGGGGATGGGTCACAGACACACATACAGGCATCCACAAGCACTACGTAAACCTCAGATGCCTCTCCCTCCAATGCACCTTCCCTTGCCTCACCTACTACCCCCACTGCCAAGCAGCTCTTCCTATGTGACGTTGGCCTCTTCCCCACAGACCCATCAGAACCAACTTACAAGGGGAAGAGGAGGTCAGCACAGACAGAGGGGACTTCCCCTGCTAAGCGCACACCCTCCCCCAGGCGCAAGGACACTGAGGCCACCACCGGCAAGTCTCCCCCGGACCAGGAAGGGGAAGACACCACCCAAAGGTCACACTTCCACCTCACACTCTCCACCCAGCAGGCCCCCAGACACACACACACAGGACCCACAGCCATTCCCTGCACCCGGTTCACCCACACACCCATACCACATCCCCAGAATGCTAAGGCCCTCACCCCCTTCCACGTGCACTTCCACCCCCAACTCCAGCCTGTTCCTGCCACTGGTGTGGGGGATGTGTCTCCCCCCTCTGTCCTGCCCACAGAATCTGAACCCCAGTTCACTCCTCTCGATGTTGGCACTGCAGTAGGAGGCACACACACCCCGTCTGACTTGGGCACTGCAGTTGATAGCCTGTCCACAACATATGACATGCACACTGCAGTGGTGCAGGAAAACACCACATCTGAGTTGTGCCCAGCAGTGGTGACGGCGCCCACTGTCTCAGACCCCTCCACTGCAGTTGCTGGCGTCACTCCTGCACCCTGCACAACTACCATGCCCCATTCCCCTGTCCCCTGATCCTGTCCCTGTGGTGCCTGGCCTGCCGCTATGTGTGCCCCTCCAAGGCGTGAGATGTCCCTGGTCCATAGCAGTGCAGGCAATAATTGTGTGACATGTTGTCACATGTCACCCTGATGGAACATTTTGATGGACTGGACATCGACCTTTTTTCTTCGTGGCATGGACACTTATATTTCTTTGAGAGCTGAATAAAGCCTATTTTTGTTAATCAGTGTTGTTGCAGCTAATGTACATGATGTTGATGATGTAAATAATGAACTTGCTGTTGTGATGGTGTCTGTGTTTGTGCATCTGCACCACTGCACTGTAATGTCTTTTCCTTGCTATTGGCAGTATGTATTTTGGAGGTTTTAACCTGTGTCCCTGCGTCTCCTTGCTCATCTGCATGCACATTCATCATTTTTGGTGTCTCCCATTGATGCCATGGTATGGAACTTGGTCACCTAACAGCTACAGTCTCCACAGGATTCCTCAGTATGTGTGTCTGTTGTGGATATGTGTGTATGCATCATGTTGGTCATTTTGCACATTATCAGACTATACACCAGAGTCCTTGTCAGGGATCATGTTCATTGCCTGTCTGCACATGGCAGAGGGTGTTCTTGTGATACACGGCAATATTTGCCTCAACAATGCTATTTTAGTATTTTACATAACAATTACATTTCCACTGCATTGCTTGAGCAATTTGGACTGGGAATCATGCATGCTGTTTTGGAGTTGCTGCTATTTTCATGTACACATTCAGCTTTTGCTCACTGTGGTGATGGGTGTTTGAGAACCCATTACCACATTGATCATGAGATGCTGGATTTGTGAACAACACAATCACCTTTTGCTCACTGTGGTGATGGGTGGGTTACAACCCATTACCACAATGATCATTAGATGCAGGGAAATTGAACACCACAATGACCTTTTGGTCACTGTAGTGAGGGGGGGAGTAGACCCCATTACCACAATGGCCATGAAATGCAGGATATTAGTGACACACAAAGAAATATTGGGCACATGTATGTTGTGAGTCACATTGTATGATCACTGCCACAATCTGTGTTTTGTGCATTTTTTACATGCAAACATGCAATGTAGATAAGATGGTAGGGGTGGTGGTTTGCTGGGTCACCCAATGTGTGTGTATCCTGCCACCTATGACTGATGATGGGAATTTAGATGGGCATCCACCCCCCTATGGGGTGGACACTACTGAGAGTGATAGGCATCCACCCCCTTGTGGGGTGGACAATAGTGGGAGTGATAGGCATCCACCCCCCTATAGGGTGGACAATAGTGGGAGTGATAGGCATCCACCCCCCTATGTGGTGGACACGACTGTGGGTTATGGGCATCCACCCCCTTATGGGGTGGGCAATAGTGTGAGTGATAGGCATTCACCCACCTATGTGGTGGACACTACTGTGGGTTATGGGCATCCACCCCCCTATGGGGTGGGCATTAGTGTTAGTGATAGGCATCCACCCCCCTATGGGGTGGACACTACTGGGAGTGATAGGCATCCACCCCCCCTATGGGGTGGGCAATAGTGGGTGTGATAGGCATCCACCACCCTATGAGGTGGGCAATAGTGGGAGTGATAGGCACCCGCCCTCTATGGGGTGGACACTACTGGGAGTGATAGGCATCCACCCCCCTGTGGGGTGGACAATAGTGGTATTGATAGGCATCCACCCCCCTATGGGGTGGACACTACTGTGGATTATGGGCATCCACCCCCCTATGGGGTGGGCAATAGTGGGAGTAATTGGCATCCACCCCCCTCTGGGGTGGACACTACTGGGAGTGATAGGCATCCACCCCCCTGTGGGGTGGACAATAGTGGGAGTGATAGGCATCCACCCCCCGTGGGGTGGACAATAGTGGGAGTGATAGGCATCCACCCCCCTATGGGGTGGACAATAGTGGGAGTGATAGGCATTCACCCCCCTATGGGGTGGACACTACTGTGGGTTATGGGCATCCACCCCCCTATGCGGTGGGCGATAGTGTGAGTGATAGGCATCCACCCCCCTATGGGGTGGACACTACTGGGAGTGAAAGGCATCCACCCCCCTGTGGGGTGGACAATAGTGGGAGTGATAGGCATCCACCCCTCTGTGGGGTGGACACTACTGGGAGTGATAGGCATCCACCCCCCTGTGGGGTGGACAATAGTGGGAGTGATAGGCATCCACCCCCCTATGGGGTGGACACTACTGTGGGTTATGGGCATCCACCCCCTATGGGGTGGGCAATGGTGTGGGTGATAGGCATCCACCCCCCTATGGGGTGGACACTACTGTGGGTTATGGGCATCCACCCCCTATGGGGTGGGCAATGTGTGGGTGATAGGCATCCACCCCCCTATGGTGGTGTTTCCTTTCGTGTACTTGTGACATTATGGTGTGTGGTAGGTGTCTGACTTACCTTCTGCATCATGCGCGTCGGTGTCGATGGGCATAGAGTATAGGGAACATATGCGCGATTGGGTACATGGCTGCTCCGACTCGTCCCCGTGGATTGTGTTCTGGCGCGATTCGGAGCTTTCATACGCCTCGTCCGGATGCTGTGACGTGCTGGAAGTGGCGCCCTGTACGACGCATATTGTGTGCGCATCGTTCTTGCGCATCCGGAACTTGGTCCGGATGAGTCCCCGTACGACTCGATTTCAGTGTTTCCAGAGCCTGTTCGCTACTGACATAGTGCACGATTCGGAGCGGACGGTTCGCTCGGAAATTTGCAGGTTAGATGCATCGTACTTGCTGGTTTGGAGGGGGAAGCTCCGGATACGAGTCGGTCGTCAGGTAAGCCTACGAATAGTATTGGAAAGGCATTTTTAGCGACATCGGAATCGACCCCTTAATAGTAAGTGAAATAATATATATATATATATTGTTATGATATTTTTTAATTATTTAGATTTCTAATTTTGCAAGTTTTGTTCTCGGAATCGCATTTTGGAGAGGATAGCGTTTTTTTTTTTATTAAGAAGTGTGTATTAGTATTTAATACTAATATTTATTTAACACTTTCTTAATTTTTCGGCTTTTCCTGGAGCGTTTCTTTTTTTAAACACTATGGGGCCCATTAGTATGTCGGGCGGATCGCCACCGCCCACATGACGGTGGCGATCCGCCTGACATTTCCTCCCGCCCGCATGTAAATTCCCCCCGCCATATTACTATGGCGAGGGGGACCCCGGCGGACGGAAAGACCGTCTGCCGATTTTCCGCCCGGTCGATGAGTCGACCGGGTGGAAAAGCTGTTAATATGGTGGCGGTGTCTGGTAGACACCGACATCCATATTAAGATACATGCGGGGTTATGCCGTTGCTGCCACGAAAAGGCATGCGGTCTTCTACATTGGAGGCCCGTAGCGGGCACCCAGGGATTCTGGGGGGTGCACATAGGGGTACCTATGATACCCCCCTGCATTTCAATGTACAACGTGGCAGGCACCGCGCGGTGCCTGTCACGTTGTGCATTGAAATGCACAACTTGCATTTTGGCATTGCTGCGGGCGGTGGTTTCAGCACTGCCTGCTGCAATGTTAGGAATGCGGGATGCGCCCGCCAGCGTGACGGGCGCATACTAATGGTATGTGCGGGACCGCCGCATGCATTGCGGGTGGTCCCATTTCCGGGGGGTATGGCGGGCTAATGACCCCGTATTTTCAGGTTTTTTATCGTTTAAAGTCTTTGGATTTATCGATGCTGGATTAATATTTTTGGAACACTTGAATTTTTACATTTTTTTGGTGGTCTATTTTAATATTTATTTGGATTGAGAGATACCTGGATGGATTCACGAATTTTGGATTACGTTTTCTTTAGCTACAGAAACCGTAAGTGTTTAATTTTATAGTTGTGGGAGGGTATTTTGATTATATTATTTGATATATGTGTTATGGTTAGGTAAAATGTAAATAAGATGTCAATATATATTTTTATAACTGCATTTAACATATATGACACATTATTTATATTTTACAAACTTAAGAAAAATTATATGTACAGTTACCAATTGTGTTTTGTTGGAAAGTAATTTTCTATTGTTTTATGGAAATTATTTAAAGAATTGTTTTTGCTATTAGTAATAGGTATTCTAGGCCTCTTGTAGTTGGGTATAGTGTTACTTGACTTTGTAGAAATTCGTACATTTTTTTGGTTTGTTTTGTGAGTTTAGGGCCTATTTGAGTTACAGATTGTTCCATTCCAAGTTCCTGGTAATTTTGTTGTTTTTGTAGGGCTTGGAATAGTTTATATAGGGTAGGTATCCTTCTTACTGTTGTTGATTGGAAGGCATTATGCCATCCTTCAACAGCATTGTTGGTTTTGGCTTGTTTGTTTAGTGTGCTCAAGTACACATTCCACTATGGAATGTGGAATTTGGGTAGTCTTCTGTGCCCTGATCTGTGGAGTCTTCCCACCCAGGTATCCTCAAAGTAATCCAATAGTGGGCTTAGTTTTTCTTCATGTCTTTTGTAGTAGGGGCTTTCTATTAGGAGATTATAGTGCTCTGCTACCTCAGTTACTGGAACATAGGCCAGTGCAATTATTTTTTTTAACTTGGTATGCAAAAGTACTGTCAGTTGCATACTCAACACTTAGGGGCCGATTCTGATCTCGCTGGGAGAAGGCTCCGTCCGACTCGGATCCGGAGGGCTTTCCAACCGACTCATGCTCTGGGGCACAGAGCGCCCGAGTATGATGCGAACAAGCGCTGACGGACACTGGTCGTTCGGAACCCCATTGAAGTCAATGGGAGCCTGTGGTACGAAGCGTACATAGACTCCCATTGATGAAAAAGGTACGTTGTGCACAAAAGCGCCTCCCGGAGTGGGGTCACATCTGTGACACCCGCACCGTACATGCATGTGTAGGGGGGTCCCTTGGGACCCCCTGTGATCGACTCGTAAGGCTACGGGTGAAGGGGGGTCCGGCACGGACCCTCATAGTCCGCTTCCCGGAGCGTTTATGTGTCGGATGCTCTGACTCGATCCAGCTGTCCGAATCGTGCATCGTACTGGCTCGGTCATAAATCGCCTCCATTGCACAGCACGGTTTGCTTACAGACGAGACGTACGGAGCGGTTTGTACCCGGAAACGATTCAGTCGGCGATTTCGCGTTCCTCGCATTGTACTTGCTCGCTCGTACAGCTTTACGAGTCGGACAGAAAACATGCGTACTGCTCGTACTTTTTACAGCCGGATCGCATTCGGAGCCCTTACGAGCGAGATCAGAATCGGCCCCTTAGGGTTGACTTTTGTAGATGTCTCCAGAAACATAGATTAAAGTGGTAATAGCAACCCTGGATTGCTGTATTGGAGTAGCATTTTAGTATATTATTGATCATGGCATGCTCAAAATCAATAATTATTTTCTGATGAAAATAAATATTGGTTTTATCTTTTATTTGGTTTAAAATTTCAAAAATGTTGTTTATTGGGGAGTAGGGTATAGATAAATGGAATATTAGTATTTTGGAAAAAAAACATGTATTGTGTATAACTGATAAAATGGTTTGGGACACATTTTGAATGTCCCATCCATCATCCAAGTCTTACATTGCTGTAATTTAAGTAAATTGTTTGCAGTAGCAATCATAATAATTTGTTTGCCTTTGCATTTATTGTCAAATAATATGAATGGTTCATTGCTGTGTGTTACATTTAGCTCAGGGGGAATCTCTACCTCTTAAAAGGTTTTAGGGACAGGTGTACTAGTTGTAGTGGCTTTCTTTTGTCTTGCTATTGTTCTTTTTAAGGAATTATTAGATGGTAATTGACTAGATGCATGTTGGGGTACTGTTAGTAACTGCTCCTTCAGTATTTCTGTGGTAGGTCTATCTGTATTAGTGCTAGCTTCTTTTATTGTTTCAAGAGCACCTCTAATTTCAATCTCTGTTACATTTGGTGGATGGTTATGTTCTTTAACAGATGTAACAGTCTTTTCCTGTGTAATAGCTCTTCCATAGCATTTATTAGAATAATATTTACTAAATTTCCAAAACACTTTTAAACCACTTTGTTTTTCTTGTGTGTATACATAACCCATATAACACAATAACATTTTGCCTCTTTGTGGCTTTATAAATTGGGCTCCTTCAGTCATGGTGGTCTTTTTAGTTCTAAGGAAAATATTTATAAATATTAATTGATATAATACAGTACATTTATAAGGAAAATACATATACATTTCTTTGCATATACTTACAATGTTGCTGTTGATGTCACTGAAGATGGTGTTGGTTGTTTTCAAACTTCTGTTTTAGTTTTCTTGAAAATAGTTCTGTTGGTGAGAAGAAATATAATGTTAAAATGTTTGTTCTATTAACTTATAGGTGATGGGGAAATTGGGGATAAGTAGGATTTTGGGTGGGCATTTTAGGGAATTGTGGAATATAAAACAGAAATATACTTACTTTTTTAATAACTTTTTTGTTGATGTGGTAGAAGTAGCTTTTGGTGCCTTTTAGAAGGTATCTGTAGAGGAGATATAAGTTTAAGATAGATATATTAGTAAATGACATTTTGATATATTTTTAAGTGAAGAGTATAAGTAGTGTTCTATTTTAAATAGCGTTTTACTTACTTGGTTCTGTTTTAAAGTTTCTTTCAGAAATGTAAATCTGCTTTCTGGAAGTAATCCAGCAGAGTTTCCTCTTCTTTTTTCTGTAGGGTTGTAGTTTGTATTATGTGTAAAAATGTATTGTTTATATAGAGTTTGTTTAATTGATGGGTTTATTTCATTGGTGTATTTGATTAGTTTGAGGTTTTCATTCGTTGTTCTTTATTTTTTTTAAGTTTCTGGCAGTTATTTTCCATATATGGGAAACGCTAATTAAGAAGTTGTTAGTGCTAAGTATTTTTTTTAAACATATTTCTTTGCTTTTGTATGTTTTATATTGTTTATAATGTTTAAATTTATATGTGTTATTTGTAATAATATTTTATGTGAAGTTTAATAGTGTGATTTTTAAAGGTTTGATGTTTTTATATGTTTATATGTTATAATGAAGTTTTATAATACTTATAACATGCGTAGTTATTGTTTATATGGTGAAAATACGTTTAGAAGTTAAGATATGTTTATTTTAGTTAGTTTTATAAATGTCGATATTTAAATAAAAACAATAAAATAGCAGTCTATATTTAGGACATTTTAATGTTTATTAAAGAAAGTTCGTTAATTTTTTTAACGATATTTGTGTTTTCGATAATTTTGTATACGATATTTTGTATTTACAATATTTTCCTTTCAATATTTGTGTAATTTGTTTATTATGTATTAGTAGTCGATAATACTGTAATCGATAATTTGGCAAGAATATTTTTGTAACTCGATATTGTGCTTGTCGATATTATGTCAGTGATTCCTATCAGCCAGTCGAATTGGAGAGTCTGATATAGGTACAAAATAATCATCCCATTCACTACCAGTGGTGATAGCCTGATCATAAGGTATTTCAACCTCCTCAGGTTCATCATCATCATTTCCGTGCTCCTCATAATCTGCGCGGATGGTAACTGGGTCAAGGTATTGTGGTTGGGGCACAACAAGCTGCTGTATAGTAGATCACCTCTCTTGAGCTAGCAGTGGAGGAGAATGTAGAGAGTACCAACAGAGGCAACTGTTGAATGCTGCTGCTGCTGTAGAGGTGAATTTTCACCTTCGTAAAATCATTGCAATCATTGTTAAGCATCTGGTGAAGATCTGATACAAGAGCCGGAGGAACCTGCATCATTGATTCATGAAATGACTGTTCATCAAAAGCATCATCATAAGGATAATCCTCTTGGACCTCGTCATATGATCTTATTCTGACCTGTTCTCTAACTTTAAATGAAAACGTCTCAGGCACGAAAACTGATCCATCTTCCTCTTCTGCATCAGTCATGTAACATTTTACATGCAGCTTCGATGGGCTACTTGCGGCCCCAAAAGGTTCATCATCATCGTTGTTATCCAAACCTCCCATCTCCAGAAAAATGACAGGTGGAAATGGGGAAACCTTACTAAAGATGTTTGACATGGTTTCAAAGTTTCAGTAATATTCGTCGATGTGCTTGTCAACGATGCCAGCTTTGATGGTGTAAGCAACATTAGGTTTAAAAAATGTGTCAGGCTCAGGTGCAAGTAATGTAGCCTTTGTATATGAAGCCGCCGATGGGGCAGTCGCTGATGGTGTATCGAAAGCGTTGTCGGTGTCGACGACAGAGCAGTGGCTGATGGTCTCGATGACGGAGCAGCCATAGAGTCTTGATGATTGCGTGGTCACCAATGATCACATCAAGGTTAGTATGAATGATGAGGCTGCTATAGATACAGTAGTGATCTGTGTCGTTGACACAGACAAGATTGTAGCCCTTGAAGGTGTCACTGGTGGTCTTGTCAACAGTTTTGTCATCAACATGTGTGATTAGGTTCTGGGACAGGTTTTTTTATATCTGAAGAGGCCAAAGCTATATCAAAAGGAATTGAAGGTTCTGACCTTTTTATCCTTGTTTTACATGCCCCAGAGATGATAGATGTTTTGAACAGGGTTGTGGACACCTTTTGTCCTTTCCTTTTCCGTTTCCTTTTGATGACTTCTTAGGACCCTTTATTATACCTTTGACTCTTGAGGGCTTTCTTGGTTGGGGTTGATGTTCCCTACTCATCCTCTCCAGAGACTGGCGTTTCTGCATGCATCCCTGCCTTTAAGGGTTTTGGCAGAAAACATTCTGCAATATGTGCAATTGTTAGCCTTATGACTAGGGTATAGGCAATATAGAAACTCTTTGTGAGGGTCCTCTGAGAAGTGTCTCAATTTTCCACACATCCTACAAGGTCTAAATAACTCTTCTTGGGCCCCTCTGACGTGGTGAAAAATACTGTCAGAGAATCACAGGCAGAATGTTATATGACAGTTAGAGTGCAATGAAAGGTTAAAGTAACAGCTTTTCTGTAGAATTGCACGGAGCTCAGTGAGACTCCCTTCACATGACATGTGGTTAGACATCGGTGGTGTGTTGACCCTGGAGGTGAAGGATCATTCAAGAACATCTCTGATTGGATGAAGTTTGGTTCTTTCTAAAATGATGTGCATTGGTTAATAATGTCACTCCTTTGAGAATTACATTTGGTTTTTTCTAAAATGATGGGCATTGGTTAATAATGTCACTCCTTTGAGAATTACAATGTAATGCTTTGATTTCTACTACTTATTATAATTACTGTGGGACTCCCACCGCAACGACAGGAAGATTCAAGCATGTGAATCTATGAAAGATTCAATACTGGAGAAATGTAATTAAACACTGTTGTGCTACTACACATAGAAATGGATTATGGAACACACAAATATATTAATGTATGTACAACTTTTCTGTAAACGTTATTGTTGTACTCTGTGTTATACTTCAGCTTACTTACTGTACTTTACTGTAACCTATCTGGTGTTATGATGATCTAGAATGTTTATGGTTGCCTAGTAATGACATGTTGTGGACATTCTTGCTGGAGCTGTTGGCAGAGCAAGTCCTGTCTCTGCTGTCCATGTAGCTAATAAGCTACCAACTTACTACCACCTGCATCCGCCTCCTTACTACAAAATTATGGCGACGATTTAGCTACATGGAAGAACCCACGCAGCCACCTGGACCATCTTCCACTAAGAATAAGATTCTTCAATCAAAATGTTCTTATACATGCTAATGAAGATTTCCTGCGGTCTACTTGTGGAAGGTATTTGGTTTTGTGCTGCGCTTTTGTGACTTGGTATAGTCACATTGTCAAAATAACTTTCATTTGACATTTCTGTCTTGGCACAACTTTCTTTCAAAGAAAAGAATTCTCCAGCCCGTTATGAATTTTAGATATTTATTGTGGCATCCGCTGACTCTTCAATTGCATGTGGCCACTGTTCTTTTTTTTTAACTGCCACTCTTAAGTCAAGCCAACCCGTTATTTGCCTGCAGAATTGTTCACAACCCTACGGACAGTTCTTGTGTTCTTGTTGGCATGAAAGTTGTGTTTATTTTGGCAGAGATCTGCCCGTTCCCACTATATTGAAAATGCTGTGGTTTGCAGTATTTCCATGTTTGAAGTGACAAATCCCTGCATTTTTATCCGGCAGCCAACCGCATTCATCAAACAACTACCTCAAACTTTGTTTTTGTTTAAACTTGCAGCGCGCTCACCATTTATCTCGAGCTGCCGTTTTCTCCAGCTTTCATGTTCCACGCTCCTCTGCATGTCTGTGTGTGACGTTGTCACGTACGGAAGAGTGGAGTGCATTTTAAGTGGCTGTCGGAGAAATCATAGCAATGTATCAACGTATCATAGCAACGCGTGTCGGTGACATGCACACCTTTCATCATTTCTCGACGGAAGCAGTTCTCCTTTAATTATTAAAAGACTGAAACCTTGTTAATCATTAAAAAAAGAGAGGCGAGTGTGTTTCCTGATCTCGGTGACTCGCACACCATTGAGCAATTACGGAATCGTTCCTCATTTCTATAAAAAAAAGGGGATTTGCGTTTTTCCTGATCTCGGTGACACGCACACCAATTTTAAAGTTAAAGTACGCTCATCTTGACCTCGGTGACACGCACACCATTAAATTGGATCATAGTGCATTCATCTTTTTCTCGGTGATATGCACACCATACAAAACTAACTTTATCTAAATGTTACACCTTATCAGCTTCAACTTATTTTTTATTTTCACTGCTCACTAATTTAGTTGAAACATATGGTTCTGTACTGTTAAAAAAATAAATTCTATATGTAACTTGTTAAATTGATTACCTATAGCTCAACACTATACATTTCATTCCAGTCTTCTTTTATTGAATTTCCACCATTGCTCTCTCAATCTTTCCAACTTTGGCAGAATTGTGCACCATGCAATCCGTCAATCGGCCACCCACATTTCTTGAATCACCGGGTGATCCCCCAGTTAGATGGGAAATCTGGTACGATGCTTTCCAAACATATTTAGGAGCGATAGGTGCGTTACGTTTCAGTGCTGAAAGGAGGAACTGTCTCCTTCTGCATTCCTTAGGATTTGAAGGTAGGTCTATTCATAAGTATTTACCACCTCTCTCACAAGAAGAACTTCATGGAATCGACGAATACCAAGAGACTGTCATAAATTAAAAACTAGGTTTGATAAACAACCAAGCCTCATGGTTTTGAGGCACAAGTTCTTTAAAAGAAAACAATCGGAAGGAGAGGATGTTGATGCCTACATCTCTGTTTTGCGCAGACTAGCAGCTGAGTGCAAGTTTGAAAACTTTACAGATCAATTGATCAGAGATCAGTTTGTGTGTCAGTGAAAGGACAAAAACATTCGCCAAAAGTTGCAAACACTGGGTGATCCGTCACTAGCTGAAACTATAAAAATTGCAAAAAGTATTGAGATTTCCATGGTCTCTCTTAAGGAACTTGACGACAAACCACAAGATGCAATTAATGTGGTGGCCACTAACAATAATAGTAATGCCAAAGAGCGTAGCAAGTCTTTACATTCAAGTCATCAAACATCAAAACCTAATTCTGATAGCAATAACGTGATTAAATCTGTTCCCAAAAATATGTGTATTAGATGCGGTAATCCTCCACACATCAAAGGTTCACGTTGTCCTGCTAACAATGTTATGTGTAACTACTGTAAAAAGATGGGTCACTTTGCAAAAGTCTGTTTAAAAAAAAAGTATGTGAGCAAACCAGCAGTTTGCTGTGTGGAATCGGAAGGTGAATCAGATTTAGAAGTGGTTTCTATTATAAGATGCGAAAATGAATCAGAGGCTGTAGAATCTACTGTCTCTTCTGAGGTTGCAACTGGAGATCCCTCCTAATGTATTGATCCGATTGTAGATATCAAGATTGGAAACCACACTGTTAAACTCTTAGTTGACTCTGGAGCGAAGATCACTATGATCACGCAAAAGTTATTTGAAGAAACTTGGAATGGTTGCCTATCCTTACTTTCCCCTGATCGTTCTCCGGTCTCATACGAGGGGCGTAGAATAGATCTCTTAGGTTATTTGGAAGATGTGTTAGAATTCAGAGGGAGGAGAATTGAAGGAAAAATGTATGTTGCGGTAAAAGGACTTAATATATTAGGTTGGTTCCATCAGGGCCTTTTTGGAATGATACTCAAGCCTGGCCAAAAAGAGCAAGTATTAGTGGTTGGTTGTGAAGATATTAGTTTACAATGCAAAGAGAAATATCCTGAAGTTTTCCGCAACAAGTTAGGAAAAATTAAAGGGTTCCGACACAAAATAATTGTTAAGGAGCGTGCTCTCCCCATCAAACACAAACTCAGAGGAGTTCCTTTCGGTGTTAGTGAAGAATTGGAAAAAGATTTGAAAGAGTTGTGTAGCAAAGGGATCATTGAACCCACAAACTCTTCCCTGTGGCTTTCTCCATTGGTCGTGGTGAGAAAAAGGAGAGGAGATCTTCGCGTTTGTGTGGATTTGAGGTCCCTAAATAAGGAGATTTGGGTTGACTCCCATCCGTTACCCAAAATTAATGACTTATTTTCCCCAACAAAAGGAGCGTGCTATTTCTCTAAATTAGATCTAGCGAGTGCGTATCATCAGGTAGAACTTGATCCTGAGTCACGTCATCTTACGGCATTCGTATCACCTCTGGGAACCTTTCGCTATTGTCGCATGCCTTTCGGACTTGCGTCTGCGGCAGCTGTTTCCAGAGGATAATGAGTAGTATATTAAAAGATGTCGATGGTGTCCTCGTATTCCAAGATGACGTGCTTATTTTTGGAAAGGATGTTACTTCCCATGATATTACATTAGAAAAAGTCTTGACCATTTTCAAGAAACGTGGTGTAGTCTTAAAGGAGGGAAAATGTAAATTCTTGTGCACTACAGTGGAGTACTTGGGACATGTAATATCCAGAGAAGGGGTAAGTCCACGTCCAGGTCTAATACAAGCTATAGCAGAATCACCAGACCTTGTAGATAAAGCGGGAGTTAAGTCATTGTTGGGATTATGTGAGTATTATTCTCAGTTCATTCCTAATTTTGCCACAGTTGTCCGTCCCATCAGTAATTTACTAAAAAAAGGAGTCAAATTCGATTGGTGTCATATTTGTGTAGTTGCCATTAAATCAGTGAAGTCCGCTTTATGTGATGGACCTATACTCAAACCGTTTGACCCGTGTTTGCCTTGTGTGACTGTGGATGCAAGTCAAGTAGGAATTGGTGCAACCTTGACGCAAATTGACAACAACAGTGAAAGCACCATATGTTTTGCGTCAAGAGTATTGAGAGCTCCTGAACTTCAGTATTCCTTCATTGCACGGGAATTGCTTGCGTGCACGTGGGCTATCGAGAAATTTAGACCCTATATTTGGGGAAAACAGTTCAAACTTTTGACAGACCATAAGCCCTTAGTGAACATCCTGGGCAGAAGTGTGAGTAAATGTTGTTCACCTCGGATCATGCGTATGGTTACCAAACTGTTACAGTACCAGTTCTCGGTACAGCACATTGCTGGAGGAAAGGATGGGAGAGCAGATTTTGTATCCCGTTTCCCTATTAAGTCAAGTGAAATTGACGATGTTAATCTTGAGGAATTTTCCAGTGAGGATTGTGATGATTGTTTAGTGGCAGTGCTTGACATACCCGTTTTAAGTTTGGGTTCTGAGGATGATTGGAAACAAGCTCTGGAGTCTGACTCTGTGCTGTCTGAAGTAGCTCATTTTGTCAAAAGTGGGTGGCCAAGGGAAAAGGTACTTGCTGTTCCTTTGCAACCTTTCTGGAAAGTAGAGGATGAACTTTCCATCGAAGATGGACTGCTACTTATGGGAGATAAATTTTTCCCACATGTTTTATTTCGGAAAACTATTATTGAGAGAGCTCATGAGGGTCATTTGGGTACCATGCTCACTAAACGCAGCATCAGAGATGTCTATTGGTGGCCAGGAATAGATTCTGAGATTGATTCCATGGTATCTGGGTGTTGTGGGACTTCTGACAAAAGTCTTAAGGTGTCTGTTCCACCTCTGATGCCCATTGAATGCCCCAAAAATCCATAGTCAAAACTCGGGATTGATGTGATGGGTCCATATGAGGTCCTTCCGAGGGGGCTCGTTTAATACTAGTTTTAATGGATTACACATCAAAGTGGACAGAAATTAAGTTGGTGAAAGATGCCAGTACTCATGCTCTTATAGACTTTCTCAAGAGTGTGTGGTTGAGAGAGGGTTTTCGGGAAACGTTGATTTCAGACAATGGCAAGCAGTTCGTCCGTGCAGAGAGTCCTTTCTAATAGATTCTGGTGTTAAACACCATAAAAGCTCGCTCTATCACCCACAAAGTAATGGCTTAGTTGAGAGGATGAATCGGGTGGTGGGTGAATGTATTAGATGGGCAAGAGCTGGTGGTCATGATGTTTGTAAAGCACTTAATGCCATGATATGGTTTTACAGAACTACGCCACATTCTGTTACCAAGGTTTCACCTTTTGAGTTATTGAGAGGGCGTAAACCAAACACTAGTTTCAGATCTGCTTGGATGAGCAGATGGGTAAGATCTGAGTCTGATGTTGCACACTTGTTATCCCTGGTTAGTGGGAATGTGTCTGAATCCCAATCCATACAAAAAATGTGGTTTGATGCCCGTAAAGGTGTTAAAATGACTCAATTAGAAGTGGGTGACAATGTTAAGATTAAAAGTGGTGTGCACTCTAAGAAAGGTGACAGCAGATTTAGTCCACCTGTTAAAGTTATCAAAATTTTGGGTAATGGTGTTATGGTTGAAGGTGGGCATTGGTGGAACCTCAACAGAATCGTTAAAGTTCGTGATTGTACTACTGTTTCTTATTCAAGAAGGAGTTCGCCTCCTTGTGTTAATCGTCTTCCTTCGAGGAAAAGCTCTAGAAATATTGTTAAACCTGCCAGGTACAGGTCATAAAAAATTTGTTTTTATTGTTATTCACAAGATTTCTTGTGTTTCGTTCATTTGCTCATTTTTTAAATTTTTTTAAATTTTTTTCATTTTTTTATTTGTGAGAAGAGAAGATGTGTTGAACTCTGTGTTATACTTCAGCTTACTTACTGTACTTTACTGTAACCTATCTGGTGTTATGATGATCTAGAATGTTTATGGTTGCCTAGTAATGACATGTTGTGGACATTCTTGCTGGGGCTGTTGGCAGAGCAAGTCCTGTCTCTGCTGTCCATGTAGCTAATTAACTACCAACTTACTACCACCTGCATCCGCCTCCTTACTACAGTTATATTGCACATAGTGAGTAATAGCATCTGGTTGTGTGCTAGCAACATTATATGTTTCTTTAATGTACATTGACAATGCTGCAGACAGGAACAGTTGCTTGTACTATGCCCTAATAGTTTTTACTATTACAAAACTATGTGTACTGCACATGTCTGTCAAGAACCATGGGCCAGATGTACGACCATTTCATTCAGTGGGTCGCAAATGGCGATTGTTTGCAACTCGCAAAATGGAATGTACAACTGTGTCTCAGACACTGTTTGCAATTCCCAAATGGGTCCCAAGGGACCTTCCTCATTAATATTCACTAGGCAGGTCGCATTGGGAATGGCCGGCACACACAGGGATGGTGGCCTGCTGGGGTCAGCAGACCACCATGTCTGTGACTGCTTTTTCAATAAAGTAGTTTTTTTTAAATGCAGCCCATTTTCCTTTAAGGAAAATGGGATGTGTTTCAAAAAGAAAAAATAAACGTTTCAGTTTAATTTTTTAAGAGCAGGCACTGCCTGCTGTTAAAAAATATTTGCGCCCACATTCGCAGGGGGGAAGGGGTCCCTTGGAGAATCCTTCCCATTTGCAACTGGTTTACCACCAACTTGCACCGTGAGTCACTATTAGGAAGGGACGTCCTTGGTATGCCCCTTCCTAATAGCGAGTCGCAAACCCTATTTTGAGAGTCGTTAAAAGGTTAATTCTTTTCCTTCTCCTTTTTCTCTTTTTTTGTATCTGCCCCTCCCTGCCCCCATACCTCTTTCTATCCTTGCCCCCCTCTGTCCATGTAACTCTCCTTTTCTCTTTTCTTACCTCTCTCCCTTGTCGATTTCTGTTTCCACTTTTATCCTTCTATCATCTGGTTCTTCCTTTCTTACTCTCTCTAACTTACTTCCCAAGCTGCCTAGTTCCTCTCATTTAGCATCAACATATGGCAGTGTAGTCTAGGTACGATTTTAATCACACAAGAGGCGATGGATCTAGGAATATCAGTTACAGTGTTGTTCTGAGTATGCAGAAATTTTGGAGATGTATCTCTCTGATGGGATTGGCATCCCAGCACTGGCCTTCCTGTCACGGGATGGGAGGCTTCATGCTATGGCACTGCGAGGCAAAAGGAGGCTTGACCCAAGCGTAACTGTCGAGGATACGAAGTTCACTTACTGTGTTGGCGTGAGGGAATAGAAATGTCTACAATGAAACCACTGTGAGGTGATGGGAGCTCAGTATTGTATGATAGGAACCTTGGCACAGGGACATGGAGAAAGAAAACTCGCCCCTGGCATCCATGTGAGTGGATAGAACGCTTGGGCTCTTGGTGTTATAAGAAGGGAAACTCAGTGCAGGAGTCACTTTGAAGAGAGATGGGAGGTCTGGTGCTGTTGATGTTTAAAGTGAAAAAGTGCTGCGAGGACCCTGTGAGGAAAAGTATAGCTGGCCACGGTTAAAGGACTGAAAGATCATTGCATAAGGGAGTGTAAGGAGAGGTTGGATGTGCAGAGCTCTTGATAGCAACATGAAATTGCAGAGCTCTCAAGTCACACAGTTACATGAGTGACTATCTGATCCAGTCTACGTTTTTTACATAGCGTTCTGGGACTTGCAGTCCCAATTTTATAATGGGATAAACAGGACTACAAGTCCCAGAAAGAAAAAAAAGAATGTACTGAATAAGTCATGCATGGGCCTTCGGAAACTTGACTATCTCCAAATTGCTTCTACTTCAGCTATGCCCTTTGGTGGACCTCCATGAAGCATGTTGAGCAACTTATGAATCCTTGAACGTGTGCCCCGTCAAAGCTGCCAACAGGGCACCTAGAAGCACTCGTGTGGCTTTTTAATGTGCAGTGCTCGAGACATATTGTCAAAAATAACAGACATTGAGAGAGGACAGGAAATGAGGAAAGGAGAAAGGGACAGGGAAGAAATGAGAGACCGCAATGGAGAGTAAAGAGATACCAAGGGAGAATGGAGAGTGAATAAAATGGGATAAAGCGATATAGGGTATGAAAAGAGGAAGAAATAGAGAGATAGAGGGTAGAAGAAGAGATGATGAAAAGAATACATTCATAATGGTTGGAATGGATAGATATTGGGGGATGGAGTAATGGAGAGATGCGGGGGATTGAGAAAAGAGGAGATTGGATAGATACATTTGAAGGATGGGGAGATTACAGAGCTATAGAACATAATATAGGCATACGTGAGAGAATGGGGAGATGCCACAGAGAGTAGAGAGGAAATGAGGTGTGGTGGGATACAGGTAAGAGAGTTTAAGTTGGAGTACAGATAAAGTGGAGGATGGAGAGATACAGGGCAGAGCAAACAGATACAGGAAGTCAGAAAAAGAAAGGAGGGTGGAGCGATACAAGCGAGAAGGCAAAGGTGAAAGGCATA
Organism: Triturus cristatus; assembly: GCF_964204655.1. Lineage (NCBI taxonomy): Eukaryota > Metazoa > Chordata > Amphibia > Caudata > Salamandridae > Triturus > Triturus cristatus. The sequence continues at coordinate 1,719,597,317 of NC_140590.1, forward strand.
AAAAGCGTAGAGAAACTGCGCCTGGAGGGAACAAATATAGCTTAAAAAACAGAGGTCATAGTGGGGCGAAACAACAGAACAGGAAGATAAAGGAGAGGATAATAAAAGGGGAAGATGAAAAGAGAAATTCAGTGGAGAGAGGCTGATTGATACAACGTAGGAATATATAGAGAAAGGAAGAGTAGCGTAACATGGAGTTATGTAAAGATGGATGTATAGATACAGAAAACTGCTAAGAGAACGCAAGCCTAGAGATATAGTCGGAATTGGGCGAGAGAATGGTGAAAGGTAACTAAATGCATATGGTGGCAGATATGGGGGAGAAAAGTGGCAAGTGGGAGAAAGTGAAGAGAAAGTGAGATGGATGGGGAAATAAAGAGGTCTTGAGTGATGTAGGAGTGAAAAACAGTTTGGAACGGCTAAATACAGTGTAGAATGGAAACACCAGTGGTGAATAGAGTGCGGGACAGGGGAAAGTGGAGAGATACAGGTGAGCATGACGAGTGAAAGGTGGAAAGTAGTGAGATAGAGAGGAAAAGAGAGGAGGAGAGTGTGATGATACTAAAGGAAAAATGCAGACAAGGGAAATGGGAAAGAGCAAGGGAAATTAATATATGTGGAGGCAGATTTTGAAGCATGATAGAGAAGAGAGGAGAAAGTGAAGGGCAGGCTCGGGGAAGAGATTCTGTGTAGAATGGAAACCTCAATGGAGAAAGGAAAAGGAGTGGAGTGAGTGAAGAAGATTGGAAGGTGGGAGGCAGAATGATATGTAGTAACAGCAAGGGAGTAAGTGGTTGAAGATATTCAGGAAGGATGCAGGGATTTGGGGGACAAAAAGATAATGGATGCAGGGACATAGCTTGTCTTAGTGAAGAGGTACAGTGCTGTAGCACTGGCAGATGAGGGGGTCCATAGCATGCCAATTAAGACTGTTTTTTTAATACCCTCATCATCATCATCAATCTTTATTTCGACATTAGTCATAAAAGTATCCATACAATTGGCAATAAAAATGCAATAAAATAAGTGAAGATATACGACACTATATAACAATGTACAATAAATAAAAGTTGGTAGAAAGATACATATACCAGTTATTACAACAGCAAGGAATTAACAACGCCCATGGAACATGCCAATATCAATAGTCAATGCAGAGTACCTCCTTACAATCTAGATTTTAGGAACCCTTCTCAAAGCAACTAACGTACTAGTGGGAGGATATAGTTTCAAGGAAGGTTATCGCAAATCCTTCTTTTCCTCCACATAGCTGCGAGAAAGGATGGCACAGCAAAAACTATTACAGTAGTTAGGTCTGTTTTAAGAACTCGATAAGCGTGCATACAATGCGTGAACCCCAGATTTTTACAAACGGGGACAATCCAGCATTTTCTGGTCTTTTTATATGCAGGACAAAAGAATAATATATGCAACTCAGTTTCCTGGTCAGCATCACAACCAGGGCAATTTTTTTGAGCAAGCGGAGACCATTTACTCGTAAAGGCTCTTATAGGTAAGGTGCCGTATCTCCACTGCAGATACAATTTCCTTGCAGAGTGAGGTCTGATATCATTCAGGACACCCTCTAAATGGTAAGAATCTTTAAACATTAAAAAAGTTTGAGTTAAAAGGAGAGATTGAGATTTCTGAATTGAGGCGGTGAATTTAGATTCATAATACAAATTGACCAAGTGCTTTCGTGAGACACTACTGCATGCTGTCGACGGGTCAGATCACAACTGTGGAAGGCCTATTATCCCCAGTTCATCCTTAACATACCTCAGCCAGGGATGTTTCCCTACATTGGGTAATCACAGGACTTCCATGAGTTCTTTGCATTTGAAGCCCCAAAGTTCTCCTCCATAGACTACTCCGCCCCTTGCCTGTAATTTGTATATTTCAAGGGGTGGACCAATTGGTTTGGCGCATGATTTATTTAGGAGTTTTATAATCCCCCCTGCTGCTCGGGCTAGTTTCAATTGGGCTTTAATTTGATGAGGCGCCCATGTCATTGTTTCATTTAAAGTGAGCCCCAGGTACTGAAAGGTCTGGACCCTTTCCAGGCTAATTCTCCCTATACTTGGATTAGAACGTGTCATTGTTGGTGGGTTAAAAATCATATATTTAGTTTTGAGGGTGTTTATTTCTAAGCCCCGGTCAAGGCAAAATGTCTCAAAGCTATCCAACACTCGTTGAATACCCATCGGGGACTTCGAGAGTAAAAGGATGTCATCTGCGAACATAATCGCTGGGACCCGATAGCCAGTAAGTTTGGGGGCATCGCTGTTGATAACCTCGTTCAGATGTGCAAATACTCCGTTGACATAGAGGCAGAACAGGGTGGGAGCCAAAACACACCCCTGTCTGACTCCCCTGTCGACGGGAAATCTAGATGTTAGTGCTCCATTTTTCCCACACCTGACTTGTGCGAAATTTCCCTTATGCAATCGAATTATCATATTCAATAAGGGACCAGGAATGCCCATTTGTAAAAGGACAGACCATAGTTTGGCCCTGGGAACCAGGTCAAACGCCGCACGTAGGTCCACAAAAACAGTATACAACGAGCCACCCTCAACTTTAACAGTTTTCCAGAATAGCATAGTCAAGCGGAAAATCTGGTCCATAGTTGACACGTTCTTCCTAAACCCTGCCTGGTAGGGGCTCAGGATGGAGAATTCTTCTACCCAGTCCCTAAGGCCATCTAAAATCAGCTTTGCAAAGATTTTTTGAGGTACATCAATAAGGCTGATAGGTCTGTAGTTGGCCGGGAGTAGAGGTGAGCCCTTCTTAAAAATTGGGACTATCTCGGCTCCCAGCCAAGTACTAGGTATCGCCATACCCTTCTGGACTGCATTAAATAAGGCCGTTAGATAGGGAGCCCAAACCTTAGGTTCATGTTTGAAGAGGTCACCAGGAAGTTTGTCCAGCCCAGGTGCTTTACCGGCTGGAAGTTTGGATAATATAACAAGGACCTCTTGCTCCCTGAACTCATCCTCATATTGATCAATGGTGGATTTAGACAGTGCTACCCCCTGCTCCTTTTCATTAGTAGAATGGTCGGCACCATAGAGGGAGGAAAAGTGATCTTCCCAGACATTGGCAGCAATATTAGGTGCAATCGCCGATAAAGGATCAGACGACCCCGTATTAACAATTTGCCAAAACTTCCGGGAGTCTTTTGTTTTTAATGCAAGAATCAAATTATCCCAGTTATCGCTGTCCCACTCCATCTTGGCATGATGAATTAATTGCTTATATTCTAGTTGTTTTTGTCTTATTAGCGCCTTGTTATTGTTAGACTTCACGGCCTTGAGAAGTTCTGTTTTTGACTTCCTACAAGCAGTATTATACCAAGTAGGTCTTATGCCACTCCTTCTCACTTTAGGCGCTATAGGATTAAGAACATCGGCCAAAATGGCAATTAATTCCTGGTTTAGGTCCTCAAATGTCTTAAATATTTCGGGAGTGGGGCGGTGCAGTTGTAAAGAACCTACGAGTTCCAGTACCGGGATTACCTGCTCATAGAGTTCTCCCAATGACGCTGGATGAATAACACATTTTTCCCACCTAACCCTACGCCTATTGGTAGATAGGTGGCACCTGACATCTAGGTCTTCGTTTGAATTGCATAGGCCTTCGGAATTGCCTGGGGATAGAAGTTCTAGGATTAATGGGTTGTGGTCACTATCTTCCCTAGTTTCTATCCTAAAATCGATGACCTTGTCCCATGCACAACTTTCGACAAGTATGTAGTCCAGACGTGACTCTTGGCCAGGCTTGTTGAAAGTGCACCTGGAGGGGACATCTGATTTGAAACGGCTATTACATGCCCTAATTGAATGCTTTAAGGTTAGGGCCATAATTTGAACAGCCAAAGGCGACCATGACCTAGGTGGAGGGCCCACTACTGGGGGGATTGACCAATACTGGTCCTCCTCTGCAATATCGCTATCCATCAAACCCGAGAGCGGCTCAAAGTGACAGTTAAAATCACCCCCTATCAGAAGGGTAGTACCCTGAACAATCGTATTTAGAAATGTAGAGAGCTCTTCGATAGTACCGGAGTCAGATGTAATACTCACAGGTCTGGAATACACATTGATCAAAGCAAGGCTAAAATCATTCGGCCATTCTAAGATCACACACTGTAGATCCTCTGATGTCGTGTTCAGAACCCTGGCTCGGCAACCCAGATGGGTGCGCACCCAGATTCTTAAGTCCCCAGACGGTCTGCCCTTGCCCCCCCCACCTGGCCGGAACTGAAAATGAAGCAAACCCACTCCGATGATGTTCCTCCCTGGCCCAAGTTTCCTGAAAGAGGCAGATGTCATTCCTATCTATAAACAAGCCCCACTCGGGACACATTATTTTATTACCTATTCCTGCTAAATTCCACAACAGAATTGTCAGTGGAGCAGGAGTAGGTCCAGGTTCCACAGTTTTAATACCTAACTAGGGAGGTAGGGGCCCATTTTCCTTAATTGCACCGGGGCCCAAGACACCCTTGACAGGCCACTGGCATAGTAAGGTAAATAATAATCTTATTCAATATGTTTCAACAAACTACAATCTCTCCCTCACCCCAACACAACTGGTCTGTTTTGGCATTTTGCAAACTATGTACTACTAGGTAAGTTCACACAGTAACCAATCGTCTCACCGCCATAGAAACGCTGCCGGAAACAACTTTGGGGGGCTTGAGCAGGGTCCACCGTTCCCCGTGGCCTCCACTATGAGGCCTGGGGGGCACCTGTGGTGCACCCCCAAACATCAATGCATTGTGTGGCAGGCACCGCATGCTGCCTGCCACATGGTACATGGATGTTTAAAAAGTGTTTTTTTCCTATTGTGGCTTTTGCTGAGGCCCGCAGCACCATCCACAATAGGAAACATGCACTTCCTGACCGCCGTGAAGTTGGTAGCATAGTAATTTGGGAAGCTGGTCCACCGACTTCTTGTCGGGTGGTCCCGCTTCCGACATGATGTTCGACCAGCATCGTAATGAGGCCCATAAATGGTGGCCTGCTAAAGTCAGCAGACCATCAAGTCTATGATTACTTTTTTTTTTTTTTAATGCAGCTAATTTTTCTTGAAGGAAAATAGCATGCATTAAAAAAAATACAAATTTCACAACCTTTTCAGGGACCATTGCCTACCCCTAAAAATGTTTTTTTAACATTCACAAAGGGGGTATGGTTCCATCGGGGACCCCTTCCAGTTTGCGAATGGGTTACCACCACCTTTGAGGTATTGGGGAAATATTAGAGTTTAGCTAACGGATTTTAGTTGCGAAACACTAATACTTAGGATACTGAATCGGTATTTTGAAGGGACACCCTAAACACGTTTTACAGTCGGAAAAACACCTTCATTGGTTGACTTCTAGTTTGCCAGAAAAAGAACATCATTAATTGAAATTCACTCATTAACACGCACTTTGTTTTCTTTTTACAAACAGGGATTACACCATGTCAAGTTAAGAAACAAAATAGCAGTCTAGCTCCATCTAGTGGATTCGTTCAGAAATCTTCTAAATAGAAATTAAGTATTTGAGCTGAATTTCAAACGCCAAATGAGTTAGTTTTAGACATAAACCCTGTATTTTACACATAGCAGTTCTTTGCTCACATTCAACAAGAAATACTAAAGGCATAAACAACCATAAAGCAAACATATTACATGGAACTAAGTGCATCTAAAGGAAAACTGAAATGGCCAGTTCTTTATTAATGTCTGATGGTTCTAAGCTGTTCAATAATATTATATATTTGCATTCTTTTTGTCAAAGGGTATTTTCCCTTTCACCTCTACAAATATCCTTTGGTAAATGTTCTAAGGTCAAATACTTAAGACCTACCCTACTGCTATTATGTTCTGTAGGGATATAGGACACGGCTGCATATATATAGGGCCCGATTCACAGAATTAACTTAAGACAAAATCCTAAACTTACTACTTTTGGTATTCACAGAATGCACTTACTACTTTTGGTATTCACAGAATGCACTTACTACTTTTGGTATTCACAGAATGGATTTACGACTACTAACTTTACGTCCGCACTCGGGCCGGAAATTCCGGCCCGGAGGCGGGGCCGGAGGCGGAGATTCTGGCCCGGAGGTGGGGATTCCTGCCAGTTGCGGAGATTTAGCCATGGCCAAAATCTCCACCTCTGGGCCGGAAGCCCCGCCTCAGGCCCGGAAGCCCCGCCTCCGGACCAGAAGCTCTGCCTCCGGGCCGGAAGCTCCGCCTCCGGGCCGGAATTTCCGGCCCGAGTGCGGACGTAAAGTTAGTAGTCGTAAATCCATTCTGTGAATACCAAAAGTAGTAAGTGCATTCTGTGAATACCAAAAGCAGTAAGTGCATTCTGTGAATACCAAAATGGTAGTAAGTTTAGGATTTTGTCTTAAGTTTGTTCTGTGAATCGGGCCCTGAGTCTCTGTTTTCAATTGCTCCAAAATGTTTGGCTATGTGAAATTTCAGTAGGTGAATGCTAATTCTAACACAGTTTTGAACAACACATATATTACAAAGGTTGTGCTTCAGTTAATTGAATAATTGATAGAGACAGCCTTTTTCAAGGTGACCATCATATTTAAAAAGAAAATGATGTTATGGCTTTGAAGTCACGTTTGAAGTATTTACAGTGATCACATGTAAAAAGCCTCCTGGTAGTGGTGGTAACAATTGACGTTTAAAGTTATACATTTTTCTACATAATAATGTGATCCCACAAGCATATCACGAAGATTAGGTAGTTTAGATAAAGTAATAAGTGGTGCTAAAGGTATCTCATTATTGTTTTTCTCAGCTGCCAATATTTAGTACAATATTTTGTGCTCAGTCTCAAATTATTAGATTTAACTATTTTTTTATTCTTAGCAGAATTGTCAAATAAAATGCAGTTTTTATCTAGAGTTGATGCCCTTTCACGTGCTTCTGCTACGGACTACCAAACTTCTGTTGTAGCCTTGTTCAATAAAACTTGGAATTATTTTTACAGATCATTGGTGTTACAATTGTGTCTGGCCAGATGGAAAAATCTATAGGCTTCATTTTTAATCAGAGGTGTTGGATAGCATAAGGTGGCATTTAAAACTGAATTTGCTCAGGTCGATTTGCAATGTGTGGTCATTGCTAATCGCTAGTTTGTACCCATGATCAAGATGTCAAGAAGAATAAGTTAATAATCTTCTGTAACGCTCTTTCTGCTACAGACTATATCTAACTGCAGATTCCTTGCCTTTTGAATACTTCCCCAGGCGTCGGACTGGATCTGGCAAATTTTCAGCAGTACCCCTGTGTGCTGGTAGGTGGCCATGATCTCTCTGCATCACCATTGTTTTTTGTCAGATGTGACATGCGCGGACCTATATAGGCGCCATCCATGTGCGCTGTCATTAGTTGCTTTATTAACACTTCCATTCCCGCAGTCCCAGAGCCAAACAGATTGGACATGACCAGTGAGCAGATTCCAAATTTGTGTTTTTTTTATGAGAAGAGACCAGTTCACGGAATGGGGATGCAGGAGTATCAGTGAGGAATCTGTGATTAGATGGTGCCTACCATGAAGAGCATTGCGTAAGGTAAGTAACTTATTCTTCAGATAGAGACACATTTCTTACCTTATAAATAGCTACACAAGCAATACCTCCTAGGTGGTGAGTCGGTGAACTGACTCAAACCAAAAAGTCCTGAAGGACCGAAACGGCAAAGAGCCCAATTACGATTACTAAACCGGGCTGGCGCAATTGTGTCGGTTGTGCCACTGCGGCAGCATGCTTTGGCTCATAGAGAGGTACAAAAGGGGGTGGTGATGGACGGAGCATCAGAACCAATCAAACACTCACACCCAGTCAACAGATCTGGGTTTGATCCATCACCGTTCTTTAGCCCACTCTGCCATCCCAGTTCAGACATGGCCATATGCAAATCAGTCTGACCCTGTGCCTCATGGAAACAGTCCAGCCCGAACTGCCAAGCCATGCCTTCTCTGGACCGGAAACAAGCTTCCTAGGACCGGTTTCTGGCATTTCAGCCGTCTTCAGCCAGGCTTGCTTGAATCCAGTGGCAAAGTGAGCAAGGGACTCACGTCTGAGCATACCCTGCCAACCTATGGCGAACAAAGCGGTACAAAAGGGGGTGGTGATGGACGGAGCATCAGAGCCAATCAAACACTCACACCCAGTCAACAGATCTGGGTTTGATCCATCACCGTTCTTTAACCCACTCTGCCACCCCAGTTCAGACATGGCCACTGGATTCAAGCAGGCCTGGCTGAAGACGGCTGAAATGCCAGAAACCGGTCCTAGGAAGCTTGTTTCCGGTCCAGGGAAGGCATGGCTTGGCAGTTCAGGCTGGACTGTTCCCATGAGGCACAGGGTCAGACTGATTTGCATATGGCCATGTCTGAACTGGGGTGGCAGAGTGGGCTAAAGAACGGTGATGGATCAAACCCAGATCTGTTGACTGGGTGTGAGTGTTTGATTGGTTCGGATGCTCCGTCCATCACCACCCCCTTTTGTACCGCTTTGTTCGCCATAAGTTGGCAGGGTATGCTCAGACGTGAGTCCCTTGCTCACTTTGGCACTGGATTCAAGCAAGCCTGGCTGAAGACGGCTGAAATGCCAGAAACCGGTCCTAGGAAGCTTGTTTCCGGTCCAGGGAAGGCATGGCTTGGCAGTTCGGGCTGGACTGTTCCCATGAGGCACAGGGTCAGACTGATTTGCATATGGCCATGTCTGAACTGGGGTGGCAAAGTGGGCTAAAGAACGGTGATGGATCAAACCCAGATCTGTTGACTGGGTGTGAGTGTTTGATTGGTTCTGATGCTCCGTCCATCACCACCCCCTTTTGTACCGCTTTGTTCGCCATAAGTTGGCAGGGTATGCTCAGACGTGAGTCCCTTGCTCACTTTGCCACTGGATTCAAGCAAGCCTGGCTGAAGACGGCTGAAATGCCAGAAACTGGTCCTGGGAAGCTTGTTTCCGGTCCAGGGAAGGCATGGTTTGGCAGTTCGGGCTGGACTGTTCCCATGAGGCACAGGGTCAGACTGATTTGCATATGGCCATGTCTGAACTGGGGTGGCAGAGTGGGCTAATGAACGGTGATGGATCAAACCCAGATCTGTTGACTGGGTGTGAGTGTTTGATTGGTTCTGATGCTCCGTCCATCACCACCCCCTTTTGTACCGCTTTGTTCGCCATAAGTTGGCAGGGTATGCTCAGACGTGAGTCCCTTGCTCACTTTGCCACTGGATTCAAGCAAGCCTGGCTGAAGACGGCTGAAATGCCAAAAACTGGTCCTAGGAAGCTTGTTTCCGGTCCAGGGAAGGCATGGCTTGGCAGTTCAGGCTGGACTGTTCCCATGAGACACAGGGTCAGACTGATTTGCATATGGCCATGTCTGAACTGGGGTGGCAGAGTGGGCTAAAGAACGGTGATGGATCAAACCCAGATCTGTTGACTGGGTGTGAGTGTTTGATTGGTTCTGATGCTCCGTCCATCACCACCCCTTTTGTACCGCTTGGCTCATAGAGAGCCTGAAGTATATGCTGCTTGGGTGCACGTTGGGTGCACTGTGTACCATGCACCATGCCGTGCATGGCACACAGTGCATGCACCATAGTGCAATAAGAGGGAGGTACATGTGCCCCCATGCACTTTGCCCAATGGGCAAAATCACCCTGGGCCCTGTTTGAGGCCCCTTCTTTGCTTTTCCGCCAACCATTTTATGGCAGGGTTCCTGCCATAAAAAGGTCAGCAAAAAGGCAGGCTGTGATTGGGACGGCAGTGCATCCCCGCTGCTTTCCCCACTGCCATGGGATGCAGGATTCTGATGGTGCTGGTGGTCTTGTGGTGGTCCAATCGCCATGGTCATAATCGGGTGGTCGGACCACCGAGGAGACGGCTGTCGGATGACCACCATTAGTACGCCGGTATCTGGACCGCTGTACTTGTAATCAGGCCCAAAGTCTCTATCTCGGCCCACCTGGCTGTCCAGACAGTTGTGCCTCATGAACATATGGGGTGACAACAAAGTAGAGGTCTGACAATGTCTAGAACAGGCACTCCATGGGCCAACGCAGTGCTTGCAGCCTTAACCCTGGTAGAGTGAGCCCGCAAACCTTCAGGTGGGATGCTTTTTGGCCAGTGTGTAGCAGACCATAATGCAGAGTATGATCCAGTGCAAGATGATTATTTTATGCACAGCCTTCCCTTTCTTTGCTTCAGTGAACCTGATAAAGAGCTGATAGTCTACCAGATGGGCTTTTGTACGATCGATATAGAAGCTGGGGATTCTTTTGGATTCAACCAGTGAAGACTTACGGCCTCATTAGAAAAGGGGGGTGGGGCAAAGAACGTTAGAAGAGTGATATTCTGACCAATATTAAATGGAGTCTCTACCTTCATTCGAAAGAAATCTAGAGTCCGGGGGCCAGTCCTGGTAAGGGTAGAAAATGGTGTAAGGTGGGTTAACAAAAAAGGTCTGTAGCGTGGTGACCCTCCACACTGATGTTATTGTGAGAAAAAAGACTGACTTGAGGATAAGGAGTCTGAGAGAACAACTGTGGAGGGGTTCAAAAAGCATACAAATGAGTAAACATCCATACCCGGCATGCCAGGCACCACATGGTGCCTGACACAAGTTCATGGATGCTTGAAAACATCCACTTTACCAAAGAGGCTTGTGCTGTGAGACTTTTCCAACCGCAGCACAAGCTGCAATGGAAAAATGGATGCTTCCATTGTGTGTTCTCAGCAGCGGTGAAGAGGCAGAGCCAGAGTTCTCCCAATTTGCGGAAAAGAGCCTACATCACCTCTGGATGTAATTGAGATTTATGATCCGTAAAGTGTTGACAGCCTAATTCGTCCACTCTTTTGTTCAGGGAAATTCCTTGGTGGTCTAGCCATGACCAGAGGTGCAAAGCCTCCTGGCACAGGGTGCACCACCCACCCTGTCCTGCTTATTACAGAAAGCATGGTGGTGGTGTTGTCCGTGAGTACCTGCACCAGATTCCCTTAGATAGAGGGCAGGAAGGTTTTCTACACCAGGCAGATGGCTCTCAGCTCCAGAAGGTTGATATGGAGCCAGGCCTCTGACAGAGACCAGACAACTCTTTTCATCAACTTCCCCAGATGGGTTCCTCTACCCAGAAGTGCAGTGTCTGTCACCACAGTGAGCATTGGGTGGGGCAAGGAGAGGGGTCTTCTGACAACCCAACACGGTCCACAGCCAATACTGCAGACTCCTCCGAAATCTATTCCATATCAGAGAGCTCCCCCAGTGCTGTGCCTACTGGAACTTGAGATCCCACTGCAGAACTCCCATATGTAGGAGGAGACTATTAGTCATAGCAGCCTCAGAGTCATTCTTACTGAAATCGAGGATAGAGATTGAATCATCAGGATAATAGCCCAAAGGTCCGGGACGCCATGTTTCAGGTGACGGGCGCGAAACTGCACTGTTTAAGAATAGCTCACTTGAAGGGGAGCATGTTCAAAGTAATCAGTGTGATTTTGGCATGCGAATACTGAACACCAACAATCCTAAAAGGTTTGCCGTAAGCCGGAGGCAGGTGCCGACTGCATAGGGCAAGCCCACTTTTGACAGCCAGTCGTAAAGGTAGGGAAACACTGGGACCCCTGACCTCAACAGATGTGTTGCAACCACTGCCATCAATTTTGTGAGCACCCTAGGGGTGCTGGCAAGGCTAACGGTGAGTACAGCAAACTAAAAATACTCGTGGCCTACAGTGAAAGGCAGATAATGCTTATGAGCCTGCAGGATAGGGAGGTGAAAATAAGTATACACTCAATCAGTGACTGGCAAGCATAAAATCAATGAGTGACTAGATAGGTAGCAAGGCTGGCCTGATGGATAGGGGATATTGTTCCAGATCCTGGGTGCATAACTGCAAAAGACCTGCTGCCTTCCAAAAAAGTGATCATTAAGAACAAGAGCAACTCATACACCTATATGAACCTGGGTATATAGTTTTTTTTTTTTTTAAACCATTTTATTTAGTAAATATAGTCAGTGTACAGCTCGGCATCTCGCCTACATCCCTTCAGGGCCGGCAATGCCACGATTACGTTGCGCAATTATCCAAGCAGCTGAGGGTAGGGGATTACACAGCAAGCCGCCTACAACCCATCTGGGCCGGCCGCGTTTAGAGGCCAGTCGGCTGTACCATTCATAGCAATATCTGGTATATACAGTGCTTAGCAGTAATAACCATCAAACAACATCAGTAACCTTCAGCTCTACATGCGACCGTACAAGTCTGGAGCGTATCTCTGTCAAAAGTCCGTATTCCACCCTTTGTGGCAGTGTCTCCCACCACCACACGCCCTCCAATGCGCTACATGTGCGGGTCCAGATCAAAAGCAATGGGCGAGGACGTCGCTGGAGGATCCGACGCAGGCTCATCACAGCCCGTGCCGACAGCATGTTCCAACAAGTAGTTCTGCAGGGGCCCCCATATATCTCGTGGCCGCGATGAGGGGTGTTGGAGATCCGCATATGCCTGCAATTGCCCTTGACAGTAAGTGAGATCCCGGAGCCACTCTTTGAACTTCAGCGCCCTCCCCCTCCCCCACCGGCAAGCTATTCTTCGTTTAGCTAAGAGTAGCGCTAACGAGATGTATCTACGCATTTTGGCAGCCAGGGGTTCAGTATATCCAAGCAGAGCAGTTAGCGGTACCGCAGGGATATGGAGGCCGGTCATCAGGTCTAGCGCAGCAAAGACCTCAGCCCAGTAGCGCTGTATGGAATGACAGTCCCAGACCAGGTGTCGAAAGTCTGCCCCTTCCTCCCCACATCTATCACACCGATCGTTATCCCGGATCCCCAATCTATACAGCCGCGCCGGTGTGTAGTAGAACCTGTGAAGGAACTTGTAGTGTATAATTCTAAGCCGACTGCTGGCAGATATCTCACCCGTCTGTTTACAGCAGTAGAGCCACTGTTTGTCTGTAATAGGTTGGATTAATTCAGTGTCCCAGCGACTGCGGGCTATTGGCGGGGTATATTCCCTGTCAAGCTGGACCGTGCGGTAAAGAAGTGAAGTGTGCTGGGGCATCCTGTTGGAGTAAAGCTTGTAGCGCGGGCATCATCGGCGGTTCTTGAGGGAAGGCAGGCGTGGCCGTCTTCACACACTGACGTAGCCGTATATAATATAAGCGGTCTAAGAGGGTAGGGTTTGCCTCCTCAAAAAATTGATCGCAAGTACCGAACTTCCCGCTGCTGTACAGCTGACCCCAAGTGTGAATCCCGAGCTTGCGTAGAGGCTGTCTACAACCACCCTCTTGTGTGACCGGAAGGTCCTTCTGGCCATAAAGGGGCAAGAGCGCGGAGTATAGAATCGCACTCCGAGTTGCCTTAGCTAGGTCACACCACGCACCCACAGTGCACTGGACAGTAGTGTTCGAATGATGCCGGGGCACTCTGGGAACGCTAAGATATGCGGTGCTAGGGGTGGGCCTCATATAGCCGTCTTCGATGGCCAAGTGAGGCATGAAAGGGGGGGGGTTTCATCCAGTAGGCCGCATAGTGGGCCTGGGCGCAACTATAATACAGCTCAATGTCCGGTACAGAGAATCCCCCGGCCCAGAAGGGTCGCGTAATGGTGTCCCATTTCAGCCGCGCTTGCTTCCCACCCCAGAGAAGGCGGATAAGTTGGGTTTTCAGAGCGAAGAAGAAGTGACGGCTGGGGGTGTACGGAATGTTAATAAACAAATAAAGGAGTTTTGGTAGAATGACTGTGAGAAGTTGGCCTGGTATATGATGTTCACTAGTTAAAGTGACCACCTTGTACCATGCCAAGCAACCCTTATGGTGTGGTTGTAAGTCAACCTTTTCGGACTAGCTGCCCTAGTGGTAGCGTAGGCTAAGCAGTCTTTGAGGCTAAACTCGTGAAACGTGTTAAGCAGGCTGTTTTACCAAATGTAACCCCCTTTTATACCAATGAAAGGACACCACACAGATATATATTGAAAATATATATGGATTTATTTCTCAAAGTAACCCCTAGACTCTTTATGAGTACAGGAGCACAAATCGTTAAACAAGAATACGTTAGAATACACAGAAGTTGCACTTTATATGGATAGGCCCTGGTGGCCGCTCAAACCATATACTAAAATAGTGGTATAAGTACCACAAACAGAAAAGGGAAAAGGCCTAGGGCCTCTAGAATCGCTGGGCCTACAAGGAGCTAACTTCAGTTAGTGACCAGGAGGTCCACGGGTTGCGTGTGCAGAGCAAATAGTCACATGCGAGCTCCCATAGGTTCTCAACTGGTGCGTAAAAGTTACAAAGTTACTGCAAAAAGGATCTTCCGGAGGGACTATGAACTCAAGATTGGAAACACAGACACTAGAGATGATACTCTACACTTAGGCACCGGAGTGCCAGCTTTACCTCACCCACAGGAAGCGGGTGCATAGGTCTCGAAGTGCGTCGGGTTTCTTCTATCTGTTCAATGGAGCCTGTAGTCAAAGATGCTGCAGGCGGTCGGTCCGGAAGAGATGCGGTGGATCCAAGGGTGGATCGGAGTTGTAGAAGACCTGTAAGCAGAGGGGACAGTGTTCACAGTCACTAGCCAGTGACCAGCGTGGCACCAAGTGGGTACCAGGCGATGTCGGGTGCAAACAGGAGGAAAGGTACAGCTTGTCTCTGCAGCCACGTGGTCCCTGAAGGTCGACGACATCCAGGAGTCGGGCCTCTCGCTGTCGGCGGTGTCGACGACTTGATCGAAGCAAACAAGCCTTGGCAAAAGCAATTGTTGTGGAAAACGAAATAGGCTGATGGCTCTGACCAGCAAGGTCAGAGGGGCTGCTCCTTTGGAGGGGAGCAAGGGCCAGTCTGGAGCAACCAGACCAGCAGTGTAGTTCTTGAAGTTCGTCGCCAAGATGGCCACTAGCCAGCGGCCAGCAACCGGTTTGGCGCGTCGAGTGGCAAAATGCGGAAGGGCCCCACGCAGATCGTGGAGATGCTGGAGGGCTCACCTTTGGTGCAGATGCTGCTCGGGTGTTGGGCTTCTCAGGACCCAAAGCACAACTTGGAGGGAGCCTCGGTTGTTGCGCTTGCAGCTTGTCGTGGTCTTTTCAAGATGGCTGGCTCCACGTGTCTCGGTGCCTCCACGGGTTCCTTCTTTTCAGGGACTGTGGATCGGGCGGTGAGAGGTCTGGAGGTCCAGGTCTTGTCAGTCTCTGGGCTCGGGCTCCGGCGGGAGGCGGTGGCAAAGCAGACGTTGATTCGCTGGATGGTGCTTGCGTTAGCAAGGTGGTCACTCCCTGACCACAGGGGAGATTCTCTTCAGTCCTCTGTGCGGCAGAGCGTCGAAGTTCCCGTCTTCTTCTTGTAGTTAAGTTGATTCCAGGATGTCTGAAATCTTAGGACACAGCTCCTACCTTTAAGCGGATTCTAGGGGCCGGACTACCTGCTAGGTCCCTCCCTAAGGGTGGGACCAGGAAGGGGGGTGGTTACACCCCCAATCCTTTGTCCAGCTCGCCCCAGGCCCGGGACTGGTGTGCCCCAGGACCGGATTGAACTGGCATATGCACCGAGGCTCCTTGTGAGCCTCAGGCATGTCTGGTTTCTTTCAAGCCCTACCTGACCAATACACAAAATCCTGTCTGGGGTGGTGCACGCACCTCCCCTGGCAGGAAACCCTTTGTCCACACCTCCCAAGCTGGAAGGACTCCCAGCAGCAGGAGGGCAGACTTGTGTCTGTGGTGGCAGCATCCATTTTGTGGAGCTGAGGCTATGTCTGATTTTACCCGGGTTTCAGGTACTGTACATGTCGTGTCCCTCTAGAAGGGTGGAATGCTAACCCCGTCGCCAGAATTGGCGAGGGGTTAGTATTCCAATTCGTATGACACCTTACTCGACATGTTTTGATAAAGCCAAACCAAAGATAGCATTTAACCGCGAGGTTCATAATGCACTTAAGAGTATATGGTATGACGATATCTGGAAACAGTAGAAGGAAGTTGTTCCGACCACTGCAGACAGGCTCAGCTCATGCCAGAGCACCATCTCACATGGAACCAAGCACTCTGCCTTCAGGATTGTTAAGGCCTGCCATAGGAGTGACTTATAGGTTACCAGGTGTTCCATTTAAAGTTAGGTATAGGTATACTACACCTAAGTAAGAGGTGGTTACACCAACTTACCCCAGCTGAGTGATCAGCCAGTTGTGTCAAATTTGTTAGGCCAGGCCAGGGGTGGCACAATACATGCTTCAGCCCTTGGTGGCCTTAGATACACCAATGCCCTGGGTACCTAGTGTACACTGGTACAGGGGCTCACAGGGTGATCTAGTTCCAATGGGTTATGCACCTAGGGTACATGGAGTCCATTTTAAAGAGAGAGCAGATGGGCTGAGGTCCTGAATGGCAGGATCTCAGGCCAACTAAGTCGAAAAACCAGCTAGACACTAGGCAAAAATTTGGGGGTAACCATAGTCAGATATCCACCTTCCTACAATGACCATTTTAATAATCGCTGCCCTACCAGCCATGGAGAGGGGTAGCGCAATCTATCGCGCAACCCTATCAGTAATGGAGTCCAGGAGTCTTCCATAATTGTCTCGTATGAGCTCCATGCGGTCCCGGGAAACACTGATACCAAGGTAGGTGATTGTATCTTCACACCATCGAAGGGGATACTCAGGGACGAACCGCTGCGTGGATTCAGTGAGGGGGAATATATGCGATTTAGTCCAATTTAACCTGATTCCTGACAGTCGCCCAAACAATATGAAAAGCCGCAGTATGGGGTTCAGACTGACCCCAGGGCGGCGCAAATACAGAGTGAGGTCATCAGCATACAGCGAGATGAGGACCTGCCTCTCCGGGTATATAATGGCGTGTTCTCTATGATACTGTCGTATTTTTGCAGCAAGGGGTTCTATGGCCAGGGCAAAGAGCACAGGAGAAAGCGGACACCCCTGTCGGGTGCCCCTTGCCAGCGGAAAAGAAGACGAGCGCAGCCCGTTAACCGACACAGTCGCGCGGAGCCCTGTATAGAGCAAGTTTATCCATGCCAAAAAAGGGGGAGGGAAGCCCATGCGCACCAAAACAAAGGATAAGTAATCCCATTCTAGAGAGTCAAATGCCTTAGTGGCATCAAGGAAAATGGCAGCCGCATCTTCCCCCGGATCAATGTCATGAAGCAGCGCAAACAAAGTGCGAAGATTGTGAGCCGTGCTTCTGTGTGGAATGAACCCGGATTGGTCCGGAAGGACAAGCACCGGCATCAGAGGCCTGATGCGGTTGGCCACAAGCTTCGCCAGTATCTTGGCATCGACATTGATAAGGGAGAGGGGCCGGTATGAATCCAGGTGCTTAGGGTCTTTGCCAGGCTTTGGAATGGAAATGATAAGTGCCTCCCGCATGGTACGAGGTAAAATGTCAGTTTCTCGGGCTTCCTCAAACACGTGCCGCAATATGGGAATGAGCAGGTGTCGGTATTGTTTATAAAACTCAGCCGGGAGGCCGTCAGGTCCCGGGGCTTTGCCAGAGGCTAATTGCATTAGAGCACATATAATCTCGTCTTTGTGGTGCGAAAGGAGGAACTCTCTCTGGCCATCACCCATCCAGGCTATGGCAGTGTCATCGAAGAACGACTCAAAATCTGCTGGGGACTGCCGCTGGGAGGTGTAGAGTTGTTTATAGAACCGCTTAAATGCCGCAAGTATCTCTGCGGAGCCACCATGCACCAGGCCATCCTCATCCTCCACCTCCAAGACAGTATTGGCGAATCGCGGGGGCCTGATGACAGACGCTAACGCTCGCCCCGGTCTCTCCCCCTCCCCATACTGCCCGGGCCACGTGATACTTCCCCCTAAACTTGCACTCCCGTTCTGCAGTGGCCTGATAGTCATCGAGCAATTTGCGCAGCTGCGCCTGCGCAGCTGGGGAGGACGTAGTCCGGAGCTCAGATTCAGTATGCTTTATGTCCGTTTCCAACCGCTTAAGCGTAGTCCAGATATCCTTTAACACCCCCCCGCCCTTCGCTATGCAGATGCCCCGTACGGTCACTTTAAAAGCTTCCCAGAGGGTCGAGTACTGGGACACAGAGCCGGCGTTACGACGGAAGAAATCCGATATTTCTTGCTCCAGTTCAACCTTAAAGGCCGAATCTAGGAGCGAGTGTGGGTTGAGGCGCCAGGAAAGATATGGAGATTCTGCTTGAGGTGGGGCAAGAACCAACACCACCGGAGAGTGGTCCGAATATGTCCAAGGTAAGTACGACACATGTGAGGTCTATGTCGCAAGGCCCCTGTCCACCAGCCAATAATCTATACGCGACCAAGAAGCATGCGCTGAGGAGTAGCAGGACCCTTGGCGCGCCTGTGGGTGGCGAGTTCTCCAGGGGTCCACAAGGGCATTATCTGCTACCAAGGTTTGAAGGGTTAGCTGCGCGGCGGTGTAGTGGTGTGGTTATGAATGTGATCTGTCCAGCCCGGGGTTAACAGTAACATTAAAGTCCCCGCCCCAGATTAAGTGTGTAGTATCAATGTCCTGTATCTTCCCCCAAAGCACCCGAAAAAACTCCGGATCATCTGAATTCGGTCCATAACACAACACCATAGTAACGGACTGCTCAAATAGTCTCCCCCACATTATGTTATATCTACCCTGCGGATCCGCATAAGCGCCAATCAGGGTGTATGGGAGCGTGCGCTTCACTAGAATTGAGGTGCCCCGTGAATAGGAGGAGTAACACGAAAATCCCCTAGAACTAGCCCAGCGCGCTGCAAACCCCGGAGGTGCACTGGGGGACAAGTGCGTTTCCTGTAGCATTGAGCAGTGGACATTATGTCTAAGTAAGCAAGGATATGGCGTCTCTTCCGGGGATTCCCCAGGCCGCGCACATTCCAGGTCAAAAAAGTATATTGGGGTGCTCTAGGACAGGGCCCCGCCATCTAGGAACCAGGGAATGTCAGTGGAGGGCAGAGTGTGTACGGTCCAACAGCGTAGCATGCCAAGTAGAGCCTGAACGAACTGCCAACGAAACCTGACAAAGTACTCAACAAAGAGTCCCTCCCCCCCCCACACCAGCAACCCCAATTTGCCGTGTCACTACCCGCCCCCCTCCCAAACCATCCCAGAATTCCCAGTCCCAACATGGGATAAGAAGGGAACATCAACATCAAAGTGCTCAAAGTCTAACAGTAGGGTTCAACTGGTGGGTCGCAACCAGAGGGCAACCAGGTGCTCCTCGCATCAAGCAAAGGTGTTCGGGTATACCATGTGGGGCCCATGATGGCACACAAAGTAAATGTGGGCACGGGCCCTGGTAGGCCGAGGCATCGTGAGGAGGCCCCAAGCTCAGTGCGACGCAGCTGTACAGGAGCAGCGCCAGGATCTCCCCAAACTGCCCCGAGGATACATGCCCAAGGTATAGTCTTCAGTCCATTCTCCCGCAGGATACCGCTGAGGGTCTCTAGTAGAGGCGCCACCCCTCGGTGGAGGAGGGCAGCCATCAGTTCCCAGAAGAAAGAATCCGCAACTGGCTGGGGACAGAAAGCAGGGGAATCACTCAGCAAGTTCAGCGGGATAGTTTATAAGTGGTGGAAGTCCAAGACCGTGGGGACCCTCATTCGATATAAAATAAACTTCGCCCCGTCTCGTCCTGAGGCGCCGGGGAACAGCGTTTCGCCGGGGACATGGGTAAATTGTTAATGAAGTCTTGAGCATAGTGGGGGTTGGTGAAGAAGTGTTGTTTCCCCAGAGACGACACCTTCAAGCGGGCCGGGTATAGCATGGCATAAGGAATATTAAGTTGTTGCAGCCTCTTTTTTACCTGAAGGTATTTACGGCGCTGCTCCTGCACTGCAATGGTAAAGTCCGGATAGATGGAGATCTCTGATCCTGCATGCGTGAGGCGTCCCTTCTCCCGCGCCAGCCGCAACACAGCGTCCCGGTCTCGGTAATTCAGTATTCTGGCGATGATGGGCGCGGAGGGGCTCCAGGTGGAGGCCGGCCCGCCAGAGCGCGATGCGCCCTTTCCACCACAAAAACCCCCGAGAACGCCTCTTTGCCGAAGAGCGCCGTCAGTAATCTCTCCACATAGTCCTCCATCCGGCCGGTCGCTGTTGATTCCGGTATCCCCAAAATTCGAAGATTATTCCGCCTGGACCGCGATTCTAACTCCTTGCTCTTGGCAGCGATCACTTTCAGAACTTTATCCATCTCGAGGGTGCGGGTAGAGGCTGCGGCAGAGGTATCCTCCAGGTAAGATATGCGCCGCTCCGCTTCAGTTAGGCGGTCAACGTCTTTGTCCACCCTGCATTTCAGCCCGTCCATCCTAGCCGACATAGAGTCCATCTTGGAGGCAATCGATGTCAGGCTCGCCTGCATGGTAAGCAGGAGATCCTTCAACTCCGCCGTGGTCGGGGCTGGGGGCTCCGCTGAATCCTCCTCTGGGCCCGCCTGGGACCGCGGAGTCCTCCGGGAATCAAAGGTAAGCTTCGACTGCCTGCCATCCGGTTATCCCATGGCGGCCCAGAGGGGTGAGCACTTGGATAGCTAATAAAATAAAGGGGCTCGGACTGTCCCCTGGGTGATGTCACCTCGTGAGTGCTCAAAGGGCGAAGGGGCCCGCAGCGGTAACCAGTAAAAAGCAGAGATCGGCCGCTGCCAAAGATTTCCTCAGGGTCAGGCATCAGAGCAGCAGGCTTCTCAGGCCGGGCGCGCCTCCATACGGTCAGCTCAAGGTAGCCCGCCAGCCAGCCTCGGCGCAGGAAACAGCAGACAAGGTCCCCAGTCTCCAGGGCAGCTCGTCGGTGTCAGCAGGGTCCAGGACCCCACGCGACGTGGATAGCCGCCCCCGGGCCCCGGCGGCCCTCGACCAGTCCGGCCCTTCTCAGGAGCCCTCAACCAGGCCGTAGCAGGAGGTCAGGCTCAGCCTCTCGCGCCCAGGCCAGCGCCGCGCCTCAAACGCCCCAGGGGCAGACACTAATCAGGCAATGGGTAGCTCCCGAAGAGAGGGGGGCCCTAGGCCAGGCCCGACTCCCCAGCGCGGGAAAACCTAGATCGCGACCCGCGTGAGCAGGCCTCCGCTCGGGGCCACGCGTCCAGGCCCTCCCCCGCCGCAACAGCCGGCCACCCCTCCCGTTCCCCCCTCCGGGCAGTCTAATCACTCCGGGTGCGGCGAAGTGCAGGCCCCAGCGAGAGCGGCAAACCAACAAAGCGGACCTAGCAGGGGCAGAGCTCCGCTATGTCCCTCGCACCGCCGTCGACCGCCTCCCCCACCCGCCTCCCACAACACCCCCGCCCCCGCACAGCATCCCTACCTGGAGCGTCTTCGGCGCTGCCGGTCACTCCGGCTCAAGCAGGCTCCCCGCTGCAGTCGTCCGCTGCGCCCGCCAGCCCATCAGCAGCCCTCACAACACGGGCGCCCCAGGATACGGGTCCCCCAGGGCCAGCAGCATCAACTCTGCGGGGTCAGGACTCCGGTGACCTCGTGGATCCAGCACAGTAGGCGGGCATCGGGGTCAGCATCCAAGTCGCGGCTCGCCGCCAGGTCGTTCTCCGCTCCAGGCCGATGCGGACAGTCAAGCCGCCATCTTAGGCAGCGCGAGCGTGAGGGACAGCATCCGCGCTATCAGCTCAGAGGTAAGCAAATTTGCCGGTTTTCCTCCTCTGGGTCAGCGCCAGGCAGTCTGTAGGTCGGGGGGGTCCCCGCCATGTGAATAAGTGCCAGGATGGCCAGGATATATAGCGGATTGCCTCCCGAACAGCAAGAGCCTCACATCGGTGCGGCCATCTTGCTTGGCGCCCTCTAGCGCCCGAACCTGGGTATATAGTTACATTAAAAAACAGTGGTTCGTACGGATCTCAGTCACATAAAAATAAGTAAGGGCAGTGAAGTCACTGCAGAAAATTAATGATCAGTAGCAAAATGAGGGCAACATGGTTCTTGTACCTGAAATGGTGTATTAGAGCCTAAATGAAGGCTGGGGTGATTTGTACGGGAAGATATGAAGGGGAAAGTACAGTACTGGTAGGTCAACTGGATTCATTCTACCGTCTGTCGTGACTGACTACCACCAAATGACAAAATGGGAGGCCCTATCCTCCATCATAAGATGATGCTGTGTGGGGGATGGAGCCAAAGGTGTTTGGAGGTGCCACAGCCTTGAGAGTATTCTGGTGGCTGGATCTGCTGCCGCTAGTGACACGCCCTAAGATCCACCCTTGTGGTGTGTGGAACAATATTGTTACTATGGCTTTTGGATAGGTTGAAACAGTAGCCATTGTCGGGGATGCACTAGAATAAGCATGAAATGTACAATACTGTAGATGAACTTGCTGTGAAGGGTGAGCCAGGCCCAGGGTAGCCCTGCTGTTCCCAAAACATTCCAAGAAGGAGTTGGTCTTCTCTCTTTAAGCCACACTGTCCATGGGCATGTCAGTCAATTAGGATTTATAAAGTGCGT
This sequence comes from Triturus cristatus, assembly GCF_964204655.1. Lineage (NCBI taxonomy): Eukaryota > Metazoa > Chordata > Amphibia > Caudata > Salamandridae > Triturus > Triturus cristatus. The sequence continues at coordinate 1,719,619,776 of NC_140590.1, forward strand.
CAAAACACCTGCAAGGGTCTCAGGGAGCTGGAGTTGCTAGCTCCTTCATGGAGAAAGCAGTAAAAAGTGAGGCATAAGCAAGAGAAAGCACTCAGAACAAGCATTTGCAGTGCAATAGGTCTCACATTTGTCAGGGTTAGAGCTCTTGGCATAAATGACAATGGCTTTTATCTATGTGTTTTGGTTCCAGTGTAGTGGCTCTATGAACAGAGACACAACTGCAGCACTGCCTAGAGGACTTAGAATGAGGAATTACCACTGGGACCAGAGAAGCAGCTACAGCACTGTGTAGAGAACTTAGAATGCGGAATTATGATGAGACCAGAGAAGCAGGTAGCAGCACTATGTAGTGGACTTAGAATCAGGAACTACAGACAGGACCAGAGAAGCAGCTAACACTACTGCCTAGAGGATTTAGAATGGGGGAGTTACTGATGGGCTAGAGAAGCACCTAGCAGCATTGTCTAGAGGACTAAGAATGAGGAATTACCACTAGGAAAAGAGACGCAGATGCAATACTGCCTATAGGACTTCAAATGTGGGAATTACCAACAGGACCAGAGAAGCAGCTGCAGCACAGTCTAAAGGACTTAGAATGAGCATTTACTGATGAGACCAGAGAAGCAGCTAGCAGCAATGTATAGAGGACTAAGAATGAGGAATTACCACTGGGACCAGAGAAGCAGGTAGCAGCACTGCCTAGTAGACTTAGGACTTAGAATGAGGAAGTACCAACGGGACCAGAGAAGCAGCTAGGAACACTGCCTAGAGGACTTAGAAGGAGGAACTACAGACAGGATGAGAGAAGCAGCTAACAGCACTGCCTAGAGGACTAAGACTGACGAATTACCACTGGGACCAGAGAAGCAGCTGTAGCACTGCCTAGAAGACGTAAAATGAGGAATTTCCACTGGGAACAAAGACACAGCTGCAGCACTGCCTAGAGGACTTAAACTGTGGGAATTTTCAATGGGACCAGAGAAGCAGCTGCAGCACTGTCTAGAAGACTCAGAAAAAGGAATTCCCACTTGGACCAAGGAAGCAGCTGCAACACTGTCTAAAGGTCTTAGAATAATAAATTAACAATGAGACCCAGAGAAGCAGGTAGCAGCACTGTCTACAGGACTTTGAATGAGGATTTACCCACGGGACCAGAAAAGCAGCTAGCAGCCTAGAGGATTAGGAATGAGAAATTATCACTGGGAACAGAGACACAGTTGCAGCACTGCCTATAGGTCTTAAAATGGGGGAGTTACTGACAGGACCAGAGAAGCAGCTGCAGCACTGTCCAAAAGATTTAGAATTAAGGAATTACTGACAAAACAAGAGTAGCGGCTTGCAGCACTGTCTTGAAGACTTAGAATAAAGAATTAACGGAGGGACCAGAGAAGCAGATGCAGCACTGTCTAGATGACTTAGAATGGAGGAATTACTGACAGGACAAAAGAAGCAGGTGCAGCATTGTGCAGAGGACTTAGAATGAAGAATTACCAATGATACTCGCGAAGCAGCTAGCAGCACTGTAGAGGACTTAGTTTGAGGCATTACCAATAGGACCAGAGAAGCAGATAGCAACACAGTCTAGAAGATTTAAAATGAGGAATTATCGATGGGACCAGAGAAGCAGCTGCAGCACTGCCTAGAGGACTTAGAATGAGGAATTACTGAAGGAACTAGAGTAGCAGCTAGAAGCACTTCTTAGAGGACTTATGAAGAGGAATTACCACTGGGACCAGAGAAGCAGCTGCAGGACTGTCTAGAAGATTTAGAATGAGGAATTACCACTGGGACCAGAGAAGCAGCTGCAGCACTGTCTAGAGGAGTAAGAATGAAGAATTATCAGTGGGACTGTTGGAAACAGCCCACCTCCACTCCGCAGGGTGATGGTGGACTCCCCGAACACACTGTGGTAGCCTGGCTCGAGTGGTCAGGAAACAGGCGCAGTGCTAAGCATACGATATACCCATACAATAACCATGCGTGCATCCGTTCCAAAAACGACTCTACACCGTAAAAATTATGAAAATATTCTTCTTTATCTTTTTCTCTTAGTTGCTGATTGGAAAAATAAATAAGTCAATCACAATATACAATTTTAAATAGTGCAGGTCAAATAAATATTGGCTGTTTGATGGAATAAATAGGGGTGATCATAAATAACAGGGCATAAATACAAGTGCAATATATACAGACAATTAAATACTTTGAGGCAATAAATACTGTACTAATAAATATTGTACACCATCAAGTCCTGTGGACCTATAAATATAGTGCAGCAATAAATAGGTAAAAACTCAATAAATACAGTACCCCCAATAAATAATTAAAAGTATACAGCAACCCTCATGTAATCAGTTGACTTCTCAATTCTTAAGGGCTGATTTGGCCCAGGCACAGCTTGTAGGGTTGTGGAAGGCTTGAGGGGGGAGGCTACTCCCTGGCTGGGACAAGGCTGAGGCCTAAACTGAGGTAGATCAAAGGGGGGAATACCAGTGCCCTGGCTTTCTCTCTCCACACCACCTCTCTAGGTTAGTCCCAGTTCACCCCAGGCACAGTCAGGTTGGTTTCAGCACCTCCCTAGCCCCTTAGAGTAGTCTCTCAGGTCTCCACAGGGCCTTAGGCGCCCTCTACTCCACTTACTGCCCTTTTTCTGATGTTCCGACGCCGCTGGAGTCGTGTCGACGCCGTGAGGCGGTTCCGGTTCGGTCTCGGCGGCCTCGGCACAATGTCAGTTCTTTGACGACGCCGGTAGGCGGTTCCGGTCCGATGTCGGCGGCCTCGGTTCGATCTCTACCTCCGATTCGACGGCGTCGGGCAGTCTCTTCACGATGTCGACTTCGGGCGGCTCCGGTCCGATGGCGCTCTCGGCTCCGATGACGTCGGCCGGCCTGGCCTCGATGTCGACTTCCGGCGACTCCGGGGTGCGATCCTCACCCCGACCTCCGGTGCTCCTCCTCTCAGGTTCCGGGCGACTCCGGAGTGCGATCCTCACTCCCGACCTCCGGTTCACCTCTACCTCGGTCTCCGACGACTCCGGAGGGCGGACTTCACTCCTCCGATGACGCCGCTCGCTCGACCTCAGTTCACTTCCTCCTCGACCTCTGGTATTCCTCACGACCTCCGTCGGCGCCCTCTCACGACCTCAGGCGGCTCCGGGTACGACGTCTGCTACTTCAGTCAGCGCCGCTTCTCCACCTCGGGCTCCAGGTCTCAGGCTACTCGACGCCGGACTCCAGGGAAACCAGTTTCCAGGTCAGGATCTTGCTGCTTTCTGCTTCTAAGGCCTGTTCCTGCTGTTCAGGTCCTTAGGATGAGTTTTTCTGTCTTCTTCCCACACAGGGCTATAGGCTGGGATCCATCAGTAGGGACAAGTATCAAGGGTGGGTTTATGGACCCCACTCCAGGCACAAGTTTCCACCCCTGCTGCTTCACTCCTTCCTCCTTCACTGTTGTGCTCCTCTCTCTTCACCAGTCAGGTGCCAACTGCCAGCTCCAACTGCCAACTCTCTGACTTAACCTCCCAACATTCTAAACCGCCTCCAACGGTCACAGGGTTCTGGAATCTCCCGGAATGTTCTGGAAGGTGCTGGTAGGTTCCAGTGGATGCTGGTGATGTCACAGGTGGCCACCATTTTGTGCTCCAGGCCCTCAGACAGAAGTTTCAGGGGTAGCTAAAATGGTTCCCTGAATCTGTAGCAACACGAAAAAGTCTGGTGGTTCCCAAAAAGGAAAAATTCAAACAGGGTTTGAGGCATAAGTGGGACAAAATAAATAATGATGAGGAGGGACCACCCAAAGGGCTGACAGGTCTAACACGCGTCCCCCCCAGCTGAAAGTGGGGAGAGCTACCCAACCCCTTGGGAGTTCTCATCACTAAGGCGGAAATACCTTGAGAGACCGTCTGCATTGGCGTGGTCCACTCCAGGCCGATGTTCCACCTGAAAGTCCATCCCCTGTAGGGAAATAGACCACCTCAACAACTTGGGATTCTCCCCCTTCATTTGCATCAGCCAACGAAGGGGTCTGTGGTCGGTCTGAACCAGGAAGTGCGAGCCAAACAGGTATGGCCGCAACTTCTTCAGAGCCCATACCACTGCAAAGGCTTCACGCTCTATTGCACTCCACTTCTGTTCCCTGGGAAGTAGTCTCCGGGATAGGAAGACCACGGGTTGATCCAGACCCTCTTCGTTGAGTTGCGATAACACTGCCCCAATGCCATGTTCTGATGCATCTGTCTGGACAATGAACTCCTTGGAAAAGTCTGGGGCCCTTAAGACCGGGGCCTCGCACATGGCTTTCTTCAATCTCTCAAAGGCTTGCTGACAAGCCTCCGTCCAGACTACCCGTCGAGGTTGTTTCTTGGACGTGAGCTCCGTGAGGGGGGCTACGATGGTACTGTACCCCTTCACGAAGCGGCGGTAGTATCCCGTGAGGCCCAAAAATGCTCGGACCTCAGTCTGGGTCTTGGGGGGTTCCCAGGCCATGATGGCCTCGATCTTCGCCTGGAGGGGTTGCACCGCTCCCCTACCCACCAAGTGTCCAAGGTACACTACCGACCCCTGCCCGATCTGGCACTTGCTGGCCTTGATCGTCAATCCAGCTTGTCTCAGGGCCTGGAGAACGGCTTGCAGGTGACGCAAGTGATCCTCCCAGCTGTTACTGAAGACGGCTATGTCATCCAGATAAGCAGCAGAGAAACTCTCCATTCCGGTGAGGATCTGGTTTACCAGGCGCTGAAACGTGGCAGGTGCGTTCTTGAGCCCAAAGGGCATCACACAGAACTGGTAGTGGCCATTGGGCGTGGAGAAGGCTGACCTTTCCCTTGCTCCATCAGTCAAAGAGATCTGCCAGTACCCCGAAGTAAGGTCAAAGGTACTTAGATATTGGGCAGCTCCCAGCCGGTCAATCAATTCATCCGCCCTAGGGATCGGATGAGCGTCAGTTTTTGTCACTGAATTCAGTCCCCGGTAGTCCACACAGAACCTCAGTTCTGGTTGGGCACCCGGTGGTGCAGCTTTTGGTACTAACACCACCGGACTAGACCAGGGGCTGCTAGAAGGTTCAATCACTCCTAGCTCCAGCATCTTAGTGACTTCACTATGAATGCTGGCCTTCACCTTGTCTGACATCCGGTAGATCTTGGACTTCACAGGTGGGCTGTCTCCTGTGTCCACGTCATGGACGCACAGGTGAGTCCTACCCGGGACAAGGGAGAACAACGAGGAGTACTGCCCCAGGACCTGGCGACAGTCCTCCTGCTGTTCAGGAGTTAGAGATGGGGAGAGAATCACTCCCTCCACCGACCCATCCTTTTCTTGAGACGCAAACAGATCGGGGAGAGGCTCGCTTTCCACGTCCTCTCCTCCGTCAGTCACCATCATCAAGATGACTTCGGGCCTCTCGTGGTGGGGTTTGAGGCGGTTGGCATGCAGCACCCGCAGGGGCTGACGAAGGGTCTTCAGGTCCACCAAGTAGGTAGCCTTACCCTTCTTCTCCAACACCTCAAAGGGTCCTGACCAGCGATCCTGGAGGGCGCTAAGCTCTCCGGGTTCGATCACCCACACCTTCTGGCCAGGCTCCAACTCCACCGGGTGAGCATTGTGGTCATACCACGCCTTCATCACTGCTTGGCTGGCTTCCAAGTTGTCAGAAGCTTGCTTCCACAACTTAGCCATTTGGCTCCGGAAGGCCAGCATGTAGCTCACCACATCCTGGGGAAGCTTTCTGGGAGTTCTTTCCCATCCGTCTCTCACCAGGTTAAGAGGTCCACGTACAGGGTGCCCATACAGAAGCTCGAAGGGGCTGAAGCCCACTCCCTTCTGTGGCACTTCCCTGTAAGAAAAGAGTAAACAGGGTAGGAGGACGTCCCATTTCCTCCGCAGGCTTTCAGGCAGACTTCTGATCATGCCCTTCAAGGTTTTATTAAACCTCTCCACCAGACCATTGGTCTGGGGGTGGTAAGGAGTGGTGAACCGGTAGGTCACTCCACACTCCTTCCACATTGCCCGCATATACGCTGACATGAAGTTGGTCCCCCTGTCGGACACAACTTCCTTGGGAAAACCCACTCGGGTAAAGATTCCCATCAGGGCCCTAGCCACAACAGGTGCTGTTATGGTCCTCAGAGGTATTGCCTCTGGGTACCGTGTGGCATGATCCACCAGGACCAGGATAAACCTGTGACCAGCTGATGTTGGCGGATCTAACGGACCCACAATGTCGATGCCCACCCTTTCAAAGGGGGTGCTAACGACAGGAAGTGGTTCCAGGGGAGCTTTCAGCTTCACCCCTGTTTTCCCACTGGCTTGGCAAGACACACATGTCCGGCAGTAGGTATCGGACGACACTTTCATCTGAGGCCAATAAAAGTGTGGGACAAGACGGGCGAAGGTCTTGTCTTGCCCCAGGTGTCCTGCCAATGGTATCTCGTGAGCCAACTCTAAAAGGAAGGCTCGATAACGTTGAGGGACTACCAAGGCTCGTGACGATCCATGTAGGGGTGCCTTGGGTTCACTGTAGAGGAGGCCATCCTCCCAGTAAACACTGTAGTTCCCTTCAACGTTCCCTGCTGCCTGGGCTTCGGCCTGTCGCCTCAGCCCCTCAAGGGTAGGGCACTCCCTCTGGCCCTGGCAGAATTCCTCCCTGGACGGGCCTCCCTCCACGTGCCACTCGGCCGGGATGGGTAGGTCCTCCAGGTTGGTAACGTCCCCCTCCGCAGACTCCTGGTCCACCACCTCCGGTGGCCTATCCGTCCTACGGGGTGGAGACGCCGAGGCAGGCTCCTCCTGTCCTCGGTTCTTCCCTTGACTGGCAGCTGGCTGGGCCTTTGTTCCAGGCTCCAGCCGAAATGAACTCCCTCTTCGGGTAGTCGCGGACCCTGTGCTAACACAGGCCCAGTCAGGTGTACCCAGCATCTCGGTATGAGTCCGGTATTCCACCTCCTTCCAAGCGTTGTGCTCCATATCATTCCCCAGCAGACAATCGACTGGCACGGCAGGGCTTACGGCAACTCGAAGTGAACCTGCAACCCCCCCCCATTCAAAGGGAACCTCGGCCACTGGATAGTGACCGGTTCTGCCGTCAGCCATCGCGGCTGGGTGGAGTACATCGGGAATTACCTGCTCTGGAGACACCAGTTGACTACGCACCATAGTCATACTGGCTCCTGTGTCTCTCAGAGCCTCCCCTCTTTGGCCGTTGATGGTGACCCATTGCCCATACTTTGCGGTATTTGCGGGCACCTGGATCTTAGGAACCATCTCCCGTTCTCCCAGGGACACTAAAGTGACACCCGCCCACTCCCTTCCCTTAGTTAAGGGCATCTCCTCCCCGAGCACTACACTAGCTACTCCGGGGGTCTTTCCTCCAGTGGGAGGGGGTGGTCGTTTCTGGCACTTCGGATCTCCTTTATAGTGTCCAACGCCACCGCACTCGTAGCAATGGACAACCCTTGGCTGCTGACTCTGGCCAGGATTAGGGTTTCTGGGTGGGTTAGCCTTAGAGGTGAATCCTGTTCCCTTCCCTTGGAAGTTATTTTGGGGGCCTTTGGAGAACTCCTTTTTCTTTTCCCCTCCCTCTTTCTTCTGGGGGGCGCCCTGTCCGGCCTTTTGAGTATCCCCTCCAGTCCCCCTTGTGGACACCCGGGTACTAGCCCAAATGTCCGCCTCCTCAGCAAGCTTCCGGGGACTGGTCAGCTTGCTATCCACCAGGTGTTGCCGCAGTTCAGGGAAACATTTCTCGAGTAGGTGTTCCTTCAGTACTAGGTCGAACAACTCCTCGTAGTTCCTTACTTCACTGCCCTGAATCCAACCTTCCATTGCCTTCTTCGCATAGTCCAGGAAGTCCACCCAATTCTGCGTGCCCAGTTTGTGACTACCCCTGAACTTCTGTCTGTACTTTTCAGGTGTTAGTCCAAACTTTCTGATGAGCGCCAGCTTCATGGTGGGGTAGTGGGTTTGCTCATCCTCTTCGAGGGCCAATAAAGCATCCCTACCAGCTGGAGGCATGTACTTATACAATCCCCCTCCCCAGTACTTCTCCGGAACCCCATGGGCCCTCAGTGAGACCTCATAGGCCGCTAGCCACTTGGCGATATCGTCGCCCACTCCATAGCTAGCTACTATGTCCTTTGGCAGGTATGGTTTAGATTCCCTGGTGATCTCTTGGGTTTGGCTGCCACCATTAGGAACAGGTTGTGCCCCGATTCTCAAGATCTGAAGATCTATTTCTTTCAGTCGCAATTCATGGGCCATCCTCTGCTCCTCCTTCTCCTTTTCCAGCCTTGCTAAGTCCCATGTGAGCTGTCTTTTCTCCCTCCGGTCCGTTAGCTCCACTTCAGACAAGCCACCGCTAGAGGCACGGCTGCCCTCCCTAGAAAGTGTCCTGGGCCCTGCTGACAGGTTCCCCACCTCAGGTTGGTACATCTCAGCCCCCTCGGGGTCAGGCTCTCCATCCCTGTCTTCCTCCTCAGCCTTGCTTTCCCTGCGTGCCTCCCCCCAAGCCCTTAAGCTGGTTTGGAGTGCACCCTTCTTTGCTCCTGGGGGACAGTACACCCCCTCCCGCTGGCAAAACTCCCTGAGTTGGGCCACAGTGTACGTTTCTAGATTCTCTAGTACAAACTCCATCTTGCCCACTCAGGTTAGAGGACAGGTTTTTGTGCAGTAACTATGCAGGGGGGTACCTTTAATAATACCTCCTCCCACCACCAGAGTAAATTTGGAAAAAACAAAAACCCACAATTAGGAAGGCCGCTTTGAGAAAACTCCCGGTGTAGGCCTATGGACTACCCACAGTTATTGTTGAGTATATGTAGGCACAGCTCTATCCCACCACTGAACACCAATTTATGTTGGAAACAGCCCACCTCCACTCCGCAGGGTGATGGTGGACTCCCCGAACACACTGTGGTAGCCTGGCTCGAGTGGTCAGGAAACAGGCGCAGTGCTAAGCATACGATATACCCATACAATAACCATGCGTGCATCCGTTCCAAAAACGACTCTACACCGTAAAAATTATGAAAATATTCTTCTTTATCTTTTTCTCTTAGTTGCTGATTGGAAAAATAAATAAGTCAATCACAATATACAATTTTAAATAGTGCAGGTCAAATAAATATTGGCTGTTTGATGGAATAAATAGGGGTGATCATAAATAACAGGGCATAAATACAAGTGCAATATATACAGACAATTAAATACTTTGAGGCAATAAATACTGTACTAATAAATATTGTACACCATCAAGTCCTGTGGACCTATAAATATAGTGCAGCAATAAATAGGTAAAAACTCAATAAATACAGTACCCCCAATAAATAATTAAAAGTATACAGCAACCCTCATGTAATCAGTTGACTTCTCAATTCTTAAGGGCTGATTTGGCCCAGGCACAGCTTGTAGGGTTGTGGAAGGCTTGAGGGGGGAGGCTACTCCCTGGCTGGGACAAGGCTGAGGCCTAAACTGAGGTAGATCAAAGGGGGGAATACCAGTGCCCTGGCTTTCTCTCTCCACACCACCTCTCTAGGTTAGTCCCAGTTCACCCCAGGCACAGTCAGGTTGGTTTCAGCACCTCCCTAGCCCCTTAGAGTAGTCTCTCAGGTCTCCACAGGGCCTTAGGCGCCCTCTACTCCACTTACTGCCCTTTTTCTGATGTTCCGACGCCGCTGGAGTCGTGTCGACGCCGTGAGGCGGTTCCGGTTCGGTCTCGGCGGCCTCGGCACAATGTCAGTTCTTTGACGACGCCGGTAGGCGGTTCCGGTCCGATGTCGGCGGCCTCGGTTCGATCTCTACCTCCGATTCGACGGCGTCGGGCAGTCTCTTCACGATGTCGACTTCGGGCGGCTCCGGTCCGATGGCGCTCTCGGCTCCGATGACGTCGGCCGGCCTGGCCTCGATGTCGACTTCCGGCGACTCCGGGGTGCGATCCTCACCCCCGACCTCCGGTGCTCCTCCTCTCAGGTTCCGGGCGACTCCGGAGTGCGATCCTCACTCCCGACCTCCGGTTCACCTCTACCTCGGTCTCCGACGACTCCGGAGGGCGGACTTCACTCCTCCGATGACGCCGCTCGCTCGACCTCGGTTCACTTCCTCCTCGACCTCTGGTATTCCTCACGACCTCCGTCGGCGCCCTCTCACGACCTCAGGCGGCTCCGGGTACGACGTCTGCTACTTCAGTCAGCGCCGCTTCTCCACCTCGGGCTCCAGGTCTCAGGCTACTCGACGCCGGACTCCAGGGAAACCAGTTTCCAGGTCAGGATCTTGCTGCTTTCTGCTTCTAAGGCCTGTTCCTGCTGTTCAGGTCCTTAGGATGAGTTTTTCTGTCTTCTTCCCACACAGGGCTATAGGCTGGGATCCATCAGTAGGGACAAGTATCAAGGGTGGGTTTATGGACCCCACTCCAGGCACAAGTTTCCACCCCTGCTGCTTCACTCCTTCCTCCTTCACTGTTGTGCTCCTCTCTCTTCACCAGTCAGGTGCCAACTGCCAGCTCCAACTGCCAACTCTCTGACTTAACCTCCCAACATTCTAAACCGCCTCCAACGGTCACAGGGTTCTGGAATCTCCTGGAATGTTCTGGAAGGTGCTGGTAGGTTCCAGTGGATGCTGGTGATGTCACAGGTGGCCACCATTTTGTGCTCCAGGCCCTCAGACAGAAGTTTCAGGGGTAGCTAAAATGGTTCCCTGAATCTGTAGCAACACGAAAAAGTCTGGTGGTTCCCAAAAAGGAAAAATTCAAACAGGGTTTGAGGCATAAGTGGGACAAAATAAATAATGATGAGGAGGGACCACCCAAAGGGCTGACAGGTCTAACAGGGACCAAGGAAGCAGCTAGCAGCACTGGCTAGAGGACTTAGAATGAGGATCTACCACTGGGAAGAGAGAGATGGAATTGTAGTATTGCCTAGAAGACTAAGAATGAGGAATTGCCAGTGGGAATTACCAATGGGAGCAGAGAAGCGGCTGCAGAATAGAGAACTAAGAATGAGGAATTACCTGAGAATCTGGGGAAAATGGAACACATTTAGAGGCAATATATGCGAACCCCCTTTAACGGACTCAGAGTCCGAGCTGAGCGAATGAAATAGAGCCATCATCATCACATAGGGTTCGACTCGGTGAAGGGTGGGTGTATGAGCAGGGGGCGACGGGTGGTGGATATATAGGCTCGGATGTACCTGTATGACAGTTTCACTAAATGTCAGAAATTGACTAATATGACAGCAAAATGTACCGCACGGATGTACCATGTAATGACGAAAGGTGTACTTTTGTTCTCTGTTTGTATTAATAAAAATTGTTTAAAAAAAATAAAAAAATAAAAAAGAATGAGGAATTACCACTGGGACCAGAGAAGCAGCCAGCAGCACTGGGTAGAGGACTAAGAATGAGGAATTACCATTGGGAACAGAGATGTGCAGCTGCAGCGCTGCATAGGGGCTAAGAAAGAGCAATTACCACTGGGAACAGAGACACAGCTGCCACATTTGTGACCTGATAAAGAACAAGATTTACAGCCATGTTTACAGAAACGGAGCAACGGAGTTCCAAGCGATTGAAACATCATTAATGCTAAAAACGAAATATTGGGTGAACGAGAGCTAGCGATTAAAGTCAAATTTCTAACATTCTAATTTTGTGACTGCTCAGCCTTACCTTCAGTGACCCAGACTCTGAAGATCATAAGTGAAAGCAAAGGTGCGAAGGGCTGAACACACCGAGAAACAGTGGGTGGAAGGGGAAAACAGTAACATTGTCAGCCGCTCAGGTTTGCCACAATTCCAGAACACGAGGCAGACAATTGAAACAAATAATGCGCACAACGAACTGTAATGGACAGAAGCTAAATGAGCCCTGTAACAGGGCCAGTCGCTATGGGGAGGGGGGAGGGGGGAGGCACAGATGGGCACAATTCACCATTCAAAAGTAAGGAATTTAGAAAGGCACCCGTAACATCCAATGACAAGCGATGGGCCGGCTTGAAGCCCATGTACTGAATGCGTCATGTATCCCAGAGCAGCCCATGCGCTCTGGTAGGCTCGTCCTAAAAACGGGGAGAAAGGCAGTAAAAATCTAGGCAAAATCAGGAGAAAGCACTCAGAAAAAGGGGGAGAAAGAAGAGCAGGGTCTGGGGCTTGCTCAATGGGGTTGCTCTGCAGCCTCCATTAAGTAGGTCCTGGGAGCAGGGAGGGGTGAGGGGAGGTGGTGGATTAGGTGAAGCAGGAGGCAGGAAAACAGGCAGCAGGCGGTAGAGGTGAATGAGGGAAAACAGGGAGAAGCAGTGAAAAACAAGGAAAGAGCACTCAGAAAAATGGGGCGGAGGGAAGGAAAAAGCAGTAAAAAAACAAGGTAAAAGTAGGAGAAAGCACACAGAACAAGCATTTGCAATGCACTAGGTCTCACATTCACGCGAGTTTGAGCTACTGGCATTGTAAATGGCAATGCCTTTTATTTATGTTTTGGGTTTTAAAACATAAATAAGCAGCATTGTCATTTACGATACTAATAGCTTAAACTCTTGCAATAAAGGGCCTTCTCGACTGCTTGTTAGCTTGTTAGATTGTAAATATCAGAGGAAGAGACAGGCCTGCGACATCTTCAAAGCAGTGATAAATAGTGCAGTAAAGAAGATGCGTACGTTTTGTAAACTACACAGACACAAAGTGTGAAGTGAGAGTTGCATATGATCCGAGCTATAAACACTAACAAAGCACTCCAACACCTTTTGCTCTGTGATTACACTGTCGCGGCTCATGAGGAAGAGGGTGGGGGGCTATTTCCTGCTCTCTCCATGATTTGAGTGTGCAGTGTGGCATTGCGTAATGTCATTGCTATCTTTGGGCTAATAAAAAAACTCCAGCTGTAGTAGAACCTAGCTTCAACTCCTGTTGCAGGGTTGGCTGTGCTTTATGGCAGACATGGAGGGAGGGAGGGAGGGATGGTTGGTCTCGGTTGCAACTCTGGCATAGTACAGTGCTCCTGCTATTACTAGTGAGCGGGAGGCGCTGAGGTGCTGGTATTGGAGGTGGTGGTTTTGGTGGTGCTGGTATTGGTGGTGCTGGTATTGGTGGTGCTGGTATTGGTGGAGGTGGTGTTATCGGTGGTGGTGGTATTGGTAGTGGTGGTATTGGTAGTGGTGGTATTGGTGGTGGTGGTACTGATATTGGTGATGTGGTGGTATTGGTGGGGGTGGTACTGATATTGGTGATGTAGTGGTATTGGTGGTGGAGGTATTGGTAGTGGTGGTGGTGGTATTGGTGGGTAATGGTGGTGGTGGTATTGGTGGTGGTGGTGTTCCTGCGGAAAGCCAGGGACAAAACACCTTACAAGCAACTGAAAATTTCAATGGGCCCATATACAACAATCAGATTTCCTGGCCGTTTCGCTGGAGGTCAAGTTTTGTAATTCACTTTGATCTCGATTAGTTATCTTACTGGCGAAGGGCTGAACACACCGAGAAACAGTGGGTGGAAGTGGAAACCAGTAACATTGTCAGCTGTTTGCGTTTGCCACAATTCCAGAACACGAGGAAGACAATTGAAAAAAATAATGCGCACAACGAACTGTAATGGACAGAAGCTAAATGAGCCCTGTAACAGGGCCAGTCGCTATAGGGGGGGGGGGGGGGGGGGTATCGACAGAGCAAAAAGAAGGCACAAATGGGCACAATTTACCATTCAAAAGTAAGGAATTTAGAAAGGCACCCGTAACAACCAATGACAAGCGATGGGCCGGCTTGAAGCCCATTTACTGAATGCATCATGCATCCCAGAGCAGCCCATGTGCTCTGGTAGGCTCGCCCTAAAAACGGGGAGTAAGGAAGGAGAAGGCAGTAACAATCTAGGCAAAAGCAGGAGAAAGCACTCAGAAAAAGGGGGAGAAAGAAGAGCGGGGTCTGGGGCTTGCTCAATGGGGTCGCTCTGCAGCGTCCATTGAGTAGGTCCTGGGAGCAGGGAGGGGTGTGGGGAAGTGGTGGATAAGGTGAAGCGGGAGGCAGGAAAACAGGCAGCAGGCGGTAGAGGTGAATGAGGGAAAACAGGGAGAAGCAGTGAAAAACAAGGAAAAAGCAGGAAAGACCACTCAGAAAAACGGGGCAAAGGTAAGGAAAAAGCAGTAAAAAAACAAGGTAAAAGTAGGAGAAAGCACACAGAACAAGCATTTGCAATGCAATAGATCTTACATTCACGCGAGTTTGAGCTATTGGCATTGTAAATGGCAATACCTTTTATTTATGTTTTGGGTTTTAAAACATAAATAAGCAGCATTGTCATTTACAATACTAATAGCTTAAACTCTTGCAAATGCGAGACCTATTGCATTGCAATAAAGGGCCTTCTCGACTGCTTGTTAGCTTGTAAATATCAGAGGAAGAGACCGGCCTGCGACATCTTCAAAGCAGTGATAAATAGTGCAGTGAAGAAGATGTGTAAGTGTTGTAAACTACACAGACACAAAGTGTGAAGTGATAGTTGCATATGATCCGAGCTATAAACACTAACAAAGCGCTCCAACACCTTTTGCTCTGTGGTTACACTGTCGCAGCTCATGAGGAAGAGGGGGGGGGGCTATTTCCTGCTCTCTCCATGATTTGAGTGTGCTCTGTGGTATTGCGTAATGTCATTGCTATCTTTGGGCTAATAAAAAAACTCCAGCTGTAGTAGAACCTGGCTTCACCTCCTGGTGCAGGGTTGGCTGTGCTTTATGGCAGACATGGAGGGAGGGAGGGATGGTCTCGGTTGCAACTCTGGCATAGTACAGTGCCCCTGCTATTACTAGTGAGCGAGAGGCGCTGAGGTGCTGGTATTGGTGGTGGTGGTTTTGGTGGTGCTGGTATTGGTGGTGCTGGTATTGGTGGAGGTGGTGTTATCGGTGGTGGTGGTATTGGTAGTGGTGGTGGTACTGATATTGGTGATGTGGTGGTATTGGTGGTGGAGGTATTGGTAGTGGTGGTGGTGGTATTGGTGTGTAATGGTGGTGGTGGTATTGGTGGTGGTGGTGTTCCTGCGGAAAGCCAGGGACAAAACACCTTACAAGCAACTGAAAATTTCAATGGGCCCATATTCAACAATCAGATTTCCTGGCCGTTTTGCTGGGGGTCAAGTTTTGTAATTCACTTTGATCTCGATTAGTTAACTTACTGGATATTCAATTTACTCCTGGTAAATCTTTAGTCTATGTCCAACTAATCTTCGCAGATCAACACCCTTCCTTTGGTCGATGGACCATTAGTTGAGTAGTTGATGGTGATATGAACAAATTAACTAACTAAATTTACAGATCTTAGTGAAATAAACCACAGAATCTGGGTAACATTCAGTAAGTTTATCTAAATCTCAGTCATGAACGCTCATTAATACAAATTCACAAATTTAAACACCATCAAACTTTCATGGAGAGAAAATTCATCAAATAATGTGCATTCATTTCACAGACTTATTCAACAAATCAATGCATTAAGAGTGGATAGATGAAGAGACAGAAGACATAATAAAGCATACATTTGCAAGAGGTATGCATATTTGAGACAGAAATATAATTACCCAGTAGTGGAATGGAAATGGAAAACCAACCCTCTGGCCAAAGGACTGGTGGAGGTCCCCTGATTAACAATCAGGTGACAAAGACTAATGTACAGGATCAGGACAGGGCAATACTTACAAAACTTCTCTACAAACCCGATGCACAATGGTGCATCCCTCTCTCAGAATCTCTTCCTCCTCGATATTCTTCCGGAATCTTTAATCTCATCGGGTTGTCATTCAGTAGTGAATCTTCCCAGTCTGTTCTCTCCTTTCCTCACCAACAGCAGCTCTCGCCTCTCTCGAATCTCTCCCTCTCTCTCTCTCTGTATCGATGTCTTACTGACTCGTTCTTAAGTCACCCTAATTATATTCTTTAATTCTTTGATTGGACAGGGGCAGGGGAGTTGATGTCACCTCATGCTGACATATTCTTTTATTAATCCTTGTTTGTTTGACAAACCCTTTCCCCTTTTTGCTCATTCACAATTTTTATTTTATTTATTTCCCATACATCTTTAAATTCAGGCAAGCATATGCCAGGCACGCGGTACCTCAAGACCCAATGATAGTAATTTCTGGGCATGCGTGAGAGTTTTCCCTCTCAAAACCCGGTTAGTCATGTTACTATCTATGTAATTCTAATTCGCACATGCGCAGAAATGTTTTCCCGTTTAAAGCAGGTTTTAGTTGCGTTGCTTTTATTTCCCATTAATTAAGCATGTGTAAAGCGCTTATTTCCCTATGTAAATGTTGTGCGTGTATATTAATTTAGTTTTCTTTATTATTTTTACCGATTAGTACTGTTAATGAGGGAATGCTTCGAGAAAAGTTTTGTTTTCTTGAATCCTTACTCCATCAGTGGTAATGGAGTTGGTGGTATTGGTGGTGGTGGTGGCATTGGTGGTGATATTGGTGGTGGCGTTGGTGGTGGTGGTATTGGTGGTGGTATTGGTTGTAGTGGTGGTGATGGTATTGGTTGTGGTGGTGATATTGGTGGTGGTGGTATTGGTAGTGGTGGTATTGGTTGTGGTGGTAGTGGTATTGTAGTGGAGGTATTGGTATTGGTGGTGGTAGTGAGATTGGGGGTGGTATTGGCATTGGTGGTGGTATTAGTGGTGGTGGTATGGTGGTGTTGGTATTGGTGGTGGTGCTATTGGTGGTGGTGGATTGGTGGTTGTGGTGTTGGTGGTATTGGTGGTAGTGGTGGAGGTATTGATGATGGTGGTAGTATTTGTGGTGGTGGTATTGGTGGTAGTGGTCGTATTGGTGGTGGTGGTTGTATTGGTGGTGGTAGTGCTGGTGGTAGTGGTATTGGTGATGAAGTTATTGGTGGTGGTATTGGTATTGGTGGTGGTGGTGGTGTATTACTGGTGGCATTGGTGGTGGTATTGGTACTGGTGGTGGTATTGGTGGTGGTAGTATTGGTGGTGATGGTGGTAGTGGTATTGATGGTGGTGGTGGTATTGTTTTTGGTGGTGGTGGTATTGGTGGTGGTGGTGTCGATGGTGGTGGTGGTACTGGCGGTGGTATTGATGATGGTGGTGGTATTGGTGATGGTGGTGGTAGTGGTATTGGTGGTGGTGATATTGGTGGTGGTGGTATTGGTGGTGGTATTTTCAGTGGTGGTGGTGTTGTTGTTAATAAAACAGGCTTTTGAAAACAAACCGTCAGGTGGCTTTAGTACAGATGATGTGTAACACAGATGTGCTGTTGTCAGCTTCAGCCCATTAACAGGATTATGTGCTACCTGGAATTCACATGACTTAATTGGCTAATCATTTCTAAATTAATTTTACTTGAGGGGTGAAACCGACACGAGATAATGCCGGGTTAAAGTGACTGAAAGCAGGCGCCCCTGTTACGGGGGCGGCCGTGCTGCAGCAAAAAGACACAAGCGGTTTCATGTCCGACCTGTAGTAAGAGAAACTCAATAAAGGAAATAGTGCTTACAGACTAAATAACAGGTCTCGTGTAACAACTGAAGTAAAAGGGCCAGTCACCATGGTAAGGTACAAATGAAGACAAGGCCGTACTAAGGAGGGACTAACAAGCCTATTAACTGGTCCGAAGGCAGCATTTACGAAAGACAATGACACAAGTTAATGACAAATATGGGAGGAGAGTTGGCGCGGCTTCTCTCCCATACTATACTACAGCTGTCTTGCATAGTGAGCAGCGCATGCTCACTGCAGCTAGGCTCAACCTAAAAAGCTGCAGCAACAAACACTCTAAAATCGTTTATTTTAGAGGAAAAAATAGAGAGAAAAAAAAAGTGCAAGGGTTCTTTCTGCAGTAGCTGTTACCAGCACAACATATAACAAGCATTTGCAATGCATTCGGTCTCGCCTTTGGGACCTTATATGTATTTAGCTATGCAGCACATTAGCCTGGGTGCTGAAACATCTACAGTTCTTTAACATAGAGGGAAGGTAAGCACCATACTGCGTGACACACCAGGTATGGGGAGATATGGAGAGAAATATTGCCAATCAGCAGGAAGTGGTATAGTCCAAAGCTCTGTTATTAATATAAAAGCAGGGCCTTCTGTGGGTATATCACTGAAAATATAAGATTTAAAAAAAATATTATTGTCTACGGGAGCTCGCGGAAGACAATTTCTATGGACTGGAATCTAGAGAATGCTAAAGTGATTTGGGTATTTTACTAACCTCTGTTGGTCGTTTTCTATCAAGAAAGTTAAATAGAGGCAGTTGCCAGAAATAGTTTTTTTTTAAAAGTCCCTAAGCAGAAAGCAATTCTGGTATTTTACTGACCTCTGCTGGTCATTTTCTATCAAGACAGTTAAATAGAGGCAGTTGAATAGACAGAAAAAGTCCCTAAGCGGAAGCAGACAAGTCCTAGGGCTGATCTCCAGAGCCCACAAAGTACATACACATATAAGTATATACTAAAGTATATACTAAAGTGTATATACTAAAGTATATGCAAGAGGTCTCAAATGCTTGACCTAAAAATGGGGGAAAGGAAGGAGAAAGCAGTAAAAAATGAGGCAAAAGCCAGAGAAAGCACTTCGAAAAACGGGGGGAAAGGAAGGAGAAAGTAGTAAAGCAAACATGAGAAAAGCAGGAGAAAACACTAGACTGGACATTTCTCAACAATCATGTGGAAGGAAATGAAGCATGCCACAATAGCATGACAGCAATACTCACACACTGATCAATAGTGTCCACACTTCAAGTTGTCTTTTGATGCATATAGGCCATCACATAGGTCAGATAATGCCTTCCCATGTTTAGTAGGCAGAAAAGCACAATTTTCACCAGTTCCCACAAGGCATGAACATTTCGGCCTAAAAAGCATGAGGAATTAGCAATGCAGACAGATAAGCTGCTGGAGGCAAAAACCTTGTGACCCAAGATTGCTAGATTCCTGTCCGCGGAGTTGGAGGAAAGGCTTCTGCTGTGAAGATGATGTTTGAACCACCACACTCTGGTGGTATGTGGGAAGACAAAAAGTGTGTCACCCGGTACAGGCCTTTTGTATCTGACGACCTGCTTGTGGACTGGCAGGCATCAAACAAGGGCTCTGCAGAAGCTGTGGAGAACTGCCAGACTCATATCAGAATGGTCGACTTAATTTCAAGGCCTCCAACACCTTCAAAATGTCTGTTGTAAAAGGTGATATCCCTCCAAAATGAGGACAGAGTGGTAGGAAATGTCCACCTCTAGTGACATATTTAGTCTTCTGTCATTTTGTAAATCCAAGTACACGGAGTGAGCAGATTTGCCGTATGGATCATACTTTCCTGTATCAACTCTTTCACTGACACAGAAGTTATTACAGTGTCTGACGTCACCAAAGATTTGGCACAGTGGGTGTTGTCATTATCGTTTCTGAAGTCTACACTTAAAAGGGGCACAAGGTAGAAGGGAATGATGCCATTTTGACTCCTCCACAGGCACCGGGGCAGATACCCATAAAGGTGCGGCCTCAGCATCAGAGGCAGCAGAATTGCCATCAATGCAGGAAATAACCATCCCTCTAAGGGAGTAGCCAGATGGTTGTGGAACTGTCCTGCAAAGATTCAGCATCACTAGCCAGAATGCTTCAACCTGGTGGGAAAATTCCAGTCTCCTCCTCCGGTTAGGTGTGCAAAGGTTGCTCAACTTTGGGGAAAGGTCCATCAATGGGGAATGGCGTAAAGGCTCCAAAAGGACCTCAGAATGAGGCCGTACCCTTGAGAAAGACGACTTCTCCTTCCTATGATATTTTTGAGGTTTCTTGTGAATATACATTTTGGTGAGCGTTCCTTGCAAGATGACTCCACTTTGGGCATCTTCCACTTGGTCATCTCCATATCTTTGGTGGGCATATCAACTTGGGCATTTCTATGAGAGCCTCAGCCAAAATGTACTTGGCCTCCAGCTCCTTGGCCTTTGAGTGCATGATTCATACGTTGCACCATCATGTCCTGAACTTGGACAACACATACAGTTGTTGTTTGGCTCTGAAAGTGATAAGTTCTTATAGCACCATGTGCAAGGCTTACCACTGAAGACCCTTGGCAGATACATATGGTCTAGATGCTGTCAAAGAAAGCAGAGGAATTTGTCAGTGATACACTGAAAGAACTGTGAACCACATTGATAGGATGTGGAAAAACAGGAACTGATGTCAGTCTGCTGGTTGATACTTAATACCTCCGGTAAACTCATATCTGGAGGTGGTGTCGCAGTTTGAGCTGCATGGTCCTCCCTGGGAACATGGAGTCCTTGCTGGGAAAAAAAGCTTTCCAGACCAGTCTGAATCCTGGGGAGAAGCACTCAT
Source organism: Triturus cristatus (assembly GCF_964204655.1). Lineage (NCBI taxonomy): Eukaryota > Metazoa > Chordata > Amphibia > Caudata > Salamandridae > Triturus > Triturus cristatus. Next base: position 1,719,640,084 of record NC_140590.1, read on the forward strand.
AAGGCAAGGAAGTTGTAAGAAGGTATATCCATCAGAACAGTACAGATAAACATTTAATGTCACAAAAGTGTTGGTTAAGCATAAACAATGCAGACAACGACTCATTTTTATACTACAGTGGAAAACGTGCACATACAAATTGGTGCCTAATCCACCAAACAATGTCTACACAGGTTTCGGCCCACTGTGGATAAATCTGAATCCAAGCATCATCAGAATCAAACTCAAATTTGCACAAATTGGTTACACACACAGTTTCCACAAATTTCTGAAGGTTTTCCATGCTAAATCTTTAGAAGAAGAAATGATGAGGAAAGATTGAACAATTCACAAGCTTCTCATAAAAAATCACAAACTATTGTCGTGAAGTATCTTTCCCGATACAGTTCACATGAACAACATATTATTTACAGAATACTTAAGAAAAAGTACTCATATCAGTCATACCCAGCCAGGTTCGACAGTAGGCATTTATACTGCTCTTCTTGCAAAAATAAACAAAAAGGATAAGTTACTTACTTTTGGTAATGCCTTATCTGGTAGAGACATGATCTAGTCGCAGATTCCTTACTTTTGAACTTCCAGGTGTCAGGCTGGATCCGGAAGATTTTTGAAAGCAGTACCCCTACACAACAGTAGATGGCGTCGGTCGACTCTGCCTGATGTCGTCGTGATGTCCATGTCATCAATATAACTGCCACTCCAGCACCCTGACATCAGTACTTTTCACGACTTTCCACGGCAGAAGTGCAGAGACATGAATTGACTGACCATGGTGTGTTAAAAAAGTAACAAGGGCCTTCAAGGGGAACAACACTGCCACTAAGAACAAGTCTGCAGTGCAGGGAGGATTGGTGGGTCTGTAAGGAATCCGCAGCTAGATCCTGTCTCTACAAGATAAGGCGTTACCGAAGGTAAGTAACTTGTCCATCTGATAGAGACATCTAGCCACAGATTCCTTACCTTTGAACAGATACCCAAGCAATATCTTCCCCGGAGATGGGACCGCGCAGAAGCTTTAAAACAGAAAATCCTGCAAGACAGAGCAGCCAAACCGGCCCTCCCTGCGAACCTGATAATCTAGGCAATAGTGTATGGGGAATGTGTGCAGAGATGCCCACATGGCCGCTTGATAGATATCAGCAACTGTAACGCCACACTGGAGGGCTGTGGTAGTTGCCTTCACCCTGGTGGAATGGGCCCCAAGGCCTTCAGGGGGCATAACATATTTTGATACAGAAGATAACCCAGCATGATATGGTCCACTTTTGGACAGCATACCCCATCTTTGCTCCCATGTACCATATAAAGAGTTGGTCACCCACCCGGAACTCTTTGGTGCGATCAAGGCAGAATGATAACGCTCTTTTTTGGTCGAGGCGGTGGAGACGCTTCTCTTCCTTAGAAGAATGCAGAGGTGCATAGAAAGTGGGCAGAGTAACAGACTTTTACAGATGGAAGGGTGTTACCACCTTAGGCAGAAAAGATGCCCTAGTCCAGAGTACGACTTTGTCCGGAAAGACGGTCAGGTAAGGAAGCTGTGATGAAGGTGCCTGCAATTAGCTCACCCTCCTTGCAGAGGAGATTGGCACCAAAAAGGTTGTTTTGATAGTGAGCTGTTATAGAGGGCAGTTGTGCAGTGGCTCAAACGGTGCGCCCATCAAAAAGGTAAGAACCAAGTTAAGGTCCCAGTGTGGCATAATAAAAGGGGAAAGGGGAAACAAATGGGTTAACCACTTAAAAAATCTCTGCACCAGAGAAGATTTAAAAAATGAAGGCTGATCTGGCAGAAGAAGAAAGGTCCATGACCCCACACCACCCTGTTTGTTGCAGTACCACATGGCGGTAGTGTTGTCTGTGAACAATTGAACCAGCCTTCCCTTGATGGATGGTAAAAAGGATTTCAGTGCCAATCGGATCGCCCGAAGCGCCAACAGGTTGATGTGGAGCCTGCCTTCCTCTGAAGACAAGAGTCTTCTGATCACCTCCCCCCCAGATGGTCGCCCCATCCCAGAAGAGACGCATCCGTCACTACTGTGAGATCTGGGTGGGGAAGAGAAAGGGGTCTACCTCTGACCCAAAAGCAGTTTGTCAGCCACCACTACAGGTCTTTTGCAGTGCCCTCTGATATGTGAACCAGATCGGTGAGATTTCCCCGATGTTGTGCCCATTGGAACTTCAGGTCCCACTGCAGAGCCTGCATGTGCCACTTGGCATGGTCCACAAGCAGGATGAAGGAGGCCAAGAAGCCCAAAAGCATCAGAGTCATTCTCACCGAAATCCAGGATAGAGGCTGAAACATCGATATCATAGCCTGAATATCCTGCACTCACCACTTGGGAGGATAAGATTGAAACTGCACCATGTCCAGAATTGCTCCAATGAAAGGGAACGTCTGAGAGGGAGTCAGGTGTAACTTCAGCAAATTGATAGTGAACCCCAGCCGGGCAGGAGGTTCGTCGTAGTCTGGAGGTAGGAGACAACTGCTTGGGACGAGCCGCCTTCAGCAAACAGTTGTTGAGATAGGGGAAGAATGGAACCCCTGATCTTCACAGATAAGCTGCAACCACCGCCATCACCTTTGTGAACACCAGAAGGGCACTGTGAGGCCGATGTGGAGCACGGCAAACTGAGAGTACTCATGGTCCACCACAAAATGCAGGTAGCGACGATGGGCAGGCAGGATGGGAATATGGAAATAGGTGTCCTACAAGTCTAACGCTACCATAGAGTCTCCCAGGTCCAGGGCAGACAGGACCAGTTCAAGGGTGAACATCTTGAACTTCTCCTTCTAGAGGAAGTAGTTGAGGGCTCTGAGGTCGAGGATAAGACAAAGGCTTCCGTCCTTCTTTGGAACCAGAAAGTAGCTGGATTAACAACCACAGCCTATTTCTGGCCCGGGAACCCTCTCTATAGCTCCCTTAGCCAAGAGAGTCTTGACTTCCTTGAGGAGTAGGGCAAGGTGATTCTCCGACAGCCGATCGTAAGCTGGAGGCCTGGATGGAGGGGTAGCCTCGAAGGGAAGGGAGTAGCCCCTTTGGACTATTTGCAACACCCACCTGTCCAAGGTAATGTCCCGCCAGTGGTGGAGGTGATGGCGTATCCTGCCACCAACTGGACATGTATGATTCGGAGGGATCAGGCCAGGAAGGTTTTGCGGCGGAGGAGGGGATTGTGGCTTAGGTTGACTTCTGGCCACTCAAACCTCAACTTGAACCACGTCCATGGCCCGCAAAGACTGCTGAACTTGCAGGACTCTCTGACTGGAGTATGTTGCGTGGTTGGAAGTTCCTTCCGTAGCCACGAAAGGAGCAAGAGGCAGACATAGGCCGGGATGTTGTGGTGAGGCCTAAGGACTTGGCCGTAGCCTGTGAGTCCTAAAAATGCTCAAGCCCTGTATCTGGTTTGTCACCAAAGAGACGGGAGCCATCAAAGGGCATATCCATAAGAATTGCCTGGACATCCCCTGTAAATCCAGACGTCCTCAGCCGGGCGTGGCAACGTATGGCCACTGTCGAGGAAATCGCTCTGCCTAACAAGTCTGTTGTGTCAACTTCACTGCATCTCTCCCGTCTGAAATAGCTTGGGAGAGTAGAGCCTGGCACTCCTCCGAGACTCTGGGCAGCACCTGCGCAAACCATATCCTATACTGAATGGAAATAATGGCCCAAAAGGCATGCGGTGTTCATCGACTGCAATGCTAGACAGGCAGAAGAGAACATTTTCTTCCCAAAACTTTCCAGTCTTTTAGATTCCTTGCTCGGGTTGCAGAAGGGAATGCGCCACGGGAAGTTGAAGCAGGACTTCTGTCAAGACGTTAGTCTTGACTGCCACCGTAGGAAGCTGCAGGTCCAAGACTTTCGCAGCCCTATGCACCAACATTGCGAATGACGCCCCCTCCTCTATAGCCAGGTTATGGGGGAGAGCATGCCAGAGTCTGGGGAGGTGTCCATGCCGCTGGCATCACCCAGTTCCACATACCAGTCCATATCTTGAGGTTGCGGGATTCCCAAGGGATCCTGCGCCCCCTCCCAATCCTCCTCATTCATTCCTAACCCTTCAGAATAGGGCCAGCCTTGGCTTGGGTGGACGCCCTACAGGCTTCGTGTCGTCAGGAAAGATGATTGGGGAGGTGCTGGTGGTTTGCGTCGGTGACACTGAGGACCTCGGCGTCGAATGCTGTGCCAGGGAAGGTTGCTGGGGTACGACAGGCACTGGTCCGGACCTGGGACGGGTCTGGCAGGAGGCCTTGGAGGCAGGGCCAGAGCCGAATGCGCGGAACCCACAGGGACTCCTTCATGTGAGCCTGCAGCGTTCGAAAGCACGCCGGCTGGGTCAGGCCGCCCAAATATGGCGCACATGGCATCATAAAATTCTTTTAGTTGGGTGGGGATCGCTCCCGGATAGGAAAGGGAGGGATACGTGGAGCCGACACTGGCACCCGCTCCGCGGAGCGGGTCCTCGAACACCGAGGTTCCTCCGTTGCATGACGGACTGGGTGAATTGGAAACATGCTTCGACTTCTTGTGCTTCTTATGGAGTATCTTACCAGATCGACTTCATTGAAGAGGACCTCGGCCCTCCGGAGCGGTGCTCGGACCTTCCTCTTGAAGGAGGCAGGGCCCGGGACAGAGATCGACGAGATGGCCTAAATGGCACCGGACCCCGGGCTGCGATTAGCTTTAGGGACTGCTCCCTCAAAGTCTTTGGAGCTATGGCCGTGCAATCGGAGCACGACTTCGTATCGTGGTCACACTTCAGGCACCAGAGACATACAAGATGGGGGTGCGTGACCGACATGGCGCGGTGACAGGCGCCGCACGGCTTGAAAGCCCGGGGTCTTCTTGCTAGACATTCCTAGCACACCAAAACAAGTCGACAAAAAGTTGACAGGGGGTAGCTCTCTTCAAAGGAGCTGCGCTGGCTGGCGCAGAAAGAAAGGAACTGATGTCAGCGCGCCGGACTGGCGGCTATATTGATGATGTGGACGTCACGACGAACAAGACGACGATGACGTCAAGCAGAGTCCACCAACGCCATCTACCGGTGTGCAGGAGCACTGCTTTAAAAAATCTTCTGGATCCAGCCCGACGTAAGGAATCTGCTGCAAGGTGTCTCTATCAGATAAAAAAATAACAAAAGGGCTTATTGTAGTTTCCACAGGGATCTATTGGAAACACGTCACAGAACAGTGGTACTCCAGTATTCGAAACTTAGCCTTTTACATGCTAAAATAATCATTCCCCACCCTAAAAGTTATACAAGATCTTTAAAATTCTCTAGCGAATCTAACTTTAATTCACTAAGGGGCATATTTACAAGCCCCTATCGCCACCTCAACCTCACTTTTAGTGACGTTTTGGAGGCAATAGGAGCTTCGTCTCATTTACAAGGCAGCATTAAACCACTTAACGTGGCTTAACGCTGCCTTGTAAATAAGGCCTCCTTTCAAAGGGGCAGGCAATGGGTTTTATGGTGGGCGTTCCACTTCAACACCCATTGATTTTGACGCTGCCTCCTATTTACAAGAGCAGCGTAATTAGGAGGCAGCACCAAAATTAAGACCAGGGAAAACCTGGTCTTAAACAGGCGAAACAAGGAGAAATGCTTTATTTCTCATTGTTTTTGCTGTTTCCATGTGTGCTGTGTTGTGCAAAACGCCAATGACTGTTGATGTGCAGGAAGGTCCCTCTTCCTGCCCATAAACAATCATCTAAAAAAATGCAGTTTTGCAACTTCAATGTGTGATGCATTAAGCAGCACACATAGAAGTTACGCAACAGCATTTAAAGATTGTTTATGTGCAGGAAGGGGGAATTTCCTGCACATAAACAATCTTCCCCTCAACACAGCCACCCTTGCACCATGAGTTGGCGCTAGGCAGCAAAAGTTAGCGCCAGCGCAGGGGAAACGCAGGGCTGCAGCATATTCTAGTAAATGTGGTGCTGCCCTGCGTTTCTAAAGTGACAAAGTTTGTTGTTAGCCTTCTTGGATCAGCAACACGCTTCGCCACTTTAATTGTTAATATGCCCCTTAGTTGCATCAAAATACTGCAAAATACATTTAGAACCACTACATGGCCACCAGGATTTATAATGCTGGATTTTATGTGCTGAATCTTTCTTATACTGTGGTAGAAGCATACATGTGCACTATGATATTCACCAGACAATCAGCATATCAGCGAACCTATGGTGAGAATGAACCCTACCTTGCTATATCTGGCTCACATTCTTCGACAGATCCACAACAGCAGCCACTGCTTGTCAGGGTGCTTGCCCATCTGTATGATAGTGGCATCAGGGGCATAGTGCTAAAGTAACTGACATCCTTCCTCGAGGATGGATACCAAGAGGTTTGGCTGCCACTTTTTTCCTCTAGAAAGAGTTGTGTCTCGGTTGGTTGAGTCCTTAGGGACCAAGATGGTGTCCTACGCCGATGACACCCAGCTACCCTTCTCTTTTTAGAAATGAAGCCAATCGTTCAAGATGCCATCAAACCCTTTTTATCTACGGCAGTGGATGAGTTCTAATCAAGCTTTATTCAATTTTACAATAAAATCATAAACGCACACATAAAAAAAAACATGATTGTTAAGCTGGTCTGCATTACAAATCGATAAAAAGTTTACAAACAGTATTATTTGTTATTACAATAGTCTAATTATAAAAAACGTGCATTTAGAAGTTCATATGCCAATAGTTTTCCTGTATTTTATTACACATTTCAAATAGCAAGCTATAGACCTTGTAAAATGTATGTTCACTAGAAGTTGTAACACTAGGAACACTGGCCGACATTGTCTGTAACCAAGCAACCTTAAAATTGGTAAAATACATCACTTTCTTGGTTCAGTATAAAATTTGCAAAATAAAAGTACATGCATTGTTGTTTGCAGAGACTTATCATCACATGCACATGATGCTCAACCAATCATTCATATTGGAGAAACTGGTTAACCTGTGAAAGATCCCCAGTCTAAAGCGGGTTAACACCATCCTATCATACCAGCCTAACGTAGTTTTTAGATATGGTTGAATACTGTAGGTGGTTAACATAATTTGTTTCGCCTGCAGTGTGGTCGTTAATATTTCAGTGGAAAATCAATTAGTCTCAAGGAGCATTGTACACATTTTTTTAGGTTGATTCTAGAGAAAGTGCTAGGGTCTTCAAAGTATTCCGGGTGCCCAAGGTCTTTCGTATTTTTTAAAAATATATTTCAAACCGGTTTTGGGGTTAAACCATATCATGTGCCACAGTAAAATGGGTTGTGTTTTTTTAGGATTGGATATATACGGCATCCCCAATTCAGTATGACATATATAGGTTGATGTGCTACTTGGGACTGTCAATAGATAAATGAAGAAAGCGTTCTCGACTAACTGTAGGGGCAGACAGTCTTCATATCCCCAAACACCAGCACCGTACATGGCCGTGGAGACACATTTTGCTTTGTACATATGAACAAATGTTACTTACCTGTAAACTGTGGTTCTCCAGTATTGGTGTCTTTCATAGATTCACATGCTTGAATATTCCCCGTCGTCGAAGTGGGAGTCCCACGGTATATATAAAAAGCAATAAGTATCATGTATATATACATATACACATACCTAACCACATAAGAGTATATACATACCCAAATAAACATATATATATATATTTCAAATAACATATCAAGTTAAAAATACCATAGGATAGCATTGAGACATAGGAAAGCATTGAGAAAAAGAATCACTTTGCTAACATATCACTGTCACTTTATAGTCCAAACTCCAGCCAATCAGGCGCTAGCACCCTCTAGAACCTTCTCCTCAGAGGCTTAGGCCCTCAGATTTTCGAGCACGAGAGTGACCATAGAGCCGAAAGAGGAGAAGAGAGCCTCTGAGGGGAGGAGGGTGGGTCGCATGTGAATCTATGAAAGACACCAATACTGGAGAATCACAGTTTACAGGTAAGTAACATTTGTTCTTCTCCAGTATTTGGGGTGTCTTTCATAGATTCACATGCTTGAATAGAATAGTAAGCAGTAAACAGTATTCGGCTGACCAAGCCGTATTGATATTGCATGTAATACAAACAATGTATTTAAAGCGCAATAATAATAATAATACCCCAGGAGGAGGGAAGTAGCAGAGGCTCACCTTATTTAAACAGATTTCGTAGAACTGCCTGTCCCACAGCCGTGTCTGCTTCGTTAATGGATTCCAGACAGTAGTGCTTCGTAAACGTGTGCCTGCTGGACCACGTAGCTGCCCGGCATATTTGATGGATGGGCACACCAGCGAACAGGGCAGTGGAAGATGACATAGCCCTCGTTGAATGGGCTCTCACTCCCGAAGACAGAGGCTTACCAGCCTTTTGATGGCAAAAAGAGATTGCTGATGAAACCCAACGGGCAATAGTAGGTTTGGTGACAGATTGTCCTTTGCAAGCACGCCCGTAGGCCACAAACAACTGGTCAGATTTGCGAAAGGATTGAGTCCTGCTAATGTAGAATTTTAGACATCTCTTCAAGTCCAGAGAGTGTAAGCTTTGCTCCGCCGGGGTTTGTGGATGCGGGAAAAAAGTCTTTAAGAGCACTGGTTCGTTAAGATGGAAATCGGATGGCACTTTAGGTATAAAAACCGGATTAGTGCGGAGGATGACACAATCCGATCTGAATTGAAGGAACGGAGGCTTTATTGTAAAAGCGTGAATGTCACTGACTCTGCGGGAAGAGGTCAGAGCAAGGAGGAGGGCCACTTTCCAAGTTAAAAATTTGACATCCGCTGAGTGGATAGGTTCGAAGGGCGCCTTCATAAGCTGAGCCAGCACGATGTTCAGGCGCCACGTGGGTGGAGGACGCCGAATGGGCGGGAACATGCGGAAGAGACCCTTGAAAAATTGTTGTATGACTCTGGATGAATAGAGAGAGGACGAGCCATCTTGTCGGTAGCGAGATATTGCCGCTAGAAATACCTTTAAGGTAGAGTGTGATAATCCAGACTGCGCTAGTTGTAGGAAGAACGGCAGAATGTGTTCTGGAGGAGCGTGCACAGGATGAATGTGGGCGGAAGCACACCAATGACAAAATCGCTTCCATTTGAGCTTATACGTTTTCACTGTGGATGGAGCTCTTGCCTTAGCTAACACCTCCCTGCAGGCTGGAGGAATGTTCAAATGAGCAAATTCAAGGTGCTCAGGTTCCAAGCCGACAAGCTGAGAGATCTGGGATTCGGATGGCATATCCGACCATCGTTCATTGTGAGCAGATCCGGCTTCAGGTGGAGAAGGATGGGCTCGCGTTGGGATAGGAGAAGCAACTCCGAAAACCATGCCTGCCGAGGCCACCGTGGAGCTATTAGAAGTACATGGCACGGTTGTTGTCTCATCTTCCGCAGCACTCGTGGAATCAACGGAATCGGCGGAAAAGCGTACGCAAATATCCCGTACCAATTGATCGAAAGGGCATTTCCGCACGACCCTTCGTGGGGAAACCAGCTTGCGTAGGACTGGCATTTTGCATTCTGCGGGGTTGCGAAGAGGTCGATTGTCGGGTGACCCCAAAGGTTGAAGACGAATTCCAGCGTCGGTTGATGTAACTCCCACTCGTGGGTTGATGATGCTGACCGACTGAGTGCATCCGCCAGAGTATTGGAAATGCCGGGCAGATGAATTGCTTGTAACGTCATCTGATGGAGTATGGCCCAACTCCAAATCCTCTGCGCCAGACGGGAGAGCAGTGGAGATCTTGTCCCGCCCTGTTTGTTCAGGTAGTGCATGCACGTGGTGTTGTCCGTCTGAATGAGGACTGACTTCCCTTGGAACTGCAGGCGGAAGGATTTCAACGCCAAGAAAATGGCCATCAGTTCCAGTCTGTTGATGTGCCAGCAACGCTGAGCCGCTGACCATAGGCCCTTGACGGATAGATCTTGAAAATGTGCGCCCCAACCCTCCATGGATGCGTCCGTGGTAAGGACGAGTTCTGGGGTTGAGGACAGAAAGGATGTTCCTGCTGCGATGTTGGCAGGACAAGTCCACCAATGCAGCGCTTGAGCCATGCGGGGTGACACCACGACCTGATCATTGAAGGAACCGGAAACCTGGCGCCACTGCTTGTCTAACTCCTCTTGGATGATGCGACTTTTTAGTCTGCAGAGAGGGATCAAAGCGATGCATGAGGACGCCATTCCCAGAAAGGATTTTAATATGCGGACTGAAACTGACTGCTTTGCTGCGATGGAGCTCGCAAGCTGTTGAATCCGTTCCTGACGTTCTGCTGAAGCGAAGGCCATGGTTGTGCTCGTATTGATACAAGCGCCGAGAAAAGTCTTGCACGTAGTCGGCGTGAGTTGAGACTTTTGTACATTGATCGACAACCCCAGGGACTGAAACAGATCGAGACAGCGCTGGGTATCGAGGGCCGCATGGTGAGAGGATTGAGCTTTGATGAGGCAATCGTCCAGGTAGGGGTATATCTGAATACCCTCTTGTCGTAAGTGAGCCACCACCGGGGCTAGGAATTTTGTAAAGACCCGCGGGGCTGAGCAGAGTCCGAAGGGTAGGACTTTGAATTGGTAGTCCCTGTGGCCCACTCGAAACCGTAGGTATTTCCTGTGGCGTGGTAGAATGGGCACATGGAAATATGCGTCCTGCAGATCGATCGTTGTCATGTAATCCTCCTGAGAAAAGAATTGGAGGATGTCCTTCAATGTGAGCATCCGAAAGGACTGAGTCTTGAGAAATTTGTTGAGTAATCTGAGATCGAGGATCGGACGCCATTCCCCTGATTTCTTTAGTATGAGGAAAAAACGGGAATAGAATCCCAACCCTCTTTGATATTTCGGAACCACTTCGATGGCACCCTTGTTTAACATTATTTGGATTTGTTTGAAAAGTTCTCTGAGATGGGCGGGTGGTGGCCCGGATGGAGGTGTGCGTGGAGGAACCTTCACAAACTCTAGGGCGTGGCCCCTTGAAATTATATCCAGGACCCAGCGGTCCGAAGTGATTAAGGACCAGGTTGAAAAGAACTGGGAGATTTTTCCTCCAACAAGAACTAGAGGACAACTGGGAAAAGGAAGTTCTTTCCGTACAGAGTCACTGCTTCTTGGTTGAATTTCCTCTGTAATTCGACTTTCCTCTGTATGACTTGCTAGTTTGCTGTCTGTAGGACTGCTGCGGTTGTGAATAGTACCGCTGTTGCCCCTGATTGTACGAGCGGTATTGGGACGAGGAGCCACGAAAGGATGATGATGAGGAGGTGCCGCGGCCGCGCGCACCTCGAAAGGGCTGCTTCTTAAACTGTAGAGTGCCGAGGGAACGAGCCGTATCCGTATTCTTTTTAATGGTTTGCAAGGCATCTTCTACATGCTGGCCGAATAATGACTCCCCGTCATATGGCATGTCCAAAATCTTAGCCTGGACCTCTTGCCGAAAAGAGGTTGACCGAAGCCAGCCCTGTCTTCTTAGGACGGCTGCTCCCGCCAATTGGCGAAAACCGGTGGATGCGATGTCAACAGAGCAGTCAATGATCTCGGATGACGCCCTTTCTCCCTCTTGCAGGATTTTCTGAGCTTCCGCTCTTGAATCCTCCGGTATAAGTTTGACCAATGCAGCCATGTCCGACCACATCTGTCTATCATAACGGCCGAGGATAGCCAAGGAATTCGCAGCCCGGACCGTTGTTGACGCCATGGTTGAAAACTTCTTGCCTATAGCATCCAGGCGACGGCCGTCGCGGTCCGGAGGCGCCGACATTGGAGATGATGGATTCTTGGAGCGGCGCTGTGCCGCTTGTGTGATCACTGAGTCCGGCTTAGGTTGAGACACCAAGCAGGCTGGGGAAGAATCCGGAGCTTTATATTTTTTCTCCAGGCGTGGGAGCACCGCCGGAATAGAATTAGGTGTCTTCATTAATTTTAGGCCTTCATTCCATATGAAGTCTATGATTGGCACAGCTCGTACTTGTTTCTGAGGCTGGGACTTGAAGTCATATAAGAAACAGTCCTCTTCCCTAACCACCATGGGAAGGTGAAAGCGTTGTGCTGCTCTCTCCATCAGCTGATGGAACCCTGTTATGTCGACAGGTGGCGAGTTGACTGGTGACCTTGGCAGTGATGCGGGCGAATTGATTTGGTAATCATCCCAGTCCGCCATAGTGTCGTCCTCTGGGAGCTCGCCCTCTTCCGTATCCGGATTGTCCATATTATCATCCTCTGCATTGAAAGGCAGTGCAGGTGTGGAGGGCGTGGGTATTGTTGGCAATATAGGAGGTGGAACCTCAGATGGCGCTTCACGTGGAGTATTTTGAGGGGATGCTGGAAAACGACGATTATAGTCTTCCAACATATATTGGAGGTTGGAAACAAGCTGCACAGGAAGCTGCATCATAGGAACCGGAGCAGAGGTATTTTGCTCTTCTTCCTGTTCATAAAATTCATCCTCCTCAGACTCTTGGCATTTTATATGGAGCTCCGAAGGACTATGAGCATCCCGAAAAAGAGACTGATCGCCTTCATCCGAATCGTCCTCATCCCCTGAGGGAAATAGTTGACGAGGTGGCCGTGGTCCAGGTGGTAACATAACTGGGTCTAGCATGGCCTTACGACGAAGCATTAAGGAGCTGTCCACAGACCCCGGTGCTGGTGTTGACATTGGCACCAATGGCATTGTCGCAAAATTTGACCCTACCGTCGTCGAGGCGACCGTCGACGAAGCAATCGTCGACGGAGCTGCCGTCGACGAGGTTGCTGCCGTCGACGGGACTGTCGTCGACGGGGTGGCTGCCGTCGACGGGGTGGCTGCCGTCGACGGTGGGGCTGTCGTCGACGGTGTGGCTGTCGTCGACGGTGTGGCTGTCGTCGACGAGGCTGTCGTCGACGAGGCTGTCGTCGACGAGGAAGATTTCCTCTTCTTCTTTTTACCCATCGTCGACGGAGTTGTGGACGTCGACGGAAGCGCCAGCTTCCCAGTCGTCGACGAAGAAGTGAGTGGTATCGTCGACGAGACAGTTCTAAGAGACACACATACTATCGTCGACGGAGAAGACGTCGACGAAGTCAGTGTCGTCGACGAAGGATATCTACTCGATACCGTCGTCACCGTCGTCGACGAGGCTGATGAAGTAGCCGATCTCGTCGACGGAGGCGCCGTCGACGGGCCCGTCGACGGTTTTGAAAGTTTCTGACTGGAAACATGTGCTGACGGAGTCACAGACGCCTGAGAGCTACGTCTCGGGGGCGCAGACGTGGAGACAGAGACCTTGCCTGTAGACACTTCCTCAAGGTGAAGTCTCTTCTTTTTCAGAAAAGGAGATGGCAAGTCCTGGACACTTCCACGCTTTGAGGAGACTCCTGTTTTGACAGAGGCTACACTTTCCACCTCAGAAAGTGGGTTGTCTGTGTCCTTTAGTTTTTGAAGCCATATTAAAAGGCGACCTTCTCTATCTTTCAAAGTTTTGTGAGAGAAAGTTCTGCAGATCTTACAATTAGCCACCTTATGATCAGGATACAGACAATAAATACATTTCTCATGGGGATCCTCAGAGAAAAGTCTTGACTTTCCGCAAGATGAACAAGGACGGAAAAGAGATTTCTTACTTGCAGACATGATGAGAGATAAAAAACCTCAAACCAGATGAAGAACTGAGCAGAGCTCAGGGAGACTCCCTTCACACGACGTGCGGTAGAAAATCTGAGGGCCTGAGCCTCTGAGGAGAAGGTTCTAGAGGGTGCTAGCGCCTGATTGGCTGGAGTTTGGACTATAAAGTGACAGTGATATGTTAGCAAAGTGATTCTTTTTCTCAATGCTTTCCTATGTCTCAATGCTATCCTATGGTATTTTTAACTTGATATGTTATTTGAAATATATATATATATATGTTTATTTGGGTATGTATATACTCTTATGTGGTTAGGTATGTGTATATGTATATATACATGATACTTATTGCTTTTTATATATACCGTGGGACTCCCACTTCGACGACGGGGAATATTCAAGCATGTGAATCTATGAAAGACACCCCAAATACTGGAGAAGTAATTGTTCTACAACCGGCCGTCTCCCCAATTTTTTCGCAAAATGGGCCAGGGCAGCAGTAGCTTTCATAAATAGTCATTTTCTTGCTTGCACAGCCTGGGACCAACTCCCCTTATGGTCGAAGATCATGCCGATGTAAGAAAATCTTTTAGTGAATTCTATCTTATTATTGTCAATAAAGATATCACAGCATTTTGAGCTATCGTGCCCACATTTCAGTATATACGTTTTGGAGGTGTTCACCCTAAGACCTAGATTGTGCATGAAAGTTGAAAAGCAAGAGGCAGCCCTTTGTAACTCTAATTGTGTTCAAGACATCAAAACTGCATCACCTGCCTACAATAGGGCAGGTATTGAACGTCTTTCTATCTGTGGAAGGTCCTGGCACTGATTCGCCAGCACATGACTTAATTCATTTGTATACAAAGTAAAAAGAAAGGAAGCCAGAACACATTGTCGCCTAACCCCCTTTCTGATTTGAAAGCTGGCCATACACTCCCCAGTGATCCCGTATCTTACCCCTGCCTTTGCATCATTGTATAGCTACCTCAGAAACAGTATAAGAGGGGTTCCACTGCCATATCTTCTAGAATTTTCCAAAGTTCCCCATGTATGACGCAATCGAAGGCTGCAGTAAGGTCTACAAAGGCCAAATATGGGCTACCCTGTTTGGTCAATCTATACTTTCCCAGGAGGGCATTTAGATTTAAACCCTGTTCAACCGTGTCTAGGCCCGGTCTGAAGCCATATTGTAGTTCGGTTATGATGCCTTTATCTTCAGCCGAATCTTGTAGTCTGTTCAGTATAATACGTCCCTCCACCTTGACCAAAGAGTCTAACAGGGATATGGGTCGATAACATGCAGGGTTGTGACGATCCCCTTTTTTAAAAACTGGAACCAATGTTGATTCCAACCATATTGTTATAAAGCCGGAAGAGCAACATGCTGCTATTACTTGGGTAAACAGTGGGCCCCATAGGGGCAAGTTTGCAGATTTCGAATTGCCTTATGTAAAGCGTGTTTCAAGTTATTAAGAGCTTTAGTGCATTTAGTGTTGAACCAGCCCTGTTTGACTCTGTGTTTTTGTTTGTTCTCCACAGATAAAGCATTCTTAACTTCCCCTGTGATCTGTGCGAAAGATGTTAAGATTTCAACATGAGGGGTAGTCTCATCAAGACAAGCTAAAAAGGCAGATTTACAATTTGCTAATAATGACTTGGTGAATACAGTCGAGTTCACCATGGGCCACCTAAGAGTATAGACATTAGTCTTATTCATAGCTATGTTTTGAACTGTATGGGTCGATTTACCCTTAGTGTTTATTATGTCACAGGGAAATGAAAAATAAATACTTAATGGATAGTGATCGCTCATTGGGTTTTTGTGAGCAGTAAAGGTTGTGAGCCTGCTGGAATACCGATTTGACAGGAGAATGTAGTCGATGGTTGAAGTCAAACCTTTACCATTAAAGGTGTGACTGAAGGGCACTGGTTGCGAGCATAAATCGTTGGTAAAGCCAAGGTCAAATGAAAACATGATTTCATTCTAAAGTTCCCAGAAGATTGTATTTGGGAAATGTATATAATTAGTTCCATCATCGGATCCCATCCCACGGGTATCCCACTCAGTATGAGGGCACAGCGCAGAGTTAAAATCTCTGCCCCATATAATGCATACATCTTTAGCATTTTCATTCTGCAAAGTATTCAGGTCTCTACTCAATTACCTCACTACCCCCACGGTCTGATTAACGGGATATTGTTATAAAAATTCAACACAACTAAGCAATGTCTTTGATCAATATCATATATCAGTATCTGGTAATGGATTTCTGATTTCTTTAATTCAAGATTAATTGTATTCACATAGTTGGAGATTTATATATACGTAACCCCCCTTATTTCTTCAGTGAGTGGAAGGTACAGCAGTAGCGTGAAAGGTTTTGTGTCCGTTAATGTGCATGATATCCTCCGCCCAGGTTTCCTGAAGGCATAGTATGTTAAATTCCCCTATGAACTCTAACCATTGGGGATTATTAAGCTGCAATCGAAGTCCTGCCACGTTCCAAAATAGAACGTGGCAGAGATCCCTTCTATCGATATTAATATTATTCGGACCCTTTACCTTGTCAGGTGACTCTACAAGTTGGTGAGATAACTCTGTAGTTAAAAACGTATCTGTCGCATCCAGAGTGTCAGAGACGGAGGGCATGAGGCCAACCTCGGTGCGTTGAAAAGTTGAAATACATGAGTAAGAAGACATATTAGGTCCACCCATATGCCTGTTAGATCCCCTGCCACACAAATCCAAACTACTAATCAGGGTGCCATTATGGCCTATGTAAGCGCCCATTGGCGGTGTGCTAGTTGCTAGTCTCCGTGGCGGTGATTCCCCTGGGGCAATAGGAGCAGTAATGTTCTCCTTGGGTGCGTGCAGTCAGTCTGGATCATTAAGATCCCTCAAGGGGGCATAGGGGTTGGGCACTGTGTATATTCCCTCAACACAAGGGGGGGCTCCTGCTGGTATTACACTATGGTTACTGTTTATGCTGTTAAGTGGAGGTCTATAAAAGAACCCCAAAGGTAATGGCTTGATGACTGATTCATATAGGAAAGTCTGAGACGCCTGTCGTAAGATATTGCGTGCTAAGTCAGGGAGTCGGAATGTAATTATAACATAATCAAATATCTTCCTTGAACGTCCTAACCACGCTACATTCCTGGCCATCAGGATATGTCTATGATCAGCCATTTTAAAACTAGTATATTTGTACAACCAGTGAGTGACTTTGTTAATCAATTGGACCGAGCATTCGTCCTTGTGCGAACCCAGACCAGGTTCCCCTGCTAAAGTCACAGTGTAGGGACAGCATGCTGGGAGAGATCAATTGTTGGCAAACCACAGGTGTTCCCAATAGATAGACTGCCTGTAACACCTTCTCAATGCTGTGGCGCGGGGTGCTGGCTGGGAAGAACCATACTTGGTGGCTGTCTACTAGGGCTTTGGGACTGTATACCCAAGGTCTCAGATTCACTAGTCGAAGCTCCTACTGGCCTACGGCTAGAAGAGAGGGGTTGGTTAATGCTCCAGGTGTCAGGAGGGAGGACCCCTCTTTGCGCTGTCTCTAGATACGCATTATCAATGGAAGGCGCTGATTTAATAGCAACCAGGGCATTTTCAACTCTATCTAGTGAGTCTCTAGACTCCCTCATAGTTTTAGTGGGCTTGTTACAAAATTTGGACAACAAATCAGTCAATGTCTCTGTAATTTGTTTTTTGCTTCAGTGGTAGCCAGATCTCTTCTATAATCCTTGGATCAACAGTTACAGTCCCTTCTCCTTTCTTGGAGGACTCTATCTTTTCTGGCTTCTTGTTCATACGTTGCGACCTCTTGGGGGCAGGAGACCCGCCCAAGTCCGCTTTCTGCGCCGTGGCAGAGGGCGCCTTACCCATACTGTTGGTCATCAGACTACTGTGGTTGCTAGTACTAGAGCTAGAACATTCTATAACATGCGGTGCTACTGTCTGAGCAACGTCCGATGATATAAGCGTGAGAGCTCTGAGGACTCGCCACAAGGGGGGCAATGGGGCCAACAGGGCCCAAGACAGCCTTCTCTTCACCCTGTCAATTTCTTCTGAGATGGCCCCAACTGCTTTCACCAGGAAAGTATCAATGGTCGTACGCTTCCTTCTGGCAGCGGGGCTCACGTGGGTTGCCTTTCTCTTCCCCATTGAACCTTGCTTTGCAAACAAATACAAGTTGCAAAAATAAACAGATAAACGGGGTGGGGAACTCATGTAAGGGAGGACCTTTGGCAGCTTCGCCCTGCGTGGCCTGCGCAGCGGGCCCTGGCATCTGATTAAATGCGCCTCCTGGAAACTGCTGTGTGGAGGAGCCTGGGGGCTGTAGTCTCCAGCCCCGGCTCGGAAATGGAAAAAGCGGCTGAAACTGGGTTCTAAGCAACTCAAATGCAACACAGACAAGACTGAGATTCTCAGCTTTGGTCATAGCTTTACCTTTGACCTGCAAACTCATTGGCTGGACAAGGCTCCTTCCTCTAACAACCAGAGTGAAGTAGTGAAAACTTGAGTGTCAAGACTGACAATCTGCGTACTTTACAAACTCAAATAAACATGGTTCGGCACATGCTTTGGTCTGATGAGAACGACCAAAACATTTCTGCAAATCCTACCGCAGGGATCACCATTCTCCTAGCTCTGGTGATGTCCAAATTGGACTATGCCAATGCCCATTAAGTAGGATTCTCACTTTACTAGCTGCAGGAATTTCAAACTGTTCAGAACACAGCAGCCCATCTGACTCCAATTACCCAGGCGAGCCTATGAAATAAAGGATCATGTTCAAGCCCTTGATCCTCATGCAGAGGGCTCTGCATCAGTCTGGTCCAGAATATCTGTCCTCCAGTATTCAATACTACTCTCTCCTTAGAACTCTGCTCTCATCATTCGGCTATTATGCCAAAGCTGCTAGGGAAAAGTGAGCTAGAACCGGAGGCAGATCATTCTTCCACTTGGGCCCTCAAGCTTGAACCAGGTTGCCTGCTGAACCACACCAAGTGGACAATTAATGGTCTTTCAGAAAGCAACTTAAGACCTGGCTTTTCACTCTTTAATGAGCCTCTTCATACCCTCTGACTCTTACTTTTCATTTAGCGCTGCCACAATTCCTGGAGTAGCCATGCACGTTTAGAATTCCCGACATTCATTCATTAACACACAAACATGCATTTCAGGAATCGGCATCCTTTGGCAGTGGCAATATAGCCCATGTGCAACAACCTTAAAATACCAATTTTGTAGATTACTGTGCATGCACTTTTGGTGGACGTCCTCCTTTGTCTTTGACGGATCTACTCTTAACATTTCAACAATCGAGCAAACCATTGCACCTGTGTGTCATCAAGACTTCACTGCCTGAGCATTCTCAATGTGTACACATCGACTGTACAAGTCAATGCCATGAAATGTGGTTACTTCTTAGATAATAGGTATTTTCTGAAATTGTCTTCGATCTTAGACATAGATTTGTACAACTGGTCTCTTCAGCATTCATCCTTCGAATGAGTTTATTTAAGGGGTGCCATTAGCTCTCTTAAAGCAGCTATACAACTGTCCTCACTCTAGTTGGGTCCTAAAAAACGTTTGTCTTCTAAACCAACACTGGCTTTCTTATCAAAATGCCTTTTTTGACTCAAACATGACAGGTTTAAAAAGCCAAAGGCTCAGCAGTTAAGGGCATGACAAACTGCGTCATTTTGCTGGCAAATTATGCAAAATGTCTAAGAATTGCATGACATAAAGTATGCAAAATGTAATATACGTTATCTGGAGAGAAAATTAAATGCAAGAACATACTTCACATTCGAAAAGTAACTCGAGATATTGGCAGGGTGACTGATTTGCGGAGAAAATGCCTCTACCATGGTACATTTTCTGCTTAAACCTGTTTGCCTTGAGCCATTTTCATCTCGAACTAGTCATCTGCAGTAACCAACTACAAAATTCGTTCTGGCACCATTACTGACGTTTCCCGTAGTTTGTTTAACTCAAACTATGCGAATGCTCAAGTGTAACAGGCAATTTTGCAATGGTCTACTCTTCACAAGTTTTACCTCTACTATTCTCTAATAATTGTGTGGCCTTCTTAGGTTCACTAGCATATCTTCCCGGATCCACTCATCTCTGATATATACAATACAAATATCCTACCAATGTTCTTTTTTTTGTAACTGCTTTGTAGGATACGAGCACAGATTTAGATTAGTTTTACTTTCAAAGCCGCTCACAATGCACTGTGCTTGGTGCAAATAACAAAATCTTCTTGGTGCCTTATTAACAGCGTATGCTGCTCTAAATTAGGCAAGTAGCAATGTGGCTTTGAAGTCTGGGTTGCTCAGCACTTCTATGTTCTTCACTGCAAACACAACAGCCACTGATAGTACCTTATCCACAAGGGAACAATGGTACAAATAACCATGAACCACGCATAACAACTTGCCCACAAGGGAACAATTGTGCAAGCGAGCAGGAACCACTCATAGATGCTTGCTCACAATATAACAAGCATTGGCAATGCAAATAAGTCTGACTTATTAATGAAATGAAAATGCCTCTTCAGTCACTGAGGGGCTTCGGTACTCAATAAGTTATCATATATGTACTCTCAGTCATCCTTGCACATATTCATCCATTCATCCAGCCACTAAATCTTGTATTCGTCTACCACAATAAAACGCACACACAAACATATTATAGTGCAAACCTTCAACCCTTACGATTTATCAAAGGCGGTAATAAACCACAATAAAATACACACACAACCTCTACATGTGAAAGATAAATTAAAAGAATAAAGTAGAAAACAAAAATATGCCACTACAGAAACACAGCAGAGCACTGTCTTGCAATGGTGTTGTACACAATGTATCATTGTTTTCAAATTGGAGGGTGGCCACCATGTTTAGAACCACTGTATTAGTCCTCTTGAAATGGTAGACCAATTATACACTATGGTCATTACAATTCCATGATGGTCACCTGGTTTAGAAGCAATGGCTGCATCTGATGCAGCACAGTGCAGTGAAATGAGCAGCAAGCAATTTTCTGGGGAGTGGTAGAACACTCTAAAAGGAAGAGAACTAAGGAAGTTAAAGGCAGCGGTGGCCCCTCCATTAGAGTGTCGTCCCCCTGGTGACAGTGACACACAGAAGAAAAATAAAATTAATTATTACCATTTTATTTTTCCCTTTTCCCAGCCAGCCTTGCTTGGGGGTGGGGCCACTGCTGCTGATTGGCAGCAGGGGAGTGATGCTCTCTCCACCAGTTTAGAGTGTGCATACCATTTTGGCCAGCTGTCTTGCGACGGCCATCCTCACATGGGCACTTTAAACCTCTCCAGACAGCTGGGGTGAGAGTAGGCACAGTCCCCAATGCCTGTAGGAATTTCAAGGCAGACTGCTCCAGCCAATCCTGGCGCTGTTCTCATGCTGCTTAACATTATCAGCAGTTTGAGAGCAGCGTCTGGATTGGGCGTGAGACTTTAATTGTTGCAGAGAACTGAGCGACTGAAGCACAAGGCAGATCGGGGGAGGCTAGTCAGTAAGTACATTTTTATTTTACATTTTTATTTCTTTCCCACTGACAATCACTGCCTATAGCCTCACTACCAGAACTCTCAGTCGTGGCTCGTTATAAACTCTGTTTATTACGAGTAATGACTGACAGCTTTGGCGTTGACCTCATGCAGGTCAGTCGTTGGTTGGTTGCCTCACCAAATATTTAGGGTAACAGCCTCCACTGATTAAAGGAGGACTGTCAAACGAGAAAATCAAAAACTAAATGACTGACCCACTGGCACTGAAGGACAACCATTTTGAGATAAATGGGAATATGTTATCAGGTAAATGCCAGCAGGGGGTTGGACGCAGGACCTGGCCTGAGGCCCAGAAATGTGGTCAATCTCACACTGCCCATGGCGAGGGGATGGACAGATCACCTGAGGGAATTGGCATATGTGGTTAACTTATATTATGATAACAACAACTCAGAAATTAAGTGAAAAACAAGCATTGATTGAAGTAAAATTATCGTAAGGTATGGTATACAATCTTAACATAAGTTGTACCATGTTTATGACCTTACATATTACAACATTCTTGACATATTAAATTACATAATTGATGACATTTCAAAATACATCACTGACATCATTGATGACATCAAGGATGACATAATCAATAATACTCTTATTCATAATTCTCAATAAACCCTTACATCCTTTTAAAAAAGAATGCTGATATAAAGGCCCTATAGTCATTTAAACCATATAATTATGTAGCCGATTCATATTTTTTGTAGGCTGTTTAGTAGTACTACAGTACTACTACAAATGCACTACAAAATGCTATTCACAAACCTACCCCTGGAGGTTCTGCACTTGCCTCGGCTATCTTTTTCTGTGTGGAGATATCCATCCCCCTGCAGTTTTAGTAGTAAATGTGGGAGGGACAGGGAGGATAGGCTGTAATATGGGTAATACCTATAAGGGGAGGGGTTAAGGGAGGAGTAAGGAGGGCTTAAGATAGGGCTAGAAAGGGGTTTAATGAGGAACACGCATCCACCCACAAAATAGCCCATTACTATTCACAAACTTTACTCATGAAGTTACCACGGCAAAAAAAGACCTAAAATAGCTTTAAAGTACTTGAATTCAGAGCAGGAGTAAGTCCAGCACCGCACATGGACAACCACTGGTATTGTAACACCCATTCATGAAAAATAATGGAGGTAGGCACTTAAATTAAAACCCAAAGGCAATAATAGTACATTTAAGTGAATTATTTTAAAATAGTAAAAAATATAAATAGATTTAATTTAATGTTGAAAGTATATGAATATAAACCATTTTTTATTCAATTGTAACATATTCCAATAACATTTTTTTAAATAAAAAATGACTAACATTTAAAAAAAAATTAACATCATTAATTTACTTTTCATTAATTCTATGTATAATTTTTAATAATTACTACTAATAATAATTTTGTGACTCCTCAGCTACTGTTTATCAGTTGGATTCACTCTTTCATTGTTTAGTTATTTAATACAAGGGGACCAAGAGTGGCTCCACTAAATTTCCCTTTCTGTCCTTTTGTTTCTATTATAATACATAATAAAAGCAATATTTATTTCTACTTTAAGTATTTTGTTTTTAATTTAAACTTCACAAAAATATTTTAATAGATTCAAAATATTAGCATTTTCAATTTAAGATAAGCTATTATTGCTCAATTTCTTATTTTATTCTACATTTAAGGTAAATAAAAACATATTTACATTAATATTTAATATCAAAATATTTTAGTAGTTTCAATACATTTTTTTGTTACTTTCTATATTTATCTTAGGGAAATCTTCGCCACCAGGGTGGAGATCTCCCTATGGATAAAAAAACTGTGATATTAATTCTCAAAACGGACTTAAATAAGGAATTAACTAAGAAGCCTGCGGAAACTTTTAGAACTCATCAAAGAAACCTCTACGAGAATGGAGAAAAAGTCGGCAAACAATTAGCTTTACGAACAAGACAAAGGGCTTCCCACAATGCAATCTCTTCTATTAAGTCAAACGGTCAAGAACACACACAAATAGAAGACATAGTGGACATATTTCAACGTTACTATCAGAACCTTTTTCAGAACGATATTGCCTATAACAGGGAGGAAATAAATACATTTCTAAGAGACTTTTTAACTGGTTCAGATAGCAGGCTAGATAACACCACTAACAATAATTTGGAGAAAGAAATATCACTAACTGAGATCGAACTCGCCCTTGCAGAACTAGCCTCTGCGAAAGCAGCAGGCCCCGATAAGTTGCCGTTGGAGCTATACCAAGTCTTAGGCAAAGTAATATTACCACTGTTATTAGACCTATTCCTTGGAATACAGTGGAATGGAAATACACCTGCATCTTGGCAAGATACCAACATTATTATTATTGCCAAAAAGGGTAAACCCACAGATTCTCCATCTTCTTATCGCCCAATCTCACTGATTAATTCAGATTCTAAACTATTTGCAAAAATACTCGCTAATCAGCTAAGGGGGGTCATTGCGCATCTGGTCACCCCGTGGCAACACGGTTTCATCCCAGGGAAGGGTACCACCGACCATACTCGCAGAGTAATAGCATTATTCGATATCATTGCAATGACAGGTGGCCAGATGTCAATGATTCTCCTAGATGCCGAGAAGGCATTCGACAGAGTGTCATGGGAATTCATGTGGGCTATTCTAGAGCGATATAACTTTGGGCATAGTTTTATTAAATCAATTAAAGCTATGTATTTTGATCCGAAGGCTAAGCTTCAGATTATGGGATGTGAATCAAACACTATCAATATCTCAAGAGGAACAAGGCAGGGCTACCCGTGCTCCCCGATCCTATTTGCCCTCTATATCAATCCTCTGATACTTAAAATCTTAGATAACACCAGAATTAAACCAGTGGTGACAGGAGTATTTGAAACCAAAGTCTTAGCCTACGCAGATGATGTCACAGTTGTAACACCTGACCCTGAGATGGCCATAATCGAGATTGAGGCAATTACACAGCAGTTCAGTGCATATTCAGGATACTCCCTGAATAAAAACAAAACCATCATATTATGTACAGAAAACATACAGTTTGAGGATGCCAGACGGACCGAATTGGCAACTTATTTAGGGGTTCACATATCTGCTACGGTTCAAAATATTACCAAAGTTAATTATGAACCCCTCATCAATTCAATCAAACAAGATCTAACAAGAGTTAATAGCCTGCATTTATCTATCATAGGGAGAGGGAATTATATTAAAATGACTATCTTTCCTAAGATATTGTATTTATTTTGTGCAATCCCTTTGCTAGTTGAAGATAACTTTATTAAAATCCTAGACTCTCAGCTCTCTAAGTTTGTCTGGCAAAACGGCAAGATTAGGAGATCGCTTAAATATTTATCCCTTCCACTTGACAGAGGGGGCTCGCAATCCCACAGCTACTTTTATATTTTTGGGCGGCATTTTTGTAAACAACTCGCCCCAATGGTTAATCCAGCATTTAATAGGGAAGAGTCCGACATACCGTCCGTATACGAATTAGCCCTTGGCCACAATACTAGAGGATTATTTTTAAGACAACTTGAGCCCAGCTATTTCAAAAAAGTTACGTTTAAAATTTTTATTGGGGCAATGAAAGTCTGGCGAAGAATTGCAAAATATATGAAAATCCCTAGGCTAAGCCGCTATACTCCACTCTGGCACTCATTTTTGCTACCACAAAACATATATGGTGTTATTTCTGCCCGGTGGGAGAGACAGGGAATCACTTCCCTTTTCGATTTTTTAGGTACGGATAAGCAGGCTAGCTTTACTACCCTCCAAAAGCAATTTAATATACCTGCGACTGACTATTTAAAATACCATCAAATAAGATCAAGTATAAATTCCCAGCTGTCTAACATAAGCTGGATCAGAAGTCCCCTTATCAAAGCTATCATCAGGCCCTCATCTAGAATTGGCACAATTTATACCTTCCTCCATGAAAATTCACCAGATTATATAGTACAGACCGAAATATTATGGATAAATAGGCTTGATAATCCAGATATAGACATTGATAAGGTTTTGGCCCTGTCATCACAACTACTGCTTTCCACTAATCTAAAATCGCAACTTTATAAAACTATCCACAATCTTTATTATACTCCATTTAAATTATATTCATGGGGTAGAAGAAGTAATGATCAATGCCCTAGGTGTAAGTATGGACCCGCTACGTTACTACATATGTTCTACTATTGTGATAAGCTGACACTATTAAAAAAAATGATATGGGAATTTTGGGAGGAGGAAATTTTTGGGCGTAAATTGCCCGAGTCGCCCACTATTTGTATGCATGGATACAATGGTATGCTAAATCTGAACCTTAGCGAGAAAGTCATTCTTTTTATTGGAACTGCTGTATACAGAATTATTCTTGCTGCATTATGGAAAAATTGTGATCCTCCAAGTTTCCAAATGTGGCTAACCAGATTTTTGGGTGTCTATAATTATGAGATAGCAATTTATGCCACCAGGGGCCTGAAGTCTAAAAGACGAGGTGAAAAGATTTGGTCCCCTATTACAGCCTGGAGCACTGCAGCTATCTCAAACTAATGTCTAAAACCCTTGCCAATATGTCTTATGTATGGCAATAGGTACTACCGTATTATTTGGTTTCTGTATGTATTTCTACGTTTTCACCTTATGTTTATAGCCTCGAGCACTACAGTTTTTTAAATCTGTTTTCTAGAACTTTAGTCTATATGTTGTATGCATGATAATAGGCACTATCGTATTATTTGGTCTCTGTATTCTCTCGCATTATGTTTATCTTCTGTTCTTATGAACTTATTGTTTGTTGCCTTTTCTTTCTCTGGAGTTGTTCACAAAAAAAAAAGAAAAAAGAGAAAAGCCAAAACGTATGTTCCCAATAGATTATCCACCAGTGGATGTCTTGACTTGTGCTCATGTTAAACAGTTGTAATACAGTGACAATTACAAATTATATGTAAAGTGGATGCTTATTTCCAGAACTTCACTGAAGATTTTAAGGCACTGCACATTGTTGATTATTGAAGGGATGACCAACTTAGAGATTGCTTAACTCACAGTGTGGTTGTAAGCATGATTCTAAGGTTGTACACCATCTGGCTCATATCAGGAACATGTGTAATGTATTTGTCCTAACTATGGGAGTGTTGTCCGTTGGGCCTAGCTGAAGGTATCCTTTCAGTGGATAATGCATTACTGTCAATCTTTCGACTCACAATTGTGGTTGAATCATGTCTTTAAGAGGGACCTCACATTAAGGTGACTAGAGAACACTTTTTTGGAGGGTGTTTGAGGTTTAAAAAGTGGGTGACCCCATTAAGTTTATGAAGGCTTTCTTTGTTATGCAGGTGAATACTAGTAAAAATAGGGTAATATCCACCAAAAGTGGGGGAGTGCAGAGTTGTGGTATGTACCCCTATGTTGCCAAAGATTAAATCCATTATTATTGTTGTTTAGATTGGCGATAGAAAAGTAAGCACATGTGTAACCTGCTGTATTACTTCTAGTCCACAACGCACATAGCACAATGTCACAATTATTGGATTCAGTGATGTCATCAATGATGCCATTACTTCTAATAAACAATACCCATAACACATTGACACAATAATTGAATTCAGAGATTTCATCAATAATGTCATTTAACAAGTCATGAGCGATGACACATGTGACGTGATAAGTAGTGCATGATGTGGGCACAAGTTATGGCTACTTTATAAAACTATAATGACTGGCGTATTTCAGTGGTAATTCGGTTTTTCAAAGTTAGTTATTATCTCATTTCAACACCAAACTATACTATCACTTACATTTTTATTTTTGTGAGTGAATTTCTGTTTTTTTACACATATGCTAAGATCTTATTACCATATATATTTTGGCTTTAGGTTTGTCATTTTGTCCTACTAATTGTTTTAAATATACCCAAACAAGAGTGGATGTTTTTAAATTCATCCGAAAGCTTAAGTTAAGGAAACACTTTCAATTAAATAAAGCTGCAAATACTGCTCTACAGAATAGCACTGCACAGGGGTTTTGTTCAAATTTGCAGGCTCTGGATGTGAATACTCTTCTTGCAGTACAAACTTTGGCAGAAACTAACAATTCACAAGTTAGCGTTACTCAGGAGAATCTTTTAGAAGTGGGTATCACATGTAACATGCCAGCAACCAGCCCATTTAAACCCCCTTCTACCTTTATTCCCATGATGCCAAGGGATGCAATAGATGTTTTCAGTGATTGCGTAGTGGAAGATCTGAAAAAATTCAATAGAGAAGTCACATAACGTAATCTGCGAAGAAATCACTCTGAAATTCAGTATACTAAACTTATTTGCAAACTTAAAAAGCACACTGAAGTCGTCATCAATAAAGCCGATAAAGGCGGGAATATCGTTCTCTGGCCAAGAGATATGTACATGGAAGAAGCAGGTGTGCATTTCAATGATACTAATTGCTATAGGAAAGCAAACTTTCAGGAACTAAGACAAAATAAAGATTTTGTTTTTGGTGAACTGGCACAATGGAGACGTGTTGGTCTACTATCTAAAAATGAGTACAATTTTTTAAAAAATGACCATCCTTTGACTCCTTTCTTATATTTTATCCCTAAGATGCACAAAAATCAGAAACCAGTGCCTGGAAGACCAATTATTTCGGCACAAAAAAGTTTACTTGAGGCAATGTCCAAGTACGTGGATCACTTCCTACATGAGTTTGTGGAAAATCTACCTTCATTTATTAGGGATACCGGTCATTTTTTGACTAAACTAAGATCAGTCAAATGGGAGGAGGACTATCTACTGATTGTAATGGACATTAGTTCACTGTACACCAGTATTCATCATAAGGATGGCATCAACGCAATTCGCCACTTCTTGGATCAAAGAAGCATTCATATGTATGAACATAATAAGATGTTGATCAAGATGGTGGAAATTTGCTTAACTCGTAACTACTTCCTTTTCAATAAGGAGGTTTACCAACAACTACGCGGAGTGGCTATGGGGGCATGCTTCTCTCCCAGCTACGCGTGTTTACACGTGGGCTGGTGGGAGGAGCATGTCCTCAAAAGCACTCACAAAGATAGATTTGATCAGCATGTTCTCCAGTGGTGGAGGTTCATTGATGATGTTTGTTTAATCTGGAAAGGTTCACCTGAGACAGCTATTGATTTTATTAATAGTTTGAATGACAATGCCTTAAATTTGAAATTTACTTCTGACATCAGTAATGAAAAAGTACAATTCCTGGACGTGGAAATATATATAAAAGAGAATAGAATCCATACTAGGCTACATAGGAAACCCACGGCAGGAAATTCTGTATTACATGCTAGCAGCTCACATCCCCAACTACCTGATACGAAGTATCCCCTTTGGTGAATTTTTAAGAATAAAACGCATTTGTAGCCATAAGGGGGATCTTGAAGAGTGTCAGAAAGAGGCTTTCAATAGATTTTTACAAAGAGGATATAAGACCACAGATTTAATCAAAGCGAAAGACAAGGCAAATAGTATTGGTGTTAACTGTGAGACAGTGGAAGAGTCTGAAATCCCGACAAGTGTCCTGGTTGAAGATGTCACGAATACAACAGCTATCGAATCTATAGAGAACATAAGATTGATTACTAATTTTTGCAGACAGGAGAGAAAGATTCGCAAGATTCTTTATAAAAATTGGCCAATTATTCGGTCTGACATAACAATGTCACAAATATTACCAAAACTTCCTAGTCTAACTTTCAGAAGAGCTCCATCTATGAGAGATGCATTAGTTAGAAACAGTCCTGAAGTGACAATTTCTAATACTTGGCTCACTTTGAGATCAGGATTTTTTAAATGCAGTTCATGTCGTGCGTGCAAGTTTGGTAAAAACACTACTGAATATATGACTGCTTTTGGTAGAGAACCTATTAAAATACAAGGGCACTATTCTTGCAGAACAGATTATGCCATTTACGTTCTGGAATGCACCTGTCATTTATTGTATGTAGGTAGCACAAAATTGCAAGTTTTTAACAGGATTCTACAACATCTTAGAGCAGTGGTGAATTCTGATTCTAATTACCCTGTGGCACGACATTTTAAACATGTACATAACAACAATCTTGATGATCTCAAATATTTTGTTATCAGTGCAGTGCCCAAAAATATTCGAGGTGGCAACAGAGAAAAAAGACTGAGACAAATTGAGTCGGAATTTATTATGCTACTCGACACTAAAATGCCTAATGGTCTTAATAACAGCGATGATTTGCACAATTTTCTCTAATGAATAACTGGCTTTTGACATTACCTACAATGTTATTTTAGATCCCAGATTTACCATCAAATGGCTTTTATCTACTCTTTTATGATTAAAGTTTTCTGGAATTTTAAGATTTTTTAGATTTCTTAAGTGGTGTCAGTAGCTATGGCCGGTTTCAAAGCCTGGGGAATCTTATCCAGTTTTTATTCCATCTATTATATATTTTATTGAAAAGCAATGCATTTCATCTTGATGGCAGCTAATGTTACAATTTTTTATATCTTCTTAATACCCACATTGGTTTATGTCTTGTTTTAGGAATAAGTAATGATTTACATCCCTGATTTTACTTGATTTTATTTGAGGTTTCCTTAAATGGTTTTAAGTTTCATGGGACCCTGACCGGCTATCTTGTTTTTTAATTCAAAACTAACTCTAATTAATTTGAGACACTGTGTCTCAATCGAGTAAATGATCATTAGCTTACAAATATCTGTAAA
The DNA here is from genome assembly GCF_964204655.1 of Triturus cristatus. Classification (NCBI taxonomy): domain Eukaryota; kingdom Metazoa; phylum Chordata; class Amphibia; order Caudata; family Salamandridae; genus Triturus; species Triturus cristatus. Next base: position 1,719,670,016 of record NC_140590.1, read on the forward strand.
TCTCTATTTTTTCCTTTTTCGCCAATAGAAACATCTGGGTATTGAGACTGAAGAGTGGGACAAAACAACTTAACGTGATGAAATTAACTGAAAGATTTATGATGAGATTACATAAGGAACACCGATTATCTGCTGCTATTTTTGTATGTTCACATTTTGTTGACTGAAATTCTATTATCATGCACTTTGGCACTAGATCACTTTTTTGCATAATTTTGCACATAATGATTTACCATGTAAACGGAATTAGATACATAATTATATGTTATTTAGGCCAGGGATTGTGGTTACTTACATTATAGGTGGATATTTATTCCAATTGAGACTCTTCATTATGAAATTTGTAAATAATCTTGGCTCTAATGCTTTGAAAGGAATTCTTGTAGACTGGTTACGGAAAACAAGCACTATGTTTTTATCATTGTTTGGTACTTTATTGGTTTTGCATTTATGTTTATCATACGTTACCCTTTAGGGAAGTACCATCAAAACCGGTTTCAGATGCTAATTCTCTGAATTCTGTAATTGGGTGAATTGAATCATGTGCTTAATTTGAATTTCGCTATTTATATGCACTGATAGGTCCAGCGCGTCATGTGATCAAGACTGCCTGCGTGCAGTCGAAACGCGTCATGCTGGGCTCTTGCTCGTATTGATTTCTGCACTTGCATTTGCACTTTTTTCGAATCTGCTAAAATAAAATGAAAAATCAACTATCCACGCTGTGGTCCGTACCTGTTTGATGTGATCAAGACCACGATTACTTCAGGATGGTGGTTTGCATATATATATATATATATATATATATATATATATTCACTTGAAAAAACCATAGGTTTCACACATGTTATAGTTAGCGGAAATTTTACTGATAAAAAACCAGTGAAATTCCCCCGTTATAGTTAGTGCAGGCAACTATAACTCACGCGACCGCAATCTTCTGCTGATGCTAATACTGTATTTAGACACTTATTTGCCCATGTCTTCTTCCATACATTTTTAGCTATACATATATTACAAATATTTTTTTTTCATAAAGACACATATGTCATCAGCAGAAGATTGCGGTCGCGTGAGTTATAGTTGCCGGCAATAACTATAACGGGGGAATTTCACTGGTTTTTTATCAGTAAAATTTCCGCTAACTATAACATGTGTGAAACCTATGGTTTTTTCAAGTGAATTTGCAAGGTTTTTTAAATGCTAATTCCTAACTATAACGTGTGTGAAACCTATGGTTTTTTTAGTGAATTTGTACGGTTTTTTAAATGCTAAGTTACTTTACGCCATTCGTGGCGTGCGCGCCCACTTAACGCAGTTCGTTCCGTGCGCGCACAGTAAGCACGCGGTGCGCTTCGCGCACCACGCGCACACTTTACGCAGTTAGTGCCGTGCACGCACGGTGGGCACGTGGTGCGCTACGCGCACCGCGTGCCCACGTTACGCTAGATGGGCCATGTACGCACGATGCGCTTCGCGCACCGTGCGCACATGGAGGACATATGATGCACTTCGTTTTGAAAGGTAATATTTTAATTTTTCGTAATTTTTATAAGCCATGCACAAATGGTGCCCTTCGGGAACCATTTGCACACGGGGTGGAGAGAGTGTGGATAATTTTTTCTTTTATTATTTTTGTTTAAAATATTGTGGTTTTTCTCACCTCTAATAAGCCCTGCACATTTGGTGGCCTGCGGCAACCAAAAGTACAGGGGGTGGGGAGAGTGTGGATAGTGTTTTTTTTTATTACATTTTTTACCGTACGCGTACGGTAAGCGTAATCGGAGAAATTAGCGAAAAAATAAAAATTCAATTTTTGGCCTTGGGGGGTCTTTGGGGACTCCCTCATCATGGCTATGTGTGTGGGAGCTGTCTAAACAGCCCCATTACATGTTTATTGGTTTTATTTAACAACCTAACTCTCAGTGCGAGAGAGAAAATGGCGGCCGCCGCTTCCTGGTTTCAGCCGATTCGAATGTTTACTAAGATCTAAGAGCCAATCAGAATCGCGCTCGCGCACGCCACCGTACGCGTACGGTAAGCTTACGGTAAGCGTACCGTAAGCTGGCTCAGATATATATATTGATATAAAGGCTATTTTCTCAAAATCTACTGAACAGATTTACACCAAATCTACAAAAGGCACTTCCTTGACCTGAGGACTACCTCTCTGCCAAATTTCTAGTAATTCTGTTCAGCCGTTCGGGCTGTAGCCCTGTCTAAAGGTCCTATGGAAAAATGCATGGGAAAAACGCGTTTTGGGACCCCCCTTTTATATCAGCCCCCGCTTGACGAATCCCCCCGAGACTTTCAGGGTAGGAGCGGAGCGTAGCGCCCCACCTATTTTGAGAAATTCGCGAGGATTCGTCGACCGGCGCCAAAGTTATTCCAAATAGAATGTTGCGGTTTTCCTATGGAAAAGGGGTCCTAACTATAACTACCTACTGGCGACCGCCAGTAGGTAATATATCTCTCTCTCTCTCTCTCTCTCTCTCTATATATATATATATATATATATATACATTTTGTGAAGATTCGTCAATCGGCGTCACCGTTATTCCAAATAGAATGTTGCGGATTTCCCATGGAAAATAGGTCCTAACTATATCTACCTACTGGGGAGCGCCAGTAGGTAATATATATATATATATATATATATATATATATATATATATATATATATATATATATATATTCACTTAAAAAACCATAGGTTTCACACATGTTATAGTTAGGTGGATATTTCACTCGTAAAAAACCAATTAAATTCCCCCGTTATAGTTAGTTGAGATAACTATAACTCGCGCGCCCGCAATCCTCTGCTCATGACGTCACATATTACATCACTCATGACATGGTCAGTGGCATCACTCATGACATCACTGATGACATCATCCTTGTGGTAGGGTGGCGGTCGCGCGAGTTATAGTTATCTCAACTAACTATAACGGGGGAATTTCATTGGTTTTTTACGAGTGAAATATCCACCTAACTATAACATGTGTGAAACCTATGGTTTTTTAAGTGAATTTTCAAGGTTTTTTAAATGCTAATTCCTAACTATAACGTGTGTGAAACCTATGGTTTTTTCAGTGAATTTGTATGTTTTTTTAAATGCTAAGTTATGTATGTCTTATTATTTTTTTTATATATTTATTTTTCAATAAAATTATTTTTTTTTAAATATTATTCAAAATAGAATTTTGAGATTTCCTATGAAAACACGGTCCTAACTATAACTACCTACTGGCGACCGCCAGTAGATAATATATATATATATATATATATATATATATATATATATATATATATATATATATATATATATATATATATATATATATATATATATATGTATTGTCCAACAAATTGCCCAAAAGCTTTAGGAGCGCACACAGAAGTGAGTGAACCATTCGGTTTTTCTTAAAGGAAACTTGCATCTTTGTTTCGGGTTTTATTCTTAGCTCCGACCTGACGCGTTTCGAGGCATTAACCTCTTTCGCAAAGGTCAACATTGGCAATACGGCTCACAGGAAGTTCCGCATGCTATTTTATATCTCCGCTGAGTGCGTCTTTGATCAAGCATGCTGGGACTTGTAGTTATCCTTAAGTAGGTCTGCGGGTCCGTACTTTTTAAAAACGCCATATTTAATACCTTAGTAGGTCCCAAAGCAAGGTGCAGGTTCAATTGTCCACACTCACTCCGCTGCATATTCACTCACTTCTGTGTGCGCTCCTAAAGCTTTTGGGCAATTTGTTGGACAATTTTGAACACGGCGCCTTGAGGAGCAGCACCATCCGTACAAATGCGAAGGAGGCCGCAGAGATGGAACTTTTCCTACTCGATATGCAGCGGAGTGAGTGTGGACAATTATATATATGTATATATATATATATTGACCAAAGTGCTGGCTCTCCCCACTTCCATCCAGCGACGAGAGAGTCACGGACTCCAAAATGCGTGGCAGAAACAAATCTTTATTCACCAAGCCGTATAAAAAAAAAAATAAAAAAAAAAAAATAAAAATAAAAAAAAATATATATATATATATATATATATATATATATATATATACACACACACACAGAATCCTTGTAGACAACTACACCTGTCAGGCCCCTGCAAAAAAAAAAAAAAAATTATGTAGTGCAAATCTTCTACCCCCAGCGTTTGTCAAAGGGAGTAATCAACACCCAACAAGCCTATTAAGGTAATTTGTGAATTTCATGCACACAGATACATGTTTGCAGGTTTCAACAGAGTGCAGTAAAAATCCATCCACCATTAAAGTCTATTGACTTTAAAATGTACATTTCATAATATATGTCAGATTTGCTGCCTCTGTTCTAGCGTTTCATAATAAACAGATCACACCTTTGAAGTTTAACAAAACTTTTCCCAATGAACCACTCAGACCTATGGCCGTTATCACTGGCTTGTCACAGTAACCACCTCAGGCCTACTTTGTTGAAGACAACCTTTGTTCTAGGAAACCATCAGGCATCAGCCATACAGTAATAAAATGTCAACTATGCAAGAAATTACAGGGGGGGGAAAGGATACCTCCCTAAGAGTGCCCAGTAAGTATTATCACTGTGCAAATCTTCTATCCCCTCGGTTTATTTGAGTTAATCACCAAAACCAAAACTCTTGAAAATCCTGGTAATCTTTGAGATTTCATGCAACAAAATATCTGCCTACTAGTCACAGTTTTCTATAACTTGGGGTTTCACTTGTGCATGTTTCCAAAAGTGATTTCATCCATGACGCATGGATAAGCAGTGACCTCGTTTGACAAAGCAACAAGGACAACAGGACGATTGTTCTAATTCCACTTAAACCCTAGTCCTTTTAGTCCTTTAAGTCCTAGTCCTAAACAATAGTACATTGTGCTCATGTTAACCAAGAGACAAGTAGAGTGTCTTATTTTAGAACTTTTCTTTTTATTTTCTGGACGTCTACTCAGTGGTGGGATACCAGAGGGTTTTTAGAATAAGTGATTTTGATTTGGACTAAAAGATGGTCGTTTGACTCTTTTACTATGTTTAGTTAGGTTGCCTAGCGAGAGCACGAGTTAAGATGTACCAAACCGAATAATATTACATTGCCTCTAATTCTGCTTTTTAAGAAAATACATTTGTCATCAGGAGTAACTTACAATGAACTGTCATATGTATGGTTGGAAGTCTACAAAGTTGTATCCTTATGACAACTTGCTCCTCAGTTCATCATTCTGTAATCTCTGACATGATTGTCTTTGCATAAGCCACATGTCACAGGGCTCCTAACAAGTATGCGAAAATCATTGTGCGTGTTGTTCACGAAAAAGGGCTGGTCTTTAAGTTAGGTAAAAGAGGAATTAAAGACGAGTCATGTAGGGGATGTACAGGAAGATGAGTGGATGTACCTACAAAGGACATACACGTTTCCTCCACCTTTTATACTTCTAAAGCAATATGCACCTTTTTAACTGTGGAAAGACGTACCTACGATTCCTCCTCTTAACAAAAACATTTCCATGAGAGAAAGGCACCTATGAACGCAAGCAGGCCCAAAACATATGCTGGCTGTTTATTTCATGCACATGCATAACTAATAATGTCAAATGAGAATTAATTCACGTTTCTGCTTCTATCAAAAGTTTATTCATAAAAGGAGCAGTAAAAATACTTCCATTTGAAATTATTCAAAACAAGGATGGCTAGCTTAAAACGATAATCAAAGCAGCGAAACTGTTGGTTGATTGCACACGTTTTTGCAAACCACAAAATTTACTCCTTCGACTCTTCAAGTATATCTTGCCAGTTCTTCTCCACCTCCTCTTTGCACTTCATGAAGGCGTTTTCTAGTTTCCTCATTGATTCGGTAAGCGCAGGGTTAGTGCGCATCACCACCATGTCGTAAGCCATCCACGTCGCTTGCACTGTCAGTATAACAAACGATGAATGTGTGAGAAAATGACACATAGGATACCAATCAGATACAAAAGAGAAATTAACTGCACAAAACATTTACAATGCTAGTGATCATATGTATGTTTGACTTGATTTGTGCCTGTAATTTTAAGGAAAAGGACTCAGGGATCGGGATAAAGGAAAAAGCACAGTTACACGATGCTGAACTTGAATGAATGAATGAATATAAAATTTATAGAGTGCTAACTTAGCGCAAGGGCGTCAAGGCGCTAACAACAGAATAATATGCAAGCAGGATAAGACACACTCAGACAAGCATCTAAGGGAACAGCCAGGTCTTTAAGACCTTTCGAAAAAGAGTGTGTGATTGTTGTCCTGAAATTTCCTCAGGGAGGGAATTCCACAATTTGGCTGCGGCAATTGAAAAGGCTCTCCCGCCCCATCTCACCCTTTTAAACCTAGGAATGGTACGGAGATGTTTGCTTGCTGACTTGAGATTCCTAATGGGAGCATAGTGTCGATATAAAGCTTTAATGCCATCAGGACCCAGGCCATAGTAAGCATTGTGAGTGAGGCAAAGAGTTTTGAACATAATTCTGCGATCCATAGGAAGCCAGTGCAAAGAAAGAAGAGAAGCTAAGACTGAGTGGTGTTTAGGCAAGTCCATCACCAGCCTGGCAGTGGCATTCTGCACCAGCTGCAGGCGCCACAACTGTCCCTTGTTAATGCCCAAATAAAGGGCATTACAATAGTCCAATCTGGAAAATATTAGCGAAACGACAACTTGTTTGCGTGAGCCCAACACAGGTGGCTACCGTCCTGCTAATCTGCAGGTTCAAAGAAAGGGAATTGTCCACCAAAACTGTTGTTTTTACCATGGGAGACGGGACTTGAGCATGTGCCCAGAGAGTCAGGCCACCACTCCCTGACCAAATGTCCAACTTGTCCCCAAAAATAAGAATCTCCGTCTTCTCGCCATTTAATTTCAGATAGTTTTGCACCATCCATGACGAGACTGCTTGCATGCAATTTTTAAAATTGCGAGCGGAGTCACTGATGTTATGAGTGATGGACACCATTATCTGCGTGTCATCCGCGTACGACACCACCTCCAAACCAAAAGACTTTTCCACCTTTGCCAGAGGGACAACATAGATATTAAATAACGCATGATAGGGGAGTTGGATCCGAATAGAAATTTCCCAATTTCACTGTTTGAGTCCGCTCGCTAAGAAAGGAAGCGAGAAGCCCTAAAGCCGAGCCCCCAATACCTATCTCCCTGAGATAGGTATTAGTGTGTTTCAAAACGTGTCTTAGTTTCAAGCCATGTTTTATTGCTGAATAAAAATTTGACCAACGGGTTTCCAAGTTTTACACACTCTTGCATCTTAAAATTTACTTATTTGCTTTTTCTGAATATCACTGAGAAAATTAGTTACTCCATCGTTGAACAAGCCATGATGCAGTCGATCTCTGGCATCCCTACACCTCAGGGCTAATCTGCCACTCACGCCCCCTGAAAAGTGGACCTTGGGTTGGCATCCTCTCCTTTGCCACAATTGCATGAGAAGAAAGGAATGGGCCGTCTGATATCACTTCATAATGACCTAAACGTGCCAAAGGTCTGCAGCTACCCTTGCAGGTGCCGAGGACTTTGATTGTTAGGAACCTCAGCTGTAAAGGCACACTTAATGAACATGGAGTAAAGATGCACCATTCAAGTTCAAGCAGAGCCACAATTAGCTGCATGATCTTATGTTAATATAAAAAGCCACCCCCCTTGCCCCCTCTCCCACTCCCCAAGGATGTGACAATATTAAGCTAAAGAGAACGAGCAGAAGTGAGGGTGAAGAAGCAGTCTTCTACAAGAATTCCATCTAATCCAGAAGTCCAGCTATAGACCAGTTTACTACCTTTTAATAACTACACATTAAACCAGGGTCAGCAAATCAGAAACCTCTTTGGCTCCACATCGTATAGCACACACGGGAAACAACTTAGCCTTCCGAACAACTAACTAAAGTTACAGATAGTACGATCAAGCATGACGACAATAGCTTTCTAGGAGTCTTGAACATACACTGAGGCAACAAGAAAGACCCATCAGCATCTCTGTTAACATCAATATTTGCCTATAAAAACCTTACACAATATTGCAAAGCTTACTCACTAAAAAAGGGACACATTGAAACTTCTCATTGCTAAAAAGAATGCCACAGAGACAAGTAAGGCCAATGAGTTGGTCCAATCACACACTCATCTTTTCACGTTAAATGGGCTGAACTATGAATCCTCCATTGAACCCGTCAGGCCCAAGCAATGAACTAGAAATTTAAGAGACATTGACCAAGTGAACCTCTGAAAAAAATAAACATGCTAATGACAGTTCCCCAGTCACTGAAATAAATCATCTTACAACCCAATATTCGGCAACAATGTCAGAGATCTTCAACTAAATAGCTCTAAAATCTCTGAAAAGACAAAAACAACCAAGAAATCTGCGCTATAGTGTACTGTTGTGTCTTGGTCCTCTTGGCCCTCATGCTGCAGCAATGACCACACAGAGTCAGTAGTGGGTTACTGTAACTGACCGCAAGCACATGCACCCGGGCCCTTTTATTAACAGGCTCACGTCACTCGTGACGCATGTGATGGGTGAGTATGGGGTGCATGTGTGCCCACTCCCCCAAGGGAGTGGTTAACTCTGTGTCTGCTGAGACACTAGAACGTGTCTCACAGGACACAACATTCCTCCCAAATTTTAATGAAGACCAAACACTCACTAGTCCAAACTGTAGGGATAAACAACAATTAAATATAAACCACAGGGTCCATCTGCTTCTCCTGTCAGGCATCAGGAAGACAGCAGACAAGGACTGGTGACTCTGACTGTGGCAGGACAAACTCGGCGGCGGGCACTCATGATTTAACCTGAGTGGTTCAGGATACGAACGCTGGCTTGGAGACGTCAGCTGCACTCTTGTAACATGCCGGTGGAAACATGTCCTTTGGTCCGAGGTGGCTTCCCTTCGCTGACGTTGAGAATGGTATGTGGTGGGTGATAATAGTTCATTAAACTGGGTGCGTCAAGAGTACGGATGGAGTCCTTGGTGAAAGATCACAAAGGTATTGCCTTGTCAGCGGAAGTTCCGGTTAGCCAACTTCCCTGTGTCCTGTAATCTGGCAGTGGGGCAGTGTCAAGTCCGTCGATCCCGCCTCGGGAGGCTCCTTGTTGTGGTTGCTACGGAACTGCTTGTGGACTGCGCTGGGGCTGCTTGTGTGCTGACTGGGGGCAGCTGCAAAACCACCAATGAGCCGTTGTCTAGTCGCTCGCACAAACCTCCGGGGTGGATGAATTTTGGTCAAGACATGCTCTCTCAGCCGCCGTTCAGGTGTGAGCCAGGCTAGCAGGTGGCCTCTGGTTCTTCTTGTTGGTTGGTGTGGCAACAGTGCATGACTACAGTCCATCAGTACTCCAGTGATGGTAGAGCTTGACGCCTTAGATGAGGACTGGCGCGATGGCATTGCCAGTCATGTGGTGAATCTGGACACGAGTTGGTGATTACTTGCCGTGATGGTTGCAGGCCTTCGGTCTTGAGTTGATCATCGAGAGTGGGGGCGGTCAGGTGCTTCCTTCTCCTTTGGGGGAGGCATCGGCATCCTTGCACTTGGACTACGTGGGCTACGCAGACGTCGGTGACAGTGGCGTGACGGACACGCGGAGGGACGTGAGGCATGAGACTAAGTTTGCGCGTGCATGCGGCTTACTCTCGGCCTCCCGCTGGGCGGTTGCCAGGTTACTCCCTGGTTGTCGTTCACTTCACTTGTCGTTGGTGCGTCAGGATGCGTCCGTTTCGCCACTTGGTTTTTTTTCATTGTCCGGCCTGGCCATTCACGAGTTCCCTCTGGATCTTGACTGGTCGTCAGATTCTCAGGGCCCGATTCACAGAATTAACTTAAGACAAAATCCTAAACTTACTACTTTTGGTATTCACAGAATGCACTTACTACTTTTGGTATTCACAGAATGCACTTACTACTTTTGGTATTCACAGAATGGATTTACGACTACTAACTTTACGTCCGCACTCGGGCCGGAAAATCCGGCCCGGAGGCGGAGCTTCCGGAGGTGGGGCTTCCGGGACGGAGGCGGAGCTTCCGGCCCGGAGGTGGAGATTTTGGCCATGGCTAAATCTTCGCTACTGGCCGGAATCCGCACCGGCCCGGAAGCCCCGCCTCCGGCCCGGATCCAGCCCGAGTGCAGACGTAAAGTTAGTAGTCGTAAATCCATTCTGTGAATACCAAAAGTAGTAAGTGCATTCTGTGAATACCAAAAGTAGTAAGTGCATTCTGTGAATACCAAAAGTAGTAAGTTTAGGATTTTGTCTTAAGTTAATTCTGTGAATCGGGCCCTCAGTGTAGATCATCCGGTCACACTTCCACATTTCCTGCTGAGTTGGTGTCATGCACATGGCAATGGTGATGGGGTTGCCATCGGACCTGGACAACAGGTGGTGATAACTTGCTGGGAGATAGGATGTCTGGAGGGACTTCACATCCATGTGTCTTGGTCTTGTGCGACTGTTCTTTCAGCGCACCTGTGTTCATCCAGTTCTTCAGGGTGACAGGACTGTCACTCTTCTTTGCGATTCTTTTCCGGGTGCAGTCGCATGCACCTTCTTCCAAAAAGGCCAACAGGGCATATCAACTTCAATGGTCTCTGGACCATGCGGGTGAGATGTCCGTCGCTCTTCTCTGCTGGGTGGAGAACAGCCACTTGTCTCGTGTGCTCTCTCTCTTCGGGCAGCTTCTTGAAGCTCCGACTCCGGGTGTTCCCTCTTCTGGGAAAGACTTCCATGGGCAATAGGGAGTTGTGGGAGTGGCTGGCCACTTGGAGTGTCCGACTCTCCTCTTGCCTGTCTTGGGTCACCGGCGACTCCGTCTTGAGGCAGTGTGAGGGAGGACACTGTGCTGTGTTTGGCCCTCTCTGGGCTACGTTGCTGCTGTGGAGATGTAGAGCATCTCCCTGTTGTCTCCAGCATTGCTTCTTTTCTTTGGAGAGGTCTCTTTGCCCCCTGGGCATTTACCCATGCTGACGTGCTTCTGGGTGCTTGTCTCACGCATCTCGGGCTGCGCACACGTTGTCTTTTCTTGGGTGCCCTCTTCCGGCACCTGGCATGCCTGCTCTTCCTCCTTGCGGTCGTGATCGTTCACCACCAGGGGCGTGTGGGGCGCTCTTCTCACTTGTGGTGGCGTTGGGCAGCCGCTAGTGGCACGCACTCTGCACCAGTCTTTCTTGTGCTTTTGGTGGGGAGAGCTACCTTGAGACATTGCTCAATCTTCCATCCTTGCTGGTGGTAGCAGTCATTAGCATTGCTGCTTGTGTTGTGCTTTGCATTTCTAGCGCCTCCCTGCGGGGTTTGTCAGTCTCTTCCTGAGCTTTGCAAAGGTGGCAGGCAGTGCTCTTTTGCCCTTGCTGCAATAATTGACAGCCACCAGTGGGATAACACTTGCATGTCTCATCGGGAACTTCTCCTCGTCGTATGACCTCTTTCCTCTGGGCAATACACTTTGTCCCGTCTTTGAGGAAACAGTTCTCTGGCTGCATGCAGTGGTGCTGGCTGGCCGATGAGCAGGGTCTTGTGGCGGTTAAAAACCTGTGTCTACGTTTTTTGTCCCCTGTGTGAGCTGGGGGCAGCCTTGCTGATGCTATTGGCTGTGCTCCTCCTCACAGTTGCTGCGGCCTGTGGTTGAGTGGCAGGGGCTGCTCTAATCCTTTTCTTCACCTTCTTTGGTGCTCTGCTTTTCTTTATACCGTGCTGCCTCGGGCTGGGATGCCTTTGTGTGGAGACCTGAGCAGGGAGTCTCCTGTCTGGGCCTCTCTTGTCACTGCTGATCCCGAATCTGCCTTTTTCAAAAGTTTTTGCCATATCGGCCGGCTTAGTGCACTTGTGGCAGGGTGTGGTGCATCAGACCACCACTAGGTGGCAGTGCACTCTCGGTCTTCACCGGCTTTCTCTACTGCTGCGGCCTTTCTTCTCCTTGCTGAAAGAGAGGCAGATGACCCCGATGCTAGACAGTTCGTTTGAGGCAGGTGAGGGCAGGCATGGAGCGCTCCTGCAGGTAGGTGTCAAAGAAGTCACTACCTGCACTACGTGACGCCTCAGGCAAGCAGACAGTCTTTTTCTTCTGTCGCAGCGGTGACAGAGGGCCTCCAGGTGGCGGTGCGGCGCTATTCCCATCCCAGGCCATGGCAGATTTTCCACGCTGCGGGCCTCGTTCCATGGGGCTGATGGTGCTCGAAACTTGCCTTTATGCGCTCGGCGGCTGCCATGACGTCTCTGACTAAGACGGGTGCAGTGCAGGCGACCTCCCCTGAGGTCTCCTGGGCTGCGGCACGATGGGCACCCTCTTCCTTATCCCGCGGGCGCTGCTTAAGGCAGAGGCGGCCTCTGGGGGCTCGGGGTCACACATCGGCCGTACCTCCTCTGTAGTGTCCTGCGAGACACGTTCTAGTGTCTCACAGGAAGCTGTAACCCCAGCCACTCCCTCGAGGGCTGGACACACTGCACCCGACACCCATCCATCACGGGTGTCACGAGTGACGTGGCCCCGCTAATAAAAATGCCCGGGTGCACGTGCTCGTGGCCAGTTACTGCACCAGCAATCCAGTGTCCGTATCAGTCATTCATCTGCCATGTGGGCCTGAGGCTCAACATTACACTGGCGACGAGGTGGGTCTTCTCCCACGCGTGTGACTGCTGCCACCTCCCGGTTCTTCGGGGAAGAAGTGTCGCCTGCAACCCCTGAGCACGCGCCCGCCAGTCTGCCCCTACGTCCGCCCACATGCTGACCCGGCGACTGCACATCACACTGGCTGGCATGGGGGCGACCATTCGGCGGCGGACAGGGGCCTGCGAAAGCCAGCACTGAGTTCGTGGCGACCGTGTGTGCTACTATTGACACCGCAGGAGACGAGGCGCTAAAAGCACCACCCGCCCGTGGAGCGATAGTTGCGACCATCCCAAAGGTGAGGGAAGCCTGGAGCCACCCTGCATCGCTGCCCCGGTGCCTGCTACCACCCGGACGGTATGGGCTGACAGCCAACAGAGGTCCTTGCCTCCATACCTGTTAAAGCGCGAGGAGGCTCCTTGCCCACCACCACTGCCCACCGCCTTTGACGACGTGAGCAGCTGCCGCAGCGCCACGAGGCGAAGACTGCCCACAAAACTTCACGGGGAAAGGCTACAGGTTACTAAGGCCCCGAGAGCTCCCTGAGAACCTCTTCATGCTGCCATCATCGCAACCCCTAGTCCGGGCAGTCGCAAAGGAAGCAAGAGTGCCCTCGTCCATCGTGACAGACAGTGCGACGACAGGAGTCCCAGCGGCGCCGACAGGAGGGTGGTGAGTGCGCCGTGCCTCCTCTGCCTACGAGGCACCGAAGACCGCCCAAAAGCCACCAGAGGTCACTAGTGCGAAGCGATGCCCAACACGCGCGGTGAGCGCGAGAAGTCTGTCACCCGCCAGCGGAGTACGCACCCAGCGAGAGAGACTACCAAGGCTCTTTTCCCTTGGGGGAAAGCCCGTGCATGACTGAGCCGGGACGCGAGGAGTACAGGCTGCACTGCCCGGGCTCAGAGCGTCACCGCCAGCAAGCTGTCACCCAGGTGCGAGGCCCCGACTGCGCCCCCTATGTTCTGCAGGCGACCAATACGGTCCAGGGGCTTAACTGCCAGTAAGTGCCTGAACCCGGTGCCGGATACCGCCACTGATCAACCCCACGCGCTGAAGGCCAAGAGGAAGGGGCAAGCAACACAGCAGCCTACAACAAGCACCCACCAGGCTGACACCCCCTGCCACGGCCTGCGAGAGGAAACACAGAGGCAATCCTGAGCAGAAAACAAAGTAGACGGCAGCACTCCCTACCTGCCAGTGAGCTTCTCTGCCAACCCCCAGACCACAGCAAGGGTTTTCCTTTCTGCCGCCGGTCAAGAGGCTGCAGCGCCACCTGGTGGCCACAGAGCCACATTGCACCTGAAAGCAGACAGAGCTGACACACGCACCAGACAGTGGTACAAGGAGGGACATCCTGTGTCTCTGTAGCTCCCTGTCTGTGCCTACCGAGTGGTAGAACGTCGGCAGAGGCCGCTGCCACAGCCAGTGAAGAGGAGAAGCCTGCAGTGTCCAGAGCATACTGCAGCTACTTCAACCGGGCACAGGAGGAAGAAACAGCCTGTAGGGCGAAACTATTGGCAGGACAACCTCATCATACCAGGGAGACCCATGCACATACATCCACAGGTCCGCTGCGACCAGTACACCCCCGGCCCAGGGACAAGGCGGAACAAGGCAAAGCTATAAGGAATGCCCCAGACCTCACACAAGGGGAGAGGGCAGCTCACTCCACCTTAGCACCAAGGGCACCACGCAATATTCTCAGCTCCCACACGGTGGCCACGGACAGTCACCACACCGGCTCCCCCAGCCCCCACAGCATTCAAGGCAAGCCACCGAGATAACCGCAGCGCCACCTCGTGGCTACCCAGACACCATGCGCTGAGGGACAGACGCACCGCCTGGCCAGAACTGTTAGCCAGCTACACCCCGCGGCCGTCAGCCCAGCAGCACTAAAGACTGAAGGGGAGGCCCTGACACACACTACCCTGCCAGACGCAGCAGAATCAGCAACAAAAAGTTGCGAAGGGATCCGAGCAGGAGGTCCCAAACGAGCACATCCAATGAGCAGTCCAGCACACTCGCCACCCACCGCGACCGATGACTGCAGACCTGCGACAAGCATAGCTGCGCGGCACCCTACCGACCGTCAGTACTGACCGCAGTATCCGGCTAACCAAGCGGCAGTCAACAGATCCAAGCGAGCACACTGCCGTCACCTGGAAGACAGCCTACCCATGCCCAGTGGCTGAGATAAACTGCACCTGGCACAGCAAGACACGCACTCCAAGAGGAATGCTCATGGAGTGACCCTCTGCACCCTGCAAGTGAGAGCAGCAAGGGTACCTTCAAAGACAGCAAAGTACCCAGGTAGCTGTTACACCTTGAGCTGCAAGAGAGACTGATACCAAGCGCACACCACCGGTGGCTGATTGACTGTACCTCCAGCAAAGACACGGCGACACAAGCCCCACTAGTAAGGGTGGACGATCAGCCTGAACAGCAACGTCTCAAAGGAACTGTCTCCACCGACAGCGCGAGCAGAGACCAGTGCAAAGCGTGCACTGCAAGCGGCTACCTAACGCCGCCACCAGGGAACAGGCACAACCGCCAACCACACCACGGGCACACCAGTGCCGGAAGGGAGCGCCGAAGGCAAAGACGGAGCGCACGTGGTCCGAAGAGCGCAGAAGACCACACCAGCGAATCCGACAGCACAGGCAGGTGCCCGGGAGATCCAGACATCCCCACAAAGGAGCACTGCTAAACACAGGCAGGAGAGCATCCACGTCTCCACTGCCCCAGCGAAGCCCCGCAGTGGGCCGAAAGCAACAAGGTCCTCCTCAACACTGCCTCAAGATGGAGTCGGCGGTGACCCACGACAGGCAAGAGAGGAGTCGCACACTCCACGTGGACGGCCGCCACAGCAACAGGCGCTCCAATGCCAGCGGCACGCGACTGGACGTCACGTCGCCCAGCAAGCAAGGAGAGCGCCGGAGCGAAGGCAGAAGCCGGTGCCATGACAGCGCCGCCTCGAGGTCCAAGTGCAACGCCCTCGAAGAAAGAAGAGTGACAGCCCTGTCACCCTGAAAAACCGGAAGACACAGGTAGACTGAACAGACCGGAAAAAGGAGAAGACCAGGGACTCACAGCAAGCCAAGAGCTCACCCTGACACATCCGACAGCCACCAAGGCGGACCACCGTCCCTGGACACAGCCTCACAGGAGAACCGAATGTAAGCCGCAGCAGTCGCGAACCGCGTCTCTCCAAAACGCCTCCCCAGGTGAACGGCCGTTTTCCAAGTGTCGGAAGTCCGAGTCAAGTGGCATCCCTGCTCCTGTCCGCAGATGCCCCGGGTGAAGATCTGCTCGGAGTGTCCGTCCTCACACCGCCTCAAGTTGGAGCCGGCAGTGGCCCCAAGCCCGGCAAGAGAGGATCAACACACTCTATGTGTTAAACCGCCACGGACGCTCAACATCAGCAAGGCGGAGGCATGTGGCTGCCCAGGTCCATCCTGACATCCGAACTCTCTCAGCGAGCCACCACCACCTGTCATTCCGACTCACCACATGGCTGGCAGCCATCACCACGCCAGCCATCAACACATGCGTCAAGCACCACTCCCTGAGTACCGATGGACTGGAGTCCGAAACCGTTGCCACACAAGCCAACTAAATGGAACCCAAAACCACCTGTGAACCTGGCCTACACCAGAACAGCGACAGCGAGTGCAAGTCTTGACCAACACTCCTCCACCCGTGAGGGTTGTGCGTGCGACCAAGCAACGGCTCCTCGGCGGTCCTGCAGCTGCCCCCAGACGGCACACAAGCAGCGGCTCCAGTGCAGCCTTCCTACAGTCCCGCAGCAACCCCGACGACGGGCCTCCCCAGGCGGGAGAGCGAGAAGAGACATTGCCCCACCGACAGGGTACCGGTCACAGCCAAGTAGTTCCACAGGGACAGTCGGTCCAGCAACACCTCCGTGAACTCTCACGTTAGACCCTGTCCATGGTCATGACGCAGCCCACCAAAAGAACTAGTAGATCTCACCACAGACCATCACCGACGTCAGCCAAGAGGAAGCCATGCAAGACACGTCATTGTCAGCGAACGGACGGTATGCAGCGGACGTTTCCAAGCCAGCGGTCGTGCCCTGAGTCCCTCAGGTTAAATTACGAGTGCCCGCTGAGAAGGTTCTGCTGCAAGCCAAGTTCACCAGCCCACGTCTGATGTCGTCCTGCCACCTGACTCGAGAAGCTGATGGACCCTGTGGTATTTCATCAACTGTGTTTTTCCCCACAGGTTGGACTTGACTCTTTATTTGTCCTTCAATAAAGTTGGGGAGGAATGTAGTGTCCTGCGAGACACGTTCTAGTAACCCCAGCCACTCCCTCGAGGGCTGGACACACTGCACCCGACACCCATCTATCACGGGTGTCACGAGTGACGTGGCCCCGCTAATAAAAAGGCCCGGGTGCACGTGCTCGTGGCCAGTTACTGCACCAGCAATCCAGTGTCCGTATCAGTCATTCATCTGCCATGTGGGCCTGAGGCCCAACATTACACTCCTCTTCGCCGCAAGCGAGGCAGAGGGTGCAGGGTGAGTGCCTACTGCTCTCTTCCTTTTTCCCCGCAGGGATAATGTCAGCCGGCGGGGCGGCCTGCCGGAGCGCTGCTATTCGGGACGTGCTGGGAGGCAGTGGGAACGCTGGGGATACCGGTGCAAGTGGGGCACGCAATCGTTAGCTCATTTGTGACCATCGCGTGGTGTTTCCCAAACCCCGTGGGTGTAGGGTTCTGGATTTTCCACTGCACGCTGGATGGCAGAGTGATGCATGTGATTATTGGTGACTGCCTCACCTCGGGGGCCAGCATTCAGCATTCATCGGCTTTCTCCGATAGTGCTGCTTGTCGTCTTCTCCTAGGGCACGCTACAGTGGCCATGCCCTTGCAGAGCTGCCCTCCTCGTTTTCACGACTTCTGGCCGTCGATATCACAGCGTGTGGGGCAGGGTGAAAACGATCTGTTCTTTCCCCTCAAGAAACAGAGGCATGTCTTTCCGCTGGCACGTGGGGCAGACCCCCCTCGTCGCCATTATTGTGTCTTGGGCCTCTAGGCCCTCATGCTGCAGCAATGACCACACAGCGTCAGTAGTGGGTTACTGTAACTGGCCATGAGCACGTGCACCCGGGGCCTTTTATTAACAGGCTCACGTCACTTGTGACGCCTGTGATGGATGCATGTGGGGTGCATGTGTGCCCACTCCCCCAAGAGAGTGGCTAACAACTCTGTGTCTGCTGAGACACTAGAACGTGTCTCGCAGGACACAACAGTGTACTCTACGGTAAAAAAAGAAGAAAGAAAAATGCTCAGAGGCATGGAATGAAATTGGTGCCAAAATCCATATTAAAACAGCCTGTCTCTACTCCGTATGAAAAGAAACAATTTTAAGAAGTTCATTTTCTTAGAAACAACCCTTTTCTAAGAAGGGAATTCGATCAAAGGAGAAATAGACAAAAAAATGGGTTGAAATCATAAGAAAATACATACAACCAACACCAAAGGAAAATATAGGGCCAGATGTACAAAGCCTTTTTTTCGTTGCAAAACGCCCCAATTCACAGAAAAATGTGTTACCTAATGTACAAAATGCTATTCAGTAACTTGTTACCAAATCTCATTTTGCATTTGCAATTCGGTATTTGGAAGGGGTGTGTTTGGGGCGTCCCTTCTAAATACTGAATCCGTATGGTATGCATTACTGTTGTGAGACTACATTTCGGTCGCAAAACAGTAACACTTTACCACCAGTTTAAAACTGGAGGCAACCCATTCACAAAGGGAAAGGGGCTCCCAAGGGACCTCTTCGAGAATGCAAATGATAATGTTTTTTAAGAGAAGGCAGTGGTCCCACAAACCACTGCCTACTCCCCAAAAAAGAAACTTCAAGGTTTCATTTTTTTTCTTTGAAAAATCCGCTTTTCCTTTAAGGAAAATAAGTTGCATTTAAAAAAAAAAAAGATTGCTTTATTAAACAGCAATCACAGACATGGTGGCCACCATCCCTGAGATGGGTGGGATTCCTAACAGGACGCAAACTGTGACCTACCTCATTAATATTCATGAGGTAGGTTGATTTGCAACCCACAAGGAATCCCCAAACGAAACTCAATTACTTTCATACATTAGGAATACCGATTTCCTTTTCCAATTTTTTTTATTACGTTTTTCAGAGATAAGTGTACTACAAAAGGGCGAAGGAAAATAACAACAAATAGAGAAAGAGACGGTCTCTTGCTTACATTCGGTTATACATGCGTCTTAGTCGGTTCCAAGTAACTCATCATGTTATATCATTCTTATAAAATTTGGCCATTATCGCGACGCAATGCTGAAACTACAGTAATAGCACACCGCTCGTGCTCTCCACACCACAAGGTTTGGGTACAAGCACGGAATACCATGGAGCCTGGCGCACTACATAGTAATGCACCTTCGCAAGTAGTACTTCTAGCCCAAGGCGCAGTCTGCATGTGATAAAACAGGATCAATAAAATCGGCCCCTCATCCAATCAACACCCCCCAATCCCCATGTTAATCTCTGTCTGAAGGATTACTTCTGGATCCCAAGGGAAACATTTGCAAATATGACCTCAGTGGTTGCCAAATGTTTTTAGGCCTGGATGCTTGCGGTTGCAGAGAAGCATATATGTCACTTGTGGTATCACAATTTAATAGATACTGCATCCAGCGTTTGACTGTGGGGTAGATTGCGGTTCCCCAGTGTATAGATACTTGTCGCTTAGCCAATAATAGTGCCATTGCGGTGTAGCACCGAATGTCCTTCGCTAGTGGTTGGACATAATCCAGAAAAGCTGTTAACGGGTCGGGCCTATCTCTGTTTCCACCATCTGCTACGGAACCCCTCCTCCCAGTACGCAAGCACTGGTGCACATGTCCAGGCCAAGTGTATGAAATCTGCCTGATCTGACGCACACTTTGGTCAAGTGTGAGGTTTGGTGAGATCAATTTTTAACATTAAATATGGGGTGGAATACGAACGGTGTAGGTACTTAAAATGCAACAATTCTTGTTGATGATTATTTGAGAATAATTTGGTCTGCTGGCTACAATAGAACTAGATCTTGTCCAGGAGTTGGGATCCTAAATCTTTCTCCCAGGCCGTCCTCGATCCCCTGTCCATAATGGGCTTCATATTGGATGGTGTGCGATAGAGCCTTGCCACTAAGTGTGTTGCGTCAGGTGTTGTGATAACCATTGATAGTAGGGGAAATTCGGGAGGGTCTAGGGGAGCGGTAGCGAACTTGGCGCGCTGAGTGCTGTGTAATCTATGTAAAGTGAACCTATCCATTGGTGCGGCATTGTGCCCTTCTACTAGGGATGTAACTGTGCGCAATCCTGTTTCGTCAAACATATCCCCTAATTTTTGGATATGACAAGTGTATAGATTTCTCTTGGTAAGTGACTCAGTTGGCACTGGTAGCCAAGGGTTATCTGCTATCGGAATGTGCGAAGAGTACAGGTGCTCATAGCTGAGGTAACTTTGAAGCTTGGTCCATGCCCAGCAGGTAGTTGCAATCGTTTGCATGTCTGTGATACTCCTGGGAAGCCCATTCGGCAAATGCATATCTAATGGATAGGGGTGGATCTGCTAACTTTCAGGTTTGAGGTATAGCAGGCATGCGTCATGGTGGTACCAATGGTAAGAGAAATGTGCTTGCACTATCAGATAATAGAGATAGAGATCCGGGACTCCGAATCCACAACGTTCATAAGGCAAGGTTAGAGTACCCCATCCGATCCTAGGATGTCCTCCTGCCCATATCAGTCTAATGAGCATACTACAAAGGTTATCGAAAAATGCACTGGTAAGCACGATAGGGATGTTTAAAAGTAGATAAAGAAAAACAGGGTAGCACTATCATTAGGTCTCGCCTTGCTATTGCGTAAGCGATCGCAAAGCAAGACTATTGTAAGGGGCATTTAAAAGTGCTCCGAAAAGCGAATTGCATGGCGAGCACGCGCACAATCATGTGCATCGTGCCGCCATGCAATCCGTTTGGCATCGCACTTCAAAGGGTCCGCTCACCCACCTGGAATGCGCTCCCCCGCCAAGCGCGCGCACCACGCTCCGCCGGGCTTGTCTTGTTTTTCTTGTTCACCTCGCCGCTCTTCTGTCGGTCTCATCCACCCGCTATCATTTTCTCCTGCCCTATCTTAACTTCTGTGTCTTTGTTTGCTGTCATTCCTTATTTCTTTCTTCCTGTTTTCATCTGCTCTCTCTCTCTATATATATATTATCCTCGTTGCCATCCTCGCTTCTCTGCCATTCTCTTTTCTCTATCACGCTCTTGTTCTGTGATTTGTGACCCTTGTGCACGATGTTTTGTACGGCTTTGGTTTCATACATTTTGGGAAGCTAGCCTCGGTTTTTGAGAAGCTTATGCACATTGGAGGGCTTTGTTTCTATATGTTTTCTGAAGGTGGCCACTGTTTTTGTGAAGAGCTTGCTGCAGTCACTGAGCTCTCTGCCTGCAGCTTTTAGACAGTCTGCCTGTTGCATCCTCCCTGGCCGTCCTCCTCCGATTCTCATTCCCTCTCCCTGCAGCTTGGTATTTGATCCTGTGAGTGCCCATTCTGTGCCACCGAGACAAACTGGCCATCTTTCTTACAGATCCTGCATACAGAACAACTATTAATTCCCTATGTGACACGCAGCGTAAACAACACTCTTTATCGGGTTTCTGCTTTAATCATAATTGACGAATGTTTCACAAAATGTAGACACCTCTTAGTCTACATCAGACCCCTGTGCTGTGAACCAGTGACTGCAGTGTAGAAGTGCACGGTATAGACCCTTCCCCCTCTTCATAATGTAAACAATGGAAGCCCAGCCCTTAACATAAACAATCCTGTTTAAAGTGCTAGCCCCTGCTGCAAATTCCCACAATCAGCGCTTTCATCTCCCCCCGCCCCACCACATCCCTCCCCCAAGCCCCTTCCACTCATACACACGGTTCAGGTCTTATCAAAGTCGTGCTACGTAAAATGTCACTTTAAAGCAAAACGAGTCTTCAAACCCAAAAAGTAAGTCCCAAACTGAATTATCCCTCCCTACAGAATGTATATTTTTTCCTCATCTCGTCAACCAAGATAATCCCAGTTTCTCGTATAGGAAAGGAAAGTTGGAAGGTGCACTCAATTCGGAGTCAATTAGGTAAAATAAGTCGCTAATTCTTCATAAAAGTCCTTTTATTCAACAATTCGGTTCAAAAACTGGCCCACAGCCAACGCGTTTCGTTCCCATTACACTGCCAGTGGGAACTTCGTCAGGGCTGCAATGTTATAAAATAAAATAAAAGACGACATAAATATCACATAACAATTCACAACACAAATATGAATAAATACCACAAAAATATAACATGAAGATCCTACATATAGATGACCCAACAACAAAACAGCACAAAGAACAATTTTGTATCTTATACCTGTAGAGTCGAATAGTATGTATAACTTGTGTAACAGAGCATTTAAGACAAACATATGACAAGTGACAAATAAAGAATAATTCAAACCAATTTACAATCATATTTACATAAAAACAAAAACATAAAGAATTGATTCAAAAAGTTGATAAGTGCTCATATGCAAGCAATGTGACCAATTTAAACAATATTAAGTAATATAACATACTCTAAATACCATGTGGGACAAAACTCAAAACAACATGAAGTTTTCTAAAAGCAAATATTAGATTCCAACAAGCATATCACCAGCAATGGAAAACAGGTAAGAAAGGAAAGGGAATAACTCTTAAATTTGCCAAGGGTTCGCTAGGTTATTTCAAAGGGTTCTCACCTCAATGGAGATTTTAAATCCAAAGTTGGTATCAATTGTGAAGCAATAATAAGCCAGCTGTTTCCAAATGGACAAATCCCAAACACGTTGTATATGTTGACCTAGTAATTCACTATAATATGGGAGGCCAATTGTCTAAAACCAGGAAACAAATATAAACCATAAGACACTAAAGATTGGTGAAGAATGGTCTTTTCTAAAAAGAAGACATAGGGTCACTAATAAAAGGCCCATATTCTCACCTATTACGTCCTAGGTCCGCAATGAATACAATAAATTTTCAGTCTGGAAAGGTGTAGTCGGAATAAATAAGAATAACCCACTTATATTGAGTGAGAAAGAGGATCTAGAAAAAAGAGAAAAGAGAATATACACCAACCACGTTGAGCATATAAAGAAATATATCTGTGCTTATTGGCAAGCCTGATTTACTAACCACAATATCATAAATTCATTAAAGTGGACACTCAAAAGCATGACATGTCGAAATGTGTCTGTAATAAAAAGTAATTCTATAAACTTAACTGTCAAGTTATTTAAAAAAGAGGCGTAATCAGAGAGTAGCGTAAAATAACTGCAAGTATTAAAGGCTATCAAAGGCCCTAAGATGGTCATTAGCAGTAATAATATTTCCTCGACTAACGCGTTTGTTTCTAAAGTTGACGGGCATGCAGGTGATATTTCTAAATTGAATAGAGAATCTAATGGCCTATCTATAATGGTTTTAAGAAAGGAGCATAGTGAGCAGGAGGCATAATAAGACATAGCGTGTGCTTCAAAAAATGCAAGGCTATCGTTAACCTAGCTCTAAACTTAATACCAAGAAATTTAGTCATTGACAATAATATTCAGTTCCTAACTGTCACATAAGTAGCTAGAAATTGATGGGCACAATACGTCGACCATAGTGCTTCGTAACAAGCATAAATAACTGTCACATGAGTAGCTAGAAAATGACGGGCATGATACGTCGACCATAGTGCTTCGTAACAAGCATAAAGAGTGTTGTAAATTAAAGCACAGCGACCATTAGATACTCGTAGAAATATAGAACGATATGTTCATAAAACATTAGATAACAGAAAACAGATAAATATTCTCAAATATAGCAAACTGTTAAAAAATAGTCCATCAAGTAGGAAATCGAAAGTAATATTGAGAAACGAGTAAACGAGCATAATGTTCAAAACTACTTAGAAAAAAAGGAGGAGAAAGTCGAAATGCGCGAACCGACAGGGCGGCCAATAAATGTGTAAGGTTGGCCAAACATATAATAAAATATCATTTACCTGTCGCAACTGGTAGTTCAAAACGGCGTGATAACCGGCAGTAATGAGTGGAAGAGGACGCGCTCTTCTTTTAAACCCAACAACCGTGTTGGACTACAAACGACGAGTCACGTGGGCAGAAAACAGACCAATGGGTGAAATGCTGCCAAAATAGAGGTAGCCTTAACTCGATAACATCGCGGCCACCTTGAGATGGTCGATAAATATATATAATTGGCCAAAAATATAACTGTAACAGAGTACAAGTTACCTGTAGCAACTGCTCATTTAAACAGCATGATAACCGGCACTAATAAAAAGAAAAAGACGCGCTCTTCTGTAAAACCTGGCATTCTTATCGGGCCGAGGTCGATGAGTCACGTGGTCTATGAATAGACCAATGGATACAATGCTGCCAAAATAGAGGTAGCCTTACAATGATACGGTCGCGGCCATCTTAAGATGGCTAAATGTAGTTATAACCATAGTAGATAGAAAATAGAAAATGCCTGAAGATTAAAAGTAGGATCCATATATAAATGATCAAGTATAAAAGGATATTTTGAATAAGAAGAGTTCGATGTCATGAGATACAGAGATGTTTTTCATGACCATGGAGGGGGGGGGGAGCATATTACTTCATGTTGAGAGACTTAAAATGATAGACAGGGAAGAGATGGATGACATCCCTGTATCAAATACATATAAGGTAATCAATCAGAGTAGAAAGAAGAAAAGAATAATGATCATTCTAGAAAATAGTGTAATTCATTATCAGTATTATGGCCCATTGTAGTTGTTCGAAGACGGCAAATCCATTTGGCTTCTCTTTGCCTGACCATAAGTTCATGATTGCCACCCCTGGTTCTTGCAGTTACGTGTTCAATACCATGAAACCAAAAATTGGTATTGCCAGGATGTTTTTCTTTATAATGAGTTGTTAGTGGATAACGACTATCTGATTTCAATATCGCCCTGCGATGTTCTTGGATTCGCACTTTAAGGGGACGGATAGTGCTCCCAACATAGATGGTTCCACAGTCACAGCCCAATACATAAATCACATGTGTGGTATTGCAATTCATGAATTCTGAGATTTTATAGGAACAAGAATTGTTATAGGTGAACTCAGTTATCTTGTTTCGTCCAAATGGGCAAATATTACACGAGGTGCATGTGTAGAAACCTAAGGGTTTGGGTGGCAACCAAGTGTCACACAATTGTTTGTTCGTTACATAGCTGGGGCACAAAGTGTCGCGTAAAGTTTTACCTCTACGGTAGGTTATCAAAGGAACCTCAGAAATACAGCTTTTAAGGCCAGGCACATCTAGCAACAGGCCCCAATTCTTTTTGATAATGTTCCGAACCTTAACACTATTGGTATTAAACTGTGTTACCAGAGAGACCTTTCTGTTCGTGGTAGGAAGTTTCGACTTGCTGGTAGTCTCTCTAAGTGTGTACTTCCTATTAAGGGATTTTGCCTTATCCAGAGCTTTGCTGACAATGTCTCTCCTATAACCCCTCTTGAGGAATCTATTCTCACAAGCCTGCAAGTTCTTATAATAGGTGTCCTCCTCACTGCAGTTTCTACGGATACGTGTTATTTCTCCAAAGGGGATGTTGTTGATCACCGAGCGCGCATGGGCGCTTGTGGCGTGAAGAACACTATTACACGCTGTATCCTTCCTATATAATGTGCTTGCAATTACCTGATCTTTAATATAAAAGTGAATATCCAGAAAATTGATACTGATTTTAGCAGTAGTCATAGTAAACCTCACATTGTATTTGTTGGTATTCAAAAAATCAAAATATTCCAAAAGTGATTCATTGGAGCCAGCCCATAGACAGATGACATCGTCTATGTTCCTCCCCCAGAAAACGATGTGCTCTGTCCAGGGGGAGGCACATCGGCCCCAGGCATGCTCCCTCTCGAACCAACCCATAAAAAGGCAGGCGTAAGAGGGAGCAAACCTGGATCCCATCGCGGTCCCCAATATTTGCTGAAACCAGCAATTGTCATGGAGAAAGAAGTTATTTTCTAGAATGAGATTGATCATATCCATGATCATCTCATTAAATCCATAAAGGTTAGCACTGTCAGTATCTAAGAATGATCTTACTGCGAGGGTTCCAAAGTCCCTTAGGATGCATGTATAAAGACCCACAACGTCGAATGTCACAAAAGTGAGTTCATCCGACCATTGAAAACCCTCCAGTTTGACCAAAATGTCTTTACTGTCTCGGATAAACGACGGCAGGCTAGTTACGTGTCTCTGAAGTCGGATATCCACGAATTCAGAGATCTTATCAGTGGGGGACCCAACCCCTGAGATGATAGGACGTCCAGGGGGGAAGGGCCCGCCTTTGTGAACTTTTGGCAAAATATAAATACAGGGATAGGTAGGACACTGTACTCTGAGATACCCAAACTCCTCGTCTGTGAGTAGGCCTGACTCTTTCCACTCACTCAACTTGATGTTAATGCGTTGGGTGAAATCCTGGGTGGGGTTCATGTTAATTTTTCGATAACAAAGCTGATCATTCAGTTGCCGATCTATTTCTGACATGTAATCAGATAAATTCATAACCACAACATTACCGCCTTTATCGGCTTCCCTAATCACGATGTTCTTATCTGATCTTAATCTATTAAGGGCCGATCTTTCCTTTGCGGTAATGTTGTGGTTGATGGAGTTTGAATACCTGTTGGTAATCTCCATTTTGTAGAGATCATTGGTAACTCCGCACCTGAGTAGATCTGCCTTCAATACATCACTTATTTAAAGAGAAAACAATGCTCGTCCGGGGAGGTGGGTGGGTCGCTTATGACTTTTATGAGTATACCCCTGGATGAGAACTAGGATTACAGGTAAGTAACTAATCCTTCTCATCCAGGGATACTCATCAATAGTCATAATCTATGAATAGAGTAGCAAGCCCATACCCAAAGTCTCGCGGACGAGCAACAAGCAGTTAAAACATACATTAAAAGACACATCTTGCATTACAGTTATGCAAATAGGTTCCTCAAAGAGGCCTGCCCCACCTGGGCGTCGGCCTGCGCGTCTGAATCTAGGCAATAATGGCGCGTGAAAGTATGGACTGAGCGCCACGTAGCCGCTTTACAGATCTCAGACATGGGAACATTGCGAAGGAGTGCTACAGTAGAAGCTTTCCCTCGAGTAGAGTGTGCTCTAGGTTTACCCTGCAGAACTTTGTGGGACAGTTGGTAAGCCAAAGCTATACAAGAGACAATCCATCTAGAGATAGACCTCTTGGCCGCAGCCAGCCCGGTATTAGTGGGCCCATAGTTAACAAAGAGCCTGTCTGACTTTCTAAGAGTAAGGGTCTTAGCTAGATAGAATTTCAAAACCCTCCGGAGGTCAAGAGAGTGTAGAGCTCTCTCCGGGGGTGTGGTCGGCTGAGGAAAGAAGGTGGGCAACGTGATCACCTGATTAATATGGAAGTCCGAAACCACCTTGGGCAGGAAGCTCGGATGAGTACGGAGCACCACCCTATTAGCATGAAACACAGTGTAAGGTTCCTTGCAGCAGAGGGCCTGAATTTCACTAACCCTACGGACCGAAGTGATGGCTACTAAGAAGGCAGCCTTCCAGGTCAGATGTTGCAAGGAGGCCTTATGAATCGGCTCAAAAGGAGCTCCCATCAGCTTAGAGAGAACGATGTTCAGTTCCCAGGAAGGGGAAGGAGACCTCACAGGTGGGTAAACTTTCTTAAGCCCTTCTAAGAAATCCTTTACCACTGGCATCTGAAAGAATGAGGTCTGGGTAGGAGACTTCCTATAGGCTGTAATAGCAGCTAAGTGTACTCTGATGGAAGAGTACTTTAACCCAGACTTCGCCAAGTACAGTAAGTAGGGGAGAATAACTTGTTCTTGACCCCGGATCGGATCAAGGGTGTTATCTCTACACCAGAAGCAGAATCTTTTCCATTTAAAGCCATACGACTTCCTCGTGGAAGGCCTCTTTGCCTCCCGAAGAATGCCCATGCAGTCCGGTGGAAGATCTAGATGTCCGTACTGGATGAATTCAGGAGCCATGCCGTCAAGCGGAGGGAGGGGAGATTGGGGTGGAACAAACTCCCCTTGTCCTTGGTCAGCAAGTTCGGCAGGCATGGCAACCTCCTCTGTGGTACCTCCGACAGCTGGAGTAGATCTGGGTACCACCACTGCCGGGGCCACTCCGGTGCTATTAGGATCATCCGAGTTCTGGCCCTGTAGAACTTCTGAATCACAGCCGGGATGAGAGGAAGAGGAGGAAAAGCGTAAAGCAATGTCCTCGACCAGCTGATCAAAAGCGCGTTCCCCTGCGACCCCCGTTGAGGGAACCTGGAGGCGAAGACGGGGCATTTTTTGTTGTCCGCGTCTGCGAACAGATCGATGTCTGGTATGCCCCACAAGCGGAAGATGTCTTGAGCGACGTCTTCGTTGAGCACCCAGTCGTGCGCTTCGACGAAGTCTCTGCTGAGGCCGTCCGCCTGCACGTTCAGGGTCCCTGGCAGGTGAACAGCGACGATCGTTAGGTTTCTCGCCAGAAGCCATTTCCAGATTGACTGGGCCTCCAGAGACAGGACCCGTGATCTGGTCCCTCCTTGCTTGTTCAGATAGAACATAGTTGTGGTGTTGTCCGTCTGAACCTGAACATAGTCGGTCTGCAGGGATGGGTACAGGGACTTGAGAGCGAGATGGACTGCTCGTAGCTCCAAGAAGTTGATGTGATAGCTCTGTTCTGTAGCGGACCAGAGACCTTGTACTTGAAGCCGGCCCATATGAGCCCCCCAGCCCTGCATGGAGGCGTCTGTGACCACCGTCTGTGTCGGAGGCGCCTGATGGAAAGGGACGCCGTGAAGCAGATGGGAGTGCTTCATCCACCACCGGATGGAATCTTTGGCGGCTTGATGAAGGGTAATGTGATCTTCCCAGCGGCCGGACCTCTGTGACCACTGATCCTCTAGGTCTTGTGGCAGAGGACGCATGTGCAGACGTGCGTTGGGCACGATGTAGATGCACGAGGCCATGGATCCCAGGAGAGATGACACTTGTCTGGCTGTGGGATATTCCGTGCTGAGAAGCGTGCGGCTTTTTTGCAGCATGGAGGATAACCTCTCCTCCGAAGGACACATGCTTGCGCTTGAGGAGTCTAGAGAGGCGCCCAGGTAGTGGATCCGCTGAGTTGGATTGAGGATCGACTTCCTGTAGTTGACCTGAAGGCCCAACGAGTGCAGAAGGTTTAGGCAGAACGAGAGATGACTCTGGAGTCGAGCCGGAGTGGAACTTTTTAAGAGCCAGTCGTCTAGATAGGGGTAGACGAATATCTTCCGTTTGCGGAGAAATGCAGCCACCACCGCCATGCACTTTGAGAACGTTCGTGGCGCGGACTTGAGGCCGAATGGCAGGACCTTGTATTGATAATGTTGGCGAAAGATGTGAAATCTGAGAAACTTCCGATGTTTCGCTGAGACAGGAATGTGGAAGTATGCATCCTGTAAGTCGATGGCACACATCCAGTCCCCTTGGTGTAGATGTGGGAAGATCTGGTGCAGTGCTAGCATCCTGAATTTTTCTCTTCTGAGAAATCTGTTGAGTAGGCGGAGATCGAGGATGGGTCTGTAGTCTCCAATCGCTCCTCTTTTCTGAACAAGAAAATACCGGGAATACACTCCCTGATTTCTCTGCCTGTTTGGAACTTCCTCTATGGCGTTTTTGGAGAGGAGAGTGGCAACTTCGTCCTTCAAAAGCTTGTTTTGGCCGGGAGGGAGTGGCTGTTTCCGTGGGGGTACCTGCGGAGGGGGAGATTTGAACCTCAGCAAGTAGCCACGCTCTACAATACTCAGCACCCATCTGTCGTTTGTAATTGCATTCCACTCTGCCAGGTGAACGGTGATACTTCCTCCTACCGGAGTGGCGAACGAGCGCGGAGGAAGTAAGTTTTCACTGTTTGGGAGGTTGCATGTTAAAGGACTGCTGCTGTTTAGCATTTCCTCTTCCTCTGCCCCGGCCCCTTTGTTGAAACTGGGACCTCTGTTGGTTTTGAGAGGACCATTGGGGCGTTTGAACGCGCTGGTGAAAGGCGCGTTTGTCGCCCTGGCGAAAGCGCTTGCGGAACTCTTTGCGCTTTTCCAGTCCCACAGCCTTTACGGTGTCCAATTCCGTTTTCATCTTGCTCATTTGGTTGTCCGCATGAGCTCCAAATAGCGATGATCCATTAAACGGCAGATTAAGAATTCTTTTCTGCGCATCTGGTTTGAGGCCCGTTAATCTGAGCCAGGCCGAACGGCGGGAGCAGATGCCATGGGAGTAGCCATGCGCGGCTAGGTCTGATGCATCCGCCGCTGCGCTTATTACTTGGTTGGCCACCAGTCCGCCTTCTTGGAGGATCTCCGTGAAGTCCTGCCTGTCCTCCCTAGGCAATTTCTCCACGAATCTGGCCAGGGAATCCCATAGGGAGCGATCATACCTCCCCAGCAGGGCTGAAGCGCTAGCGACCTTCATGTGCGAGGCAGAGGTGTTGCACATTCTCCTGCCGTAGGAGTCCATCAGCTTGCTGTCCTTCTCAGGGGGGACAGAAGCAGATACTGAGGCTGAGTGAGACTTCATGGCCGCCGCCACGATCACCGAATCCGCTGGCGGGTCCGCCCTCAAGAATAAAGGGTCCTCGGTCGGAGCCTTGTACTTCTTTGCTATTCTCGAGGGAACCGAGCCCACTGTAGCCGGTGTAAGGAACGTGGGCATCGCTGGTTCTAACAATCCTGGCACCAACGGGAGCAGAGGTCTGGGAGCTGACCGATGGTGTAAAGTGTCAAAGATCACAGAAGTGGGTGCCTGAGGGACGTGCAGTGCGATGTTCAACTTCTGCGCCCCTCTACCCAGGACGTCCGAGAAAGTTACAATGTCATCTACCGGGGACACTCGCGATGGAGGCGTGGATGAAAAAGTAGGAGAGTAGTCCCGGACTGAGGATCTTGTGGATGAGGTCCCAGTGGACGACCTGGTGCGTCGCCTCTTGTGGGAGTTTTCGCTATGGTGAGCCCTTGATCCTGATCTGCGCTTGGACGGAGATCTTGGACGTTTTGGCGCGGTGCGACGGTCCCTGGAACAAGAACGGCGTGGTGAAATTGGCCTTGGATCCCTCGGAGGCGATTTACTCCTGCGCGGTGGGGAATACGTGCGGGAGTAGTCCGATCCCGGACTCCGACATGCGCCAGCGCCCACATCTCGTAACCAGCGCGGTGACAGTCCGAACCGCTCTGGAGCCTCGGGTGATCCTTCCGGAGATATTTGCACGATGTGCAGTCCCGGAGATGATGACTGTTCTCCTGGGGACCTCTCCGCGGGCGCTCCAGTTTTCGCCCTCGACATCGAATCCCTTGACATTGACGACGTCTGTGTCACCATCGGCAAGTGTGAGGTATGCCGTTCTGGTCTCGACGGCGGTCTCGACGCCGATCGCGGAGACCTCGACGTCGATCTCCTCTTCTCTGGCACCTGACGTCGGCTAGATGACCTCGACGTCGGCCGTGTCTTCGACGTCGACCTCTCTCGACGTCGACTGGGCGACTTTGACGTCGACCTCTCCTGCCGTCGACCGAGCGACTTCTACGTCGACCTCTCTCGACGTCGACTGGGCGACTTCGACCTCTCTCGACGTCGACTGGGCGACTTCGCCGTCGACCTCTCTCGACGTCGACGTGGTGATCTTGACGTCGATCTTCCTCTCGACGTCGACCTTCTATGTCGCCGAGTGGGGGTAACCATCGACGCCGACCGGCCCACTCGCGGCGGAATGTACGTCACCGCATCTCTCGACGTCGACCCCCTCGAGGGTGGCGGAGAGTGTCTCGACGTCGACGGAAGCCTCGACGTCGACGGAGACAGTCCATATGTCACCGGACTAGCAGCCTTCGAGCCTGAAGGGCCGCCTCTCGACGCCGACTTACTTTTGCGCGGCGGAGACTCTTGATGGTGGGATGAATCCCTCGACGCCGAAGTTCTCTGCCTTTTCGCCGGCATCCTCGACGTCGACGGCGAACCTCTTGGACTCCTGGTCTTTTTGGAGCCTGGGGAGCTGGTATGTCGCCGTTTCTGTACTTGCGTAGCTGAAGAAGGTGGTCTTGATGAGGAATGCTCGCCTTCACGACGGCTTCGTTCCTTCTCCAGTCTTGCATGCAGTTTAATGCGCTCTCTGTCCCTCAGAGTGCGCTTTGAGAACTTCTGGCAGTGGGGACACTGGTCAGGATCGTGTTTTGATGGTAAACACACAATACACACCGAGTGTGGATCCGCCAGTGCCATTTTATTACCACAAGAAGGGCATTTCCTAAATAAAGGAGACATTCTGACTGGAAAAAATTGGAAAATTCACTGGAAACCAGCAGAATTAGCCCTTAAAAGCCAGAAAACGTCGAAAAAGGCTTGAAAAAGCTGTAATTCAAAATTTCAGTCAAAAAACTGAAGAGCTCAAGCTCCAGGATCCTCACAGAAGGAGCCGGAAAAAAGAACTGGCCCAACTGCCACCTGTAATGCATCATGGGAGCAGGGGGTCACAGGCAGGCCTTAAAGGCGCGGTCCCCCTACTCTAATGCCTTAAAGGCAGGGTGTCAGTTTTCTTGGTTTCTTGATACTCTGCTGCAGCCTATTCGCGAATGCCTACAATTACATGTTGCTTTATGGCAATAAAGCAGTGCTGTGCTATGATTTGTCTATGCTTCCTTTTTTCCTTATGGGATAGGGGTGCACTACTATGCAAATATATGTAATTTACAGCATTGCCAGGTTTTGAACATTGTTAGGCTGCAGTTATATGTTTTCACATATGTATATATATGTATATATATATATTTTCTATATGCTCCGGGATCCCGCACATGGGCGGGGATTATTCATAGATTATGACTATTGATGAGTATCCCCTGGATGAGAAACAGGATTTCTCATTAAAGCTATTTAGACATAGGGAAAAGCTATACAGTAGTAGTCACTAAATAATAAGCCATCATTCTATTAAATAAATGTTAACATTTGTGAATACATCAAATGAATATTTTTTTAAACAAAGTAAGTAAGTGAGTAATTCAAATAATACGAGAAATCATCAAAAAAGGAATCCGGGGTCATACTCTTTGATAAATATTACGTTAGAAATATGCCAATTGATTATTGTCACATATGAGTGCGCATTATGTACATTGTGTAAGAGAACTCCATTTCTCATTGTTTTATGGGACAAAGATTGGAATATGTAAGTAAGAGCATCTAAGAACAGAATAAGAAAGATATGATTGACAGCTATGAGTATGTGTGTGAAAACATAGGCCTAGGAGGCCCAAGTGTGGACCCCACCCCCCATCAAATCAAACGAAACAATGACTTGCCAAAACATTTCGATTTGTGTACAGACATGTTTTTTATTTATCCAAAACATAACATCAGAGAAAAGTATAGCCTTAACATTAAGCATTCTACATGAACCAGAGAAAGATTAACAGCTGTCTTCACATTATCATATTTAGAAATTATAGCACATCTCAAAGACAGTACGAGCTAACAGTTGCACCCTGCTAAAATTACCAGAGAATATATATCTAATTACAATTTCTCCCGGCAGGATAATTTACATAGCACTCAGGCCCACAATTTACAATTCTACTCGGACCACCATCATCCCTAAGCGATGGTCCTCGACCTCCATATTCCGAACAGCTGTCGAGAAACCAGATCCTGCCCAGCACCAGATATAAACGAGCATTTGCAATGCAATAGGTCTCGCGTTTTAGAAACTTTGACCTATTGGTATTGTAAATGACAATGCCCTCTATTATTGCAGGCTTTTTAAACACGTAAATAAAAGGCATTGTCATTTACAATGCCAATAGCTCAAAATCCCGCAATTGCGAGACCTATTGCATTGCAAATGCTTGTTTTTATTATTGTGATCCTACCGGCCATGGACAGGGGCAGTTTTATCCATGTGTCAATGAAAGTGGTCAACTTGTCCGCAGGGCCACTTTTCAGTCTACTTACCTGGGAGCTAGAACGGTGTAAATATATCCCCAAATGCTTAGAGGGGACCGTGCACCACTTGAAGGGGAAGTCAAGAGCGATAGGGGTGGTAGCGTCAGTTAAAGGGAAAACTTTGGACTTGGACCAGTTGATTGATAGCCCAGACAGCGCCCATAGCGGATCATTTCTCTCAATACTTGGGCCAGATTGGATTCCGGATGTCTGAGGAATAGCATAACATCATCTGCATATAATGATGCAAACAGCGGTCTGCGCTGGAATTGGAGCCCTTTCCCCAAATGGCGCTCTTGTAGCTGGCGAACAAGTAGGCTAATGGCAATAATAAATAATAGTGGGCAACCCTGCAGCATGCCTCGGGTCATCAAGAACTGGTTCGTTATACTACCATTTACCTTTAAACATGCTATGGGCTTTGTTTCCAAGAGGCGAACTAGGTCAAAGAATTCTTTAGGGCAGTCAAGCTTGCACAGAGTGGCAAGTAAAAAAGGCCACTCTAGCGAGTCAAACGGTTTTTCAGTGTCTTTAAGGACTGCCAACGCAGGTAGGTCGGGATTGATTTAGTTAATTACTGCAAATATAGTGCGCAGATTTACAGACGTGGAACGATTGGGCATGAAGCATGATTGTAGTGGGGATGTGATCACATTCATTAGCAGGGACATTCACATAGCTAGGACTTTGGCCAAGGATTTTGTAATCATGGTTTAATAAAGACAACAGGCAATAAGACATACAGGATTACGGACATTTACCAGGTTTTAACAAGAGGGTTATGACCACTTCCCGCATTGTTTGAGGGAGAATAGACCTCGCTCAGGTGTGGGGTCAATTCAGCTTTATGTGCTTTATATAAGGCTCCAGTGAAACCGTCTAGTACGGACGCCCAGGTTCCATTTAGGTCATCTATTGCTTCCCCAATCTCATCACATGTGATAGGTGCAGATAGAAACTGCTGCTGCCCTGTTCCCGCCAGACCATGGCAATTTCTGCTAGGTAGCTCGCAATAGTTTCCGCAGAGGCGGAACATTTAGTCATGTATAACTGGGTGTAATAATTTGTGAATGTGTTGACTATATCTCCTGGATCTGTGACAATGGTTCCTTCTTCCAATTGCAAAGACGGGATCTTTGCTGCCTGGCAAGATAGGCGAAGGGTGTTGGCTAGGGTACGGCCAGGTTTCTCTCCCTCCCTGTAGGCCGGTGCTCTAGCGTATTTTTCCAGGTATGTCACTTCACGCTGAGCAAGGTCTTGAAACTCCGGCATTAGTGCAGCCCCGCTACACAAAAGTGTCAGGTGGTTCTCTGTGATTATCTCAATATCAAGCGATGATTTCAGCACTTTCTTGACTCATGCCAGGTCTAGCCATATTGATCTAAGCACCCCAGAATGTTTCGAATGGACACCCCCCTTATGTACGTTTTGAATGCGTCCCAGAATGTTGAGTACTTCTGTCCGTGCCCTTATTGTGTTAGACAATCTCGCACTTCACTTTTAAAGACCTCGTCTAGTAATGCGTTGGTGGGAAAGCGCCAGGGTGCTTGTGGCATCGTGCCCTCAGGCATCTGTAAAGAGAGCGTGGTCTGACAGAGTTCTGGGGAGGTGCACAATATCAATTAGTGCTAGCGATAAATTAGACGTGATATGCCAACGGTCAGTACGAGACCAGGTTCCATGCGGTGCAGATTAGAAAGAATATTCCTTGCCATTTGGATAGTTGTGTTGCCATGCATCAGTTAAATAGTGAGAGCTTGTCAACGAGGTCAAGGCATGCAAGGAGTGTGGCTTCGCTGCAGGGCCCAGGCTTGTAGTGCCAAGTAGTGGGTCCCGGGAGAGGTAAAAATCTCCCCCGAGGAGTACAGTGGGAGCATGTAGTCGAGTGAGGTGCACCGATATGCCGGAGTATATTTCGGTGGAGATGGTGTTTGGCACGTAAATGGTTACTAACAACAGGTGGGTGACAGCAAGCGTGCCTGCCACTATTAGATAGCAACCCCCAGGGTCAGCGATCACCTCCTGCGCTTTAAATGGTTTAGACCTGTTCACAAAGATGCACCCCCCTGCAATATGTACTATAGTTTGCAAAATATCTGTTTGTGCCCCAGGCAGAAGCAAAATGGGGTGTGGTGCCTGGGGCACAGTGGGTCTCTTGGAGAAAAATTACCTGCACCCATGCCTTGCTAAGTAGGACAGTACCTGCCGGTCCTTCCTTGGATTAGAGAGTCCTCAAATATTCCAGGTAATGCATGCCAGTGAGCGTTGCTCTACTGCCCTAGTACCTGCGCGCATGGACGACTGGGACTAGTGTGTGTGATGGCCACTCACTCTCTGATCGGCCCCTTAAAGCGAGGCACACCGCTAGTACAAGACACCACCTACAATTTGTGCAGTTATAGAGACTGAATGAATGAGAGATAAAAATAAATGAATAACAACAACACAGTGCGATAATCCCTATACCCCCTCCCACTTCAGGCAGTGGAAATCCCACTAAACATATCCCAATCAAAGAAAAACAACTTGTAGAAGTCATCCTTGGGAGGAGGCAACACTCAAAAGGAAAGCACATATTGACATGGTTATGCATCAAGTAGTAATAGCCTAAGAAGTAGTCAGAGACGATGAGCGAAGTAAAACTTACAGTTGCTAATGCCACTCACATTACAAAATCCCAGACATACCCATCTGGTGAAGCACAGCATCCGCCACCGCTGGTCCAGCGAGAGAACAAACAGGCAGGAAATCAATCCCGAAACATCACCAGTGCAACTCGGATAAATCCAGACTCGGCATCCGCCGGTCGTGGCACAGCGTCATGCGTGTGATGAGT
The DNA here is from genome assembly GCF_964204655.1 of Triturus cristatus. Classification (NCBI taxonomy): domain Eukaryota; kingdom Metazoa; phylum Chordata; class Amphibia; order Caudata; family Salamandridae; genus Triturus; species Triturus cristatus. Next base: position 1,719,706,626 of record NC_140590.1, read on the forward strand.
GGGCAGGAGAAGAGGCGCCAGCCGTCTTGTTCATGGCAGAGAGATCGGCTCGATGTCGCTTGCAAAATTGGACAGCTTGTTCTGCTGTTTTGAATACGGTCACCTTGCCGTAGTATTGTATGCATAATTTCGCTGGGTACAACATCGAATATTTCACATTTGCTTTTCTTAAGGTTTTCTTGACTTCTGTGAACTTGCGTTGAGCTTTCTGCACAAGGGCCATACTGGCTACAGGGCTTTCCTTAATAAACAATGAAAAACAATTGTTTTAACAAGTATGTTTTAAAGCTATTTGTTTTGCATTGTTCATTTAGAAGCACTGGCAGCTCCCCAGCACCAAAATCAGTCCCTCAGCAGTGAATCTGGACCCCACCCTACCACCCCAGCAAAAAACACCCCGTAGCCAGTCCGGCCCTGTCCTGCACAATTGGGGTGTAGTCTGGATAGATTGTCAGCGTCATGCCCTGGTACTGCAATAAGCCTTTTTTCTAGAGCGAGCCGCAGCGCAGAGTCACAATCTTGATAGTTGATTAACTTAGTGATTATCATCCGTGAGTGGGCACCACGGACCGGCCTCGGCCAGAGGGTTCTGTGCACCCTTTCTATGGCAAATGTGGCTGTGAAGGCCTCCCTGTCAAATAAGTCAGTGAGTAGTCGCTCTACATAATCACACATGTGCCCCGTAATAGTAGTCTCCAGAACTCCTGATATACGTAGATTGTTCCTATGCGATCTCTCCTCTAAGTCTTCAGCTTTTGCCACTGTTTGTCTAAGGTGCTTCTCTAGCTTGTCCATGCGTTTGGAGCCAGAGGTGCCGGCATCCTTCATATCAGATATTCGTTGCTCAGCTGTGTTCAGCCGCTCCTTGGGCTGGTCTAGGTGCTGGTGCATGGGTTCCAGCCTGGCAGCTATGTAATCTAGGCACGTGTCCACTGCTCCGAATTCCGCCCGGAGCTCAGCAAGTATCGCGCAGTTCCCACAGCAGTGGCAGAGTCTGTGCACCTTGTGCGTGCATCCGTGCCTCTGCTTGCCTCATCCTCTTCCATTCTGGGGGTCTTGGAGGAATCAAATGATAAAGGGCGCTGGTGTGGATCCGTGCCCCCCATCGCAGCAGCCATTTGCTCTGGAGACCTCGGTTAGGGTTTCAGTTACCAGGGAGTCGTATGACAGCTTGCCAATACCAAGTGTGGGTTCCTTTGGGCTGGGGCTACACCCTGTATAGCAGGGACCTTCACCCCCACTGCGTTGTCTTAGGTCGTTTTAGGCCCAACTAAGCAAATCTTCTTCTTGTTGTACTTCGCTTTCCAGAGGGATTAGCGCCACGCCGGAGAATGTGAAAATGTCGGTGGAGTCAGGGCCTTGAATCTTTCTCACAGGGCTCAGCAGGGCTGCCCTCGCCGGGGGTACATTTGGAACCCTGGGGGTTGGTGGCATTGTTGTGGTGATGCTTGCCTCATCCTCCCCCCGTCTGGGGGATTTGGAGGAATTAAATGATGAAGGGCGCTGGTGTGGATCTGTGTGCCCCATCGCAGCAGCCACTCGTTCCAGAGGCCTCGGTTAGGGTGTCAGTTTCCAGGGAGTCATTTGGCAGCTTGCCAATGCGCAGTGTGGGTTCCTTTAGGCTGGGGCTACACCCTGTATAGCAGAGACCTTCGCCCCAATGTGCTCTCTTAGGTCGTTTTAGGCCCAATTAATCAAATCTCATTGCTGTACTTCGCTTTCCAGAGTGATTAGCGCTGCGCCGTAGCGTGCAAAAATGTCGGTGGAGTCAGGGCCTTGAATGTTTCTCACGGGGCTCAACAGGGCTGCCCACACCCGAGGTACATTCGGAACCCCACAGAATTAATGGTGTTGTTGCGGTGACCCGCCAGTGCCTTGAAATTAGAGGCGCTCACTGTATTTTCCTTGCGTGTTCACCAGTTTGGGTCCCGCTGCCACGGCAAAAGTCAGATGTGGTCCAACTCACCAGAGCTCCCGGACCTCCGCACTAGCGCAGTCTCAGCCGGAAGCCACACGATGCGGCTTCCCCGACGGAGGCCATCACATACTTTACCGCAGGCCCCTGCACCAGCAGTCCTCGATTTCTGCCCTGCCAGCGGCCCGCCCTCAGGCTCACCCACGTTCCCTGTCACTGCGGGGCCTCCGAGGGCTGCGCCAGGCCGTGACCGCCGCTGGCCATGTCTCCGCTGCTTCTTACTTCACGCGGTCTCCACCGGCTCCAGCTACTTGCCGGGGGGTACCACCTACCGCGCCATAACGCTGAAGGGCATATGAAAACATTACACCTGTAGGCTTGCAGATGTCAGTGTGACCTACTGAGCTTCAGGCTCGAGTGGCCATCTTGTTCCTCGGCCAGGCCATGCCCCCCGAGGAATACTGATTTCCTAATTGTGATTTGGAGAGAATCTTAATTAGAAAACCGGTATTTCTAATGTTTGTACATCTGATCCATTGAGTCATCAAACGAGAATGAGAAATGGAGGAACTCTCCAACTTCTTTATTGAGAAAATAAGAAACATCAAACTATCTATCACAGATAAAGCCAGCAAACATGGACACAAGGCACTATCCTACAAATCTAAAATGAGCAGGTCTATCTTCAAAAAATCATACTGAAACTAACTTTAAAACTGAAAATTAAGTCTTCCTCTCACACCACAGATTCTATCCCACCACTCTCCTAAAAGACATTAGCCAGATGATGATCATAACAAGGCTTCTTCCACTCCGGAAAGGGTCCCACGCTGTTGGAAAACAGGTCAAGTTAGATAGCTTTGGGAAAAGCAAGAAAGAGACTCAGACGATACAATAACTACAGAAATCAGTTCTTCATCATTCTTCTAGATCTCTCTGGGACCCACGATATTCTGAAACAAGACACTCTTCTAAGAATTCTCAGTGACAGGTTAGGCATCAATAGCACAGCCCTGAAATGGTTCTTATCCTTCCTAGAAAACTGAAGTAAAAACATTAATATCAACAACTCCAGCTCCAAGTACGTACTCACTCAAACTTCCTGAAACACTGCTACCACTTTTATGACGATGACAAACATCTCTATATGAAAATCTTGTCTCCAGAAGACAGGGGTGGTGGCCAAAATCTTCAAAAACATACAAACCTGAATGTCAAGGTATCATCTGAAACTGATCCCATAAAAAACAGACTTTTTCCTCATTGTACCCCTGAACTCAAACTTCCCTGTCCCAAAACAGCTGAAGCATAGCTCACCTCTAAACAATAACCTGATCATCGATGACTTTGAGAAATCACTGGATTTCATTCTCAACAAACACCTGAACCTCAAGTGTAAATCAACAATACAGCTAAAGGCAGCTTAGACTGCTAAAAGCTAGCAACAGCTTAGACTGCCCAAGCATACTACCGATTCATCTTAAAGCATGACTTAGATACAGTGCAGGCGGTAGGCCCTGGACTACGGGAACTCCCCACTAATAGGGATACCCAAAATATACCTACTCCCATTAAAGCAATCTTCCATGTGGCTGCAAGACTAGTTAGGGGAACAGAAGAATTCAACCACTTATCACCTGTCCTTATCTAACTAAAATGACTCCCTTTCAAAGCAAGAAATACTTTCAAACTACCATACATCGCCACCCATTTGACTGTCCATAACTGATATAACTCCTGAAAAGTTTTGAATCTCAGGTGGAAAACATCAACTGAGAAGTGCAGAGATCCTCTTACTCAAGATCCCAGCTATGAAAAAATCTAAATCACTCTAGCAATGTTCTCCAGAAGAGCACCCAGACTATGGAATTCCTAGGACAGATGGATAATTCAATCCTACGAGCTATTTTAAAATGAACTGAGAATGCTACTATTCAGACAACACTACTAACTAGGGTGATATGAGACACTTCTAATCCTCTTACTAGTCATCTGAATTGACATTAGTAACATAAATGGGATTCTCTAGTGACACAATACTTAAATTGTACATTGAATATCTGGATTACACTTACACCATCCTTTCTACACTAGATTCATAGATCCTTAGATCCCACCATCACCCTATAGGAAAGTTATCTACTTAACCTACTGTTTGTTCTTCTCTAATGTATGCTCATATATTTATTGCTTTTTTGACATAAATAATAATTTATATTCCTAACCATTATATTCCTTATAACCTTATAGCCATTATATTCCTAACTATATTATATATATGCCAATATTTCATAGTATTTTCCATTTGAAATACATCATACAAAATAACATTTCCGTCACATAGAGAAATATACTCCTTACTTGTTTGAACACAGCCTTTATTTTCAAAGAAAAAGGCAAGGTGATAGTTAGGTCAGGTCTTTTTGACGGCGTATTACATTGTTTAAATAACGTGAGGAAAAGACATTCTTTAATAGACATGGTATTCGTCCGGGGAAGAGGGAGGGTTGCTTATGACTTTGATGAGTATACCCCTGGAAGAGAACTAAGATTACAGGTAAGTAACTTATCCTTCTCTTCCAGGGGATACTCATCAATAGTCATGAGTACTGAATAAAGTAGCAAGCCCATCCGTGAACCCTGCGGACAAATACCTACATATCAAACCTATTCTGAATCATTTGTTATCCAAATAAATTCCTCAAGGATGCTTTCCCAAACTGATCATCCGCCTGAGTATCAGAATCTAAGCAGTAATGGCGGGCAAAGCTGTGGACTGAGCGCCATGTAGCTGCTTTGCATATCACTTGAGTAGGCACATTTTAAAGCAGAACCGTAGTAGCGGCTTTACCCCAGGGAGCTGCTTGTGAGCTAGCTGATAGATGGACCTATTAGAAGAGGGAAAACCAATGTGCATTGTACTATAATTAACAAAGAGACGGTCTGACTTTCTTATATCCTTCATTCTATCCAGATAGAATTTTCAACACCCTTTTAAGATCAAGTGAATGCAACGCCCTCCCAGGAGGCATGGTAGGATTTGGAAAACATTTGGGTAGGGTGATCGACTGATTTATATGAAAATCCGAGATCAACTTGGGTAGGAAACTCGGGTGAGTTCTCAGAACCACTCGGTTAGCATGGACAATGAAATAATGCTCTGTAGAACATAAGGCCTGAATCTCGATTACCCTGTGGGTTGAGGTAATTGCCACTAGAAAAACGGCCTTCTACGAGAGGTGCTGTAGAGAAGCTTTGTGAATGGGTTCAAGGAGGGGGCCCATTAATTTAGAGAGGACCACATTAAGTTCCCAGACAGGGGAAGGTAACCAAATTGGTGGGTAGACCTTTCTTAGCCCTTCCAGGAAGTCTTTAACAACAGGCATTTGAAAGAAAGAAGCCTGAGTGGGAGACTTTCTATAAGCTGTAATGGCTGCCAAATGTACTCTAATAGAAGATAACTGTAAACCTGCTTTAGCTAAGTACAACAGATATGGTAAAATAACCTGTTCTTGTCCCAGGATAAGATTATGACCATTAGCTGTACACCACAGATAAAAACGCTTCCATTTGAAAGCGTATGACTTTCTCGTGAAAGGCCTTCTTGCTTCCTTTAAGATCTGCATATAGTCCTGTGAGAGGCCGAGGTGGCCATATTAGAGGAACTCAGGAGCCATGCTGTCAATCTCAGTGACGGGAGGTTGGGATGAAAAACCTTCCCTCCTCACTTGGTTAACAGATCCGATGGCATGGGAACCTCCTCTGCGGTGTCTTGGAAAGGTGTAGCAGGTCGTGTACCACCACTGGCGAGGCCACTCTGGTGCAATCAGGATCATCTCTGTCCTGGATCTGTAGAGCTTGCTTATTACCAGTGGTATGAGAAGGACTGGTGAAAAAGCGTAGAGTAATTTCTCTGACCAGTCGATCAATAGTGCATTCCCTCTGGAGCCTGGTTGAGGGTACGTGGATTCGAAGGGGCGGAATTATGCGTTTGCCGCGTCCGCAAATAAGTTGATGTCTGGAGAACCCCATCCCCGAAAAAAGTGTTATCTCGTCTTTTAGCACCCAGTCGTGTGCTTTGATAAACTTTCGGCTCAGGTCGTCCGCTTGTGCATTGAGGGCGCCTGGAAGGTAAACTGCAGATATGGACATATTCCTCGCCAGTAGCCATTTCTAAATTGCTTGAGCCTCCAGAGATAGTGGTCTGGATCTGGTCCCTCCCTGACTGTTCAGGTAGTACATCGTTGTGGTATTGTACCTCCGAACCAACAGGGAACGTGACTCTATGGAGGGAAAAAACGCTTTCAGAGCCAGATGTACTGCTCTGAGTTCTAACATGTTGATGTGGTAAGTTTTCTCCTTTTCTGACCACATCCCCTGGACCTGAAGAGATCCCATGTGAGCACACCAGCCCTGAAGGGACGCATCTGTGATGAGAGTCTGTTTGGAAAGTTTCTGGTGGAAGGGGATGCCTTTTAGAAGATGAGACCATTGCATCCACCATCTTATTGAGATTTGGACTGCATGAGAAAGAGTTATGGTGTCCTCCCAGCAGTTGGAAACTTGAGACCATTGGTCCTCTGGAGCTTGCTGTAAAGGTCTCATCTGTAACCTGGCATTTGGAACAATGAATATGCATAACGCCATCAAGTCCAGCAGAGAGGACACCTGCCTGTCCATGGGGTGAGGTGTTCGCAGGAGAGTACGACCTTTGTCGAGTATTGATAATAGTATCTCCTCTGAAGGTAAAGCTTTTGCATTTGCAGCGCCCAAGTAGTGTATTCTCTGAGTTGGATTGAGGACAGATTTCTTGAAGTGGACGCACAGACCCAACTGGTTTAAGAGTTGAATGCAGTATCTCAGATGTTCCTGCAGGAGACTGGGAGAGGCACTCTTAAGTAGCTAATCGTCTAGGTAAGGATAGACGAAGATCTTTTGCTTTCGTAGGAAGGCCGCTACCACCGCCATGTATTTTGAAAAGGTACAAGGAGCCGACTTGAGTCCAAAAAGTAGGACTTTGAACTGGGAGTGGTCTGACTGTATTCTGAATCTTAGAAAATTCCGGTGCTTTTGAAAAATTGGGATGTGAAACTAAGCATCTTGAAGGTCTATGGAACACACCCAGTCCCCTTGAGGAATGTGTGGAATGATTTGGTGTAATGCCAACATACTGAATCTCTCTTTGAGGACACATTTGTTTAAGAGTCTGAGATCGAGTATAGGACTGAACTCCTTTTTTGGGCCTTTCTTTGGAACCAAGAAGTAATGGGAGTAGATTTCCTGCCGATGTTGTTGCCAGGGAACCTTTTCGATGGCATGTTTTTGTAACAGAATGGAGACCTCCTCTCGCAGCAGATTTAGGCGATGCACTGGGGTTTTCCGAAGAGGCACAGATGGTGGCGGAGATTTGAATCTGATTGTGTTGCAGGGATTCTGCTCATGCACAGAACTATGTGCAAGAAACCAGGACCTCAGTGAATTGTGGTGTACCAAAAAACTCACCTCAGTATCCAGAACCCCTATCCGACTAGCATCAGTGTCTCATTCATTCTCCGTATCATCTCAAAGCTACCAATGATTAGACAACCCAGAACAAGCGACTTAGAGTACTCTCAGGAATGGTGGGAATCAGAAACACCTTTTCGTTATTATTCTCGTATCAGTCCACAACAAGAGTAATCAGAGACACGGTAGAGTTTAAAATGTTTATTTTTAACTACGTGCTCCAAGGTGCAGTACTTTGGCTAACATAAGCAGACAAATGATTAAAAACAAAACCATCAGCATTGTTACAATACCATAGAAAATGAAGGGAGAAATCATATTACAAATGATAATGGAAAACAACCACCCTCCCTTTGCTAGTAAACTAGTTTTATGAAACTAATAGAAGGTCTCGAGGCTTGAATGGGGAACCCCATACAGTAAATATCAGCTTAGGTGAATCACAACACAGGATCAGCTCTGCTCTCTGTGTCTGGAAAGGTTTTCTCCAAGTGTCTGAATCATGCATGCAAATGCAATATTAAAGGCACCCGAGTTTCAGATATTTGCAGCTGTGTGCGTGTTGTGTCTAGAGCGTGGGCCGATCAACCTGAATTCAACAGCATACATTGTTATTTGACCTTGACGGCTTCTGCACACAGTGTTCAGACTATGGTCGCGGTGTACGTCTAGGGCTGTGAACAACAGACCGTTCTCATGTGAAGAAAAAGCAAGCAAGCAGCTTTTCTTGTAATAACAGCTACCTGCAGTGTCGTGTGCAAAAGCAGCAAAGTGGCATGATGGTGTTTTACATCTAAAGCGCTTTTGCTTACACAGCAATGTGTGCTTATAGAACCCCGTCCTCACTACAATTGAGTACCCATTCCAGACAATACTGAGTACCCAGTTGTCCTGTGTTATTTTGATCCACTCATCCAAGTGAAAATTTATACTTTTCCCCACGGAGTGGGTAACAGAACTGGAGGAAGCAAGCACTCACTGCTTTGGCTGTTGCTTTGTAGCAGGGGTTGTTTGTCTTGAGCCCTCTATTCCTCTACCAGGTCATCGCTGGTGGTAATGCGATTTTGCATGGTGTTGCTGCAATGACCAATGAGGGGTTTAAACCCTCTGCTAGTATTGGCGGTGATCATAAGGTCGGTAACAACACTGGAAATCTTTCTTTTTCTCCAAATCAACAGCCTTCAAGGTGTCCAGTTCTGATTTTATTCTTGACATCTCATCATCCGCATCAGAGCCAAAGAGTGAGGTACCATTGAAGGGAAGGTTAATAATTCTGTGCTGGGGCTCTGGTATCAAGCTTGTGAGTCTTAGCCAGGAGGATAGACTAGCGCAGATACTATGGGAATTACCATGAGCAGCAAGGTCTGAGGCATCTGCTGCAGCACTTATGACCTGATTTGCCACTAGCCCTCCTTCATGCAGGATCTCCTGAAAATCCTGCCGATCTTCTTTCGGTAACTTCTCCGTAAACCTTTAAAGAGAGTCCCATAGTGAACGGTCATATCGATCCAGTGGGGCAGAAGTGCTGACCACTTTCATGCAAGAGGCAGAGGTGTTGTACATTCTCTTACCAATGGAGTCCATGGCTTTGCTGTCTTTGTCAGGGGGAACAGCAGATGAGGAGGCCCCCAAATGCGCTTTGCTGGCTGCTGACACAATGAGAGAGTCCGGTGGAGGATAAGACCTCAGAAAAAGTGGGTCCTGTTCTGGGGCTCTGTATTTCTTCACTATCTGTGATGGTGCTGCTCCCACTGAAGCCGGCGTTAGAAAGGTATGGAGAGCGGGTTCTAATAACCCAGGCACCAAAGGGAGCAGAGATCTAGTGGCGGACCTGGGATGCAGTATCTTAAATATAACAGATGTCGAAAGGACAGAGGCAGGCATCTCGATGTTGAGCTTTGTAACCCCTCTACACATTACCTCGTTAAAGGTGATGATATCATCAACTGGCAATACTCTAATTGGTGGAGTAGATGACAGAGTTGGAGAATAGTCGGCCTTCGATGATCTGGAGTCAGAGGACCAAGGGAGACCTGCATCTGTGGTCTCTGGGGAAACGGTGCAAAGATCTTGATCTAGAGCGACTACGTGGAGACCTTGATCTATGTCTCCTCAAGGCTGTGGACTTTTGAGGTGTGGCATGTCGTACTTGCCTATCCGGAGAATGAGAAGACAAATATATTTGAGAATATTCTGAGCCAGGGGTAATTTTCTGCATCTTCCAGTCCTTTATACTCTCCAACCATCTCGGGGAGAGGTTAGTCGGAGGCGTATGGTATTCTGGACCCGAGGAGCCTTCCAGCGTGATCTGAACAATCCGTAGTTCCGGGGAGGGTGAAGCACTCCTCGACGTCATACCTTTAGATGCCAGATCCTGAATTTCCTGCGACATCGACGGATCCCTCGACGTCAGCACTGGTGACCGATCAGTTCTCTGTCTCTTAGCAGGTGGAGACCTGTGAGTGGCTGAAGGTCGACATCAACCTACTCGACGGCGACCTCCTCGTCAATGAATTTCTCGACGTCAAAGACGACCTTCTTTTTGATGTCGAAGGAGACCTTCTCGTCTGAGCCGTTCTCCCCGGTGACCTCCTTGACGGCGACCTCCTCGATGTCGACCTTCTCAACGGCAATCTTCACCCTGGCGTCGGCGATGAAGCAGTCAATTGACTGTGAACCAAGCCTACCGACGTTGGAGTCTTCCACTTCATCCGGTATGTCTTGTTTGTACTCTATTATATGCAGAAACAACGGTTCCTGTGGTAGACAAAAGTATAAAAGGGATTACGATATTCTAATGCGCAATCGCTATGAATTATAGCGTTAATGTGATGTCAGAAGGAGAAAAGGACTGTACACAATTCAATATAGGATAAAGACAACAGTAATTTATATAGTCATAGTAAAAATCAATAGTTCAATTGTGTAGTGTATTGTGTCCCCAGTGAAACAATGGAACCTATAAAAATTTGTGACATCTAGTGAAAAAATACATAGAATGGTTTCCAATATAATTATAAAGTCGACCCTCCAAAACAGTGTATGGTGGGAGTGGTTCGCTTTATTTTCGTCGACTGCGTTTTGACCCCTTTGTGAATGGAGGGTCTCTTCAGGACCTAACGGTATAGGGACTTCTACAATAAAAAGAAGGAGAGAGTGAGGACCAAGGAGTACCCCTTTTGAACCTGATTTAACGAAGGATGAGGAAAGGCTGGTACCTGGTATAAAAAGGAATCTCTGTCATCATTAGAAGTGTGTGACACCCAATGTGAAGAAAAGGAAGGTGGGTAACTCACATGGGATCCAGCCGGGTGCTGCACATGTGGTGGAAATAAAAGAATCAGTCAAATTATATAGTCGATTGCGGCTCAATTAATAAAAATAAAAATAAATGACATGCTGAATAACTTACCCCAGTGAGGGGAAGGGAGGAGATGACAGAGAGGCACTACTGCACCACGTGCAGTAGGCGTTGTGATGAATGACACATGCGACAATGCGCGTGTGAAGGTAACCTGTATGTAAGACAGTGAGTTAGGAAAAGCACTGACTAAGAAGAAACTCAGATCCGTGTCCCCTTGGTCATCATCCGAGGTATCTTGTTGGATAAAAGGAGTAGTTGGTGGAGGATCCTCCATTAATTGCAGCAGTGGTGGTGGGACCCGGGGGATGGAAGGCACTGAGATTGGACCAGCGGGAACTGAGCCCTGTTCTAGAGCCAAAGATGGTGTTGGAAATCTCCGTTTGTAGTCTGACAGCATAAATTGCAAGTCCGAAATCAACGAGGACAGCATACAGACCATCTCCTCTTGATATCCTCTATGGTAGTCCTGGGGAGGATCATAGTCTTGCTCCCCTTCATATCCCTCCTCAGAATTCTTCTCCTGGCACTTAACGTGCAGCTCCGAAGGGCTATGGGCATATCCGAAAGCACCGTCATCATCCGAGTCCTCCTCTTCCAGGACGTGAGAGGGTAGTAGAGGGTTCACCTTGCTAGGTGAAGTGACTTCAGGAGTCACATGGCGCTTTCTGTCTTTCTCTGCAGAATCTTTTACCCCTGTCGACAATGTCTTTGGCGATGAAGCTATTGTCATCGACAGCGCTGTCGTCGATACCGTCGTCGTTATCGTCGTCGTTGACGCTGCAGTCATCGTTGACGCTGCAGTCATCGTTGACGCTGTCGTTCTTGTTGCCGTCTTCGATGACGTCATCGTCATTTCTGTCTGCGTCGACAGCTTCGTCGTCACCGGAGTTGGAACCGTCTACACCATAAAGCTCTCTGCGACAATCCCTTGATCGGAACTGATGAAAGCTGAAGAGACTGGCCCGTGTCACTCCGCGTCCATAATGTCGATGACGGTTTCTTCGTTGACGGTGTCGTCGCCAGCTTCGTCGACGGTGTCGTCGACAGCTTCTTCGACGGTGGTATCTTTTTTTCCTATCTTTTATCAAGCAGAACAGAGAAGGGTTTCTTGAACACTTTTCTTCCCTCAGGAGGGGAAGAAGGAAGAACAGAGCTCGACTTCCTAACTCCACTTCCTCCTGTTTCAAGTCCTTTCCTCTCCTTTATTTAGTTGGACTGAGCCTACCATACCATACCCATGGGAGGTCTTTTTAGACTCTTTTTGAGGGCACTCCTCAGAGGAAGTAGGGTCAGACCTTCCTCTTTTTTTCAGATCTTCTATTAGGCAAAGCAGATGAGGCCTCATCACTGTCATCACTAGAGACTGGATCTCTTCTGGATTTTAGCTTCTGGAGCCAGGTAAGGAGAAGTCCCTCACGATCCCTCAAGGTTTCAGTAGAAAAGGTGTATGACAGATCTTGCAGTCCTTGGCCTTGTGGTCCGGATACAAGCAGTATATGCAATCTTTATGAGGGTCATCCACATAAAGTCTCTTTTTAGAGCAGGTGGCACAAGCTCTAAAAATGCCTTTTTTCTCCTTGTCTGCCATGATGAATAGAGAACAGACCAAGATTGTAGAGTAATCTGGAAATATATAGCTGAAGAATTCTCTCAAAAGTAGTCGAATAAGGAATAACTGAGCAGAGCTCAGTGGAGACTCCCTTGCACAATGTGCGGTAGACAATCTGAAGGTCCGAGGTTCTCTCAGGATGGTTCAAAAGGGTGAGGCTGTTCTGACTGGTTGTGTGTTTTATTTGGTCTCTTTTACAAGAAGAGGTGGATATCTTATAAAACTAAAATGGACCTAGACCTAGTTTCCAGTTTATGATAGCTGTGCATTGTTATTTTGATTTACCTGGGACTCCCATCTCAACAACGGGGAATGATTCAAGCATGTGAATCTATGAAAGTTCCAATACTGGAGTAAATATATATATATTTAGGTGTATATGCATATATCTTGTGTTAACACACCGGGGTCCCTGAACGTGGAATTAACTATTCAGTGCTTATAACTATTGATGAGTATCCCCTAGAAGAAAAGTTATCTTTATGGAGTCTCTGCAATCTTATGCCTTAGGCTCTTTCGTATTATAAACTTCTGGGTATGAGTGGCTTGACAAGATGCCACATGACCTATTGATTCCAAATGAGAAGAAAAGGAAGAATTGAAGCTAACAGATAGAGAAAGCCCCGAGGGCTGTTGCCAGGACTGCAGTTGTTGGACTGCAGTTTCTCCTTTGCTGGGAAATAAAAAAACACACATTAAAAACTTTTATTGCTCATCGACTGGGACGCTCAGTACCAATAGTGAGTTCCCACTGAGAAGGACAAGGTGACAAATCTATTATGCAGTACACACATAAGAGGCACTGCAACAAAGAACTACACGATTGGTGGAACTGCAAAAAAAAAAACACATGAGGCACAACTTCAAGAACCCTTTGGAGTAGAACTGTATTTAACAGCCATGCAGGACTCTTGCATGGAACTGGAGGGTAAAATAGATATAGTATTGGTGGAGATAAATTTACTGCACTCTCACCTGAGCAAGTTTGAGGAGATAGTCCACAAGGTCGAGTATACATTGACTTAAGTGCTAGCTCAACAGAAAGTACTTAAGGGGCAGATGGCGAAACTAATGACTGTGCCCACCATCCAGGAAGATATACTCTAAAATGCTGAAAATCGATCACGGCAAAACAACCACAGCTTTCTTGGATTTCCAGAACAGGTGAAGGGAGATAATATGAAGGCTTTTGTGGAGCAGTGGTTCCGTCGAGAGCTGAAGCCCATAGATTTGTCAGAGGCATTGGCAGTGGAGAAAGCACACTGGGCCCTGGTTGAATGCCCTCCTGCCGGGGCTCACCCGTGAGCCCTGACAGGATGCATACTGAACTACAGACACAGGAATTATATCTGTTAAGCAGCCCGTTTGGTATGTTGCATTTTTTGAGAACCACACTATCACTGTTTATCCAGATTACAGTCAGAAGGTGCAGGCACAACAGAAATCCGATATAGTGGCCAAACAAAAACGTAAAGCCTTACAACTTCAATAGATGCTGCTCTTTCTTGCAAGACTGAAAGTCATTGCTCTAGGCAAGAGTAATTTTTTAAAGGCCTAACAATTTTACATTTGTCTGAAAATATGGGACCGGCCAGGATGTCGACCCGCAGGGATCTCTTGCGTCAAAGAGAGAACCCCTCATGGACTGAGGCACAATGGGGGAGGAGGCGACTGGGCAGACCATGCGGGTTACAACTGCTGAGGATGGTACATTGGTGAGGGCTGATGATTTCTCCTCTGTGGGACCTCAAACACCTACAGACTGTCCACAGTCGACGCTGGGTGGGAGTGCTGGCGCCATGGAAGTGGAAACTACCCCAATGTAATTTCTGTATTTTGCTGGTACAATAGGCCGGATGGCTTGAACATAATCCAGGTATTTGCTTGTTAATGCTCCGACTCGGCCTGTGCAGGATGTCTGTGTTCGTGAGCATGTTTGGGGGCGCTGATCCGCGAAGGGCTACCCTGCAGGTGCAATTAGGGTTGGGTATGGGCCTGGTCTTAAATATGGTTTCCTATCTAATTTGGATGGGAGATGGTTTGAGGTCCCTTACACTCTATAGGCCTGTTACTACTGGTGGACCTGAGCTGTTTGGGGCTCCCTTATTTCGGCTGGGTCTCTGACGATTTGGAAACAGCCATCTGTTTTTTTTTCTTTTTTTAAACCTTTTATTAATCTGTATGGTATAGGTGTGGTACGATGTAGAGGGTTAGGTTGAGGGACTAGTACACATTTGCCCTATATTGTAGGCAATTCACCAGAGCAGACCATAAGTTGGGGAAAGGTTATCAGTTTGCGCAAGGGGAGGTGGGCTGCTACTACTGGAGATGGAAGTGAAGGGAAGAATGGCTGATTTCCTATTATGGGGTGCAACTGAACTGTTCGTTGTGGATTGATTTAAGCCTGGGTCGCCAATCCCAGGATCTAAGAGAAAGTCGATGTGAGATGTATTCGGCTTTGGGAAGGCCCTGGGTGTGGCTTTTGCTACCTGAGAAGAGACAGTATGAAAAGGACACTCATCATTTGCAATATTTGGGGGCTGAGCAGCTGCCCAAAGAAATACAGAGTACACCTATATTTCTGCAGGAATATTGCACAAGTTGCACTGATGTAGGAAAACTATCTTCTTAAGGCAGATGTTGTTAAATTGAGGATAAAATAGAGGGGACTGTATGTGTAGCTACATACTATAAATATGGCAGGGGATGGGGACGTGGATTGCTGCAGGGTTCCCTTTTGTAGAGCTGCTCTACTAGAGCAGGCAGTAATCAGGGACTAGGGGGCATATCAACAACGAGGCGATAGAAAATTATCGCCGCTTTTGCGGCCGTTTTCGGCCGAAAAGCGGCGATAATTTTATCGCCTAATTAGCAAGGTCACGCTAACACGTGAAACCTAGCTTTAGCGTACGAAATCTTGATGCCCAGCTTTGCATCTCTAATGAGATGCAAAGTGGGCGTTCCTGACCTGACATGACAGGAGAAATGTCGCTAAGCGACATTTCTCCTATCATCAAGCCCCACGCTATGAAGCATAGCGTCAGGAAAAGTAGCGATAACCCCTGTTATCGCTACTTTCCTTACGCCTGCTTCAGGACTGACTCAGCCATGATATCCTATGGAAGGAGGATATCATGGCTAAGTTTGTGAGTCCCTATCAACAAGCTAACGCCACATTTCGTGAGATTATCGCTGGAAACACAGCGATAATCTCACGTTAGGCAGTTAGCGCTGGGATTTTTATCGCTTTTGAGATAAGCGTTGCTAATAGCACGCTATCTCAGCGATAAAAATCCACGCTAGCCGGCGATAATTATTCTAGCGCTAAGAGCGCTTAGCGATAATTATCGCCGGTTGTTGTTGATATGCCCCCATGGTGGATAGATATGTGATAGACCGTGGGGTTTTAGACTGATTTGATACTTGCCTAGTTAATACTTATACCCCAAACATTGATAAGACATTTTTCCCCGAATTAATGAGGCTGTTTACTAGATTTGTGAATTGACAACCCAACCCGCCCCCAACAAGCCAGGCCTTAACTTAAACATGGGACTGGCACTGAGAGTGTTGGTGGAGGAGATCCACTAATGGGAAATATGGAGGTACCATGAACAGACGGGACAGGCATACATATGCTATACACATGTTCATAGGATGGATAACCGTCTAGATAATATAATAGGACGCAGGGACAGCATTGAGGTTCATAAACACTCGTCTTACTTCCACCAGTACCTCTTCCCGCTGCTCATTACGATGATGCCGAGATAGGTCAGGTCTAAAATCCCATTTTGGAAATTGCAAGCGGAGGTGTTGGCGGGACGGAGTGTTCTGGGACCATGTTAAGAATGCACCTCTTAGTACTTCTGAAACAATCAGGAATCCATGACCAGCAGGGCGGGGGAATGAGAAGTCTATAAAGGGCCACAGAGAGGGAAGCTCGAGTATTTGGGGTGTAAATACAACTGGATCAGACACTGTCTCAATTGGAACTCACACAGATCTGGGGCCTGACCATACCCGGCAATTAACCCAGGTGAAGCGACAGGTGGGGGAGGTGTGGACTAGATTTGAAAAGTATGTTCACAGACTTACGATGCAGGAGATTTGGTCATAACTATATTCATTGGGTGCCGTTACTATAAACAGATACCGTGGACAGGGTGCACTCTGGAGGCATTGGTTCGGACGCATGGAATTTAGGCACGGTGACTAAGAAGGGGTGTGCCCCTCCCCTTTATTGTTTCCAATAGCAGTGAAGCTATTGGAATGCAGGCTGCAGACAGGGCTTAAGCCGTGGGCCATCCGACTCACTGGTGTTACCCATGATGTCTCATTGAATGGAGGCGGTACCCCAGGGGCGTAGCTTGGTCAGTAAGACTGGGAAAGGGGGTGAGCTTCAGATTTTCCAATATTTACACTGGTATATCATGTTAATCATCATGTGAGAAGCCGCACATGAGGGCGGCTTAAGGGCCAGTGAAAAGGGAAAGGAGTGAGAGTTGTAAGGGAGTACTTAAAACACGGTATTTTGTAAAATAACCATGTTTTAAGACCCTCAAAACGAGATGAGAATGTATGTGTGTGTGTTTTTGTCTGAGTATTTAAAAAATTCCAGGTGGAATCTGACAGACACCTTAGCACGCCGAACTGAAAGCTCCTGTACCCTACAATCAGTTAAATAATATATTTATTAGGTGGGTGTAACACCCTAAACAACCCCTTTGAAGCTACTCCCCTGTATATCTTGAGGACCCCAAAAGGTCTGTGCCCCTCGTATTAGAGGAATCAGGAGAGTTAGCAAAAATATCTGGGCTGCATACTAACACAAGAATTTGCACTGAAATAGGTCTCGCGGTGAAAATACCAATGTTCTTTTTTTTGTTTTTTATTTGCAGTGGAGTTATTATATTTGCATAGCACTATTGCCAATAGTATAAAAAAGCAAAAGTAAAAAACATTGTCATTTTCAACGCCAACAGCTATAACTTTAACAAGTGTGAGACCTATTGCATTGCAAATGCAATCGGTCTTGCATTTGTTGGGGTTGGAGTTATTGGCATTATAAATAGCAATGTTTCTTACCTAACCATGTTGCAGGGTGCCGTTTCATATGTGGCCAAAGGAGGTCCTATGGGACCTCTTTTGGCCACATATGGTACTGCACCCTGCAGAAGATATGGTAAATCCACCCTACCCATAATGCATTGCATGCAAGACAGTACTGCGAGTACATTCAAATAGCTATGTCCAAATATACAATTAGTAGCTTTGAAATGTGACAAAATAATTATTATATTAATTCATGATTAGATTTTACTCTATGTGGAGCCGATGTAGGGAAATTTATAGAAGGTCTCATATAAATGGGAGCTGTGCCAGTGAGTAAAGTAACTACTGCCATTCAAGCGTGTGTCCTGCCTGAAGCCCTTTAAGAACATAGTACCTTGAGGTTGTAATTAAAACCTAGGAAGTAACAACACATGTAATAGGGGGTGTCCTCATTGGAGGTTACAAGAGACAAGTCGGTACTAAGGAGGGACTACTAAGCCTATTGACCAATGAAAAGCCACAATTTACAAAGGACAGGGACAGGAGGCAATTAAAAAGATGGTCGGAAAGTAGGCGTAGCTTTATGCCCAGATCCTGAAAACCTTTTTTTTTTATATGAACAGGTGTCCCTCACGACGGAAATGGAGGTAAGAAATAATATAGACATACAATGAGGTCTACATATGTTTTTTTGTCCTTCTGAACAAGGACTTTTTTTAATGTATTTGTGTTAGAGTAAAATCCCACACAAGGAACATACAAGTTGGGACACAATTTGTTGCAAAAAAAAAAAGCAAAAGAGGAAAAAAGCTCAAGCATTTACTAGTGCTTGGATTCAAATATACAGTTTTACAAGCAGATACAAAGAGCAGCACCATAGCACATTACAATAAAAAATTATGAATGTGTCAAGTTGTACAGTCGACTTTGTATCTGCTTGGAAAACTATATTTGAATCAAAACCCTTGTAAATCTTTCTAACCTCTATTTCCGTCGTTAGAGACCCCTGTTCATATAAAATTACTACGCCCAAAGGTCCCGGACCAACATTTTGGGTCCCCTTGTTGCATAAAACATATCCTGAAAACAGCATGTCTCGAAGAGACAACGCAAGCGCTGCCGAGGCAAAACCTACAAACTAAGGGGCATATTATCAAGACAGGCGATAAAATTATCGCCGCTTTAGCGGCAGAAAACTGCCGCTAAAACGGCGATAATGGGCTTGATAATATGCTCTATGGAATACCAATTGAAGCCCATGTTAGATGTGAAGGACATCTAACCTGAGCTTCAGTTGGAATTCCATAGAGCATATTATCAAGCCCATTATCACCGTTTTAGCGGCAGTTTTCTGCCGCTAAAGCGGCGATAATTTTATCGCCAGTCTTGATAATATGCCCCTCTGACCCAATTATTTCCTCTGGGTGGTTTGGGCCGAGCAGGAGTAGCTCTCCACCAGGAGTTAGGGTTAGAGTGGGAAACGGACATGCTCCGATATTTGGGGATATGGGTGCCACACTGCCTGTCAGCACAGTATGACCTCATTATACTTAGAGGCAATCTACTGGAGGGCTTAGATCGTGCAACTGACTTTTGGAAAACACTGACACTTTTTATAATGGGGTGTAAATTAGTAGCCAAGATGGTATTTCTCACCTGCTATTTATATATCCTACATAATGTAATGTGTTCAGTTTCAGCCTCTATTATGTTTCAGCTTGATAGGATGCTCAACTCCTTGGTATGGGTGTAAAAAATTATCTAGGGGTAACTAGACACCGTGAAACTCCCCCGGTTGGAGGGAGTTCTGGGATGACCTGACCTGTTCTTATTTTATATGGTGAAGCAGCTTTAGCATGCAGTGAGTTGGATTGAACAGGGGCCTCAGTGGGAGAAATCCTTTCTGGCAGACGTGCACTGGTCCTACGTCCTCCCAGAGCTCTACATGATGGGCAAGATAGTCCCTTGGGACTCTCCATATTTGATCATATTGACAGCAGGTGTTTGGCATAATGTGGTTTGCAAAATACTGAAAAGATCGCCCATGCGAAGGCCGTGTTGCTTAGGGCCTTGCAGCCGTTTGCTACCGTGACTAAGGACGTGCTTTGCTAGATGGTGTGATGGCGGATGAAAACATTTGGGGAACTTATACTACAATAATAGATTTATAACATTTGAACAAGTCCAGGAGCAATTTGGGATGAGAAAGGGACAGCTTCTGCAATTGGAGAGGCTGGTGCATACAGCCCGCATGACCTGTAACACTTTGCAAAAAGACCTCAGGTACATGCAGTCATGAAGCAATTATTAGGGATGGCGGGGTGTAAAAGGTGGATAACGAACCTGCACACAGTCTTAGTGACAGATAGTAGGATTCTGGGGGGAGGTAGTGAAAGCACTGTCGCTCAAATATTCTAGAAGTGTCCTTGAAGTGCTGCTCGCTTGAGATACTGAGAAAGAAAAAGCACCACAAAACGCAAATCTGCATGATGGCGCTTGGTATGGTGCTAGCAGAGCGCTGGATAGTCATACACTGGATGGCATCACAGGCTCCAAAGGTCTTTGTGTAGAAAAAAATATTTGCTGGAAAGGGCAATAACAGATTAGCAGCACATGAAACTAACTCAAAGGGATGTCAATGAGAGAGTCAAAGAAGAATTTGGTGTTTGGGGACAGATACTTGCAAAAATGATGGATATCCCCCTCCCCCCCCACCCACCCACCCCCAGCGACAGGTCTCCCTGAGTGCATGGGATTAATACTGCCAAATGGATCTGGTGAGATGCTTGGAAGATATGGTTGGATGCTCATTGTAAATGTGATGGAGGTAAGGGACTGTAACAAATGAACAAGTTACTTACCTTCGGTAACGCTTTTTCTGGTGGATACAGTATCTGCCTGTGGATTCCTCACCTTGTGAATATCCCCTGCGCCAGCATTCCACGGAACTTTTCTTCCCCAGCATTCCACGTCGACGTGGGCGACGTCACAATACATCGGCTCCGCACGCGACTCCGTACGACGTCATCGGAGCCATAAGAAGCCCACGTTGGCGTGATGACGTCAGTTCCACCCATTTTTTCCGTGCCTTCGAGGCGAACAGGTGAACCAACGACAACCCCAAGTATACACAGTATATAGAAAAACCAATACATATACATAGCATACAAAACAAAGGAATGCTAATCAAACAAGCATTTCCTACAAATGTACAAGAGAAAATATAAGCATTTCAAACAAGACCTATTTCATGGTATACAAAAGGTGGACAACGGGGAGGCGGGTGGGTTGGTGAGGAATCCACAGGCAGATACTGTATCCACCAGAAAAAGCGTTACCGAAGGTAAGTAACTTGTTCTTCTGATGGATACATCTGCCAGTGGATTCCTCACCTTGTGAATAGATTCCCACAGCAGTCCCCACTCCCGGAGGAGGGTGTCCACCTTTCTATACCAGAAAGTCTTGCAAGACAGAGCGCGCGAAGTGGCCCTCCCTCCTCATCTCAGAGTCCAAGCAATAATGCTTTGCGAAAGTATGGAGGGAGGCCCAAGTCGCAGCTTTACAAATATCTGCCACAGGAACACCCCGGGCCAGAGCAGATGTTGAAGACTTAGCCCTAGTAGAGTGAGCACGAATACCCTCAGGAGGAGTCTTACCAGCCAAGGCGTAGCAGATCTTGATGGTCAGTATAATCCATCTTGACAGCGTGCGCTTGTGCACCGCTTTACCCTTAGAACGACCAACGTAACCAATAAAAAGCTGGTCATCCATACGAAAGTCCTTGGTCCTGTCCAAATAAAAACTCATAGCCCTCTTCGGGTCAAGGCGATGGAGTCTTTCTTCTTCTTTGGAAGGATGAGGGGGTGGATAAAAAACAGGGAGGGTAATAGACTGCCCCAAATGGAAAGGAGTAACAACTTTTGGCAGGAAAGCAGCCCTGGTCCTGAGAACCATCCTTTCAGCATGTAAGGTAAGAAAAGGAGGTTTGGAACTAAGAGCCTGAAGCTCACTCACCCTCCTTGCCGAGGTTATGGCTACAAGAAAAACCACCTTAAAGGACAACAGCCTCAAAGGACAATTATGAAGAGGCTCAAACGGGGACCCCATTAAAAAGGTTAAGACAAGATTAAGGTCCCACTGAGGCATTACAAATGGAGTAGGAGGAAACATGTTTGTAAGGCCCTTAATGAACCTCAGAACAACCGGAGATTTAAACAACGAAGGTTGATCTGGAAGGCACAGAAATGCCGATAAGGCCGAAAGGTAGCCCGTGACCGTGGCCACAGCACAGCCCTGCTGAGCCAAGGAAAGAGCAAACTGAAGCACATCAGAAAGATGAGCCTTTAAAGGGTCAATGGACCTCTCTCCACACCACTTTACAAACTTAGACCACCTGTAGGAGTATATGGACTTGGTGGAGTGTCGCCTGGCCGATAAAATAACGTCCACCACATCAGGTGGGAGAGAGAAGGAACTCAGGTTGCCCCGTTCAATCTCCAGGCATGAAGGTGTAAGCTCTGGAGGTGGGGGTGTAGAACCTGCCCCTCCGACTGCGAGAGGAGGTCTGCCCTCAGAGGGAGACGGAGCGGAGGGCACGAGGAGAGGTGGAGAAGATCTGTGTACCACACCCTTCTTGGCCAGTCCGGGGCGACCAAAATGACTTGGGCCCGGTCTTGGCGAATCTTCCTCAGAACCCGAGGAATCAAGGGTATGGGAGGAAACGCGTAAAGGAGTCGTGAACCCCAACTCAACTGAAACGCGTCCCCCAACGCCCCCTGCATCGGATACTGGAGACTGCAGAATGACGGGCAGTGCGCGTTCTCTCGGGTGGCAAACAGGTCCACCCGAGGAGTCCCCCACGTCCGAAAGACGCGACGAACCACCTCCGGATGGAGCCTCCACTCGTGGTCGGCGGAGAACTGCCGACTGAGACTGTCCGCACGCACGTTCAGCACCCCGGCCAGATGATTTGCCATCAGACAAATCTGATGGTCCTGAGCCCAGGACCACAGCCGCAGGGCCTCTCTGCAGAGACAAAGAGACCCTACTCCTCCCTGTTTGTTTATATACCACATCGCGGTCGTGTTGTCCGTCAGGACTTGAACTGACTGACCGCGAAGGGAAGGGAGAAAGGCCTTGAGTGCCAAACGAATCGCCCGCAACTCCAGAAGGTTGATATGAAACAACCTCTCCTCTGAAGACCAAAGACCCTTGATCTCCAGATCCCCCAGATGAGCCCCCCACCCTAGGGTGGAGGCATCCGTTATCACTGTGGCCACCGATGGAGGTAGATGGAAAGGCTTTCCTTGGGACAGATTGCCCTCCACGCTCCACCAAGACAGATCCGCTGCAGCTTCTCCGGAGATCTTGATCGACTCCCCGAGATCCCCGTTGTGCTGATACCACTGCTTGTGGAGGCACCACTGGAGCGCCCTCATGTGCCAGCGTGCATGGTTGACCAACAGAATGCAGGAAGCAAACAGACCGAGCAGGCGAAGGACCTTCAGAACTGGAACAACCGCTCCACTGTGGAATAAAGGGACCATCTCCTGAATGTCGAGAATCCTTTGAGGAGGAGGGAATGCTCGACACACAGTAGTGTCCAGTACCGCCCCTATAAACAGGTTGCGTTGAGAGGGCACCAGGTGAGATTTGGGCACATTGATCGAAAAACCCAAGTCGAATAACAGCTGAGTTGTCACCTGCAGATGACGCTGCACCATCTCTGGGGACTCTGCCTTCAGAAGCCAGTCGTCCAGGTAGGGGAAAACCGGAATCCCCGACCTCCTGAGATGAGCAGCCACCACTGCCATCACCTTTGTGAAGACTCGAGGTGCAGTAGTAAGACCAAACGGGAGGACCGCAAACTGATAATGTTGCGACCCAACCGTAAAACGGAGATACTTCCTGTGCGACTTCAGGATTGGGACATGGAAGTACGCGTCCTGCAAGTCGAGCGACACCATCCAGTCTCCTTGCTGCAACGCTTGAAGAACCTGCGCAAGGGTCAGCATCTTGAACTTCTCCTGTTTCAGGTAAAAATTCAAGATTCTGAGGTCCAGAATCGGACGCAATCTGCCGTCCTTCTTGGGGATCAGGAAATACCGGGAGTAGCATCCCTGACCCCTTTCCTGCTCCGGAACCACCTCTATTGCACCCTTCTGAAACAAAGCTTGAACTTCTTTCTGCAGGAGAAGCAGGTGGTCCTCCGAGCAATAACCTTGGCAAGGAGGGTAAGGGGGAGGAAACTACCGAAAGGGAAGGGCGTACCCAGTCTCTACGAGGTTCAAAACCCAAAGGTCGGTTGTAACAGATTTCCAACCCCGTAGAAAGTAGGACACCCGACCCCCCACAGGTCTTACATGATCCGGGATGGGGGATCTAGGGCTGCTTCCCTGAAGCCTCATTTGGAGCGGAGGAGGAGGAGGAAGAAGAGGGGTTGCGACCAGAACCTCTCCGACCCCTTTGCTTCCCTCTATAGGAGCGATAGAGGGGATTCTGCTGCTGTTGTTGCTGCTGTTGCTGTGGCTGTCGGAAGGAGCGAAAGGATGACCTTCCGAATCCCCTAGCCTTACGGAAAGTTGAACCTCTAGCAGGAACCTGCAGACCCAAGGACTTCGCCGTCAACCTACTTTCCTTAAAACGTTGAAGAGCAGAATCTGCCTTCTCCCCAAACAACTTTTGTCCATCAAAGGGCAGATCCACCAGCGTGGCCTGGACATCCGCAGAAAACCCTGAGGAACGGAGCCAAGCTTGTCTCCTTGCGGCAATGGACGACCCCATAATTCTCGCCACAGAGTCCGCCGTATCCAGCCCAGACTGGATCACCTGCCTGGCAGCTGCCTGAGTGTCCGCCACAACCTCCATGAAGGACGACTTATCCCCCTCAGGTAACTTAGGGGCCAAAGTTTTTATAGAATCCATCAGGGCATGAACATAACGCCCCAGCAAGCACGTAGCATTTGATGACTTCAACGCCATACTTCCTGAGGAGAAAGACTTTTTGGCCGCCTGATCAACTTTCTTTGACTCCCTATCAGCAGGAGATTGGGGGAAAGCACCCGAAGCATGCTTAGAACATGAAGCCTGCACCACTAGGCTCTCCGGAGAAGGATGCGTGGATAAAAAATCCGGGTCTCCTGGCGCAACCCTGTATCTCCTTGCCACCTGCCTGCAAACTGCTGGAGCTGACAGAGGCTTCTTCCACACCTCCAACACTGGTTCCAAGAGAGCCTCATTGAAAGGTAGCAAAGGCTCCGAAGCCGACGTCGGGGAGTGCAACACCTCTGTGAGCAGATTGGACTTGTATTCCACAGAGGGCAGCTGCAGATCCAACAACTCCGCTGCCTTCTTGATCACAACATGGTAGGGCGCCAATTCCTGTGGTGGAGAAGACCTCGTAGAAGCATGCTCCCACTCCGGGGTGGTATCCAAACCACTTGCTACCTCTATACCTCCAAACTCATCCGAAGAAGAGTCGACTTCACCTTCTTCCACCTCAGCCCGAAATCCTTCCTCCTCCAAAACCCTTTGGGCCTCCCGCCTCGATCGATTCCGGGGAGCCGGCGCCGTCGACGTCGTACACGGCGTCGGAGGAGCCAAAGGCACCGGCGTCGGAGGCACTACAGGTGGAGTCGACGGCGCCGGATGCGGCGTCGATGGAGTCGGCCTCGGCGTCAACGAAGGCTCCGAAGATTGACCATCCATCCGAGGTCGAGCCGGATTCCCAACCGGCGCCGGAAACTGCCAAGAAGGCGCCATCGGCATAAAAGGCAGAAAAGGAGCCTGAGCGTATTGCTGCGGCACTCCCAGAGAAAACGCCATCGGACCCACGGGACCTGCTGGTGCTCCGGATGGG
Source organism: Triturus cristatus (assembly GCF_964204655.1). Taxonomy (NCBI): domain Eukaryota; kingdom Metazoa; phylum Chordata; class Amphibia; order Caudata; family Salamandridae; genus Triturus; species Triturus cristatus. The sequence continues at coordinate 1,719,731,932 of NC_140590.1, forward strand.
AAGGATGCTCTCTGAAAAATGCCATACATGGCATTCAGAAATCCCGAAGGATCCGTACCTGGAGCTGGGAAATGGGGATAAGGAACTGCCCCTGTATCCTCCTGTGGAGCCACCGGCGTCGGCTCCTCAGAATCCTCCACCGGAACCGCGGAGTCACCAGGCACCGGAACAGACTCTTCCTGCTCCTGCTCCACATCAGATTCCACCCGACCCGGAGTCGAAGCCTTGGACGGCGCCGGCGATGGCGTCGGGGAACGAGCAGGAGTCCGCTTCGGAGAGGGAGACTTCGAAGACTTATCAGGAGAAGGCGAAGGAGACAAGACCTTGCTCTGACGTCGACGAGGCGAAGCCGACCTCGACCTCTTTGACTTCGAGGACCGACGCCGAGAAGAATGCTTCCTCTTCTTATGGTGCTTCTTCGACTTCGACGACCTCGAAGTCGAAGACTCCCGCCTGGACTTCTCCTTTTTCCTCCCTCTCTTCTCCTCACCGATCTTCTTCATGAAGAGTTTGGTCTTCCTCTCCTTCAGCGCTTTAGGATTCATGCTCCTACAGCACCCGCACTCATCCACATCATGATCAGAGGAGAGACACCATAAACAATTCTGATGCGGATCCGTCATGGACATCAGGCCTCCGCACTCCCTACAGGGCTTAAAGCCCGACTTCCTCGTCGAAGACATCCCGATTTTAACAGAAATACACCACTAGATTACAAAGTATCTAGAGAGCACTGGGAAAAAACCGTTGCGCGTCGACGGCGCAGAAAAAAGGGAACTGACGTCATCACGCCGACGTGGGCTTCTTATGGCTCCGATGACGTCGTACGGAGTCGCGTGCGGAGCCGATGTATTGTGACGTCGCCCACGTCGACGTGGAATGCTGGGGAAGAAAAGTTCCGTGGAATGCTGGCGCAGGGGATATTCACAAGGTGAGGAATCCACTGGCAGATGTATCCATCAGAAATAAAATGTTTATAAGGCAGTTTTGGATGCACATACTATTGTGTGTACTGTTTGTGTTTCATAATACCAAATAGAAATAAACAGAAACTTCTGTATGCCATTTCACCTAATGGCAGGATGAGAAGCTGCATGTAGGTACGATGAGGACGAGGAACTGCATGTAAGTACCATGTCAGGAAATGTTACTTACATGTAATGCTATTTCTGCTTCATAAGCGTTCTCGCTGAAGTCACGAACATGGAATAGTCCTGCCTATATGTAGGATCCCTGGAACACTTCTTTTATATATATTCGACTGAAATGAAAGGTAGTCACCTCAATGTTGAACAGTATAGGTTGCAGGAAAGTGCCTCTGTTTGCATGCTTAGCCCCCACTTTTTGCTTGATGTGATTTCGAACTGTAAGTGCACTGGGTCCCTGCTAACCAGGTCCTCAGTGCCAGATCTCCATCCCAAATACTATACATTGATTGGCACAACTTCAGCTACCCTGAAAGTCCCTAGTAAATGGTACCCCTGGTCCTTAGGGCATAGGTACTGAAGAGGGTACTCAGGCTGCAGCATGGTTGTACCACCCCAGGGCTCCCTCACCAAGGCTATGCAGGCTGTGTCCTGGTGTAGGAAAATCCGAAGAGTCGACATGGCACTCAGCCCTGTGTGCCATGCCATAAGATATAGGTAGGTCACCCCTACTACAAGCCTTTAGCTCTAAGGCAGGGTGCACTGTATCCTATGTGTGGGCATATCAGCATGAACAGATATGCCCCTACAATGTCCAGTCCATTCTGTGATGTGAGTGAACAGGTAAGCCATAAAGATTACATGGGCTGGATGCTTGCCAACACAAGTTTCCTAGCTCCATGATGGTTTTACTGATTTCTAAGATGTATGGCACCAAACTACTTGTCTTAATAAATCCTCTGTGAAGCCAGTGTTGAATTTATAAATACATTTACCCAAGAGACCCTTTTAGATGGGTCCTCTGAAAACCTAACCAAACACTAGCAGGATCTCTGGCCGGTGTTTACGAACCTGCCACCACAAGACATTTTTCTGAACTCATGGGATGAAAGCCAGCGCTCTCAGAGGACAGAAACAATACCTGCTCTGGGCAAGGGTGTTTCACACCTCCTCCAAGACAGGATGGCCTTCCCGGGCGAGAAACTTCAAAGGCAATGCTGCCTTTGAAACCAAAATCATGACCCCCCAGATAGTGGAGGAGGCCAAATCTTCTTTCATGCTCAACATTTGGCGGGAGGAAATGCGGGGAAATTAGTTAGATGAGGAGGAGGGTCACCCTCAGCCTGCACCACCCCAGGACAGGGCAGGCAAGGTGAACCCCTCTCCTGAAATTTCACCATCTTGTGATGGTGATAAAACCTCAGATCAGCGCTAAGTAGTGCCTATTCCCACAGTAAGTGGTCACTAGAGGGTGGAGACAACCTGTGTTGGGATTTAGAAGTAAGCATGCCTTAGATCCACAGAAAATAGCAAGTCACCTATCATGGGTTGAGGATAAATTTGATGTATTGCCAATGTTCTGGATTGTTGATGTTTGATATACTTGTTGGCTTGCCTGAGATTCAATACTGGTCAGGTTTCATCTTTGGGGCCTATCATGGGTACTAATAAATAACTTGAAAATATATCTTTCCCCCGTATTGATGGAGGAACTGGTTCTATTGTTTGTGTGGATAAATGGCCCTCTCTGACGGGTCACCCCAAACTTTTTGCCTTCCTCTTCCTCTTTTCCTGACCTTGTTTTTGTTAGCTTTACAACTCTGAGCACTTACCACTACTAACCAGTGCTAAAGTGCATGTGCTCTCCCCCTAAAATATGGTAACATTGGCTTATTCACAATTGGCATATTTAATTTACCCATAAGTCCCTAATGAAGTGTACTTCTTGTGCCCACCACCTGTACATTAAATGCTACTACTGGGCCTGCAGCACTGATTGGCCCACTCACAAAAGTAGCTCTTTTAAACATGACTCAGGCCTGCCACTGGAGAGTCTGTGTGTGCCGTTTTACTGCCATGTCAATTTGACATTTAAAACTCCTTGCCAAGCCTTAAGCTCCCCTTATGTTACACATAAGGCACCCCTGAGTGTGCGAATATCCGCTACAGTGGCGTGGTGACTCCATGCAATATCTTGGTATTACACTCCACAGTGATAAAGAGCAGCTGATCAGACTGAATTATGGGCCTGCAGTGGAGAAAGTCAAAGTCCAGATAGAATGGTGGATACGGCTCTCGCGTTCTCTGGTGGGGCAGATAGCCATTATAAAAATGGTTGTCTTACCCCGCTTTCTCTATCTCTTTCTTAACATCCCCATACTGTTAACCAATTCACCTTTTCTCATCCTCCGGGGCCTGCTGCCACACCTTATCTGGACTGGCCAGAGGCCTCGGATTAGGTGAGATATACCCTTGTGATTCCTTATAAAGGGGGGGGTTTGATGTACCTGTTTTCAAATTTACTATCTGGCACTGCAGAGCCAATTCGCATCACATTGGCTTCACCCAGATGCTAGACTTCCATTGTGTAGGAGAGTAGGATCTGCACTTATGTTGTCCCCACTTTTTTCTGATGTTAACACTGGTTTCTGGCTATAGTCTGGCTAGGTCCTTGCTAATCAGGGCCCCAGTCTCTCAGTTCTCTCTAAACAACTTTCTTTATTATTATTTTTTTTTAATTAGCATTTAACAGGACTTACCACGTCCAGCACAACTAACAACTTACAGACTGTAGGACTTCCACAACCTTCATCCAGTAACTTGCAAATACATAGTGACATCATACAACTCTGTTTCCAATTACAATGTACAACGTGATGCACAATTAATTAGCTGCATTTCCTTGTAAATAGTTCACCAAATATTTCCAGTAGTCTCTAGGCTTGGATCCAGTAGGCAGCTCCTCCTCATACGTTTGTAATGCATCCTTACAGTAGGCCATGTCTTCCAGCCAGCCTTTAGTGGTAGGGGCATGTTTACTGCCCCAGCAGAGCGATATTCTACGCTTGGCCAGTAGCAAGGCTATAACACAGAATTTACGCTTATTAGCGTGCACATCTTGGATTAGTCCCAACAAACAGGTGCGGATCGTACATTCAATGTTGACTCCTATCATCCTCCCCAGCTTTTCCACAACACTCACCCAGTAGGCATTGATCGGCCTGCAATACCATGCCAAATGCACAAAATTTGCTTCTTCCACACCACACCGTTGACATCGAGCATCTGAGCGTAATCCATATTTACACAGTCTGGCGGGAGTGTAATAGGTTTGATGCAAATATTTATAATGTAATATACGTAAGTTACCATTTGGCGTAAGCATGCACGTGAGTGCGCAACATGTTGCTCATTCCTCCCCTGTGATATGCTCATCTAGGCTTTCATTCCATCTTAGTAAGGCCTTGTGTGCGCTACCATCTATGTCCTCCTGCAGTCTAGTGCACAGTTTCGACACCATATGAGCACTATTTGTGTCAGTGAGCAGCAGTTGCAGCGTTTTTAATTGCAACGGTTCCTCTGGGTAAGATGGGTATAGCTTTCGAATGGCTCCCTGCAATCTATAATACGTGAATTTAAAAAGTAATGTCGGATTGCTAATATAAGTGAGGTCATTTGGGTTCAACAAAGATGCCATCCTTATACAAATCACCCATTGTATCAATTCCCACCTGTTTAAGTAATTTTAGCCCTACCTCCTCCTGCGTGACTGATTTTCCGGATGTTTAAGCAGTGGCATCGCAGGAGCATATAAGGGCAACTTACCGGCTAATTTACCCATCTTTCGCCATGCTGCATTAGTGGCATCAATTGAATTAATGTCCCGTGAATGCAGCGGAGGTCTCTTATAGGGCAATATAGCTGTCAATGGAAGACGATGTGCATCGCCCTCCTCTATTGCCACATGCGTTAAATAGGGGACCTTATGGTACCAATAATGCGCATACTGCGCTTGTGCACATAGGTAATACAGAAGGAAGTCCGGAACTTGGAATCCCCCTCTGGAGTAGGGAAAAGTCAAGGAACGCAGCTCAATTTGGGCCGGCCCACCCGCCCATATCAGTCGTGTTACCATTGCGTTCAACCGCTTAAATACCTCAGCTGGAGGTGTGATAGGGATGTTATTAAAAAGGTACAGTACTTTGGGCAGCACTACCATCTTAACAATGGCCATACAATCCGCCAATGTCAACGGGAGTTGAATCCAGCGCCTGACTCTGTCCTCCAGGGCATCTATCACCCTCCCTTAATTAGTGCGAATCACAATTTCTGGATCGCGGTGGTACCAGATGCCCAGGTATTTAACAGGGTCCGTTTGCCATTCAAGGGGGAACTCCATGGGGCACGGCTGGGTAGTATCTGTCAGGGGTATAATGAGAGATTTGGACCAATTAATTTGGAGCCCCGAAGGACGACCGAATTTGATATACTCTCTCAACAAAGGGGCCAAATGCACATCAGGGTCCCGCACATACAGCACCATGTCGTCTGCATATAACGAGATATGCAATGGCCTTTGTGGGAATTGAAGCGCAGAGTAATGATGACCTTGCCGTATTTTACACGCCAACGGTTCAAGTGCCAGGGCAAAAAGTAGTGGGGATAATGGGCATCCCTGCCTTGTACCTCGCGCAATTGGTATTGCTTCCGATACATACTGATTAACCCTGATACGTGCTGTAGGTGCCGTGTAAAGGATCTGAACCCAACGAAGGAATATTAGAGGAAATCCCATGCGCTTCAACACTGTGTGCAGATATGGCCATTCAATTGAATCGAAAGCTTTTGCTGCATCCAAAAGGACCGCAGCAGCTTTCGTGGATGGGATCAGGTAATGAGACAGCGCAAACAGTGTTCGCGTATTATGGGTGGTTGACCTGCTTGGGATAAAGCCAGCTTGATCCGGTAGTACAAGCTGCAGGGCGACTCCGGAGCCATGGCCATGGCGTTATGAACCCGCCAAATATTGTGCCGGGTGGCCCGGTGCGTCATAAAGCCAGATTGAGCTAAATGGACCAGGTCCTGAATGCTGGACCGTAAGTGGTCCGCAAGGACTTTCCCCAGCAGCTTGGATTGAAAATTGATGAGGGAGATCGGTCGGTATGAGGACGGGTCCTTTGGAGGACGACCAGGTTTTAAAAAGAGGACGATTTCGGCTTGGCGCCAGTCACGAGGCAGAAGTTGCAGCTCAAGGGCCTCCTGGATCGAGTCCGATAAGTGCGGGCCCAGTATGGTTACGTGAGAACAGAGGAACTCCATAGGGAACCCGTTGGGTCCCGGAGCCTGACCGGGGCGCATCACTTTTAGTGCCGCCGTTAATTCATCTAGTGAGATGAGGGCATCCAATTAGTCTCGCATCTGATCCGAGAGCCGCTGGGGGGGGATGTCGCGCAGGAACTCAGCGATTAAGAAACCAGAGATCTCTGCCTTCCGTGCGTATAGCGTGGAAAATGATGAGCAAATTCCTCCAGCACCTCCCCCAGGTATGTATGCAGTACACCGTCCCTGCCCCTAATGGCTGGTACCATGGCCGGGGTCTGTAGGGTCTGACACAGACTATGCAACATTTTGCTGCATTTGTCCCTCCATTGGTAAAATCTGTATTGAGACGCCAGCCAAATTTCTTTGGCCTCCTCTGAGAGGTGGTGACTGAGCTGCTGTTGTGCGAATGACAGGTTTCTCCGCAGGGACGGAGTAGGCTCCCTCATGTATTGCGCCTCTAAGGAGATGCACTGAGTCTCTAAATCCACTCTCTCCGCGAAGCGCTTGCATTTACCATGGGACCTATAGCTAATGTCTACCCCATGAATGGTAGGCTTCAGGGCTTCCCACAGGGTCACCCTAGAGAGAGTGTAGGGGCGACACTTATGGTGAGATACTCTTGAATGGCTAAATGGAGGTTCTCTTGGTAGTTTGGATCACGTAGGTGCCAAGGGGACATACGCCATCTAAGGGGCGGCCAATGCACCTCTAGGAGAAGGGTCACCGTAACTGGGGAGTGATAAGGCAGCCCTCTCGGAAGATGTGAGGCCTGGGCAAACTGGTAGACATAATTTCGGGGTGTGAACAGGTAGTGTAGGCGAGATGCAGATCTGTGCCCCACCGATAGATATGTGTATCCCATCTCAGCCGGGTGGTATTCCCGCCAAATGTTAGACCACCCCAAAGCCCCTGCAAGCGACAACAATTTCGAGGGACCAGTGGAGGGGCAGCCCCAGGAACCCGTCTCCTGTCCAAAGGTGTCATACTGTCGTTCCAGTCGCCCCCCAAAAGGGTCAAGCTCTCCGGTAGTTCGCCCCACTGTCTAGTCAACACTCCTATGAAAATGATCCCTAGGGGCGGGGGTGCATATACACTGCAGAGGGTAAGCGGCTCACCATTAAGTGTACTTGATAAGATGACATATCTACCCCCCCGGGGTCCACCCACTGTTTCGTATGAAGAAAGGGGACACGACCATGGATGAGAATAGCAGTCCCACAGGAGCCCCTAGTGAAACCCGCATGGTATACTTGTTGGAATCCGAACCTAGCCAGGCAGGGGGCCTTATTGACCAGGATATGGGTCTCCCGCAAGAAGATATCAGCCCCATAACGTTTGGCTTGCCGTAAGACGGCCCCCGGTTTGACCTTGTTGAGGAGCCCTCTTACGTTCCATGTCACCACTGTTAGTTGGCCAAGCTGGGAGGCATTAGCGTAAGAAGTCATGGGACTAATTTGGATCTACCAGCACTGATCTTCCTAATGTGGAATGGGATGTGTGCCTGCGTGCATAAACAACGAATAACAAAACTCTGTTTCCCTGAAACCACCCCCCTAAACTCCCCTTCCCCCACTGATACTACCACGAACAAGGGGCATCCGTCGTGGTGAGGAGCACCCCAGGACCCCAACTGCGGATCCCAGAGACTCCCTACCAATGGATCCCAACCTCCCCAAAGAACATAACCATGGGGACTAGTGACAGTGAAAGTCAGCTTCCATGCATAGCGTCCACCTCTGCATGGGCAGACTGTTCGAGGTAAGTCAACCCCTGAGCATATATTAGTGTGCAACTAGGAGAGTCGCCGCCAATTAGTCACTTAGGATTCTTGCTCAGGACTGGAGAAGCTACGATCCAAACCGGAGCGATTCCGCCGTTTTGCTTTCGTTCTGTGTGATCTGGGCAGCTGCGATCCCTTTGAAGAGTCCGATTCCAGTGACGGCGGCGAATGCGGTTTCAGGTGGGCCCTTTCATCAGTCCAGGCAAACACAGCTTTGGGCGAGTCAAAGAAGAAAGTCTTTATGTGATAGATCACCCGGAGTCTGGCGGGGTAGAGTAGCATATAAGAGATCAAGTTCATGCAAACACCGCATCGCTGCAGTAAAAGACTGTCTTTGCTGTTGCACCAGACGAGTGTAATCTGGAAAAATCAGGATGGGCCTGGAGTCATAGATGAGTTTGTCTTTATTCAGCCGGGCATACTGAAACACCATGTCCCTATCTGCGTACTTTAACAGCTTGGCGATGACTGGCCATGAGTTTTCCCCAGGGGGTGGCTTCCGCGTAAGGGCCTGATGTACCCGTTCCACCACAGAGCAAGTGGAGATCTTGTCGACAGGTAACAGGTCTTTAAGCCAGGTGGTGAGGAAGCGATTCATGGAGCCACCCTTGCAACCCTCCGGAAACCCAACAAAGCTATGGTTGTTGCACCTAGCGCAACCTTCGGCATTTTCGGCACGGGAGGCAGGTTCCCTAGAGACTGCAGTTAGCTTATTGACTGTTGTTGGAGGGTCTGCACGTTGTCCTCTACAGATGACACCCTTGTTTCTGCCTCAGTGATACGGTACACAGCTTTGCGCAGATCCTGCCGCAAAAAGGAGACCTCAGTACCAACCGCACCGATCTTGGCCTCCAGCGTGACCCTTGTGCTCGTAATGGCCGCTAACAGAGCCGCATTGTCAGGAATAGAGGCCGGAGGAGCAACCCCCACCGAAGGACGAAGCAAACTAGTCCATGGTGCTTTGCTTGGGGCCCGTGGCACCTGGTTTATCTTTCCCCATCGGGGTTGCAGGGGACAGGTCTTAGCCCCGGGAGGCACCACACTGTCACTGAGGTGCTAACCGCCCCCCCAGGGAAACAGCCGGGGGTGCGTGCACCGCAGCCAGTCCTCACGGAATCCACCCGCCACAGGCCGCACCAGGACTAATCCGGCCACCTCCGCGACCAGTAGCGGGCTGCAAAGCAGGCCCTTCTAGAAGAACCTAGCTCGCCGGACCACCAGCATACGGCACACCCCCAGCACGCCTATCATCCAGGGCGGTGTCTCCAACGGCAACACAATATTCAGGAGGCAATGTTGTCCTCGGGTCCGCAGGGCCCCACACAAGAGCGCACTTCCACCTGGGCTCACTCGCTGGAACTTGAGCAGAACGCAATCAAAATGGTCAGAAGGTCGGATGGCCGATCACCTAACGCGGTGAGGATGGCAGAGCGGGAGTCCGAGCCGCAGCACGCTGAGGCCCCGATCCAGGCCTGGCGCCTTGAACTTTCCGTGGCCTGTCCCCCGGCTTTCCCTCCAGTGATGGCCGTGGATGCCCGCCTCTGTAGCCAGAGGCCTCCCCCGCGCCTGCTTACAGGCAAAGTCCCGAAGGGGAGACGCCTTCAGTGGCACCGGCCGGGCCGTAGCAAGCACGGGAGCTCAGCGCCGCGCACCCCCCGGGCCCCTGAGCAAGCAGGTCCCAGGTGCCAGGGAGTGTCCCAGGTGCCGGGGAGTGCCCCAGGCGAGCACTGCAACCTCAGACTGGAGTCCGGCTGGGCCGACAGGCACCCCACAGCCCCGGCACCAACCCAGGGCTGAGACCACTACCCAGGCAGGCCCGATATTCTTTACAACTATATCACTGAAAACTATATTAACATCAACAATATTCTTAATAACAATATTACTTACTCTGAAAAAACAATATTCTTGACAATGATATTTCTGCATCACGATATTTTTGTATCAAGATATTTTTGTCCGATATCTCTGTCTCCCGATTATTTAAAAGTCAATATTTTGTCTAAATACCATTCATACTATAGTGCTATTTTTAGGGGTGATAGTTCAGACACATTATGCGCTGGCCATGAAGAGGAGTCAATAGGCAAAAAACACCAATATTAATCTTCAAGACCAATGCATGCAGGATATTATACAGAGACACTACAACATCAGAGAGACAACTGCCAGCCCTCACACCTCTGCCGCCTCCAGCATCACCTCAACGACTTAGAGCACAAGCATAGTCTTAAAACATAATCACCACCAGTACTGCGTAGGTGGAGTAGCAACAGAAGTCCCTGGAATAATTGTATCTGTATTTCTAACACATTCAGTGTTACCATTTTTCCTTAATATAAATATGTAGTCTTTTTACATTACAAATCTGTGGCAAACTTTCCTCTGTGTTGAAAATGTTATATTTTATATTGTATTTACAACATAGGTTAGTGTTATGTATGTTATCATCTTTGTAGATTTCCAAATAATAAAAGGCATTTAAAAGCTTCATTGCAATAGAGAAACCATCTTTTAATTAACTAAACATTCACTTTGGTATGCATCATACAGTAAGAATTTGCAAATGCAAGACTTATTTTTGTTTTAATTCGAAGTACTTATACATTTATCGATAACACTGTAAGCATCTGTTTGTAGCATGTAGTACTGTAGATTCACATACTGTGCACACTCCTGTCATCTACTGTTGGGCTCAGGCATGTACCACTTCCTTTTATTCAAAGAAGTCTTTTCGAATCATGGGGTATAGCGACTCCTTTTATCTCTAGTAATGTGCATGGGCATTCGCTTCTTTGTTAGATTGTTTTTTCCACAAGAAGGGTAAAGATGTAGCTGAAACATAGCGAATGCAGGAAAAATATCCATGCAAAATAAAGATGAAGGAATAGAGTACCATCTGCAACAACCACATGTCACAGGGGAAGAATGTGGGTGCATGTAAATCAACAGAACTGCATGCCACAAACAGATGCTTACAGGGTAACATTTCCTGTTTGTGAGATGTGTTGGGGTAGGTACACATACCATGCATAGACTGTAACGCAGCTCTCCCCAAAGTGACGGCTCAGTCTGACGATGTAGTAGTACAGTCTGTCAAACAATACCTTGCTGGCAGGTCTCAATATCTGCAATAATAATGTTTCGTGAATGTGTGAGGGGTGAACCATGTAGCTGTTTTGCTGATGGTAGCTAGAGGTATGTTACCCAAGAAAGTCATGGAAGCTCCCTTTCTTGCGAGTGGAGTGTGGCCTGGGCAGGACAGGTAGGTGCCTTTTTTGCTTTGGTGAAACAGAGCTGTATGCATGTAACAAGACAGCATGCAACCCACTGCTCTAGAGATAGCATGCCACTATGTGGTTTGGAAAAAGACACAAAGAGCATAGACGGATAGTCGTGTTGCTGCGGAGCTCCAGTTCCTTATCTTAAAATCATACAGAAATCCTGGCGGAACAGATTCAGTCCCCGAACAGACTAAGGTCGGAAGTTACTCTGGCCCGAATAAGCAAGGAACCGGGCGGGGCACCTGCGTTAAAGCAGAAAAATCGCTGTTTGTGAAATTACCTGTGACGTGGCGGCCTGTCTGACCCAAAATGGGCGATGCCTGACCTCAGCTGTGCAAAATATGGAGCCTGAGAGGGCTGAGCCTGAGGGGAAGCCCGGCGGTCGGGCCTTGTTCGCGGACCATGCTGGTGCTCTCCCCCACGCTGGTGTGCGTGTAAGCCCGGGCGAAGCTGGATGCTGCCCGGCTGGGGGACGGCCTGTACCGAGGACATGTTCCAGGACAGCGGGCTGGAGGTAACAGAGAGGCTGAGACTTTCCCAACCCCGCCGCCCCCGGCTGCCTCTAAATTAGCCAGTGCCCCGCTCGGGCGGACTGCTGGGCTCATCCTACGGCCTCCAAGGTGGACGTCAAAGTGGGGGCCGGTAGGCTGAGAGTTGACAAGTAGCTGTCCGGGGGCCCTTCTACAATACCCAGATTGTGAGCACGTCCCCCAGGACGCAGGTTAACTGCAGTAACCTGAGGGTACCGTCTCGAGGGGGGCTGGCTGTCGGGTTCTGGCAGTGTGCTCTGCGGGTGGCCTCACCCCTGCTGGTGTCCACATAAGCCCGGAGGAGGACAGGGACAATACAAGTCGAAGGGCCACCCGGTCGGAGGACGGGCTGCAGCGGAGACCAGTTTCAGAAAAGCAGCCTGGGTTCATTTTTTCGAACCATGCTGGCCACAGACACTTGACCACGAACCAGGGTCCCCTGGGAGCGGACAACTGAGTGGGCTCAAAGCGCCTCTGTGAAAGGAACCAAAGCAAGGCGCCAGAGGAAGAAAGACCATCTGGGTCCTTTTGGAAGTATCCCAATAGAGTAAACAACTCCTGAGTCATTTGCAAACTACAACAAGCCCAGGGTGGAGGTACTCAGGCACATTTGCTGGCGACTCCCTCGCTGGGAGGGTGGGATATGACTGACCCTGCTGGAAACTCAGGTCTGAGGTTACGGACAGTAGCAGGGGGAATTGTAGTGAGGACCCTACGTCGGATGGATCATCCACAAAGTCGCAAGCTGAGTAGAAAGGATCGGTGAGAATCGGGCGGCCCGTGCCTGGAGGCGCCTGCTTACCGGTGGACCCACCTGGGACCGGCCAGCTGTGGACTGACTGCAATAAACCTGAATATCTACAAATAGAGGGGACCAGGGAACTGCCCCTGCTCAGGCATCGTCTGGGCCTGGAGTGGGATTGAAGGTACGGACAGAGAGAAATACTAAACACACGTGGCTCACACTGCCTGCCCAAACCATGGGCAAAGACAAACCGACGAGGAGAGCACAGGCCAACAAAATAATGCAATATACAGTGCCGGGCCCAACGACAGCAGAACATAGAAGGCTAGAATCAAACCAGTTGTCCCACTACAGTACTATGGCGCAAGATAAAGCAGATATCCTGGTGGTCATTAAAGACTCCCGAGTGGCGCTAGAATAAAAAATGGACACTATAGCGATGGATATCAACCATTTGCGTCTGGATCTTCGAAAAGTGGTGGATCGAGTGACAAGCACGGAGGGAGAACTAGGTTCCTCAAAAGAGGAAGTCCAGAGTCTCTCCATGACCGTGGCGTCGCTTCAAGAACAGTCCAACCGTTTGGAAGACAGAGCAGAAGATGCAGAAGGGCGATCGCGAAGGAACAACCTCAGGTTTCTGAGATGCCTGGAGAAGGCGGAAGGTTCAGCTGCAGACCTCTTCCTGGAACAGTGGATAGGAGCGGCCTTTCCGAAAATTAGACTGTCCAAACTGTTCGTGAAAGAACGAGCCCATCAATCCCTCGTTCCCCTGCCGCAGCCGGGATCACCACCAGTGATTTAATATTGCAATATGTCCGTGCACATGGCCCACCTAAGTTTGAAGATTGAGATATTCATATTTACCCTGTCTATACTACGAAGGTGCAGGATCTACGGAATGAGTTCTTGGGAGTCAAGACGCATCTTAGAGAACTCAATATCAAATATCAAATATAGCCTAATATTTCTGGCCCGGCTCCAAATACAATATGGATACACTTTTTCAGTTCTTCGCAGGAGGCCACAGACTGGATGGACGCACTAGGCCTGGCAGGGAAAAAACAAAATCACGGCTGGCAGGAACAACGCAGAAGAAGCGGACGGCAACGTCGTCACACTGGAATACAGAGATCCAACTTGTGCGACTCAGCAGGGGTGGGACGCATCTTAGTAGGTCCAGATAGAACCCTACGGGCCGAAGTGGAGGGGATACCTACACAGAATTAGTTCTCTACGCTCTGCCTTGTCCAAGAAACTCAGTCGCAATTGGAGAATAGCCCTAATTGTGCAGATGAAGACTCTTGAGCTATATTGATAATGTTGGTGGGGACCAACCGATGGTCAAAATTGGGCACCGGAACTGTAAGTACAGTAAGTGAAAGTATGGAGGAGAGAACAAGATGTGAGCCAATAGGGGTCGGTCCCCTAAAAGATTGAGAGAAAAAGACTGCTAAATTTGTTGGGACACGGTGTGAGAAGTTGGCCTGATGTATGATGTCACTAGTTCTAGTGTACACCTTATATCAGTCCAAACAACCCTTATGGTGATTGGTTGTAAAATCAACCTTATAGACCAGCTATCCTAGTGGTAGCAAGGACAAGAGCAGTCTTAGGCTAAACTCTGAATGGCATGTGAAGCCAGCTGTGTTGGAATCCACTGGTGTTTTTCATCTGCGTTTGGTTTTTCATCTTCGTTGGGTTTTCTGTTCATTAAAAACACTTCCTTTATCTGCATGGTATGCTGAACATTGGCTGGATAACACTGGATGTTAAGGTCTTTACAATGTTATATAATGTCACATATGGACATATATACATGCTTGATTGTACATTTGTATAGCTTCTATTGATGTTTGAACTGATATATACACGCACATGTATATCCTTGCAGTATTCCCCTGAAGAAGGTGTTTTACACCGAAATGCATTGGGACACCGTGACGTTCTTCAGAAAAAACTAAGAAAATAAAGAAGAATCTCAGAACTTATGATGATTCACAGATTTAAGTTTGGATTTGCAGTTATTTTTGACACTCAGATTGTAGAATATTGAAACATTGGGCAACAAAGAAGCACTTTGTAACACGTTACTTGTTTACGTCGCATTTAGGATTATGTTTATGGTTTTTACTTAAAATAGGTCGCTCTTTCACATTGACACTAAATGTGTTCAGCGTTTATTCATTTATAGCAATTGATGCACGTTATGTACTTACAAAAATCTTATGCATTGACCAATCGCACCTTACAGGGCAGGTGGATAGTGCGCCTTTCTCAAACTTTTGTTTGAATGACTCTTGTTAACTTTTCAGGGCCTGTTCAGAGGTTGCACAGGCATTCTAAGGCAGCACCCTTGATCACTATAAGATTACTGTTTGAACTTTTAAAATTTGTTAAATACTAGGTGTGCAGTTTGTCAAACCCTTCACTAAAGCCAGCTGTGATACCATATATAATCCCTTGAATACCAAATGAAAGGACACCACAACAGATATATATATATAAAATAAAGTGTATTTATTCTAGTCAAACCCTCAGCACTCTTTATGAGATTAGAGGTAAGTACAACACAGTCTTATTTAAGCATACATTAAGTCACACAAGTAAGTAATACAGTTAGGCCCTAGGGGCCACGCAAACCATATACTAAAGAAGTGGTATAAGGACCACTGTCACGGATATAGGATAGGCCTAGGCCTAGGGAATCGCTGGGGCTACACTACACTAGCAACAGTTAGGAAGTGGGAGGCCCACGGGATTCAGGTGCAGAGTGGAAACACTCACGCGTAATGCGTAAAAGTCGATAGAATTACTAGCAGTTAGAAATTAACAGTTTAAGGACACTTCTGAAGCAGCTAGAGAGTCGAGACTCGGAAACTAGACCCTAGGATAGTCACTACCCTTGTGAGCACCGAAGTACCCAAGTTACCTAGCCCACGGACTGCGGGTGCATAGGTGTGAACTTGCGTCGGGTTTCGTCGTGGACTTCTATGGATGCCTGAAGGAAAGTTGCTGACAGGCGGTCAGTGAAGAGTGTCCGGTGGATCCCAAGGCTGGGATCAAGAAGAGAGGATACCTGCAAGCAGAAGGGACAGAGTCAAGGTCACTAGCCAGTGACCACGTGGAACCAGGAAGGAACCAGGCGATGTCGTGAAGATTGCAGGTGAAAGGTGAAGCTTGTCGCTGCAGCCACGGGTACCAGGAGGCGTCGAGGACGACCAGGACCAGGAGGCGAGCTGTCCCACGAAGGCTCTTGCTGTCGGCGGCGTCGAAGTCGAACTAGGACTCACCAAGCCTTGGCAAGCGGAACCCACGAAGAACGGAGGACTTGCTTCTGGTGCAGACCAGGAAGGTCTGGGGTGCTTCTCTTTTGGAAAGAAGCGGGAGCCAGTCTGGAGGAGCCAAACCAGCGGTGAAGATTTCAAGGTGTGTCGTCACAAAGGCCGCTAGCCAACGGGCAAGCAACCGGACAGACGCGGCAGGAAAATGCAGACGGGCCCCACGCAGGACTCGTGGAGTGTGGGGGGCTGATCTTCGGTGCAGATGGTGCTTGGGGTTGGGGCTTCTCAATCCCCGGTGCACAACTTCGAGGGTGCCTCAGAAGCTGCGCTGGAAGATACTAGCCCCTTTTCCCAGGTAGCCGGTCCCACGTCTCTCGTCGCCTCCACGGATCTCAGCTCGGCTGTGGATGTGGATCAGGGTCGGAGAAGTCTGGAAGTCAAGGCTCTGGTCGGGCTCTGCAGTCGGTCCCTCGTAGAACTTCAGCAAAGCAAAGGGTAGTCTCTTGATGGTGCCTGTTTGCACAGGGTAGCCACTACTTGGCCACAAGGGAGATTCTTCAGTCTTCTTCTTTCGTCGAATGTCGAAGGTCCAGAGTTTCTGTTCAAGTTGCAGGTTCAGGATAATCTAATCTCCTGGGGCCCAGCTACCACTCTTATACTAATCTGGGGGGCTGGGTTGCCTGCTAGGTCACGCCTTATGGGTGGGACCTGGGAGGGGGGTGGTTACACCCCCTTCCCTTTGTCCAGTTTCGCGCCAGGACTGGGGCTGGAGTGCCCCAGCACCGGTTTGAACTGGACTATGCATGGAGCACCTTGTGTGCCCCAGGCAATGTCTCGTTTCATTCATCCCTCCCTGCCCCAATACACTAAGGCCTGTCTGGGGTGGTGCTCGCACCTCCCAAGGCAGGAAACCTATTGTCCAAGCCTCCCTTGCGGGATCACTCCCAGCAGCAGGAGGTCAGACTTGTGTCGTGGCAGCAGCATCCATTTTGTGATGCTGGGGCTCTGGTTAACTTTAACCGGGTAAGTAGGTTACAACATGTCTTCTCCCTCTAGAAGGGAGGGATAATATCCTCATCCCCAGAAATGGGATGGGGGTATTATTCCAAAGTGTTAGACACCTTACACAACATGTTTTGATAAAGCCAAACCATAGTTACCATAACCGTTTAAGATTATCAGGCACTTTAAGAGTATATGGTAGGCTATATCATAGAACAGCTATACGGACATGGTTCCGAAAGCTGCAGACAGGCTCAGCTCATGCTAGAGCACCATCTCACATGTTACCAAGCACTCTGCCTCCAGGATTGTTAAGGCCTGCCATAGGAGTGGCTGATAGGTACACATGTGTCTATATGTAAGTTAGGTATAGGAATACTACACCTAAGCAAGGAGTGATTACACGACCCTGCCCCAGCTGAGGGATCAGCCAGTTGTGTCATAATGGAAGGCCAGGCCAGGGGTGGCATAATACATGCTGCAGCCCCTGGTAGGCCTAGGGTACACCTATGCCCTGGGTACCTAAGGTACACTGTACAGGGGCCAATAAGGTGATCCTATCCAAATGGGTTATGCACCTAAAGTACATAGTATCAATTTAGAGAGAGAACAGCAGGGCTGTGGGTCTGATTAGCAGGCCCACAGCCACATCTAAGTCGAAAACCAGTAAAGCAAAAGCAAAAAGTGGGGGTGTGTTATGTTGTGTAAGTAACTTTGTCTTTGGCACGCTTGGTGTCTTCGCGTTCCATAGAACATGGAACGCGAAGCCGTGAGCAGCTCTTGGATATAGAGATCAGCCGACGGCCTGCTGATCGGTTGTGCTGCTGTACCTGCCTGTTTATCTTTGGAAATAAAGATACCTCCAACTTGAATCGTCTGTGGACTCTAACTTAACAATTGGCGACGAGGATGGGATATCAACGAATTTTGAAATTTTTGGATGGTAAGAAAATTGCAGGCAGAGTTGACGCGACGCATTGGGAAGAGTTCACTCTAATCTGCTACGTGTTGAAACTCATGCCGCCGAGGAGCACAAACCTTCGCATTGGTGAGCGATCTGTTTGCTATTTCACTCATTTTAGATGATTAGGTGATTATATTTCTGAAAATTTTCCTTTGTAATGTTTTTGTTGTTGTTCCTGTTTTAATTTAATTTGTGCTTTATCACTCTGTTAATTCTTTTTCAACAGGAAGGGGATGCCATATATGCTGTCTTTATTCTTTTTCGTTTCATTTTATTTCTTTGTTGTTCAAGAGGGGATGTGTTATGTTGTGTAAGTAACTTTGTCTTTGGCACGCTTGGTGTCTTCGCGTTCCATAGAACATGGAACGCGAAGCCGTGAGCAGCTCTTGGATATAGAGATCAGCCGACGGCCTGCTGACCGGTTGTGCTGCTGTACCTGCCTGTTTATCTTTGGAAATAAAGATACCTCCAACTTGAATCGTCTGTGGACTCTAACTTAACAGGGTGAACAAACAAAGCAGACCCTACTCTCCTACACAACCCCACCCAAACTTAGGGACATTAAACTAACCTTGACCAGTTGAGTCTTCATGTTCTAAGTGGAAATATCTGGAGAGTCCATCTGCATTGGCATGGTCAGTCCCAGGTCTATGTTCCACTGTGAAGTCCATCCCCTGTAGGGAAATGGACCACCTAAGAAGTTTGGGATTTTCACCCTTCATCTGATTTAGCCACAAGAGGGGCTTATGGTCTGTCTGAATCTTGAAGTGAGTGCCAAACAAGTATGGCCTCAGCTTCTTCAGGGCCCAAACCACAGCAAAGGCCTCCCTCTTAATAGCTGACCAATGTTTCTCTCTAGGGGTCAGCCTTCTACTTATAAAAGCAATGGGTTGGTCTTGACCATCTATATTAAGTTGTGAAAGAACAGCTCCCACACCTAACTCAGAAGCATCTGTCTGGACAATGAACTCTTTGGAGTAGTCTGGACTTTTCAGAATAGGTGCACTGCACATGGCCTGCTTCAGGTCATCAAATGCTTTTTGACAGCTTACTGTCCACTGAACGTTCTTTGGCAGTTTCTTGGAGGTCAAGTCATTAAGTGGTGTCACAATGGACCCATCATTCTTAACAAACTTTCTGTAGTACCCAGTCAGGCCCAAGAAAGCTCTGACCTGAGTCTGGGTAGTTGGAGGAGTCCAGTCCTTTATGGTCTGGATCTTGCTCTCCAGTGGTTGAACCTGACCCCCACCAACTAGGTGGCCCAGGTATACAACCTTGCTCTGCCCTATCTGGCACTTAGTGGCCTTGATAGTGAGGCCTGCCTTTTGCAGGGCCTCTAAAACATTCCTCAGGTGGACCAGGTGATCCTCCCAGGTGGAGCTAAAGACAGTAATATCATCAAGATAAGCTGCACAATAATCATCCAACCCAGTAAGGACTTGATTCACCAACCTTTGGAAAGTGGCAGGTGCATTCTTCAAACCAAAGGGCATTACCACAAATTGATAATGTCCTCCTGGGGTCGAGAAAGCAGTTTTGGCCTTTGCATTCTCAGCTAGTCTGATTTGCCAGTAGCCTGCTGTCAGGTCAAATGTGCTCAAAAACTTAGCAGCTGCCAGTCTGTCAATGAGCTCATCTGCCCTAGGTATTGGGTGGGCATCTGTCCTAGTGACAGCATTGAGACCTCTTTAATCCACGCAAACCTCATCTCTCTCTTACCATCTTGGGTGTGAGGTTTGGGCACAAGGACTACAGGACTAGCCCAAGGGCTCTCTGAAGGTTCAATGACTCCCAGCTCCAACATCTTTTGTACCTCAACTTGTATGCAGTCCCTGACATGGTCAGGTTGCCTGTAGATTTTACTCTTCACAGGCAGACTGTCACCAGTGTCCACCTCATGGGTGCACCAGTTTGTCTGACTTGGGGTCAGAGAGAACATATGTCTGTAGGATTGCAGAACCTGTCTGCAGTCCTGTTGCTGATGGACAGTGAGGCTGTCAGAAAAGACCACACCATCAACTGAGCCATCATCAGGGTTCTGAGTCAGCAGGTCTGGGAGAGGGTCACTCTCTTCCTCCTGCCCCTCATCTGTAGCCATGAGTAAGCCCATGTCTGTCCTGTCAACATATGCCTTCAATCTGTTGACATGAAGCACCCTGTGGGGGCTTCTGGGAGTCCCAAGGTCCACCAAGTAGGTGACTTCTCCCTTTTTCTCAACAATAGTGTGGGGTCCAGACCATTTGTCTTGGAGTGCTGCTGGGGCCACTGGCTCCAACACCCACACTTTCTGCCCTGGCTGGTAAACAGTCAGTACAGCCTTTTGGTCATGCCAAGCTTTTTGGAGTTCTTGGCTTGCCTCAAGGTTTTTAGAAGCCTTCTTCATATACTCTGCCATCCTGGAGCGGAGACCAAGTACATAATCCACTATGTCAAGTTTGGGTTGTCTGAGAGGTCTCTCCCATCCTTCCCTTACTAAACATAGGGGTCCTCTTACAGGATGCCTGTGTCTTCTGGGTATCCCTGAACAACAACCTGTATTGTTCAGTGGTTAGGCCAAACCCATCAATTAGAGCACTCTTCAGGACAGTGTAATTGTCTGCATCCTCATCACTAACTGTGAGGAGCTTGTCTCTACCT
Organism: Triturus cristatus; assembly: GCF_964204655.1. Classification (NCBI taxonomy): domain Eukaryota; kingdom Metazoa; phylum Chordata; class Amphibia; order Caudata; family Salamandridae; genus Triturus; species Triturus cristatus. The sequence continues at coordinate 1,719,752,403 of NC_140590.1, forward strand.
TTCTCAGAGAAGGAGAGCCACAAGATAGCTGCCCACTGACTTTGGGGTACCTGCTGTACTTTGCAAGCCCTCTCCAAAGCAGTTATCCATTTGTGGATGTCATCCCCACACTTGTAGGGAGGGACAATCTTGCTCAGGTTTCTATTATCATAGTGCCTGTCTCTATCCTTAGGGATATTGCTGCCACCAGTGGGTTCTGACCCACTTAACGTTTGCTCTCTAGCCAGAGCAAGCTTCTCCTTGGCAAGGGCAAGTTCTTCCCTCTGAATCCTCAGATAAGCTTCCCCCATTCTGGCTTCATGCTCCTTTCTCTCAGGTGAAGTCATTCCCCTGTGAGAAGAGGCATTAGAGATGCTAGAGACATGGGAGTGGATGGATTCCCTTGAAGGGGATCTGTCTATCCTGCTTCTCTGGTTAAGCCCACTTGGGGGTCTGTATGGGGGGATCCCATGCAAACTCCCATGTAAGCTTAGGTTAGCCTTGCTAAGTCTTCCTACTTGGCCCTGGTTGTCTACCTCTTCATCTGAAGTCCCTTCTGACTCATCTGTGGTGGGTAGAACCTCCTTTTGTACCTAGGGTACTGGCCTGCGAGGCCCTAAGAGTATCATACTCCTCTAGGAGTTGTACTAGCTGAAGGAGGGCAGGGTTTGCACCCTGTTTTAACTTTCTGGAGGTACACAATTGTCTAATCTCCTGAAAAGTTAGGGTATCATATCTAGAGGGGGTCTTCTTCAGACCTGCTCCTCCTGAGAGAGCATCTACTTGATCTCCTCCCAGAGACATGATCTAGTGAGGGTGTGGTGTGTGCACCTACCTACACTAGTTGTTTCTACTAAACCTCTCTGGTAGTTGTAGTCAGGGTGTGTTACTCCCTTCAACCTACAACCACTAAGTCCAGTAGGACTTAAGTATTATAATCTATGTTATATGTACCTAAACAATATCTGTGTGATCTTTCAATTTAGTATCTCAAGATTACAAATGGTATTACAACAGCAAGCTCAGATCCCAACCGCTGCTCACCAATGTGAGAAGTTGGCCTGATGTATGATGTCACTAGTTCTAGTGTACACCTTATATCAGTCCAAACAACCCTTATGGTGGTTGGTTGTAAAGTCAACCTTATAGACCAGCTATCCTAGTGGTAGCATGGACAAGAGCAGTCTTAGGCTAAACTCTGAATGGCATGTGAAGCCAGCTGGGATACCATATATAATCCCTTGAATACCAAATGAAAGGACACCACAACAGATATATATATAAAATAAAGTGTATTTATTCTAGTCAAACCCTCAGCACTCTTTATGAGATTAGAGGTAAGTACAACACAGTCTTATTTAAGCATACATTAAGTCACACAGGTAAGTAATACAGTTAGGCCCTAGGGGCCACGCAAACCATATACTAAAGAAGTGGTATAAGGACCACTGTCACGGAAATAGGATAGGCCTAGGCCTAGGGTATCGCTGGGGCTACACTACACTAGCAACAGTTAGGAAGTGGGAGGCCCACGGGATTCAGGTGCAGAGTGGAAACACTCACGCGTAATGCGTAAAAGTCGATAGAATTACTAGCAGTTAGAAATTAACAGTTTAAGGACACTTCTGAAGCAGCTAGAGAGTCGAGACTCGGAAACTAGACCCTAGGATAGTCACTACCCTTGTGAGCACCGAAGTACCCAAGTTACCTAGCCCACGGACTGCGGGTGCATAGGTGTGAACTTGCGTCGGGTTTCGTCGTGGACTTCTATGGATGCCTGAAGGAAAGTTGCTGACAGGCGGTCAGTGAAGAGTGTCCGGTGGATCCCAAGGCTGGGATCAAGAAGAGAGGATACCTGCAAGCAGAAGGGACAGAGTCAAGGCCACTAGCCAGTGACCACGTGGAACCAGGAAGGAACCAGGCGATGTCATGAAGATTGCAGGTGAAAGGTGAAGCTTGTCGCTGCAGCCACGGATACCAGGAGGCGTCGAGGACGACCAGGACCAGGAGGCGAGCTGTCCCACGAAGGCTCTTGCTGTCGGCGGCGTCGAAGTCGAACTAGGACTCACCAAGCCTTGGCAAGCGGAACCCACGAAGAACGGAGGACTTGCTTCTGGTGCAGACCAGGAAGGTCTGGGGTGCTTCTCTTTTGGAAAGAAGCGGGAGCCAGTCTGGAGGAGCCAAACCAGCGGTGAATATTTCAAGGTGTGTCGTCACAAAGGCCGCTAGCCAACGGGCAAGCAACCGGACTGACGCGGCAAGCAGGAAAATGCAGAAGGGCCCCACGCAGGACTCGTGGAGTGTGGGGGGCTGATCTTCGGTGCAGATGGTGCTTGGGGTTGGGGCTTCTCAATCCCCGGTGCACAACTTCGAGGGTGCCTCAGAAGCTGCGCTGGAAGATACTAGCCCCTTTTCCCAGGTAGCCGGTCCCACGTCTCTCGTCGCCTCCACGGATCTCAGCTCGGCTGTGGATGTGGATCAGGGTCGGAGAAGTCTGGAAGTCAAGGCTCTGGTCAGGCTCTGCAGTCGGTCCCTCGTAGAACTTCAGCAAAGCAAAGGGTAGTCTCTTGATGGTGCCTGTTTGCACAGGGTAGCCACTCCTTGGCCACAAGGGAGATTCTTCAGTCTTCTTTCGTCGAATGTCGAAGGTCCAGAGTTTCTGTTCAAGTTGCAGGTTCAGGATAATCTAATCTCCTGGGGCCCAGCTACCACTCTTATACTAATCTGGGGGGCTGGGTTGCCTGCTAGGTCACGCCTTATGGGTGGGACCTGGGAGGGGGGTGGTTACACCCCCTTCCCTTTGTCCAGTTTCCCGCCAGGACTGGGGCTGGAGTGCCCCAGCACCGGTTTGAACTGGACTATGCATGGAGCACCTTGTGTGCCCCAGGCAATGTCTCGTTTCATTCATCCCTCCCTGCCCCAATACACTAAGGCCTGTCTGGGGTGGTGCTTGCACCTCCCAAGGCAGGAAACCTATTGTCCAAGCCTCCCTTGCCGGGATCACTCCCAGCAGCAGGAGGTCAGACTTGTGTCGTGGCAGCAGCATCCATTTTGTGATGCTGGGGCTCTGGTTAACTTTAACCGGGTAAGTAGGTTACAACATGTCTTCTCCCTCTAGAAGGGAGGGATAATATCCTCATCCCCAGAAATGGGATGGGGGTATTATTCCAAAGTGTTAGACACCTTACACGACATGTTTTGATAAAGCCAAACAATAGTTACCATAACCGTTTAAGATTATCAGGCACTTTAAGAGTATATGGTAGGCTATATTATAGAACAGCTATAAGGACATGGTTCCGAAAGCTGCAGACAGGCTCAGCTCATGCTAGAGCACCATCTCACATGTTACCAAGCACTCTGTCTCCAGGATTGTTAAGGCCTGCCATAGGAGTGGCTGATAGGTACACATGTGTCTATATGTAAGTTAGGTATATGAATACTACACCTAAGCAAGGAGTGATTACACGACCCTGCCCCAGCTGAGTGATCAGCCAGTTGTGTCATAATGGAAGGCCAGGCCAGGGGTGGCATAATACATGCTGCAGCCCCTGGTAGGCCTAGGGTACACCTATGCCCTGGGTACCTAAGGTACACTGTACAGGGGCCAATAAGGTGATCCTATCCAAATGGGTTATGCACCTAAAGTACATAGTATCAATTTAGAGAGAGAACAGCAGGGCTGTGGGTCTGATTAGCAGGCCCACAGCCACATCTAAGTCGAAAACCAGTAAAGCAAAAGCAAAAAGTGGGGGTGAACATACAAAGCAGACCCTACTCTCCTACACACGGTTCCGACATTATTAGAGTTCAGGACACTCCAGCTGTGACGCACTGCTGCGGCCTTGTGAAACCATGGGTGAAAGACAATGGGGTAAAGGAGGTTGGAAATTCCTGATTTAGAATCATACTATTTAGCGTTGCAACTACAACAAGCCATAGCATGGATGGATACGGATCCCTTATGGGAGCAAAATTTGTTTGAGGGCTCGCAAAATCTCAGAGCACTTCTCTGGTTAATCGGGGAACTACCCGCTAATGATTGGGCTAATGGCTAAAATATGGGACAGGACGATTACACGTCTCATTAAGGGGAAACCCTATGCTCCTGAGGCAGATATTTGGAACATATAGCAGTTGGTTCAAATAGAATGAGTAATGTCGACCGGCAAATAGAAGGAAGGGGGCTGTTTGATGCTCTCAGATCTTTATCCGGCAAAAGGGGGTGGTACAATTCTTGCAATATGCCAAGATAGCAGCTACGGCCCGAAAGCTTTGGCCGACTTTTCCAGATGCACCGGAACATACACATACACTGGTTACCATGATTGCAATGGCGGGAGGTCGGAAACTGGTTATTCACCTGTATAAGGCACTCAGAGACGATAAAAAGATTAAACCTTTAAAGATGGAGGAGAGATGGTAAGAGATCTGTCCGCAAGAGATTAGGGGAAAAGAGTGGGGAAAAATCCATTAAAATGTTCGCAGAGTGGCAATCTGTAGTAGATTCAAACTAATACAATACAATATAGTTCACACAACCTACCTTTCACCCAGGCGATTACATGCCATAAATGCATCTCAAGACCCAAAATGCCCTCGATGGCGGCACCCACAGGCAGATTTTGTGCATATGGTATGGTACTGCCAACCAATTAAGGCGTATTGGGCCGCCATTCTAGACCAACTGAATAGAATAACGAGGTGAATGATAGCCTTAGAGATGAAGACTTGCCTCCTTGGTCTGATCCCCTAGAATCCCAAGCGTAAAACGAGTAGGCGATCTTTTGTTTATGGGGCTCACGGTAGCTTAAAGGAGAATCACAATACACTGGCTGGACCCACAGGGACCACAGGTGGCTCAATGGAGGACAGATTTGAAAGAATGGGCGTTGGCTGAGGAGGAACAAATGCGAAAAACTAGGGCAGATGACAAACTCCCGGAGGTGTTACTGGCGTGGGGGATAATGGTCCGAGAAATAGAAGAGCTTGCCCCGAATCACGAAGACCATGAGGACCATGAACATCGCAATTGCACAAACAATGTAAGTCAGACATCAGTAAGGGGGGACAACTAATTTTGGACTTTGACAGACAGTCAATATCGATCTAGTAGAAACCGGTAAGGGGTGGGGAGAGTTATTTGGGGTATCAACAGGGTACTTATATTTACACTGTAAACTGAATCTTTCTAAGAAAACCATGTAAAAGAAATATCAGATATATGGATTGATTAATTAAATCTACAAAATACATGTGATACAAGTTGTTATTCGAATATTGACGATGTTTACTCTTTCTTTTGAAAATAATAAAGATTATTTTTTTTTAAAGAGCTGCTATCTCTTACGAAAGGATTTTGTTCTGTCAAAGTAGTACATAAGTTCTCATGTCATCCGAAATATGCAGAGCACGTTCTGCAGCAGACTCTGAAATGTGGGAAGAACCACAGGAATCCTATAGTTTGGTTGACTTGAAAACTGGAGACTGTCTTGAGTAGGAACTTAGGGTTGGTTCAGAGAACCACTTTATTGTGATGCACCCAGAAAGAAAGGTCCTCCAAAGTTAGAGTGTGTATCTCAGACACGCATGAGGGACGTAATGGTCACAAGGAAGCCACCTTCCAAGAAAGAAATTGCAATGGGCAAGAGTGAAGTCGTTCGAAAGGAGGACTCATTAGTCTAGTGAATACTGTTATGGTTCCACACCAGAACAGGGAGGGCCCACGGTGTGGTAATCCGCCTAAGTCCTTCTATGAAAGTCTAAATGACTGGGATTCGGAAAAGTGAAGTGTGCTGCCTATTTTGAAAGTAAGCCAGCAGTTAAATAAAGTCTGATAGATGTATAGGCGAGGCCCGACTTTTGTAAGTGAAGAAGGTAACAGAGAATGTCCGATGGAGAGAATGTGAAAGGGTCATCGTGCTTAGGAAGACAGTCATGTATGAACCGTTTTCACTTAGCAGCACAACTGGCCCTAGTTTTGGGCTGGAGTGCTTCTTTTAGAATGGTCATACAGTCTGCAGGGAGGTTAAGGTAGCTGAATTCAAAGACCAAATGAGCCAAATCGCAAGATTGAGCTGCTGCAGGTTGAGATGCCTGAAAGTACCTTGGCTTTGATGACGAAGATCGTCCTGCCAGTAGGGGAGCTTCTCATGAAGGATTAGGGAGAGTTTGAATAGTCGTGAACCAGGGCTGACATGCCCAGGTTGGAGCTACTAGGATGAGTGAGAGATATCTGCCTCAACCACCAAACTGAGAATGGGAGGAGCAGGCCATAGACTGTGGGAGTCTGGAGGTAAATCTTCAGCATTTTGCATTTTTGGAGGTGGCAAACAGTTCTGTCTTTGGAAACCCTCAGTGATGGAAGTAAAGGAGTAGGACTTGGGGGTCGAGTTCCTATTAGAGGAGTTGCTGATGCATCCCGCTGAGCAGGGTGGCCAAGCTGTTGCGGATCCTGGGAACATACTAAATCAACAGATGCACCCTGTGATGCATCGCCCACCGCCACATGCCCAGGGCTAACTCAGACAATTGGAGTGAGTGCGTCCCCCCGTTTTTGCAGGTAGATCATGGCAGTTGTATTGTCTGTCTGGATCAGAACTACCAACCGCTGTATGATGGGAAGGACTACCCAGTGGGCCAGTAGGATTGCTAACAGTTCTAGGTGATTGATGTGCAATCCTAGTTGTGCAGGAGCACACGCCTCTTAGATAGTGAAATCCTGTAGGTGTGCCCACCAGCCACTGAGTGAGGTGTGTTTTGGTGATGGTGTCTTGCGTAACTGGGTCAAAGGAAAGCCCCTCCTACAACAGGTTGTTTGCGTTTCACCACTCCAGAAAGTAATGAGTACAGCCCCAAATCAACACAAGATCCTCCCAATGACTCTCCGCCTGAGACCACTGAGCTGCTAGACACTGTTGTAATGACTCATGAGCAACCTGTCATGGGGAACTATTACGATGCAGGATGTCATCATGCCTAGTAGATGCATCACTGTCCTGACCGATACCTGGCGATCTGACTGGAAAAGAGGCAGCAACGTTTGGAATGCTTGCACCCTTGCAGGGTTGGGATAGGCTTTCCCTATGCTGGAGCCTAGAATGGCCCTGTGGAACAGCGGCTGCAGTTGGAGGGGCTGGAGGTGATGTTTGGCAACATTTATACTGGAGCCAAGGTTGTGAAGGAGTTGTATGGTGGCCGGAGTGTATGCTAGGCATTGATGCTATGTGAAAGCTGTGCCATTTGAGGGGATCGGCTACCACAACTACCCTGAGGCTGTGGTGACCCCAAAAGGTAGCACCTTGAACTGATAATGCTGGCCACTCACCATGAATCGCAAGTATCTAGGTGGATGGTATGTATAAGTAGTCATTCTTCAGATCAAGGACATTCATAAAGTCACCTTGTAGTAGCAAGAGGATGAGATCTTAGAGTTTAACCATGTGGAAGTGCTCTGCATCAATCGTTTTACTCTCCTGGTGAATTGGCATGCTTCCTAGCCTTGTGGACTGCTAGGGAAATGGAGGGTAATTGGCCCCTTATGTAGGGTGGATCGGAGGAAGAAACCTTGAACTTGTCCACCCGAAGCGTCCTACACTTGCCTTCACAGACTCCTTAAAGATATCCCCAGCAGGTTTAAGCATACCCATTAGCATGTAAGGTACTGCAGGGACCGCTGTGTAGCGGAGTGGGTCCCCATGAGGAAGTCTACCTCTTCTGCTGGACATGAAGTTCCACCTTGTAAAAGGTGGCCACTCTGTGTAGGATTTTGTGGTACGAGGTGGTATCATTTGGGGGTGAGGGCTTTGTGAGGTATAGGTCAAGGTCAGTGTCAGATGGGGGCTCCAAGTCATATTCGTCTCAAAGGTCAGGGCCTTGAGGATCGTAGAGAGGGTCATAAGGAAAGCCAGGACTGTCCCCTCCCCCGAAATGGGAAGAACCCTGTGTCGAGTGTGTCTGAGGGTGCACAGGTAGCAGTGGAGAGGTGGGAAGAGGGGGAGTAGGAGGAAGAGGATAGGAAGGACCAGGAAGCAATGGAGAGGTGCCTCTGTCATGGCATCAAGGTTTCTTGTGTGTTGGCCCCACAGGAGGTTTGATGACCTCAAGTAAGTTTTCTCTTATGAGAAATCGATTCTTTAGGCTGCTGTGGAGGCATGGCCAGGATCTGACCAGTGCCAAGCTGAATGTGGATCCGTTTATGCCTAGCATCAAGCTGTTCTTGAAGACGCTATAGAACCGATGGTTGAGATCCTCAGAGGCGGCAGAGGACGCAGCTGTGGACAGTGACCTGTAAGGAGCTGAGAAAATTCAACTTCCTGAGGGCACTGCAGAAGGTTTCAGCTTGGTCGATCTCAGCTCTGAGTGATTTGGGTCAGGTTGTCTCGGCTCCGAAGTGTTCATCGCGGAGTTTCTCAGCTCCGACGGTATCTTAGAGGGCGTCTTCAGATCCTGCACCAAAGCACCAGTCCAGCACAAGGCTTTGTGGAAGACTTCGGTACCGATTGTAACAAGAGGTGTTAGGTCCGCCTCGAAAATTCAAAGCCGACCATTTTTGTGAGGCAGTGATGGACCAGAGGCCTCTGATGAAGCATGGGAGCTTGAAGCTGGTGCCTCCCTAGGGTGAGGAGCTTGCAAGAGATTGGGACTCACTGCTGCACTTTTTGTGGGGCGCTCAATAGTCCATGCTTTTCAGCGAGTTTGCCCCTTGAGCTTGACGTCAGGCTGAAGATCTTCCTGCTCCACTCTGTCCCGAAGAGGTCCAGAGTATCTTTCTCTTCCCAGCGATGCGCCATGGAATCCAAAACAATGGCTTCCATCCATTTCGAAGCGTTTTCTGGTTACAGAACGCAAAGCATGCAGGCAGCCCTCTCGATGGTCGGGGACAAACAGAGGTTAAAAACCTCGTGTAGGTTTGCTTTCGGATATTTGTGTTGGCAAGTATGACAGATCTGGAATGGAGTCCTTTCCATCACGTGGACATTCTCAGAGGTTGAAGTGCTGGTAGGCCAGAGGGGCAGAGCCCCGACCAGTAGAAGCATTCGACCAGGGTATAGTCAAGGAAATACGGAATGGTGGAGACCGACGAGTAATGAGGACTGCAGAGTTGAAAGACAAGTAACGGATCCAAGGGTCCAGCGAGAACACCATGCAGCGTCGAAATGGAGCTCACTGAGACATATCTGAACCCGATGACAGAGAAAAAACAATCTAACAGTAGAGCTGATGCCCATCTGCATTATTAGAGATAGATGGAGTCACAATACCTCATTATTCAAAAGAGTTATTTGAACAAAAAGATGTACACGTTCGCACCCAACATTAGATGGCAGGAGTATGCACAGCGTACGTATCTACAGCTACATACACGCACACACACACACACACACACGCACACATACACATGCACACACACACACACACATCCACACACACATGTTGTAATTGAAAAATATACAATTTGGAGAAATGAAAATATGTCATTGTGAAGTGACCATAGTGAATGAAAATGCAGTCTTCACTCAGAGGAGAGATACTAACTTAAAGTCTTTAGTTCATATTGGGTCCAAACACACAAGTCCACTGTCCAAAAATATAATAAAGTCACACTCCCAAGCCAGAGGGTATGTCCGATTCAGGTTCCTGGATTCAGGCCAAATAACTGGACAACCTTGCTCTCCACTTTAACACGATTTATAAATCCTCCTCTGACGTGGACATCAAATGACTGGCTGTGGCAGGACCAGACACCACATGGGAACAATGAAACAGAGGGGTAGCAAGGGAAACCGGCAACACAGACAAACTGGAAGATAGGACTACAGAAGGTACGACCGGTTAAGGAGGCAGATGTGACATAAGAGCTGCTGTCCATGAGGTCGTGATGTCACATAAAGTTTGGAGCTACAAAAAAGAAACCTCTTTTGGAGCTCCCGCTCGCCCCAGAGAAGTTCCTAGATAGCCAGAAAAAGTGCTCCCTGAACCGCTCCAATTGGTCTCAAGGCTTCCTTGTGAACAGCCACAAACACATATTCCGGGGAAAGGGATTAGGCAGCATAAGAGGGGTGTGGGATATTGGTTGTAGAAGTATTCTTTGACTCAGGTTCTTCTGGGAGGAGATAATTTATGGGGAGTGGGTGCACCTGGAGGTTTCAATGAAATGGGGCCTCAAGAGTTAAGGAGGGGCTGTGTGCATGCCCATATGGTGTTGGGGTCTGCTCTTTGTACGCCAAGGCCAGGAGATCTAAGAACATCCTTTCCCTTGTTGGTAATGTCCACATCCACTACCCCCAGGTGACTGCTCAGCCTTTGCCCAGAGCCTAATGGAGCAGGGCTTGTTAGTTTCCAGGTGGGTGCACCATCCCTGCTGGTGGTTGTTTCCTTCTGCTCACTGATGGGTTTGAAGCCTGCCTCCGAGCTTAGAATTTGTCTTCTTGCTCCTGTTGCTATTGTGATGGTTGCTGGCCAGCCCAGTCAACTGAAATGGAATGTGAAAAGGGGAAACTTTGTTAATTCATTGATTCATTATTGGCTATGTACACACACGTTCCCATATTACCAGTACTGAAAATGTATAGACTTTAATAAACTAGTCACTATTCTGTGCTTTCATACTCAAATGTTGCTAATTATGAATCCTTACCATTGAAAATTCACATTATAGCTATGGAAACAGCCATTAAAAGGAGGTGATAAGGTGGTAATAGTTGCAATATGTCATAAATAAATTTTAACTTATTGGAAATGAAGAATCTCAACAGTTTCCTCGCCTTGGTTATCTGAGAGGAGACAGTTTTTCAACCAGGCAACAAAGCATTGTAAAGGAGGTGGAACTACGTCAGAAGCTCCACACATTATTAAATGTAAAAGCTTTTAAGGTAAAACTTAACTAAGATATGGTGGTTAGGAAGTAAAATAAAACTACACAATGTCAGCATCCCATAAATTTAAATTGTCAAAATGAAAATGTTATAGATTTTTAAAGTATAATTTGTATTTTCACTTTTGTGTTGCCAGAAATTCTGAACATTTAGAAAGCATTTCTTTTATGTCAATATCATGAATGTGAGTAAATAACTTTCAGGAATTTCTTACCATAAAAATACACATAAGATAAGGTAATGACAATGTTCACAGTGAACACACGCCAGGAAACCACTATCAAAACGCAAATCGACCCAAGTTTGAAAAGCTAATATACATTTACTTACTATCTGCTGCTCAAACTCTTCCAGCTGAGCATGGGGAGGTTGACCAGGCGACTTTCAGGACCCTCCGATATAGTGGTGTCATGAGGAGGTGGTGCGTATGTGGCCGAGAGGACAAGCTCATCATGTCTTCTGCCTTTTCCAGACCCAGCAACTAAGGCCCTCCCAGCACTTGTGACACAGCTTCCCCTGCGGGTGTGTACTTCCACTGCACTGAAGCACATTGCAATATCTCACAAGATCTGGCCCACTCTCAGTTGTTCAACTGTTTATGTGAACCCCCATAAGCTGAGTGTTCTTCTCAACATTGTCAAGGAAGTGATGTTTAATTCACTCTCAGATAATGCGTTAGACCGTCTCGTCAAGACCTTTGTTGTAATCAATCGAATGATGGTCCAGTCTTCTTATGTAGATTGGTTAAGATCTTTATTCAAGTTGTTAAGTAATCAAGATAAACCCCACCAGGAGCAGCTGTCCTGCTGCTCAGCCCATACCCAACTGACATTCACAGACATCCAACATTCCATCCATCCAACATTCCACACCACAGTCATTCTAGCTGAGCAGCAGGGAAACATAAGTTACAACATATCTCCCTTCTTTATGGGGAACAAGTGCATTGTAAAATAAATTAGATGAAACAATAAAACAATGACAATATGGCAAATAACATATAGTCACGAAATTGAATACAATGCACCAATAATCAGAAAAAAACGCAATACAATATAAACAACTCACATCATCACACCATACCACGTCTCATCAAACTAACATGAAAGAAACGTCATACCACATCATACTACATCTCATCTCACACACAGTGAATAATTAAAAGAACATTCTTTCACGCCTTACTACATCTCAACTTACACACAAACTATACCAAAGATTACACACCACATCACATTCTGACCAAAGTATCACAACGCTTCCTGAATTAAACCACCATCCTACATCATACACCAAAACCCACATGCCATAGATCACACCAGTTGGCCAGACCGGTACGACGAGCAACATACGGGGAACAAACCTTAAAACAATACATAAATCAGGACACAACGTGCGCACCGTAGATCAGAAAAACAATCACCCTCATAACACTTCAACACACACATCCAATAAATCTACCACTCACACTTACCCAAAAACCTAAACACCAATACAATAGGTGTTACATTCCCACACATAATACAACAAACCATACCTAATAATGAGTGACTTAACAAAACACAGCCATCTCATGCCCGACTCAAACCGATGAGTGGCCCAACCATTAACCACCACCACATACACAACAACAACAGTGTTTCAAAATTCTGGGACCAATGTCCCTTCCCCATTCCTATTATGGGACATGGCTCTCCGTCGTGGTTCAAATTCATTCACTAAGTCAATGGATGACGTATTCACATACAATCAATCAACAACAAACTTGTAATAATGAGTGACTTCATATAACACAGCCATCTCATACACGACACAAACCAATGAGTGACTGGACACTTAACCGCCACTTCATACACCATATTCACAGTGGTTCATATTCTGGGACTTGTGTCCCTTCCCAATTCCAATTATGGGACTTGGCTCTCTGTCGTGGTTCAAAATTCTGGGACCCTCTGACCCCTTCTAATTGTGGCTCAATCGCCAACTTCTGGGATTACTATCCCGGTTCCAGGTTCAATCTGGAGGCTGCTGGATTCTATATCCTAGTATCACTGTCCCGGCTCTGGGCTCAATGCCCCCCATCACGCACTTGTTTTTAATTACTGTCCCCATCATGGATCAAACGTCAGCAAAGGCAGGATCTTTTCCTCTCAATAGTGTTTTTTTTTTTTACACCCTGAGCTAACAGACATGCCGTCAATATTTCCACCGTAGTATACACAGTCAGCTGTTACCAAACGACATATCCCGCATCAGCAAGGCAAGAAGATTAAAACCGATAAAATACCTCACATTTTTTTTCCTTTGGCAAACAGTCGATCTCAGCGCAGCAAGATTACTATTATTCTGACACTCCCAATTGACATTGTTGTCAATACCTAGACCTATAAACTGTGTGCGCCTGAGTTATTTACATAACACGAAGGCACGCATATCCACGTAGAACCGGGTGGTTCTCGGCAAGGACATGCATCCAAAATCGCCACACAGGAACACTGACGCAGGCAGGTTGGAGCGAGGACTCGTCACACAAGGGATGGTGTCATGGTGACGCCGACAGTCTCCATGAGGAGGTAAGCTGGCACGTATTGTCCCTCTCATGCAGGATTCTTTTTTTCATTTAAACTATGGCAGTTAATCCGTTACTGTGAACGCACACGTTGAAGACCACAGTCAAAACCAATGAATACCGTAGACATTCCGTAGACATCTGCACATCTCTCCCTTTGAAAACGTTCGCTGCCAAAAATAATTCATGCACTGTTAAAAAATGCGTGAAGCTCAGAAGCCTCAAATAATCACTGCCCTCACCTGACACCAAACAGCCACGGAGCTCGTATTCACAGTCAAATAAAAGCTTAGCAGCTTCTCACCGGGGCCCGGTCATTGCCCCCGAGTAATATATTTAAAACATACGCCGGAGCTCGATCTTTGCCCCCGAACAGCGCACTAAAAGGTTCACCACACTGAAACGTGAATCTTCAATAAATATCACTGAGGCCCGATCTTAGCCCCGATCGTCATACATCAGAATTCATCACACTGAAACGTGAATCTTCAATAAATATCACTGAGGCCCGATCTTAGCCCCCGATCGTCATACATCAGAATTCATCACACTGAAACGTGAATCTTCAATAAATATCACTGAGGCCCGATCTTAGCCCCCGATCGTCATACATCAGAATTCATCACACTGAAACCTGAATCTTCATTACTTAGTGCTGAGGCCCGATCTTTGCCCCCGTTAAACATGTACTAAACTCTTATCTGGCACGCTTGGGTTAAAGGGCGACCGTTGGCAGGGTCACTGGTGGGGTTTGGGTGCCAGACAGCAGTACATACGTATTTCTAATTTCCTTAAAAAAAAAAAAAATCTTTTACCTTGTGATTTCTTTCGTTATAATTTCATGTACCTGTCAGGTTTCAGTTCTCTTTCATCCATGGATTTCTCATAACAAGTTCTCTTGTCAAGTTTCGTTTCTTCATTATGTTCCAATAGGTGGCACACGTGGTTTCTTTTTCAAAACATCGCCAAAATGTTGTAATCAATCGAATGATGGTCCAGTCTTCTTATGTAGATTGGTTAAGATCTTTATTCAAGTTGTTAAGTAATCAAGATAAACCCCACCAGGAGCAGCTGTCCTGCTGCTCAGCCCATACCCAACTGACATTCACAGACATCCAACATTCCATCCATCCAACATTCCACACCACAGTCATTCTAGCTGAGCAGCAGGGAAACATAAGTTACAACAACCTTCAGTCATGTTGGGGGGAAACAAATTTCTGAGGAGCAGCAGGATGGAGGAGGAAGGTGTTTGGAAGAGATGATGATTCAGAATGAAAACAAAATGGCTGGCTTCCTCTCCCTGTATGTCATTTCCAATTGATGCTGTATGCTCAGATCTCCACCTTGACTGCAGAGTGGAGCCTCAGCCTATGGGGCGGAAGGTCCGCATGTAGGAGGGATACAACCAACCTATGCTATAAGAACTTCCAATGTTATACAGTAACAAAAGCAAAGCATGGATGGTTTGTGCACCTAGTATGTGTGTGTTAAGTTAGGATTTTAGTATGTTTGCCTTAGAACATGAGTGTAACATGAGAAATATTGTCTTTGCGTGTTTATAATGATAATTGTTAAAATACATGAGAAAACGCAAATGCAACTATTTTTAATCTTGAGAATAGCATCTTAGTTGGTGATATTATGCACAGTAAACAGAGTTGTCTCAGAATGGTATCTCTGGACAATGTGTTAGTCGTCAACCCCTCATCATTAACAAGATACTGTCCAACCACATAAATGCAGCAACCAAAATAGCAGCTCAATAGAAATATGAGTTGACCAGCCTATCCTGCACATTCATATCCTGACCTCTATTCAGTACCCCACTCTGAATACCTGAATGTGGGCCTCGATCAGGGTAAAGAGCGATATATGAACTATGTCGTATGGTGATGTGTGCCACACACAATATGCTACAAAAATGTTGAATACAATTTCTGGAGGTACAACAATACCAACACCAAACCACAGTCAAGGAAAATGAATTGTAACTTGACTCAAAAAACACATGTTCAATAATGGCTTGTGTACGTATGTGTGCTCAACTGTACCTCTGCTGAGGTGTGGTGGTTGGACGTGTGTAGGATGTGAGGAGATGGAAACAAAGAGTATATCCGGAATAACTTGCAAAAAAAATATTTTTGAACAAATTCATTAAACTCTACAACATCATGATTCTCTATATGCAGTGTGTGTCAGGGTAATGTGTGTGTATTGTGCTGTTGTTTTCATTATGCTTGAGGTGCCACCCCCAGATGCAAATGTAGGCCTAGCGTGAGGTGCTTACTTACCAATAGGCCACATATGACCGAAATCCCCAGTAACCAAGTGACAAAAGGTGACTGTTGGCAAATGTAGCTGTTGTGTGTGCTTCCATGAAAGCCAGCATAGAAATCAGTAAAGTATTCCCTGGCATCGCAGACAGCCTTCAAGTTGATGGATTGCCAATGATAAACACAAACCAAAATAGGGACTAGAGAGTGAGCCTTCCCACTCTCTACAAATCAGACTATAAAACTCACCAGATGAGAAAGACAAAAAGTGTATAAAGATCCCAGTTACCCTAATAGGAAACTGGGAGTTTGGGGAATAAAGACAGCAAGGGAGGGAAAACTTACTGGAAACCCCAAAGGGTTGTTAAAATTGCCCTCACCCACCGAGTAGTGGCATGCTTCATCATACGGCTGCTAACAGACCCTGGCCCTGACCAACGCTCAGAGTGAAGTGCATAATGAATGCAGCTAAAGGTATTTGTTGTGTGCGCTCAGTTCTTATGTGTTCAGCCTTTCTGTAAATGTTTAGTTTTGAAATTAGTTTCAGCAGGAGATGCGGTGGAGTTTAGAACAATCAGTCATTTCATTAACAGATATGTTATAAGTGTTGAAATCCTTGTTATGTAAATCTCATACATTTAGTTTTAAGTGTACATTCATAAAATGTAAAAACATTTCCCCAGGTGTACTCATTAAACAGTCTTTAAGGTTTGGCGTCTAGAGGAAAAAGTTAAAAGTCTACGTAGAAAAAAATTGTGAAAACATTTTTATGTGAAATATATTGTAAATTACGTTTATATATTTATGTTAAATTTTGAACTAAAGAGAAAAATCGACAGCATGATTAACTTAATTTTGATGTAATTATTTCTTTAATATTATTATATTTAATGATATAAAAATCTTTTTCTGAAGTTACTTTGAAACAATAACATGTAACGTAAAAATATTTAAATTATTTTTCATGCCTTTATAATTTTCACAATTGAAGAATCAAATAATTAAAAGAAATGTAATTGTATTTATATTTCATTAACATTAATTTTTTTTATTACAAAATGGTTAACATATTTTAAATGAGAATAATTGTATTTTTTAATTTTTGTGTTCACATTAATATATCTTTATTTACATTTTAGCTATTTTAAATAATAATTATGATTTAATATTATTTCCTTTGGGGTTTAATTTTAACTTCCAACTGCCATTATTATTTTTTTTAAAAGGGAGGGTGTTGCAGTACCAGCTGTTGGCCAATAGTAATTTCCTATTGTTTTGGCCACTTTTTGGTTGTAGTAACTTCAGAAGTGCAGTTTGTGAATAGCAATGGGTTTCAGGAGCGGCTAGTGCAGGTAAGAGTGGTGAGGTGGTGGAGACGGGTGGGGGATTGATTTGACTGATGACGACAAGGGAAAATTAAATTATTAATTTTCCCTCGGAGGCGTCTGTCAAAATCCCCACCGCCCGGCCCCACCGCTCTTACCTGCACGGGCTACTGTTGATGGGTTTACTCTTTTGTTGGGGGTGCATGTCACCCCCTATAACCCTGCTCCTTTAGTAGTAAGAATTCCCTATTTTAAAGCCAGTCCTTGAATTTCACCCACATTTACTACTAAAACATATACCAAATACCATTGTGGAGACTCCGCAGTAGGGGCACAGATAGTCCCACATAAAAAGATGGGAGAGGCAGAGGCAGGAAACTCTGCACAAATGTATTTATGATTATGAGTAAGGTATAAGAAGTTCTTAGCTGGTGAGCTAAGTATTGCCATCAGTAGGAAGCAAAGAATATCAATGCCTTTTTACAAGAGTGAAACAGAAACTAAGCTTATCTTCATCAAAGAGCACAGTGACAAGGCTTGAGGTAATTATCCTTTTAACAGAGAGGACGGGTTGATGGACATATATAAACGTATTCATTTCTTGTGATTCAGTTTCAGGACTATTAGCATACTACCGGAACACAGGGCTGGTTACCTAGAGATACTTTTAAGGAATTTCCTTTTGACTGTTAAGAATGGATGCTAATCTTTGGATATCGACATCAATCTGCTAATGTCACTACCCACCAATGTGCTGAGTCAGAGTTGTCATATCTATTGTGCATTTTTTCTTTCATATCCCATTCTCCTTTCCTCCTTTCTACTACTGCCCCTCATATTCTCATAATAAGAGGTCAATGGCGGAGGAGGTGAGCGGGTATTGTTCCTGCTAGATCCACTTTGCAAGGTTAGTGATTTTCTGCCATTTAAGCAAGGAGGTCTTCACTCGCAAAGCCGCCTTAATCTTCAGAAACACTGTGAAGAGATGGTAGGCTAGGACCTGTAACTCACCTACCTCCTGACCAAACTCACAACTACCAGTAATGCTCTTTTTAATCTGACGTCTCACTGAAGTACCCTCAAGAAGATCGGTGGATATTTGTTCTGTTAACCCTCTAGAGAATCCTTAATCCAAAGTAAGCCTGAAATTTGTAGACTGGTCAGGGAGTAAATATAAGCTGAAACAAATGTATTGACAGTACTCATGTTGAATCCTTTCTCTGATTACGTCACTGGATGTGTAAAGCTTCAGAGGCTACAAGGGGCCCAATGAATTGGATTTACACCACCTGCAAACAGTCAACATGGTTCAAAAACACTTCTCTCATAAAAGGACACATGGCACATAGGAGAACCTCAAAAACCTCAGTTCAGAGCCAGAAAGGGCTTGCCTTTCAATTTCCAAGCCAACGGAGTATGTGGTTAGATCTGGGTGTAGCATCTGGCAATCATACTGTGAAATAAAATTCTGAAGCGGATGTGGCTCCAGTGGCTCTCAGCACAGATGTCGGAAGTCTGGAGTCCAATAACCAATCATCCACTCTAGTGCAATTGGGATGACAGGTGCTTTGTTGCGTCTTACTTTCAGGACAGTACTCTGAATGAAGACGACTGGATGGACATAATAAAGGTTGAATGGCTAAACCACCTTCAATAAACTTGAAGCATCACTCTAGTTGGAGCAAAACAGCAGACATTTTTGTTGTCACAAAAAGATCTACCACCAGCAGTCCCCACGTCTGACAATATTGGTCTATTACATTCTGATTGAGTTACTGCTAGTGATTTTGGATAGCCTGAACAACTAGTGGCTTCCAGATTTTGACTCCCGGCAACATAGGCTTTTTCGGACAGACCTCTTGAACAAACATCTTTCATTTACATATCACAATCTGGTAATATTGTCATCCAGAACATACAATTAACATCTGTTTAATCTTAGGCGTAACACGTTGAAAGCCAGGCATATGATCATCAATACCAGAACACTTATAGGAATAAGCTCTCATCAGAATTCTATAAAGTGTTGTTCTCAATACCCCTACGTGACAGTCACCTGGCAGTAAGAAAAACTCTCCTGCAAAAAACTTTGCTGGAGAGGCTCAGCAATAAATTGTCTGATTCAGAGCCTATAGAAGTTGAATAGAAACTTTGGTGTTCATGGGGAATTAGTTATAGTGCTTCTTCAGAAACCACTACAACTTTGAGGCATGACTATGGTATTAGAAAAATGTAAGACTTCCTTCTTCCGTCCCAGCAAACTGGCCATATGAGTTGATGTCTGGGAGAAGTTCGTCATCATTTGCCAAATGTCTTCCAATACAAATTCTTTCAAGGCTTGAGCTTCCAGGATGGCAGAGAAATATAGGAGTGTGAGTTACACCAGTGAGAAGAGACCATCAGTTCCTTCAAAAAGTTATTTGTTACAACTAGGTACTTGTTAGACCTGTCAGCCCTAGGGTGGCCTACCCTGTTTTTTTTGCCCTTGTCGCCTCCTTTTTGCAGCCACCTTTTTGTTGGCCCTAGGTCTCTGGGCGCCTTACCACTGCTAAACAGTGCTGAGGTGCAGGTGCTCTCTCCTAACAACACGGCTGCCACAGGCCCCTGCTACTGCGGAGTGGCCATTGCATACACACACTAGTGGTTAGGAGCAGGCTGGGACGTTTTGATACAGTATCTTTTTCCATCCCGCCTTTTTGTCCCATAGATTGTTATGTGGAAGCTCCTGGAACCATCCAGCCCTGGGAGGGACTATGCTTTGCCGCTTTTGCAGGAGGGTCACCTGACCTGGGGGTATAAGAGTAAAGGAGGGAAACCTGACTAGTCAGTTGGGGCACCACTGGACCTGGGGGCACCTCTGCCGGAGCGTAGGCGGTTGGGCCTAGGGAAGAAACCTACACTACTGGGCATGACTGAGTCTAGGCCCTGCTGTACCCAAGTTAGATGAGGGACTCTGCCTGCCTACTGATCTTGCCTACTGAGGGGGCAACCCAGGGGACCATCTCCGGTGTGCTGCAGGGACCCACCCTGCCTCTGATGCCTGCCAAAATAACCCCCTTCTCCCCCTCATAAGCCTGCCAGGGGGACCTGCCATCTTCTTCTCCCCCCCCCCCCCCAAGAGAAGTGCTAAACTTGTACTGTCGTTGTGCACCCTACAGGACCAACAGGTAAAGCGCTGTGTCCACCTAGCGCTGTGCTGCCAGGACCGTGTCCCTGAGAAAGAAGTTGCCTGCTATTACGCGCTGAGTCACCTCACAGCGCTATCTCTCTGCTCCCTGACTAAATTGCGGCTGTGCCTTCCCCCCTGCCTGCACGTGGTGTCTTTGAAGCGCTATTCCTTTGAAGCACTTTGCCTTTTAAGCGCTATGCCTTGTAAGCGCTGTGCCTTGTAAGCGCTATGCCTTGTAAGCGCTATGCCTTGTAAGCGCTGTGCCTTGTAAGCGCTGTGCCTCTTAAGCGCTGTGCCTTCTAGGCTCCGTGAGCCCCCCAAGTCACCGCCGCTGCCCAGGTACCTATGGTCCAGCGTCGGGCCCCTGGGGGCGCTTGCTGCCATCACCGCCGCAGGCCCTTGCTCCGCAGGAGGAGGAGCGCTGTGTCCACCATCACCGCCCCGGCACCGCGATCGCTGAAGCGCTGTCAGCCCCGATTCACCGCTGCAACCCGGCACTGCTAGAGGACCCCGCCGCGGCCCCCGAAGCCTGGGAGGGCCGCCGCGATCGAAGGGAAGTCCACGCTGGACCTCACCATGTGACGCGAATGCCAGGGAAGGCCGCGCCGGGCCTCATCACGTGACGGGGGTGCCGGCCGCGTCACCGACCGCACCCCGGCTCGAATCGCACACCCATTGGCGGGTGTAGCCGTGCCCCCTGAAGGCCGCGACCGGATTGGCTCCCGGGCTCGGGAGCAAGGACGTAGCCCGGAGGCCGCCGCCACAGCGAGGGGAGGCCTGGACTTCCCTCACCAAGCCGGAACAGGACTGCACGGGCCTCCCAAGGCGAAGGCCCACAGGTAACCCATCCCCTTCAGGAGATTGCAACCGGGCCTCAGGCCCCCCATTCTAGCCATAACATCCCGCTGCTGGGAGGGCCCGGGGGAACCCGAGACTGCCAGGGGAGCGTGAATGGAAGTTCGTGACAGGCCCAAGTGAGGTGGAAGCATTAGGTGTGGCCCTAAACGCTGTCTGCACCGGTTACCTGCCTGAAATCGCTGGGGCCTGAGTTTAACCCCTTGGGGTACAGCAGTGAATTAATTGTTGTATGGAAATGCACTGTTTGCCTTACAGGAATGAATTAATTGTGGTATTGAAATGCACTACTTTGTTCTCAGGTATGAATTAACTGTTGCGCTGAATTGCATTGCTCTATTTGCAGGAAGGAATTAATTGTTGCCCTGCAAACATCGGTTTAGTTACTTAAATGAAATGACTGCTACTTTGAAATACCTGCATGATCCCTGAATATATTGATAGTTACCTCGAGAAGTATTGATCCATTGACTTGAATGAATTTATTGTTGACTTGCATCTACCCGCCTTAGTCTTGAAATGAATTGCTACTCCTCACTTCGCAGCAGATAAAGAATCTTGTTTCAACCAACAACTTGGTGTGGTGTCCTTCATTGTGTGCGCGTCATTGAGTTCATGTGGGTGAGTGCTGCACAACTGCTTTACACATTGCCTTCGGGTGCCCTCCTACCTCGCGCCAAGCTACCACGTCGGAATTGGTGACCCCAGTTCTAACATTGGTGTTCAGCGGTGGGATTGGGACTTGCGCTTGTGCAGCGCCCTACAGGGATTCAGTGGGCGCCGCAATTGGACACCGATTGTGTCGCAAGCCTAACAATTTGCCCTTCACTGTCTATTTGAGTGTATAGGCTCCTGTTTTTGACCTGTTGCCTACGTCCTAGTTTTTTTCCCATGAATTGTCTGGGGCCCCACCTGTCAGGATGGAGTTTGAGCTAGCCAAACTAGAAATGTATACGGTGGCGCAGCTGAAGGAGTTCTGTCAGGGGATGGGGGTGTCCGTCAGGCGAGGCGCGAAGAGAGAGGAGCTTCAGAAAGCCTTGAGGGCGTGGGTAGTGGCCCACCCTGGAGGGAGAGGGGACGAGGGACAGGGGGAGCCGGGCGCTCGAGGGGAACCGGGCACTCCAGGAGAGTTGGACCTACTGCAGGTTAACATGAGTGACAATATTTTGCCAGGGAGACATTCCAGGGCAGGCAGTAGTGTGTCAGCAGGGAATGTGTCGGTAGAGGAGTACGAGGACAGGAGGGAGGAGAGGCAATTGAGATTGGAGCTTGCTAGGATGGAGAAGGAGAGAGAGGAGAAGAGGCTAGCCATGGAGGAGAGGAAGCTTGCGCATGAGCTCAGCCTAAAGGAGATAGAGTTGCTAGAATTGCAACTAGGGGCTCAAGGCAACAGGAATGGTGGCAGCGTACCCGCTGAGGCTCCACGAGAGCCTAAGTTCTACCTACCGAAGGAGGTGGTGGCCAGTTTTAGTGTCGGGGATGACATAGATAAGTGGTTGGCGGCATATGAGGTGTCCCTGGTAGCCCATGGGGTGCCCAAGAGTTACTGGGGGGGGGGTGGCCTATACCGGTACATGCCTCCCGTGGCAAGGGACACACTCTTGACCTTAGACAGAGAGGGGCGAACAGACTACCCTGTCATGAAGGAGGCCCTGCTTAGAAAGTTTGGTCTCACTCCAGTGAAGTATCGCCAGAGGTTCCGCAACAGCCATAAGCTTCCCACACAGAACTGGGAGGATTTTTGTAATTATGCACGTAAGGCCTTAGAGGGTTGGGTGCGTGGCAGCAAAGTGAGCAATTACGAGGGGCTGTACAACTTGTTTTTAAGAGAGCACCTCCTCGATAAATGTTTACCAGAGCTACGTCAACACCTGGTGGACCACAAGCTGACCGACCCTCGGAAGCTTGCGGAGGAGGCAGATACCTGGGTTAGCACCCGGGTGTCCCACAAGGGACCCGGCGGGGAACACCCAGAAAGGCGGACAGGGCGCACCCTAGAAGAGAGAGGGGGGAGATAAAAAGGAGTTTTTCAAAGGCCCCCAAAATAGACCTCAAGGGAAGGGGGTAGGTTCCCCACCCCAATATGGATCACCGAAACCCACTTACCCTGACAAGAGTCAGCAGCCCAGAACTGTCCGTGGTACGAATGTGGGGAGGTTGGGCACTACAAGGGGGATCCCCAGTGTCGCATACGGTCCCCAGCCCCCACAGGAGGTAAGAGCCCCGGGGTGGCTAGTGTAGCGCTGGGGGAGGAGTTGTCCCTAGATGAGGGGGGGTGAGTGGACTGGCTTGACCCTGGTTTCACTGGGGGATAGAGAGATGGTCCCAGTGACACAGTTGCCCTCGAACACTGCCAAGTACCGGCAGAGGGTATGGGTTAACGGGGAGGAGGCGGAGGCTCTGAGGGACATGGGTGCCAGCATGACGATGGTAAGACGTCAGCTGGTTTCCCCAGAGCAGGTGATTCCTGAAGTATTCCACTCGGTGGTAATGGCTGATAACAGCCAGAGTCATTACCCCGTGGCCCAAGTTCCTTTTGTGTGGGGAGGAGTCTCAGGCAAGTTGAGAGTCGCCGTAAGCCCGGCCATGCCAGTGGACTGTCTGCTCGGAAACAATTTGGAACATACCGCCTGGAAGGAAGTGGAGTTCACCGCCCATGCTGAGATGCTGGGGTTACCAGGGTGGACCTGCGTGGTCACGAGGTCCATGGCTGCCCGGTAAGGAACTCAACCCGGGTTGGAGCCTGGAACAATGGCACAGCCCAATGCTGGTCAAGAGGACGTTGTGGAGGACACACCCTGCGAGATGGATGAGGAGCCCGCGGAGGTGACCCCGGAGTCCGCAGAGGTGGATGTTGTTCCCGTGGGGGACTTGACGACCCCTGCAGAGTGGCAGGTGGAAGGAGAGCCTACCCGGGAGGAACTTTGTCGGGCACAGAGAGTGTGCCCCACACTTGAAGGTATGCGGCGGCAGGCCGAAGCCCAAGCGATGAACCAGGAGACCGGCAATTACCACATTTACTGGGAGGATGGCCTCCTCTACAGTGAGCCTAAGGCTCCGGTGCATGGGTCATCCAGGGTCCTAGTGGTCCCCCAATGCTACCGGGCCTTTCTGTTAGAATTGGCACATGAGATACCACTAGCAGGACACGTGGGCCAGGACAAAACCTTTGCTCGTTTGGTCCCACATTTTTACTGGCCCAGAATGCGAGTCGCCTCTGACACCTTTTGCAAGACCTGTAAGACTTGCCAGGCGAGTGGCAAGACTAGGACCAAGTTGAAGGTCCCTCTGGAACCGCTCCCGGTTGTCGGTACCCGTTTTGAGCGGGTGGGCATTGACATTGTCGGGCCGATGGACCTGCCGACTTCTTCGGGACACCGGTTCATCTTGGTGTTGGTGGACCTTGCCACCCGGTACCCGGAGGCGATCCCTCCGACGACCATCACTGCAACTGCGGTGGCGCGGGCCTTGATGGGGATTTTCAACCGTGTGGGATTTCCCAAGGTCGTGGTGTCAGATAGGGGCACTAATTTCATGTCGGCCTACATGCAGGCCATGTGGAAGGAGTGCGGAGTGACCTACAGGTTCTCCACTCCTTACCACCCCTAGACTAACGGGCTCGTAGAGCGCTTCAATAAGACTCTGAAGGGGATGATTCGGAGTCTGCCCGAGGACTTAAGGCGGAAGTGGGACGTCCTCCTACGCTGTCTGCTATTTTCCTATCGAGAGGTGCCGCAGAAGGGAGTCGGGTTCAGACCCTTTGAGCTGCTCTATGGCCACCCCGTTAGGAGGCCCCTCAGTCTTGTAAAGGAGGGGTGGGGGAAGACTTCTGCGAAGCTTCCCCATGACGTGGTCAGCTACATGCTGGCATTCCGCAGCCAGATGGCTAAGCTGTGGAAGGAAGCCTCAGACAACCTGGAGGCTAGTCAAGCCGTCATGAAGGAGTGGTATGACCGCAATGCTCGGACGGTAGAGTTGGATGTTGGACAGAAGGTGTGGGTCATGGAGCCCGAAGAGCTTAGCGCCCTCCAGGACCGGTGGACTGGACTGTACGACATCGTGGAGAAGAGAGGCCAGACCACTTACGTTGTTGACCTCAAGACCCCCCGACAACCCCATCGGGTGTTCCACAATAACCGCCTGAAGCCGCACCATGAGCTATCAGAGCTTGCTCTCCTTATGGTGACGGATGGGAGCGAAGAGGAAGAGAGCGAGCCTCTTACGGACCTTCTGGTGACTCAAGAGAAGGATGGATCGATGAAGGGAGTGGTCCTCTCCCCGTCCTTGCCCCTGAGCAACAGAGGGACTGCCGCCAGGTCTTGGAGCAGTACGCCTCGTTGTTCTCCCTCACTCCTGGGATCACGCATCTGTGTTCCCATGACGTGGACACAGGCGACAGCCCGCCCGTGAAAACCAAGCCTTCCCAGCTGTCCGACAAGATCAAGACCAGCATCCAGAGTGAGCTGGCCAAGATGTTGGAGCTGGGGGTGATCGAGCCTTCCAGCAGCCCTTGGGCTAGTCCGGTGGTGTTGGTGCCGAAAGCGGCCCCACCGGGCACCACACCGGAACTTCGGTTCTGTGTGGATTACCGTGGCTTGAACTCTGTGACCAAGACTCACTGATGCTCACCCGATCCCTAGGGCGGATGAGCTGATTGACCGACTGGGAGCAGCTCGGTATCTAAGTACCATCGACCTGACGTCAGGATATTGGCAGATTGCCATGGCCGATGGAGCAAAGGAGAAGACTGCGTTCTCCACCCCGAGGGCCACTTTCAATTTCGGGTGATGCCCTTCGGGCTCAAGAATGCTCCGGCCACTTTCCAGCGGTTGGTCAACCAGCTGCTTTCTGGCCTAGAGGCCTTCTCAGCTGCCTACCTGGATGACATAGCTGTCTTCAACAGCAGCTGGGAGGACCATCTGGAGCATCTCCAGGAGTTGCTACAGGCTCTACAATGGGCTGGCCTGACCATTAAGGCTAGCAAGTGCCAGACTGGACAGGGATCTGTCGTCTACCTGGGACACCTGGTGGGCGGGGGTAAGCTGCAACCCCTCCAGGCCAAAATTGAGACCATCTTGGCCTGCGAGCCCCCCAAAACCCAAACGGAGGTCCGAGCTTTTCTCGGCCTCACGGGTTATTACCGCCGATTTGTCAAGGGGTATGGAACCATCGTGGCCCCCCTGACTGAGTTGACCTCTAAAAAGCAACCCCATAAAGTCATTTGGATGGCTGCCAGTCAAGAGGCCTTTGAAACCCTTAAGCACGCGTTGTGCACCGCTCCGCTGCTTCGAACTCCAGATTTCAACAAGGAATTCATCGTGCAGACAGACGCCTCTGAGCATGGCATTGGAGCTGTGCTCTCTCAACTGAATGAGGATGGCCAAGATCAGCCAGTGGCCTTTATCTCCCAAAGGCTGCTCCCCTGGGAACAGCGGTGGAGTACTATAGAGCGCGTAGCCTTCGCCGTGGTTTGGGCCCTGAAGAAGCTGAGGACATATGTTTTTGGCTCTCACTTCCTCATTCAGACCGACCACCGACCCCTTCGCTGGCTCATGCAAATGAGAGGCGAAAACCCCAAATTGTTGAGGTTGTCCATCTCCCTTCAGGGGATGGACTTTAGGGTGGAACATCGACCTGGAGTAGACCACGCCAACGCTGACGGTCTCTCTCTGTTCTTCCGCCTTAGTGATGAGAACTCCCTAGAGGTTGGGTAGCCCTCCCCACTTTCGGCTGGGGGGACGCATGTTAGACCTGTCAGCCCTAGGGTGGTCTACCCCGTTTTTTTTGCCCTTGTCGCCTCCTTTTTGCCACCACCTTTTTGTTGGCCCTAGGTCTCTGGGCGCCATACCACTTCTAAACAGTGCTGAGGTGTAGGTGCTCTCTCCTAACAACACGGCTGCCACAGGCCCCTGCTACTGCGGAATGGCCATTGCATACACACACTAGTGGTTAGGAGCAGGCTGGGACGTTTTGATACAGTATCTTTTTCCATCCCGTCTTTTTGTCCCATAGATTGTTATGTGGAAGCTCCTGGAACCTTCCAGCCCTGGGAGAGACTATGCTTTGCCGCCTTTGCAGGAGGGTCACCTGACCTGGGGGTATAAGAGGAAAGGAGGGAAACCTGACTAGTCAGTTGGGGCACCACTGGACCTGGGGGAACCTCTGCCGGAGCGTAGGCTGTTGGGCCTAGGGGAGAAACCTACACTACTGGGACTGACTGAGTCTAGGCCCTGCTGTACCCAAGTTAGATGAGGGACTCTGCCTGCATACTGATCTTGCCTGGTGAGCGGGCAACCCAGGGGACCATCTCCAGTGTGCTGCAGGGACCCACCCTGCCTCTGATGCCTGCCAACTCAACCTCCTTCTCCCCTCATAAGCCTGCCAGGGGGACCTGCCATCTTCTTCTCCCCCCCCCCCCCCAAGATAAGTGCTGCCCTGAAACTTGGACTGTCATTGTGCATCCTGCAGGACCAACAGGTAAAGCGCTGTGTCCACCTAGCGCTGTGTTGCCAGGACCATGCCCCTGAGAAAGAAGTTGCCTGCTATTAGGGGCTGAGTCACCTCACAGCGCTATCTCTCTGCTTCCTGACTGAATTGCGGCTGTGCCTTCCCCCCTGCCTGCACGTGGTGCCTTTGAAGCGCTTTGCCTTTTAAGCGCTATACCTTGTAAGCGCTATGCCTTGTAAGCGCTGTGCCTTGTAAGTGCTGTGCCTTGTAAGCGCTGTGCCTTGGTAAGCGCTATGCCTTGTAAGCGCTGTGCCTTGTAAGTGCTGTGCCTCTTAAGCACTGTGCCTTCTAGGCGCCGTGAGCCCCCCAAGTCACTGCCGCTGCCCAGGTACCTACGGTCCAGCGCTGGCCCCTGGAGGCGCTAGCTGCCATCACCGCCGCGGGGCCCTGCTCCGCAGGAGGAGGAGCGCTGTGTCCACGGCACCGCGATCGCTGAAGCGCTGTCAGACCAGATTCACCGCCACAACCCGGCACTGCTAGAGGACCCCACCGCTGCCCCCGAAGCCTGGGAGGGCCGCCGCGATCGAAGGGAAGGCCACGCTGGGCCTCACCACATGACGCTAGTGCCAGGGAAGGCCGCGCCGGGCCTCATCACGTGACAGGGGTGCCGGCCGCGTCACCGACCGCACCCCCGCTCGAATCGCACACGCATTGGCGGGTGTAGCCGTGCCCCCTGAAGGCCGCGACCGGATTGGCTCCCGGGCTCGGGAGCAAGGACGGAGCCCGGAGGCCGCCGCCACAGCGAGGGGAGGCCTGGACTTCCCTCACCAAGCCAGAACAGGACTGCACGGGCCTCCCAAGGCCAAGGCCCACAGGTAACCCCTCCCCTTCAGGAGATTGCAACCGGGCCTCGGGCCCCCCATTCTAGCCATAACATCCAGCTGCTGGGGGGGCCCGGGGGAACCCGAGACTGCCAGGGGAGCGTGAATGGAAGTTCGTGACATGCCCCAGTGAGGTGGAAGCATTAGGTGTGGCCCTAAACGCTGTCTGCACCGGTTACCTGCCTGAAATCGCTGGGGCCTGAGTTTAACCCCTTGGGGTACAGGAGTGAATTAATTGTATGGAAATGCACTGTTTGCCTTACAGGAGTGAATTAATTGTTCTATGGAAATGCACTGTTTGCCTGACAGGAATGAATTAATTTTAGTATTGAAATGCACTACTCTGTTCTCAGGTATGAATTAACTGTTGCGCTGAATTGCATTGCTCTTTTTGCAGGAAGGAATTAATTGTTGCCCTGCAAACATCGGTTTAGATACTTAAATGAAATGACTGCTACTTTGAAATACCTGCATGATCCCTGAATATATTGATTGTTACCTCGAGAAGTATTGATCCATTGACTTGAATGAATTTATTGTTGACTTGCATCTACCTGCCTTAGTCTTGAAATGAATTGCTACTCCTCACTTCGCAGCAGATAAAGAATCTTGTTTTAACCAACAACTTGCTGTGGTGTACTACATTGTGTGTGCGTCATTGAGTTCATGTGGGTGAGTGCTGCACAACCGCTTCACACATTGCCTTCGGGTGCCTTCCTACCTCGTGCCAAGCTACCATGTCGGAATTGGTGACCACAGTTCTAACAGTACTGGTGCACCATGACTTTGGAAGAATTCTGTGCTAACGCTAAGCAGTATACCAGATATGCTTATAGATGGATCCACTGAAAGTGTAAATTGATGGCACTTTGTAATTGATATATTAGAATATATTTGTACTGGACATCCAGAGAAACCATCAAATCCTGAGCCTGAAGACTGGAATAAAGAGAATAGTTGTAACTTTGGGGTTTTATTATCTGAGCAACATCCCCAAATATCTAATATTTTCTTAATGTGCCCCCTTTCTTGGGATCTATGGAAAAAGCAATCGCACCCCCTCTGGTGTCAAGGGCTTTCTGGACTGCATCAAGGGCCAATGACAATGAAACTTCCTTCATCAAAGTGTCTGCTTGGGGTGATGAAGGAGAGGATGGGGGGAGAAATGTTAGATAGCCTCCTCAGAAAAGACAGAAAAGAACCCGATTTTTATCTGCAAGGCTCATAATGGTATCTCTTTCCTTTGCTAAAGCGCCACCTTTCCCCTGACTGGGTGCTTGTAGTCCTAACATTGTAGGTGTACAGGGGTATTGGGATCATTGATGCACAGTAAGTCAAGAAGGTACATTAGGTGTATCTTACCTGGCCTACACCTCTTACCATGTCGGGCCAACAAAATGCTGCTGCTGAGCAATTTGCTGAGGTGGCTTGTGAAGCCTGTGACGTATTGATTTTTTTATTGGCATTCTCTATGAAAAGCAGTAGTGTCCAATAATATGCTAAGTTTTCATTTTATTAACTAAAAAATATATGTATGCATACCACCAATATTAAAGCTAATTCCTAGTATCCAGCAATAAACTCAGTTTAGCAGATATCCAGGGGTCTATATGAACATACAACAGTACAATAGAATCTCCCCATTGATTATTCCATACCATATGCTAATCTCAACTTTTGCCATATTTTTTCAAAATTCTTTAGGAACCCTCTACCAATACATTTCTCTATCATAGTTTATATTATATAGATGAGAGTCCATCAATCCATTGCAGTATAGCATAAATGTAGTGTACAATTTCTCCAAACTATTCATCCAATATCCCAAATGTGTAATCCTCACAGCCAACACGTGTTTAGTGGAATACCTGCTTCATCAAGTCTGTACATATTTTATGCTGAATCCAGATAATAAAATAATGTAAACAATAATGGATCTAATAGTCTTCAATTTCAAGTTGATTCACTCAAAGTTTACATAATACATGAGCCACTTCTATAGCCACAGTCTCCACACAATACAATGAGTCACCCATTTTGGGAGTTTCTTCCTCACTGCAGTTTGTATTTACAATTATACTAAATATACTAAATGATCCATTTCCAAATCCACAGCCTCCACACAATAAAAAAATTGTTTTGAGTTTCCTTCTCACTCCAATTCTTATCATGCTTTTTAGTTCGCCTACATATTTAGGAAATCAGTCTTCCTTGAGACTACCCTTTGGCTTCTGACAGTAGCAATGCTGAAAGCCGAAAAACCGGCTCTGAGGTCTCTCTCACTTTCTTCAAGTTATAACTTTCCCAGAGAGGTGTTTCTAATGTTAATTTTCTATTCTATTATCTCTTTGTAACTCTTATAACTGTGTAGGGCCATTGTTGTGATATAAAAACCCAGTCATTCAATACTGTTAGTTGGGATTAGGGAAGCTATTCAATCCTCATATACCCTGCTCTTCAATGTTGCCAAAGAGATTTTATAAGTCTCCCCATCCCATAGCAGGGTAAGCTCTGTTTTATATATCTGTCTCAACAGAGTCGCAGGAATCCAGAATAACTAATTCTGCAGCACTTACAACAATTTGGTAGAGTAACCATTTTGAACATTGTTGCTCTTTCCAACATGGAGACAGGCAGTTTTCGCCAGTGTCCCACATCTTGTCAAAATGTTGCAATGACTGTCTTTAAGCTTAAGTCTATAAATAGCTCTCTGTCTCTGTATATTCCAAGCTACTTAATATGGTTTTATATTGGGCATCGTGATGTCTTAATAGAGCTCTCCTAGGCCAGCTGGAACATGATAGATGTCCCCCAGTTTGTGGTATAACCTAAGTAATGGCAAAATATTGTATGGATACATAGGAGCCTTTCTTTTGAGGAGTCTAGGTCTGATAAATACAGGAGAAGCCATCTATGCAGTCATCTAAGATCTCTGCCCATCTAAGTCCTCTTATCAAGGGGTAACCATGCCAGGGGTTATACTGCTACAGCAAACAGGACTGGTGGGAGAGGACAACCCTGTCTTGTTCCACTCTGCAACAGAAATGATCTAGACATTATTCCATTAAGCCTAACTCTGGCCGCTAGTGCTTTAAATGGTAGTGTCATCCTTTCTGTGAACTTTTGTCCGAATGCCATTTTCTTTAACACTCTGAATATGAAGGGCCATTCACTAGACTCAAAGACATGCTCTGACATCTCAAGGGTTCCGTAAGTTTACCGGGCAGCTTTTTAACAAACTATTATTAACTTGTTCAGGTTGGGAGTTTTACTACCCTTTGATTGGGCTATACCCTCCAGTATTTGTGCCTTTCTAATGTCTGCCTATAAGACTTCCACATTTATCAATTCTAAGTGTAGCATACGCAGATCCCTCAAGACGTCATCTACTGAAGCTTGGTACATATCGAACTTTGAGCGGTATATAGATATCTGGCAAATACCTCTGCCATTCCTCCAATGTCTGTCACCTTTTTTCATAGTTTTCATCTGGTATCCCTAAACCACACCAGACATCTCCCTATTTTCATCTCTACATCATTTAATCTCTTTTGTTATGTTTATTTAAACACTTTTTGCCTCATTCTTCAGGGTTGCCTATACTCCTATCTCTTGAACTTAAGCCTACAAAGCCTGTCAGGAGACAGATCTTGCTGTATCTATTCTTTGGGCTTTAGGATATTTCGTTCAAGATGAAGGGTGTCCCCTAGTTCTTTTTCTTTTCTTCCCTGTTACCCGTGATATAATTTGTCCCCTTACTACTGTCTTCTAAGTCTCCCACAGGTTTTCCTCAGATTCAAAATGCCCTCATAAGTTCCTTAAAATAATGTTTAATTATCTGATTGATGGAGGACATCAGCGACTTAGCTCTCAGTTGCTAAGGATTGACGTTCCATACCTCTGCTCTTGCCACTCTTGTGGGCCCGGAGTTCTCTTTAGAGGTCACTGGACTCATGCTGCCCTTGCTAGGAAGGCTGCTGCAGTAAATCCTTAAGCGCCTGTAAGTGCAGCGCTAGAAACAATGTAACTTTGTGTATTTTCCATAGGACTCTGAAAAAAATGAGAAATATCTGACTCCCCTATTTAGCTCCCTCCATACGTCTACAAATCTCACTGTTGACATAAATGTTTCAAGCCTGGAGGTTTCCTGATCTATCTTTGGTACTAACCCACCCAGTGTATATAACTAGGTTAAAGTTGCCTCTTATATGATATTATATTTTACTAGGAGATGGCCCAGCCTCTCTAATGTGCACATCTGCAAGGACGGCGGTAGGTATACAACACAAATGCAATTTGTTCACTTTCTTTACCATGGAGCCTTGTAACATATCATGTGATCTACCCAGGCCTGTTCTCCAAGTAATTGAATTGGCACTTTGACAATAATTTCCACCCCCCTCTCATCTGTAGCAAATCCGTCACTTGTGACCAGTGTGAATGTATTCCTGCCTATAAATTTGCGTCTGTACCCCACCCCACCACACCCTCCTCCGGGGAGTCTCCTGTAATAACACATGCGGTTTAAGTCACTGCAATAACTGGGATACCACCTCTATCTTTATTTTCACTTAACAACCCAATCATGCTCCATGATAGGATAACTAGGCACTGCTTTGCAGCAATTGTGCTATTTATCTTGCTATCTAAAATAGGACTCTGTATGGGTATCCAGTGTCCTCAAATTAATAAGAACTTTCTCAACATCTTCCCATTTCTTTCCCTCTTCCTAGATCCTTGCGTTTAGGCCTGAAAACAACCCCCTCCAATACTAGTTAGGGCAACAGATACCTAAGGTATCTGTTGTCCTAACTTTAGCAAAACAACTAGTTTTCTCGTGTGTTATTTAACTGCTATCCAAACCCGAAGTGGGAGCAAGGCCAAACACAAATCATTTCCGGTTCCATCTTCAGCCTCCTATAATCAATTTCACAGTTGATCGCATATTTGCCCAATCTCATTGATCTCTTGGGTCTTAACCCTTTTCCCCTTCTTCACTCTCCAAACCTATTTCAATTTGTTTGTCCATTTGCTAATGATTTCTAACTTGTCCATTCATTGCCTTGCCATCATCCACTGCTGTTTTTATCCCATCCAATATTCCAGTTGCATGTGTTTGGTGTTTTTCTATATTCCTGTACTTTTTCTCAACTTTGCGCCATCCCTTTAACCAATCTGCTGCTTCCACTGGAGATATCAATAACCAAGTTGTTCCCTCCACCATAACTTCAAGTTGAGCAGCATGTGATCATCATGTAATTCATATCTTTGTGCCTCAGGTCACTTTTGATAGCGTCAAAAGGTTCTCCGTAGCTGCTACACCATCTGCATAAAAACTGGGAAGAACAAAATTATTGAATCCTCCACCCGCAGCTGGAGCCTCAATCGCAAGGTTTGAAGAACTGCATCTCTAACTGTATAGCCAAATATTTTTGTAATTATTGCCTGCGGAGAAGCACTGGGTTTGGGTTTCAAACCAGGGATTCTACAGGTCTGCTCCACAGAAAACAATTGGACATATTTTTGGGCTTTAGTAGCAAATCCACCACACACAGCTCAGTACATTTTTCCTTCACTGGTTCTGAGACCCTAACCAGGCATATAATATTGCGCCTTGAGTGCCCCTCAGTGTCTTACATCTTGGCAGCAAATTGTTTTGTGAGAGCCTGTAGTCACTGCTTCCTCAGTTAGTTTAAGCCACCTGCTTCACTTTTCAGGTATTTTTGGGAAACTTTTACTTAGTACGTTGAGATCAGTCACAACTTCCTCTATCTTATGTTCAAATACTACTTTGGATTCTTGTACAGCCACAAATATACCATTGAGGGTAGCTCATTATCCTCTGGCGCTTCGGTCATATCTTGCTGGCCGTCTTTTTGTTTGTCTTGGGGAGGTGTTTTGGTTTTGGAATGCATGTTTCTCCAGGCTTTCACCATTTTTGAAGTTTGCCTCACTTATCTTAATTGCTGCCTCCTTTTCACTTTTTGCACATCACTGTTTTGTTTTTGTCACGCTGAGGCTGACTTTTCCAGTACCCCCAGCATTGAGTTTATTTCTCGTCATCTTTCCTTGGCTGAAAAGTATTTCTCAGGCTTCCCCACTACAGATGATGGTGGAGGCTCACTCTTTTGCTGTTATTCAAGATACTTGTCTCCCCTGCAGTGTTAATGCACTGCACCCCGTTCTCATGGAGACTATTTTGAGTTTGAATAGCGGCGGGGGTTGCGAGCGGGGGTGTTAAGCTATCACATGTGAAGAATGTGATTGGCGTATTTAGTGTCAAGAGACTTGGGAACGGTGTGACACTCTTGCGCCGCGAGGGCTCCACAACAGTCAACTCCTCATTCTCCACTGTTAGTTATGCCACCTTGTCTGGTCGCCACAGAGGCCTGGGGTCTTTACACCTCCCCAGTGGTCAGCAAGCGCCGAAGGACCTCTGCATACTGAGCCACTTCTCCACAAAAGACACCTGTGTCCTCATCTCCGAGGGTCTTCCTACAGATTGGCTCTTGGCTAGCATCCACTAACACTATTGTCTTCCACTCACCACCAGGCCCCAGGCAATGCTGCTCCACCTCCATATCCCAGCAGACTGTTCCGGTCGGTTCAGTCACTTCCCAGGTCCTCACTCCATGGCTCACGGATCCGCCTGCAGGGCTCTGTCTCATCGATGATGGCCTGATCAGTCCCCGCTCACCTCAGCAGCCCGATGTTCTGCCACCTTCTTAATGCACTATTTTATCTCCTTGCTGCAGCATGTAGGAGGCACAGCTCACTTTGCAGACAATGTATGCGTATGTTGCTGGATTTATTATTTGGGATCTGCAATGGGGGGCCTAGTTAACCGCCTCTCTAGGGATAGGTGCACGCTTACTCTCCATGCTAAGCAGATGATTCCGGAGGACTTTGTGCTAATAACATGACACAAAGTCTAGGTTTGCCCTAGATAACTGTTCTCTAATCTTGAAGCACAGGGGTTATGTGGACCAATTGGAAGAAAAAGATACAAAACTTACAAAATAAGCCAAGAGTATCAGAATAAAGTTGTAAGAGAAGTGAGCTCTAATCCACATGATGTGGCGAGAGAGGGATAATTGGCAAGGGTGCAGATATTGCCAAAGACATGGTGCCAAATGATGCACCCATCTTCACACTATACTGGTGAGCAAAGCTTGGTTTAATCAATCAATCGATATTTGTATAGCGCGGCTAATCACCCGCCAGGGTTCCAGGTGCTAAGTTCTTGCTTGGATCAGTCGAAAAGCCAATTCTTGAGTCCCTTTCTGAATCCTGGGAGAGAAATGATGATGTACGGAGGTGGAGGTAGAGGGGGAGACAGTTCCAGTACTTAGTGGTGAGGTAGAAGTAGCCACCTCCACTGTGGCTTCGGTGGATGCAGGGAGTGTGAGTCAGGGCAAGGGAGGTGGAGAGTCGATATCTGGAGGGTTGGTAGAAGTGTAGGTGGTGGTTGAGGTATGCTGGTCTTTGGTCATCGAGGGCCTTGTAGGCATGTATCAGCATCTTGAATTGGCATCTTTTCTGGATGGGGTGCCAGTGGAGGTTCCTGAAGTGGGGGGTGATGTGGATCAGATTGGGAAGATTGGGGATGAGTCTGGTGGCTGAGTTCTGTTTCGTATGGAGTCTCTTCAGGAGTTGGGTGATGATTCTAGGGTAGAGTGCATTACCGTAGTCCAGCCCGCTGGTGACTAGGACCTGAGTAACGGTTTTCCTGGTGTTGACGGGAAGCCCTCTGAAAATAATATGGAGCGTGAGTGGAAGCAGGTGGAGGAGAATGAGTTGATCTGGCACTTTCTGGTGAGTTTGTCTAGGATGATGTCAAGGTTGCCTGGGTGGTCTGTCGGTGTGGGTCTGAGTTCGTGGGGCCAACAGGTGACGTTCCACGGGGAGGTGTTGCTCCCAAATATCTGCACATCCATCTTGAGTTTCAGAAAGTTGGTCTTAACACAGTTGGGAGCACTCGTCATGTAGTTGTGGAAGTTTGTCCTGGTAGTGGATGGGACTTCTGAGAGTGAGAGGATAAGCTGGATTCCGTCTGTGTGCAGAGTACAAACAAGTTGAGGATGAGTAAGAGAAAGGATGTTAGAATACATGAATTGAGCTCTTTTTTGCTCTTTGCATAATTTTGGAGTAACTTGGAGTAACCACTCATGAAAATTTTACATCAGGAAAGCTGCATCCATAGTTTTTTCCCAACCTCGCCATGATTGTTAAGCTCATACTGAACCTTTCCAATAGCCCAGAAACAGGAGTTACCCCCAATATGCACACAGCGACCATGCTCTCCTGGTGTCTCTGCCAGTTATACAACTGAGGAAGATAAGAGAATTGATTCTTTCATGTGCTGAAACAACTCTGTCGGCTAATTATAATCGTGTAGATAGCACAGACTGATTATACCTATTACAGAAGATGTGAATGTGTAAATAAAGTTCCCATTACAGTACCCAGTTTGCCGAGTACAAATGATAAAGGAAAAGAAGGTTTATGAAACTAGAATTTCCTGAAGCCCAACAATAAATTGGAAACACTAAGTTTTATTTGATGATAATGGTTGACAATGTCTCAGTTCCCTGCATACACATCAGACCGGTACTTACTTACTTATGCCTACTACCTTCCTGGGGTATAGGCCATCAACCAGGACTTTCCAGCCACTACTGTCTTAGGCTTTTCTTCAATCTGACTCAAGGTGAAGCCATCTTTTTGCAGTCAGTCTTGAGGTTTGTCGCCAGGTGTTTCTTGGCCTTCCTCTTTTTCTTTACTCTTGAGGGTTCCAGGTCCGAGATCGCCAGGTGGTGTTTGATGGGTCTGGATTTTGTTGGTGGTGGTCACTGTTGTCCTCCAAGTTTCTGCTCCACACAGAAGGGTTAATTCTACGTTGGTGTTAAAAAGCCTGATCTTGGTTTGCAGCATTAGGTCCTTGGAGCTCTGCATCTTCTTTAAATGAAAAAGGCCAGCCCTTATTTTTACCGATTCTTGCCTTGACGTCAGCGTCTGTGTCGGCCCACTTGTCTATGACACTGCCCAGAAGCTGAAGGCCTCAACACCTTCCAGTGCATCGCCTGCAGGAGTAACTGCAGTTATATTGGCAGTGCTAGCCTTCAGGATCTTGGTTTTCCCTTCTGAATGTTGAGGCCAAGATGTGCTGATTCGGCTGCCACCTTGTTGGTCTTCTTTTGCATATGCAGATGGGTATGGGAGAGTAGGGTCAGGTCATCTGCAAAGTCCAGATTTTTGAGCTGCGTCCAAGTTGCCCAAAATATCCCATTTCTTCTCCTTGCTATGGGTGTCTTCTTGATCCAATCTGTGGCCAGCAGGAAGAGAAAAGGTGAGAGCAAACAACCATGTCCTCATTTTGAAAGGCTTCTGTGAGTTGTTTCCATGGACTATCCCGCAGGCCATTCCCTCATAAGAGTTCCTGATGATTCTTTATGAATGTATCTGGCACACCATACTGCGGAGGAGTTTCCAAAGGGTCTCTCTTTCCTCGCCGTCAAATGCCTTCTCATAGTGGATGAAGTTGGCATAGAGGGAGGAGTTCCATTCCATTGACTGCTCAATGATGATGAGCAGTGTTGCAATCTGGTCTGTACATGATCTATATTTGTGGACACATCTTGCTGATCTCGCAACTAAGCGTCAACTTGTTCCTTCATTCTGTACAGGATGACTTTGTTGAACACTTTGCCTGGGGTTGATAGGAGAGTTATCCCTCTGTAGTTTGCTCAGTTACTTTGGTCACCCTTCTTTGGGATCCTGTAAGATATGCCTCCTTCCAGTCTGACAGCACCTTTTCCTCTTCCTAGAACCTCCCAAACATGGAGTACAGCATGCCTACTTATGTTTCAATGCCTGCCTTCAGTGCCTCTGTAGGAATGTTTTCGGGTACTGCTGCCTTCCCATTCCTCAGATGTCTGATGGCTGAGGTATTTCTTCCTTGATTGGTCTGCGGCAGTCGATTGGCAAGTCCTTGTCAACTGGCTGTATGTCTGGTGGAGACTGTGGCATGGGCTGGTTCAACAGTTCTTCAAAGCTGCTACACCCATCTTCGTTGTTGGCCCTTACACATGATTGTCTTCCCAGCTTTGTCTATAACAGGTCTTTCTAGCTTGCTGTATCTGCCGGAGAGTTTCCTTGTTATGTTGTAAAGTTCTTTCAAGTTTACATGGTTTTGCTGCTTCCTGAGCTACAGTAGCAAGATCATCGATGAATCTTCGCGTGTCTGCTCTCAAGCTTCTCTTTGCTTCCTTGTTGGTTTCAGTTTATTCGCCTTCAGTCTTTGCTTTTTCTGCTCTTTTTCTGCTGGTTTTAACTTCAGCTTTGTTTTTTCTTTCTCTTGCATTTTGATGAGTCTCAGTGGAGATCCATTTTTTATGCTGGTGTCTGTTGGGACCCAGTACCTCCCGGAAGGTTGATGTCACTGTTTCTTTGATCTTCTCCCACTGACTTTCTCCTGGGTCTCTGTCATCCTCTAGTTCTTGCAGAACTTGAAACTTGTTACTGGAGGTGCCGGAGTATACCCTCTGTTTCTTTGCATCTTTGAGGAGGGTGGTGTTATATATGCCTCCTGGAGCCAGGCTTTTCTGTCTGGACCGTGTCCATATGGTCTCACAGGTTCTTGCCAAGTAGGGCAAGGTTGTATTTTTTTCATTTCCACTGTCACTTGGACTGTCTTGCCTGTCTCGTACTTGGCCCTCACGTTCCATGTCCCAGTGGTGATGGGCTAGGTCAAAAGCAGGTGGACAGGCTTTGTGGCATCCCGGTATCTCTGGGTTTCACCACCAGGTGAGATTGCTATCCGTGAAGGAGATTTCTCTCTCTGACTGGCTCTAGGAGGAATGCGGCTGTATTATGGACACAAGGAAGAAAACGCCTAACATAATAAGGGAGTAGCATTGATGCTAACGCCAGCAGGCAACAGAGGTCTGATTGGATGAAAAACCCATGGTCCCAGAATCATCACAGCAACCTTCCACACA
Source organism: Triturus cristatus (assembly GCF_964204655.1). Classification (NCBI taxonomy): domain Eukaryota; kingdom Metazoa; phylum Chordata; class Amphibia; order Caudata; family Salamandridae; genus Triturus; species Triturus cristatus. The sequence continues at coordinate 1,719,791,781 of NC_140590.1, forward strand.
AAGAAGACGGTCAACATGAATGTTATCCAGTGCATGCACCTAAACATTACAGCAAAGAAGAGAAAAAAGAAAAAATTGACAACAGACATCAGATCAGTGCCTGCTTATTACTGCACAGGCCAGTGCCCGTTCAGACACTTTGCCTGAAGGAGGTAGAGTCACAACTACAGGGAAAATATAGCCAAACATGGATTTGGATTGTTCCAGCATTCATGTGTAAGTGTAAATTGCACATTAAACATTATTCTTAGCATTAAAAATTACCTGATATTTTCTCCATGTCTTCTAACATTTTTTCAAGATCTTTGTTCAAGTCCCGTAGCATTTTTGTCACACTGTCATAATTCTTGTCATAATGTTCAGCTTCTGCCATCTGAAATAGATATCAAAAACCATTTCACTTAGAGGAAGATGATGCCACTGGCTATCACAAATTAAACTCCAAATATGAAGAATTTTGATTAGACCCAGGGTATACCATTCCTGGGACCAAGCAAGGCTCCTAAAACACCAGTGACCAGGAGAATTGAAGAATTTCATAGCAGCGGCTCCTCCGTTAAAGCGGAGGAGTATTACACTACTGCTCTCAGCAGTGAAAAAAGGAAAAATAAAATGATAATAAAACATGTTATTATTTTATTTTTCCTTGCTGAGCCAAGTCCCGGGCGGGACGGAGTTGGGCCATCCTCTTTCTCAACAGCAGTGGTTGCACTGCTGCAAATGTGCATGTCGGTTTGGCCGGATGTCTTAGGATGGCCAAACCGACATTTAGATCTCTCCACCCGAGGAACAAGTTACTTACCTTCGGTAACGCTTTTTCTGGTGGATACAGTATCTGCCTGTGGATTCCTCACCTCATGAATATCCCCCTGTGCCAGCATCCCACGGAATTTTTTTCCTAGCTCTCCATGCCGACAAGGTTGTCACAATATCACAGCTCCGCTCGCTACTCCATATGACGTCACAGGAGCCATAAGAGAGCCTCATCTGCGTGATGACGTCAGTTCCACCCCGTGCCTCCGAGGTGAACAGAGTAAACAGTGTAAAATCCAAAGGAAAGCCAAAGAATAAAAGCATTTCCTACAAACCATACAAAGGCAGATAGAAGACACAATGAAAAACAAACATGTTAAACAATGCCACCTTTAAGGTATACAAGGGTGGAAAGCGGGGATGAGGGTGGGTCAGTGAGGAATCCACATGCAGATACTGTATCCACCGGAAAAAGCGTTACCGAAGGTAAGTAACTTCTGCCTGTGGACTCCTCACCTTATGAATAGAATCCCACAGGAGTCCCACTCCCGGAGGAGGGTGTCCACCCTTCTATACCAAATAGTCCTGCAGGACAGAGCGCGCAAAATGGCCCTCCCTCCTCATCTCGGAATCCAAGCAATAACGCTTTGCGAAAGTATGGAGGGAGGCCCAAGTCGCAGCCTTACAAATGTCCACTACAGGAACACCTCTAGCCAAAGCAGAAGTGGATGACTTGGCTCTGGTGGAATGAGCTCTAATACTTTCAGGCGGTTCCTTACCAGCCAGGGCGTAGCAGATTTTGATGCACAAGATGATCCATCTGAAAGAGTGCGCTTGTTCACAGCCTTGCCCTTCATGCGTCCAACATAGCCCACAAAGAGCTGATCGTCCACTCGCAAGTCTTTAGTCCTATCCAAATAAAAGCTCACTGCTCTTTTAGGATCCAGGCGGTGAAGTCTCTCCTCCTCCTTAGAAGGGTGAGGTGGTGGATAGAACACAGGAAGTGTAATGGACTGCCCTAGATGGAAGGGAGTAAGCACTTTAGGCAGAAAAGCAGCCCTGGTCCTGAGGACCATCCTTTCAGCATGAATGGTCAAAAACAGGTGTTTTGAACTAGGAGCCTGAAGCTCACTTACCCTCCTTGCTGAGGTAATAGCCACAAGAAAGGCCGTTGTAAAAGACAGAAGCCTCAAAGGACAACTATGTAAGGGTTCAAACGGGGAACCCATCAAGAAATTCAAAACAAGATTTAAATCCCATTGAGGCATAACAAAGGGAGTAGGCGGAAACCTATTGGTATGGCCCTTAATAAATCTCCAAACAATGGGAGATTTAAACAAAGACGGCTGATCCGGCAAACAAAATAACGCCAACAAAGCTGATAAATAGCCCTTAACAGTGGCCACAGCACAGCCCTGCTGGGCCAAAAATAGCGAAAACTGAAGTATATCTGACAAGCGAGCCTTTAAAGGATCAATGGATCTCTCTCCACACCATTTGACAAACCTAGACCATCTGGAGGAGTAAATAGATTTAGTGGAGCATCGCCTGGATGATAAAATAACATCCACTACATCCGGCGGGAGAGAGAAGGAACTCAGGTTGCCCCGTTCAATCTCCAGGTATGAAGGTGCAAGCTCTGGAGGTAGGGGTGTAGAACCTGCCCCTGCGACTGTAAGAGGAGGTCTGCCCTGAGAGGGAGACGGAGCGGAGGGTGTGCGATGAGAGGTGAAGCAGATCTGTGTACCATACCCTTCTTGGCCAATCTGGGGCGATCAATATTACTTGGGCCCGGTCTTGGCGAACCTTCCTCAGAACCCGAGGAATCAAGGGTATGGGAGGAAACGCGTAAAGGAGCTGTGAACTCCAATCCGACTGAAACGCGTCCCCCAGCACCCACTGCAACGGATACTGGAGACTGCAGAACAACGGGCAGTGCACGTTCTCGTGAGTGGCAAACAGGTTTAACCGAGGGGACCCCCACATCTCGAAGATATGATGGACCACCTCCGGATGAAGCCGCCACTCGTGATCGGCCGAGTAATGCCGACTGAGACTGTCCGCACGAATATTCAGCACACAGGCTAGATGATTTGCAAACACACAAATCTGATGGCCATGAGCCCAGGACCAGAGTCGTAGAGCTTCTCGACAGAGGCGATACGACCCTACACCTCCCTGTTTGTTGATGTACCACATCTCGGTAGTGTCGTCCGTCAGGACCTGAACTGACTGACCGCGAAGGGAAGAAGGAAAGCCTTTAGTGCCAAACTTATCGCCCGCAATTCCAGAAGGTTGATGAGAAGCAACCTTTCCACTTGAGACCAAAGACCTTTGACCTCCAGATCCCCCAGATGAGCACCCCACCCTAGAGTGGAGGCATCCGTGACCACTGTGGCCACCGGTGGAGGAGGTTGAAAGGGCTTTCCTTGAGACAGGTTGCCCTGCACACTCCACCAAGTCAGCTTCGCTGCAGCGTCTCCGGAGATTCTCACTGACTCCCTAAGATCTCCGTTATGTTGATACCAGTGCCTGCGGAGGCACCACTGGAGTGCCCTTATATGCAAGCGTGCATGACTGACCAACAGAATGCAGGAAGCAAACAGACCGAGCAGGCATAGGACCTTCAGGACTGGAACAACCGCTCCATCGTGAAAAAAAGGAATCATCTCCTGAACGTTGAGAATTCTCTGAGGAGGTGGAAAAGCTCGACACAGTAGTATCCAGAACTGCCCCTACGAACAGGTTGCGCTGAGAAGGCACCAGGTTAGATTTGGGCACATTTGTTGAAAAACCCAAGTTGAACAACAGCTGAGTTGTTACTCACAGATGATGAACCACCATCTCCGGGAAATCCACTTTGAGCAGCCAGTTGTCCAGGTAAGGGAAAACTGGGATTCCTGATCTCCTGAGATGAGCCGCCACCACTGCCACCACCTTTGTGAAGACCCAAGGTGCAGTAGTAAGACCAAACGGTAGGATCGCAAACTGGTAGTGCTGCGACCCTACCGTGAAACGGAGATACTTCCTGTGCGACTTCAGGATGAGGATGTGAAAATACGCATCCTGCAAATCGATCGACACCATCCAGTCCTCTTGCTGCAGCGCCAGAAGAACCTGAGCAAGGGTCAGCATCTTGAATTTCTCCTGTTTGAGGTAAAAATTCAAGACCCTGAGATCCAAGATCGGAAGTAACCTGCCATCCTTTTTGGGAATCAGGAAATATCGGGAGTAGCATCCCTGACCCCTTTACTCCTCCGGACCCACCTCTATCGCACCTTTTTGTAATAATGCAAGGACCTCCTTCTAGAGAAGAAGCAAATGATCTCCTGAACAGAAACCTTGGCGAGGAGGATAAGGAGGAAATTCCCAAAAGGGAAGGCGTACCCATTCTCTACAAGGTTTAAAACCCAAAGGTCTGACGTGACCGATTTCCAACCCTGTAGAAAGTGAGTCAGCCCACCCCCTACAGGACCCACATGTTCCAGGATGGGGGATCTAGGGCTGATTTCCTGCGTTACCAGGGGGAGCAGGGGAGGTAGGAGAGGCAGAGGAGAGATTGCTGGCCGACCCACGTTGGCGACCCCTGTTTCTCCCTCTGTAGGACTTGTAAAGAGGATTTTGCTGCTGCTGCTGGTGCTGAGGCTGTCGAAAGCGACAAAAGGAAGACCTTCCAAATCCACGATACTTCTTATATCCAAACCCCCTTGACTGAGTTTGCAACCCCAAGGATTTTGCCATGGCCTTGCTATCTTTGAATCTCTGAAGCACAGAGTCAGCCTTCTCTCCGAAATGTTTTGATCCATCGAAGGGCAAATCAAGATGGGTAGCCTGTACATCTGGAGAAAACCCAGAGGATCTGAGCCAAGACTGCCTCCAGGTAACTATGGAGGAGCTCATAACCCTGGCCACCGAATCAGCTGTGTCCAGACCAGACTGTATAACCTGACGAGCAGCAGCCTGAGCGTCCGACAGAACCTCCATCAATTATCCTGCTCCTCATGAGGCAACTTGGGCGCCAATTGCTTAGCGAAATCCATCAAGGCATGAATGTATCGTCCCAACAAACAGGTAGCATTGGTTGACTTCAGTGCCATGCTAGAGGAAGAAAAGACTTTCTTAGCCGACTGCTCTAACTTCTTAGAGTCCCTGTTGGCAGGCGCCTGAGGAAAAGCGCCTGTAGACTGTTTAGAACAGGACGCCTATACCACCAAAACTTTCCCGAGGTTGGATGTGAAGAGAGAAAGGGAGGGTCTCCCGGAGCAGGCCTATATCCCCTTGCCACAGATTTAGATACAGCTGGAGACAAAAGTGGTTTACGCCACACTTCCAGGATAGGCTCATTAAAAGGCAACAGTGGCTCAACTATCGAAGATGGCGAATGCAAAACCTCCGTGAGTAAATTAGGTTTATACTCTGCTGCAGGCAATTACAAGTCCAAAAGCTCCACAGCCTTTCTAATAACAGTATGATACGGAGCCACCGCCTAAGGTAGAGAAGCCCTTGAAGAAGAAGGCTCCCACTCTGGGGAAGTGTCCAGGCCACTAGCCTCCTGAATCCCCTCGAAATCATCGACAGACTACTCTATCTCACCCTCTTCAACCTCTTCTGTTTGATACTGTTCTTCCTCCAACAGCCTCTACGCCTCTCTCCTCGAACGCAACTTCGGTTGCGGCGTCGGCGGCACCACACAATGCGCCGACAGCTCCGGAGCCGGCGTCGAAGGAGGGTCCGATGCAGGAATCGGCACCGTACAAAGCTGAGAGGAAGGGCCACCAGACGGCACCAGGGACACCGTATACGGCGTCGAAAACCTCGGAGCCGGAAACTGCCACGAGGCCGCCGTCGGCATTAAGGACACAAAGGGTGTCTGGGCATAATGTTGAGGCACGCCCGAATTGAAGGCCAGCGGACCCACAGGACCTGTTGTAGGAAATTGTGGATACGGAGCCGAGTCAGTCTCCACACAAGGAGTCTCCGACGCCAGAACAGTCGGATCCACAGGTGGAGCCACAGGCCAGTCTCTTGTACAGGAGAGGATTCATCCTGAGCTGGTAAGCCCTCCGACTCCAAGAGAGCCCCTTGGCGTTGGTGCCAGAGTACCTTTTGGAGAAGGAGATCTATCCGGAGTCACCTGAGGAGATGGCGAAGGCGATGGAGACACAAAGTCTTTTTGTCGACGTCGAGGCACCGGAGAAGGTGATCTTGAAGTCTTTCCCTTCGACGAAAAGTGCTGAGAGCCATGCCTCCTCTTCTTCTTGTGCTTCCTCGACTTCGAAGCATGCGAAGTCGATGACTTTGACTAAGATCTTTTACGCCTTCTCTTCTCCTTCCGTGCTTTTGCCATGAAAAGCTTCTTTCAAGGCCTTTGGGTTCATCTTACGGCAGCATGAACAGCCCTCCACATTGTGGTCCGATGATAAACACAACAAACAGTCCTCATGGGGGTCAGTGATGGAGATATGACCCCCACACTCTCTACGGGGCTTAAATCCTGACTTCCTCGAAATCGCCATCACAAAGCTACAGTTAAAGCTGGAGAAACAACAAAGTAGCTCGACACAGTATGGAGAGTCCCAGAAAACCGTTACGCGACGACAGCGCGGAAAAAAGGGAACTGATGTCATCACGCCAACGAGGCTCTCTTGTAGCTCCAGTGACGTCATACGGAGTCGCAAGCGGAGCTGTGGTATTGTGACGACCTCGTCGGCGTGGAGAGGTAGGAAAAAGTTTACGTGGAATGCTGGCACAGGGGATATTCATAAGGTGACGAATCCACAGGCAGATGTATCCATCATAACTGTGTTTCACAGCCGGGTGGACAGGTACAGGCTTTCAGGCCCTTACTGAGCGGCAAGCCATGCCACTCAGACCAATCCTGGTGCTGCTGTCATGCTGGGTATTACCAGCAGGAGAGCAGCGTTTGGATTGGTGTAGGGAGTCTGGGAGCCTGCCAGGAATTGAGAGGACCGAGACAGTGGGCAGCAGGTAAAGTGCTTTGTTACTTTTTTTATTCCACCCGCCCCCCCCGAGCTGCTTCCTGCGCTGCTCTCCCACATTTTTTCATAGCAGCCGCTACTGGAAAATCATAACTTCAGCTCCAATGGAATGATGTGCAGCAAATGAACGTGACTGATAGTCTTATCCTTTTGAAATATATTTCTTTTATTGTATTCTTTTTTTTTTTCAGTTTTTTATAGCAGAAACTAGACTGGAGAGTTCGGATATAACTAGACTGGAGAGTTCGGATATCAGAGCGTTTTACATGAGCACCAGTTTTGTTACAGATGGACAAATTCATATTTGTTAGGCGCGGGGAGATTAAGTGATTTGCCCAGAATCACAGGATGTTGAGCGTCCTTGTTGAGACTCGAACCCTGTTCCTCAGCTTCGAGCTTGACCGCTGTAACCATAAGGCTACATCCTCAGTCCTTATGTTCACGTAGCTATTGCTCTTTTCAGGAAATCCTACAGAGAAGATATTGTTAGAGGCGGAAAGTAGCAGGAAGAAGGATGCAAATGGCTAGGGGCATATGGAGAGTGCAAAGGAAAGAGTGTGAGATAGATTGAGAAGTAAAAACCATAGAAATAGGCTAGAGACGGAGCTCTAAAAATGAGAGAAGAGCAGGTAAAAGAATGAAAGCAAAGGGGGGAGCAATTGAGGGAAGAAAACAACATACAGATGAAGAGCGGGCAACGGAAGATAGAGAAAGGGAAAAGGTAAAGATGAAACAGAGTAAAATACAGAAAAGGAAAGTGTGTACATGGAAGCTGAGGGAAGAGGAAAAAAAACTGGAGGGAACATGGGCTGGTTGAAAGAGGAGCAAAACTATGAAGTCAAAGACAGAAAAGGTGATGCAGTAAGGGAAAGAGATAAAGAAAAAGGAAGGAGTAAGTAAGCGGTATTCAAAACATACACATTTGAATTAAGTTTAACCATCAGTGACCCTACATGCTTTGAAATGCACAACTATGCATTATTTTTAAATCTCTTTCTTTCATCTCTCTTGAAGAAGTCACATTTTTAGAAATGTGAAAGGTCCCATTACTTTACAAATGCACTATTCACCAAAAATCTAATTTAAATAGGTCACGAAAAAGACTATGACTGCACAGAGATAATGAAAGTATTAGCATCAGCACAAACTCCCGCACTCCCAAATGAATGAGTTCGCAATGTCATGATGCAATGGGGGTCCAGCTTAATTAACGATGAGTATGCATGCGTTACCAAGCATGCGTGGGCATATGCCATAATACCGCCTGGATTTTGTTTATCTTTTTACTTGCTGATCAGAAATGGCACACCCCCACTAGGAGCAGTACATTTTACAAAATGATTGAAATTGGCACAAAAGTTATTTTTATGAATGGCGTAGCACCGTAGTAAACAGCAAATGCTAGGCCCTGCATAAAACTGAAAAATATCAACACCCCCTTTTTTAAAAGACCGGAATGGTACGGGTTAGGGAGCAACGGAGGAGCGGTGGGATAGGAGCCAAAGCAGAGGATGGGGTAAGCAATAGGCACAGATATGGGGAGCAACGGAAGAACTTGAGGCGGAGGGGGGAAATAAAAAGCAAACAAGCATTTGCAATGCAATAGGCTTTGCATTTGCTAGAGTTTAAGCTTTTGCCATTATAAATGGCAATGCTTTATATTAACACATAAATAAAAGGCATTGTCATTTACAATGCCAACAGTACAAACTTGTGTAAATGTGAGACCTTTTTATTTTAAAGAGGCGGCCCCCATTGTCCCGGGCTGCTTGGAAAGTGAAAGCGCGCATGGCACGCTGAATGTTACAGGAATGCATGTCGTGCCTGCAGTAGGAGAAACGTATTAAAGAAAATAGTGCTTACAGAGTAAGTAAGATGTACCGTGTAACAACCGAAGTAATAGGGCCAGTCCTCATGGGAGGATATAAATGAAGACAAGCTGGTACTAAGGACAGACTAACAAGCCTATTAACGAATCAAAAGCCAGCATTTACGAAGGACAATGATACAAGCCAATGAGAAATATGGGCGGAGAGTGGGCGGGGCTTTAAGTACATACTTGAATACAGCATGCCTCGCAGAGCAGCGCATGCACTGCCCAGGCTTGACCTAAAAAGGCATCCCTATCCAGCTCCCAAGTCTAGCTCATTGTACATCTCCATTGAATCTTCAGGCAAGGTATAAATTAGGCATTATGAGGATCTAAGATAATAATCAGCGTAATGTCTGCATTAACCCATCTCAAAATTTAGTAGGGCTTTTGACCCGTTTAAAAGAGAATCGCTTATTCAAGTTATCGCAGACAAACATTCAAAGAAGTAATTAAGGGTAATTTATTCCTAATGCCTACTAAAGGCTGTGCAAAAGACATACTGTCAATAAATACAAACACCCCCAAACCGAGGCAACTATCAGATTTGCTCTCTTGCTTCCCATCTTTCCAGTGTGTGGCTTGGTAATGATTTAAATTCTTGAAAATAGGATATACAAATTAAAAGGCTGTAAATTCACTTGAACATCTGTCACGTGTACCTCTGACAGATTTTCCGATTTCCAACAGGAATAAAAATGCACAGTTGATTACAGTCAACTGTTTTCCTGAATATTTGAGATGGATCTGGCACTACTGGACCTTTGCTGAATGGCTAATGCTCTACAGCAAGAAACGCAGATGTTAATTATTGGATATGTAAGTACCACCCAAGAAGCTCTGAATTTAAATGTCCAGACGTTTATCAACTCTATAGCCGTTCTCTTGGAAGGTTGAGCGATTAGCGGGCAGTGCTACATCCTCCATACAGGAAGAAACAACAAAGGATGATAAGGTTGCTAAATTAGACAGAAAACCCTGCACTTGTGCCTTTTTGTGGCCGTGGTGCACAGGGATCTCGAGTACTTTATGTAATTAACATTTCTACACACAACCTCATTCTATCTAGTAAGCAATAGCATTCTTTACCAAGTGGAGGCTGCATGGTGCTATTAGGCTGATCTGGCTTCACAGAGATAGTGCTGAAGAGGAAACCTGGAGCATATTTGACATTAACACATTCTGGAACTACAAGGGTGACAGATAACACCCTTATTGCTTCAGACACTGTGAGCTTTACAGAAGAAACACGCTAAGCAAGGTAAGGCTAATAAAGCTGCATTAAGTTATACACTACCTCGGCGATTATGCCCAACTATCCAGTCCGGCTGAGATTTTACCAGAACATCAAGCAGAATAAGATGTTCCCCAAATGCTATAACATCATATGTGCATCGTACAACCCACTGCTGCTAGTGGACCTGTAAGAACATTTAAACATCACACCAAACGGGACAGAAGGCACAAAACGTTACAGCCACTTCTGCAACATCCACACCAAGCAGAGCTAAAAATGATGAACCCTGCTGGTGAAATTTGCTTGAGGGCCACATATGTCGGCCACTTTAAAAAGCGACTATGGCATAAATAGCGCTCCTTATAACAAAGCAAAGCAAAATAGTTCTTGAAGCAAAAGAGAGCACCCGATACTGTAATGTGAATATACCGTACAGACCCACTCAAGAGGCTTTGCTTCCAAATATTAATGGTAGAGCCACAGGAGAAGCTGCCAGGCCAAATGCAAACTTCATATACCCACTGCAGAAGCTGTGCTTCTATGTTAATATAAGTGCCCCAGGTGAAGCTGACAGGCCTGCGGTAAACTGGACATACCCATAAGAGAGTCGGTGCTTCAGTGTTAATTTGTTTGTGTGCCACAGGAGAAGAAGCCAGGCAAACTTACCATACCCACAACAAGGTCTGTGCATCCATATTAATGTGTGTGCTATAGAAGAATCTGTCAGATGCACGCCAATTTTCGTTTCTTTCAGTTAGAGCAAAAATCTGAGAGGGCACCTTGATGGGGAATGGTTGTGCTGAAAAGATTACAAACCCATGGCTTCTACAGCGTTGTAGGGAATCATTCAGTCTCTATGGCCCCGATTCACAGAACTAACTTAAGACAAAATCCTAAACTTACTACCATTTTCGTATTCACAGAAGGCACTTACTCATTTTGGTATTCACAGAAGACACTTACTCACTTCCGTATTCACAGAAGTTGGGAGTCCTAACTTTAGGACTCCTAAATGCCTTCTGTGAATACCGAAAGTCTTAAAATTAGGATTATATTTCAGTTTAGGAGTCCTAAAGTTAGGACTCCTAACTTTACTACTACTAAACTGAGAAAAATCCTAATTTTAAGGCTTTCGGTATTCACAGAAGGCATTTAGGAGTCCTAAAGTTAGGAGTCCTAACTTTACTACTACTAAATTGAGAAAAATCCTAATGTTAAGACTTTCGTTATTCACAGAAGGCATTTAGGAGTCCTAAAGTTAGGAGTCCTAACTATACTACTACTAAACTGAGAAAAATCCTAATTTTAAGACTTTCGGTATTCACAGAAGGCATTTAGGAGTCCTAAAGTTAGGACTCCTAACTTCTGTGAATACCGAAATGAGTAAGTGCCTTCTGTGAATACCAAAATGACATCACTCCAGCTCGATGGTAAATAAACACTTTAGAAAACGGTCTTTGTTGTATTCATCTCTTGAGCTCAGAGATGTGTAACAATATTTTATTATAAGCAGATTTATCGAAACGATAAGCAATTGGAGTAAAACATGCAAGCACAATATATTACAATTATTTTAAGCTGCCTCGTCTGCCTCCTGCTCAGTTTAGTTTCAATGTACACATGACTCATCTGGCATTCCCTTTGAGTGGCAAACCTATGGTGTTAGTGCAGATGATACTCAACTTCATTTTAAGGTCTTTGACTTAAACTATATATGGACCTCGAAAGCACTGCCTAAAGAAATTAGTATACTGGACGCAGCAGAAATATTCCCAATCGAAGAGGTACAAGACATAAGCTCTTATTACGATTTGCTTGATAAAGTCTGACAGGTGTGTTAACTCTCTTTACTCATTCCAATTATTTTATTTATTCATCTGAACATTTGTACAGCATGCAATGACCAAAATATTTATACGGGTACTTTTAATTTAAACCATGTCACAATAGCAGGGTTATGTCAAGATAAGTTAAGGCATTAATATAACAATGTAAGCATGAAACGAAAATTTGCTGTTAGATAGTAGAACTTCCAATGGCAGATTATTGTCTGTGAGGCTGATTCTAGTTGATGAGTTATGTGAGTAGGTGTGCTTTGCCTAGATTCCTAAAGATGACGAAATAGATTACCTTCCTAAAATCAGGGCTAGGAAGGTTTCAAGACACTGTGACCCTTTACCCACCATTTACTGGACCTCTATTGTGGCGGCAGTAAAATCCTTTATTGACCACAGCAGGTCTAGCAGACAGCGCATGCACTGTAGGCTCGACCTAAAAACAAATGATGTGTTACAGTGTGCTCCATAAATAAGTCTTATGATCGTACTAAATCTCCATGGATGCACTTTGCAGAAAACCTAATACAGTGCTTTCTCACAAATTAATTTTAATAGTTTAATAAAAACATGTTCTTTTTATGATGTATAAGGCACCTGCCACACTGCTTTCATGTCTAAGCTTTATAAATAACAGGTGTTAATATAACGTAATTAAAGGCAATCCTTTTATCCACCATAGAACGATGGTAGGCTAACACAGCCTTGCTGGGACTCGAGCCTGTGACTTGCAGAACACTGCATGTTTTAGCATCGCGCATTCAACACACATAGCCATCTCGTTGGCTGTAGTTATTCATCTAATACTGCGGAAATGTGCCGTTTTAGGGGTACACCGGAGCAGGGGTCACCCTTATCTTGTCTACGGGTCCTTAAACCAACAAAATAGAGATTGGCTCGGAAGCCGGAATATCAAATAACAAGTATATTAATCACTCATGAGTGGGACTACATCAATATCACTCATGAGTGGGACTACATCAATACAACACCCTCAGGCGCTGTAGGAGGCAGCACATGGAATACAGAAAACATGGGCCTTTTATACACAGTTTGTTGCAGAGGAAGCATGTAGACTCAAATAGAAGGTACAAGCATACACAGGATTAGCTATCGACTAACATGGGCAGATGGATATCACTTAGTCAGCAAAGTGGGAGCGGAGACAAAACTGCTTACGTCACTAAGACATGGTGGACAATTACATTTTTAGCCAGGTGCATTCTATCAGCTACAGGCCTTTTTTAGCACGTCTTGCTTTGGCTCAGTACAGAAGGAGTTAACTAAAGCTGATGACTCAAGCAGAATAGAAAAGCAGGCAACAGTGAAGACGGGAGAATCACAAGTCTAACAAAATGGATGCTGCAAACAAGATGGCTTTCAGCTCATGCTAACAGCAATTATTTTTGATTTCCACGGCTGAAGACATCTCTATGATTTTGAAGGAGCATGGAAGATATCACGGACATCAATAATCATTAACTCACTAATTTCTTGGTCTGTTACTAGTCGGGCATTTACATTCTTTACATTTTGTTTAGCTGGTATACATGAGGTACAGGTAGAAGCACAAAGGGAACAGAGCATCAGGCTACATTGGATATATAGGCAACAGGTGAAAAGGATCGCCACAAATATACATAGAGCTAACAATAGTTTCCAGCCCCATACAGTAAACATAGTCCATAGCCATCCAGTCAAAGTCCACGTTCCTGAATCCTGATGGATTTCAGTGGCTATCTTGTGCAGCTTAGAAAGTGCCTCAAAAACTGGAGGGGCGTGGTCAGGGATGTTGACACAACAACTGCCTCCGATGATGCGGCATGCTCCACCACGGTCGGCCAGGACGACGTCGAGGACCATCCTGTTTAGGAGCGCAAAAATTCTCGCTATTTCTAGTTCTTCCGTGATATTTCCAAGTGCCATGGCTGTTTGATTGGTTACAGCCTCTACAACACGCGTAAAGTGCCTGATCTTTCTGCTGTTTAAGGCAGCACCAACAAAGAAGAAAAGTTCCAAATTAAAGTCAACGTACTGCTGCATTGCAGTATCAGTCTGATCCACCTCATCATGATTTATTGTCCTCTTAAATCGTCTCTTAGAAATGTCATTATACAGTTTATAGTCTTTGTGGTAGGATGCAGGTGCTAAGAACACAGGTGGTAGCAAAAAGGTCACATAACAGCTACCTGACCACCCAATAGGTAAGTGGTAATAACCTTTACTTCCACAAATGAAATAGGTGTTATGTGATGACAAAAAACTGCTATTGTTCGTTCCAGTTACATTTAACACCATAGTCCAGTCACTTTTTCCCAGAGGAATACTGCCAATACTGCTCACACAAAGGTCTGCTCGACCTCTAGTAACATTTATAACAGGAGGTCCATTACCTATGACAGTTCGAGTGTTAGGGAAAACATAGTGTGTGGAGGAATTTCCTCAGCGATACTCCTCCATTTCCCATACAGCTCCTTTAGCTTGTGGATTTCCTTCCTCATCAGGGTAACAAGCTCTGTTCAGTTGGGCATTCAGTCCACCTACATCAGCATAGGTAATGTTAGCAATTTCAGAGGCCCATAGCAGCGCAAACCAAGCTTTGCAGGAGCCATTGTGTGAAAACGGCAGAGGAATGAAAGGCGTTCCTCCCTTTTTCTGATGAGCTGGCATCATTCCACACACCCAACAGTTGGTAACGTTCGTAGCATTATGAGTGTGATGCAACATTTGAATGAACGTATTGTTGAGATAGGACATTCTGTGCTTCTGCTCATGATAGGGAAGAGTGAATTAATGGTGCTCGCTCAATGGTCACAGGAGTAGTAGCAGTCAGTAAATTTCAAGCAGGAGCTACTCCCTCTAGAACCCATGTTATTGTAGCAATCAGAACAATCATTGAAGTGAGTCCAATAATGAAGATACTCTTTCGATCACAGATTCTTGGAGCAATTGATTTCTTCTCCGCAGACATGTTCATCTTGCCGTTGAACAACAGAACAGATGGTGCCCTAAGGTCCTGGGCAGACGTTGGTTTCTTCGCTGAGGTTGAGACGAGTAGCCACTAAAAGAGTACCCCCTTTGAAACTCAGTCTTTCACTACCCAGGACAGTGGCTCAAACAGTCTTTTTCAGCAACGAAGTGTCTCTCTTCCGGGGTCGCAGCTGATATCAAGATGTACCAGGGATCATGTGGTCCGGGAAGACTTCCTCAGGTCCTTCAGGTGACGTGGCTTGTCTTTCTCTGTGTCCAGGATGTTGCGATGATCTGCCAACACAGCTGGGCTCACTAGGTCCTGCAACACCGTCCGACAATGGGTTGCGTGCACCCAGTTCTTCCGGTTGGTCACTCGCACTGCAGTCCTGGTAGCCAGAAGGACTTGCTCTGGTCCGCGCCATCTCGGTGCTAGGGAGCTGGTTCTCTGGAAGGACTTCGTTAGGACAAAGTCCCCAGGCCGTAGATTATGGCCCTCACCCTGAGACCTGTCTGGAAGAGTCTCCCGAACCTGCTGATAAATAGAAGACAAACTGTCAGTCAACTGGGACAAATAGTCGTTCATCATGTACATAGGGTACATTATGTATAGGGCGTGGCTTAGGAATCCCCCAACTATTAATTGGCCTTCCAAAAACCACCTCATACTGTGTGAGGCCAGATCGTGTATGTGGTATCGATCTAATAGATAGCAACACTAATGGCAGTGCATCAGGCCATTTCAAAGATGTGGAAGCTTGTATTTTGGCCTATTTTAGTTTGAGGGTAGGTTTGTAACATTCCACAAGCCCTGCTGATTGTGGTTAAAAAGCAGCATGGAACTTCTGCTTCCCAATCCTTTCATGAGGTAATCAACAACGTTCCCAATAAAATGGGGTCTGTTGTCATTCCACAAAACTCGAGAAATGCCTAAATCTGGAGAAAAACTCCTTTAGGAGCACTTTTGCTGTAGTAAGAGCTGTATTATCTTTCGTATCGTATGCCTCTATCCATTTACTAAAGGCACAAACCACTACTAGGACATACTTCAGTTTTCTAGCTGGAAGTAATCCATTTGCAGGACCTTAAAATGGTGCAGTAGGTATGGCAAACCCTCCTGCTGGAGTTCGTGTTCCCTTTCCAGGATTATACTGGAGACAAATCAGACAAGACTGGACTATCTTTTTAGCTGTGCCGGCAATAACTGGATGATCCTAAACTTGCATAAGTTGCTTCGTCATTGAGGATGCTCCAACATGTGCCGGCCCATGTGCCATGTGAATCATAGGATGTAAATAGGCTGTGGGTAACTTCCATTTTGTCATTTCTTTATTCCTCCAACAGCCCTCATCATCCAATGTTCCCTCCTTAGACCATTGGTCTAATTCATCAACAGAAGCAGATCGTTGCATATCCAGTACCTCTTGCCTGGCATCATGATAACGTTCAGCCTGTGACTTAACTACATACATGGGTGTAGTACTTTGCTGCATTGCAGTCTCACGAGCTGTGTGATCGGCAAAGGCATTGTCTCTTCCTATTTTATCAGTCACTTTCTTGTGTGCACCACACTTAACAATTGCCACTTTCTTAGGATATGTCAAGGCAGTAAGGAGATTGTGCACTAATTCTCCATGCACTATTTGTGTGCCATGTGAAGTAAGAAAGCCTCTTTAATTCCAGAGTTGCCCAAAATCATGAGCCACTCCAAAAGCATATCGGCTATCGGTGTAGATGTTAACAAGTAGATCTGTACTAAGCTCCCATGCTCTTGTCAGTGCTATCAACTCGGCTGCTTGAGCTGACTTCTGTAGAATGCGAGCTGTCTCAACTACTGTCTGAAAAGTTGTAGTTGCATAAGCAGCAGATGTCGTACCATCAGGCAACTTCAAGCAGGACCCATAAACCCACAGTTCCCCATCAACACTAGAAAGGGGCGTATCTTGTAGGTCAACACGACCCTTTGTTTGTTCTTCAGTAAGGGATATACAGTCATGTAACTCTTGTGACTGAGACTGAGAGGCTGGAAATGGCAATAATGTAGCACGATTCAAAGTCAAACATCTTTTCAGTGTGATATGAAGAGCCAAAAGTGTCAATTCATATCTTGTCAAGCGGGCACTAGTCAAATGTTGTGTTTTCGTTTGATTGAAAAGAGCATCAACTGAATAGGGTACTAGCACAAGCAATCTATGTGACAAGACTATTCCCTCACTCTGACGTATGGACACAGCCATTGCCACTACCTCTCGAAAACACACAGGCAGCGCACGAGTGACTGGATCAAGGACAGCTGAGAAATATGCACAAGGACGCTGTATATCACCGTGTGTCTGTGTTAAAACCGAGAGAGCACAACCGTCCCTCTCGTGTACATAGTGTGCAGGCCTTAGTGTAGTCTGGAGTTCCTAATACTGGTGCAGAACAAACAGCTTGACGTAACTGTTGGAAAGCATGCTGGCACTCAGTAGTCCATGGGAGAGGCATCAGAGTGTCTTTAGTCATAAGGGCCAACAAGGGTTTAACAATGTGAGAAAAGCTAGAGATCCACTGCCTACAAAAAGATGTAAGGCCAATCAGTGCACAAACATCCTTCTGAGTACGGGGCACAGGCATGTCTAAAATAGCTTGAATGTGGTCTGGTGTGAGTGCACGTCCCACCTTAGACAGGAGGTGACCTAAGTAGGTAAACTGCTATCTACAATATTGCAATTTCTTCCGAGAGACTTTGTGATGAGGAGATGCAAGAAATGATAGCAATAATAGTGTTCCTTCTTCACAATGTTTATGGGTATTAGTAGGCAACAAGATGTCATCGACATATTGAATAAGAGCCACCCCTTTTGGCACAGGGAAAGAATCAAGCTGCCTTTTCAATGACTGGCTATAAATGCTAGGACTCTCTGTATACCCCTGTGGAGCTCTACAAAATCTGAAAGATCGATTATTCAAAGTGAAGCCGAACAAATAGCGGCTGTCAGGATGAATAGGTATTGAGAAAAATGCATTTTACAAATCGATTACACTAAATGTAGTTGCAGTAGGAGGAACCATAGTAAGAAGTGTTGTGATGTCAGAGACTACCAGATATTGGGGCACTACTATTTTATTAACTTCTCGCAAATCAATAATGAATCTGTAAACTTTAGTGTCAGTATCGTTTTTCAAAATAGGAAGAATAGGGCTATTACAGGTATTGTAAGGGACTTCTTCCACAACCCCCACCTTAATCAAATCCTGAGCAATGTGTATCAATGCTTCCTCGCCTTCCCAAGATATTTTATATTGGGGCAGTCGAGGGAAAGAAGCACCTTCTTTTACTTGAATATGTACTGGTGGGATAACCATTTGTCCCACATCAGTATCTGATGTAGCCCACAAAGTACTAGGTAACAATGCCAAAGCAATATCCTCTTTAATAAGACAAGACCTTTCAACCATTGGATAGTTATCATTTAAAATAACACGCACACCCTCTGGGAAACAACGTATTGTAGCACGAAAATGTTTAAGCAGATCGATACCCACAATGTTATCCGGCTTGTTAGGGGAAAGCAGAAATGGACATGTTGCAGTGAATTTATCAAGACTAAATGCAAGTGGCTGTGACAGTGGGCTAAGGGAAGGTGTCCCATCGAATTCTATCGATGTTATCATTGTGCCAGACAGAGGACCCCTAGGAACCAATTGTTTAGACAGAGCACTACGAGTAGCTCCTGTATCAACCTGAAACCGATCAGTAGAACCCAAGATGTTTGCATCGACGTAGGGACCCTTCTGATCTACTGAGACCTCAACCGGTTCCTTACCCCATCCTAGGCATTCCTATGCATAATCGGAATCCTTAGGACCATCAGCGGGATAATCAGACATTTGGTATTGGTTTCGTCTATCAAAATTATTAAAATAATTTGGATTGTGTTCAACTGCCTCAATTCTGGTGCGATTATCCATGCCTCCCCTATTTCCTGTGTTCCCTGGGCGGCCTCTCATACTTCCTCTACCCCGCTGATACTGCTGACCTCGCAAATGGGGGCACTCAGAATGCCAATGTCCAATTTCTTTACAATAAGCACACTGATCAGAAGACAAAGTTGCTCGAGGAAAAGAGGGTACACCAGGGCGATACATCGCACGTCCACCTCTACCACCACCTCTAAATGAGGGACCATAGACTTGAGCCAACATAACTTTTGTATTTAGATCCTTAACCTTTTTATCCTCCTTGCCTTTTGCTTCCAATTCCTGTCGCTCATAATACTGAGCCATAGTCCAAAGGGAGACGGGGCAAGACGTAGTCCATGAACTCTCGCTGGCCTTTAGGCGACTAGCTATTTCTGGCAACATGTTAGCGACAAATTTGTCGACGAACAGATGCTTACCCGTGTCATCTGTCAACGACTGTCCACTAAAGTCATGGAATGTCTCTTCGAATCGCGTAAAGAATTCAGAAACTGACTCATCCACTTCTGCTTACAAGACGCTAATGTAGTCCAATCTATTTTCTTAGGGGGTATAAGAGTTTTCAACTTAGTTACAATAGCTTTAGGAAGATCTAATATCACCTGTTGCGGTTTTTGCGCAGGCTCTCTAGCAGCATCTATTCCCTCTAAATGCACCCAGGTATCACCATAGGCTACATTATCATCTACCTTCCGAATTGATCTCCACATATCAGGGGGTAAAATAAGTCCAAAAAACATGTCGATATCAGGCAACGTCATAGTCCAGGAGCTAATAGCTCCTTCTACTTTCTCATAAAAAGCAGCCGGATTTTTTCGCGTATCAGGTAAAGCAGCTTTAAGAGCCATAACGTCTGCTCTACTCCAAGGGGTATAGACCCAATTGCAAATAAAATATCCCTTTGCGTTATCTGAAGTTTTATCGTCACTTGTTCCCGCTCCCTTTAGAGGAACATACAAAGGCGCAGCTTCACGCATCGGTTTTACAGTGACTACAGTATCACTAGCGTCTTTTATCTGTCCCTGTAGCTCCTTTTTGTCGCACTGGGATCTGAACTGTTTGTTCAGCTGTAGCTTTACCAGCTGTTTTTTTCTATTCTCGCAGTCAGTTCACATTTTAACCACTCGCCTAATTAGATCGGGCACCTGTGAAGAAAGAAAGGCGCCACCACTTAACTGTTTATAATCAGAATTTATATCAGAGGTCTCTAGATCACCAGAATGTTTTCTAAAACTGAGTATTACTTTCCAAGTAAACGTCTCTACAAAATATAACTGCTCTAAATCTGTCCACTGTTGAACCATTGCAATGAGTTCTGGGGCGGAGGCACTCCCACAAGCTGCTTTACGAGCAGCAGATCTAAGAGTGGTCTTGCATTCAGTAGTTAAAGTAGAGCGAGTCTTCCGCCCGTCTTGCTTATCCATATCTTTCTCATCCGAAGAAAAATGGTCTGTTTCAGAAAGATCATCCTCAGGGGCAGAGGGAAACTTATACGGGCGGAGGTCGATCTAACCAAATCGAATCATCTTGAGGTCTATTAAGTATGGGATAAATGGGGCGCTTAATAGCGTACTGGCCAGTTACCTCTAAATGACGCTCCCTATCTTCTTTTTCTTGTATTTCCTTCATCTCCTTATTTTTAAATTCCAATGCTTTTTGATATATTGTTTTCCGCTGTTCTTTTTCTGCTATAGCTTCTTCTTTCCTCACTCTCATGCACTTCTTTCTCCCACATTCGTACACAATCAAACATATCTTGTTGACTCTTTCGTTAAAACAGACACTGCTCTACATGCTGAATCTTTTTAAAATCAAATGACCCATTTACTGGCCATCATAGATCAGGATCCTTTTTCGTACATTTGTTCCACAGTGTACTATACATTATGGAAGAAATACCGTATTTAATATACATGTACCTATTGGGTGTCCCCTCTAGGGGAGCCGGTTGACTACTTTCTAAATCCATTTTGGTACCACCAAGACAGCAACATAGCAACACAACCTACGAAGTGTGCTAGGAGCAGGCATGCTACCAAATTGTAGTAAAATATTACTATTCAAAAATCTTCCAAAGTAGGGAAAAATCTCCACATTACCTGCCTTTATTTATTGCAAAAGATAAACAAACAGAACCAGAATTTTGGCCAAGCAAATCCAAAATCAAGAGTGCCGCTTCAGCGACCTTACCAAACAAAAGTCTCCAAACTCCAACTGCCAATCTCTTGGTTGACCTAATGATCACTGCAAAACTTGCGCCAAAGGAGATCTCAGTCGGAAAAGGCCACCACCTGGAGGCTCAAATCGGGAAAACCGGAACAGTCACTTCGGTCTGCAAAGACAAGGGTCTCCTCATGCATGACGTCTCCTCAGCAAAATTCCATTCCTCCGTCAAGACCACTCCTTTGGGTGGCCGCGTCTCCGATGAGCCCCATGGGTCGGGTGCCAAACTGTGGAAATGTGCCTTTTTAGGGGCACACCGGTGCAGGGGTCACCCTTCTCTTGTCCATGGGTCCTTAAACCAACAAAATAGAGATTGGCACGGAAGCTGGAATATTAAATAACAAGTTTATTAATCACTCATGAGTGGGACTACATCAATACAACACCCTCAGGTGCTGTAGGAGGCAGTACATGAAATACAGAAACCATGGGCCTTTTATACACAGTTTGTTGCAGAGAAAGCATATAGACTCACATAGAAGGTACAAGCATACACAGGTTTAGCTATCGACTAACATGGGCAGGTGGATATCCCTTAGTCAGCAAAGTGGGAGGAGAGACAAAACTGCTTACATCAGTAATACATGGTGGACAGTTACATTTTTAGCCAGGTGCATTCTAGCAGCTACAGGCCTTTTTTAGCACGTCTTACTTTGGCTCAGTACAGAAGGAGTTAACTAAAGCTGATGACACAAGCAGAATATCAAAGCAGGCAACAGTGAAGACGGCAGAATCACAAGGCTAACAAAATGGATGCTGCAAACAAGATGGCTTCAGCTCATGCTAACAGCAATTATTTTCGCTGCTTCACCCGCTCTCAGCTTTCTCTACAATACCCCATTTTTGCCAAAGTAGACTCACATTACAGATGCCAACTCCTTCAGTGACCTCCCACTCCTCATTTTCCATTACATGCATACTCCTAACAAAGGCATGGTGCTGAAGGTTATGCGAGCTATGCAGGCACTGCTCTGGGGTCTATTGGGGTGAAGTACAATCTCTATGTAATCTAGGTGAGCTGTAACAGCTTATGTCATATCTCTTTTGTTACCACGTTTGAGCAGAAACTCCCCTCCCGTGCCGCTAGATCACCCCCTGTGGGAATGTGACCAGAAGGACATCAGAGAGGGGCCATGGTGCAGTAGCTGTATTCCTTCTGACAGCGCTCATGGGCAGGCCCTGCTTATTGAACATTTCCTTGTTGTCCTTGACGGGTCTGAATAGCCTGTACTTTAAAAGCGCCTTCCACTGTGATGTTCGTCCTACAGGTTTTTGTTATCGCCCCTTCCAACAAGTTTAAAAAAACATAAAAAGAGGTGCAAGCAACGTGATGCTGGTACCTATGAGTCCATATTGGTTTCCTGTTACCAATCCAAAATATTAAATGTAACCCTCTGACCCCCATGCACACCCTTCACCAAGGTGTCAGAGATGTAGGAGTATAACGCTACCCACTTTCCAACTGTCGTTTTTTGTATACCGCGATGCACAAAAGGGAAGCCCGGCCAATTTTCATTTTCATTTTCAAAAGCGCAAAAGGCTGCGTTTCTTAGAAGCAAGCAGAGCTCACAAACATAAAAGGCACTCCTTCTGTTTATACAATCTAAAATGTCTCCATTAGCATTTTAACATAAACAACTAACCCTTTCATGTACACCGCACGTGCAGCGTGGACCGCCATCCACCTTTTAAAAAATTATAGGGACTGCTGTGAGAGAGATGGAGTGAGTGAGCCCACAGTGATGGGTGCAAAAGCGAATAGTTCTGCCAAAAGAAGAGAAGAGCAATGCAAGCGTAACAAAACAGTACTTGGCCGGTGCGCCTGCGAGGAAAAATGGATATGACGTATCGCTGTCTGAACCAGTTAGTTGACAGCAAATAAGAGCCACGCTGGACAGTACCAGTCAGGAGCGGGAGGCGGGAGTAAGGCGGAAGTAAAGTCCTTTATTGACCTCAACAGGTCTTGCAGACAGCGCATGCGCTGCAGGCTCGACCTAGAAAGGAGGGTAGTAGGAATCAATAAACAAGCTGAAGATTGTGGGAGAAGGTAGCATCACAGAGCATGAGTTTCAGGGTTGGTACTTGAGAGGGAAGCAGCACAGGAAGAGTAGGGAAATAAGGGAGAGTGCTGAAAGAAAAAAGGTAGGTCCCTGGATGTGAGAAGATGAAGAATACAAGTCACCTAATCAAATGGATGTTTAAGAAGCTATGCTTCATTGGAGGGACAAGCACATGAAGAGGAAGAAAAGCTGTTGAATAAGAAGCATAGAAATGTCATCAACAAGAAAGCAAACAAACAGTAAGCAATAGGTTGGCCTAAAACCTACAGTAAATGTTGGTAATATACAGACTACGATTTTATTTAATTACAAACAGCTAAAAGTTGTCAGTAGGCTATTTCTAAGTAGACCACAGTAGAGGGGGATGGGTGGTTGAGGTGTGTAGCAGCTGGGCAGTTGGCAAGATGGCTGCAGACAAGTCCAAACACTGCTGATCCAGAACTGTGTTTTTCCATATGGGTAACCCAGACTGTTAGTCCTTGTAAAACCCACTCTTCAAAGAGAAGGCTCCATAGCTCTGAGACTCATGTGGTGGTGACTTGGCACTGGGTGTGATGGCCAATCGGACACATGCTGTGGGACTGATGAGCACACAGTTGTATCGGGAGGCAGGTCAATCAATCAATCAATCGAGACTTTATTTCGGTTTTGATTCAAACCATAAAAGTATACATATAAACATCACAGTTAAAAACAAATGTTAAATAATGCCATAATTCATGTAAAAAAAAAAAAGAAGAAAACAGCAAGGATTTCACCAATACCGTACAATGAATTCATGATCAGTAAAGTGCAAATAGCGCAAAGTATAGTATAGTCCATATAATAGGATCCTGAGGTAGATGAGGCAATCAAACAGTAAGGAGGCAACCTCATTGGTCCATACAGGTTCTCAATTTAACAGACAGTTTTAAGAATTCAGTTACATGGAGAACACTGTCACTGTACAAAAGTTGTAAATACATTAGTGCTGGTCTGATCTGGTTAAAATTAAGTTTCTTTAAAAGAGCAACCAGATAGTGTTTGCGCGGGTATTCATAAAATTGACATAAAAATATAAAATGCAGCATATCCTGTGGAGACTTTCCGTCGCAGCCCCAGGGAGCTGCAGCCTTGTTAAAAATATCTGTTTTTGGTCTAATTAACAGATGATGAAAGGTATTTAGCCTGATCCTTGTCAGCAGGAACTTCTCGTGGGAGCTAAATGAGCCCGTCAGGTATGGCTCCATTGTCTCGCATGTTTTTAAAATGACATATTTCCTAATACTGGGTTTCAGGAGCTCCTCACCTTCTCGTTGAACCTTTCTCCCCATATAAAAAGCACGCTTAATTGCCTCCACATCCCCTTTTACAATCCCGCTTGGATTTTCAAACAACTCCAGACAGCCAAGTCGAGAGAAACAGAATTTCAGATATTTTAACCAGGGGGTGCACATTGCCTTATCATGGGACACAAGATCTCTCACAATCAAGTGGGTTAATGGAATGTCCTGGTTCAGCCACAGTTTTACCCAGCAGGTCAAAGGGCGCAGGGAAAAAATGTCACAAATATTGTGCCCCCAATTCTTCATGTACTGCCAGATTAGATGTACCAATTGGAACACATAGAAGACGCTTCATAAAGGCATTTTCAGCCACCTGTAGCTGTTCTCCAGCCACATAGCCCCATAATTCACTGCCATAAACAGCAGTTGCCACTGATTTTGCATTGTAGAGTTTCATCATGGCATTGTTGGGCTTCTTCCCCAATTTCGATGCAAAGTTAAAAATGGTAGCGTTAACCCTTGCCAGTTCCCCTTTCTTTTTGGCCAGGTGGGGACCCCAACTTAGTTTGATATCAAATAGGACCCCGAGATACGAGAATGATTTTGTAATGGGGATAGATACATCATCCAATTTAAATACAAAGTTCCTTCTTGGCTGTAGGCCAACTTGCATAATAAATGATTTAGAATTGTTGACCATTAGGTCTCTTTCTGTCATAAATGATTTAAAAGCATTTAATAAAGCTTGGAGACCCGTCTCGGTTCTAGAGATTAAAACCGCATCATCTGCGTATAAAAGAACAGGAATACCCCGCCTGTCAACTCTCTGGCCTGTACCTTCTGCAAAGCGGTATCTAACTCATTAATATAAAAATTAAAAAGGAAGGGGGCGAGAATACAACCTTGGCGCACACCCTTCTTGATATCAAAGTTTCCAGTGGTACACAGATCCGACGAATACCTAACATTTGCACTAGTGTTACTGTGTAGGTCTACCAGAAAATTAAAAATCCCACTGTCCACACCCTTCTCCCTCATGGACTGGCACAGCCTTCCCCTGTTGACACAGTCGAAGGCTGATGACAGATCCATGAAGGCGAGATGGACAGTGCCCTTCTAAACAACAGTGTATTTACTTAGTATTAAGAAAAGATTAAGGCACTGGGTTATAGTAGAACGTCCACTGCAGAAGCCATACTGGGAGATGGACATGATGTTATTTTCCAACGCCCAGTTTGACAATCTCTGCAGCAGGATTCTCCCCACTACTTTCACCATAGAGTCTATTAATGAAATTGGCCTGTAACAAAGAGGACTGCCCCTATCCCCCTTCTTAAAAACAGGGACAATCGTTGAGACTCCCCATGATAGGGGACAGCCAATTTCAGCAGCTGCGTTAAAGACCGACTCTAAAATGGGTGCTCAAAAGCTAGGTTCGAACTTATATAAGTCTGGTGGGATCCCATCAGGGCCAGGAGCTTTCCTGGCTGTGAGTCCCACTATGCCCTCCATAACCTCACCTCTATCAAACGTGATGGTTCCACCACTATTGCCAGGGAGCAAGTTAACATTTTCAGTCACCACACAGCTCTACAATTGTTTAAAATGTGATTCCCACTCTTCCTTTGTTGTGCAGCATTCTAGGCCATCACTCGGGTCCTGGACCAAAAATGTTTTTTTTACTACCGCCCAGAATCTAGAGCTACATTTTAAAGTAGAGGGATCAAGAATCTCATTCCAGGCCTCCACTCTTAAAGACTCCTTGTGTAGGGCGATGGCAGACTTGTATTCTTTGCGACACAACTTTACATTCGCTTTTATTCTAGGATTGGCTGCCAAGGCTATCCTTAGATTACGTGCTACCTTGGAACAAACATGATTGAACCATTTCGGTCCCCCATACTCTGTGTTCTTTACTGGGACCATCATCAGCTCAGACACCTTCTCCGACAAGCTTTGAAAAGCACTAAGAACCTGATTCGGGTCTGCCCCTTCTTGAGTGCAGTTCTTAATATCCTCTGTGCAGTTATCCCTAATATTTTTGTATAATAGGTCAGGTGTAATCATTGACCATCTAAGGCGGCGTCTCCCATCGGTTGTGCTCAACCTGCCAGTGATACATTTCCGGTCTTCCTTAATTATCCAGGGACCCTTCAAGTGAACGGTAAGTGGGTTATGATCACTGAATTCACTTTGTTCGATGGAAAAAGAGTCCACAAAAGACTGCATAGGCAAAGAGAGTAACACATAGTCAATGAAAGTACCCCTCCCATGACCTTTAAAAGTTGGGGTACCAAAGCACTTTGTGGGATCCCTCAGTGCCATAGCCAGAGAAAGATCTAAACTGCTCAGTAGATCATTAAAAAGTTCCCCTTCCGTCGTATGTTCCAAATGCAAACCGCCGAGGCGGTCACACTGCAGATCCATTAAACATTTCGACAGGGGGTCGCCGCAAGGATGAACATTAAAATCTCCCATAATCATAAGGTTATGGAGGCATTCCCTCAGTGAAGAATTAATAAATACATTTAGTGCAGATATTTGGTTAGGACCTGTGTTAACATTGACAGCATTATAAAAGTTCACCAAACCCGCCAGACAATTTTCTCCATTCAGTACTAAACCCATAAATCCAGAGTTTGCTGTTAAAATTCGACGAATTTTACAAGAGAGTGTGACAGAAATAAAAGTCACCAATCCCCCCTTAGGCCTGCCTCTACTTGATGCTATTGCAGGAACATAAAACGCCTTGTACCCTTCAAGGAAAAAGTCACATTCCACTGACCAGGTCTCCTGCAAGCAGATGATCATAAATTGCTTAATATACATAATCCAATTGTCATCCGCCATCTTTGATGCCTGCCCCACAATGTTCCAGGAAATAACATTATTACAGCTTACTTTAGCCTGTGTGATCTCAATGGGTGCCGTCTCAGCTGGTATTACATTACCCTGACCCACAAGCGCCTCACGTCAGTCGCACGCCTCCAAGCCAGACAGAACATCATATCTAGTCTGTATATCCACATTAAACCCGTTACTACAATGGCCAACAAAATTAAATCTATTCTGTGTTTCTACAGAAGGCCCATACCAACGTTGATTGACAACATTGTACACGTATGGTGCATCCAAGGCAGGGGTCTGAGTTGGATTTGCTGGCCTAATTTTCCTTTGAGGAGGCGGGTCTTTACTCAAGTGTGCATAAAAATAGCCCAGTGGGCGAACACATATACTATTCATATTGCACATTAGTGAGGATGCTCTTAGTAAAACTGTTGCCACATGTTGGGGATGCTTAAAATTAACAACAATACAGTCCCCACTGCTTGTTTTTCTAGACGGACCAACCCAACTCACCCTTCTTACTGCTATTATTTGGTCCGAATATACAATAGGAAAACCACAGTTTTTGCTAAGCCATGCGACTGTTTTATTTTTTAATGAGGCGTGGGATTCCCTATATAATAAAGCTGAGTGGTCATCACAAGATGGAACATTTGTCAGCACCGCCACATATGGTGCACAATCAGGTGGGAGATTAAGATAGCGGCTTTTCCTTATGTGCCTGAGATCAGGTCTACCCTCCGGAACTATTGTGGAATGTATAGGCAGAGCAGGTATGGCTGGTGTCACAGGAGGAACAGATACTGCTACAGCAACTTGCTGAGGAATCTGCTGTGCATTCCGTATCATAGATTCCTGCCCCTTTTCCACAACCTTCGCTCTGGCCGTGGTAGCTGATGCCAAGTGTGTAGTTAACAAACCACATAGTCTATCTACTTCCAATGCCAAAGTGTTAAGCTTAGTTGTCAAGGGTCTTAACATCTCCTCTAGTTTAGCCTCTATCTTCACTTCCAAAGTGTTAATCAATAGAGCAAATTGCTCAAGATTTAGATTAACATCACCCTCATTGTTTCTTCCAGGTGTAGAGGATCTTAAGCCATTGCAAACTGGCTGAGTTGAGTCTAGTCTTTTTTTATTATGCTTCCCACCCCGTTTTATTTGTGCTTTCCTACAGGATCGCACCGGCCTTGGGGCTGGTGGTACCTCCGCTACTTCCGCAATTGAGGTATCTGGCAGGTCTTCCTGTCACTCTGCATGCACCTGGGCAACAACCGGTATCTCAGCCCTATCTCTAATGTCCAGGTTAATGCCCCCATCTATGTCAGCCACTAGCACTAATGTGCTCCCCAATCCCAAGGAGGCCCTACGATCATTATTTATTTGGTTTACTTTTTTTACCAAATAATTATCCATAGTCCCTAGCACAGGAACGGGTTTATCAACTTTCGATATAGACATTATGTACAAGTATGGTTAGGTTAATAGGCAAAAAGAGTAGCACTATACACAAATAGCAGGATAAAACAAATAAAGTCTCACTTTACGAATGAAGACCGGCGCTAAAGGACCCAAGTCTATGGCCCAGTCCAGTCCAGTCTCTTCAGGCCTCTGAGGGGCACAGAGGGCCCGCCCTTAGCCCCGGGCGCACCCCGCGCGCATCCCACGGGACAGGAGGCGTTCCGGTGTTTGTAGGCGCCTCCGGGCGCAGGCTGCGACGTCCAAGGTGCACCTCTGCCACCGGGGCACCTGGGAAATGAAGTCCGAGTTACGTGGCCTGCCGTTTCCCTCATGGTGCTCGGTGGGCTGAAGGATGGTGGTGAGAAGTTGTAGGGCTCAGCAGATGCCCTTCAGGTGCTGCCCAGCCTGATTGCGGCGAGTTAGCACTAAATAAAACTTCACTTTCCGGAATTTTTTAAACAAAGTTTATCGAAAAAAGAGGATAAAAGAGGAATTCAACTTTTCCTGCTTGCCCTTGATTATGTAGTACTCAACAGCCAGCAAACAGAAGCCAGCAGTCAGCAGCCCGGTCTTATCTGCAAATGCCAAGCTTTATTACAAACGCCAGCTGTCTCCCATTGTAAGAGCAGGATTGTCAGAGTTCTTGAGCCAGCTATATGAACACCACGACCTTATCCTCGACCTTGCCCTTGAACAGGAGATTGAAATCCGATTGTGTTTCAACGCCGTAACGGGTGCCACAGCACAGCCAGAGCCAGGATTAAAAGAGACCCAGTGTCAATGCCCTCTACAGTAGCTGGATAGTGGCCAAACTTCAATAGTGCAGACTTTCCTACTGAATCCACCACGGGAGTGAAAGCGCGTTGTTGAATGAAATATAACTCACAGCGCGAGAGTATCCCTCCGCACCCCGCAGGCCGTAGCAGTCACCCCCGCACCGGCCAGGATCATGGGCTCAGTAGTATATGCGATCCAAGTTAGCAATGTGCCACTTCACCTCAGCGTTTGGTGCAGTGATCGGGGTATGAATCCCCCCCTACAGGCCCACCTCGCAGGCTGAAACTGGCCGCTCACGCAATCTGTACACCCGAGGTGCTACAACAAGCGCGCTCCTCCGGGACCTCTGATACTCGCGGAGAGTAACAGTGAGTGTCATTTGCGTCTCCTGATTGCCACTACAAGATTGCTGACCTGACTATATAATGCAGTGCTGGGAATTTTCATGGGATACTGGTGGATCAATATGGGTAGGGACATGGAGACAGACTGATCTTGGTATAATCGACTAGACAAATACATATTTCTGAGAGAAACCAAGGGGAAAGATGGTGATGATGTCCATGTGAAGGCTGCCCCAACTGTAGAGGCAGAGGAACATTAGAGGTCACTCAGGGAAGGGCTCTTGACTGTGACAAATACCTGAATGGAACTAAAGCTCAATATACACTTAGAGCATAGATGTGAACCTCTTTCATAAGGACCTTTGGAAACTTCATATATGGTGAGCTGAGCTGAGCAGACTTGCAGTGTCGAGTGGAAGAAGTGAAACTGCTGATAGCAAGAGCTTTATAGGAATTCAAAAAAGGCCTGAGCACGGACCATTTAAATGATCATTGGGTAACAACATCCTAAACCCAAAAGAACAAATGTTACTTACCTGTAAACTGTGGTTCTCCAGTATTGGTGTCCTTCATAGATTCACATGCTTGAATATTCCCCGTCGTCGAAGTGGGAGTCCCACGGTACATAAAAAAAGCAATAAGCCTCATATATATATATATATATATATA
The DNA here is from genome assembly GCF_964204655.1 of Triturus cristatus. NCBI lineage: Eukaryota > Metazoa > Chordata > Amphibia > Caudata > Salamandridae > Triturus > Triturus cristatus. The sequence goes on from NC_140590.1 coordinate 1,719,822,051, forward strand.
TATATAATCTACTGGCGGTCGCCAGTAGATAGTTATAGTTAGGACCGTGTTTCCATAGGAAATCTGAAAATTCTATTTTGAATAACTTTGGAGCCGGTTGACGGATCCTCGCGAAATTTTCAAAACTAATGGGGCGCTCTGCTCAGCTCCTACCCTGGAAGTCTTGGGGTGATTCGTCAAGCGGGGGCTGAGAAAAAAGGGGGGGGTCCCAAAACGCGTTTTACCCATGCATTTTCCCATAGGATCTTTAGTCGAAGGTAAAGCCCGAACGGCTGAACAGAATTACTTGAAATTTGGCAAAGAGGTAGTCCTCAGGTCAGGGATGTGCCTTTTGCATATATGGTGTCAATCTGTTCAGTAGTTCCTGAGAAAATTGCAGTTAAAAGTACATAAATATCTATATGCGCGCACAGGGCGCACACCGTGCGCGCACCTTAACGTGCGCGAGCGTAATTGTGATTGGTGGTTACATGTCAGTCAACATTCGAATCGGTCGAAATCAGGAAGTGTTGTCCGCCATTTTGTGTGTGACAGTGAAAAAGAAAGGTGGAGAACGTGAAAAGGGGGCAGGGTACAGAGTTCCTGACCCCCTAGCTTTTGTCAGGGGGTCCCTGAAGGACCCCGAAGGGTGAAAAAAACATTTTATTCTTTTTCAAAAAATCGCGAGGTGCGTGCACTGTGTGCGCACCGTCGCGAGGAGCGCGCACGGTGCGCGCACGGCGGAAAAAATCATAAAAAAAATAGAATTAAAAATCAAATTTAAGTGTTTAGATGTTAGGTGGCTCTAAAAAGAGCCGTTGTGTTAATTGAGGAACAGAGGAACAAAAAACTGAAAAAAATTATGGGGTGCCGCATGTGTGCTGCTGTATCTTGCTCTCTATTAGGGGAATGCTGGTGTCACCATAAGAGAGAAGAGCATTGCACGCATTGCACCGTATATGCACCCTCTTGAACAGAGGGTGTATATCCAGAGGAACAGAAGCAGGTGAAGCTGCCGCCACAGATGAAGTGCTCGGCTGAGCTGCCGATGATGTGCTCGGCTGAGCTGCTGCGGATGTGCTCGGCTGAGCTGCTGGAGGGTTGTCTCTAGCAGCTCGAGCAAAAGCCACAGGATGTACTCCTTTAACGTGCCTGATCATAGTGAAAATTCTAAAAGAGTATTTCTTGTTAGGATCTCCTCTTGATAAGACAATACCACAAATAGTGCAGGTGACTTTTGGAGCATTCGCCTTCTTCTGCCCCTCTGGAAATGTAAAAAATTGCCATATAAAAGAGTCTTTCTGTTTCCTCTATCTCTGTAGCACAAGGGTCTCCTGCTCACTCCCAGAAGATGACTGCTGCTCTGCCATTCTCAAGTACTGGAGTACTGGAAAAACTGCTCAGCTCCTTCTCCCCGGGAATCAGAAGAAATAATGAGGAGAGTGGGTGTGGTGTTGGAAGTTTCTGGAACTGAAACTACTATAAACCAATGAAAAGTGTTGTTTCTTAATCACATGACCTGAAACTACTATAAACCAATGAAAAGTGTTGTTTCTAAATCACATGACTTGCCGTGCGCGCACGGTGCGCATGCGCGTACGGAGCACGCACGACGTACGCATGCGCACATGGAGCACGTACGCATGCGCACACGGAGCACGTACGCATGCGCGCACCGTGCTCGCACGGTCAAAAACCCTTAAAAAAAATAAAAAAAAATTAAAGTGTTTATAAGTTTATAGAAGATATTAACTATGCTGTTCAGCTTTATCCAAATAAAAAAAAAAAGAGCTGAGCCATTCCATATTACAGGATAAACTCAATCTATAACTATATACATAGGTAGCTTATTGTAAAATAAATATTTAAAAAATATAATAATACATTCATAAATTAGCATTTAAAAAACCTTGCAAATTCACTTAAAAAACCATAGGTTTCACACACGTTATAGTTAGGAATTAGCATTTAAAAAACCTTGCAAATTCACTGAAAAAACCATAGGTTTCACACACCTTATAGTTGGGAATTAGCATTTAAAAAACCTTGCAAATTCACTGAAAAAACCATAGGTTTCACACATGTTATAGTTAGGTGGACATTTCACTCGTACAAAACCATTGAAATTCCCCCGTTATAGTTAGTTCAGTTAACTATAACTCGCGCGCCCGCAATCCACTGCTGATGACGTCACATATTACATCACTCATGACATGGTCAGTGACATCACTCATGACATCACTGATGACATCTCAAATGACATCACTGATGACATCACTGATGACATCATCCATGTGATAAATTACCGAAACGTTCTCACACCCTAATATAACCTTTGATACACCGACTCAAAATGTTAGAGTTCCATTCTCGAAACCATACATACTCCAATACCAATAACTACATACCCACTTATTAACTCTTAGGTCTACATACACCTCCACTCATTCACCTGTACAGTCACTCATACTTACAGTCACTCCATACAAGACTATCATATGCATTTATACACCTATATAGACACTCACACACCACCAATCATCCATAGAGGTACTCTCACACCTAGTCAGTCATGCAAATAATCACACTCCCATTTACTCACCTATGCGGTTATACACACTCAAGTTCAGTTACTCATAAAAATAGTACCACATTCTTACGCTCTTATAGAATCATTGATACAAGCACACACTCATCCATACAGTCACTCTCACAATCACACACTCTCACATCTACCCACATATATACTCTTACACGCATATATACTGCCTTTAACATATGTAGTTAGTCACAAATGTACCACTGAGATATACATTCAATCCCTAACACACCCATACATACACTCACTCAACCAAACAGTCCATCACGGATGCACTCTTAAAACCATGCACCCATAGAATCACCCACTCACACATCTATGCATAGAGTCACACACACCCTACCCACACAAACACTCAGGCACCCATACAGATACTCAGACAACCAATCAATAACCCATATAGACACTCATATAGCTATTCACAAAACCATGCAGCCACTTATACACCTACACACAGACACATACAGACATTCACACAGTTTAGTCACCAGTCTGCAGTAAGATACATTTAATGACTCACTTAAAGAGTCAGTTACGCACCTACAAAATCATCCATTCACACACTTATACACCCACTCATTCTTCAACAGACCTTTCCCTATATATATTAAACATATTAAAACTGTACAGAAACACATACCTACTGGATGATGTCATCAGTGATGTCATCAGTGATGTCATCAGTGATGTCACTGACCATGTCATGAGTGATGTAATATGTGACGTCATCAGCAGTGCATTGTGGGGGAGCGAGTTATAGTTAGCTGAACTAACTATAACAGGGGAATTTCTAGGGTTTTGTACGAGGGAAATGTCCAGCTAACTATAACGCTCCTGAAACCTTTGGTTTTTTGGTTTTTTCAGTGAATATATATAACTTGACTTGACTTGAATATATATATATATATATATGAATAAAATACATATATAAATAAACAATATATATTTTAAAATAACATACAAAGTCAAAAGTACCATAGGATAACATTGAAACATAGGAATGCATTGAAAAAGAAATCACTTTACTGACATATGCATGTCGTTTTTATAGTCCAAACTCCAGCCAATCAGGCTCAAACACCCTCTAGAACCTTCTCCTCAGAAGCTCAGGCCCTCAGATTTTCGTAGCACAAGAGTGACAAATGAGTCTTATGAGGAGAAGAGAGCCTCTGAGGGGAGGAAGGGTGGGCCGCATGTGAATCTATGAAAGACCCCAATACTGGAGAACCACAGTTTACAGGTAAGTAACATTTGTTCTTCTCCAGTATTGGGGTGTCTTTCATAGATTCACATGCTTGAATAGAATAGTGAGCAGTACTCTGCAGCCTGAAGAGGCAATATCAAAGTTGCATGAAATACAATGACATAGCATCACAGAATCACAAAACTGATAACAACCCAAGGAGGAGGGAAGTAACAGAGGCTCACCTTATTTGAAAATATTACGAAGAACTGCTTGGCCCACTGCTGTATCGGCTTCGTTGATCGCCTCCAGACAGTAGTGCCTCGTGAAAGTGTGCCTGCTGGACCACGTAGCTGCCCGGCAGATTTGATGAATCGGCACACCAGCGAATAAGGCAGTAGAGGAGGACATCGCCCTTGTAGAATGCGCCTTCACTCCGGAAGGAAGAGGCTTGCCAGCCTTCTGATGGCAGAATGATATCGCTGAAGAAATCCAACGTGCAATTGTTGGCTTGGTAACAGAATGTCCCTTACAGGTTCGTTCATAGGCAACGAACAGTTGGTCAGATTGGCGAAAGGGTGCCGTTCTGCTGATATAAAATTTGAGGCATCTCTTTAAGTCCAAAGAATGCAGACTCTGTTCCGCTGGAGATTGCGGATGAGGAAAAAAGGTTTTTAAAATCACAGGCTCATTAAGATGAAAGTCGGACGGCACCTTCGGCATGAAAGCTGGGTTAGTTCGAAGGATAACACAGTCTGATTTAAATTGGAGGAAAGGAGGCTGGATTGTGAAGGCGTGAAAGTCTCTCACTCGACGCGAGGAAGTGACAGCAAGCAGGAGGGCAACCTTCCAGGTCAAGAATTTAAAATCTGCTGAGTGGATTGGCTCAAAGGACGCCTTCATAAGTTGCGCCAATACGATGTTAAGACGCCATGTGGGCGGGGGACGCCGAATGGGTGGAAACATCCGGAACAATCCCTTAAAGAACTGTTGAATCACTCTAGACAAATAGAGAGAGGAAGAGCCATCCTGGCGAAAACGAGAAATTGCTGCCAAAAAGACTTTGAGTGGAATGAGAAAGTCCTGACTGTGCCAACTACAAAAAGAAAGGCAGAAGTTGTGCCGGAGAGGCGTGCACTGGGTGGATGTTAGCAGACGAACACCAATGGCAGAAGCGTTTCCACTTTAGTTTGAAGGTCTTCACCGTGGAAGGCGCCCGCGCCCTGGCAAGCACCTCTCTGCAGGCAGGCGAAATATTTAAGTGAGCAAATTCAAGGTGCTCAGGTTCCAGCCCTACAATTTGAGCGAACTGGGGTTCGGATGGCAGATCCGACCGTTGTTCATCGTGAGAAGGTCCGGCGGGGGGCGAAGAAGGATGGGCTCGCATTGTGAGAGGAGCAGTAACTCCGAGAACCATGCCTGCTGAGGCCACCGGGGAGCAATCAGGAGAATGTGGCATGGTTGTCTCCGCATTTTCCACAACACTCGAGGTACCAGCGGGATTGGTGGAAAAGCGTAGGCAAATATCTTGCACCAGTCCGTCGAAAGAGCATTCCCGCACAACCCGCTGTGGGGAAACCAACTTGCGCAAGACTGGCATTTGCTGTTCTGTGGAGTTGCAAAGAGATCCAAGCCCGGGTGACCCCAGAGGCTGAAGACGAAATCCAGAGTCGGCTGATGCAACTCCCACTCGTGGGTCGATGACGCAGACCTGCTGAGAGAATCCGCCAAAATGTTGGAAATGCCTGGTAGGTGGACTGCTGTTAGCATGATCTGATGGAGTATGGCACAATCCCAGATCTTCTGAGCTAGCTGGGAAAGCAGCGGAGATTTGGTACCGCCCTGCTTGTCGAGATAGTGCATGCTCGTGGTGTTGTCCGTTTGAATGAGCACTGATTCCCCTTGAAGCAGAAGTCGGAACGATTTGAGTGCAAGGAAGATCGCCATCAGTTCTAGCCTGTTGATATGCCAAGAACGTTGGGACAGATTCCACTTGCCTTTGATGGACAATCCTTGAAGGAGACTGCCCCACCCTTCCAGGGAGGCATCCGTGGTAATGACGAGCTCTGGAGCCTTTGCCAAGAAGGAAGTGCCGGCTGCGATGTTGCGAGGTTGCGTCCACCATCGCAGAGCTTGTTCCATGCGAGCGGTGACGAAGATGCGGTCGCTGAATGAACCGGACACCAGACGCCACTGCTTGTCCAGTTCTTCCTGAATTGGACGACCCTTCAGTCTGCAATGTGAGATCAAAGAAATGCAGGAGGACGCCATCCCCAGAAAGGACTTCAAGATGCGGACTGAAACGGACAGTTTTGATCTGATGTGAGCTGCGAGCTGCATGATCCGCTTCTGCCGGTCGTTGGAAACAAAAACCATGGCCATGGAGGTATTGAGAGTAGCGCCTAGGAAAGTTCTGTGAAGAACTGGCGGGAACTGAGATTTTTGTGTGTTGACTGACAGTCCCAGAGATTGGAACAGAATCCGACAAAACTGAGTGTCTAAGGATGCCTGATGGTAAGACTGAGACTTGATTAGACAATCGTCCAAATATGGGGAGATTTGAATGCCTCGCAATCGTAGCTAGGCCACCACTGGGGCGAGGACCTTCGTAAAGACCCGGGGGGCGGAGCGGAGCCCAAAGGGCAGGACTCTGAATTGAAAGTCTCTCTGGCCTACACGGAAGCGCAGGTATTTTCTGTGGCGTGGTAGAATCGACACATGGAAATAGGCATCCTGAAGATCGATTGACGACATGAAGTCGTCTTGAGAGAGGAGCTGAAGAATTTCCCTCAGTGTAAGCATGCGGAAAGTCTGATCCTTTAGAAACTTGTTCAGAGCCCTCAGGTCGAGGATAGGGCGCCACTCTCCAGACTTCTTTAGCACAAGGAAAAAACGGGAATAGAAACCCAGTCCCCTCTGAGTCTTTGGAAACACTTCGATGGCCCCTTTTTTGAGTATTAGTTTGATTTGTTGGAAAAGCTCCTTAAGATGAGCGGGAGGAGGACCGGATGAGGGGGGAGTTCCGAGGGAATTTGACGAATTCCAGAGCATGGCCTTTTGAAACAATGTCCAATACCCAACGGTCTGAAGTTATTAGCGACCAATTTGAAAAGAATTTCGAGATTCGTCCTCCAACTCTGATAGGGGGGGCCTTGAGAGGAGGGGGGTGTAAGCAAAGAAAGTCATTGTTTCTTGGACGAGGTTCCCCGATAGTTAGACTTTCCCCCGTAGGACTTGTTAGTCTGTTGTCGATAAGACTGTGGAATCTAGGAAGAAAAACGCTGATTTCCTTGATTGTATGGGCGGTATTGTGTTGATCCGCCACGAAAGGAGGAGTTGGTGCTGCGTCCGCGAGCACCCCGAAAAGGCTGTCTTTTAAACTGCAGCGTGCCAAGGGAACGAGCTGTTTCCGTGTCCTTTTTTATTGTTTGGAGCCCCTCATCCACGTGCTGGCCAAACAGCGACTCCCCATCAAAGGGCATGTCAAGGATTTTCGCCTGGACTTCCTGGCGAAAAGAAGTAGAGCGAAGCCAACCCTGCCTCCTTAGAACAGCTGCCCCAGCTAGCTGGCGAAAACCCGTTGAGGCAATGTCCACAGAGCAATAGAGGATCTCCGAAGATGCTCTTTCTCCCTCCTAAAGAATCTTTAGAGCGTCCAGTCTAGAGGGCTCTGGGATGAGGTTGATGAAAGCAGCCATGTCGGACCACATTTGGCGGTCGTAGCGACCCAAGATGGCTAGGGAATTCTCTGCTCTGATAGTTGTAGAGGCCATGGTTGAAATTTTTTTTACAATGGCATCCAAGCGACGCCCATCACGGTCAGGTGGAGAGGTAAGCGGAGAAGACGGATTCTTTGTGCGACGTTGTGCCGCCTGGGTTATCACAGAATCCGGCTTTGGCTGGGATACCAGGCAAGCAGGAGAAGAGTCTGGTGCCTTATATTTCTTCTCCAACCGCAGGAGAACTGCAGGAATTGAATTTGGTGTTTTCATGAATTTCATACCCTCGTTCCAGATGAAATCAACTATGGGCACAGCCCGAACCTGCTTCTGCGGCTGAGTTTTAAAATCATATAAAAAGCAATCCTCCTCTCTCACTACCATTGGGAGATTAAAACGCTGTGCCGCCCTTTCCATCAATTGATGGAAACCTGTGATATCAACAGGAGGAGAATTCACTGGTGACCCCGGAGGCAGAGACGGCGAATTGATCTGGTAATCGTCCCAATCAGCCATAGTATCATCATCACCCAGGAGTTCACCGTCTTCTCTAACCGGAAAGACGTCAGCGTCACCCTCTGTAGGAGGTACTAGTAAAGGGACGGATGGTGTTGGTTCCGCCGTCGGCAGAGGAGGAGCTGGAGTGTTCGGAGGCGCTTCTCGTGGAGAGCCGTGTGAAGAAGGTGGGAAACGGCGGTTGTAATCCTCCAGCATAAATTGGAGATTAGAAATGAGGGATAATGGCAACTGTGGAAAGCACTAGCGCTGATCAGTGCTAGTGTCACAAAGGGCACTGATTTTTGGTGTGCTGGATTCACCAGCAAATTTTGATCAATAAAGTTTTCCAAACTTGAAATTGCTCTTCATTGCAGTATTTTATTCATACTTATGAAAATATATTCATGGAAGTATTCAATAGTTTATACTTGGTATTCAATTCCTTTTACAACAATCCATATGTTCCCAACAATCCTTATATTCCTATTCCAATGCATTTCGGCCTGCTGGCCTTCATCTGGGAAATCTATGAAACAAAGAGTAGTATCTATCACTAATAATTCTTCAAAAACTGATCAGCGCTAGTGCTTTCCTCAGTTCATAGCACATACTCCAAAGCAGGGAGTAAACGAAGGAGCACGATTTACGCCTTTAACCTAAAGATTACCTTGGAGCTGTGCACGACTATCATCTAAATAATGGCAACTGTGCCATCGGAATCTGCTCAGGAGGTTTCTCCTCTTCCTCCTGATAATAATTGTCCTCCTGGTCCTCATCGTCGAAATCTTGACACTTTATGAAAAGTTCTGAATGTGGTATGTATGTCATCATCCGAGGCAGAATCATCCTCATTGCCAGAGGGAAATAGATGTCGCGGTGGTTGAGTGGCTGGTGGCACTGTAATGGAATCCAAAACAGCGTGACAATGCTGCAGGAGTGAATCGTCGACAGAAGCAGGCGTTGGCGTAGAAACAGGCACCAAATGAAGAGATGCAAAATTTGGCGTGGACGAGAGAGCCAATGCCGTCGACGAAGCCGCCGTCGACAAAGCCACCGTCGACGAAGCCACCACCGTCGACGAAGCCACCACCGTAGACGAAACCGCCGTTGACAAAGCCGCCGTCGACAAAGCCGCCGTCGACAAAGCCGCCGTCGACGAAGCCATCGTCAACGAAGCCTTAGTCACCGTCGACGAGGAAGATCTCTTCTTCTTGATCGTCGATGAAGATTTAGATGTCGACGGGACAGCCACAGGTTTCTTCGTCATCGACGAAGATATAGGAATCGTCGACGAGACAGATTTCAAGGAGACACAAGCCAATGTCGTCGAAGATAGCGTCGACGAAGCCGCCGTTGACGGCATAAGGAACCTGCTGGAAGCCGTCGTCGATGAAGTAGTAGAAGCAGCAGATTTCGTCGACGGAGTGACCGTCGACGAGCCCGTCCACGGTCTGGCACGTTTATGAGAGGAAACATGCGCTGGGAGAGCCACAGACGCCTGAGAGTGAGATCTCGGGGGCGTGGGTATAGCAGCAGAGTGTTATGGCACTTTAGCAACCTCCAAAAGGTTAAGCTTTCTCTTTTTAAGAAAGGGGGAGAGCAAGTCATGCACACTGCTACGCTTAGAGGAGGCTCCAGTGCGTCCAGAAGCCACACTTTTGGCGTCAGAGAGAGGATTATCTGTGACTTTCAACTTCTGTAGCCACAGAAGGAGGCAGCCCTCTCTATCCTTTAGAGTCTTCTGAAAAAAAGTCCAGCAAATTTTGCAGTTTCCTACCTCATAGTCAGGGTAGAGGCAGTATATACACTTCTCGTGAGGGTCCTCTGAATAGAGCCTCAACTTCCCACAAGAAGCGCAAGGACGGAAAAGAGACTTCTTACTTGAAGACATCAGGAAAAGCTGAAGATATCCAAAACCAGAGAAAAAACTGAGCAGATCTCAGGGAGACTCCCTTCACACGATGTGCGGTAGAAAATCTGAGGGCCTGAGCTTCTGAGAAGGTTCTAGAGGGTGTTTGCGCCTGATTGGCTGGAGTTTGGACTATAAAAACGACATGGATATGTCAGTAAAGTGATTTCTTTTTCAATGCATTCCTATGTGTCAATGTTATCCTATGGTACTTTTGACTTTGTATGTTATTTTAAAATATATAATGTTTATTTATACATGTATTTTATTCATATATATATATATATATATATATATATATATATATATATATATATATATATATATATATATATATATATATATATATATATATATATATATATATATATATATATATATATATATATATATATGAGGCTTATTGCTTTTTTTATGTACCGCGGGACTCCCACTTCGACGACGGGGAATATTCAAACATGTGAATCTATGAAAGACACCCCAATACTGGAGAAAGTTTCTTTCCATCCTTCCAGGTGGGAAAGACCAATAGGGCACCAGTGCAAACACCCCACCATTTCCTTCAACTCTTCCCTGCTCGGAGGTGTATTCAAAAGACACAATTGGACGATTACTCGAATTACTGAGATTAGGTTATTATACGTCAAGAGGCAAAGACAGGAGGCCCAATGAAGGTGCCTAGTTACTACTTTTTCCTGACTTTATTTAGGTAGTCCAGAGAGAGATGAAGAGCTTTAATGGAGAAAAGAAACGATTAACAGACATGGAACTGAAGTTCATGATGCTATTTTAGCCAAGCCCTTCACTGAGACAAATTCAGTTTTTTACTGAACCTGGAGGAGGCATGGGCCTGGTTCGATGGAAGTAGGAAACACAGTCAGAAGAAAAGGGCGAATGAGAGACTCCTCTCTCCACCAAGAAACAAATTATTGAAGAAAAGAAAAATGTTTGGCCTACCGGGGAAGGGGTGTCTAAGCAGTTCAATAGGACAGTGGAAAAATGGTAAAGGGACACATCGCTTCTGAGATAGAGAAAATGGGGCTGGTCCTGACTGTTGGAGGTCTTCGAGAGGAACAGACTCAAATGGAGATAATTCTTTAGGATGGACAAATGCTGGAGCAATTTGAGACTATACTCATGAGGAGAGTATATGCTTCTTTGCTCTTCCATAACTCAGAAGCTGGAAAAATGTTCATCTCTGAAGTGGAATGGGTGATATTGTGGAACGGAGGATGTGTCTCTTGCTGCATTTCCCCAAGAGGAACTCCATATGTGTTTCGAGGCCCTGGGGATGAATTGCCTACGTACATCATAGATGAATGCTAATATATGAATACCCTTGTATTGGTCCTGAAAAAAGTAACAGATAAGGTTTAGAGTGACAGAAACATGTTGACCGTGAGATTGAAAAGCTGCTTTTCATGGTCATATGCTGTACACTTCTGGGGGGCCAGAGAATGACAGGTTTGTAATTTTCACAGTGAAATTTATTTACATTTGATAATCACTGTCGCTTGATGAAGGGAATAGTCAATATGCTTTGGAGCTTTAAATCTAATTGCTTAGATGAAATTTAAAAAAGGGACTGGCTAATTAAACAGTAAAGTACTATTATTGGTGCATAGAAAAGCAGATAAGAATTAATGCACTAAGTAAACAAAAATTTGAATTATAAAACTGAGTGAATGTCCAAAGGCACAAGTGATGCATCCTAAATGTTTGGTGAGTTTATACTAACATCATCTGCTTTGGAGACGTAGGCAGTTGTTTACCTTTAGTGATCCATAGGTAGAATGGGCCTGTGCTATCTTTTGTAGTTACATATTGGAAAGAAACAAGGGAACCCAAGTAAGGTCTGTCAGGGACCTTGGGAATTAAGCTATTTTTAAGAACAGTGGTCCCTAGAGAAACAACAGTAACAAGCATTTACAATGCAATGGTCTCGGCATTGTTAAAGTTAGAGCTATTGGCATTGCTCATGACATTATTTTTGTTTATGTTTTTGTTTTTAAAACATTTAAATAAACCGCATTGTTATTTATAATGTCAATAGCTTAATTTCTCTCAAATGCGAGGCCTATTGCATTTGCACCCACACACAGAGCCACACACACAAAGCCAACCACACACTCAGAGCCACCCACACAGAGCCACCTACACAGAGCTATCCACATAGAGCAACCCACACACAAATAGAGCCACCCACACAGAGCCACCTACACACACTCTTACCCACACACAGACAGAGCCACCCACGCATAGAGCCACCTACAAAAAAAGCCACCCACACAGAGCCACACACACAGAGGCACATACATACACATACACACACACATAGCCTCCCACACACACACACAGAGCCACACACACAAAGCCACACACACAGAGCCACACATACATACACAGAGCCACATGCACATACACACACACACACATACAGAAACACACACACACACATAGATCTAGACACATACACATTGATCTTGGGACCCAACGCAGAAGTGGCACCGTTGTTTCTAGATCTTTGCATTTGTCACTAAAAATTAAGCATTTAAAAATTGACAGATTATCTGAAAGGTGGAAAAGACGTTTTGAGATTTATTATTTTTGAAGCAGCGAAATACACAAGGATATTGTCAAAAACAGTAACTGGTGCTCGTGTAAAGCGCTCGGATACTTTTCTTGATTCTGGTCCTTGTAGAGCTGAATGAATTAAATGTCAAACAGGACTACAAACCCAGGGAGAAAAAAGAAAATCACTTGAACTGGATGACCCATGGAATAGAAAACTTGGAAGTTCTGGCATTTGTGTGTCTCATGCAGACTGTTGTATGATTGTGCATGATGCCTTGTGTACCTGTGTGCCGCTTTATGTGGGTGGCGTACATGTGCTGATAGCAGTAGTGTTGGGAGTTTTGTGTGTGAATTAGACGCACTCTGGTCACATTACCAGCCATTCTAAGGAGATTGCCTGGTCCTAGGCATTATTTTACCTACTCGCCTACAATCTGCAATCTTTATATTAGTGGGTTTTTAGAAAAAATATGTTCATATATAAACTTACAGGTGCATCGAACTTGTTTGCAAAAATGGGGGGGGGGGACTAGTTTAAATGAGCAGGGGACATATTTTAAACATACTCAAATGTCCATATGTTACGATGATACTGGGGGCTGCTGAGAAGTGTCTGTGTTTGTTGTGGAAGTTGAGGCGGGTCTCCCTCTCGTCCTCACAGGGCCTGGAAAGTTTATGAAGGGCTGGGACGTCTCTGGGTCTCAGTAACCGCTGAGGCCGGTGACCGGGTCCTACCTCAGGGTCCGAGGCCTCAGGGGTTACGGTATCCGCAGCCTTCCCCGGGTGCGGCCTGAGACCAGCTGTCCGTCCGTCCCTCCAGGAAGCAGCAGAGGCCTGCGCAGCGCCGCACGGCGGCTGGGAGTGTTGTGTCCAGGCCGCCTCCTAGGGTCCAGGGAGGGAGGGAGGGATGAAGAGAGGGTGGACCCAGGAGCAGAGGAGGGGGCCGAGGGGGCTGGGGAACCTGGGCAAGCAGCTGGAGCAAGGAGGCGGCCAGCCAGGGAGGGGGTTATGGAGGGCTGGACTGGTGGAGCGAGGGGAGGAGTGTGTACAGGGGGCAGCTGGGGAGGGAGGGACGGAAAAAGCAGCGGTGGAGGCGCGAGGTTACGGGGGTGTGAGGTGTGAGTCAGACCGTAGGGCTCCTACATTTACCATTGGGGGGGAAGAGTCAGGTAAGGGGGGTCAGCGGCACCGCCCCCCCGCACTAGCCTCACACTAAGGTTCTCAGAAATCGCCCTCGCCCACCGTGGGAGGGAACAGACAGGGTACAGAAGAAATGCCGCCTCCAGTGGGAGACAGCACAGAGGCAGCCATGTCTGTGACGACACCTGGCACAGGGAAGCACCAGGAAACAGCACACAGAAGAGAAAATTGCAGCAAACTACACCACGCACAGCAGGGAGATGAAAAGTGTGTTAGTAGCAGGACGGGCGTCTCCCATCAACTACGAAGCAGCAAAACTAACCGGGGAGGGAACAGCAGAGGGAAGAAAGCTTTATGCATGGGCGCAGAGACTTGCTGCAGTAAAACAACAGGAATCAGGAGATAGCAGGCAGCAGAAAAGTGTTTTAGTAAAAGCAGAGGCATGACACAAAAAAAAACAAGAAATATTCTCAAAATGCACAAAGCCCACATGACTCAACCTGCACACGGGCACCAGGAACTTGTCTTCCCTTCAGTGACCCCTAAGTGGACCACTACTAAAGGCAAGGCAGTCCTCAGACGGCGCAGACACCGACAGCGGCATGGCTGACACCGACCCCAGGACCTTGCAGGAGGTCGCCAACTTTGTAACATCTTTCTCCGAGGTCAAGCAGAAATGCCTCGGAGAAACGCAGCGTCATTTTCGGATTCGGGGCGTGTTTTTCTTTCTCTCCTCTTCCCATTGGCTGGAATGTTTACATTCCAGAGGAGAGAAAAACTAAAAAACACGCCCCCGAATCCGAAAAAGACGGGGCTTAAATGGACAGACGCCCCTCTCCTCCAATGGCTGGCCTCCGTTTAGGAAGCCAGCCAATGGAGAAGAGGGGCGGGTTCAAGCCCCACTACTGAAAAACGTTAAATCTCGCAAGCGAGACTGCGCAAGCGCAGCCTTCGCTAGCCGAGACCTAAAAAGGGAGAGAATGAATATAGACCCAGTCAGTACTATATTAGTATAACTTGTTCAGCCGGACAGAGGTCAGATATTTAATATTTCAAATTCAAAATAGGAACAATACAGACAAGACAATTTTGTAAGTGGGACACAAGTCTGCATCCAACTAAACCAAGAGGGACAAACAATGAAGAACACAAAAGGCTGGGGCAAATCTGTAGGTTTGTTAAAACACAATTTTCAATGTAATAAACAAATTGCAAGAAAACACCTTTACACATTAATAGAAAATTTAGAGCAGTGTATAAGGTGTATCGGGTGTCGACGGCGTTTTGATCCATATATATCATTTCTCGGTTAGATTATGCCAACTCTCTCTACGTTGGTATTCCTGTCCCCAAATGCCACCTCCGATCAGCCAACCACGCCCTCGCCGCCGTCCCCCGCATCCGAAGAGCGACTACAGGAGGAAGGTCCTTCTCCTACCTGGCCGCCAAGACCTGGAACTCCCTCCCGACCGACCTGCGCCTGACCCAAGACCACCTCTCCTTCAGGAAGAAGCTGAAGACCTGGCTGTTCGAGCAGTAGCGGAACCCCCCCCCCCCAGCGCCTTGAGACCCTACGGGTATGTAGCGCGCTATATAAGTGTCACTGATTGATTGATTGATTATCAACTCCATCGCCTTCAACTGGTCCAAAATCAGGCTGCACGGCTTATTTTCCATCAACCACGTAATCAACACGTTCGCCCTCTGTTGAAACGCCTCCATTGGCTTCCTGTAGCCAAGCGCTGTCTGTTCAAACTGGGCTGTACTATTTTCAAAACCCTAGCTGGTCTGGGGCCGGCGTTCATCTCCTCCTTAATCTCTCGTTACACTCCGACTCGTGCTCTTCGCTCGTCTCATGCCAACTTTCTCACCACCCCTCGCTTTAACCGGAAAAAACATGGCGGACTTAGCTTTTTCTTTTTGGCACCTCAAATGTGGAACTCTCTCTCTGGAACTTAGACTTGAAACATCTTTTCCACACTTCAGATCCCTCCTGAAAACTCTTTTATTCACGCAAGCTTACCTATAACCTCCTGATCTAGTACATTATTGCTGTAGCGCCAAGAAACCGCTGGGTGTACGTGCGCTTTATAAATATATTTAACCTAACATAACATAACATATACAAGAAATGGATCATCATCAGGACATTTAGAATAAGCATGCCTGTGTGCAATTGTCTGTAATAAGTTTTGGCAACTCCCGCATGGATAGTAACAATTATGAAACTGAAGGCATGAATGGCGAACAGCCAGACTAAGGAAAATACAATCAGAGGTGTGCGGGAACCGGATCGCTTACAGCGTCAAAGGTAATGGCGCGGTATTAGTCCATCCAGTGATTGGAAGGGGAAGGCACAATGGCTTGAGTACCCCAAGGTGGGAGGGAGCAGCAGCCGCGTGCTCCTAATTCCAGATATAGGGTGTGCTAGGTCCGTGTTCCTGGGTTGCAGACAATGAATGCCATCTTCCTTTGTAGTTACAGCAAAATGAATACCTCCTGGATGTGTAGAGCACTGAAATATTTCAATGTTGAGACTGTAAATAGTAAAAGATGACTCAGAAATGCAATTCAGGAAGTGCCAATTATGTTAGTCAGTCCTATGGTCATACTTCATGCTCCTCTAACCCAACAGCTATGATATTTTGCTTATATTAAGAGTTTGGAGATAATTGTTTTCGACAGTTTCTAGTTCTGCAATTGAAATTATTGAGGTCCCTGCAGGACTGGGTGTTTGCAGGTGGTCATCAAAGCACCCCTCATTATGTCCATAACATACACAAATATCACCCACAAAATATTGAAAACATAAACTTAAATATTGAGAACTCATACATTAACAGTAAACACAAAAATATCCATGACAAAGTGGAGCCGAAAAAATATTTAAAAGACAATATTGCAGATAAAAAGAAATAAATATCAAATATTGCTTACACATAAAAACTAAAAAACATAACATTCATGAAAACCTAAATATCAACCAACAGAACATCACCGTATTTCTAAGTAACACACAATGTTAAATTAAATTTATACATGTAAATACAAACATTAAAAAACCAATTGGATTAAATACCAAAAATACTAATTAATGTTATTTTAAATGGTGCAAAAATAGTCTGCAACCAATCAAACTAACCTTAAAAACAGTTAATAAATTATTTTTCCAATTAATGTATAAAAGGCCACAAAAACACACAAGAAAATGCTTAATATGTAATGAGCTACAGCAGGACAGTCATTCTGACGGATTGCAGTCCTACTTAGCAGACTGCAACACTTTAAAAAACCACTAAATACTATAAAAAAGTAAGTTTCACAATCGATGAAAGCTATCAAAATTAATAAATAACTAAAAATATGTTACGGCAACAAATATTTAAAACTATGCTACATGTTTATTTCTCCAAAATATTGGTACATCGTCCACAAGAACCTAAAAGAGCTACATGGAAAAGAAAAAAACACACAAGGATCAAATTACTTGAAAATCAAACAGGTTACCTTGAAACTAATTTACTAACCACAACGCACAAAACTGAAATAAAGTAAAAAATGTTTTAAAACATTCAAAAATAAAATTAACTAAACTAAACAACCCTTAATTACATTTTACATCTGAATCACAAGTTGAAACATGCATCAGTGATGTAAAAATGTTACAATTATTACCTTATTACGTACTTTTTTAAAAAAAAAATTGAAAATTATTTATATACTGGCTATATACTAAGACCCATAGATAAGATGTCAGAAACAACAAAATCATCAAACCCCCAA
The DNA here is from genome assembly GCF_964204655.1 of Triturus cristatus. Taxonomy (NCBI): domain Eukaryota; kingdom Metazoa; phylum Chordata; class Amphibia; order Caudata; family Salamandridae; genus Triturus; species Triturus cristatus. Next base: position 1,719,839,435 of record NC_140590.1, read on the forward strand.
AAAGTACAAAGGTTATTAAATTACAGAGGACATGATAATAGAACGAAGCATATGATAGTAGTATGGAGAGAGCCAACAGTTACAAAACACACTGAAAATGCACCAAATATTATTCAAACACATACTGTGGCAGGGCTACCGCTAAGAATGGAATCACTGAAAGCGTTAGGCAACATAATAAGCCGTATTATATTACTGAAGTAGAAATCATAAACATTTCACAGGACCTAAAAGAGGCAGTACAAGTTCAAAACAGGTAAAAGGAAAAATATTTAAAAATATTATACCAAACATTCCTGACCAGGCAGACAATAGGTCAAATGCCAGGCATACTAACCCAGAAAAAAGATTAACTGCAAGAAAACGTAGAACAGCCAGGAAAACACCAGTACGACCTACAAAATATGAAGATATAAACATATTCCAACACTTACTAATCACACATAAAAATCCACTTTTTTACTATATGACCTCAACAACAATGCAAAAATAATCATTTTTGTGATCAATAACCATTTACTAATCTTGAATCTATGTAATACATGGATAATGGATGGCATTTTATGGCATGCCCTTCACCATTCATTCAAATATATACAATGCATGGTCAATATCAAAACAAAACTTGTCATTACTGTATGCACGTTTTCTTTACAAAGTGCAAATAGCAATGAAAAGCTAACACATATGAAAACAACAGACTAGCAACTACAACACAAAACATCAGACTTTGAACAGACAATGATTTTGATCACACTCAAAATCTACCCACACACAGAAATTCAGGGGAGCTGTTATTACTTTAACCAGAGCATGTGGAAGCATTTCCAAAGATCCACCCTGAGCACAGAATATGCAACTAACCTAGAATATGCACAGAGCTATAAAAGCACACATCCCTAGTACAAACCAAGGCACATTAAAAGCATAAAAACAATACGAAACTCATAAAAACACATCAAAAACTTTAAAACATTACATTTCACAATAAGGTCTGCCACAAAATCGTAAACTAACATATATTTCACTCACTGACGTAATGAATTTTGAGGGGTCACCTTGTGCAAGGTACATGGAGGGGCCCCCTCTGGGCTCAATCAGGAGCTCCCTGGTCAGAGTGCTGTGCTGAGGGGGCCCCCTGGAGCTTGGGGCCCGCCGCACTGCGGGGGCTGCAAGGCCCTGTGTTACTCCCCTGACTTCACTTGAAGAAAGCACTAGAACAACAACCAGATACAAAAAACTGGTTAAATATGTCTGAACACCTCCCCACCACCACTAAACTCTTAGAAAATAAGTTTAAATAATCTTCACTAAACCAGAGACCAGCAACAAGAAACTGCATCCGCAAGCTCGAGGAAAATCACAAAATGACATAGAAAGGCTACTAAATGAAATAAAATTAAGGAACTGATGGGAAAAAATAAAAAATTAAAATTCCATCCCATAGAAATCAATTTGAAAAGCGAATTTTATTAATGTTTATAAAATAAAAAACCTGATAAAAAAGGCAAACGAATGCCCTATGAGTAAATAAAATGTGTTAAAGAGATGTTTACAAAATGTACATAATAATAAACAAAAAAATACTTTATAAAAAAAAATCATGAGAAAGTAAACACATAATGCTATAAAGGGCTAAAGCTTTTTTATGTACAGAATACAAAATACAACCAAATGCTTAATATTTATTAATACCACATGTACTATTCCAAATAAAAACTTTGGGCCTTATTACGAGTTTGGCGGTCCGACCACCGTAGGACTGGCAGTCCAAAGTCTAGCACAGGGCTGGTGATGTGAACGCGAGAATCTTGCAGTGGTGGTGAATATTATTACCAAATACATCGATGCATGTGTGTGCATTTTGACTGTATATGGGTCGGATGCACACATATGCATGATATATGTGGGACAATACCATATACCCATTAACGGGGTTCGGCCCAGGTGTGGGCAATCCTGGCAAAGGGTATATGGTACAAAAAGGACTCACCTGAATATCGCCACACACAAGGTCATATTCCTCGGGGTGTTGCGTCACGGACCATGGTTCAGCCCATGCCCGCTTCTTCACCGTAGGCGGTATGCAGCCAGCAACGCCCCCCACAGTGCCTCCTTCTTCTCAGGTGTGTGCAGTGCTGCATGGCAGACCGCTGTTCCAGTATTGTGGTTACCTCCCGTGACGCTTATGTCTAGTCGGCACGCTGCTGCACCACACAGCGGCCCGTTGATGCTCATTAATATACAGTGGGAACACCGCAGATTTGGAGCATATATGAAGCTTCTATGGGGCATATTTTCACTACCTTTCACTACCTTTTGTTTTGCACATTTCACTTCCAGTATATTCTCCTGGGGACATCTTGTTACTTCTTCCTCCCATGAGTTCTCAGTCCTGTTTCCCAGACGTCCTTGGGAAGGTTCTTTGTTTTACCCTTTCCAAGATGGCGACCTTACCTATTCCTTACATTTCCTTTCCCCTATCCAATATGGCCACTGCTTATTTCCTGTTACATCACTTCCTGCCTATGGGAATTTAAGGGGCTGAATCCTTTGTTTCCTTGCGTTGCAACACTCCTTGCTCCTGCTGGTGTGTCCTCACTCCTGTTGAGGACCTTTGCTCCTGCTTGGCGTATTTTTGCTTCCTGTCGGCGCACTTTTGATTCCGGTTGGCGCTTCCTGTTCCAGTTTGGATTCCTTTAAACCTTACACTCCTATTTAGAATTCTTACCTTCCTATTCTCCACTCCTTGCTGGTGCTTGCTCTTATTTGTGTTTTCTTTCCTTTCTTTCCGTTCCTGGAGTCTCTGCACTCAACAGAGGTTTTTCCCTACTGGAGTTTTCCTCTTGGGACTCCTTTTGGAAAGCACAGTCTGCTCTGGCAATTAATTGTCAGCAGCACCGTGGCTACCAGCAAGGGTCGCCCTTACCTCGGACAGACCAGAACCATCAAAAACTGAAGTCGAGAACCTCTCCAACACGCCATAGCTGGTAAAAACATTACAAGTTGTGACAGATTGCAACGCCCAGAAAATCCGCTTTGATCCTGATGCCATGGATCTTCCTCAAGCATCACCTCCTGAAGGATCAGAAGATGGGACACAGGCCTTCGTGCAGACTGTTCAACAGCAAGCCCAAAAATTGCAAAGTTACGTAAAGAAGATGTAGTTTTGCGCAAAGTGTTGACTGCTAACACATGTGATGTATCCGCAGTCTCTACCACCACTCCTCGTTATTCGTAAGACCTGAAAAAGTTGAAAGAATTTCTGGATTCCTAACCAGTATTTTTTGTCTTCTGCCCAACCCAATTTGCACTGGAAAGAACTAAGGTTGGGTGTCTGATTAGTGCCTTGTCTGGTCCTGCATTGGCATGGGCAACTCCATTGGTAACTTCGGCAGATCCTCAGTTGTCAAATTACATGTCCTGTCTTGCTGCCTTTAAACAAATGTTTCAAAGACCTGGCGTGGAGACCTCAGCAGAAGTAGCCCTGGAATACCTTCCATCTGCACTTCAAAAGAAACCTCAAAAGAAACCTCAAATTCTCTTTTTCTCCTACCTATGTTTCTACGGTTATCTGATGGTACAAAAGAAAGTGTACTGGCACTATTAGATTGTGGTGCCAGCGAATGTATTTGGATGAAAGATGGGCTACAGAGAGACGAATATGCCGTATTCAGAAGAAGACTCTGGAACAAGTACATGCAGTGGATGGAACTCCTCTTGTTTGCGGACTGTCAAAGAAATGACTACAACTGACTTTTGGAAGGCACCAAGAGTACTTGTCCTTTGACCTGATTGCCTCACCCAATCATATCATGATTTTAGGAATACCATGGCTGATCAGACACAATCCTTACATCAATGGGGAAACTAGGACTATTTCCTTATCGTCAAATTTTGCCAACAATTCTGTTATCCTACTGAGGAACACTTTTCTCCAAGATAGATGCCTATGGTCAAAAAAGAAGGTTGTAACTCTGTTAACACAGTCCAAGGTGTACCCAGTCACTACCAAATGTATGCGGATGTGTTTCAGAAACCAAAGAACTTGACACTGCCCCCTCACATGGAGTTTGATTGTGCTATTCCTCTAGAACCAGGAGCGACAGTTCGCTTTGGAAGAGTATACTCTCTCACTGAACCTGAGAAAGAAACCCTTAGACAATACCTTGAAGAAAACCTTCAAAGTGCTTGGATTACTCAGTCCTCCTCACCTGCTGGGACACCCCTCTTCTTTGTGCTAAAGAAGACAAAAAATCTACGGCCATGCATAGACTTCAGGGGTCTGAATGAGATTACTATAAAAGATCAATATGCTTTGCCCTTGATTAAGGATATCTTTCAGTCTGTTAGAGGAGCACAATTATTTACCAAATTAGACCTTAGAGGTGCCTATAATCTCCTTTGAGTCAAAGGAGATGAGTGGAAAACAACATTCAGAACACCCTTGGGCCATTTTGAATATTGAGTTATGCCCTTTGAACTAACCAATGCTCCTTCCATTTTTCAAAGATTCATTGATAACGTGTTCTCGGATCTCTTAAATCAGATTGTTAAAATATATTTAGATAACATTCTGGTTTATTCAGCTGCTCCTGAGTTGCTTTCTGCATACGTTCCTCAAGTCCTGGAAAGACTACGTCAAAGCAATCTTTTCTGTAAACCTGAGAAGTGTGAGTTCGACAAATCGGAAAAGTGGAATCTTTGGGTTACCGGATCAACAAGACAGGGATTGTCATGGTTCACAAAAAGTAAAAGCTATTTTAGATAGCCCGTCGCCTTCAACCATCAAAGAAACCCAATGTTTCTTAGGCTTGACAAACTTCTATTGCCAATTTATCGATAATTTTGCTCAACGTACAAGTTACGACTTCCAAATCAAAAAGAAGAAAAATCTCCAACAAGTATTCAAATGGACCGAAGCTGCTGAAAGAGCTTTTCAGTCATTGAAATAGGTATTCACTCAAGCTCCTGTTTTACATCATCCAGATACAACAGGTGCTGTGCTTCTCCAAAAACAAGAAGACGACGGGCTGGAACATACTTTTTTTTTTTTTTTAACTTGTCACACGTCCTGTCAGATTCCAAGAGAAACTACTCTGTGCTCAAGCGAGAGCTATTAGCCGTGAAGTTGGCGTGTCCTGAAAGAAGACAGTTCGTAATGGGTACCAAGGAACCGTTCGAAATCAGAACAGATCATAGGAATCTACAATGCCTTCGCAAAATTAAGTGTCAGAATAGTTGTCAGGCCCGGTAGGCTTACTTTTTTAGCCAATACGATTTTACCATTGCTTATATACCAAGGTCTCAGAACAGTCCGGCAGACGTCTTATCCTGTCATTATCCAAAAGGTCCAACGCTCCCACAGCAAACATAAATCGAGCCACAATGATTCATTGGCACGGTTCAATCATTCCTAGACAGAGAACAATCAGAGTATACCTCCCTAAACCAAGAAGAATGGAAGAAGCTGAATGACCAGATTAAGCAACCAGATTACTATGGTAGGGCATTAGTCCTCACAACCCAAAAAGTATAACTTGAAGCCTTACAGATGTTACATTATTCTTTTGTTGCTGGTCATCATGGTTTCAAAAATAATCTAGAGTTATTATTTTGCTCTTTTTGGTGGCCATCAATAAGAAAAGATACTGAGATTTATGTATCCTCTTGTCCTGTCTGTGCCCAAGCCAAAACATCTCACACTAAACCGGTGGGGTTCCTCCAGCCCCTACCTATTCCACCGGCACCATGGCATACCGTGTCCACTGATTTTGTTTCCTCTCTACCTCCTTCTGCAGGTAACCAAGTCAGTATGGTGACAGTAGACTCCTTTTCCAAAATGGTACATTTCACTGCTTCAAGGAAACTACTTACCGCAAAAGAACTCGGAAAATTCTGCATACAGGAGATCTACCGCTTTCATGGTCTTCCACGGGTCATTATATTCGACCGAGGCCCTCAGTATATATCCCGGTTTTGGAAACACTTTTGGAAATCCCTTCGTATTGAAGTAGCCTTATCCTCAGGGTTTCATCCCCAGACAAATGGTCAAACTGAACTTTTAAATCAGGGACTAGAACAATACTACCCAAAATGACTGGTCCTCATATCTACCCTTAGCAGAATATTTCTATAACAACACTGTCCATAATGCCTCTAAGACAACCACATTTTTCTGCATGTATGGTTACCATCCTAGGACTTTTCCATCAGTTTTCCAAGACACTACAGTTCCAGAAGCAGCTTCTTTTATCCGACATCTCCGAGAGGTCAGACAAAAAGTATACATTAATCTTTAGGAAGCCAAAAATAAAATGAAAGACATCGCTGATGTCCTTTGACTTCAGTCTCCATTATATCAGGTTAATTGTAAAGTTTGGCTATCCTCAAAATTTTTACCTCCCCACTTGTCCCTTAGTTAATTCAAGCCATGCTTTTATGAACCCTTTAAAATCGCTCAAGTGGTGAACCAAGTGTCTTTTCGTCTACAACTACCACGTTCTTGGAAAATACACCCTATTTTCCATACTTCACAATTAAATCTCTATGTTACAGATCCTCATGAAAGAGTTTTTTCTCAACCTCCTCCTGTTTTGGTTAATAAAGTTCCTGAATATGAGGTCCAGAAATCTGTGATTCCTCGGTCTTTAGGAACCCCTTGCAGTTCTTAATCCATTGGAAAGGTTACCCTCACAGTGATGGGTCTTAGGAGGATGCTGACTCCTGTTCTTGTCTGCAGATTTTTTCGTCTTTTTCCCAACAAACCTGGGGCTTTGGGAGGGGGACCTACATTTGCTTTGCGGGCCATAGTTCAGCCGGGGGCACTGCCCGCTTCATAACCACAGGCCGCGGTGCAGCCTGTGATGCCCCCCACGGTGCCTCCTTCTCGGGCACGTGGTGGTGATGCACAGCGGCCTGCTGTTCCAGCATCGTGGTTACACTCCGCGACACTTTTGTCTAGTCGGGCATGCCGCACCACCACGCAGCGGCACGTTAATTCTCATTAATACACAGTAGGAATACCACAGCTCCAAATTTGGAGCTGCGGCTCACAGAACTAGTCAGAACATTACAAGTAGTGACACGGGATGAAGATCCTGCTGTGAAGAGGGGACCTGGAGAAAGGGATCTATATTGGAATCTGCCTGGGAGAAGAAGAAAGGGATGAGTATGCACCCCAAATCCTTTGTCACCGCCACCTTGAAGCAGGCGGTCGAACCACTGTGGTCCGCTCATGGAACATGCAACTCGTAATACGCACAGCGGTGCAGCTCCCCTGTACCGCCCTATGGTGGCTGCCTCTCCCCTACCACAAACCTGGGGGTCGGCAGTCTGCTGGTGGCTCGGCCGCCCAGCGACAGTCTTCGCAAAGATGATCCACTCAACTGGTAATACGATGGTCATACCGCCAAACTCGCAATAAGGGCTTTAACCACATTGAAGAAACTGTTACAATTTGGGGAGTCTAATTTACTACTCCCACTCTAAAGATAAACACATTGTGGAAAGGGTGTGAGTTTAGGGGGTCAAATTTAGTATTCCCACTTTAAACTAAACTGCATTGGAGACATTTTGTACATTTAAGTGTTCAAATTTACTATTCGCACACCAAACCTAACTATGTTTAGAAAAGAGTTGCTCTTCAGGGATAACCATTTCTATTCTCACTTCAAACTTTGCCACATTGGTAAAAATGTTGGACTTTGGCGGATTCAAATGTACTAGTCCAACTACAAGCTTCACCATATATAGGGGGAGGGGGTAACTTTACTATTCTCAATCCAAAAATAACCGCAGTGGGGACAGTGTTGGGCTTTGGGGTGGGTGGGTTTAGATTTACTACTGCGACTCCAAACCTAACCACATTGGGGAAAGTGTAACGCTTTGTAGGGTTCAATGTCGCTACTCCCACTCCAAACTCACCTATGAGTTGGATTTGGGGTATTTGAGATTTATTATTCCAACTCCAATCTTAACCACATTAGGGAAAGTGTTGGACTCTGAGGGGCTCAGATTTACGATTCCCACTCCAAAAGTAACCACATTGGGAAAAGTGCTGAACTTTCTGTTGTTCAAATTTTTAATAACACTGCAACATATACACATTGGGTAAAGTATTGAACTTTGGGTGGGGGTGCAAATGTACTATTTCCATTGCAACCTTAACCACATTAGAGAAAATGCTGGACTTTGTGGGGGGTCAGATTTACTATTCTCACTTCTTCACATTGAGAAAGTGTTAGGCTTTCTTGAGGGGTCACATTCACTAACCCAACTCCAAATTAATGACATTGGGGAAAGTGTTGAACTTTAAGGGGTCATATTTCCTATTCCCATTCCAAACCTATCCTGGACTATGATGGGCTCAGAATTACTATTAGAACTCCAAACTTCATCACTTTGGGTAAAGTACTGGACTGTGGCGAGGGGTTACATTTGCTATTGCTATAAGTGCGGGGATTGTTTCTTCTTGCGTGCCCATCCGTGATGCGCACACACTTCTTTGAATTAGCTCCTTGAATGCAAGATATTACTTGTGTATCTGCAGTGATACGCACACCACTGACAAGTAATTGTTTTAACTTATTGGGTAAACTTTGCATGCTTCTGATTCACACAAAAAAGGGGCTGAAGGAGGTTTTAAGACCTGCAAGAGTTGGCTCTCCTACTTCATATATCAAAACACAAATATAAACCAGTGGTGTCTATAAAGTGCAATGTTAGACTGGCTGGAAAAACACTCCTTCCTAGGAGAGTGTCCCTTTTATAAAACAGTTTCCCTCACCATCCAAAGGTGGCATGCTTCATCATTGGGGAACCTCCTTGTATCATAATGCCTAGTCATGATATGGGTACAACCCCGTCACTGAGAGGGAGGAGTTCATGGATGTTTTGTACTAAAATAGATGTTTACTAAATACCCAATTGGAGAGACTGGTGATAAAAGTGATTAAAACTAACTACAGGGTCTGCTGTTACTAACCCTAGCCCAGGACTGTCTTAATAAAGTCTTGCAGCGGACCCTGTAGTTAGTTTTAATCACTTTCTTCACTTGCTCTGCTGCCCTTACCACACTAAGCTCTACAATTGGGTATATATATTTAAGAATGCCCTAGAGGATTTAGACAGCTACTACCAACCAACAGTTTGTGTAGCCATAGACAGATACAATTGTTTCCAATGGAGACAAACTAAGATAGAAACAGTCTATGATTACATGGCTGTGCTTAAAGAATTTGTGATATAATGCAAGTTTGGCTCCTTGATAAACTCGTCAGGGACCAAATCATGCATTCAAATAGTACCAGTGTTCAGGACAATTGTGGGTGTGTGGTGATGCTCCTGTAAATTAGATTATACCCACTGTTGAGAACGCAGAAATGTCAAAAAGGTATGCCAAGGATGTGTTAACAATTGGGGATGAAGTGGAGTCTGTGCAAGATAACAAATATGAACGGAACCTAAAAATGAATTGGAAGCACAATTGGAAGAGTAGTTTTTAAAACAAAAAGATAAGGCAAAGAATGACAAATGTCCATCCTGTTGTAGATGTGATAATAGGGGCCATTAGGCCAGAGACAAAAATTGCCCTGCGGTAGGATCCAAATGTTCATATTGCAGGCTCATTTGTCATTTCGCTAAGGAATGGAGGTGACCTGCTGAATGTGTGATAGACAATCCTGAGGGGGAGCAGGAAGCTGAGAATGAGTTATGCGACAATGGTATACCAAGCATTGATGATGCTGTTTTGGGGATCAATGAGGTAATTAAAAAGAAGCCTCCATGTAGAATGACCATTGCTGGTGTGCACATTCAGACTGTCACCATACACAATTGTGCAACGTTCTGTGTAAGATGATAAGTTTGTGAGTGTCTTGGTTGATCAATTGATTCCAACTGATTTGCACCTACTTACTTTCATGAGGGAAAGAATTCCTTTGGTGGGATACAGATCCCTCATTTTTTAATTTAGAGCCAGGAAATCATCCTGATTTCTTGGGTATCGGTGCCTCTGCTAATGATGTGGGCCACCAGGATGATTTCCATATTCTGTGGACTCCACAGAATAGTAGGATCTCAATTTTATCAGCATTTAGTTTCATACAATGCTCTGTCATCCAATCTGCAACTTTTGAGAGGCAATTGTTAAATTACCTCAAGTTTCATAAAATTTCTCCCAAATGGAGATGACCATCCGAGGATCGTCCGCAAAAGAGCAACTCTTGAAGTCACATTTATTTACATGCTTTGTTAGGGAGGAGACAAAAAAAAGTTAAAAAGAGTTAGACTCATAGAGGAGCCTTGAGGGACTAAGCATTTGGATAAGTAGGAGCGGGATCTAAAAGTGCTCAAGTGGACTGTTTGCGTTCTGTTCCTTGGAAACAATCCAAATGACTGTAAGCGATTAGAGGAGCCCAATTTTATGAAGTTTTCAGAGCAGCCAACTATGAGAGATGGTGTCAAGAGCCACAGACAGGTCAAGTAGGATCAGGGTGGCAGCCTTGCCTAGATCGACTACTGACCTGATGTTGTCCAGTACTATTTTTGGGGCAGAAGCCCATCTGAGAAGTGTCCAGTAAATTGTTATTTTCTAGAAAGTCAGTTAGCTGTCCATTCCCCATTTTTCCAATATCTTGGAGATGAATGGGGATATGGGCCAGTAATTGGAGAGCAAAGAAACAACCATTCCTGGCTTCTTGGCTAGGGGTACTATTAAAGTATGCTTCCAAGTATCTGGGTATGTTGCCTCTGCCAGAGACTCGTAAAACAATTGGAGTCAAAAGGGAGCTCGGTATGGTAGTTAATTTAGGATAGATAAAAGGAAGGCAAGGATTAAGAGGAGATCATGACTTGATCTTCGTCATTAGCTTTGCCACATGTTTTTCTGTGATTCTTTCAAAAGAACCCAAATAATTGGCAGCCACCGGATGTGGCTCCAATAGTTACCATGTGAGTTCGTCTAGAAAAGGTTGGGCAGCAAATAACAAATAGATTTTCTCGATTCTGTAATTAAACACTTTCCGATTTCCTCACAGTGTGCTCCTGTGGGAATGATAATGTCGAAGAGACATGTTGGTTGGGCGAGTTCTTTTACAATTTTGAACAGTTCTTTTTAAGTACTGGTATTCTCTTCTATTCTCCTAATAAAATAATCATTCTTAGCTCTCCTTAGTGCCATGTGGTATTTTTTCAATTTCTCTATATAATTTTGCCAATCTGTTCTGTTTTTTGAGTGCCTCAAGGTATGTTCAAGAGTTTTACATTTCTTTTTAGCTAGTCTTAAATCATTAAAATACACTTATTCTGAGGGTGAACCTCTGGCTGGTTTATTTGTTTTCAGGGGAGATCAGCTGCCTAAAGCTTCTATGATGGCCACATTGGTATTTTCAATATAATCATCTAGAGATCGTGTTTGGTCTTTAGGCGGTGGAATACATTTTTGGGAGAAAATGTCAGCTTTGATACGACTCCAGGGTCTTTGGGGTGCTACGGACGGGCCTGGTGATATATTTTGATCCTCTGGTAAGGTGAGAGTGAAAATGACTAGATTAGTCTGTCCAGGTTAAAGGGACAATGTCAAGAATTTTAGTGGCTTCAATATTTGAAAAAGGAGGTCTAAGTATGGCCAGCTCTATAAATGGGGCTAGTAACCAATTTTCATCATTTTCACATTGTTCTCCAATTTTCTACAGCCCTCTTTGTTTTCAAAGTGTAGGTTAAAATCTCCAATGATTAGGTATTGATCGTGCTTAATGCTAAGTGGGGTTAGACGTACAAGGAGGTTGGTAGTCATTTGGGGTAGGTAGCCTGGTGGTCTGTAAAGGACCGCGCCTCCGAATAGCTTTTGTTCTTTACAGGACAGCTTGAAAGCTAAATTCTTTTAATGTTATAGGGGAGCTAAGTTCCGTGGAGCAGGTAAAAGTATCTTTAAAAATAATTACGTTGCCTTCTCCCATGTGGCCAACTATATCACCATTCAGTATCGTGTAGCGTAGTTGTTTAGCTAATGAGATTTCGGGTCAGTTGAATCTTTAACCAGGCTTCGGTTATAAACACTTGGTCTGGCTTAGCCTCTGAGATAGTATCCTATATTAGTAGTGGCTCGGAAATCCAACTAACATATAAGGTTATGCTTTGATCTAAAGGATCTTAACAAAAACATTATGGTAGACAAATTTCCACTTCCATAGATCAATGAGTTCTTGTCTAAAACTAAGGGGGTCAAGTGTTTTTTAACGATCAACCTAACTTCTGCTTATTTTCAGATTACACTACACCAATCTAGCAGATGTTTGACCTCATTTATCAGACCGTTTGGTTGTTACAGATTTGTACGCATGCCCTTCAGTCAATGGTTGGTAGTTACCGTATTCCAGCATCTGAGGCATGTGTTACTTAAGGATCTTGAGGGAGTGACGCATTTCCAAGACGATAAACTAGTGGTGGGATGAGACAGACAAGAGCATCATAGGTTGAAACTGGTCCTGGAAAAATTAGATGCTAAAGGGATTACAGTTGAATTGAGGAAGTTCAAGTTTGCTTTGAGGTCTGTGACGTATCTAGGACATAAAGTGGGTAGTGAAGGCATCTCGCCTAAAAAGGACTTAAACGAGTCTGTCAACAACACTCCTGCTTCAACCTCCAAAGAGGAAGTTAGGTGGTTCCTTGGGTTAGCAGAATTATTTTCTAAGTTTGTGAGCACTTGTGCTATGAAACATACAGACTGAGACAGTTATTGTAAGAAAAGAAAGAGTTCAACTGGAGTGAGGAACTACACAGAGACTTTGAAGCTATTAAACAAGACATTTGTACTGCTGTCCAGTCACAAGGGTTTGATGTATGTGCACGTACTATGGCAACTACTGACGCTAGTGGCAAGGGACTAAGCGCTGTGCTAATGCAGATTTCTTATTTGGAAACTGAATGTACAGTAGTGTTGAGATGTTGGCGGAGGTGTGGTTCTCAGAGAAATTCAGGCAATATCTGTGGGATTCCAGACTTACACTACACATCGATATCCCTCCATAGCACCCAACCCAGTATCCTCCTCCAAGTGGAATCGAAGCCCTGTCTCGGATGAGGCTGTACAATCCCCTATCGAACAACAGCAACCCCCTTCTTTCCTAAACCACCACCCTCAACGAACAACCAACGAACCTAGCTCACAGCTATTGACTCCTAAATCCCTCCCCCAACTGACATACAAGAGAGGGCAGCTTGAACCACGCCGAGACCTCACACACCACAGACACAGGGCTACCCATAGCGATAACTTATGTAACTCCAACACCAAGAACCAACTCCTAGAGCCCAGCCTACACCCTTACCCGACAGCCACAGCTACCGACACCAAGCGCACAAGGCCTCACAAGACTCAACGGTCCAGCTCGACCACAACCCCCACATGGAACCTGACACATAGACCCAATAGAACAAGAACCTCTTCAACCTCCAGGAACACCCCCTTGCACTCCACCAGTGACGACCCAGAGGCTTGCCCTGCTGGAAAGCCAGCTTGACACAGTAATACTAGGCCTCTCTAAACCTCACCACACCCTGTAAACCCATCCAACACTCCTATCCGTCACCATTAGTCACCAACTTGAATCACTCAAGACCCCACAAGTCCCAAGTCCCAATGGCCCAGATGGTCCATAATCCCCCTCCCGAACCTGAAACAGAAACCGAAAAGAACCAGAGCCGCAATGCCCACAAGTGAAGCGATGGATCTGGCCGCCTCGTATGACACAAACACCCCTATCACCTTTAGCTCCGAGATCCAGGTTGTCACAGGCTTCAGAAGAGACCGTTCCCCCCCCCCAACCCATTAGACCCCCTGCCTTCCTCCCCATTATCCCAAGGGCACTGGTTACGAAGAATCTGAAGAATGAAGGATCCAACACCAACTACATGCTCATAAACTGCAGATCGGCCACCAAACATGCAACAGAACTGGCAGAGACTATCCTTACCCACGACATAGATATTACGTTCATCACCGAAACCTGGCTGAACGAGTTCTCTCCCCCAAGCATGGACATGCTTTTGCCCCCGGGATTCACAATCATCCACAAAGATAGAAAAATCCAACGAGGAGGGGGTATAGCAATCATACTTAAGAACAACATTTCCGTCACTGAAACAGATGCCCTCAAGTAGAACTCCTTTGAATGTCTTACTGTCCCTTTTAAGATGAACGACAACAGATCACTACTCTGCCACCTCATATACCACCCACCAGGAAACAACTCGTCTTTCGGTGATCACCTCTCCAACCTGATTACTCAATGCTCACTCCGTGACTCTAATATCATTATCCTAGGTGACCTCAATCTTCACTGGAATGAGGAAAACAACACGTTAATCAAAACCCTAAATGATCAGCTAAGCAACTACAACCTCACTGAACACTGCACAGAGAAAACCCACAACAGAGGCTCAATCCTCAATGTCATTATCACAATAGCGGACATAGTCTCCATCGAACCCACCCTGCCTGTTGACTGGTCTGACCACCATCTAATTCTGCTTCACATGAACCAAAGGATCCTATCCCAGCCCCACACGAAGGTCCCCCCACGCTGGACAAGAAATCTAAGTCAGATTCCCCTTGCAGACCTGGAAGCTAGGGTAAGCTCCCTCCTCCTCAACAGAACTCTCCTCCCACTACAACTCTACTATGACTTCCATTATTGACCAAATAGCACCCTTGAAACTAAAAAAAATCAGCAACACACCATCCAGACTATGGTTCAACACAGACATTAACTCCCAAAGAAGAGAACTAAGAGCGACAGAAAGGCTCTGGCAAAAAAACCCGTACTCAATCCTACAAGCGAGACTCAAATCAGTACGAAGGAAATACAAAAACCACATAATGAATGAAAAAACGTTTTTCTTTCGCAATGCCCTTGGCAATGCAAAAAAATAGACCAAGAGAACTTTTCAATCTCATCAGACAACAAACCTCCAAGCCCCCTTCGACTCAAGTTGTGGACTCCAAAGACCTGTGTGAGAACTTTGCCAATTTCTTCAATGACAAAATCACCAAGATAGAACTCTCCTTGGACGTTCAAAGCAGTCCCCCAAACAGCAAATCGCCCACAGAGACAAAGGATGATCCCACACTCAAGCCCCCCTAAATTATGGAACTCTTTCAACCCCATCTCCGAAGCAGAGGTCATTAAAATGATTTCCACCTCCAAACCACCAGCACACGTCCTGGATCCCATCCTGGCCCAAAAAACTCCCTGGCGTCTAGTAGACTTTCAGCCCCCCTGGGGGGGCAGATGGGGGCATTAGCCCCCAATCTGCCCCCCCAGGGGGACTAAAAGCCCACTAGACACCAGGGTTTTTTGGGGCAAATTTGAACTAGAGTGGGGGTTGCCCAAAACAGGCATGCCCTTGCCCCCACCCCCTCCCCTGCAAAAATTACAGCCTTCCTGCCCCCCGGGAGGCAAAAAGCCCAGTAGACGCCAGGGATTTTTTTGGCAAATTTTAATTAGGGTGGGGGCATTGGCATGCCCGTTTTGGGAAGCCCCCACCCTAATTAAAATTTGCCCAAAAAACTCCATGGCGTCTAGTAGACTTTCAGCCCCCCCTGGGTGGTAGGAAATTTGTGTCAGCCCGGTGATGCCACAACTTTCCCAACAAAAATGTGTGACACAGCGCCAAAAATCCAGGTGAACCCCCTTGCAAAACCAGGATGTTTGGTGATAGGCAATTTTGATGTCGCCTCACTATGTTTTGTGGCCTTGCCTGTCGCGGGTAGTTGGGCCTCCCACACGTGTGAGGCACCGTTTTTATCGGGAGACCCGGGAGAACGCTGGGTGGTAGGAAATTTGTGTCAACCCGGTGATGCCACAACTTTCCCACACAAAAACGTGTGAAAAAAGTGATTTTTTTCAGCTAAAATTGAGGTTTGCAGGGGATTCTGGGTAAGGAAAAGTTGGGGAATCCACGCAAGGCATACCTCCCTGTAATCTCCCGGGTGATTAGTTTTCAGAAAGGTGTGGGTTTGGTAGGTCTCCCTAGATGGCTGCCGAGCACGGGGCCAAAAACCCAGGAGACCCCCCTTGCAAAACCAGGTTGTTTGATGATAGGCAATGTTGATGTCGCCTCAATACGTTTTGGGCCCTTGCCTGTCGCGGGTACTTTGGCCTCCCACACAAGTGAGGCACCATTTTTATCGGCAGACCCGGGGGAACGCTGGGTGGTAGGAAATTAGTGTCAGCCCAGTGATGCCACAACTTTCCCACACAAAAATGTGTGAAAAAAGTGATTTTTTCAGCTAAAATTGAGGTTTGCATGGGATTCTGGGTAAGGGTACGTTGGGAGATCCATGCAAGCCATACCTCCCTCGAATCCCCTGGGTGTCTAGTTTTCAGACATGTGTGGGTTTGGCAGGTTTCCCTAGGTACCGGCAGAGCTAGGGTTCAAAAACTACAACTAGGCACTTTGCCAAAAAGGGTTCATTTTTCACTGCGAAATTGAGATGTGTCCACATTGCGTTTTGCGCCGTTTCCTGTTGCGGGCACTAGGCCAACCCACACAAGTGAGGTACCATTTTTCTCTGAAGACTTTGGGGAACGCGGGGTGGTTGGAAATTTGTGGATCCACGCGGATTCCAGAACTTTCCACCACAGAAATGTGGGGAAAATGTGTTTTTTTAGACAATTTTTTAGGTTTGCAAGGGATTCTGGGTAACAGAACCTGGTGGGAGGAAGTCAAGTCACCCCATCCTGGATTCTCCTGGCTATCTAGTTTTAAAAAATGTATAGGTTTGCTAGGTTTCCCTAGGTGCCGGTAGAGCTATGGTTCAAAAACTACAGCTAGGCACTTTGCCAAAAAAGGGTCATTTTTCACTGTGAAATTGAGGTGTGTACACGTTGCCGTTCGCGCCGTTTCCTGTCGCGGACACTAGGCCGACCCACACAAGTGAGGTACCATCTCTCTCGGAAGACTTTGGGGAAGGCGGGGTGGGTGGAAATTTGTGGATCCACGCAGATTTCAGAACTTTCCACCACAGAAATGTGGGGTAAATGTGTTTTGTTTGACAAATTTTAGGTTTGCAAGGGATTCTGGGTAACAGAACCTGGTGGGAGGCAGTCAAGTCACCCCATCCTGGATTCCCCTGGGTGTCTAGTTTTCAAAAATGTATAGGTTTGCTAGGTTTCCCTAGGTGCCGGCAGGGCTAGGGTTAAAAAACTACAGCTAGTCACTTTCCAAAAAAAGGGTAATTTTTCATTGTGAAAATGTGGTGTGCTCACGTTGGGTTTTGAGCCATTTTTATCGGGAGACTTAGGGTAATTCAGATTTGTAAAGCAACTGTTATTACCTATTGACTTTCGATGCATTTCTGCCTTCCAAATGAAAGACATTGTGTAAAAAAGAAGTCATTTTGAAAAATGACCGATAATTCTCAAGCTAGTATGAGTATTCCCAATTTCGAAAATGTGTAAATATCCACTATTTCTAAACTCTATAATTTGTTCCCATTTCAGAAATACATAGGTGTCTTTCATACCGATTTTGCCATGTATACAATTTCCCACAATAATTGCTATATACCCGGTACATAATAAAAAGCCATTGCAAATTGCTGGTCAGTTTTTGACTCTGGGTTCGTCGGGTTCTTGGTGAACCTACAAGTCCTATATATCCCCACAACCAGAAAGGTCCAGCGAATGTAACGGTATATTGGTTTCAAAGAGCTGTCATAATTAGAAGAAGTTACAGGTGAAAACGTTGACACAATAGACTGTTTTTTTCAACTAATTTAAAATTTTCCTATATTTAACTGTTAGTTTCTATAAAGAAACCTTGAAGGATCTACACAAATTACCCCTTGCTGAATTCAGATTTGTGTCTACTTTTCTAAAATGTATAGCTTTCCAGGATCCATGATTGCTTTCATATCCATTTCTACCATTAACTGGAAGGAGGTTGAAAGCACAAAAAATAGCAGAAATAGGCTATGTCCCAGAAAAATGCCAAAACTGTGTAAAAAATGTTGGTTTTCTGAAAAAAGTCTGTCATTCCCTAAAAGCTGGGAAATTGGTGATTTCAGCCCCACAAACCCTTTTTTGATACCATTTGCAGGGAAAAAACCTAGACGCTTTCATTTGCAGCCCTTTTTTTCAATTCTTCCCCAAAAAAACCAAAATTTTGCTGTATTTTGGCTCATTTCTGGGACCCCCTCCAGGGGAATCCACAAATCCTGGTTACCTTTAGAATCCCCATGATGTTGGAAGAAAAGGACGCAAATTTGGCGTGGATACCTTATGTGGTCAAAATGTTACAGGGGCCTAAGCGCGCACTACCCCAAATAGACAAAAAAAGGTTTAGCACGGGGTGGGGGGGGGGGAAGGCCTAGCAGCGAAGGGGTTAATACTGGCCAATGTTGCCTATTCATACTCCTGGACCTTTCGGCAGCCTTCGATTCGGTTGACCATAAACTACTCATCAAGGCACTTCAGGAAAGGGCTGGAGCTAAACAGATGGTACTACAATGGTTCACCTCTTTTCTACAGAACCGCACCCAAAGTATAAAAATCAAAAACTTCTCATCAGACCCACTCCCAGTTAGTAGGGGCGTCCCCAAAGGATCAGTATTCTCCCCGCAACATTTCATCATATACATGGAACCCCTCACCACCATACTCCAAAAATCCAACATTCCCTTCCACCTCTATGCAGACGATACCCAGATCTATCTGGAAACCTCCTCCAATGAAGACATTCAGAGACTGAACGGCATTCTAAGAGAAGTCCAACGCTGACTATCACGCAACCACCTAAAACTCAATCAAGACAAGACAGAAATCCTCCTAATCTCTAATGATGAGAAAAAAAAACAAATCTCAGAATGGCTAAAAGCGATCGATGCGCTCAACTACAACTTTACCTTAGCAGACTCAGGTAAATCGCTAGGAATCACCCTGGACCCCAAATTAGACATGAACAAACACATCAAGAACACCGCAAAGAATGCCTTCCTCAACCTTAAACTACTCAACAAAATAAAACCCTTCATCCCTCAGAATGACCTCAAACAAGCTATTCAATCCCTGGTGCTGTCCAGAATGAACTACGCGATTGCAAACCTCACAGGATCAGATAAATCTCACCTAGCTCCCCTCAGATCAACTCTGAACGCAGCAGCCAGAATGGTCACCAGAGTAAAGAAATATAATCACATCTCCCCTGCGCTCAGAGAGCTCAA
Source organism: Triturus cristatus (assembly GCF_964204655.1). Classification (NCBI taxonomy): domain Eukaryota; kingdom Metazoa; phylum Chordata; class Amphibia; order Caudata; family Salamandridae; genus Triturus; species Triturus cristatus. Next base: position 1,719,858,663 of record NC_140590.1, read on the forward strand.
ATGGCTTCCAATCGAAATGAAGGCCAATTTCAGAATCGCCTGCCTCACGCACAAAGTGCTGCACACAGGTAAACCCGCCTACCTGGCCGTCAAACTCCAGAAGGCCGGTCAGACAAGAAGCCTAAGGAGTACCAACACCCTACTCCTTATCCCTCCAAGAACTCGCAAACAAAAAAACGCATCCCGATCCTTCACAGGAAATGCTCCCAAAATGTAGAACTCCATACCAGTCCACATCAGGACCAACCCCTCCCACCTACAATTCAAAAGGCAGCTCAAAGAAATCTTCCTCAACCGATCTCTACCGTATAGATAGCTACAACCTAACCATCGAAGCAGGCCCACAACTGCTCACAAGACACTGACATTAAGAACTCTACCTCACCTATACCACCTATACCCCCGGACCAATCCCGTCATGAGTCACTGTGCTCTCTCTGACGACAAGGCCGTTAACATACTATTGTGATAACGTACCCTGCAAGTGACATTGTGTGCTCTACGACGATATTACTATGATACGTCTGGAGCCATTGTACATACTAGTATGTCTATGTATCTTAGGAGTGATCATGATGTAAAGCGCTCCGATACCTTCGGGTCTGGCCAGCGCTATATAAAACTCCTAAATAATAACAAGCCGCTTGGGAAGGTTTTAAAATCTGATGGAGTGGTTAAAGTGATGCATCAGATCGCCAAGGTTCTCTATTTTGTGTATACCGTGAGATACCAACCAGGGAACAGGAACAAAGTGGCAGAATATTTAAGGCACTCTCAGTTCACCTTGAGTGAACGAACATTTGAGTAGTGACTGTGATGAGTACAGTGTTGCAATGAGGATAATGAGGTGATTATAGGTGTGGACTGTATTTCTAGCTATGATGAAGACAACATTTTAAAGATGGGGAAGCAAGTAATCACCAAGGGTTGGATCGACAACAATAAACTACATGAAGAGTGCCGGAAATTTGGGGAGTTCAAACAGGAATTATGCCTGACGCTGGATTCATTTTGAGAGGTGACAGGGTAGTACCTCCAAAGGGGCTAAGGGAAAAGATTTTGGAAATCAATCATGAAGAACATTTGGGTATAGTGAAGTTACAGAGGAAAGTGAAGTCTTTGCTTTGGGGGCCGGGCTGAGATGCTGATGCAGAAAAGTTTGTGAAGGCTTGTCAATTTTGTGCCAGCTCCGAAAAGTCCCAGTCAGTCTTTCGACCCTCTCTGGGCAATACAAAATGTTCAGAGAATCCATAGGAGGATTTGAGTGTAGATATCTTGGGACCAATTTTAGACGCGTGTGGTGGACCTAAATATGTAAAAGTCCTCATAGACCACTACTCGTAATGGCCAGAAATTGAAGTGCGTAAAAATGTGGATGCAAATACAATGGTATCTTCCTCTTGATGGATTGGTTTCCCAAGTCATTGTTGAGTGACAATGGACCACAATTTACTGCTGACAAATTGGTGAAGTTTTTATCTAGGAATGCAATTAGATGGAAGCGCAGCCCGATTTATCATCCCACTGGGAACGGAGCCGTAGAAAGATTCAATAGAGTGATCATGGGTAGTGTGTAAGCTGCCATTAATGTTGGCCTGGACTGGGAGAAGAAGTTGGGGAGAATGGTTTTGGCCTACAAAATCACCCCCAACATAATGGGTTACAGTCCCTTCAGGATTTTAAGGGGTAGAGAACTCTTTACCAGGAACAACACTGCTTGGATGAACAAGAAGTTGTGTAGCAAATGGTCATCCTTTGTGATCCAGAGTAACTTGTTAGGAGAGTATAAGGAATATTACAATAGAAAACATGGTGTGAAGATGTGTACTTGGTGCCAGGTGACTGGGTAAGAGTCAAACTTGGTTTTAAAACCAAGAAAGGTTGTAGCAGATTCTCTAGATCACTTTAAGTGAAGGAAGTTCACTCAAGGTTGACATTGCTAAGTTATGGAAAGATTTGGCACCTCAGGAGGATGACAAGATGTAATAAGGTTTTGACTTGGAAACATGAGGGAAGGAGCCATGACAGTGGCATGAAATTCAATGAGTGGTTGTGGGATGATGATGAATGTGCTTCAAAGTACTCTAGATGGTCCAAGAGTGCAATGGTGAGTAGAGAGGAAGTTGTACCCAACAATGTGAGCAATAATGCTGAAAATGCTCCTGAGGGCGATAACTCACTGCAATCACGAGGTGAGGAAATGGAGGATTGCGATGATGTATCTGCTGAGCCTAGCGTCTGGAGTCTCCACTAGTGTGGGGAGGTTGACGGCATTACCAAAAAAGTTTCAACATTTTTTAATGGGTTGATATCACAAACGTCTGTATAGTATCTTATCAACCTTACTACTGTGTAATTTAAATTTACATTGTAATAGTCAATGTTATTTTGCATTTTACCCATAGTTCTTTGTTTAGGTCTTAATTATATGTTTGGATTTTTATTATTACTAATTGTATTGTTAAGAAAGGGAGTGTGTAGCATCCAGGTTAGCTCGTTACCATGGGAGCAGCTTATTATATATTTGTATTTTTATCATTACTAATTGTATTGTTAAGAAGAGGGGGATATGTGGTATCCAGTTAGCTGGCTACCATGGGAGTAGTTCTGGAATGGTATGGTGAAGGCAACAGTTGTCAAGAATACTGAGAGGCATTGAAGCGTCTCTGGCTTGCTGTCCAATAAAGTTACTTCTTATCTGTATGCTGCAACTTGCCCCTTCACCTGCCTCTCTAATGTCTCCCAGCTGCACCTGTACCCCTACCCCTGAGCTTACCAACAAACCCACTGCAATGCTCCCTTTTTGCCCCTAGTCCCAACTTCACTCTGCAAGTGCTAAAGGCCTCACCAATTGCTCTACATAAGAGTCCCCAAACACCTAATCCTCTTAATCCCAGAATCTCCCTCTGTGTTATATGTGGTATCAATGTGCCCCAAACATGAGTTAGCACCACTTACACAAATGCAATGTTCCCTCGGACTCCCAGCACCAGTTAGTGCAGAGGTTGAACCCACACTAATGACTGCCCCTGTAAGTCTCCCAGATTGTCCAGTTTTGCTCCATTCATTGACTTTAACACATGACATTCTCTACTACAGCCCCAAACTCTTTAAATATGCCACCCCTCCCTATGCACCCAAAATAGCACCAATCAGTACTCTTCCCATTGGCACTTCTTTGTGGCCCTAGATCTCTGTCTGTCTAACCCCAGTTTCCCTGCTGTGATGGGCACTTTTTTCTTGTCCCAACCGTCCCAGCACCAAGTGTTCTCAGTCAAGCTTGGACGTGCTGAGTGTTGGCTCATACTGCTTCTGAGATTGCTGGGGGCTCTGTGTCCTCCGCTATAAACAGCCCCATCTAAATTCCCTCAAGCAATCCACTAACTCTGATTGACCTGTGTCACTTGCTGTACCTTTCGGTAAACCGCAGGATGTTGCTTCCTGAATAACCACTACACAAGACTCACTCTTCCTTCCCCCCCACCCCCCCGCAAACAGCCCCCACCACCACCCTCCCTAAATCCAATTGCTCTTTGTCATTTGCTGGCCAGAGCAATTGGATCCTTTAAGTGCCTCAGGATTCTCTGAAAATTAAGACCCAGGAAAATGGGGTGGAAAATGAGAGAAAATTGAAAACAACCAAAAAAGAAACACACAAGACAAAGCACAGAAACATCGAGAGATCAAAAGAGAAAGGCAATGGAAAGCTTGGGGAAAGAAATATAACAGAATACTAGAAAAAAATGAACAGAGAAAAATCGGTACAAAGAATAAAGAGCATTGGCAAAGCAAATAGGTCTCGGCAATACTAGAGCTATTGCCTTGGCAATGTCAATGTAATTTATCCGTGGTTGAATTAATTGGTTAAAACATCTGTTATAAGTTTCACGTTGCTACGAAGAATGCTCTAAATGACTGAGTTAGCAGAGTACTGCAAGTGTACCGTTAAAAGATTGAATTATGTATCCTTTGGCTATCATAAATAACTAAGAATTATAATTCTACAAAAAAACAACTTTGGCAACACTGCACTTCTATACACAGTTATCTTAGCCCCTAGACTGCAATACAGGGCATTTGTTGTTTTGGTACATTGCATTAACCCTTTTGGTGCGTCGGATGGTTTGGAGCTGTCCGTATACACGGTGGGCTCCAAGCAGTCCTCGCACTCACCCATGGGAGAAGCAGCGGCGCTACCCCCGTGGGCCGCCCCTCTAGATAACCAGGGATGGCAGCAGAAGTGTTTTCACTGCCACCCCAATCCCCCACTCTGTGATCGGATGACGTTGGGGCGCTGTGGTGCCTACAGCACGCCAACCTCATCAATTGCAGCTGGAGAGGCAGGCACTGGAAGCCATTTGTTTCCAGCTTGTTGGGAGAAAGGGACTCCCTTAGGTGAGTCCTTCTCTAGAGGGTGGGTAGGTTTCACAAAAAAGTAAAAGGGGGAAGGAAAGAGATTTTCCTTTCCCCATGTGCCTATCTGAGGTGGATTCCTGCTCCCCGACTGCGAGTGGGGCCGCAATTGTGGAGCAGGAATCCACCCACTACACCACCAGGAATGTAATTTTCAGCATTTTGGGGAAGCGACCCCTTAGGCAAGGGTCGCTCCCTTGGGGGCATATGATATCTGAGTTTCTACCCCCGGGAGCTAGACAGCCATTTTTTTGGCTAATCTTCCATTCCGTAGGGGGGTTTGAAATCCACTAAGTGCTATGGACTTTTGTATTATGATGATTATGGGGAGCGAATCCTTGGGCAAGGGTCGCTCCCCTTGGGGGACACTTTTTTTGGGGAGGTTGTTGGTATGCTTTTCAAATCTTTCTCTGACCATGATAATGAGACTGACTCTGCATCTGAGGCAGAGGTGGAAGTCCAAGATTCTGGGATTGAATTTTCTGTCAGACAGGAATCATCTGATAATGAAGCTGCTCTTAGTGCGGTGGAAGTGCCTCTTTGAGAGGACGACACTGAAGTGCAGCAAGAGGCTTTTGGATTGCAACCTGGGGCTGAAAGGCTTGCCAATGGAAGTGCTGAACTCTGGGCTGCCCCAAACATGGTGCAGCTGGCAGTGGCTGCCATTACTGGTGTCGCAGGGTGTAGAGTGAATACTGAAAAGTTTTGCCTATAAATTTCTTTCAGTTGTTTATGGACGATGTATTTTTGGATGAGATTGTTGACTAGACTGATTTGTATGCTGAACACTTTTTGAGGGACAAGAGTGCCAGACTTAAGCCCCACTCTAGAGCTAACTAGTGGACTCCCACAAATCTGGAGAAGTTAAAGAAGTTCTTGGGTTTAGCCTGGTTGATGGGCTTGATAAGAAAGTCGTCGTTGTCTGTATATTGGTGAACTAGTCCTTTGATAGCAACGCCTATATTTCGTACAACCATGAGACGTGATCGATATTTGCTTCTACTTCAGATGCTACATTTTATTGATAATCCTTCAGAGTTGCCACAATATCACCCTGATTGTGACCATCTTTTTAAGATTCAGCCTGTTTAATCACTTTGTGCATCGCTTTTCAGAGATCTATGTTCTAGGGAAAGAAAACAATGTAAATGTAAAGAAAAGAAACAGCTGTGGATGAGTCTATGGTCCTGTTCAAGGGTCGTTTGGTTTTTAGGCAGTACATTCCTAGCAAGAGGGAACATTTTGGAATTAAGATGCATATGCAGTCTGAGAGTAGTGCTGGATATGTCTATAATTTCAGGGTGTACCCTGGTAGGGATTCCACTATTGACAGCCCTGGTAGTCCGTCCACTTTGGAGTGAGTGAGAAAATTGTGTGGGAACTTAGCAGAGGACTTTTTAACAAAAGGCACCATTTACACTGGTGGGCAATTGTTCAAGGAATTGCTAAAAGTCGACACTGTTGCATGTGGTACAAGCCGCTCTAACCATTACCGTTATCCTAAAGAGCTTGCCTGTAAAAAAAAAAAACTTCAGAGGAGACAGTGCAGTGCCTTGCGTAGTGATGACCTTCTAGCTGTGAAATTTTCAGACAGGAGGGATGTCCACTTTCTGACTACCACTCATAATGAAAATACTTCACCTGTGACTGTTTGGGGTCAGGTCGCTGACGCACACAAACTTCTGTGCATTTTACACTACAATAAGCACGAGTGGTGTAGATAGAGTAGATCAGAGGTTGGAGCCTTACAGTGCTGTTTGTAAGTCATATATTTAGTATAAGAAGTTGGCTGTCCATCTGTTTCATTTGGTAACCTCCAATGCTTTTGTTGTATTCAAGGATTGTTCTGCAGATTCAAATATTACTTTTGTTCAGTTTCAGCAGGCTGTGATAGGCAGCCTTGCTTTAGTGGAGCAGGCAAGTGTTCCTACGGTGGAGTAATGGAGGATGTGGCTAGACTGAAAGATCACCACTTTCCTGATTACATTCCCTCACACCCAAAAAGGATTTGCCCTGGAGGAGATGTAGAGTCTGTATCCGAAGAGATGTGTAGAAGTAAAGTCATATGTACTGCCCCAAGTGTCCTTCTAAGCCTGCTCTGTGTGTCCCTGCACGTTTTAAATTGTACTACACACAACAGAATTTTTGGGAGCAACCATGAGTATATAAATAAACTAACTGGTCTGTATCGTTTTATATTTTGTGTTCAGTTTCACGGTTTGCAGTACTTTGATGTATATAGTTAGACCTGTTGTGTTTGAGGTAATAGTTGTTTTTTTATGTCCTTCAAATTGGTTTGTGTTTTTTGTTTGTTAGTGGTGTACATGGACTGGCGCTTGGCTGGCGGTGTGCATGGACTGGCGCTTGACTGGTAGTGCGCATAGACTGGCGCTTGGATGGCGGTGTGCATGGACTGGTGCTTGGCCGGTAGTGCCAATAAACTGGCATTTGGTTGGCGATGTGCATGGACTGTTGCTTGGCTGGGGGTGTGCATGGAATGGCGCTTGGCTGGTGGTGTGTGAGCTGGTATTTGGCTGGCGGTGGGTGTGTGTGTAGTGACTTGCTCCTGGTCACTACACACACAGTTGCCAGCCTGTTTTGTGTTTTGGGGCATTTCCTGCTGTGGGAACTCAGTTCACCCACACAAGTGAGGTACCATCTTTATCGGGAGACTTGGGGGGACGACGGGTGGAAGGCTCCCTATAGATTCCAGAACTTTCCATTACAGAAATGTGAGGAAAATGTGTTTTTTAGTCACAGTTTGAGGTTTGCAGAGGGATTCTGGATAATAAAATGTGGTGAGAGGAATGCAAATCAGCTTATTTGTAAAATACGAGCAAATACCCAGAGGCGTCTTGGCGCTAAATGACAGGGTTAGTGACAAGCTGATGATTCTGTAGGCTGAAGATCTAGGTATTTAATCCTTTCGGAATGAGCTGAAATGGCTAAACAGGCAGGTTTTTAAAGTCTTTTGGAAAAAGAGCAGAGATACAACTGTTTTCAATTGTGAAGAGAGTTCCGTGCAGTGCAAATAGCGAAACTCCTGTCTCCAAGAAGAAAGCTTGCAGGAGGGAACAGCCACATTATTGCCAAAGCTTGAACAAAGAGTCCTGCTTGGTACATATCATCTTAAATTTTCCCTCAGATAACCTGGCCCTGATCGGTGAAGGGCCTTTTCTGCAATGCACAGGGCACTGAAGATGATGCGCTTTCTCACAGGAAACCAGTGAAAACTGGTAATAGGGGAAATCTGGGTACTTTGGACCCTGAAGTAGAGCTCCCTTTATTGACTTGTTCCCTGTAGGTCAGTCTACTGTCAATTAGTCCACCAAGTGAGGCACCATTTCTATCGGCAAACTTGATAGAATACCGGGTGGAAGGAAGTTTGTGGGTTCCTGCAGATTTCAGAACTTTCCATCACAGAAATTTGAGTAAAATGTTTTTTTAGTCAAAGTTTGAGGTTTGTATGGGATTCTGGGTAATAAAACATGGTCAGAGCCACTCCCGTCAGCCCACCCTGGATAACCCTAGGTATCTAGTTTTTTTTAAACGTAAAGGTTGGCTAGGTTTTCCTAGGTACCAGCTGAGCTCGGGGCCAAAATCTAGAGCTACCAACATTGAAACAAGCATTTGCAATGCAATAGGTCTCGCATCATGCGAGTTTGAGCTATTGGCATTGGAAAGGACAATGCCTTTCATTTATGTTTTGGGTTTTATAACATAAATAAAAGGCAATGTCTTTTACAATACTAATAGCTTAAACTCTCGCAAATGCGAGACCTATTGCAATGCAATAAAGGGATTTCTCAACCGCTTGTTAAGATTGTATATATCAGAGGAAGAGACCGGCCTGTGACGTCTTCAAAGTAGTGATAAATAGTACAGCGAAGAAAATGTCTAAGTGTTGTAAATCACACAGATACAAAGTGTAAAGTGAGAGTTACATATGATCGGAGCTATAAACACTAACAAAGTGCTCCAACACCTTTTGCTCTGTGATTACACTGTCGCGGCTCAGAAGAAAAAGCGGGTGGGGGGGGTGGCTATTTCCTGCCCTCTCAGTGATTTGAAAGTGCAGTGCGGCATTGCCTAATGTCATTGCTATCTTTGGCCTAATAAAAAACACTCCAGCTGTAGAAGGGCCCTGGCTTCACCTCCTGGTGCAGGGCGGGCTGTGCTTTACAGCAGGCATGGAGGGAGGGAGGGATGGTCTTGGCTGCAGATCCGGCCTTGTACAGTGCCCCTGCTATTACTAGTGAGCGAGAGGCGCTGAGGTGGTGGTATTGGTATAGGTGGTGGTGATAATGGTATTGGTGGTATTGGTGGTGGTGGTATTGGTGGAGGCATTGGTGGTGGTATTGGTGGTGGCGGTATTGGTGGTGGTCGTGTTGGTGGTGGTACTGGTATTGGTGGTGGTTTTATTGGTGGTGGTGGTACTAGTATTGGTGGCGGTATTGATTGTATTGGTGGTGGTATTGGTGATGGTGGTATTTGTGGTGGTGGTGGTATTGGTGGTGGTATTTGTGTTGGTGGTGGTATTGCTGGTGGTATTGCTGGTAGTATTTCTGGTGGTATTGGTACTGGTGGTGGTATTGGTGGTGGTGGTGGTGGTGGCACTGGTGGTATTGGTGGTGGTGGTATTAGTTGTGGTATTGATGGTGGTATTGGTGGTATCAGTGGTGGTATTGGTTGTGGTGGTATTGGTGCAATTGGTAGTGGTGGTATTGGCATTGGTGGTGGTAGTATTGGTGGTGGTGGATTTGGTGGTATTGGTGGTGGTGGTATTGGATTGGTGGTGGTGCTACTGGTGGGATTGGTGGTGGTGGTATTGGTGGTGGTGGTGGTATTGGTGTTGGCAGTGGTATTGGTTGTGGTGGTATTGGTTGTATTGGTGGTGTTGGTATTGGTGATGTTGGTATTGGTGGTGGTGGTATTGATGCTGGTATTGGTGGTATTGGCGGTGGTGGTGGTATTGGTGGTGGTACTGGCAGTGGTAGTGTTGGTAGTACTGGTGGAGGTGGGGGTATTGGTGGTGGTGTTTGTGGTGGTGGTGGTATTGCTGGTGGTATTGCTGGTAGTATTTCTGGTGGTATTGGTACTGGTGGTGGTATTAGTGGTGGTGGTGGTGGCACTGGTGGTATTGGTGGTGGTGGTATTAGTTGTGGTATTGGTGGTATCAGTGGTGGTATTGGTTGTGGTGGTATTGGTGCAATTGGTAGTGGTGTTATTGGCATTGGTGGTGGTAGTATTGGTGGTGGTGGATTTGGTGGTATTGGTGGTGGTGGTATTGGATTGGTGGTGGTGCTACTGGTGGGATTGGTGGTGGTGGTATTGGTGGTGGTGGTGGTATTGGTGTTGGCAGTGGTATTGGTTGTGGTGGTATTGGTTGTATTGGTGGTGGTGGTATTGGTGGTGGTGTTGGTATTGGTGATGTTGGTATTGGTGGTGGTGGTATTGATGCTGGAATTGGTGGTATTGGCGGTGGTGGTGGTATTGGTGGTGGTACTGGCAGTGGTAGTGGTGGTGTTGGTAGTACTGGTGGAGGTGGGGGTATTGGTGGTGGTGTTGTTAATAAAATAGGCTTTTGAAAACAAGCTGTCAGGTGGCTTTAGTACAGGTGACATGTAACACAGATGTGCTGTTGTCATCTTCAGCTCATTAGCACAGGATTATGTGCTACCTGGAATTCACATGACTTAATTCACTAATCATTTCTAAATCCATTTTACTGTTGGGGGGGAGGGGGTTTGAAACAGACACAAGGTGATGCCGGGTTAAAGTGATTGAAAGAGGACACCCATGTTACTGGGGTGGCCGTACTGCTTAAAATAACACAAGCGGCTTCAGCTGAAACAACGCATGTCCTGTCTGCAGTAAGAGAAACTCAGTAAATAGTGCTTACAGAGTAAATAACAGGTCCCGTGTAACAACCAAAGTAAAGGGGACAGTCGCCATGGGAGGGTACAAATGAAGACAAGGCCGGACTAAGGAGGGACTAACAGTCTATTAACGAATCTGAAGGCAGCATTTATGAAAGACAATGACACAAGCCAATAACAAATATGGGAGGAGAGTGGGCGCAGCTTCTCTCCCATACTCTACTACAGCACTCTCTGGCAGAGAGAGTAGTGCATGCGAGCTGCCGCTAGGCTCGATCTAAAAAGAGGATCCATTTTCGGTGGAAAAATGCGCTGCATCCATGTAGGGTTTTGGGCCATTTTTTGTTGCGGGCTCTAGGCCTACCCACACAAGTGAGGCATCAACTTCATAGACAGAATTGTGGGAACATAGAATAGTAGAACACTTGATATTACCTATTGGATTTCGCTGCATTTTTGCCTTTCAAATGTAAGCCAGTGCATAGGAAAGATGACATTTTGAAAAATACCCTCCAAATCATACGCTAGTACAGGTTTCACAAATGCAGAAATGTAGAAATAATCACTGCTCCTAAACTCTTGTAATGCATAAGTTTCCTTGATACCCATTTTTCAATCTGCCTATTTCGCTATAAAAATTAAGTTTATACTCAGTACTCAAAGGATTAAGCAAAATACAAACAGTACATTCTTTACACCGGCTCATTTGAAACTAAATGTACACTTTTAAAGTATGCTATCCATAACAAATCCCATTACATTACTAAACAAAAGACTGGAAAATAAGGGTAAAGCGAAGGAAGATTAACTTCACAGCCGGGCGCGTCCTGACTCGAAATCCGAGTCAGTCAGGAGGACACATCGCTGAAGGGGGTGGGACAGCACTGGCGGGTTGGGTTTGTTGTTGATGTCACTTCACTGAGTGACAGCAGCAGGGCAGGCCCAGTGCGCATGCTCAGGTTTGGATTCTGACCAGCCGGAACATGCGCACTAGTATCGCCTGCAGGCCCTGCATTATTATAGCGAGCGAGGGCGAGGGCTGCTACTGGCCAGTGGCAGCAGCCCCCGCTCTCATATGGGCGGGGATAGTCCATGCCCTAGCCAAACCTGGCGCTACTGGAGCAGCATCCGTATTGGCTGAGAGGGTATGCCACGGGCACCAGCCACTCGCGAAGGCGCCAACGCGGCGGCGGATCCCGGAACAGGGACACATAGCAGATGTGGCGCGGACCCGGCGGTCAGGTAAGTGTCCCCGTTTTTTTAAACTGTATTTTTAACCCACCCCCCGCGCGACTCCCCCCCCTGCCTCACGCGACCCCCCCTGCACATATTGCGAGCCGCGACTGCTCATTCATTCCGCTCACCTGACCTCCCCCTTCCTCCCTCTCTTTACTCCGCTCTCTTTCCTAATCCCTCGCTTTTCTTCTCTCACTCTCTATGCCCCAGCCCGTCCGCCCTGGCTGCTCTGACCGGCTTTCCACAATCCCACTGCATATATGCTGTACCTACAGCGCAAACAGTCTGGGTAGAAGGTAGTGTGGCGTCACAGTGTCATAAATAAGTGCACAGGTAAACTCTCAATCGTTGTTTATCATCTTAACCAGAACATATTCAGTGTCCATAGGCCCGCGAAGGGTTTCATAATGCTAAGATCTCACCATATCTGTGTAGTGTTGTGACCTGATACAATATTGGGATTCCGCTTGTCTGGCGAACAGGCTAATTGAGAACGTGGTTCAAATACAGACAACCAAAAATACTTTCATTGAGATGGATGGATTGCAGGTTGCCTGAAGATGGTTGGATGCTCTGGTGATTCACCAGTGGTAAAAGGATACATAGATGGATGAGTGGGCAGAAGAGTTACAGGAGAGTGTGTCCGGAAAGATGAGTGAATGTATACAGGAATGAATGGATGAATGCTCCAAATGATGGACAAATGATGTGTGGAAGATTTTAGTGAATGGATACATGGATCGATAAGTGAATGGGAGAATCTCTAGAAGAACAGATGGGTGGATGAACACAGTGGATGACAAACATGGATGAATTAATGGGGGATGATTGGGTGAATGATGCATGGGCTGAACACCTCTTACGTCGGCCGCACTTGCTCGCTAAGTAAAATTTATCCCCAACTACTGCATAGCAAAATGCCCGGACTGCTGATTGGGTGGGATGCGTGGTTCAATACTCCCTGCTGCTAGGTCTAATACAATATCCTGTCTGGTAGTACTAAGTGGTTTTCTCGTTCTCTATTTGTGAACTGTCTGAGCAATTTAAGAAAAACTGTACATCCAGTAGAAAGCAACAGAAGCCAATAGAAAATCACAAATTTATCGGCTTTAAGGTGCAATTTTAAACAAGCGGGCGCCGTGCAGGAAAAAGAAAGGCACGTGGCCTCCCCGAAGCGGCCACCATGCTGAAAGATTAAGCACAGCGGCTGTGAAGCACGCGCCGAGCTGGCCGAGGGAAATGCTGCTCTACTTGGCTGCCATGTCAGTAACTTGAGTCCTGTGCTGCGTAGTAGAGACGTTGCCGCACTGGAGCAGAACCAATATACTGCAACGGAGTTCTGAGAGAGTGAAAAAAACAAGCGTTTTTCTAAAGCGCTCCAAATCCAAGAAAAAAAGTAGTACTGAAAACATTTGCTAGAATGGGAACTGGGGAGTGTTGGACTTGGCCCTTTTCCCTGAATTTTTTCGTTTTTTATTTCTCCCAAGATGGCTGCCACAGGACCCTGCTACTGCAGAGTGGCCTTTCTAGTAGCACCCTAGCTGCCAGGAGCTGGCTGGAACCCCACAACAATGTTGCGACACTAGCCCGCCTTTTTTGTCCCATAGGTAGAATGGGGAAGCTCCTGGAATGTGCTGGAACCTTCTAGAAGGGAGGTGTGTTTTTACTTTTGCCGCCTTGGTTAGAGGTCACCTGACCTAGGGCTACTTAACAGAGGGAGGGAACATTTTCTAGTCAGTTGGCCAGTGGGGTAGAGCAGAGCTGGCGTTTGCACTCTGTGCTTTTAAATTTCGTTCTTGCCACTCACCCTGCTTTGCTGCTACGCCCGCTCCTCGCGCTGATGGTCTCAGGCTGACGCGCTGGAGGCAGGGCTTGCCGCTGCTGGGCTCGAGTGTCTGTATGCACCTGTGCTGGGATTAGCCCCTCCCTCCTCTACCCCTACATAATGCAGACTCAGTCCCGTTCGCGCAGCGGACGGGCGCGCCAACGGCGCGCCGTCCGCGCCCTGAGGCGCCCGGTGACCCATAACTCTGCCCATTTGGGTTCCATTACTGATCATTTAGTATCTTATTCCTCTGAGGAGTTCCATAGCTTTAATATTACCTCCCCTTCATGTACTTTTTTGGACTGCTCTCTCCCGGCGCCCTTGAGATGCTTACACTGTAACCTCGTCCTCTTTGGCCATACCTTGCCTCCAATACCATCTATTCCCCCCTACAAGTTCTGGAGCATTAATTGCCGATCCTTGCCCAAGCACAGTGAACATATTTTTGATTTTCTGTCCTCCACCCAGCCAGATGCCTTGCTCCTGACGGAAACCTGGCTTCAGGCCCCGACATTGCATGTGCCCTGCCACCCGGTTACGTAATTGTCAGGCAAGACAGAGCTACCGGTAAAGGTGGGGGTATTGCGACCATTTTTAAAGACACTTATTTCGGCTCTCTGGATGCTGTTCCTTTGTCCTACTGTGAAGCTGCACTCTTCAAGCTAGTTATTTCTCCCCGATTAACTTTATCAGGTTTACTTATTTACCGTCCCCACGACAAACCCACACAGTGGCTAACCTCATTCGCCGATCACATTGCCCCCTTTGCCATGAAGGCAGCTAACTTCACAATCTTAGGAGACCTAAACCTCCACCTAGAGGACCCACTGAATCGATTGAGCGGCTCATTTCTATCCGATTGTGAAGCTATCAACTTAACACTCCTTAATAAAGGTCCCACTCATCAGGCTGGTCACCTACTTGACCCTATCCTTTCTAACATCCCGTTTGACTGCACCCATCCTGCCCTTCCCCTTGACTGGTCCGACCATTTTGCCATCCATTTTACTCTACCCGCTGATTATAATAGGTGCCTGCCTCTTCCCGAAACGAGAAACCATTTCAGAGCCTGGTCTAGGCTTGACATCGCGGCCTTTAACGCCTCTTTGACGGCCAGTTGCCCAGATATCAATCTCGGGTGCATTGCTCTGGCTCAGGAAGTCTCGCATTGGCTTACATCCAATACAGATCATCACCTCCCACCACGTCTCAGGCCACCCACCTCTCATCTTGTTCCCGCCCCGTGGTTCACCGATGCCTTAAAACTCACAAAATCCAAATGTAAACATCTGGAGAGGCTATGGCGGAAATCATAGGCACCAATTGACAAATTAATCTATCGTGCTGCACTCAGGCAATACCATCAAGCCTGCCGAAAAGCAAAAGCACGGTTTGTCTCTCAGTCGATTGTAAAGGCCATAAATCGACCAAAAGCCCTCTTCGCCATGGTCAAGAAATTGGCTGGCTCTAACACTGTCCCCACGCCTCCCGCGCTAGGGGAAACGGAATGCAATGAAATTGCCGACTTCTTTTTATCCAAAGTCGAAGCCATCTACAATACATTGTCTCTTGCTTCCTCTGCACCTTCTTCCAACCCCTCCATCCGGGCTCTATCGATCCCACCAGCCCAGGACACACTTATTTCCAAATGGCCTCTGCTAGACCCCAACTCATTGTCCGTCTGTCTCGCCAAGGTCAACTCAGGCTCTCCCTTGGACCCCATTCCGTTGAGCATCCTTCGTCAACTCTCTCCTGATGCTCTCCTAATTATTCAAGAGCTTCTCAATTCTTCCCTGCGGGAATCCATTGTCCCAGACGAATGGAAAAGGGCCCTGGTTGTGCCACTTTTGAAGAAACCCGGTGCTGATCCTAAAACGCTTGCCAACTTCCGGCCCATTTCCCTATTGCCCATGTTTTCAAAGATCCTGGAGCGACATATCAATCTGCACCTCACCTCTCACGTGGAGTCCACTGGGTTTCTACATCCTTCCCAGTCAGGCTTCCGTGCCCAGTTCTCCACTGAAACCACTCTGTTGGGGGTTACTGAGAACCTTCGTATGCATCTCGATCTCGGCCAGACCACGGCGCTTATTCTTTTAGATTTAAGCGCCGCTTTCGATACGGTCTCACACACCATCCTTCTGAGAGTACTGAGATCTGCAGGGGTGTCTGGCCCTGCCCTTGATTGGCTGGCCTCGTTTTTAGACCATCGCACCTTCCAGGTTGTCTCGTCTGGTTCCTCTTCCTCGGTCCGTGCATCGGCGCATGGGGTTCCGCAGGGGTCTTCACTTAGCCCTCTGCTTTTCAACATTTACGTGAAGCCCCTTGCCTCGATCGTCGAAGACTCTGGTCTTTCCTTGTACTCATACGCCGATGACACCCAGATTATCTTCTCTCTTTCTTCTGTTACTGCTAATTCTCCTTCCGCTCTTAAACTTGGACTTGGGCGAGTTGCAGAGTGGATGCAGATGAATCTCCTGAAACTGAACGGAGATAAAACGGAGGTGCTCATTCTGGGTAAGCAAAAGCACCTCTGGGGTCCTTCACACTGGCCGGCTGAAATGGGCCCTCTGCCTGTTCCAGCGACTCAGGCCCGCAATCTCGGTTTCATTATGGATGATTCACTCTCCATGCGTCATCAGGTGGTAAAAGTAGGGGCCACATGCTTTTCTATCCTAGGATGGCTGCGTAAAATCTTATGGATGCTCCCAATAGGATCCAGACGCCAGGTGGTCCAGGCCTTAGTCACCTCTCGCCTGGACTATGGCAATGCACTTTACCTTGGCATCACCCAGGAGCTCCAGCGAAAACTTCAGCTGGTACAGAACTCTGCGGCTCGCCTCCTCTGTAAGGTCCCGTGGAAATCTTCAATTTCCCCTTTTCTCAGTGACCTCCACTGGCTCCGCATTACAAACCGGATTAAATTTAAGGCCCTTTGCTTCCTGCACAAAATCAAGCAAGGGCGCGCCCCTGGCTATCTTTTGGCCCTGGTCCAACCTTATTCCCCTCCACGCACCCTCAGATCGTCTTCACAGGGCAATTTTGTGATTCCCCGTTTCAAACTGTCAAGAATGGGTGGTTGTTCCTTTTCTTGCATCGCCCCCAGATTGTGGAACTCTCTCCCGACCACACTGAAACTTGAACCGTCTCTCATGAAATTCCGCAAAGACCTTACAACTTGGCTTTTCTCTGCACAACATCTCTGATGGGTATTTCTTGAATCTATTGGCGCCGGGAGACCCCTTGCGGGTAGCTGCGCGCCTTACAAATTCACTACAAAATACAAAATACAAAAAAAGAATCCACGCAGGAGTTTTAGGCGGTAGGGCCTAGCCAGGGACTTATGCCTCTGAGAGTGACAGGATTTAGGTGCTGCCTCTTAAATGAGTGAGGGATCCTGTAAAGCCCACTGATCTTGCCCAGCAGTAGGAGGACCCAGGGAACCCCTGCTCAGCCTGACTAGGAAGGACCTAGTCGCCAACTCAATCCCTACCCCCCAGGAACAGAACCCCCCAAGGGCGCCGGAAATATCTGCGCCATCAGGACTTCAGGTCACCCCTGAATGCTGAAACTGAATGCTGAGACCTTGTGTCACGACTGCATGCTGAACCTGAACGCTGACACTGAATGCTGAGACCTCGTGTCACGACGGCATGCTGAACCTGAATGCTGAGAATTCATGTCAAACCTGAACACTGAAACTTTACGCTAAAGCTGATTGCGGAACGGCTGGGGATCAACCAGGTACTGGCGCCGAGACCCCTGCGCTCCCTGACCTGGCCTGGGATCCCCGGCATCAATCCCCGTTGAGCGCGGAGCTCTCCCGCTTAATTTGACCCCCCCCTGTGTGTGCGGGGACCAGAGCGCGCTCACCGCTGCGGCCCGGAAGCTGGAAGTATGCCTCATCGCCCCAGCGTGGCCCGCGGAGAAGCCCGGGGCCCCGTCGCTGCCGTGGCAGTTGCATGCAGAGGTGTGTAAGGCCGTGGCCTGCCCCGTCGCGGAAGGATCTACTGCGGAGTCCGGAGCTGGGTCGGACACCTCCAGACGTCGAGATCAAGGTGAGCCGGGAGGCTTGGGACGGACCCGGTGCGCCCCCTACAGACCGGGAGCGGCACCGCACCCCGACACCCGGATTCCCCCTCCGAGGGAGTTCCCCCCCGTTCACCCCAGACTGTGACACCCCGCCGAGGGATTGCCCCTCTCCTCCAAGACTGTCGAGCAGCGTTGTGCCCCACGAACTGCACAGAAGTACTGGAAGCTTGATGAGTACGAGTAGCGCTATGTTCGCAGGCTCCGCTCCAAAGTGCTCTATGCTCCATTATTACGAGTGACGCTGTGTTGGAAGGCTATGCTCTAAAGTGTTCAAAGCTCCATTATTACGAGTAACGCTGAGTTGGTAAGCTATGCTCTAAAGTGTTCAAAGCTCCATTATTACGAGTAACGCTGAGTTAATAAGCTTTGCTCTAAAGTGTTCAATGCTCCATTATTACGAGTGACGCTGTGTTGGTAAGCTTTGCTCTAAAGTGTTCAATGCTCCATTATTACGAGTGACGCTGCGTTGGTAAGCTTTGCTCTAAAGTGTTCAATGCTCCCTTATTACGAGTAACGCTGTGTTGGTAAGCTTTGCTCTAAAGTGTTCAATGCTCCATTATTACGAGTAACGCTGTGTTGGTAGGCTTTGCTCTGAAGTGTTCGAGGCTCAATTAGTACGAGTAACCCTACGTTCGCAGGCTCTGCTCACAAGGATTCACGGTGCAATTATTGCGAGTAGCACAGTAACCGCCCACTGAGGCGCTAAGGGTACCAAAGGGGCGGGAAGCCCACGAAGTCGGCCCGGATCCCCCCACTAGACCCCAGGTGTGGCGCTACGATTCCCCGTCCGTACAACGGATGTTAAGATATACGAGTGTGGCCTAGGGCCCCAGAGGGAATTGCTGGTGAATATAGTGCTAGGGTCACCAGGTACTGGCTACAGCACCGTTCTGTATGATTGGTGCAACAGATGCTAACCGATCTAATGAATTGCATTTACATATAAGGAACTGCATTGACATCTAATGAATTGCATTTACATATAATGAACTGCATTTACATCTAGTGAATTGCATGTACATATAATGAACTGCATTTACATCTAATGAATCGCATTTACGTATAATGAACTGTCTTTATGCCCATCTGCTTAGATAAACTTGAGTTGTTGCATAAACCCTACAGTGTGGCGTCCCTTATTGTGTGCGTTCCCTGCTTCAGAGGTGGTGTGTGGTGTATGGTCGCTTTACACAAAAGCCTTTGGGTGCCCAGCCGCTCGAGTCACGTTAACCCCTTAGGGCTTGGTGACCCCAGGTCTTACAGGGAGCAATAGTAGTAATTGGTTCATGCTCTTGGGGAGTGCTAAACACAGGAAGAGGCATGAAGCATGCATGCCATGCACAAGTGGGAAGGAGGAATATAATAGTGACAATGGAGCCAGAAAATGAATGGGAAGCCTGAGGGCAGGCTGAAGCCCACGAAGAATATACATGTCTCTTCAAGACAGACTATCATGAAAACAGACCTAGAGAGGGAGTAAAGGGGAAAAGAATAAAAACATTAGGACACCTATTAGTAAAAAATTCAGGCTGTGCCTACAGTAGGTTAAATGCAAGTGTAAAGTCACATGAGGTTAATATGCATATTGAACAACTGTACGATATTAGGCTCAATTCTTGTGAAACAGTTCAGTAGGTTGACTCACCAGCTTCTGAAATGTCTACATATACAACAGCACAACAACCTCTCTCTTTGTTCAAGCACTACCTGTGAATTACAATGTGTCACAAACGTGAAGAATGTAATAAATAAATTAGTATTACGCCTACTGAAGGGCCAATGTCTCCTGTATAATACTGACCCTCCGAAAAAGAATCATGCCTCCATAATCCTCTTTGAAAGCGTCCATCAACTCCCCCCCCCCACCCCCACGCCAATATAATTTCTACAATCACTTGGAACGGACCACACTGTAAAATATCTGGTTTCCAATGCCAACGTGTTGATGTAGGCACTGGTTCAAACCCTGGTAAGATAATGTTAAGTCGTGCATGAACAGCACGAGTTTTAAGTTTCAGGGTTTAAGAGTGGGCGAAAAATATGTATTGCTAAAACTCACAAAGGTCACCTTAAACGACGCTCTCTACACTTCTCCATACCTGGCCCGTCCAGACAAACGACGCTCTCTACACTACTCCATACCTGGCCTGTCCACTCAAACGGTGCTCAACCAAGCCTGTGTTCCCTTAATTCCCACTGGCTTGAAGCCTCGAGTGCTCTCATGTTTCCTACTAGAACAAATGCGGTTTTTAGAGCTACGACCAATTCCTACTGCTTATTACGTGTTTGTATTTATTTTTTTACCTCAGAATTGACAGTCCCTACGTCCTCTGTCAGAACGTACCGTTTTGACCTCAAGCCTCCACGTGCCCAACAAGCTCCCATTGGGGTGGTGCGGGAGGAGCCACGTGACGTGATTCAAACGGCGCGAGGTGGGCGTTCGCTGCGCGCGCTAGAGGTCTCAGTGCTCCTGCGCGCCTGCGGCGGTTGAGCAGATGCTGCAGGCGTGTAGGAACCGTTTACAAACGAAAAGGCGCATATCCTCGAGTCGTACCTGCTGTATTTGCGCCCGATGGATGGGCACTGGTTTGTGTCGAATACAGCTGTGTTGTCTTGGGACTGGCGGGCATGTATATGCTTTCTGCGTTTTCTAAGGCTGTGTCGTGATTGCTAGGCTGTGTACACGATTGCGGGGATTGGCTCTCATTAGTCATTGGCATCAAGGTCAATATATACGAGGGGCCCAGTTAATCTGAAATGTGGTTGCATTTTCACTGTTAAATCATGGGACGGGAGGGTAGTTTGGTTGGGGGGTTGGTTTATGGTGAGGTCACGCTGCAGATTGGTCTTGTGTCGTAAATGTGAATGGTCAGATTTATTTTGTTTAACCTGGACCTCAGCAGCTCCGCCGAGTACATCGCATCAGGCGTTAGACTGACGCATTTTATTGTGGTGGTCCGCATCACTGCATTAAAATGCATTAATCACACATTTTGTGCGCCGGATTGACCACTTGCTTCAGGAGGGTGAAGCAGGTAAAGTGACTGTCGGAGCTGGATTTACAGCAGCGCAACGTCATAGTGCTCAGAGAGGGCAGGGGCAGCCAGCTCCTGCAGCAACAAGGCTCGGGAATCATGACAGGAGGAGCATTTCTGAATTTGTGATTCAGCCTGTCAGAGTTGAGCAAACCCGTTGCAACAAAAACAGTTCTCTGCGCATGAAAACTGGTAGTACACACACCGTGGAGGTGGACTGCAGAAACAAGCCACACAAGAAGTCACAAGCCTAGGGTGACCAACCGTCTGTAAATTTCACAGTCCATCCATAATTTGGACCTCACGTCCGTTGTCCGTCAGGATCCCTTTTACAGATGCCTTTTGTCCGTAATTTTGGGCCTCGCAGGAAACAGAGCTGTTCCCCTGCAAGAGGCCTCAGCTCCCTGATGGGTCTGACTCGCACTCATCCTTGGAGCACAAGAGCAGCCCCAGCCTGCCCATTGTCATTCTGGATGCTAGCTGATTGCCACATACAGAATAACAATGGGCCAGTTTGGGGTGTTACAGCATGTGGTGGCCTTCTCCTGCCATTGTCTAGGTCAGAGCATTCTGTTAGGGTTAGATGAACGACATTTGAACTTAAGACTCCTCTTAGGTGGTGGTATGGAGCGTGACACTGAACACTAGTCTAGATAGCCTATAGCGGAACAAGGCTGACTTGAAATTTCATAACTTGAAACCCCATTTTGATTCTCACACAAACCCAGGTGTGAGCTGAGCATTTAGTAAACACCAGTGACACGGGGTACAGCATTTGTCTGGTGGCATGTTTCACTTCATTCAGTTTTGACATTTCGACCCCCATAATGAGGAATAACTGGTTACATGTGCATGTTTTTTTCCCATTCTAAGGTGCAGAAACACAGATTTTGCACATGTCCCTGTATGATTTGAGCCAGGATTTGCCTGACAAAAATCAGGCAGGCAAATAAATACCTGTGGGGTGCACAATCAGTGACTTGCTCAAATTCCTAAATCTGCTGCAGGTGAGAGTTGAGGGACAGATTGGGATTAGCTCACGTTTCAAATGGGTCCCTGGTGCATTTAGGGGAACTACAGAACCTAAACTGTAGGATTCCCATTACTTACTGTGACTCAGGCCCTTTTCTTTACCAGGCATTCTTTCAAAACACTATTGCAACAGAAGGAAAAGATACACCAAGCAGGCAAACAAGAATAATATGTAGAAGAGAAGTACCACTATTACAATCTGAAAAGTTGAAAAGAAGATGGTATAGTTCTTACACAGTCTCATAATTTCAGAGCTAAAGCCTTTTTAATATTATATACAGCAAAGCCACAGTTGCGGTTTTTTATTTATTTTATACAAGTAACATCAAACAATCAATGCATTTGTAGAGCGCACTACTCGCCCGTGAGGGTCTCAAAGCGCTTGGGGGGGGGAGCTGCTACGGCTCGAACAGCCAGGTCCTGGGTCTGCCGCAGGCAGATGGGGAGGGTGTTCCATGTCTTGGCGGCGAGGTGGGAGAAAGATCTGCCGCCGGTGGTCACTCGTCGGCTGCGAGGGATGATGGCGAGGTCAGTGGAGCGAACCTGGCAGTTCGAGGTGTAGAAGGTGAGTCGTTCGTTGAAGTAAGCTGGTCCGGTGTTGTGGAGTGCTTTGTGAGCGTGGGTGAGGAGCTTGAAGGTGATCCTCTTGTTGAGGGTGAGCCAGTGCAGGTCTCTCAGGTGGGATGTGATGTGGCTGTGGCGGGGGATGTCGAGGATGAGGCGTGCAGAGGTGTTCTGTATGTGTTGTAGTCGTTTTTGGAGTTTGGCCGAGGTTCCAGCGTAGAGGGCGTTGCCGTAGTCCAGTCTGCTGCTGATGAGGGCCTGGGTGACCGTCCTGGTTCAAGGGGGGATCCATCTGTAGATCTTGCGGAGCATGCGGAGGGTGTTGAAGCAAGAGGAGGAGACGGCGGTGACTTGCTGGGTCATTGACAGCGATGAGTCCAGGATGAGCCCCAGGTTGCATGCGTGGTCAGTGGGTGTCGGTGCAGCTCCCAGCGCGGCCGGCCGCCATGAGTTGTCCCAGGCGGAGGGGGTGGAGCCGAGGATGAGGACCTCAGTCTTGTCCGAGTTCAGTTTCAGGCGGCTGTTCCGGCGACGGCCTTCATCCCTTCGTGGAGTTTGGTTGTGGCGGTGGTGGGCGCCTTGGTGAGGGAGAGGATCAGCTTGGTGTTGTCGACATATGAGATGATGTTGAGGTCGTGCGATCGGACGATGTTGGCGAGTGGTGCCATTTAGACGTTGAAGAGTGTCAGACTGAGGGACGATCCTTTGGGTACGCCGCAGATGATCTTGGTGTCGTTAGATCGGAAAGGAGGGAGGTGGACACTCTGGGTTTTGCCGGTGAGGAAGGAGGTGATCCAGTCCAGGGCTTTGTCGCAGCTCCTTGCGTTGTGGAGGCGTGTGCGTAGGGTGTGGTGGCAGAAAGGTCCAGGAGGATGAGGGCCGCGGTTTCTCCGTTGTCCAGCAGGGTCCTGATGTCGTCGGTGGCAGCAATGAGGGCTGTTTTGGTGCTGTGGTTGCTGCGGAATCCAGATTGAGATGAGTCCAGGATGCTGTTCTCTTCGAGGAAGGAGGTCAGTTGCCTGTTGACAATCTTCTCGATGACTTTCGCCGGTGTAGGGAGATGGGCCAGAAGTTCTTGAGGTCCTTAAGGTCTGCCAAGGGTTTCTTGAGTAAGGCGTTGATCTCGGTATGCTTCCAGCTCTCCGGGAAGGTGGCGTCTCGAAGGAGTTGTTGATGATCTTGCGGAGATGGGGTGCGATGGTGGAGCTTGCTTTGTTGAAGATGTGGTGCGGGCAGGGGACTGATGGTGAGCCGGAGTGGATGGTGTTTTTGACGTGGGTCCAGGAGAGCAGGGGGTCGGTGTGGCTAGGAGGCGGTGAGTCTGAGGTGTCGGTGGCTGTCGGGGGGGCCTGGTTGTTAAAGCTGTCGTGGTTGTCTGCGATCTTGCGGTGGAAGAAGGTGGCTAGGGAGTCGCAGAGGTCTTGCAATGGCAGGATGTCGTTGGAGTTGGAGCTGGGGTTGGAGAGTTCCTTCACGATATTGAAGAGCTCTTTGCTGTTGTGTGCGTTGTTGTCTGTGTTCCTTGAAGGAGGACCTTTTGGAGGTTCGGATGAGTTGGTGGTGTCTGCGGATGGCGATCTTGAGGGCTGCATTGCTGTCCGGTGTCTGTTCGTGGTGCCACTTCTTCTCGAGCCTTCGGCAGGCCTGCTTGGATGCATGGAGGTCGGCGGTGAACCAGGTGGCTTTCCTGTCGGTGCGTCTGTTTGAGGGTTTCTTGATCGGGGCGAGCGTGTTGGCGCAGTCGTCGATCCATTGCCTAAAGTTGCTGGCGGCAGTGTCGGTGGTGCCAGTTGGTGGGTTTCGGGCGAGGGTGGCGATTAGCTGGTCTTCGGTGATTTTGCTCCAGTTTCGTCGGGGGGCCAGTTATGTACGGTGGTGCGTGGTGGGTTTCTCGAAGGTGAAGTGGATGCCGCGGGGGTCGGTCCAGTGGAGTTCGGTGGTGTGGCTGAAGGTGATGTGGTTGCTGGCGGAGATGATGGGGTTGAGCGTGTGTCCGGCGGAGTGGGTGGGAGTCGTGATGAGCTGTTTGAGTCAGAGGTTGTCGAGCAGGGTGGTGGAGTTGCTGTCGTTGGTGTTCTCGAGGTGGAAGTTCAGGTCTCCGAGGAGGATGTAGTCCGTGGATTCAAGGGCATGCGTGCTGACGAAGTCGGCGATGGAGTCGCTGACCTGTGGCCCGGGTCCGGGGGGTCTGTAGATGAGGGTTCCTCTGAGGATGGTGTTGATGTGGATCTGGATGTGCATGTGTTTCGCGGCACTGAGGGTGTCGTCGGTGCTGGTCGAGATTCTGAGGGTGTTTCTGTGGACGATGGCAACCCCTCCTCCTGTTCCATTGCACCCATTGACAAAGCCAATAGTCATGGCTTGCATGGATGCAGTGATAGAAACAGCAAAATACCAGTTGGGCGGCAGATTATGCTCAGCACATTGTTTTAGCTTAGTGTTTGAAATCCACGCCCTTAATTACATCAGACACGCCCCTTGGAGAGACCCTCAGTTTTTTCATCCCACTTAAAGCCTTGGAAACAACACGATTTCATAGCCACCTCACGTCCTGGCACTGTGAATCGTGCATGACTCATGACTTCCAAGTATTCAGATTGCCTATGTGCAGAGGCATAGTGAACCCTACCCCACCCCATCCTTTGCTTTAGGAAGTACAGCGAGGGTGACGTTCATGATTGGCCTCTTCTGTCTGCAACTGGATGGGTAAAGAGTGGATGGAAGGATGGGTGGCTAAGTGAAAGAAGAATGGAGAGAGAAAGGGAGGATGGATGGATGAGTGGAAGCATGGACGAATGATTGGCTGAATGGATGAGCAAATGGGTGCATGGAGGAGTGAAAAGAAGAATGTAAAGAAGGGTGACTGAAAGAATGCATACATGGGTGGAAGGGAGAATGGAGAGCTGGAAGAAAGGATGGATGGATGAGTGAAAGGGTGAATAGATGGACAGATGAGTTACTCGATGGATGAGTACGTGAAAGGATGGGTGAAAGGGTAAATGGTTGGATGGATGAGTGAATGTGTGGAAGAGTGGATGGATGAGTGAAAGAATGGATTGGATGAAAGGGTAGATGGATGGATGATGGATTAGTGAAAGTGGATGAAGGGATGGATGAGTGTAATGATGGATAGATGATGGAAAGGTTTGCAAATGGTTGAAAAGGTTTGCATATGGATGGGCACACAGATGGAATGACAACATGAATGGTGAAAGAGTGAATGCTGGATTAAAGAATTAATGGATGACAGAATGTAAATGTGAAATGGTGGCAATCAGGGGTTTGATGGAAGGATGAATGGCTAGATCCTTAGACAAGAGAGCTCTTCTGAAGATGGTTTGATGACTTGCGTTGCTTTCTTGGTGCCATAAGAGCTTTAGTTCAAAGTGAGAGGTATTTAAATTTTCTGGCTACTCCCTTGCCTATGAGTGATTATTCTGTATTTGCTGTGTGCTTATGTGTGGGATCCATACATCATGCAGATGACATTTTGAGTGACACCCAACTGCTACTTGAATGTTACACTAGTAATTGTAAATGTTTGCATGTTTTGTTTTAGGTGTAAGGTTTTAGGAGAGCCTCAAAGTGCAATGAGCTGTGCTTGAGATGTATATTGAGTTTGTAGCAATAGGCAAGGCGTCAAACATAAACTATGTTAAAGTACATTCTTTAAGAAAGCTGCAGGGAAAAGCACCTTTGTGACTTCCGTCAGCTAGTGCAACTCTCTGCTAAGCCCCCATAAGCAAAGTCAGATTCCATATTCTAAGTTCCATTTGCTGAAAAATCCATAGTGCGTTCCCTATGGTGGGTACATCACAGCAATCCTCCCTTTAGTTCACCTATGCGTGCCACTTTACATCTCACAATGGCATTCAGATATGAGATGCTAGTAACAAAGTCCATCCGAGCAGATCTTTCTGACCACTTCTCTCACCAAACATGATTGCTCAGGACCATGAGTTGTAAGCAAAATATCAGACTGGACAACCCAATGCAGTAACCATATATATAGAATATTATCATATGAAATACCACCAAAAAACCTATACAGTTTCTAAAAGCTGCATGCATACCAAAAAAACATGAAGTGCACGATTGTCTCAATCTAATATAAACTTATTTTGACTTGTACTTAAGTGGTTGTCTGTTTACTTACTTTTATACTATTGCGCAACTTCCTCTGATGTGTCTGTAAAAAGTACCTTTTGTCCTGAATTTTGACCTTCTGTCCTAAATTTTTGTTCTGAATTTTGACCCTCTGTCCTGAATTTTTAAACTTACCGTTCTGAATTTGCACCCATGCCAGTTGGTCACCCTACACAAGCCTGCGCCTTGTGCAAAACACGCCGTACTGAATGAGTCTAACACGGTTTCCTTCTCCGCAGAGAGGTGGAGCTTCGTGAGGGTCAGAGTGCAGGGCTCTGAAAACTGCTTTTCAGTAGCAGCCAGAGCATTTCTGGCACTTTCTCAGGGTTAATGGCGCACAGGTACTGGGCGGAGAGCCAGTGATCTCGAACTCCTGGGATAGTTCTCCGAAATGGAACGAAAGTATGAAACAAACGGGTCATATGGTACTTAAACAAAGAATAAAATATATGTATCTTCATATCTTTAGACTCGACTAGTCAAATTTATTCACAGTTATTTACGTGCAATGCCTGCTAACCACTAAGTAAAGCAATTTACCGTTTTTAATGAATCTTAAATGTAATAAGTGTTTTTCCTTCAGCAAACCGGTTTGGCTCGGTGTTTCTAGACGTAAACAGTGTTGTGTTCTGTAACACAGTAATATAGGTTAAGTTGAGTGTATGGGGGACACACAATCTACGTAGCCTGCAGATAAAACCAGGGCAACAGTCCTAAAAAAGAAATGGGGGGGACTAACCTAGTTAGGCAGTATGCAAGTGACATCACAGCATGCAACATTACAGCGCATGACATCACGCATGGTATCACAGGAATTGCCAACATAGAAAGTGGCATCACAAGCCACGACTTTACAGGAAGTGGCATCACTAGAAGTGACATCAGATCTAAAGCCCTCACATATATGTTTAGCAAGTCTATCATGTGTACGTTTGAGCGCATTGCGAGGATAATAGCACAGTGACCTATGGAAGTTGATATGTGACTTATACACCTTGCAATCCCTCAGTTTTATGTAACACATCCTATACATTCATTTACAAACGTATATAATTTGTTGTAAATCTAATATGAATGTTTTGATGTGAAGCATTCTGACACCCCGCATTGGGATGAGTCGGGCTAGACAAGAAAAAATAGTGGTACTTCAATTATTTCAGTGCCTCCTCAGGTGTAGTAAGCTCTATATAAATGCAATTTGCTTTGTGTAACTACTGGGAAAGAACACATTTGACATTGTTTGTTTTTTTAAAAAACATTTTTATTAACATTTATAATAATGCAAACATTGCATACAGTATTATAGGATTTGATGGTACATACATAGCGGTTCAGCAAGCAATATAATTGTACAGCGGCCGACATTAATAGTGGGAGATAGTTTGTACGGGTAGTATCTTGTGGGTAAGCAGGGCTTTCTATAACTCTCGTCCTCTTTTTATTATGTTCCACTCATTCACTGATGTCTGACAATGAGTCTTCACATGGGGGTTCACATATATTTCCACAGAAGGTATTCCATCCCCCACACACCTGTGTCCATTTTTTGGGACATCCCCTGTGTATGTAAACTGATTTCTCCTCTATCATTGCATCGTCCATATCTTTACACCACTGATGAAGGGTAGGAGTGTGTCGGGATCCCCAGCGATGTGCAATATTACGCTTTGCTAGCGTCATTCCTAGTGTCACCCAGTCCTCAGCCCTATGGTTGAGGTCCATGGGCTCCCATATGTTGAGGAGGCATCCTTTTGGTTCTGGGAGAATCGCAGTCTTTGTAACTTGTGAGAGTGTGCGCATTACTGCCTTCCAGTATTTCATTATCTCCGGACAGAGCCAGAGGGTGTGGAAAAGTGTGCCCACTTCACCACATTGTCTAAGACAGAGTGGAGTGTCTGCCCGGTTAAGTTTGTTTAAGAGCGTCTGGGTATAATAAGTGCGATGCAGGATTTTTAATTGTACCAACTTGAGCTTGGACGATATTGCCACGTCCCTAGGGGACGCTAACGCCTCCTGCCAATCTGCGACATGTAACTCACCAACTTCTGATTCCCATTTGGTTTTAAGGGCTGCAGTGGGATCTGACTGGTTATTTATTATTTTCCGGTATGTTTGGGAGATGGCTCTTTTGTTAAGATGATCCATCACAAGCCTATCCTCTAATGGCAAGGATTCTGCGAGCTGCGTTCCTGGTGGGATTATTGCCATCAGTGCGCGTTTGATCTGCAGGTAACGGAATGTTTCCGTTTGTGCCAGACTATATGTGACCTGCAATTGGGCAAATGGAATTATTTCCCCTTTTTTCCACACATCTGACATTCTTACAGTGCATGCATATCTCCCAAACAGGGACTGAACAAAGTGAAAAGCTGCATCTCTTAAGTATGTGTGAAGTGCTAACAAGGTGTGAGCCTTTGTTTCCCTTCCGCTTCATTTGTATCAGGTGTGAGGCTCCTGACTGCTCCCAGCCAAGAGACTCAAACAAAAGGAGGCCAGGTGACCCCTCAAATTCGGCCTTTGTTATTGGCGCAGCAGGATTCTTAAATATGAAAGTCCCGTCCCGGTTCACCACATTATCCAGTGGAGCTTAAATTTTTGGTAGGGTGGACGGTGTTCACCCTGTTAAAATAGGGGGTGGATGCCGTCCACCAGCGTGTACCCCGACTCGTGCCCTGGATAAAACATTCTAAATGCATCAAAATATCTAAAAGGGGCAGATCACACATGATCTTTCTGTGTTACAGACAATCTCAGTGTTGTGTGTGCAGACCGTGCTGCAAGTGAAGCTCACTCGCAGTAACTGCTGGCTGCATGTGTCTGCACAGTAAGTTTAATTAATAATGATTTACTTCTAAGGTTTTGTATAACACCAAGTGGGGTAATTTCTTCTATTTATTTTTACAGGGATTTTTTTGCATGGTTTTAGTTGCAACTAGCTTTCATATAGTGTCGCACAAAAGCATGTAATGTCACACATGAGCTATCTGCAACTTGGCTGCTATGGAGCTCTATAGTTATGAATTGTAAGTCTACAGGTGCCTTATATTACCATGGTTTCGATGTTTTGTAAACACTGGGGGTCAGTACCTTCCAATTTTACAAGACTAAATTGAGGATGATGATTCTGTTGCTTTGCAAGACCCCAAGATGGTCATGAAGGGCGTTGAGAGGTTAACGGGGGTGTAAAACCTACAAGAGTGTTAGAAGAAGGGATGTGGAAGTTTTGAAAAAAAATACTTGTTCAAGGGACAAAATTCCATAGAAATCTTCTTGTCCTATAAAGAAATCCACTTGTCCCATCTACTATCTAAATAATTTAGATGGGGCAGGACAGATGCTTTACTAGTCAGCTACTGTCTTGTAAGCAAACTGCTTCTGCCCTTCAATAGTAAGTATCAATGCAAACTCTCTCAAAGCAACCTTTTGCCTTCTACAAGGGAGTAGCCAGAAAAAATAGATATCCCCCACTTTAAACCAAAGCTCTTAAGGCACCAAGCAAGCGAAGAAAGTAAGAGCTCTCTTCTCTCTTCCATCCATCCTTTCATCTCCACCACCTTCTAATATCCACAGTTTCACCGTTACATTCTGTCATCAATTCATTCTTTCATCCATCATTTAGTCTTTCATCATTCTGTCCATCCCTCTGCCCATCCATATTGAAACCTATCCATCCATCTTCAAATCTATCCATAAAACTTATCCCTCCATCCATGCCTCAGTCCATCCTTTCAGTCATCCATCCCTTCATCCACCCTTTTGCTCATCCATCCTTTTGCTCAACCATCCTTTTGCTCAACCATTCACCCACCAGTTCACTGCAATAATCTATTCTCTCTTTCACTCATCCATCCTTCCTTTCACTCAGCCATCCATCTTTCCATTCACCCACTCATCCATATATTTCCCCTTTCACTCATCCATCCTTTTGCTTACTCATCCATCCACCCACCCTTTCACTCATCAATCCATCCACCCATCATCCCTTCCACTCATCCACCCATTCTGTCACTCAATCATCATTACACACATCTTTTCCCTCACCCATCCATCTATCCGTCCTCCCTTTCCCTCACCCATCCATCCTTTCACTCAGCTATCCATCCTTTCACTCATTCATATACTTTTTCACCCATCCACCATTCTTTCACTCATCCATTTCTACATCCAACCTTTCATTCATCCAGCCATCTCTCCGTCCACCCATTCATTCACCTACCCATCCATCCTTTCACACACACTTCCATTTATCCTGTCACTCACTCTTCCGCTTACCCTTTCACGTTAATTATGACCCTTTGTCGAGTTGCAGACAGAAGAGACCTATCAAGAACTCCACCCCCACTGTAGCTACTAAAGAAGGGGTTCACAACACCCCTGTCCAAACCTATCCATCCATCTACCCATTACTCAGCCATCCACCATTTGAGCCATCGATCTACCCTTTCACTATTCCATCCACCCTTTCACTCAACTAACCATCCATGCAATCATCCACCCTTTCACCCAGCCATCTTACCTTGCACTCATCCATTCATCCTTCCTTTCACTCAACGATCCATCCTGCCATCCACCGTTCATTAAGCCATCCATTGACTCTTTCACACAGCCATTCATCGACCTTTTCACTCAGCTGTCCCTTGAACTTTTTACTCATCCATTCTCCTTTGCACCTATCCATCCATTCTTGCATTCATCCATTATTTCATTCATCTAGCCATCTCTCCATCCATCCATTCACTCACCCTTTCACATGGATTATGAGCCTTTGTCTGCAGAGCTGAAGACAGAAGAGGCCCATAAAGAACTTCACCCCTGCGGCTATAGCGGGGGTTTCACAATGCCACTGACCTACATTCCTCTCACCATAGATGCTAAACTTGTTCCCTTTCCTCTCAATTACGTTCAAATACCATTCTTCTGACTCTTCGTAGATTCCATTGTCCTTCCCTTCTGTCCTTTCATAGTACTAGTTTCATTGTCTTACCAACTTTTCTCCTTACAGACTGAGTTGTGTTTTCCCCCGTGCTCTCACTACATGTTCCATGATCCTTCATCCACCACACGCAATAGAGGTTTCATGCTTGTTCACTTTGCCTCCAACCGACTACAGTTCTGTGCCCCTTTCTCCACTTTCGCTCTCTTTCTACAGGTTCCAAACTTCTTCCACTCCAGTATCTCATCTCAACCACAAACGCTCCATTGTGATCTTGATAAGTGCTTGAAATCTATTGTCCTTCACTCTTCCACCATATGTAACCCGGCATTTCTTCAGCCCCTTTGCCAGTTGTGTTTGGCTAATGGAAGAGATGCAAGCAGCCCCAACCCCCACTACCAATTCACTTTCTTTCCTGTCTTCCATCAGCCCTGCACAGTGCCCCTACAGCAACCACTGTTTTTCAGGCATGCTCTAAATGAGCAGTGTTGGTCAAGGCAGGAACGCGAAGGGACTTAATA
The DNA here is from genome assembly GCF_964204655.1 of Triturus cristatus. Classification (NCBI taxonomy): domain Eukaryota; kingdom Metazoa; phylum Chordata; class Amphibia; order Caudata; family Salamandridae; genus Triturus; species Triturus cristatus. The sequence continues at coordinate 1,719,890,339 of NC_140590.1, forward strand.
ACGTAACATGTGCAGAAGATGTCAAAATGTAAAATAAGTTCAAATATCTGCTCGTGCCCAATAATATTGGCATCCCCAAAATACTATTTGGAAGTATGTGTTCTTTATTTAATCAGAGTTTAAGTTTAATGATGTAGGTTAGTTATAGGCAGAAACAGGCCATTCATCATGGCAGAAGACCTACTTGTATGACAAAATGACCAGGTGAAAGGAAGGTAGAAAAGGATGATGAATGAACTATCAGTGAGGTGTTACTTGATTTGTGTATATAATTTAGAAGTTTCTCTACTCCATGTATATATGCTACATGTTATTCTGGTTTTGTGCCTAAGTTACTTGGTATTTGTGAGTCTGCATTAACCGATATATTTTGCCTTCCTTTTCAATGTATTGGATACAAAAATATGTGTGTATGTCACTTTAAATGCACCTGAATGTGTTTTTTTGCCTCGCCGAAAGAGAGTGCTGGCTCTTATTTTCTTGCCTTGCCCTTTGGGAGTGCTGTTTTACGTGTGTTATTTAAAGATGCAGCAGTGCATTTGCCTCCTATTGGCAGGGCTAGGTTTAGGTGTGTCCTATTGTGTCATATTTGAAGCACAACATTTTAGCATCACATGCAGGATTCGAAAAACTAAAAGGGGAAAGAAAAATGTTTTCTAGAAAAACAAAGCCAGATACAAATTTAAATATCTGGGTGGGAAGTAACCCCTTATGGTATGCTTGCCCACAAGTGGGCTCATTGCGCTAAGCTGAGTGAAAATTGGAATGTGTGTTTAGCTGACGCTGAGCTAGCACAAGTGGTTGCGTGTTTGCAAAAAGTGCCTGTTGAGAAAGGTAACAAGCTTAGCACGTTAGGGTGAAGAAGTTGGAGCCACTTACGTGCTTATCGTAAAATGCATGAAAAATGTGTTCAGCTGCAGCAGGAACATGAAAAAATAGGAAAAAACAGTTTGTTGAAGCCATAAATACCTCTACAATGTTAACTTGTCAGAATAAGCTATTACAAGTTGGAAACTTACCAGACTGTGGCGGAAAAGGCTGCCGCACGTATCGCACAATACAAGTACAAGAAACGGAGGGGAAGGGTTAATAAGAGAAAAGTACATTCAGGTATCGCAAAGGTAGGAATTGACTGGGACCCAGAAACGTGGGACGGAAAAGTTTTGGATTCTTTAGAGTTTTCAGACTCTGGGGGAGAGTGTGATCAAGGTAGCAGTCAGGGTGAGTCGGAAGAATGAAAAGTGGTTCGGGCACAGCCCATACATTGTCGGAAGATACAGAGTGGTCCAAAGTTTCCAAGGGAGTTGCAATGGATTCAATGGAGGATTTTACTCAGCAGGAGCTTAATTACAAGTTAGACAGATTTCGACAGAAACCCGGAGAATCGCTGCTTACATGGATGGTGAGGCTGTTTGATATGGGAGCCTCCGGGGTGATGTTGGATCACGGAGATGCAGTGAAATTTTGCACACACTTGGTACTGATCCTACAGTGCAGGAGCAGTTTGGGAATTACAGGGGCGATAATCAAACTAACCTGTTGCAATTGGCAGTGGTTGGATGTAATCATAAATACCCAACAGAGTCAGACTGGCCAGTGAATGATAGACCTTGGTATACATTGAGAAATGCTATACAGAGGCTTAAGGAAGAAGTGATGAAAATTGCTATTTTTCAGGATAATGCACATAAGTTGATGGTGGACTATTGACTGTGTCAGTGCAAAATAAAATAATCAGTTTGCCTCCCCCTGCTTACAAACAGGCGATGATCACTTTCCTAATAACCAGACTGGTAATAAATTTGCGCAGGTGATTGAGGCAGTCCGAGAGTTGGGGAACTGGATAAAGACTGAAACAGCCTGCAGGTCTGAGACCTGTACAGTCAATAACAGGCTGTCGAGAAGAGATATGTTTTTGGCTTTGCTGAATGATGGAGTGAAGAAAGAGCAGATAGATGGAATAGAGACTAAGGGCCATATGTAGGTAGCCCAATACCGGTCGGTAACGGCCGATTTTCGGTAATTATACCGTTACCGACCGGTATTTAGGCTTTTGATATGTAGGGGGATCATTTCTGTATTCGGTAATTTACCGAATCGGTAAAATTACCGAATCGGTAATTTTACCTATTCGGTAAATACCGAATACAGAAAAGAGATGTAGAGGGAGTGTGTGGTGGGTGTGGGGATTCGTTATTTACCACCAACTGAAAGTTGGTGGTAAATGACGAATGACTCAGTAAATGCATTTTGTGGCCCTTAGATGTGTGCAATGTGGCAGACACACATGCCCTCAGGGCATGTATGTGTGCCACATGTGCACACATGCAGGAATCAGGGGTGCAACAGGGTGTCAATGTGACACCCTGCCACCCTTGATTGAGCTCCCCCCATTACCGATTCGGTATTTACCGATTCGGTAATGGTAACTGGCTTCCCATTGATTCCTATGGGCCTCCTGGCCCATAGGAATCAATGAGATACAGGTTACCATTACCGAATCGGTAAATACCGATTCTAAAATACCGACACTTACCGAATCGGTATTTTTTTACCTACATTACATTTACTGATTCATAAATACCGAATCGGTAAAATTCGGTATTTAAGAATCGGTAAATGTAATTTACCTACATAAGGCCCTAAACGTCTGTGGGAGATGTTTCGGACAAGAGGGTTGGACAAAAAAGGAGGAAGCAGGAGAGTGAATAAACAGAACAAAATGCAAAGAAAATCAGAAGTGGATGAAGAGGAAAAGGAGGGTGAGAGAGCTGCTCATTTGAAGATGAAGAGAGGGAGAGATCCAGAAAGTGAATGGCTCAGTGAGAACCGGAGGGAGGAGGAGTTCCCTTGAGAGTATGACAGGTTGGACCCGGATTTGACCTGGGCAAGGGTTGACAGATTGAAAGCAGATTAGGAAATAGGTCAAGCTCCGATACAGAGATGGACTCGCAAAGACAATAGACCATATGTTAACATAGAAATTTATTGGAAACATAGTAATGTTTGAGTAGGCTGGAGCCCTAGTAGATACCGGAGCGGAGGCCACTTAAACATATGAAAATCCGAAAACATTTAAAGGACAGTATTTCACAATCACAGGCGGGGGCGGAAAAGAGACATCAGCTGTGCAGATAAGGGTCCAAATGAAAATAGGGAGAATACTAAAGAGAGAGTACACTGTATTGCATGTTCCCCTCTCTGAATATATTATTGGAATTGATATCTTGAAGGGAATGACTCTCTATTTGGAGGAAGGGTACTATCAATTTGGATCAAAAACATACATTTCAATTGGTGCCGTGAGGGTGGGTCACTTGAAGATTCCTCCAGTGAAGGTGCCCCAGGCTACTAAGGTAATTCATTTGAAACAGTACAGAATTCCAGGAGGGCATGAGGAGATCAGTGCAAACATGCAAGACTTGATAGAGGCAGGGGTGGTCATTCCAATCACTACCGCCTGGAATAACCCTGTGTGGCCTATGTGCAAAAGTGACAAAAGTTGGCGCATGACAGTTGATTATTGCAAAGTAAACAAGCACACACCTCCTTTGACTGCCGCTGTCCCAGACACCATTACCTTAATTGAGAAAATACAGAAGCATCCTGGGACTTCGTATGTGACTATTAATAATGCTAATGCTTTCTTTTCTATACCAATAGCCCCCGAGAATCAAGAGCAATTCACTTTCTCATGGGGCGGTATGCAATACACATTTAAAAAACTCCGTCTGGGGTACTTGCACAGTCCTACTATCTATCACTGGCTGGTGGCAGAGCATTTAGATGAGGTACCAGTTATTTCTGGGGTACAGCTTTGCCATTACATTGATGATGTGAGGATACAGGGAGAGACACACAAGAGCAAGTGCAGATTCAGCTGGACAGGATTGTGGAGCATTTGTAGAGTAAAGGGTGGGAGATACATCCCGCAAAAGGTACAAGGACCCTCTCAAAGTTTGACATTTTTGCGCATTCAGTGGCAGCAGGGACACAGAGAGGTGGTGCCGCAAGTGAGACAAAAGATTAAAAAATTTGCTGTGCCACGAAATAGGAAGGAAGCTTAGAGGTTCATTGGATTGTTTGGTTTTTGAAAACAGCATATCCCTCACTTTAGTCAGATTTTGACCCCTTTGTACAAAGTTACGCTAAAGAAAAATGTGTTTGAATGGGGAGAGCAGCAACAATATGCAATTGAATCAGCAAAAGAGGCTATACAGCGTGCTTTGGATTTGTGTCCAGTGCGAGAAGGCGAAGTTGAGCTGAATGTGACAGTGCAAGGACCATATGCTAATTGGAGTCTGTGGCAGAAGCAAGGAAAAACAAGGGTGCCTTTAGGATTTTGGACAAAAAACGTACCAGATGCAGGCGAGCGGTACACTTCCTTTGAAAAACAGTTGTGAAATAAGTGACAGAGGCGAGAGTTAAACGTAGGCAGTTTAATGTGGAGAAACAGTCTTGTACAAGTACCCCCACCTGCTTCAGGCGACAATTCAATTCCAACCGCCACTCTCTGGAACACGCAGGCAGCGGTGTTCCAGCAGAGAACAGAAGGGTTACAGAGATGAACGCTACATTTAGTTTTCCTTTTTTTAAAACATATGTCTAATAGACACAAAACACAAATGTCTTATGCACTCTAAAAAAAAAAGAATAAAGTAACATGGCTTATAAAAATGAACTATGTCAACAATGCACTGAAAGCACATCAGTCTAATGCAATGAGAGAAATACAAGAATGTAACTGAGTTTTCCCTTATGAACAGAGAAACAGACACCACTTACACGAAAAAAAAAGAAAAGGACCACAGGAGGAGAAAACAAAAGAAAACACACAAAAAAAACAAAGGGAAAAAAACGGAAATAACGAGGAAAACCAGAAAAAGAAAAGGGAAAACAACAGAGAAAAAAGAGAAGAGCAAAACTCTTAATAACCATTACACAACGAAAAAAGCACTCTACAAATCACCACAGAAATGGTGATACTAACAGTACCTGCTGGGAACCCTCCGAACCCTGAGGCTCCTCCGTAGAGTCTCAACTTGAGCATTGCCAGAAAAAAACCCCTGAGACAAGTTAGAGAATGCAAAAGGGGGAAACATTTTCAAACCAAAACTGACTGACTTATCATGAATTACAGAATCAGACAATGACTCAGAATGTACGGGAAATTTGACAAGCTTGGAAGTGTTCCACCAATTACCTCCTGAACCCGAACAGCATTGCCACACACTTTATCAATGACAAAAGGGTCAGAGCGCTTTGGATCACCTTTCTTCACAAAACCTGGTAATTCGATGCATACAGAATCACCTATCCTAAAAGGACAAACTTTCACATTCTTTCTGGAATCATAGATTTCTGTTTCTTCTGTGCTCATTCAACACTGTGTTGTATCAATTCATTACGAGATTGATATGACAACTCTTTTTTTAGAAACTTGCTCATCCAAGCTGGTCTAAACTGGGTCGCAGGTTTCCTTCTCTTAAGAGCCTCTAAAGGAGAAAATACAGTGGAGGAATGCGGAGTGGTTCTATAAAACCATAACATAGATTGAACAGCATTTTTAACATTACACTTATTAGCTAACGCCCACCTCACACACTCGCCAAGGACCCTGTTGAAACGCTCCACGATGCCATTGGTTTGTGGTTGGTAAAGTGAGTTCTTAAGATGGCGAATGGAGCTCTCACTAAGAAATTTCTCCACCTCACTAGAGACAAATTGGACCCCATTGTCTGAGATGATCTCCTTAGGTAGACCTTCACTCATGAAAATGTCTTTGAGGAAAAGAATCACAGCTTTGGAGTCAGGTTCACTAATAAATCTGACAAAGGGCCATTTAGAATAGTAGTCCATGAGGACTAAAACAAAGCGACAATTGTGTGACAGACATTGAATGGTCCTACCAAATCCATGCCTAGTTTCTTCCACGGTCCAGAGGGACAGTCAATAGGCACCATGGGTGGGGTGGTAGTCTTAAAAGATTTATCAGACGTTGAGCACACAACTCCTAACCAAATAGTCAATTTCTGCATCCATCTAGGGACACCAAAATGACTCGCACACCCTGCGTTTAGTCAACGTGGACCCCAAGTGACCTTCATGAGGTTTAGACAAAATATTGCACCTAAGTTCTAATGGAGGAATACATTTGTCACCTCATAAAAGTAGGCCATCCTCAATAGTTAACTCCTCTGACACCTTGAAATAGGGTTGTAAACTCAATTCAAGCTATTTTTACCTGGGCAAGCCTGACTTAACATTCTCCATGGCCATTTTCATCATAACGTCATCACCCAAGCTTTTCATCTTCTGTGAAATGACTGGAATTTTCAAATTCCATAGCAGCAATGAAACAACACTCATCTTCGCACTCATCCACCACTTTATCATTCTCTACAATAGGATTTCTGGACAAATAATCCGCTCTTACATTTCTCCCTTCAGAATTATGTACAACTTCAAAATTGAACTGGAGCAATCTTGCTGCAAATGTTGCAGTTCTCGGAGTACTGTAGTCTTACAATTAGTGCCATTGAGAATAGAGACTAAAGGTTTATGATCAGTTCGTAAAATACAATTTCTCCCCTAGAGATAGCACTTAAACTTTTCTATGGCCCACCAAAAAGCTCTCTTTCTATCACGGAATAATGTAACTCAGGATCCCTAAGGACTCTGGACTCAAACCCAATAGTATTTTCTGTTTCAGCATCCTTCTGTGTCAAAACTACCCCAACACCAAACTTATTTGCATCTACACAACATTTGAGATTTTGATCAAAAGATTTTAGCGCACACGCACTGACTAGCTGCTGTTTGATGTCGGAGAATGCGGCAGAACACTCATCATCCCACAAAAAATCAGACCTGTCTTTCAGCAGAAGAGAAATGGCCCTCACCGTGGATACAAAATCCATTATGAAACGTGAATAGAATTCACAGAGGCCCAAAAAAGATTTGACTCCTGCTTTATCTACAGGGGGAGGGGCATCCAAAATGGCTTCAAGTAATCCAGGCTTGGGAAATACATCTTCAGACACAACGTGGCCCAGATATTCTACATAGGATTTGATGAATTGACATTTTTCCCTCTTGAGAACCACACCAGCCTTGTCAAAAGCCAAAAGCACTTTTTTTTTAAAATAAGATCATGTTCCGAACGAGAACTGGCATGGATTAACACGTCATCCTGAAAAACGGAGACATTCTAGATTCCTTTTAGCAATTCAGACATCAGTCTCTGGAAGACCGAAGCCGCAGACGCCAGGCCAAATGGCATATGGCAGTACTGGAATGTCCCCAAAGGGGAAACGAATGTCGTAAGATGACGTGACTCCTGGGCTAATTCTACCTGATAGTAGGCAGATGCTAGGTCAAGTTTGGTAAAAAACTTGGCTCCAGAGATGGCAGACAACATTTCGCTAATTCTGGGGAGAGGATGAGAATCCACCCATATTTCTTTGTTGAGGGCTCTGAGATCAACACAAACCCTCAACTCGCCATTCTTTTTCTGGGCAACGACCAGGTTGGAAAGCCACAAAGAGGACTCCACAGGCTCAACTATACCTTTCATCCGTAATCCTTCCAACTCCTTTTCCAAATCACTGCGCACACTGAAAGAGACTCCCCTTAACTTATGCTTCACAGGAATGGTATTGGCTTTTGTCTATATCTTGTGTTGAAAACCCACAAGCTTCCCAAGCTCACCAGAGAACACCCTTGGAAACTCATTCAGCAAGTGCTCAATGTCATTCGCATCTCTAATCACAGAAATGTGTTCTTTCATACCGGGGCGTAGAACCATCCCAAACAACCCTTGGTGGAACCAACCCAATATGTTCAATCCTTTAATCGCAACATACATTTTACCACAGATACGTCTCCCTTTAAAAACCATAGTATCTTCAAAAAATCCCTTGAGGTCAATCTTTCTGCCATCATAGGAAATTGTAGATCTGTCAGGTGGGAGCAAAGTTCTTCCTGGCCATATCTGTTGGAACAGATCTTGGGTAATCATAGTGATTCAGGCCCCAGAATCAACCAAAAGCTACAGCTGTCTATCCCCAACCTCAATGTGAACATAAGGGTCAACGCATCCTTCTTGCACAGCCGTGGAGGTATGTTCATCGCCCACAACCACAATCATGTCATGGACTTCACACGATACATTTTCCACGTCAGCTTCACTATCATCAACCACAGCTGATACTCTGGTTCCCTTGCGTTTTGTACTTTGACAAATCTTAGCAAAGTGCCCATATCTTCCACACAGCCTATACAGAGCATTTTTAGCCGGGCAAGGCCGACCCCCTCTTTGATGAGGATTGAATCCACACCTATAACATATGTTAGGCTGTTTAGAAAAGGGAGACTGTTGTGGCTGGTTGCCCGTTGCTCGGAGTGAGGAAGAAGATTTAAACACCCTCTCCTTGTCAGCTTTGGAGAGGACAGTGTTGACCTGAACAGTGAATTTATCCTCAAGTTCTCTTTCTGATTTTATCGACAACTCTGCTTTTTGCACTCCTGATGGTTTCAGTTAATGAAGGGTTTCCTAAAGAAAGCAACTTCTGCTTGATAGACTTGTCAGAACAATGGCAGATAAATTGATCACGAATGAGCTGTTCTTCAAAGTTCTCAAATTGGCATTCCACTGCAAGCTTGTGCAATGCAGAGATGTAAGTATCAACATCTTCTGTAGGTTTATGTTCTCTTTTGAAAAACTTGTGTCTCAACACAAACAGACTTGGAGCGACATCAAATCTTTGAACAAACTTCTTGACAGCCTCTTCATAAATGTCAAGTTCAACTTCCCCTTCAGCAATTTGAATATCAGGCACATGTTTAAATGTAGATCTGCCCTCAGAACCCAAAGAATGTAACAGTAAATATTTCTTCCTCTCGGGTCTGTGCCTTAAAGCCCCATTCACACCCAAGTAAGTTCCAAAAGCATCATGCCACTACCTCCATTTAGTAGGTGGGTGCCCTGGTGTCTCCAAAAACGGTGGTGGAGGATTCACAGACTGTATTGTGAATAATGATATACCTCTTGTTGAAAGTTAGCTCCAACACAAATGCAAAATATCTTTTCTTTAAAAAGATAATAATAAAAAATGAAAAAAAATAGTGACTTCTTAATATGTAGCAGTAAAGGCAAAGTAACTAGGCAATGTCACTGAGATCCCATAACGTACCCCCTTGAAATATATTGCCCCCCAAAAAAACTTCGAGAGTGCTTGAAGCGTAGATCAGTGGAAAACAGTACTACAATGCCGTTGTTTTCAATCCAACTTATTGTAAAATATGGCCGCCGTATTTTCCCTTTATTTCTAAGGGTTAAAAGCACCGCCACAGATGGTTCAATGCTTGACTCTCCTTAAAATGGCCCCCGTGGATTTTCCATTGTCTTTTTCGAGATAAGTGCTTGCCTGAAAAGGTACGCGTCCACGACGCATGCGCAGACGGGCTTACCTTTACCAAAGGACATAAATTCAGCTCTGACACCAGTTCAGGAAACACTTGCATATCCAGAGAGAGTACAGAGGAAAGAACTCTCCCTCTGCAAAGGGTTAATTAGATCAATCCAAGACGCTGCACCACACAACTTGACTCCGCCTCCTCTTGCGCAGACGCGGCCAGACGGGAACCACAGGCCACAACAGTGTGCCGTGCTGTTCAAAGCTCAGCACCCGGAAACAGGAGGCAACAATCGGCAACACTGAGCTTTGACCTGCGGCAGTGAGCACCAACTTTGATCCACGGAGCACAAGAATCCACCGATAAAACAGCTGACTCCGATGAGTACGGAGTGTCGGGAATGTGCTAGCACACCAAGTTCGTCCCGGGGGTACACAAGTTCAACTCGTCGCCACATGAAATAAGTGGCAGAGACGAGAGTTAACCGTAGGCGGTTTATTGTGGAGAACCAGTCTCGTACAAGTACCCCTGGCTGCTTCAGGCGACAATTCAATTCCAACCGCCACTCTCTGGAACATGCAGGCAGCAGTGTTCCAGCAGAGAACAGAGGGGTTACAGAGATGAACACTACAAGTTGCTTGCATGTTATTGGGCCCTGATGCATACTGAGCAGTTGACCCTAGTGCACAATGTGGTTTTGAGACCTGAGATTCCTATAATGCAATGGGTGACGAGTTCCCCCAAGACTCACAGAACAGGACATACGCAAGAAACCAGCATAATCGAGTGGAGGTGGTACATATAGGACAGGGCCAAAGTAGGTCCCAAAGGCACTGCAGTGTTGCATGAGCAGGTGGCACAAGCCCCAATGGGAGATACAAAGGTGTTGCATGATGTGCCTGAGATACAAGAATCTCCTTTGAAGTGGGGTGGGCCATTTGAAGAGTTGTCTTTAGAAGACAGGAAACGTGTGGTTTACTGATTGTTATGCCAGGTATGTGGGGGCTAAACGGCACTGGAAAGCAGGGTCATACAATCCAGTGACCAAAAGTCTTTGGACCACTACTGGGGAGGGAAAAAGTAGCCAGTTTGCAGAACTATATGCTGTGTATCAAGCTATGAAACAAGAATTGCCAGGAAAATGCCATACATATGTTATGTTAGCCAGCATTTGTAACGCGCGCGGCTACTCAAAAGTGTCCCGGCGCGAAAACCTGAGCAGGGGTGAGCGGAAGTGAGAGAGGTGACTGAAAAACTAACTACTTTTTAAACATCCTAAGGTCGTGGATGTTCCAGAGGTCAAAAGGCAGGCTGTTCCAGGCCAAAGCTGCCTTTACAGAGAGTAAGCTACCTCCCATTCTGGTGAGGCGGTAGCGAGGAACAGCCGCCGGGCATTGTCCCTGGACCTCAGATGTCTCGATGGCACATAGAGCTCGAAGAGCTTCCAGAGGTATAGAGGTCCTGTTTTGTGGAGAGCAGAATGGGCAATAGTCAATGCCTTAAACAGAATGCGTTGGTCAACCGGGAGCCAGTGCAAATCCCGAAGAAAATGCTTAATGCTGGATCTAACCGGAATACCCAATAGCATTCTAGCGGTCGCATTCTGAATGATCTGAAGCTTTTTTAGCTGATAACAGGGAAGGCCAATGTAGAGAGCATTAGCATAATCCAGTCGCGAGAGAATAAGAGTGTGGGTCACCATTTCTTACGCTGCTTTCGGCAATAGCGGCAAAAATTTCTGAAGCGCACCCCCGCCAGTTTATTAATCTGTGTAAGGAATCTAAGGTCCTTGCCAAACCATACCCCCAGATTTTTAGCTGGGCTACCCATGGTTTTAGGCATAGGGTAGCCCTCGGGCCACAGGTCATCCCTAAAATTCTGCGGGAAAGACCCGTAGAGGAGAACCTCAGTCTTATCCTTGTTACATTTGAGTTTTGCCTGCGCTAACCATTTAAAAACCTCCGTCAGGCAGTTTTTAGCGGAGTCAAGAGATACCTCATCTTTTTTCCAGCAGCTAGGTATCTTCGGCGTAGGCTATGATTTTAGCACTCAGCCCTTCCACCAGATAAATCAGTGGTGTCACATAAACATTAAAGAGTAGTGGGCTCAATGTTGAGCCATGTGGAACACCCGTAGTAATACTTCTAGGAGTGGATGAAAAAGGTGGCAACCACACTTGCTGTGTTCTGTTAGCCAAAATGGATTCAATCCAGTTCCACACCTGGCCTGAAATTCCAATGTTGGACAGACGGGCAAGTAGCTGACAATGGGGAACCGTATCAAATGCGGCCGAGAGGTCCAGTAAAACCAGGGCCGCTCCGCTGCCAGAATCACGGCATTCCTAATCGCCTCCGTCATCTCGACCAGAGCAATCTATGTACTGTAAGAGGCCCTGAAACCGGACTGAGCCGGATGCAGGGCACCACACGTTTCTACAAACGCAGACAGATGTTTGTAGACTGCCTTCTCACATACTTTTGCCACCGCCGGAAGGAGTGAGATTGGTCGATAATGAGCCAAAATGTCGGGGTTAGATGAGGGTTTTTGAGCAGGGGGAGTAATTTAGCCTGTTTCCATACATTGGGCACCGTGGCGGATTGCAGAGACAAATTGATGATATTATTGACTTCGGGGTTAACTACCTCCGCCACGGCTGTCAACTGCCTGGCAAGACAGGGATCTGCTTGGGACCCAGATTTAAGCGATTTGAGGATGGCCAGAGTGTCCAGCAAACGAATAGGTGTAAACACTGTCAAAGTAGTGTAGGCAGAATCTAGCGCACAGACTGTCTGGGGCGAGTGTTCCGGCAGCCCACAACAAGCCGGCCCAAAGCTATCTTGGATGGCTTGTATTTTATCAATAAAGAAATCCGGAAGCTGCTCGTACCAAGAATTGGAGGCAGAAGCGGCCTTGTGTTCCGCACACGGCTTCAGACAACTCTGAACAATTGAAAAGATTTCCTTAGAGTTGTTCCTAGATTGTGCAATGCGCTCCGCATAAAAACAAGCCCTTGGCGCTCATGACCGCAGCATAGTAACTATTCTGGCCTTTCCTGAGTGCTAATTTGGCCAGTGGGCAATAGGCTTGACGCCAACTGCGTTCAAGCTTTTTACATGCTTTTTTCTGTTCTTTTAGTTCGTTAGAGAACCAGGGTTTAGACGGGGTCAATCTTGCTCTCTTGTGGCCCAAAGGTATAGTCAACTGTTTAACTGCTCTCAAAATCCAACTATGCAGACCTCCTACAGCCTCCGACAATTCCTCTGCAACAACCGGTCGTGTCTTAGACAGGACACTGCCAAAAGCAGCTGGCTCCAGGCATGGGGGCGGTCTGCCGCTGGGTGACCTTGAAGGATGATCAGAGGATTTAATGGACCAGGAGAAGTGAATTAAAAAATGGTCAGACCAGGTGACCGGGAGGGGATCCTACACCACTATGGGAAAGTTGGAACAGGCCACATCAAGAGTATGACCCCCGCAATGAGAAGGGGAGTGAACTCATTGCGTTAACTGGGCGAGATCTAAGGAATCGCTCAGTTCACAAGTATCGCAATCTCTTTGCAATCCACATGGATATTGAGGTCACCGAGCAGCAAAAAGGTAGCAAAATGTAAGGCCCTTGGAACAATGGCTTCATCCAGAGTTTTTAGGAAGGAACTCGCGGGGCCGGGAGGATAATATATTAGTGTAGCCCCTAAAAGAAAGTGCGGTGAGATGGTGAGGGCGAAGTCCAAAGCTTCCCCATTCTTAAAGTCCTGAGATTCTGTCTGTGTAAAAGTCCAGTTCTCCCTGAATACCACCGCCACCCCACCTCCTCTACCTGCTTTCCGATCCACTCTGGCTATTTTATAGCCTGCTGGGATGGCCAGTGTAATGGCAGGGGCCGAAAACTAATTGAACCATGTCTCTGTTATAAATAGCAGGTATAACTGACTATCGGCCAGCAGCTCGAAGATGTCCAATGCATGTTTCACCAGGGACCGAGCATTAATTAAAGCTGCCTGAATGCACCGGGAATTCAGCGGGGCACCCGGGTCATGAATGGAGTGGAAAGTATCACCCAGTGTATGGTTAAATCTGAAGTTACAAATCTAGCAAACCCTTGCCGAACTGTCTAAGACCCTCCAATCCTGGGCACACCAAGCCATGTGCTCCCCAATAGCCAATATTTCGGAGCGGCTCCTCACCAAACGGACTATGTCTGAATCCGGTTGGCAACGGGTAGCATGGCTGGTGCTGGCCGCATCCTGGACGCTGACTGGCGCATACGGGCTTGCCTTTGGCGCGCTACACAGCGCCTATGCTTTCAAGCACTCTGTCCCCTACAACTAGAGCGTGCCGTGCACAAGATGGCAGCCTAGAATGTCACCCCGGGTGCCCGGAAATGCAAGATGCGTGAATGTGGGTAAGTGAAATACTAAAATTCCCCTTTAAAATTGAAGCAGAAGGCAACGTTATTTTAAAAGTAATCACAGCACAAATGCCATCTTAAAACAGAACGACACCCAAATCGGCAAATCTCACGAAAATAGGGAACCAGAGATAGCAGCGAGCGAGCACCACCACTCTCCCCTAAGGCCATATACACTGACTCATGATCCACTGCTAATTGGTTAGCCACTTGCTTCCCACGTGGCATGCCCATAACTGGATGATACATTCAAAGGTAGTATGGGGTAAGGAATTGTGTCAAGAAATGTGGGACATGCTACAGCAAAGCACAGTTACCGTGTATCATGTAGTTGTTCACAGTCCCATCAACTCACTCAACCGCTTGTTTAATTCCCTTACAGATGAAAAAGCTAAAATTTCAGAGGTGGAGGTGGCAACGCAAGATTCTAATCTGACTGGGATTGCGAAATGAACACATCAGAAGTGCAGAAATTTTGAAGAGAAAATTACAAGCAGGTGGGCAGAGAATAGAGGGATGCACATTCCCCTAGATCTGATTAAAACCACAATCCTACAGTGTCCTATTTGTCAGCATACCCAACATAGACCTGTCCCACAGATTGTGAGAGGCCAGTTAAGCAGAGGAAAATTACCAGCACAGATTTGGCGTATTGATTATATTGGGCCCCTGCCAACTAGTCGAGGATGTCAATATGTGTGCACGGCTGTAGATACATACTCTGGATATCTGATAGCTTTTCCATGTAAACGTGCTAGTAGAATATATTGAAAATGTTTGTTGATTTTGTACTATGGAATTCCACTGCGAATTCAAAGTGACAATGGGTCTCATTTTAAAGGCAAATTGGTGCTCGATTACTGTGTACAACACAATATTGAGTGAGTCTTTCACATTCCGTATTACCCACAGGCTGCTGGCTTAATGGAGCGCATGACTAGATTGTTAAAAGATCAATTGAGAAAGTTGTCTGATGAGTCATTGAAAAATTGGAGAGATCATTTGGATTAAGCGTTACAAATACTGGACAATAGACCCTTAGCCAATGCAGAAGCCCCTCTGGTGTGGATGCTAACCCCAGCCTTGCAGATTCAGCCTCATGTGGCCACTAATACAATTCTCTACTGGGAGACAGCTGCCGGAGCTTTGGCTCCGTACCGGGCGACACCACAGGCTGCAGGTCTTGATTTGCATGCTTTGAAACTGTACAGACTTAGACCAAGAGATATAGCACTCATTGAGACAGGAGTGGGAATTCAGATTCTCCCGGAGCACTTTGGCTTGATCGCCCCTCGATCTGGGTTGGCTCTCAGAGGCATTCAGGTGCTGGGAGGGGTCATTGATGCAGACTGTCAAGGTGAAATCAAGGTTATCCTACTGAACAGCGGGGACACTGATTTGATAATACAAACTGGAGACAGAATTGCTCAAATAGTGATTATGCCAGTTTACGAATGGACAGTCAGGAAGGGGACTGCCCCAGCCCTTCTTACCGTGCGAGGGAAAGGAGGGTTTGGCTCCACTGACAAGAATCCAGTGGCCAAAGTGTGGGTAGAATTTCCAAATAGTCCTCTCCAATAGGCAGAAGTTATTGCAACAGGAAATGACAACTTCCTGTTACTCATGAAACCAGGGCAGGAGAAGTGGGAGCATATGCCTGTTGATAAATCATACTTGCGATAATGAATAATACCTTTTTGTTCTCTGTTCTTTTAGATCACAGAATGGTGTGTTTGTGCTCTGCTTGCGCTCACTGGAGTTTAAACCTGATACATTACGGCTCTCCTGAGCCAGCGGACTGATGAGTCTTTGACCAGCACCTGTGCGCCGTGAAAGGTACTTTACCTGTTTTTAATTACTGGCAGTCCACGCGGCACCCCACTACACTTACCTGCTCCCTGCTGACGAGAGGCAACTACCTCGAAACACGTGTCCAGAGATGGCTAATGCGACACATACTTACTCATACACTTCGTAGCATAGGCGTACTCGCCGTCGCTACTACATCGCCCACAGTTCCTTGGGGCAACTTGCTGGTGTGACGAGCAGTGTGCGGCCATTTAAACCTGGCTCACTGGAGTGTGTTTGGTCGTGTTCGAAGGGGGCCGGGAGGGACCGGGAGGGACCGGGAGCCCCTTACTCCAAAGTGGCCAGCCATCAGCGCAGAATGACATAGTTGCTGACTCATCCTGACAACATGTGGCCCTATCTTGCACAGACAGTCCTCTACAGGTTGTACTTTTGCATGACAAACATGAAGAGCACCATGGATATTATTTCCATGTGCCTAGTTGCTATACCTACCCCTGTCAATGTACTGCTGCAGTCATTCAATGTCACAAATGCAGACGGGGCAGCAGAGGAAAATTACTTTAGAACTCACCTGTCATCTTATGAGTTTTGCTGTTTTTGTCCAGAAACTACTGATGCTATTTGGAATAATCTAACACAAGTGATATCGTACAATGTCACGGAAGGTGACATTTGTTATAATCTGACCTGCGACCCAAATAACATTGGTAAATGTGCTCAAATATGACTTGAAGGAACTGAATCACAGATGATGTGGGAACAACAAATCTTATGCAAAAATCGAAATGAGAGTACATGTAAAAATATGCATAACAATATGTCATGTAAAGATGTAGTATCTGCTTCCAGCCACATCAGGCATGCTAAATTGCCTGTAGGGTGGTTATTTTCTTGTGGTAATGTTACATACACGTACATTCCTGCAAATATCACAGGTGGACCAATATCACAGGTGGACCATGTGCCTTTTACTAGATTAGGCCTCATGATGTTCCCATTAAATCCAAAATCACATGTCCTTAATACGAGAGAAGCTGTTCAACTTAGTGAGCATTGTGATTCTGAAGTTCATTTATTATCTTAGTCTGCAAATATCAGTTTTGCTGCTTCAATAGTAGGAATTCCAGGCCTAACCATTTATAATTCTGGGGCTGTTAGTAAATTAGCATGTTTGATAGTGAAAAATATTATTCATACATCAGTTGCTTTAGCAGAATGATTATAAGATGTGCGGGGGCAAGAAAAGCTATCTCACAGAACAGAGCTGCAATTGATTATTTACTATTATAACATGATCACAGATGTTCAGCTTTCGAGGGAATGTGTTGCTTCAATCTTTCAGATCATTCTAAATCAATTAAGTCCAACATTGAAGCTTTAAACAGGTTGGCTAAAGAGGTCAAGCCGGATGTAGAAAAAAGATGGTGGGATTGGTTTTTGTGTGGTTGCCTGATTTTGGTAAACTTCGCTCTGGGTTAGGCGGGATAATATTAGCAATATGTATCTTGATATTATTATGTTGTTGTATCCAGTGTGTGCCTAATCTCTTATCCATGCTTCAACCTAAAGCAGTTGATTTCAGATCTGTATGTTATGAAAGTCATTGGTAAAAGGAAGGAGTATAGCGCTATTAAGAATGATATAATGGCGGGGGCGTGGATTTGCCGAGCTGCAGTATGGCTGGCTTCTAGAGGGGCTCTGAAGGCCGGGCCCAACTATCCCTAAAATATCGACATCCTCCACCTGGAATCCACTTCTGCAACGAAGCAGCCCTAACCCTGGCGATATGGTGGCCCTGCGGGGAAAGTTTAGCGGAGATTACTATGGCGCCGGGCCCACCAGAAGACCCGACATGTAAAGGCCTGTCATGCTTCGCATCAATGGCCGCCGCAGTGACTGGGCACGATTGAATGCACTTGAATGGCCCGAGTTCCCACCTGCCCGACTCTTACTGTTACAGCCCTAAGGGGTGGATGCAGAGGTTTGATCGACGTCGCTCGCTGTCCCTCGGTGCCTGGCCGGAGCCCGTGCCGCGGCCTCTGGTGCGATTTGTCCCTCGAGTTCATCTGGGCCTGTGAGCCGCCTTTGCGGCCGGGCCGGGCCTCATTGTTTCGGAGTGGCCCCCTGGCTGTGCGGGGGCCGCAACATTGGAGATTGCGGCGATCCCTCCATTCAACGGCAGTGGTGAAGCCTGCTGCACTTCTCTGGAGGCAACAACTCCAACGTCTGGTGGGCGCAGTGAGTACTGCTTTGCGCCAGGTGGGTGCGCAACCCTGTGGGCTTCCCGCCAGCTGCACCCGCAACCTGCGTGATAATTTGGGAGCCGCATGGGGCTCGGTGTGAGCCTGGGGCTTGGTTGGCTGTGGACGTAGCTCATGAGGTCCTGAGGTGCAGTGCATGACTGGAGGGTGCAAATGCAGCATAGTTAGTGCAGACGACGGCGCGGATGACCAGCTTCCCTCCCCCTGTATGTGCAATTACGAGGGGGTGGTTGGTGAAGGCTGTGTGACGGCTCCTGTTGTACCGGCGCTAGGGCATGTTGGCAGGCGCACTCCCTCCCCCCCATAACCACTGTTGGCCCTGGTGCAGTAAGACAAACGGGTCGAGCTGAGGGTCGGAGAAACAAGGTCAGCTGTGTGGCCGGGTTTGTGCTCACCCAGAAGGACCTTGTGACGTCAACCACTTTTTCAGGCGCAGCTAAGCAGCAGCACCGTGCCACGAGTTGTTTGGCGCCGCTGGATTGATTCTACCTTCTGGCTCCCATGACATTCCACTCTAACTGTACACTGCCTGGCACAATGGAGAAGAATGACCCAAAGCAATCTAATCTCCCCTTTGATAGTAAACGCCAGACCCGCATGGCTGATGCCTCCTCTGAGCCAGATATAGACCCAAGCGCCACAGATCCTAGTGAGAACCGTGATGATGATCTGCGCACTATGTTGCTGGACGTGCGATCCAGCATAATGACCATGGACAATGGATTAATGCGCTCACCTCTAGTCTTGAAAAGGTTAAAAACTGAGTGGATACTCGCGAGGCTCGCTTAGACACTATGGAAAACAGACTCTTGGATACCCATGACTTTCAAGCTGAATCAAGAGAACAGCTAGTTCAAATGGAAAAAGTCCTGGCGGTTATCAAAGCAAAGAACGAGGACTTGGAGGCGCACTCTCGGTGCAACAATATCAAAATTATTGACCTAACTGAATCCACTGATTTCCCATTAATGCGCGTTCCACATCTAGGAACAGATCAACAAAATTCTTGCAGAGAGTCTGCCGCATTAGAATCTTACTGTCCCTCTTATTCTACCAACCTCTGCTTTTCTGAGGGGCCACGCTGTCTCCCCTGACCATATCTTGAATAGACTTGAATATAATTTTACCTGGCACACTTGAAGTAAAACCCTTCTGTTTCCAAATTAAGGAGATAGATATTCTATCGTGTTGACATCCCTATCACCATTTGAAATATCTGAACCCCATTGGACACAGTTTCAGATAGTGTTCACTGAGACGGAATCCTGAAGAAGGCAATGCCGAAACGCGGGTAGTACTAACCTACCGCCACTTTTCATAATTTTATTATGCCAATTGTTCATATAAGATATATAAAAAGACTGTCTATAATGATTGACATGACTTTATGGATTTAAACGAATTAGAGTTCACAATTCAGGATATATGTCAGATGTGTGTATTTATTGAATTACTGAGAACAGTCACAACAACGCCTGATGTATTCTTCTTTTTGACACCTGTATTGTATATAATTCTTTTTATGCAAACAAATGCTATCAATGGAAAATCAATGTATTTTAAACAAACGAGAAAAGGTTTATATAATATATATTTTTTTTAATGTAATACAATTTGTATACAATAAATCACACAATACTAAAAGTTTGTTGTAAGTGTTGAATTTGGTGTTTTTCACCCACTTGGTTTTTCTGCCCAAAGTAGCATATTTTTATCACCTCGCCCTGGCTTGTTTCCTTCAATTGTCTAACTGCATCCACCACCATCCTGTAAATGGAGCCCTACATTGAAAACCCATCACGCAAACTGTTTGGCCCGGGGCTTTCGCCAGTCTTGATAGTAGAGTGTGTGCACCGCTCACTGGGGCCTAGACCACCCGTGGGCACTGCGCCGCGGCCCATAATAGCACGCCTCTTGAACTACAGAGACAGGGATGCTGTCTTGAGTGCCGCCAGAGACCAAAGTTCAATAAATTACCAGGGCAATTCCCTCTCCTTTTTCCCAGACTACACTCCATTGGGGCAGGCTGCCCCCAGGGAGTTTGCATCCAAAAAATTGATTTGAGATTTATTGATCAAATGGGTGAATTTGATGCGATCATGAATGTGATTGAGATCACCAATGTTGTCTTCCAGGAGCTTCGGATCACCTTTCCAAATTATCAATAAGTCATCAATATAGCGCTTGTATAAAATCAGATGTTGAGACCATGTTGCATTGTTCAATAAATCTCAAATCAATTTTTTGGATGTATCGATACAAATTCAGGAAGGGCATATCAAAACCAATGTATACATCAAAGCCACAGACAGGAATAACAGTTTGCATTTCAGCAGCTTCCATCAATTTGCGCTTAAAAAACATTTGCCATATTCTCAATTCATTCGGCTCAAGAGAATAACTTCTGATCCACAAAACACTACTGATATCATCCACAAATTCTCTAACAGATTTGGAGATAGAGGGTACCCTAACCACATTCTTGAACAAACTTGTCTGAGATTGGAAACCATAGATCGTACTGACTTATTGAAACCTACAGAGAAACTGCAAACCAATCGTCCAGTTTGTGTGTTGAAACATTCAACTCAGTCAACATTGATCAAATCAACCATCATAAAACATTGGGATATCATCAAAACTGAACCTGATCTCATTCATCTCTTTCCGCAGCCTCCGATTTTCGCCATGCAAAGATCCAAGAACCTTAAAGAACTATTGTCTAAACCATCAACGATTTCCAAAAAAACATTCAAAGGCATGCAAAAATGCATGAATTGTATCCATTGCAACAACGTAATGACAGGTGCTTTCTTTTCTCATCTGACCAAAGGATATAAAATCAAACTACAGCATTCAAGCACTTGTGACACCATGAACGTTATTTATGCTTTGAAATGCCCGTGTGACAAGATTTATGTAGGTCGTACTGAAAGAAAAGTAAAGACACGAATAGGCAAACACAATAGCAACATTCGCTTGATGAATGAGAAATCATCAGTTGCAATTCATTGGAAAGAAGCAAGACATAATATTGCGCAACTACATTTCACCATCCTAGAAGCGCAAAAACCTACAGCAGAGTACGATCCTGCTAAATCATTAGCACGTTCTGAATTTTTTTGGACTAAAAAATTACAATCCCTCCAACCGATGGGATTGAATGACAGGACCGAATATAGTTGTTTTTTATAAATAGAACTAGTATGTGACAGATCTGCACAACAATTCTTCATACGTTTGTACAACATTGGTTAAACCTTTGATGTTCAATAACATTCATGTGAATTAAGGCTGTCAGACCATGTTTTCTAGATAACTCTATCGTATTCGTCTCATTTAAGTATGTTTTCTATGTTTAGCACTTTTCTTGGTGATCCTTTTTCTATTTTCACGGACTTGGGTTTCTTAAAGGGTTACGCTGTTTACGTTACGCACACGTCTTTAGCTGAGCAGCCATGCACAATCCCCACACTCGGTGAGTTTGCTAACGCGCGGCTTTAAAATCTTAGCGTATCTTTGTTTATTTCGGCGCAAAACTTTTATGCACTTGGTGAGGTGACAGTTTGTAGTTTAAGCGCACAGTAATGAGTCGGATGGAACCTGAGTCAAGATCACTTTACTCTTTAGACACTTCGTAACTCTTTCAACATTTCAGCAACCGTTTTTTTCTACCACGTGATCTTTATTAGTCATGCTTTGTTTCACCGAACGCTCTTCTTTTTATCCTTACACATTCTCAGAAAGCATGTAAACATTTGTTGGAATGCCTTAGTGAAAGGTTTATCTATTTGCACTTATATGTTCATCATTAGTTATAGTTACCATTGTTGCATACCATGATGAATTTAGACATGAGGACAATGCAGTTGAATTGCTTCTTTTGTTTGTTTTTTGTAGCATGAATTAATTACCCCTGACGAAGGGTCTGGACTTGACCCGAAATGCATTGGGTTTTGATGAACTTATGTCAGCTACAGATGACGTTTATTTCTTCATAATATTTGGATTCTAACTGAACTTTATTGGCATGGATAAAATGCAATAAAAAGCTTTGAAATACTGAATATTGCACGAGCTTTGACAATTGAACTTACACATTGGTTTAAAGTGTTTAGCAACCTGTTTGCTGTGTTTACAGTGCTCACACCAGCAGGAAGGAGTTTCTCTTCATGCACTTTCGTTTATACTTCTCTATGTGACGTCTTGGACGTTCGTCATGGTGTTCAGAGCACATTATCAATTTACTTTTTGAAAAAACGCTCAAACTCGAGTGCACGTTGGCCTCTACATCAAATTAAAAATTACTCATGAAGGGCAACCACACTTCCTTACAGATGCCAAAGCAGCCTTGAAGTTTACTAAACATATTAGCACCCAAAGACTATCTCCCCGCTCCTTACAACAAACCGAACCGGACTGTAACCTGAGCGACAGTGACTGATCGCATCACCCTATGCCTAATGAAATCACTATTATGCTCTGTTTGTAATTTTGTCCTATATAACGTTTTCCACTGCTGTACATGTTGCAACCTAGCGGTAACTACTTTTTCCTCAGCAAGCCTATCTAAAGCTACATTAGGCGAATTCCAAGCTCTAATACGACCCAGCCACCCTGCTACTAGGTAGGGGTTACGCCAGCGACCCAGGCCCCACTGGGAAATCTCCCATGTTTTCTGTTGTTTGTGTTAACACGGGGATAGGGAGTTTGAGGGGGGTAATGTAACACAACCTATTTAGGGGGGTGGTGTGGGTGGGGGTGGGACCGTGAGGCTATTGTGCTCTCAGAAAGGGGGGATAAACTACAGTTAATATGTTCACAGTAGACCACATGTTGCTTTTCTCAGATGTTACTTCAGCTCTATGCAAGGACTTATCATGTGACATTAGCAGGTTCCTGTATTCTATTGTTTATCTTATTGTGCATTACCACAAGTCGCGTAGCACACTATACATCACTATAGCAACTACATGACAGAGGTCAAATTTCTAGCCTGGAACTTCAGAGGGCTCAATGACTTCAGGAAATTGGATTAGGCTGTACAATATGTATTTTTGGACTTTGTATGGCTTGTATTTACATTTTGTACTGTGCACACCTGCACTTTAATTTAATGCTGCTAACTGTAACCTTTCTGAGATTTAACCTTTAGTTGCTCTTCCGTGAAATATTTGCACTTTGCACACTGTTATTTTAACATCGTCGATGATATCAAGTTATGGATAATTTAGTAATATTTTAACTGATTAGTTTTAATGATGAGTTTTATTTTTAATATTTTAATGATGATGGACTATGTATGTGATTATGAGTAATGTTTGTACTTTTATGGATAATGCATATCCGAATAAAGATAATGATGATGATGACTTCAGGAAAGCGGGGCTAATGCATCTAATTAGGCATAAAATCGACATATGTTTCTTGCAGGAGACACACCTAAAAGTTGGGGCTGACCCAAAGCTGCATAATAGATACTGGGGCGAGGTGCACTCAGCTCCTTTTTCCAACTATGCAAGAGGAGTGTTGGTGCTGATCAGGCGGGGCTGGGCTGGATAACATCCCACACGTAAATTGATCCAGAGAGGCGATATGTTATATTAAGAGGTACTCTAATGTCTACCCTGGTGGCAATACACGGTACGCATGTGGACGATCCCAGTTTTTTTCTCACCATTTGGGCAAAGGCAAGGGGGGTGGGTGATACAGTGATCTGGGGCAGGGACTTCAACACTACCTTGCAAGATGAAATGGATAGGGTGGGTGCCGCCTGCAGACCACACACATCCCAGAGCCACTTTGCAAATTACTTCCATTATACAAGATCATGGACTTATAAATATTTGGTGCAACAGATATCCAGATGCTGGAGAGGGTACATGCATGACATCACATCACAGTGCCTGGTCCAGATTGGATTATTGGCTGGTCACTGGTGACATAGCATTCTGGATCACAGACACTGTGCACTTACCGCACATGCATTCCGATCACGCCCCGGTGGTACTACGCTGGAACATACCACAAACTCTACCTTGTGCATTCAGCTGGGGACTCCCGCCACACGCCCTGCTAGAAGCAGCATTTAGAGAAGAGATCCGCAGCAAACACACCCAGTACTTCTCTATTAATGAAGGCTCAATGGAATCTCTTTGCACTTTGGGAAGGCTTTAAGGCAGTCATGAGAGGCGCATGCATCGCCAAACAATCAGGGGTTTTAAAATCAATTAGACCAACACTGTCGAGGCTGGAACAAGACATCTGCGACACTGAACTCCTATTCTACCAATCGGGTGCACCCGTACATCTTGCAACTTTGAGAGGGAAAATTGAGTTCGGAGATGTCTTGTTCCAGCCTCGACAGTGTTGGTCTAATTGATTTTAAAACCCCTGATTGTTTGGCGATGCATGCGGACAGAGAGACCCGCTTCCTGGGGAAAAATGCCAATGCCCGCAGCTACAGCGAGGACGATAGGCCAGGAATAGCCCTAGTGAATACACTCAAACAACTTATGTCCTCGATACACAAGCCTTTTTAAAATCCCTCCGCTCCATTACGATAGCCCCGGTATGGGCTGGGAAGCAGCCACGGGTGGGATGGGAACTATTGACATGACTGCTCTCGTGGGGGGGGGCTGGGTGCTCCCGACTTTGAACTATATGCATTATGTGCGCAAGCCCAATATCTCCACTTCTGGGTGCACCCGGTCCCATTCCAGCCACATGTGACAATCGAGAAGGATGTAGCGGACTTTACCCTCTACATGTTGCCCTATATAAACCCTACCGCAGAATAGCCAGAGAGGTGAACACAGTTGGCACATTGCGCTGGGCCTGGAAGGGCCTGAGGAATCGCCTGGAGACCCTGTTGCTCTTTGCACCCTCCAATCCACTTGCACATCACCCACTTTTCCCTTCTCTACAAGATAAGGGGGCTATCATGCGTGCCTGTGCAATGGGCCTAAATAAACTAGGGGATCTATACCCACAGGGCACTTTCCTGGAGAAACTACTAACACAAGAGGGAACTCCGGGGCCTATTCTAGTGCTGCTTCTACACTACCAACTCAAAGCCTCATGCAGAATATTACATAGCTCATTTCCAGAGACCCCAGCTATAATGGCACCACTGGAACATGTACTTGTTACCCCATCTCCTCGTAAGTCGGTAACCAGGCTATATAATCTAACGCAATCAAACACTCCTTTTGTCGCCCCACATGCTCTTGAGCAGTGGCAGGTAGATCTTGGAGAATCACCTACAGACGAAACAGTGGTCCTACTGCTTCTCCCAGCTCAGGTACTTATCCCCAAACTATAAACTGAGACTTATCCTTTTTAAATTCATATACAGGGTATATCGCATCCCCCTACAGCTACACAAAATTGGATTCCGCCCAAACGCAAACTGCTGGAAATGTAAGCAAGTGAATGCGTCTTTGCTGCATGTTGCGTGGACCTGTCCCCAACTGCCCGATTCTGGGACGGAGTCTATGAGATTATACAAGCGGTCACTGGTGTCACATTGTAATGCACGCCACTAGTCGCCCTGCTGGGACATGTAGAAGAGATTCCTTCCGAGAAACGCTGACTCACAGCTATGATGCTGTTACTTGTTAAGCACAGACGGCCATACACTGAGGGGCTCCAAGAAGTCCTAAAGTAGACACCTGGGTGCCCAACATCACATACTGTCAAGAGCAACTGGCTGCATTCTGGGACCTTATGCCCATGGCATCCCGCCCGAAAGACATGTGGCTGCCATTTGTGACATGGATTAGGGAGAAAGACACAGTAACGTCGGGAACCCCTGATCCAGCCACAGAAACATGACCACTGTTATAGCTTCACCGCTGCTATGCTGCACACCTCTGCTTACAGGAGTCTCTTGCGAGTCGTGTACACACCTCTCTCTGTTATAATTTTAAGCCAAACTGATAAAGATGTATGCTTAATCCGTAGTCAATGAAATGCCTGTAAAGGCCATCTATGTTCCGATTGTAAATCTAATAGTCTCGTAATATACACGTGACGCTGCCGAACCTGATGTAAAGGTCACCAAATTTGCTATAATCATAAGTGATGTATCTTGAACTTGCTTTGTTTATGGTCTAACACTGGTCTTTTCAGGCCTTCTTGAATATTGTACTTTGAAACTTGATATTGCTCCAAAGCCTGTAATATCTATAAGTTTGGTTAAACAATTTTTAAAAAAATAGAAAAAAGAATGATATATTGACCATTGACTCCATTTTGCATAACTGACTCCATTTTCTGTACTGACTCCATCTTGTGTAACAGACTCCATTTTCTGTGTTTCCAGAGAAATGTTTGGAATGTACAGCTCTGTATCGGAGTCAAAATACAGAGGAATGGTCAGCTTCTGTCTTGACCTTGACACAGACCAGTACGGTCAGCTCGGTCTTTCGTAACAGAAGAAAGGGGGCGAGGTTTCTAGAACCTTCACCTCACATCGAGTAAAGGTATTAACCCCTTCGATGCTCATGACGGAATGGTTCCGTCATGAGCATCGGTGCCCCTGTGCTCATGACGGAACCATTCCGTCATGAGGCCAGGGGCACGAAATCCCTCTGCTGCAGACAGCAGAGGGATTTCTATTTAATGCCTTTGACCTTGGGAGCTGGGGAAGAGCTTCCCCAGCTCCCGAGGCCCCCTCCCTGGTTTCTGTGCAATGAAGATCAGCGCGCACGTCGCGCTGTCTTCATTGCATAGAAACCAAAACTAAAATGAGCCTTTAGGCTCGTTTCAGTTTCACTTTGTATGTGCTCAGGGGGCCATCTCAGCCCCCGGGCACATAGAAAGACGGGAGAGGTATCATTGGAAAGGGGAGAATCTCCCCTTTCCAATGTTACCCCTCCCCAGTGGATCCCTGCTTGGGGATCGCCCCAGGAGGGCGATCCCCAAGCAGGGATCCACCCACTAGACACCAGGGAGCGGCCCCTTAGGCAAGGGCTTTTGCTCCCCCAAAATATTTTTAGTGCCATTTAGTCTTTTTGCCCCCCCTGGGGGGCAGATGGGGGCAGTAGCCCCCAATCTGCCCCCCCCCGGGGAGGCAAAAAGCCCACTAGACACCAGGGATTTATTTTTTGTTGTAAATTGGGGTGGGGGCTGCCCAATATGGGCATGCCCCCACCCACCCTCTGCAAAAATGACAGCCTTTCTGCCCCCCCTGGGGGGCAGATGGGGGCATTATCCCCAAATCTGCCCCCCCGGGGGGGGGCAGAAAGCCCACTATACGCCAGGGATTTATTATTTCTTGTAAATTGGGGTGGGGGCTGCCCAATATGGGCATGCCCATGCCCCCACCCACCCTCCGCAAAAATGACAGCCTTTCTGCTCCCCCTGGGGGGCAGATGGGGGCATTAGCCCCAAATGTGCCCCCCCGGAGGGGGGGGCAAAAAGCCCAGTAGACACCAGAGATTTTTTAGGCAAATGTTAATTAGGGTGGGGGCATTGGCCTGCCCGTTTTGGGCAGCCCCCACCCTAATTAAAATTTGCCAAAAAACTCCTTGGCGTCTAGTGGACTTTCTGCGCCCCCTGCGGGCAGATGGGGGCATTAGCCCCCAATCTGCCATGCCAGGGGGGCAAAAAGCCCAATAGACGCCAGGGATTTTTTTGGGGCAAATTTGAATTAGGGTGGGGGCTCCCAAAACGGGCATGCCCATGCCCCACCCCCAACCCCCGCAAAAATAAAAGCATTCCTGCTCCCCTGGGGGGCAGATGGGGCAGTAGCTCCCAATTTGGCAAATTTTAATTAGGGTGGGGACATTGGCATGCCCGTTTTGGGCAGCCCCCAACCTAATAAAAATTTGCCCAAAAACCTCCCTAGCATCTAATGGACTTTCTACCCCCCCCCCCCCCCCGGGGCAGAAGTGGGCTTTAGCCGCCAATCTGCCCCACCGGGGGGCAAAAAGCCCACTAGATGCCAGGGATTTTTTGGGGGCAAATTTGTATTAGGGTGGAGGGTCCCAAAAAGGGCATTCCCATGCCCCTACCAAAATTACAGCCTTCCTGCCCCCCTGGGGAGCAGATGGGACAGTAGCCCCCAGTCTACCACCCCGGGGGGCAAAACACCCACTAGACGCCTTGGATTTTTGGGGCAAATTTTAATTAGGGTGGGGGCATTGCCATACCCGTTTTGGGCAGCCCCCACCCTAATTAAAATCTGCCCCGAAAACTCCCTGGCGTCTAGTGGATTTTCTACCTCCCCTGGGGGGCAGATTGGGGCATCAGCCCCCAATCTGCCCTGTTGGGGGGGTAAAAAGCCCACAAGACGCCAGGGATTATTTTGGGACAAATTTTAATTAGGTTGGGGGTTGCCCAAAACTGACATGCCCATGCCCCCACCCCCTCCCTGCAAAAGTTACAGCCTTCCTGCCCCCCGTGGGGGACAGATGGAGCAGTAGCCCCCAATATGCCCCTCCTGGGGGGCAAAAAGCCCACTAGACGCTAGGGATTTTTCGGGGCAAATTTTAATTAGGGTGAGGCATTGGCATGCCCGTTTTGGGCAACCCCCACCCTAATTTAAATTTAGCCAAAAAACTCTCTGGCGCCTAGTGGACTTTCTGCCTCCCCTGGGGGGCAGATGGGGGCATTAGCCCCCAATCTGCCCCACCGGGGGGGGGGGGGGGCAAAAAGCTTACTAGACGCCAGGGAGTGTTTTGGGGAAAATTTAAATTAGGGTGGGGGTTGCCCAAAACTGGCATGCCCATGCCCCCACCCCCTCCCCGAAACAATTACAGCCTTCTTGCCCCCCCGGGTGACAGATGGGGCAGTAGTCCCCTATCTGCCCCTCCGGGGGGCAAAAAGCCCACTAGACACCAGGGATTTCTTTAGGCAAATTTTAATTAGGGTGGGGGCATTGGCATGCCCGTTTTGAACAGCCCCCACCCTAATTAAAATTTGCCCGAAAACATCCCTGGCATCTAGTGGACCTTCTGCCCCCCGGGGGGGCTGATGGGGCAGTAGTCCTCAATATGCCCCCCTTGGGGGCAAAAAGCCCACTAGACGCCAACGAGAACGCTGGCTTTTTTATGTGTGGGGGTGGGGGCTGCCCAGAATGGGCATACCAATGCCCCCACCCCCCAAAAAATAGCCACAGTGTTTCTGCCCCCCCTTGGAGGCATATCGGGGCAACCCTCTCCCCCCCGATGCCCCCCCGGGTGGCAGAAAGCCAACTGGGCACAGAGTTGTTTTTAGCAATATGCCTACCTGTGGATTTTGGGCCCTAGCGCAGCCGGCACATAGGGAAACCTACCAAACCCACACATTTCTGAAAACTAGACACCCGGGGGCTTCTAGGGAGGTATGGCTTGCGTGGATCCCCCAAAGTTTCCTTACCCAGAATCCCCTGCAAACCTCAATTTTAGCTGAAAAAATCACTTTTTCACACATTTTTGTGTGGGAAAGTTGTGGCATTACCGGGCTTACACAAATTTACCACCACCCAGCGTTCCCCCAGGGTCTCCCGGTAAACATGGTGCCTCACTTGTGTGGGAGGCCCAAGTACCCACGGCAGGCAAGGGCCCAAAATGTAGTGAGGCGACATCAAAATGGCCTATCGCAAAAACACCTGGTTTTGCAAGGGGGGTCACTTGGGTTTTTGGCCCGGTGCTCGGCGGCCATCTAGGGAAACCTACCAAACCCATACGTTTCTGAAAACTAGACACCCGGCGGCTTCCAGGGAGGTATGGCTTGAGTGGATCCCCCAACGTTTCCTTACCCAGAATCCCCTGCAAACCTCAATTTTAGCTGAAAAAAACACTTTTTTTTACACATTTTTGTGTGGGAAAGTTCCATGCAAGCCATACCTCCCTGGAAGCCGCCGGTTGTCTAGTTTTCAGAAATGTGTGGGTTTGGTAGGATTCCCTATGTGCCGGCAGAACTAGGGTTCAAAAACTACAGCTAGTCACTTTGTCACTTTGGGTAGAAATTTGTGGATCCACGCAGATTCCAGAACTTTCCATCACAGAAATGTGGGGAAAATGTGTTTTTTTTGTCAATTTATTTTCTTTGCAAGGGTTTCTGGATAACAGACCATGGTGGGAGGCACTCAAGTCACCCCATCCTCGATTCCCCTGGGTGTCTAGTTTTCAAAAATGTATAGGTTTGCTAGGTTTTCCTAGGTGCCGGCAGGGCTAGGGTTAAAAAACTACAGCTAGTCACTTTGCCAAAAAAGGGTCATTTTTCACTGCAAAATTGAGGTGTGACCACGTTGCGTTTTGCGCCGTTTCCTGTCGCGGGCACTACGCCGACCCGCACAAGTGAGGTACCATTTTTCTCGTAGGACTTTGGGGAACGCGGGGTGGGTGGAAATTTGTGGATCCACGCAGATTCCGGAACTTTCCATCACAGAAATGTTGGGAAAATGTGTTTTTTTTGTCAATTTTTTACGTTTGCAAGGGATTCTGGGTAACAGACCATGGTGGGAGGCACTCAAGTCACCCCATCCTGGATTCCCCTGGGTGTCCAGTTTTCAAAAATGTATAGGTTTGCTAGGTTTCCCTAGGTGCCGGCAGGGCTAGGGTTAAAAAACTACAGCTAGTCTTTTTGCCAAAAAAAGAGTCATTTTTCACTGCAAAATTGAGGTGTGACCACGTTGCATTTTGCGCTGTTTCCTCTCGCGGGCACTAGGCCGACCCGCACAAGTGAGGTACCATTTTTCTCGTAGGACTTTGGGGAACGCGGGGTGGGTGGAAATTTGTGGATCCACGCAGATTCCAGAACTTTCCATCACAGAAATGTGGGGGAAAATGTGTTTTTTTGCCAATTTTTTACGTTTGCAAGGGATTCTGGGTAACAGACCATGGTGGGAGGCACTCAAGTCACCTCATCCTGGATTTCCCTGGGTGTCTAGTTTTCAAAAATGTATAGGTTTGCTAGGTTTCCCTAGGTGCCGGCAGGGCTAGGGTTCAAAAACTACAGCTAGTCACTTTGCCAAAAAAGGGTCATTTTTCACTGCAAAATTGAGGTGTGACCACGTTGCATTTTGCGCCGTTTCCTGTCGCGGACACTAGGCCGACCCGCACAAGTGAGGTACCATTTTTCTCGTAGGACTTTGGGGAACGCGGGGTGGGTGGAAATTTGTGGATCCACGCAGATTCCAGAACTTTCCATCACAGAAATATGTGGAAAATGTGTTTTTTTGTCCATGTTTTACGTTTGCAAGGGATTCTGGGTAACAGACCATGGTGGGAGGCACTCAAGTCACCCCATCCTGGATTCCCCTGGGTGTCTAGTTTTTAAAAATATATAGGTTTGCTAGGTTTCCCTAGGTGCCGGCAGAGCTAGGGTTCAAAAACTACAGCTAGACTCTTCACAAAAAATTTGTAAATTTTCAGTGTGAAAATGTGGTGTGTTCACCTTAGGTTTTGAGCCACTTCCTGTCGTGGGCACTATGCCTACCCACACAAGTGAGGTACCATTTTTATCGGGAGACTTAGGGTAGTTCAGATTTGTAAAGCAACTGTTATTACCTATTGATTTTTGATGCATTTCTCCCTTCCAAATGAAAGACATTGTGTAAAAAAAAAAGTCATTTTGAAAAATGACCAATAATTGTTATGCAAGTATGAGTATTCCCAATTTCGAAAATGTGCAAATATGCACTGTTTCTAAACTCTGTAATTTGTTCCCATTTCAGAAATACATAGGTGTCTTTCATACCAATTTTTCCATGTATACATTTTCACACTATAATTGCTACATACCCGGAACTAAAAAAAAAAACATTACAAAATGCTGCTCAGTTTTTTGCTCTGGGTTCGTTGGGCTCTTGGTGAACCTACAAGTCCTATATATCCCCACAACCAGGAAGGTCCAGCGGATGTAACGGTACATTGCTTTCTAAGAGATGTCATAATTAGAAGAAGTTACAGGTGAAAACGTTGACACAAAAGGATGCTTTTTTCAACTAATTTTTAATTTTTCCTATATTTAACTGTTAGTTTCTATAAAGAAACCTTGATGGATCTACACAAATGACCCCTTGCTGAATTCAGAATTTTGTTTACTTTTCAAAAATGTATAGCTTTCCAAGATCCATTATTGCTTTTCTACCCATTTCTACCATTATCTGGAAGGAGGTTAAAAGCACAAAAAATTGCAAAAATAGGGTATGTCCCAGAAAAATGTACAAACTGTGTAAAAAATGTTGGATTTCTGACAAAAATCTGTCATTCCCTAAAAGCTGGAGAAATGGTGATTTCAGCCCCACAAACCCTTTTTTGATATCATTTGCAGAGAAAAACCCAGACGCTTTCATTTGCAGCCACTTTTCCCCATTTTTCACAAAAAAACCAAAATGTTGCTGTATTTTGACTAAATTCTGGGAACCCTCTAGGAGAATCCACAAACCCTGGGTACCTTTAGAATCCGCATGATGTTGGAAGAAATGGACGCAAATTTGGCGTGGATACCTAATGTGGTCAAAAGGTTACAGGGGCCTAAGCGCGCACTACCCCAAATAGCCCAAAAAAGGCTTGGCACAGAAGGGGAAAAGGCCTAGCAGCAAAGGGGTTAAAGAGGGGGAATCTTGGCACCCAGACGGGAACTCGCTTGTGGGGCAGACCTGTAATCACAAGGGAATTTGGATCCCAATCGAACTCCTCCCTGGGCTGTCGAAGGGCTCCTCCAGCTTGACTTGGCAAGGATGATGAACGAACGATCGGTGAGGTGTTACTTACTTTCTGTATTTAATTTCGAAGTTTCTCGACTCCATGTATATATGCTACATGTTATTCTTGTTTTGTGCCTAAGTTACTTGATATTTGGGAGCCTGCATTACCTTCCTTTTCAACGTATTGGATTAATAAATATGTGTGTGTCACTTTAAATGCACCTGAATTTGTCTTCTTGCTTCGCCTTAAGAGAGTGCTGGGTCTTATTTTGTTGCTCGCCCTTTGGAAGTGCTGTTTTACGTGTGTTATGCATTT
Organism: Triturus cristatus; assembly: GCF_964204655.1. Taxonomy (NCBI): domain Eukaryota; kingdom Metazoa; phylum Chordata; class Amphibia; order Caudata; family Salamandridae; genus Triturus; species Triturus cristatus. The sequence continues at coordinate 1,719,923,194 of NC_140590.1, forward strand.
GCCTCCTCTCAGGAGGGCTGGGTTTAGGTGTGTCCTATTGTGTCAAAATAGAAGCACAACAGAGACTTGCAAACTGCACTGAGGGATGGCTTGAGAGAGGCCTGTCTGGCCAGGACATGGTGGTAGAAATGACACTGGGAAAACTTCAAAGAATGGATAAGCGCCATATCAGGAGCAGAAATTACAGAAGAGGGAAGCAAGATGAAAAAAGTATGCAAATCAGGGGTAGGCAATAAAAGTGCAGGAGGTGAGTGATTGCTGATGGGAAGCTTCCTGTGATGGGGACGAGGGAGGAGCGGAGCAGAGACAGCGAACGCAAGCCGCTGTGAGAGCGAGGGGAGAGCCGCCGGGTCGCCATCAGGAGTGCGCGGCCAAGGTACCCATGAACCACTTGCTGTAAACCACACCTTCATGCGGAGGCTGCTGCTGCCCTGCAGGTTTCAGTAGGGGAAACCTGGCCCGCTTTGATGGCTGAGGCAATGCATCGGTGGAAGGAGAGGCACAGAAAGGTAACCTGCCTCGGAGCGGCTGTAAAAGAACGCTTGAGCCCCTGAGCCTGCTGAGATTACCACTGCCATACCACTGCACGGCAGGACCCCCCTCGCCATAGACCGCAACTGGATTCCGGCTCCCACTGGCACCAAAAGTACAGAAAGCTTGGAAGGTCAAAGGCTGCCAGAACGTTTTTACCCCGCTCCAACCCCACCCTCACCCAACAGTGGAAGTACAGTGGGGGCTAAAGGAGCACGTACACAGACACAGGAGAGGCTGCTTTGTTTTCACTGCACTACTGCCCGAGTACACCCTGGTGTGACTCTGAGTCCCAGGGTGCAACGGTTTCAATCTGCCACAGCTGCAGAGGGGGAGGTGTTGTAGTGATCCTCCGATCAGCAGTCTAGTGTTCCAGCATGCTGTAACACACACTGAACACCCACCCACCACAGGTGTCACCAGTCAGGTGAGCCTGGCAATAAAAGGGGCTGAGCGCACGTGCTGTGGGCCAGTTATCCAACCATAACTTCAGTGTCTGCGTGTATCATTTTCACCAGCATGTGGGCCTGAGGCCCAAATACAACAATGGCGACGAGTGGGTCTTATCTCACGTGTGCGGAGGTTTCACTTCCCCGGATCCTGGTGGGGGAAGTGTAAAGCCGAGGAAGACGGTGACCGGGAGCCCACCCCGCACCGCCGCGAAGACCTGCGGGCATACACAGTGCCCCAGAGTGAAAGCGAGGAAGTCGGGTGCCCACCCCGACCCCATTGCGCCTGCCGCTGTGCGCTCCTGTGGGGAAGTGCCCCGAAGAAGAGCGGGCCGATCGGAGCCCACCTGCATCGGCCGCGACCCCGCAAGCGTGAAGAACCACGCAGAGCCCACCCGCGGGGACAAAAGGAGCTCGCCGGCCGAAGGCGAAAACGCGGCAGGAAGGTTGATAAGATGCCAGCGGGAGCCCACCCCGCATCGGCGGCAACAGGTGAACGTTAACCCGCAATAAGGCTGCTGTGTGCCCAGACGGTAGCTCCTACCCCCCGCGCGGCCAGTGAAGCGAGAAAGCCTGCCGCGGGGGGCAGGAACGATTTAAAAAATAAGTTATGCAAAGCGGCTCACCAGTGGTAGAGCGGAGCCCACCCGCAGCCGCCGCACTGGATCAGCAACCCCTGTCTCCTCCGCCCGCTCCCCCGCGCAGCATATGAGCAAAGCGGGGCTGCTGCGGGCGAGGAGCGGGAATTGGCACGTACACGGCCCTGCGACCAGTGCCGGTATCAGCGCCAACCCTCCCCCGCCCCGGGCAGCATGAGAACAAAGGAGCTGCCGCGGGCGGGGAGACCAAAATTAAATAAGCGGTTACAGGTGGCGGATCAAAGGCGCCGTGAAGTGCGAATCAATAAAAGAAGCGCAAAGAGCGCGAGGTGCACCTAGGAGGCCAAGGAGAGCGGCACCAGCAAACCCCCCCCCGCGCACGCGGACCATAAAGTCAGAAGGCATGCTGCAGGGGGCGGAATAGACATTATGAAAAGACGCGCAAAGGTCGCAAGGGGCCCCATGCAGCAGCAAAGGAGAGTAGAGTACAATCAGCGGTGGCAGGCGGTGAAATCTAAAGGGCACGGAAGCGCGACATGAGGAGTGAAGCGCGAGGAGCCCCCAGGCGGTCTCCACGGAGAGCCAAGGAAACGAAGGAGGGCTGCTGAGCCCATGATTAAGTACAGGTGCGCCAGGAGATAGAGACGCTCACCCGCAGCAACAAAAGTCACACACACACAGCCTATAAGGCAAAGGACTTACCAAGTGCCTGGCAGCAGGAGTCTGTTGCCCGGAGCCCATCCAGTAAGGCTCTGATCCCAGCGTCAAAGCTGCGTGGAGGCAGAGCACCGGCAGCTAATATGGAAAGACCCAGAACGAGGGAAAGATTGCTGGTGCCTGGAAAGGTGCTCCCCTGCCATCTGGTGGACACCTTTGATACTGCAGCAAAGAAGAAGTAAACAAGCCTGCACCAAGCCAAGGAAACCCAGCAGCAACAGGAGACCGGCTGATAGGAGCACAAGGGAGAAGTATTGACAGGTGTGCAAAAGTGAGTGCACGTAAAGCTGCCATACTGGAGTGGTGCCCGTCCACCACACAGCTAGAAAGAACAGGTGACAAAGCGCAGGGACGAACAAGACCACAGCGGAGGGGAAACAGTGGATACCCAAAGCAGTGAGAGAGATACCACGAGGAACCCCAAGAAGAGAAGCATAGCGAAGGCACGAGCGCGCCAAAGGGAGTAACCCGGAGCAGGTCGACGGAACGGTGGCGCAGACCACCAGAAGCACAGAGCTGAGGACGAGAGAGAGCGCAGCGGTACCTAATGGCCACAGGTTGTTGCTGCAGCAGTAAGAAGAAGAAGCACCACCAGACAAGCGGACGAGGATTCAGTGCGAAGACGTGCAAGAACAGCAGGCACTGCTCCAGGAACAAAGGAGGTAGAGGAACGCGAAGCGAGTGCACCCAGTGAGGCAACGGAAGAGAGCCATCAGAAGCGCCTACAGCAACGTGAGAGGGGAGAAGTGGTTGCGCGAACCACCAGCAGCACGAAGGCCCGGGAAAGGGAGAAGAAGCCGACCAACCAGATGGTCACAAGGAAGACGCCGATCAGCCAGATGGTCGCAAGGGAGAAGCCGACCAACCAGATGGTCGCAAGGAAGACGCCGACCAGCCAGATGGTCGCAAGGGAGAAGCCGACCAATCAGATGGTCACAACGAAGACGCCGACCAACCAGATGGTCACAACGAAGACGCCGACCAACCATATGGTCGCAAGGGAGACGCCGACCAGCCAGATGGTCGCATGGAAGACGCCGACCAGCCAGATGGTCGCAAGGGAGAAGCCGACCAACCAGATGGTCGCAAGGAAGATGCCGACCAGCCGATGGTCGCAAGAAGGATGCCGACCTACAGGAGGTCAGAGAGCACACTGACCCCAGGAGAGGTCCGCGAAGAGGACCAGAAAGGGACGGACGAGAGGTCCAACAACATCACTTTGAAATCAGAAGGAATCGTGAGAAAGAAGGTCGCGACGACCGGTCCAGTCACAGAGTGAAAGGAAGATAGTGTCCTAGTGTTGGGACAAGACCAGAGGGAAACGTGTAGAGTGCACGCTACACGGAGAAGTCTGGTAAGGACGAGCAAGAAGGCGAGAAGACCGGACCGCGTTGCAAAGAAAGACAGATCCGGAGTGGCACGACGCCACGACGAAGGAAGAAGAGAAGGAGAGGAGAAGCGCGAAGAGGTGTGCGTGACGGACCAACACAACACACACCGGAAGGGGAACACCCAAAGAGGAAAGTGAGAAGGTGCATGGGCATCCGAACACAGTACCTGGAAAACATCAGCACCACTGGGAGTACACATCTATGTGCAAACCCGAAGGTCACCCGGGAACGACAGAGGCGAGCAGGCCGGTCCGGTGGTAACAACCACCTCTGGGATGGAACGGACATAGGACCGTGGATATCCAAGGGGCAGAGGCCTCAGGGGCACCGGTGGCAGCGGGTCCCGAAACGAGAGAAGGACTGTTGAAGCTTGCTCTGGAGATCCTGGGAGAACAGAGGTAGCACGCGAAGGATCAAGTGCCAACAGCACCCTTTTCAGGTGGTGCTTCGGACACGGAGAGAGGACCCGTAGCGACTCCTCCAACGCGGTTGGAGCGACAAGGCAGCAGTCCACCGATCCAGTGGAAGCCTGGCAACAAAGGGCGACCGGGTCTTCCAGTGAGAGGGGACACCCACGAGAGAGGGGTATCCGTGAGAGGGATATCCTGCAACGGTGAATCCTGTTAGAAGACAACCACCAGTTGGAGAAAACACATCTACCAGGACCATACAGCGGAAAGTAAAACACCAGTGATCCACCATCAGTCCATCACCATCAGTCCATCCACACTTTTCACTGACGGCAGTACAGGAAGAAAGAGACTGTAAAGCACACTTCCACGGTGCAAGTCCAAAAGAGCACATCCACAGAGCCCCGGACATCGTGCCAAGGAAACTGGCCTGGCCTGGTCCTGGCCGCAAGGACACCCTCGCCGGCAGTTGACCATCAGCAAAGAGACTACATAGAAGTAATTATCACTGACTTATATTTTTGTTTGTAATTTGTGTTCTCTCCCACAGGTTCGGACTTTTTGTGTTTTGACCTTTATTAAAGTTTGGGAGGGATATAGTGATCCTCCGATCAGCAGTTTAGTGTTCCAGCATGCTGTAACACACACTGAACACCCACCCACCACAGTTGTCACCAGTCAGGTGACCCTGGCAGTAAAAGGGGCCGAGCGCACGTGCTCTGGGCCAGTTATCCAACCATAACTTCAGTGTCTGCATGTATCATTTTCACCAGCATGTGGGCCTGAGGCCCAAATACAACAGGTGTGACCAATGCGATTTAAAGCACAGCCTTGACCCTTGAGGCGCCGGCCTGTCCTGTACCCGCTGGCGGTAGGAGGAGGCAGGGCTGGCGCACCCCCCTTGAGGGTGAAAATCAGTCAGACACTGCAGATTTGCTCATAGTCGGATCATGGAACATGTTGAATTTCCCCCAGACCAAGGTGTAGTAAATCAGCAGTAAAACGGATTCACCAGCACACAGGGAGCTGCTAATCTGAAGGTGACGGCTAAAATCAGGAGCTGGTCTGGACGGAATATTTTATTGGCAATAGAACAGATACAACAAGGTACTGTCCCTCGCTCCTAATCCATATTTCAGTTATTTTAGTCTGTGGCTTCTGTTTTCTTCATGCACTTTGGGATCACCTGTGGGAGGATCGTATTGCCTAAATTGTAACCCTCCATTGGAACCGAGGCAAAGGCATGTTGAAGAATCCTACAAAGACTTGTTAATCGTGTACACGACCTTCTGATTCCTGATTAGATAAGGTAAGAGACTACATCCTGATCACCTTTGTATCTGAATCACTGACTGGGGCAGGAGGTGAGCGATACTCGGGATTCTATCTCATAGGTGGGGTGGCGTAACTATCTGGCAATCACTAGCCAACAGCCACGAAGTATACCCTTGCCCTATCCCCTGACTTATTTTGAGTGAATGATACTCTTTTGTATTTTTGGAATAATCTTCTCGCCTCTTAATAGAATATTCCCTAAGCATGGGCAGGAGGAAAGCACCCTGCCACTGCTTTGCAGCCTCAGTCCCCAGACAAGTCCCAACTCTCATTATTAAAGTATGTCACGGGAGCCTTGGGGGGCATTGAAAAGCAAATAACAACTGTTGAAGAATCACTGTTATTAAATGGTGATTGTGCAACTACTTCGACAATTACATCTCATGCATCCCATACCCCCAACCAGGGTTTAGAGAACCCTGTAAGTATTCCTAAACGTATTAGCGAAGACACAGGCATAAGAAAGGAGTATGATAAGAGAGAGACTAATGGGGTAAACGGTTGTACCCAATATATCCCTGAAATCATTCCCCCTTTTAAATTTAATTCACCACCGTCCAAACGAGTTAGAAAGCCACAAACTCATCCCACAGAAACCCGCCCCACTAGTGCGAGACAAGCGAGCAAATAGCCAAACTCAGGGCCTAGAACAACCAGTAACCATCCCAGTACAGACCAATCTGGACCCTAATAAGACAATACTTAGCAAACTAGATACTCTAGCAGAGTCACTTAAAGTTCTCGATCAGCATGTGAACAACATACTGTGGTCCATACAAACCCGAAAATCGAAAGTAGAAACAAGAACTAAATCTTGCCTGGAGCTCCTGAATATCTTTTCAGCTGTGCAAACACCAAAAGCGCCATGCAATACGACCTGTCCACCTACAACTGAGGCTCCAACCAAGACTAGAACAACCAACATATTATTGGCAGGACCAAGAATACATCCCCCTAGACATGTAGGCACAAAAAGTGATAGAATGAGGGGTGGGGAGAGTTTCAAATCAGGCATGTCCCGTGCCAACAAGAGAGGCGGAAGACACTGTGGATCTGCCGTAATAACCCTAGCCACTGATGACCATCCTAGAGATTCCACAGAGCATATATCCGATCGTTTGGACCTGCCATCGGCTGCAACACCATATGTGGTAGTCCTGACTAATGTCTCTCCTCTCCCTACTGATAGTATGGAGAACTGGACCTCCCTAAGAAATAAGGCTTTAAATTGGTTAGGCGCAGATCAGGCCTAACTGAAAACCTATTTATGGATTTTAAGATGGTAAGGAGAGTTATATGGGCGGGGAAAGGGAAAAAACACCTGAGTGGCCACTGTGTAATCTTGTCTTTTAAAACGCCATGGCTAGTGGAGACAGGTCTGAACAGGACTAGAGCCATCAATATCTCTGCAAATGCCATTTCCTCCGTCCCTTTGGGCTACGTTTACCAACCAGAACATTTAATTAATGACATTAGATCACAGGCAACTTTTGAACAGAGACCGATGATGGATCAAAGGTATCAAGTCCCAATTTACAATTGTTTCCATTATCTATCGACTTTGGATGGCCTAGATTGACTTAATGATTATCCTTGTATAGATAGCGAGGAAGATATTATGAGAATTTACCCCACAGAAAGTGCTAATGATGGAAATATTTCCACACATGTTAATTCTGAACTCTTAGGATATTTGTGTTTGAAGGTGGCAGGCCTGAGAAGCAAAAGACAAATTCCAGAATGGCTAGAGTTTGTTGCTGATTTCCAAATCATTTGTCTGCAAGAGACATGGCTCACGGAGCCCACCCACATGAATGGGTATAGGACATACTTTACACCAGCTATCCAATCGAGAAATAGCAGGGCAAAGTGGGATCATGTACTTAAGTCTCCAACAGCGTACAATTTACTAGCATCGTCATGGTCACATATAATTCATATTACCAACTAATAGAATGTGATTCGACAGGCCCTGCTAGGCTAGTATTAATAAATTTTTACAACAATGCTACTACGAGAGATATAATAGCCACTTTGCAGAAATTGAATGATAAACTGGAGCACATCAACGTAGACAATAGAAAACACGCGATAATCTTATGTGGGGACGACTTCAACTTGCGACAATGCAATATTCAGATGGATGAAATATGTGGTACGGCAAACACAGAGGACGGAGATCAGCCCCATTTTAACCATAGCATTTATGGTGATAAGATCAATGATCTAATATTTAAATTTGATCTGACATTTGCAAATGAAATTTCTTCCCCTTACGCTATTCGTAAGAATACTTTTAATGGAAGAAATAGTCACAACATCATTGATCATGTATTACTGTCCAATAGGTGTGCTAGTTTTGTTTTTATGTTTTCTACATACTCGATCTCACTATGTAACCACTTTCCCTTGAGTATGTATCAAACTTCAGTACCATTTTTTTTAAACAGTGGTGTGGAAAAACCACCCTACAAGCGACACAGATTGAAATAGCAAGGCACAATTGTTACTCTCTGCGCTGGACACAGATCACTCTGTAAGGTTTTCTTAAGAAATTAATAGGTAACAAGAGGGAAGCCTTCGAGCTGTGTCAAGAGGATACCTCCCCAAACAACGAACTTATTACTGCCTTTTTGTCAGTTACACTGGGTATAAAGAAGGGTCTTTTTGTTGCTAGAGAAAAAGCAAAACCGGATGGGAAGGGGTGGTTTGACACATTATGTTCCAAGGCTCATAAATGACTAAGAGGCAGTATATAAATCTCCTAGGATCACTGCAGACGTCCGCCATTGCAGAGCCGAATATAAGCAGGCTGTGAATTTGAGAAAACTACATTTAAGAGAAATGGCTTGGCAGTCTTTACAGGAAGCAAGCACCAGTATTGATAAAAGAGCCTTCTGGCAGGCAATTAACTCTACACCACTGACAACAAATGAGGCTCCCGGGGTAGAGCTTGCAATACTGGAGAAGGAATGGATAAAGTATTTTGCCAATATCTAGTCTCTGCCCGACACATCCCTAGCACTTGAGTGTGAATATAACGGCAATGACACCCTAGTTCTACCTCAAACTTCCTCCATTGCTCCTTTTACACTGGAGGAAGTAAATAATGCAATACAGGCAAGTAAAAGCGGCAAAGCGCCAGGACCAGATGCAATACCAGTAGATTTATATAAAGATAATATTGCCCTATGGTGGCCCGTGTTAACTTTAGTACTGAGGGCATGCTGTACAGCAGGCTTTTTGTCATCATGGGGTGAATCCATTATTCTACCTGTTTATAAAAAAGGAGACCGCCTTTATCCAGCGTATTATAGACCTATTTCCTTGCTCGACTCATTTGTCAAGATAGCGGGCAGTATAATCCTGAATAGATTACAGGACTGGGTGGAATCACAAGAATCATGTCAGATTTGCATTATGGCTTCCGCCTGGAGATTGGGACGGTAGAGCAAAGTCTCAACTTAAATATGTGTTGTGGCTTTACCTATGTAGTTCTGTTCCTTTTCACTGCTCTTGCCGGTGCAGCTGGGTTGTGTTCTACATTCTACTTGTCATGGCCTAGCAACAGAATACTGGCAGGTTGGAGTGGAGGTTGCTGTTGGATGAGGCGGTTAGCTGCTGTAGGACTGGTGGTTTAATTTACTGCTTCTGGATTAAATGGTACTAAAATCCACTTGAACGTTTCATGGACTTCTTGAACTTTACACTGGCGACGAGTGACCTGCTTGGGGACAGGAATTGATGCCACCAGTCTCCCCATATCGAACCTACTGCCTAGTGGTACGTCGTTATCTCGACCTATTTACTTTGGATTACATCTGATATTATCTGAAGCTGAAATCTTCGTATGGCTGTTAGCTGTGCAGAAACGAGATGTACTAAAATAAAGACTGCGTTATCGACTGAAGTTTCGTGTGTTAGCGTGAAGCTTTTGCCCCGCTTGAGTCATTAAAGTCTAACTGACAACTGCGCTTCGTGTGTTAGCGCTGAAGTTTTTGCCGTTTAAGGCGCTGTACAAGCGTGTATGTGGCAAGGATCAACGTAATTTTACTTGAAAGAAAATAACTTCACGCGCTGAACTCACCTGCGCGTGTGTCTTTGGTGATACGCCTTTGTCCTTTGTTCTCAGGGAGAGCAGCGTCACCTTGAACCACCCGGCTCACGTCGCACCAGCATCAATATCGGCGTGAATCACCTGGCTCACGTCGCACCAGCGTCAATATCGACGTTACTGCCAGCTCTTCGTTGTGTATCAGTGATACACACACTTGAACTAGTGGACATCTGCTGCTTTCTGAACGTATTATTTTTACGCACTCTTGGTAAAAGAAACGTTTTTAGCGCGTTGGTGATGCGCACACTTTTAAATTGTTTTTTTGGTTGAAATATTGGACAATCTGCTAAATCTACAAAGCTAATTCTATGTTGGTCACAGCACAGATTTTTGCTTCACAAAATATTCATTAACTGTACAACGCTATATATTTTAGTTTTTCACTGTGAATAAGTGCAAAGGTAATGTGCACACAGGTGCTTTGTTTAGTAATCTGCACATTCTAGAGTTGTTATAAAGGGTTGGGACATTTTTGTGATATGCATATTTTGTGAATGTAAGAATACTTGAAACCCTATTTATTATTTTAGTATCTACATTTCAGAATGGCTTCGTCTGGCATGTCCCAACCTCCTCAATTCTTAAGGGATGTTGGTGACCCTATTTTGCCATGGAAAAGGTGGTTCAATTCATACTTATTGGCTATAGGAGGAGAAAAGTTTTCAGCGGTGCGGAAGCAAGCTACACTCTTGCATAATTTTGGTGTTGAGGGTAGACACGTGTATGATATAATTGACGAAATTCCTTTAGGACGAGGTGAGGGTGAACCTGAAAATGTTTATGATATGACTGTATTGATGCTTGAGAATCACTTTGGTTCCAAGATTAATGTTGTATGGGACCGTCATACATTTTTCTCCAGAATTCAAGGCAAACAAGAGAAAATCAGTAGTTATGTAGCTACCTTAAAAACCTTAGTGCACACTTGTGAATTTGAACAACTCACAGACTCCCTCATTAGAGACCAGATTGTCAGGTGCACTAATGATCCGAAAGTACAACAGAAGCTTCTGGCTAAAAATCCTGACCTTAAGGACACGTTGTCCATTGTAGAAAGTATGGAAAATACTAACATGTGGGTACGAGAGATGAAAGTGGAAGAAAATACTAATGGTTCTGTTGATGAGAAGACGGTTAATGAGATAAAGAAAGATGAGGTTGTGAAAGTAGACACTAAAGGTGTGGTCAAGTAGAATCATGAGAAAGACAAGAAGTCTTATAATTCTGAACAACCCAATTTCAAAAATAAGCCCTCTGACCCAGAGCAATTTGGATTCAGAAGTAATAGGAGTGGTTTTAAATGTTTTAGGTGTGGGAGTGATAATCATTCACCTAATAGTTCCAGTTGTTTTGCAAGGTCTGTAGTTTGCAACAAGTGTGGGAAAAGAGGTCATTATGCACGGGTGTGTTGAAATGGTAGGAATCAAGCTGTACAGCGTGTCTAACAGGAAAGAAAATTTGTTTGCTGCGTCAGACAAGATGGTGTTGTTGATGGCGACACTTTGGAAATGCCTGAGTGTGAGGTTTTGATTGGTGGTGAACGGTTTTCAGTGTTTATAGAAACAACGATGAGGGTTTCTGCTATGTGTGCACCAGAGAGTATAATCTTGTGTAATAATATCCTTACTTGCAATTAATGGTCTCCTGCTCACTCCTAGTGGCCCACCGTTAAAGCCACTTAAATAAAGAACATAAAAAGTATAATAGAAAGGAGCGGAGTAATGTTACATGTTATAAAGAAATAAATGTTGTAGTACAAAATGAATTTGAGTTATTTGTTTTTATTCCTTATTCTTTATAATTATTTGTGTATTTCCTTCCTAATTGTTTCAATTATTCAAAAGTATTCCAATAAACCTATACATTGGTTTCCATCTTAACCATCACATGTAGAACTGATGCATTGATTCATTTATACCAGCAATATTCAAAATTATACACTTTGTAATAAATCAATTCAAATAAATGATGCTTAGTATATACAGTTGTACAGCTTAATGCTCAATACAATGCTCAATATGTACAATTATACAGCCAACGCGTTTCGTCCTATCTAGGACATCATCAGGGCTGTAAAAAAAAAGAAAAGAAAAACATCATATCAATATACATTGTTCGATATATAAATCCTATCACGATACCTATATAAGGAAGAAATATATCCACAATATACAGAATATACCTATTTGACAGTACAAACTTGTTGATCATAATCAAAAATATCCATGTATAGAACAGTGTTAACAGCTGCTTGCAATACTGAAAACAATATAATAGTTGCTTCATTCCTTAATTATCGAAATTATGTCCATAATCCCATCCAAGGCCTGTCACCCATTCAGTATATTTTTATTCAGGAGGATAACCCATAGTCCCCTTTATATTTCAAACATGAAAGTATAATCTTTAAATTAAATTAGTATTTCCTAATAGTCCATCCCTACTGCTTGTTTCTCACCTCAATGTTACTTGAAACAATCCTTGCAAATCTATACTGTCTTTTCCTTCCGTACTCTTTCCAATTCTTCGTTTCCTAGCACTTGCCAATAATTTCAGTATCTCATTCCATACCTCTGTATATCAGTTAGTTAATCTAAAGACAAAAGACAAGTCAATGATACCAATCCTACATTCTTTACCATTAATGGGCTAACGCATCCAACTACCATGACGTACCTTGGAATAATATATCCCCATATATTCCACAACAGATCCGATAATCCAGCTCAATAGCTAGAAACCACCATCTTTTCAGTGTTGGCTGTTTCTGGATCACCTTATACCAGAGGTCTTCAAACTTTTGGATGCCGAGACCCCCCTGTCAACATTTTGAGGCGTAAGGACCCCCTCTTGACAAAAATGTCTAAACCTGTTGACTAAATTGCGTGGGATGAAAATGTAAATAAGGTTATGTGATGCCGCGTATTTTGGGATAGCATTGCTTCATTATTTTGATATTTGTTACACACAGTAACGCTGAGGAAAGATTTCACCCAATCAGTACCCATTTATAACCAAAATACAGCAATTATCATCAGAAAGATTTCAAGTCAACCTTTGTGAAGGGCCTTCCACTCTGCAGCAATACGTGCTGCCACATTAGAAGCTCACCTGGCCCTGACCGGAAGAAGCAGGGGTCCCTTAAAACCCTGGCGGTTTTGTGTAGAGTTAAGCCTTTTACCCATGCAGCTTTCCTCTCACCCCCTCCCTTCCATCCCTCTCTCCTCTCCTAACCCCGGATCCCTCTCTCACTTTGCAGGTCATTTTCTTTCACCCCTTTTTACAACTTCTGAACTCTCCCCATTCAACCTCTCACTTCACCTTTAATCACCTCTTGCCATTCTGTCCTTTCACTGCCCTCATCTCTAACAGTCTCTCACATTTATCTCATGGCCTCTCTGGCCCTGTCACCTCCCGTGCCCCTCAGCACTTCTCATTCACCTCGTCTCTTCATTCAAATTTTTGTCTATTTGTATCTTACACCTCTCCAGTCCCCCCATTCCTCTTTCACATCTCCCCTTTGTTCTAACAGAAGCCCTCACCTTTGGATCACACTCACTTCTTGCGTGTCCACACTTCTCTTCGGCAATTCACATTTCTCCTCATCCCTGACCTCTTCAATCAAATTCTCTCACTCCCTTGCTGTCCTCTCTCATTTTGGGTGCGGATACAAGTTCAGAATGGGATGAATGAATGTATGATTACTGATGGGCTTGTTTGAGTGAGTTGCATATTGAGTAGTGAGGGGGACAGGTGAGTGAAGTGTCACATGAGTGCAGGATGAGTAGTGTACTCGTGTGACTGCAGGTTGAGGTATAGTGTGAGCAGGACAAGTGCATTTTGAGAGCAGAGTGATCACTGTGAGTGCAGGGTGAGCGGGTGAATGGTGCAAGTGCATGGTGATCAGTGTGAGTGCATTGTGATCGCTGTGAGTGCAAGGTGAGCGGGTGAATGGTGCAAGTGCATGGTGATCAGTGTGAGTGCATTGTGATCACTGTGAGTGCAGGGTGAGTGTGACAATGAAGGGCGAGAATGAGGAATGAGTTGTCTGAATGCAGGGTGCATTCCCAGACCCATGAAGTAACTCAGCATGTTATTGACGGGGCGTAGACTTTAAGATCTAAGTTAAACTATTGCGGCATTAATCGGGGATCGAGGGTGAAGGAAATAAATAATGTGCTGATCCTGCAACAAACTTCCAGTCCTATGGTTAGGGTTGCCAGCAGATTATTTTGGTGGCCCAGTCGGTACAAAAAAAAAACAGTCACCTAAAGCGGTATTTTCAGCGCTTATCTGTGCATACTTCCCAGGGCCGGCTTTAGTGCTGGTGGTGCCCTGTGCGACCATGTTTGTTGGTGCCCCCCACAATGACCACCCCCACCACGGATTCTCTCACTAGCACCCTTTAACAGTGACCAAGTCTCCATAACCCCACACTCTCAGATGAATTGAATTAGTTATATAGTGCCACTCATACCAGTGTAGGGTGTCCGAGCACTTTGCATCACACACACATTACACAGAGACAATCAATCATAAGTGTGTAAATCAGTGTATAGGAAATGTTACATAAGCCAAAGGACTAAAAGTATAGGAGTCACATGTCATCCATACTGGTAGGCAGTATAGTTCAAGAGTGCTTGGTGTGGAGAAGCACAAACTCAGAGTCGAAAAAGAAACAGCATAGTTGGGAGTTTCCTTTAATAATAAGAATTGATTTCTAGCCAAATTAACCCTTTTTGCAACATTAATCAATGGTCTAATAATGTATTCTTTGTAGTGTGCATGCTGTTCTAGGATGGAAGTTAATAGCTCACTATTCTATATCAGGACATTAAGTTATAAATTGCAGGTAACAAAAGGATGTCTCTTTTGAAAGCAGTAACCTGCTGATCTCTTCACATCATACGCACTCTGTAATCTACTTGGTACACGTTCTTTGCAGCAGGCATATTAACCCTCTGCACTAACTTCACCGAAGTCAAAACCTCAACTATACAACATTCTGATCTCTCTCCAGGAAGATAATTAATCACACGAGTTATCTTGACACTTATGTGAGGCCTGGTAATTGTGGGCGGAAAGAAACGCTGCAGCAGGTGCTTCAAAAGCACAATAAACTTTCACACACGGCGCCCCCAGGAAGCCAACTTTGTATTCCTTTCCATGAAATGCATTCTCACACTACGGCAGCGAATGTAAAATCGAAATGTAAGGAATAGGCACAGTGGGGACCCAGGGGGTACTGGAACCAGCAAAAAAACCTAAGCCTCTGTAACCAGTTTACAAAGGCATGTTAAATGGTCTTTAAAGACCTGTGAAAAAACACGGGGGTGCCGGAGATAGGAATCCAGACACTGCCCAGCTGAGCCCCCAGCAGCTCAAGTTTCACTGCAGCAGCCCGGGCTGAGACACAGGACGGGGGAAGGGGGGGGGGGGCTGAAGTCCTTGGGCCTGGGCAGAAGTGTGACTGGGAAGGCGCGACCCCCTTTGCATCACTCCACGGCCCCCCTGGGGGTCGCGCCCCACAGTTTGAAGACCCCTGCCTTATACTATGGTTGGTGATGCGAATTGGGATGCTGTTTATGGTCTTGAGAAGACTGAATTGTTTTCCCCGGACATTAGTCCTGTTGGATATGGGGGAGTTAAGATTGATATGTTGGGTTTCGTCGTAAGGAAGATCCATTTTAAAGATAGAGAGACTTTTGGAAAAGTATATGTGGCAAAAAGAGGGGATAATCTTTTGGGGTGGAGACATCAAAGAGATATGGGAATCAAACTGTATCCGAATTCCCCAGAAAAAGTTTTACTTGTGTCTCCTTCTTCAGTGTCAAGTGACGTATGTTCACAATTTCCCAAAGTTTTTTGTGACGAGTTAGGTTTATTGAGAAATTTTGAACATAAAATCATTCTAAAAAACAATGCTCAACCTTTTGTGAGTAAGGTTAGGAAGGTTCCACACATGTTGATGGAGCCTTTGGATTTGGAGCTTAAAAAGTTGTTGTCGACAGGTGTGATTGAGGAGATTGAGTGCTCTGAATGGTTGGCTCCCATTGTTTTGGCATCCAAGGATGGTGGGAAGGGGATCAGGATGTGTGTGGACTTGCGCGGGTTGAACAAGCACATTTGGGTTGATAGACAACCTTTACCCAATATTTCGCAAACACTTGCTTTGATCAAAGATGCTAAATGGTTCAGTGTGATGGATCTCTCTTCTGCTTATCATCAAGTTCTATTGCATCCTGACTCTAGGCACTTGACTTCTTTTGTTACACCTTTGGGAGCTTTCAGGTTTATTCGAATGCCCTTTGGGTTGGCTTCTGCTGCGGCTTGCTTTCAGAGGGTAATGAATAAGGTGTTGGCTGGGTTGCCTAAGGTTTTGGTCTTTCAAGATGACATTCTGATTTATGGTAAGGACGTGCATGATCATGACAATGTACTTTGGAGAGTTTTGCAACGGTTACAAGAAGCTGGTCTGGTTATTAAAAAAGAGAAGTGTAAGTTTTGTGTGTCATCTGTAGATTATCTTGGACACACCATTTCTTCTGATGGTATCAGCCCTAAACTTAATTTAGTTGAGAGTATAGTTAAGGCTCCAGTTCCAGTCAGCAAAGATCAAGTTCGTTCATTTTTGGGATTAGCTGAGTTTTGCTCCAAATTTATACCTAATTTTGCTGGGGTTTCCTCTCCTTTGAGAGAATTACTCAAAAAAGGTATTCAATTTGCATGGTCGAATGATTGTTCTTCTGCTTTTGATTCCATCAAAAAGACAATTAGTCTCATACCCATTTTAGGACATTTCGATACTGGTAAGAAGACGATTTTGTCTACAGATGCAAGTACACTTGGTTTGGGAGCTGTACTTTCACAAGTTGTTGATGGAGAGTTGAAGATTGTTGCTTTTGCTTCTCGTTCACTCAAGGGTGCAGAGGAACGATATTCAGTGATTGAGCGGGAGGCATTGGCGGTTTTTTGGGCTATTCATCATTTCAAGTTTTATCTTTGGGGTTTACCTGTGACAGTTAGGACTGATCATCGTCCTTTATGCCAAATTTTTACTTGCAGGGATGTGGAAAATGTTTCACCAAGAATTAAGCGTTGGGTTGAGGGACTTTCAGATTTTAATTTCATTGTTGAATATGTCCCGGGGTCTATGAACGTAGTTGCAGACTGTCTATCTAGGTTACCTGTTGACCAGTCTGGTGCAGAAGTCGATGGGTCTTTGGTTGGATGGGTACATGAGGCTGCTGTTAATCAAGATGAGTGATCTTTGGTTTCTCATGATGACAGTGATTTAGAGTTGCTTAAGAAGTTCACGATTAAGGGTTGGCCAGCAGTGAAAGATATACCTGAACATTTGAAAAATGTCATCAATGTGAAGGAAGAGTTATGTGTTTTTGATGATAAACTGTTGAGGGGAAATCGAATGGTGCCTCCTGGTGAGCTTAGGAGCAAGTTAATCAACTTAGCTCATGAAGGGCACTTGGGAAAGAATTTAACAAAAGCTAGAGTCCGTGAGGGGTACTGGTGGCCAACAATGGACAAACAAGTGGAAGAGGTAGTTAAGGATTGTTGGGAATGTGCGAATAGTGATAAAACCAAGAATAGTCGTACTGCACCACTTTCGCCCGTAGAGATCCCGGTTGAACCTTGGTCCAAGTTGGGTTTCGACATTGCTGGTCCCTTTGAATCTTTTGCGTACAATGAGCGTTATGTGCTACTTTTAGTAGATTACACCTCCAAGTGGGTGGTCACCAAGTGTGTACCAGTGGTGAACACTAGGACTGTCATTGAGTTTTTGTCTGAAGAGTTTTCAAGAGAAGGAATACCGAAACAACTTGTCACTGACAACGGTGTTCAGTTTGTTTCTCATGAGATGAATACATTTTTGAAGGAATTATCCATTGTACATTTTAAGACAGCGTTGTATTCTCCGCAATCCAATGGTCTGGCAGAAAGAATGAATAGGATTGTGAAGTCTTGTGCTCAGAGAGCTATGCAGACTAGGTCTTCACTAAAAGAGATGCTCAGAGAAACATGCTGGGCTCACCGTAACACCCCCAGTTGTTTAACTCTAGTTTCTCCCTTCTCTGTTTTGAGAGGGAGGAAACCTCATGACAAATTAAATCCTGCTTGGTTGAATTTAAATGTTGATGATGTACAGTTGGATGAAGGTGTTATTTGGAGGCGGAAGCTTTACCAAGATAGATACAAGAGCAGGTTTGATTTCAGGAACTCCTCTCTTCTTAGACAATGGAGAGTGGGTGATGAAGTTTTAGTCAAGAGACCTGGGGGCATATGTATGAAAGGAAAAATTAGTCGCAAACGCTGCGAATCGCAAAAAACAGCGTTTGCGACTGATTTTTCGCTATTTCATATGTATGACACACTTCCAAACAGAAAAATAAGAAATCGCTAAATTAGCGATTTCTTAGGCTGCGAAACAAGAAAACAGCGAATTTCCTAGCGAATACCTAATTTGCGATTCCTTAGCGTTGCGAATATCGCTAACAAGAAATCGCTAGCTAAGAAATCGCAAACACATGTATGAAAAAATCGCACATTGCGATTTTAAGAAATTCGCTAATTAAGAAATCGCTATTAACACCAATTGCTTGCAGCTGGTAAACTGGTGCAAGGTACAAAAACCAGCCCACAATGCAACAAACACACCCACAATGGCTGCAATGTACGTGATAGCCAGGAGGCTGCGTATTCGGGCCCTTGCACACAGGAGAATGAGACAGGAACGTATCTTCAGGCTGCGCATCACCCTGTTCCAGAACACTGAAGGAGATCTATGACAAGTACAGACTGCACCCACAGACCATAATGGACCTGATTGAGGAGCTGAAACCCCACTTGGAGCACCCTACTCGCAGGACACAAACAATTCCCACACATGTGCAGGTCCTGTGCTCCCTGCACCTCCTGGCGTCAGGGAGTTTTCAACGGGTCATAGCGGAGGTTGGTGGGGTGTCACAGAGTGCACTTTCGCGCTTCTTCCATGCCTTCCTAGATGCAATGCTACTGAGGCTCTCACATCACATTTACTTCCCCACCACCCAACAGGCATTACAGCAAACGATACTGGACTTCTACCAGATTGCACGTTTCCCCCACGTCATTGGCTGCATTGACGGGACCCATGTGGCCATCACACCCCCAGCAGAAACTGAATATGTCTACAGGAATCGGAAATGCTACCATTCCCTCAACATACAGATTGTGTGCAACGCTAAGTATCACATCACAGACATCGTAGCCAAATACCCCGGCAGTACACATGACTCCTTCATCTTCCGACACAGTGGAATACACAGACGTCTGAGTGCTGGAGAGTTTGGGGAGGGGTACCTGCTCGGTAAATACATTGCACACATCAATACATCCACTACATCAGTTGAGGGGGGGGGACATTGACTCACCTATTGTGTTTTTTTCCATGCAGGTGACAGTGCCTATGCAGTGCGCGACTTCATCCTGACCCCATACCTGGATCCTGCAAATGCAAGTGAGAGGAGCTACAACAGGGCACACAGATCTACACGCTGTGTCATTGAGCGAACCTTCGGAATCCTGAAGAGCCGCTTCAGGTGCCTGCATAAAAGTGGAGGCACACTGCAATACAGCCCTGAGACCTGCTGTAAAATCGTGGCAAGCTGTGCAATGCTACATAACATGGCAATGAAGAAAGGCACCACAATTGATGTGAGCGATACAGACACATCGGATGACGAGCGCCCTGCTCCCCCTGCCAGACCAGCACCAGGAGTTGGGGCAGCTGCTGGACGCCAGAGACAGACTGAGATCACACGAAACTACTTTTAGGTGAGTATTGAGGAAATGAGACTACAAAGCCTGATGATGCGTCAAGTGTTTAATCACACTTCACATGAAAGAAATTGTAATTGTCCCCAGCACATGTTGTACACACAGTGCAGAGAAGGCACAAGAAATAGGGCAAACAGCCTTTTGCGGGTTAATGCACCCGTGTTGCAGTCAGTGTCCCCGCAGATGATCACCTCCGTCGGTGCCGTCCAGGGTGAGTGCCCCCCATGGTGCGCCCTTGGCCTGCTACCTGTCTGCCACTGCGGCGTCTTTCACCTGGCAAGGTTGGAGTGATGCTGCTGCGACTCGATGTGTCCTCACTCTCAGCAGAGGCCATTAGTGCGCTGCCACCTGCATTGGCTGTCTGCAGCTGTTCCACAGCAGTGGTCACCTGCGCCAGCCCTCGTGCTATGTCCTGGCAGCAATGTGCCATGTCCACCTGCATGGTTACGCTTCTGCGTGTGAGTGCGCTGGTGGTGGTGCAGAGGCGGTTGACTGCCTTGGTATAATTGTGTAGCCGTGCATTGGCACGTCGTCCAGCCCTGTCATTGGCAGCTTGGGTGTCCCTCAAAGTGGCACAGAGCTCTTGTATTGCCGCTACCATGTTGCGATTGTCCTGATGTAGGCGGCCTAGCTGGCGATTCATTGACCGCATTGCCTTGCTTTGCAGGCGCTGTTCCTGCAACATGCACTGTTCCAAGCCGGAGAACACGGTGCCTTCTCCTTCTGTTGCAGTGCTGCTCCTGGGCCTTGACCTGGAAATGGCCTGTTCCCTTTGCCTTGGTGTTGGTGCGTCATGACGGGGCATGTCTGTCACACCCTGACTCCCCTCTCTCCTGTCGGTGTCATCGCCTGTTGCTGGGACTTCGTCCTCAAATGGAGGCAGTGGGGGCACATGTGCGCGCTTCCTGCGCTGAATTGGCTGCTGCTCTGTCTCATCGCTGGAGTCCGCAGGGTCTGCAGGCTCCTCTCCCTCTGCGCTGTCTTCTTGTGGCATGCCGTGTGCTGTGGATGTAAAGGGGACTATATGAGTTTGTGTTACTGTCTGCATGTGGCACTCAATAAAGTTACTAATCTTTGACGGCTAACCTCTGACACATTTCTATTCAATGATCCCCAAAACACATATGTTGCATTTAATTGTGATGGTGTCATGGACACACAGTCAGACACAGTACTACGAGTCCCATGATGCATTGCTGGGTGTGCTGTAAGACCTGGGCTGGATTGGCATGTTGGGAGTTTACTATGCGCATTTGGGGGAGTGTGCAAGGGATGGGGAGGAGTGCAGGGTGATTTGGCATGCATCTTACCTTGTCTGCTGGATGAGGGGTCGGAGCTGTCTATTGCCGCCAAACCACCAACGCTCTCAGGCAGGAGGGTAGACTCCACGAGCTCCTCATGGGGGGTTGGCTGCTCTGCAGTGGATGGTCCTCCTCCAGTCTGATTGGCATCCTTCAGTCTGGCTGCCACCCTCTCCTTGGACCTCTGGCGCATATCATACCACCGCTTGCGCAGCTCCTCGATGGTGCGTGTGGTGACTCCAACAGCATTCACCTTGCTCTGTATTTCCAGCCAGATTTTCCTCTTCCTGGCCTCTGGGACTTTGAGTGCCTTCTTCCCAAACAGGAGCTCATGGCTGCAGACCATCTCCTCAATGAGGACCTCCTGCTCCTTTTCTGAAAACTTGTGTTTTCTCTTTCTTTTTTCTGCATCTTTGCCCTGCTGGTTTTGTTTGGGATCCATTGCTGGTTGCTGTCTCCAGGAAAGCCTCCTCACACTCCACAAGCAGCCTCTGGGTGTGGCTCAGGTGAGCAGGTGCAGGCAATCACTACAGTTTCCTGTTTGTGATGTCATCAGCCTGCACCAGGCATTGCAGATTCCCGTTTTTGCGATTTCTTATTTAGCGAATTTCGCTATTAAGAAATCGCAAGACGGGATTCTGCGAATTATTTGCGATTTTTAAGGAATCGCAAATGATTAGCGATTTATTTTATACATCCCGTTTAGCGAATCTGATTTTGCGAATCGCAAAATCTCGCAAATTAGGATTCGCTAAAGGGGAGTTTGATACATATGCCCCCTGGTCTTTTGAGAAAAGGTCACTCACGATATATGGGTCCATTCATCATCAAGGAGGTGAGGAAAAATGTTGTGGTGTTGGATTCTGGGGAGGTGTGGAGTATGTCTCGCTGTTGAAAACTAAAACAGCGATATGGTTAAGCATTCACTGAAGACATGAATTCTCTACAGTCAAAACGTGTTTCTTGTCTTATGTTGACCAATGTCCGGACTCCATTTTGTATTGCCATGTCTCCACGTGCTTTGCACGAGAAGAGTCCTACCTCTCCGCTAGTTGCTCTTGTAATCTGCCTAGTAACAGTCTATAAATAACTTCTTTGTCCGTCTGGCGCATGCCCAGACTTGACCACATCTGTTATCAGTTAGTCCTTGTTTGACCATGTTTTCGCGGGCTCAGGAAATTGTTAACTCCGCCTATATATTGATCCTGTATCGAAAATGTCCATAAATGGTAATGAATTTTGCTCTATGTTGTATCCACCCACTTATGAGCCCCTCTGTTGTGTATAAAAGGGGACTGTGTACGCAAGTTCTGTGTGCTACTCTATGCAATACTGAAGAGTGTTGTGTAGGTTGTAGGACCACCCTTAAGGGTTAATAAACTCTGTCTTTGTATTTGCAGTTTCCGTGCCAACTTCCTTCTAGTTTTCGTACATAGGAGGGCGAACCCTTGTATTTTGCGGGCCTAGCTGGGGCCTGTATTCATCAATTGGCGCCCGTCACGTGGGGCTCATCGGCGACTCGGATGCTCGAAGCATTGGTCGTGACGAAGGTGAGGAATTTGGCCGGGGATGTGATCACTGCCAGCGGCGTCTCTTAGTCCTGGCATCCCGAGGTTTTTCTTCCTTCCCTTCCGAGCTGACCATCTGGGTGGCGCCGGTCCTCGACTGAGACCTCTTCTGTCGGTTTGCTGCGTGATACCCGTTTGGGCGAATTTTGGAACTTGGCAGTTGGAATCTGGACGCTCTTGATTGGTAAGAACCGTTGTACGGTACTTGCTCCAAGTTTTGAAGCCTGGGTTGGCTATTTGAGTTTGATTTGTGATGACCGGTCATATTTTGTATTGATTACTGTGGGAATATATGCGTTGCAACACATATAGGCAGGTAATGTGGAGATATTTCTCCGAAGTTGTTTAAATTTGAACGGCGCAACGTTTAAGTGCCATTTTTTATAATACTGCATATTTTGCATTATTTTTGAGCATGCCTGCTTTTAGCGCACTCCGTAAGTGGTGCTGCTGCTTTGGAAACCGGTTAAATCTTGAGGAACCTGCTCCAGCCCCCCCCCCAGAGGGGACTCCTAATAGGGATATGTATGTGAAGTATGGTCTTTCCTCTATAATGTACAGCACAGTGTGGAGGAAATACACCAAAAAGGATCCTGAGTTACGATGGCCTTTGTATGGATCGTTTGATATGTGTAAGATTGAGTATGTGGAACAGTGTATGTGTAAACGGCGTGCTAGGCAAGACATGTTTGAATGTGTACGGTTATGGGTGAAGGAAGTGCGTGAGTGGGAGAAACTTGAGAAAGCGCTGATTGATAAAGAGCAACGGAAAAATGATCATGTGAGAGCGCAGGAAGCGAAGCGTCGGGAGGAAAGACAACTGGCAGAGAGACAAGAGAAAGAGCGTAGGTTGCAAGTATCGGGTCAATATGCTGTCCGCCAGCCACTTTATCCTGTCCTTACTAATCTTGAAGATGATTTTTATTTATTAGATCGCTCTCCGCCCCCTTATGTTGGCGCGTCTGCCCCGAGGTCACAGGATTCTGGATCGGTTTCGGATAAGGTAGACACGCGGTCCATGTTATCAACTGATCGTATGGGTGAGCTTCGGAAAATTTCTTTTCGTGCGCTTAAAGGCAAGCTATCTCTTACTGAATTATTGGCATCTTAGGAAAGTTGGCAGGATAGGGAAAAGTTATATTTTGCTGAAACTTTTTCTGACGAAGTGGTTACTGCCTTTTTCGGAAATATTCTGATGTTTTTGAGCCTGATGATATAGTATTAGATTCTAAAGCATTACGTAATGGTGTCTTTTCTCCCTCTAAGGTACCCGATGCGGTTCGACGGCTGTTTGCATTGCGGGACGCGACGTTTGAACTCAAAGAGAAAGCGCGCCAAAAGACAGGGGAGGAGGAGTAATCGAATCCACATGTCGACGGGAAACAGTCGGCTATGCTTCAGTCAGATAAGATTGACTTAGTGCATGCTAAACCGATGCGAGAGGCGGCACCTTTGTATGTTCCTCCTAAAGGAGCGGGAACTAGTTCAGACACGTCTTCTCCCGATGCTAGGAGATATTTCGTGTATAATTGGGTTTATACTCCCTGGCATAGGACTGATGTTATGGCATTGAAGAATGCATTGCCTGACCCCCGCAAGAATCCAGCGGCCTTTTATGAAGAGGTCGAAGGGGCCTTGAATTCTTGTACTATGACTTTAGCAGATATAGATTTGTTCTTTGGGCTCATTTTACCACCGGATATGTGGCGATCTGTGCGGAAGGTGGATGATCAAGCCGTTTTTAAGGCCAAATGGTCTGAGATTGAGGATGAGGATAGGGAGAGAAAGCCCGCGCAAAAACCGCCCCAGCTTATTTTAGATCTTCCTGCTGCTATCTTGACTAAGTTGAAAACGATTATCCCCCCTAAAAAGATTGACTGGAATATGTTAGCCTTGTGTAAACAGAAGGTTGATGAATCAGTTTCAGACTTCTTTACGCGCTTTGAGGAAACATTTCATGATTTCAGTGGTCAGTCACTTACGGATGATACAGGTCGACATCTTTTTGTTGATAAATATGTGGCGAATTTATTACCGGGAATAGCAGCTCGATTAAAAGCGAGTGAAAGCTCTTGGTCCACCTCGTCTCCGGCATCCATCCTGACTATGGCTCAGTATTATGAGCGTCAGGAACAAGAAGCGAAGGGTCATGAGGAGAAGAAATCGAAAGATTTGAAAACTAAGGTGATGTTAGCGCAAGTGTATGGTCCGCCTCGTCGGGGTGTTGAGAGAGGTAGAGGGGGATTTTATGGTTCCCCTTCGGGTCGGTCGGATGTTAATAGAAATCAATGTGCGTATTGCAAACAGTTGGGTCATTGGGCCAGGGATTGTCCGGTATTATATGCATCTCGTCAGGGACGTGGTCAGGGACCGCCGAGAGGTAGAGGGGGCTTTTCGAATTTCAGAGGGAATTCCAATGATCGTGCTCGATTTGAGCCTAACGTGCAGCAACGAGATAGACCTAATGTATTTGATCGGCAAAATCAGTATCAAATGTCTGGGAATGATCGCCCTGGGTACCATGATTCGCAGCATGCATAGGATTGCGTTGGGTGGGGGTTGGAATCAGTTGAAGTGCTGGTTGATCAGAGGGGTCCTTATGTTACAGCAAATGTTCTGGGTTCTACTGATCGGTTCCTAGTTGATACAGGAGCTACTCGCAGTGCGCTGTCCAAACAATTGGTTCCGAGGGCTCCCCCATCTGGCTTAATGGTTACATCTGTAGGATTTGATGGTACACTCTCTCGAAGCCCTCTATCCCAACCCCTTGCATTTCATGTTGACCAACTTTCTGCACCCTGTCCGTTTTTGCTTGCTCCGAACACGCCTGACAACATTATGGGTCTTGATATGCTTAAGCACTTCAGAGCTACGATCCGCTGCTCCCCTACTGGAGTACGTGTGATATTAAATGATATTCACCCCATGGCAGTACGGATGTGTGTGGTTGCAGAGGATACTGTATTAGCTTCTCTCCCTCGTGCTTTGTGGGCCACTTCGGATACTGATGTGGGACAGATGGTGATTCCGCCTGTGCACATTAGTGTCAAGGAGGGTGCTGTGTTACCACGCCTCCCTCAATATCGTATTTCCCAGGAGGGGGAGGAGGCACTCATACAGATTGTGCAGGATTTGATTAAAGTGGGAGTAGTGGAGGAAGTTCCATACAATGTCTGCAACAGTCCTATTCTACCCATTTTGAAGAAAGATACTGATACTAGGGTTTATCGTTTCATTATTGACTTAAGGGAGGTGAATAAGATAGTGATACCTCAGTATCCAGTGGTTTCTGATATTACGACGTTGCTTACTCTGGTCCCGCCAACGGCGACCACATTCTCGGTTATCGATTTGAAAAATGCTTTCTTTTCGATTCCTATTCATCCTGATAGCCGGTACCTTTTCGGCTTCACTTTGAATAATCGGTCTTATAGATTTTGTAGAGTCCCTCAGGGTTATACAGAGAGTCCTAGCATTTACAGTCAAGCATTAAAAAGACAATTGGATTCCTTTGTTCTGCCTGATGGTGTAGCCCTTATACAATATGTCGACGACATCTTGTTGGCGGCCGACACTCCTGAGCTATGTGAGAAGTGCACGTTATCCTTGCTTTCCTTTTTGGCATCTCACAATCACAAAGTGTCGAAGAAGAAATTGCAATTTTGTAGACCAAAGGTGACTTACTTGGGTCACCTTTTGTCTAAGGAGGGGCGTGCACTCACACCAGATCGTATTCAAGCAATTTTGGACACGCCAGTACCTTCCACACAGAAGGACGTGCGTGCATTTTTGGGTCTTGCTTCTTTTTGTAGGCAATGGATATTGGGGTTTTCATATATAGTTAAACCATTGTTAGCACTTTTGACAAAAGATACACCGATTCCTCTTCCCTGGTCAAGTGGTTGTGAAATTGCCTTTCAGCAATTGCGTCAAGCCCTGTGTTCAGCACCAGTGTTAGGTACCCCTGATTATACGAAGCCCTTTACATTGTATGTACCTGAGAGAGATGGATGTGCATTATCAGTTTTAGTGCAGATGCACGGCGACAAGCAGCGCCCTTGTGCATATTTTTCGGCCGTACTTGATCCTGTTGCCCGAGCATTGCCTGGTTGTTTTCGCTCGGTTGCGGCGACAGCTGTGTCAATACGCCAAAGTGAAGGAATTGTGTTGTCTCATAAGCTGTTGGTATTGGTTCCCCATGCTGTTGACGCCCTGCTTAATCAGACAAAGATGCAGCATTTGACCAGTGCTCGTTTAACGGGATATGAATTGACGCTTTGGCTCCTCATATTACGTTGAAGAGGTGTGCAACGTTAAATCCAGCCACATTGTTGCCGTTCCCGGAAACTCAGTCTGAAGCACAAAAAGCACATGACTGTATTCTTGTGACTGAGGAACAGACAAAGGGTCGTATTGATCTCCAGGATACGCCCTTTACAGATGTAGAACTATGGGTGGACGGATCATGCCTGAAGCTACCAGATGGTACGACTTCAGCAGCGTATGCAATTACCACATTACAAACAATAGTGGAGACAGCACGCATACCGCAGAAATCAGCTCAAGCGGCGGAACTGATAGCATTAACACGAGCATGTGAGCTCAGTACAGGCTTGTGCGTGAATGTTTATACAGATAGCCGCTATGCCTTCGGAGTAGCGCACGATTTTGGCCTACTCTGGAAGGAGAGAGGGTTTCTAACGTCGCATGGAGCACAGATAATGTATGGAGAGTTAGTTCACAACCTTTTGACTGCATTAACATATGCAAAGAAGATTGCTATAGTTAAATGTAGTGCCCACAAAAAGGTGGTTGATAAAGTTGGGGAAGGGAATGCTTTGGCAGACCGGGTGGCACGAGAGACTGCGATGCAGCCTGACTCTACTGCAATGTATGTTGTGAAGTCACAGGCAGAAAGATGGCACGACGCTAGGAGAGAAGTGCTAGAGATACAGAGGACCGTTTCCGATAAGGAACGGGAGCAATGGTCCAATGATGGAGAGTTGGATGATGAAGGGTGTTGGAGAAATAAGCAGATGGATAAATGGAAGTTACCCACAGCTTTCGTACAACCTATGGTTCAGATGGCACATGGACTAGCACATGTCAGAGCTTCCGCAATTGTAAAATTACTCACACGAGTTTGGGAGCATCCGTAGATCGCTAGCACGGCAAAGAGGGTAGTGCAGACTTGCATGATTTGCCTGAAGTATAACCCAGGAAAGGGTACATGAACTCCAGCAGGAGGATTTGCAACACCTACTGCACCCTTTGAGGTTTTGCAGATGGATTACATTCAGCTTGAGCGCTGTAACAATCTGAAGTATGTTCTAGTAGTGGTTTGTGCCTTTAGTAAGTGGGTTGAGGCATACCCTACGAAAGACAATACTGCAATGACTACAGCCAAGATGCTATTGAAGGAGTTCTTCCCTCGATATGGTGTTTGTAGATTGTTGTGGAGTGATAACGGACCTCATTTTATAGCAGACGTTATCAAGTATGTTCTGAAAGGAATGGGAATTACCCAGAAATTTCATGCAGTGTTTCACCCTCAGTCTGCGGGATTGGTTGAGAAATATAACGGTACTTTGAAGCTTAAGATCGATAAGATCCAAGCTTCAACTTCTTTGACTTGGCCAGACGCTTTACCGCTGGCATTATTGTCAATTAGATCGATACCGCATTCTCGGACTGGTCTCACGCCATATGAGGTCGTGTTCGGACGTCCAATGAATGTTTGGGGCCACCGAAACCGAAGTCAGTGTATGATGTACCTTGTGTAATGATGAATGATTATCTGGCACAGTTAACGGATAATTTGGTTTCTATTCATCAACAGGTTCGAGAAGCGCTCCCTGATCGGTCCACAGGTGAAGGACATAATCTCCGGCCTGGAGACTATGTTATGCTTAAGGTGTTTGAAAGGACGAACAGTCTGGAGCCGAGATGGGTTGGTCCTGAGCAAGTCTTGCTCGCAACGAGGACAGCTGTGCGAGTCTCCAATCGGAAGAACTGGATCCACTCCCTGCACTGTCGTAAAGTGCCACCTGGATTAGTGGAGCCTGCTGTATTGACCGACCATCGAGAAATCCTGACTGCAGAGAAAGGCCGTGCTGTGGAACCGAACGATACTGAGGAGCTCTTCCCGAACCAAGCGATTCCTGGAGGAAGAAGATATCATCTCAGACCGAGGAAGTGATTTTTTTTTTTCGTATCAGGACAGTTGTCAGAACGGCCCTTAGGTTAGTGAAACGGAGAGCCAATGAGGCAAGGAGGGGGGGATCAGCCCTGCATTAGTGTAGTGACACCCGTCTTGGCCCGCTGGTGAAGAAATCAACGGCTGCCTAAGGGGAAGAGTTCAGACAACCTTTTAGTTTCAGGAAGGTATCGACTTTTACTACAAAATGGAGAAGAAGAAGATTTTTTGTGCGGCAAGTTTTATTATCATTGTAGCTATTGTTGGTATAACCACGTGGTTTGTTGAGGATGTGACTCCTGCCCGTGAGTTGCTTGTTTTGACTACTCCAGTGCCTGAGGAGCACTACTTTTACACCCTTCCGTATCAAGAATTGAAGCATCGTCAGTCTTATTTGAATAATACTTTTATCCAGATGTTGCATCATACCCATGTTGCTACAAATGCTACGAACTGTTGGATATGTGGTATGATGCCAGCTCATCAGAAGAAAGGAGGAACGCCGTTTATACCTCTTCCTTTCTCTCATAATGGCTCTTGTAGAGCATGGTACACCTTGCTTTTTGCCACACGGAAACCTACAGTGGGACGACTACTTTTTAGACTTAATAAGGAATGTCATCAAGATAAAGAAGGCTATCCACAAGCTAATGGGACAATATGGGAGTGGGAAGAATATCGACCAGATAATGAATCAATCCCCTACATCTTCACGAACACCAGAGACATTGTTGGAAATGAGAAATTTGTCATTCAAGTGGCGCAAGCTCAAGCCGACCTGTGCGTCCAGAGTGTCGGTCATATTCCTGTTGGTGTTAGTGATTGTATTATTGTTTTGAATATAGATGGATTAAATAATAGTACCTTTTTAGCTTCCCATAATACGTACTTCGTATGTGGGAATAAAGGTTATTACCGCTTACCCGCCGGCTGGTCCGGGGTATGTTATGTAGCGTTCCTATTACCCCCTGTATTCTTAGCACCTGCATCCTATCATAAAGACTTGAAGTTATTGAACAATGTAACTGTAAACAGGTATAAACGTACTCTATCTATTGATGATGTTGACCAAACCGACACTAGCTTACAGCAGTATGTTGATTTTAACTTAGGATTGTTCTTCTTTGTTGGAGCTGCCCTAAATAGTAGGAAGGTTCGACGATTAACAAGAGTTGTAGAGGCTGTAACGAATCAAGCTGCTGCTGCTCTTGGGAATCTTACGGAAGAATTGCAAATCACTAGAATTGTTGCGTTACAGAATCGTATGGTATTAGATGTTATGTTAGCAGACAGAGGTGGAGCATGTAGGATTATCGGAAGTAGTTGTTGTGTATTTATTCCTGACCACACGCCATCAGTCTATAACATTATTAATAAATTGCATAAAATCGCAGCTGAAATTCATACAGAAAATGGCACTTGGACCTTTTCTGGATGGTTTTGGGCATTGATCACTACATGGGGATGGAAAGTCTTAACTGGTCTCTGTATTATTGTAGCAGTTCTGTTTTCCTGCTGCATCTGTGTTCAGTGTGGTCCCTTAGCCTGTTCTCTATGTGTGTCATTTTGTATTCCTGATAAGAAAGCTATTGCCAATGTCACCTATCAGAAAAACTTAAACAAGGAGGTGGAAGAGATGATGAAAATTGACATATATGATGATTATCCTAATAAGCTGAATGTTTTCAGTGAATGCTGAAAGGGTCGTCTGTTGAAAACTAAAACAGCGATATGATTAAGCATTCACTGAAGACATGAATTCTCTACAGTCAAAACGTGTTTCTTGTCTTATGTTGACCAAATGTCCGGACTCCATTTTGTATTGCCATGTCTCCACGTGCTTTGCACGAGAAGAGTCCTACCTCTTCGCTAGTTGCTCTTGTAATCTGCCTAGTAACAGTCTATAAATAACTTCTTTGTCCGTCTGGCGCATGCCCAGACTTGACCACATCTGTTATCAGTTAGTCCTTGTTTTCGCGGGCTCAGGAAATTGTTAACTCCGCCCATATATTGATCCTGTATCGAAAATGTCCATAAATGGTAATGAATTTTGCTCTATGTTGTATCCACCCACTTATGAGCCCCTCTGTTGTGTATAAAAGGGGACTGTGTACGCAAGTTCTGTGTGCTACTCTATGCAATACTGAAGAGTGTTGTGTAGGTTGTAGGACCATCCTTAAGGGTTAATAAACTCTGTCTTTGTATTTGCAGTTTCCGTGCCAACTTCCTTCTAGTTTTCGTACATAGGAGGGCGAACCCTTGTATTTTGCGGGCCTAGCTGGGGCCTGTATTCATCATCGCCTGGTCAAGTGGGTGCCAGGTTCTGAGGGTGCTGAGCGTGTGGGTGTGTTTCCTGATGAGTCTACTCGCAATTCTGTGTCTGATGATCACAATTATATTCCAAAGGTTCCTCACCCTGGTTGCCATCGTAGAATGAGATTTAGGCCATCCTGGCATAAAGACTATAAAAGGTTTTGAATGCAAATATTCATTATGCAATTATTGGTGGGGATCTTGGGGATGTTTATTCAATTGTTTAAATCTTTATGCAGTTTAAAGTTTTTGATATTTTGGGGAGGGAGATGTGTTGTGGCATTACCTATGTAGTTCTGTTCCTTTTCACTGCTCTTGCCTGTGCAGCTGGGTTGTGTTCTACATTCTACTTGTCATGGCCTAGCAACAGAATACTGGCAGGTTGGAGTGGAGGTTGCTGTTGGATGAGGCGGTTAGCTGCTGTAGGACTGGTGGTTTAATTGACTGCTTCTGGATTAAATGTTACTAAAATCCACTTGAACGTTTCATGGACTTCTTGAACTTTACAATATGCTAATTGAAAAATATGTTAACATCAAAAAGGGGAACATCTGTTTAGCATTTGTGAATCTGTCATCGGCCTTTCATTGTGTTATACATGCTAAACTATGCCTAAAAATGAAAGACCTGGGGGTGGAGGTATCGATCATCAGCTTATTGAGGGACTTCTATTCGGGATGCAAAGCCAGGGCTTTTTTCAGCGTGCAGAGAGGGGTGAGACAGGTATACGTTTTGGCTCCTTTCCTGTTTTCATTATATATAAACAGCATGGGTGAGGTACTTTCGGCATCTACTAATGATCTCCCACAAATAGGAATACGCCCTGTCCTGTCCCTGCTCTACGCTGATGATGCTGTCCTCATGGCTCGCACCCCAATTGTCCATTAGTCCCTGCTCTCAAATTTTGTAGTATACATGAAGGAACTTAGCCTCCTAGTCAATCAAGGAAAAACCTTCATCATGAAATGTGGGAGGGCTAGCAATGTTTTATGGAACAAGGCCATTGCCAAAAGGAAGCTACAATTTAGCAAATCTTGTATGGCCCCTACAAGCTTTGCGAGACGATTGGGCTCTAATCCACCGAGGTGATGAAGAGCTACAATGCCAAGTGCCTTAGCATAGCTCTTTACGGGGCGGGCTTGTGGGGACATAAAAAATTTACAGACGTCCAAGTGGTAGAATATGATTTTTTTAGACATCTGCTTGCAACACCTAAAAGCCCATCAGTATATGTATGTCACGCCGATGGGGTGCCCGATTCATCACAGGTTTAATAAAGCTGCAACCAATTCTACTATCGCATAAAATCTAAGCTTCTGAATATACAGGCCTTAGTCAAGCTATAATCGGGGATTGGGTGAAATTATGCTCACATTCAAGTATTTCATGGTTGGCCTATGTACAACGTTTTTTCTGTGATATGGTGGGCAATCCTGATTATTTTGAGATCCCCGAAACATTACATATAATAAGCAGAAAGACCTTGAAAAAGGAAAGAATGGTTCACCTGGAAAACCTCAGACTGCTAACTGAAGTTCCTTAACCCAGTGTCTTGAAAAATCAACTGATTTAACTACTTTTAATATGCAATCCCACCTTAAAACTGTATTAAACAGAAGACGTAGATTTGTATTGACCCACCTAAGACTGGATATATTCCATGGTCTAGTCAGGTTCCCAAAATTGAATGACTGGTCTATAAACCTGAGCAGTTGCCCCTGTGACAACACGATGCCCCAGGATACTATGCTTGTGGTCTTTTTCTGTAAGTTCTATAATCAACAAAGAAAACAATACCTCCTACCGACAATCAGACCATTCTGTTTTGCACAATGCTGCCCTGCAGATTTATTTTTACAATCACTGCCTACCCTAGAGATCTGCTGTAGAATGTCATCCTTTCTATGGGCTATTTTTTACGCCAGGAAGAACATTTCACCAACCCTTGATTAGGATAGGCCATTGTCTAAAATTTCTTTATGGATCGAGGCAGTCCGACCAACGTGATCAAGGGAAACTTGGACTGAATTGAATGTGTAATCATTGCACGTATGCACTTTATTACATTAGATCTGCGCACTTCAGAACCGGATGAGATGAAGGGCATGGCAGACCAGGATTTAGGTTTTTGTTCCCCCTCTTATGCTGGCCGTCCCCAAGCACAGGGCTATAGCGCTAAGGAAAGTTGCACTCCCCTGTTCTCTTATTTTGAATGTAAGATGCAATTGATGAATCAACTTATGTAAACACTGAGGCACTTTACTCTATCACTTCATGTTAATCTTAACAGTCATATTTTAATACTTGAATCATTAGTATTCTGTGAAATTTGTAATAGCTTTTACTCGTTTCCAGCATTGATTGCTGTAAACTGGGTTCAATAACTTGTTTTTAGGAACTAACCGACAAGGAAGGTGTTTTATATAAAGCGAGCCGTCCGAAATATTCGGATAGGATATATACACATGCTTAAACTTCCTTATATTTGTCAGTTATAAGATTTAACAGTTTTAGCCAGTTTCCTGAACTGTATCCAATATTATGTACACTTCTGTCTTATGATAAGAATTGAATAATGATGTCTGTACAAAGGGATGCTTTTATGGATGTTTTTATACCTCCACATAAAGTTATTATAGAATAATGAATGAGTGAATCCTGGTACAGAGAGAGAGCAGGTGACTGATCCATGCCACAAAGGGACTGAGAACATCTGTTATATTTAGCACTTAAAAACGGACAGAAGTGCAAAATGAATGGCTTTCTTAAAACCACTGTCAGTAAATATTGGATGATGGCAGAGGAAAAAGCCTCAGAGAACGAATGGTGTGGGAACCTCAGTGTAGAGGTGTTAGACCTGGCATCTTTGGCATGGGTTTCCCCTGTTTTTTTGTGCCTTTGCCTCCTGTGTTTTAATGTGTGTAGGATTTCGTTTTTGCTGGTCTAGATGCTTTAGGCATTTTGCCACTGCTCGTCAGTGCCAAAGTGCAATGGCTCCTGCTGTAAATTGTTGTCATGGATTAGTGTGTCCGCAACTGGATATTTGATTTACTGCTAAGTCCCTAGTACAGTGCACCATGTGCCCCCAGGGCCTGTAAACCAAATGCGGACATTGTGCAGCATTCTGTCTATCCAATGTTCTTTTTGCATTTGTCACCCTGAGTGGGACGGATATGCCCAGACGTGGGTCCTGTGCTCTCCATGCCACTGGAGTCAAGCTAGCCTGGCTGATGAGGGGTAATGCCCCTAACAGGTCCCAGGATGCTTGTTTCCATTAAAGGGAGGACCTGGCCTGGCAGTTTGGACTGGACTGTTCTCACAGAGAACAGGGTCAAGACTGATGTACATATGGCTGGGTCTGAACTGGAATGGCATGGGGAGCAAAATAAAACGTGGATATAGGCCCAGATCTCTGTACTGGGTTGAATGTTTGACATTGTGCAGCATTCTGTCCATCAATTCTTCTTTTTAAAGTGAGCTTGCAGCACAGATTATGCCACCCACACAAGCAGCCTTGCAAAAGGATCTCAGGCGACTAGTCAACCAGAATCTCATGAAACCTTTGAATCATATACTCACTAATGACAAACAAACCCTGCTGAACAAGGGACTTTCATTTTCCCCGAAAAAACTTCGATTACAAAGACACTAAAATAGATATTTACAAATATGTATGCAAACTTAGGCTTGCAACAACACACGCCAACCATCCCACGACAATGAATATATTAGAAACAACAACAGACCATCAGAAATAAACAACAAACTTGACCATTGAACAAATTCCTGACCTGAAAAACATGTTCGATTTAATGTACAATCTACAGGAAGATGAAATGACGGAAAGCCAAGTGTTGCAGAAACTATCATTGGACACCGAACAACATACTTCAAGTGGACTAAAAAATAAATCAAAATACTGTCCATCACTATCTCCCGGAAATAAATTTGACCGGTTTTCAGAAGCAATCATGAAAGCACTAGATAGTCTGGAGAAAGTGTGAACCGACATCAATACAGAAAATCTGTCAAAAAAAAGAACATGCTGTTATCAAAATGTTGATGGGAAAGCAACAACATAATTATAAAACAGGCCTATTGACAACTCCACGACACAACAAAGTACAAAAAATGGAATCTTAAACGATCAATCAAAGGATTTTTTAACTCAATACAAATCTAAATGAATGGCATGCTCTAAACGTAATCAATGATGAGGAGTTCCCTTTTCTTTCTAGAGATCATCCAACTATACCCACCATATACTGTCTGCCCAAACTTCACAAAACTCTCTTCCACCCAAAGCCCCTGCTACGAAGCATCCCGTACGGAGAATTCATGAGGATGCGTTGCAACTGCTCGAAAGACACAGATGCGAACAATAAAATACTGGAGAGCGCATCAAGACTAAAAAACAGAGGTTACAAACAAAGATTCGCGAAACAACCTGCACAAAATCCAAAAGATAACACGCACTGAGACCTTGATTATGTGCACAAAAAAGGAAAAACAAACCTCAGGTTCAGACAAACAAGAAGCACCTAGATTGATCTTGACATACGGCAAAGAAAGCTCAAGGATTGTGCGGGCGATTAAAAAATATTGGCATCTAATAACACAAGATCCTTACATTGGCATTCCTATTGGAGTGTGACCCCTGATAACATACAGAAAAACTAAATCTCTACAGGATCAACTAGTTAAAAGCCACTATCAGGATAAACCAAAAAAGAATTGGCTAGAAGAGCAACAACTAGTGTTCAAAAGATGCAGCAACTGCAGAGCTTGAAAAATTGGCGTCAATACAAAAGAAATAATTGACACAGAAGGAAAAATCATTCAAATCAACCAGAGGATCACATGTACAACCCAATTTGTGGTCTATGTCATTTGATGCGCATATGGATTACAATACATAGGCAGCCCCATCTGCATGTTGAAAAAGAGAATCCTAAAACATATTCGAGCTGTGAAAAACAAAGACTTGAACTATGCAACAGCCAAATATATATATAGCTCTATGCCAAAATAATGATTGGAGACGGATGGAATTCTGTGGGCTAGATACTATCCCACAAATTGAAAGAGGGCGGGAGAAAAAGCTGAGGCAACTTGAATTCCGTTACATTATTAGGCTATGAACAAAGACCCCGAAAGGCATTAATAATGATGAAGAATTTCATGTACACTTAGGAGTCAAAGAGTAACAATACTTAATGTGAAAAAATTGGACACGACGTTTCCTTTATAAAGTGTGTGTAATTAGAAATTGAAGAGAACACGGTCATTAAAAAGTTGCAATTACAGCTGCTCCGTTGGTACTATACCAGCATTAATTGTTATACTATTTAATAACATTGACACCACTTGAATGCAATACTTCCAATGCAAACCAAAGCAATAGCATGCGATGACCGTATAGATTCAGATTGACAATTTGAAATGATACTATATCAAGTAGACTTCTAACGCTTTCGAAAATGACAACTGTGCAAATAATAGAATACCAATGTCTATTTCCAGAATTGTAAGTTTGTATTGGTTCGCTTGTTGTACTAAACACTCACTAGATCTATGTGATATCTAATCCCTTGTAAATAATAACAAATAGTCTGTCTTCAGCTAATTGACATAGCACATACAATCAAGAAACCACAACTCCCAGAAGGCCACATAGTTGACCAAGAGGGGAGTAATATAAACATGATGAGTAGAATTGTCCCCCATCCGTGTGCATGGCTCTGTGAGGCCGTAACACATTGGTGAGACAGACTGGCTCTGTTTGAACAATAAACACATAAGAAAAAGGATTCCTTAGTGCTGCGTACCTTTGCCTCAAAATTAGTTAAGGCCATTGGTTCGGCCTTGTGTCTGCACCCACTGCTGTGGGCGCCAGCGAAGAACCACATTGTTTCGTCCATATATATTTATATATTATGGCTATGTGTGTGTGTGTGTATAAACATTTAAAAGGCTGTGCAAAATTCGGGGCAGGACAGACATATAAATATGATTAGTCTTTAGTCCTACTTTTATATCTGACCTTTCCTGGTTTTTGCCTATCAAAATCTGTTCAATCTAACACAACCTGTGAGACTGGATACCACCCTGGCCTGGCACAAGAATACACACCCTGTCATCTGTGGGACTGGGTGACACAAGATACTGACAGACGGTAGAGAGCCTGCCTCTTAAGGGAAGGATGGCACAAAGAATTGGCAGGGGATCTAAACCTGCAACCTCTGAGACTGGGCATCACCCGGCCTGGCCCAAGAATACACAAACGTCATTGTTTTACTGGGTGACACAAGATACTGACTGAGAGTAGAGAGCCTGCCTCATATGTGAAGGAAACAAAAGGAACAAGGAGACCCTAAAAGTCTGAGGGGACCAAGGGTGGACGTATGTTAAAGAAAACAATGGTCCTATACAAGTTAAATTAGTACAATACCACAATTGAGCAATCAAAATTGGGATTACGAATGTATCAATGGAAAATTAAGAGTTTTATTAACAATTATGTTCAATGCAAAGATAATATAAGAAAAGGTGAGTGTGCAGGACGTGACAGGGTAATGGGAAATCAGCCGATTTCCTTACCACAGGCAAGTGACTTAAAAAGTGACTTTTCAATTTGTGAAAATGTAAATAAGCAAGAAGTCACAATCAGAGTTACATCTCATACTCCACAATTAGATACAGATTACAGTATAGAGTTGAAGATGTGTGTGTCGACGACGTTTCGATCCCAGTTAGGTATAGTATTGTTTTCCCTTCTGGTACTCCAAACCCCGGTACCTTAACTGTTAACTCTATATTGACTCTTATATCTATACATGACCTTGCCTTTTGCTATACTTTTTAATCTAATTTCCTCCTAGTTTTTCTCCACACCCTTTCCTTACCCCTCCACCCCCTTTTTCCCCTTATACTTATCTAGGCAACTTCCCAGGCACTTGTTTTCTCACTTATTCCTGATGAGATCCCTATACCTAACTGGGATCGAAACGTCGTCGACACATACATGGGATACGTGGGATGCACCAAAGTCCTAAAACGTTGTTAGAAGGGATGCTCACAAAAACTCAAAACTAGCTAATATGCCTCGTGCTAGGATTATTCAAGTCAAAATATTGAGCATTTCATTAAAACAATGATTGAAGATGTGGAGGCCTTGCTGAAGACTATGATGATTTATTTCACAAGTGACATTTGGTGAGTTACGTATTAACAGTGAAGTAATCTTTGGGGAATAATTATTGCTACTAAGAAAAAGAGTGTCCTGGTTTGGTAGCTGTGATATTGACATCATTTTCTCAAAGCATATGAATGGTTGATGAATTTGCTTTTATGTTAAGAAGCTCAGAGGAAAACCACACCCTTTGTGTGAAAACACTGACAATATTGGGACATGAGGGGGAGGATTATTGGTGCCTGGCCTCTTTGAGGACAATATTTGCCCAAAGGTTGCAGAATTCAGAGATGCGTGTTTTGATTTCTTAGAGAAGCTTGAGTGAAGATGCCCTTGATCTGGTAGAATGGAAGACATTGAGCAATGGAGGGCTACTGATTCACTATGCCATTGTGAAACACTATTCCCCGTATCTTATGGAATAGTGCATTATAGATTCAATTAAATAACTTCTCAATTGTGGCTGCGGTACTTTATGTCTTCGTGTATTTAACCACCTCTTTGTAGAACTGTGAGTGCTGCACTTAGGCTGATGATTTGTGTTTTATGCAACAAATAATGTACTTCAAGTTTACTATGAGTAAATAACATATATTTAAAAACCTGCACCTTTGGGAAGAGTGAAGAGGGAGATCCAACAGCAGGACGAGAATGTCACTTTTGACCAGCTTTGCAGTACCGGAAAATTGTTTGTAGGGGAAGTTGGGATAGGAAGACAGTACTTGGGCCATGCTTCAGGGAAGCAAACAAAAACAAGGAGACAAACTGAAGCCAGCATGTATTTAAATGCGCTCATCAATGAACAGGGAGAAAAAAAAGGTGACAATGAAGCCAACAAATAGCAAGCGGGGGCTAAAAGACACTTTATATGTGCCTCCTGGTAGAACATTTCTAAGAGACTAGCAGTGCCTGAACCTAAGTTAGATTGAACAACATGTCAAGAATCACACTACGTTGAGTGGAGGTGGAGCCAGAATTAGAATAAAAGGTTTTACTTTCACACGGGCTGTAGTGAAGACTTTGTGTTTTCCTTTCATTAAACACAGCATTATTCAGCAGACGTAAACAGCAACAAGTAAGGGAAAGTCTCAGAAGTGTCAAGGGAAACTTCTTCCATTGTCTTGAAAGCGAGCAACTAATATATGGGTTTGTCTGAGGAGGAGCTATCGCACAACATAACACATTGTTTTTAAAAAAACATATCCCTTCTTCTAAACTGTGTGGATAACTGAATGCTGGTGAAAAATGGGTGGTTTTGCCTGGACAAAGAAAAAGCAATGAAGAATACCACAAAAGGGTAACCAACATTGGCAAATGTGAACTTTACAGCATCACTGTGGAAAATTAGAAAATATGTGCATTAGAGCGTCACAGTCAACACTGGGTAAAAAAGTGCCCTACTACCTTTGGATAGTGTAAACCTAGTTAGATGATCATTCATATAGGATTCGAGAAACATAGCATATACATGCTATGGAGGAGTACTCTGTTCGGACTGTGTTCATAATGTAAAATTAGGTTTTAATAATGGGGATTGTATTTATTATGGTTTTGTGCTAACTTAAGCCACTGTGAACACTAATAGCAAAGACAATGTGATGTGCGGTGTGCTGGCAGTGACATCTATTATATCTAATCTTAAGTAAAGGTATGTCACTGCTGTAACCTCCTGTGACATACCGATGTGTGGTAAATTCTGAGGAAGGTTAAAGAGTAGCAAGGTTCGCTGAGGATTTAGGACAGCTATCTGGTCAAGTGGGGTCTCGTTTTATGTGATTGCATTGGAGCCCACGTTCACCAAGTTATGTAACTGGTGAAAAGAGATGTCTCCATCCTACAATACCTAGATGGCACCCTAATCTACCTTAACCTGTCTTTACCACTAGACATGCTCATTCTGTACTTGTAAACATTTACAACATTTAAAGAACTTCTTTATTCTAAATCCCCCCATCCCCCCAAAATAATCGTCCTGTTCTTCTCCAAGGACAAAATGTCTTTTAACCCTAACCTGCTCAAGCAATTACACATTATTACTATTATTTAAAGATTTGTAAAGCGCAGCAGCTGTTCAATAGAGTGTTGTGGTGCCAAGTAGCAAGTCTGATCCCTAAATAACAGAGGTACTAATAAACAGAACCAAAGAGCCAGGTCTTAAGAAGTCTCTTAAAGGTCAGAATGTCTCAGGAAGCAGGGAGCTGAATTGGGCGGGCATTTCATTCTGGCAGCCAGATAAGAGAAGAGCTACAGCTCCACATTTTTTGTCTGAAATGAGGAATGTGAGAAGTTGGCCTGGTATATGATGTTCACTAGTTAAAGTGACCACCTTGTACCATGCCAAGCAACCCTTATGGTGTGGTTGTAAGTCAACCTTTTCGGACTAGCTGCCCTAGTGGTAGCGTAGGCTAAGCAGTCTTTGAGGCTAAACTCGTGAAACGTGTTAAGCAGGCTGTTTTACCAAATGTAACCCCCTTTTATACCAATGAAAGGACACCACACAGATATATATTCAAAATATATATGTATTTATTTCTCAAAGTAACCCCTAGACTCTTTATGAGCACAGGAGCACAAATTGTTAAACAAGATTACATTAGAATACACAGAAGTTGCACTTTATATGGATAGGCCCTGGTGGCCGCTCAAACCATATACTAAAATAGTGGTATAAGTACCACGAACAGAAAAGGGAAAAGGCCTAGGGCCTCTAGAATCGCTGGGCCTACAAGGAGCTAACTTCAGTTAGTGACCAGGAGGTCCACGGGTTGCGTGTGCAGAGCAAATAGTCACACGCGAGCTCCCATAGGTATTCAATGGGTGCGTAAAAGTTACAAAGTTACTGCAAAAAGGATCTTCCGGATGGACTATGAACTCAAGATTGGAAAGATAGACACTAGAGATGATTCTCTACACTTGGGCACCGGAGTGCCAGCTTTACCTCCCCCACAGGAAGCGGGTGCATAGGTCTCGAAGTGCGTCGGGTTTCTTCTATCTGTTCAATGGAGCCTGAAGACAAGGATGCTGCAGGCGGTCGGTCCGGAATGGATGCGGTGGATCCAAGAGTGGATCGGAGTTGTAGAAGACCTGTAAGCAGAGGGGACAGTGTTCACAGTCACTAGCCAGTGACCAGCGTGGCACCAGGTGGGTACCAGGCGATGTCGGGTGCAAACAGGAAGAAAGGTGCAGCTTGTCTCTGCAGCCACGTGGTCCCTGAAGGTCGACGACGTCCAGGAGTCGGGTCACGAGCTGTCCCACGCAGGCTCTCGCTGTCGGCGACTTGGTCGAAGCAAACAAGCCTTGGCAAAAGCAAATGTTGTGGAAAACGAAAAAGCTGATGGTTCTGACCAGCAAGGTCAGAGGGACTGCTCCTTTGGAGGGGAGCAAGGGCCAGTCTGGAGCAACCAGACCAGCGGTGTAGTTCTTGAAGTTCGTCGCCAAGATGGCCACTAGCCAGCGGGCCAGCAACCGGTTAGGCGCGTCGAGTGGCAAAATGCAGAAGGGCCCCACGCAGATAGTGGAGATGCTGGAGGGCTCACCTTTGGTGCAGATGCTGCTCGGATGTTGGGCTTCTCAGATCCCAAAGCACAACTTGGAGGGAGCCTCGGTTGTTGCACTTGCAGCTTGTCGTGGTCTTTTCAAGATGGCTGGCTCCACGTGTCTCGGTGCCTCCACGGGTTCCTTCTTTTCAGGGACTGTGGATCGGGCGGTGAGAGGTCTGGAGGTCCAGGTCTTGTTAGTCTCTGGGCTCGGGCTCCGGCGGGAGGCGGCGGCAAAGCAGACGTTGATTCGCTGGATGGTGCTTGCGTTAGCAAGGTGGTCACTCCCTGACCACAGGGGAGATTGGCTTCAGTCCTCTGTGCGGCAGAGCGTCGAAGTTCCCGTCTTCTTCTTGTAGTTAAGTTGATTCCAGGATGTCTGAAGTCTTAGGACACAGCTCCTACCTTTAAGCGGATTCTAGGGGCCGGACTACCTGCTAGGTCCCTCCCTAAGGGTGGGACCAGGAAGGGGGGTGGTTACACCCCCAATCCTTTGTCCAGCTCGCCCCA
Source organism: Triturus cristatus (assembly GCF_964204655.1). NCBI lineage: Eukaryota > Metazoa > Chordata > Amphibia > Caudata > Salamandridae > Triturus > Triturus cristatus. The sequence goes on from NC_140590.1 coordinate 1,719,965,193, forward strand.
GGCCCGGGACTGGTGTGCCCCAGGACCGGTTTGAACTGGCATATGCACCGAGGCTCCTTGTGAGCCTCAGGCATGTCTGGTTTCTTTCAAGCCCTACCTGACCAATACACAAAATCCTGTCTGGGGTGGTGCATGCACCTCCCCTGGCAGGAAACCCTTTGTCCACACCTCCCAAGCTGGAAGGACTCCTAGCAGCAGGAGGGCAGACTTGTGTCTGTGGTGGCAGCATCCATTTTGTGGAGCTGAGGCTATGTCTGATTTTACCCGGGTTTCAGGTACTGTACATGTTGTGTCCCTCTAGAAGGGTGGAATGCTAACCCCGTCGCCAGAATTGGCGAGGGGTTAGTATTCCAATTCGTATGACACCTTACTCGACATGTTTTGATAAAGTCAAACCAAAAATAGCATTTAACCGCGAGGTTCATAATGCACTTAAGAGTATATGATATGACGATATCTGGAAACAGTAAAAGGAAGTGGTTCCGACCACTGCAGACAGGCTCAGCTCATGCCAGAGCACCATCTCACATGGAACCAAGCACTCTGCCTTCAGGATTGTCAAGGCCTGCTATAGGAGTGGCTGATAGGTTACCATGTGTTCCATTTAAGGTTAGGTATAGGTATACTACACCTTAGTAAGAGGTGGTTACACCAACTTACCCCAGCTGAGTGATCAGCCAGTTGTGTCAAATTTGTTAGGCCAGTCCAGGGGTGGCATAATACATGCTTCAGCCCCTGGTAGGCCTTAGATACACCAATGCCCTGGGTACCTAGTGTACACTGGTACAGGGGCTCACAGGGTGATCCACTTCCAATTGGTTATGCACCTAGGGTGCATAGTGTGAATTTAGTAGAGAGAACAGCAGGCTGGGGCCCTGATTGGCAGGCCCACAGCCTCAATATGTCAAAAACCAGTGAAGCAAAAAGCAAAAATTTGGGGTGACCATAGGATAGCAGACCCTACTCTCCTACACAACCCCCCCCCCCCCAAATGCAGGGACATTAAACTAGCCTTGACCAGTCTCGTCTTCATGTCCTAAGTGGAAGTACCTGGAGAGACCATCTGCATTCCCATGGTCAGTACCTGGCCGGTGCTCCACTGTAAAGTCCATCCCCTGTAGGGAAATGGACCACCTAAGCAGTTTGGGGTTTTCACCCTTCATCTGATTTAGCCACAAGAGGGGCTTATGGTCGGTCTGAATCTTGAAGTGAGTGCCAAACAAGTATGGCCTCAGCTTCTTCAGGGCCCACACCACAGCAAAGGCCTCCCTCTCAATAGCTGACCAATTCTTCTCTCTGGGGGTCAACCTTCTGCTAATAAAAGCAATGGGTTGGTCTTGACCATCTACATTAAGTTGTGACAACACAGCTCCCACACCCAACTCAGAAGCATCTGTTTGGACAATAAACTCTTTGGAGTAGTCAGGACTTTTCAGGATAGGTGCAGAGCACATGGCCTCCTTCAGGTCATCAAATGCCTTTTGACAGCTTACTGTCCACTGAACCTTTTTGGGCATCTTCTTGGATGTCAGATCATTAAGAGGAGTCACAATGGAACCATAGTTCTTAACAAACTTCCTGTAGTACCCAGTCAAGCCCAAGAAAGCTCGAACTTGAGTCTGGGTGGTTGGAGGAGACCAGTCCTTGATGGATTGTATCTTACTCTCCAGTGGTTGAACTTGGCCTCCACCTACAAGGTGGCCCAAATACACAACCTTACTCTGCCCTATCTGGCACTTAGTAGCCTTGATAGTGAGGCCTGCCCTTTGCAGAGCCTCAAGAGCCTTCTTCAGGTGGATCAGGGGATCCTCCCAGGTGGAGCTAAAGACAGCAATGTCATCAAGATATGCTGCACAAAAGTCATCCAACCCAGTATGGACTTGATTCACCAACCTTTGGAAGGTGGCAGGTGCATTCTTCAGACCAAAGGGCATTATCAATTTGTGGTGATGCCCTTTGGTCTGAAGAATGCACCTGCCACCTTCCAAAGGTTGGTGAATCAAGTCCTTACTGGGTTGGATGACTTTTGTGCAGCATATCTTGATGACATTGCTGTCTTTAGCTCCACCTGGGAGGATCACTTGATCCACCTGAAGAAGCCTGAAGACAAGGATGCTGCAGGCGGTCGGTCCGGAAGGGATGCGGTGGATCCAAGAGTGGATCGGAGTTGTAGAAGACCTGTAAGCAGAGGGGACAGTGTTCACAGTCACTAGCCAGTGACCAGCGTGGCACCAGGTGGGTACCAGGCGATGTCGGGTGCAAACAGGAAGAAAGGTGCAGCTTGTCTCTGCAGCCACGTGGTCCCTGAAGGTCGACGACGTCCAGGAGTCGGGTCACGAGCTGTCCCATGCAGGCTCTCGCTGTCGGCGGTGTCGGCGACTTGGTCGAAGCAAACAAGCCTTGGCAAAAGCAAATGTTGTGGAAAACGAAATAAGCTGATGGTTCTGACCAGCAAGGTCAAAGGGACTGCTCCTTTGGAGGGGAGCAAGGGCCAGTCTGGAGCAACCAGACCAGCGGTGTAGTTCTTGAAGTTCGTCGCCAAGATGGCCACTAGCCAGCGGGCCAGCAACCGGTTAGGCACATCGAGTGGCAAAATGCAGAAGGGCCCCACGCAGATAGTGGAGATGCTGGAGGGCTCACCTTTGGTGCAGATGCTGCTCGGATGTTGGGCTTCTCAGATCCCAAAGCACAACTTGGAGGGAGCCTCGGTTGTTGCACTTGCAGCTTGTCGTGGTCTTTTCAAGATGGCTGGCTCCACGTGTCTCGGTGCCTCCACGGGTTCCTTCTTTTCAGGGACTGTGGATCGGGCGGTGGGAGGTCTGGAGGTCCAGGTCTTGTCAGTCTCTGGGCTCCGGCTCCGGCGGGAGGCGGCAGCAAAGCAGATGTTGATTCGCTGGATGGTGCTTGCGTTAGCAAGGTGGTCACTCCCTGACCACAGGGGAGATTGGCTTCAGTCCTCTGTGTGGCAGAGCGTCGAAGTTCCCGTCTTCTTCTTGTAGTTAAGTTGATTCCAGGATGTCTGAAGTCTTAGGACACAGCTCCTACCTTTAAGCGGATTCTAGGGGCCGGACTACCTGCTAGGTCCCTCCCTAAGGGTGGGACCAGGAAGGGGGGTGGTTACACCCCCAATCCTTTGTCCAGCTCGCCCCAGGCCCGGGACTGGTGTGCCCCAGGACCGGTTTGAACTGGCATATGCACCGAGGCTCCTTGTGAGCCTCAGGCATGTCTGGTTTCTTTCAAGCCCTACCTGACCAATACACAAAATCCTGTCTGGGGTGGTGCATGCACCTCCCCTGGCAGGAAACCCTTTGTCCACACCTCCCAAGCTGGAAGGACTCCTAGCAGCAGGAGGGCAGACTTGTGTCTGTGGTGGCAGCATCCATTTTGTGGAGCTGAGGCTATGTCTGATTTTACCCGGGTTTCAGGTACTGTACTGGGCATCACCACAAATTGATAATGCCCACCTGGGGTTGAGAATGCTGTTTTGGCCTTAGACTCCTCAGCTAATCTGATTTGCCAATAGCCAGCTGTCAAGTCAAATGTGCTCAAAAACTTAGCAGAAGCTAGTTTGTCTATGAGCTCATCTGCCCTTGGAATAGGGTGTGAATCTGTCCTGGTGACAGCATTGAGTCCTCTGTAATCCACACAGAACCTCATCTCTCTCTTGCCATCTTTGGTGTGAGGTTTGGGGACCAGAACCACTGGGCTAGCCCAGGGGCTCTCTGAGGGTTCAATGACACCTAATTCCAGCATTTTGTGTACTTCAGCCTTTATACAGTCCCTGACGTGGTCAGGTTGTCTGTAAAGCTTGTTCTTTACAGGCAGACTGTCACCAGTGTCCACCACATGGGTACACCAGTCAGTTTGGCTAGGTATCAAGGAAAACATGTGTTGAAATGATTGTAGAACCTGTCAACATTCAAGCTGCTGATGATCAGTGAGGTTGCCTCCAAGGGTCACTCCTTCAACTGAACCATCCTCAGGGTTCTGAGACAACAGGTCTGGGAGAGGGTCACTCTCTTCCTCCTGTCCCTCATCTGTAGCCATGAGCAAGCCCATGTCTGCCCTGTCAACATATGCTTTTAACCTATTAACATGGAGTACCCTGTGGGGACTCCTGGGAGTTCCTAGGTCCACCAAGTAGGTGACCTCTCCCTTCTTTTCCAGGATTGTATGGGGTCCAGACCATTTGTCTTGGAGTGCTGCTGGGGCCACTGGCTTCAACACTCATACCTTCTGTCCTGGCTGAAACTCAACCAAGACAGCCTTTTGGTCATGCCAAGCTTTCTGTAAGGCCTGGCTTGCCTCAAGGTTTTTGGATGCCTTCTCCATACAGCCATCCTGGAGCGGAGACCAAGTACATAGTCCACTATGTCTTGCTTAGGCTTTTTGAGAGGTAACTCCCATCCTTCCTTCACTAAACACAGTGGGCCTCTTACAGGGTGCCCAAACAACAATTCAAAGGGGCTGTAACCAACTCCTTTTTGTGGGACCTCTCTGTAAGCAAACAGAAGGCAGGGTAGAAGGATGTCCCATCTTCGCCTGAGCTTTTCAGGTAATCCTTTGATCATACCCTTTAGGGTCTTGTTGAATCTCTCAACAAGCCCATTGCATTGTGGGTGATAAGGGGTGGTGAACTTGTAGTTGACACCACATTCCTTCCACATAGCTGTCAAGTATCCTGACATGAAGTTGGTACCTCTGTCAGAAACTACCTCCTTAGGAAACCCCACTCTGAAGAATACTCCCAGCAGGGCCCTGGCCACAACAGGTGCTGTAGTGGTCCTAAGGGGAATTGCCTCTGGATACCTGGTGGCATGATCCACTACCACCAGTATAAATCTGTGCCCAGATGCAGTGGGAGGATCCATGGGACCCACTATATCTATTCCAACTCTTTCAAAGGGGACCCCCACCACAGGTAGTGGTATTAGGGGGGCCTTTGTTGTGCCACCTGATTTGCCACTGGCTTGGCAGGTTACACAGGAGCGACAAAACTCCTTGGTATCTTCATTCATGTGAGGCCAGTGAAAGTGAGGGACAAGCCTGTCCCAAGTCTTGTTCTGGCCTAAGTGTCCTGCTAAGGGAATGTCATGGGCCAAGGTAAGAAGGAAGCCCCTAAATTGCAGAGGTATAACCAACCTCCTGGTTGCACCAGGCTTGGGGTCTCTAGCCTCTGAATAAAGGAGCCCTTCATCCCAATACACTTTATGGGTACCTTGAGCATTCCCAGCAGCCTCAGCAGCAGCCAGCTGTCTGAGGGGTTCAAGAGAGGGACAGGATAACTGAGCCTGCCTCAAGTCAGCCCTTGAAGGTCCCCCTGTCCCCAGAAACTCAACCTGATCAGGTTCAAGCTCTTCAGGGACAGTTCCTTCAAGGTTCTCTAGATCAGCTTCCTGAGAAGGTTGATCATCACTCTGAGGCAGGGGGGAAGGCACAGCCTTGACCCTCCTGTTCTTCTTCTTGGTAGGTGCTTGGTCCATTGTTCCAGGATCCAAGACCTGAGGTTCAGTAAGGCACTTTTTGGCCTGTGACCTGGTCACAGCAAGGACATGTGGTGATATACCTAACATCTCTGCATGTGTCCTGTACTCCACTTCAGACCATAGAGAACTCTCTAGGTCATTGCCCAACAAACATTCTACTGGGAGGTCTGCACTAACCACAACCCTTTTGAGGCCAGTTACCCCTCCCCATGAGAAGTTAACAACTGCCACACTGTGTGAAGTAGTGGCATTGGTCACCAGGTAATTCTCACCTGGTATGTACTGTCCAGGGTCTACAAAGCCTGGTGTAACCATAGTGACACTGGCACATGTGTCCCTGTAGGCTTGAGCCACTTTTTCATTAATTAAAGGAGTCTGTCTGTACTTGCCCAGGTTACTGGGGCTCACAGTCAGGGACAAATCTATGTCCCCATCACAGATCAGGACTGCCTGTGTCAGGGTTCTGTCTAAGTCAGAATCTCCTTCAGTTCCCATAGTGATTCCCACTACACCCTTTGTCTGGGGACCGACACTGCTAACAGTAGTACTGGGAGCAGGTGCCTTAGGGGCAACAGTGTTGGGGGCTCCACCCTTTTTACAATCACTAGTCCAGTGAGTTGTATTCTTGCAAGAGTTGCACCAGGGTTTCTTTTGACCTTCTTTCTTCTTCCCTTTAGGCTGGGACCCACCCTCTTTAGTACTAGTTTGGGGCCCTGTTGAAGACTTCTGGTCTTTAGATTTCTGATCTCCCCCCTTTTGGTCTGTTTTCTTCTGATCACCCCCTTGGCCCTGGTTCTGGTTCTTTTGCTTAACCCTGGTTCTGACCCATTTGTCTGCCTTCTTTCCCAATTCTTGGGGAGAGGTCAGATCAGAGTCAACCAAGTGTTGATGCAGTTGCTGGTTTTGACAGTTATTTAAAATCTGTTCTCTCATCATCAAATTGTACAATCCTGTATAATCAGATACCTTACTTCCCAGGAACCAACCCTCCAAAGCCTTAGTGGCACATTCAATGTATTCAGACCAGTCCTGAGTCTCTGTCTTCTGGGTGTCTCTGAACATTAACCTGTACTGTTCAGTGGTTAAGCCTAACCCATCAACTAGGACACTCTTCAGGACTCTGACATCCTCTTCTCTAACAGTGAGGAGTCTATCTCTGCCTCTTCCTGCAAAGGAGAGCCATAAGATTGCTGCCCACTGGTCTTCAGGAACCTGCTGCACTTTGCAGGCTCTCTCAAGAGCAGTCATCCACTTGTGGATATCATCCCCACTTTTGTAGGGGGGCACAACCTTGGACAGGTTCCTATTATCAAAGACCCTATCTTTGTCCTTAGGGACAATGCTGCCACCAGTGGGTATAGACCCACTCTCTTTATGCTGCCTAGCCTTGCTCAGTTTCTCTTCCATCAGGGCTACTTCTAGCTCCTGCTTCCTGATCCTCAGCTGGGCTTCCTGCATTCTGGCCTCATGCTCCCTCCTCTGAGGGGTGGTCATCCTTCTCCTGGAGTGACCTTGAGAGCCTCTAGAGGCATGAGAAGCATTAGATTCACCCGAGTGATTCCTTTGCCTCCCAAACCCCTGGTTAAGTCCACTGGGGAGATCCAATGGGGTGATCCCATTGTCAGTCCCCAATATCCTTAAGTTAGCTGGGCCACGTATAACACTTGGCACTGGGCTAGTTCTCCCTTCATCCTCACTACCTCCTGTATCCCCATCACTTTCCTCCTCTGTAGTATGATTCTCATATAAGGGATGACTATTGGAAAGGGGTACTTCAGTAGCATCTTCAGAAGGGGGCCTCCTGTTCCTGTCCCTAAGGGGCCTAACTGGGAGGCTTTCCTGAGAGCTTTCTGATCTTCATCAGCCTGTAAAAGCTCTCTGAGTTCAGCAGAAGTAGGATTCTTGGGCTGTTTAAGGCCCCTGATATTTGCCAACTGCCTGAGCTCATTTTGATTAAGGGTAGCAAAGATGGATGGTGCCCTCTGGGGGTCACTCTCAACAGAGATGGGTACAGTGGACCCCTCTGCCCCAGCCATTGCTCTTAAGTGTGGGTGGATGTGTTGCAATCTACCTACACTTGGGTTTACCTACTAAACCTATCTAGTAGTTGTAGTCAGGGTGTGCTACTCCCTTTGCTCTACAACAACTAAGTTCAGTAGAACTTAAGTATATCTAATCTTGTTTTATATGTACCTACAGGTACCTATGTGATCTTTCAATTGGTAACCAAGAGATTACAATGGTAAAACACAGCAAGCTCAAATCCAACCGCTGCTCACCAATGTGAGAAGTTGGCCTGGTATATGATGTTCACTAGTTAAAGTGACCACCTTGTACCATGCCAAGCAACCCTTATGGTGTGGTTGTAAGTCAACCTTTTTGGACTAGCTGCCCTATTGGTAGCGTAGGCTAAGCAGTCTGTGAGGCTAAACTCGTGAAACGTGTTAAGCAGGCTGTTTTACCAAATGTAACCCCCTTTTATACCAATGAAAGGACACCACACAGATATATATTCAAAATATATATGTATTTATTTCTCAAAGTAACCCCTAGACTCTTTATGAGCACAGGAGCACAAATCGTTAAACAAGATTACATTAGAATACACAGAAGTTGCACTTTATATGGATAGGGCCTGGTGGCCGCTCAAACCATATACTAAAATAGTGGTATAAGTACCACGAACAGAAAAGGGAAAAGGCCTAGGGCCTCTAGAATCGCTGGGCCTACAAGGAGCTAACTTCAGTTAGTGACCAGGAGGTCCACGGGTTGCGTGTGCAGAGCAAATAGTCACAGGCGAGCTCCCATAGGTTTTCAATGGGTGCGTAAAAGTTACAAAGTTACTGCAAAAAGGATCTTCCGGATGGACTATGAACTCAAGATAGGAAAGACAGACACTAGAGATGATTCTCTACACTTGGGCACCGGAGTGCCAGCTTTACCTCCCCCACAGGAAGCGGGTGCATTGGTTTCGAAGTGCGTCGGGTTTCTTCTATCTGTTCAATGGAGCCTGAAGACAAGGATGCTGCAGGCGGTCGGTCCGGAAGGGATGCGGTGGATCCAAGAGTGGATCGGAGTTGTAGAAGACCTGTAAGCAGAGGGGACAGTGTTCACAGTCACTAGCCAGTGACCAGCGTGGCACCAGGTGGGTACCAGGCGATGTCGGGTGCAAACAGGAAGAAAGGTGCAGCTTGTCTCTGCAGCCACGTGGTCCCTGAAGGTCAACGACGTCCAGGAGTCGGGTCACGAGCTGTCCCATGCAGGCTCTCGCTGTCAGCGGTGTCGGCGACTTGGTCGAAGCAAACAAGCCTTGGCAAAAGCAAATGTTGTGGAAAACAAAATAAGCTGATGGTTCTGACCAGCAAGGTCAGAGGGACTGCTCCTTTGGAGGGGAGCAAGGGCCAGTCTGGAGCAACCAGACCAGCGGTGTAGTTCTTGAAGTTCGTCGCCAAGATGGCCACTAGCCAGCGGGCCAGCAACCGGTTAGGCGCGTCGAGTGGCAAAATGCAGAAGGGCCCCACGCAGATAGTGGAGATGCTGGAGGGCTCACCTTTGGTGCAGATGCTGCTCGGATGTTGGGCTTCTCAGATCCCAAAGCACAACTTGGAGGGAGCCTCGGTTGTTGCACTTGCAGCTTGTCGTGGTCTTTTCAAGATGGCTGGCTCCACGTGTCTCGGTGCCTCCACGGGTTCCTTCTTTTCAGGGACTGTGGATCGGGCGGTGAGAGGTCTGGAGGTCCAGGTCTTGTCAGTCTCTGGGCTCGGGCGGGAGTCGGCGGCAAAGCAGACGTTGATTCGCTGGATGGTGCTTGCGTTAGCAAGGTGGTCACTCCCTGACCACAGGGGAGATTGGCTTCAGTCCTCTGTGCGGCAGAGCATCGAAGTTCCCGTCTTCTTCTTGTAGTTAAGTTGATTCCAGGATGTCTGAAGTCTTAGGACACAGCTCCTACCTTTAAGCGGATTCTAGGGGCCGGACTACCTGCTAGGTCCCTCCATAAGGGTGGGACCAGGAAGGGGGGTGGTTACACCCCCAATCCTTTGTCCAGCTCGCCCCAGGCCCGGGACTGGTGTGCCCCAGGACCGGTTTGAACTGGCATATGCACCGAGGCTCCTTGTGAGCCTCAGGCATGTCTGGTTTCTTTCAAGCCCTACCTGACCAATACACAAAATCCTGTCTGGGGTGGTGCATGCACCTCCCCTGGCAGGAAACCCTTTGTCCACACCTCCCAAGCTGGAAGGACTCCCAGCAGCAGGAGGGCAGACTTGTGTCTGTGGTGGCAGCATCCATTTTGTGGAGCTGAGGCTATGTCTGATTTTACCCGGGTTTCAGGTACTGTACATGTCGTGTCCCTCTAGAAGGGTGGAATGCTAACCCCGTCGCCAGAATTGGCGAGGGGTTAGTATTCCAATTCGTATGACACCTTACTCGACATGTTTTGATAAAGTCAAACCAAAGATAGCATTTAACCGCGAGGTTCATAATGCACTTAAGAGTATATGGTATGACGATATCTGGAAACAGTAGAAGGAAGTGGTTCCGACCACTGCAGACAGGCTCAGCTCATGCCAGAGCACCATCTCACATGGAACCAAGCACTCTGCCTTCAGGATTGTCAAGGCCTGCTATAGGAGTGGCTGATAGGTTACCATGTGTTCCATTTAAGGTTAGGTATAGATATACTACACCTTAGTAAGAGGTGGTTACACCAACTTACCCCAGCTGAGTGATCAGCCAGTTGTGTCAAATGTATTAGGCCAGTCCAGGGGTGGCATAATACATGCTTCAGCCCCTGGTAGGCCTTAGATACACCAATGCCCTGGGTACCTAGTGTACACTGGTACAGGGGCTCACAGGGTGATCCACTTCCAATTGGTTATGCACCTAGGGTGCATAGCGTGAATTTAGTAGAGAGAACAGCAGGCTGGGGGTCTGATTGGCAGGCCCACAGCCTCAATATGTCAAAAACCAGTGAAGCAAAAAGCAAAAATTTGGGGTGACCATAGGATAGCAGACCCTACTCTCATACAAGGAACTTCTACCAGCAAGTAATTGGATGACCGAAGAGACCCGGCTGGTTGGTAAGGTGTGAATCTGTTGACAAATACTGAGGGACTTTGTGGTAAAAAAGCTCTGTGTGCCAGAACCAAACATTTGAACCTCACAGATTATTTCATAGGCAATCCGTGTTAGTAGTAGATTACATTCTGCACCAGCTTGGTGTAGTCTGCCGAGGGTATGTTTAAAAAGGAATCAACTTGGCCTGCTTTTAACCACTAGGCAGGGTGACCAAACAAATTGATTGAGAAGCTGTTTTAGAACAGGGTTGATGGCTGTTCAATTGGCGGTAAGAATGTGGGGAGGACAGGGGTCCTCTGGTGACCCTGATTTATAGGCAATCGAGGCCTGAGTGGACTCCTTATGTGAAGTCAAGGCAAATTCCTGTACCAATTGGCCACGAGAGGGCACTATTCCCATCTGCAATTACGTGTGGTCACTGATCCTCATTGAGACGGCATCCGTGAGATGTAAAGCATTCACAATAGTTTGGATTTCAATGCCAAAGAAGTTGGACAAATGGGTAAATAAATTAAGAAAATGTGTTAAAGACTGAAGTAAGGCTTCTGGTTGCATAAACTACTTGACTGTTTTAAACATCTCCCTAGACTTGTTTTGAGACATGTCAATCTGATCTGTGAAATCGTCAGACTGAGCTTTCTTAATTGCATGATACTAGATGTTTAGAGCCTTCTTGTAGAGTGCTTTATCATTACAAAGGTAATGATGACCCCCAATCCCTTTCCATTTTCTTACAGTGCTTGGAAAGCACTTTAAGCTCCTCGCTAACTCAAGGGGTTGACTGTCTTTTTCCTGAGGAATTAACATCTCTGTGTTTAATAGATACGTTGTGGTTAGTCACCTGTGTAAGCCAAGAGTCGACTGACTGATATTGACCTCCATGTCCCCGTCAAAGGTGGAGTGAGTGCTTGCTCAAGACAAGAATAAACTCTGTAGAAGAGACAGTAGCCCAATTACGATGCAGTAGACAACCGCAAAAAAATGCACCCATGCGGGCCGAGGTCCAGTGACCAATGGAAGTGAATGTCCAGTATCGAAACCTGTGTGTTAAAAAAAACATGGTGCTTACGGTGGGACCCACGATGTGAGTGGGCTGAGTAACAAACAGTGATGTATCCCACAATGACATATGCTCTAAAAGAAGTTGACATGAGGGTCAGAAGATGGGTCCACGTGTATATTAAGGTCCCATTGAACCGTAAGATTCAAGTATTTCAACATATACTTCAAAAGGAACTCATCCAGGGAAGACAGAAACACCCCTGGGCAATAGATCAGCATGCCAGCCAGGATTTTATTAGCAGTCAATGAAATGCAAAGGTCCATAGATTCATAGATATTGCGGACTTCTCATCAATCTCACCCGCTGTTTCATCGCTCATCATCACGTTTGACTCCTTCGTATAAACAAAATCTTTAAAGTGGCAAACTATTACCTCTAGGTCCTGAAAATATTAAGCCATTGTTGTCTCTTTTCTACTAAAAATACTGTCATGACTGGAATTTGGCCACGCCGTCTTTGTGGGCTTCATGCCAGACTAGACTTATGTCTTTATCTCTGAGATTCAATCACATTACTTTGATTCCCATCGAGTTACATTGGCCTCCTAATAAGGCAAGGATAACACTTCAATTTGATGCCTAGCCTACAAAACCACCAACACCAGTTCTCCATTATACTTCCTCCGCCAGGGCACAAGTCCTAAAAAATCAAGTTAGGCAGCATGTAAGTGACATCACAGCGCGTGACATTGCACGTGACATCACAACCCCTGACCTCACAGGAAGTGATATCACAAAAAATTGCATCAGAATCTAAGACCTTACATATGTTAAGCAGGTCTATCATGAGTGCATTTGAGTGCATTACAATATTTAACAAATTAGATTTTGCGTCAGAGTTTTGCCAAAACAGTTATGCAACCCCGACGCAAGATCTAGGCCTCCACTTATACATTTATTTACTAAAACTCTACCAGAAAAAAACTGGTGACAAGAAGAAACGTGGCAGTATATCTGTTCTGCTTAATTGATTACAAATTCTGCATTTTGAAATATCTTATGTGGTTGAGGCACATGCTGCATAGATCTTTACCTATTAAATCTCACAAAATATTAATAAAAGTAAGATAACTCTGGAGGTTAATGCACTTGCTGGAGAGACAGGTGTTTTGTCTAATCTCAGTTTTGACTCAAAGAAGCATAAAGGGTTAATATGTCTTCTGCAAAGTACATCATGTGACACGCAGATGACACATTTTTATTTTATGCAGATGGGTATGTGGGTTATTGCATTTGACACAGAGATCCTTTCGTTACTTGCAGTTCCTAAATTGTAATCCTTTTAATATAACACAGAGAACTATGAAAGAAAGGACTTGTGACCAGAGCTGGACTGGGATAGCAATTTAGCCCTGGTAATAACGTCTGACCAGCCCTGGGGGGGCGAGACCACTGCTGCTGCGCTATTGTTAAAAGGGGCCAATTTTGCTGCAGCACTGTTGCAAAACTGGCCCCCAGCAACAAAAACAGCCCCAACCCTTCCGGCCCACCGGGGAAACGCCCAGTGCCCGCTATGGCCATACCAGCCCTGCATGTGACTCCTGCACCTTGTAATCCTCACTATTTTATGTAAAACATGCTGTAAATTGATTTACACACATGATTTATTGTCAATGTATAATGTGTATGTGTGATTTAAAGCTCTTTGACATCCTGGATTTGGTTGAGTAGCGCTAGAAAAGAAATGACAAAATAGTGGTATTTAAATTATTTGTGTAAATACTAGGAAAAAAACATATCTGACACACAAAATAATGCAAGATGAGTGCTTCGAATATGTCTGCTGCCAATTATTGTCATGTTCCAGGGCGAAGTTCAACTGCTCAAATGGACATTTCAACAAAACATTCGCCTTTGAGTGTCTGAATTGCGCAGTGTGAAACAGTCAAATGAGGTAGGGACAGGCTGCGGAGGGGCAGGATGCAGACAGCAATCAACAAACTACCTCTCTCCCTTGTCCTGGAAGTGCAGGCTGCAGGCAGCTCTGGAGGTGAGAAAAAATCCCTGGCGGTTTGCAGCACAACAAAAGGGAAGGTCACAGGTCAAGTGATGGGCTATTGTAGGCAGTAGTGCATTGACGTGCCAATAGCTGTGGGACTGACAGAAGAGAGAGGGGAAATTATTATGTCCCCCCCTCCCCCGACCACAAAATCTGGATGAGGGGGGATATATCACCTGCGCCCCCGACACTTCCTACACCAATGAGTTAATGCACTGCACCAGATGAATTCTGGTTGGTGTAATGGAGAATGGTGACTTGTGTATGTATAGTGCTTCGTGGTCCCAGTCTGTGACAGAAAGCACTGTGAACACGCAAGTCATTATTTTAAACTGGCATCGCACCCAGTATAGGACAGGCTGCTAATAAATACACAAAAAGATTGAAGATTACAAAAGTGCTTCCAAAATATAGATTTTAGTAACACACAACGTACATAGTGCAATTTTGTTAGCTGTGTTTTAAAATCACGCACAACACAGGTTAGCTGGTAGCTCCCTCATCATACCGCTCAAAAAGAATAAACGTGTCATCATAAAGCTTCAAGTGATTCCATCAAGCAAAGCAAATACCGGCGTCCAAGCACCCTTTACATTTGCAGATTAACCAATTGCACACATTTACTTTTTTTCATGCAGCGCGCACCCTGGCAAGAAGGCTGGTTTAGCTGTCTGCCCCTCCCTCGGTTTCACAGCACAGGAGACTGACTCCCTTTGTGGCACTTCAGCTGAAGCATTCCAACTGTCAGAATTAACCGTCTGGGGATGGTCGTCTTTTCTCAAAAAGTAGGGGAACTGTTTTTCTAAAATGTAAAAAGTATGGGCATGCTGTGCCCCTCAGATCCACCCTCCCCTCAACTCTAGCCCCTCCCCCCCCCCCCCCACACACACACTAGGGGGAAAAAATCCTGTCACTTCTAGGACTGGAGGGTCACGGCGGACTTGCAGAAAATTACTGAGCCACTCACCTCCGGGCTGCACCTGTTCAGGGAATGGAAGTGGTGCTATAGCGCTTCTTCTGGGTTTCTAAGCGCTGTGCACAATGAATTACAATACCGAGTCTGTCACCGGTAGTATTGGATCTGTTCAGCGGGTACAGACATTGTCACGTCTGGATGTGTGTGGGTTCAGTGGAATGTCTCCCGGTTACAGAGATGTCTCTTCTCTGTAACCGGAAGCCATTCCACTGAGCCCACAGGTGTGACATCTCTGTAACCGAGAGCCATTCCACTGACCCCACAGGTGTGACATCTCTGGTCTCTGTAACCGGGAGCCATTCCACTGATGCCACAGGTGTGACATCTCTGTAACCGGGAGCCATTCCACTGAGCCCACAGGTGTGACATCTCTGGTCTCTGTAACCGGGAGCCATTCCACAGAGCCCACAGGTGTGACATCTCTAGTCTCAGTAACCGGGAGCCATTCCACTAAGCCCACAGGTGTGACATCTCTGGTCTCTGTAACCGGGAGCCATTCCACTGAGCCCACAGGTGTGACATCTCTGGTCTCTGTGACCGGGAGCCATTCCACTGAGCCCACAGGTGTGACATCTCTGGTCTCTGTAACCGGGAGCCATTCCACAGAGCCCACAGGTGTGACATCTCTGGTCTCTGTAACCGGGAGCCATTCCACAGAGCCCACAGGTGTGACATCTCTGGTCTCTGTAACCGGGAGCCATTCCACAGAGCCCACAGGTGTGACATCTCTGTAACCAGGAGCAATTCCACTGAGCCCACAGGTGTTACATCTCTGTAACCGAGAGCCATTCCACAGAGCCCACAGGTGTGACATCTCTGGTCTCTGTAACCGGGAGCCATTCCACTGAGCCCACAGGTGTGACATCTCTGGTCTCTGTAACCGGGAGCCATTCCACAGAGCCCACAGGTGTGACATCTCTGGTCTCTGTAACCGGGAGCCATTCCACAGAGCCCACAGGTGTGACATCTCTGGTCTCTGTAACCGGGAGCCATTCCACAGAGCCCACAGGTGTGACATCTCTGTAACCGGGAGCAATTCCACTGAACCCACAGGTGTCACATCTCTGTAACCGAGAGCCATTCCACTGAGCCCACAGGTGTGACATCTCTGGTCTCTGTAACCGGGACCCATTCCACTGAGCCCACAGGTGTGACATCTCTGGTCTCTGTAACCGGGAGCGATTCCACAGAGCCCACAGGTGTGACATCTCTGGTCTCTGTAACCGGGAGCCATTCCACAGAGCCCACAGGTGTGACATCTCTGGTCTCTGTAACCGGGAGCCATTCCACAGAGCCCACAGGTGTGACATCTCTGGTCTCTTTAACCGGGAGCCATTCCACAGAGCCCACAGGTGTGACATCTCTAGTCTCTGTAACCGGGAGCCATTCCACTGAGCCCACAGGTGTGACATCTCTGGTCTCTGTAACCGGGAGCCATTCCACTGAGCCCACAGGTGTGACATCTCTGGTCTCTGTAACTGGGAGCCATTCCACTGAGCCCACAGGTGTGACATCTCTGGTCTCTGTAACCGGGAGCAATTCCACTGAGCCCACAGGTGTGGCATCTCTGTAACCGGGAGCCATTCCACTGAGCCCACAGGTGTGACATCTCTGGTCTCTGTAACCGGGAGCCATTCCACTGAGCCCACAGGTGTGACATCTCTGGTCTCTGTAACCGGGAGCGATTCCACAGAGCCCACAGGTGTGACATCTCTGGTCTCTGTAACCGGAAGCCATTCCACAGAGCCCACAGGTGTGACATCTCTGTAACCGGGAGCAATTCCACTGAGCCCACATGTGTGACATCTCTGTAACCGGGAGCCATTCCACTCAGCCCACAGATTTCACATCTCTGTAACCGTGAGCCATTCCACAGAGCCCACAGGTGTGACATCTCTGGTCTCTGTAACTGGGAGCCATTCCACTGAGCTCACAGGTGTGACATCTCTGGTCTCTGTAACCGGGAGCCATTCCACTGAGCCCACAGGTGTGACATCTCTGGTCTCTGTAACCGGGAGCCATTCCACTGAGCCCACAGGTGTGACATCTCTAGTCTCTGTAACCGGGAGCCATTCCACAGAGCCCACAGGTGTGACATCTCTGGTCTCTGTAACCGGGAGCCATTCCACTGAGCCCACAGGTGTGACATCTCTGTAACCGGAGCCATTCCACAGAGCCCACAGGTGTGACATCTCTGTAACCGGGAGCCATTCCACTGAGCCCACAGGTGTGACATCTCTGTAACCGGAGCCATTCCACAGAGCCCACAGGTGTGACATCTCTGGTCTCTGTAACCGGGAGCAATTCCACTGAGCCCACAGGTGTGATATCTCTGGTCTCTGTAACCGGGAGCCATTCCACAGAGCCCACAGGTGTGACATCTCTGGTCTCTGTAACCGGGAGCCATTCCACTGAGCCCACAGGTTTGACATCTCTAGTCTCTGTAACCGGGAGCCATTCCACAGAGCCCACAGGTGTGACATCTCTAGTCTCTGTAACCGGGAGCGATTCCACAGAGCCCACAGGTGTGACATCTCTGGTCTCTGTAACCGGAAGCCATTCCACTCAGCCCACAGGTGTGACATCTCTGTAACCGGGAGCCATTCCACTCAGCCCACAGGTGTGACATCTCTGTAACCGGGAGCCATTCCACTCAGCCCACAGATGTCACATCTCTGTAACCGGGAGCCATTCCACTGAGTTCACAAGGGTCACTTCTCTGTCACCGGAAGCCATTCCGCTGAGCCCACAGGTGTCACATCTCTGTAACCGGGAGCCATTCCACTCAGCCCACAGATGTCACATCTCTGTAACCGGGAGCCATTCCACTAAGTTCACAAGTGTCACTTCTCTGGCACCGGAAGCCATTCCGCTGAGCCCACAGGTGTCACATCTCTGTAACCGGGAGCCATTCCACTGAATTCACAAGTGTCACTTCTCTGTCACCGGAAGCCATCCCGCTGAGCCCACAGGTGTCACCTCTTGGTCAGGAATGTAACTGGAAGCAATGAGGGGCAGAGTGGGTGGGGTTTTGAGTTCCTCCGTGATCTTGCCCCGCCCGTCTCTCAGCCATGCCTGAGCTATGACAATAATGTCGGTGCACCCAGGCACATAGAGAGAGGTTGGGCTGCTATTGTGTGTCAGGCCGGTGGGGGTGTCCAAGCTCAACCCAGGCAGACCAGTTTAACAGGTGTGAACACCACAGACACACCTGCCAAGACTCCGAAATATGATCGGTCGGAAAGTTCCGGCCACACGGCGCAGATCTCAAGAGAGGGTCAGGAAAGAGCGTGAGCAAGGAAGCCGCGGGTGAGGGGCAGCCTGGGGGGGGAGACATCCCCAGGGGAGGTGAGCAGCGTACCCTACCGCCCCGTTGGAGAGGGGCGTGTGGGAGACATTCACAGGTGAGGGGGACAGCGTACACTACAATCCTTAGGACAGAGGAGTGTGGGGAGACATCCACAGGGGAGAGGGCAGCGTACCCTACCGCCCTGTGGGGAAGCGACGTGGGACAGACATCCACAGGTGACGTGGACAGCGTACCTTACAACCCGTGGGAGAGAGGGACGTGTATCAGACATCCCCAGGTGAGGGGGACAGCGTACCCTACCGCCCCGTGGGAGAGGAGCGCGGGGAAGACACCTGCAGGCGTGGAGGGCAGCCCAGAGGAGTGGTGAAGATGCCCTCACACGAGGAGCGCAGACTGGGCGGCTTTGGAGGAGGCGCTCTGAAGGAGACACCCTCCCACGAGGTGGGCAGCCTGACCCGCTGTTCAGACTACACCCGCAGGTGAGGCGGGCAGCCTAAGGAAGAGGGGGCTGTAGGACCCACCCGCGGGTGAGGTGGGCAGCCTGCCCCGTGGTGGGAGAGGGGTGTGGAGCCCTCGGAGAGGCGGTCTGCAGCGCAGGAGGGGGCAGCCGGAGAACGCCCCACTTTGAGCGAGGCCACCCATGGTGGTGACGCGGAGTTCACACTTCGCGTAAAGGCTTGTGAAAGAGACGCGGGAGCAGCAGAGTTCACCAGAGGAGGACAGAGGCAGCACGACTGCGCGAGGTGAGTGAGTGGGCCCCAGGGGTGGGCCGGGGAGGGTGGGAGCTGTCATTCTGTGCCACATCACCTCCTGCAACAGAGCGATCTCTCATTTAATGGATACACAACTTTGAATTTAAAAAGTCTTACTATGATTTGCTGTTATTAGATGCCCTGTTATAATCTTACCACAGTCCGTAGAGGAGCACTTTGAAGTACCCCAGCTTGGCCCTCATCAGCCACAGGAAAAAAGTTTAGACCCTGTCGGAGTTCTCAAATGGCCCCTGCAGAAACTGGAATTAACATCTACGGGCATTTGCCACCTCCCACCTCTCCCCCGGCCCACGGAACTCGTTTGAACTTCAAGACCTCCTCCCTTTTACAAGTCCCACTTTGGCCTCTTCTATGACCCCCCCCCACGGTAGGCGCCTTGGTGCTGACCACTCCTGGGCGTAGGCTAACCACGCCCTCACACTGACCCTTTCCAACAAAAGTCCAATCATGACATTGTTACAAAGATTGCTTTCGTATGAGCAGGCAGCCATCTTCACGTTCCCCGGGCCCTCATTCCAAGGAGACCGGAAATACCCAGCGCCAAAAATACACCAAAGACCAGTAATGCCCCGGGCGGTTTTACCCCCCAATACCGAGTTCCCCGGTCATAAACACCAAAGACTCGTGGGTTGAGTTTCAGTAACTGGTAAAATCGCACACAGTTTTCCTTTCCAGTCCGTCAGTCGGACCTACAAAGGTTTTTACCGGTTCCAATCCCTTCCATTCAATTAACCAGGCGGGTTGTGAATATACAAAAGCCCCTTTTAATGCACTGAACCAATTTAGCGGATCAGAAAACTTTTTCTAAATCGATGAATAGGCTTAGAAATTATTATTGATTTGCAATTTAAATTGGTCGTTTTGAAATACCAGCCCAGGGTAGTAGGCAGTGGTCCCACGAGCCACTGCATGCTCTGGCTTAAGTTTTTCACATTTAAAAAACGTTTTTTTTTAAAGCCGCCCGTTTCCTTTAAAAAAATCTGGTTGTTTAAAACAAAATCTATTTTGAAAAACTTTCACAGGGATGGTGGTCTGCTGTCCCTTTTTGGCCACCATCAATTTGGAGGTAACCAATCAAAGGAAGTCACAACTTACAACCTGCCCAATGAATGTTAATACTTTTATTCCTTGATAGTGCCTCTCCCCCATATTCAGGGAATACAATTTTTAATAATTCTACTAAACATTGGATTTAACATTTATATAGAATGCTATGGTATGGTCTTGTAGCAAAACAGACGTAAGACAGAGCAGACAATTTACTGAATTTTTAAATATTTTTTATTAAGGAGACTGGTAGAGAGCTTGTAAAAAAATAATAATACATAAAATCCATAAAATATGTAGATAAACCACAGTCTAAAGTGATTAGCAGCATAAACATGCGATCAAAGATAAGACCAAAAATACAGCATTAACCAGTACGAGAAACTTTGAGCATAAAGTTTCAAGCTTAAACTGGACAGCGGACTCAGGTGATCAGATGTCACTAACAGTGATGAAAAGTAAGTAATTATTTGAAACTTACTTTCTTCCTTTGTGTTCGGTCCCAACAAATTACATTCCCATATTCCAGCAACAGGGCCATAAAAGGCCAGGGGAAGCCAGAAGTTGTGCCACAGCGGGGAGTGGACTGTGTTACTAGGATCTTCCAGAAATTTTGAAAAGTCCTGACAAACATAGACCAAAGTTGTGACCAGGTTTGGCCATTTATGCTCGTTATTGTTTTTTGTAAAAAAAAACCAATAAAGAAATAAAAAAATAAAAAAAGATGTGACCAGGTTTAGCTTGACTGTTTTTAAATGGAGCCGCTGAAGTCAGATAAATAGTCATTTTAACGTCCTGGCTTCATCTGAAAATGGAGGGGAAGGCGCTTCCAGTTCTGGTGAATCTTGTTTGTATATTGAAAAGGTCAACGTGTTGTTTTTCTCCCAAATATTCTTAAATATGATAAATACGTTATTAAATTGTGCAGAGAATTCACAGTTCACGGTTACAGCCAGGATCCCCATGTCTTACTGAATGAATGAATAAAGAGTCGCTGTGAAAAATAGTTCTATGCACTGCATTTGGGTTACATTTGCAAAATGTAGGGAATAACAAGCTGCGATCACAGAAACATGGGGCAAGACTCTCGCCAGCAGCCACCAAGGAGCTGAACCCCCTAAACAAGGCATGGCAGACATTTATAACAGATGCTGGAAGCTCTGGAACAGTGTCACGTGATGACATGCTGAGACTCTACAGGGCAGGTTTCAAAATGAGATCTGAAAAGCAGTCAAACTCAGGGCAAATGTCTTCAGTTGCATCTAAAAATGAAGCTTTGCAACTGCTAATGACCAGTGGTGTAATGCTTGGGTATATTGGCGCCGCTCAGGAGAATAACACATGTATTTGTACATAAAACCACTTATTTGGAAGACGGTGCTGTAAAGTGAGGAGAACCACCAACCTCCCCAAAATATATAAAGAAATCCTCAGCACACGTCATAGGTGTATCAACAATTTGCTAAGTGCACGATGTAAGCACAAATTATACATGAGTTTTTTCCTTCTTTATTCTTTTGGTCTTGCTTCAGACAGCCAACACGTGTTTCGTCGCTTATAGAGGGAAATCGTCCCGCGACTTTCTCAAGGCTGCAAAAACACAAACAAAACACAGGCCAATGTAACACCTTCCAAAGTTTTCAGGTGTCAAAAGAAATGCCCAATACCATGAACAACAAATATCATAAGATCAACAGATCATCAATTCATCAAGCCTCCTTTTGTTTCTGTATCCTGGCTGGGAGCTATCTGGAGCCTCGATCCTAGATGCCAGCGCAATGGAGGGGAGACAAATGCGCACAGCATGTTATCCCTTTACGGGTAGCTAAGAGAGGAAGGCTTTTGACGTTGTCCAGTTCCTGTATGTAAGAGATATGCATGCACTGTACACATGTCAGATGTACTGGTCTGTCCCAGTATTCACACAAATAATAATTTAAATACCCCTATTTTGTTCTATTTCTGTCATAGCGCTGCTCATCCCCGTGCAGGGTATCAGAGCGCCTTACACCACTCATACACATTGCACATTGTACATTCACAATAAATCATACAAGTATGTAAATCAATGTACAGGATGTGTTACATAAGACAGCGATGGTTCCAAGATGTAGGAGTCACATGTCATCCCTCATAGCTCACTGTGCTACATTAGAAGGATTACATTACAATTTATGAACTGCGAGCAACAACATGATCTCTGCGTTAACAGCAGCCACACACTTACCTATCTACAAAAATCTGCCCTCTGCATGTTACGTGACCTGCTTTGCAAGCATGATACTGCCTGATTGCCCTGTAGGCCAGTCTGACACTGGCAGTGCACCAGGATCACAGCCCTCAATCTACGTCTGGCATATCGTGGTCGCAGGCAACAAAAAGGTTTTCTGCTTTAAATATTTGCAATTCACCCACTAGAAGGACATCTCTTTATTTTTCCTATTTCACATCGAAAGTTAATGTTTTAACTCTTGGTGCTTTTTTTATGTAGCCTAGGTTTGTAATCTACATGGTGCACCATCACATTCTTTTAAATCCAATTCAAGAGAGAGATTTGCCTAGGTTCACTGAATTTGATCAAGCTGCAAAGCCAGGACTGGTCGCAGGTTTTCTGCTTTCACATTGTTCATTTCAGCCATTGGATGGATCTCTCTTTATCACAGATCAATGCTTTGTGTTTAATTCTTGCTCTTGATGTTGTAGCGTGGGTTGCAGGCAAAAGACACATGCAAGTCAATTGTCTAGTCCAGATTCCTATTACCCACAGAACAACATTATAGTTCATTAAATCGCACAAAAGAGTTATATGCCTGCCACTCATAGCTGAGCCCCAGTTCAGCTTCCACTTATTGCTGTATGTTTGTGAAAGTGCATAGACCGATGTATGTATGTTACGCTTGTCAGCTTGAGCGTATCATTTCATGTTTGGTCGGTCCGGGGTAGCTGTGCGCTATACAAGTACTAGCACATTTACATTTTACCACAGACTGATGCACACTTCTTTGCCAACTTTAATAAATCACCTGTTTGCTTCATCTCTCATTTATGCTGCGACTGTGCATTTGTCACTTGAAATAAGGACTATCTCGTGTAACCCTGCTTGCTCCTCTGTGACCCAAATATATCAGTTTTGTGCAGAAGTATCTACACCCATTATAGCGCAGCAACATTTTTTTCACCAACATTTAAAATTATGTGCTTTATTTATTAGTTCCAATCACTAAATGCTAAAGAGCTGTTTTTCTTGGTAGAATGCAAGTTGCTTTTATGTAGCTCTAGAATTTTAGAGAGCTTGACATGGCTGTGTTAAAGTTTGCCAAGTTGTTACCCTGCTGGGGTATGACTGGTGTTGTTCTTTGCCCTTCTCACACAGTTACCTACTGCAGCAGTGCTGAAAAAATTCCCAAGTTTCTGTATTATAACACAATAACACAGGGCAGCTTTATTGTTATGATGCTCTTAGGTCTGATGTAGACTGATGTAATTCAGAGTTATGGTATGTAGAAGATGAAAGATCATGTGTGCTTACCTAGGACTCGCTCCTTCGGGATGAGGTTACAGTGACTAGGCGATACCTGGAGTCAAATGAAATTCTTGATCCATCACAATCCGGTTTTCGGCCTGGTTTCAATACCGAGACTGCTATTTCAGCAGTAACGGACTTGCTTAGACAGGAAATAGACAAAGGTGGATCAGTTATACTGATCCTACTAGATCTCTCCGCGGCATTTGATACATCTCACATGCGGTGCTCGCGGAGAGACTAGCTTCATGTGGCATTCAAGGGACTGCCTTGAAATGCCTGCAGAACTTTATGTCAGGCAGAACGCAAACTATCATGTTAGGGCCTTATTTATCAGAAACAATCAGCTTAGACAGAGGTGTACCCCAGGGCTCCTGCCTAAGCCCGACTTTATTTAACATTTATATGGCTCCGTTGGTAAAAATAGTAGAACAGCTAGGCTTTGAGATCATCTCGTATGCTGATGATACTCAGCTTATGTTCACTATTGGCCCTGATATAGAAGCAGAGAAAGTACGGTTTTCCAGAGGAATGCTTGTAATCTCTAGCTGGATGACGCAGAATTGTCTCCAGTTGAATCCCGGGAAAACCGAGGTAATGCTAATGGGAAAAGCAACAGCCAGCTGGTCGGATGAATAGTGGCCCTCACAACTGGGAGCAGCTCCTGTTCCGAAGCAGTGTGTTAAAAATCTAGGCCTAAAATTAGATCAGTTACTAACCATGAAAGACCATATTGTTGCCACTATCAGCTCCTGCTACTATAGTTTGTGTCTGCTTTGCAAAATCCTTCCTTGCATGCACACGAATCATCGCAGAACCCTGGTCCAAGCCATGGTCATCAGCCGCTTGGACTACAGTAATACTTTCTTGGCAGAAGTGGAGGAGACCCTGCTAAGCAAACTGCAAGTGATTCAGAACATGGCGGCCAGAATGGTACTGAACCTCCCAGCAGGCTCTCTCTCGGCTCCCCTGCTGAGAGAGCTTCATTGGCTTTCAGTGAGAAAGAGATCATTTTTTAAGATCTGCTGTCTCACCTACAATGCGCTTAATGGCAGAGGCCCCCATTATCTTCAAAAGAGACTTATTAAACATATACCTAACAGAACTTCAGATCTGGTGCACTTGGCCTTCTACGAGTCCCATGTATATGTTTGAGTCGTACCGGAGGAAAAGCATTCTCGTATTTGGCTCCAAGATACTGGATAAAGCTACCAGTTCCCCTACGTAAAATCTCTCTATATAGCACCTTTAGAAAACAACTAAAAGCATTCTTATTTTAACTGTGTTCCCGATTTCCCGTTTCAGGTCAAATTTCTAGGCGAGCGGCGAGATACCCCCGGGTGAGTCGTGCGCTATAGAAATGAATATAACAGAACATAACATAACAGAACAGCACACAGGCCAGTGTTGTTGCAAAAAAGTAGGTCAAGTAGGCCTTCTCTAGTGCTCCATGTTGACAGTGCAACAAGTCTAGGATGTGCAAAGTTCTCGTAAGCGAGCGTAGTCTAGTGTGGATTCTGATTACTGGCCATAGATTGTGGTGGCTCTCGCTGTTCCTACATCTCCCCCCATAGTAGCTTTACTATACAAGCTACTCTTTTTTGTTGTGAAGGCCACTTTTTTTATTGAAAGTGCTAGTTGGGACTGGAATTGCATGTGTTTTTTTTCTGGTGAGTGAACTTTATCATCATTTCATTCTCATCCTGGGATACTGGGTGACTTGCACCTATTTTGATGTAGATCTGATGCCTCTTACTGTAAAATGTATGATCCATTCTTTGTGTGGGTCTTCTGGTTGTATTGATATCAGTATAAGTTGTCATGTTGGGCTGGTGAATGCAAGGGTGGTTTAGATATACTTATTCCAACAATAAAAACTTTCAAGATGTCTGTTGCTAAATGTGGAGGTAACATTTTGAGGGGCAGCGTGTAATTTGTAAAAAACAAACGCAAAGCCCTGAACATTTTCTTAGGGTCCAATCACTCAAATACCAGGGTTGCCATAGCATTTTTCTTTCTCTACCCTACATTTGCTCAGTCTTACAGGTTCTTTTCTCACTCCCTTTTCTGCCTTCATTGTTGTTTTCCTATCTCTCTTCCTCCTTTCTTCCCTATCCGCCTTTCCCTCTTGCCTTGGCCCGTGGTCTGCTGGTGAAAAATGAGCCCCAATCTCCTAAAATGAGTGCAGGTGCCCACCACAGGCATAGTAAATGGTGGATAGGATGAGTAAGCATGCTACCATAGGAGAGCGGCCGCACCTCTGAAGGGCACAGGCAGCCAAAGCAATCACATCCACATGGAAATGTACTGCATATGAAATATTATGCCTATTGGAGTAGGCTGACGGTGGAGTTAGTTAGTACAATAATTCGGTAAAGAAATGTTTACACTGCCAAAAGGCAACATTGTGACATGTGTAACTTGCAAAAGGACACACATAAGTGTTTGCGTATATGCTTCTTGTTCCTTGGCTTTTTAATCCACTTCACAATCTCTGCAGGTGTGAGATATGTTTTCGAAACATGGCAATGATGGAGCCCACTTCGTGTCCCATGCATTGTCCACTGGTCGGTCTGACAAGTTTCGGCAATGTTTTCTACAGTTACTAGGGTCTCGCTCCACTCAATGTACCTATCTCATAAATGTAGATGTTCCTAATTCAACTCTTTGTTTCTCATTACATCAATGGTGAAAGTTTGAAGTGATATGGTTATGATTAAAAAAAACCTGAATGCTGCGCATAGGTCTCTGCAGTAGTAGACTTTTAACTCAAACAGTTGAACGATCAGTTAATCACTTTAAGCCTTTTAGAGATTTAAAAATCCCCCAATGTTTTAAAATCTATTTTTTTTACTGATGTCGACCACTTGATTCTTGGACGCAGAAATGTTTTTCAGTACTCTTTTACTACTTTTTCTTAGGACATTTTAAGGTGTGGGCTTAAAACTGAAGAGTCGTACCCACAGAGAATGTACGAGCAACTTGTGTATGCTTGACAAGTGCTGTCTGTCCATGTCCGTAAGGTCCCCGGCTACACTAATGGCTGCAGAAACACCCTCATAGCAGGTCCCTCAATGGAATGCACAGGAGAGTAGCTTTGAGTATGTGTAGTTTGTGTTAGTGTATAGACCTATGCAGGAGATTCTCTCTTAATTATATCAGAAGGTTTCAAAGGCTATATTGACAATGATGGGAATGAGATTACTGAACAACTGCAACCTGTTTTGAAGGCAATAAACACATTACAAGTGCCTATGAAGGAGGTTTCAGCACCATGAACTAGAT
Source organism: Triturus cristatus (assembly GCF_964204655.1). NCBI lineage: Eukaryota > Metazoa > Chordata > Amphibia > Caudata > Salamandridae > Triturus > Triturus cristatus. The sequence goes on from NC_140590.1 coordinate 1,719,991,730, forward strand.
CACCCTTACCGTCTGGTCCTCCTCTGCCTCTCTGGAATCCATTGCCATATGTTAACAGAGGGCGGACTGCTCCTCGTGGATGATATTCAGTCTAGGAATGTGTTGTAAAGAAGATACAGAGTCCATCTGTACATGTAGGTTACTTCTTTAATGATAGCTTGGTTCCAGTACAGAAGATCAGGATGGTAGAAGTTAGATAGTAGAAAGATAGCCCCACCAGGAGCAAGCTCCTTTCAGCTCAGCCTGAGTACACCAACTGACAATCTCCCCTAGAGAGGCACCCAGGCATTCCATGATGTCATGCAACAATCCAACAGAGCAGTACAGTGAAGAATAGCTTACAAGTAATTTACCACACATCCTCTTTCCTTAGGGAACAAAAGAAGTAAAAGTAAGATACCCCAATAAACCTTTGGCAAGAAGGTGCAGCAATGAGGTGCACCTATCCTCAGGTGTAATGCATGAGGTATCACAAATATGACTGGCATGAACAGAAATGTGTTATAGATCACAAACAACACTACTACATGCCCCATCCCCCTCCCTTAGGGAAAACAATGCATGGCACAGATGAAAAACACAATGCAACAAGAAGGGCGGACACCCACCCAACCTCCCCAAAAGCGGGTACACCCAGGGTAAAAACCCTGTTAACCAGGTGGATGTAAATACAGACCCTTGGGAGAAAACAACATCCCCAATAAAAGATACAACAAGGATTAGAATCACTCTAGTTAGCCCAAAGAGAGCAACCACAACCGGAAAGACACTAGAGAGAAAACATGTTGGAAAGACACAAAAATTCCCCTGATTAGGCTAGAAGGCATGCTGACGCTTAATGTAGGAAGGTGGATATCTGACTATGGTTACCCCCAAATTTTTGCCTAGTGTCTAGCTGGTTTTTCGACTTAGTTGGCCTGAGATCCTGCTATTCAGGATCTCAGCCTGGCTGTTCTCTCTTTAAAATGGACTCCATGTACCCTAGGTACATACCCAATTGGTTGGATCACCCTGTCAGCCCCTGTACCAGTGTACACTAGGTACCCAGGGCATTGGTGTACCCAAGGCCTGCCAGGGGCTGAAGCATGCATTATGCCACCCCAGGCTTGGCCTAACAATTTGACACAACTGGCTGATCACTCAGCTGGGGTAAGTTGGTGTAATCACCTCTTACTTAGGTGTAGTATGCCTATACCTAACCTTAAATGGGACACCTGGTAACCTACAAGTCACTCCTATGGCAGGCCTTAACAATCCTGAAGGCAGAGTGCTTGGTTCCATGTGAGATGGTGCTCTGGCATGAGCTGAGCCTGTCTGCAGTGGTCGGAACAACTTCCTTCTACTGTTTCCAGATATCGTCATACCATATACTCTTAAGTGCATTATGAACCTCGCGGTTAAATGCTATCTTTGGTTTGGCTTTATCAAAACATGTCGAGTAAGGTGTCATACGAATTGGAATACTAACCCCTCGCCAATTCTGGCGACGGGGTTAGCATTCCACCCTTCTAGAGGGACACGACATGTACAGTACCTGAAACCCGGGTAAAATCAGACATAGCCTCAGCTCCACAAAATGGATGCTGCCACCACAGACACAAGTCTGCCCTCCTGCTGCTGGGAGTCCTTCCAGCTTGGGAGGTGTGGACAAAGGGTTTCCTGCCAGGGGAGGTGCGTGCACCACCCCAGACAGGATTTTGTGTATTGGTCAGGTAGGGCTTGAAAGAAACCAGACATGCCTGTGGCTCACAAGGAGCCTCGGTGCATATGCCAGTTCAAACCGGTCCTGGGGCACACCAGTCCCGGGCCTGGGGCGAGCTGGACAAAGGATTGGGGGTGTAACCACCCCCCTTCCTGGTCCCACCCTTAGGGAGGGACCTAGCAGGTAGTCCGGCCCCTAGAATCCGCTTAAAGGTAGGAGCTGTGTCCTAAGACTTCAGACATCCTGAAATCAACTTAACACTAAGAAGAAGACGGGAACTTCGACGCTCTGCTGCACAGAGGACTGAAGCCAATCTCCCCTGTGGTCAGGGAGTGACCACCTTGCTAACGCAAGCACCATCCAGCGAATCAACGTCTGCTTTGCCGCCGCCTCCCGCCGGAGCCCGAGCCCAGAGACTGACAAGACCTGGACCTCCAGACTTCTCACCGCCCGATCCACAGTCCCTGAAAAGAGGAGACCCGTGGAGGCACCGAGACACGTGGAGCCAGCCATCTTGGATCGACTACGACAAGCTGACAAGTGCAACAACCGAGGCTCCCTCCAAGTTGTGCTTTGGGATCTGAGAAGCCCAACTCTCGAGCAGCATTTGCACCAAAGGTGAGCCCTCCTGCATCTCCACGATCTGCGTGGGGCCCTTCTGCATTTTGCCACTCGACGCGCCTAACCGGTTGCTGGCCCGCTGGCTAGTGGCCATCTTGGCGACGAACTCTACAAAAAACACCGCTGGTCTGGTTGCTCCAGACTGGCCCTTGCTCCTCTCCAAAGGAGCAATCCCTCTGACCTTGCTGGTCAGAACCAACAGCTGATTTCCGAATCCTCCTACAATTGCTTTTGCCAAGGCTTGTTTGCTTCGACCAAGTCGCCGACACCGCCGACAGCGAGAGCCTGCGTGGGACAGCTCGTGAGCCGACTCCTGGACGTCGTCGACCTTCAGGGACCACGTGGCTGCGGAGACAAGCTACCCCTCATCACCTGTTTGCACCCGACATCGCCTGGTACCTACCTGGTGCCACGCCGGTCACTGGCTAGTGACTGTGAACACTGTCCCCTCTGCTTTCAGGTCTTCTGCAACTCCGATCCACCCTTGGATCCACCGCATCTCTCCCGGACCGACCGCCTGCAGCATCTTTGTCCCAGGCTCAACGGAACAGATAGAAGAAACCCGACGCACTTTGAGGCCTATGCACCCGCTTCCTGTGGGTGAGGTAAAGCTGGTACTCCGGTGCCCATGTGTAGTAATACATCTCTAGTGCCTGTGTTCCAAATCTTAAGTTCCTAGTCAACCCGGAAGATCTCCTTTGCAGTAACTTTGTACTTTTTACGCACCCATTGAAACCTATGGGAGCACGCGTGTGACTATTTGCTCTGCACACGCCACCCGTGGACCTCCTGGTCACTAACTGACGTTAGCTCCTTGTAGGCCCAGCGATTCTAGAGGCCCTAGGCCTTTTCCCTTTTCTGTTCGTGGTACTTATACCACTATTTTAGTATATGGTTCGAGTGGCCACCAGGGCCTATCCATATAAAGTGCATCTTCTGTGTATTTTGTGATAATCTTGTTTGACGATTTGTGCTCCTGTGCTCATAAAGAGACTAGGGGTTACTTTGAGAAATAAATACATATATATTTTGAATATATATCTGTGTGGTGTCCTTTCATTGGTATAAAAGGGGGTTGCACTTGGTAAAACAGCTGGCTTAACACGCATCACGAGTTTAGCCTCAAAGACTGCTTAGCCTACGCTACCACTAGGGCAGCTAGTCCGAAAAGGTTGACTTACAACCACACCATAAGGGTTGCTTGGCATGGTACAAGGTGGTCACTTTAACTAGTGAACATCATATACCAGGCCAACTTCTCACACTTAAGATCCACTAGGAGTAACAAAAGAGATCTAAACACAAAAACTGCACATTCAAAGTCCTCCAAACATGAAACCCTTGGCCACGAGTTCCATGGAGGCGGACTTTGACCGGAACACAGTGTCAACTCGAAAAGAAGACCCATTGATAGTGCTGGAAATTAATCAAGCACGCCAAAAATACAGGGTACTAACCCTTGAAAATAGAAAAACCTCCACTAGACAGAGTAGATATCTTGAAAACAGCATCACCTCCCCTAGAGTACACCACAGAGTAATCACCCTGGAAACTAACATGAGGCATAGACTACCTACAAACGCAACGTGAACCACGTCCCCTAACTAGTTTACACCTAGAAGGGTACAACACAAGGTACTTACCCTGGAAAAATAGCTCATAGGCATTGACTACCCAGAAACAACGCCACCTCCCCAACATAGTGTACCCCGGAAACAACCTCCACTAAAAATAGAGTACAATGCAGGGAAATAACCCTGAAACAAAAACACAACAAAAGTACCACCTCCCCTACATAGGGTACACCACAGGGTACTAACCCTGGAAAACTGAAACTAAATTGGAAGCATTGACTACCCCCACAACCTCCCCATTAGGCAGATACACTGCATGTAAAACACGACAACGTAAAAAAACACCCAACTTCCCCTTAGAAGGGTACAGCAGACGGTACATAAAATGAGACTAAAAAACACAACAACAGACCATCCCATGACAGGATACAGCAAAAGATATACATCAGCCTAAAAACTTTAAAACCTCCACTCAAAACAGAGTGTTAAGACATGAAATGACACATCGAGTTCCCCTCTCACAAGCCAATACCAACAGTGCTATATGAGAGAAGGCAAGAAGAAATTGCTAGGCACCGGTGATCGGTCTATCACCCGAGATTCCCCATCAAAGAAGTCCCGCAGCTTCTTCAGTGAGCATTCACTGAATGGGAATGCCCAGAGTACTTAGCGCTCTCAATGCTCAAGTTATTACAATTGCGCCTGCACACCAATGTACCTGAACGTACGACCAAAAGTTGCAAAACCGCCACATCCTCCGCTTACCATGCCGCAACATCCTTTTCCTGCCGCGCCGCTTAATGAACACCAGAAAGAACTGCGCAACAGGTAATTTGTTGTCCGCAGAACTTTATTGACAACGCAGACCGCAGTAAAGATTAGCACGGAGGAAGAGTTCCCAAGTCCAAAATGGCGGCACGCATTTTGACGCCGCGCCGGGTGGCTCACGGCACGCATGCACAGGAGAGCGTCCAAGAGCAGGTGAGGAGATGCGGGAATGTCGGAAGAACTCCAGGGGTCTGTGACTGAGGTAAGTGCGCGCATGCTGGTGCTCGCGGCGAGTATACAAACATTCAAAAATTTTGCGCAGCAAGGCGAACGACTAAACGCCCAACGAACTCACCCCAGAAATGGCACCACTACAGCAAAGCCAATTGGGGAACACACGCAGCCCCACGAATGTCAGTTACACCAAAACGCTCCACCCAGCTTGCTGATCTCTCCACAGAGGCACTGCAGGTCTTGTTACAAATCCAATGACTTGAGTACTTGCACGTAGCTCCCCGTCACACCAGCCAAACAGAGTAACAGCCGATTTCCTCACGAGATAAATAAAGATTGTTCAATGCAAGATGCTCAAAATGGCACCAAAAGTCTCACTCCCTTTTTAAAATACATCGCTGCTCTCACCATGAGACCTTGATGGCGAATACAAGACACGACACTTGCAGGCAGGCTGGGGCTGAAATAAACAAGGAGACACCGTAGGCTTGTTACCAGAGAGACTCCTCAACTCTTACAGGTGACAACAGGTTCCACAGTGATGTGGATACAAACGCCCAGGCTGCAGGCTGTCCAGATGGTACAGGACACTGGTGGGGCTGGCCAGGGCGTTACCTCTGACTTTCAATTGACATTTTGAAAGTCCTTAATGTCCATAGATGTTTGTCTTTTGGTTCCTTGGTTCCTTAGTTGTCTTTCGTCCTTAATACACGCGTAAGTCCTTCAGATCGTCGCCAAAATGTTGTAAAGAAGATACAGAGTCCATCTGTACATGTAGGTTACTTCTTTAATGATAGCTTGGTTCCAGTACAGAAGATCAGGATGGTAGAAGAAGTTAGATAGTAGAAAGATAGCCCCACCAGGAGCAAGCTCCTTTCAGCTCAGCCTGAGTACACCAACTGACAATCTCCCCTAGAGAGGCACCCAGGCATTCCGTGATGTCATGCAACAATCCAACAGAGCAGTACAGTGAAGAATAGCTTACAAGTAATTTACCACAGAATGTAGACCCTACTGCCCATCACCACCAAAAGATAGCAGATGTGCAGGATTTTTTAATTTCATTTTGTTATCCACATGTTGGGGAATCAGTGATGTAAAAGGTCTTACTAATTACTTGTTTCTTTTGGGTAAACAGCCTGTGATCATATAGCATGATCCAGAAGGCCTGAATTAATAGACGTGCAAAATATTCAGTTATAACTGTATCTTTCGTAGGGAGTTTAGTTTGACATGCTTCGACTACCAAATGCAATGAGCAACTTACATTTTTTTTGTAGTAGTTAAAGTGGGCTGAAATTGTCAGTGTATATAATGGTGGTATGTTAGGTAGGTCAATATATGTTGTAGTTTTGATATTCACAATTGCAGTTTCACATTTTTTATTTTTTTACTTTTTATTATATTAGTTTCACATATTTTTAATGCAGTGCATAAATTATGCTTAGTTATTGATGTCAAGTTCGGTATGCCTAGCTTGTACTACTTAGTGGTTTGTCTACTGTAGCTGGTCAGACACCAAATTCATCCCCATTTGGGCTGCTAATTCCTGGAGCTGGGAACTAAAGTCACATGCTTAAATACTCATCATCTTTCATTTGTTAATTCTCGTACTGTGATCAAATGTACTCATGGTAGACCTGCTAAACATATGTGTGGGGTCTTGAGATCTGATGTTACGTCATGTGATGTCACTTCCTGTGAGGTAAGCGTTTGTGAGGTCACTTCCAGTGATGTCACTTCCTGTGGTACCACATGCAGTGTCACACTCTGTGATGTCATGCACTGTGATGTCACATGCACACTGCCTAACTTGGTTATTCGCCCCACTTCTTTGTCTAAGACTTGTGCCGTGGCTCGAGGTGTGTTCCGGACTGAACATGGGTCAGTGAGAGACAGTTGTAGTGTGAGAGATTTGTGCGTGCTGTGTGATGGGTGACACTGTATCATCTTTAGGTGTGCACGGAATGAATGGTGGAAAGGGAAACAGTATTGTATGTGCGTTTTGTGCACAAAGGGTGGACGTGACACTATCCTCACTGGAAGTGTTGGCAGTCCACGGAGCATTGGTCTCGGAGACCCATTTAGTGCTGGGAGTGTGTGAAAGGTTTGTGAACGCACTGGGTGAGGGGTGAGCCCCCTGTGGCGTGTACACACTCTGAGCGAATATCACTAAGGCCCAGCTGGTAAAACAAGTGTGTGGGAGTTTGTGCACACCTTGGGTAGGAGTAAAGCATTATACACTTACTGCAGGCATGCATAGAATGAGAGTCGGTCACAGGCTCAGTCAGCACTGTGAGTGTGAGAGATGTATGCACACGAAGGGAGGTGTGTAGGGTCCACGGAGCGCTGGCCAATGAGACCGAGTTAGTACTAGGAGTGTGACAGCGCGAGAGATTTACACTCACCCCTTTTGAAGGGTGACCCTATAAGCTCTCTGAAGTGTGTGCTGGTTCTGAAGCTGTGAACTGTGAGTGGGCTGGAGGTTTGTTACCGCTTGTGCACACCCTCGATGAGGGGTGACGCCATCTTTTCTGGCGGAGTGTACAGACTAAGTGCTTGTTACTGACAATAGGTTTTCCCTCTTCATGAGTGTCTGTGTGCACACAGAGTGAGGGGATACACTGCATTCTTTCTCTCTGGTACTGTGAGAGTGCTAAATGTTTATGCACACCCGGCGTGAGGAGTGACACATTCTTCTCTAGAGGTGTGTGCGGACTACACACTTGTTACTGATGTTAAGTTAGATCTATGAGTGTGTGTTTGTGGGTGTGGTTTGTGCACACACAGAGTGAGGGTACATGCTGTACGTTTCTGCCTGCTACTTGACAGATGCCAGAGGTTGGTGCACCGTGGGAGGAGGGTGACACTCTATCCTTCTGCAGGTGTGTGACCCAAGCCCTGCAGAGGAGCTGCGCGTCATTTACCAATGGAAGGAATGACTGCATTGTAAGAGGAGAGGGGAGAAGGAGAAACGTCAAAGGCAGGGCACAGATAACGTGCATTCATCACTGTGTGAGGCTCGGTGCCTGCGAATCCAGTGTGTGGGAGTGAGGCTCGAAGAAGGATTTTAAGGCTGCAGTGAGGGATGTGTGAGTCCCATCATTTGAATTTAGATGTACCATGTACAGCATCAATTATGAGAGGCGTGGATGAAGTAACTAGCTCAACTGACCTGCTACACCCAAACTACTTAACATGGGGATGAAAAAGGTTTCTTTGAAGCGTGACAACAACCTATGATTGGGGAGTGTCTGCTGTAACACAGTACAGAGCAAATATTTTCATTCTGTGTTTTTCAAATGCAGAGAAGTCACACGGTGTTCACATCCTGGTACATGCAGCCCAGTGTTTGCTCTTGGCCTGGTTCCACTGACAAACCAGGGCACAAAGACGCAGTGAGTATGCACAATTGGCATCTCTAGAGCATGCCGATATGAGAAGAGAGGAGTCTCTGATGTTGAGTGGGAGGCCGTTCCTCGCCTCCGGATCTGGTTCTGTGTATGCGCGGAATGTGTGCGAGTAGGAGTCCTGCTGTGCAGAGGTTGGTGGAAGGAGTTGCAACTGTTCAGGTAGATGGGTCTGAGTTGTGTAGTACCTTAAATGTGTGTGTGAGGAGTTTGAATTGAGCAAATGTGTGTATCGGGAGCAAGTGAAGTTCCCTGAGGTGTTGTGTGATGTGAGTTCTGTGTGGGAGTTTGAGGAGGAGTCGAGCTGCCGAGTTCTGGATGGTTTGTAGGCTTCTAGTGAACTGTTTGGTGATCCTGGCGTAGAGGGTGTTCCCTTGGTCTAATTTGCTGTTGACAAGGGTGTGGGTGACATTTTCTCTAGTGTTGCTTGGGAGCCATTTGAAGATCTTCCGGAGTATCTTCAGGGTGTGGAAGCAGGCTACATTGACGACATTGTCTTGTACAGTCATGTTTTCTGTTGATGATTATTCTGAGGTTCATGACGTGATTTGTGGGTGTGGGTCCAAGTGCGTCTGGCCACTAGTTGGAGTCCCATGGTGATGTGTTCTCGCCGATCATCACTACTTCTGTCTTGTGTCAATGAGCTTGAGACAGTTGGCTTTCATCCAGTTAGCGACATCTGTCATGCAGTTTGTAAAGATGTTTCTTTTGTTGGGGGTCTTGTCCGAGAGGGAGGGCATGTTGATGTCGTGTGAGCAGATGTCATTGGTCAGAGGGATCATATATACGTTGATGATGGTGGAGCTGAGTGATGAATTTTGAGGCACTCTGCAGATGAGTTTGTGGACTCGCGAGGGATAATATACCAGGCTGACACCTTGTGCTCTATCTATGTACTTTATTTAACCCACACTTGCCCTTCAGGTGCTGAGTCCAAACATTCAGTCTCTGACATGGCTATGTGTGAAGAAGCTTGCACTTTTACCAAACTGCACACCTTCCTTTCTGGAAACTTACATGAGAGCCTGTGACACAGTGCTTCAGTCTTTGCCTTAGCATATCTGGCTGGAGAACTCTCCATTTCAGCGAGGCAATAGAGCACAAGAAGTCACAACAAAAACAGTCTAAAGGTTGCAAACAGCCTTACAACAGAAGTCAAGCTTTCTCTCTCTACATATCAGAGGTCAAGAACTACACCCCCTCAATCCAGCCTTACACCATCGGTCCTGCAGTTCAGAAAGCGATTAAAGACGAGCTCTTCAATAGAGCAGACAAAAGCCTGTAACCCAGCACCAGAACTCACACCCCACCCTTCCAGAGTTGTGTACGTTATCCTGTTCCATCCACTCTTCTTGGCCAGTCTACTGCTCTTTGTACAAGGCTCTGTTGCCTCTCACCTTGTTTTGTGCTATGTAAATAAAAATGAATACATATATAAATAGAGAAGGACTAGGGAAAAGAATAGCATGTATTTATTGACAGAAAATAGAAACTCACATAGCAAGCAGATAGTGCAGAATAGGGAGCCAGTGACAAACACACATAAAGTAAGGGCTTATTTAGACATGGGCAGGCTGTAGTTCCTTCCGCCAGGGTAGCAGTGAGCAGTACTCCTCTGTCCTAGTGGACTTTAGCCCCCCAAATTTAGGGTTCTTTGCCAGGATGGTCTCTGTGCCTTCAGAAACCTACCTGTGCGTTCAGAAGGGGCACCGCCTTGGCCACTACTCTGAAGGTGCTGAAGATTTGTTCTGCAGCACCATGATCAGTGCACCCATACAGCTGTTTTTTAAAAACAAAAAATAAATGCCCCTTACATGCTAACAGTTTACTCCATGCATGTGGCCATCTGCTCAATGTAGGGCAGGCGGCAATGTCCATCTGCAACTCAGTTAAATGTATCCGTCGGCAGAGCCAATGAAAGCTCTTCCAGCAGAAACGTGGTGGTTCCCTTGACTCTGATACAGTGGCGGAAGTGTAAGTTTGAAAGACTGGATATTCCACCATGTTTGTGATTGAATACCCTGTCCTTCAAACAAGGCACTAAGTCTTTTGCACTGCAGGGCTTATCTGCCATCTCAGAGTGCTTTGTAGGATAAAGGGGGTACAAGGTGGGTGTCTGGGTGCACTGCTCAGGCTTGACGTGTTCTGCTGATTTTCTCGTACTGTTTTCATCCCTTCCCATCCCACTGGGAATGCTTCGCTCTACCTTCGCATGATAACGAGCCATTGGCCTGCTCCCGGTACTCTTACCTTTGCCTTACAAGGCATGACATTTTTCGATTTTTTTTTTTTTTTAATTCATAATTTCAGACTACTTTTGTCCACTGCACACCAAATTCGCCACTTTTCTCATGCAAAGCCGCCATCTAGAGTGAGCTCAGAAGCGGTGTGGGCAGAAATTGCGATAAGTAGCAAGTTTTGATTGTGTTATTCATTTTGAAGGTTTTCTTGTGTAAGAGTTATGGCTCATTGAGGCATGTGGCATGCGAAATAGTTATCAACTGCGAGGCTTTGAGAGATGATTTTACCAAGGGACCCAACTCCAATCCAGCTAATATCATAGCACTGAGCTTAGGGAAAAGCCCACACACATGGCTGTACCCTGATTGGCTACTGCCAAAATTTTAAAAATGAGTTCCAATAACGATTGAGAGGTAGACTCCCGTGCATTTCCCAGTCAGTGAACACTTTCTGTGTCTTTTGGTTCTACGTCTCACAATGGTAATGATGTCTGGCTATCCTGAAGGACTTGTGTGGCGCACTACAAGATGTGGAAGATATGTGTCCATTTCCTACTGAGCTATGGTCTTGCTGGTGCAAAGCTCTGCTCAAGGGACAGGTTCATTCTGTAGTGCTTGCAAGTAATACAGCGGTAGTGTAGGGAAGTTGTGTGGGCGAACAGCCATCCAAAATACAGAATTAGGGAAGGGGTCAAGTTGAGTGTACTGGATTGTTGAGTGGTACTCACATGTGCTCCTTGTACACAGATGCAGCAGTAAGTTGGATCTGTGTAGATCAGGGGAGATGGAATGGTGGTGCTTGCCTCATAGTTTGGTGGGACTGGGTGGACACCTCAGTATTGCTTTGATGTCAGACAGTCTGTTGGACCTCTCTGAGGGGCTGGAACCCAGTGAGGAGCTTAGTTTAGGAGCTTCCAGACTACAAACAGACGTCCATTGACTGGATATGAAGGGGGATGTGTTCTAGAGTTCAGGACATCTGCTCTCGGTGGTAAGTTTACCAATAGGGGGAGTTTGTGCCAGCTGCCAGCATGGAGGATCTGTTGATCAAAGTCGGCACCTCAGACGGGTTTTCCTGCAAGGTAATCAAGTTTATCTCTATGGGTAGAGCTCCTTGTTTTACAAAGATATTTCAGTTTAATGCGAGACCACGTTGTAAACATTGTACTGAGCGAAAGGCCATGTGGAGTAGTGTTGTGGTGAGGCGTAGTGTTATATGTGCAAATAGAATCACAGTGGTATCAGTTGCTTTTTAAAGAGTTTTTGATGTACAATTACATATTTACCTAATACAATCACAATATTACACCTCAATTGTATATCTCATCACACCACTAAATGATTAGGCATTCCGAATTTATATCTAAATGTTTGAAGATCATTTTTCAAAAAATAATTTACATTTGAACATTTACTCCTGGCCTACATACTATCCACAGAATTAAATATGTATGGCGTATCGTATTTACAAGTGCAGCCTGCTTCTACTTGAGTGTGCAGCCTTTTTAGGTCTCGCCTAGCTATTGCGTTTACGCAATAGCTATGCGAGACTCTTGTAAGAGGGGCATTTCGAAGTGCTCCCAAAAGTGGATTGCATGGCGAGCACGCGCACATTCACGTGCATCGTGCCGCCATGCAATCCGTTCGGGGAAGCGCTTCAGCCCACTGGCCACAGCCTCGGCATCATACTACTTCAAAGGGTCCGCTCCCCCGCCTGAAAGCTTTCTTATCTTTATGGGGCCATGTGTTTCAAACACATGGCCCCATAAAGACAACAAAGCTTTAACAACGGACGAAAGTGAAAGTGGACCGTGACTCCTTTTTTTAGGTCGAGGGACCGTCCGGTCTGCCGAAGGCAGAACCGGAAGTCCGGAGATCTTATGATGCTTAGAGTGGCTATTTAGCCCGCCTCTCTTTTTGCCTCTCCTCCATTGGCTGGCTTCCTAAACGGAGGCCAGCCATTGGAGGAGGGAGCCGTCCCTCCAAATAGGCTCCGTCTTTTTCAGATTCGGGGGCGTGTTCCGTGCTCTTCTTTCCACTTTTTAGCCACGCTCTTTTTTAGGCGTGTTTTTCTCTCCTCCAGCCAATGGCAAGAGGAGAGAAAAGAAAAACACGCCCCCGAAACCGCCGCTGCATTTCTCCGAGGCATTTCTGCTTCGCCTCGGAGAAAGGCGGTGGTGTCTCCTACCTACTTCCCCTTTGAAAGACTCGTTTCCACCCTGTCGGGCATCATCAGTGAAGTGCGGCGTGAGGTCAGTTGTATGGTCACTTGTTGCAGTTTCCGTTGGAGAAGTAGATTAGTGAGGCAAAGTGGGACATTTATAGCTCTGGTAATCTGTACTGGGTCTCTCAAGATAACCGTGCGGAATATGCGTGTACCGTAGAAGGTAAAATTAAATCACTTTAGAAATTCGGTTTATATTAGTCATGGTGGCTCATTATGGTCCCATTCAAATTCTCTGCTTCTGTTTTCGTTTCTTTTCGGCTCTGCCATTGGTTATGAAATATTTGTATCCCTGCTTCTATTGGACCAGCTGTTTTTCACCTCCTGTTTGGCACTGCCGTTGGCTCTGGCTAAATTTGTTGCGTCTCCTCTCGTGCTGCCATTGGCTGTGAGGATGTTCCAGTCTACCTCCGGGGCTTTCCCATTGGCTGCGACGGTACACAGACAACTCGGGCCTGGTTCCCGCTTTCGCAGTCACTCACGCTGTTTCTGTTGTGCTGTTTTCTGTGCATCCAGCCTCTCCCGGTGACCCGCAATGTGACCCTCGGCACGACAAATATGGCGGAGGTAAGGCATAAAGTCCATGTATACGAATGGGCGTGTTGTGCGTATCTTTCACAGTGCACAAGCTGTCCCGGCAGCTGCCGGTGGAGGGCAGGGAGGCCTGTGAAACCTCCACTACGGCACTCACAGTCAGCCCGATAACTTGTTGCTCCCAGTGCACAACTTGAGCATTTATTTTTTTATAACCCGGCATAAGCAAGATGAGAGAGCAGCGTCCCTGCCCCGCCCATCTGCTGCAACGCGCGCCCAGTAGTCAGTGCAGAGTGGGACCAATCTGTTTCTGTGCAGAGCTGCGAATGCCGATCGAGCCCCACCAGTTTACGGTACAGAGGGATTTCATGCGTAGTATTTGCTGAGCCATAATGTCTGCCCCCCCCCGTAGAGTGCTGAGAGCGTTTCTACTTACCTTAGTGCTTATGTGCCGCTACCCTATGACACCCTCTTCTGCCTTTCACTGAGAGCTGCCTGTACTCCGCTGCTTTGTGTCTGTGAAAGCCCCTCGCAAACGTTAGGAGTTGCCCAACACCATTGCAGAGCGAAACCTTTGGGTCTTCTAAGACCCCAGCTTTATGAAACGTCATACAGGCACATTTCATAAAAGCGGTTTGTTCACGAGCATACATGGTAAGGGGATTTTGCAGTTACCCGTTATTTGCCAGATCTTGGCTCTTCCATGTCTGAAATTCATGAGTCTTTTTGCCCATATTTTCCTGCTGTTCCACTGTTTAGAGCTGTATTTTGCATTCTGAACTCCTTTCTTGATTTCCACACACCTTCCCGTCGCATTCAGCACCTCGCACTGCAGCATGTATTTTCATTTCTACTGTTTATCAAAAACAAACCATGTCTGGGGCAGTGGCTCGCATGGTTTGTGCTTCTGCTACTGAGTTTGCCTGTGTCGCGATAGCTCAGGTTGGGCGGTCTGAGCTGTGATCTAACGCCGCATAATATATCAGTGAGGTGCGCAGTTAACGCGGCTTTTCCTCGCAGGATTCGCAGTTGAACGAAGTGCGCGCGTTTTTCCTTCCTATGTTGTGGTCTGTGGCTCTGTTATAATGACAGTTGCTGGCGCGCCTTTCATATTCTCTTTCCGCTCCCCTTGTAGTATTGTAAATGCGATCGTTCTTGACCATTATTTTATGTCTTTAATTAGGAAGGCAGGGCTGCGACTATTCGAATCTTTCTTAAGCCCACCCCCCATCGCGACAAGCACGGGAGAACATTAATTTCACTCTGTGTGTTAATACGCCAGGTAAACTCATTATCACCATTGTGTATTTTGTTGTTGTTCAATTTTTCTAAAACATGGTTGTTTTGACAGTGTGACATTGCAATTCTGTATATTTGTAAACAAAACACGGTCCGTACCCATGATTTGCTGTGAGGTTTTTGGACGTTCTTTCCTAGGTGAAGGATATTTCCTATTTTTAGCATATTACTTATCTGTGATTCCCCTAATAGTGCTTTTAGTTGCAGAGCGGTGCGTTTATGGCTTCATAGCATGTGTTTTTTTTATTTTCATTCAGAAGGAGTGTGTAGACATGTTCTTGACGGAGTAATCGTCATAATTCTCTAAATAAAGAGCATCGTTTGCTTTCATGTACATTTCCATTTGTATGACTTTTTATTTGTAAAATAGTTTTCTCCACGAGTGCCTGTTTATGCAGTGTACAAAAACATTTTAAATACATTTTTTTGTGATATTTCAGTTACACGTTTGTGCAACAGACGTATAAAATGCAAAGGAACAATTGGAAAACAAGCACTGGCAAATCTAGTACATCTTTCCTTGTTGAGCTATTGGCTTTGCCAATACTTTTTGCTGATGCTGTGCACACTGACTAAAAAGGAAAAGGCGTGAAGACCCGGCTGCTCTTGTGCCTCAAGTTTCTGAATTCTACCTCTCTAACCCTCCCTATGTTCTACTTCTTCTCTACCTGGTGCGTATCATTCTACCACAGTGATGTTTACATTTCATCTGTAGATCTCCTCCATCTACGTCACTTCTCTCTCAAATCACCTCTCTACCTCTCAGCCCTCTCGTCTGCACTCAGCCAGCTACAGAGCTTCAGCCCGCGCCGCTCTCCTTTCCGCAACTGAAGCAAACTCCGGCTAGCTGATTTCGATGTTCATTTAGGCTGAGTATCGTTTTTTGGGAAATCCTCATTGAGAAAGACGAGTTTCCTTAATATTGTCTGCATGCTGCCTGCGTCCTCTGTTGCTCATGCCATGTTTAAAATGGCAAGCACCACAGTGTTATTGGACTCTGCTGTGCACAGTGGAAACTGAGCTTTGATTTCTGATCGTTCACAAGCCGGTGATAGTGTGGTTTGTACAGCACACGCCTGAAAAGACTAGTGTGGGCATTACCTTCAGCAAACACAATATTGTGACACTAGGAGTTTATATACGTCAATTCACAACCATGTGCCATTTCCATATCTGTGCACGCTATAACATTCCAAAAAATGACCGTGCCCCTTATACCAAAAATTTTCCTAGCATTGTTTTATCACGGAAAGTGCATACCACCCGGTGGAAGAAAAACTGAAAGCCCCGGATTGAACACCACTGTTCAAAAGCTCTAGCTTAACATGAACATGTAGGGATTACATCAAGAGTTCAGTGAGGCTCATGTGCGGACCAGCATCGACTGCACTGACTGCAGCCGGTTCAGCTCTCCCCGTTCTGAGTCTGCCTCCCTCCTCCTCTACTCTTACCACTCTTCTCCTTTCTTTCTCTTCCTTCTCCTTTCTCGCACTCCTCTTGCTGTCCCTTTTCCTCCTTTCATTCCCTTTTCTGCACTCCTCGCTCTTCCATCCTCTAGCCTTTCTCTCACTTGCCGCTCTATCCACTTTTCCTGCTTCCTTTTTCTTCTCTTCCCTTCATTCTGTCTTTTTCCCATGTTATGCACTCTCATCCTTACCAGCTTTTCCTTCTCTCTGTCGCCTCTCTCTTGCATTCCTTCCAACTGAGCCATCATGCCACATAACTCCTATCAGCATGATTTCATTCAGCGCCACATAGTTCCACGCAACACCATTCCATTCCACACACTACCATTCTACACCACACAATTCGACAACACACCTCATAATTCAACTCAACAACACATACACAACACACCACATACATCCAATCCACGCCACAGAATAACACATAATCCTATCAAATTCAACAACACACCACGTAGTTAAACTCCACCATACGACTACACAACACAAAATACCATTCCACATAATTCCACTCCATAACACATCATCCCAGGCAAGGTTTTAAACACAAAAACATAAACAAAAATAATGTCATGAGCAATGCCAATAGCTCTAACTTTAACAATGCCGAGACCATTGCATTGTAAATGCTTGTTTGTATCTGTGCTTTCATTTGTAATTTGCAGAGTCTAACCCTCCCCCCCTTCCTGCCACCAAAATCGCCTGCTTGTGTTTGATTCTGCAATTGCTGTCTTTCTTTCTACCCAACATCACCTCTGGCCTGGGTATTGCAGTTTCACGTCTTCCATTAGCTCATGGCACTGGATACCCCACCCTGTAAAGTATGCTTGCCTTGGTATGATTTGCTTTCTGGACTGTACCTGCTGAAGGTGGCACCCCCTGCCTGCCTTTCAGTTTCCTGTACTCCGTGTTTCTAGTTTTAACAAACCCGTCACATTCGTAGCTATTTGCTGTACAATATTTGGTAAAGGAATCTAGAACAGGGCCATTCGGATACTTGCCCCTCTTATTCTTATCCTTTCTTGTGCCGTCTGAAAGGCCCGCCATCCTATGTCTCCATCAGGCGCGCAACACCCATTGGGCTCACCGGGCTTCAGCCCCCCCCCCCCCCCCGTCATGTGCGTCAGCCCGGCTGAGATAGCCTCGCGGGCTGGCGTCCGTCTGATTGCAGCCGCACCCGAGTACTTAACAGGTCTTTAAAAGACCATTTACTCGTTAATGAGGCTTTTGTTGTGTGTTCACCCCTTCTTACACCCACTCTGCCTATGGCTGGAAGACTTAGCCCCCCCCGAAATCTTTTTCAGCCCCCCCCCCGAAATCTTTTTCAGCCCCCCCCCGAAATTTTGCTCTAGTTGCCCGCCTGGTCTCCATACTTTCACCCACTGTCTGGCGACCTTTGTCGTCAGTTTCTCTGCCCTCACCCCACCCGTCCAGATCTGTTTCCTCAGTGCCTCCCTGCTTTGCTCTCTGACACAGTTGTGTCGTCGTGTTGAAGTCGCATAGTCTCGCTGTCCCTGCAGCCCTCAGTTCTCCCTCCCTCGGTGCCTCCATGTCCCTTTCAACAGATGCAAAAAACAGCCTAAAGGGCTAAACCCATATTTAGTATAGTACACGCATAGCTTAAAATAAGAATGTTTTGTGTGATGAATATGCCTGTGCAATTTGAAACTGAAGCAAGTTTCACGCTCGCTGCTGACATCAAGCGGGATGGTATATTTACAACACTCAATACTAACAAGAACTCACCCTACTATCCTTACGCACTCAATACATAGCATACTATTGATAGTGACATCAAGTGGGATGGTATATTTACAAGACTCAATACCAACGAGAACTCACCCTACTATCCTTACGCACTCAATACATAGCATACTATTGATAGTGACATCAAGTGGGATGGTATATTTACAACACTCAATACTAACAAGAACTCACCCTACTATCCTTACGCACTCAATACATAGCATACCATTGATAGTGACATCAAGTGAGATGGTATATTTACAAGACTCAATACTAACAAGAACTCACCCTACTATCCTTACGCACTCAATACATAGCATACTATTGATAGTGACATCAAGTGGGATGGTATATTTACAACACTCAATACTAACAAGAACTCACCCTACTATCCTTACGCACTTGGTACATAGCATACCATTCAGAGTGTGTGAAAGTGCAATTACAAAACGAAAGTGAGTTTCACGCTCGCTGCTGACATCAAGTGCCATGGTATATTACGGCACATATTTCTAACATTAGCTCTGCAAACCCTACGCAGTCGGTACATGACAGAGCATTTATAAAGAATTCCTAAAACCAGAGGTCAAAACTAGATTGCAACTGAAAGCGCTGAGCCCATATTCAGTATAACATAAGCAAAGCTTTAACAAATAATGCTTTGTTTTGTGCAGATGCAAAAAACAGCTTAAAGGGCTGACCCATATTTAGTATAGTACACGCATAGCTTAAAATAATAATGCTTCGTGTTATGCATATGCCTGTGCAATTTGAAACTGAAGCGAGTTTCACGCTCACTGCTCACATTAAGTAGGATGGTATATTTACAGGACTCAATTCTAACAAGCACTCACCCTGCTATCTTTATGCACTCAGTACATAGCATACCATTGAGAGTGAGTGAACGTGCAAATATAGCACACTTAATAAGCACATCAACTCACACTGCTATGCTTACACAGTCGGTACATAGCATACCATTGATAGTGAGTGAACGTGCAATTATAAAACTGAAGCAAGTTTCACGCTCGCTGCTGACATCAAGTGGGACGGTATATTTACACGACTCAATACAAACATTACCTCACCGTGCTATCCATACGCACTCGGTACATAGCATACCATTCAGAGTGAGTGAACGTGCAATTATAAAACTAAAGCGAGTTTCACGCTCACTGCTGACATCAAGTGGGACGGTACGTTTACAAGACTCAATACTAACAAGAACTCACCCTACTATCCTTACGCACTCCTAGCGTAGCATATCATTGATAATGAGTGAACATGCAATTATAAAACTAAAGCGAGTTTCACGCTCGCTGCTGACATCAAGTGGGATGGTATATTTACAAGACTCAATACTAACAAGAACTCACCCTATTATCCTTACGCACTCCGTACA
Source organism: Triturus cristatus (assembly GCF_964204655.1). Lineage (NCBI taxonomy): Eukaryota > Metazoa > Chordata > Amphibia > Caudata > Salamandridae > Triturus > Triturus cristatus. Next base: position 1,720,010,950 of record NC_140590.1, read on the forward strand.
TAGCATATCATTCATAATGAGTGAACGTGCAAATATAAAACTAAAGCGAGGTTCACGCTTGCTGCTGACATCAACTGGGATGGTATATTTACAACACTCAATACTAACAAGAACTCACCCTACTATCCTTACGCACTCAATACATAGCATACTATTGAAAGTGAGTAAACATGCAATTATAAAACTAAAGTGAGTTTCACGCTCGCTGCTGACATCTATTGGGACGGTATATTTACAAGACTCAATACAAACATTAACTCACCCTGCTATCCATACGCACTCGGTACATAGCATACCATTCAGAGTGAGTGAACGTGCAATTATAAAACTAAAGCGAGTTTCACGCTCGCTGCTGACATCAAGCGGGATGGTATATTTACAACACTCAATACTAACAAGAACTCACCCTACTATCCTTACGCACTCCATACATAGCATACCATTGATAGTGAGTGAACATGCAATTATAAAACTGAAGCAAGTTTCACGCTTGCTTATGACATCAATGTGATTGTATATTTACAGGACTTAATTCAGACATTAAATCACCCTGCTATCGTTACAAAGTCAGGACATGGCGTGCCATTTGTTATAAATTTATAAAGAGACAGGGAAGAACTGTAAAACTGCATAAAGCGCTGCACCTATGTACACCATAACACTAGTGTTTTCTACCCGCGTCCATACAACACCCAAGCAGCCACTTCGCATTGTCCTTTAATTGGGACTAGGATGTGAAAAAGAGAGACAGAAAGTCTGGTACAGTGTGAAGTGTCAGCTTGTTTGCCCAGCTGAGAAACCAGGACAAGATAATTAAGTGCTTTAAGATCGGCAGTAAAGATTGCAATCTCTTTGTTCCCAGCATCAGTGAGATGCAAATGAACAAACAGCGTGAGGCCAAAGGTCTTATTTTTTTAAAAACAAACCAGTTCACTGCTACAGTGAAAGGAACAACAAGCATTTACACAATGCAATAGGTCTCGCATTTACGCGAGTTTGAGCTATTCACATTGCAAATAACAATGCCTTTTATTTATGTTTGAAAAACGAAAACACAAATAAAAGGCATTGTTATTTGCAATGTGAATAGCTCAAACTCGCGTAAATGCGAGACCTATTGTATTGTAAATGCTTGTTCATTATTGCCAACGTGGGTAGTTCATTCTCCCATTTTTCCATTGCACTTTTTTTATTTTCTTAAGATAAGTTTCGCAGCAGTCAATAAGGCCGTCTGAATCCACAGTTTCTGTATCCCAGATAGCAGACATTTTGTGTAACATGGAACTGTGGTGCCAGCTGCTCAGTTTTCATTCAGGTGTTTTGTGTGGAGGTTCGAGGCAGAGTCAGACTAGTCTATTGGTCCATCAGGCAGTTCCCGAAGAGCAGGTATGAAAGGGGAGTGCATGGGTCGGTTTTTTGACCGTTTGCCTGTGTTTTAGTCTGCTGGGCCGGTTTCCCTGTCTTTTCCCTGATATTACCACAAACAATGCCTACAGCAAACCAACATCCAGTCTTGCATACCTTGTAAAACACGCATACAGCCTCTTTACAAGTTCAAATCGGCCCCAATTTGCAAACATGGGTCACTTTTTACTTTTCTAATTCACTCATGGAGCCACTTTTATTTTGGTGTCTTTGTCTATTATCTGTCTCAGTCCGACCCTGGTTCGAGGACAGGGATATGAGAGGGTTTGTGTGGAAAGAAAAGGCGGGGAGAGATGTGTTGATGTGAGGAGAGTGCTGGTGTGGCACAAGGTGGGGACATCTTATGCTGGAGAGTTTTAATGCAGGATGTAGTGGGTTGAAATGTGATGCTGTCCTGTATTTTGGTATACACTGTATTCGGTGTGGAATATGTGGCGTGATGCGGTAAAGAGATGCTAGGCTATGGCTTAATCTGATGTCATGGGGAAGTGAGGATTAGTGAATGGTGGGATGGTATGGCATGGCACATCACAGGGTGCTGTCGTGTGATAGAGTGTGTGGCATGTATGTTATTGCCTCACGTAGAAAGAGGAGTATTTTGTGGTTTCCCGGGATGTCATATTGTGTGCTATTATGTGGCAAAGCGATGGGAGCAATGGTGCTGCATGCTTTGATGTGGTGTGGGGTTGGATGCTGTCATGTAGTGTTAATGGTATTAAATATTGTGGAATGCTGTGAAGAGGACTGGTGTGGTACTGCCGGGTGATGTGTAGCCTGACCAGACGGACGGGACTTCTGGGCTGCCACAACACACCGGATTCTCTTGCTGGTTCGTACCTTAGTGATCCTGGTTCTAGGCTGCAAAGATGTCCCATCTTCTCTCCTCCTTTTATTCTGGATCAGGTGATGTGCAGCTCACTAGTTGGACTGTGAGTGTGGAAGGGTTTTGGACTCTGGGTCACCCCAAAGCCAAACAGCAGCTGAACGCATAGAGCCTGGTGGCTTATTGTGCCATCTGTGAAAGTCATGCAAGGAAGCCGTGGGCCCATTAAAGCGTGCATACATGCCAACATTTAGAACAATCAAGTGGAAAGTTTTGGAAACAAACATTGGGGAAATATTTGTAATTTTAATTTCAGGCAGCAGACAGCTAGAGGTTGGCGAGCCAAGACATTAACAAGGAGAGCGGAGGCAAGGGTCTGGCTTGGGTCCGAGAACCTGTATACAAGCCGAACGCTGAAAATGTTTCCTAGGTGAATCATACAACAAACATCACATAAAATATGGCGAAGTCCCTTCAAAAAAATCAAAATTATTTTCTAACATGTGTCAGGCTAGGGCCGTCGACCTTGAATCTGGGGAACCGGATTCGAGTCTCGGCAATGACGCTGAACATCCTGTGATTCTGGACAAATCACTTAATCTCCCCGTGCCTAACAGAAATGAATGTGTGTCCTCATGTAACGCAACCTGTGCTTTGTAAAACGCTCTGATACCCGATACCGGGTCAAGTTCGCGCTATATAAAACTCAGTGAAAACAATGTAAACAACTTAAAACACTGCACTGAGAAGTACTAATGAATAATTATCGTTTTTACACATTAGCTTAGAACCATTCCTGTCCCCGTCTGCACACTAGTGCCAGTCCCATTAGTGAACCAAGAGGCAGTACAGTTGCCGTGTAAAACCTGTTTGTAGCCTAGTGAAAGACCAACAACATTACAGTCTATTAAATCAAACACAATAGCTTTTTGTACAGCTGGTATTTTGAATTCATGCATTTGAACGTGCTTTCGTGCGCAATTTTGACGAAAAAAGTAGTTTCATTGAAATAAAATATTTGCCTGAGATGATGCAATTTAAGAAGGAAAGCCACGATTTATCCAGATTTTCTGGTTCCACTGTGTCCAAATCAACCACTAGGCTGATATCTGCCTCTCTTCTTATGTTAATGCTTTGTTCTCACCTCTTTGCATTTCTCTGAAGTTTTTATACAGCGCAAACTCGAGCTGACGGTATTGGAACGCTTTACTGGAGCACCAGTTTAATTACTGTACGTCATTTTCATTCATTTATTTGTAAGCTTGGAGAGAGAGGGCAATTTGTTTTCGGGTGAGGCACCTGGGCAGGCAGTGCAGGCTGTGCTTGATCTGACTGCAAGAAGGTAGGAGCCCCCTTGAATCCTATCTAAAGGGGATTCTCTTCTCCTGCAGCCTCCCGAGTCGTGGCCAGTGCTTCATGCAGTCCACTTTTTAAAAGGTGTTTTTTGATTACCCCTTGGGGTGGTTTCGTCTCGGTCTATAGAGAAGACTACATCGTGTACAACCAGCGGGCTGGAGAGACAGAAGACTTATTTGTGTTCTGCCAGTGCTCTTGGGAGATGATTGATGCTGGTGATGTTTGTTGTGTGATGGAAGGACGTGAAAACTCCCTTGCATTCCATTGGGCTTACAACCCAGCCAGACATACCACTAGCGTTCTTCAGGGCGCTCTATTTTTAGGTCCCGCCTACACAGAGAATGCTCTATGCTGCGTGACATATTGTTCACTATTTCACCTTCAGTGTACCAGTCGTTGTTTTCTTTGGCACTCTCATTTGTAATCTTTCAATTGCTTGGCTCCAGGAGGCTTCCCTTCCTTTCTTCTGCTAGCTCCTCCCTGGAGCAAAGACCAAGTGTGTGTTCTTCCTCGTCTTTTTGCAACGCACTATTTTTTTAGGTCTAAGTGTTCTGGTATTATTCCCGGATTTGCAATGTGCTTTCCTAATTTAAACTCAAGCATGTAGCCAATGTCATACATTCACCACCCCAGTACAGAGATCTGGGCCTAAATCCATAGTTTTTTTGCTCACCATGCCATTCCTGTTTGGACCCAGTCATATGCAAATCAGTCTTGACCCTGCGCCCAGCACATGTAAGAGCAGTGGGGCGGGGCAGGGGGGAAAATCGACAGACATCCAGATAGGTAAAATGTAATTAAAAAATTAATAAAAGCACTTACCTTGAACTTGCCGAATCGCTGACTCAGTGATGTGGCCAGAGCAAGGTAAGTGGTTTTATTAATTTAATTCTACCTATCCTGTCGTCTCCCCCCCCCCCCCCCCCGTGGCCCTGACCCCCACCGCCTCACCTCTGTTACCTGTGACAGCCGCACCTGGTGCATTGTAAAAAAAAAAAAATCTCCTGATTACTATTTCAGTGCCATAATATTGCTCCATCATTGATAACAATATTGCTGACACGTATCAACGAATATAAATGCTCCTTGGCAACTGATTTGCCTCCGAGTTCACAACTGGCACTGCCGTCAGGTCACTGGAGGGCACGGTTTATGAATGCTTCGTTGTACATGGTGGGAAACTCTCATTTCTTACAGGCGTCCTTAAATGCAGTAAACTGGAACACTCCCAAATGTTAAATAAACACTTAACGATAAAGCCTTTTGTCATATTTTACGTGACTAATGTAGTGTAATTCCTATAACAAATATTTCGCTGGCTCGGCTCGTGTTCAGGCTCTTAGAGCCAAGGCAGAGCCGCGACTCGGATCTCGCCCGCCTCTACAAGAGAGCGCCGTTAGCACATATCCTGAATATAGGACGCTAGAGGCGCTAGACAGCGAGGTTCGAAGGCTGGGCAGGTCTCTTTCCACCTCAGGTGTGCCCTTTCTTTAGCTGGCCTCTCGGCCATGCGTTTTGAGACCTCTAGAGTGCTTTAAATCCATATTTACATGGCACTCACATGCATGTGCAATGTCTGTCCCTTCAATTTATGTTCCATGCGGTTCCCTTTTCTCATGCCACAGGGACATTGCCCTCCTGGTTCGGTTCATTCTTGAAGTTTTTTTATTTGACTACTCAATGTATTTGTACATTTTTTTTTCTATATTTGAAATTTTGAATGCCATTTAGATAACTGAGCTTTCATTCTTTCATCTAGGTTTTCATTGTATTTTTGTTGGTTTAGTGCTAGCCGTGGCACGGGTTCTGTTGCAGGGGTCAGTGTTTGACCCCGGTGGGCAGAGTCTGCAACCACCGTCGGCCCACCCAGCCTTCTCCTTCCAATGCCAATGAAATAGGTGCATGGGTAACAATAAGCATTGGTTATATTTATTGGCAACCCCTCCCTCGTGTGCAGTGCTTTACAAATACACGTTTTAGGTTAACAAGCATATGTGGGCACGCATTGGCAAACAGTTGTGTATTAAGTGTGCCATGTGCCCTAAAGCATGTAGGGAAGGGATCCCCCGCCCCACTTAGGGAGTAAAAGGTATCCTTAATTGAGTCCCCTCCCCCCAAGAGCCTCTGCACGTGCTGCTCCACGGTAGCCACGCCCATGTTAGCAAGGCCAATAGGTCTTTTTTTATAAGTGTAAATGATTCTTCACTGATTGGTGCGCTTATATGTGTAGTTGTGAGGGCGAAGAGCAGGTGAAGGCTAGAATATTTCTATGAATGAATGGATGAGTGAGTGTGAGATCTGCAGCATCGAGGCACGAGTGGTTGAGTGAATCAGTGGGTGGATGAATGAGTGAGTGCACTCTATGGCTCGGCTGCTGACAGCTGCCCATTTCTGGATTTACTCCTGGTGGAAGCAGGAGGGTTGCTAGGTGTCGGTATGTGTAATGTAGGTAAGTGTAATGGAGTATTTGGGTGGTGCATTTGCATAGTATACTGTGTGCTGAAGGAAAACTATGCCCATATGACACATTGCTCTATTATAGCAGTGTTCCCCAAATGGGCTGGGGGGTAGGTGGGGGCACCCGTTTTCTGAGAACCCCTCAACAATGTGGCATCCTCCGGTGTCAGTGGTGGTCCTGCCTGTTCTGCTGCTCAAGGCTTTTCGACAAGGACCGATAGTGTTACAGTGACATTCACCAACCACAGAGGAACTGTTGGGGTTTAAACTCTTACTGCCACCTGCATCGACATAAGGAACTGCGATTCCTAAATAGCGACTTTTAAGGCATCGCTATTTCGGAATCGCAATTCCTTATGCATGTAGGAATCGCAAAATACATTGTGATTCCTAAACATTACCTAATAGCGATTAGCCTATAGGCCCATAGGAATGAATGGGATTTCATTTGCAAATTTGTGCATTTTTCAAAGAATGCGCAAATTACCATCAACTTGAAGTTGAGGTAATTAGCGTTCCCTAAATGCACAGTTTGCATTTAGGAAAGGCTTGATGCATCGCATTTGCAATTTAGGTAATCGCTAAAAATTGCGATTACCTAAGTTGGGAATGGAAAGTATTTTATGCATCAGAAAAGGCCTTTTTGCCCTCGCAAACGTTTGCGAAGGCAAAAATGCTTGATGCATGTGGCCCTTAGAGCCCTGGAGTCCCTGTGCCATGGCAGACGCGGCTTTATCCTGGTAGCCTGGAAGTGAAGCAGAAGGCTGTACATATGCCCCCACAGCACCCACAGGGGAGGGAGATACCCTTCATGCCCTGGGAACGGGATGCTGGAAACAGCCTGGAGCTATAGCCTAGGGCAGATGGACCCGGGGGCACTAGCTGGACGCGCCAGGCTGTGCAGAACAGGATGCCCAAGGAGCATGGAGCTGAAGGCTCTGCTGTCAGGAGCCCTTGGCATGGATAGGTGATGCCAGGTGGTGCTGGGGGCCTGCTCTGCAACCAGGAGCCCTTGGCATGGATAGGTGATGCCAGGTGGTGCTGGGGGCCTGCTCTACAGTCAGGAGCCCTTGGAATGCATAGGTGATGCCAGGTGGTGCTGGGGGCCTGCTTTGCAGCCAGGAGCCCTTGGCATGGATAGGTGATGCCAGGTGGTGCTGGGGGCCTGCTCTGCAGCCAGGAGCCCTTGGCATGGATAGGTGAGGCCAGGTGATGCTGGAGGCCTGCTCTACAGTCAGGAGCCCTTGGCATGCATAGGTGATGCCAGGTGGTGCTGGGGGCCTGCTTTGCAGCCAGGAGCCCTTGGCATGGATAGGTGATGCCAGGTGGTGCTGGGGGCCTGCTCTGCAGCCAGGAGCCCTTGGCATGGATAGGTGAGGCCAGGTGATACTGGAGGCCTGCTCTACAGTCAGGAGCCCTTGGCATGGATAGGTGATACCAGGTGGTGGTGGAGGCCTGCTCTACAGCTGGGAGCCCTTGGCATGGATAGGTGATGCCAGGTGATGCTGGAGGCCTGCTCTACAGCCGGGAGCCCTTGGCATGGATAGGTGATGCCAGGTGGTGCTGGAGGCCTGCTCTACAGCCAGGAGCCCTTGGCATGGATAGGTGATGCCAGGTGGTGCTGGAGGCCTGCTCTACAGTCAGGAGCCCTTGGCATGGATAGGTGATGCCAGGTGATGCAGGTGGCTACCTAAAGCTCTAGCTGATGCCTGCCGTAACGATCCTCCAGGGCAGAGGATGCGGCATATGGCCTGAAGCAGAAGCTTGTATCACAGCCATGGACCCCAAACCACCTGAGATTTGTGTTTGTGGGCCCTACAGCACTGACATGGTCGGCCAATGCCCTCACCATGCTGATAACAGTAGGTAGGAGTACTGGAACTGGAGCTGCTCACCGCAGTGTTGGCCTAGAAGCACTGACAGGCGAAGCCAAGACCCCCTGAGAGGGGCGGACAATGCTGGCCGTAGCGAGGAATTATACCTGCTGGTTGAATGAATGCTTCCTGAGGAGTGAGATGGTCTATGGACCCTTCACAGGATCACATGAGTATTCTCTGAAAAGTCAATGAGCAGTGTCTGCTCCCAAACTCAAGAAGCCGCATAAGATAATACGCATGCATACTTGAGGAATACAGTGGAGGCGTAAGTTAGCGTACTGTTAGGCCTATCATGTATTTTTGAGTAAAATAATGTTCGCATTTTTGAAGTAACAAACTTTAGAACAAAAATATTTTCTTGAAAAATATCACCTGCCATACATATTCAGACCATACCTCAAGCAAAGATTGTTTGTTATGTAGAAGGTGTAGCTTGAGAGGGGTAACTTTTAAGATACCTTCTTCACTCAAGCGAGTAACCTTACAGCCCCCGCCTTCTGTTGCGGCTTCTAAGTACAATGCACCTCATACACTGACATGGAAGCACTCTCTGTGGGTGCAACTAAAGCTCAATCAGATAGTAGAGTGATGGTGAGTGGACATATTCATCTGAGCTGACTGAGTGTGAATGGCACTATTTTCAAGCTGAAGGAGGTTGACCCAAACAAACCAATGTCTTAAAGGGGTTGACCCAAAGCCCTCTTGTTAGAAGTTCGTTTCCTCACAAGCTGCACCAAGCCTACTTAAGGACCCAAGGCCACTGGTGTCTCCATCTCCAAGAGGTCTTCTGATCGATACTAGAGAAGCACACCGGCTTTCCTCAAGATTGTGCCCTTTTCAACCATCTTTTTGGAAACAATACTGATTATGACTCGTGGGGTGTGATGATAGCAAAAATGAAGGTTTGGGTTCTTAAAACAGTGCCCACTTCAGAAAGTTAGTGACGTTTCAAAATTATATGGGAACCACTAACAGGTTTTGCGGTAGAAACTCTTGCAAAACCTACTTTTTGAGAGATAAATTTGTAGGAAAATGTACAGAATATTTGTGCAGCATATTTCACCTACACCTGAAATTTTGCATCTGTCACAAACCTTACTGCATTATGAAGTTGCAAAGTTTGTCAATTTTCAAATATATGTTGTACAGAATTATAAGTTCGTAAGTCCCAAGTTATTATGATGTTTGTGATAATACGTTTTATTCTCGAAAAGAGCCTCGTTCTCGCTTGGTGTGGCAGGACTGCAAACCTTAAGTTCTCCTTTTCGAAATAAGTCTCTTTGAAAGTGATTGATCTTTTTCACTTGCCCTGATCACTTTTGAAGTGATTTATAATTTTCATTTGCCCATGTCTTCCCTCTCTGGCGGTATTATTACAGGTTCAAGTGCTAGAAAGGATGCAGATGTCTACACGGTCCCAAACAAAGAAAAGGCCCAAAGAACTCTGTTTTAAGAGTTTGTAATGTCTCGCGTCGTCTTCACAGTTGGCTGTTCCTGGCCTGCAGCCACAACCTTCTCTGCCAGGATCCGCATGCCATCCTCGCCTCGCCTTTTACCACTCAACCCAGAAAGACCGGATCCTACCTTGGGTACAACACACCCTGTCCATGAACGGCATTGTGACCTCCTGCAGTGCCGGTCTCTGACTCAGCCTCTGCAGAGCTCCACTCCAAGCAGACAAACGAGACAAGGTGTTTGCAAAAGTCTGTGGTCTCTGACCTATAATCCGCAGGTATGCTGGCTCCTGCAGCAGTTGCGACACCATCGACCAAAACTAAACACCTTTGAGTTTTTGTTGAGAAGTGGCTGTGTTTTTTGCATCGGAAGCTTCAGGGGGAGTACTCCAGTGTCTGGTACCCAACATCACATTCATCTTGCCTCCACCGTGGGGTTGTGGGCAAGTGTATTGAGGAGAATTTGAGTACTTGTTGCTTCAAAATCTAGAATTATAAGCAATCTATAAGCAAGAATTTTGATTTTTTAAGTTATATGTTGGTATTTGCTCATTTTATTGTTTTGAGTTGATCCTGCCCCCAATGAGTAGTTACTAGCATGTAAGAAGCCGTGCCCGAGATTGCAAATATATAGGTTAACTTAAATCCTGTATCAGGTGGCTTTGAACACACCATTACATTTCTGACAGGTAACCTTGCAAAGGCTTATGTTCAGCTTTCACCTCTCAGTCTTGGAGGCCAAGTGAAATTGGCACCATCATAATAGTAACTTGTTTCATATAAAGCACAGTACTCCTGCACGCCAGTATGTGACGTAGCTGGACTCCACGTGGCATTGTTCTTACCGGAAGTGAAGTGCGTGCTGCCTATATAGGCGCCATCACAGCGAGATAACTTCAGTTCTTTACTTTCTGCGCCAGTCAACGCAGATCGGAGAAGAGCTTCCCCGAGTCTTTTTGACTGACCTTTTTTCAACTTTGTCTCCAGGTGCGCCGAGGATGTCCCCTAGGAAGGCTGGTTTCAAGCCCTGTGGCGCCTGTCACCGACAAATGTTGTTGATGGACCTATATTTGGTGTGCTTCTGTGCCAAGATCAGCATCGATTGCAGAGCCATGCACCCCAAGGCCTTGAGGGAGTGGTCCCTCAAGTTCCTCACCGCACCATGTGAGACGTGGCAATGCTTGCGATCTCGGTCGAGAGGAAGGTCTCATGTTCCTTCTTGGAGCCACTCCAAGCTCTCATCATCACAGTCAAGGTCATTAGTAAAATCGGGTAAATCCCACAATCACAAGAAGAACAAGAAGTCAAAGAGATTTTTTACTTCACCACATCCGTCAAAGTCATCTGACAAGATGAGGGGATATCGGCACTCAAGGCCGAGCTTTGTTGTTGAGCCTGAGCCTCTGCCATCTCCAAGCCTCCCAGTTTCCTGGAGCAGGACCGACCCTTGCCCAGTTATGCACATTTTATGAGGCCATGCCCCTTATATTTGGGCGGCCTGTCCCTGCTGAAGCGCCTTTGGGCCCCGCAGGCTAGGGAGGGGCCATTATTGGTTTTCCGCAGGCTGGTTCGCCCCTGGCTTCAGGCAGGCCCCATCGATCCATTGATGGATCCAGAGCGGCTCCGGTCGAGTCACCTACACCTACACCAGTGGCGACACCCCACGGCGGCACCATCCCCATTGTCATCCCCGACTCCAACACGGAGCCTGCACACCCTTACGGATACCAGTTAGAAGACACAGAGGACAACTGGTATGAATATCTGGGGGATGCTAGTGGACTGGACACCTCCCCGACACTGTACTTGTCTCTGCTCCTACTGTGGCTACGGAGGAGGGTGCCTCTTATTCAATGGTGGTGTGAAGGGCAGCCGAGTTACTAGAACTTAAGCTGTCCTCAATAGCGGGTAAAACAAACTTCTTGACGGAGGTGCTTTAACAGGGAGTTGCCCCCACAGACCCATTACTCCCATTCAATGAATCTATTACTGGTCCAAGCCCCTGCAAAGATGCTGTTGTAGGACAATTGCCCACCGCTATTGCCCCGCCCAAGGGAACCCCAGTTTCCTTTCCCTCTACCCCACCACAGGGAGGTTGGGGGCATATGTATCAAGCTAATTTTTACTCGCAAACGCTGCGAATCGCAAAATACAGCGTTTGCGAGTAAAAATTCGCAAAACGGGATGTATTAGGCAAAATCCCATCGCAAAATTAAGGAATTGCTAATTTAGCGATTTCTTAATTTTGCGTAATCATTTAAGAAATCGCACATTGCGATTTCTTAAATGATATGTAAAAAGCACCCAAGTTGTGCGAATTATCCTTAAGAAATCGCAAATTACCACCAACTTCCAGTTGGTGGTAATTTGCGATTTCCTTTCAAAATGCACTATTTTTAATTTTGCAAAGTGCCACGTGACGCTCATACATGCCCTTAGGGCATGTATGTGCGCCATATGCACACACATGCTCATTTCAGGGGTGCATCAGGGTGTCATCATGACACCCTTGCACCTTTGAAATTATTCTCAAATAGCGATTAGCAAATTGCGAATTCGCTATTTGAGAATTACTTCCCATTCATTCCTATGGGTCTCCTGGCCCATAGAAATGAATGGCCAGGTATTCCTTAATTGCGATTTCGCAATTTGCTAATCGCAATTAAGGAATTTTAAGAAATCGCAAACAGTTTGCGAATTTTTAAATACATCCCGTTTTGCAATTCTCAAATAGCGATTCCTTAACAATCGCTATTTGAGAATCGCAAATGGTGATGTTGATACATATGCCCCTTGGTGGTCCAGGCTTCCGCCTCCAAAATTAAACCCGGTACATTCCCTACCACTGCACTGGACTGTGAAGCCAAACGTCTTGACACCTTCAGAAAGAGGATATTCTCTTCTGCCAGCCTGACACTGCAGTTGGTGAACACAGCATGTCTCTTGGACAATACTCCCATGTGTTATGCACAGGTACAGCACATGGTTCCAGAGGAGGCCTGGGCCATACTCTCCCAGGCTGTTGCTGATGGGAAAGGATGCAGCCAAACCAGTTGATGTGGGCTGAATATGATTGATTAGCTGGGCAGAGTGATTTAATTGTCTGTGGCCCTTTTGCGCAACTCCTGTCTGAGAACCACTGGCTTTTCGGGGGGATACCCTGGCCTCGCTTATGAACATCCCCTTTAATGGCTCTCAGTTGTTTGGAGAGAAGGCAGACTCTGTGCTTGAGTGCTTTAAAGACAGCAGAGCTATGTCTAGGCCCTTGGGCCATTCCATGTCTCCACGACATTCCTAGTCCACCTTCCCCCCTTTTCGTTGCCACATAAGGGGCTTCAAATCATGTCTGTATATGCCCAGTCATCCCAGCCAGCAATCCTCACAATCTTTTCATGGCCGAGGACGTGCTTCCCACAGACCACGTGGGACAGGCAGCCAAAGGTGTAGCCAGTCCCTCCCATCCCACACAGGAGCCACAGCCTTCAAACCTCTTTAGTATGCCCTCCGACAATCATGGGCATCTAGTGGGCTGTAGGATATGCCATCACCTGCACCACTGAAAATCAATAACATTTGACTGTTGGATTTTGCAGCTCGCCCAGAGGAGCTACTCCCTCCCCTTTGTGGCCACCCACCCACGCCACCTACTTATGACAAGCTGAAAGACGACCACCTCTCCTTGCTTCGTCAGGAGGCATTAGCTCCCCTGGCCAAAGGAGCTATAGAGAAGGTGATGGTATCAGAAGTAGGTCATGGTTGTTGTTCCCGCTACCATCTGCTGTTCAAGAAGGATGGGGGACTTTGTCCCATTTTAGATCTGCGCCTTCTCAATTTTTTCCTGAGAAAAGACAATTCCAAATGCTCATGCTTGCGCAAGTCCTGTCTGCCCTTAAACCAGGAGACGGGATGGAGTCACTTGACTTGCCGGATGCTTTTTATCATAAACCCATCCTGCCTGCCCAGAGGCACTACCTGCAATTCACGGTAGGCCAAGAGCACTTTCAGTTTGCCGTGCTCCCTTTTGGCCTTACTAGCGCCTCTCGGTGTACACAAAAATACTGGCGGTGGTTGCAGCTTATCTACAGAGGTCAGGGATTCCAGTCTTTCCCTACCTCGTCGATCAGCTGTTGAAGGCCAGCTCGCCCCAGGCATTTGTCCCCCTCCTCCAGACTACGGCAAATCTTCTGCATATGCTGGGGTTCACTATCAACATGCCAATTCACACTTGACTTCCTCTTAGAGGCCACCTTTCATCAGAGCTGTTCTGCATGCAATGTAGTTTCAAGCCTATTCTACTGAGCGGCGAGTCCAGGATATTCATGCTATGATACCCATGTTGCAGCCTCTATCCTGGATTTTGATGAGGCAGACTCTGAGGTTGTTGGGTCTCATGAGCTCTTGCATCCTTCTTGTGACACATTCCTGCTGGCATATGAGGCCTCTGCAGTGGGACCTGAAGTTCTAGTGGGCATGGCATCAGGGGAATCTCTCCAACATGGTCCAGATCTTGGAGGGAACCGCAAAAGACCTTCAGTGGTAGCTAACGAACTGTGATTGGGTCAGTGGCAGACTCCTCTCCCTTACCCACCCGGTGGTGACAGATGCCTCACTTCTGGGCTGGGGAGGCCATCTGGGAGAGGTGGAGATAAGATGATTCTGGTCTCTGGTGGAAGCTGGACTCTTCCTTTCAATCAAGTGAAGGCTGGTTCAGATGTTCATGGATAGCACCTCCACCACAGGGCAGAGTGGGTTCGTGGACCCTTTGTCAAGAGGCTCTGCACTTCTGACATGGCAGGAACATGAGGATATCTCCTTGGTGGGCTCTCTGATCAACTGGGGAGATGAACTCTGCCGTTGATTCCTAGTGGATCATGAATGTCATCTCCATCCGGAGGTGGTGAAAGGCCTCTTCCAAGAATGGGGAGAGCCTTATTAAGACCTGTTCATGTCCATCGAGAACACGCATTGTAAGCAGTTTTATGTGCTGGTGTATCAACAGCAGCTCTCTTGCGGAGACACTTTTCGATGCAAGTTGATTTCAGGCTTTCTGTATGCCTTTCTGCCAATGCCACTCCTTTATTTGAAAAAGTTTTATATAGCGCTGGCTAGACCCAGAGGAATCAGAGCGCTTCACATGAGGATTCACAGGTTATAAAAGTTACATCAGTTATAGTTGCAGTTACAAAGTATAGGCTGAGGATAAAAACATGAGATTACACAACAAAATAAGTTATTAGCGTGGAGCCTAAACCAAGACTCTGGTCATATGGGGAAAGCAGGGCAAGGGGGGGGACGTAGAAACAGGGGAGAGGAATGCAGATAGTGTCTGGAAGAACGGGGGGGGGGGGGGAGGTACTTCAGGGGGAGTAAAGCATTGAAAGCAGTCTAAGAGGCAGACAGATAAAACCGTGAAGAACCGTGAGAAACAATGTCCGATGTCTGGCTGGGTAGGTGACGGCCGAGGGGGTGAACCATAGCCAGACTCCTCTATAGCTGCATGGGACAGCTCCACCAGGCAACGGCCAAGGGTACTCGGGCTCCGGGATAAGGTCAAACAGTTTCTGAGCAAAGCATTCAAAGCAGTCAAAGAGAAAGACAGATGAAGCCATATAGAACCATGAGAACAAATGTCCGATGTCCGGCTGGGTAGGTGGCGGTCAAGGGGGGGAACCAGACTCCTCTATAGCTACATAGGACAGCTCCACCGGGCAACGTCCAAGGGTTGTCGGGTTCTGCGGTAGGTTCAAATTGTTTATGTTGCCGCCCATGAGGCAGCATCATAGATCCATAGAAGGCAACCATCCAGGCGTTACTAGGAGACGCTGTCCTCCTCATCCTCCAGCTCGCCCCATTGCAGGAGAGGTGGAAGAGGGGCTGTGGTCACTCTCAGGGAGGTCCCTGTAGCACCGGAGAAACAAATGCTGGATCCCTCGCCCACACGGGGAGAAAGACTGCTTGTGTGGAAGGTCCACTCGTGGCGTCCATTTTAGGGTCAAGCAATCCTCGCATGATTATGTTGTCCAGATAGGGGCGCATTGTCCACTGACCTCCCGCATCGTTCTGCGGAGGATCCCTTGCTAGATGCCGCATAAAGTTCAGGCTCATATCCTGCCTAGTGTTCTCAACAAGATCAGGAATGGCCAGGCCCAAGTTATTCTTGTGGCTCTGGATGAGCTGTTGAGCATGTGCATAGACACTCCTGCGTCTTCAAGAGTATCTTCTGTTGCACAACAGGGCAGGGTTCTGCACCCAAACCTGACAATGCTAGCAGCAGAGCTCTGAATTAGGCACCTTACAAGGATATTTTTCTGCCATCCCGGCATTTCTGCGGTTGCTGGATCAGCCACACCTGTTCAAGTCCCCTACTGTAAATAGGTTTTTGAAAGGTCTCCAACACATGTTTCCATCTTCACCCTTCATCATGCCGCAGTGGGACTTTAAATTAGTTCTAATGTTTCTCGTGTTTGTTCCTTTCAAGCCATTACACAACTGCCCTATCAGGCTTCTCACTATAAAAACAGCCTTTCTAGTGACAATTAACATCTTCCAGGAGGGTCAGTGAGCTACACACTGTCATCTCAGCCTCCATACCTTACCATTTACCCAGGCAAGCTGATTCTTCAGACTAGAGCATCCTTCCGACCGAAGGTGGTTCACTCCCTTACGTTTAGGCCAGTCCATCACCCTGCCTATTTTTCATGATCCGCTTCACCCCTCTAAAGAAGAGGAGAGACTCGATTTTCTGGACTCAAAAAGATTGTTATTGTTCTACTTTGCCTGCACCAAAAATTCCGGGTGGATGATCAACTCTTTGTGGGGTACCTCAGACTCACGACAGATAGTACTCTGCATCGGAATCTACTACGCATTGGCCAAAAGTAACCTGAAGTTTTAAGAGCTCATTCCACCAGAGCCAAGGCTGCGACCACTGCATTCGCTCGTACTGTACCTGTCCTGGATATCTGTCAGGCAACAGTGGGGGCTTCCCTGCACATGTCTACGAAACACTGCCTGGTCAGCCAGGTCCATCGAGATAGACACTTTGCCCACTTGGTCCTGCAGGACTTCCGAGTTTAATCCATGTTGCAGCCCCACCTCCGAGGAGGTATTGCTTGGGTATCTATTCTAAGGTAAGGAATCTGCAGCTTGAAGTCTCTATCAGATGAACAAGTTACCTTTGGTAACGCCATACCTGCTAGCTGTAGATTCATTACTGACACACCCATCCTCCCGGCTCTGCAATCAGATTCAGAGTGAAGGGCTGTTTCCTTCTCAAGTGCGCTAGTGTCACGCATTAGTGTTCAGTGTTCTTCGTGACTCTGCACTTCTGGCATGAAAAGTCATGAAAAGAAGCTGATGTCAGCCCGCCAGGGTGGTGCCTGTACAAGCACCACGTACGTCACTTGTGACGCTGATGTTGCTGACGCCATGCAGAGCCGAACGACGCCACCTACCAGCATGCAGGGGTACTGCTCATGAAAAACTTTCAGGATCCAGTCTGCTGCTTGGGGATTATTCTAAGCTAAGGATTATGCAGCTTGATAAAGTCTCTAAAAAATAAGGCAGTGATTCCCAATCTGTGCACCGTGGCTCCCTGGGGAGCCATCAAAATTAGACATGGGAGCCACATACCAAGCACTTTAATGCATTTAATGTTGAAGGGTTTGTTGGCTTCAGTTAAACTAATCAGACTTAAACGCATGATGTTGATGATTTATAAGTGACATGCCCATAGCTGGAAACGTAGTGCTTAATTGACAGCATGTCAAGGGAGATGACCTCCATATTTCACTGGATCCTCAAGTTCCAACACTCCTAAAATAAGCGGAAGATGCCCGATCTATTTTGTTAGACTTGTGGATAGTTTCATTTTTTTCAAATGCATTTTACACCATTGCACGTTATCAGGAAAAGTAACGCGGCTATTTCGAGCTGTTTTGGGAAAAACTGCGGATGAGACGGTTGTGACGGCTTGGCTTGGCTCAGCTATTCAGATGCCCGGTCTTGCGTCTGCTGAGGACTTTGGGCGCTTTCCGCATTACGGTCACGAAGCACCAAGCGAGAGCCTGGATTTGTGAAGTGTGTGGTTCTGCGGGGGGTGTGTTGGAGTGGAGTGGAGAGTCTGGATCGGCGTTTAGACCCGGTCCGCTTAATTGAAAAGGCCCCCTAACCTTCATAGCTTTCTGGACCTGCTAGTCGTGTGTGTGTCAATTGGAGGCTTTGTGGAACCGTCACTATCTGCTGGCTGCATGATTATCGGCTGTAATTTGATCAGTTTTGGAGCAGTTTGGAGCAGAGCAGCTGGGGCAGAACAAGCAGCACCAGGAGTACCACCCAGTCTGCTAGGTGTAAAAAGTGCAAGTCTCCTAAAGAGAACATGATTTCCTCATCCACAGCTGGTAAGCGTGTATATTAACAAAGAAAGAATTATAAACTTAAGGGAAGCGCGCTGGAGCATTTCTTTCTGTGCCGGTGCTTGTTTATTGCCGCCTTCATTCCCGCATGGACTAGGGGCGGTCAATTGAATTCCTGCCCAACGATCTGCCGGTGAGCGGGACCCTCGTTGTCGCAACACCCTGGTGGGACTCGGAGTCCCAGGGTGCATCACATCGCCTTGCCTCAACCAGCTTCACCTGCCGTGGGGGAAGACGTGACCATCGCGCTATAAAACGCTGCCTCGACCCCCGCGATTAAGGGCCCGTCCTAGCCCGTCACAGCCAGGATTAGGCTGGGCTAGGCCCACCATCTGACATTTGGACTGACATTGCCGGGTGTCGAGTTCTCAAGGTACTGTCCCACAATTTTATTTACCTTTTCCTCTCTCTGGCAAGGCTCTGAGGACCTGAGCCAAGTAAGGGTAGTCTTTCGATCATGGCCAAGTACAAGGATTCCCGTGCACGACCAGGGGGTGGCATTGCGGGAACATTGGATGCCTTTTTAACAAGGGCCGAGTCAGTTCTGACCCACCAAATCCAGTTGACTGAACGGCGATGGTCTATGGATACCCTTGTTAATCAGAAGCGCACATCATTAGGTCACCTATGTTCAGTTAATTCACCAGCACCCCCGCACTACCCAAGTCATGTGTGCTCTGTTCATATTGAACCGAATATGGCTGGGTTGTTAGTAGTCTTGGGCTCTGTGCCACTGGCTGCCGATTCTGTTGATTTTGTTGCAAGTGGGGACTCGATTGGTCTCAACACAGCTCTCACGTGTGGAGGTGCAACGTTGCCGATGCCTCCTCCGATGCTTCAGGATGTGCGCAACACAGTTTCTCCTGATCCTTCAGTGTTATCAAGTTTGTGTGACTCTGGCATCAACAAGGTTTCAACAAGATCAAAAACCTCTCTGAGGTAAAACCAATCTAGGCCAACCACAATCACAACCACTAATTCAACTCCCCCAGCAAAGAGGAAGAGGGGTGGATCTGTTCTAAAGGCTAAGCCAAATCCTCTGCAGGAAGTCACAAAGCGAAAACATCCAGAAGCCACAGTCACAAACACCGTACTAGTGTCAAGCCCGAACTCTGTGGACAATAGTAGTAATACTCATTCCTTGTTTGACTTGGGGGGAAAAATGCCGGTAGTGAACCAGACCAGTGGAGAAGACTAGAGACTCTAGTCACCGTACTCCTAAACCCAATAATGAACAAATTGCCATTAATAGAGGAGAACTTGTTGCATTTTGAAGGTCATAAAGGTTCACAGCTCAAAAAAGTGGCATGCTCTTGTAAGTGTAAATGTTTAGCTACTGATGTTGATACTTCCCCACAGGTACCCTGTGCACCTCGTGCACCCGTAGCTATAGATCCCCAGTCATCAGCTCCCTCTATAGCAGGCTCAGGTCCCCGCTCAGGCAATGTATCCTCAAAGGTACCCAATGAAGGTAACTTACAATTAAATCTCAAGCCTCGCTCTCCAGCTACTGCAGCCACTGCCTCCCGACAGGCTCCCAATAAGGGTTTATTATTACCCCAAACAACAGAGAGGGAGGCTGGTGGTGAGCAGGTGGGTGCAGGTTTTTGTCGACCCCTGACTGTACATCAGTCTCTACACCTCCCCAAAGCCTCTTCCCCCTGGTTCTGATATTGGGAAATGCCCCCCCTCCCCCTTGACGGAGGACCAACATGAATCCACAGCCCAACTCCTGAGCAAAACATTGCACTGGCTGACTTACCAACTTAACGACAGAGGGATTAGAGAACCCTTTTTAGATAATCAACCAATAATGGCCAGAAGAGTGGGGTGGTTAGGATCAACTCAGAAAACCATGGAGGGAGATTGTGTGATCTTAAACTTTAACAATTATTCAGTGCCAAGATACCTTGTGGAACAACTTAATTGGGATCCAAGTAGTCACACCCAAATCAGAGCACTACCTTATGTATACTTTTTTGGGTTCCACCAACGAGGGGATACTGGAATTAACATTACTGGGGGAAGGGGGAATCTGACACATAGTGTGCATCACTTATCGGGTAGTAGGGGCTTAATTCTCGAGAATAGATTTGCCCCCTTAAGTGGTTTAGACCAATGCGACTGACTAATGCCCTTAGTGGAACCAATCTCGCTAGGTAGCACTGGGCAAAGTACGACACAATCAACAAATTTTTGTAATGACAGAGTGACACATTTCCCAATTGAACAAACCGGGGGCCTCGAAACTTTAAACCCAGGTACCCCTATAACGACATCTATTATCTCCTGGAATATAGCGGGGCTTAAAGCCAAGCTGAATTCTAAGGATTGGTTGGAATTGATTGACCATTATCATGTGTGTATATTCCAAGGAACATGGTCAATACAACCCTTATATCATTTGGGATACCTTAATTTCTTCAAACCAGCAACCCAAGGGCAGAAGGGTAGACCAACAGGGGGGCTTGTAATCTGGGTTAGGCAGAATTTAAATCTCTGTGCACGTGTAATTCCCATTGATAGCCTTGACATTATGGCGATTTGCTTACAAGTTAATCCCAATGCTTAGTTAACAGTGGTCAACATCTATGCTAGGTGATTACCCGGTGGAAGGCAGTCCAGTACAGTCGACATCCTGGAGGTCTTTTTGGGGAGACGGAATGACAACTCAGGTCTAATCATCGCAGGGGATTTCAACTCCACCTTTGAACCCCTCGATACAGAGGATTCCAAACTGACTGAGGAAGAAGACAGGTTGTGGAACGTTCCCTCTTTGGAGCTTCCTCCCATCAAGCGTTGGTCTGAGGCAGCTCTTCAGCTTAAGGCACTGTGTATGGAGAAAGGCCTTAGGGCAGTAAATGGCCGCACACCCTCCGATAAACAGGGTAGCAACACTTTTAATAATGGGAAAAGCTCAAGCCGGGTAGACTATTAATAAATTTAGAATATTGGTCCTCGGTCATTGATATGGAGGTCAGGGAGAGGGCTGAGAGCGACCATAATCCGCTGCCACTAAAGATGGTCATTAAGGGCTTGACACAGTCATTAATTCCCCCTACGTCATGTTCTACAAGTGAAGTCCAGCTCTGCAATAGCACAAGGAGGGTTAAATGGGATAGGATATTGAACAATGACCATGCACTGACAGAAATTAAGGCTACAGTTTCTAACACACTGAGTGACTTACAAGCCACTGCACCACAGCCTGACCTGAACAAAAGAATCACGTCGACCCACGTGGATCTGTTTGGCAAAATACGATCCTTTTTTAAAAAAAATAACAGTTACTATCCCATACAAACAGAGAGATAATGAGGCAAGATGGTAAAATAAGGATTGTAGGGTAGCCTACAAATCGCTTGCGGCTGCCATAAAACAGAATGCTCGTGCCACAATTAAGCTTGCTCACCAGCATTATAAATTTACACTCCATAAGGCAAAAAAGGACAGGGACGAGCAGAGATGGTCAGTCAAGAGAGGAACCTCCAGTCCTTTGGGCGCCACGTTAAATGGGGGAGAGGGGGGCAAGCTCCTGTGCCTCACAATCATGTATCACAGGAAATGTGGGTTTCTCACTTCTCCAACCAATTTGCGATGGAGAGAGAGGGCGCTGAGGAGGAACCCTACATAATCCCGCAATATGACACTGTGCTGAGCTTTGACATTGGGAAAGTCGAAATAGCGTTGGGTGCGGTCACCAGTGGCCCTGCGCCCGGGCCTGATGGTGTTCCGGCCGACTTGTTTCTTCACGACAGGGCTACCTGGAAGGATTATATACTCATGTTAGCAAACGCTATTGCAAGTGGAGCACCCATCCCCGATAACTGGAAGAGGGGCTGAGATCTTGCCCATCTACAAAAAAGGAGATTGCTCACTTCCGGGTAACTATAGACCCATTAGTCTCATAGATGCCATCCAGAAAATCAGAGCCAGAATGGCACTAAACAGGATACAAGACTGGATTATTGAAAAAGATATACTGACCCCCATTACAAGCTGGGTTCCATACAAATGTGAGCACGATAGATCAGGTTTTCCAGTTTATTTTGACATATTGGAGGGTAGTTTTGTTGGCGGGAGGCACCATTTACGCTGCTTCGTAGACTTAAAGTCTGCCTTCGATCTAGTGTTGCGCACGAAACGCTGGAGGGTGCTTGCTGATCTGGGTATGCCCGCTGAGTTATTATCTTTAGTGGTGTGTCTTCATACAGACAATTATGCCCAAGTTCGCTGGAGTTTGCAGGGCAATAAAACCTGTAGGTTCCCTGTAGAAAAAGGGGTTCGACAAGGGTGCGTTTTGGCCCCAACCTAGTTTTCGTTGTTCATCAACGGGGTAGTCGATTACTTTACCATGCTCCCTACGGACGCACCATCACTTGCGGGAGTTAAAATCCCCATACTCATGTTTGCCGACGACACCCTCATAATTTCTAAAACGCAGAGTGGTCTGCAGAGGGCACTAATGAGATTCAAAGGATTTTGTAATGAGCGCGGCCTGGTAATAAATACAGACAAAACAAAGTTCATGGTCCTCCATAGACGTCGGGCCATTAAGGAAAGGGTATCTCTTAATGACGCCCTACTTGATCAACCTAACGTTTTTAACTACTTGGGGATAGCACTATGGAATAAACTTAACTGGAAGCCGGAAATAGAAACCCTGGCACTCAAATACCGTCATTTGGCTGGAGCCTTGTAGAAAGAGTTCAAGTCTTCGAAGACCCAGCCCATAATCCCTATGTTAAAAATGTACAATTCTAAAGTTATAGCTTCTGTTACCTATGGAGCAGAGCTTTGGGGCTTCGACAATTTAGATCCACTAACCCTAGCTCAAAACAAGTTTCTGAGAAACTTCATTGGCGTTCCACAGAGTACCCCCATAAAGCCTGTCTACTATGACCTGGGGTGTAGGGGATTGGACAATGTAGCAAAGTTTCGCCCCATAGCGTATTGGAGTAGACTGTGGACTACTCCCGAGCTGCAGCACTACGCCTCCCCTTTAAAAGATGTATGGGCATCTGACACATCTTGTAAAATAAAATGGCTACAAAACATCAAAGCCACTTTGACAGATATGGGTGTGCGATTTGTATGGGAAGATCCAGAGGGTCAGCAGTTTCCTTTAAAAAAAGATATGAAGGAACTCTATTGGTCCATGGTGGCGAGGAGGAACATATCGACCTCTGAATCTTCATCGATGACAGGGACATTTTTAAGAGCATAAGCCCTGCCCCCAATGAGTCTTACTGGGACATGATCACCAAACCCAGCGACAGACGCCTTTACCTACAATTTCGGGTGGGTACGCTACCCATAAACTCATTTACATGCAAATGGCACAACTCAAATGATAATAAATGTAAGTTGTGTATGAGGTAGGAGGAAACCTATTCTCATATTTTGTCTGCCAGGCCTATCAGGCGCCACGACGCAAATGGCTGAAACCATTATGCAAGAATACGGGTGTTAGAAGTAGTGCAGTTGCACAGAGAATACTGGCGACCGACACAAGTATTCCGACTGTCATAGCCGTTGCTCGATTTTTGAGCTGGGCGTGGCTCATTCGGGAAAAGACTACAAGATCGCCAAATACAGCGAACCCTCCGACAAGCTCATGAACAAGCAAAATGTTGCACCGGGCGGGTTAGCCTACTGTTTGTAACAAAATCCAGAACTTAGTTGGTGCTTTGACTGTTCCCTTAAGTAATTGCAAATAGAGGTTACAAACTGCTCGGCCCTAATCTCACAGTGTATGGAAAATGTAGATGATTCTATTATGTTTTTATATTCGTTCAGATTTTACTGATATTTTATTCATAGTACTTTTTCACTATTTATATGTTAAATAGTTATGCAACTAGTTTTGCTTTAACAAGTGGAAAGTAGCAGTTTTAATGATCACATTTTAGAGTCATATGCTTTTTTTTTTTTAACTGGTGTGTGTATTGTTTCTTGTCTTTTGTGATCTCAAGCGATCGAAATAAAGACATTTGAAATTGAATTGACTCTCCCCTTACCTCAGTGGCCTTCTAAGGCACAATCCTAAACTGGGATTAGTTCTGGGCCACGTGCTGCTGACACTTTTCAGGGTGGGAAAAAAAATCTCAACTCTGCAGCAGTTCCACCCTTTACTGCCTTTGAAGAGATTCGTAGGTCTTTCAGTGTATCATTATTTCAGAACTGAAGCATTAGGAAATATTTGGATGCTTATCGAATACTAAAATCTGATCTATCTCCACTAACTGTCTTTGCTGTTAGTAAATTCCTAGCTGCAATGTGGAATATTAGAAGAAGTTTAATGGTATAATGAGAGTATCCCCACTGTACATGATTAATCAAATGATGGATGAGTTTCTTAGTTGATACTCTCTTCAGGCAACAATGTTGATTTTATTCTCTTTGGTTAATATTGTTATCTAAAGATGTATTTTCTATATTGGAAATCTGTATTAAATTGTACTCATCTCTTTTATGACTTATGTGTAGTCGAAATAAAGATAATGAAATGAATGAAGCATTTTTAACATTATAAACAACGAAGTCATACTTGCTGCTTATTTATCGTATGCAACTAACAACCATTGACAAAGCCAATAGTCCTGGCTTGTTGTAGGTATAACCTTACTTACTGAAATATACCTCTGGATGCAATGACAGAAACAGCAGCATACCAGTCGGACGGCACACTATACTAAGCACAGATGTTTAGTTTGTGTTTTAAGCCACACCTTTAATTAGATAGGTCACGCCCCTTTGAGAGACCCCCTGTTTTTTCATCCCACGTAAACCCCTGCATAACATTATGGGCCAGGCCATCCTTTAACTTGGGGAGCAAACATGAGTAGGTCCCGTCAGTCCCCCACTCTGGGCGGGAGTTTCTCTTTCACACCCGGGCTTCAGGTGCCTCGCTCTGCTCTCTGTAAGGCTGCCCGGGGGGGGGGTCGCGCAGCGGCCCGCCCCTTGGAGGGCGGCCGCCTTAGTGCCACAGGAAGGCACAGGGGTGGGTGGTCGAGTCCCTGGGATAGACCAAGGGAGACCCCAGCAGATAGCTGCTTCCGGCGGGGAGGAGTCAGGGGGTACATATTCTGTCTCCGCCCCCTCCTCGCCCTCTTGTCCAGGCATGCTCACGCCCTATTTCCCTCACAGATCCTGCCGGTGTCCCACAGAGCTGCGGGCACTGCTCACTAGGGAATGGGAGTGTAAGCGGGGTCGGTGGGAACAGTAGGGGACTATGAGACGTGGGTGTTCGGCACAGTTACCGACTCGGTTTGAAACGCTAGTCATTCATTTTATGTTCCCGATTCTCCTTATATTGAGCATGGGTGCAGGTGCATCTTGCTCTTGGCCGGCTATGTTTCGCGGTTTTGGAATGAGTTGAGGTGTGTGGTGTTACCCGGTTGGACGCGTGCGGGTCTCTTCGCCGTTTGCCGGATAACGCGAATATAGACTAGTGTTGATGTGATATTGGTAATCTTGCGGCCTATCTCAGATTATTGTGATGGGTGATGGGGCGGCGTACATAAATGGTCAGGTTGCCTTGCTGAGTTGGTCATCTGCGTATTCTGGTCAGCACAGCGGGAGTGGACTGGCTGTGCGGTCCTCACAGGTGAGGCGGGAGGTTTAATCTGCTTGAGTCAGCACCCGTCGTGGGGGCCTGGGTTCAATGCTTTGTTTCTGATGTCTGGCTTGGGGCTCCCAGGTTTCTTCTGAAGGGATTGGACTTCAAATGCTGAAAGGATGTCCGGTGTTATTTACTCCATTGTTATACGATTGGTTGTTTCCGGGGGTCATCCGCGGGTGTAGAGCGTTAGGCGCTGGTTGTCTTTTCATCGGGTCGGTTTGATGTGGGATGGTGTTTTCATTGGGCACAGCCACGTGGTGGGTTTTTTCTGTGTCGGACTGTGGTTGGCCTTCCGTTCTCTCCCTGTGTGTCTCACACGGTTGTAAGACAGGGGGTCAACTAGCCCTGTGCTGATTGAGTTGCTACTACGCCATTAGTAGTTAAACACATCAGGTACTCGCTTGAACTCAACTATAGGTACTCCAGGATGCATGCCCTCCACCACACACATCTTCAGACCGGACTGCGCCCCCCCCACCCCGCTCCAATCCTTGGAGCTATAGGGGTCCAAATACTTGTGGGGTTGGCAGGCTCGGACAGAGGTTGGTGGCGAGCTCCCACATCATTCGGTAGGAGGATTTCGAAGAGTCTTTGGGCAGGTCATTGGCCGCTCCTCCCGCTGTATTTGCTGTCATCTTATTCTCACTGGAAACCCTTACTCCGTTAAGCCTATTGTTAGCTGAGGATGCCTGTCGACGCTGTTAGACCTGCCATTAGTTATGACACACACCTGTGTGCCTTGGCTGGTCTGTTTCGCATCAGGGCCAGTTTGGGGTTACTGACTAATTGTTATCTCCAGGGCTGAAGCGGGCACTTCTAGACCAGGGCAAGATTGCTTAGGCCAGGCAGCAGGACAAAGGTCTTTTCGGCACTGGCAGAATGGTGCAGGCTGCGAAGTAGGCCATTGCAGAACTAGATTGTCAACATTGTGCTAGGAAAGGATGAGCAGCATCAAGGCATTGGACCATGGGGAGAAAGTGTTGTGGGTTTCGTGCTCAGCAGAAGCAAGGGAATTGCATTCGGTTCATCTAGCTACAGGTACGGTCGACAGCACCAGAAACTGAAAGCTGCTATGTTCACCCGGGAGTGGGCTGCCAATGTCATCTAACTTTACATCCAGCCACTGAGTAGGCAAGACATACTTTCGATGGTGCAAGGGCACTCAGCAGTAGAGTTAGTTGAGTGTCATCATACCCCGATACAACGTCCGTGATAAAACGTAGGTTGTGGCTACAATCGACCAGGCACTCTTGGGGCAGCTGGGGCGGGAGTGTGCCAGTGCCAAGACGGTGCGGGTCGCCTGGTTAGGGCAGCTGGTTTGGAGGGAACACTAATACGGATCGCCACAGAGCACATTTTGCATTCATAGAAGGCTGAATTGATACTTTGGTGGCATGGTGCCAGTTGCTTTAGTTAGGCGCATGTTTCGTGGCGGGTCAGGAACATCCTGAATGCAATGCTGGTGGTCAGCCTGGTGTCCCGCTTTTCAGAAGGGTCTTAAGCTCAGGCATGGCCAAGCGTGGGTTAGAGGACGGGGTCTGCCCTGGGGATTCGTGTTAACAGGCAGGTGAAGAAGCAGAACTTAGAGGGGCTTGGGGCAGACCCCTGGTTTCAAGGGCAGGCCTGGTCAGCTCACTTAATAGCCTGTCCTTTAGTTCGACAATACAGGTACATTTATAGTGAGTAACGATACGGGGTGACTTCTCCCGCCCTTTAGCACTGCCTGGCAACTATGCAGGCGGTGGAAGAGACCTTCCCACGGGGGCGATTAGGTCCATATGTTTGGGCAAACTCCTAGGAGGCATATTTGGGCTGCAATGCAGCAGGAGTACCACTGGATTCCCATTATTAACATGGCTAGGCATTCATGCTTTAGTTCCCTCCCTGGGTCATGCTGTCCTGTCTGCTCGCGGGTATGTTGTCAGAACTTTGTGAGGGCTAGGCCTCACATAGGGTGCTGACTGTCGGAAAGTGACGGTCATACTCCGATTAGGGCTAGACTCCGGTAACTGAGGTAAGAGGGAGTAGAGCAGGTTTGTCAACTCTTTCCTCCACCCGCGGGCACTTCCTGGCAGGAGTGGCTTGTCATAGGTACTGTTCTTCAGCCATGCAAAGGTAACAGTGGACCATCGCCTATTTTTAGGTTTCGGGTCACATCAGTCAAAATCCACGGGGAATTTTTGATAGAATGGGGGCACTTGCCTGAAGGGGCATGCCGGCTCCGGGCCTGCATGGGCTAAGACTGGTTTGGCTGGACCTGCGGAAGCCCAGTTATCAGCATGTTGTATGCTAAAAAGCAAATTTGGTTTTGGCTTCATTAGGAAAGGTCGTATTCACGCCAAATCCAGAGGGTGCCGGGAGGGAGATGGGGTACACCTCTCTAGTTGAAGCATGGATCTTTTCCTACTGGAATTAGGAGAAGCTTTGGCTGCAGCAGGTTGTAAGTAATAGGCTACCTTGGCAAGGAGCCCGCTCAGGAGAAGCCATTATGGTGTCAACAGCGCCATGCGCAAGTTCACTGAGCAAAGAGGCTTTGGCTTCATCAGGCATGGCCTTTTACACGCCAAATCAACAGGGTGCCTGGGGGGTGATGGGGGGCACCTCTCCACTCTAGGCAGGTATTTTACTTGACCTTGGTGTAGGCTTGGCAGCTGCGGGTTGCGGATAGACTGGACCAGGGGAAGCTTTGGCTGCAGCAGGTGGGAAGGAAATAGGTCTACCTTGGTGGGGGGCCCTGGTAGTGACGGTGGCCACTCCCAAGGCTGTGGAGGAGTTACAGGGCGATCCAGGGTCTGCACATACCAAGGGGTATAGCATGCAGCAGCACCGCGTGGTGCTAAGCCAGGATACCCAGGGATGTTTAGCGTGTCCACTGGAAGACCGACGGCGCCCCGCTATCCGACAGGCGGTTGTGGGTCTGAGCAACCGGGGGCTGCCATGTATGCTCCGCCCACCCATCACGGGGGGGCGTGTGAAGCAAGTGGACTGGTGGTCCACGTATGGGAGGGGGGGACCCTCCCAACATTTGGTATACACCAATTGGCGTTGCCATGGTGACTCTAGGCTTATCAGACGGGCAGGCGGCATAGGGGCTGGCCTGCCCTGGGATCGCCCGTAAGATAACCCACCATGTTTGCATATTGCTTATGCTAATAAACCTGCAGCAATATTTCTCCACTTACATTCAGTGTCGTGTGTTTTATTTATGTACTTATGTGTTTTGTGATAACTGTTGCCGATATTGGCACTATTGATATGAGCCCCAGCAGTGCAGTTGTGTCGCCCTTCAGTGGCGCTGGGGATGTGTATTTGCTCAGACAGTGTCGGAGGGTGTCCAGACTCCAGAGCATGCCCAGGCCTGGTTTGTAAAGCTCTTATACCCGCACAGTGTCTGCCATGTCCCTCCATGCCACCGGAGCACAGTGCTCCAGTCCTGGAGTTTCACTGAACAACCAAACGCATGAAGGGAGATTTAGTCTCGGTTTTCAACCATTAAACCAGGTACGCGGGAGGACCAGGTTACAGCGTTTTGTTAAAAGAAAACCTACCCCTTGACTGGGCAAAGGCGCAGCTGTGTGTTGTCTCCTGCATGGAGCGATGCTGCAAAAATATGTCATTTTTTAACAATGACGTAAGCGGAAACAAAAATGGGCTATTGAAATAGAAAGAAAAAGAGACAGACTAGGTAGCGTAAAAGAAAAGTAAAGCAATGAATGTAGAAGAAACAGCAGCCGTTTAAACCCGCTATATTTAACGCCGGTTTTTACGTTTTTTGTTATTTAGTTGCATGATTCCATATGTGATCATGACGCAGGGCTCGAGTCGGGGTACGACGCGGGTGGACGGCGTTCCCCCACTTATTTTACCGGGAGCTCAATAACTGGAGCAAATGGAGCCACACATTCACTCGTTGGCCTCTCTGGGGCGAGATCGGAGCTCATTCAGAATGCTGCTAACGCGCTGGCTTCTGTGATGCAAGCGCATCTAAGGTGAGAGAGGGGAGACAATGAGTCTGATGGTGCAAGCCACCATTCGTGACGTCACTTCCTGTCGTGACGTCAGCGTCCCCCCACTTATTTTTTTAGGACTTGTGCCCTGATCATGAGTAATGTAACAATGGCGATAGAACAAAGAGGCGCTGAGTTGTATCAGGAGTGAGAGTGAGTCTGTCCTTTGGTGCTTTCAATGTCCACGTGTTTCATGTCTCCATGTTTACATGTAAGAGGTGACAAGGCATGACACCAACCGGCATGGAGACTAAGGAACTGGTTTATAGTTTGATGGACAGAGTAGTCTGTGAAAAAGATGGCGGCTGTCCTGTCTGCCTAACTCCCTGTTCCCTGGCTTTACTTCCTGTCTGGGACGTACCATGTTTCCCACAGCAGTGTGTGCTGGCTCCAATGCTGGAAACCTCTGACCGACACCCCGTTGGACATCGAGCCATTGGCCAAAGAACATAAAACCATCCGCCCTATTTGAAGCCGGTGCCCCAATGTATTTACTCCTGGAGTGCTGGAAAAACCTGGTTCCAAATTAGAAACCAAACATATGACCTGGTCATCCCCCCCCCCCGCCCCCGCCCACACACACACTCTGGGAGATTTATGTTTTGCTTTGTAATAAACTCCTACTTCGAGAGTTTGTATTTGAAAAACAAAAAACTGTGCTAAGCATGTCTTTAAACACAGCACCCACTCAGGAAAGTCCTGGTGCCTTCAATTGGCGCCACCAAGATGGCAGCTCGACGAAGTCTCAGGGATCTCCACCTGCCTGGCACAGATCTCTAGCCATGGTAGTCGTTCCGTGGCATACACCCTTCTGCTGCCCGGGCAGACTCATGGACAGGGCGCCATGCTCCAACTTAGGCCCTAAGTACGGTCTATATCTGGCTGTGCAGTCTAGATTCAGGAAGGCATGATACATGCCAGTTTAAGGATAACCACACTGTATGTGAATGTGTTCCATCTGTATTAATTAAACTACATTTACCCCAGGTGGATCTCCTGCAAATCTGTCTTGAATCTAACCTTTTACAGATCTCTGTTGAACATGTCTGATCTAAGGCGTCCTAGCAAAAGGCAAACGTGGACTTGTTTACATTCAACTCCTACGTCTCATCTGTGAGTGTACGTGTACAAAGTTATTGCCATGTATGACTAAAAACATGGATGGAAAACTGGTCCATCAACTGAGCTCTTGGGCCGCCAGAGTAGACCCATGCAGGCTTCATTCGTGCTCCAGCTGCGCAGTAGAACCTCAGACTACAAGAAGGAGCTCCATTGACGTCAACTCGTCTGGAGAGGAATCCTATTGTGAAATCCGAAAAGTTGGTACTGATCCAGCGACGTAGACTGTGTTGGTATTGAAACATGTATGAAAATTGCCACACTAAATAACACATCTATTTAGGTTTATACAATGTATTCATGTTGTGAGAGCAAACACAGAGCTGGAGCCAGACAGAGAATGTGGTGTTGGGGCATGCAAATGATTGGGTAAACTAAGGCCCAGTCTGACCACTGTGGCAAGCATCAACACACAAAAACATTATGCACTAAAACGCCAGTCTTGTTAGCCGTGTAAGCGTTTGAAGAGTGTTCTCTGTTCACTACCACAGTTCTCTGGTGGATTACCTGTTTATATATTCATTTCTAACTACTGGGAAAGGCACTTGACGTTTGTCGTCTAAGCTACCAGGATTTGAGGAATCCTGCCAACAGGATACACAGTTACACAATAAAAAGACCCAAGCACACCCTGCTGCACTAGGGCAGGGCTGGTTCCGGCAGAACCCGTCTCGCGTCTTCCGGCGCTTATAGACTTCCAGGCAGCGTCTGAATTACACCTGCAAATATACACCTTTTCATTGTTATGATGACAAAATACCTGTACTCGGTGTTGAGGAAGAGCGCCCCATCTTTGTCCTGCAGCTCTGAAAGTGACATACCATAAAATTGTTTCCTGGAACTCCTATCAGTGTCAATAGAGAGAGCTGTACACAGTCTACACACATCTAAACAGTGCAATTTCTGCTCATACTCAGCCAAAGGGGGAGAAAAGAAAATGGGGAAAACTAAATTCTGGGAACAGTGGTAAAACTGAAGGAGTTTTGGGGGAAAAATGGGGAGACGATGCAAAACAACTTAATCAGGAAAGAACCTTAGTGTGGCTCATTGCACAGTAGTGTAAACACAACAATATCTCAGCAGGATATATTGAAATTACTTAAACTTGTATGTCTAAGACATTACAAACAACAAACAAAAGAGAGGAGGCTTCAAATAGTTCATTCCAAGCGCCAATAGGCGTCATGTATTTAGAAAATTAGTAGATATACACAACAGTAGTTACAGCACTACGAGGTATGAATACCTAGGCAACCCTAATGGAATGTGTACAAAGTGCTCGTGATAGTGAAGTAACGGCGCAAGTGACAACGTGAAAAATACCACAGCAAGCGGCGCAGAACAGTTCACAATATATACAGATTAAAAGGTTCATACATCAATTTATTCGATGATATAATTGATAATTCTCATTATTTTAATGAACCAAGGGTGAGCATGCGACTAAGGCGTTTAAGCTGGTGGACAATGGTCGACGGCGTTTCGATCCTGCTCAAATTAGGATCATCTTCAGGACCTGGGTCGCCTATTTATCGAGTTCTCTGTAAATAAAAAAATGTATCAGAGCGGCTGGAGAGGAGAGAGCGGGGGGGGGGGAAGGGAGGGGGAGGAGACGGGAGGGGGCAGGGGGGGTTGGGGTTTTGGGGGAAGGTGAACGGGGGAAAAAAGGTAGAAAGAACGATACAAATGAGCCTACCTGGCGCACATAAATCAAGCGTAGGGGTAAAGGCGGGGTGGTGCTGGAGGTAAATGGCGTAGCGAAGTGGGATCAAATGAATGGATAGGTTCCACCGTGAGATCTGTTGTGAGCCATAATAAGAGATTAAAACCCACACGTAAGGAGTGCACTGTGTGAAAAGCGGAATGGGCTAACAGGACTCACCACAGTTAAGATGAAATCGGGGTCGTGGCAAGGGATTGCAACTTGTTCTTGAATCAAGGAAAACAGGATTGCAACTTGTTCTTGTATTAAGGGAAACAGGAAAGCCGCCTGAATGAGAAAACGGGGCAGGAGGTAACCGAAATTAGAACATGGAGGCTGATAACCGGGAGAAGCGCAATGGCCAGATACAAAACTTACCCAATGAATGAGCCACGGGAATCAGGAATGAATCACGAGCCAGGAATAAATCCAACGGTAACGGGAGGACGGAGGAGCCACGAACGTCTGCTAGCCTTGGCCGATCAGTGACTATTGTACAGGCCGCGGGACCCTCTATAAGAAGGAGGTGCTGGCGGGACGGGGAAGCCGTTCATAGGTTACTCAAAGGGGAAGAGGGGCGGGTATGGGTGGTACCGTTGCTAGGGACGCTAGGTAACATCAAGTGGACGAAACGGAAAGGGAAAAGTTACGAGAAACTAATTGAGCCGGGGAATTAGCCGGGGGCGCCAGGGGTCGTGAAGTGAAGACTGAAATTAGGAAATAATGACAATAGGAAATAATGACACGAATGCTTAAAAGGAGAAGTAAGCAAGGAGGAGAGAAAATTACGGAACTAGGAATCACATTGGTGGCAGGAGGTATAGAGTGGCCACGGACGTCAGGAGCCAGTAGAAAGGGGAAAAGAGGGGGGAGTAGGGGGGGGGGGAAGAAAACTTGCAGAAGTGAGAGGAGAGGGGGCGGGGGGGATGAAGGAAAAGAAAGGAACGGGGGGGGGAAGGGGGGTAGGGAGAGAGGAGGGGGTATGTAGTAAGGGAGAAAGGAAGGAAATACTATCCCACGTAGAGTAAGGGAAAATATAAATATTTGGACCAAAGTACCATACCAATTAGTACATATGACAAAATTGTTAAAAACCATGTCTAACAACCAGAGGGAGTGGTATGACATATACAATTTGTACAGAGGTTGGCCGGGGGCAAGGGTAAGAATGCATCATGGAAGGACATGAGATCAAGTGGACAGAGTATCCAACCCTCAGGTGGTGTAATGGATAGTATTATTCCACTCATCAATCGTATTCAGGCCCTGATACACAGAATTGCAGCGCGTTATCCATTTGCACTCACTCTTGTTGAGGAGAGCTTGAAGATTTCCGCCTCTGTGGGGAAGGCGAGGCTGATCAATTATCTGCCATTTTATGTCAAGAACGTCATGATTCTTTTCCAAATAGTATGTTACCAGAGGGGCTGTGGTCACCTTGCAGTTTATTCTGCTTTTCTGCTGGATGATTCTTTGTTTCACCATCTGTGTCATCTGTCCAATGTAGATGAGATGGCATGGACATTCAATGGCATAAATGACATTCTGTGAGCGACAGTTGGTGAACGTAGTCAGGATGTGTGACTGATTATTGAATCTGAATTCCTTGGTGTTAACCGTGAGTTCACAAACGCTACATGATTGACATTTGTAATGTCCCAATATAGGCGGTAAACCCCAAGTAGAGATAATGGTAGTGCTTACTTCTCCTTTTAAGCATTCGTGTCATTATTTCCTATTGTCATTATTTCCTAATTTCAGTCTTCACTTCTCGACCCCTGGCACCCCCGGCTAATTCCCCAGCTCAATTAGTTTCTCGTAACTTTTCCCTTTCCGTTTCGTCCACTTGATGTTACCTAGCGTCCCTAGCAACGGTACCACCCATACCCGCCCATACCCGCCCCTCTTCCCCTTCGAGTAACCTATGAACGGCTTCCCCGTCCCGCCAGCACCTCCTTCTTATAGAGGGTCCCGCGGCCTGTACAATAGTCACTGATCGACCAAGGCTAGCAGACGTTCGTGGCTCCTCCGTCCTCCCGTTACCGTTGGATTTATTCCTGGCTCGTGATTCATTCCTGATTCCCGTGGCTCATTCATTGGGTAAGTTTTGTATCTGGCCATTGCGCTTCTCCCGGTTATCAGCCTCCATGTTCTAATTTCGGTTACCTCCTGCCCCGTTTTCTCATTCAGGCGGCTTTCCTGTTTCCCTTAATACAAGAACAAGTTGCAATCCTGTTTTCCTTGATTCAAGAACAAGTTGCAATCCCTTGCCACGACCCCGATTTCATCTTAACTGTGGTGAGTCCTGTTAGCCCATTCCGCTTTTCACACAGTGCACTCCTTACGTGTGGGTTTTAATCTCTTATTATGGCTCACAACAGATCTCACGGTGGAACTTATCCATTCATTTGATCCCACTTCGCTACCCCATTTACCTCCAGCACCACCCCGCCTTCACCCCTACGCTTGATTTATGCGCGCCAGGTAGGCTCATTTGTATCGTTCTTTCTACCTTTTTTCCCCCCTGTTCACCTTCCCCCAAAACCCCAACCCCCCCTGCCCCTTCCCGTCTCCTCCACCTTTTTCCCCTCCCCCCCTATTTTTCTTTCCCCCCTCCCCCCACCTTTCCCCCCCCGCTCTCTCCTCTCCAGCCGCTCTGATACATTTTTTTATTTACAGAGCACTCGATAAATAGGTGACCCAGGTCCTGAAGATGATCCTAATTTGAACAGGATCGAAACGCGCCGTCGACCATTGTCCACCAGCTTAAACGCCTTAGGCGCATGCTCACCCTTGGTTCATTAAAATAATGAGAATTATCAATTATATCATCGAATAAATTGATGTATGAACCTTTTAATCTGTATATATTGTGAACTGTTCTGCGCCGCTTGCTGTGGTATTTTTCACGTTGTCACTTGCGCCGTTACTTCACTATCACGAGCACTTTGTACACATTCCATTAGGGTTGCCTAGGTATTCATACCTCGTAGTGCTGTAACTACTGTTGTGTATATCTACTAATTTTCTAAATACATGACGCCTATTGGCGCTTGGAATGAACTATTTGAAGCCTCCTCTCTTTTGTTTGTTGTTTGTAATGTCTTAGACATACAAGTTTAAGTAATTTCAATATATCCTGCTGAGATATTGTTGTGTTTACACTGTACCTACCCAGATCTCAGTTGGGTTTACGGGTAAAACTCCTGTGGTTTTTCTATATCATTGCACAGTAGAGTCTCAATTCTCTTCCTTGACAGCCAGAACAAGTTGCTTCTAAAAACAGCACTTTTGTGGATACAAATGTGAACTCAACTGTTGGAAGATGCCCAATAGAAGGATCATAAAAGGCTAGAAAGACTGAGATTTATTCCCATGAACGGACAGAAGACTGTACAACCAGATGTCTAAGGAACAAACTGCATAGTCTAAAAGCTAGTTCATCAAAAGACAAAACATCTTCAAGCCTTGATCTCCGAACACTTTTTAGTCTGGACACAGCCAATTCTACAAGACTAAAAAGACAAGAATCATGGCAGGATTACAAGAAGATGGTTACACTCGCTTACTCACACTCCATTTTCAGATTTTGCACAGATGCCCATCATAAACTTGTAATGTTTTTGCTCTCCTAGACTGTTGTAGCCATAAAACTACATCAGCTAAACACCTCCTGGCCTCTGAGCCTAACTTCTCAAGAGCCAAATTCTCATCAAAGATGGCTGACTCTTGTCTGAGAGATGGACAGAAACAGAAGTGGGGATGAAGCGAAAGGAAAGGCCCATGGAGGGGAGCATGCCATTCGTGTCAGAAGAAGGCAATATGGATGTCTGGGCCAACATGGAACCACATTTAACATCCCACCCCGTGTTCTAGAGTTTCCAAATAACCAGTGGATAAGAGGAAAGGGGGAAAAGTATACAGACTTTCCTGGGACCAATGACTTGCTAGGGCATCCAATCCCCAAACCAACAGTGATGAGAATGGGTGTCCGTTGCAAATAGACTGATCCAGGACTGGCCAGATCTGGAGATGGTCTCCTGAAACAGCTCATGACAATATCTCATCATCAGTGAGGAAAGGAAGAATTCATAAGGATGGAGGAAGTAGCCAATGCCACGGCCAGAGACCAAGCTCTCCAGCTAGGGGATTAAGCGTACCAAAAAAAACTTACTGGAAGACAGCAGGCACAGGAAAGTGGCTTTTTGACAGACGCTGACTGCCCTACGTTGTGCCCATCATGGAATATCTCCACGACACATCAGAGCAAGCAGCAATCCCATAACTTGGGTAAATGCTGACCACTGATGAACTGGGGACTCTGCTACGGACAAAAAATGGCCCGCCATTTCAAGGAAGAGATATACACTTTATGGGTGAAAGAGGTGTACGGCATTGCAGAATACCCCTCAGTTGGTCTCAGCGGGGAGGTGGATCAGTCTATGTACCCCCTAAAAAATTTACTGAAATAGCAACCAAACTGCACCAAGAGTTGCAGCTACCAGAGGATCAGCTTGTCCAGAAATATAGAAACCGCATTCACATTACCAGGTGCATCGCCCCGGAAGTGACACTGATCTACTCATACTTTGATACAGCATTTGGGTAGCGGTACCTTGGGCCCTAGGAATAAAAGAATCATGCAGCAGAAAGGCAAATGAACCAATAAACAAAAACATGCCACCATATGGTTCCCACACGAGCACAATCTTCCATATTTATCGGACTACAAACATTTCCATGTGCACCTCACCCCACTGTAAAGCACTTGCTCTCAAAAATATCAGAACTGGAGATGGAGCACTCAATCAATCAATTAGGCCATACTTCTATAGCGCTGCCTATCACCTGAGAGGGTATCCAGGCGCTGTGCTGCAGTGTTAGTCGAAGAGCCAGGCCTTGAGTCCCTTCCTGACAGGCGCGCAACACCCATTGGACTCGAAGGGCTTCAGCCCCCCCCCCCCCCCCCCCGTCGTGTGTGGCAGCCCGGGATGAGACAGCTTCCCGGGCAGACACACAGCCACACCCGAGCACTTCACAGGTCTTTAAAAGACCATTTGCATGTTAAAAGACCATTTGCATGTTAATGAGGCCTCGCTGTTGTTTCATCCCTTCTAAGAGCCCCTGCAGCTCCACTCTGCCTATTGCTTAAAGTTTCAGCCCCCCCCAAAACTTTTTCTTAGCCCCCCCCCCGAAATTTAGCTCTAGTTGCGCCTCTGCTTCCTGAAGTGGGACTAAGCACAGTCCTTGCATACGTGGGAAGCGGGTTTGACTGGATTTAGGAGTTAAATGCAGATCGAAATAGCTTTAGGTAGAAATTAATTCTGTGATTTGGGAGACTGTGAAAAATATTATTTTCTAGGATATTTTTAGGTCTGGCATTAAACAAGACCTTTTGATTTTAGTAACATAATATATATAATATGCTTACTAAGAGCAGTTGTTACCCAGCCCTCTTCATTCATTGGTCTGTTGTTGTGTCATTCACATTTTTCTTCTGCACACCACAGTACACAGCATGGACCAGTGGGTCAGCCCACTTCAGCGATTGGTTAACATCAATGTGAGTGACAGCCTTTTCCCCCTTTCACAAGGAGAACAGCCACACACAAAGTAGTTCCCTTACGTTCCAGGGAAAACTAGGTCAATGCATGCTTTGTGAAACCAAAAGAAATATTTGAGTGGTTATCTGATGGTTTTTTTTCTCAATTTGAGTGGGTAAAAGGCTGGCAGCCCCAGCTAACACCAGACCTACGGGCTTTGCCGATGCTTGTTGGACATGGAACCGCTACCTGCACCTCTGTTCCCATGTGCTGGACTCGCCCTGATTGGGTGGCTTGTGCTGTCTTGGGCTGTTACAACCCAGGCTCACACTCCAACTTGCAGAGGGCTGAGCTAGAAACGCTCAGGTTACAAACAGCATCCCTGAATATACCAGGACGTCATTTTGAACCATTTGCAAATGGAGGTTACAGGAGATAGCAAGTAAAACAAGCATTGTCATAGCCAATAGGTCTCGCCTTTGGGACCTTATAAGTGTTTAGCCATGCATCAGTTGCATAACTAAATACTTATAAGGTCCCAAAAGCGAGACCTATTGGCTATGAAAAGCGGCCGTGCGGTCGTGAAAGTTAAAAAGTGATCGCGATCACGATCAAACATCAAAGCGGCCCTGCGGCCGCGAAAGTGAAAGAAATTGCGGTAAAGCGCGGCACTGTAGCTCTAGGCTGGCCTGGTAGCACTTTTTGGAGCCCTCTCAATAAGTCTCGCCGGACCAGCGCATGCGCTGGGTCATGCGAGACCTTAACATGGCTCCATGTCATGTTTGATGCCTTCTGTTTCTCCTTGCATTCTTTGGATTTTTGAACTTGTAGTTAGTTTCGTAACACTGCAGGTTAAAGTGTAAAGCCCCAGCACACACATATTGTCTGTTCTAACCAGGACTAGCTGAAGGTGCCACACATAGAATGGGATTCTGGAGGCCTCTTGGGCATCAATGGGGATGTGCCTACAGGCGCGTGGCGTGTGGACACACCTCGAGCAGCTGCAGGAGAGTGTGTTTGTCCCCTTTAGTGTTAGACATCAAGTGTGGGCTGGGACCAGGTGCTGTCCGCCCCAGCAAGTATTCTAAACCTTGTTCTGATTGGTTGGGCCGGGACATCGTCATAGTTCCCAAGTGGCGTCATGTCATGTGACACCTTCAAACAGTCTTGGCTTTGTATGCTGACAACACATTGTGTTTTGGAACTCTTAGTTTCAATTTTAGCAACATGGGCTCATAAATCCATTGTGCTGAGAACTCTTAGTTAATAAAGGCCTGGTTGGTTACTGCCGGTCTGAAGGTATAGCCGAAAGGTGCCCCCTCAGGAAAGTGGCTTTTGGCAGTCCATACTTTTTAGCCAGCTAGCTATGAGTGTGCCGGAACCCGTAGGCCTGTATTTACTATGAAAATCGTAACACTGCACGTCACAACTTGCAAATGCGGTAAATTGAAAAGCCAACATTTGATGCAGCCGAGTTTCTTAGGTCCCATGAGTTAGCGGTTAGTCCAGTCCCGCTTTTAGCTTAGAATTCAGGGACTTGTATTCCCAGAAGACTGCAAGCCCCACAATGCCAAGAAATAGCACGGTGCTGACCTAACTAGTCACACGTGGACTTAGGAAACTTGGCAGCCATAAAAAGGCCACACAATAGTGACAATGACAATGCAGAATAAACGTTTATTACTGTGTTGAAAAGGTGCGTCCGATACTCACCTCACTTATAGGGGCCTAGTCGACGCCTTCAGCTAGTCCTGTTTTTTTAATAGTCATCAACCTTTTATATACAGCGATGTTTGAGTAAACGCGTAAACATTTAAAAACAAACCTGCAAGTCCCAGAAAGCAGTGCTGTTCCAGATAAATTCAGGACTGGTCGAAGGGGGTTGCCAGGTGACGTAACATAGACTCAGGCGGCAGCTGTGCTCACTGGTGGATATTAAGTCGACCCTTGAAGAATGAAAGGCAAGCTTCCCCGCGACACCACGCCACGTGCAACGCGCTGACTCTTGATCCAGCAGCAGACCCGTTGCATGGAGTCTGAGCCCACATCATTTGTAATCCTAAAGAATGCAAATTAAACTGCTTGTCCGAGTGCACGTGCCAGGATTTAGTGATCGTATCAAACGTGACTCGTGGCGACTCGTCACACCTGGGTCACCTCGTCAGGAGAGGACTGTAACTAGTGACATGTCAGGAACGGCCGCTCTGAGCGCAGGTGCCTCAACCGGCTGAGCACCTTTTCCGGCATCGGTCTTTTATTACATCTGACGCGGCCTCGCGCACGGTGATAAAGTGCCTCTTTCGACGTCCTCCGCGCGAGGTAATTGATCCGCTGCCATCGTGAGGAACGCGATCCGTTCCGCCGCACCCTGCGCTCCTCGAGAGGGATGTGTGGAGGGCCCGGCTCACCTTTCTGTTTTCGCGCCCTTGGGACGGCGCCCGGTACAACTATCCTTAGAGTGCCTGGAAGGGGCGGTAATCTGACCACCGGAGGTGTAGACTTGCTCTCGAGACACCATGACGTTCTCAACGAGACCCTATGCAGTGGCTGCTGAGTGACCCGCATGCAATAATGCTTGACACTCTCTGCTGAAACTTCATTTTCAGAGGACTGCGTCTGCGCTTATATCTTTGATTTGGGCCCGCAATTATGCTGACAACAAAACTACAAGTCCCAGAATGCAACTTTCTAACAACTAAAACCCAGGAGTGACTAAATGCAGCACATATGACATGCCACCGCTTGGCGGAGTTGGTAAGTGTGTTTTTTGGCGGTTGTGAAATGATATTAACAACACAGGGATTTGAAACCCTGATCCCCAAATAAGCGAACGCGTCCAATACATTCTGCCCGTTACATTTCTGGGACTTCTAGCCCTGCGTTCGTTATAGGATAATACGGAACTGCGAGTACGAGGGCTTCAGAAATCCGCCATGGGGTAAGAGGTACTATATAGAAGCGAATACTGCAAGGATACATAGAAAACAAGCATTGGTAAAGTCAGTAGCTTTGGTTTGCCTGTTGAGACCCATCTAAAACAACAAAAAGCCTGTTGTCGTGAATAAAAAACAAACGAGCATCGGGAAAGCCAATAGCTCTCTGTCCTGGAAAGCTAGCGCAGATGTTAATTTTTTGGAGTGGGGGAGAGGATTTTTGGTCTACAAAAAGAAGTTAGTTCTGCCTAAACATGGTGGCCGCAGGGTTGCAATAAAAAAATAACTATTGTTACCTATTTGGCATGTGTCCCTAGATTATTTATTTCAACTTTGCCAGTGATTCCTGTACATAGCAGGAAAATATGATTCCGATGGGTACAAAGAAAATATCCTATTGCCATTGAATTACTGTAACCTGAAGACCTTGAATAAACATGATAACTAATGGAAAGGAAATAACACTGTTAAAGTATTAGCCCAGCAGCTGAAGTGCACTTCTTTTTAAGTAAATGTGCATATGTGCTAGAGCAATATGACCTCACTAAAAGTGCAAGAGAGCCAGTGTCTGAAGTGGGCCGACCCAGGGCTTTAAGTGAGATGAAAAAACTGTGGTGGGAGGGGGGAGGATCGTGGCCAATGTAATTAAGGGTGTGGTTTAAAACACATAAGCTATAAATCTGTGCTGGGCATAATGTGCCGCGGGACTGGTATTTTGCTGTTTTCGTCATTCCATTCAGATATATAACACAACAATTAATAAATACACCTATAACCAGTCAGGATTATGGACTTTGTCAGTGGTTGTTAGTTGCATAAGAAAAATAAGCAACAGCTATGGCTTCCTTGTATAGATCATTGAAAATGCTTCCGTTCAGAAATGGTGAGACTGTGAAAGAACTACGAGTCTCTTTCAAGTTGCATCAAAGGCAGTGATGGGTGGTCCTGCTGCAGAGCTAAGATATTTTTTCCCACCCTGAGGTTGGTGGCAAATTTGGAGAGCCCAATAGGGACCCATCTCGACACCTACTTTTTAGAACTGCCCGTGCTGAG
Source organism: Triturus cristatus (assembly GCF_964204655.1). Taxonomy (NCBI): domain Eukaryota; kingdom Metazoa; phylum Chordata; class Amphibia; order Caudata; family Salamandridae; genus Triturus; species Triturus cristatus. The sequence continues at coordinate 1,720,052,737 of NC_140590.1, forward strand.
CACTGGGGGGACTCGGCCCACTTAAAACCCTGGGCTGACCCTTTGCTCCCAGCTTAATGCTGTGATTGGCAGACACACAATGTGACTGAAAGCTGAACAAGTCACTGAATGAAGAGGGTTGGCCCAAAGCCCATCTATATATTTACAGCTATATGGATATTTATTTATGGTGTTTTTTGTTGTTGTTGTTTTTTTTTTTTTTTTTTTTTTTAAATCTATTTACAAGGCTGGTGAGCTATCTCTAGGCCAAACCCCCAAAAAATGATGCCCTTCAGCATACAATGCATTTATGCATTGTAACTAATGTAATTTATGAGTCACAATATATTAGATGTGTAAAATAGTCCACATACACTGCAGTGCAAGCACTCCATAGGAAACAGAATCATGCATCACACGGATCGTAGCTTGAAGTTAGAGGGCATACTCCTCAGGGAGTAGCCAAAGTCCACCATGGACATCGATTCACCAAAATGCAAGGGGTAGCGGACCTGCGAACACATACCCTTTGACCTTAAAGATGTCACAGGAAGTGATCTCATATAACCTTTGACCCTACATCACCCCAAAGAGTGATGTCATATAACCTTAATCCTGATGACATCACAATAATTAACATTGCTGCAGTGACATAATTGCAAATTAATATTATATAATTCTGTAGGGGAGAACAAAGGGTGGGGGTTCCCTTCCCTGAGAACATTTTGAATAAAAGGACTTTACTAGTGCATTTTAATGCACAATTTTCAGATACATTTGCTGAAAAGCCATTGGCTCTAAAAAGCACTCACTAAATATTCAATCTCTTTTAATGGCGTGCCAAGCTACTGAAATCTGACAGTCCCCATGAGCTCACCCAGTTTTGTTTTTAAAACGTCCTGTGGGTGCCCCCTTATGCCCCACGGCCTTACCACAGTTATCTTTCCATATGCCAAGAGTTTCCTCCAATGTGCCATCCCCAGCAGTTTGCCACAGGTGCCAACTATGCCAATAATTTTCTCCAGGCCAGTGCTGGCATGTTATTTCATGGGTATTCCATGCCAACACTTACCCTCAGCAAAATGCTACTGCTGGCACACAGTAGGTATCACATATGCATGTATTGTCTCCTGAATTCCAGTGCCAACATTTTGTCGAGGGTGCTTCTATGAGCCGAGAAGCATGCCAGGTCCAACAGCGGATCTGCAAGCTTAGCAATACATGCTCACATACACTCACTTAATCACCCTCATTCGATCATTAGCACTGACTTGCACTCATTCATTTTCACTCACTCACCCTGAGCCACTCATTCACACTCACTCTGCCTCTCTTATACTTACTCATTTTAAAACACCCCCACGCACGCCCACCCCCATGATTCCATATACAAACATCCATGCGCACACACATATACACGCTCTCTCACACAAACTCACTCTCACCCACATGCGCACACACACAACCTACATTAAAACCATTTTATTTTTCTTATCTAAGATGCCTGTGAAGGTCCAGACCTTGCTGCTCCATTTTTTATTACAGTAATAGTCAATAATAAACTATTATTCACTATTAATCTAATAAAAATGAGCAGAAAATGATGCTAGAGCCGCACTCTGATAATGCTGGACACCCCTGAAATCTTGGCACTTATTTTGCCACCTCTGAGGCCTGGTGTCGTGAAGGCAGTGCCAGGGGTAGCAAGGGGCAAGCTAGTGGTCTTAACTGTGACCCCTGGCGACCCCTAAATAACCTTAATGAAATCCATTCTGTGAATATTTTAAAGAATTGGTAACAAAAGATCAAATATACACTGCTCTATCAATACAGACCTAAAATGCCCTGCTTTGATTGGGCGCTGACTCATTGCATCAGGAAACATGAAGTCTGTCATCATGTTGTAAGTAAGACTCGCCTTGTCAGCCCTTCGTGTTTGATGGTGGGTATTTACGCTGCGGCTTCTTGAGTGGAGTGGTGCTGGTGGCTGCTGGCCAGTTGTGTGTTCATAAGGATACTAGTTTTGTTGAACTCTGCAGCCACCTCAATATGGCTTTTAGCTGGTACTAATGTCCATTGTGTGTACACCTCTTTCTCTGAGGACTTGAAGGTCATTAGGTATCGCGGGTGGGCATGCCTCTTCCCATGCTGTAAGAAATGCCAGGAAACCCTACCCTGCAGTGGGTGTGTGAGAAGGAGGGAAGGTTTTGTTCATAGCACAATGACCGCTCCACAAACCAGGGCACCGCTTGGGTCTAGCTCGGATGGCATTCTGGCCTAAAGGGATCTGTGGCATTTCTCAAGTGACTGGCGTTTTTGAAAGGCAGACCGGGCTGGGGCAAGGCTACATCACCTCATTTTGCTTCCAAAGTGTTCCCACTCGCTGGAAAAGGCCCACGTCCATTAGATACAGTCCAGAGGGTCTTCTGGTGGCAGGTTTTCCAGGAACGTGTGCGTAGTTTTTATTTTTTGTGTGTGCATTCTAGGACGTGTAACGAATACCTTGTGTTCAGGGCCAGACTGGGAACAGCAACCAGCCCTGGCAGGCTGCCACTCAACCGGCCCTGAGAGCGGGTGCCAGCAAGAAGCACCGCTCCCGCTTTTCTTATGGCAGCACTGCTGCAAAACCGGTCCCCTGTAGGGAAAGCGGCCCCCACGGCCACAAAAACAGCCCCCTTCCCTCTGGCCCACCAAGGAAATGCCCGGTGCCGCTACGGCCAGTCCGGCCCTGCTTGTGATTAAAAACCAAGACTACAAGTACCAGAATGTACAGAAAAGCCTGAGACGGGTGTACCACTAGCGCCCAATGTGGGACACTTGAAGGCTTTGCATGTGAAGCATGGGGGACATGGTTCATTGCACTGATGTTATAAGGGAGTTCTGTGCTGCCCAGGTTTGCCTATCTTGGAGCTCCGCTTCTGCACAGATCTGCAAGTAAACGGCATGGCTGAAGGCCACATGTACAAGGATGCTCAGGGCAGTTGACTCATCACCTGCGTCAAGGATTACCTGATGACACAGTGGCTTACCTCGTACAAATCATTGCTTTCATGTGCCTTTCAGAGCAATTGAAGTGAACCAAGATTACAACTTCCAAAATGCACTGCTTTCTAAATTTCTAAATGAGTGCGAAACTGGAAACCTGTTCCCTGAGGACAGGACCGCCGGTAACCCATCCTCTCTGGACACCTGTGCTCCTTGCTCATCTTCTGCTCACAGAACTCCATCTAATTTGTGCTTTCTCTTTACCTGTCCCCCCCTGGATTAATTCCAGAGGGTTTTGGATTCGTTTCAGAGGGATATTCGTGAAATAGTTGATGGACGTCCAGGGTACGCCCGTTTTCCACCTCTTCTCTTCCAGAGGGCCTAGTGGACACACCTTACCTGACCAGCCCTGCTCCTCTGCCTCCTCTTTGGGGCCCTACGATCCCTGGCGGGGGGTGGAGTGCTTGGGAGCTCTGAAGAGTCTCTATTGTATGGGTGCAGCTAAGGCTTTGAATGGCATCTGTTTCACATCAGTGGGAGCGGCTTTGCTACCTTTGTACGTAATACAGTTCAGACGAGTGTCTCCATCTTGTATGACACTTTCATCCAGACCTTGGTTTTTGGTCCCCAGCTCTTTGCCTCAAAAGATGTTTGGTCCCATATTTCCAAGTTTGAAAGTGAAACTGCAAGACCCAGAATGCAACAGTCTGCTAGCTAAATGGTCCTTATTATCTGAACATTATGCATATGACCTGGACAAATTGGCAGCTATCCTCAGGGTAAACAAAAAAGACTAAGACGGAAGGGGTGTTTCCTATTGTGTGGCCTTCGTAAAGCATGGGCATTCCCTTGAGGGGTGGGTACAATCCATTGTGCTTGTACTCACTAGTTCCTAAACAGTCATTGGTGGTGGGCGTCACAGTGGGGAGGACCAAGCTCCTGAGACCCTTCAAATAGATACAGCTAATGTCTGGGATGCCAAGTGCTCCAAGGCCCTTTGAGAAACTAAATGTCCCAGAATGCACAGTTTCTTTGCTAATAGCAAGGACTGGCTGTAAGGATCACGTGATATTGAACCACTTGTTGCTCTCGGCATTCCTGGGTCTATTTGTGAATAGCTCATCCATTCCAATGTATTGCTTAGCATTCTGGCACTTGTAGTATTTATTTTACAACGGAATAGCCTGGACTACAAGTCCCAGAGTGCAATGCATAAACCTGACCTGGATGAGCTACTCATTCAGCGACCCCCAAAAGCTTCTTAATGAAAACGGGTACAAATTACCGGCCCTCGTTCTAAAAGGAGGGAGCATTGCCTGTGCTTCCGGGTGTGGAATGTGAACACCTTCACTATCATGGAATTCTTTCATTAGTCACCCAGAGAGGAAATTCATTCACCCTGTTAGTTACAGACTGGGGTGGCATGGTGAGCAAAAGAATGATGGATTTAACCCAGATCTCTTGACTGGGGGTGGATGTTTTGATTTGCTCTGCATTCCGTCCATCAATTGTCTTTTGATTTCTCGCCCTAAGTGCGCCAGGTATGCCCAGACGTGGGTCCTGGGCTCACTGTGCCACTGGAATCAAGCTATCCTGGCTGAAGAGGGGTGAAGCCCCGAAACCGGTCCTAGGATGCTTGTTTCCAGTCCAGGGAGGACCTGGCTTGGCAGTTCGGGCTGGACTGTTCCCATGAGGCACAGGGTCAAGACTGATTTGTGTATGGCCAGTTCTAAACTGGGGTGGCATGGTGAGAAAAAGAATGATGATTTAACCCAGCTCTCTTGACTGGGGGTGAATGTTGTGATTTGCTCTGCATTCCGTCCATCAATTGTGTGTCGTTTAGGTATAGACTGGCACCTGTGAAACAGATGCAATGCGCGCCTTGTTTGGTAAGCCCAACATTAGAATCCTGACTAGAAATAGGGGTGCGGGGTGCCCTGCAGCTCCCCAACATAGACTTGAATCCAAATGGAAATTGAATAATAATAGGGGGTTTATATACTAGTTTTTAAGCATTTACTGTCCTTTCAACTGCAAACTGTCCTAGAACAGATATCTTCGTGCAACAAAGTGCAATTAATTCTTGAAACATTTCGAGCTGTTTTTATTTTACGGTTTCTTTCTATGACTGCGTATTTCGGATATTTTGTAATATTGATATTCGTGCTGAGGTACAGGTGAAGGGATAAGGCGACAGTACTCCAATGGTTTTCTATCACATTTTATAAATACCCAGATGTCCTTGATTTACAAAGTAAAACACAAATATCTCAAATTACTTCTCGACAGCGTGGAAAGCGCAATCCAGGCACCTAAGTCAGGTGATGTGATGGGCAGCATTCCTACTCTGGGGATTGTTTGTGCAGCATAGTGCCAGTGGTAGCTTCTACCAAGAGCCAAACATGGCTGAAGTCCTCCTTACCTTCTGATGGGATTAATCTTTATTTGGACAGTTTCATGAAGCGCGAACCAGGCTCTGCGGGCCGCGGAGCGCTGTACAACAGTAGTTACAGTCGTTCTTAGTTCCGCGGTTCTTGTGAAGACCGTAGGCTAGCTTTGTGCATTCAACTCTTTGGAGCCAGAGCAGCACCGTTCCAACGAACCACAAAGTGTCTGGCACCAGGACTTTAAACCTGATTGTTATGCAATCCCCCTTCTTTTTGGTGATGCTCTTCAGACAGCCAAATGTTCTTTTTGAGTGCTTCTCTCTTTTGGTTACAGCCAACATTTAAGTGTTCCCTTTGAAACTTTCCTTTTGCTCTTGGGAAGACACGGTCCTCGGGCTACTGCCTTTCTCAGCCCTCAGGTTGTGGCCAAGGTTCCAAGAGATCTTGTGCATGCGTATGTGGAAGGTCAAGCCAACTTGGAATGGATTCTGAGCTTTGAGGTTGCCTTAACTCGGGTGTCTAAGGCAGCTGCCTTAATGGGTTGGAAGGGACAGCCGTTATTAGGATGCCTGTGGCGTACTAGATGGTCTATGAGCGGATGAAGAAAGCTCTGATTAGGATGTTGAGGCTGAAGCCAGCATGTTGGACCATAGTCTAGTTCTGTGGTGCTAGTGCCAACGCAAGGGTTTGCTAACCTGCAGTTGTGTGTGGACATTCGAGCCCTCAATGAGGTGACAAAGACAGACGTCCATCCAATTCCAAAAGTGGGATTGCTAGTGAGCAGGTGCTACAAACTACTTGAGCACCATTGATCTGACAAGTGACTACTGGCAGATCACCTATGCACCCAGTGCCCAGGAGAAGTTTACATAGTCTATGCTAGAGGCACTGTATAAGTTTAAGGTGATGCCATTTCTCTTGAAGAATACTCCTGCCGCTTTTCAGCGCCTGGTGAACCATGTTCTAGAAGGGCTGAAGGAGTTGTGTGGCCTGCCTGGATGACATTTATGTTTAGCTATTCATGGCAGGAACACCTGAGATGCCTAGGACAGGTGTTGGCTAGGATACTGGAGGCAAAAAGGACCATCAAGGCAACTGTTAGGTGGGCAGTCCTCTGTAGTCTGCCTCGGGCATGAGGTGGAGAACGTGAGGATTTGCTTGTTGGTTGCCAAGGTCCAGTCCGTGTTGGAGTTGGAAGTGGCTTCTATCCAGACTGAAGTAAGGGCCTTTCTAGGACGCTCCGGGTATTAGAGGAACTTTGTAGTAAACTATGGCAGTAAGTTGCCCTATTGACTGCCTTGACCTCAAAGAAACTGCCCAGAAAAGTGATCTGTACTGAGGTGTGTCAAAGGGTGTGTGAGGAACTGAAGAAGACACTATGCAGTGCTCCAGTACTGCAAGCACCTGACTATATCTAGACTTAGATTGCACAGAGGATGCCTCTGACAGAGGAGTTGGAGCTATGCTAGCTCAACAGGATGAGAAAGATGGAAAGCGACCGGTAGCCCGTATTAGTAGGAGGTTACTTCCCAAACAATAGACCTGGGTGGCTATTATGAAAGAGTGTTTTGCGATAGTCTGGCCCTTGGGTGTATGTGTGCACGGGAAGAGGTACAGTGCATTGGAGACTGCGCGCATCTGAATGAGTATGTGCAGAGGGGTGTATGTGCACTTGTAAAGGGTACAATACACGGAAAACACTGGATTCCATTCCAGGGCTTGTTGGAGGAGTTTCTCCTGGACTTAATGTGTGGATTGATGCTGTTCCGAGAGCAGAGGGGGACACACATTGGACTCAAACACAATGCTTTGATTCTGAAAGAATCTTTTGACAAAATCTGCAAACCCCCCCCCCCCCCTCCCCCCTTGTCCGGTGGGGGCTGTGGTGAAGAATAAAGGTTACTACCCTTAGCGCTGTGCTTTGAGAGATGGATTGTCATTGGCCAATATAGTGCCATGAGCTGGAGAACCTAGTTTGTGCCACCTGTGATTCCTGTATGACAGGTGGAGCCGCAGTGAGGAGAGAGGTCAGTCACCATGTGGGTGCTACTTTAACCCTACCTGCATGTCAAGGGGCTGTGAAAGAGGGCGAGGGCTATTGGCCTCACCCCACATGCAACGGAGAAGACTCATTGACTTGTGGGGGGTGAGCGCAAGGACTTCAACTCCCCCATCCGTGAGCATCGGAGACCTGCCCTCTCGATACCAGCAGAGACTTGCCACGTCAGAGGAGCACTGAGCATGGTAGCCATTGGGACTGCAGCGTCTTCCCATCTGGGCACCGCTGAGCTGTTGAGGGGTGCAGGGTCCTGGGGAACTTACTCTGAATTGACAGGCTTCCGCACCGGGGCTCGGGAGCTTGTGAAAGAGCCCCCATAGAACTTCTGAGACTTGAACAACTTAGTGAGGCCCTGCTTGGATGTTGCCACAAATTAATAGGGAAAAACTTTCAGCCATAAACTGAGAAGTGGGAGTGGAAAGCTGACCTGGGCCATTCTAGTCTGCTTGTTTCACGAAGGCCTTGAATATTGTTTGCATAGTGTTGTATTATACTTTGTGTTATTCGATTACTGCTTTTGAAATAAAAGCTAGTTTTTGATGGAACAATCCTTCGTTAGCGTTGGTTGATGTCTTTTGAGTTGCGAGTCTGTCCTCCCAGGGAAGTCTTGGACTGCTTGACCAGGTCTACTGCTGAGAGTTGGCTGCCGAAGGGGCACATGGCCCAGTTGCTCAGTGACCATACATGGTTGGGCTCCAGAACATTTGAGTTGAAAGACCTCCATGACCACGGTTGAGCCCAATAATTCCTGCTTACCTTGTTGCCATCGAAAAGGGATTTTGACAAGGTTAGTCATCGAACATCCCATATATTTAGATGATATCCTAAGGAAGGGTCTGTAACATTTCGCACATCTTCCAACTTCACACAGAGCGATTTCCCTCCATATCAAGAACCTGGGTTCAATCACGGGTGTAGGCCTGGAAAGGTGTTCAAATAATACTTGCAATTTGTGGCTGTGTGACACAAGACACCACAATGCACAAGCAGAGATGAAAGGATCCAGTCATCTGCCACTCTTAAAAATCCATCTTGAAGGTTTTAGCATATCAGTGGTACTAATCACTGGATTTGTATGTTGGCTCAGTGAGATAACACAAGCCACTGCCCTCTGCGGTGATCTGAAGGTCACAAATTAGCATGCTGGCAAGCCCAGCACAGCCTTCCACTTTCAAAGATTGGTAAATTGAATACCATTAAAATGAGTAATAGTAACGCATGCGCATCAATCTCTGTAAAACATGCAGGCCGATAGCTTGCAGTGTGGCTGCGTTTGGCAGCCTGCGTGTTGGAAAGTGGGAAGCAATGGACGTGCACTTTCCACAATGTGTTTGTGACTCCCAGTGAAAAGGATAGACTCTCCTCTACAGCTTTTACACGTTCTATTGTGAAATCCTGGGAATCGCAAATAATATTTAAGTGAACCTTAGTAATCGATCACTTTATTGCCCAGTACAAATATCCACCCATCGCCGTCTGAAGGGAGAAAGTGGCTGATGTTGACCTTTATGGAGACACTATGCATTAGGTTTGATCATCTGTGAGAATATTGCTGAACTGTTGTTCAATACAAGTGACAGGACTTGGCCAGATTATGGTGCTGAACCGTCAAAGATTGATTTATGGAGACACTCTTTATTACGAGTTGGAAGGTTCATGAACAGCATTTCTGCTTCTCGCCCTTTACAGTGTCGATTCTGCAGGTGTGTAGTTATAACTGGTGTATCAGGTGCAGTGACCTGAGCTCCTAGAGGCATTTCAGGCCCATGAACCCCCATTATGGCTCGTACTACATAACCGTGGGTGGGGGAGCAGGGATTTCTTAGATTGCACAGGGCCCGTGGCACAGCCCGCTGCTGCTGTGTAGAATATGTGGGAAAGTTGCAGGTAGTGATTTGAGGAAGCATGGCAGCCCCTCCTTGACCCCTCCACCCCCTTTACTGAAAGTAATCAGACGGCTCTTGAGATAATGTTACCAATGCAGAACCCGCACAGTTCTGGATGTAGGACTCTGCCTCTCCCATGCTTTTGGAAGTTTGGGTTGTTTAGATGCACCGATGGTGCCAACATCTCTTGTTTTTTTGCAGGTTTGTCTAGCACCTGGGTTGTGCGTCCCTTTGCATGCACTCAGCTGGCGCGGGCTCCGTATGCCCCTCTTAATGCTGCTCACAGCTAGCTACCTGACAGGACCCTGCCACCCACCTGCCAGGGTGCCCACACGTCTCACTGTTTCAGCCCAATATGAGCTGTAAGAGAGGTGCCTGTCTGCAGCTAGGAGGGAGAAGCTGTACCAAGGGAGGAGTCCTGCACAATGTAGCTCCATCCACAGGTTGTTTTTAGCAATGCTAGTTGGCAATGTGACTATCTGCATTCAAGCAACCCTGAATGTGAATGAAATCCATGCTGGGGGGAGGGGAGAAAGGTGGGGTACGAGCATATGCTGGGATATACCCTTGGTGTACTTCCTCCTTTATGTTGCAAACACAGTGCCAGTTCAGACAGAGGCACCGGATGAGTGGGATTTCCTCCAGGTCAAACACTTTACTTAAGTTGGAAACCTGAGATTGTAATGCAGTGCAGCTGGTTTCAAAGGCTATTACTTGAACATTTCATTTTGGTGATTAGAGCAGGAGAGCGTCTACCTACCCTCTACAAAGTTATATTGAGTTCATTTTTAACCACAAAATGAACTAATTGCTAATAAATTAATTCAAAATGCTGCTAATGTGGACACAAAAATTGGGAGGGATGAGAAATTTCTAAAGGTGATTGCCCAAGGCCACCTAGTTTAGCCAAGTGGGGAGGCTGGGATTTAAAAACATGTTGCCTGGTTCCAAAGTTTCCTACTAGATTACTGCCAGTGTCATAATTTCTTATAGAAAGGCCAAAGGACTACCATGGATGGGTCACTATGTTTTAGGCCCTATCCAAATCCATAATTCAGTGTTTATTTCCAGCATGTAGAGGTAAAGTGGTAACGCCTGGATTAGATGTTCACTCTAATGGTGGGTTACTGGGTAGTAATCGTGGTTGGTATTGTTTAACATTGGTGTTTCAGATTTTAAGTCTATATCATTCCATTTGGATGATAGTTATTTATTTTGTAAACTTATCTCTTCAAAAATGCAAGTAGTGAGCAGTCGTGGCCTCCTCCAGGAAGGGGTAAAGTGGATGTAACTGAAACACAGTAAAGAGATTGGATAAACTGAGTATCGATCCTATCGATATCTTTTAAAAGGACCTCATTGAGAGTAAGGGGATACGGAATTGACTGTCAAGATTGTATGCTGGGACTCTTAACCCCATCCCAATGAACGTCAGTTGATGTGTCTGCGCTTGCAATGCGATAATGAAAAGCTGGCTACTCAAACGTTCCCTTGAAATGTCCTCTTTAGTTTTAGCTGCAGTTCCCACTACTTGCCACTAGAGAGCAGCTCTCCACTATGGATATCTCGCTGCTTGACGAGAATCCATAAAGCTCCACGCCCATCTGGAGAGTATGCAGTCAGACACGGCGCGAGACGGTTGCGTACTTTGAACGCTTTCCAGTTGGTATACTATTGAATCTCCAATTCATGTGGACCTAATCCTTGATTGAAGTAGCTTGACGTCATTGGATACATATCCTAATTTCTACCCTTTAGAATATTGTGTTCAAGCACACCCACCAGCGTCTCTGGCCGCATTTAGTGGAACTACGGACTTTAGCCCCTACTACTGAACAGTAGACGACTATTAACGATGTGTTGCCCCACCCTGTCCTGATGAAGATCCGCAAGGCCGAGGATTTAATCGCCCTCACGGCCACAAGACGGGTCGAAACGTCGACGCCCATTTAATGCAGCCTGGACCCTGAACTTTACCCCCATGTGCCATCCTAGAAAGGATTTCTAGTTGAAATTGTAATTACAACATATTTGTGATTTAATTTTGGCCAGGCTACCTCAGGACGTTGACTCACAACCAGTCCTCTTTTGCTTTGACATATTAAACTTTTCTATGCCATCTTTTTGAATACCTACTTCCTTATCACTTTACACTTGAGCACCCTTTTTCTATGCACGTTCCCTCTGGAGCAACCCTTCTAAATTGATAACGTAACTAATATTGTCTGTTGTTCACCATTTGGCCAAAATAAAATACATGGTGACTTTACACAATTCACAGCATCATTCTTGACTGCTTTTAGATGCGGAGTCTATTGTCAAACGACCCTCCCTGGCCAAAACAGAAGTTGCCTTGGCACTGCTACCCTTTGCAATGGCACCTGGCCGAGAATCCCAGGGAAATACTCTTACGCTGGTCGCGTAACTGAGAGAGGGAGTCCATGGGTCGAGGGGTCGCCTTCCCTAGCACTAACGCTTCCGACAGCAGTGTCCTTTGTGCGTCTTTTCGCCTCAATTCAAAGCAAAGGACAGGTGGAGATATGGGGTTTCCCATCTCTTAACCAATGAATGAGCTGTTAGACAGCTAGAGGGTTGGGGGAGCCCTCCTGTCTCAACCCTCGCCCTTTCCCGTCGGGTGGCATTTCTGTCTTCTGCTTTTGCACTATGTTTACGGAGCGGTCGAACTTGAAGTGAAAAGTATGGGAACTGTAATCCTTACTACAGTGGCGGCGTGGTCAGCAAGTGGTGGGCGGGCTCAGCGAAGAAAGAAGAGAATATTTTATAAATACTGGCTTTTCACTTGCAGGTAACGGCAAATAAAATATAATGAAAAATAAATGCAAATTAAAATTATTTTTGAGAAATGCATTTTTCTGGTAGGACAGTTTGGCTGGTTAAAGCGATCACTTCAGCTATTTGTGGGTGTAACTGGCCCGTCACGGATTTGTATCCTGGTCAGTGCCCTTGGGGAAATAATGACGCGCATTGTGACAGGCCGTACTGTGAATAAATAAGTCATTTAAAAAAAATCTATATTACCCACAGTATAATATAGGTTCCCCACAGTGTAAATATGTTGTCGCAAAATGTGCGAAAATATTTTGTTTAAATATTTACAGTGCTCTCTGAACCTTTGTTTTTAGTAATATGTTGATTGTACCTGGTGCTCATTTTTTTAAAATAAGTTCTATTCCAAGAACAAATTTCGCGGATGATTGTTTGCATAATGAGACCATGCTAATAAAACTACTTTATCAAAAAAGGACATATTTCAAATTCTATCAGACCCTCTATTGGCTCCCAAGCTTCCTCTATATTTGCTGATTAACTTATTGCATACATTTAGATTTCTTTCACATAGCAGGCACTCTGGAGGAGGACTTGTTTACTGCTTCTCCCTTCTCTAACCTCACGGTAGAGGACTCCATTCTGCTCCCCTTTCAACCTGTGGCAGTTCAAGTTTGTAGGAAAAGTTTAAAAAAAAAAAAGTATGGGAACTGTTTTGATCAAATTATTAAAGCTTGGGAACCTCATTGCCCCCCCCCCCCCGCCCGCCCTCTTTGTTGAATGTCGTCCTTTTCCTTCATATGCAGTTTGTGTCTTTTTGGTTCTTATGTTGAAATTCCCATTGATTTCTTTGTTTGGTTGCTATTTTTGTGCCCCTTATAATATTTGTTGAGTGTGCGTGTGGGGCCCATTGCTCCATGGGAGCCCTTATTAGAACATCTCTTGGCCATTAACCCGGCTAAATTACTTGGCCTTAAAGACCTGGCTGTTGAATTCAACCCCATGGTCCACAAGTCCTAGGACTAGCGTACAAAAAAATACCGTTCAAATGGGTGTTATCCAGAAGGATCGTTGCAGCCGCAGGCACGGTCCCTGGCTCGTCCACTCAGGCTGTCGGAAGTCCTGTAGCCTAACTCCATAAGCTCAAGCCAGCATGCTGGGCTTACTCTTCCATTTCAAGGCCTTTCTTCATCCCTCAGCTGATCACAAGCATGAGAAGTTCAAGGCTGGAAAGTTTCTTTAGATTATTACTTTACAAAAACTAAGAAATCTTTGTCTTTTCAAGCATTTGAAAATTGCATCCATAACCAGATCTGCTGCGACTTCCATGAGGGAATCCCTTTCACTCTGAAATAAAAGTATACTCTGTGATTGTTGAATTTTGGCCTCCTCGGAGGGCCGCCTTAATTCTTGCAAATCCAGTGGTGTCTCTGAAAACAAGCTCTGAAATGAAGTTTGTGAAGTTTTGATAAGATGATATTGGCAGGGTGATTTGCATAGGAAAACATCTGGCTCCAAAATTGCTCTTTGAAAATTTGAAGGCCTTCCAAGCACCTGTGCAAGCCTGCAAGGACTAATCTCTGTAGTCAACTCTGCTACTATGTTCTGCATCAAGAAGTGGTGAGGGAGGGATGGCTTCCAGTCATACCACTTGTGTGCCATGGCACTTATCCTATGGTCCTAGGTGGATACAATTAACATCACCATGCAAGCCACTCATTTAGCCAAAGACCTGGACCCTGCAATGGAGAGCCTGAGCAGGCTGCCCTCAGCGCACCTCAGACTCCTCTCATTCAACCAAGTAGCTCAAGCCATCTTCCTGAAGTGGGTCTGTCCGACTGATGAATCTGTTAGTAGCAGATATGAGCCACCAATATCCGGAGTGTGTCTCTTGATAGAGCTTTGTTCAAGGCTTGCGTGGAGGTGTGCTTCTCCTTCAGGGGAAGGGTATTTCTCCAGAGCTTTCCTCTTCTCCCTTTAATTCCAAGAGTAGTAACAACTTACAAGTGAGATCGTCATGCTAATGATGGTGGTGGTTGCATTTCAATCCAATAGCATTTGCTTGTTTGACCTCTGAGCCTGCAACAGTTCTCTCCGGGGGTCTCCTCTTTTGGGAGAAGATTTCAGTCGTAGGGAGGGCCCTTGTTTTGCACCCCTACTTTCTGGTTCATTATTGCTGAGAATTTGACTTCAGCACAGTTTTGTTTTCTAAATGAAAATTTGAAGATCTGGACGGCTAGGAAGCTGTCGCTATAGAATTCAGGCTAGAGCAAACGATTTAGAATTTGTCGCCCAATTCTTGGAAAGCAGAGAAATCTGCCATCTTGTCCTTTCTAGATGTGATGATTTAATCTCTAAGCTGGCATGGCTGGGAAGAATATAGACTGGAAAGTCTACCCGTCTACCATTAGCACTTAAAACCAGCCCCTAGAGCAAAGCTTTGCTGCAAAAATGCACTGCTGGAGAGAGACTTTGAGGGGCTGTGCCTTCATCCTGCGACTAGAAACCTGCGCTTGATTCGATCAGAGCCGTTTTAAAGCATGGTCCAAGCGGGCGATCGCCCACCGCCTCCAACTCCAGAGGGGCCCAATTGTAAAGGGATAGGACCGTCATGAATCCTGCTCTAGTGATGCGGTTTATAAAATTGACGGTTTCATTTGAGCTTGGTCGACCCTCTGGTAAAGTGAATCCTGTTGTAGTATTGGTGTGTATAAAAATGGGTTTATTTTGACAGCTCAGCAGTGTTGTACGTGATGTAACGTACTAGTCGGCGGGCAAACCCCGTAGTCCTGTTTCTGCTTGCACGCCGCCTGACGTCACTGGCCAATCCGGTGTCGAGGATGGCTGTGACATCGGGGGGCGGGTAGGCAGGGAGAAGAGCGCGAGGACGCGAGCCGGCGGTTTTCTCTCCCGCTGCTCCTCGTGGGCCATAACTTTGGATTTATATTATAATAAAAGTTCTGAAGCACATAATCCTGTTTCGCCTCCCTCTTTGGTTCCACTACAAATGGCGACAAGGGTTAAACAGAACGTTACGGCCCGCGAGTGATTTAATTGCTGCCTGATGTCCCCATGTGCTGATCCCACACGCTGGTCTCGCCTCGCTGATTCAAGTGCTCAAGATTCCTTGCTACTGATTTCTGCTGCCTGCCTTTGCCTCCTGCCTCGAGGCCCTGCTGGTGTGCTGCTGGGTGCTGCCTGCTGTCCTGTGGTGCTGTCTCGCCCCGACGACTCCGTGTGCTGCACTGGTGAGCTGCTGTGGAGGGAGCGCCTTCTCTGCTGATATCGGTTGCTTCCATCTCCTGAGGCTGCGTTGATTGCTGCGGCGCCTGACCTCTGCCTCCCTGCGATCGGGGTGTCCTTCCGAGCTTGGTGGGGATTGTCCAGGATCTGCGCCGCTGTCCCACGTGTACCTGCTCTCCTGCTATGGCGCAACCCATCAACATATGTGTGCCGCCCCTCTTTCTGGACTCACCTGGTAAGCCGTGTATGAAGTGGAAGGGGTGGCTGCGCGCATTTGAGAATTACATCGTCTCCATTGACGGCGAGGGATATAGCGCTGCACGCAAGAAGTCGCTTCTGTTCGGACTGTTGGGGAAAGCAGGCCAGGAGGTTTTTGACAGCTTGCCCGTCTATACGGACCCTCCGGGGGCCCTTGTCCCTCTAGACGTGTACCAGGAGGCGGTTAAGCGGCTCGAACTACAATACTCTGAGGAGGGTAATATCATGGTGGGGCGCCATAAATTCGCTTTGCGGAAGCAGGAGGAAGGCGAGACTATCGAGGAGTATATTGCCTGTCTACGTGTGTTGGCACAAGACTGTGAATTCGGGGAGATGACTGATACTTACCTCAGGGACCAGGTGGTGTTCTACTGCCATTCCAAAAAGGTGCAGGAACGGTTGCTTTCTTGCAGGAATCCGTCGCTGAAGGATGTGGTGGCCATTGCGAAGGCCGTTGAACGTTCCATGGTGTCCACGAAAGAACTTGCGAGCACGAGCCAGGCTTCTAATGTGTTCTTTGTGCAGGACAAACATAGAGGTGCATCCAGAACCCCAGACAGGGTGGCGAGCGAGAAAGGGGGGGGCAGGAAGCCACTCGCTTGTTTTAGGTGTGGGTCAAGGGATCACCTGGCGGATAGCAGGACATGCCCGGCGCTGTCCAAAAGTTGTTCTAAGTGCAGGAAAGTGGGCCACTTCGCGGCAGTATGCAAAGCCAGGAGACCTGGTGGGAGCATGAAAGTGAGCTCGGTGAGCGACTGCGATGATGATACTGATGCGGACATTGTATTGTCCATTGATGCTGAAGATGGGAGAGTGAAGGGGCCTATTGGCTCCGTTCTGATTGGTGCAGTTGAGCTGCCATTTACGGCCGATTCGGGTTCCCCCATTACCCTGATTTCTGACACCACGTATGAGTTGAAGTGGCAAGGTGTGAAATTGCATGAGACGGATGTGAACCCGAAGGCTTTTGGGGAGAAAGACATAGAGATGATGGGGTACTTCTGGGACTTCCTCACCTTCAGGGGGCGAACAGTGAGAACGAAGATCTATGTGGCTGAGAAAGGGAGGAGCCTAGTGGGGTGGAAGGATCTGGCCAAGCTGGGGGTGATGCTAGTCCCGGGGGCGGATGATCCCATAGTCCTGAGGGATGATTGGGTCGGCTACGTGCAGCCGGATGATTTACATGAGGGCTTAGCTGAGGTCATCGGCAAATTTGAGTCTGTGTTTGAAAACAAAGTAGGGCGTGTGAGAGGATTCGTGCACGCTATACGACTGAAGGAGGATGCCGTGCCGATAAAACACAAGGTCAGGTCTGTTCCCCTCTCTGTCAGGGGGGAGCTAAAGGCTGTTCTAGATAGGTTGAAGTCGGAGGGAGTGATAGAGGAAGCAGGCGCATCAGAGTGGGTGTCCGCAATCGTGGTGTCCAAGAAGAAGAGGACAGGGGACATTCGGCTATGTGTGGACCTGCGATCTTTGAACAGAAACATTCTGGTGAACTGCCACCCTCTACCCAACATCCAAGAGATCCTGTCTTCTACATCTGGGTCGCGATTTTTCACCTTGATAGATCTGAAGTCCGCATACCACCAGGTGTGCCTTACGGAGGAGTCCAAGGCACTTACCACCTTTGTTACCCCGTTCGGAGCCTACAGGTACGTCCGCCTTCCGTTCGGCCTCGCCTCAGCTTCCGGTGTCTTCCAAAGGTTGATGGATTTGCTCTTCGGCGACATGAAGGGGGTTGAAGCCTTCCAGGACGACATTCTAGTCCACACGGCGGGTGAAGAGGAGCACCTGGAGCTGCTGGGAGAAGTGCTGGCGGTACTGCGCGACAAAGGGATGACAGTCTCCAAGGACAAGTGCAAGTTCATGGAGGGCAGGATCGACTACTTGGGACACGTGCTGACCGCGGAGGGCATTGCGCCTAAAGATGATTTGGTGAGGGCCATACGTGATGCCCCGTGTCCCGGAGACAAAGACGCCCTACGATCGTTCCTGGGGCTCAGCGAATACTACTCCAAATTCATGCAGGGATATGCGACCATCATGGAGCCCCTAAGGAAGCTACTGAGGAAGAACGAAAAATTCACGTGGGCGCATGCCCAACAAGCTGCTTTTGATGCCGTCAAGCAGGCCATCGTGGCTGCTCCCGTGCTACAGCCATACAACAGGGCATTCCAGAATGTGATCACAGTCGACGCAAGCGCCAAGGGTATCGGTGCGGTGTTTTGCCAGTTCCGTGGGAAGACGGAGAACACGGTCGCTTTCATTTCCCGGTCACTGAGTGACGCTGAGAAGCATTACAGCACCATTGAGAGGGAGACGCTTGCATGCGTATGGGCCGTGGAGAAACTAAGGAACTATTTGTGGGGCATGGAGTTCGAACTGGTCACGGACCACAAGCCTTTAATCTACATGATGGACGGCGAAGGCCGCGGCAACGGGAAGGCCAGCTCAAGGCTTTTGCGGCTGATGTCCAGGCTGCAGGAGTATCATTTCACCATTAGACACATCAAGGGCGGCCTCAATTGCAGGGCGGATTGCCTGTCGCGCTTGCCGGTCAGCGGCGAGGGGGACGGATCCATGGATGACACGGAGTGCGTAGTGGCGCTGGTAGACGCTACGGCCATCTGCGAAGGATCCATTTCGGAGGAGGAATGGATGGCGGCCCAAGAGAAAGACACGACTATGCGTAGGGTGATGGATCACATAATGGCTCGCTGGCCCCCGATCCGGAACTTGAACGGTGCGCTCAGAAGTTTCCAGCAGGTTAGCCCCGAACTCTCCATCGAGGGCGGCTTCGTGAGAAGACATGAGCTGTTTGTGCTGCCGGAAGGGTTGAGAGATAAACTAATCCGGTTAGCTCACAAAGGTCACCCGGGCGCTACCGCCACAAGGAACCTACTCAAACAATACTACTGGTGGCCAGGGATGTGCGGCGATGTCAGCAGTTTTATCGACCGATGCGGACCATGCTTGAGGGCCGACAAGCACTGGAAGACGGCGAAAAGTGCGCTGCAGCTGGTGGACATTCCTGCTGGTCCATGGATCAAAGTCGCTATTGATTTCGCGGGCCCGTTTACCCTGCTGCCTGACGATTGCAGACATCTCATTGTCCTCACGGATTACTTTTCCAAATGGATCCACTACAAGTTCGTCAGGGAGGTTACCACTGAACGAGTGATCAGGGAGCTGAAGAGGGTCTTCGCTAGTGAAGGACAGCCGAAGATTTTGATGTCCGACAACGGCACACAGCTGGTCTCCAGGCAGATGAAAGACTTCCTGTCCAGATTGGGGATCAAGCAGGAGAAAACCCCGCTCTACAGCCCTAAGAGCAATGGGCAGGTCGAGCGCATGAATAGGTTCCTGAAGGAGGGTGTGCAGCAGGCAATTGCCTCCAATTTGGATGTAAAGGCATTTCTGGCGGACAAGGTACACACATTTCACAACACGCCCAATGCTGTCACGGGGCACACTCCGTTCTACCTGATGAGAGGGAGAAGGTGTATGAGCGAGCTTACTCCCAAACTTGATAGGTGGTATGACGTGAGGGAGGAACCTGAAGATGTATCCGATGAGAGGCTGAGGGTCAAAGAAAGGATTGTGGCCAAACAGGAAAGCAACAAGCGGTACGCTGATGTGGTGAATAGAGCCAAAGTCAAAGAGGTAGCGCAGGGGGATTGGGTGTTGGTAAAGAAACCAACCAAAGTGTTGAAGGGAGAGTCTGTTTTCCAGACCCCTGCACGAGTGCAAGGAGTGACTAAGGGAGCTGTCTGTTTGGAAGGCGGGGGATGGCGGAGCAAGGACGACATTGTCAGGCTCAAGGCAGGTCAAGAGGAGATTATCATGAGAGGCAGCCAGGTGCATGAGAATGAGGTCGATGATAGTATGTACGAGTGGCAGATGCAAGAAGACATTGATGGGACCACTGAGGACGGTACGAGTGCGTGCCATGGCCTAGCGGATGCTGAAAGCCATAGCGACAGCAGTCCCATGTCAGTGAGGAATGACAGTCGCAATGTGATGAGTGTAAGCCAAGGTGGTACGGGCAACCGCAGCGCGGGGGCCAATCTGCAAATCACTCCCCGCAGACCTACAAGGCATATCAGGGCACCAAAAAGGTTCGAAGATTTTGTTATGAGATGATTGTTATGTATAGTTCTCCATTTTGTTAAGAAAGGGAGATGTTGTACGTGATGTAACGTACTAGTCGGCGGGCAAACCCCGTAGTCCTGTTTCTGCTTGCACGCCGCCTGACGTCACTGGCCAATCCGGTGTCGAGGATGGCTGTGACGTCGGGGGGCGGGTAGGCAGGGAGAAGAGCGCGAGGACGCAAGCCGGCGGTTTTCTCTCCCACTGCTCCTCGTGGGCCGTAACTTTGGATTTATATTATAATAAAAGTTCTGAAGCACATAATCCTGTTTCGCCTCCCTCTTTGGTTCCACTACAAGCAGGTCTCTCCTGCCCCACCGTAGCCCTCCCCTTCCCAGGAAGTTGGTAGCAATCAAATTACAAGAAATCTTTGTCTCACGTCTCTCCTTACGTCACCACCTTGAGTCTTCCACCTCGCCCATCTCTTTAATGGTCTCTCTCTCTCTTTTGCTAAATCTCCGTGTACGTTCTCCCTGTCTCTCAATCGTAGCTTTCTCTCCCTTGCCGAACACTCCTCTCTCTCATTTCACTTGTCTCTACTGCACCTCTCTCTACCTCCCACACCACCGCGAGTCTCTCTACCATCGTCCTTGTCAATCTCCACCTCCCCTCTCTTCCTCTCCCTTACTTTTCTAGTACTATTTCAGTTTCCTGTTTCTCTCTACCTGTCTAATTCATATCTCTCTCATCCTCATCTCTCTTTTCACCTCAACGTATCTTTCTCTCCACTTCTCTATTGTGCGCTCTGTCTACTCTAACTCAGTAGTCTCTACCTAACTTCACTACCTTTCATCTCTCTGGCCACTACATCTTTGTACCCCACATATCTACCTAATCTACCTAACCTCTCAATTTACTGTACCATTCGTTCACTTCCTTACCTCTTCACCTCTGCTCTCCCTCTTTTACTTCTCGCTCAGCTCCCTTACTCCTTTCTCAGTACCTCTCCTCTTTCTCTATCTTTTTTTAATCCATTTTTTTTACCCCCCTCGTTCTTCTCTCCGCTCCTCTTTTCTGTCTCACCCCTCTCTCCCTCTCTCTCTCAAGGCACCTTCTTTCTCTACCTCATATGTGTTTCTGAAACTGATGTGTTTTCAATTGATGCCTGTTTTGTCCTATCTTTATCTCCCTGTTCTCTCCACCTTTCATCTGTCATCCCTCACTACATGAGTACCTCTCTAATTCACCGCTCTTTATATCTCACACCTTCGTGTAACCCAGCCTACTCCCTCTCTACACTTCCATCTCCCTTTCTCTTTTTACCTCCAGTCTCTTACTTATCTGTCTACTATATTATTCCCTTACCAACTCCCTGTATCTTCCTTTCTGGCTCCCTTCCCTTTCTCTCTTCACCTTATGTGTCTCCATACATATACTACAACCCCTTTCTACATTTAACTCTCTTTCGTACTATCCTCTCTTGATATACCATGTTCTGTTTTTCTGTCTTTCGCTCCCTTCCATTTCATGTCATTTCTCACAAGATGAGGCTGCACATGGACAGAGGAAAGAGGGGGACAATGCAGGGAAGAGAATTGAGGAGGAAATGACCAGATTTTACCCGAAATATCCTTTACCTGGGGCCCCTCAAACCCTAAGGTGCCACTGGGCTTGAGACTTAAACACAACCTGGACACCTTGGTATGTGTTTGTAAACATAGTGATCCACCCACAGGTGTATATATACGTCCGGTCCTCCCAAATAAGGTATGTAGCCCCACAATGGTGGAAGATACACATTAGTTGTTTAAATACCCCTCACACACCAAAAGGGCCCTTGGTGTCATGCTTCATCATAGGGATCTTCCCGCCCCTCTACGGGACGGGGCGTGCTGCGACCTACGTTTGCGCGGGAGCACTGTTATTGTGAGACAACTATGTGTTGTGTAGGGGTGTGAGAGGAAGGGTCGAGAGTGAGTGGGGGGGTTAAATTAAAAGATACCTGGCTCGACGGTCTACAAAATTTTAATGTACCTTTTTGAGCTGGTATCAATAAAAAGTGGGGAAGGAGGTGTGTATGCCTCAATGAACTATACCTCCCATATCTGCCGACATGTTTCGAAGCTCCCCAAGCTTCTTCTTCAGGACCTTAAGGATCCCTTCCTATACTCGCGGTTATGTGTTGGATAATCACAAATGTACGGTGTAAAAGTTTATATAAGCAGGGGAATTAACTGCATGTAGTTATAAAGCCTCAATCGGTCTGTAGTCATTTCAACCTGTAAAAAACATTATGGAAAAAGGAGAACGTATTTTACAAGCTATATGCTGTATCCATTGTGAGCATTAGTGACCTGTAAAAAATAGTGATACAAGATATCATTGCCATTAGTTTTAGTGCAATGAAGTGTCCTGGTGTGGAAGAAAAGGACGAAAACAAAACATACACAAAACATAAAGCACAAACCTTATTAAAATTGGACTTCTATAGATGAGCCCATGTCATTACTAGGCATATATTATAGCGCTATGATGGTATTGGACAAGGCGAGAAACCTACTTGAAATTTTATAGAATTTTTCACCATGAGCCTCAGGACGGGTGGAAGGAGTGCCTGATAGGCTATCTAAGAGGAAATGTGTTTTACCTGGGAGGTAGTTACCAGAGAGGTATTTCATGGCAATATTCTTGTCAGCATGTGGTTCCTGTCGGCTATGCAGTACTTAAAACTCCTGGGACAGTGCCCTGCCTTGTATAGCCTCCCCGAACGGCTCCGCTGGGTAAATGCGTCGTCTTCAGGGTCGGGTTTATATGTGGTGGCTAATTGGAGTTGCCGCCTCAATCACGGCCGCGCCTCAATCACGGCCGCGCAGAACCGGCAGCACCTGTGTTTAAGCGTGCATGGTTCGCGCTGATTCTGGCTCAATTGAAACGGCAATGAGGAAGTGATCGTTTATACGGGCAAAAATATACAAACACTTTGAAGGATAATAATCAAAAGTATGCCCGTATTGTGAGCATTCAAAAGAAAGAAAGAAAGGTAGCTTTCTTGGAAAATGTGATATTCACACGGAACAGAGATGACAGCGTCTGCACGCGGGTGCGTGAGTCGCTGATACTGCCTGGGGTGAACCGGAAGTGCTCCATATGAACGGCCATGTTCGGGGTGATAATGCCCTTACTAAAGATAAACAAATGTTGAGAAATATGCCATGCCGCTATTACCGCGCACCGTGGTTATGAGTGCGGGTCTAAAAAGATTGTAAAGAAATAATACAAATAAACTGTGGAAAAAAAAAATTGTTGATAAAAGGTTTGATTTACCCCGGATTGCGGCGCGAGAGGGCATTCCGAGTTTTTGCCCTAGCTGGTGTTCAACAGGAATACCAGCGATGTAAACTAATAAAGCCCACACATATGGTGGTTATTATGAAAGGAACGCTAAACGTATAGCCAGGACATGCGGGCCTGTTGGTTACAACCACCCTCAAGAATGGCCGGTAAAGTAACTGTTATCCATAACATGGGCAGGAATCCTGACCCGAGGACAGGCTGGTCTATTATGTACATGTACCCCTAATGTTCTGCCGTTAGATGGTAAACCACAGGTATCTCAAAAAACCACAGTAGGAGAGAATTTAGTGATCACGGTATCAATGGGACGTATCAATGGCTATATCTCCAAGTCACATTTCAGATTCATGGAAGGAGCTGGTTCCACGGTATCTCATCGTTGAGTCCGAGGATGTGAGTTCCAAGACGGAAAACCCACCGTTGTTCCTTCTGAAAAAGGCCATTTTCCCCTTCAAGTTGTTCAATCACAGTCCATTGTAAATCCTCCACCCCAGGTGTGGTATTCAGATAGTGTGTTGACATCTTTGTTGTACTCCTCCCGCATCGGATATTACTCCTGTGTTCACCTATGCGTACTTTGATGGGTCTAGTAGTCATGCCTATATATTCCAGGCCACATGGACATGTGATCATATACACTACATTCCTACTGTTGCAGTTTGTGAAACTTCTCTGGTCCCACTCACTGCCATTCCTGAACTTAATGTGCCTGCTTCTGCTTGTAAGATGGCACGTACTACAGTTACCACACGGGCGGTGTCCCTGTACTGGTGGTAGCGTACCCCTTAGTTTGGTTGTAGGTGTTCTCTTGCGTCTGGTATGAGGTGTGTGGTCAGCTCACTGTTCCTCTGTAAGTCTATTGCTCTTTAGTGATGCTACGATACTGCCAAAAGAGTGAGTGTGCTGCTGTGTGTGTGTGTGTGTGTGTGTGTGTGCATGCATGCATGTGTTCCAATACTGAATTTGTAAAAAAGTAGGTGCCCTTCTCAGGAGGCTACTTCAGCTTGCACCACCCATTGCCCTTGCAGGCGCTTCTAATGCCAGTACCAACAAAGTTGCTAATCATCACACTCCTACAAGTGTGAGAATTCCGACACAAAGCTTTAAGAAAGGCCTGGGAACTGGTATTGTTGTTTTTTTTTTTTTTTTAATGTATATTGAATTATTAAACACACTGTTTGTTTATTTTGAGGTGAGCAAACAGCTGTACCATATGGTGGTCTGTCATAAGTGCCGGTGTTGAGAATTAAGTGCTGGTGCCAAGTGCCACCAAACACCAGCTTGTACTAAGCACTGGTTTGCTCTTGTCTGCCTGGCAGCTAAGCCAGAACCCGAAGCCGCCTTAGCATGGAGGCTGTGTCCTTCCTGGTGCAAAGTACGTCTTGTACATGTGTCTCGGACTTCATAAATAGGCTGTGCTTATACTTGCATGTCTACTGCCTGGCCTCTCTACTAAGGGCACTTGTTTGAATATTACAGAAGTTTAATCAGCCTAGATCTTTGGCATGGATGAATTTGGTTTCCCAGGGGAACTGCCCTTTTCATTGATATTAAGCATTTTAATAACAGGGAGAAAGAAGTGATAGCCTTCTATAGTTCCTGGGACGCTTTCATGCGTTGAATAAAGCTGGTCTCTTCGAATTGTCCCTCCTCCGAAGGATATCCGAGACTATGCAGTTATGGGATAGAGCAGCTTCCATGGTCAGTCGCCGGTACACCAATGGAAGTCCTGCAAGATGACCGCCTGAGCTTCATCGCACACCTCCTGCAAGCATCACTTGTCGTCTATTCCACGAGGGCTGATCCTAGTTCAGGACAGGCTATCTCCGTTTAGGGGCAGCTAGCCCTGTACATTAGACTTCTTCTGCCTAGTGTGACTGGAATCAACCCTTATGTAGGATTGATAGGACTGAGATACAAGAACACGTAAATGTAATGATCTATCCTTCCAACTAGAGCCCCTTCAGCCCTACTACTTACCTAATTCACCCCGACCACATGTACAGTACTGGCAATGTGTTAAAATGAAGGGACGCCCCATCATTACTACTGAAAAAGCTGTAAAACAAAAGAATGCAGGAGTACTACACAACTACCCACTACTTTTCCTCCAGTGACCGCAGCCATGAAGCTTAAGACTGTTGTGCGTTCCATGTGTATTTCCTCTACTCTCTTGTCGCACTGGATTCAATAAGGCAAATTCCGTGCGTGAGTCCCTACCGGGTCCCTACATCTGGTGAATTCTTGCAGTCAGTGCTCTAAACCTGTGTTTTGCCCTTTCCGTGTATTTTCTGGTCGATGGTGGTATGCTGCAGCTAGTAGCTTGTTCCACATGTGTGCAGCTGACAAGTGTCTAAGCCCAGATGACAGCCTACATTGATTTTGATTTTAGAGTCTTGGTTTTAACCAGTTTACATCTTCTCTCCGTAGATCTACGAGGCCTGCTGAGTTAGGAAGCCATGGAGGGGGATCCAGTGCTACTAAGCCGCTCACTGCTGGCCTGTGCTAACAACGACACGCTCTGCAGTGAGTATGAACCTGACAGGCCACCGTCTGACTCTGTTGTCCAAAATCATTCAGCAGATACCTATGTCAAGGAAGCAGACTGCCCTAGCCTCCGCTACGATGGCTTTTCGTACACAGTGGTCCATCTCTCAAATTCTAATGACCGCTGCCTGATTCTGCTCGCACCCAGTTTTCCTTCAGTTTGATCTATTTGCTGATTCACTGGATCCAGTTTCTGTAGGATTCTCATAGTTGGCCATGTTTTCACCTGCTTAAAGTTTTATCAATATATCAATGCTCAGTCCTGTCCGTAAGTTACCCCCTCGCTCCTCCTTGCTTTCTGAGTCTCGCTAACTGTAACCCTTTCTTGATCTGCTCATCTTTATTCTTCCTCACTCTCCTTTTTCTTACCCGACTTCTTCCCTCATGTTCTATTTTTCATCCTTTCTCTAGTCTGCTTTTCTTTGCTTTTCATCCTCGGTCATCTCTATTGGTTGTTCACTCTGTACAGTCTTCCCTTCAACCACACCCTGTACTGCCACTCTTTTCCACTCCCTCTGCCTCACCTGCCACTCTGAGTTTTTTCTACAATCTTTTTTTCTCTAGTTCTTTTTTTCATTGTTCTTCAATTCTCTCTCATCTGTCCAAGATTTGACGTGTCAGTTTATGCAGTTATTGGAGATCTCCCTTCTCCAGATTGCTTATCTTATCGCCTTTTATTAGTTCTCTTTTTCTGACTCCGCTTGTATCCTTTTCAGTGTTCTTCTATTTCTTTATAACCCGTCTCACTCTTGCTCTGTGCGCAGTGTAAATGGTAATCTAAATTCATTATTAATCTTCACGATAGGCAAATAATCTCTTGATAGTAGTATAAATATTTTTTCTTAAAGCATTACTAATTATAGCTGCATACATAGTTGGACTCATAAACAGTATGTAATTTTGAAATCTGGTCAATGCTATTTGTTTACCTACCAATGAGGTTACATGTCCTAGTTGGCCCTGGCACTATTCAAGCTCGGAGCCCCCGCACTAGCGAGTTGCTCGGCCAGCTCAACCTACCATGCTATGGTACAGGATATGTTTGAACATCAGTTTCATTGCGTCTCTTTCCCTTTGCCTTCTCTCCGCTGCAGTTGTGCGCGAGTACCAGTACGAGGTGATCATAGTGCCCGTGCTCCTGGTTGGGGTCTTCCTGATCATGTTGATCATCGTCCTCTGCTTGCGATACCGAAGTTTGAAGTCCAAGGACCAGGAGATAGCGGAAGCAGGTAAGCAGTAGGGTCGCCTAAAGTTTTTTTTAAAGCTTTGCAAACTTCACAAAGTTGAGAAGGTGTCCTGCATCATGACTTTTGCGACAAACCATGTATTTTACAAAAGCTTAATTTGGGGGAAAAAATGAGCTGTAGGTCACCTGGCAGAAAATCTGCTCACACTACCACCTGAGCTGTGTATGATTAGAGTGCAAATTATCTGGCAGTGCAGTAAATATGGTCTTTTAATGTGTACAAAAACCTTTCAGAAGTAAAGACGACCTTCAACGGGGAAGCTTTGGAAGGTTTGTGAAGTGGGGACGTCACTGGTGTGAAAGAACGCATTGAACCGCTCTGCCCATCCACCAGTAGATGCTCACACTCTGAGTGGTATGTGACCGTGCTGCTCTTGAAAGATGACTTCCAGTGATCCATAGGTGTGCGCCGCCCAATCAATGGGACCATCTCCTCGAAGGAAATGCTCGCTATATTGTACTTACAAATGAATACATGTCATTGATGGTACCTGCTTCTCTCTGTGAACCGAACTTAGAAAATGTCATTTCCACCATAATAACGAATGTTGGGATAGCTTGCTGGCAAAATGTTTCCCCATGATTTTCTTCTGTGATCAGCAAATTCCACCCCCTGTTCTAATTTTGTCTCCAGGTGCCTGTCTGCTCCAGCTATTCAGATCTGAGAAAGGACCCTACACATGTATCACTCTGTGTCGTGGTTCTGTCGCCAGCAGTGCCTGCCAATAAGCAGATGGTCTTTTATCTGAGCTAGAAGGCAAATAACAAAACTGACCCCGCCCCACCTTACTCACTACTTTTTCACTAAGGGCTGCTAGCTGAATGGCGAGGTCCCTTGGGTCACAGAGAGAGAACATTTCTAGGACTCTGTGGTTCCACCAAGCTGCTTTCCTCTCTCATGGGACTATGGTCCATGAACAGGCTCATGGATGCTCCGCAGTGGTGGCGGCGGAGTGGCGTTTTTGAATCTGTAGTAACAGAGGGCATTTTTACTGTTCCTATGTGGTGAACAAGAAGCCTGCCAGCCCAACTCTCTAAGTATCCACTAAACTACCATGAACAAGGTCCTTTGCTGGCGTCTGGAGGTTCAAGTGACTGGTGTTCTGAATCTGTAGGGCATGCAGGTCTGTGGTTATGAGGGCATTCTGATCCAATTTGGGTTTCCGCGGATAAAGCTTGACCGCAGATGGAGGAAGAATGACGCCTCCCGAATGAGCACGGTGTGTTGCTGGCATTCCTGAATCTTTTGTGTTGCACCAGACATTGAGGCGTGGGAGGATGGACACTGGGCCCACCATAGAAATGTAACCATGACCCTTCAGTCTCATAGTTCCTTCCTGGGTGATCCCATTGGGATTGATTTAAGAGACAGAGAGAGGGGAGCTGGAAACAGTTGTGCCCTTGTAGGCGCAGGATGAACCATTCTGCTAGTGCCTACCTTTGTCGCTCCCGGAGGTTTTCCTCCACAGGGTTGATGGCTGCCGGCTGCAAGAGCTGCAGTCTTCATTGGGTTCTTGTTTCGGGTGCACTCCCTGGATACATCTCTCCTCACTCCTGCTGCTAGACTGTAACCTGACAACAGCGACTGTCTGCTCTGGACAGGAGGGATAACCAACTGGGTGAACCACCTCCGATCAGCTCCTGGAATCAACATTCCCTGGCTAGAAAAGAACTGCAGCAGAAAAACAACTGAAGCTTCCTCAGATGGATCAAGCATCTCTCACTGACCAAAGAGCGGACACGATGCATCAGGGAAACTCTAGAGATCAAGTGCTGGTTTCGCTGACAGCCAGTCTCTCAGGGGTGAGGAGACATCGCCTCAAAGTCCACAATCTCATGCTGGAGGAGAGCTTTTGGGGCTGCTTGGGAAGTGGCCTATGTGGCCTTCTGAGAGAGGAGCAGAGGGCACCCCTGCAGAAGGAACGTCTGCCCACAGGAGAAGACCAGATGTGGTGTCCTGGAAGAGAAAACGGACTGGAAGAGCAGAAGAACTGGAGGGAGACAGATGGAGCCGACCTGAGTGCTGGAGTGGGTCTTCCTGCAACTCCCTGTTTGAACTTTGTGCGCCCGCCTGAGGAGTCCTTGCATGTATACAGCACATGGTAACACCTAACCAGGAGCTGGCCCCACTACAGGGAGTGTCTCCCTGCATCCCTTAATTTGAGTCCGGCATACTGAGTTGAAGATTCCATGTGTGACTTGCTTCTAGTCTCACCAAACCAGGAGGGACATCACAAGACACAGCCCAAGTGTTGGAGTGGGTCTCCTTGTCCTTTCCCTGTGAACCTAGCCCACTGATTCAACAAAGAGAAGTTTGACCCCCCCCGCACGCGGTCTTCCTCGTGGCGTGCCATGCAAACTATGATGCGTGTTGGCACCACCTGTGCCCTTGAACCCACCCATGCACAAGATGGGTCTCACCAGTGAACTATACAGTTGGGTTCTCATCACTGTTTGATGGCCCGGGATTGTGTTCAGGCTTGTCTTGAATTGCACGAACAGAGATTGCAACTTCTCTCCCCCACTCCTCTGACAGCTTCCCCCCCCACCCCCTGCCCAGCTGAGCATCCATGGCATCTGGCAGTGCCAAGATAGATGGCATGGCCACAAGCACACAGAGTATCGAGCTGTGACCTTGGGTCAGGATTCTGTTGCACCAGAGAAGGTAAATGCTAAACAAACCGTGCATGAGACAAGCTGGGCTTAGAACTGAGACTGTGGGCTTTATTGTTCCCTACTAAGAAACCGGGTACTATGAAGATGCTTAACTGGGAGTCAGAGACGCAGTAACATACTTGCCAACTGGCATGTGTAATTTGACGTCTTAGAACACCATTTCCTTTTCAGTAGAATCTCGTTAGAGCCCTGTGGTCACTTGGATAATCTGTGTTCTATTACTTAGTTGGGGTGTTAAAGTACTTTTTCTTTCTCACAAGGCGCTGGGCTGAACAGTCATTGAGTGATTGTTGAGTTCTGAGTCTCTAACCCCACCCTACCTGCCTAAGAAACCTTGGGCCACTCGCCTCACTACCCTGTGTCGGTTTAGAAAGGTTGTACTAGGTGTTCAGTTTTCAGTGCTCAGTTAAGGTCCACCTCAGTTCTGGCCTGTTATGCCTTGAGTGCCCAGAGATCCTGTAATCAGTTCTGGGATGCATCCATCCTCTTTTTAGAGCTGCCTTGGAGTGGCTCGGTATCCGTTCTCGCTCATGCATCCGGTTTTCCTCGGTGTCATTTCTTGGGGTGTAGTGGCTCAGAGTCCAATCCCTTCCATTCGTTCTGCTCCTGAAGATGTCTTGTAGTTTGGAGTGGCTAATTGGATGTACACTTCCATTCTTCCTCTTTACATAGGTTTCATTTCTTAACGTTGGTGTGCCTCAGTATCCAATCTCTTCCATCCATCCTGTTTCTTGCAATGTCATTTTGGGGTTCTGGTTGAAAGTATTCATTCTCTCCAGTCACACTAATCCAATAGTCCTATCTCATTATAAATCAGAGGGTCTGTGTGTTTTAGTTGACCTGTTTGTAAAGAGATAATTTTTGGGAGTAAAGAAATGGCCAATGTCTGTTTACTTCCAATAATTCTCAGAGAAGGGTTCTAGAAGGCTAGTTCTCCCAAGGTCGGTGTAATTCTATTGATTGACCTCCATCAAGTCCTGAGGCTGGTCTCCATGGATCGCTAATATGGCAACCGAAACGTCGACGCAATCTGAGCTCTGGAGGGTGGTATTGAATCTGCATGATAGAGGAGATTCAAGCTCTATTTTGTAAAATCATTAGGGCTGGACCTTCATGATATTCTATCCTTTAGCCGTAAAGGATAGAATATATATATATATATATATATATATATATATATATATATATATATATATATATTCTATCTCTCAAAGAAGTCGCTCCCCACGTAGCCCCTGGGAAGCAAAGGCGGCACTCCAACTGGAAAACAATCCTCTTTATTTTATCGTGGCAACATGGACAAACTGCCTCCCCAACGCGTTTCAGCATACAGCCTTTGTCAAGGGTTCCAGCGGCAAAGATGACTACTTGGACTGCCACAGGTGAGTTCATTATATAGTCCTCCAATCAAATTGCTCAAATGGAAACAATTGCATCCTGGGTCGAGTAGTTTCAACAAAACAATCCAAGCCCCAATGGGCGTAACATCAAGGTCCATGTAAAACAATCATGCCAAAAATTGATCAATCCAGTTGGCCCCGTCATAAACCCAAAATAACTGGTAAAGACAGGCCCTTTAAAACGTGGAGCTCCACGATGACACGAACCGCCAGTTTTGATTCCTACCGGTGATCCCGTGTCGTTTTACAAGGTGACTCGCCTTTTACCGGCACTGGGCTGTGCCGTATATTACATCAAAGAAGTCGCTCCCCACGTAGCCCCTGGGAAGCAAAGGCGGCACTCCAACTGGAAAACAATCCTCTTTATTTTATCGTGGCAACATGGACAAACTGCCTCCCCAGCGCGTTTCAGCATACAGCCTTTGTCAAGGGAATCAAAGCTGGCGGTTCGTGTCATCGTGTATATATAAAAAAATGTGTGTTGTTTTGGGTACTTTGTCCATATGTGTTGTATTTTTGTATTTCTGGTTTTTAGAAGGAAGTGGGGGACATGAATAGGGTGCTTGTATATCAAAACTTCGTTCTATATTAAAGTTTTGAATCATCAAAATATTTCTATCCCCTGTTTGTGACTTGTATAACATGACATTTTTTAATTAATTAATAGATTTATTTGATGCATGAGGGACACTTTTGTTGATCTTGATAGTGTTTTCCCAATGAATCATTATATTGAACATCGATCATGCATTTAGTCTGCGATTTGAGTATGGATCTCAAACCAGCCTCTTCTTCTTTATCCTCCACCGTTCTGTCCCCTACAGCAGGAGAGAAGGAGCAGGCCAACGTGCACGGCAACTCCTACATCCCCTTGAGCGAAGCCACGGTGCAGAGTGTCCTGAGCTCCAAAGATCCATCCCTGAAGGAGCTGGAGGTCTCCCGCGACAGGATACAGGCCCAGGCCGAGCAGATCCAGAACGGCAGCTACGGCCCCATCTTCAAGGCAGAGCTGGTGGAGGAGAACCCCGACCGGCCAAGGGCTATAGTCATCAAAGCCTTGCGAGGTATGGAGGCCGTGCTCGCCCAAGCTCCTCTCAGACTTCTGCCCTCACGATCCTTCATCTGAACCTTTATTTTAGGAGCCTTGCTTGATCCAAGGCTCGCTTTTTAGAACTTATTTTCCGGGGCTCTCTAGTTATGCTGTCCATGGAGCAGGTTCTCCTTATGTATGAACTCATCTAAGTTCTAACCTGTTGTGTTCTTGGTTTTTTTCCACAAATTAGGTTGTGTTACAAGGGCAGATATAAAAGTTTGTGCCTCTTCCTTAAATTTTATTAAAATTAAAATGAATGTATGTATAGTGTAAGGCAACGCGTCTTGCTACTCTTTTTCAGGATAGACGTTGTAAGCATGATTTTTTTGATCCCACTTAAAGTCCTGCCTCTGTCGATAGATTCCGCCAGTCTGCAAGAGATGAAAGACTTTCTTGGACAGATGGCCTTCCAGTCCCAGTTGGGCCACCATGAGAACATTGTGCAGCTGGTCGGATGCTGCACAGACCAGTTACCCGTCTATGCCGTCCTGGAGGGTGTTGACCATCGGGACCTGCTGACCTTCCTGTGGACCTGCCGCAGAGTGAGTTCTAAGAAATGTTAGAATGCTCAGGATAGACCTAGCAGAAAGACATGTTACCCACGTCATTGGGTTGAGACACCAACGGGAGCAAAATTATAGCGCATCTGTCGTGTATTTGCTGTGGTTGAACTTTTTCCACAAAGTGCAGAACAATCTGGGGTTACGATGCTTGTTAACTCATTTGGTTTAGCAGTCGACTGGTATCCAGTCCTAATTTTTTATTTTATTTTTTTAAATATTTTTATTAACATTTTCAATTTTCAACCATATCTGCAATACCATATGATTTCCTCATTACATATAATACGTCTTCAAAGTTTCAGCCATTTTTCGTACATCAAGGACCTGTGCATAATTGTCTTAACATTTCGCAACCAACTCTTTACCCACATCAAAATACATATTCTTACTTTCATCTGTATACACCTTGGCTAGTCGGAGTTGTCTGATAGTGTTTCTTCCTGTGGAGGATCGCAAATATTACCCCGATACTCGTTCCATTTCCCCCATATCCGAGTCCATTTTTTGGGGCATCTCCTGTGCACGTATACTGATTTTTCCGTTACCATTAATTCGTCCATACCATTACACCATTTTCGTAGTGTCGGGACTTGCCTGGCTCCCCACAGCTGCGCGATATCCCTTTTTGCTAATGCCATACCAAGCGTTACCCACGTTTGCGCTGCCTGATTGAGGTCTGTGGCCTCCCAGATGTTTAATATGCATCACTTTGGTTCAGGTGCCACCGTTATATCCTCTGGTTTTCGTACTATAAGTCAGAAGTTTGGGCACTTCTCGAAGTTTTAAAACTCTGGAGAATGAGTTCAACAATATGGATGCTCTCTGTGCGCCCTCGCCTTCTTGGTTCCTGTCTCATGTTTTATTACACTCGCTCACTCTGTGTATGTACTCTTCTTGCCTGCCTCTTTACCATTAGCCACCTCCTTGTTTTTTGTTTTTTTTACTTGGCCGCCCGCAATCACATCTATCTTTATTTTCTCTTCAGCCTTTATCTAATCTTCTTTTCTTTCCAACAGATCTTCTCCTAATCTTCTTGTTCTCATATCCTCTTACTTTTTTACGGTACTTCAGTGCTCCTATTACTCAGATTTTTTTCTCTCAACCCCTTTCCTCCAGTTTTTTTCATATGCCCTTCACTTTTTCTCCTATTTTTGACTAACATTTGCCGTGCTAATTTCTGGCAATTACCCCTTCCTTGCTAACTCCCTTGCTTCTGTATTTCCTATCTCTCTGAAATTTCTATCTTGTCACCCTCTCAATGGTTCTCTTTTTTGATGAATCCTAGATGTTTTCTTCCCAACTATATAGTCGTACTGTATTTTTAATATCATTTGTGTTCTTAGCAATTTTCGGGATAGTAGTCCTTTGTTCATTTTCCTCTGTTCTGTCACTTCACTCCTCTCTCCCCCACTTCAGGATGTAATGACTATAGATGGTATCCCCTTCGACCTCACGGAGCGCCAGGTCTACAACATTGCCCTGCAGGTTGTCTCTGGCTTGGTGAGTCCGATTTTCATGCCCTCCGGATGCTTGCTGGTGCCAGATTGAATGTTGTCCTTCTAGAATGTGTCTGGTGAGAAGGCACATATATTGTGTACGTGTGAGTGAGGTGGTGGAGAGCTGCTGTGGGCACAGGGCTGTAAGGCGGCCACCCTTTCACCAACTTTGAGTGGAAGTAGAAAGGCCAGATGGAAAGAATGCAAGAGACATGACAACAGTGTGAGATACAAGGGTAAGATCTATGCACAGCGAAGTGTTGCCCAGCATGGTGTAGGCACCTTTAAATATTACCACTTTTATCGAAAGCTACTGTGCTATGTTGGAGAGACGTTCCCAAAACTGAGTCAGATGAACCCAGTTGTACAAACAGTCAAGTGGGTGAAAAGTCAGCATGATGTGTGTCTGAGTGTGCCTCACCTCTGGGCTCAGCATGCCTGTGGAACAAGAGGGAGGAATAGTACGGTGCCTGCACAGGGAGCATTTGGAGAGGTTCTGCCAGTGCATAATGCTTCAGCACTATACTAGGTGTACGGTATCAAAGCGAATGGCTGCATTCTAACTTCTGTGCAGCCTTGCATGGTACATCTCTATACTACCTAGTGCAGTATTTACCAGGTGCACAATAACTGCACCATTCCAAGTTTTAGACCCTGGAGTGAGGGACAGCGTGGTACTACTGTAGACTGTCAAGCTGCACAAACTCCAAATGTTTAGTGCTTTGCCAGCAAAATTGTGTGGGCAAAACATGTGGGATGCTGTATCACTGATTTGGGTGCACGCTCGCATTTGTACCTGATTTAATACCCGCATGGGAGTAGAAATGAGTCCATAGGTACCTTGGCATAGCAACAAACACTATTTTCTACCCATGATAAAGCAAACCTAGAATAACCTGTACCGGTTCACAGAAGGACCCTGCAAACTCAGTCCTATTCCAACTTGGCCCACCCAACCCCTGTTGGCATGCAGCTGGGCCCTTTGAATAAAGAGATAGTGTCTTGGGTGGCTGAGTAAGGGTGTAGGGCTTGAGGTCCATATTGTGGCAGATGAAGTATGGAAATGCTGGGCAGTGGCTGCCAGGGGTTGGCTATCCTGTGCCCCAATTGCTAGACACTTGGAAGCCAGCGGTGGGTCCAGGAGCCAGAGTTGTTAGTGTGCACTTTAGTAACCACAGGATGAATGTTAAAGAATGCAGTCTTGGCACCTGCAGCAGGGTACAAATCAGAAACCAAGATCAAATACTGCACAGCTGTGTCCATGACCATCCAACCAATGCTCTGGGTAAACCTTAGAGTTTGCCAGTCTCTGGGCATCTCTCCCAGGGCAGACAGACAGTCTCCCGGGAAGTGTCCCCTTTAGGTCATTGCATTGCCTAATTTGTGAACAAAAAAACAATAAAAAAAGCACCATGGCCCTCATCAGGAGGCCACCACAGTTTGCACCACACATTGCCACTGCCAGCACAGCCCATGACAGTACTTGCACAACTACTAACCTTCACACTGCTATAAGTGTGACCATTCGAACTGTTCGAGGCCCCCGAAGCTCTAAGAATGGCTTGGGTGTCAGTTATTAGTTGTTTTTAATGTATGTTGAATTAATTAAAACAAAAACTGCTGTTCTGCTTAGCTTTAAATTACACAAACAGCGCCACCATGTGGCATCTATTACAACTGCCAGTGTTGGCAATTAAGTGCTGGTGCCAGCACTGGAAACCACCTGCTCAAATTAAGCACTGGGTCATTTGTGATGAAGAACCAAGATTCTGGTTGATCTGTGACAGGATGCATGTTGGATTTACAGCAAAGCATTCCCAGAAGCGTATACTGAATGGGGTAGCTCGTGACCTCTGAAATTCCCAGCTGAAAGGGTGCAGTGGCAGTCATACAGTCAGTCTTAGGAAGGTCTTGCACTCCCCGGCACCATTGAGGCTCCTGTCTGGCAGTACGAGGTAGGCAACGAGTCCTCTAAATCAGTGGTTCTCAACCTTTTGACTTCTGTGGACCTCCACTTAATCCTTACTGGCACATGGGGGCCTCCAAAATATCATTATTGGACTCCAGGGACCTCCACTGAGTCATTAGTAGAAGCCAAGGACCCCAGCCTAAGCCTTTTTGATGATTTGAACCACAAAACACACGAAAATCCATAAGCCATCATTTATCAAACACATACACAAATGATTAAATATTTGATTTAATTAAAAAACATAAGAATTTTTCATTTTTTTATTTTAATGGCAAAGATGGAGCTTTTCTAAATCCAAATAAAGCGGCGACTCCTACATTCTATATTCTTTTTGATGCATTTGCACTGCTCCCATCAATCAATCTGAGGATACGAACTTATATTTAGCCGCCAATTTCAAATTCCTTCATATTTTACAGAATGTTTTATAATGTTCCGTTTACAGGTTGCTTCTTTATTTATATGCACTTCATTAATCTGTTAATATTATTTAATTTTCTGAGTAGTTGCAGACTCCTTGAGTAGGCCTCATGGATCCCCAGGGGTCCCCGGACACAGGTTGAGAACCGTTGCTATAGATGAACAGTAGGTTTGCCGCCTTTCCCAGAGAGCAGTTCCAGCCATCTGTTCACGTAGAAAGATTCTGAAACGGTCCGGGCGTGACTTTTAGTTAGAAGTTTATATGAGATCATCTGTGTGTGACTGGGAAATCTGTGGCTTGTGTGTGGAGCTCAGCCTTTCAGACTGCTGGTCTTGGTGCCACAGGCATTGAGGGAGGAGCCTGGTGGATTCCTGTCTTACATCACTGTGCGTTTGCTTTCTCCGAGTTACCCCAAAGGGCTGTTTCCTGCTACTGGTGCCCTTAGTGATTGACAAAAACATGGTTCATATTTACTGGTAACAGGTGTGTTCACAGTTTCCTTCATCACTCCACAGGACTTCCTACAGCAAAATAAGCTCATACATGGCGACGTGGCAGCCCGCAACGTTCTCATCCAGCGCAACTTCATTGCAAAGCTGTGCGGCCTGGGCGCGGCCTATGAGACGCGCACCTATGGGAACGTGGCCACCCGGCGCCAACTACCTGCCAAGTGGATGGCTCCAGAACGCATCCTGAGGAGGCCATGTGGTGTGAAGAGCGACGTGTATGGTTTACTTTTTTACTTTTTTTTGGGTTATGAAGGTTGCCTTCAAGCTCACACTGTCACCCAGGCGCCTTGAGATGCATCTGTGTTGCAGTGTATGGGGTCCGTATGGCGCTCGTTTGGATACAGCCGGTTACAATTGCAAGCTTTGTTTTAAAACCATGGGCTAGGCCCATGAGTTTGGAGTGGGGTAGCACAATATGGACCTGAGCTCCGGATGAGCTTAAGGAAGTTATACAGGAGTAGTAGGGGCTAGAAAGGCAGTGCTGAAGCTCTGAGAGAAGCAATGTAAAATGTAGAAAGGCTGCATGGTTGAGTATGTTGGGTGACTCACACAGATTAAAACACCCCTGCATGTTCATGTAAAGACTGTGTCAATGTGCTGCTCCTTGACTCTCTCGCTCTGTTCCTCTGGGATCCAGATGTCATCAGTGGCCTCCTACAGCCTTATTCTAGCAGTGTGAGGCACATTGTTTCACTGCCAGGTAGAAAATACCACCTTGGTTCTCATATGTGGTCATTAGATTGGTACTCATTCACTGATCACCCAATCCGTGCAGAAGAAAGATGGAGCCCTTTCTGCTGGGGTACCTCTGTACATACATTTGCACAAATTTCACCACTAGTGCATTATCACGATTTCTGTATAGAGAATTCTTTTTTGACATTCTCACACGAATTTGGAAGAAAAGGAAAGAGTGAGTTATGGAATTTCCAAAGTTATGAGATCTTGCATCTCATTTATTTGCAGAAAGTTCATTTCTTTACCCAAAATGTATAGTTTTTACTTTTGATAATCAATGCAAACTTTTAAAAACGTGGTTTATTTTGTAGCATTTAAATTGACAAACTTCTAACACCAAATAGTTAGTTTCTTTAAACCATCTCAAGATTTTAGAAAATTGCATTACTTTTTTTAATTGCTTATTCATGTGTTATGCAGGTTATGAATGTGTATAATTATGTTATAAGTAATACCTTATTAACGATCTTAAATTCCTTTTCAAATTTCTCCTTAAGTTAATATAGTAATCAAAACACTTATTAGCTTCCTCGTGCGTATATTGTTTAGCCTTTATTATATCAATTTTATTTTTTAAGCTGGAACTGAAAGATAAATTTAAGGTAAAGCTTAAATCTCCTATAACGTTTTTTTCATGGAATTGAACATTTGGTCTATGCATTGTGTGTTGACTCTGTGCTCCTTTGTCTGCTTGGGTAGCTAACTCTTGTGTTTCTTTTGCTCCTTCCTGGCAGCTGGGCCTTCGGCATCTTACTTTACGAGATGATCACTTTAGGTAAGGAAAATTGCGACATGATCTTTGTAAAAATCTAAAATGGAGGATATGTTGCAAAGTTTCATGCAATCCTCATGGAGTTCAGAGGCAGGGTGGCATTGGCCTAGCAATGGCAAACTCCAATAAACCCCAAGCCTCACCGAATGGGCATTGCCGGTTGCTTACTCTGGTTCAAGTTGTTGACATCAAGGCTTGTGCAGTTTACATATACAGGGCAACTCAATACCTCAAAGGAACCGGAGTCCAATTCTGGAACAGACACCTGTAATCCCTAAGAGAGATGATGTAGGCCATACTTTTTCAATCTCTACTTGGTTTGACTAAAAGTCTAAACGAAGATCTTTAAATATGAAACAAATACATTAATCCTGATTCAATTAATACTGTATAGCTCCTGAAAATAGTTCTACCAGACGTAACAGTAAAGATACTTCGATTATATAAGGCAGATTGATATTTTGAATGCACATCATTTTCAAAATGACACAGGGAACAGTGTAGTGGTGAGATACATAAAATATTCAGTGGTTTAGTACAATTAAAATGCAAGCAAATGGAAAAGGTTATCAAATTTAAGACATTTGATCTCTGCTTCTCCAAAATCACAGAAAAAGAAACCAATTGTTTTTATAAGTGATAATTCTACTCTTGGGTGTCTGTTTCGGTTCTACGGCACAGAATGCTTTGCCCCTCATAAGGACAATTAAAAAGTATCCTCCTGATTTCCACAAAAATGAGGCAGCATGTAAAGCATAAGTGGGTCTTTTGAAATCATGTTTTCTGGATTTTGGTTTGTCACTTAGTCAAGAGAGGGTGGGGCTAGCAAATGGACTGCAAGAATTGAGTGTATACATTAAAGTGTGAGCACTTGCAGCAAGAATCCATATACTATGGAACAATACAGTCCACAAAAATCTATGGGGTCAATTACGATGTCAGTCGAAAAACCTCCGACCGCTAGTTGGAGGGTTTCTGACGGCAGTCGGAGGCTTTCCAACTGACTCAGTTGGTTTGCAGTCCGACCTAAGAATTACAATGTCGGCGGTATGAGCGTATACTGGCCGGTCATTCCGACTCTGTTCTGACCGGCTCTCTGGGTCTTCTAGCCAATCGGAACTGCACAGTAATTCCCTATGGACGGCGTTTCCCCCATCGGGATTACGATATCTGTTTCCCACAACCTTTCCGTGCTGCCCTTTCCGGCACTTAAAGGCTGTCAGAAAGAGACTTTGTGTACCCCTAGCATGGCCCTCTTACCTCTACGGTCGGTGGTCGAGGGGGTACCTAGGGTACTCACTGTAAAACATTGCACTGTGTGGCAGGCAAACCTGGGTGACTGCCACAGGGTGCAGGGTTTTACACACGCACACCCATTTCTCTCTAGGAGCCTGTATCGCAGCCGGTTTACGGCAGTGACACAAGCTCACATAGAGAACAGTGGGCATCTGACCGAACAGTGTTCAGTCACATTGTAATCAGCCAATCGGAACCGCCGACCTCAGGTCGGTCCTGAGTCCGAGACGGTGTTGGCCAGAGGCAACTCTGACTGACATTGTAATA
This sequence comes from Triturus cristatus, assembly GCF_964204655.1. Lineage (NCBI taxonomy): Eukaryota > Metazoa > Chordata > Amphibia > Caudata > Salamandridae > Triturus > Triturus cristatus. The sequence goes on from NC_140590.1 coordinate 1,720,092,760, forward strand.
AGCCCCTAAGTCTGCAGAACTCGCTGGGAATGAATGATGGGACGTGCTAAATGCACCCAGTTGTTCTGCTACTTGACCCAGAGCTGGCTATTCAGCATCATGTAATCAAACTTTAGATAATGACTATAGAACTGAGTCGGTTTGCTTGAGAGCATTCTAAAATATAGCTTAAAAGGTGCCTTTACCTGTAGAGATTTGACTGTTCTCACTGGAAAGATGGCGGTCCGAATGTTTGGGACAGAAACCCTCCAATTGAGTGATTTGATCTTGCATGAAAAACCCAAGGATGTGAGGACTGCTGACAGAAAGTGGTCTTTGGATAGTGTGTAGTAGTGCCTTGTGTAAGATTGTTTTGAGGTATAGGGCATGATGTTGAGTAAAATGAGTCCACTTTGCCAAGATTCGAATGTCGTCAACTAAAGAATACAGAAAAAATATCTGCAGCAGGAGTAGAACTGCCTTTCTCTCTGTTTTCTAGGGGCTCCACCGTACCCTGAGATTCCACCGTCTGACATCTTGCAGCACCTGCAGCGAGGGAACATCATGCCCAGACCCTCCACCTGCCAGCCCTCCCTGTAAGTGTAGTCGTTCTTCTACCCACAGTGATGCAGCTGCTTGTCTGTCATTACCATGCTTCGCCCTTCCCTTACAGGGGAATTAAGTACGTCTTCAGTGCATGTCTTTGGGGGTCAATTATCATTCATGCTTGGAACCTTGCTGGGGTATCCATTTCTTTTGGGCCATTCTGTATGTTTCATTATATAATCAGTAGTGTTACAAGACCCTGTCAGCTTTGTGTTCAACATGTATCAGTTCGCTGTGCCCCCACAGTAGTTATTCTCACCAAGGGTGAAATACACACATAGTAAAAAGAAGCTGGCTTTGCTCCTAAACCAGTGTGTGCGTGATGATTCATATTAATGGTCTCCTCCATTCTTCATACAAGCGAATCTAGTGTGGTGTTATGAATATATATTTACAGATAAATTTAATTTGTTTGCATATAGTGTAAGTTTTTTTTTTTTTTTTTTATATCTGTTTTTTATTGATTTTACACAACCAATTGCATATAGTGTAAGTTCTGTTCATTTTGGGCTGATTCAACCCTTTTTAGGAGTGATCATATAACTGTACAGTTTTGGGGGGAAATACCAACCAAAAAAGAAAGACCTGTTGCAAATGACGTTTTGAGCATGGTTTACGAAGAGAACTAGGATACTAAACTTCACGTACTGTGTATTAAAGTAAATTGAATTAATTCTGAATATTGTTTTCAGTATTTTACATAAATCTTATTGTTTAATGAATCCTGAAGAACGATGAAGTGACCTGAAATGCATTGAGTATACACTAAAAAAACAGGGAATTTGAATTAATAAATGAAAATGTTACAATAAAGAACTTTACAGACACATTGGAGGGGGAAACCAGCTCCTGGATTTGTATATGCACATTGTATGATTGCCAGTCTCTGCTCAGTCTGACCTCCTTGTATCTCATCTCAAGCCTTCTGTTTGGTCCTCCCGTAGGTACAGCATCATGAAGTCCTGTTGGCCCTGGAAAGAGTCATCTCGACCCTCACTCCCAGACCTCCGCAAGCGTCTTGAGGCTGGGAAGAAGCATGCCAATGACCGCATGGTACTACAGGTGCCTGATCTTGTGGTCCCAGAGTTGTACGCACGTGTGGCAGGAATCGATCCCACGAGCTTGGCAGCTGATTACACCGTGCTTTGATCTGCATCGGGAGAAAGACTTGAATAGTTTTTCAGCACTAATGCACTTTTTGCTCTATGCATTCCGTGCCTTCTGGCAGGACATTGAACTTTTCTTTTTTTCTCCTGGAGCGGTCTTCTTGCTCCCCTTCTCTCCTCCACTGCTGGACAAAAGATATCTTATTGGATGCTACAAAAGAAGGGTGTCTGTCTAAGCTGATTAGACAGTTATTTTAAGTCATGGTTTCTCATTTTAATGTGCTACTTAGTTTGCAAGTGTGAAGAGTTGCTTTGCTCTGTATCTAACAAAGAAACCGATGCCACTGAGGGCAAAGGAAAGGAGTCTTCCACATCAAGGATCCATCGCAATGAATCAACGTACTTTTAATACAGAATAAGAAGCTGCTTTAAAGGGATTCAGGTTTAGAGGATAACCCACAGGTAGGCTATATTTCCAGCCACCACAAACTCCGCTACAAAAATGAAGGATTCATTTCCAACAGAAGATCATTCTTCTAATCTAGAAGATGAAGAACACACCTCCATGGTAAAGGATTCCAGTGTGGAGTTTGAGTTTGCACTAATCAAGCAAAGCATCTCAGCAGTGGAGGATTCGTCTCCAAGAAGAACGAGCGGAAGGATAGGGATTCTAGGCTCCTCTAACACTTGATTTTAGCGACGCTTGATTTTAGCGACGCTAGCAAGTTTTTCCGACCACAAATAAGACTCCGGAAAAAACAATAGAGAAATGAAGGATTTTTTATATAGTGTATTTACTACACCTCCTGATGAGGGGGGGGGGGGGGGGGGAGTGTGTGTGTGTGGAGGGGTAGCATTCCTGTTTAGCATTGTAAAACAGCCTGTCAGTAGTTTAGACACATTCCCGTAGGGTTAGATGAACATTTCTTTGGAAGGTGGATCAGTCTGCCTGACATGAGCCATTGTGTGCTACATTATGCGACTCACCTGAGGAATTTGTTGATTAGTAAATGTTCTGTTTTGTTGGTATTTATTTGTGTTGCCCGTGTTAGGAAAATATTGTTACATTTCTTGTGGAGCTGTGTTTTTTGTAATCGGGGATATGTTTCAGTATAATCAGTGCAAGGGAAGTAAAGTGGGAGAATTAATAGGGATGTTTTGAAAATAGTGCAGGGTTGATCAAACAGATGGTGCCAGAATAGCAGGGAGTAGGGGCACGTCTACTATGATGTGACCGGAACATAGATACAGGTGATGGGGATACAACAACATGAACGGACAAAGCCCTTATGGTGACAGCGTGGACTGGACACCGCACATGTGAGCTAGTAGGAATTCAAGTGGTTTGCATAAGGAAGTACTGAAAACAGCCAGTGTGGGCTAGTAGAAATTCAAGTGGTTTGCATGAGGAAGTACTGAACACAGCCAATGTGGGCTAGTAGACATTCATGTGGCTAGTGTGAGAAGGGACTAGACACAGCCAGTTTGGGCTAGCAGAAATTCATGTGGCTAGTGTGAGAAGGGACTGGACACAGCCAGTGTGGGCTAGTATAAATTAATGTGGCTAGCATGAGAAGGGACTGGGCACAGCCAGTGTAGGGAAGTAGAAATCCATGTGGCTAGAATGGGAAGGGACTGGACACAGCCAGTGTGGGCTAGTAGAATTGCATGTGGCTAGTGTGAGAATAATTGGAGGACTTGCATGGTGCAGCCAGTGTAACAGTGACTGGTAGCTGGATAGAGCCACTCTCAGAACTGTGCACTGTGACATTCAGAAGTGCTTCACGATTACCCGCATCAAGGGACTAATGTCAGGGAGTCTGATATGGTCTAGTGTTCCTGTGAATGTGATGGTCAGAGGGCTCCATCACACACTCTGTATGATTTAAAGCCATTTGTGACTTAATTTTAAATAAAATATTTAAATGTGTTACTTGTCTTAGTATTATACTGCATGGAAGCATCTGTAAGGTGCTACATGCCCCAGATGAGGCCATGAACCACTTTCATAAGGTCGAGTGAGTGAATTGTCCATTCCTTCGACTTTGAGTTTATAAACTGTTGTGTGTGGAACCGTGTTGGTGTTGTGCAGTCTGTGGTGGTGCCCTGAGCATTGAGTGAGACAGAGGTTGAGTATGTCTACCACCATCTTCCAAACCGATGGGTAAGTTGCTATCCTGCTGTACATTTTAGGAGTGCATTTTGCATCTGGCCCTCTCGGCTAGCGACATGATCCTGGTTTCTGGTTTTATGGAAAGGTAGATTATGTTACTGCCATATGTGCAGTGCTCAATTTGCCATTAACTTAGGTCCTAGCACTGGTGTTTGTCTGACATGCCCACCGCAGGCTAGGATCTGGAAATTCCTGTGGTGTGAGGGTGTTGGGTGCCCTGGTCCATGTGCACACCGGTTGCTGCCTTGGTTCGTGTCATCAGAGTACCGTGTATGTTACCTTTTGTTATTTATGTGTTCAGCCTGCAATGCATCTAGTCACTATAAATACTGCCAGGACCAACAAGTACTAAAAAAGAATAAAAACAAATAAGAAAGAGGCAATGCTCAGTTTGAGCCGGTGGTTGCAGGTGGGCCCACTGACACTTATTGGGGACCAGAATTTTTCTTCAACAGACTTTGATCCAGAGCAAAAGAGAAAAACACAAAAGGAAGATAGAATGAGGAAGACAGAAAAACCGTGAAAAGAGAGAAAGCTAGTATGAGAAGAACCTGCAGAAGTGAGATAAAGGGGCGGATTAAAGAGGCCGGAGGTGGCATCAAGACTACACAGCCGCTGTATTCGGCCCCCTGAACGTGCTGGCAGCAAGCTATTGAACAAAACTTTGGGCCCCGGCACTTATTTATTTATTTTTTAAATATTTTTATTTTATTTTTTATATTTTTTTTTTACAGAGTAAGCCTTGAGAAAGCATGAATCAATAGGAGCAGTATTTGCTGGATAGCAATTGTTTTTATAGATTCGTGAATTTCAGAAGGTTTTGTTCCCTGCTTGAAGGAAGAGTCTGACATTTCCACTGTTTTGCCACTGAAGGCTATGTCACCGTTTGGCACCGTTTGTCCCAGTCCGTATTCACTTCACTTGCAGTAAAGATAGCAATTTAGAATCTAAACAAAGTAGCAACTGTTTTCATTTGCAGAAAGCGGAACTAGCAACTTTAGAAACTTGTCTTTTTAATGACCGGTCACCCCTTAGCAGGCCTGGCACACATCCCATTATCTGGGTCTGGACTACCTTGTCATGGTTATCTAAACCCTTGGTGTCTAGAAGAAATTCCATTTTAGGTTGAAATCTTTTTATTGGTTTAACAAACAAGATGCAGTGAGAAATGAAGCCCAGGTCATGGGCCGGCAACCATCTTATTGCTTTGCAGAGCATCATAGAAAACTAAATGGACCTTCCTGCCACCCTCCCTCCCCCTGCCGCCTCCTCCCCTCCTGTTCCCCAGCCCCCCCCCCCCACCACCCTCGAGCTGCTTTTGAAAAAAAAAGGGGGAAGTCGGGCTCCGCACACTGTTGCTCAGTGCGGTGGTATTTGGGTCGCGTCTTGGTTCAGCGTGGGAAGGCGCAGTAGCCGCAAGTATCTAGGGCAGGATAGCTCGCGAAATTCATAGCATAGCCAAGTGACGAAGAGTTGCCACGCATCGGCGAAGGATGCCCCATCCCCTTGAAGCGAGAAAGATGCGCTACATGCCGAGCACATACCATAGTCGGTGGAGCTAACCCTGTATGGTTGGTGTTCTGTCTGTGCCCCAGTGTGATAATATATGTTGTAATGCCGCCCCTAGGGCTATGCCTATGTGCTCACCTTTACGGGACTTGAGGGGGAAGGTAAGCCTGTCCGACACTCCGAAGACCACATATTCAGGGAAGCGCAGTAGGGTGGTATCAAAGTGACGGTCAATCTCATCCAGTACTTACGTCCAATAAGTTGTGGGAGTAGGGCACTCGCACAACAGGTGTAGTAATGTGCCGTCTGCACCACAACCCCTCCAGCAAGTGGAGGAACTGTCGGAATCGCTTTTGAGGAGTCAGGAGGGTGTGAGATACCAGTACATCATTATCTTAGTGGCTGTCTCCATGCTAGAAATGTAACAAGCTGAGTGTCGGGCTCTGTAGTGAATATCTGCCCACTCTTTGTGGGTCAGTGTCCGTCCTTGCTCCGCCTCCCATTGTCTTTGGCTCGCTGACTTGACCACCTGTTCTGGGGGGGGGTGTAAGATTGACGGAACCGACGCCCAATCCCAAACCTCTCCAAGACAGTCTCCAGAAAGGGCCAATGGACCCTATTGAATGCCTTTTCAGTGTTGATCGATAGGAAGACTTGTTCTTCTGACTGACTATGTGACTTACGCAAAAGATGCAGTAGCCTTCTGGTATTATCGCTGCACTGCCTGGTCACAACAAATCCTGCTTTGTTCGGTTCTATCAATCCAGGCATCATAAGTCCTTACCTAGACACTAGGATCCCCGTGAAGATCTTAAAATCTATGTTCAACAGGGATATCCGCCTGTAGGAGGCGCAGTATCTGTTGTCCTTCCCAGGTTTGGGCAATACTGCTACTGACGCCAAGAGCATCGTGGGCGGAAACTCCATGGTGCTGTTGATAGTATTAAAAAGCCGAGTCAGTATTGGGGCAAGGATCGAACAAAAGGTTCTATAAAAAATGTCAGTAAATCCATCTGGGCCAGGAGATTTAAGAAGTTTAAGTCGAGCCATGGCCGAAATGACCTCTTCGATCCTAATGGGGCTATCTAAAGCAGCCTGGTCAGATGTCAACCTGGAGTGCGTTCTGCCCTGACAGTACTTGGAGGGGTTCCGATCAGGCAAGAGCTGGGCAGTATATAGTTTTGTGTAGAAATCTCGGAATGCATTAGCTATATCCTCCTCCCGTGTAAGCTCCACACCCCCTTCAGCCAGGATAAGTGGGACTGTTGCCGCCTGTCGCTGTGCATGCAATTTATGAGCCAGCAAGCGGCTGCATTTGTCCCGCCCCAGTATAGAATTTGTGTTTCAAGCGAAGGGCAGCGTATTCTGCTCTATCGAGGTCCATGTCGGCCAGCTGAGCCTGCGCTGCCCTTAGTTTCCTCCAAATTTGGGGAGCCCCTGTCCTCTTGTGAATCCCTTCTAATTCCAATACTTGCTTAGAGAGTTCGTCCCTCTTCTCTTTGCATACCCTATTGTCTGTGGCTGATGTAGCTATAAAGTCGCCCGGGCTTCTAACTTGAGGGTTTCCCTAAGGGAGATGATTGAGGTGTCCTGAGTGTCGTTGGTAGCTAAGAAGTCTTCTAGTGTTTTGGTAAGGCGTGATATGACTTGAGGGTGGTGGAGGAGCGTGTCTCTAAGCCTCCAGGAGTATGATGGTCGAGAAGTGGGGGGGAAACAGCAATTTTTCAGTCAAGGCTGCGTGGTCTGAAAGGGCTTGGGGTTCGATTACTGAGCTCTGCGTGATCAGTAGGAGAGACCGAGTCACCAATAAATAATCTAGCCTTGCATATGTTCCCCGGGTGTGAGAATAGAAAGTGTAATCGAGTGTATGGGGCTGAAAATGCCGTCACATGTTCACCAACCCGAAGTCATGCAACCACTGGCGGTTGGTGTCCGAGAGAGCCCCCGTTTGTCCCTGCCTCTGTGCTGACCGGTCAAGCTGGCTGTCGAACACGATATTCAGGTCGCCCCCTATTAGAATTTTGCCGGTCGGGTGTAGATGTCAAGTCTCCCATCGCCTTATGTAAAAATGTCTACTGACCGTCCTTAGGAGCATAAATGGTGGTCAGTGTTAGTGTGTGCCCCCCTACGGTCACAGAATGCACCAGGACCCTCCCTCTAATCTCCGACACCCTAGCTCCCACCTTCCCGGGGAACGTACGCGCAACAAGAATGGCCACCCCAGCCTTCTTGGTGGGAAGAGAAGTATTGCTGTGGGAAGGCCTTAGAGCGCATTCTATGTTTGTCGCTAGACCGTAAATGAGTCTCCTGTAGCAAACCAATATGGGCTCTGGAATTTTCCAAATAAGACAGGATAGCTCTGCATTTAATGGGGTTGTTAAGCCCTTTCACGTTCAGTGTCATGATTTTAACACTCATCTAACTAGGTGGGGTGGGTGCTGTGCGCTGCAGGTGTATTAGGGCCAGTCTAACTTCTAATAGCTGGGTCCCGCAGTATCCCAGACAGAGTGCCCATGATGTACAATGGTCACGCATCTGTGCACAGATTGGGGGAGAGGCAGCAGGGGGGGAGGAGACCCCTATAACTAAAATAACAAAAACCCCAACTAAACGAAAACATGAACATAATGCAAAGGAACTAGTCAATGTCCAGAGCGTTCTGCTCTTAGGAAAGAGAGAGAAGGGTACCTGTGGCTCCCCATTCCCACCAGATAAGGCCTATGAATATGTGTTGATACCATCGGCATAGGGCAAGGGTGCAATTTCAAAGTATCAGATTGCAGTTGGTGCGAGTTCTGCCTCACTCCGAAGATGCACCTGTAAGGGATGATAGCACTGCTTGCCGCTCCTTGGCCATAGTGTCCGGGTAAGGGCGTGCCTCCATGCTTGGGGGCTTAATGGTAGTCCATCCATGGCCGCTCCAGCGTCTGCGTCCTTGCCCAGCTGGTCTGTCATGGTTTCTTCAATGACCAGAGTTTGTAAGCTGCTGGGAGTGAGCGGATTTGCTGCAGTTCCCCCTTGTCAGGCAAGATCAACCTGAACAGGTGTCCTCAAGAGTATTTTATGCCAGATTCCCAGAGATGGATTGCGATCGGCCAAAAGAACTTGCGTTCAAGCAAAGTGGAGGCAGCCAGGTCCTGGTATAGCATGGGCTACTGCCCCTGGTATGTAAAGTCTGGGCGTCGCAGAGACTTGCGGAGGATCCTCTTTCAGCTGATAGTCATGAACACAGGTCAGTATGTCCGCCGGGGGCGCAGAGGCTGCTCTCCAAGGGCCCACTTTGAGTGCGATCCAACTTGACGTGAATTCTGGAGGTTCTCAGAGGATGGAGCGGAAGCGGCCTGCCACCAGCGCCTCAATGTCGCCATCACTCTCATAATGTGCCATGCCTCGGATGCGGATGTTGTTCCGCCGGTATCTATTTTCTAGATCCTCGGTGTGGCCCTGTAAGTCCAGTTTCTGTTCTTGCAGCCTGAGGACTTCTTGTTGAAGGCTCTCAATTTCCTTGTCACGGCCAATTTCATGCTCCTCCAGTGTATGAACTCGCTCTCCCAGGGAGTCCACATCACGGTGCATGTCCCGTAGGTCTGCCGAGAGTTCGCGTTTCATTGCGGACAGATCATCTCGAAGAGAGGAGAAAATCAACTCCAGGAAGGATCGGCTGACTGGAGCCTCTGAGCTTTTACTCCCCTCCGTCTCCTCTACGCACCCTGATCCTGGCTGACTGTCTGACTGTTGTGCTGATTTGTGCAAGAGGTCTTTCACTGACCTGTCCCTCCTGGCAGCCAATACTCCTGCACGTGCGGGGCTCGCCGCTGCGGTGTGGGCCTGGTGAGCAGGGATCAGCAAGTGGGGTAATCTATAATGGAGAACTGAATGCAGTGTCACAACTGGGGGGGCTCTGCCGTGCGCCCCCTCACATGGTTCCCCCGTTCTCACCCTAGACCCAGCACTGTGGGGCGGGATCGCGGTGGATATCAGAGGCCTGCTTCTGGGGCCCTACCGTCTCAACGCCATTGCGGTGTTGCTTTCCTCCTGGCATGGCCGCCTGGTGGTGTGCGTCTGTCCTGGGGGCCTCACTACATGTGAGGGATGCTGGAACAAGTTGCAGTGACCCTGGGGGATTCTTGAACAAGGCCAGTGGATGGAGATGCACCACTAAGGCCCCCGGCCGGGAGCGCTTGCAAATGTCTCTATGCCCGGGCCAGGCCTCCGAGTTGCTTCACCCACTTCAGCCCCTTCACCTGCCTCTTTATGTGCGACAACGCTCGCCACCTAACCAGGCCTCCTGGCATAGCGTTGCTCCATCTTGGGCGCTCTGCCTGGGTAAGGGACGCTGGCGTGAGTAACCGTAACCCTGGGGGGCCTCCCAGGCCGGGCCGGTGGGTAGAGAGGCTCAGCCAGGGACCTCCACCGTGATCGCTCACGTCTGTGGGCGCCTTCATGCCCAAACTGGATCTCCAAGCACCTCCGTCCACTCATGCCCATTCATGGGCCCCTTCCCAAGTCCAGCTCCAGAGGCTGCAATGAACTGGGCTCAGGAAGGCTGTCTGGTCTTTATCGATGGGCTCCCCAACTGGCTTCCCTAGGTGGGGTGGTGTAGCAGGCAGCACCGGTGAAAGCAGGGTGCCTCGAAGGCCGGAGGCACGTGGCTCCCCCCGCCTAGCCACCGGAGTTGACCTTATTCCACCTTCGAAGCCGGGGTCTCACGTGGTATTTGTGGCCCAGGCATACCGTCACTCTGCACTAAGCGGGCTCGCCATCCGTTTCGCCGAGAGGGCTCATCAGTCTTTACGTTGAGGCAGCCCCTCAGACCATGCGGGGACTGCTGTGGGTCACAAATTATTGCTCTCTATGCTGCACTCATCGTGGTCCCCTCCGGGCACCCAGCTGCTCCACTGTAGTGACAAAACTGGCGCCGGGACCACGATGTTGCTGCCTCAGCATCCCAGGAGTCCTACACTACTCGCAGGAGGATTTCTGCCAGTGCCGGCACCTGCCCGCCACTGATATTGCCATGTAGGGAGAGGAGAGCTCCAAAGTTGCATCTTACCAAGACGCCATCTTGGCCACGCCCTGAAATTCCATTTTAATGGAATTTAACTTCAAAACATTGTCATCCACCACCAAAGCCAGGCTAGAGAACCTGGCTGATTTTTGTCAGAGGAGTACCCATTTTCCTCTGCCTGATGTTCAGACACCCCCTGGATGTCGGCAGCTTTGCCTGGATGTCGGCAGCATTGCCTGGATATCACCAGCATACATAAACATTTAGCTCTTGGTACATGGAGCATTTCTGGCCTCTGTGTGAATCCATTTGTTAAAGAGAGAGCGTACAAAATTGAACGCTGTTACCCCACTGCCATTTTTAGGTCTCGCCTGGATATCGCGTAAGCGATCGCACAGCGAGACTCTAGTAAGGGGCCCCCAAAAGTGCTCCCAAAAGCGGATTGCATGGCGAGCACGCACACAATCACGTGCATCGTGCCGCCATGCAATCCGCTTGGCATCGTACTTCAAAGGGTCCGCTCCCCCACCTGGAATGCGCTCCCCCGCCAAGCGCGCGCGCGCGCGCCACGCTCCGCCGGGCTTGTCTTGTTTTTCTTGTTCTTCTGTTGGAATTGGATTCCCGATGCTTTAGTTGTTGTTATTGCAAGGGGAGGACAGCTCTATGCCTCATCTCCTCTGCGCGCCTTCACCAGCCCTGCTCCATTTTTTCAGTTTCGAGACCTAAAAACCGTGCAATGTTTTCATTTTTTGCGATTTTCCCAAACCAGAAAGCAGATCAAATCAACAATTAGTCTAGTGTGCCGTCAGAAGGGCACGCAGTCACACGCTTTCAATCGAAATACAAGTGTTTTTTTCATAGCCGTTCGACCACTTTGTTTGCTTTTAAATCTCGATCCTTTTCAGGTGGTTTCATAATGTAAACCGAGTCAATTCTTCCAATATCATAATTGATCTGCTTTGGTAATTGGGGTGTCTCAAAAACAGAAAAGTACTTTCCCATCATAAATCAAATGAGTAAATTTTGAAGCGAATGCTGCAATGACAAATATTTCGCTTTAATAATTTAACTTGAGTTTGAGCCTGAAGATTCTTTTGTGGTTGCGTCCGTGCTCCCAGCTCGAGTCTTTGTCCTATAGAGGGCCGAAAACTGATCAATATTGGTTATCATACCTTGCCAACGGGTACTACTTAGGAAGCAGCCACGCTTCCTCCTCCTTATGAGTGTGCATCATTGCCTTGTAACACGCATCGAAATACAAGTGTTTTTTTTCATAACCATTCGACCACTTTGCTTGCTTTTAAATCTCGATCCTTTTCAGGTGGTTTTGTAATGTAAACAGAGTCAATTCTTCCAATACAGCACAGACACTTGTATACACTGCCAGACACATACTCACAGAGACACATGCATCACAATACACATACTCCCATACACAAACACACACATAGAAACATACCCAAACAAACACACTTAGACATACTGAAAAACTCACACTTTGACACTTACACTGAAAAAGCACACATATATACAGACAGAGGCAAACATACACATGCACACACACACAGACATCTGGTGTATGTGCGTCTTTCCGTTACTGCAATATTGCCACAAAAATACTGTAGGGGAATGACTGTCTTAAGGCCTCTGCCTCCAACAATATCATGCATATTTTTTTAAATATTATTGTTATTTAAGTTGCTTGCTGGCGCATATTGAAATCCCATATCCAGAAAGCCAGCTGCCTTTGGAAGGCACATAGAGCTGGGAAGAGTTGGTCATAACACTCAAACATTAACATGTTTTGTATGCAGTGCTTTCTGCTACAGTTTGTTTTTTATTAATACTATAAATACCACATGTTGACAGGAAATAAACCTTGTGTATTATTGAAAATAAGCTCAATTAAAGGCAAAACCAGTGCCTGGAATTTCTTCCAACATAGCAAGGCTTTAATTGAGGAAATATATCCAGTAGATTTTACTCAAGGAACTATTTTTAGTGGTCTGGGAATAGGCCAGATTTTCCACGTATTTTCATCCCCTCAGTTACCTAATGTAGCTTTAAAACAATGTGTTTTTCGTTGCTTCTAAATATCAACTTTTGGACACTTGGTTAATTTTTTTTTAAATGTCTAACAAACAAGCATTGGCATAGCCAATAGGTCTTGCCTTTGGGACCTTGTAAGTGCTGAGCCATGCAACAGTTGATGTTGTTGCGCCAAGGATATTGTGCTGCATTAATAAATACTTATAAGATCCCAAAAGCGAGACCTATTGGCTATGTCAATGGTTGTCTGGGGTTGTTGGTGAACAGAGGTCTTTGCCTGACTGAAATCTGTCTTCAATCAATTAATTTAATCCTGCCTGTGCTTCAAGGTAGTTTCACTTTCCCCATCACTCGCCTACCGAGATTCTGGCATCTACATGCATCACCTAAGAGTAGTCATTCGGGTTTCCTGTCCCTGCCTGAAGGTGTAAGGTGTGACGATTATGCCCCCTTCTTCCAGAGTACCCTCAAGTTTTCCTTAGTGAGCCACATATCTCTTCCCTCCAGTGGGCCATTATGGGCTGATAAATTCAGATTTCTTCCCCATTCCTTTTAAGCAGGACATCACTTTTCACACTTGAATTCACGCCCTTTGCGTTTGCTGGTTAGTGCAGGAACACCCCGAGTCCCCCATCTATTGCTTGGCATATCAAGGCTTCAGGTGGGATTACAATTGTCAGGCAGTATGTGGAAAGATCCAAAATGCTCCTGCGCCCACATAGAGGCTTCAGCGTAAACCTCTTAGAGGATGGTTATCCCTCAACCTAGTCTTCTCTGGAACAAAGCTCACTGTGAAGTTCCCAATCTCTGGAGCAAAGGGTTATTCTCCTCTAGAAAGTGATGGTAAAGGGAAAGATAGAGGTCTGGAGATTGCCAACAGCCCCAGAGTTTTGCCTCCCATTCTTTCCTTCAGTGTTCAAGGGGCTTCCTATGATCCTGGGACAGAGACAATTGACTATAATATTTTTCTCTTCTGACCAGGATCTTGGGTTTCTTAAAGTTAGCAAACAAAAGCAGCTACTATATTTGAACGTGAAAACTCTGATCTGCTAATGTGGACGCCCTCTTAGCCGTGGTCGGGGGTAGGTGGTCATCGTGGAGTTTGTGCCGCTGTTACCGAAGGGATCTTGCTGGCCTTTGCCTGACAAGGTGCTTGGCAGCAAGCAGAATTGCCTCTGATAGTTCATTACAACCCTGGTCTATGGCCACGAAAGCAGACTCTGCTACTGTTAGCCTCCATGGGAAGCACGGCTTGTTTACATTTCACAATGTTGTTGTGGTAAACCTGGCGGGAAGTTCAGGCTCTCGGCTTATACAGATGGGATCTCTTCGACTTTTTCACACACACCAGTAGTGTTGTGGCTTGCTGTAGAGTCTATCTGTCCTTGCCAGACTTCTTGACATATCTGAATTAAGGTCTTACCAGAGAGGTGTCTTTGGACCCCTCCACATCTCGACTTGAAAAGTTGACTTCTACATCTCACTCCTTCCCCGTCTCTGGCCTCACAGACTTCAGCGTAATCTCACTCCTTCCCCGTCTCTGGCCTCAGACTTCAGTGGAGGCTGTCTCATTCTCCCAACACTGGCCTTGTACCCTTCAAAGGAGTCTCATTCCTCGATCACTGGCCTCCTAGATTTCAATGGGTCTCACTCCTTCCCTGTCACTGGCCTCATAGACTTCAGTAAAGTCTCACTCCTTGCCTATAACTGACCTCATACATTTCAATTGTGTCTCACTAATTCTTCCATCACCAACCTCATGCACTTCAAAGAAGTCTAACTCACCCCGCCATCACTGGCCTCAAAGACTTCATTGGAGTCTCTTATTTGCCCAGCACTGGCCTCATACATTTCAATGAAGTCTCACTCCCTCACCATCTCTAGCCTCGTACATTGGAATGTCACTCTTTCCTCTTCATTGACCTCATACACTTCAGTGGAATCCCTCTCATTCCCCATCACACCAATGGCGTATCACCCACAACCCCGTCACTGGCCCAATGCCCCTAAGTCGGCTCGCACTCATTCCCACATCACTCCAATGGCACCTTACTCTTTCCACAGCACTGGCCTCAGACTTGACTCGCTTCAGAGACTTCATTCCCCCTTTACTGCACAAGCTACATGTGCTTTGACCGAGACTCACGGTTTCTTAATCACTAGAGTTATATCCTTCAAAGGAGTTTCTCGTATTCCTCCATCTCAGGCCTCATAAAGTTCAATAGATTCCCCCTAATTCCTCCATCCTCATGCACTTCACAGTAGCTTCACTTTCTCCCATCACTAGCCTCACGCACTTCAAGGTAGTTTCACCTTCCCCATCACTAGCCTAATGCACTTCAAGGTAGTGTCACTCTTTCCCCAATCGCTAACCCTCTGTGCTTCAAGGTAGTTTCACTTTCCCCATCACTAGCCTCATGCACTTCAAGGTAGTGTCACTCTTTCCGCAATCGCTAACCCTCTGTGCTTCAAGGTAGTTTCACTTTCCCCATCACTAGCCTCATGCGCTTCAAGGTAGTGCATAGTTTCACTAGCCTGAAGCGCTTCAAGGTAGTTTCACTTTCCCCATCACTAGCCTCATACGCTTCAAGGTAGTGCATAGTTTCCCTTTCCCCCATCACTAGCCTCATGCGTTTCAAGGTAGTTCCACTTGCCCCATCACTAGCCTCTTGTGCTTCAAGGTAGTGCATAGTTTCACTTCCCCCATCACTAGCCTCTTGCGCTTCAAGATAGTGCATAATTTCACTTTCCCCCATCACTAGTCTCATGCGCTTCAAGGTAGTTTCACTTTCCCCATCACTAGCCTCATGCGCTTCAAGGTAGTTTCACTTTCCCCATCACTAGCCTCATGCGCTTCAAGGTAGTGTCACTTCCCCCATCACTTACCTCATGCGTTTCAAGGTAGTACATAGTTTCAATTTCCCCCCATCACTAGCCTCATGCGCTGCAAGGTAGGGTCACTTTCCTGAATCACTAGCCTCATGCACTTCAAGTTAGTTTCACTTCCCCATCACTTATCTCCTGCGCTTCAAGTTAGTTTCACTTCCCCCATCACTAGCCTCATGCACTTCATAGTAGTTTCACTTTCCCCATCACTAACCTCATGTGCTTCAAGGAAGTGCATAGTTTCCCTTTCTCCCCATCACTAGCCTCATGTGCTTCAAGGTAGTTTCACTTTCCCCATCACTAGCTTCATGCGCTTCATAGTAGTTTCACTTTCCCCATCACTAACCTCATGCGCTTCAAGGAAGTGCATAGTTTCCCTTTCTCCCCATCACTAGCCTCAGGTGCTTCAAGGTAGTTTCACCCCCCCCCCATCACTAGCCTCATGCGCTTCCAGGTAGTGTCACTTCCCCCATCACTAGCCTCATGCGCTTCAAGGAAGTGCATAGTTTCCCTTTCTCCCCATCACTAGCCTCATGTGCTTCAAGGTAGTTTCACTTCCCCCCCCCATCACTAGCCTCATGCGCTTCATAGTAGTTTCACTTTCCCCATCACTAGCCTCATGCGCTTCAAGGAAGTGCATAGTTTCACTTTCCCCCTTCACTAGCCTCATGCGCTTCAAGGAAGTGCATAGTTTCACTTTCCCCATCACTAGCCTCATGCGCTTCATAGTAGTTTCACTTTCCCCATCACTAACCTCATGCGCTTCAAGGAAGTGCATAGTTTCCCTTTCTCCCCATCACTAGCCTAATGTGCTTCAAGGTAGTTTCACTTCCCCCCCATCACT
Source organism: Triturus cristatus (assembly GCF_964204655.1). Lineage (NCBI taxonomy): Eukaryota > Metazoa > Chordata > Amphibia > Caudata > Salamandridae > Triturus > Triturus cristatus. Next base: position 1,720,108,920 of record NC_140590.1, read on the forward strand.
GGCCTCATGCGCTTCATAGTAGTTTCAGGTCTACAGCGCCACGACGCCTCGGCAGCAGTGTGCTTTACAAAAAACACATACATACATACTTTCCCCATCACTAGCCTCATGCGCTTCAAGGAAGTGCATAGTTTCACTTTCCCCATCACTAGCCTCATGCGCTTCAAGGAAGTGCATAGTTTCACTTTCCCCCTTCACTAGCCTCATGCGCTTCAAGGAAGTGCATAGTTTCACTGTCCCACTTCACTAGCCTCATGCGCTTCAAGGAAGTGCATAGTTTCACTTTCCCCCTTCACTAGCCTCATGCTCTTCAAGGTAGTGTCACTTCCCCCTTCACTTGCCTCATGTGCTTCAAGGAAGTTTCACTTTCCCCTTTCACTAGCCTCGTGCTCTTCCAGATAGTGTTACTTTCCCCCATCTCTGCCCTGATTCACGTCAATGGAGTTTCACTCACTCATCCATCATTAACTTCATACATTACAAGGCAGTCTCACTCATTCCCACATAACTGACCTCCTAAACTTTGATTGAGTCATGCTCATTCACCATCACTGACTTCATGCACTTCAGTGGAGTCTCACTCTTTCCCCCTCACTGGCTCTATGCACTTCAATGGAGTCACTCCGTTCCCATCACTGGCTTCATGCACTTCAATGGAGTCTCACTCCCTCCTCCATCACTAGCCGTATGCACTTAAAAGGTGGTTTTACTCATGCCCACCACTAGCCTCATGAACTTCAGTGCGGTCTCACTAACTCCTTCGTACATTACAATGCAATCTCCTTCATTCCTTATCACTGGCCCCCTGAGAATTCAGTGCAGTCTCCCTCAGTCCGTCACTGTACACAGACTTCAGTGGAGTCCTCAGACTTCAGTAGAGTCTCCCCACTCCCCCCAATCACTGTCCTCAGACTACAGTGGCGTGTAACCCCCATCACTTATGTTAATGGATACTTGGTATAGCGTAAAGACTCACCCCCAGAGGGCATCATGGTGCGGAGGGAACAGATTCGTAAAGAAGCAGCCATTAGAACAGCCAGATCTTGAGATTTTTTTTTTATTATAAAGCCTGAGGACTCTGTGCACGATCTAATGAACAAGAGACGCTTCTTCCAGTGGTACGGAGAAAGAAAAGAGAAGGCCCATCCACCATACTTAGATGTACGAATATGCAGGGAACCAAGAAGTTGTTGGCTCCTTGATCTAAGATTTCTTCTAGGAAGATAGGGAACTAGTTTGTCCTGTAGGTATTTGGGTCCTTTGCGTGACAGAGATTTATGCGTCAAGCATAGGAGTTTTAATGTTGCTCTTTTCTTTATGGGGAGCCAATGAAGGGCTTTGAGCAGAGGGGCTGAAGATGTGCCAGGTGGTTGGTTGTTAGCCAAACGAGCTGCAGTATTTTGCACCACCTGCATTTTAGATAAGAGATTAAATGAATGCTACAACAAGTGCATTTCCGTAGTCAAGGTGGCGGATTATCAGAGCATGGACAAGGGTCTTCTGAGAGGTAAGTCAAAGCCATTTATAAATTCTCACGACGAGGTGCATTGTTTCGAAGCATGTGCCGCAGGTGGATGTCACTTGGTCTTTCATGACTAATTTGTTATCGAACAGGATACCCAAGTTTCTCGCCATGCTTCTGGGAGAAGGAGCAGGACCAAATTTGGTAGGCCACCATTCATCTGTCCAGTGGAGCTCTCCTTTGCCAAACAGTAGAATCTGTTTGTCCTGGTTTAGCTGAAGACAGATCAGGGACATCTAGGTGGCAGTTTTCCTCATGCGAGCAATAAAAGGATGTTTAACATTCTCAGTGTCCTGCCCAAAGGAGATAACCAATTGGGTATCGTCTGCATAGGAGAGTGTTTCAAAACCACAGGACTTGACTAGCTGAATGAGGGGAGTGACACAGATGTTAAAAAGCATAGGGCTGAAAGCGGACCCTCTGGAACTCCTTCGCCCAGGAACTAAGTCTGAGATTGAAAAGAGTCAAGTGCCATGCTTTAAGTCCCGTCCTTAAAGTCCATGAGCCCATTAGGGGCAGTGCCCTGGATCCCTATCTCATAGAGGTGTTGAATCAAGACTGTCCTCAGACTTCAGTGCAGTCTCACTCCCCCACCCCCCCGTCCTCAGACTTCAGTGCAGTCTCACTCAGCCCATCACTGTCCTTAGACTTCAGTGCAGTCTCACTCAGCCCATCACTGTCCTCAAACTTCAGTGGACCCTGCCCCCATCACTGTCCTCAGACGTCTGTGGAGTCCCATTAATCCCTCGTGATAAACCTCATACAGTTGAAAGAAGTCACACTCAATCACAATTCAATACTTTATTCAACAATTAAGTTGTAAAAGTGATAAAACAATATACATAAAATTTCAAGACATTTTTACATTTATGAATCGAAATATAAAAGGCATAAAATGAAATGACAGAATGCTTGGATACATTGACGAACCAACCAATATATATAATAATCTAGTCTATTTCCTCTAAGAATTACTTTGACATTTGATCAATTTAGACCGGATGGCCCACGCCCACTTAATGTATTTTGCCATTGCAATAGAAATTGTCGGGCTTGGATCAGTTGACAAAATTCTCATGGCTACCACGTAATTTCGGGTTCCCAACAATCGGCAAACAGGTAATACCCATTTCTTGCGTGGAACGGTATAGAGCGGACAAAAGAGGACAAAATGGCTCATAGATTCATGCTTGTCTAAACATTTTGGGCATCTGCTTTCCGACCCCATTACCCAATGAGATGTAAATGATCGCACCGGAAGTGTGCCTATCCTGAACTGGAAAAAAAAATTGCGATCAGAAGGAACTTCTATTAGGCCCCAATACAATTCCAGTCTGGTGTCGGGTTTAAACTCCAGAAATCTGCCAGTTAGAGTAGATGAGCACCCTTTAATATATAATTCTAAGCCAATCATCTCCCAATAGCTATTTTTCAAAAAGTCTTTTGAAGGGAAGTCTGCATTAGAGGGGTCATCCCAAAGATCTCTCAATCCCATACGATATAGTAATGATTTTAAAGATTTCAACCATTCAATCCTATGAGATGAATCTTTTTCTATGATGTCCTTTAGTCCCATTGCATAATGGCTAAGCTCATCGGTTGTCCATACCCTGCGCCAATATAACAAAGGACGCAGATAGGCTACGTCCTGCAAAGATTTTAAGCCAAGATCTCGAAAAAGGGGAAATAAGGGGTGCTCTGGGGGACACCAACAGCTTTCCGAATATACTCCTTTTCCATAGTATTCAAACGCTGTGGGTTTTTGCCATACCCCCACAGCTCGGACCCGTATAGAGCCGAGCTGCGGATCTTCATCGTATATATCTCTAAAAAAGGCTCCATTGGCTGTGACTGCGAGGCTTTAAACCGTTTCATTAGAACACCAGACTGTTGCTGGTATTTTAATGTCGAAAGTTCTATATGATTATTCCAGTGCATATTTTTCTGCAATGTTACTCCCAGATACGTAAATGCATCGACCTGTTCTAGTGAGGATCCATTCATAAGGATTGCACCTTTGAATGGTCTATACATTTTATTGGGTCTGGGGCCGTTGAGCACCATGAACTTAGTCTTTGCGACATTGATTTCCAGTCCACGCAATAGACAAAACTCTTCGAAGCGCCGCAAGGTTAGCTGGAGGCCAATCGGAGTTTTTGAAACCAGTAAAGTGTCATCCGCAAACATGAGGACCGGGACACGAACCCCAGCCAGAGCTGGGGCGTCCGTTGGGACCCTAGAGAGGAACTCTGCCACCCCGTTGACGAAGAGTGAGAACAGGGTAGGTGCCAAGACACAACCCTGCCGCACACCCCTCTCAACGGGGAAAGGTTCGGTAACCTCTCCGGGTTTACCCCAGCGTACCCGAGCAAAATTGTCCTCATGTAAGCGGGCGACAAGTGCCAGCAACTCCGGCGCCATACCCAGCTCCTTGAGTACTTGCCACAGTTTGCCACGCGGGACCAAATCAAATGCCGCCCGCAGGTCGACAAATACTGCATACAAGACACCTTTATCTAAAACCACTGTCCTCCAATACAGCATTAGGAATCTAAAAACCTGGTCAATAGTACTGGTCTTGGGGCGAAAACCAGCCTGTAGAGGACTCAGGATATTTGCATCCTCCATCCAAGACTGGATTTTCCCCAGCACCAGCCGTCCAATAATTTTTTGTATGGCGTCTATTAAGCTAATAGGCCTGTAGTTGCTAGCCAAAGACTTGTCACCTTTTTTATATATAGGGACTATTTCAGCGCCTTTCCACGATTGTGGTATTGCCATACCCTGAGCGATGGCATTAGCCAGGTAGGCAATGTAAAGGCGCCATCTCTGTCTATCATATACAAACACATCTACAGGGACTAGGTCCATACCTGGAGCCCGGCCTAGATTTACAGTATCAAGAGCTCTGTCAACCTCTTTAACACTAAAAGGCGATTCGCTATAAAAAATGGGTTCATATACAAACTGACTGTCAACAGTATCCTTAGCATACTGACTTTTAAAAAACTTTATCCAATCATCCTGGGGAACAGAATTATGTGGACTTTCTATAACTTCCCCCCCTTTTCCACTTAAATACGTCCCAGAACTTCTTTTGGTTCTTTCCGCTACACGCGATCTTAAGATCTTGCCATTCACTCTCCTCCCACTCCTTTCTGGCATTCCATAATACCCTCTTATAGTTACTCCTTGCCTGCTTTATTTTGCTCAGATCCTTAGATTTGAGCGCAATTCCTAGTTCTTTCCGTGCTTGCTGACAATTATTATTAAACCAATTCTCTTGTTTTTTTTTGTGGGATCGTTTTGCTAAAGTTTTTTCACAAAAGTAACTTTTAAGTTTGGCGAAGAACGTAGTATGTATATTCTCTGCAGTTATATCAGATTGGGTGATATTACAATCCGTCCCTATTAATAGCAGCACCTCATCCAAACTACTTTCTATTTTCTCGACAAGATCGGGTTGCTGTACAACTTTTTCCCACTTCAGGTGACGTTCGTCATTTGTAAGCCGAACAGGCATACCTTCCGTGACATTTGCATTAACCATACATTCTCCCAAGCCTGATCTAAAGTAGGCTACTAGTGGGTTATGGTCACTTTCAATTCGAGGTTTTACCATCATATCCTCGAGACCATACCACATCCCGAGATGGACCAAGATATAATCTATAGTGCTAGACCTAACACCAGTATCAAAGGTTTTACACCTTCTTCTGTCAGAGGGTGTCCTACCGTTTGCCGCCCTCAGTTGGTTGGTCAGACAGAACCCCTTTAGGTGTAAGGCAGCCTCAGTCCACTTGCTTACTATTTTAGTCTCGAGCTGCGGGATACCCCATCTTATATCCTCCTCTTCCGATAAATGCAAGTCCTGGTGACCCAACGGTTCGAAGGTCGTGTTGAAGTCACCTGCTACTAGTGGGAATATTTTAGTAGATCTTGATTCAATAAGAGAGTTAAGTGCAGTTACCACCTCCGACTTTTTACCCCCCGGCAATCCTCTAGCATAAACATTATAAATATCTATGCACGAGTTTGATGGGAAATTTACTCTTATGCCTAGGATATCATTATGCTGGTATTGGAAAGGATGTATTTTGCACTTTAGAGATTGTTTAATCCATATGACCAAACCACCTACTGGACGGCCCTTTGGCTTTTTGACTGCAGGGACATAAAAATTCAAATAGCCCTTCCTGAACACTGGCTCTACCGACCATGTCTCCTGGAAGAGGCAGATATCATGGTCATCAATGAAATCAGACCATAATGGTGATGCTAATTTGGATCCTATACCAGCCACATTCCAGGATAAAAATGTTGTGCATCCTGCAGTGCCCAGGATTCCTTTAGATTGACCTATATTCGTAACAGATGGCATTCTAGCTGGTATGTCCTGTCCAGACATAAGGCATGGGACTTGCTCTACATCTCTAATAATGTCACTTGTTATTACAATCATATTTGAATCACTGTCAATTCTGGGGTTCACCGTTCTCAACATCTCAACCATTTTATTTCCATGGGCTGTCCCAAGGGCTACGTACTCCTTTTCAAGACTGGAGCAACCACTATTGCACTTCTGTCAATCACAATCAGACAGACCAGACAACACATCATATCGATTAAAGGACCTAATGTCCCCCATTGATTGACCCATGCGCATATCTTTCCTTCCAGATAGCTTTAACAAAGGTTGGGGTGATAGAGCATAGAAGTAAGATAGTGGCGCTGTTCTAACTGGGGATGAAATGTCAGCAATCTGGGACCATCCACAAATATAGTCAACACAGTGTTTATCTCTAAAATTGATTATGACACAGTCGCCCTTAATTGTCTTAGGTTTGCTGCCCACCCAATTTACCCTCCTGGCAAATAGGATTTCAGCACGCATATTGCCCGGCAATGGCCGTTTAGTGTTGAGCCAAAATATACATTTGTTTTTTAAGGCCCAGTATGTTTCCCTAGTGCCATTTGCCAAGGGTGGGACACCAGTCAAAACGACTACATATGGGGCAGCCTCGGGGGGGAGATGTATATCAATCAAACCTGAGGGGGGCTGGGCCAGGGATTGTGCCTGCGCGGACTGTTCGACATTATTTGTTGAGGCGGATAAAGTTCTATTTGTTCCACCATCAGCTGGATTAGATTTTTGGTTAATTTTTCCGTTTTGGTGGTTGACTTCTTCCACTGTGTCGCATTGTTCTGTTGGCCTTTGTGTTTCGGTATTTGCAGCAACATTGACCTTAACTTGGGTATTCTTAGTGCAATTGGATTTACAGCATCCAGTTTGGTCATTGGCACATCCCAGTTGACTATTCTGGCCACTTCCGTCAACACGTTGCCGCGCCGAAGACCATGCCAGTTCCATACACACAAGTCTGCTTTCGATTGACCCTAGTCTTTCGTAAATAGGAGCACATGCGTTTTTTAAAATTGTGTCCAATTTTTTCCAAAAAGCTTTGTCTCCCTGGTTCACGGGGTTACCCCCCTCGAGTAACGGTGAATTTTGTCTTCCTTCTCTTATAGTAGTTTCAGGACATAAAGCAGAATCTGATCCTGAGCCGACCATAGGTCCAGGGTTCGCCTTTTTGGCTGCCGTAGACTGTTGGCCGCCTCTGCGCTTGTTTTTCCCGGTTAGGCCTGTATACTGTTTAGCACAACCCCCGTTGGCGCTACTTGCTGAGCGGGTCTTGATAGTTGTCAAAGGCTTAGGTTGTGATACGGCAGTATCTACAGTTGACCCTTCCACCGTGGCACCCAACGTTTCAGTGGATACTATAGTTGCGCTGTTACACAGATCCATCGCAGGGGATGTTAGCCCCGCAGATGTCGAGGTATCGTGCGTGTGACACGGTGGGGATCTGGAGCGCGCGATAATTCCCAATGACGATCTCTTGTCACATAAAATATCAAGAGACAGTCTTTTTTCTGTTAACTCTATGTCCTTAGCCAGAACTGACTGGACACGTACGAGAAAGTTATCAAGGGTTCCCATTAAGGCACCTCCTGTTGAACCCAAGGGCATGCCTTCTCTATTACCAGGCTTATTCATTGTATACTACGAATAAATTGGCCACAGGGCCCACTGGTTAGATGGATCCAGAGACCCCAGCAAGCGCGGTCTCACCTTTTAGATCTTCTTCCTCAGATGTTAGGGGGGGGGCCCAGCCCGGTCTCGGACGGGCTCAGACGGGCCCGCCCTTGGCCCGGGCTTAGCCCCGGGCGCTCCCGCGCTGCGGGAGGGTAGATCCTTAAATGTGTAAAAGTGCGTAAGGAAGGGGGCGGGTCGACCAGGGAGAGCAGCCCAGGTGTAGGCAATTGGGCACGCAGGGGCTCCTGGACAATGGAGTCCCCTGCTGCTCGCAGCCCTGTCCACTAGCTCTTGCCCCGCTTGAGTCACAGCCGTTTCAGACCGCCCTTCAGATGTTTAGTGGGCGCTGCGGGACCCGCGAAGCGGGTCCGGCGAGGTGCTGACGCTGACGCTGAGAGGGCAAAGAGAGTCACGGTGTAATCCCACGTTGGTCTTCGAAGCAAAGGTAAATCCCAGAAAAGATGCTTTTACCCTCCGTTTTAAGCTGGAAACTGTTCAGGGGGGCGGGTCGACCAGGGAGAGCAGCCCAGGTGTAGGCAATTGGGCACGCAGGGGCTCCTGGACAATGGAGTCCCCTGCTGCTCGCAGCCCTGTCCACTAGCTCTTGCCCCGCTTGAGTCACAGCCGTTTCAGACCGCCCTTCAGATGTTTAGTAGGCGCTGCGGGACCCGCGAAGCGGGTCCGGCGAGGTGCTGACACTGACGCTGAGAGGGCAAAGAGAGTCACGGTGTAATCCCACGTTGGTCTTCGAAGCAAAGGTAAATCTCACATGTGACTTCCGTGCCTCCCTTCGTCACTGTCCGTGCTCACCTCGCGGAAGTCACTCTCCAAACTCATCTCTGAGCTCAAAAGGGGAGCTCTGACCGTGAAACAAGTGTGCTGGTGCTCTTGGTGATGTGGTGCCAGCCCAGGGGTCCATGTTGTGGCCACGTTTAGAGAGCGGCTCTCAAGAGTATCTGCAGACAGAGCATGCGCAGACTCCATCATGGGAGTCCACCACCCCCCCCCCCCGTCTCTAAATAGAGCAGGGGAGCGGCAAGTGCGGCTAGCGGATGGAAGATCTGTCATGTTTTGGCAGAGTATCATGCCCAACAAACCCTAAAAGATGCAGTGTGTAGTAAAGTTTCAGCATCTTTGAGATGCCCAGTGAGTGTCCCGACTAACAGTAATAGCGCCAGGTATTCACCGCATACACTTCTGTCCATGTCACTCCAAAGAGGTAGCATGCTAAGTGCCTTATCAGGGTTTGGAATTATGCGGCAGGGAAGGGTCAAATTATGTGGCAAGAAAATATAACATGCGTATTTGTAAAGCATACGTTCACCAGTAGGCATCTTGGCGCTGAATAAGAGAGGTTTATTGTTACCCAACTCAATGGTACTCGTTTTATTGACCTCATATGGATGAAAGGCTGAGTGGACACGCCAGGATTTGCACCCATGACCATGAGGTAAAACACAGGCCCCTGTAGTGGACGCATTAGACCACTGAGTCACCATACCCAGCATTTTAAACGGTATATTGCAACTCGTTTTGTGTTGGTGTCACCGCATTATTTTGACATTTATTAACACATGTTAATACTTTCTAGGCAGAGTTTTTTTCACCTCTTTTGTACCACTTTGACTCCCAAATACAGAAATAAGCAGCAGAAAGGTGACCAGTCAACCTCTTCTGCTGTGTGACGTGTTGCTGCGTTTCTAGTAACTTTTGATCCATTTGAGCTAGAAACATTTTTTACTGAAATCTTCTGATTATTACAGCAGATGTTGAATTATGTGGCAAATGCAGCACATCCAAAATGATATGCAAAACACCGCTGCCGCAAGATCGGATAATTCTAATGGCCCCACACTGGTGTAGAACACAGGATATATATTCGCCTTTGTATGTTCAATATGTGTGGCCCAAACCTCGCCGAACTGCTGCAGTACACGGTAGGGTCAGTGACAAAAATACAGCCAAAGTGTGATTTTAATGCGAGCTGTTTTTTTTTTAAAGCGAGCGTGGATTCTTAGTATACATTAAATATATTGTCTCTTTTAGGGTATCCTTCTTCGAGAACGTGCCACGTCCCTCTGGCTACCACCATGAAGAGCTCTGCATCCGGGTACATATTTATGCATTCACCCGAGTTCCTAACTGCATAGGAAGTGACGTCACATTCAGTAGTACGTCTCCGTGACCTCCACAGCTCCCGTGTGGACTTGCCTGCCTCCAGCTACAATCCAATGGGCCGTATATTTTCCGCTAGCCGTTTAGTCGTTAATTAACTGGCTAAATTGCTCGGCACAATTAGTCCATTAACCCCGAGGAATCCGTCAAAGTGAGATTGATGGGGGAATCTGTCAGAGAGAAGCGGTGAAACATTGACCCTAAGGAAAACAGTGGCGCCGGGATTGGCAGGGGGGGTGGGAATGGGACGGTGGCCGAGCACTTGCTTCCTCGGAGCACGGGAAACGGGGCGCCTCGGAAGGACGAAACTATGTTTGACATAGTTCATTTATAAAGTGCTATGTTTTCTTCGGAAGAAACTGCTTGGTGCTTTCAAGCAGAAATCATTACCGAGGAAGCATAGAGCAAATGTTATGGTGTGTCTGCCTGGGTGACAAACCGCCCGTTTAGCGCCAGTGCGCTCGGTGTTTCACTCAACCAGCTTCACCCTTCCCGGAAGCACTTGGTGGGAAATATAAAATGGCGGCTGGTCAACCATGGCATGACGGTGTTGCGAACTGCCCTCATGAAAAATGGGCTCTATTTCCAGGGCACATATAACAAGTGTTTGACACACTGCGAGTTTTCTACTATTATTTATTGGATATTATTTTAAAATGTATCTGCACAGCAGCCAGGGTGACCAACTGGCAGGGGTGCAAATTCAGGACGGTGAGTGTATAAATGTAGTACAAAAGTTCAAAATCCAGGACAAAAAATTCAGGACAGGAGGTCAAAATTCAAGACGAAACTTCGGAACCAAAGTTGCGCGGTAGTATAAAAGTAAGTAAATAGACAACCTCTTAAGTACAAGTCAAAATAAGTTTTATATTAGGTTGAGACAATTGTGCACTTTACAGTTTTTCAGTATGCGTGCAGCTTTGAGCAACTGTGCAGGTCTTTTGGTGGGATTTCATATGATAATATTCTATTTATATGGTTACTGCACTGGGTTGTCCAGTTGGATATTCTGTTTACAACTCGTGGTCCTACGCAGGCATGTTTGGTGAGAGAAGTGGTCGGGAAGATCTGCTCGGATAGACTTTGTTACTAGCATCTCATATCTGAATGCCATTGTAAGATGTAAAGCGGCACGCATAGGTGAACTAAAGGGAGGATTGCCATAGGGAACGCATTAGGGGTGTTTCAGCAAGTGGAACTTAAAATATGGAATCTGACTTTGCTTATGGGGGCTTCGCAGAGAGTTGCACTAGCTGACGGAAGTCACAAAGGTGCTTTTCCTTGAAGCTTTCTCAAAGAAGGCACTGTCGATACACTATCACATAGTTTATTTTTGACGCCTTGCCTATTGCTACAAACACAATATACATCTAAAGCACAGCTCGTGGCACTATGAGGCTCTCCCTAAAACCTTACACCTAAAACAAAACATGCAAACATTTACACTTACTAGTGTAACATTCAAGTAGCAATTGGGTGTTACTCAAAATGTCATAATCATGATGTATAGATCCCACACATAAGCACACAGCAAATACAGAATTGTAACACACAGGCAAAGGAGTAGCCAGAAAATTTAAATACCTTCCACTTTGAACTTAAGCTCTTATGGCACCAAGAAAGCAAAGTAAGTCACCACAATCCTCCCCAGAAGAGCTCTCTTGTCCAAGGATCTAGCCATTCATCCTTCCATCAAACCCCTGACATCCATCATTTCAAATTTACCTTCTGTCATCTATTAATTCTTTCATCCATTATTCAGTCTTTCACCATTCATTCTGCCCTTCCATCTCTGTGCCTATCCATATCCAAACCTTTTCAACCATTTACATACCTATCCATCATCTATCCTTTCATCCATCATTTCACTCATCCATCCCTCCATCCACCCTTTCACACATCCATCCTTCATCCATCAGCCCTTTCACCCAATCATCCACTCTTCCACTCTTCCACCCATCCAACCATTTACCATTTCATCCAAGCCATCCTTTCACTCATCCATCCGACCATTTCCCCTTTCACCCATCCAGCCATCCTTTCACTTACTCATCCGTCCTACCAGTCACTCATCCACCCATTCAACTTTTCACTCATCCATCCATCCATCTTTTCTTCCAGCTCTCCACCCTCCCTTTCACTCATGTATACATTCTTTCACTCATCCATCTTTACATTCTTCTTTTCACTCATCCAGGCACCCTTTCGCCCATCCATTCATGCTTTCACTCATCCATCCATTCATCCTCCCTTTAATCCTCCCATTCCCCCTTCACTTAGCCACTCCTCCTTCCATTCATCCTTAACCTATCCACCCACTCATCCATTTACTCATCCACTCATGAATCCATCCATTGACCCCATCACTCATCCATCCTGTCACTCATCCATCCATTCTTTCTCTCCTGCATCCACCCTTTCACTTATATATCCATCCTTTTGTTCATCTACCCTCCTTTTCACTCACTCGTCCATCCTTACATCCACTATTTTACTCATCCATTCTTTCACCCTTTCACTTATCAATTCATCAACCCAGCCATAATTTCTCTCATCCATCCACTCATTCACTCGCCCATCATCCACCCTTTCACTCATCCATCCTTTTAATGATCCATCTGCCCTTTTACCCATCCATATTTCCTTCCACCCATACATCCATCTATTTACCATCATCCACCCTTCAACTCACACATACATCCATCCTTTCTCTCATTATCCATCCATTCACCCTTCCCTCATCCATTCACCCTTGCACTAATCCATCCAGCCATTTACCCATTCCTTCACTTATTCACTCACCCACCTTTTCACATTAATTATGAGCTGAGCCTTTGTCTACTGAGTTGTAGGCAGAAAAGGCCCATAAAGAACTTCACCCTCACTGTAGTTCCTAAAGCAAAGGGTGGGGTCAAGGAGGCTTAACTATGCCCCCGCACATAGGCAATCTGAAAACATGCAAGTCATAAGTCATGCATGTTGCACAGTGCCAGGACTGAGATGACTGTGACATGGTGTTGTTTACAGGTCTTTCAGTGAGATGATAAAACTGGGGGTCTGTCCAAGGGGCGTGTCTGATGTAATTAAGGGCGTGGCTTAAAACACCTTAGCTGAAAAAATGTGCTGAGCATAATGGGCTGCCCGACTGGTATTTTGCTGTTTCTATCATTGCATCCAGTAACATTAGACCTATAGCAAGCCATGACTATTGGCTTTGTCAATGGATGTTCGTTGAATGAAATAAATAAAAAAGCAGCAACTATGGCTTTGTTGTATATAATATTAAAATTGCTTCAGCTCTGAAATGATGAGACTGTATAACCTCTTATTTTTAAATTATTTCCCCAGCTTCTTTTTATGAATTGGCACATAGCAGCATGGGTGTTTTTGTACATTTGTTTCGTACATTTCTTCCATCTAACCCTAACAGAATGCCTGGCCTACACTGTGGCAGGAGGAGGGCCACCACATCCTGTAACAGCTCAAACTGGCCCACTGTCATTCTGTATGTGGCAATCAGACAGCATATAGAATGACAATGGGCGGGGTGGGGCTGCACTTGTGCTCAGAGGATGAGTGCAAGGTGGCCCCATCAGGGAGCTGAGGCCTCTCACGAAGGGTACAGCTCTGCTCCCTGCAAGGCCCAAAATTACGGACATAAGGCGTCTTTAAAAGCGATCCTCACGGACAACGAACGTGAGGTCCAAATAACGGACGGTCCGTGAAATTTACAGACGGTTGGTCACCCTAACAGCAGCACTTGCCAGTCAGCACCACAGAGACGGGGCACCTGGGGATGTGGCATCCGGCACGCTGTCACAAAACCGAGTGCCCAGTGGCGGCTGGTGACATTTGAAAGTGGTGAGTCATAAACGTTGGGCATGACTTTTATATAGCGAGCGATGTGAACAAGTTCAATGGACAAACCTGGGGTCCGGGGTGAGTCCCTATCCAGAGAAAGACATGAAAAGAAGATTGGCAAATGGTGTATTTTAAAGCAAATGAATGTAGAGATAAAGCAAGGCTTACAAAGTAGTGGGGATGTTAGTCTTGAAATATTAAACACATTAAAAACTGCCCCATATCCTTCTGCATTAATATGTTCAACAGTTACTGTAATGTGTACATAGTACAGCATGACAACTTTAGCCCTTTAAAATGGATGCTTGCCCAATGTCTTGCACTGCATACAGCATTAACTTTGGAAAAATATGCTCTAACCAGACTTTGAGAAGCACCCACAGATGCTGGCTGCAACCAGTCATATAGAAATATGTGCAGAAAGGTCTTTATGTCGGATGAAAAAATTAGGGTGTTTCCATAAAGGAACATGTCAAATACATTTCTGTGATTCCAACAATGTGCCACCTGACCTGTATTTTGGTTTCTCTCTGATATGTAATTGTATCCACATAGATGACCCAACAACTGACATACACCTAAAGCCTGTCAGTAGGATCGGCTTTGTCAATGGGTGTTAGCTGTTTAAGATAAATGTGTAACAATAATGATTTCTTATAAATAATTAACATTGGAAATGTTTAAATTCTGAAATAGTGGATCTGTGAATTAAATAGCATTGAGGCCTCTGGAAGGACTTATGGCCTTCAGTTATGTGTGCTTTATGTTAGATATGTATCCTCTTTTTCTTTGCATATCTTGTCCATCTGCACGTCTTCAACCACCTCTCTTTCCTCTTCAGCATCCTCTTTTCACTCTTCCCCAAATGCACTTCCTCGCATCTCTTTCACTTCACCGCCCCCAACATGCACTGCACTCCCTCAAATTTAGGCACTTTAATTTCTCTTACTTTGCAAATATTTTGACATCTATGTACCCCCTTCACACACACATCCACAGAATTTTATTTGCAAATGGAATACATAAACATTGTTCTGTGTGCTCGTAAAAGAGGCCAACCCACTGACAGGCACTTTGTTTGGCTTCAGCCCTAGCACGCTCAATCAATGCCTCTCATAAACACCTGGCATGGATCAACCCTCAAGGTATGCACAAAAAAAATACAGATAAACAACAACATTCTAAAATAGCTAACTTTTGGGGAATGCAAGATTAAGCAAAGCATGTGAAATAGGAGAGGAACTAAATCGCTGGGATTCTCTTAACGTTATTACCATTCATTGTTTGCAAGTCAATCCATCTTTTTGGCATCAGGGTTAATTTAGGGGCATGATGATAGGGCTAGTTTTAATGTCGTACATCAGAGAACTGTCCACTGTAAGCACATATTCCCCAGTAAGCTCATATCTCTCGCTTTGTCTAGGATATTTGGATCAACTTTGCAAGGGAACAAGAACCCTTCTTGTTATTTGGATACATTTTGTGGGGGAACAAATGCCGCAGCTCCACTTCTAACGGGGCCAGCGATCTGTAGCAAGGGCCTGGGGTGTCACAGTGGGGGAGGTTAACATAATGAGGGGTCTCAGCACAATAAACATAACACAATTTTAACTTGCAAACACTTACCATTACCGAGAACAAGGCACCAGATCAGACATGCTAATGTCCACTCCCAGCAAAACACACAAGATGATGGACGGAATATTGCACATTGGCAAAACATTCACCCCCAGTCACAGATCTGGGTTTAATCCATCGTTATTTTGCTCACCATGCCACCCCAGTTCAGACATGGCCATATGCAAATCAGTCTTGACCCTGTGCCTCATGGGAACAGTCCAGCCCGAACTGCCAAGCCATGTCTTCCCTGGACCGGAATCAAGCATCCTAGGACCGGTTTCGGGCTTTCACCCCTCTTCAGCCAGGATAGCTTGACTCCAGTGGCGTAGTGAGCACGGGACCCACGTCTGGGCATACCCATCCCACATAGGGCGAACAGCAAAACACACAAGACGATGGACGGAATGTTGCACATTGGCAAAACATTCACCCCCAGTCACAGATCTGGGTTTAATCCATCGTTATTTTGCTCACCACGCCACCCCAGTTCAGACATGGCCATATGCAGATCAGTCTTGACCCTGTGACTCATGTATTAATATCTCATAGGTGGTACAATTGTAGTTGTGTTCAAGAGGAGGTGCAATATATGACAAAGTGTACTGTCTTTTCATGTTGTGTTTTCTCGGTTATGCGGGTTCATAACGGGGTATTTTTGTTTGTTTGATTATTGTGCAATAATTTAAGTTTTGTTTTAGGGTCTTCCCTGTATATTCCCAATTTGTTCCCTCTTTTTTCACCAAAAGGAAAAATCTAATTGTTTAGATCAGTGCAAAGAAGGGACTATTACAGGTTCTGTGTTTTTAAATACGATGTAATATATGTTTTATACATAATAAATGTCAATGGCTTTTTAAATAGAGTGCTTGAATGTAATTGTAAATCAATGTTATTGTATTCAAGGGATTGCTAGTTGATACTTGTAAGAGTACCCTATTCCCTTGAGTATTACAAGGGGTCTCTCTCTACTTTTTCACATACCTCATGGGAACAGTCCAGCCTGAACGGCCAAGCCATGTCTTCCCTGGACCGGAATCAAGCATCCTAGGACCGGTTTCGGGGGTTCACCCCTCTTCAGCCAGGATAGCTTGACTCCAGTGGCGTAGTGAGCACAGGACCCACGTCTGGGCATACCCTTCCCACATAGGGCGAACAGCAAAACACACAACATGATGGACGGAATGTTGCACATTGGCAAAACATTCACCCCCAGTCACAGATCTGGGTTTAATCCATCGTTATTTTGTGGTGGAACAAATGCCGCAGCTCCACTTCTAACGGGGCCAGCGATCTGTAGCGAGGGCCTGGGGTGTCACAGTGGGGGAGGTTAACATAATGAGGGGTCTCAGCACAATAAACATAACACAATTTTAACTTGCAAACACTTGCCATTACTGAGAACAAGGCACCAGATCAGACGTGCTTACATCCACTCCCACGCACGAGAAAATTGTGGTATCTATGCCTTTGAATGACGAGCGTCTGAAATCACATAGGGAGGAAGTCTCCGACGCCCGAAACCGTGGCACTGATTGCGTCACTGGCCTACAGAGTGCATACAACCCTAGACCACAATGGCAATGAAGGGCTTTAAATAGAAAGCCCTGTGTCGTGCATCACAGTTCAGCCAGTTGATTTACTGCCTGGCTTCTGTCTCCTGCTTCAGAGTGAGGCGTGCCAGGCAGCTTGAAACAGACAGCCAGACTTAAATACATCAATTTATTTAGAGCTACGATTGAATCTATAAATAAATCGATCTATTTAGTGTTTTATATGAATGTGTAGGAATTTCAGAGGGGCGCAGCCCCTGAGCCATAACGGAGAAGCCGCCCCCTGGAGTGGCCTGCTGTATACCATGTCCATCAGCTTTGTGTCCCCCAAATACATTTTCAGGATGGTGGCTACCCTTCAGCACAAGTGCAGTCCTCATAGGTGAAAGAGTGGGAGCAGTGGAGGGAAAATGCAACAACCCCTTCTTTTGGCAGATGTCCTGGTAATTTGTCCCTCAACCATACTTTACTAATTTCAGTCTTGATGACTCTTGATGTTTGCAGAAATACAGAGGTGTGGTGTAACCCAAAATAGATGCCATACTCCCATGCAATTGCAATAGGGGCACCCGCTGTAAATATCAGAGATTCAGTTTCAGTCAATATATCCATTTGGTTGGTCTTTTATTGTGTAACATGATTAGTTGACACATGTTTCACTTGTCCCATTGCAATTTGTCATGGCTTATTTATTCCTGTAGCTGACAGTCTGTGTTTGCAACGTATCTGAAAATTAAGAATTGAAATTGTACTCTATTGTAATGCTGTTGCATTAATATACCACTTACCACCAGTGACAATGCGTTGAAGTACCCCTATCACTTTTTCGCTTTACTTTAAGATCAATATTATACCTTCGATGAAGCACTAAAAAAATAGTGGATTCTAGTTATTACCTTTACGAAGATATAGCCCTAAAACCAGCTTTGACCGAAGAGTGAGAGCAGCTGTTCCTATAGAAACATTAGTGAGTGCATGTCATGTGAATTTTGTTGCACAGACCTAGTTACAAGCAACACTGTATAAGAGATTTGCAGGAACAGAGGGTGGCACCATAAGAGGCAGGCACAAGAGAAATGGGAATAAAAGAGAGAAAGAGAAGTCAGAGAGAGAGAGAGAGGGCCGGAATGTAATAGAGTTAGCACTATTCATTTTATACCAGTTATTGAAAGGGCTAAGAAATGGCAGATGAAGCATGAAGAACTATATAAAAAGACCTTATTTTTACTGCTAACTTGGATAACACAGAGAAGGAGGAAAATGGGGCAGGCCAGAGGATGTGAGTAAATGGGGCGGGTCATAAAGTGGTAACTCTAACTGCAGGCAGAGCCACTGGAATTATGTTGCAAAGGAGATCCCAGCCATACAGTAGTGCTGTTTAAATTGTTCACCAGAAAGGAAAGGTACATTATGTAGCATTTTGCTGCGCATTTTCGAGTGCTTTTATAATGCTCTTTTGGCATTCTCACACACTGATACAAAATAGTTCACACCACAATAGAAATTGTAAAGGTTTCTCAAGAAAGGAAAACAAACGTATTCAGCAGGTCCTACTCAAAATTATCTTCACTAATGAGTAATAATTGTGCCTCGCATGAAGTAAAGAAAAGCCATTTTTATTAACATTGTCCTTTCTAATTCCCATAGAAAATAGTTAGGGCCGCTCAGCAAGAGTACCGTAAATCCAGGTTGTGAGGTCCTGCACCGAGGATGTGTTGCTCAGCCAAGGTGGTGCGCTGATTCCGAAGGGCTACGAAGCTGCGATGCAAGGTCCTGCTTGGTCGTTGAGATCCCATCGATGAGGGCTTGTGATACGAAATCCGGCGTTGAGGAAGTATTGCGCAGTTGAGGCAATGCGACGATTCAGAGGACTTGCGAGGCTGTGATGCGAGAACCTGTGTCGTCATTATGGCTGCTGTTGCCAAGGGATTTGTGATGCAAGGGCCTGCATCAGTGAAGCCTCGCAAAGCGGCAGTTCTGATGTGCTGCCGGGTCGATACGGAGTCCTTGCACTGGGGGAACCCTCGCAGCAGAGGCGATGGCTTGGTTCTGCTTGGGTTTACGCTGCAAAGCAGTAGAGATACGTGGGTTCTGCTGGGTCCCCAGATGGGCTGACAGAGCACCTTCAGACTCACTTCCAAGGGCCCAGGAGAGGAGTGGAATCACTTGGCAGGGTAGGACTCACAGATGCCAGAGTCAAGGTAATGGGTTCAAGGTTGTTGAAAGCCTGTTATGTCCCAGAGGCTTCTGATCACAAGGTCAGCCAACTAGCCCCTGTAGTAACTTTGGGGTCCTGAGGTACACCGATGCAGGTCCTGTCATTCTCACCCAGGCAAGAGGGCAGCAGTCAGGAGGTCAATACAGCAGGGCAGCAGTCCTTCAGAGCAGCAATCTAGCAGAGTGGCAGTCCTTTTAGCAGCACAGAAGTCCTTGTTCCTGGCATAGTAGCCACAGGTCCAGAAGTATACAGAAGAGTTGGTGTCTGGGGTCCAATATTTATTACTGGGCTTTCCTTAGACGTGGGAGAAGCTTCTAGAGGTCTCCTTTTGGAGTCCACAGGCATCTTGCCTTCCCTGTCCTGGCTCGAGACTAACTACAGGGGGCATGCATTCCTTTGTGTGCTGGCAAGACAAAGCCTATTCAAGTGTAAGTAGGGATGTGCCCATCTCCCCCTCCCTTCCTGCCAGAGATGGCCCATCCATGCACACTTAAGCTCTCTAAGCTCTCTCTTGTGTGTGGCTCTCTAGGAGGAATACACGAAGTCCAAATGTCAGCTACACCCAGTAATGTGACCCAGAGACAGGCTGCAGGCATTAAATGGTCACGGCAGGAAAATAGCAACTTTCTAAATGTGGCAAATTTAAAATTGTATTTTAAAATCAGACTTCACCATGAGAGAGGATTTTTCATTACAATTCCAAAGACCCCAATCATGAATTGGTTCCCTGCTCTCATTTGGACATTATTCATTAAATGTAATAAAGGAACTTCAATGTTATTCTATGGCATATTTGGGTCTTTCAGTAGTGAAAAACGAATTTAAGAGTTATCACTCACCAGGTCTTATGAAACTTAAAAGTACTCACCCTGCTTTTCAAACACACTGCACTCTGCTCCTTGGGCTGCCCAGGGCCTACCTTAGGGGTGACTTACATTTATTAAAAAGGAAGGTTTGGGCTTCACAAAAGGTGCATTTTCCAGGTAATAATAGCAGTTTAAAAATGCACACACAGGCTACAATGGCAAACTTGAGACAACATGATTAAAGTGCTCCTTAAGTGATTGGCACAACCAGTGTTGCAGGCCCACTAGTAGCATTTAATTTACAGGCCCTGGGCACAGGTGTGCCACTCGAATAGAGACACAAGTAATTAAATATGCCACTTGGGTTTGACCCAGTTCTACCATGTTTTAAGGAGAGAGCACAAACACTTTAGCACTGGATGGCAGTGGTGCAACTATGGAAAGATTGCCACATCTAACACAAGGGAATGACCCCTGCATTGCATTTCAAGTATGCACCCTTTCACTATGTTACTCAACTGCGAGTTTCCATTGTAACCCCGAGTTTACTGTTCCCAGCGTGCATAAAAGTGAGGTGACCACACCAAGGCCTGTCTTGTATTGAGACCCAGTGTGGGCCCTGTGGTCAGGAGTGGCAGCCAATGCATGTCCTATTTACTGCATGGGACTACTGTAGATATGCCTAAAGTTTATTTAAAATAGAGATACATCGCACAACAACGAATTCTGAACATTTAATACTAAAATATTTCTTAAAAATATATCTACACTCATAATATATTGAAAATATTCTCACTTCATAACTCAAATTTCAAGCGGCCTCACACCTCCTATATTTATCAACTTTCAGAGCGGTGATTAATAGCCCTCATATATTAGCTAATAATATCAAAAATGATATATTATAAGATTTAGCATTCATCATTTCATCTGTCATGAGTGATGTCATAAATGATTCTACGAAATTCATTTTATTTATTTAATTGTTTACTTACCTGTAATTATCCATATTCCGGTTTTTAGAACCCCCCACTCTGCCCCTCCCCGCCTTACCGCCCCACAAAACTCCATCCACGGGCCGCGGCTGGTACTTACATATGATTTTGGACAGGTTTAACTTTGGAGACTCATTAATAAGAAAGATCATGGCATTATATCATGAGCCCAAAGCAAAAGTTAGAGCCGGAGGTGCCGTTTCCCCCTCCTTCACACCTCAACAAGGGACCGGACAAGGAAGTCATCTTTCCCCATCATTCTTCTTATTAGCTATAGAACTGTTTCTCCAACACTTGAGAGAAAATGTAGACATACCAGGTATAGAGTTTGGCAGTACAATTTTCAAAGTAGTTGCCTGTGCAGACTGTGTTCTGATAGTGTTGAGGGACGCTGAGATGGCCATCCCTGCTCTGATTAAATCGATACATGAATTCGCAGAAGTCTCAGGCTAAACACTTAATAAAGACAAGACAGAGGTCAAGCTCCTTAATTCTCTGGGCGGTAAAGACATTCTGGGGGACACGGGCCTGGCATGGCAACCAGAACCAATTAAATACCTGGGTCTATTATTCACTAACACCTCATAACTACACTACAAGAGAATGAAAAAACTACATTTAAGAAAATCACCTAGCTACTGAAGGGATGGTCACCAAAATTTCTATTGTGATGGGGAAGGGTGGAAACGATCAAAATGATGATTATGCCACTTAATAACTACCTTATTGGTATGCTTCTTATTATATTATCGGAAGACTTCTTGAAGAAAATCGACAAGGCCCGTAACAATTTTTTTTATGGCAAGGGAAGAGGCCAAGAATATCGCTGGTAAAACTCAAACAAGCCAAAACTAAAGGAGGAGTTGGACTGCCTAACTTCAGGAATTATCAAACAGCTTTCCTCTGCAAACAAGGGGCAGCCTGGTTTGTAGAAAACTCACATTACCACCCCCTGTGGTTGGAAGTTGAAGCAAACCTAAGTAAAGGCATCCCCGTGCCTGCCATTATGACTATGCATACTTTGATCCTACCACACTCTAAGTACATTATCCAGAACACAAGAAAGGCATTCTCACGCTTCGAGGTACACTCGACATTAAGCTATATAAATCCAACATGGCTACAATCTGGAATAACTCTAAATTGAGAATAGATGATAACCTATTTTTTTGGAAAGATTGGTCACAGAAAGGTATTAACATGATCAAAGATCTGTATAATGATACCTCCCCTAAAACCTTCGCTGAGCTACAGCTAGAAAAGAACTTGACTAACATAGACTTGTATAAGTTTTTGAAACTTAAGGTTCAGATTTCTAAACAACCTATAAAGCCGGTAAGTCCTTCTCTTCTCCTTAAACAGTCCCAACTACTCAAAGTGGGTCATATGGCATCTAGGGTATATAAAATACTCATGTCTAAACCGGGTAAACGCCAGACAGTTAACAAAAGGAAGTGGGAAACAGAATCCAATTCTAAATCTATCAAGTTTGACTGGGAACACATACATATGACATCATTCAGGAATAAAATCTCACCATCTCTCTCCCAGACGAAAGATATGATTATAAACAGAGCCTATTGCACACCAGCCGAGCATCACAAACTGAACCTTACTCAATCACCCCAGTGCTGGAACTGCAACTCTCATGTGGGTGTTCTATCACATATGCTATTTTATTGCCCATTCTTGCAACCTTACTGGGATAGGGTCTTCGAATATAGCACCCAATCTACATATTAGCCCAACCAGAGAGTTCTCATATATTTTGCTAGGTTTGTTGGACCCCCAAATACAAAATGACAATGACCAAGACCTACTTGACTGAATGCTCACACTAGCATGCAAAATAATTTTGGGTGACTGGAAGAATTTCAAATTGATCTCATTCAAAATGTGGCAGGAGTGGCTAATCTTTCTGAGAGGTGCTGACAACATAGCTCTACAACTCTCTCCCTGGCGTCCAACCCATAGGAAAATGGGGGGCACTTTGGACTCATCCTCCTATATCTTCAAGCTGCCCTGATTGACTTCGAACACATCTGGCTAAGCCACCTCAAATTCATCGAACCAGATACTGCTTGCCTCAAGAGCCCACCACAGATTTCCCCTATGTGCGCCTTCTGTCCGACGTTGCGAACCCTTGGTTTCCTTATTATTTCTCGTTATTACAGGATTTATTCTCTTACTTCTGTTGTTTTACCTCTTATTTATAACATACATATACTATAACACAAAAAGATAAATCTCTAGTACAAGTTGAAACCAGCAGCTGTACCAATGTACATGTTATCCATTTTATGAGGAAAACAGTGGTTACATTGCGGTGTTTACACCGCAATACCTTTACAACGCGGGTATTACAATGCAAGTCATTACAATGACTTGCGCTGGATGGCGCTCTAACTTAAGGAATAGTATGATTTACTATTCCAACACCTTCCCTACTGTACGTAGA
This sequence comes from Triturus cristatus, assembly GCF_964204655.1. Taxonomy (NCBI): domain Eukaryota; kingdom Metazoa; phylum Chordata; class Amphibia; order Caudata; family Salamandridae; genus Triturus; species Triturus cristatus. The sequence continues at coordinate 1,720,132,219 of NC_140590.1, forward strand.
CTGGAGTTGGAATAGTAAATCATACTATTCCTAAGTCCAGCGCCCTACAGCGCAAGTCGTTGTAACAACTTGCGTTGTAATGCCTGCGTTGTAAAGGTATCACCGCGATGTAACGTCACATATTCATGTTATCACTGGTTTAATCGATAGTCAATCTATCAGTTCGCAAAGGATATGTTATACTTGACATTGTATCTGTTAAATGATATGTTATACTTGACATTGCATCTGTTAAGTGAGAACTGTATGTACCATGACTACCTGTTTTTTTCTTTCTTTTCCTTCCCTTTTTATGTTGTATTCCCCTAATATTCTCAATAAAAATTATTTGAAATACAAAAGCTCTTGTGCATGTGTAAAGGAAAATCAGATATGTGCTACTGACATATATAATAAGTGAATGAAGTGGTGAAACCAGTGTGTCCCGGTTGGGAGAAAGCAGGGCCGGCTTTTGGGCGGTGCGAGCGGTGCGACCACACCGGGTGCCAAGGTCAGGGGGGCGCCGGCCGCCACCTACGTCTCTTACTCTTAAATCAGCACTCACTGAGCCTGCCTGCACTGTTAAACGGTTGTCCCCTCTTTCTTTTCTACGATGTATCTTCTTAGAAATGGAAAGAGAGGAAAACCGTGTTACCAAATCAGGAGGCACGCTTTTGTTTTGCCCGCCCATGCGTTGCTCTGCCTGACTGCCTCTAACTAAGTGTTGAACGTTTGATTGGATTTGGATTGGCCTGTAACTGAAACCGTTACCTACATCGCGGGGGCGGGCCTTGGGAAACTCGCAGATACTCTTCCGGCGGCTAATGTTACTGGTGGTTGCACGCGCTCTCCGACAGTCCACGGGATTTTTGGCAGTGGCACAGAGACTGAGCCTCCTCTCTGCAGCAACATAACGTGAGTTAGGTGACGGTCTACTTTTTTAAAACCAATCAATAATTTAAATGTGCACTGTGCACAAACAATACAGGGTGGTGACCTCCCCTCCTTCTCAGGCCCGGTTTTAGCGACCCAAACATGAGCCTTGGCCCTCGCAGTGAGGGCTTGATGGCAGGCGCGCAAAGAACACGTCGTGTGTGTCAGCCTGGGCAGAGACAGCTTCCCGGGCGTGCGCACACACAACGTTTTAGAGATTATCGCAGCCGCACCCGAGTACTTCACAGGTCTTTAAAAGACCATTTTCATGTTAACGAGGCTTTGTTTATTTTTTCACCCCTTCATCTCCACATTCCCGGCAATGGCCACAATGTTCTGCTGCGTGGATATTTCTTTTTCTATGCAGCGCAGGAGAAAATAAGTTTGTTTATTCATATTCACCTTTCCTGACTCCTGCAGCTGCTTATCACAGCAGGCTGTGACACAAAGTTTGACTAACGGAGTAGGTAAGAGAATGTGTTACTAATATGTTTTTCTTTTTAAAATATGCGCAGGCCCAGCAGGGCACATACTTCGTGTGTGATGCAGGACAACAATAAGACAATAAAAGATGCCCAGATAACGCTGGTGATTAATGATCCTGCTGGAGAGCAATCATTTGTCTGTTAGTAGTTTTTAAATGCAGATGAACTGTATTTTATGTGGAAGCTCAGTGGGTTACTGCCTTTGTCACAGAGATCCTTTTGTTACTTGCAGTTCAGAAGTTACAATCCAAACATAGGACAGTGACCAATGAACTGTCATCAAAGAGCTGCATACAAACATGAATGGTATAGTTAGAACATCGCTTTCTTTTTTTGTGACATAGTTATAACTTCCCCAGTCTTTCATTATTCTAATTTTGCTAAAATGAGTATGTTTGGGCAGATATACATTTTTATCAGTAAAGCTGAACCGACCCCATGGAAAACTCTTTAAATCCTAAGGTTGTGTTTCCCCAGACCAAACCCTCTTAAAATATCCGGCCCACCAGCATGGATGAAATGTGATTCATACACCTTGTAATCCTCATTTGCTTATGTGGCATTCCCTGTATACTGATTTTTATATACTTGTATGATTCATTGTCTCTGTATAATGTGTGCGTGGTGCAAAGTACTGACACACACTACACTGATATGAGTAGCGCTATACAACAAATGAAATGCATATGAGAGAGGGGCTACTTAAAGATGAGGGGCTCTGTTGGAGGGTGGCAGTGAGGGAATCCGAGGTAGTAGCTAGTGGAGAGAGAAGTTTTTCTAAGTTAAAGTTAATTAAAACATATTTAAGATCCACAATGAAAGATGAAAGGCTATCATCTTTGGCAATCCTATCCATTGAAAATGATATTGCACAACAACTGGACTTATCCACATCAATATTGGCATTTGCAAAAATGAAAGCCCGTAAAGTTAAATTTTCTTGAAATTTGCAAATTGTTTTTACAAAATTAACAGTTAGAAAATGTTAATAATTACATCAACAAGATGTATATTGTTTTGGGCTATAAAATAAGCTATAATTGACTGATGGTGTCGTAATATCTGTTCCCCATCTAATCCCTATTTAATTTACATGACATTTGAGCATACATTTTATATATTATAAAATGTATCCTGTATATATTTAATATGCGGTTGAGAAACCATACAACTCAACACAAAAAATGTTTACTGGGGGGGTGCGGGGGGGGGCGCCAACAAAGATTGTCGCACAGGGCGCCACAATCTCTAAAGCTGGCCCTGGGAGAAAGGGAGCTGCTATCAGCGGTGGTGTGTGGAATGTACCTTGCTCGCGCTGCATCGCTAAGTTGGCACTCGGTTTTCAGTGGCCTTGTAGGTCGAGGTTCAGGGGTTGCAACAGGACCAGCCACCTGACGGTGGCATTGCAAGATTTAAGGCATCAAACATTAAAGCAAGATGTATATATAATGTGTTGGTGTAAACTCGCATTGCCCTCTTCAGGCAACCGCTGGTTTGAGAACAGAGTCTGTGGTGTAACATAAGTACATGGTTGATGAAAAAAAAATTCCACAGCTTGAATCCTTTTTTCTTCATCCTTTGAATTACTTATAGATATGTTTAAAAAATGTATTTGTTATAATCTGGTCTTGTTCCCTTCCCTCTTTCCCCCCCCTCCTTTCCTTCGCCTATTGGATCTGTCCAGCCTTAGAATGTTGGGGCTGAAGCTCCTGTTGGAATGTTGGCATCTCACAACGAGAGGCTGAAGGATCCGCATGAATAAACTTCCATCTCCTGACTAACTATTTATTTGGAGTGTTATCTACAACATTTCATTTGGCGACGAGCTGTCTTACCGTGCTGGGGACGGTCTGGATCCTTCCCCCAGTGCCCTACCGCCTTTCGTTGGACCTCTCTGGCAGTGCTGTCTCCCATCTTGCCATCGTTCGCATTGTTGGTGAAAAGGGAAGCTTTCTCGTCTCTGCGTCACTCTGCTGACTCCGTCGTTGAGAGTCTCCGGCTGCTGGGCTCCTTGACGCTTTCCCCGGAGTTCGCTGCCTGCGTGAGTGCCTTTTCACGTTCCTTCTTATGAGACTGATCATCCTTCCGGTGAGTCCCTGCCGTTTGCTGCCTGGCGCTGCTCCCCGGACTTGTTGTCCGTCCTGGCTGGCAGGGAGACGCCTGTTTTTCCCCCAGTGAGATCGCATGCTGGCTGCTGAGTACCGTCACTAAGGATTGTACGCTGTTTAGGGAGGCTGTGTACCGGATGGTCGGGGACGATTGTGCTGCTCTTCGTGTGTGTGGGAGTTTCAGCGCTGAGGCGACGTCGTTTCCTCCTCACAAACATCCTGTTCCTGGTGTTTCCGCCTCTTCTCAGACTGATTTCCACAGAGGACGCTCCGCAGTGAGACACTGCTCTCTGTTTTCTCTTACATCTGCTCCTCCTGCTGGGGAAATATAAAATTGCATTTTTTTCCCTCATCCAGCCTGCTTCGAAATTATCGCTGACAGGCACAGCTCATGGAAATTTAGTGTCCTTATTTAGTACTTCCCACGTTAGACTGTTTCCATTATACTGTGGGTTGGATTACTGGTGGCTTCTTGTCATTTCTACTTTAATCTTCTGTGAATTTCCATAGTTATCCTTTCCTCACACTATAATTCTTTATCCTCACCTCTACTCACCCCTATTTCCTTCTTTTGCCAATTTCTTCCTTCATTTCTGCATTTTCTTCTTCTACTATTCTCCACCATGTCTGCATTCGCAATGTCTCAACCCCCCCCATTCCTGGATGAGAGTGGAGATCCGGTGATCCCATGGAAAAAATGGGTAAACCTGTTTGAATCTTACCTTATTGCCATTGGTGGTGACAGATTTTCGGCGGTGCGTAAACAACATGTTCTACTGCATAATCTAGGAAAGCAAGGGAGGGATATTTTTGATGACCTGCCAGATTATAATTTTGAAAATGCTAATGAGGGGGCTGGGGGCGAGGGTGATGTCCAGTATGATGTGTATCAGTTAACGTTATTGAAACTGGAAGCTCAATTTGGTGACAAAATTAATATTGTGTTAGAACGCCACAAATTTTTTTTGCGCATTCAAGGAAAAAATGAAACAGTGATAAATTATATTGCTGTTCTGAGAGGTTTAGCCTCTACATGTGAGTTTGGTATATTAACTGAGTCACTAATCAGAGATCAGCTAGTAAGATGTACTTCTAACAAGAAGATACAAGAAAGACTTCTTGCAGAAGCCCCTGATTTAAAACATGCTATTGATATTGCTAAGAGCATAGAGCATACAGCGTACTGTATGAATGAAATGAAGGAAGCGGGGGAAGTAAAACAAGTAGCGGAGAACAGTGTACACAAGATCTCCAGTAAAGTCCACAAACACAAACCTTTACCTTCCAGTCCTGAAGCACCTACTGCATCAGGGAACAAGCCAAAATGTTACAGGGGCGGAAATCCCAATCATCTGGCCAACAGCGTAAACTGTCCTGCAAGGGGCGTTGTTTGCAGCAAGTGTAAGAAAAGAGGCCATTTCTCTAAAGTATGCCACAATGCAATAAACAGTGTCACCCACATGATAGGCAGTGATCTGGATCCACAACTACCTAGCGAGGATATTGTTTTTCAAGTATCTAATTTTTCGGAATGCAACAGCACTCCTTACCCCAAGTGTGAAATATTTCTGGACAATGTTAAGTATGAGGTCTACGCAGATTCCTGTTCCCCATATACACTTGTGAATGAAGCTACATTTCAGGCTAATTCGGGGACAAGGGAGTATAGTCTCTTACCTCCAGACGTCAAACCAGGGGGTTATAATCAAGATCCCATACCACTAGTAGGAATGTTACTCATGAACATTAATTTTAAGGATAGATCGACCGTGGGAAAAGTCTACATCACAAGGAATGGTTCCAACCTACTAGGGTGGAAACACCAAAAGGAGTTAGGAATCAGACTAGACCCCAACGCGTCGGAACCTGTGTATCTTATCGACAGGACCAACATTGGGATGGAAATCTGCAATCGTTTCCCAGAGGTGTTTACAGACAAACTCGGACTCCTAAAAGGCTTCCTCCACAAAATCAAACTTAAAGCCAATGCCAGACCTATCATCCACAAACCAAGGTCTATCCCTCTGTTGACCAGAGAACCGCTTAAGAAGGAGCTAGACAGATTGGAAGGGTGCAAGATCATAGAGAGGATTGAGAGCTCTGAATGGTTGGCGCCCATCGTCGTAGCAGCCAAAGGTGGAAACAAGGGGATCCGTCTATGTGTTGACCTTAGGGATTTGAACTCTAACATTTGGGTGGACCGACACCCCCTCCCCAACATTAATGAAATGCTGTCTGCCGTCCATGAAGCTAAAGTCTTTACTGTCCTAGACCTATCCCCGGCTTACCACCAAGTCGCTCTCCACCCGGATTCCAAGCCCCTCACTTCTTTTATAACCGCGCATGGAGCTTATCAGTTTTCCAGATTACCATTCGGCCTGGCTTCTGCTGCGGCAGTGTTTCAACGCGTCATGCAGCATATTCTGCAAGGTCTGGGAAAAGTTCTCTGTTTCCAGGACGACATCCTGATTCACGGCTCATCAGATGAAGAACACAATAAGACTCTGGAAGCAGTGTTGACCAGACTTAGTAAGGCAGGTTTCACCACTCAGAAAGACAAATGCAGAATCGGGGTGGAATCTGTAGTCTATCTTGGTCACACCATCTCAAGTGAGGGAATCAAACCCAAATCCAGTCTGGTGGACTCTGTTAAATTAGCCCCTGCACCCACCAACAAGGATGAACTCAAATCGTTCCTGGGGCTGGCGGAATACATGTCAAAGTTTGTCAAAAACTTTGCGGATCAGGTGTGTCCCCTCAGAGAGTTGCTGAAGAAGGGGTCTGAATTTGTTTGGAAGCAAGATCACCAATCAGCCTTCCAACTCATCAAGGAGGCCATCGTTGATGCACCTATCTTGAGTGCTTTCGATCCAAATGCTAAAACCACCCTCACCACAGACGCTAGCGCTAAGGGATTGGGTGCTTCACTCACGCAGAGGACGAAAGGTCAAGAGACAGTGATTGCTTTCGCTTCCAGAACTTTGAGAGATGCCGAGCTGAACTACTCGACGATAGAGAAAGAAGCATTGGCGTGCTACTGGGCCATAAACCACTTTAAGTATTTCTTGTGGGGCATCCCGTTTGTGCTGAGAACGGACCACAAACCCTTACTACCGTTATTCTCCACTAAACACCTGGAAAATACCACCCCACGAATATCTAAATGGGTGCTGAGTCTGCAAGGGTTCAACTACACCATGATATACGTCCCAGGAAGTGAGAATAGGGTAGCGGACTGTCTCTCCAGACTACCAATGACCAATAGGAACCCGATGCAAAACCCTCCGGAGGAGACTATTCTTTTGGTGGAAATCCCGGCCATCAATCGTGAGGAGTGGGAGAAATCCATAAGTGATGATAGTGACTTAGCCACATTAAGGAATATGATTCACAGTGGTTGGCCTGTTAACAAGCAGGAGGTGCCGGAGTCTGTTCGGCATTTTTGGCCGGTGCAAGATGAACTATCCATCGTTGAGAACCATATTTGTAGAGGAAGCAAGATCATTCCTCCGAAAAACATGTACGAAAGAATAATACAGATTGCCCATGAGGGCCACCCGGGGAGGAGCATGACGAAAAGCAAAATCAGGCAACACTATTGGTTCCCAGGGATGGATTCGCGAGTGGAGGAACAAGTAAAGAATTGCGCAGCCTGCGGCTCCTGCGACAAAACCAAAGTTGTCCGTAAGTCACCGCTGATTCCGGTGGAGGTCCCCACCGTACCATGGGAAAAGTTGGGATTGGACATAATTGGTCCCCTAAACCTACTAAACCAATCTCATAGGTTCATGTTTGTTCTTATAGACTACCACTCTCATTGGATTGAAACGAGAATGGTATCTTCCATCACGACCGCGTCGCTATTGAATTTCTTGAGGGACACCTTTTCTAGGGAGGGTATTCCAGGTGTCATAATAACGGACAACGGAGTCCAATTCGCTTCAGAGGAAATGAAGCAATTTATTGCCACGTTGTCCATCACACATCTCAAATCCCCACTTTACTGTCCCAAAGCCAATGGCCTGGTGGAAAGGGCGAACAGGATGTTAAAGGACACCATCCAGCTTGCATTGAGCTCCCAGGTTCCGGTGGAGGAAGCCATAAGGAAAATGCTGTGGTCATATCATACATCGCCCAATGCTGTCTCGGGTGTGTCACCATTTGTTTCTCTCAAAGGCAGGAACCCGGGTTCCAAACTTACTCCTAACTGGCTAAATGGTGGATCCCCGGTGTGGGTGGATAGAGACGTTGTGCGGGAGAAAACTCAGAAACATCAACAAGAGTACAAGCTCAGATACGACAGTCGTTGGGGAGCATCGAACAAAAGGTGGAGAGAAGGCCAGTGGGTGGTTGTTAAGAGGCCGTCCCTGTCCAAATCCAAGATCTCCTCATTTTCCAAACCACTGAGGATAACTCGGGTTAACAACAATTCAGTTGTGCTGGAAGACGGCGGCATGTGGAGTATGGACAACATAGCTAGTTGTCCAAGCACTACTGGTTCCAAACCCACTTATGAGAAGGATCTAAGTCTTGAAACGCCCAGTAGTAGGGAACTCAAGGTGACTAGAGTACGTAAACCCCCAAGTTGGCAATCCGACTACAGAATGGGATCTTAATCTTTCCATCATGTCTCATTCTCCCTACCCTCTTGTGTTAGAGAGGCTCTCTTGCGTAGGGATCAGTGGGGGGATTGCATTGTATGTACTTCTCTATTGCTTTATATTGTGGAAAACGTTTATTCCATGTGTTCATGTCTCCTGGAAGATTTGTAATGTTGATTATTCTCCACATTGCTTTTAGAGTTGGGTAATGTTTATCCGAGGAGTTTAAATTGTTTTGTATATTTTTCTCTACTCCGCAGGGAGATGTGTTATAATCTGGTCTTGTTCCCTTCCCTCTTTTCCCCCCCTCCTTTCCTTCGCCTATTGGATCTGTCCAGCCTTAGAATGTTGGGGCTGAAGCTCCTGTTGGAATGTTGGCATCTCACAACGAGAGGCTGAAGGATCCGCATGAATAAACTTCCATCTCCTGACTAACTATTTATTTGGAGTGTTATCTACAACAGTATTCATGCTGCTGACAAAATCCTTTCCCCAGACAATGAACTGTGGACTTTATTCCCATATGGATAAAATGTCCACCTCTTTGGAACCTGTTTAAAACTCAAATACAGCAACTGACAGCTACAACGTGGGCTAAAAAGTGGCAGACAACTTTTGCAGTTGTTGCCACGGTGCTGCTCCCCGTGTGCTGTAAATTTTGATCTGTTTGATCAAGAAGCAAAATGTAATTTACATTGAAATCTGCATAGTATCTATCAAATTCTGGATTATGGGGAAAGTGCAATAATTCCATGTATGTGATGAAAACGCCACAGCTGCAGTATTGTGTATTTCCAGTGATTCTGGCCCTGGGTATTGTTACCATTGGCCAGTCCATACCAAGTGTTAACCAATGGTGTATTTGTCTTTCTTGTGGCCTCTGGGCATTGTTGAAAGACCTATACTTAGGGCCACTAGAATTATGCGGCAATAAAAGGGACGTTATGCAGTGTAATACTGCACATTTTGTGAAAGTTCATTATTTTATCATTCTAAAACTTGTTAACACTGTCTGAGCATTGGGTGCACCTCATTAGTACCAATATACCAATTAGCAACAAAACTTTGCCCAGAGAACCTTTCCAAAGGGCCTTACACTGCGCGGCAACTTATGTCACTGTGTTTTAGTAACTTTTGAACTGATAACCCTAGAAACCAATTTTTTGTTTGTTAATCATCTGCAGAGTATGCAGCAGATGACGGATTATGTGGTAAATGCAGCAAATGTATAACTATGGGGAAAACGCGGCAGCTGCACAATCACATCATTCCAGCGGCCCTGGCCATACTGTATCAAGTGCATTGTTATCACATGGACCATTGATTAACTATGGATCATACACACTCTTCAGGCAGGCGCATACTTCGAAAGGAGTGCCCCAGTGCTGGCCTTCCATGGCCCAAGGTTATTGTATGGCCCTTCACCCCGTTGATAGCTGTGAAGCTGTCCTTGGTGCTGAAATTGGTTCTAATACGAGTGTTTGGGTCCGTCAGCACTGCGGTCCCCACGATCTCATTTTACGCAGCCCTCCGGGGTTTTTGACACCGTATCGTTCTATTTCAAGACCGAAGCCTTTGGAAATAAGTACATTTTGGTATGGTTTATTTTAATTTCTTTACATCGCAGTTAAGAATTCCTGCTGTCCCTTCAGTCACTAAACTCTATAGTTAGTTTTAGGGCTTCCGTGGAAATATAATGGCCCTGCATCTAATTTCCTGACACACAGACGATTGTTGGTACCGCGAACCCAGGAGGCGGAGCATCACACACTCATGGGCCACTTCAAGCCGTCCTTAATTTGTGGCTGTGGTTTCCAGTGCTCAGCACTGGCACTTAATTGTCAACCCCAGCACATATGAGAACGGCCACATGGTGGCTCAGTTTGTGCCATTAAGAGATGAGCAGCACAGCAGTTATTTATTAATTCAATAAACATTAAAAATAACTATTACACGCCACCCAAGCCATTCTTATAGCTTTGAGGGCCTCGAAGAGTCTGAATTGTTAAACGTGTGTGATGGCAAGAAGTTGTGTAGGGGCTATCATTGGCAGCATGGCAGGGGCAACGAGTGGTGCGAGCTGCCGTGGCCTCCTGATGAGGGCCCCGGCACTTATTGTTTTAGAAATTAAGCACTGGGCCTGAAAGTCAAAGTAAGACTCATTTCCCAGTCTTCGATGTTCGAGGGTGTGCTTTCTTCTGCCTGGGGGTCCGCCCCGTCTCGGCAGCCACAGACTTTGAGGTCATTGGTCCAGGGGATGCTTGGGGCCATGGAGGTTTCTAGTGCAGCTCTTTGAGCACTTGAGACACAAGGGCTGAGCTGTTTGCTGCTCGCACGGCATCACCATGGACCTCTGGGCGCTGTCCGGCTAGTTCCAGGGTGCCTGTGGTGTGTCCTCTCGCTGACTGTTTCTGGCAGGGCAGGGGGCAGATAGGTAGTGGACAGGAGGCAGCCAGGCGGGCCAGGGTCCAGGGGCACCTTGTCTAACTTCGTCTTAGCTGGGAATGACGTTGTCATCAGAGTGATTCTTGAAAGGTAACGGGTGGGTGGGTGTGAGACTCAGGCAGGAGCATCTTACAGGGAAAGGGGTAGGTGGGCATGAGACTCAGACGGTAGACTCTTGAAAGGGAAGAGGGTGGGTGAACGTGAGACTCAGGTGGGAGATTCTTGAAAGGTAAGGGGTGGATTGGTGTAAGACTCAGGTGGGAGATTCTTGAAAGGTAAGGGGTGGATTGGTGTAAGACTCAGGCGGGAGACTCTTGAAAGGTAAGGGGTGGGTGGGCGTGAGACTCAGTTGGGAGACTCTTGAAAGGGAAGGGTTGGCATGAGACTCAGACAGGAGACTCTTGAAAGGGAAGGGGTAGGTTGGCACGAGACTCAGTTGGGAGCCTCTTGAAAGGGACGGGGTGGGTAGGTGTGAGACTCAGGTGGGTGACTCTTGAAATGTAAGGGTTCGGTGGGCATGAGACTCAGTTGGGTGACTCTTGGAAGGGAAGGATTGGCTGGGCGTGAGACTCAGGTGTGAGACTCTTGAAAGGTAAGGGGTGGGTGGGTGTGAGACTCAGGCAGGAGCATCTTACAGGGGAAGGGGTAGGTGGGCATGAGACTCAGACGGTAGACTCTTGAAAGGGAAGAGGGTGGGTGAACGTGAGACTCAGGTGGGAGATTCTTGAAAGGTAAGGGGTGGATTGGTGTAAGACTCAGGCAGGAGACTCTTGAAAGGTAATTGGTGGGTGGGCGTGAGACTCAGTTGGGAGACTCTTGAAAGGGAAGGGTTGGCATGAGACTCAGGCAGGAGACTCTTGAAAGGGAAGGGGTGGGTTGGCATGAGACTCAGGTGGGAGACTCTTGAAAGGGAAGAGGTGGGTTGGTGTGAGACTCAGGTGGGTGACTTTTAAAAGGGGAAGGGATGGGTGGGAGTGTGACTTAGGCGGAAGACTCTTGAAAGGGAAAGGGTGGGTGGGCGTGAGACTCAGGTGTGAGACTCTTGAAAGGGAAGGAGTGGCTGGGCGTGAGATTCAGGTAGGAGTCTCTTGAAAGGGAAGGGGTGGGTGGGTGTGAAACTCAGGTGGGAGACTCTTGAAAGGGAAGGGGTGGGTGGGCTTGAGACTCAGGTGGGAGACTCTTGAAAGGGAAGGAGTGGCTGGGCATGAGATTCAGGTAGGAGTCTCTTGAATGGGAAGGGGTGGGTGGGCGTGAGGCTCAGGTGGGAGACTCTTGGAAGGTAAGGGGTGGGTGGGCTTGAGACTCAGGTGGGAGACTCTTGAAAGGGAAGGGTTGGCTGGGCGTGAGACTCAGGTGGAAGACTCTTGAAAGGGAAGGGGTGGGTTGGCGTGAGACTCAGGCAGGAGACTCTTGAATGGGAAGGGGTGGGTGGGTGTGAGACTCAGGTGGGTGACTCTTGAAAGGTAAGGGGTCAGTGGGCATGAGACTCAGTTGGGTGACTCTTAGGGGCAGATTTATGTTAGACTTGCGCCACTTTTACGCCGCCGTTGCGTCACTTTTGTGACGCAGCGGCGGCGTAAACCATGCGCCATGTTGCGCCTTATTTACAACGTGACGCATCTGGGGAGATGCGTCACGTTGCAAAGCCCTGCGCTACATTAAACCTGCGTCAGGTTTAATGTATGCAGGGTGGGCGTTCCATCGGAAAAAGCCTCGGAAAAGTGACGCAGTGAAATCTACAAGATTTCACTCAGTCACTTTTCCGACGCTGCTGCGTCAAAACCTTGCGCCTGCTTGAAGCAGGCGTAAGGCATGACACAGCATGTTAGGTATGGGCAGCCCCTAAACATTGCTGGAGTTACGTCGTGCTTGCGACGCGACTCCAGCAATGTGCCGCCCTTACGCCATCAGATGCGTCACGCATCTGTTTATCCTTGCGCCACGATGCGCTGCATTGTAAATGCGGCGCATCTGTGGTGGCGCAAGGGTAAACTTGCGTGACGCATCTTTCCTGGCGCATCCCTGCTGATTTGCAGGGATGCGCCAGGAAACATAAATCTGTCCCTTAGAAGGGAAGGGTTGGCTGGGCGTGAGACTCAGGCAGGAGACTCTTGAAAGGAAAGGGGTGGGTGGGCGTGAGACTCAGGTGGAAGACTCTTGAAAGGGAAGGGGTGGGTGGGCGTGAGACTCAGGTGTGAGACTCTTGAAAGGAAAGGGGTGGGTAGACGTGAGACTCAGGTGGGAGTCTCTTGAAAGGCAAGGGGTGGGTGGGCGTGAGACTCAAGTGGGGGAACCTTGAAAGAGAAGGGGTGGGTGGGCGTGAGACTCAGGCAGGAGACTCTTGAAAAGAAAGGGGTGGGTGGGCGTGAGACTCAGGTGGAAGACTCTGGGAAGGGGTGGGTGGGCGTGAGACTCAGGTGTGAGACTCTTGAAAGGAAAGGGGTGGGTGAACGTGAGACTCAGGTGGGAGACTCTTGAAAGGCAAGGGGTGGGTGGGCGTGAGACTCAAGTGGGGGACTCTTGAAAGGGAAGGGGTGGGTGGGCGTGAGACTCAGGCAGGAGACTCTTGAAAGGGAAGAGGTGGGTTGGTGTGAGACTCAGGTGGGAGACTCTTGAAAGGCAAGGAGTGGCTGAGCGTGAGATTCAGGTAGGAGTCTCTTGAAAGGGAAGGAGTGGGTGGGCGTGAAACTCAGGTGGGAGACTCTTGAAAGGGAAGGAGTGCCTTAGTGTGAGATTCAGGTAGGAGTCTCTTGAAAGGGAAGGAGTGGGTGGGCGTGAAACTCAGGTGGGAGACTCTTGAAAGGGAAGGGCTGGGTGGGCGTGAGGCTCAAGCGGGAGACTCTTGGAAGGTAAGGGGTGGGTGGACGTGAGACACAGGTGGGAGACTCTTGAAAGGGAAGGGCTGGGTGGGCGTGAGGCTCAGGCGGGAGACTCTTGAAAGGGAAGGGGTTGATGGGTGTGAGATTCAGGTAGGAGTCTCTTGAAAGGGAAGGGGTGGGTGGGCGTGAGACTCTTGAAAGGGAAGGGGTGAGTGAGTTGGTGTGAGACTCGAGGGAACCTCTTGAAAGGAAAGCGTTAGGTGGGCATGAGACTCAAGTGGGGGACTCTTGAAAGGGAAGGGTTGGCTGGGCATGAGACTCATGCAAAAAGAACTATTGATGGACGAAATGCAGAACAATGTCATACATTTACCCCAGTATAGAGATCTGGGCCTAAATCCATTGTTTTTTTGCTCAACATGCCATTCCAGTTTGGACCCAGCCATATGCAAATCAGTCTTGACCCTGTGCCCCATGGGAACAGTCCAGCCCGAACTGCCAGGCCAGGTCCTTCCTTGACTGGAAACAAGCATCCTAGGACTGGTTTCGGGCTTCACCCCTCCTCAGCCAGGACAGCTTGACTCCAGTGGCACGGAGAGCACGGGACTCACGTCTGAGCATACCCGTCCCACTCGGGGTGACAAATGCAAAAAGAACTATTGATGGACAGAATGCAGAACAATCTCATACATTCACCCCAGTACAGAGATATGGGCCCAAATCCATCGTTTTTTTGCTCACCATGCCATTCCAGTTTGGACCCAGCCATATACAAATCAGTCTTGACCCTGTGCCCCATGGGAACAGTCCAGCCAGAACTGCCAGGCCAGGTCCTCCCTTGACCGGAAACAAGCATCCTAGGACCGGTTTCGGGGCTTCACCCCTCCTCAGCCAGGAAACCGGTCCTAGGATGCTTGTTTCCGGTCCAGGGAGGACCTGGCTTGGCAGTTCGGGCTGGACTGTTCCCATGAGGCACAGGGTCAAGACTGATTTGCATATGGCCAGGTCTAAACTGGGGTGGCATGGTGAGCAAAAGAATTATGGATTTAACCCAGATCTCTTGACTGGGGGAGAATGTTTTGATTTGTTCTGCATTCGTCCATCAATTGTGTGTCTTTTGCTTTCTCGCCCCGGGCGTGAGACTCAGACGGGAGACTCTTGAAAGGGAAGGGGTGGGTGGGTGTGAGACTCAGTTGTGAGACTCTTGAAAGGGAAGGTTGGCTGGGCGTGAGATTCAGGTGGGAGATTCTTGAAAGGTAAGAGGTGGGTGGGTGCGAGACTCAGGCGGGAGACTCTTGAAAGGAAAGGGGTGGGTGGGCGTGAGACTCAAGTGGGTGACTCTTGAAAGGTAAGGGGTCAGTGGGCATGAGACTCAGTTGGGTGACTCTTAGGGGCAGATTTATGTTAGCCTTGCGCCACTTTTACGCCGCCGCTGCGTCACTTTTGTGACGCAGCGGTGGCGTAAACCATGCGCCATGTTGCGCCTTATTTACAACGTGACGCATCTAGGGAGATGCGTCACGTTGTAAAGCCCTGTGCTACATTAAACCTGCGTCAGGTTTAATGTATGCAGGGTGGGTGTTCCATCGGAAAAAGCCTCGGAAAAGTGACGCAGTGAAATCTACATGATTTCACTCAGTCACTTCTCCGACGCTGCTGCGTCAAAACCTTGCGCCTGCTTGAAGCAGGCGTAAGGCATGGCGCAGCATGTTAGGTATGGGCAGCCCCTAAACATTGCTGGAGTTGCGTCGTGCTTGCGACGCGACTCCAGCAATGCGCCGCCCTTACGCCATCAGATGCGTCACGCATCTGTTTATCCTTGCGCCACGATGCGCTGCATTGTAAATGCGGCGCATCTGTGGTGGCGCAAGGGTAAACTTGCGTGACGCATCTTTCCTGGCGCATCCTTGCTGATTTGCAGGGATGCGCCAGGAAACATAAATCTGCCCCCTAGAAGGGAAGGGTTGGCTGGGCGTGAGACTCAGGCGGGAGACTCTTGAAATGAAAGGGGTGGGTGGGCGTGAGACTCAGGTGGAAGACTCTTGAAAGGAAAGGGGTGGGTAGACGTGAGACTCAGGTGGGAGTCTCTTGAAAGGGAAGGGGTGGGTGGGCGTGAGACTCAAGTGGGGGAACCGTGAAAGGGAAGGGGTGGGTGGGCGTGAGACTCAGGCAGGAGACTCTTGAAAAGAAAGGGGTGGGTGGGCGTGAGACTCAGGTGGAAGACTCTGGGAAGGGGTGGGTGGGCGTGAGACTCAAGTGTGAGACTCTTGAAAGGAAAGGGGTGGGTGGACGTGAGACTCAGGTGGGAGACTCTTGAAAGGCAAGGGGTGGGTGGGCGTGAGACTCAAGTGGGGGACTCTTGAAAGGGAAGGGGTGGGTGGGCGTGAGACTCAGGCAGGAGACTCTTGAAAGGGAAGAGGTGGGTTGGTGTGAGACTCAGGTGGGTGACTTTTGAAAGGGGAAGGGATGGGTGGGAGTGAGACTCAGGCGGGAGGCTCTTGAAAGGAAAAGGGAGGGTGGGCGTGAGACTCAGGTGTGAGACTCTTGAAAGGGAAGGAGTGTCTGAGCGTGAGATTCAGGTAGGAGTCTCTTGAAAGGGAAGGAGTGGGTGGGCGTGAGACTCAGGTGGGAGACTCTTGAAAGGGAAGGGCTGGGTGGGCGTGAGGCTCAGGCGGGAGACCCTTGGAAGGTAAGGGGTGGGTGGACGTGAGACACAGGTGGGAGACTCTTGAAAGGAAAGGGGTGGGTGGGCGTGAGACCCTGGTGTGAGACTCTTGAAAGGGAAGGGGTTGATGGGTGTGAGATTCAGGTAGGAGTCTCTTGAAAGGGAAGGGGTGGGTGGGCGTGAGACTCTTGAAAGGGAAGGGGTGAGCGAGTTGGTGTGAGACTCGAGGGAGACTCTTGAAAGGAAAGGGTTAGGGGGGCATGAGACTCAAGTGGGGGACTCTTGAAAGGGAAGGGTTGGCTGGGCATGAGACTCATGCAAAAAGAACTATTGATGGACGAAATGCAGAACAATGTCATACATTTACCCCAGTATAGAGATCTGGGCCAAAATCCATTGTTTTTTTGCTCACCATGCCATTCCAGTTTGGACCCAGCCATATGCAAATCAGTCTTGACCCTGTGCCCGATGGGAACAGTCCAGCCCGAACTGCCAGGCCAGGTCCTCCCTTGACTGGAAACAAGCATCCTAGGACCGGTTTCGGGGCTTCATCCCCCCTCAGCCAGGACAGCTTGACTCCAGTGGCACGGAGAGCACAGGACTCACGTCTGAGCATACCCGTCCCACTCGGGGTGACAAATGGAAAAAGAACTATTGATGGACAGAATGCAGAACAATGTCATACATTCACCCCAGTACAGAGATCTGGGCCCAAATCCATCGTTAATTTGCTCAACATGCCATTTCAGTTTGGACCCAGCCATATGCAAATCAGTCTTGACTCTGTGCCCCATGGGAACAGTCCAGCCCGAACTGCCAGGCCAGGTCCTTCCTTGACTGGAAACAAGCATCCTAGGACTGGTTTCGGGCTTCACCCCTCCTCAGCCAGGACAGCTTGACTCCAGTGGCACGGAGAGCACGGGACTCACGTCTGAGCATACCCGTCCCACTCGGGGTGACAAATGCAAAAAGAACTATTGATGGACAGAATGCAGAACAATCTCATACATTCACCCCAGTACAGAGATATGGGCCCAAATCCATCGTTTTTTTGCTCACCATGCCATTCCAGTTTGGACCCAGCCATATACAAATCAGTCTTGACCCTGTGCCCCATGGAAACAATCCAGCCAGAACTGCCAGGCCAGGTCCTCCCTTGACCGGAAAAAAGCATCCTAGGACCGGTTTCGGGGCTTCACCCCTCCTCAGCCAGGAAACCGGTCCTAGGATGCTTGTTTCCGGTCCAGGGAGGACCTGGCTTGGCAGTTCGGGCTGGACTGTTCCCATGAGGCACAGGGTCAAGACTGATTTGCATATGGCCAGGTCTAAACTGGGGTGGCATGGTGAGCAAAAGAATTATGGATTTAACCCAGATCTCTTGACTGGGGGACAATGTTTTGATTTGTTTTGCATTCGTCCATCAATTGTGTGTCTTTTGCTTTCTCGCCCTGGGCGTGAGACTCAGACGGGAGACTCTTGAAAGGGAAGGGGTGGGTGGGTGTGAGACTCAGTTGTGAGACTCTTGAAAGGGAAGGTTGGCTGGGCGTGAGATTCAGGTGGGAGATTCTTGAAAGGTAAAAGGTGGGTGGGTGCGAGACTCAGGCGGGAGACTCTTGAAAGGAAAGGGGTGGGTGGGCGTGAGTCTTAGGTGGGTGACTCTTGAAAGGGAAGGGATGGGTGGGCGTGAGACTCAGTTGGGAGAATCTTGAAAGAGAAGGGGTGGGTGGGTGGGTGTGAGCCTCAGGTGGGAGACACTTGAAAGGGAAGGGGTGGGTGGGCGTGAGACTCAGGCAGGAGACTCTTGAAAGGGAAGAGGTGGGTGGGTGTGAGACTCAGGTGGGAGACTCTTGAAAGGGAAGGGGTGGGTGGGTGTGAGACTCAGGTGGGAGACTCTTGAAATGGAGAGGGAGGTGGGTTGGTGTGAGACTTGAGGTGAGCCTCTTGAAACGGAAGGGGTGGGTGTGCATCAGACTTAAGTGAGGCTAATGGTTTAAATCGGAAAGTACTGTCAAATACTGAGTACATTTTTAAACTATGATGCGGGAGGCCAAAAGACCTTCCCACCGGAAGGGTAGAGAGATCTTCTTAAACACCAAAGGATGCAGGAGATACATTCTCCCTGGAAACACAGGAGAAACAAAAGAGTATCCTGTGCCTAATGAGGAAAATGGGGCGGTGTGTGTGCACCTCAACAAGAAGTGGGAAAAAGGAAAAAGAATACTTTTTTAGTTACAACCCTCACCTACTTTAGTAGTGTCATGTTTCATCATCGGGTTCACCCGTACGCCTAAGGTTAGGGTGGGCTCAACCGTGTTCCTGGGACTCTTTGTATATGAGTAGGTGGGGGAAGTTACATACATTGCTATTGCCCCTTCCATAGTTTATTTGAATCATTTCCCATCCACCCAGCTAATTAAGGGATACCTTGGGAGTGAAAGGGACATTTTTATTTACCTGTAGTTTCTCCGACTACTAATGTACAAAGAGCTCCCTGGAACACGGTTGAGCCACCCTGACCTGTAGGAGCCAGGGTGAACCCGACGATGAAGCATGCACCTACTCGAGTGGGTGAGGGTTGTAAATAAAAAATGATTTTTTTCTTTTTCCCTCTTCTTATTTAGGTGGTGTTTAATTGGGGTGCACACATCATCCTATTTTCCTCATTTTGCAGAGGGATACTCTTTTATTTATCAGGGACTGAGTACATGCAGCTGTTTAGGTCTAACAGGACAGTATCTGCACTTCTCATCACTGGTGCAAAACTTGTAGTGAGAGAGTACCTGTACTTCTCATCACTGGTGCAATACTTTTAATGGGAGAGTACCTGCACTTCTTGTCACTGGTGCAATACTTTTAATAGGAGAGTACCTGCACGTCTCATCACTGGTGCAATACTTTTAATGGGAGTGTACCTGCACTTCTCATCAACGATTCAATACTTTTAATGAAAGAGTGCCTGCACTTCTCATCAACGGTTCAATACTTTTAATGAAAGAGTGCCTGCACTTCTCATCAACGGTTCAATACTTTTAATGGGACACTACCTGCACTTCTCATCACTGATGCAATAATTTTAATGGGAGAGCACCTGCACATCTCAGCACTGGTGCAATACGTTTAATGGGATAACACTGTCACTTCTCATCAATGGTTCAATACTTTTAATGAGAGAGTACCTGCACTTCTAATCACTGGTGAAATACTTTTAATGGGACACTGCCTGCACTTCTAATCACTGGTGCAATACTTTTAATGGGACACTACCTGCACTTCTAATCACTGGTGCAATACTTTTAATGGGAGAGTACCTACACTTCCAATCACTGGTGTAATACTTTTAATGGGACAGTACCTGCACTTCTAATTACTGGTGAAACACTTTTAATGGGACACTGCCTGCACTTCTAATCACCGATGCAATACTTTTAATGGGAGAGTACCTGCACTTCCAATCACTGGTGCAATACTTTTAATGGGACAGTACCTGCACTTCTAATCACTGGTGCAATACTTTTAATGGGAGAGTACCTACACTTCCAATCACTGGTGTAATACTTTTAATGGGACAGTACCTGCACTTCCAATCACTGGTGTAATACTTTTAATGGGAGAGTACCTACACTTCCAATAACTGGTGTAATACTTTTAATGGGACAGTACCTGCACTTCTAATCACTGATGCAATACTTTTAATGGGAGAGTTCTTGCACTTCTCATCACTGGTGCAATACTTTGAATGGGAGAGCATCTGCACGCCTCAGCACAGGTGCAATACTTGTAGTGGGAGAGCACTGGCACTTCTTATCACTGGTGCAATATTTTAATGAGAGAGTACCTGCACTTGTCATCACTGGTGCTTTACTTTTAATGGGACACTACCTGTACTTCTCATCACTGGTGCAATACTTTTAATGGGAGAGCACCTGGACGTCTCAGCACTGGTGCAATACTTTTAATGGGAGACTACCTGCACATCTCATCACTGGTGGAATAATTTGAATGGGAGAGTACCTGCACTTCTCAACACTGGTGCAATACTTTTTAATGGGAGAACACCTGCACGCCTCAGCACAGGTGCACTACTTTTAACGGGAAAGCACTGGCACTTCTCATCAACTATTCAATACTTTTAATGGGAGAGTACTGGCACTTCTCATCTGCTATTCAATAGTTTTAATGGGAGAGTACTGGCACTTCTCATCACTGGTTCAATACTTTCACAGGGAGACTACCTGCACATCTCAGCACTGGTTTAATACTTTTAATGAAAGAGTACCTGCACTTTCGGCTATGGTGCAATGCTTTTAATGGGAGAATATCGGCACTTCTGAGCATCAGCCAGGCACTACCTGCACTTCCATATTTCCTTTAAAGCACTGGGTGGGAGACTCACATTAAAAGAGGGTGTGAGGCCGAAGATTGAAGGCACGAAGGGTCGAAGCAAGGCCTCCTTATGGGCTGTGCCTGGAGGAGGAGGAGAGATCTGGGCCGCTGTGTTAAGTAGGGCTGGGGGAGGGTGGTGGGAGGAGTTCCACTGGTGGGCAGGTGCGTGTGTGTGAGGGAACGGTCGATGCACTGCGGGAGGGAAGCTATGGTCTGGAGAGCACACACCAACCACAGGGAAGAAACTGGACCAAGGAGAAACTCCAGTGACACCCACCCTCAGCGCCCCCTGCTCTTACCCCAGCGCCCCGAGCCTTTCCACTTGCTGTTTCCCACTTTTCCCCTCTTACCTCCGCTTTTGCCAGAAGGGCTCTTTTCTAAGCCCCGCGCCCATCTGCTCCACTCACTCCTGTGCCCTCAGCTCTGACCGGTGCCCGGCTAAGACATAGCGCTCCTACCCGTTCGTCATCAACTCTTGCCCCGGTACCGCCCTCTGACCTCAAGCAGTTCCTTCAGGCCTAGCCACGTTGCTGTCTGCCCTCGCCGGTGCCCTCAGCTCTTAATCCTCTGCCATCTGATCTCAGCCCGGGCCCTCACTTCTTACCCTGGTGCCCACTGACGTCAACCCGTGCCCTCAGCTTCTACTCCGGTGCCTTCTGCCATCGCTGGTTCCCTCAACTCTTACGTCTGTGCCCTAAACCTGTGCCCTCGGCTCTTTCCCCTGTGCCCTTGGTTCTTATCTGTGCCCTCAGCTCTAACCCCTGTGCCCTCAGCTCTTAACCCCGTGCCCTCAGCTTCTACCCCTGTACCCTCAGCTCTTACCCCCCTGCCCTCAGCTCCTACCCCGGTGCCCTGAGCTCTTTCCCATGTGCCCTCATCTCTTACCCCCTGTGCCCTCAGCTCTTACCCATGTGCCCTCAGCTCTTACTGCTCTGCCCTCAGCTCTGACCCCAGTGCCCTGAGCTCTTACCCCTCTGCCCTCATCTCTTACCACCTGTGCCCTCAGCTCTTACCCCTCTGCCCTCATCTCTTACCCCTGTGCCCTCTGGTCTCATTCTAGGCCCTCACTTCGCACTCCTGTGCCTCTGATCTCAGTCCTGGCCTTCAGCCCTCATCACGCTGCCCTCTACCCTCGTCCGTGCCCTCAGCTCTGACATCGGTGCCCTTTGACCCTCACCGGTGACCATGGCCAGCATGGCTGGGGAGATCGTCGCCTTCCTGCTGGCCCTGTCGGGCTGGGTGCTGGTCTGCTCCACGCTGCCCACGGACTACTGGAAGGTGTCGAGCATCGACGGCACGGTCATCACCACGGCCACCTTCTGGTCCAACCTGTGGAAGACGTGCATCACCGACTCCACCGGCATCTCCAACTGCAAGGACTTCCCGTCCATGCTGGCGCTCGAGGGTGCGTCCCGGGAGGGGCTGCGGGGGCTGGGAGCTCTGACCACCTCAGGAGGGACTGCTGGGGGGAGGGGGGGGGGCGAGGGCTCTAACCAGCTCAAGAGGGGCTGCTGGGGGGTGGGAGCTCTAACCACCTCAGGGGATGGGGGGGGGGGGGCGTGGGGCTGCTGGGGGGCAGGGAGTTCTGGCCACCTCAGGAGGGGTTGCTGAGGGGGGAACGGGGGGACTAGGTTGGTCTGTATACCCTGGGAGGGGGGCAGCTGGGAGGGGGTGTTGTGGGGGCGAGAGGTCTAGCTAGCCACCTGAGCAGGGGCTGCGAGGGTATTGGGGGGATCTGCCAACCTGAGGAGGGGCGGCTGGGGGCTCCGCCAACTGTAGGAGGGGGCTAGTGGGGGACCGAGAGCTCTAACAACCTACTGGGGTACCGGGAGCCCTGGCCACCTGAGGGGGCGTGGGGGGTCTGGTCACCCTGGGATGGGCGGCTCAGTGAGTGTGCGCATCCGGCGTCTCCTGCGACAGTCACAGTTCACATAAGTTTGGAACTCCGAGCAAAAAAGAGGCGCCGAAGCTCTACATGTTAATAGCATAATATAACGAACAAAAATACGCCGATGTTGTCCCCTCCATGGTCAGCCCAATTTTCACCCCTTTAAGTAGTATAAATGAGTGCTGTTGAGGTGGATACCACAAGTACCCATTTAGTGCTAACAATTTTCTAAAGAACGTCGCACGTCAAGCGCTCTGATTTACAGCACTATATAAATAACAGATTGCTGTTCTTCCAGTGCTGTACCGCCGCCGACAGGTGCATTAATGCCAGAATTCTTGCTTTGCCTGTGGATATACACAAATTGGGGGGGGGGGGGGGGGGGAGGGGATGCAGCCCGTTTCGTGGCGGTGAAAGAGGGGTGAAGGGCGGGGTAGGCCCACATCTCCATGTGCGCAAACTGTACAGACAAAATATATATCTAAAGGGAGAATACATAGCGGCAACAGATGCTGCGGATTGTGCTCATATGCAGTGACTGAGTAAGGATGCGCGTGGACCTGGTGCAAGCAAGTAAAGGGCCCCCCCTGACTGCTGTTTATGTTGTGAAATGCAACAATAATCAGCTGTCAGTTGGAGCCTCATGCCTCTGGTCCCCGGTGCCACTGCACCTGATGCAACATTGACAGCCACGCCCTTGCTTAGATATACTGAGCTAGCAGCGCGTGTTCTCTCGTAGGGCCTCGTTGTCAAACCGAAGTCCGACATTTACTACCGGAGGCCTCATCCTACCTGTGGACGGAGGGCCACAGAAGTACTCCTAGCTGAGGACGGTGGGCTCCAGAAGTACTCCTAGCTGAGGACGGAGGGCCACAGAAGTACTCCTAGCTGAGGACGGTGGGCTCCAGAAGTACTCCTAGCTGAGGACGGTGGGCTCCAGAAGTACTCCTAGCTGAGGACGGTGGGCTCCAGAAGTACTTCTACCTGAGGACGGTGGGCTCCAGAAGTACTTCTACCTGAGGACGGTGTGCGTATTTCCACAGTTAGTGAGATGCTCTTCTCTTGCTCTCAGTGCACATTTTTCTATGGTCACTGAGGGGTGTCTCTCTTGCTGTCAGTGTATATGTACCTACAGCCACTTAGCGGCTCGACTCTTGGTGTCAGTGTAACTGCTTCTATGGTCACTGAGGGGTGTCTCTCTTGCTGTCAGTGCATATGTTCCTACAGCCACTTAGCGGCTCGACTCTTGATGTCAGTGTATATGTTCCTACAGTCACTGAGGGGTGTCTCTCTTGCTGTCAGTGTATACGTTAGCACAGCCACTGAGTGACTCGACTCTTGATGTAATTGTACATGCTCCTATAGTCACTGAGGGATTCCTCTGTTGCTGTCAGTGTATATGTTCCTACAGTCACTGTGTGGCTCACTCTTAGTGTCATTGTATAGGTTCCCACAGTCACTGAGGAGTTCCTCTCTTCCTGTCAGTGTATATGTTGCTACAGTCACCGAGTGACTCACTATTGGTGTCATTGTATACATTCCTACAGTCACCTTAGGGCTGTTCTCTTGTTGTCAGTGTGTACGTTCCTACTGTCACCGAGTGACTCACTGTTGGTGTCATTGTATATGTTTCTACAGTCACTCAGGGGTGTCTCTCTTGCTGTCAGCATATATGTTCCTATAGTCACTGAGTGACTCACTCTTGGTGTCATTGTATACATTCCTACAGCCACCGAAGGGCTCTTCTCTTGTGGTCAGTGTATACATTCCTATAGCCACTTAGCGACTCGACTCTTGATGTCATTGTATATGTTACTACAGTCACTGAGGGGCTCCTCTCCTACTGTCAATGTATATGTTAGCACAGCCACTTAGTGACTAGACTCTTGGTGTTGTACATGCTCCTATAGTCACTGAGGGGCGTCACTCTTGCTATCAGTGTATATGTTCCTAAAGTCACTGAAGGGTTCTTCTCTTGTTGTCTGTGTTTGTTACTAGTCACTGAGTGACTTGACTCTTGGTGTCATTGTATATGTTCCTACGGTCACTGAGGGGTTCCTCTTTTGCTGTCAGTGTATATGTTACTACAGTCACTGAGTGACTCACTGTAGGGGTCATTGTATATGTTCCTACAGTCACTGAGGGGCGTGTCTCCTGCTGTCAGTGTATATGTTGCTAGTCACTGAGTGACTCACTCTTATTGCCATTGTGCATTTTCCTACAGTCACTGAGGGGTTCCTCTCTTGCTGTCAGTGTATATGTCACTACAGTCACTGAGTGACTCACTCTTGGTGTTATTGTACATGCTCCTATAGTCACTGAGGGGTGTCTCTCTTGCTGTCAGTGTTTATGTTGCCATAGACACTCAGTGGCGTCTCTCTTGTTGTCAGTGTGCTTGTTGCTATAGTCACTGAGGGACCCTGCTCTTGCTGTCAGGGTGTATGTTCCTACAGTCACTGAGTGACTCCACTCCTGGTGTCAATCTATATGTTCCTACAGCCACTGAGGGGCTCCTCTCCTACTCTCAGTGTATATGTGTTAGACGGCGACCTCAGAGGAGCCCGGAAGGGGGTCCTGACTTCCCTGAGTCCCGCCCGTGTAGTATTGTAGCCAGGCACTGGCGAGAGATTCCCCAGGGGGAGGAATCTCGCAACTAGGATCGTACTTCTGGCACCACACGACACAGAGAGACCACACTGGGTATTCTCAGAAAACAAGCTTTATCAAATAGGTATCACTGCAAATATGTACAAGGGGAGCACGGGCTCAAGAGTCTCGGAAAGGTAGGGGGTAGCGGGACTGACTCTGGTATCGGTTCAAAGCAGGGACGTATCCGGCGCACAGCTCACAATCCTCGAGCCGGGGGATACGTGGTCGGAGTCGGGGTCCGGCGGGACCGTGAGAGTCTGGGGGAGCCGCGAGTCACTCAGCGGGCTCAGGTACAGGTTCGGAGGTCTTACGATCTTCAAGGAGCCGCGAGTCACTCAGCAGGGCTCAGGTACAAGTTCGGAGGTCTTACGATCTTCAGGGAGCCGCGAGTCACTCAGCAGGGCTCAGGTACGAGTTCGGAGGTCTTACGATCTTCAGGGAGCCGCGAGTCACTCAGCAGGGCTCAGGTACGAGTTCGGAGGTCTTACGATCTTCAGGGAGCCGCGAGTCACTCAGCAGGGCTCAGGTGGGTTCAAGTTCCAGGAGCCGCGACCACGTCGGCAGCTCTCGTTGTTCCAGCGTCGAATCTGCCGGACAGTCTCAGAGCACCCCTTGTTATAGGTCGACCCCGCTTTGATGTCCGGAGTCTGTGCAGGCAGGGGTCTTGTCACCTGGGGGCCGCTTGTCGGGGTTTCCTGCTATTGTCTTTTGATCCTTTCAGGGCCGGGTCAGGAGGAGTCCCAGACACCCAGCAGGCACGGAGCCAGCCCGCAGGGAGGCCGGAGGGCCGATTGAAACCCATCGTCCCAGGGGAGTTAGAGGTGCGACAGAAACTGCTCCTCCCTCTCTCATCCCCTGGAAGCGTGATGTCCTCCAGCCGGAGTGGCGCCTCGAGGCCCGGGTCGCGCTGGAGCCGGGCGGCCATCTTGTTGCATGGAGTGGGCACGCGGGTCCGGGGTGGCCGAAAGGAGAGAGGCCATGGACGGGGATGTCCGGGGTTGGTGCGGGTGTCCTGGTGGGAAGGGCCGGCTGGGCCGCGTGCTTGGGCTGCAGGCGCCAGGTTTCGGTGGTGCGGGGGCACGGAGGGCCATTCTTTGAGGCCGGGTCCAACACGCGTCCCCCCCAGCTGAAAGCCGGAGAGAACTGCCCATCACCTTGGGGGGTTCTCTTCGCTGAGGCGGAAGAACCGGGAGAGGCCGTCAGCGTTGGCGTGGTCCGTACCAGGGCGGTGTTCTACGGTGAAGTCCATTCCCTGGAGGGAGATTGACCACCGCAGTAGCTTGGGGTTTTCTCCTCGCATCTGCATGAGCCATCGCAAGGGCCGATGGTCAGTTTGGACTCTGAAATGGGTGCCGAACAGGTAGGGTCGCAGTTTTTTGAGTGCCCAGACCACGGCAAAGGCTTCGCGCTCTATGGTGCTCCACCTCTGTTCTCGGGGTAGCAGCCGCCGACTGAGGAAGGCGACGGGCTGGTCTAGGCCTTGATCATTCATTTGGGACAGGACGGCCCCAATGCCATGCTCGGAGGCATCGGTTTGGACTATGAACTCCTTGGTGTAGTCGGGAGCCTGGAGGACGGGGGCAGTGCACATGGCCTTTTTTAGAGCATCGAAAGCTTCCTGGCAGGCAGCCGTCCACTGCACCCTCTTTGGCTGTTTTTTAGACGTGAGTTCAGTGAGAGGGCCGACCAGGCTGCCATACCCCCGAGTGAATCGGCGGTAGTAGCCCGTGAGTCCCAGAAAGGCTCGGACTTCCGTTTGGGTGATGGGTGGGTCCCAGGCCAGGATGGCGTCGATCTTTGGCTGTAGAGGGGCGACCTGGCCACTCCCGACTTGGTGCCCCAGGTAGACCACGGATCCTTGCCCGATCTGGCACTTGCTGGCTTTTACGGTGAGGCCTGCCTGGCGCAGGGCGGTTAGCACTCTCCGGAGGTGCTGGAGGTGCTCACTCCACTCTGAACTGAAGACAGCGATGTCGTCCAGATAGGCCGCGCTGAACTGTTCTAGCCCGGCCAGGACCCTATTTACCAGTCTCTGGAAAGTGGCCGGGGCATTTTTCATCCCGAAGGGCATCACGCGGAAGCGGTAGTGCCCATCGGGGGTGGAGAAAGCAGACCGTTCCTTGGCCCCTTCGGTGAGCGCAATCTGCCAGTAGCCACAGGTGAGGTCGAAAGTGCTGAGGAACCGGGCGGCCCCTAGTCGGTCAAAGAGCTCGTCGGCTCGTGGAATGGGGTGGGCATCGGCTCGGGTAACGTCATTGAGCCCCCGGTAATCCACGCAGACCCGGAGCTCGGGGGCGACACCGGGGGCTGCTGCCTTCGGAACCAGGACCACGGGGCTGGCCCAGGGACTGTCAGAGGGCTCGATCACCCCCAGGGTCAACATCTTCGAGACTTCAGCTTGAATGCAGGACCGGACCCGGTCAGGGACCCGGTAGGCTCGGTGTCTCACCGGCGGGCTGTCCCCGGTGTCCACATCGTGAACACACCAGTTGGTGACCCGGGGGGTCAGGGAGAAGAGGTCGGAAAATTGTCTGAGGAGCTGGCGGCAGTCCGCTTGTTGCTGGGCAGTGAGGGCTGGGGAGAGGTTCACTCCTTCCACGGAGCCATCCTGCTCCTTGACCCACAGGAGGTCCGGGAGGGGATCCGACTCATCTTCGGCCCCGTCATCGGTGGCCAGCAGGAGGCTCAGTTCTGTCCGCACGAAGTGAGGCTTGAGGCGGTTCACGTGCAGGACCCGGAGGGGATCCCGAGGCGACTGGACGTCCACCAAGTAGGTGACTTGACTCTTCCTCTCAACCACTTTGTAGGGCCCAGTCCATCGGTCCTGGAGGGCACCAGGCTTCACGGGGGCCATGACCCACACCTGCTGGCCCGACTGGAACTCGACCAGAGTAGCATTCTGGTCGTACCAGCGCTTCATTTCTTCTTTACTCGCCTCCAGGTTGGCCTCGGCCAGTTCTCGGAACCTCCTGGTCTGGTTCCGGAGGGCCAGGACATATTGGAACACATCTCGGGGGGTGGCCTGGGGTGCTGCCTCCCACCCTTCCTTAACCAAACTGAGGGGACCTCGGACGGGGTGCCCATAGAGTAATTCAAACGGGCTGAATCCTAGGGACTTCTGGGGGACCTCCCGGTAAGCGAACAAGAGGCAAGGGAGCAGGACGTCCCACTTACGCCGGAGGGGCTCTTCTAGGCCAGCGATCATCCCTTTCAAAGTCCTATTAAACCTCTCTACTAGGCCGTTCCCTTGGGGATGGTATGGAGTGGTGAACTTATAGGACACCCCACATTGTTGCCACAGGGACGTCATATACCTTGATATAAAATCAGTGCCGCGATCGCTCACGACCTCGCGGGGGAAACCCACCCTGGAAAAGATCCCCATCAGGGCCCGGCCCACCACGGGGGCCGTAATGGTGCGCAGGGGAATAGCCTCCGGATAGCGGGTGGCGTGGTCTACTAGGACCAAGATGAAACGGTGACCTTGGGAGGTGGGGGGGTCCAGTGGCCCCACGATGTCGATTCCGACTCGTTCGAAGGGGGTACTGACGACTGGGAAGGGTTGGAGGGGAGCCTTGCGCTTCCCCCCACTCTTCCCACTGGCTTGGCACGTGGGGCAGGACTTGCAGTGCGCCTCTACCGCTGCTTTCATCTTAGGCCAAAAAAAATGGGTCACGAGACGGCTGTAGGTCTTGTCCTGACCCAGGTGACCGGCGAGGGGGACATCGTGGGCTAAGTCCAGGAGGAAATCTCGGAAGCGGAGGGGTACCACCAGTACCCGTCCGGATCCCAGCTCCACCGATTTCTGCTCACTATACAGGATGTTATTCTCCCAATAGATTCGGTGCGTTCCGGTCTGGTCACCGGCGGCTTGGCCCTCGGCCTGGCGCCGCAGCCCGATCAGGGAAGGACAGGTGGCTTGCTCCCGGCAAAATTCTTCCCGGGTGGGCCCGCCCTCGTGGCGCCAATGGGCCAACTCGGGTAGATCCCCCAACTCGGGGACCGGGGCGGGGTCGGATGGTGCGGGTTCGTCGCTGGCGACGGACCCTTCCGATGGGGGAACGGGAGGACCCTCGGCGGGGACGGTACGGGTTTCTTCGACCGGGGTGCCCTCGACTTCTCTCCCGGGAGTGAGTCGGGCTGTCATAGATCGGGTGGTGGCACACACCCACTCGGGGAGTCCCATCATTCCTAGGTGGGCTTTGCGCTCTACGTGCTTCCAGGGAGAACTCTCCAGGTCGTTCCCTAAGAGGCAGTCGACCGGCTGGGAGGTTCTTACGGCCACCTTGAGTTTACCTATCACCCCTCCCCACTCAAATGGCACCAGGGCTACCTGACACATACTTTCCCTATTGTCTGCGGATATTACTGGGCAAAAGACATTGGGGAGGATCTGCTCCTCGGGAACTAGGTGCCTGAGGACACCGGTGATACTGGCCCCGGTGTCCCGCAGGGCCTCTACCTGGTGGCCATTGATCCTGACGAGCTGCCCATATTTCTGTGTGTTGGACGGTAGGAGGCTACCAGGGATCATTTCCCTATCTCCCAGGGATACTAGGGCCATAGCGGCGGGTTCCCACTCCTCGGCTTCCTCAACCTCCTCCCCCAGTGCTACGTTGGCTATCTGTCTCGCCGGGGTGACTTGGGTGGCCATGGGGCACTCTGGGTCATTGGCGTAGTGCCCGGGTTTCTGGCAACGGAAGCATGTGATGGTCATCCGGTGTCCTCGTCTCCCAGGGGGCCCTGTTACTGGTGGGGGGGGCGCCGGGAAAGGTGGAGGTGGTGTCTTCGGGGGGCTAGGCTGGGACTCTCTCGGCCCTCCCTGGTTCCCTCCCCCTCTCTGGCGGGGTGGTCCCTGACTGGTTCGGGGGTACTCTCCTACCATGCCCCGGGAGACCCGGGTGTTGGTCCAGCGGTCAGCCTCCACAGCCAGCTTCCGGGGATCTGTGAGCTTGCTATCCAGCAGATGTTGACGTAGCTCTATGAAGCAGTTCGCAGCCAGATGTTCCCATAGCATGAGATCAGTGAGTTCGACAAGGGTGGTGACCTTGCTGCCCTTGACCCACCCATCGAAGGCCCGACTGAAAAAGTTTACATACTCCACCCAGGTGGTGCCTGGGATCTTCCTGCAGTCCCGGAACCGTTGGCGGTACATTTCTGGGGTGAGGCCGTATCTCGTGAGGAGAGCCTCTTTCATGTGGCTGTAGGAGGTCTGCAGGGAGAGGGGTAGGTCGAGCAGGGTGTCCCTTCCTTCGCTCAGAAACCGCCCCCACAACCCCGCCCCCCAGTCCTTCTGTGGAATCCGATGGGAGGTCATGGCGACCTCGTAGGCCCGAAACCATTGCTGAATGTCATCGTTTTTATAATATTCCTTGACCACATCCTTGGGGATGTGGACCTTCTGTTCCGCTGGAGGGGCCGTCTCTCGGTTTCCCGAGGGCCTCCCGTCCTCATTTCGGGCCTTGAGCTCGAGTTCTTTTAAGCTGCGTTCGTGCTCCAGTTGGAGCTTCCTTCCTTCGTGCTCCCGTTGGAGCTTCTTTTCTTCCAGTTCGCCTTGTACGCGCATTTGCTCTACCGCTAGCTTTTTCTCCGCTAACTTCAATTCGCCCTCGATTTTGAGTTTGGCTAACTCGAGTTCATGACTGCGGCTTCTCTCTCTGTCCGCGAGTTCCTCCGGGGATAGGCCCCCGTCTGGTACAATGCCTCGCACCTGATTGTTGCTGCTTTCACTTGGAGGGGGTTCGGCTTCGTCGGGGCGCTCCCCCGTGCCTTCCGGGCGGGAGGCCCCGGTCTCCACCCAAGTTTTCAGTGCTTTCTGCAAGTCTTCCTTAGTGTTGAGGCCAGTGGTAGCGATTTTAAGTTCTTTGCAAAACTGCTTTAGCTCTTTGTGTGTGTATTCTTCTAGGTGCTCCACCTGGAACACTCTGTTGGCGTTGGTTTCTGCGGAGCTCATGGCGCTTCCTTCTGCCATTTTTGTTGGTCGTGCGTCCGATGTTCACTGTACGATCTCTAGGTGATGGACCCGAATCCCGTCGCTTGCCACCAATGTTAGACGGCGACCTCAGAGGAGCCCGGAAGGGGGTCCTGACTTCCCTGAGTCCCGCCCGTGTAGTATTGTAGCCGGGCACTGGCGAGAGATTCCCCAGGGGGAGGAATCTCGCAACTAGGATCGTACTTCTGGCACCACACGACACAGAGAGACCACACTGGGTATTCTCAGAAAACAAGCTTTATCAAATAGGTATCACTGCAAATATGTACAAGGGGAGCACGGGCTCAAGAGTCTCGGAAAGGTAGGGGGTAGCGGGACTGTCTCTGGTATCGGTTCAAAGCAGGGACGTATCCGGCGCACAGCTCACAATCCTCGAGCCGGGGGATACGTGGTCGGAGTCGGGGTCCGGCGGGACCGTGAGAGTCTGGGGGAGCCGCGAGTCACTCAGCGGGCTCAGGTACAGGTTCGGAGGTCTTACGATCTTCAAGGAGCCGCGAGTCACTCAGCAGGGCTCAGGTACAAGTTCGGAGGTCTTACGATCTTCAGGGAGCCGCGAGTCACTCAGCAGGGCTCAGGTACGAGTTCGGAGGTCTTACGATCTTCAGGGAGCCGCGAGTCACTCAGCAGGGCTCAGGTACGAGTTCGGAGGTCTTACGATCTTCAGGGAGCCGCGAGTCACTCAGCAGGGCTCAGGTGGGTTCAAGTTCCAGGAGCCGCGACCACGTCGGCAGCTCTCGTTGTTCCAGCGTCGAATCTGCCGGACAGTCTCAGAGCACCCCTTGTTATAGGTCGACCCCGCTTTGATGTCCGGAGTCTGTGCAGGCAGGGGTCTTGTCACCTGGGGGCCGCTTGTCGGGGTTTCCTGCTATTGTCTTTTGATCCTTTCAGGGCCGGGTCAGGAGGAGTCCCAGACACCCAGCAGGCACGGAGCCAGCCCGCAGGGAGGCCGGAGGGCCGGAGGGCCGATTGAAACCCATCGTCCCAGGGGAGTTAGAGGTGTGACAGAAACTGCTCCTCCCTCTCTCATCCCCTGGAAGCGTGATGTCCTCCAGCCGGAGTGGCGCCTCGAGGCCCGGGTCGCGCTGGAGCCGGGCGGCCATCTTGTTGCATGGAGTGGGCACGCGGGTCCGGGGTGGCCGAAAGGAGAGAGGCCATGGACGGGGATGTCCGGGGTTGGTGCGGGTGTCCTGGTGGGAAGGGCCGGCTGGGCCGCGTGCTTGGGCTGCAGGCGCCAGGTTTCGGTGGTGCGGGGGCACGGAGGGCCATTCTTCGAGGCCGGGTCCAACAATATGTTCCTACAGTCACTGAGTGACTCGACTCTTTGTGTTATTGTATATGTTCCTACAGCCACTGAGGGGCTCCTCTCCTGCTGTAAGTGCCCATGTCCCCACAGTCACTGAGTGACTCGACTCAATGTGCCATTGTATACATTCTTATGTCACTGAGGGGCTACTGTCCGGCTGTCAGTCAATATGTTCCTACAGTCACTGAAGGGTTCCTCTCTTGCTGTCAGTGTGTATGTTCCTACTGTCACTAAGTGACTCGACTCTTGGTGTCATGGTACATTTTCCTATAGTCACTGAGATGTGTGTCACTTGCTGTCAGTGTGTATGTTACCATAGTCACTGAGGGGCGTCTCTTTTGCTGTCAGTGTGTTTGATGCTGTAGTCACTGAGACACCCCTCTCTTGCTGTCATGATGTATGTTCCAACAGTCACTGAGTGACTCGACTCTTGGTGTCACTCTATATGTTCCTACAGTCACTGTGGAGCGTCTCTCTTGCTGTCAGTGTGTTTGTTGCTGTAGTCACTGAGAGGCTTATCTCCTGCAGTCCATGTATATGTTCCTACAGTCATTGAGGGGCACCTCGCTTGCTGTCACTGTATATGTTCCTACAGTCACTGAGGGTCTCATCTCCTAATGTCAATGTATATGTTGGCACAGTCACTGAGTGACTTGACTCTTGGTGTCATTGTATATGCTCTTACAGTCACTGAGGGGTTCCTCTTTTGCTGTCAGTGTATATGTTGCTATGGTAAGCAGTGGGGCTTGTCTGTTGCTGTTAGTGTGTATGTTTCTATTGTCAGTGAGAAGCCCATATGTGTTCAGTGAGGAGGCCCCTCTCCAGCGGTCAGTATACTCACTTCTATGGTCAGTGATGAGACTCATTTCTTGCTGCCAGTGTAAATGTTTCTACAGCCACACAAGGGCTCTTCTCTTGCTGTCAGTGTATATCAGAGGTCTTCAAACTTTTTGATGCCGAGACCCCCCTGTCAAAGTTTTTTTAGGTGCAAGGACCCCCTCCTGACAAACATTTCTAGAACTTGGTCCTCCTCATCATTGACAACTATCGACAACCATAAACGCACCCAATTCCCACAGCAAATAATTTTTACAGTGGGTAAATAATATTAAACAGTGTTTATCAAACCAAAGGTCAGTGAGCCTGGAAGTGTGGTCCAAGGTGTGGCTAAAAACAAAGGGCCTCATTTATGAGGAATTGTGCTAGGGCAGAGCTGCAAGTCTTCTTGCTGCGCTGCCCTATGCCAATGTGAAATAGCAAGAATGCACCTTATTTATGAAATATGGTGCATTCCTGTCCTTTCCCACTGCGTTGGTTCACAAATTGCTGCCTAGCGCATATGTAGGCAGGATTGTTTTTGTGCAGGAAGGTGCCCCGAGAGGGTTTCCTCTTTCTTTGTGAGCTGCAGAATGCAGCACACATGGAAAGAGGAAAACATACAAGGAGACATGGAAACATTTCTCCTCATTACACCAGCTGTGGGGATATGTAAGGTTTTGGCACTGTCCCAGGTTCATATGGTTTTGTAAATCTGTGGCAGTGTCAAAATCCATGGGTGTTGCGTGGGAACCCCCACCGCAATGCCCATGGAACTCCAACTTAACAGACTAAGGCAAGGCAGCGACTTGCGCTGCTTTGTCTTACTCCATATAAACGAGGCCACTCAACCACACAGGGTACTTTGCGTCACTTCATAGATATGATTGCGACGATTGTGCCGCTGGAGCTTAAACAAAATGATGCTCTGGTGGCTCAAGCCTCTCATAAATCAGCCCCCAAATAAAGTAGCTACATATAAAATAATGGGCAGCTTAAATGAAAAATACATTCTAAAAAGTTGTTAAACAGTGGTAAACGCACTGTACTACATTAGAAAACCTCTATTAGTTAATGCACTTCAGAGGTCTGTGTGTAACCAGAGAGCCACATAATTATATTTGGTTGATGCAGTGGGGTATAGTGGCTTGTGGATTTTTGGTGCTACGAGGTCACAGCCTGTGACAGAAAGCACTGTGAAAGTGTAAGTCATTACTTTATTCTTGCAATACACACATTATAAGGTAGACTCCTACAAACAGTGAAAATAGTTGTAGGATATAATGGAGCTTCCAAAGTGTACATTTTAGTAATACTAGAACATAAGTAATGCATTTTTTTTTTGCATTCCCTTTAACACCTCCTCTGAGGTACTAAGCAAATAAAAACATGCTCTTCTTACCACCAGTAAAACAAAAATATTTGCCATCACAAAGGAATTAAAGCCAGAATCACTCCCAAGCACCATTTGCATTAGCAGATAAACTCAAAACGCACAATTGCATTTCATTCAGGCAAGCAGGCACCCTGGCACAAAGGATTGTTTCACCTGTCCTCCCAGCCTCTTCCTCTCACAGAGCAAGAGACTCAATTACCTTCAGCTGAAGCATTTTAAGGGCCGAAATGAAGTGTCCCTGTTTTCAAAAGGAAGAGCACATGTTTTAGATTCCAGGCAGGAGGGAGGCCTGGAAATGCGCCACCCCCTTCCCAGGCCTCCAGGGCCCCCCTGGGGGTCGCGCCCCACAGATTGAAGACCTGTGGTGTATATGTTTCCATGGTCACTGGGAGACTCCTCGCCAGTGTAAATGTTTCTACAGCCACACAAGGGCTCTTCTCTTGCTGTCAGGGTAAATGTTTCTACAGCCACACAAGGGCTCTTTTCTTGCTGTCAGTGTATATGTTTCCATGGTCACTGGGAGACTCCTCGCCAGTGTAAATGTTTCTACAGCCACACAAGGGCTCTTCTCTTGCTGTCAGTGTAAATGTTTCTACAGCCACACAAGGGCTCTTTTCTTGCTGTCAGTGTATATGTTTCCATGGTCACTGGGGGACTCCTCGCCAGTGTAAATGTTTCTACAGCCACACAAGGGCTCTTCTCTTGCTGTCAGTGTAAATGTTTCTACAGCCACACAAGGGCTCTTTTCTTGCTGTCAGTGTATATGTTTCCATGGTCACTGGGAGACTCCTCGCCAGTGTAAATGTTTCTACAGCCACACAAGGGCTCTTCTCTTGCTGTCAGTGTAAATGTTTCCATGGTCACTGGGGGACTCCTCGCCAGTGTAAATGTTTCTACAGCCACACAAGGGCTCTTTTCTTGCTGTCAGTGTATATGTTTCCATGGTCACTGGGGGACTCCTCACCAGTGTAAATGTTTCTACAGCCACACAAGGGCTCTTCTCTTGCTGTCAGTGTAAATGTTTCTACAGCCACACAAGGGCTCTTCTCTTGCTGTCAGTGTAAATGTTTCTATGGTCACTGGGAGACTCCTCGCCAGTGTAAATGTTTCTACAGCCACACAAGGGCTCTTCTCTTGCTGTCAGTGTATATGTTTCCATGGTCACTGGGGGACTCCTCGTCAGTGTAAATGTTTCTACAGCCACACAAGGGCTCTTCCCTTGCTGTCAGTGTATATGTTTCCATGGTCACTGGGAGACTCCTCGCCAGGGTAAATGTTTCTACAGCCACACAAAGGCTCTTTTCTTGCTGTCAGTGTATATGTTTCCATGGTCCCTGGGAGACCCCTCGCCTGTGTAAATGTTTCTACAGCCACACAAGGGCTCTTTTCTTGCTGTCAGTGTATATGTTTCCATGGTCACTGGGGGACTCCTCACCAGTGTAAATGTTTCTACAGCCACACAAGGGCTCTTCTCTTGCTGTCAGTGTTTATGTTTCCATGGTCACTGGGAGACTCCTCGCCAGGGTAAATGTTTCTACAGCCACACAAGGGCTCTTCTCTTGCTGTCAGTGTATATGTTTCCATGGTCACTGGGGGACTCCTCACCAGTGTAAATGTTTCTACAGCCACACAAGGGCTCGTCTCTTGCTGTCAGTGTATATGTTTCTATGGTCACTGAGACTCCTCGCCAGTGTAAATGTTTCTACAGCCACACAAGGGCTCTTCTCTTGCTGTCAGTGTATATGATTCCATGGTCACTGGGAGACTCTTTGCCAGTGTAAATGTTTCTACAGCCACACAAGGGCTCTTCTCTTGCTGTCAGTGTATATGTTTCTATGGTCACTGGGAGACTCCTCGCCAGTGTAAATGTTTCTACAGCCACACAAGGGCTCTTCTCTTGCTGTCAGTGTATATGTTTCCATGGTCACTGGGGGACTCCTCACCAGTGTAAATGTTTCTACAGCCACACAAGGGCTCTTCTCTTGCTGTCAGTGTAAATGTTTCTACAGCCACACAAGGGCTCTTCTCTTGCTGTCATTTTAAATGTTTCTACAGCCACACAAGGGCTCTTTTTTTGCTGTCAGTGTATATGTTTCCATGGTCACTGGGGGACTCCTCACCAGTGTAAATGTTTCTACAGCCACACAAGGGCTCTTCTCTTGCTGTCAGTGTATATGTTTCCATGGTCACTGGGGGACTCCTCACCAGTGTAAATGTTTCTACAGCCACACAAGGGCTCTTCTCTTGCTGTCAGTGTATATGTTTCCATGGTCGCTGGGAGACTCCTCGCCAGTGTAAATGTTTCTACAGCCACACAAGGGCTCTTCTCTTGCTGTCAGTGTATATGTTTCCATGGTCACTGGGAGACTCCTCGCCAGGGTAAATGTTTCTACAGCCACACAAGGGCTCTTCTCTTGCTGTCAGGGTAAATGTTTCTACAGCCACACAAGGGCTCTTTTCTTGCTGTCAGTGTATATGTTTCCATGGTCACTGGGAGACTCCTCGCCAGTGTAAATGTTTCTACAGCCACACAAGGGCTCTTCTCTTGCTGTCAGTGTAAATGTTTCCATGGTCACTGGGGGACTCCTCACCAGTGTAAATGTTTCTACAGCCACACAAGGGCTCTTTTCTTGCTGTCAGTGTATATGTTTCCATGGTCACTGGGGGACTCCTCACCAGTGTAAATGTTTCTACAGCCACACAAGGGCTCTTCTCTTGCTGTCAGTGTAAATGTTTCTACAGCCACACAAGGGCTCTTCTCTTGCTGTCAGTGTAAATGTTTCCATGGTCACTGGGGGACTCCTCACCAGTGTAAATGTTTCTACAGCCACACAAGGGCTCTTCTCTTGCTGTCAGTGTATATGTTTCTATGGTCACTGGGAGACTCCTCGTCAGTGTAAATGTTTCTACAGCCACACAAGGGCTCTTCTCTTGCTGTCAGTGTATATGTTTCTATGGTCACTGGGGGACTCCTCGCCAGTGTAAATGTTTCTACAGCCACACAAGGGCTCTTCTCTTGCTGTCAGTGTAAATGTTTCTACAGCCACACAAGGGCTCTTCTCTTGCTGTCAGTTTAAATGTTTCTACAGCCACACAAGGGCTCTTTTCTTGCTGTCAGTGTATATGTTTCTATGGTCACTGGGAGACTCCTCGCCAGTGTAAATGTTTCTACAGCCACACAAGGGCTCTTCTCTTGCTGTCAGTGTATATGTTTCTATGGTCACTGGGAGACTCCTCGCCAGTGTAAATGTTTCTACAGCCACACAAGGGCTCTTCTCTTGCTGTCAGTGTATATGTTTCCATGGTCACTGGGGGACTCCTCGCCAGTGTAAATGTTTCTACAGCCACACAAGGGCTCTTCCCTTGCTGTCAGTGTATATGTTTCCATGGTCACTGGGAGACTCCTCGCCAGGGTAAATGTTTCTACAGTCACACAAAGGCTCTTTTCTTGCTGTCAGTGTATATGTTTCCATGGTCACTGGGAGACCCCTCGCCTGTGTAAATGTTTCTACAGCCACACAAGGGCTCTTTTCTTGCTGTCAGTGTATATGTTTCCATGGTCACTGGGGGACTCCTCACCAGTGTAAATGTTTCTACAGCCACACAAGGGCTCTTCTCTTGCTGTCAGTGTTTATGTTTCCATGGTCACTGGGAGACTCCTCGCCAGGGTAAATGTTTCTACAGCCACACAAGGGCTCTTCTCTTGCTGTCAGTGTATATGTTTCCATGGTCACTGGGGGACTCCTCACCAGTGTAAATGTTTCTACAGCCACACAAGGGCTCGTCTCTTGCTGTCAGTGTATATGTTTCTATGGTCACTGAGACTCCTCGCCAGTGTAAATGTTTCTACAGCCACACAAGGGCTCTTCTCTTGCTGTCAGTGTATATGATTCCATGGTCACTGGGAGACTCCTCGCCAGTGTAAATGTTTCTACAGCCACACAAGGGCTCTTCTCTTGCTGTCAGTGTATATGTTTCTATGGTCACTGGGAGACTCCTCGCCAGTGTAAATGTTTCTACAGCCACACAAGGGCTCTTCTCTTGCTGTCAGTGTATATGTTTCTATGGTCACTGGGGGACTCCTCGCCAGTGTAAATGTTTCTACAGCCACACAAGGGCTCTTCTCTTGCTGTCAGTGTAAATGTTTCTACAGCCACACAAGGGCTCTTCTCTTGCTGTCAGTTTAAATGTTTCTACAGCCACACAAGGGCTCTTTTCTTGCTGTCAGTGTATATGTTTCCATGGTCACTGGGGGACTCCTCACCAGTGTAAATGTTTCTACAGCCACACAAGGGCTCTTCTCTTGCTGTCAGTGTATATGTTTCCATGGTCACTGGGGGACTCCTCACCAGTGTAAATGTTTCTACAGCCACACAAGGGCTCTTCTCTTGCTGTCAGTGTGTATGTTTCCATGGTCGCTGGGAGACTCCTCGCCAGTGTAAATGTTTCTACAGCAACACAAGGGCTCTTCTCTTGCTGTCAGTGTATATGTTTCTATGGTCACTGGGAGACTCCTCGCCAGTGTAAATGTTTCTACAGCCACACAAGGGGTCTTCTCTTGCTGTCAGTGTATATGTTTCTATGGTCACTGGGGGACTCCTCGCCAGTGTAAATGTTTCTACAGCCACACAAGGGCTCTTCTCTTGCTGTCAGTGTAAATGTTTCTACAGCCACACAAGGGCTCTTTTCTTGCTGTCAGTGTATATGTTTCCATGGTCACTGGGGAACTCCTCACCAGTGTAAATGTTTCTACAGCCACACAAGGGCTCTTCTCTTGCTGTCAGTGTATATGTTTCCATGGTCACTGGGAGACTCTTCGCCAGGGTAAATGTTTCTACAGCCACCCAAGGGCTCTTCTCTTGCTGTCAGTGTATATGTTTCCATGGTCACTGGGGGACTCCTCACCAGTGTAAATGTTTCTACAGCCACACAAGGGCTCTTCTCTTGCTGTCAGTGTATATGTTTCTATGGTCACTGAGACTCCTCGCCAGTGTAAATGTTTCTACAGCCACACAAGGGCTCTTCTCTTGCTGTCAGTGTATTTGTTTCTATGGTCACTGGGGGACTCCTCGCCAGTGTAAATGTTTCTACCGCCACACAAGGGCTCTTCTCTTGCTGTCAGTGTAAATGTTTCTACAGCCACACAAGGGCTCTTCTCTTGCTGTCATTTTAAATGTTTCTACAGCCACACAAGGGCTCTTTTTTTGCTGTCAGTGTATATGTTTCCATGGTCACTGGGGGACTCCTCACCAGTGTAAATGTTGCTACAGCCACACAAGGGCTCTTCTCTTGCTGTCAGTGTATATGTTTCCATGGTCACTGGGGGACTCCTCACCAGTGTAAATGTTTCTACAGCCACACAAGGGCTCTTCTCTTGCTGTCAGTGTATATGTTTCCATGGTCGCTGGGAGACTCCTCGCCAGTGTAAATGTTTCTACAGCCACACAAGGGCTCTTCTCTTGCTGTCAGTGTATATGTTTCTATGGTCACTGGGAGACTCCTCGCCAGTGTAAATGTTTCTACAGCCCCACAAGGGCTCTTCTCTTGCTGTCAGTGTATATGTTTCTATGGTCACTGGGGGACTCCTCGCCAGTGTAA
Organism: Triturus cristatus; assembly: GCF_964204655.1. Lineage (NCBI taxonomy): Eukaryota > Metazoa > Chordata > Amphibia > Caudata > Salamandridae > Triturus > Triturus cristatus. The sequence continues at coordinate 1,720,172,279 of NC_140590.1, forward strand.
ATGTTTCTACAGCCACACAAGCGCTCTTCTCTTGCTGTCAGTGTAAATGTTTCTACAGCCACACAAGGGCTCTTCTCTTGCTGTCAGTGTAAATGTTTCTACAGCCACACAAGGGCTCTTTTCTTGCTGTCAGTGTATATGTTTCCATGGTCACTGGGGGACTCCTCACCAGTGTAAATGTTTCTACAGCCACACAAGGGCTCTTCTCTTGCTGTCAGTGTATATGTTTCCATGGTCACTGGGAGACTCCTCGCCAGTGTAAATGTTTCTACAGTCACACAAGGGCTCTTCTCTTGCTGTCAGTGTCGTATTTCTATGGTCACTGGGAGACTCCTCGCCAGTGTAAATGTTTCTACAGTCAGTGAGAGTCTCGACCCTTGGTGTTAATGTATATGTTATTATAGTCACTGGGGGGCTCTTCTCTTGCTGTCAGTGCATATGTTCCCACAGTCACTGAGTGACTCAACTCAATGTGCCATTGTATACCTTCTTATAGTCACTGAGGGGCTCTCGTCTTGCTGTCACTGTATTTGTCCCTATGGTCACTGAGGGGCTCCTCATGTGCTGTCAGTGTGTATACTTCTGTTCAAAGACTCAGCTCCCAATCTCTTTATACGGTTTTATGGTCAGTGTGAGGCTGCTCTTGAGTCCACAGGCAAGGTAAGAATAGAAATATTTATATGGCCCCACCCTCCGAGGGTCACAAAGTTAGCTTTAAAAGCAGCATTTTTAGTATTTGTTTGGCATTTCACTGCCCAGTTACAGCTCATTATGTTATTTAATTCAACCAATGGATACACATGATTGTTTAAGGTTTAACATTAGTCATTGGCATTAAAATACATTCACAAAGTGGGATATGCTTCCAATCACAGAATGTCCCAAATACACTTAAAAGTGGAAGCACAAGCCATTTGTCTCTGAGCCATGGAGTTTCTCTCATCAGCAATTCTCTCTTTTTCTGCAAGAGAAGTAGAAACATGAATGGCAAAATATCCTAATTTGCAGATGTTTTCTACATAATTATGGGTCTGACATATTTGCCACATAATACAAGATCTGTTGCATAATACGACAAATTAAACTAATAAATTGTTTGCAGCTCAAACGGATAGAAAGTTACTAAAAAATGTGACTTGTGTTACTGCGAAGTGGACGGCCCTTTGCAAAGGTTGACTGATCACCTTTTTTCACTGCTGCATATGTATCCTACACTGGTACTAATAAGGCAAGATCTTTCCAGAGACGGTTAGCACGTGTACAAATATCAAAATAATAAAATATCATAAAATATACTGCATTACACTGCAGTCTTTTTTGCTGCATAATTTAGTTAACACAGGCAAATAGTATTGTCCTCATTATCCTCAAAGCAGGCAGCACATGTTAAAAGTGCTTGTGAATGAAGCAGAGAGACTGTGAAGTTTGCAAACTTAGTTTGGTGTGCGTGCAAATCCTGCATTGCGAATCCCTGGTGAGTTGCAGCTACTACTGCTGAAACAAAGCCAATGGAGGTACCAATGGGTAAGGCAGACTGGCCTCAAGGGCAGGGCCAGCTTTAGCGCTGGTGGCGCCCTGTGCAACAATGTTTGTTAGTGCCCCCCAATTTCCACCTCTGCCATGGATTCCCTCACTACCACCCTTTAACAGTGCCCCTCAAGTCTCCATAATCACACTCTCTCTCAGGTGCATTTAATTTGATTTACAGCACCACTCATACCAGTGTAGGGTGTCAGAGCACTTTACATCACACACATTACAGAGACAATCAATTATACGTGTGTAAATCACTGTATAGAAAATGTTACATAAGACTAAGGACTACAAGGTGTAGGAGTCACATGACAACCATACTAGTAGGCTGTATAGGTTAATAGTGATTGGTCTGGAGAAACACAAACCCAGAATTTAAAACGTAATACCATGGTTGGGGGTTCTCTTTAATAATCTGAATTGATTTCTATCCAAAAGAACACTTTTTGCAACATTAGGATAATCAAAGACTGGAGGGGTGAGGGGGGAACATAACGCTCTAATTTATACCATGCAGTTTGCCTGCAGCTCTTAGATGACAGTTAATAGTTCACTGTTCTTTGTTAGGATTTTAACTTATAAACTGCAACTAACAAAAGGATCTCTCTGACAAAAGCAGTAACCCGCAGACCTACTTACATTTTGTGCACTTTGTGATCTGCATGGTACATGTTCTTTGCAGCAGGCATACTAACACTCTGTACTACCTTTCCATGAGTCAAATCTTCCACTAGACAAAACTCCGATCTCTCTGTAGGAAGAACATTATTCACCCGAGGTATCATGATATTTTTATTGTTGTCGAAAATTGCTGTAGTCCAGGAAGAAGGCAGCAAGCACTTTAAGAACCATAATATACTTGCAAGCACGATGCCCCCACCCAAAGTTCACTCCTGGTGCGGTCACAACGGTCGCACCGGCCTAGAGGTGGCCCTTCTCAAGGGTCCTGTGACCTCAGTGACAGAGTCACTGTTGCTCTAGGGTGTGCTGCTTCATAGGCCTGCCCGCACGATTGGTGGTGAACTTCAGTATGGATTGTGGTGGACGAGCCTTGAAGGTTAACCCATACTTACACCGCTAAGGTCCACCTGCTGGTGCTAAGACACCAGGGCTTCTAAGGTCTTGCGGGCCTTCTAAGGTCTAGCATGGGAATGTGCTCCCTCGGGAGAGTCGTCTGGTGGACTGTTCATGAAGGCTAACCTGGTTCCACAGTTCCAAATTCCGCAGCCCTGACCTTAGTGCCACATCCTCTCCCCCACTGAGCACCTTACTGCCCCACTGAGAGAAACTCGCACTGCCTTCTACTACAACCCAAATGTGACCTGCTATAAACACCTGGATGCGGCTCAATTTAAATTACTCACTAGACAAGAGCAGTATGCTGCCTACAAAAAAGTACCAACATCCTGGAAAAAGCAAACACTCATAGGGAATGCAAGATTAAGTAAAACAAGTGAAATGTAAGCAGGAACAACATGGTTACCTTAGCGCGTTTACACTCACTATTCAGAAATCAGTGAGTGCTGTTGCCTGAAAAGTTAAGGACACGTCTAAATGGCCCAGAATCGACCCATTTCAATGTACATTGCTTATATCATTACAAAACGTAAGCAGTATTGTAAAAAAATACACATCCCTGAACACACATTTTGTTTTCCAATCCACGCGTAGCAGTACCTCCAGGATTGGTGCACTAGTTCCCCGCCCGGAGAAAACAATGCTCTTCAAAGAAAGACAAGAGAACAAAAGTAGCGCTTCACTGGCAAACTCTGTAAAGTGGCGCTAATGTGTTTGGGAGTGAATTCAATCAATGTGGCCACTTTGCTACCACTCTATCTTGCTTTCTTTAGTTATTTATACATTTTTCATATTATTAACCTTTTATTCCAGAGGCTGCACTTTGGAATAGAAAAATGTCAGAAAAAGATGACATTTCCAGCAAAGGTGTTTTTCTTTTTTGAAAACATTTCACAGGGGAACAAATAAACGAAAGGAGGAAAGAGAGGGTGAGAACCGTTTCTTGAAGTCACAGTTTTCAGTAACTGAGAAGGAGCTGCTAGACAGAAAAAAGGAAATATGAGGAACAAAAAAAGGGGGAGGGCAAGAAGGAAAAGACAGAGTAATTTTCCTTCTCTGCCTGCCCCGCCCATCCCCGAACAGCCATGAACACCGAGCCTTATCTAAATATAGGCCATGGCTATTTCTGCCGTCCTGGGATGCATGTTCAAAATAAAACAAGCATTGGCATAGCCAATAGGTCTCGCCTTTGGGACCTTATAAGTGTTTAGCCATGCAACAGTTGCATAACTAAATACTTATAAGGTCCCAAGAGCGAGACCTATTGGCTATGCCAAGCGGCCGTGCGACCGCAAAAATTATCGCGATTGCGATCTAACATCAAAGCGGCCGTGCGCCCGCGAAAGTGAAAGTAAATCGCGGTAAAGCACGGCGCGCGCGCCCGCGCACATGCACTGTAGCTCTAGGCTGGCCTGGTAGCACTTTTTGGAGCCCTCTCAATAAGTCTCGCCAGTCCAGCGCATGCGCTGGGTCAGGCGAGACCTAAAAATAGAGGAATGGAATCTATGGAATTAAAGAAGTAGTGGCAGGCCGTGCCCTGCTGATCCCGCCCACTTAGACAATTGGTCTTAGCAGGAGTTTGACCAAAGGTTGTCGCGGTGTGGTGTGAGTAGAAAAGTTTAGGATTGCCTGCACTGTGTACTCAGTAATTAAAAACCTAAGAAGGTACCACAGCAGCCTTGTTACCTTTGTAAGGTAGAGGGAAATTTGCTGTGTACGTTGCAGGCACCTTTTCCTCTTTGTAGTGGAGGAATACATTAATTTAGTAGTAGATTTAGTATTTGACCATTACTCAAGCCTGTAAAAGAGTTATTTGTTTATGATATGACAACCAGGACTATAACTATACATTTGTGGGGCACACGTAACGTAGTGGTAGAAAATCCGCCCTTTCTATGTGTTCACCCCAGACTTTCTGCCTTTTGGTGGAACTTTGGTGGCTTTAGACGTCTCTATACTCTAAACCTGCCGACCAGTATTAAAAAGTGCATGTGCCCCCCTTTAACAATCGTTAAATTGACACATCCCTAAATAGTATTGTAACTTACAAATAAGTCCCTAATGTATGATGTAAAATGTGCCCAGGGCCTGTAGATTAACTGTCACCAGTAGGGGTGATTTCTCTATTAGGATTCTGAGGCTGCGCCGCTCTGAAATTACTTCATGTTTACTGCAACTGTTTTTTAAATAGATCGATTTATTTAGAGATACTCTAAACAAATCGATGTATTTAAGTCTGGGCTTAGCCACACAAATAAAGAATTCATTCATTCATTCATCCATTCAAGTCTGGGCTGCCTGTCCAGGGGCTGCTTGCCCCGCCTCGCCCTAAGCAATGAGCTGCGAGCCAGGCAGTAGAATAACTTTCTGCGATGTGACGCAGGGCTTGCCTTTCTAAAGGCCTTCTCTGCCATGATAGGCCATGGCGGTATCCACTGTAGGCCAGTGATGCTCTTAGCGTCACGGTTTCGGGCGTTGCAGGCTGCATCCCTGGGAGAGGCCAGGCGTCAGTCACTCAGGCACTGATCCCGCCCTTTCCCATTCGTCACAGGGTAGGACTGGATACGAGCGAGGTACTTGAGACAGGGGAGTAGCAAAGGCCCCGTACCCTCCAGGCTTACCCATTCTGGAGGGGGCCCCCTCAGCCGCTACTGATGTGAGTGTGAAGGGGCCTTCAGCATATCTTGTAGTGGGCCACCTCACGTTTTGATATGCCACTGACCTGGGGTTTGGCACCTTGTAGTCGGTAACGGTAGGTGTTATAATGCTAAACTTGCATTAGGCGTTTTGTGCTGAGAGGCTTGGTCACGCTGACCTCCCCCACTGTGACACCCCCGGCCGTGGCTGTAGGTTGCTGGCCCCTTTAGAAGTGCTGTCAAGTACAAAGGGGGACATATGTGCTGGTAATGAACTGATTTGTGGAATACTACAGAAATGACAAAAAATATTAAATGCTTCGAGCATGCATGCCTCAAATATGGCGCGCATACTTGCTGCTTATTAAGGTCTTTTTTATTTATGTCGATTTATGTTGATCGGCGCTATGCTTCTAGAATGTTTCATCCCCACTCAGGACATGTTCGCGTTTTAGGGACAGCTACACGCGGTAGCATGCTTGATGTTTGTGGTTGCTTTATTCGGGGATCTGGCCCTGCCACATAGCATTACAATGGGCCCTATCTTCATGCCCTTAATATTAATGCCAACAACACGAATTGATTTACAAACAATGCCTCTTAAGATTGTTAGGGTAATGCATATCCACCATTTAGTTTCTCTTTCTATTTCATGGGTTTACTGACTCTTGCATTCCTCAAGAATGTTAACTAATTCCATTATGTTGTGGTTCTCTGTTTCTTCTTCTTATTGTACCGTGTATACTTTGAGTTCTGCCCCAAAACTTATGCTTCCGGGGGCGGACTGTCCCCCACACCCTCTTGCTACGCCACTGTCTTTATATCTCAAAGAGTTTGAAAGTATGCTTATTAAGCCACCCCTCCCTTGTCATCCGTGTTTAAATTATTAAGGGCGGTCTGTTGTGAGGTTGAGCAGGGGCCGCATTAACATCCTACAACTGGATAAAGCGGGATCTATCACTGGACAATCAGTAGCATCCTGAAAGCGGATTCCATTCGGCTTTCCAGCTTCTTATGTCTCTTCACTATCACTCACTTGAAGTTCCCACATAATCTGGGAGTCAATCCCGATTGGACAGCTGTCCTTCCATCTCCACAACTCAGCAGTCAACATTTGTTATGTTTACCAATGCCATCTCTCACAAGCATCAACTTTTTGGTGGATGTGACCATCAGGCGTCTCCTCAACTGCAACAAATTTCTGCTTTTACAACCAGGTCAAGGTTGAGGTGTGAGGCTCATTATCACACTAAAATATAACAACCATCACATTACAGAAGACAAGAAAGTACAGTGATGATGTCCTGTTGATCACCACAGTTCCTTGCATGAGAGATGTCCGACCACCCAAGCCGCTAACAGATCGTTGTGATCACCATAGTCTGCCTTCTTACCAAATCTAAATAACTCCTGAAGAAACCTGGAGGGGGCAGAACATCCGAACCAAGCTGGTATCAGTCCAGCCCCTGAACTGAGACTTAATAAAAACTAGAATGACTTCCGCAGGAAGCCAAATTCTCCTTAGTAGCAAGAAGCGGACTCTTCTCACACAACCGCCCTCTTCCCAAGTATCGTGGGGTATTGTGACTCCCCCGCCCTCTCCACGAATTCTGCTGGAGATCCAGATGATTGTAACTTCTGTGTTTTGTTTTGTTTGTTGACCTCTTCATTGGTCAATTGTTCATGTCAAGTCTGGTGACAAACTCTATGGACTTGCCTTCGGTGTAAGTCAATGTCACACTTGTTCAAGGGCTCCTGCCCCCTGGAGCGCCCTGTCCCTTCCCAGTGTTTTCATCCAGTTTCTATGTTTCTCTGGCTTTGGGTCTCAGGCAGCTGTCAGATGTCCATCACTCTTAATGGATTCCTCAGGGTTAGTGACCTTGTGCCCAAGCCATTAACTTAGTAAATGAATGACCACAGAGTGTTTTGGTGGTGCAAAAATAACACACAGCCTCGAAGGCACGGCTCCAGACAGGATACAACAGAGCAGTCAGGAGTTTGATAGACCAGTGGGTGCTTAACTTGTTGACAGTTTTTAATTGAAGGTCCACACATCTAATGTAGGTGAAGGCAGTGACTTTAGGGTGGCATAGGGTGATCAGATGACCAAAGTAGGATAATCATGTGATAAACTCAGCATGATCTCATGACCAAGTAATTTGACTGCCTGGCCACAGAGGGCGATTGTTTTACTCCGTAGAGTGACCAACATGACCACGTAGGGCAACATGCCTGACCAGGCAGAGAGCCCAGCATGGCCAGTTAGGTTAGATGAGGTCCCCAGTTTGATTTCAGGGTAGGCTGTTACTAACTGAACTGAGGCTCAGACCTGCAGGACCTGAATGAATATGTAAGTGTATCAACATGACCACGTAGGGTGACCTTTATGAACACAGAGGGCGGCAACTACAATAATATAGGGTGACGTGCACGACAACATAGGGCGACCTGCATGGCCTCAGAGGATAACCTGCATGACCACAGAGGGCGACAAGTACAATAATATAGGGTGACCTGCATGACAACATAGGGCGACCTACATGGTCCCAGAGGATGACCTGCATGATAATATAAGGTGACTTGCACTACAATATAGGGTGACGTGCATGACAACATAGGGTGACCTGCATGACAACATAGGGTGACCTGCACAACAACATAGGGTGACCTGCATGACAGAGGGTGCTCAATGTGCACATTGTGGGCGAACATACAACTCTAATAACCCAGAAATTACCATTACTACATCTGTAATGAAGGAAGCCATATCTCCTGCATCCCTCATTGGAAGAGAACCCCTCCGCCTATGAACACGTAGGAGTTGCTTCCAGTTCCCTACTGTCTCGTACCGTGTTCTCATGTACAACTTTCTGTTGCTTCACAGCTAAGCTTATGCTTTATATGCACGCTTACCGACATACAAACATAAAGATTCTACAAGCACTACTACTACTACCACTTCTACTATGTCTACTACCACCACTACTACTACTACGACTATTACTACTACTACTACCACTTCTACTACATCTACTACCACCACTACTACTACTACTACTACTACTACCACTACTACTACGTCTTTTACCACCACTACTACTACTACTACTATTACCACTTCTACTACGTCTACTACCACCACTACTACTACCACTACTATTACCACTACTACTACCACTGCTATTACCACTACTACTACTACTACTGCCACTACTATTACAACTGCTACTACTACTATTACTACCACTTCTACTACGTCTACGTCTACTACCACCACTACTACTACTACTACTACTACTACTACTATTACTACTACTACTACCACTTCTACTACATCTACTACCACCACTACTACTACTACTACTATTACTACTACTACTACCACTTCTACTACATCTACTTCCACCACTACGACTACCACTACTATTACCACTGCTGCTACTACTACTACTGCCACTACTATTACAACTGCTACTACTACTATTAACACCATCACCACCACCACTACTACCAGTACTGCTACTAATGCTCATAATGATAATAATAATACTATGACTGTACTCGAGATCTAGAATTGTAGTGACAGAAGGGGCCCTTGGTCAGCAACACATCTCAGCAATTGCAAGCTCAACGCTTCGCTGTTGAATACTCCTCATTGTCATGCACATGAGCCGCACATACCATGTCATGTTTCTGCTATGGTTTATTATACTATGTTGTGATTATTTGTGTTCATCTTTATTAGATTATGTCCTGATTTGTTTTGTTCATCTCTTATTTTGCTGTGCGATATTATTAATGTGTTGTCATGTTATCACGAGTTTAATCATATAATGTGTTGTCCTATTCTGTCTTATTTTGTTTTGTTCATATCATATTTTGCCTTGCTATGTAATCATTTTAATGTTTTTATCAGTTTGTCATGGATTTAGGCATATTATGTGTTGTCCTATCCTGTCTTGTTTTGTTAATATCCTATGTTGCTACGTTATGTAGTATTTTAAATGTTTTCTCATGTTATCATGTGTTTAGGCTTATAAGTGTCCTATTCTGTCTTGTTTTGTTCATATCTTAATTTGCTATGTTATGTAATATTTTAATTTTTTTTATCATGTGTTTAGGCATATTATGTGTTGTCCTATTCTGTACTGTTTGATTTGTTCTTCTTGATTATGTTACGTTTCTGTTATGTTTGCTATATATTGTCTTTTTGTTTGGGATGTTATGTTTGGCCTTTTTCGTTCTGTTATGGCTTGGTATGATTTGTTTGTCAACATATTTTAGTATCATTAATTCATTTCCATAATCCAATTTTTTGCTATAGTCTTTATTTTGATGCATTTTTGTAGTTTGCTATGATTTATATTTTGCTGAGTTTTTTTTATTGTTTGGTTTTCTGATGTGCTTTGTTTTCAGCGTGCTATGGTAGGATGTGTTGCTATGATGTGGTTTGTCCTTTTATCCTGGGATATGTTTTAATGTTCTTTGGGTATGTAATACTATGTACAATTATGTAGGCTTTTATTCCTAGTGTTATGTTGTGTCGTGTTGCGATGTGTTGTTGTATTTGTTGTGTCATGCTATGCTTTATGTTGACACCTATTGATGGGTTACTTTGTGCCATACTGTGTTATGGTGGGGTATGGTTTGCTGTGCCATGTTGTTATCTTTACATGTTACTCATTGTCTATCACGATATTCTCTGCCACTATATAGTGTGTTTTATTTTGTTATCTGATATGTTGTATTTAAATTTTTTGTTCAACACGACATTACGTCATTGATGTCATGGTGTGCTTTCATTTGCTACCTTGTGCTGTTCTTCTCTTTTCTTTTTTTTAACTGTTGCTGTTATGTTTTATTTTATATTATATTTCATTGGGCACCTCCGAAGCATATGCATAAAGGCCGCTCGTTGCGCGTGACAGCAGGGGCAGGTCGATGACACTGTGGGGTGTATTTCAGTAAGCAGGAACTGACCCTGCGGGGGGCCGCACCCCTTCATTACAGAGTCAATGTTAGGGACGCACTCTCAAACTGCCCCAGCACCTCGGTTGTTCTGGGTATTTGACGTCCTTGTGTTGAGCTGCGTTATGTTGTGATGGTTTAGTTTACAGTTCGGGATACATGTTGTTCAGTTATTCCACATTGCTTGTATTTTCTCATATTGATGTGTAGTGCTATGTAGTCGTTGTTATGTTATGCCGTCATTTATTGCTGGGTTTGTCCATTCATTTCTGCTGTGTTTTATTGTGTTATGGTTTTAGTCAGATTGGTATAGTGTGCTGTTTTTTGTTAAGATGAGTTATGTTATGTCTTCTGCTTTGTTCTATTTTGCTGCATAGAAAACTGTCCTTTTATATCGTGTCTTTAATGATGTGGTTTGTTTTTTCATGTTTAATTTTGATATGGTTTGCTGTGTTATTTTGTTATGTGTTTTTTTTAGCTATTCTGTTATGTTGTGGGGTGTTTGTCACGTTATGATTTGGTCTGTTTGTTGTACTTTATTTTTGCTGTTATTATATGCTATGAGGTATTTTTTCCCGCCGTGATATGATGTGTTATCCTTTACTTGGTTCTATTTCTCACATTATTTGGTGATGTGTTATCTATTTATTTTAAGATTAATTATGTGTGATTTTGTTCACTGAGTTACGCTTTGGTTTATTATTCTATGGGCTTCTTTGTTAAATCTGCTTATCAGTGTTTAATATTTGTTCAGTGAAATAATTAATTTGCGACTAGCATCTTTCTACATTTAGTTGACTACTGCACATCGCACATTGGAATCCCTAAAGTACTAGTCTAGTAATTAGCCATATAAATTAAATCAGAACATTCACCGGAAGTCATTAGCTCGGGTGAACATCTGCAGCTGGGTAGATTGCTTTGAAAACCTCCCCCTGCCCGTCTTAGGTCTGGCTTGACAGTGCAGTTGTCGCCTCACCTTATACGATCAACCGATAAGGCAACAGTACTGAGGCGTAGGGGCGTATTTACAAGGGATTGTGCCACCGGAAAGGCACTATCTTTGATGTTCCAACAACGTAATGCCTTCCACCTTATTTACGAAGTGGCATTGAGCCATTTAATGCCGCTTTGTAAATATGGTACCCATTCACGTAGATATCTGCGTGAAAGGGGCGTCCACCACAACACCCATTGCTTTCTGACGCTACTCCAGATATCCAAGGAGGTGTAAACCTGAGGCAGCGCCAAAAACTAAGGCCATGCAATAGCAGACGTTAGAATGGCGCAACGAGGAGAAATACTTTTATTTCTACTTGTTTTTGCTTTTAATATGTGTGTTACATTCTGCAGCACACAGAGAAAGAGCAGAATTCCATTCATTATTGTTTATGTGCAGGAAGGTGTCCCTTCCTGCACATAAACAATCATTAAATAGTGCCAATTTGCTACTTCTATGTGTGCTGCTGCAGCTCACATAGAAGTAATAAATCACCATTATTGATTGTTCATGTGCAGGAAGGGACACCTTCCTGCACATAAACAATAATTAATGGCATTCTGATTTTTCTATGTGCGCTGCAGGCACCCTTGCACTATGGGGCAAGGGTGTCTGTGTTGGCACCAGGCAGCTATTTTTAGTGCCAGCGCTAGGAAAACACAGGGGCGCGCTGTATTGCTGTAAATATGGCCCATCCCTGCATTTTGGAAATGGCGGAGCATGACGCTGCAAAATTGGGGACAGCTCTGCGTTCTGTCCTTTCCTTGTAAATACGTCCCTTAGTCTCTGACCACACATTGATCTACCTTCCTGCAGGATTTGATTGGGCAGAAGATGTGCACTTTGCTGAAAAAGAGGGCTTGTCCTGCATGGGTTATGCAAAATACTGCAGGCCTGAAATGGTTATGATGGCAAGCCAATGATCCAGTCTAAATGACTTGTTGATTAATTAGGAACAAGTTATGTTAGATGTCATTGGTTGCATCTGATGGTTATGAAATGTTACAATGAAGGCAGTAGAACTGACATTTATTGTAAAAAGTACATGTTAAAGTAAATTGACCTGTAAGAATGGACTGTTAATAGTGTTGCAAAGCCTGTAAGGAAGGGTTTTGGTGTTCCTTGCCTCCTCTGACAAACTGGGGTTAGAAAATGTACAATGGGATCATTCTTGATAGACCCTCTTAGGAGTGATTGTATTGCATTTGTCAACTCTAATTTTGTCAATATTTAGAATGCCATGCCTAGTATTTTGTTGTGTGTGCATTAAAGCACTTTTTAGATTTAGCCTGATAGCTTTAACTGTCAATCAGGTGCTTGTAGTGAAAGACATTGTTAAAGAAATACACACATATTGAGGCAATCTCAGGGGTATTTGAGTAAGCCCTCCTCATCCATTGCCTGTTTGAGTGTCATTCACATTCTGTTTTCACTCATGACAGCATATAGCATGGGGCAATAGGTAGGCTCACCTCTGCCATTGGCTCTATGGCCCTGAGTGAGTGAGTGACAGCATTTTGCCTGATCTCATGTGTACCTCCTCCTAAAAATGTTTGTACTTAGGTGCCAAGTTTTGTGGATCAGTCCTTTAGTTTTCCATTTTCTTCTTGTATCGACCCCCCTTTCGTTTATTTTCTCTTTATTTATTTTTGCTACCAGGCCACCTGTTTCCAATTCATTTAATCTGCAGTGTACTGCATCCTGCAGGTAACTGTTGTAAATGTAAAACTATGATATACTATGCGCAATACTATTCCAAAATCGCTAGCACTTGTTATGTTCAATGTTTTACTTATTTTTTATTCGAAGCAGAAAGCTTGCCTTATTTAGGCGATGATATTTTTCTGCTTTTATCACATTAATTTGTCTGCCTATTATTGTTGACTTTGTGTTTGTGTTTAATGGTGGACGGCTGAGTGAGTGATTGATGGGGCACTTTCAGTTATAAACCAAAGCTACTGGCACTGCCAATGCTTGTTTACTCTTTGCAGTCAGTAAGCACAGCTTTTGTTCTGGCAGTCATGATTGACAGCATGCAGAGACACTCAATTCATGACCAAATTTCTATGATTCGAGAGACATAAGGATAGGGCAGTGGACTGTCACCAGTCTGTATTTAATAAATCTGCAGACGTGAACCTCTGAGTCTTAGGCTAGTTTAGAGCGGGTACTGCACGGAATCATGTTTAAGAGTCTGGACATATGTGCACCACGCTTAGGAAGACTCAAGGGGCATGGGTCCATGGCTGATACACCTTCCTCACATTACTCGTGTCCCCTCTCCTCTCAGGGTACATTCAGGTCTGCCGCGGGCTGATGATCGCCGCTGTCTGCCTGGGGTTCTTCGGGTGTGTTTTCGCCCTCGTCGGGATGAAGTGCACAAAGATCGGTGGCTCCGACACCGCAAAGGGGAAGACAACCTGCGTTTCTGGTGTGGTGTTCATATTCTGTGGTGAGTACAATCCAGGGTGTTGGTAAGAGGACTTACTTGGTGCAGTGCTGTAGGACTCTCATAAGCCCTCATGAAGGGCCTGATTACAAGTTCGGCGGTGTGGGAGCTGGCCGCCACGCCAGCGCCCTGCTCCCACACCGCCAAACTCGACTACCAGCAGCCTGACAGGTTACGAGTTTCTTCGTAGTCTGGCAGGCGGTCCTTTGGCAGTCCCACAGTGGTGCTATTAGAAAGGCACCACAATGGGAGCGTCAAAACCTGTTTCTGCATGGCATGGACTGTGCCTTCCTTGAACTCAAAGCAGTCTAGAAAGGCCCTGTGTAACCCATCCATTCTGATTAACTGGAGCCAATCAGAACAGCTTGAACGTGTGGTGATTCTGATTGAGTGAAAAAGAAATTAACCATAATGGGTGAAACAACCTAGTGTTTACAATAAATGACTCAGCACCTTTGGACCAATTAGAACTGTTTGCTGTATTTGCGCCATTCGGATTGGCGACTGGGCACCCATTCACATTGAGTGTTGCTCTCCAGATCTTCCTGTACAAGTTTTGATGTCCAGGAATGAGCAGAGTGACAAACCACGAGGAGTGGCTCATAAAGTTTATGTGGACATCCCATAGCAGCAGCAATAGGATGTTGAAAGATTGATAAATGGGGATTTTGGAATTCTAACTTTTTGAAAGTAATATTTGCTCATCACTAATAGAGATGAATCCATATCTGACCCATGCTGGAAATTTGTCCATCGTTTTAATAGCAGATGTATACAATTCACATTTTTTACACATCACCCAGGCCCTTCCCCCACTGCACACACTGCAGTGTTTTGGAGACGCTGAAGGTATACACATGTTCACCCAGGGACCACTCTACTTCTGGATTTCAAGCCAAGTTCACATAATTGGGGACGTTGTTGTTTTCCTACAGTTACAGTACATGTTGCCTTTCATTATCCCTCACCATATGTTGAGGCGGTGTGGCATCAGCGCATCTTTGAACCTACCCATTGCTTGAGAATGTCAGCTGCACCACACATAAGAATCCCAAACAGGCAAACCAGACCATCATTGTGTAATACCCTTAATATATGTAAGTGGTTGTCTGACACATGGGACTGCTCTCTCTTCATGAAGAATATAACTATGGCATAGCCATTCATATGGCTGACTCTGCCCCAGTCCTATTGGCCTTCCAGAAGCAACAACCTTATCGACAAAGGTCCCGGCTACCAATTGCCATGTCATTCCCTGCATCCTTAAGGATACAGTTGTGCAAAAAAACCCTCCCCTAAGTGAGAGCATAAAAAAGTGCTATAAAGAACTTGGATCCATCTGAGATGTCACAGCCTTGTCCATGTTCTACCCTGCAGGATTGTGTGCCATGTCTGGAGTCTCGCTGTACGCTCACAGGATCACCTCGCAGTTCTTCGACCCCACCGTCCTGGAGCAGAAGTAAGTCTCACCTCTACTTGTCTTGATGTTGTGTTCCTCCACCTAAACCTGTGCCCTGCCGGCGAGGGCGTAGCCGGCACCATGTCAGAGTGTCACCAGACCAAAGGGTCTTGTGCGTCTCTTTTGCTGTGAAACTCTAACTTTCTAAACTCATAAGATTTCATGACCAATAAGGGTTATTGGTCTGCTTGTTTTCTGTCTGATCTTTACTCACAGAGACCACTTGGTTTCCAGGTTAACCAAGACCTTTACTCACAGAACCCACTTGGGGCCATGTTTACCAATTTCTCACGTAGCGCAGAGCAGGAGAGCACCAAATTTACTGAAATATGGTGGTGCAGTGATTCTGCCCAAAAACAGAACTATGCGCAAGATTATAGGACCTTGGTGTCCAGGGACTGAGTCATCCTACCACCTTAGTACCCATGAGCCCAGGACCGACTAGCTATAGTGTCCCACTTGCTCTCTACTCACTCACAGAGAAATAAGTGATTAGACATCCCAGAACACAACACTCCCAGATCTCCCAAGAATCGCGGTAACAAGATACACCCTTTCACTCGCACTCTTGTACTTGTCCACAATAAGATATGAGAGACACGAAACAGTTTAAAATATTTATTTTAATTAACGTGCCCTACCATGCAGTATATGTGCCACCACAAGCAGGAAAATGCATAGTACAAATACGGTCAGCATAGCAGCTAGTCCATAAATCATGAAGGGAGAGGTCATCATGAAAAGACAATGGAGCCTAACCTCTCTCCTCTTGCTAAGAATAAGTGTTATTATATATTAGAAGACCTCTGGGCTTTGCCAGCAGACCCCATACCGTAGCCCATAGATGGTAGATCTGCATCATAGGTGCTGTCTTGCTCTTCTCCCTAGAGAGATCCCTCTCCCAAGTGCCCGCTACCTATTTGTGTCTTCCATTAAGACCAAAGTACGTTGTACTAAATAACAGATGCGTTGGTATGTTGTGTCTAGGTGCTAAGGCCTGACCAGAACAAAATAACAAGGAGCATTGTTTATCGACCTTGTTCACGATGTTCAGACCAAATACCAGGAACAGGCAGAGAAGGCACACAGCAGACTGTTCTCATGTGAAAAGTGCGAACAAAGCCTTTGCAAACATAAAGCTATGTAGTAGCCTGCGCAAAGCCATGCAATGTCTGCAGAGCTCATGCTAACTTAGTGGAGACTACAATGTCCCCATGACAATGGACCTCTCCTCCCCTCTCCCTAGCGCCTGTGCTGAAATTAGCTGCCGTGCGCCATGGAGACACCTTTGCTCCATAGTGCAAGGGTGTCTCTGTGAGTCAAGCATAGGTTTTATGCTGGAAAGATACCCTTCCAGTACCAAATACTATGCTCAGACTAATTTTAAACATTTTCCCACTTTGTATGTGTGCTGTACAGTGCAGCACAAATGTGAAGTCAGAAAATAAAGGAGAAAAAAACATTTCTCATTCATAGCACCTGGTTGAAGGATGCACTATTTTCTGACTCTGAATCCTGTCTACTTTATTTAGTAAATAGGGTTTAGCGTCAGAAATCTTGGTGGTTGCATAGGAACACTCATGCACCGCCCATGGTACCCCCCCCCCCCGGCACTGAGTAATGCAAAGTTGTGCTATGTGGTGCTTCATGTTACTTTCACGTTAACTCCAGCACTAAACCATTTTGGCGCTGGAAAGAAAATCGGTCAAAAAGATTTTGCGCTGATTTGAATGACTTTTGTGACTCAAACACGGCATAAAATCTTAGTAAATCTGCCCCTCGGTCTCCAGCTTTACCACTCTGATCCATAGAAGCTCCTACGTGCAGTATGGACCTGATTTAGAGCTGTCTGGAACATGTGCTGAGATTGAAAAAGTGCCCTTCGCTGGGATTTCTTTCTCAATACCATCCCCATCATGGAGGAAATTCCAACTAAGACGTTTCCTCCAGTTGCACCACCTTCTCCAGGAATTGGAGTATTTCCAGTTGGCACCCAGCTCTAAGTTGGTACTGTTTCCTACACTTAAACCTCTAGGAACTGGCATCCATTTATACATGGATAATAAAACTCTGCAACCTCTCTCCACTAATAAGGTTCCCTAAATCTGACTCCTTCCCTACTAGTGATGCATTGACCTCAGCTTCAAGCTCAGAACGCTTAGTTGCATGTCCAAGATCTTCAGTAGAACAGTGGCGGCTGGCAAGGATCGGGGTGCAGGGGCAGGTGTGTGGAGTAAGGGGATGTAAGAAAAAAAAAAACATACCTCCACGCCGCGTCTCTCATCCGTTGTCTCTCCTCCGCATTGAGAGGAGCATGAAGCACCCAGGCTTCCAGGCTCCCCTGAGCCAATTACAATGCTAAAATGCAGTGTTGTGATTGGTCTGAGCGCCATGGTTTGGCGCTTAGCCAGGAACTGGTAGCTTGTACATGTTCTGTACCCAGGCTGTAATGCAGCCTGGGTGGAGAACATGCAAGGTGCGCATGACTGTTTGGCTGACCCAAGACGGCCGAACAAATAGTCATGTGCACTTAGTGTGCCCACCACTCCTCTCCCTGCTCTGTGAGCAGAGCAGCCCGCCCCTTCAAAGCTGCTGCGGCAGCAGCGAAAAATAAAATGATAATAATATCATGCTATTATCTTTTTATTTTTCCTTTATTTCACTGCTGCAAAGCGGTGGGGTGATGCTCCTCCGCCTTAGCAGAAGCAGAAGAACTGACAGATAGAATCTTCTGGTGTCCACCTGTTTTTATTTTCTAATCTCTGGATGGAAATTGAACAAGAGTTGCCACAATTTTTTCTAACACGCACCCCACATTCTACTTTTTAATACCTTGCAGAAGTCCCCAAGAACTGCCAGATCAGGAAACTGACATAAAGAGAGATCATTTATTCACACTGATAACTGACTAAAGAAAGCTGCCCCAACCCACTTTGGTCTATTTGTTCCCATGAGGCACAGGGTCAGACTGATTTGCATATGGCCATGTCTGAACTGGGGTGGCAGAGTGGGCTAAAGAACGGTGATGGATCAAACCCAGATCTGTTGACTGGGTGTGAGTGTTTGATTGGTTCTGATGCTCCGTCCATCACCACCCCCTTTTGTACCACTTTGTTCGCCATAAGTTGGCAGGGTATGCTCAGACGTGAGTCCCTTGCTCACTTTGCCACTGGATTCAAGCAAGCCTGGCTGAAGACGGCTGAAATGCCAGAAACCGGTCCCAGGAAGCTTGTTTCCGGTCCAGGGAAGGCATGGCTTGGCAGTTTGGGCTGGACTGTTCCCATGAGGCACAGGGTCAGACTGATTTGCATATGGCCATGTCTGAACTGGGGTGGCAGAGTGGGCTAAAGAACGGTGATGGATCAAACCCAGATCTGTTGACTGGGTGTGAGTGTTTGATTGGTTCTGATGCTCCGTCCATCACCACCCCCTTTTGTACCACTTTGTTCGCCATAAGTTGGCAGGGTATGCTCAGACGTGAGTCCCTTGCTCACTTTGCCACTGGATTCAAGCAAGCCTGGCTGAATATGGCTGAAATGCCAGAAACCGGTCCCAGGAAGCTTGTTTCCGGTCCAGGGAAGGCATGGCTTGGCAGTTCGGGCTGGACTGTTCCCATGAGGCACAGGGTCAGACTGATTTGCATATGGCCATGTCTGAACTGGGGTGGCAGAGTGGGCTAAAGAACGGTGATGGATCAAACCCAGATCTGTTGACTGGGTGTGAGTGTTTGATTGGTTCTGATGCTCCGTCCATCACCACCCCCTTTTGTACCACTTTGTTCGCCATAAGTTGGCAGGGTATGCTCAGACGTGAGTCCCTTGCTCACTTTGCCACTGGATTCAAGCAAGCCTGGCTGAAGACGGCTGAAATGCCAGAAACCGGTCCCAGGAAGCTTGTTTCCGGTCCAGGGAAGGCATGGCTTGGCAGTTTGGGCTGGACTGTTCCCATGAGGCACAGGGTCAGACTGATTTGCATATGGCCATGTCTGAACTGGGGTGGCAGAGTGGGCTAAAGAACGGTGATGGATCAAACCCAGATCTGTTGACTGGGTGTGAGTGTTTGATTGGTTCTGATGCTCCGTCCATCACCACCCCCTTTTGTACCACTTTGTTCGCCATAAGTTGGCAGGGTATGCTCAGACGTGAGTCCCTTGCTCACTTTGCCACTGGATTCAAGCAAGCCTGGCTGAATATGGCTGAAATGCCAGAAACCGGTCCCAGGAAGCTTGTTTCCGGTCCAGGGAAGGCATGACTTGGCAGTTCGGGCTGGACTGTTCCCATGAGGCACAGGGTCAGACTGATTTGCATATGGCCATGTCTGAACTGGGGTGGCAGAGTGGGCTAAAGAACGGTGATGGATCAAACCCAGATCTGTTGACTGGGTGCGAGTGTTTGATTGGTTCTGATGCTCCGTCCATCACCACCCCCTTTTGTACCATTTTGTTCGCCATAAGTTGGCAGGGTATGCTCAGACGTGAGACCCTTGCTCACTTTGCCACTGGATTCAAGCAAGCCTGGCTGAAGACGGCTGAAATGCCAGAAACCGGTCCCAGGAAGCTTGTTTCCGGTCCAGGGAAGGCATGGCTTGGCAGTTCGGGCTGGACTGTTCCCATGAGGCACAGGGTCAGATTGATTTGCATATG
The DNA here is from genome assembly GCF_964204655.1 of Triturus cristatus. NCBI lineage: Eukaryota > Metazoa > Chordata > Amphibia > Caudata > Salamandridae > Triturus > Triturus cristatus. The sequence continues at coordinate 1,720,192,043 of NC_140590.1, forward strand.
GCCATGTCTGAACTGGGGTGGCAGAGTGGGCTAAAGAACGGTGATGGATCAAACCCAGATCTGTTGACTGGGTGTGAGTGTTTGATTGGTTCTGATGCTCCGTCCATCACCACTCCCTTTTGTACCACTTTGGAAAAGCACTGGGCCTGTTCGATTTAAAATTCTTGGACCGAATTAAAAAAATTATCTCACAAAACCCTCTGAGAAAGGTACACAAGACAACATTGTGAAATTACTGTACAGGGCTCAGTGTGGGACAACACAACCAACTATACTGCTTAAACTGCAAAAAGCAGAGTTAAAGTGTGATGAACAGCATTGGGTTCAGTATTCAGCAGTCTACATTCAGAAGTAAGAATTGAGTTGGGACTACTTTCTGCCAGTAATTACCGAAATATCCACAGTCCCCCAACCTGCTGTGAAGAAGTGAAGACCTGAGCAGCCCAGTGAAGCAGTTCATGCAACACATGGAGTGTGTGCCCACCATCAAACATGATTTACCCAAAGGCAGTCAGGCCAGGTCTCTCACACCTTAGTTTACCACCTTCTTGGAAAGTCCCTGCCCTGCCTCATCTTAGGGAGAATTGAACTGCGGATTCAGAGTGGACACACATCAACTCACCTGGTATTAAGCTGGCAACTTGTTTGTATATGTAGATTCAAGTGAAGACCTAAGTTAACAAAGAAAGATACTTAGTAGAGTGAAAATATACAAATATATACCAACATTAGGTCACTATTTAGCTTTAAGATTTGCTCAGATAAAATATTGACATCTAGAAGAAGCAAAGGTACTTTCTGAGTCCAGCAAAGCTCTGCATGATTATTGGGTGGGAGGATTTTAAAATGTCTTTAATTTTTAATCTTTTTTGCAAAGTTTCCTTTAGATCTAGATTACTTTTAGGACCGATGTAATATTTAAATAATGTCATCGTGGAAAGCAAAAATGTTAAATGGGTTTTATTAATTGGAAAAACGTCCAGTTATTTTCTTAGTGCTGGAAGCATGTGAGGGGAAAAACTGTGATTATGGACAGTTTTTATATTAAGATAAACCAAGGGGCCTGCTTTTCCTTTTTTTTATTGTATTATCCATATTGGTGCAATAATTGTGATTTTAGGTAGAATAATGCATAAATATTCTGTTTGAGATGTTGATGAATGGATAAGATCATCAAATATTCAAACAGTTCTTTAGAGTGGAAAATGATTAGATTTAAATTGTTCTATTATAAACAAAGCAATACAAATCTAACTTACAGAAAATTCTAGGATTTTTTTTCAGTTTGTGGTATATATGGTTCATTGGTAACATCAGTTCATTTCTCGCAGGTATGAGCTGGGAGCGGCTCTCTTCATCGGTTGGGCCGGTGCCTCCCTGTGTATCATCGGTGGTGCCATGTTCTGCTTCTCAATGGTACAAGAAACCACAGTCCCAAGGTAAAGAAAGTCGCTGCCGCTATTTCACTGCTCTGGCCATGGCTGCGGCATGACTCGCTGTCTGCAATCTGATATTGATGCCTTCTTGAGAAATCAATATCAGGATGATGCTGAGCGGATATGGTTTATTTGTTAAGCTGTGACTATCTACAACTATATGTTGTTTGATAATTAGGCAGCATATTGAGTGTAAAGGTATTGGTTGATTTGCCTGTGGTTGGGTGGCTTTATAGTTGGGCACCTTGTTGGTGGAGTTGGCTTCTTATTGGCAGTCTTTGGGTTGGTGGCCTTGTGGTTGGGCAGCCAACATCTTGACGGGCCTTTCTGGCAGGAGGTCTGGCTGTTGTGTGGTTTTATGGTGGGGCAGCATATTTGTTTGATAGTGCAAGGGAGCAGTTGAATTTAGAGAAGGCTTTATGAGAGATTGGTGTGGTGGATAAGTGGATGAACAGATGAAATAATAGGTGAACATAGGAGTGTGTGAATGAATGCATTAATGTATTCATGGGTATGTGGGTGAAAGTGTATGAAAGAGATGGGTGAGTATAAAATAATGGATATACAGAGTTAAGTGGATGGGGATGCAGGTGGCTGATAGATAGATCCGCTTTACAACGGGTTCTCAAAAAGGAAAGAGAGGTCAATTAAATTCACTTTTCCGGTACATATATGAGCAATTCTCAAAGACACCCCAAGATTTAGGACTACTTCAACAAGGGCTGAAGACATCTTCTAACCTGATGATATATCAATTAGTGTTGTAGATACCAGGAACTATTTGTATATATCAAAAATACTCAAACACATGTCAGGATTAATCTGTAAATCTTTGAGATTCAATGGCACCCTGGGGATTATTTATACAACAGCAAGGATCAAAGACTTCCGAAGACTGATATTTCAAGGAAGGGTCGAAATATCACCATGGTTATTGATATATCAACTGGTCCCAAGACATCCTAGAATTCATTGCTACATCAACAAGGGTCAAAGTCTTCGGAGGGTGTATCTATATGTCAACAAGGTTCGAAGACATCTCCACAATTCTTGCTAAATCAACTGGGGTCAAACACATCTAATAGTTTACCAATTTATTTCTCAATGATCAAAGGCATATCAGCATTTATCTATATCAACAAGTGGCAAAATTATGGTAGGACTTATGACTATATATAAACAAGGGACAAAGACACGTTTGTTAAATGTATGTCCATGGAGTCCTTTCCATAACAGATTTCTAGGACAGCTACTAGCTACTTACATTACTTCCACTCATGTTTATCATCCGTTCATTTATTTCATATGCACATTCTGAAAATATACCATGGAAATAAGCCATCTATGGATCAATGAGGAACAACCTGGTAGAAGAAACCTCACAGTGTATTCATATATCAATGAGGGTGATAGATTTCTGTGGTAAAACCAATACATAAGCAATAGATGATCATGTCTCAGGACCCATTAATTTACACTTTTGCTTTTATAGCCACAGTAACTGTAACTTACAGGTATCTACTGTTTTGCCTGCAGAATGAGTTATTCCTACAATGGAGCCGCTTCAGTGATGTCATCTCGGACGAAGGCGCAGGGTGGACTTGGACGAGCCGACCACCACCCAGGAAAGGGCCCCCCAAAGAACTTCGACAAGAACGCCTATGTGTGACTACCACAGCTGGCCACAGAGACTGTTACCATGGACAGGCCAGAGACATGATAATGGTGAAGCCAACAGGCAGGAGGTGGTCATCATTTTCTGAGAAAAGCTGGAGTCACCAAACCCTTCTGATGCCAATGGCCGCTACCATCACCTCCTGTCTCTCACTTAACGTCACTTCTAACTCTTCCTTTCTGTGTGTTTTATGCTTCTCTCACCTCTCTCACACTTCTCTTTTCTCCTTCCCTTTAATTCTCCTTTTATGTTCCTTATCTCTTCTCTCCTTCTTCTCTTAGTACTTTTCTTTCTTAAGTTACCGCTCCGCTCTATTTACATCATCTACACCAATTATGTTTTAAGCCTCACTCTGCCTCACCTGCTACCTCTACTGACCTGTTATCTTTGCCTCACCTCTCGGTGGCTTTTTCATCATGTCGAATTCTTCTGTTTCACTCCTCTCCTCTCATCCCTTCCCTACTCTCTCAGGGCTTGAGTATCAAAGCGTCCTTGAAAAAATAACCAACCATTTATGCTTGTAAACTTGTGTCTAAATTGTGCATACATACCATAATTCTCTGCGATTCCCAAAAAGCGACTTGGTAATTCATGGAAATCTTTGCAGGTCATAGATTCCTTTGCTTTCTCATTGGCAACAATTCTCACTGAAATTCATACTCGAGTGCAGTTTTTTTTACATTTTTGTTTCTATGTTTTCCACATGGAGAGATCTCTTTCTCAACACCTCCATGAAATATGGCTGTGTGCTCTTTTCTTTCCAAAAACTAGAGTAGCATCGCTGTCTCTCTGAGGAGTAGTTTTATGTACATATCCCAGCTGGAAAACCTAATGGAAACCCTGAGTAACCTGAGGGATAGCTCTGCTATCTGACGCCTGAAGATGTAGAATTTCTGAAATTGGCTGTTTTTACTCTTATGTTTTTTAGAGTTTTGTATAGCGTGAACTAGACTCGAAGATATTGGGTATCAGAGCGCTTTACGTAGCACCAGTTACAAGGACACATTCATTTTTGCTGAGAACGGGAGATTAAGTGATTTGCCCAGAATCACAGGATGTTGAGCGTCGTTGCCGAGACTTGAACCCCGCTCCCCAGCTTCGACGTCGACTGCTCTACATCCTCTTCTTATTAGAAATTTATGAAGGGCGCCTATCGCCAAAAAGGTCTCTTTACCCCATTTACTAGTGATATGCACTGACCTTAAAAGTGGTATTAGTTGAACACGGTTGTTGATTTTTTCCAGAAAACAAGAAATGTGGAAAGATACATCTTAAATCAGGAGTAAGATTATTTCAGAGGTGTGAGGCCAGAGCAGAAAAGGCTTTAAAGACTAGTGTGGATGGCTTACAAGGTGGTTGATTGAGTAGCCGAGCTTGAGACAATCAAAGAGTTCAGGAATGCTTCTAAAAGCTGATTTTACATTTCAAGAAACCAAGGGGCATATCAACAAGGGCTATATCTCTGCTTTTTTGGCTTTAAAAGCCAAAAAAGCAGAGATAAAACTAGCGCCCTATCAGCAACAGTGTGCTAACACGCAAATTCGCATGTTAGCACCCTTTTACTCTACGCTTCCCCTTGCATCTCTAATGAGATGCAAAGGGGGCGTTCCAGAGTACATTAATAGAAGAAATGTCGCTAAGCGACAATTCTCCTATTATCAAGGATATCGCTAACCCTGTTAGAGATAAAAAAAGCAGCGCTAACCGCGGTTAATGCTGCTTTTTTACGTCTGGTATTTTTCTGACTTAGCCATGATGTCCTATGTAAGGTGGATATCATGGCTAAGTATGTCTATCCCTATCAGTAAGATATCGCAAAACCTTGTGGGATTATCGCTGTATTTCCAGCAATAATCTCAGAATTGGCAGCTTGCGCTCTGAATTTTATCGCTTTGGAGATAAGCGTTGCTAATAGCACGCTATCGCCGTGATAAAATTCAGAGTTGGCCGGCGATAATTATCCTCACGCTAAGAGCGCTGAGCGATAATTATCGCCGGCCCTTGCTTATATGCCCCCAAGCTCTTGACCATAAACCATATGCAGACCAGGCAGAGAGGCATACATGAAATACGGTTTTCAATCTGTAGCCCGTGAAGGGCTCAAGGGAGGGTTAGCCGATGAAAAACTAATGGCAGGAATAACCAGTCTGGCCTCTGGATTCTAACTTACTTGAAGCCTAGACATAAAATGTTGGAATATTCGTAAATAGAGAGGATTACAATATTCTAGTTTCGACCCAATCATTGACAGGACAACATTCTTACGGTTACTGATGGAAAAAGGGGCATTAAAGGTTTCAGCCTTTACAACCACTAAGCTCTGGATGATGCCACCACTGAGACTTGCTTTTCCATAGTAAGGTTGGATAAAATGTGATTTCAAGATTTTTCACAGTGGCTTTAGGGAGAGGAGAATTTCCAAAACATGCTGGATAAAGAGGAAACCAAAGGGCCTGAGACTTCCCTACAATAAGACTTTCATTTTTTCTGTTTTTATCTTCAACCACTTTTGAGCAAGCCAGAGTTTTGCTCTGCCCAGGCATTTAAAATAAATCTAACTTGAGAGATCCGATGTCAATGCTGCTGCCTTTGAGAGGTATGCTCCCTTGCTAATGGTAAGATCTAATATCTAAAGGTTAGGCTCTTAAATCTGAGTAACCCAAGGGATAGCTCTGCTGTCGGAGACCTGAGGATGTGAAATTGCTGTACACTGAGGGAAAGCTCTGCTGGCTCTTGTCTGAGTATGTAAGATGAAAGTATCCTGAGAGCTCTACTGTTAATGGGTAGTTCTGATGTCCAAAGGCAAGACTTAAATTTGAGTTACCCAAGGAATAGCTCTGCTGTCGGCAGTGATTAATTTGTAAAAAAATAAGTGCCGGGGCTCGCGTCAGGCAGCAGCTCGCACCAGCTCATTTCTCCTAGTAGTGCAGTTTAAAACATCCAAATTCTCACCATGAAACCCTACTAGGGGAAAGAGGATGTGGCGTAATGATCAGAGTTGCCAATTTCGGAGCCGGGGAACCAGGTTCGACTCTGGGTGCCGGCTCAACATCCTATGATTCTAGTCAAATCAATTAATGTCACTGGGCCTACAAAAAATGAGTGTTCATGAAAAGCGCTTTGGGTAGAGTTTGAGCTAGAAGTGCCAGTGGTGATGATTAAGTGCCAGTGCTAAGCACTGGAAACCACCGGCTCAAATTAAGCACTGGCTGTCAGAGACCTGAGGATTTGACATTTCTGTAATCTGAGAGGAAGCTCTGCTGATTCTTTTCTGAGTATGTAAGATGAAGGTAACCTGTGAGCTCTATTGTTAATGGTAAGATCTAATGTCTAATGTTTAGGCTTTAAGATCTGAGTAACCCAAGGGATGTCTCTGCTGTTTGAGATCTGAGGAAGTGAACCTTCTGTGAGCTGATGAGAAGCTGTGCTGATTCTTGTCTGCGTATGTACCATGAACATACCCTGGGAGCTCTGGTCTCAATGATGCAGCCTCTGAGAGATATGCAACATGAGGGATACATGTGTTGGCTAAAGGTTAGACTCTTACATAGGAGTAACCGAAGAGATAGCTCTGCTGTCTGAGACTTTAGCATGTAGAATCGTTATAACCCGATTGGAATCTCTGCTGTATCTACCCCGAGCATGCAAGATTGCGTAACCTAAAGACTTTATTAGCTGCTGTGCTTTAGCTTGCAAAAGAAATGCAACCTGAGTGATTAGTTTGCTGACCAAACCATGGACTAAAACACATATGTCATGTAAGTTGCAGGTCTGCTGTATATTGCCCAAATTGAACAAGGTGTTTGAAATAAACGATAGTGCTGCTGTTTCTTACCTGAGGCTTTAAGATGTCTTCCATTTGACAGACTGCTCTGGTGTTTAAGCTTGGCATGTGATTGTCTTTGTAACCTGGGGGATAGCTCGTCAGTCTATGACCCAAGCAAGTCAAATGACTCCAGGAGATATCTTCTAGGGTCTGGCAATTGTTTGGGAACAACAAGAGACAATCTAAGGGCATGATGTTGAGTTTGGCAGATAGCGTACTCTGGCACAAACGTGACGGGGAATCCTGGCCGTCAAACTCTCGGTCCATCAGTCTTAATAAAGGTTCAGGTTTAGGTTGGTGGTGCTCCCATTGGCTTTATCGACGGAAATCTTACTCCAACGATCAGACGGAATGCTGGCCATCGAAGTAAGCGCTTCACACCATCCACCCTATTTAGGGCTGCTGGTCCGATTCGCTTTTTTACTGTTCATCACTGCCAGGTTAAACCTGGTGGCGACGAACCAAAAAAATTCAAACAATGAGGCCCACGCCCAGGGAAAAGCTCCCTGGCCGTGGGTGTAAGTAATTATTTTATTTTTTTGTGACATTTTAATTTTAGGATTTTGTTTTTGGCAAACAAATGGTTTGGTGGATGGCGGAAGCCATTCACCAAACTTTTTGACCTTCAGAGGCACTGCTGTGATGGCTGTTCTTGTGAATGTGCAGAGCTGACAGCTAGGCTGGCAGTGATCTCTAAATATGGAGGCTGTCTGTCCATCTGGGGGGCCTGCGTAATGTCCTCTACCACCCTGATGGACAGAGTAAACCACAGCATAAATCAGGCTCTAATGTTAACCACCAACCTATATTAAAGGGTGGGGGCTCTCTATGGTATAGTCACTTTGCTTTGCCTTTGCTAGGCTAGTGCACAGATGTGTTTACATGGTCTCTCAACATTGAAAACCTTGGGGCAGATTTACAAGAAACTTGCACCTACGTGGAAAACCCTTGCGCCACCATAGATGCATTGTATTTACAATACGGCGCACTGTGGCGCAAGGATTGACAGATGCGTCAGAAATTCAAATGCATCTGTTGGTGGAAAAGTCATGCATTGCTGGAGACGTGTCTCGAGCATGACGTAACTCCAGCAAGGCTTGTTGCGGCCTATTCCCAATACACTGGGTCACTCCTTATGCCTGCTTCAAGCAGGCGTAAGGTTTTGATGCAGTGGTGTCCTAAAAGTCACACAGTGAAATCTTGTAAATTTCACTGCATCACTTTTACAAGACTTTCCTGCGTGGGAACGCCTACCCTGCATACATTATATCTGACGCAGGTATAATATCATGCAGGGCTTTACAACGTGATGCATCTCTCTTGATGCGTCACGTTGTAAATGTGCCGCATTTTTACGCTGCCGTTGCATCAGAAAAGTGACACAACGGCAGAGAAAAAGTGTCGCAAGGGGCTTGTAAATGTGCCCCCTTGTGTGCTACAATAAATATAAAAGTGCATGTGCTAAACTTGTGCCATTATGTGATTGGATCATGGCTGCTACTGTCAGAGATGGGTTAGACGCAACCATCGACCTGAGGGAGGCATTGCAGATAGGCACAGCATCAGAAACAGGGTTTACATGAGCAGCACTGTCATTACGTAAGGGAAGAGGTGCCCATAAGCACTGGGTTGCTACCATCATGGAGAGCAGAAATTCCACTAATCAAGGTAGCTCTGTTATTAAAGAGAGGAAGAAGTGCCAGGAAGCAAGGTAGCACTGTCATTATGGAAAGGAAGATGCGCCAAGAAACAGGGTAGTGCTGTCACTACAGCGAGAAGCAAGGTAGCACTGTTTTCAAAGCGAGAAAGAAGCGCCAGGAAGCAAGGTGGAGCTGCGCAAAACAACATCAAAAGTGTGAACAACCTGGTTGCTATCAAGAGACATGGAGGGGATGGGCAAAAATGTACACAGGTTCTAGTGGTTCACTGCTACAGATACTGGGAAAAATTGTCTAATAAATTTCAGTGCCACAAAAGGTGGAATGCTGATAAATTTGCTAAAGAGTGCTACGTCTAAAAACAAAACCTCTACAACTAGCGCAGAACAGTCCTGGGCCTGGCCTGAAAAACCTGAGGCTGTACTATATACAGGAATGGGTGGCCTGTCTGAGGGTGAGTAGAAGACTCTCATTCTGCAGCACACATGGAAGTAGCAGATCACCATTATTTAATGATTGTTTTTGTGCAGTAAGGGGCACCTTCCTGCACAAAAACAGTCATTAATGGTGGTTTGCTCTTTCTATGTGTGCAGCACAATGCAGCACGCATAGAAAGAGAACATCGCCAATCTAACGCCTGCTTATGCATGATCCTTGTAAATCTGGGGTAGCATCAAAAGACCATGGGTGTTACGGTAGAACTCCCACAGCAACACCCATTGCACACCTGTTATACGCATATACATGTGTGAAAGGCTACCAAATTTACAATGCGGCATTAAGCCATGCAAAGTGGCTTAACACTCCTTTGTAAATAGGGTGCAGGGCATTGTACCACTGGAACATCGGAAAAAGTGACACTCCGGTGGTTCAATCCCCTTCTACACATGCCCCTAAGATTACCAGTGCATGTTTCTGTAGTCAGACCACACCATCCAGAACTTGGCGAATAGACATTCTCAGATTGTGCCCTAATCTGTGGAAACTCATTTGCTAATGTAAAGCTCAGATGTGAAGCCAGCCATCACCTACCCTCTGGTCACCCACTGGTACCATAAAGCTGTTAGTCAAGGGTGTTTTTATTGTGTGCATTTATAATTTCCATGTATTTGTTGACATGTAAAGTATACTCGAAGCCCACTTTAGTGGGGAAATTTTTATATGATGTTGAAGTCAGACTCATGAATTTAAAGACCTCAAAATCAAACATCATTTGTGGTTATTTCATTCTATACACACACCCCTGGCGTCAGAACATCTGAGAAGCGACACAACACAAACACAGCAACAAATGGGGTAAACAAGGTCACACGTTTTGAAGTAGAGTCTTATGGGTTCAACAGAAACAGCTGTAGTAGTAAAAGGAGCTCAGTATGGGATTCTATGGGTTATCCCACGCTCCAGGCAGGAACACTCACAAGCGGGGAAGGATGAACCGCATCGATGATAAACGGGGTGTGCAGCGTCAAAACTTCCACCGGCCAGGGTGTCCACCAGTGGTGTTGGAACAGTGTTCGGAGTGGGTGTGCTACCATCAAAGTTACATCACGGAACTCACGGCGATTCTAAAAAACTCCAAGCATCGGGCAAAAAACAAGTGTCACAAATGAGCCACGCCCAGTCATCACGGGAGTGGTAAGTGTGTAGTATGTAAGGTGGATTTTCGAGCCCACTGTCACAAATATATTACTAAATGGTGGTGTGGTAGCAACTGCCATTTACAGAAAGCACACTTTCCATTCACTGATAAAACTATATAGCGCACAGATGATAATGTGTACAAATCGGGTTTCAGTAAACAATTGTCATATGGACATCCCCTAATATTGTTTCTTGATTAGTTTTCATCTTATTAAAATCTTTGTTTCCATCATACTTTAGAATTATTTTTAAAAAGTGCTTCATTTGTGCTTTCCTAACTGCGGATAGATTTTTAAATATTTACACAGTTCATGTATAGGTTGTAGTATCCTTGTGTTATGGATTGCCTCTCCCGTGTTTCCCTGTCCCTGGCTGCTCAGCCTGTGTGAGTGTTCTGATTGGAATGTTTGGTGTGTGGGCCATGAGTGGAATGCTTGGGTGACTGAATGAGGGATGACAGTTGATGGATGGGGCTGAGCAGCTAGCAGGCTGCTCCTGGTGGGGTTGCTGTGGCATTACACCTGGATTTGTTCTACCTGTTTACCTGTCTACCTGCTATCTGAATAAACCTAAATTGACTTAATATCTCCAGTGTGGTCCCTGATTACTACATAGGTATTTCAATCCTAGAGTCTTTCCTCTCTCTCCAGCGAGATTGTCACACAGTTTCTTTACAAAATCCTCGCACTTTGCAGTCAGAGAAAGAAAAGTAAACACCAACCTCCATATTAAAATAAGAAGCAATTTGTCAGAAACCAGATCCTGACATTTGACCTCTGTCTCGGAACGCACAGCTAATTTGACAAGATAAACAAAATGTAAAGTCATTTTTAATGCTCATTCACCTTCGGAACCAGAATAAATAAGGCGACCCCCTAAAGAACAAAACAATTTAAACGTCAGGGAAAACGGGGAAAGAAACAACAAAAGATAAATGGTATCCCTCTAGACCTATATTACTTAACATCAGGCTATATTAAGCTCTTATTTGGGGCGCAAAGAATACTCTCTTGTACAGCATTTGAGGGTTGAGTCCCTCACCCCAGTGGTTTCATCTGCGCATGCAGTCTGGTTCTGGGACGGGTAGTATGCATGTAGAGCAGAGTTACTCATAGTACGACCCGCGGGCCGGCGGCGGGCCGGCAAGCCTTCCTTGGCGGCCCGCGGACCTTGCAGACATTCTACCTGTGTTTAAAAAAAAAAAAAATAGCAAACACTGCCGGGTGCAGCAGCCCAGACTCTGCTCTGTGGGGGCCGGGGGATTCCAGTGATTGTCAAAGTGGAGATGCAGGGGCATAAGAGGTGAAATACAACAAAGATTTATTAACATGTAAATGGTCTTTTAAAGACCTGTGAAGTACTCGGGTGCGGCTGTGTGTGCGCGCTGGGAAGCTGTCTCAGTGCAGCTGTGTGTGTGCGCTGGGAAGCTGTCTGAGCCCGGGCTGAGGGCTGGCACACAAAGGGGGTGAGATGACAGAGGGTGATGGAGGGAGGGAGAGGGAGGCAGAGGGAGGGAGACAGAGGTTGACAGAGGGTGACAGAGAGGTGCAGTCTGGGGGAGACAGAGGGAGGGAGGGAGAGGAACGGAGACCGAGAGAGACAGAGAGGGAGGCGAGAGGGAGGGAGAGAGGGGGACAGAGGGCGGGAGACGGAGGGAGGGAGACGGAGGGAGGGAGAGAGACAGGGAGATATGGAGGGAGGGAGGCAGAGAGAGAGACGGAGGGAGGGAGACAGAGGGCGGGAGGGAGACGGAGGGAGACAGAGGGAGGGAGAGAGACGGAGGGAGACGGAGGGAGACGGAGGGAGAGAGACAGAGGGAGAGAGACGGAGGTAGACGGAGGGAGACAGAGGGAGAGGGAGGCTGAGAGACGGAGGGAGGGAAAGAGACAGGGGGAGATAGAGGGAGGGAAATAGAGAGAGAGACGGAGGGAGGGAGACAGAGGGCGGGAGGGAGATAGAGGGAGACAGAGGGAGGGAGAGAGACGGAGGGAGACAGAGGGAGACGGAGGGAGAGGGAGGGAGACGGCAGGAGAGTGAGGGAGACGGCGGGAGAGGGAGGGAGACGACGGGAGAGGGAGGGAGACAGAGGGAGGGAGAGGGAGACGGAGGGAGAGGGAGGGTGACGGAGGGAGAGAGACAGAGGTAGAGGGAGACAGGGAGGGAGACGGAGGGTGACAGAGGGGGGAGGGAGGGAGGCAGAGGGAGGGAGAGGGAGACAGGGAGGGAGACAGAGGGAGAGAGAGGGAGGTAGAGAGGCAGGGAGAGATAGAGGGAGGGAGACAGAGAGAGATACGGAGGGAGGGAGACGGAGGGAGGGAGGGAGGGAGATGGAGGGAGACGGAGGGAGGGAGAGGGAGACGGAGGGAGGGAGACGGAGGGTGGGAGGGAGACAGAGGGAGGGAGGGAGACAGAGAGAGACGGAGGGAGATGGAGGAAGAGGGAGGGAGTCGGAGGGAGAGAGATGGAGGGATGGAGACGGAGGGAGAGGGAGACAGAGGGAGAGAGACAAAGGGAGGGAGATGGAGGGAGACAGAGGGAGGGAGACGGAGGGAGACAGAGGGAGGGAGGGAGAGAGAGGGAGGGAGAGGGAGGGAGGGAGATGGAGGAAAGGAGGGAGAGGGAGGGAGGGAGATAGAGGGAGTGAGGGAGACGGAGGGAGATGGAGGACGGGAGAGGGAGACAGAGGGAGAGAGACGGGAGGGAGATGGAGGGAGAGGGAGATAGAGGGAGAGGGAGATATAGGAGAGAAACAGAGGGAGAGAGACAGAGGGAGAGGGAGGGAGACAGAGGGAGGGAAACATAGGGAGAGAGAGAGAGACAGGGAGGGAGACAGGGAGGGAGACGGAGGGAGGGAGACGGAGACAGGGAGGGAGACGGAGACAGGGAGGGAGACGGAGTGAGACGGAGGGAGAGGGAGAGGGAGGGAGAGAGACAGGGAGGGAGACAGAGGAAGGGAGACAGAGGGAGGGAGACAGAGGGAGACAGGGAGGGAGACGGAGACAGGGAGGGAGACAGAGACAGGGAGGAGACGGAGACAGGTGGAGGGAGACGGAGGGAGATGGAGGGAGAGGGAGGGAGAGAGACAGGGAGGGAGACAGGGGGAGAGAGACAGGGGGAGAGAGACAGGAGGAGAGAGACAGGGGGAGAGAGACGGGGGAGAGAGAGAGAGGGAGGGGGAGGGAGGTGGAGAGAGGGAGGGAGAGGGGGAGGGAGGGGGAGGGGAAGGGAGAGGGGAGGGGAAGGGAGAGGGGAGGGAGGGGGAGAGGGAGAGAGAGAGAGATGTGTGTATGCCGGGTCTGGTGGCTCAGTGGACGAAGGCGTCTGCTGCAGGGACCTGTTTTCAACCTCATGGTCACAATTTTTTTTTGCTTTAGCCCCGCCCCTCCCCCTCTGACCCCGCCCCCACCGGTGCAGCCCTCAGCCACAAACCACACTGTAAATTTGGCCCCCGAGAGAAAGTTTGTGAGTACCCCTGATGTAGAGTGTGAAAGCGATATGAATGCGGAATGAGAAGAGGGGTGAAAGAGTATGGGGGTTTGTGATTTTGGATATTTATCTAATTGTTAATATCCTTATGTTGGTTCTAATTGATACACACTACGTATCATGTCTTGTACAGTTTTTGTCTCTTTAAAAATAAGTATATTTGTACAATTGGAGACATTTTGAATGGTTTTGTATACAATAATACATTTAAAAAAAGAGATGAAGGTTTTTTTTTAAAAATGATGAAAAAGAAATAAAATATGAAAGAAAGAAATAATAGCAGAGAGTATTCTTCGCGCCCCAAATAGGAGCTTAATATAGCCTGATGTAAAGTAATATAGGTCTAGAGGGATACCATTTATCTTTTGTCATTCACCTTCTGAACTCCAGCATGTTTCTTTTGGGGGTGCTCCAGCGTCACCCGCACCCCTCCTTCCAGTGCATAGGTGTCTGCTGCTATTTAGAAGCCATATATAAGTACTATTGCCCTTTTCAATGTATGTGGAAATTACTGCAAGGCTTTGTACAATGGAATGCCTTTGAGAGCATAGCCAGGTTGGCAGTCATGCAACTGGGCAAGTCACCCGGGGGGCGGAGTGGGCTGCTTCCCCAAATTATATACTGAGGGGTGGGAAACAAAAGAAATAAATGAAGGACTAGCAGTTATCTTCTATACCTGAACTACAGCAAGCCTGATTATCAGAGAACTTGTAAAGGTGTTACATGGGATAATAATGAATGGGTAAGTGCTTCTGTGACTACACATTTATGGCTTTAAACTGTAGCCATTAAAAGTTATCTGAGCAATAGAATCACAGTATTATCTCTTTAAATACGCACGTTTCAGCACATTTTGTTTACTGAAGCGGCTGAAAACGGTCTTTAAGTGTGCCCTCCAAGCACACATCAGGGTTAATTTTAAATTTCAGGATAATTTCTAGCTCAAATTCCTTTTCATCTATGGAAAAGATACGCGCAGTACATAAAACAGCTACAAATTAATTCTAATTGCTAAAGTCACATTTCTGTGTTATGACATCTATTTTATGTGCTGCTGTTTAGCTGAGCTAGGAAACTCCTTTAGAGCTTAATAAAAACATACTTTCTGTTCTTTAATGTAAAACCATGCCCTGTTTATTGATGTGAACCTCTGCATTGGTTCATATAATAGTCGTTTTACAGTGAAGAAACATAGATGTGTGAACTGCAGATATGTTTGCGGGGCTCACATATGAAGACGCATGTTGCTTGTATAAGGTAGGGTACATCTACCTCACAGCCTGGAACTCAGCTTTCAAAAAGCAGACCCTTCCTCTTGTAGAAGTGAGAATGGTAGGTCTATAGAGCTGCTGCCTGTGATGTCAGTTCATGTGACCTTTGTCCTTTGTGACGCTTTGTGACCTTCTCACATTGTCTATGCCCTTAAGTTTCCCACCTAGGTCTTCAGGTATGGTGTCCTGGCGATGAGTGTTTGCGGTTATTCTCCACACTGAAACAGAGCACAAGGAAAGAGAGGTGAGAGGCAGGGTAAGAGGACTGGAGGGATTCAAATAAAGGGAGAAAAAGAAATTCAATGGAAGAGTGTGAGGAATGGCATTGGAGAGAAGAGGCACGGAGAAGGAGAGAAAGAACAAGTAAGAAGGACAGGCGCTGCCAGGAGGGCACGGCCCACCATAAGGACCAACGGGAACACCACGAACACCAGGAGGACCCAGATCACCAGGATGGCTCCTTAGTGCAAAGTCATCAAGGCACTACAGGTCAACTTTCAGCACAAAATCCTTTTTGCAGGTTAAATTTGGTTGATTCTGCCATTAGTGCTTCAAAACTCCGACATGTGGTACGCAAGCACCTGTTCAAATAGGAATCTGTGCAAATAGGAAATCTGAGCCATCGAGGTTCTAGGTCTTGCATTTAGGTAGCTTTGGCTGTCTATTGTGGGTATACCTATTGAGTACAATTCCATTACTTAGAGTGGGCTTCTGGGGAGCGGGAGGGTTGGGACCCATTGCCTATATTTCTTGTCTTCCCTGTCTATCTCATTTGCTTGTTTTTTATTCAGTGTCTTTCCTTCATCTTCGTCTGTTTATCCTTCTACCTGGAGAATAACTTCTTTACCATCCTTCTGATTGGTTGTCTTATATTCTTGGATGGCTGACATCAGGGAAATGAAATGAAATGAAAAAAGTATTTGATTAAGCGCACTGCTGCCAAGCGGCTTCCTGGCGCTGGTAGCAAGAACAACAGTCACAGGGACAACCCGAAGGGATTAGCAGGAGTACGCCTGAGAGAACAGAAAAGTTTTCAAAGCTTTACGAAAATGGGAGTAAATGGGAATGGATCGCATGGAGAGGGGAAGACTATTCCAGAAACGGGGGGCCAAAACAGAAAAGCGTGTGCCTCCAGTTCTGGATTTACGGAAGCGGGGGACATTGAGAAGGGCCAAAGAAGAAGAGCGGAGAGTGCGAGCGGTGGTGTGAGAAGAGATAAGGGAACATATGAATACAGGGGCAGATCGGGCAAGGGCCAAGAAAACAAGACAACCCATTTTGAAAAGAGATCGCTGAAGAACAGGGAGCCAATGAAGAGACCTGAGGACGGGAGTAATATGATGAGTTTTGGAAAGGTGGAAAATGAGACGAGCGGCCTGGTTCTGAATAGCTTGCAAGCGGCGTGATTCGTAGGCTGGAATGCCCACATACAAGCTATTCCCGTAATCAAGACGGGAAGTAATCAGAGCCATAATGATGATTTTGAGTGCATCTGAAGAAAAGAAGCGGGAGATCTTTCGAATAAGCCGAAGAGATAGAAAACAAGAGGAAACAACAGAACTAATTTGTGCATGCATAGAAAGATCATGACTGACCTGAATACCCAAAGTTCTGACTGAAGGAACAGGAGTGGGGAGAGGGCCGAAGGAGGGGGGCCAAAAAGCAGAAGACCAAGGACTGGATGAGCCGCCCGTCAAGACCAACTCGGTCTTGTCCGGGTTAAGCTTGAGATGGTTAGAGCTCATCCAATCCAAGATAAAGACCAAAGTAGAGCGAAATTTAGAGAAAGACAGAGGTGAGGAAGAAAGATCAAAGACAAGCTGGAGGTCGTCGGCGTAGTTGTACACGGAGACCCCCTGAGCAAGAAGAGCAGAGATAAGAGGGTAAATGTAAAGATTAAATAGCAGAGGAGAAAGAGAGGAGCCTTGGGGAACACCACAGGAAACCAAGCGGGTGGGAGCAGAGAAGCCAGACAGGTGAACTGCCTGAGAGCGGCCAGAAAGAAAAGAGGCAAGCCAAGAGAAAGCAAGGCCCCGAATGCCCGCCGCGCTGACACGGTCAAGAAGGATGGAATGGTCGACCGTGTCAAACGCAGCGGAGAGATCAAGGAGAACCAAGGCTTGAGGAAGAGAAGAATCAGCCTTAGATTTCAGCTCATCGAGGACAGCCAGAACCACTGACTCAGTGGAGTGGCCTCGACGGAAGCCTGCCTGATGAGAGGCCAGGACATGGTTCTCCTCAAAGTAAGCAGAGAGGCAAGAGGTGACATAGCTTTCTAAGATCTTGCCAAGATAGGGAAGAAGGGAAATAGGCCTGAAATTAGAAGGAAGTGAAGGGTCAAGGCCAGTTTTTTTTAAAATGGGCAGAACAATAGCGGATTTAAAGAAAGAAGGGACTAAGCCCAAGGCAAGAGAAGCATTGAGGAAAGAAAGAGGGGGAGAGGGACAATTAGTAAATAGAGCTCTTAAAATCCGGGCCGGAGCACAGTCGGCTGGAGAGCCCGACTTGATCTTAGTGAGCAAAGTAAGAAATGTGTCTAAAGAAATAGGAGGAAAAGAATCAAGAGAAGAAGAAAGAACCGAAAAAGAGGGAGTGGGGGTAGGGGGAGGGAGCAGGGGGATGTTAGCTTTAATCTTGATGATCTTCTCGATGAAGAAATCACTGAGCGAAGAGCAGAGGTCTTGAGAAGGGATAAGAGTGGAATTGGTATGAGCCGAGAACGCCAGATCTTTGACCAAAGAGAAAATCTCCTTGGATTTATTGGCAGAGAGGGCCACTTTCTCAGAAAAGTAATTTGTTTTGGCCAGGAGGACGGCTCGCTTATATTCCAAGAGGAGATGTTTATATTGGACCCGAAGAGCGGGGCAGTAATTTCGTCTCCAATGACGCTCAGAGCGTCTCAGATCTAATTTCAAGGCTTTGAGCTCGGTATTGAACCACTTATGAGCGTCATAGGGACGAACGGCCTTAGTTTTCCTAAGCGGAGCGACCTGGTCACAAGAGGAAGACAGCCAGGTGTTAAGCGCTTCAGCTTGAGAATCCAGAGGGAGTTCAGAAAGATCAGGAGTGGAAGAAGCAAGAGAGAGAGAAAGAGAGTTTAAGTCAACCCGATTCCGATTTCGAACAACAAGATTTTTGGGTAGGGAGGGCCTGTCAGGAACACCAAGAGTGATGGAAAAGGAAATGAGAGAGTGATCAGACCAGGTGCAGGGAGAAATGCTAGGGGGAGAAAGCGTACAACTTAAAGACCAAATCTGGTCAAGTGTATGACCCTGGACATGGGTAGGGCCCGTGACATGGGCATGAAAATTAAGGCACTGAAGAGTAGCCGAGAAATCCTTGGAGGACAAATCCTCCTTTGGGTCACCTGGCCAGAAATTAAAATCCCCCAACAGGAGAACCGAAGAATTGTTAACCACAAGTGTTGCGAGGAGTTCCTGAAGGGTGGCAACAAACAAGGGCATGTGCTGGGGAGGGCGGTACATAAGGACAACCGTGAGAGGGACAGGGAGATTAAGTGAGCGAGCAACCAGAAAATCCACATTGGATATAGAAGAGTGAGGGAGAAGCTGAAACTGTAAACTGGAACGAACGATCATGGCCACACCGCCACCCATCTTGCCGTCAGGGCGATCCGACCGGAGGGCGTAATAGGAGGAGGGGAGGATAGCCAGGACGTCAGGAAGAGAGTCGGACGAAAACCAAGTTTCAGTGAGAAACAGAAAATCAGGGGACTCAGTGTGCAAAAGGTTAAATAATTCCAGTTGATGTTTCACAGCTGACCGGGTGTTAAATAGGAAAGCAGTGGCGGAATTGGGAGAAATAGAAACAAGCGGAACAGAGGGATCAAGCAAAGGGAGAGGGTCTGAAACTAAAATGCCAAGCGTGTCCAAGTGTAGCAGTAGTGAGGGTGTAAGAGGCTGAGCAAATTTGTAGGAGTGCAGTTGAGCGGAGGTGTACACCTGCAGAGAGGCAGAATCCATGGCCCCTGGTCCCGGCCCATCGCGGACGGGCGCAGACGGGCTTAACTTAGGCGCAACTTCGGCGCGCCTTCGTCGCGAACTACTACTTGTTCTTCTTTCAGCACTAAATGTGAGCACGTGTGTTGTGTTTTCTGCTCCCCCTTTAAATCCTCACTGCCCCCATGCTGTCTGTGGTGCTGCACTCATCCATAGTTTCCCCTGACCCTACGCTTCCCGTCTGTCTCCACTTTTATTTCTGCTTTGCTTTCCTAACCCCCTTGCCCCCCAACAGTTACTCTATTGATCTCTGTTGATCTCCCACACTCCCTGCTGAGAACGCTCACATTTTTCCAAAACATCTTTTTTTTGTTGCTTTTTCTGGTTTTTGTTTGTCTTTTTGGAGTGCCCCAGCTACAAGTTGTCAAGTGTAGTGTCCAAGAAATGTGACATGTAACCAGCACTCCCTGAGAGCTGGCTCCACACTCACCCCACACCCATCCATCATAGGAATCACTGGTCAGGTGACCCTGCAAATAAAAGGGGCCGGACACGCGTGCCCTAGTCCAGTTCCAGTTACTAACGATATATATATATATATATATATATATATATATATATATATATATATATATATATATATATATATATATATATATATATATATATATTCACTGAAAAAACCATAGGTTTCACACACGTTATAGTTACGAATCAGCATTTAAAAAACCTTGCAAATTCACTTAAAAAACCATAGGTTTCACACATGTTATAGTTAGCTGGACATTTCACTCGTAAAAAACCAATGAAATTCCCCCGTTATAGTTACTGCAGGCAACTATAACTCACGCGACCGCAATCCTCTGCTGATGACGTCAGATATTACATCACTGTATTTAGACACTTTTTTACCCATGTCTTCTTCCATTAATCTTTAGCTATACATATATTACAAATATTTATTTTTCAGAAAGACACATATGTCATCAGTGATGTAATATCTGACATCATCAGCAGAGGATTGCGGTCGCGTGAGTTATAGTTGCCTGCAGTAACTATAACGGGGGAATTTCATTGGTTTTTTACGAGTAAAATGTCCAGCTAACTATAACATGTGTGAAACCTATGGTTTTTTAAGTGAATTTGAAAGGTTTTTTAAATGCTAATTCGTAACTATAACGTGTGTGAAACCTATGGTTTTTTCAGTGAATTTGTACGGTTTTTTAAATGCTAAGTTATGTTTTTATTATTTTTTTTTTTCAGGTTTTTCAAACAAAACCAATTTTTTTTTTTTTAAATCGCGAGGTGCGTGCACCCTGCGCGCCTGGTGCGCTTCAAGCACCGTGCGCGCTCTGTGGGCGCTCGGTACGCTTCGCGCACCGAGCACCCACGGTTCGCCATTCGTGCCGTGCACGCAGGGTGCGCGCACCTTGCGATTTTTGTATAAATAAAAATGTGTTTTTTTCTCCCTTGGGAGTCCTTCTGTGACCCCCTGACCAAGGCTAGGGGGTCAGGAACAGTCCACTCTGCCCCCTTTTCACGTTCTCTACCTTTGTTTTTCACCCCCTCAGACTGCGAGAGATAAAATGGCGGCCGACACTTCCTGGTTTCGACCGATTCGAATGTTTACCCACATCTAACAACCAATCAGAATTGCGCTCGCGCACGGCAGGGTGCGCGCACAGTGCGCGCACGGTGCGTGCGTATAGATATTGATATGCTTTTAAATGCTATTTTCTCAGGAAATACTGAACAGATTTACACCAGACCTGCAAAAGGCACTTCCTTGACCTTATGGCTACCTCTCTGCCAAATTTCAAGTAATTCTGTTCATCCGTTCGGGCTGTAGCTGTGTCTAAAGGTCCTATGGAAAAATGCATGGGGAAAACGCGTTTTGGGACCCCCCTTTTTTCTCGGCCCCTACTTGACGAATCACCCCGAGACTTTCAGGGTAGGAGCTGAACGATGCGCCCCATTAGTTTTGAAAATTTCGAGAGGATTCGTCAACCGGCGCCAAAGTTATTCAAAATAGAATTTTGAGGTTTCCTATGGAAACTAGGTTGTAACTATAACTATCTACATATATATATACATACATACATACATGTACACCATATCAATATTCTAGTGGCATGAGGGCCTAGGGCCCAAGCCACCACATTGAGGACCACTGTTTTTTCTATAATTAACTTTTTTAGACTTTTTCTTTTTCAATTTAACACTCCAAGATTGTCATCTGCCTCTTGCAGACAATAAAAGTATAAAATATGGCTGTCGCAGCATCAGTTGCGTATGTGAGCATGCATGCAACTCACGCATGCGTATGGATCATCACGTTGAAATTCGTTGCCGAGAATCAGAATCGCAATAAACATTTTTTTTCTTTTAGCTCATGCTGTCCACTGGATAAGGTAAAAGGTCGACTAACACTTTTCTGGTCGAAATCCATTGACAACAACGCTGGATTTCTGTGGATTGTATAAATGAGACCTATCTAAAGCTTACTCACCTTGTTTAATACAACATTGCCACCTTGCGGCCACACGCGGAACTGATAATACATATTTTACTTTTCTGAGCATGTTATGAATATGATCATATGGTATGGCGGAGGCAGAACAATATAAATGGTATTTAAAACAAGCATTTTCAATGCAATAGGTCTCGCATTTACTAGAGTTTGAGCTATTGGCATTGTAAATGACAATGCCTTTTATTTACTTGTTGATTTTTAACACATAAATAAAATGCATTGTTATTTACAATGCCAATAGCTCAAACTCTAGTAAATGCGAAACCTATTGCATTGAAAATGCTTGTTGTTGTAAGGCGGGGGAAAGGGGGCAAAAAAAGGACGTGAGTGGGGGTGGGAGGGACAACAACAATGAAGAAGGAGGAGGGAAGGATAGTGAAAACAACAAGGATGGGAGAGGGGGTGGGAGGGATTAACAGAAGTAGCTGGAGCCTGCAAACACATACACCCTTTCGGAGTGCCTGATTTAAAGAGAATAACAAGATGACGCAACATTACGCACAAAGCTGTCCACTTTGTAACTGGGGACCAGGTTCTAGTCTCGGCGAAGGCGCTATATCCTGTGAATCTGGGTACATCACCTCATCTTCCTGTGCGTAAAAAAATAGGGGGAAAATGTATGTGACCTTGTGTAATGTAACCAGCGCTCAAGTAAAGCATTCCAATACATTAGGGTCGAGCTTATGGTATTAAAAAAAATGCAAAAGAGGCAGGCGAAAAGACCCCTTGGGCGATGACAGCCATACCTACATTCAATCTAAAATGAAAGTTACATAATCACTGGTTATCCCGAAAATCTTGAATGGATTCAGAAACTAAGAACCGTTGTGATTATATTCAGTGGTGTTCCTTTCGTGCTCTCTGTGCACTGCGAGGTTGGTGCGCGAGCTGGAAATTGAAAAGGACTCCTCTGGCTCGCCCTCAGCCGAGTCTGAATAAACAGTGTGGGTGGTGACCATTCTGTGAGGCCCTGTTAAGGATGCAATCACTTTCTTACCCTGTGCAGAGCAGTAAATCATGTGATGCACGCCTGATTGCTGCGCGCGGAGCCCATCTGTAATGGCGGCTCGCGCTGCGCCGAAGAAATCACTTTCTGGGCTTTCTCAAGCAGAAAGCGCCGGAAAAAACACAAGCGGGATATTGACTACCAGATTGAATTACAAACCATGCGCATTTTGTAAGCTAACTGTTCATTTCTCATTGCTGCTGCCAGTAGAATGTAAACAGCCAAGCCAGCAGCACGCTTGGCAACATTATCCAGCCCAGCAGAAACAAAACGAAAGCATTTAGCCATTCCTCAAAAAGTAAAAAAACAAGCCCGGCGGAGCGTGGCGCGCGCGCGCTTGGGGGCGGGGGAGCGAACCCATTGAAGTGCTCCCAAAAAGCGGAGTGCATGGCGGCACCAAGCGCGTGATTGTGCGCGTGTTAACAATGCAATCCGCTTTTTGGGAGCACTTTGAAATGCCCTTTTACAATAGTCTCGCTTTGCGATCGCTTACCTTACGCGATAGCAAGGAGAGACCTAAAAAAAAACACACGACTTCATATCGACGTAGTACAGCATATTAACTGCCACTCTCAAAGACATAACTTTTGAGCCCAGGGACCTTCGCCCATGTGTGTCGGAGGAGCTCAGTGCGGCAAATTTGACTAAACATGAATATATTGTCCTCTCCAGGGTATCCTCCTCTTCCTTCCAAGACCAAAGGGAGATTGGAAGGGGGCGGGTCAGCGCCGCTCAGGAAGCAGGGCGGCCGAATCCTGCCGGGGTTGAGGCCAGACATGGGCCACGCTGTCCTACACCAGAAGCGCTAGAAGGAACACGTAAGCAAGCGTTCATAAAAATAGTAGAGATATGAAGGTAACGATAAATATTTTTTTTTAACCACCTTTTGGTATTAACGTGGGTCTTCTTTCCAGATTTTCGCTTCTATATTATCACATCTGTCGCGTCGCGTCACTGCAATGATCACCACACAGCAAGGTCAGGTTCTATGTTTTATTATATGTATAGTTGGCAGCCAGCATGCTGCTCGTCTTGTCTCGGTCCCTGCTTCCTGTGTTCTGCCCCTCACCCTCTCTGACCGGAACTGGTGTCCGGTGATCTCTCCTGCCCTCTGCCCTCGTCTGGGTCCTAGTGCCCCATCTCCCAGGACACTACATCTCCCCCCTTTGTCACAAAGACATTACGACAGTAGCATTAGTTAGTAATCAAAATGGGACAGTTTCTTTTTTACAGTCTGTTGCAAGATGTGAAAATGTCGATCGATGTGACCCGTGAGATGCTGCCTAGAGCGGCATCTCACATTTCTTCTATTAGTCTCTTTGGTCTCACAATGCCTCTTCTTGGTCTCTCCACATGTCCTTGGCCCTCCTTTGGCCTGGTCGCTTCTGCGGCACCTGCTCCGTTGCACTCCCTTGTTGTTGTTGTCCCTTCGATGCCTGTCACGTGCTCTTCGTCTTTTTCTTCTTTCAAGCCTTTGAAATGTGAGCTGTTCCTTGTTATTCGCCTGCTGTCTGATTCTGCTGTTATCATTGTTCCTTTCACTTGTGTTCTCGTCAATGGTTCTTGGGCGAATGCACTGTCCGACTTCCGTTGTTGTCTCTGTCGTACTATTACAGTATCTCCTTCATGGAGGTGTGATTTGATGGCATGTCGTCTTCCATCAGCATATTCTTTCATTTTCTTCTTGGCCGCCTCATCTTTTGCTGCCACGCTCTCGTGCCCTGGCGCGGCCAGTCCTTCTACCTGCGGCAGCCTTGTTCTCCTTGTCCTCCCTAGTACTAACTCCACCGGGCATTTCCCTGTAGACCCATGAGGCGTGTTTCTGTAGTCCCTCAGTATTTGGCATAGTGCTTGGCCTAGGGAAATCTGTGACAGCTTCGCCCTCTGAACTGCCTTCTTGATGGTTCCCATGAACCTTTCGACCATGCCGTTTGCTTGCGGCCATAGTGGTGTTACCTTTCTGTGCTGTATTCCGAGGTAGGCCATGAACCTTCGGAATTCCTCTCCTAAGAACGGAAGACCATTATCCGTTTTCAATGTCTCTGGCGAGCCCCAGGCTGCGAATATGTTGTCCAGAACAGGTAATGTTGCGGCTGCTGACGTTGAGGAGACTGATCTCACAATGGGGAATCTGGAGTATTCATCTATTATGACCAGTAGGTAAGTTCCCGCGTCTAGAGGTCCAAAAAAATCGGCAGCCATTGTTGTCCATACAGCTCTTGGCAGTTCCGACATTTGTAGTGGTTCTTGTCTTGCAGGCGAACCTGTTGTTTGACAGAGGTGACAGGCCGCAATCGTATCTTCGACTAGACGATCTAACCCCGGGAACCAAACCTTTTCTCTCAGCAGTTTTTTTGTTGCCACAATGCCCCTGTGTGACTCGTGTGCAATGCTGACCACTTGGCGTCGTAGTGAGCTTGGAATGACTATCCTGGTGCCCCTATTTGTCTCCGAGAGCTCCCCGCTTATTTTCTGTAGAGCCAGCATCTCCTCCTTTTTTACTCCTCCCTTCCATGTGCAGTTGTTGTTTATATGTCTCCATCTTTGCTGTCTCGTCGTTTCTCTGGCCGCTTGGAGCGTGTAATCTTTTTCCGTTTCTCTCTCTATCTCTGTTAGAGTTACTGGTGCAGGCGTGCTTTGCTTTAGCACGAAATTTAAGTATTCTTCTGCTATTGAGGCCTTTTTTTCTGCATGCGGTAGCGGATGCCGTGACATGTAGTCTGTTGGATTATGCTCTTTCCCAGGTTTGTGGACAATTTTGAAGTCGTAATCCATTAGTCTGATGCCCCAGCGCTCGATGCAGGGCGGCATCTTTGCTGCTGGGTTGCCGTAGATTGTTACTAGTGCGTGGTGATCTGTGATGATGGTGAACGGCGTCCCATACACAAACATGTGGTAATGCTCGCATGCCCATACCACCGCCAAGCTTTCTTTCTCCGGCTGGGAGTACGCCTTCTCAATGTCTGTCAAGCTTTTGCTGGCGTATGAGACAATCTTCCTTGGTGACTCCTTTCCCGGCAGGTGTTGTGCTAATATTACACCTAACCCCACTGGGCTGGCATCGACCGTCAGCTCAGTGCAGAGCAGAGGGTCGAAGTATGCGAGGTGCTCCACAGTCTTCACGGCCTTCCTGATCTCTTCGAACGATTCATTGCATTGTTGAGACCAGACAAAATTCTGGCCTTGTTTCGTTAATTCTCTCAGCGGCGTGCTCACCGTGGCAAAGTCTTGTATGTATCTGGCACAGTAGCTTGCCAGGCCTAGGAATGATCTTATTTCTGCCACATCTGACGGTGGCTTTGTATTCTTCAGCGTCTCCAGGCCTCATCCCTTTTTCCGAGAATATGTGCTCGAAGAAGATCAGTTCTGTTCTCCCTAGCTCGCACTTTTCTCCATTTAGTGTTAGTCCAGCCTGCTTTAGTTGTTTGCACACTTGACTTAAGGCGCTGTCATGTTCTCCGATAGATTTCCCAAACACTAGGATGTCGTCACTGTAGTTGAAGCTGTTGTGCACTGGTCGTATCACCTGTCTTATTGTCTCCTGAAATATTTCGGCCGCTGACGAGATACCAAAACTGAGCCGTTTGTATCTGAATAGTCCTAGGTGTGTGGAGAATGTCGTTATGTACCTCGACTGTGGGTCCAGCTCTAGTTGGTGATACCCTTTGCACAGATCTAGCTTTGAGAATCGGCACGCCCCTGTCAGCCGGCTGATCATGTCGTTCAGATGAGGTCATTGATGACGTTCCCTCGATATTGCAGTGGTCGGTATTCTCATGTCCACACAGATCCGTATTTTGGACGTATTTTTCTTCGGGACTGCCACAATCGGTGATACCCACGGTGTCGGCCCGTCTGCAGGCTTAATTATGTCTTGCTGCAGTAAGTTGTTTATTTCTTCTTCCACTTGCGGTTGTAGGTGAATCGGCACTCTCCTGTGATGCTGTGCCACTGGTCTCACCGCTTCATTTATGTGTAGGGTAACCTGTTTGTCTTTTAGCTTCCCCAGTCCCTGCAGTATTTCTTGATATTCTTGCAGTATGTTCTCTTTTTCTGTCATGTGATATGTCATCGCCAACAGCCCCATGACTTGTGCCGTGACGTTGCTCAGCAGGCAGGGTGCTGCCCCTTTCAGCACGTGTATCTCTTCTTGACATGTCATGTCCTGATATGTTAAAGTTTCAGTGAACTTGCCCATGTTTTCGACTGGTGTCTTTGATCCCCACGTGAACACATCTACTTTTGATGGCAATAACGTTGGCTTTATCCTCATCTTCATGTACTCTGACATGCACATTATGTGGCACCACTGTCTAACACAAATTTTGTTCTGTGGCGCCCGACATCGATGTCTACTGTGGCCGTCTTTTTTATTTGCTGTTTCTCCACCAGCTGGATGTGTTCCTGCTGTCTTCCTTCTTTTGGTGTGTCGGACATGAGGTATAGCCGTGCTTCTCTCCCAGCCGTCGTCTGTTCATCCGACTCTTCCGACGAGCCTCTCTCTGCTGTCTCCATGTGTCTGGCGTGTCTGGTGCCTGTTGTCCCTGGTCTTGCTGTTCGTCCCCTTTCGTTCCTGAATTGCCGGCTCATGCAGGTGCTTGCAAAGTGGTTGTCCCTGTTGCATTTTCTGCATTTCTGGCCCATTGCTGGGCAGGTGCCAACGTGTGGGAAATCAAAGCCGCATCTGTAGCATGTGACCGCTTGTTTCCTGGGATGTTGTTGCTCCCTGTTGTCGTTCCTTTTGAAATGTTCCGTCATCCGGTGTGCCATCGCTTCTCCCTTTGCTTTGCCGATTTGTATTTGTTTGGCATGTTCCGTGGCCCGTGCTTCTGTGCGGGCCATCGTCAGTATTTTCTCAAGTGTTGTTGGTTCTTTTAGGATGCGTGCTCTGAACTCTACTGACAAACACCCTACGATGAGGCGCGTTCGTATTGCTTCTTCATTGTCAAATTTATCGAATTCGCAGTATGTCACCAACTTCCGCAACCTTGTCGCGAAGTCATCCATGCTCTCTTCTGGTTGCTGGCATGCTGTTTGGAATGTGTATCTTTCAAAGTCGATGTTGCGTTGGGGGTTGAATTTCTCTGTGAGGCACGCTTTCGCGCCTTTGTAATCTGTCGTTTTTTCACTTGGTAGTGTCATCATTAAATCTTCTATTTCGTCTCCCGCAAGGTTGACCAGCAAATCTAATTGTTTGCTCTCTGTGACGTCCGTTGCGCGCATGTATCGTTCAAATTGTCGTAGCCATCTCTCCCATCTGATGCCTGCTTGCGGTTCCGATGTGTTAAATGGCAGTGGCCTGCGGAACACAGCTTGTGTGCTCCTTGTTTCTTCGTCACCCATATCCTTCCTTTCTTTTTGTTTATTTATTTATTTATTTCCTTCTTTCCTCTTCCTTCTTGTTCCTCTGGTGCTATTTTCTTCCTTTGGCACCTTTTTCTTGTCGTTTTCCTTTTATTTAGACCTTTTTTGGTCTATTTTCCTTTTTGCCTGACTTTAAAATGGCCTCCTGGCCTTCCTGTGCTGCTATTGGCCCAATTTGCCTGACTCCAAGATGGCCGCTGCACTCTCGCGTGATTTCGCGCTGTTCGGGACTTTGCCTGACCCTTCAAAATGGCCGCCGTATATCTTGAACGCTGATTGGCTCAATTCGCCTGACTTTAAAATGGCCGCCTCCTCTCGCGAGAGTTCGTTGAAACTCACGCGCGGGAGGGATCTTAATCTTTCCTTCGGTTGCCTCATCAGTTTCAGCATTGCGCTGCTCTTACTTCTGTTAGCAGCGCCGGGGTGGGCTCCCGCAACGATGTTTTTTCTGCTGGGCACTTCGGACCAGGGTGGGCTCCTGGCTCCGAATTTCTTTCTGTGACCGGGTGGGCTCTGACAGTCGCCGCGACGCGTGGATTTCTATCCCACCTCGTCGCCAGTTGTCGCGTCGCGTCGCTGCAATGATCACCACACAGCCAGGTCAGGTTCTATGTTTTATTATATATATAGTTGGCAGCCAGCATGCTGCACGTCTTGTCTCGGTCCCTGCTTCCTCACCCTCTCTGACCGGAACTGGTGTCCGGTGACCTCTCCTGCCCTCTGCCCTCGTCTGGGTCCTTGTGCCCCATCTCTCAGGACACTACAACATCTTTGGGGATTTACAAAGTGTGCATCGTTAATTCTCCCCTTCCCATAAATGCCGACCATATGTTGCCTGAGGGTGAAAGGGAAGGAGGGGGTCTCCTGCACTGTAAAGGGAGACAAGAGACAGACAAAAGAGACAAACAGCCTGAGGAAGCAGCACTGCTCCCCGAGGTGCTGCAACGTGAAAAAATGTAAATGTGTGCAATTGGTTAATGAACACATTCAAAGGCTACTTGTGAGCAAGCATCAGTTTTAAATGATTGAGCCGTCTGAAACTTCCTGGTGACAAAGAGTTATGATTATCAGGAGGTACTGTGGGTGTGGCCAGATCTGGAAGGCCTCCTCTTATAGGACACCTATTAAGAATGGTGGCACTAGGTACAGTCTGTGTATGGCTAAAAATATAAATGTTAAAGCTCTGTTAGAACTTCAACACTGGGGCCCAAATTTACTACGATTTTGCATTGGGTTTGTCTTATTTTTTTAATGCAGTTCCAAATCAAAATCTTCCAAAATCCTGTGCGTCCCTGAGGCTAGTATAACAAGGAGAAATATTTTTTATTTCTCCCTGTGTTTTACTCTTTGCCTTTGTGGTGAGTTGTGCAGCACACATACAAAGAGGAAACGGCCTTTCAGCAAAGTTGTGGTGCAAGAAGGAACACCATCGTGCATCCAAACTATGCTGACCACGGTGCAGCCACCCTTTCACTATGGCACAAGGATGCCTGCGTTGGTGCATGGCTGCTTGAGATGTTCCAGTGAAGGGAGAGATCAGAACTGTGACTCTTCTTTGTAGATATGATGCAGTCCTGGTCTCCCTTGTTGACTCAATGCAATGAAGCAACTTTTCTTGCTGCCGTGATTAGCCTTCAAGCTTATAAACCTGGCCTTGTGATTGGCAGCCTAACTGATACTGTGAGTGATATATTTAGAAAAAAAAATGTAGCTTACATATTCAGAGTACTTTCTGTCACAGGCTGTCACCTTATATCATTACAGATAGACATCTCTAATCCCCAGTGCACAGCTAGGATTCAAAACAGTGACACCCTGGTTACACAAACACAGACATCTGAAGTGATTGCTTTAACAATCTGTGCTTTCCTACCAGGTTACTACATTTCCCATAGATTAGTTTAACTTGCATTTATTTTTCAGCTAAAGTGTGGGCGTTATTTTAAGTGCAGTTACCTGTAGGTGAAGGGCCAATAAATACTTACTGAATATTTGGTACTTTTTAGCTACGCGTCTGCCCCTGCCCCACATTCACTGACTCTGCCCCCATTGCATGCAGTATCACAGATTCCATACATTTTTTGTGCAGCTCGACCTCTGATGTTAGTGGAAGTCCAAAGTACTTCAGCATTGGTCCGTGTGTCTTCTATGTAACTCCATAGAGTGTAACTCTAGAGTACCTCACGCTGGACGGTATCTCTGAACGGCACTCCAGAGTACTTCTGCACCGGACAGTGTGCTTCTAGCGTAGCTCTAGAGTACTTCAGTACTGGACAGTGTGCCTCTAGCGTAGCTCTGGAGTACTTCAGTACTGCACAGTGTGCCTCTAGCGTAGCTCTAGAGTACTTCACTACTGGACAGTGTGTCTCTACCGTAGCTCTAGAGTACTTCAGTACTGGACAGTGTGCCTCTAGCGTAGCTCTAGAGTACTTCAGCACTGGACAGTGTGCTTCTAGTGTAGCTCTAGAGTACTTCTGTACTGAACAGTGTGATTCTAGTGTAGTTCTAGAGTACTTCCGCACTATGCAGTATGCTCCTAGCATAGCTCTAGAGTACTTCAGTACTAGACAGTGTGCTTCTAGTGTAGCTCTACAGTACCTGTGTGCTGGACAGTATGTCTGAACGGCACTCCAGAGTACATCTGCACCGGACAGTGTGCCTCTAGCGTAGCTCTAGAGTACCTCTGTACTGGACAATGTGCCTCTAGTGTAGCTCTAGAGTACCTCTGCACTGGACAGTGTGCTTCTAGCGTAGCTCTAGAGTACTTCAGTACCGGACAGTGTGCCTCTAGCGTAGCTGGACAGTGTGCTTCTAGCGTAGCTCTAGAGTACTTCAGTACTGGACAGTTTGCTTCTAGCGTAGCTCTAGAGTACTTCAGTACTGGACAGTGTGCCTCTAGCGTAGCTCTAGAGTACTTCAGTACTGGACAGTGTGCTTCTAGCGTAGCTCTAGAGTACTTCAGTACTGGACAGTGTGCTTCTAGCGTAGCTCTAGAGTACTTCGGTACTGGACAGTGTGCCTCTAGCGTAGCTCTAGAGTACTTTGGCACTGGACAGTGTGCTTCTAGCATAGCTCTAGAGTACTTCAGTACTGGACAGTGTGCTTCTAGCGTAGCTCTAGAGTACTTCGGTACTGGACAGTGTGCCTCTAGCGTAGCTCTAGAGTACTTCCGCACTAGGCAGTATGCTTCTAATGTAGCTTTGGAGTACTTCGGTACTAGACAGTGTGCTTCTAGCATAGCTCTAGAGTACTTCAGTACTGGACAGTGTGCTTCTAGCGTAGCTCTAGAGTACTTCAGTACTGGACAGTGTGCTTCTAGTGTAGCTCTAGAGTACTTCAGAACTGCACAGTGTGCTTGTAGTGTAGCTCTAGAGTACCTGCGTGCTGGACAGTATGTCTGAACGGCACTCGAGAGTACGTCTGCGCTGGACAGTGCATCAGCAGGCTATGACCAGAGCTCTTCATAATTTTATAGGGTGCCTTTAGTTCAAATCTAGAGTACCTCAGCAGTATCTCAACATTAAAGAGAAGGTCACAGCACCCAACGCAGCTTTAATACGTACCAAAACGTTAATCTAGCACCGGTGCAATTAGATGCTCTGCTCCAATTCTCATGAGCTACTGTGGTCAGTGCTATCATCCTGGGAAGGGTTGTGAAAACCTCAATGGGCTTCAGATCTCCTTTGTTCCTTCTGCGTTACTGCGTTACGGGACCTCTACTCTAGGCTGCAAAGCTGAGGTGTCTGACGTGGGCTACAACGCATCGCTAAGGGCTGTGATCACCCTCCTTATGTCCATGTATGTCCAAAGTTTATGGTTCTCGTTATGTAACTCAGTGGACTTGAGATGATGCTGTCAGGCCAAAGTCAAGGCCAACAAAACCACCACCAAGTGTTTATAGTCAATGAGAGTCCAGTATGCGAGGCCCTGCAGGCTCGAAGAAAGAACCAGAGAGGTACCGAGCACAATTCTGGGCTCCTAGACACTGAGAAATGGACTCAAACACGTATAGGGCCCCTAGGGATAGTGGGAATAGGTTTACACCTAGAGGTTGGCACCCATTGGTGTTCAATAACATTAGGGCTTGGACCTTCAATCTGGATGGCTGTTGTCAGGATTGTCAGCACTGCCGGGCACCCTTGAGATAAGAGCCACAGTCTCACAAAGTGGCATCCGCTGGATGCATGGACAACCTATATTATGACTAAATGGGCAACAAAGGCTATAAATGTGGGAATAGGGGGAACTGCATGCCATAGGATGACGGTTTCAACAATTCTGTGGTCAGTATAAGCAGACCCACAGAATGAAAGTCGCCCCAGGGTCTTAAAGAGGCAAAAACCCTCCTCTTGTGTTTGACTCTCAACAAAGGAGACAACAATCAACAAAAAGTCAGGTTGTAGTGACTTCTTAAAGCCCCATTACCTGTCCACCACTGGGGCACGTGTCACACATTCATTACTAGGGGTGAGTGAAACTTTCTGACGAAAACCAGAAGAAGCAAAATGTGATTTTTTTGCCTGTGAAGCTAAATCAAAGTTGCTCCATGGGTGAAAAAAGTTACTCAAAGCCCAGCACAGTTGTTTTCACTGTCAGAGACTGCATCATGCAACAAACGTATTGGTAATTCCATCAAGGTAATGACGTTATACAATTGCCTTCAAGGTGATGACATTGTCCAACCCCGGACAGTGCTTCTGAAATGCATGTGTGTATGCTTGTGGTATGTATGTGGAGTGAACCTGGCCAACAGCACTGCCTACTGGACCTAAAACACTGCCTTTCGTTCTGCATAGGGTCCAAGGCAAAGACACAGTCAACGTGTGATAGGAGGGGTAGCTGGTTTGTCCACTGTTACTACGTCATCATGTAGTGTTCTTTAAAGAGGTGCATCTTCAGCTATTTCTTAAAACAGAGCAGAACTGGGGTGGTCGTGATGCATACGTGGGTGTAGTTCCAGATCATAGGTGCACAGATGGAGATGGTCTG
The DNA here is from genome assembly GCF_964204655.1 of Triturus cristatus. NCBI lineage: Eukaryota > Metazoa > Chordata > Amphibia > Caudata > Salamandridae > Triturus > Triturus cristatus. The sequence continues at coordinate 1,720,224,887 of NC_140590.1, forward strand.
TTGCCTTGTTTTTTCAGTTTTTAGGCTTTTTTCGCCTCCAGTTTGATGTTGTCCTGGTTCACAGTGAGCCAAGAGCCACTGGAGATGGAGGGCTTGTCAGCTAGATAGTTGGGGGTGTCATTCATGATGGCTTTGTAGATCATGCAGCTAGTTTTGAAGATGGAGTTCTTCAGCTCCTGGGAGAGGCATGCTGCCGCATGCATGAGGCCTTTAATGGGGCGAGGGGGCAGTGTGGAGTCTGGAAGGCCATGGAGCAGGGCATTGCCACCAACCAGATGTGAGAGCATGAGGGCTTGAACATCAGTTCTGAAGTCGCTTTCTGGGAGGAATGGTTTCACTTTCGTTGGTAGAGAGAGCTGCTAACAGACGTCTCAGTTTTTGTGACAATGTGTTACTTTAGCGTGAGATCGATGTTTAGAGTGAATGCAACTGCTCCGGCCTTCGCACCACTCACGCAGTTTTTTCAGTGAGAGCTGCACACACAGGGGCAGATTTACAAGCCTCTTGCACCATTTTTGCGTCACTTTTAACATGGGGAAAGTGACGCAAAATTGGCGCAAGGGGCTTGTAAATCTGCACACACAGTGCACACTCGGAGCACTGAAAACTACAGGGCACTGTCCCTACATCTCACTGTTTTTAAGCTTTGGCAAGAGAATGTGGATCCTGCGAAAAGAATTAAACTGTCACAGATTATGAATCCGCTTTACACAGATTAAACATGAACTTGCCCACCCACATTCATTCCTATGTTAATTGGCAGGTGTACAGTATAATCTTGCCAGCAGGAAGAGTGCTTCAACTTTAATTTGAGCCAGTGGTTTCCGGTGCTCAGCACTTAGTCACCAACACCGGCGCTTTTCATGAGCACTAGTTAAGGACACAGTCAGTTACGGGCGATAAGTGATTTGCCCAAAATCACAGGATGTTGAGCAGATACCGAGACTCGTACCTGGGTCCGCAGCTCCGAAGTCAACAGCTCTGGCCATTATGCTACATCCTCTCTCCAATTTCATTGTTAGTAGTTGGTTCTGTTTTTAGGCATCGCTAACAGGAAAAATGGGCTGGTAAAGCTGCCTCCTGACGAGAGTCCGGGCACTTATTATTATTATTTTTTTTTAATTAACAAATGCTTTCATTTTAAAGTCTAAAACGAGTACCAAGTACTGGCACCAGTGGGCTATCACAATTAGGAAACTGTGAGAAGTGGTGGGAATCAAGTGCAACGTCATAGGACATAAGCTAGATTTTAATTTAAGTCCCCGGCAAAATAGAACAGGGACGGTCACTGGCTGTTTCCCATTCTGGAGGACTGGTTAGAGGTGGCAGACCCGGAAGCAGAGGTCGGCCTGGGACCAGGGTTCGATTCCCGACGCGGCAGGGTCTTGGGCCAAGGTCAGCGGACTCGATAATTCTCGCCTCGGTGCCCACTCTAACCATGGATCCCACTCAGCAACTCTGGGCAATAGCTTGCTTAATCTCCACTTACATCCCCATCAGTGCCGGGGATGCTTGTCTTCACCTTGGAGATGCCCAGTAGGGACCATCTCACAGGGAAAGCCAGGATGGGTTCCCCAGCGGTATACAGCGCCGGGACGCCCCGTTGCTGGGGCAGCTGTGCGCTTTACAAGTATACAACACTCACTCACTGAATAGATTCCAAAAAACACATGTAAAGTGAAGAGCTAAAGCATAAAAGTCCCAAAAAGATCACGAATGAACAACAATCAAAACAGCTCTGCATTCACCTCTCACACTCTATCAGTACAGGAGCCTGGAGCATGCCCTGTGGCTTGAAGAACATCAATGGAACTTTTCTATGTCAAATGATCTTGATGCTGACTCGGGGGAAGTGATTTCCCATGAAATGTTTTAATTATATATTCATCTTCATCCAGGTTTTTAAGTCACAAGTACAGCCCAAGAGAACCCTGCTAGAAGGAACCATGGACTATGAAAGGAAGCAGCCCTGTATTTCTCAGAATCTGGGTTTTCGCATTCTCACAGAAACAATGGGGTTCCTAAGGATTTTGTAGATTTTTAACATGATCTATGGACACCGGTGGGTCACTAGTCAGCATCGTTTGAGTTCGGGACTACTACCGGCCTTTGCAGATAGATTTCTTGAAATGCTCGCAAGGTCAGATGAACGTTCTCATCTAGCAGTCTAATGCTGTAACTACTACTGCTCTCACCCAAGGAACCTCAGAGCTCTCCTACCATCGTGATGCAATGCTGCACAAAGACAATAAAGAAGGGGGAGTAAATGGTGAGAAGCAGGCCCATTCGTATGCGAAGAGCAAAAATAGACAGACTGAAAGCGAATAGCTGGTGGTGCTTGGGGCCCAAAGAAGCTGTAGCCGTATTGCTATGGGACAGCCTTCATAGATGCGAGTGAACCAGGGGCTTCAGCAAACTTTCTTCGAGAAGCAGTTAACTCTTTTGCAACAGTGGTGCAAGTTCTTGTTAGATCACTGCCCATCTTCCAAGAATGCCAATGCTGGTGGTCTGTCCAGAATGCTGATGGAGGAATTAGTAAGATAGGTCTTCTCGGCTCCCCCACATCTGGGGAATGCATAATGGTTGACCTGCATTGGCAATGTGCATTTCCTTTGCCACATTTGGACCGGCATTGCCCCTTTGGCGATGGGGAGGCACTGCTCTGGAACAGATGGGTTTATTATCCAAGCAACATTCTGACCTACTCACATTAAACATCTAGAACCAAAGCCTCCCAGTTCTCTGATGAGTCCAACAGATTTCTCTTTTGCAGTTCAATGTCAATTCTCTAACTTTTAGCTGTAGTGGAATTTGGGGCCATATGTACATAGCCCATATGCGGTCACAAACCCTGGGAATAAAAAAAATCACAGTGTCTATGACCGCAAAAGCGGTCCTGATTTGCAAAATGGTTTTGCAGTCCATTCTGAACCTCAGTTAGGAGGGGGCATCACAGGGACATTGCCTGGTAAATGTGAGTTTCAATGTATCGCAATGGTATGTCTGAATTGAATTAGCAACCCCAGGGAGGAAGAGGCAGTGGTCCAGGGGCCTGCTCCCACTCTTGTTTTCCCAGAAGGAAGCTTTTTAAAGAAAAGCAGCACTTGTTCCTTTAAAAAGCATTGGCAACTCTTAAAAAGTGTTTGCAATTTAGGAATGCAAAAACAGTGCTGGTGTTCTACTGTTCCTTGCAGGCCTCCATCCCTTTGTTTGCAGCTTTTCATAAGAAGTCACAAATAGCTACCTTCCTAATTAACATTCATTAGGCAGTTCATTCTGCAACTCCCTGTGACTGGACACTTTGCAATGTGACCTATAAGTGCATATGTCGCATCACAAATGAAAGACTAGTAGCAAACAGTCAGTGCTCAACTTGACACCACTTTTTGCAATCATTCTTTTGGTAACCTGGTCTCTAGTTGTCATCATAGGTTTTCAGCTAGGGAAGCCACCTTATGATGACCCTATATCATGGATTCTTTCTCAAATAACCATCATTGTTCTGTCGATGTCGTCACCCTTCCCTTCCTGCTTGTCTTCCTCTTCCAACACTTACCGATTGCTCTTTTCCATCAGTTTCTAATGCAAGATGCTTCCGCAGGCGGTCTCCTGTGCCGGGACTTATATAGGGAAAAAGTGTGCAGTGTGCAGACTTCGGTCTTTTATGATTCACAATATCACGCTATTTGTTGGGACTCCACAACAACAACAAACGTTCAGGGCCAGATTCATCGACGCTCTGCGCTGGTGCAAAGTCATCAAAAGTGCTGGTTTGCATTACTTTGCATCAAGGGGGTGTCCCATGGGTGGGACAGGGGCATTCCCATGCAACCACCCACGGGTTTTGAAGCAAACACTGGTCTAACATTTGCAGACAGAGCTTTGCACCCAAAAAATATGTCTCATCAAGACTGATGTAACATTTGAGAAACTTTTTCTTTCCTCAAAACTTTTCAAACTTTGTATGTGTGCTGTACGCTGCTGCACACATACAGAGTTAGAATAGTTTTTACTATGTCTGAGCACAGTATTTTATACATGACGGATATCTTTCCAGTCCAAAAGCTATGCTACACATCACTCACTATGGTGCAAGGGTGTGTGTGTGTGTGTGTGGTGCAAGGCGGCCTAAAGAGCTCCACCACTGGGGATTAACGCAGCAGCTCCAGCCTCTCTGTAGATCTTGCGCTGCCCTCCTGTCTCCCCTGCAGGCAACGCAGCCTTGTAGCCTCTGCGGCTGCTCTGTGTTCCACCATTTGTAAGTAAATCTGGCCCTCAGATGACCCAGAAGGGCGTTGCTACTCACGCACGCTTTAGTTAATCAGCTCCAGCAGAACCTGACCAGGAAGAACACATTTTCTAATTGATATTGCATTTGCGCCCTGATGACCCTTACTGAACTAAAACAGCTGCTTGTAGTAATATTTTTGTTATGCCTAGTCCCAGACAAGCGTGATTTGCCTTGTTTCATACTTAAATTCATGGGGGCAGATTTATGTTGCACTTGCGCCTCATTTACGCCGCCGTTGCGTCACTTTTGTGACGCAGCAGCGGCGCAAATCCTGCGCCATGGTGCGGGGTATTTACAAACGTGACGCATCTCCCAGATGCGTCACGTTGTAAAGCCCTGCGCCACATGTAGGCGTTCCAGGGCAGGTGGGGGCGTTCCGGCGCAGGAACGCCTCCTAAAAGTGGCTGAGTGAAATCTACAAGATTTCACTCAGTCACTTTTAGGCCCATGCTGCGTCAAAACCCTGCGCCTGCTTGAAGCAGGCGTAAGGATTGACGCAGCATTGTATAGATAGGGCCCCCCAGATCATTGCTGGAGCTGCGTCGCGCTTGCGACGCAACTCCAGCAATGCGCCACTTTTCGGCACAGATGCGTCACGCATCTGTGCCGTTTTTGCCCCATGGTGCGCCGCATTATGAATGCGGCGCATCCATGGTGGCGCAGCTGTGGGGCATAATAACTGGCGCATCCCTGCTGATATGCAGGGATGCGCCAGTCGTCATAAATCTGCCCCATGAAGTCTAAGTTCCATATTGGATCAAACTTGCTTGCAAATCAAACTTCATTTCCAAATGAGAGTTGCAATTTCCAAAATAAATTTGGATGATCAGTAATATGTAATATTACAAGTGGCGGCTAGTCGGGAATGGGGGTGAGGGCGAGGAAGACGACAACAGGTGGGCAGGGGGTTTGAAAATATATATTTTTTTAAACTGCACTTACCTTTTCTCCACAGGCTGCATCGCTTCTCTGCTCTTCCTGACTCCAGTCCGGAAAACGTTGCGATTGGTCTGAGCGCCGTGGATCGGCGCTCAGATCAGGACAGGACAGGGAGCCTTGAGAATTCCCATAGAATCCCATGTTCTGGTGTCAACATGGGCTTCTATTGGAATTCTCTGCGGCATATTATCAAGCCCATTATCGCCGCTTTAGCGGTAGGTTTCTGCCGCTAAAGCGGCGATAATTGTAACGCCGTGCTTGATAATATGTCCCCAAGTGTGTACAGTCCACTCCTCCTCCCACCCTGAGCCACCAGCCACGCCTCGCCCTAACCCAGCCCACAGAAACCAAAAATAAAACGATAATAACCTTGTTATTATTGTTTTATTTTACCCCTTTTCACTGCTCTAAAAGCAGTGGGGCAACGCTTCTCCCCCTTAGTGGAGGAGCTGCCACCGTTAGCAGGACAACTTGATGTTCCCGATACATTGATATAACACAGTTTTATTATGGAATATATTTAAAAGGAACAACTTACTATTATTAATGTTACATTAAAATACATTTATGTGCCATTGTTGAAGCTTCCTCAGTCATCACCTGAGAAAGACTGACAAGTAACCTGTCCCAGGTTACGCGCCTGCTGTAGACGCACACATTTTAGCTGCTAATGATCAAATTACTTGCTAGCTTCTACATGCCTCATTCTTGTCTTTTACACATTTATCCATTGATATTTATGCTATGCTATTCAGCTTTATTTTCTTAAAATAACACATACATTCATTTTGACCCGCACAATGATTTTGGAGTCTTTCTCCCATTTGTGCGCCATGAATACATAAGCATGGTGTTTGCCCATTCTAATAGGGCCTCCTCGCATTCTATCACCTTATACAGTTCACTTACACACATATGCAACATTGCTGTGAAACATATATGTTGAGTTGACATATCCAGCCAGGACCTGATCTCCATTGTAGCTCCAATGCAAATGAAATGAAGACGAGCAAGGCAAAGTAGTCAGATTTCAGGATCCGCGAGACCCTTCAATGTCTTTATTTATTTCACATGAAAAATTGTATTTACAACAAAATGCCTGCTCACACACTGGCATATTGACATATAGAAAGAAGCTGAAGAAAAACAAAATGGCTGCCGTGTGTATCTTGACACTTGACCTCCAGCTGGGCTTAGATACACAGGATTGTGGTCCTTGCTTCTGCCTTGCCTCTGCCAACTGGATCTTTATTTAGCAAGTAGGTGCAAAGCGTCAGGACACAGTCAGTATTTTGAATACACATTCTGAGTGGGAAGGACATTTTTTGAATTGTATGTGAAAACATTGCAAATTATAAATTATGTTTGAGAGATTTAAGAATTGTGAAAGTTGGTAAAAGTGGCACTACTGGGAACAATTTCTCACTATTTCGTGACAAGTCGGGGATGGTAGTGAGCATTCATGCACACTTGATATTGGGAGGAAAACCAAATAGGGGTGGGCAAAGGTACAACCTTCACCAGCGAAGTTGCACAAATTGGGAACCTTCACGCTCCATCAGTGAACAAAGTTAACCTACCTCGGGTTTCACAACAGGCGGGTATGATGCTCTCCAACTGGAGACAAGCTAGAGACATTAAAGTATGGGCGTGAGAGCGTGGCGCTGGATCTGGGCCAAAAACGTAACTTCCTGGATGGTGTGCATGGTCTGCGGGGGGGCTTGTGTACAAGGACTTTGGCAGGAAGGGAGGAGGAATAATGTCACGTGGCAGGAAATGATTCCAGAGTAGGAAATTATGGAAGGAGATGTGCCAGAGATGTGTGGTCTCTTTCCAGGGACTACCACCGAGTAGCAGCCGCCCCTGCGCTGCCTCTTGCAGCCTATCAGGCAAGTGGAAACAATTTACAACAAATTTTAAAACAAAACTTGCAAAGTTGCAAATTTACTAACTATGCCTGCAGTGGATACCTAACGTGTTCTTGCCTTTGACATGCTGTTAGCTCTAGCAACTCTTTGGTTCCTACTTTGATGCCTGGTGCCCTGAATCAAATTAGACCTTTCAGTAGGAGTAAAGGCTCTTTCCTTGCAGAGCCAGAGTGGTTGCTTGATGGCTTCACTCTTGAATCCCTCAAACATCGGTGTAACAACGAGTGAGCCACAACAAATGTCTCTCACCTAGAGTGGCAAAATACTTTGAGAATGCCATGCAAGAGCTCTCTTTCTGGAAGTTTGTAAAAAGAATGACTAGAAAATCAAACAATATAAACAAAGAAGAAATGGTAAAACATAAAAACAATACACAAAAATAAAATTACGAAGTCCCTTGAGAAATAGTAACTTACCATGACCAGTGAAGAACTACTAAGTCAAGATAGACTGGATTATCTTTAAAAAAGACACAGACACTGTTACGCATTAGAATCTTGGGAAGTGGAATAAGTGCACGGCCCATTTGGACCATAAAATGGCTAAAAGCGCCACAGGAATGTACTACAAGTCTGGTGTGGTCTGATGATAATTCTGTGAACCTGTGGACATCTACTCCCTATCATCCGCTCGTCAACCCTCCAGAGGATGTTGGTCTTTACAAAGTCATTCCTGAAGACAGTGCTGCCCTGCAGACCCTACAATTCTTTTTTGGGACTCTCATCTTCCTTCACTCTCACTCTCTCTCCAGTAGCACTATGCAGCATGCTGGATCAAATCCCGCAGACCAGTACCATCAACTCTTCCCAATTTGCCAACTCTATATGTGGGGTCGCGTTATAAGGAGAACATATAGGGCAGTCAAAAAGGTGGACCCATGGCTCTGGCAATATCTGACAGGGGAGACTAGTCTCCCACTTTCTATTTCCCTTTACTCCCGTTCCTTCTGTCGAGTTTCCCTGAAGCTTCACCACTCATTAGGCCATGCAAAGTGAGGGATGAGTACGAGGCATGAGGCACATCTTGGGGCTTGATGCCCCGTCATGACAAATACTGACTCCTCTATTAGGCCTTATTGCCCCTTGAAGTGTTCGCCTGTGCTTCTCTTTCGCGCTGCACATGGTGCCATTGTTGAGCCAAGAATGACCCAAGGTGCGTCAAGTAGGATCGGTCCTTACATGGGAACAGTCACAACTGCGGTTGGGCTCTAAAAAGAATTCCCCAACAATTCATTGGCTAATTTGATGGTAAAAGTCTTTGGAATGTCACAGACGCCCAATGGCTTACCACATTTGTCTCTTAAACAGTGGATCATTTTGGTAGATGGAAGATGGGCCGGGACCAAGCAGACCCAATCTGCTTATTTCTGAACATGGTCAATTTTACAGCAAGGCTAGCTTGGCCTCCGATTCCGGGCTTTTCTTTAGTCCCACGTACAGCCAAATTCAGAGATTGAAAGGGCTGGCTGGCACCCTGCAGAGGAACTGAGATTGGACAGTGGAAACCCCAGACACTTGTGTGACATCTTTCATTATCAATATTATGGCTCTCTGGTACCTGGGAGCACACCATGGCAGATGCTCATTGATCACTGTACCATCAACCTTTGAAATAACCCCATTAGGAACGTAAAGGTGTATAGAGTAGTGGGGGGGGGGGCTGTACTGGCTGGGGCACTGCAAGGAAGAGAAATGCACCACGTAAAGTGGCTCCTGTGATTGGTCAGTCCATTAAAGAGATTCCCTTAGTAAGGCTTCGGACATCAGCGCCACCAATCGCAGATCCTCGCAAGATATCACCCTTGGGAAGCTGATAGGAGAAATGTAACTGATTACAATAATGGAACATGAAACTTCTCATTCAGAGGTATTTCAATGAAAGCACATAACGTAAGGAAAAGGTTTCTTACCGAAGCCAAAAACAATGAATTTGGAGATAGAATTCGGTACAAGTTTACATGTCTATAGGTTTCTGAATTTTATAGAATTCACAAAGTTTTCCTAGGGTACACCTGGGAACCTGCAACATTTGCAAGTTTCCATGCATTCTGCTGTGACACTCAAATGTGGAGGCAAATATACTCAGTGCGTGTTAATGCATATTATTCTCCACATTAAAAAATATTTTGCCCATGGTGAAACCGCTTCCCCTCACACCACCACCAATATTGGGGTGCTCAGTTCCTATTCACAACTCTTTCACTTTTTCAAAGGAGCGAAACAATCAGAAAGAAGTCTGTCAATACTAGCAACGTGTACCTTTGGAGGTCTTTGAAAACGTTTGCGGTGTTGCGACCCTGTAACAGCCATGTCCCACCCCAGTATGTAGATATCCATGTGTAAATCTTTTTGAAGTGTAAAACTTCCATTATATGAACTTTAAACGTTGTTAGACTCCGTAAAAAGAAAAACCGTTTGTAGCAAATGGGACCCAGTGATTTTCAAGAAGTTAGTTGGACTATTCCGGACTAACACTATATGGCAGGTAAATGCATAGCATAGAAATGCGCAATAGACACGTGCACAAATGCAACAGATAATCATCAACGTGTTTAGCTTGCAAACATCTGAATGAGGCATAAAGCTACATATAAAAGCTCAGGCTGCATTTAAGTAAATGCCCAATCATGCTCAAAGTGAGACCAAAAATGCATGTGCAGTTTGACTACCTAAAACACATAACATAAATAATTATTAGAATCACTTTCTGATCTAGTTAGTGCATCAAGAAGCTGCAGCTGACAAATCACTTATGAAGTCTGCCTAGTTACAGCCGGTGGTGACCAGTGATGACCGGTGGGGATGAATAATCAGCAATACCTAACCCTGACAAAAAAGGGCAGCAAGCTCTGATTTAGAAATAAGAACTTTGGTTCCCATTTCAAATTTTTGGTGTTTGTTTTAATTTCAGTGTATTCCATAATCTTTGATTGTGCTCTTAATATTTGGGCATGACTGTGGTGAAGAGATCAGTTGGGGGTCAGAGCCAATAGGCACAACCTTGACAACGCGTGTTTTATTCCTGCAGAATGCTGGCAAGTCCTCTAAAGAATTCACCTAAACAACAGAACACTGATGGACCTAGTTGCTTTACACTAGATAAAGAACCAAATACATTGTGTAATTTCTGTTGGGGGAGACAGGACCAGTACAGGAAATGGGCTATGGAACCTTAAATATTATACAATCGTGGCAGAGGTCTTGCCAAGAGCTTCTGCATGCAATGCTTGGACAGAATCTGATACATGATGCGTGGAGGTGGGGTGGTGAAGTGGTGTGGATGGACATCTGATCCTTACCCCTGCACATCATTCCTGTATCATTTAGTGTGCTTATCAGCATCCTGGTACACCATCTGTGATGCTGTGTCTTAATAAAAAGGTACCAACCGGTCAGTGATACCTTCCAAAGTGAACATAGATGCCACATGTACTGTGATTGCAGGCAATCTTCAGAGAATGTGATGAGGTGTGCAGCTGATGGGCCCTCACTATTAGCTCAGCTGGCTAAGGGCAAAGGTCGGGGATGGATCTCTACCAAAGCTATGAATGTCAACATCACTTCACTGAAGTTAGCAATGACAATGTCATATTTGCAAGAATGGGCTTGGTGTCCAGTGGTCTCCTTGCCAACCCTTGTATACACCTCCCCATCCCACCTCCTCTTCTCCCACCCACTCTCAGTCTTTCAGATGTCTTCTTAAATGGTCCATCGGGTGTGCTGGGGTTTGGTCTCATTTTCCGTACACACTCTCATCACTATAGGCCACATACAGGAAACAGTCTTCCTCGTGGTTATCCTGGAAAGGCAGAAAATAAAAGTAAAATGGCTGGGTCAGGTGATCCAAATAATTTGGAACAGTTCCTCTTCAAAGTAGGCCGCATGAACAATGCAGATCAGTGTCCTCACAAAATTAAACCAACTAGTGCCAACACAAATGCAATTATGACCTAATGCACCTTCAATATGGTAATAAACAGAAGCACCCCCAAGCAATACAGTAATCCTCCAACTGGTGTCCTATTTCTAACATGATTGAAAGCCAAAACGTTTTAGTACCATGGAAAAATTGGCTCATGTAAACTCAAAGAAACTGCCCCAACGTTTGTAAAAGCAACAAAACCATGAATCCGAATGAAGTTGGGTTGTGCGTCCAAGATGCGAAACTGGAATACGCACACACACAAATGTGAGTAACAAGGACCCCCTGACAAATTGGTAAAACAATTCCTACTACAGGGTAAATATACAGTAGAAAATAAATTCTTAGGCAACTTGCATCTATTCAAACATAACAGCTTATAACAATTGTAATACACTCAGTGTAAAAATAAAAATGCACAGATATATTTGAATGAAAATATTTAATCTCAAATTCGCAAATTCAATGTTGATATGAAAACGATCATTATTTTAAAATGCAGATTTAGTGACATTAAAAACTATTTTTTAATAACTGTTCAAAACATAATTGATATTCATAAAATTGCAATAAAAAAATAAGTGGCAGAGATTAAGTCTTCGACACTCTATCTTATGTATAGACTTTCTTTAGTATTTTCCTTTTGGAACTGTTTTTGTCAAAGTGAAGGCACAAAATATAGTTGAAACAATTTATGAATAAGAATGTTTATCTAGTGTAATCTCCTATTAGTAATAATATAAAATCATTTGGCTGTAATTTTAATACAACATTTTTTCTCAGTGTATTTTTATTGTTTTCAGATAATTTTGTCGCAATTCCTGACGGAGGCGCACATTGCGCCGAAATGCGCGAAGACTTAATCTCTGCCACTTTTGATTTTTGTTATTGTAATTTTATGAATATCAATTATGTATTGAATAATAATTAAAAAACTGTTTTTAATGTCACTAAATCTGCATTTTAAAATAGTGATCGTTTTCATATCAACATTGAATTTGCGAATTTATTACATTTTTTCATTCAAATATATCTGTGCATTTTTATTTTTACACTGAGTTTATTACAATTGTTATAAGCTGTTATGTTTGAATAGATGCAAGCTGACTAGGAATTTATTTTCTACTATACACACACACACACAAACACACACACACATACACCTGCACGTGCACACACCAAAGTTGAAAAATTCGGAAAGTGAAACTATGACTTCATTGTAAAATAAAAATTAGCATGCACAAATGCAGAATTGTTGTATTTGTTAATAGAAATCGATTAAAATGTCATGCCATAATAATAAGCTCAAAAAATTTAACATTCCCCAAAAACACTCAATAGTTTTCATAACTAATTAATGATTACTAATATTTTCACTATGCTCAGTAGCATTGGCAAAGTCAATAGGTGAGGTTTGAATATATATACTAAACCTAGCAACCGCACTTGCGAATGTCAGTGTTACCATGTGTTTGTACATTTATGCCTATGTTACTGTGATAACAAAAGCATTTAAACAATGCCTGCTGCTGTAAAAACATAAGAAAAAGTTTCATATATTTCTATAGAAATCATGTAAAAGAGAAAAAATTGAAACTGACAAAAATGTAATGATTCAGTTAACTTTTTTGGATGTAAAACAGTCCCTCATTCAAGCCAATAAAACCACTTCCTAGAATGCTCACATTGATACACAAAGCATCCAAAAATGTTAGGTAAGAGATGTTTACTCTTCTGGGGTGATTCAAGATGTGGCTAACAGTCTCAAAGAAATGGCTAAACGGGGTTGGCCCAAACAAGTCAATGGCTGTAAGCGCTGGCACAAAGACCTCTCTCTTGTAAATTGGAAATATGAGGTTAATAATTAAATGGGCTGTCAAGCTAGACCCAAAAACACCTATTCGTTGGGGTCCATTATTTTTACATAAGGCTATGTACACATAATTGCAAAGCTTTCCAATCTGATTTTTTTTATTTCCAGTTTATCAAAGAGTACTTTTCCAAAAGACTACAAAGTAAAGAAATCTATTAAAAAGACAAAACATTTTTATAATGAAAACAAACTGTTGTGAATAGAAATTAGGCTAACTGCCAGAAAGACTGTGGGAGGGTCTTACCTCATATAACTGCCCCATGGTGGCACTAGTCGGGGGAATGGTGTTATTCACAAAGAAAAACAGGGCGTCCTCCGGCCGCAGGTGTATACGCTTTCTGATCAGGAAGTAGAACTGTCCGACTGTGGGAAGAGAAGGAAGGAGAAATGGTTGAACACTACAAGCACATGTATCAAAGCCCTTGCTGCTGTTGGTGTAAGATGTCCTAACTCTTTGAGAGCATACAGGAGTTTCTGTCTAAAAGCAGAAACATCGACGACTCTCCCCATCTTTAACATATATCAAATAAATGGTGCGGCATAGACTTAAACAACAAGGCATTACTCAAGAATCAGTTTACTTTCCGATGGCATTAACATTGCATTTTCTGACTTTCAGGCTTCTACCATTAAGAAGGATATTCATATTGAGAAAGGCAAGAAACTGAAGCTCACGATTCAGTCAAGTTTATCTTTTACTGTATTACGAAACATCATCTATTCACAGCGCACTTGTCTTTTGGCCTACGTATTTACTTAGGGCCATATGTACAGAGAACTACTGGTCACAAAATATGGATTGCAATTTGAAAACAGTATTTTTGTGGCCAGTGTGGTATAATGCAAAGTCACCTATGTAGAAATAGGTCAGTTCTTAAAATACTGAATCTTAATGGGTCGCCATTCGACACACCTGATGAATGTTAATGAAGTAGTTTGCAAATTGTGACCCACCACGATTCATAACGATCACATTACAGGGACGGGGGCCTACTCTCAAAAAGGTTTTGTCAACATTCACAAAGAGAGATTGGTCTCTTTTAGACCTTTTTCAGTTTGCAAATGGGTTACCACTACCTTTGTGTAGTCTGTGATGTATTAATGTTTAGCAACCGGATTTCGGTCAATTAGTAATTAATTTTGTTCCGAATCGGTATTTGGAAGGGGCACCCTAAACACACCCGATTGTACTGGCAAACACAAATTGCAATTCGGTATTGTGTTGCCAAATCACAATTTGTGTTTGTTAAATACCAAAAGGACTTACTGTGTTCACAAATGGCCCGATTTTGCGAATGAAACCCTTCGCGATTGCAAAAGGCCTTGATAAATCTGGCCTACAATATGTAAACTACGAAAAGCAGCTGTAAATTGTGGATGGCAATTGCGCACCAACGTTCAGCAAGCTGCCTTTCATTTTGCGATGCGACGTACGTACTAATAAGGCACATCCAAAAATGTCCGTTCACTGGTGTTGTAAAACGGGCTACTTAAGGAACATTAATTAGAAAGGTTGCGCTATATAAACCTATGTCATTGGCTTTAAACTAAGGGATGTTAGCCTGGAAGGAAAAGTAGACGACCATTCTTGTGTTTGCATTCCTGAATGGGAAACCTTTTTTTTAAAGCAGCACATGTTCAAGGAACACGTGCTGCTTCCAAAAAACAAAAATGCTTCCATATATGGGAAGACATCTGGAGAGCAGGCAGAGGTCCTTTGGCCACATAACACCATTTCCAAAGGGGAAGCTGACTAATGAGGACAGCTTCCCCTTTGTGAATGGGCTACCACCTTCTTTGAGGTGGCAGAAAATATTCACTGGTTAGCAACCACAATTGAGGTCACACACCACTCATGCATCTCATTGCGATTCCCTACTGGGGGGTAGGGGTACCCCCTTCATGTTGCTTTGTAATTTGAAATGAGTTGTAAACCCTCCTTTTGTGATTCAGAAAGGTTTTTTACACATCAGGCTCTTTCTTCTCTATCCATACATCTACTTTCCTTTCTAATTCTGTGTTCTGTCTATCCTTATCTCTTTTTCCTGTTTGAATTTTGCTTCTGTACTTTTGTGTGGGTCTGTGCTATCTATCTATCTATCTATCTATCTATCTATCTATCTATCTATCTATCTATCTATCTATCTATCTATCTATCTATCTATCTATGTCCCTATTGCTTTATCTATATATCTGTGCTTGTTTCTTTTCCCTCGGTTTATGTATTTAGATATATTTGCATGTATCTAGCTACCTCTCTACGTACTCTTAGCTCTCCTATTCTGTGTAATCATTGATCTATTTATTTGTGTGTCTTCTTTTTTGTGTTGTAATATTCAGTCATTTCTTTATTTATGTGTGGGCTAATATTTTTGTTGCATATTAATCTATTATTACACTGTTGGCATTACCATGAAGCCACATGTCTAATATTTCTGTTGAGTTACCTATTTAGATAGAGCACTCCAACCATCTGCTAACCCATCCTCTGTTCTTTCTAGTTTTTGGTTTTTGCATGTCTATTTAATTGTGTCTCTCATGACTAGATTTTGGAAATTAGAACAAGGAACTATCTACTATTGGAATTGTTATACAATTGTTTCTACTTAGTATTGGTGAGTTTCGGATATACATAGGCACCATCTTGGTGGTGGTTTCTGCTTTTAAACTGATAATGACACTTCACAAATGTTACCTTTTTCCACAACGGTAGGGACCATTTAATCTTTAGACTTAGCCTATCCTTTTTCAGTGGCACAAGTAAATTACAATTTCTTCGCTTATACTGTCTCTTTTCCCACCCACTCCTTTCTTTCTTACTTCCTAAATACCATTTTCTAAAGAACAACTTAAACGCATGGTATCCAACTCTCAAGGGTTTTCTTGACACCCTAACTAGACTAACCCTTGAAAATCATGGCATCATAGATAGTTACGCATTTTATTCTGCTCTTGTTGTTGTAGCCCTGAGGAAGTCGAAGGGTGATGACCCAATGATGAAACGGCTAGATCTATCACCTGGCTGTGACTGTATCAACCATTGATCAGGCTTATCTGATTTGGTTTACGACGGGAGCCCCGTTCCCCGCACACCGCTGGATGGCTATGGCCGCCATGGTATCTGACACTCTGCTGATGTATCTTGAACCCTGCTGAATACGCGCTATTGAGTGCTGGCTCCCCGGAGTTTGGATTAATTCCATTTCCTCGCATCTCAACCTACTAACATGTGGATCCATATGACCTGTTTTGCCTGACCACACTACAGCTGTGTCTATTTAAGTACCCTGATTTGCGCTTTTCATCTTTTTATCTTGTTACCGCCTGTGTTCTTCTCAGATGCTTTATATCCAGGCGCATCTGTTCTTGTGTCCCACACTTGATCTGACTGCCCTGATGAAGGTGTGACCCATATCCGGGTTAGACACAGAAACGCGTGTTGGCGCTGGAGAACCACGTGCCTCCGTTTGTTTCCACCTTCCACAATAAAAAGATACCTGAATGATTACTAATTACTTGATCTCCATTATGTACCCTTTGTCATGAGTTCTAATCAGCTTTAGTATTGAAATGATTATGTATTTTGTGTTTGTGTAATGTCTCATATGTTGAACTCATTTTGAGTTTTCAGAGTGCATGAGTATGTTTGGGTTTGTGGTTGTTAGTGTGTATTGAGAGTGTGTAAGTGTGGGACCACCTATATATCTATTTATGTTAGAATCCTATCATGTCATATGTCATTTTTTTAAAATTTTGATAAAATGTTATAAATAAATACCATATATTTTCTTTATTCCTTTTTCCTACCTTTTTGGGGGAATTTCTCTGTTTGTATGGCGATGACTTAATATATCAGTGACTTTTGAGCGCTTTATAAATTGTATTCAGGCAGTTTGGGTCCTTCATATCATGAGATATGGAATGAATACATTGAATTAAAGAAGGTCTTCAACCGCCATACACTCTCGAACTCTTGGGCATTATTGTTTTTGCTCAGGATAAACACTGATTGTTACTTATAATTTTGGGACTTCTTAGCCCACAGAATTCTTTGGAACATGGGTGGCCATTTCCCCTTTATCCTTGGGAGCATTTAGAGGAATTTAGGGAACCTTACTTACTTTATGGTTGTGTGCAGAAATTAACCCAGCCACGCTCAGCACTGAGGTGGTCTATTTAATTTGTTTGCTTGATGTATATAAATTATCTATAAATGTAACTGGTATCACAATATTATTGGCATAACATAAATATTGTGCAACAAATATAATCAACAAAAATATTGCCCCATTAGAGGTAGTGGGATGATATTTTAGTAAACAAAATTTAGGGCAAGATATCTAGGTCACAACATGTTACTGTATATGGTAGTCTGAGATACAGTGTATTTATTTGTGGCGTTGTCTAGTAACTACTTTTGAATCTGCCTAATGATCTGGTAATTAATGGGCCCTTGTATTCAAATTCCAGTTTTTCGACTGGACACACCCAGGCTAATGTGCCTTACTCATTAGAAGACCGAGAAGTTACACTTAGTGAGACCCAGGTCAGAGCAATGATTAAATTCTAAAGCTCTTTTCTCGTCCCCTTCAGCTCGTTTAGGTCTCACTGCATCACCATACCCCCTACCACCGAACCTCAGTCCAGGCTCACAGCTGTCGGGACATGTTTATGAGAGACCGGCATTCTGCCCCATGCACCCTGCCTGCTACTGCCATGTCACACGTTTTGTCCACTCATATCCCAATACTGTCCAGCCTGATACTTAACACTTGCTCCGTGAGACCTAACTTTGTTACCCACTCCAAAGATACAAGTGCAGTCCAGCTAGCAGTAAGACACTGGCCACCCAAGCCCAATACTACTCCAAACCAAACACCTGACTCTGGTCAACTAAGACATACGATTACTCCAACCACAAAACCTAACACCAACCACGTATGACCTAACGTTGTTCCCCTAGTCCAAAGATATAAGTGCAGTCCATCCAAAAACTAATGCTGGCCACCCCCCAAGAACTAACACTATTCCAACCAACATGCCTAACTCTGGCCACTCATAAACAAACATTGTCCACCCATCACAAGGAAATAACCACAGTTTGCTCAAAACAAAACATTGATTCATACAAATTATACCACTACCACCTAACATTTTTCCAAACTCAAATACCTAACACTGGTCCTATAAGCCCTTACATTGCTCGCCCATCCCACAGATATAACAGCAGGTAAGCCCAAAACAAAGCACTGGTTACTGCAAGCACTAACACTGGACCACAAGATACTCTTTTCTTCCTGTACCAAACACTGCCCATGCCATACACAACAATGCCAAACTACACAGAAACATATGACAGCAGTCTAGCCCAACATACAAAACTAGTCCCTCCAAGAACTAACATGGAACCCTACAACTCAACAGTGGATATTGCCACAAGTACAATACTGATGCCTCCAAGCCAAAACTCGTATCCTGGAAAATCAACACAGGTTCAGATGATGAACAAACTTTTGTTTCCTCGAAAACACTAATTCTTTAAGAACTTACTCTAGTTTACCCAAAAGCTAACACCACCTACCCAAGGGCCTGCACCACTGCATATATAACACTACCATTGCTCCTCTTCCATATGCCTCCCTCTCCAAAATCTATCACTGCTGCCTGTGCAGAAAGTGCAGCCTGTCTAGGCGTGCCCACAAATACAGGAAGCAACACACAGGAAGCCTACCTGTGAGGTCAGAGGGCACCAGGTACTTCCTCTTGTCCAGGTCTGGAACCCTGGCTTTGGGGGCCTTCTCTACGATGACCTAAGATGGGTAAGAAAGGCAACAGTGTTTGTCAGAATAAGTCATAAGAGGAATATGTCAGATCAAAGGCAACCGTGATCTAGATATATTATGTGATGTAATAGTAACAGACATCAATATCAATGAATATAATGCTTAACATTAGTAATAGGAGCAATATGGTAACAATAATATACACTAATACAATGGTAAACAGAGATATTAATTCTAATAAAAATACAAATTGCTATGATTTTGAGAAGACAATTAATGACAATATTATGAAACCAACAAAGAAACATTTGATAAGGATTAAGGATATTAATAATATAGTCGATTCAATCAATAATAGTAATGAAAATTATATCTTACTTATACTTTTTTTAGAAACAATAATAATGACAGTTTTTGGTGTACCCTACTAACTGCCACACTTACACTGCAGCCACAGTAAACAAAAGTTTAGCCAACAAAAGCCTTTCACCTAAATTAGCACACCGTAGAGCGTTTATGTGCTAATTAAAACACAAATGTTGACTGGAGTGTTGCATAGTGGAAATGCACTTTGGGTAGAGGCCTCTGAATGCCTCACACCTTCTTTGCTTCAGCGAAAAGCTACAAACTATTTGTTTCAAAGAGATTTTAATTCAATCTTACTTTAACTTCTTTAATCTCCTTATTTTTTTATTTTTGATGAACTCAGAAGCATTTGGATATTGGTTATGCTTGAAAATATTTCCAAGTAATAAAATAAATATAAATATTAATCTTCCAAAAGAGCTTAATCCCCATCTAGCATATTTACTTTCTGGTATATTTCCTTCAACGCATTAGGTATACTAAACCAAATTGGTGATACCGCTGTGGGTGAAGCGGGTGACTCTTCTCTTTCATCTCCAACGCTACAAACGTTGGCTCATAAGATGATCTAACACCTTGCATAGGTGCAGTCATTGTTCAAGATCGCCCGGTTCATTTCTTTGAAAAGCAACAAAAAGCTTGAGTGATGCTACTGATCTGACACTCACAGGTGATATTTAGTCCTTTTCTAAGGACAGGTGAAGTATCACTCACCTTGATCCCTGGGATTCTGACCTTGTTACATGAAAACTTATTCTAGATCAGTGGGACCTGAGGATTCCCATCCCACTTTGATTTGTCTAGTATATAAAATGAGATTCATGGGGGCGGGTGCATGGCTGTACTGGATCAAGCCCAGGTGGAATGGAGTCTGGTCTGTCCACTGGCCATACTGTACATTGACCCTCTGACGCAAGTGCATTTGGTGTCCCCCTATTGGACTGGCTTACATTTTTGTTTTCAGACGAGGGAGGGGGGATGTCAAGTTAACTCCTTGTCTGGGAGAATGTAACTTTCTAGAGATGTACCCCCTGGCTGTTCACATTCAGAGATTTGTTACAATATCTAAATTCACCCTCTGACTTTGTTGCTCTGCTTCTTGACTCCCTCCACTTCCTGTGAAATCCAGATCCTCCTCCGATGTGAAGATCAGGATTGTTCAGTGCTAGGATTCAAGGATCAACTCAGACCTACCAGTCTACAGAAGCGCCTTTTGGTACGATCAACCACTGTCTTGTTTCCTGTAAAACGTTTTCGATGTCTGACCTGGTTACCGACACCATATGCCTTCATATTTCTGTGATAGAATTCGGAAGGTGTTGCCTGGCTGCTGTTTTGGAAAGTGAAAGCAGGTGCAGATGACCTGCTATCACTGGCTCAATAACACTTCCGGTTCATTGCAGTAGGAAGAGGGTTGTGGGCAATGGGATTTATAAAGGTATCTGGTTGATTTCAGGGCTGAATCTTTCTTACAGGTTTTCCCAGGATAAAGGCCTATTATTTGAAAGTAACCAAATCCTTTTTCCCTGGCCCAGGGGTGAATGCACTCATGGAAGAGGAGGCAATTGAAGGAGCCAACATTACCCCTCAGCAAGCAACTGGTACAAGTTATTTTTATTAGAAAGATGGTGTCAGGTGATGGGTGGGGAGAGCCCGGAGGCACATAGTGGACTAAAAACCAAAAGCATCCCTGGCAAAGATGTCCAAACCAGCCCTACTCCCTTCCTCTCTTTTCAATGATGCTCATTCTCTCTCTCTTTCTCTTGCCTGCTTTCACTATCTCTGTGTCTTGACTCTCTCTCCCACCACAGCACTCTCCCTTTCTTGCTCCTCTTATACGCCTGCTGCGACTGCTGCTGTAAACCCTGGGGAACTGTAAAGAACGACAGTGTTGGAATTCTCTGACCCTCAAAAACCCCAATGGTACTAGCCTGCAGAGAAATACCCATGGGACAAATGGCCAGTCCGGCCTTGCCGACGTGCGCTTTTGAGTAAAGCACTAGCCTCCTGCTGCAACTTAGGACGCACTATTCTGCATCGATTGACTAGTCTTAGCTACCCCAGATATCCTGCGGAAGTCCTGGCCTCCCTCCAGGAATTCGTTCGATGCTTCCAGAAGCATACACTGTAGGCCAGCATCATTAATACAAAAAGAACTGATGATGCCCAGAATGCTGAACAAATAAAACATTCACCCCCAGTCACAGATTTCGGTTAAATCCATCATTTTGTTGCACGCCACGCAATTCCAGTTTAGACCCAGCAATATGCAAATCAGTTTTGAACCTGCTCCTCATGGGAACAGTCCAGCCCGAACTGCCAAGCCCGGTCTTCCCTGGACCAGAACTGCCAAGCCCGGTCTTCCCTGGACCTGAAACAAGCATTCTGGGACCGGTTTTGGGGTGCAGCATCAGTAAAGGCTGTACCTGTCCCTTCCTGCACATAACGTTCACTGTGTTTTAACAATCATTGCATGTTGTTTTTGTTCTGAGAGCAGGATCTTTTTGTCTTTACTCCTCCACCCCACCTCCTCTGTGACCACCATAATCTGCAGTCTTTGATCTCTGTCTTCCTTGTTGCCAGCTTGCAGGCTGGGACCAACGCAGGGGACTTTCGATTTCCGTGTGACTGAGTATTTCTAGTTAAGTCTGGTTACAATACCATGATTATGTTGATAGCTACACTTCCCCTCTGTGTCTCGCCCCATACCATATGTTCAATCACCCTCACTGTGTTGTCCCGGTGCTGTACTCCAAGGTGAGTGAGGAAGGGAATGTCCACTGCATGATATACAGGCATATATCCATGTCCTGAGTGACCCAGCTGCAGGTGAAACTGATTTTTATGGGCCCAACTAACATGCTAACCTAGTGTGCACGCAGTGGCCTTGGCCTGCCCATGGCGATGCAAAGAACCAGAAATGGTTCCGAAATGACACATGAAGAATTCTCTCTTTTTCGACTTGGGACTACTGCCCATGTCCTGGGTCATTAACTTGAGGCGTGGTGGCAATACACCGATCGATGCAATGCAATAGTCCTGACTAGACCTTTTTCTGAGTCAAAAAGGAGCGTGGCCTCCTGGCCACACTCGAGTGAAAATGTCACTTGAATGTTGCAACCTGATCCTTGTGCTGACATACAGTGAGCGAGAGTACATTGTGTATGTCAGTCTCTGGAATGTATCTTTGCTGGGCCCAGTGGGCTCCATTTTGGATGACCCCTTGGTTAGTATGGCACAAGATGGAGGATGAATAGAGCTTCTATCTTGCAGTATTGCTTGTATGTCTGAAGCACGAGGGTTGAGACCAAGGCCCTGTGGTAAGGAAGGGAACCTTTAGAGATTCTATGGGAACCTTTTAGCAAGGGATTGCTGATCAGATTTTCCTGATCAGTGCCATTTTGTGGATGGCAGGGGAGAGGACGTGAGTCACCAGACTCTGTAGTCAAAGGTAGGAAGGTTTTGAGGCAGGGCCTGTCTTTTTGCCTGCCTTTGACTGCTACTTTAGGGTGGCTGATGACAGCCAGATGCAGAGGCTTCACAACTGATTGTCCTCATGTTTGGGATAGGCCTCCATTGTACGAGTATTGTGACTATCTGCGGTGAGAGCCATCACCTTGAACAAAGGTCGTGCCTACACTACAGCTTGAAAAAGACATTTAAAAGTGAACCCCAAGTGAAGGAGACTGCAGTCTCCCTCTCTTGGTGTGAGGCCTGGCACTAGAGGGTAAGGCATGTCCTCCCTCATCTCTCTGTGCTGTTACACTGGAGGTGAAGGCCTGTCCCTCCCTGTCTCCAAGCGTCTGTCACTGGAGGTGAAGGCATGTGTCTCCCTGTCTCCCAGAGTCTGTCACAGGAGGTGAAGGCCTGTCCCTCCTCGTCCCCTGGTGTCTGTCACTGGTGGAGAAGGCCTGTCCCTCCTCATCTCCCAGAGTCTGTCACTGCAGGTGAAGGCATGTCCCTCCACGTGCCCTTGTGTCTGTCACAGGAGGTGAAGCCTGTCCCTCCACTTACCCTTGTGTTTGTCACAGAGATATCTTAAGGATTTTGGGGACCATGGACCAAACATATTTTGGGGGATTCCTGTTCAGAACAGCTTTGAATTTATGATCCAATTTTAGCCCCTGTTTCCCACGCCGTTTCCGCTTCCTCAGCTGCGTTAGCGATCCAGTTTGCATCATAGGCATTAGCCTATATATTCCCAATATAAACGAACGTGCGCAGCCGACAGCAGTAGGATTTAGTGTTTCCTGCCCTGCTACTAGGTTTTTAATACTTTTTAAATTGTATATGTGTGGCTGGATTACTCTGTGCTATTTAACAATTTCACCTACCTACGCGCACTTGCACTTTACTTGATTTTGCTTGCACCTCCTTAGCTGCTCCGATTCGCATCTCGCTTTTCCTCCAGTCCTGGCACGCCGCGGCTGATACATGGATTGTGCGGAGGGCTGGGGCTACTATCGGGCTCCTCACTTCCGCCCAAGCAGTTTCCGCCTCCTCAGCTGCGTTAGCGATCCATTTTGCACCTTGACATATTGTGTGTCCGTTCTCTGTTTCGAGACCCGTTAGGAGTCTGTGCTGGCGAAGAAAGCATTGTTGGACTCAGCTTTCAATATTCTCACGTACATTTAATCTAAGATGTTGCCCTAATGGATTGGCGAAATATACGAATGTAGGATACAGAGATCCTACTGAAGTGCTCATATAAGGACCCACTTCTCTGTTTTTTCGACAACATACTTGTATTTATATCTTACCCAATACACAGCGCATACGAGAAATTTAGAGAGCGGCAATAATACTCAGGAAAAGGGTCGCAATTGCAATTTAAATAATTGTTGGTGGAGAAATATTGATAGTATCCCCTGGGTGTAGCGATATTGGTCTGATATCTGACAGGTCCTGAGGAAGGTGGTGCTCATCTATTCTTCAAGCCACCGAAACGCGTCGACCAATGCTATTCAGATCCTGCTATATGCAGTTGCTTTAAGTGATCATGGAGACTAAAAAACAACTTTATGTCTCCCACTTTCCAGATATATGCAGTTATGAATGTGGTATGAGTGCAGTTGAAGAGGTATGATGTGTGGTAGTTTGTTGGAATGTTTTTCCTTGTTGTCTCTTTACCTGGGGGTCTATGATGTTGACACATGAAAATGTCATTATTGTTAGATGGCGACCTCAGAGGAGCCTGGAAGGGGTTCTGACTACCCTGAGACCCACCCTCGAAGTATCGTAGCCGGGCACTGGCGGGAGACTCCCCAGGGGGAAGAATCTCGTATCTAGGATCGTACTTCTGGCACCACACGACACAGAGTGACCACACCGGGTATTCTTAGAAATCAATCTTTATCAAGTAGGTTATCACTGCAAATATGTACAAGGTGAGCACGGGCTCAATGAGTCTCGGAAGGGGTAGGGGGTAGCGGGACAGTCTCTGGTAAAGGTTCAAGGCAGGGACGTATCCGGCGCACAGCTCACAATCCTCGAGCTGGGGGATACGTTGTGGTGGTCGGGGTCCGGCGGGACCGTGAGAGTCTGTTGGAGCCGCGAGTCACTCAGCGGGCTCAGGTACAGGTTCGGAGGTCTTACGAGCTTCAAGGAGCCGCGAGTCACTCAGCAGGCTCAGGCACAAGTTCGGAGGTCTTACGATCTTCAGGGAGCCGCGAGTCACTCAGCAGGCTCAGGTACAAGTTCGGAGGTCTTACGATCTTCAGGGAGCCGCGAGTCACTCAGCAGGCTCAGGTACAAGTTCGGAGGTCTTACGATCTTCAGGGAGCCGCGAGTCACTCAGCAGGGCTCAGGAGGGTCCAAGTTTCAGGAGCCGCGACCACGTCGGCAGGCTCTTGTTGTTCCAGCGTCGAATCTGCCGGACAGACCCAGAGCACCCCTTGTTATAGGTCGACCCCTCTTTGATGTCCGGAGTCTGTGCAGGCAGGGGTCTTGTCACCTGGGGGTCGCTTGTCGGGATTTCCTGCTATTGTCTTTTGATCCTTTCAGGGCCGGGTCGGGAGGAGTCCCAGACACCCAGCAGGCACGGAGCCAGCCCTCAGGGAGGCCGGAGGGCCGATCGAAACCCATCGTCCCAGGGGAGTTCAGAGGTGCGATAGAAACTGCTCCTCCCTCTCTCACCCCCTGGAAGCGTGATGTCCTCCAGCCGGAGTGGCGCCTCTAGGCCCGGGTCGCGCTGGGGCCGGGCGGCCATCTTGGTGCATGAAGTGGGCACGCGGGCCCGGGGTGGCCGAAAGGGGAGAGGCCATGGACGGGGATGTCCGGGTCGGTGCGTGTGTCCTGGTGGGGAGGGTCGGCGGGGCCGTGTGCTTGGGCTGCAGGTACCAGGTTTCGGTGGTGCGGGGGCACGTCGGGCCTTTCTACGAGGCCGGGTCCAACACGCGTCCCCCCCAGCTGAAAGCCGGAGAGAACTGCCCATCATCTTGGGGGGTTCTCTTCGCGGAGGCGGAAGAACCGGGAGAGGCCGTCAGCGTTGGCGTGGCCCATACCAGGGCGGTGTTCTACGGTGAAATCCATCCCCTGGAGGGAGATTGACCACCGCAGTAGCTTGGGGTTTTCTCCTCGCATCTGCATGAGCCATCGCAAGGGCCGATGGTCAGTTTGGACTCTGAAATGGGTGCCGAACAGGTAGGGTCGTAGCTTTTTGAGTGCCCAGACCACGGCAAAGGCTTCGCGCTCTATGGTGCTCCATCTCTGTTCTCGGGGCAACAGCCGCCGACTGAGGAAGGAGACGGGCTGGTCTAGGCCTTGGTCATTCACTTGGGACAGGACGGCCCCAATGCCATGCTCGGAGGCATCGGTCTGGACTATGAACTCCTTGGCGTAGTCGGGAGCCTGGAGGACGGGGGCAGTACACATGGCCTTTTTTAGGGCATCGAAAGCTTCCTGGCAGGCAGCCGTCCACTGCACTTTCTTTGGCTGTCTTTTAGACGTGAGTTCTGTGAGAGGGCCGACAAGGCTGCCATACCCCCGAATGAATCTTCGGTAGTAGCCAGTGAGTCCCAGAAAGGCTCGGACCTCCGTTTGGGTGTTGGGTGGTTCCCAGGCCAGGATGGCGTCGATCTTTGGCTGTAGAGGGGCGACCTGGCCGCTCCCGACCTGGTGCCCCAGGTAGACTACGGATCCTTGCCCGATCTGGCACTTGCTGGCTTTTACTGGGAGGCCTGCCTGGCGCAGGGCGGTTAGCACCCTCCGGAGGTGCTGGAGGTGCTCACTCCATTCTGAACTGAAAACAGCGATGTCGTCCAGATATGCCGCGCTGAACGGCTCTAGCCCGGCCAGGACCCTATTCACCAGTCGCTGGAAAGTGGCCGGGGCATTTTTCATCCCGAAGGGCATTACGCGGAAGCGGTAGTGCCCATCGGGGGTGGAGAAAGCGGACCGCTCCTTGGCCCCTTCGGTGAGTGCAATCTGCCAGTATCCGCAGGTGAGGTCGAATGTGCTGAGGAACCGAGCTGCCCCTAGTCGGTCAATGAGTTCGTCGGCTCGTGGAATGGGGTGGGCATCGGCTCGGGTAACGTCATTGAGCCCCCGGTAGTCTACGCAGAATCGGAGCTCGGGGGCGACACCGGGGGCCGCTGCCTTCGGGACCAGGACCACGGGGCTGGCCCAGGGACTGTCAGAGGGCTCGATCACCCCCAGGGTCAACATCTTCGAGACTTCAGCTTGAATGCAGGACCGGACCTGGTCAGGGACCCGGTAGGCTCGGTGTCTCACCGGCGGGCTGTCCCCGGTGTCCACGTCATGAACACACCAGTTGGTGACCCGGGGGGTCAGGGAGAAGAGGTCGGAAAATTGTCTTAGGAGCTGGCGGCAGTCCGCTTGTTGCTGGGCAGTGAGGGCTGGGGAGAGGTTCACTCCTTCCACGGAGCCATCCTGTTCCTTGACACACAGGAGGTCCGGGAGGGGATCCGACTCATCTTCGGCCCCGTCATCGGTGGCCAGCAGGAGGCTCAGTTCTGTCCGCACGAAGTGAGGCTTGAGGCGGTTCACGTGCAGGACCCGGAGGGGATCCCGAGGCGACTGGACGTCCACCAAGTATGTGACTTGACTCTTCCGCTCAACCACTTTGTAGGGCCCAGTCCATCGGTCCTGGAGGGCGCCAGGCTTCACGGGGGCCATGACCCACACCTGCTGGCCCGGCTGGAACTCGACCAGAGTGGCATTCTGGTCGTACCAGCGCTTCATCTCTTCTTGACTCGCCTCCAGGTTGGCCTCGGCCAGTTCTCGGAACTTCCTGGTCTGGTTCCGGAGGGCCAGGACGTACTGGAACACATCTCGGGGGGTGGTCTGGGGTGCTGCCTCCCACCCTTCCTTAACCAAACTGAGGGGACCTCGGACGGGGTGCCCATAGAGTAATTCAAACGGGCTAAACCCTAAGGACTTCTGGGGGACCTCCCGGTAAGCGAACAAGAGGCAGGGGAGCAGGACGTCCCACTTACGCCGGAGGGGCTCTTCTAGGCCAGCGATCATCCCTTTCAAAGTCCTATTAAACCTTTCTACTAGGCCGTTCCCTTGGGGATGGTACGGGGTGGTGAACTTATAGGACACCCCACATTGTTGCCACAGGGACGTCATATATTTCGAGATAAAATTAGTGCCCCGATCGCTCACGACCTCGCGGGGAAAACCCACCCTGGAAAAGATCCCCATCAGGGCCCGGTCCACCACGGGGGCCGTAATGGTGCGTAGGGGAATAGCCTCAGGATAGCGGGTGGCGTGGTCCACTAGGACCAAGATGAAACGGTGACCTTGGGAGGTGGGGGGGTCCAGTGGTCCCACGACGTCGATTCCGACTCGTTCAAAAGGGGTACTGACGACCGGGAAGGGTTGGAGGGGAGCCTTGCGCTTCCCCCCACTCTTCCCACTAGCCTGGCACGTGGGGCAGGACTTGCAGTGGGCTTCTACCGCTGCTCTCATTCTAGGCCAGTAAAAATGGGTCACAAGACGGCTGTAGATCTTGTCCTGACCCAGGTGGCCGGCGAGGGGGACGTCATGGGCTAGGCCCAGGAGGAAGTCTCGGAAGCGGAGGGGTACCACCAGTACCCGTCCGGATCCCAGCTCCACCGACTTCTGCTCACTGTACAAGATGTTATTTTCCCAATAGATTCGGTGCGTCCCGGTCTGGTCACCTGCGGCTTGGCCCTCGGCCTTGCGCCGCAGCCCGACCAGGGAAGGACAAGTGGCTTGCTCCCGGCAAAATTCTTCCCGGGTGGGCCCGCCCTCGTGGCGCCAATGGGCCAACTCGGGTAGATCTCCCAACTCGGGGACCGGGGCGGGGTCGGATGGTACGGGTTCGTTGCGGGCGACGGACCCTTCTGATGGGGGGACGGGAGGACCCTCGGCGGGGACTGTTCTGATCTCTTCACTCGGGGTGCTTTCGACTTCTCTCCGGGGAGTGAGTCGGGCTGACATAGATCGGGTGGTGGCGCACACCCACTCGGGGAGTCCCATCATTCCTAGGTGGGCCTTGCGCTCGACGTGCTTCCAGGGAGAACTCTCCAGGTCGTTCCCCAAGAGGCAGTCGACCGGCTGGGAGGTTCTTACGGCCACCTTAAGTTTACCTATCACCCCTCCCCACTCAAACGGCACCAGGGCTACCTGACACATACTTTCTCTATTGTCTGCGGATATTACGGGGCAAAAGACGTTGGGGAGGATCTGCTCCTCGGGGACTAGGTGCCTGAGGACACCGGTGATACTGGCCCCGGTGTCCCGCAGGGCCCCTACTTGGTGGCCATTGATTTTGACGAGCTGCCCGTATTTCTGTGTGTTGGAGGGTAGGAGGCTACCAGGGATCATCTCCCTATCTCCCAGGGATACTAGGGCCATCGCTGCGGGTTCCCACTCCTCGGCTTCCTCAACCTCCTCCCCCAGGGCTACGTTGGCTATCTGTCTCGCAGGGGTGGTAGGGGAGACTTGGGTGGCCATGGGGCACTCTGGGTCATTGGCGTAGTGCCCGGGTTTCTGGCAGCGGAAACATGTGACGGTCACCCGGTGTCCCCGTCTCCCAGGGGGCCCTGTCACTGGTGGGGGGGGGGGGCGCCGGGAAAGGTGGAGGTTGTGTCTTCGGAGGGCTAGGCTGGGACTCTCTCGGCCCTCCCTGGTTCCCTCCCCCTCTCTGGCGGGGTGGTCCCTGACTGGCTCGGGGGTACTCTCCTACCATGCCCCGGGAGACCCGGGTGTTGGTCCAGCGGTCGGCCTCCACAGCTAGCTTCCGGGGATCTGTGAGCTTGCTGTCAAGCAGATGCTGACGTAGTTCTATGAAGCAGTTCGCAGCCAGGTGTTCCCACAACATGAGGTCAGTGAGTTCGGCAAGGGTGGTGACTTTGCTGCCCTTGATCCACCCATCGAAGGCCCGACTGAAAAAGTTTACATACTCCACCCAGGTGGTGCCCGGGATCTTCCTGCAGTCCCGGAATCGCTGACGGTACATTTCTGGGGTGAGGTCGTATCTTGTGAGTAGAGCCTCTTTCATGTGGCTGTAGGAGGTCTGCAGGGAGAGGGGTAGGTCGAGCAGGGTGTCCCTTCCTTCGCTCAGAAACCGCCCCCACAACCCCGCCCCCCAGTCCTTCTGCGGGATCCGATGGGAGGTCATGGCGACCTCGTAGGCCCTGAACCATTGCTGAATGTCATCGTTTTTATAATATTCCTTGACCACATCCTTGGGGATGTGGACCTTCTGTTCCGCTGGGGAGGCCGTCTCTCGGTTTCCCGGGGGCCTCCCTTCCTCGTTTCTGGCCTTGAGCTCGAGTTCCTTCAAGCTGCGTTCGTGCTCCAGTTGGAGCTTCCTTCCTTCGTGCTCCCGTTGGAGCTTCTTTTCTTCTAGTTCGCCTTGTACACGCATTTGCACTACTGCTAGCTTTTTTTCCGCTAACTTCAATTCGCCCTCGATTTTGAGTTTGGCTAACTCGAGTTCATGATTGCGACTTCTCTCTCTGTCCGCGAGCTCTTCCGGGGATAGGCCCCCGTCTGGTACGATGCCTCGCACCTGATTGCTGCTGCTTTCACTTTGGGGGGGGTTCGGCTTCGTCGGGGCGCTCCCCCGTGCCTTCTGGGCGGGAGGCCCCGGTCTCCACCCAAGTTTTCAGTGCTTTCTGCAAATCTTCTTTAGTGTTGAGACCAGTGGTAGCGATTTTAAGTTCTTTGCAAAATTGCTTTAGCTCTTTGTGTGTGTATTCTTCTAGATGCTCCACCTGGAACACCCTGTTGGCGTTGGTTTCTGCGGGGCTCACGGCGCTTCCTTCTGCCATGTTTGTCGGTAGTGCTTCCGTCGTTCACGGTACGATCTCTAGGTGATGGGCCCAAATCCCGTCGCTTGCCACCAATGTTAGATGGCGACCTCAGAGGAGCCTGGAAGGGGTTCTGACTACCCTGAGACCCACCCTCGAAGTATCGTAGCCGGGCACTGGCGGGAGACTCCCCAGGGGGAAGAATCTCGTATCTAGGATCGTACTTCTGGCACCACACGACACAGAGTGACCACACCGGGTATTCTTAGAAATCAATCTTTATCAAGTAGGTTATCACTGCAAATATGTACAAGGTGAGCACGGGCTCAATGAGTCTCGGAAGGGGTAGGGGGTAGCGGGACAGTCTCTGGTAAAGGTTCAAAGCAGGGACGTATCCGGCGCACAGCTCACAATCCTCGAGCTGGGGGATACGTTGTGGTGGTCTGGGTCCGGCGGGACCGTGAGAGTCTGTTGGAGCCGCGAGTCACTCAGCGGGCTCAGGTACAGGTTCGGAGGTCTTACGAGCTTCAAGGAGCCGCGAGTCACTCAGCAGGCTCAGGCACAAGTTCGGAGGTCTTACGATCTTCAGGGAGCCGCGAGTCACTCAGCAGGCTCAGGTACAAGTTCGGAGGTCTTACGATCTTCAGGGAGCCGCGAGTCACTCAGCAGGGCTCAGGAGGGTCCAAGTTTCAGGAGCCGCGACCACGTCGGCAGGCTCTTGTTGTTCCAGCGTCGAATCTGCCGGACAGACCCAGAGCACCCCTTGTTATAGGTCGACCCCTCTTTGATGTCCGGAGTCTGTGCAGGCAGGGGTCTTGTCACCTGGGGGTCGCTTGTCGGGATTTCCTGCTATTGTCTTTTGATCCTTTCAGGGCCGGGTCGGGAGGAGTCCCAGACACCCAGCAGGCACGGAGCCAGCCCTCAGGGAGGCCGGAGGGCCGATCGAAACCCATCGTCCCAGGGGAGTTCAGAGGTGCGATAGAAACTGCTCCTCCCTCTCTCACCCCCTGGAAGCGTGATGTCCTCCAGCCGGAGTGGCGCCTCTAGGCCCGGGTCGCGCTGGGGCCGGGCGGCCATCTTGGTGCATGAAGTGGGCACGCGGGCCCAGGGTGGCCGAAAGGGGAGAGGCCATGGACGGGGATGTCCGGGTCGGTGCGTGTGTCCTGGTGGGGAGGGTCGGCTGGGCCGTGTGCTTGGGCTGCAGGTACCAGGTTTCGGTGGTGCGGGGGCACGTCGGGCCTTTCTACGAGGCCGGGTCCAACAATTATATTGTAAAATTATGTGTATATGTCTACAATATCAATTTTATATGTAAAATTGGCGAAAGATAGCATAAAAATATTTTTGATAAAACAAAGAAAATGAATAAATAATGTCAAGATTTATAAATATGTTTTATGTTTTTGGATTTTGTGATTGTCTAATGATATTTTTAGCCCATGTCGGATTCATGTTGAATCAGATAAAAGAAACATAGGTTATGAGGGAGTACTCTTAGATTGTATTGCATCATAGGCATTAGCCTATATATTCCTGATGCAAACGAATGCGGGCAGCGAGCGCACCGCTGGCACGCAAAAGGCAAGCCTGTCTGTGCCCGTCAGCGTCCCGGAGGCGTCCGGCACTGCCCTTGCTGCCCAGTTCCCCTCCAGTGAGTTTCTTCCACTATATTACAATAGCGAAAAACTGCTTAGCCTTAGGCGGCTACCATTATGTCAGTGTACAGTGGCTGATCCAAGCTTGGACTTAGATTTTCGATGCAATAAGTACAACATGTCTCTCCTCCAGCCCAGGAAACTCGCACCCAAGATCCTCCCACATAACAATAAGTGTAAAAACCATAAAAAAAGGACTTAAAGGCCACCCTTTTAAATTGTCGCTCTATGCAAAAGTATGAACCACACATTTATGACCTACTTTTAGACGGCCAGCCTGATCTTTTATTTCTCACTGAGACCTGGCTGTCTGAAGCCTCCAACCCTACTATCACCTCGGCCATCCCTACGGGTTATAAAATCCTTAGGAGGGACCGACCGAGTGGGAAGGGGGGTGGTGTCGCAATGATTTAGAATCAAAAACTAGACTGCTCTACCATCCCGATGGAAAACATCGAGGGCGCAGAGTCCTTAGACTTCCGCTGTACCTTATCCCCCCATCATAGCATAGCTGTTTTTCTGATTTACAGACCTCCCGGTGCAATTGGAAATTGTATTACTACGCTTAATACAGCCACCACCTCCCTGGACTTAAAATACAACAACTGCCTTATTCTGGGAGATTTCAATATACATATGGACAATGGAAAAGACCCTCAAACAATTTCCTTGTTGGAGACGCGGCATGCCTGCAACATGTTTCTATCTACTTCTTCTGCCACCCATGAGAATGACCACATCTTTCACAACTTTGACATATCAGTAACACTACCTCTTCCCATTACCTGGTCTGACCACCTCCTATTAAAATTCATTCATCATTCCCAACTCTGCTACAGACCCTTGGGCTAACGCAGGGCAGAGGGTCCCTAATTACAGGACGTTCCATAAAATATCCATCCCGGTGTTAGTAGGCGCCCTCGGTCGTTTCTCACCGGACCTGTCTGACTGCCCTGACTCAGACGCCCTCTCAATAGATTAATGGCTCCGAACCAACATTGGTGCAGCGGTACCGGTTGTATCCTGCTCCTCAAAGAGGTCGGCCCCACCAGCTTCATGGTTTAACGATTGCCTCAGGTCTAGCAAGACAAATTATAGAAAAATGGAACGGAAATGGTGTAAATTCTATCTACCTGAGGACAGGAAGGTGTATAAAGACACCTTAAAAGCTCATTACATTTTCGTGAAGGCAGCCAAGAAAAACTTCTTTCAATCCAAGATAGAAAATGACCAAAATAAGAGTAAGGAAATCTTTAGCATATTTAAATCCTTTAGCGCCCCGAAAGCTGGCACAAAGGAAGGGCCATGCATGGAAAAATTGTCTAATGAAATAGCTCAATTCTTCCACAAAAAGATCTCCGTGATCCAACAAGCGTTCACTAACATCTCATGGGAAGAACTGACCTTCTACCTTACTTCTAATAGCAAATTTCACCTCTTGGATCCTCCATCTTTATTAGCTTTCCCTGAGTTTCAGCTTGAAGAGTCATTGACCCTTCTCCAAAGCATTAAGACTGGCTCTCCTACCGACCCATGTCCAGCAAATATCCTGAACCTATTAGCTCCCACCATAAACTTCACTGTAAACCAGCTCTTTAGTGCTTCCCTCTCCTCAGGCAACATGCCGAAATTATGGAAGAATGCGAAACGCCAAACCAAAGGACACTGCCCACTAAAGGCAAATCGCCCTTCTTCCAGCCCTCTCCAAAGTATTAGAGAAGCATGTAAACAAGGCCCTCCAAAAACACATTGAAGATGGGAAGCTCCTTCATGAGTCCCAATCTGGTTTTAGGGCTAACTACAGTAGGAGTCCGCTCTGCTGGAAGTGACTGAATTTCTCAAGGGTAAGCTGGACCAGGGAGGCAAGGCTGTTCTGATACTGCTCGATCTGTCGGCGGCCTTCGATATGGTCCCACATGAGAGGCTCCTGGAGAGACTTGCTAACATCGGCGTGGGGGGGGACCGCCTTAACATGGATGTCATCCTTCTTGGCAAATAGATCTCAGGACATCTGCCCCCCTCCCCCTTCTCATCCCCGGTTTTGGCCATGAATGTAGGTGTCCCTCCGGGCTCCATTCTCAGTCCTACCCTTTTTAATATATATCTATCCCCCTTGCATTTCTGGTAGAGGAAGAGGGCGCCAAAATTGTTTCCTATGCCGATGACACTCAGCTGATTTTTACATGCGAAAAAGGAACCGGCTTTGATGGGGCAATTATTAGGTCTTGCCTCACAAAGGTTTTTAACTGGCTTAAGATCAATAAGCTGAAGTGCAATCCTGACAAAACTAAAGTTGTTTTGTTTGGTAATCCTGAAACGGCTGACTGAAGCTCTTGGTGGCCAAAAGATCTGCCGCCCCTGCCCGCGGAAAAGGAGAAAGTAAAAAACTTAGGAATTGTCATAGACAAAACAAACTCCATGCGCTTTCAAATCCTAAATCTAACTGGCTCTTGCTTTGGCATACCCCGGATGCTAAAGAAATTCCTGCCACTGTTACCGCTTGAGAGCAGAAAGATCTTGGTGCAGGCTCTGGTGACATCAGAACTTGACTACGTCAACAGCTTGTACCTCGGTCTTCTCAAATCCCGTATCCAGCGCTGCAAGTGGTACAAAACACGTCAGCCAGAGCCATCCTGAGACCTAAACCCAGATCTAGTATGACCCCTATTCTTAAGTCTCTACACTGGCTCCGCATAAAAGAACGGATCTACTTCAAAGGGATGACCATCTTCTTTAAAGCTTTCCATGGCTTAGGAGCCGGCTACCTAAATAAGTGCGTTAATCGCTACACAACATCTAGACTCCTAAAATCTTCCAATGCCAACCTGGCCATCATGCCTAAAATATCCAGTGCCCGCACTGGAGGCTGATCCCTCTGCTTTCTAGGCGCAAAATTGTGGAATAGACTCCCTGAGTCTCTGAGACTAACCACAGACCTACTCTCTTTCAGGAAGAACTTAAAAACCTGGCTTTTCCATAAATGATGGGTCTTTTACGCACGTTTTCCTCCCGCTGTCACGTGCCAGGACACTTTAGTCTGAGTAGCTGCGTGCTTTATTAAATACACTATTTCATTTCATTAGGTCCCTGACAGTGCAAAGGAACACTCGTCCAAATTCTAAGGGCCTTATTTATAAGGCCTTACTTCACTTTTATGCCGCCGGTGCGTCACTTTTTCTGACGCACCGGCAGCGTAAAAAATGTGCCATGTTGTGCCCTATTTACAAACTGATGCGTCACTTTGTAAACCCCTGCACCACATTATACCTGCGCCAGGTATAATGTATGCAGGGTGGGTGTTCCACCGCAAAAAGCCTTGTAGAAGTAGCGCATTGAAATCTATGAGAACTCAGTGCGCCACTTCTAGGACGCCATTGCGTCAATATCTTACACCTGCCTCACAGCAGGCGTAAGACTGATGCAGGAATTTCACATGGGGCTTGCCCCATGTGAAAGGACACATTGCTGGAGTTACGTCTATTTTCAGACATACCCCAGCAATGCATCACTTTTGCGCCTACAGATATGTCAGAAATACTGAAGTATCTGTAACTCCTTGCGACATGATGCGCCATACAGTAAATATGACGCATTGATCATGTCGCAAGGAGGGCGCACTAAGAAGTTACGCATCCCTGTTTTCACACAGCGATGCATCACTTCTCATAAATAAGGCCCTAAATGTGTTTACATCTAATATTCAGGGGTAGGTATGTGTGTTTTCAATATTGTAACACAGCAGCAGCTCAGCAATATTACTGCAAATAATCTCTGTGACGCCCTCCCAGTTCTTATACGTTAGGCCTTGTTTTGATCTAAAAGAAACTTTTTTAAATGTATAATGCATGAAACATAAAACACAACATTTCTCTGCAAAATGGCTATACTAGACTCACAAATAAGGTACATAAAAAATAAATTAAAGGAAAACATTATTTAAATAAATCTGTTTAAGAAATATTCAAGGTCATTAGGGCAAAACTCTGGAGAATGGAGCTGACTCTGTCAGGGGGCCCCCTGAAAGGCTGGGGCCCTGAGCCAGAGCCCACTTTGCCCATGCATTAAAACGTCTCTGGTCTGTCACTGGGGGTGAAGGTCTGTCCCTTCTTCTTCTCCCAGAGTCCTTCACTGGAGGTGAAGTGCTGTCTCTCACCCTGGCCCTTGCACATTCACAACAGCGCCTGGTTTGCACCAAATCACTCTGATGAAGACGGGAGACACTGCGTGGTCATTCTTGCTGACCCAAGCTCTCGTGGGACTGAATATAGATTCCTTTCTGCAGTAACAGCTGAGCACGGGA
The DNA here is from genome assembly GCF_964204655.1 of Triturus cristatus. Lineage (NCBI taxonomy): Eukaryota > Metazoa > Chordata > Amphibia > Caudata > Salamandridae > Triturus > Triturus cristatus. The sequence continues at coordinate 1,720,261,189 of NC_140590.1, forward strand.
GGTGCGGGGGGCAGGACTGTTGCAGGGCCAGTGTGCTCGGCTGCAGTTCAGACGTATATCCCATGGAGACCAGTAAACATTAGCAATATTTGCTGAGAGGACTGGATTTAGGCTGACCTTTAAGGCCTGGAAGAGGCCGGTCTCTCTAAAGACTAGTAGTTCTGTGGAAAGCTATGCAAGTGACTTACCTCCAACCCTCCTGGTGTTCATGAAAAAGGAAAGGGTAACATGATCTCATAGGCAGGATACAAGTCCTATAAAAAGAAGTGGGGGGACTGACCAGGTAAGACAACAGGCAATTGACCTCATGACGTAGCGCTATATTAGAAATAAAATAGTGCTTTTTAAATTATTTGTGTAAATACTGGGACAGACTAACCCATCTGACAGTCTTACAGTGTACGCATTAATATACAGGGACAGAATAAAGGTGAAAGCATGCCTCTCAAGTACCTGTGCCTTTGTTTCCCTCTGTGGCATTTACATTTAAATGTAAGGTTCCAGGCGGCCCCCAGTCAGCATTTACAAACAAAAGGAGGCCTGATGGCCCCTTAAGTTCGGTCCCTCTGGAGGTGAAAAAAGGCTCCCTCGCTGCCTGCACGTTGCTGCTGGGAATGGAAAGCAGGCAATGTGCAGGCGCTGCTGAACGTGTCCTGGTGTCTGAAAATTACACGAGACAAGTTCAGCATATTTCTGTGGGGCCCAACTTCTTGGCAGTGGGGACGGCGTCCACCCTGTGAAAAGACTGGGGGTACGCTGTGTACCCTCAGACTCGAGCCCTGCTCATAGGCCATTCCAGAGCGGGCCCTCTGCGGTCTCAGGGCAAATTATGAGGGTGAGGTGGGGGCATTGTACACCTGGAAAGGGGGGGGGGTAAGCTCTATTTCCCGATCCCCATTCACACTAGGAGGTTTGTTTGTGCGCAACTCCCACACCGAAGCACTGGCTGCTTTACTGCAACAACACAGCTGTCAGGATCACGTGACGAGATGGGGGAGGTGCAGGATATCAGGGCAGCTGTTCATGTAAACAATGAGGTCACAAATTATACAGGTGCGGTGCACGTGCAGCGGGAGCACACAACCTGCGCACTGAAGCTGCACACAGGCGCTAGCCGTTCCACACTCTCTGGTCACGACCCTTACCTGCTGCTTTCTCTCCTAGGGCCCTCTCGCTCCGCTGTCCACCTTCCTCCATTGCGCTCCTCTTTTCTCCCTGGTTCCTTTTATGTCCCCTCTTTTCCTTGCCCCCCAGCTCTTTCTTCAACCTTCATTCCCCCCCCCCCCTCTGATGGACGGCTCACATTACGTAGAATGTCGACGCTCGTATTAACATTGGTAAAATCTGCGAATATCTTCCGTCGCATTAGACAGGTGAATATTATCCGAAGCCGTACCTACGAGGCCCTGCACCCGCAGCGGAGCGCCCTCCGAGACGCGTACAGCCAAGGCCGCCTTCTCTTCTCCATCTCTATCACCCCCGTGCGCTCTCTGCCTTCCTGCCCCGAGCTCCCTGCTTCGTATATTAAACTGCCCGAAGCCCCCAGCATACATCTACGCCACAATGGCGCGCGTGACCCCCGTCCTCACCGACAAAGACTGCACAGGTACCCTTGAAAGCCATCACCAGACTGCAGCAAACATTTGCTTTTTTGTGATATACATAACAAATAAAGATATTTCGTCGCCACTCACAGGGACCCTGTCAGGATATTTCTTCCTGATTTTCTCTCCTTCCTTCTTCCTATATTCAAAGGGGTGATCTTCCTTGTATTGGAACTTCATCGCGGCCGACTGCCTGTGGCTCCCTTCTGTGCTCGCAGACGGCGCCCGTCACGAAGGAGGAGATTGTGTCCTTTGTGTGCAGGGGACAAGGAGAGCTGCTGCGTCTGGCCCTTTAAGGATCGCGTCTGTCAGGCTCAGCTGATCCCCAGCTGGAGCTTCTAGGGACAGCAGGACAGGGAACGGGCTGTGTGACGTCACACCGAGACACGCCCCTCGCCGAGCCTAGAAAGGGGCGGCATGACTGACGTCACAAAAAGAGCATCCTCTCCTCTACTTGGACGCTTAAAGACCCTGCGTGACGAAACAAACAGGGTGCCCCCCCCGCTCCCTGACTGGTTGATGGAGTCAAATATATCATTAATGTGTCATCGATGTCGTACCATGCCCCGCCCAACGGGATGTTAATAACAAAATGATTATTATAGAGTCCCTTCAAAGAACTAGAATGCTAACTGTAAACACAGATGTTTGAGAACATGAAAGAAATCCATGTACGCCATGCTCCTGGATAGGACCCATTGAATTCACATGATCTTATAACGAACAGAATGCGGAAAAACACCATGCCATTTAGCAAAAAATGCAGATAACATGTTTTCGTTATCAAAAATGAGAAGAGAACGAATTTTATAGCAGGGGTACTCACAAACTTTCTCTCGGGGGCCAAATTTACAGTGTGGTTTGTGGCAGAGGGCCGCACCGGTGGGGGCGGGGTCAGTGGGGGAGGGGGCAGGGCTAGAGCAAAAAAAAAAAACTGTGACCATGAGGTTGAACACAGGCCCCTGCAGCAGACGCCTTCGCAATGCAATAGGTCTCGCATTTACGAGAGTTTAAGCTATTGGCACTGTAAACGACAATGCCTTTTATTTCTGTTTTAAAAACTAAAACAAAAATAAAAGGCTTTGTTATTTGCAATGTCAATAGCTCAAACTTGCGTAAATGCGAGACCTATTGCCTTGCAAATGCTTGTTATATCATATCTCCTCCCAAAACCTTCCTCAGCCCATCCCAATTGTGTTTCTCCATCTTCCGCTCTCCTTATCCTCTTCTTTCCCTCTCCTTTCCCCTCTCCCTTTCTCCACCATCTTACCTCTCACGCCACTCTCTTTCTGCTAGCTATGCATTTTCTTCTTCTTTTCATGCCTTAACTGTGTGTTTCTGCTTTCCCTGTTTCATGACACTGACCCTTGCCAGGTTCATGTTCATCCTGTGCCCCCAGGATTCAGAGTCCATGCATGTGCAGCTCATCGCCCAGAGACAGCTCTTTGAATGCTGCGACCATCTCTGAAGTAACGCAGCTTGGCGAGTTTATCTACTAACGTGTGGACCCCGTGAGACCTTGAAGCGAGGCATGGGGGAGTGAAAAGTATATGTTTATGGTGTAAATCGTGGCAATAGGTGCTTGCTGTCTGAGCCCCGCAATAAGTATAGGGCGGGCCAGGCATGTTCCGGAGCAGAAGTAGTGGGCTTATAATTGCGCATGTGTGTTTGGCCGACAGTCCTAGGCCGGCCAAACACACATGCGCACTTATGTTTCTCCAACCGAGCTGTGTTATACAGCTGTTGGGAGAAAAGCCACAGGCTCCAATTCACTGTCTGAGCAGCAAACGAGGCCGCTAAGACCAATCTTGGTGCTGCTCTCATGCTCTGAGAGCAGCGTCTGGATTGGGTGTGGAGCCTATGGTCTGAGGGCTCATCCCCTCCCAGCCCAAAGAGAGGAGCAGCGAGCCGTCTGTCAGCGGAAGCGAGTGGCGTGGCAGGTATGTTTTTTATTTTTTTACTTTTATATTATTTCTCCCCCCTCCCCATCGCCTGGCCCTTCCCCCCCAGCGACGGCCCTACCACTTTTGATAGGTGGCCGCCGCCACTGCAGTTCACGCCACAAATTGTGTTGTGCCTGTTCCTTCGGTAATCTACTGGTACTCTCAGAAGCATCCTTCTTTAATTCAGTGGTGGAGCTTCCATTTGTGCAGCAGGTTCAGCCGCACCAGCTTCAAAGGTCGACGGAACCATGAATATTGCTGTATTTTACAGTTCAAACAGAGAACAGAGGGGGCCCACCGCCTTCCTTGCAATAGGGGTCATGATACACTGGCTATGACACTGCTTTAATGACCACAATCCGAGCATTACAGACTCCCTCATCCTAGCGCCCCTCCTCCTTCAGTAGGTAGTGTCACTTTTAGGTACACAGGAATCTGCAGACTGGCAGCACCTGGCAGGGGCTGCATGCACGGGCCTCACAGCCAGGCACAGATCTCAGCGCATTACTTGGGCTGTGTGCACACATCTCAGTCAGGCACAGATATCAGCGTGTTGCTGGGGCTGTGTGCACACATCTCACAGGCAGGCACAGATATCAGAGCATTCCTGGGGGTGTGTGCACACATCTCAAAGTCAGGCACAGATATCAGCGAATTCCTGGGCTGTGTGCACACATCTCACAGTCAGGCACCGATATCAGCGCATTCCTGGGGCTTTGTGCACACATCTCACAGTCAGGCACGGATGCCCCCGCATGGCTGGGGCTGCATACACGGGCTTCACAAACAGGCACAGATTTCACCGCATGGCTGGGCTGCATACACATGCCTCAGAGTCAGGAACATATCTCAGTGCATTGCTGGATGTGTGCACACATCTCACAGCCAGGCACAGATCTCAAAGCATAGGTGGGACTGTGTGCACACAACTCACGGTCAGGCACAGTTCGCAGAATCTGGTAAGGGTGTGTAGTGTACATAAATCTAACAGTCTGATAGGGACTGGCGACATACATCTCACAGCCAGTCACAGATCTCAGGGCTTGCATGCTGTGTACGTAGATTTCACATTTTGGAAGGGGTTGTGTGCACACACCTACAGATCTCACATACTGGCAGAGGCAGCGTGCCCAGATCCCAAAGCCAGGGAGGGGCTGGTGCCCATGTGAGTCTGACAATCGCTGTGTGATAGTCGGTCTCAGATATCACAGCAGTTCTACGGCGCGCGCTGAGTCAGCTTCCCTGGAATCCAAACCGCCGCCACGCCCAAGTACTTCACAGGTCTTTTAAAGGCCAAGTCACTTATTAATGAGGCTTTGTTGTATTTCATCTCTTCTTAGCGCCCCTGCATCTCCCCTCATTCAGCTCATTCAGAGGGGAGATGCAGGGGCGCTAAGAAGAGGTGAAATACAACAAAGCCTCATTAACAAGTAACTTGGCTTTTAAAAGAATCGCCCGCCTGGTCCGCGCTGCTGCAACCGGCGGTGCTTGCACAGGTACGATGTCTGCAAGGTCCGCGGGCCGCCATGGAAGGCTTGCCGGGCCGCTGGCGGCCCGCGGGCGGCCCGCGGGCCGTACTATGAGTACCCGTGGGTTATAGCATCGCGTAGTTTTTACATAGGCAACATGTAGAGATATTTTCCCCATGTGTATACAATATTCCCTTTAAGCAATTTATTGCATTTTATTTTTGTTTGCTGTGTTTATATCGCTTAAAATTTACCATCCAAATGTGACAAGCATGGGGAAAACCTAGTTATGGCTTTCATTTTGAGTTCTAACATATATATATATATATATATATATATATATATATATATATATATATATATATATATATATATATATATATATATATATATATATATATATATAATCTACTGGCGGTTGCCAGTAGATAGTTATAGTTAGGACCGTGTTTCCATAGGAAATCCGCAACATTCTATTTGGAATAACTTTGGCGCCGATTGATGAATCCTCGCGAAATTTTTAAAATAGGTGGGGCGCTCCGCTCCGCTCCTACCCTGAAAGTCTCGGGGGGATTCGTCAAGCGGGGGCTGAGAAAAAAGGGGGGTCCCAAAACGCATTTTCCCATGCAATTTTCCATAGGGACCTTTAGTACAAGGTACAGCCCAAACGGCTGAACAGAATTACTTTAAATTTGGCAAAGAGGTAGTCCTCAGGTCAGGGATGTGCCTTTTGCATATCTGGAGTCAATCTGTTCATTAGTTCCTGAGAAAATTGCAGTTAAAAGTACATAAATATCTATAGGCGCGCACCGTGCGCATACGGTAAGCATACCGTACGCGCACGCTGCCGTGCGCGAGCGCAATTCTGATTGGTTGTTAGATGTCAGTAAACATTCGAATCGGTCGAAATCAGGAAGTGTCGGCCGCCATTTTGTCTCTCGCAGTCTGAGGCAGTGAAAAACAAAGGTGGAGAACGTGAAAAGGGGGCAGGGTGGACAGTTCCTGACCCCCTAGCCTTTGTCAGGGGGTCACTTAAGGACCCCCCAGGGTGAAAAAAACATTTTTTTTTTTTAAAACGCGCGAGTTGCGTGCACCGTACGTGCACGGCACGCACAACGCATCGTGGGCGTTCGGTGCGCTAAGCACGGTGAAAAACCTGAAAAAAAAAATATTAATAAATACATAACTTAGCATTTAAAAAACCGTACAAATTCACTTAAAAAACCATAGGTTTCACACACGTTATAGTTAGGAATTAGCATTTAAAAAACCTTGCAAATTCACTTAAAAAACCATAGGTTTCACACATGTTATAGTTAGCTGGACATTTCCCTCGTAAAAAAACAATGAAATTCCCCCGTTATAGTTAGTGCAGGCAACTATAACTCACGCGACCTCAATCCTCTGCTGATGACGTCAGATATTACATCACTGATGACATATGTGTCTTTCTGAAAAATAAATATTTGTAATATATGTATAGCTAAAGATTAATGGAAGAAGACATGGGTAAATAAGTGTCTAAATACAGTGATGTAATATCTGACGTCATCAGCAGAGGATTGCGGTTGCGTGATTTATAGTTGCCTGCACTAACTATAACGGGGGAATTTCATTGGTTTTTTACGAGGGAAATGTCCAGCTAACTATAACATGTGTGAAACCTATGGTTTTTTAAGTGAATATATATATATATATATATATACATATATATATATATATATATATATATATATATATATATATATATTCACTTAAAAAACCATAGGTTTCACACACGTTATAGTTAGGAATTAGCATTTAAAAAACCTTGCAAATTCACTTAAAAAACCATAGGTTTCACGCATGTTATGGTTAGGTGGACATTTCACTCGTAAAAAACCAATGAAATTCCCCCGTTATAGTTAGTTCAGATAACTATAACTCTTGCGACCGCCACTCTATCACAAGGATGATGTCATCAGTGATGTTATGAGTGATGCCACTGACCATGTCATGAGTGATGTAATATGTGATGTCATGAGCAGTGGATAGCGGGCGCGCGAGTTATAGTTATCTGAACTAACTATAACGGGGGAATTTCATTGGTTTTTTACGAGTGAAATGTCCACCTAACTATAACATGCGTGAAACCTATGGTTTTTTAAGTGAATATATATATATATATATATATATATATATATATATATATATATATATATATATATATATATATATATATTATTATTATTTTTAAAGCATGCTGCATTGCGAAAAAAACAAACCGATTGCTTTAAGTATGAAATAGATCCATGAGCTAAAGAAAATAGTGTGCTATGGTTCAGTGTAATAGCTCCTCACTCCGTGAAATGCAAGTACTCGGTGGGAGGTATAATGATACACGCAACAGCTCCTAGGACAGTGGTCGTCAAACCTTTAAATGCCGCGCCCCAGTGAAAAACATAAAATTCATCAGGACCCCCAGAGAATTTTTTACAATTGTTTTATCGAATTGGTTAAATATGTCTCAACTTATTTAAACACAAGACATATTTAAACATTGCAGTTAAATTCTGTTACATTTTTAAAAAGGCAACCAAATACATGATTGCCAACCATACTATTCTGGTCAGGCAGGCCTTACTAACGTGTAAAGGTGAGGGGTTTGAAAGGTGGGTTTTTTTTGTGAATATTCTTTCACACATACTCCCAGCCAGGAGAAAAATGACAAATGATGTTAGTGATGGCCCATTATAGAGCAGCTTATTGCTGTTATGTTTTCCCCGTTTTAAACAAAGCTCTGCTATTAGCATAATGCTTCTTTTGGCCAGAGCTTGGCGCTTCTAACACCCCCCCTCCACACCCGGGATCATTTGAGGCCCCCTATAGGGGCACGCCCCCCAGTTTGAAGACCCCTGCCCTAGGATGAGGTGACTGAGTTTAATCCTCCGTGCAGAGCAGAAACCCACCCTATAGAGAACTGGTAACTGTAAGTCAACAACACTATTCTAGACACAAAACTTCCCAGAAGACAACCGTATGGCTATTTAGCCATGAATTGTGACTAATTAGAGTATCATTTCAAAGGGCTAGCATATTTAAAATCAACAGTTTAGGGAATATTTCCGAGCATGCCCGTATTTAGGTCTGACATAAGCCTAGATCTTTTGATTTTACTGAAATTATATGTAAAGTATGCTTATTTATAGGGTCTTTCAGCCGGTCCTCTTCATCCATTGATCTGTTGTTATGTCATTTGCATTGTTCTTCCGATCACTTCTGCATACTGCATGGCACAATCGGTCAGCCCAGTTCAGCTATCGGCTACCTTCACTATGTGTGACGACATTCTGCCTTTTCACAAAAGCACGACTACATACAAAGTAGCTCCTGCAGGTCAGTGTTTACTACTGCAATGAGAGCTTTATGCAATAACAAAAATTGCTTTTAGCCAATGTTTTTCTGTTTGGGCTGGCAAAGGCCTGGCAGCTCCCCCCAAAATAAAGTCTTACAAAAGCCATAACATAACAAAACAGGCACTGACAAAGCCAAAAATCTGGCACCCAACACATGATCTATTGGGTTTGCCAAAGCTTGTTTATGAATAACACCCAATATTGCCACACTGCCTTTTTATAAGTGTCCCCGACTTTGGCCAAAAAGAGTTCGGAGGCTCAGGCAGATGTGTCCGAATGCCTGTCCCCCCTTTTAATTGTGGGTATCAGCAGTGGAGAACATTTGTATTGGAGTCCAGCATTTCTTGTCTATGCTGGTTCCATCCCTAACCTACAGGAAGGGTGGCTGAGAAGAAACGTCTGATGCGAGAGGAACAGAAATGCTTGAGATCCAAATGTTTAGATTAAACGTTACAACCACAGCTCACCAAGGGGCTCGAAGTGTTGTCTCCTTGTCTTTTGTCTGGAGTAGTGTTTGCACTGAGGATTGCACTGGACCTGTCGTGGTACCATTAGAAAAATGTTCATTGTTTTACCTACTATTGTGGTGTTGTGTAGTTCACAGTACAGTGCGGTGTAATGTGGAGCTGCATACTCATGAACGGTGAATCGTCTGGAATGTGCTTGTTTTGGCTGCTAAGCATACATGGTGATTCTGTGTTTGTTTTCGTTAGTTTGTTTGCCACCTTGCTAAGCTTTCAATTTCTTTGGTATCACTGCGGTTGTAAAACTTTCCAACCAGCAGGGGTGTTGGTTGCACAATAATAGACAGGCAACGCTCCACTTCTCAACACCACCACCTGCTTCTGAATGCAAACCTAGTGAAAGAAACAATAGTGGCAATACGCAGAATTTACATTAGTTAAAAAGATAATACAAGTTTGAATGGATTCCGCAGTATTCAACGGTATGTCTAACTTGAAAAACACTTGCAATGGTTCTGACTACGTTTTAAGTGAATCTGCATGGATGTAAAGCACTATACAAATAAAAAAGTTGTAGTGATGTAAAGCACTATACAAATAACCAACGTGTAGTGGTGCAAAGCACTATACAAATAAAAAAGTTGTAGTGGTGTAAAGCACTGTACAAATAACCAACTTGTAGTGGTGCAAAGCACTGTACAAATAAACAGGTTGCAGTGGTGCAAAGCACTGTACAAATAAACACATTGTAGTGGTGTAAAGCACTGTACAAATAAACAAATTGCAGTGATGTAAAGCACTACACAAATAAACAAGCTGTAGTGATGTAAAACACTGTACAAATAAACAAGTTGTAGTGGTGTAAAGCACTCTACACATAAACAAATTGTAGTGGTGTAAAGCACTGTACAAATAAACAAGTTGTAGTGGTGTAAAGCACTGTACAAATAAACAAATTGTAGTGGTGTAAAGCACTGTACAAATAAACAAATTGTAGTGGTGTAAAGCACTGTACAAATAAACAAGTTGTAGTGGTGTAAAGCACTGTACACATAAACACATTGTACTGATGTAAAACAAAATACAAATAAACAAGTTCTGGTGGTGTAAAGCACTATACAAATAAGGAAGTTGTAGGAGACCCTGCAGTGGTGTAAAGCACTATACAAATAAGGAAGTTGTTGGTGACCCTGCAGTGGTGTAAAGACTATACAAATAAGGAAGTTGTGGGTGACACTACAGTCGTGTAAAGCACTGTACAAATAAACAAGTTGTAGGTGACCCTTCAGTGGTGTAAAGACTAAACAAATAAAGAAGTTGTAGGTGACACTGCAGTGGTGTAAACACTATACAAATAAGGAGGTTGTAGGTGACCATGCAGTGGTGTAAAGTCTATACAAATAAGCACGTTATAGGTGACACTACAGTGGTGCAAAGACGGTACACATAAGTAGGTTGTAGGTGACACTACAGTGGTGCACAGATTGTACAAATAAGGAGGTTGTAGGTGACACTGCAATGGTGTAAAGCACTATACAAATAAGGAGGTTGTAGGTTACCCTGCAGTGGTGTAAAGACTATACAAATAAGCAAGTTGTAGGTGACACTACAGTGGTGCAAAGACTATACAAATAAGCAAGTTGTAGTTGGCACTACAGTGGTGCAAAGACTGTACACATAAGTAGGTTGTAGGTGACACTGCATTAGTGTAAGGACTATGCAAATAAGAAAGTTGTAGGTGGCACTACAGTGGTGTTAAACACTATACAAATAAGGGAGTTGTATGTGACACTACAGTAGTGTAAAGACTATGCAAATAAGGAAGTTGTAGGTGACACTACAGTGGTGAAAAGACTTTGGGGCCGATTCACAGAACTAATCTGAGACAAAATTCTAAACGTACTACTTTTGGTATTCACAGAAGGCATTTAGTAGTAGTAAAGTTAGGATTCTGTCTTAAAATAGGATTTTGTCTTAAGTTAAACTTAAGTTTGTCTAAAGTTTTGCTCTTAAGACAACATCCTAACTTAAGACAAAATTGTAACTTAATACAAAATCCTAACTTAAGACAAAATCCTAACTTTGCTACTACTAAATGCCTTCTGTGAATACCAAAAGTAGTAAGTTCAGGATTTTGTCTCAGATTAGTTCTGTGAATCAGCCCCTATACAAATAAGCAAGTTGTAGGTGACACTACAGTGTAGCAAAAACTGTACAAATAAGGAGGCTGTAGGTGACACTGCAGTGGTGTAAGACACTGTGCAAATAAGGAAGTTGTAAGTGACACTACAGTGGTGTTAAATACTATACAAATAAGGAAGTTGTAGGTGACCCTGCACTGGTGCAAAACACTATGCAAATAAGGAAGTTGTAGGTGACACTACAGTGGTGCACAGACTATACAAATAAACAAGTTGTAGGTGACACTACAGTAGTGCAAAGATTGTACAAATAAGGAGGTTGTAGGTGACACTACAATGGTGTAAAGCACTATGCAAATAAGAAAGTTGTAGGTGGCACTACAGTGGTGTTAAACACTATACAAATAAGGAAGTTGTATGTGACACTACAGTAGTGTAAAGACTATGCAAATAAGGAAGTTGTAGGTGACACTACAGTGGTGAAAAGACTTTGGGGCCGATTCACAGAACTAATCTGAGACAAAATTCTAAACGTACTACTTTTGGTATTCACAGAAGGCATTTAGTAGTAGTAAAGTTAGGATTCTGTCTTAAAATAGGATTTTGTCTTAAGTTAAACTTAAGTTAAACTTAAGTTTGTCTAAAGTTTTGCTCTTAAGACAAAATCCTAACTTAAGACAAAATTGTAACTTAATACAAAATCCTAACTTAAGACAAAATCCTAACTTTGCTACTACTAAATGCCTTCTGTGAATACCAAAAGTAGTAAGTTCAGGATTTTGTCTCAGATTAGTTCTGTGAATCAGCCCCTATACAAATAAGCAAGTTGTAGGTGACACTACAGTGTAGCAAAAACTGTACAAATAAGGAGGCTGTAGGTGACACTGCAGTGGTGTAAGACACTGTGCAAATAAGGAAGTTGTAAGTGACACTACAGTGGTGTTAAATACTATACAAATAAGGAAGTTGTAGGTGACCCTGCACTGGTGCAAAACACTATGCAAATAAGGAAGTTGTAGGTGACACTACAGTGGAGCACAGACTATTCAAATAAACAAGTTGTAGGTGACACTACAGTAGTGCAAAGATTGTACAAATAAGGAGGTTGTAGGTGACACTACAATGGTGTAAAGCACTATGCAAATAAGGAAGTTGTAGGTGACACTACAGTGGCGAAAAGACTATACAAATAAGCAAGTTGTAGGTGATACTACAGTGGTGCAAAGACTGTACCAATAAGGAGTTGGTAGGTGACACCGCAGTGGTGTAAGGACTATGCAAATAAGAAAGTTGTAGGTGGCACTACAGTGGTGTTAAACACTATACAAATAAGGAAATTGTAGGTGACACTACAGTGGCATACAGAGTATACAAATAAGGAAGTTGTAGGTGACACTGCAGTGGTGTAAAACACTATGCAAATAAGGACGTTGTAGGTGACACTACAGTGGTGTTAAACACTATACAAATAAGGAAGGTGTAGGTGACACTACAGTGAGGCAAAGACTATACAAATAAGCAAGTTGTAGGTGACACTACAGTGGAGTAAAACACTATGCAAATAAGACAGTTGTAGGTAGCACTACAGTGGTATTAAACACTATACAAATAAGGAAGTTGTAGGTGACACTGCAGTAGTGCAAAGACTATACAAATAAGCAAGTTCAGTGAAGACAAGAGGTAAGAGTGGTTTAGCAATTGCGCCTCGTACGAAGATATGATTTCTGTTGGTAGAGGACAATGATGTCAGATGTCAAAATTATTTAGGATGGTGCTTTTTGGCTATCCCACGCTTCACTACCAGAGGTGTGAGCTCAAGTTGAAGCAATAGATCGAATGTATACACATTTCAAAAAAGGAAATCATAGCGCTCATAGTCAAAAGATAGCATAATGTCCAAACAGTAAGGACTTGTGTTAAACAAAAGATTTTCATTACAGATATTGAGGATTTTGTGACCTTCAGTACATTCGATTCACATATTCATTCTGCGGACTGGGCAACCCCCGACACGTATTTCATCACACAGTGACTTTTTTAAGGCTTTAATTAAGATATGGATGTGGACATAGAATCCATGTACGAAGACCCATATGGAGTGATGGGTATATATTGTGATGCTCTCTGGAGCGGCACCCCTGCAAGATGTGACCTTATACTGTAAATGACGCAGATTCAAACTGTGGAGGTTAGTTTAATGTCCACATAGGAGGCCATTTTCTGTAGTAAGAACTGCACACTGTTGCTGAAGTGTAGGTCAGGTCATTGAATAGTAGAAGTGGATGTAGCTGTCATGTCTGATAATAGTGGTTGCAGGTAGATAAAGTGCGCCTTCCAGATGATTGTCCTTAGAGTTGGAGCACAGCCCTGTGCCAATGATACATCAGAACTAGTAGAAAAGGAGCAAAGTCGATACTGCCTCTGAAAATGTATAGACTTTGGAAAGTGTCCCTAGTCCTGGCGTAAGGCCATGGTCGACCTACGTGCCATCCCAGACGAGATGTCAGAGAGCAACACTCTGTCAGATAGGAGCTTATTATAGACCTTTTTTTTGTTACATGGTCTTTTAGGGTCAACAAGTAGTGTATAGCACTGTACAAATAAGTACGTTGTAGGTGACACTGCAATGGTGTAAAGACTATACAAATAAGGAAGTTGTAGGTGACACTACAGTGGTGCAAAGACTATATAAATAAACAAGTTGTAGGTGGCACTACAGTGGTGCAAAGACTGTACACATAAGTAGGTTGTAGGTGACACTGCATTGATGTAAGGACTATGCAAATAAGAAAGTTGTAGGTGGCACTACAGTGGTGTTAAACACTATACAAATTAGGAAGTCGTAGGTGACACTATAGTAGTGTAAAGACCATGCAAATAAGGAGGTTGTAGGTAACACTACAATGGTGTAAAGCACTATGCAAATAAGGAAGATGAAGGTGACACTACAGTGGTGAAAAGACTTTGGGGCCAATTCACAGAACTAATCTGACACAAAATCCTAAACTTACTACTTTTGGTATTCCCAGAAGGCATTTAGTTTAGTAGTAGTAAAGTTAGGATTTTGTCTAAGTTAGGATTTTTTCTTAAATTAAACTTAAGTTTGTCTGAAGTTTTGGTTTTAAGTCAAAATCCTAATTTAAGACAAAATCCTAACTTTACTACTACTAAATGCCTTCTGTGAATACCAAAAGTAGTACATTCAGGATTTTGTCTCAGATTAGTTCTGTGAATCAGCCCCTATACAAATAAGCAAGTTGTAGGTGACACTACAGTGGAGCAAAGACTGTACAAATAAGGAGGTTGTAGGTGACACTGCAGTGGTGTAAAACACTATGCGAATAAGGAAGTTGTAGGTGACACTACAGTGGTGTTAAACACTATACAAATAAGGAAGTTGTAGGTGACCCTGCACTGGTGCAAAACACTTTGCAAATAAGGAAGTTGTCGGTGACACATCAGTGGTGCAAAGACTATACAAATAAACAAGTTGTAGGTGAACTACAGTAGTGCAAAGATTGTACAAATAAGGAGGTTGTAGGTGACACTACAATGGTGTAAAGCACTATGCAAATAAGCAAGTTGTAGGTGACACTACAGTGGTGCAAAGACCGTACAAATAAGGAGGTTGCAGGTGACACCACAGTGGTTTAAGGACTATGCAAATAAGAAAGTTGTAGGTGGCACTACCGTGGTGTTAAACACTATACAAATAAGGAAGTTGTAGGTGACACTACAGTGGCGTAAAAAGTATACAAATAAGGAAGATGTAGGTGACACTATAGTGGTGTTAAACACTATACAAAAAGGAAATTGTAGGTGACACTGCAGTGGTGTAAAACACTATGCAAATAAGGAAGTTGTAGATGACACTACAGTGATGCAAAGACCATACAAATAAGCAAGTTGTAGGTGACACTACAGTGGTGCAAGGATTGTACAAATAAGGAGGTTGTAGGTGACACCACAGTGGTGTAAGGACTATGCAAATAAGAAAGTTGTAGGTGGCACTACAGTGGTGTTAAACACTATACAAATGAGGAAGTTTTAGGTGACACTACAGTGGCGTAAAGTGTATACAATTAATGAAGTTGTAGGTGACACTATAGTGGTGTTAATCACTATACAAAAAGGAAGATGTAGGTGACACTGCAGTGTTGTAAAACACTATACAAATAAGGAAGGTGTAGGTGACACTACAGTGATGCAAAGACCATACAAATAAGCAAGTTGTAGGTGACACTACAGTGGTGCAAGGATTGTACAAATAAGAAGGTTGTAGGTGACACTGCAGTGGGGTAAGAACTATACAAATAAAGAAGTTGTAGGTGACTCTACAGTGGAGTAAAACACTATGCAAATAAGACCGTTGTAGGTGGCTCTACAGTAGTATTGAACACTATACAAATAAGGAAGTTGTAGCTGACACTGCAGTAGTGCAAAGACTATACAAATAAGCAAGTTCAGTAAAGACAACAGGTAGTAGTGGTTTAGCAATTGTGCCTCGTACAAACATATGATTTCTGTGGGTAGAGTAGAATGATGTCAAAATTATTTGGGATGGCGCTTTTTGGCTATCCCACACCTTACTACCAGAGGTGTGAGCTCAAGTTGAAGCAATAGATCGAATGTATACACATTTCAAAAAAGGAAATCATAGCACTCATGGTCAAAAGATAGCATAAGGTCCAAACAGCATGGACTTGTGTTAAACAAAAGATTTTTATGACAGATATTGAGGAGTTTGTGACCTTCAGTACATTCGATTCACATATTAATTCTTCGGATTGGACAACCACCGACACGTGTTTCATCACACAGTGACTTTTTTAAGGCTTTAATTAAGATATAGATGTGACCATAGATTCCATTTACGAAGACCCATATGGAGTGATGGTTATATATTGTGATGCTCTCGGGAGCGGCACCCCTGCAAGACCTTATACTGTAAATTACGCAGATTCAAACTGTGGAGGTAAGTTTAATGTCCACACAGAAGGCCGTTTTCTGTAGTAAGAATTGCACACTGTTGCTCGAGTGTAGGTCAGGTCACTGAATAGTAGAAGTGGATGTAGCTGTCATGTCTGATAATAGTGGTTGCGGAAGATAAAGTGCACCTTCCAGATGATTGTCCTTAGAGTCGGAGCACAGCCCTGTGCCAATGATTCATCTGAACTAGTAGAAAAGGAGCAAAGTCGATACTGCCTCTGATAATGTATAGACTTTGGAAAGTGTTCCTAGTCCTGGCGTAAGGCCATGCTCGACCTACGTGCCATCCCAGATGAGATGTTGGAGAGCAGCACTCCATCAGATAGGAGCTTATTATGGACCTTTTTTTTGTTACATGGTCTTTTAGGTACCAACACGTAGTGTAAAGCACTGTACAAATAAGTAAGTTGTTGGTGACACTGCAGTGGTGTAAAGACTATACAAATAAGGAAGTTGTAGGTGACACTACAGTGGTGTAAAGACTATACAAATAAGCAAGTTGTAGGTGACACTACAGTCGTGTAAAACACTATGGAAATAATCAATGTGTACTTGACTCTACAGTGCTGTAGATACTATACAAATAAACATGTTGTAGGTGACACTACAGTGGTGTAAAGCACTACACAAATGCGGAACATAACACAAGCCACGGACTGATGCAGTCTGTGCTTCAGGGTCCCCTTGGGTTCCACAAGATAGATAGTGCCGGCATGTAGACGCCCTAGGCAAAGTGACATGCTGCTGCCTTTCATATACTCATGTGGAGAGGCTAGCATTTCGTACATATGTGTTATAGGTGTGCAAACTAAGTCTGCGTGGTTAGGTTGGCATCAGTTATAAATACACCCTACAGGTATTGTGATGTGATGTATGTTGGATAGAGTTGGTTTGGTGAGGTCGGCTTAAGTTTTCTATAAACCTTTTGGTTGCATCATCTGGCATAGATTGGATTGAGTTAGCATAATGCAGCTGACTTCAGTTATATATGCATCCTACAGGCACAGTGATATGACATAGGTTGCATTGAGTCAGCATGGCTAGATGGACTCAAGTTATAGATGCACTCTACAGGTAGCAGGTATGGTGATGTGACATAGATTTCCTTGAGTCAACATGGCATGGCTGGCATAAGTTTGCTATACATCCTATGGCTTTGGTCATGTGGTATTGATTGCATTGAGTCAACATAATGAGGTTGGCATATGTTGTCAATACACCCTACGGGCTAGGCCATGTGTCATTGGTTGTACTGAGTCAACATGATGAGGTTGGCATACGTTTTCAATACACTCTACAGGTTGGGTCAAGTGCCACTGGTTGCATTGATTCAACATGATGAGGTTGGCAAAAATGTTTATACACTCTATGGGTTGGATCAGGTTGGCATGAGTTCTCCATAACCTTACTGTTCTGGGAATTTGTCATTGGTAGGAATGAGTCCACATGGGGAAGTTGGCATACCTTCTCCATAACCCTACAGTTCTAGGGATTTGTCATTAGTAGCATTGAATCCATATGAGGAGGCTGGCATCTCTATAACCCTGCAGTTCTGAGGATATGTCATTGGGTGCATTGAGTCCATATGGCGAGGCTGGCATTGGTCATGCACACATTTTACAGGTTTGATGATGTGGCATTGGTTGCATTGAGTCTACATGGCGAGGCTGGCATTGGCTGTCTGCACATCATGCATGTTTGGTGATGTTACATTGGATATATTGAGTTTGCATGGTGAGGTTGACCGATCAAATGTACATTGTACAGGCATGGCATTGAAAAAGTAGTTGCATTGATTTAGCATGGCAAGTTTGGCGTAAGTTATACCACCTAACAGTGTTGCAGGGGTTCTGAAACAAATTTAAAAATGACGAAGCTGGCTCACTATAATCTGTTCTTTGTTACTTCCGTGTTCACTAGAGGTCTGTTATTGATAACACTCAGTCGAATAAAGCTTGCTTGAACCTGGATAACACCCAGACTCATTCACAGCCTTTTCTGGATATCCCTGAGCCACTGAGACTTCTGCTCTTGATAATACTAGATACTCTAGGAGCTGTGCTCTTGGTGACTCCATCACCAGTTGGATCTCTGCTACATAGAGAGATCCAATTCCTCAAAGTCTTGTTCTTGATAACGCCAGACTCACTATCAACCTAATGCTAGACTCACTTTGACCTCTGCTTTTGATGATGCGCAGTCACTCAGAGCTCGCTTCTTGATCATAGCAGACCCAGTAGGAGCCGTGCTCTTGGTAACTCTAATCATCAGACAGATCTCTGCTATATAGAGAGTTGTTACTCCGCAAAGCCTTGTCCTAGCTAAGGCTTGATGCACTTAGCAAGTGTTTGATCCTATGCGCTTGATGATGCGCAGTCAGTCGGAGCTCTGCTCTTGATAATGCCAGACTGACTAGAAGCTATGTTCTTAGTATCCTTCACACCCACTCAGATCTCTGCTCTTGATACAGCAGTTACTCAAAGTGCTGGTCTTGAAAACAACCAGCTTCAATTAAAGCTTGGCTCTTAATAACACCCCATCTCAAAGCTCAATTCTTGATAACACCCCGTCTCAAAGCTTGACTCTTGATAACACCCTATCTCAAAGCTCGAGTCTTGATAACACCCTATCTCAAAGCTCGACTCTTGATAACTCTCTGTCTCCAAGCTCGACTCTTTATAAAACCCAGTCTCAAACCTTGACTTTTGAAAACTCCCGTCTCAAACCTCAACTCTTGATAACACCCCGTCTCAAAGCTTGACTCTTGATAACACCATGCCTCAAAGCTTGACTCTTCGTAACACTCCTTCTTAAGGCTCGATTCTTGATAACACCCCGTCTCAACACTCGACTCTTAATAACACCCCATCTCAGAGCTCAATTCTTGATAACACCCCATCTCAAAGCTTGACTCTTGATAACACCCTATCTCAAAGCTCGACTCTTGATAACACCCTATCTCAAAGCCCGACTCTTGATAACTCCCTATCTCAAAGCTCGACTCTTTATAAAACCCCGTCTCAAAGCTTGACTCTTGAAAACTCCCCGTCTCAAACCTCAACTCTTGATAACACCCTGTCTCAAACCTCAACTCTTGATAACACCCTGTCTCAAAGCTTGACTTGATAACAACCTGTCTCGAAGCTTGCCTCTTGACAACACCCTATCTCAAAGCTCGACTCTTAATAACACCCTGCCTCAAAGCTTGACTCTTCGTAACACTCCTTCTCAAAGCTCGATTCTTGATAACACCCCGTCTCAACACTCGACTCTTGATAACACCTCATCTCGAAGCTCAGCTCTTGATAACACCCTGTCTCAAAGCTTGACTTGATAACAACCTGTCTCAAAGCTTGACTCTTGATAACACCCTATCTCAAAGCTCGACTCTTGATAACACCATGCCTCAAAGCTTGACTCTTCGTAACACTCCTTCTTAAGGCTCGATTCTTGATAACACCCCGTCTCAACACTCGACTCTTAATAACACCCCATCTCAGAGCTCAATTCTTGATAACACCCCATCTCAAAGCTTGACTCTTGATAACACCCTATCTCAAAGCTCGACTCTTGATAACAACCTATCTCAAAGCTCGACTCTTGATAACTCCCTGTCTCAAAGCTCGACTCTTTATAAAACCCCGTCTCAAAGCTTGACTTTTGAAAACTCCCCGTCTCAAACCTCAACTCTTGATAACACCCCGTCTCAAAGCTTGACTCTTGATAACACCCTATCTCAAAGCTCGACTCTTGATAACTCCCTATCTCAAAGCTCAACTCTTTAGAAAACCCCGCCTCGAAGCTTGACTCTTGAAAACTCCCCGGCTCAAACCTCAACTCTTGATAACACCACGTCTCAAACCTCAACTCTTGATAACACCCGTCTCAAAGCTTGACTTGATAACACCCTGTCTCGAAGCTTGACTCTTGACAACACCCTATCTCAAAGCTCGACTCTTGATAACACCCTGCCTCAAAGCTCGACTCTTCGTAACACTCCTTCTCAAAGCTCGACTCTTCGTAACACTCCTCAAAGCTCGATTCTTGATGACAGCCCGTCTCAACACCTAACTCTTGATAACACCCCATCTCGAAGCTCAGCTTTTGATAACACCCCGTCTCAAAGATTAACTCTTGATAACACCTCGTTTCATAGCTCGACTCTTGATAACGCCCTGTTGCTCTTGATAATACACAGCCACAGTCAAAGGATTGCTGTTAACAACACCGGACACCCTGAAAACGTTATTCTTGCTATTTTCCACATGCATTACCACTATTATATTGAAAAAATATGAACTCAATCAAAGGCTTGCTCTTGATGATATCCTGAGCCTTTTAATGCTCATTCTCTAGGTAATACCCACTTGCGCTTGATAATAGCCAGAGCATCTTACTACTTTTATCGATGCTTTAGTCATGATAATATTTGGACTCTCTCAAAGGTCTGTCTTTATTTTCAGGTCTTGCCTGACATTGTAGGTTTAGGCCATTTCAGAGGGATTTGAGGCATTGGGGCATTGCAGACATATAAAACAAAGCAGAAATTCGGAAAGGACTGAGTAGTTGCAGACAGATTGAACAGAGCGCATAACATTGTCAGTGGCATTTTTTGTGCATCAGGGTGTATGTACTGTGCTGCATTTCCTTCTGACTAAAAGTGTCTCTTGCTTCCTGGTTGACTATTTTGGCTCCAGTTCAGTCCCTGGTTAACTAGCTTGCGACAAACCCACAGTCTATAAAAATATGACTTTTTCTCTTTCTTCTTACCCCCTCCTACGGGTGGCATTCTTGCCTATTTTGCATTGCCACACTGCCCTCCGCTTTCAGATACAGCCCGGGAGAAGGTAGCGCCATTTGAGTAAATCACGTGTCCTGTGCTAACACCAGGACTCGAGTCGGGGGTACACGCAGGTACACGGCGTCCCCCCACTCTTTTCACAGAGTGGACGCCGTCCCCACTGCCAAGAAGTTGTGCCCAACAGAAATATGCTGAACTTGTCCTAGTGTAATTTTTAGACTTCGGGACACGTTCAGCAGCACCTGCATGTTGCCTGCTTACCATTCCCAGCAGCAACGTGCAGGCAGCGAAGGAGCCTTTTTTCACCTCCAGCGGGGCCGAAGTTAAGGGGCCATCGGCCTCCTTTTGTTTGTATATGCTGACTGGGGGCCGCCTGCGACCTTACATTTAAATGTAAATGCCACAGAGGGAAACAAAGGCACACAGCTTGACTTCTCTTCACAGGTACTTAAGAGAGCCATGCTTTTGCCTTTGTTCTGTCCCTGTATATAAATGCAGACACTGTAAGACTGTCAGATGGGTTAGTCTGCCCCAGTATTTACACAAATAATTTAAATAGCACTATCTTATTTCTTTTATAGCAATACGTCGTGATGTCATGAGGTCATTTGCATACTGTCCTACTTGGTCAGTTTCCCCACTTCTTTTCATAGGACTTGTGCCCTGGCTAACACCACCCCTCCTAGCTGAGCCCTATCCGAGCTCAGGCTCTTCAACCTTTCCCCCTTCCTAGGAGGCTCAGAAGTGGCGCGTGACTAAACAGTCATGAGTAGAACCAATCCGAAAGCGGTCTACTTCTGCTTTTTTTGGATTTAGCTTGGACCACCCCTTGGTTTGCAGTTTTGCTCCAATGATTCTCTCAGCTGCTAGGCGACCTCTAAAATTCATGCAAAAGAAAGAGTTTTCCAGACAGGGAAGAACTTTCTTTTGGGTGAGTAGGCTTAAAGGACTCTTTGTGCCCTGAGATTATTATCAGTGTGCACGTCCTTTATAATTCCACGTACGCATTTGCAGAATTTGCCCTTTTCGCAGCCACTGGAACTTTTTAGGTCTAGTTTGAGAGAGCAGTTGTCTGCTAGAGCTGTTATCGCTACGCTCATTTAAAATATACACTGGGTCTCTGAGAAGCGGGTATCTCTCGTCTCATCCTATTGGCTTTTTGGTGTATCATTCCACCTCCTGCGGAGTGCTTCTAGTTAAATGCACATGGTACTATTTATTTCATTTAAAAAATACAATGAATTGCCACAGTTTCTGTCACATTCAATCCTTTATGTCATACATGGATTCTAAATACAAAGCAATCTTTTTTTTCACGGCAAGCACATTTGACAAAATCATTTACTTTATGCCCCAAATTGTTAGAAGAGCGGAAAACTATATTAAAGTCTACTTTTAATGAATTGGGGGTAAGATCTTGTAGAAACGCCATCATCTTATGTCTAAATGGTGCCACTGCCCGTCTTATTTCCCAATTTGTTCAGTTCATTTTTATAGTTGAAAAGAAACTCTGTAATATTGACAATTGGAGTGAAAATATTTATTACACGAAAATTGTTTATTATGCAGTAATGTATTTTTATTAGTGGAAACGCACATCATCTTCGAGGTTTGAACAATTGTATTATATTATGATTTTTTCTATTTTGTTTCCGTTTACAATGATATAAAGCACTCTCTAGAACGATGTATGGTATATTGTAAACTAAAGTTGCCAGCACAAAGCATTTTTTTTTTGCTATAGTTTATTAGCACAAATGCACTTTATTGCTAATGTCGTTCCAAATGTAATCTTAATATGGTTGGTTCTTTCTTATGCATCTCTCACTGTTTTAAAGTTTTTAAGAGTAATAAATGGTATATTGATAATTTTAGTTTCTAGCACAAGGCACTTTAGTTTCAACTGCAAACGTTTACTTGCACAATTGCACTTTACTGTTAATATTGCTCTAAATGGAATTTTATTACGGGCATTTTTGTTTTTGCAGTTTCTATTGTTTTAAAGTTTTTCCCAGAGAAATGTGTTGTATGCTGTAAATGTTTTGCATGCTGATTATTTGTAGTCAAACAAACTATGTTGAGGCTTATTTGTAGATCCTGCTTGGATATAATTGTACACTGTAGCCGCAAAACAATTATGAAGGGAAGATTAATCTTTTATTTTTAGTTTGAATACTACATTTTTAACTTAATTTTATCTTGTATGTGTATTCTGCTGATTGTAATGATTTTAAATAATCAACAAATAAATATTACTACTACTACTGCTACATTTTTAATGTGGTTGTTTTGCTCCAGTTCGAGCTTTACCTGAAGTGGCCTTCCAATTGAATTTCCTGTTTACTCTAATGGATGGCCTGACCCCAAGATGGCCTTCTGTGAGTCTTGCAAAATTATGTTTTTTTAACGTTCAGGACAGCTTCTCTTCAATGTCACAGGGGATGAGTAATTTTAATACTCCTTACAGCTTCTCTTTACTGATTAAGGTGCTGAGCATTTCTGTTTTTTAGGTCGAGCCTGGGCAGCACATGCGCTGCTGTGAAGCATGCAGTAGTGGAATATGGTTTTGAAGCCCCGCACACTCTCCGCCAATATTATTAATTGGCCTGTGTCATTGTCCGTTGTAAATGCTGGCTTCTGGTTCGTAAATAGGCTTGTTAGTCCCTCCTTGGTACCACCTTCTCTGCAATTGTTACCTCCCATAATGACTGGACCTTTTACTTGGCTTGTTACATGATCTGTGTTATAAGTCGGTGAGCACTATTTTGTTTATTGACTAATGGGGACAATGGCGGCGGCTTTTTGTATTTTCAGTGCGCCCGCACAGGACAATGGCACCCGCTTTTCGTATGGAGCGCTATGCCGCTCTAACTTTAAAAGTGGCTGCACCCTACACCCACAACACTCATGTTAGACTGGCAACGCTTTAAAAGAAATTACTTTTATGAAAAATGCAGCGTCTGCTTCAGGGACACCGTGCTTTCTTTACTCTTGTTTTTTTTTTTTAAATAAACTTGCATGCTGAGCGTGGCGCCCGCTTTCGGGCACTGTGCTCAGTTAAAAAAAAAATTTAATTTTATGTTGAGAGCTGCTCCTGCTTCAGGGACACCACGCTCTGTTTCATTTAAAAGAAAAAAAAAAAAGAACTTTAATGGTGAACGTGGCACCCGCTTGAGGGACACTGTGCTCTGTTTTTTTTTTTTTTACTTTAATGGTGAGAGCGGCGCCCTCTTCACAGACACTGCGCTCTGCAATACAATAGGTCTCACTTTTACCAAAGTTTGACCTATTGTAAATGACAATGCCTTTCAATATTATAAAAGGCATTGCCATTTACAATGCCAATAGCTCAAAATCTCGCAATTGCGAGACCTTTTGCATTGTAAATGCTTGTTTAAACTCTCAGCGGCCTTGTCTCTACTGTTACAGGGGTGAGGAATTATTTTCTTCTTTTTATGAGCTTGCAGTGGCTTCTCTTCACTGTTGGTGACGTTCAACATACATTTGCATGCTTAAGCTAACACATGCAGGCTCAGATTTACTAAAGTGATGCAAACCCGGCACAAAGTGGAGAATTGGGATATACTTTCCAGTGCAAAACTTGTTTTTGTGCTCGGAAGTAGCTCTAAAGTAAAAGAAAGTTGGGCTACTTTGGACCCTATTGCAAAGCCGGTCAGACGAGTGTCCAACCGGTATTGTGTCGGAAACAGGACCGCCCGACAAGGAGTTGGAGGTCCCGCGTTTTGAATTATGATGCGACTGCCTTTACGGCGGTCGGAAAGTGTATGTTTACTATTGAGTCTTGTGCTGCGGGCTGCAGCACAAGCAGCAATAGTAAAAATACACTTTTTAAACATCCATGCACCCTGTGGCAGGCACCATGCGGTGTCTGCCACACGATGCATGGATGTTTAGGGGTGCACCACGTGGGTCCCTCAACCCCTATTGCAGAGACCCAGGAGGGATGGGGCTCCTGATAGGGGCCCCCAAAGTCTCTTTCTAACAGCCTTTCTATGGCGGTTGGACCGCCATAGAAAGGCTGTCAGGAAGGGACTTCGTAAAACCTATGGCGGTGCCTGAGCAGGCACCGCCCCTATTGTAAGATTACGATCTGACCGCAGCCCTGACGGGCTCCTTGTGCTTGTCCGCAAGGTAGCGGTTGGCCCCTCCACTTGCTGCCTCCAACCGCCACCTCATAATGCGGTGGATATACTGCATAGATAGATGTTGCTCGGGCCACAACCGATGGCCTGTCAGTTGCAGTCCAGCCGCCATCATAATGAGGCCCATTGTGTCATGGAGGCGTACCATGTGTGGTATAAAAGAGAACGTATCATGGGTGGCCGGTGGGTGTTCTCATGCATCCACCCAATTTTTTTAAGCAAAGCCCTTCCTGTTAATAAAATGAAGACAGGGCTTTGCGCCAAAAATTACTCCTCCTCGTGGCGCAAGGCTGCCTAAAGTGTGCCAGTGCAAGGGGGAGAGAGAAACAGCACCACATCTTAGTATCTTTGTTCTCCTCTCTCCCTTTGATGCAATGCAGCACAGCATCTTTGGTTGTTGTGTTGTGTCAAATGTAAGCAAATCTGCCCCGCAGTTTGCATAATTTAGTGCTTTTAAGTCCGGTGCCACCAGGAAGTCATGGTATCAACTCCATATTTCAACGCCATCTTCCGTTCTGTTGATTAATTGACCACAGGTGCCCGTTCACTACATTACACCATTAACTTGGACATAGGCTGGCACTCCGGCCCAGGAGTGCCCTCTCTAGGGAGAGAGAATTCAGAAGCCACGAGGAGCTTTTCAATCTCCCATCGCTGGTACCTACTAACATTACATAACAAGCTTACCCTAAATTTTGGGATAAGGTGCCATAAGCACATATCTTGCAGGAGACGGGTTTGTACAGCAGATGACTTGAAGGAAACATTTTCTCCTCAACCCATTCACCTTGTTGGGTTTTTCTGTGACCTT
The DNA here is from genome assembly GCF_964204655.1 of Triturus cristatus. NCBI lineage: Eukaryota > Metazoa > Chordata > Amphibia > Caudata > Salamandridae > Triturus > Triturus cristatus. The sequence continues at coordinate 1,720,286,969 of NC_140590.1, forward strand.
TAAACTTGAGGTATGCCCTCGCATTCAATTTTTAAACAAAATATTATGGAAATCTTCATGAAATTTGTGGAGGAAATACTTTGCATATCTCCAATGTTAACATTGTACTGAATTCAGGGATACACTGCACACTCTTGAGAAACAAGCTAAGTGACCATGAACTCCTTGTGGTGTGCTGGAAATAAGCCTCAGGTACTGTGAGCCAATGTCATTTAATGATCTGACGAATCCCTGAGATATGCCAACATCGAAAGGGAAGAGAGGTGGCGTGATCAGGAAAAGTGACAAACCTGTTGAACTGGTCCTGGGTGTCTTTCTAGTGAACCTAAGCTGTTATGTAAGCCTTGAAAACAAGAAAACAGAAATGGACATGTTTGTTAAAAAAAGTGATACATTTTTCTAAAATAGAGGCACCGTTCGCAGAAACAAACATTTGCAGCAAGAACATGCAAATCACAGAGTAATACTATCTCCCTGCTGTTCCCCCATATAATAAGAAGGACATTGGCACCCTGCCTACCCTGGAGCAGCTTAATTTTGATCCCATCTTGCGATACTGTTGGAGTGCATTATAATCATGTGTAGTCAGCACTCGAATATATTCAGTGTGATTAATGTTACTAAGAAAAGATGAGGTATTGTATATTTAAAGTATTCCACGTGAAAATTAATCAGATTTATAAATTGTGTGCATAGAAATGTGACTAATAAAGTTCTTTGCAATATTTACATATTAATATTTTAGACAAATTTAAAGGTTAGATGTGTTCATTGTGAAGCTAATGAAATAATGTGCATGTGTAGACTAATGTTTAAGCATTCATACGTGTGACAAGAAATTATATTCATGTTGGTGTATTTGAAAGGACATGTTTGTAATCTTTGTATTCATGCTTTAAGAACCTGCATTGGCTATGTGTGTAGAAATGTGCATGTATTTGTGACCCTGTGCACTAAGTTGCCAAAATGTTTGGACCTTGAGAACTGTTTCAGTACAAGCTCACGTTTAAAGTCTAACATGTAATTCAATTTTAACCTTCATTGATTCAATGTAGAATGTAGTTGCCAGTATTTTAGTTTCTACTGCAGGTGCAGACAAAGCCTTATTATTTAGAAAAGTAGGATTTTTGTTTTAATTAGATAGCAAGTTATGAGAAGATGGATCTTGGCAAAGAGAATCGCGATAACGAGCAAAGAGGGGAGTTCCCATGGAGGAGGAGAAGAATGGCCTAGGACAAATGAAGTAGCAACTTTTTGATGAGGGAAAGGTGGTGCCACTAACCAATTTGTGCTGGAATTGTGGAAAGTTACTGGAGATGAGCACACGACGTACCCTGAATGCAACTAATGCATTATGCTGTAATGTAGGGAAGGTCATAGAGACATCTTAGGACTTTATAAGGTACAGACCTCTGCTTCTGATTTGTGTGGCTCTATGCTACTTGACCATTAGTTGGAGTTTCTTCAAATGAAGACTCTGACAGCTGTCACATATCTATTTTTCATTTTTATTAAAAGTTTCTTAGTTTATTGTTGTCCCTTTTAAGGCAGTTTAGAGAGAGTTAGCATGCTCATACTTAACTTTGAAAATCATTTAATGAAATGTAATGTTCAATTCTTTTTCCTCATTACGTGTATCGCCATCATTGAATTAGTTGTAGGCTTTTTGTTACATAGGGTAAATCTCTTTAGGAGATTTGGACTCATTCTGTTTGGTCTGTATTTCTATACTGTGATGCTGAGGGTGATCCATATCAATCTGTTTTTAAATTTATCATTAATCTTTACTAATCTCAGATCCAGTTGTCGAGTGAACTATTGTGTGACCAAATTGGTTATACTGTAATGAGATTTAATTGCAATTGTTTCCTCCCTTTTACCTCTCCAACAGCTAAAAAGACCATCTGGTTCAGTAGGGAAGGGCAACCCTTTGGCCTGGAGAGTTAGAATACCCATCTTATGGGATGTTCATGCCAACCTGAGTAGTTGTAGCACATTCAAGGTCATGACTGGAAAACAGTCCATTAATAAAAATGTTCAGGGCTTTGCATGTACATGTGCCACTAAGGAGGACGATGTTGGTACCTGCTCAAGCAAACACACAGCCTGATTTATGAGTTGTTGCCGTAGGGCAGAGCCACATGCCTTCCTGCGGCACTTCTCTATGACAAAAGAAAAGGGCAGGAATGTGGCGTATGTATCAGATACGGCACATTCCTGCCGTTTTCCCCAGCGCTGGTGCACAATGGGCTGCAGTGAGCCAACACAGGTACCTTTGCATTGCGGGGATGATTATTTTTGTGCAGAAAGGTAAACCTTCCTGCGCAAAAACAATCGCAGTAGGCTTTTTCCTCTTTCTATGTGTGCTGCAAAATGCAGCACACATAGATAAAGGAAAAACGAGGAGAAATAAAGATATTTCTCCTTGTCGTACCTCCCTTACACCTCCCCTTGGGAGCCGTACGTTTTTAACGCTGCCTCAGAGTTACAATTTCTCGTAAACCTGGGGCAGTGTCAAAAAGCCATGGATGTTTCTGGGAACGCCCCTAGCAACACCCATCGCACGCCCCTTTAACATAGAAATCTGTGATAAAGGGACCATTTTTATGAGGCAGCATTCATTCAGAGAAAGTGGCTCAATGCTGCATGGTAAATATGGAGCAGGCTCCTGCGCCACGAACGTCACAAAAAGTGACGCACCGGCGGCGCAGGAGGTTTACAAATAAGCCCCAGCATATTGAATGCAGCTCTAAATGACCCCAATAATGACCTTCTCTTACCTCTTCAGCCACATGTACACAACCTTTTATGGGACTCACAACCCTTCGGGGAAGGGGGGGGGACTCCTATACAGCCCAATCCAAATGAATATTTTTGAGATATGGGAGACTCAGGGCCCCTCATCACATTCTGGTGGGGACCCATCATTGGTGTTATGTCACTGTTGATTTACTTGATTTTCGAAAATACCCTTATAAGTGTCTAATTTGCCCTTTTGGGAGTGGTCAGCTTTGTTAGACATGGTCCTTCAATGCCCAACACATGCACACAGACCTAAATAGGTTGGGAAACTCGCAAATTCATGAACACAGACTCAATGCCACCTAGCGGGAACCATGAAGAACTCAAAGCCACCTCCTGTTAGACAAGAGTTCCAAAATCATAGAGAACAACATATTGCCAAACCCAGCCGTACAGTGAAATAGAATATTTATTCAGATTACGTCTTCCATACATTAAGGCAACCCATGTAAACTAAAATTTACAAATCTCATTAAAAATCTTGAAAAAGATGGTCATTCATTGGCTACCTGAAAGATCTGCATTGATAAACAATTGGTGATATTTTATGTAGGCTGGCCTGGTGCCATGGGGTCTTTTAATACTTTGTTTGGAGAAGAAGGTATGATTGTCTATGAGTCTACTTAACAGTGCATCAGTGTTTGGGATTTTAACTCAGCCTTATAGGCTGGTGGGCCTGTGACATCACAGCAGAATGTTCATACTGGTAGAGCTGCTCCCCTGGTGGAAGAGCCAGCAGAGTTCTAATTTTGGGCTAGAGGGAAGAGTGATAATTCTGGAGGAATATGTCTGTGGTCAAGTTCTATCCACGGTCCCTCTTATTTTTAGAATGAGGGGGTTCCATGCTCCTGGAGTCATGCCACTCCCATAAGTCTCCGCTTCAGTTGGTAAATTGCTATAGGTGACAGGAGCATCTCTAGGTACGAGTCAGGATCCTGATAAAAGCCATGGCTCAAAGGGGGTCCCAGTTGCTGGCCATGCCCCATGGAAGGTAGAACGGATGAGTGGTGGGTGAAGGAGAGTGAGGACTCTGAACATTTCCAGCATGACTGAAGTACAAGTGCAGTGCCGGGCACAGGCCTTCAAAGGCTCAGACCAACCCTTGCTATTGGAAGATGGTACATCATTTGGTACATGCCATCCAAAAAGACTCCTTGATCTAGAAAATGACTGGCTGCTGGTGGAGGAATCAAGGTAAAGCTGGAGATGACTTAGAGGGACTCCCAGCTTCACAGTTTCAAGAATAGTCTGGGTGACTTTATAAGGTGATAGCCCCCAAAGGGGGAAGGAAGAAGTATTCTAAGGTGGCGAGCGTGCAGGGAAGCCCTCATAGTATGACCACGTTTATAGCGGAACCCAGGTGAGAGAGATTTCAAAAGTTTACTTTGGAACAAGGCCAATTAATGTCCTTATGGAAAATCTTGGTGAGGGGATGCCCCTTACCCAGAGCTGAGATGTGGGAGTACTTTGTGACCAACAATGTAAACCTCCACTCTTGGGTATATACCCTGAGGAGTGCAAGATGTAAACAGCGTTGAAACACGGAATCCACGGCACAAAAGCATTACAATTTAACATTTGCACCAGGTTGGGAATGCACTAGGCAAGAAGTCTTACATGGCAGCAATCTATGTTGGACTGTTAAGACCTTCACACCTGTTCCACATCCCCATCAGCATTTTGAAGATTCTTTGAGACCTGCCTCCAATAATTTATGTGAGCATCTGTTCCATCCATGTAGATCCCCAATGTGTGGAAGAAAGAGTCTCACTTCCTGAGAGCCATCATTGTAGCTTCACAAAATATTTTCACCTTCAAATCTTGTGCCATTTACCTTCTCCCATGTATCTTCTAAAGGTAGAGAGGGAATGTCGTATTTAGTGTATGTTTCAATATAAAGTATAGTGGGGCATATCAGCAACAACCGGCGATAATTATCGCTCAGCGCTCTTAGCTTGAGGATAATTATCGCCGGGTAATGTGGATTTTTACCGCTGAGATAGCGTGCTATTAGCAACGTTTATCTCCTCAGCTATACAAATCCTCACGCTAACTGCCTAACGTGAGATTATCGCTGGAAACCCAGCGATAATCTCACGTAGTGTGGCGTTAGCTTGCTGATAGGGACTCACAAACTTAGCCATGATATCCACCTTCCATAGGATATCATGGCTAAGTCAGTCCTGATGCAGGGGTAAGGAAAGTAGCGATAACAGGGGTTATCGCTACTTTTCCTGACGCTATGCTTCATAGCGTGGGGCTTGATGATAGGAGAAGTGTCGCTTGGCGACATTTCTCCTGTCATGTTAGGTCAGGAACGCCCACTTTGCATCTCATTAGAGATGCAAAGCTGGGCGTTAAGAATCCCGACGCTAAAGCAAGGTTTCACGCGTTAGCGTGGCCTTGCTAATTAGGCAATAAAATTATTGCCGCTTTTCGGCCGAAAACGGCAGCAAAAGCGGCGATAATTTTTTATCGCCAGCTTGTAAATATGCCCCAGTGTTGCCTCTAACTCTTTCTCCTTCCCCCTGCTTTCAGATTTATGGCAATTGATGAACTGATGAATACCATCTGAAAACTATGCATAGCTTCTTCATAATGATTTGGGCTCCCGGTTTTATGGTATTTATTTTTTTGATATTTCCGTCTGTATTTTTCCATATTTCTTTTTTGTCAACTTTACCTGTACTTATCCATATCTATTATGGGTTTTGTGAAAAAAGTAAAGCTGAAACTGGTATATTTCAACATTTATTTAACCAATAAACATGCAGTCATGCTTGAATGCCTGCCAGGTTTCAGTGATATGAACACACGCAAAAGATAAATCATTGCACTGATATGAAAATGTGCACATTTCAGAATCAGCCTCTTTACTAAAATTCCTTTCTTTTCTGCCCCCCTTACCTATCAATCCACCCTGTTATTGGCCAGTCAGTCCTGGGAAAGAGTATTTAGAATCACTCAAAAAGCACCCTGTGGGAAGCCGGAGTCCCAGTCCCGCACCGCTGTCCCCAAATGCGGGACCCAGGACTTCTCACTCAACGTTAGGCCAAGTAAGGACACCATTTAAGATAGCACTGCTCACCCCCTTAGTAGCTTGGCATGAGCAGCCAGGCCTATCTCCAAGGCACGAGCATACAGCATGTGCAACCACACTCACAGAAACTCACTAGTGACACCACAAATGGATTCCGCACAAGTTTAAAAAAACGAGTGTAAACTTTATATAAAAAGATATGCGATCAGACCACACGATACAAAGTCAACATATAATAAAGGGTAATATTCGTTCCGGCTGGCTGGTAGGTTCAAATCCCAACCACCGCTTTCCAAATGCTATGATGGTCGTAATGCTAGAATCACACACGTTGCAATGGACAAACAATAGTGCACTGCGTACCGATACAATCCTGTGCTTGGCAAAGGAGAAATAATACAATGCATAACGATACACCCCAGTACCTTGCAATGGTAGAAATAATGCAATGCGTACCGCTACAATCATATACTGCGCAATGAAGGAATAATGCAATGCGGCACACCCAAATCACGTACTTTGCAATTAAGAAATAATTGCTATGCGCACCGCTACAATCATGTACTTTGCAATTAAGGAATAATGCAATGCGTAGCTACAATCATGTACTTTGCAATGAAGGAATAATGCAATGCTGGCCGCCACAATCCTGTACTTTGCAATGGAGAAATAATGCAATGCGTAGCGCTACAATCGTGTTCTTCGTTATGCATAAATAATGTCAGGCGTCATAAGACAGTCCGTCAGTTTGTCAGCAGCAATATTGGCAATGTGTATTACGACAATCAGCCTCTTCGATAACAGTTGCCCCCCACACGTATCAACAATGACTTAAAGTACAGCTTCTCACTCTGGGCCCAGTACTGCCACTCCTTTGGTCAGTACGGGCCCCAATCTGAGCCGAAGCAAAGGCTCACGTTGCCAGTAGGAATGAGAGGCTGAGAGAGTGTCCCTCCGAGCCCACACCCCACCCAGGTAGTGATCCACATTACCTGGGGGTGCGACCCCACTCTCCTCTCCTTCTTCAGTGAACTGGGCCTTCCGTGCAAAACTTTCTCAATGGGCCTCAGCGGCTCGCCCTGGCAGCTCAGCTCCTCCGGGGCTGCCGGTCCAGGCTGCGACTGTTAGGAAGGTCTCAGGTGGCCGAAGGGCACACGTACCCCACGTCTCTGAGATTACGTTACTCCGGTTGCACGTGCACCACAGCATCCTCCGGGTCTCTTCGGGCACAAATCCACACACACAACACTGACGGGACTTCACGTCGACTCCGAGTGCAAGTTCACCAATCACTCCTTCCTGCGGTCTCAGTTGGCACTAAGACACGCACACCGCGCTGCAGAGACTCACTTTCTTCCGGTATACACGATGATCAGACTTACTCCAACTCCGGTGGCCCGATATCCAGGCGCTCCTCACCAACGCCTTCGGCCACACCCCGACACGCTCACCGTGTCCTAGCCTCACTTCTCCTCCAGTGCACTCGATGACCAGGCGCTCTACACCAGTGCCTCCGGTGCACCCCGACACGCACCCTGCGTGTCCGAGACTCACTCCACTTCTGATGCACACGCTGACCAGGCGCTCTTCACCAACGCCTGTGGTGAACCATGACACGCACCCTGCTCATCCGAGTCTCACTTCAACTCCAATGCACATGCTGACCAGGCACTCTTCACCAATGCCTGTGGTGCACCACGACACGCACCCAGCGCGTCCGAGACTCACTTCACCTTCGATGCACACGTTGACCAGGCGCTCTTCACCAACGCCTCCTGTGCACCACGACATGCACACAGCGCGTCCGAGACTCACTTTACCTTCGATGCACACATTGACCAGGCACTCTTCACCAAGCCTCCTGTGCATCATGACACGCACCCAGCACATCCGAGTCTCACTGCTCCTCTGTGTGTCCAAGATCACAGGGCACACCTTCTGGGGGTTTCAAGCTGCCACAACATGCACCCACCACGTTGCTTGAAACCTCTCCTGAAACTTTTATGTTCCTGTGTTTCAAAACAGGGAGCCAGCTCACCTCGGGCCCTTGGGGTAACAAGACACAGCACAAAGCACAGTCTTCTTCAAGCAGGGGGACCCAGCGCACAAAGCACAGTCCCAACAGCCTCTTTCTTGGTTAAAACAGCAAACTGCAGACCAGCCCCAGATCACGAAGCAAGGGTCGGTCCTTCCCAGCAGTCTCTTCAGGTGTTCCTTCCTTAGCAGAGGTTCCTCTTGACCACAAAATGGGTCCAAGCCTTTTCAGTCTCAATCCATTTCAATTCCAACATTCAGGGGTCTCAGCTCTCATAGTTATGCCCCTAAATGTCTTTGAAGTTTGTTGTGCTCAGGGGTCCCTGACCCCTGCCTAAATCAGTTCTGGGTGTCTCCCTCCCAGTGTCACCTTTCTCTCTTTGATACTAGGGGTCTGGATCCTTAATCACTCAGCAGGAGATGGGTTAATTGTTGTAAACTGGTTTGTCCTCCCCCTGCTCTCCAGATGCCGGTCAGCCTGGTGCCATCTCAACCCCTCCCTGGGTCAAGACCTCCCCCAGCTCCTCTCATCTCTCAGATGCAGACAGTCAATCCACATTCAGCAGAGACACACAGAAATGCTTAAAGCACAAAACTCAACCACTTTCTAAAAGAGTGGTTTCTGAACACACAGTGACAAAACCACTTTCATAGAAAGATATGTTACGACACTGTGAGTTCATACATACTAAACTTCACCTCTCCATTTTAATCATATGGGAAACTAGGCTGACAAACACAATACCCAGCCTCCCCTATTCTGTCCTATGGGCATGATGGTCTCTCACCAGTGAAAAACGAAATGGAGTGTTTTTCACTGTCAGGACATAGCACACACCTCAGTATATGTTCTGCCTTTTACCAGGGGTTACCCGGGACCTACCACAGGGGTGCCCACTGTGTACGCAAAAGGGAAAGTAAGGCCTGACAAGTGGTTGCACTTGTCAGGATAACATGCTAACTTAGCAAACTGCGCGCAGGCCCTACACTGCAGGCCTGAGTTCCCTTCTCCGCGCACCTTTACACTACTAGCCCTGGCACACACAGTGCACATCACTAGGGACTTTACTAGTAAGACAAACATACCAATCATGGCCAATCAATTACCATTACACTTTACACAGGGAACATGTGTACTTTGACATTGATCAGCAGTGACAAAGTACCCAAAGCATCTAAAAGCAAAGGAGGTAGAGGCAAAAAGTCAGGGGTAATCACGCCAAAATATAACCAGGTCTAACACACTCAATTTCCGTTTTCATCCACATTTAAAAATAAATACAGTCAAGAAAATAAATGGTTTTCTGTAAAAATCAGTTAAAACGGAAAACAGATCGTAATGATCCAGATCGTATTGCAGGTGTAAATGTTTGCATAACCTGGAGGACAGTAGTTCAAAATAGATGGTAAATCCTGGAACTCTAACAAATTACCTTCTTTGATTATATCTTTCAGCATTTAAGTGTCCACCACCCTCTGTTCCTTCCGTAGTATCTTAGAATGCCCTACATTTAACTTCTTTATTGCCCGTAGGATGCTAAGTCAGAGAAAAACAAAATAACACTAACCTAATTTCTAAGTAACCTAGTAATAAAAATTGTAGACCACTTTTTGAATTCTGGTTAGATAGTTTTAAGATAGTTTTATGTTATTAAAATATCATTAACGCATCCCAATATTCCTTTCAAAATAAATAAATAATAAACCCAAAAGAATGGTGGAAGAGAAGAAAAAAAAAGAGGCAATGGGACAAGGATTGGTAGAAGGAGGTTGGGAAAGGTAAAAGAGCTGCAATGTGGGTAAATAAGGAACACAAATTTAAAAAGCAGAAGTATGGGGAAGGTGGAGATAAACTAACTTTAAAATATGGGTGAAAGATGAAGGTTTTTGGGTAGTCTCTCACAAAGAAAAATAAAAAATGAGTAGGGATGGAAGAAAGAGGAGGAAGAAGACAGAAGAAGAACAATCTTTGAGGGAAGCAAAAGCAGTGGAAAGGGAGGAAAAGGTGTGGGGTCAAGGAAATAGGATCAATCTGTACGTTGATTTATTTTTTGAGAAAATCAATTTTCAAGATTAGTGACATTCACATCCTTACAAACATAGTCAAATTCTATTCTGAATAAAATTCATTAATTTCAATTGGTTTACAACAAATGGTTAATAACTTTTATCTTGCAACTTTAAAATGTAATAGTTTAGATAAACAGTTTCACAGAAGTTTTATTCTATTAAAATGTATCTGTGAGACAATACACAACCGCTGTTGCACCACATCATAGCTTCTAGGTGTAATCTGTAATTTCATTCATTATTTTATGTGTCCTAACCTCTTCTTGCCACGTCGTTTCCAGTATCAGGTAACATATATCCTTTCTGAGTACTCTGTATATGGAACAAAGACCAGTGTGATTTCCCAGGTTATATGTGGGTAAAATTTGGGGACCATCATCTGTGATACTTTAAAAATTAACTACAGTATTAAGTCTCCAGCCTTCTGCTCTACAAGGAATGTCTCAGTGTTGGGCATGGAAATAAACCTTCCATGTACAACCAGTTTTATGGCAGCAGTGAGGTTCTGCTAGAAGCCAGGGTATTTTCTCCTAGGTATTCTGCTAAAAACTCAGTCTAGCGTAAATGCAACTTCCCTTTTGGCCACTTTCTCTCTCTCTCTCTCTCTCTCTCTCTCTCTCTCTCTCTCTCTCTCTCTCTCTCTATATATATATATATATATATATATATATATATATATGTGTACTGCAATGCGGCTAGGATTCGGATCGCTCAACAGCGGGTGCGAGTGTTGGGCCAAGCCAGCGGCCAAAAGTCAATTTTACAGCAAATGACACTCGCACTCAGGAACCTTGCAGATATTTTATTCTTTAACAGAGTACCCTTCTGTTACACCAACGCGTTTCAGCCCTGTCGGCCTTGTTCACGGTAGGTGACACCATATCCTGTTGCAATTTAAAGCATTTCCTGTGTAACAAAATACCCCCCATGGACTTCTGGGAGCTGTAGTTTTTACATTTTGTGAGTTTTTTTAACATAAATAAAGTTTCATGGTGAACACCAGGTAACAGAGAAAATCAATTAATTCAATTTCCCGAAGCACCAATAAAGCATTTGGACAGTTGTCAATTATTACAACAATTGATTAAATAAGAGTAGATTCCCCAACGTAAACTGAGTAAATAGTACTGCTCGAGGATTGGTATTTTCAATGTATATAGCCTGAATGTTCCGGTTCTGTAGTAGCCTGAGTCTAGAACATACACAGTGGCAACATTTTAAAGATTTAACCACAGATTTCTCAATGAACCGGCATTAGTGGCCAGTTACGATTCCCTAAGTATACTTCAAATTTTTTAAAGTTATGCAGAAATCTACTAAATCAATGAATGTTTGCACAAAAGTAGGGAAAGGAATTTGCAAAGATGGGTACGTAAGCTACACACCCTAGTGGTGCAGTCCTACTAGAGGTGTACATAAAGTTCCTCGTCCAAGTTCATCCCTCTCGGGTGTTTAGTTCGAAGTCGAATGATGTATTTTGATTCAAGTTGTCTCAATTTTTTCTGACGGTCGCCCAATCTCTCATTGGTTTCGTTGGGGAATCTACTCTTATTTAATCAATTGTTGTAATAATTGACAACTGTCCAAATGCTTTATTGGTGCTTCGGGAAATTGAATTAATTGATTTTCTCTGTTACCTGGTGTTCACCATGAAACTTTATTTATGTTAAAAAAACTCACAAAATGTAAAAACTACAGCTCCCAGAAGTCCATGGGGGGTATTTTGTTACACAGGAAATGCTTTAAATTGCAACAGGATATGGTGTCACCTACCGTGAACAAGGCCGACAGGGCTGAAACGCGTTGGTGTAACAGAAGGGTACTCTGTTAAAGAATAAAATATCTGCAAGGTTCCTGAGTGCGAGTGTCATTTGCTGTAAAAAAAAAAAAAAAAAAAATATATATATATATATATATATATATATATATATATATTTATATTGGGTTTTCCTATGTTAATTCCCATAAGACCGTTGAACACGAATTCAGCCCGAACTGCAGGACGGAATTACACCAAAATCAGAAGAAGGCTAGCTTTTGGTCTATAGATTGTACTTTTTGTTATTTGGTGTAAATCAGTTTAGTAATAGTTGAGAAATGTATGGAATTTATGAGAATCAAGTTAGTGATATTTGTGGCTATGGGTCCTTCGTGATTAATCGCAAAAAATGACAAGCTTGTGCAGGGAAATGCAGAGCTTTGATTGGCTTTCAACAATTCAACCAGGAAGTGTTGGCAGCCATCTTAAGACATCTTAGGACTCAACTTCAGCCGAGTCAAAAAAATGTTTTATCAAAAACGCATGTAAAAAAAAAATTCTGCGAAATCATGATATTTGCAAATACGCGGGAAAAAGAGCATGTGCGGGTGCTGCGATTATTTTTTATTAAATTCATGGGTGGGCTAGGTCCCAGGGGCATATCATAAAAATAGGAGTGGGTGCACTGGCTCCCCTCCTAGGGCTTATTAATGCCCTAGGGACTGCCACCTCCCGGGGCCATTGTCTGTATGTATGTGGGGGGTGTCCTTGTGGCAACCCTGCACCCTGGGTACCACCACCTACTAAGGGAAAATGTTTATTAAGTAATACGGTGGGAACTCATGTCCCCCCCAGCCCCTGGGACCGCAACCTCCCCGGGGCTAAACATCAAATAATGCAGGGGGCCCGTCACCCACCTGGGGTTAAATATTAAATTAATACGGGGGCTGCAGGGCACCCCCACAGCCCTGGGGACCACCACCTCCAGGGGCTAAATATCAAATTAATGTGGGGGGCCTGTAGGGCCCTCCCTGCAGCCCGCCATCTCCTCGGGGCAATATTTTAACATTAAGGAGGGATGGACAGCCTCTCTACAGCCCGGGTCACCTCCGTGGGCCTTTGTAATAAAATGTGGGGGGACCGCGTTGCCTTCTCCTGGAGCCATAGATGGCCCTAGTGACCTCCACCTCCCTAGGGCTGGCTTCTGCTATGTCCTGGAGTGCCCACCCCTGAGACATAGTTGTTTGCTGTGGCTTGGTGGGAGCTTTAACCTCTCCTGCCAGCCCACAGCAAACACTCTGGTTTCAGCAAGCGAGAGCAGTGAAAATGCTCCTGCTTACTGAAAGTGGACAATTTATTTGTTTCCATGCCCGCTCTCAAATGAGTAGGGAAACAAATGAATTGCTTTCACACACAGGGAGCTGCATGCTCAGCAGCTCCCTGTTTGTAAAAGCAATGCCGGCTTCTGGATCAAGCGGGAAGCTAGCAGGGACTGTGGGGTCTTGAGGCTCCCCCAACAGTTCCAATGCAGACTGGGCGCACCCACCAAAACCATGGCGGGACCCTGGGGAATGGGGTGCCAGGGGGCCGCAATCGGCCTGGGAGAGGTGCCGCATGACCCCCTCCCCCATTGCAAAAGGGCTTGGCCCCGGGGAATGGGGTCTCCAGGGCTGCAATCGCCCAGGGAGGGGGAACGTACTTACATAAAGCAAGTGCCCGAGTTAAAGCACCACTTCTGTAAAGTACTAATCAGCCAAACTTCGTGAGAATGGCCAAGGCAAAGGAAATATGTTTTCACAGAATTTCCACTGTGAAAAGTTATCTGTAATCTTTGATGGAGGTGTTTGCATCCATGCCTTTCTAGAGCGCAAAATCTTATATGGCGTCTGTGACAAGTGGGTTCTTTCTTGACATCTGCTTCTGAGACCAGAGATTGGGTTTTAAAATGTTTTCAAACTAGAAGTATGTAAATCTGCCTACTAGCCCCATCTGTTTGGCCCCACCCTATATACATTAGTGGTATGCAACATCTTTCCACCCTTTTCCCAGGACGATGCACACCTTACTAAAAGAATGCCCCTGCATCTTTCCCTGCCATTAAGGAGATGTGCTCCTCATGCCTAGGAATACAATTGCAACAACCCCAAAGAAAGAAGCACTTACTTCTGCAAAAGTACAAGTCATCCAACTGTGTTTTGTGTACATTTCTACTCTCTAAAGATATCTGGTTAAGACGCTCGAGGAACAATCACATTGGCAAAGTTGCAGACACACAAAGTCACTAGAAACATTTTATCTGCGTCCTTTATAAAGTTGTAGTGTAGGAGATGCACTATACATTTACCCAACGAGGTAGCACTTAGTAATTAGCCAGTAGAAAGTACTCCAGTTGGGTAGAGGTGTTGCAGAAAATGGTGGTTTCTTCAAGGATAAACACACAGGGCAGGATTCATTCTACCATGATGTTCATTTCACAGAAAATAAACCTCAACTTGTTACAGTTAAGAAATAGAATTTTGTTTAAAACCTTTGAAATTCACTATCAAAACCAAAGGTTACAGAGATGTTACAGTTAGGAAATAGAATTTAAAAAAATTGAAATTCACTGAAAAAAACGAAAGGTTACATGACGTTATAGTTAGGATTAGAATTCTTTTTAAAAATCTTAGAAATTCACTGAGAAAAAACAAAGGTTACAGGGACATTATAGTTAGGCTCACATTTCACTCCAACAAAATAAGAGAAATTAGTCAGTTATAGTTAGCTGAGCTAACTATAACTTATGCCCCAGCAATGCACTGCTTATGGGCTCACATATTACATCACTCATGACATGGTCAGTGACATCACTAATGACATCACTGATGACATCTCAAATGATATCACTGATGGCATCATCTACGGAACCACTCACACACCCACTTATACCCCAATACAACATCTCAAACACCCACTCCCACATAACCACTAACATTTCCATTCACAGACCCATACAAACAGTGACACACCTACTCACTGATCGCTTGAGCCCCTCACACATCAACTAACCCATCCAGCCACTAACACAGCCACCTACTCACATATACAGTCACTCATGCACCTACTGACTGAACAATACAGCCACTCTCACAGCCAGTCATACAGACATAGACACTGACAAACCTACTCATACACCCACTCGCACACTAAATCAGTCACCCATATACCTACTCACACAGCTACTCACTCACTCATACAGTCAATCACACTACTACTCACAAACCCATACAGTAACTAACACATACCCTCACTCATCTATACAGTCACTGAGACAAGCACATATTCTACTTTATAAACTCTCTCACACTCACTTACTCACTAATACAGCTACTCACACACCCATTCACTCACCCATACAACCACTCACACACCCACTCACTCATCCATATACCCACTTACACACCCATACAGCCACTCAAATACCCTGTCACTCACCCATAAAGACACTTATGTTCCTGCTCAGTCACCCATGCGGGCACTTATGCACTCTCTCATTCACCATTTACAGCCACTGGCATACCCACTCTCATGAATACAAAAACTCACACCCACTCACTCATGTATACAGTCTCTCGTGTATCTACTCACTATTCCATATAACACTTAGCCACCCACTCACTCACCGATACAGACACTGTCACAGCCAGTTATCTTAGTATATATGTTTAACACTCAGTAACTTTTAGAAAACACACTCACTGGATGATTTCATCAGTGATGTCATTTGAGATATCATGAGTGATGTCATGAGTGATGTCACTGACCATGTCATGAGTGATGTAATATTTGAGGTCAGAAGCAGTGCATTGCAGGGGTGTAAATTATGTACAAAATTCATATAGGATAGTGACACTGAAAGTACAGCCAGGGGGTGCTCGCCGGCCTTCTGGCCTTTACACGCGCCCCCTGGACAATTGAAGCACTGGGCTGTTTACTTCTTTTTTTTTTCTAGTGCTCATTTATCAAATTATGCTTTAGTTTCAAAGAAATAGGGCATAAACCGGACCAAAACGAGGCATTTTAGTTACCGGTCACTCCGCAAAGGAGGAAGGATAAAATGTATACCCGGTTCATACAGAAATTTAGCCTCTTGGCTGGAAAATTACACTATGGGCCTTATGTAGGTAGCCTAACATTTACCACTTCATAAATACCGAATTTTACCGATTCGGTATTTATGAAGTGGTAAATGCTATGTAGGTAATCAGTCGGTAAAAATTACCGAATCGGAAATGGTCGGTAATTTAGAATCGGTATTTACCGATTCGGTAATGGTAACTGGCTTCCCATTGACTGGCTTCCCATTGATTCCTATGGGCCAGGAGGCCCCCCCGATTCGGTAATGGGGGGAGCACAATCAAGGGTGGCAGGGTGTCACAGTGACACCCTGTTGCACCCCTGATTCCTGCATGTGTGCACATGTGGCACACATACATGCCCTAAGGGCATGTATGTCTGCCACATTGCACACTTCTAAGTGCCAAAAAATGCTTTTTCTAAGCCATTCGTCATTTACCACCAACTTTTAGTTGGTGGTAAATAACGAATCCACACAACACCCATACACTCCCCCTACATCTCATTTCAGGATTCGGTATTTACCGAATCGGTAAAATTACCGAATCGGTAATTTTACCGATTCGGTAAATTACCGAATCCTGAAATGTCCCCCCTACATACCAAAAGCCTGAATACCGGTCGGTAACGGGATTTTTACCGAAAATCGGCCGTTACCGACCGGTATTAGGCTACCTACATATGGCCTAATCTTTTATAGGCAGGTGCTATAGATAGAGTGCCCCCCCACTAAAGCAGCCTGTGTAGCATACTATTAATCATTGGACCATAAAACACAAGCAACAAAAGTATATCCTAAGTACCCAAGAAATTAAGTTTGGGAGAAAAGGGGAGCTGTTTACTTGATTCAGCACTGACATTGAGAAATATGTTAAATAAAGGGGCAAGCATGTATTTACAGGTTAGCTGAAGTTAAAGAAAGAAAGTAACTAAAGTGTCCTGCATCACTTAAATGTAGGAATACCTTCATTGCATCTTGCAACACACGTGTAAAACTATGATAAAGTCTCTTCAAAATTCAAAACGGGTATTTTGTTAACATGGAGAAGATTTCATCTTAGTACATCAGATAATATAAGTGTAAGAATGTGAGAAATATTTCTTTGTAAAATAGATAAAACAATTGCCTAGGATCACATATTTTGGTCAAGTGGTGAAGCTGGGATTGATCAGCCACTAGATGTACATGCATCTCTTCTCCTGTGTCCTCTTTACAATCCCCCACCTTGCAGCCCTCGGCAGGGCTGGCTTTCGAACTCGTGGCACATGGTGAGCCAATCTTTTTGGCCCCTCCCCCTCACCTCCTTCTTGGATTTAGTCAATAACACCCGGCAAAAGTGCCCCTCATCTCTCCATAGTAGCCCCTCTCTCACATACATTTAGTTTGTCTTGAAGCACTAGTAAAGGCTGGCTTTACTAATCCACTTAGCTATCCACGGATAATACAGATGTGTTCTTTGCAGCACGCATATTAACTCTCTGCGCTACTTTATGGTGAATCAAAACTGCCATTAGACAAAACTCAAATCTCTCTCTAGCAGGAGCATTAACCACAAGAGCTATCGTGACATTTTTATTGCTCCAGAAAGATGAATGCACAATGAACTCTGCAACAGGTGCTTTTAAATCATTAGTTATTGCTAAACACAGCACCCTCCAACCCCAGAGGTCAGTGCCCCCCCCTTCCAGGTCAGCTCCCATTGCAGCTGCACTGCCCTACAGCCGGCCCTGGCCCTCAGGCACACCAATGATCAATTTTGTGGCCTTTGGGAAAAAGTTTGCAAGTACACATGATATAGGATACAAAGGATAGAATGTGGCCATCAGGGAGATAATTGAGTGTACTTCTCAGATTACAAATAATCCCTGAAGCATTCTACTGAATGCGCTTCCTGGAAAGGCGGAATGATACATCAAACCGCCAAAAGCATGGGGCAAGACGGCGCAATCCTCTAGGTCAGAGGTCTTCAAACTTTTTGATGTCGAGACCCCTTTGTCAAACTTTTTTAGGCATAAGGACCCCCTTCTGAGAAAAATTTCTAGAACCTTGTACTCTTCATCATCTACAAATAAACGCACCCAATTCCTACAGCAAATCATTTTTACTGTGAGGAAATAATGTTAAACAGTGTTTAGCAAACCAAAGGTCAGTGAGCATGGGGGTGTAGTCAATGGTGTAGCTATAAACTACGAGCCTAACTTTTTAGGAATTGGCGTATTTATTAAATATGGTGCATTCCTGTCCTTTTCCCTTGTGTTGGCCCACAAATTGCTGCCCAGCACCAACACAGGCAGGATTGTGTTTGTACAGGAAGGGGCACCTTCCTTCACAAAAACAATCCAGAGAGGCGTTTTTCTCTTTCTATGTGAGCTGCATAATGCGGCACACATGGAAAGAGGAAAGAACTAGGAGAAATTAAAACATCTCTCCTCCTTACACCTCCACTCGGGAGGCATCTGTTTTTAAAGCTCCCCAGGTTTACATGATTTTGTAAATATGGGGCAGCATCAAAATCTATGAGTGTTTAGTGGGAACCCCACACAAAGCCCATGGAACACCTCCTTGACGCAGAGTATTTTAAAGCAGTGACTTGCGTTGCTATGTCTTACTCCATATCTAAGAGGCCATGCAAAGCCATGCAGGGTGACTTTGCACCGCCTCATAGGTATGGTTGAGAGGCTTGCGCCACTGGCGGGTCAAAAAAAGTGATGCTCTGGTGATGCAAGCCTCTCATAAACAAGCCCCAGAATATTCTTAAAGCGGTACAAAAGGGGGTGGTGATGGACGGAGCATCTGAACCAATCAAACACTCACACCCAGTCAACAGATCTGGGTTTGATCCATCACTGTTCTTTAGCCCACTCTGCCACCCCAGTTCAGACATGGCCATATGCAAATCAGCCTGACCCTGCGCCTCATGGGAACAGTCCAGCCCGAACTGCCAAGCCATGCCTTCCCTGGACCGGAAACAAGCTTCCTAGGACCGGTTTCTGGCATTTCAGCCGTCTTCAGCCAGGCTTGCTTGAATCCAGTGGCAAAGTGAGCAAGGGACTCACGTCTGAGCATACCCTGCCAACTTATGGCGAACAAAGCGGTACAAAAGGGGGTGGTGATGGACGGAGCATCTGAACCAATCAAACACTCACACCCAGTCAACAGATCTGGGTTTGATCCATCACCGTTCTTTAGCCCACTCTGCCACAGTTCAGACATGGCCATATGCAAATCAGCCTGACCCTGCGCCTCATGGGAACAGTCCAGCCCGAAATGCCAAGCCATGCCTTCCCTGGACTGGAAACAAGCTTCCTAGGACCGGTTTCTGGCATTTCAGCCGTCTTCAGCCAGGCTTGCTTGAATCCAGTGGCAAAGTGAGCAAGGGACTCACATTTGAGCATACCCTGCCAATTTATGGCGAACAAAGCGGTACAAAAGGGGGTGGTGATGGACGGAGCATCTGAACCAATCAAACACTCACACCCAGTCAACAGATCTGGGTTTGATCCATCACCGTTCTTTAGCCCACTCTGCCACCCCAGTTCAGACATGGCCATATGCAAATCAGCCTGACCCTGCGCCTCATGGGAACAGTCCAGCCCGAACTGCCAAGCCATGCCTTCCCTGGACCGGAAACAAGCTTCCTAGGACCGGTTTCTGGCATTTCTGGCACAGGGTCAGACTGATTTGCATATGGCCATGTCTGAACCGGGGTGGCAGAGTGGGCTAAAGAACGGTGATGGATTAAACCCAGATCAGTTGACTGGGGGTGAGTGCTTGCAGTGTTCAACACTCCGTCCATCATTTCCTTTGGTTTTTGCTTTGTTCGCCATAAGTTGGCAGGGTATGCTCAGACGTGAGTCCCTTGCTCACTTTGCCACTGGATTCAAGCAAGCCTGGCTGAAGATGGCTGAAATGCCAGAAACCGGTCCTAGGAAGCTTGTTTCCGGTCCAGGGAAGACATGGCTTGGCAGTTCGGGCTGGACTGTTCCCATGAGGCACAGGGTCAGACTGATTTGCATATGGCCATGTCTGAACTGGGGTGGCAGAGTGGGCTAAAGAACGGTGATGGATTAAACCCAGATCAGTTGACTGGGGGTGAGTGCTTGCAGTGGTCAACACTCCGTCCATCATTTCCTTTGGTTTTTGCTTTGTTCGCCATAAGTTGGCAGGGTATGCTCAGACGTGAGTCCCTTGCTCACTTTGCCACTGGATTCAAGCAAGCCTGGCTGAAGACGGCTGAAATGCCAGAAACCGGTCCTAGGAAGCTTGTTTCCGGTCCAGGGAAGATATGGCTTGGCAGTTCGGGCTGGACTGTTCCCATGAGGCACAGGGTCAGACTGATTTGCATATGGCCATGTCTGAACTGGGGTGGCAGAGTGGGCTAAAGAACGGTGATGGATTAAACCCAGATCAGTTGACTGGGGGTGATTGCTTGCAGTGTTCAACACTCCGTCCATCATTTCCTTTGGTTTTTGCTTTGTTCGCCATAAGTTGGCAGGGTATGCTCAGACGTGAGTCCCTTGCTCACTTTGCCACTGGATTCAAGCAAGCCTGGCTGAAGATGGCTGAAATGTCAGAAACCGGTCCTAGGAAGCTTGTTTCCGGTCCAGGGAAGACATGGCTTGGCAGTTCGGGCTGGACTGTTCCCATGAGGCACAGGGTCAGACTGATTTGCATATGGCCATGTCTGAACTGGGGTGGCAGAGTGGGCTAAAGAACGGTGATGGATTAAACCCAGATCAGTTGACTGGGAGTGAGTGCTTGCAGTGTTCAACACTCCGTCCATCATTTCCTTTGGTTTTTGCTTTGTTCGCCATAAGTTGGCAGGGTATGCTCAGACGTGAGTCCCTTGCTCACTTTGCCACTGGATTCAAGCAAGCCTGGCTGAAGACGGCTGAAATGCCAGAAACCGGTCCTAGGAAGCTTGTTTCCGGTCCATGGAAGACATGGCTTGGCAGTTCGGGCTGGACTGTTCCCATGAGACACAGGGTCAGACTGATTTGCATATGGCCATGTCTGAACTGGGGTGGCAGAGTGGGCTAAAGAACGGTGATGGATTAAACCCAGATCAGTTGACTGGGGGTGAGTGCTTACAGTGTTCAACACTCCGTCCATCATTTCCTTTGGTTTTTGCTTTGTTCGCCATAAGTTGGCAGGGTATGCTCAGACGTGAGTCCCTTGCTCACTTTGCCACTGGATTCAAGCAAGCCTGGCTGAAGACGGCTGAAATGCGAGAAACCGGTCCTAGGAAGCTTGTTTCCGGTCCAGGGAAGGCATGGCTGGCAGTTCGGGCTGGACTGTTCCCATGAGGCACAGGGTCAGACTGATTTGCATATGGCCATGTCTGAACTGGGGTGGCAGAGTGGGCTAAAGAACGGTGATGGATTAAACCCAGATCAGTTGACTGGGGGTGAGTGCTTGCAGTGTTCAACACTCCGTCCATCATTTCCTTTGGTTTTTCCAGAATATTCTTGGCCTTACTTATGAAGGCTTGTCACACTTTTACGCCACCATTGCTTCACTTTTTGTGATGCTGTGGCGGCATAAATAATGCACCATGTTGTGCCATATTTACAAAATGAGGCATCTAAGCAGATGTGTTACTTTGGAAAGGCCTGCGCTACATTATACCCGTGTCAGGTATTCTGTTTGTAGGGTGGGCGATCCCCTGCAATAAAGGGTCATAAAAGTGAAGCAGTGAAATCTACGAGATTTCACTGCGACACTTCTAGGATTCTACTGTGTTAATATCTTACACCTGGCTCACAGCAGGGGTGAGACTGACGCAGGTCCTTTCACAGGGGGTTTGCCCCATGTGAAAGGACACATTGCTGGAGTTGCATCTGTTTTCAGACACACCCCAGCAATGTGTCACTCTTGCCCCTACAGATACGTTAGAAATACTGATGTAGCTGTAATTCCTTACAACTTGGTGCGCCGTACACTAAATGCTCCACATGCACTGTCACAAGGAGGGCGCAGTGAAAACTTTAGCATCGCTGTTTTGTCGCAGCAATGCAACAATTTTCATAAATGAGGCCCTCTGCATGTTTAGGTCTCGCTGAGCCCCAGCGCTTGCGCTGGCTCGGAGAGACATTTTATAGTTGGTATTTTCAAAGTGCTGCCGTGGCCTAAAGCCTCAGTGCACGTGAACGTGCACGCGCGCAGCGCCATGTGTCTTTCCTCGGCAGCACGCGATCGCAATCGCGATCACTTTCACTTTCGTGGCCGAGGAAAGTGGCGAAAGCTTGTTCTATTTCTTTGTCTTCTTGTTCTTGTTCTTTTTCTTCTTCTTTTTAGTCTTCGTCTTCTAGTCCTCTCTTAAAACGTATTACTAACCATGTTAATGATACTCATTTTATCAGCCTCGAAAGATGAAAGGCTGAACATACATTTACAAGTATATGTGAGTGCATAATTTGTGCACGTTTCATGTTTAAACCATGTAGCTGCTTTTGATATATGTTTGTGTATAAATATATATTTTAGTTTTATAACGTATATGTTCTTGTACAGTGTGTGCGCTATCGATTAACGTATTTACAACCTTCTGGATTTTATCCAACAGGCACCTTGCAAGCCGGAAATATTATCTCAATGCTGCTGGAAACATTACAAGTCTTAGAAGGCAAGGTGCTGCGGGACAAAAAGTTGTGTTATTGTGTGACACCTGGCATGAAGGGTTCTAGCATTTAAGTCTTAGGGTGGCTGTTTTTTTGTTTTGTTTTTACTTGCATAAGGTGTGCTCCTGGGAGTACTGACACTGCAGTTCATCGGTCTTTAGGGAGATCCTTAGACCTGGAGCCCCAGCGCTTGCGCTGGCTCGGAGAGACATTTTATAGTTGGTATTTTCAAAGTGCTGCCGTGGCCTAAAGCCTCAGTGCACGTGAACGTGCACGCGCGCAGCGCCATGTGTCTTTCCTCGGCAGCACGCGATCGCAATCGCGATCACTTTCACTTTCGTGGCCGAGGAAAGTGGCGAAAGCTTGTTCTATTTCTTTGTCTTCTTGTTCTTGTTCTTTTTCTTCTTCTTTTTAGTCTTCGTCTTCTAGTCCTCTCTTAAAACGTATTACTAACCATGTTAATGATACTCATTTTATCAGCCTCGAAAGATGAAAGGCTGAACATACATTTACAAGTATATGTGAGTGCATAATTTGTGCACGTTTCATGTTTAAACCATGTAGCTGCTTTTGATATATGTTTGTGTATAAATATATATTTTAGTTTTATAACGTATATGTTCTTGTACAGTGTGTGCGCTATCGATTAACGTATTTACAACCTTCTGGATTTTATCCAACAGGCACCTTGCAAGCCGGAAATATTATCTCAATGCTGCTGGAAACATTACAAGTCTTAGAAGGCAAGGTGCTGCGGGACAAAAAGTTGTGTTATTGTGTGACACCTGGCATGAAGGGTTCTAGCATTTAAGTCTTAGGGTGGCTGTTTTTTTGTTTTGTTTTTACTTGCATAAGGTGTGCTCCTGGGAGTACTGACACTGCAGTTCATCGGTCTTTAGGGAGATCCTTAGACCTGGCACTTAGTTTTGGCACTTCTTCTTTTCTGTACAATATACAGAATTAGATTGAATTTTATTTTGACAATACCCCAGCCTGCCACAACAAAGGAGTGGACTGTGTTTGCCCTGGACTGTTTGACATGAACCGCATCCACTTACATACCCCTTTTCAGTTAAATAAAACATATTATTACCAAATCCTGAGTTTTTAAAAAACCAATCATATAGATTAATCCCAATATCAACATGTGACGTACAGACAATGCTCACTCACACCAACGTAGCAGGTGCAGTGGCCAATGAGCTGCCTTGCGGGTTATATCGCGAGTATACGACGATATAACTAGTGCTGAGCGATTCGAGACAAGGGCACAGGAAGTACTTTGGAACTGCCCACATGGACGGAAGCAAGGGGCAAAGAAGGGTTGAACCATTTCGGAGCATTGTAAGTTTTAAACACTTGCATCTGCTGTTAATACCAGCAGGAAGTGTTGTCAGAAGTTCTATGAAACTGTTTCCTCAGCTCCTGTAAGTGCCGCTGCTTATGAAGGCTTGGCAGAGCTTGACCCTTGTGTGCCTCTCCTGTTGGCGCCTGAAATATTCCTTCCCGTGCTTCGACTTGAGGTGTCTTCTCAAAGTCAAAGTGCTGATGGGGTAAAGTGCTCTCCCTCCCTGCTCAGCTGCCGCATTAGGATTAGGGCACGCCTCCTGGCATTCAGCTTTTTCCCACTCCTGCGATGGCTGAAGGTCTTCTAGGGATCCAGCCTCTCCCAGCAGCAGATTCAGAGGAAGGCCCCGCAGTGCCTTGATGCGCGCTGTCTGCCACTGCAGAGCTGGGAAACGGAAACAGCAGCCATGCGAACTCCTAACTGCTCAGGTCTTCTGCTCCAGGTAGACGTGCCGCTTGCCGCTATGACACAGCCACTATGTGAGGTGGTGGGGGGCTACCTGAACTCTTAGCTAATCTGAAGCTCTGAATGCTTTAATGTGGAGAGCAATGGGACCCTCACTACGAATGCCACACCAAAAATCAGCTTCAGGCCAGGCTTTTTATTTAAGAGTGCGATTTTATTTTGTTTTTGGGCCATATAGACTGTGGCTATGTCCTCTAATGGTGGCTATGTCCTCTAATGGTGTCCTCAAGAGACATTTGAGATGCCATCAGTAATGTCATCAATGATGTCATTTAACATGTCATGCATGATGTAACGTGTGAAGTCATAAGCAGTGCACCAATGGCAGTGGCACACGTTATAGTTAGCTCAATAAACTGTAACTGATGAATTTCATTGTTTTTTTTTAGTTTTTAAATGTTAGTTTTTGTATTATTTTAACCCCTACTATGACACAACTTTAACCTTTGGTTTTTCATTGATTTTCAACTTTTGTTTAACATAAGCTAAAATCTTATTACCTTACCAAACTATAGCGTCACCTTAACCATAATTAAATATGTTATACAATTAAGACATAAATAATTAATAATTTAGAGAAAAACATAATTTTAGGCAAAATAGTGTGCAGGCACATACCAGTTGAAACAGTGCCAATCCAAAATAATTGATCCTAAAATTGTCATCCTGCATTATGGAAGTTGAAATTGTAACACATACCTTGGGAAGTCACATCAAAGTACAATGGAATACTTGCGAAGCGTTTAACACTAGACCCCGGGTCATATTTACAAGGGCATTGCGCCATTGGAGCATGAATTTTTAGGATGCTCTGGTGGTACTACGCCCTGCTCCATAGTTACAAAGCTGCGTCAAGCCACTTGCCATGGCTTAACGCTGCTTTGTAAATATCATGCCCTTTCACACAGATATCTATGTTCCACCACAACACCATTGCTTTTTGGCACTGCCGCAGATTTACAAGGATGTGTAAATCTGAGAAAGCGTGAAAAAAGAATGCCACTGAATAGCAGGCATTAGATGCACACAGTGAGGAGAAATATTTTTATTTCTCCTCATTTTTAGGTCTCGCCTAGCTATTGCGTTTGCGCAATTGCTATGCGAGACTCTAGTAAGGGGCATTTAAAAGTGCTCCCAAAAGTGGATTGCATGGCGAGCACGCGCACAATCACGTGCATCGTGCCGCCATGCAATCTGTTTGGCATCGTACTTCAAAGGGATGGCTCCCCCGCCTGGAATGCGCTCCCCCGCCCCCGCCAAGCACGCACACAAATTTGCTTTCACTTTGCAGCAGTCTATTGCCTCCTGTCACACACGTCCTCCTTTCTCAGTTACAATCATCTGGAGCATCAGCAGCCTTCATCTAACTAAACTCACTTAGGGCCACGCATTTGGTGCTCCGAGTTTCTCGGTGTGCACTTAAACTGCAACTAAAACCCACGCAAGTCTCATGATATAATTAACAAAAACTAATTTATTCATACATAAAAGGCCATTGCCGTAAAATTGACTACTTAAAAAGACATCTGGTTATCCCAAAGGCGATTTACTAAAGATTTTTTGTCAAATGAGCTCTTTTAAACAAACTCACTTCCTTCCCAAAGTGAGAGGCATATCCCCGTGAAGTTTCAATTGCAATTTTTTAATGTACTGGAATTTATTTGCTCGGTTCTTTCCACCTAAGCAATTCGTTTTAAAGCCTCAAGGTGTTGTTATAAAATATGAACAAGGCAGAATGTATTTTAAATGTTTATTCCCTTCATGTCTTCTGTTGCAAAGCATCATCTGTTGTTGGACTTTGCTGTTTGAAATACGCAGACTGATTGCAGATCTGTCCAGGAGGGACCCCTTAACCAGTCTTTGGATTTCTGATATTTGGCTTCACTTTATTGGGGTGAATGCTTCCTGCAGCTCACTCCACAGCCCCGCCAGCAATTAACCCCGGCAAATAACGTGTGTTTCTACAGCATTCTCACAGAAATGAGGGCGAGAGAAACTTGCCCAGCTACGTTCTCCCAGAATCACTACTTGCACAAAAGAGCAACTGGACGTAAACAGGAACAAGCATTTGCAATGCAATAGGTCTCGCATTATAAAAGTGTGAGCAGTTGGCATTGCTAAAAATAATGCAACACTAGCTATTGGCTTTGTAAATGATAATGGCATTTATTTATGTGTTTGTTTTATAAAATAGATTAAAAACGGCATTGTCATGAACAATGCCAATAGCTTAAACTTTTGCGAATGCGAGACCTATTGCATTGCAAATGCTTGTTTTGAGGTCTTTTACCATCAGGTATCTACATAAAAAATAAAGGGCAGCATAAATAAAGAATAAATTAAAAGGTTGTTACTCAGTGGGAAATGCACTGTAGTACTTTATGAAACCTCTATTAGTGAATGCACTGCCGAGGACTGTGTGTAACCAGAGAGCCACAGAATTACATCTTGGTTGGTTCAGTGGTGACTAGTGATGTGTATTATTAGTGCTACGAGGTCACAGCCTGTGATTGAAAGCACTGTGAATATGTAAGTCATTATTTCATACTTACATTACACACAGTGTAAGATAGAATGCTGCAAAAGGTGGAAATAGTTTTACGATAAAATGGTGCTTTCAAAACGTAGATTTTAGTAATACCAGAGTGTGTAATGCAATTTATTTTCCATAGCTGTCCCTTCAACACCTCTTTAGGGGTACTAAGGGCTGTCTAAATGCAGTTAAAATTAAAAGCAAGCACTTCTCAGCCCAGTTGTTAACGCTTTGTACTTCCACTCAAAAAACCAAATCTTTGTTATCACAAAGCTTGGAGTGATTTGATTAATTAAACCCAGAACTTACTGAATGAATTCTTAATATAGTTCTTACCATCTAGTGTGGCTCGCCGTCTGTCCTGATGCCTAATTGTCATTAAGGCTTCCTCTTTTAGCCCAGGGATAAGAGTCCCAGCGTGCTCCTGTACCGCGTTAGTTGGAAGGCACATGCCGTAGTGGGGCATTCAATCTTCCTGTTAGTTACTGGAAGACTTCTTTATCGCCTTTCGGGGGATTCGACCTGCCTTTTTAGTCCTAGAGTACAAACTCCCAGTGCACTCTCCTCTGCCGTTGCCCAGTAGCGTTATTCAGCTGGGCTGGAAGTCAGTCTCTTTTGGACATTTCATGACTCCAGACAAAATGTTACAAATTTTAGACATCTCATTCAGGCCTATTGGCCTGTTTCCCTGTGTCTTTCACCATGGTGCCCACAGTAATTTTAAAGCATTTGTGTAGTGGTGTCACACATCCTGGTGCTGGCCCTGGAGAAGACCTTGATGGAAGAGGGCCCTTTTTGGGAGATCAAGGCGTGTCGGTGTGGATGGGTGGGTTGGGGGTGGCTGGTCCCGCACTGACTGTGGGCTGCTGTACACGCGGGGCGTTTTTGAGGACCTTTAGGAAGTGGGGGGAGGAGGGCTGCAGATCAATTCCCCAGCTCATATGAACTGCTTATTTCTTCGGCTTGGACAAGGGAGGTCTTCGGTTTGTTGAGGGGCATAGTATGTGTTGGACACTTTTGTATGTTGCTTTTTCCATGTGAGTGGTTTTAATTTCATGGGGCACCAAAAATACACTTTTCTATGTGAATGTCTCTGTGATATTGCGATGAGCAATTTGGTTGATTATTGATGTTTATAATTTATGTAATCGTTCTTTTCGATTTAAAGTAATTGTACTTTTTATTCTGTGTGTTTCAATTTATGTATACTGTACTTGTTTCGCTTGGTGCTTTGATATGTGAGCTTATCAATGAAAATAGATTTAAATAATGTAACAGATTTAAAAGAAAATAATTAAGCCAGAACTACTCCCAAGCATCCTTTACATTTTTACATTTGCATTTCATTCAGAGAGAAGCTGATAACGATCTAAATAATCGTCCCTGAAGGGCTGTCTTTTTTTCTAAAGGAAAGCACACGTTTTGAATTGCAGGGCCAAGTGAAGCTGGGGAATGTGCGACCCCCTTGCCAGGACTCCAGGCCCCCCCTGGGGGTCGCGCCCCACAGATTAAAGACCTCTGCTCTAGGTGGATCCAAAGCCTACTCTAGGTATATTTTAAAGAACTGGTACCAAGTATGTCTTTCAGCGAGCTGAGCCGTCAAGAAAGCCCTAATAAAACGTGGACATTTGGAAAGGCGGGGGTTTCAGGGCAAGTAATGTTGTCCATCCACGTAAAAGACGAATGCATGGGGTCATGTAGCTGCGTCACGTCTACGTTGTACGTGTCAGGATTTTCATTCCAATGATAACAAGTTGTTTTTCATTTTTGTTTCTCCTGGTGACAGAAAACACCTTTCATTCCATTGAGCAAAGCTGTCGCAGGACGTGCCTGGGCAGCCTGCCAGGGCATGGCACTGATGGCAGGTGACCCAGCAGTCCTGTGTCATAGATCTGGGTGATAGGGCCCTCGTGTTTTTCCTTCCCATTATAACCCGTCGCATGCTTCGTCATTCATTACTTAGGCGCCCGCCCCCTGCCCGCGGGCGCACCGTGGTTGTAAACAGCAGCCCAACCGCCCCTCCCTCTGCTCACATGACGGTCAGGTGCCTCACTTCCGGCCCGGAGAGCCTGGAGGCACGCGCTGACTGAATGAAAATGAGTCACCTGGAAAACGGCAGCATTCAAGGACGAAGTGTCAACAATCAGGAGGGGGCGGGGCGAAACTTGTCCCACTCAATTGAGTCTCAGTCCTCACAGTCATCCCTCATATACTTGTCCTCACAGTCATCCCTCATATACTTCAGTGGAGTCTCCCCAGTCTCCCAAATCACAGGTCTCACATTTCAAAAGAGTCTCACTTATTTCTCAGTCTCTGGCCTTTCATCCAATCTCACTTATTCCTCACACTGATCCCTCTTATACTTCAGTGGAGTCGCCTCGGGCTCCCAAACCACAGGTCAGAGGAGTCTCACTCATTCCTCTATCTCTGGCCTCCATCCCATCAGTGGAGGCTCACTCACTCTTCACACTGACCCTCATAACCTTCCGTGGAGTCTCCTTTGTTCCCCACATCACAGTTCTCACACTTTAAAGGAGTCTCACTCATTCTCTACCTCTGCCCTCCCTCCCATCATTGCAGTCTCACTCACTCTTCACACCAGGGCACAAGTCCTAAACAAAGAAGTGGGGGGACGCTCCAAATTAGGTGGTGTCGCTGGACGTGACGTCATGACAGAAAGTGACGTCACGAAATGTAGTCCCCTACAATTAACAAAGGTTACAAGGTGATGGTGGCAGGTTCAAAGGGCAAAGCAGAATGTTTACGTTGGAATTCGTCACCGTATTGACACTCAAAGGAGCGGGGAAATTAAAGCTGCGCTTGTTCGGTGCGTATTTATTGCCCACAGTAAATTTGCCGGTCTCCGGTCTGAAATGCATGAATACAGACGACCTTTTCTCATATACGGCCACGAGCGACCGTCTGTCATACTGAACGGCTCCATCAACGTGAAACAACTTAAAGAGCTCTGTTCGCCCTCTCTCGACAATAGGAGGTGAGGTTTGGTGACTGCTGAGCGCGCGCAGGTGCAGACTCGGGTACCGGCTCCATGTTTTGGGCAGGGGGACGGCGTCCACCCGGTAAAATAAGTGGGGGGACGCCGTCCACCCGCGTGGTACCCCGACTCGAGCCCTGCTTCACACTGACCCTCATAACCTTCCGTGGAGTCTCCTTTGTTCCCCACATCACAGTTCTGACACTTTAAAGGAGTCTCACTCATTCTCTACCTCTGCCCTCTCTCCCATCATTGGAGTCTCACTCACTCTTCACACTGACGCTCATAACCTTCCGTGGAGTCTCCTTTATTCTCCACATCACAGGTCTCTGACGCTTCAATGGAGTCTAACTCATTCCCTGCACTACTGGCCTTTAATGAAGTCTCACTCGTTCGCCACTTCTCTGGGCTTTTACACTTCAGTGAAGTCTCACTGATTCCTTATTCACTCCTTTCATGAAGTTTAGTGAAGTTTCACTCATCCTGCACATCTCTGATTTCGTAAATTGAAATGGAGTGACACTCATTCCTCTATCCCAGGCCCCCACCACAACAGCGAAGTCGCATTCATTCCCTACATCTCTAGCCTCACTCAGTCGAAGTCTCACTCAATCCCTCATCAGTGGCCTCGATCCCTTCAATTGAGTTTCACTCATTCCCTGACTCTCTCACTTCATTCACTTCAGTGGTCTTGTGTCATTCTCCCCCACATCTCTGACCTCATACATTTCAATGGCCTCCATTACCTCAGTGGAGACTCACTCATTACCTCCTCGTTAGTCTTCCTCGCCACATGACTAACAAAGTGAGCGTCAGCTCCACAACAGAACCCTCCAAAGCAAAGCAAAAAAAATCAGCATCCCATGCCTCCCATCCCTTCCCAATATGGCCGACCCAGTCAGCCCTGACCCCTATAAGAGGCGGGCCGGCCCAACCCAACAGCCTGTTTTTTTTGTTCTGCACTCTCTCCGGAGCGCTTCAGGTAGGTGGTGCCTGCTGTAGCAGGTGCGTGGGTCCATGGTTGGAGGTCCTGCTATAGCGGACCCTAGGGGCTTGGCCTTCGTTTATTCCCCCTGCATGTTGCCCCCGGTGTATTTGGAATGTGCCGGTCAGGCTCTGCTTTAGCGAGCCGTGGGTGTTCGGGGGGGGGGGGACATGCGTGGGATTCGTACTTTCGATTCCCTTGTGTATGGCTTGTTGACACGATCCTTCGTTTTGCATTGTCATCCCCTTCGCCGCCCGCCTTTGTTTATTTTCGGCGGGCGGCAGCTCTGCGCCTTGGCGGGTGCTTGGGTCCTGGGTTGGGGGTCCTGCTCTAGCGGACCCTTGGTGCCTGGCCCTGGTTTGTCCCCCTGCTTGTTGCCCCCGGGGTGTGTGGCGATGTTGCTGTACTGTTTTCCGGTGAGGCTCTGCCTTAGCGAGCCCTGGATTTTCGGGTAAGGGGGGGGATCTGGGAACAGTCTCTCCTTTGTGTCTGTCTTTTCCCTTCGCCGCCCGTCGTTTTTCATCTCCGGGCGGCGGCTGTGAGGCTCCGGTTTCCCTGCTGGATGCCTCCTTTCGTTGGGACTGTGTCCCGTGGGTTGCGGACGGAGTCCGCCCTCTTCCTTCCCGAGCCGCGTTTTCGCCTCCCCGCCTGCCTTCCTGGCGTTGGGGGTGGCGGCGGCTCTACGGGGCTCGGTCCGTTTAGGGCCGCTGTGCAAGGGGGTTGGGCTCGTCCATCTCGGGGGTTGTGAGTCGCTTACCTGCCTTCGTCCATGCTCCCTCCGTCTTGCTTCGCTCCGGGGTCCCCGGCGTTGCTGTGTGCGCGCTGTGTTTCCTCGCGGCTGTGGGCGGGGTCCCGGGGGCGGGGCTTCGTTGTAAATAAGCGTGCACCCGGTGCGGTGGCGCCAGTCGCGCCGCCCTTTACCCGTCCCTGGTCTTGCGCACTTTAGATATTTCGAGTTAGCTAAGGGGAAACTTTGTGTTGAAATTTTGATATAAGCGTCCTTATATAGTTGGAGTTAGTGTCTCGAGATGTTTTTGTATGAAATGGGGCATACTAACTGCTGATCAGCGCTGGTAGTTCACGTTTCGATGATGCGCTTCTGGGGGCACGCTGAGCGTGTTTAGGAAGAAGTCACGTCATTAGTGCGTGCCAGCGTGTTGAGTGCGCGGCCATCAGATTCCACGGCCTCTTTGTTAGTCCCCGTGCTCGGGCAGCCCTGCTGGGCGGTTTTTGGCCAGCCCTGCTACTGCACGCTTTTCTTACTTGGCCTCCTTGGTGTATATACAGTTCGGCCTGTGTTTTTGTTTTTGTGGCACGGCTCCTGCTGTGGAAATTTAGCGTGCAAACTGAACATTATCTGCGCCATCTTGCCTCTCCCCAGCGCCACGCATAGCAAATGCACGGTCGCCATTTTAGGCACCCCTCTCTCTCTCCCCGCTCACTCTCGATCGCCAGCGCTTTCCCCCGGCGCTGCGAGCATCCCCCGCGCGCCGGCCACCCCCGCTCTCTCATACAGGCCATAAACCCTCTCCTTCTGCGCGACCCTGCTACGGAACCACATCCGACTGACATCCCATACATGGTCATGCCTCTCCTTTGATAACCCCTTCCTCTGCGCCCCATTGTCCGAACTGATCCCAGGCCATCACCTAGCCCTGCGGATGCAGTTTATTGCCCCTACTGTAAGGGAAACACCCCGCATCAAAGGGATTACAGTAGATCAAAGCCCCTACCCCCTGAGACCCGGCCGGTTGCACATACCCCCGGGAATTAGCGGAATTCCCTGCTGCGCGATAGCCATCTCCCACTGCGGGTAGGGTGGGAACTTCTACTGTATCTATGTGTGGGAACGGATCTGAACCGGGGCTTCAGGGGATATTCCCCCGCACATCAAGGGAATCTCAAGAATGTACTATGTGTAATAAAGCAATAAACCAGTGTATAAGAGACCAGGTCTCAGAGATGCAGTTAGAGCACCTCGTGACGATACCTTGCTGTCTGATCTGATGTGTTCTGCTCCGACGGAATAAAACTTTGTTTCCTGCCTTCCAGTCTCCGGCGCCTGCCTCTTTTATTGGTAAATCATCGAGTGGTATGAGAGGCGATTACCGCCGGGCAAATCCTTGAAAGGTTATCGACTGAAACTGCCGCTACCATTTAACAATTGGCGTCCCAAACGTGGGGCCCATCAGCGACACGTGGATCCAGTGGGAGAGGTCCCGACGACAGAGTGAACGACTGCAACGATCGGGAGAGCTCCTGCCCAATAGACCCTCGTCTGGCAGCCGATCATCCGAACTTCACTGGTTCCGAGCAGACCTCTCTCGAGTGATCTACGGTCCTGACTGGGAACCATCAGGAGTGCCGCGGCAAATACGGAGAGTAGAGGACGATCGGGCGCTGGAGGCGGAAGACGAGAAACTGTCCACGCGGTCCGGGTAAGGTCGTGATACACGACAAATTGAGAAATAATTGATTGATTGTTTGATGCTTTGGAAATACTAGTATTGCTCATTGATTGTTCTTTTTGAGATATTCGCTGTCTACAAACGGGGAGGAGTAGAAATACTCTCTCTCTCTCCATTTGCAGATAGTGAAGGGTAGGTAACGCAGACTTTTGTCCCCGTTGAAACCCGTCGTGCCTATCTTTATCTCCCCATTGATTGATTGTCCGAACATTGATTGTTTTGAAGAATAGTGCTTTTTGAGATATTCTCTGTTTGCAAATAACGTAGAATAGGAATATTCTGTCTAGTCTTTGCAAATAGTGAAGGGTAGGTAACGCAGACTTTTGTCCACGTTTAAACCCGTCGTGCCTATCTTTATCTCCCCATTGATTGATTGATTGATTGTCCGAACACTAGTTGTTCGATATTGGTTCTTTGGAGGTATTCTCTGCTTACAAATAACGAAGAATAGAGATATTCTGTCTAGTCTTTGCAAGCAGTGAAAAGATAGGTAGTGCTGACTTTTGTCCCCGTTGAAACCCGTCATGCCTATCTTCTCCCCACTGATTGGTAGTTGGTTCTGCCCGGACCGCTTATTAGAGGTGAACCACCCGGCTCCACTGGAAGGCACCCCTAATAAGGACATGTTCACTAAATATGGACTAGTCGCCGTAGCTTATAGCAAGCTGTGGCATAAATATACCAAGAAGGACCCCGAAAGTCAGTGGCCACTGATGGGATCCTTCGACGACCATAAGATAGAAGCGCTAGAAATAGCTCTGCGTAGCAATAAGACGACGCCTACTATGCTTGACAGTATTGGCATGTGGCGCAAAGAAGCGACGCAACGGAAAAAGAGCGAAGAAGTAAAAGCAGAAAAGGAATTACGAAAGGCAGCTCACCTTGCCGCTAGAAAGTTAGAAGAAGACATAAAGGAGAGAAGGGAAACTAAACTAAGACAGGAGCCCGAAACCTCAGGCCAGTACGCTGTTAGGACCCCTTCTCTGCTCTACCCTGAGTTGTCCTCCAAGCAGCGAACAAATGACGAATTACTGTTAGGTCCCCCGATCATTTACATGCCCCCTCCGTATGCACCCTCCCAATCAATAGTGCAACACCCACAACCCCCGAACACGAGCGAAAGCAGCACAGGGGCCTCGGCCCTCACGGCCTCCGCGCCGGCTGAGCCTCTTGTGCCGAACCCAACGTCGACTACAACGCCAGACGACCATGAGATAGGAAAGAAAGAGTCCACCAGAATGAATCGATTAACTAAGGATGAACGAGCAGGAATTGACAAGATAGTAGGGACGCTGGTGGAACGAAAAGAAAGTGAGGAGTATATAACAGACGTGTATAACTCGTATGCCGACAGCCGCAGACGACACTTCATCGTACGGCTCTGTTATCACGCCCTGAATGCATATGAGGATAGGTACCACGATAAAGGTCCCGAAGGCTTAGCGGCCCTATATAGGAAGGTAGACATTGGGGAAGAAAGAGAGGGCGATGTAACGAACCTCTTCACTCGTACACTCGAGGTCTACCGACACCTTAAAGAACATGGACAGACCACCAAAACAGAAACCCCCATAGCAACTAAGCCCCAGGGAGGAAGGGCCGATGCCATGATGCCCATTAAAGAAGCTGCCCCCTACTGGGTCCCCCCACGGGGTCATGGAACACACGACGACATCAACAACCCAGATGCGAAGGGAAGGGTTGTATATAACTGGGTCTATCAGCCGTGGGACCGGCAAGATATTTTGACTTTTAGAAAGACTCTACCCGACTTAAGAAAGAACCCGACTGCCTTCTACACGGAATTGGGTACAGCCTTAGGCTCAACGATAATGACGTTAGCAGATATCGACTTGTTCTTTGGGCTATGTCTGCCGGCTGATGTGTGGAAACAAATCCGGAAAGTTGACCACGCTGAGCCGTTCGGATATACCTGGGTACAACTCGATACCATAGATAAACAGCGAGAACCAGGACAGAAACCCCCGAAAGCCATCTTAGAGCTCCCAGACAAGATTGTACAAAAGCTGAAGACTCTAATCCCAGAAAGAAAGGTAGACTGGTCGATAGTGACGGCTTGCCGTCAGAAACCCCAGGAGGATGTGTCTGAATACTTCTCCCGATTCGAGACTGTGTTTTCCGATTACAGTGGCCAAGACATGACCACCGCAACCGGACACCACCTCTTTGTCCAGAATTATGTAAAGGGTCTGTCACAAGAAGTTTCCCAGAAGCTACAGACCAGCGAGAGTAGTTGGGCAGCCTCCAAACCCGCAGCAATTCTCCAGATGGCCCAATACTACGAAAACCAGAAGAACGAGAACGATAGGGCGTCAGAGAAGAAGAAAAAGGAATTAAAGGAGAGGGTGATGATAGCACAGTTGCAAGGGGTGACCATAGGAAGGGAACCTCCAAAAGAGAATTACCAACCAACCGCCCCTAGAAAGCTACCCCCTAGAGACCATACACCTACACCCTACAACGGACGGAGAGACTTAGATGGGAATCAATGCGCGTTCTGTAGAGGGTTCGGACACTGGAAATCCCAGTGCCCGGTCCTTCTGGAAATGAACAAGAATAGGGACCCCAGAGACACAGCATATGACCCCAGAAATAGAGGACAGGGACGAGGGCACACGAACAACACCATCAACGACAGGCCAGGCAGACCAAACACCTTTGATCGCCCCCGACAAAACCAGTGTCAGCAGTCCGACTATGAAAGCACCCATGACTTCGCATAGGACCGCCAGGGGCAAGGGAGGGATCCAGTCGAACTCCGTGTTGACCAGCAAGGCCCTTACGTCACTGCTAAGGTCTTGGGCACAAAATCCCCATTCCTGGTAGACACTGGGGCGACACGTAGTGCGTTATCCAAACGACTGATCCCTAGGGCACCCTTGTCTGGCTCACATGTAACCTCAATAGGCTTCGATGGAACGCCCTCCACTAACCCCTTATCAGCACCAATCTCCTTTGACTTAGAAGATAACACCACTGACACGACCTTTCTGCTCTCCTCCAACACCCCCGATGCTATTATGGGACTTGATTTGCTAAAGCATTTTCGAGCCACCATCAGATGCTCCCCAGACGGAGTTCGAGTCATCCTACACGATAACCCAGATCTGTCCAGACCCTGTCACGCACGGCGTATGCTCTCTATAACCGATGCTGATATGTCCCTACTCGACACATTACCTTCACATCTATGGGCTAAAACCGACTCAGATGTAGGGCGCATGGTGATCGACCCGGTACACATAACCGTCCGACCGGACGCAGTGCTCCCAAAGCTTCCACAGTATCGGATATCACCCGAAGGCGAGAAGGCATTGGTGGAAATCATCGAGTCCCTGGTCGAGGCAGGAGTGGTAGAAGAAGTAGTCAGTAATGTTTGCAACAGCCCTATCCTACCCATTGTAAAGAAGCAAGGCGAGGGGGATGAGAAAGCCTACCGTTTCATTGTTGACTTACGAGAGGTTAACAAAGTAGTCATACCCCAGTACCCCGTAGTCTCAGACATCACCACCATCCTCACCCTGATTCCATCCACTGCCACCATCTTTACTGTTATTGA
Source organism: Triturus cristatus (assembly GCF_964204655.1). NCBI lineage: Eukaryota > Metazoa > Chordata > Amphibia > Caudata > Salamandridae > Triturus > Triturus cristatus. The sequence continues at coordinate 1,720,323,785 of NC_140590.1, forward strand.
CCTCAAGAACGCATTCTTTTCCATCCGCATCCACCCAGACAGCCGCTACCTGTTCGGCTTCACTTTAAAAGCCCGTTCGTACAGATTCTGCAGGGCACCCCAAGGCTACACTGAGAGTCCCAGTATTTACAGCCAAGCCCTCAAGAGGCAACTGGATGCAGTCCAACTACCCGATGGAGTGGTGTTGATACAGTACGTTGACGACATCCTTTTGGCGGCCGACACCACTCCTCTTGCCGTCACAGCCACCATTCACCTCCTCCGCTTCCTTGCGGAGAACGGTCACAAGGTCTCCAGAAAGAAATTGCAATTCTGCCGGCCCCAGGTAACGTATCTAGGCCACCTACTATCCAAAGACGGGAGGAAACTTACCCCTGACCGAATTCAAACCATCCTAGAAACCCCTGTTCCCAAAACTCAGAAGCAAGTACGATCCCTAGTGTGCCTCACCTCCTTTTGTCGACAGTGGTTGCCAAACTTCAGTCTTACCATAAAGCCTCTGCTTTCCCTGCTGGCTAAGGATGTCCCCTTCCCCCTCCCCTGGACACCTGAATGTCAATCCTCCTTCAAAGAATTACGAGACGCCCTCTGCTCGGCCCCAGTCCTAGGAACCCCAGACTACACTAAACCTTTCTCCCTCTACACCCACGAAAGGGAGGGATGTGCGTTGTCTGTCCTAACCCAGTCCATAGGCCCTAAGCAACGCCCTTGTGCCTACTTCTCTGCCACTCTTAACCCCGTAGCCAGAGCTCTGCCCGCCTGCCTTCGAGCAGTAGCCGCCGCTGCTGTCTCTATCCGACAAAGTGAGGGGATCGTGCTCTCGAACCCCCTCACGGTATTGGTACCCCATGCTGTTGACACCCTCCTGAACCAAACCAAGACTCAACACCTGACTAGCGCACGACTGACTGGTTATGAACTGACTCTGCTTGCACCCCACATCACATTGAAACGATGCACCACTCTGAATCCAGCTACACTACTGCCTCTCCCTGACGCTGACCCCAATGCATCCCCTATACATGATTGCGTGACCCTCACTGACGAACAAACCAAGAGTAGGGTTGACCTCCGGGATACTGCCTTCCCGGACCCTGACGGAGAACTGTGGGTGGATGGCTCATGCATCAAGCTCCCTGATGGCACCACCTCAGCTGCCTATGCAGTCACCACAGCTCGAACAGTTGTTGAGACAGCCCGCATCACACAGCGATCCGCACAGGCGGCTGAACTAATTGCCCTCACACGAGCCTGCATCCTGGCAGCAGGGACAACCGCAAACATTTACACAGACAGTCAGTATGCCTTTGGGGTAGTTCACCACTTCGGGCTCTTATGGAAAGAGAGGGGATTCTTGACTTCTCATGGCACACCAATTCTGCATGGAGATCTAGTCTCTGCCCTGACCGAAGCAGTCCTCCTCCCCACACGGTTAGCTGTGATCAAATGCCAGGCACACAAGAAAGTGACAGACATTATAGGTCAGGGAAATGCACTAGCTGACATTACTGCCCGAACCACAGCCGAGAATAGGTCCACGACCCGCATGTACGTGACCAGGTCACAAACTGAGAAATGGAAGGATGCTAGGGAAACGATTAGGGATATCCAACTAGCCAGCACACCACACGAATTAACTGAATGGGCCCGGGTGGGATTGAAGGACGATGACGGTTGTTGGCGAACTAAAGACTCGAACAAATGGTTGCTACCCGACTCATACTTGATCCCCATGCTGACCATGGCACACTCCCCCGCACACATAGGGTCTGCCCCCATGATCGAACTCATCTCCAAAGTCTGGCACAACGACAGAATACCAGACTCAGCCAAACGTCTGGTCCAACAATGCCTAGTATGCCTCCAACACAACCCTGGGAAAGGAACTGCTGTACCCCGGGGAGGGTTTGGGGTCCCCAATCACCCCTTTGAAGTCCTACAAATGGACTATGTCCAGCTAGAAAGGTGCCAAGGTTTAAAGTATGTACTTGTCGTTGTGTGTGCCTTCAGCAAGTGGGTGGAAGCCTACCCAACCCATGACAACACCGCTATGACTACCGCAAAAGTACTGCTGAAGGAATTCTGCCCCCGATACGGCCTTTGTCGAATTTTGTGGAGCGACAACGGCCCCCACTTCGTAGCCGAAGTTATCCAACTCATCTTAAAGGGGTTGGGTGTAAAACAGAAATTCCATGCGGTCTTCCATCCCCAATCTGCAGGCCTGGTTGAGCGACACAATGCCACATTGAAGCTTAAGATAGCAAAAATAGTCGCCACCACAGGACTAAGATGGCCAGACGCTCTCCCACTAGCATTGCTATCAATGCGTTCCACCCCCACCAAACACCACTTAACCCCCTACGAGGTCGTCTTTGGGCGGCCCATGAACCTTTGGACTGCACCAAAACCAACATCCATCCACGACGTCCCGGACGTCCTCATGTCTGACTATTTGTATAACCTAACTAAGACGTTGTCTGTTATCCATCAGCAGGTGCTGCACGCCATTCCCGATGTTTCCAGGGGCCCGGGACACGACATCCAACCCGGTGACTTCGTCTTAGTGCGTAACTTCCAGCGCACCAAGAGTCTGGAGCCCCGGTGGACGGGCCCCCTGCAAGTCCTGATCACCACCCGAACAGCTCTTCGAGTGGAGGGGAAACGCAATTGGCTGCATGCACACCACTGCAAGAAGATATCACCGACCCTGACAACCACGGACAACATCACCGCCCAAGAGGAACTTCTGGACAAAGACCGACCATCCCTGAGCCGCTGCCCGGATACAGAGACACTTGAATTGATTGAATATCCCGATCCCACTGTGCCATCCAAAGAAGGGTATAACTTGCGACGAAAGGAGAGGACTTTGGCTAAGCAGACCACAGGCTAAGTGGAAATCTCAGAGCGGCAGCCTAGTCATCTCAAAGGCCACCAGGAGAGAAACTAAGCAAAGTCTGTGGTTCTGCCAGCTACCGAGTCTCTCGAAGGTGATGGAAGCGCCCGACATGAAGGTGATGGAAGCAACCGGACGTCCGAAGATCCCCTACAAAAACCCAAAGACTGACCGAATGCACAGCTTTAAGACTATAACACTTTTTATTACCCTTCTCTTTTGCCTTCTCCTCATGGTCACCTTCTGGATCATGGAGGAGAACACACCCGCTCATAAGACATTGCTGACTACCGTTCAACCTACCACCACGAGGGAGCACCATCTGATCTCACTTTCACCCCAGCTCCGAGAAAGGCGTAAGGAGTTCTGGAATAACTCTTTTGTGCAGTTGCTCCACCAACACAATCTTGCCACCAACGCCACTAACTGCTGGATCTGTGGATTGCTACCACATGCCACTGGGCACTCAATCCCTTTCATCCCTTCACCTTTTTCTGTCCATGGTTCCTGCCTCGCCTGGCTGATCCTCCTGCAGGAGAGCTACAAGGACAATGCCACTTCCGGCAGAACCATGTCACACTTCTACCATGGGTTCTGGCTGAACAAAACTGGTAGAACCTCCGCCCTCATCTGCCCTCTGAGATCGAACACTTCCTTTCACATGGACATCCCCGCCAAAGAACGAATTGAAATGCAAGTGTTCAACAATCCAGCCAGACCCACCTTCTCTTACCTCCGAAAACGGACAGCCGCCACCCTAACAGTGGCCCTGTCCGTCATCAACATCACTGGATCTGTATGCCTCGAAGGCCTGGGGACACAGCTGGTGGGCCACAGCTCCTGCCTCATCACCCGAACATTGGACTCAGTTGACCCACCCTCCTTTGTTGCCTCCCCGAATATGTACTTCGTCTGTGGTACTAAGGCCTACACCTGGCTCCCGAAAGGTTGGGGAGGCACCTGCTACATCGCCTTTGTCCTTCCTCCGACGTATGTGGCTCCAGCAAACCATCACCGACAGAAACGTGCCAAAGACATTGTACAAGCTGACTCCACCGGAGCACAGTTTATGGACGCAGTAAAGGGTCTTGTTCCGCTCTGGGGTCCGATGGCAAACAGCCGTGCCATCCGCCACTTAACCCAGGCAGTCGAAACAGCAATGAACATTACAGCTGGCGCTCTCGCCAACAACACCGCTGAACTTCAGGCCGTCCGCCTGGTGGCTCTCCAGAACCGCCTTGTTCTAGATGTGGTTCTGGCTGATCGCGGAGGAGCATGCCGCATCATTGGGTCCAGCTGTTGTACCTACGTACCGGATAACTCACCCTCAGTCTACAAAGCAATTGAACACCTCCACAGACTGTCCACAGAGGTCCATCAAGAGCAAGAAGAATGGTCACTGGGGAGTTGGTTTTGGGACACTATTAAAGGTTGGGGATGGAGGCTGTTTTCATTTATCCTCATACCAATCGTGATACTATGTGGATGTTGCTTGGGGATTCAGTGTCTGCCACCTTTATGTTCGCTTTTTATGAACTACATCTGCCCTAAGACTTTGGACTTTGAAACAGAGCGGATGAAAGCTCTGAATGAGGTGGAGGTACGGGGTATTATGGGGATAGATCCAAACTAGGCAAGCTGGCGAGACATGTTAAAAGGGAGGACTGTGGAAATTTAGCGTGCAAACTGAACATTATCTGCGCCATCTTGCCTCTCCCCAGCGCCACGCATAGCAAATGCACGGTCGCCATTTTAGGCACCCCTCTCTCTCTCCCCGCTCACTCTCGATCGTCAGCGCTTTCCCCCGGCGCTGCGAGCATCCCCCGCGCGCCGGCCACCCCCGCTCTCTCATACAGGCCATAAACCCTCTCCTTCTGCGCGACCCTGCTACGGAACCACATCCGACCGACATCCCATACATGGTCATGCCTCTCCTTTGATAACCCCTTCCTCTGCGCCCCATTGTCCGAACTGATCCCAGGCCATCACCTAGCCCTGCGGATGCAGTTTATTGCCCCTACTGTAAGGGAAACACCCCGCATCAAAGGGATTACAGTAGATCAAAGCCCCTACCCCCTGAGACCCGGCCGGTTGCACATACCCCCGGGAATTAGCGGAATTCCCTGCTGCGCGATAGCCATCTCCCACTGCGGGTAGGGTGGGAACTTCTACTGTATCTATGTGTGGGAACGGATCTGAACCGGGGCTTCAGGGGATATTCCCCCGCACATCAAGGGAATCTCAAGAATGTACTATGTGTAATAAAGCAATAAACCAGTGTATAAGAGACCAGGTCTCAGAGATGCAGTTAGAGCACCTCGTGACGATACCTTGCTGTCTGATCTGATGTGTTCTGCTCCGACGGAATAAAACTTTGTTTCCTGCCTTCCAGTCTCCGGCGCCTGCCTCTTTTATTGGTAAATCATCGAGTGGTATGAGAGGCGATTACCGCCGGGCAAATCCTTGAAAGGTTATCGACTGAAACTGCCGCTACCATTTAACACTGCTTGTATGATGCCCTTGGTTGGGTCCTCTGTAGTGTTTGTATTTGCATTGTCAGAGGCTCTGTGGCACTTGTGTGTGTTCACTGGCCTGCCTTTTTGTTAGTGGCGCATGTGCCCCTGCCGTGGTGCTCCCGTTACGTTGGGTTGCCGGCTCCCTTGGCTGTTGCGCAACCGGGACGTGATTCATTTTGGGGTTTGTGGCCCGTTTTTTTGGCCGACTCCTGTGGTGTCGTTTGTTGCACTTCGGTGCCGTGTGTTCTACGCCGATTGTGTCCTGATGCGCCAGCTTGCTGTGCTCGCTGACTGTTTTTGTGGCGGTGTTTTTGTTTTCCTGTCTGGATACGCCTCACGTTGTGCGGTGTGCGCTTCGTGTCTCCACTTCGCCTAGGCGCTTGCAGCGCTGGCCCGCGCTGTTGGTTTTGCCACGGTGCTCGCAACTGATCCCTGTGGTTCCCGCCACCCCCGCTCCTTGGGGCGTTTCTGCCTGGCTCTGGCTGGGGGGGCGGGATGGGCGGGGGTGGGCTTGCCTTCCTGGCCCGCTGCTGCCGTTGCCTTGGTGGTTCCCGGTCCCGGGGGTTGCCACATGTTCTCCTGTTCCTATGGCCTTCGACTATGCTGTCTCCCGTTCCGGCCCGGCTGCCCCGGGGGCGGAGTTTGATTTGTCCCTCGCTGGCTCTCCATTTGTTTCGCTGCCTCTTCTCTGCCCAAGCGGGGGGGGGGGTTTACTGCCATAGTCTTGTGCCTCTGGTTTTCGGGGGTCTCCCGGGTCTGGGTTCAGGTCCCGCATGCATACTTCACGCTCTTCTGGAGTGCGGTTTCTCGTTGTTACGTCCGGTGCCTTGGGTTGTTTCGACTCTCCGGTGACGGGTTTGAGTCCCGCAGTCGCTGTCAGCGGGTCTTTGGTTACATTTCTTTCATTGTCATCTTTGTTTTTGCGCTTTTGCTGCTAGGTTCCGTGGCTTGCTTCTCTTTGCTGGTAAGCATGTTCTGTCCTGGTGGTTGGGGGTGCTGGCTGGGTGCTTGCTCTTCCTCCTCCGGTTCTGTGTTGCTCCGCTGTCATCCTTCCTGCGCACAGGCAGTTGTTGCCTTCTACTCTGCCCCGTTTGGTTTGGGGTGTCCCGGGTGGTGGCCCCGCCTTGTCGGGCTCACTTTCTCGTTCCCCCTCCTTCTGGCCCTCGCGGCCCTGACCTGCGCTCCCCCCTCCCCCGCCGCCTTGTGCTTGATGCCCTGCTCTAGCGGGCTCTGGGGTTTGGGTTCTGGCGTTTGGCTCCCCCTCTCTGTGGGGGCGGCTGTGGGCTTCTCTGTACCGGTGTACGTGTGGGTCGCTCAGCCTCCTCTGTTGTGACTCCTCGCCCCTTCGCGGGCTTTAGTTGCCTTTTGGCTTGCCGTCTGTTTCCGCTCTGTGGGTTTTCACTCTGGCCTTTTGGTTCTGGTCTTGGACTCTTACCATGGCGTTTGGGTGTTCCTTCCCTGGTCTTTCACTGCCAGTGGGTGCTCAGTCTCGTATGTAGGCTATGGCCTTTCTTTCGGTATGGTTGGGGGATGTGTTTTACTGTTCCCGCGGTTATTTTGCGGGGTCTCTCCCTGTCTGTTGCTGACCGTCCTCCGGGGTTTTCATGGGGCTGTGGGGCTTTCGGCATTGCCTCCCTGTCTGCACCTGGCCTGGTCTGCTTTCTGCGGTTGTGCAGGGTCGGGTCTGGTTGGTGCCCGGGTGGGGTTCCACCTGGGTCTTCCGGGTGCTGTGGACTATGGGGTCCTTCTTGGACTCGCCCTGTCTTATTCGGGGCTGCGGCTTGGCCGCTCCTTTCTCGTTTTTGTGTTGCTCACTCCGGCTTCACGTTTTCTCCGCCTGGTGCGGTTCTGTGGCGTTTGGCATGGTCCCGACGCAGGGGTTACTCGCACTTTCGTGTGGCGTTCCATGCAGTCTTGTTGTCTGGCTGTTTTTCTTCTGCCAGTTGTCTCTGGTCCTTCCTTGGATTCGGCCCGGGCCCTTCCCGCTCCTGTCCTGGTTCGGCTGGGGGGTTCGGGCTCTGATACCTCCGGTTCTCTGCTCCCTGGCGGGCCCGTACGCTTCCGGTGTGCTTGTTTCCTCGTCTTTGTCCCTGGATTTGGGGTTCCGGGGTCTGTTGGCTCTGGTGGCTCTCTGGGGGTTTTGACGTGGCTCGGGTTCGGTTTTCACCCTGCCCTCCTGTCCCTCTCGCCTTTGGTGGGTGCTCGCTTCGGCGGCTCGCTTGGTTCCTTTGGGGGCCGGATCGGTCCGTGGCGCTGCCTTTTTTCCCCTGCCTTCTGTGCTTGGGTGGTCTTTCGGGCTCTCCGCTTTCTGCGATGGCCTGGTTGTGTTCCCTTGGTGGCCGGGTCTCTTCGTGTCGTTTCCGTCCCTTTTCCTGGGTCTTTTTGTTCCCTTGTTCCGGCCTGGGTTCTCTCCTTGGGGTCGCGGTTTCTCTTCGGCGCCCCTTTTCCTTGTTGCCTGGAGCTTTTGCTCGGTGGTGAGTCTTGTGCCTGTGGTCATGTTGGGTCGTGCGAGTCTCGCGACCGTTGGCGTACGGTCGCGCTCTTCTTTTAATGCGGCTCTTGCCGGTTTGCTTCCGATTGGTTCCGCTGCCCCGTTTTTCTGGTGGTTTCGGCTCTCTCGTGGGTGGTGTTCTCCCTTGCGGGGTGGCTATATTGGTCACACTGCGTCTCCCTTTCGGATGTGCCTTGTCTGTTGGCTCGCTGTGGCGGGGTTGCCCTCTGTTCCTTCGGTTTTGCTTTTTCCTAAGGGGGGTTTGATGCCCCTTTTCGGGTTCTCCGTTGGCCGTTCCTGGTGTGTGGGTCCGGCGTACTGTCTGGGCTCTGTTTCTGTGGCGTCTGGTCCGGAGCTTTTCTCTGTCTCCCTTTGACCTTTGCTGCGGCTGGTTCTTGCCGGCGCCTCGTGTCTCTGGGGTCCGGATTTTTGTTTTTCCCGGTGTCGTTGGGCCCGGGCTGGTTTTTCCTGCTCGTGGTTGCCTTTCCCCTGGGTGGTCCTTCCACTCGTCCTGGCCTGTTGGGTTTTGCCCTCTGGCCTGTTGGTGTCTTGTGAGTTTCCATGATGCCGTTTGGCTTTGGTATGTGCTCACTTTGTTAGTCATGTGGCGAGGAAGACTAACGAGGAGGTAATGCCCCGATTACTTACCGGTAATCTTCATTACTCCGAGTATAGTCTTCCTCGCCACATGACTTCCCATCCCTCCCTCCCTGTCTGGCTATCGGCTTCATGTATTGCTTGGTAGTTTCAGGCTGTTGGGTTGGGCCGGCCCGCCTCTTATAGGGGTCAGGGGTGACTGGGTCGGCCATATTGGGAAGGGATGGGAGGCATGGGATGCTGATTTTTTTTGCTTTGCTTTGGAGGGTTCTGTTGTGGAGCTGACGCTCACTTTGTTAGTCATGTGGCGAGGAAGACTATACTCGGAGTAATGAAGATTACCGGTAAGTAATCGGGGCATTCCTGGTCACTAGCCTGATGCACTTTAATGGAGGCTCTCCTGCTCCCCACATTCCAGGCCTCTTTGGCTTCAGAAGGTCTCACTCATTCCCCTTTCTAGTCTCCTACACTTCGTGACAAGCTCTGTGTATATCTTACTGCGCGAGAGCAGCGTACCTGCCACCTCTAAAAACAATTCTCACTGTGTGGGTGGAGGGTGCAGGGCCAAGAGCCCATTATTCTCCTCAGGGAAACACCAGCTTCTGAAGGGGCGGGGCCATGGAGAAGGGGGGGGAGGGGGTTGTACTGAGCACCGCCCGACAGTGTTTAATTTGTCAAAAAAATCAGTACCAGGGCTGTCGTCAGGAGTCCTGTCCCCGGCCAGCGCTGCCGGCGGCAGTACAAACACACCTACGACCATCACACCCCTTCCAAGCTATAAGAATGGCTTGGGTGGGAGGTATGAGGTATTTTAATGAATCTTTTATTAATAAGCAACTGTTCTTGTGCTCATCTCTAAATAAAATAACCAGCGCCACCATGTGGCAGACTGTATAAGTGGCGGTGCTGGCAATTAAGTGCTGGTGCCGAGCACCAGAAACTACTGCCTCAAATTCAGCACTGCTGCCGGACAGCCAAACTACCCACTCATGTCTCCATAAAAAAACACACAAGCAAAAACCTCTAGTCTGCTGCATCCCGGATAGAGAGGGCTGGCTCTTGGCATCGGTGACCTGAGCCCAGGCCGAGGATGGGAATCATCAGAGAGGCGCACGGAGCTGTCTAAATTAAGGTCACGCAAAGAGTAGCGTCCCTGTCACTTGGCACCAGTGATTCAGCTTAAAGTGTTTTTAATCATTAACATGCAGCGGGCACTGTTTTGACACCCCATCCACCCCTTCCTTGTCCTCCTATCTCCTTCTCACCCCTGCCACCTCACAAAATACCCCCTCCCCCAACCAACAACTTAGCGTCAGCATGACAGAGCTAAACTATGAGTGACACAGGTTAGTTAGGGAGATGTTTGTGTTCAGAGGCCAGTCACTATTCTGGTGTATTGAGCCAGGCACTGACCTGTGGAAACAGAAGGGCCCGTGCTGTTCCACCATTAGCTCCCAGTGTCTCTTAAGATCTTTTGGGGCCCTAGGCAAGGCATATTTTTGGGGCCCCTGTTCGGAACAATTTTAAATTTTACTACCCATTTCCTGATAATTCTGGTCTGTCTAATGCAAACCAAACTTATAGAAGGCGGTCACTCAAAAAAAGTTTAAACATGCCATGTCCGTATAAGGAGGAAAATGGGTAACTTCGTATTGCCAATTAGTTAAAACCAATACAAAATGTTTATGACAAAAAGAAATATGACTTGCTCAGGGCCCCAAAATCCTTAAGCTGATGCCGACATAGAGAGACAGATGTAGAGGTAGCAGAGAGAAAAGAGGTTTGCATACAGAAATAGATAGTGGTGAGACTGAGGGGGCCCTTGGAATGTGGGGGCCCTGGGCAATTTCCCATGCCCATCATGTTTTAAAAAGGTCACTCATTAGCACCCAATTTCTTTCCCCCCAGGGCACTATCCTAGCTAAAGGCAAGTGGCAACTCTGCGGAGAGCCATCTGCTGTCCATGGCTGTGAGAAGTTGGCCTGATATGTAGTGCTCACTATTCTAGTGATCACTGTGTATCATTCCAAACGACCCTTATTGATGATTGGTTGTAAGTCAACCTTATAGACCAGCTATCCTAGTAGCGTGGACAAGAGCAGTCTTTAGGCTAAACTCTAGAGGGCGTGTTAAGCCAGCTGTTTTACCACCACATTTACCCTTTGAACACCACGTGAAAGGACACCACACAAGTTGTTATGAAAATAAAGGATATTTATTTATAACAAGACTACCCTGGCTCTTTATGAGTCAGGGAGCTAAGCACACTACAAAACTCTTAGGAAAATACTTCAAGTTGCACAATTTACACAAATGCCCGAGGGGCACGAAAAACCATCTACGCTAAAAGCGGAATGCGAATGGTTAGAGTCTAAAGTTACTGATGCCGGAAGGATCCGTTCAGTGGGACTAAACGAAAAAGGAGCTGGACACTTGTAGAGCGAACCTGCGATGGAGCACTGAAATGCTCGAGTTACCTAGCCCAGAGGCTGCGGCTGCGTGAGGTTCAGCAAGATGTCGGGAGTCCTCGTTGTAGTCTCAGGAGACTGAAAGAAGAAGTTGCTGGCAGGCGACCAGTGTCGATATTCGGAGAGATCCAAGCCTGGATCGGTGATGGAGATAACCTGAAAGCAGAGGGGACTCAGTTCGTAATCACTAGCCAGTGATGGAGTTGGTACCAGGATGGCACCGGAGGTAGTCACCGCGATCAGGTGAGTGGGTGACGCTGGACTCTGCTGTCCCACGGTGCAGGAGGCGTTGTCGGCGACCTGGCAGAAGGGGGGCGAGCTGTCCCACGAAGGTGTCTGCTGTCGGCGATGCTGGACCCAAGATTGGGCAACAACCCTTGGCAAGGCAAGCCCACGCGGTGGAGTCAAGATGGCGTCTGGAGTGGACCAGGGGGGTCTGGGGTGCTCCTCTATTGGAGGGGAGCCAAGGCTAGTCCGGAGCAACCAGACCAGCAGCGGAAGTGTCGTGGTGCGTCGTTAGGAGGGCCACTAGCCAACAGCAAGTGGCCGAACAACGCGATGAGCGGCAAAGAGCAGAAGGGCCCCCACGCAGATCTCGGGGATGCTGGGAGGCTGGTCTTCAGTGCTGGAGCTGCTCAGGGTTGGGGCTTCTCAAACCCCAGGAGCACTCACTCGAGGGTCCCTCGGTGGTCGTGCTAGGCAAGCGTCGTGCAGGTTTTGATGATGGCCGGTCCCGCAGGTCTCGTCACACCCACGAATCTCAGCTGGGCTGATGATGCAGGTAGAGGTCAGAGATGGCAGGGAATCCGGGTCTCGTCGAGCTGGTCAGTCTGAATCCGGAGGATGGACGTGCAGCAAACCGCAAGAGCTTAGGTGGTGCCTGCTGGTGCAGGGTGGCTACTCCTTAGCCACAAGGGAGAGTCTTCAGAATTAGTCAAGAGTTCCTTTCGTGGAAAGTAGTTCAAGATTCAGAATTATCCAATTTGGGAAGGGGGCCCGCTCCTACCTTTATTCTAAGAAAAGGGGCTGGCCCGTGACTAGGTCCTGCCTATGGGTGGGACCAGGGGGGGTGGTTACACCCCTCTCCTTTGTCCGGTCTCTTACCGGCTCAGAGGCTGGGGTGCCCCTGGAACTGGTTCAAGCCGGCCTATGCACAGTGAGCACCGGGGTGCCACTTGCAGTCACCTTCCTCTCAGCCTTGCCTACCTGGAATACACAAAACCCTGTCTGGGATGGTGCGGGCACCGCCCCCGACAGGAAACCCTTTGTCCAAGCTCTCCCCGCTGGAAGGACTCCCAGCAGCAGGAGGTCAGACTTGTGTCTGCGGTGGCAGCATCCATTTTGTGATGCTGAGGCTCGAGTCAACTTCAACCGGGGTTCACAGTTACATGCATGTCGTGTCCCTCTAGAAGGGTGGAATGCTAACCCCGTCGCCAGAATTGGCGAGGGGCTAGTATCCCAATTCGTATGACACCTTACTCGACATGCTTTGATAATGCGATACCAGAGTTAGCAAATAACCGCGAGGATTATAATGCCCTTTAAGAGTATATGGTACGCGTTATCCTGGAACAGCTATTAGGACTTGGTTCCGCAAGCTGCAGACGGGCTCAGCTCACGCCCGAGCACCATCTCCCATGATTCCAAGCACTCTGCCTTCAGGATTGATAAGGCCTGCCATAGGAGTGACTGGTAGGAATACATGTGTCCAGTTTAGGGTTAGATATAGGAATACTATACCTAAAGCAAAGGGTGATTACACCACCTTGCCCCAGCCGTCGTGCGGCCAGTTGTGTCAGATTTGGGTGGCCAGCCAGGGGTGGCATAATACATGCTGCAGCCCCTGGTAGGCCCTGGGTACACCTAGGCCCTGTATACCTAAGGTATGCTGATACAGGGACTGATAAGGTGGCCCAGTTCCAATTAGTAAATGCACCTAAGGTACATGTGTCACTTTAGAGAGAGAACAGCTAGGCTGTGGGTCTGATCAGCAGGCCCACAGCCAGGAAAAGTCGTAAACCAATGAAGCAAAAAGCAAAAATCTGGGGTGATCATAGGATTGCAGACCCTACTCTCCTACATGACCCCCCCCAAACTTTGGGACAATAAGCTAACCTTGACCAGGTGAGTCTTCTTGCTCTAAGTGGAAGTACCTGGAGAGCCCATCTGCATTGCCATGATCAGTGCCAGGTCTATGCTCCACTGTAAAGTCCATCCCCTGTAGGGAAATGGACCACCTAAGTAGTTTGGGGTTTTCACCCTTCATCTGATTTAGCCACAAGAGGGGCTTATGGTCGGTCTGAATCTTGAAGTGAGTGCCAAACAAGTATGGCCTCAACTTCTTCAGGGCCCAAACCACAGCAAAGGCCTCCCTCTCAATGGCTGACCAATTCTTCTCTCTGGGGGCCAGCCTTCTGCTAATAAAAGCAATGGGCTGGTCATGACCATCACAATTCAGTTGAGATAGAACAGCTCCCACACCCAACTCAGAAGCATCTGTTTGGACAATGAATGTTTTGGAGTAGTCTGGACTCTTTAGGATAGGTGCTGTGCACATGGCCTGCTTTAGGTCATCGAATGCCTTTTGACAGCTTGCTGTCCACTGAACGTTCTTTGGCATTTTTTTACTTGTCAGGTCATTAAGTGGGGTCACAATGGATCCATAATTTCTGACAAATTTCCTGTAATATCCAGTCAGGCCCAAGAAAGCTCGAACCTGAGTCTGGGTGGTTGGAGGAGCCCAGTCCTGGATGGCCTGTATCTTGCTCTCCAATGGCTGAACCTGGCCTCCACCTACAAGGTGGCCCAGGTATACAACCTGTGTCTGCCCTATCTGGCACTTAGTGGCCTTGATAGTGAGACCTGCCTTCTGCAGTGCCTCTAACACTTTCCTCAGGTGGACCAGGTGATCCTCCCAGGTGGAGCTAAAGACAGCTATATCGTCAAGGTATGCTGCACAGAAGTCGTCCAACCCAGTGAGAACTTGATTCACCAGCCTTTGGAAGGTGGCAGGTGCATTCTTCAAACCAAAGGGCATTACCACGAACTGATAATGCCCACCAGGGGTAGAAAATGCTGTTTTGGGCTTGGCGTCCTCAGCTAACCTGATTTGCCAATACCCAGCTGTCAGGTCGAATGTACTTAAGTAGTTGGCAGAAGCCAACCTGTCTATAAGTTCATCCGCTCTTGGTATTGGGTGGGCATCAGTCTTAGTGACCGCATTGAGGCCTCTGTAGTCCACGCAAAATCTCATCTCTTTCTTACCGCCCTGGGTGTGAGGTTTCGGCACGAGAACTACGGGACTAGCCCAGGGGCTGTCCGAGGGCTCAATGACTCCCAGCTCCAACATTTTCTGCACCTCTGTCTTGATGCAGTCTCTGACGTGATCAGGCTGTCGATAGATTTTACTCTTTACGGGCAGACTGTCCCCAGTGTCGACCTCATGGGTACACCAAGTGGTCTGACTGGGTGTCAGAGAGAACATATGTCGGAAGGATTGAAGAACCTGTTTACAATCCTTTTGTTGATGTCCAGAGAGGCCGCCACAAAAGACAACACCATCTACTGACCCATCGTCAGGGTTCTGAGAGAGCAGGTCCGGGAGAGGGTCACTCTCCTCCTCCTGTCCCTCATCTGTGGCCATGAGCAAGCCCATGCCCTCCCTGTCGACATATGCCTTGAGCCTGTTTACATGGAGCACCCTGTGGGGGCTCCAGGGAGTTCCCAGGTCTACCAAGTAGGTTACCTCTCCCTTTTGCTCAATGATCGTGTGGGGCCCAGACCATTTGTCTTTGAGTGCTGCCGGGGCCACTGGCTCCAGCACCCACACCTTCTGCCCCGGCTGATACACAGTCAGGACAGCCTTTTGGTCGTGCCAAGCTTTTTGTAATTCTTGGCTCGCCTCAAGGTTTTTAGATGCCTTTTCCATGTACTCAGCCATCCGCGAGCGGAGACTGAGCACATAGTCCACAATGTTTGATGCCGGCTTTCTGAGAGGTCTCTCCCATCCTTCCTTTACCAAACAAAGGGGCCCCCTTACAGGATGTCCGAACAGAAGTTCAAAAGGGCTGTAGCCAACCCCCTTCTGCGGGACCTCTCTGTAGGCGAACAAGAGGCAGGGTATCAGGACATCCCATCTCCGCCGAAGCTTTTCAGGTAGTCCGTGAATCATCCCTTTTAGGGTCCTGTTGAATCTCTCAACAAGCCCATTGCATTGTGGGTGATAGGGTGTGGTGAATTTGTAGTTGACACCGCACTCCTTCCACATTGCAGTCAGATATCCCGACATAAAGTTTGCACCTCTGTCTGAGACGACCTCCTTAGGGAAGCCCACTCTGGAGAACACTCCAACTAGGGCCCGTGCCACCACAGGTGCTGTAGTGGTCCTAAGGGGAATAGCTTCAGGATACCTGGTGGCGTGGTCCACCACCACCAGTATAAACTTGTGTCCTGATGCTGTCTGGGGTTCCATTGGTCCGACAATGTCAATCCCCACTCGTTCAAAGGGAACCCCCACCACCGGCAGTGGTATGAGGGGGGCCTTTGTCGTGCCACCTGACTTACCACTGGCTTGGCAAGTGACACAGGAGCGGCAAAACTCCTTCGTATCTTCGGACATGTGGGGCCAGTGAAAGTGTGGAACAATTCTGTCCCAAGTCTTATTCTGGCCTAAGTGACCTGCAAGGGGAATCTCGTGGGCCAAGGTGAGAAGGAAACCTCTCAGAGACAAGGGGATGACCAGCCTCCTGGTCGCGCCAGGTTTGGGGTCTCTTGCCTCGGAGTACAGGAGTCCATCGTCCCAGTACACTTTGTGGGTACCTGTGGTGTTCCCTGCAGCCTCAGCAGCCGCCTGCTGTCTGAGGGGTTCAAGTGAGGGGCAGTCTAACTGTGCCTTCCCCAGGTCTTCCCTGGAGGGTCCCCCTGAGCCCAGAAACTCAACCTGACCAGGTTCAAGCTCTTTTGGCTCAGTTTCCCTCAGTTCTTTAAGGTCAGCCTCCTCAGAGACTTGATCCACGACCTGGGGCAAGGGGGAAGGCGAGGCCTTACCCTTACTGCTCCTTTTCTTGGAAGGTGTCTGGTCCGTTCTTCCAGGATCCAGCACCTGTTCAGTGGGGCATCTTTTGGCCTGTGACTTGGTCACAGCAAGGACATGTGCTGGCAAGCCTAACATTTCCATGTGAGTCCTCTGCTCCACTTCTGACCATTGTGACGTTTCCAAATCATTGCCCAACAGACATTCGACGGGGAGGTCTGAACTAACCACAACTTTCTTTGGGCCACTTACCCCTCCCCAGGAGAAATCAACAACTGCCATACTGTGATTGGTAGTGACATTGCTGGCATTGGTCACTAGGTAATCGGTACCTAGCATGATCTGTCCAGGGTCCACAAAGTTAGGCGTCACCATCGTGACACTGGCACAAGTGTCCCTGTAGGCCTGAGCCATTTTTCCATTGATCAAAGGCGTCTGCCTGTATTTGCCCAAAGTATTGGGACTGGCATCAGGGGACATGTCCATATCCCCTGTACAGACAAGGACGGCCTGAGTGAGCGTGCCGACTAAGTCGTCACCTCCCTCGGTTCCCAAGGTTAACCCAACTAATGCCTTGGGAGGCGCACTACCACTGCTGACTGTACTAGGGGGTGCAGGTGCCTTAGGGGCTGCAGTGGTAGGAGTTTGCCCTCCTTTCTTGGTGCACTCACTAAACCAGTGAGTCTTACTTTTACAGTATTGGCACCACCTTTTTGACTGGCCTTCTTGAGTCTTCTTCTTCTGTGAAGCCTGACCCCCACCCTCTTTGGTTTGTTGGGGACCTGTCGAAGACTTCTGGTCATTTTGTTCGTTCTTGTTACTACCCATTTGGTCTGCTTTCTTCTGACCACCCTGGTTCTGAGTCTGGTTCTGCTTGACCCTTGTTCTGACCCATCTGTCTGCCTTCTTTCCCAATTCTTGGGGAGAGGTCAGATCCGAGTCGACAAGGTGCTGATGCAACAATTGGTTCTGACAGTTGTTTAAAATCTGTTCTCTCATGATAAGATTGTACAATCCTGTGTAATCAGTAACCTTGCTACCCAGCAACCAGCCTTCCAAAGCCTTAGTGGCACAATCGACAAAGTCAGTCCAATCCTGAGACTGAATCTTCTGGGTGTCCCGGAACAGCAACCTGTACTGTTCCGTGGTTAAGCCAAACCCATCAATCAGTGTATTCTTCAAGACTTGGTAGTTGTTCGCATCCTCAGCTCTAGTAGTGAGGAGCTTGTCTCGCCCTTTACCTTCAAAGGAGAGCCACAGTATAGCTGCCCACTGACTTGGGGGGACGCACTGGACAGTGCAGGCCCTCTCCAAAGCAGTTATCCACTTGTGGATGTCGTCCCCTTGTTTAAAGGGGGGCACTATTTTACTCAGGTGTCTAGTGTCTATACCCCTGTCTTTCTCTCTAATGATAATGCTGCCACCAGTGGGGTCTGACCCACTCAATTTCTGCTCTCGGGCAAAGGCAAGTCTTTCTTTGGCGAGGGCAAGTTCTTCCCGCTCGATCCTCAGATTGACTTCCCTCATCTTCGCTTCATGCTCCCTTCTCTGAGGGGACGTCATTCCTCTCTGAGAAGATGCCTGAGAGACATGAGTTCGAACAGATCTGTTAGAGCCTCTGGAGAGAGACCTAGCTCATCCGTTCCCAAGGTTAGGCCTGCTTGAGCGTGGGCCCGGGGCTCCCCCAGTTCCATTCTCATGCCTGCTTAAGTTGGTCCTCGTAAGCCTGCTGACTACTACTGGACCTTTGTTTGCCTCGTCTCCTGATAACTCCTCCTCGTCTTCCTCCTCTGTATGGAGGGCGAGGTCTGGGTCACCAAGGGTTCCCTCTAAGGGGGGCATGTTCCCATCCTGATCAGGGGGGCCTGTGCTAGAGGCCCTCCTCGCATCATAAGTCTCTAAGAG
The DNA here is from genome assembly GCF_964204655.1 of Triturus cristatus. Taxonomy (NCBI): domain Eukaryota; kingdom Metazoa; phylum Chordata; class Amphibia; order Caudata; family Salamandridae; genus Triturus; species Triturus cristatus. The sequence continues at coordinate 1,720,341,690 of NC_140590.1, forward strand.
ACCTATCAGAAATGTGATGGTAGGGTTAGAACCCTGGTTTAGCTTCCTGGAGGCACACAGTTGTCTCATCTCCGTGAAGCTAAGAGCTGCATATCTTGACGTGACCTGTGGAGGGTCAACAACCACTAGGGGAGTCTCTGAAGACTCTCCGTGGTTAGACATGCTTTCTAGTGAGGTGTAAGTGATGCACCTACCTACACTATGTGTTTTCCTACTGATCCCTTGCTAAGAGCTGTAGTCAGGGTGTGCTACTCCCTGTTATACTACAACAGCTGGTTCAGTAGAACTCAGAGTATTCTAAGTTAAGTTATATGTACCTGGGTACTTATGTGATCTTTCAACCGATGTTCTTAGGATACATGGGTGGCAAAACACAGCAAGCTCAAATCCCAACCGCTGCTCACCAATGTGAGAAGTTGGCCTGATATGTAGTGCTCACTATTCTAGTGATCACTGTGTATCATTCCAAACGACCCTTATTGATGATTGGTTGTAAGTCAACCTTATAGACCAGCTATCCTAGTAGCGTGGACAAGAGCATTCTTTAGGCTAAACTCTAGAGGGCGTGTTAAGCCAGCTGTTTTACCACCACATTTACCCTTTGAACACCACGTGAAAGGACACCACACAAGTTGTTATGAAAATAAAGGATATTTATTTATAACAAGACTACCCTGGCTCTTTATGAGTCAGGGAGCTAAGCACACTACAAAACTCTTAGGAAAATACTTCAAGTTGCACAATTTACACAAATGCCCGAGGGGCACGAAAAACCATCTACGCTAAAAGCGGAATGCGAATGGTTAGAGTCTAAAGTTACTGATGCCGGAAGGATCCGTTCAGTGGGACTAAACGAAAAGGGAGCTGGACACTTGTAGAGCGAACCTGCGATGGAGCACCAAAATGCTCGAGTTACCTAGCCCAGAGGCTGCGGCTACGTGAGGTTCAGCAAGATGTCGGGAGTCCTCGTTGTAGTCTCAGGAGCCTGAAAGAAGAAGTTGCTGGCAGGCGACCAGTGTCGATATTCGGAGAGATCCAAGCCTGGATCGGTGATGGAGATAACCTGAAAGCAGAGGGGACTCAGTTCGTAATCACTAGCCAGTGATGGAGTTGGTACCAGGATGGCACCGGAGGTAGTCACCGCGATCAGGTGAGTGGGTGACGCTGGACTCTGCTGTCCCTCGGTGCAGGAGGCGTTGTCGGCGACCTGGCAGAAGGGGGGCGAGCTGTCCCACGAAGGTGTCTGCTGTCGGCGATGCTGGACCCAAGATTGGGCAACAACCCTTGGCAAGGCAAGCCCACGCGGTGGAGTCAAGATGGCGTCTGGAGTGGACCAGGGGGGTCCGGGGTGCTCCTCTATTGGAGGGGAGCCAAGGCTAGTCCGGAGCAACCAGACCAGCGGCGGAAGTGTCGTGGTGCGTCGTTAGGAGGGCCACTAGCCAACAGCAAGTGGCCGAACAACGCGATGAGCGGCAAAGAGCAGAAGGGCCCCCACGCAGATCTCGGGGATGCTGGGAGGCTGGTCTTCGGTGCTGGAGCTGCTCAGGGTTGGGGCTTCTCAAACCCCAGGAGCACTCACTCGAGGGTCCCTCGGTGGTCGTGCTAGGCAAGCGTCGTGCAGGTTTTGATGATGGCCGGTCCCGCAGGTCTCGTCACACCCACGAATCTCAGCTGGGCTGATGATGCAGGTAGAGGTCAGAGATGGCAGGGAATCCGGGTCTCGTCGAGCTGGTCAGTCTGAATCCGGAGGATGGACGTGCAGCAAACCGCAAGCGCTTAGGTGGTGCCTGCTGGTGTAGGGTGGCTACTCCTTAGCCACAAAGGAGAGTCTTCAGAATTAGTCAAGAGTTCCTTTCGTGGAAAGTAGTTCAAGATTCAGAATTATCCAATTTGGGAAGGGGGCCCGCTCCTACCTTTATTCTAAGAAAAGGGGCTGGCCCGTGACTAGGTCCTGCCTATGGGTGGGACCAGGGGGGGGGTGGTTACACCCCTCTCCTTTGTCCGGTCTCTCCCCGGCTCAGAGGCTGGGGTGCCCCGGGAACTGGTTCAAGCCGGCCTATGCACAGTGAGCACCGGGGTGCCACTTGCAGTCACCTTCCTCTCAGCCTTGCCTACCTGGAATACACAAAACCCTGTCTGGGATGGTGCGGGCACCGCCCCCGACAGGAAACCCTTTGTCCAAGCTCTCCCCGCTGGAAGGACTCCCAGCAGCAGGAGGTCAGACTTGTGTCTGTGGTGGCAGCATCCATTTTGTGATGCTGAGGCTCGAGTCAACTTTAACCGGGGTTCACAGTTACATGCATGTCGTGTCCCTCTAGAAGGGTGGAATGCTAACCCCGTCGCCAGAATTGGCGAGGGGCTAGTATCCCAATTCGTATGACACCTTACTCGACATGCTTTGATAATGCGATACCAGAGTTAGCAAATAACCGCGAGGATTATAATGCCCTTTAAGAGTATATGGTACGCGTTATCCTGGAACAGCTATTAGGACTTGGTTCCGCAAGCTGCAGACGGGCTCAGCTCACGCCCGAGCACCATCTCCCATGATTCCAAGCACTCTGCCTTCAGGATTGATAAGGCCTGCCATAGGAGTGACTGATAGGAATACATATGTCCAGTTTAGGGTTAGATATAGGAATACTATACCTAAAGCAAAGGGTGATTACACCACCTTGCCCCAGCCGTCGTGCGGCCAGTTGTGTCAGATTTGGGTGGCCAGCCAGGGGTGGCATAATACATGCTGCAGCCCCTGGTAGGACCTGGGTACACCTAGGCCCTGGATACCTAAGGTATGCTGATACAGGGACTGATAAGGTGGCCCAGTTCCAATTAGTAAATGCACCTAAGGTACATGTGTCACTTTAGAGAGAGAACAGCTAGGCTGTGGGTCTGATCAGCAGGCCCACAGCCAGGAAAAGTCGTAAACCAATGAAGCAAAAAGCAAAAATCTGGGGTGATCATAGGATTGCAGACCCTACTCTCCTACAATGGCCTTCACACAGGAGCTGGAAACCCTCTGCGCATGCGGCTACCAGCCCATACTGTCTCCCACCACGTGGCACCTTGGGAGTCTGGTGCAGCCTCTGGCAAATATGCCAGCCCACATGCCTGTCAATCGCGTAACCAAACTTGAGGAAGCCCCCCTGCACAGTACACGGAGCTCCTCCCCCCCCACTCACACGTTCCTGGCCCATAGTGCCAATATCGGCAACACTCCTCAGTTATCATACTGCAAAATACATAAATAAACCACACAACACCTTGTTAGTGGAGAAAATTGCTGCAGGTTTATTTGCACAACAAATATGCCAACATGGTGGGTTATCTTACGGGTGATCCCAGGGCAGGCCAGCCCTTATGCCGCCTGCCCGCCTGTTGCGCCAAATTGCACCGTGGCCGTCGCCAATCGGTGCTTACCAATTAAAGGGAGGGGCCACCCCTCCCATCAGTGGACCGCCAGTCCACTCCCTTACTCACACCCCCCCAAAAGGTAGGCGGAGCGTTCCAGGCAGCCCCCGGTTGCTCAGACCCACAACCACCCGTAGGACTAACGGGGCTCCGTAGTTCTTCCAGGGGACAACGCTAAGACATCCCTGGGTATCATTAGCTTAGCACCCTTGTTGTGCTGCTGCATACAGTACCCTTCTGTACCTTGCAGACTCTGGATCACCCTGTAACTCCTCCTGCAACACAAAACAATAGGTTAGATTCTTACCCTCCCAATTCCACCCTTTGGCCGTCCGCAGGGTAAGGGGTGGGGCGGGAAACGGTGAGATGGGCAGCGGTCAAGAGACTGCCCAGTGGGTGGGGAAGGCTTTTGTACCAATGTCCCCCTCCCACGGCCGGAAGTGGCCGGCCGGAAGACCCCCTGGTCCCAAGCCCAGGGAGCCTAGTCAGCAGACTTCTGTGCCTTCCTGTGGCACTATGGCGGCTGCCCTGTTGGAAGGTCCCCTATGTGGACCCCAGGGCAGCCTTGGAATAGTGCCAATATCGGCAACACTCCTCAGTTATCATACTGCAAAATACATAAATAAACCACACAACACCTTGTTAGTGGAGAAAATTGCTGCAGGTTTATTTGCATAACAAATATGCCAACATGGTGGGTTATCTTACGGGCGATCCCAGGGCAGGCCAGCCCTTATGCCGCCTGCCCGCCTGATGCGCCAAATTGCACCGTGGCCGTCGCCAATCGGTGGTTACCAATTATTGGGAGGGGCCACCCCTCCCATCAGTGGACCGCCAGTCCACTCCCTTACTCACGCCCCCCCAAAAGGTGGGCGGAGCGTTCGAGGCAGCCCCCGGTTGCTCAGACCCACAACCGCCCGTAGGACTAACGGGGCGCCGTAGGTCTTCCAGGGGACAACCCTAAGACATCCCTGGGTATCATTGGCTTAGCACCCTTGTTGTGTTGCTGCATATAGTACCCTTTTGTACCTTGCAGACTCTGGATCGCCCTGTAACTCCTCCACAGCTCTGGGGGTGGCCACCGTCACAACCAGGGCCCCCCCACCAAGGCAGATATTCCTATTTACATCCTGTTGCTTCCAAGGCCTTCCCAAGGTCCAGCAAGAATAAGTCCATGCCCAACCTTGAGAGGTGAACCCCATCCACCTCCCAGCATCCAGTAGACTTGGCATGAAGTAAACCATATCTGATAAAGCCAAATCCCCTTTGCTCCATGAATTTATGCGTGGCGCTGTTTACTCTCCTACGTGAGATCTCAATGGCGTCCCCAGATCGGGCTACTTGCCAAACTGGCCGTGGTGTAATTTCTGACCACCACAGTTCACATGCCCCCAGTAGATTACTCAACTGACACATGGTGTCTCTCATGTCTTGGAGCAGTACTCTCCTCCCCAGTGCAGTCAGGTCATTCCCTCCCAAGTGTGTGACCAGCATATGAGGTGGAGCGATCCCACCCCCAAGTCTCTTCTGCAGCTTCCTCGTCAGCTCGTTCCAACGCATACCCGGGTAACTTAGCCACGTTATCTCGGTGGCGGAGAAACCATTTTCTGATCTCAGCCCACCGTGCCACTCTAGCAATGCTTGAATGGCCAATTACCCCGACTTTGGTTCCTGGTAAATAAAGAGATGTTGTGTTTGAAAAACATTTATTGTAAACGTTTACACACTACTAGTCTACAATTGCACAACAAACCACATCACTGCAACATCACGTGGCAACTCGGGCCAAAGCTGTACCTCTTTATACACATGAATGCACGTTGGGACATTGGGCCTAAGAGTCCTCTCACCACACCCTCCCGCTTAAGGCCGTATATATCGCTTGTAGCATTGAGACTCCCAGCGCCCCACCTGCTTAATTGGCTGTGGCGGCATCCCTGAAAGGAAGGCTGTGGTTGCCGCCCCGATCCTGAAGGAGTGGCTACTGAATCTCTTGAAAATAACAGGTGCCGAAGCAACTGTATACCGATTGCACTGCTGAATGTACCTCTGTATGTACTCCACTAAACCTGTACTTGTTGCTAATAAATGAAGTCAACCGTAGTATAAGCAATTGTTGTACTGGATTCAACTCATTTAATTCATGAGCTTTCAAACCCACAAAGTAAACAAAATGTTAGCATCAATAATGTAATAAATATACAATATGAATGAGCAATAATTGTGAATTCCTTGTAAATGCACATTAAACAATACAGATGCAAAATTCCAAATTATTATGCAGCATGACAGTAGATGTTGAAGATAGCCCAATGCATTTCGGGATTTACAGCAATCCCTTCTTCAGGGGCCTGTGTATAAAAGAAAAATAGAATACATTTTGCAACATGTAATTAACCCCTTCAGCACTGCGCGGATTTCCGCGCAGTGCTGAAGGTTCTGAGCGCGGGCGGGGCCATGACGGAACGGTTCCGTCATAAGCACAGCCCAACCGACGTGCATGACGGAACCGTTCCATCATAAGCGTCGAAGGGGTTAAATATACCAATGTCTACCTGAGTTTCATTTATATTAAAAAAATGTAACATCGTCTAACTGCCCAGAAAGGTCTAATCGTGCCTGTACTTGTCCTACACGTACACAAAAAGTGTGATTAAAGTAGAAAGATAATCCTGTGCGTGGGTGTGTTGGCTTGAGAAGCCAGATATAAGAAACATCATAGATTCCAAAAATTAACCGCTGCACACCACTATCAATAGTTTTAATCCAGTGAAACGTTGAAAATCACCTAAAGCCCAATGGAAAAGACATATGAAAGAACCCTTACGTGAAAACTGTCAAGTTTTACATTCAAAGTGAATGGTCTCAAACTTCTCCTGACACAATCAAAGGGAGAAAAAATGCGTAGCAGGACTGGTGTCTGCTTCTGATCTGTTCATTAGCCTGTATACAAAAAATGACAATGTAATATGATAAACTCGCTGTATCTTGTTGCTGAACAGACCTGTTGCTTTACGTGGGGGGAGCAGGAATCTTCAGTCATATTGTTTTTTTCTACAGGCTGTTTTTACGCGTTTAACGGAGGTCGTGTTTTTCGTGATTCCTATTTCAACACCGAGTTGTCCTTGGCAAACACTTAGGTAAATATTGCGACTTCCTTCGATAGGATGGTGTGATTACACGTCAGTGCATCAAGATACAGCGAGTTTATCATATTACATTGTCATTTTTTGTATATTTAATAGCGGCAATCAACTACATCATTTGAAAATTCAGTAGTGCGCTGACTTCCATAGACTACTGAATCTCTTGCCCACACCTGTCTGCCCAGACAATTGTAAGCACGCCTGCATAATGTGGTCTACTTGGAACTTTGTAACCGGAGACCCGTCCTCGTGCACAAGGAAGTACCCCGCAAACCCCGGGCGGAGGGCAAAATAAGCCTTGACCAAGAGCAAAGGACAATACCTAGCGTCTCCCAGCCCCTGTAACAGGACCACTTTCCCTTCCCCTGCCTGATCAGTTTTAGACTGTCTCACCACTATCCTGAGACAAGACGTGCCAATGTTAAAACCTTGATATTCAAAGTAGGCCTGGGCAAAGCACTACGCTACGCTCGCGAAGTTTGCGAAGTTTGTGCTACTTCGCACTACGCGAATTGCACGTAGCACAGTGCGAACACGCGTAGCGTAGTCTTGCGTAGTGCTGCGGTCATTTTTTGCTTGCTCGCGGTCCTCAACGTCAAGTTGGCGACCGCGAGCAAGCAAAATGACATCCCGGCGAGACTTTTTCCTTGTTCGCGATCAGCAACATCAAGTTGGCGATCGCGAACAAGGAAAATAAACCTCCCGGCGAGATTTCCAGCGCGAGGAGGTCAGGTTTCTCATTGCGAGGGGTCGCGTATGCTCGCGACCGCTCGCGATGAGAAACTACCAGTTCGCGTTGAGAAAGCTGCCGCTCGAGTAAAAATCTCCGCGAGGAGCAGAAAACTACAGCTCGCACTGTGCAAGATGCCATTTTCAATGATTGCACAGTGCCGGTTGCTTGTCCGCACTGTGCAATCATTGAAAACAACATCTTGCACAGTGCGAACATGTTACTACGCAGTTCGCGAAGTGCTACGCGAAGCTCGCGTAGTGGGAACTGCACTTTGCGTAGCTTCGCGACTACGCCCACCCTTAATTCAAAGCCACGCCCGAGGTGTTCTGCTTGGATCGCGCCACCAGCTCCCCAATCCTAAAGGCCCAAAAAAAGGCCAGCGCAAAACCAGCAGAGAATAGAGTTGCCTCATACCCAGAGCGGGTGGCGTAGGCATTCTGTCCAGCATCCCTTGCAGGATTGTGTAACTGATGGGGGACCTATTGTCAGGGGATCTAGGTTCACTCCTTGACCATCCCTTAAGTGCAGCCCTGATTACGAAGGATTTGGTAGGGTCACTCTGTCCTCTCAACCTGGCGTGATGACTGATGGCCGACAAATGGCCCATGATCCAAGGGTGGGAATTCCCACCATCCTTGGCCCACAGGATAAACTTTTGTACTATGAGCTCCAGAGAAGACCCTTCATCCTCCCATGCTCCCATAGTTGCACAAAATTTGTCCACGCAAGTCCGGTAGTGCTTCACCGTCCTTGGTGCCAGAGACAGCTCACCCAAACCCCTCATCCGCTGTAGGCCTGGGCGTAGTTCGCGAAGTAGCACTTCGCGAAGCTATGCAAAGTGAAGTTCGCACTACGCGAGCTACGCGTAGCACTTCGCAAACTGCGTAGTACCTTGTTCGCACTGTGCCAGATGTCGTTTTCAATGATTGCACAGTGCGGACAAGCAACCGGCACTGTGCAATCATTGAAAATGGCATCTTGCACAGGGCGAGCTGTAGTTTTCTGCTGCTCGAGTAGATTTTTACTCGAGCTTCAGCTTTCTCAACGCGAACTGGTAGTTTCTCATCGCGAGCATACGCAACCACTCGCAATGAGAAACCTGACCTCCTCGCGTTGGGAATCTCGCCGGGAGGTTTTTTTTCCATGCTCGCGATCGCCAACTTGAAATTGCTGATCGCGAACATGGAAAAAGACTCGCCGGGATGTCATTTTGCTTGCTCGCGGTCGCCAACTTGACGTTGAGGACCGCGAGCAAGCAAACAATTACCGCAGCACTACGCAACACTACGCTACGTGTGTTCGCACTGTGCTACGTGCAGTTCGCGTAGTGCGTAGTTGCGCGAACTTCGCAAACTACGCGAGCGTAGCGTAGTTCTTCGCCCAGGCTTAATCCGCTGCTCCACTTCAGAAGAAGCCACAGGTGTTGTGGGAAAGGGGTCATCTCTTCTCTCGCTCTTGGCCACGCCTCCCGGAAACGGTGCCACTGAAAACGAGAGAGAGCGTCAGCAGCCACGTTCTGCCCTTGCTCCTGGAATTTTTCCAGGATCACTAACTGGAAAATGGAGAAGGCAGAGAGCCAGCTGTCGATAGACTTTTCCGACCATGCCTGAAACCGCACTCTCTTATCCTCATCTTTCCCCCCAACCCTCCGTGCGTCATGGCCATGTTGGCCAAGCAGGAGCAGGGAAAAAATGTCTAGAAATTCACACCTCCATATGAATGCCTTAACAGCAAGTGGCACTTCCCAGGACAAGGAGCTGCGGCCTGACAAGAGTGGCGCGTGAGTGACCGGCTTGTGCCCTGTTTGTGCCACCGAGGTCTGTACTGTAAGGGCATTAGCTGTTGCAACCGGCTGGATTGCCGTGGAAGGAGCGACTAGGGGAATGCTGTGCACGGCCTGAGAGAAGATAGCCCCTGCCCCCGCTACAGAAGGCCAACCCACCTCGACGTGTTGCACTCCAATAGTCCCAGCTGTAGGTGCCACAATCAATGAAGTCGGAGTCTGGTTACCTAGCCCAAGGACACCAACCGCCCCAGCAGCTCCCGCATCCTTGCTAGTACCCGGTAAACCAGCCCCTGTCTGAGCTCCTAATACGGGTGCCCTCACAGGGGGGGACAACTGTTGCACTTGGGTGGTGCTCCCTTGGAGGGCCCACACATTCGCTGCCGCTGCTACCCCTCCCTCCAGATTGTTTGCAGTGGTGGCTTCAACAGTTGCGCCAGCCCCAGTGAGACCAGATCTGACCTCTTCCATGAAGCTCCTTAGAGTGTCAGTGAGCTTACCCAAGTCCTCAGTTGTTGCGAAGTTCACTTGAGGCGTGCCGCCAGCCGGGGGAGAGATTAGTCCCTGTGTCATGGGCGGGGGAATGGGCAGCGGGGCACTTCGGGTAGTGGCCACTGCCCGATTCTTGGGTGGCGGCGGGTCCGCCGGGAAACCTTTGACTGGTGCAAGTGCGTATCTGCTTGGACTGGGAGGGGCCTGCCTCTTCGTTAGGCTCCTGCTTTGTGTTCGAACCCCCACAGATGATCCCGGAATCCTCCGGATTGCTAGCCTTCAATAGTTCAGCAGCCCAAGCGAATCCCTTGGTCTTGGCAAGTTCGATGATGGCTGCTAGCTGTGCATCTTGGGAAGTGCCTTACTGTGTTTCCTCCACTTGGGACGTCTACGTGAAAAGAGAAGGGGATCCCTGGCTATCCATCACTCCTGATCTGGCCGACTCAATCTGGAAGAAAAACAGCTGTGAGCTACAACCTAGACCATTGAGAACAGGCACTCCCTTGATGCTTCAGTTGTCCCTTCTGCGACGCTCTAACCTGCGCCTGTACTTACTATACTTGAATGTGAGCTAACATGCTTGAAGGATGGCGTTCACAGGGTGCTTCAATGAATTCTGTAGTGGAGGTGAAGCAGAGGTTAGGTTAGCTTGCCCCCCACACCGTGGTCTTGCATCCTGACATTTGCCGCGCCCAATTACTCATGTTGTCCCTTATGCTCATTCAAACCCGCGTTCGTACTTACTATCCTGAATATGGTTATCGTGTTTAATCAAAGCAGCTCGCTGGGTACCTCGGTGAGATCTGTGGTGGAAATAAAGCAAAATTAAATTAGCTCTCTCCCCCCAAACCCTGGTCTGCCCCTGTGCATTTGCCCTCCATCCGGGAGGGTGTGGAAGGTGGGCGCCCCCCGCCACACCTCGTTTTACATTCACTGGGCGAGGGAACTCATCTCTCCCCCCGCCCGTCAGGCCCTGCTTACGCCGCAGCTTGCGTCACCAGGATATCCGCATACCTATGCCCTGTTGCATGTTCCCTGTTGGGGGTGGGGGTTGTGGGGGCGAGGTTGATCAATCAGTGGTCCAAGTCACACTTCCGTTCCTGACCTGCTAGGGAGACAAACAATGATGAGGAACGGGACACTGTAGGGGTAAAACCACGGCAGGCTCAGGCAGGTACAGCGACGTACGTTTCAATCCCTTATCCCCGCGCTCCGTCAGCTGCGAAAATCTTCATTGACCTGCTGTTACCTGGACCCCAATCCGCCCTCGTGCTCTTGCTTACCACGCAAACCCCACCTGTGAAAGCGGGCCGCGTGCCCCTCTAAACTAGTCGACGTGCGGTTGTACTTCCTCGCGACCCTGTAAGACAAATCATAGGTGAGGCAGCCGCAGACCCCGTAGCCCCCTTGCTACTGGTACCCTGCATGCAGCAGATGTGTAAAGATGCGCAGGTCAACAGCCTACCCAGTAATAATATTTTTTTTTTTTTGTTGGCGACTTGCCCAACGTTAATTAGCACTAGCCTGCACCCTGCCTTCCCTTGTACATAGGTACGTGAGATAAGTGATGCCCAGAACCCACAAAGTGTATTGGCGCACTACATTACAAATGAATTTAGGCACGGTAGATAAGTAGTCTGCCCCGAAGCACAAACGGCATTGACGCGCTAACATGCGCTCGCAAAACCCACCACGCTAACCACCAACTGTGCCTCCATCAACCTGTTCTGCCTGCAGCTGCGAATTGGCCCCATAGCCTGGAGAAAGCATGCAATATAGCGGCAAGGAAAAATAGCAGATCCAAAACATATCCCACCCCACTCAAACAAATACCATACAATACTCCTGAAAATTGCGAAACAGATTCATTTAATTCGGGAATCAGAGCGCTTTACTTGAGCACCAGATCCATTACCTGGCAACACCTTCCCTTTGTAAGGCACCAGCATAATAATTGTTATGCCCGGACTGACCGGCAGTTGAGTGTCATTACCTATGCTCGAACCCGTTTGTCCTGCATCGCGGCCGACAACTTATCTGTTTAGCAGCTGACCTTAAGGTCCCCGCAAAAGGTAAATGTCCAGATCCCATCTGCCCCGTACCCCCATGACCGGCAGCTGACCAGGGGGGCTGGCTGGTGCCTTACTGCCAGGGGAAGGCTCCTGGTAAGGGCACGTGGGGGTACCAGCCCTGCCTCTGAATTCGCTGCGAAGCAACCTGACTCGCGCCTCAAGACACCCGGTGTTCCGATCTCAGCCCCTCCCCGCGGACAATCGGGCCCCACCGTATACGGGATGCCCAGGAAGAAGATGCCGAGCTGGGTAGTGGGTGTATCCCCGCACTCTGAGGCCCACACAACGCAGAAGCTGCCTTGGGGCACACCACCCCTCACGCCCTACTGCCGTCCCACACCCCCCAGCCCCACCATGCGTCCCCGCGGAGCTGGCAGGCACCATATTTGGGACGGGGTCCCGAGATGGAGGTAGACCTGAATTACGGACGAAGTCGGGCACCGGGCTCCAACCTGGCATACCGCTCCCCCCCGGGCAGGCGTCGACAGTTCACAGCTTAGCGAAAGCCCTCGGAGTGAGGCCTACCCAACTGGCTGCAGGATGTTTTCGAATGCCATGCTCTATACTGTGCTTCAGCGCTCATACATGATAAAAGCGGCCCGGAAAATAAGCAATTCCAACCTTAGTCAAGTAAGTTACCATTACTTTACTCCTTTAATTGTACAAACAGAAAACACCGAGGATTGAACACTTAATCTTGAGAGACAAAGACTCAGTCCTTAACCATTGGTCACAGTGACCCCCCGGAACGCCGCACGTTGTGCTGTAATGAAAGCAACACATACCAAACGCGAGCATGCACCCAGTCGCCCGGGGTAGGCCAGCAAGCGCACCCGCTACCCCAACTGAGCCAGCCCTGCCAACCGGCCAATTCGCCAGTCATGAGCAGCATGGGGGAGACCTACGCCCAAGTAAACTAGTGCCCGATGCCCTCCCCCACGGACCCAAACCCCAGCCGCCGAATGCGCCGCATTCGGAGCCCCCATGGCCGGCTCCCTCCGCTCCGCCGGAGCCTAATGCTCTCTCGCGCTGACAAGGGATCAAGCTTCAGAAGCGTGCGCTCCACTGTAGAGTTTTGCAAGTATGGCTCGACCACCACGAGCTCCATGACAACCCTAGAAAGAGAGGGGGGCCGCCCTGGTGCTACCTGCTCCCCCCCCTCCCCCACGCATCGTGAGTCCTAGGCCCTGATGAGCCCTACTCGGGCCTTGCTCCAAATACTCGGCTGCTGTCTCGGGACACTGCCCGCCTGCATACAAGGCACATTGCCCGGCGCCACTTGTGACCAGCGACCCCCCGGGCCCCGCCGCACACGGGAGGCCCAGGGAGAAGTGGCCGTGCTGGGTTGCTGGTTTATCCCCGCACTCCGAGTCCCGAACATCGCGAAAGCCGCCTCAGGGGCACACCATCCCTCACGCCCTACCCCCCCCCCGTCCCACACCCACCCCCTGCCTCACCAAGCAGGCGTTGGTCCCGCGGAGCAGGCAGTCACCATATTTGGGACAGGGTCCCTCCAGGGCATGGCCCGCGTGGTGAGACCCCGGTGGGGGGTGGGGGGGGGGGGGCAAAGCAGACCAAATGACTAACTTCAAAATAGGCAGCTCCCAACAACGTCGAGACGAGCAACGATGAGACGGGCAGTGACCAAACGGCGAGACGGGCAGAGGTCAAGAGACTGCCCAGTGGGCGAGGGAAGGCTTTTGTACCCCTGTCCCTCTTCGACGGCCGGAAGTGGCCGGCCGGAAGACCCCCTGGTCCCAAGCCCAGGAAGCCTAGTCAGCAGACTTCTGTGCCTTCCTGTGGCACTAAGGCGGCCACCCTGTTGGAGGGTCCCCTACGTGGCACCCCGGGCAGCCTTGGCAGTCTTGAGCTCTCAAGCCAAGGATCCGCCGCCCGTGTAGAGTGTCGGCGGGGGACCCCCTAGAGCTCGTGATTCCCACACCGCGGGGGCTGTGGGTGCTTTTGTTATGCTACTGATGCCTGCCGAGGGCCGGATCTGGTGTAAAGAGTGCATGGAGTGCATTACTGAGGTGACTCACGTTAGGAACATGTTATGCCTGCAGGAACCTCCCAGGAGCGGCTGAAGCCAGTTCTGTAGCTCCAGAGGTGGTTGCCAGGGAGCCCAGCCATGATGCTTGATGAACCGCATATGTCATTGGTATGCTCTGCACGCGCACGCGCCTCACTTAGGCTTACAGTGTTATGCACTCACCTTCTCCCTAATATGCGAAACCCACTGGTCTGCTACAGATTCAGTCCCAGCCCTCTTCTCTCCTCCACCTATCATTACCTGTAGCCAACAGCCAACATGCATGTACACACTCAAGCATGTGCACGCATGCACGCCCCCACCACCACCAAGGTTCGTGATGGGAGGAGGTGCACACACTTCACAAGAGTGAGGTGGTGGGAAGTATGGGGGAGCAAAAAACCTGCACAAGGAAACAGGATGAGCTTGATTTGCTGACATTTTGGTTTTCCCAGGATTCCCCCTGCCTCTCCACACTACTCTGAACTCATCCACCCCTCCTGTCCTCCTGTCTCCATCTCACCCCGCCACCTCACACAAACACAACCCCCAACAAACAACTCAGTGTACGCAGTGGTGTAGCCAAGGTACCCTGGGCTGACTTTAATTTGTGTTTTTGGGCCCCACCGGTATTTATTTGAGGGGAGCTGGAGACTTTACATTTGTCCAGCGGGTGGAAAAACTGATCGCAAAAGATTAAAGTGAATAGTACTGGTAAATATTGTTATTTTTCCCAGTGGCTGTATTGACTCGCTACATGTAAGAGCCTTGCATGACACTTGGGGGCATATTTACTACTTTTTTCACACAAAGCCTCACAGCATTCAAAGTGGCTTATGCTGCGTTACATGGCAGGGAGGGAGTGGGACACCTCCATATCTACAAAGATTGGGTGCCGTACTCTCTTCACAAGGACTGGTATTCCTCTGGCTACCTAGCGCCGTGCATAGTAGTGCAAAGGTGTCTGCGTGGGTCTAGCTTAGGTTTACAATGCACTGTACTAAGACTTACTTTTAAAGTGTTTCAATTTTTTATGTGTACCGCACAGTACAGCACACATTCAAAGTTAGAAACATTTGGGAAAAAGAAAACTGTTTTCCTTGTCTGCTCGTGCCGCATTAAGGCATAAATGTTTGGCAAAAATCCATAAGTGCACAAATGGCAACAGATAAGGTTTTGAATCAAAAACCATGGATGGTATCATGGGAACGGCAAATACCATCCGTAGGATGAAAAGTAACACAAAATAGTACAAAGCAGCAATTTGAAATACTTTTAGCCAACTTTTGAACACAAATCAAGTTTTGGACTGGAAACAAAATAACAAATCAACACTTTGGGGTCGATTCCGATCCGGGTCGTACAGCTCTCCGAGAGCTGTTCGTAGCCTTACCTTGCGACCGACACATTCCGGGAGCCGGTCCGTCCGTGCAATGAAGTACGATGCGCATAACTGACACAAATCCGACCGACACGTAGGCTGCGATTCAAGCTTCATTTTCCGTACGAGCCGTACCACCGATCGCCGAACCGAGTTGCCCAGAAGCAGTTCCCACAGCAGTTTCCGGCCGGACAAGTACGATGCGCAAATCATACGCGCCGGATGGGTCACCACGTACAGCACATCACAGCATCCGGGAAAGCAGCATATCAGGTATGATTCGCGCCAGAACACAATCCAAGGCTATGAGACAGACCTGCTAGCAACGGGTACGAGACGGAGCAACAAGCAGCGTGTATGAGACAAACAAATCATGAATCCCATCGCGCAGGTCATACCAGTACTGTACATCTATGACCGGATCAAGAACAGACGCGGACGGCGCAGAAGATAAGTCAGACACCCACCCCACAAACAAACGGCACGTACCCGCCAAATGTCACACACACCCAGAGGATCCATATCCTGTCCACTAACAACAGGCCACCATAGGTGTTATGTTGCCCATCACTCCTGCCACCCCCACCCATAGGGTCTATGTTGCCCATCACTCCTGCCACCTCCACCCATAGGGGCTATGTTGCCCATCACTCCTGCCACCCCCACTCATAGGGGTTATGTTGCCCATCACTCCTGCCACCCCCACCCATAGGGGTTATGTTGCCCATCACTACTGCCACCCCCATCCATAGTGACTATGTTGCCCATCACTCCTGCCACCCCCACCCATAGGGGTTATGTTGCCCATCACTACTGCCACCCCCACTCATAGGGTGCTGTGTGACTATCAATATCAACACCCGCACCCATAGGATGGGTGATGCGCCACACAACCATCAAACACCAACATTAGGTATGTCAGCAAAATACATCCCCCCTAACATCATGACAACAGTGTGTAGTCTGTGACAAATGCCCACAACAGTGAATATGACTTTGAACATACAATGTAACTACCATCACATGTGTGACCAAACACTGAGTGTGGCCTACACAAGGCAAGCATCACAATAGCACTGTGTCAATGTGCACTAACACCCCCTCACTGTGTAGAACAGAAGTTAAGTGTGGGGTTCCAAACTGCAGCAAATGTTGAGCATTGTGGTGATGGGGTCTAAACCCCGCTCATCACAGTGACCAAAAGGGAAGTGTCATCATGATCAAAGCTGCAAATTCCAAACAACATGTATGATTCTTGGTCCCAACACATGAAACACGTTTGTGGCAAAGTAGTGGTTGTGTCCCATACCCAGAGATGTGGTGATACTAACAGTGCTGTTAAATTCTAACATACTCTCGGCCATGTGCAGACAAGCACCACCCATGGGGGCAGACATTGCATACAGTGTACAATGACACAAAAGCAGAAGTGACCATCATAATGCATACACACATCTCGAAAATAGACACACAGATCAATACATCCTGTGTAGACTGTAGGTGTCAGGTCACAAACTCCCATTCCATGGCAGCAATGGCACCTAACAACCAGGATGAATGTGCAGAATGATGTGATATGACTCACAGGGACAGCAGGGAAAATCACCCAAACAACATCCATATAATGGCCCACAACAGCAATACCTATGCACTGGTGCAGATGCACAAACACAAACAGGCAACCTCACACTGTACATCTGACACAACATGTATGTGTGTGTAACAGTATCCACAGGCAAGTACACAACACGTGAGGGGGGCTGAACCACAGTGAGACAGATGTGGACACAGTGCCATGCAAAAGTAACCCATCACTGGGCCCCCCTTAGTGGGCAATCAGGCATTGTAAGATGAGAGGGAGCCCAACTGACATATGTGACACAAGCTGGAAAGAACAGCAACTAAAACAGCAAGAGACTGACACACAACATCACTACCCCCAGGCACCATACATTGGGGTGACACAAGCATGCATGATACGTCCACTGTGATGACAAAGGTAAATGTCGTACAAACTGTGAAACCCAGACATGTATCCTGTGCCACAAATGTACATCACACCTACACAAACACAGATCACTCAGCATGACCCGTCATCCATGGACGAACGGGAGGTAGGGGCCGAGCCATACAAACATTCACATCTGTCCACCCTCAACACCACACACCCCGAACTGCACCAATGTGCATCTGTGAAGCCCACATCGACATGTGACTTTGCACAAGCACCCATGACAAACACAGTAATGTTGGGAGGAACTAAGGTGCACAGACTCATCACACAAGGACAGTCTACAACCCTGGTGAATGATAGACATACCGCACAGTATGCGGTACATGGCCATGACGCCAAAGCTCCCGTAACCTTCTGAATCCCTGCCACAGTCCCAGGACAATGCAGAAGCCAAGGAGAACCACAAGGCACACATGCTGACACCTGCAAACATTGCAGCCCTGAACCGGACAAGTGGGAACAGTCACACACGCATACACATGTCTCAATCACTGAAAGGTACCACCTAGGGACAACTACATAATATTGCGAACAAACAAGTGCCTTGGGGACCCCTGACTGTGTCCCATCTGCGTCTGACCACATCATCACCACTCTGGCAAATTCCAATGATGAAACACCAATTAACAGTAGTGTGTCATGCACCCACACATCTGGTAGCCCAGGACAAAGATGTGGGATGAACACAGTACAACTCAGCAAGCATCAACAACAGGAACATATCAAGGGAACACTGCTTGTATATAACAAGCATTTGCAATGCAATAGGTCTCGCATTTACACGAGTTTGAGCTATTGACATTGCAAATAACAATGCCTTTTGTATTTGTTTTCGTTTTAAAAACATAAATAAAAGGCATTGTCATTTACAATGCCAATAGCTTTAACTCGTGTAACTGCGAGACCTATTGCATTGCAAATGCTTTTTTTGTCTTTGAGTGGTACATTTCCTCGTTCCTCTTTTGTCCACCTTATAAATGACCTCTGCACGCATGCGCAACATTGCACCTGATGATGGTAAACAATATCGGCACAAAACAATGGCCAAACTAGCGGCTCTGCATTCACATCCAAAAGGCGAGACCTATTGGCCATGCCACTGCTAGTTCTTATGTGCCATGCTCTATCACCCAGAAAAACAGGATCTTCCTCACACCTCAAACATCAAGTCATAGAAAACTGGTAATTATGTTAAACTGAGAAACCTCACAAAACGATATATAAAATTTTAGGAAAAATACAACTATAGCGACTATTTTAAATAAATGTGAGGGATTTCTTACAGTAAAGACACTCCTCGTCTTCTATTTCCAACCAATAGCAATAGGAAACATTGTGTGTTATATGCGTTGCTGCTTTGTAATCTGGACTTCTCCTGAATAAAAGCCGTAAATAAAAAATACAACTATGGCACCTTCAGCCTCATGGAATCTTCTGCCACCAGAGCGCCACGCGCATTAGAGGACAAAACTGCATGTTGTCCGGGGGTGTGCCGCACCTGGCAGGTAGAGCGCCCGGGAGGCCTGGCATTGAGTTACGCCTACTGTCCTTTGACAGAAGCTCACGAGTGAGTGATGCACAAGGGAGACCGTCCTCAGGGGTGAGGCGAATGAGGGCGCACGCCTGACAAGATCTGGGAGGTAGAAAATGTTAGGCGTACCCCGCCATCCTCCGTGCCAAGAAACCGCGCCCTTCTCAGTTAATTTAAAGAGACGTGCTACAAAGTGTCGCTTCTGGAGGAGCAGTGTGGAGGATGTATGACATCATAGCAGGGAGGCTTTATAACTTCACAATACATGCCACTATGATGACACAGGAGCCTTATAACAACGCAGCGAGGCTTTATGACATCAGAAAACATGGAAGATTTACCGCTTGGGAGAGGACTTCAGAGCTGGAGCTTTATGACGTCAATGCAGGGATGCTTAATCAGAAAGAAACTTTATAACATCACAGCAGCGAGCAGCGTGATTTTACTGCATGGGCTATTAATCGGCAGTATTATGACGTCACTGGGCAGACTAACAAGGCGATCTGTGACGTCACAGCAGAAAGAATCCGCTTCACCACAAAGGCGGGTATCCGTGGCATCACCACAGCAAGAAGAACCCATGGCACCAGAGAGGCGGGCCTTTGTGACATCATCACTGATTAAAAGACACGCTGCACCTGTTCTTGCTGCAGAGCGATTGTGATGTCACGCTGATCCATCACGCACAGGCCAGCTTCAGATAATGCCTGAAGGAAATGAGCCTTCATGGCACCCGTAAGCGGGTCACTTGTATACCTTGCGCAACTGATTGTGGGAAGCATGAAAACAGCACACTGCTGCAGCTTATGAGCATGACATCACAATGGAGACCCTTGTCCTATTACTTCACAAGCGTGACATCACAAAGAGGTCCACTGACTGATTTCACCAGCGCCTGCTTTCTTAGCTTCGCATCACAATGCGCTCCATTGTGAATATCACATCATAAGCCGTGCCTTGCCATGACATCACAATGTGTTTTCATTGTAAGGCCGTGTATTGGCCGTCTAAGGCCGTGTATTGTGACATTATTGACATCACAATGGTAACTTACAAAGCAGGTGGCAGCTGCTTGTGAAGTATTCAGACGTCCTCGTGATACAATGTGGCGGCAGCCTGGTAAACCCGGTCTTCTGTACAGTAAAGACACGCCGCCTGTTACAACAACTCCTCGTCTTCTATTTCCAACCAAGCCCGTGTGACATAGCACGTAAGGATCGAGTGCGCCCGCCGTAAGTCGTGCCTTGCTCTGCGTGTGGCACATGCGTGGTATGGGTGTTTGGGTACGCAGCTGACAGTTGGGGCAGGTTCAGAGACCCGACTATAGTGGACCTAACGCTAGGGTGCAGGCCGGAGCAGTGGAGAGGGCTTGGGAGCAGTACCGGGGCAAGTCAGATCACCGTATTGGATCGAAGGAGGTAGCACCTGGGAAGCCTTCATAGCAGCGAGAAAAAGCAGACACACTACCGCCGCCATGTACGGGCACTTGGACCCGCAGCGCTCCTCGTCCCGGGATTTTAACAGCATCGTCCAGATCTGCAGCGCCAATGAACAGGAGCCGGTAAGTGGGGCATGCTGTATGTGTAAAGCGTTCCGCGCTTGGAGCGCACGTGCGCATTAAAAAAAAGTGAAATTGCATGAGGCTTGCGAGGACGGAAGGGGGGCAGGAGATGTGCACATCGCGTGTCTGAAAGTGAGTGTTCACAGGCTCGTTCACAACCTCCAGTCACCCCTGCGCGTGCCTATCTCCAGTTTCCTTTCTGAAGCAAGTCTGTAAAAATAGATCTCGCTAGCGACAGCTCTTTCACGCTGCGTCGCCAGGCGAGAACTAAAAAGGGATGTGGGCACACACACACATGCTCACACAACACACACCATGGGCCCAGGCAATGTCACGGATCCACTCACTTACTTGAGGGGACTCAACTCCTGTGGAAGCTCAGCTGTGCCAAACATAGTCCCAGCAGGTCTCAGTCATGTTAGCACAACACTTGGTCAGTCAGCCATCAGTTACCACCCAATGAAGGCTCTGGTCACAACAGCCTGGGACCGGGAGTGTCCCTTAAGTCATCTGCACATACTCAATACATATGTCCAGCAAGTTACACAGAGGACCCAGTTGCTCCTACACCAATGATGCCCATACCTGCAGGTCCAGTGGAGATGCGCCCACAGTCAGGGAAATAGACAAATTCGGCAATGGGAAGCACATCATATGTGCGTGTGTGCAAGCCACAGATGTGACCATGCAAATGAAATGTTTACAGAGATGTTCACAAATTGTTAATCATGACACACCCAGTTAGCTGCAAAGGATGACATGGATACCGACCAGAATAGGATACATATCTCATGGCCCACATGGAGTACATCACATCAACACCTCAATATTTAACATTGGAAATCCAGCATTATAACTGCAAGGTCATGGTAAACATCATCAACATAATGTACAGCTAAATCAAATTCACAAGGATAAATACAAATGCTTTATTCAGCAAATTTGAAATGGAAATGCAAAGTCCTTTCAAAACAAAGGCCAATGGCTAGTCCAAATCCAAATAACAAAAATGTGATTTGAGTGACAACTGTCACATGTTGCTTGCCTGCACTGGTAAGGACAGGGGACATCCACTCGGAGGGGCATATATGGGGGCAGTCCTTGCACCGTAGGGACAGGATCAGGGCTCAGCGGAAGGAGGCAGTGAAGGGGTGGTGGATGCAAGAGAGTCACTGGCAACTGCAGTGGAGGTGTCTGACATAGTGGGTGCAGTCACAACTGTGGGGCACAAGTCAGATGGGGTGAGTGCCTGCACAACTGCAGTGGGCAGGTCAGATGGAGTGGACTGGGTCCCCACTGCAGTGCCCAAGTCAGACAGGGTGGTCGTGGACTCCACTGCAGTGCCCAACTCCATGGGAGCGGAGTGGGGTGTAGGTGAGGTCGCAGGACAGAGGGGGGGCCACAGTCCCCACACCAGTGGCACAAACAGTCTGACCGGGGGGTGTGGGGGTGTAAGAGCAAGTGGTAGGGGGGAGGGCCTGAGCATTTTGGGGGATGGTGTATCTGTGGGTGGAGAACCTGGGGCAGGGTGTGGCAGGGAGCCTGTGGAGTTGTGGCCTGGGGGATGGAGGACGGAGACTGTGTCGTGGAGCTGCGGGGCGGGGGTGGGGTCTAGCTCTTTCGGCTCCGGGGGGACTTGCGGGTGGGGGCCTCAGTCTGACTGCACCTGGGGGAGTGTGTCCGTGTGTGAGGTACACTCCCCTCTGTGTGTGGGGACTTCCTCTTCCCCTTGTAAGCTGGATCTGCTGGATCGGTGGGGAAGAGGCCATGATCACAGAGGAAGAGCTTCTTGGGAGATGGGGTTGCAGGTGAGGCAAGGGAAGGGGTCTTGGAGGGAGAGGTATCTGAGGACTGCGGAGTGGTTGTGGATGCCTGTGTGCGTGTGTTTGCAAACCATCTCCTGTGAGTGTGGTATTAGTCCCCTGAGGTTGTTTGTGTGCACGTCTAGACCTTGGTTTGGGTGTTTGTGTGCTGCCCGTGTCTGTGGGTTTGGGTGACTGTGCTGGTGTGTGTGTGCTTGGGACAGGTAGGGTGCTAGGAATTGTGGATGGGGCAGGGGTAGGAGGGGTGAGGGACTGTTGGAGGAGGGACACTGCTGCTGTCAGGGAGGAGGCCATTGGTCCTCTGTAGGGCAGACATGCCCAATGAAATGCCCTCCATTAACGACACCAGTTGTGTCAACAGACTGGTGTGTGCATGGAGGACACTCAGCATTGATGTCTGCCCTACATGGATCTGTTGAAGCAAGTCCACAGACTCCACACTCAGGGCAGCAGGTTACATGGGGCAGGGGTTGCGGTGCCTGGCACAAAGGAGACATGCTCCCGAACACGGGAGCCTCCACGGACCCCTGGGATGGGAGCCGATGGGAGGGTGGTGATGGTGGTAGTGGTGGTGGGGACAGCCTCACTAGCTGGGGTTTGGCGGCTGCTGACACCCACCTCCACAAGGGAGTCATCCTCCGAGCTGCTGTGGCCCTCAGCTAGGGTGGCTGGTGCTGAGGACTCCTCGGGGTGTCTCCACTCGCCCTCCGTGCCACTGGGTCCCTCCAACTCCTCGCTTTCTGTCCCAGTCTGGCTCTGTGGCTCCTCCCGGTCCGTGGTGCTGTCCCCTCCTGTGGCCGTGGATGTATCTGGATAGAATTCGGAAAAACAGAACAACACTGCCCTGGCATCATCAGCTGAACACTGCTCAAAGTGCTCACATTGTTTTGAATAAGCCAATTGTCAGTCTCACCATCAACCATGGCACTCATATCCCTCCTGGACGTGCACCCATATGTCTGTTGCATGTTGGATGCTAATACCCCAGTGTGCAGACATGCACCACCTACACATTTGTTGGACATGCAAGTGAACATGTAGAATTTTGTCACTATACACACATCACATCTCTTGCCACTGACTCAGTACAGGTGTAAGGAAGAAGGGATGGCCAGAGTCTCATTTCACATGCTTGTGATGCATGCCAGCAACACACACTATGATGTTCTCCTGTCCTGATAGTCAATGCCACAATGGGGTGCATGGAGCACATTTGTCCCCAATGCAGGATCACTTATAGCAAGTTAAATGCCATGGCACAGGCATGCCTGGAAAGTCAGTCATCACTGTCTCCTGTCACAGGGGCAGGGCATCCAGACAACAACAGTATGCATTGTGTCACAATCATAGGTCATGTGTAAAGCAAACTCTGCAGCTGGCAAGTGCATTTGTCTATCCCCTGCAAACAACATATCTCGGACCCAGATGACCCCACATCATACAAAACAGACATATGAGTGTCTGCGAACACAACTCCCTGAACATGAGCACCTCTCAGTCTGCTGTGCATGAAACAAGCTGCCTGAACTTCACAGTTGCATACACCATTGTGCACTGTCAAGTGATCACACACCTCTATGTCACACAGGTCTCGTCTCCTATAGTCACATCTCAGATGTCCTGCTGACCCTCAAACACATGAACACCCCAGTTGTCCTGAAAAGGAAGCCACACCACAATGACACAGAGGCAGACACCTGAAGGCACATGTCACTAAGCACAACCTGTAAGTTGATACACAGGAGTGGGATTACAGAGTGTTTCTAAATGCCCTGGAGTAGGCATGACTGCCCAGGTCTACGTGAAACAGTGTATAGCCCTGGACAGTAGGCAGGTGGCTAAGCAAGTGTGACACACTTTATATAGATACTCCTGAGGCCCACAATTTGGAGTCCCCTGCTGCATGGGTGTGTTTGAAATACCCCAGGCACATGTGGCGAGTCAGACCAGCACTTGGAACACATATCAAGGGCACACACAGATCACATGTCAGATCTCAGGCATTGTGTAAACAATTGACCCACCCATGAAACACACAACAGAGTCACGGTAACAGATGCTGTCCGGAACCTGAAGCATAGCTAACTGCAGGGACACAGTGCCCTAGTGACACAAGCCACAGACTGTAGGGTCCACACCTGTGGATCAGATGAGGAGGGTGCATCACACAATTGAGGGACATGAGTCCGGGACTACAAGACCTACGTAATGTGGAAGTGTGACCAGGCCAAAAGACTGCAAATAGCATGTCAGACATAGTACACAGATTAGGCATGGATTTACCCCTCCTTGCTGCTGTCTGGCCTTCAGCTGCCCATCCAGGTCCGGGAAGACCACCGCCAGAATCCTAAGCATGTGGGGGGGTCAGGGTCCGGTGTCCGCCCCTCCTGCGAGGAGGCGACAGCTTCAGCTCGACCCTTGCGATCTTCCGGGTCCAGCCCGAAGGTCCTGCCACCTCTTCTGGCAGTTGCGGATCCGGCGCTTGTAGACCCCCACTGATCTAACTGCCCGGGCAATGGTCAGCCAGATCTCCTGCTTCTGGTGGGCATCAACCTGTAAGGATGACAAAGTTAAAAGTCCTTTACCACACATGCCACATATTTGTGCTGCACACAGTTGGATATACATGTAGTCATCACAAATGAAAATGAGGTACACAGGTAGTGCATCCATGGAAATGGACAAATGCCCTGCATGGCTGACATGTTAACATTGCCTGGGAAGTTTAAGCTTGCACAAATGCACTTTGGCTGCAGAACACCTGTTCATCACATGTACCTACACACTTTGGGGGTTGAAAGTACTCAGTGAGTACACTTGACACTGGTGTACACACTGCTAGTACTGCTAGTCAGACAACATGCACAATTAGGAAGGCAGTGGACTGCACACTCACCTGCTCCCCTGGTTTCCCATATAGCTTGCAGTACTGTGGAAGGAGCCCATCCAGCAGGGCCTGGTTCTCCTCCTCAGTGAAGGCTGGGGCCCTCTCCAGCGTACGTGCCATAGCAGGAGCCAGAGGATGCAGAGACAGCAGCAGTGGTAGCAGAGATGTGGTCCAGTAGCATGTAGTGCAGGCAAGTGAGCTCCCTGGGGGTCATCCACATCAGTTCTCATTGCAGTCAATGGTTAAGCGTGCGCACGGCTCGGTCCTGAACTGTGCAATGCGTCTCTGTAGAAGTCACCCGCGTCGGTTGACATTGGTGTGACTTTTTGACGGCTTCCACACACAATTACTTGCCAGGGACTCAGGTGCACACCTAACACACTACAGCATGTGCCACACTGTGTCCCATGGCATGTAAGACTGCATTACCTGTGTGTGTAGGGGGGGCAACATTTGGTTTGTTGTGTGGCACTTTGGTGCAGCCACTCCCAGGCTGTGCACATGTTCATGGGGACAGAATCCTTTGTGTGTTGTGCACATTACCACTGTGATGTGCAACTGTACAGTTATGGGCATGAGTCATGGACACGGTTGCAGGTTGGATATGTTTAGGACATGTCACATACACCCTGAGTCCTGGGTGGGATGGTATGTACGTCACAGTGAGACCCATAGCCACAATTCTGATGTACACTCACAGTCTGTGTTCATGTTGTGTCTCAGATGTGTCTGATCAAATGTGCCCAATGGGAGACAGTCTCCACATCCATGTGGTTTGTGCATCAACATTGATGTTGTATGTGTGTCTAAGAGACGTCCATGTAGGGCCTGCAGAGACAACACTGGCCACTACCTGTGGGACTCATGGTTGTTTTGTGGCGTGTACATCATGTCATGCCAGTGTTCATGTGGCAATACAGGGGCCCTGGGTATCTGCCTGTCATAGAGCTGTGATGCCTGGGAGACATCAGGCCTCACTTGTCACTGTGGTGTGTGTTTGGAACGTGACAGCAGTACATAGGTACTGTGACACAGCCCAATGATTGGCCATTGCACTACATGGAACTTATGTAGACATGTGGACTTGAGATGTGAGGTGATGGGCATGTAGGTGACATATGTGTCCATACCCAACAGCACACACCTCAGTAAATTGTGTATTGTCATGATGTATCATGCGATATTTTGCTTGGTCATAGCCACATGGGTGGATGAATCGACAATCTTCCTTTGTTCATCTCTGTACTGCAGGGCACCAGCTGTCCATAGACCATTCTCAGACCTTGAAACCATGCAGGAATGCGACTGCATCCGACGGTACCACTTCACCAGGCCACTGAATGAGGAGTTGGCGGAACATTTGGCACCACATCTGCTACCTGGCCTGACATACCCTACAGCACTGACCCCAGAGGTGAAGGTGATGTCAGCCCTGCACTTCTTTGCTACTGGTATCTTCCAGTACACTGTGGCTACTGCTGGTGGTATGTCGCAAACTATGTTCAGTCGTGTGCTACGCGATGTCTTGGAGGAGATATTGCATTTCCTTGACCTGTACATCAAGTTTCCTAGCCCAGGTCAACTCACTGACATAAAGGATGCTTTTTATACACTGGGGAGGATGCCGAACGTCATTGGATCTATTGATGTTACACATGTGGCCCTGGTACCACCACGGGCACATGAGCAGACATACCGGAACAGGAAACATTTCCACTCCATCAATGCTCTGGTGGTATGTCTTGCGGACATGTGTTTCAAACATGTGTGTTCACGTTTCCCTGGTTCTGCGCACGATGCCTACATCATGAGGAGTAGTCGCATCGCAACACTGATGTCACAGATGCCAAACCAGCATGCCTGGCTTGTCAGTGTGTACTGACTGTTTAACATTGTGTGTGTTTGGCAATGTTGTAATCCACCCTCTTTCAAAACTCAGCTAATTGTTCAATTTTTTGTATGTAGGTGACTTCGGATACCCCCAACATGCCGTGGTTGCTGACACCCCTCAGGAACCCTGTGACACCAGCCAAGATGCGCAACAATGAGGCACATGGTCGGACCAGGAGGGTGATTGAGCGAACATTTGGTCTCCTGAAAAGCCGCTTCCGCTGCCTGGACAAGACCGGAGGGGCCTTCCCATATGACCCTGCCAAGGTGTGCAAAATTATCCTTGTATGCTGCATGCTACACAACATGGCAGTGCGGAAGAAGTTGCCACCTGTGGAATATCCAGGCCTGGGCCACGATGCCAGTGATGATGATGATGAGGGTGACGTCCGCACACAGCTCATCAACAACTTCTTCACCTGAATGTGAGTTTACAGGGTTGTTATGTCAATGTATTGAGTTAGCTTGAAATGTGTTGGGGCTGCTCTGTTGCTGTTTGAGTGTGTCTGTGTGCTACTTGTCAGGATGCGTGCAGTGATGTGTCCTTTCAGGTAGTCTGTACTCCACAATAGTGTCGACATGCTAACTTGTTTCTGTGTAGGTTTCTTGTGACATGTTTTGTGCATGTGTATTGCATTTCTCTCCTGTTCTGCTGTGCTATTGACTGTGTCTTATGTCTGTCCATCCCTGAGTACTTTGCCTGTTGTTTGGTCAACACTGACCCCCAACACCCAGAATCCAACCCCAGGGTGGAAGTTGTCGATTCCCATCAAGTGATGTACCACACACCCCTGGACTTCAATTCTCCAACACTTTGTGACCGTGTGTCCACTGTCAGGTAGAATTACCTTGCAACTGTTGTGGAATAAACATGTTGCTGATGTGTAATGAACCTGTGCTACGCTTTGTTATGTGCGTTGTCTGTCTTCCCACATCTGACTTACATTTGCTAACTTCACCTGTGGACTTGTTACCACTGACTGTGGATAGGTGTGGTGTTTGTGCAATCCACTTTATTTCAGGTCAACATCATTTTATGGGATGAGTTACATGGCCAACGTGAGAATGCATTGTGGTGCCATAGTGGTGTGTCTCCCTCACATGTGTCACATCACCATGACTCACATAACGGGGATCACATTGCTGTAGTATTTGGCATGCACTGTGTTCTTTAGCAGATTAACATCTCCATGACACATAACAAGTTGGAATCATAACAGAGGCAAGTATAGTGTACTGGTGAGTTTATTTACAAACATGTGTGACGATAGTGCACAGGATGGTGGGTTCTGTACATTGGGTTTTGAATCCAAAGTTCACAGAAGAGTTGGAAATATTGGTAGCTGAAATGTGCAGAGTAAAGTCCACAGTCATCTGCTACATTAGACCAACATGTAGGCGAGTTGGGTTAGATACGACAAGGTGAACGGTTTGCACACAGAACATTTTCCAGAACAGGTTTTGAGTCCCTGGGGGATGTGCATGGCCATCTGCGTCTCACTTGTCCTTCTTTGGATGACCCCGCTTCTTCTTTGGGGGGGATCCTCATGTGCAGGCGTCTGCGGTGCATGGACTCTCCGCCAGAGTCATCCTCCCTCCCTGTGGCACTGGCAGATCTTGCGTCAACAGATGTTGTGGCCACACAGGGAGGTGTGGACATGTTGGTGCTTATCTGGTGGAGGCATGTGAGTATGTCCCTATGCACCGCAGTAAGTGCATCCCACTTGGACTCCATGCAAGCATGATGGGCAGCCTGCTCCTGTTGAATGTCCTTGAGAATCCCCACAACCTCGACAAATCCTCCGGTGCTATCCTGGTACACATCTATGATGCGTGCCAGTTGGGGGTCATCATGCAGTCCAGACCCCTCTGAAAGCCACGACCTCTGCCTACCACCCCTCCCACCACCCCTAGCCACACGGGCAGGACCTGCGGCAGCATGCACAGGTGACACTGGGCTCCCCTGGGTTTTGTTACTGGTGGTGTTGTCCGTAGCTTCCTGGGGGGCCTGTGTCCCTGTGCCGTCGGTATTCTGTGTCCTTGTTCTGTCTGAGTTGGCGGGGGTGCCCTGTCTGTTGCCCGATGTTGGAAGCGTGGGTACAGGGGGATGCAGATGTTTGTACTGCTGGTGCTGCATGATGACTCACACCGGAGGTGCCAGATTGTTCTTTTTCATCCGAAGAGGACAGAGACTGATCCACACCACAGAGCTGAGGGTCCACCGGAGTCTGGGACAGGGACTCCTCTTCATTTGCTGCTGTGTTCCCAGCACCACCTGTGTTTGGAAGAGACACACAATGTAATTTATGTTTCTACAGGCATCAATGGTTCACATACATGGCATTTGCTACTGTACTTCAGGATGCATGCCTGTACACTTCTTTGTCCAAAGTTGTCACGGACAGAGATTGATATTGTTGTAGCACATTGTCCAGCCAACATAAAGCATTTTAATGTGCATGTCGAAGTGTGTGCATGACCAGCTCATGTATAGATTTGACTGTACATGGCCATTACTACTCAAGGGCCATCACGTTGCTGACACAGGTGTTTCATCCCTGTACACATTTGACCTTTAACAAGGACATACGTGCAATTCCACTGAGGATATGTTGGAAGATTGGGGCATGTGTGGTAGCAGATTTTGCTAGTCTTTGTGTGTCACATTGGTGTATTGGTACGACATGGTCACAGTCCGGTATGCGTGTGATCTCTTGGGAGAATGTGTTTTTTTCCTGTGTTCCTAGTTCCTATCTCATTTCATACAAGTGATGATGTCACCCTCGTTAATGAGTCTGGTGCTGAGTTTTGTATGTGCATATGTGATTTGACTTGTCAATGTTCTCCATGGTGACATGGATTGGGCAAGGAAGCTATCTGGCTTTTCAATGCTCATGACAGTGAGAGCCGGTGTTGTGTGTATTGCAGTTTGGCTACTGTGAGTAGCATGTCTCTTCCAATGCAGTCCAGGTTAGACCTTGTGTCTACATTGTCTATGACAGTGAGTGGTGTGTTGTGTGAAGCATGCATATGTTGCAGAACAATGTAGGAGTGGAATGCAGCTCACAACAGCACCGAGTGTGAATGAGACCATGCTATGGTGTCGGCTATATTGATGTTTCCATTCCATTCACTGTCAGATGTCCCCTGTCAATGATGTATATATGAGTTCCTGTGTGTTTTGGACAATGTACTATATATGGATCTCCACACTTGTCATCTGCAAGTCACACTTCCACAGCCAGGCCAGGGGGCACCCCTGGACACTGCATCCCCAGACAGTGAGTTTGAACATATGGTTGCAATGGCTGTGTGTGCGTGTTTGGTTTGGCCAGTGCATATGTGTGATTTTCAGCCACATCATTTATAACGCCCATTTGTCAGACATCTTGCCCGGGCATTATCTTTGTGAGTGACTGGTACCAGGTGTGCAATGTGCTTTAGCATAGAAGGTGTGTGTATGGCCAGCATCGATGGTATTTGTTTTCAAGTCAGGGCCTCCTTCTCCCCCAGGCCAGTTATCCCATCATGAAGCGTGCCACCATTGCAGTGGATGCAGGTTAACTTTCAGGATGTCAGTCAGTGCAGTCCTGGTGTTTGTTGGTGCCCAGTTCCCAGCAGGGCCTTGTGCTCCACCACAACAGAGCCCAGTGTCAGACATCTTGTCAGTCCATTTCCACTCCCTGTGAGGTGAGCATGGTTCAGTGTGAGCTTGCTGAGCCATGTGGGCGTGTGAGGATTGTCTGTGACTGCAACTCCCATTATGCTTTTGGCTACACCCCCCTTTCCCAGCATGCCCATACTTCTTTCCTTTTGACTCTGCTTCCCTGTGAGGGAGTGTGCCAGCAATGGCAAGATGGCTGACTGTGCAGTCCTGGTGTTTGTTTGGCTACAAGTCCAAAGAGAGCCCCTGTGCTTCACTTGGCAGAACCCAGTGCGGTGTATCTTTGGGTGATATTTCACTACAGTGTGAGTCAATGCATTATACCCGATGAGTTGTGTGGAGTTTGTGTTGAGGGGTGTGTGTGTCTACACATGCTGGTAAGTATGGTCAGAGCTGTCAGTCCTCCTTCCCACCCAGCCAGACATCCCACCATGAAATGTGCATCCATTGGAGGGTGTGCAAGTTGGCTTTCAGGATGTCAGGCAGTGGTGTCCTGCTTCTGATTTGCACACAACCCCTACCAGGGCCTTGTGCTCCCCACAGCAGGACCTAGTGTCAGCCATTTTGTCATTCATTTTCCACTCCCTGTGATGTGGGCATGGTTCAGAGAGGTCTTGATGGGGCAATTGGCAGGGGGAGCATTATCTGTGACTACAAACCCCATCATGCTTTTGGATACACTCACTTCACCTGCATACCCACTATTCCTTCCTGTCAGTCAGCTGCACTGTGAGGTAGTGTGTTTGTGGTGGCAAACTGTCTGACAGTGTTTATTTAGCTTTGTGCCACTGCCTTGCTCTATTTGTTGGTAGTTTTGTACACGTCATGACACAGTTACAAGTCACTGTGAGATGGCAGGTATTGTGTTTGTCTGACTAGCATACACATCTTGGGATGATTATCTATTGGTTACTGTGGCTTTGCTAACGGTGCATGGTTTCACTGTCCCCTTGCCACACAATATTGAGTATATTGGTTGTGTACTCACCAGGCTCTGGTATGTCTGATAGACCATGGACGCTCTCTGGTGGTAGGATGTCCCGCACCTTCTCCTCCCAGGACCTGAAGTAGACTGGTTTGGCAGGAGGGCCACCACCAGTGCGCTGACTCAAGGCGTGATCCTTCTCGGTGAGTTTCTTGACCCTCCTGCGCACGTCATACCACCTGTTCTGGATATCATCCTTTGTGCGCAACATTGGTGCTTGTGCGTTCACCTTGTCCACAATCCTCGCCCACATCTTTGTTTTCTGTGACATGGGGGTCCTTTGGACCAAAATGTACCAAACAAATGTGGCTCTATTCAGATGATTTAATCTACCAGCACTTCTAACTCACTATTTGTGAACTTTGGATTCTTCTTTGGGGGCATGGTGATGGGTGGTGGTGGTGAGTGATGTGTGTGTGAGGGTGCAAGTGAGGGTGGGTGAGTGTCAGTTTTGCTAGGTGTATGTGTGGGTGCTTTTGGTGAGGTGCTAATGGTGTGAATGTTGTGTAATGGGTGAGTTGTGAGTGTGTCTGTGGTTGCTGTCTGATGGTGTTGTCTGCTGGCTGTTCTCTTGAGTTTGCAAAGGATCATGGTAGTGATTAGTGTCTTTTATATAGGTGGAGTTGTCGGTGTGCCATTTTTCCTAGTTTTTTTTTTTATATTTATTGACGTTGTCATTGCTTGTTTGGTCCTTTTTTTTGTATTTTTTCCTTTGGGTTTTCTAGGCATGAAGGAGACGTTCTTCTGACCGAGACGGATGCTGATGTTGGCTCGTCCGGGCTTCTCCAGGTTTTTCTCGCTGACTTTCTTCTGTGTTTCATACGCGTCGGTCACGAAGATCTCTATTGCTTCATGTCCCTGTTTTCTGTGCATGTCGGTCATGCGGCTTGGGCTCCGTGCGAGTCGGTCTGGTTTTACACGCATTACATCATACTGCACGGATCGGACATCACGGGTATGAGTCGGTCGGGTTTATTTGTGGTGCATGTCGGTCGGTGCGAATCGTGTCCCGTTTCCGGGCGAATCGGTCGTACGGCTTGTATTCTGTACGTGTCGGTTGTAATTCACACTCGTTGCATCGTACTGCACGG
Organism: Triturus cristatus; assembly: GCF_964204655.1. Lineage (NCBI taxonomy): Eukaryota > Metazoa > Chordata > Amphibia > Caudata > Salamandridae > Triturus > Triturus cristatus. The sequence goes on from NC_140590.1 coordinate 1,720,374,183, forward strand.
GTCATACGGCGCCGGTCCGTGTCGGTCGGTCTCCGTTCCCGGTCCGTGTAGGTCAGTACGTTTTACGTCCAGAATCGGAATCGGTCCCTTTGTGCCAGTTTGTGTCACTTTAGGTGACTTTGTACAGGTGCAAATTATTGATAAATGTACCTGATGCTTTAACCATAAACCATTCATAGTATACTCCATATATCATAATGAAGCAGTATTTTGGTAGTAAGTGCTCTGAATGCAGTCAAAACCAAGCTACTGCTTTAGTCGCAATACAGTAAGTTCCTCACACCCAGCATGACCATACAGTAGAGCAACCTGCCACCACACAGGACAATCCACCACCATAAAAAACAAGTCCAGTATGATGGCAAGCTTCCTTCACACCAGTGGCTGCTGGTATTTGAAGGCAGTGGGAGGGAGGGTCGCGGGGGAGGAGGGAATGAAAAAAATAAAATACACACTTACTTGTCTGCCGATCCCGCCCGCCGTCGCCTCCTCTCGGTCCTCTTCCCTGCTTTTGGGGCAGGAAGCAGGATGCACCCGGCTCCCAGCCTCCCGAGAGCCAAGCACAACACTGCAATGCAGCGTTGTAATTGGTCTGAGCGCCGTGGTTCGGTGCTCAGCCACAGAATGGGAGACGGGGCTTGTTCTCCATGCAGGCTGTATTGCAGCCTGCATGGAGAACATGCAAAGTACGCATGACGGTTTGGTCAGCCCGAGACTGCCTGTCAAAGCCTCATGCGCACTTGAAGTCGGCAAACAACTCCTCTCCTGCCCTGCTCTGAGAGCAGCCCCACCCAGCTGAACAAGGGGAAAAATAAAATGATAATAACAATGAGTTATTATCATTTTATTTCCTTTTTCGACCTGCTGATTGGGGTGACGCTCCTCCGCCTTAGCGGTGGAGCCATTCACACCCAGAATGGGCAGCAGTGGGGACAGATTCCTCCTTTCCTAGCAGCAGCTACATCAATGCTATCTTCCTTCACACACATGGAGTTGACACACCACAGGGCACCACCACAGAAAAGCTGCCAAGACTTAAATCAGGCCCTAGGAGCTTTTGGGAGAGCACCCTGTATACAGATACCCCATGAATGCATGAATTTAAATGTTAGAGTAGTGTCCAGGACTTACTTTGGAAAGCTTTTTTAACTGTGAAACATTGGTTTGTGGTGAGGGAAAATCATATTGCACAATTAAAGGGAATTAATTAACTGATTTCATGAACATGTAAAATGGGAGGAGAGGTTGGCATTTGGGAATTATTAGCAGCTAAGGAGGGAGAAGTAGAGTTGAACATTCACCTGTAGGGAGAAGGGCAATGGGGAGTTTCTATTTGGGAGCCAGTCTGTTTGTAGGGGTATTTTGAGGGTAATCACCTTCTAAGCCAGACCAGAGTAAAGTAAGCGGCTGCCAGCGAGGGTTCTTCGGCCGCTGTGCTCAGGACATGCAGGAAGGTTGTACTCCCTGTGTGCTCCTTTTCAACGATTCTGTGAGGCCCTGAGCTTGAACTTGTCTTGCATCTTCTCTGCTCAGAAAGAAGAAACGGAGGACATTCCTGGGATGCCACACTGTTTGCTTTCTATACAACCTGAGCAGGTAATAGGGTGATGACGAGTGAGGTGCCCCACGGATTGACACAAAAAGTCAGGGGACAAACACAGGCAACGAAAAGGACAGCTAGAAGATGGAAATGACACAGTCAAAAAAAAAACCTCAGCAAAAAATGAAAGGATACAATAACAAGGAAAAGCAAAACATAGGACTTATTTCACAATGCTAGAGAAGATACAAGAGAAACAAAGGACAGCATTGAAGAATGGAAGAGGCTGTCAGACGTGGCATAAGTGACATGCGTTTGATGCACTGCATTCTGTTTACTCGCCTTATATGTTGGTGTCTGTTAGGATCCTCCTGTGAAGACCTGGAAGTAGTTTCTATCTGCTTGTTTTGGGATAATTAGAAGAAAATGAAAGGTTTCTATAAAAAGAAATGGGTTAGCTGCGATGAAGTCCCACAACCACCAGATGTCACTGTTAGCAGTGTAGAAACATACATGTGCCTGTAGCGTCGCGCTCTAGTCTTCACGGTGTTACGTGATGACGTAGAATGCGGCGGCCATTTTAGATACGAGGAGATAGCACGGAGCCGGCGAGCAATGCGGACGTCTCCCGGCGCTCTCCTGATTGAGTACCATAAGCAAAAAAATATTATACTTACCTGCTACTCAAAGTGTGAAGTGTCCTTCCTTCCTGGGGACCCCAATACATTACAACTGGCGACAAGGACGGGAGAAAAGAAAATATAACCAGGAGCAACACGGGGGCCACGTGGAACAAGGGGCATTACACCAGCAACCCAAGGGAGCAGCCGCCAACCACACACAGGTACAGAACCAAAGGGAGAGCGTGGTAGAGGGAACGCTCGAAGTCACAGCAGCCAAACACGCGCAGGAACAGCCCTGAGCACAGCAGCTGCGACCAAGCTGACTGTAGTCAGCGTGATCTGCCACGAGGCAAGGAAGGGAAGGAAATTATCATCACGCGCCACCCCAAGGCGCACGCGAGGACGCGGAAGGGGGTGAACACAGCAGGATAGACACTGCCCACAGGTGAGAAAAGCAGCGGGCCAAGACAACGACCGTTGAAGCGCAGAGTCAGAGGTTCCACGTTCAAAGAAGATAGAAGGAATGCCTGGGGCCCTGGCGGAGCAGGCAGAACACAGCAGAGGGGGTGGATCTGGGCTGCAACAGATCCCCCCATGCCTGCACAGACAAAGCACACCTGGCAGTCCGAGGGGAGAGGAAGAGCCACCTGGAAGAAGAGCGGGAATGTGTGCTCAAACGTCCTCGCTCACAAGACCCATTCCCTTCTTACCCACACCAGGGGATCCCTCGATGAAGTGGGAAGACTGGAGAGAATACTTTATGCACTATCTGGAGGCCCTGGAGGATGAGAATGGAGAAGCATTTCCCAGCAAAAGAAGAAAGAGGATATTACTTCACAACCTAGGCCCAGAAGGCATCAGAGTGTTCCAGAATATAGTCCCGACTCCACGACAAGCGGTGGATGACGACGTGTTCCAGCATGCGATTGATGACTTGAATAAACATTATAGGCCAGCGGTGTGCACGTCCATAGACAGATACAACTTCCAACAAAGGAAACAAGCAGTGGGGGAGTCCATAGATGAATATGTAGCAGCGTTGAGGAAATTGGCAGTCACGTGTAAATTCGGCACATTACATTATGAATTCATTAAAGATCAAATCGTCATGCACACCACGAACTCGATGATCCAGGACAAGCTGTGGGTAAATGGAGACACGACCCTGAAGGAAGTCATAGCCATGGTGAAGAAAGCAGAGTTATCGAAAAGATGTGCGGAGGCGGCGAAGAAAGAGACAGCCGCCAGGCCCATGGTGAACAAAGTCACCGAGGCAGAACCACCGGAAAGATGCAAGGGAGCAACGGGGGATACGACGGCACATGCCAAATAGACGCCCAGGTCAGCACCGGCAAAGAAACCAGGCAATGAAGGCAAGAACACGTGTTACAGGTGCAGCAGTCTGTCACATCCAGCCTATGACAAGCGGTGTCCAGCCTTTAATGCCAAATGTATGTTTTGCGGGATCGTAGGGCACTACGAGCAAGTATGTCGCCGTAAGCAAAAGAGAGCGGCAGTCAAATACGTCGCACAAGAGTCAGATGTGGAAGGAGAAGGTGAAGAAGAAGAAGACAGCGTGTTGTGCATAGAAGAACACATACTAGGGATCAACTGCAACCGCTCCAAGAAACCCCAATGCGACCTGGTGATAGGTGGTATACCGATAAAGATGGTAGCAGATTCCGTATCCCCGTACACCATAATACAACGAACGGTGTGGGACGAACACTTCAAAGACCACCTGGGGCACCACATGGAACCCCCAGATATTCGTCCAGTCACATTCACAGGAGACCCCATTCCCATGGTAGGATACCGAAGCCTGAAATTTTAATTCAAGGAACGAAGCGCAAGATGCAAACTATATGTGGCAGAGAAAGGCCCTTCGGTCCTGGGGTGGATCGACCAAGGAGATTTGGGAATACAATTGAACCCCGGTGACACCCCACAAGTTCTGATGACCAGCGACAAACAACACTCGGACGTTGAAAGACTGAAGGAAGAATTTCCCACCGTGTTTGGAGGCAAGGTTGGCAAGTTGACTAAATTCACGCACAAGATCGATCTCAAGGCAGATGCGAAACCGGTGTGCCACAAAGTGAGAAATATCCCACTGGCAATTAGAGAGAAAGTACAACAGGAATTACGCAGGCTAGAAGATAACGGCATCATAGAACCGATAACCAGTGCGGAGTGGTTGGCACCGTTGGTGGTAGCAATGAAGCCAAACGCCAAGGTGCGTCTGTGTGTAGATCTGAGGGAATTGTACAAAAACATAATAGTAGAAAAATTCCCACTACCAAGGATAGACGAGATGCTGGCAAAAACCAAGGGGGTGAAATGGTTCTCAACCATCGACCTCACCTCAGCCTACCATCAAATAGCCCTACACCACACATGCCAGAAATTGACATCGTTCATAACCCCCTTCGGGTGCTATCAGTTTCGCAGGATGCCATTTGGACTGGCCTCAGCGGCAGCCGTATTTCAGAAACTCATGCAGAAGCTGTTCAAGGAAGTAGAAGGAGTTCAGTACTTCCAAGATGACATCTTGGTGATGGGCAGGAACAAAGCAGACCATGACGCTAAGTTGTCCAAAGTCCTACATGTCTTAGAACACAATGGACTCACGGCAGAGTGGGACAAGTGCCGGTTTGGAATGACATCTGTCACATACTTAGGGCATGAGGTCAGCGACCAAGGCATCACACCTAAACAATCCAAAGTCAAAGCGATATGTGATGCACCACCCCCGGGAACCAAGGAAGAAGTCAGGTCATTTCTAGGCATGGCCGAATTTTACAGCAAATTTGTACCGCATTTCGCCACCAAGACACACCACTTGCGCCAACTTCTCCGGGACAAGACAACCTTCGTGTGGACGGAGGAGACACAAGAATTCCAGAAGATCAAAGCGGACATCAGCACAGCAGTTCCTCTGTGAGGATATGATCAGCAAGCTAGATCAGTATTAACGACGGATGCGAGTGAAAGGGGCCTAGGAGCGGTCCTAATGCAAAAGACAAAAGATGGGGAACTGGCCACCCTCAGCTTTGCATCCAGATCTTTGTCGCCTACGGAGCAGAAGTACAGTGTAATAGAAAAGGAGATGTTGGCAGCAGTCTGGGCCATGGAAAAGTTCCGCCAATTCTTATGGGGTACAAGATTCAGGATAAGAACAGACCATAAGCCTCTGGTCAAAGTCCTCACATCATCTGGACATGCAAGTGCGACCCCCCGCATCACGAAGCTGACCTTAAAATTATTGGATTACAGGTATAATGTAGAACACATCCCGGGAACCAGAAATAAAGTAGCATACTATCTCAGTTGTGCCGCAGCCATGAAGGAAGCTCCAAGTGGCTCTGAGGATGAAGACACTAGAGTGGCGTTCACGGAAGATCACAAACGAGTGATAAGCGAACAGGAGTGGAAGGAAGCATACGAGACTGACTCAGACATCGGGGCGGTCAAGCAGTTCATTCTTAGGGGATGGCCAGAGAAGAGGCATGTGGAGGCAGCGCTCAGGAAATTCTTTGAAGTGAGAGAGGAGTTATCGGTTTGTGACCGAGGGATCTTCCTGCGGAGAGGAGAAAAGGTAGTTCCTCCCAACACGCTGGTGCCACGTTTACTTGCCCTCATACATGAAGGACACCTGGGCATTGTGAAAACGAAGCTCAGGGTGAAACAAATGTACTGGTGGCCGGCTATGGATAACCAGGTAGAAAGGCACGTGCGGAGTGCGAACAATGCCAGAGAGCGGACAAGTCCCAAAGCCTGATGCGCCCACCCGTAGGAAAATTCGACAACCCCGCCAACCCTTGGGAGGATCTGTCGATGGACATCTTGGGTCCAATATTGGATGCTCAGGGAGTCCAGAAATATGTGGTGGTACTCGTAGACCCGTACTCCAAGTGACCAGAAGTTGACATACAGGAAGACATGGACACCGACAAAATATTACAGTTTCTCACAACCATTTTCCTTAGAGAAGGTATTCCACGCTCTCTCCTAAGTGACAATGGGCCTCAGTTCACGTCGGAAAATTGGAATGCATACATGGGAAGGAATGGAATAAAGGTCAAACATACTTCCATATATCATCCGGCGGGAAACGGACTAGCCGAGAGGTTCAATAGAGTCATCATGGGCTCAGTACAGTCAGCGATCGGAGCCAGGAAGGACTGGGAAAAAGAATTAAAGTACATGTTGTGGGCATACAGGATTACCCCGACCAGCACAGGATACAGCCCCTTCCAGATTCTAAGAGGTCGAGACCCATTCACGAAGGACAATGTTGCATGGAAGGAGCGCACTATCACGAGCAAGTGGTCTCCAGCAGTAGCGCACCATAATCTGGAAAAGGCGCAAAGAATATATACTGAACACTTCAATAGAAGAAGAAATGTTAAGGAGACGGAGTTAGAGAGAGGAGAGTGGGTTCGAGTCAAACTAGCCCAGTTAAGAAGGAAAGGTGACAGCAAGTTCAGTGCACCAATGCAAGTGGAGGAGGTTTACAACCGAGCAGCCCTGCTGAGCAATGGGAAAGTTTGGTCTCAGGACAGGATGTCCAAATGCAACAAGATATTGCGCTGGAATGAAAGAGAAAGTGGACAGACAGTAACTACCCAGACTCAAGACACCGCGGTCAATCCGGTGGGAGAAGGAACGGGAATGACTAGAGAAAGAGAGAAAGAGGAGGAAGTAGAGATGGGGAGTGATCCTGGAGCCGTGGAACTCTCTGGAAGCACCAGTGGATCGCCTCGCAGAGGAGTTCCCCGGAGTATAGGAAATGTGGAACAAGAAATCCCCAAGAAGTTGCCAAATTCACTTCCAGTACTCCGGTGAGGCGTACCCGCACCGTCAGAGCTGTGGTAAGACCGTTGAAGTACAGAGACTTTGAGATGGGAGATGAAGACGAGTCCACCAGCAGGTAGACTGAGAGACATTATCTTATGTGTGAAATGTATAGCCGTAAAGGGGGGAGATATGTAGCGTCGCGCTCTAGTCTTCACGGTGTTACGTGATGACGTAGAACGCGGCGGCCATTTTAGATACGAGGAGATAGCGCGGAGCCGGCGAGCAATGCGGACGTCTCCCGGCACTCTCCTGATTGAGTACCATAAGCAAATAAATATTATACTTACCTGCTACTCAAAGTGTGAAGTGTCCTTCCTCCCTGGGGACCCCGATACATTACAGTGCCTCCTCTTGACGCTCAAAATAAAAGAGCCAGTCCTCTGACTCTGTAAGTCCCCAAATGCCATCTCTGAAACAGAGGAACGCCCAGCCAGAGCACCCCTCTATGTTTTTTTGGCCCTTGAGATGAAGGAATATAATAAGAAACGCTTTCCTCTAAACAGGAAATCGTTTTTGTGTTATCCTTCACTCCAAGAGTTGAATCAGAGAGGCAAGGTTGTCCAGAGCCAGTATGCCAAACAGCATGGAGCTGCCTTGCAGAAAGAATTCCTTTGTTAGTTGCCTTTTCCTTAACCCAAGAGCGGGAGAGGAGACCTGCTTGCCGGATCCTGCAGCCCGCCCCGCAGGCAAGGACCACGATTGAAGATCCATGTAGCTCATGTGGCGCAGTCCAGTTGTAAGCATACCAGCCCGGTATGAGATCTTTAATTGTATTCAGTGTATGAGTGACTAATTAAGGGAGACATAGACACTGAACAGATTGTAGTGGACACCTTCACCTTCCATTGAGCCCTTCAGTGAGACATATCTTTCCCTTGTATCACAAGTGACCGAGAGACCACCAGTTGTAGAGAGTTATAGAGCATAATTGCCACTCCCCTGGAGCCCTGGGTGAATTCCACATGGTAAATTATGTCATCGCTACATCTGGCCAAGAAGGTCCAGATGGTCCCCAGGAGATGGGTCTCCTGTAACATCACTATCTGAGGACCGTGATGGTGTATAAATTGCTGAACCGCCTCACGTTTAATTCAGTCTAGGAGACTGTTCACGTTCCATATCATGGCAGTAATATTAGTCATGGCGGTCTATATAGGAACAGGTGAGTAGGATTGGGAGATGCCTTACAAACCCTCTCGTTCCCTGGGGATCCCTTGTTCAGCCCTGTAGTCTCGGTTCTCTGTGAGGTGGCACTATGATGTATGAGGTACTGTAAGGCATGCATGTCAAAAAGTGTGTCTTGAAAATCAAGTAAAAACAAACAATATACGCAATCAACCAAAATTTATTTCCCCAACTCCTAGCCCCTCCCTATACTTCCACCCTTTTGAAGCATCTGTCACATGAATACAATTTCCAAACACTTAACTAGGTGGTGTCCTAAACCTTCTCCCGGTTCTCTCATCCAGGTCGCCCAGCTATCAGGGGCTGTGTTGAGGATATGTGGGTACTGACAAGCAGAGAGTTTTCAAGTCCGATAAAGCAGCCTGTCTTTATAAAGGCAGGGTTCTGTTGCGATAGGGCGTGGTCGCCCACTCCAGCGGCCCCATCCTCCATCCTGGGTTGGGGCATCAGTCTCATCTCTCTCGGAGTACGATGTGTTCGGGCATCGCATTGGTCTGAGCACCCCAGACGGATCTCTTTCTGCCCCTGGGGCCTTTGCACTAATTTCCAGCTGAGTCACGACCTCCAGCCCCAGGGTGTTCAGACCATGTCGGTGGTTGCTTTGCTCGTAGTGGTCGTTGCTCCATCAACCAGTCCTAAGCGTCTTCCAGGCTCTCAAAGAAATGTGATTTGCACCCATGTATAGTACCCAAGCTGGGAAAAAGAGCATGTATTGTAGTTCCTTGGCCCTGAGTTTTTTTTTTAACATGATCATATGATTTCCTTTACACTTAAACGTGTTGCATATAGTCTGGGAATATCATCACGCATCCAGATTGAAAAATGATTTGCCCCTTTGCCCTTGCTCTGCATAAGATGACGTCCCTATCACAGTAGTTCTGTATTTTGGCAATCATGGTGCAGGTTTGGACCCTCGAGGGTGGTTTTGGGCCAATGACATTTGTGCTCTTTCAAGAATAAGGCATGTTGGCAGCAGTATATTGTCAATCCATGATTTAGTCCATTTTTCCAGGGACAGTTCAGGTGCATATCCTTCTACCCCCTTGGGAAATCTGATGAAACAGAGATTACTCCTTCGGGCTCTGATTACTGTATCTTCAGCCTTGTCAGTAAGAGTCTTGGAGTGCATGGTCAGGTAGGAGACCTCTGTTTTGAGATCGCGGACTGCATCTTCCAATTCAGAGATGCACCCTTCTTTTTCAGATACTCTAGCTGGGGTGTTGAAGCGATCTTGTCGCAGAAGGACCACGTCCACCGCACCTCCTCAACCTCAGATTCAAGGGCAGAATGTAAATCTTAAATGGCTTACAGGATCACCGTAGTGTCCCTTCCTCCCAATGTTTGGTCACTTTGGGGATCCGCGCCAGTAGCTCACTTCTGGAGTCCAGTTGGTGCTGTGAACTTGTAGATTCTGATCTGGGCTGCAGTTGCAGGTGTTATGAGTGCCCCATTTCGGTCCTGGGTCCCCAGTGAGGCCCCCTGAGAAGGCAGGTGTCCCAAGCAATTTCTGATGTGTCAGGGGCAGCACAGTTCCCGGCCCACCTGCCCCGCAGCTCTCCCGCTGTGGGCGGCACATGCAGCCCGGCACCCCATATGGTCGGAATCTATCCAGGATGCCATCCGTCCCTGGAGGGAGGGGTCTCCCTGATTGGGTTGAGGGGTCCCCCTCAGGCCTCCGCCATTGGGTGGCCTGGGTTACTGTGCCCAGATGTGCCCATCCCCCCTCGGACCTCACCTCCAAGTCTACGACCTATCCTAGAACAGTCCGCTTCCCTGCTGCCCGATATGGGCCAGGGCCACGGGTTTATCACGATTGGGGTGACTTTGCAGTAGTATCGCCACTGGGCCCTTGATCAGATTCTATTAGCTATTCAGGGGTCCCCTTCAGGGATGTCTCCAATCCATCAATCCTTTGGCAACGATCTCCGCCTGGTTGTTGTGCTGGAGCAGAGTTTTCTTTTAGAAAATTCTGGGACTTTTGAAGCTCTGGCATGTCTATGCGTTTTATTAAATTTATTAATAATTAACAATTAATTATTTGTCTTGTGTAAGTATGTCTCACTAATCAACCCGTTTGTCCTAACACAAGAGAAAGTTACATGAGGGTTAGCTTATGTGTGCTGTTCATGTATTTACAATAACGTGCAAGTTTTCATGTTTAAACGTTGCTGTGTGCTATTTATTTTGAGCACAAAACGCTGTCAGAATTAATGCTTTTTATGTTGCAAAGCTAAGATAAATGCATACACATAAGGGTATTAGTGGGGTTAACACTGTTTAATCATTATGTTGTATTAACGTTGTTTTATTTCTTTTAAAATTGAGATGGTCTATTGTGGCCTATGGAGGCCTAATCCATGATGGCTGATTTGAGAGCCTGGCCTCGAGTGAATATTTCTGTGATGTGGCAAGAGGGACCCCTGCTGGAAAAAGGTCGAAGACAACTGACCATAGTCCTTCTATGAAATTTTCCATGAGGACGGCAGCAGCTTTGGGTGTACTCCAAGAAAAGTGAAAGTGTCCTTGGCTTTCTAAAAGGACAAAGGAGCCTTAGAGGGAAACTCTGAACTGTGGCTCGATGGCCGAGGAGGAATCGGATTAAAAGTGTTACATGTTTTATTTCCTTGGTTCCTGTTCCGTAGTTTATGCCTTGTGACTTTTCCTGAGCGGAGATTTCCAGATGTAGCAAAGCTACATTTCTTCCTTCTCGTTCTGCTCGGTGATACAGTTTATTCAGCCAACTTTATGTGTGTTTCTATTGTATTTTCCATTATAAAAACTGTTAGTTTAGGGAGGGCTCTCCCCACTCTTTTGGCCGCCTTCACGCGTTGCTGAGGTTTGATGCTGAGGACTCTGTCCTGAGAGACTTTACCGAGAGACTGGTCCTGACCCGTTCTGACACTTAGTTAGAATAGGTAACTATGAGAAATGATTTATTCTGATTGATTTTACTTTGACTAATTTTAGATAAAGCAATATAACTTTTAAACATGGTGTTGAATATTCTTTCTTGTCAATTATTGAGTACATTTTAATTACTGTTGTATAGATTGTATAGGGTATGAATAAGGACAACCACTATAATCAGGTCCTATCGTCCTAGATATAGATGCAGGGTTTTCTTCCCACAGGTCTTATGCTGGTAGAGTATTCGAGCGTATGTTAGTGAAATGGGCCCTAGCGTATGATGAATGTATGTGTGTGTAACTGTGAGATTACTCTATCCGTGGTAGTGGGTTTATTTTAGGTACCCTGATCAATTTCTCTGGTAGCAGAGGATGGTTATAGATGGTTGTCTTGATCTGATAAGATAAGATTGCTTGTATATTGGCTTATTGATTATTGATTTATTTTGATGTTGTCGGTATATGTACTAATATTAAATGTTGGAGTCGTAATGTTGAGTTATATGTAGTGCTTCTGGAATTTGGAAGCTGTGGAAGCAGTTCCGTAGTAGGGCAGAGAAGGTGTATATGCTGCTCTCGGGAAAGACGGGATTGTAAGGAATTACGTGTGACAATTGAAGTTGCGCGTTCACATTGTCTGGGTTCGGAATCAGTGACATTGTCGTATGTTACTATTAGATATTTCTGGTATATAAGGAGTGTGTATCGTAGTGAAGGTTATCTATGAAACTCTGGTCTTAAGTCCCAGGGATCCGTAAGGATTTCCGTTAAAGCTTATCGCGGGAGGAGTAATAGGTATTCTCTGAGCTTGTTTGAGGAACTGGGCAGAGGTAAGCTGCTTAGTTGTTGAGTTATAATTCTGTACAGAGACAGGTTGTGCTGTTCTCGAGAAGCAGGATTCTGTGTGCATGTACTATATTTTTCTCGTGTGAATGTGCGTGAATGCATATACATTTATTGACTGTAAGACTCTTTGGATAAGTCCTAGAGGAAACAGTTATGCGATGTATGAAAGTTGTTGATTGATTCTTGAGAAATAGACTCTCTTTTACTATTCTGTGGTTAGCGAAGCAGACAATGGAGATGTTTTTATGTTGTAACTAATAGATTTTGTAGAAATTTTGACACACGAAGCCTACTGAGAGTTTTTGTAAAGGAGGGGTAGACGAGTGACAGAGACAGGAGACAGAGACTGCAGCGACTGTTGACGTCAGAAGGTCCGCGCACTGATTGGATAGTGGATCAGAATAGGGTTCGCGCTGGGATTGGTGCGTTAGTGTGAGTCGCGCAGGGATTGGAAGAGCTGTTTAGTGACGTAGACGGTCCAGGATTGGTGCGTTAGTGTGAGTCGCGCTGCTATTGGTTGAGAAACTCGTATTGTATATTTATAATACGGAGAGAGTAGAGAGTTTGATAAGCGCTTGCTAAAATGTATTACCAAGAAGAGAAGAAGAAAAAGACCTTTTTTGGAAAAGTTAAAAAGTGGTTTAGCAAGGATAAAGAGGTTAAAACGAGAGAGGGTGAGTTGTTACCTCCAGCGAAAACACCTGCATCATTCATGGCTGTGAAATATGGATTGCATACCTGTATATGGTTGCAGAATTGGGTTAAGTATACTAAAGAAGATGGTGTTCTAGCATTTCCAGAACATGGTTCATTTAATTTGGCCGTGTTGAGAAACTTACGGGAAAAGATGTTATGCTTAGACCCGAAGCCGAGACCTACACAGTTCGAGGCTTTAGTGGAATGGGAAGAGGAAGTTCATGACCGAGAAAAACAAAGGTCTGGAGGGTATTATAGGTACATGTTTGGGAGGAGACATGATCGTGAAACACATCATGATCGAATGAAAAGATGGCGAGATGCTTGTATGTCAGAGGGATTATACCCAATGAGAACAGTTGAAGCTTCTGCTCCTTCGACGGAAAGAGCTTCTGAGTCAGATATGAGAAGATATGGAGAGTATGAGGATGAGGTCTTAAATGACATGATCTACAAGAGACCACCTCCATATAGAACAGAACCAGATGAGAGTACACCAGTTGTTTCTCCGATAAGAGATACAGTTGAGAAAGAAAAAATGACACCTGAATCAAGAGGTAGTAGTTCTTTCAGGGAGAGAGAGAGTCGAGGTAGTGAGGAAAATGCTAGAAAATTAGCAAAGACGACAACAGAACTGGCTGAGAAAATTAGGGAGTTAACGAAGAATCTGGAAGCTGTTACGGTACCTGTAACAATAGGTCCAGTTATGCCTGTGTTTGACTAACAGAGAGCAGGTGAGAATGGACTGGTAATTCCATATATTGCAAATGAATCGACAAATTCAGTTGGTCCTTCAGGAGATTCAGAAAAAAGGACAGGGAGAAGTGACCTGAGACAAACCAGACATGAAATATGTAGTGAACTATTGGATGTCAGTGAACCTAGTTGTTCAGGGATGCCGATTTTAGAACCGCAGAAAAAAGTGGTTCCAGTAAGAAAAACTGCTGAAATAACAGTTGACGATTTAAATGATTGGATGAAGGTTCTACAGAAAAAGGACAAGGATTCACAAGTTATTGATGTGGTTAAGTTACGTATAGAATTAGAAGAGCTTGTGACAGGAACAGTTCCAACAGAAATCTTGGAGTCATCATGATGGTGAATTAATGTTTATGTGTAAGAGCATAACATGGAGAGCAAGAAATACTCATGATAGACTAAGAGCAATAGCAAATGAGCAAGGAGTTGACATTGATAGAGTAAAGGCTTTGCAGAAAACGTACAGGATGGATTTCACTGAGAAAGACATTGAGAATTTGAATACTTCTGGTAGAACAGGACAGATCAAAGAAATGGTGGCATTACTGCGAAGATGGGGTGACGTTGAAAAGTGGAAGGATAGGTGGTATAAGAAAAGAGAGGAATCTGAGGATAGAACAACTTATTCAGCATTTCCAGTGAGAGAGAAAGAAAAACCAGTGGAGAATTATCCTATGAGAGAAATACCTGGAGGAGGATATGTACATGTTCCATGGACCAGACAGGATATTTTATCATTTACGAATGATTTCCCTCGATTGAGAGAAAAGCCCGTCGAGTGGTATAGGCAGGTAGATAGGTTTGTGAAGTTGTCAAAAGTGCTGTGGGTTGACCTGAATAGTCTGTTTGATATAATTGTTCCAGCAGACTTGTGGACTGAGTGTAAAATAGTTGTGAGTTGGCCTACTGAGGAATATCCAAGAGACTCAAGAACAGGGGCACCAGATCCAGAAGTAATGAGGAAGTATGATCAGGTGATGGTATACCTGAAGAGTAAAGTTCCTCCAAAAGAGACAGACTGGGTTAAAATAGATCGAACACAACAGGAAGCAAAAGAATCAGTTCATGCTTTTTACGAAAGGCTGATACTGGCATTTAAACAATTCAGTGGAGATGAACACCTGGGTGACAAGGATTTGAGTCATTTTGTATACAGGTTTGTATATGGTCTTAGACCTGAAATTGGTGAAAGAATTCGTGAACACACAGTGGATTGGCAGAGTAAAAAAGTAGATGAGATTCTGAGAAATGCAAAATATTTCAGTGATGAAATTGAAGCAAAACAAAGAAAGCTGAAAGAGAAAGCAATGTGGGCACAAGTGAAAGTTGCAGAAAGACAGGAAGCACAGTTGGTGGAACAGGCAAATAATCCAGGAAATAATGGAGGAAATAGACCGAGATTTGCAGGAAAAGGAAGGGGAAGTCTTGAGGAAGCCAAAAAGAAGTTCCCGTGTCACAACTGTGGCCAACTGGGACATTGGAGATCTGAATATCCTAATCAACCATTAGCGAATAATGAGGGTAAATCCTTAAATCAACAGGTGCAGAATGATGGGAATAACCAGCAGCAACAACAGCAGAAAGTTGTGAGACAGCAGCAGAGTCAAGAGCCAAAACCGCCCTTACCGCAGAATAGAGGGGTACAAAAGTACAATCAGGACTCAGGATTCTTCAATGATGAGCAGGTAAACAAACCGAGACGTACTAACAAAGTACAGCAGTACTTGTTAAAGAGTGAAGGGAGTGAGTCTGAGGGTGATTATTGACGGTGCCGAGGAGAGGAAGAAGAGTGCATACTTGGTGCAACTCTAGAAATAGACCAGGCAGGACCATTTGTGGATGGGAAAATAAATGAAGAAGGTGTTACTTTTTTGGTAGACACAGGTGCGACAAGATCAACTGTCAGGTCAACAGATGTTAGAAATCTTCCTCTCTCGGATGAAGCAATCCAAGTAGTTGGTGTAGCCAATACACAAATCAGAACACGTCTTACTGAACCAGTAAGAGTACAGATAGGGAAATTTTCAGACATGCACAGATTTATTGTCTGTGACACGAGTCCAGTGAACCTGTTAGGTAGGGACCTATTGTGTAAAATGAATTGTACAATTTTTTGTACGCCAGATGGAATAGCTTTTGAGACACCAGATGATGATGTTTTCTACCGAATGACTCTAGAGAATAGAGAAAATGAGTTAATTGGTGCATTTCCAGTGTTCAATCCGGAGGATTTGCCTCAAGTGCTGAGAGACACAGTGAAAAGAGCAGTTTGGGATTTTACAGGAGAGGATGTGGGATTGATGAATAATGTAGATCCAGTGAAAATTGCAGTGAAAGAGGGAATTACATATCCTAACATTCCTCAGTACAAAATGACACCAGAAATAATTGAAGGGATAACTCCTATAATTGAGAAAATGATTCAGCAGGGAGTTCTGAGAGAACTACTGAGTAGTCCGTGTAATTCACCGATAATGGGACTGAAAAAGCCTAATGGCAAGTTCAGGATCGTGCAAGACCTGAGAAAAGTTAATCAAATTGTGGTGGCATGTTGTCCCATTGTGCCAAATCCATCAGTGATTCTGTATCAAATTCCACATGATGCTGAGTGGTATACAGTGATTGATTTGTGTCATGCGTTCTTTTCAATTCCATTGCATCATGACAGCCAGCCAATTTTTGCATTTAGGTTTGGCCAGCGTATTTTAGCATGGTGTCGTATCCCACAGGGGTATACGGAGAGTCCTTCGATATTCAATCAGTTATTGAAGAAATCGTTGGAAAGTTTGATCATGCCTGAGAGCTCAGTGCTAGTACAATATATTGATGACCTACTTGTGGCATCAAAGACACGTGAAGCTTGTGAAGTGGATACCATAGCTTTACTGAATCATCTGGCGGATGGAGGGTTAAAGGTATCTCCAGCCAAATTGCAATTTTGCAAGAAAGAGGTGCATTATCTTGGACATAATATTGAAAAAGGTCTGAGAAAAGTGACTACTGACAGGATCAGAATAATCAAAGAAATGAAAGCTCCGAAAACCCAGAGAGAAGTGAGGATGTTCCTGGGTATGGTGGGATATTGTCGTCAGTGGATAATTAATTTTTCCCTGATAGCAAAGCCATTGATTAAATTGACAAAAAGTGAAATGACAGATCCGTTAAATCTGGATGCAGAACAACTGGCAGCATTTGAAGAGCTCAAAACTAAAATGTGTGAGGCTCCAGCTTTGGGTATGCCAGATTATGAAAAAGAATTCGAACTGTACTGCAGTGAGAGAAATGGATGTGCACTTTCAGTGTTAATCCAGAAACATGGGCAATTGAGAAGGCCTATTGCATACTTCTCATCGACACTTGACACTGTAGCCGTGGGGTTACCAGGTTGTCTGAAAGCTGTAGCTGCGACATGCAGAAGCCTGGAACAGAGTGAGGAGATCATAATGGGGTATCCTGTAAGGGTATTCGTACCTCACAATGTGGCAATTCTTTTGACAAGAAGCAGAACTCAGCATATGTCACATAGTCGGCTGACTAAATATGAAAAAGTGATTCTGGGAGCATCAAATGTGACTCTTGAGAGATGTGTGAATGTGAATCCAGCGACACTCTTGCCGGATATTGAAAATGTGGGTATAAAGATGGAAGATGATCATGATTGTTTGGATGTGCTTGAGTACTGTACAAAACCGAGACCAGACATAAGGGATATTCCCTTACCTGAGAATGACCATGTGTTGTTTGTGGATGGATCATGCCTGAGAAATGATAATGGTGTGCTATGTGCAGCATATGCAGTGTGCAAAGTTTCGGAGGTCATGGAAGCATCACCATTGAAAGGAGTAAAATCTGCGCAAGTTGCTGAATTAGTGGCGTTGACAAAAGCTTGTGAGATTGGGAAAGACATGAGAACAACCGTGTTGACTGATAGTCAGTATGGATTTGGAGTGGTGCATGACTTTGGCCAACTGTGGCTACAAAGAGGTTTCTTGACATCGGGTGGAACTCCGATAAAGAATGCTGAGTTGATTGGAAAATTGCTTGAGGCGATACAGCTGCCTAAGGAGTTAGCGGTTGTAAAATGTGCCGCACATGGTT
Source organism: Triturus cristatus (assembly GCF_964204655.1). Taxonomy (NCBI): domain Eukaryota; kingdom Metazoa; phylum Chordata; class Amphibia; order Caudata; family Salamandridae; genus Triturus; species Triturus cristatus. Next base: position 1,720,391,696 of record NC_140590.1, read on the forward strand.
CAGGGGACGATTTTATCACTGTTGGTAACAGGTTTGCCAACGATGTGGCGCAATATTGCGCTAAAACAAACCAATCTATTAACAGGAGTAGGATGGAAGAAATGTCTGTTCTTTCTGTGATGTTTACTAATGTCCTAGAAACGTGGGATGAAGTAAAGCAGTTACAAGATGAGGCAGGAGAGGAAGAGAAACAAGATTGGGTTAAAGCAAGTTGTGCTCCAAGAGAAACAGATCATGTTTGGGTCTACAGAGATGGCAGACCAGTAATGCCAAACTCAATTTTGTCATCAATGGCAAGGATGTATCATGGCCAGGGACATCTGGGGAGGGACGCGATGGTAAGGTCCTTTAAGCAAACCTGGTACAATGCAAAGTTTAGGACAATTGCGGAAAGCATCTGTCAAAGGTGTTTAATTTGTCAGCAATTCAACGCAGGGAAAAAGACAGTGGTGAGTCTAGGGACAATTGGCAGAGAAGGAGGTCCTTTTACAAGAATGCAGATTGATTTCATTGAAATGCCCCAAGTGAACAGACTGAGGTATGTTCTAGTGGTAGTCTGTTTGTTTTCAAGGTGGGTGGAAGCTTACCCGACTAGAAGAAATGATGGATTAACAGTGGCAAAGTTACTGTTAAGGGAGTTGATTCCTAGGTACGGGTTTCCAGTTACAGTTGAGTCTGACAGAGGTGGACACTTTCAAAATGAACTCATTGGTTTGATTTGTGAAGCATTAAAAATACAGCAGAAGTTACATTGTGCATACCGACCAGAGGCTTCTGGTGTGGTTGAGCAGATCAATGGCACAATCAAGAATAGGATTGGAAAGATGTGTTTAGCTACTGGCATGAAATGGCCAGATGTGTTACCTCTTGTCCTGATGACAATGAGATCTACTCCAGATAGAACTACTGGTTTGAGCCCGCATGAAATAATCATGGGACGTGCTATGCGCCATGCATTCGTGCCTGTGAATAAATTGGTGTCAATAACTGATGACATGATTTTGGATTACTGTAAAGGCCTGGCTGACGCAGTTCATTCTGTGTTTCACCAGATTGGAGAAGAAGCTACCACACTTGAGAAGAAGCAAGTCCATGATCTAAGTCCAGGTGACTGGGTAAGGATTAAGGTGCACAGAAGAAGAAATTGCTTGATTCCAAGGTGGGGAAGGCCAAGACAAGTCATTCTGACTACAACAACTGCAGTAAAGTGTGCTGGAGTGAAGCACTGGGTACATGCAAGTCATACTATGAGAGTTCCAAGCCCGATTGAGGGAACTGGTAAAGAGTATTATGAAGAGTCAGATTCCAGTGATGGTGAAGATCCTGAAGATACAGAATCAGTGAGAAAAGAAGCAGAGAGAGCTTCAAGAGATTCACTGCGAGTATCAGAGGGAGAATCGAATTCTGTTACAGAGCCTGAAGTTTCAAGTAGCAGTGGGAGTAAAAGAAAAGAAAAGAGAAAACACATTGAGCCCACTCCTGAATCAGAAGAGGAGGAGATTGAAGAACCACTTGAGATTATTCTTGAAGAAACAGGGTCAGAAGAAGATAGAGAGGGACAGATTGCGGAAAACCCCCGAGGAGGTGTAGGGAACATTGATGAGGAGCTAGGTGAAGGGACAAGTAGACAGCAAGAAGATCGCGTGTCGGAGACCCGAGGAGGGACAGAAATAGGGAAGTCTCAAACAGTGGTAAAAAAATCTGTGGAGAAAAGAAAAGCTACTGGGAAACGGAAACAAGAGGCACTTGAAACAGATGATGAAGATGAACAAACAGAAGGTCGAGTTCTGAGAAAGAGAACTTCGATTGGAGAAAAGAGTGTTAAACAATTGAGGCCGAAAAAGGTTGTGAAAGGAGATCGTTGGCCTAACAACCGAGTGAAAAGGGTGAGATACAGAGCAAATTCATCAAAAGCTGAACAAGTGAATGAAGTATCAAGCCAAACTTCGAGAGCTGAAGAAAAAGAATCAAAGAAATCAAAAGAACCAGTAGAAATAAGGAGAGTTAAAAGACCCAACCAAAAGTACAGATCACCGGAATGGTCTTATGTGACACTGTCTGAAGAAGGAAAAGAAGAAACAGTGACTCGAGATAATCCGGAAGTGGTCTTGAGAAAAGTGGTTGAGGAAGATACTGGTGAAATTCTGAAAGTACTCTTGACTGACATTGGAGAAGAGTCGAGTACTGAGGATTCCGACGTTGGAGATCTGATACAGTTTGATGTTGAAGAAATTGAAGTGAAAAATGACAAGTATCCAAACTGAGTGAAAGAAGGATTCACTTGGATCAAGTGAATAAGGAGATCATTTGGATAAACTGAAAGCTGAAGAGTTGCTGAAAAATTGAAGAAGTTCAAACAGTAGTGGAGTAGTTGAAGCTAAACTATAATGGCTAACATAGAGGAAAATAGAAATAGATGTGCCTTTTTAAAGAGGTGGTGCAAAATGTGCTGCTGTTGTATTGGATTATTAATGCTTCTATGGGGTGTTTTAATTTTATTAGTTACTTTTAGAGTAGAATTTGGAATGGATACAGAAAATAGGACTAATGTAGAAAAGAATTCACAAAGAGTAGTCCCGATCAGAAGTAGTAGTTACATACACAAAGATAGGTCAATTAATAATTTTTCTAGTAATGTTTTTTCTAAACTGTTATATGAATATGTGAAGACAATGGAAGTAAGGGATTGCTATGTCTGCATGCAATTACCTGCATCCGTCTCAGAAGGTGTTACTTATCACCATTTGCCAGCTACATATGGTATTTCTTGTAGTATATTAAGTAGTGTTTTTTATTTGTTAGGGAAAGTAGATTATAAGATGTCTAACAGAGATAGTATTTTTGGGCATTTGCCAATGAACAAAGAGCTGAATCCAGCTAAAGAAGCTAACACTTTTGGTGAGATTTTTATTGAAGAAAAAGGACTAACATTAGATTACATTTTTAAGAATAATTTAACTTGCAATTTGAAAGAAGAGGAGAAAGCTTTCCTGGATATGGTTGAGGAAAGGAGAATGAACATGCATGAAAAAGGGGGAAAATATGAAGTGAGTGAGACAATTTGGGACATGGAGATGGGAAAGAAGTTGAGGAATGGGGCTAGTCCAACTTTGGCTCTAGATGCACCGCAGAAGGGTAAACTATGCATTACCAGAAGGAAATCCCAATATGATACATATTTTGTGGGAACTAGTGAGTGCCATGATACATACTTCATTGCGACAGGTTGGGGTTTCAGAGGTGGAGAAGATACGATTTTTCCGGGAGTATACTATGTTTGTGGGAACAAGGCTTATTACAAGTTGCCTGACCATTGGTATGGCACATGTTATGTGGGCCTGGTTTTTCCTAAAATTTTTCATACGGATAAAGTAAAAGATGTAGAAGACATTAATCTATTCACGCGTTTTAAGAGAGAAACTTGGTCTGAAATCGTGGGTGATATTTTTGGGGTTTTGATTCCAGCAGTGGGAATTTCTTTAAATGCTTATGGAATTCGGAAACTTCCACAGTGGTTGATCGCTTATCGACAAATACCGCAGGAGGGTTTCTTTTGGTGAATACGGAATTAAGTGCCGTACGTGCCATGTCTATGCAAAATCGACTTGCCCTTGATATTCTTTTGGCTAAGGAGGGTGGAGTTTGTGGAATTTTGAAAGTCCAACATTGTTGTACTTACATTCCTGACGAAAGTAAAGACCTGAAGGTCTATATCAAAAATATTACTGATTTGCATGAAGAATTAGTACCACTTGAAACTGGGAGTTTATGGACTAAACTAGCTAACAAAATGATAGCTGTTAAGGATTTTATTGCAAAAATAGGTAGTACTATTATAGGTAGAATATTGTTTCCTTTGTCTTGTATAATTGTTGCTTTACTGATACTAAGATTGGTGTGTGTGTGTTGTAAAAACAGGAGAGGGAAAGAGAAATTGAAAAATGAAAAGAAAAACAAGAATTCGAAAATTTCAAAAAGAGAACCAGAAGAGATTGAACTAGAAGAATTGAGGGAGAGTGTTTATTTAGAGACAAAGAGAGATGATGAAAGAGTGACTGGTGTTTAATGTTGTCTAAAGGGAAGAGACATTTCTGATTTCCTAAAATGGGACTACATTTTCACTATTTTTTTTTTTTGGGTTTATTTGGTGATAAAATCACCAAAGGGGGGATTGCTGGAGCAGAGTTTTCTTTTAGAAAATTCTGGGACTTTTGATGCTCTGGCATGTCTATGCGTTTTATTAAATTTATTAATAATTAACAATTAATTATTTGTCTTGTGTAAGTATGTCTCACTAATCAACCCGTTTGTCCTAACACAAGAGAAAGTTACATGAGGGTTAGCTTATGTGTGCTGTTCATGTATTTACAATAACGTGCAAGTTTTCATGTTTAAACGTTGCTGTGTGCTATTTATTTTGAGCACAAAACGCTGTCAGAATTAATGCTTTTTATGTTGCAAAGCTAAGATAAATGCATACACATAAGGGTATTAGTGGGGTTAACACTGTTTAATCATTATGTTGTATTAACGTTGTTTTATTTCTTTTAAAATTGAGATGGTCTATTGTGGCCTATGGAGGCCTAATCCATGATGGCTGATTTGAGAGCCTGGCCTCGAGTGAATATTTCTGTGATGTGGCAAGAGGGACCCCTGCTGGAAAAAGGTCGAAGACAACTGACCATAGTCCTTCTATGAAATTTTCCATGAGGACGGCAGCAGCTTTGGGTGTACTCCAAGAAAAGTGAAAGTGTCCTTGGCTTTCTAAAAGGACAAAGGAGCCTTAGAGGGAAACTCTGAACTGTGGCTCGATGGCCGAGGAGGAATCGGATTAAAAGTGTTACATGTTTTATTTCCTTGGTTCCTGTTCCGTAGTTTATGCCTTGTGACTTTTCCTGAGCGGAGATTTCCAGATGTAGCAAAGCTACATTTCTTCCTTCTCGTTCTGCTCGGTGATACAGTTTATTCAGCCAACTTTATGTGTGTTTCTATTGTATTTTCCATTATAAAAACTGTCAGTTTAGGGAGGGCTCTCCCCACTCTTTTGGCCGCCTTCACGCGTTGCTGAGGTTTGATGCTGAGGACTCTGTCCTGAGAGACTTTACCGAGAGACTGGTCCTGACCCGTTCTGACACTTAGTTAGAATAGGTAACTATGAGAAATGATTTATTCTGATTGATTTTACTTTGACTAATTTTAGATAAAGCAATATAACTTTTAAACATGGTGTTGAATATTCTTTCTTGTCAATTATTGAGTACATTTTAATTACTGTTGTATAGATTGTATAGGGTATGAATAAGGACAACCACTATAATCAGGTCCTATCGTCCTAGATATAGATGCAGGGTTTTCTTCCCACAGGTCTTATGCTGGTAGAGTATTCGAGCGTATGTTAGTGAAATGGGCCCTAGCGTATGATGAATGTATGTGTGTGTAACTGTGAGATTACTCTATCCGTGGTAGTGGGTTTATTTTAGGTACCCTGATCTCTATCAGTTGCTGCAGACTTCTTGCCCGCAAAGGAAGCAGTAGTTTGGAAGCCTGCCCAGGCCACGACCTGGGCACTAGGTGCCAGCCCCGCAGACCTAAGTCTGACTATGTGGAGGGCTCTCTCTTTCCCCGCTGTCGGGTGTCCCTGCTCAGCTCCTGCTGCTCACTCCTCTCACCGGTCGCCAGCGTCCTTGGCCAGGGCCGGTGCCTCAGGGCTCCTTTCCAAGATCAGCCCCCACGTACGCAGGGGGTTCTCAGCCAAGGGGTGCTCTAGGCCCCAAGAGTCAAGGGGACCCAGCTTGCACCAATAGTGCTTGAGCAGCTGGGAGTCGGCGCATGGCTGCCATTTTGGGATAAACGCCGAACTCCGGACTGCATGGTGAACACTTTGATCAGCTGTGCTGCTTTGCTATGGTCTGGCGCTGGTTTCTCTGGGGCTTCCTCTGGCTAGGGGTGCTTGTTCTGAAGTGTATTGTGCACCAGCACCTCTCTAGGCTGTGGTATTCCCAGAGCTGAGCAGTAGCCAAAAAATGAGCATTCGCCCTGTTTGCAGTACTGACTCTGCCACCTGCAACCTCTGTCTTTTCTCCCATATTGCGCTTTCTGTCTGCCTTAAGACTCTCCCCTCTTTCTTTCTGTCTCTAAACTCAAGACTACATTGGTGTGCAGATTGTAATATGCTATTTATTACCATTGTGGGTAACAAGTTAGAGATATCAGGATCGATAGTGTCCTGATATGCTCTCATAGGCCCATTTAAAGTGAATGATGGACCCTGATTGGCTGGCCACACCATGGGGACTATGTTGTGGTGGCCATTACAGCACTCCTGCAAAAAAGCCAAATAAGGTAGCAGACTGGGCATACTTTGAAACTCATGACCATATGGGGAGGCTAGGAGACCTAAACAGGGCCCTTCTGGTGGCTAGACCTGACCGCCAGGAGCAAAAGTGCACCAAAGGCATCCACAGGAGGCTGAGAAAATTCAGAAGGAAGCTCAGTCCCCTGGGGGGACTGATTACTGCCAGACTTGAATAGCATTCCCCTCTCAGTTCTCCAGATACTCCCAGGATTGGACCACAGGCCCCAGGGGTCAATGCAAGTAATTGTGATAGGAGGGTGTGTTAGACCTGGCACCATTGGCGTGAGTCTCCCTTCTATTTTTCGCTGTGTCTCCTCTGTTTTTGCTGGTAATAGATGCTCTGGGCGCTGTGCCACTGCCATTCAGTGCCACAGCGCGAATGCTCCCTGTGTAAAGATGACATGTGAATTGGTATATCCATGATTGGCTTATTTGCGTGGCCTGTGAGTGACCAGGGCTGGTAAACCAAATGCTGCTGGTGGGCCTGCAGCGCTGGTTTGCGCCACCCACAGAAGCAGCTTGTAAAGTGTGTCTCAGACCTGCCACTGCAGTGTCTGTGTGTAGTCCAGAACTGCCATCTTGGCTGTGAAGTGCACCCACTTCCCAGCCCCTGAACCTTCCCTTGGCATCATGTAAGCCACCCCTATGGTAGGGTGTGTAAGGTAGGACATGCTCTGATGTGTGTAGCATGTCCTGGTACACCCAATTTCGTTTTTCACTACTGTAAGGCTACCTGTTCTACATAGGCCAGAATGGGAGGTTTGGCTATTACATTCTATAGTCCTAACTGACCCATAGAACATGGTAGAAAAACAAATTTAGTATGCCTGAGCTCAGAATATTAAAATTCATCTTTTAGTGAAGTTTATTTTTATATTCTGTGTTTGAAAATACCACTTTTAGAAAGTAGGTATTTTCTTGCCTAAGCCTTCCAGTGTGCTCTGCTGTTATGTGTATTGGCTGTCTGCTTTTGGAGGGACAGGGCAGGCTGAGTCAGACCTGGGTTGAATAGAGAGATCTGCATTGGGGAGGGGTAGCTCCTGGACCTGAATAGGGCTCCAGGACTGACCAGAACTGGTTCTGGCTGGGTTCAGTGACTTGTAGCTTCTTAGAACAAAGACTTTTGGGGTATAAATATCTGTGCTCAAACCCCTACAATTTGTATTGCTCCTGGACAACAAGAAGAACCTCTGTCCGTGTAACTGAAGGAATCTACAGGAGAAGGACTGTCCTTGTTCTTGTGTGCTGTTTCTTGGACTGGCCTGCAGTGGTTACTACTGCACTTGGAAGAAGAGGAAAAGGACTTTGAAGGAACTTTTATTTTTGCTACAGCAATCACCCAAGGGCTAGAAGAGAGCTAGCCTCCTGCAGGAGTCTCAGGCACATCAGACTCCATCACCAGCCTGCTGTTTCCTCCCAGCGAGGATTTCTATCTGCAGGTGAGGCTCCTGTGAGTTCCAGGGCCTCTAGTTCTACTACAGAGAAAAGAGTGCTGAAAATCGTCGCTAACGCCCGTTAGTGAGCCGCTGCAGCTGGAGAGCGTAAGGAAAATCGTCGCTCTGCTGCCGCCGAGTGCTTGCTACCGGAGATCATCACATCACCTGTCTGCGGGCCTGAAAACACTTGCTAATCCGAAGATTATCGCATTGCATGTTGGCGGGCTTGAAAGCGCTCGCTAACCAAAGATCATCGCATCACCTGTCTGTGGGCTGCCAAACGCTCGCTAACCCGAAGATTATCGCATTGCATGTTTGCGGGCCACAAAACGCTCGCTAACCAAAGATTATCGCATCGAGTTCATCGCTTCACGACATCACAGAGCGGACGCCGAGCGTTCGCCATTTTCATCGCATCACATCAGGATCGTCGCTCCCTCGCGGAGCGCCATTTTCTTTCATCGCAACAAGATCGTACACGCAACAGGCTAAGCGCATCATCCTCCCTTCGCGGCAAGCATTTTATCACATCACCTGCTTAGCGTGCAGAAGTTTGTCGCTTTGACCTGCCCACAAACCAGCGCATCATCCTCCCTGGCGGCAAGGATTCAACGCATCGCTTGTTAGCGTAAGGAAAATCATCGCTACAACTCCTTAGCGACATTTTTGTTGCTTTGCTACAGAATCCAGGTATCTTGTGAGTAAAAAGGTCTCAGAGACCACTGCCTTGAACTGAACTCCTCCTTGCACACCTTGAACTATTTTTGCAGCATTTTAAGAGTAACCCTATTTTCTAGTATTGTGGCTTTTTACTGTTATTGGTCTTGTGTTAAGTCTATATATAAAGATACTTATTTTTTATAACTACTTGTGTGGTGTCCCTTTGTAGTGTTCTTCACTGTGTTACTGTGTATGGTCATAAATGCTTCACACACTGCCTCTGAGATAAGCCTAGCTGCTCGTGCTACGTTACCACAGGGTTGAGTAGGGGTTATCAAAGGGTGTAGCTCGCTTACTCTGACTTAGGAAGAAGGGTCCCTACTTGGACAGTGGCCAGCCATTGCCAACTAGAGACCCCAATGTCTAACATTGGTGGTCAGCGGTGAGGATCTGGACTTGCATTTATGATCGCATACAGTAATTATAGTGTACACTACTAGTGAGTGCAGACCATAACATAACCACGTACGTTTTTGAGGTTTTTGTTCTATTTTTGATTGATATTGCCAGTTATTGCCACAATGGGCAAACCCAGATCCAATGCCTCTGAAGATCTCTCCTGGGAAGAAGAGAAATTACAAACCTACAATGCCAAGCAGCTCAAATATTTTTGCAAACGCTTCACAGTCCCTATCACAGGTCTCACTAGAAGGGAAGGCGCTGAAGGCCTGGTTAGAAGCCAGGGATGCCCCTAGGAATATGAAAGAGCCCGTGGAGGGGGGAGAGAATGCAGGAGAGCAGCAGGATGAAGTGGTAGATTTGGTAGGGGATAAAGCAGCTTCCAGCCCGGGCACTAGTGTGTCCTCAAGGGGTCTGACTCCAGAAGAGATGGAGGACAGGGAGAGAGATAGGCGGCCTAATATGGAGATGGCTAAGCTTAAATTGGATGGTCAGAGGGACCTAGAGAATACGAAGTTAGAATTTGAGATGATGAAAGTGAAACTTGAGCATGAGAGAAGTTTGAGGGAGTTGGAGATTAAAGCAAGGAGTATAGAGCTCTCCCCCTCTGGTGGCAGCATACCAGTAGTGCATACTGAAAGTAGAGTGTATATACCCAAAGAGGTTATTAATGATTTCCATAAAAGTGAAGATATTGGGCAATGGTTTGCCGCTTATGAATTAGCTATGGTGTCCCCCCGGGTTCCTGAGAAGGATTGGGGAGCGGGGTTGTGGGGACGCTTTTTGAGTGAGGGGAGGAATACCTTGTTGGACCTACCCCCAGAAAGTAGGATGGTTTATGCCCACATGAAGGAAGCTTTGATTACCCGCTATGGTTTGACCCCTGAAATGTACTGGCAGAGATTTAGAACCTGCAAGAAGCTAGAGGGTACCACATGGGTTGAATATGTGTCTTTTTTTGCAGAGCAATGGAGCGCTGGGTAAAAGGTAGCAAAGTAGAAACTTTTGAGCAACTGTATGATTTGATTGCATGGGAGCATTTATCTAGTAACTGTTTTCCTGAGCTACGCCAGCATCTGATAGATTGCAAGCCAACTAACCCTAGGAAGCTTGCTGAGGAGGCGGACCGCCGGGTGAGCACCCGGGTTCGCAAGGGTCCAGTGGGAGACTTCGCCAAAGGTGGGCAGGGTCCCCAGCAGAGAGGTGGGGGGACAGGGGTAAACCAAGGGAGTTCCACAAAGGAAGGGAACCAAGCAGTGGTGTCCCAGCCTCCCCAAGATGAGAAGCCAGTGCCCCCAACAGGTAGGCCTGTTCAGAGGGGGCCACTTACTTGTTTTAAGTGTGGTCAAGTGGGCTACAGATACTTTGATCCACAGTGTCCTCAAAGGGATGCTCCTGCACCACCCCGTGCACCACCCCGCCAGCTTGCTAGTGTAGCCCTGGGAGGGGAGGAGATAGGTGCCCAAGGTGGGTGGGATCCCGTATAATTGACCCTTGTCTCACTAGGAGACTTTGAGATGGTCCCTAAGCCTGCACTGCCTGATAACACTAAGAAATACAGGCAGTGGGTGACCATCAATGGCCATAGAGTGGAGGTTCTGAGGGACACAGGAGCCAGGGTAACTGCTGTCAGCTCCTGGTTGGTGTCCAAAGAGCAGGTTGTTCCCCATGCATTCTACCCAGTAGTGTCCGCAGACAACTCAGAGAGCCAATGTGAGGTGGCTCAGGTTCCCTTTGAGTGGGGGGGGGTCTCAGGAACTCTTCAGGTGGCTGTGAGGCCCGCCATGCCTGTAGATTGTCTGTTGGGCAAAGATTTAGAGAACTTCCCGTGGGCTACGGTGGAGAGGAAATCTCACTTGAAGATGTTGGGTCTGCCTGAGTGGGCGTGTGCTACCACTCAGTCCATGGCAGCCAGAGAGGGTGTTGAGAAAGACCTGGAGCCTGAGAGTATGGCCCAGGTCTCTGCCTTAGAGAGAAGGGGCAGGGGGCGCGGGCGGCCGACCCCCTTGGTTCCCACGGCCCAGGAGGGAGCAGACCCTGAGGGGGATGCCCTGGAGCCTACCTGGGAGCAGAGTGCCGACCTGGGGGACCTGCCTGAGCTGACCCATTGGCAGCAGGAAGGAGGGCCCACCAGGGAGGAGTTTTGTGAGCAGCAAAGAGCTTGCCCTTCTCTTGAGGGTATGCGGCGACAGGCTGCAGCCCAGGCAGCAGGTAACATGTCTGGTTCACATATGATTTATTGGGAGAACAGTCTCCTGTATAGCGAGCCTAAGGTTGCTGACCTGGGGTCAGCCCGTGTGCTGGTGGTACCTGAGTGCTTCAGAGCCTTCCTACTGGGGTTGGCTCATGACATTCCATTGGCAGGACATCTGGGGTAGACCAAGACCTTTGAGAGGCTGGTCAGCCACTTTTATTGGCCCCAGATGCGGAAGAGCTCAGATACGTATTGCAGAACCTGTGAGACTTGCCAGGCAAGTGGGAAGAGTGGGGGGACCATCAAAGCCCCACTCCAGCCCTTTCCAGTTGTGAGTACCCCATTCGAGCGAGTGGGCATTGACATTGTGGGGCCTCTGGACCCCAAGACAGCCATGGGCAACAGGTACATCCTGATCTTGGTGGACCGTGCCACCCGGTACCCTGAAACCATCCCGCTCAGGACAGTGACGGCCCCTGTGGTGGGACATGCACTGATGGGAATCTTCTCCCGTGTGGGGTTCCCCAGATAGGTGGTGAGCGACAGGGGGACCAACTTTATCTCCCAGTATATGAAGCCTCTGTGGAAGGAGTGTGGGGTAACTCATAAGTTCACCACTCCTTACCACCCCCAAGGTAATGGTCTGGTTGAAATATTCAACCGGACCTTGAAGGGCATGGTCATGGGCCTAGAAGAGGCCCTGAGGCGTAAGTGGGACGTCCTCTTGCCATGCCTATTGTTTGCGTACTGCGAGGTGCCACAGAAGTCCTTAGGGTTCAGTCCCTTGGAACTGCTCTATTGCCATCCGGTAAGAGGGCCTCTGAGTCTGGTCAAGGAAGGCTGGGAGAAATCTCCCAGGAAACCTCCCCAAGATGTATTTAGTTGCATATTGGCCTTCAGGAACCAGACTCGGCGTTTCAAAAAAATTGCTGAGGCAAATCTGGAAGCCAGCCAGGAGGAGATGAAACGTTGGCACGACCAGAATGCCACTCTGGTCGAATTTCAACCTGGTCAGAAGGTTTGGGTCCTGGCCCCAGTGGAGCCTTGTGTACTCCAAGCTAAGTGGACCGGCCCATTTGAGGTGGTGGAGCGCAAAAGTCCAGTTACCTACTTTGTGGACTTTAAGTCTCCCAGGAATCCCTTACGGGTCCTGCATGTGAACCGCCTAAAGCCCCACTTTGAGAGGTATGAAGTGGGCATGCTTCTTGCCACAGATGCAGGGATGGAGAAGGAGAGTGAGCCTCTTCCTGACCTCCTGTGTGCAGGAGAGGAGAATGGATCAGTGGAGGGTGTGGTCCTCTCCACCACACTGACCCCTGAGCAGCAGAGAGATTGTCACCAGCTGTTGGGACAATTTTCTGATTTGTTTTCCCTGGTGCCTGGTGTCACTGATTGGTGCATCCATGAGGTAGACACCGGGGACAGTCCTCCTGTCAAGTAGAAGGCTTACAGGGTGAATGACAGGGTAAGGGCCTACATTAAGGAGGAGGTCTCCAAAATGTTTGCCCTGGGGGTGATTGAGTCCTCTAGCAGCCCTTGGTCCAGCCCGGTGGTCTTGGTACCAAAAGCTGCAGTGCCTGGTGACACTCCAGAACTTAGGTTCTGTATGGACTACCGCGGTCTCAATTCGGTCATGAGGACCGACGCGCACCCCATCCCCAGAGTTGATGAGCTCATCGAACGTTTAGGGGCTGCCCGGTACCTCAGCACGTTTGATCTAACGTCTGGGTACTGGCAGATCGCCTTGACTGATGGGGCAAAGGAGAGGTCAGCATTCTCCACACCAGATGGGCACTACCAGTTCCGTGTGATGCCCTTTGGAATGAAGAATGCCCCTGCCACCTTTCAGAGGTTGGTTAACCAGGTGTTGGCTGGGCTGGAGGATTTTAGTGCTGCCTACCAGGATGACATTGCAGTATTTAGTTCCTCCTGGGAGGACCACTTGCACCACCTCTGGGAAGTGTTGATGGCGCTCTGCAGAGCTGGCCTCACAATCAAGGCCAGTAAGTGCCAGATTGGGCAGGGTTCTGTGGTGTACTTGGGACACCAGGTGGGGAGTGGCCAGGTGGCACCCCTACAGCCCAAGATTGAAACCATCCTGGCATGGGAGCCCCCAAGGACCCAGACCCAGGTGAGGGCCTTCTTAGGACTCACAGGTTACTACAGGAGGTTTGTCAAGGGGTATGGCACCCTTGACTGAGCTGACTTCCAAGAAGCGGCCAAAGATTGTGAACTGGACTGACACCTGTCAGAAAGCTTTTGATGCCCTCAAGACTGCCATGTGTACAGCACCCGTACTCCAGGCGCCCAATTTTGCTAAGGAATTTATTGTTCAAACAGACGCTTCAGAGCATGGGGTGGGGGCTGTTCTGTCACAGATGAATGAGGAGGGACTAGACCAAACTGTAGCCTTCATCAGTAGAAGGTTACTTCCACGGGAACAGAGGTGGAGTGCAATTGAGCGTGAGGCATTTGCTGTGGTCTGGGCACTGAAGAAGCTGAGACCATACCTGTTTGGGACTCACTTCCGGGTTCAGACAGACCACAGGCCCCTCAGATGGTTAATGCAGATGAGGGGTGAGAATCCCAAGTTGTTAAGGTGGTCCATTTCCCTACAGGGTATGGACTTCACGGTGGAACATCGCCCTGGTACAGAACACACCAATGCTGATGGTCTGTCCAGATTTTTCCGCCTTAGTGATGAGAACTTCTAAGGGGATGGGTAGTTCTCCCCACATTTCAGCTGGAGGGGACCCGTGTTAGACCTGGCACCATTGGCGTGAGTCTGCCTTCCATTTTTCGCTGTGTCTCCTCTGTTTTTGCTAGTAATAGATGCTCTGGGCGCTGTGCCACTGCCATTCAGTGCCACAGCGCGAATGCTCCCTGTGTAAAAATGACATGTGAATTGGTATATCCATGATTGGCTTATTTGGTTTACCTGTTAGTCCCCAGTAGTGTGGCCTGTGTGTGCCCAGGGGTGGTAAACCAAATGCTGCTGGTGGGCCTGTAGCGCTCGTTTGCCCACCCACAGAAGCAGCTTGTAAAGTGTGTCTCAGACCTGCCACTGCAGTGTCTGCGTGCAGTCCAGAACTGCCATCTTGGCTGTGAAGTGCACCCACTTCCCAGCCCCTGAACCTTCCCTTGGCATCATGTAAGCCACCCCTATGGTAGGGTGCATTGTATGTGTAAGGTAGGACATGCTCTGATGTGTGTAGCATGTCCTGGTAGTGAATTACACCCAATTTCGTTTTTCACTACTGTAAGGCTACCTGTTCTCCATAGGCCAGAATGGGAGGTTTGGCTATTACATTCTATAGTCCTAACTGACCCATAGAACATGGTGGAAAAACGAATTTAGTATGCCTGAGCTCAGAATATTAAAATACATCTTTTAGTGAAGTTTATTTTTATATTCTGTGTTTGAAAATACCACTTTTAGAAAGTATGTATTTTCTTGCCTAAGCCTTCCAGTGTGCTCTGCTGTTATGTGTATTGGCTGTCTGGTTTTGGAGGGACAGGGCAGGCTGAGTCAGGCCTGGGTTGAATAGAGAGATCTGTATTGGAGTATGGGGAGGGGTAGCTCCTGGACCTGAATAGGGCTGTGCCTGGCAAGGTGAATGCTGGCTCCACCTCCCACTGTGCGTCTGATGGCAGACCCCCTCTTTCTGAAAGGAAGGATGCAGCCTGGTAAACAAAGTGCTCCAGGACTGACCAGAACTGGTTCTGGCTGGGTTCAGTGACATGTAGCTTCTTAGAACAAAGACTTTTGGGGTATAAATATCTGTGCTCAAACCCCTACAATTTGTATTGCTCCTGGACAAAAAGAAGAACCTCTGTCCGTGTAACTGAAGGAATCTGCAGGAGAAGGACTGTCCTTGTTCTTGTGTGCTGTTTCTTGGACTGGCCTGCAGTGGTTACTACTGCACTTGGAAGAAGAGGAAAAGGACTTTGAAGGAACTTTTATTTTTGCTACTGCAATCACCCAAGGGCTAGAAGAGAGCTAGCCTCCTGCAGGAGTCTCAGGCACATCAAACTCCACCACCAGCCTCCTGTTTCCTCCCAGCGAGGATTTCTATCTGCAGGTGAGGCTCCTGTGAGTTCCAGGGCCTCTAGTTCTACTACAGAGAAAAGATGCTGAAAATCGTCGCTAACGCCCGTTAGTGAGCCGCTGCAGCTGGAGAGCGTAAGGAAAATCATCGCTCTGCTCCCGCCGAGTGCTCGCTACCGGAGATCATCGCATCACCTGTCTGCGGGCCTGAAAACGCTCGCTAATCCGAAGATTATCGCATTGCATGTTGGCAGGCCTGAAAGCGCTCCCTAACCAAAGATCATTGCATCACCTGTCTGCGGGCTGCCAAATGCTCGCTAACCTGAAGATTATCGCATTGCATGTTTGCGGGCCACAAAACGCTCGCTAACCAAAGATCATCGCATCGAGTTCATCGCTTCATGACATCGAGCGTTCGCCATTTTCATCGCATCGCATCAGGATCATCGCACCCTCGCAGAGCGCCATTGTCTTTCATCGCAACAAGATCGCACACGCAACAGGCTCGGCGCATCATCCTCCCTTCGCGGCAAGGATTTTATCGCATCGCCGGCTTAGCGTGCAGAAATTTGTCGCTTTGTCCTGCACACAAACCAGCACATCATCCTCCCTTGCGGCAAGGATTCAACGCATCGCTGGTTAGCGTAAGGAAAATCATCGCTACAACTCCTTAGCGACATTTTTGTTGCTTTGCTACAGAATCCAGGTATCTTGTGAGTAAAAGGGTCGCAGAGACCACTGCTTTGAACTGAACTCCTCTTTGCACACCTTGAACTATTTTTGCAATATTTTAAGAGTAACCTTATTTTCTAGTATTGTGGCATTTTACTGTTATTGGTCTTGTGTTAAGTCTATATATAAAGATACTTATTTTTTATAACTACTTGTGTGGTGTCCCTTTGTAGTGTTCTTCACTGTGTTACTGTGTATGGTCATAAATGCTTCACACACTGCCTCTGAGATAAGCCTAGCTGCTCGTGCTACGTTACCACAGGGTTGAGCAGGGGTTATCAAAGGGTGTAGTCTGCTTACTCTGACTTAGGAAGAAGGGTCCCTACTTGGACAGTGGCCAGCCATTGCCAACTAGAGACCCCCATTTCTAACAGGGAGTATTTGTGGGGCTACCTCCCAGTCCTGTACTTGTTCCTGAGGGCCCTCAGTTCTCGAAGACTTCCACAAAACAAACATGAAAAGCAATGAGCGCAGTCGTGCTGGGATAACAAGATGTCTACTTAGGCCACCATCCCTCAGAGGACAAACAATGATGCTGAGATGGGACCAGGTGGGACCAGGTGCTCCACCTGCCACACTTGTCCTTGTCTGGGGGGCAAGTAAGGTTACCACCTGGCTGGTTTTATACAGGCCTCACTGGTATTTAAATATCCTTGCTGGTGCAAAAATTTGACAAATTACCTAAAGCTGGTGTTTTTCCCCTTATCAGTCCATACTTTAAACAGTAAATATAAAAAGAAACACCTTACAAATATATTGTACAGCTGTCTTAATGACCTCTGACAGATAAAGTAAACAAAGACCATGTTGTAAATGAACACAGACGATTTCATGTAAAGTTTTACTTATGAATCATGTCTGGGACTTTGCAGAATCTTAAAACGTGAACAAATGGCCTGTATGGTAAGCGTTTACTACAAATCTTTTTCCCCGCAAGGAATCACAACGCGGTCGTTACAACGACCGCGTTGTGATTCCGCATACCATTACTCAGCAGGTCGGAACAACGACTTGCGGAAGGGGGGGGGGAAGGTGTTGGATTTAAAATCCAACACCTTCCCTATTGTCCTCACAGACTGGAGTTGGAATAGTAAATTATACTATTCCAACATCCAGCGCCCCCCCTCCGCAAGTCATTGTTTCGACTTGCGGAGTAATGGTATGCGGAATCACAACGCGGCCGTTGTAACGACCTCGTTGTGATTCCCTGCGGGGAAAAAGACTGCGGTATAACAACATACATTCGGCCTGTATTGTTGTCTGGGAAAGGTGACAACCTCAGAGGGGGGGGGCTCCTGCAGGCAGTAAGGTTACTGGATTCCTGCTCCAACTCACAGCGGTGAGTAACAGACGGACACATTCAATTTCTGTAAGGCACAGGGAGATAAAGTGATTTGCCCAGAATCACAGGATGTTGAGCGTCCCTGCCGAGACTCGAACCCGGTTCCCCAGTTTGGAGGTAGACCGCCCTAGCCGTTAGACCACTTCCTCTCCCCTTTCTTATATTATTTATTATATGGTGCCCCAGTAATGTAGGGGCACTACCAACGTTAATCAGAATGTTTACGGGGCTGCCAGGAGTATAGAAGTGTAGGAGTCCCCCCAGGAGCTCCCTCCACAGATTTTTTGGTTGTGCTCAATGTCTTGCAGGATTTCGTATTGATGACCCTTGGAGTGGTTTTCTACTTTCATATAGAACTCTTGAAACTAGGGTTTTTGCTCAGAGGCTTTTGAGTGTAGGGACTCCTGTTGGATAAACATTTTATTGAAATTAAAACACTTTAATCACAATAAGAAAGTTAATAGTTCATCAATACATGTTTCAATGAAAGTCTTTAAAACACTTTATTGACAATCCTATGTTTAACAGTGAGTCCTGACAGACTTTAATGAGTGTCTTAATAAGATAGTACTATCCTTAGGGAGTTCACTGGTGTTGACCTGGATTATTGTAATATACTTATACTTTTATTAATGTATTAATGTAGTAGCACCTTGACAAAGTCTGTGGACCTGCCATTTGATAACTACATCACCTGATTTTGCATCATTTGATATGACAGCTGTGATGTCATCAATAATCTCATTGAACATGTCGTGAGTGACACAATATGTGTGGTCATAAGCAGTGCATGATGGTGGTGCATGTTATAGTTACTTCTCTAAACTATATCTGGTGAATTTCAGTGTTTTTTAAATGTAAGACTTTAGTTCTTATCTCATTTCAAAACATAACAATAAAGTCACTTTAACCCTTGTTTTTATTAGTTACATTCCGTTTTTATTAACGTAAGCTGAGGTCTTATTACCATACGTAACTATAAAGTCATTTTAATCTTTTTTTTCAGTGAAAATAAATATATATAAATGCTGGGTAACTTTTAATATGGTTAAATACTGCCCTCAAGAGGTTCTGGTGAGATTCTGGTCACATCATAAACCACAAAGGAAGGGTGATTTGCAAATGTCATCAAAACTCCAAGATGGCAATATTGGACAATATTATACATTGTCCCCATTATGTATTTTTTATATTAGACGTTTATTTGGGGTCAGTTTGCTTGAAAAAGGGTTTTTCTTTTAAGTGCTGTTAACAATTGACAGTGATTGGTATTAGAATGTTTAGGCTTTGTTTACGTTTGTTGAATAAAATATTAATAAAACAACGGACAATGCTAAGTGTCAGTGGATATAGGGGATTCCTTTAGTATTTTTGGTGAATTTCTATGTGTTCAATGTAAATTTAGATGTCCATTGCAGTGTGCCCATTGTCAGGCCCCAACCCCCCACCGTGCATGGCCGAAGGGCGCCCAACCAATTTTTTTTTATGCACTTCTGATCCGCAGATCCACAGAACCCCCCTAAAAACATTTTGTTTATTTGACCCCCCTGCAAGTATAGGGAGATCAAAGTACCCCGAGCCTGCCCCCTTCTAAATTATTTAATTTTCTAGGACTTGGGGTCTGAGCCCCTGAGTCTTAAAATGGAGACCCCAACTTTTCCTTCAGGTTGCAGTCAGCCAATCACAGTACACATTTGATCGTGCAGACATGTGGATCCACCGTGAATAATTGTAGTCAGCAAATCACAACATGGTAGGATTCAAGGATTCTGCACTGTACATTGGTGGTGGAGCCACGAACCTTAATTTCTCAAAAACTACTGAACGGATTTACAGTAAATCTTAAAAAGCACTCTTTCTGGATAAAGTTCTAGCTTTCTTTCATATTTGGTGTAATTCCTTTCAGCCATGTTTTCCAGTATAACTGTTCAATTTTTCCATGGAAAATTGCATGGGGAAATTTGTTTTGGACCCGCAATTTTCATAGGCCGCTGCTTGATGGATCACCCAGAAATGTTTCAGGAAGAAACTGAAGTGAATGAGACTTTTTGGGATTGTTTCGTGAAGATTTGTCAAACATCACCAAATTATTAGCAAACCAAAAAATCGATTTCTGATTGAAATTTAGTCCTAATCATAACTTCCCATTAGTGAATTCCACTGTGTAATAGTGTAATATATATTAGGTAGTGTAATATATATTAGGTAGCGTAATATATTTTAAGTAGTTATAGTTAGGTCAGCTGTTCCATAGGAAAAGCATTTTTCGTATTGTTAATAACTTTGGCACCGTTTAACGAATCATCACAAAACGTTTTAAGAATGTGCTACTTTTTCACTAGTTTGTGCATGAAAAGTTTTGGAGTGATCAATGAAGTGGGGGTTGAGAAAAATGGGGTCCCCAAAACACAAAATCCCCATGCATTTTCCATAGTCTTCTTTAAGACAAGCTACCACAATAAATGTTTAATGGATTCACACCAAATTTTGCAGGAAGCTAGATCTTTGTCCACAAATTGTACTTTTTGTGATTTGGTGCAAATCCATTCAGTAGTTTTTGAGAAATTAGGGGTAAACATAATTGTATCTCTGGACGGTTGGGTCTGTGAGAGGCTCAAGAAACTCTAGCAGAAGCAGCAATTTAAAAATGAAACGTTCTGATTGGCCCAGGGAGCTTTATTTATCTTGGGTATATCACTCCTATGGGAGCAAGCGCTCTGATTGGCTGCTAGCAACATGAGAAAAATGTTGCTGGCAGCCATTACAGTACTCGGGGACATAGTCCCCGCCCCTGAAATAAAAATAAAAATAGTATAAGGAGGCAAGGTAGGGATACCCTGACCCCATAGCCCCTATGGAGGGGACCCAGGGGGACCTCTCCTGAGGCCCAAAAAAAGGGCAACAAATGTGCCCAAAAAAAAAATGGCGGCTGGGCTGCATTCACTAAGTTTATGCTCCAGGGAGCCCACACCCAAAGCTGTATTCATAAAGGTGTGAGTGGGTTGAGTGGCCCCCTTCCCTGAGCTTCAAGAAGCCCCAGGGAGCCTACCTCTTGGGCCAGAATTCGTTTATAGGGGTAGGAGTTGCTGCACGCCCCCTCTCCCGAGCCTCTAAAAGCCCTGGGGAGTTTACCCCAAGGGCTGAAAGTTTATAAAATAGGGAAGGCTGTGTAAAGGGTGGTTCTTCACAAGTGGAAACCCTCATACATAGGCCTGTAGAAACCGATGCCTGTTGTACCTGTTGCCTATGCTGGCGTAGTTGCTTGCACATGTCTGGCACTACCTCACCAGTGCCTATAAGTCCCTGTGGAATGCATAAATGAATAAACTTACTGGATGCAGAGTGTCACTAATATTGAGATGTGAATACACAACTGATGTAGCAATGACTACAACTAGTGTTCAGAGACAAGTAAAAGGTTTACATGATCTACAAGATTTATTGAGAGCATTGGGTCTCCACTGAACATGCCCGTCCAAGCTCTCTCGAGTGGCTGTCACATGGAGTCCTTCTCGGGTGCTGATGATGCGGGGGTGGCAGGGGGCTCGGACTTCTCCTCAGGTACAGTTGCCAGGTCTGATGTCCTCTGCCCACACCGTGCCACTGTGAACCTGCTCATTCGAAGGGCCTCTTCATAGCAGGGAGGCGTCTCTGTGCCCGGGGGCATCGTGAAGACTGACGGCAAAGGTGCGACATTGTGGGAGTGTGCCACAGCAAATATCCTCCGGGCAGCGGGGCCGAACACAGACTGCAGGGCTGGTGAGAGAAGAACATGGATAAAATGAGGTCCTACTTCTGTACAAAAGTGGTAATAATTTTGGCCAAAGTTTTGCAGAAATATTGGGAGTACGTGATGCTGTAGCGTGCGCCATCTGAAGTTGAGGAAGATGTAGCACCCACCGTCTGTCATGTCCCCCTGATTGTCACTGTCTCTACAACTGAGGCCCTTCCTTCCTTGTGGCACAGGGAATGAGTGTTCTCTGCTTCTTTTGGTCGTCAGGTAGTATTTATAGAGCTCACTATGAAGCTCATTAGAGAGCAAACTCTTCCCCAAGGACTGATCTGAGAACAGACGTCCTAAAATATGCAAATTAGGTATCTTTTAGATTTTTTTTTACAATTTCCAATGTTTTTGTTGCAACAAAATGGACCAGCAAGGGGGTTCCTGAGGTGGGCCCTAAGAGGTGTCAGCCATCTACCCCCCCGCATTGTTAATAGTTTTATTGGGCGGGGATTCACTGTTCACTGTATGCTTAAATGTTGGTTTCATGCTGGTCTGAAGGTTGTGGTGGGCGTGCACTTGTATCAATGTGGTGCGGTGGTTCTCTCTGCCCTTTTGGTAGCATTGGCTTTTTTTGTTACTCTGACTAAAATGTCCATTTATACCCATCACATTGCCCGCTTCCCTGTGTATACACACACACAGACACCCACCCATATATATATATATATATATATATATATATATATATATATATATATATATATTCTAATCTCCTTACCGTGGGTGGATTATACTAATGTTAAAGGTTTAGACCTACAGATGCTGTTTATTCAAAGTAATTTCGGATCCAATCCTCCACAGTGAATGCCTTCCCCTCCTTCTTACCCTATCCTTCCCTATCTGCCTCTCAGTCACCCCCTGCCTCCCCCCCCACACACACACCCACTAGTTGCACTAGCTTGGGAACACATACATTGCAGTTTGAGAAGTAAAGCTATAGCCCTCCTCCTCTTCTCACTCACTGAATGGGCCCCCTTCTATGGAGGTGCTGGTTCGGCAGTGGTGTCTTTTAGTAGGTGAGGTTAGACTGGAGAGGTGATTTATTTAAAAATGTGGGGTGCTCACTAGCAGCGACCAGCATTGAACTAGGGCGGCCTGACCTGCTAAGCTTGGCTACTGCAGTCAGCCTGCAGGTGATTGGCACTGCCCCCAATGCTGCACCAGGACAGCTGCTCTCTGGTCAGTTGCACTGAACACGCACGCGCACCCACCCACACATACACGGGCACACACACACGCACAAAAAAGGCATCGTTCATCAAACAGCCAATAGTCTGTGGTGCCAAGTGATGCGGCTTCAGTCAAGAGCACGTGGGTCAAGAGTCTGGCCAAAGCAGAGTGAGCGCACTCTTGATATACTGCAGCGGCCCAGCCGTCAGTGACATGCACCGCGTTCTGCTCAGTGCATGCATCCTGGCCCCTCTTTAATTTAGGTTTATGCTCTATTAAGAGATTGGGAAACGGGTTGAATAAAAGAGTTTTCAATCATCCTCATACCTCCTGCTGCTCCAGTCAAATGTCTGTAAGGTGCTGGGTTAAGGAGCCGGCACTTCACTGGGACTCATAGTTTTGGTTCCTCTTTGCTGCCTAGCGCTGACCTTATATTGGGTGTGTGAATGGGTGCTGTGGGCATTACACTGCTGATCTGGTCCAGAATGTTGAAGTCCTCTTTCTCGGTCCAATCACTGCACGGGCTCTGAGCAGTAAGAACTGAGCATTACTCCATCTAGAGAAGTTCACGCTAAAACCTCCTCCCATCCTTTCTTCTCTACACAACATTCACATTCATCCTCCTTATATCTGGTGAAACGTTGATCTGCTCGGTCAATCAAGTTGCGCCCTAAATGGTCTTAAACTACACCCTGCCCTTCACTCGGAGGAGCTTTATTCTGGCGCGAGGGAGGATAAGCCGATAGGACCCATGCCTCCTTCCCTTCTATAGAGGCCGCCAGCTAGACAATACTCATGCTCCTCTTCTAAAATGGCTCGTGACAGAGCCGTCAACTGGTCATCACTCAGACGGCCCACTCCACTGAGGCTGGTATCAGAAAGGTAGGCTGCTTTCAACCAACTCAACCAAACAGCTCCCATTTGAGAATTCTACTTGTGTCTTAGCCCAAGTTATTTTCCTATGGTGAAGAATGATGGTGATGGGTGACTTGTATATTTGTACGGTCACTTTTAAGAAGGAATCAATCCAGGAAATATAATTAGAAGAGTTTACTCAGCTCACAGCATCGACCCCTGACCAACAGCCACCTCTCCTGCCAACTGCCCAACTCCTGCCACCAAGGACACCCTCACGTAACATCTCACATTTTAAATTTGCTAGCAGGAGCTGGAGCAGGGAGCAGGTGGCAATGTCCCTACATAACAATCACAAGAGCATTACAGTAACCAAACAAAGGGGCATATTAACAAGCCAGGCGATAAAATTATCGCCGCTTTAGCGGCAGAAAACTACCGCTAAAACGGCGATAATGGGCTTGATAATATGCTTTATGGAATTCCAATTGAAGCCCATATTAGACGTCCTTCACATCTAACAAGGGCGTCAATTGGAATTCCATAGAGCATATTATCAAGCCCATTATCGCCGTTTTAGCGGCAGTTTACTTTTATCGCCTGGCTTGTTAATATGCCCCAAAGTGTCACAATATTGTAGGTCCCTCAAATCCATGCTTTCCTGATGCTGGACTGATGATGCAGGTGGGGTGATAATATTTTAACGAGCAATCAAAACATTTGCTGGGCACAGGCCCAGAGTGGAGCCATTTTTATTGTCCTGAAGAAGAGCTGAGCAACCTGCTCCGAGGTACAAGATGTGGAAGAGGTGAAGCTAGGTGTGCCTCGGTCAGGTGATTCTGCAGAGCGCAGGGCCTCAAATGCTGGACAAGTTCTCATAAAATAAATTTACCAGCTCACAATATACTTTTGAAATTGCACAAAATGAGCTGTCACTCATAAGACACAAGGCTTAGTAACAATCTGCAAAACTTTACATCTGTTATTGGAGAAGGACCATTTTGTCTAAGTTGACTTGACCATAGATTTCTAAGGGAAGGTCCTTCCACCTTCTTAGCAGGGCCTGGATTTCACTGCGAGACTTATCTAGATTCTAATCTGCTACCAACATTTCACAATGCTATTTAATAGTATCCCACTTTTATTTTCAAAAGCTAGATTTACAAAAATTATGGGTATGCATGGCAGCTTTATCTTGGCTTAAATCTTGCACAAATCTCCAAGAGAAAACTTAGGGGCAAGTCAGAAAAGGGTGGGCTAGCATTACCAGATTTCCAAGTATTAAACTATGCTTTTCAGATAAAAAACAGCAACATGTTCCGAATTGCAATTTGTGTTTAGCGATTCAGTGTTGGGAAGGGGCGTGTTTAGGGCTTTAGTGACTGGACCTTTGTTTGCAGAAGAGTAAGCTTAGAGGTCAATCATTCCACCAATTTCTGCTCTGTTTCTGTTTTAATATCCATGCTTCTGCTCTGTCCACCGCCTCTATCAGCTGGGCTGACCAGTGAACAAGTCCGGCAAGGAAACTGGACTCCGGCATATTTTATTATATTGCATCTGTCACATGTTATTGTGATGGGCGCTTTAACTTACTATGAAATGTACATTTCTGAAGCCAATATCTACACAGTTTAAGACAAGAACAAGAAAAACAATCTCTTAAGAGCAATTGGAAAACATAAATGTATTGGGTGCAAATATGCAGGCCTTAGACTGAAATGCAGCCACCTTCCAAAAATGACGTTTTTTATTTAAGAGGGACATAGGGATAATACATTGGGAATCCTATTAATTTATAATTATTTTATGGCTATTATTCCATATTTTATCGGCCAATACAACACTCTGTAACTGTTAAAAATGTTTGATTTGGGCTTATTTTGTAAGAATACAATTCCCAGGGTCCAAGGTGTTTCTCAGGAGTACACTGCATTACCTGCTAACCTTCACAATCAATCAAGTTTTTTTCCACTATTCCAGGTCACCTCAAGCTGTAGGGATGGCCTTGTAGTGCTACTTTTATTATTTTTAAAAGTATAGTCAATGGTTGAACACTATACTGATGTGTGATGGATGCTGAAATATGACCATAGACTATCACCAAGTGGTGGGCACTAATAAATATGTGCAGGTACTGAGCACCGTCAAACACCGGCACAAATCAAGCACTGGCTTAATGTGTTTCTTAATGCTTTTGCTTTAAATGAAGTCTGAGTATGTTTCGCCACTATATCTTATCTCCTCTGGGTCTGCGTTAGGTCATCATCTGCATTGAAAAGCTGTGGGTACTCACAGGTAAGGGTGCTCTGAATGGTGCTGTCATGGTCAATGGCGATGACTGTGACTTCATAGGGTCGGGCCCCTTCCTCTCCTCCAGCCTCCTGGTGCCTCAAACAGCAGCATTTAACAAACACACAGATGATCCCACAGGTTAGGAACAGCAATCCCAGCCCCACAATCAACCTGCACAGAAGAGACACAAGAAGTACACATGGAGCAGTAAACAGATGCTATAGAGGAAGCAGACTAGCATGCCAAGAGATAAGAGAAACCCCTCCAGGCTTTTGTAGCTGAAATAGTGGGTAGGCCTTGGCAGGTAGTGTTAGCTTCCAGACTTGGCTTAGCCCCTGGGTTTACAGTGGATGTTTCTCAACTTTGTTTGCCTTTGTGAATAGAAGGCACTTGAAGTTTCTATTTACCCTTTACCTTTTCTGTGTTCTCACACACAGCATTTGTACTTTACCTTGTTTCTTGCCCAAGCCAGGTGAATAGTCAGTCTTATGGCATAGATACTTTTATGGCTGCTTAATTGTGATAGGACCTTGAGTGGCTCCTACTCTTTGCCTCGGTACAAGTGTCTCCCAGCTGGTTCAAGGCCATGGCCAGCTTCCACCTCCAGATTGTATCTGCTCCCTATATCACCATCACTCGATATATGGGGTTGGTTATAAAGCGAAATAAAGCAAACGTAACTGCGCTTTCAGTTTTTTTTTACACTCACTAAAAGGTACATAAAGACACTACGGGACTGGCCCTCAAAGCGCCCTGGTCCTCACACAGATGGCGTTTGTCTGGTTTTGTCAGTGTGTATCAACACTGTAAGGACCAGTCCGGTGCTCACAGTATGGGTTAAACATGCCTCCTCTCCCCCACACACACCAACACCACTTCCCTGAAAGTAATGTCTCTTCCTCCCATGCAATACTCAGGGGGATATTCACAAGGAAGTGGTGGAGAGAGGCGTTAGCTTTCGTGGTTTAGCGCCTCTCTCCGACACTTCGGAAAAGCAAGGCTGCACCATATTCACAAGGACATGGTGCAGCCTTGCTTTTCCCCCTGCGATGGCGCTAAGTTTCATAACTTAGCGCCAACGCAGGCACCCTTGCACCAGAGTGCAAGGGTGTCTGCAAGCAGGGAGGTTTGTTTATGTACAGGAAAACTCTCTCTAGCACAGTCAGGCCAGCAACCTTCCAAGCACTTCGCCCACCCATGCATGTGCCGGTGCTAAGTCTGGCCATGCCTGGACAGGGCTCGTCCAACCAGTTATGCACCTTTGGGAGCATAAGAGGGACTTGTGGCCCAAACCACTGCTCAAACTTTGGCTTCCTTCAGCCTAGTAGGATTAGGTGAAATCTAAACCTTTTAAAGACTGCAGGTTCTACTGTGGTTGCCAGCTTTGATTTTTCCACTTGTTTCCTTGTTCATGAGTTGCATTTCCACAGCAGCAGGCAGTATCCAGTTACCATTGTTTTACTCAGTACACAAGATTTCTGCCAGCTTAACAGGTGTGTGTCATTAGTTTTTAAATATGCTATTTTTTATAGACTGTACACAGTATGTCCTTATGCAAGACACACACACCTATACAAACACACACACACACACACACACACACACACACACACACACACACACACACGTGGTCCTGTTATTGGATTTGTCCTCCCCCTTTCCCTATGTTCTTGGCTTTGTACCACCCCTTCCCCTGTGTTCTTTGCTTTGTCCCGCCCCTTTCCCTGTGCTCTTGGTTTTGTCCCGCCCCTTTCCCTATGCTCTTGGCTTTGCCTCACCCCTTCACCTGTGCTCTTGGATTTGTCCTCCCCCTTCCCCTGTGCTCTTGGCTGTGTCCCGCCCCTTTCCCTATGCTCTTGGCCTTGCCTCACCCCTTCACCTGTGCTCTTGGCTTTGTCCCACCCCTTCCCCTTCACCTAGCCTCTTGGCTTTGACCCGCCCCTTCCCCTCTGCACACAGTTCTGCGACTTACCAAATGTACCAGAGCTGGACCCAGTCTGTGCTCGAGCAGCTGAAGGAAGAAAAACATTTAGAGGTCAGCTGGAGCAAAATGCCAAACACGGATTTCATTTTTGCACTTTATTTAGCTGTGAAAAAAGTGCACGTGCAATGATGGGAGTGAGCAGTGGGACATAACAAGCCTACATCCCTCAGAGAGTGTGCCCTCAGAGGACGAGAGGCCAATGATTGAATGGCAGAGGAAGGGGGTAGTGAGTAAATGAAAACAGAGAAAGAAAGAGAGAGGGAGAAGGATGGACAGAGAGAGAGAGAGAGAAAGCGAGAGAGAGAGGGCAGTGATGGAAACACAGAAGGAGAAGCCAGTAATAAAATGTAAAGGTATGAAAAAGAATGACAAAGGCCTGCCTTTACACTGACACAAATGGTCGAATGTTCAAAGATAGAGGTCAAAGTGTCAATGAGGCCCGTGATTGGC
Source organism: Triturus cristatus (assembly GCF_964204655.1). Classification (NCBI taxonomy): domain Eukaryota; kingdom Metazoa; phylum Chordata; class Amphibia; order Caudata; family Salamandridae; genus Triturus; species Triturus cristatus. Next base: position 1,720,419,457 of record NC_140590.1, read on the forward strand.
ATAGAAAGTGGTCAGGGTGAAGGTAGCTGTATCAAAGAGAGAGGCTAACGGTCGAGTGAGCAGAACGCTGTTGATGGGCACAGAAATCAGCTTCAAGTAAAGATACCCCCCAAACATCCTATATCGTTGTCCTAGTCCACATGGGGAGAGGGGCAAAACATATTCTGAAAGACTGGGGCAAGAAAGGGGGATGGCTTTAATGTAGATTACCCGCAAGTATTCCACAGAGACGCCTGCCAGTGGGGCTCCTGCTTGCTCCATTTTCATTTTCCTAATATTGGTGCTCACCCTGTTCCCAAACATCCAAGCAGGGGTGTTGCATGGATGTCTGCCACTGTGCAAAATAGTATTTTACAGTTGAATTTCTTCACATACATGAAGGGTTCAGGGTATTTCATGGCTATTTGGCACCACCCAGTGGTGGCGCTCTTTAGCTGCGGCTCTATCTGGGATCACTGGCCCCTGAACCTTTGGGTTGCTGGAACGAGGGGGGGGGGGGGTGGCAGTTCGGGCTGGACTATTCCTATTGGAGCAGGATCAAGACTGATTTGCATATGGCTGGGTCCAAACTGAGTTGGCAGTGTACAGAAGAACGATGGACTGTGATGCAGCCCAGGTAATTACAAGTAGCGGAGATTAATTCAAGCATATCTTTCGTCATTTGTTTGTACATTTCAGATAAAGAGAGTAAATCACTGGGAGCTTAAAATATATTCCCACGTCGCAAAATCATCAGCTTTCATTTGGTGCAGGCAGGCAAATGATTCCAACCCAGATCTTCTGCTTCGACCACCAACAATTGCAACCAGTAGTTCATCTCGTAACAATATAGCACACAGCAATTGGGGTACTCACTTCCCTGCATCCAGACAGCCATCCTCACAGAGTGCTCCATCAAAGGCCTAGAAGAGAAAAAGAGTGGATGGGACATCTCTCCATAAACAAGGGTCATCCCTCTACCTAGGGTCAGTGGGCAGCATGTGGCTTAGGTGACTGAACCCCACCCTCTGAGCTCAGGCTGCAGGCAGGCTGAGCTCCGTCACCAGGACCAAGGGATGAATCTCGGCTGCAATGATCTGAAGACCTTCTGGCACACTTTCCCCCTTTGCTACCTGCCCCTTTTCCACTTCTCACACCCAGTCACATGTTCCGAATTGGGAGACAATAGCAAATAGGGTAATTATGCTACAGCCCTCATTTAGAGGCGGGAGGTAGCTGCAAATGTTTAAAAAATCATTGCACGTTCCAACCACTCACCTTAGAGATATCAATGTCTTATTCAGAGATGGAGAAAACCTGATGAAATGTAAAAGGTGAAAAGTGCCCCGTAAACTTTGAGACTTCCGGATTTGGGGGCATATTATCAAGAAACAGGGTTAAAATTATTGCCGCTTTAGCGGCAGAAAACTGCCGCTAAAGCGGCGATAATGGGCTTGATAATATGCCCTAGAGAATTTCCATAGAAGCCCATGTTCTGGTGTCAACATCGGCTTCTATTGGAATTCTCTGCGGCATATTATCAACGTCATTACCGCCGCTTTAGCTGCAGTTTTCTGCCGCTAGAGCGGCGATAATTTTACCGCCGTGCTTGTTAATATGCCCCTTGGTGTTATACACCCTGTAATTTACATTTGGACAAGGGTAACATTTGTGATTTTATTTATGTATTGACACTCGGTATTAGCATTATCATATCCCTGGCTGGGCCACTGGTAATGACGTCCAACGACTTTTGTTTAATCGAATGGCGGATGACCTGCTTACAGCACATTTTTACATTTAATATGTCAGACGACTTTTCAGTGAGGCTAGGAATCAGCGCTTAATTTGTGAAAGGAATTCCGGTGCAATTGGAGGTAGGCGCCACAAATACCAAGGAGAGGCATGTTTACAAAGGCATTGTGGCACCGGAACGTTACTTTTTCCAACGTTCCAGTGGTGCAATGCCCTGCTTCATATTTTCAAAACTGTAAATAGAGCGATTTATCGAAAGAAAAGACAATATCTCTAGTCCTGCCTTGACTGGCTTCATTCCCTCTCCTTAAAACAACACTAAAGAACACGTACAGTCATACAAATGCAATCTTCCCCTTCGCCACTAGATGTCAGAAAAGCTCTATTGATGCTTGTGTTAGTATTACCATGCCAGGCCTCCCAGTAGCAGATCTCTTTAGCCTTTTCATTAAACATGCTGCTGTGACAGAGCCGCTAGCTTTCCAATTGGCATGAGTTGCAGCACCAGCCTCCTGGGTTCCCCACTCTAAAAAACGAAGATTTTGTAACGGTGCGGGGCCCTAGGCCCTCATGCACTCATAATGATGAAACGGACACACATAGTTAGTTGGTGGAACTGGCCCAGGGCACGTGCGCCCAGCTCCTTTTATTGGCAGGGTCACATGTCCAGTGACACCTGTGCTGGATGGGTGTGGGGTGGGGTGTAAGCCAGCCGCCTGGGAGTGGCTGGTACATTACAACAACTAGAACAGTGACCAGCAGGTCATTACATCCCTCCAAAACTTTATTCAAACTGGAAACAATAAAGTCCAACCTGTGGGAGAAAATAAAACAAAATAACAAACTTCCTTTAAGGATCTACTGTCATTGTGTGCCCGTATCATTATTTGTAACGTCTCTTTTGAGTTTATTGATCATATGTATGATGTATCTAATTTAGGTGATATGCTTCTCTTGATGATTGCTCTTTTTCTTTACGTTTATGTTTTTGTTGAATATTGTTTTGTGTTCCTTTAATAAAAAGACCCCCTCAAAAAATAAACAAAATAACAAACTTCTGCTGAGCCTCTTTAGCTACCTGCACAAACAAAAGACAATGGTACTACAGCAGCTGGGACCACCAGTTCTATTTGGCACAGTTCATGGGTGCCCTGCGGGTCCTGTCTTCTTTTGACTCTGTGCATGGAAGTTGACATCACTGTCTTTCTCGGCATAGCTCTTGTGGTGACGGAGCTGGTAGAGTGATGGTGGATCGGATCGATGTTACGTTTCACCAATCAGTCCTGGTTGTCGTGGAATCTCCACACAGGCAGCATTGCTTCTCTCTACAAAATAGTGGCGTAGTTGCAAGACATTCCTCTCACTAGGATGCCTGTCTTGCAGGTGTTCCCCTCTCACGGGATGTCCCGGAGGCCCTCTTCACCGTGCTTCCACTGGACTGGTTGCACTTTGCCGTGTCGCTGCAACGCAACTCTCGGGATGTGTGGAGGAAACGCTACGAGTCCCACCTTCACGTCCTTGGCTCTACCTGAAAGGTAGTTGTTGGCTCCTGCCATTTAGCATGAGATCTTTGTCATCCTGAGACCTACGGTAGAGCGGCTGTAGACTCATCTCTCGTGGCGGGACCCGCTCTCACTGGCATCTCTGAGGCCTTTGCCCCTGGGTCGCCATGGTCTGGTGTGGAGTGGTCGGATCCTCCTCTTCAGGATGTCCGAGCAGTCTCACCGTCCAGTCTCCCGTGCGACCCCAAAGGTGGATGTCACCAATGGTCCAACCTGCTCGCCTCTGCCATCACTAGGGGTTCTAAAGACTCGTGGATAGGTATTTTCTCCCAGTACCACCGATGTTCTCCAGGCCCTGTGCTCCATGTGCTCCGATGTTCTAGCACTTGTCACCTTTGCCTTTTGGTGTGCGAGTTGGCAGATCACACACTCCTCTCATCTTCTTTCTTCTTGTTGAGATTTCTTCTGCATTTCTTTGCGGTGGTGTCATGCCACTCAAATTCCTCCTTCTTGTTCTTTTCTTCGTGACGCGGTCTAGTCCCCTCTTTCTTGCTCGTATTCACTGACCAGGCCTCTCCGTGTGACGTGCATTGCACACGGGTCTCCCTGGTCTTGTCCTACCCCTAGGACAATGCACTCTCTTCCTACGATGACTAGACCTGTAGTCCCGACCTTCTTCTCGTGACTACTCATTCTCGGTCTTCATTCCTTTATTGCCAGTTTTCTTCTCTGACCTCTTCGATGGTCATCGTCACTCTGATCTCTTCTTTCATCATCATTACTCCGACCTCGTCTCAGGTCACTGCTTTACCGACTTTTTTCTCAGGTCGCCGCTTCACCGACCGTTGGCAGGTCGTCTCTTCAGACCTCTGGCAGGTCATCTTTTCAGACCTCTGGCATGTCGTCTCTTCAGGCCTCTGGCATGTCATCGCTCTGCTCTAGAGGATGCGCTCCCGGCGCCTCAATGCCACCCTGATTGCAGCGTCCTCTCGGGCCGGCTTCACGGGATATGTCATGCCGTGTGACCACCTGGGCCTTCTTCCTTACAGGGCGCTGACTCTCGTGCTCCAGTCCGTACCATCAGTACCTGGGGTACAATCTCCAGTGCAACATCTCTCCTTACGCTCTTTCTTCTTCCACTTGCGGTGGCGTCCTTGCGCCACTGGGCGTGCATGCCACGAACTTCCTCTGTTCTCCAGTGACAAGCTGCTTTCTCCTGGTGGCAACATTTCCAGTGTCCTTGCTGCTCCGGTGAACACCTATCACCACTAGGCGTCACCGCATCTCTCCTTCTCAGGCTTCGGCAGCCTTTCTGCCTGAAGTTCTTTCAGTGCTTACTGAGCATGTCGCCCTTTATGCCTCGTTCGCATGATAGAGTCTTGGTTGTTCTAGTTCAGTTTGGGCAGGTACTCTTTTCCCCCAACAACGTAGAGTTGCAGCAGCTGTTCCTGTGCTGCTGTGCATTTCCCTCACGTGGCAGGCCATGCTGCCTTTCTTGACCAGCAATGTACTAGCGTTTATGGGGTACACTCTTCATGATTTAAATCCAGTTTTCTCCCCATTAACTATGTGACATAGCAGCCATTCCTGTGCTGCCTTTCACATTAAACCTCCTTCAGGGTTCGATTGACACCATCTTCTGGATCTTGGTGCTCCACATCCTAAGCATATTAGTCTTGCTCACAACAGACTACTCTTGCGGTGATTATTCAGACGCTGTCCTGATATTGAAGGGATCACAATCATTTTCTCCTACCTGACATCTTGCCCTTGGGTCCCTGACGCTGTGTGTCTCCCCTGCAGCCGCTACCTGCCATCGCGCGGCCATCGCAGGGGGAGACTACAGCTCCCAGAGGGCATAGCGCTCACCAGCTGAATTGAATCTTCGCGCCCGGAGGCGCTTAAGAGAAGGAGGCTCCCTCGGTGGAGCGGGTGATTATTCAGACGCTGTCCTGATATTGAAGGGATCACAAGCATTTTCTCCTACCTGACATCTTGCCCTTGGGTACCTGACGCTGTGTGTCTCCCCTGCAGCCGCTACCTGCCATCGCGCGGCCATCGCAGGGGGAGACTACAGCTCCCAGAGGGCATAGCGCTCACCAGCTGAATTGAATCTTCGTGCCCGGAGGCGCTTAAGAGAAGGAGGCTCCCTCGGTGGAGCGGGTGATTATTCAGACGCTGTCCTGATATTGAAGGGATCACAAGCATTTTCTCCTACCTGACATCTTGCCCTTGGGTCCCTGACGCTGTGTGTCTCCCCTGCAGCCGCTACCTGCCATCGCGCGGCCATCGCAGGGGGAGACTACAGCTCCCAGAGGGCATAGCGCTCACCAGCTGAATTGAATCTTCGCGCCCGGAGGCGCTTAAGAGAAGGAGGCTCCCTCGGTGGAGCGGGTGATTATTCAGACGCTGTCCTGATATTGAAGGGATCACAAGCATTTTCTCCTACCTGACATCTTGCCCTTGGGTCCCTGACGCTGTGTGTCTCCCCTGCAGCCGCTACCTGCCATCGCGCGGCCATCGCAGGGGGAGACTACAGCTCCCAGAGGGCATAGCGCTCACCAGCTGAATTGAATCTTCGCGCCCGGAGGCGCTTAAGAGATGGAGGCTCCCTCCGCGTCGCGGGACGTGCGCGGGCGGCGCCGGGCTAAGCCCGGGCAAAGGGCGGGCCGTCTGTGGCCGTCAGGGGCTGAACGAGGCTGGGCTGGGCCACCCCCTTTTCGCCTTCCCCCGGAGGATCTTGGATTCGCGTTCGCTGGGTCTTACTACACGAAGGTACCCTGTTTGGTTCATACATAGCTGTTGTCTTTATGCATTGACTGGATTAGCACAAACCTGATCCTTGTGCCATACCACACTGCCCAGGGCTCTGACCTGACATTGCAATTGTATCTGCTCTTTGGCTCCTAAGATATCCTTGCTAAAAAGATGATGTGCAAACCGGGGAAAATATCTAAGCATCTTGTGACTCGCCCAAATACCAGATTACATGCAGCCGCTCCCCAACCCCTACCTACACTCACGGCCATCGACAAAATGTTACAACAAACAATTGGAGTTGTGGCCACCGCAATTTAAAATACTGAAAGAAGATTATCTCTCACACCTACTATATGTTTGCAAGACTTTGAAGGGGACTGTTCTGTACTAACTATTGACCCTACGGTCCCTGATTCTTTCCTCGCACCCTCCTTTACTGAGCTGCCATGCTCTCAGATGCTTTCTGAACCATTAAGTGGTGCGGAGTTGGGGCAGGTTACAAAGGAGTTCCCTAGCATCGTTGTGGACTCACATGCTACCCTGATCCCCTCTTCCCCTGCACTAATTTCGAAATCGGGGAAGTTAGACTCTAAGCTGAGGAAAAATAGTCTCGCTAAAAAAGTTAGAAAGCAGGGTAAAAAAACGCCGGCCAACCATAATCATAATTTGGTGACCCCACTGGATAGCACCCTGAATTCCCAACCGGGGGTGCCATGTTGGGTCACAAACATGGTGGCGGATTTACAGGCTTGCCTGGAACAGACCATTGTTGCACACATTAAACCTTTAATATCAAAAGTGGACAGAATTGTTACCATTCTAAATAATAAGGCAGTGGGAACAATAAAGTTAATAATTCCTTCTGAAAAGTTGGTATCTTCTGCTTCTAGTAACTTGGGGGCTGATCCTGTTGACATTTCAGTGGCCCAGAATACAATTTTAGGGAGCACAATCCCTAACCCTATAACTGCTATGCCACCACCTCCCTCTATTCCTAAAAATAAAGGTCATTTCACCCTGACCCCAAGGGCCCAAGCCGATAGTTCTAGTCTACACCCTAAGGAGGTTGAAGTCCCTGGAAAAAGTACTACAACCCTGCCAATGAGTCCTGCCCAGTGTAGGGCAGATCCCTGCCAGCTGCCTACAATAAATCTGCCCCCAGAAGCTCTACCTTATGTGGTTGTCCTAGCGGGTGTTCCAGCTCTAAGAGAGGGGAAAAAAGAACTTGAGATTGACCTTAAGAATAAATGTATTCAGTGGCTAAGTATAAACAGTCCCCTCCCTCCTAATATTTCGGGGGAAATCTTGGCGGTAAGAAGAATAGAGTGGATTGGAAGGGGTCCTAAAACAGTGGCAGGGGATGCTATAACAATAAACTTCAGGGATCCTGCCGCAGTGGATTATATATGTAAATCTTCCATGTGGCGGAACTCCCAGATATTGCCTCTCCATTTGTCTTATTTTTATCCCACCTCGAATTATAATCAGACCTTTATTCACTATGGTAGGAATCACCTTTTGCCATCTAGTGGGACTCGGCAATGAAAGCCACCTGTAGTACATCCCTTAATCCCCATCCCGCCTTTGCAGACGTACGCCCATTGGAACAGGTTCAGCGTCCTGGAAGAAGTTGACTGACTGGCCCAGATCGAAACTTCTGTTTTGAAATTGAGCAATAGGGATTGTACGGATGGATCTGGACCTGGGCAGAATACACTCACCCAACCTAGTGGTGATGATCCTTGTCCTGTCGTTGGTGGGTCGGTGGAAAACAGTGTAGGAGATAGCCGTGATCTGAGCCCCCTAAAAGAGCAGGGGTCTGATTATGGTGTAGATAGAGTGATGGAAGGGTCTATTAAGATACTTTCTTGGAACATCGCGGGACTCAAGAATAAATTACTTGACCCAGAGTGGTTCGTATTTATGACAAAACACGACATCTGTTTAATGCAAGAGACTTGGGCCCTGGAAGGGAGTGAATGCCCTGGCTTTGCGACGTTTGATATCTCTGCTATTTCAAGGGGCAAGGGTCGCCCCTCGGGCGGGTTATCCATCTGGGTAGGTACACATCTGGGACTACAGGCCACTTAGCTTGAAACTAATTCACCTGATATTCAATGTGTCCTTTTAACTTCATCTGATAAGTCACGTGTGGCCATTATTAATATTTACTCCAGGCCTACTACAAATGGAAATGAATCAAGCACTTTTATTGCTCTTGATCTCCTCATCCAATCACTCGATCCCTTAATTACAATAATTGTGGGAGGCGATTTTAATTGCCAGTTCGAACCCTTGAGTTTCCCCGAACAAGACAACCAAGATGAGGTAGACTCGCTCTGGTGTATTCCGGCCCCTGCCATTACCCCAGTGAAGGCCTGGACCAAGCTGGTACTACAAATCAAATCCTTCACACTTGCAAAGTCCCTATGGGCGTGCAATGGAAGGTCGGATAATGCTAATTCTGGTCTACCCACATTTAATAGGCCTAACAGTACTTCCATTATAGATTACATTTTATTGGAAGCCAAGCACTGGGATAAGCTTAAAGATTTCCAGGTTGTTACAAGACAAGATAGTGATCATAATGCTTTGCTCCTGACGCTTAAGCCTCGCGCATTTGGCTTAACCAACCCAGAGCCAAACACAGTACTGTCTGTATTACCCCTTACTATATCCAACAATAGAAGAAGGGTTAAGTGGGCAATGTGCCTGGAACAAACGACACGTCTTGCTGAAATTTATCGGACTGCCATCCCGCTAATAAGTGAAATGGGGGGTCCTCTCTCCCTTAAGCAGGCCCCTGACATACATAGAAGGTTGACTACGAGCCTCGGGGAGATATTTTATCCTGTATTCAAGCCCAGGCAATCAAGGCCTAGAACACATCCTTGGTATGACCATGACTGTAAATGCGCAAAGAGGAATATGCTTGTAGCTATAAAATCTAAAGATGGACCTACTATTAAGGCCTCTAGATTGCTGTACAAGAAGGAGTTGACCAGGGCGAAGAGTGAGTGGGAGGAATCCAAGTGGAACGATCTAAGGGAGGCACTCCTCTCTAAGGATTCTAGGACCTTCTGGGCTATTGCCACCTCAGCATTGAGTGGCGAACGAGAGCTAGGGGTTCCGAACATCGCCCCTCTAGTTTGGGAGGCGCATTTTAAAGAACTATATGCAAGCCCGGAGTCAAGAGCATTCCTGTGCCAGGATCAGGACAATAGATCATCTCCTGGGACTTTTGTAGCCTCGGACCCTATACCCGAAAATAGCCAACCTGGACCCTTGGCCCTTTGGACAGGGAATAGTTTACCGGATCCTCAGGTTATGACTGAGGGCAACCATCCAGATCCAATTACTTATAAGGAGGTAGAATCTGTGATTGAGGGTTTGCTCCCAAACAAAGCCCCAGGACTCGATAAGCTCCCGGGGGACCTCTTCCGCTCCCAACCCAAAATTTGGGCCCCTTATCTGACTGTACTGTTTAATGCGGTTCTGATGGGTTCTGCATTACCTGACACATGGCTAGGGGCCGAAATTGTACCGATCTTCAAGAAGGGCTGCCCATTAACCCCAGCCAATTATAGACCCATCAGCTTATTGGATTCCACTCAAAAATTGCTGGGCCGAATTCTATTAAACAGACTGCTAGACTGGATAGAGGTGAACAAAGTATTGACTCCCCTACAAGCTGGCTTTAGAACTGGCATATCTACCTTGGACCAGATCTTTCGGCTCCAGGTCCTCTTTTGCAAAACAGCAAGAGTGGAGGGTGGCAGCCTCTACCTTGTTTTTGTGGACCTGCGGGCCGCATTTGATCTGGTCCCTAGGCAGAAACTTTGGATGGTATTGAGGGACCTTGGTCTCCCACCATATCTACTCGATGTGTTGATTCGCCTCCACACAGGGAATTTTGCACAGGTGAGGTGCGGGAAGAACGGGGATCTATCTGCACGTTTCCCTGTAACTCGGGGGGTACGACAGGGCTGCGTATTGGCCCCTACACTATTTAGCTTGTACGTCAATGGATTGATTGACGAACTAAATAGTATCAAGGATACTGATGCCCCCCGACTGGTCTCTGGTCGGGTGCCCGCTCTGATGTTCGCGGACGACACACTGCTGTTATCCCGGACATCATCGGGCATCCAGCGGGTACTGGATGGGTTTGCGACCTTTTGTGCCTCGCGGGGACTGGAGATCAACTTGGGGAAAACCAGGTTTATGATCTTCAGTCCCCCGAGGCGCACACGTCTGAACCCTGTACTGGGGGGTGTCCCCTTGGAAAGAGTCAAGACCTTCACATACCTAGGGGTCACGCTTACTGAGAACTTTACCTGGGAAGCTCAAGTGGTAAAATCTTCTTTGAGGCTATCCCAAACATCGGGGGGAATTGGTAGACTTCACAGAACTTCTATTTTCAAACCTGTTACCCCTGTATTGGAGATTTATAAAACCCAGGTTAGGTCCGCAGCATTATACGCTGCAGAACTGTGGGGCCATACAAATACATCCAATCTTCAAAAGGTGGAACATGCTTTCATGCGTGGTCTGGTTGGCCTCCCCCAGAGTACGCCTCTAATACCATTACGCTTGGATATGGATTTGGTTCCCGTTAAAGACTTGGCTACCGCACGACCTCTGCTTTTTTGGAGAAGGCTCTGGTCTGCCCCTGAGCTTGAATTTTTTAGAGCAGAATTTAGTGCAATCTGGGGGACGCTAAAGTGTAAGAATATTCCCTGGCTGCTCCATATAAAGTCTTCCTTTTATCAAATCGGTCTGCCCCAACTTTGGGACACTCCGGATATTAGCTGTATGAGGACTCACAGGTCTGAGATACTGGCAGCTGTCAGACTTTTTAACTCCAATAGATTAAACTGCTCAGCTTCTCTGGGCAGGTTGACCTCCGAGTTTCTATTGATGAAAATTGAACCTAAATTGGAAGTATTTTTGGATGTAGTACAGCCCCCACTGGCGAGAAAACTTTATACTCAGTTAAGATATGGCTGCCTCCCAATCGGGGTATTTACATCTAGCTGGGGAAAATTGATTGAGGCCAAATGCCCAATTTGCAAAACATGCAAAGAAGATGTTGCGCACATTTTGTTCTTTTGTCCAGCATATAGTACGACCCGAAAATGCTGGCTTTTCCCCTTGTGCAAAATATTGGGCCTCAGAAAATGTGTACAAGCTCGAAGAGTTCTAACCTACGATACCAACCCACTTATTGTCTATGCAGTTTCCCGTTTCCTATTTGCTATGTGGAGGAGACGAAGGAGTTTTATTAATCCATAGTAATGGCCTATCAGTTTTTATTTTTTTATTAACTGACCATGATAACTCATTGTTTAATAATTGTTTCTTAAATTTACATCTTCTTATTTATGATCTTATTTTTGTACTTGTATATATTTTATTGTACTTTTATGGTCCTGCGACCGAAATAAAGTTATCATGATGATGATGACTACTCTTGCCTCCAGTGTTTATCTTTGCGGTGCCCCTTCTGTGTGTCCTTCCTTCTCCCTTTATCTGCTCTTCTTCCGGAGAGGAACTAGCTGCCTCTCCCCTGGCCCTGATCGCAGGCTACAGACAATCAGCCACTAGATGGCACTATTACATTAGTCCTAGGCCCCGGCAGCTTCGTTCATGCTGCGGCCTTCGTGCTCTCTATCTCGGAGGTTTCCTGCCTCATCGAGACCTCATCCTCCGGCTGCCTGTCACCAGGGGCACACACGCGCAGCAGAGGCCTCACCACCCTACACACGTGCCTCCTCTTGTGCAAAGTAAGTCTCTCTGTTTTCATTTATTTTAATATTCTGACAGCCTGTTGGGGTTGGGAGTTCCGATGCTGTCCCACTCGAATTGCGGTTTTCACGGGCGGGGCCCTCGCACTGAACCACTCCTGCAGCGGCGCCTTTTCAACCACGCGGGGGTCTCGCAGCCCTCCTCAGTACCTTGCCTGCTAGGCTGACGCCACCTCACCTGCAGTGCCAGGAGCAGTCGGTCTCCACCAGCTTGACCCTCGCTGCCGGGCCTCACCGGTGCTTGAAGCTATTTCCTTGACCATTCCTGCCACTTGCAGCAGCAGTTTCACCCCGGGCGGCAGGGGGTGCTCCTCGTGCTGCCCTTTCACCTGCGGGCACTTCAGACGCGGGGTGGGCTGTTGCTAGGGTGACCAGGCGTCCCTGATTTGCCTGGACAGCCCCGGTTTTTCGGCAGCTATCCCGGCAGTTTTCAGGAAATTAAGCTCATGTCCCGGTTTTTTGAGAGGGTCGGCTCAAAAGGGTCGGAGGTATTTTTGTATGTTTCACAAAGCAGGGATAGTTAGCAGCTGTTATAGGAAAGCAATTTAATTAATAGGCATGCATCTGGCTTTAATAATGGCATTTTTAATGTATTTTCTTACTGCCTTTTCTGTAATTTTCTGCTAAGGAGCTGTAGTGTACTGCTCAGCCAGGATGTGCATGTTAGAATGTTGAAGATTAGAATGTTGGTAGGATTCAGGCAGTTGCCGAATGGGCTGAGCAGATACAGACTGCTCCTGGTGGGGCTCTTATATTACACAACTAGATATACAATAAACCTACATTGAAAACTACCAAGAATGGACTACTATTTGTAACATTACATCTGGCGACGATTTGGAATGATTCTGCGCGTCAACTTCCAAGAAACCTCAAGATTAAAAAATTCTGAAGCAGCACTTCAACTCATCTGGCACCACGAGCCCCACCAGTGACCCCCACCGGTCGCCCTCAACTCCAAAGTGCCACTTTCTACCTACAAATCCTGCTGCCTTCCAGTTCCTTTCCATAGCTCCTACCCTCATGCTAGTTCCTGCCTGCATGCCAGCTCTAGCTCTCCACTGCTTGTTTTCCGGCTGACGACTCCCTCGGAGCAAAGTGTCCTTCTGTCTGCCCTGCATACCGCTCTCGTCTTGCTTGTTCCTCACCGTGTGACAGGCAGTGTTTGTAACCTGCAAGGAATCGGAGGTCAAAATTTCCTCTATGCTGCCTACCTCGTTTTAACATCTTCCCCAGCCACAGGCATTTCATTTTAGCTCTGCGAATTTTATACGCAGTTTGACTCTCAGCGTGAGCAGACATTCACTAACGGAGGTCAGTCTTATTTTATTAATTACCGGCATTTTTCAGAAGAAATGCCATTTTCCACCACTTTTACTTTTATTGCCATGCGACATTTGAAACCAGCGCGAGGCACCTCCTTACCTCGAGCTGGAGTCTCGAGGCAGCACCTTCCATCCATGGATATTCTCACTGTGACGACTCTTCCCCGCGTCATCACCGCTTTTCAGCATTTGTCGAGCCTACTCTTACCAAGAGCCATCCAGCCCGACGTCTTCCTGCCTGCCGCCATTTTGAGTTTGGTATTTTTCATCATTTCATGTGCACCTTCCAGCATATTTCTCGTCTTGCCAACCACGCCTGTTTGCCATCCAATCTTCCCACAGTTCCATGTTTTGCCTTCTTACATCCATGGAATTTCCTCAAGGACATCGGAGCGCTTTCACGGATTTGCAGCAGGTACTGTCTCATTTTCATTTTTAAAACGGAACTTTCAACACCACTTCGATCTGCTGTTTCCTTTCTCGAAGTACTGTAGTTTAACTTTTACAACAGCGCCATCCAGTGGTTATCTTCACCACCGCATCTCCTCAAAGAAAAACATGATTCCAGCTGATTCAATGCATATGTTCGAGCTTATGTTCCTTCTGTTATTTTAAATTGATGTTTTTCCATCAGGTTCAACCTCGCCTGGATTTACCTGCAAGATTCATATTCTTACCATATGGCATTACTGTTTTTATTACTTTGACATCATTTTTTATGTACTTGCCCTAACGTGTTGTTAGCGCTGTTACTGTAAATTACATTTTTACTGCGTAGCATGTTAAAAAAAAAAAAAAAAAAAAAGAGGAAGGGGTAGTTTTACATTTACGTTCTTCACATCTTGTGTTTTTACTGTGTGGCAGTTTTATCCACACCATCTCCTTAAGCCTCTTCATATTACCTGTTATTGTACGTTTTAGTCAAATATTAATGCTTTATGTGGTCTTCCTCCACATTTATTTCACGTTTCATGTAGCACATAGTGCCGTGTGCCGTGCCGCACACCTTTCACTCCAATTTTGGGGAATATTAATGCTTCATGTGGTCTTTCTCCACATCTATTTCACGTTTCATGTAGCAATAGTGCCGTGTGCCGTGCCGCACACCTTTCACTCCAATTTTGGGGAATATTAATGCTTTATGTGGTCTTCCTCCATATCTGTTTTACGTCTCATGTAGCACATTGTGCCGTGTGCCGTGCCGCACACCTTTCACTTCAATTGTTGTGGGGATTTTTCATTTAGCAAAGTAACTGTACTTTATAGTCCTTATTTACATTATGTTACTTTTACCTACTTTACAGTGCCTCCTTTCTAAAACCCCTGTGGTAGAATTTCCAGGCATGTGTCATGATAGCTTACACGCTATCTAGTGGATCTATTTTCAAATATCCACCTAGGTGTACTTCACACACCTTCCTTACGCCTTTAGAGTGCCTTTTCTTTCTTTCTTCTTAACTTACTTTTCTTTTCCATTTCCTTTCCGCTCGCCACCTTCACAGTGGTCTGGCCAACCACTGTGCCCTGGTGGTGTTTAGCAAGTCAACCTCTTTCAAGTTTTTGCGCTCCATTGCCGCGCAAATTTCTTTCTTCATTTCCTTGCTTGTTCTTCCTCACAGTACTCTTCCCCTTCAACTTCTACTTGTTCACACCGGTTGTCTGCGTTAAAGGGGGAAGAAGGGTTCTATACATGCTTTGATTTCATTGTTCATATTTCTGTGCTTTTCTGAGTGCTTTTCTTTTAAAAGGTTAAAAAATGTATTACACATTCATTAGGCATTTTAAAATTTATAAATATTTGATTACGTGTTTTAAAATGTATTACTTGTCACATCACTTCAAGATTTATATACCTTGTCCTTTGATTGTAACCTTTTGTTGTACATCTTTGAAGTCTCCTTTCTCATTGTAAAGAAGGGAGAAGATGTAGTGTACTGCTCAGCCAGGATGTGCATGTTAGAATGTTGAAGATTAGAATGTTGGTAGGATTCAGGCAGTTGCTGAATGGGCTGAGCAGATACAGACTGCTCCTGGTGGGACTCTTATATTACACAACTAGATATACAATAAACCTACATTGAAAACTACCAAGAATGGACTACTATTTGTAACATTACAGGAGCACTGTCATTCTGTGCACTGTGTTGAAGTAAAAATGTAGTCCTTCTTCTATTTTTGGGAAATGTCCTGGTTTTTTTCTGATGTCATGCAGTCCAGAGCCCCTCATCACTACAGGGGCTGCAGCACCTTTATTTCTCGGGCGTCGTCAGCCTCGCATCACCTTCCAGGCCTTCTCGACCTGCCGGCCTCGCTAGTCTCTACTGTGACACCGACTTTTCGCCGGTCAGCTACGGGCGGCTTCCGCTTCCTTTGCGGGGGTTCGTGACGACCCGGTCCGGCACTTGTCACCGTCTAGGGCTCACATTCCGCCCGATGTCTGATCAGGCTTCGATGCACCTCATGGCATTCTGCAGTGGCAGCCAGTGTCTAAGCAGTCAGGCCTTGCTCGCATTTCTCTTCTGCCATCAGGGGGGCTCCCGTCACGCTGGATGGCACGGCCACATACTTTTCCGATGCAGGGTGGGCTCCTGCTGCCTCACCTTCACCCCAGGGCTCTTCACTCGCCCCGCGGGCACTCAGATGATTCTTTCACCTGTTGCAGGGGGTGCCCTCGACACAGGCAGCACTCTCCTGCTCAACCACCTTCAAAAAAGCAGCTGCACACGCGGGCAGTTTTCCGCTCGTCGCCAGTGTAATTGTGCATGGCCCTAGGCCATCATGCACTCATAATGATGAACGGACACACATAGTTAGTTGGTAGAACTGGCCCTGGGCACGTGCGCCCGGTCCCTTTTATTGTCAGGGTCACATGTCCAGTGATGCCTGTGCTGGATGGGTGTGGGGTGGGGTGTAAGCCAGCCCTCTGGGAGTGGCTGGTACATTACAACAACTAGAACAGTGACCAGCAGATCACTAGAGATTTGTTTCTGGATCGCCTCTGACTGAAGACTCCAAAAAGTAAAGGAAAGCGAGGCAAAGATTTTGAGCAGGCCCCACCGAAGAAATGTTGTCAAGTAACACCCCCCTTCCCCTCCGCCCCATGTTTATAGCACCGCCAGCCAGTCCTGGCTCTCATCCTTCAGGAGAGCTGGGCGAACAAATTAACAGGAAGAACCAGGGCAGAGCCGAGCCAAGGTTTTATCAGAGCGCTAAGGGCTCACGCACGAGCCGAGCCCTGAAAATAGTTGGTATGCAAATCATACAACAAACATCATGTAAAAAATACAATACAGATTCTTCAAAACTCAAGACTGTATTTATTTTTTCCCTAAAGGTTTTTTATGTTATTTTATGCAAAGATATTTGATTGTATTTTAAGCAGTTGCGTTAACAAAATACATTTTAGTAGTACCTGATGTAATTTTTAACAATGGAACAAAAAAGAGAGAGAAAACAGTCCCCCCCCCCAACTTTCTTGAGAGGTTGACTGAGACAAACAGCCAGGCTTTTTCACAGTTCTGAGGCCCACCTAGCATGCGCTTAGTTAATACCTCCATGTTCTCGTGGTCCCATTTACTCCATCAGTTCCAAAGGTCTAAGGGATGTCAGGCACCCCCCCCCCCCCAGCACAGCAGAATAAGCAGGTAGGTAAGCAGGGCTTTAATTGGGATGAAAAAACTGGAGGGCGAGGTCTCTCAAAGGGGCGTGTCTGATGTAATTAAGGGTGTGGCTTAAAAACACGTAAGCTGAAAATTTGTGCTTAGCACAGTGTGCCGCACAAATGGTATTTTGCTGATTCTGTCATTGCATCCAGATATATAACACAAGAAGTAAGATTAGAACTACAACAAGCCAGGAAAATTGAATTGGCTTTGCCAGTGGTTGTTAGTTGCATAAGATAAATAAGCTACAACTATAGCTTCGTCGTATAGGATATTAAAAAAGCTTTAGTTCTTGTAGGAGAGGTTGTGGCGTAACGGCTAGAGCTGCTGACTTTGTGGCTGGTGGAAACAGACTCAAGTCTCTGCATCGGCTCACTAGCCTGTGATTCTGGGCAAATCGCTCAATCTACCCGTGCCTACCAAAAATAATATGAACATATCTTTGTGTACTGGTGCTCATGTAAGGCGATCCAATACCTTTGGTCCAGTTGTGCAATATACAACTGCAAAGCAAAAAAGTGCCATCAAAAGCAGTCACCAGCCGCAGTGTCAGGGCTAAGACAAACATGGAGAGCCCGATAGGAGCCCCCCTCACATCTGCTTTTTAGAGATGCCGGTTCTGAGCCCCGTGTTCTGTTGGATCAAACAATTGCTTAGTGTCGAGGATAATCAATCCTAGTCAAAAATATTAGATGGCTGAGTCTGAAGCACACAGACAAAGAAACCAACATACTGAATATGTTGTCTTGCCGTGCAGTCACTGCAGGGTCACCGGAAGGGTCGTGCTGTGGTAATTTAATGAGCCGCGACCTTTTACGACGAATATTCTACAAACAACTAAGGACAAGGATTGCATCTACGAAATGTTCATATTACATGCCCTTATATTGGCGGCATACTGAACAAGGGTCCCGCGCAGACTGCCTAATTAAGCCTCAACTCTACACTAAGGTGGATCTAGGACAGATCTGAATCATATGTGTCCTTACACTTGATAAGAAAGACAAGGAGTTTGGTTAATCATTCGGTTCGGCTGGTTGCTTGACACATACTAGTCCTGAGGAAGACCCCAGTGATGTTTCCCAATTGACACCTACGCCATGGGTCGAAATGTTGACGCATAGCCATATCACGTCCACAGTCATTACACCCCTAAAAATGATTACCAAGTAAAATACAGGGTTTGTAATGAAAAATATATATGACGACAGGACGGAATTCGCAAACATTTTTTACATTTTGTCTTGATTTGTGTATTAGTTAACTTTGGTAACACTGTCCCACTGTTTGTTATATCAGTCTGTCTTGAGTCACGTGTTTGTCTTGTGATTCAATTGTGCAACAGCCATATATACCATGAGACATTTAATGGTTATATATGAAAAGATAACATTTTCATTATGTTTGCTTCTTTGTCCGGTGTGCTTCGGACTCAGCTTTTTGACTAGGATTGATTATCCTTGACACTAAGCAATTGCTTGATCTGACAGAACACATTGTAGCACTTATCATACATACCCAGGTTCTGAGGAATACAGGGCTCCCCCATTATAGATAATGGTTCTGAGCACCGGCAGGACCCTGCCCACCTAAAGCCATGCAGGTAGGTACCCCACCTACATTTGTTACATTCGTTCATATTTGTGGCCCATGTCATGAAAGTTTTCCATGGCCAGCAAGGACCACGGTCTATTACCCCATTCGTAAATTGCCGCTACAGTTTCTGATTTCCATTTCTGATCTCTTTGTTGCTTAGCCGTCAGTTTCATGCATAGTGAGGTGTTTATATTCTAGGAGTGCATGTACAACACAATTGTGGCTAGGTCAGCCTATTTCGGAAAACTCAGAGCCCCCGTCAAGAGGCTCAGGATTTCTTTCAAAAACATTTTCAACGGAGGGCAAGACCACAAGATATCCATATCACCCCCCTCTTGCCCACACCCCCTCCAACACAATTCCATCCCTTGTAATCTTTTTGGTTTCAGGTCCCACAGTGTCATATATGTGTGTAGCAATTTCCTATTCTGGACACATTTGTACATAGAGAGGAGGTCTAACCCTAATTGTCTCCATCCTTCCATAGGTATATCACTCTGTAGAATTTTTTGCCATTTCCTCATGTATGTCCATTGAGTTTCGGAGTTGCAGCCATCAGCACAGAGTAAATGGAAGTAAGGCCCCCTAGGTGACATGTATAGAGGGAAAAGTTTCTATCAGTCTGTGAGCAGTCTAATGGCTGCCACTTTGTTTGTGGGGTGAAGCGACCAGTATCAAAGCTGCCAGGAACTCATTTGGGAGCATACATACAGCCCCATATGCCAATTTTTCATCCGTTCCAGTGGCGTGGCACTATTTACCATATTTATTACAAGGTGGCGCTAAACCACTTAACATGGCCTTATGCCACCTTGTAAACATGCCCCTTTCAGCTGCAGTCTGCTACAGCAAAGGGGCGTGCAGTGGGTGTTGAAGTGGGCGTTGCACTGCAACACCCGTTGCTTTTTAATGCAGTTTTACTGGGGCAGCAGCAAAAACTAAGCTCGGGCAATCCCTGATCTTAGAATGGTGAAACGAGGAGAAACTACGAGTTTCTCCTCGTTTTTTGCTCTTTCCATGTGTGCTGCAGAAAGAGCAATTCACCATTATTGATTGTTTATGTGCAGTAAGGTGTCCCTGCACATAAACATTCACTCATGCACCGCAGGCACCCATGCAACATGGCGCAAGGGTGCCTGCGCTGCTTCTAGGCAGCTTCTTTAGTGCCAGCACTAGGGAAATGCAGTGGGATGTCATATCTTTGTCAATACATTGCATCCCTCTGTTTTGAAAATGTCGGAGTGTGGCTTTGCCAAATTTGGCCTAACACCGTGCTCCAGCATTTTCTTGTAAATATCCCGTTAGGTGTTTTCCCCTAGTTTAAACTCCCTCTTACACTGTCCAAAACACTTAACTTCAAAGACATCTCGAATCTGTGAGGCACAGTAGTACTGCTTTATATCTGAGTGACTCTGCCCAATCTATCGCCTATGTGCCGCGCTATTCGAGTTCTCTTCCATGCCCTTACAAAAGAGTCTGTAAAGTTTTTAGTTCTGCTTTGGGGATTATAACAGGAAGGGCTTGGAAATCATACAGTAAGCGGGGCAGGACGTTCATCCGAATGGCGCCTACCTTGCCAAGCCACAACATGTACTTCTGCCAGCATTACAAATTGGAGGTAATGGCATGAAACAATCGGGGATACTTTGCAAGGTATAGGTTTCACACTCTTATGGGGGCATATTATCAAGACAGGCGATAAAATTATCGCCGCTTTAGCAGCAGAAAACTGCCGCTAAAACGGCGATAATGGGCTTGATAATATGCTCTATGGAATTCCAATTGAAGCCCATGTTAGATGTGAAAGACATCTAACCTGAGCTTCAATTGGAATTCCATAGAGCATATTAT
Organism: Triturus cristatus; assembly: GCF_964204655.1. Classification (NCBI taxonomy): domain Eukaryota; kingdom Metazoa; phylum Chordata; class Amphibia; order Caudata; family Salamandridae; genus Triturus; species Triturus cristatus. The sequence goes on from NC_140590.1 coordinate 1,720,439,694, forward strand.
GAAGCCCATTATCGCTGTTTTAGCGGCAGTTTTCTGCTGCTAAAGCGCGATAATTTTATTGCCTGTCTTGATAATATACTCCGTGGAGACTTGTGAAGATGTAAGTTCCCAAGTATTTCAACCTATCCTTAGTCCATCCGAATGGCATGGAAGTGTATTTGTTTAACACGCGGAAGCATTTCATTTAGTATCTGATTATATCACTGCATTGAGAGGCATTTATTAAAAGAGTTTGCTTTTAACATTCCTGCTTCCTCTACCCTTCTGACAACAATGCTCTTGGTAAACTAAGGAGCAAGTCCCTTGTCATGAGTACGCTATAATATACAGCTTAGATCCTTAGATGGAGCAACATAAAAATCTATTAAATCAAACGCAAGAAGTTTTCGTGCAGCGGACATCCTAAACTTGCATATTTGAAGATGTTCTCTTATGTCACAATTAAAAAAAGAGGTTCAGAAAATAAAATATTTTTCAAGGATCACACAATTTAATGTCACAGGGAAGCCCGGATTGGTCCCAGGTTTTCTAGTTCCACAGTGTATACTTTTCAGCCACTAAATGAGTATCTCTTTCTCTTGCAGTGTAACATCAAAGGCTGGTTCTTTGCTACAATTCCTGGCACAGGAGGGTAGAGCGTAGGAGGCAGACTTGAGCCACATAAAAGCTCGGCTCGCTTTGGGCTTGAGGGTCTATCAGGACCTCGAGCTGAACTAGAGCGAGGCTTCAGGCTTGAGCAAGGCTCACACATTCAGTGGCACGCCCACCTCCATCCTGCAGTAACAGTAGCAATTGTAATTATTAGTGCTTAAAAAACGGCAATACATTTATTATGGAGAGCTATATTTAAGAAAACCAATATATACGCAATTGATTAACTCACCAGCGAGAGATAGAAGAGTGTTTCAAAGGCTGTGGCAGGGAGTCTGCAGCCCATGATGGCGCCGTCTTCTTTACTGCCGCTCTTTTGAGTTAAGCTTCTCTGATAGCGCCTGCTGAAGATGAGAAGGGACAAATTTCAGAAGGTTATCTCGGACTGCCCTTGCCTTTATTGAGGGCCACTGGAATTATGCAGCAAAGGAGGACCAGATTTTGCTTAATATGTCTCTTTACAACACAAGTCATTGCATCGCGTGCTTTTACAACGAGGTGGTTACAACGCAGTACCATTACAACGCAAATCGTTACAACAACTTGCTCTAGATGGCGTGCTGGATTTAGGAATAGTATAATTTACTGTTCCAACTCCAGTGTGTGCAACAGTAGGGACAGTGTTTGAACAGTAAATTAAATTATATTATTCTTTAGTTTAGAGCGCCATCTAGCGCAAGTCGTTGTAACGACTTGCGTTGTAATGGTACTGCGTTGTAACAATGCGGTCGTTACAACAACCGCGTTATAAAGGTATCGCAGTGTAATGACGGCGTTGTAAAGGTTGTTTCCCAATTTTGCTACAATGATGGATAAGGTCAGTGCCCTGTAATCATTATTTCAAATACAAAGACTCTGCAACAGAGTGTTCCAGGAGTTTCCAGGAGTGTTCTATTTTTCACGCTTCCGATGTTACTTTTGAAATTCAAGCCTGACTGATGCCTATAGCCTTCTGAAGCATGGATGAAATTGCTATTGCAAACTGACATATCCCTTGTCCTGATGAATACCCTCAAATTGTCCATGAGTGGTTGAAACGTCAACTACTATAGTTTAGAACTGTACTGATCAGATAGACCTCTGAGGAAAAATGCGAAACTTAATTTCACCCTCATTTCTAACTATCGTAAGAGATTACAACTATATGTTTGCATCCTCTTTAGGTATGCTTTTCATGTAGCTTTTATGTCGTTCACCTGTTTATGCATGTGAGCACTGTGCGTCACCTCACAAATAATTGCAGCAGCTTTGCTGGATGGCATTTTTCTGCTATCTTGCTGGAATGGAGTTAACTCTTGGGGGCTTATTCACAAAGTTAAATTTACATGTATAGATATACTCATGTGTAAATTTACTACTGCACCTAGAAGTAACTTTACACTTTTTTGCTAATCACCATCTCCTAGTTTACATTTACTACTAGATGCTGACTTGCATGCCTCCCCCCTCACAAAACAGGTGGCACAGACTGCTAGAACAGGGTTTGTGTATGGAAGTTCCTACTAGTAACCTTCCACATTTAGGTGGAGGTCTCCATCAGTGTGTCTGTGATCTCCCTGTGGTAATGTATAGGGAATAATAATAATACCGTTTAATAACAAAATAAAAATCTGAATAATATTTTAATGTAAAATAACACTAAATAACTATTTTGAACCTAGCATTATGAAAATATAATATTACAGTACATTAACTCATCAAATCAAATGTTTAATCAATAATAAAGTATATTAAGGTAATTTATGATTAATATTTGAAATATTTTTTAAATCCCAACATCACTGCCATTCTATATTTAATCATTAAAAAGGACATCCTATTAAAACGTATTTGTTTAATTAATATTGATTCATTTTCATTTTTAATAGTTTTAGAATTTAATGTAATTATTTTTTAACAAAATATAAATTTTATATTGACTATGACTTTTAGCATTTTATACACAGACACAGATTTATGATGCACACACACACACACACACACACACACACACACACACACACACACACACACATATATATATATATATATATTCATTCAGAAAACTGCCCGCAGAGGAAGGGCCCACAGCAGGTAAGTACGCTTCAAATTTCTTTATTAAAGGTTGCCGTATACAGGAAATGAACTTTGCCTGCTAAATAATCCTTTTCGTCCAACGCGTTTCATGCCAAGCTGCATTTCATCAGGGACTCAGGATTTGATAACTGCGCGATGGCACTGTCTTTTAAACACCTGGGATTAGTTCAAGTCCCGCCTCTTTTGGTATCACCACTCAGGGGCATCTCGGTACTTGTGGTGCTTTGCTGCTTCTCCAGTGAGCTGTATGCCACCCGTAGTTAAAATTCACTAAATGATTCCCAAGTGGGTTGCGGCACAAACTCACTTCCTAGTACCGGCATCTTGTTACCTTTAACAGCGTTCCTGCTCCTTGTGCAATCTCGCTGGGTTGCCAAAATTCCTTCTACATTTCATATCGCCGTGTATTTTCAAAAACAGAGATCTTCTGCAATTTTTTAGCATTGATTGTGTCCCGCTTCAGAGTAGAGGGGGAGATAGAGTGTTAAAACTAAGACGATTGGAATCACGTTATATTATTGACCAGCATACCAAAACTCCTAATGGGTTAAATAGCGGGGAGGAGCTGATAGTACATCTAGGGAGCTAGACAGTACAGAAATAGGAGCTCCCGAGGTCAATAGGTTGCATACGAATGTCAGTTCTTTTAATGGTAGGATCTTTGATTGTAATAATAATATTCTTATCCAGCTTTCTTCTTCCGAATTTGTTTTTTTAAACAGACGCCGATACACGGCGATATGAAATGTAGAGGGAATTTTGGCAACCCGATAGAGGTTGCCTATTGCCGATCCACGGCGACATCACAGCAAATTATTGCTTTTTTAATAATGATTGACTACACTCTTTCTAGGGTGTTTGTGTCTGTTATTTTTAACATTAGCATCTAATATTGAAGTACTTAAGAGAAATATACGCGTCATTAGTATCAGTATTGGGCATTTAAATGTTGCACTATTAACGTCCCAAACAGTTTAGAACCAGCTTATCCCAGCCGGCAAGAAATTCCTACCCCAGCTGGTGATAGTGCTCCTCTCCTCTTACCTACTAAAGGAAAATAGATGCTTTATTTTAAACACCACATTGGAACATACTAAAGAGAAAAATTAAACTCGCACTAATGACTCCATGCCCCATAATGCTCTATGGACTTTGCACTAAGCTCACGCCCAGTGGGGTCATGGAAACAAATAAAGTCAGTGAATGAAAAAATGCGAGCTTCTAATGTGTTGCATTGCATGCCCTTGAAACGCGTTGGCGAAAATAAGGAAACAATGATGTTTGTGAAAGGCTGCCTGCATATCAAAGCCGGATGGCAGAGTATTGCTGAGCGACCTCTCGATGCTGAGGGCAGTTTTTTGGAAAAAAAAAGAAAAAAAAAAAAATATATATATATATATATATATATCAGTGATGTCATGAGTGATGTCACTGACCATATCATGAGTGATGTAATATGTGACGTCATCAGCAGTGCATTGCGGGCGCGCGAGTTATAGTTAGCTGAACTAACTATAACGGGGGAATTTCAATGGTTTTGTACAAGTGAAAAGTCCAGCTAACTATAACACCCCTGAAACCTATGGTTTTTTCAGTGAATTTCTGAGGTTTTTTAAATGCTAATTCCTAACTATAACGTGCCTGAAACCTATGGTTTTTTCTGTGAATTTCAAAGGTTTTTTAAATGCTAATTTCTAACTATGCCTAGATAGGACATGTGAAGAAAGAAGAAAAAATGCACAGAAAGAAAAAAAAGAAGTGCAGAAAGAAGCAACAGAAGTCCTCAAAGACGAAGAAAAGTGCAGGAAGAAGGATAACGTGCAGAAAGAACAAAAAGAAGAGCAGAAAGAAGCCTTGTTGCAAAATCATCCTGTACCCTCAACTTTTTCAGACGGATACTGGTGGTAACTGAGTCTGACTAACCAGTCCTAGAGCCAGTGCTATGTTAAAAGACACTTAAAATACAGTGAAAACACCTACATACAACATTATGCGTTGGGGTCCCCCTGTGATTAGCATGACCTCCTCTGTAAGCCTCTAGTATATAATAGGGCAGGGGGATTAAAACTACCTCTTAAAACAGGCCACAGGGCGTTTTTGCACACGTTAACTCAGGCCCTGTCCCCTCCCTTCACCACTGTGTAAACACGCCCTGTGTCCGTTTTTAGTTGGGAGATTAAGTTCATTTGAATCCTGAGGGTCCCTAGGGTCCAACTAGCCCACTAGGTACCTCCAGTAAGTGCCACAGAGCTGCGTTGCAGAGAGGTGTAAAAAGTGGCACGGCCTGGACCGCCTCTCTGCAATGCAGCTCAGTGGCGCTTACTGGAAGCACTTGGTAGGCTAGTTAGCCCCCAGGGGCCATCAGTATTGAAGGGAAATTATAGCCCCAATTTAAAACGTGCCATAGTGCGTGTTTGCACACGTCACCTCAGGCCCCATCCCATCCCTTCACCACTGTGTAAACTCGCCCTGTGGCTGTTCTAAGTTGAGAGATTAAGTCCCCTTGAATCCCTAAGGGTCCCTAGGGTCAAACTAGACCACTAGGTACCTCCAGTAAGCGCCACAGAGCTGCGTTGCAGAGAGGTGTAAAAAGGGGCTTGGCCTCAGAACACCTGTCTGCAGAGCAGCTCCCTGGCGCATACTAGAGATGCCTGTTGGGCTAGTTGGCCCTCAGGGACCCTCAGTATTGAAGAGGAATTAATTCCCCAACTTACAACTCGCCAGGGGGCGCATTTGCAGAGTGCTGCAAGGAGGGGGCGTGGCCTCCGGCACGATGCCAGTCTTTTATTTATTTTAATTTTTTAAGAAGGGGGGCTGTGTGGTTCCCCTTCTTATTCTAATTTATTGGCCCTGATGACCCCATCCCCCAGGGCCTGTCTCCTAATTATATTTTTTTGACCCCAATCCCCAGGGCCGGCCACTGTTTTTTATTATTTTAAAAAAATATATATTTATAGACACACCTAGGACATGCTGGACAAACCGTACGTACCTATCACCATGACGATTTGCGTGATATTCATTAAAAGGCGACTATGCATACAATGAATCCACGTGGAATGTATTTACACTACTAGTGAAGCTCTGACATGTCTGATGCCCTACCGTGCCTAATCCCGGAAGACACCCTTGTCGTTTATTTATACAAACATGGGTAGCTATTTACGGGCACATTTAATACACATGCACACCAAGCCATTCAAAGGGGATTCGACAAAAATTCGACCAAAACTATGCAAGAAACCCCCCTCACGGTTAATAAAACACACATCCACTGCCGGATGTGTAATACTTTTTATTTTACTCTCTGGAAAGGGGACGAACATCACTTGAGAGTCACAGCGCGCTCCTGGCAGAGCCCAATGCTGTGTTACACCCACCATTGCCCGCCGATTTCCACACACCTCTGTGTTGTATTCCACTAGCTAGTGCATATGCTATGACACTCTCTAGCCCATATGCACTGTAACACCACCCCGTGAATATGTCATGCCACACTTGTCTTCGCACGGGTTATATTGCCCCATCTAACGTGCCTTCCTCGATGCCTATGTTATAACGCACAGTGCTATGCCATACATATTATAATCTGGGATCCATATCTTTGTCACAGTGCATATGCAACGTTACACTCCCCAGCACATATTTTATATTACAACTTTAGAGACTAGTTAGGTTACACAACACTGCCCTGAGCATATTACACTCCAAGGCGCATATCGCATAGCACGCGCTAGTGCCTGTGCTATCTCGCGCTCTCCAATGAATCTGTCATTGCGCACAATGTATTGCATATTATATTTCACGCCCGGTTCATCTTATATCACACTTTTTGGTGCATAGTTTATACCATACACTATATCTAGTTTTCATTTTCAATCGTGCTCTCAGGACTATGTTCTATATAACACTGTGTTCACCTACCCTTTTTACGGGCACTACATTATGCGATAGGGGGTGGAGGGTCAGGGGGTGTTTCTGCCAAGTGAGCCCGGAGTTACAGTCACAAACGTCCTCTTCTTCCTGAATAAAAGTGAGATTATGCTGCATACTTGTTCATATTTTAAGTAGTTCGCACAGACACACGTTTTAAAAACAATAAAGTTCCTAATACCCACCTTCTCTGAACAGTTAGCTTGCTGCCCCATCCCCCTCCTCCATATCCTCTGTTGTGTGAATCCATGGACTAGCATCCTCCCTTCTGCCATGCATGGTCTGATGTGCTGCCACTGCCCTCAATTTAGTATGATGTACCAGTCCACTCCTCCTGCCCTCCATTGCCCAATTCTATGCCCCATCATTGACCTCCTGCTTAAACTCTGTGCTTAGCTTGCTGCCCCTATTCTCCTTCCCCCTGCCCTCCGATGTCTTTGTGCATGCCCCTGCTCCATCCTTTTTGCCCACCATGTTCCATGGACCTGCCACTCCTATCTACTCTGAGTGTTCTGTTGAGCTGCCACTCCCCTCCCACCTGCCTAGCATTGTCAGATGACTGTAACCTGTCCCTGCCACCTCCACCCTGCCTGTCCACATGCCATGCTCCTAGCCTCTTCCTCCTATCCTACATGGTCCATTTTACTGCCACACCCTTCTGCCCTCTCTGGTCTGTTGTGCTGCAACTGCTCCTCCTGCCTGCCCCGTGCGGTCTGTTGTGAGGCCCCTTCCCCTGAACTTTCTTGTCTGTGCACAGGTCCTGACCCTCCCTTCTATCCTCCATCGTCCTTTGTGCATGCCCCTGCACCCTCCTTCTTGCCCATCATAGCCATTGTGCTGCCACTAACCCTCCCACTTGCCATGCATGGTCTTCTGTGCTGCCATGGCCCCTCCCACCTTCCCTGTGTGGTCAGTTAGCTGCCCCTGACCCCCTCCCACCTTCCCTCCATGGTCTGTGTGTATGCCATCACAGTCTCACTGTTGCTCTTCATGGTGTGTCTTGCTTCTAGTGCCCATCCTGCCTGACCTCCATGTCTATCTTGCTGCTCCTGCCCTGCCCCCTTGCCCCCAGCCCTCTGTTTACATGTGCAGACCCCTACTCCCTCCCTCCTGGCTTGTCTGTTCCATTGTAATGCCCCTGATCCGTCCCTCCTGGCCTTTATGGTCTGTTATGCTGCAGCTTTCGCTCCTGTCTGTCCATTATGGTCAGATAGCTACCATTGCCTCTTGCCCCTCTGTTCTCTGTTGTCCAAGTGCATGGGCCTGTCCCCTCCCTCTTGCTTTCTATGGATTGTTGTGCTGCACTCCCGTCCCGCATGCGCTATGTGGTGTATTGTGCTGCTGCAAACCCTGATGCCTGCCCTGCAGGGTCAGTTTGTTGCACCTCTCCATGTCCCTCCTGTCCTCTGTTATCCAAGTCCATGTCCCTACCCCATTTCCTTCCATGATCCAATGTACCATACTTGCGAACATTTTGAACTTGGTAAGAGGGAGATTTTGAAAAAAAACTGGGGTATTGATTTTCCCCTTTGAGTTACATTGAAAAAGAGGAGATTGTAGACAGGAGACAGATCAAATAAAGCCCATTTGAGCTTAAAAACATTGGACGTTTCCTGGCTGAATCGGGTCTGTTGGCATGTATGGTTGTACTACCATTGCCTCTTCCTTCTGCCCACAATGGTCTATTACATTGCCACAGCCTCTCTTGCAAGTCCTGTATTGTTGGATTGTTGCCCCTGCCCCCCTTTCCACTGCCCTCCATAGTCTGTTGTGCTGCCACGGCCCTTCCTGCCTGCTCAGTGTGGTTAAATTGTTGCCTTTGCACCCTCCTACCTGCCTTCAATTTTCAGAGTCCGTGCCCCTGGCCTCTGCCTCTCAACAGTATCCTAATGAACAACTAGATTGCTAACATTCTATATTTATTACAAAAGTGTGGAACGCCTGACGTCATCTTGATGTAATCAAAACTGTAATACCTAGAGCATTTCCTTTAGAAATTACATATATGAGAGGGTCTTATTGGCATCAGAATTATGGTTAGTGCTCTAAAAGACTAAAATAAGGACATATTTTCTGAGTTTTCAAATAGCGACAAAGCACTTTTAAATTATTTGTTATCTTTATGTTTTTTTATCCAGTTGACCACTTGATTAAATGTTGCACTTAGGGGAGAGGATGTGGTGTTACTTGCAGAACTGCATACTTTGCAACTGGGGAACCAGGTTGGAGTTTCTGCTTCAGCTCGACATTCTGTGATTCTGGTCAAATCACTTAGTCTCCCCATGTCTACAACCAAAATGAATTTGTTCTTGTGTGATGTAACCAATGCTCATGTAAAGCACTCCAATACCTGACAAGTCTGCACTATATAACACTGCAAAAACACAAAATAATAAGTGTTTTGCACACTTCTGTCATTGGGCTATATTTGGGCTACATCAGGGTGATTTTGAGCTACATTTGGGCTCTTTTGTCTCCGGTGGCCATCTTGGGAGATTTATTTGTATATGAAGTTTCCTAATTTCCCCATGTACTGCAGTCTCCTCAGTAGGAAATGCTTTCAGTTTTTTACTTTGATTCCATCATGAAGGTATTCAGATATGTCACACATTTGCCATAAATTCTGAATGTTAGCACTCTAGTTGCTCATTAGATCACTTTAGTAAAACTACTGTTCACCATGGAAGTCTGCTCCTGGTATTAAAAGTGCATGTTTCAGTCTGCATGTCAGAATTTTTTAATGAAATAGAAGAGGATTTGAGAAGTCACTCAAAATGTGCCCTCATTTTCTTTCTTCAGCATTAATCATAATTTCTATGGCAAAATGAACCCCCTCATTGTGTTCCTTTTTAAATTAAATGTTTTAAGTGTTACCAGTTTATTCCAATCAAGATGGCTTCAGGTGTGCCATACTTTTGTCATAATGAAGACAGTCAGCGCTCTAGTTGTTTTTAAGAACACTCTGGGACATTCTGTCATTGGGCTATACTTGGGCTACATCTGGGTGATATTTGGGCTACATTTGGGCTCTTTTGTCTCTGGTGGCCATCTTGGGAGACTTATTTGTTATGAAGTTTGCTAATTTCCTCATTTACTGCAGTCTCCTCAGTAGGAAATACTTGCAGTTTTTTACTTTGATTCCATCAAGAAGGCATTCAGATGTGTCACACATTTGCCATAAATTCAGAATGTTAGCACTCTTTTTGCTCATTAGATCACTGTAGTAAAGCTACTGCTCACCAGGGAAAACTGCTGCTGGTATTGAAAGTGCATGTTTCAGTCTGCATGTCAGAATTTTTTAATGAAATAGAAGAGGATTTGATGTGCCCTAATTTTTCTTTCTGCAGCACTAATCATACTTTTTATGGAAAAATTAACCCCCTCATTTTGTTCCTTTTTAAATTAAATTTTTTAAGAGTTACCACTTTAATCCAAGCAAGATGGCTTCAGGTGTGCCATACGTTTATCATAAGTAGGACTGTTAGCGCTCTAGTTGTTCTTTGGAACACTCTGGGAAGCTGCAGTAGAACACAAAGGAATCAACGGACAGTCTCTGCCCTTGTTGGATGTACATGTTTTACTGAGAATGTCAGACTTCATTCTCACATGACTGAGAAAGATAATGTGAATTTACAGAAAATAAGCTCTCAGTTTAGCTTATAGATCACCTTCCAAACCTCTGTGGGAAAAGCATGAGAAAATATTTTTCTCTCAATCATGATATCCCAGCAGAAGGCTTTTTCACATGGTGAAATCACCTTAGAACATACCACAATTCCTAAAATGAGTATGGTACCATCAACAAATGATTTATAATGTAACTAAAGTCTTAAAACCTTCTATTAACTGCAATGCTTTTTAATGAGGTGCTATCATGTATATTGGTCCCAAGATGGCTGCCAACACTTCTTGGATGAAGTGCTGACAGCCAATCAGATCTCACGATGAGATGTGTGGTTAGGCTCCGCCCAGATATATATATGATTTTACTTTTGATTTTCTTAGGAACTACTGAACAGATTGACACCAGATCTGCAAAAGGCACTTCCCTGAACTGAGGACTACCTCTCTGCCAAATTTCAAGTAATTCTGTTCAGCCGTTCGGGCTGTACCTTGGACTAAAGGTCCCTATGGAAAATTGCATGGGGAAAACGTGTTTTGGGACCCCCCTTTTATCTCAGCCCCCGCTTGACGAATCCCCCCGAGACTTTCAGGGTAGGAGCGGAGCGGAGCGCCCCACCTATTTTGAAAATTTCGCGAGGATTTGTAAACCGGCGCCAAAGTTATTCCAAATAGAATGTTGCGGATTTCCTATGGAAACACGGTCCTAACTATAACTATCTACTGGCGACCGCCAGTAGATAATATATATATATATATATATATATATATATATATATATATATATATATATATATATATATATATATAAATATGAAAAGCAAACTCTCACTACTTCCATGCAGGTGAAATGAGAGAAGCGGACCCAACGTCTCAGGCAGGTAGATGTTTTTGTTTTGATAAACAAATTTTTATTGTTTTGAGAGAGATTACGTACAAAACAAAGAAAAAGATCAGCAAGAGCACAGAGCACAATAAATCATGAACATTTACAGGAGCATGACATCCCACGGTTCCCTGCCCCTTCGGGCATACACCAGCGCAGAAGTTTAGACAAAGTGTGGCAATCATTCCATGGTACCCAACCATTTCCCCCACACCCTACGGTATTTCCTGGGACATCCTCTTGCTACTTACAGGGTTTTTTCTTGGATCGCGCACCAGTCCACCCCCCTACGCCATCTCCCCGGGTCGGGTGGTTCGGGGCATTTCCACACCGCAGTGATATCACGCTTGGCTACAATCATGGCCGTGTTAAGTAAGATCTTTTCATTCCTGGTCCTGTCCAGCCTGTCTGTGATGCCCAGTAAGGAATGACGTGGGTCGTGGGGAACTGTCCAGCCCAATACCTCCGTGAGCTCCTCCTCAATGGATCCCCAGAATCGCGCCAGGCGGGGCATGACCAAACCATGTGGAAAATCAGCTGGAGCGTAGCCACACCTAGCACAGGACGCATTTGGGCGCAGGCCCGCGCGATGGAGGCATGAGGGCATGAGATAGGCGGCGTGCAGATAGTAAAGCTGGATCAACCTAAGCTTGGCAGATGCTGTGATTGTCTTTGGGGCCATAAGGGCATCACGCCAATCAGCCTCATCAAGAGGGCCCACCCAATCCATCCATTGGTCCCGCAACTTGTCCAACGAAGTGGGAGTATTATTGATGAGAGTGCGATAAATGCGGGAGATGCCCCCTCTGTCCAAGTCACCCAACATGGTTTGCGCCTCGGGAGGGCTGTACTCCGGAAGCCTGGTCTCCTCTGGAAGATGCGTGCGGAGGGCGTGCCGCAGCTGCAGATATTTATAGAATTAGGATGGGTGAAGGGAGTAACGGGTCTGGAGTTCCCGAAATGAATGCAGATGGCCATTGGCCCAGACATCCCCAAGCTGCGAGACTCCGATAAGGTCCCACGAGTTAAACCCCTGCAGCCCACTAACCTCGCGGAGCCAGGTTCCCTGCCAGAGGGGTGTGCATTGGGTCAGCCTACGTGTCCAGCGAGTGTGGCGCAGGGCCACCTGCCAGGCCACCTACACGGAATGCGTCACGTCAGGCAACTGAGACGGAATGGTTCCCCCGTACATCACGGATTGAACTTTGGGTAGGCCCAATTCACTCAACACGAGCCGATATGCTGGGTCGGCCCAGCCCCCATTAAACCAATCGTGGATTACTAGAAGGCGCGCTGCCAAAAAAGTAAAGGTACAGATGTGTCATTCCCATACCCCCATCAAAGGAGGGGATCCGATAGGTGGTCAGGGCCAAATGCGCTCGCCCCCCACTCCAAAGGAATTTAGTAGCGAGGCTGTCCAGCTCCCTGAACCAGGTTCTGGGGAAGCAGAAAGGGGTGTTTTGAAGGACGTAGAGGAATCTGGAGAGGATCATCATTTTGAACAGGGCGACCCTCCCCAGGGGATTCAGGGGAAGCGTCTTCCATTTTTGGAGATCCTCCTTAGCCCTCTTTACCAATGGGGCTGAATTGAGAGACCAACCCAGCTCGGGAAGAAGGGTGACCCAAATCCCCAGGTGTTTGACCGATTGACGCCGGAGCGGAATGGTGGATTGCCAATCATAGCAGTCCCTGGATAAGTGTAGTGGGACCAGTACCGACTTCCCGGGGTTCAGCCGGAGACCGGATGCTTGCTCAAAGGACTGCATGATCCGAAGGCACCGCGGCCCAGAGACCGCAGGCTCTTCCAGAAAGACCAGGACATCGTCTGCGTACAGGGCTATCTTGTCCGCTTCTGTGTTGGGCCATTCCCAGCCGCGGACGCAGTCGTCAGCCCGCACCCGAGAGGCCAGAGGCTCCATCGCCAGGGCAAAGAGCAGGGGCGATAGAGGGCAGCCCTGCCTTGTCCCCCTGGCAATAGGGAAGGCCTCAGATAGCACCCCATTAAACCAACGCACGCGCTCGGGGTGGGCGTAGAGAACGTGGATCAGAGCCCTAAAGTGGGGCCCAAACCCGATCTCGACAAGCACGTCTATTAGGTATGCCCAGTCCACCGAGTCAAAGGCTTTTTCAAAATCTATAAAAAGGAGGGCTAGGTAGGGAGTAAGGAGGTGCCAGTGGGCCAGAGCCAGCTGTAGCCTCCGAAGACAGTGTCTGGTCCCGCACAGGGGCATAAAGCCACATTGGTCAAGGTGCACCAGCAGGAATAGATAGGGTTTTAGTCGCTGAGTGAGAATGGCAACGTACAGCTTAATCTCCGTGTTGATAAGGGAGATGAGGCGATAGTCCGCACAGTGACGGGAGGGTGGCTGGGACTTTGGGAGGACCACGATGGTGGTGATATCCGTCTTGGGGGGAAAGAAACCTTTCTCCAGAGCCTCGTCGAATAGGCCGGCCAAGTGGGGTATGAGAGTCTCACGATACAGCGCATAATATTCTTGAGGAAGGCCGTCTGGGCCTGGGGTCTTACCCGACGAGACGACGGAGATTGCTGCATCAATCTCTTCCCGAGAAATGGGGCGATCCAGATCCTTCTGAGCGATGGGATTCAGCCGAGGGAGACGCACATGGCACTGCTCGAGGAAGGCAAAGAGGGATTGCCACCAGTGGATCGCTGTGCACTGCACCCTCATCATCTACCACCTCTGGGATGATGCGGTTGGCTCTGGGGTATGTAGCCAGGCGGTGCAGGATCGTGCCGTTTTTGTTCCCCCAGTTATATACTTGTGCCACTGACGATCTCCAAAGGAGCTAAGCGGCATCTAGGGATAACTGCCTGATCTCTGCCCGAAGGTGGGCGAGTTGTCGGGCCTGGGCCGCGTCGTCGGACAGGGAAGGGAATTGCTCTAGGCAGAGCGCCTGCGCCTCCCGCGAGGTAATTTCCTGCAGCTGCGCCAGTCTCTGACTCCTAAGCTGACCCATTGCAACACCCCGAATGGTCGCCTTCCCTGCCTCCCATAAGGTGCCCGGAGAGGCCACCGAACCCTCGTTGGTGAGAAAATACTGCTTGAGTTCTCTCCCCACCACCTTTTTTAATTCTCTGTCTTGGAGGAACCAAGAGTTCAATCTCCACGTTTGGCGGGCAGAGGGGGGGAGCACCTGTACTAAGAAGCACCGGGGAGTGATCAGAGATCCCCCTAGGAAGGATCCGGACATCTACGATCCTGGGGGAGTCAACTGAGGGAACAAAAATTGCATCTATGCGTGCCTTTGTGTGGCGTGCTGCCAAGGTGTGGGTGAACTGGGCGACACAGGGTGCCAGACGTGCCACGCATCGCATAGGCCCAAAGACTCGGACCAACTCCGTAGCTGCTTCGCCTGCGCCAGTCTAGTGGTGGAGGGAGGGCCCGTCACATCAACAGCCGGAAAAGAGACCGCATTAAAGTCACCCCCAATGATGGTGGGTCCCAGGGGCAAGTCATTCAGAAAAGCCGCAGTGTGTTTAAGGGTAGCTGCCAGCAGTGAGGGGGGGAGAGTAGATAGACATAAGGTTGAGGGGAGAGCCGGCCAACAAGCCACAAAGCGCCACCGATGAGCCCTGAGGATCATGAAAGACTTGTGTGAGTACAAATGGCAGAGTACGTTTGAGGAGAATGGCCACCCCTCGGGAACCCCTGGAGAAGCCAGAATGCCATACTCTATCGCACCCGTAGCGCGCCCGGAAGGGGCAACAGTTACCCATCAGGTGCGTTTCTTGGAGCAAGAGGACGTCCACGTTAAGGCGCTGCGCGAAGCGCAAAACTGCCGTGCGCTTAACCCGGTCCAACAGACCATTAACATTCCACGATAAAACGTGTAGAGACGCCCTAGGAATATTTGTGCCGGTCATGGCGGGTGGAGCATGGGTCTGGGTCGTGCACCCCTGCTAGGACATGGGAGCGCGCATGGGAGCCTGCCTCCACGTGGGTGAGCACCTGCAGGAAGATCGCACCCGGTGCAAAGTGATCCGTGGTAGCTGAAGTGAGAAAACAATACAAACAACAACAGCATAACGAAAACCCAATACCAAACATTCTCCCCTCCCTACACTTCTGGAACGGAAGTATCTGTCGACCCCCCATTGTAACAGTACCAAACTAAAATGCTCGGGTTGATTGCGTGGAGGACAGCTCTATATGGATGGATGAGCCATGAGTCGGCTAATGGATCTAAGAGGTGAGCGTGAAACTCTGTCAATGTTCAAGATCTTCGTCAGGAGAAAATCCCACCTAAGGACCAAGAAGCAGCAGGCCTAGCACAATATATCCCTCATAGCGTGGAAGTGCGGGAGAGGTCCAAGTCAATCCCAGGGGAACCCTTCTGGGTTGGCAATGAGGACGTCCCCGGCCGGTGCGGTGTGGAGAGTCCGAGTGGCTGGATGAGTCGCAGTCTTTTTATTCTTAAAAACTTTCCCTCTGTTGACGCGTTTCGAGCACGCTGTGCCCTTGCTAACATAATATACATTATATATATATAAGATATATATATATATTCACTAAAAAAACATAGGTTTCAGACCTGATATAGTTAGGAATTAGCATTTTAAAAACCTTAGAAATTCACTGAAATTCACTGAAAAAACAATAGGTTTTAGGGGTGTTATAGTTAGCTGGACATTTCACTCAAACAAAACCATTGAAATTCCTCCGATATAGTTAGTTGTACTAACTACATCTCGCGCGCCCGCAATCCACTGCTGATGATGTCAGATATTACATCATTCATGACATGGTCAGTGAAATCCCTGATAACATCACTGATGACATCTCAAATGACATCACTGATGACATCATCCAGTGAATGTGGGTTGGTTCGTTATTTAAATCTATATTATATATATAGCAATTTGCCTTGAAGAATGAGTGGATATATAAATATAAATATCTGGATGGAGGATTTAGTAGCAGTGTGATTGACTGTTTACTTGACTAATTTATAGTGTCTCACTAAATATATTGGATAGTGACTAAACTATGTGAATATCTGTATCACTTTGTCAGTTGTTGTGTAAACTGCTGCACTAGTTGGTTACTTGCTACGTGAAAGTCTATATTATTTATTGATTAGTTAACTGAGTATTTGTATGGGAGAGTGAATGTGTGTGTGGTTCGGTGGGGGTGTGTGACTGCCCAAAGATGTGTGAATAGTTGATTCAGTAGGTATATGACGTTAAAACTACATGTTATAACAGTTGTTTGGGTGAGTGAATATCTTTATGGGTGTGGCGATGAGCAAATATATGTCTCAATGGTACATGTCCAACAAACTAGAAAAATAAAAGCCAGTGTATGTGTCAGTTGTTGTATATAAATAAGTATACTTAAGACTCAGTGATTGTATGAGTGACTGTATGGATAACTGTATAGTTGCAATAGTGATTTTATAACACACTTAGTATGAGCTATTATCTATATGAATAGATGAAGTGGTGTTTTTATAAGTGTATAGCTAAGTAAAAGTAAGTATGATCCATTGTTTGCATAAGTGAGTAGGATGACTTCATAAGTGATTAGGAATCTGTGTGCTGGTGTGTAAAGTCGATATAGGTGTCTAAGTATATTTGATAGTGTTCTATTGATCATTGACAGCATATATGAGTGAATCTATAGGTAAGTGATTAGATGTGTGTATAGATCTAGGAATCACTGAGTGGGTGTTTAGAAACTTGTACTGGTGTGTCAATGGTTTTAAATCTGGCACTCTGTATTTTACAGTGAGTGATGAAAGGTTATACTAGTGTATGAGGAGGTGTATCTGATTGTTACGTGGATGATGTCATCAGTGATGTCATTTGAGATGTCATCAGTGATGTCACTGACCATGTCATGAATGATGTAATATGTGACATCATCAGCAGTGGATTGTGGGCGGGCGAGATGTAGTTAGTACAACTAACTATAGCGGAGGGATTTCAATGGTTTTGTTCGAGTGAAATGTCCAGCTAACTATAACACCCCTAAAACCTATTGTTTTTTCAGTGAATTTCTAAGGTTTTTTTAAATGCTAATTCCTAACTATATCAGGCCTAAAACCTATGGTTTTTTCAGTGAATTTCAAAGGTTTTTTAAATGCTAATTCCTAACTATATCAGGCCTGAAACCTATGGTTTTTTCAGTGAATTTCAAAGGTTTTTTAAATGCGATTTCCTAACTATATCTGGCCTGAAACCTATGGTTTTTTCAGTGAATTTCAAAGGTTTTGTAAATGACAATTTTTAATGTATTAATTGTTATACTGATTTTTTTATACTGATTTACTACATTTTTTAAACTGTTTATTTTTAGATATTTCATTTTTTTAATTACATTATACATTACAATACAAAATATACCTTCTCAGAATGAATTACCTTAGTTTAAATACTTTGCAACTAGGCAATAGACTTTTAAGTACAGTAGTTACAGTTGTTGCAATGGGCAACAAAATTTCAAACACAAAGCAACATTGAGTTCAATGTGAATTTCTAGTCAAATGCAATTAGTTACTTTATGGATTACTTTTCTAACCACAGGACTGGATCCTAGATTCAGTCCTTGGACATCTCCTGTAAACAGTTGAGTAAAAGCGTTTTGGTTACAGTAGTGATTTTTAAGGATTATTATTGTATTTTAAAAGTTGACACTTCGAAAATGTTTCACATAGAATCACCAATGTTATCCTATGGCAGAAAATTCACTTAGCAGGTAAGTAGTGTTATCGTTACTTTTTCTTACTCAGTGGTGGATCCTGGATCCAGCACTGGCCAATCTCCTGTAAACAGTTGAAAGAATGTGTTTAAGTCATACAGACGATTTTTTAGGAATATTTTTAGTTTGTGAAAACCACACACTGGATTCCTATGGAAGGAAATACAAGTTACTGGTAAGTACGCTTAGAATTACTTTTTAGGGTCAGTGCTGGGCTAAAAGATGCAGCACTGGGTTCTCTCCTGATAACAGGTGAGTAAATCAGAATTCGTAGTTTGGCTGATTTTAGAGGAATATTTGTACGTTTCAAAAATGGACACTTAGAACCTTTTCTGGTGAAAACCACACAATGGATTCCTATGGAAGGAAATACAAGTTACTGGTAAGTACACTTAGAATTACTTTCCAGGGTCAGTGCTGGGCTAAAAGATGCAGCACTGGGTTCTCTCCTGATAACAGGTGAGTAAATCGGAATTCATAGTTCGGCTGATTTTAGAGGAATATTTGTACGTTTAAAAAATGGACACTTAGAAACTTTTCTGGTGAAAACCACACAATGGATTCCTATGGAAGGAAATACAAGTTACTGGTAAGTACGCTTAGAATTACTTTCCAGGGTCAATACTGGGCTAAAAGATGCAGCACTGGGTTCTCTCCTGATAACAGGTGAGTAAATTGGAATTCGTAGTTCGGCTGATTTTAGAGGAATATTTGTACGTTTAAAAAATGGACACTTAGAAACGTTTCTGGTGAAAACCACACAATGGATTCCTATGGAAGGCAATACAAGTGTACGCTTAGAATTACCTTTCAGGGTCAGTGCTGCTCTAAAAGATGCAGCACTGGGTTCTCTCCTGATGACGGGTGAGTAAATCGGAATTTATAGTTCGGCTGATTTTAGAGGAATATTTGTACAATGGTGAAGGAAGGGGGTGGGGCCTGAGGTGACGTGTGCAAACACACCCTGTAGCGCATTTTAAGTTGGGGAATTAATTCCTCTTCAATCCTGCAGTCCCCTGGGGGCCAACTAGCCCACCAGTTACCTCCAGTATGCGCCAGGGAGCTGCGTTGCAGAGAGGTGTTCAGAGGCCATGCCCCTTTTTACAACACTCTGCAATGCAGCTCCGTGGTGCTTACTGGAGGTACCTGGTGGGCTAGTTGGCCCCTAGGGGACCTCTGGATTGAAGAGGAATTAATTCCCCAACCTAAAACGCGCCACAGGGCGTGTTTGCACACATATCACCTAAGGCCCCGCCCCCTACCTTCACCACTGTGCAAACGCGCCCCGTGGCGTGTTTTAAGTTGGCGGATTGAGTCCCCTTGAATCCTGAGGTCCCCTGGTGGCCAACTAGCCCACCAGGTACCTCCAGTATGCGCCAGGGAGCTTCCTTTCTAGAGAGGTGTTCAGGGGCCATGCCCCTTTTTACAACACTCTGCAACGCAGCTCCGTGGCACTTACTGGAGATACCTGGTGGGCTAGTTAGCCCCTAGGGGACCTCTGGTTTGAAGAGGGATGAATTCCCCAACTTAAAACGTGCCACAGGGCGTGTTTGCACAGTATCACCTCAGGCCCCACCCCCTACCTTCACCACTGTGCAAACGCGCCCCGTGGCGTGTTTTAAGTTGGGAGATTAAATCCCCTTGAATCCTGAGGTCCCCTGGCGGTCAACTAGGCCACCAGGTACCTCCAGTAAGCGCCACTGAGCTGCGTTGCAGAGAGGTGTAAAAAGGGGCATGGCCTCATTACACCTCTCTGCAACGCAGCTCCCTGCTGCATACTGGAGGTGCCTGGTGGGCTAGTTGGCCCCCAGGGACCCCCAGTATTCAAGGGGAATTAGTTCCCCCTCTGCAAACGCGCCCCCTGGTGCGTTTGCAGAGTGGTGTAAGGAGGGGGTGTGGTCTCCGGCCCGATCCCGTCTTATTTTTTTTCTTATTTTTTTTAAAAGGGGGGCTGTGTAGCCCCCCTTCTTTTTCAATTTTTTTGGCCCTGGGGACCCTCATCCCCCAGGGCCTGCCCCCAATTTTTATGTATAAAAAAAAAAATCATAATTTGCCCCGGGGACTCCATGCCCCGGGGCATGGCCCTTTTTTAAAAATTTGTTTATTTTATATGGAGGGGGGCTACGTAGCCCCCCTCTTCTGGCCACTTTAAGGCCCCGGGACCCCATCCCCCGGGGCCAGCCATTGTTTTTTATTTTTTTTTATTTTAATGGTGGAGGGGGGCCGCGTGGCCCTCCTCCCAGGCCACTTATGGCCCCGGGGACCCCATTCCCCGGGGCCTGGCCTCTGTTGAGGGCCGTGGGGGGGTCCCCAATCCCCCCACGGTCCCAGCCGGCTCGCCGCATCCTGCGGGAGCCGGCATTGCTTTTCCACATGGGGAGCAGCTAACATGCTGCTCCCATGTGGAAAAGCAATCAGCTTTGATTCATTGAAGCGAGAGCAGGTTTCCCTGCTCTTGCTTCAATGAAGCAAAGCAGTTTGCAATCACAGGGCGGGAGCCGTGAGGCTCCCGCCCTGTCATTGCAAACTCCAGTGTCCCGGGGTTCACCCTGGGACACTGCAGGAGCCGGCCCTGGGGGGTGGTGGGCCCCAGGGCCTATTCAAGGCTCCAGGAGGGGGCCGCCTGACCCCCTCCCACATTTACAAGTTGCCCTGGGGGTGGCGGTTCCCGGGGCTGCAGGGGGGCCGTGAGCCCCCCCGCATATACAGTGTTCGAGCCCCGGGGGGTGGCGTCCCTGAGGCAGTGTGGGGGGGATTGGGTGTTTCTACCCTGCCCCCTTTTTCGCATTTGTTTTTTAAGTTTCTTGTGCCTCAGTTCTAATTCCTGATTTGGAGTGTTGACAGCCAATTAGAATACAGCTCGTGCACGGCTGGGTGCGCATTGGGTGCGCGGATCCTCGGAGGCCATGGATATATATGTACTTTTAAATGTCATTTTCTCAGGAACAACCGAACGGATTTAAACCATTTAAGCAAAAGGCACGAGTCTGAACTGAGGACTACCTCTTTGCCAAATTTGGTGTAATTCCGTTCAGGAGTTCAGGCTGTAGCTGCGGGTAAAGGACCTATGGGAAAATGCATGGGGAAACGCGTTTTTTGGACCCCCCTTTTTTCTCGGCTCCCGCTTGACGAATCACCGTGAAAGGATAGGAGCGGACCGGAGCTGGCTAAAAGTTTGGAAAATTTCGCGAAGATTCGTCAATCGGCGCCAACGTTATTCCAAATAGAATGTTGTGGATTTCCTATGGAAAATAGGTCCTAACTATATCTACCTACTGGCGACCGCCAGTTGGTAATATATATACATTATCTACTGGTGGTCGCCAGTAGATAGTTATAGTTAGGACCGTGTTTCCATAGGAAATCTCAAAATTCAATTTTGAATAACTTTGGCGCCGGTTGACGAATCTTCGCGAATTTTTCAAAACTAATGGGGCGCTCCGCTCAGCTCCTACCCTGAAAGTCTCGGGGGGATTCGTCAAGCGGGGGCTGAGAAAAAAGGGGGGTCCCAAAACACGTTTTCCCCATGCATTTTCCCATGGGACCTTTAGTCGAAGGTACAGCCCGAACGGCTGAACAGAATTACTTGAAATTTTGCATATATGGAGTCAATCTGTTCAGTAGTTCCAGAGAAAATTGCAGTAAAAAGCACATACATATCTATAGCCGTGCACCGTGCGCGCACCGTGCGTGCACCCTAACGTGCGCGAGCGTAATTCTGATTGGTTGTTACATGTCAGTCAACGTTCGAATCGGTCGAAATCAGGAAGTGTCGGCCGCCATTTTGTTTGTTTTCAGTGCGAGAGTGGAAAAGGAAGGTGGCGAACGTGAAAAGGGGGCAGGGTAGAGAGTTCCTGACCCCCTAGCCTTTGTCAGGGGGTCCCTGAAGGACCCCGAAGGCATAAAAAAACATTTAATTTTTTTTTTTTAAATCGCGGGGGTGCGCGCACTGTGCGCGCACGGGTAAAAACCATAAAAAAATAAATATTTAATACGTAGTTTATTGAAAAATAACTATATAAAAAAAATAATAATACATACATAACTTAGCATTTAAAAAACCATACAAATTCACTGAAAATCCATAGGTTTCACACACGTTATAGTTAGGAATTAGCATTTAAAAAACCTTGCAAATTCACTTAAAAAACCATAGGTTTCACACATGTTATAGTTGGGTGGATATTTCACTCGTAAAAAACCAATGAAATTCCCCCGTTATAGTTACTTCAGATAACTATAACTCGCGCGACCGCCACTCTATCACAAGGATGATGTCATCAGTGATGTCAAGAGTGATGCCACTGACCATGTCATGAGTGATGTAATATGTGACGTCATGAGCAGAGGATTGCGGGCGCGCGAGTTATAGTTATCTGAAGTAACTATAACGGGGGAATTTCATTGTTTTTTTATGAGTGAAATATCCACCTAACCATAACATGTGTGAAACCTATGGTTTGTTAAGTGAATATATTATCTACTGGCGGCCGCCAGTAGATAGTTATAGTTAGGACGGTGTTTCCATAGGAAATCCGCAACATTCTATTTGGAATAACTTTGGCGCCGGTTGACGAATCCTCGCAAAATTTTCAAAATAGGTGGGGCGCTCCGCTCCGCTCCTACCCTGAAAGTCTCGGGGGATTCGTCAAGCGGGGGCTGAGAAAAAAGGGGGGTCCCAAAACGCGTTTTCCCCATGCAATTTTCCATAGGGACCTTTAGTCCAAGGTACAGCCCGAACGGCTGAACAGAATTACTTGAAATTTGGCAAAGAGGTAGTCCACAGGTCAGGCATGTGCCTTTTGCATATATGGTGTCAATCTGTTCAGTAGTTCCTGAGAAAATCAAAAGTAAAATCACATACATATCTGGGCGGAGCCTAACCACACATCTCATTGTGAGATCTGATTGGCTGTCAGTACTTCATCCAAGAAGTGTTGGCAGCCATCTTGGGACCAATATACATGATAGCACCTCATTAAAAAGCATTGCAGTTAATAGAAAGTTTTAAGACTTTAGTTACATTATAAATCATTTGTTGATGGTACCATACTCATTTTAGGAATTGTGGTGTGTTCTAAGGTGATTTTACCATGTGAAAAAGCCTTCTGCTGTGATATCACGAACCATGTTTGAGAGAAAACTATTTTCTCATACTTTTCCCACAGAGGTTTGGAAGGTGATCTATAAGCTAAACTGAGAGAATATTTTCTGTAAATTCACATTATCTTTCTCAGTCATGTAAGAATGACGTCTGACATTCTCAGTAAAACATGTACATCCAACAAGGGCAGAGACTGTCAGTTGATTCCTTTGTGTTCTACTGCAGCTTCCCAGAGTGCTCTAAAGAACAACTAGAGCGCTAACAGTCTTACTTATGACAAATGTATGGCACACCTGAAGCCATCTTGATTGGAATAAAGTGGTAACACTTAAAACATTTAATTTACAAAGGAACAAAATGAGGGGGTTCATTTTGCCATATAAATTATGATTAGTGCTGCAGAAAGAAAAACTAGGGCACATTTTGACTTCTGAAATCCTCTTTTATTTCATAAAAACATTCTTACATGCAGACTGAAACATGCACTTTGAATACCAGCAGCAGACTTGCCTGGTGAACAGTAGCTTTACTACAGTGATCTAATGAGCAACTAGAGTGCTAACATTCAGAATGTATGGAAAATGTGTGACACATCTGAATGCTTTCTTGATGGAATCAAAGTAAAAAACTGAAAGTATTTCCTACTGAGGAGACTGCAGTAAAGGAGGAAATTAGGAAACTTCATAACAAATAAATCTCCCAAGATGGCCACCAGAGACAAAAGAGCCCAAATGTAGCCCAAATATCACCCAGATGTAGCCCAAGTATTGCCCAATGACAGAATGTCCCAGAGTGTTCTTAAGAACAACTAGAGCGCTTACTGTCTTACTTATGACAAAAGTATGGTACACCTGAAGCCATCTTGATTGGAATAAACTGGTAACACTTAAAACATTCAATTTAAAAAGGAACACAATGAGGGGGTTCATTTTGCCATAGAAATGATGATTAGTGCTGAAGAAAGAAAAATTAGGGCACATTTTGAGTGACTTCTCAAATCCTCTTCTATTTCATTAAAAAATTCTGATATGCAGACTGAAACATGCACTTCTAATACTAGCAGCAGTCTTCCGTGGTGAGCAGTAACTTTACTACAGTGATCTAATGAGCAACTAGAGTGCTAACATTCAGAATTTATGGCAAATGTGTGACATATCTAAATACCATCTTGATGGAATCAAAGTAAAAAACTGAAAGCATTTCCTACTGAGGAGACTGCAGTAAATGAGGAAATTAGGAAACTTCATAACAAATAAATCTCCTAAAATGGCCACCAGAGACAAAAGAGCCCAAATGTAGCCCAAATATCACCCAGATGTAGCCCAAATGTAGCCCAATGACAGAAGTGTGCAAAACACTTATTTTTTGTTTATTTGCAGTTTTATATAGTGCAGACTTGCTTGTCAGGTATTGGAGTGCTTTACATGAACATTGGTTACATCACACAAGATCAAATTCATTTTGGTTGTAGACATGGGGAGATTAAGTGATTTGACCAGAATCACAGAATGTTGAGCTGAAGCAGAAACTCCAACCTGGTTCCCCAGTTGCAAAGTCTCCAGCTCTGGAAGTAACACCACACCCTCTCCCCTTGGATGCAACATTTAATCAAGTGGTCAACTGGATAAAAAAACTAAGATTACAAATAATTTAAAAGTTCTTTGTCGCTATTTGAAAACTCAGAAAATATGTCCTCATTTTAGTTTTTTAGAGCCCTAACCATAATTTTGATGCAAATAAGACCCTCTCATATATGTAATTTCTAAAGGAAATGCTCTAGGCATTACAGTTTTGATTACATCAAGATGACGTCAGGCATTCCACACTTTTGTAATAAATATAGAATGTTAGCAATCTAGTTGTTCATTGGGATACTGTTGAGAGGCAGAGGCCAGGGGCACGGACTCTGAAAATTGAAGGCAGGTAGGAGAGTGCAGAGGCAACAATTTGACCACACTACGCAGGCATGAAGGGCAGTGGCAGCACAACAGACTATGGAGGGCAGTGGAAAGGGGGGCAGGGGCAACAAACCAACAATACAGGAATGGCAAGAGAGGCTGTGGCAATATAATAGACCATTGTGGGCAGAAGGAAGAGGCAGTGGTCATACAACCATACATGCCAACAGACCCGTTTCAGCCAGGAAACGTCCAATGTTTTTAAGCTCAAATGGGCTTTCCTTGATCTGTTTCCTGTCTACAATCTTCTCTTTTTCAATGTAACTCAAAGGGGAAAATCAATACCCCAGTTTTATTTCAAAATCTCCC
Organism: Triturus cristatus; assembly: GCF_964204655.1. Taxonomy (NCBI): domain Eukaryota; kingdom Metazoa; phylum Chordata; class Amphibia; order Caudata; family Salamandridae; genus Triturus; species Triturus cristatus. The sequence goes on from NC_140590.1 coordinate 1,720,464,954, forward strand.
TCTTACCAAGTTCAAAATGTTCGCAAGTATGGTACATTGGATCATGGTAGGCAGGAGGAATTGGGGTAGGGACATGGACTCGGATAACAGAGGACAGGAGGGACATTGAGAGGTGCACCAAACTGACCCTACAGGGCAGGCATCAGGGTTTGCAGCAGCACAATACACCACACAGGGCATGCGGGACGGGAGTGCAGCACAACAATCCATAGAAAGCAATAGGGAGGGAACAGGACCATGCACATGGACAACAGACAACAGAGGGGAAAGAGGCAATGGTAGCTAGCTGACCATAATGGACAGACAGGAGAGAAAGCTGCAGCATAACAGACCATAAAGGGCAGGAGGGACGGATCAGGGGCATTATAATGGAACCGACAAGCCAGGAGGGAGGGAATAGGGGTCTGCACATGGAAACAGAGGGCTGGGGGAAAGGGGGCAGGGCAGGAGCAGCAAGATGACCATGGAGGTCAGGCAGGATGGGCACTAGAAACAAGACACACCATGGAGAGCAACAGTGAGACTATGATGGCATACACACAGACCATGGAGGGAAGGTGGGAGGGGGTCAGGAGCAGCTAGCTGACCACACAGGGAAGGTGGGAGGGGCCATGGCAGCACAGAAGACCATGCATGGCAAGCAGGAGGGTTAGTGGCAGCACAATGGCTATGATGGGCAAGAAGGAGGGTGCAGGGGCATGCACAAAGGACCATGGAGGATAGAAGGGAGGGTCAGGACCTGGGCACAGACAAGAGAGTTCAGGGAAGGGGCCTCACAACAGACCGCGCGGGGCAGGCAGGAGGAGCAGTTGCAGCACAACAGACCAGGGAGGGCAGAAGGGTGTGGCAGTAAAATGGACCATGGAGGACAGGAGGAAGGGGATAGGGGCATGGCATGTGGACAGGCAGGGTGGAGGTGGCAGGGACAGGTTACAGTCATCTGACAATGCTAGGCAGGTGGTAGGGGAGGGGCAGCTCACCAGAACACTCAGAGTAGATAGGAGTGGCAGGTCCATGGAACATGGTGGTCAAAAAGGATGGAGCAGGGGCATGCACAAAGACATCGGAGGGCAGTGGGAAGGAGAATAGGGGCAGCAAGCAAAGCACAGAGGCTTAGCAGGAGGTCAATGATGGGCCATAGAATTGGGCAATGGAGGGCAGGATGAGTGGACTGGTACATCATGCTAAATGCAGGGCAGTGGCAGCACATCAGACCATGCATGGCAGGAGGGAGGAGGCTAGTCCATGGATTCAGACAACAGAGGATAGGGAGGAGGTGGATGGGGCAGCAAGCTAACTGTTCATAGAAGGTGGGTATTAGGAACTTTATTGTTTTTAAAATGTGTGTCTGTGCGAATTACTTAAAATATGAACAAGTATGCAGCATAATCTCACTTTTATTCAGGAAGAAGAGGACGTTTGGGACTGTGACTCCGGGCTCACTTGGCAGAAACATCCCCTGACCCTCCACCCCCCATCGCAAAATGTAATGCCCGTGAAAAGGGTAGGTGGATGCAGTGTTATATAGAACATAGTCCTGAGAGCACGATTGAAAATGAAAACTAGATATAGTATATGGTATAAACTATGCACCAAAAAGTGTGATATAAGATGAACCGGGGCGTGAAATATAATATGCAATACATTGTGCGCAATGACAGATTCATTGGAGAGCGCGAGATAGCACAGGCACTAGCGCTTGCTATGTGATATGCGCCTTGGAGTGTAATATGCACAGGGCAGTGTTGTGTAACCTAAGTAGTCTCTAAAGTTGTAATATAAAATATGTGCTGGGTAGTGTAACATTGCATATGCACTGTGACAAAGATATGGATCCCAGATTGTAATATGTATGGCATAGCGCTGTGCTTTATAACATAGGCATCGAGGAAGGCACGTTAGATGGGACAATATAACCCGTGCGAAGGCAAGTGTGGCATGACATATTCACGGGGTGGTGTTACAGTGCACATGGGCTAGAGAGTGTCATAGCATACGCACTAGCTGGTGGAATACAACACAGAGGTGTGTGGCACTCGGCGGGCACTGGTGGGTGTAACACAGCATTGGGCTCAGCCAGGAGCACGCTGTGACTCTCAAGAGAGGTTTGTCTCCTTTCCAGAGAGTAAAATAAAAAGTATTACACATCCGGCGGTGGATGTGTGTTTTATTAACCGTGAGGGGGTTTCTTGCATAGTTTGGTCGAATTTTTTTCGAATCCCCTTTGAATGGCTTGGTGTGCATGTGTATTAAATGTGCCCGTCAATAGCTACCCATGTTTGTATAAATAAACGACAAGGGTGTCTACTTGAAGAGTACCCACCAGCGGGGGCGCCGGGATTAGGCACGGTAGGGTGTCAGACATGTCAGAGCTTCACTAGCGGTGTGAATACATCCTACGTGGATTCATTGTATGTATAGTCGCCTTTTAATGAATATCACTCAAATCGTCATGGTGATAGGTACATACGGTTTGTCCAGCATGTCCTAGGTGTTTCTATAAATATATATTTTTTTATAAAAATAAAAAACAAAGGCCGGCCCCGGGGTATGGGGTCCCCGGGGCCATAAGTGGCCTGAGGAGGGGGGCAACACAGCCCCCCTCCTAAAGAATAAAAAAATACAAAAAAAAGGCCATGACCTGGGGGTTGGGGTCCCTGGGGACGATTAAGGCCTTGGGAGGGCCAAATAAATTTTTTTCAACAAAAAAAATTAGGGTGCAGGCCCTGGGGGATGGGGTCCCCAGGGCTAATAAATTAGAAAAAGAAAGGGGGCCACACAGCCCTCCTTCTTAAAAATAAATAAATAAAATACCGGCCTCGCGCCGGAGGCCACGCCCCCTCCTTGCAGCACTCTGCAAACGCGCCCCCTGGCCAATTGTAAGTTGAGGAATTAATTCCCCTTCAATACTGAGGGTCCCTGAGGGCCAACTAGCCCAACAGGTATCTCCAGTATGCGCCAGGGAGCTGCGTTGCAGACAGGTGTTCTGAGGCCATGCCCCTTTTTACACCTCCATGCAACGCAGCTCTGTGGCGCTTACTGGAGGTACCTAGTGGGCTAGTTTGACCCTAGGGACCCTTAGGATTCAAGGGGACTTAATTTCTCAACTCAGAACGCCCACAGGCCCTGTGGCGCGTTTTTAAGTTGGGGAAATAATTCCCTTTCAATCCTGAGGGACCCTGGGGTCCAACTAGCCCACCAGGTGCTTCCAGTAAGCACCACTGCTCTGCGTTGCAGAGAGGTGGTGCAGGCCGTGCCACTTTTTACACCTCTCTGCAACGCAGCTCTGTGATGCTTACTGGAGGTACCTAGTGGTCCAGTTGGACCCTAGGGACCCTCAGGATTCAAGGGGACTTAATCTCCCAACTTAAAACGGCTACAGGGCGTGTTTACACAGTGGGGAAGGGAGGGGATGGGGCATGAGGTGACGTGTTCAAACACTACCTGTGGTGCATTTTAAGAGGTAGTTTTAATGCCCTGCCCTATTATATACTAGGGGCTTACAGAGGAGGTCATGCTAATCACAGGGGGACCCCAACACATAGTGTGCCTTAGTGTATGTAGGTGTTTTCACTGTATTCTGAGTGTCTTTTAACATAGCACTGGCTCTAGGACTGGTTAGTCAGACTCAGTTACCACCAGTATCATTCTGAAAAAGTTGAGGGTACAGGATGATTTTGCAACAAGGCTTGTTTCTGCTCTTCTGTTTGTTCTTTCTGCACGTTATACTTCTTCCTGCACTTTTCTTCGTCTTTGAGGACTCCTGTTGCTTCTTTCTGCATTTCTTTTTTTCTTTCTGTGCGTTTTTCCTTCTTTCTTCACATGTCCAATCTCTGTAGGCATAGCTAGAAATTAGCATTTAAAAAACCTTTGAAATTCACTGAAAAAAACATAGGTTTCAGGCACGTTATAGCTAGGAATTAGCATTTAAAAAACCTTAGAAATTCACTGTAAAAACCATAGGTTTCAGGGGCGTTATAGTTAGCTGGACTTTTCACTCGTACAAAACCATAGAAATTCCCCCGTTATAGTTAGTTCAGCTAACTATAACTCGCGCGCCCGCAATGCACTGCTGATGACGTCACATATTACATCACTCATGACATGGTCAGTGACATCACTGATGACATCACTGATGACATCACTGATGACATCATCCTTGTGATAGAGTGACAGACCTCCTCTCCCCCTAATATAACCTTTGATACACACATTCAAAAATAGAAATTAAAATTTTCAAAACAATGGACATACCAATTCCAGTTACAACAACCTATTCAGTAATTGTAAGATCCACATCCACATCCACATCCACTCATTCACCAACAGTCCTATACAGTCACTCATACATGTACTCACTCATCATATGTACTCATACACCTATACATCCTGTTACACAACGCCACTCATCCATAAAGTTACTCACACACATAGTCACTCATGCTAATAAAGAATCAAACATCCGTTTACCTGCATATACAGTTATACCCACACCACCACACTTACTTCTACAGAAACTTACACATACTTAGTCTTTTTAACAATCACTTATAGAAACACATACTTATTCATACAGGAACTCTTTCAATCTCTCACTCTCACATATACTCACTTATATACACCAATAGTCACATATACTAGTTTAAAACATATGTAGTTACTCATAGAGACACTATTGAGACAGTCATTCACTCACTAACACACCCATGCACACACTCATCCACCCATACAGTCCTGCACACATGCTGTCTTCAACACATTCAAACAGTGAGTCACTCATTCATGCACCTATGCACTACGTAATACCCCCCACCGAACCATACAGACATCAGACACTTATACTGATACACAAAAAACCAACTAATAACCTATATAGACACTCATGTAGCTACTCACCAACCCATGCAGCCACTTATACACAAAGTGAGAGACTGATACAGATATTTCCATATTTAAACATTACTCACTAAGCCATGTATTCACTAAGATACACTTAATCAGTCAGTTATACAATCAATTTTTCAAAAACAAATCATCCATTTAGATACTTATATACCCATTTATTCTTCCATCGACCTTGAGTTATACATATATAAAACATATGTAATTTTCAGAAAAACACACATTCACTGGATGATGTCATCAGTGATGTCATCAGTGATGTCATTTGAGATGTCATCAGTGATGTCATGAGTGATGTCACTGACCATGTCATGAGTGATGTAATATGTGACGTCATCAGCAGTGCATTGCGGGCGCGTGAGTTATAGTTAGCTGAACTAACTATAACGGGGGAATTTCTATGGTTTTGTACGAGTGAAAAGTCCAGCTAACTATAACGCCCCTGAAACCTATGGTTTTTTCAGTGAATATATATATATACATATATATATTCACTTAAAAAACCATAGGTTTCACACATGTTATAGTTAGCTGGACATTTCCCTCGTAAAAAAACAATGAAATTCCCCCGTTATAGTTAGTGCAGGCAACTATAACTCACGCGACCGCAATCCTCTGCTGATGACGTCAGATATTACATCACTCTATTTAGACACCTATTTACCCATGTCTTCTTCCATTAATCTTTAGCTATACATATATTACAAATATTTATTTTTCAGAAACACACATATGTAATCAGTGATGTAATATCTGATGTCATCAGCAGAGGATTGCGGTCGCGTGAGTTATAGTTGCCTGTACTAACTATAACGGGGAATTTCATTGGTTTTTTACGAGGGAAATGTCAAGCTAACTATAACATGTGTGAAACCTATGGTTTTTTTAAGTGAATTTGCAAGGTTTTTTAAATGCTAATTCCTAACTATAACGTGTGTGAAACCTATGGTTTTTTAAGTGAATTTGTACCGTTTTTTAAATGCTAAGTTATGTATTTATTAATATATATTTTTTTTCAGGTTTTTCACCGTGCGCGCACGGTGCGCGCTTATAGATATATATGTACTTTTAACTGAAATTTTCTCAGGAACTACTGAACAGATTGACTCCAGATATTCAAAAGGCACATCCCTGACCTGAGGACTACCTCTCTGCCAAATTTCAAGTAATTCTGTTCAGCAGTTCGGGCTGTACCTTGGACTAAACATCCCTATGGAAAAATGCATGGGGAAAACGCGTTTTGGGACCCCCCTTTTTTGTCGGCCCCCGCTTGACTAATCACCCCGAGACTTTCAGGGTAGGAGCGGAGCGGAGCATCCCACCTATTTTGAAAAATTCGCGAGGATTCGTCAACCGGCGCTAAAGTTATTCAAAATAGAATTTTCAGATTTCCTATGGAAACACGGTCCTAACTATAACTATCTACTGGCGACCGCCAGTAGATAATATATATATATATATATATATATATATATATATATATATATATATATATATATATATATATATATACACACACATATGTATATGTATATATATATATATATTACCTACTGGCGGTCGCCAGTAGGTAGTTATAGTTAGGACCACGTTTCCATAGGAAAACCTCAACATTCTATTTTGAATAACTTTGGCGCCGGTCGACGAATCCTCGCGAATTTCTCAAAATAGGTGGGGCGCTACGCTCCGCTCCTACCCTGAAAGTCTCGGGGGGATCCGTCAAGCGGGGGCTGAGATAAAAGGGGGGTCCCAAAACGCGTTTTTCCCATGCATTTTTCCATAGGACCTTTAGAACGACCTACAGCCCGAACGGCTGAACAGAATTACTAGAAATTTGGCAGAGAGGTAGTCCGTAGGTCAAGGAAGTGCCTTTTGTAGGTTTGGTGTAAATCAGTTCAGTAGATTTTGAGAAAATAGCCTTTAAATCAATATATATATCTGAGCCAGCTTACGGTACGCTTACCGTACGCTTACGGTAAGCGTACGGTGGCGTGCGCGAGCGCGATTCTGATTGGCTCTTAGATCTTAGTAAACATTCGAATCGGCCGAAACCAGGAAGCGGCGGCCGCCATTTTGTGTATTTCACTCTGAAAAAAAAGAGTGAAAACAAGGAAAGGGGGCAATGAGGAGAGTTACAGACCCCCTAACAATTGTAAGGGGGTCAAAGAAGGACAGAAAAGTACAAAAAAAACATTTATTGATTTTAAAAAAAATCACGGGGTACGCGTACGGTAAGCTCACGGTAAGCGTACGGTAAAAAAAAAAAAAATAAATAAATGAAAATCAGATTTAAGAGTTTAGAAATTAGGGAGCTCTAAAAAGAGCTGTTGTGTTTATGGAGTCATTTTTTTAGTGGTACCTACAAGTAAGTACCGATGCAGAGTCTAAGGTTCAAGAGGAAGACTCTGTTCCCTTCATCATTGAAGTGCACACCATCTCCTCTATAAATGTCTTGCATGTCGTAACGCAAGTTGTTGTGGTAAATGGCACCCATACCATAGTCACGGAGGAAAGCAGAAACAGATTTGTTGACGTGCTTTCTTGCTTTGTCAATCTGTGGACAGAAATGATTGGACCAGTTCCATTTTTGCCTTTGGCATATGTTGGAAAACACAAAGGCAGTTTTAGGGAAAAGTGTAAACAGTTGTGCAAAGGTGTCCTTCATAAGCATTTCCAGACCTACCCCAGTCAAAGTGCCTAGGTCATTGCCACCACAGTGCACTATTATGAGGTCAGGGTGTTGGATTTGCATGAAGGATTTCACCAATGGCATCAATTGGTGCCACTTTAACCCTCTCTGACCAATCCATTTAATGTCTACATTTGGCAAAGCAAGGTCTCTCACCATATCTGTTTTCTCTGCAAACTTTTCACTCCAGAAGACATAGCTGTGCCCTACAATCCACACTGTGAACATCTTCAAAGGAGAACTGGATGCACTCAGGAGGTGTCTTTCAGTAGAATGGCAATATGAAAAGAAAGACAGTTTGGAAATGGAGGCATACATATTTTTTACAAAACAAAAAGAACTGATTGGCTGTTTCATACCATTCTAGAAAAAAAACTAGGCTGTATGTGAAAATTAATAGAAGCATGTTTTGTATTGGTACAAAAAAATGTGTAACCAAAGAACAGTACTATGGATTTGCAGTTAGGTTTGAAAAGTCAAGCACTCTTGCTCTGTGGAATTGAAACATTGTGTGTCGAACTTCTGACCTAACTGCACACAGCAGTGTTCCATGAGCTGTTGCTATGGTAGCAGGCAGAAGTCAAGTTGGGGGAAGGGTACTAGGCAGAAGTCAAGTTGGGGGCAGGGTACTTTTGGAAAAGGGTTGGTTTTCAACCAATAGAAATGTGTCATTACATTTGAAAAAAAGGGGGAAGCACTGAGATTTGAAACTTACATGTATATGTGTGGAAAAATAGAGGGAAAGTTTGCCATTATCTGGTTCTGCTGAGAGGAGAGAGGTGTACAGAACAGAGATCCTGGCTCTGATAATCTGCTGTTTGAGTGACACATTTCTTTCACAACTAACTAATTCTAAAGGTGAGTTTACAGTTTGAGAGGGGATGTATGTGGTAACTTAAGAAATGAATAATAGAAATGGGAATTGTTTTTGTTGTAGTTACACATGGTGGATTCATAATGTGTCAGTCTGTAAAAGAGATTTTCACTTGGCCCGAAAAAAAAAGAGCAGTAAGTGTGCTTTCAAATTGGCAAAGAAATTTCGTTTTGGCACTAATGTGAAAACATGACTGTGTGTGCATAGAAGAATTATAGGCAGAAATGTATTGCGTCTTGCTCTGGTGATTTCACAGTTGCAGTAGATGGAAAAGAGGAGCGAATTTTTGGGGGAAGAAGCAGAGGTTTAGCACACACCCATGTGCTTGCCATGTATAGTCATGCACAGTAATTAGAAGCGAGTGGGGTTTTCAGGTTTAAGTCTGTAATGCAAATACATTCAGCATCACTAAGGCTGGTTGCCCCTGCTGGAGTGTAGGCAGTCACAGAGAATACACACGGTGGTGGTCTGAAAAAAAAACTGCTTGGACATGTGCATTTAAATAAATTTAAAAAAAAGGTTTCAGAATGTGTCAGTCTGTAAAAGTGATTTCAAATTGAAAAAAGAGATATACACTTGCCCCCGAAAAAAAAAGAGCAGTAAGTGTGCTTTCAAATTGGCAAAGAAATTTCGTTTTGGCACTAATGTGAAAACATGACTCTGTGTGCATAGAAGAATTATAGGCAGAAATGTATTGCGTCTTGCTCTGGGGATTTCACAGTTGCAGTAGATGGAAAAGAGGAGCGAATTTTTGGGGGATGAAGCAGAGGTTTAGCACACACCCATGTGCTTGCCATGTATAGTCATGCACAGTAATTAGAAGCGAGTGGGGTTTTCAGGTTTAAGTCTGTAATGCAAAAACATTCAGCATCACTAAGGCTGGTTGCCCCTGCTGGAGTGTAGGCAGTCACAGAGAATACACACGGTGGTGGTCTGAAAAAAAAACAGCTTGGACATGTGCATTTAAATAAATTTAAAAAAAAAGGTTTCAGAATGTGTCAGTCTGTAAAAGTGATTTCAAAGTGTAAAAAGAGATTTTCACTTGCCCCCGAAAAAAAAAGAGCAGTAAGTGTGCTTTCAAATTGGCAAAGAAATTTCGTTTTGGCACTAATGTGAAAACATGACTGTGTGTGCATAGAAGAATTATAGGCAGAAATGTATTGCGTCTTGCTCTGGTGATTTCACAGTTGCAGTAGATGGAAAAGAGGAGCGAATTTTTGGGGGAAGAAGCAGAGGTTTAGCACACACCCATGTGCTTGCCATGTATAGTCATGCACAGTAATTAGAAGCGAGTGGGGTTTTCAGGTTTAAGTCTGTAATGCAAAAACATTCAGCATCACTAAGGCTGGTTGCCCCTGCTGGAGTGTAGGCAGTCACAGAGAATACACACGGTGGTGGTCTGAAAAAAAAACAGCTTGGACATGTGCATTTAAATAAATTTAAAAAAAAAGGTTTCAGAATGTGTCAGTCTGTAAAAGTGATTTCAAAGTGTAAAAAGAGATTTTCACTTGGCCCGAAAAAAAAAGAGCAGTAAGTGTGCTTTCAAATTGGCAAAGAAATTTCGTTTTGGCACTAATGTGAAAACATGACTCTGTGTGCATAGAAGAATTATAGGCAGAAATGTATTGCGTCTTGCTCTGGTGATTTCACAGTTGCAGTAGATGGAAAAGAGGAGCGAATTTTTGGGGGAAGAAGCAGAGGTTTAGCACACACCCATGTGCTTGCCATGTATAGTCATGCACAGTAATTAGAAGCGAGTGGGGTTTTCAGGTTTAAGTCTGTAATGCAAAAACATTCAGCATCACTAAGGCTGGTTGCCCCTGCTGGAGTGTAGGCAGTCACAGAGAATACACACGGTGGTGGTCTGAAAAAAAAACAGCTTGGACATGTGCATTTAAATAAATTTAAAAAAAAAGGTTTCAGAATGTGTCAGTCTGTAAAAGTGATTTCAAAGTGTAAAAAGAGATTTTCACTTGGCCCCGAAAAAAAAAGAGCAGTAAGTGTGCTTTCAAATTGGCAAAGAAATTTCGTTTTGGCACTAATGTGAAAACATGACTCTGTGTGCATAGAAGAATTATAGGCAGAAATGTATTGCGTCTTGCTCTGGTGATTTCACAGTTGCAGTAGATGGAAAAGAGGAGCGAATTTTTGGGGGAAGAAGCAGAGGTTTAGCACACACCCATGTGCTTGCCATGTATAGTCATGCACAGTAATTAGAAGCGAGTGGGGTTTTCAGGTTTAAGTCTGTAATGCAAATACATTCAGCATCACTAAGGCTGGTTGCCCCTGCTGGAGTGTAGGCAGTCACAGAGAATACACACGGTGGTGGTCTGAAAAAAAAACAGCTTGGACATGTGCATTTAAATAAATTTTAAAAAAAAGGTTTCAGAATGTGTCAGTCTGTAAAAGTGATTTCAAAGTGTAAAAAGAGATTTTCACTTGGCCCGAAAAAAAAAGAGCAGTAAGTGTGCTTTCAAATTGGCAAAGAAATTTCGTTTTGGCACTAATGTGAAAACATGACTCTGTGTGCATAGAAGAATTATAGGCAGAAATGTATTGCGTCTTGCTCTGGTGATTTCACAGTTGCAGTAGATGGAAAAGAGGAGCGAATTTTTGGGGGAAGAAGCAGAGGTTTAGCACACACCCATGTGCTTGCCATGTATAGTCATGCACAGTAATTAGAAGCGAGTGGGGTTTTCAGGTTTAAGTCTGTAATGCAAATACATTCAGCATCACTAAGGCTGGTTGCCCCTGCTGGAGTGTAGGCAGTCACAGAGAATACACACGGTGGTGGTCTGAAAAAAAAACAGCTTGGACATGTGCATTTAAATAAATTTAAAAAAAAAGGTTTCAGAATGTGTCAGTCTGTAAAAGTGATTTCAAAGTGTAAAAAGAGATTTTCACTTGGCCCGAAAAAAAAAGAGCAGTAAGTGTGCTTTCAAATTGGCAAAGAAATTTCGTTTTGGCACTAATGTGAAAACATGACTCTGTGTGCATAGAAGAATTATAGGCAGAAATGTATTGCGTCTTGCTCTGGTGATTTCACAGTTGCAGTAGATGGAAAAGAGGAGCGAATTTTTGGGGGAAGAAGCAGAGGTTTAGCACACACCCATGTGCTTGCCATGTATAGTCATGCACAGTAATTAGAAGCGAGTGGGGTTTTCAGGTTTAAGTCTGTAATGCAAAAACATTCAGCATCACTAAGGCTGGTTGCCCCTGCTGGAGTGTAGGCAGTCACAGAGAATACACACGGTGGTGGTCTGAAAAAAAAACAGCTTGGACATGTGCATTTAAATAAATTTAAAAAAAAAGGTTTCAGAATGTGTCAGTCTGTAAAAGTGATTTCAAAGTGTAAAAAGAGATTTTCACTTGGCCCGAAAAAAAAAGAGCAGTAAGTGTGCTTTCAAATTGGCAAAGAAATTTCGTTTTGGCACTAATGTGAAAACATGACTCTGTGTGCATAGAAGAATTATAGGCAGAAATGTATTGCGTCTTGCTCTGGTGATTTCACAGTTGCAGTAGATGGAAAAGAGGAGCGAATTTTTGGGGGAAGAAGCAGAGGTTTAGCACACACCCATGTGCTTGCCATGTATAGTCATGCACAGTAATTAGAAGCGAGTGGGGTTTTCAGGTTTAAGTCTGTAATGCAAATACATTCAGCATCACTAAGGCTGGTTGCCCCTGCTGGAGTGTAGGCAGTCACAGAGAATACACACGGTGGTGGTCTGAAAAAAAAACTGCTTGGACATGTGCATTTAAATAAATTTAAAAAAAAGGTTTCAGAATGTGTCAGTCTGTAAAAGTGATTTCAAATTGAAAAAAGAGATATACACTTGCCCCCGAAAAAAAAAGAGCAGTAAGTGTGCTTTCAAATTGGCAAAGAAATTTCGTTTTGGCACTAATGTGAAAACATGACTCTGTGTGCATAGAAGAATTATAGGCAGAAATGTATTGCGTCTTGCTCTGGTGATTTCACAGTTGCAGTAGATGGAAAAGAGGAGCGAATTTTTGGGGGAAGAAGCAGAGGTTTAGCACACACCCATGTGCTTGCCATGTATAGTCATGCACAGTAATTAGAAGCGAGTGGGGTTTTCAGGTTTAAGTCTGTAATGCAAATACATTCAGCATCACTAAGGCTGGTTGCCCCTGCTGGAGTGTAGGCAGTCACAGAGAATACACACGGTGGTGGTCTGAAAAAAAAACAGCTTGGTTTCATAATGTGACAGTTTGTTATACAGATTTTCACTTGCCCAAAAAAAAAGAGGAGTTTGTGTGCATTCAAATTGGCAAAGAAATTTCGTTTTGTGACTATTGTGAAAAGAAATGTAGTAATATATTTAAATACAATAAAGAATTTTTTTTTTAGTTTTTTTGCAGGTATTGCTGAAGAACAGTGAACAAAATTTAAGATGCCTACAACATCTCGAGTTCAAAAAACGCTAAAAAAAAAACTATATTTGAGGACAACTGGAGGACCAAAGTTAGTAGAAGATGCTGATGTTGGGAAAAAGAAAAAATCTTCTGGTAAGCAAAAAAGACAATTCCTAAACAAAATATTGAAAACAAACAAAAATGTACAAAATGTCTGTTCTCGGAAAAATGTAACAAAACCTACAGAACAGCAAAAAATTGAGGATTTAGTTAATGCAAATATACCTTCTGCAATTGAAAAGTTTAACATAAACAGAAAAACAGCATTTAAAGAGATACGTAGAAAAATGTTTCAGAGAAGAGTTATGTCCAATTTGATAAAGGATATAAAGAAATATAAGCAAAAGGCTAAATATTATAAGAGAAAAAAAGAAATTGAAGCCATTGCAGCAAAGGCATTAGAATTAAAAAGGAAACTATTCATATTAATTTTGAATAGGATGCGTACATTAGATAAAATGGTTAATGTACTGAAATCACAAAGCAAAAGCAAAAGAGTAGTGAACAGAACAAATTTTTGTAAAGTGTTTTTAGGAAAGTGGATGCATAGCTCAAGTAGTGAACCTTTTTTTAATGAAGAGAGCTATTTTCAAAGTAATAGTTTGCTGCATGCAGTTGACACCAGAGGTCGTTCATACGAAGTAAAAAATGGTTGCATAATGGAGAAGGAGATAATGGTTCCAAGAGATGAGGTACAAGTGATGGCAGATGAGGCAATGGGGAGACGTCCTAAAGCCCCAGTGTACACTTGGAATTGTAGTAGTATTTGCACTGTGCGTCAGGAATCTATTGACAGATTTCGAGAGTTTCTAAGAGAATATAGTAAAAAAAGTGTAAAACAAAAGATTAAGGTGCTTCAAAGTCTGGATCCATGCAGAGTGAGAGAGAATACTGGTTTGCAGGGTCATTCTCTTGCTTGTCTATCTAGAAAAGTGTGCAATAGTGTTTTCCATCATTTTAGGATGCTGGCTGTTCATCATACTGAAATGAGAAAGTTTGTGAGACGGTTGTATTTTGCCAAAAGTCCAGCAATAAAGTTAAATGAATTGAATAGGGCTCTGTTCCGAGGAACGGTATCAGATGTAGAGAAGGTTGTTGATGAAATTCAGTTTTGTTACTTTGGTCCTGAACAAAACAGTGCAGAGAAGGACACAGTAAATGAGGCAGAAGTGGAAGAGAATGTAGAACCTTGTGTAAGTAAGACATTTAATGATCACATAACAAAATTTGCAATAGTCTCTAATGAAAGACCAAATGTTACTTGTATTTGTTGCCGCAGAACTCATTATAGAAAACAAACTAGGAATGTTGATCTCTACAGAAAGAGTGAAAATGAAGATAATTATAAGTGGATGGATTTTGCAACATATATATTTCTTGAAAATTGTTTTGAATTGGGTGAAGATCAGCGTATTTGTAAATACTGCTACAACAAGTTAGAGGAAAATAGAATGCCGACCAGAGCTGTACATAATAATTTAGAATTGGATGCTATTCCTGCTGAACTTTCTGAATTAAATACATATGAGTCTATACTCATTCAATGTGTTCATCCGTTCCAGACCATAGTACGTATGGAGCCCAAAACTGGTAAATTACCTCCTTCAGATTTACTGAGAGGTTTAAAAGGTAGAGTGGTGTATTTGCCCTTGGATTTGAAAAAAAATATGGAAACTATTGATGCGGATACTTTGGAAACTGAACCATTAATTATTCTGGTTAATGGTGTACCTACAAAGAATAAGAAGATTTGGCAGGAGCTGGTAGATGTGCGGAAAGTACAAAGAGCAAATTTGTATTTGAAAAAAAATAACAAATGGTATGAATCAATTTATATAGTAGAAGAAGAAGAAGAAGAAGATTTACAAGGAGATACAGAAACACCAAGTGGACAAATTGAAAAAGTGGACAAGTCAAAGGAAGAAGAAATTTATGAACATTTTAGCATACATCCTCTCCATTCGAAAGAAGTTATGGGAGACAATATTGATCTCTTTCAGATGAAGAAAGCAAAAGGAAATCCCGTGAGTGTATGGGAGGAGAGCTTGGAAGCTCGATGTTTTCCTCAGCTGTTTCCTAAAGGAAAAGGAGGACGATACGATGAACGTCCGGAACAGATTCCAGCTTCTGAGTATCGGACTACAAGACTATATGCTGAAGATCCCAGATTTCGACAAAGTATCCCTTATTTGTTCCATCTTTTATTTGAAAGCGACTTGTCTGCACTGTCTTATGCAGTAAATCACATTTTAAAAAGTGGAGTACATTTACAAAATGTGTCTGCTAAGGATTTTATGGAGAAAGTGCAGCACCGAGATGATCATTTGGAAACACAACTGATCAATCTGATGGCTTGTCAGCGTGGGACAAATGAATATTGGTACCGACGCCATGGTGAACTAAAATGCATGTTACGCAATTTAGGAACACCAACATGGTTCCTTACCCTAAGCTGCGCCGAGTACGCTTGGGATGATTTACTGGATTTTCTACGAGAGGCCAATTCAAACATTGAAAACATCGAATACAAGACAGCAGGAGAACTGTGCTCATTGGATCCGGTTAATGTTTGCAGATATTTCAATCATAGATTTGAGGCTATGATGTCCTTCATCTGCAATAAAAAAAATCCACCCCTTGGAGAAGTAGTGGATTTCTTTTGGAGAAAAGAGTACCAGGCAAGAGGTGCTCCTCATATTCATATGCTGCTGTGGATCAAGGATGCCCCAAAGTTTGGAACAGATACTGATGAAGCAGTGTTATCTTACATTGAAGAATATGCAACATGTGCTATACCTAAAAGCACAGAAGAGTACAAGTTAAAGGAGCAAGTTCTACGTTTCCAAAGTCATCGGTGTGGAAAATACTGTCGACGGAAATACAAGAGCAAAGAAAAATACTACACTAAATGTCGATTTGGATTTCCTAGACCTGTTCTTACAAATGGAAGAGTCAACAGTTTTATGTCAGCTGTGAGACATACTATCACAAGAAAATCACCTAAGAATACCTACAACCTTAAAAGAAAAGAAGAATCAAAAAATATAAATGACTACAACCCAGTCATTTTATCCATGTGGAACGCTAACATGGATATACAGTATGTTGCTGACAATTCCATTGCTGTTGCTCGATATGTAACGTCTTACATTACGAAATCAGAAAAAACAGAATTGAAGGAAATGTGGGAAGAGATTTCTCACGAGAAGACTGTCAGTAAGAAGCTGTACAGTTTCAGTTTGAAGATGTTATCGCATCGAGAAATTGGATCCTACGAATGTTCAGATAGATTATCTTCTGCAAGTCTCTACTCGAAGTCAAGAAGAATAATTTGGGCAAGTTTAGGCCTTGCAGCAATGAGAAATCGGGTACTGAAATCTGTTGGAGAAATTGAATATTTGGCACAGTTCGAACCTGAAAGTACAGATATATTGAAAACAAACATGTTGGACACATATTATCCCAAGAGAAGTCATCATCTGGAGAACATGTGTCTCTATGAAGTGCTGCAGAACTACATTTATTCACGGAAAGCTGCAGAAGACATCAATAATGGAAAATATAAAGTCGTTGGTGAAGAAGGATGTTTGGTGAAGCAAACCAAAGGAAGTTTGATAAATCACCGGAAGCTGAGTTGCGACACTACCGACAAGAAAGAATTTTACTACTTGGCTCTTTTACAGTTGTTTAAACCATGGCGTTCAGAGGATGAACTACTGGGAGAATTCCAGAGCTATGAAGATTCTTTTAATGCTTGCAAAGACAGCATACAATGCAGTACATTCTCAACTTATCTGCAAATGTTAAATGAAGAAATTGAACAGGAAACTACAATTGCAGCAGAAATTGCTAGAGACAGTTCTCAGGACAGCCAAAGTTCAGGAACATACAGTCAAGATCCCCTAGGACAACCAATCGTTGAAAATGAAGCATCAATAGCCATGAATGAAGTGGAAACGGCTATGAATCAAGCTCAAGAAGAATTTATAGACTTAGAAAATTTGGAAAGACAACTGAATCAAGAGCAGCAACAAATTTATGAAGAGATCAAAAACAAAATTGATCACGGATTTCTACATGAAAAAAAAGAGTGCTCATGCACATCATTTCATCCAATCAGGATGTATGTAAGCGGACAAGCTGGCACTGGAAAAAGTTTCCTAATTAAAGTCATCAGAAGCTACCTAAAGCAAAAAACAGATTCTACTTTGTCTTGTGTGGTTACTGCTCCAACTGGGTTAGCAGCATATAACATAAAAGGAATCACCTTACATCGTTTGCTAATGTTACCAGTGGAGCATGAGAACAAAATACAATTCAACAAGCTAACTGGAGAAGCATGCTTGGAAGTTTCAAGAGTATTGAAGAAGATGCAAGTTCTCATTATTGATGAGGTGAGCATGGTATCAAACTTAATGCTTGCCTTTGTGCATTTAAGAATGCAGCAAATTTTGAAGACAGACTATGACGTGTTATTTGGTGGAAAACACGTCATAGTTTTTGGGGATCTTTTGCAACTTACTCCGGTTAAAGGACAACCAGTGTTTAATACTGTGACACATGAAGACACGAAGAAGTCATTGGGAAGCATCGGTAATACAAATATTTGGTCCTTCTTTGAGTACAAGGAACTTACAACTAATATGAGGCAAGCAAACGATGAAGAATATGGAAGTATTCTGAAAGATATCAGGATTGGACTACTCACAGAAGCTGGCAAAAAAGCATTACAGACTCGGCTGCTACATAATTTATTTCCAAAGGAAGAAATAGTTGCAGAGAAGATATACAAGAACATTGCAGAAAACAAAAGTGTCATCTGCTTAATGCCAACTCTACGTGAATGCTCAATATTCAATGAGGAGCTTTTGAAATTGGAAAAGGAAGAGATCAGGAAATTGGAAGCAGTGGACAAAATTGAGGATGGAAGAATTACTGTCACAGTAACAGGCAAACTGAAAAATAAATTGGACTCACTAGAGAAGAACATCTCCAAAACAGCAGGATTAGAAAAAAATCTATATGTTTGCATGAACTGTAGAGTGTTTTTAAGGAGAAATTTGGATGTTGAAAAAGGCTTAGTAAATGGAGCGATGGGAAGAGTTGTGGGTTTTATTAATTATCAGAAAAAAGATGGAATTGAATGGTTAAAAATAAAATTTGATCAGATAGAGGAAGTTAAAGACATTTGTCGTTGTTCAGTTCGTTTCATGCTTGTGAAAGACTTATATGTACGTAGGAAGCAGTTTCCGTTTTCTCTAGCATATGCTGTAACTATTCACAAGTCTCAAGGATTGACTGTAGATTGTGCATTTGTGAACATTGGATCTAGTGTGTTCAAAGAAGGTATGGCATATGTTGCTTTGTCACGAGTCAAAACATTATCAGGTTTATTCATGATAGACTTCGATGACTCAAAAGTTAGTGCTGATACAAACTGTGTAAAGGAGTATAATAGATTAAGAAGAAGCTATGCTCCTCATTTAGGTCAGTATCCTGTGTTGGAGAAACGTGTAGTTTCTCGTAAAAGGAGAAATGAGAATATCTGTAATGAAGATGTAGAGAAGAGGAAAAAAAAGAGGAGTGATGTAATTGCAAGCAAAAAGAATAAGGAAAATGAAGAACAGGTTGTAGGATGTCATTTTGAAAATAGCTCTGGTGTCAACTGCTACGCAAATGTAGTGCTGAATGTTGCTTTTTATCTGGAAAGTTTGCAAGAGCAGATAATAATAAATCAGGGAAAAAGATTCTGTTCAGAGCTCAGTCTCCTTTTTCAAAAGCTGAGTAAAGATAAAACTCAAATAGAAAGTGCTACTGATATTAGAAAACTTTTAGATGTATGTTCAGGACGAACACAGTTTTCTCAAAATGAACAGCAAGATGCTCACGAATTTTTGATGTATTTTCTTCAGGTAGTGGAAGAAGAAGGAGTTCCCATTGACATTTTTTTTGGTCTCTCTTATAAATGGGAACATAGTTGTGATAATTGTTATAATATAAGTGGTTCTATTGTTGATAATGAAAGGTTTATTTATTTGACATTGCCAGAGAGTAAAACAGTCACTTTTGCAAACTTAGTTAAAGATGCTAATCATAGCATGAAATGTGGTGAGTGTAATTCTGACATGTTATCAACATTAATTTTAAGGGAATACGGACAGTATGTAATTTTAATGATGCAACGATGTAGAGCTGATGGATCAAAATTGGATACTTTAATAAAGAAGTTTACAGGACAGCAATTATCAATTTCAGGAAAAACTTTTGTAACTGTTGCAATAATTTTCCATGATGGACCTACTGTTACTTCTGGACATTACACAGTTTATCTAAAATGTGAAAAAGGATGGACACTGTGTAATGATTCCCAATTGATTTTCAAACAACGTTTGCCTTTTGATTTAGCAAATTCCTATCTAATCTTCCTGAAACCTAAATTTTAGAGAGACTTGGCAAGATCTGGACAAAATAATTTTACCATTTTACAGGATTACCATTGCAATTTTGTAGAAAAAAGATTTTTAAAATTATCATTTGGCCTAAAGGAAAGATAACCAATTGTAATGTGGACTTTTTAAATTTTTAATGCAATTTTGAAAAACCAATAATTTAGAGATTATCGGTAACTTCTGCACATTTTAAATTTTGGAATGTTATTGGACTGCCACTGGAAATTTTTTCAAAAATGATTTCAAAAATTACTATTTGGCCATGTGGAAAAGTAAGCAATTCTATTGTGGACTAAATAAATTATTCGAAAAATTTTCGTGAACCAAAATGTTACAGAGAATCGGTGAGATCTGGACAGATTAAACTTTAGAATTTTAATGGTTTTCCCTTGGAAATTTATTCCAGGGAAAGAATAAAAAATACTATTTGGCCTAAAGGAAATAAAATCAGATGTATTTTGGAGTTATTTGAGATATATTATTGTGAATGTACTTCTGAAACAAAAATATCAGACGGTATTTTAAAGAAAAAAGTATTGTTTTTAGATGACATTTTTTAAGAATAATATGCATTTCTGTAATGATAAGTTTAAGTGAGAAGAGATTCTGGGCTTTTTTAATACAATCTTTGAGATTGTTATTTTTTTTTGCCCGCTGTAAAATGATGAATGCAATTGCTTTCACAATTTATAGTGAAATGCAATATATTCTGAAAACAGCAAAAATAAGGCAAAAATATTTTTTGGAAAAAAATGTAAATATGTGTACTGTATTATAAAATGTTTTAAAAATATTAATACTTTTTTCTTTTTTTTCAGATCGATATAGAAAATTTTCGTAAACTACAACCATTTTAAAAACTATTTTTTAAAAAAACAAATGAATAAATATTTTTTTCAGTGAGTATGGTAAGTCAATAGTAATAATTGTAGTCTTTCAAGGACCTTGTAATGTGAAAAATGATTTTTAGTGTTTTTTTTAAAAAATAAAAAAAAAGGTACGCTTACCGTACGCGTACGGTAAAAAAAAAAAAAAAAAGTTTTTAAAAAAAAAGAAAAAAAAAGATGAAAGATAAGGTTGGCTCTTAAAAGAACCGTTGTGTTCATGCAGGGACAGAGGAAAGAAAGATTGGGAATATTAGACGGTACGACAAGTGTGCTGATCTATTTTACTGTTCACCAGGGAAACACTGGTCTCCCTATAAGTAATTAGATCGTGACAAGTGGCGCACCGTACTTCAACCCTCGCAAACCGAGGGTTAATTTCCAGAGGGCCAGCAAAAGGAGATTCTCCCCCCACAGATGAAGGGCTCACCTGACCTGCAGAAGAAGGAGTCTGCCCTGCAGATGATGGTCCAGGCTGAGCTGCTGTGGATGTACTGGCTCGTCTTTCTGAAGAGTTACCTCCAAAAAGATGACCATGTGTCCTTCTGTGTACTTCTTTGAGGTGCCTCATCATGGTGTGATTCCCAAAGGAATACTTCCTGTCAGGATTACCTCTAGAAAGTACACGCTTACACAGAATGCAAGTAACTAAGGGTGCATTCACCTTTTGCTGGCCTTCTGGAAAAGTAAAAAAATCCCAAACATAAGAAGGCTTTACTTTCCTCGCTCTCTGCCTCAAGACAGTGCTGCTGGTGCTAGCCTCACTCTCAGAAGGGCTCTGCTGTTCTGCCATCGTATCCCAAAGACAAACCAGCTCCTTCTCCTAAGGGATCACAAGCAGAAATGAGGGGAATGGGTGTGGTGTAGGAGAGTTCTAGAACTGAAAGTAGTTTCAACCAATCAAAAGTTGTGTTTCAAGATCACATGACCTACCGTACGCTTACGGTACGCTTACGGTGCGCTTACGGCAAAAAGTACGCGTGCGCGTAAAAAAGACACGCGCTTGCGCACATGCGCATAAAAGTCATTTCCCGGCACTTCCGCGTAACGTGCGCGTGTTGCGTAAGCGCGCACGCGTCCCACGCGCAGTACGCGCGGCTACGCAAAGTGCGTAACTATACGCAAGCAGCGTAGATAGATTACGGACGTTGCGTAAACCGTACGCTTACCGTGAGCTTACGGTACGCGTACTATAAAAAAAAAAAAAAAAAAAAAAAAAAATCTGGAAATAAATTTTACATGTTTATTTTAAAAAATATATATAAAAAAAATATTTAAGGATTTTAAAAATTAAAGCATAGTCTTTATAAAAGATAAGAAAATTAAAATAAAAATATGTTTGAAAAAAATGAAGAATATAAAAAAAAAAAAGCATTTAAAAAACCTTGCAAATTCACTGAAAAAACCATGGGTTTCACACACGTTATAGTTAGGAATTAGCATTTAAAAAACCTTGCAAATTCACTGAAAAAACCATGGGTTTCACACACGTTATAGTTAGGAATTAGCATTTAAAAAACCTTAGAAATTCACTGAAAAAACCATAGGTTTCACACACGTTATAGTTAGGAATTAGCATTTAAAAAACCTTAGAAATTTAGTGAAAAAACCATAGGTTTCACACATGTTATAGTTAGCTGGACATTTTACTCGTAAAAAACCAATGAAATTGCCCCGTTATAGTTAGTTCAGCTAACTATAACTCGCGCGCCCGCAATGCACTGCTGATGACGTCACATATTACATCACTCATGACATGGTCAGTGACATCACTCATGACATCACTGATGACATCTCAAATGACATCACTGATGACCTCACTGATGACATCATCCAGTGAATGTGTGTTTTTCTGAAAATTAAATATGTTTTATATATGTATATCTCAAGGTTGATGGAAGAATAAATGGGTATATTACTGTCTAAATGGATGATTTGTTTTTGAAAAATTGATTGTGTAACTGACTGATTAAGTGTATCATAGTGAATACATGGCTTAGTGAGTAATGTTTAAATATGTAAATATCTGTATCAGTCTCTCACTTTGTGTATAAGTGGCTGCATGGGTTGGTGAGTAGCTACATGGGTGTCTATATAGGTTATTAGTTGTTTTTTTGAGTATCAGTCTGAGTGTCTGCATGGTTCGGTGGGGGGTATTACATAGTGCATCGGTGCATGAATGAGTGACTCACTGTTTGTATGTGTTGAACAGAGCATGTGTGCAGGACTGCATGGGTGGATGAGTGTGTGTATGGGTGTGTTAGTGAGTGAATGACTGTCTCAATAGTGTCTTTATGAGTGACTACATATGTTTTAAACTAGTATATGTGACTATTGGTGTATATATGTGAGTATATGTGAGAGTGAGAGATTGAAAGAGTTCCTGTATGAATAAGTATGTGTTTCTATAAGTGATTGTTTAAAAGACTAAGTATGTGTAAGTTTCCGTAGAAGTAAGTGTGGTGGTGTGTGTATAACTGTATATGCAAGTAAATGTATGTTTGATTCTTTATTAGCATGAGTGACTATGTGTGTGAGTAACTCTATGGATGAGTGGCATTGTGTAACAGGATGTATAGATGTATGAGTACATATGATGAGTGAGTACATGTATGAGTGACTGTATAGGACTGTTGGTGAATGAGTGGATGTGTATGTGGATCTTAGAATTACTGAAGAGGTTGTTGTAACTGGTATTGGTATGTCCATTGTTTTGAAATTTTTAGTCTCTATTTTTGAATGTGTGTATCAAAGCTTATATTAAGGTGAGAGGAGGTCTGCCACTCTATCACAAGGATGATGTCATCAGTGAGGTCATCAGTGATGTCATTTGAGATGTCATCAGTGATGTCATGAGTGATGTCACTGACCATGTCATGAGTGATGTAATATGTGACGTCATCAGCAGTGCATTGCGGGCGCGCGAGTTATAGTTAGCTGAACTAACTATAACGGGGCAATTTCATTGGTTTTTTACGAGTAAAATGTCCAGCTAACTATAACATGTGTGAAACCTATGGTTTTTTCACTAAATTTCTAAGGTTTTTTAAATGCTAATTCCTAACTATAACGTGTGTGAAACCTATGGTTTTTTCAGTGAATATATATATATATATATTACCTACTGGCTTTCGCCAGTAGGTAGCTATAGTTAGGACCTAGTTTCCATAGAAAAAGTGTTTTTTCTTTTCCCAATAACTTTGGTGCCGGATGAAGAATCTTCGCGCCATTTTCAAAACTAGTGGGGCGCTTCGGTCAGCTCCTATCCTGAAAGTTTCGGGGTGATTCGTCAAGCGGGGCCGAGAAAAAAGGGGGGTCCCAAAATGCGTTTTCCCCATATTATTTCCCATAGGAAACTTTAGACACGGCTACAGCCTGAACTGCTGAACGGAATTACACCAAATTTGGCAAAAATGTAGCCCTTGGTTCAGAAAGCACCCTTTCTTTAAATGGTGTAAATCCGTTCAGTAGTTGCTGAGAAAATCAAAAATTAAAAGTTTTGGTATATAGAGGCACAGTGGATCTGCGCACCCTCCCGATCACAAGCTGCATTCTAATTGGCTGTCAACACTCCAAACCAGGAAGTGTTGGCAGCCATCTTGTGCCTCGGTAGAACCGAGGCACAAGAAAACAGAACATAAAAAGGCGCAAAACAACAAAAGGGGGCAGGGTAGAAACACCCTGACCTCCTAGGCCTGCTCAGGGCCAAAAAAAGCATTAAAAAAAAAAAAAACTGCGAGATTCGCACACCCAGCGCGAATTTCGGCCGAATTTTTTTTTTTAAAACGAAGCGCTTCGTTATTATTTAGCCTCCGGGTGGGCCAAGTCCCGGGGGCATGCAATATAGTAATTGCCATCATGACACTGGCAGTCTATGGTCAATACTGGGTGAGGGTGCTTCTTCTTACCAGGCACTGATAGCTTAGGGACCGCTTCCAGTGCCGCCCCTACCGCAGCCATGACACTGACATCCAAGGGTCAGTACTGAGTGAGGCCACTGGTGGCTGCAGCCGAGTGCTGGATTCATAGGGTAAACCTTGGGCGAAGGTCCAGCTGCAGCTCACACACTGCCTGGGTAGGGGGTAGTACTGGGTGTGTGCCTTGCTGAAGGCCAGGCACTAGGAGCATAGGGGTCAGTACAGGGCAAGGGCATTGGTGCAGCACAGACACTAGCAGGGTATTGTCCGTGCAGGGTGAGGGCACAGCTGTGGTCAGAACACTAGCTGCCCGGGTACATTTTTGCGAGAGTTCACGGCAGTGCCGAGGGCATGGGCGAGAAGAGGGCCACATCCTGGGGAGGGGAGCAATGCACCAAAGAAAGTTTGAGAGCTGTGATAAGATGGGCGTGTAGTTAAAAGCAGACTGGTTTGTTTCCAGTCTTGAGACAACATCTGTACAAGTGTTTTATGAAACTCCCTGAGATAGTGCATAGAGGGTCCTCTGCATGCTGACTGTGGCTTACACCTGGGGGATGGGGTAGGGGGAAGGGAGGTGGGTAGTGTGCTCCTTTCTGCATGTGAGTGCATGTAAATTCTGCATGCATTCTTATTAATTGTACAGGTGTTTGCGCGTATGTGTGTCTGAGTGTATTTGCTTGTGCGTATGCATTTGTGAGTCTATCTATATTTGTATTTTGGAGTGTGTATATGAGGTGTGTGTGTACAAGTGTGTATGATTTTGAATGTGTGCGATCTGTTTGTGAGTGTGTCTCAGTTTTTGCATCTTTGCTTCTGTGTGTGTCGCGCATGTCTGTGCTTGCGTACGTACCATGTATGTGTTTGTATCGTGGTATGTGTATTTGTTTCTGTGCATGCGTGCTTATGGCTGCTGCACGTGTTTGTGACTGGGTGGCATGCCCTAGTTGTGCTGTAATCTCTGCAGACACTTCACACCCAGCTGCTCATCGCCTGGCAGGGGGTCACACCACGACTGTTAGCCTGGGGTGAGCGAGGCTGGCACCCTGCCAGACGTGTACACATGGAATCAAAGGCTTCTGTTAGTGGCTGTTTCATTAATTGTGTTTACATGTTCTTGTCATATCTGTAGGAGTAACTTCTGTTTGCATCACTTTAAGCCATGGAGGAGCATTTTTTTAAGAGGCAGAGGGGGGAGGTTGAGGCAGTTACCTTCTTCAGTACAAATAAACCAGCGTTTCCTGTGCTGTGAAGAGGTGTCAATAGTTGTACAAAAGGATAGACAGAGTTCAAAGCACTTTACACTCTCATGGTATTCCACTATGGGTGTCTGCTTGTGCATGCTTATAAACATACTGCGGGCATGTGCATACACTAAAACACTCAGCACCCACACCTGTACAGAAACAAACATGCACACAGAAAGATATGAGTGTAAATACACACCCACACATGTTTACCTTAGACGCACCTGTGCGTGCATGGCTGTAGAACTCTGGTGGCCACACGTCGAGTTAAGGGGGTTATGGTTTGCTTCATTCCTTGGCTTTGTTCAAGTTACAACAGAATAACTAACAGCGCAGTGGTGTGATGGCCAGTAAATGTGCTCCACTCCAGTCTTTTGTTTCTGTGCCTTAATGCCTTTCTAGATGTGCAAGCACTTGACACAATATTAAGAAAATATACCTATAGACAGACCCAGTTATATTGCACATATATATATATATATTCACTGAAAAAACCATAGGTTTCAGGCATGTTATAGTTAGAAATGAGCATTTAAAAAACCTTTGACATTCACTGAAAAAACCATAGATTTCAGGCACGTTATAGTTAGAAATTAGCATTTAAAAAACCTTAGAAATTCACTGAAAAAACCATAGGTTTCTGGGGCGTTATAGTTAGACATTTCACTCGTACAAAACCAGTGAAATATCCCCGTTATATTTCAGCTAACTATAACTAGCGCCCCCGCAATGCACTGCTGATGACGTTACATATTACATCACTCATGACATGGTCAGTGACATCACTGATGACATCACTGATAACATTTGAAATGACATCACTGATGACATCATCCATGTGATAATTTCATGCATCTTCTCACACCCTAATATAACTTTTGATACACCCACTCTAAATTACAGGCTGCCATTCTCAAAACCATAGACACTCCAACACCAATAACTACATACCCACTCACTGATTCTGAGGTCTACACACACATCCACTCACTCACCCGTACAGTCACTCAGTACAGGACTATCATATGCACTCATACACCTATATAGACACTCACACACCGCCACTCATCCATAGAGGTACTCGCACACCTAGTCAGTCATGCAAGTAATTAATCACTCTCCCATTTATTCACCTATACAGTTATACACACACCAGCTCATTTACTCATAAACATACTAGCACATTCTTATGCTCTTATACAATCACTGATACGAGCACACTCTCATCTATACAGCCACTCTCACAATCACACACTCTCACTTATAGCCATTTATATACTCTAACACAAATATATACTGCCTTTCACATATGTAGTTACTCACACATGTACCACTGAGATATACATTCACTCATTAACACACCCATACATACACTCACCCACCCATACAGTCCATCACAGATGCACTCTTTAAACCACGCACCTTGTGAATCACCCACTCACACATCTATGCAGAGAGTCACACACACCCCACCCACACAAACACCCATACAGATACTCAGACAACCAATCAATAACTCATATAGACACTCATGTAGCTATTGACAAACCCATGTAGCTCCTTACACACCAACAGACAGACAGATACAAACATTCACACAGTTTAGTCACTAACCCATGCATTCAGTAAGATACGTTTAATCACTCACTTATAGAGTCAGTCACGCACCTACTAAATCATCCAGTCAGACACTTATACACCCACTCATTCTTCAATACGCCTTTCCCTATATATAATAAACATATTTAAACTTTACAGAAACAAACAGTCACTGGATGATGTCATCAGTGATGTCATTTGAGATGTCATGAGTGATGTCACTGACCATGTCATGAGTGATGTAATATGTGACGTTATCAGCAGTGCATTGCGGGGGCGCAAGTTATAGGTAGCTGAACTAACTATAACGGGGGAATTTCACTGGTTTGGTACAAGTGAAATGTCTAACTAACTATAACGCCCCTGAAACCTATGTTTTTTTCAGTGAATTTCTAAGGTTTTTTAAAATGCTAATATCTAACTATAACGTGCCTGAAACCTATGTTTTTTTCAGTGAACATATATATATATATAGATATATATATATATATATATTACCTACTGGCGGTCGCCAGTAGGTAGTTATAGTTAGGACCAAGTTTCCACAGGAAGAGCATTTTTTGTTTTGCTTATAACTTTGGCGTCGTTTGATGAATCTTCATGAAATTTTCCAAACTAATTCTTTGTTGATATCAGCTCCTATGTGGGAAGTTTGGGGGTGATTCGTTAAGGGGGGCCGAGAAAAAAGGGCAGCCCAAAACGTGTTTTCTCCATGCTAATTACCATAGGAAACTTTAGACAATTCTACAGGTCGAACGGAATTGCCCCAAATTTGGCAGGGAGAAGGGTCTTGGTCTAGAAAGCACCCTTTTGTTTATTTGGTGTAAATCTGTTCAGTAGTTTTGGAAAAATATCAAAAATTTACAGATATCGATATTTGGGAATTCTGCCATCTCATTGGCTGAGGCGTTATGAGCACGAGCTTGCTGCTTATTGGTTGTGAGCGGTGCGAGCGGTTGCAACTAGGAAGTGTTGGCCCCCATTTTGTGAATCAGTTGAAACGAGTAAGGGGAAAAATGGGTGGAAAAAGTAGGAAAGGGGAGGGTAGGAGCACTGTAACATCTGTGGGGTGTTTAGGGTGTGCTATACAGGGAGTGTGAAGCAAAGTATTTAGTCCTACCGGTGTGAAAGTGCTGTTTTGCCGAGAGTGAGAGGGTGCTGAGGTGAGGTGCCGGTACACTTGGGGATGAAAGCGTGCACCTAAACCGTGAGCTGAGTGCTGTAAACTGATGTGCTGAAGTATTTATCCATACCGATGCGAAAGTGCTGTTTTGCGCAGAGTGAGATGGTGCTGAGGTGAGGTGCCGGTACACTCGGGGATGAAAGCGTGTGCCTAAACCGTGAGCTGAGTGGTGTAAACTGATGTGGTCTGGGTGCTGTAGCATAATGGCCGCTGTAGGATAGCTGTGCAGGTGGTGTTGGTATGCGTTTAGAGTATAGCGGGAGTGGGAAGCAAACTACTCACTGGTACTGGTCTGAAGACTTGAGTATGAAACCGTGAGCGTAAGCCGTGAGCTGATTGATATAAAGTGATGTGTGTGGGCGCTGTAGGATACTGGCCACTTTAGCATATCTGTGTAAGTAGTGTTAGTATGCGTTTATACGATACAGGGAGTGGGAAGCAAACTACTCACCTCTACTTTCTGAAGACTCGAATGCAGTGTTTTAGGAAGCAGGAATAAAGAAATAATCGTGAAGAATATAATGCAGAATGTTGCAATGCCACAGAAGAGCAATGGTGAAATCAGGTGTGTCTAAGAAAGTGGGGGTGTGTAAAAGGAAGGAGGATTAAAGTAATAATTGTAAAGAATATAATGCAGAATGTTGCAATGCCACAGAAGAGAAATGGTGAAATCAGGTGTGTCTAAGAAAGTGGCTGTGCGTAATAAAGCGATGGAGTCTGAAAATTATATAAAGAGTGTCTTTATTTAAGTGCCAGAAATGAATCCACTGGTGCAAGAGGTAAGGCATTCAGTTGTGGCAAATTCCAACTGCTTCTGCTGTATTCAAACGTAAGCTCCTGCATCAGTGAATTCCACATTACATGTTACAGTTCCATGTGACATAAACAATACCTATTACACTTGAATGACTAAAAATTCTATAATGAAAATAAAGGCAGGATATGATTAGCACATGTATCCTTTAAGAAAAGAAACAACAAAAACTCCTTTGCTGTAACACAAAATTATCAACAGTAGAACAGTCAGCAATCTCTTGTACGGTAGATTCAATCTGGTGCCTGTAAAAATTGGTAATAGTTGTAGTCACATCGGAACTTTGAGGAGGAACACAAAATTGTGCTTGTGAGAAGGACATTGGGTACCCTTCTCATCAAACCATGCATTATTGTCTTCAGCTCTTTCAAATAAAAATTATTGTGCAAAGAGTAAGGCATCGAGCTGAGGCAAACTCCAACCGATTCTGTTATATTCAAATCTGAAGCTGCTGCATTAGTGAATTCCATATTACATGTAACAGTTCCATGTGACATAAACAATAGCTATTAGACATGAATGACTCAATTCTATAATGAAAATAAAGGTAGGATACGATTAGCACACTGTGCCAACCAGTTCCTAAACAATGTCGTGTTTTTTTATGTTGATCGCCAGCTTGTGAGTAGAGGCTGAGGATGAGTAAATTTGTGTGAAAGGGCTTCGTGGATAACAGGCAGGCAAAGAGATGTGTGCACAAATAATAGAGATGGTTTCAAAATGGATGTCGGGTTTAGGCTAATTTAGGAAGTAAATAGCGTATTTGGATAGGCCATACATCACCCATCCCTGGTTAGACTGGAGACATAAGGGGCAAAAATGAAAACAGAGTTCAAATGCCTGAGCATACTTAGAAAGTTATTATCTGAAAATAGTTCCATTGAAGTGTATTTAAAAATTGAAAGGAAAAAGTAAAAAAAGTTGGTAAAAAATCAATCCAAGAAGAACGTGAATTTCTTACAAGTCTTGGAGATTGCAGTCCGGAAGTTCTTCAGCAGCTTGAGATGCGTAAAGTTCCAAGAGGTCATTGTTGCCTTCGTGTGAGAAAAGGGAAGCGATCCAATTCATATCTTCGAAGGGACAGTAATGTTCCTCGAATGTTGGAGTGGCAATTTGAATTGGTAGGCAATCTGCGATGTTGTCAAAGGTTGTACGCTGCAGTAGATCTTTTGCGGCTGTGCAGAAATCCCATTACGCCATGATACCTTTTTGCGTTGCATCCGCCATTGCTCTACTGCCTGAACAATCGAGTTCATGGTTTTCAAGATACTCCATTACCTGCTGGATATCGGGAGCGATTGTTGGGATGTTGGCAAGGCATACATCCATTCGCCAGTCGAATGGGCAAGTTTTGCAATAGAAAGATGGTTGGACGCACATTGGATATGTGTTAATAAATGTCACGTTGTAGCTGGCTCCGATAATGGATAGAGGCAGGCAGCCGAAAAGTAGTTCCATTTTTTCACGGTATTGATGTAGCTTCGCGTAGAGGTGAATTCTGTCGGAGATGCTTGTTACCACAGGGAGGGCAGTAATTTCTTACAAGCAAAAATAGTAGTAGGATGGCCGCAAAGAGAGCGAGAATTTTGGGCACTGTTCCTGTTATTCCAGAGATGATCGAATGAATGAAGTGTGGTATTATACCAAAAACCGTTTGAAAGGCTGTGAGAAGGCCGGAGGAGACCGTATTAAAAAAGTATGCCAGACCTTGAGTGTGAGATGTGTTGGAAATTGGGCAACAATTCACAAAGTGTAAAGGGAGGTTCGAATTTAAAAGGGACTGTATTTCACTGGAAGTTCGTGCTATCTGCAGGCGATAAATTTCTTTTGCAGAAGTGAGGGGCACTTCTGTTCTGAAGAAAAGTGCTTTAGTTTGTATAGTTTAATGAAATCTGTTTGCAAAGTAGGGATTCAAGGCCAAGTTGAAGTGTGGGAGTTAGTTTGTGTGGGTAGGAATAGACATTGCTACAGGAAGTTACTCGGTTTGAAACAGTAAGGAGATACGGTATGCCACCTCACATTCCGTAGGAGTGCATGTTATTGAGAAGCAGATAACTGGAGTTAGAAAGCTGTGTGAATGTTGGTGTGATTGTGGGAGTTGGTGTGCTTTCAAGAAAGTAGGCAAGATTGGGGGCTGTAAGCTTAGAAGTGTTGTGCAGTTGGAAATTCTTGCATAGTAATGAATGAGTGCCATTGTGGTCACAGTTTGCACCTGTGAGAAAAACGTCTGTATGCTCTTTAAGACAGCGATATGTAAATGGGAGAAACCACTGCTCGTGAATAAACGTGCTACCTTATATAATCGCATACAACATGACAAACAACATGTACACCTATCAGACACAATGACACTGCGTACTGTGGGAACCGTGGCTAGCCATGTACACAAAGCAAACATGGCATAGCACCTCTGTTACACAATGCAGAATGCTGGGAGAGATGGGAGGAAAGTATGTGCGAAGGTGGCAAGTGAATCTCAATTATAAAAGTATACAATGGAAAGTGTTGAGGGGATGTTGCGGACAGACTTGAGTATGCATAGCACACACATGTACATGTGAACATACACTGATGCTCTATTGAGTGAAGTAGATAGTGAACAGAACCATAATAGTACAGTCAATAGGGAAGGTTTTGAAAACATAGAGTGTACGTGCCCTTTACCCCCCCCCAAATCTTTAGCGTAGTGGGCTGGCTCAGTGTACGCAAAGCTAGCGTAGGGGTATGAATAAAAGGCACGTTTCTCTGGGTGTGGTTCTCTTCTGGAATGGCGAACATGTCTGCCAGGTCTGCGCAGCTTACATCGCCACGAGGTTGACCTTGTGAGTGAAGGTGGCTGCTTGAATGATGCTCTCCGCCTGCTGGTACTCAGAAAACACACATGTGTCTTGATCTCACAATGGACGATGTTGGAACTGCATCTGAGAGTGGAGATGAAGGTACTCCCTTCGAACAGGTTCACCTTTCGCTACCGCATTTTGTGAAAGAGGGCCCACCACGTGCTGGCGGAAGCTCCTGGATTGAGGTCTGCGAGGTCGGAAGGTTCCTCAGATCAACGCTGGCTACCGCGGCACAGGCACACAGCGTTCAGTTTGAGGCCCAGCAGCGTGGAGTGCTCTGTATACTACTAACACAGTAGTCAAACAGGTACCAACAGTGGAACGGTGTCTTGATCCCACAATGGACGATGTTAGAACTGCATCTGAGAGTGGAGATGAAGGTACGCCCTTGGGGCAGGTGCAACCAACTCTAGGTCACAATAGTGGAACGGTGTATTGATTCCAGAATGGACGATGTCCGATATTACTTGCTGGTGGGTTTTCACAGAACTCCTTCTGTTCACATACATCAGACTCTGTGCTTCCATAGCTAATTTCTGCACATGATTATTTGGCTTTGCTGACTGTAGTGGCTGGAGTACACTGCGGAACAGCAGGTCCGAACAGCGAAACGGGTTCTTGATCCCACAATGGACGATGTAAGAACTGCATCTGAGAGTGGAGATAAAGGTACTCCCTTCGACCAGGTGCTACCAACTCTAGGTCCCAACAGTGGAACGGTGTCTTGATCCCACAATGGACTATGTTAGAACTGCATCTCAGAGTGCAGATGAAGGTACTCCATTCCACCAGGTGCAACCACTTCTAGGTCCCAACAGTGGAACGGTGTCTTGATCTCACAATGGACGATGTTGGAACTGCATCTGAGAGTGGAGATGAAGGTACTCCCTTCGAACAGGTGCAATCAACTGTAGGTCCTAACAGTGGAACGGTGTCTTGATCCCACGTGGACGATGTTAGAACAGCATCTGAGAGTGGAGATAAAGGTACTTCCTTTGACCAGGTGCTACCAACTCTAGGTCCCAACAGTGGAACGGTGTTTGATCCCACAATGGACGGTGTCCGATATTACTTACTGATTGCTTTTCACAGAACTGTTTCCGTTGAGGTGCATCAGTGTCTGTGCCTCCGTAGTTAACTGCTGCATATGATTATTGAGCTTGGTTGACTGTAGTCGGAGGACTACACCGCGGTACAGAAGGTCCGAACAGTGAAACGGGGTCTTGATTATATGATTGAGGATGTCAGAAGTTAAAGTCTGTGATGATTTCTGTGTACCCCCTCCGACCAGGTGCAACCAACTCTGTGCATCCGAATACAATGGCACGTGGCTGTGAGGTGTTAATGACTACTGCCTCTGGCCTACACTGTGGTCAGCAGGGCTCACAATTCAGATCGAGTGGTGATTGTTTAATTACAGAATTCAGTAGGCAACTAACTACTTGAAATATACAGAATATTCTTTTAGTATATTTGCTTCAAGAAGTTTTTTTAGATGAGTTATATGTTTAGTACAATGGTGAAATTCATCTTGCAAGTACAAAGGAACACTGAATAGTCTACACTGTGGACAGTTGAAATCGCAATTCGAATGGTTTTGATTTATTTATTGCAGAATTTTTCGTAATTTATGTTGTTGTATTTTGGGACTACTGCCTCTGGCCTACACTGCGGTCAGCAGGGCTCACAATTCAGATCGAGTGGTGATTGTTTAATTACAGAATTCAGTAGGCAACTAACTACAACGTCTTGAAATATACAGAATTTTGTTTTAGTATATTTGCTTGAAGCATTTTTTTTAGATGAGTTGTATGTTTAGTACAATGGTGAAATTCATCTTGCAAGTTCAAAGGAACTGTGGACAGTAAAAATCGCAATTCGAATTGTTTTGCTTTATTTATTGCAGAGTTTTTTGTAATTTATGTGGTTGTATTTTGGGAAGAGGAAGTGAGAAAAAGTATTAATGGATGTCTGTGTGACTAATGCCTTCAACTTACACTGCAAACAGCACTGTTCACAATTCAGATCGAGTTGGTATTGTAGATGACGCAGTCCTGTAGGAAAAGACATTGCTGCAGTGCGCTCTGTCTGCACCATGCATATGCGTCATCGCAGGCTTCGCACATGCTTTTTCTTGCTTTTCGTACGACAAACTGTGTTCCTCAAGTCCACCTTACATAGCTGTGGGTCCTTGCTGACCGCTCTCTCTGGCCTACACTGCAGACAGCAGTGTTCGCAATTGAGATCGAGTCGCTATTGCAGATGACGCAGTGTTGATGGCAACAGACATTGCTGCTAGTACGGCCCGCACGCAGCAAGCTTCATCGCTGACTGTGCACATTCTGAATGCTTTTGATGTGGCTATCTGAGTGCACTAGAACTGCTGGACCCTTTATGATTCAATCTTTTTGTGTATTATTTCAGATCTATTGCCTGTGTCTGACTATAGCACAAGTGTGGTTCTTTTACGATAGAATTGTTTCTGTATTATTTTACACGTACTTTCCCTACCTTACTGCAGCACAAACTATTGACTCTTTTATTATTGAACTCTGTGTGTGATTCAATGATTACTGTTGTAGTTGATGCGAGCAGCAACCATTCTCTAAGGGCTACACACACCCCACACGCATCCAGCACAGACGTCTCTGGATATGTGAACCTGATAATAAAAAGAAGTCGAGCGCACATGCCTGTACCCAGTTCCACTATCTATCTGTGTCCGTGTGTTCATTATCTATGGATGATAGTGCCCCTGGGCCGTACCACATTACATTGTGCTGTGGATAGCGTATGCAAGCATGTTACCTCTGGCAGTGGGGAAAACTTCGGTTATGTAAGTTTTAGGTGTGTGCATATCACAGGTGGAAGGCTACTTTACAGACCATGAATACTGATGAAGATGATGGTTGCATGTTGTGTGTAGTGTAAGATATGTGTATATAGCAAACCGTTTTCAAAAAAGCTCTCTAAGCAGAAGAGGTGTGTCTCATCAAATGCTGTAGAGAGAATGACTAAAATGGGTGGCGATTTCAAACTGGTAGAATGGTAAATGTTATGGACCAATCAAATGCTTTTTTTAAGGTCACATGGCAATCGCCCACTCAGCGCGTAAGGAGACTGCACCCGACGCGATTTTGAGAAAATATATTTACTATAATATAAGTTTATTACAGTTAGAAATATACAAATGTTTAAAATATTTTAGATTATCGCTTGCTTTCATATACACTTTAAAGTTATGTAGATATAGTTTTGAGACATCCCAAAAAAATGAGGGAATGGCGTACCCGGCGCGGCACCATACGTCGATGATGTAACACAGGGCCTGGCAGCGTGAAGTCATCGCATATGCAACCCGCAGTGGGCGTGACCCCATACGGTCATGACGTAACGCGCGGCTTGGTATTGTGTACCCGTCACATACCAAAGTAGCAGTTGGCGCGACCTCATACGAATATGTTCTTACATGGGACTAGGTGCCACGAACTCGTCGGATACGAAATGCGCATCATTTCAATATGGCGGATAGGATTCGTGTGCTGATGGAGCTTGGTAGACTACCAGTACGGGACTCTAGTTTTCTTAGAAAAAAGAAATAATATAGATTATTTTTTTGAAGATATAAAACAATAAATAATTTTTAAAGTTAAAAAAAGGTTTATAGAGTTCCAAAATATTATTTAAAAAATTAGAAAAAATATAGGTTTTATAAATATTAAAATATGAAATTAACATTTAAAAAAACCTTCGAAATTCACTGAAAAAACCATAGGTTTTGCAGACGTTATAGTTAGGAATTAGCATTTAAAAAGCCTTAGAAATTCACTGAAAAAACCATGGGTTTCAGTGACATTATAGTTAGTTGGACATTTCACTCATAGAAAACCATAGAAATTCCCCGGTTATAGTTAGTTGAGCTAACTATAACTCGTTCCCCCAATGCACTGCTGATGACGTCACATATTACATCATTCATGACATGGTCAGTGATATCACTGATGACATCACTGATGACATATCAAATGACATTACTGATGACATCACTGACTATATGTGAATGAGTGATTGTGAGAGTGAGAGTGGATGTATGGATGAGTGTGTGCTTGTATCAGTGATTGTGTAAGAGAGTATGATGTATGTGTTAGTATCTGTATGA
Source organism: Triturus cristatus (assembly GCF_964204655.1). Lineage (NCBI taxonomy): Eukaryota > Metazoa > Chordata > Amphibia > Caudata > Salamandridae > Triturus > Triturus cristatus. The sequence goes on from NC_140590.1 coordinate 1,720,500,939, forward strand.
CTAAGTGAGGTGGTTCATGTATAACGTAGCAAATGGGAGTGTGATTGATTGTTTGGATGACTGACTAGGTGTGTGAGTAACTCCATGGATGAGTGGTGGTGTTTGAGTGTCTGTATAGATATGTGAGTGCATATGATAATGCTATATTGATGGTTGACTGCATGTATGAATGACTGTATGGATGAATGTGTGGATGTGTGTATAGACCTAGGAATCAGTGAGTGGGTATGTAGTAACTGGTATTTGTGTACCTATGGTTTTGAAAATGGTAGTCTGTATTTTAGAGTGGGTGATAAAAGGTTATATTACTTTGTGAGGAGGTGCATCAGATTATCATGTGGATGATGCCATCCGTGGTCATCAGTGATGTCATTTGAGATGTCATCAGTGATGTCATCAGTGATGTCACTGGCATGTCATGAATGATGTAATATGTGACATCATCAGCAGTGCATTGCGGGGGCGCGAGTTATAGTTAGCTCTACTAACTATAACAACCAAATTTCTCTGGTTTTGTATAAGTAAAATGTCCAACTAACTATAAAATCCCTGAAACCCTTGGTTTTTTCAGTGAATTTCTATAGTTTTTTAAAAGCGAATTTCTAACTATAACGTCCCTGAAACCTATGTTTTTTTCAGTGAATTTGAAAGGTTTTTTAAATGCTCATTTCTAGCTATAACGTCCCTGACACCTATGTTTTTTTCAGTGAATTTCAAAGGTTTTTTAAATGCAAATTTGTAACTATAACAGGCCTGAAACCTATGGTTTTTTCAGTGAATTTCAAAGGTTTTTAAAATGAGAATTTGTAACTATAATGTGCATCAATCCTATGTTTTTTTAATTGACTACATATATATATATATAAAACATAAGTTGAGAATAATTTATAGTTTTTTATTTTTTATTACTTCTCAGAAGTCGCGCACCCTACACACACCCTACACGATGGCTGCGCGCACCTCGCTACCGTAGATTTTAGAAGTTGCGCAGGGGTCGTGCCGGTATCGCGCCGCAGTCGTGACTTCGGCATAATTTGAAAAGTATCAAATACCATTAAAGCAATTATGAATACATTTTTTGGTTACAGTGTTTGAGTAATTTAATTTAGAAAACAATTTATAAACTATATTTTAAATGCAAATTTCTAACTATGCCTACAAAGGTATTGCCGGAGTGACTGGATAAGTACATGGTACTGGCTGAGTGATTTGAGGAGTGCATGGGGAGTGACAGGGTGATTGGTGGACTGCATGGGTACTACTTGGAGAATTGAAGGAGAGAATGAGTAGTGTGTAGTTGGTTAGAGGACTGCATGGGTAGTATACAGAGGATTGTAGCAGTGCATGTGTTAGTGCCTGGGTCATTACATGAGTACATGGGTACTGACTGAATGATTAGAGTACTGCAAGGAGAATGCATGGTGAATTTATAAGTGCTTGGGAATTGGCGGAGTGATTGGATGAGTACATAGTACTGGCTATACCAAAAAGCAGAGAAGAAAATACCTTAAGACAACACACCACTGAATGTGCATTAAACATTCAAATTCACAACGAGGTCTATGATCATTCAAGTGTAGACGTATGAATGAATGTAGGGTCAGTGATTCCCTCTTACGTGCATGTTGCTCATGTTGTGGGACTTGAGTCACAGGGTGCAAGTTTATCGATTGAGTTCTGGGTGGTGCCAAAACTACAACAGAGACACACCCATTAGTTACTTCCTTGTCCAGCCCAGGATGGAACCATGGCCAGAGCCCAGGGGTCATTGTTCACACCCTTATGCTGGATTGGCATACGCCAGGCTAGCCCACTCTGCTTACGCTTACAGGGGGGGGGCGACAACGCTACATGTCCCAGGTCTTCCCTATTGTGCCCTCCTGATCACATGTCTAGTTGTCCGCATGCCACAGGCACTCCCTCAGGGCTGGTTTACACCCACATCACACCCATCCAGCACAGGCATCACAGGACATGTGACCCTGCCAATAAAAAGGGCTGGGCGCACGTGCTCGACGCCATTTCCACTCTCTATCTGGGTTTGTCAGTGTGGTTTTATTTATGCATGAGGGCCTAGGGACCTACCACATCCCATTCCCCACTGCCGGAGATGAAATGATGGCATTCAAACCATGATATTCAATCATAAATGGCTCATGACTTGAAGTGCACAGAGTTGGTGGCAGCCGAGGCACTTTGGCCGACACAGGCCTCGCGCAATGTGGCGATGACTTAAGGTACACAGAGTTGGTGACAGCTGAGGCATTTTGGCCGACACAGTCCGCCCCCCACATGGCGATGACTTGAGGTACACAGAGTTGGTGGCAGCCGAGGCACTTTGGCCGACAAGGGCCTCCCATAACATTGCGATGACTTGAGGTGCACAGAGTTAGTGGCAGTCGAGGCATTTTGGCCGACACGGGCCTCTGCCACGTGGCAATGACTTGAGGTGCACTGAGTTAGTGCCACCAAAGCTGATTGGGTGTGCAGCCTGTGATGAAGTGTAGCCCTTGATACGCCATCCTGGCAATCAAGACCCGATTTGAATTGTGAGCTCAGCTGGACTGCGTGTACACCAAAGGCAGCAGGCTGTGCAAACAAGAGTCCTCAACGTGGTGCAGCAGGATGCACTGGGGGCCTATCCAGCAGAATTCAGCGACGGCTGAGGAGGTTGCTACGGCCCTTGGTGGGCCCTCTTGGAGACACGCCGGTGGTGGCAGGTGAGCATTGAGGTCTGGGTGCGCAGGGTCAGGCAGCCATCGCTGGGTGGCGGAACAGGCAAGGGACTAGGGCTGAGGTGCTTGAGGAAGATGTAGGAATAATGCACACTGCCTGGGAAGATCGCAACAACATTATTGTACAAGCCCTGGTGGTCCAGTTTTGCCTTCACATTGTTAGAATGCGTGTGGTTTCTGTTGCGGTGATTGTGTGGAGTGTAGGCAGGGGGCACAAGTAGTACATGCGTGCAATCAATTGCCCCCAGCACATTTGGGAAGCCAGCTATGGAGTGGTTACCTTGCTTGGTCTCCAGCTGTTCCTGCGCAGTGTGGTTGAAGTGAAGCTGCAGGTGTATCAAGCTGAAACAAACCGTGATGCTTACAGGTATGATATATCCTGCATAATGAGACCGTAACAGAAGTTCATGTGGTCGTAACCTTCCTTTTCTTTCCTACGAAGGTTACGACTACACGAACGTTTGTTACACTCTTTTTGTGCAGGATTGATCATACCTGTAAGCATTCCGGTTTGTCCAAGTGCAATACATTGAACCAGATTATGTTTGTGACCATACTAATGCTTGACTATTGTCACCATTTATCCAACAGGTTTCTGGATCCGGACTTTCGGAATATTGTATTGGGATTTCCAGGAGGATGTGCAGTTATTTGGATCCACAAGTTCCCTGATGCTGTTCCCCGTTGGGAATGTCACTCATTGTTTGATGTTTTCGTGTTGTTAATTTATGTTTTTGTAATAAAGTACTGTTTTTCAACTACTGTTACCTACTGGACTTCATGACCTGGCGCACACCCATTTCAGAAACCACATTCTTGGATCTGGAGAACAGAGGCGAAAGGCAACGACTGGGGTTGGGCTAATGATATGCAGAGTAGCCGTTCCCGTGCAAAAAAACTAAAAAATACCACTTCCCGATATTTTCAATGGCCAGCCAAATCTGCGATACAATCCAAAAACAGGCGATAAGATGCGTTAGCAGTAGGAAATTAACACCTGCCTTTTACTGGTGTATAGCAACACGGCTACCCACAGTATGAAACGGAGCCAAGCCCAGAGCCACATCTGAAGACCAACACATGTCATGGAGCTACTGGTCATGTAGCCCGGAGACCTAAGAGGGCCACAACACCCACCGCCACCAACCCCAGGACCCCACCCCCGGACCCCCCCACCAACTACAACCGAGGCAGTGCAGAACAGGACAGCGGACGTTCCAAAATTGGCATGGCCCCTCAGCCACACAATAGCTGAATGTTGGGAGAGGTGGAAACCAAGTATGTGTGAAGTAGGCAAGTCAACCATGAATAAGAATGTACACAATGCCAAGTGTGGTGGTGATGTGCTGGACAGACCTCACTATGCAGAGCACAGACCTCTCCATGTGAACATATACTGCTGGTGCTTGTAGTGTTGTGGACAGTGGACGCAACCATGTTACCTCAGGCAGTGGGGTAAGATCTCGGTCATGTAGCTGTGTTCCCCCCCTCTGTAAGTGTAAGCAGAGTGGGCAGGTCCGAGGATTGTGAATAAATAGGCCTGGGCTCTGGGCGCAGTTCACTTCCGGGAAGGCCGATGCCTCTGCCTAGGCGGCAGCTCTCACCCTGCCACGAGGCTGCTGCTGTGACCGATGGCCTCCTCGATGCACACCCCCTTTCAACCCAGCGGCACAGCACTGAGCAGTTTTGTCTGTGCTAACTACTGCGTTCGATCTACACTGTGGGCAGCAGGGCTCACAATTCAGATTGAGTCGCGATTGCAGATGGCGCAGTCCAGTAGGCAACAGACATTGATCCCAGTGCAGTCCGGGTGGAGCATGCATCATTACTGGCTGTGCACACGCTGAGTGCTTCAGGTGCCAAATAACTGTGCAGCTCAAGTCAACGCCACGTGGCTGTGGGCCCTTGATGACCACTGCCTCTGGCCTACACTGCGGACAGCAGTGCTCACAATTCACATCAAGTCTTGATTGCAGATGATGACTCAGTCCAGTAGGCAACAGACATTGCTACCAGTGTGGCCCGCCCGGACCACGCATCATTGCTGGCTGCGCACACGCTGAGTGCTTCAGGTGCCACTAACTCAGTGCACCACAAGTCACCGCCAAGTGGCTATGGACCCTTGCTGACTGCTGCCCCCGGCATACACTGCGGACAGCAGGGCTCACAATTCACATGGAGTCTTGATTGCAGAAGACGCAGTCCAGTAGGCAACAGACATTGCTACCAGTGCTGCCCGCCCGGACCACGCATCATCGCTGGCTGCGCACACGCTGATTGCATTAGGTGCCACTAACTCAGTGCACCACAAGTCATCGCCACATGGCCTTATTGAGGCAGAATTCATTATGCAATAGACATTGCTCCCAGTGCGGCCCGCCTGGACCATGCATCATCACTGGCTGCGCACACGCTGAGTGCTTCAGGTGCCACTAACTCTGTGCAGCTCAAGTCAACACCACATGTCTATGGACCCTTGCTGACCTCTGCCTCCGGCCTACACTGTGGTCAGCAGGGCTTACAATTCAAATTCAGTCTTGATTCATTAATTTCAGGGTCCAGTAGGCAATTAACTATAACGTCCCTGAAACATGTGCTTTTTTTCAGTGAATTTCTTAGGTCTTTAAAATTCTAATTTCTAACAACAAGATTGTACTCAGAAGATCCAATATTTCAACAATGTATTCCATACATATTTCATCATTTGTTCCATACGCCTACACTGCGGTCAGCAGGGCTCACAATTCAAATTCAGTCTTGATTCATTAATTGCAGAGTCGCTGGCTGCGCACATGCTGAGTGCTTCAGGTGCCACTAACTCTCTGCCGCTCAAGTCACCGCCACGTGGCTATGGACCCTTGCTGACCGCTGCCTCCAGCCTACACTGCGGGCAGCAGGGCTCACAATTCAAATTCAGTCTTGATTCATTAATTACAGAGTGTAGTAGGCAACAGACATTGCATCCAGTGCGGCCCGCCCGGATGACGCATCATTGCTGGCTGCGCACACGCTGATTGCTTCAGGTGCCACTAACTCAGTGCACCACAAGTCACCGCCACGTGGCTATGGACCCTTGCTGACCGTGCCTCTGGCCTACACTTCAGTCAGCAGGGCTCACAATTCAAATTGTCTTGATTAATTAATTACAGAGTCTAGTAGGCAACAGACATTGCATCCAGTGCGGCCCGCCCGGATGACGCATCATGGCTGGCTGCAAACACGCTGAGTGCTTTGGGTGCCACTAACTCTGTGCAGTTCAAGTCAATGCCACGTGGCAGTGTGTCCTTGCTGACCGCTGCCTCAGGCCTACACTCTGGTCAGCAGGGCTCACAATTGAAATTCAGTCTTGATTCATTAATTGCAGAGTCCAGTAGGCAACAGACATTGCATCCAGTGTGGCCCGCCGGACCACGCATCATCGCTGGCTGTGCACACGCTGAGTGCTTCAGGTGCCACTAACTCTGTGCAGCTCAAATCAACACCACGTGGTTGTGGGCCCTTGATGACCACTGCACCTGGCCTACACTGCGGTCAGCAGGTCTCACACATATCCAATCCGATCCTGACCTGCAAGAACACACCATCATCACTGGCTGCGCACACGCTGAGCTCTTCAGGTGCTACTAACTCTGTGCATCACAACTCATGGACCCTTTATGATTGACTTTCGTGCTGTAGACACCGGACACAACAATGTCACCTCAGGCAGCAGGAATATCCCGAAGGGACATTACCATTTTCTTCACGTGAGCACGCTCATCTCTAGTGCCCCAACCTCAGTGCACCACAAGTCATGGAACCTTTACGATACAATCCTTTGTGTGTGATTTCAGATCTGGTGCCCCTACCTTAGTGCACCACAAGTCATGGACCCTTCATGATTGAATCTCTGTGTGTAATCCAACAATCACTCTTGTAGTTGTTGCCAGCATCATCCATTTTCTGAGGGCTGGCTTACACTCAGCCCACACGCATCCAGCACAGGCATCACTGGACATGTGACCCTGGTAATAAAAAGGGACCGGGCGCACGTGCCCATAGCCACTTCCACTATCTATCTAACTGTGTCCGTGTGTTCATTATGTATGCATGATGGCCCCGGGCTCTACTACATTACATTGTGCTGTGGACAGGGGACGCAACCATGTTACCTCTGGCAGTGGGGAGGGCCTCAGTTATGTAGCTTTGTCCCCCCCTGTAAAAGTAAGCAGAGTGGGCGGAGCCGCTGTACAACAGTACAGCGTAGGGGTGTGCAGAATTTGCCCAGGGCTCTGGATGTGGTTCAGTTGTGGAATCGACAAGGAAGTAACTAATGCTAGTGTCTGTGTTTTAGTGTTGGCGCCACCTGGCACACAATCGACAATATTGCAATGTAGCATGCACCCGGAGGGTGGGCTCGCACAAACGGAGAAATGAAGGAGCGCAAGACCACTCGGGGTCTTGGCTCATACATGCCAAGTGTTGTGTGTATCTATATTGCCTCAGCATGAGCCACATGCCTAGCCCTACTCACAGCACGACTTCACCAGGCATGAACTCTACATTTGTATCCGCCCTATCTTTACCAAAGGCCTACACTCATGTGGCCGCCCATCTTCAATGGCCAACATCAGTGTGTCATTGTCAGGCTTGTGCACATGGGCAGAAAAGCATGAAAATGATGTGCCATAGGAGTGCAAGTGATACAAACGCGCAGCGCACACAAATAAATAGGCTCGGAGGGAGGGAGAAGCAGCTGTGAGGCAACGTAACACACAGTGATGCTGCACATTTGCCACATGCAAGACATGTCAAACACGAATCCCAAAGTCGCACACATGCTACCCCACCCCCAACAAGCTACATCACATAGCCTGAATGCAAGCAGATGACAAAGTAACATTAGGGTTGAAAGCTCCTTTGTCTGAAGTATCAGGCAGGAGCACATCTATTGGTTACACATAATAACCCTTAGCAACTGACTTCTACCCCGAAACTGCTTAATGCCAGTTTCCTTAGTAACAGTTCATGAAACATTCTACTAAACTGACAGGTCACAAGTTCACCATGTTTTCAAGTTCACCACACAATGTTGCAAATGCAAACAGCAGGTGTTGTTGACTTTGCAAAATATGACCTTATCCTTTCTACTGTACCTTTCAAACATTTTTCACTAACCAATAAGAAACCTGTTTTTTAAAGAAACCAAAATGCACCCTATTTTTGAATGTACAAAGTTCTTAAACAGCCAATCAATTCTCTACTTAAAACAGCTTCTTGTCCACCATTTTAGATACCTCTCATTCTACCAACTGACTACTTCAGCTACAGACATCTTTTCATTGCCCAAAAGCAATCCTGCTTTGCTTTATTGAAGCGAGAGCAGGTTTCCCTGCTCCCGCTTCAATGAAGCAAAGCAGAGTTTGGTATGATAGGGCAGGAAGCTGTGCTCCCGCCCTGCCATAGAAACAGCAGTGTCCAGGAGGTGTGCACCCCGACAGCAGTGTCCCGGAGGGAGGTGGCGGTCCCAAGGGCCACTATGGGCTCCAGGAGTGGGGCCGCGCAGCCCCCCTTCCAACATTTCTAAAGCCCCGGGGAAGTGGTGGTCTCATAAGCTTGAGGGTTTGTAATGAACCCCCGAATTTCAATTTTAAGTGCCCCGGGGAGGTGGTGGTCCCTGGGGTTTGTGGGGGAGGTGGCTCTTTCCCCCACACACATAATTTTTATTTCAAAACAAAACCCGGGGAGGTGGTGGTCCCCAGGACAGCGTATGGAGTTTGGGACCCCCTGACGCATTTTTTTTGTTTCAGCCGCAGGGAGGTGATAGTCCCTGTGTCTGCGGTCGACCCCGCGGGCCCCCACAAATTATTTTTTGAGTGCCCCCGGGACCTGGCCCACCCTGTGCTTTGAAAAACGAAGTGCGTGAACCCACGCTTGTTTTTTTTCTTTTATTTTCACGGCAAGATTTGCGCACCCAGCGCAACTTAGAATGTTTTTATTAAAAAAACATTATGGGCTTTGGGGGTCCTTGTGGGACCCCCTGAGCAGGCCTAGGGGGTCAGGGTGTTCCTACCCTGCCCCCTATTCTTGTTTTTCAGCCTTTTTTCCACAGTTATCTTCTAACTCTGTAACCGAGTCACAAAATGGCTGCCAACACTTCCTGGTTTGGAGCGTTGGCAGGCAATCAGAGTGTAGCTTATGCCCGGGAGGGTGCGCAAACTCTCCTTGGTGCTCAGATATCGAAACATTATGTTTGTAATTTCTCAGCAACTACTGAACAGATTTACACCATTTAACAAACTGGCTCTTTCTGAACCAAGGGCTACCTTGTTGCCAAATTTGGTGTAATTCTGTTCAGCCGTTTGGGCTGTAGCTTTGTCTAAACTTTCCTATGGAGGACAGTTTTCAAACCCATTCTTTTTCTAATTTCTCAGAAAATACTGAATGGATTTACACCATTTAAAAAGAGGGCTCTTTCTGAACCAAGAACTACCTTCTTTCCAAATTTGGTGTAATTCCGTTCAGCAGTTCAGGTTGTAGCTTTGTCTAAAGTTTACTATGGAAATTAACATAGGAAAAACAAGTTTTGGGACCCCCCTTTTTTCTCAGCCCCCGCTTGACAAATCACCCCAAAACTTTCAAGACAGAAGCTGATTGGATCTGGCCAATTTGTTTGCAAATTTTCACAAAGATTCATCAACCGGCACCAAAGTTATTGGGAAAAGAAAAAACGCTTTTCATATGGAAACTAGGTCCTAACTATAACTACCTACTGGCGACCACCAGTAGGTAATACATATATTTATTTATATATATATCCTAGGCAAAACAATGAAGCGCAAGCTCAGGCAGGGAATGCAATTCAGAATAAATGTAACCGTTTCTGTAACGCGTTTCGACTGTAACAGTCTTGATCACACACAGAGTCGTGACATGAAGCATCTTTACATATCCGGTTATGACATTGAAAACGGACTACAATACAGAATGAATTGAATTGTTGTGCTGGTGGCGGCCATCTTAAAGTAGGAATACATATGCACAATATATATTGAGCAACTGAGGTCTTGAGCGTTCTGATATTCTTTCTCTATTCTGAATTTTAACCATTACTCTTGACCATACTGCTTGAGTTGTCTTCGTTCTTGAGGTAACATGTATTTGCTTGGTTTTAATATGATCTTTTTTATATTTTATTTCAGGAGGAAAGGAAGGGGCCCACACATGTTTGGAATCACTGGTCACTGGGCTTCCTTCCCTTTTCTTCAAGACCTCCACGGTTAAACGACATCGTAGAGATAAGGATTTTCTTTTTGGGCAGAAGTGTTACTGAACACTTTACGGTGATCAATTTGTTTGAGAAGATCTAGGATTTATCTCTGGTTGTTAGGCTTTCCTTTTTCTTTATGGTTCTTATTTTTGAAGCTTTTACATACCCTGCAAATTACTTCATGATTAGGATCACGTTTTCTGGGTAGAACCAGTACTGGTTCCTAGATGGATGGCTTTCCGCCTAGGCAATTTGGCATCACGAATACTAGTATTTATCCACAGGGTTTTTATCTAGTTTCTATTGAGATGCAGCACGAGGGTAGCATGCATCAATGTCTCTTGTTTATGCATTGGTACTATAACCATTGAATTGAGATGCATCACGAGGGTAGCTTCCATCTATGTCTCTTGTTTACACATTGGTAGTGTAACCATTGATTATTCCTGTGAACAAGTTGATGGGTGCATTTAATCCTCCCTTTTTTACCCAGAAACCTGAACATGTTCTCATGCTTACACATTACTTTCTTTGTATTAGGAGTTGGTGGCTGTTGGACTTGGCCCTTATTGCAGGGTCACCCCAGAACCTTTTGCCTTCCTCCTGTATTTTTTCTGATCAGTTTTTGCTGGTTTTAGGACTCTAGGCACTTTATCACTGCTGTTCAGAGCTAAACTGCATGTGCTCTGTAAGGTAACCTTGGTAAGACTGGTCTACACCTGTTTGTCATATTTAATTTACCTGTCAGTCCCTTGTACAGTGGTATCTCATATACCCAGGACCAGTAACTTAAATGCTACTGGTGGGCTTGCAGCACTGTTAGCGCCACCCACCAAAGTAGCCTTTCAAACCTGTCTCAGGCCTCTGCCGCTGCAGGGCCTGTGCACACAGTTTACTGCCGCTCTGACGTGGCACATAAAGTGGTTGCCACGTCTGAGACTCCCTTTTTACTACATTTCAATCACCCCTAAGGTAGGCTCTAGCTAGACCTATGGGCAGGGTGCGGTGTAGGTAAAAGGTAGGATATGTGCCTTAACTGTGTGGCATGTCCTGGTAGTGACAAACAGCCTATTTGGTTTCTCACTGCTCTGAGGCTGCCCTCTCATAGGAATGCATTGGGAATTCCCTGATATGTGCTTCAGTGGTAATTCCTGACATGAGAGGGGTAGCGTGCTCAAGTTTGGTATGTTTGGAATAGTGGTAATAAATGCTGCGTATTGGTGTTCGTGGATTTATTATCACTATTTTAGAAATGCCAATTTTAGAAGTAGGCATTTCTGTGTGCTGTTTATCTTTGTGCCTGCCTGTTGTGTATTGACTGTCTGGCCTTGGAGTGACAGGAGCTGGGGAGGTGCAGTGGTTCCAGAGAGTCTAGATGAGTCAGCGCTAGACTGAATAGGCCTGGACGGCATTTGGAGTGGTGGGAGGAGTAGCACCTGCACCTGAATAGTGCTGGGCCTACCTTCCACAATGATGGCTCTGCCCCCCTGTGGTGTGTATGGGGCTAGGGCCTACACTTACAATGGGGAGTGTTATGCACTTGCCAAGTGCCCCCCAGAACTGCTTTGGACTGGGCTCAGAGTTCTAGGCCAGGGGAGAACAAAAACATATGCCCGTTAAGTACTGTGGCTGTGAGCCCATGTTTGTAGAACTGAATTAACTTGGATTTGAAGAGCACTCTGCCAGGAAGAACTGCTGTCGGACCCAGCTGCTGCCCGAGGGGGTTAGAGTGGCTGCATTCTGCTGGGAGGCCCTGCGTGCTGGCCTGTCTGTGCCTAGCTCTCCCCTTGTGGATTTCTGGCGAAGAGCGCTGCTTGCTCCCTGTTGGTGTCTTCAGGTGGGAGACAGACTGACCGCTTTATTGATGGTGCCCTCTGAATTCAGTGAGTGGTGAGTGCTTTACTTTTTGGGCCAAATTCAGGTTAACTTGCTTCACCACAGAAGTGCATGCTGAGCGCTTCGTTTTTAATCTTTAAACTTGTGCCACACGAGAAGCGCGTGGTGAGCGCCATTGCCACAATTGTCCTCAGAGCCAGAGAAGGGGCTCAACCCATAAACCTGCGGCGGGCACTGAGTGTGTGTCCGTGTTGGGAGGAAGACAAAAGCCCCTACAGAGACTTCTCTCAGTGAAGTGAAGCTGCTGTAAGTCAGGCAGAGGACGCCTGATTGTGGGCGGGGCTCCCATGAGGAAGTGGAGGGGCCCGTGGGTTTCCCAAAGCTTGGTCATGGGTGGGGCCGGCAGGAACGACTGAGCCTCATGGGCTTTTGTGGCCGCAGGGTAGACCGGGGCCTCGCGGGCTCCATTTTGCAGCTGCCCGCCTCCCCCGTCTGTTAGAGGGACAGGCGGGCCACCAGAGGTGGACTGTCTCATGAAAGAGACCGAGGAGACTGGAGACGCCCTGGTGAGTAGGGCCTGTGAGGAGCCCTGTTTACACTCTTGGCATTATCACAGCTGCACCGCATGGGCGCGGGCAACTGCCTTCTCATCTCCAGCACCAGGGGCATTCTCCATTAAAGGAGACAGGATGAGTTGCACCCCCCAGCCCTCTGATTGCAGTGTCGAGCACAAGAGCAAGGTGAGACCTCGACAGAGGCCCCTAATTAAAAGTACTGCAGGCCCTAATAGAGGCACCTGAGTGAGGGGCCCTATCGCCTGAGGAAGTGGGGGCAATATGCTTATGGTACTGTGTATTGGTGATCTGCACATGCCTAAGGTGGACATGATGGGTGTATGATATGTGCACAACAGCATAGTTTTTGCCTTTTTCAAATCAGGCTCAGTGATGATGGTTATGCCTAATGTCTGATGCTCACATGTATGTTGGGTTACATTGCCAAGTTTGGCACCCCATGTAACGTAATGGTGATATTCTAAAGTGTGCACGCTGTAAGTGTTTACTGAGGTGCACTGATGGTTTTGATATTTGTATAATGCGATGCTGATGCCTAAATGCTTTGTGCTAAGTTCACTCTTACCAGTAGTTGCTGGTTGTCCTCACTTACTGTAATGTGTTTTTACAGTGGCCCGATTGACCAAGTGATTTGTGTAATCTGCAAAGCCTTGACGAGTGCCTGGTGGCACAGTGTCTATATGTGATTATGTTCTAATGTGTTCTTATGGATAATACAAAGGCTATTTTTATATAACCTTATGTGGAGTTATGTTTCTTTTGTGGTGTGCCTAGTGTGTCGCTGCTGTGTGAGTGTGTTATGTTATGTTAAAATTATTTCTAAAGCACTCTGTTACCCGGAGGTGTCCTGGCGCTATGCATTACACACCTGAGATTTTATGGCACGACACGGAGGCCAACATTATGCAATAATTCCTTTATTGCTACCACTCAGCAGCAAGAAAAAACAAACATCATGTTCTTAGAATAAAGAATACAGAATCTCTAAGAACATTCCAATACAAACAAAACTCTTCAACATCATCTGCTCTCCCTTCTTTTATTGCTGCTGCTCGAGAGATAAGTATATTTTGATATGATAGATTTATTGAAAGAATTTATAAAGATAAGAAGCTTGCAGAATGTTAAATAATGAATAAAATGTATTTAATACAAATTGGTATTTAAATGTGGAACATTTTGAGGATGGAGTAAAACGTTTAGAATGTTTGTTTATTAAAATTTAATGTTAGAAACGTAATGATTAAAATGTAACAATGAAATATTTTGTCAGGAAAGCGATTGTAGATGGGAAAGTCTCTTGTTTCGTTTTTTAATTGAGGTTGGAGATAATGGGCTCGCTTTAGTCTTTGCGCGACGTGTTGTCAAGATTCAGGAGCATGAGATAAATAGATAAACTAGCGATCGCGTAGGCGCGATTGTTTTAAAAAGCATAATTAAATAATTTTAGAGATAGCATTGACGATAAAATTACAGTTGATGTGCGTAATTTGAATTGAATCAGTTGGCTCGCGCTTACCGATTTGTGGAACGCTCACCGTAGTCGCGTGCAGAATGAGAGAGGCACGTGTTGGTTTAGCACGTATCGCTCAGTTTTGAAGATCGCGCTTGAAGGGAAATGTCCCTTTGAAGGTTTCGTATTGACGCCGGTTGCCTAGCAATGGCGTATAACGAATGAGAAACACATTTTTTCAAGGGAAAAACGATCGTGAGGAGATTTAGATGGAGATTGAGGGCAGAATTTGAAAAATAAGTAAAAATATATGAGGAAATTAGAAATATAGAGAATATATTATTTTTTAAAAAAAAGGAAAATATCTTAAGAATAATAATTTAAGAATTGAAGTCTATGAAAATAGAGACTTGAGATTTGACAATATGGAACAAGGGGAAGGTAGTCTAGAAGAAAAATTAAATAAGGCAATAGAAAAAATAACGACAGAAGTATCGTTAAGAATGGAAAAGAAATTAGAGTTGTTGTCTATGTCACAATCAAATAGACAGGAAGAGGAGAGTTTTTGGTCAGCAACTGAAAATGAAGGGGCGCATTGTAGTGGAAAGAAGGCTTCAAGGAAGAGGAAGCATGTATCTTCAAAGGAAGATTATAATAAAAAATCAAAATACGCTAGTAAAGATGATGAATGCTGTTCAGACAGGCAAATAGGAAAAGCCTCGGGCGAAAGTGGAGGGCAAGTTAGAGGCCCAAATGAAGAAGCAAAAGGAGGTATGCGCAAGCATAAATATGTAATATGTGGCGATTCCTCTGAGAGTGCAGAGATAGAACTGAGTTGGAGTGATGATTTTGACTCTAATGATGAAATACAAGTTAAAAAATCAAAAAAGGATGAAAGCTTGAGATCTGAGAATAAAATAATTAAAGATGCTATGGGAGATAATATGTTTGACCCATTACTTATCAAACATCCTTTTTCCCCTGAATGGACAACATCTGATCATGTCTCTGAGTATTTAGAATATTGGATGAGAAGAGAAATACCAAAAGAGGCGAGAGTTAGATTAAGATCCGAGTGTCCTCGACCAATTGTAAGTAATAAGGTGTTGATGACACCAGAACTTGACCCGAAAATGTTTGCATTTATTGCAAAAGGGGGCGAGATCCTAGGAAAGGAATTGATCGTGGATTAAAGTCCTGTCAAGACAGGTTATTAGATGTGATTGGTCCAGTATCAAAAATATTTGATATGGCGGAGGAGGCCTATGCTGTAAAAAATGAAATTGATGTACAAGAACTCCGTGAATGGGTTCAGAGTGCTGTATGTTTATTAGTAAACGCAAATACAGCCTTATCTATAGAGAGAAGGAAGAGTCTATTACTAAAGATTGACACAAAATTGGTAGACCTTGCGACCAAAGAGGAAGGACCTTTAGCTAAGGGTCTGCTTTTTGGTGATGAATTTATTAAAGAATTATCAAGATATGTAGGTGCATTCAGTAGCCTACAAAAATCTCAAAGGGAGATTAAGAAAGTGTTTAATGAACGTATTTTTGGTATGGCCGGGAGAACGCGGAGTCGGTTCCCCGGCCGAGGACAAGGAATTTCGAGAGGCTCCTTCACTCGTGGATTTGGAAGAGGCTACCAGGGTCAACAACAATTTTTTTGTGGAGGATTTTTTCCACTAAGACAACGAACAAGAGAAAGATTTAATAGAGGAGAGAGACGAGGAAGAGGTTCGATTGGTAAGTCGAGACCTTTCTGTTATCCGCTTAAAATTGGGCGGCAGACTTGCCCAATTTATAGAGAACTGGAGGTCAATAACAAAGGACCCTTGGGTGTTGGAAACGGTACAAGGTTTCAGAATAGAATTTTTAGGAAGGCCAGTTCAGACTATAGTACCAAAACGTATGATTTTCAAAAAAGATCAATTAAAGTTGATAGATTTAGAGGTAGAGGAATTATTAAAGAAAGGAGCAATAGAAAAGGAGAGAGAAAATGTGGAAGGATTCATAAGCAATATCTTTCTAGTGGAAAAGAAAGACAAAGGAGGAATGCGTCCTGTGATAAATTTACGTCAATTGAACGATTGGGTGATATATCATCATTTCAAAATGGAGGGAATACATTTGTTGAAAGATGTGTTAATGAGAGAGGATTGGATGACAAGATTAGATTTGAAAGATGCTTATCTGACAATTCCAATATGGAAAGAGCATCAAAGGTATTTGAGATTTATATAGAGAGGCAAAATGTGGAAATTTGTGTGCCTACCTTTTGGCCTGTCATCCGCTCCGTGGTGTTTTACAAAGGTTTTACGGCCGATAGCTGCTTTTTTGAGGGAGAGAGGTGTTCGAATGATAATCTATTTAGACGACATCTTGATAATGGATCAGGACAAGAATACTCTTCTGTCTCATACGAAGATGGCGATAGAGTTGCTAGAGTTTTTAGGATTTGTGGTGAACAGGAAAAAATCTCAATGTGTTCCCAGTCAACAGAGACAATTTTTGGGATTTATAGTAGATACGGTTCAAGCTGTCTTGAAACTTCCGAAAGAAAAATTAAAGAGAATTCGGAAAGAATTCTCTAAAAATAGTTTTGAAAATGAACAGCATATCTTTAAGAATGTTGGCCCGCATAATAGGTCTACTGTCTTCGACAATTCAGGCTATCTTTCCAGGTCCTTTACATTACAGGGCGTTACAAAGGTTGAAGGGTTTGCATTTGAGGAATGGTTTGAGATATTCAGAGAGTGTATGTCTCTCTCAAGAGGCAAGACAGGAATTGATTTGGTGGCTGAGGAATATGGAAGCATGGAATGGGCGTGCAATTTTTGGAGAGAATGCAGATCTGATTGTGGAATCAGATGCAAGCTTGGAAGGCTGGGGTGCAAGATGCGGATTGTTAAGTACTGGAGGTCGATGGACAAGTCAGGAAAGGAATCTACATATAAATTGTTTAGAATTGTTAACAGGATCTTTTGCAATAAAGTGTTTTGGAAAACAGACTGCAAAATGTTCTGTCATTTTAAGGATGGACAATATTTCTGCAGTTCGGTATGTGAACAGAATGGGTGGTCCAAGATCAAAAGGTCTAGCAGATATAGCGAGAGTATTTTGGGAGTATTGTTTGGAGAGGAAAATTCATGTTCAAGCAGAGCATATCCCAGGGAATTCAAATTCTGTACCAGATTGGTTTTCGAGGAATTTTTACGACTCCAGCGATTGGATGTTAGACAGATTAGTATTCATAAGGTTGAACCAATTTTGGGGTCCATTTCGGACAGATCTTTTTGCGAACAGGATAAACACTCAACTAGAGAGGTTTTTCAGTTGGCATCCGGATCCAGAGTCGATGGGAATAGATGCTTTTCTGCAGGATTGGAGAGGTCTGAATCTTTATGCATTCCCACCGTTTTCAATGATAAGCAGGGTGACAGAGATGATTCGGAAATGGAAAGAAACAGTGGTGTTGGTCACTTCGTTTTGGAGCTCACAAGCCTGGTACCCTATGTTATTGGAGATGAGTGTGGATTACCCGATTCTAATTCCAATGTTTCAAGGGATCTTGCGGGGCCCTCTAGGGGAGGTTCACAGTTTGGTGGATTCAGGTCAACTTCATCTGTTGGCATGGAGACTTTCAGGAGAGTCTGGAGTAGGCCAGGGCTTTCATCAGAAGCTTCGAAACTCATTGAAGAATCTTGAGCTCAAGGAACAAGGAAGGTATATAAGTCTGCATGGAATAAGTGGAATGGTTGGTGTGTGGAAAGGAATATGGATCCCGTATCAGCAGATGTAGTTCATGTTTTGAATTTTTAGACGGATTTATATAAAAGAGGTTTGGCGTATAGGTCAGTGAATTTATATAGATCTGCACTATCCGCAGGACATATTTTAGTGAATGGGATTTCTGTTGGTCAAGACATTATGGTCAGGAGATTACTGAGAAGTATTAGGTTGGCTAAACCACCGGGACCTAGGTATACTTTTCTTTGGGATGTGTCTTTGGTATTACGATTGATCGAATCATGGGATGATAATTGCCTCTTGGACCTTAAAGATTTATCTTTCAAACTCACGATGTTATTATGTCTTCTTTCTTTTAGAAGGGTTTCAGATGTGTGTGCACTAGAAATATCAAGTAGATGTTTTGCTCCAGAGGGTATTTGTTTTTATATTAAACAAAGAACGAAGACTAACTCAAATGTTATTTTTTATCCATACTTTCAGGATACAGAGAAACTTTGTGTGGTACGTTGTGTTAAAGAATATGAATATAGAACTCAGCCTTTTAGACCTGCTGGGGTAGATCAGTTACTTATCTCTTATAGGTATCCATATAAAGAGGTTTTTTTCTCCCACTTTGGCTAGGTGGGTAAAAACAGTAATGGAAAAAGCAGGTATAGATAGAAGTAAGTTTGATGCACATTCTGTGAGAGGTGCAGCTGCATCAAAAGCACGAGTTTTAGGAGGTAGCTTGCAAGATATTTTAAGGTGCGCAGATTGGTCATCAGATTCTGTGTTTAGAAAATATTATTTTAAACCTATTGAGAGTGCAGCTCAATGTATTGTTAATGTGCTTTAAACTTGCATAATGTTGGCCTCCGTGTCGTGCCATAAAATGTAGATTTTCCACAGCCTTGGTGGGCTGAAAATCTGGATTTCATTAAGGACATGGAGGCTAATATTATCCCTCCCAATTTTTTTCCCAAACCCTAATGTTTATATCTTATTTTTTCTATGCAGGTCAAAATTAAAATAATTGGGATTGTTCGCTTCCGGACAACTGTCATCTTTTCGTTGAGAAAGAAAGAAGAATTTCTTTGATTGGATTTGTTTACTGTTTTTTGGACTCTTTATATGGAAAATGTCTTTAAAAATATTACTTTCTCGTTTAGCAGGCAATGTAAGAAGGGAGAGCAGATGATGTTGAAGAGTTTTGTTTGTATTGGAATGTTCTTAGAGATTCTGTATTCTTTATTCTAAGAACATGATGTTTGTTTTTTCTTGCTGCTGAGTGGTAGCAATAAAGGAATTATTGCATAATATTAGCCTCCGTGTCCTTAATAAAATCCAGATTTTCAGCCCACCAAGGCTGTGGAAAATCTACATTAGCCAATGATTATGCTAAAAGAAAAGATTATATAAAAAGCCAAGTTTTTAATTGTTTCCTAAAAGGAAGGAGCTCAGTGGTGTTTCTAAGCTGGAGAGGCAAACCATTCCATGCCTTAGCAGCCCAATGGCAAAAACTCCTACCTCCCCAATTAGCTTTGTTAAAGCGGGAAGGAGTAACTAGTTTAGTCTGAGCCAAACGAAGATCTCTTCCGGGCACATACCACTGAAAGGCATGTTTCAGAAAGTCAGTACCAGCTGGACTGAGTGCCTTAAAAACAATACACAGACGAGGAGCCTAGCGCGCAACCAAGATGGCCGCGTAGGTGCGAGGCTCCCGAGGACCTCCGCGGCCTCCTGAATTAATCCTGGCTATATCCTGTCCTTTTTGAGGGGACTATGTCGGTGAACCCGAGCTGAGGCGCCACCCGTTTTCCGTGGTCGAATCGGACCCCGAACACCGGCGGGAGCGCCGATCGAAGGTTGCGGCCTTCCCCGCGCCGGCCCCCCGGATTGGAGTAGTGGGGCGATCCGGGGACAAAGTGAACAACAGCGGCGGGCACGGCTGGGCGACTCGCGTACCCCGCGCTTTCACTTTCACTTTTGCACCCTCCTCGCCTCCAGCGAGGTAGGGTCGCAGAGCGGGGTGCGGTGGTGTGGTCTTGTCCAGGTGCCCGGCTGGCCCGCCAGCTGTGGATCATCCTGCGGTGCGGTGGCCGCCCTCCCCCCCCCCGGACCCCGTGAACGGGTTTATCGGCCCTTTTGAGGAGATTGGCACGACGGTGGGAGAGCAAGCATGTCCACCAAACAAGATGGCGACCGGGCGAAGGTGAAGACGACCCGCCGTGGCCCGGCGCACCAATCCAACAGTATGGACCGCTACACTCTCCAGAAGGGATCTCCGGAGACATCGCGCACGTCCCCGGCGGGCCTGACGGAGACGCCTGCCCAGCCGGTGGACATGACCCTCCGGGACGTCATGGGCGCCATCGCGGAGATGAAGGCCTCGGTGGACCAGCGCTTCGACACCCTAGCGCAAAAAATAGACTCGGTCCTTGTGGATGTGAGCCTGGTGAGGGCCGACCTGTCTAAGACGAATGACCGGGTCGATTCCCTGACCCACACCACAACGGGCCTCGAGACAGATGTGGCGGCCCTCCAAAAGGAGGTGCGCCGGCTTGGCCAGGCGAGCGCCCTGATGGACCGGCGACTGGAGGATTCCGAGGGTCGTGCCAGGAGGAATAATGTTCGTATTGTGGGGGTGCCGGAGGGACGAGAGGCGGAGACCGCCGACCTTTTTGTGGAAGATCTAATCCTTACCCATTTGCAGCCCCGGGGCCTGAGTAAGCTTTTTGCGGTGGAGCGTGCTCACCGGGTCCCTGGGGGTAGGCCGAAGGCCGGTGCCCCGCCGCGGCCTCTCATTGCCCGGGTTTTTAACTTTCGGGACAGGGACGCTATCCTGCAGACCTCCAGGCAACAGGGACCGGTCAAGCTTGACAACATGGATGTGCGTTTCTACCCGGACTTTACTCCGGCGGTCCAAAAGCAGAGACTGAGTTTTCTCGGTATTAAACGTCGCCTGCGGGACCTGAACCTAAAGTACTCAATGCTCTTTCCAGCTAAGCTAAGGGTGGAGGTGGAAGGTCGCACACACTTCTTTGATCGACCCGAGGCGGCTGGGGACTGGTTGGACACTCTGCCTGATGATCGGGGCCGGGGGGGTGGGGGGGGTGCGGGCGGTGGAGAGGGCCTGCCGGATCAGAATTAAGGGGTGAATAATAGACCCTGCTCGGGACAATACTTCTTTACCATTTCTCGATCGTGTATGTTCCCCTCCTATGGAGGTCGCGCGGGGTCTGTTGGGGGCTTCCCTCCTCCTCTGGGGTACTAGTTAGTCTTTCTCTATGGGGCGACAGGCACACTGCACTTTGGGGGGGCTGACTGGGCTCATGCAGGGGTGCAGGGAGGGGGGAGTTCTGTTGGGATGGGGGGGCGGGGGGGGGTGTGTTGTTTGTTCGCACCGCAAGGCAAACCCTTTATTGTATTGCTGTTCTCGAAATGCTCTGTGGGGGACGACTGATTGCTTCTACGTATGATGGGGGTAGGGACTTGGCTGTGTTGTCCTGGAATGTTAACGGCCTGGGGGATCGGATTAAGCGTGGTGTGGTCCTGCAGTTCCTGAAACGTATATCGCCAGATGTTGTCTTCTTGCAGGAGACACACCTTATAGGTAACTCCTTCCATGCCATGAATCGGCGAGGCTATCGTTTGGTGGCCCACTCGGGCTTCACTTCGGGGTCGCGGGGGGTGGGTATCATGATCAAGAACTCGCTCCCGCTGGAGATTGATGAGGTGCGCCATGACGAGAGGGGACGCTACACTGTCCTGGTGGGTAGAATGGAGGGTAGAGTGTTTGTTTTCATGTCAGTGTACGTCCCGCCTGGGCTACAAGCTACTACATTTGCGGACCTGGGGCGCCTCCTCCTGGACCTCCCGGGTGGCCTGCTGGTGGTTGGGGGGGACTTCAATGCGGTAGTTTCTGGTTCTATGGATCGTCACCCCCCTAGGGACCTCCCCCGGGCACAGGCGTGGCTGTCCGGCCTTTTAGACACACTGGGCCTGGTGGATTGCTGGCGACTAAAACACCCTACGCAGCTGCAGTACACCTTCCACTCGGGTGCCCATGGTAGCCTTTCGCGACTTGACTACATCCTGGTCCCGGCGGCCCACGCTGGGAGGGTAGGAGAGGTGTGCCATCTGGCGCGGGGTATTTCGGATCACTCCCCATTACTGTTACATTTTGATGTCTTCCCGAGGGGGGAGGGCAGGGTGGCCCCAATCAATGCATGGTACTTGCGAGACCCCACCATTCGTGCCGACTTGATCAAATCCTTACAGCGATATTTTGACGAGAATGTGGGGTCTGTCCCTTCGGCCATCTCCCTGTGGGAGGCCTTTAAGGTAGTCCTCAGAGGGGAGGCCCTCTCCTTTATCTCCCATGCCCGGAGGCGTGAGCGGGAGGAGGTGACCCGGGTGGAGGCCGAGATTGTGGAACTGGAGGGTGACCTGGGGAGCGGGGTAACGGATGCCAAGTTGCATGTTTTGCACCTCAAGCAGGCGGCCTATAGGGCCCTCGTCACGGAGGCGGCCAGGGGCCTCAGTAGAGAGCAACAGGGACGATTGTATGATGTGGGCGATAAGGCGGGTAAATTGATTGCGTGGTTGGATAAGAGGGAGAGAGCGAGTCGTGTGGTTCCTTTGATTGAGAGGATGGATGGTGCGCGTGTCACCGAGCCGGAAGCCATTGTCTCCTGCTTCGCGGATTACTTCCGCGAGGTGTACTCCCCGGTTTCCCCCTGCTCGGAGGAAGATTCCCATTCCCTGCTTCGGGACATAGCGCTGCCCTCCCTTTCGGTGGAGAACAGGGATTCGCTGGACGCTCCTCCCACCTCGGACGAAATTGCCCTGGCTATTCGCTCGGTCGCGTCCGGCAAGGCCATGGGCCCTAATGGTCTCCCCATCGAGCTTTACAAGCTGCGCCCGGATGTACTAGCGCCCCACCTGCGCGCGATGTTCCTGGCGGCCCACTCGCAGGGTTCCCTCCCGCCGGACCAGCGTCTGGCCACGATCGTGGTGATACACAAGGAGGGGAGACCCCGTGAGCGGGTCACATCCTACAGGCCAATTTCGCTCTTGAACGCGGAACCCAAAATCCTCGCCAAGGTGTTGGCCAACCGGTTGGTCGGTGTGGTGGGCGACTTGGTCCACCAAGACCAATCTGGATTTATACCCCATCGCAACACGGCTCTTAATCTGCGACGCTTGCACGGGGTGCTCGCGCGTGTTCCGTTTGTGCGGGAGCCGGCCATCTTGGCATCCTTAGACGCCACCATGGCGTTTGACACGCTTGAATGGCCATACATCTGGGCGATGCTGGCGAAATTCGGATTTGGCCCGGGGTTCATTAGCTGGGTCAAATTGTTGTATTCGGGCCCATTGGCGCAGGTGGTGGTGAATGGGCGAGTCTCGGCCCCATTCGAGCTGGGGCGGGGCACGCGTCAGGGTTGCCCCTTGTCGCCGCTCCTGTTTGCACTGGCCTTGGAGCCCTTGGCGGAGTGGCTACGGTGGCACCCTTCTATCCGTGGTCTCCGCTGGACCCCTGAGTATGAGGACCGCGTGTCCCTCTACGCCGATGATATCCTTTTGTATCTCGCCTCCCCGCGCAAATCGCTGATTGTCCTGGTTGATGTTTTGCGCTCCTTCGGGCGTAACTCAGGCCTTGTCATCAACTGGGCGAAATCCTGTGTATATGTGCTTTCCGGGGAGGCTCCGGCCCTACCGCGTGACTGCCCGATCCAGATTGCCTCCCAGGGGTTCCGGTACCTGGGTATATATATCACTCTGGACCCAGAGGCCCGCTACGAGCGGAACTTGTTGCCCCCCCTCCAGCGCTTGCGAGAGGATGTCGCCCGTTGGCGGCGTCTTCCGCTCTCGCCACTTGGCCGAGCGGCCTTGTTTAAGATGATGTCCTTGCCGCGCTTCCTGTACGCCCTCCAGAACACTATGGACTTGGTCCCAGCGCGCTACTTCCGCGAGGTGGAGGGCCTGCAGCGGCGCCTGTTCTGGGACGGGAGGCCGCGTATTGCTCTGGCCAAATTGACGCTCCCGTGGTATGATGGGGGGGTTGCCCTCCCGGACATTAAACGGTATTACTGGGCCTCCCAGCTAGCTGCAATCAATCATGGCCTTTACGGGCCCGCCTTGAACCCGGCATTTGAAATGGAAAAGATGCTCCTGCCCGGTGGCGATTATAATCGAGCGCTCTACTCTGGCACGCCCGACTCCCGTCTGACGGGACCGACGCGTGTCATGGTGCGTGTATGGCACGCGGCTAATGCAGCTATGGGGTGGAAGGACCGTTTGACCCGGGCATCACCGCTGTATGCGTCTGAGAGGTTGGGCTCCCTGTGGACATCGAAGGGCTTCGAGAAGTGGGACACGATCGGAATCAGCACGGTGGGAGATCTCTGGACGAGGGGGGGCTTCAAGACTTTTGAGACGCTGCAGACGGAGTTTCAGCTGCAAGGCAGTGAGTACTTTCGATACTTACAAGTCCGCCACGCGCTGGGCTCCGTCTTCCCGGATGTTGCGTCCATTCCGGAGTCTTCCCCCCTAGAGGACAGGGTGCTGGATGGCCATGTACCAGACAGCACGATCTCCCTTATATATAAAAAACTGATCAATGACAGATCGTGCCTGCTGACTGGCCTCCGCGAGGCCTGGGTTGCCGATGGGCTGGAGCTGGACGACGAGGACTGGATCTCCGCGGTGGCCTCTCCGAAGGAGGTGGCCATCCCGGCTCGCCTTCGCTTCGTCCAGCTTAAGATCCTTCACCGGGTTTACGTCACGGGGCCGAGGCTTCTACGTATGGGCTTTGCTGCTGACGGATTGTGTAAGCGCGGCTGTGGTGCTTTGGCAACTTTCATGCATATACTGTGGGAGTGCCCGAAAGTGGAGCGATTCTGGCGTGGTGTGCATGAGGTTTTGCGTGTGGTTACGCGTGTCGCACTGCTGCCTGAAGCGAGGAGATGCTTGCTGAATGTGTGGGAACCAAATGATTATTCGGTCCCGCAGACGCGGTGGGTGACTCTGGGATACATGATAGCGAAGCGTGACATTGCCCAATTGTGGGGATCCCAGAGGCCCCCGGCGGTGTTGGCCTGGAAAGAACATATGGATTGGTGTATGTTTCGTGAAAAAGTAGTGTATGTGGCGAGGGGTAAGCCTGGGGCGTGGGTGAAAATCTGGAGCCCCTGGAACGCTTACCGTGGGGGTATTTGTGAGCCGCCACTGCTACCGGCAGCCTCGCCAGCCCCATCTCCTTAGCCGACCCCCTCCCTCAGCCGTGGGCACGTGGCTCCCCAGTCCCTGCTATACTCCCATTCCCCTCTTCAGAGTTCTGCTGCTGGTTAGGATCCCCCATCTACGGAGCACGTACTGTCACTTGGATCGCGGGTTGCCTTGCGGGTGTGGTTTTTTGTGTTGTTCTGTTTGATAAAAAGAAACCGTATTGTGGGCTAGGAGTTATGCGGCCTACGCTATTGATGTCACCTGATTTGCCAATCTGCTCCGCCAAGAGACTCTCGCTGTATGTATGCTATATGCCTTTTGCTACTCTAGCGGCCGGCCGGATGGTTGTGCCATGCCTGTAACTTTTTCATTGTGCAATAAACGGTTTCAAAAAAAAAAAAAAAAAAAAAAAAAACAATACACAGTGCCTTGAACTGAATTCGTTGTTTAACGGGCAGCCAGTGAAGTGTCCTGAGGCCCATCCTTACAGAGACAAATCTAGGTGTCCCTGTAATCAGCCTGGCTGCCGCATTCTGCACGATCTGGAGTCTGACCAAATGTCTCTCCTGGATGTTAATAAAGAGACTGTTACAGTAGTCCAGTCGCGACAGAATGAGCGCTGTGACTACTGTCTTCAGGTTATCTTCAGGGAGAAGAAGTTTAATTTTCCTGAGGGTTCGAAGAATGAAAAAGCAAGAGGAAGCAACCCTACTAATATGGTCACTAAAGGAGAGTTTTGAGTCAATAATTACTCCCGAATTCTTAGCCCGAGCCACCGGTGCTGGGAGTGAGCCCATTGTTGCTGGCCACCAATCTAGGGTCCAGAGGTTAGCAGTATTCCCAAAGATAATTACCTCTGTTTTGTCTGCATTACGCTTCAAACAATTTGAAGCCATCCAGGCTGAGATCTCCTGCATACAGTTGTTGCATCTGGGCCCAATCTCAGCCTCAGATCCTTTTTTAATGGACAGCACAATTTGTGTGTCGTCCGCATACGTCGTCAGCTGGAATCCAAATGATCTGATAAGGATGGCCAGCGGTGCCACATATACATTAAACAATGTGGGGCTAAGCGAAGAGCCCTGCGGAACACCACAGGGAAGAGAAAAAGGTCTGGATCTATCTCTGCCAAGATCTACTGTCTGGGTTCTGTTAGTCAAGAATGACTTGAGAAGATCCCACGCCTTGCCTGTGATCCCGGCTGCCGATAAACGGTCCATCAAAATAACATGATGGACCGTATCGAATGCGGCAGAAAGATCCAATAAAATGAGTATAGCGGCACCTCCTTGGTCCAAGGTCTTTCTGATCTCCTCAGTGGATTTAATCAATGCCAACTCAGTGCTGTGTTCAGCACGAAAACCGAACTGTGTGTTGTCAAGCAATGAGTTGGTTTGAAGGAAGGAACTGAGTTGACCATTAATGGCCTTCTCGATCATTTTCCCAGGATAAGGGAGCCGGGAGATGGGCCTATAGTTACATGGATCAAGTGGGTCTAGGTTGGGCTTCTTTAGAAGGGGAAGGATGGAAGCAATTTTCCAGGAACTTGGAAAATAGCTTTTATCAGAAATTGATGCATACAGTGGGGTAAGGACCTCAACAATCACTTCTGGAACCTGTTTCAAAATAGAAACTGGGCAGGGGTCCAAAGGGGAGCCTGATCGAATATCAAGTAAAAGTTTAAAAACATTAGATGAATTCAGAGATATAAAATGATCTAATATTGGAATGTGCTTGTTACCATCGCAAGGTTGTATTAAAGCAGCCTTTCTAGCATCCGTGGTAGTGAGGGAGAAGGATAAAAAGATCTTTTCTACCTTTTGTAGGAAAAAAGCGGCCAGAGTCTCACAGCGTTCTTTACTACTTTCAATTTTAGGGCTAGCAGGAGTAGTGAGTCTAGAAATTGTGCTAAACAGGACCTTAGATGAGGGTCCTGCCTTCCTAATTTGTTCTCCGAAGTATATTTTCTTAGTTTCAAAAAGCAATTTTTTATATTTGGCAAGAGATAATTTATAGATCTCTTTATCATGAATATCATACCTCTGCCTCCACTTACGGTCTAGCTTTTTACATTCAAGTTTCTGTTTTTTTAAATCTTCGGAATACCAAGGGGCAGATGGCACTATCCGTTTGAGGATACATTGTTCGCCTGGCGCTAATTTCCGGAAGGCAGCATCTATCCATACCATATAGGAGTTTGTATCCAGCTCAACATTTAATGATGGAGCAGGCTGTGAGACTCTCAACAAATTCACCAATTCTGAGCTATCAATATTTTTCCAAGCCCTAGTGGTTGTGGCTACCTTAGTGGAGGGTTTAAAAAGATGACGATCAGTTTGTTTAAGATCAAAAAGAATCGCCGCATGATCCGTCCAAGTGGGTGGGACTGTTTTGGCATAGGTCAAGCAGGGATTGTTTGAGAAGGTCCCATCCAGAATATGTCCTGCAGAGTGAGTAGGATCTGTCACTAATTGCATAAGATCCCCTCCACTAAATATCTGCTGCAGTTTGATATTATCAGTATCGGTAAAATCTTCAAGAACGAAGTTGAAGTCTCCCATCACTGTGAAAGACTTATTACACAGCCCTTCCTCCACTAATGTACCAATCAAATCTATAAACCTACCCTTGGACCCTGGGGGACGATAAAGGAGAATGGCATTAAATGTGTCATGAGCTGATATTTGCATGTTAATAGACACTGCCTCACAAGCCAAACTGGAGGCCTTGGTGAAGGAGGACTTTAGGGTTTCATGATATATCACTGCCAGACCACCTCCCCTTTTGGTAGGTCTATCAAGTGTAAAGCATAGAAAGCCTGAGGGAATGGCATTATTATTGTGTTGTGCATACACTTTACCCATTGCCTATGGGATAAGCCTGACTGCTCTGCCAAGCTACCAGGGGGTTGGCAAGGGTTATCTTCAGTGTGTAACTCCCTTGCCCTGACTAGAGTAGTGGTTTTTGCCTGGCTTAGGCGCATGCCCTAGCCAACCAGAAATCCCATTTCTAACAGTGACACTATTTGTCTTTGACATTTGTTTCCATTCTTGTTACCCAGGACATATCGTGATTTGTACCCTTACAATATGTTGGCCCGAATTACATAGATCCAACAAATGTCCATATGCTTAATTTCTGTAGTACTCTTATTTATCTTTCGTCCAACAGGCTCTAGACAAACAATATAGTTAGTGGTACTATTACCTCTTAGCAATTCAACATATGATATTGTAGGGATTGTGACACCATAAGAATTCCCTGTATGCAGGGTTCGGCTTATGTGGTAACACAGCCAGCACTGTGCATTTTTAAGATGGCCGACAAACTTCTTGAAACTGTTTATTTTTTCTTTTTTTTTAGTGATGATATGTCCTCTTCATTTGGCATAACACTTTGTATTAGGACTTATGTAGGTGAAATGCTTCACCGAGGTGTAATATTGTGTAACACTCAAGACCTTAATTGGTCAATATATATTGGGTATATGTATTCACACTGTAAGATTGCCACCACCAGCACAACAATTCAATTAATTCTGTATTGTAGTCTGTTTCCAATGTCATAACCGAATATGTAAAGATGCTTCATGTCACGACTCTGTGTGTGATCAAGACTGTTACAGTTAAAACGCATTACAGTAATGATTAAATTTATTCTGAATTGCATTCCCTGCCTGAGCATGCGCTTCATTGTCTTGCTGGGGAGAATTTAACATCCGGTGTATCACGCCGGCATAGTTCACCACCTTTCACCGGCCTCGGATCAAAGAATATAAATAAATATATATATATATATATATATTACCTACTGGCGATAGCCAGTAGGTAGTTATAGTTAGGACCACGTTTCCATAGGAAAACCTCAACATTCTATTTTGAATAACTTTGGCGCCGGTCGACGAATCCTCGCGAATTTCTCAAAATAGGTGGGGCGCTACGCTCCGCTCCTACCCTGAAAGTCTCGGGGGGATTCGTCAAGCGGGGGCTGAGATAAAAGGGGGGTCCCAAAACGCGATTTTCCCATGCATTTTTCCATAGGACCTTTAGAACGAGCTACAGCCCGAATGGCTGAACAGAATTACTCAAAATTTGGCAGAGAGGTAGTCCCTAGGTCAAGGAAGTGCCTTTTGTAGGTTTGGTGTAAATCTGTTCAGTAGATTCTGAGAAAATAGCCTTTAAATCAATATATATATCTGAGCCAGCTTACGGTACGCTTACCGTACGCTTACGGTAAGCGTACGGTGGCGTGCGCGAGCGCGATTCTGATTGGCTCTTAGATCTTAGTAAACATTCGAATCGGCCGAAACCAGGAAGCGGCGGCCGCCATTTTGTCTCTCGCACTGAGAGAGATTTTTAAAATCGGAAGCCCAAAAACATGTAAAGGGGCTGTTTTGACAACTCCCTCCCACATAGTCATGTTGAGGGAGTCCCCAAACATCCCCCAAGTGCAAAAACGGTTTTATTTTTTTTTCGGCAATTTCGCGGGGTACGCTTACCGTACGCTTACGGTAAGCGTACGGTAAAAAAATAAAAATAAAAAAAACACTATCCACACTTACCCCACCCCCTGTGCCTTTGGTTGCCGAAGGCCACCAAATGTGCTGGGCTTATTGCAATGGAAAAAAACACTATCCACACTTACCCCACCCCCTGTGCTTTTGGTGGCCGTAGGCCACCAAATGTACAGGGCTTATTATAAGGGAAAAAAACTTAGCATTTAAAAAACCGTACTAATTCACTGAAAAAACCATAGGTTTCACACACGTTATAGTTAGGAATTAGCATTTAAAAAACCTTGCAAATTCACTGAAAAAACCATAGGTTTCACACATGTTATAGTTAGTGGAAATTTTACTGATAAAAAACCAATGAAATTGCCCCGTTATAGTTAGCGCAGGCAACTATAACTCACGCGACCGCAATCCTCTGCTGATGACATATGTGTCTTTATGAAAAAAAAATATTTGTAATATATGTATAGCTAAAAATGTATGGAAGAAGACATGGGCAAATAAGTGTCTAAATACAGTATTAGCATCAGCAGAGGATTGCGGTCGCGTGAGTTATAGTTGCCTGCGCTAACTATAACGGGGCAATTTCATTGGTTTTTTATCAGTAAAATTTCCACTAACTATAACATGTGTGAAACCTATGGTTTTTTCAGTGAATATATATATATATATATCCTTTAGCAAAACGTCCAAGTGACAGTGGGAGCACCTTAACCAGCTGGTGCCCGCGTCGAGACCAGGACAGGGTCTCGAGAAAATCTTCCTCAAAGATAAAGTACGCGGCACACCTCTTGATGATTTAAAGTTGTTTATTCAGTTCGTGACTGTCTCCTACGCGTTTCAAACCGTAGTTCCTGATCACGGTAGAGTGTTGCTTAGTCCTTTTTCAGTTTCCTCTTATATACACTTAAGCTTTTACTAGTGCATTCTGGGTTTGGTAGTTTTACATGTTATTCACAAAACTTTATTGTACATTGCGCTTTTTATTTTCTAGCTGTAGTGGCGAGTTTGGGTATCACAAAGCAGAGTAGTATTATTCTTACTTTTATAGATCAACATCCATGTTGTTGTAGGCTGTGTCCACATATATTAGTAAAAGTGGAAGGGCCGGTTATCGGTAATTAGTCCAATGTTTCATAGATAACCACACATGGAGTGAAAAGAGTAACTGAGTGTTCAGATATATTCGTAGGCTGAGTGCCCCCTTCCTCTGCTTTCGATTACTCATGTCACCATTCAGACAGAAAATGTGCAAGTAGCATTGTCAGATACTCTGAGTTATTCATTCTTGGGCTATTTACAAAGTTTGTTTAAGCTATTTACACTTCACTATTTCAGTGTGAATATATGTAAGATATTTTACTGCAATCGTGGCCTGTAAGTTCGTCAGTAAAGTTCTTGTAGTTTCAGGCAATGGGTACAATTGAAGGGTTTCTCTTAGTTGTTTCGGCTTCTTCTTGAGTTCTTCCTTTCTGAGTCGTTCACGAGTTTTTGATTTTCAAAGGTGAACATACATCTCCTCGTCCCCATTTAGTCCCAGAGGATGTTTTGTTTTAAACCTCATGATCATGCGGGACTCCAATCGGCGTAATTTTTGTACTCGATTTCCTCCACGTTCATTTGTTGGAACTGTTATTAATCCTGAGTATTTGATGTCTAGCCATGTTTTATCTTTGTGCATAGACATGTGTTTCGCGATTGCGTATGTGTTGTCCATATTTTGTATCGCTCGTATGTGTACTAATATACGTTTCTTGAGGGGACAGATCGTGCTCCCTATATATTGTTTTCCGCAGCAGCATTGGAGAATGTATACCACATCTGTGGATTCACATGTGATGGTTTCCTTTATTTCAAAAACTTTACCCGTGGAATCTGTCAGGTTCTTCAGATTTTTACCAATTTTACAGGCCTTGCAAGATGTACACTTTGCAAAGCCCTTAGATCTCATCTGTAGCTAACTCGCGATATACTCCCGCTTGCGCGCGGAAATCACCAGTGTAGACCGACTTTTGCAGCATTATTTTTATTTAATCTCCTCTTATGTCAGGACGCGTTTCGGCCGTCCAAGCGGCCTTGATCACCTGATCAATATATATATATATATATATATATATATATATTATCTATTGGCAGTCGCCAGTAGATAGTTATAGTTAGGACCGAGTTCCCATAGGAAATCTGAAAATTCTATTTTGAATAACTTTGGCGCCGGTTGACTTATCTTCGTGAAATTTTCAAAACTAATGGGGCGCTCCACTCAGCTCCAACCCTGAAAGTCCCGGGGTGATTCGTCAAGCGGGGGCTGAGAAAAAAGTGGGGTCCCAAAACGCGTTTTCCCGATGCATTTTCCCATAGGACCTTTAGTCGAAGGTACAGCCCGAACGGCTGAACAGAATTACTTGAAATTTGGCAAAGAGGTAGTCGTCAGGCATGTGCCTTTTGCTTAAATGGTGTAAATCCGTTCAGTAGTTCCTGAGAAAAACAAAAGTCAAATCACATATATATCTGGGCGGAGACTAACCACACATCTCATCGTGAGATCAGATTGGCTGTCAGCACTTCATCCAAGAAGTGTTGGCAGCCATCTTGGGACCAATATACATGATAGCGCCTCATTAAAAAGCATTGCAGTTAATAGAAGGTTTTAAGACTTTAGTTACATTATAAATCATTTGTTGATGGTACCATACTCATTTTAGGAATTGTGGTGTGTTCTAAAGTGATTTTACCATGTGAAAAAGCCTTCTGCTTTCAATCATGTTTGAGAGAAAACTATTTTCTCAAGCTTTTCCCACAGAGGTTTGGAAGGTGATCTATAAGCTAACTGAGAACATATTTTCTGTAAATTCACATTATCTTTCTCAGTCATGTGCGAATGAAGTCTGACATTCTCAGTAAAACATGTACATCCAAGAAGGGCAGAGACTGTCAGTTGATTCCTTTGTGTTCTACTGCAGCTTCCCAGAGTGTTCTAAAGAACAACTAGAGCGCTAACAGTCCTACTTATGACAAACGTATGGCACACCTGAAGCGATCTTGGTTGGAATAAAGTGGTAATTCTTAAAACATTTAATTTAAAAAGGACCAAAATGAGGGGGTTCATTTTACCATAGAAAGTATGATTAGTGCTGCAGAAAGAAAAATTAGGGCACATTTTGAGTGACTTCTCAAATCCTCTTCTATTTCATTAAAAAATTCTGACATGCAGACTGAAACATGCACTTTCAATAACAGCAGCAGACTTCCCTGGTGAGCAGTAGCTTTACTAGAGTGATCTAATAAGCAACTAGAGTGCTAACATTCTGAATTTATGGCAAATTTGTGACACATCTGAATGCCTTCTTGATTGAATCAAAGTAAAAAACTGAAAGTATTTCCTACTGAGGAGACTGTAGTAAATGAGGAAATTAGGAAACATCATAACAAATAAGTCTTCCAAAATGGCACCAGAGACAAAAGAGCCCAAATGTAGCCCAAATATCACCCAGATGTAGCCCAAGTATAGCCCAATGACAGAATGTCCCAGAGTGTTCTAACGAACAACTAGAGCGCTAACAGTCTTACTTATGACAAAAGTATGGCACACCTGAAGCTATCTGGAATGGAATAAAGTGGTAACACTTAAAACATTTAATTTACAAAGGAACACAATGAGGGGATTCATTTTGCCATAGAAATTATGATTAGTGCTGCAGAAAGAAAAATTAGGGCACATTTTGACTTCTCAAATCCTCTTCTATGTCATAAAAAAATTCTGACATGCAGACTGAAACATGCACTTTGAATACCAGCAGCAGACTTCCCTGGTGAGCAGTAGCTTTACTACAGTGATCTAATGAGCAACTAGAGTGCTAACATTCAGAATTTATGGCAAATGTGTGACACATCTGAATGCCTTCTTGATGGAACCAAGTAAAAAACTGAAAGTATTTCCTACTGAGGAGACTGCAGTAAATGAGGAAATTAGGAAACTTCATAACAAATAAATCTCCCAAGATGGCCACCAGAGACAAAAGAGCCCAAATGTAGCCCAAATATCACCCAGATGTAGCCCAAGTATAGCCCAATGACAGAATGTCCCACAGTGTTCCAACGAACAACTAGAGCGCTAACAGTCTTACTTATGACAAAAGTATGGCACACCTGAAGCCATCTTGATTGGAATAAAGTGGTAACACTTAAAACATTTAATTTACAAAGGAACAAAATGAGGGGGTTCATTTTGCCATAGAAATTATGATTAGTTCTGCAGAAAGAAAAATTAGGGCACATTTTGACTTCTCAAATCCTCTTCTATTTCATAGACAAATTCTGACATGCAGACTGAAACATGCACTTTGAATACCAGCAGCAGACTTCCCTGGTGAGCAGTAGTTTTACTACAGTGATCTAATGAGCAACTAGAGTGCTAACATTCAGAATTTATGGCAAATGTGTGACACATCTGAATGCCTTCTTGAAGGAACCAAAATAAAAAACTGAAAGTATTCCCACTGAGGAGACTGCAGTAAATGAGGAAATTAGGAAACTTCATAACAAATAAATCTCCCAAGATGGCCACCACAGACAAAAGAGCCCAAATGTAGCCCAAATATCACCCAGATGTAGCCCAAGTATAGCCTAATGACAGAATGTCCCAGAGTGTACTTAAGAACAACTAGAGCGCTTACTGTCTTACTTATGACAAAAGTATGGCACACCTGAAGCCATCTTGATTGGAATAAACTGGCAACACTGAAAACATTTAATTTAAAAAGGAACACAATGAGGGGGTTCATTTTGCCATAGAAATTATGATTAGTGCTGAAGAAAGAAAAATTAGGGCACATTTTGAGTGACTTCTCAAATCCTCTTCTATTTCATTAATATGCAGACTGAAACATGCACTTTTAATACCAGCAGCAGACTTCCGTGGTGAGCAGTAGCTTTACTACAGTGATCTAATGAGCAACTAGAGTGCTAACATTCAGAATTTTTGGCAAATGTGTGACATATCTGAATACCTTCTTGGTGGAATCAAAGTAAAAAACTGAAAGCATTTCCTACTGAGGAGACTGCAGTAAATGAGGAAATTAGGAAACTTCATAACAAATAAATCTCCCAAGATGGCCACCAGACACAAAAGAGCCTAAATGCAGCACAAATATCACCCAGATGTAGCCCACATGTAGCCCAATGACAGAAGTGTGCAAAACACTTATTTTTTGTGTATTTGCAGTTTTATATAGTGCAGACTTGTCAGGTATTGGAATGCTTTACATGAGCATTGGTTACATCACACAAGATCAAATTCATTTTGGTTGTAGACATGGGGAGATTAAGTGATTTGACCACAATCACAGAATGTTGAGCTGAAGCTCCAACCTGGTTCCCCAGTTGCAAAGTCTGCAGCTCTGGAAGTAACACCACATCCTCTCGCCAAGGTGCAACATTTAATCAAGTGGTCAACTGGATAAAAAAACATAAAGATTACAAATAATTTAAAAGTTCTTTGTCGCTATTTGAAAACTCAGAAAATATGTCCTCATTTTAGTTTTTTAGAGCACTAACCATAATTGTGATGCAAATAAGACCCTCTCATATATGTAATTTCTAAAGGAAATACTCTAGGTATTACAGTTTTGATTACATCAAGATGACGTCAGGCGTTCCACACTTTTGTAATAAATATAGAATGTTAGCAATCTAGTTGTTCATTGGGATACTGTTGAGAGGCAGAGGCCAGGGGCACGGACTCTTAAAATTGAAGGCAGGTGGGAGAGTGCAGAGGCAACAATTTGACCACACTGGGCAGGCAGGAAGGGCAGTGGCAGCACAACAGACTATGGAGGGCAGTGGAAAGGGGGGCAGGGGCAACAAACCAACAATACAGGACTGGCAAGAGAGGCTGTGGCAATATAATAGACCATTGTGGGCAGAAGGAAGAGGCAGTGGTAGTACAACCATACATGCCAACAGACCCATTTCAGCCAGGAATCGTCCAATGTTTTTAATCTCAAATGGGCTTTATTTGATCTGTCTCCTGTCTACAATCTCCTCTTTTTCAATGTAACTCAAAGGGGAAAATCAATACCCCAGTTTTTTTTCAAAATCTCCCTCTTACCAAGTTCAAAATGTTCGCAAGTATGGTACATTGGATCATGGAAGGAAATGGGGTAGGGACATGGACTTGGATAACAGAGGACAGGAGGGACATGGAGAGGTGCACCAAACTGACCCTACAGGGCAGGCATCAGGGTTTGCAGCAGCACAATACACCACACAGCGCATGCGGGACGGGAGTGCAGCACAACAATCCATAGAAAGCAATAGGGAGGGGACAGGACCATGCACATGGACAACAGAGAACAGATGGGAAAGAGGCAATGGTAGCTAGCTGACCATAATGGACAGACAGGAGAGAAAGCTGCAGCATAACAGACCATAAACAGACCCTCCAGCTTTTCTCGATTTCGCGATTCACGAAAAAATCGCAAAATCGGCTGACTATCGCGATGGCCGCGATATTTACAATTATTGCCGCGATAATTATAAAAAAGTGTCATCAAAACAAAGTATGCCCTTTTATTGTCTGTTCGCGCACACGTCACTACGTGCCGCCGTCCAGCCGTCAAATACCTGCTTCCTCCTGGCCGTGGCTTTGATGTGCAAATGCAGCTACTGGCGCCTCGCTCCGATCAGTCCCACGTGAACAGGACCTTTACTCTCATGATGACGCCAGAGGCTCAGCGAGAGTGTAGGTCGGCTCAGGCTGCGGAAGGATGTTATCTGTTTCCTGCCGCCTGGGCATTTCTTGGCATTAATGCCTAGGCCTGGGGAAGGTTGCTTAAGAAATGTACAAGTGCAGGTGGGCTGATTGACGAGTGCCTGGTGAGCACGCTCCATGCCGTACTTACTGCCTTTTGTTGATTTTATTCTTCGTGTAACACTGCTTTTATTGTGGTGGCTCAGCAAACGCTTGCCTTGTCAGAAAGCAGGATTAGGAGACGGCTGATTGACCTGAAAGAAGTGTTTTGTTTATTTGGGCTTCTGTCCATGTCTGTGGGTCAGAGAGTGGTCAGCGATCCGTCATCTTCCGTCACATCACCTGTTCTTCAGAAAACTCCGAGAAACTGACATGAGCAATGGAGCCTTCAACTACTTTTTGTTATAATGCCCGCTGCTCAGAATGTTAACCGTGGTTAACATCCTGCATAGAAGGTGTTAACGATGTTAATTGCCCAATTATTATCTGAGCTGATGGCAAGGCTGTACAGTGAGGGCAAAGTAAATTAATAGCTCCTAATGCGCAAACAAAACGAGGATAATAAAACTAGCAACAGTTGTTCCCCAAAGACCACACAAAAACAGGCAAATAAACATGCCCAATGTTTCTAATTCATGTCCTTTTCACTCAATTTACAAAGCAGACAAACAACCTTCACACAGTCAGCCAATAACAGCATCCGACATCGGGAGCAAATTCGTTTTTTTGGGTGCTGTAGAGGTTACCAACCGTACAGACCCATTACATGTAAAGTGTGCTCCTTTCCTGAATCTTTTTAAACAAATGCAATTTTTATTTTGATACTGTCAACCACACGTCAAATCTGCTAACAACGCAGCCATGCTTCGTTGTACCTAACTTCTCTAGACTGGTCAACAGACTACAAGCTCAGTGCTATATAATACACATATTTTAATAAATTATTAAATGATAAAAGGCATACAGACACCACCCTCCTGGTAAACAGCTCAAAGCAAAAAGCAAATAGTATAAGTGAAAATGCTTTGAGGCACCATATACCCAGCCGGGACAGTCTTCAGTTAGGGGGGAAGAGGTGGTTAGAACCATACAGAGAAACACTAAATGATCCATTTGTAAATTAACCATTGAGTGCACAGGAGAAACTCTTAGGGGCAGATTTATGTTAACTGGCGCATCCCTGCATATCAGCAGGGATGCGCCAATTATTATGCGCCACAGCTGCGCCACCATGGATGCGCCGCATTTATAATGCGGCGCACCATGGGGCAAAAACGGCACAGATGCGTGACGCATCTGTGCCGAAAAGTGGCGCATTGCTGGAGTTGCGTCGCAAGCGCGACGCAGCTCCAGCAATGTTCTGGGGGGCCCTATCTGTACAATGCTGCATCAATCCTTACGCCTTCTTCAAGCAGGCGCAGGGTTTTGACGCAGCATGGGCCTAAAAGTGACTGAGTGAAATCTTGTAGATTTCACTCAGCCACTTTTAGGAGGCGTTCCTGCACCGGAACGCCCCCACCTGCCCTGGAACGCCTACATGTGGCGCAGTGCTTTACAACGTGACGCATCTCCCAGATGCGTCACGTTGTAAATACCCCGCACCATGGCGCAGGATTTGCGCCGCTGCTGCGTCACAAAAGTGACGCAACGGCGGCGCAAAAGTGGCGCAAGTTCAACATAAATCTGCCCCTTAGTGGGTAGCGGAGACTCAAGTTTTTTTGGAGCAGTTCCCTCACAAGGATAGTTACTCAGGCACGAGTGCAAATCTTTGGGGTAAAAAATTGAGGATCGGAAGGTAATGAAATAAGGGGACAGGGTGAGGATGGATTGTGGAGCCTGAGGAGGAACTTAAAAATGTAGGTGCACCATCAAGAAAGGAAAACTCTGGAGCTGGCCTCTGTGGGTCTTTTATGGTCTGTAGTAATTGTGATCACATGTAGCACGCATATCTGCAAAACCATATTTTATGAGGATAACTGTGAGTTATTGTTTTTCTCACAGAGATCCTTTTGTTTGCTTGTGGAACTTATGCAGCACGGCGCTGAATTCCTTTTGTGTCCAGGAGTTTTCATGCAACAATAAAAATGTCAAGTTAACTGCTGAATAATGCTCCCGCAGTTGCAAGATCAGCATTTTGTCATGATAAAATAGGGCAGAGGATTATTATGCCTGCTGCAAAGTACGTGAATCAGGTTACAAAGGCACTAGGCTAGTGTCCTTCCATTTCTGGTACTTTGCTGCAGTTTCAAGATATTCTTAGAGTTTCTAATTGCTCAAATGGGGGTATTTCTGATATTTATTTGTTTCCCTAGACTTCATTGTTAGATTTTGTTCAGGAGAAACCGTCACTCATAACCGTTGAAAGTCACTCATATTTACACTGAATTTATGAAAATGTCACACATAAGCAATCTGAAACCTTGGCAGCTATGTACCCTGCAGCAGCGCTTCAGAACTGCTGGGGATATTTTAAGGTCCTTTTAGACCATAGGGTTTCAGATAAGAGGATAGATTTTTTAATGGATTTCCTTGCCTTTGTTCACTCACAAAGTGTCACTTAAATTGTCACGCTTAATTCACTGCATTACTTTCTAGTAAAGCACTCTAGCAGCAAAGCAGAACTTCCTGTATGGGTCATATTTGTATTATCAATATATTTTCAATGTTAAAAAGGGTGATAGAAATTACTGATTTTTAAAATGGACGGGTCCAGGAGGCAGCAATGCCCCGGCAGGGGTGCATACATGGGTGCTAGAACACCCCTGGGTGATT
This sequence comes from Triturus cristatus, assembly GCF_964204655.1. Lineage (NCBI taxonomy): Eukaryota > Metazoa > Chordata > Amphibia > Caudata > Salamandridae > Triturus > Triturus cristatus. Next base: position 1,720,539,784 of record NC_140590.1, read on the forward strand.
TAAGGCTGAAAAGGAATGATTTCAAGTAAAATAAAGTGCCGCAAAAATGCCACTAAATTTCCATTTTTGTGCCGCTAAATTTCCATTTTTGTGCCACTAAATTTGCAAACCTATGCCGCAATATCCTGGGGGGTCTGCATAAAGGGCAGGAGGGACGGATCAGGGGCATTACTATGGAACAGACAAGCCAGGAGGGAGGGAATGGGGGTCTGCACATGGAAACAGAGGGCTGGGGGCAAGGTGGCAGGGCAGGAGCAGCAAGATGACCATGGAGGTCAGGCAGGGTGGGCACTAGAAACAAGACACACCATGGAGAGCAACAATGAGACTATGGTGGCATACACACAGACCATGGAGGGAAGGTGAGAGGGGGTCAGGGGCAGCTAGCTGACCACACAGGGAAGGTGGGAGGGGCCATGGCAGCACAGAAGACCATGCATGGCAAGCGGCAGGGTTAGTGGCAGCACAATGGCTATGATGGGCAAGAAGGAGGGTGCAGGGGCATGCACAAAGGACCATGGAGGATAGAAGGGAGGGTCAGGACCTGGGCACAGACAAGAGAGTTCAGGGGAAGGGGCCTCACAACAGACCGCGCGGGGCAGGCAGGAGGAGCAGTTGCAGCACAACAGATCAGGGAGGGCAGAAGGATGTGGCAGTAAAATGGACCATGGAGGACAGGAGGAAGGGGATAGGGGCATGGCATGTGGACAGGCAGGGTGGAGGTGGCAGGGACAGGTTACAGTCATCTGACAATGCTAGGCAGGTGGGAGGGGAGTGGCAGCTCAACAGAACACTCAGAGTAGATAGGAGTGGCAGGTCCATGGAACATAGTGGGCAAAAAGGATGGAGCAGGGGCATGCACAAAGACATCGGAGGGCAGGGGGAAGGAGAATAGGGGCAGCAAGCTAAGCACAGAGGCTAAGCAGGAGGTCAATGATGGGCCATAGAATTGGGCAATGGGGGGCAGGAGGAGTGGACTGGTACATCATGCTAAATGAAGGGCAGTGGCAGCACATCAGACCATGCATGGCAGGAGGGAGGAGGCTAGTCCATGGATTCAGACAACAGAGGATAGGGAGGAGGTGGATGGGGCAGCAAGCTAACTGTTCAGAGAAGGTGGGTATTAGGAACTTTATTGTTTTTAAAATGTGTGTCTGTTAGAACTACTTAAAATATGAACAAGTATGCAGCATAATCTCACTTTTATTCAGGAAGAAGAGGACGCTTGTGACTGTGACTCCGGGCTCACTTGGCAGAAACACCCCCTGACCCTCCACCCCCATCGCAAAATGTAATGCCCGTCAAAAGGGTAGGTGGACGCCGTGTTATATAGAACATAGTCCTGAGAGTACGATTGAAAATGAAAACTAGATGTAGTATATGGTATAAACTATGCACCAAAAAGTGTGATATAAGATGAACCGGGCGTGAAATATAATATGCAACACATTGTGCGCAATGACAGGTTCATTGGAGAGCGCGAGATAGCACAGGCGCTAGCGCGTGCTATGCGATATGCGCCTTGGAGTGTAATATGCACAGGGCAGTGTTGTGTAACATAACTAGTCTCTAAAGTTGTAATATAAAATATGTGCTGGGGAGTGTAACGTTGCATATGCACTGTGACAAAGATATGGATCCCAGATTGTAATATGTATGGCATAGCGCTGTGCGTTATAACATACACATCGAGGAAGGCACGTTAGATGGGGCAATATAACCCGTGTGAAGGCAAGTGTGGCATGACATATTCACGGGGTGGTGTTTTAGTGCACATGGGCTAGAGAGTGTCATAGCATACGCACTAGCTAGTGGAATACAACACAGAGGTGTGAGGCAATCAGCGGGCACTGGTGGGTGTAACACAGCATTGGGCTCAACCAGGAGCATGCTGTGACTCTCAAGTGAGGTTCGTCTCCTTTCCAGAGAGTAAAATAAAAAGTATTACACATCCAGCGGTGGATGTGTTTTTTATTAACCGTGAGGGGGGTTTCTTGCATAGTTTGGTCAAATTTTTGTCGAATCCCCTTTGAATGGCTTGGTGTGCGTGTATATTAAATGTGCCCGTCAATAGTTCAATAGTTACCCATGTTTGTATAAATAAACGACAAGGGTATCTACTTGGAGAGTACCCACCGGTGGGGGCGCCGGGATTAGGCACGGTAGGGCGTCAGACACATCAGAGCTTCATGACCATGTCATGAGTGATGTAATATGTGACGTCATCAGCAGTGCATTGCGGGCGCGCGAGTTATAGTTAGCTGAACTAACTATAACGGGGGAATTTCAATGGTTTTGTACGAGTGAAAAGTCCAGTTAACTATAACGCCCCTGAAACCAATGGATCGTGTTCACGATCTAGGCCTCCAGGTTTTTATGTCTCGCCTAGGCAGCTCTTCGAGACATTCTGTATTCCGGAATGGACTTGAAACTCCACCCATTTTACGCCCATCTTTTCAATTGGCTTCTGTTACTGTCCTTTGTAAGCGGTTGCTTTGGAATCATGAATGGGCTGAGTAGTCCCTCCTTAGTGCCTCCTTTCCTCCTTTTGTAACCTTCCATGAGGACTGGCCCTCTTATGTGTGTTGTTACTCGGTATGTTTTATTTGCATTCTGTAGGCACTATTTTCATAAATTACTTTCTCCTATTGCACGCACGACACGCTTTCCTGTACCCGCTTGTTTTTTTAACAGCGCGGTTGTGCTTCATCTTATCTTATGGTTTTTGATTCAAGGAATGGCGGCCGCGCCATTAACGCTGCTCACACCATAACATCTTTTCTATAAAGCACTGTGGTTTTAAGATATGCTTTATATACTTTTTTCCAAATGCAAGGCACGCTTCTGGTTCAAGAATGGCGGCCGTGCATTTCTTTTACTAAGCACAGCTCACCCAAACCAATAAACACAGCCAACAATGGTGTCCGCGGCTTGAAGTCCTTCATCCCCGTCCCGCCCAAGGGTGCGCATCGTTAGTTTTGAGCACAGCACCCACTTTTAGACTAACAACACGGGAGCCGCACTTTATGTTGCACCATGGCTCCCGCTTTTCCACTCTCTGCTGAACTGTCTGCTTCTCATCCCCGCCCTGCTCCCGGGCGCCGCCCTTTCGGTTTGAGGATGGTGCCCGCTTTCATATTAAAAACATGGGCGCCACACTTAATATTTTAGTAGTCGCCTGCTTATGTGATTGTTTTTTTTAATTACTATGAATTAACATTTTTTAACAGTAACGCAGCACGCCACACTTAATCTTCAACAATGGCGGATGTGTGGCTTGCCCAACTCTATTTCAACATCTTTGTAAAAAAAAAAAATTAAGCACCACAGCACGCCGCTCCTAATTAGCAACAATAGCGGATGTTACTTTCTTTTTTTCTGGCCGGCTTGCACAACTTCCTTCGTTCCCTCCACCCTCATAAATAAATAAATAAATAAAAACAGTTATCATTTACGCCAATAGGTCTAACTTTCAGAAATGCAAGACCAATTACATTGCAAATGCTTGTTATAAATAGCTCGGCAGATCAGCATTGTAAAGACTTACCAAATGTAGGGGTCTCCGAAGCAGGTAGTTTAGGGTTTAAGAAATCAAAACTTAAAAAGAAGTGCAAAATGTTTAGGGTTCACCTAAAGCCTTACAACCCTCTTGGAATAACTGCAGCTTTGACAACAATGTGTGTGATTTAAATATGAATTTGTGTAAATACTTAAACAGAACATTCTCCTGATGAAGAAGGAATAGGGTCATGATTTGAATGGTGGAGCAGGTGCAGTGGTAGCAGGGCAAAAGGTTGTCAGATCTCCTCTAAACACATAATATTGCTATTACATTCATTCTATAATTTCCCTCTTTCATTTCATTTTTCAAAATGTTTCCATTACTTAGCTGCACTATACCACTAGTAACAGCACACTATTTTGCCTTTTTGTACATAAACAATTCATAACATTTTAGCAGACATTCTGTAACTTAGATTGGACAACTACTCAGCAAGCTACAACTTACAACAAAATATATTTTATTATTATTCACGTAGGCGAAACCTAATGCATTTACCAATGCTTGTTTACAAAGTGATTTGTTGCGATTCTCATGGCTTGCAGCATTTTAACAATTTACCAGAGTTCAAAGTTTTGATTCAACAGTTTGATTTAAAACGTTAACATTGTTTCTGCTTTGGGCTATGGTATTGCTGAACATGATTTCTAAACATATGCAACTCATGCAATACATATAAAACCCTTAGAAAAAGTTGTATATAAAATATTCTTTTAAGTGGACGGGCGTCATATGACGGTAAGGATGAGCATTGACACCCCTGCATCTCGGATTGGGTAAGCGGATGCATCTCTCCCCTGGACCACTTTAGAGACACTGCAGGTCATAAGGGAAAACTGGATGAAGCCCCACAGACCCTCCAGGACCTCACAGACCCTCTCAGTCATAAGGAAAACAGGTATGAGGGAAGAGGTGTGGCGCCGCGGCCAGGGGGACTGACTCCGGAATCTGGGGATCACGGTTCGATCCCCTGTGCTGGCAGAAGATTGGTCCAGCACCATGTGACTCTGGGCAATAGCTTGCTTAATCTTCCCGACAGCCCCAGCGCCTAGAGACCCTTACGGGTGATTGTTCGCACTTTACAAATGTGGATTATTATTATTATTATGAGACCCCACAGACCCTCTCAATCATAAGGGAATGGATATTAGACCCTACTAGACCGTCTCGGTCTGAGGGCTTCTGACTCTGCCATCCTTCTGACTATGACTCCCCAGGATGTATTCAAAGAAACACTGCTTGACATCATGGCAATATTCCAGGGCTGGCCTTGAGTACTTTAGACGAAATAGCTGGAGAAAGAGATTTTAAAGATTATAAAACATAAGCCTCATAGTCTGGTGAGTGGATTAAATTAAGTAGTCAAATGGATGAACCATAGCGCTTTGAAGCCTGGTATGGGTATGGTGGGACATTCTCTGGTATTGTGCCTAAGTGTGATCCCATCTCTGTGGTCCTGCTGTGGCGATCTGCAGCCACATTCTGCACTTTACCAGTAATAGATCATCAGTGGCACCTAAAAGACCCTCACATAATTCTAACAGGATGTCATACAGCTGTGAACACACCAGCAACACACAGATCATCAAATACCTTCCATATGGCCATCACATAGCCTCCAACAGACTCATGCATACCCTCAGACCATTACATGGTTTCCAATAGACCCTGAGCTAGCCTAAAACAGTCTCTTGTCAACAGACCCTCACCTAGCCCAAAACAGACCATCACAAGGCCTATAACAGACCCTTGTAAACCTCCAACAGACCATTGCAGAGCCTCTCCCAGACCTTAACCTATCCCCAAACAGACCATTACATAGCATTTAAGCAACCTTTATTTACCTTCTAACAGGCCATAGATGCCCAAAAAGCCACCAACAGACACTTAAAAAGCCCTCAAAGGCACACATGTAGCCTAAACGGACCCTCCCAAGGCCCACAACAGAGCTTCTCATGGAGGCTATGGAGTTTTGCATCGCTGTAGATGCCATGGCAAGGCGTGGGCTTCACCTGGATGGAGGGAGTGGTGGTGATGATCGACGACATGACAGGGATGGGTTGGAGTTGGATATACGGAGAGGTGGCGATGAGGGGCACAGTTCCAGAGAGTGGGGTGGATTTGGGTGGAGGGCGAGGTGGTGATGCAGGAGTAGGGTTGTGTTGGAGGGAGGCAGAGGTGGTGGATGCCATGACAGGAAGTGGTATGGAGCTGGACGTGGCAGAGGTTTGGATGGAATAGAAAGTTGTTGTAGAAACCAATGTGGCAGTCACAGAGATGAGTGAGGAGGGACAGCCGAAGAGGGATGGAATTGACTGGATGGAAAATGAAGTAAAAGAGGAAGCGAATGAGAAGGGGAAAAGGACGATAGATGAAGTTCATATGTAATGTTCTGTTTAATGGAGTAATAATTCATTGTAAAGGGCCAGATAGAGTCAGAATATTCGAGGGCGCAAAGACAGAGAGGCACATTTTTAACAAATGCAGCTCTCAACTCGGTAATCCAAGCCCTTCTTTCCTCCGGTCAACAAAAATTAGATTAGAAGCCCCGCCAGCCAAGATTCAGAAAAATAAAGAAGCATTTCTAAATCAAATGTCATATACTCGAAAAGTAAATATGTGTGAACGAAATGTTCCCGTACAGAGCTCACCTATGATATATCTCGAACCGGCTGTACTTGGTTTGTCTTCTTGCTTATTTCTTCCACCTGGTTTGTTGATTTGATTCACCTGGGTCCTTGATGTCAGGCACTTGAGTTGTCGATCTTGCGCTAAACGTTGTTTGTTAATTCTGACTCGTTGATTCCCTGCCACTGACCCTGTGCACCTAATGTCGATTTCTTGTGACTGTCTTTCTATCCTCTGCACCTCATGTTACCGATTGTTTCCGCCGATGTTAATGTGGTGCCCACGATGTCCTCGTCGCCAGATGTCATATATGTATGTGAATAGAAGCTTCACAAAGACACCTGCTCATGATTTTTCGAAGTTGTCAAGCTACTTCTCAGCCGGAACGGGGCTAGGTGATTGGCAGGTGATGAGATATAGTCCTTCAGCTCTCGGTGTGCCTCGATCCTTCCACTGCTTTCATTGCATGTGGTTGTGGATGACGCCACTTCTTAGAAGGCTGATGTGGGGCTTCTGTGGGGCTCTGGCTGACACAGGTCACCCCGAACCCTAGGCTGTACATTAAAGCAGTATGATTAAGTCAGCTCTTCGGGTGCTGCATGGGATGGGGCATAGACCACCCTCACCATCCACTGGTCCTTCACAGAGCTATTTAACCAAACAATTGAGTCGAGACAGCCTGCCATGAAAGAGAAGGGGTGAGGATGAAAGGGGAAATAACGAGAGGGAGAGAGCCTTTAGGGGGTGAATTCCTACAGGGCTGCAGACTGCCAGGACGTTGCTTCCCTCCCCTGCATTTCCTGTTGGGTTCAGCCACATTCCCCGGAAGACCCTCCTTGTCGACGCCCGAGGGACGGTGGGAGCTCAGCCCGCCACAAACTCCAGCAGGAGGCCCAGGGTCAATGTATCATGAGCCGCCTCCACGCTCCACAAACCGCACGGCCTGCTCCGCTGGGAGGGCCCTGAAGAGGGCCTCCTGCCCCCTGGCACCTGTGTGGACTATTAGCATAAAGTCACTAGAGCAAGCAAAGTGGAATTCCAATGGAAATGCCATCTCAGGGGCCGCCTACCGTGGAAAGTTTGCTCCATCTGGACTTGCAGGCACAGGTGCAGAATCATATGTTGGTTCCATTAGCCGCATTCGTAAGGCAGCTGGTGATATTTGGGGATGCCAGGAAGGCAAATGCACTGTTCTACTTCCGGTCCTAGAATGTTTGCGAAATGCAATATCCCCTAAATAGTCCGGGATGTGTATGTACTGTTCTAATTCTGGAAAAATTTGGAAAAGTTAAAAGCCAGTAATTGATTTTAAAAAAGTGTTGAAAATCTTTAATTTTGCATTGGCGGGAAGTTGTTGTTGTAGTGTTGCCTTGTGCGTGTGGCCAAGGCTACACATTGCAATGCCTAGTTTGGTTCAGTCATCCCAAGCACTGTGGCAACCAGTAAGGTTTTCATTACATAGACATATTTCTGAAGTGGCCAGTCACATTGGGGTTAACTGTGCCACATTGCTATGGCAGCGAATAATACATTGGTTCATTTAGCCATATTTCTCTATTGGCTAGTAATAAGGTAGTTCTCTTAGCCTTATTCTCATGGCACCCAGTAATGTTTTGGTTCCTGTATATATTGACTAGTAATATTTTAGTTCTCTTAGCCATATCTTTAAGGTGGCTAGTAGTAGTTGTGTTCCTAGTAAAAGGTTAGCCACGTTTGCGTTGTGGCAAGTTAAGTTTCCAATCATGTAACTAGCCATATTTATGTGTGTTGTTATAGGTACAGGCTGCTTCAGGTGGGTACGTTTCCAAAGTGGCTTGTCGTGTTTTCGTTCGGGTAGTTTTATCACTGGCATGCCCTCTAGCAATGTTTTTGGGCACTTAGCCATATTTCTGCAATTACTAGCGATGTTCTGCGCCATGTTGCCAGATTTCTACGTTGACTAGTAACATTTTTGCGCTTGTAGCCACCTTTCTGTAGAAGCCATTAATGCGTTTGTTTCGTTTGCCAGATTTCTCCTAATATTATGGTCCACTCAGGAGACCACGAGGCACAATCGTCAGTGGAACGCAGAGCTGCCAATAAAGGCAGGGGCCCTGCAGCAAAGCAGGGCCCACGGGGACCGCTGCCATCGAATGAAGGGCCACAGATGCCATGGCACCACCGTCAAAGCACGCGCCCCGTATGCACGATAGTGCAAGCACCACACGGGCTACAGGAACCAAAACCCTGTCATGAAAGCACTGGCGCGAGCCAGCACTGCCATCGCAGCATGGCACCACGAAGAACAGAACGGCCATCTCGTGTTGTTTATATAGCGCCGACTTCACGCAGCAGTGTTTCAGAGCACTGTAAGATAGGTGTCAAAACAGCAGGCAGAAGCCAACAGTGTGTTAACAGGGACATTGCAAGACAATTGTCATTTTCGGTGCAGATCAAACTCGCTCCCCTTGAGCCACTGAAGTACACAGAACCTGGATCCTATGAGCCATAGCACTGCCCTGAAGCTGGACCCCCATGAGCCGCAGCACTGCCCTGAAGCTGGACCCCCATGAACCACAGCACTGCCCTGAAGCTGGACCCCCATGAGCCACAGCACTGCCCTGAAGCTGGACCCCCGTGAGCCACAGCACTGCCCTGAAGCTGGACCCCACAGCACTGCCCTGAAGCTGGACCCCCACAAAGCACAGCACTGCCCTGAAGCTGGACCCCCATGAGCCGCAGCATTGCCCTGAAGCTGAACCACCATGAGCCACAGCACTGCCCTGAAGCTGGACCCCCACGAGCCACAGCACTGCCCTGAAGCTGGACCCCATGAGCCAGAGCACTGCCCTGAAGCTGGACCCCCATGAGCCACAGCACTGCCCTGAAGCTGGACCCCATGAGCCACAGCACTGCCCTGAAGCTGGACCCCCATGAGCCACAGCACTGCCCTGAAGCTGGACCCCATGAGCCAGAGCACTGCCCTGAAGCTGGACCCCCGTGAGCCACAGCACTGCCCTGAAGCTGGACCCCACAGCACTGCCCTGAAGCTGGACCCCCACAAAGCACAGCACTGCCCTGAAGCTGGACCCCCATGAGCCGCAGCATTGCCCTGAAGCTGAACCACCATGAGCCACAGCACTGCCCTGAAGCTGGACCCCCACGAGCCACAGCACTGCCCTGAAGCTGGACCCCCATGAGCCACAGCACTGCCCTGAAGCTGGACCCCATGAGCCACAGCACTGCCCTGAAGCTGGACCCCCATGAGCCACAGCACTGCCCTGAAGCTGGACCCCACAGCACTGCCCTGAAGCTGGACCCCCACGAACCACAGCACTGCCCTGAAGCTGGACCCCCATGAGCCGCAGCACTGCCCTGAAGCTGAACCACCATGAGCCACAGCACTGCCCTGAAGCTGGACCCCCATGAGACACAGCACTGCCCTGAAGCTGGACCCCCATGAGCCACAGCACTGCCCTGAAGCTGGACCCCATGAGCTGCAGCACTGCCCTGAAGCTGGACCCCCATGAGCCGCAGCACTGCCCTGAAGCTGGACCCCCATGAACCACAGCACTGCCCTGAAGCTGGACCCCCACGAGCCACAGCACTGCCCTGAAGCTGGACCCCCACGAGCCACAGCACTGCCCTGAAGCTGGACCCCCACGAGCCACAGCACTGCCCTGAAGCTGGACCCCCATGAACCACAGCACTGCCCTGAAGCTGGGCCCCCACGAGCCACAGCACTGCCTTGAAGCTGGACCCCCATGAACCACAGCACTGCCATGAAGCTGGACCCCCCATGAGCCGCATCACTGCCATGAAAGCACATGGCCCCTCTAAGGCACCATTTCCTCGGATGTGTGGCGGGGGAGGGGGTTTCATGAAAGAGACTGCACATATGGCACTGCCATCGACGCCCACGCTGGGCCGAGCACATTGTAAGTACCACAGCAGCGCTTGTTTTCGTGTTCAACAAGCGGCAGGTCAAACGGTGCCCCAGGGCAGGGCAGGCTGGCAGCTCACCTGTGTCATGGGGAAGGTGAAAGGTTTCCACCGGGCAGTAATGAGGCCTTGTTCCTGCGTGTTCTCACTAGAGGCTGCGGCCATTACTGTGGTGAGGTATTAACCAGGCGGCCATTAAATGCGGTGGAGCAGAACTGGCGGCCATGACGTGTGAGCGCAGAGGAGACTGGGCAGTGCGAGAGCTGGGAGACTTCCTGACGGGCACGGAATGGAAAGGCTGGTGGGGCGGGGGCAGAGTGAAAACACGTCTAATGCTTGAACCCTCCTGACTGACCCTTCTCATATCGGACGGCAGGATTGGGCATCATTTACGAGGCCCTAGCAGCACTTTTGTGCATCCGGAACTTCCCTTTTTTGACGTTCTGGTGGCGCAATGTGGCATGGCATATTTACAAGGCCACGTAAAGCCACTTTACGTGGATTGTCATGGCCTTATAAATATGTGCCCCTTTCACGCAGAAAACTGCGTGAAAGGGGCGTTCCATGGGTGTTGCTGCGGGTGTTCCTTCCCACGCAACAACAATGGAATCTGAAACATTCCCAGTTTTATCAGGCATGGTAAACAGAGGAATGGGTCAGAATCTAACGCCACCCCTGGGGTGATGTTTGGGAGGCGCAGTGAAGAGAAATGTTTTCATTTCTCTCCTGATTTCATTTTTCTTCTGCAGCACACATAGAAGGAGGAAATCGCCTCTTGTGTTTGTTTGTGTCCAGGAAGGTGCCCCTTCCTGCACAAAATCAATCAGCCCCGCAACGCAGGCACCCTTGCACCATGGTGCTAAGGTGCCTGCATTGGCGCACGGCAGCCTATTCTGCACCGGCGCATGGGGAAAAGGGCAGGAATGCGCTGTACCTTATGGTTACCCCAGTCCACTTTCTTCCACTCAAAATGGACACCTTGGGCCTCATTTATCGGCACTTTTGCGCACCCGGACCATCACTTTTCTGACGTTCCAGTGGCGCAATGTGCCACTGCATATTTATAAGGCCACGTAAAGCCACTTTACGTGGCTTTTCATGACCTTATTTATTTATTTATAAAGTTGTATATAGCGCGAAGAAGATCCCAAGGGATATCAGAGCGCTTTACATTAGGATGGGAGGAGGACATACATGCAAAATCGCTAACAAGTAGTCATGACACACAAACAGGAATGATCACTGATTCAGGGACAGTTGCACCATGTGTGCTGCAGAATGCAGCACACATAGAAAAAGGAAAGCGCCTGAATTGATCGATTTTGTGCAGGAAGGGTCCCTTCCTGCACAAAATCAATCATCCCCGCAACGCAGGCATCCTTGCACCATGGTGCAACGGTGCCTGCGTTGGCGCACGCGCAGGGGAAAAGGACAGGAATGGGCCGTATCATATAGATACAGCAGATTCCTGCCCTTTCCTTTTGCTGTAGGGAAGCGCAGCAGGGAGGCCTGTGGCGCTGCCCTACGGAAAAAGCCCTTAAATAAGGCCTCTTGAATTTCTATTCACTAATATGTGCGTGACACATTGACCATTAATACGATACGACTACGATTCGACAATGAGAAAAACATAGATTGGCATGAAAAATGAGATGTAAACAAAGGGAGGGACTAATAGGGCTTATGGAGGTCCAGCGTACAGGCCCTAACCAAAGTCAAAAAAGAGAAGGGTACGCAGTTCCTTAGTGGTATAATAACCAATATATTGTGCTCTAGGTGGTGAGGAGGAAAGGGGATTCCTCATGTCGGAACTAAGGCCCTCACACACCCCACAAGCTAGGTGTCATTCTTCATCATATGGGTCTTGTCCTCGTCAGGCCGGCACTGCAATGCCCGACGGGCTCCCATAGAGGGGCTCTTTGTGGGTTATCTTACTGGCGATCCAAGGGCAGGCAGCCCCTCCGCCGCCTGCCCGCCTGATGAGCCAAATTACACCGTGGCCGTCGCCAATCGGTGCTTACCAAATTTGGGGGAGGGGATAACCCCTCCCACCAGTGGACCGCCAGTCCACTCCCTTACTCTCCCCGAAGGGGTGGAGCATTCCAGGCAACCCCGGTTGCTCGGGCTTACAACCGCCCGTAGGACTAACGGGGCGTCGTCGCTCCTCCAGGGTCCAGAGCGAGGACTTGCTGAGGATTTTTGGCCTTTGCACCCTTTGTGCTCCTGAAGAGGGTACCCCTTAGTACCTTTCTGCCTCTGGATCTCCCTGAAACTCCGCCACAGCTCTGGGTGTGGCCACCATCACAACCAGGGCCCCCTACCAAGGCCGGCCTTCTTACCTACATCCTGCTGATTCCAGGGCCTCCCCCAGATCCAGCAAGAATAACTCCATGCCCACTCAAACAGGTGAACCCCATCTTCTTCAAACACCCTGTGGACTTGGCATGCCCAATACCTGATCCAAACCCCCTCTGTTCAGTGAATTTACGCATGGCACGGTTAACTTTCTTGCGCGAGGTTTCCACGGCCTCTCCTGACCGGGCTCCTCATCACACTAAACGAGAAGTTATCTCAGACCACCAATAACTCAAATGCCCCCAATAGGCTGCTTAACGTACACATGGAGGACCTCAATTCCTGCAGCAGATCCCTCCTCCCCAAGAGAGTCAGATCATTGCCTTCCAGGTGTACGACCAGGATGTTGGGAGGGGAGACACCCCCCCCTAGTCTGTGCTGCAGCTTCTTCAGCAAGCTGTTCCAACGCATGCCTGGCACTCTCAACCAAATAAACTTAGTGGAGGAAACAACCCATCCTCCATTTCTTGAATTCGGCACTTTGTGCTACTTACACGACGCATGGAAGGCCATTCACCCAGACCCTTGATCCTGGCAAAAGGAAGAGCTAGGTTGCCAACACCCCGTATTAAGCACTGCACACCATCCTATACCCCTGCTCAAGCTTGCACATAGTTTCACCAGTAACACTACACCCCATTACCTCTGGTGCATCACCGGGGTGCCAGTGGTATACTCCAAATTCGCTTGTACATAATACACTTAACCTGTTTTCCAGCCACTCCCCTGGGTGGCTAAGGCCGGGTGTATCTGTTAAACATTGGGATTCCCATCGTCCAGCCTGCATGATGCGCCATCCTGTCCCTTTAATGCCACCCCCGAAGAGTCTGTTTTGGACCTTGCCCTTAACTCGCTGATTCTCAGGGCACCGGAGGAAGAAAGGCTGAAGGTAGCTGAAAACAGGGCATCGTCCCCAGCTGCATGATGTGCTCCACTTGAATGCCCACCCTGAAAGCTGCACACTGCTAAAAGGAATGACAACCCTTGATATCCCATAGCTAGCTACAGGAATCGCGCTGCTCCTGGCACTGTACACCTGTGACCAATCATGGCCAATGTAGTGCCCTGGCATCACACCAGACCTTCTGGATTCTGTTTCATAACATGGCCATATTGTATGCTGGCCCCTCACCTTCTGCCTGCGACATATAACTGCTGTGCTTCCAGGCTGATGTCCCCTCCTAGCGCAAGTCATGCACTTTCCCTCCTTCGCCAATGTGAGCCATGGCGCAGACAAGTGGATGGGATCAGGGGGTGGGGGCACAAAGTACAGCTACCTGCCTTCACTTGAATAATGAACATGTCCACTTTTCTTAATACATTGTAGCCTCTTAGTGCTTTTACACTTTGTCTCCCCCCAACTGAGGGACGGCAGCACCCTTGTACCCGTCCGCTTCCTCAACCGGTCTAGCATGACTGGCTGTCCGGGCAGGGAAAGTTTACAACTGAAGCTCCTTGAACAGGCCCCGGATCCAGCGTGCAACTACTTCGCTGAGTTGGCCCAGACATTTGCCCAGCCCTTCTGGTTGCTAAACCAATGGCACACACCCAGCTGCTGACAAATCCAGTATGAGGGACTATTTGTATTCTGCCCACAATTGCAGCCCTGCACCCTTTTCGGAGTGAAAATTTACACCGCCCGCCAGGCTTATTTACTGTAATCAGATCCCAGGTACGCCCTACCTGCTGACCAACTGTGACCCTTGGTGCTTAAAGCAGGAATAGTCCTAGTTCGCTTCTTTATCCCCGGAGTTGAAGCCCTTATTGACCAATTTTGTGTCATAGTCCAGTACACTTGGGGAATGGCGTTTTGAGCCTCATCAGGTCCGTCAGTCCCCCACACATTAATCAAAATACAATTCTTGCAGTCTGCCTGCTTTATAGAATGATAGATTAATAGACCCCACAGAGTTGAATCCCGTGACCATGAGGATGAAACCACCACCACACCTGGCCGGTGAATCGGGCCAGGTTTCCTTAGACATGACCCCTCCTATGCCCTTTGGACTCACCCTAAAACTGGCACGTGACCAAGTGGCAGGCACCTGAGCGGGTCCTGCCAATCCTATTTATCCTTCAACCAGTGTAAGAAAATCACACAGAACCAAGAATGCCGCTAAGAGACCCCGATTGAACAGACAGCAGCTTGGTATGGTTGGGTAGCCCAAATGTAGCTTGGATGCGGTGAACTGTCCCCGCGAACGTGCCCCAAATTACTGTACAGTTCTGTCTCCACTCCCCCGGTTGCAAAATTAGCAATGTGAGTGGTCCAAATGACATCAATGTAAAATCCAAGATTCTCAGGGATGTTCCAAGCACAGCCTCCCTTCTGGAGGGTCCAGCAAGGACCCCTATGCCTCACTGAGTGAAACCTAGCTACTTTTGCACTCATCTCACGTGTATGCCATTAAGCAAGACCCTAGCGCAGCATGGCGCCCTGCTAAGTGAGGGTACAATCTGTTGCACCCGGCTCTATGGAGCCAACTGGTAACGTTTGGGTGGCCAAGACCTTTTGTTTAACTGGGTCGAGCACTGTACCCCCAGGCGTGCAGAGCTGTGACCAAACATAGCATTTAAGTGCCGTGCTCAATCGTGTCAGATAATAAGTGTAGGAAGGTGGAATCTGACTGCATGGTTACCCCCCACTTTTTGCCTGGTGTTTTGCTGGTTTATGACTTAGTTTGACCGGGATCCTGCCAATCAGGACCACAGTCTATCTGCTTTCTCCCTAAATTGGTTGTTCATGTACTTTAGGTACACTTCAGATTGGATTCTGGGGTACCCTTATTAGTCCCTAGTATATGGTATACTATGTACCTAGGGCATAGGTACCCCAGAGGCCTCTGTGGGGCTGCAGCATGTATTATGCCACCCCTGGGAGACCATTCAAAATGACACAACAGGTCTGCTACAGCAGCCTGTGTAAGGTGGCGTATGCATCCCTTACTTAGATATAGGTTCACTATATCTATCCATATCACTGCACATATAAACCTATCAGTCACCAGTATGGCAGGCCTTATCAATCCTGAAGGCAGGGTGCTGGGTTTTATGTGAGAGGGTGCCCATGCATGAGCAGAGCCACTCTGCAGCCTCCGGAACCTATTTTCCAGGGTTGTTTGTGATGCAGCCAACCATATATTCTTAAGTGCATTATAACCTCGCGGTAAATGCTAACTTTAAAACGGCTGCATGGAAACATGTCGTGTTTGGTGTCAAACACCTTGGAATCATACCTCAATACCAGTAACTGGTGTGGGAGGTATGATTCCACCCTACTAGAGGGAGAAATATGACTACACCAATACACCCGGTACCAGCTTCCAGACCCTGGCATCACAAAATGTATGATGCCAACCACAGACATGAGTCTGCCCTCCTGCTGCTGGACGAAACTCTGGCAGGGGATGGCTGGACAATAGGTTTCCTGTCACAGGGAGGTGTGACCACCTCCCAGGTAGGCTTTAGTGTATTGGGGCTGGGTGGGTGCACTCTGAGAGTGCTTTGATGTCTGCACTGGGTGCACATTTGGTGTCCCTGTGCATAGTCCAGCTCAAACTGGTTGCAGGGGCTATCAGACCCTGCTCTGGCGTGAAACTGGACAAAGGACATGGGTGTAGCCACCCCTCTGTCCTGACCCTCCCATAGGTGGGTCCCCAGAGTTTGCCCCACCCCTTCCTTGGGTATAAAGTACCAACCCCTGGCTACAGATTTACCTGGATGAAACTCTGCTACAGAAACCAAGTACCTCAACTATCTACGCTACGTTGGATGACCGAAGAATCTCCCTTGGAGTAAAGTAGTTACTCCCCTGCAAGGCAGGCACCAAAGTCGCATCTGATCGGTTTGCATCTAGACAGCTCCTGATGGACTCCAAAGATTTTGCAACACAGGAGGTGGGTTCCTAAACTTCCCCGAGGCTGACCAGTGCTCGCAGCAAACCTGAGACCTGCAGCTCTCGTGGGGACCGTGCAACCCGAACCCCTGGACACCGTGCATATTTGCAGCAGCATATGCTTTTTGGCGATCCCTCAGGCTGTGCTTTGGGCTACTTGTAGTCCACACCCCGAGCAGTGATTCTGCTGAAGATTACTGGGCTACACTCCACGAGTGTTCCGTGGGCTGGTATTTAGTGATTCCTCATGAGGTCCCTTCGCGATCCCTGGTCCGTCGACCTGTGGGTCCCTGAGAAGGGTACTTTAACTTTCAGTGGGCTTTTCTGGTTTCTCCAGACGTGCCCTGACTCTCCATCACTTGGGGAGTCCACAGGACTTTGCTAGTCCACACCGAAGCATCTTTACTCTGACCGCCTGGGTTGCAGTTGCCAAGGCTTGATGGTCTCCAATCTGGACACTGACCCCCCAGCACTTGACATCCTTCATGGAACAGCTCGCCTGCAGACTTTGATCATCATCGACGTCTCCTGGTCCCCGTGGCTGCAGAGTCAAGCTTCACCTCTTCGCACCTTAAAAACCCAACATCGGTGGGCATTCGTCTATGGTGCCCCTGGTCACTGGCAAGTGACCCAGACTCTGTCCCCTCTGCGTTCAGGTTCTTCTCAGCTCTGATCCAGGCTTGGATCACACCGGACTCTTTTCCTCCTCACGGCTGCAGCACTTTCCAGCATCACGCCATTGAAAACTACGAAGATTCCCAACACCATTTGACCCCTATGCACCCGGCTTCCCTGGGTGAGGTAACACGAGTACTCCAGTGCTCACGTGGGTGCTGGCCTTCGAACCTTCTAAGCTTAAAAGGGTTTGCTCAAAGTCCTCTCCTAAGTGTCCTTAAGCTTTAAAATTCCAACCGCGACTTTCCCATAGGATTGTACGGCGCTCGCAGCTGTGTTCTCATACTGCACGTCTCCCTCGTGGGTCCCCTGTGTCACTACCTTGGGTGGTTCCTTGGGGTCCCAGCGATTCTACGTGCTCTAGGCACCGTGTCTAGCCAAGTCGTGGTTGTTATACCACTTTCTTATTATATGGTTTGGTCTACTCCTGGGGCCCACTGTGTATTGTGCTATTTCCTGACGTTCTAGTGTATTAATATTGTGTGCCTTGTTCTCTACTCTCATAAAGAGGTTAGTAGAGAGTGTTTAGTAATAAATACATATATTTAATATATATACCTTGTGTGGTTCTCCTTTCATTTGGTCATTGAAGAGGTTATAATCTGGTAAACCAAGCTGCTTTACATTCCTTCGAGACTTAGCCTGAAGGCTGCTCTCCAGAGCTACCACTAGGATAGCTTTCAATAAAGGTTGTCTTTAACTTAATTATCAATAAGGTCGTTTGGATTGGTGCAAGGTGCCCACTATAACTAGTGGACAGCATATACCAGGCCAACTTCTCACAATAAGTATCTGCACTGGCAAGATAGCATAGTTAAATTATTCTTTCCTGTCCTGCAAGGTCCTACTTAACACTGAAAGACCTGTCTGCCTTCCGATGTGGCGAAACATGTTTTCGCTGGCGGCTACTAATGCTGCTTAGCCTGCCTATCCTACACTCAGACTGGAGTGTACTTGCTCTGTGTCCTCTGGGGCAAACGCTGCCTGCCCACCGAAACAAAACTGCACAGAGCGCCCAGTACCAACACACAGTAGTCACACACAAGAAAGCCCGAACATCTATGTTCTACCTCTGGTTAGCTTGCGACTTCACTTGCATGGTTAACAAGGAGTGGTGGGCGGATGAACTCCCAGAGCCACACTGATAGATCGGCTCAATAGCATGCCTACACAATTGGCTACCTGCCAGTAAGAAATTATCCTGACATGCCCCTCGTGGCCTAATGATTCTGACCCCAAACACCTGCTCTGTCTTGGTCCTTGGCATTAGAGCTATTGTGCTCGTATCTTAGATGTGACACATGTACTCAGCCGCTATGTGATGTAACTGGTCTTATATCACAGCTCCTGACACCATCAGGTAAGTTTCACGCTAAATGGCATCGCAATAATAACCAATGGTTAATTAAATGACCCAGGACGTTAATGTCACGCAAATGTTTCCTGCCTGACACCCCCAGAGAGCTGCTCGGCAACAGACAACGACACTGTAGGGCACCCGGACATCTTACACGCCCTCCTACAGATGCTGAAAACATGTTCTGCCTCTCCTGCTGTTCTTTCATTATGTTAGACTTTGTGGAGGGTGCTAAAGTGGGCATGTGACTTCATGTTCTTAGCTTGTCCACATCGTAGCCTGAATCTCCCTCTGCTGAGAATGCCTCAAGCTCCCTACTACAAAGTAACACCACACCTACAAGCCAGACTTCATAAGGTGATAGTTGCAAAAGTCAAATCCCAACAATGACTCCTGAAGCTGAAAATTGTGCATAGCTCTATGTGCTGTCAACTGGTAATTTGCAGCCTCTGTCCTTGGCTCGCGCTACATACTTCAAAAGGGACACTACACCCACAAGCCAGCCTATTGGGTGATAGTTGCATCAGTAAATAAGCAACCACTATGGCTCCGATGTAAGGATCTTGTACATGCCTTGGTTCTGAAATGATGAGGCTGTGCAAGATCATAATCAGTCGCGTTGAAGTTACCTCACCGTCACAACCACCTACACAACTACCTTTGCCACCGCGTTACTCTGTTGCGCAGACCAACGCAAGCCATCGTCGACAAACATAGCTAACAGCCGTGGTTGCTACTCTCCCGTAAATCTTCAAAGCCCGCTAAATTGGCTCCTGTACTACCAATGGTGCCACACCTCAAACTGGCTCCAGTCCCACGTTGCCCCACAAAGTGTCACTAGACCTCATCAATGCGAAAAAGCATCTCCATTCTTTGCGCTATGAATGCCCCCCTGCGGCCTTTCCTTGATGAGTCACCAGATCGTCAATGAAATAGTGATGTATTTGAGACATAGGGGCCATCCAAACTACTGAATTAAATTAGCGAAAATAGTTCTGTGACAGGAAAGCATTGAACAAATTGCTCATCAAAGTCAAAGGACATATCAAACCACTTCCGTCTACCTTGCTAAAAAGTGGCCCTCCCACTTAATGGCACCCTGACAGTACAAATTGGTTTGCCGCACCAGTATTCAAACACCTTATATACTGTATTGCTCCACCCAGGGCACCCTGTCCGGTTACAACCAAGGCAGACGCACCGCAACACCAACTGAAGGCAGTGTAAAACACAAGTTCTGACCTGGAGCTGTTCACGGCGACACACATAGAAACGCCCAATATTGCGCAAAACTAGAATCAGCATTCGCCAGCGCTACATTACATATGAGACCACGCGCTACCAGGATTGGCAATTCTAACATAAACATTTCTCGCATGAGACTGTTCGTTCTCCTCCCTTGCTCTGTGAAACAAGACAACGGCGAGGCAATCCTGGAGCCCCCTCCCTGCCAATCAAAGCGATCAAAGAAACCAACACACTTGCCCCCCTACGAACAAAACAAACACCTCCGGCGGCAGCAGCCCATGGCCCGCTGCTTCTGCCCCTCGTGTTGGGACGGCGGACAGCAGGGCCGGACTGGCTGTAGCGGGCACCGGGCAATCCCCCGCTGCGCCGCACGGGTGGGGGCCGGTTTTGGGCTCCTGGGGGCCGTTTTTGTTACAGGGCCGTTTTTGCAGCATAGCTGCAAAATCGGCCCTGTAACAAAATCGGCCGATATCCAGCCCTGGCAAAGAGCTTGGCGGCACCCCCAACACCCCCGTGGGGGGGAGGGGGGCGGCCGAGCACTTTGCCAGGGCCGGTTTTGGTTGCCAGTCCGACCCTGGCGGACAGCTCTAACCCCCAGACTGCGCAAGGCCTGCGAATGAGCCACCTTCTGTTGGTGAGGACACTGGCACCCTACCCACGTCCAGTGTACTCGGACGTAGAGTCCCCAGGCATCAGCCCTGCTCTGCAGCACCCTGGCAGTTTAAATTGCAGGTGTGCGCTATGGCTCATGATGCCCCCCAGGGCGAGCGGCACTCCCGCGATGAGACAGTGTTTAACGTGTGTACAATATCCCTGCCGACGCTAGACTTTCCCCCAAGGGGGTATTCATTGCAGTGTAAACACCTAAACTCATAAAGAGTCGTAAACATACTACAAATTCTATGAACTCTACCAGTGCTTTCACCAATCGAAAGGCGGCGTTCTCAAAATCGACTACCCAAAAGTTCAGGGCTAATCGGTTAAAGGCCTGCAAAATTTACTTTGCCTGGATTCGGACCCATCACCTTCGCTTTAAAGTCGGCAGCGTTACCATTGCACCACGCTACCTCTGCATGGCCTGGACAATCCCCAATACAAATGCTGAGGTACCCTCCTCCCGATGTCGGTTAAATACTACTAAAACGATAATACAAAAACAGTCCGTTATCGGCTGCGCGTATAGACGCTCCAAACCGAACTAGGAGAAAGCGATATTTAGAAACAAATTATTTATCTCCATCCACAGGGGAGAACGACTCTGAGTGTACTTAAAAGAAGGGAATTTCTACCCTCCTCCATAGAGAATGCCCTATGTTTGCTCAATGCCGCCAACACCCTTCCTGCCAATGCCTGTGCCGCGAGACCAGCCTGTGACCGCATCGTACCCAATGAGCCCGACGGGGCTGCAAGTCACCTTCAATACCCCGCTCCCTTGCTCCCACCGGACACCAGACGGGAGGCCAGACAACTTGCCCCAAAGTCGCAGGACCGCAACCAGCAAGCACAAAACTCACTGCAACCAAAAGGGCGAAACGACCCAACGTGCCTGCCAGCGTGTCCTGTGGGAGACAAAGGGACGGCGCGGGGATCCGGCGCAACCAAACCGCGTCAAGGGC
The DNA here is from genome assembly GCF_964204655.1 of Triturus cristatus. Classification (NCBI taxonomy): domain Eukaryota; kingdom Metazoa; phylum Chordata; class Amphibia; order Caudata; family Salamandridae; genus Triturus; species Triturus cristatus. The sequence goes on from NC_140590.1 coordinate 1,720,561,041, forward strand.
AGCAACAAAGAGGCTGCCTCCAGATTGGTGTCTCACTGCACAAGTGCATCACCTCGAGAGAGGTGTCTCGCTGCAGTACATCTCCCCAAATATGTGTGACCAGTGAATGAGGCACGATGACCAGTGAATGAGGCACGATGACCAGTGAATGAGGCATGAGGACTAGTGAATGAGGAAGAGTGACCAGTGAATGAGGCAGGGTGACCAGAAAAGGACAGCTGATGGCCACTGAATGAGGCACGATGATCAGTGGATGAGGCAGGGTGACCAATGCATGAGGCAGGGTGATCAGTGAATGAGGCACAGTAACCTGTGAATGGGGCATGGTGACCAGTGAATGAGGCACAGTGACCAGTGAATGTGGCACAGTGACCAGTGAATGTGGCAGTGACCAGTGAATGTGGCATGGTGACCAGTGAATGATGGCTGATGACCAGTGAATGTGGCACAGTGACCAGTGAATGTGACATGGTGACCAGTGAATGTGACATGGTGACCAGTGAAAGATGGCTGATGACCACTGAATGAGGCATGATGACGTGTGAATGAGGAACGATGACCAGTGAATGAGGTAGGGTGACCAGTGAATAAGGCAGGCTGACCAGTGAATGAGGTACAGTGAACAGTGAATGTGGCATTGTGACCAGTGAGTGAAGCACAGTAAACAGTGAACAAGCACGGTGACCAGTGAATAAGGCAGGGTGACCAGTAAATGATGGCTGATGACCACTGAATGAGGCATGATGACGAGTGAATGAGGAACGATGACCAGTAAATGAGGTAGGGTGACCAGTGAATAAGGCAGGCTGACCAGTGAATGAGGCATGGTGAACAGTTAATGAGGCATGATGACAAGTGGGTGAGGCACAGTGACCAGTGAATGTGGCATTGTGACCAGTGAGTGAAGCACAGTAAACAGTGAACGAGCACGGTGATCAGTGAATAAGGCAGGGTGACCGGTAAATGAGGGCTCATGACCATTGAATGATGCACAGTGACCCGTAAATGAGGCAGGGGGCCAGTGAACTAAGGCTGATGACCACAGAATGAGGCAGAGTGACCAGTGAATGAGGCATGGTGACCAGTGAATGGGGCACGGTTATCAGTGAATGAGGCATGGTAACCAAAGAATGAGGCACGATGATAAGTAAATGAGACATTGTGACCAGTGATCAGTGAATGAGGCACAATGTCTAGTGAATGAGGCATGGTGATCAGTGAATGAGGCACAGTGACAAGTGAATGAGGCATGGTGATCAGTGAATGAGGCACAGTGACAAGTGAATGAGGCATGGTGATCAGTGAATGAGGCACAGTGACAAGTGAATGAGGCAGGGTGACCAGTGACTGAGACATGGTGACCAGTGAATGAGACACAGTGACCAGTGAATGAGACAGGGTGACCAGGGAATGAAGCACCGTGACCTGTGAATGAGGCACAGAGTGACAAGTAAAGAAGGAAGCGGGTTGAAAAACAGGAAGACTAACCAGTGATTTGGAAGGTATGACAAGTGATGAAAAGGGCAGGATGGCCAGTGAATGGGACAGTGTGACCAGCAAACGAGGCATAAAATTTTCTGCACATTTTAACTCGCTGTATGAGTGGATCACCTTCACACGTGAGTCTCACCCCACAAGTGCCTCGCCTACAGATTTGAGGCTTGCTGCACAAGTACATTTTGAGCACGTCTGAATTCAATGTACGAGTGCATCACTTTCAGATGTGAGTCTCGCTGCACAAGTACATCCCCTCCAGATAGGTGTCTCACTGCACAAGTGCATCACTTCCAGATATGCATCTCACTGCACACTCACATTACCTCCAGATATAGGTCTCACTGCACAAGTACATCGCCTTCACATATGTGTCTCAATTCACAAGTATGTCCTCTCCAGATATGTGTCTCACTGCACAAGTGCTTCATTTCCAGATGTGTGTTTCGCAACACAAGTGTATCACATCCAGTTAGATGTGTAGGTGCACAAGTGCATCACCTCCAGATATGTGTCTCATTGCACAAGGGCATCACCTCCAGATATGGGTCTCACCGCAGAAGTGCATCACCTCCAGATGTGTTTCTCACTGCAAAAGTTCATCCCCTCCAGATATGTGTCTCATTGCACAAGGGCATCACCTCCAGATATGGGTCTCACTGCACAAGTGCATCACCTATAGATATGTGTCTTGCTGCACAAGTGCATCACCTCCAGATATGTGTCTCAGCGCACAAGCGGATCACCTACAGATAGGTGTCTCGTTGCACATGTGCATCACCTCAAGATTAAGGTCTCACTGCACATGTACATCCCCTCCAGATAGGTGCTTCACTGCACAAGTGTATTGCCCCCAGATATGTGTCTCACTGCACAAGTGCTTCCATTCCAGATAGGTGTCTCGTTGCACATGTATATCGCCTCCAGATGAAGGTCTCACTGCACAAGTGCATCACCATCAGATAAAAGTGTATTACCCCCAGATATGTTTCTCGCTGCACAAGTGCATGACCTCCAGATATTTGGCTCTATGCACAAGTACATCCTCTCCAGATGTGTGTTGCTGGACAAGTGAATTACCCCCAGATAAAGGTCTCACTGCACAAGTGCATCACTATCAGATATGTTTCTCGCTGCACAATTGTATTACCCCCAGATATGTTTCTGGCTGCACAAGTGCATGACCTCCAGATATTCGGCTCTATGCACAAGTACATCCTCTCCAGATGTGTTTTGCTGAACAAGTGCATTACCCCCAGATATAGGTCTCACTGCACAAGTGTATTAACCCCAGATAGGTGTCTTTCTGCACAAGTACATCCTCTCCAGATGTGTGTCGCTGCACAAGTACATCACCTCTAGATATAGGTCTTGCTACACAAGTGCATCACCTCCTGATGGGTGCCTCACTGCATAAGTGCATCACCTCCTGATAGATGTCTCGCTGCACAATTACATCACATCAATATTTGAGGGATGTTCCTAGGTGATCATCAACAGATCCGATACTTGTTAGACAAATACATCAGTGAAAGATCGACGGATCCTTGAACAAGTAGATCACCAGCGGATCTGCAGCTTCCTGCACACGAACATTGTCTGCATTTCTCAAACCAGCCGCACAAGCACATTACAGGCGCATCTGACCCTCACAGTGAAGAAACCACGGCCGTGCTGGAAGGCACATGTTGTTCTGATGTGATGCTGGCAGGCCTCTTCACAGACAGCTAACCAGACAACCTTGCCGGATCAAAGGTTGGGGTCCCAGACAAGGATGCTGTGTACCTCGTCCAAGATGGGATGTTGGGCCCCCAAAACTAGCTGGGCTCTCCTGTGTATCATGGTCAGTAGTCAAGCCCTATCTCATTCCAGGAGGTGAGAATGCTGAGCATGGCACTGTAACACCATTAACTCACCATCCTTAAACGTAAAGTAGGATCAGTCTTACTTCTAAAAAGAACAAACTCTTTAATATGATAGCACAATAAAATGGTGACCCACACCGATCGTCTCTAGCACTCAGTCTAAACCATTAGAGAGATAGTGAAGAATCCAGGTTGTGGGGTAGGACCGTGGTCCACGAATCGCAGGCTGGTCTGGATCTCTGTTCCGCAGTTCGTCTTGGTGGAGCACCTCTCATAGGAAGCAATAGGCCATTGTTGTCCTACTAGAGTTCAGCACCATGGACAGGTCCAAATGTGTCCAGAGTGCTCAAAGATTATGACACTGAAGTTCTCATGTATGTCGTAGCTAAATGACACAGATAGTAAAATCTGAGGCTACTCCATCAGGCCTCATGACTGAGCCTTCCCGCAGATATACAGTCCTTAAAACCAGTTTTAAGTTAAATCAAAGTTCAACACAAGTCTCATTTTCCCACTTTCAACGAGTTGCAGCCAAAGGGCCCTATTCACAAATTGCATTTTGTAGTATGGTTAGTAGCTCTTCAATGGTAGGTACTACTAAAAATACTATAAAATGATATTCACAAACCTACCTATGGATGTCTTTGCTTCTGCCTCTCTCATCTTTTAGGTGCTGACACCTCTATACAGGTACGCCTATGCTTTAGTATTAAATGTGGGAGGGACAGGGAAGTGGATGGAAAATGGATGGAAAATGGGGAATATCAATTACAAAATAGGAGTGGTTAGAAGGAAGGCATAACTAGGGGTTTAAGGAGGTCGAAGGAGGGTTTATGGAGGGGGCATGTACACACCTACAATAGAGAAAGCCCATTGCCGTTCACAAACTGCTCCTCTATACTTACTACAGCCAAAAATGACTCAAAACAGCCTGACTAATTTCCTATCATTTCTTCCTTTCTTTCTCCCATTGTCTCTCATGCTACCAAGTCAAAGTCTGATGATGGTAAATTACTCCCAGTACCCAAAACCATGCACCGGTGGCCACCACCGGTAACCACCTGCTCAAAATAAGCACTGGCACCTCTACCTTAAGGTTTTCTATTTGTCAAGTAACAGCAACCCTAGCAAAGACCACCTCTCCTAGGCACTTCAACGAAGGAGCCAAAATTGTTTCTTCCTCAACAGAGCTACAACTAAGATCATGCTCCCAGGATCTTGAAAGGATTAAACGCATACTTCAAAGTAGCCACACACCCTGGGAACTCCTTCAACTCTATCTAGCAGCAAGGTCAAAAGAGCAGGAGTTATCTTCAGCTCCGAGGTGTCTTTCACATCATGAGTAAAAGAGATAAGCAGGAAGGATTTCCATAACCTGAAAAACATCAAGTGGTCCGCCATCTTTTGAAGGTGTTGCCATAAAAATTGGTTTGGCACTTTCCATGACAGACCATCAAAACAGAGCATGTTTAGCAACCCAAGCCAAAGGATTATGCAAGTGCCAAGGACAGCAGAACTGTGTCTTCATCAGCTTGAGAAAGATTGACCCTGTCTTGTCTGCTCTCGTGTTTCATCATTGGCTGGTGGTCAAGATGAAGGTCAACTTCAAAACCTTTAGTTTTGTCCCTTTTATTTACAAGGCCTTGCCCAGTTGTTATGTTATGTTAGAAAGGTTTTGTAGAGCGCTCGTTCACCGGTTGGTTTCTTGGCGCTAGTTGTGTACCTGGGAAACTTTCAAAACAGGTGCACCCTCCCTCCCTACGGGCGGCAACTTGCAGCTGCTCAGAATACAAAACTTGCAGCATGCCCTCCACAAGATTCCTTGCTTGGCACTTCTTTCCCTGTAATCTCCACATTGAGAGAGACAGAAGGTATTGCAAATGCTCTATTGATGTTTTCTCTTGCTCCACCTCTCCCACTTCTATGACCAAAAACCCTTTGTGTTTACTCCAGAATTTTATAAGAAATAAAGTGAAAAAAAATGATCGGACAGGCTATACAGCTTTCTATGGAACTCAAAGAACCCTGTGTTCCCCATACACTGGCTTTTTTGGCAGTGGTACTTTCTTACTTCTATGTGTGGAGGGCTAGCACTCGTCAATGACCTCACTTCACTTGTATGCAATTGTGAACCACATTTCTCATAAATATAACTCACACCGTCCTTAATTTGCATTTAAAAATGTTTATTGCTTTCCATTGGTAACCTTTACATCAGAAACAGTTCAGTACATAGAAGTAAGACAATACCCGCAGACCCTGACTTCCCTCCAATATACATCCTAAACCCTTGCGGCCCAACACCTCTGCATTCCTGTCACATATATAAAAGGACACTAGGCTCTGTTGACCTCTTATAGGTACCTTTGAGACATCCCAGTTCCCATTTGTCAACACCTTTGTCCATCAATTTAAAATAATTTGGTCATTTCAGGACAAGCATGAGACACATAAGTTGTGGCATAAAAAAATCTTCTTTGGCAAAAACAGACACTGCATCTTCTGCACAAGAAAGAAGAAGAATACAGAAGTGCTTTTTGGAATGTTGGTCTTCAACTAAAAAAGGTCATTGAATCTGGTGTGAAGTGTTCAGACTTCTTAATGATAAACTAGAAAACAGAAAAGCAAGAATCATTCCTATATTCATCTGAAGCACTTTTGTAGCATGGCGTGAAACAACAAAATACTTTACAAATAAATATTACATTTTGTCAAGAGTAATAGTCATGAACGAAGTCATGCTCTATGGATGTATCTACAACAGAAATGGTACCAATGGCGAAAGATTAATCAACGCTTCCAAAATGGCCGCTGTAGTGGCATCATCACCGTTCTCTGAGGGAAAAATGGCAGCATATAGGTTTGTGGAATAGGCAACAATGGAATAGAGTACCATGGTGCAATCTAGCAAGTTTCTACACAATGCTTTGGGGGGGGCGGGAGGAGAGGAGTGCCAAGGGGTTATTTTTATTAATAGCAACCTGGACATTCACAATTTTTGGAAGTAAAATAGAGGAAAGCAAGAGATATATTCCAAAAGAGGTATTTAATATATCTTCATTTTTTCTATCCTAGGTAGTAAAAAACGAGGTAGGACGCAGTTGGCCTGAAAGAGGGTGCATGGCATGTGCATTATTTTCAAGTTTCCTTACTGGCTGCTGATGACAGTATTTCAGTATACAAGGTTTATTACATACATCTGTACACAGACATCCAGTGACCAATGCGGGTAGTGATTATTTATTTTTGCTGCACACAAAGCGCATTTCAGGGTTGACTCAACAGCAAATCCTCCTGCAAAACTGCTCCTTCTTTACCTCTGGAGTTAATGTCATGTTAAAACAGTGTGACACGTTTAGCCCTACTTGCAGAGAGAAACACTGCTTAATAAAACCAAAACTAATGAATAATCAATTTCTTAAAACCACAACCTCATTCTAAATGTGTGTTTTGTAAAATGCCAAGTCGAAATCATCTGAAATAAATGACGGGTATTTGAAAGGCCACAAATAGTCTGCGGTCCATTTACCGAAAATCAAAGAAACATTTTATATTCTGAATAGTGGAATTCTAGCAAGAAAAGGGTCTCTCCGGTGCTACATCAGGCTCAAGTACTACCACACACATTTGCTTTTCTTTCCTTCTTTCCTAGAGGCGGCAAGAAGTCAGAAATAAAACTTGCCAGCTAGGCTGAGGAAGGAGCAGGGCCGGACTGCCTATTTATCCACCAGGCATTTCCCCAGTGGGCTGGAGTGATTGGAGGGCGGTTTTTGAAGGCAGAGGTCCCCCATGGCACCTCTGATTCTGTCTTTATTTCCCAGGGTGTATTGAAGCAGGCACAGCGGGTGCTTCAGGAGACAGAGAGAAGCAAGATAAAAGGAGAGAGAAAAGAAAGATGAGGAGAGAGAGAGAGAGAAGAAAGACAAAAGGAGACAGAGAAGAAAGACAAAAAGAAAGTGAGAAGAAAGACAAAAGGAGATAGAGAAGAAAGAAAAAAGGAGAGAGAGAAGAAAGACAAAAGGAGAGCGAGAGAGATGGGCGGGAGCAGGACTGGTTTGAACATTTTTGCGAGGGCTGCATATGGTTCCCAGTCTTGCTGCACTGTAGAGGGGAATGTCGTAGACATTATGTGTGCCCTGGTAAGTACCTTTTGAGTAGAGTAGTTGTCGCGGTGTTACACAGTCTTACCTTAGTGGCATGGTGCGTTATACTCCATCTGTGCTTCTTCGCCTACAGAAAGAAAAGAGTACACTTCAGGGATAGAGTCTCATTTTTCCCCAGCAGGTCACAGCTGATTTTTTTGTGAAGGGTTTTTCAGGCTGATCTCACATAAGGGCTGAAGGGTAAGGGCCCGATTCACAGAATTAACTTAAGACAAAATCCTAAACTTACTACCATTTTCGTATTCACAGAATGCACTTACTACTTTTGGTATTCACAGAATGCACTTACTACTTTTGGTATTCACAGAATGGATTTACGACTACTAACTTTACGTCCGCACTCGGGCCGGAAATTCCGGCCCGGAGGCAGAGCTTCTGGCCCGGAGGCGGGGCTTCCGGGCCGGAGGCGGAGCTTCTGGCCCGGAGGTGGGGATTCCGGCCAGTGGTGGAGAGCCGGAATCCCCACCTCTGGGCCGGAAGCTCCGCCCGAGTGCGGACGTAAAGTAAGGTTAGGATTTTGTCTTAAGTTAGTTCTGTGAATTGGGCCCCAAGTATTTCAGATGTCTAGAACCACCCATACATTCTAAATCTAGAAGCCAAAATGTGCAGAATATGTATGCTGATATACGTTTTAGAGCTCTGATGCTGCACACTGTACAGACTCAGTCATCTCAGGCACGTTGGTACATAACAGCCAGTCAGCCAATCCATGAGCAGCAATGGCTAGGGTGAGGGATATGGTGCAGCAGGTGAAGTGAGATAGCCCTTGGGCAGTAGGAAAGGTCTGAATTTTTGTTAATAGTCCATGAGAAAGAGAAAAGGTTTTCAATTTGTTAACACCATGTGTGCAATGGCTTAGCGGTTCTTAAAATGGCAGATAGTTCTAGAGTTGAGATCCTGTCTCCACTCATAATGTCTTGGAAGATGTCGTGGTCATGTGTAGGTCATTCTGTTAGATGGGTTTTTAGTGGTTTCCTAATTGTAGTAGTCTTAGAAATCATTTCTAGTGAAAGCCTCTGCCATCACCTTCTAAATCTAGGCTGGGTGAGCTCCTGTAGAGTTGCACAGCTTGACCCAGTCTAGAATCAGTTCTGACTGTAGCAGTTGGGGACACAGATGCAGACACCAGGACAATCAAGGGGAGTATAATAGCCAACTGCCACCCTCATCAAAACCAGATGAGATTTGTTCTAAAGAATCAGGTTATAAATAAACTAGATTGAGTTCTGGTAGACTCACATCATACATCGCTACTATGTTGGGTAAATTATTGGTGACTTCCAGATACTAGTGTATTGAGAAGACAATTTGGGGAACCAATGCCAAGCTTTTTAACACCAGTCTCTGTGACTTTGGACAGAATTCAAGGCTTTGTTAATCTAGAGATCAGGCCCCATAAAACAGTTTAAGATGTAGATTAGCATCTTCTATTGACATCTTGGTAAGTCACTCCCCCTGCACAAATACTCTATCACTCTTTTCACCTGGTACAGTCTTAATGTACTTTATACTAAATTGACTTCATCACTACTTTGGTTACTGCGCTGTGTTGCATGCGTTCTCTATAAATTTCCCCTGTGTTGGCTGAGTTATGATTTTGGAATACAATGTTTGAGATGAAAGGAATAATTTCAACCAAACATAAATTGAAAAATACTATGGGAAGATATTTATCTTTCCATTCACTTGGAACCAAGTTCTAGGAGGATAAAAACACCCAAGTAAAGATGGAGTCCTCTTTCTAAATACATATGAACATTTCATTGTTGGATATGTAGGACAAATAGTGTAAATCAGACGCCCTCGGAGTTCGAGAGTCAAGACCTGGATATTGTCAAAACACCGGCATTTCGACTTACCCCTATGAGCCTTCAAGTCTGCATGAATGTATAACTCTTTAAGCACTAGAAAGTCAAACATATCTGTCCAGGCAGCCAAAGAAAGCAAAGCTCTGTGACTACTCACTGGACAAAGCCTTACTCTACATGCATAAAAACCATACTCTTCATATCTCACAGAACTCATTCAATAGAGAGTCAGTGGTTGGAAGATTATGTATAGTGACAAGGCTTAACTTAGCAAACATTTGCAAACAAATCTGTAGTCCATTGATGGTACAGATGGTACAGAACGCTGCTGTCAGACGTTTGTGTGGAGTCCCAAAGACCACCTCCATTTCGACCTATCGACGCAAGCTGCATTGGCTTAAAATCGAAAATCGAATAAAGTTCAAGGTACTGAGTTATATGCACAAAATTAAATCCTGTTGTGCTCCTCGTCATCTTCAGTCCTTTGTTAGTCCTTACTTTCCTTCCCGAAATCTCCGCTCTGCCACCCAAGGAAGGTTTGTCGTACCTAAATTCAAACTAGCCCAGATGGGCGGTAGGTCTTTCTCTTACCTTGGTCCCTCGTCTTGGAAGTCTTTACCCACAGCACTCCGTAACAAGACGAACTATACTCAGTTTCGCAAGTCTTTAAAAACTTGGCTATTCGACAGATAAACTGCTTTTTTCAGTTTTTCTCTAAGCCCTGACTTGTCCTTTGTGCCGGGAAACCCTATTTTGGCAGTTGTTGCGCATTATACATTTAAAAACTAAACTAAACTATTTAAAAAACGAAACTAGTTCCTCCTGCCCTTAACAAGACTCCTAGGTTGTGTGGGTTGTTGGGTCAGAGGCTTTTCTGTTTGTCTTGCATGGTTGGTAGTGTGTGGTCATTTAGAGCAGCCGACGAGGGAATAGCTTGGGTACCACAGTGAGGCTCGGAGGGCCACTCCAAATGTGGTCCAGCAAACTTGTTGATGTGGGGAAGCATGGAATGAAGCAGAGAGATGTGGAGGTATTGAGTAGTCTTTGTGTATAATTATCTTTGATAAGTGTCTACTTGGTTTCTCGTGCTTGGTAGACTGTGGGTTTAGAGAGGGGTCTGTGTGAGAAGAGGTTTCGCGTTGTGTCGCAGCAAAGTTACTGCTGAGTTTATTCATGAAATGAAGCAGAGCAGCTAATTGAAAGCCGTCCGAAAAGCAAGCCCATCTGCGCCCGTCCACACCTGAATGCGACCAGTGGCCAGGAACAAAAAAGACCAATATTGTGGCCAGTATTTTGCAACCAGAGTTTAGTATTTCTGGCTACATATTACTGCGGATAACAAATCCCTTTATTGTGTGGCGTCAAGCGGCCAGCTCCATTTAAAAAGTCAAGTTATGGTTTCAAGTGTTGGTATCTAGTGATGGAAAGACCTAATTCTTTATGTATCATCTTGCATGTGTCGGACCTCAGCTCGGGTGATTTTTGGTGGCCCTCTTGTGAGAACGAAGTTTAAAGGGGACAGACTTTACTGAACCCAGGTAGGTAGAGCCTGCAGCCAGCTACCTTACAATCTTCTTAGCTCCCCATCTATGTCAGCCTTGACTTTTCTTAGTAGGTACCGTCTTCCGTGCCTATAGAACCTTTACCTGGTTTTGTGTGCATATAATTGTAGTCAGTAATAGTAGTCGTAGACGTAGTAGTAGTAGTAGTAGTAGTAGTATTCATAATGGCTTCAATATCTAATCATAAACTGGTCCAGGCATGGGTGCAGATATCATCCCAGAGAGCTCACCTTTGTCATAGTAGTCGTAGGCTTTCACTACAGCCGGCTGCAGGTTGGACACCGCCACCTGCTGCTCAATGTAGAAGGAATGCTCCTGGGGTTGACGAGAGACCTGTGGGGTCAGGAGGTACACGGAAATATTAAACAAGTTTCTGTACATTGTAGGAGCTTCTGAGCCAACTCATACCAGAGAGCACTAAATCTGGGTGACGGGGGCCATAAGACCCCCGAGACGCGGTGCCACGGCACCTGCTGCACCAATGATAGCTTTGCTTCTGGATGCCTTCATTAGAGCAGCTGCATACTTTAAGCCATATTCTTACTCTACTGCTCTCTCTCTCACCTCCTAATTCTTCTATTATGTCTCCCTGTACCTCTCTGCTAACCCTTGCATGTCCCATATGTTCATCTCTCTACTTCTCACTCCCTGACCCTTTTCACTCTCATATTTCCCTCTCTTCAATTCTACTTCCCTTCCTCTCTTTCACTCACATTTTGGTCCTACTTCTCCTCTTTCACTCTCATATTTCTGCCCTACTCCTCCTCTCATGCCATCCTTTACTCTCATATTTGTACATCTCTACTTCTCATTCCTTTCATCTCTTTCATTCTCACATTTCTATCTCTTGATTACTCCTTCCATGCCATCCTTCACTCTCATGTTTCTATCTCTTTGATTTTACTTCTCCTTTCATTCTCCTTATGTCTAACACTTTACTTGTCCTTTCCTCTTTCACTCTCATATTCTTATCTCCCCACTCTTTCCCTCGCCTTTTACTCAAACTTTTTTTTATCTCTCTACTTCTTGCCTCACCTCTTCTACTCTCCTCTTTCTGTATCTTTCCTTTTCCTTTCCTCCCATCAGTTTCATTTTTTTCTCATGCCCTCTTGTTTGGCTGTGGCTTTTCCTGCTCTAATTCTGCCACTCTTGGCCTTTGCTCTTTCCACTCTGACCCTCACCCTTCTTGGAAACTCCTTAACAACCCTCTTTATCACAAAACATTCTTCGCCTTGACAATGCTCCACCACACTCTGCCTGGAATGTCAAACTCTGATTCCTCAGACCCTGTCCTGAAGGGGACATGCTACATCCATTTACAGCATCCTGAATGTGAAAAACTGGCCGCTCACAATATTTGTTCTTTCCTGAATATTAGAATGTGAGAAAGTAGGGTCGCATATTCACAACTGAATGCGAGGGGGGAAGGATTACACATTTAAGGCAGAGTGTGAGGGAGCAAAGTACCACATACAAGGCAGCACCGAAAGCATCAACATTGGCCATCAGAAGGAAGATGTGTAATACTGGAGTACTATACTCCGTGTTCCACATTCACAACAGGGTTTGAGGAGTGTCTGGTTCTCACTTAGGGCAGGGCTTGAAAGAGCAGCATTTCACATTCAGCTTCTGGTGGAAGGTAGCAGAATTATTTATTCAGGACAGTGTGAGGGAGAAGATGGTCCGCAATCGGTAGTCAATGCAAGGCGTGACCTATTGATGTTCACAATCAGGACATATTAGGAGGTTTACATAGGAGTCCCAGCCGGTTCTCACCTCATCCAGATAGACAGAAACAGTACTGTCCTCGGAGATTTCTGTTTTCTTCACCAAAGGATTCTTTTTTAGCTAGATGGGAAACAAAGGAGGGAGTAATGATTTATTTCTTTTATTTTATTTTATCTTAGAGGTTTTATATAGCGCTAGCTTGACCCAGGGTTATCAGAGCGCTGTACAGAATTAGGAGCAAGGCAACAATCAATGGAACAGGTTACATACGACATGGCAAAGGACGTGAAAGATCAGCACAGATTTTGCAGCAGGGCAATAAACTTAAGATCAATGGTTACATACGCTTAAAAATAAAGGAAATGTAACAGAGAAGGAACACACATATAATCAGTACAAAGAACGATTTGTAGGGACATGGGGGATGAAGTTGCTGAAAATGAGGTCCAAACAATTAACAATTTAGGGGACATAAAGTGTTGACTCGGCAAGAGCAAAAGGAAACAGAGCGATGAACAGACAAATTACAGAAATGAGGTTAGAACAAAAATAAATGGGGTTAGATTCTGGGGCTCCAGTATTTATTGAGGAGATTGCATTTCAGGTCTCTTTTGAAGCCTGGGTAGAAAGGGTTGCAGCGAAGGTCCCTCAGGAGGGCATTCCAGATGCAGGGAACATTGCCTGAGAAAGAGCGAGTCTGAGTAGGTTCTTTTTTAGTAACGGGGGTACAAGAAGAGCATTGGAGCTTCTCATTGGTCTGGCGCGTCCTGCTCTTGTGAGTTTGTTGTTTAAGTAGTCAGGGGATTGAGAGTGAAGTGCTTTGTGGGTGAAGCAGGCAGTCTTGTAGATGCATCTACCTTCGATGGGGAGCCAGTTGAGGGACTTGAGGGCGGGCGTGATGTGTTCATACCATTTGCAGTCGGTTATGAGATGGGCAGCCATGTTGAGTACTGATCTAAGGGAAGGGAGGTGTATTTTTGGGGTCCCAGTGAGACTAATGTTCCCATAGTCAAGTTTAGATAGGACTTGCGATTGAACAACCCCTTTGAAGTCGTCAGGTGGGATGAAAGATTTGATGTTATTGAGGTGTTTAAGTGTGAAAAGTGCTCCTTTGGCTGATGTTTTGATATGGTCCTTAAGAGACAGATCTTTGTCCAGGAAGCCTAGGGATTTAGCCATGTTGGAGCGAGTGAGCGGACAATTGAGGGGTTTGAAGTCAGTGATCCAGCTTTGGATAGGGAAGTGGTTACTTTTGGGGGAGAATAGAATGATTTCCATTTTGTTAGGGATTAGTTTTAGATGGTTAGAGTAAAACCAAGATTGAATCTTGCTCAGTGTGATGTTAGGATGAAGGATGTCGCTGTGAGATTTGATTTTATAGTGGAGTTGCGTGTCATCAGCATAAAGGTGATACTTGATCCCATCTTGTTTAAAGATGATAGTAAGGGGTTCCATGAAGAGGTTGAAGAGAAAGGGGGAGAGTATAGAGCACTGTGGGACACCAAGAGAGACAGAAGTAGGATTTGAGAGGCAGGAATTAATTTTAATTTTTTGTGTTCGGTGTTGGAGGTAGGAAGTGAACCATTTAAGGACTGTGCCATTGAGGCCAGAGCGAGACTTCAGAGATTTCTGTAAGGATGAGTGGTTGAATGTATTGAAAGCCGCTGAGAGGTTCAATAGGAGAAGAAGGCAGGCATCCCTGTTCTCTAAGGAACGATGTATGTCGTTGGAAATGTTAAGCATGGCGGTTTCTGTGCTGCAGCCTTTCCTGAAACCAGATTGGAAGGAGTCCAGTAGGTTGAATTTGCCTATGTGTCTGTCAAATTGTTGTAGGACACATTTCTCCATGGTTTTGGCTAGGAGTGGGAGGTTAGAGATGGGACGTAGGTTGTTTAGATCATTAGGGTCAGCCTTGTTTTTTAAGTATAGGAGTGATTTGCCCGAGTTGAAGGAAATCAGGTAAACACCCAGAGGTAAGGGAGGAGTTAATGATTTTCTCCAACATGGGGTGATGATGTGGTTTAGGTTGTGCACTAGTTTTGTCGGGAGAGGGTCTTTGGTGTGTGAGGTTGGCTTTAATTTCGCAATGATATTAAAGACTTCTAGCTCGGTCATGGGTTTGAAGTTTGTCCAATTGGCGTCATTTTTCAATTGGGTGTTGAAAAGGTTGTCTTCAGTTTCAATTTGAGTTGATTGATTGAAGAAAGGATCCGGAGGTCGGGTTGTCATGGAGAGAGAGGAGAAGTTGGGAGAGATTTGCCGAGTAGGACAGGCCAAGAGTTGAAGGAAGGATTGATCAATTTTAGCAATTTTGTCTGTGAAGAAACTGGCAATTTCCTCACATCTTTCTTTGCAGGCGGTTATGTCAGGAGGGGCAGATGAGGATTGTTTTCTGACACTGTTAAAGAGTTCTCTGGGCCTATTTCTCGCACGGTCAAGTTGGGTACGGAAGAAAGATTCTTTTTCTCTGAAAATGTGATTCTTGTAATCTAACTGAGCAGTTCTAAAGAGAGTTAAATGTAATGATGCGGGGTTTTGTCTCCAAGTTCTCTCAGCTAGACTAAATTGTCTTCTTTCATTGCTTAGGTCAAGGTTAAACCAAGATTTAGATTGGTTCGCTCTTTGTTGTTTTAGTTTGAGCAGTGCAACTTGGTCCAGAACTTCAGTTATCGCTTTTTTGAAGTTGTCAGTGAGGTAATTTGCATTTTGAGTGTGAGGGAGACGGAGTTGAGCATGAATTTTTGACTTAAGCTCAATGGGAGGGACTTGTTTGAGGTTTCTGGTCCAAAATTTTGGTTTGTTAATTAAGACTGGGGAGGGTTGACGATGGTCGAGATGTTGAACAGAATGAGATAGTGGTCAGACCAGTCAATGGGAACGATGCCATTGAGGGAGAACAGTTAATTGTTAGTGATGATGACGTCCAGAGTAGCGCCTTTGATGTGGGTAGCTTTGTTGCAGAGCTGTTTTAGGTCATTCATCTCAAGAAGATTTGCAAAGCGCCTGAATGTGGGATCTTCTGCGTAATTCCAATAAATGTTATAATCACCTAAAAACACATTCTTCGAGTCAGAAAGGTAGAAATGCGTGAGAAGGTCAGAAAGCTCTTCAGTGAAGAGAGGGAGCATGCCGGGGCAGGTGGCAGATGTTGTGCAATTTGATAGAGCCTTTGACATTGAGTTCAACATCACGGTATTCAAAGGTCGAGTATTCAGCATTCTTTGGATGGGAGAGTTGTATTTCAGATTTGTGGATTATGGCTATGACCTACCATGCCTATTATGTCTAATGATGGAGAACCCGGGCGGTGTAAGTAGGTCAAGACTGGCCATCGAGTGGTCATTGAGCCAAGTTTCTTTGAGGAAAGCAATGTCAACATCCTCACTGAGGATGGTTTCAGCAATCTCCGTAGCATGTAGTGCTGAAGACCGGCAGTTAACGAGGGCAGGTATTATCCATAGCTGAATTGAGGGTGTGGATGGTGGTGTATTGTGCTGGCGGTCTGGGTGAGTTGTGAGTTGCAGGGGCTCGATTAACACCAACTATGACTGGGATGTTGGAGGAGGGGAAATGGTCAGTAACCTGGATCTTGGGAAGATAGGAGTTACAGAGGGCATTTAACTTCAGGGTGGAGAAAGTGCAATGAGCAGGGCGGAGAAAGTGCAATGATTACCTTTAACCAGGCCCGTGTGCCTGGTTAAAGGTAATCACACTGGCTACCAGGATCCTGGACTGGAGTCTCCTGGTTATGGGGATCAGGGAACTTCATGGGCCTGATTCACAGAGATTTCTTACTCTTTTGAGTAAGTTTATTCTTTTGAGTAAGTTAACTGCTTTTCAGTATTCACAAACTTTACTTTTTTAGTAACTTACACTTTTACAGTAAGTCCAGGACTACACATAGCCAACTGCTGGTTCTGTAACACTCTCCTATACAAATAATGGAGGCAGGGACTTAGTACAAAAATGTAAGTTACAACAAAAGTGCAGTTTGTGAATATCTAAAAGTAGTAAATGTACTAAAAAATGTAAGAGACTAACAAAGCACAGTTTGTGAACACCACTTGGTAGTACGTTGTGTAATACTACTGTAGTACTACAAAACTTATTTCAAAGTGCAGTTTGTAAATCAATACTCATGTCTTCGGAAATGAGCAATCTGGCTTTGTGATGAATATTATAACAAAATAAACAGACTACTTTTGCCATCTTCACTTGGACTTTCTCACTTTCCTAAAATATAAACATTGCAAATGTAGGAGAAATCAGTCTGCTTCAAGTTTTGCCCCCTTTAGCAGGGGGCAAATAAAGTTTGCTTCATTGTCTATAACGCAAAACAAATCTACAAATGGATTTGCCCTGCTTTTTTTGCATCAGTGAGAACTTTCTGTAATATGGCCCATGGACAGGATTCTTGATTCAGGTTGGAATCGACACCGGTTCAAAGTGTGGTCCTAGCACAGTGGAAATCTGAGCCAGTTTGGAATGACAGAAGATCACATCATCCTCTTGGAGACGCAAAGGAGAAATCCAGACTGGAGTCCTTGTACTTTCCAAAGCAGACAGCACTTTGCACCATGTCCAATAATAAATTCCGAGAGAAAGCGTAGACTGGATCCAAGTGTCTTCTCAGATGGAAATTAACTTCCATTTATTTCCCAAAGACAGTGACAGGCAACATCTGTCTGGTACACAATTTAGAGCCTTATTTAGAGTTTGGTGGAAAGTAGACTGTCAAAAACAAGGTGGAAATTCCATCTGCCGTATTTCATGTGCATTATAGCCCATGGCACTTGTAATATCCACCACATTTATGATGGATTATCACGTCCTCCGCAATAAGGTTCTTAGCTTTGATCGAGTGTCGCAGGGCAGTGAGAAGGAAAGAATGGAGCGTATAGGCCACACCCAGAATGGATATACGTTCACATTATATTGCCTGCATGTAACAAACAGTTTAACGTCTGACACAGGACACCGAGGGAGTAGGTAGTTTCTTACCGCTTTCACAGTCTCTTTATCGGGGGAGAATCCTGAGACCATTTTAACTTCAACCAAAACCATGTTGGTCGACGAGCGAGCCCCGGTGTAGCTGCAATAGAAGGGGTGGAAACAGTGATGAGCTGGTAAGAATGTCTACAACAGAGCAATGCAGATCACATAGTAACCCTCACTAGCCCATTTATGTACTCGTGCATTGGAATGGACGCGTCAGTGTGTGTGTGTGTGCATGCGTATGTATGTGTGTGTGTGCACGTGTGTAGGTGTGTGTGTGTGTGTGTGTGTGCCCGCGTATGTGGGTCTGTGTGTGGTGGTAGCAGCTCCCCTGCCAAAAAAGCGGGCTGCCAAGTTGCCAGACAATTTATACATGTGCATGGCATGAGCCACTCTGGCAAAAAAATAAAAAATAAAAAACCATCTGGTCCGCCATGTCAACATGGCGGACCTTTTGTCACTTATGCTATTTTGAAGCTAGCTCTCCAAAGTTGGTGTCCATTTAAAAATATATACATAACTAATATCTGACATTTGCTGTGGGTGTTCTCCCAGTGCATGGGGATATTTTATTATGTTTTTCGGGATATTAGGCCCTGTGTCGAGTATCCTGTAGCCATCTCCTCCTGACACTCGCCAAAAAGGTACAGAGTCTAGTGACTGTCTGTGCTCAGTATGTAAGACCTCTGTTGCTGGAGGGAATGGGACACAGGGGAGACCTGTCGCCTTGTCCATCTCCTGCTATCCTTGTCCAAGCAAAGCTCACATTGGCCGCCAGAACCAAATTTCCATCATATCTTTACAGGCAATCAGATGGCCAGCTCAGTTTCAAGCTTTCAGTTTGCGGGCACATATGACATTTTTCCTACATTTTCAACCCTATTTCACAATTTTTATAAAAATCCTGTTGGCTACTTTTCTAACTGAAGTTATAAATGGCACCTGCACCAAAGCTGTGTCTTTATTCCAAAACATGATGGCGACCTTGCTAGTAGGTTTTGTGCAAACCTTGACGAACACGTCCATATAGTAACATATTTTGAAATTTTATGTTTTAGGACTCCTCCTGTGCCTTTTCCACCCGGATCAGTGTCAACTTTCCAAGATCAAGCTTACACACTTGTTCAGTTTTCTCTACACTTTTGTGGAACTTTAGAAAACAGGACAACCAATATGTGATTGAGGCACAGTCATGTAGCGCTTCAAGCCGCACTTGACTTGTTTAGGACTTTCAGATAACAGAAGTTATTGTTACCTACTTATAGTAATCAATTTGTGCTGAGTAGCCCTTTCCAGAATTTGAGTCCCTGACTGCCGTCATCATTTTATTTCAGCAGTGAACTATCAGTTTATTAAGCTGTTTCACCAGCATTGATGACCACACATGCAATCTCTTAGTTAGATGTAAAGTGTATTGTGGTGGGACCATTGAGGATAAAGCCTGAATCAATATATACTTTTTTAAAATTCCACAAATCTTTTGTGCATAAACATACTTTTACATATACACTTTTCAGAATTTTAGGGAAATTATAGATGGGCATTTTCTTAGTTTGTCCACTAAAAATAAGCAGTTTTGTCAGGATTAATTGGCGTTTCAATCCACGCATATCTAATTCCTCATTGAAATCCCCTCAAGAATTGAGACCTGGCATATTAGATTGTGAACCCTGGTGAAATTTTAGGACATTCCCCCACCTGCCCCATCCCCTCTCTAGAACTGTAGTTAAAGGCAAATGTTAAAATTCCACCAGTGTATATATCTAAGTTAGGGTATATATGTATGTATAAATATATATAATAATAATAATAATAATAATAATAATAATAATAATAATAATAATAATAATAATAAATCATCTTTATTCGGTTATGCATAAACAATTATAACCATAAAAGAACATA
This sequence comes from Triturus cristatus, assembly GCF_964204655.1. Lineage (NCBI taxonomy): Eukaryota > Metazoa > Chordata > Amphibia > Caudata > Salamandridae > Triturus > Triturus cristatus. The sequence continues at coordinate 1,720,580,561 of NC_140590.1, forward strand.
CCAAAATTCATAACATTCATAGTATATGATTACATACAGATATTTAAGATAGCAGGGAACATTTCAGCCAAGATTTGTTCTATGGTTATAAATACATTTTAAAAACGTGGCCACAGTTTTTGTAATCAGTGTGGTATTAAGAAATTGTAAGTGCAGCACAGCAGGACGACATCTTTTAAAACCAAGAGATCTTAGCAGAGGAATCAACCATAAAGTGCGGTGTTCGGCATAGAACTTACAAAACAGGACGGTATGCATTGCTGTTTGTTCTGAAATATCATCACATGGGCATACCACTGAGGCCTCTTTCCAAGAGTTACGTTTGGGAAAGGCCACAAGTTTATGGAAAATATTTAGTCTAAAGCGTGTCAACAGGAGACGCTCAAATCGGGAATCCACATATATCAGGTATGGCTCAATAAACAGAGTTGTTGCAACAATCAAGGAGTGTTGAACAGAAGGCTTTTTTATCTCCTTGGTTAGCCGCAGTTCTTCCAGATGCGAGAGTGCTCTGATTTTTAGTTCTTTTTTAGAGATCTTAGACATAGATTCAGGGTTATCATAATATTTGGGACAACCTAAATCAGTAAAAAATCTTTTTATGAATGCTAGCCACTCGATTTTACCCACATGCTCCAAAGACATTACGTCTGCAACAATCGCCTTTGTAACTAGATTTCTTGATGACAACCAAATACGGCGCCATAATAAAAGGGGTTGGATTTTTGCCAAGTCCTCGATGTGGGCCATGCCTAATTCGGCGTGGCATGAGAAAGTGGACACACGTTTCGGAGTCATCAAAAGAAATCTCATAAAAATATTCTCTGCGACTTGCAGAGCATGTGTATTTTTATGGCCCCACAAACCAGCCCCATAGAGTGCGGTCGAATGGCACTTTGCTACGTAAATACGAAGTAGTTCTACGGGAGGTCTTTTCCCCAATTTTTGGGAAAATTTTATAAGGGCCATGATAGCTCGCAGGAGGTGATGTTTTCTAGCATCAATTGCAGCTTTCCAGTTGAGCTTTTCATCGATCATAACTCCAAGATACGGGTATTGAGTAGTAAACTCCAACCTCTCTTTATCTAGGAAAATGGACTTTCCCCGTTTCCTTCCTTTCCCTGCCACCATCACAAAAGTTTTTTTAATGTTTATTTTGAGGTCCAAGTTACCCATGAACTTAGAGTACCTATCTAGTGATTTTTGCAGCTCTCGCGGAGTGCGCGCTATGATTACAGCGTCATCCGCGTAGAGAAGCGCTGGGATGAGGCGATCTTTTATTCGAGGGAGGTCCTGAGCCCCTTGCAACATCTCCACCTCCAGACCGTTGGTGTAGAGAGAGAAAAGAAAGGGGGCCAGGACACAGCCCTGCCTCACCCCGCGTTCCACCCTAAAGGACTCGGATACCTCGCCCTGGGCACCAAAACGGACCCTGGACGAGGCATTTGAGTATAATGCACGAAGGAGATTTACCAGGGCTAAATCAATGCCAATAGCGGCAAGAACAGACCATAGCTTTGAATGGGAGACACAGTCAAATGCCGCAGAGAGGTCGACATATGCCATGTAAAGTTTACCTTCTTTTGCTGTTACATATTTTCCCACCAATAAGCTTAAGTTCAGTGCCTGTTCTATAGTGCCAAAGCCCTCCCGAAAGCCAAACTGTAAGTCAGATAATATATTATGATCTTCCGCCCACTCTTGCAGTCGCTGTAACACCACCCTCCCCAATACTTTGCCGAGAGAGTCCAACAATGATATTGGCCGATAACACGACACGTCATTTCTGTTCCCCTTTTTAAAAACCGGAATCATAATCGATTGAGACCACGTTTCAAGTAGACCACGTCGCATAGTGGCATCAAAGACCACCTTTAGAATTGGGGCCCAGAGATCAAATTTAAATTTGAAAAAATCAATCGGTACACCATCTGGGCCGGGGGCTTTCCCACTTTTACTTGCCTGCACAGCTTTTATGATTTCCTGGAGACCAAAATTTAGGGCAATCGGGATTAACATTTCTTGAGGGGTATCATTTTCTTCCTCTAATGAAACAGGGATTTGCGTTCTCCTAAATACTTTGGAAAAATGATTTACCCATGTTGGGCCATCAATTGCTACCTCGATTGTTGGTTGATCATAGCTGTCTGTCAGGAAAGGAGTCTTCACTACCCTCCAAAACAGTGCCCCGTTTCTAGATAGTGAGCTTTCTTGTAACTGGTCCCATAAAGATTGTTTTATTTTCTGCTTCCTTGTTTTGCAGGCTAAACGGTATAACTTCCTTAGCCTGCGGATCTCGTCTTGATCTCTTACAGGATTTGTCAAAGCACTTTTTAAAAGTTTATTGGCTGCCGTGCATTCGTGATTAAACCATCCTTTTTTCTGGCTAGTTTTCCCTTTATTCGTACGTGTTAGTAGGTTTTTTACTACCTCCATGATTATACCAAAATTGTACAACACTTCTTCTTGACTGGTATCACCATCTAAACACTTCACAATGGCGGGATATGCTGCTCGAATCGTCTTCGAGGTTATAGCTTCCGGATCTATCTTCCCCCACCCTATAGTGAAACCATTCATTTTTGTAAGATGGATATTAGTCTGGGCAAGGGCAGTCATCAAAGAATATGGTTTGAATTTCCCCTTTTCGGTGATCAGATTAAAAGCCAAGGCTGCATGGTCACTTAGTGTGTTAGTTATTAATCTGAAGTTCTGAGCTCTGCTTACCAGATTTGTAGAGATCAGGAAATAGTCAATCGTTGTTGCCCAACCCCTGCCCAGATAAGTGGCCTGGAGCTGATCCGAAGAAATATCAAGTTTATTTAAAATCAATAGACCCAATTCCGACAATATTTCATTCAAACGGTCTCCTATCTTAGTGTGACTAAAATGGATCACCTGATTGTCTGTTTCTTCAGCTACCCCACATATACTACTATTTTTCATACCACAAGGGTGGAGGTTGAAGTCCCCACCCCAAACAATGCTTGGGACGTCCGGACCTTGAACTTTGCTTGTTAGGTTTAAAAGTTTGTTACTTAAAGACCCAAGCAATTCTAGGCTCTCACACTCCAAGAGGTTGTCATAGGAATTTACCAAATATATTACCTGCTTCCTCGTGAATGAGAGTTTCAATAGTTGGTAATTAGTGTGTAGTCTAAGACTAGCTACTTTTAGTCCAGGAATAGTGTTTTTTATGTACACCGTCAAACCCCCCTTTGCCCTTCCACGCGGACCTGCAGTTGCCGCTGAAAAATATGTTTTGTAGCCCATCAGATGTAGTTCATTGACGGACCACGTCTCTTGCAAGCAGATTATATGAAGGTCTTGGACAAAGTCTATTAGGGTCCCGTCTGTTATTTTGGAACCTAGACCCGCAATGTTCCATGACATTATCTGTACTATGTTGTCAGCGTTACTTATATCTGAGCTAACATTCGTGTGGCTTACTTTCGTAGCTAGGGAGTTGTCTAGGACTCTGTTCGCTATACCCCCCTGTTGTTTAATTAGTTTACTAGGAGTATTCCTCGTTGTGATGGCGTCAAAGCTTCTAGGCAGTGGGGAGTTGGTTGCTAAAGGAGAAAGACCGAATTCTGTCATGTGGGACGCTATATTTTTTGCTTGATCAGTATTACTCCTAGGGGTATGATTTAGTGCTGGGGGATTTTGTAGTTGAGCTACTGGTGAACTGAGTCAATCTACATCTTCCAGACCATAAAGAGCTGCATAAGGATTGGAGGTGGGGATGTTAAATCTCTGGTTTAGGTGGGAGTGATTATTCCAGTATTCCTGATTTGGGGGCTGAAAAGACTGATGATTGTTCAGCGGTATCCTGCTTAACGGAAACCTATTTAACGGCTGGGAACGTGAGGAAAAATTACGAACAGCCGGGTAGGAGAAACGGTTATCTACTTCCCTCCAATTTGGATGAAAATCGTTTATACCAAAAGGTTTAGGACGAGAAATCAGTTCTCTAGGATAGAAGTAGTTAACAAAATGCGTGGTAATCGTATCCTCCCCCCTGGATTCAAACCAATCGCCTATACACCTGACCGCTCTGTAGTCTCTAAAATTTATAATTATAGCGTCCCCCTTCTTATCTTTTGGTCTCGTGCCTACCCAACAAGTACGTCTAACCATCAGGATTTCTCCGTTTATATGAGCTGGGAGGGGTCTATTCTGATTCAGCCAATGAATGGTCTTGTTTTTCAGTGCGTGGAAATCCTCCCTTACCCCCTCCGATAGTTCGGGAACCCCTGTCATGATAATCGTGTATGGAGCAGATTCTGGGGGTAGGTCCACTCTATTGTTTGCTGAAATATATTGTGGCTGATGTACCCATTCACCCTTCTCATGAATCTCGGTGTCCTTTTTTCTCATATGCTCTACACCCAGAGAATTAGTTATATTTTTACGTTCCGTGGTTACTTTGGGATCTGATTTCGGATTGTTGGCCACTTTTTTATCCATTACTGCTTCTTTGCTGGGTATCTCATGGAGGGTTCTACCCACCTCTGTGGTGTTTATAGATAATAATTCCACACACTTTTCCCCTTGCTCGGTGCACAATGTCATAGGATTGTCACTAGTCGAGGGTCGCGTCACCTCTAAGGGGGAAGAGGGGGCTTGATCATTGACACTACTTTTAGCCTTACTATTTAGAAGATCTGATATTGCTAGATTATTCTTTTCCATTTGAGAACTTAGATCATCTAGGTGCAAACTTATTAATCTAGTTCTTTCTAGGAGGGGCAATAAAAGAGATTTAACCATGGTCTCGATTTTTCCTAATAAATCGGACATCATAGCCTGGCTAGGAAGTGAACCTGAAGCATTAGAGTTTAAGGGGAGGGTAAGTGTTGCCGAGGAATCTATGTGAATCGGATTTTGGGTTGAGGGTTGAACCTTCTTCTTTTTGACTATAAGTGTCCTAGTGAGTGTCCCTCGTCTCTTTCTTACTAAACGTCTTTTTACCACCGGGGGGGATGGAATAACTAAGTTCGGGGATGCTGATAGTCCCGACAAGGTTGGGCTACTAGTGGTCTCAGGGATAGAGATCAGAGAAGGAATATTGTCTAAAGTCACTTCTTCACTCATTCCATGCATCAAACATGGGCCAGAAATTATAGTGCCCTTGATCGGCGCCTCTGGCGAGACAGCTTTACCAATTTTGCCCAGTGAGGAACGTTTACCTGCTAACAAATCTAAGGATAAGCGCTTTTCTGTGTCCGCTATCTCCTTCTCCAGCACTGTCGATACGCGCTTGAAGAATTGGTCGATAGTACCAGACACAGGTCCTTTAGGGGTGTTAACTGTTAAAATTCGTGATTTATCAGCGTTTGCTGCCATGGTAATGCGCTAACAGGGAACAGTAGGGATGTAGTTACCGCAAATGACCTGAAATAGGCTAATGTTATGTCTACAGCATATAACAATTTAAGACAAAACCATTATAAGTAATCTCACCATTAGATGTAAAATGTTCGAGTGGGGGCCCGGCCCGTCCTCAGTCGTCCTCGGACGGCCTCAGACGGCCCGCCCTTAGCCCGGGCTTCACCCCGGACTACGCCCCGCACGCGTCCCGCTTACGCGAGACAAGGTGGAAAATATAAGGACTGTGAAGGGGGCGGGAGTAGTGGCCGGGGGAGGAGCGGGAAGAGGAGCCAGGTGCAGGTCGTCAGCAGTCTCGAGTGCACCCTGGTCCTCGCAGTCCCGTAGAGGAGAGGTAAGTATTAAATGAAAGTTAAAAACCCCGGGCCAGTTCTGTCACAAATCAGCGTGTTGTCCTCAGCGATATCCTTATTGGCAGTGAAAGGCTGTGTCCATCCGTTTTTCCTGCGATTGATCCTCAGCCTACGAGCGGCGCCCGCGGAGCGGGGGCCGCGAGGCTTGATGTAGTGGCCGGGGGAGGAGCGGGAAGAGGAGCCAGGTGCAGGTCGTCAGCAGTCTCGAGTGCACCCTGGTCCTCGCAGTCCCGTAGAGGAGAGGTAAGTATTAAATGAAAGTTAAAAACCCCGGGCCAGTTCTGTCACAAATCAGCGTGTTGTCCTCAGCGATATCCTTATTGGCAGTGAAAGGCTGTGTCCATCCGTTTTTCCTGCGATTGATCCTCAGCCTACGAGCGGCACCCGCGGAGCGGGTGCCGCGAGTTTTGATGTAGTGGCCGGGGGAGGAGCGGGAAGAGGAGCCAGGTGCAGGTCGTCAGCAGTCTCGAGTGCACCCTGGTCCTCGCAGTCCCGTAGAGGAGAGGTAAGTATTAAATGAAAGTTAAAAACCCCGGGCCAGTTCTGTCACAAATCAGCGTGTTGTCCTCAGCGATATCCTTATTGGCAGTGAAAGGCTGTGTCCATCCGTTTTTCCTGCGATTGATCCTCAGCCTACGAGCGGCACCCGCGGAGCGGGGGCCGCGAGGCTTGATGTAGTGGCCGGGGGAGGAGCGGGAAGAGGAGCCAGGTGCAGGTCGTCAGCAGTCTCGAGTGCACCCTGGTCCTCGCAGTCCCGTAGAGGAGAGGTAAGTATTAAATGAAAGTTAAAAACCCCGGGCCAGTTCTGTCACAAATCAGCGTGTTGTCCTCAGCGATATCCTTATTGGCAGTGAAAGGCTGTGTCCATCCGTTTTTCCTGCGATTGATCCTCAGCCTACGAGCGGCTCCCGCGGAGCGGGGGCCGCGAGGCTTGATGTAGTGGCCGGGGGAGGAGCGGGAAGAGGAGCCAGGTGCAGGTCGTCAGCAGTCTCGAGTGCACCCTGGTCCTCGCAGTCCCGTAGAGGAGAGGTAAGTATTAAATGAAAGTTAAAAACCCCAGGCCAGTTCTGTCACAAATCAGCGTGTTGTCCTCAGCGATATCCTTATTGGCAGTGAAAGGCTGTGTCCATCCGTTTTTCCTGCGATTGATCCTCAGCCTACGAGCGGCACCCGCGGAGCGGGGGCCGCGAGGCTTGATGTAGTGGCCGGGGGAGGAGCGGGAAGAGGAGCCAGGTGCAGGTCGTCAGCAGTCTCGAGTGCACCCTGGTCCTCGCAGTCCCGTAGAGGAGAGGTAAGTATTAAATAAAAGTTAAAAACCCCGGGCCAGTTCTGTCACAAATCAGCGTGTTGTCCTCAGCGATATCCTTATTGGCAGTGAAAGGCTGTGTCCATCCGTTTTTCCTGCGATTGATCCTCAGGCTACGAGCGGCTCCCGCGGAGCGGGGGCCGCGAGGCTTGATGTAGTGGCCGGGGGAGGAGCGGGAAGAGGAGCCAGGTGCAGGTCGTCAGCAGTCTCGAGTGCACCCTGGTCCTCGCAGTCCCGTAGAGGAGAGGTAAGTATTAAATGAAAGTTAAAAACCCCGGGCCAGTTCTGTCACAAATCAGCGTGTTGTCCTCAGCGATATCCTTATTGGCAGTGAAAGGCTGTGTCCATCCGTTTTTCCTGCGATTGATCCTCAGCCTACGAGCGGCATATATATATATGATGTGATCAAGGCCTTTCGTAGGCTGAAACGCGTCATGCAGGTATTGCTGTAAAATGAAAATAAATTAATTCTCTCACTTGCATCCTGGGTCAGTCTTCGTCTGTTCCTGTTTTCCCTCGGATTTCTGGTGCACAGGAGCACTCTTGACGAAATACTCCGATATATATATATATATATATATATATATATATATATATATATATATATATATATATATATATATATATATATATATATATATTATCTACTGGCGGTCGCCAGTAGATAGTTATAGTTAGGACCCTGTTTCCATAGGAAATCCGCAACATTCTATTTGGAATAACTTTGGCCCCGGTCGAAGAATCCTTGCGAAACTTTCAAAATAGGTGGGGCGCTACGCTCCGCTCCTACCCTGAAAGTCTCGGGGGGATTCGTCAAGCGGGGGCTGAGAAAAAAGGGGGTCCCAAAACGCGTTTTTCCCATGCATTTTTCCATAGGACCTTTAGACACAGCTACAGCCCGAACGGCTGAACAGAGTTACTTGAAATTTGGCAGAGAGGTAGTCCTCAGGTCAAGGAAGTGCCTTTTGTAGGTTTGGTGTAAATCTGTTCAGTAGATCCTGAGAAAATAGCATTTAAATCAATATATATATCTGTGACAGCTTACGGTGCGCTTACCATGCGCTTACGGTAAGCTTACCGTACGCGTACGGTGCCGTGCGCGAGGGCGATTCTGATTGGCTGTTCGATCTAAGTAAACATTCGAATCGGTCGAAACCAGGAAGCTGCGGCCGCCATTTTCTCTCTCGCACTCTGAGGGGGGCAGCAAAAACAAAGACAAAAAACATCTAAAGGGGCAGTGTATTCAGTTCCTAACCACCCAGCATCGATAAAGGTGTCCCCAAACAACCCCCAAGGCCAAAAAAACAATTAAATTTTTTTTCGAAAATTCGCCGATTACGTTTACCGTACGCGTACGGTAAAAATTATTTAAAAAAAAAAAATTATCCACACTATCCCCACCCCGTGTGCAAATTGTGCCTGAAGGACACCATTTGTGCATGGCATATAATTTTTTAGAAAATACAAAAGAATACCTTTCACAACGAAGCGCATAATATGTCTTCCATGTGCGCACGGTGCGCGAAGCGCATCGTGCGTACATGGCCCATCCTGCGTAACATGGGCACGCGGTGCGCGCAGCGCACCGCGTGACCACCGTGCGTGTACGGCACCGTGCGTGTACGGCACTAACTGCGTAAAGTGGGCGCGCGGTGCGCGAAGCGCACCGTGCGCGCACGGAACGAACTGCGTTAACTGGGCGCGCACGCCACGAATGGCGTAAAGTAACTTAGCATTTAAAAAACCGTACACATTCACTGAAAAAACCATAGGTTTCACACACGTTATAGTTAGGAATTAGCTTTTAAAAAACCTTGCAAATTCACTGAAAAAACCATAGGTTTCACACATGCCTTACGTCCATGACGCTTTTCGACCGCTGCTGCGGTCTTGATCACATGGTGCTCTCTGGAAGGTCAGACCTCCTGCTTGTACAGGCGGTTGCTTGTATGTATGTATATATATATATATATATATATTCACTGAAAAAACCATAGGTTTCACACATGTTATAGTTAGCTGGACATTTTACTGATAAAAAACCAATGAAATTCCCCCGTTATAGTTAGTGCAGGCAACTATAACTCACGCGACCGCAATCCTCTGCTGATGACATATGTGTCTTTATGAAAAAAAAATATTTGTAATATATGTATAGCTAAAATTTAATGGAAGAAGACATGGGCAAATAAGTGTCTAAATACAGTATTAGCATCAGCAGAGGATTGCGGTCGCGTGAGTTATAGTTGCCTGCACTAACTATAACGGGGGAATTTCATTGGTTTTTTATCAGTAAAATGTCCAGCTAACTATAACATGTGTGAAACCTATGGTTTTTTCAGTGAATATATATATATATATATATATACATACATACAAGCAACCGCCTGTACAAGCAGGAGGTCTGACCTTCCAGAGAGCACCATGTGATCAAGACCGCAGCAGCGGTCGAAAAGCGTCATGGACGTAAGGCAGCTGCCTTTGTAGTTTGTTTCATTGAAGAAACTATGCCTGAATAAAGCACTTTGTGAAACATACAGCGCGAGGTGGTCCGTACCTGTTAGGCTGCAGTAGCAATCTGTGTTGTGCCAGGATCATATTGGACGTGTATATATATATATATATATATATATATATATATATATATATATATATATATATAACCTACTGGCGGTCGCCAGTAGGTAGTTATAGTTAGGACCTATTTTCCATAGGAAATCTGCAACATTCTATTCCCAATAAGTCTGTCACCAGTTGACGAATCTTCGCAAAATTTTCAAAATTTTTGGCCAGCTCCGGTCCGCTCCGATCCTGAAAGTTTCGGGGTGATTCGTCAAGCGGGGGCCGAGAAAAATGAGGGTCCCAAAACGCGTTTTCCCCATGCAATTTCCCATAGGACCTTTTGACACAGTTACAGCCCGAACTGCTGAACGGAATTACACCAAATTTGGCAAAAAGGTAGTCCTCAGTTCAGACTCGTGCCTTTTGCTTAAATGGTGTAAATCTGTTCAGTACTTCCTGAGAAAATTAGAGTTAAAAGTATATATACATCTATGGCCTCGGAGGATCCGCGCACCCTATGCGCACCCTAAGCGCACCCTCTGCGAACCGTGCGCGCACCCTCGCGATCACGTGCTGAATGCTAATTGGCGGTCAAGTGTCTGTCAACATTCGAAACCAGCCATTTTGTGCCTCGGTAGAAGCGAGGCTGAAGAAGTATGGGAAATAAGTGTGTGAAAGCTGTAAAGGGGGCAGGGTAGAAATACTCTGACCCTCTAGTGTTGCTTAGGGGGTCCCAGAAGGACCCCCAGGGCCCCTTTTTTTTTTTTTAAACGGCAAAATGCACGCAGGGTGAGTGGATCCGGCCGTAAAAAAAAGAAAAAACGAAGCGCAGGCGCTTCCATCAGTGATGTCATCAGTGATGTCATTTGAGATGTCATCAGTGATGTCATGAGTGAGGTCACTGACCATGTCATGAGTGATGTAATATGTGACGTCATCAGCAGTGCATTGCGGGGGCGCGAGTTATAGTTGGCTGAACTAACTATAACGGGGGAATTTCAATGGTTTTGTACGAGGGAAATGTCCAGCTAATTATAACGCCCCTGAAACCTATGGTTATTTCAGTGAATATATATATATATATATATATATATATATATATATATATATATATATATATATATATATATATATATATATATATCATCCAACGAATCCTCCCTTGTAGAAAGGACACACGGAGCGCACTCCCGAAAGGTTTTCAAAGCGTTTATTAATCCTCCATAATCACAAAACACAGGTTAATCCACAGTCCCAAACCAACGTGTTTCGGTCTCCGTGAGACCTTGGTCACAGTCTCATGGAGACCGAAACTCGTTGGTTTGAGATTGTGGATTAACCCGTGATTAGTGATTTTGGAGGATTAATAAACGCTTTGAAAACCTTTCGGGAGTGTGCTCCGTGTGTCCTTTCTACAAGGGAGGATTCGTTGGATGATAAATTATGGCTGGGCTCAGCTGAGGAGTACTGCACCGCATAAAAGAGGGCGTTATATGCAGCGAAAATCGAGCCTTCTTGTAAAGATATATCTATCTATCTATCTATCTATCTATCTATCTATCTATCTATCTATATATATAAATAAATATTCACTTAAAAAATCATAGGTTTCACACATGTTATAGTTAGCTGGACATTTCACTCGTGAAAAACCATTGAAATTACCCCGTTATAGTTAGTGCAGGCAACTATAACTCACGCGACCGCAATCCTCTGCTGATGACGTCAGATATTACATCACTGTATTTAGACACTTATTTACCCATGTCTTCTTCCATTAATTTTTAGCTATACATATATTACAAATATTTTTTTTTCAGAAAGACACATATGTCATCAGTGATGTAATATGTGACGTCATCAGCAGAGGATTGCGGTCGCGTGAGTTATAGTTGCCTGCACTAACTATAACGGGGTAATTTCAATGGTTTTTCACGAGTGAAATGTCCAGCTAACTATAACATGTGTGAAACCTATGGTTTTTTAAGTGAATTTGCAAGGTTTTTTAAATGCTAATTCCTAACTATAACGTGTGTGAAACCTATGGTTTTTTCAGTGAATTTGTAGGTTTTTAAAAATGCAAAGTTATGTACTTTTTTTTTTTTTTTTTAAGGTTTTTCACCGTGCGCGTACCGTACACGCACGGTGCGCTTCGCGCGCCGTGCGCGCGCTGTGGGCGCACGGTGCGCTTCGCGCACCGCGCGCCCACGTTATGCAGTTCGCGGATTTTTTCCGTTTCTACCATACGCGCGCGCTACGCGTACTCCGCGATTTTTAGAAAAAAAATTAAAGGAAATTTTGGCCCTTGGGGGTCCTTCTAGGACCCCATGACAAAGGCTAGGGGGTCAGGAACTGTCCACCCTGCCCCCTTTTCACGTTCTCCACCTTTGTTTTTCACCCCCTCAGACTGCGAGAGACAAAATGGCGGCCGACACTTCCTGGTTTCGACCGATTCGAATGTTTACTAAGATCTAACAACCAATCAGAATCGCGCTCGCGCACGGCAGCGTGCGCGTATGGTAAATTTTACCGTACGCGCACGGTGCGCGCTTATAGATATATATATGCTTTTAAATGCTATTTTCTCAGGAAATACTGAACAGATTTACACCAGACCTTCAAAAGGCACATCCCTGACCTGAGGACTACCTCTCTGACAAATTTCAAGTAATTCTGTTCAGCCGTACGGGCTGTAGCTTGGACTAAAGGTCCTATGGAAAAATGCATGGGGAAAATGCGTTTTGGGACCCCCCGTTTTTCTCAGCCCCGCTTGACGAATCCCCCCGAGACTTTCAGGGAAGGAGCGGAGCAGAGCGCCCCACCTATTCGCGAGGATTCGTCAATCGGCGCCAAAGTTATTCCAAATAGAATGTTGCGGATTTCCTAAGGAAACACGATCCTAACTATAACTATCTACTGGCGACCGCCAGTAGATAATATAAACATATATATATCTATCTATATATATATATATCTTGACTATAAATACCTACAAGTGACCGTCTGTACAAGAAGGAGGTCTGACTTTCCAGCGGGCACCATGTTTATAGGTCAATTTGAAAGGATATATAAATATATATATCCTTATATATATTTATTAGTCAGAGAATACGCGAGCACAGGGCCTTTACAAAAGATATACATGAACAGATGAAATGAATTAAATGTACATAGCAGCAAAGACAATCTGTAATTGATCATTTATTTCATATTTTTTATGTAGAGCAAGTCTACCCAAGCCGGGCGGGTACTGGATCTCCCTCAATAAAAGCATCTATTATAGGAGGTGTTAGTGGGGTCAGCTATGGTATAAGAGTGCCAAGCAGACCTCGTGTACATTAATGATCATATAGAAGATAATATGCACATGTGCGTACAGTGTTGAACAGAGTGCATTTGACAGCTCAGGAAATGGTGTCTTCTCTGCTCCTTTAACGGAGTCCATCGGTCACCCTCAATTGCTCAATTTCAGCATTACTTGCTCTGAAGACCCTGACGACTGCCCTTACCTCAGCCGGATGGAAAGCTTGAAGCGTTTGCCAGATTTTTCGGTGCACTCCTGTGAATCCGTCCACACCTCAAGGCTGAAGGCCTCCACGCTCTTCGGTGGAGGGACATTGTACTTCAGTGTGGTCTGTTGGGAGATGTGCACACAATGTGAGTGGAAACTAAGGGATGGGGTGAGAGGAGGTGCTGGCATTACATACAGGAGACATGTATCTTAATCAGACCTAGCCACGCCTCATGGTTACAGAAAATTACTTTTAATGTTCAACTTACAGAAGTTTCTGTAAACTGACCTTCTGAAGGACAAGAACACCAGACCATTTTTCCTTCTTCACTACAAAAACATGTTAGGAAATGCTATATCGTAGTACACACAGAGCTGGTGCTCACACCTTGACAGCTCTGTATTCTTTGCACCAGCATGAAATGAACTGAAAATGAGAGCACCACACCCACCATTTTGCTAGCCTTTCCTAGTGGTTCTATCTAACTTGACACCATGTCTAAAGGAATGATGTCCAGCCTTGGACACAGCGCTCCTGTCAAAGTGTCCCCGACGACTGCTATAGAAGCATCTCAACTTCCTTATTTATATTGATTGTACGATATATCTTTAAACACTATTCTTGTGACTTTTCTCTCACTCTGGAGCCACTCTGTTGTGAACAGAACCCTTGTTGGGTTGGCGATGGTCAGGCCCCATCTATGCCACATCTCTCTCCTCCAGCTCTGTTACCAAGAGAAAAGATGCAATTCATTGCCAGACCTATCCCAGACCACACCAAGACGTTCTCAGTGTTTATCAAAATCCTTTCAACCCTATCTGATCCAAGCTTTTTCAAAATGTCAATAAACATAGCAGATCTAGATGCAAGAAGGGGTTACTTTGTGAGATCCTCCACTATCGCTACCTTGAAGTATTCAATATCTAAACTCAGCTCAAAGCTTAAAGATTTTGTTTGTGTAAATCCCACTAGTGACTCCAAAGTAAGCGTGAGTGACAACAATATTGAATATAGAATATAGTGTGGCCAAAATATTGTGGTAACAATATGGAGGAGAAGAATAGTGTGAAGATAAGTTCCTATGGGTAAGCAAAGTTTTACTATGTTTAACTGCACATATCTTCAAGGTGTATTCATGTGAAGTTAAGAAGAGTAAATTCATACTTCCCTATTTGCACTTGTCTTCTCAATATTCCTGTCCTTCGATATTTTTGCCATGATATTTTTGTCTGTGATATTGTTTCCCTTTAACTCACATGTACATAGGCACATCCATTTCCTGTTGATGTGGCGGTGTATTCCCCAGGGATCTCCGGGAGAGTTGCGTGCTGTAGCAAGAGTCGGTTGCTGCTCCCCACTGCAAATCCATGCTGAAAGCCTTTTGATGACGTCACGGACACGGTCATTTGTCCAGCCTGGCTGTACGTAAGTTCTGCGTACTTGGCAAGGGAATCAAGGGCCACCATGGTGTCCTGGCAAGTGGGACACAAGCAGTTCATCAGTCCTACTATTAATCTTTTTAGAAACAGTGGCTTTAAAATAATACTGCTTTTGCCCCCTGGCACACACAGAAGGGGGCTGTTTTCCCCTTATAGAACCTCCAAATTTTAATTCAGCTTCTTTTATGGTATATACAATAAGGCGGTTGGTTTCCTGACACTTGTCTACAATTATTTTTTAGTAGAAATAAATGGCCAGGCACTAATGTGCCTGTTCTCCATATCATAATTTATCAACAAAATGAATGGCAACAATAATTTCTGCACTCCATTTGTATTTTTGTTTGTATTTTTCTCAACATATTTTCTCAAATGCCCATCCACCACTCCACAATGTTCCTCTTTTTTGTCTTTGTGAAAAGCAGGTAAGCAGGCATGTTATAGAAGCTGCATGGGCATACAACCCTATTCAACTACTGTAGCTCAGATCTGCCCTAGAGTGCCTGCTTTATTCTTTTGGTAATGGTCTCCTAGATCAACCATAGTAGTTTAATATCAATAAATTGATTCCATCAATGAAATTGTGTTAAGTCTTAGACCCAGACAATATGGCAGCTGTTATTGTTGGTGATAATAATACAGGCGGTTAGCTCTGCAAATATTTCACTGAACCACTCTAAGTGGAAATATTATGGATTTGTGCAAGGGACTACAATTAAGGCAATCTTTAATCTAGATGTTGATGTCATATGTGGATGATTTGCTATCTTGCTGCTGCACAACAATGAGTGGTCACACATGTACAACATAGTCACAATGGAACAAGTGGACTTCAGGATGGTGTGGTCCTTTTAAAACGTATTCCACCATTGCTCTGCAGGAAATCAATCAATCAATCAATCAATCACTCAATCAATCAATATATCAGGGGTTTATAAAGCGCGCTTCTCACCAGTGAGGGTCTCAAGGCGCTGGGGGAGGGAGCAGCTCTAGATCAGTCAAAGAGCCAGGTCTTGAGGTCCTTCCATGTTCACAGGGAGATCATTCCAAGTTTTGGCCGCGATGTAGGAGATGGCTCTCCCGCCGGTTCTATTTCTGCAGAAGTGGGGGACCTCTGCCAGGGCGAGGTCGGCCGAGCGGAGGTTCTTCTTAGGTACGTGGAAGGATAGTCTCTCGTTGAGGTATTTGGGCCCGATGTTGTTGAAGGATTTGTAGGTGTGGGTGAGGAGTATGAAGGTGATCCGCTTCTCCCCGGGGAGCCAGTGTAGGTGTTGGGTCATGTGTTCGTGACACGGAGTCCTGAGGATGAGTCTGGCTGCGGCGTTCTGGATGGTTTGGAGTCTGTGTAGAACGGTTCTGTTGATTCCGGCGTATAGTGTTTTGCCGTAGTCGAGTCTGCTGGTTATGAGTGCGTGGGTGACGGTCCTTCTGCAGTTGGGGGGGATCCATTTGAAGGTCTTGCGGAGGATGCGTGGGCAGTTGAAACTGGTGGAGGCGATGGCATTGATCTGGCGGTTCATGGAGAGGGAGGTGTCGAGGATGATTACAAGGTTTCGTGTGTGGTCTGTAGGGTTGGGTGGGTTGCCGAGGGCGGAGTTCCACCAGGTGTTGTCCCAGGCAGAGGTGCAGGGTCCGAGGATGAGGACCTTGGTCTTCTCTGAGTTGAGCTTCAAACAGCTGACTTTCATCCAGGTTGCCATGTTCTTCATTCCTTCCTGGAAACAGAGTCTGGTGTCTTCGGGCTTCTTTGTGAGTGAGAGGATGAGCTGGGTGTCGTTGGCGTAGGACACAATGCTGAGGCCATGCTGCCTGACGATGGCAGCGAGGGGGGGCCATGTAGATGTTGAAGAGCATGGGGCTGAGCGATGATCCTTGGGGTACTCCACAGTTGATATTGGTGGGCTCAGAGAGGAAGGGAGGGTGTCTGATCCTCTGGATTCACCCGTAGAGAAAGGATTGGATCAAGTTGAGGGTGGTTCCTTGTATCCCTTCATTGTGAAGTCTAACTGTGAGTGTGCGATGTGAGACGGTGTCGAAGGCTGCGGAGGGGTCTAGCAGGATGAGGGCCGCAGTGTGACCCTGGTCAAGTAGCATATGGATGTCGTCAGTGGCTGCGAGGAGGGCAATCTCAATGCTGTGGTTGCTGCGGAATCCAGACTGGGAGGCGTCCAGGATGGAGTTCTCATTAATGAAGGCAGTCAGTTGGGCGTTTACGAGTCTCTTGGTGACTTTGGCTATGAAGGGTAGGAGAGAGATGTGCCAGTAGTTTTTCAGGTCTGTCAGGTCAGCCGTTGGCTTCTTGAAGAGGGGTTTAACCCCTGCCCGCTTCCAGTCATCTGCGAAGATGCCTGACATGAGGGAGGCGTTGATGGTCCATCCTAGTTCGAGTGCGACGGCGGCAGCAGCCCTGTGGAATATGTGTGGTGGGCAGGGGTCAGTAGGGGCTCCTGAATGGGTTTTATTCATGGACGCACTGATGTGTTCTACGGTGGCGGGATTCCAGGTCTTGATTGATGGCTTATCCGCGGCATAGGAGAGGGAGGGGGGGGGGGTCAGGCGTCTGTTCGCTGAAGTTGTCGTCCAGGACCTTGATCTTCAGATGGAAGTAGGAGCTGAGCTTGTCGCAGAGTTCCTGGGAAGGCGTGACGTTCGTGGCTTCGCTGGGGGGTTTCGTGAACTGCTGTATGACGTTGAACAGTTCCTTGGCGTTGGTCACGTTGGTCTGGACCTTGTCTCTTATGAAGGTCCATTTGGTGTCTCTTATGCGCTGGTGGTATTCCTTCAGGGCGCTCCTGTGGTTGTTCCGTACTTCACTGTTTTTCTGGTTTCGCTAGGTTTTCTCTAGGCGTCTGTAGAAGCGTCTGGCATCTTGCAGTTCTGTGGTGAACCAGGCGGCCTTCAGAGGGCGTTGTTTGGCGGGGTGGCGGAAGGGTGCGAGCTTGTCAGCACCACAGGACATCCAGCGGTGAAGTTCCATGTCTGCGGGGTTGGTGCCTGTCGTGGCGCTGGGGGGGTCTTGGAGGAGGGTGGCGTTGAGGTGTTCCTCTCTTACCTTGCTCCAGTTCCTTTGAGGCGGACGTGGGAGGGGCTTGGGTGCGGTGGTAGTGTTGAAGGTGAAATGGACGCAGTGGTGGTCTGCCCAGAGGGGGGAACAACCTTTACAACGCAACTTTTACAACGCACTACACTTACAACGCATTTTTTACAACGCAAAATCCATTACAACGCACTACACTTACAACGCATGACACTACAACGCATTTTTAAAAACTACCTTTACAACGCATTCCATTACAACGCCTACCATTACAACGCATAATATTACACTACACTATCCAACACTTACCCTACTGTTGCACCCCCTGGAGTTAGAATAGTAATTTTTACCCCTATACTATCCAACACTTACCCTACTGTTGCACCCCCTGGAGTTAGAATAGTAATTTGTACCCCTATACTATCCAACACTTACCCTACTGTTGCACCCCCTGGAGTTAGAATAGTAATTTTTACCCCTATACTATCCAACACTTACCCTACTGTTGCACCCCCTGGAGTTAGAATAGTAATTTGTACCCCTATACTATCCAACACTTACCCTACTGTTGCACCCCCTGGAGTTAGAATAGTAATTTTTACCCCTATACTATCCAACACTTACCCTACTGTTGCACCCCCTGGAGTTAAAATAGTAATTTGTACCCCTATACTATCCAACACTTACCCTACTGTTGCACCCCCTGGAGTTAGAATAGCAATTTTTACCCCTATACTCCGATTAAGTCGGCGCATTTTTAAGCTTAGAAGAAGACAGATATGTATAATATATCTTTTTTATCCCCACCGGATTATCTAGAACGATAAAACGATAAAAAAGGTTTCCTTTTTTCATTTTAACAAATCACCATCACAATATGGCCGACAAGTTTCTTTGCAACTACGGTAACAAAATTATCGATATGTTTAACGCTTAAGTTTCGGAACGGATCCACTACCTTTGAACATAAACCCAAAAAGGATTACTTAGACTCCATCTTAATATATATGTTAGATTGTACATAGCACAAACAATCCCTTCCTTTTTTTCGGCTCCTTGAGCTAATAACGATGGCTCGCCACTACAAAATGGCGGACAATATTTTCAGGGATAGTGTTTCACAATGTAACATTGGCCCATCACTTGAAGCTCCATCTGGAGTTTGTGCCTTTTCGCTGAATTATAATACTAATCATCATCTTGACTTTCACATACAAATATGTATTTCTGATATTGTTCAAATCCTTAAATATTTCCTCATACGATTAGGATCTCTGACGGCTCCAAGATGGCCGAAACGTTCGCGAAGGTGTTCTTTCTTATTATATGGTTACCGTATTTGTCGCGCAATTTGGTTCATTACTCACAGGTGTGGATAGTTAATCATGCATATATATAGAGGCCTGGTGCTCCTGGTCAATCTCGACCCTTTTGGCATATACGGAGCACGGACCCGGTGATTCTGAACATATCGCACGTAAGTTTCAAAACCTTACGGTTTTTTGTTACAATTTTTGTTCTACTTTTTACACCTTCAAAAATTTTCAAATTTTTTTTTCAATTAATGACACTGCCGTTTCTTGAAAACTATCTAGCTATTGAATATATCATAAGTTAAATTATATATACGGCGCCGTTTCTCACACATGAGCGAGGGCAAGAAGAGTTAACGGCTACTTTATTAAGACGAGACAAGACATGCTTGACTAGCTACATCCCCTTTTGGTACAAGGTAACATTGGGAATGTCTCCACTGAATGTGCGTCTCGTTTACTCACGTTGACCGAATTGAGAGCGCAAGTGGGGTACACATTAGATATGTTAAATTTTACAATTCTAATGCGTTTTTAACTAACAGTGTAGAACAATGCAATAAACATCTTTTTCACTCACAATAATGCTAATTTAAAC
Organism: Triturus cristatus; assembly: GCF_964204655.1. NCBI lineage: Eukaryota > Metazoa > Chordata > Amphibia > Caudata > Salamandridae > Triturus > Triturus cristatus. The sequence continues at coordinate 1,720,600,072 of NC_140590.1, forward strand.
AATAGATATATCTTAACTCATTCTTGATACAGTTCGTAGAGCAGAGCACATTGCGCAAAAGTAAAAAGATAACATCGCCTGTATTTTTCTTTGGAATATAAATATGACCATCTGCATAGCATGGGCTTTTCCTATATTCAACATGGTTTTTGGAGTGTCAGCCTCAATTAATCAAATATTTTTAAAATTGACACATTTGATATGTCACAGTGTTTAACATAAATTCATTACCGTTTGAATAGTAAGATCAATATACCAAAATTCAAAAGTAATAATTTAATGATCCCTAATACGAACTCCTCCTTTTCGATAGGATCAAGGCCATCGTACCTTTCCTTTCTACAATTTACTCCATACCAACACTGGGTCTAGGCCAATATTGAGGTATGTTCCTTGTACCACATGTGTATAAAGTTCGTGTTCTGAGTAAATGATGCTGACTGTTTAATTTATAAGTTTAATATGCTAATAAGTCTTATTGACATTGTTAGAATAAGAACTAATTGTTTGACTTTGATACAAGCAGACCAATCAATATGGTTTTTTAGTCAAGACAATAACTTTTTGTGAATTGTTTGTAATTCTGACGTATAATTTGTCGCAAATCTCTGCTCTTCGTAGATCTTAGACATCTGACCGCATAATTACAGAATAAGAGAAAATGGAAAACTCTAATTTGTGTGGATTTTACTAAAATTACTGTTCGCAAGGTATGTAAAAAATTGTAATTAATTGAATAAATAATAGGTTCATTCTTTTGTTGATCATTACCGTACAGTATTAACTGAAGTACGCTTTACCAATAGAACTTTGGCTTATAATCGGTCCACAATATCCATTGATTAATTTGAATCAAATTAAAAACGAATATATATAAGAACTAACAGGTCAATAATGGACATAAATATACTTTGCTTGTTGTACTAAAAAAGATTAGGGCCATCCTGTCAGAATCTCAAAAAATTGCTTCAAAAAATTGCTTAAAAAAATTGCTTTAAAATTTCTGTCTTAAACTGCTCAAACATATTGCTCCAAAAATGGTCTCAAAATGTTTTGTAATTCCATTCCATATTATGCTATATCCCCCAGTCTGCATAGATTCACAGGTCATATTGGGTATAAGAAATGTGTTAAGATTATACCTCAGGTCTTGAAGTAATAACAGCATTTTCTGTCCTTTTTTATCATTATGATAATTTTAATTGTATATAACAATGTATGTTTTATATATGTATTTTTATAGCCTTGAAGAAGTCCCGTTGGGACGAAACGCGTCAGCTATGAACTGGCTATGAATTGTATGCTGTAATTTTAAATGAAAAATCTGAATTACCAAATAAAGAGAAACTCATCTTCAAGACTTCGAAGTTTATCGTGAATCTTTGGGGATACATTACTCATTTGTTTGTTTATTGACTGTGACGAATAATCTTGTCCGTTATATCTGTATTTAAGTTGTGTGCTGAGCCACTTCTGTCTTGTGCATTTTTTGGGTGATACCAAATATTAGGGGCGCATGAAGGTCACGTCCCTGGCTTCTTGCACCACATCTCTTTTCATTTATAATACTGTATCACATTTTCTTGATTGGTGCAGTCTTCTCGAGTGCCCTGACCTTCTTATCTCTTCCATATCGTTTAAATTTGGGCTATCTAGCACAGTCAAGCGTACAGTAACCATCCTAATATCATGAATTTTGAAGACAATAGAGAGGAACTGATAGGGGATCTCTTTAACACTGTAAGAAGTGAGACTACTAATAATCCCCCATCGTCTACAACTAAAAACGAGGGTTTAAAAAGTAAATACATAAGACTTGAGAGATTAAAAAAACAAGAACTTGCCAAATGGTGGGACGGAGCCACTTTAAAGAAATATCTGGAAAATAAAAGAATTCCCCGTGGGCTCCGTATTCTCATCTTCCCCAACTATGAAGATCTGGACCCTGATCTTCTAGCAGAATGGGAGGAGGGTCTTTATGACTCATCCTACAAAATGATGGATATTCTTATTAGGAATTCCGAACGAAAAGTCAAAAAAATCAGGGAAGACATATCCAGGTTAGAAAAAGAAATTAGTGACATGAACATGGGAGATGTTACCATAAAAAATCAAGAAATTTTGAAAAAAGAGTTAGCTAAATATCAAATATATCTCAAGGAGAAAAAACAACAAAAGATATTACGTGATCAGGGAGATTACGACAAAGGTCGTATTTTCACATTTGCCCGCAAATATGATGACATGATACCCAAACAGACCACTGACTTACAGAGCAATGTGAAAGATACCAATACCTCCTCTAGTAACACCTCCATCTCCTCACTTGAAAGTGATCCTGGGGAAGGGACCAGTACATCGAGTATTCCGACTGCCCCTTCAGTTTTTTTACGAGAGGTACAGCGGTACCGTTTGGGAAACAAAAAGAAAAACCCTATCGAAGAACTAGGAGGGGTGGCCAGAAACACAAGGGCAGGAACCAAGGCTCGAGTAGAAACACAACAGGGCAAGAAATAACAAAGATTGTGAACCATGAAATGGACAGTGAGAGTAATGATGTATTGAACACCGTAAGCGTTGTAAATTTATCATCTAGAGCCTTAAACGACCATGAGGAACATGTGTTAAGTATGGGCCTTAACTTTTGTATTACTGAGAGACCTTTATTTGAAAATGTTTATCTGGATTTGTTTAGATTTGTTCGCAAACTTAAATTAAAGAGATATTTTGCAGATTATCCTTTTGCCCATCATTCTGTTTCTGACATTGTTCCAGACTCGAATTTCACTATCTCAGATGTGAATGTGTTACATCTTCTCACTACACTAGATGATGTGAATGATTCCACCAACCTCATGGACTTTGCTTTAGATCTTAACATATGTGAGGACACCTCTATAGATAGTGGGTTACGTAAAAAATCCAAATTTACTCCCGTAACTGTAACAGATCACAGCATAGATGAGTTTGAGAAAAATATCTGAGGAATTACACAAACTTGAGGATTGTCATGTCAAGAATAAAAAATATGCATGCCCCCCCAATCTAACGAATAAGGACAAAGAATTTCTATACTCAGTCAGAGATGACAACAGCATAGTGGTCCGCGAGGCGGACAAGGGTGGAAACATTGTCCTTATGGATAGGGTTGACTATGTAGCTGAAATTAATCGCCAATTGAGACAAGAAAATTGCTATGAACAACTTAAGAGCAATCCCACCGCAGCCATTGAAAAGACGATTAATGCTCACCTGAAAGATTGGCAAGAGTCATGTCTTATCACTGACTTGGAATATAGATATCTTACAGCAAACAACTCCAGGCACCCCTGTATCTATATTTTACCAAAGATACATAAAGGTGGTTTTTTTCCACCTGGCCGGCCAATAATATCTGGCAACGGAGGACCCACCGAAAGAATTGCTCAGTACGTTGACCAATTTCTACAACCAATAGTCCTAAATTTACCATCATACTTAAGGGACAGCAAAGACCTAATCTGCAAACTGGAAGATTTCAAATGGAAAAAAACACCTTCACGTTTGTAACTATGGACGTGGAAGGTCTCTACACATGCATACAGATGTCATGTGGTCTAAGGGCCTTGCAGTACTACTTGAACAAACGGAATGCAAAACATCTGCACCATACCCACATGCTACTACAAATGTCTGAACTTATCCTCACACACAATGCATTTATGCATGGTGAGGATTGGTTCCTCCAAATACAAGGCACTGCCATGGGCTCCAGGTTTGCTCCATCTTATGCTAATCTCTTCATGGGATTGTATGAGGTGGAGCATGCCTGGGGCTCAGGGGCTAGCAAATGGATAGACAGCATTCTCTTCTTTTGTAGATACATTGACGATATCTTCCTCATATGGAAAGGAAGCGAGGAGGAGCTCATAGATTATCATCACTATTTGAATAATAATGCGTTCAATGTAAATTTAACAATCAAGAGCTCTAAACAAGAGATCGATTTTCTAGATCTTAGACTGTATGCCAAAGACGACACAATACACAGTGATATCTTTAGAAAGTCTACTGCTTGCAATAGTGTCCTTCACGCCAGGAGTTGTCATCCAAAAGCAACTATCTCGGCTATTCCCTTTGGCGAAATGGTGAGGGCTCGCCGCAATTGCAGCGAGGATCACACATTCTTGACGCAAATACAAAAGATCAAGAAAAACTTTGTACAAAGAGGTTATGACAAGGACTGTTTACAGAGAGCAGAGGATAAGATTGTAAAAAAAGACAGAAAATCAACTCTCTCTAAGGCCAAAAGCAAGAAGGCTTATACTGATCATTCAGATTTGGCATTTATAACAGAATACAACTCATTGAGTGGACAAATATTTAATATACTTAGAAAAAATTGGCATATATTGACGTCAAACACCTCAATGGCCAATTTAGTCCCCACCAAACCTAAAGTAATCTACAGGAGAGGAAGAACTATAAAGAGTGTTGTCTGTCCTAGCTACATAAAACCTTTGAAAGCCTGCCAACAGACTTGGCTGCCGCGCCAAACCTTGTGGCTTTTTCACTTGTGGCAACTGCAATGTTTGTAACTTGGGAGCAAACAAGACTGTCAGCTTCCAGTACAACAACTCAAAGACATTTGAAATCAAGTCCTTCATCAACTGTAATACCACACACACAGTCTATCTTCTTAAATGTGCATGTGGAAAAGGATATGTTGGAAGTAGTATTCGCAGTCTCAAGACAAGAATACAGGAACATGTCAGGGCTGTAAGGAATCGAGATGACAAATATCCTGTTTCGGTTCACATACATGAAACCCATCCGGAAAATACCATGATCACCTTCCATGCGATAGATCATGTTGCCAAAAATGAAAGGGGTGGCGACAGGACAGCGTACTTAAGACAAACTGAGGCACGCTGGATTTGTCGCTTACGTACGGTCTTATTTGGGCTTAATACCAACAATGAATTTCATCATTTCTTGTAGCAACATCTGAAGACCTGATGTATGCATTTGATTATACCTCTAATATCAAGCTGAATCATTATGCCTCATAGATATATCAATCTTTTGTCATACACCATGACTCGAATATATATTTTTTCTCGATATTTTTTCCTCGAAATTTCCTTTGTTTCTTCCAGCCCCAGACATCACTAGACTTTGACCAACCTTTTGGGATTTTACTCTCATGCGATTCTGATTATGCAAAACAACATTGCCCATATATTAATTAATAATAGTATCAAGCAGAGACATTGTCTTTTTGATGCATATGATAATTCTTGCTATGCATGGAGTCAGGCCAAATAGGAACTGTTGATAGTAGTCCTCCTACTATAGTCGACCTTGGCAGATACATCTCATTAAATTTCAATAAACCAGCAATCACATTAATTCTGCTCATTCCATTGAATAATATCACACACTATTATTGATCGCTATGTGTGTACAACCTAAGTGTATCACTAGATTTATCGTTCAATTCTTTGCTCTATGACTCATGTTCTCGCAATATATCATACCTTCCTCACCAACCACTATAATATGGCGGTTAAGTCGGCGCATTTTTAAGCTTAGAAGAAGACAGATATGTATAATATATCTTTTTTATCCCCACCGGATTATCTAGAACGATAAAACGATAAAAAAGGTTTCCTTTTTTCATTTTAACAAATCACCATTACAATATGGCCGACAAGTTTCTTTGCAACTACGGTAACAAAATTATCGATATGTTTAACGCTTAAGTTTCGGAACGGATCCACTACCTTTGAACATAAACCCAAAAAGGATTACTTAGACTCCATCTTAATATATATGTTAGATTGTACATAGCACAAACAATCCCTTCCTTTTTTTCGGCTCCTTGAGCTAATAACGATGGCTCGCCACTACAAAATGGCGGACAATATTTTCAGGGATAGTGTTTCACAATGTAACATTGGCCCATCACTTGAAGCTCCATCTGGAGTTTGTGCCTTTTCGCTGAATTATAATACTAATCATCATCTTGACTTTCACATACAAATATGTATTTCTGATATTGTTCAAATCCTTAAATATTTCCTCATACGATTAGGATCTCTGACGGCTCCAAGATGGCCGAAACGTTCGCGAAGGTGTTCTTTCTTATTATATGGTTACCGTATTTGTCGCGCAATTTGGTTCATTACTCACAGGTGTGGATAGTTAATCATGCATATATATAGAGGCCTGGTGCTCCTGGTCAATCTCGACCCTTTTGGCATATACGGAGCACGGACCCGGTGATTCTGAACATATCGCACGTAAGTTTCAAAACCTTACGGTTTTTTGTTACAATTTTTGTTCTACTTTTTACACCTTCAAAAATTTTCAAATTTTTTTTTCAATTAATGACACTGCCGTTTCTTGAAAACTATCTAGCTATTGAATATATCATAAGTTAAATTATATATACGGCGCCGTTTCTCACACATGAGCGAGGGCAAGAAGAGTTAACGGCTACTTTATTAAGACGAGACAAGACATGCTTGACTAGCTACATCCCCTTTTGGTACAAGGTAACATTGGGAATGTCTCCACTGAATGTGCGTCTCGTTTACTCACGTTGACCGATTTGAGAGCGCAAGTGGGGTACACATTAGATATGTTAAATTTTACAATTCTAATGTGTTTTTAACTAACAGTGTAGAACAATGCAATAAACATCTTTTTCACTCACAATAATGCTAATTTAAACAATAGATATATCTTAACTCATTCTTGATACAGTTCGTAGAGCAGAGCACATTGCGCAAAAGTAAAAAGATAACATCGCCTGTATTTTTCTTTGGAATATAAATATGACCATCTGCATAGCATGGGCTTTTCCTATATTCAACATGGTTTTTGGAGTGTCAGCCTCAATTAATCAAATATTTTTAAAATTGACACATTTGATATGTCACAGTGTTTAACATAAATTCATTACCGTTTGAATAGTAAGATCAATATACCAAAATTCAAAAGTAATAATTTAATGATCCCTAATACGAACTCCTCCTTTTCGATAGGATCAAGGCCATCGTACCTTTCCTTTCTACAATTTACTCCATACCAACACTGGGTCTAGGCCAATACTGAGGTATGTTCCTTGTACCACATGTGTATAAAGTTCGTGTTCTGAGTAAATGATGCTGACTGTTTAATTTATAAATTTAATATGCTAATAAGTCTTATTGACATTGTTAGAATAAGAACTAATTGTTTGACTTTGATACAAGCAGACCAATCAATATGGTTTTTTAGTCAAGACAATAACTTTTTGTGAATTGTTTGTAATTCTGACGTATAATTTGTCGCAAATCTCTGCTCTTCGTAGATCTTAGACATCTGACCGCATAATTACAGAATAAGAGAAAATGGAAAACTCTAATTTGTGTGGATTTTACTAAAATTACTGTTCGCAAGGTATGTAAAAAATTGTAATTAATTGAATAAATAATAGGTTCATTCTTTTGTTGATCATTACCGTACAGTATTAACTGAAGTACGCTTTACCAATAGAACTTTGGCTTATAATCGGTCCACAATATCCATTGATTAATTTGAATCAAATTAAAAACGAATATATATAAGAACTAACAGGTCAATAATGGACATAAATATACTTTGCTTGTTGTACTAAAAAAGATTAGGGCCATCCTGTCAGAACCTCAAAAAATTGCTTCAAAAAATTGCTTAAAAAAATTGCTTTAAAATTTCTGTCTTAAACTGCTCAAACATATTGCTCCAAAAATGGTCTCAAAATGTTTTGTAATTCCATTCCATATTATGCTGTATCCCCCAGTCTGCATAGATTCACAGGTCATATTGGGTATAAGAAATGTGTTAAGATTATACCTCAGGTCTTGAAGTAATAACAGCATTTTCTGTCCTTTTTTATCATTATGATAATTTTAATTGTATATAACAATGTATGTTTTATATATGTATTTTTATAGCCTTGAAGAAGTCCCGTTGGGACGAAACGCGTCGGCTATGAACTGGCTATGAATTGTATGCTGTAATTTTAAATGAAAAATCTGAATTACCAAATAAAGAGAAACTCATCTTCAAGACTTCGAAGTTTATCGTGAATCTTTGGGGATACATTACTCATTTGTTTGTTTATTGACTGTGACGAATAATCTTGTCCGTTATATCTGTATTTAAGTTGTGTGCTGAGCCACTTCTGTCTTGAGCAATTTTTACCCCTATACTATCCAACACTTACCCTACAGTTGCACCCCCTGGAGTTAGAATAGTAATTTTTACCCCTATACTATCCAACACTTACCCTACTGTTGCACCCCCTGGAGTTAGAATAGTAATTTTTACCCCTATACTATCCAACACTTACCCTACTGTTGCACCCCCTGGAGTTAGAATAGTAATTTTTACCCCTATACTATCTAATACTTACCTTAAATGCAATTTAATATTATGCGTTGTAATGGTATGCGTTGTAAAGGTAGTTTTTAAAAATGCGTTGTAGTGTCATGCGTTGTAAGTGTAGTGCGTTGTAATGGATTTTGCGTTGTAAAAAATGCGTTGTAAGTGCATGCATTGTAAAAGTGTGCGTTGTAACGTCATACATCCGCCCAGAGGGGCTTTGTGGTGTGGCTGAAACTGAAGTTTTTCGCTCCCGCGAAGATGGGGTCGAGGGTGTGTCCAGCTCTGTGGTGGTTTTGTTGATGTTGAAGGATCTGCGGCAGCGTCTGCACGAGAACTGTCCATGGGTGGTGTTAGGGGAGGAACTTTGGCAGTCGTTGTGTCTTCCGGGGTTGAGTGTGTGGAGTGCGGCGGAGTTGTATCGGTGGGGTCCCGGAGAAACAAGGGTTCCTGGCGCTGGCCACGGTCCGGTCGCTGACGGGCGCAGATGGGCTTGCGCGTTCGTGCAGCGGTCGCTATTAAGTAGGGGAGGGGGAGGGGGAGGGATGTGCAGCAGGGAGGCGGGGCGGGTAACGGCGGGAATCGAGGCAAAAGAGTACAACAGCAGAGGATAAGGGGTAACGGTGCTAAGTGGCAACAATAAGGGCACAATGACAAATAACAAGTAGCAAAACAGAAGGATAAATACAATAACAATAACAAGGGGGGTACAGCGATGAGTAAGCTACAAGGGGCACAATGTGGGGGGAAAAAAGAGAAATTACAGGCATAGGCAGCGGCGAGGTGCAGTCTCAAACCCTGCCTGGGTGGGACTGCAGGCAGAGGACAGCACAGGGGAGCTGCTGGGGAAAAGCAGATCTCTGACCGAGGGTCACCGGAAATAACCGGAAATTGATGGAGCAAACATGTCAGTAATCTTGTTGCTTTACTGACTTCTGCGCAGCCTCCATCTTGGTTGATCAAACCATTCTGTGGAATAAATTGTGGGAATGGAATATTCCATTTTATAGGAGGTGCATACCGAGAACTGGCCTCATGTAGAGGTTGATGAATCGGGTAGGCTGCCTTGGCGCATAAACAGGGATGTGTCCTGGTCCTGCCTGTCTTAGGTTTGTTTCTGTCAGATATTCCTTATCAGGTATTAGACACCCTCTTCTTTCCCCAGGGGTGCTTTTCACTCATTCAGGATGTCATACACAGATGGTCTGGTCCTGTTGAATGATGGACCACACTCTGGGGTGTTTACAGTAGAAGTTAGATGCACTGAGGTCTTGGGCTGCCATGGGTGTATTTTGGTGTGTTGTATCAGTTTCAGATAGATTCAAGAAGGATATGTACTCCGTTTTAGATTTGGTATCAATCCAGGGTAGGGACATTAGGGGTTTATGCTTCAAGTAAAGACTGACATAGGTGAGTGTATTTCACCACTTAATACCAGTTGTGTCCCGTGCAGGTAAGCACAATGGGGCAGTGGGGCGGGACGAGAGTGGAAGGGGTGAAAGTGACAAACAATGGAATAGGGAATATAAATAAATAAATAAATAAAACCTCATTTCTAGCGCTTGTGAGGGCAAGGTAAGTGGTTTTATTTCTTTCTTTCTTTTTTTTGCCTATTCCGTTGTTTGCCACTTCCAGTCCCCACCCAGTCCAACCAGTCCATGCCCCACCCCACCGCGCTTACCTGCATTGCCGGCACAGCTTAATACAACCTTTCATGAGTTATATCTGTTATTAGATTATGCCAAGTTTATTGTTTTCAGTTGCCTTTGCATTCATCCGCTATTCATCACATGTGATGTTGTGAATTGTGTCATAGCCGTAAGACAGTCTTTGAACTTGAGTTGCTCTGATGTTGCTCTACGGTTTATATTGTCAGTCAAACGTGGAAAAGGGAAAATAATGTAAATATTGACAGTAACCGACATCGGAGAATTGTCATTTGCTAAGACCGCTGATGATTTGGTTTCATTCGGATTGTGCTTTACATTTTCAGTGATTGGGGTCAGTGTATTGTCACTTTTGTGGCGCAGCCCTGGCGCATAATTACTTTTGACATTTGCTAAGCGACAAAAGCTACTTTGTGGAGATTTGCCTGGCTTAGCAAATACAATGTACCGCAGGGCATCAGCTGGTGTTACGTTGCGTCGGGTAGATGTTTCATGGGTGGAGAAAAGGCGTTCCAGTGCTTCCAACCATGTATTTTGACATAAACCCAGATAGACAAAGACCTTAAACTCGGGTTTGCACCAAAACAGTGTACCTACGCGACAGATGTGTCACGAGGAGAAATGTCTTTATTTCTCCTCATTACTACCTCTCCATGTAGCACACATGGAAAGAGAAATATGCCTCTCAGGATTGTTATTGAGCAGGAAGATTTCCCTACGGTGGCACTATGGTGCAAGGGTGCTGCGGTGGCACTAGGCAGCACGCAGTGCACCAGAGGAGAGCAGAAACGCTCCAAAAGGGCCTCATTTACGAGGCCCCAAGCAGCACTTTTGAGCCCCCGGAGCGTCACTTTTGAGACGCTCCGGTGGCGCAATGTGCCAATGTTTTTTCATTGCCTTATAAATATGCGTGAAAGGGGTGTTCCATGGGTGGTGCTGGGGGTGTTCCCAAGCAACACCCATGGACTCTGAAGCATTCCCAGATTTACGAGGCATGCATCAGATTCTAACGCCATGCCAGGTGTGGTGTTAGGGAGGCACAACAAGGAGGAATAGCCTTATTTCTCCTCGTTTTTCCCTCTTTCTATGTGAAAACACCTCTTATGATTGTTTTTGTGCAGAAAATCAAAAACAATCACCCCTACAACGCAGACACCCCTGCACCATGGTGCAAGGGTGCCTGCGTTGGCGCATGGCTACCCATTGTGCGCCAGCGCAGGATAAAAGGAGAAGAATGTGTGATATCTCATAGATACAGCGCATTCCTGCCCTTTTTTTTCACACACGGCTCACAGAATGATTCCTTGCGGCACTGCCCTAAGCCAAACATCGTAAATTAGGCCCTAACATTGTAAATATAGATCACTTCTGCTCTCTTCCTTTCACGCAACACAACAAAGCAAGTTCCCTTGCTGCACCATAATGTGTGAAATTATAATAAATGTCCAGGCAAATTATCAAAATAAAAATAAATGTATCTTATACACTGTTTCCTTAAGGAAGGAGGTTATACTCATCTGAAAACTGGGTTTATAATTCTGTTAACCAACACATGATTTTGTCTCTCATAGAAGCACAGATGCACCATTTTATTAACACTGTTCACTGTACCTTCCATAGTAAAATGTTTTTTGGACAACTTATACAACATCATATTGAGCAGAAAACATGCCTTCCTGCACATTCTTCCTGTAATAAAGATTGTACTTTTATTCTGGCATTCTAGCTGTGTATTAAAACATGTTTTCTCAAGCGCAGTTTTAGTTTAATCTGTGGGATAACCTTATTTTAACAGGAATTAGTCCTGTAAATATACTATGCATTAGACATTTACATAGTTATCTAATAGAGACATACTTTAACGATCAAACATGAGACATTAAAAAATGTCATAAAATGTGGGAAATTCTTCTAAAATCAGAGTGCCCTAGAGAAGGACCTGTTGCTTCAGGAATCCTCTGAACTAAACATGACTTTGTGTTAATGAGTGAAAAACATATTTTCATGATAAAAGAAATTATTCTGCAGACCATATATGCAGGACAATTAAATACATATAATTTTGTATTCCTATTGTAGACAAAAGCAATTCCCTCCAGTCCATCAACTAAGCATAATAACACCATCTGGGCAAAAGTATGATGTATTTAGTGGTTAAATTTAGCAATCACAAGGTGAAAGGTGAAAGATGACATGTGTGAAGTGTCAGGACTGTACATCCTCCTCCCATGTGCAATGTTCTGAGTGAGGTTTAATCTAAAAACACATTTCCTGTTATTGTTGATATGTTTGACCTATGCTGGAGTTTTAAACACTACATTACAGAATCACTTGGTTCTAGTGGCCCTGTCTATACGGAGAGGTACAAAAATCAACAATGAGGGGGGGAATAGACCACTTGTCCTGTGTACCAGGGTCTCATTTAACGTGGATACTTGTCAGAACAAGTGGGTCTGCCGGAGGAACCGCAAGAGGTTTACTACGATCTGACTAACATCCTGAAGAAAGATGTCCAAATCAAAAAAAAGGAACAGGTACTAAGAGATCTGACTCCTTACACCAAGGGTGGTGAGTACACAATAACCGCCCCCAGAATTCACAAGGTGAGCCCAGCATAGCTCCCCTTAATCTACTTTGGTCCTGACGAAAGCCTCTAGACTCTGCACGAGGCTGAAACATGTAGACCAGACCTCCTAAAGATTATTTACAGTGCATTAGACCAATAACTAGGTCTTCACATGCACGTTCACGATTTTAATTTCCCGAAGTCAAATATCTCAAGAATAATGGAAAAGAGTTTTGACAACCGGGTATTTTATCTTCAAAATCACTTTTTTCACTGAGCACGAGCACACCCTCTTTTTATCTCTCTGACCACTACTGTAGAACCAGTTGGTCTTCCTCCATGGGGAGGCAAGCATTTGGACAAAAAAAAGCCCAATGATCATGCTGTTACGACACACAAAGGCGGAGAACCAACATATACCGCCCCAGACTTGTGTACGTATATGAGGGTTTTTTAACGACAAGTATCCACGTTAAATGAGACCCTGGTACACAGGACAAGTGGTCTATTCCCCCCCTCATTGTTGATTTTTGTACTAACCATTGGAAGCTGAATAGACCACTGCTTCTTTTCCCTCCCCCCCATTGATGTTCTGTATACGGAGAGGTACCTGAGTGGAGGCAAAGCCTCCTTGGGGGTTCTGCTGCTTGGTGAGCCACTTAACAACAGGCACAGCTGTTTTCTTGTCTTCATCGGACACTTTCTTTCCACACAACAAAGCCTTCAGTATGTAAGCCGTCAATTCAACATCCACTGATACGGGCTTGGACCAGTAACTTTCCTTCTCGGCCTTTTGTGGTCGTTCTGTCCAGTACAATTCACCATCTTTCATAGAAAAATAAAGGTTTGACCCAGCTTTGAGAAAAGACATTTAATAATAGTAAACATTTTCCTAAAAATCCCTTTGGTTCTGGGTGTTTCATGACCTCCCTCCATCCGACATCCGACATCCGACAACACGGCCTCAACATCGTATCCTACGCGGACGACACACAGTTCATCCTCTCCCTCACTAAAGACCCAACCACCACTAAACTCAACTTCCAGAAAGGAATGCTAGACGTCGCAGTCTGGATGACCAACAGCTGCCTGAAACTCAACGCCGAGAAGACAGAAGTCCTTGCCCTTGGAACAACCCCGTCAGCATGGGACAACACCTGGTGGCCAACTGCCCTAGGAAACCCACCAACCCCCTCGGACCTCGCCAAAACCCTCGGCATCGTATTCAACTCATCACTCACCATGAACCGACAGGTCAAAACTGTCACCTCCAGCTGCTTCAACACCCTCCGCATCCTCCGCAAAACCTTCAAATGGATCCCCCCCGAGTCAAGGAAGAGAGTCACCTTCGCACTCATCACCAGCAGACTTGACTACGGAAATGCACTCTATGCCGGCATCAACAAATCCCTACTCCGCAAACTACAAACAATACAGAACACAGCCGCCAGACTCGTCCTCGGCATCCCCTGACATGCACACATCAGCCAACACCTACTAAGACTCCATTGGCTCCCCGTGGAAAAAAGAATCACCTTCAAAATACTCACCCACGCCTACAAATGCCTACACGACAACAGACCCAAATACATCAACTACAGAATCAACTTCCACGTACCCAAAAGAAACCTCCAATCCTCCAACCTCGCACCGGCCGAAACCCCGTGCATCGGCAGAGCAAGAGCAGGCGGGATATCCTTCTCTCACATTGCAGCTAAAACCGGGAATGAGCTACCAGCAGACATCAGACGTGCCCCCTTGCTGAACATCTTCAGGAAGACCCTCAAGACTTGGCTCTTCGGCTAAACAGACCTGCGGAGCCCCCCCTCTCCCACCCCCCTCAGCACCTTGACACACTTATGGGTGAGTAGCATGCTTACAATTCCCTGTTTGATTTATTGAATGACCGTATACAGAAACCTGGCTTTCAACCCACCCATACTCACTGGAAAGCACTAACCAGCAACAAGCACGCAATAGTTTTGCAGCAGTCTGAGAAAATGGACCCACACCAGTCCATCCAGAGTACTTAAAATTTGCTTTGTAGCCTCCACCTGACCAATGACATATTTATTTCCATGGTGGCCAACCTTTAAAAAACAAAACGTTTGATGAACAGGTTTTGTTTTTTAAATGGCAGCTGCCCACTACATTTTCAGTGCCTTAAACAGTGCACCAACTCATAGAAAGCTTCCCAGGGCTGGTGGACATCTATGTGGTGGAGATCTCTAAAAATGGCCACCAGTCACCAGGAAATGACCTCATCAACGTGATGAACAGACAGCTGCCTGCCAACATGCCATGTTTTAAATCAGGTCCCAAGTCTCCTCAACATATCACTGCCAGTAGGCCAAGCAGGATGTGAAAGTAACATACCTTTTTTGATAGCATGTTTCTGGAGGTCATTGAGTATATTATCCCTTTTCTCAATATTTCCCTCCATGGTGTGGACCACTGCCATCAGAGCTTTATTGTATAGAGTTGAATTCATCACATCTTTGCTCTCCAGGAACTGCATGGCTTTGTCCATAACTGGATCCTGTAACAGAGCGAATAACATTTTATTAGAAGTGATAAGACTGATGTGAAATATTTGCTCACACACAAGGAGTGAAGGGTTTAATTGTTCTTCTGCACCTAAAACTGGAATGCTCTATCTAAGTGGTGCCTAGGTGAGAGAATCTCAAATAGGGCCATATTTACTCAATTCTTTATGGTTGGAAACAGTCCGATTCGCTGCTTGTGACTGCAAAAACTAGTTTTACTATGTATTAAAGCTATTTTAGGACTCATTCAATTTTTACCAACTCTTAAAATGGCGGTGCAACTCCATTGTGAATCACTGTTTGGAAGCGGCGTGTTGTAGGTGTTTGTTCCAAATAGCGATCTGGTATATGATGTATCAATGTTTTGAGACCAAACTCTGGTTGCAAAATATTGAGAAATTACTGACTCATGTGATGCATTAACAAAAAAGAAGAGATCCCCTGTGAATGTAAACAAAAAGTCTGTTGGGGAGTGAACCACTGCCAAATTTCAAACAAGCCTACCACAAAACCTTTCTTTTTAAATTTAGCAGGTTTTTTTTGTAATAGGAAAATGGCCTGCATTTTTAAAAAAAGTTTATTTTATTAAAAGGTGATCACAGACAGAGTGGTCTACTGACACAAGGGAACCACCATGGTGGCCACCATTCAGGGTGAGTCTCAACTTGTGACCTACCTCATTAGTATTAATGAGGTAGGTCGGATTGTGACTCACTCCAAACTGGCATTGGCAAAGCGACCTATTAGTATAGAGGTCAGTTTGTTACACTGTTTACTGGTTGCAAATATACTGGTGGCAAATTGGTGAGAGAAAGGATTCATTAGGAAATATGAGAGGAATAAGTTATAAAATTGTTGTACCAATGGAAAGAGCAGCATATCAAGAAATAAAGACACTATCGTCCAAGAAAGTGAGAGAGGAGTTGGCCTAATGGCTAGGGCGGTCAACCTCAAATCTGGGGAACTGGGTTCGAGTCTCAGCAAGGACGCGCAACATCCTGTGATTCTGGGCAAATCACTTAATCTCCCCATGCCTAAAAAATTAATGTGTCCTCATGTAACGTAACTGTTGCTCGTGTAAAGCGCTCTGATACCTGATACCTTCGGGTCAAGTTTGTGCTATATAAAGCTCCTTTAAAAAAAAAGCATAAGAAGAAAGTGAATAGAGAAATAGGATTAGGTTTAAGCATAAAGCGATATCAAGGAAGAAAGGAAGACATTGTAAAAAGTGGCAAGATCAGCCCACTCATGGAGCCACCAAAAAGTGCCAGCAAGCTAGGTACACATTACTGAAGTACAATAGACAAATGAAGAGTCATGGTGGCAAATGTAGTTCACATACAGGGTATACAGAGCTGGTGTGGAAGGGGAGACAGCGTTTACAATGCAGTCATCACATCGCAGTTCCTTGACAACGTGGTCGTTACAACGACTGCATTGTTAGAATGCGCTGCCTTTACAACTCAAGTCATTAGATCGACTTGCTGTATTCCAACACCTTCCCTACTATTGCGCAGGCTGGAGTTGGAATAGTAAATTATACTATTCCTAAGTCCAGCACGCCCCCTACAGTAAGTCGATCTAATGACTTGCGTTGTAAAGGTATCGCATTCTAACAATGCGGCCGTTGTAACGACCGCGTTGTAAAGAAATGCGATGTGAAAGCATGAGTAGTAACATGCTATATTTGTGTGGCAGTAAGAAGCAAAAGGAGATGTGACTATCCAGTGAGCCAGAAAAAGTCCGCCTGTCTCTAATTAGTAAGAAAAAAAGGTAAGAGGATTGTTTTGGCCATGTGGTGAGGTCACTGTGGCTGTTTACGTAAAAAAGGAATTAGCCACATGGAAGCAAACCCTGATGAAGTAAAAACCTGAGGTCAAAGGCAGAGAGGGAAGCCGGAGGTTTCTGTGAAAATCTACTTAAATGTGGGGCGGTGGCTATTTTCTTTTGACTCTACCCAATACACAAACTGCATGAATGGACCTTCATCTCTACATTACACTGCACAATCTGGAAAGTTCATTATACAGTCCTTGACAGCATAGTAGGAAGTAGTATGGTGTATAAGTAGGAAAAACAGCAGGTCAGCGGTCACAGCAGAACAGAGGTCCCACAATTCATACTCACACTTGTAGGCATCCCTGTTTCCAGAAGTGCTATGGTAACGTAAGCTGAGAGGCTGATTTCATCATCCACACCACCCTGTGAAGAGGAAAGAAAGTGAGGTTGAGATCTTGTATGGAGGAGGAGCAAATTCACTGACACAAGGATTATTTAGGCAAATTGGTCCCATGGGTTTCCTCACATTAACGTGAACTCCACCCATCCAAATATGTATCGGCTCCATTTCTCTGTAACTAAAAGCCCGTTACTCCTGGGGTCTATACGGCACCAACAAGGCGGAAGAGCAAGTTATAAGTGACAGGAGCAGTCCTGCCAACGAGCCAGGGCTAGACTCTCTGTTATTTCCCTAGTAGGCTGCAGAGTAAGGGTCTGATTTCAGAGATAGATGGGGTGCTATGACACAACCATAAAGGCCCCCAAAGGCCTCTGCTAGTAGAGCTCTCCTGCAGAGTGGGGCTGGTTTGAACATTTTTCCAAGATGTACTTATGGTTTTTTACAGTATGAATCAGACACTAGATTCATAGCAAACTCAAGCTGTTTTTGCAAACCCCATGCAGACAGTGGGCTATATGACAATGACAAAAGGCTATATTTTGGCATATGGGCTGTTCAGATGATTCACTGCTACCCACAAAAAACAGGTCAATAACCTCTCCTTCAATCTATAAACCAAAACCTATTTCTGAAAAACTCTGCAGCCAATCAGAAGAGGCATCAAACCAGCTGCTATCACTCAATCGCAATCAGGGTATAAGCCCCCTAAACGTAAAGGCCTGAGCAGAAAAATTCTGCAAGCTTTCAAAAGTAAATTCAACTTCACCTGCTGAGTCCTATAGTGTTCCAATATGTTTACCATCATTCTTCAGCCTTTACATGGAGGCCCTTATTCACCTATAAAACTTCACTTACATGGTGATGGCATACAACACTTCTTGAAAGCTTATTGTGCTTCAGACATTCAAAACTTCAAACAGTGCCTGCACCTCATCCAGACTTGGATGTCCTGCACCTACTTCAAAATCCACCCCATCAAAACAACCAATTCCCTTCTAAAAACCAGGAACAACAAGCAACAACTAGTCTAAACCTGGCTTAGAGACATGAAGCTGCTCGGATTCTAAACCAATTTTTCACCCAACACCAAGTCACTTAGAATCATCGAAAACACCAACTTCCCCCTCAAGGAACACATTGCTGGAAAAATGAACGCAACCTATACCAGTTCTCTCGACTAGCAAATGTGGTTTTTTTTATCCGTTATGAGACTCCAGCACTGCCATTGAAGACCTCATACAGTTGCATGTGGATGGTGGCTGCACCCTGTTCCACAGAATCTTTACTCGCCCACCTTAAGGTCATGTTACATGCCTCCGCATGCTCATCTAGGACCTGAAGACACATGAACACATAACCTCCATCAGGATGGTGCTCCACTGGCTGCCCCTGCCGACCAAAACTATTTTCACAACCATCTTCATCATCTAGAGCAATTGCAACTGGCACCCTGCCCGTCTAGCCACCAAGTGCACCATCTCTGGTGGCGCTTAGGAAAGATCTGAAGGGATACCTCTGTAAAGATAACTACATAGCAATGCAGTAACCGCCCATTCACGCTTTCAGAAACCAGGTACCCTACAACCAGTCACTGAATGTATATCTGCATTTGACCCTGTATAGTGCTCTGCAGCATTTCATAAGTTTTGCGCTATACACACACATATGCAAAAATACAGGACATAAGAATTTAGGTTGTGTCATGACTATTCCATCTGTGAGCCAAGCTCTCCTTTTTTTAACATCCTCCATGTCCTTCAATGAGTGTGGACTTTGCATGACTTAAAACCTGCTCAAGATTTACAAATAAGCGGTCTGCCTCAATGAGGACTTTTCCGCACTGAATGAGGAATTGGATGCTATAACATCAGTAAATTGAGCAGTAGTGCTAATAAGCGAGCAGTGGATTGAACCTGAATGAAGAAGAAGAAGACCACCTTCAGGAGTAAAGATTCATGATTCTCTGGCCATAAGGCGTTTTTGTCTGAACATGAAGTCAGAGTTTCTTACCTTTAGCGCTTGGTGCAGGAGTTTGCCCTCATTGCTGAAGCTGCCAGTGGGGGTCTGGATTTTCTTCAGCCACCTTACACCTTCATTAATATGTTTCACGTCAATGGGGATGTATGCCTTGGCTGCGTGAAAGCACTTAACAACGAAGGCTGTGAGCCTGTGGAGGAATACAATGAGAAGATTGAGAACCCGGGAGAACATCTCAAGGGATGAGATGAGGGCAAACGGAATGACAGAGAGGGACACAGTTGAGAAAAGGAGATGAGAGGGACATAAAGAAAAAGTAAGAGAAGAGGGTGAGGGAATGAGAAACAGCGGGATGAGAGTGATTGACAGTAAGTAAGGGAGAGTACAGAGTTGGTATTATTAGGGTCTTCCTAGCGGCTGCAAGGGCCTCATGGATGTAGGTGATCCCAAAAGATATTTACTACCTACTTCATATAAAAATCAATTTTCTGCCACTTTATTTTGTTTATTGCCACACCAGCGCATAGTTTATATGAAGCAAGAGCCAAATTTCATAAATATACCTACACTGATTGACTTAATAAGAAAAATATTTTCGAGGTCCAAAGACAATCGTGCTAGCTCAGTCTTTCTGCTTCCCCAGCTGACAATATGAATATTGATATTAAGAAAGCTACAAAGCCACAACACTGTTGTAACAAGTGCAAGACATTTTGTCACCTAAGGGTAGGCCACAGCAACCATGCCCCTGCTGTCTACCCAGATGTTATAATGCAAGAAAGAGGAACAGCATCTCAAGAGAATATTGCATCACTGTGGACCTGGGTAGTCACAAAGAAAAGGCAACATGCGCCCTAAGGCTGCATGCACCCTCTGTAGGAGGGGGGCAGAGAACAAAGCTCAAAGCTGAAACGGTTACCTTGCAACTACTTATTTTAGGTAGATGAATGAAGGATTACCAATCCAGCAATCCATTTCTTCAAGACTATTATTCTCTTCGGACATTTTTAGATGATGCATGATGCGTTAAAAGCTTTTGACACCATGTCCTACTTGAAACTCTCACCTTGGGAGCTACACATGGCTGTATACTTGTTCATATAATGTTTACACATGGATCCTTACGAAGTACTAGTCAGTTAATAAGACATTAGTACCCTCCAATATACTCATTGCACCTTTTACACTGGCTAACAACATGCTTACACCCTTGCCTCTAAGTACTTCAAACATGGATACCAGACATTTATCTGAAACTCAACCCACTAGTTTGTTAAGACTAACAGAGGGAGGTAGGACTCGTAATGGCAAAGAATATCGTGGGCACAATACAGAAGGTCAAAATATCAAAAGGTAAGATTAGATTTTCTATACCTAGCTCCACATATATGTACCTTGAATATATATATACCTTCAGGGTGCATAGAAGTGGAGTTAAGAAAGTAAATCTATACTTTCTCTATATGTACATACCTTTCAATATCTTGTCCCGCAATATTCTCTTCATGATATTAGTGTATTACGATATTCCTAGCTTCAACATTCCATAGTACAATCGTGGAGGGACAATGATGCCGTCTTATGAAAGAGCCACTCATGTTTATAAATTTACATGGCTTTGCCTCCAGAATCTAACATCTACCTCTAATATTTGGGCCTTATCATTGACCTTTCTCTGTGCATAAAGGACTATATCAAGCAAAGAGAAATTAAAGAATAGTTCCAGTGTACATAACTGTGCAATCAAGTCCTAATTTCTCCTATGAACTTCTGGACCACGGTCCAGGACCTCCTCTTTTCACACAGAGGAGGGAGACAACACTCTGCTCACTCGTGTTCCAGTCTCATTACTGAAGATAATTAAAGCTGGTCTCAAAGTTGTATTAACTAAATAAACAGCAAACGTAAGTTCTAGCATACTCCTCTACCCTGAAAAATGGTATTGGCTCCATATAACTATAACCTCCTTGAATGTCTGTTGTGTGACCTGTGGGGCACTTCACTTAAGTAAAGCTGACAACCCTGCTTCGAAACTCAATGTTTCTGGAGGTGCCTCCACTATCAGAAACACTTCAGTGGTCAGTCTGGCAGTCCAAAACAGTCCCAAAGGATGCACACACCCAAACAACTTCTCTGCACATGGACATAGACTCTGGAACAACCTCCCTTTAACAATAGATATGTTCCCCCAATGCAAGAAAAGTCTCAAAATACACCTTTTCACAATCTTTCTACAGTCCTAGACTGCATCTCCTCCCTCTCTGCACCATCCCCACTTCGGCCCCTATGTTTCTGATCCTTTCTCTATTTGTGCACAACTATCTTCTCAGCCCTCATTGTAAAGGTACCGCCCATCCTCACTTGCTGAATACATATTTGGTTACCACATATATCATTGTACTCAAGTTTGGGGCCAGGTTCGTTGCTTAACCCCTTGTGTGCCCATGACGAGCTGGACTCGTCATGGGCCGCGGTTGCGCTGTGCCCATGACGAGTCCAGCTCGTCATGAACCCCGTCCGCCAATGCAACGCCCGGCAGAGGGCGGGGAAAGGGCGTGGCACACAAGGGGTTAAACCCCTTCCCCCAATAAAATAAACGAATCAATGTGTAACTTACCACGTATTCCCGGAAGAGTCGCTGCTGCCGAAGGCGCTGTAGGAGCCATCAGGATGCTTGTAGTTGAGCTCACGTTGATAACCTGAGGGCACAAAGACAAGGGTCAGGCAGTCATTTCTAGTGAATGAGGGACATCTGCACAGACCTGGTCCTGTCACTTTATTGAAGAGCATGTTTTGGTGAAGGGAGATATGTAATGCTAGTGATCTTCAGCCAATATTCTTTGCGTAATCTCACACTCATTTTGCGATTCGGAAGAGGCATTGATAGATATGTGCGATGGCCTTGTAAGAGCAGGGGATTCAGGAGTAGGAAGTGCTCCCACTGGCACACTGGAACAGACTGCACAGCCAGCCCATGGAGAAAGAACAGAAAGCTGGATTTCGAGAATGCATTCTTGTACTCTTGCGGTAGCGTTTTGGAAGAGGAGACCTTGTACTTTGTCCTTGGGATGGATTGGTGGTAAAATCTCCAATAGAAAAATAAACACGTCCAAAGCCTATTCACAAACTGCTTTTTTAGTACATTTAGCAGTACTATAGTAGTAAAGTACTACAAAAAGCAATTTGTATACCTGCATGCGGTGGTCTCCACCTCTCCTGTCTTTTCGTGTACAGAGATCTCAGCCCCTACTGTAGAGATCTCCACACATGGAAGTATATGTTTTAGTAGTACATGTGGGAGGGACAGAGGAAAGTATCTGAGAAATGGAGAATACTTATGATTAAAGGGGTGAGTTTATGGTAGGAAGAGTAAGCCCATTGCTCTTCACAAACTGCCCTTATACAGTTACTACAACCAAATAGTTGTAATTGCACTCCAGCTCATAGCTGGAGTTAGTGCAGCACCTCCCATGGCTAACACCTGGTACTGCAACACATTCCTATAGATAATATTAAATGTCTATATTTTATAGGACCTAATTCGAAAATAAATTCATTAAATATTTAGAAATATGAATAAATGTTATTTAATGCCAAAAGGTATATACATATAATTATTATTTAATTTTAATACATGTAACAAACCTTTTTAATGTAAAAGTTAATGTAACATTATTATCTATTATCGTAATGTTACATTACGATCGTTTGTTAACTGTTTTGCCTCCGTTTTGACCTGCATTGTTGCCTGTATTTTTTGTACCGTTTTCTTCTTCGTGTTTTGCCCTCCATTTGTGCATTTGTGCTTGTCTCCTTCCTGTTTGCCCGCCTACCTCGCCGCCCTCCGCTCTCCCTCCCCGCTTCCCGCCACCGCCATTAGCCCCGCCCCTTTTCTCTTCTGTTCCCTCCCCGCTCCCGCCTCCCAGCTGCTCCGCCCACCCGCGCACTTGGCCTTTAAATGGCGACCGTGCGACGCAGGTGAGTGTGACCCACTTGTGGGACACCCCCGCGCCGCACGGCCACCAGCTGCTGCGTGTGCCCCAGTGCCTGCCTTCTGCCTCAGCGCCGGCCTCGCTGCCGCCTTGAGCGCTCCCCTTTGGTTTTCGCCGGTTTTTGACCGAAATTTGTGCTTGTTTTCTTTGTATGCCGTATGATCGTTTGTTAACTGTTTTGCCTCCGTTTTGTCCTGCATTGTTGCCTGTATTTTTTGTACCGTTTTCTTCTTCGTGTTTTGCCCTCCATCTGTGCATTTGTGCTTGTCTCCTTCCTGTTTGCCCGCCTACCTCGCCGCCCTCCGCTCTCCCTCCCCGCTCCCGCTTCCCGCCACCGCCATTAGCCCCGCCCTTTTCTCTTCTGTTCCCTCCCCGCTCCCGCCTCCCAGCTGCTCCGCCCACCCGCGCACTTCGCCTTTAAATGGCGACCGTGCGAACGCGCAGCGGTCACGCGCAGTGGGCGCGCCGATTGTGCGCCGAAGGCGCGCCAAAGGTAAGCCCGTCTGCGCCCGTCCGCGACCGGATCGCGTCCAGCGCCAGGACCCCTGGCCCCCGAAGACCCCGACCGACCCGCCTGACGTACTCCGCCGCCACCCTCACCGCACTCAACACCGGCCGACTCCCAGAATGCCATCAAGCCACTCCACAACGTACCCACGGACCTTTCAGCTGCCACGCCTGCAAGTTCTCCTGCATCCGGACCAGCCTCGCACCAGCACCCGCCAAGTCGAACACCAGCAGCACCCACCTCAAGTGCATCCTGCTCAACACCCGCTCCGTCCACAGACACGCCATCGAACTCTGGAACCTTCTAGACGCCACAGCCCCTGACGTTGCCTTCCTCACGGAGACCTGGATGAACGCCTCTTCAGCTCCCGACATCGCCATCGCTATCCCAGAGGGCTACAAGATCGTCCGGAGGGACCGAAACGCCAACCAGATGGGAGGAGGCATCGCCATCATCCACAGGAACACCATCCGTCTCACGACCAGCACCGACAACACCCTGACCAGCGCCGAACACCTGTATTTCCAGATCCACACCAACCCGAACACCACCCTCAGAGGCACCCTGATCTACCGACCCCCTGGACCACGCACACAATTCAGCGAGGACATCGCCGACTTCGTCAGCCCGCATGCCCTCCCCTCCGCTGACTACATCCTCCTGGGAGACCTCAACTTCCATCTAGAGAACAACAACGACCGCAACACCAGCACCCTGCTCGACAACCTCGCCAACCTGGGACTCAAGCAACTGGTGTCCACCCCCACCCACCTCGCCGGACACACACTCGACGCAGTCTTCTCTTCCAGCACAGACATCGACTTCAGCCACGCCACAGAGCTTCAATGGACGGACCACAGCTGCGTCCACTTCACCTTCAAGAGAACAACGACCCACCAACACCAGCAACAGGCCGCCCACAGAAGCTGGAACAAGATCACAGCAGACCAGCTCGCCACCTCCCTGAGCCAGCACCCTCCTGCCAGCTCAGCGAACCCCAGCCAGGCCGCCGACAACCTCACGAAGTGGATCAGCAACTGCGCGGACGAACTCGCCCCACTGAGGACCCCGCCTAGCAGACCCGGCAGCAAGAAGGCTCCATGGTTCACCGACGAACTCAAGAGCTCCAAGAAGAACTGCCGAGCCCTCGAGAAAGTCTGGAGAAAGGAACCGACACCGGACAACAGGACCTCCTTCAAACTTGCCACCCGGAAACACCACCAGCTGATCCGCGCCGCCAAGAAAACAGCATTCAAGGACCGGTTGGACAACAACGCACACAACTGCAAGGAACTCTTCAACATCGTGAAAGAGCTTTCCAACCCCAGCGCAGGAAACAACGACATCACCCCATCGCAAGACCTCTGCAACTCCCTCGCTTCATACTTCCACAACAAGATCGCGGACATACACAACAGCTTCTACAACCAACCAACGCACACCATGACCGAACAACCACCCCCCACCACCACCCTCCACGCCTGGACTCCGATCAGCACCGAAGACACCATCCGCACGATGAACTCCATCCACTCCGGATCACCGACCGACCCCTGCCCTCACCACGTCTTCAACAAGGCCGACGCTGTCATCGCACCCCACCTGCGAGACATCATCAACACATCCTTCGACACCACCATCTTCCCTGAGAGCTGGAAACACGCCGAACTCAGCGCTCTACTCAAGAAACCAACAGCGGACACCACCGACCTCAAGAACTACCGCCCCATCTCGCTCCTCCCGTTTCCAGCCAAAGTCATCGAGAAGACCGTCAACAAGCAGATGGCCGCCTTCCTCGAGACGAACGGATCCCTCGACCCCTCACAGTCCGGCTTCCGAGCCAATCACAGCACCGAGACCGCCCTCATCGCCGCCACCGATGACATCCGAGCCCTGATGGACAATGGAGAAACAGCGGCCCTCATCCTCCTAGGCCTCTCCGCGGCATTTGACACGGTCTGCCACCGCACCCTAGTACGGCGCCTCAGCAACATCGGAATCCAGGACAAGGCGCTGGAATGGATCATCTCCTTCCTCGACGGAAGAACACAGAGAGTCCGCCTACCACCGTACAAGTCAGAGGCCTCCGAAGTCATCTGCGGCGTCCCTCAAGGATCATCTCTGAGCCCCACCCTCTTCAACGTCTACATGAGCCCCCTTGCGGCCATCGTACGCAAACACAACCTCAGCATAATCTCCTACGCCGACGACACCCAGCTGATCCTCTCCCTGACCAACGACCCCACCGCCGCCAGAGCCAACCTGCACGAAGGGATGAAAGAGGTAGCCGAGTGGATGACGACCAGCCGCCTGAAACTGAACTCGGACAAGACGGAGGTCCTCATCCTGGGCCCCTCACCCTCCGCCTGGGACGACTCCTGGTGGCCTCCCGACCTGGGCACCGCACCCAAACCGACAGACCATGCACGCAACCTGGGCTTCATCCTGGACTCCTCCCTCTCCATGACCAGGCAAGTCAACAACGTCTCCTCGGCGTGCTTCAACATCCTACGCATGCTACGGAAGATCTTCTGGTGGATCCCCACCGAGACCAGGAAAACCGTCACCCAGGCCCTCGTCACCAGCCGACTGGACTACGGCAACGCCCTCTACGCCGGTACCACCGCCAAGCTCCAGAAGAGAGTCCAGCGGATCCAGAACGCCTCAGCCAGACTCATCCTCGACATCCCACGAACCAGCCACATCTCCGGACATCTGAGAGACCTTCACTGGCTCCCCGTCAACAAAAGAATCACCTTCCGCCTCCTCACCCACGCACACAAAGCCCTACACGACCAAGGCCCGAGATACCTCAACAGCCGAGTCAACTTCTACGCTCCCAAACGCCACCTCCGATCAGCCAACCACGCCCTCGCCGCCGTCCCCCGCATCCGAAGAGCGACTACAGGAGGAAGGTCCTTCTCCTACCTGGCCGCCAAGACCTGGAACTCCCTCCCGACCGACCTGCGCCTGACCCAAGACCACCTCTCCTTCAGGAAGACGCTGAAGACCTGGCTGTTCGAGCAGTAGCGGCACCCCAAAACTGTGGGCCCCAGTGGATGTGACTGAGTCCAGGGAGGAGAAGCTCAGTTTTTCCGGGATTTAGCTTCAATTGATTCTGGTTCATCCAGGATTGAATATGAATCATCACGGAATGAAATGTTTTGATGTCGTGGGGGGAATTAAGAGAAAAGATAATCTGAAGATCATCGGCATAGTTGTAGACAACTGCGTCCCATTTCTGAAGGGATTGAATCAGGGGCCTAAGGTATAAATTAAACAAGAGCGGTGAGAGGGAGGAGCCCTGAGGGACTCCACAAACCACGGGCGTTTTGGTTGCAGTGTAAGGGCCTAAGCGGACGGCCTGAGTTCTGCCAGTCAGAAAGGACTCAACCCACTTAAGGGCGGAGCCCTGGATGCCCGCTTGCCTGACACGGTGGAGAAGGATGTCATGGTCCACCGTGTCAAATGCGGCGGACAGATCCAGAAGTACAAGGGCCTGAGAGACTCCTGCATCTGCGTTCCTCCTGAGAGTCTCCAAGACTGTCAAAATGACAGCCTCAGTAGAGTGGGCAGGCCTGAAGCCGGCCTGGTTAGGCGCAAGATAACCAGAAGATTCAATAAAATTGGAGAGGCAGCAAGTGACATGAGCCTCCAAGAGTTTTGAGAAATAGGGGAGAAGGGAAATGGGACGATAGTTCGACGGTTGTGCAGAATCAGCACCGGGTTTCTTAAGGAGGGGCAAGAGGGTAGCCTCCTTAAAAGAACTGGGGACAATGCCTCTGTTGAGCGAGCCATTTAGCAGGGGTAGAACACAGTCAGGTAAGCTGAGACAGATACTCCGCAATACGGAAGGTGGACATCTGTCGTTAGGAGAGCCTGATTTCACACGGATGGCGAGTTCCGCCAGTGAGGGTGCGTCCAAGGTAGGGAAAGTAGAGAACGTGAGGGAATTGTCCGAGGGAAAGTTCAATATGAGTGACTTGGGTGGAGAAGGTATAGAGTTTTTAATTTTTTCGATCTTTTCCCTAAAATAGATGTTGAGGGTGTCACAGGCTTCTTGTGTGGGGGTTTGGGCTGGGAGAGTCCTGTCGTCGGTAGTGAGTTCGTTCATTACCTTGAACACCTCTTTTGATTTATTTACTGCGGACGAAATCCTGATAGAGAAGTGTTCTGTTTTTGCTGCAATGATGGCCGATTTATATTCCCTACGTGCAGTCATATAGGACTGCCTGGCTACGTTGGAATAATCACGTCTCCAGATACGTTCCAGCTGACGGGTTTTTGTTTTCTGTTGCTTAAGGTCAACAGAAAACCACCGGTGGGAATTGTGATGTCTAGTGGGGGGGAATTTGGTTAAGGGGGCATAAAGGTCACTGGCTGACTTCAGCCAGGAACCGATGTCTTGTTCTATTCCTTCGATGTTATCAGGGGAGTTAAAAGCTGGCCGAGTGTCGGCCAAGGTTGTGAGAAAGCCCTGAGAGTCGAAGGTACTCCATTTGCGTGAGGAGCCGCCGGCCATCAGGGGAGCAAGAGTCCGGCCAGCAATAGTAATGATGGTATTTACTAAGTGGTGATCTGACCAAACACAAGAAGAAATAACTGGCTGGGACAGGGCCAGATTACAAGTCCAGATCTGATCCAAAATATGGCCCTTAATATGGGTGGATTGGGTGACCTGTTGGGTGAGGTTTAGGCTAGTAAGAGTCTCAAAAAGCTCTAAAGCATGAGGTCCGGCACTGATGTCATTGAACCAGTAATTTAGGTCACCTAGAAGGGCAAAACTGGAATGCTCCGTTAAGAGGTTGGCGAGGTGTTCACTCAGAATAGTGGAGAAAAATGGCATAGGGTGTGGAGGCCGGTATAACAGGAGGAAAGTGAAGGCACCAGTACCGGTTTCCACGCTAATAAGTAGATTGTCTACCTCTGGGAGTGGGAGGGAAAGGGATGAGATGGTGTCCAAACGCTTAGATATAATGGCTGCCACCCCGCCGCCGGGCCGGCCATCGGGGCGGTCGGCATGATGGATATAATAATCAGGGGGGAGGGCGGCCAAGATATCAGGGAGAGACTCAGACGTGAGCCACGTTTCTGTAAGCAGAAGTATATCGGGTCTATTATCCGTCAACAAGATAAAAATATCTTCAGCATGTTTCACTAAGGAACGAGTGTTCAAATAGGACATACTGATAGATGTAACATTTTTAGCCGGATTTGCTGTGTTTGTGTCTCGACCTGGAGAAGGTAGACCAGGGCGCATGAGGCCGGCAGTATGTGCACGACGGCTAGTGGTAGGGGACAGTGGGGGAGCAAAAGGCTGTAATTTTTTAAGCTCGTCGCGCGAGTACGTAATAAGGTGACTAGCGAGGTGTGCCCTAGGGCCCGGCCTGGCGCGGACGGGCGCAGACGGGCTTACCTTGGGCGCACCTTCGGCGCGCAGACGGCGCGCCCGCTGCGCTCGTCCGCTGCGCGTCCGGGGAATGCACATTATATAGGGGCGTGAAGGGGCGGCGTCAGGGGCGTCGCCTCAGAAAGGGGCGTGGCCTCCGTCCTCGCCGGGATGGCGGAATGAGCAAGTTTGCAGGTTCTCGGTCAGCGGCAGCGCTGTGGCAACAGCGTGACAGCAGGTAAGCACCAAGAGTGCGAGTACAACACAATTAGTAAAATTACAATACAAGTGTTTTTTTAAAAAGTCGAACACAAGACGCTCTCGGCTTCCGCCTCAAGAGCTCAGGTCTGTCTAACGCGCGGTGCTGGTTGGCAGTATTATTTATAGGGGCGGCTTCAGGGGCGTCGCCTCAGAAAGGGGCGTGGTCTCCGTCCTCGCCGGGATGGCGGAATGAGCAAGTTTGCAGGTTCTCGGTCAGCGGCAGCGCTGTGGCAACAGCGTGACAGCAGGTAAGCACCAAGAGTGCGAGTACAACACAATTAGTAAAATTACAATACAAGTGTTTTTTTAAAAAGTCGAACACAAGACGCTCTCGGCTTCCGCCTCAAGAGCTCAGGTCTGTCTAACGCGCGGTGCTGGTTGGCAGTATTATTTATAGGGGCGGCGTCAGGGGCGTCGCCTCAGAAAGGGGCGTGGCCTCCGTCCTCGCCGGGATGGCGGAATGAGCAAGTTTGCAGGTTCTCGGTCAGCGGCAGCGCTGTGGCAACAGCGTGACAGCAGGTAAGCACCAAGAGTGCGAGTACAACACAATTAGTAAAATTACAATACAAGTGTTTTTTAAAAAGTCGAACACAAGACGCTCTCGGCTTCCGCCTCAAGAGCTCAGGTCTGTCTAACGCGCGGTGCTGGTTGGCAGTATTATTTATAGGGGCGGCGTCAGGGGCGTCGCCTCAGAAAGGGGCGTGGTCTCCGTCCTCGCCGGGATGGCGGAATGAGCAAGTTTGCAGGTTCTCGGTCAGCGGCAGCGCTGTGGCAACAGCGTGACAGCAGGTAAGCACCAAGAGTGCGAGTACAACACAATTAGTAAAATTACAATACAAGTGTTTTTTAAAAAGTCGAACACAAGACGCTCTCGGCTTCCGCCTCAAGAGCTCAGGTCTGTCTAACGCGCGGTGCTGGTTGGCAGTATTATTTATAGGGGCGGCGTCAGGGGCGTCGCCTCAGAAAGGGGCGTGCCCTCCGTCCTCGCCGGGATGGCGGAATGAGCAAGTTTGCAGGTTCTCGGTCAGCGGCAGCGCTGTGGCAACAGCGTGACAGCAGGTAAGCACCAAGAGTGCGAGTACAACACAATTAGTAAAATTACAATACAAGTGTTTTTTAAAAAGTCGAACACAAGACGCTCTCGGCTTCCGCCTCAAGAGCTCAGGTCTGTCTAACTATTGCAACAACATCTACAATGGAACCTCAGAAATATGACTGACAGCCCTCAAAATCGGCAGAACCACTCAAGATCTGCACCCATGACCACATCAAGCCTTCTCTGAAAGCTCGCCACTGGCCTTCAGTAGAAGTTAGATTCAAATTCACAGGTCTGTGCACCATCCATTAAGCCTCCTGATGGAAGGGCCAAGAATACCTGCTGCAACTGGCTCTACACCGTACCCCAACCTAAACGGCAGATCATCGTCAACCTTTGAACAAACGGTGTGTGCTTATGAAGGTGAAGAACAGTGGCACATCTCAGGGAGTACCGGGCCCTAGATTGTGGAATACCTACAATCCCTTCTTGAGAACTGAACCTAATCATGTACAATTTAAGAAACCCCCATTGAGACTCACTTTATAACTGATCAGTGGTTACAACAAAATCAATGGATACAGGCTCTTCTCTTTTGAATGGACTCTAATCTCACCCGTCTCTTCATTACAACATATGTTGTGAGATTCTGCGGCACTCTTATGTAGTTTGAAAAATTAAGCAGCGCTTTATAAAACTAATAAATAAATAATCACAAGATTAATGCCTTAACAGTGATTTCTCATCAGGCTGGAGTAGACTTTTGGTAGAGAGAATAACAGTGTCTTGATTGTTGTGCTGTTGTGATCGGGCAGGTGTGGTCTTGAATAAATACGGAGCTTTGTGTAGTGCACCGATATGGTGAACACAAACTTGACACTCCAACTGAAATTCCATACTAGGCAGTGTGGGAGTTTTCAGGTTCTCATGGAAAGATAACAGGGCAGAATTCACTTCTGAACTATATGGAATGAAATCTAAGTGGGATCAATAGAACTAATGAAAGAGAGTGATGATGACACAGGAAAAGATGACCCAGTGAGTGATATCACTGGAAGTGGTTATACATGGAATACCATCATAATACATTAGGTCCCTTGTAGTGAAGTCACAGGAAATGATGTTAAAGGAAGCCACAGGCCACTCTGTCACTTACCTGAAATCAAGAACTCATTGGCTTTGGCTTTGGTGTCATCTGTCATCTGGCCTGTGTTCTGCAAGTACTGAAGGATGACGGTGATGGGAGCAAACTTGATCATGTTTTGCTCTCCGCAGCCAGAGGGCATAGCCAGCAGCTTGTCAATGTTGTTCATGGCCGTCCCCATAATGTCACCTGGAAACAGCGGGAGTAGATTGTGAAACGGGGAAAAGAAGGATGGGCACATAGAAAGTCGACGCTCTGTCCTACAGATGAGAACCTTTTCAGGATCGTCTGTAAAAAGTCCCATACATCACAAGATTTTTATAACTCATGACCTCTCAAACATTAAAGTCGTTTGTTCTGGTGTTGCTTACCCTTGATACACAACAGGTCCTATGGCTAAAACAGCCCACGGATAGCAAATTCTTTGCCTGCCCACTCGCCTGTTCACACTTTTTCCTCATCTGTTTCTCTTAACCCCAATCTCTTCATTTATTCTTATGTATTGCCTTTCTGAGACCATTTGCCCTTCCTCCTTTCCCTCGTATGTTTCCCTCTCCATCTCCCATGACCATGCACTCTTAATATGTTCTTTTCTGTGACCGGTTCTCATACCCCCTCTCTTTCTTTTCAGCTCTTTCTCACATGTGCTCTCTCACTTCCTCACATTCTTTCTTCCCCTTTGTATTTACCCTCTCGAATTTCTTTTTTCCTCCCTCTTTTCTCTGTTGGGTCCTGTCATGTCCCTTCTCAAAAGTCCACTTTCATTGCGGCTGTTCACAAACGATTCATTTCCACTTCGAACTTTAAGTTTGAATTCAGGAACCTTAGGAAATTGTGGTTTCGAGGCTACAAGCTCACATCGACTCACTACAGTAGCATCCATCACTGGGCCATAAAATGAAGGACCACAACTCAAAATCTTGGAAGGCATACTTAATGCTAACAGAAATGGCAAGGCAGGTAGCTTTGTCCTTCTTGATCCTGGTGTGACCTCTGACTCTGTACACCATGCTACACCTGTATGCCACCTATCTGAATTAGTAAGAAGTTCCTTCTCTACTGGCTTGCCTCCACCCTACCACCCAACCTCAGTAGCACAAACTTTGTCCATCCATGACTAATTTGTATCAGGTTTTGCCCGTAGTCCTCCCAACATGTCTACTATAATTGTTGCTTGGCAACAATATCTTCCGCCACCAATTCCAGATGAAGACAACTTTAGACCACAACCTTCTCTATCATCAAATGCTTATTTCACACATTTTAACTTTACAGCAGCAGCAAGAAAGCCCACTATCAAAACTCAGACCCTTTGGTTGAAGTCATCACATCCTAGGTACCTAAAAACCTACTCAAACTAAACCACTCTCAAAAATGATTTTTCTTATTTAATAATAAACTCACATCAACAGCACCACCATTGAAACTCCTTACTATAAAATGCCAAAGAATCTCCAATAGTGTAAGGTCAAAAGCTCAAGGGTTCCTCAGAACACATAAAGGACAATGTATACCCAGAGTAGATCATCAAACAAGACCCTCGACTCTTACTCCCATGTACTTGAAGACAACAGCACCTTCATACCGCACAGGGCTATTCATAGCCGTGACTGCTGCTGGCAAACTTTGCCTCAATTGTGGTACTTCCACTGCCACAGACCTACCACAACACCATATCTTTCATCTATTGATGATTGAGAAAATCACAGCCACCTTAGAGTCAAAACATTCGATCCTGTACGTCTCCACTGCATCCAGGTATCTAACACACCATCAAATGCATCACTGCAACAAATTGTATGTACTCTACAGCACAAACACTTGGAAAAGTTGGAAAATATGTCTAGGAGCAGTATTTTGTACTGGAAAGGTAGCCTTCCAGTGCAAAACATATGGACCGTCACCTACACACTCTTAGACTGTAGTGCAAGGCTGCCTAAAGTGTGCCAACACAGGGAAGAGAGATTACGCACGGTATCTTAGTATATATGGTGCTGTTCTGTCTGCTCGCTTCCTTTGACTCAATGCAGAGCAGCAACTGTTGCACTGCTGTGCGCCATTGCATCGAATCTAGTACATCTGGTGCTTGGTCTGTCTCTCACTTGACCATCCACTAACACTGCTAGAAGGTTGTGTTGTTCCTCTTAAATGGCGCTGGAAACAATCTTAAAAGACTTCTCTGAATTTTCTTTCCAACTAATCTGAAATCTCTGCCATTGAATGCTAGTTTCGGAAGGAACTGAAGCTCTTAAACTGTTTTATGTGGCCATTCCAAACTCTAATTCAGCCCCTACAAAATTGTGTATCCAAGGGACTTGATTTAGAACTTAGATGGCTTAGATGTTGTGCAACCCTCGATTCTTAATAGTTTCCGCATTGTTCCTGAACACATGACTCCAACTAGCCTGCCATCTACTTTCCATTTTTCCTCTGACAAAGGCTCTAAGATGATCCCAAGAGGACATGTTGATGTCTTAGAGCAGAGCTCTTCTCTACTTCGACGGAGAGCTGGATCTTAGTTGGTGCTGTGGGGTGTGTTGTCTTACTCGGTCTCTATGTTCGAAGAAGCTTCCAGACGCGGAGGCCTCAAGAGCCTCCGGTTACTCACCTACTACAGTGACCTCGGCTCTCTCCGAGTTGGGCACTGCATGAGAAGGGAGCATCAGCGATATCTTCTCAGAAGCTGCAAGGATTCAGAAAATGTTAAAAAGTAAGAAATAGAGATAGTGATATCACTTTATGGCGACTTGTCTTCAATCTATATTCTAGTCGGCTCATGTTTTGAGAAATGAATCACCTCGGAGGATCCATTCTAATGCACCATTCATTCATGTCTAATGTCCTCAAAACAATCAAGTCTGGTATTTACTTCTAGGCCTACATGAAATTTGCTATTCCGGCATTATCTTGTGTGATTTCAGTCATTTTTCATCACTCTTATTCAGCGAAATTGTGAATATTTAATACCACATTGTGTGATTATGCACCATTCACAGTAAAAAATGTACAGCCAGAGCATGGAAACAATGCGATCAACAGAATGCGAAGGACTTTTGTTCAATGTGCGAGTGTCTTCTTGTGCTATTTTGTTCAGTGCAGAATGTGTCCTCATGCCCAAAAATGGAAGCCAAAACGCATTTTGTGCTAAAATACAGCACTGAAGGCAGTTTTGGAATTTCACATAATTAACTGCAATTTCACCTAGTTTTTCCAACATTACATGCAATTATGCATTTCAGATCTTCATGTGTAACTCTTTCAAGACAGATGTCATATACTTTCCATCCTCTACTGCACCCATCTCTTTGCCATTTCCTATAAAGTGCCTCCTGGAATCCTCAAAATTATACCCTTTGCCAGAAATGTCATGTTCTCTTTAGAACTAGGATGGGTTTGGAACTTTTCATCACAACAGCTGCTATCAGATATTAATCCACCAAATATCTGCCCATTCATATTATTCCATGCGGCCAAAGCATTGCTAAATGACCTTGTCTTACTATATATGATTATTGAAACAGACCACAAGTGGGGCTCCCTCACTACGCACTCACTACGCACTTGCCCGGATCTAGTCCTAAGCTTTGCTCCCAGGCACACAGCTATCTCGCCCTATTGCCACCAGGCTCTCCCCAACAAGGGGTCTCTTCACAAGTCACTAACCATATATTGAACTTTACTCATGCATCTGACTCCCTTCCTACCACTCTGACTCTCTAAACCCTTACCTGCACCCTATTGTGCTGTTAATGGTTTTTCTTTCATGTGTATGCCTGTCTGTATCTGCCTATTTATATGCATTCTTCAGTAGCTGTACATTCATGCTTCTGTCTGCATTTGCTTCGTGTACGCTCAACATGGCTGGCCATTAGTCACCCATCTCCCTAAAGTGCTCTAGACATCACTGATATATTGTAAAACCTTTCTCTTTCAATGGTTATGATGGGACATAAATAATCTGCATGGCTAATTCTCAGCCCACTTGTTAGAAAGTAATGAATATCGGATCTAAGGAAGAGCTGTGGAGGGCAGTCCATTCACAAGTCATGTGCTGGGACAGAAGTGAATGCCTTGATTTAGGTCGAGATCCAATCACAGGACAGATGGGATTTATAGCAGACACACAACGTGTCTATTCACTGCCCACTCATTGGGGTACAATCAGTACTGTGATCTATGGACAGTCCATTAGCTGCGACAGGATCAATGCCGGGTATGATCTTAGATCTGGACACTGTCTCAATTTCTCTGCTTGGGATGTCAATCAAAGCTGGACTCGATCACAGCACATGCGCAGTTGTCCAACTGAGCTTTGAATTATAACAACTGATTTTGTCACACGTGGGTCATTGCCTGGTAAGTATATTTCACTCAACATTTTCTGAACAGTGAGCCGCACCCCTGGGTGAACCTATCACATATTGGAACCAC
Organism: Triturus cristatus; assembly: GCF_964204655.1. Taxonomy (NCBI): domain Eukaryota; kingdom Metazoa; phylum Chordata; class Amphibia; order Caudata; family Salamandridae; genus Triturus; species Triturus cristatus. The sequence goes on from NC_140590.1 coordinate 1,720,636,159, forward strand.
CTGGTTTATTCAATGGGATTTTGTATCATCAGTTCACCATTAAACCAGCTGGCTCTGGACAGCCATTATTATCAGTCAATAGAAACCTTTAACACACCTGATAGGTCACCCAAAGAAAACAAAAGTCCACCTACCACCATTACACATGAGGGAGCTGTGAGTCTTCTCCTCTTGGACACCTTCAGCCTGCACACAGGACACAAACAATCAGGAAGAGAGAGGGTCATATTGAACCAATGGAAAAGAGACACATTCCTTCCAAGCGATACTTCGAAGCAGTGATGGATTGCTCTTGTCAGGGGCATCCTGCCACGTTGGTACCACTTATAGGCCATAGAGCAGAACCAAGCAAGGTTGTCTGTCATGTCAAGTGGCTTTTTAATATATAAATGCCCATATGATATTTAGCATCTCTGTGCAGAGTTAATCTCAAGGAGAGAGGCAGAGTTTATACTCCTGGCCCATGGCCAGACCTTATTACCAGTGAGGCTGCTAGCCAGCTCCCAATCCAGTGGCCCCCAAGAAACTTGCAGAACTGTAACACATGCCTCATAGAAAGCCAGATGTGCACATACCTGTTTCTTTCCCCTAACTCAAGGCTGCCATGTTGGTACTGGACTCACCTTCACAAGAAGGCCCTTCCTAAGTGTGTCTTTGCTTCCTTTCTCAGGGACGATGGACTTGCGCTCCCCACAGATTTTAGAGTCTGCAACAGCATGGGCACTGACTGTGAAGTTACTTTCACCTGAAGAGCAGAAGTAGAACAAAAACATGTCATCTGGGAAATACACAAATGCACTCAAAAGAGCTAAAGCTTGGCAGCCATCTTTGAAAGAAGCCTGACATCAATGACAGTTGCAGCTAGAGGTGGCCTCGATAATGGTCCTGAATCTTTCAAGTGTTGAGCCCGCAAAGTGTGCCTTGCCTAGCCCATGTTACGCTCCACAAAGGGACCTGATTAACGATGCTGGGTTTTGCTGGATGGACATAATCATCATAGCATTTATGTAACAATCCCTAGTCTACACTTTCCTGGCACTAGTCTTAGTTCCAGCTGTCTAGAACAGGTATCACTTAAATGGCTTCTGAAAGAAACTGCACAAGTACCTCACATCTCCAGGAGAAATGTCCAACATGCTGGACCTTGAACATGGGAAGGTAGAGTGGATTGTGTCTGAACTACTGGGTGATCTCCCAGAAAAGTATTTAGAGATGAGGCTGGTCAGAAACTGAGGCATTACATTGTATATTCAGAGAAACATCCAGCAGGTCTTGTTGAGAAGAATTCTGCCCTGAACTGGAAGGCAATGTAGAGCTTTTCTGGTCTTGGATATGGTTTGTCTTTTGCTTAAGCCAGTGACAGGTCTGACTGGAGTGTTTTGTGCATGGCTAGTTTACATGACTAATAAGCCAGGCTTTAGGAAATTGTAATAATCCCGCCTCGAGTTAATGGCTGCACCAACCATGAAGCGGTTGTGCTTGAGGAATAGGAAGGCCACAATAGGCCTCAATTTGTCTACTTGATACAGACAACTGCTGACCACTGCTCCCACCTGCTTGCATAATGTAATGCCGGCATCAAAAATGACACCTAGGCTTTAGAGACAGTCTTGATATCGAGTTCAAAAATAGTAGAAGGAGGGATTGAGCTTGAATCTTCCCTTCGTCTCAATGATAATAACCTTGTTTTTGTGCTGTTTAGTTGGAGGTCACTGGTACTCATACAGGCTTCTATCTCTTCCAGGGTTCGCTCCAGATATTTGACAGGTAAAGCACTGCTCAAACATTTTATATGGACCGTGTTATCATCAGCAAACCCTAAGAGCGTGTCCTAAAAATTTGGAATGGAGGTGGAAGGTAGATCTTAAAGAGAGAAGGGTGTATTGCAGAGCCCTGGGGAACACCACATGACAGAGGGAGGCATCTTGTGGATATGAATGCCCCGGAGAGATATTTTAGGTAGGAACAAGCCACATTCAAAGCCTCAAGGGCTGTAACATTAGGCCGAACAACTGCACGTGGTGAAGGCCTTACTGTGACATCAACAGTGCTTGGTGTCCTGAGAGAGGCACAATACAGCAGTCAGAAATTGTAGGCTGAAGCATGGGTCTTTACGTCAAACTACAATAATAGCGATTTAAATGAAATATTATTGGCCCTGCAAATCATGGCAACAGGATAAAACCACCACCTGACATAATTTTATAGGGAAAGAAAGCCCCACCTGGCACAGCACCAGCAATCTAGCTAGTGGTTTTATGCATAGGATGAACAGGATCTGCACTGAATTTATCTACCCTGGCATGGGTTCTTAGTCTAGATCTCAAATGGACAAATCCCTGAAAACAGATTTGTTTATCCTTATGAAACAGAAACTAGTTAAACAAACATGTGAGGAGGAGAACCTGGACTGGTTCTGTGCTACTTGGGGATGGCATTTACTAAAACAAGCCTTGGGACAAGAGAATCCTAGATCAAGGTTTGTGTATGTGTTGAATGAACTTTTGACTTAGGTAAGCAAAGCATGGGAGTAGAGATGAAGAGGAGCCAACACTGGATAAGTGCAATGAATGGGCTCTGTGTAATTGAAAACTGATGGTGGCTTAAGAACTAGAATGTAATGTCAATAGTATTGAGCACTTGACTCCTGCCAATCACATCCTATGAAGATAACATGAGGCAGATGTCCATGTCCATCTGGAATTGACCCAGATATGCTAACCCTGGGAACTGGCTCACAACCTCCATGCTGGATTTATGTGGTTATGGAAAATAACTTGGAAAGCAATTTTTTGGAGGAGGAGAGGAAGCTGAACCATTTTTTTTGTGCTGAACAAGCTTTTTGTACCTGAAGTGAAGGTGGAAAATTTGAGAGAGCTGGGTTTCTATGCCTCATGGCCTGGGCGAAATTTTAATTACACTAACATAATGTTGGGAATTTTGCATTTTGCTTGTTACACATACTTCCCGAAAATACGGTATTATCCCACTTTGCATACTTATGTGCCATTCCCAATAAAAATTAGCAAATGCATATGAACAGCAGAACATGAGTGGCTGTTGTTCCATTGTGCTTTGTTCAAAAGTGTCCTTGCACCAAAACTTTACACAAGGATACATGTTGTGCTAAAATATAGTGCAAAATGATGGATTTGCCTATTACGTAAATACGCATAATTTAATATCATTTTCCTGAAATGTCTTAGTTATGCAAATAAAATAACTTGAATTCCGCACACCGTTATGGGTTCTACTCACCAAGTGTTGTGGGTTTTATGTTCCAGGAGAAGGTTTTGACGTCATTTTCACACAGACAACTGGAGTAGGAGCAGTCCACGCATGGTTCCTCTTCAAAGTCTTGAGATTCGACGAGGGTCGCCACAATCTGCAACCAACATTCGGAGAGCAGGTAATGAAACTTCTCTCCGCAACACAAACACAACAGCACTCCTTCTCCTAGAACTTTCTCTGTTATTTTTAACAATTATGACCTGATGCCCTGGTGCTGGAAATGCAGGCATTTAGAAATGGGGGGGCTCTGATTAAGCATGGGCTCCATTTTTTTCTGAGGGGTGGGAAAGGTCAGTGCCAGTGAATGACAATGCCTTATGGTATGACATATTGAATGCAGGGATATCCCATCCCATGCAGGCCACCTAATACGTTTTTGATACTCCCTTTTATTGTGCTTAAGGGGACTACCTCCTAGTTCCTAAATTTGTATCTCCAAGATTCTGCAGAGGCTAAGTTCCACTCTCCATTTAGCTATGCTTGGGGCCTGGGCCACCCTCTATGGTTGTGAGACCTCAGCTGCCCTATGTGTTTTTTATATTTTCAGGCCTTGACCGTGGAGTATTTTATATATCAATTTATATCAAGTTCATGTAATATGTTTGGTGATGATATGCATGGGTTGAGGATGATGGTGCATTACGGTTCTTCCTATATGGTCCTGCCCATCACCTCCCAATATCTCTTCAACAAGCAGCAGACCATTTTGGATATTTCATTGCTGTAATATTCTTAAGGAACATCAGTGAGCATTGCTTGCTGGTTCTACAATCAGGCAAGGTGTGGTCAATGAGATAGTTTGGCTCCAAGTAGACCAATTAAATGCTTTGTATCTTTGGCTTGCTGTGGTCTTTTGCGTATTGGTGTAAACTTAAATATTGTCTGCCCAAGATTCAGCCATGCCATCCTACCTCTGTACAATGCAGAAGCTTTCGCCTTCAGCCATGATTCAGCTCACTGTAGGGTCAAAGTAGGACTTTATGTCACTAGTATATTAGGTTTCTAGCCCTGATATTTTAAGGCAAAAGTGAATGAAGGCTGAAGTTATTCACAAAACCTATTTTGGCACTAAGATTAGATTTGATTAAGAATGTTATATAGTGCAACAGCTACCCACTCGGGATTTCCAAACACTTTGAACAACAGGCAAGAGTGCTCTCGGCCCAGCTGGCTCAGAACAGACAAGTCTTTAATTGTTTACTAAAGATGGTCAATGAAGGGCAGAATCTCAGATGTTCCGGTACAGCGTTCCAGAGTTTTAGGCTGAGATACACAAAAGAGCAACCTCCTATGTGGGTTTGTTTAATCCTTCGAGCTGTACACAGAGAGGGGCTGCTAGAGGGCAGAAGACGCACAGGTTTATGCAATTTTATCAGGCTGATGATATGTTGAGGGGCAACCTTAGCCCCTGCTTTACAAACGTAACAAACAGCCTTTAACTGGATGTGTTTCTCCCCCCTCAGCCAGTGCAGCTTATGGAGTGGCCAAAGCATAATTTGGCATTTGGCACCTCCTGCATGCGTTTTACAGAGGATTTATCAACCCACAGATACAGAATGTTACCATAATCCAGGTGGGACAGAATGAGTGCCTGGAGAACCTTTCTTTGAGCTGATATAGGAGGAATCCAGATGAATTTCCGAAGCCATTTCAAGGTGGCGAAGCAGGCCGCTGACACCTTCACCACCTGAGGCTTCATAGAAATCTTGGAGTCCACTAAGAAGCCAGGTGAGTTGTTCTTCATCCAGAATTCGTTTTTAAACATATTTTTATTAAAAAAATATAGCTTTCCATGTAATAAGACAATACACATAGCAGTGGGTCAGCTGAGTGCTGCTAGTACAGTATACAGCAAATGTCATACCCTTAGGCCAGTAATAGTCCGAGGCACTGCCAGTGGACCCGCAAACCCCCCCAGTACCCCCACAAACCATACCCCTCAATCAATTAATAAATCCCCCCTGAAAGCCATCCATGCTTCATCCAGAATTCTACACGCGCCAGACAAGAATGCAATGACTGAGTTGTGGTCCTGATCAGTGTAGTGTCATTCCTTTGCTACTCTGCAACAAGCATGTTTCAGTGTGGACTGTTGTCCAGGGAAATGCCCAAAAATGTACCCGGTAGAGAGGGGATCAGATATTCAATCCTTGCATCACATTCATCTCTGGTCCCATATATTCTGGTAAACATTACTCGTTCTTTAGTTACTGGTTATCTTTTTGGTCCTCTTTTTGTTCTGTTTCTCTTGTCTTTGGGAGACAGTCTTTCGGTAAATAAACCATCTTTTGGTGGGTTTTATTCCCTCTTCACCTTTTCAGGCCCAGTGAGGTCTCAAAAGTGAGGTTCACATACTACATCTGTGAATGCAGTCATCTCCAAACCTCTTCTTGTGGATAATCCCCATTTCTACCAAATGAGGATATTACTAAAAAAACTCTCAGAAATTATTAATTTAATAGCCTGCAAATCAATCAAAGTTCATATTTCAGAGAGATATAAGCCACCAGTGATCTACCTGCCGCCTACAGATATTAAAACAGAAGACAGTAATTGTCTGAGATAGTGAGATGCAAGAACACTCTTACCGCAATGCAGTCCTTCAGGTAGTTGAAGACACTGGCCTTCAAGGAAAAAGACTCTCCTCGGACGACAGAGTAAGGCATTGTCAGATCCACAAAGAAAGGCTTGAAGGTCTTGAGGGAGGTAACTTGAGAGACGCCAAATCCATCGCTTGCCATGCAGAAGCAGTTGGCCTTCCATTCTGTTATGGTGTCTGGGACAGGGAAAGACATGTTCTTCTTGCCAGAAGGGCTATAAAGATAGTGCAATGAAAACTTTAATGAGTATGGAAAAAACAGAGAACTCCATATCATTGATGGAGCACGATTTTTTAATACAAAATCTGCTTGATGAATTCCCCTAAAATGCATGAATTTTAATCATATACCTAAAACTACTAATATAACACAAGAGTGTATAACAATGAGAAATGTGCCTAAGGCACGAAAGTTGATTTTCTTAGTTGAACAATGATGAGAATAAAGCTAACTGATTGTTATTCTGTCTTCCTAACTGCAATAAACTAAAGGACAAAGAAACAGCTTTTATTCTTCATGAAAGTAGTGGAGGTTTTTAGAAATAATTCTCTCTTTTGCTAAAATAAATGTAGGCCTCAGCGAATGTTTGTTAGGGGATGTGGTACCATGCTCCTGTGCTTTCTGCCCTTGATGAAAAAGTAACGAATACTTCCTTAGAATACAGAAAACTGTATAGTTCTTTCCTGTCTAGGCGAGAATTCTAGATGGCATGAATGTAACTATTGCTAAATTTACTATACAAATGTATCGAGGTTCTTCCTTCTTCCTCTCTGAAAAGTGGTAAAAAGTTTAGACAAAGCGTATTTAGAAATAAGAGTTAGGTATTGACAGAAGACAGCCACACCATGGTGTTTAGCCAATGAAAATATTTGTAGAACGTAGAGAAAGCAACATTTCAGCTGAAGAAAGGAAGAAGCATACTATAAAGAATCCTGTGGGAAAGTGCTCCTCGGCTCCTTCACAGAATGGTGAACTGTCCTGCGTTCGTGGTATGCTGCATGCCGTGCTGATTCCTGATTCTCTGGCTAACAGATCCGACTGCTCCTAAGAGACTTACCTGGAGACTTTGCACATCATCGGCTGGTGTTGCTGCCTTTACTATACTCTAACGGCCGTGGAGTTAGCCTTTCAAACTATTTGCACGCTGTGCATTAGTATTTCCTCTTGTAAGTGAACTGTTGTTTCATTGTTGTTTTACTCTCTCTAACTCGTCTATACCTGATATTCTGATGTTTATTGACTTATCTTTGATGATTGTTGTGAATCTATTCTCTATACTATGAACCAATTTTTGACATTCTAGTTGTATCGTACTTTGTGTTTGACCATTCATATTATGAAATAACAAGAAAACTAAGAAAAAGAATAGTGTCTGTCTTTATTATGTTATTTGGATATGATTATAATGACATGTTTAGCGTATTTCTTCACTGTAGGTTCTTGTGGAGAAATAGCATTCCGTCTTTCATTATTTAGTCCCTTTTAGCTCTACCAAAGATAAGATTCATCGGAGGACCTTTGATATTGCTAACTGTCTGACAATGACTTATCGGCCCGTCATTAGAGTTACGCTTCTGATTATGGTATAGTGGTTGGTGTGGATAGATAGCTAACAAAAATCCCCCAACGCTTCCGCTGGATCAGTTTTTGGTAGTTGCCTCAGATGGTTTGTTTAGACTAAAATACTAGGTAATAAAGAGACGGAGTTTAGAGACTGAGTTTAGAAACATGACAGATTTAAACAGTCTATGATATATGTGAGTTTGTACCTTTATGTATGCTGAGGTTTGTTGAATCTCAATGGAATTGGCGGGTCCGTCATTGACCTGAGTTCCTGTGATAAGCCTAAGAGCTGTCTTAGTGTGGCATACACTAAGCTTTATGTGCATTGTCTGCTCTTGATGCTGTACTAGGCGGTGGTCGAACTGAAAGTTACTATACAGGGAACTTAGTTGAATGAAGTGGTGGAGGTTTATTTGGGTCATTTCAGAAGCGCAACTGGGGAAGTCCTGAACATTTTCCACTTGTAAGAGGGCATAATCACGCTGGTCGAGATTGTGCTGGAGTGTAGAATTTTTTTAGAGTGCATGAAAATACTTTCGGATTTCTTTTAGTGGAGCAGACAAGCTGTTTTTATGTAGTTCGTAATTGTGCGTTAAAGACTTCAAAAGACATGGATGCTGATTTTGTAAAGGGAGGGTCAGTAGAAGGAGTGATACTGACATAACAAAAAGCTGCGCTGGTATTAGTCAGTGGTGAGAATACGTCACCAAACGTGCCGTGCTGCTATAGGTTAGTTGGTGTGAGTCGCGCTGATATTGGACAGCGTGAAATAACTTTGATTGGAAGCAGAGAAACATAACACCGAAGGGAGTTTGTAGATTTATTTACCAATACGAACTTTACAGGGTTAAGAAGAAAATCATGAAGACAATTAAATTGCTGAAAACATTGTTTAGCAAAGATCAGCCGATAGTGATTAGAGAAGGAGTTTCTATAGCTCCTGAAGGTATGCCTGCATCATTTATGGCAATAGAAAGGGGATACCATACTTGTACTTGGTTGGAAAATTGGATGAAATATACAGAACAGGATGGTAATTTGGCATCTCCAGAATATGGTACCTTTAATACCCGGATTCTAGAGAATTTGAGATTTTGAAGGAATAGTTTGAGTCCAAACCCAATTCCGATGCAGTATGTGGCTTTAGAAGACTGGGAATACGAAGCATACAAGAGAGAGGGGGGGCAGACCAAAATAAATACAAGAATACAGTGAGTAGGTATTCTGAAGCAAAATGGGATGCTTGTAAGAAAATGTGGAGAAGGGATATTGTTGAAGGTACTAAAATGTCTCCAGTTAAAGAAGTTGAAATGAGTGATGGGGGAAAATCCAAATAGAAAAAGAATAATATAGCACCACAAGAGGAAAATACAGACTTAGTGGATATAGATGAGATTGATGAGGATTTTCATAATGAATTATTGATGAACAGACCCCCACCATATCATAAGGAACAGATTAATACAAATACGATTGCAAGTGCAACAAGCATTTCACCAAGTGCTCCTTTAATTCATCTTGAAGAACATATAAATAGATCACCTGAAGTTGTGAGTCAGATTCAAAATGTAAAAAGAGAAGTAGTAAGAATGAAACCAATAACGAATGCAGAAGTTTTGTCAGTTCCAGTGACAATTGGTCATATGGTTCCAATGTATAGTGAGCAAGGACTTACCCCAGTCCATGCTTTAACAGTTCCAGGAAAGAGTAATGAAAATTATCACACAGACAATAGAGGTACGAATGAATGAAATAGTGGTATGAATGTAAATGTAGATACAGATCAAGGTGAACAATTGATTGATGTTTCAGAGAAGAATGACCAAAATGAGTTATACATCATGACCCTAAGAGATTGATGCAAGTAGAAAGGAGAATGAATACCCAGACACCTAATAGGTTAAGGAGTGATAGAAATTAAAATGTACAGAGATCTTTACGGCCATCACCAGAAGAATTAGATGATTGGATTAGAGAGATAGCTCCTGGTTGTAGTAGTTGAAATGATAACGCATGCATAGAAGTGAATACATTGAAAGGAGATTTGGAGGAGATGATTGCAGCTACAATTAGTCCAGAAAGATTTTGTAAATATCAAGAAGATGAGTTGTTATTCTTGTGTAAAAATATTACGAGAAAAGAGAGAAGCATGCATGAGACATTTGATGAAGTTGCACAAATGTATGGAGTTGACATTGAAAAGTCTAAAGCTTTACAAAAGACATATAGGTTAGATTTCACAGACAAGGATTTACAGAATATGAATATATCAGGGAGACGATTACAGATTAAAGAACTGATTTCCACATTAAGACGTTGGGTATAGTTGGATGGATGGAAAGGATGATGGGCAAAAAAGAAGGATGAAGCAAGTGTGTCAACAAAAGCTGCATTGTATCATGTAAAAGAAGCAGAAAAAAGTCAGTACCAGAAGATTTGGTTACAGCATACCCAATGAGAGAGGTACCAGGAGGTGGTTTTGTACACGTTCCTTGGTCAAGACATGGCATATTGTCATTTACGAATGATTTTCCCAGGTTGAGAGAAAAGCCTGTTGAGTGGTATAGACAAGTGGAAAGATTCATGAAGGTTTCAAAGGTTCTGTGGGTTGATTTGGAAGGTCTATATGATATTGTAGTCCCAGCAGACTTGTCGATTGAGTGTAAAATTGCTGTAGATTGGCTGAAAAGAGAGTATCCAAGAGATCCAAAAACATGAGCACCTTCGGAAGACGTCATGAAGAAATATAATCAGAGCATTACATATTTGAAAGAGAAAGTTTTCTCCAAAGGAAACAGATTGGGTGAAAATAGACAGAACTACTCAAGAATTAAAGGAATCAGTGCATGCATATGATGAGTGGCATCTTCAAGTATTTAAACAATACAGTGGTATAGAAAATATCACATTGAAAGATATGGGACACTTTGTGTATAGGTTTGTGTATAGATTGAGACCAGAGATAAGTGCTATGATTCAGCATTTGATTTGTTGGCAGAGTAAATCAGTTGACAAAACACTTCGTTATGCAAAGTATTACGGAGATGACATAGAAATGAGACACAAGAAATTGAAAGAAAAATTAATGTTTGCTCAGATGAAAGCAGCAAAGAAAGAAGGATACCTGAGTGTTGATTCACCAGATGACTTTCAGAATATTGGTCAGACTACTACTGGAATGAAAGCTGTAGTTACAAATGGCAATACGGTGACGCAAATTATCCCGATGGGTCAAGGGAGAGATAGAGGTAATTTCAGAGATAAAGAGGAATTGAAAAAGAGGTTTCCTTGTTATAATTGCAGAAAATATGGACATTGGCGTCGCGAGTGTAAGAGTCTGGTGAATAATTCAGGACAGGGAGGAAATAGTGACCAAATGCGAATACAAAATCAAAGTTATCAGGTTTAGAATCAGGATTATCAGGTGCAGACGAATCAGACTCAGATGAATAGAACACAGATGAATCAGATGCATAATCAAAGTCCACACATGCAGGTAACAAATAGAGGACAGGGTTTACAAATACCACAAGCTCCTATGCCAAATCAGGATGTGAATGGTCAAGTGCAAAAATACAGTACAAATGTGGGTTCTCATGACAATGGTCTGTTGCAGGGATTCTGCTTATGCGCAGAACTATGCGCAGGAACCCAGGCCCTCAGTGAATTGCGGTGTACCAAAAACTCACCTCAGAACCCAGAACCCCTCATCCGGCCAGCATCAGTGTCCCATTCGTTATCCGAGGTTTAGCTCGGCGGTCCCAATGTATAGACAACCCAGAACAAGCGACTTAGTATATTTCTCAGGAATGGTGGGAATCAGAAATACCTTTTCGTAATTATTCTCGTACCAGTCCACAACAGAATAAATAGAGACACGGTAAAAGTTTAAAGAGTTTATTTTATAAACCTCGTGTCCTAAGATGCAGCAGTTTGGCTAACATAAGCAGACAAACGATTAAAATCAAAACCATCAGCATAGTTACAATACCATAGAAAATGAAAGGAGCAATCATACTAAAATGACAGTGGATCTAAGCCACCTTCCTTTCTCTAACACACTAATAGTATTATTAGACTAATAAAAGGTCTCTAGGCTTGAATGGGGAACCCCATACCGTAAAGATCAGCTCAGAGAGTTCACATCACAGGATCAGCTATGCTCTGCTCCAAGGAACGCTCTTCTTCCGAATGTAATGAAAACATGTAACACTGCAATATTAAAAGCACTCGACTTTCAGGTATTTGCAGCTGCGTGCGTGTTATGGCTAAACTAGTGGGCCGATCAACCTGAACTCAACAACATGCACCGTCTAGCGACCCAGACTGTTTCTTTTACACTGTGTACAGACCAAGGTCGCTGCTCACTGTTTGGGATGTTAACAACAGACAGTTCTCATGTGAAGCAAAGTCGAGTAAGCATTTCACAATTGAATAACATGTGACTACAGTGTCGTGTGCAAAAGCAGCAAAAGCGGCAAGATGGCATTCTAACATCTAACGCGGTTATGCTAACTTAGCATTGTACATATGTAGATAACGATCTTCACTACAGGTCAAATGGGTTCAAGTGTGCAGGTGGCTTCACAATACTTAATGCAGATGGAAGAGAATGATTCAGATACAGCCCAATGATGGTGCCTGAGGGGGGAGGAAGAGTGCGTTCTTGGCGCATCTCTAGAGGTAGATCAGTCAGGGCACTATGTGAATGGCGAGTTTAATGGTAATGCCATTACATTCCTTGTAGATACTGATGCTACCCGTTCCATTGTTAGAACCATGGAAATTCCAAAACTGCCCCTCTTGGGAGAAAGTATCCAAGTTGTAAGAGTCTCAAATAAGTTAATTAAAAGACCAGTAACAAGACCAATAAAAGTTAAAATTGGCAATTTTCAAGAATTACATACATTTGTTGTGTGTGACACAAGTACAGGTAATCTGTTAGGAAGTGAATTTGTTACCTGCATTTGTAGACTTTGATTATGCATCTGATTTATCTACATTTTTCTCTATACCCTTACATCCGGATAACCAATATTTATTTTCGTTCCGGTTCGGAAACCATGTTTTGGCATGGTACCGAGTTCCTCAAGGGTACACAGAAAGCCCCTCAATCTTCAATCAGATATTGAAGAAATGCATGGAGTCATTGCTAATGCCTAAAGACTCAGTTCTTGTCCAATATATCTATGACCTTTTGGTAGCATCGAAAACAAGAGAAGACTGTGTGACAGATACAATTGCTCTATTGAACCCTTTGGCAGTAGGTGGGCATAAAGTGTCACCAGCGAAATTACAATTTTGTAAGAAAGATGTTCTATATCTAGGTCATGTAATTGAAAAGGGAATTCAGAAAGTCTCTCAAGATCGGATCAATGCTATTATGCGAATGAATCCACCAAAAACACAGAAAGAAGTACGGATGTTTTTGGGAATGGATGGATATTGCAGGCAGTGGATTATGAATTTTTCGCTGAGGTCCAAGCCATTACAGAGAATGATGCATAAAGATGTTACAGATCCAATACATCTTGTTGTCGAAGGCATGAAAACATTTCAGGAGTTGCGAGAGTTTGTGTCGAGCACCAGTATTAGGAATGCCAGATTTTGATAAAGAGTTTGAATTGTTCTGCAATGAACGTGATGGTTGTGCACTGTTAGTTCTAACACAAACTCACAGATCAGCACGAAGGCCAGTGGCATATTTTTCTGCCACATTGGGTCCGGTGGCTGCAGCATTACCAGGATGTCTAAAAGCAGTTGATGCTACTTGTGTGAGTCTTGAGCATAGTGAGTCGATTGTAAGGGGACATGCTTTGAAATTGTATGTGCCACATTAAGTTGAGATTTTGTTAAATCGAGCTCACACACAGCACCTTACAAGTAGTCGGTTAATAAAATATGAACAAGTGATACTGGGTGCTTTGAATGTAACAACGGCAAGATGTACGACTTTAAATCCAACTATGTTATTACCAACACCAGGCTGTGAAGTGGTCATGGATGAAGTTGATCATGATTGTCTGTATGTGGCTGAGTTGTGTACCGAACCAAAGCCTGATATCAAAGAACCTCCACTGACTGAATCTGATGTTGTATTGTTTGTAAATGGATCATGTTTGAGAGATTCAGAAGGAAGCTTACAGACTGCATTGGCAATCTGCACAGTGGCATATGTGATTGAAGCATCATGGTTGAAAGGAGTGAGTTCTGCACAAGTGGCTGAGTGGGTGGCTCTTAGTAGAGCATGTTGTTTAGCGAGACAATTGAAAGTCATAATATATACTGACAGCCAGTATGGCTTCGGGTGGTCCATGATTTTAGGCAGTCGTGGTCCCAGCGTGGATATTTGACCTCTCCTAGTTCGCCAATCAGAAACGGAGAGTGTGTAAAAGATCTACTGATGGCACTACACTTGCCGGCACAAATTGGGGTGGTGAAATGTTCAGCACATCGCTCTGATTGTGAATATGTCACACTAGCAAACTGATAAGCTGACATGATTACACGATTTTGTGCTTTAAATACATATTCGATTAACATGGACCAACAAATTGATCAAATTGGCCAAACAGAATGCAGGTTGATGTTCTCATCTGTTAAAACATGGGATGAGTTGAGAGAATTACAGGAAGAAGCAAGCGACTCAGAGAAAAATGGGTGGATCAAATCAGGATGTACACGCAGATCAGAGGATGAAGTGTGGATTTATACGGACGGAAGACCAGTAATGCCAGATAGTCTGTTATCACAGATGACAAGGGTCTACCATGGTCCAACACACATAGGTAGAGATGTGATGATTAGATTGTTTCGTCAAACATGGTTTAACCCCAAATTCACGGTTATTTCAGAAAGTCTCTGTCAAAGATGTGCAGTGTGTCAGCAACAGAAGGCAGGGAGAAAACAGTAGTTAGTATGGAACAAATTGGAAAATCTGCAGGTCCATTTACCCATATGCAGATCGATTTTATTGAGATGCCTCCTTGCCAGGGACTAAAATATGTTCTTGTGATTGTTTGCCTGTTTTCTTGTTGGGTTGAAGCATATCTAACAATATGTAATGACAGCCTAACAGTTGCTAAATTGCTTCTTGGAGAGATAATACCTAGGTTCGGTTTCCCAGTCTCTTTGGAATCAGATGGGGGAACACACTTTAACAATGAAATAATTCAGATGATTTGTGCAGCGATACAAATTGAACAGAAGTTGCACTGTGGCTACAGACCTGAGGCTTCAGGTGTGATTGAGCAGATGAATGGCACAATACAATCTAGATTGGCTAAGGTTTGTGCACCCACAACACTGAAATGGCCTGATGCATTGCCATTGGTGTTGATGAGTCTAAGAAGTATCCCTGACAAAAGAACAGGACTGTCCCCACATGAAATTGTGATGGGCAGGGCTATGAGACAGCCGACAGTCCCAGCAAATCAACTAATGAACATTACTGATGATTTGTTAGTGGATTATTGCAAAGGATTGGCTGATGTTGTACGTTCTGTGTCTCACTAGGTTGGAGAAGTTGCAACAACAACACAGCAAGAACAAGGACATGATCTGTGTCCTGGGGACTGGGTGCTTGTGAAAAAGCATGTGAGGAAGCCCTGCCTTGAACCACGATGGCATGGTCTCTATCACCTGATACTGGTGACAACAACAGCGGTTAAGTGTGGAAGCTTGCCAAAATAGATTCATGCAAGCCACACCAGAAGAGTCCCAAGTCCACTTGAAAGTGAAGGACTTGCTGAAGAAGAAAGACGAGAATGAAACAGCATTCAAGGCGAGATTAAAATAGAGTAGAGTGGGCACAAGATACCGGGACTGACGAAAATGATGCTGTGATTGTTACTGCTGAAAATTAAATAATCTCTGTGAACAGTAATAAAGTTAAGTGAAAAAGAGATTCATCAAGAGAGAGCACAGAATTAATTGCAAGTGATATTGACAATGAGAATGGAAAAAAGAACAAAAAAGGGAGACAAGTGGCCAAAAGGAGTAAAAAGAATAAAATACTGTGTGAATACAAAAGTTCCCGAAACAGTCATTGAAATATCTACCTAATCTGAAAAAAGTGAAACAGTAGAAAAAGAGCAAGTGAGAAGAACAAAGAGAATTGAAATAACAAATAAGAAATACAGAGCACCTGAATGGACATAAGTGGTGACTACTTCAACAAATGATTGGGAAAAATAATTTCTTTAATTTTGTTCACAAAGCAGTTGTTCTTACAAGCCACCCTAGATGAACTGGTTTTCTTTTAGAAAGGTTGCAGAAAAAGAGAGAGGAGATTTATGAAAATAAATGAATTTGAAAACGTTCTGAAGCAAAAGCTGAAGAAGAAGAGCTGAAGGAGAGCTGAAAGCTCTAAAAGGTGTGGGGTGCACAACCTAAAACGAATGTAGCAGAATCTAATACAATTTAACTTAGCAATTTTTGATTAAATTTGTGAATAATTTTTGACTAATTTTTGATTTTTAGACTGGATAGAACTAAATCTGAGACTGGTAAACAGAATCAGGGCATGTGTAGGCAAAGATGTCTTAATGTCTGTCTTGCATGTGTTATGTTAACAATGTTCGTATGGTTGTTATTAACATTTGTAGTACCATATTTTATGTTTATTAATGCTGTAAATACTACTAATAATAATGAGCATGTAACAATTAATACTAAAAGAGATCTGAAAAAAGCTCCAGACACTAATATGAAAGAATTAACTGGTAGTGTTTTACATATGTATAAATCGATTAATGATTTCTCATTAAATGTCTTCACTAAACTCTTGTACGAATATGTGGATACTATGGATGTGAGAGATTGCTATGTGTTACCTACGTCTGTGTCATAAGGGGTAACTTACCATCACCTGTCTTTAACATATGGAATTTCGTGTAGTATATTAACCAATTTATTTTATGGTAAGGAGATGTTTCGATATTTTTATTCAAACTTTGACTTAATTTTTTCAGAAGTTCCTATTAGAAAGAATATGAATACAGTGAATAGTGATAGGAATGCAGAATGCATGGGGTACTTTTTCCATTCTACTAAGACAATAGACACAGTAAATGCACATCGAAATCATCTAACTTGTAAGTTATATAGTGTAGAGATAGAATTCATTGATATAGTAGAAGAGAGGAGATTTATGAAAATAAATTAATCTGAAAACATTCTGAAGCAAAAGCCGAAAGCTGGAGAAGAAGATCTGAAGGAGAGCTGAAGGCTCTAAAAGGTGTGGAGTGCACAACCTAAAACTAATCTGGCAGAATCTAATACAACTTAGCTTAGCAATTTTTGATTAAATTTGTGAATAATGTTTGACTAATTTTGATTTTTAGAATGGATAGAACTAAATCTGAGACTGGTAAACAGAATCAGGGCATGTGTAGGCAAAGATGTCTTAATGTCTGTCTTACATGTATTATGTTAACAATGTTCGTATGGTTGGTATTAACATTTGTAGTACCATATTTTATGTTTATTAATGCATACCTATGTCTGTGTCAGAAGGGGTAACTTACCATCACCTGTCTTTAACATATGGAATTTCGTGTAGTATATTAACCAATTTATATTATGGTAAGGAGATGTTTCAATATTTTTATTCAAACTTTTACTTAATTTTTTCAGAAGTTCCTATTAGAAAGAATATGAATATAGTGTATAGTGCTAGGAATTCAGAATACATGGGGGACTTTTTCTATCCTACTAAGACAATAGACACAGTAAATGCACATCAAAATCATCTAACTTGTAAGTTACATAGTGTAGAGATAGAATTCATTAATACAGTAGAAGATAGACGTAGACGTTTTACACAGTAGAGAACCGCCATGGGCACATAAAGAAGGTAATTACAAACAGGGTGAGACTTCTGCTGCAATGACTCTGGATTGGCCTCATAGAGGGAAACTTTTGCTTACTAAGGAAGAAGACTTATTATAAGAATTATTTTGTTGGTTCCAGTGAATGTGAACATACTTTTCTTATAACAGGGGGTTGGGGATTAAGAGGTGGTACTGATCCTGTATTCCCTGGGGTTTATTATGTGTGCTAGAAAAATGTCTACTATAGGTTGCCACCACATTGGTATGGGTGTTGTTATATGGGTATAGTTTTTCCAAACATTTACCATGTTGGTAAAAATCATGGAACCAATTAAAAAGGACTAACACGGTATAAAAGGGGTTTGAGTGCTGCAGAAATTGTGGGAGATATTTTTGGAGCATTGATACCTTCAGTTGGGGTGATTCTAAATAGATTAGAAAATTGTCTACAGTGGTTGATCGTTTATCAACGGATACTGCTGGTGGGTTCTTGATGGTCGACACAGAAATGGTTGCTATGAGAACTATGGTTTTACAAAATCGACTTGCCCTAGATATATTATTGGCAAAAGAGGGCAGAGTCTGTAGTATGCTGAAAATTCAACAATGTTGCACATATATTCCTGACAAAAGTAGAGATCTAGAGGGATATATCAACAACATTACTAAATTACATGATTATTTGGTAGAACTGAAGGTTGACGGTGCTTGGGAGAAACTGAGCAAAGGTTTCTCTTCTATAGGTACTTGGTTTTCAACATTTACTAACAGCTTATTAGGGAGAATACTAACACCTATAGTTGCTGTTGCTACTGGCATACTAATGGTATTTTTGCTTTATAAATGCTGCAATAATAAAACAACAAAATGCAAAACGGAGAGCGAAAAAAAGGGAAAGAGAAGATATAGAAAAGGAGGATCGAAAGTGTGCTTCTAATAATACAATGAAAGATTTAGAGGGTGTTAAATAAAACAAATGAGAACAATGGAAACTGCATTCTGAAAAATGTTACCAGATAGTAATCTGATAAGGGTTGTTGTGATGGTTTGGAATACCATCAGATGGGGGATTAATGGAGCACGCTTTTTTAATACAAAATCTGCTGGATGAATTCCCCTCAAATGCATGTATTTTAATAATATATGCAAAACAACTAATATAACACGAGAGTGTATAACAATGAGAAATGTGCATAAGGCACGAAAGTTGATTTTCCGAGTTGAACAATGATGAGAATAAAGCTAACTGATTGTTATTCTGTCTTCCTAACTGCAGAAAAATAGACGACAAAGAAACAGCTTTTATTCTTCGTGAAATTAGTGTAGATTTTTAGAAATAATTCTCTTTTGCTATAATAAATGTAGGCCTCAGCAAATGTTTGTTAGAGGATGTGCTACCGTGCTCCTGTGCTTTCTGCCCATGATGAAAAAGTATCTAATACTTCCCTAGAATGTAGAAAACTGTATAGTTCTTTCCTGTCTAGGCGAGAATTGTAGATGGCATGAATGTAACTATTGCTAGATTTACTATACAAATGTATCTAAGTTCTTCCTTCTTCCTCTCTTGAAAGTTGTACAAATTTTAGACAAAGAGTGTTTAGAAATAAGAGTTAGGTCATTGTCAGAAGACAGCCACACAATCATGGTTAGCCAATACAAATGTTTGTAGAGAGTAGAGAAAGCAACATTTTACCTGAAGAAAGGAAGTAGCATACTATAAAGATTCTTATGGGAAAGTTCTCCTCGGCTCGTCGACAGAATGGTGACCTGTCCTGCGGTCGTGGTATGCTGCATGCCGTGCTGATTCCTGATTTCCTGGCTAACAGATCCTACTGCTCCTAAGAGACTTTGCACATCATCAGCTGATGGTGCTGCCTTTGCTATACTCTAACAGCCGTGGAGTTAACCTTTCAAACTATTTGCACGCTGTGCATTAGTATTTCATCTTGTAAGTGAACTGTTGTTTCACTGTTGTTTTCCTCTCTCTCACTCCTCTATACCTGATATTCTGATGTTTATTGAATGATCTCTGATGATTGTTGTGAATCTATTCTTTATACTATGAACCAATTTGTGACATTCTAGTTGTATCGTATTTTGTGATTGACCATTCATATTGTGAAATAACTGTCTTTATTACAGTGTAATCGAGTTATTTGGATATGATTATAATGACAAATGTTTAGCGTATTTCTTCATGGTACGTCCTCGTGGAGAAATAGCATTCCATTTTTCATTATTTAGTCCCTTTTAGCTCTACCAAAGATTCATCGGAGGTCCTTTGATATTGCTAACTGTGTATCAATGACTTATGGGCTCGTAATTAGAGTTACGCTTCTGATTATGGTATAGTGGTTGGTGTGGATAGATAGCTAACAAAATTCCCCCAACGCTTCTGCTGGATCATCATTGTTTGAAGTGTTGCTGTTATTGATTTATTGATCTGTTCCAGCAGAACTAAGGCAGGGCATGGTATCAATAGGGAACAACCTTATCACCATGGTAACACAGATTCATTACAAACTGGCATTGTATGATCAGTTCTGGAGCATTCTGAACAATCTGTGACTCCTGCAGGTGTCTCTGGTGGAGCTGCTCTCCCTGGTGGCTCTATCCTGTGTAATTTACACCAGGCGTGGTCACAGGATTATGGAACATCCCTCACACAATAACAGCCCTCACAAACAAATACCGGCGGGGTGGGTGGAGGGGGCACGGGATGGGGGAAGTTGGGGCCAGCGGGAAGCTCACAGGGGGGGCACCTGGCGGGGGGAGTTAATAATAAAAATAAAAATTACCTCATGCTGCCGTCCACCTCAGACTCCTACGCTGTAGTTTCTGTCCCAGGAGTCCCTGGGAAAGCATCACAACTCCCTTCAAATTCCCACGCTGCTCTCATATGAGAGTAGTGTAGGGATTGGCCTGAGCGAGCCGAAAAGGCGCTCTGCTCAGGACAGGAAGACTGTGGGGTTTCTCCAGCCTGGCTGTTCAATACAGTGGGGCTGGAGAAACTTGGGGCATGTGTGTTTGGTCGGCCCAAGACGGCCGGCCATACACACCTACACACTTAAAAGTGCACATAGCAGTCTAGCTCCCCCTCCCATGCCACAGCCCAACCCCTCTCTGATATTAAGATATTGTTTTATTTTTCACTTGCTGGTTCTGAGCCAGTGCGGAGGAGCCGCTGCTGCTCTAAAATGTTCTTGTGATGTCCCTGGATATGAATGGATCCATCAGTCAAGGTCACTGCCTCAGGATGCCTTCAATAATCAATCATTGTATCTCTCTAATCCTTTGCCTCCTGTTGTTTATGGTGAATTTATCCCAAACAACAACTGAGTGCACAGTTCACAGCACCTCTGGTTCTGAGTAACCTTTTCCATCTGGTGAAGGATAAATGTATTGAATCATGGTACATCCTTTGCATCTGTTATGCTTTTTGGGTAGACCTAGAAATGCAAGGATTTCAAGCTTAATGTGCAGTAATATGGACCATCTATGGTCACATTCCCTGTGTCAGGTTATTCGAAGGAAGAACATTTCTGGTTTGAAAGCAACACATTTTATTATCAGTATGTTTGATGCAAAGCAAGTGATGGTAGATACAGACAGTACCACTAACAGAGAAAGCCTATTTGTGGTCATTTATTTAGCCTGGGGTTTTTGTGAAGTGTAACCACTTGGTAGCCTTGAGCACTTTAGGGAAAGGATACAGAACAGTTGGAGAATAGTTGATAAAAATGGAGGTTGATTAACCAAATAGTCTGCCTGCGGACAGGTGCGATATGATGGTGAGAACCCATGTCTGGACACCCCCCATTAGATGGAACCAAAAGACTGAAGAAGAACCAACAAGCTCCTAGAAGCCTGGGACAGCAGAGGCATATTTGGTGACCAGCGCCCGTTCTTCTATCGGGAGCCGCCTCACTAAAATTAGCATGGTTAATCCAAATGCAGTTCTAGATTTCCTTCACAAGAGGTGGTCATAAAGGTTTCACAGTTCTCCATCAGTATAGGTGTTCTATAATCTCTCTATGCAGTGTAGGAGTACAGTAATTTCTCTGAGCACCAAAGAAGTGCTGTAATCTCCCGATGGAACACAAAAGTGCTAAAATCCCCTATGCACTATATAAACACTGTAATTCTTCTGTGCAGTACAGGAGTGCTATAATCACTTAATGCAGTAGAGGAGTGCTGTAAAAGCTCTTTACAAAATAGAAGTGATGTAAACCCTCTATTCACTATATGAGTACTGTAATACCTCTTTGCGGTACAGGAGTGCTGTAATCCCATCATGAGTATGGAAGTGCTGTATACAGTATACTGGTGTAGTAATCCCAATTTGCAGTACAGAAGTGCTCTAATCACTTCCTGCTGTACAGGAGCGCTGTGAATGCTCTATGCAATATAGAAGTGCTGCAAACCCTCTATGCAGTATATGAGTGGTGTAATCCCTCTTTGCGGTACAGGGGTGCTGTAATCCCTTAATGCATTATAGAAGTGCTGTAATTCCTGTTTAGAGTAAACTGGTGCGGCAATCTCACCTTGTAGTACAGCAGTGCTCTAATCCCTTTGTGCAGTATAGGAGTTCTGTAAACGCGCTATACAAAATAGAAGTTGCCCTCTGTGCAGTATATGAGTGGTGTAATCCCTCTGTACAGTACAGTAGTGCTGTAAACCCTCCTTGCAGTATATGAGTGTTATAATCCTTCTTTGCAGTATAGGAGTGCTGTAATCCTCCTTTGTAGTATAGGAGCGCTGTAATCCATGTATACAGTACACTGTTGCTTTAATCCCTCTTTGCAGTGTCTGAGCTCTGTAGTCCCGTTATGCAGTTTAGGGCTGCTGCAAATCCCCTTTACATTGCATGAGTGCTGTAATCCCTCTATTAAGTATAGAAGGGCTATTATTTCCTCTCTGTAGTATACGACTTCTGAAATCTCTGCATACGCCTTGCTTCCACTGAGGGCAGCTATTAAAATGGTAGCACTAAGTACACAAAGTTGCTTAGGCACCCTCCGTCACCAACAGCCCATATGAAGGTTTGGCATTTACTGATTGATTAGACCAATTGGTCAGCCCACCTCAAGGTCATAAAGTCACATAAGCTCCTCATTTGCCCATCGGGGGATCGAATATGTATGGTATGTATGGCTGTGGTATTGATAAAACACAAACCTAGCCGAAGGGCACGGGAATGTGTTCCCATCACATGACACCAGAGTTAGCTCATGTTCTAGCGGCGATGGGGCTGTATTCTCAGGGTTCACTGTTCCCAATCGGTGGTTGGAGCATTGTTAGCACTAAACACTGTTCTACCGCCCCAGAGTATACTTCATCAATGTCCTACAACCAATAGGACACAAACACCACCTCTCATCTACCAACAATGCATATCGTTTGACATGAAGGGCAGTTCTTCCAACTCACCCTGTCGGCACCAGCTCCCACAGCCAGGTTTCTGGGAAATCCTGTCGAATGTTCTCTTCCGGTTCATCCTCAGTAGGCATAGCAAACACTTCCATCTCCACTACCTCATCAAACACCCGGGGAGCAGAGAGAGTCCTGCTGAAAGCTAGAAGCAGAATAACAGTACCAGAATTATTTCTTATACACAAACACTTCTACTCAACAAAGGTCAAATGGTGCTGCTAGGGGGATTCTGGTTGGTCTGCCCGTTCACCCTTAAACCTCTAAGGGAGAGGAAGATATGATATTGAGTCAAAAATACATTTTCAAACATGATTAACCAGAAGTCTCCAATGGATTCTCACTTCTTTACCAGCAGCAGGTACCAAAGCATGAACCAGGTATACTACTACCTTATCACTGTAGAAACCAATGGGTGGGTTCCTAATACTGCTTAGAAACACACTGAGCTTAAATGCAGATAATTGCACAAGGGCTGTCTACAATAAGTATGTACATTCTCAGTTCCTAGATGCAAACTCTTCTTATCTTGAAAGCTTTACGTCCTCATTATGGGATGGAAGGAGATGGGCTACAAGAGACTGGAGAAGACTGTAAGGGACTGGATTGCAGAACATGAGCCTGGGTAGGGTTAAAGTAACTTCAAAGTCATTGTATCCCAGAGGTGTTTGAAGGAAGTATTTGGTTGACCAATGGGGCACACCAACATGAAGAACTTTGAACAATGGAATATCATACGCAGGTGTCAATGATAAATCTTCTGATGTGGAACGTCAGACGTATCAACAGTTCATATTACTATGCTGAGTCCCTCATTAGAAGTTGTGAATTTCACCTAAAGCAAGAACCATGATAATTCAACAAAAGTTGTAATTTGGTGTGGGGCACTCCAGAAACTAGACATTCCTGCTCCCCAGTATATACGCTTATTCTGCATAGCCAAATGTTAGTCTTTTAACATAGCCTTCTAATGACTCTGGAAAGAGGTAAACAAGCTACTCTACATTGGGCCTGATTTAGAGTTTGGCACCAAATCATTTACAGGTGGGCGGACTTTATGTATGTTGACAACGGAGTCAACAGGCTCTATGACTGACATACTACACCCACAGCCCAACATAGTATGGGCCATCAGATGTTTACACATAACACTTTCTGCCTTATTCAGATGTGGATGGTGTAGGATAGTAAAAAAACAATGACCTCCACACAACGGAAGACAAGTCCAATGGTGTGGGGGCCATTAGTTTTACATTTTCCAACCACTCTGGGAGTTTGTTTGAGAAAAACGTAAAACTTTGTAAAAGGTTGAAGGGTGGCCATCATGTGTGACAGAGTTGCCCGTTAAACCTTTTTTATATAACATTGACATGCACTGCTGTGATGGTGGTTCCTGCCAATATTTCAAGTTGTCGGACAATTCTAACTTTGACGTGTGGAGGACGCACTGTATGGTAGAGGTAAAGTAATGCTTACCTCCACACGCCAAACTCTAAATGGGGCCCATCATCTGCAAAATGTGTAAATAAGCAAGGCCCAAAATAAGCTACAAAAAAATGAAAGTTCATTGCCTTTAAAAACAGTACAAGATATAGTGTATAAATACAATGTTAATAAGGCATCACAATTCTCTACAGTTGATTTATATAATGTCTTCGCGCTGGACAAGATGACGGGAGTGCCATTACCTGCAATATCTGTTCCATAACGTAATAATTTCAAAAATGTAGATGCTAATTAAAGAATGGATTAGGGTGAAGTGAGGCATATTCATTGATATTTCAGGATTTGGATTACCTAGTAGTGTCCTTCATCAGGACAACTAACTTCATATTTTAGCGACTGTAATTGTGGGATAAGCACCTTTTAATACATGAGCAACAAAAAACTGAAATACACAATTACAAACATTTTGTTTACCTCCATATTTACCAACCAATCTTTATAACTGCAGAGCAGCACTGAAATAAACACTTCCCCCTATTTGTTCATGCAGATTGAGGGCTAGATTTATTAAGGTTTTGCATTGCCCTCACGCCATCATAGAGGAGCAAGGGTGACACAAAACCTAATTGAGATTTATCAAGCCAACCAAGGTCACCTTATGTGGCCCTGCATGTCTTGATAAATCTAGAGTAACACAACACAGTGCGAATCAATGCTTTGCTTTACTCTGCAACATAAAGGCAGTCCACGCAGCCACCCATGGATTTTGGTGCACTCCCAGATTTACCATTAGAGGTAGACCAGGGTATGCATCAAAATCCTACGCCTCCCCGGGGGCGGCATAACGAGGAGAAATATGTTTATTTCTCCTAGAATTTTTCTATTTCTATGTGTGCTGCATTCTTCAGCACTCATAGAAAGAGGAAAACACATTTGGGGGTTGTTTTGTGCAGTAAGGTGTTTCTTCTTCCACAAAAACAAATCCTGCCTACAACACAGGCACCCTTGCACCATAAAACAAGGGTGACTGTGCTCAGAAAGGACAGGAATGAGACGTATAATGTTAATTAGAACATTGGAATGTTGAGTGCTCCATTGAACACAATGGAATGCTCCGGGCTTCTAATGACTGGTTGAAGTCCGGAGCATCAATATTCCAATGTTTGTTCACAGCCGTTGCTTTGAACAAAGGCCTCACGGACCCCCAAGGGATTTCAACCCCCTCGGGCTCTGAGAGGTCTTTGTTTTACAAATTAGAACATTCTGCCCTATAGAGGCAGATTGTTCTAAAAGCCTTAGAGCCCTCCATGGCGGGCTGTACAGGCCATGAAAGGCCCACTCCCTTGTTAAAGGCCCTCGCTAAATGCTAGAGTGGGCCTTTAATGGCCGGTAGAGCCCGCTTAGTTGGGCTCTAAGGCAATATTATGGCCCATTCTCGCCGTTTCCCTTTAACACATTGCAGCGCAGTAAGGTGGCTTGCGGCACTGAGCTGCATCAAAAATAATAAATATGGGACTGAGTGTCAAAGATTACTTCATAATTCAGTGTTTAGCAATTAATCAAGAGTAACTTGAAGACAACACTGTTCATATTTATATTTGTTAATCTATTCAATGGGGAAAGTGGGGTACAAAGTTGAGAAACCATTCACCAGGCCCATGCAGCTTTGACTGCCCGGTGCTTCAGAAAGAAACCCCCAAAAGCTGAAATTTATTCAAAAAGAGCCACCACTTTTAACTGTTAATTAGAATTAGGATTACTCACCTATGCCATCCAATCTATATGTGTGCGCCCTAAAGCAGTGGTACTTAACCCTTTAACTTCTGGGAGCCCACATGTCATCATTACTGGAATGTGAGACGCACTGACACATAACTGGAAGACCGGGGCTAAAACATACGCAATTTTGATGATCTCAACCCCAAAACAATGCACACAAAAAACAAGCATTCATCGAACAAGTTCCTGGCAATGCATTTTAACTTTGACGTACAACTCTGTCAAACATGATAGAGCTGTACAGAAAAGTTACCATGTTTTTATTTTAAAAAAACAGAACCTCAAAGCGGGATTTTGTTTGTGAAAATAATAAAAACAATGCCCCCCCTCATCATGGGAGCTATTTCCCATGATGAGAGGGGCGCTTTGCAGTTGTTACTGCCCCTTACCACAATGGTTTTCTTGGTGGGGACGCGCAGTGAAATCAATACTTTGGATTCAATATTCACGGCCTAAACCGCCTTCCAGAACAGCTGCATCACTTAGACAGGCGCTTATAATGCCAGAGTGGAAACAAAGAAATGCTGCTCAAGATGCACTGGCTCCTAAAACAGCATCAAGTTCAATTTAAGGCAGTATGCTACTTGCACAAATGTCTCTCAAACTCTGGCCCACCCCATTTAAGATCATTGGTCACCCCCTACAGACCCAACAGGTCCTTGCATTCGAGTAACTTGGATCTCGCTAGAGTTAGGAGATCCAAACAAGGCGGACAAACGTTCTACTTTCTAGGCCCAAGGCTGTGGAACTCTCTTCCCCCTGATCTGAGATCCCGTAGCTCGCTTTCAATCTTCAGCAAGACGCTTAAAACCTGGCTGTTTTACTCCTTGACAGCAGGAGCATCCTTCCGGATGTCTTTGGGTATCGATAACGTGATGTAGTGCTGAGAAACCCTTATTTTGGTAGCCGTGTGCTCTACAAAACTGATAATAATAAAAGTACCTTCACTTATAGACACACCCATTGCTACAAAGGGTGATCATTTTAAAGAGGCCAAGGTTTGAATGGGTATGGAGACTGAAGTATTCCATCACCTAGCAGAATTGATTTAGTTGTGGAGAGAACAAGGATTTATTAGGGATTAGCACAAATCTTTCTTCTACCTCATATTTGATGTTAGCACCAAGGAGTCAGAAGATTCACTGAATTAAAAAAATACTGAGTCCATACCTTCATTCTTCCTTCTTGTGTGCCTACTTGTTTGCTGTTTGACTGTCTGATTCTGGGAGGGGTGGGTAAGACAAGGGAACAACCAACGACTGGAAGAGATGGGGAGCGATAGAGAGACAGAGAGAAGGCAACAGGGATAGATGAGAAGATTGAGAGATAGGAAGAGGGAGAAATAGAGAGACAGAGAGAAAGAGACAGGGAAAGGGAGAGGGACAAAAAGCAAGAGAAGAAAGAAAAAGATAGGGACAAAATCCTAGAAAGACAGAGAGAGAGGAGAAGAGAGAGAGACATGAAGATGCAGAGTGTTGGAGAGAGAGAGAGAGAGAGCAGCAGAGTGAGAGAGCAGCAGAGTGAGAGAGAGTGTGTGTGAGAGAGAGAGAGTGAGAGTGAAAATCATGGACAGAAAGAGGGGAAGGCAAAGAGACAAAGAGGTAGCGGGATACAGGAGTTAGAGAACACACAGAGAGAAAGAGAAATATGGTGAGGTGGGGAGTGAGAGACATGGAAAGTCCGTTGTTGTATCGGTCATCGCGATACTTTGTTGAGAGTTGTGCACATTTAGTGAACAAACGCCGTGCCCGTGCTGCTGGCATCTGAGCCGGGCCTCGCGAGCATCCCGGATTCACCTCACATATGTGTGCTCTCTTTATTGCGGCCTTCAACACGCGGCCGGTGCCGTAGCGCAGCGTAGTTTCTCGTGGCCAGTTCTACAATTCGGCATGACGAGGGCATCCTGTCCGATGTAACATTGGTGAAGAGGGTAAACGGACCCATGTGGCATACCGCGGCGGCCGCGCACATCCTCCCATGTGGGTGGTGCTGCTCCTTAGCCACGCCTCTGGATCACTTGTGAGGGCAATAAGGTAGCAGCTAGCTCGATAACTGTGGGGGACCAGGATGAGCAGTGCCTGGAATTACGTGTAGCCACCGAGCCCTGATTGATGGTCCAGTGTGTGGTGGCAGCAGGCGCGCAACACCCATTGGACTCAAAGGGCTTCAGCCCCCCCCCCCGTCGTGTGCGGATGAGACACCTTCCCGAGCAAAAAAACAGCCGCACCCGAGCACTTCACAGGTCTTTAAACGACCATTTGCATGTTAATGAGGCCTTGCTGTTGTTTCACCCCTTCTAAGAGCCCCTGCAGCTCCACTCTGCCAATTGCTTAAAGTTCAGCCCCCCCCCCCGAAATTTTTGCTCAGCCCCCCCCCCCCCCCCCAACATTTGGCTCTAGTTGCGCCTCTGGGTGGCAGAACTTGAAGTCATCTGTGGGCACTTTCCTCAAGGGTAGAATAAAGGCTATGTTGGTTCGACCACCATGGCCCACATTCCTGCGATAGAGCCATTCATGGTGGAAGGAACCCCATCTGCTCAAGCCCCGATGTGGAGGGAGTGGGTAGAACGAGTGCTCCTCTTCTTTGAGGTCACCAAAGTGGAAAATGCGCAGAAGCGTGCCATGATACTGTATCTGGGAGGGAGAGATGTCTATAAGACATCATTAGAGACGCTTAGCAAGGCAAACGGAGCTTGTAGAACGCAGGACACCCTGATCGGAAACCACACTCAGTTGTTCGCACTGCTGCTCTGCACCCTCGTAGACGGAGGGTAGGTTGGCCTTAATACTCCAGGCTATCGGCATAGGTTTTAACTGTTGAGAATTGTTATTTTAATACAATAATCTGTTTTCACTGCCCACTTACTTGCACATTAAAAAGATTGCTCACTTCACCGCTTTGGTGAGACGGTCACGGAACGCCCGAGGAACGAGCCACCCACCGAGCGCCATCTTTGTTAGCGGTCTAGTGGCTGGCCCTACTTAAGAAGGGGAATGCAAGCGCGCAGCGCTATCATTAGAGACGCTTAGCAAGGCAAACGGAGCATGTAGAACGCAGGACACCCTGATCGGAAACCACACTCAGTTGTTCGCACTGCTGCTCTGCGCCCTCGTAGACGGAGGGTAGGTTTTTAGCATGACGCTTGGCCTTAATACTCCAGGCTATCGGCATAGGTTTTAACTGTTGAGAATTGTTATTTTAATACAATAAACTGTTTTCACTGCCCACTTACTTGCACATTAAAAAGATTGCTCACTTCACTGCTTTGGTGAGACGGTCACGGAACGCCCGAGGAACGCGCCACCCACCGAGCGCCATCTTTGTTAGCGGTCTCATGGCTGTCCCTACTTAAGAAGGGGAATGCAAGCGCGCAGCGGGCGCGCCGGAGGCGAGCCAAAGGCAAGCCCGTCTGCGCCCGTCCGCGCCTCGGTCGCGCCCAGTGCCCTTCATGCTGGTTCAACCAGTAGTACAGGTAGGATCTGCTACTCGAGGGACAGTTTACTTAATATCGGTAAAGGTGGACGGGGGGATCTCTATGGACCTTGACATGTGGTCTGATCAACAGCAGGTCCCTGATAAAGCACCATCAGGAGATCTTCAAACTGTTGGAAGACCTGGACCTAGATTTCCTATTTATCACAGACACCTGGATAATCCCGGACTCCTCAGTGGAGATTGGGTTTGCTTGTCCACCAGTGTTGGACCCGGCCTCGTGGCGTGGTCTTTAACCCCACGGATTGTGCCCGTTCCCCGACCCGGCCTTCACGGGCCACCCGTCTGAACTGCACCAAGGCCCTTCATCCTGAGCTGCACGCGGTCGCATACCCCTCGTGGCTCCGCCATCTTGTTGGCATCCACGTGACTCTGTGCACCAGCCAGCGCGACCCCGCTCAACCCGGCCTCGACCCCAGCGAAGCCCCGACATCCCGGCACCACGGACTGGCCAGGGGGTGCCGCAGGAACCATTCATCGCCCCCGGCGGAGGACAGTATCGATGGGACCCCCAACTGTCCTCCCCTCTCGAGGTGTGATCGCCCTGCAACTCCCTTGGGCCTGGCGCCTCTCCTGCTGGGCGTCTGGCCACCTCCACCCGGCCTCTCCGCCCCCCCCGGGCGCATGGGTCCGGACATCAAAGGGCTCCAGACCTATATCTGGGGCGACCCCGCCACAGATCGGCAGTTGTATCCCGGAGTCGAGAGCCCTGCTGATTGAATCGCGGCCGACCCTACGGAGAAGAACTCTTGTCGGAACCATCACGAGCCCTGCTGACTGCGTCGCGGCTCCTTCTTGTGAACACTTTGAAGCCACCTGGAACATCGGAGCCCTGCTGACGCTGTCGCGGCCCAACCTCGCTGAAACCTCCCTCGGAGCCCTGCTGACGACGTCGCGGCTCAAGCTGAGCAGAAACCATCTTGAGAGCCCTGCTGATTGGATCGCGGCTCTCCACGAACTGTACGCCAGAGCCCTGCTGACGCCGTCGCGGCTCGACCTGCTCCGAGATCCGGAGGTCCTCCAGCTTGAGGATAAGAACTGGGCCCCAGGTACCCTCGTACCGCACTCCTGCCAAAGACTGTCCCGCTACCCCTACCCTTCCAAAGAGACACTGGGACTTTTGGTGGATCCCGCGATCCCATCGTGTAAATATTGACCTCGTAACCATTTTATTGCTGATAAAGAATTGATTGTCTTGAGACAACCTCCTTGAGTCCTGTGTGGTGGTGTTACTGGGCTAGTACGTGATAGGAGAAGGATCTCTCAGGAGACTTCTCGGCAGCGCTCGGCTACTGCGTACAGTGTGAGGGCCCCCCCTGGTGGTCTCGCCGACTCCTCGGGGTCCGCCTTCCAACATTTGGTGGCAGCGGTGGGATCCGAGCCGAACGCAGAACGTACCAGCCAGTACCCACTAGCTACCCATCCAAACGGACAGTAATCATGAGCAGCCAGGAAAACAACGTGACAATGGAGTTCCAGCCCGAACGGCTGGAAGAATATACGCACAAAGAGTTAAAACAGTTCTGCAAAGACAAAGGCATTGCAACCACCGGCCTAAGTACCAAAGAGGACATGCAGAAAGCTCTGAGGACATGGCTGGAGGCCGGGGCAGGCCCCTCCCAGGAAGAAGGTCCCCTGCCCCTGACTGAGACCATATCAACCGCACTGACTCCGGCAACCGGAGGAAGAAAGAGCCTAGAAACCGGCCTCTCCAAAGAAGAAATACGAGAGCGGGAGAAGGTCCGGAACCACGTGCTAGAGCTCGCACGACTGCGGCTGGATGGCGAACTCCAGCTGGCGGAAAAGAAACTGGCCCTAGAGCAGCTA
The DNA here is from genome assembly GCF_964204655.1 of Triturus cristatus. Classification (NCBI taxonomy): domain Eukaryota; kingdom Metazoa; phylum Chordata; class Amphibia; order Caudata; family Salamandridae; genus Triturus; species Triturus cristatus. The sequence goes on from NC_140590.1 coordinate 1,720,667,420, forward strand.
CGGCTTCAAGAGGAGATAGAGGAGAAGAGGCGACACCGGGAGTTGGAGGAAAAGAAACTGACCCTTGAGCACGAGCGCAGCCTCAAGGAGCTCGAAATCAAGGCCAAGAACGGAGGGACCAACGCCCCCAGTACTAGAGACACTCTACCGCCTGCCGAAACCAAGGTACATATCCCGAAAGAGGTCGTCAAGGAGTACTACAAGAATGACGACATCCAACAATGGTTCAAGGCCTACGAGGTGGCCATGACCTCTCATCGGGTGCCCCGAAAAGACTGGGGCGCGGGCCTGTGGGGGCGGTTCCTGAGTGAGGGTCGAGACACACTGCTCCAGCTGCCGGAGGAGGCGATGACCTCCTACGATCACATGAAGGAGGCTCTGCTCACCCGCTACGGGCTAACCGCAGAAATGTACCGCCAGCGGTTCAGAGACTGCAAGAAAATCCCGGGCACCACCTGGGTGGAATATGTGGACTTTCAGTTGGGCCCTAGAAGGGTGGATCAGAGGTAGCAAAGTAACCACCTACGGGCAGCTGGTCGACCTCATCTTGTGGGAACATCTCTCCAACAATTGCTTCGTGGAACTGAGACAGCACCTCCTCGACAGCAAAATGACCGACCCGCGAAAACTCGCCGTCGAGGCCGATCGATGGGTCAACTCCCGGGTCCCCCGGAACTCAATGGGGGAGTACCAGAGGAACCCCACCGGACCCCCCCGCCAACGCGGTGGAGGGGGAGGGCCGAACAGGAACCAAGACCCTCCCGCCGGGGCCCCCAGGAGCCCCCCTCGAGGGCCACCGCAGCAACAACTCTCCCCGAGCCTGGCCCGAAGGGGGGCGCCCCCGGCCAGACCCGGACCACGGCCACCAGTAACGTGCTACGGCTGCCAACAAACCGGACACTATGCCAGCGATCCGGTCTGCCCCCTGAACCGAAGAAACGGGGCCGGCCGGCCCCCGCCCCGACAGCTGGCGGCCGCCGCCCTGGGAGAAGGAGAAGAGGAAGAGGAGACCCTCGACCGAGGGACCACTGAATGGGAGCCGGCAGCCATGTCCCTGGTCTGCCTGGGTAGCCGAGAAATGGTACCCTGCACCCCCATCCCCAGCAACACCCAGAAGTACCGGCAGCAGGTCACGGTCAATGGACAACGGGCCGAAGCCCTTCGTGACACCGGCGCTAGTGTCACCGCTGTCCGCTGCCACCTGGTGACCCCCGAACAGATCCTACCGAATGTGCTGTGTCCCGTCCGGACGGCCGACAACAGCGAAAGCCTGTGCCAGATGGCCCTGGTCCCCTTCGAGTGGGGAGGGGTGACGGGCCTGCTGAAGGTGACGGTACGCGACGACGCCCCCGTCGACTGCCTCCTGGGGAACGACTTGGAGAGTTCCCCCTGGGCTCAAGTAGAGCGACGAGAGCACCTCCGAATGCTGGGACTATCTGACTGGGCCTGTGCCATCACCCGGTCCATGACCACCCGGGCCCCCCGCTCATCCTCAGCCTCCGGGGCCGCCCAGCCCGAGGGGCTCGCACCACCTCCCGCCAGCAGCGAGGGGGAGGCGGACACCGACCCTGGACCTAGTGAATCCTCCCCCGAAGAGATGGCTTCCCCGTGCGCCCTACCAGAGCTGACACAATGGCGACACGAAGGGGGCCCCACCCGGGAGCAGTTCCAACAAGAGCAGCAGTCCTGCCCCACTCTCGAAGGGGTCCGCCAGCAAGCGTCCCCCAAACCAACGGGGACCAGACCGGCACCCACTGGGTCTACTGGGCCGAGGGCCTGCTATACAGTGAGCAGAAAGTGGCAGAACTCGGGGCCAGCCGAGTGTTGGTGGTCCCCCTCCGCTTCCGGGAGTTCCTGCTCAACCTGGCACATGATGTGCCCCTCGCCGGACACTTGGGGCAAGACAAAACGTACAGCCGTCTGGTGACCCACTTCTACTGGCCCCGGATGCGGAGAGACGTGGACAACCACTGCCGGTCCTGCCAGACCTGCCAAGCCAGCGGGAAGACGGGGGGTCGGGTCAAGGCCCCCCTCCAACCCTTTCCAGCCGTCAGCACCCCGTTCGAACGGGTCGGAATCGATATCGTGGGGCCCCTGGACCCCCAGACCGCCCTGGGCCACCGCTTCATCCTGGTCCTCGTGGACCACGCCACCAGGTACCCGGAGGCGGTCCCGCTAAGAACTATAACGGCCCCCGTGGTAGGCCGGGCCTTAATGGGGATCTTCTCCCGAGTGGGATTTCCCCGCGAAGTGGTGAGCGACAGAGGCACGAACTTTATTTCCAGATACATGCGGTCCCTGTGGCAGCAGTGCGGGGTCACATACAAGTTCACGACCCCCTATCACCCTCAGGGGAACGGACTGGTTGAGCGGTTCAACAGAACATTAAAGGGAATGATCCAGGGGCTAGAAGAGCCCCTCAGGCGGAGATGGGATGTCCTGCTGCCGTGCCTCCTGTTTGCCTATCGGGAGGTCCCGCAGAAGTCCCTGGGGTTCAGCCCGTTTGAACTATTGTACGGACACCCGGTCCGCGGACCGCTCAGCCTGGTCAAAGAGAGCTGGGAGACGAAGCCCCAAGGCGCCCCTCCTGACGTCTACCGATACCTCCTGACCCTCCGAAACCAGACCCGCAAGTTCCGAGCCATGGCCGAAGCCAACCTCGAGGCCAGCCAAGAGGACATGAAGCGGTGGTACGATCGGAACTCCTCTACCATAGAATTCGAGCCAGGTCAGAAGGTATGGGTCATGGCCCCGGTTGAACCCGGCGCCCTCCAGGACAAGTGGACCGGGCCCTTCAAGGTAGTGGAGAAGAAAACACCCGTCACCTACCTGGTCGACCTGGAGTCCCCCTGGAACCCCCTCCGGGTCCTACATGCTAACAGGCTAAAACCCCACTTTGCCCGGACTGAACTGAGCCTGCTGCTGGCGACCGACGAGGGGGGCGAGGACGACTCCGAGCCCCTGCCCGACCTCTTGCAGTCCGACATTCATGATGGATCGATCGAAGGGGTCCAACTCGCCTCTTCCCTGACTCCGGAACAGCGCAACAACTGCCAGCAATTGCTGCGGGACTACGCAGCCCTCTTCTCCCTCACCCCGGGGGTGACCCACTGGTGCGTCCACGACGTCGACACCGGGGAGAGCCCCCCCGTGCGACACAGAGCCTACCGGGTGCCTGACCGAGTGCGGGCCTGCATCCAGGCCGAAGTAACGAAGATGCTGGCCCTGGGGGTCATCGAACCCTCCAACAGCCCGTGGGCCAGCCCTGTCGTCCTGGTGCCCAAGGCCGCAGCTCCCGGCCACCCCCCAGAGTTGCGATTCTGCGTGGACTACCGAGCCCTGAATGCCGTAACCAAGACAGACGCCCACCCGATACCCCGGGCCAACGAGCTCATCGACCGCCTGGGGGCCGCTCGCTACTTGAGCACGCTGGACCTCACCGCCGGGTACTGGCAAATCCAGCTCACCCCCGGCGCCCAAGAAAGATCCGCCTTTTCGACCCCGGATGGGCATTACCACTTTCGGGTGATGCCCTTCGGAATGAAGAACGCCCCGGCCACCTTCCAAAGACTAGTGAACAAGGTTTTGGCCGGGCTTGAGGCCTTCAGCGCGGCCTACCTCGATGACATTGCCGTGTACAGCAACCACTGGGCAGAGCACCTCCTCCACCTTAAAGCCGTCCTGGCCGCCCTCCAGCGGGCCGGGCTCACAATCAAGGCCAGCAAATGCCAAATCGGCCACGGATCCGTGACCTACCTGGGCCATCAAGTGGGGAGCGGGCAGGTGGCCCCCCTCCAAGCGAAGATAAATGCCATCCAGGCCTGGGAACCCCCCACTACCCAGACCGCTGTCCGGGCCTTCCTGGGTCTCACCGGATACTACCGGCGGTTTATCCGGGACTATGGGAGCATTGTTGGCCCCCTCACAGAGTTAACGTCCAAAAAGCAGCCCAAGAAGGTGCACTGGACACCCCGCTGCCAAGCAGCCTTCGACACCCTGAAAACAGCCATGTGCACTGCTCCGGTGCTGCAGGCCCCGGACTACAATAAGGAGTTCGTGGTGCAGACGGACGCCTCCGAGTATGGGATCGGGGCCGTCCTATCCCAAGCCGACGAAAAGGGGCTCGACCGACCAGTGGCCTTCATCAGCCGACGACTACTGCCCCGAGAGCAACGATGGAGCACCATTGAGCGTGAGGCCTTCGCTGTAGTGTGGGCCCTCAAGAAGCTCCGGCCCTACCTCTTTGGTACCCACTTCCGGGTCCAGACCGACCACCGGCCCCTGCGGTGGTTAATGCAAATGCGGGGCGAGAACCCCAAGCTGCTGCGGTGGTCCATCTCGCTACAAGGGGTGGACTTTGACGTCGAACACCGGCCTGGCAATGACCACGCCAACGCCGACGGCCTGTCCCGCTTGACGAGGAGAATCCCCAAGGAGATGGGTGACTCTCCATGCCTTCGGCTGGGGGGGACGCCTGTTGGACCTGGCCTCGTGGCGTGGTCCTTAACCCCACGGATTGTGCCCGTTCCCCGACCCGGCCTTCACGGGCCACCCGTCTGAACTGCACCAAGGCCCTTCATCCTGAGCTGCACGCGGTCGCATACCCCTCGTGGCTCCGCCATCTTGTTGGCATCCACGTGACTCTGTGCACCAGCCAGCGCGACCCCGCTCAACCCGGCCTCGACCCCAGCGAAGCCCCGACATCCCGGCACCACGGACTGGCCAGGGGGTGCCGCAGGAACCATTCATCGCCCCCGGCGGAGGACAGTATCGATGGGACCCCCAACTGTCCTCCCCTCTCGAGGTGTGATCGCCCTGCAACTCCCTTGGGCCTGGCGCCTCTCCTGCTGGGCGTCTGGCCACCTCCACCCGGCCTCTCCGCCCCCCCCGGGCGCATGGGTCCGGACATCAAAGGGCTCCAGACCTATATCTGGGGCGACCCCGCCACAGATCGGCAGTTGTATCCCGGAGTCGAGAGCCCTGCTGATTGAATCGCGGCCGACCCTACGGAGAAGAACTCTTGTCGGAACCATCACGAGCCCTGCTGACTGCGTCGCGGCTCCTTCTTGTGAACATTTTGAAGCCACCTGGAACATCGGAGCCCTGCTGACGCTGTCGCGGCCCAACCTCGCTGAAACCTCCCTCGGAGCCCTGCTGACGACGTCGCGGCTCGAGCTGAGCAGAAACCATCTTGAGAGCCCTGCTGATTGGATCGCGGCTCTCCACGAACTGTACGCCAGAGCCCTGCTGACGCCGTCGCGGCTCGACCTCCTCCGAGATCCGGAGGTCCTCCAGCTTGAGGATAAGAACTGGGCCCCAGGTACCCTCGTACCGCACTCCTGCCAAAGACTGTCCCGCTACCCCTACCCTTCCAAAGAGACACTGGGACTTTTGGTGGATCCCGCGATCCCATCGTGTAAATATTGACCTCGTAACCTTTTTATTGCTGATAAAGAATTGCTTGTCTTGAGACAACCTCCTTGAGTCCTGTGTGGTGGTGTTACTGGGCTAGTGCGTGATAGGAGAAGGATCTCTCAGGAGACTTCTCGGCAGCGCTCGGCTACTGCGTACAGTGTGAGGGCCCCCCCTGGTGGTCTCGCCGACTCCTCGGGGTCCGCCTTCCAACAACCAGGCTACAAAATTCTTCATAAACCCCGCTTAACGGGGAGAGGAGGAGGAGTAGGGTTAATATTTAAAGATAAATGGGACTGTGCACCGTTGCAGGTAAACGAGATAGCTGGGTACGAACTCCTGGGCTTTACCCTACAAGAACCCAAAGGGAGAGTGTTGACTGGCCTGGTCTGCTACAGACCCCCGGGCCCTGATCATCAACAACAGGCCCTACTCGACACCATTGCCGATTTAGCACTAACACATTCTAGACTGCTATTACTTGGTGATTTTAATCTCTGGGAGACGGGGAGCCTGGGGAATCATCTACAAGCTCTCAGTCAAACCTGTGAAAACTGTGGCCCATTTCAACATATCCAAGAGCCAACTCATCAGGGAGGACACATGCTTGATTTGGTTTTCGCCAAGCAGTCTGAGCTTGAGGTGCTCAACATATCCCCGCTAAGCTGGACAGATCACTTTTTGATACGCTTTAGGATCACTATACCCAGAGCTTTATCGATTGGGAAAAAACAAACCTCCTTTCGGTGGGGTAGAGACTGGGCAAAACTGTCAAAAGAGAGCCTAGTCCCTCTTTTTACTGAGCAATTTCGACACGATCCTGATGTCTCAGTAAAGGAGAGCTATAACAGTTACAGCAATTTCATCAACAACACTCTTGATGGCTGTATCCCTAGGAAAAGACTTAAAATCAAGGCCACACCTTCTGCCCCGTGGTTCAGTGAGGAGCTGAGAAAGCTCCGCTCCGTCCGCCAGCAGGCAGAACGAAGATGGCGCAGGTCATAGTCTGAAACAGATAAAACAGCTTCAAAATTAGCCCAAGCCCAATACAATCAAGCCATTAGGGGAGCTAAGGCACAGTTCTATGCCAGCTCTATCCTACAGGCGCCCAATAGCACCAAGGCTCTTTTTAAAATCGTTAAAGACCTTAGCAACCCTGGGTGCACGGCCAACAGAATCCAGACATCACAAAGTCTCTGTAATGAGAGTGCCACTTTTTTCATCGATAAAGTAGCCAAAATTGTGGGGGGTTTTGATACTGGCTCCAATGGATCATCGCCAATTATTAAGGAAGACAGACATGTCACCTCATTGGAACATTTCCAACCCCTCACGGACGATCTTTTCAATAGCTTAGCACAGGAGGTATCATCCGGATCACCCCTTGACCCTCTCCCTCACAAAACCTGGAAGGAGTATGGCCCCATCCTCTTCCCGGCCTTACGGCATATATGCTGCCAATCCCTGAAAGAAGGAGGGGTGCCAGATGTCTGGAAACAAGCGATAGTGACTCCCCTGTTGAAGAAGCCATCTCTAGACCCTTCGCTGCCAGTTAGTTTCCGCCCCATATCTCTGTTGCCTTTCTCTATTAAAATTTTGGAAAAGCTGGTTAGCAAGTCCCTGTCGTGCTATCTAGAAGAGAATCACCTTCTGGACAGGGACCAGTTTGGATTCTGTCCAGGGCACGGGACGGAGACCGCTTTGATTACAGTAATGGACAAGTTGAGAATGCGAGCCAACAGTGGGACCTCTTCAGTGTTGGTCCTACTGGATATGTCGGCCGCATTCGACACGGTAAATCATGCGGTATTGGTGGCAAGACTAGAGAGCATTGGAGTGAAGGGCTGCGCCCTGAAGTGGCTTCAATCCTATCTGTCAGGCCGACAGCAGGCGGTCAGTATGTTGCCATATGTCTCCCCCTGGTCCCCAGTGTGCTTTGGAGTACCCCAGGGCTCAGCAATCAGCCCGATCCTTTTTAATGTCTACCTTAGCCCCTTGATCCCCATCATAAAATCTTTCGGGACTGATGTTGTCAACTACGCCGATGACATTCAATTGTTATTTTCCATCAAAGGAAAGCATGCATTATCCATGAGTTACTTTCAGGCGTGTATGGGGCAGATCTCAGACTGGCTAGGGGCTAACTCCCTTCAGCTCAATGCGGGGAAAACAGAGCTGCTGTACTGTGGCGCAGCGAAACTGTCCAGACAACTAATGGGCGAATTTAGGTTTGGACCAGAGGATGCTCCCATAGTGGCAGCCAGGACGGTTCGCAACCTGGGAGTCATGGTGGACCAAGACCTTCAAATGAAAACCCAGGCCAATAAAACAATTGACATATGTTTTGCACTCTTGAGAGCCCTCCGCCAAATCCTCCCTCTACTATCAAGTGAAGTGAGACCACTGGTGGTCCGCAGCATCATGATGAGTAGACTGGACTACTGCAACTCCTTGTATTTGGGCGCACCTAAATACATTTTGCAGGGGTTGCAAAGAGTCCAGTCTATGGCAGCCAAACTGGCCCTCAAGAGACAGCGCAGCTCCTCCGCGATGTCGGCATTGAGGGACCTACACTAGCTTCCTATCAAGGATAGAGTCAGTTTCATATCTCTATGCCTTGTCTTCAGAGCGTTACACGACTCAGGCCCGCTTCCCTTACAAGAGCGGTTTACTTGGTATGCGCCCAAAAGACTCCTCCGGTCCACCAGCCAAGGCCTGGCGTCTGTTGCCAGAGTGAATTTGACAAAGCTGGGAGGTAGAGCTTTTGGTTCGGCAGCAGCTCGCCTCTGGAATGAAATTCCCCTAAGCCTCAGACGAGCTGACTCGTTACTGATGTTTAGGAGGAACCTTAAGACCTGGCTATTTGCCAGAAACAGCTAGCAACATTCCTTTTCAGCGGCCTAATCGCTCTGTTGTGCCTTATGTCATCAGGGTCTCTAAGCGCCAGGATACCCGTGGGGTGATAGCTGCGCTATACAAATATTTTATACAATACAATACAATACTATACAAGATATCCAAGACGGTGGTGGAGGGAGCACCAAAGACTCACCTCACACTCATAGCGGACCTTAATGCTCACTTTGAGCTTATGGCGAATCAAGATTATGTACGATTCATGTTCAGACAAGCGAGGCAGCAGCCTGAAGAGTCACTGGATGTGTTTTGTGCGCTTTTAAAGGAGTTAGCAAGCATCTGTGGTTTTCAAGATGAGGAGATAAGGGGCCAGATTATCCAGGAATGTGCCTCGGCACAGTTGAGGGAGCGAATCCTGGAAGAGTCGGGGAAGTCATTTGCGGATATACTTACCCTGGGGAGGACAAAGGAACTCTCAAAAGCACGGGCAGCACATATGGAGGCCGCTCTTCAAACTCCCGTCAAGACTGAGCCTGTCAATGTAGTTGCCCCAACCGCCACAGCACCGTCAAGCTGGGCAAGAAGCTCAAGAACACGATTGTGTGGGTACTGTGCGGGATCCTCCCATCGACGGTCAGAGTGCCCAGCAAGGGGAGAGAAGTGTACGGCATGCGGAAAAATGAACCATTTCATGAAAGTATGTCAGTCTAGGAAAGGACGGGCCGCGAGGTCCAGCGTCAACATGATCCCAGAGTCTCAGGAACAAAACAGCGATATGGACGATGACAACCAAGAAGAACACACAGTTCACTCGGTGTTCACAGTAGGGTCAGCGTTCCATACGCAGAGTCGACTACCACAGTGCCAAGTTTTGGTGGGAGGGTGCCCCTCGACTGCAATAATAGACACCGGAGCTACCATAAACATCATGTCCCATGAGGCCTACAAAGAGATGACACCCCATCCACAAATGGTCCCCTCCAAGATAGAAGTATTTGCGTATGGTCAGAACAAGCCACTGGCCATCAGACGAAAATTCAAGACCACCATCGCCTATGATAAACAGGAGATGGAAGCACTGGTGTATGTGATGGAGGAGGGAGGCAAGTTGGCAGAAGCCCTGGCCTTAGTCACTTTTGCTTTTCCGATAAATCAAGAAGGAGTAAGTCAAATACTAGAGGAGTTACCAAAAGTATTCAGTGGCATTGGATGCTTACGCGACAAGCAAATACATTTGCACATTGATCCATCGGTGCAACCAGTAGCTCTTCAACACAGGCGAGTCAATTTTCATTTGAGACCACTGGTAGAAAAAAAACTGAACAAATTGGAAGAGGCAGGAATTATTGAGAAGGTGAAGGGTCTGACCCCCTGGGTATCACCTATTGTGGTTGCAAGAAAGCCCAAGCAGCCAGAGGAAGTAAGAATCTGTGTGAATATGCAAATCCCCAATGCTGCGATCAAAAGGGAAAGGCATTTAACTCTGACCATTAATGATCTGATTGGGGAGTTAAGCAGAGCCAGCTGGTTCTCAAAACTTGACCTTCGGGCTGCATATCATCAACTGGTCCTAGACGAATCGTCCCGGTACATCACAACATTTTCCACGCATGTCAGATTACGACGCTACAAGAGGCTGAGGTTCGGAATATCGAGCACAGCGGAGGTGTTCCATAACACCATCAAGGAAATTCTTGCTGACCTCCCAGGAGTAGTTAATGTCAGTGATGACATTCTAGTCAATGCAAAGTCCATACCGGAGCACAACATCCGGCTGAGACAAGTGCTCCAAAGAATACAAGACTCTGGACTCATGTTACATAGATACAAAGGCGAGTTCCTCCAGCAGAAGCTGCAATTCTTCGGGTACATCTTCTCAGGGGAAGGAGTTACTCCAGATCCCAAAAAAGTAAGGGATATCAAAGGGGCCCCGCTCCCACCAATGTAACAGAAATGCACAGCTTCCTGGGAATGGTAAATTACTGCGGTAGATTTATCAAAGACCTCTAATCACTGACCACCCCGTTGAGAGAGCTTACCAAAGCCTCAAATCCTTGGTTGTGTGGTCCTGAACTAGAGGCTGCCTTTCAGGCCACCAAAGACGCACTCTCCAGCTCCACCACACATAGGAACTTCGATCCGCAATAGCACACTCAAGTTGCCATGGACGCAGGCCCAAAGGGACTAGGGGCTGTCCTGTTACAAAGGCCCAAGGAAGACTTCTATAGAACAAAGGTATTCACAAATAGAAAAAGAGGCGATTGCAGTACATTGGGGGTGATGACACTTCCCCTTGTATGTGTATGGGAAACCATTCCTTGTCACTACTGACCACAAGCCCCTCATTCCGCTGTTTACCGGAACGGCGTCAAAGCCTCTATCTCGCATCAAAAAATGGATGCTTCAGTTGCAGGAGTACAACTGTAAGATTGAATACCACCCTGGAACAAGCAATCCGACAGACTACCTGTCCCGTCATCCATGAGCAGCAACACTCAGTGAAATGGAGGATGCGGAGTAGACAGAAGGATAGTCTGATACGTGGCGGATAGATCTTGCCCATTACCCATCTCTCTGGGGGAACTGTGTCAAGACACCACCCAAGATGAATGTTTGCAGAAGGCACTAGATGCAGTAAAGCCCAACAAGTGGCATCTCCTCAGAGGTCAAGGGGTGAGCCTCATTTCTGAGGCACAGAGAGCAATTGATAGCTTATACCAAGTAAGACAAGAACTGAGTGCTGATCCTTTTGGGTGCCTACTCAGAGGTCATAGGTTGGTCATTCCGACAACCCTAGTGGACAGAGTGGTCCGATTAGCCCATGCCGGTCATCAGGGTATGGGGAAAACCAAAGGTCGGCTCAGAACCAAGGTCTGGTTCCCCCTCATGGACGAGAAGGTAGAGGAGGCGCTGAGATCATGTCTGTGGTGTCAGGCTACTGGCGAACTGAATCATCTGGCACTGATTGTGACTGAAAGGCAACCTGATGGTCCATGGGTGAGCGTCAGCATGGATTTAGGGAGCCTCCCTGATGGAAGACACTCTTTGGTAGTGATAGATGACTATTCTAAATAGCTCAAGGTGGAGGTGCTGTCATCCCTGAGCACAGGAGAAGTAATATCAAAGCTGGAAAAGGTAATGGCTACCCATGGACTCATCAAGGAGTTAATAACTGGCAATGTTCCTCACTTCCAGGGGCAGGAATTTGCATCGTACCTGGCCTCCCTAGGAGTTGTTCACAAAAGATAACACCAAAACGGCCACAAGCAAATGGGGAGGCTGAACCTTTTATGACAACTTTGAACAAAGTCATCAGGATAGCAGTGGCCAATGGTGATTCTCTGGAACAATCCATCTACTCCTTTCTCAGGGATTACCAACAAACTCATCATGCCACCACCGGTTGTGCTCCTGGACATCTGTCGATGGGACGAATTGTGAGTGATTCTATCCCACACCACCCTCAATGGGTTCCTGAGAAGGCACCGCCGAGCACAAAAGTCATGTCTCAAACTAGGTGACTAGTCCTTGTCCTAGACAGACACCTGGGCAGTGAGTTTAGGCTACTGTGTGAGAAACATCCCTGGTGCATCACCCATATTCGTGGATCCCAAGTTACAGCACAGAGAGGGCTTGAACTTGTCACAAGGAACGGTCAGCCATCAAGAAGTTTCACTCTGGTCCTGACGCTGCACTGAACTGCCCAGACGGAGATAGCGGAGGGAGAGTCTGGGCGGAATGGTCAGAAGGGGAACTCGAAACGGACGGAGCTGGTGGTTTGGACATTTCTCCACAACATCAGGATGTTATTCAAGGCTCATCAGCACCTGTAGTGAACCCTGGTGAGGACAGTGATTGCCGGGAGAATCAAACCCAGTACAGAGTGAGGAGAACCTCCGAGCTGTCCAGCAGACTACGAGACTATCATTGCTAGATACTCATCTGAATGGACTGGAGTTCGGAATGCCGTGTGATAACGATGGACATGCAGGTGTTGTGGCTGTTGCATTACTGTTTTCTAAAGTAACGTTTTCTTTATAGTTCTTTAAGTCTATTTTGGGGAGGAATGTTGTATCGCTCATTGCGATACTTTGTTGGGAGTTGTGCGCATTTAGTTGGTGTATACCGGCAGTGTAAAGACCTTGTGGTTCGGCCTGTGTTACGTGGGTGTGTCTTAATAAATAGCCATGCCCGCGTGGCTGGCGTCAGCTGGGCCCCGCGAGCATGCCTGATTCACCTCACGTTTGTGTGCTCTCTTTACTGCGCCCTTCAACACGCGGCCGGTGCCGTAGCGCGGCGCAGTGGCGCGCGGCCAGTTCTACATGTCGGGATGACGAGGGCATACCGTCCCGACATAACATCAGTGACATAAAAAGGCTGGAAGAAAAACAGAAAACCGGAGTGAGACAGACAGACAGTGAAAGATGGAAAGGGAGAGTCAGAGAAGGACACGCGTAAATAAATAAGATTTGGGAGAGACTGAGAAAGGTGGAGACAGTTTATAAGGGTGAAAAATAAAAGTTAGAAAGAAACAGAGATCTACTTGTTTTGACTATCTATCTATCTATCTATCTATCTATCTATCTATCTATCTATCTATCTATCTATCTATCTATCTGTCTGTCTGTCTGTCTGTCTGTCTGTCTGTCTGTCTGTCTGTCTGTCTGTCTGTCTGTCTGTCTGTCTGTCTGTCTGTCTGTCTGTCTGTCTGTCTGTCTGTCTGTCTGTCTGTCTGTCTGTCCGTCCATCTAGCTCTCTAGCTCTCTGTGTCTGGCTCTGTTTATCGTATGTACCCTCCTTCTGCCCTCTCATTCTATTTCTCTCAAAATCTATTTAAATCAGCAGGTGCTCTAGCATCTGCAGTCTGGGCATACTCTGACCTCTGGGTCCACCCCTCTGGGTGCCACAGTCATGGTCTATTAATGCGACTCAGGAGAAGAGATACAAAGAGAAGGTGGCGGTGTCCAAGGTGCGATGTAGTCCCTCTCAGTCTCATCTCACACATGCGCTGAAGTCTGGATTCAGTGTCAAGCGCCTAGCATCCAATCAGGAGAGCACTTCCTGTGTTAAAGGCCATTTCCAGTGCACGTGACGTCTCAATCCGGAGAACAGACCTCCTTAAGGAACTGTGCGGTATTGCTCGGGACTATTGTTTCAAATTACGTGGCCACATAAGAAGATTTGTGTCAATTCCTTTTACGTCTTTTATTTGGGTCTGGAGGGGTCATCTCACGTATTGTTTCCAAGACCTGAAATGATGCCGGATTGATGATACCCATAAATGCTTGAGAATTAATTGTGTATGGTGTCTGAAATTAAATGGATGGATTTTTAATGATGGATGGTGACTGGAGGGGCTGTGGACAGAAAACAGCCTTCATACTGCAGCTCATACCACGCTGTGCCTTAACAATGAGGGACAAACCATGGATGCATCTTTACAATGCATTCCTTCGCCACGCCTTGACTTAAGGAAAGTGATGCTGGATTGATGTTCGACTTTAAGTCCAATACATTCCCTACTGCTGCACAGACTGGAGTAGGCATAGTAAATTATACTATTCCAACTCCATCACTTACCCTAAAACAGGTTGTTGTAGCAACTTGCGTTTTAATGGAATTTGTTGTAAAGATGCATTCGTTGTTCGGACCTCGTTATTAAGGCAGGTGTGATTAACACTTATGCGGTTACGACATACAACAGCTGTGTACAGCCATCTGAAATGGAGCATAGACCACCAGGCAGGAAGCAGTGCCTCCCAGCATATACTCCCCGAAGCACAAGGCTCTTTTCCTCACAGTGACTGTCTGCATAATGCTTTTTTGAAATTCTATTTAATTATCTAATTCTACTGTGTCTCCTCGCGTTCCAAAGCAACTCCAAGGTGGCATGTTAGTGCCATGCAAAACAACTAATTGAAAAGAAAAGTTTGTACCGCGTGATGGATCAGAGGGCTGTTTAATGCAGTTCTCAATGTACATCTTGGGTAATGCGGGTGCCATTTTTGTGACCAGATGTTCTAATTTTGCTGGGTTAGTGCTTCTTTTCACACCTGTCCTGGCGCCCCAGCATTTATCACTAAATGAAATTTTTGTGTTTTGTGAGAAGGTTTAGTGAACCCAAGCATGACACTTAAAATATTACTGATTGGCATCTCCATTGTGCACGTAAGAGTCCTGTTTCTGGTGCTGATGTTGATTTTGACATTGCTAAGCTGGGTGTAAAGGCCCTGATTGGGGAACAGCAGGGAAATGATGCTGTAAATCAGTATTCAGCTGCATTGACAGACTTGTTCATAAGGACACTGGTTTTTGAAAAGCAGGGATCTGGTCTGGCAGCTTGGTACTATGGTGCTGTGGCAAAGCCGCTTGTAAGGGCCCTGATTCTGGAACGGAAGGGATATGGTGGTGCAATTCTGAACTGACATGCATCAAGACACCTGCTCAATAGGGAACTAGAGAGATGGGCAAGTAGGTCAGGAATGAAGCGCATTGGGAGAGTAGACTGTAATGGTCTAGCCTACTCTTCAGTAGACGGATGATACTGCAGGTCAGGACTGCGGCACACTGGTAGAGCTTCTTGTGACGACGACTTCTGTAATAGCAGGAAGACAGTTTTAGGGTGATGGACCCACATATTCCAATCATGGCCTTTTCATTTATCTGCCCCAACCTAGGATCAGTGATCCAGACAGGCCGTCAGTCGGGATCGCAATTCCAAATGGACGCGGTGCCGTGGCTGGCACTGCCTTTGGGATTACGGTATTCATTTCTGGCAGGCTTTTCATGTCAGAAAGACTGCCATGAAAAGCCTGTCAGAAATGGATTTTGGGGGCCCCAAACAGGGCCCCTGTCTGTTGTGGGCCACAGAAAAAGTGGCCCAAGGGGCACATGTGGTGCCCCCACGCACCTCCATGCACTGTGTGCTGTCCACCTCATGGTGCATGGCACATGGTGCATGGATGTGTAGGAAGTGCTCCATTGCACGGAGGCTTGTGCTGCGGCCCCTTTTCTGGACAGCAGCACAGCCCTCCATGTGAAGAAGCACTAGGTTAGCACCAGACCAGTGGTAGCATCGTAATTGGGCGGTTGGACCGCCATCAGTCTCCTGACCGACGTGATAGCGGGTGGCAGTCCAACCGCCCGGCATCGTAAGGATGCTCTAAATTGTTAGGCCATATCTAACTGAAGTCAGAGCATGCATGTTTAGCAATAGCATGTCTATGGCACCTGCTGTATTACAAATTAAATACAGATTCCAGCCCCTTCACAAGAAAAAGAAAGGAAGCAAGTGTTTAATCACCATTGTGAAGCTAGTGATGAAGGACATTAAGGACATCACTTAGAATTTGGCAAGTCCACCACCATATGGCTGGGCTGACAGAGGCCCTCATACCTCAGCTCAGCCATGGTCAAATTTAGGCTTTCCTGCCTGTCTGTTGTCTCCATAGCAGCACCAGCCTCCATGGTGAAAACCAGCAGTGACAGCAGGTCCGCCAGGCCATGGTGGAGTTGCCACTGAACACATTTTCTCCAAGGACAGAGCTCTAACTGCGGGATCTGGGTTTGAAACTAAACATAATCAATGTCCGTTAGGCACTGGGAGATTTCTCTTACTAAGAGTGGGACATTTCTGGGGTATTTCTTTCCAAGACCACTATGGGCATCATTTTAGGCCCAAAACAAAGAGATGCCAGGTGGAATAGGGTCAAATGGTTCTTCCTTAAGTAGGAGAAAAAAGACGTGGGCTGTCCAGACACATTTCTGTGAGCTGGGGGTTACACACTTGGCCCATGACCTTCCATTTTGGAAAGTAATACAACATGGCTTGGTTTGCAGTCTAATGTTGATACACTATGATGAACTGTTCTCTCTTTGGCACTAATTGTATCACTCAAACTCTTGCTTTTTTTTGGACGTCGACCTCAGGAGGGAAGTACCATCTCAGGGTGGGTGACAACTACCTGTGCTTGGGTACGGCATGGGATCCCTACCTTGCCATTACTTGCAGACACCCCCCCTAAGGTTGTGTTACTCCACTGTAGCAAAGTTTAAAATTCAAAAGGAATTCAAAGGCAGCACTGATTGGTATGCTCCAGTTTGTCTGTAATTCAAGTAACATAATTCTTCCAAACACACCTACATACAAGAGGGCCAAGCATGCTTTGTGTTTGTAAGTTGCCTAGAAGATGCCATATTGTCATGTCCTAATCCATTTTCCTTTAGTTCAAGTTGGAATGCCAACAAAGTAGTTTATAAAACAAAAAGTCAAAACACACAGTTGACTCGAAGGTTCCCCTTGAAGAACCTGCAATGTCTTCACCGAGATTCATTAGTTGCTCGCAGCATTGAGAAGTTTGACCCATATGCAACTTTCTCTTTTGTTTTTATTGATTCAGACTGTTCCACATTTCTCTCTGACAGTCAAATCAAATCAAATCAAAAAATGCTTTATTCGATTCTTGTCACATAAAAATCATAAAAGCATACATAACTATTTATACAGTTATCAAATAATTTTTGGTTTCAATATTTCAGACGCCATTACAAAAACATTATATAAAAATTTCTGTTAAAATATTAAAATAGTTTTAAAAAAATCACTTGTACAGTACATTATTTGTTAAGAGCTGTAGGATCAGTAGGCCATAATTGTAGTACAAAACATTAAGTTAGGCCCTCAGGTTTTCAATGCATGTAAAAAGCATTACAAAGACGCCCTATCATTACTAACAGTAGAATCTAAATCATGTTGTTTCCTACATTTAATTATTTTCTTTAAAAAAGAGGCGACATTTATTATTAAACATTCATTATCTAGGAATTGAAGAGCAATATAAGCTGGGCGACATTGTCGGAGACCCCATATTTTTAAGATCGGTTTTATCCACTTTCTCCTCAAATCATTATAGAAGTTACAAAACAAAGTGACATGCATCGTTGATTGTAGAGATACATTGTCACACGGACAAATTGATAAGTTTTTGGACCAATCATTGATCGTTGGTAACCAATCTATGAAAAATGTTCAGCCTAAAACGGGTAAGGACAAATCTGTCATATCCCTTTATGGTTTTTCGGAGGTATGGTTGCATGCTAAGAGAAGTGGTTATCATTAGATTTGATTGGACTGTGGTTTTTATCGCCTCATTCACAAATCTTATATTCTCCATATGCTGCATACATTGTTTTTTGAATTCTTTACCTGGGATACGGCAGATTCACTCAGGATTATGATAGTACTCTGGTTTTCCTAAGTCTGTCATAAAATCCCTTATATATCTTATCCATTCTATCTCTAGAGTGTGTTCTAATTTCAGAGCGTCCTGCAGCACCATCTGATTAAGTTTGTTATTTTGTGACTTCCAGATACGGTGCCACAGAACTACTGGTTGAATTTTTATAATGTCCGAAATATAGGGGACTCCTAGCTCAGCGTGACAAATGTAGGTAGAAGTGGATCGAGGCACAGCTAATAGATATCTAAGAAACGCATTTTACACTTTCTGTATCTCGGATACGTTTTGATGGCCCATATCCCTGCCCCATATAATGCTACACTTGTGCATTTGGCCTTATAGATCTTAATTAGTTCGGTTGGAGGCCTCTTACCTAATTTTTGTGAAAAATTAACAAGGGCTGACGTGGTTCTCATAAATAAAAGTTTCCTGTTGTTAATAGCTTGACCCCAAGAACCCTTATCATCTATTAGTATCCCTAAATAGGGATAGGTAGAGGTATTTGTCAATTTCTTCCCATTTAAGAAAATGTCCTTCTTTTTCTTGCCGCCTCTGCCACAATTCATTACATATGTTTTTGTGGCATTTATTTTTACATCAATATTTTTCATAAAAACATTGTAGGAATCTAGTGCCCTTTGCAATGCCAGTGAGGTCCTAGCCATAATAACGGCATCATCCGCATAAAGCAGTGCGGGTATTGGTCTTTTTTCCAATTCCTATTGCAGTTGGGGTACGTCCTGGCATCCCTCCAGCATTGCCTTTTCTAGGCCGTTTGTATATAAAGTAAAAAGAAAAGGTGCCAGGACGCACCCCTGTCTTACGCCTCTTCTCACCTGGAATGGTGTGGTACATTCGCCTTTAGACCCATAACGTACGCATGCTTTAGCATTAGTATATAGGGCTTTCAAAAAATCGATTAGGGATGCCTCTATCCCCATTTTTATTAAAATACTCCACAGTTTCTCATGGGAAACACAATCTAAGGCAGCGGAGAGGTCGACAAACGCCAGATATAATTTCCCCCTCCTTGCCTTCGTGTATTTACCCATTAGTATGGCCAAGTTGAGCCCTTGATCTGTTGTGCTCAACCCTTCCCTGAAACCAAACTGTAGGTCCGAGAGTATATTCTTCTCCTCCGCCCATTTTTGTAGGCGAATTAACAGTATCCTTCCCGCTACCTTCCCCAGTGAATCTAATAGGGAAATTGGTCTATAGCAAGAGGGATACTGCCTATCTCCTTTTTTGTAGATGGGAACCATGATAGACTCAGACCAGGTTTCGATTAAACCCCTCGAGGTGGCTGCATTGAGGACACAGGTTAATAGTGGAGCCCAGAGGTCAATATTATGCTTATATATATCAACCGGGACCCCATCGGGTCCGGGGGCTTTACTTCCTTTGCTTTCATTTAGTGCTGTTTGTACTTCCTTTAGGGAGAAGAATACATCTATAGGGTAGTTCACCCTATCGTTGGGGAGAGGAGATATTAAATCTTCTCTACTTGTAGTCACCTCTGCTTGTCCAAAAAGTTTAGTAAAGTGACTCACCCACTGATTTTCATCAATCGCAACCTCCAATGAAGGTTTGCCTTCGGGACTGAGAAAAGGGGATCTAATTACTCTCCAGAATGCCCTACTATCTTTTAAAATACTAGCCCTATGCATATCTTTCCAAAGGGAATTTTTTATCGCCCTTTTCCTTGATTTTATGGCCTGGTTGTATAATTCCCTAGCTTGTTGTATTTCTGATCTATCTTTTTCAGTATTGTGTATTGCTTTTTTAAGTGCACAGTGGGCTTTTGTGCAGTTAGTGTCAAACCACCCAACTTTCTTCATATCTCCCCTTTTTATCTCTGCCTTCAAGCTGTTTTTTATTATTGTTGTAATATATTGAAAGTTTTCTAAAACCATCTCCTGTGGGGTATTTTCATTTAGGCATTTCATTATTGGGTCCAGTGCCTTACCAACCACTAATTTTGTTATATTATCAGAATTGACCGCTTCCCACTTCAGTGAGTATGCATTTATTCTGTCAATATCCAGATTATTACATATATGATTCGAATTTTTTTTGTATTGTTTAGAGTTTTTAATTGAAAATGTTACTGTTTGTGGGAAGTGGTCGCTGATAGCTATATTATGCACTTTAAATCCTGTTACACTGTGTGAGAGATGGTTCGAGGCTAAAATAAAATCTGTAATGGAGCACAGACCTCTCCCATTAAATGTTTGCGAAAAAGGGATAGGTGGTGAAACCAGTGTGTTTGCAAAGCCCAAATCCAACATAAATATATTCTCATTCAGAGCATTACCATAAGCGTTATGCGGAAAATGAGTTAAATTACATGTTTCCTCGTCCATCAAGCCACAAGTCAAATCATTGTTATATGGACATATATTAATATTGAAATCCCTGCCCCATACAATCTGGGCATTCCCTGAGCTTGGGATCTGTATTTTTTGCAATGCATGTCTTAGGTGGTTCATTTTATCTTCCACCTTTTCCTTGGAAATATTATTATAAAAATTCACTATAGTTATAAAATTTTTGCTATCCTTACTCAGTGTTACAATTTGATAATTTGGTTCAGACATTTCAAACTTAATTCTTTTTATTGACAACAGATTTGAGATATAAATACATAAACCGCCCTTTGATCTCCCAAAATTTGACGGACTGGCTGGAGTATGATAGGTTTTAAAACCATCTATGTGTATTTCTCTCAAAGCCCACGTCTCCTGGAGACAGAGAATGTTGGTTTTCCTTGTAAAGTCTAGGAAGAGGTTGTTGTGAAGTTTGGATGATAGACCCGGCATATTTCAGAAAGTAATCTTTACCTTTCCCTCATTATCTGGTAGCATTTGGAGGGAGTGAACCTCTGTTTCGAGTATCATAGACTCTTTTGATATATAATTTAAATCCTCATCACTATTATGTAATGGGCTATGATCTTCAAATTGGGCTGTTTTGTTTAGCCTCCTCCCATGCGGACTATTGCCTTGGCTTTCTTGTGGTTCCTCCAAACCAATTATCACCATTTGATGTAGTCAGTCTAATTCCTCAAGAGGGGAAAGTGTTCTAAATCGATTACTTACTGGTACATTATATGTTGACCAAGACACACCCTCAGGCTGATCTAATTTCTCTATCTCAGAGAGTGGGCGATAGAAATAGCCCAAGGGTAGAATATTTATCCCTCCCTCCATCTTATTGTTACCCCCATTCCCCAGAATCCTTTCTACTAATTGTGGTGAGCGGAATGTTAGTACCACGCAGTCACCTGCAAAGGATTTCCTAGCTTTACCAACCCAACCTACCCTACGTACCATTTTGAATTCCTCAAACAGTCTCGTCGTGGAGCCCACTTTTGTACTTAACCAGTGCAATGACTTGTTTCTGAGTGTTTCACACGTCTCTTTGTCATACGACCCTAACTGCGGTACGTGTGCAAGAATGACTGTGAAAGGTGTACAAGCTGGCGGTAGATCCAGATGGGTCGATTTCAGCGGATGGAAATTATCGGATAGCACAGTTTTTGGTCTATTTTGGGTTGGAATTTTTTTGCTTACGTTTTTAGATGGAGCGAGTGACGTTGCAGTTGGTATTCTGAGATAATCTCCATTTTGGTTGCTTTGTGAGTCTCCAACCCAGTCTACTTGCTGCTGGAGTCTTCCTGGGTCCCTATAATTACTCACTTCGATGTTGTTATATTGTGCTTTCAATTGTGGTGTAACCTCTACGGCTTTTTTATCCAAAAGTTTTTCCAACTGTGTCTCTACCTGAGTTAGTCTGTATCCAATGTTCTCAAGTGCACCTCTTAAATATAAATCTAGATTTTTTTATGACTATAGCAAGTCTTTCCACTCCATCCTCCTTTTTACTCTGCTCTGAAGTGTTCCCTGTTAGATCAAATGTTAGAGACGTTGCATGATTTTCTGATCCGTGTTGCTTCACAGATGTACATCTTCCTACTATGCTTTATCTGGTGGCTGTTATTTTTCCAGGATCTACCTTGCCACTTTTTCCCCAAAGATTTTTTAACTTTCTTTATTTTTCTCTTTATGGGGGGAGAGGTAATTAACTCAGGAGCGCTATGTATTGTTTCATCTACTGCCCCTTGAATACAGCCATTCGCGGATATACTATTTAATTGATCCTCATTTATTGCAGTTACTTGGGCGGAGTTAGTTTGTTCTGAAATCTCTTTGACATTTAATGTACCAGCCGCTAATGTCTGTTCAACCGATGTAATCTGTTTTTCTATTGCTCCCATCGCCCCTGTCAGGTAGGTAAGGAGCGTCTGTTTTTTTGGCTTTTTAAGATCTTTGCCCTCCAATGGGTCGTTTACCAGTGCTTTTCTTTTGCCCATACTGGATATTTGCTATCACTCGCTGTCAATCAATTAAACCAACCCACCTACGCGTCAATGCGTACAATATACACAGTAATACGATCAAACAATCCCAGACCCGTACACAGAGAAATAACTGATATTATGCAGTCGTCCCTCCACCTAATGTAAATACATTAACTCTACAGTTCCTACCATATGTCCAGATATTGACGATTTCAAGAGGCCGTTCGGCAAACTTTCAACGAGGGTGAGCCCAGCCCAGCCTCAGACGGCCCCGCCCTTGGCCCGGGCTTTGCCCGGGCGAGCCCGCGTTGCGGGAGGCCCAGCGATGTTTTATGGGCCGGCAGTTGATTCACGCAGGTATTGCGCGTCACCTGTGTCGCAAGTCCGCTATGGTCCCCTGGGAGTTGTAGTCCGGGGCGGGTGGGCGGAGAAATGCAGGGTACAAAGAAATATTCAGCAGAGTTCTTGCAGGGCATAACACGGCAGTTACAGGCAGTGATTTAGAGTTGATCCCAGAAAGAATTTGAAGCGTCCCGCGATGCGGGAGGCCCGGCGATGTTTTATGGGCCGGCAGTTGATTCACTCAGGTGTTGCGCGTCACCTGCGTCGCAAGTCCGCTATGGCCCCCTGGGTGTTGTAGTCTGGGGCGGGCGGGCGGAGAAGTGCAGGGTACAAAGAAATATTCAGCAGAGTTCTTGCAGGGCGTAACACAGGGCAGTTACAGGCAGCGATTTAGAGTTGATCCCAGAAAGGATTTGAAGCGTCCCTTACAGTCAAATTAATACCACAGCTGATTCCAGAGGACTGCACTACATTTGTAAACACAGCATGGTGAATTTTTATTTTTATTTTCTTGTTATCTGTACTGCTGTGCCAAAGTTATGGTGAAATCACAACAGTGAACTTGTGTTTTGTCTTCTAAACTCAACTTTAAATGCAGTTATTGACTTGCCTATAGAGGGGTTCCTTTATGAGATCATAGAGTAGAGTGACATAGAGTGAAGTGGCATAGAGTGGTATGGCGTGGAATGGCATAGAGTAGCATAGAGTGGAGTGGAATAGCGTAGATTATAGTGGAGTGGCGTAGAGTAGAGAGGTGTAGAGGAGTGTGGCGTAGAATGCAGTGGAGTGCAGTGGCGCAGAGTGGATTAGTGAAGAGTGGAGTGGAGCAGCATAGAGTGCCTTAGAGACGAGCGGGGTGGCGTTGAGTAGTTTAGATTAGAGTGGAATGGCATACAGTGACTTAGGGTGAAGAGGTGTGGCACAGAGTGGACTGGCATGGAGTGTAGTGGTATGTAGTGGATTGGTGTCGAGTGGAGTGGTATAGAGTGGAGTGGGATGGAGTTGAGTACAGTTGGATAGAGTGCTGTAGGGTGGAGTGTAGAATAGAGTGGCATGGAGTGGAGTAGAGTGACATACAGTAGAGTGGTGTGGAGTAATTTTGAGTGGAGTGTGGTGGCGTAGGGTGGGGTGGCATAGAGTGGAGTGCCGTAGATTAGAGTGCACTGAGTGAAGTGGGGTAGAGTAGCATAGAGTGGCATAGAGTGGAAGAATGGTATAAAATAGTATCACATAGAATGGAGTGGTCATGAGTAGAGGGGCATAAAGTAGGGTGGCGTATAGTAAAGTGGTGTAGAATAGAGTGGAATGGCATAAAATAGAGTGGCATAGAGTTGCATAAAGTAGAGTGGCTAAAGTAGTGTAGAGTGGCATAAAGTAGAGTGGCACAGAGTGAAGTGGCAAAGAGTAAAGTGGAGTGGCGTGGCGTTGAGTGGAGCGGCGTAGAGTGAAGTTGCGTGGAGTGACATAGAGTGGAACTTCATAGAGTGGAGTGGTGTACAGTGGCGTAGGATGGAGTGGAGTGGCTATCTGTATGGAAAGGCTATCTGTCCCATAGGAAAACATGGGAGTTAATTTATAACATCTTATAAATATATCTAACCATTGGGACCAGATAGGAAAATAAAGTTTAGTATGCCTGAACTCAGAATTCTAAAGATGCATCTTTTAGTAAAGGTGATTTTTACAGTCTGTGTTTGAAAATACCCCTTTTAGAAAGTAGGTATTTTCTTGCTTAGCCATCCTGTGTGCCTCTGCTAGGATGTGTATTGACTGTCTGGCTTTGGAGTGACAGGGGCTGGGGAGGAGCAGTGGCTCCAGAGAGTCTAGATGGGTCAGGGCTGGGCTGAACAGACCTGGGCTGCATTCAGAGTAGTGGGAGGAGTTGTCACTAGCACCTGAATGGGCCCGGTCTGCATTTAGAGTGGTGGAAGGAGATTTTCCTTGCACCTGAATAGGCCCTGTCTGTCTTGGACAATGCTGTCTTCGCCTCCTGCTGGGAAGCTGGGCCAGAGAGGACCAAACTGGTTTGGACTAAGCACAGACACTCTCTGCCTGAGAAGACAAAGGCTTTTGGGCGATAAAAAGTGGGGCCCAAACCCCTACATTTTAGATCTCTTTTTGACCAAGAAGACTGCCAAGAAGAAGAGCTGGAGAAGCTGTGAGGAGGAACTACCACTTTACTGAGTGCTTTTCTGTGTTGGCCTTCAGTGGCTGCTTCTATCTTGGGCAGTGAGAGGACTGGACTGAGCTTTCTACAACTTCTTTCTTTGAGAATCTCCAAGGGCTCGAGGTAGACCTTGCCCCCTGTTTAAGAAGTCTCAGGAGCAGCAAAGAATTCAAGTTCTTCTGTCCTCAACATTGGGTACTGTGTGGTTTGTGCTGCAACAGAAGAAAAAGCAACCCAACGCCACCTACGACTCCGTGTATTGAAGGCACCGCAGAGGGCACTGCCGCAACGCGGCACCGTAGCCCTGGTGTCACCGACGATGCAATCTGATGCCACCACGAGCCGCTGCTCGCACTGTGACCTGTGGGCACCGCACTCCCCTCCGCCTCGCTTCACGCCCCCGCCTTGGTATCCCCGACGACAATGCTTCATTCCGACATCAACGCCGCTGCTTGCACTGTGGTTCGAGGGCACCGCTCATAAAGTTAGACAACATAACGCCCTCATCCCGCACTGCAGCCTTGGCCTATCGACTCCAGCGCCATCGACTCCAGTTCGTTAGCCGCAGATAGCACTTCAGCCGCTGCTTGCACCGTGATCTGCCAGCACCGCAACAAGCACCGCATCACTTCACACCTCGACCCAGGTTTCACTGACGACACCATCTGATGCCGCCATCGAGCCGCTGCTCGCACTGTGACCTGAGGGCATCGCAGTCCGCAATGCAGCACTCCACACAGCAGCACCTGACGCCCACCGAGGCCAGCGCTCCTGACTTCAACCGCGAGGACGTCGATCTGCAACACGTGTGACTTCAAGGGCCCGACGAATCCTGCACCGACCTCAGGAACCGACGCCTGCGGATGCCGTCCTTTCAGAAGCTCAAGAGAGGTCGCTGACGCCCTGCATTTCTAAAGGTACTAATTGCGGGTCTCCCCGACACCGTAGTTGGCCTGCGACGCAGCTGTCAGCCAGAACTGTTTGGATTTGTTTGTTCACAATGCCGTGATAGATCAATTTCAAGGAACTTTACTTCAAGGTTATTTTGATAACTGAAGATTTCTAAGTACTGTATTGTGGATTCTTATCATTTTTGGTCTCGTCTTGGGTATATAAAAATATTGGATATTTTTCTAAACTGGTGTGGTGTCCTTTTGTAGCGCTTATACTGTATTACTGTTGGTTATGTGCAAATGCTTTACACACTGCCTCTAAAATAAGCCTGACTGCTCGTGCCAAACTACCAAGGGGGTATGGGTTATTTTAAAAGTGTAACTCCCTTATCCTGACTAGAAGGAAGGGTCCCTACTTGGACAAGGTGCAAACCATTGCCAACTAGAGACCCCCAATTCTAACAATCACTGAAACTCTTGCCTTTTTTCTGGACGTGGACCTCAGAAGGGTAGTACCTCTTCAGGGTAGGTGGCAACTACCTGTGCTTTGGTATGACATGGAATCCCCACCTTGCCATTACTTGCAGACCCTCTCCCCCTTAAGGTTTTGTTACTCCACTGTAGCAAAATTTAAAATGCAAAAGGAATACAAAGACAGCCCTGACTGGTGCGCTCAGGTGTGTCTGTAATTCCAGTAACTGTGCTTCGTAATGCTTCCAAACACATTTACATATAAGGGTGCTAAACATGCTTTGTGTTTGTAAGTTGCCTTGAGGATGCCACATTTTCATGTCCTAATTCATCTTCCTTTGGTTCAAGTTGGAATGCCAACAAAGTAGTTTATAAAAAAGGAGTCACAACTCACAGTTGACTAGGAGGTTCCCCTCGAAGAACCTGCAATTTCTCCACCGAGGTTCGTAAGTTTCTTGCAGCATTGAGAAGATTGACCGAAATCCAACTTTTGTTTTTATTGATTTGGACTGCTCCCACACCTCCCTTTGACAGCCGAATTAATGCAACAGCTGATTCCAGGGGACTGCACTACATTTGTAAACATGGCATGGTGAAAACAATTTTTGTTTTCCTGTTATTACTACTGCTGTGCTAAAGTTATGATGAACCTACAACAGTGAACTCCTGTCTCTGTCTTCTATACTCAACATTAAATGCAGTTACTGACATGCTTATAGAGGGGATCCTTTATGAGATCATGGAGTAGAGTGGCGTAGCAGAGAGTGGCGTATAGGAGAGTGGAGTAGAGAGGCGTAGAGTGGCATGGAGTGGCGTAGAGTGCAGTAGAGTATAGTGAAGTGGCGTAGTGTGGAGTGATGAAGAGTGGAGTGGAGTAGATTATAGTGGAGTAGAGTGGAGTGGAGTAGCATATAGTGGAGTGGTGTGGTGTATTGTCGTGTGGTGTAGAGTGCAGTGGAGTTGAGTGCCTTGGTGTAGAGTGGAGTGGAGTAGCATAGAGTGCCTTAGAGATGAGGGGAGTGGTGTAGAGTGGAGTGGCATTGATTGGTGTAGATTAGAGTGGAAAGGTGTACAGTGAAGTAGAGTGGAGAGAAGTGGCATAGAGTGGACTGGCGTACAGTGGAGTGGCGTGTAGTGGAGTGGCATGGAGTGGAATGAGATGGAGTAGAGTAGAGTTTGGTAGAGTGGTGTAGAGGTGTAGAGTAGAGTGCCATGGAATGGGGTAGAGTGGCATATAGTAGAGTGGTGTGGAGTGATGTAGAGTTGAGTGGAGTGGTATAGAGTGGAGTGGCATAGTGTGGCATAGAGTAATGTGTACTGAAATAAGCGGCGTAGAGTGGTATGGAGTGGCAGAATGGTAAAAAGTAGTATAGCGTAGAATGGAGTGGCAACGAGTAGAATGGCATAAAGGAGAGTGGCGTAGAGTGAAGTGGCATAAAGTAGAGTAAAGTGGCATAAAATAGAGTGGTATAGAGTTGCATAGAGTAGAGTGGCTAAAGTGCAGTAGAGTGGCACAAAGTAGAGTGGCATAGAATGAAGTGGTGTAGAGTAGAGTGGCAAACAGTAAAGTAGAGTGGCTTTGAGTGTTGTGATGTAGAGTGGAGTTGAGTGGAGTGACATAGAGTGGAATTTTATGAACTGGAGTGACGCACAGTAGCATAAGATGGAATGGAGTAGGAAAAAGTGAAGTGGCAAAGAGTAGAGTGACATTGAGTGGAGTGATATAGAGTGGAGTGGTGCGTTGTAGATTGAAATTAAGAGAAGTGGCATGGAGTGGAGTGGTGTCGAGTTGCATAGAATGGCGTGTGGTACCATGGAGTACAGTGCCACGTAATGGAGTAGAGGGGAGTAGAGTGAAGTAGAGTGGCATGGAGTGGCACAGATTAGAGTGGAGTGGCATAGAGTGGAGTGGCATAGAGTAGAGTGGCAATGATTAGAGTGGAGTGGCATTGAGTGGAGTGGTGTAAAGTGGCATGGAGTGTCATAGAGTGGCATATATTAGTGTGGCATAGAGTAGTGTGGTGTGAAGTGGCATAAAATTGCATAGAAAGGCATAAAGTAGAGTGGCGTAGAGTGAAATGGCTTAGGATGGAATAGAGTAGAGTGGTGTAGAGTGGAGTGGCATTGAGTGGGACAGAGTAGAGTGGCTAAAGTGTCATAGAGTGGCGTAGAGTGGCATAGAGTTGAGTGGAGTGGCATTAAATGGGGTGAAGTGGCATATAGCAGTGTGGCGTATATTAGAGTGGGTTAGAGTTCCATAGAGTGGCGTAAGTGGAGTACAAAAGAGTGGAGTGGCATATAGTAGAGTGGTGTAGAATAGAGTGGCATAGAGTATAGTTGAGTGGATTTGAGAAGAGTTGCTTAGAGTTGATTGAAGTAGCATAGAGTGTAATGGAGTGGTGTAGAAGGGAGTAGTGTAGAACAGAGTGGTGTAGAGTAGGACAGTTGTGGGAGTAAGTTCTTTAAACAATGAACCACATTTAAAAATCAATGCACAGGTATGTGGGAGTTTGAAAACAGAACAAATGGAGAAAGCAGCATGAGAACTGGAAACAGAGGAAGTGTCCTGGAGCGCGTACCTCAATCTCAGACTGATAAGTGGGCGGACACTAATCAAGAGAGAGCCATCTGTACTTGGTCCATGCTCCACAGAAAGGAAAGCAAATGACACTTGGCATGTGCTGGCCAATTAGGGGACAGGAAAGTAAAGTGACTGTGAAGCCAATGAACTGTCACAGGTGAGACCTAAAAACAGCTAAGTTAGCATAATCAGTCAAACAAATCTGACCAAAAGCACATCCAGCAAAACCAATCAAAGTGATGAAGGATTAAAAAGATGCTTACCTGGGGCCTTTTTTAACATAATGTTTGTCCTCATTGGCACTGCTCCAGACCAGCCAAAGTCACGATATGAACATTCCTGTGGCTGTCTTATATTCAGATTGGTCAATATCTTTAAACCTGCATTCTATAAACCAAAGAGATAGACAAGTAATGGATCTTTGTGTTCAGATACTGTGTTTTAAGTATGTGTAAAAGCATCAAATGAAGGGAAGAAAGAGGGAGAGAGAGAGAAAGAGAGAGAGAGAAAGTGATAAGAGGAGACAGTCAAAAACATAAAGAAAAAGAGATTGAGAAATAGAAGAAGAATGCAAGAAAAGGGTAGTGAGAGGCAGGGAGTGACAATACAGAAAGATAAATACAGAAAGGCAGTTAGAAAGGTGTGAAAGAGATGAGAAAAGGAGAAAGAGGAAGACAGTGGGAAAAATACAAGAAACCCTAGATAGATAGATAGATAGATCAATCGATCGATAGATAGATATACACACAGACAGACAGACAGAGGAGGCGAGGAAACTGGCAGACTGAATACCAAGTGTTGTGGATATAACAGATGAATGTAGTGATGAACAATGACTGTACACAGGGTTTGGGGGATGATTTCATGAACAAGAAAATTGTAGTCAGTGTTTGTTGTAGACTAGGGTATGGCTGCTTCGAATTAACATGATTTGATGCACACACTGACGTAGGCTTTGGTAAATGTGAGCATGGGTGCGTGTGCAAATTTGTAGCCTAATGGTAAATTGATGCCGGCTGCTGGATCTATAGACGGATGCACAACCCGAAGACCATTTTTGAGAATAGAGAGGTATACTGGTGCGCTGGTAAATGTATACATCGAAGGACAGAGCAGGGGGACCCTACTCACTGAGGAACCAGGGTAAGTAGTTATGAAGGAAAATTGTGGTTCCTGTGGAATAATACCATCAATATTGGTAATAATATGTACAATCGCAATACGAAGGGCTTAACTAAGTTCAGAGGGGGAAGAAACCACATAGACCGATGATACAGTATAACACAATTTATAAGCTTTGTTTTTCAAACAGGGAAAAAAGTATATACAATTTCACAAATTCATTGAAACATATTTGGCGTGCACAGTGTCCCAAGTGAACAAAGGAACCTAAAACATAAGTGAGAGTGTGATAATTATTTACAAGGTTTCCACAATTTTGTACAAGTCGACCATTATCAATTATATTCTGTGTGAGCAGCAGCTATATTCAGTGATATGCTCTGGGTAATGGTTCGCTTCCTCTTTGTGTCGACGACGTTTCGACCCTTTAACTGGTATAGGGTCTCATCAGGACTCATTGATGTAGGGACATCTGTTCATTCAAATGCGCAGCCTTGTGAAGTGTGTGTTCCACAAGTGGTGAAATGAGGGAAAAAGTGATACTCACATGAGGACCCAGCCGGGTACCCAATGTGAATGGGGGAAGGCCGGCAATCGATAGATGGAAAGGCCTTGATGGCTGGTAGATGACTCACTACGGCCGTAGTGCTCTGGCGATTCTTAGAAAACTCTGATGGATGATGTGGTCAGCAAGGGTGCATATTTGTATCTTCAGTGTCGGTCCACTGAGGTCTTGTCCAGGATTATCGGGTCGTCTCAACTGGTGTGACGATGCTACGCGTGGGCTTCACCAAGCTGCGTGAGTCAGCTTAGTCTTCAGGTCAGATGACCGCTACAGCCGAAGTGAGTCATCTACCAGCCGTCAAGGCCTTTCCATCTATCGATTGCCGGCCTGCCCCCACTCACATTGGGTACCCGGCTGGGTCCTCATGTGAGTATCACTTTTTCCCTCATTTCACCACTTGTGGCACACCAACTTCACAAGGTTGCGCATTTGAATTAACAGATCTCCCTACATCAATGAGTCCTGATGGGACCCTATACCAGTTAGAGGGTCGAAACGTCGTCGACACAAAGAGGAAACGAACCACTACCCAGCGCATATCACTGTATATAGCTGCTGCTCACACTGAATATAATTGCTAATGGTCGACTTGTACAAAATTCTGGAAACC
Source organism: Triturus cristatus (assembly GCF_964204655.1). Classification (NCBI taxonomy): domain Eukaryota; kingdom Metazoa; phylum Chordata; class Amphibia; order Caudata; family Salamandridae; genus Triturus; species Triturus cristatus. The sequence continues at coordinate 1,720,698,038 of NC_140590.1, forward strand.
TTGTAAATAATTATCACACTCTCACTTATGTTTTAGGTTCCTTTCTTCACTTTGGACATTATGCATGACAAATATGTTTCAATGAATATGTGAAATTGTATATACCTTCTTCCCTGTTTGTAAAACAAAACTTATAAATTGTTTTATACTGTATCATCGGTCTATGTGGTTTCTTCCCCCTCTGAACTTAGTTAAGCCCTTCGTATTGCGATTGTGCATATTATTATCAGTATTGATGGTATTATTCCACAGTAAATGTATACGTGGAAGCTCAGGGACTGGTTGTCAAGGCTGCCAGACAGACAGATGGTAGTGGATGCATTAGTGTGCGGGCCTATCCCGCCAGCACCGCTCAGATCCTTTGTAGCACCAAGACGCCCTCGGGCAATCGCTGTGCTCTACAAATATGTCAATCAAATAAAATAAAATAAAATCAGAGGTTGGTGTGTGCAAGAACCAATGGGCGAGTTAGAGACAGGGGAGAAACAGGCAGACGTGCATAGAAGGTAAATGTCTGAGAGTGCTGAGGAATGCGAGGATGATCAAGTGGATGAATTGAATACTTCAGTGTGCAGATATGTGAGTGGCGGCAAAGTTTAAAACATGAGTAGCAATGTATGCTAAGTGGATGACTGGGATACATGAGGGAGTGAGTGTGTGGACTTAGAAGTAGATGCATAGATGCTGAGAGCAGAGCACAGACAAGTAGATGTATACAGTGATGACGTCTAACAAGGCACACAAGACTGTAAAGAGTGGAAACAAAAGAGGGAATTGTAGTGAAGGTAACCAGGAGTGTGAGACAGGAGACAGCAGGTAGAACAGCACCGAGTTCAAGGGTTAGATGGACTGAGAGATTAAATATTGGTATCCATTTGCCACGCCCCAGAGTCAAAATAACAGAGTAGTTCATAAATCAGTGGATGGGTGAGCCGAATGGATGGGTGGATAAGTATTGTAATGAGTAAACTGAAATGTTGAAGGTGCTCAAGAGAACTTACCATGAACAGGCTGAAGGCATCTGGCTGGTCTTGGTTGCGGGGGTACGGTCTAGGATATGGCCTGATCGAGCGCCTGCTGCGAGTGAGCGGCTCGATCCCAGGTTCCAAGGGAACAGGTAATATGGGAATTGGTCGAGGCAGGGGGCGAGGCTTGCAGGGCCGCGCATATTCACCCACACGGCTGGGGTATCCTTTGAGGTTCAGAAAAGAGAGCAGGCTGTACACCTAAATACAGATGTGGGAAGAGACAGGGAGTTGTTAATTGGGAGCAACTTTTGCCACAGGTTGCAATTCTGCATATGTTGTTAGATTATTTAATAAACCTGGACTAGAGCGTACTGTAATACATGTTTGCAAAAAGGTCCCTCAGAATTAGAAGAAAGTAGCAGCTTTGCAAAGGATTTTTCAAATTCTTCAGGAGGTTGTCTGTGAAAAAAGCATACATGCATGTGACAACAGGGATTCCTGTTGACTGCTGGACTCGGCCACTTCTAGGGATAGCAAAAGTTAGGACAACTTACACACTCATCTGCTTAAATACTGGGGGTTTAGGTATTCAGAAGGATGTTCTATACCTGATAAGGGTCTAACCACAGCTTGCTAAACATCTCAGTTTGTCTTACTGGATTCCTTCTAGAGAGGAGTACTCCCTTCATCAAGAGCCAAATTACTAGTGTTAGGCATCAGACAGAATCCTTGTGGAAAGACGAACATACACCAGTGGGGTACTTCAACAAACCATTGTCTATTCTACCCTCACCCACTACCTGGGCTCAACCATAGTTATGGTCAATAATTCAGTAGGGACTATTTTATGGCAACTGCTACGGGACACATTTAATGTTAAGAATAATGAAAACACTTTGATAGGTGGAACAGTTTCTAAAGATGGAGGAGACTCCACAAGTGAAAGTACCTTCACTAGCTAGATCGAATGGCAGAGGATATTCAACGGATGCATAATGTCAGGTAGCATGAGAAGAGGTAGGCATATTAGATCTACATTTGGCTTTGCAGCACAACTCGCTGCAAGATTTAATGTTTACAATATACAGAGTGGACTCTGGCTTAACCCCCTTCAGCTATTTTGTTGTATGATTCTTTTCCTCTATTAGTTTGAGACACTGTCAATCACATTTCAGATCAGCCTCGAGAAGTATTTACTTTTCGCCATCATGCTATGGTCACTGAGTGTATCTTTGTACCTCCTAAATGTAGTTCAGGTAGAATACATGTAGGGCTATTTTATATCTAAAAAGTACATTGATTCATATCAAATTAGTTATGCAATACTTGCGTTGAATACATTGTCCTTTTTAAATGCAGTATGGCTTTTCGAAAACGTTTAAGTGACCCTGACCTTAAGATGGCCACCTAATTGCTTTTTTAGTGATTACCTGGGATGGATTAACTTCAAAATGGCCTTTCAGTGGACGGCTGCCTTCGTTGTGCAGCTCCACCTGGTAAATGCTGCCCCCAAGCTCCCTGCTGCTGATCTTCTGACCCTCATGTCAGTGGTTGTGGTTCAAGGTCCTCCTCCATCCACAGGCACCTGCCTGCGCCTCATCCCTGGTGGTCTGTTGGTAGAGTGTCTCTGCTCTGCTGCTGGACTGCCCTCTATCTCTCTTTTTCTTTTTTTCCCCTGCCTTTCTCTCCTCTTTCCTCTGCCTTTTACTTCTCCCACATCCCTGGTGCCTAGTGGTAGGGTGTCACTGAAATACTGCTGGACTGCCCTCTGTCTCTCATTTATCTGCTTTTTTCTAGTGTTTTTTTGCCTTTTCTTTATGTTCCTTTCACACTTTTGGCACTTTTTCCTCATTTTCATCTTGCGCCCTTTTGCTGTGCTTTGTCCCTGCTGCGATCCCCGGCCCCCTCCTGTCCCACTTTACTTCTTCCCGCGTTTCCAGCCTCCCACCTGTCCAGCCCCCCACGCGCTAGTTAATGGTGGCCTCTGTGTGGCCACGCAGCGGGCGCATGCAGCAGGTGCACCGCTGGTGCACCGCAGGCACGCCAAAGGCTAGCCAGTCTGGGCCTGTCTCGCCGGGACTGTGCCCAACACCATGGACCCTGGTTCTCGGACCTTCCATCAATATGATACCCTCACTCTCCACTCCAGACAGCAGCCGCCTGCCTGCCTCCTCGAATCACCTTAAAGGACACCCAAGGACCCTTCTCCTGCCAAAACTGTGACTGCACCCTGTCCCACCTTCACAATCCAGCTCCTTTTGCTGCCCAACCGACCAATAGTGGACCCGACTGGCTTAGCTGCATCCACCTCAAGGGACACTCCCTCCACAAACATGCCACAGAAATCTGGGATCTCTTGGAAACCTGGACAAACCCCAGATATGGCCCGTACATCGCCACCTCCATCCCCGATGGCTACATGATCACCCACAAAGACCGCGCCAACCTACCAGGAGGAGGCATCTCCATCATCCACAAAATCACCCTCCGCCTGACCACCCATTCGAATGACCCAACGACAAAAATGGAACACCTCCACTTTCAGATCCAAGTCAACCCAAACACCACCCTCCGCAGCACCCTCGTCTACAGACCACCGAGCCCCCGCCACCCTTCACCGAAGCAATCGCCCCACAGGCTCTTTTATTCACCGATTACATCCTACTCGGTGATGTCAACCTTTTCCTGGACAACCGAAATGATCAGAATACCGCATCCCTTCTGGAGAACCTCACCAATGTAGGACTCAAGCAGCTAGTCACTGCTCCAACACGAGGAGCAGGACTCATGCTCAACCCCATCCTCTCCACCTGTGGAAATGTCACCTACAGCCACACCCCCGAACCTCTGGACTAGCCACCACTGTGAGCACTTCGCCTTCACCAAACTCACCGTATATCAATGCACTAACTGCCCCCCGGCCGCAGCTAGAACAATGTCACTGAAGAACAGCTCACCGCCTCCCTCAGTTCTACCACACCACGACAGCCGCTGACGCCAGTACCACAGCACACAACCTCCAATGGATCTCCAACTGATCTGAGACCCTTGCTTCCCTAGAAAAGGCACCCAGCAAGAACACTCCAAGAAAGCCCACTGGTTCACTCCCGCCCTCCACAAGTCCAGACGCAGCTGCGGACGAATAGAGAAAAAATGGAGGAACAAAAAAAAAACGGAAACCCACACAACCTTCAAAGCCACAATCACCGCACACCACCTCCTCCTTACATCCACTAAAAAAATGGCCCTCCAGGACAGAATAAATGCCAATGCACACAACTGTAAAGAACTCTTTGCCATTGTCAAGGAGTTTGCCAGGCTCAACAGCGAGACCGCGGACGTCCCACCCTCCCAAGACATCTGCGGCAAACTCGGCCTTTGTCCACCACAAGATTAGGCAGATCTACGACAACTTCAACACCCAAGACCCTCACACCAATTCCGAGAACCACAGCAACAAACCACGCCATACCGCCACAAATCCTGCTCAACTGGACCCCACTCACCAAAGACGACACTCTCAAGACCATAAAGACCACCCGCTCCGGAGCCCCCTCAGACCCAAGCCCCCACCACATCTTCCATAGAGCAGCCACCACCATCGAACTCCACCACACCATCAACTGCTCCATCGAGACTGCCATCTCATGTGACTAGAAACACTCCGAGATCAACCCTCTGCTAAAGAAACAATCCGCCGACCCGAAAGACCTCAAGAACTTCAGACCCAGCTCCCTGCTCCCCTTCCCAGCCAAGGCCATCAAGAAGGCCATCAATGCCCAACTCTCTCAGTTCATCAAAGCAAACAATGTCCGGGGAGCGTGGCCTGCTGCGCAGCGGAATGGCCGCTTGCTAAGTGTGCTCCGCCGGCCGGGACCTAGTCCTGGGACTATCCTGCAAGCTGGACGAGTGCTCTGCTGTCCTGAACTCACTGTCCTGCTTAGGAGTGCTGGCGGACCCTGCTGCGAAAGTTCCGGCGTCTTACCCCGATCTGGAGCCGAGATGTGGATGCCGTAGCCCAGGCGCTGTGAGCTGCGTGAGTCGGGGCTGGGCTGCGGGGCGAGGACTGCGGAATCGAGGCCGCAGCTCACGGAGGCCTGTGGGCCACGCGGTGCTGCAGAAGACGGCTGGGTGCCTTGCGGTGCCCGAACTTGGACACGAGATATCCCGCGGTGCCTGTGCCCGGACCCGCGACCATCCCTAGGCGGGGAGGCTGTGTGAATACCCATTTTGAGCCTGGGAGCCCCATTCACTCGGAAGGTGAGGAGCGTGGCGCAGAGGAGACTGCCGGTTTATGCCCTGAGGCGGGCTCGACCCGTGCGTGTGGTTCCCCCTGCGAGCAGTGTGGCGCGTTGTTGCTGCTGTGGGCGCTGCGTTTGGATGGTCTGAGGAGACATCATGGGAATACTGTGGCCTGCCCTGGCTGGGGCCCTGAGGTTTTGGTCAGTTCCTGGTAGCCATATAGGATTGAGCGCGTTTGTTACTCCTATGTCCTTGGGCAGTTGCTCTTGGTGACGGTGTGCCCTCATTCCTGTGGCTGATGAATGGCTAAGCAAATCCATCAGATGACACCGCCATTGTCATAGTGGAGCCCCCTGGAGCTTTACCCTTCGGTGGATCTTGGACGTTGGTGGCTGTGGACAGGGTGGTCCTCCGCAGAGGTCGAAACGCGGCCGCATTGTCATAGCTCTGGCGCATCCTGGCCCCACGCAGCGTTTGCGACTTGGAAAGATAATCTGCTGCGGCAGGAACGCGTTGCCCCCTTGGCACTGCTGCACGAAACGCACAGGCTGCTTGTGGCCGCTGTTGTGTAGAAGTGGGGAGCTACGCTGCACTGAAGAAGCCGAGCGTGAACAGAGGGTGCACCTCACGAGAGGACTAAGATGGTGGGTCTCTGGCTGCTCCCCCGCTGCAGGGCGATCCGCGCCACTATCGTCATGGGCAAGCCAGATGCGAAGCAGCCGAAACTGACATTCGAGTACAAACGCTCTACGTGGCATGCTGAGGTGGAGGAGGAGGCACGGCCTAGTGGTCACCTTGCTTCACAGGCGGAGGACCAGGGCGAGGATTTGCGAACACTTATGCTGGAAATGCGTTCCAGCCTTTGTAACATCGATACAAAGCTGAACACATTGACATCGCAGCTAGACTCAGTCAAATCCCAGGTTACAGCACACGAAACGTGCCTGGATGCGCTCGAGAACCACCACACCGAATTCCACGAGTTTCAGGTGGAGACAAAAGAGCAGCTACTACGCATGGACAAGCTTCTGGGAGTCATCAGAGCCAAGAATGAGGATTTAGAAGCCAGATCGAGACGTAACAACCTCCGTATCACGGGTATTCCCGAGACGACGGCGATTTCCATAATGGAGTCCTTCGTCACAGATCTGCTCCATGAGCTATTCGACCCTGGACTGTCATCTGTGTTCGTGGTGGAAAGAGCTCATGGCTTGCTGGGGCCGAAGCCCCCGGTTGGCGCACCACCCAGACCTATCATGGCTAAATTATTGAATTATCAGGACAGGGATTGTATCATTCGGCTAGCTAGAGAGAAAGGTCAAATCAAGCACAAGGGTGACACCATTTCCTTCTATCCTGACTTCACCCCGGCGGTGCAGGCGGCGAGACGGGAATTCCTCCCGGCCAAGCGTCTCCTGTTACAGGCACAGATTCCATACTCACTGCTCTATCCGGCCAAGTTGAAAGTATCATATGATGGAACCGCTCACTTCTTCACCGACTCGAAATCCGCATTGAAATTTGCGAAGCATGTTGCAGGCAAGACTGCGAAGGGGAACCGCAGGGCGGAGACGACTGCGGACAGCAACCTAAGTGACAATGACTGATATTGGTATCGTATTGTTGAGCTGCTTGGTAATTTGTACACACTGAACTGCGACATCTAGAGCAATGTGTAGTTGAATATTGGTATGCGACCTCCTGGTCTCCTATTTGGCTTTTTTACCTTGCCTTATCTCTTTTTCCGCCCAGCGGATTTTGGTATTGATATTATGGTTGAGCGTTTGGGCATTTAGCACAGTCCACAGTACTCCCGGCCACCTGGTCTAAACGAGGAAGTTTGCCGGCACTACCGCGCCTCCATGGGAAGAATCCCGATTCTGGTTACAATGTTTGGTTTGATGTTCTTTGTGTTTTTTAATGTGGGGGGGATTTACTGCAACCTAATTGGGGGGTTGGAGTGGGTGGTGGGAGGGGGGCTAAGCGGGGATTTTTGTTTTATGCCAGTATGCATTTCAATGGTTGGCTAACATGTGCAGTACATGGTGGGAGGTCATGGCGGGACTCTTGCATGTCTAGGATCAGTTGTTGCACAGTGTACACAGCGCCACTAATGTGTTAAATTGTGTTACTTGGAACATCCGGGGACTGAACGATGGCAGAAAGGCCAGATTGGTACATGCTTACCTGTCCAGACACAATGTTGACGTGTGTGTGTTGCAGGAGACACATCTTGCTGTTACACCTTCGCAGAGGCTTCGTCATAGTCGGTGGGGTTGGGTCCATTCATCTGTGTACTCTAATTATGTGCGGGGGTGGCTGTCCTGGTCAAGCGGGGATTGGATTGGAGGGAGGGGCTAGTGCAGGCTGATCCTGAAGGTCGGTATGTCATTCTACGGGGGTATTGTGTGGTGTCTCTCTGGTCATTGTGACTGTTTATGGGCCAAATGTGGACTCCCCAGAGTTTTTTAACAATGTCTGGACGAAGGTCAGGGCGACGGGCTGTAGCACAGTGCTGTGGGGGGGGGGTGACTTTAATGCTATCCTAGATGATGACCTAGATAGACAAGGCGCCTCCCGCACACTGCACCCGTCAGCTAGTGCCGCCTTGCGTGCTCCCATCACTGATGGGGACCTGGTGGACGTGTGGCGTGCTCGACACTCCCGGACCAGGGAGGGTACGTGTATTTACGATCACCACAGCGCATGGACCCGCCTGGAATTCTGGCTGGGGTCTAGAGACATAGCCACCTGGACTGTCGATGTGGTGCATCTGTCACGTTCATTATCGGATCATGCTCCTTGCTTGCTGAGGTTAATCATTCCTAATTCTCCGCCGCGGGCCTTCACTTGGCGTCTCCCGCTGTATGCTCTGCTTGATGAGGCCTTTAAGGAAGAGATACGGAGGGATATTACTGAATACTTCACTTTGAACTCAGGGTCGGTGGCCACTGAGGCCTCACTATGGGAGGCTTTCAAAGTTGTGATAAGGGGTCAGTGTATTGCCCGGCAGGCGGGAGTATTAAAGGCTATCAGGGGCTCGATTACTTCGATAGAGGCTCAAATTAAGGAACTTGAGGGGAGATTTTACTCTACCAACGACCCTACCGTGCTTGGCCTTTTGAAGACCAAGTTATTGGATTTCTCCGAGGAGGCACAAAGAGAGATGAAGTTTCTTGGGAAATATGCAGAGGCGAGGCGCTATGGAGAGGGGGACAGGCCAGGACGTACACTAGCGGGTATGATCAGACCACCGAGACACACGGCATTTATCCATGAAATATACACTGTACCAGACACTGTTGTTCAAGGCCAGACAGAAATCCTAAATGCTTTTTCCACATTTTACGCCAAGCTCTATACTGCTACCCAAGAGGCATGCCCCGAGGGGCTACAGTCGTTCTTGGACTCGATTGCGTTAGTCTGATTCAACAACACACACATACGGAATATATGGATTTCCCCTTCACTGTTGAAGATGTTGCTCAGGTTATTAAAAGTCTGCCGCTTGATAAGGCCCCTGGCCCCAATGGTCTGACCACAGCCTTTTATAAAACATACGCTGAGGAGCTGGCGCCTAGGTTGCGGGCGGTATATGAGGAAGCTTTGGAGGGGGGGATATTGCCCGACTCCATGAGGGAAGCTGTGATTATTACCTTGTTGAAGCCCTGTAAGCCCGAATCTGAAGTCGACTCGTATAGACCGCTGTCGATGATAAATGTAGACGTTAAAATTCTAGCTAAACTACTTGCGAACCGGCTGCAGCCGCTCTTACCTATGATTGCGCTCCCAGATCAGTCTGGGTTCATCCCGGGGAGGTCTACATCCCATAATCTACGAACAATTTTCTCCGTTTTACATTACCTGCACCCAGAGGTCCACGCCGCGTGGTGTTCTTGGATGCCACCAAGGCATTTGATACCCTGGAATAGCCGTATCTCTTTGCCATACTGGGATGGATGGGGTTTAGCCCGCTTTTTATTAGAAGCATACGTTTACTCTATACTATGCCCAGAGCCCGCATCAGGATGAACGGGATACTGTCTGATCCCTTTCCCATCTCTCGTGCCACGAGGCAGGGCTGTCCTTTATCTCCACTCCTGTTCGCAATTGCAATGGAGCCACTTGCTGCTCGTATTCGGCAGCACCATACGGCGTGATGTATAGGGTTTAGTACCAGAAGCCTGCTCATCTCCTTATATGCAGACAATGTCACTCTCTATCTCGTCAATCCTGAGGAGAATTTAGATCCGGTCTTAAGGGAATTCATTCGGTTTGGTGGCTTGGCAGGCATAGGTGTTAATTGGGCAAAATCAGTGATATTTCCCCTAACGGACGGCACGCCCCAGGTGCTCTCTGAATATCCTCTAAAATGGGAAGCGGAGTATTTGGGCATTTGGATCAGTCGGGATACGCAGGAGGTGTGGAATCTGAATTACGGGCGGGCTGTAACCTGGCTGGAAGAAAAAGTTAAGTTGTGGTCGCAGCTGCCGCTGTCTCTGACTGGCGGATAGCACTAGCAAAAATGGTCATCCCGCCCAAGTTTTTGTATCTATTCGCCAACATCCCGATTCGGCTCACGCAGCACTTTTTCAAGATCCTTAAGTCACAGCTTATAACCCTGGCATGGGCGGGCGGGCAGGCCAGAGTATCTTGGGATATGTTGACACTCCCGCTCAGGCAGGGAGGATTGGGAGCGCCGGACATGCATCTTTATGCACTTTGTGCTCAGGCCCAATTTCTGCAGTTTTGGGACCCAACACCCTTCCAGCCCCACGTGGCAGTGGAGCTGGACGCGGTAGCACGGCTCCCTCTCAAAGTAGCCCTTTATAAAGCGTTGAAGCGCCCACGTGGAGACATTGACTCCGCCGGAACACTGTGTTGGGCATGGGAGGAGCTGCGCAAGCGGGCTGCAATCCCTGTGCTGTATGCTCCCTCGATCCCGGTAGCCCGTAATCCGATGCTGCCATGTGTGGAGGACGGAATCAGCAAGGCATTAATACAACTAGTGCATCTTCACACATTCCACCTCCGACTGCGGATGGGGATGGGACGGTACCCTTCACTGAGCCGGGCCCTTTGTGGGAACTTCCCCACTGCCCCTCCGACCTTGCTGGCATTGGAAAATCTGCTAAAATCCCCTTCCCCTCGCAAACTAGTTACGAGATTGTACACGCATATGCAGTCATCTGCTCCCTTGGTCCAGCCTAAATCATTCTAATATTTGAATGAAGAACTTTCCGTCCCAGTAACTGAAGAGCAGTGGGAGTTTTGCTGTGGACAGCTAAGAGAACTCTCTCCCAATTATAAACTTAGGCTGATTCACTTTAAATTTTTGCACAGAGTATACAGAACACCTGTAGGTCTGCATCGTATGGGGTTCAAGGAAGATGACAGCTGTTCGAGATGCGGGTTCTCTCCTGCTTCATTCTTGCATATAGCGTGGGACTGTCCGGAGATAGTGGGGTATTGGGCCAAGGTGTTCGGTACGGTGAGTCAAATTGTTGGAGGGGAGGAGACCCCCTCCCCGGCTCTTGGATTATTAGGATATGTCAAAAACTCCCCACCCAAGTTGCGGAAACAGCATGCTTTGCTTTTATTATATGCTAAACGTCAAATAGCGCTACACTGGGGAGGGAGGAGGGTCCCCACTCACAAGGGTTGGATAGCGGATATCACCTATGGGCATGCACAACTAACTGTGTTTTGGGAGCTTGCCCCCCTCGCTTCTCGACCCCGCGATATCTGGGAACCATTTCTGTCATGGGCTCAGGAACGGCACGAAGCTACAGATGTGGGACAGAATGATGGTCCATGAGTGGTAACGAAGGGAGATATGACTATGGGACTTGTGGATGTGCTATTCTGCAAGCTGACTGCTGATGTGTAATTACGGATGTAGGTAATCTGGGTTGTGCTGGTCCGAATATGTTCACGCCAAACGACCAAAAACAACTGTTTCTGGGTTTAATGCATGGAATGTAACCGACCCGTATATTTGATTTACCGTGACAGCAAACTGGCTTGTTTTGTTGTTGAAATGGTTTGTATTTGCAAAAATGTCAATAAAAAAGAAAAAAAAAAAAAAAAGAAAACCATGTCCTGGACATCTCCCAATCTGGTTTCAGAGGCAACCACAGCACCGAGACCACACTTCTTGCCACCGACGACGACATCTGTTCCCTCCTCGGCTGAGGTGAAACCGCAGCCCTCGTCCTTCTGGCCTTCTCGGGTGCCTTTGACACCTTCTCCCACCACACCCTAATCATGAGACTCCATGATTCCAACATTCATGACAAGGCACTGGGTGAGCAGTCTAAATATCGAGTTTTAAATTTCGACCTACAAGTATATCGAGTTGTAAATATCGTAGGTAAAGAATATCGAAGTCAAGAATATCGATGGACAGAATATCGACCCCAAGGTAAGTATTATCGAAGTTAATAATATCGAAGTCATTAATATAGATGTAAGTAATATCGTAATCAAAAATTTCGATGTCAAGAATATCGATATTTTATTAGTGTAATGTATTTTAATATGTATTTTATTTGTATGTTAAAGATTATTGTAATGTATTTTAATACATTTAAAAATAAATGTTTAGAGGTTAATAATTATTTAAAATATAATTTAGCGTTTTAGTATCAGAGCGGGTTGTGGGTTTATAGGGGAATAGGGTGGGAAGTAATTTAATTATAATTAATTAATTAATATGTATTGTTTCATTGGTATTTATGATTAATTAATTGTTAATTAATTACTAATTGTTAATTAAATATATTAATTGATTAATTAATTGTTAATTAATTATTAATTGTAAATTAATTTTATTAATTGGTTAATTATATAAGTTATAATTAGTTTAATATTAATATTTATTTATTGGTATTGTTAATTAATTAATTGTTAATTACTAATTAATTGGTGATTTAATTTTATTAAGTGATTAATTGATGATTAAATTAATTATGTGAATTTTTATGTGTAGTGGGTTGTGGGTTTATAGGGGAATAGGGTGGGATGTAATTAAATTCAAATAATTACTGATAATTTTTATTTATTTGTAATTAATAATAATTAATTGTTAATTAATTATTAATTGGTAATTAATTGTTATTAGTACGTTAAATATAGTAAATATAAATAATTTATTATTTCATGTTATTTGTTGTTATTGCTAATTAATGTATTGTTAATTAATAATTAATTTGTGAATAATTGTAATTTGGTAGTTAATATGTATAAATTTGTAAATAATAAGTATATTAATTATAAAGAATGTATTATTAATTGTAAATAATAGATAAACTGATATTTAAATGTATTGTGTATTTTGTATTTGTAGGCTATTGTGTGTTAAAGGGGGAATAGTGTGGGATGTAATGTAAAGTTATTTATATAAATATTTATTTTAAATAATTGGTATTTAATAATACATATTTTGTAAATTAATTATTAATATGCTATTTTTTTATAACTAATTATTTAATTGGTTATTATGTTTATAGAATTCCTATGCTATTCAGTGCTTTCCCAACTGTTTTACTATCTGGAGTTGGAATAGTAATTTTTAACCCTACGCTATCCAGCGCTTTCCCTACTGTTTCACTTACTGGAGTGGGAATAGTAATTTTTACCCCTACGCTATCCAGCGTTTTCACTACTGTTGCACTCTCTGGAGTGGGAATAGTAATTTTTACCCCTACGCTATCCAACGCTTTCCCTTCTGTTGGACTCACTGGAGTGGGAATAGTAATTTTTACTCCTACGCTATCCAATGTTTTCCCTACTATTGCACTCTCTGGAGTTGGAATAGTAATTTTTTTCCATACGCTATCCAACACTTTCCCTACTGTTGCACTCTCTGGAGTGGGAATAGTAATTTTTACCCTTACGCTATCCAACGCTTTCCCTACTATTGCACTCTCTGGAGTTGGAATAGTAATTTTTACCCCTACGCTATCCAACGCTTTCCCTACTGTTGCACTCTTTGGAGTTGGAATAGTAATTTTTACCCCTACGCTATCCAGCGCTTTCCCTACTGTTTCACTTACTGGAGTGGGAATAGTAATTTGTACCCCTACGCTATCCAACGCTTTCCCTACTGTTGCACTCTCTGGAGTTGGAATAGTAATTTTTACCCCTACGCTATCCAGCGCTTTTCCTACTGTTGCACTCTCTGGAGTTGGAATAGTAATTTTTACCCCTACGCTATCCAGCGCTTTCCCTACTGTTTCACTTACTGGAGTGGGAATAGTAATTTTTACCCCTACGCTATCCAGCGCTTTTCCTAATGTTTCACTTACTGGAGTCGGAATAGTAATTTGTACCTCTACGCTATCCAGCGTTTTCACTACTGTTGCACTCTCTTGAGTGGGAATAGTAATTTTTACCCCTACGCTATCCAACGCTTTCCCTACTGTTGGACTCACTGGAGTGGGAATAGTAATTTTTACTCCTACGCTATCCAACGTTTTCCCTACTATTGCACTCTCTGGAGTTGGAATAGTAATTCTTTTCCCTACGCTATCCAACACTTTCCCTACTGTTGCACTCTCTGGAGTGGGAATAGTAATTTTTACCCTTACGCTATCCAACGCTTTCCCTACTATTGCACTCTCTGGAGTTGGAACAGTAATTTTTACCCCTACGCTATCCAACGCTTTCCCTACTGTTGCACTCTTTGGAGTAGGAATAGTAATTTTGACCACTACGCTATCCAGCGCTTTCCCTACTGTTTCACTTACTGAAGTGGGAATAGTAATTTGTACCCCTACGCTATACAGCGTTTTCACGGCTGTTGCACTCTCTGGAGTGGGAATAGTAATTTTTACCCCTACGCTATCCAGCGTTTTCCCTACTGTTTCACTTACTGGAGTGGGAATAGTAATTTGTACCCCTACGCTATCCAACGCTTTCCCTACTGTTGCACTCTCTGGAGTTGGAATAGTAATTTTTACCCCTACGCTATCCAGCGCTTTTCCTACTGTTGCACTCTCTGGAGTTGGAATAGTAATTTTCACCCCTACGCTATCCAGCGCTTTCCCTACTGTTTCACTTACTGGAGTGGGAATAGTAATTTGTACCCCTACGCTATCCAGCGTTTTCACTGCTGTTGCACTCTCTGGTGTGGGAATAGTAATTTTTACCCCTATGCTATGCAATGTTTTCCCTACTGTTGCACTCATTGGAGTGGGAATAGTAATTTTTACTTCTAAGCTATCCAGCGTTTTCACTACTGTTGCCCTCTCTGGAGTGGGAATAGTAATTTTTACCCCTACGCTATCCAACGCTTTCCCTACTGTTGGACTCACTGGAGTGGGAATAGTAATTTTTACCACTATGCTATCCAGTGGTTTCCCTACTGTTGCATTCTTTGTAGTTGGAATAGTAATTTTTTTCCCTACGCTATCCAACACTTTCCCTACTGTTGCACTCTCTGGAATGGGAATATTAATTTTTACCCTTACGCTATCCAACGCTTTCCCTACTATTGCACTCTCTGGAGTTGGAATAGTAATTTTTACCCCTACGCTATCCAATGCTTTCCCTACTGTTGCACTCTTTGGAGTTGGAATAGTAATTTTTACCCCTACGCTATCCAACGTTTTCCCTACTGTTGCACTCTCTGGAGTGGGAATAGTAATTTTTACCTTTACGCTATCCAACGCTTTCACTACTATTGCACTCTCTGGAGTTGGAATAGTAATTTTAACCCAACGCTATCCAACGCTTTCCCTACTGTTGCACTCTTTGGAGTTGGAATAGTAATTTTTACCCCTACAGTATCCAACATTTTCCTTACTGTTGTTTTTGTTGGAGTTGGACTAGTAGTTTTATTGTGTCTGATATTTCATATGTTTTGTATTATTTTTGCTATTGTAATATATCATTAATAATACAAATTATTCACATTAAAAATATTGATTATTATTTGCTATATGTAATTATTAAGTATTTATTAATGTTATTATTTTATGTGTATAGATGTATTGGTAATTTTTAAAAACATTTAATAATTTATATGTTACAGAAATTATTATTACAATTAATTATTAAGTAAGTATATATATTATATATTATATGTATATGTTTAATTAAAGTTTTAATAAATTATATATATTAATTATACATTTTAAATATTATACAATATATTTAATTATGTTTATTTAATTTCTAAGTATAATTTGGTTTATTTTACATATATTTTTAAAGTAAAAGAAAAACTATATTTTTAATAACGATATTTTTGACATCGATATTTAATTTTCGATATTTTTGTACTTACCATGTTGTAGATAGGATGTCGATATTCTTGACATCGATATTTTTGTTGCGATATATTTGTAGGTCGATTTTCTGTCTGTCGAAATTATGTCATACAACCAAGGCACTGGAATGGATCCACTCTTTCTTCACGGGTCGAACACAGCGAGTCAGACTACCTCCATTCTACTCCGAAACCACAGAGATCAGCTGCGGAGGACC
Source organism: Triturus cristatus (assembly GCF_964204655.1). Taxonomy (NCBI): domain Eukaryota; kingdom Metazoa; phylum Chordata; class Amphibia; order Caudata; family Salamandridae; genus Triturus; species Triturus cristatus. Next base: position 1,720,713,739 of record NC_140590.1, read on the forward strand.
ATGGGCTCCTCCCTGAGCCCCACCCTCTCCAACGCCTACATGGCCCCTCTCAAGGCAATCATCAGGAACTACAGACTCAACATCATCTCCTACGATGCTCTCCCTCACCAATGAACCCGCAACCGCCATAAACAACTTCCACAGCGGAATGCAGGCCATTGCCCCCTGGATGAAAATGAGTTGCGTCAAACTCAACTCAACATTTGACTCATCCTGGGACCCACCTCCTCAGCATTGGACAACTCCTCACACACACCTACAAAGCCCTCCACAACTCAGGACCAGCATACCTAAACAACAGCCTCTCATTCCACGAAACCCACCAGACACCTCCGCTCTGCCCAGCTGGCCCTGCAACAATACCTCGGACCACAATACTAGAACGGGAGGAAGATCCTTCTCCTACCTTGCCACCAAGACCTGGAACACCCTGCCTCTCCACCTCAGACAATCCCCGTCGCTGACTCGATTCAGGAAGGATCTCAAGAACTGGCTCTTTATGTTCAGACGGTCCAGCGGCCTCCTCCTCCCCCAGTGCATTGAGACTCTCGCAGGTGGGTAGCTGCGGTTTACAAACCCTGGTTGATTGGAAATGGCTGTCCTGAAATCTTGCGATATCCTTGTTCCCGCTTTACCCCACTTTTTGTTACTGCGGCTCAGGGTGGTCACGGCTTCTGTGCAGCCACACCATACTTGTTACAGCTTCACTGAGACTCAGAAATCTGGGTCCTGTTCTACTATGCTTCCTTATTACTGTAGATCATTGCAGCCCCTCTTCTGCTGTGATATGCACCCCTTGACACTGCATCACTGAACTCCTGGCTCGTACACTGCCCTGCCTCCCTTCCCCTTTGTTACAGCTTCACTGTGGCTTCACAAACCTGCCTCACTCCAGAGCGCAATTTGACTTACCATCACTTCACTGCAGCTCACAGTATCTCAATGTCTGCTTAACCCCTGATGTGCTTTCCTGCTCATTTTTCTTGTTGTGTAAGTATGTTATCTAGTGAATATTGTATTGTAACCTGGTACATGTATATATGTTTGTGTCATTACGGTCCTTGCTTATTTGTTTATTTGTTTTGTCGTGAGGGTGTTGTTTCTTATTGTTTCTTCTTGATGTGTATATTATGTTCGCTGTTCCTCATCATGTTAAAGGGGCTCTGTAACAATTGATGTGTGATGTCAATGTTTAAAAAAAAAAAATTGTTGTATACATGGGGAAACATCCTTTACAACGAGGGCATTGCATCGCAACGCCTTTACATCGTGGGTATTACAACGCAAGTCGTTACAACGACTTGACCTGGATGGCACTCTAACCTAACGAATAGTATGATTTACTATTCCAACACCTTCCCTACTGTACGTAGACTGGAGTTGAAATAGTAAATCATACTATTCCGAAGTCCAGCGCCCTCCAGCGCAAGTCGTTGTAACGACTTGCGTTGTAACAAACGCGATGTAAAATACTGCGTTGTAAATGTATGCGTAGTAACGTCATACATTCGTATACATGTGATATCATAAATTAATTCATAAAAATGATTCATATATTTTTTTGATAATAGATCTTGAAAGTCACTTGTCTATGGGACATTTGAATTTTTGGATATATTACCTTAGTTTAAAGTATCCATTTGGTAGAAGTTGCGGTTATTTTTTACTTTCCTGCTCCTTTGACATGCATGCCCGGCCACTCCTTTCATTTCAATCCTGAGCACCCAGCAGTCCCTGAGATGCACTGGCGCTTATTTGATATGCAGAGCTCCCTTCAGATCTCCTGAATGGTCATGTTTATTAAAAGGTTACACAGTGCCTGACTGCTATTACCACTGCCACCGCCACAAATACTGCTTACACCACCAACGACCACCTCTATTATTACCACCACTAGCAATACGTCCACCAGCATCACCATGAGCACCAATGCTACCTTTACCTTTACCACCACCATTACCACTACCACCCGAACAATTATCAATAACAATCCCTTAAGCATCATTTCACAATCACCACCACCATTACCATTACTGCCACCATCATTACCACTGCCACTGTTGTGTGTCGATTTGGATACCGTATATAGGTTTCCCGATTTATGTCCTTATATAGGCACAATTTTCATTGCCCATTTTTAGGCATAGAAATCCTACCCTTATTTAGGCATTATGCATGCTAACCAAATACAGGCATGGCCACCTACATCCGTTCATCTACGTCAGAACGAGTTCTTGGAAAACCAGGCTCTTAAGCCTTTAGGACTTCCCTTTGCTTGGATATTGATTTCTCCAAGAACTCATTTATTATGCATGAACATCTATTCCTTAGGGGTTCATTAATGACGTTCTTCTGCCCGACTTTTACGTCAATACTGGCATTCCTAAATACCTTCAAGGTATAAATATACCTTCACTTACCATGGCAAACCACGGTTCGGCCAGCTACTTGCACGACGCGGCATGCCACGGCAAGTTCGTAAAGAAGTCAAGTCCCCGCCTGACGCACTGACCAGACGCTGTCATCCTCCTCGCAGAGAATTCAGCTCCAGTGTTTCTGATTCCCCTTGTGGGGTGTTAGAGATCTAAACTCGGAAAGAGATTCCAACCTCACTCATTCTAAGGTATGGAGCGGACTAGAACCTAGAGGGACTTTTGGCAAATCTTGGCAACTATAGCTAAACTAGACTATAGACAAACAGTACCTACTTCTTACCTCGTACTACACGTAGGTTAGGTACACTGGGGTAAAACTAGCTAGAAGCATCAGATGAGTATTAACATTTTAGCCTGTGTTATTTATGTATGTATTTTTAGGAATATCTGTCATAGCTATAAACCATGCTATTGCAGTATTATTTTATCTTACTGCTAACACTGTACATATTTGACTTCGCATTCTGTCTTACGATTGTAGCAGTTCATATGAAATAAGACTGTTCAATAAACCCTTTTTATTGAAATGCTCGTCTATCTATTTCTGTGTAACTCTGTAGAAATGAAGTATGTACGATTGACTGAGTGAAACTGGTATCTATTGTTTCCACGATTCTGAGATTGTTCCGATTCTAAAGGGAAACAAAGTTGTCATGTTTATGCGGTTGTCAGAAACTAATTCCTTCTTGTTTATTCGAGACGTTTCTAGTGACCTCTGAGTTAGCTGGCACACACAAGTAATTAAGTTTAATGTACTCGATAGAGACATACTGACCTCAATCCTATGTCAAAACTATAGTGTATATTATTCCAATGCGCAGGGCCTATCAGGAATATACAAACTACATTACATGGCGCCCAACGGTTTGGTAAGACACTAATTTAACGCTGGATACTGAAGTAACTCAGTCGTGCTTTTCTCAGTGACCCCTACTCATACTACTCCATAAGACGTCTGGAGTGGGTAGGGATAATATCCGCCATAGCTGAGTAGGATAAAAATCCTATGTATTAGCTGTTTGGTTTATTCAACGTTGAAGGATACAGTGTTCCAAAATATTGTGCACCTTATCTTTGTTCCCTTGAAACCTGCTCTTCAATTTTCATTAAACAAATGTCCCAAAACGAGGATAATAACACCGGATGAAATCGCAGCAGCTTTTGATTTTACAGGTTTTGATGAAACCGATGAAAATGTGAAAAACATTGCTCCAAATTTAAGGAGAGCAATCCCTTTAAAACTTATAAAACATGGCCTAACACCAAGAGGTAGTAGAGCAGTTTTTGTGATAGAGGCACATGAATCTCACCAGACAAAGTTATTCTGTTCATGGATAGTATTCCCAGAATCAAATCCAGTAACTAAAACGTTTCACTTCTACAAAGAAGATGAACCACCTGAGGAATATATTCCTTTCGAGGATATTGAAATTCCACTCACATACCAGGAGCGTGATCTCTGGTTTAAAGGCGCCCTAAACCATTACAATCGCATTACCAGGCTCGGTCCACTAAGTAGACCAGGAGCAACATGGCCGATTTTAGCCGGCTACACACCTCATCCTGACATTGAAGAAATGTCAGACATGGAATTACTTGCTCAACTCAAAGAGTTAATCAAAATATATAGACAATTGGTTCAATATGTCATGCGGACTTTCACAGTCCAACCAACAATAGCCATTCCAAGACAAACCTCTCACCAGGGGAATGTGCTAAAAATCACACCACAGACTTTATATGCAGTCATGGGTAAAATGCCCACAAACGTGAACAAATTCCGTTCTGGGTAGCTTAAAAAATTACTCGAATCGAAGCGGTATTTCCCAATACCAGCCCTTCTGAGAAACATAGAATTCTAACAATCTGTTTACCAATGGGGATAAAACCACATCTGGAAGACTGCACCACTTGGGGCACAGTCTTTACTGCTATCTACATGAAAACACATGGTGTTCCGTCTATGGCGGTAATAACTGATGTCCTGAAACAAATTCAAAACAAATACGGGGCAGAGCCTGCTCTGAATTTAGGTATGAAGTTACTGAAAAATTTCGACCAGGTCTCAACAATAATATTATCTAATATTAAAGGAGAAGCAGCATCAGTGGCAATCCGCCAGAAATTAAGGGAATTTGATGTAACCGAACAACCACAAGAACTAGCCAGAATAATTGAAAAATCCTATGAAGAATTAGGCCGAGACAGTTTGGGAGGGAAACCAGTTAAACCATACAGTCTGAAAGTCCTGAAAAGGCCTTTACTAAAAACAATCCTACCTCTTCTAAAAAGAAGTCGGAAAATAATAAACAACACTTAAAAGAGAAAGATTCTCAATCCCGAGGTAGGTCTCCTCAAAAGGAGCCCTCTGAAAGGAGGTATAACCTCAGGAATAGGGATAATTTGAGAAAACCTGACAGGTATCAAGATACTGATACACGTTTCTCTCGTACCTTTCAGATATCGTCACAGACATCCGAAAGAAGAGGACGGTCAGAGAACAAAGAAGAACGCGTGAAGTCTAAAGACAATCAACACGTTCAGAAAAACAAAACAAAACCTCAATTCTCCAAGAAGAAAGTAGCAGGTATAAAGATAAGACATGCCGAGGATTCTGAGAACACAACTCAAGAATGGAGAATGGGCTCAGACAATGTTGCACAGCGCAGCAGAAGTAACAATAGCTTGCCAGAACCTGAAGGGACTTCTGGAGACAGTGGACCTGAATGAGGACATTCAAGTTGAGACTGTTGACACCAGGGTTAGCGCTCCACATAGGTTATATGAAATAACACTCAGGATGGAGGGAGACATAGCAAGAAAAGTGAAAGCACTCTTTTGGGAGCATCTTTCAAGGGGTTATGACATACTTCTAGCAGAATGGGACTGGCGACCAGAATTTGTCAGAGAGTGCCCACATGGCGAAGACATCATTATGCCAGCCTTCTCTAACCATGTTCCAGTACATTTAAAATATACTTATGCCAGGAAATGGGCAGTGGCCTAAGCCCCAGCATTATACAAAAATCATGTAGGATGGGATGAGGATTCACCTCACCATAAGATCCAGTTTAAAAAATGCACAAAGGCAGTATCCAATTAAGCAAGAAGCTAAAAAACAGGTCAGGGAGATCTTCGATCAACTTGAATACCAAGTGGTGATTGAAACATGCACCTCATCAATGAACAATCCTTTGTTTCCTGTTTCCAAACTAGACAATACATATCGTCTAGTTTTGGATTACAGACACCTAAACTCTTGTTGTAAAACATTTGCAGTGCAAAATGCACATAGTGCAGCATTATTGAATAACATTGTGCGTAAAAAATATAAAACCACATTAGTTATTTCTAACGGTTTCTTTTGTCAAAACATAGCACCTGAAAGTAGGTATTTGACAGCTTTCTCAATAATGGAGACCCAGCGTCAATTCTGTCGTCTCCCTCAGGGATTCAAGAATAGTCCAGGGTTATTCTCAGCAAGGGACTCCTCTGTTCTCTGACACGCTGTGTTGAAAGTGTATCTCTCAAAGTCAATGTTCCGTTCCGGGTCAAATCTCGCTGTGAGACACTGTATCACCCCTTTGTATGTCGCTGTTTGCTCGCTGGGAAATGTTATGAGCAAATCCTCCACTACGTCCCCTATGAGGTTCAGAAAGAGGTCCAGGTGTTTGCTGTCTACCACATCCGTGGCGCGCATGTAGCACTCGAACTGCCTAATCCACCAGCTTGTGGCTCTGATAAGCTGAATGGCAGCGGTCTTCTAAATATTGCTTGTGCTTCTTTTCTCTTTCTGTGTCAGCCATCTCTTTATTGACGTGCGGCTCCTGTGCAGGCCTTCTCTCTGTGACCCCTTTCTGTCTTGTGGCGACAGCAGTACTTTTACTCTCTGTATTGTCACTTTATCTTCACTTTTTCTTTATTCTCTTTATTTTATACTCTTTTTCTTCTTTGATATCCCTTTATCTGTTTCTATTTTCTTTCATGCACCTTTGTGTTTCTATTTGTTTTCTTAATGTTACACTTAAAACTGGCCTCCTGGCCTTTTTCTTCACTCTTCGGCACTTTATCCACTTTTGACTGACTTCAAAATGGCCTCCCGGCCTTCCTCTTTCTTTATTGGCTTATTTGCCTCTCTTTAAGATGGCCGCCAGATCTCGCGAGACCGAGATTTCCGGTGCCTGACCTTCCAAAATGGCCACCGGGACTTCCTGCGCGCTGATTCGTTGTTACCCCCTGACCCCAAGATGGCCGCCCCGTTCGTGCGATATTTCTCTTTGAATCTACGCGCGAAGCGAGGCTCTTCCTAGTGCGGTGGCGGCAGGGACGCGGTCGGGTACACCGTGATGCCCTCACTTTTCTTCACTTTACTGCTTGTCTTCAGGCAAGTGGGGGGGCTTCTTACCGCGTCTCATCAGCGACTGGGCGATTCCTCTCCCTTCTGTGCTCGGACCAGGGTGGGCTCCTGGCTCCGTTGTTTCCTGCAATGCAGCTGATCGCCTTCAGTATTCTCCTGCAGTGGGCGGACCAGGTTGGCTCCTGGTTCCGTTCTGGTGGTTGCGAGGGACCGCGGTGCACGCGTTTGGTGGCGCTTCGATGTCCCACCACCTTCGTCGCCAGTTGTCGTGTTGTTGTTTGCTAATGAACCACGCCAGACAACAGGTAGGTTTGGCTGATGCTTCTTTATTATTATTCTTCCTTGCCCACATGCACGTCTGTCCTCGTGCCTTGCTTATGCCAGACTGCCCATCCACTCCCTGACCGGAAGTGGTGTCCAGTTGCCTCCCCTGCCCTTCTGCCCAGTGCAGGGTCCTAGTGCCCTTCTCCCCAGTCCACTACATCGGGTAACAGAGTTACTACAAATTTATGATGACAAGGCATTGTCATATGTCAATGATATCTATCTGACAAACGATGACCTAAACAAACACTTGAACAGGGAGAATATCATTATACTGGGCTTCACCTCTGAGGGTTATAAATTGAATTTCCAAAAATCAAGAATTGCCCATCTCAACATCCTTTTCCTAGGATATGAACTATCAAATGAAGGCAAAAGCCTAGCAGCCAACTTTTTAGAAAAGTGTGCGCTGCTCCAAACTCCAAAAACAATGAAAAACTTACAGTCGATTCTAGGTTTCCTACATTTTGGAAAAACATACATTCTAAACTACGCAGAAAGAGTTAAACCTCTCTTTGAATTAATCAATTCTGATTTTAAAATCACGCATTGGACACAGGAACACACAGATATCCAGCGTTCACTTCAAGCTGACATGTTAGCAACAAAACACTTACAAACACGTGTAAACGTACGCAACTTAGTGATCCGAATCATTCCGGGTCAATGCGGATTCACCTACTTAACTTTTTACGAAGGTGAAAAAGTTCCAATTGCATACAAATCACGTTTGTATATGTAAGCAGAAATGAAATTTACATCGACAGAAAAAAATCTGACAGCAGTTCAAACGGCTGTAGCAAAAGAAAGAGCCCTACCACAGGGGAAACGCATTATGGTCATAACCCCTGTACCAGCCTTAGAGGCAGTTACAAAAGCGAGTATTCCGAATGCAAAAGCTTTACATCCAAGATGGATACAATGGGTTAATTCTCTTGATGCAATTGATGTTAAATATGTTTTTGATCCTTATTTAAAAACACAAGCATTCCTGCAATACGAAAACGATTTTCCTCTGCCTACTGAAATTCTCCGTCTTGACCAGTACGAATTTATAATTTATACTGACGGATCTGCACAACCCGCTATGGAGGGTAAGCAAGCTTATAGTGCAGCATGCGCAATCGTTAAAGGTCGTATGCTAGATGGCAAATTTAGACCAATGGTCACAAAAACGCAATCTCTAGGAGATTGTACAGCTCAGCAAGCTGAACTACAAGCATTTAAAATGGCACTTGAAAATGCGGATCGCGATTTCCCCACACTCATAGTGTGCGATTCTTTTTATTGTGTTCAATCATACAATGAATATTTACAGAATTGGTTTCAAAATGGTTTCAAAGATGCAAAAGGTGGCACAATCAAGCATAAAACGCTTTGGGGACAAGTAGTTCAGTTGCGAAACGGACTACAAAACACTCACATGATACACACGCTGAGTCATCAACGTGATGGTGTTCACGTTGAGGGGACTTCATTGGCTGATGAAGCCGCGAAAGGGACTGTGCTTACCTAAAAGGTTTCCACTCAAATGCTCATATATAATTGATGCGAACAGCATTCCGTTTGCTCGAATCCCTGGAATGGGGGATAGGGTAATACCAAACATGGATTGAAGAGCAGCTTTGATTTACGAAGCACATCTGGGAGAGGGTCTGACACATCAGGGGATCTCTAAAACAATTTTAAAACTAAAAGAGATGAACTGGTGGCCAGGAATGAATATACTGATTCACAGTTTTATGAATGAATGCATTGACTGCAATAGAGATCGCAGTACAGATCGCCACCAGGTACTGGTATACAGCGTAGTCAGCCCAGTACAGACACCATTGTTAGACAGTACTAGACTATCTACATGCAGCCATCCCTGTGGACGAATGCAGTCCCACAAACACTAAATCAAGGTTCCTTTGGATGTGGCATCAGCGCTCGGCTGACGCTAGAACTGTTATAAAAGATTTGCGAGTCTTTATCGGCACATACGCAATTGGCACACTACATTCTGACCAGGGTCCTGCATTTAGCTCTTGGGCTTACAAAGAAGCCATGGCCAGTTTGGGCATAGCATTGCGGTATTCTTCTCCATTTCATCCTGAGGGAAATTCTTTTGTGGAAAGAAAAAACTGGGACATAAAGCAGTCTATAACAGCTAGGTTATTAGGTTCGGGTGATGGGTGGGTCAAACATCTTTATGGGTCCAACGCTCATTAAACAATTTGCCAAAAAGTTCTCTAAGGGGTGTCACTCCATATGAAGTCCCATTTGGAACTAGAATGTTGATTCCGGACCTTGACATAAAAGACACAGTGAAATAAAAAGTTTGATATCGAAAATCGTTTGGCTGTTTTACAGGACTTAAATGAACTAAGATCGAAACAAAGCAACGTGTTCCTGAAGCCAACCACCACTGGGGAAAAACCAACCGTCCCAGCAAGGCCTGTCTGGATCCCAAAGCTTGGTGATCTAGTCAGAGAATTGATTGCGGACAAGAAGGAATTTGGGCCTTCTTACAGACAACCAGTACCTGTCCTAGCAATCCACAGATCGAGAACAGTACTACTGCCGCCCCTTGCTGGTAAAAAGTTGAAAATATTTGTGTCCATCGACCTGATCAAACCACACTATGTGGCCGAAACTAAGCAGTAGGCCAAGTGGACTCCGACAATGTAGCAGCCGCACTCCGCTAGCTACAATTCAAGAGTTTCAAACTGAGGGACTCATCACCTTTGAAGATTCTACAGTGAGAAATAAAGGACTAAGCAACAAAGCTATGGAACTCGTCCCTCTTGAGACCCAAATAACAGTTCGTCCTCATACACCTGTCTACAACGAAGTAACAAGTGATCAACTGGTTCCAGCGATTTCAACGAATCCTGATGCAATTCCAACCACTGACAGAACTGCCTCTGGCTATTTCATTGACTTTGATACGTTTTCTGAGGATCCCAGCGAACCTGAAACAACGCCAGCACAAAGAACTTTCAAAGAACAAGCAACAGACTTTTTTTCATCTCCTGAAAAAGACTTATCTGGTTTCACCATGCATTGAACTATGGATTGTTTTGGGAATATTTTTCTTTCTACTTTGGTTAGCTCTGGTGATAACTCTGGGTATGCTGATAAATGGAAGATATATTCAAATGGACACAGCAAGTAAAAGAGTGAACTTACTTCTCCAGCCACACAAATCATCCCATTGTGAAGCAAGAGACTTGTCAGCAGTAAACATCACAGCCGTTCCTATACCAGATGGTATAGTTTGGGACAGAACTGAATATGACATTTTTAGCCCGTCGGAAGATTTAAAGATTCCACACTTATTTAAAATTTAATTAAGTGACTTTATAACCTCTAGTAACTTTTCTGATGATTGGGACATCGAGACTGTTAATAACATGATGTCTGATCTAGAAATGTCTGCAGTATTCACAAATCATGACTATTTAAAGGGTTCATCAGACTATGAACAAATGTATTGTTATAACCACTATGGTTATCATTTCTTGCATAAAACTGCATCACCTAGAAATGTATTTATGTATAACCAATAGGAACATTGTCCTACACCTCCAAAGGGTAGCTCAAAAACTTTTACAATGAAATTTTCATATTTTTCAAGGTTCAACTTATCAAATCCAGAATCATTTTATTTTAAGAATGTGAACAAGACAGGAACGAAAATTATGTTAACGAATACGAAACAGATTTATTCTGCAGCCTTTATTGCCCAACTGCCTAGACAGGGTTTCGACTTTTGGAAAGACAACATTGAGACAAAATCTGTCTGGGGTACAAAAGATTGGCAAGTGCAGGGGGTCGAAGCTTTGTTTAGAGCCTGTATCATCCCTGAGCAAATTATGTTTTTGAATGACATTGCCCAACAAACGTCTTGCCTTGGGTTAGCTGAGATCAAAGACATGAACACACCGACCATACCTGTACCTGCAAGTAATAGCACTACACGGGGGAAGGTCGACGTACATAACAATTTGCATCACAACAGATCAGATCCAGAATGGAAAAAATGGTTGCTCTGGCCGACAGACACAAACAACTGTCAAGATCGATTCCTGAACAAAACACAGGGTTTCACTATCAATAGGCCAGACCCACGCTATGTTTAAAGACAGCATCCAGGGGCAGTAACAACATACAGTGTAGGGAAACTCTGCCTCGATTGGCCACAGAATGCTACACTGCAGGATGAAAAACAACACTTATCTTTACTTAAAGAAAGCGCAGACCTTAGGGAATTCTTGCTAGGACCAAGAAAACCGAGTCAAAAACGTTTCATATATGCCGGTATCTACGCTGCTTATAATGAAATATGGAAGATTACCCAAGCAGAGACTGCAGAACGAATACGAGAAATTGATCATATTAATTTAGAGAAATCTCTCTCTGTAGTGGACAATGGGTTAACGACTCTGTTGTCCAGGATATATTCATTGGACAGCATTGTGTCTTCTGCCATGGAAATCATGGAACAAGACTTGGTCATGTTGCAACATGGTCAGTCTCAACTGCGTTCTATAATGCTATTAGGCTGGATGCTCCAAAACTTCAAAACTTGCGTTCAGGCTATGTGCCTTGTGTAAGAAAACCCTAATGAGAACAAAGGCTCTGGATTCATCAATGGGTAGATGGGAACCAGTAAAGGCGGATACGACTTCTCTGGAGTCTGCTGATGGTGCAGTGAGAGGGGATTGGTGCATGCAAGCCTGCAGTCATATGAAGGAAGAGAAAAGTAAACATGGAGTTACATAAGTTAAATACGAGAGGGGTGCTAGTTTCTGTAGCCAATAAGGAGTGCACTTGTCTTTTTAGGCACGGAAATTCATCTTCAATAGTTGAAGGACTTTTTTGATATGTTAGAGAAGAATATGGTTTAGTGGGGGCAGGGAGCCAGAAAAAAAAACATATTTTGGGAGGGGCTTGGGGGGTTTAGGATACCAGAATGGTCACCTGCAGGTGTTTTGAGTCACTTTAAAGTTGGAGGTCAAAGCTGTTAAGGTTAGAAGACATGAAAGCGAGCCCTGCCCTTGGGTGGAAAAGGTGGCTTCAGGGTCCTCTAGTTAAGAATAAGGACAGTAGGATCAAAATGAGAGAAACTGGACATGATGCTGGATTGGGGACCAGGAGGCTGAGGAAGAGCGGGAGAGCTGTGACCTTTGAGAGTGAACATGTGGTAAGTGGATGGGGTTAAGGCCAATAACAGATGTTTTTGTACAGCGGGGGAATTAGGATAAACTAGTGGGCACTTCATAGCATGCTCCTGTGTCATTTTGTCTGCCCAAGATGGCTTCGGATGGTTGGGACCTCTCCCTCATCTTTTGGGGCTGTGGACATATGCAGTTTGGCCCTTGTTCACCAGCCGGCGATGCACCTGCACTGCAAATATCATGGACTGCGGTGTCAAAGGTCATGTGACACACCTGCAACAGCCCCGGTTCTGGAGGGCTGTGCAGCAGGAAGAGGCTCATCCTAACCTCCCTTCTTCTGGTCTTCATTGGATTTGTCTCACTGCAAGGCTAAGGTAAGGGGGGCAAGAACAGGTGAGCTTTGGAGATGATGGTTGGGGATTGTCGTGCCTGACCAGTGTAAGAGTTGCATTGTTGTTGAGAAGCCCTAAGAATAGTTCCAGATGACGTTGATCAACCATTAGAAGTTATACTATAATGATATCAAAAAGATGAATCAGTCAACCCTGCCCTGTGGCTAAGATTATGAGTTTTGATTTCATTGGATAAGACAGATGTCCATTGGTTTAGCAATGAGTGATGTCAGCATGAGGCTTGATTGAGAGGTCTGGGGTAGAGACAGGGATCCATGAGTTATAGATATGAAAATGAGGCTAAGGGGATGAGGCCCTGGGTCCAATGAGGAAGGATTGACTTGTCCTTAGAGGCAGGAGGGATGGTGTAGGGATCAAGAGGTATGTGTTTCCTGTTTATGATATGCTGTAATAAGCTGATAATGCGGAAAATGCGAGCGTTGACAAACGGATGTCAAAAATACTTTTTTTGATGTCTGTGATGGAGCAGGTAAAGCAAATTTTTGTATACCTCCTCTATTTTGCATGAAATTTAATTATGTAATCATTCTAAATATTAACTTGTACTAATTAGTGTAAAGTGGCATGACTAATCAACATCTGCACCTTAATAAACACGAGATACATGTGGGACTAAAATGCTAATTGCATGGCAAATAATTAAATGATTAACTGTGATACGCAAACTAACTTTAGAATGTGGTGAAATAGAGAATTGCATGATTCATGTTGCTTTTGTGATGGTTTGTGCTTCCAGTGCTGCAGAATGGTGAGTATTATTGCTTTAAATGTTGATACAAGCTAGGAAAATACTAATATATATTGGGATTAGTGTGGGTTTAAACATTAGAATCTTCATTTCTATATATTAATTACTGTTATGTTTGTTTTTGCTTAAGTTGGCATTCGGGCCTACTAGGCCGCAGTACTTAAAATGGAGTTCTGAAGTTGCCACCGTCATGTTAGAGCGATGTCTACTGCGCAGACTCGGATGGATCTGGAGCTCTCCAAGCGACCTCCAACGAGGACCGAAGTGTTCCTTGTCAAGAATAGGAACATGGAGGACTGCCAAGATGAAGAATGGTGTGAATGACCGAGGGGACAATGAAGGACCTGTACAAGAAGGCTTGCATGTTGTTATTTCGGAACTTTTGCCCGTGAATTACCAAAAAGAATACAATTGAGAAATGTCATGCCCGGTCTCATGGGAAACAGGCAAACCTGGGAACATTCAGGAGACTTACAAGTTGCAAAGGGTTTAGCCAATCAGAACACTTTCTACCCCTAAATTGTTGCACATTGACCTAAAAGTAAGGAGAAAAAGGGTATAAAAGGTCAGTGATTTGGAAGAGGGGGTTGCTGGGTTGCTGGGTTGTTAGGTTGCTGGTTCGTTTGTTCGATCGTCCGGTAATTTGGCTGATTCGTGGGGACTGCGTCGAGCTGAAGGAGATTTCCTGGTTTACCTGGGTTTTCTTTGATTACAAGAGGACAATTCCATCTGAAGGGTTTTGATTATTGCTGTAGGTTGACGGGTTCTTCTGGAGATGGTCGCAGAGACTGGAATAATATTCAGGGTGGTCGGAAGTTCTCCAATGTTAAAAAATTAGGTAAATATAAATGTTATGTCAATTTTATGTTAAAGATCAAACATTCGAAGTCTCTCAAACAGAGAAATTATTTGAACTGTAATCCTGAATATGCCAATACAGAGTGAACTAAATTAGATCAACTAAAACTGATTAATAAGAAATGAGTTTGTGATTCTTTAATAAGGTATTGAAAGTTAACTGAATGGTTCCGAAACTTTAAATGTGTTTTAGCTGGTTCTAAATCACCATCAACCAGTTCAACTAATTGGTCCATCGACCAAGTGGTGGAGTGTCTTGATGTTAAAGTTAGGATTCTATAGGTACAGATGTATATAATGTATATAATGTAAAGGAATTACTCCCGATAGGTAACAAGGTACCCCCACATGTCCAGCACTTCTTTTTCTCCTGTGCGCAGATTCGAGTGAGACGTATGAGTGGTGGTGTTATGGGCCCCATCAATGAATGAATGTATGAATGAGTTAGTGTGGTGACAAGTCTGTGACATAGGGAGAATATGTAAATTTGCCCTTTTCCGCTGGAGCATCTGTATCAGATAATCGCTCCCAAAAGCAATTTCATTCCAATTAGATTACTAAATTAGTCCCTGCAGAAAAAGGAACACACGTTCAATGTGACTTGAACAGTTGTTTAACACCGTAAGTAGGCCATTGTTGCGACTTATAAAGGAAAACCAAAACGACAATACTGCATCTGGAATTACCAGTACTGAAGGGGACAATCATTGTTACCAGGTACAGCATCACCACATCGTTACAAGTCTTCCCCTGCAGAATGAAAAACTTTACAAGAGCCATTGGTGTATGAGCACCAATTTCTGAAGATTTTGTGAATATTTCAAAAGAGTTTCCCTTGATAAGTTCTGCCTGCTTTTAACAGGCAAAATAGGACTGTAGGTCAACCTCAGACTTTCTAACTTGGGTGTAAACGATAACTTTTTCATCTGAATCTCAATTTTAGGGCTTGTGTAACGATGGCCATACGGTAAACTAACTTGGGTGCCTAAGGCTGGTGGCTAAAAGAAAGCTCTGGCGAGGCACACAAAAGAAGACTTTATGGTCCACCTTTTTTACATACACAGATTACCCTAAAAAGACACCTGCGCTCGTGGACGTCGTTTTGGGGTCGCCAGGGGTTGCAACTGCGAACACTGGCTTGTCCTTTGCTACCCCTGGAACCTATTTTGCGAACCCTGGCCTCAGTGGTGGCAAAATCAGTGCCTGGAACACAGGGGCAGCTCTTCATAATCGGCGCTGAATGGAGCTCCACTTGCCTGGTTTCTGACACTTTGTTTATTATAAATAGTGAATAATATTACTCACTATTAGTGTAATAGAATATGGAGTACATTATCTTGAATATGACCCTATCTGCAAGGTAAGGTAAGTAAAATAAATGCTGTTAAATGCATGTTATATGCATGTTTGTGGGTGAGAGTGTTTATGTGCACAAGAATGTGGGAATGTGTTAGTATATGTAAGCGTGTGTATGTGAGTCAAAGTACAGACCAAATGGCGTGCAATGTCACTTCCGCTACCCCTGGCATTTTGGTGAATTGACGTCCATGCCTGTTTTACTTACACTGCTGCTAGAAACCTCAGCCTCTGGTTTTAGGAGCAGGACGCTCTTGTCCACCGCACGGATGGAGCACAGGGACCCTGGGGATGCCTGAAGGTGCATGGTGACCTCTGATCCAGGAAGGGTCTCCTCCTCAGAGAAGTCCAGGGTAACCTGGGGGAAAAAGGAGACCAAGTCAAGGGTCACCAAGGACTTGTGAATCTGAAATGTTGTTTGATACAGAGCTTGCTATCGGAGCTGGTGTCTTTAAGTTGTACTGCACATAACAGGTTTTAGCATTATTATTTGTGTTCACGTTATTATTATTTCACAAAATACTGGTATTCTATTTATGATGGGCAGCTTCCAGGAAGTGAACCTGTGACCTCAAAGGTTGGACAATTTGATGGATTTAGATATGAGAAATATTGAACGTGATTCAGAAAGACAAATAGAAAAAGGTTGAACATGTGGATGGAAAGTAGAATCAGAGACAAGCGGTAGTTAGGGAGAAGCTAGAGAAGTAAGACAAAGAGAAGAGAAACAAGACAGAAAGGGAAAAGTGAAGAGTGAAGGATGAAAAGTAAGAAACGAGAACATTTGGTTTGAGACGGAGCAAACAGAGTAAATAGAAAGAGAGAGGAGGAAAAGAAAAGAAGTAGTTTGAGAAAACCAAAGTAAAAATAAATAGAAAGCGGGAAAGAGTTGATGCAAAATTAAAAGTAAGAAAGAATTAAATGAAGGAAGAGAAGCAAAGAGGGAAGAGAAGAAAACACAATGAAAAGAAGAAAATATTAATTGCAGAGGAAAGGAAGCGTGTAAAAAATAAAGAAATTATGAACCAAAGAAACAGGATAATGTAAAGATAACCTGAAAGAGTCAGACCAGGCACAGCCAGCACAGGTAACAGCGGTAAGACGGGCGGGGGCAGATGGGGGTTAAGTGGACAGATGTCGGGATAGGGAAAGTAAAATAAAAAATAAAATAAAACCACTTACCTTGCGCTCACCGCATCGCCGAGCGCAAGTTAAGTGTTTTTTTTATATTTTACTTTCCCTATCCATTCGTCTGTCCACTTCACCTTGCCCCACCGCGGCACCGCTGTTACTTGTGCCAGCCGCACCTGAATCAGACAGAACGTGGACTACTTTTCTGAGGACAGGAGTTATACAGGAATACTCTTCTATAAACCTACCACATTCTTAAAACATTTGTCGATAGTGAGTGTGGTGCTCTCAGCAGTCATTTTCTTCTCGGCCAGTGCGGCGTAGACCAGGAGGGTGGCAGAGGGGGCTAGGTCGGCACTGATGGGCATCTGGAAGGAGAAGGAACCTGCCAGGTCTGGGAGGGAGCACAAAGCACAGAGATTTCAGGAAAATCCACCCACTGCCCTTATAAGGTGGATAATCATTGTTTTTTTCTGCATTAGATCTCCACCAACTACAACTCGAGGGATAATTCACAAGGACACAACTGATGAATGGCCAGTCTTTCTTGACAACTGAGCGTAAAGTACTAGCATTTTACACTTGCTTTTAACTCAAACATGGCCATTTCCCTGTTGCGTCCCCTCAAATTACCCACCTATAGAGACGTGTGGGTGAAACACCAACTACTGGCCTGCTGGGGTGCTGGAGGGGTGTCTGGTGGTTGATTTGATGTAGAAATACCTCTACTTATCTCTATCCATGTGTTTTGTATGTAGCTTCTCAAATGCATTCCAATTTTGGCTCCCAGTTTTATGGTATTTTTATTTTTTAACATTTCCATCTGTATTTATCCATTTTTTTTTGCCATCGTATTTGTATTTATCCATGTTTTTTTTGTGTTTTGAGAATAAATGGAGCGGTAAAATAGTATATTTCCAGGTTTATTTAACTCTTGGACGTGCACTCAGACATGGATGCCTGTCACGCTTTAGAGCAAATTACGCAGCCACGTATAACAAAACACTACACTCACAGGTACATATTAGCATTCTACTACAAATATATGTTAACATATGCCTGTATTTAAGGAAATCTCATCCTGTTTTTTAACTCTACATGCTATCTGCTCAGCTGTTGCCTGGAATTCATGAAAGACAGAATGGAGAGTCTTTCACAAGAAGCACCATTTTCAGTATTTTTCCGCTTTTAAATATAAATACAGACAGGAAACAAAGGGGTACAGTGGGGCCAATTTACAACATGACGCATGTAGGGAGATGTGTCACGTTGTAAAGCCCTGCGTCAAATTATACTTGCGCCAGATATAATGTATGCAGGGTGGGCGTTCCCACACAAAAAGCCATGTAGAACTGACGCAGTGAAATTTACAACATTTAAGTGCATCACTCTACGCCTTCACTGCGTCAAAATCCCAATCCCTGCTCAGACCAGGCATAAAGATTGACGCAAGGATTTTTTTATGGGAATCACCTATCTGTTGTGGCACATTGCTGGAGTTGCGTCACTTCCATGAGCAACTCCAATAATGCGTTACTTTTGTGCAAACAGATTCATCAGTATTTCTGACGCATTTGTTAATCCTTGCGCTATTGAGAACTGTATTGTAAATACAGCGCATCCCTGGTGGCGAAAGGACATTTGCCACTGGCACAGGAAAACTAACGCATCTATGCCGATGCATCAGTTCCTTGTAAATCTGCCCCCCAAAATTTTCTGTCTGTATTTATCTGTTAAAATCAGTAAAAACGGAAGATCCTAAGCCTTAATTATGATTCATGGCTCAGATAATTCAATACATAGGTCAGATAAATTATATACTGCTTATCTAATGTAAGCTATGCCCCTCTATATTAGAAGGGTATGCTTGATTAGAGAACACATACCCTGTGCAGCACAGTAAAGCATAGATTCACTCTGTCACAGCTACTGCACAGGGGATAGGATCCTACCTCCCATGCATATCTCCTGTGCACCACCATAAACCATCGAATTCCACCCGGTTTCTTTACTTTCCATCCCCTGACCACAACAATAATGAAGCGCCAGTAAATACTGCATTCATCCCCAAGCCTATTCCATCACTTCCTGTCCTACTGCGAATATCGTGTGGCCATAGCTCATGCAAAACTACCTCCCACCCTTCACTTCTACATCACTTCCTGTTTTAGAAGCCTGCGCAGAAAGAAATATGGAGTTAAATTCTATTATAGGACCGGAGGCTTCGAATTATGCTTTCTCTTTCTTTACTGTAAAATTTCAGCAGCCAAAGAAAACGTTCAACATATAACAAAAAACTACAGTTCCCATGGTGCCATGGTGCATATCTGCCAATCACAGTCTCTCTGTCCCTAAAAATAGGACCTTCCAGTTGACCATATCCTCTTTCTTTGCTGCTTGCAGCTGAGTTAAATGCTCTTCACATTGTCTTATATGTTCTGCTTAATTCTATATTGTTGACTTTACTGTTCGCTTGTTGGGCAAGACAAAAGGTTTTTATTGTTGCATTGTGTGGTTTTGCAGCGCCGGAATGTTGTTCTCTCTATATGCAAGGTGATGCTTGGTTAACTTGTAGCCAGTGTGCCTGGCAGCTAGCAGACACGGACCGTGTCACACAAAAAGGTCGCGAGTCAGCACCAGCTCCTGCAGGTTTTAGCCCTTCTAAGTGGTGAAGCCCGAGTGGACGCGGCTGCCTGGTGCTGATGTGGGCCGGCGCCTGCTCCTCCGGATTGTTCAGGAGTCCCAGATATATATTTAGCGTGGAGCCTTCCCGGATCGGGCCCGCACACGACGCGTAAAGCGTGGGCAGGTGTGCATAGACAATTGGGCTATTTTGGGGGCTGCGCGTCACCCTAATTAGTTTCTTCCTCCTCGTTCTGCGTTCTTGTAACCCGGAACGTCCCACAGTGTGCATCTCTCCATGTGTGGACCTACGCTTTCCCAGGCTGAATAAATAGGCTGGCCCAAGCCGGGTGCATGCTTTTAGACTAGTTGGCTCTCGTGACGCCCCTGGGGCTGCAAGAATATCTACACAGCTGGGCTGAGGAGCACAGGACTTTTATTGGACATTTTGTGTGCACAAAGAGTTGCTCCCCCTGATTGACTCATTGAATTTACTTGGCTAGTTTCTCACTTTTCAACAAATTATCCCCAGAATAGAGGACTGGGCTACATTGGAGAAGGATGAGTATGGGTACTCTGAGGAGCAGCAAGGTCCTTATCTGGAGGACAAGTTGGATGGTGCCTTGGATGCCTCAGTTCAACAGTCTGTTAATAGGGCCATCGAGTCGGCTTTCCCACAGACTGTCAATCAGGTATTAGCGGCTGCCCTCAAGCCAATAACTGTGCAGCTAGAAAACATCGTTAAGCGCCAGGGCTTACACCCCCCGGACAATTCAGGGTCACTGCCGGGCCCCTCAAGTGGAGCGCAAAATCTTCTTTACACTCTCTTGCTCCATATACCACAATTTGTGAACATGATAACATCCAATGTGGGGGACAACTTAGGTCTCGCCTACAGCGAAGACATTGTCTCCGAAATTCTGAAAACACCTTCGATACTTGACATGGACCGCAACATGGCATGCACCAGCTCCCAAGAAGACTGGAATTCACGGACTGCCCTGAAGAAAACACTGGTCAAAGTGACATTACATGGCCAGATAATAACCGAATATCTTAGGGCCAATGCAGCCCCGAATGGCCTCATTGTACGCACTGCACCCCGTATTTTCATAGACGATCCTATATTCAAGAGAGAATTGAGCCAGATCGCCTGGAAATGTACCCGCGATTGGCTGATCCTTATTATCAGTACAGCCAAACGCCTATCTGAAGCCCTGATCCTTAAAATCAAGATCTCTGAAGACGACCTGAAAACAGGCATTAATATTTCATCCTTCAAAACACGGCTAGCGGAAATCAACAATGAGATGAACGAACACCGCGATTATCTACTACAACAGAAAATTACCAAACTCCAGAAAGATGTCAAGAAATTTGACAGAGAAAAAGTCTACCCATATATCAAGGATGACTATCAGACTACAGATAATGATGTCCTCTCAGAAGATGGCTCTACATCATCCAACCACTTAGGACAGTCAGCCTATAGCAAATCGAGCGACAGGAGCTGGGGGAGAGCAACAAAACAATCTGGCCTATTGCCCCCACCACCACACATTCCGCCTCACCCTTATGGTTTCCACCACCCTCCCTATCCGCCTCAAGGCCCTATGTGGTACCCAGCATTCAACGGATCGCAACCAGGATATGTACAGCCCGGCTATCCAAAACCCTTCTTCCCTAACCCGCCACCTCCTTTTCAATACAGAGGCAGGGGGCGAGGCAGAGGGAGAAGAAGAGGTCAGAAGCAAGTACAGTAGCTAGATGCCGGACAACAACAACAACAACAACAAAGACAAACCAGGAGCATTACAAACCAAAGACCTTAATTGTCAACCTCTCCAAAAAACGATTGAGCGAGGAAGAAACCTTAGCTCTAGAATTAGGCCTTGGCTTTGTCCCTACCCCAAAGGAGGACAAATTCAGAATGAACCAGGAACTACATCAACTGTTTCGAAAAATCCGACTCCAAAATTTTTTTCTGGGGAAACCGATCCAGGATAGAAATGACTCTGGATTCTGACCCCCATCCAAATTCACACCCACCACCGCGATGGTCCCCTCTGAGGTCCTCACATTCGAGAAGGCAGTTCTTAATGAGACCAATCGGCTGACACAGGGCACACCCTACAATAATCTTCCAAATAAAGTACGCCTGGCACTGGAATCACTCAGAGAGGACGAAACCATTATCATCAAACCAGCAGATAAAGGTGGCGCCACAGTCCTCCTGGACATTGAGGACTACGAGACTGAGTGTGACAAACAACCAGATACTAGCGCAAACTCAACACAGACCCTACTGAGGGACTATCTAAACAGATCAGTATGTTGGTCAACGAGGCGAATACAGAGGGCTGGATTTCCCCCCAGGAGGCGGCTTTTTTAATCAATGATGATCCTAAGACACCTTACTTTTACGTCCTCCCAAAGATACACAAAGGAGTGATTCCTCCGCCAGGACGACCGATCGTCTCTGGTATTAATTCTCTCCTGGAACCATTGAGTCAGTTTAGCGACCACTTCCTCCGACCCTTGGTCCAAACTACCACCGCTTACCTCAAGGACACACGCGATGTGCTCAACTTGATAGAGGCAATCAACGAGGACAACACTGAACCCATTGATCTACTTCTAACTTTGGACGTAGAAGCTTTGTACACCAACATTCCTCAGGATGCCACCATCGAGGTTGTTGAAGATTTATTGCAAAGAGCTGATCTCCAAACCAACACGCCAGTGGCTTTCATCGCGGGCCTGATCACCATAGCCCTGAAGCAAAATTTCTTCATGTACAAGACCTCCATCTTCCACCAGATACAGGGTACCAGCATGGGGAGCACTTTCGCGCCGAGCCTGGCGGGAATGTACATGGCATCCTTTGAGGGTAGACAAATCTTCTCAGATGAAAATCCATACAAAGAGAATCTTATCACATGGAAGCGATACATAGAGGATATCCTGATCTTCTGGAAAGGAACCAGAACCACTTGTGATGCTTTTTTGGAATGGATCAACCACCTCAACCCACATCTCCGATTTACAGGGACAGTGAGTGAATCAACCATACCTTTCCTGGACCTCAGGATCATTCTGGAAAACAGTGTTCTTAGAACCACACTACACAGGAAACAGTCTTCTAGACTTCAACAGCCACCACCCCAGGGCCTTACGAGAGAATCTACCCCATGGACAGTTCCTACGGATACGACGCAATTGCACCACCATCCAAGACTTCGATACCGAGGCCAACCACCTCGAGAAGAACCTCTTGGAGAGACACTACCCCAAGAGGGTCGTTGCTCAGGCAAGGAAACGAGCCCAGAACAACCATAGAGAATCACATTTCCATCCGTATTTATCCATTTTTTTTTTGCCATCGTATTTGTATTTATCCATGTTTTTTTTGTGTTTTGAGAATAAATGGAGCGGTAAAATAGTATATTTCCAGGTTTATTTAACTCTTGGACGTGCACTCAGACATGGATGCCTGTCACGCTTTAGAGCAAATTACGCAGCCACGTATAACAAAACACTACACTCACAGGTACATATTAGCATTCTACTACAAATATATGTTAACATATGCCTGTATTTAAGGAAATCTCATCCTGTTTTTTAACTATACATGCTATCTGCTCAGCTGTTGCCTGGAATTCATGAAAGACAGAATGGAGAGTCTTTCACAAGAAGCACCATTTTCAGAATTTTTCCGCTTTTAAATATAAATACAGACAGGAAACAAAGGGGTACAGTGGGGCCAATTTACAACATGACGCATGTAGGGAGATGTGTCACGTTGTAAAGCCCTGCGTCAAATTATACTTGCGCCAGATATAATGTATGCAGGGTGGGCGTTCCCACACAAAAAGCCATGTAGAACTGACGCAGTGAAATTTACAACATTTAAGTGCATCACTCTACGCCTTCACTGCGTCAAAATCCCAATCCCTGCTCAGACCAGGCATAAAGATTGACGCAAGGATTTTTTTATGGGAATCACCTATCTGTTGTGGCACATTGCTGGAGTTGCGTCACTTCCATGAGCAACTCCAATAATGCGTTACTTTTGTGCAAACAGATTCATCAGTATTTCTGACGCATTTGTTAATCCTTGCGCTATTGAGAACTGTATTGTAAATACAGCGCATCCCTGGTGGCGAAAGGACATTTGCCACTGGCACAGGAAAACTAACGCATCTATGCCGATGCATCAGTTCCTTGTAAATCTGCCCCCAAAAATTTTCTGTCTGTATTTATCTGTTAAAATCAGTAAAAACGGAAGATCCTAAGCCTTAATTATGATTCATGGCTCAGATAATTCAATACATAGGTCAGATAAATTATATACTGCTTATCTAATGTAAGCTATGCCCCTCTATATTAGAAGGGTATGCTTGATTAGAGAACACATACCCTGTGCAGCACAGTAAAGCATAGATTCACTCTGTCACAGCTACTGCACAGGGGATAGGATCCTACCTCCCATGCATATCTCCTGTGCACCACCATAAACCATCGAATTCCACCCGGTTTCTTTACTTTCCATCCCCTGACCACAACAATAATGAAGCGCCAGTAAATACTGCATTCATCCCCAAGCCTATTCCATCACTTCCTGTCCTACTGCGAATATCGTGTGGCCATAGCTCATGCAAAACTGCCTCCCACCCTTCACTTCTACATCACTTCCTGTTTCAGAAGCCTGCGCAGAAAGAAATATGGAGTTAAATTCTATTATAGGACCGGAGGCTTCGAATTATGCTTTCTCTTTCTTTACTGTAAAATTTCAGCAGCCAAAGAAAACGTTCAACATATAACAAAAAACTACAGTTCCCATGGTGCCATGGTGCATATCTGCCAATCACAGTCTCTCTGTCCCTAAAAATAGGACCTTCCAGTTGACCATATCCTCTTTCTTTGCTGCTTGCAGCTGAGTTAAATGCTCTTCACATTGTCTTATATGTTCTGCTTAATTCTATATTGTTGACTTTACTGTTCGCTTGTTGGGCAAGACAAAAGGTTTTTATTGTTGCATTGTGTGGTTTTGCAGCGCCGGAATGTTGTTCTCTCTATATGCAAGGTGATGCTTGGTTAACTTGTAGCCAGTGTGCCTGGCAGCTAGCAGACGCGGACCGTGTCACACAAAAAGGTCGCGAGTCAGCACCAGCTCCTGCAGGTTTTAGCCCTTCTAAGTGGTGAAGCCCGAGTGGACGCGGCTGCCTGGTGCTGACGTGGGCCGGCGCCTGCTCCTCCGGATTGTTCAGGAGTCCCAGATATATATTTAGCGTGGAGCCTTCCCGGATCGGGCCCGCACACGACGCGTAAAGCGTGGGCAGGTGTGCATAGCCAATTGGGCTATTTTGGGGGCAGCGCCTCACCCTAATTAGTTTCTTCCTCCTCGTTCTGCGTTCTTGTAACCCGGAACGTCCCACAGTGTGCATCTCTCCATGTGTGGACCTACGCTTTCCCAGGCTGAATAAATAGGCTGGCCCAAGCCGGGTGCATGCTTTTAGACTAGTTGGCTCTCGTGACGCCCCTGGGGCTGCAAGAATATCTACACAGCTGGGCTGAGGAGCACAGGACTTTTATTGGACATTTTGTGTGCACAAAGAGTTGCTCCCCCTGATTGACTCATTGAATTTACTTGGCTAGT
Organism: Triturus cristatus; assembly: GCF_964204655.1. NCBI lineage: Eukaryota > Metazoa > Chordata > Amphibia > Caudata > Salamandridae > Triturus > Triturus cristatus. The sequence goes on from NC_140590.1 coordinate 1,720,738,807, forward strand.
TTCTCACTTTTCAACAAATTATCCCCAGAATAGAGGACTGGGCTACATTGGAGAAGGATGAGTATGGGTACTCTGAGGAGCAGCAAGGTCCTTATCTGGAGGACAAGTTGGATGGTGCCTTGGATGCCTCAGTTCAACAGTCTGTTAATAGGGCCATCGAGTCGGCTTTCCCACAGACTGTCAATCAGGTATTAGCGGCTGCCCTCAAGCCAATAACTGTGCAGCTAGAAAACATCGTTAAGCGCCAGGGCTTACACCCCCCGGACAATTCAGGGTCACTGCCGGGCCCCTCAAGTGGAGCGCAAAATCTTCTTTACACTCTCTTGCTCCATATACCACAATTTGTGAACATGATAACATCCAATGTGGGGGACAACTTAGGTCTCGCCTACGGCGAAGACATTGTCTCCGAAATTCTGAAAACACCTTCGATACTTGACATGGACCGCAACATGGCATGCACCAGCTCCCAAGAAGACTGGAATTCACGGACTGCCCTGAAGAAAACACTGGTCAAAGTGACATTACATGGCCAGATAATAACCGAATATCTTAGGGCCAATGCAGCCCCGAATGGCCTCATTGTACGCACTGCACCCCGTATTTTCCTAGACGATCCTATATTCAAGAGAGTATTGAGCCAGATCGCCTGGAAATGTACCCGCGATTGGCTGATCCTTATTATCAGTACAGCCAAACGCCTATCTGAAGCCCTGATCATTAAAATCAAGATCTCTGAAGACGACCTGAAAACAGGCATTAATATTTCATCCTTCAAAACACGGCTAGCGGAAATCAACAATGAGATGAACGAACACCGCGATTATCTACTACAACAGAAAATTACCAAACTCCAGAAAGATGTCAAGAAATTTGACAGAGAAAAAGTCTACCCATATATCAAGGATGACTATCAGACTACAGATAATGATGTCCTCTCAGAAGATGGCTCTACATCATCCAACCACTTAGGACAGTCAGCCTATAGCAAATCGAGCGACAGGAGCTGGGGGAGAGCAACAAAACAATCTGGCCTATTGCCCCCACCACCACACATTCCGCCTCACCCTTATGGTTTCCACCACCCTCCCTATCCGCCTCAAGGCCCTATGTGGTACCCAGCATTCAACGGATCGCAACCAGGATATGTACAGCCCGGCTATCCAAAACCCTTCTTCCCTAACCCGCCACCTCCTTTTCAATACAGAGGCAGGGGGCGAGGCAGAGGGAGAAGAAGAGGTCAGAAGCAAGTACAGTAGCTAGATGCCGGACAACAACAACAACAACAAAGACAAACCAGGAGCATTACAAACCAAAGACCTTAATTGTCAACCTCTCCAAAAAACGATTGAGCGAGGAAGAAACCTTAGCTCTAGAATTAGGCCTTGGCTTTGTCCCTACCCCAAAGGAGGACAAATTCAGAATGAACCAGGAACTACATCAACTGTTTCGAAAAATCCGACTCCAAGATTTTTTTCTGGGGAAACCGATCCAGGATAGAAATGACTCTGGATTCTGACCCCCATCCAAATTCACACCCACCACCGCGATGGTCCCCTCTGAGGTCCTCACATTCGAGAAGGCAGTTCTTAATGAGACCAATCGGCTGACACAGGGCACACCCTACAATAATCTTCCAAATAAAGTACGCCTGGCACTGGAATCACTCAGAGAGGACGAAACCATTATCATCAAACCAGCAGATAAAGGTGGCGCCACAGTCCTCCTGGACATTGAGGACTACGAGACTGAGTGTGACAAACAACCAGATACTAGCGCAAACTCAACACAGACCCTACTGAGGGACTATCTAAACAGATCAGTATGTTGGTCAACGAGGCGAATACAGAGGGCTGGATTTCCCCCCAGGAGGCGGCTTTTTTAATCAATGATGATCCTAAGACACCTTACTTTTACGTCCTCCCAAAGATACACAAAGGAGTGATTCCTCCGCCAGGACGACCGATCGTCTCTGGTATTAATTCTCTCCTGGAACCATTGAGTCAGTTTAGCGACCACTTCCTCCGACCCTTGGTCCAAACTACCACCGCTTACCTCAAGGACACACGCGATGTGCTCAACTTGATAGAGGCAATCAACGAGGACAACACTGAACCCATTGATCTACTTCTAACTTTGGACGTAGAAGCTTTGTACACCAACATTCCTCAGGATGCCACCATCGAGGTTGTTGAAGATTTATTGCAAAGAGCTGATCTCCAAACCAACACGCCAGTGGCTTTCATCGCGGGCCTGATCACCATAGCCCTGAAGCAAAATTTCTTCATGTACAAGACCTCCATCTTCCACCAGATACAGGGTACCAGCATGGGGAGCACTTTCGCGCCGAGCCTGGCGGGAATGTACATGGCATCCTTTGAGGGTAGACAAATCTTCTCAGATGAAAATCCATACAAAGAGAATCTTATTTATCACATGGAAGCGATACATAGAGGATATCCTGATCTTCTGGAAAGGAACCAGAACCACTTGTGATGCTTTTTTGGAATGGATCAACCACCTCAACCCACATCTCCGATTTACAGGGACAGTGAGTGAATCAACCATACCTTTCCTGGACCTCAGGATCATTCTGGAAAACAGTGTTCTTAGAACCACACTACACAGGAAACAGTCTTCTAGACTTCAACAGCCACCACCCCAGGGCCTTACGAGAGAATCTACCCCATGGACAGTTCCTACGGATACGACGCAATTGCACCACCATCCAAGACTTCGATACCGAGGCCAACCACCTCGAGAAGAACCTCTTGGAGAGACACTACCCCAAGAGGGTCGTTGCTCAGGCAAGGAAACGAGCCCAGAACAACCATAGAGAATCCCTTCTGGAAACCAGAGTAAAAGTACCTAACGAATCCATCACATGTGTGACTACATTCACACCTCTGTCCAATAGGTTCAAGAAGATCGTTAAACATAATTGGAAGATCCTTAACAGCGACACATTAGAACTGGAACAACCACGGTTCACTTTTAAAAGGACGTCCAATCTTCGAGATACACTTATCAACACACGCCCAGTGCACAGAAGAATAAGCGCACGGGACACCACTCTGTGGAGTCTACCTCCTGTGACAGGTCACTACCCCTGTGGAAACTATCATGCCTGTTCCACTACGACTCATAGTAAACTACTGACCCTGGACAACTTTATTTGGGAACAACGAGGGCAGTCCAACTGCAACACGAAGAACTGTATATACCTCATCACGTGTCCATGCGGGCTCAGATACATTGGTATGACCTCACGCCCTATCAGGACACGTATAAGTGAACATAAAAGTACAATCCGACGAGGGAGGTCAGCCACCAAACTGACCAACCACTTCTTGGAATTTAGACACAACTGTGACCAACTAACATGGACTATATTGGAATCCAGGTCCTTTTGGAACACCCAAGCTCTCCTGCGACAAGAACAACGTTGGGTGTTCCATCTTCACACTCACATCAAGGGACTGAATGATGAAATACCCTGGACAGAAATCTGATCCTGCACACTCTATCAGATCGTGACCCTGAACAGACACTTACACATATACCACACACACCTCTCAAGGGCTATGGTCATTGTTGTATACCTCTCTGAGTATGGGACACCTATAACTGACAATATAGAGAAAGATGTGCCCCCATTAAGTTTACTGTATTCAGATGTTCACAATTGGATATAGCTTTACTAACAACACACCCATGGGGCAGTAGCATTCCAACCGATTATATTGGTCATGCGATACCGCACATACAGCTCAGACGCTATGCGTAGGCTCACTCGAGTCCCGCCCTCAAACCTGCAGGTTATCCTTCGCGCATGCGCAGATGAACTTTTCACATCCGACACGCATGCGTCGAATTGAGACTCTTCGAACTGCGCATGCGAAGCACCCGATGGCCATGACTGAGCCCTATACACACATGAAACAGGAAATGGGTGCCGCCTTAGAAGGAGCTACTTTAGGGAGATGTCATACACAACTCACACTACTTGCAGGCAGCCGTTGGCAGAGGGTAGGTGCGGAATGAGCCGGCACCCGACTCAACCGTGAGTAGTCTCTCCCACCATGGTGGGACCCTGCAAGCGGCATCCACGAGAACTACGAGCAATATTCATATGCTCAGGGGCTCTATTGGTAACATTGCTCCCTATGTTGTGTTTCTCCCTATCCAGCAAATAGGGTGCGGGCAACCAACGGTCTAGCCTAGGAAACCCTCGATCATACACAAGAGGGTAAGCAGAATTGTAACCTTGCTTTTGATCATAACTGTTCGGTTGCGTGTGCATGTTCTACCTCCGTGGGGTTACTAGAGAGTTTAAACACGAACCTGAGCAGTAACCTGGACAACAATTTTATACCCCGATTTACCCGGGGTTGGTGTAATGTATATGTATGGATTCCATCTATTCCATCACTACTTTATTCTTTCTAAGTGCTGACATCGCTCTCCACTGGGGCACAAAGCACGACATTACGTGGCATGGCACTGCTCATTTTAGGATCTCGCCCACTACCGCTATGTGAATGGCACCCGACGTTGGTCACTGGCCACACCCGTGACCATTAAGGTCGACCATCATGACCGGGAAGATGTTGTGACCATTACAATATATACCCCCACAATTTGACTCATGTACACATCCCTGCCATTCACGTTTGGAAATGTATATCTTATGTTCTATGTGGTATTATTGTTGCTCTTTCCTTCACTTTTTGAGCCATCATGTGACTGATTGGGACTTTATGGATGGCAGTTAGGGGTATGGACAGTTCTTGCCATGCTTCACCAGATTATAACCTCCTTTTCACCCCCCTTTTTTTGTTTAATTTTCATCTTTTTGTCTCCTCCCTTCCCCTCCTTTTTATATCCTTACCAGGTATCACAAGTCTTGGGTCACTCTAAGAAATAATATTTAGATATGAACTGCGCATTAGGTCATTGAACCTCGCGGTCTCCACCCAAGCATGCCTTTATACTCACGCGAGTTTCCTTACCTAAACCCGGAACCCCCACTAACACCGTGCACAAGCATCCACAACAGCTAGGTCCTGAAGAAACGCCATTGATCCTTTTAGGCTGAATAGGCGTGAAACTTGTCTACCTGATTTAGAGTTACACGGGCACATTACGCCCACTAGTGACTCACTGGCCTCCGGGTCTTTTATCCTACCAGGGGTCCCACAATATTAAATAACCTCATTTGGACACCCCTAGGTAATTTTATCCACATACCTTTGCACGCACGTAACCACCAATTTTTTTAACCAACCCCCCCCCCCCTTTTTTTACCCCACACACTCGTACTCACCTATCGGCTTTTTTCTATAAAAGATCTCCGCGAAAGAGACCCTTCGGGGGACCGTCGGGCATTGCAGCGCCGGCCCGACGAGGAGCAAAAAAGCCCGATGATGAAGCATGACATCCTTCAGGGTGTGTGAGGGCAATTGAGAGGCAAGATTGAGCCCTCCCCTTCGGGATTGGGACCTTGATACCGGGGATACCTCTCTGTCTCTTTCACTTTTCATTTCTCTTTCCTTTCCATTCTCCCTCTCCCCGCTTTTCTTTCTACTCTCTGATCTTTCTATCTTCTTGTTGAGCAGGTGTTTATAATAGTATTTTTTCACCTCCAACCCGGGACAATGTCCTCATTGATTTAACAGCGCAAAATCCAAAGCCAAGTCATCTTGGCCTAATGCGCAGGCCCTAGCCAAGCTTCCCCAAACTGCTCCAGGGGATCATGAATACTCTGCTCCACCCGCTCGAGCAGGAGCGACACTGACGCGTAGGAGGGCCACAGAAACGGATACAAACCCCTACATTGATTCCTCAAACCACATCTCCCCCCAAAGAAAAAGAAGGGAAAAACGGCGCATCTAAGTCAGCCTTCTCTATCCAATTTCCAAATCTCTACCCCTTTTGATTTCAACCCTCAGGATATTGTGCACCCACAGTCCTCAGACTGGGTTCCTCCCCCTGAGGTTACAGAATACCTAAACCAGATTTACAAAAACATTTTGTTAAAGAAGTCCACAATAGATGGCGTTCAGAATGCACACGTCCAGATATCCCAGACAGATAGCTGACGCCCTGGACATTGACCCAAACATGCCAGCTTCTCACAGGACTGGTTGACGACCTTGAACTATGTGTTTCCTTCCATTTTGCTTATCCCCAGGGTGACGAACAAGATCTCCCACCAGCAGGAAGGCTCAACCCTTCTTTCCAATGCTGTTGGAGTTGGCGTGCAGTTGTCCTCTCCTTCCGTGGTCTCCGGTGATGCTCCAGGGCCCTCAGGGGGAATTGCATCCTCTAGTACTGTCAAGGCAGCTTTCCGTGATGGCCTGGAGGCTTTCAGGCAACAATGGACGTTGCCGGGAATTTCGCAGGCAGCTTCAGACTTCCAACAGGCCTGGGCTCCTTCCACAAGGAAGCGGTACTTGTCTGCATGGTGAGGATGGTTGGGTTGGCGCTTGGAAAAGCACGTGGATCCCATGGAGGCAGAGCTACCCCAGGTGATTTATTTTCTCTTTCAAAATGCCTCAGAAGGGTTAACATACAGGTCTGGAAGCAACTTTAGATCCGCAATTTCGTCAGAACACACACAGGTGGACTGTAGACCGGTGGGGATGCACCCACTAATTTGTAAATTGCTCAAAGGAATCAGTGTGGTAAATCTGCCTAAGGCTAAGTATTCTGTGTTAGGAGATTTTTCTAAAGTCCTAAACCTGTTCGACTGACGGCCAGACAATCTACAATTATCTAGGAAACAATTATCGGCCACATTAACCATGCTTCTCTGTTCATCTGCTTGTTGAGTTCTTGATTTGACAGGTTGAGTATTCTCCCTGGAAGGGGTTTCCTTTACTATTTCTGCTAGGGCTGAAACATTTTCACGTTTTATTGATTATAATGCTTTTCCATCGAATGATAAATTGTGTGTGGTTAAATGTCTGAAGGCATTTGAAGAGTTGACCCGGCCAATACGTCCGTAGGGTTGTACAAGAGTATCAATTGCCTTGCAAAAACCATCCAAGCCTGTAACATCTGCCACTATTGCGAGATGATTGAGATCAGTCATGGCAGAAGCTGACATTGATAAACAAGTGTTTGGTGCTCCCTCTGTAAGAGGCGCTATGGCGTCTAAGTTATATACGTTGGGTTCAAGTGTACAAGACATAATGAAATCAGATGATTGGTCTTCTGATTCAACGTTAAACAATTTCATTACAAACCTGTGAGCGATATTGCATCTGTTGTTCTCGAGAAGCATTAAACTAGCATAATCCGAAGCCTCCAGGCCTGTAATAGAATAACATATATTCGCTAGCATTCGCGCCAAGAATTTTCAATTATATTAAGGACACGGAGGCGATGATTATCACGCCCAATAGTTAATTATTATTACAGTTGTAACCTATTACCCGCCCTTCTATTTGGGTATTTTCCACAGTTAATATGGGTCAATTTTCTGTTTCAGGTGCAGAACAGAAAGAAGAGTGATCTTTTGTCAAGCTGTTGGTCTGAGTTGACACTTCGTGTCCTGGTTCAAGTGTAAACTTCCGTTGAAGTCGGTTTGGATTACCTGCGGAGCTGTCGACTTTGGACGGTTGCAGATGTTAAAACATTGCTCGTCTAAGGCAGATAAAGATGATAAGGTCACATGGAAGGTCCTGGTTATAGGGACAGAGAGACTGTGATTGGTGAATATGCACCATGGCACTATGGGAAATGTCCTTTTTTGTATATGGTGAATGTTTTCATTGGCTGCTGAAATTTTACAGTAAAAGAGAAAGCATAATCCTCGCCTTCTCATCCTTAATAGAATTGAAAATTCTTTGTGCAAATGCTAGCACATTTATTAATTAAATTTGCTAAACCAAATAGTGAAAGCACGAAGACACTGTTCTAGTAAAGGTGGGTTCAGCGACACTACCATCAGATAGTTGTGGTACAGAAAATGGCAAAAGGGTGTTCTAGCGCAGTACCGGAGCAAAAGTACCAAGGAAAATAGGCACCTCATTCACCAGAGTGATAATAAATAACAGCTGTAATTTGGGTGAAATGGGCCCCTTAGGATCTCGGGACGTGGTACCACTGCACCTGCTGCACTATGACAGCCACGCTTCTGTTTTAAACCTACTTGTTTTGCTGACCTCCCTCTTCTTCTGCCCATGGTGAGCGATCGTTCCTTTAGCAGCGACCTGAGGAAGACATAAGGATGTGTTAAAGTGTGAGGACCTTCTGCAGGCTCAAGGGACACCAAGTGACGTATGCACCACAGAGTGAAATGCCCCGCCCATACATGACTGCAAACTAATGGTAGGTTGGCTATTTTATAATGTGGCCGCAAAGTTCTAAAAAATGCTTATTTATATTTCTGCTCTTGCAAAACCTATTTTGTGGGAATTTTCACCAATTTCTTTTTTTAAAACATCCCCAACTTTGTGTAGTTGGTGAAGTTAAAAACAAACGTGTGCAAAATTCAACTTAAAAAATGTGTCACAACCTAAATATTATATTATCAACCATTGGAGCATCAGCCTCACCTCAATGATTTGTAGAGTAAGCAGTCCCCATGCAACACATTTGACTCAAAATGGTGCTAAATAGTGTATTTTTAATCCTGCTGGAACTGATCAATGCAGGAAATGCTTTAAAGATAGAATGTGGATGTAAAGGGCAGGTGTGAGGGTACTACTTACCTAAAGTAATCTCCTAACTCTGAGCCAATTCAAGAAAATAAGTTTCTTTGAACAAGAGTTCTTATCTCTTCCATTATCTGCCTGGACTACTCACACCGCTTCTAAAAGGAATCAGAGTCTTCCCGGAGCACTTTGACCCTACTAGTGATCGGATAGGAAGTCCCAGCATGGAACTAAGCATCATTCTGGTAGGGGACTGGATTTTCCTAAAGATTGATACAAAGTCTCTGTGGTCGCCAGATGGTGCTCTGTGCCACTATTAAATACATAAATTCACTTGTTTTTCAGAGCTGTTTTCTCTGACTTGAGCACCTTGAACCTGAGAGGTTTACTGCTCTTCTATTGGAGTTACAGATACACAGCTCTCAGATACTAAGATACGATAACTTGTAACCTTTAACCCTTTGCTTGAGTCATCTATTAAGACTCGGAGTCAGATGATTGTGTAGTCTCCACTCTTCAATGGAAGGCAGTGACGAGCTTCCTGTCCAGCACTCGGTGCCACTGACCGAAACGTATCAACCAACCTTCAGAATTAGGAGGCAGTGACACAGACCCTTTGAGTAGAAGGGTCCTTTGCTGTACAATCCCATCCTAAATATAGTTCAGATGAAGATCTTCATTTGTTTGGCCCATTGATGGTTTCCTTGGCCTTCTGAGATGGAGGCCACATGAGGAGCTGAATCTTTGCCAATAAAAACTTTTCTAACCGCTTCACACAGTGTTTCCCAAACTGTAGGTCGCAACCCACCTGTTGGTGGCTTGTGAAAGTCCAAGCAATAAATAAAAATGCCTTAAAATTCTGCATATTTTATTGTCACCTTTCCTGCGCTTCAATGACGGTCAAATGGCAGGTTTTATCTTCTGACAGATTGGTGCTTATTTTTTAAATGGGGATTGGTGTTTACAAACTCCTCTCACTTTGCAGTCAGAGAAAAAAAAACAAAGTGAATTATGAGGCAATCTTGCTGGGGTACAAATGTTAAGGGATGAAAGGAAAGGCTGTAGTATGTCAAGTTTTGTAGCATACAACAAAACATAAATAGCTGAAAATGAACTGTACACATTCAGTAGTTATGGAAGCAAAAATTAAGCAAATGGTTTTGTAATTCTGATGGAAAAAAATATTTTAACAGGATCAAAACAAATCAAGACACTTTAATTGGTGATGCGTGAATGATAAATATTCACTGATACCGGATTTCCACACACTATCATTTGTGTTTAATATAGTTATATCAGTAAAACTGAAAGCATGTGCAAATGTAGTAGTGATTTTAGTGAAATATGTGTTGTCTGTAACTTGATGGGGGAGCATGTTGCTGCACTTCCTTCTATTTGAGGGCAGCTGAGCTTACCACACAGAGGAGTAAACTACTTCAGCTTCAGCCGGTGTAACACACCAGGCCATCTTTCGAGACTTGAATCATCTTCTGCGTTTCTTTACCCTAAATCATTTTACTGGGGAAATTCTTTTATATCAACCTTTAAGTGTCAAGTACTCGCTTCACACATGATCATTAGCCATGCAACAATTCATCCTAATCACGTTTCTGATTTGTAAAACGACTACTGCGCTTTAATGCCGTCGGGTCTTCTTCTAGGCGCTATGCAAAACTTCTAAAGAAATAAAGATGTTATGCCCTACTGATCAAGGCAAACAAGAGCCTACATAGACAGCAACAACTGATTTCTACCCTTATGGGCAACCCCCACCACCCTGAGGAACAACCACCCCATCTAAGGACGCCATGGTGACCAGAGGGACACCTTCTTCTGGCATCTATTTAATAGGGTAGTATTTACTCACCAGATAGTTGAACACCACTTCCTGGGTCTTCTCGTCCACGTCACTGGCGTCCAGGGTGTAGTCCACGGTCACCTCTTCCTGTTGCCTGCACTGGAGGGGCCCGCTCTGGGGGCGGATAGACAGGTAGCTCTTGCCGTCCACCCAGAAGCGTTTGACCGTCTTCTCACCTTCTTCGTAGAGCTCCCAGAAATCCTGGTACCCGGGGGGCCGGTACTGACCCTGCAGTGTTCAGATTGGAGACATTAGCCATCTTCAGACGAGGCTGAACCTAACTCTGGGCGTAGTTCGCGTAGTAGCACTACGCGTAGCTAAGCAAAGTGCACTTCGCACTACACGAGATACGCGTAGCACTACGCAAACTGCGTAGTGCGCTGTTCGCAATGATTGCACACTGCCAGATGCTTGTCCGCACTGCGCAATCATTGAAAACGGCATCTTGCACACTGCGAGCTGTCATTTTCTGCCGCTCAAGTAGATTTTTACTCGAGCGGCAGCTTTCTCAACGCGGACTGGTAGTTTCTCGAGCGAGCGGTCGCGAGCATACGCGACCACTCGCAATGAGAAACCTGACCCCCCCGCGTTGAGAATCTCGCCGGGAGGTTTATTTTCCACGCTTGCGATCGGCAACTTGATGTTGCTGATCGCGAATGAGGAAAAAGTCTCCCTGGGATGTCATTTTGCTCACTCGCGGTCGCCAACTTGACGTTGAGGACCGCGAGTGAGCAAAAAATCCCAACTACGCTACGCGTTTTTGCACTGTGCTACGTGCAATTCGCGTAGTGCGAAGTGGCACAAACTACGCGAGCGTAGCGTAGTTGTCCGCCCGGGGTTACTTAGTATATTTGCAATGCCTGTGGTACTGCAGCGTGTCTCACTCACATGCAAACAGTGAACATCACTCACAGAATAAACATCACACACGTACACTGCGATCTCTCAGACACTCATAGATACAAGCAGAGTTACATGCATGCGTGAGCACACACACAGTGGTCATCAAACATATACGTACACTGAGATCTCTCCCACACTAATATTTACAAGCATAGTTACATGCATGTGTGAACACAAACACACACAGACATGCACAGTGGACATCACACACATACATACACTGAGATGGCTCCCACTTGCATAGTTATACATATGCGTGAAAACACACGCAAAACAAGCAGGCCGACTATCTCCCACTGACACTCTGAGAACTTTGAAATCCCAGTAGACGGAATCTGGTCACATGACCGTCAAACTTAGAACCCAGTGTGAAATCAGTTCTTTACAAAAGATGCACAGAGTTACCCTACCTCTTTTTTGTTTCTAAGGGGCTTCCACATTTTTATCTGTGGAAATCTGTAAGAACTTTACCCCTATCTGAAGGCACATTGCTATCAATGTGTGTGATTTTACACATAATATTTAACAGTTTTACTCAAAGAACCAATGGGTAATGGGTCAAAAGTGTTGATGTGACAGTTGGCCAAGAAATTCCTAGGATACTGATAAGATGTATGCAAGACGCCAATGGGGTTGTATTCGCAGATTTATTGGGAACTTGAGTAAAGGTTGATGTTAGCATGTAAATGGATTCCAGCTGGAAAGTAATAAATGCATTGGTTTTCTTTCTATAAACACAAAACAAGGGAACCCTTAGAGGCAGAAGAGACCAAGGGTAGTAGTGAGATATAAGATACAGTGGTCCCTTTCAAATGAGATACATAATTATAGCAACAAAACTTAAATCAGCATTGGGTCTATTTCTATCCAAATGGACAATATTAGGATTTATTTAACTGACAAAAATAAAACATGGAAACAATACATAACATAAAGTGAGCAGGAAGTGGTAGGGTTTCGGAAATCAAAAGATTTCCTTACCTCAGGCATGACTTTTTAGTGAGATAAAAAATAACAGTAGTCACAATGAAAAGAACATCTACTACTTTGCATGAATCACAAATAATGGTTAGAGTTAAGAGGTGGTTGTTGAAGACGTTTCGATCCCCAACATCGGTTATGGGATCATCATCAGGACTGGTGAATTAGAATGCTTGAGAAGTTGCAGAAGATTCAGTGATTGGAACAGTTGGAGAGGAAAGGGGTCCCATCCAAGGCTGAAAGAGCTTGCGCGGACTGCAGGGGTCCGAGTAGATAGTTCCAGAAGGGGTAGAAGGGGAGCATAGGGTCTCAACCCCTACTAGCTCCGTGAATGCTTTGAGGCGTCGGAATAAGTTGTTGTTGGCAGGGCGTGATAGCCCGCTCTGCGCTCGGGGAGACCAGAGTCTTGTCTCCGCCGCGTTGCGTGGTCGGAATTAATCCTGTTCGAAGGCAAGCCGGGATGCTGGCTGGGAGGGTCACGATCCGAAGGTCCATGAAAGCATGAGTCTGGAAGATGGGGGTGGTGGCCAACTGACCCAGAAGACAGCATATGATGTAGGGCTCTTGATGAGTTGTGAAATGTTCCAACACTTAAGGAAAACTGTGAAATCAATTCAACGATAATTTGTTCAGCAAGCACTATTTTCACTATCTGAAAAATGTTGTCTCCTGTTTATTATCATATTTGTGTTCACATATGAACAATTACTTTCCCCTAGGTATGAGTCATCGCCATCTCTCCACCAAAAGCCAAATGTACTTAACTTTGGTAATAATCTTCATCTTTCGGGTGAATATTGAATCTATCAGAAGATTCCTTGCGAATCTTCCCATGCGCTAAACTGGATCCGGACACTCCTGCAACAGGTACTCAGTGCTGATGGATGGTGCGGCTGAGCTCCAGCTATGGCTCTGGGACCTACCCTGATGTGACAGAATGAAGCCATGTAAGGTGTCACCCAACACTCTGAAGTCGGTTCCTGTCCATTCTTCATGGTCATCGAGGTGAAGACAAGATCGACAATGATCAAGAGAATGAACGACAGTGAATACACCCAGTCTAACTTTGGACCTTATAACAAAAACACCACTCCTCAAAACCAGAAGGTGGGTGGCTTGGTGAGCAATCTGCATGTAGATAGAGCACACACCAGAAAAAGCATTATTGAACATAAATAATATTTGCTTCTGATGAACACTTCTACTCGCAGATTCCTCACCTTGCGAATCAGTACAAAAGCAGGACTCCCAAAGAGGGGGTCTGAGGAAATGATCTCTCCAAAAAGTCTTGCAGCATGTGTCTGGCAAAATGACCATCCCTATGGCCTTTGGAGTTAAGGAAGTAGTGCCTTGCGAAGGTGTCGTCTGAAGTTGTATCACAGCTGAACAAATATTCAGAACAAGACCACCCCTGGTCATTGCCAAAGAAGTGGCTTTCACTCATGTGCAGTGCATGCTGATGACAGCAGGGGACTCCTACTTGGCAAGGCCATAACACAAATAAATGCATAGGACAATTCAGGGAGAAATCATCCTCTCCACGCCCACCTTGCCCACCTTGGTAGAAGCAAAGTCATGAGATCATGAAACAGCTAATCCTCAGCACAATTGTCCTGAGTTCTGTCAATGTAGAAGGTAGAGTTTGGTGAGGGTCCAAGTGATGCAGTTGCTTAGCATTCTTTGTAGAATGTGGAGGAAGAAAGAATGGCAGAAAGGTAATAGATTGCCTGACATGAAACGGAAAGACCACCTTCGGCTCAAAGGAGGTCCTCCTAGAAAACCGGTAAAGAATTAGCACAACTGAGGATGGAAAGAAGACTGACATGGTGATCAGTGGTTATAGCAGTAAGGAAGACTGTCTTGTTCCTGAGAAACCTCAAGGAATAGAGGAAGTTCATGGGCTCTAATTAAGAACCCATCAGAAATGTGCGCACCAAGTTACAGTCCAACTGCATGGGATGGTTTGCTGAGCACACAAGGCTAATCCCAATAAAAAAATAGAAAAATAACCAAAAACACTGGACTAACGTCTAACCTTGGATTCTGAAGCACCGTGCTGCCCAGTGCAAAGTACCTCAATGCCTCAACAGGGGTAGTAAGCGCTATAATAATTCAATTGCAATGTAATGCTAAACAAATGTTCCACCACACAGAACAGGCACAAGACAACTATCAGAGTCACAGTCCCCTGACGCTACATACTGCAAATAAAATGCTCGCCGACAGTGGGGGGGAGGAGTCTTCAAACTTTCAGCAGCCTGAGACAGAACTGTCTCTAGTCAATATCTGATCATTATAAAGTGTTTTTTAGTTCACACTTTGTTTATTCACCCAAGTAGGACACCGTATATCATAACAGAAACGGAGACCATAAATCTACCACAATCTTGTCCTTTCTAGGTACATTTAATCCCATATTATCTACTAAATTCTAAGTAATGTTTTCTTAGAAATGTAAAGCATCTGTTTTTATCTCCTTCACTAGCTGCTCTGAGGTCTGTATGTTCACTTTCTGTAACAATGGTCTCAGATTTGTAGTACCTTGTAAAGCGGATTTTCCTTTTTTACTTTACTTTGGTACTTAGTATCCTGCACAGAACACTCCTGGAGAAGTATCTCAGTGCTGCACTGTACAGGTGTAGGAAGGAATGTCGAGAACAACCATGTTTTAAGAATCTTCCTAAAATTCACGAAATTGAGGGAAGTACGAATGTGGAAAAGAAGGTTGTTCCAATGATACGAGGCTATACATGAAAACGCTCTGCCACCAGATCTGGCAGTACGAATGTGTGGGGTCTGCACTAAGGCTTTTTTAGAAGGTCTTAGCTGTCTGAAAAGCAGATAGTACCTCAGTTGTGAACGCGGGTGAGTGGGCTGAGACTGATACAGTGCCTTGTGTGTCACGCAACAGAGTTAAAAAAAATGCCAGTTTTTTATCGGCAGCCAGCACAATTGTTTTAGGTTGGAGCAGAGGATGACCAAGCTGGCAAATTGCAAATCAACATGGAACCATGTATTCTGCACAACCTGTGGTTTAGCCAGTAAGGTGTCATTAGCTGCGACCAGCAATGCATTCCCATAAGCCAGGCAGCTAATTATAAGCAATTGGACCAGGGTTTTCCTGGAGGTGGAGGGTAACCAAGGAAAACCTTGTTTTAGCAGTCTCTCTGTGGGAAAGCAGGTGCCACATGTTGCATTGACCTGGTCTCTCATAGATAGTGTCTCGTCAAGTTTCACGGGTGGGGGGCTGTCCAAGATCAGATGACCAAAGCTCAAGTGCTTTGACAAACAACACAATCTTGGATTTCTCACTATTTAGTTGTTGACGGTTATTGGCCAACCAGCTAGCGATTTCCCTCATACAGTGCGTTATTTGGTTGTTCACCAGATCTGGATCACGATCGAAGGATATGAGAAGGTGATTGTCATCAGCGTATGACATGATCTCCACGCTACAAGGTATCACAAAATGTTCCAGGGGTGCAACATAGATGTTAAATAGGGTTGGGATCAGGCATGAGACTTCAGGAACTCCTTTGTTAGAGAGGATCTTTCTTGATTTAAGCAGTCCCTAATAAACATGTTCGTAGCGTTTATCAAAGAAGTCCCTGAGCCATACTAGCGGCCTGCCGTGGATGCCTGCTTCATGTAATCAGCAGATGAGAAGACAGAATGGGAGACTGTGTCAAATGCAGCAGACAGGCCCAGTAGGACCAGCATGACTGGGGTCCCTGCATCATGAGCGAGAGTTGGATGTTCTCGGTGACAGCCACCAATGCCGCCTCAGTACTATGTAATGCTCGAAAACCCAATTGTGAGGGGTCTAAGTTCCTATGCTCCTCAAGAAAGGATGTTAGTCGTTTATTAATAATGCTTTCTAGGGTTTTTGTGAGCAAAGGTAGCAGTAAGATGGGTCTTTCATTTGCAAGATCTTCGGTATTGGCAGAGGGCTTTTTAAGAAGTGGCAAAACTTGCAATCTGCTGGCACTTTGGCCGAGGTTAGTGAAAGATCAAACAGAGTTTTTACTGAACGAGCCAAATAGGTAACTAGACTGGACGTTATCCTTGGTGGGTAAAGATTTAATGGGTAGGCTGATTTTGCCAGAGTTAGCATCTGCTCCATTGAATGTCTGCCAATTCTGGGCCTACAGGAAAGCTCTTATATATGATATTAATTTTTTTTTTTTTAAAGTTGGCTATGGAATCACAAAGATTCTGAAATGCCAGGGTCGTGGTTGCACAGGGGCAGGGTTCCAAAAATGTGTTTAATTTTTTGTAAAGATCCTTTGCAGAGTTGCCAGCTAGGGTAATTGTAGAGGTAATGTAGAGGTAATGTGAGTTTTCCGGTTCGTTCTAATCTGATAATGATAATTGCGGACCATAATCCGGTAAACTGCTTTATCCGCTGGAGATTTGGTGGACCGCCAGCGCAGTTCTAAGTGTTTACATTTTAATTTTTCCTGAAACAGTGCCAGGTTTCTTTGGCAAAAAAAGGATGAGGGTTTCTTAAAAAGAGCTTTTTGATTGAAAGTAGCTGTTAGAGACTTATAATGAGCGTCTAAAGCAGCATTGATGTCCGTAAAGGATGTTAGAGTAGCAGCCATAGACAATTCTGTGAAGGAGGCCTTCCATGGGTACTTTTTACCCTCCAGCACACACTAGTATCAACATATAGTAACTATGATTTATGAATATTCCAAGAATGCTAAGGATTTAAGAAAAAATAAGGAGCACAAGAACAAAAGAATCTGTGAATCTCGAAACATTATTGTTAATTACTATATGTTGATACTAGCGTGTGCTGGAGGGTAAAAAGTATTTATCTGTTGGCCGAGGTCACGTATTGGGGAGGGGTGTGTGCTCCCTATCTCGTTGCACCGCAGCAGACTATAGGGTATTCAAATAACGTTAAACAAGTCTATTGAGCATCATATCCCTTTGACAAATCACCTTGGAGTGCCTTCCATAGGTGGTGGGGGCTACATGCCTCTTTCTTAATTTTTTCAAACATGCTCTCCCATGGAATGGCGATCTTGATCAAATAATGTTCTGACCATGTGATAGGAAAAGGGGGTTCACTTGCCACTTCTGCAACATTTTTGACAATAAGATCCAAGGTATGCACAACCCTATGCATAGGGCCAGTGTTTGAGCCCTAGGGTCTCCATATCGGCTAGGAATTGGAACACTCCAGGGTCATTGGTGTTCTAACTACGGTAGTTAAAATCACCCAATAAAAGAAATTTATGAGAAGTTAAAATGTGTGGTGCAACATAGTCAGTTAGTCTCTAGCTAAAGTCTCTCTTGGAGCCCCGTGGGTGGTAGATCGATGCCCCTCTCTGACTTCAGTTACAGTTATTGATAGTTTAAAAATGTACTTCTCATTCTCAAGCCATTCTGAAAGTAGATAGTCAATTACTGTATCTTGCACAGAATCGTGGAAGGCAATCGCAATGCCGCCTCCCAGACGTTTTTCCCTATTTAGTTTGACCAACGAATACTGTTCTGGTATTATTAATGAGATACTGGGATGGGCAGTATCACATAACCATGTCTCAGTAAAAACAAGCATTGGCATAGCCAATAGGTCTCGCCTTTGGGACCTTATAAATGTTTAGCCATGCAACACTTGATGTTGTTGCACCAAGGATATTGTGCTGGATAACTAAACACTTATAAGGTCCCAAAGGCGCAACCCATTGGATATGCCAATGCTTGTTTTATACTGTGTGCAATTGAATTTAAAAATAATGACTGTCACCTGCTTTCAGTCATTTAGTTAGGACATCGAAGCACTTTAAATGGTCACCACTATTCTACCAGTGCCCCAACCAGGATTCAGTTGGGCGACTGTCTAGTGACACACACACTTTACTTTTAATTTAAGGTATGTGTGCTATATCTTATCTATAGTTACCTCAAGGTGAAGGGAAACAAAATGGTTGCAGAACACTTTGGTTTTAGTTTTTTTAAGCCATGTCACCAACATTGTTCTCAGGATCAGACTTCAGGTAGTTTTTTCTATGCGCCTCAACCTCTGGATGACCTAGGAAATACCTTGTACGAGGCAGCCACTGTAGCCCCATCAGCAGCGCAGCCCAGCACACATCAGCTAAAGACTTGTGTGTGTCCTGAAGCTGCAGCAGCCCAGGCTGACACATCATGGGGGTGGGGGTGCGGGGAGACGCATAGCGCATGCCACAATCAAGAAATTACAGAAACAGCAAAGTTCTGAGGCTTGCTCACCCAACCACAATGACAAACAAGACGCGTGGCTGCCAGACGCGCTCTGTGGTGGGGGAGGGGGAGGAGGAGGAACGTTGAAGGCGAGGAAGACAGAGAGGCGGAGGCAGAGCGAGGCGTGCGCGCTTGTGCACGTAACCGCCCGCTCTATGCCTCACTAAAAGCTGTGGTCAGGCTTTTTGAAGCCCACTAACTAAAAATCTCGCCAGAGCAGACCTAAAATATGATGGGAAGAAATAGGATATCATATCTCTATGGAGTGCTTTGCCATAGACCTAACATTACAGTACAGTCCAGCTATCTTTTCTATGCTGACCATGTGTGTGTACGTAGTATTGGCAGTGTGTGGGAGAGTCTTTGTTGCAGAGGCTTTAGCAGGACCTGAGAGTGGACTGACAAGTTCGTCACACAAGGCGTAACCAGAAGGTTTGGGCATGAGAAGCCGTATTTTTTGCAGCTCGCAGGTCCCTCTAAAAGTGAGAGTTGTTGATTTCAGAAAAGAGCAGGAATGTGAGCTCTAGTTAAAGCCTTGTTTAGTAGCAACAATTCAAAAGACGAGTACTTCCAGGCCATTGTACTGGACATTCAACAAACAATATTGAAAAAAATACTGACAAAGATCACAAAAGATAACTTAATCCAAGGAATTGCATTACCAAGAAAACATGTCCCTTTGGAACTTAAAAGGTACAAGGAGCCAACAAACATATTGCATCACCCTCAGTCACTACAAGGAATCATCTAATTAGCCGGGTGCATCTTAGTCAAAAATAGGAACCCAGGCATCTCATTAGTGAGGTAATCACCTTCAGAGACAAAAAACATAACATTTCAATATTGGAGTACATCACCCCGATAGACTAAGAACACAAGCATCACATTATTGCCGCTCATCACCCTCAGAAACTAAGAGCAAAAGCATCGCAATATTGAGGCACATCATCCTCAACACTCAGGAACCAAAGAAAATTGTTTCTGAGGCACATCACCTTCATAGACTAAGGATGCAGGTATCTCATTATGGAAGTACATCAGCCTCAGAAACTAGGAACTCATGCATCTTATTATTGAATCATGTCACCCTCAGACACTGAGAACCCTGGCATGTCAATATTGGGGTAGGTCACCTTCTGAGATTGAGAACCCAAGCATCTAATATTTGAGATACATAACCCTCATAGACTACACACAGAGGCGTCTCATAATCGAGGCAAATCACTCCCATCTTCAGATGCCAACTACCCATGCATCTCATTATCATTTCAAAGAAACATCACCATCAAAAACAAATAGCCCAATGACATTATCCTCAAGCAAAGAGATCTCCAAACACTTCACTTCTAGAGAGCACAGAAAACAGAAAGTTCATTTTTATGGACAGAAAAAATATGCATCTCACCCTTAAATACATGGGGTTTGACCATTCTACCTTTACACACAAGAAGCCACAAATTCCATCCACCAAAAACACATTGAAGTCAATAGCCTCTCACTTACACACCCGTAGCCATAAGGTGCGCTGGACCCCATAAACCTCACACTGAAACTACCACACGTTTTTCCTTCAATATGGACCTACTTACCCTCAGAGAGACAGATATTCCACTCCAAGGAGTGGTGTTCAAGGCAAACGCAGCCCTCCCAGCCTCGTCCGTGGTGTAGACCTCTCCGGTCTGCAGGTCATTGACACTGATGGTGAGTTTCTCCCTTGGCAAAGGTTTGCCACCAGGGCCTGTCAGCTTCATCTAGGAGAGACAGGCAAAGTCAGTACAAGAACTCCACCGTCTTCCATATTCACCAAAAACAGGGGGTGTCTCAACATCAACACTTGGCTCATAGTCCGAAACACAGTATTTGTCTGATTACACCTCAAGCCATTTTGCTATAATCAGCATTTTATGCTCTCAGTTCACTGATCATTACCTTTGTCACCCTGACCAGACACCCGCCAGCCATATCTAGAGATGACCACCATCCCTGTAGTGACCTCTGTGCCTTCACAGGAGCTACCGCAATGCAGCTACTGTGACGGGACGAAAAGTTTGGTGCATGTCCACTATGTTTCTGATTCCCACACACCAAACTTTTTTATGTTTTCCTGAGATAAACTCATAAAGCTAGAGTTTGTACCTGAAAAACAAAAAACAAAACTTATAGCCTGACGCCTTTGTAGATCACTCCCAAGTTGTGGGGTCATGATTTCATTTCAGTTGGGCGATCTGCCAGTGATGGACAGGAGACATAGACATCAGACTCTCTGCCTTGAATATGGCAGGCAGTCCGATAGGCTTACTTTGACAACCCCTGCTCCATCGAACTGGCAGAATACGTTTTTCAACAACTAAGCCAGGGTGAGCTCTGCTATTGGAAAACTCATAGTGCACCCGACTCATTAAGGAGCGGGTGATCCGAAGGTTTGGTGAGTAGTGTACTTGACTATATTTTGTAATGGATTATCTTGTCCACTAAACTCAACATCAGGCCCTATACCTTCTTTCAAAAAATCTTCTATTCGGCAGATGGCTTTAAAGGAACAAGAGCTAAAATACTATAATTTTTTGGGGTCCTCTTTCTCAAACCCTGCCCTTGGGAATCCTCTAAGCATCAGTGTAGCTTGTAGAATGAGAGCTTTCTCACTAGTTCTAAAGCTCTAACATCCAGACCCTCTTAGACTTAGGGAATGTCATGCTTACACATAAAAAGCCAATAAATGTGCAGTGCAAGGATCATGTTATCTAGAGTTACATTGACAGACTTACCATGCCTCGGTACAACATGCCAGGCTTGTAGTGAGGGTCTGTATCTTCAAAGGTGACTTTGGCCAGGACTTTAGAAATTGGACAGCTACTTGTGGCATTCATCTCCACACCTGTTAGAGACAAGATAATGTGTATTTTGAGTTTGTGTGGCAAGAGGAGTGTTTTGCAAAGGGTGTGAATGACTGAGCATCAAGAGAAAGGGAGCCATCAAGGCCAATACAAGAAACATGAATGAGCATGAGTCCTCTCCAACCTGTTCCATCCTCAGTCATTTGAGCTTTCGCCTCCAGTTCTGAGCTGTAGTCATCGGAGGACAGTTCGAAGTGACCAGCGCCTGGTTCAGCCTTGAAGCACCCGCTACTGTCAGTCTGGAGACAAACAGAAAATGTCACCAGTGAGTTTCTCTTCCACAAACCTCTCAGAGGATCACTAAAAGAAAGGTATCATGCTGGATCCTCCCAAAAAGTCTATTCTCACCTACTCCTTTAGAGACTACAAGCACAGAGTCGTAACAAGAGACTCCTGCTCTCTAATGGAGCTGCCGCCATCTTGTGAAAACATTGTATGGAAGATGGGAAGCAAGGTATTCCAAGAGAGAACATGTCAAGTTTCTTAACATGCAGCCCATCACTCTGCAGCCTTTCAAACAACATCATATTTGTCTTTTCACAATGACGTTATCATCGCCCTTTTCAGACATCAATTTAATACATATGGGTCTGATATGAAGATGTCAGTAAATGTTGAACATAAAGAAAAAGGTGTCATTTCAGAAGATGACCCACCGAGGATCCGCTTCACGATGCGCACTGTGAATCTAGTATATTTTTCACATTTATTTTAGTTGTTTTGTTTGAATTATTGCTACATGGTTACTAACTTAATTAAATTAATGTGTTTGTTTTAAGATTTTGAACTACCTTTGACATCAAAGCAAGTTACCCTTACAAAGCTCACACGACCTAGTGTGGTGATGCTCCAATTATTGCAGAGAGTGACAATTATTTTTACACATTTCTTTGATGTCTATGTATGGAATTTATTTCACATATTTTTCAAAGGCTAGCTGTCATGATCTTTTTGGTTTATATCTTTATTTTATGTTGTATCAGGCATTCATATGCTTGAATCAGATGGGAAATGGTCAGCTGAATTCCCACAATGATGAATTGAATTAATTCAGCAATTTGAGTCTATGAAAGACAGTAATGCTAGAGAACGACAGCTGCGGGTAATATTTTGTACTCACTTGTCAAAGAAAGACTATGTAAAGAGCCTACCTCTCCCGTAAAGAGGACACCTAATTCATTTAGAAGGAACCACGCTCTAACACCAGACCAATGACTGGATGAGTGGCTGGTCGATCTGTACCGGATTGGACAATTCATTAGACTCAGTTGAGGATCTGGTATGGCTGTATGAAACTGGGTTATTGGTTGAGGGATACGAAACCTTACTCAAGCAACAACAACAATCTTTGTCAGGCTGAACCACTGAAGTCACTAAATAAACCTGTGCTTACCTAGATGGTAGCTTGGCACAAAACTCAGGTTTAACTTAGAGGCAATGTGTAAAGCATGTATGTAGCAACCAAACACTAATAAAGTAAAAATATAATACATAACACAAAAACCCAAACAAAATTAGTAAAATAGAATACATTCTAATAAGTAAAACGAAACCAAAATGAAAAAAATCAAATCAGTAGTACCTGAGATATGCCATTTAAAGTTTTTAAGTAGATATAGTGCCAGATGTACGAACCTATTTTGCATGCGCAAACGGGTTTGCGACCCACTTGCGCATGCAAAATGTGGAAGGGCTATGTACAATTCCTAAATAGCGAGTTGCAATTTATTTGCGACTCGCTATTTAGGGATTGCGAGTAGCTAATAGGAAGGGGTGTTCCCTTCCTAATAGTGACTGCAACCCCATGTATGAATGTTTTGCTATCGCAATTGCGGTCGCAAAACACTTGCAAATTACCACCCTCTTCAAGAGGGTGGTAATGCACTCACAAAAGGGAACAGTGTCCCCAGGGGACCCCTTCCCCTTTGCAAATACAGAGCAAAATATTTTTTAAGGGCAGGCAGTGGTCCCAAGGACCACTGCCTGCCCTTAATCAATGAAACGAAAACGTTTCATTTTAATTTTTTTAAGTGCATCCCGTTTTCCTTTAAGGAAAAGGGGCTGCATTAAAAAAATATACAGCTTTATTTATAAGCAGTCCCAGACATGAAGGTCTGCTGAGCCTAGCAGGCCACCATCCCTGGGAGGGTCATCCATTTACAATGGACCCACATATTGCGAGTGGCTCATTAATATTTATGAGCCTCGCGATTTGCCACCCCATTGGGAATCAGTGTTAAATACACTGTTGTACATGGCATTTTGCAACTTGCAAATTGGGACTCGCAATCAAGTGCAATTTGCGAGTCTCAAATTGTCATCATGGCCGTATATCTGGCCCATAGTGCCTAAAAATGGCCACTCGCAGTCATCTGGTCGTACTAGACCAGAAGAAAGTCACAAGCTCAGGTCGACCGCGATGGGGCTTGGGTGGGATTCAGGGACCAGGTTAGTGCTGCTGAAAACGTCCAGCTTCTGGTAGAGAAGGCTGAGAGGAGACGGGAGAGCATTTCGAATGGGTGACACCGTAGTGCGAAGAGCAGGACCGATGACATGGGCTGTCGTTGGTGGAGCACGAACAGCCAGTCGAGATTCTCAGGTGGTTGTTGCTGGAGCTTCACTGGGGCTGTCACATTTTAGCCTTTTGTTGTTGTAGTATGAAGTGCAGATAATTCGTTGCCAATCGTTGTTGCCTGTACCTCTAGCACACAGGCTTTTTCCTTTGTGTTCGCTAACTCTTTCTTTGGTTGCAGCCTGTACGTTTTTTGTTTCCTCTGAAGGTTCTTTTCAGCTTTAAACATGGCGGCCACCCATCTTTCTATTCTATTTACTTTTGTAGGATTCGCTGCATGCCAAGCTCTAAATGTGTGAGGCAGTGAGGCTAAAGCGTGGTGTGCCAGGAATCATACAAAAGTAAATAAATAGAAAAGGAAGGCGGGCTGCTGCCTTTACATCATTTCCAATTTTAGCTTTAATAAACATGGCCGCCGTCCATCTCTGTATTTGGGGTATTGCATGACGGCCACCCACATTTCCTTTCTATTTATTTTTGTACTTTTTTTGTGGATTGCCACTTCTCAGCGGATCTCAGCAGTTCAGCACACTGGCGATGGCCGCTCGGGGTGCCTGTCCTAACTTTTCTCGCCACACCCCGCCTCTGCTAGGCAATATGTAACTATGGATTCCACAAGGCTCTCCGCCTGAGCGAGCCAGTGACCAGACCTAAGGCCACACTGGAATCACCAGTTCCTCGGGTCAACGAGGTTTCAGGTAATCTACTCCTAACCAAGGCAAATTTGATCTCAGTAAAGCTGAACTTGTGTTTTTCGGTGCGACCCATCGCCTGATGCCACCCGGCACGTGCCTTCATCATGTGGATGTCATCCCCAGCTGCCCTCCACATGCCACCTTGTTGTGGGCTCCTTCACTGCACATCCTTGTCATACTAGTGGCCGCTACTACTTTCAATGTTGTTATTATCCTACGCGCACCTCTATTGATTCTTGCCTTTTTACTAAAAATGAACCTCAGCATTCATTATTTAAAGAGTCGTGTGGTCTTGGGGAGGGGTGTAAGGGGGTTGAGGGATCCCTCAAGTTCATACTCAAAGGACCACTATGACCTTCCACAGTAGCGTTTGTAAATTAGGAAGTGTGGCAAAATATTCATATATTTCATCTACATATGTTCTACATATGTTTGAAATGTCTGCAAATACACACACAGTCACTTGCGTATGTGTATATGTGGGCCAAAGGCATTTAGGCAAAACCTGTATGCATGCATGTAGAGGCACATGGGTGTGACATATAGGTGGGTTCTTAACGCCAACTGCATGCATGTTTACTTTACATGTACAAACTAGTGTATGCGCTCATCTGTCCTACCTGATTTTACCCAAACTACACACCCATGCATTGTCCACCCAGCAGGCTCACCTGGCCATCCCTGTTTCTACCAGTAACACAGGACGTGTGTAGGGTACTCATGTACCACTCTTAAGACTAACCCCTGTGCAGTAAATAAAGGAATTAAAATGCCCTACACCCCATATCCTATTAACTTGCTGCTGAGGAGTGGTTTGATTATATGATCACTCCACTGTAAACAAACAAAAAAAAGCTCTAAAAATGCGAGACTGATTGCATTGTAAATGCTTGTTTTACTTACTTTGACTGCATTTAAATGACCAGTTTCAGCTCCTGGTGCTCCATTGACCTTTGGGGCAGGCACATAACTCCTTCTCACCTTCAACCCACACTTTTCCAGCTCTATGATGGGCTTGAAGAGGGTGAGTGACAGGCTGATTTCTTCGGGCACTGTAGGGCTTTAGCCTAAAGGGGCCAGGGCTACCTGTCTGGGTGAAATTACAGCACATCACAAATAGGCAGGCCCGAGTTGTGGGATGCCCTGAGGCCAGGGCTGAGACTTTGTCTGACATCAACCATCTGTCTGATAGCTGCTGCAGGAGCCATCATACACCTGAACCGGCCATTAGACAAATGTCACTGTCTGCCTCAGGCTGCTGCTTGACCCACAAGAGGTAGCATTTCTTCTTCTATACTAACTTATTATTCACTGTTAGTTTAACAGAAAAAGGAATCACAACAAGCAGGGTTGAGCCTCAATGCCCATAAGCTGAATCTGCCCAGCTCTAGGAGGTTCTTTGGGATTTGGGACATCTCATTTCAGTACATACCTGAATTTGGGTTCAAGAGGCCTTTTCTTCTCGCGGCGTACATGGTGCCCCAAGTAAAGTGTACATCTGATCAACTTAGCCCATGGCTACCTTTATGATCAGTTCCACCCCCAACTCCCCCCCTTACCTGAGTAATACTGTGTAGAGAAATAGCATTCAAATTTACCACAAAAGGGATCCAGACCAACTAGCAGAAGGAAACATCTCTCTTGACTGTCCCTCTGGAGGGTAACCTCCCTCTGGGGTGTTCTTTACCCCAACGTGTACTCACCACCTTACATTGCTAGATGCTGTGCATGTGGAGAATGCTCCTGTCTTCACCTTTGCAGTGTCCAACTTTACCATGATGACATTAGCTGGCCGAGTGGGCTGTGCCTTGATCTTTCTCACAGTGCTGAGGCACTGATAGTCCATACAGAAGTGCAAGTCCATTCATGTCTGTTTGGGCACAATTACACTGGTCCATGGCCAGTCCAGTGCTCAGTCCCATCCCGGCTCATCATAGTCACTACTTCTGCCTTGATACATTCTAGATGCAGTCTAACATCTGGCAGATTTTGCTAACAGGCAGCTTGGCCCCAATGTTTATCGGTCAGACAGACTGGGCTTTTCTCAGTGATCTGCAAGTTACAGATCCCAAACATATTTGACTATATTGTGGATGGATGATCTTGTGTTTTCCTAGCTACACACATGTTGCCAAAGATTAGGTACCCATAGAAGACTTTAAAGGAGCTGAACCCTTTTGTCTTTTAGGGACTTCTCAAACAAGAGTAATGGGAGAAGGATGTCCCACATACTCCTCAGGCGCTCCGACAAACCACATATCATACTCTTTAAAGTTATGAGAAGCCTTTTCATAACACTGTTGGTTTGTGAATGGTAAGAAGGTGCACATCACCTTTATATAAGACAATATGAAGTGATTCCTTCTGTCAGAGAGCACCATCCTGTGAAATTTGACTCAAGAGATGCAGAGGAGAGAGAGAGCTACACCAAACTGACATAGGATTTACTCAAGTGAAGAAGTTCAGGATTGATGGTTGCATGATGTACCACAGAAGGATGTATGTGGTGCCTGATATGTTGACCCACCGTGTTGATCTCCTTTCTCAAGAGGGGCTCCTGCCACAGGTCTGACCACAATACTTGCCACTTCTTTGGCAAGTCTTGCAGGCTGCATCTACCTCCTTTCAGTACAAGAGAGGGTTACCTTCTCCTTGATCTTTTGAGGTTGAGGTGCCTGTTTAATGGTAGAGCTACAGCAAGAAATTCCAATGCGCTTGGCAGACTATCAGGTTCAGTGTTTATGAGCTCATTATACATATTTTCATCATGGGAACGTGAATAAACTTCATAAAGAATTTAACTTTTTGGATTCACAAGTAATGCTCAGAAAAACCGATTTAAATTGAAAAAATGAAATTCAAACAATTCACAATTTCATCAGCTCCCATGTGAGGAGCATGCCTATGGGCACGTCTGGTATAGGATTACAGAACTTGGGTATTGAGTCCAAAATGGTTGAAATGAAATTGCAGGACTCATGTGTAGTGGTGTGGGCACTTCTCCACAATGTTGTGCTTTCCATGACACCACAGAGGAAGTGACCCCCAGGGGAGGTGGGATGGACATCTTGGGGTAGGGAAAGGCAATGAGCAGGTCCTAGGAGAGCAGGGACCAGACCTAAAAATTGTGGAAGGCAACCTGTGGGGAGATACAGCATGGTACAGTGCAACTAATATACAATTTCAAGTACTGGCTGCAAATACAATTCATTAAGTTTGAGAAAAACAACCTATCCCTTGCAAATGTTCTACCTAGATCCATCTAGGGCTCTAAGCACTTATATTGCAGGCGGGTACAATTTTACAATATCACTCAAACACTTTATAACAACAAATATAAAACAAAGGGATGGAAAATAAATCCCCTTGGAAATGAGCACCAGAAGTGCAGGCTAAATAAATAACTGGTATTTAAAGTTAATACAAAACAATAAATAATACAAAAGGTACACTTTCAACCAGCAGGCACTCAAATTGAAGGGAGTCAGTGGCTAAAGTGGGATGACTCATTGCCCCATGCTGTCTGCTGCAGTGGGTAGAAACAAAATGTGAATGACACCAGAACAGACCAATGGATGAAGCCCTCTGACCAAAAACCTCTATATGTATGTTTATTGTGAATGAATGTTTGGGCAAAAAAACAATAGGCTGGTAAGACAGCTAAGGTTGTCACAATGGCAAGAATTACAATGGCCTTCCTGACCATTTGATGGGGAGTGAAAACCAGCTTTAATCTGCCCCTTACAACCCTGTGCCCCAGTGTCCTTGCACCTGCTGTATGATTGATTGCCACACCATTAACACCTTATTTCTAGTACAATAGGAACACTATACAACTATTCTTTAGATAATGCAGACAATTGTCTTGAGTACTGGCAATTAAGGGATTAGTGAAACAAAAAAATCTCAACATCTATTAAAGAAGTGAAGGTGCATAAAGCAACGTGGAAGATTTGTCAAACTATGTTCAGATTTAACAACCAAACACATTTGAGTTTCATGTTATTGAAATATGTATTCAGTTAGTTTTTCAAAACGAATGTTTATTTACACCTTTAGTCTGTAAACAGCATAAGAACTCACAAACAATAATCGTCATAAAATATTTACATACTATTAGATATATATGTCATAAAAACGAGTCATAAAGTTATAAAAACGTAATCTTCATAAAATATATATGAATAAGATCCTATCATAGGCTTATAAACCCAACACTGGCATATCCACATTCAAAAAGTTAAAACCAACTTAAAAATGGCAGACCTTCTAATAATCCAGTAAAAGTCTTTTTACGGCAACCATAAGTCTCCCTAGGCACAAGCAACATCCAGGTGATGCATATCTGTTAAGAGTGCCACTGCTTGTGCATGGTTACAGCTGCCATATATTGAAATATATACATCATAACTAAAAATGAAACATCTCAGAATTTACTTATCCAGGAACTCTCCATGGCCACAAACAACACTTGCCCCTGTAAAACCACCTATATGCCCACCTTTACAGACTCACCGTTCCTTCATTTCACTTCTATCTACTGCCTACCATCTTGAAAGAGGTCATTGAAATCCTCCATGATTGAGACCCTCTCTTTCAGATGTTGTCTACAAACTCTGGGGGATGTGCACAAGGAAGTGGCAGAGAGGGTCGTTAGCCTTTCTGGCTTAACGCCTCTCTCCGCCACTTCTGAAACGCAAGGCTGCACCATATTTACAATGATATGGTGCAGCCTTGCGTTTTCCCCTGCAATGCACTACACTTAGCAGTATAGCGCTAACCCTTGCACCATAGTGCACAGAAGTCTGCGTGCAGGAGAGGGTTGTTTATGTGTAGGAAGGTGTGCCTTCCTGCTCATAAACAATCCTGAAATGCCATTTTGTCACTTCTATGTGTGCTGCCTAATGCAGTACACATGGAAGTCACAAAAAAGGCATTTTTTTAGATTGTGTATGTACAGGAAGGAGGACCTTGCTGAACATAAACAATCCAAGGCATTTTTCTTTTTCCATGTGTGCTGCACAAGCCAGCACACATGGAAAATGCAAAAACGAGGAGAAATAATGCATTGCTCCTCGTTTCGCCAACTTAAGACCAGGTTTTTCCTGGTCTTAATTTTGGCGCTGTCTCCAATGTACACCACCCTTGTACATAAGGGGCAGCATCAAAAACAATGGGCGTTGCGGTGGAACGCCCACTGCAACACCCACTACCCACCCCTTTTACACTAACCATAGCGTGAAAGGGGGCCTTATTTATAAGGCAGCATTAAGCTACGTTAAGTGACTTAAAGCTGCCTTGTTAATAAGGCGCTGCCCCTATTGCCACCACAAAGTTGTT
Source organism: Triturus cristatus (assembly GCF_964204655.1). Taxonomy (NCBI): domain Eukaryota; kingdom Metazoa; phylum Chordata; class Amphibia; order Caudata; family Salamandridae; genus Triturus; species Triturus cristatus. The sequence goes on from NC_140590.1 coordinate 1,720,768,950, forward strand.
ATAAGTGACGTTGTGCTGGCGATAGGGGCTTGTACATACGCCCCTCTGTGTTTCATGCACTGCACGGACTACCGTAGCTGTCAATCAAAGCTTTTGTTGCACCATTCTTTAGATGCTTGCTCAAGGTGTCTTCACATACTTCAAATGCAGCATACAAACACATCTTTAACTTCCCCTTTAACAATGTCTCACCTGGCCATTGTAGGTTTTACAGATATCTTCTACTCTGTAGCCGTAGGCCTTCCTGCAAAGAGTGGCCTGGACTTTTCCATTAACTGGCTTTCCATACGTGTACCTGGATTGAAACCAAAGCAAAGCAGAAAATTGTATTGAAAAAGTTCCCAAATGGCAGGCGGGAGATCTATTATATGCCACATTACATTTGACTGAGGATGGCAACTGGTGCAAATGCATTGCATGTATTGGAATTCCATGCAAGTAAAATGTAACCAGATAATACATATGTCTAACACAAGGGGCTACGCCTTGGAGGATCCCTATCCGGGCAACTCTTGAGAGCTACTAAGTATGGATCACTCCTTCCCTATCACAATTCTGGTCATGTATCATCGGCACTGCACGTGTAATCATCTAAGAGGTACATTCAATGGAATCACCTTAAATTGAAAATGAGTGGCATCACTTCAGAGATAGCAGGAGTGGAACGATTTTCGAGATACTGTAAGAGGGACAACCTTAGAGACACTGTGAGAAGGATCATTTCAAATCTACCACAAGCGGAGCACCTCCAGTATCAATGTGGCCGAGATCACTTCACCACTATCATGGGAGAGACACCCTCAGATCTGCTATGAGTGACAAGAATTTACATCTATGGTGCGTGAGATCACTTGGCTCTGAGCTGCCATATCAGGGACATTTGTATAGATACAGTGAGAGGGTCGACTTCGGAGCTGCTATGAGCACAACTACTTCTCAGATACTATTTTGAGATGCACTGAACATCAATCACAAATGCCATGAGTCTGACTACTTTGGAAGATTCCCATGTGGAATCCATGCAGGAGTAGCAGGAGTAGCAGGAGTGCAGGTACTTCAGTGCTATCATGAGTGAGACAATTTAGAGAATCAATGAGTGGGTTTATTACTGAACTAACATCATGGTACATACAACACCAGACGTCAGATGATTGAAATCACATCAGTGTTGCTGATGTGGGACAACTTCAAATTCAACCTCAATGGCAAATCTTCGAGGCTGCCAAGGGTATGATTATTTTAAAGCCACCGACATTGGGATGATTGCAGAATTACTGTCACGGGATCACTTTAAGTCTTCCATCAGTAGGATCACCGCAGAGCAGCTGTTGGTGGGATCAGAGTAAAGCTTTTATTGGTGAGATCACTGCAGAGCTACTTAGTGATTGAGATTGATATAGTTGGTAAAGCATGCGAATGCCCGAGGGTGTCTTTGCGCTATCATCAGCAAGATTCGCAGCAAGGAAAGACTAATAGAGGAATGCAAAAAGCCAAGATTTAAGTTGTTTCCTGAAACAGGTCAAATTTGCCTTTTTTTAGATTCAAAGGCAGTTGGTTCCAGAGTTTAGTACACAAAAACTTCTATCTCCCCAAGAAAACTTTGCTGCATCTGGGGATTATCACAGTTTTCGATGCAGCAGATCGAAAAGGTCTCCTGGGTGTGTCCAGTAGGAATGTCTTCCCCAGATACTCAGGACCTATATTGTACAAAGATTTGTGAGCCATACAAAGTGCCTTTATGGCTACTCGCTTCTTGACTGGCAGACAGTGGAGCAGCTGCATTCTGTAATAATTGAAGTTTGTTCATGAAGCGTTGTTGAATACCCAGATAAAGGGGGTTATAGTCATTTAACCTGGAAAGTATCAGCATGAAGATTACTGTTTTCTGATGGTCAAAAGAGCTAAATGCAAGGATGTTTCTCAAAGTTCTTATAAAGAGGAAACAAGAGTGTGAGAGTTTATCGATCAGATCTGCAAATGTAAGATTTGCGTCAAAGATCACTCCTAAATTCCTAGTTTTTGGGATGGGGGAGGAAGGGGACCCAGATGTTGCTGCCGCCATGTGGGGTTTCCAAAAAGAAATATCTCTTACAAAAAGGAGAACCTGGTTTTCTCCGAATTTAATGTGAGGCTGTTGTGTCTTATCCAACAGAGTACTTGGCTCATGCAGCTGTTGAAGTATTGTGAAATATCCTCAACATCGCTGGAAATTAACACCACAATCTGGTTGTTGTCGTCTTAAGAATTTGTCGATAGCCAAAGGAGTGGTTCAGCCCAGTTAGAAGAACTACATACGCATTGAAGAGCTCGGGGCTCAGCGATGATCCCTGAGGGACACCACAGGGCAATGAGAAGGATCACTTCAGAGATACCTTGAGCAGGATCAGTTGAGAGCTACCAAGATTGGCATCACGGCAGATCTACCATCAGTGGGATCACTTCAGAGCTTCCATCAGGGGGATCCGAACAGAGCTTCTGTCAGTCGGGTCACTGCAGAGCCTCCAAGAGAACGATAGCTTCAAATGAATGATTTCACTATGGAACCACCATGCAAAGATACTGACAAAGAGATCACTGCAGACCAATCATTAGTCAGATCACTAAAGATCTACCATGAGAGTGATTATTTCAGAGATACCTCCAGTGGGATCATGGGCTACAATTACTGAGGTCACTCAGAGCTACCACGAACATAATCATTTCCGGGGCACAATTTAGAAGTTCACTGATTTGTGGAGGTTCAGGTCAAGGACATCACGAGTAAGATTGATTCATAAATGCCATAATTGAGACAACTTTAAAGATGCCGTGAGAGAAACAAGAAGTGAATTAAAACGGCATACATCTTCTAATTAGATTGGACCTACAGAGGATAGCTTATTTATTTAAACCACCTTAATACTCTAATTAGCGCTTCAGGGACCACAGGGAATTCTGGGTGTATTAAATGCATATATTAGCATGCCGGATAAAACTTTGACACATCCTTAATGACTCTAAAATTGTTATTTATGGAACCACAAAATGAGTGGGTCTAAAAAGCACAATGACGCAGGGAGGACTGAGAAAGGATGCAGACACACAAGTCAGTACAGTGCATGCAGTGTACAAGGCTGCATTGGAGAAGAAAGCCTTTCAGCCCCATCTGGTTCCATTGGAGGCAGAACTCTACAAGGCACTGATAAAGCACACGTCTTCACTGTCGGTGGATGGAGCATGTACATTTTGCCTAACTTCTTTAGGAAGTCAGCCCTATTTTCGTGAGCTCAGCTGTAGAAGAGAAGAGACAGTACAGTCTCTCTCCTTTGGGTTTGGCCATGGGGGGAAGGATAGGACATATCCTTTCGGTGCCAGCAGTGGCGTAGTAACAGTGCCATGGGCCTTAGTGCCAATATCGGCAACAGTTATCACAACACACATAAGTACATAAATAAAAACACACGACACTGAATGTAAGTGGAGAAATATTGCTGCAGGTTTATTAGCATAAGCAATATGCAAACATGGTGGGTTATCTTACGGGCGATCCCAGGGCAGGCCAGCCCCTATGCCGCCTGCCCGTCTGATAAGCCTAGAGTCACCATGGCAACGCCAATTGGTGTATACCTAATGTTGGGAGGGTCCCCCCCTCCCACCTGTGGACCACCAGTCCACTTGCTACACACGCCCCCCCGTGATGGGTGGGCGGAGCATACATGGCAGCCCCCGGTTGCTCAGACCCACAACCGCCTGTCGGATAGCGGGGCGCCGTCGGTCTTCCAGTGGACACGCTAAACATCCCTGGGTATCCTGGCTTAGCACCACACGGTGCTGCTGCATGCTATACCCCTTGGTATGTGCAGACCCTGGATCGCCCTGTAACTCCTCCTGCAACACAAAGTGAGAATTGTTAGAAAACCTGGCCCCCCCATTGTCCCTCCGGACGCCGGGTAAGCGGATGGGCGGGCAAGGCGAACGAGCGGACAAGAGGGCGAGGAGGGGGCGGAGACAGAATATGTACCCCCCTGGCTCCTCCCCGCCGGAAGCAGCTATCTGCTGGGGTCTCCCTTGGTCCATCCCAGGGACACGACCTCCCACCCCTGTGCCTTCCTGTGGCACTAAGGCGGCCGCCCTCAAAGGGGCGGGCCGCTGCGCAACCCCCCCCCCTGGGCAGCCTTACATAGTGCCAATATCGGCAACAGTTATCACAACACACATAAGTACATAAATAAAAACACACGACACTGAATGTAAGTGGAGAAATATTGCTGCAGGTTTATTAGCATAAGCAATATGCAAACATGGTGGGTTATCTTACGGGCGATCCCAGGGCAGGCCAGCCCCTATGCCGCCTGCCCGTCTGATAAGCCTAGAGTCACCATGGCAACGCCAATTGGTGTATACCTAATGTTGGGAGGGTCCCCCCCTCCCACCTGTGGACCACCAGTCCACTTGCTACACACGCCCCCCCGTGATGGGTGGGCGGAGCATACATGGCAGCCCCCGGTTGCTCAGACCCACAACCGCCTGTCGGATAGCGGGGCGCCGTCGGTCTTCCAGTGGACACGCTAAACATCCCTGGGTATCCTGGCTTAGCACCACACGGTGCTGCTGCATGCTATACCCCTTGGTATGTGCAGACCCTGGATCGCCCTGTAACTCCTCCACAGCCTTGGGAGTGGCCACCGTCACTACCAGGGCCCCCCACCAAGGTAGACCTATTTCCTTACAACCTGCTGCAGCCAAAGCTTCCCCTAGGTCCAGTAGGAGAAGAACCGTGCCTAAACTAGAGAGGTGCACCCCATCTCCCTCCCGGCACCCTGTGGACTTGGCGTGTATAAGACCATGCCTGATGAAGCCCAAACCTCTTTGCTCTGCGCAACTGCGCATGGCTCCAGGTAGACCTTTTTACCTACAGCAACTGATACCGGGCTTCTCCCAGGTCCAGCCAAGACAATCTACGCCCAACCGAACCGGCGGGCGGCATGCCCCTCAGGACAGGTGCCCTCATCCTTTCTAACTCCCCCGTGGATTTTGACTGAAATGACCGTAAACCTATAACTAGGCGTTGGTCCAATGTAGCCTTTGAATGGCTGAAGAACAATCCCCTTGACAAGACACTCCTGCCTGGCAGTGCCAATGCGGGAGGGGTAAGAGTTGACAAGCCCGCCTTACCTCCTCCTTCACTCAGTTGGAGTATGTCCCTCGCATTCCATCAGTCACCACCAAATGAGAAGCCTTGCCCTCCCAAACTTTTGCTAGTATACCAGGGAGAGACAGGACTGAGTGACCACAAAGGAGGACCAACGTGTAAAATTCTTCACTATCTTGGATACTGGGTAAGCCAATTGTTCTCCTGCTAATTGGTAGCCCAAAAGCATTACCCCGGGGTTTCCCTCAATCATGTGGACCATATCGCCCCCGAGGAAGGCCACTTCCACAACCTGCATAGCTGCCAGCCAGTGCTGAAGGGCAGGATACGTTACCCGGTACCGATACTCGCATCCATGGTACCTGTTTCGTCGAACTCAAGGACGGGCTACTAAGTGAGCAACCAGGCTCCGCCCACTCCTGCCTGGCAGTGCCCATGCGGGAGGAGGTGAGGGTTGACCAGCCTGCCTTCCTTCCTCTTTCACTCCGTTGGAGTACGCCCATCGTATTCCATCAGTCACCGCCAAATGTGAAGCCTTGCCCTCCCAAAATTCTGCTATTATACCAGGGAGAGACAGGACAGAGTGACCACAGAGGAGAACAACGTGTAACATGCTTCTCTATTTGAATACTGGGAAAGCCAAATTGTTCTCCTGCAGATTTGTAGCCCAAAGTGTTACCCCGGTGCTTTCCTTAATCATATGGACCATGGCCCTGTTGGAAGGCCACCTGCATAGCTGCCAGCCAGTGCTGGAGGTCGGGAGAAGTTACCCGGTACTGATGCTCGCATCAAAGGTACCTGTTTCGTCTAACTCAAGGGCGTGCTACTAAGTGAGCAACCAGGCTCCGCCCTAGTACCCCGAGGCCAAACCCAAGCCCCTCCAAGTTCTGCTGCTTCACCTGCCTGTTAACACGAATCCCAGGGCAGACCACCGGCCTATAACCCATGCTTGCCCATGCCTGAGCTAAAATACCTCTGAACAGCCTGACAACAAGCTAACCACCAGCATCGAGTTCTGAATGTTTCTGACGCTGCCAAGAAACATGCGCATAACTAAAGCAACTGGCACCATGCCAAAAGTGACAATTCAACCATCTATGAAACAAACGTGCCCTTGTGGCGATCCGAGTAGTGCTCCCTCCAAGCCAGCAGCCCTACTCAGGCAACCCGCACCCTCTTGGCACTGGCACACCCCCGCCACAGCTGCCCTCGAGTGCCTGGTCGTGTGTAGCCACAACCTAGGTTTCATCACTGCGTCATACCGGGTTATGATGACCCATCTAACGCGACTGCTGAGTGCCCATTGCACCATCGCAAGTATGCCTTTGCCTGCTCAGAGTCTGGCTGTAAAGTTGGAAGGCATTGACCCCCCAGCCCAGGGTGAAGATGGCAGCATTACAGTACCTGGTGCTATAGACAGTCCCCGTACCCTGATGGGACAGAATGCAAATCCCTTGCTCCTGTTGAGCACGAACCCAAAACCAATTGCTCACCATGGTTTAATACCTTCCTGCTGCTAATCATTTCCTAGCTGCATGAGCAGCGCCCGCTTCAGCCGTGGAGCAAACAACTCGCCGTAGGTAGAAAATACCCTGTCGTCATTTGGCACTGACGCAGTGTTTGCCACACTTTTCGCGCCACAGCACACTTGTTAGCTGGCAACTACCACCACCCGCCTGCTGCCCTGGTTAAAGCACGGGTGGATATGTCATACTGAGGCTACCTGATACCGGCCCTTGGCTGCAGGGAAATACCCACCCAGTGTACATGGTACCTCTTCCCTGCATAGTATATTGAAAATGCTTCCAGTCTGAACTGGTGGGACTGTCACCCCAACGTGTTGCACATTCGTTAAATGTCTCCCTTTGATGATTAGCAAGCTGTACCGCAAATGGAACCATCACCTAATCAACTTCTGCAACCGCCAGGCAGGTCGCCTGCATGTGAACATGGTCCCGGAAGCGGAAAGCGGGAGCCCTTTGGCAACTGAATAGTAGCGCACAGTCCCCGCGTTGGAGACCAAATTGACCTCGTACCGCGAGAGGCACATGTGAAAACAAATTAATTATTCCATGCAAAAACAGAGCCTGTCCGTAACTTTCGTCTACATTGGGACAAGGATAAACCATGATAATATCACTGATCTAGACTGAGATATGTATACGCTACCTCTGGGATCTATCTCATGACTCGCCATATCTGTCTGACACCAATCACTCATCCTGTGCTTTGTGTGATCTTGGCCCACTTATGTGTGACCAGATCCCTGTGAAGTATACTTGGCTTCTAGGCCGATAATGCACAAGTTTTATGTGAAAGATGAAACCATACTTGCTGAGCCCCGGCCAAAACCGACAACCATTTTACCATTTGTCATCAGTAAGACATACCTCCATAAGACATTAATAAGGGCCACCTGCATAACGCCTGGTGGCCAAAGGCCTTGTCAGCCAAGCAGCGAAATCTTCGCTCAATGCAAAATACGAAAAAGACTTCTCACGGCGCATGCCACAGTCCCTCACCAAGACACCGCTGAAGGGGCCACCCCAGAACAATGCCTAACGTGTTGAACATTCCTTAAATGTCTCCCGTCGATGGATAGCAAGCTCTACCGCAACTGGGGACAATTGCACTAATCAACCTCCGCAACCGCCTGATAGCTCACATGCTCGTGACCCAGGTGCCGAAATGCAGAAAACAGGGGCCCTTTGACAACGAAATACGGCGCACCATCTCCACGTTGGAGACGAAATTGACCTCACTGAACTGCGAACCAAACCCATGCGGGTACAAAATAAATATTCTTTGCAAACAGAGCCTGCCCGTAACTTTTGTCCCTGTTGGGACAAAGGATGAACTATGGGGTATTTAAGTACTAAGACTGACACTTTATTGCGAGCAACCCAACAATGAAGATAAGTGACATATCGATATCCAGATACAAGCGTATGAGCAAGTCAACTTCTTCCGAGGAGAACATGTGAAATGCATGCTAGAGGCAGTGCATGAACATTCAGCTAATGTGATACCTTGGGGACAATAGCCGCATTGGACCCCTTGTCTTGTGGTAGCGTGTTCCACCAGAGGCCCTAGGATTACCACTGAGCCTGCGTAAAACAGCGCGCTAACGCGGTCCCAAAATCATCGGCCGACGAGACCTGCAAGAACAATCATCCTCCCCTTTGTACTTTAACATCCTAATTGGTTGTATTGAATACCAGTTACTTGGCTTTAAGCCATCCCGGATGAGGTTGGCTTCGTGCTTGATAGAGACTTGCCTTCCCTGTAGAACAGCTCATGCTACTACTTTATCGGCAATGCTAGCTCTGGAACAGTGAAGCAATGCCATCAAGTGACCTGAACAGGCCCCCTGGAGGCAGTGGTCTGTCCAGTTCTACTCCAAATTCTCCGCTATCGAAGGCTCCAGGCAAGCTCCGGTGTGACAAAAGTCAAGCAATAAGAGCATGCGGCCTAAGCAACGGGTGTCTTTGTGTAGTGACAACATTAGATAGCCACGCAAAGAACCATGGACATCCCCTTAAATGTTAGTAATCAGATCAATGCCATCGTCTATGGTCGTAAAACATATGCGCCATCCAACTACAACACAAACTCCCTGAATAAAGTTTTGAATCAAGCCGCAGGTGGCGCTCAAGATCAAGCACAGCTGCAAATCCCGTGGAAAATTGAGTACCACCTTTACATAACAAATTCTGGCCCAGGGAGATAACGTAATTTGCCCAAGGAACACAGGACGCTACACACTGTTGGCATTCATGTTACCTGTACCAAAGTGAGCAGCTGCACATTGAGCACCGTATTTACATTACATACTCATAGCATGCCCATGATCCCAGGACGCGACCTCGCGGCTCGAAACCTGGTTTCCTGCCCCAGAGTCGGCGGCTGCCCTGGAGGACAGCATCTACATTACATATTCAGGCACGGGGAGATTAAGGATTCACCAATATCACAGGACGCGACACGCGGCTCAAACCCTGGTTTCCCACACCAAAATCGAGCTTGCTAGGCAAGATGTGGCGTCTGCGCTAGATCTCCAAACTTCCCGCCGAGGATAACATAACCCCTGCTTAAGGCCCCCAGGCCCATAAGTCCCCGAGATTTGATTGACCGGGAGAGCACCGCGATACAAAACTGTCCTCACAAGAAAGCAGGCCCCCACAGCGCCGCTGAAGGCCCTCAGTTACTAAGGCCAAAGCCACAAGGACATGCACGCACCTTGGAACCACATTCCTTGTTATACAATTTACCTTGGTGTGCATGAATCACAAACGACATCATGCAAATTTCAAAACCTGTGCACCAATGCGTAGCAGCCAAACCAATATAGCGCCACGGGACTAGTAACACTATTGCCTAATAATTCAATGGACACATGTAACAAGGATGCGCAAGGAACTGCCTTCGCTACATACGCAGTAACTATGGCTTGTAATAATTTTGTGACGCTTCCACTGCAAGCTCCGGGTACACCACGACCTTGTGGCTCCTAAGGTATAACCGGGAAGGGCAATCCCAGAGAGTAACTCTGGCCTTACAACACTCGCTTAGCCTGAAGTCAGGTTAGCCCTGCGAGAGCTCAAAGGGGGAGAACCAGTTGCATGCTCAGCTTCAGTGTCGCAAGCCTCATTAAAGTACATGATACCCCTTAATTTACAGCCCGCACATGGAGCCGCCGAAGAAGCAGAGTGCGCCGCGACGCTTACAACAATGCCCCACCTGGAGAGGATGTTCTGCACCGAAAGGGCCACATGCGCTGAAGCAGAGTGCGCCGCGACGCTTGCAACAATGCCCCACCCGGAGGGGATGTTCTGCACCGAAAGGGCCACATGCGCTGCCCTGCGCCCGTGCCGACATCAACAATGCTGAGCGTCCGCCATCCGATGTGAGCAGCTGCTCAAGGCCCGCATCACTCTGCCTCTGTCTTGAGCGCTTGGAAGCAAATTACCCTTGTAGCTGCCTAAGGCCACGGGAGCGCTCAACTGTTATGAAGAACCTACCACACCAGCGTACCACCAGACCTCAAGTACCGCTTATACCCGACCGAGAGCGCTGGGCGCGCTTCTCTCCTGGCGGAACACTCGCTATAATGTGTTGGCTTCTGCCTGAGTATTGGTACCTCAGCAACCATCAGAGGAGCTGTGCCCTGGCCGCGCACCCACCGAGTACACCACATCGACGCATTAAAAGGTTCAGGGGATGCTGCCTAATAACCGGGACACGTATACAAAACCAGTGGCTGATGTCAGGAGTGAGGGGGCACCGAGGACAAAGAGCTAAAGTGTTGTGCCTTACCGCCGATCCCTTCCCCCTGTGAGCTACAAGGCGAGGCCCCCATGACACGGTTATCTCGCACCCCGTAGGCGTAGCGGAAAACGTCTGCCTATCGCCCATACAGCGATGCCGGCCCCAGTCAGTAAACAGGGAGTGGGTGGGGGGGGTGGAGCCGGCCCAAGCCCGCATGGATGATGGTGACCATGGCACCACAAACGCCCCACCAGCTCAGAATGCGCTTAAGGAGCTAGGGCCCCGGCAACTTCACTCCAACTCTGCTTTACAGAGTCTAATACCCAAAAACGAGAGGCACCGAAAGGGGGAGCAGTAGCTACGCCCTTGCCGGTCATTCGGGAGTCGGTGATACGAGAAGTTCCGCCCGCTCCTTTGCCCGGCCTGGGACCCCGACTGAGCTGCACCGCCCATCAAACTTCCACTGTCTCTACCTGCTCCCAGGAGTTTGTGTAAACTACCTGCCCCCAGGAGTTTGAACAAGCACCAGTATCTGCCCCCACACCTGAGGAAAACATGCAGATCAACCAGAGGCACGAGGGGCATGAACAATCAGGCCAACAGGGCTCTCCACCCGAGGCATACATATGCCCCCTAGGGCCCAAAATCAGCGACGTCTACCCCGCAAATCGAAATCCCTCAATTAAAATACACCAAGAACAGCTTCCTTTGACACTATTTGCGGCAAAACCTCAGCTGAGATGCTGCTTCGTGAAGCTCTATGTGCTTCCATGCCAACAAATCCATCTCACTTTAACGTTCCCTGCTGTGTCTAGCTGTACTATGGTAGGCCAGGAAGCATATTGAAATGTATACAGCAAAGAAAATCAGCACACAAGAAACTGGTATAACAGGGATCGTTATAAACGTATCTCCGCTGTCATGAAACAACTTAATTCACCTGTAGCATTTGCCTGCCACCTGCTGGGCATACGAATTAATTTATGTGCTTTCCTTTTTCATTTATGTGAAGGCACATACTGGGGGATCACGAAGGATCCACCGCTCACCTAGTCATGACTGCCATTGCCCGATTCTGGCACCAAGTGTACAAAGATTCACCTGCTCAAATCCGACATTCTTCTATAATGCCGACGAAGGGACACAGGCCCGGGCCTGCAACCCAAGGCAACGGCGCTAGTTACCACCAACCGGGCTGCCCGGGAAAGCTGCTCTTTCTCTCTGCCCATCAGCCTCATTCTGACCGGTTCATGTCCTGATCCATGCCAGGAGCCTGCGCACCCGACAGTCTCCGGGCCCCGACTCCCGCTCAATTTGTCCCCCCGCTGATACAAAACTGGAGGCCAAGCACCCGGGCCTAGATATGAACGCCGTGGCCAGTGGCAACATCAGGTCACCGAGGAACGCAAAACTCACCGCAAAACGACGATCGACAGAAAACGACAACGAGCCAACCAGTTGAAATCGTGTCCAGCGGGGGGGGCGACAATAGGCGACCTCCCGAGACGGCGCAAAGAGGCGCAAGGCGAACGAGCGGACAAGAGGGCGAGGAGGGGGCGGAGACAGAATATGTACCCCCCTGGCTCCTCCCCGCCGGAAGCAGCTATCTGCTGGGGTCTCCCTTGGTCCATCCCAGGGACACGACCTCCCACCCCTGTGCCTTCCTGTGGCACTAAGGCGGCCGCCCTCAAAGGGGCGGGCCGCTGCGCAACCCCCCCCCCCTGGGCAGCCTTACATAATGCAAGCAAGGACAATGGGCCCCTTATGCTGTGGTTTGGTGGTACAAATAGCTATATTTCGATTCCAGTTGTCCCCTGGCCCTACTAGGCCTAAGGGCTACTGGTCCTGTTGGACTATGGAATGCTGCATGAATGCCCTCCAGGGCCGGACAATAGACTCCCTCTGCCACTATCAGCTGGGTGGCGAGCTAGATCTGCATAAGCAGATTCCAGGAGAATGCCCCTGTTCACTTTATTGCTAAGTCTCCTTCCATCTAGTCTTGCCTCCCCTTATTTCCTGGCTTCCCTGGTTCAAATGAAGGTGGATTTGGGCTCATTAGCAACTTATCCAACCCCCCCCCCCCCCCCACCCCGCGTGATTTCTAATCAGTAGAATACCACACTATGGACAAAATGGCCGCCAACGATCTTCTAGGTGAATGAATATAATCAACGTCTCAGCAAAGAGCACTGATGGTTCTAGGGCAAAGTCACAGACCACAGATGAAGAGCACTAGAAGCTTGGTCTGCTGCTCCTCTGCCAACAGAAAAGGGACACTGTTCAGACAGAGGAGAATGTATTAACACTGGGCCGAATTCACAAATGCAGCGTGCACTTTTGAGTAAGTTTACTACTTTTGATTGCTCACAAGTTCCAAGTGTAAATTCACTCCAAACGTGTAACTTACATTTCTCTACCAAATGGAAGGGCCCGGGGGCCGTTCATAACCTGCAGAAGCGATCTTTCGTCATTCTGCCTGCTCCGAACACAGCATTACAAACAGAGCCACGTTTAAACGCAAGCTTGCTGTCTGTGTTCACCACCTAGTGGTCACTATAAAAACTACAGCAGAAATGTGTACAATACAACGTAGATTTTTACAGGAAACCATTAACAACCACTGGTAAAGTCAATCCGCATTGTTTGCTTGTAAAGGTAAGCCTGACCGATTGACATTGCTTGTTCTTACAGTGGCACATTCTGTGATCCACTGTGAATAAATAATTGTGCTAAACACTGTGATAAGCCACGAAGTGCTGAATATTTCAAATATTCCCTCGCCCCCCTCCCTCCTCCCCCCACAATCGCCTCTGGAAAGGTTATGTCTGCTCCCTCCGTGCAGTGCAGCATGGGGCTGGGATTGAACATTTTCAATCCCAGACCTGTAGCGTGAAAGTGTTTGTAGAGCAGGGTGGGCCACAGGCAATAATAAAGGTGAGTTAGGATCCCTGAATTCCGACTGTGCTTTGGATATGAAGTTGCACTTTACTAGTCTTAGATTACAGCTGGCCCATCGGACCCCTGGCCTGAGAGATAAAGTGCATGGAACTGATGGCCAGAAGTTCAGAAGTGACTGTGTGGAAACATAGTAGATGTGCTGTGCATCAGACACGGCCCCACTCCTACGCAGACGGACCACGATGAACGGTGAAACTACTTCAGCCATTAGCCACAGGCGACCCTGGGGACAGGCCCCATGAACCCCTCATCCTCTTTGCACTCACCGGCCACACACGCTCATGGGGACCTTTTCATCCACGCTTGAGAGGACCGCAGGGAGGCTGATCACCACTTCAAATTTTGGAAGCTCTAGGGGAAGAAAAGGTACAGATCTGACATGAGAAAGAACTCAGTGGGAGAACATTAATCTTAAATCTATTACTGATCTTAATTTGCCTACATCCCGCTTTTTCCTGGCTGTTCAAGACAAAAGTAATTGACGAGTGAGGAAATCTATTTAATATATTTACTTAGTGTTTTCAGATGGTGCGTACAAGCTCCAAGAGCATCAAACACTTTAAATAAGAGATAATGTACAGGTCAGGAAGAAACACGCATTATAAGGTGCTCAGTAATACCTGAGGATTAAAATGTAATAGTGTGTTTTACAATTATATACAGATAATATTTACAACTACGCGTATGCAGTGGTCATGCTAAAAAGACAGCGCAGGCATCAGAAGGAGTCCATATCAATGAGATTATTGACGTTTTCAATTCAGGTAATAACCAGGGCGTCGATCCTGACTGTCGAATGCAGAATATCGTGGGACACTCACATCAAAGGGTAAGTATGTATAGATTTTCTGTACTTAACTCCATACCCATCCTTATTGACACTATATATGCATATCTATCTTCAAGGTACATAGATGTGGAGTCGGAAGAGTAAACCTGTACTTCCCTGTATGAACTCACCTTCCGATAAATTGTCCCTCGACATTTTGTCCACAATTGTAGTGTCCCATATAATTCTTATACATGATATATTTCATAGTTCAATAAATAAACAGTTTCAGTAAGCCTTTCATATCTGCTAAGGATCACACCTGTGAGAGAAGGAGGCAGGTGTTGCGCGAGGAGAGTTCCAGTCCACTCTTGAAAGCAAATGCATAACATATAGAGCAGAAGGGACAGATGTCCATACCTTGGGAGGATAGAGGGGGGTTGCACCCCAAGAGTGATTACTGGAATTTAAAAAATCACGTAAGCAACCACCTGCACAGTTGTGGTCAAATGGAGAGTGTAAGAGAGTTAGAGTTGCCCCATTGTTGTAATTAAAAGGCAGGATCTGGGGATATTAAGGCCCTGAGGGTTATATACAAACACACCATCAGGCTAGCTGGAGGGGCTTGGGAGACAGAACGTTGCGATAGTGTGCTAACAGCTGGGAACTGCAAAGATCACCGCGGTTTCTGGAATTTGGTCCTGGTAGGTTGCAGGGGGGGGGGGAGGTCACCCAACTATGTCAAACGTCTCTGCAGGGCACTGGGTATCTCATTTCGCATCAATGCATTCACTCGTGGATGATGACGACACTCATCTGCAATTGGTGATGCTTGAAAATCTTTTTAAAGGATGGGGGGGATCATATTTAGTCACTGACCATCAACCCCTTCTTCACTGAGGACGTCAACACAGCACTTGGCAAAATAAAGAGTAATAAAGCTCCTGGATACGATAAAATCTCTGGGGATCTCTATATGCACAATTCAGATGTATGGGGACCATATTTTATGGTATTGTTTCACAAAATCCTAAATGGAGCACCTATACCCTCTGCGTGGGCAGGGGCAGACATTATCTCTATACATAAAAAGCAATCCCCAGTGGATTTGCATAATTATAGACCAATCAGCCTTATCGATTGCTCTCAGAAGTTATTATGTACTATACTTTTTGATTGCCTCATACCTGGAAGGAAGAACACAAGATTCTAACCCATCTCCAAGCGGGTTTTAGAAAGGGCATTAGTACAATTGATCAAGTTTTTAGATTTTTCTTAATTAATGGAAAACAGTGATTCTGGGTGGCAGCAGTTCGTATATCATTTTCTTCGATCTAAGTTTGGCCTTCGTCATGGTACCTCGACTCCATCTTTGGCAGGTATTGTCTGCTATGGGCCTTCCCCCTGATCTTTTGCCTATTTTAATCAGACTCCACATACATCATTTTGCACAAATGCAGTGTGGATTGACAGGTGACTTCATGGATCCTTTTTTGTGGATCACAGGGTAAGGCAGGGCTGTGTGCTCGCCCTTACCCTCTTTTCGTTGTATGTGAATTCCCTGATTTCTTTCCTGGATGACTGTGATAGGGATGCTCCTAAATTGGCTAGCATTAAGTCCCTGGCCTTAATGTTCGCGGATGATACCCTTTTAGTCTACAAATCCCTCATGGGTTTACAGAATATTTTATATCGCTTTGAAAAAATTTGAGACTAGAGAGGCCTTGAAATAAATGTTGGGAAAACAAAATGTATTATTCTAATTCCAGGTCTCTATACCCGAGCCAATTCTAAACCCATAAGTGTTCCCCTAGATCGAGTTAAGGCTTCTCAAAATCTGGGGCTGACTCTTACAGAGGACATGGATTGGTGTTACCACATTGATAAAAAGAGATTTAAACTACTTATGCGGCACAACGGGGCACTACTTGGAGCACATCGAAGCTCGCAATATCATTCAATTTTGCCAGTTATACAAATCTATAAGGTGCAGGCTTTGGGAGTCACTTTCTATGGTTCTGAACTTTGGGGACACAAAAACAACTTTAGTTTACAAGTATCAGAGATTAGGTTCCTAAAACAATTATTAGGTCTCCCAAATAGTACTCCGCTAGTTTCTTTGAGATTTGACTTGGGATTGTGGCCTATTACAGAGGAAGTGGGATTAAGGCCCATACTTGACTGGTGGTGGATTTGGGCCACACCAGCACTTTCATCTTACCAGGCTGGTCTCGAAGAAGTTCTGAGTGCATTGGGTTCACTAAACATCCCATGGTTTAGACATGTGAAAGACACTCTTGCTAAGATTGGGTGTAGTGATTTGTGGGAAGCACCTGAAAACACATTAGCCAATAGCAAATGCCAGATTAAAGAAAGTTATAGTCGTTATAAATTGGGTCAGATACTTATTTAGGCATCATGACGGGAACATTTATTTTTACATATTAAAGTAATTCATACCTATGAAGGATTTTTAGACGAAATCAAGCCTCCATTGGCTTGCAAACTTTATTTGCATTTTAGGTATGGGACATTACCAATTGCTTCTTACACTAGTAAATGGGCCCGCAATTCTGTCCCAACAGGTTGTACTTGTCCCACTTGTGGGGCAGAGAGGGAAACGATAAAGCATGTGATTTGTTCTGCTCTACTTATCTTCCAAATAGGAAAAGGTGGCTCATTCCAATTTGCTGAGGTTTGGGCACCAGAATACAAAAAAATGCCCTAGAGTACTGAAGTCTGATGTAAGCCAATATATTATTTTTTCTGTGTCTCTTTTCTTCTTGGCTATGTGGAGAATTAGGCAAGTGGCTTGTAATCAATAGGACAGTGTTAGTTCTTTTAGTCTTATTCATACGTTTTTAAATTAATATGTGCTAGATGGCAGTATTTTTGTGTTGTTGGACTCACAATTGAATTTTTAAAAACATTTTTAAAAGTACTTTCCTAATGGCAGACCTTGTGACTAAAGCACCTCTTCTTTTTAATTTTTATAGATTTGCATTAGTGGGTTTTAAGACGAAACAGAATTTTTTTGCTAATCATGATTTATTGTGATTTTATTTTCCCTGTTAATGGCATTTTATGCCGAATAAAGTTATTATTGGATTACTATAAGTCACATGTTTTGTTGAAGAGTGGGGTTTTAAGCCAAAGGGTGTCAGAGAAGAGAAGTTTCCGAGATCAAAGGGAGGCCTTCAACTTTTCAGCCAGCTAGTGGGATTCGGCATAGAGTAAAATCTTATGCACTATGCAGGAAACTGTGTAAGTGAATCTCCTGTCAATAGGGAGCCAGCTCAGGTCATTCAGTATTGGAGTCATGTAACCACGGTGCCTAGACCCCAGAATCAGGCATGCTGTTGCATGGAAGAAGGCTTCAAATGGAAAAATGAGAATTTTTCAGATATCCCAAAGAACACGTTTTCCATATTTAAGTTTGGATAATTCCAGAGCTAGTACTGCCTCTATGAGACCCTGCTCTGGTAGAAAGGTGTAATGCCCTGGTTTAGACTTACTTATTAACTAGCACTGTTGGCCATGTTGTGTGCAATGTTGGTCAATTATCCTACCCAGATCAGTTGCACAAAGGAGACCAATACACATGACTTTTATGAGTTTAAGGGCCCATGTCAAGATGAGCTTCTTAGGCTACAAGCGAAGATGAATAGAGATTTTCTTTGACAAATCTAATTGTTGCCCACCCCAACACAGATGCCAAAAAAGGATCATCAAACAACTCAAACAATTCAAGGGGTCCACAGGGGGTAAGCAGGATGCTCCCCTAAAGCGTGACAATTCCCTTTCAAGTCATGAAACACCAGCCTCTTTGAATTGCTTTGTAATACTTATGCAAATGTAGCTTTCACTCTGAATTTTTTGCTAAGTATTACTTTCTTGGGGCCATATTATCTCGGGCTGGCGATAATTATCGCCAAGCGCGCTTGGCAGGGTTTTCTTTATCGCCGAAATATCTCGCCAAGCTAGCGCTGTCTTACCAACGCTCAGCGCTATGGCGATAAATATTCCAGCGATAGCAGGGCAAATGGCCAAACATCGCCTAAAAAACAGCGATGCCCATCCCAAAATGGCGATGATCTTGGTGATAAGGCCCTGTGGCCTTGACCCCATAATCCACCTCCCATGTTAGGTATGCCTAACACAGGAATTTAGCAGACGTTAAATTCCTGCGTTAGGCTAGAGGTAGCGCGATTATTATTATCGCTACCCCTCCTTGCTAATATTGCGAAGCAGCCTTCGCGATATTTTCCCATGATGTTTCTGTCAGCCACGCCTACTTTGCATCTCCTTATCGAAGCATAGCGAGTGGTGACAGAAACGGGAGATAAATCAAGGATACACGAGCTAGCGTGTCCTTGTTAATAATGCGATAGAATTATCGCCACTTTTCACCCGAAAATGGGCGCTAAAGCGACTATAAATCTATCGCCAGCCCTAGATAATATGCCCCTTGGTTACGTAATTCTTTCGCACCATTTTCCAAACTTTCCTTTGCTTCTTTCCAGCCGTGGCCCGTGCAGGTAGGAAAGGTGGGGCCAGGAGAAGGGGAATTTCGATGGACGATGACGAGGGAAGATTAAATAAATAATTAATTTTCCCTCATCATCGTCCATCGAAATCCACCCCCACCCGCCCCACCGCCCAACTGCTCTTACCTGCACGAGCCGCGTTGCCTTCAGCTCTCAAGTATCCCCGTTTGATGACCTTAGCATCAACCTTACTGGAAGTTCTTTAGCGACATCCTTTCACTCCTCAGCTGTTCCGCCTTGCTTATTCCTCCTTTAAATGCTACTGTAAATTTGTTCCTGCTGACCAAGAGACAGTGGTTCTTCTGTATTTACACCGCATTGTTTGAACATGGGCTATTCAGCATCTTTTTATAAACCCTTCCTAAACTTTAGAGTAAATCAGGGGTCAGTGACTTTTCACTCAGAGGGGATGAACGCAGGTGATTGGCAAGGTGGGCGGACCACAGTCTGACCCAAGTACAAGGAGTGTGGGCACACCGGATAGAATGGGCATACACCGGAGCACTCAGGCTCTTCTTGATCCAGCTGGCATGCACGACATCCTGGCTCCTCATCTGTGCACACAAAGCAAGGCCCAAATACAAACAAACAGTACGTCGATGCATGGAGGGAGGGGCTCAGCAGGCAGCCACCACTCAACTGACTCCGCACTTGTAGCACTTGGCTCTCAAGGCAGCCCTTCTTACATCTCTGTTGAGAGGTATACAGGCTTGTAAGTCACTAATGGCCTGCTTTATAGTTCAGCGGATGGGTTACTCCGTCACAACTGTGAAGAATATCTGTCCATCGTATTATTATTATTTGCCATTTGTAAAGCGTACAGCTGCCCTTCTGGTTTCCCGGTGTAAGTACTACAGTGGCATTAGCGAAGACACTACCATTAAAAGAGCCATATATTTAAGAATTTGCGGATCTGCCTTAATGAGGTACAATGCCTCATGTACTGAGGCAAGGCATTCCACAGTTTTGGACCAAGATACGCAAAAGAGCGACCGCCTGATCGTACCCGATTTATTCTCGCTATGCAGTATTCTCCCTGGTTAGTGGATCTCAAGTTTCGAGAAGGAATATAGAACGAGACCAGCTCTTATATATATTTGGGCCCAAGTTCTGCCTTAGCTTTAAACATATAGCAGAGGGCTTTTAATTGTATTCTTTTTCCTATCGGTAACTAATGTAACTCCAGCAGAAAGGGGGAAGCCGCAGGCCTTCTTGAAGAGCGAGTGAGAAGCCTAGCTGCGGCATTCTGGAGCACTTGAAGGAGACGGATAGCTGCCTTGTCCATACCCAGGTACAAAACGTTACCATAATCCAATCTGGAAAGAATGAGAGCCAGAATTAGTACCCTCATTGCTGAATGAGGAATGATCCAACTAATTTTTAGCACCACTGCAAAGTAGGATGATGCAACTATGGCTGCTTGGGGACGCATAGACAAATCTGAATCTAGCCAAAAGACCAGGCGTTTTACTTTTGGAGAAGGAGTGGGAACAGAGTCTAAAGAGGCCGGCCAGTGCTCCACACCCCATAGTTGTGGATTTGTTCCCATGATCAGCCTCTCAGTTTTGTCCATGTTCAGTTTAAGCAGATTGCCATCCATCCATGCGGCAATCTGCTTGAGACCATAGTTAATTGCCTCAGTGTGGTGTTTCTGATGGGAAGTCAATGAGAAAGTAATTTGGGTGTCACCGGAATACGAGTAGAGTGTAAGACCACACCTTTCCTCCACATCTGCCAATGGACGCACATAAAGGTTGAATAACAAGGGACTTAGTGCAGATTCCTGAGGAACTCCTGAAAGGAGGGAATGGGTCACTGACCGAGAATCAGCCGAAAAAACTTGGAAAGATCTTGTTTAAAAAAAAAAAAGACTAGCCATTTGAAAGCGGTGCCCTTCAGGCCGATTAATCTCAGCATTATATCCAATGGCACTTGTAATAAAGCACAGGGGATATCCGTCACAACTGTGATGGATTAACCCACCCGCCAAACTATAACGTAGACCCTCAGTCTACATCTATGGACTAGCAGCTGGTTAGGACATCCACACCTGTAAGGTTAGCAGCAGGTTAGCAGCGAAGCAGATGTGCAAAGCTTCAGCTGGTTCATTAGTGTTATTACCAGCAAAGAGGAAACTGGTAGCACACGTGTACTTGATCTGAAAGCACCAGCAGCAGAGCCCTTGAAGATCTGGCTTAACGAAATCATCTTTTATATACTCGAAAAAACTCCAGATTATGGATAGATTTACTAAGATTTTGCATCAGGGTTGCATCACTTTTGTGGTGCAGCCCTGGTGTAAAACCATTTTTGGTATTAACCAAGCCATGCAAAGTCACTTTGCCTAGCTTTGTGTGGTTTAGTAAATGGCAAGTAACGCAACGCAGCACAGCGCATAGTGCTGCCATATGTTACTTTGAGTTGAGAAGGCGTTTCGTGGGTGAAGCATGGGCATTCCCATGTATCTATGGATTTTGGCACATTCCCAGATTTTCTATGTAATAAACCTGCCAAGGCTTAAAATGGTACACCTTCCCCAGTGAGGCGTAACGAGGAGAAATGTCTTTATTTCTCCTCATTACTTCCTCTTTCGATGTGTGCTGCATGTTGTAGCACACTTAGAAAGAGAAAAATGCCTCTAAGAATTGCTTTTGTGCAGGGAGGTGTACCTTCCTACACAAAAACAATCCTGCCCACAGTGTAGGGTGCAAGGGTGCCTGCTTTGGCGCTAGGCAACACAGTGCACTAGCGATAGAAGACAGACAGAATGCGCCATGTTTTTGTAAATATGGCACCTTTCTTCTGTCTCCCTATCATGCATCGCAGCACAGAACTTTGCCTAGCTGTGTTGCGATGTGTGAAATGTAAGTAAATCTGCCTCTGTGTTTCAAGCAGCTGCACAGCTGCTAGCTACCTTTCAGAGTGAGGACATTCCTTACACTTGAAAAATCAAACCAGCCAAGTTGCAGCAAAGTTTTAAACCTCAAAAGCAATGTTAGGAAAGGCATCTCTTGCCTTCTTCATGGAATGCATGGAGGCCATTGCTTACATGCAACTAATGATGTATAATTGAATTTCCTGGTGCCTGCTCTGGGTGGTGTCTCACGTAGACTATGACACCCGGAGAGAAGTTACAGGGTGAAGGCAGATGATCAGGACCAACAAGCTCTGAAGACAGGGGGGCTGGTTGCAGGCCATGGCCAAATGCCTGACATGATGCAAAATGGACCTAGGGTGTGGCCGATGGCCATGACCTTTGCGCAGAGCCCACAGGGCATGGCCAAACTGAAGGCCACGTCCAGTGAGAGCGGGGGCTGGGCACACAGCATTACTGAGGCCCCTGCCCTGTGTCAGAGCACCATGAGCATGAAGGAAGAGTGTGACCCGTGGACTCCAGGGCAGGGGGTCTGAGCACAGTGCGTTATCACAACTATAAGCCACGCGCGAGTCCATGAGCTAGCCGGATAACGGCAAAGTGTGTGTTTTGCAGTCTCTGGAAGCAGGGATCTATGCAAAACCAGACACAAAGGAAGGGAGTCTGAGTGCAAGACATCACTAGTTCCAAACTCAGCCCCTGGAGCCAGTGGGCACAGATTGCAGGGGAACAGGCACATACCAGACACTTAATAAAGTATGTTATGACAAAGCCCAGAAGAATATTCATCGAGAAAACGTGAGTTGAGGAACATTATGGTTAAGCACCAATATTGGAACCTTAACAATCATGTTAAAAAATAAATTCAGCCCCCATGTTTCTGTCCCAGACCCTGCAGTGCACTGTCGTTGGCTATGACCATCAGGCTCTGGGCACAGGGCATGCCCTTCAGCTCGTCCCTGTGCACAGTCACCCATTATGGAATATATTGTGAGTTTCGTTGTCCTTCTCCGGGACATCCATAAGTGCTTTACCACTCTAAGTGTAAAATAATGTTTAATAATTACACGCTTCAGTCTGGGAAGAGTTTCACAGACCAATTCACACATAGTGCAATTTAACTGTGACTTTCATTTAGAGATTAATGGCAAATCCCTCCATTGTCTCTTATGACAGAGGTGGTTCACAGACTGTTGATAGCTGATAGCTCATGATTCCTGCCTCCTGAGTCTACCTGGGAAATACCCTGACCCCCTGGGGTGGGCTGTGCTCCCCTGTCTCGATTAAGAGCGCAGAAGTTTTCTGGCAACAAGGTTTTTGTCCTCGGAAGACTGACTGATAAACCACAAAAAGGCTGACTTGGCAAAACAACTTTTAGTTTCAGCAGATTAGACTCACATTTGGGATGTGAATTGGAAACAAAACTGTCAACGTGCCTTTATTTCATTTTATTGCAAAAATTAAAAAGCACACTAGATGGAGTTCCACTATACCAGAAAGAAGGGCTGGACTGTGACCTACCTTGATATCAGCTTTGGGATGAGTCGGTCCAGGGCTTATCACTGTAGCTTTCAGAAAATAATCACGCGACACCTTAAATGGAAACCAGTCGGTTTTGCATTTCCACCTATAACCCTCACCCAGATAAATGCAGTCGTGGTTGCATACATATTTTTCATCTTTTTTCCGAGTAGATTAAAAGTTCATGGTCACAAAAGGGCTTTTATAAGGACCAGTGGAGTCCATCATATCTACAGAGTCTATGTCATCAGCTCAGTTGTAGGTTTCTAGGCTATCCACAGAGGAGATCGGTCAGCTCTCGTGTCGATGGCCAACATCCCCGCTTGTATTAAAAAATACAAATAAAGCTAAAGTGTAAGGAAACTTGCTACAAAATGCAATACGTAGAATTATAGATCGGTCACAGTATATAACGGGGATGTTTTTCAATGAGGGGTTCTGAATGACATCAGACAGAGATCAAGAGCGAAGCTCACGTTGTCTATGACGTCACTCAAAAGGCCGAGGTGAGAAACATCCCTGTTTTCACTTTTAACCATCTATAATCTTATGTTATGTATGGCCACAAAACTCATCTGTCTTTGCTTTCACCTGCTATGCAGGACCCAAGGAGTGATGGAGGTGCCAACATGGCCTCCTTCCCTTCCCTCGAAAGGCTGTGCCCCCCTGCATTCCAGGGCTGCTCTGACAGGCTCTCAGGGGGTTCAGACACCGCAGCCTGGAGTTGCTTTATAACGTAGCAACAATGAAAAGAAAGTTTTGTTACCCGCTGTTACCATGCCATAGCAGTAAATTGCTAGAAATAGAATCTAGTTATTCCTGGTAATAGCACTCTCTATGACATCCATACATGACAGTATAGTGTATTAGTCATGCTCTGGCCGCTGTGGGTGAGACATGGAAACTCAGAGGAGATTTACAAATACATCACTCACCCCTCTTCTTGAACTCTTACCATATTCCAAGACCTCAAAGGTCTGCTCCGCTCTGGGTTCCCTGACTTTGATGCTGTATGTTCCATAGGGGGGCTCAGAGGACAGCGGATGGGACAGGTCTAAGATGCCCTGTTGCGGAACGGTGTTCAGCCATTGGCCAATCCGGTTGCCTTTGGGGTCCTAAGGCAGACAAAAGGAGCAGTTTCAACAAGGTCAGCAATAAAGCCTCGGACAGAGAGCGGCCATTGATCGAGGACAAACGCACACTAAGCTGAGGTTCAGGAAGGTAGAAGGATATTCAAAATATGGAAAGAATCAAAGCTGCCTCCTAGAAAGCAATTTTATCCTGAGGGAGTCATTTTGCAGGGAGGGTGAACTCTTGTCTAAAAGGCTCAAAACAAACACTTCCTGATCAAACTAAATAGTGAGATATTAGGGATACTGAATGGACCTGGTAACAAGATACTGGTGCATGAGTCTAAACACTAAGGGTCTTATTTATGAGTGCCCTGCATCAAGTTTGCACCATGTAAAGTCGTACATGCGGGACTCAGGGCTCTCATAAAGATTTATGAAGCCAAGGAACGCCACCCTGCATGGCTTTGACTGGTCTCATAAATCATGTGTAAAGCGATGCAAGCCAAATCGCGGTGCCACCTTACTCTGCACCTGGGAGGCGTTCCATGGGCTTTGCAGTTGGTTTTCCCACCCAACACCCATGGAATTTGAAGTCGCCCCAGATTTACAAAGTGATGTAAACCTGGGGAAGTGTCAAATCCGTACACCTCCTGAGGTTAAGCATAACAGGGAGAACTTGTTTATTTATTCTCATTTTTTCCTCTTTCTATGAGTGCTGCATTGTGCAGCACACATAGAAAGAGTTAAACACCTCTGAGGATTGTGTTTGTGCAGGAAGGTACCCCTTCCTGTACAAACACAATCCTGCCTGCAAAAGAGAGAGGGTGCCTAATTTGGCGCTAGGCTGCTAAAAAGCACCAGTGCAAGCAGAAAGGACAGGAATGAACTTTCACTTTCACTTTGGCTTTGGGAGGCGCAGCAAGGTGCCTTGCTGCGCTGCCCTACACCAAAATGCCATAAATGAGGCCCCAAGTCCTTGATCAGGGGTAAGGGTTTGGCATTTCCAACACCCAATGGAAACCGTTGCCCTGGCTTGGGGTTTTTACCAGGCCAGCACATACCTCTTATTATGAGGAATTATGGAATTCGTGTTTCCCGTATTTAACTCCACTTGTATAAGAATTCACAACTTGTTGCATGTTTTTCTCCTGGTACATTATACCAGGTTTGACCTGCCAAAATATATCAGGGGAAAATTGTTCGGATGTAGTGTTTATAGCTGATCTTGGATTGCGCAGAGTTGGAAATTCCCCTCCCCACCTGTAATCAAGTCCTCTGACGTAAACCAGAAAATCAATAGTGCCCTGGGACTGAAAGGGAACTTAGGTCCAGGTGACTGGGGATATAGAACACCATGAAGTAGAGACATCATATAGAGAAGATAGAGTTCACATGAAAGATGAAAAAAGCACATTGATCTAGGAAGAATATTAAGAAATCCACCATTTTGTTTAGGTAAGGGACTTCATACGGAACACAAGGGCAGGCACCCTAAAGTCCAGACTTAGCGGCTGTATCAGCCTGAAGCAAAGCTGGTCTGCTCTAAAAGCACCATGGAGGAATCGGCTAGGATTCAGGAACTGCAATACTCACCCGAATCTCAATCTCAGGGTACTGTAAGAGAAAGAGAGGACAACGCGTATGAGACATTCCAAAATGGCCACCAGAGCATTTTACAAGGAAATGACATTTCCTCCTAAAGTTTGCATTTTTGCTAAAATCACTTAGACTATGGATGCCCACCAATTAGTACCCAACGTATGATGGGCACTCACATCTTGGATTCTTTTGAGCCTAAAGAGTGAAAGGTGTCATATCACCACTTCACTATGACATCTAACAGAGAAATATGAAACATAAGCGCTGAGTTAAAGCAAATATTTATGAATTTGTTTTAGCTTTTTCTATATTTGTTTTTACACATTCACATAATACAAAACTTTAAAAATGATATCGTATCTGGCAACCCAATGAACTCCTTTGCACATCTTCAGGCTACGAACAAAGTGCATAAGCACATGCATGAGCACCATGTACCTCCAATTATGCCGCGCACTATGCTCACATTACTGGCAAGTGATTTTAATCCACTCGAGGAGAAGTTACTGTCTGGTGATGTCTGCGCACACAACATTTCTCAATTCTAAGACTACTTGTCATCCATACCCCTGACTCCTCTGAGGCTCTCCGGAGAGCATGGGAGAGAGAACCTGTGGAGCCCTCAGGTGAGGACGGGCGGTCAGCCAAGATGGCGCAACGCGAAGTGGCCATCCCCACCGGATACTGCCTCATATCACCTACCATAATTTGTGTCACATTTTACCTATAAATAACCACATTTAAATTTTGATCTAATCTTTTATTTGTTGTTGAGTTATTTTCTTCAGAACATTTGTTAAATCTCGTAGTACATCCCTCTGGTGCGATAGAGAATGTTTGAAACCCCCATGGAAAAGTTTCAACAATATTTCGATTAACAATCCTGCTATTTGTAATTACTATTGAACTATTTTGGATTAACTAACTGAAAATTGCTGCTTCGTTTGTGACTCTCTACAGCTGTTATGTTATGTTATGTTAGGCGATTTGTAAAGAGCATGGCTGTCTCAGCAAAGGGACGTCCCAGCGCTGGAGATCAGGGAAAAGGGAGAATGCGATGTAAGCTACTGAAACAACCATGTCTTTACTGCCCTTCTGAATGCCAGCAGATTGGGAGTACTCCTTATGGCTAGAGGCATCGAGTTCCATAAAGCAGGGGCTAACACTTTGAATGAACGGCCTCCGGCTCTGGCTCTACGGAAATGTGACACCCGCATCAGGTGTAGATCCACAGAGCACGGGATGGAACATAATGGTGGCCAAGGTCTCTGAGAATCGCGGGGCCGGAGCCTGCCAGAACATTATGAGTAGCACTTGGGGCCCGATGTAGGTGGCTAAATACCGGTCGGTAACCCCGAAATTCAGTAAATTTCAGGGTTACCGACCGGTATTTAGCCATTCCTAATGTAGGTGATGATTCGGTATTTACCGAATCTGTATTTACCGAATTGGTATTTACCGAATCGGTAAATGCAATGTAGGAAGCACATAAAAGAGTGCTTATGTGCTATAATAATTCGTTAATTACCACCAACTTCAAGTTGGTGGTAATTAACGAATTCCTTTAAAAATTCACTTTTGAATTTGTTTTTAAGTGCCATGTGGCACACATCCATCCCCTTAGGGCATGTATGTGCGCCACATGTGCACACAGGCACATTTCAGGGGTGAAACAGAGTGTCCTTTGGACACCCTGGCACCCTTGAAATACCTCCCGGTATTACCTATTCGGTAATACCGAATCGCTAATACAGAATGGCTTTACATTCATTCCTATGGGTCTCCAAGCCCATAGGAATGAATGGGTAGGTACAGGGGCGGCTCTAGGCTCATGGTGGCCCTGTGCAGGGAGCGTAGGTAGGGGGCGCATCCTGCAGCCGCGTGCTACAGGCCTCCTGCTGCAGCTCCCTGCGGAAAACTGCCCTGCTACAGGGAAGTTCCTGCTACTCCCTCCTCACCTGCACCTCCGCTAAACAGAGGTAAATCCCACCTAACATTGGGCATGTTGGCAGACGTTCCTCATTTATCTAGGACCCTATGCTGCGCAGACATACACTTTCTGGTAACAAATCTTGCCACTGAGGCATTAGTTTATTAGATTTAACTTGGCACAGCTGTTGTTTTGGGTGACTAATTCCTGACAAATGATTTGTTATTGACTAAGGGCAGACTTGATTTCTTATGACAGAATTACTTGTTTCAGCAAATGTCATTAATTATTTCATAAACTGCACACATACCCTGCATCAAAATCGAAGGGGCTTATTTACAAGCCACACTTTGTTTTTTTTTGGTATATGTTTATTGAGAAGTACATGTAAGTTTATAAACAATACATAAAAAAAGGGAGTATAAACAAATCAAATTATGGCCACACAATAAATTACTATGAAATGTTACCTTCTCAGATTTTTAAATATAAAAATGATAATACAGATATCAAAAGATACAATAGTTGAGGTATTCATAAAACCTGGAAAGAAAGAAATAGGAAAGGTGGACTAGGGAGGAGATGATAAAAATAGTATACAGTATGTAGTAAACCATGTATTATAGATAGTTGGAAAAGCCACACTTTTTACACATGCATGCCTGCAGTAACATGCCTGAGGCAACACGTTTGAGCATTTTCTCCCAGACACTCACAATATGTAAATATTTCCCACATGGGCCACTCTGCTCTCACACACCCTCTACTCATACAGACGCACTCATATAATGTTAAGTAGCCTATCTCTCACCACTTTTCTCTTCTGTTTCACGACGTGGCACAGCTATAAACAAGATATGTGTACAAGATCCTCAAGACACCACCCCTACATGCCACTAGACAGACAACCACACTCTTCCATCAAAAGAAGTTCCACGGACCAACCTGCTTCCTGTCTGCAAAAGCGCTTTTACCCATCACTAAGGTTATAGAGTAATATACAAAAGCAACTAAAATACAAAAATTGTTTGTATACGTTACTCCCATTGTAAGTCTTTGTCAATTAAAAACGATCTCTATATTTGTAAACTTTGCGTTCTGAAATTTACTTCCAACATAGGAAGAATCCTGTAGGACTAAATGGCCATATTTTGTCAGTCAGGCCACAGAGAACAAAACATGAAGCGACTCAAAAGCCATAGACACATTTTCTGCAATCGGGACTAGCTAAAGGAGAATAAACTGACTTGTTTATCAACACTGCCCTCTAGTCTCCCCAAGCGCAGACCTATAGATTATCATCTGAAGCTCTGGAGACTGTTCAAACAGTTAAAAATAATGTGATGTCCCTTTTTAGGTCTCGGCTGCGAAGGCTGCGCTTGCGCAGTCTCGCTCCGAGATTTAATGACTTGGAGAAGAGGGGCTTGAACCCGCCCCTCTTCTCCCCTGTTCTCCATTGGCTGGCCTCTTGAATGCTGGCCAGCCATTGGAGAAGAGGTCAGTCATTCACATTAAGCCCCGTTCTTTTCGGATCGGGGGCGTGTGTTTTGCGAGAAGTCTCAGGGAGGAGACAACAGCAAAACACGCCCCCGAATCCGAAAAGGACGCTGCCTTTCTCCGAGGCATTTCTGCTCTGCCTCGGAGAAAGGCGGTGGTGTCTTCCGGTGCTGTTGCTGGGGTTTTCTGCCAGGTTCCAGAGCAATTGTTCGCGCTTGTTTGTCCAAAATGCGCCATCTTTTGATATTTATTTATACATGCTTTAGCTTATTTGCGGCGTAGGAGTAGTTTATCTACTTCAATCGGCTCTTTTATTTATGTTTTACCGTATTTTGAACGATTTCTAATCAGCCCAGTGTAGTATTGTTAAAAAGTACATTTGTAGACTGACGTTCTCGGTAAAGCGGTATTGTTCAAGTTACGATTTATTTGTATTTCTCCTAATTCTATTTTGCGCTCGGTCATGCTGGGTGCGGCGGATGAACAACGCATGCCTGGTTTTAGGCGAGGGCGTCGATTTTAGGACTAGGATAACCCATACCGAATGCGTGCCCGACTGATGAATTCTAAGCCATTTCACTGAAAATCCCACTGAGTTAGAGACCCATGCATGTCGTTTTACTCCCAACATGGCTACACCTATAAATTGTTTCACATTCGAGTACCACCATTGCATTAAAGCAAACAACTCAAATTGCAAATGGTAATAGTACGTACACCTTAAAAAACCTGCACTGTAAGTCCATTTAAAATTACAAACTCAAAAAATAATCAAAACATTACATAGGCCATGGTAATACCCGCCTCCTCCTTTTCTCTCCCCTTACTCGAGTCTCTTTCCCCTCGTTTATTATCCCTCCTGCATGTCCCCATCCTCTGCCCTCACCGTCTCCCATCCAATCCTCTTTCTCCCCCTATTTCCTTCTCCTAAGTCCCGCCCACGTTTCCTCCTCCCTACCTCGCCACCCTCTTACCCCCCCCCATCCCCTCTTTCTCTCTTTATATCGGCTCCTCCTCTTCTTCCTGGAGCCCCTCTTCTTGTCCCGTGTTGCCTTGCCCCCTATGCTGCCCCTCTGCTGGCTTGGGGGCGGGGCCCCGTCGGCTCTAGTTTCTGGGCTGATCATGGCTGAAAGCGGACAGACCTCTGGGTTTTACTTGTGATGAAGTTTGAGTCAGTTGGGCGCACACTGCGCCTTGTGTGTAAACACCCCAGGAAGCACGGGGGCTGCGGACAGACACACACCCTTTGCACCCCCCACGAGGCCCTGGCTTTTCGGAGCTGGGCACTGGCCGACCTTCCTGACTGGTCCTGGTAAGTTCCTCGGCGTGATCCCCAGTGCAGCATGGCATGGTGGCATCCGCGCCCATACATGCCAGTGCCGCGTTTGTTCTCACCTCTGGTCGGTCTTACCTGTCTGCCCTCATTGCGCTGACCTCTGCCTGCCCTGTCCTAACCTCTGCCCTGTCCTATGTATGTCCCCACCTTTGAGGGTCCTCGCCTGGGGTGCGTCCTCTTACCGTGTGCCCACCTAAGACTGGCGTCACCTGTGTCCTTGCCTCTGCATGTCCCCACTTTTACCCTCGCGGTGCCCACTCCCAGGCTGCCGTCACCTTCGTGCTCTTACTGTGCCCACCTGTTCTGCCCTCTTGAGCTCTCACCTGCCTGTCCTCGCCTCTGTCTGACCTTGCCTCTCCCTATGTCACTCACTTATTTGCCTTCTCTCTGCCTACCTCTCACTTCCCTCAACCCTGCCCTAACCTCTTCCTCTCCTGCACACCTGTTTGGCTTCATTATGCCCACCTCTTAACTCCTCACATCTGCCCTGATTCTGCCTGCCCTAGTCACTAACTGTCCTCAGCCTGCCCCCCTCACCTGTCTGCCCTCCTCACCTTTTGCTGTCTCTTTTGTCATTGCATCCAGGCATAATGATACAGCAAGTAACATGATACCTACAACAAGTTAGGACTATTGGCTTTGTCAATCGTTGTTAGTTGCATAAGATAAATTAGCAGTAACTGTGGCTTGTATATAATATTGAGAAAGCATCCACTTGAAGCCCTAGTGACACCACGACAATGTTACTGCTCCTGAGTTTCAAAAAGAGACAACAATATAATCATGCAGTGGCTGAACTCGACAGATTAAGAAATATATCCCAAATTATATATAACAGTCGGTAGACGCATGCCTCTACAGTGTTCTCTTATATTTTGAAACCAGAATTGGTCAAGTTCGTATCCTTTCAAAGTTCCCTTTTCAAACAATCATTATCAACCCCAAGTCTGGCCCTGGCACGGTAGTGCGATTTTTGTTTAGTATTAATAAAATTTGACACTTCAGGCAGCAGTTTCAGCAGAGAGGACAAATAAGGAATAGGCATGGGATCCAAATACTAATCATGCATATTAGTCTGGGCCACTGGCATTTTGCGATGCTGCAGCGTTTTCCTCATATTTATGGATTTGCCAAACTTCCCAAATAATGCTCGCATAATAAATCTCGCTTTTGAGAGTGATTAAGCTATTGACATTGTAAATAACAATGCCATTTCTTTAAATGTTTTAAAAACATAAACAAAAAAAAACATTTACAATGCAACGGTCTCGGCATTGTTAAAGTTAGAGCTATTGGCATTGCTCATGACAATGCCGTTTCTTTAAATGTTTTAAAGACAAAAACATAAAAAAAAACAATGTCAAGAGCAATGCCAATAGCTCTAACTTTACCAATGCCGAGACCATTGCATTGTAAATGCTTGTTGTTTCTATTTCGCACGTCTCAGGCCTTGCCCGAATCCAGGATGTGTTGTCACGGTCATTTTAGAGCATTGTTGTTATGGCAATGTTGTCCTTAATCGCAGTGCGACAGTATAGACGTCACGCGGCAGACAAACCTTTATCCTTGGGAAATGGCGCGCCAGCCATGTTGACGAGAAGGGCCTTGATTGGATCACTTGTGCTAACGCTGACTATGCCAAGCGGGGCCCCGGAAGAGGGGGCTGCCAAATCCCTGCCAGGGGCCGCCACGAATATGTATTGTATCCGATTTCTCGTGGCGGCCCCTGGTGTTTGGCGGCCCTGTGCAGGTGCACAGCTTGCACATGCCTAAGGCCGCCCCTGGTAGGTATTCCTTATTACCAAATCTGTATTACTGATTCAGTAATAAGGAATATTAAGGAATCTGTATTTTTAACTGATTCATTAGCTACATAAGAAATACCGATTTCTTAATACCGAATCGGTAAAATTCTGTATTAAGAATTCGGTATTTATGGATTATCTACATCTGGCCCCTAGTTCTTTAAACCTCATTCTTTGCTCCATGGGGAGCCAGTGGAGTCGACGCAGCACCCCTGAGATCGAGCTATACTTAGGCAGCGCAAATAAAGTGCGCGCTGCCGCATTCATGGTGCGTTGGAGCCTATTGATCACGGATTTCTTAGCACCAAGCAGGAGGCTGTTACAGTATTCTACCCTCGCCAGGATCGTGGCTTGCATAACCAGCTGGCGTGTGTGTGGGTCAAACAGACCCAGAACGGGTTTGAGTCCGCGCAAAATACCGAAGCAGGGCCCTGCCACAGATTTGTCATGCTCCTCAAACACCTCTACTCACTACCTTGCTCTTTATTCCCCTAGGAGGGAAAATTAAATAAAAAATACATTTTCCCTCGTCATCGTCGGTCGATATCCTCCCCCACCCGGCCCCACCGCTCTTACCCTCACGGGCCGTGGCTGTGTTCCCCTCTCTGTTGAACGCCATAAATCCTCTTTCTCACCTCCTGTGTCTCACAGGCACTTTTGCTTTCTCCCCCTCAAAGGAGGGCAGTGTACCTCACCACTCACCAGTGCAAACGTTGAATGTGAACTTTTTACCCTCACATGAAGAACGCCCTTCTGGGAAGACAACCATGGCAGACCCAGCAGAGGGTCCTCCATATTAAACGAAGCACTCACCCGCCTCTGTCCCTGAACGGTTCCTCGTTCCGTCTCCAGCGAGAGGACGCCTTCGGGTAACCATGCGCTTTATAAATATTCCAAATAAATCAATATTGCTCTAAAGTGATGCACTCAATAGGGACTTCCTTTCTACTCTAAGACAATGGAAGCACTGCTCCATACCTGATGTCAGCAGTAGGTATGATGTGAGCCTTACCGGACCACGTGGCCTCCTGCACCCGGCTATACAAATAAACCCACCGCAGACACATCACTCACCTTGTCAGTTGCAGGCAAGAAGTTCTTGTCAATGGTGACTACCCGGAAATTCACTGGAAGGGAAGTCATAGATATATAAGTACAAAGGTGACTATATTGCAAACCTAACAAGTACTGGCAAAACAATTAATACGGTAGTGCTTCCAAGCACAAGCATGGAGAGGCAGGCATGCAGTATCGCTGTCTGCATGTCTTAGCCCATTAAAAAGAGTATTGGTAAAAACTGTGAAAGAAAGAGGATTTTAGATCAGAACAAATGAGGACAACATGTATTTAAATATAATCAAATTACAATGTGTGTGTGTATAAAATTATGAAGGGTGCTTTTTGAACTTTAAAATTAAGGAACACATGCATGAAAGCAAACATTTGTGTTCATTTGCAGGGAAAACAAAGGCTACTGTTATGGTGCATAGTGCATTTACATACTTAAGATATAAAAGGATTTCAAAACCAGCCTCCAAGGGCTCCAACCCACCGGGGAAATGTCTCGTGGAAAAAAAGGCCTGTCTGGCGCTGTATGCATTTACATATGTGTTTATTTATTTATTTATTACAAATTAAGCCCTGAGTGTACCTGGCCTATTGCCAGACCAGAAGTAAAATCAAGGTCAGCAAAGGGTCTTGTGTTGCCCAACATGTACTGCAAACTTTGGTCTCATACTTCCCCCAATTAATATTCTCATGGGCTGTGGCTTTATTCTCTATTACAATGTTCTCCTCTGGTGCAATCTCTGTTTATTTTAGTTGGAATCTTGTAATATAAATTCGCTCACTTAGAAATAGGATGGTTATTTCCAGGAGTCCTGCGCACGAGAACAACTTGAAGAGGATCTGTGCAAATATCCCAGGTGGACAGGAGACCTTGTAGGAGAATCCCACAAGGCCCTATATGCTCCCAGACCTATGGGAACAGGAAACTGACCTGGGGGCTGCTGAGGATGTCAAACACCTGGCGGCAGAGAGAGAGATGCACTGATGGACAGCGCCCCGGGGCTTTCCATCAACATGTCAGAGAAAGTCGCATTGAGTTTTTGGGAAGATGAACTTGTGATCGCTCAGGGAGAGTGTTCCTGGTTCACGTATAGTGTGTTGGGGGGGGGGGGGGCACGTAGGATTATACAATGACGGGGCTCACAGTCCAATACTGAAGCTCTTATCCAGTTCCTTCTCTTAGAGCGGAAGGTGTGTTCATTCATGAGTGACTACCAAGGGGAGAACCTGTTCACGTCATCACACGAAGGGATTGAACAACAAAGAAGAGAGATGAGGTTTCTTCTCTGAAACTCCTGGCACTAACTGACACCTGCTCCGCCAGGTACTTCAACAATTTCTAACTGACCCTTCATTTTCATGAGAATCTGGCAGTGTTTAATTTGTAAAATAAAGAGTGCCAGGGCCCTGCCCAGGAGGCCACTGCAACTTGCACCACCCGTTGCCCCTGTCATCCCTGCCAGACTGTACCAAAGCGACTACTAACATCTCTTTCGCCTGCAAGTGCGACAGGTCCGATTATTCCAGGTCCCCAAAGCTAAAGGAATAGCTGGGAAGGCAAGCATTGGTAATTTATAATTTATATTGTATTAATAAATAACTGTCATTCTGCTCATCTCTAAATCAGATGAGCAGCGCCACCCTGTGGCAGACTGTCACACCTGCAGTTTTGCCAATTAAGTTCCGGGGTGGAGCACCGGAAACCAATTAAGTGCTGGTCCCGAGCTCACAAACATGACTTGAAAGTCAACCGAGTGCTAGGAATCCTGGATGCCAAAGGTTTAACAGCCGAACACAGAAAATGCAAATTTGAGTGCAATAAGTGATCTACCTGGGCCATGAGATCACTGGTGATGGAATTAGTCCAAATAAAGAACTGTTAAATGCCATTAGAGAAGCTCCAGTGTGTAACAATAAGGACAAACTACAATCGTTTTTAGGTTTGGTCGAATTTTATGCAAAAATTCATCAAGAACTTTTCGTGCAAAACATATGTTCTAAGGCAATTACTTAAGTTGAAAAGCAAATTTGAGTGGAATGAAATATGTCAACATGCATTCAGCTCATTAAAAAAAGAAATGTGCTCTGCAGTGCCCTTGCAAGGTATCGACCCCCTACTAGAGAACATTATTACCACAGATGCCATTTGCAAGGGTTTGGGTGCTGTGCTCACCCAAAAAGACACTAAAGGGGTTGAATATACAATAGCTTTTGCTTCCCGCTCCCTGACCCCGACTGAAGAGAAATTCTCGGTCATAGAGAGAGAAGCTCTAGCATGCGTTTGGGGCCTTGAACATTTCTAACAATTTGTTTGGGGTAACAAGGTCACCCTATGCAGTTACCACAAGCCACTCACTAAGGTATTCACCACAAAGGGCCTGTATGCTGCTTCCCCAAGGTTGGCACGGCTATCTGTACGCCTGATTACAATTACATTATACAGTATGTCCCTGGGGTGAAAAATGTGGTGGCGGACTTCTTGAGTAGAATGCCTGTTGAAGTTTCCGACCCGAGGGAACTTGTTGATGTTGAAGAGTCATGCATTGCAAGTATTCATGAGGAATTACATGGCATTTATTTTGATGAATGGGTTACTGAACAAGCAAATGACTCATTTTTATGCCAAGTGATAAAAATTATGAACGAAGGTTGGACATGTAAGAGTAAATTGACAGACTCATTACGTCATTTTTGGGAGATCAAGGTTGAATTGTCACACGAAAATGGTTTACTGTTGAGGGGAGGTAGAGTCGTTCCTTCAAGCAATCTCAGGAAGAAGATACTAGACTAATGCCACTAAGAAAATTTAGGAATTAACAAGACTAACAACAGAGTATACAATTGTTACTGGTGGCTCGGCATCAGCATAGCTGTGGAAAGGATGGTCAGGGACTGCACATTATGCGTCAATTCAGACAAAACCCAAATCACCGACAGACCGCCCCTGCATCCAATTACTAGCACCTCCATGCCATGGGAGAGAATAGGGGTGGGCATCATGGGTCCCGTCTACGAACAAAAAAAAAATTGTAAATTGATACTTGTATAGCGCACTACTCACCCGCAAGGGTCTCAAGGCGCTTGTACGAATACCGCTGTGGAACCCATCCTGGCTTTCCCTGTGAGGTGTCCACTCCTGGGCACCCCCAAGGTGGAGGCCAGGCATCCTTAGCGTTGTGGGGGCCGTTGTGGAGATTAAGCAAGATATTGCCCAGAGTTGCACAGTGGGACTCCATGATTGGAATAGACACCGAGGCGAGAATTGTCAGGTCCGTGGAATTTTGAGCCCAAGACCCACCGAGGTAGGGAATTGAACCCTGGTCCCGGGCCAGACCTCTGCATCAGGGTCTGCCGCTCTAACCATTGAGCCACACTTCTCCACTCAACAAGAGGAGCACGTGTATTTAATCGTCATTGTTGACCACTTCTCAAAATGGCCCGACCTCAAGTTTGTCACTAAACCTGATTCCATGGCTGTTGTCAGATTCTTAGATGCTGGTTTCACATGTGATGGTCTCCCCAAACAGATAGCTAGTGATAACGGACCACAATTCTTGTCACACACGTTCAAGACTTACACACAGAGAAACCAGATAACTCACAAAACTACATCAGTCACCCATCCCGCAGGCAACGGTGCCATTGAGTGCTTTAATAGGGTCATCCAGGGCATTTTCCAATTAGCCAACAGTAACAAACTGCGTTGGAGACAAGAAGTTCACACCGTGCGACACCACGGGCCACAGCCCATTTGAGCTCATGCGTGGCAGAACTCCCTTGTCCAAAGACAATGTGGGGTGGGTCAAAGCTGCCAAAAGTATACACTGGTCTGCCGACCGTGCAAGGAGTAGATTGGTGCAGGCGCAGACCAGTTGTAAAGCCAGGTATGACCAGAAGCATTGGTGCAAACCTTTCAAGGTCAGTATTGGGGACACTGTCAAGGTCAAGAGAAGTAGACACATAAGCAAAGGTAATGGCAGGTTCTCACAACCCCTATCCGTACGCAAGGTGTTTTGCAACTCTGCACTCCTGAGCGATGGCACGGTGTGGCACTTCTCTGCTCTCTCCTTATGCAAACCAACTGTTGGTGAGCAAACCAACACCATTCCCAGCAATCCGTCCCATAGAGACGATTTTGCTAACCATCCAAGCACTTCTGCACACAACAGAACCATGACAGTGTTGTCTGATGACGAGACCGACTTCGATCCTCACATTTCTCATCCCCCTGCACACTCCTCACCGTTTTTCCCTACTACCACTCCCTTGCACAAAAGACCTTTTCTAACAGACACGTGCAGAGTTGGTAGAAGGTTGTCCACCACTCCTATCCAGGACACCTCCACGGCCATTAGCACAAGCAGAGAAGGAAGAAAGTTGTTACCTCATGTTAAACTCTCAGATTATGTTTGTAAGTAGTTCTTCTTACACATCCTATGGCTCTTTACTCATGTATTTTATTGCATTTATTTTCTCTCTCTCTCTCTTTCTTTCTCTCTCTCTCTCTTGTCAATATGGAGGGAGATGTGTTGTGATCTGTACACTTGTGTCCTCTCCCAAACACCGTACTGCTGCATACCTGTCACCAGCTGTCAGTTTGGAATGTTGACAGTTGAAAGCTGGTGACTGACGGAGCGGCTGTGTATCTTGCGCTCCGCACTTCGCATCGCCTGTTTTGGTGAAGCTAATAAAGAAGTTGTTCTAACTCCACAACGTGTCCAAGGAGAGTTCTTTACAAGTGGTATCGGGTTTAATCCCACCCTGCGACCACACAAACGTTTACTGCACAGTCTACTTTAAATATTTTTGTTGTGAACAAATTTCTTCACTGATTTCAAACTTAGAGGGGATTTTTAACAAAGGTAAACTTAGAGGTACGGGTAAGTTTATTCTTACAGCTTTAAGAAACGTTACTACTTTTTTCAATTCACTATTTACAAGAATGAAGTTACTCAAAAGTGTAGCCTAACAAGTTCTCACAACCCCTGAAACATGGGGGGAGAAACTTCATGTAGGACTGTAAAGTTACTATTAGTTGTGACTACGTGACCGTATTTGACATTCTGCACACTTGGCGGAGACCTCCTCTATATGGCACACTGCTCCCTAGGGTAAAGTCTAGAGAAATGTATAAATATTTATTGAAGTTGAAAAGAAACTATTTTGTATCTTAAATGTTTATTAAAAGTTGGGCATGTTTAATTAAGTGCAACAGCCCTCATTTGTTAATTTTGAATTCAATATTAAAATTATTTGAAGTATATTAAATTACAATTATTTTTCAATGATTCATTTAACCTCTTGAGTGCCCATGACGAGCTGGTCTCGTCATGGGCCGCGGTTGCGCTGTGCCCATGACGAGACCAGCTTGTCATAAACCCCGCCCGCTAATGAAACGCCCGGCACAGGGCGGGGAAAGGGGCGGGCACTCAAGGGGTTAAAAAAATAGCAATATTTCCTAAGGGGGTTCTATTTTAACTCCCTACCTATGCTATTTGCTATTGGGGTGTATTGCAGTAATAGTCATTGGCTGTTGGTGGTGCTGCAAGTTTGATCTGGGGTACATTTATTACTGTTTTGAGTCCTTTTTGGCTGTAGTAATTTTTGAAGTGCAGTGTGTGAATAGCAATGTCCTTAATCTTGTGTGGGTGGGTTTATGTCACTCCTTAACCCCCCCCCCCCCCAGCCCTCTCGTAATGCCTCTTCACTCCTACCAAAACCCCTCCTCTTTAATAGAAAGTAAACCGCATTTTGTAACCACTCCTACATGTCCTTCCCACATGCACTGCTACAAGGTATACCTGCGTGTGTGAAGATCTCTATATTCAGGGCAGAGATCATCACACATAATAGATAGGAAAGGCAGAGGTAACGTAGGTAACTGGATGTTAGTCTTGACCCTTTCTACAGGGTCACCCCCAAACTTTTTGCCTTCACTCCTCTTATCTTATTTTTGCTGGATTCTTTTTGGCTTTAGGGCTCTGCGCTGTTTACCACTGCTAAGCAGTGCTAAAGTGCTTGTGCTCTCTCATTTAAACATGGTAAAATTGACTTATAAGAAAATGCCATATTTAATTTACTGGTAATCCCTAGTAAAGTGGTATTACCCAGGGCCAGGGCCCGTAAATTAAATGCTACTAGTGGGCCTGCAACACTGATTTTGCGACCCACTTAAGTAGTCCTATAAACATTCCTCAGGCCTACTATTGCAGCCTGCGTGTGTTTTAAACTGCCATGTTGTGCTGGCAAAATAAACCTTTTTCCCAGGCCCTAATCTTCTTTTATTAATACATATCAGTCAGCACTATGGTTGGCCCGGGACGGATGTATGATATTACAACGCGGGCTTTTACCACGCGTGCAGTTACATCGCATGCGTTACAACGCATGCGATGTTACAACGCTATGCCATTAGAACGCAAGTCTTTACATCGACTTGCGCTAGATGGCGTGCTGACATTAAAAAAGTGTAATTTACTATTCCAACTCCAGTCCACTTAACAGTAGGGAAGGTGTTGGGATAGTAAACTACACTATTTGTAATGTTAGCACGCCATCTAGCGCAAGTCGATGTACAGACCTGCGTTCTAATGGCATAGCGTTGTAACATCGCATGCGTTGTAACGCATGCGATGTAACTG
The DNA here is from genome assembly GCF_964204655.1 of Triturus cristatus. Lineage (NCBI taxonomy): Eukaryota > Metazoa > Chordata > Amphibia > Caudata > Salamandridae > Triturus > Triturus cristatus. The sequence continues at coordinate 1,720,808,968 of NC_140590.1, forward strand.
CACAGCGTGGTAATAACCGCGTTGTAATGACTGTTCCCCCCCTGGACAGTCCAGAGTGCAGTGTGCAGTGTATTTAAAACGTTTGACAAGTACTTGTAAGTTTTATATGTGCTGGTAGTGAAAAACTCTTACATTCGAATTTCACTACAGCAAGGCCTACCTCTCCCATAGGATAATATTGAAATTACCGTATTACATTTTGTTAACTTCCAATTGGGATCAGGTAGACAGGTCGAGCTTGGCGTCTAACGAATTGTATTTAGGAGCCCTCTTTAACCCCTTCAGTGCCCATGACGAGCTGGACTCGTCATGGGCCGCGGTGGCGCTGTGCCCATGACGAGTCCAGCTCGTCATAGACCCCGCCCGCTAATGCAACGGCCGGCACTGGGCGGGGAAAGGGGCGGGCACTGAAGGGGTTAATGGTAAAGTTATGTTTTTAATCACAACCCTGAAAATGCCACTTTTAGAAAGTTGGCATTTTATTGTTCTAACCATTTAGTGCCTTCAGTCTGATCCTGGGTCACATGACTGGGTGTAACTGGCAGTTGGTCATTGTGTAATGCTCTTAAACAGTGAAACAAAGGGTAGATAGGTGGTGGCAGGATGGGCCACTCTGAGTTAATGAGGGGGAGGAGGAGTCACCTGCCACACTTGCACATCACAAGGGCTCTGCCTGAGCACTCTCACAAAGAGCTTGTCACTAGTCTATTGTGACCTCAGACATGGCATGGGCAGGACCGGGAGGTAGGGTATGCCTGACACCTCAGGGGGGTGGAAACCTCTAGAAGCTTCTCCAACTTCAAAGTAGGTACCTGGTATAAATATGAGACCTCAGACACCAACTCTTTAGTACACTTCTGGACCTGTGGATGCTCTGATAGGAAGAAGGATTGTTGTGCTCCTGAAAGCACTGCCACCCGGCTGGACTGTTGCACTGCTAGACTATTGCCCTGCTGGACCACTGCCTTACTGGCCTAATGCCTTGCTGGACTACTGCCTTGCTGGAATTCTGCCCTGATGCCCTACAGTCCTGCGACCTGAGTCTGTGGGATTTAGACCTGCACTTGAAACCAGGACTCCCAGAGTGACTGTAAGAGCTAGTCTGCTGGCCTTCTGTTTGGAGCCACAAGGACATAACAGGATTCCAATCATCTGCACCAGCACCCAGATACATCTGGAGCAAGCCACTGCCCCTCAAGTGGTGCCACTCAGGTTCTGGACCCTTGGTGTAGCCTCGGAGAGGCTGAATTGAAGTTTTTGGGCTCTTCGCGACCGAGAATAGGTCAGTTGGCGCTAAATCCTTGTCACTCTCACAGCCTGGCATGCGAAGTTCCGTCAGTCCAACCCTTCGTGCTACAGCACCGACAGCTAACATGGAGCGCCAACGTGAAGCCCTGGCGACCCCTTGTGATGACAAAAGTATCTTCGAGCTACAGGAACGACCTTCTGCAATGCCCAGCCTGCTCTTTTCGCTACAGCAACGATAATCTGTGTCGCTTCCCTGAGTCTCAAAACCCTCTCCTCCGTGAACAGGACTCTGGGTGCTGGACTCAAAAGCTAACTTTTCAGCTGTGCTATTCTGGCCCTTGTGTTTGACCAGTGCACCACAGTGTTCAGCCTGAACTTGTGACTTTCTCCCGGTCTCACACGACCAGATAGCCGCGAGATTTGCTTTGTGCTTTTTGGCACAATTGTTCACTTAAAATTTTAAAAATTCATAACTCTGGTTCCACTGATTGGACTTTTGTCATTTAGGCCTTTTTTTAATTTATTCAATTTTACTCTGTTTTTCTAAATTTGTGTAGGAGTTTTCTTGTGTTGTGTTTTCACTTTAATACTGTTTGAAGTGCTGCATAAATACTTTACACATTTCCTCTAAGTTAAGCCTGACTGCTCTGTGCCAAGCTACCACAGTGTTGAGCACATGTTATTTTGGGGTTTGCTTGTGCCTCACCCTGACAATAATTGTCTTTGCTGCTTGAGTAGGGTTTCACCCCCCTCAACCAGTAACCCAATTTCCCACAGTGGATAACATTTTCTAGAACGTGAGTAGTATTACTGTAGTAAAACTAATTATACTAGAAAATGTGGTTTGTGAATAAGTACCATATTTGTTAAATGTATCTTCCTGTATGTTAAACCTCTGTTATATGGAACTTGATGCATTTCGAGACAGCACCCTTCTTTTGAGAATCCAACAAAACTTTTTCTATATCTTAAAGTCCTTAAAAGATGTTTCAATCGTGCGGTCATTACTGGTTTCTCTGACCCTCTAATCCTAGGACCAGATGAGATGGCAGAAGCTGCTGCTCCAGCTTGGAGGATGAAGATCTCAACGTTATGGTGTGGACAGGAGAATTCATGGCCAAGAGAGATAGAGCATAAGGTCAGATAATGGAGACTTGTGTGGAGGCCCGAATGAAGGAGTGAGCCTTCTTAGAAACCAGGAAGATCTGGCGCCCAGCTGTCCAGAACTGGTCCTGATTGGCAGTTTCATAAATGGGTCAAGGATTTTCGAGACACACAGGATTGTGCACTGCCCATTAAAATGCCCCTCTGTAAATCTGCCTTATGGTCCTCTGACCCAGTGGTGGACAGGGTCCATGGCCTTGAATATCCAGTAAGAAAGCTCAGGGGTTTTGAACATCTGTTGGGTTAACAGTGAGATAAACACCAGCTGCAATAACATGCAGTAAGCTGGAGGCCAAGAGTTCAAATCCGCCAAGGACGAATCAGCCTTCCATCCTTTCAAGGTGAGTATATTGAGTACCACTGAGTAGGCACTTGTAATACCTTCTAAGTACAGCGGTAGAAACAGCATTGAACAAGTTCAAAGGCATTTGTAAATTTGGGTTACTCTTTCTTTTTTCTCCAGCCTCAGAGGAACACTCGATTTATCCATCTATACAAGAGACCCTTTCATTGTTTGGACCTGTCCTACCTGTATTCAACACAATCTATGACCTACAAATTCTATTTTGCTGTAGGAACATGCTCACTCTAAACCTAGTTGGGAAACCTCTGCTCTATATGGGTGCTATGTTGTTTTATGCCCTGCACTTGTTTTGTGGGTGTTCTGTCAGTTTGAGGTCTCTACAGGTGCCCAGGACTGTGTTTGATAACCAGCCACCAGAGCCTTGCGGTCGTCGAATTCCACACACATCAGTGTCTTTTTTATTTAAGCAGATTTACATAGTGTTGGCATTACATCTTGTGGCCACTTCAGAGTACTAGGTGGGGATGGACAGTGTCAAGATAGTTAGATTGTCAGACTTTGGGTAGAATAATTGATCGTGATTATGCACTTCAACATTGAGGTCTGGGTGGACATCAAGTGAGAAATCCAAGTCTATTTGAAGATGTCAGATAAGTCTGGAAGCGTGTCAGGAGAAATGAGTCCTGTCCCTCTGATGTGGGTGGGAGAAAGGATGGAGGTTTCCCTGTGAAAGCAGTGGAGTGCTTAAGGCATCTTTGAAAATATAGAACTTGATCTCATTCTAAGATTAGGAATGATTAGAATATTATCATGTTGCCAAATGCCAACCAGTAACTATTGTTTCAGTACTTTGAGATTCCCCTTATATCTGTTCATTGGTGGATTTGTGGATATAGGTCACGCGCTGTAGCTTGGTGAAGAGTCGGCTCATCAACACCAGTCCCACAGACTTAAATCACCAGGATCTTCCGGCTGGTTGAACCGTGGGTGCAGGCACACTGAGAGGACCTGAGAAAGTCACCAGTGAAGAGTCAGGGAGCCCATGCAGATGAGCTATCCTGCACTATATCTTTAATAACTGACCACTCAATAGCAGGATGACTGTCTTACAAAAATACTGCTAGGGAGGTGTTAATATTGCTCAGTGCAGGCAGGCTGGAGAAACCTAAGTGCGCATGTGTGTTTTGGTCAGCCTGAGACGGTTGGCCAAACACACATGAGCACTTAGGGAGTGCATGTATCTCTCCTTGCCCCCACTCCCATTCCTCTGCCCCGACCCTCCTTCCTGCACTGGCTCAGAGCCGGCAAGCACAAAATAAAACGATGTAAGAACAATGTTTTATTTTTCATTTGCTGGCTCTGAGCTAGGCAGTGGGGCGATGCTCCTCCACCATTGTGGAGGAGCCACCGCTACAGTGTGGAGGATATTGTGTTGTGTGTTGGGATACTTCATGTATAGTAGTGTGGTAGGTATGGTAATGGGTTATGTGATGTTACAACGCATGCTATTACCCCGCATGCCATTGCAACGCCAAACTTTACCCCGATTTGCTGTCGGGGGAGCGCTGGAAGTTGGAATAGATGAATTTTCTATCCTAACTCCAGTGCGTGCAACAGAAGGGAAGGTGTTGCAGTTAAATCCAACACCTTCTACCGACTGCTACACACCTTTTTCGTTGCAATGGCATGCGGGGTAAATACATGCGTTGTAACGGTTGCGGTGTAAAGGCTGTTTCCCATGCTGATATGTTGCAGTGTAGAGGATATTGTTTTGTGTGTTGGGATATTTCAAGGGTAGCAGTGTGGTAGATATGCTATTGTGTATCAGTGTGGTGGATATGGTGTTGTGTGTTGGGATATTTCATGTGTAGCAGTGTGGTAGCTATTTTGTTTTGCAGCAGTGTGGGAGATATGTCAATTTTTGGGAATATATGAGACATGTCGTTGTGTAGCAATGTTGCAGTATATCTTTGTTTAGTAGTACAAGAGACATTGTGTTACGTAGCAGTGGGTGTGATACGTCACAGTATACCACTTCGGGAGATATGTAATGGAAGCAGAGTGGCAGGTGGGTCATTAAGTATCAGTGTGGGACAGACGTTACTGTACAGCAGTGAAGGATATGCTATCCTATAGTACTGCTTGGGACATGTCTACGTGGAGCAGTGTCTCGGATATGTCATTGTGATGCAGTGTGGGTGACAGGTTACAGTGTAGCCGTGTGAGATTTAAGCCATTTTGTAGAGTTTTGTAGCAATATGAGATATGATATTGTGTAGCAGTGTGGGAGATGTGACATTCTATACACTCTGCAGGTGAGAAACCAAAAGGCAGCTTTTAGACTGGGGCAATGCAGATGCAGTAACGAAAGAGGAACAGCAACCTGAGAACACGAGTAGATGAATAGGCAACTTACCCACGCATCCTACCATCCCCCGCACAGCATGTATGTGGTAGTTGTACAGCAGGATCCTAGATAAAAGGATCACTCATCTCCCCAAGAAGGGCCTCCCCTCTTACTCACCTGTATGCCTGTCCTAAGAAGAACATGCCCCCCGCTTACCTGACTGCCCTTCCCAATAAGGACCTGTCCCTCTCACTCAACTACCTGCCCTTTCCATGAAGAACCTGCTCTCTCACTCAGCTGTGCGCCTGTGCGCCCTCCACAAGAAGGACCTGTTCCCTCACCGATCTTCAATTTCAGAGAAGGGACAGCTCTTTTGCTCACCTGTCTGGCCTCCCCAAGAAAGCCCTGCCCTCTCACCCACCTGTGTGCCCGTTCCACGAAGGACAAGCCTTCTGACTCACCAGTTTTTCCTCTCCATGAAGAACCTGCCCTTTCACTCACCTGACTGGCCTCACAGAGAAGGATCTGGCCTCTCACTCACCTGTGCAGCCTCACAGAGAAAGATCTGGCCTCTCACTCACTTGTGTGGCCTCACAGAGAAGGGCCTGCTGTCTCACTCACCTGTCTTCCCTTACAGAGAGGGATCTGGCCTCTAACTCACCTGTCGGGCCTCATAGAGAAGGAACTTGCCTGTCACTCACCTGCCTAGCCTCACAGAGAAGGACCTAGCCTCTTACTCTCCTGTGTGGATTCACATAGAAGGACCTGGCCTCTCACTCACCTGTCTGCCCTCACATAGAAGGACCTGGCCTCTCACTCACCTGTCTGCCCTCACAGAGAAGGACCTGGCCTCTTACTAACCTGTCTTTCCTCACAGAGAAGGATCTGACCTCTGTCTCACCTGTGTGGCCTCACAGAGAAGGATGTGGCCTCTCACTCACCTGTCTGGCCTCACAGATAAGGATCTGGCCTCTCACTCACCTGTCTGGCCTCACAGAGAAGGACCTAGCCTCTTACTCGCCTGTATGGATTCACATAGAAGGACCTGACCTCTTACTCACCTGTCTGCCCTGGCTTGTACATGGGTTTATCCGTCTGCACCATGGTGACGTTCCGGGACATCCTTAGTAGAACCTCCTTTCTTTCTGAAATTCGCTTGCTCCCGGCGCAATCCAATGACACTGCAATTGACACCACTTCCTCAGTGCCTTTGGTGGGTGATGGTACCTGGGCAGGAGACAGGGTGGACAGGATGAAAACAAAGACAATCACTTTCTATCTGAGAATTCATTAATCCTAGAAATAACCCATGTATTCTCTTCCTGAGATTAGCTTGTAGAACCTAACAAGTGTGCGCTGCAGAAAATGCTGTGTAGATGTAAAACGAGTCCAGAAAGCACCAGAGTAGATCTAACGTCAAATTATGCTGAACTAGGAGAAAATTAGCTCGAGTCTATTCAACTATGGCATATCACTGTCTACAATTGACACAGGTCTAGTGTCGACCTAATGCTAATCCATCCATGTTTATATGGAACCAACACCAATAAATGCAGAACCACTGGTGAGTTAACCGCAAACATGCACAACCATAATGAAACTAACTTGAGTCTATGCAAAACTATTGTGGGAATAAATCCAATCCAAGTAAAGCCTTGATGGAAACTGCAGCAGTATTTCTTAATCTATGTAGGGAATAACTCCAACTCATGAAGGTGGGACTAACATCCCTTCATGTAGAACAAGGCTGGGACTAATATGAATCTGTGAAGGACTTCGGTGAGACTAGCACCAATACACGCATGATTAGAAAGACCTAACCTCTCCCTCACCTAACTGTCTGAGCTCACCAAGAAGGAACTACACTCATTCACCTCTTTGCCCCCCTTAAGAAGGACCTGCCCTCCCACTCACCTCTTTGCCCCCCTCAAGAAGGACCTGCCCTCCAACTCCCCGGTCTAGTTCAACTACATGCATGGGTGGAAAGGCACTCACTAAGGTTCCTCCCAGGCTACAATCAATGAATATTGCACATCACAATATATTTATTTGCAAGGAACAGTTGACATGTTCTTCTGATTCAACAAACTTATATACCTGCTAAAATCCTTACTTGACTTTCACACAAACCCTGCCTAGAGAGAGCTTGGGCCAATCAGCCTATAAATCCCTCTTAAACAAGTCTCTTTACCTGGAAGCTGGCACATTCCCAGAGATTCAGGCTGGAAATTCTCTTCATCAGCGGTATATCATCTTTGCCATTGGATGTCATGTTGACCTCAATGGTGCATTTACTGGGCTCACTGATGTAAATGCATACTTTCTCCAAGGAGGGATACAACAGCACAGCTGGAACCACCACCGCATAGTTTCTGGAGACAAAAAACACCTTTATGACCACAACGTAAAGTAAGTTCCACCAGTTAGTTCTGGTGGTAATTCCCTTTGCAAACCATTGATCAATTACCATCTCTCAAGCTGGAGTGGTAACTGATTCACAAAGGGGAAAGTGTATCTTTTGCACTCCTTCCCCTTTGGGAATCAGCTTCTGGGGGAGTAGGCAGTGGTCCAGAGAACCACTCCCAACTCTCACTTATGTTTTTCCAAATAGAAATCTATTTATTTGCAAAAGCAGCCCCATTTTCTTTCAGAAAGTGGAACTGCTTTAAAAAAAAAAAAAAGGTTTCCATTTTGAAATTCAAAGACAGGGATAATATTCGTTCGTCCTTTGCAAGCCATCCTCCCTCACAAATTGCGACCTGCTACATGAATATTTAATAGGCAGATCATTCAACGACCCTTTGTGGTTTCCTATTTTACCAATCGACCTATTGGTTGGGTCGCAAAATAAAATACTGATTGCAAAATGTTAATAAGCAGTTTGCATCCACTTTTTGCGACCAGAATGTACATGGCCTCTTAGTTTCTCAAACAAGGAAAGTGGGATTCTTGGAACACCAGAACAACAGCCATGGAAGTCTGAAGGTGGATGTTTCATTGGTATTATGGTCTTTGACTGGATTATTTAAGATGTATGTCTCTTCTAGTTATAGAGTAAGCACCTACATTGATTATCTTCAGGTCTGGAGTATATTTTTGTTTGTGTATAATAAAGACCTGCTCTTTGAGCAAAAGTGTCATTTTCAGAAAAATTACCCGATTAAATCAATTTATTCCTCAAAGAAATGCCAACTGTACTACATCTCTCAGAAGACTGAGAAAGGTCCTATGGAAAAGAAGCATGGACCTCTCCCACCAAATTTCCATACCGATGTTGTAATAGAAATAAAAAATGACCTCATCAGTGCTTGAGACCCGCTGTGCTTCAGGTCCCATTGACCGTGCCCAGTCTCAGCACTACATTTCAGTTTTGGATCCTGAACCCATGAGGAATCATTTGGTGATGAGAAGTAAGTTACTGCAATTTTTGAATCCAGAAACAGATTTAGATAAATAGGTTTTGATGAACATCTTCATAAGCATCTATATGACTATAGATGAAAAGGTGGAAATCATGCAGATAGTTTGGGATGCAGCTAAATCTTTTTAGAGGAGCTATCATTGGATATTTGGGAAAACTAAAGACAGAAGAAGCAATGCCAAGGTTCTTTAGTGTTTGCTTGTCTAATAAGATAAAAGAGAACCAATGAAAAAGTATAAGAGGAACATTTCTCCCACAAAGATTTTTGGGAATTCTGCCCAATGGTACCAGTAAAATTCAAATTTGGCATACGGGTTGTTTCTGCTAATCAGATTGAACAACCCTGGAAGCTCACCACCGAAATTTTGGGATGACTACAGAAAGGGATTATCAAAGATTAACAGTGCCAAATTTAAAGGTAGGGTCATGGAATTCAGTAGCTCTCATAGAAGGGGTTACATTACAGGAGTGTTTGAAGACAAAGAAAAAGTGCAGGTAAACTAGGAGGGGAGAAAAGGAGGAAAGGAAAGATGAAAGGGACCAAAAATGACGGGTGGTGGAAGAAAGACATACACAAAAATAGTCAGGAATGGGATAGTGTGAAATTGTGGTAAAGGGAGATGCAGATTGCTGCAAGGGATTTAGAGTGGAGGAAAGGTAAGGGGAAAGTGCAGAAAATAAATGGTATTCAGTGTAAAGAAATGATTAGGAATGAGCAAACTGAGGACAAGTGACAGGTATATGGTATGAGAGAGGAACAAGACATTTAAGATCATGAAACTGTGAGAATAAAAGCGGAGGGGAAGGAAAGGACTTAAAGATGGACTTTTGGAGGGTATGTGGAAGGAAGGACTGAGAAGGGGAATAGAGGGGAAAATAAGAAATATTGCTGAAGAGGAAGTTATGGAGAATGACAAAGAAAGGCATGCAGGGGACAATTTTACTGAGGAAGGACAGTGGTGAAGAGACTGAATGAAATGAGGGAGAAGCAGGAAAAAAGGATGGAGGAAGACACAAGCGAGAGAAGTAAGAACCATTGCTAAATATAGGAGGTAGTATTAGAGAGAGGCTAAGAGAAAATTGTGAGAAAAGATAGACGAGAAAGAGAAAAAGAAAAAGAAGAGAGGCAATAAAGAGGGGGAAGAGTGAGCAATATACAGAGAGGGAGATGTGAGAAAGACAGAACATAAAAAAGTAGATAGAATCCTGCTAGTCTCTGGAATTTGGGTGAACAGATAATGAGTGCTAGGCAAAGACATGGATGGAGGTTTTTGGATGATGATCTTACGGAGATGCAGGGGTCTCTCCATGAGTGACGTGCAGTAGCAGGCAGCCGATGAGCAGACTGACCCACATCTTCCAATAACTGGTCCTTCTTTGCAGGTTTCCTAAGTTTAGAAGGGCATTCATCCCTGGTTCCTCTCAAGGTCTTTCAAGATGGCAGAGATAGAATCATGCCAGCTGCTGTCCTTCTGTCTCTACCGCCTGAGCTCTTTGCTCACAGTCTTCTCAGTCTCCCTCTGTGGTTCACCAGTTCTCTCCAATTCTGGGCTTTTATGACTGTCTCTGAACCAATGGCAAGACCTCTGGTCCCTCCCTTCTCTCTCAGACTGCTCTTTTGTCCTGCCAAATGTAATTTTATCTTCCATTTTGGCATCTGCTCCGAGTGTTGACATCAATTAAGGATTGTGAAAGACTGACCAAGCTTAATTTATTCTAAAAACAAATGTTTTGCGTCATGGCCTGCGCTAATCCCTATCGTTCGATGAGGAAGCATCACACAGATTTTGTTGCCAAAGAAGGATCATTCCCGTTAAGACAAAGTTGCTCATCGCCCAGACTTTAATGTCATCATACTGGCAATAGGTTCAGGATTTGCCATTCCTTTTCTTTACCTTTGATTCACATTATCAAAACAAGCTAGGCCCTCAGGCAGGGGCGCACCTTATGTGGTAGCAATCTACATCTTCATTGATTCATCTGGGATCTGAGGTGTTACATCCTGTTATCCACCTTTGGAACCCAGCAGAGTATGGCACTAGGATGCACCATATCTGATATTGAGTTTACAAAGGGAGCAATCTGCGCCTTCCCAGCTGCGGCCATTGCTGCAAGTGTGCCTGCAAGAAAATGGTGATAGGGTACAGTATGAGAAGTTTGAACAATGGCTCTCAAGGCCTTCTCTAGACTTACTAGCTAATTAAACTATGGAGCCATCACCAACTTGTCTGTCTTGCAAAATGATGCATTGATTTTTGCTTTCACAACTACAGAGATGCTAGAACTCACATTCCATCCTGAGTGCCCCAGTACACATAGAAGGGATCCTAGAGATACTACTCTCCATCGCTGACCTCTTGGGTGGCTTTGACATTGTCAGTTACAAGGCTCCAATTGATGTAATTTCCTCTTCCATCAAAGTACTGCGCATACTGATCCATCGCAAAACAATTTGTCGATTTAAGGAAAATAGCATTTTGTTGTTTGAGTGCTCCACCTCTCTTTGCAACATGGTCTCATTTGAGTCCATTTGCTACAATCTGGTATGACTGTTAGGCAGGTGCATAGATTGCATTAATGTAGCAAAAGCCCTGCCAAACATTTGACAAGGGACTGTGACTTCACCAGCAAAATGGTGAAATACAATCTACAGGGCATATCTTGTGTCACTGATTTTGTTTACCACTTGTAGTTGCCCACAGCTAGACATCATAAGATTCTCATACAGCAGTGGTATGGACTCCTCTACAGATGGCATCAAGTCACACTTCAGTTTGTCAAACTGTTTTAATGGCTGAAACCTTGATAGTGACTATGCTAACATCATGCACCTAGGTGTCTAACTACCTAAGTGTCCCAGCAGACCAGCCTGTGAATTTGAGCAGATGAGGAGCCTACCAGTACCCAGGCCTCCTTCCACTAGTTTACCCTTCAACAGCAACACACTTTAAGCACACACAGTAATTTGGCTGTATGAAAAAGCCTGGACATGGAGTGGAGAAGGATCTTTCAGCTTTTACTTTTGATTTAGAAGTCGAGAGAGACTGGAATGTGAGTGTGGGATAGTCAGACACTAAGGGGCTTATAAGATGTCGGGCGAAAAGCCTCCGCCCACACTGAATCAGAATCGGGACTGACATACTTGCGGTCGGTGGTTCCAACTACCAGATTAAGATGCAACAGAACACTGTTCAGTTGGAGTCCCATTGTTCCCTATGGGAGCTCGTGTTCCCCCCAACAACACAGGCTCCTATAGGGAAATGGGGTGTTTGCCACACATTGCAGGGTATTACAGGGGGGTCCCTTAGGTACCTCCTTGTCCATCAACCGTCGGCCACGGGGCAAGGGGGCCCTTCCAAGGGCCCCCAAATTCACTTTCTGACAGCCATTCTGAGTCGGACAGGCCGACACGGAAAAGGTTGTTGGAAATCGACATTGTAATCCTGAGGGTGTAAACGCTGTCCTTAGGGGTGTACAATGCGGTTCCGACCAACACAAATTCTCCCTGAGTCGTTTGGAACCAATTCGGAATGACTGCATGGTTTACATTCTGACCGCGAACATCGTAATCGGACAGTTATGTTATGAGTTCTTATAAAGCGCATGGCTGCCCTAGCAACGGGGCGTCCCAGCGCTGAAATTGACAGGTGCAGCAGGGGATGATTTCACCTAGAGGTTTGAGAAAAGTCACGTTTTCATCGTTTTTCTGAAAGCCCAGTGGTCTTGCGCGTTCCGTGGAGCAAGATGAATAGAGTTCTCTAGGGCTGGTGCCAAGGCCCTTAAAGAGCGCCCTCTGCTCTTGACCTGTGTATTCTGGGGACCCTGGTAAGATGCAAATCCGCGGAGTGCAGGGTATGAGATGGAACATTCGTCGAGCACAGCTCGTTCAAGATTTGTGGACCTTGGCCATGTAAGATCTTGTGTGTAGTACAGAGGGTTTTAAAATAGATTCTCTGTTCTATCGGCAACCAGTGTAGCCGGTGCAGCAAGTCTGAGGTATGACAGTTCTTGGATAGTGCAAAAATCAACCAGGCACCTGCGTTCTGTGCACGCTGGAGTCATTTGGTCACGTTTTTTTTCTTGCTGAGTAAGAGCCCATTGCAGTAGTCCAATTGGGACTGTACAGTTGATTGGACAATAATCTGACGGGTGGATGCATCAAAGAATCCCAGAATGGGCTTTAGGCCACGTAGGAAGCCGAAGCAGGTGCCTGCGACTGATTTGGCTTGACTTTCAAATGAGAGGGGGCTGTCCATCAGGAATCCTAAGTTCCTGACTACCGTATTCGGTTGGAAGGGGTACCCAGGGTCGCAGGCCTCCATTGGTTGTCCCAAGGGTGGGCGTTACTGCTCACCAGGAGCACCTCTGACTTGGTGGAATTCAATTGCAGGTAGTTATCCGCCATCCAGTCTGAGATGGCCATAAGGTCATCTTGAAATTTTGTTTGGTCCTGTTTAGGGTTATTGGTGAAAGTAAACACCAGCTGGGTATCATCAGCGTATGATACCATGTTGATGTTCTGTGTTTTAGCCAGAAGGGCCAGGGGGTGGACGTAGAGTTAAACAGAAGTGGGGCTCAAGGCACAGCTCTGTGGGACACCACATCCAAGAGGGTGGGAGGGGCAGAGGAGGTTCGGTCGGTCAGCAAGGACGCAAAACAAGCCAGGACCTTGCCCTTGACCCCGATCTCCTCAAGCCATTGTAGTAGAATCCTATGGGATATCGTGTCGAAGGCCGCACTGAGGTGTAGTAGAATCAGTGCTGAGGTTTTGCCATTATCCAGGTTGGCACGTAGCTGCTATGTGACTGCAAGTAGTGCAGTTTCGGTACTGTGTCTAGGCCAAAAGCAATTTTGTGACCTATCCAGGAATGTGTTTGCATCCAAGTATTTGGTCAGGGCGATGTTAACATAGGACTCCATGATTTTAGCTAGATATGGTAGTAGGGATATAGGGCAGAAGTTCTCAGGCAGAGACAGATCTAGTGTTGTTTTTTTTAGCAGGGGGATAATTTTGGTGTGTTTCCATGACTTAGGGGTCACCACCACTGAGAGTGACCTATTGATCAGCTTCCGGCCCTTCGTCAGAAGGTAGTTGTGAAATTTCCTGAAAAGATCCGGTTTTAGAGGGCCATCAGGAGAGCCTGATTTTACCTCGGCTGACAGAACGTTCATGTCTTTAGAGGACAAGGGCAGAAGGTCCTGTAGGGAGTGAGGTATGTCTATCAGGGTAAGGTGCTCCCGAAGTTCAGGGACAACCTTTCTCGGGCAGAGAGCGTTATAAATATGCTCCACCTTACTGATGAAATATTTAGCTAACACCTCGCATTGTAGATTGGAGTATATTGTATTATTGCAGCAGGCAGGGGTTTTACCATATCTTTCATAAGGGGAAAGATAGTTTTGGTGGTATTGCTGCTCGTTGAGATCATGTTCGCATCATGGCCTTGGTCTTCCGGACCAGTTTATGGTATGCTTTGACTGCATTCCTATAGGTAGTTTTTGCTGTGGGATCATAAGCACTTCACCAGACTCGTTCTGGAATTTTGCATTTTTTCTTTTCCGCGCTCAGTGCCTCATCGTACCAGGCGTGGGTCTGGCAACGTTTCGCCTGGGTCATTTTGGCCGGAATGCAGTGATCTAGAGCTTTATTGACACATCTTCCAAATGCAGCGTCTGCTGCCTCTAAGTCTGTAGGCCATTCTGGGCGCTGCGAGTTTAGAGTGGATGTAAAGATGGTTGAGTCCAGTTTAAGCCATTGTAGCTTCATAGAGGACTGACGGGGAAATTGCAGTGGGAGACCAACTCTACAGAGGCATAGGGAGATGAGGGAGTGATCCGACCATGGCATAGGGAGGGGCGGGTTAGCCACCATCATCTGGAGATCCGAGAAAACAGGGTCAAGTAGATGGCCTGCTACATGGGTTGGTCCCATCACCATCTGCGTTCACTGACAGGCGTCCATATCTCCTAGGAAATTGATAATCTCCTGGGAAACTTGGCGTTTCAGGTTTAGATCCCCCAAATCCGGCGCCCCCTCCGATCCTGTCCCTGCGAAACTCATGGGAGAACTGGCGCCTTCGCTGGCCTGCTCCTTCCTTTCCATCTGGAATGCCTCCCTCCACCATGGCTTCTTCCCTACCACCTGGAAGGAGGCCTTGGTGATTCCCATCCTAAAAAAAGCGGATGCAGATCCCACTGTTTTTGCTAACTATCGCCCCATCTCCCTTCTCCCTAAACCCGCCAAAGTCCTGGAAAAAGCCGTGCAGCTGCAACTCACGGAATATTTGGAAAACCACTCTCTACTGCACGAATCACAATCCGGATTCAGAGCTGGATTCAGCACTGAGACGGCATTGTTGGAAGTATCCGAAACCATTCGGGAATGCGTGGACAGGGGCGAGGAGGCCATGCTGGTCCTCCTCGACCTGTCCGCAGCTTTCGATACGGTCTCCCACCCCATCCTCCTTGACCGACTTAAACAGATAGGCATTGGCGGCACTGCCTTCAGCTGGATCGAGTCCTTCCTCTCGACAAGAAGTCAGAGGGTTTTGCTGCGGCCCTTCAAGTCAGAGAAAAAACCCCTGTCATGCGGGGTGCCACAAGGTTCCGCCCTCAGCCCCCTGTTCTTCAACGTCTATCTTGCCCCACTGGCCGACGTTGTGGAGTCCTACGGAGTCAGGGTGGTCTCTTATGCTGATGACACTCAGCTGGTGTTTTCCTTCAGGGACCACTCGGACTCCGCATTCGCCAACTTCCGCCAGTGCCTCAACAACATCAGTGTCTGGATGACCGCTAACCACCTCAGACTGAATGCAGACAAAACGGAGGTTCTGTTTTTCAATCAGAAAGCTTCCATCCCCTCTTCTTGGTGGTGGCCCACGGCGCTTGATCCCGCCCCCTCTCCCGTTCACTCGGCTCGGAATCTGGGTTTCCAGTTTGATGACTCCCTTTCATGCAAAACTCAGGTTAATAAAGTGACCTCTGCCTGTTTCATGAAGTTGCGCATGATCAGAAAAATTCTTCCCTATCTCCCCCTGGATTCCCGCCGTACAGTTACCCAAGCCCTCATCACGTCCCACCTGGACTATGCTAACAGCCTCTATGCTGGTGCCCCCCAGTATCTGGTAGGCCGGCTGCAGATTGTCCAGAATGCTGCGGCCAGACTGATTGGTAATATCCCCTACCGCCAATCTGTTTCTGCGTATCGTAAGGAACTCTACTGGCTCCCAGTGGCTAGACGCATCCAGTTCAAGGTCCTTACCCTCACCTATCAAGCCGTCAACGACCGCGGACCCAACTACCTGAAAAAACGTGTCTCGATATCCCGCTCCACCAGATCCTTGAGATCCAATGACCTCCGCCTCCTGATCTCGCCCCGTTTTAGATTATCTAGAATGGGTGGCAGAGGGTTCAGTGTCATTGCTGCTAAACTGTGGAACTCTTTACCAATCGAGTTGAGATTCTGTCCCTCCGAACCCATCTTCCGAGCCAAACTCAAAACCTGGCTCTTCTCCAAACTCTGAGTAACCCTACTGTTTCTCCTTGCTCTATGCTCCCTCTTCTCCCTTGGAGGCTCAGGTTTTTAGCGCCGGGACACCCCTTCGGGGGTAGCTGTGCGCTCTATAAACTACATAAAATAAATAAATAAAATAAATATGATACTGAAGTTGGCTGTTTCTAATGTGAGTGTAGCGGCAGTTTTAGCTAGGGCTTCTTGAAAGGCTTTTGAAGGGATTGGAGGGTGGAAGATAAGCAGCCTGAAAAGGTAAAGTTGTGGGTAAATGCAATTTAAAAAAGGCACGTTCACAGTCGGGATGGTCTGTGGTGTGAGGGTGCAGGAAAATGCTAATTTAAAAATAATAGCTAACCCTCCCCCTCTGCTGATTGACCTATTCTGGGTGCACATTGTGTAGTCTGTGGGAAGGGCCAAGGCCGGGATGGCCACAGAGTCAGTAGTAAGCCACATTTCTGTTAGAAATAAGATGTCCGGTGAGGATTCCTGCAGAGGATCAAACACCTCTGCATGATGTTTAACAAGAGATCTACAATTGAAGCTGCCTATGGTGAAATATTTCAGCCCTGTTGCTAGAGAGGACATCCTTGAACGCATATCCGCCTTAAACTCACATCTGCTGCATTGCCGGTGTGAAGAATCGGGGTGCCAGTTGTGCTGTCCACATGGGGTTTTAAATTGTAGTGCAAGCAGATCTTCCCGTGAGTAGACTTGCCTACGGGATGTCCCAGAACCAGGGGTCCTGGCGTCTGGTGACGTCCACGCAAGGACGGACGCAGATGGGCTTGCCTTTGCGTCTGTGCCATCCTTGGATTTAAGTACCAGCAGGGAGGTGCTGAGAGAGAGACTAGAGCATCTCCTTCTCAAAATGGTGCCCGCCAATGGCCTCCACGTTGGAATGGAGATGGACCCAGTCAGGCGGAAGGGCTCCGACGCGGTTGAGGCGATTCCGACTGTCGGGAGGAGGATTTCCACCTAACATCATAATCGGCTCCCATGTTTGCCAGTTGTCACTTACTACCAAGAGGAGGGACATCAGAGAAATTTAGGGAATCAACACTTTGTGTTGCCATAAAACAAGACTCAAAGAACCAGATGTTTCCAAAGGCATTACCCAGCTTAAATCTCCAAAATGCTAAAATTACCTTGTCAGATCCAATGAAACCACTGGTACCAGGGACTCAACGTGCACGAGGAAAGCCAACAGTGATAGGATAGATCGATGGGATAATGCACAGGTGGCAGATCATTGGTCATATCTTAAAGGTCACATCAGAATGAGCTGATGCTGATGGGAGAGGAATGAATCAAACCACTGTACTACTGGTGCAGACAGACCCATACCGGTCAACAAAATGTTCAGTGTAGTCTGGACTTCAACAGTACTGAATGCAGACAAGAGATGAAAGAGGGTCAGACAGTAGAGGTCACATTGGTGTGCCGTGAAAGGGGTGTTTTCTTGCCCGCACATGAACTCCCTTCAGTTACCTTCAATGCTGCCACAGTGTGTGCCCCCTCACCCTAACCACATTCTTCCACACTGCCACCTGATGTCCCAAAATGGATAGCATACACCATACGATCTTATAAGTAATAATAATGTGTGAGGAAATAAGATCACTGGGTATAGAACCGCAATGTGGCGGCACCAACCTGCCTCCTTGAGTGTCCACCCCTCCTTCACTGGTCCCTGGGGATAGGCACTGGACCCTCTTATGTTGCTAGGCTTTATGTAGACCTCCTGGATGCTGTGGGCTTCTTGGTCACTGACGCTGCTGGACCTTGCTGGCTCTTCTTTGAGGGTTGCTCCCCTCTCTCTCCTCTTTACTACATGGCTTCTCACTTCACAGTCTGCTCGGGGAGGTTCTCGCAGGCCGAATCCTGGCCTGGCTGGTTATCAGGGAATCCCCTCCCACCAGTGAATCTCAGGGGTTATATGAATCTTCCTTCAACAGTTCATGGACAAAGGAACTGTGCAGGACTTGGCATGCAGAAAGAACTGATCCCCCAGCCTGACTCTAGGAGAACAAAACAGAAAGCAAGAGCATCAACAGAAGCTTGGAATCAGGAGGGAGAGGGGGCCTGAATTACACAGTTCTTGAGATCTTCCCAGGTGTTTGACAGAACTCAACTCCCATATTCCTTCAGAACATCTGGATCAAACTCTCTACCTACTTTATTAGATCAACTACCAGCTGCAGTCAGCGCACTCACTTCTGTCAGAAAACCAAGTAACAGCCCAGCTCTCAGTCACACATACAAACCAGACAAATCAGTGATTGACAAGAACGCTGTCCAATCACCAGTTGAATAGACTCATGTACCTTCACCTGTTCCAGTCATTGAGTGAGCTCCAGTCAACACACTCCTTTTTCAGTCACTAATGAAGATGATATCATACACCTGATATATTGTAAGATGACGCCAGTCCACACTCACCAACACTCTGCATCCACAGTGTTGTGCAGCTGTGCTCCCTGGCGAGTCCACAAATTCATGCCCAAACAGTTGTGGGAGACAACACGGATAAAATGAGTGTTTAAATAACAGCATGGTAAATGACATAATGACATCTAAAATGACTTAACCATGTCGAATAAGAGCAAAAATGTGCACGTTGTGGCAAAGATTTTTTTAAGCTAACCCTTATGCTTAAGCAAATAATCCTTAAAAGTTGTACCATTGGATTGTTATGAAAAACACATAGAAATGTCAGCACTGCAGTTTCAACACAACACATAATATTAGTTAACAAATTCAATAATAATATTAATAATGTTAGTTTTATTGTTAGACGTAATGCTATAAATAATCTTATGGAGCAGGCAACAGTCATTATTGTTGTGAAAAGAACATCAGGAAAATGTGTTTTTCTTCTGAAAATGTTCACAGTTTGCTGTTTAAAATGTTTACTGTCCTTAAAATTGTTGATTGACATGAAAGGATACTGTGTTTCTCAACCATGTTTTACAATGATAAGTTACTCATGCTTTTTAGGTTTTGAGGCATAATGGCGCTTGAAACATATTTTAATCAATGCAGAGACGGGAAATAGCTCAGCCGTCCTTAGCCATTGGTGGTAGTGTGTGTCCATCACACATCGTCCAGCCCACATTGATCCTCAGTTGGTTGGCCCCAGTGTCAGTCATGATGTATGGCCTTTAGCTTGACTTCATCTACTCGGTATTGGGAGAGCTGTTGTGGAGCTCAAGCAGCACACGTACAGCACAGGAGTTCGCATGCACAGCCTGACACACAGCAGCCCAAGTGAGGCACGTGGCACTTGTGGTAAAGCATCACGGTGAAGAGTAGAGCAGCCCCTGGCTTCCCCTGCCTCGAGCTGTTGTGGAGCTCAAGTAGCACACGTACAGCACAGGAGTTCGCATGCACAGCCTGACACACAGCAGCCCACGTGAGGCATGTGGCACTTGTGGTAAAGCATCACGGTGAAGAGTAGAGCAGCCCCTGGCTTCCCCTGCCTCGAGCTGTTGTGGAGCTCAAGCAGCACACGTACAGCAGAGGAGTTCGCATGCACAGCCTGACACACAGCAGCCCACGTGAGGCATGTGGCACTTGTGGTAAAGCATCACGGTGAAGAGTAGAGCAGCCCCTGGCTGCCCCTGCCTCGAGCTGTTGTGGAGCTCAAGTAGCACACGTACAGCACAGGAGTTCGCATGCACAGCCTGACACACAGCAGCCCACGTGAGGCATGTGGCACTTGTGATAACGCATCACGGTGAAGAGTAGAGCAGCCCCTGGCTTCCCCTGCCTCGAGCTGTTGTGGTGCTCAAGCAGCACATGTACAGCAGCGGAGTTCGCATGCACAGCCTGACACACAGCAGCCCAAGTGAGGCATGTGGCACTTGTGATAACGCATCACGGTGAAGAGTAGAGCAGCCCCTGGCTTCCCCTGCCTCGAGCTGTTGTGGAGCTCAAGCAGCACATGTACAGCAGCGGAGTTCGCATGCACAGCCTGACACACAGCAGCCCAAGTGAGGCATGTGGCACTTGTGGTAAAGCATCACGGTGAAGAGTAGAGCAGCCCCTGGCTGCCCCTGCCTCTTATAAGGATGCCACCTTACCAATGTCACCCACAGGTCTGCTGTCCTGCTAATGCAGCCTTAGCCTCCTGCTGACCCCTGCGTCCAGGCCTCTGGAGCACTGGAAACAAACACATGAAGGCTGCCATATCATACACAATGCCCCTGGGTGCCCCTGCCTAACATTAGGATGCCACCTTACCAATGTCACCCACAGGTCTGCTGTCCTGCTAATGCAGCCTTAGCCTCCTGCTGACCCCTGCGTCCAGGCCTCTGGGGCACTGGAAACAAACACATGAAGGCTACCATATCATACGCTATGTCCCTGGGTGCTCCTGCCTAACGTTAGGATGCCAGCTTGCCAAGGTCACCCTCAGGTGTGGACTATTACACCGGTCCATACCCCCCAGTACATTTACCAAAGACGTTATGTTGGGTGCGCATCCTTTGCAGGCGTGTGCATCTGAGCAGGTGGTTGACATGCCATGTAGCACCAGCCGCTTCTGTGTTTCCTTTCAGCGCACATCACAAAGAGCTTCCCATGTGTTTGTTCTCTTTTGATTTCACCGCGACGTGCACAGAATGACGGTGTTGGGTGGGTGGTGAGAGGTTCCATGATGTATAACACAACACTAAGCTGGGAAGTCAATGCACCAGCTTCTACCTCTGGCCTGCCCCTTGGTATCACTGGCACTGACCTTGCTACCCTGGTGCCAAGGGCCATGAAGGCAGTGGTCAGAACAGAAAGTAAACAGGGGTCCCGCATTGTTCCACTTCCACCTATTGTCTGTCATCTAAAGCTGTTGAGGGGCACAGGGTGGGGAAAGGGGTCATCCTGCTGAGGTCAATGGCTGGTAAAGAGTTTACGATACCACTCCATAAGGACAGATAGATCGATGTTGAGATGACCAAGAGCACACAGTGCTACCACATTTGGGTCCAATGCCCCAAGCCGACACCACTGTCAGCAGCACACTGTATTGATATTACAACTCAGACCTCAGCACATGCCGGAATGCCTTGAAGGACTGGGCCGACAGCACACTACACTACTATTGCGACTTAGAGCTCAGGGCATGCAGTGATGCATTCAAGAACTGGGCCAATAGCACACTACATCAGGATCGCAACACTCCTCAGCGCATGCAGTAAATGCCTTCAAGGACTGGGACAATAGCACACTGCATTGGTATCACGGCTCAGAACTCAGCGCATGCAGTGAAGCCTTCAAGACTTGGGCCAGCAGCACACTACTTTAGCATCGTGACTCCGAGCTCAGCGCAAGCAGTGATGCCTTCAAGGCCTGGGCCAGCAGCACACTACATTAGTATCGAGAATCAGAACTCAGCGCATGCAGTGAAGCCTTCAAGGCCTGGGCCAGCAGCACACTACATTAGTATCGAGAATCAGAACTCAGCGCATGCAGTGAAGCCTTCAAGACTTGGGCCAGCAGCACACTACTTTAGCATCGTGACTCCGAGCTCAGCGCATGCAGTGAAGCCTTCAAGGCCTGGGCCAGCAGCACACTACATTAGTATCGCAACTCAGAACTCAGGGCACGCAGTGATGCCTTCAAGGCCTGGGCCAGCAGCACACTACTTTAGTATTGTGACTCAGAGTTCAGCGCATGCAGGGACGCATTCAAGGCCTGGGCCCATAGCACACTACATTAGAAGCGCGACTGAGAACTCAGCGCATGCAGTGATGCCTTCAAGGGCTGGGCCAGTGCCACACTACATTAGAAGCGTGACTGAGAACTCAGCGCATGCAGTGATGCCTTCAAGGGCTGGGCCAGTAGCTCCTTACATTAGTATCGCGACTCAGAACTTGGTGTATAGAGTGATGCCTTCAAGGCCTGGGCCCATAGCCCAGTACATTAGAATCGCGACTCAGAACTCAGCGCATCCAGTAATGCCTTCAAGGCCTGGGCCCATAGCCCACTACATTAGAATCGCGACTCAGAACTCAGCGCATGCAGTAATGCCTTCAAGGCCGGGGCCAGCAGCACACTACTTTAGTATCGCAACTCAGATCTCAGCACATGCAGCAGTACTGCCTTCAAGGACTAGGCCAGCATCACACTGCATCACTAACCAATGACCCATAAGGCTGCAGTGCAATCCCACAGTGATTTAATGGAGAACGGTGGGCAAATGGTGCACACAACTCCCACTAAGACATGAACAAGCGGCAGCACAGAGCATGCACTAAGATAAGAGGCCCAGAGGCCAAGCCTTGGTCTAGTAGTTCATTTGAATGTGCCTACCCATAATACACTGCAAAGACATTTGGCAAGATAAAACTTGTTTTACTGTCACATTAACCAATGTGAGCCATTAATAAATTAGACATTCAACCACTTGCTTCTAAGCACACACAACCATGGACAACAGGTGGATGGAAATCACAGACCCACATGAAAAGAGCGCCCACATTAAGAAAGCGCCTAGAAAGTACCCAGCACATTTTGGGGAGGCAACACAGCGTACAGTTTTTGCTCCATGGACTAGGGCGACAATGAGGCTCTGTTCTCTCATTCCATTTCCTTCCTAGTGTTCACTGGTTCCTGTATCCGGGGCCTGCCCTGGCTCCTGTCCCAGGACAGTTTGTATGATGACGATAGCGTGGATTAGAGGAGCTTTTAATGCCTCTCAGGGAACAGAAGGAAGTCCACACGTTGACAGCTCTGTGCACTGAATCGGAAACCGCAGAGCACTGGGCAGGCCTTTCTAGAACAAGAGTTCAAAGCAGTTTATATCAATGTGATTTGGGCTCCGTGCCCTCCTTAGCATCGTTTTAATGGTGTGCTAAGGGCGGTGTCCCTAGGTCCCTCTGTTCACCTCGCTGAGGCTTAGCAGATCCCAGTAGGTCCAAGCTCACACAGTGTGTCAGTAAGGAAGCTGGCACTTAGCAAGAGGGCCTACACGTGAACATCTAAAGCTTTGGGATAAACGACTGCAATGTGGAAGTTTGTCCCCAAGCCAATAGGGTCACTCTGGTCTTTGTGTCTTTAGAGGACAAAGGGAGTTATTAAGACCCTGTAAGACTGTCTACTAGTGGGTTGAGGGGGCGGGCGGCGGCCATGGCCTATGCCCAGGGCCGGACTGGGAACCAAAACCGGCCCTGGCAAAGTGCTCGGCTGCCCCCCCCCCTCCCCCGGGGAGCCTCCGAGCTCTTTGCCAGGGCCGGTTATCGGACGATTTTGTTACAGGGCCGATTTTGCAGCTATGCAGCAAAAACGCCCCCCAGGGGCCCAAAACCGTCCCCCACCCGTGCGGCACACCGGGGGATATCCCGGTGCCTGCTACGGCCAGTCCGGCCCTGCCTACGCCACTGTGGCAGAGTACTGTCCTCACTATGTATGTATACCTGCCTGCTTGGTAGGGATCTCTGTGCTGTGAGAGGAGCCACTCCTGCGGTAGCACCCATCAGAGGCTGTGCAAGTTAGACAGCTGGCTGCCATGTTTAAAGCATTCGCTCAGCAATCTATTTTTTTCTAGACGCAAACCAGTAAAATGGGAATGTATTTTCTCTAAACAAAAAAGGAAATGGCCCGAATGAGCAAGGGATTTTCTCACTACATTTTTCCTACCTGTGCCAACATACGGCCTGATTTAGATCTTGGCGGATGGAATACTCCGTCACAATGGTGACAGATATCCCGTAAATCCCATAGGATATATTGAGATTTATATTTCGGCGGATAGGATGTCCGTCACCGTTGTGACGGAGTAAAACGTCCACTATGATCTAAATCAAGCCCTTAGTCTTTCATTTGTTGACTTTAGCAACCGTTTATACATATGTTTATTCATTGGCAGCTCCTTGTTAGGGGCTCCAGTGAACAGCCCCATGCCTCCGGTGAAGCCCCACATTCTGCAACTTGCCTCTCCAACACTGTGCATTATTTAATTTAGCAGTGGTTTTCATGAACACTGCCAGTGCACAGGTCAGCCCTCCTGGCCTCATCTCCAGGCTCCTGATAAAAGGAGAAGGAGGAGGAGAGAGATGAGAGCCCTGAGGCATGATCCACCTGCAGAGTGCTGTTAAAACACAACTCTCTGTAGGTGGAAGTCTGGATTGTGCACGTCGAGGGGGTGTAGTTCACACAGGCACAATCCATATTTTCAAGCAGATAGACTGCCAATAAGAAACCACATAGAGCAGCAGGGGCAGGATCCCCAGCTCTGACCCAGCTTCTTACAGGGCTGTGATTCCAGTCCTTTCAAGAAGCCAGGAGAGGAAATGAGGTGGTTCTTTCCCTTTTCAAACCTGCCCTTGGTGCTCTGGCTAGCACTTGTTTGGAATCATGACTTGCTGCTTCTAGTGTCCAATGCAAAAACAACAGTTGATGGACAGAATGCAGAACAATGTCATACATTCACCCCAGTACAGAGATCTGGGCCTAAATCCATCATTTTTTTGCTCACCATGCCATTCCAGTTTGAACTCAGCCATATGCAAATCAGTCTTGACCCTGTGTCTCATGGGAACAGTCCAGCCCGAACTGCCAAGCCAGGTCCTCCCTGGACTGGAAACAAGCATCCTAGGACCGGTTTCGAGGTTTCACCCCTCTTCAGCCAGGATAGCTTGATTCCAGTGGCATGGAGAGCACGGGACTCACGTCTGAGCATACCCATCCCACTCGGGGTGACAAATGCAAAAACAACAGTTGATGGACAGAATGCAGAACAATGTCATACATTCACCCCAGTACAGAGATCTGGGCCTAAATCCAATGTCACTGGAATAATAATAGGTAGAAACCTAGGTGCATGATGGTAGCATAGTCACTATCAAGGCTTAAGCCATTGAAACTGTTTGACAAGCAGAAGTGTGACTTGATGCCATCTGTTGAGGAGTCCGTACCACTGATGCATGAGAATCTTATGATGTCTATCTGTGGGCAGATACAAGTGGTAAACAAAATCAGTGACACAAGATATTTCTGGGAGATTGTATTTCACCATTTTACTGGTGAAGTCAATGTCCCTTTTCCAATGTTTGGCAGGGCTTTTGCTACATTAATGGGCCTGACAATGTCTGCACCTGCCTAATAGTTATGCCAATTGCAGCAAATGGACTCAAATGAGACCATGTTGCAAAGAGAGGTGGAGCACCCAAATAATAAAAAGTTATTTTCCTTAAGTCCACAAATTGTTTTGTGCTGGATCAGTATGCACAGTACTTTGATGGAAGAGGAAATTACATCAATTGGAATCTTGCAACTGACAATGTCAAAGCCACCCAAGAGGTCAGCGATGGAGAGTAGTAATATCTCTAGGATCCCTTCTATGTGTACTGGGGCACTCAGGATGGATTATGAGTTCTAGCATGCCTGTATTTGTGAAAGCAAAAATCAATGCATCATTTTGTAAGACAGACAAGTTGGTGATGGGTCCATAGTTTAATTAGCTAGTAAGTCTAGAGAAGGCCCTGAGAGCCATTGTTTAAACTTCTCATACTGTAACCTATCACCCTTTTCTCGCAGGCATTCTTGCAGCAATGGCCACAGCTGGGAAGGCCTTAGATTGCTCCCTTTGTAAACTCAATATCAGATATGGTGCATCCTAGTGCCATACTCTGCTGAGTTCCAAAGGTGGATAACAGGATGTAACACCTCAGATCCCAGATGAATCAATGAAGATGTAGATCGCAACCATATAAGGCGCGTCCCTGCACAAGGGTCTAGCTTGCTTCGATAATGCTGTAAATCAAAGGGAAAGAAAAGGAATGGCAAGTCCGGAACCTATGCCTAGTATGATGACATCAAAGCCTGGCCGATGAGCAACTTTGTCTTAACAGGAATTAACCCTCTTTGCCAACAAAAGCCATGCAATGCTTCCGCATCGAAGGACAGGGATTAGTGCATGCCGTGAGGCTAAACATTTGTTTTTAGAATAAATTAAGCTTGGTCAATCTTTCACAATCCTAAATTAATGTCAACACTCGGGCAGATGCCAAAATGGAAGAGAAAATTACATTTGGCCGGACGAAAGAGCAGTCTGAGAGAGAAGGGAGGGACCAGAGGTCTTGCCATTGGTTCAGAGACAACCATAAAAGCCCAGCAGTGGAGAGAACTGGTGAACCACAGAGGAAGGTTGAGAAGGCTGTGAGCAAAGAGCTCAGGAGGTAGAGACAGGAGGACATCAGCTGGCATGATTCTGTCTCTTGAAAGACCTCGAAAGGAACCAGGTGTGAATGCCCTTCTAGACTTAGGAAACCTGCAAAGAAGGACCAGTTATTGGAAGATGTGGGTCAGTCTGTGTGAGAAGGTGACCTGATATATGCTGTCCACTAGTTCTAGTGGGCACCTTGTATCAGTCCAAACAACCCCTTATGGTGAATTGGTTAAAGACAACCTTTATTGAAAGCTATCCTAGTGATAGCTATAGAGAGCAGCCTTCAGGCTAAGTCTTGAAGGAATGTAAAGCAGCTTGTTTTACCAGTCTATAATCTCTTGAATGATCAAATGAAAGGACAATCACACCAGGTATATATTTAAAATATATGTATTTAGGTTAACACACACCCCTCTAGTCTCTTTATGAGACTGGAGTTCGAAGTACTTTAGTTACAAGATAGCAATCATCAGTAAAATCACAAAAACACGTTTGTGCCCTAGGGGCGTACCAAACCATATACCAAAAAAGTGGTATAAGAACCACGACTGGAACAGGCACTAGGCCTATTGCCTCTAGAATCACTGGGACCCCAAGGAACCACCCAAGGTAGTGACACAGGGGACCCACGGGAACTGTATGCAGTGTGTAAACACAACCGCGGGTTCCTATTATCTTCTATGGGCAATGTCGTGGTAGGAAATTTAAAGATTAGGGACACATCTAATCGAGTCTGGACCAAACCCTTTTGGATATAAGAAGTTCTAGGGCTAGCACCCACGAGAGCACGGGAGTACTCGAGTTACCTCATCCAGGGAAGCCGGATGCATAGGTGTCTTTTGGTGTCAGGTCGTGTCGTCGATTTCAATGGAAGCCTGTAAAGAACTGCTGCTGCCGTGAAGAGAAGTGTCCGAAGAGATCCAAGCCTGGATCTAGGATGTAAGGAAGCTAAAAGCAGAGGGGACAGATGTAGGGTGCTTCAGGTGAGTTGATGGGTGTCTTGACTCTTCAGCCATGAGGTATCAGGAGGTGTCGATGAAGTCCACGAGCCGGATTCGAGCTGTCCCACAAAGTCTGTTGAGTGCTGCGGTATCGGCGACCAGATTGGACCCAACAAGCCTTGACTTGGCCTCACTGGAATTCAGAGAAAGGACTGCGGTGCAGACCAGCAAGGTTTGAGGGACTCACTCAGCAAGGGTAAGTCGGGGCACATCTGGAGCAACCAGGTAAGCCCAATCAGATAAAGGAGTCACCTTCGTGGGGACCTGCTAGCCAATGGACCCAACAAGCCTTGACTTGGCCTCACTGGAATTCAGAGAAAGGACTGCGGTGCAGACCAGCAAGGTTTGAGGGACTCACTCAGCAAGGGTAAGTCGGGGCACATCTGGAGCAACCAGGTAAGCCCAATCAGAAAAGGAGTCACCTTCGTGGGGACCTGCTAGCCAATGGGCTAGTGATCGCGAAGGAGCCTCGAGCGGTTGCACTTGAAGCTGGCCCACGGGTCACTCGTGGAGTGGAGGCCAACAATCTTCGGTGCAGGAGGTGCGCAAGGCTGGGGCTACTCGGAGCCCAAAGCACAACTTCGAAGAGGACCAGGAAGATAGTGTTGCTGCAAAAGTTCACGGTGTCTAGGGTTCACAGTTCCACGTCACCCACAATAGCCACAGGCCCAGCTTTGCTGTGGACTCAGGGTAGCCTCTGGGAAGTCTGGAAATCCACCTCTGGGGATGCAGAGACTTCGGCGTCCGGCGGGAGCTTCAGAATTGCAGACCAGTCAGTTGCTTCTTTGGTGCCTGCCAAGCAGGGGAGTCACTCCTTGACCCCAAGGGAGATCTCTTCAGTCTTCTAGTCAGGATAGAACGACGAAGGTCCAGGATGTACGTTGCAGACTTTCGTCCAGGGTAATCTAAAGTCCAAGGGACTGGATTCCTATACTTATAGTAAGTTTAGGGGATGGAGTAACTCTAAGGCCCCTCCTATGGGAGGGCCAGGAAAGAGGGGTGGTTACACCCATTTCCTTTGTCCAGATTCACGCCAGAGCAGGGGTAGGTAGCCCCTGCAACCTGTTTGAACTGGAGTATGCACAGGGACACCAAGTGTGCCCCCAGTGCAGGACTTCAAAGCACCAGAGAGTGCTCCCGCACAGTCCCAATACACATCAGCCTGTCTGGGGAGGTGGGGACACCTCCCCTCGACAGGAAACCTACTGTCCAGGCCTCCCCTGCCGGAGTTTCGTTCAGCAGCAGGAGGCCAGACCCGTGTCTGTGGCAGAGGTATCCATTTTGTGATAGCGGGGCTCAGGAAAGTCCTAGCGGGTTTAGCCAGTGTGAACATGTCTCTCCCTCTAGAAGGGTGGAATGCTACCCCCGCCACCAGAATTGGTGGGGGGTAGTATTCCAAAGCGTTTGACACCCAACATGACATGTTTTGATGCAGCCATCCCAAAGTTAGCATTTACCGCGAGGTTATAATGCACTTAAGAGTATATGGTGTGGCTGTATCACAGAACAGCCATAAGGAAGTATTTCCGAAAGCTGCAGAGGGGATCAGCTCATGCTTGGGCACCCTTTCACACAAAACCAAGCACTTTGCCTTCAGGATTGTCAAGGCCTGCCATAGGAGTGGCTTATGGGTTTATATGTGTCTGTATAAGGTAGTGATATAGGTAGCCTATACCACAGTAAGGGGTGCAAGCACACCCTTACCCAGGCTGCAGTAGCAGACCTGTGGTGCCATTTTGGAGTGCTTCCCAGGGGTGGCATAATACATGCGTCAGCCCCTGGTAGGCCTCTGAGGTACCGATGCCCTAGGTACATAGTATACCATATACTAGGGGCTTATAAGGCACTCCAGAATCCAATTAGATATGTACCTAATGTACATGGAAACCATTTTAGAGAGGAAGCAGCTAGGCTGT
Organism: Triturus cristatus; assembly: GCF_964204655.1. Taxonomy (NCBI): domain Eukaryota; kingdom Metazoa; phylum Chordata; class Amphibia; order Caudata; family Salamandridae; genus Triturus; species Triturus cristatus. The sequence goes on from NC_140590.1 coordinate 1,720,838,044, forward strand.
GGTCCTGATTAGAAGGGCCACAGCCAGAGTAAGGTCGAAAAACAGTGAAACACCAGCAAAAAAGTGGGGGTACCCATGTGAATCAGATCCTACTCTCCTACACAACCCCCCCCCCACCCCCCAATGCAGGGACATTAAACTAACCTTGACCAGTTGAGTCTTCATGTTCTAAGTGGAAATACCTAGAGAGTCCATCTGCATTGGCATGGTTACTCCCAGGTCTATGTTCCACTGTAAAGTCCATCCCCTGTAGGGAAATGGACCACCTAAGCAGTTTGGGGTTTTCACCCTTCATTTGTTTTAGCCTTAAGAGGGGCTTATGGTCTGTCTGAACAAGGAAGTGAGTACCAAACAAGTATGGCCTCAACTTCTTCAGAGCCCAAACCCCAGCAAAGGCCTCCCTCTCAATGACTGACCAACGTTTCTCTCTAGGGGTCAACCTTCTGCTTAGGAAAGCTACTGGCTGATCCTGACCTTCTTCATTCAATTGTGACAGTACAGCCCCAACCCCCAATTCAGATGCATCAGTTTGAACAATGAGCCTCTTGGAGTAGTCAGGACTCTGCAGAATGGGAGCAGTACACATGGCCTGCTTCAGGTCATCAAATGCCTTTTGACAGCTAGCTGTCCACTGAACCTTTTGGGCCATTTTCTTAGAAGTTAAGTCATTCAAGGGTGTCACTATTGATCCATACCCTTTGACAAATCTCCTATAGTACCCAGTCAGGCCTAAGAAGGCTCTCACCTGAGTCTGGGTAGTTGGAGCAGTCCATTCCATTATGGTCTGGATCTTGCTCTGCAATGGTTGAACCTGGCCTCCACCTACAAGGTGACCCAGGTACACAACCTGACTCTGCCCTATCTGACACTTAGTAGCCTTGATAGTTAGGCCTGCTTTTTGCAGGGCCTCCAAAACATTCCTTAGGTGGACCAGGTGATCCTCCCAGGTGGAGCTAAAGACAGCAATATCATCTAGATATGCTGCACTAAAGGCTTCCAGGCCTGTGAGAACTGTATTCACCAACCTTTGGAAAGTGGCAGGTGCATTTTTTAGACCAAAGGGCATTACCACAAATTGATAGTGCCCACTAGGGGTTGGAAATGCTGTCTTTGGCTTAGCATCATCAGCTAGTCTGATCTGCCAGTAGCCAGCTGTCAAGTCAAATGTGCTAAGGTACTTGGCTGAAGCCAAAGTATCTATAAGCTCATCTGCCCTTGGTATTGGATGGACATCAGTCCTAGTGACTGCATTGAGACCCCTGTAGTCCACACAAAACCTCATCTCTCTTTTTCCACCACTGGTGTGATGTTTTGGCACAAGGACCACTGGACTAGCCCAAGGGCTATCTGAGGGTTCAATAACTCCCAAATCCAACATTTTCTGGACTTCTGTCCCTGACATGGTCAGGTTGCCTATAAATCTTATTTTTAATAGGCAGACTGTCCCCAGTGTCCACTTCATGAGTGCACCAGGTAGTCTGACTTGGAGTCAGTGAGAACATGTGTCTGAACTGATTGAGAACCTGTCTGCAATCAGTTTGTTGCTGGGCAGTGAGGCTGCCTGCCAAGGCTACACCATCAATGACCCATCATCAGGGTTCTGTTAGAGGAGGTCAGGGAGTGGGTCACACTCTTCCTCCTGTCCCTCATCAGTTGCCATGAGCAAGCCCATATCAGCCCTGTCCACATATGGCTTCAGCCTGTTGACATGGAGAACCCTATGTGGACTCCTGGGAGTTCCTAGGTCTACTAGATAAGTAACCTCTCCCTTCTGTTCAACAATAGTGTGGGGTCCACTCCACTTGTCCTGGAGAGCTGCTGGGGCCACAGGATCCAACACCCACACTTTCTGTCCTGGCTGGTAAACAGTCAGTACAGCCTTTTGGTCATGCAAGGCTTTTTGCAGTTCCTGGCTAGCCTCAAGGTTTTTGTTTGCCTTTTTCATGTACTCAACCATCCTGGAGCGGTGACCAAGTACATAGTCCACTATGTCTTGCTTTTTGGGCTTGAGAGGTAACTCCCATCCTTCCTTCACCAAACACAATGGACCCCTGACAGGGTGACCAAACAGAAGTTCAAATGGGCTGTATGCAAATAAAAGGCAGGGCAAGAGCAGGTCCCATTTAGCCCAAGCTTCTCTGGGAGTCCTTTGATCATGCCCTTTAAGGTTTTGTTGAATCTCTCAACTAAACCATTGCATTGTGGGTGATAGGGTGTGGTGCATTTGTAATTCACTCCACACTCCTTCCACATAGCAGTTAAGTAACTTGACATAAAGTTTGCAACTCTGTCAGATACTACCTCCTTAGAAAAGCCTACTCTTGAGAACACACTCAAGAGAGCTCTTGCCACTACAGGTGCTGTAGTGGTCCAAGGGGAATTGCCTCTGGGTACCTGGTGGCATGATCCACCACTACCAGTATAAACCTGTGCCCAGATGCTGTTTGAGGATCCATGGGACCAACAATGTCAATCCCAACCCTCTCAAAGGGAACCCCCACCACAGGTAGTGGTATCAGGGGGGTCTTTGTAGTGCCACCTGCTTTGCCACTGGCTTGGCAGGTTACTAGGGAGCGACAAAACTCCTTTGCGTCTTCAGACATGTGGGGCCAGTGAAAGTGAAGAACAATTCTGTCCCAAGTCTTGTTCTGGCCTGGGTGTCCTGCTAGGGGAATATCATAGGCTAGTGTCAATAGGAAACCCCTAAACTTCAGAGGTATAACCAACCTCCTGGATGCACCAGGCTTGGGGTCTCTACTCTCTGAGTATAGGAGTCCATCATCCCAATAAACTTTATGGGTGCCACTAGCATTCCCAGCAGCCTCATTCGCAGCTTGCTGTCTGAGGGTTTCAAGAGAGGGGCAGGTTTTCTGCTCCTGGCTCAGATCAGACCTGAAAGGGCCCCCTTTCCCCAAGAACTCAACCTGGTCAGGTTCAAGCTCCTCTGGGTCAGTTCCTTCTTCAGGCTCAAGATCATCTCCCTGAGGAGACTGATCAGTATCCTGAGACAGGTGGGAAGGCTTGGCCTTAACCCTACTGCTCCTCCTCTTGTGAGGTACCTGGTCCATTATTCCAGAATCGAGGGCCTGTCCAGTAATAGACATTTTAGCCTGTGACCTAGTCACAGCAAAGACATGTGCAGGGATCCCTAACATTTCAGCATGTGTCCTGGGCTCCACTTCAGCGCAAGCTGAAGTCTCTAGATCATTGCCAAGCAAGCACTGTACTGGTAGGTCTGCACTTACCACAACCATCTTAAGGCCAGTTACCCCTCCCCAGGAGAAGTTAACAACTGCCAGAGAATGGTCTGTTCTGACATTGCAAGCATTGGTCACTTGGTACATTTCACCAAGTATAATCTGCCCAGGATCCACAAGATCTTTTGTCACCATTGTGACACTTGCCCCTGTGTCCCTAAATGCCCAAGCTTCTACACCATTAATTAAAAAAGGCTGCTGTCTGTATTTGCCCAGGTTACTGGGGCTCACAAAGGGGGACATATCCATGCCCCCATCACTGAGAAGCACAGCCTGAGTTGGTACTCTGACTAGGCCAGAGTCCATCTCAGAACCTAGGGTCAACCCTACTACACCCTTATTCTGTGTATTCCCACCACCAATTGTAACTGCACTAGGGGGAGCAGGTGCCTTATGGGCATTGGTGGGGGCTGGAGTATTTTCTTTGGCCTTGGTGCAGTCACTCGTCCAGTGAGTTTTCTGTTTACAGATTTTGCACCAAGGTTTCTTTTGGCCTTTCCCTTTGTTAGCCTGTGAATCCACACCTGAAGACGATTTTTGGGGCCCTTGTAAAGACTTCTGGTCTTTACCCTTGTCCCCACCCTTATCAGAGTTTTTGGAATCTTGCTTCTTAGGGTCACCACCTTGGTTCTGTACTTTCTGCCTCACCCTGGTTCTGACCCCTTTGTCTGCCTTCTTCCCCAATTCTTGGGGAGAGGTCAGATCAGAGTCTACCAGGTTCTGGTGCACCAGCTGATTTTGACAGTTATTAAGAATCTGCTCCCTCATTATCAGATTACACAATCCTTTGAAGTCACACACTTTACTGCCCAATAACCAACCTTCCAGAGCCTTAGCAGCACAGTCAACAAAGTCAACCCAGTCCTGATTTTGTGCTTTTTGTGTGTCTCTGAACTTTAACCATGTATTGTTCAGTGGTTAGGCCAAACCCATCTATTAGAGCACTTTTCAAGACTTTGTAGTCATCAGCATCCTCTTCTCTTACAGTGAGGAGCTTGTCTCTACCTTTGTCTGCAAAGAAGAGCCATAAGATTGCTGCCCACTGACCTTGAGGGACCTTCTGTACTTTACAGGCCCTCTCCAAGGCAGTTATCCATTTATGGATGTCATCTCCACTCTGGTAGAGAGGGACAATCTTACTTAAGTTTCTATGGTCATAAGACCTCTCCCTATCTCTAGGGAAATTGCTACCACCAAGGGACTCTAGTTCCTCCTTTTTACTAGCTCTGTAGAGCTCCAGGGCTTCCCTATCTAAGGCCATCTGCTGCTTTCTGAGGTTGAACTTGTCTTGCTCATACTTCAGCAGTCTCTCTCTCTCTCCTGGGAGGTTTCCCTCCCTCTGTGAGAAGAAACAGAGGTTCCTATAGAGGCGTTAGACTGGATAGATCCTCTTGACAGAGATCTATCCCTTCTAGCCTTGTTGTCAGGCCTACCAGGAGGAATAAAGGAAGTGTCATTATTGTCATCCTCCTCATCCTCATCCTGGTGGTCTGTGTTCACCAGAGTCTGATCATTGTCACCAGTCTGGTCAGCATTAGAGGTAGGGTCAGGGGAAGTATTACCTCTAGGCCCACCCTCAGGTGCTGTCCCACCCACACTGTCTCCATCATCAGGCCCACTAGGCCCTGTGATATCATCCAGTTTCAGTATCTTTATGAGATGCTGGGTGGGTGGACTTTTGCCTGTCTTCAGCTTCCTAATGGAACATAAGGCCCTAAGCTGAGCAAAGTTGAGATCCTCATATTTATAGGGAAGGAGCTCACTGGTTCCTGGTAGGGACCCACTGGTTCCTGGCTGGTTAGACATTACTAATGTGGTGTGGTGTATTGCACTACCTACACTAGTATGGCCTACTAAACTCTCTTGAGTTGTAGAAAGGGTGTGCTATCCCTTAACACACACCTCTAAGTTCAGTAGAACTTACTGTAGCTAAACTTGATATTATATGTACCTCTGGTACCTTTAGTGGTTTTCAGTTGATCAATTCAATTGAGATTATCTGGTAAAACAATAGCAAGCTGGAATTCCACACGCTGCACACCAATGTGAGAAGGTGGCCTGATATATGCTGTCCACTAGTTCTAGTGGGCACCTTGTATCAGTCCAGACAACCCCTTATGGTGATAGGTTAAATACAACCTTTATTGAAAGCTATCCTAGCGGTAGCTATGGAGAGCAGCCTTCAGGCTAAGTCTTGAAGGAATGTAAAGCAGCTTGTTTTACCAGTCTATAATCTCTTGAATGATCAAATGAAAGGACAATCACACCAGGTATATATTTAAAATATATGTATTTAGGTTAACACACACCCCTCTAGTCTCTTTATGAGACAGGAGTTTGAAGTATTTCAGTTACAAGATAGCAATCATCAGTAAAAGCACAAATACACGTTTGGGCCCTAGGGGCGTACCAAACCATATACCAAAAATGTGGTATAAGAACCACGACTGGAACAGGCACTAGGCCTATTGCCTCTAGAATCGCTGGGACCCCAAGGAAACACCCAAGGTAGTGACACAGGGGACCCACTGGAACTGTATGCAGTGTGTAAACACAACCGCGGGTTCCTATTATCTTCTATGGGCAATGTCGCCGTTGGAAATTTAAAGATTAGGGACACTTCTAATTGAGTCTGGACCAAACCCTTTTGGACTTAAGAAGTTCTAGGGCTAGCACCCACGAGAGCACGGGAGTACTCGAGTTACCTCACCCAGGGAAGCCGGGTGCATAGGTGTCTTTTGGTGTCGGGTCGCGTCGTCGATTTCAATGGAAGCCTGCAAAGAACTGCTGCTGTCGTGAAGAGGAGAAGTTTCCGAAGAGATCCAAGCCTGGAGCTAGGATGTAAGGAACCTGAAAGCAGAGGGGACATAGTCTGGGTCACTAGCCAGTGACCGAGGGCAGGATGGACCAATGCCCACAGATGTAGGGTGCTTCAGGTGAGTTGATGGGTGTCTTGACTCTTCAGCCACAAGGTCCAGGAGGTGTCGACGAAGTCCATGAGCCGGATTCGAGCTGTTCCACGAAGTCTGTCGAGTGCTGCGTTGTCGGCGACCAGATTGGACCCAACAAGCCTTGGCAACGGCAAGTCATTGGAATTCAGAGAAAGGACTGCGGTGCAGACCAGCAAGGTCTGAGGAACTCACCCAGTGAGGGTAAGTTGAGGCACGTCTGGAGCAACCAGGTAAGCCCAATCAGAAAAGGAGTCACCTTCGTGGGGACCTGCTAGCCAACGGGCTAGTGATCGCGAAGGAGCCTCAAGCGGTCGCACTTGAAGCTGGCCCACGGGTCACTCATGGAGTGGAGGCCAACAATCTTTGGTGCAGGAGGTGCTCAAGGCTGGGGCTACTCGGAGCCCAAAGCACAACTTCAAGGAGGACCAGGAAGATAGTGTTGCTGCAAACGTTTACGGTATCCAGGGGTCACGGTTCCACGTCACCCACGATAGCCACGGGCCTCAGCTTTGCTGTGGACTAAGGGTATCCTCAGGGAAGTCTGGAAATCCACCTCTGGGGATGCAGAGACTTCAGCGTCCGGCGGGAGCTTCAGAATTGCAGACCTGCCTGCCAAGCAGAGGAGTCACTCCTTGACCTCAAGGGAGATCTCTTTAGTCTTCTAGTCAGGATAGAACGTCGAAGGTCCAGGATGTACGTTGCAGACTTTCGTCCAGGGTAATCTAAAGTCCTAGGGACTGGATTCCTATACTCATAGTAAGTTTAGGGGCTAGACTAACACTAAGGCCCCACCTATGGGTGGGCCAGGAAAGAGGGGTGGTTACACCATTTCCTTTGTCCAGTTTCGCGCCAGAGCAGGGGAAGGTAGCCCCTGCAACCGGTTTGAACTGGAGTATGCATAGGGACACCAAGTGTGGCCCCAGTGCAGGACTTCAAAGCAACAGAGAGTGCTCCCGCACAGTCCCAAAACGCATCAGCCTGTCTGGGGAGGTGCGGACACCTCCCCTCGACAGGAAACCTATTGTCCAGGCCTCCCGTGCCAGAGCTTCGATCAGCAGTGGGAGGCCAGCCCCGTGTCTGTGGCAGAGGCATCCATTTTGTGATGCCAGGGCTCAGGAAAGTTCTACCGGGTTTAGCCAGTGTGAACAAGTCTCTCCCTCTAGAAGGGTGGAATGCTACCCCCGCCGCCAGAATTGGCGGGGGGTAGTATTCCAAAGCGTTTGACACCAAACACGACATGTTTTGATGCAGCCATCCCAAAGTTAGCATTTACCGCAAGGTTATAATGCACTTAAGAGTATATGGTATGGCTGTATCACAGAACAGCCATAAGGAAGTATTTCCGAAAGCTGCAGAGGGGCTCAGCTCATGCTTGGGCACCATCTCACACAAAACCAAGCACTCTGCCTTCAGGATTGTCAAGGCCTGCCATAGGAGTGGCTTATAGGTTTATATGTGTCTGTATAAGGTAGTGATATAGGTAGCCTATACCACAGTAAGGGGTGCAAGCACACCCTTACCCAGGCTGCAGTAGAAGACCTGTGGTGCCATTTTGGAGTGCTTCCCAGGGGTGGCATAATACATGCTTCAGCCCCTGGTAGGCCTCTGAGGTTCCTATGCCCTAGATACATAGTATACCATATACTAGGGGCTTATAAGGCACTCCAGAATCCAATTATATATGTACCTAATGTACATGGAAACCATTTTAGAGAGGAAGCAGCTAGGCTGTGGTCCTGATTAGCAGGGCCACAGCCGGACTAAGGTCGAAAAACAGTGAAACACCAGCAAAAAGTGGGGGTACCCATGTGAAGCAGATCCTACTCTCCTACAGCCTGCTCATCAGCTGCCTGCTCCTGCATGTCGCTCATGGGGATACCCCTCCATCTCCATAAGAGCATCATCCAAAATCTCCATCCATATCTTTGCTTATCATTCATTATCTGTTCACCCAACTTCCAGAGACTGGCTGGATTCCATCTACTTTTTTCATCTTCTGTCTCTCACATCTCCCTCTCTGTATATTGCTCACTCTTCCCCCTCTTTATTGCCTCTCTTCTTTTTCTCTTGCTCGTCTATTTTTTATCACAATTAATTTATTTTTGCCTCTCTCTATTACCACCTCATATATCTAGCCATAGTTCTTACTTCTCTTGCTTGTGTTTTCCTTCATCCTTTTGTCCTGCTTCTCCCTCATCTCTTCCAGTATATTCACCACTCTCATTCCTCAGTAAAATTTGTCACTGCATGCATCTCTTTGTCATTCTCTATAACTTCCTCTTCAGCAATATTTCTTATTTTCCTCTCTATTCCTTTCTTAGTCCTTCCTTTCACATACCCTCCAATAGTCCATCTTAAAGTCCTTTCCGTCCCTTCCGCTTTTATTCTCACAGTTTCATGATCTCATATATCTTGTTCCTCTATCACACCAAATACCTGTCACTTGTCCTCAGTTTGCTCATTCCTATCTATTTCTTCACACTGAATACCATTTATTCTCTGTACTTTCCCCTGACCTTTCCTCCACTCTAAATCCCTTGCTGCAATCTGCATCTCGCTTTACCACAATCTCACATTATACATACTTTTTTTCCCATTCCTGAATATTTTTACGTATGTATTTCTTCCATCACCCGTCATTTTTGATCCCTTTCATCTTTTCCTTTCCTCTTTTTCTCCCCTCCTAGTTTACCTGCACTTTTTTTGTCTTCAAACACTCCTGTAACCCCTTCTATGAGTACTACTGACTTTCCATGACCCTACCTTAAATTTGGCACTGTTAATCTTTGATAATCACTTTATGTATTTATCCCAAAATTTCGGTGGTGAGCTTCCAGGGTTGTTCAATCGGCCTCCTGCCTTGATTAGCAGCAGCAAAGCGTATGCCAAATTTTAATTTTAATAGTAGCATTGAGCAGAATTCCCAAATCTTTGTGGGAGACATTTTACTCTTATTATTATTCATCGGTTCTCTTTCATCTTATTTGACAAACAGACACTAAATAACCTAGGACACACAAAACTAATCAGCAGTTTTCCAGAAATTCACATGCACATCCATTGTATCATTATGGTACCGTCATATTGAAGCAAGAAACTCATTTTTTAGTGAAAGTATGGTGCTCTCAAACAAAAAATCTCCCTCTGCTTTAGGAAGAAACAACAGACCCGTAGGGAAACCAAAGGATACCCTACTAAAGTCCACACACTAGTTACCCATCAGTTGAGGCACACATAAGCAAACAATTTCTTTAACCAAGATGTATGTTCAAAGTCCACAATATGCTCCACAATTTTCTTTAAATTTTCATTCTTTATTGCTCCTTCTTGTCATGCCCACGTATATATACACAAAAACAGCCGACACGTGTTTCGTCCATCAGGACTTTTTCAAGGCTGTAAACAAATATATACAAATATACAATTACAAACTTAAAAACGAATACATTCACAGAATTTAATAGCTAAAAATGTATTATTTACACTAATAATCTTCAACACATACTGGTGTCTAGACATTTGCGCTATACCAGTTATTTCCAACAACACTAAACAATATTAGAGGGCTTGTGTCCAAGGATTATTAGAAAAAAAAATGTGATCTCCAGTGAAGAATTCAAAATTAATTTAAAAACCACCACCAGATAAATCACCATGTCCATGCACAAAGTGAAACCAATGATGATACCATAAGAAAACATTACATGCACGAAAAGTCACCAAGGATCAAACATTATTTAAAAATAATGTCTCACCTAATGCGTATTCAAACAGAAGTTAAGCAACTCCTTAGTCACTTGCTCAGCCTAACGATAACTAGGTCCTTTGCCCATCAGTATAGGTCCTCTCCTTGTGGACCACATAATCGTATTAATCGGCTTTACACTGATTCGTAAACACCGAAGTCAACAGGTCATGGTACACCTATCAACAATAAAAAGATTTCACTTATGAAATAATAAGCATCTCTGTCTTAACCCTACATTGGCTCCAATATAAAAAGCCCAATGTGGCAACTACCAAAAAGTGACAGCAAAGGAGGGGGGGTGAAGGGGGAAAGGGAAATCGCTGCATTTTTAATAACCCCTGATAGTCGACACCTAAGAACTCAAATATCCATCATTTTTGTATTTATAAGAGCGGTGCATTGACAATGATATTTTAAGAATTATCTAAGAAACACGTAATGACGTGTATAAGTGGCACCTCACAATCCAGACCAAAAACAGCCCCAGTGATCTTACCTCATCTACTACGAGTTTAAATGGAAGTCATGAACATCCTTATTCGATACACCATATATAGACCACTATGTCCTATTAGAACTCTGTAACGATCCTTATTTCAGCTGCCAAAATCATCGAGTATCCCAGTTTAAGGCACACTCACATATAGAGTTGCCAAACAAGTTGTGATACACCTAGAAGTAATCGAAGTAAAGAAATTGTATGAGACCGGCTTGACTATATACATAGACGCACATAGTATACCAGTCTAAGCACTGTTTATGATCCCAAAGGTACTTTCACAAAGGCACAATCATTTATTAATAGTGGCGGAGAGTCCCTATATTCACGTCCTCACCCGGTAGTCGAGAAAAGAAAATTATTTGTTTTAAAATATATGTTACGGTAAAACAATGGATAGCTGTTAAGATTAAGCTCCCACGTCACCATATTTCAATCGTGGTTCTTTTCCACCCCTATTTACGAAGTTAAACCAAGACCGCCTTACTTCAAGTGTAAATCACACACTGCCCTAAGGACCCAAAAGGTATCTAGATAACGAAGGATTGCTTGGATTCTAATGTCATACTTGTGTGAGGAACCAGTTTCAGCGTCTCGACTCCTCAGTCCGAACCAGACGAATGCCTCAACTTTCAACTGACAATGGTTTGCAAAGGGAATTACCATAAGAAAACATTGGCACACAGATTCTCAAACCACAATTTGGAAGGGACACCCAAAACATGCCCCTTTCAAATGTATTTAATAGATATGCAAACGGTTTCTGAGGTCAGAAAACCTGTATTTAACTAAATTGCAGGGCTTGTCAGACTGCAAAAACCCTTTGTACATCTGGCCCCATGTCTCTTTATACCCAACTCACTGAAAATTCAGTGTTCTAGTCTGGCCGTTCTTTACTACACTGTAGCCCTCTGCTCATGTGTTCACATGATCAGCTAGTAGGTTTCCAACAATATCTGCATTTCTATCTCTCTTAAGGATCACTGATAACTAAATCAGTTCATTGTTAGAGATGGCTCAAAAGAACTAACTGGTGGAACTTCATTTACGTTGTGGTCATCAAGGTGTTTTTTGTCTACAAAAACTATGCAGTGGTGGTTCCAGCTGTGCTGTTGTATCCCTCTTTGGACAAAGTTTACGTTTACGGCAGTGAGCCCAGTAAATGCACCGTGGAAGTCAACATGACATTCAATGGTAAGGATGATATACCGCTGATGAAGAGAATTTCCAGCCTGAATCCCTGGGAATGAGCCAGCTTCCAGGTAAATAGACTTGTTTAAGAGGGATTTAAAGGCTGATTGGGCCAGGCCTCTCTCTAGGCAGGGTTTGTGTGAAAGGATTTTAGCAGGTATATATGTTTGTTGACTCAGAAGAACATGTCAACTGTTTCCTGCAAATAAATACATTGTTGTTGCGGGGATTCTGCATATGCACAGAACTATGCGCAGGAAACCAGGACCTCAGAGAATTGTGGTGTACCAGAAACTCCCCTCAGAACCAAGAACCCCTTATCCGACTAGCTTAGTGTCCCATTCGTTATCCGAGATTTGGCTCGGCGGTCCCAATGTATAGACAACCCAGAACAAGCGACTTAGATATTCTCATGAGTGGTGGGAATCCGAAATACCTGTTTGTATATATATATCAGTCCACAACAGAATAACAAAGACACGGTAAAGTTTAAAGAGTTTATTTTATAAACCTCGCGTCCTAAGATGCAGTACTTTGGCTAATACAAGCAGACAAATGGTCAAGATCAGAACCATCAGCATTGTTACAATACCATAGAAAATGAAAGGAGCAATCATAATAAAAATGACAGTGGAAAGCAACCACCCTCCTTTCTCTAGCAACTAATAGGTTATTATTAGACTAATAGAAGGTCTCTTAGGCTTGCATGGGGGACCCCATACCTTATGGATCAGCTTAGTGGAATCACATCACAGGATCAGCTAGGCTCTCTCCTGCAACAGCTCTTCGTTTCGAATGAATCTAAAAACATGCTGCTCTGTAATATTAAAGGACTCGTCTTTCAGGTATTGGCAGCTGCATGCATGTTATGGCTAAGAAGTCCTACGATCAACCTGAACACAACAACCTGCACCGTCTAGTGACCCAGACTCGTTCCTTACACGGTGTACAGACCAAGGTCACTGCTCACTGTTAAGGATGTTAAACAACAGACGGTTCTCATGTGAAGCAAAGTCGAGTCAGCAGTTCTCAAATGAGTAACATGTAACAACAGTGTCGCGTGCTAAGGCAGCAGAAGCGGCAAGTTGGCTTTCTAACAGCTGACGCGGTTGTGCTAACTTAGCGTTGTACATAGGGAGTGGCTTAACCTATACTACACCCCCTTGATCGGACTACTAACCACTAGGGGCGCACTTATCAAGAACGCAGAGTTCAAGTTAGAGAGAACGGAACCAAGGGCATGAACTATAAGTCCATATAAGGTAAGTGTAAAGTTCGAAAAAAAAAAATTCAAGAAGAAAATCGATGTCTTTAGGAGAGAAAAAAAAAAAACATGAAAAAATGGGGAAAAAGAATGGCATCGATGGATGCACCATGAGTTGACCAGGACAAAGAGTCAATCCATCAAGGTATAGGCACAATAAGTTGCAACAGCCTCCAAGAGGAAATCATTGGAGCGTTCCGCAAAATTATCTGCCATCCAATTCAGCAAGGGAAAGGAACACACGTGTTCATTTACAATTGGAGCTTCCAGCACCACACGAGGACAACAGGCAGGTTCTTCGACATAACTTCGTTCCAGGAAGTCAATAGCGGCCTCTCCGATGTCCCAATTCCCAAGGACTCCATGTGCAGCACCCAAGGCCATAAACCCGACACCAGAACAGGCAAACTCATGAGCCACTAAGGGGCCCATTAGTTGATCAAAATCCGGGGCAGGTGACACCAAGTTTGACAGGCACAAATCCAGAGCCCACTGGAAAGGACAATCCAGGCAGTGAAAGACTGGTTGCACACAAGTAAAGAATGGAAACCAGAAGGATAATCCATATGCGACGCTTAAGGTCGCCAGGGGTAAGGTGCCATAGTATTCAAGCATCCGGTTACGCAGATGGATCAGCCGGGGCATGTTGTCTCGGTACGCAAGTTGCGCAGCCATTGCATATTACGCAAATCAATAGAAGTATCCCAGCTATAAGGGCGAGAAGCAAAGGGAGACCTCCGAAGACGCTGGAAAAATAGAATGAAAAAATGCGGGGATCACACCAAAAATAGTTTGAAAGGAGGTGACGAGGCCGGAGCCCACAACTTTAAAACAAGGAACTATGCCAGTCGTAGACGAGGCATTAAAGATAGTCTGTATCAATGTCCCAAAATGCAAGGGGAGGTCAGTATTCAAAAGTGCCTGCACCTCCGTGTGGGTGTTTGCTACGTGAAGAAGAAATGTTTCACGGGACGAAGTCAAAGCGACCTCTTTTTGAGACAAAAGAGCCCTTATTCTGCTCATCTTGTTGAACTCTGCTTTCAAGGTTGGAATCGAAGGCCAGATGGAAACATCGAGCCGGCCATGCGGGGGTGGGAAAAGGACATTATTACAACAAAATACACGCTGTGAAACAGTTACTATGTAAGGTATTCCTTCAAGCATCCCAAAGCAAGCTTCATTATTTAAAAGCAAATAACTACCGTTAGCAAGCAGCGTAAATGAAGGGGTTATAACTGGCACTGGAATACCTTTCAGGACGCAAGCCAAATTAGGAGCGTGTACATTGCAAGCACCATGTAATTGTATGTGTCTACACACTACAGAATGATCAGGGGCAGAAGTGCACTGCTCACCCTTTAAATAAACCTCCTTGCCCTCCCGCATGCATCTATATGTGAACGGGAGCGACCAAACTTCGTGCAGGAAGGCAGTACCAAGTTGTTCATATCTGCCAAGTGCATAATGTTTCATGCATGAACTAAACTTAAACAGCGGAAAAGGTAACGTGATCAACCCGTGGATAAGCCACACGGCAGAATTCAATTCAGCAACAGAGAAAGGTAACGGTTCTAATTTCTCAATGTGCAATAGCGAATAAGTAGCATCTTTCATGGACATAAACTGTTGTTTTGCAGTCAAATTAAAAGGGAGGAACAAAGAGGACACATTCATGTAATCCCATGGGACTTTCCCTGCCTTTAACGTTTGCAAAGTCCATGCAAACTGCATAATAGAATGCAACTGATTCTGGCCATGATACAATACAGACAAATCATTCTGCACAATGTCTACGACAGATGAAACAATATTATCTAAAGTATAAATTCTGGAAGACAAGGTGTTAAAGCTATTATCTATCACAGCCAACACTTTTTCCATATTGGCTTGGTCAATAGCACGTAATCTGGACGCAGCTTCAATTTGCGACAATTTCCAAACTTCGTTGTAAATAGCATATACCCATCTTTTGGACCTGCCTGTCGCAGGACCCTTACCAAAATCATTCAAATCTATTTTGTCGTTTAAACGTGATAAATGAAGTTTAACAGATGCTAATGTGGAATGTTGCAGCCCTGACTGGCATAACTTACCCACAGAGTAGGTAGTTACAGTGTGTGAAGATTCAAAATGAGGATCTACTCTAACTCGAGTATACCCAGGTGCTAAAGCTAGATACCGACGTTGACAGGAATCTGAGCTAGTTTGCCATACCAACCACCCTTCAGGATCTAATGCTGAAACATTAAAGGTGGCGTTGGAAACGAGGGACTGCAACATAGTTAGGGACAGATCTGTGTGATTTACCCAATTGGGATAAGCTCCCAGATCCAAGATCGAGGGGAAATTCAATTTTTTAGATGTAGCCAATCCAAAACAGGTGGTCTGAAAAATAGATGAATTCAAAAATAGCATGTGGTTTGGGATAAGACAGGCACGATGCAAAGCTTCTGTTCCCTGTACCTGCCACGGTCTAGTTCCCCAAACCGATTTAAGATCGATAGTAGCTTTCCATAGGTCATAACCTCCGATAGCCAATTCGTCCATAAAGGACTTGGAATATAACAATTTGGTATGTGTTAATCTAACCTTAGAGGCGGTTTCAGCCGCCACTTTAAAATAAAAGGAGGTCGGATTAGACACACTAAAATCCGAAAAATATGTGAACTTGTTCACCAACGTGGCTGAACTGCCAGACAAAGGGGCCGGACAATGTTCCCATTGTGTGTAATTAACAAAATTACGAAAAGTATTTGCTCTGTGTAGGAAATGTGTGCCATAATGTTGATAGCAAAATTGTTCACCATAATTTGCAGTATTTAAAAACAAATCCTCAGCATCAAATGCAGCATAATATTTCAAATCAGAAAACAGTGCTTCAATTGCTTGTACATCCCAATCATCTGATCGGATGTTCTGTTTAACTACATCACCCATAGAAACACGAAAGACATTAGGCACATTAATCACTTCAGTAGGACCATGAATTTGAAATTTAACAGCATCCCAAGCGATCCCATCACGCACAGGCCAGGCGGTAATGTTCACAAAAGTCTGGTCCCTTTTCATTATGTGTGATGAGGAATGGGGGGCCAAAGTTCCATCAATCAATCGAATTGCAGATCGTTCATCCAGGTAGTGTCCATTGATAAGTTTAAAAAACACTACCACAAAGCCAATTGTCATGAACAAAAAAATACATATTAGCACCAGCCAGATGTAAGTCCATGGTGCCAACAAAAAATGTCTCTTGAACCAGGCAAAAAATATAGAAATTTTGGAAGGGGCAGTGGAAGTCAATGATTCAGTGTCAAAGGAAGAATGTGACTGGTTAATCGCTGTTGAATGTAATAGAGGCAACGGGACACCTGCAGGATAAGCATACTCAGGATCATCAGGTATACCACCAGCAGTAGGCGGCATAGAAGGAGCAGTAACTGCATGCATCTCAACGGCAACCTCAGGCATGATATTAGAGGGCGGCACCACAACAGAATTTCGCAGTATAGAAGGGCAAGAAACTGAAGGTGTCATACTATGGAGAATAGGCCACCCGCTGTAGCTTGACATTGTCAATCGAGATGTACCTGTTATCCTTGCGACCAGGAAGTGGAGGTAAAATAACTGTACGTGTACCCAGGACTCCAAGCACCGGGACCGGTGCACGATAAGAGGGGCCAAACTCCTTCTTGTTCTCCACCTTCTCACGGACCAGGTCACCAACTCGAGGTAGCCAGCCGACTACCGGAATCTGGAGCTCAGCTTCGGATGTAGAGGTTACATGTTCCTTTGCTAGAGTGTCTCTGGCTTCTTGAAGATTCTGCAATACAGCACAGTGATCATCTAGGTCAAAAGGCGCGGCTGCCTCCGCCATGTCTAGACCCTCAAGGTCCGGGACAAACATTCGTACTCCAAAGAGCATCATGTATGGGGTCCGCCCACCCAGAGACCTTCTAGGGAGATTATTAAGTGTTCGTTGCACGTCATACAAGTGGGTGAGCCAGCCTCGGCCTGTACCTAAAACCTTTGCTATCAAAGATTACTTTAGGTCACGGTTCATTCACTCCACAACACTATTGCCCTCCGGCCGGTATGGAGACGAAAATTTGACTTGGACCCCCAAACTTCTCATGGCTTCTTTGTACGCCCTAGAGGCAAACGCAGGGCCCTGGTCAGAATGAAGGGTACCACATGCAAAACTTCCAACAAAGACACGCAAATCCTTGATGACAGTGCGGGCATCAGCACTCCTTTGCGGCCACACCCACAGAAAACGTATGCACGAATCCACTGCAACCAAGATGTACTTGTACGCAGTATCAGAGGTAAAAGGACCGCAGTGATCTAAATAAACACACGCAAGTGGTTGATTAGATATATACAGCTGCGTTTGTGGTGGACGCGCGGCAGAAGAAGGTTTAATCTGCTGGCAAATGTCACACAGAAGGACATAAGCCCGCGCTTGTTTGTACAAACCATACCACCAGTAACGTTGCTGCAAAAGAGATACAGTAGCCGAAACTCCGGCATGCGCAGACGCAACACCTTCGTGGGCAGCTGAAATCAGAGATGGTCTGCAGTCCGCGTTGGGAATCAATCTGTCACCAACGTCATTAATCCTCACTAACGGGACATTATCAGGACTTAAGCGATAATGGTAGCGAGAAGGGAAACCTTTTGGAAAGCCTTTCCCTGTCTCGGACGCAGCAATAGCTGCCAAGATGTCATCATCAATCTTAGTTTTGGATCTTGTAACTGCTGCTACTAAATATGTCGCCACTGCGGTTTTTGCTGCCTCGTCAGCCAGACTGTTACCGACAGCATGGACACCAACTCGTTGGTGACCAAGAGTGTGAATTACATTCACGAGGGGCAGACGTTGCTGCAGTTCTGCCACTTAAACCCAAAGCATTTTATGCTTTACTGTGCTACCCTTGGAATCACGAAAGTCATTTTGAATCCAAAAGTGTAGATTTTCGTTGTAAGATTGAACACAATAGTACGAGTCACTCACTATAAGAGTAGTGACCCGAGCATCAGCAAACTCCAGTGCAAGCACCAGAGCCCTAAGCTCTGCTAACTGCGCGGTACAATCACCCAATGACTGCGTGTGCACGACATCAGATTGGAACTCTCCGTTCACGAAAGTACCCACGACAATTGCGCAGGCTGCTGAATAGGCGTGCTTTGATCCAGTAGCGGGTTGCGCAGACCCATCAGTGTATATGACACAATGGTACTCCTCGAGTGGGCGCAAAGTCAGAGGAGCCGGATGAACGAATTCATATTCCAAGAACTCCTGTGTCTGTAATGCCGCGTCAAAGATATATGTGACGTCAGGCGAGGTCAAGGAGGTAGCCCATTGTATCCCCCTTGGATGCAAAGCCTTAGAAATTGGTACACTGGCTTTAGTGACTGCCTCAGGGTACGGTGTTACCACCAGCATGCGTTTCCCTTGCGATAGCGCTCGCTCTTTCAGGATCGCCATCTGAACAGCTGTCAGTACTTTTTCAACAGTGGAAAATCGCAGCTCAGCCGAAGTGTACAGATGAGATTTGTAAGCAATGGGGACGGTGTCGCCCTCATTGAACGTTAAGTAGGTGAAACCCACTGCACCCGGTACGATTCTAATGACCAGGTTAGTGTGGTTATCACGAGTCTGTAAGAATTTCGAAGCAAGAAGATCAGACTGCAAAGATTGCAATGCAGCAGAGTGCTCAGGCAGCCAGCAAGATTTGGTAAAAGTAGGTTGTACCAAGGCATAAAGCGACTTGATACGCTGGGCATAATCAGGAATGTAGGTACGACCGAAATTCAGAAAACCCAGCAAAGATTGTAATTTCTTCAGTGTCGTAGGAGCACTAAGGCGTGCACACTTCTCAAGGAACTGCGGAGCCAAGCCTCGACCCTCATTATTGAGTTCGTACCCCAAGAACAACACTGTGAACTCGGCAATGTGGGACTTCACAAAGTTGAACTTATAACCGAAGTCAGCAAACATAGTTATTATGTTATCCACGCGAGCAAGGTGTGGAAGCAACTCGTCGTCCGTTAGGTAGATGTCATCTACATATGAGTATGCGTCCGGGTCAACCATCTCCAAGAGAGAGACCACACGAGCAGCAAAGACCCCGGGGCTATTCTTATAGCCCATCGGGAGCCTTTTGAACTTCTTTTGTTTGCCACCTGAGGTAAACGCCGTCCACTCATAGCTATGAGGGGACAGATTATGGCTATAAAAGCCATTGGAGAGGTCAAGTGTGGTTTTAAACCGTTTTCTCACGAGACTAGCGACGAGAGCCGAACTGTGAGTATTTTGTACCGCGCATGTCCGGCAGTGCGAATTTAAGTGCCGGTAATCCAAAACTAGGCGGTACGATCCGTCAGGCTTCGTCACAGTGAATAAAGGATTATTCATGGGTGACACACATGTTTCAATTACTCCCTGATATTCCAATTGTTCAAGGATAGACGCAACGTGAGATCTTGCCTCGCGACGCATGGGATATTGGGGTTGTGGCTGGGGTTCTGACCGCAACGGAATCGTATGGTTGGGAGAAAATTTATCCCAGCCCACCTGAGTACGATACAACGCAGGCGCGAGCACCTGCGCCCACTCCCCGGCTAACCTGTTAGAATGTTCCCTTGGCACTGTGTGCCCAAAGGACGGGAGGATCACTGCCTCCCCTCTAGGAGCCTCTAAAACAAAAGCCGGGGTCCAATCCGCCTCTGCCAAAAGTATATCATAGGTGGAGGTTAGATTATCCCAAAAGACTACTTTAATTTTACGTTGTATGTCACCCTCAATTACAAGGACAATTTCAAACATTCGTTCAGGGGGAGCTACGCGAGTATCAGCAGTGTCAACACTTACAAATGTATCAGTTGCTGTCGCCGCCAGATACGGACGCAGCGCTTGTCGCACTACTGTAACTTCCGCCGCTCTGTCTAGCAGCGTTAGTGCCCATGTCTGGTTCTGAAGCTGTGTCCGTACCATCTGAGGCATGTCCCGCAGTTAGAGCAGCAACTTTTTTCTTCTGAAACGGGGGTCTCTGACGTGCAGAGTCATCCTGCTTGCCTTTACCGTCAGTCTGACGGGGCTGCTCACAACCTTGAGCACCCCTACCTTTCCCACGATCTCCGCCACCGGATTGAAAAGCCGATGTTTCCTGTGAAGAACAAGGAGAGCGTTGTTCAGGAACCTGAAATCTATCAGGTGACTTAATGTTAGAACGATCGCGCAAATCATAAGTGCGTTCAGTTTTTGCCTGTACCGGCGATGCAGAACGAGACCTCCGTTTCTCCTGCTGCTTCCCCTGTTTCTTGGATCGCCAACTTTGTTTCGGGAAGTTGGGCTTTTCGTCTTTAGTAGACGAACTCACTTTAGTCTGCTGTACTACATCAGGAATGATTACGGTGGGTTTAACGCCCAAGGCGCTACAACCCACCATTCTGTAGGCTTTCGCAATACTTTTAGAGAATTCCTTTGGCCTGTCGGCCGGATCCACAAGGGCCAACATATTGCCCACTTGGAACTGCATGGCATCCCCTTTGAGGTTGCCCATCACCATGGAACAAACCACATCGAAGCTGTCGACAAGCCTCATTCCCAATTCAATGGCCGCCTCCGCACCATGATTGTCCTGGACTTTCTTGATGACGGAGGGTAGTACGGACATAGACGGAGTGCCATAGCACTTCGCATAGGTCGCAGCAAAGACCTTGCCCCAATTGTCACAGGCGACAATATCAGGGACCAGGTCCTTCGGTAAAGTAATAGTGAGTATCCTGTGTTTATCCACAGGAGAAGTATGCGGAAACATGTCTTCTAGTTGATCAAACTTTTCAGCAAGCCAGTAAGGAAATTCATCCTTATTCTGGGGGCGATTGCCGACAACCGCATTAACCATAACTGGACTAATGACCACCGAGTGGTGGTCAGTCTTGTGGCCCGCAACAGCAGGTGCCCCCACCTGTACATTGCGAGACACGTACTGCACTAACGACCTATGGACCGTAATCAGGGCAGTGTGTAGTACACGCAACTCAGCCACCCCCACAGTTAAGTAGCGGGGATGAGGCGTATAACCGGCCAGCACCGGCCATGTGGCCCCTGCAATAGACAACGGGCCCATTCTCGCCGGTACTACCGCATGGGGAAGGGCGCCATTAAACCAAATGGTATGCTGCCAGGCAGTAAGAGGAATTTCAAGTGTCCTATAAGGGGCATAGGCTGCAGGCATCGCTGTGGCAGTATAGGCGTGGAACAAATTATCGTTCGCATCCACTGCATCGAACGTCACCCAAGAGTAAAACAACTCATACGGCAACGCTGCATCAGCCCCCACCACAAAGATAACAGCCAACCCGTCATCAGGTACCCCATAAACCCGTAGATGTGCGGTCAGGGGAACCCGACTATGTGCGGCTACATCGACCGCCATTAGGATACACTGAAGAGCAACAACAAGTTCTACAGTAGCACTGGAGTTCAGAAAAAAGAAACCTTTTTAATTATCAAGCTTGAAAGAACCTTTAGTCGAAACCTAAGTAGGTTAAGCCATCACTCCCGTTATCCGGAAACTAGAGTGAGGGCGGTGTGGACTAATAAAAGCACTACTAAGGCGTTTCAGATCAAAAGACCAAACGTTAGGTGCGCCATGTTGCGGGGATTCTGCATATGCACAGAACTATGCGCAGGAAACCAGGACCTCAGAGAATTGTGGTGTACCAGAAACTCCCCTCAGAACCAAGAACCCCTTATCCGACTAGCTTAGTGTCCCATTCGTTATCCGAGATTTAGCTCGGCGGTCCCAATGTATAGACAACCCAGAACAAGCGACTTAGATATTCTCAGGAGTGGTTGGAATCCGAAATACCTGTTTGTATATATATATCAGTCCACAACAGAATAACAAAGACACGGTAAAGTTTAAAGAGAGTATTTTATAAACCTCGCGTCCTAAGATGCAGTACTTTGGCTAACACAAGCAGACAAATGGTCAAGATCAGAACCATCAGCATTGTTACAATACCATAGAAAATGAAAGGAGCAATCATAATAAAAATGACAGTGGAAAGCAACCAACCTCCTTTCTCTAGCAACTAATAGGTTATTATTAGACTAATAGAAGGTCTCTTAGGCTTGCATGGGGGACCCCATACCTTATGGATCAGCTTAGTGGAATTACATCACAGGATCAGCTAGGCTCTCTCCTGCAACGGCTCTTCGTTTCGAAGGAATCTAAAAACATGCTGCTCTGTAATATTAAAGGACTCGTCTTTCAGGTATTGGCAGCTGCATGCATGTTATGGCTAAGAAGTGGTACGATCAACCTGAACACAACAACCTGCGCCGTCTAGTGACCCAGACTCGTTCCTTACACGGTGTACAGACCAAGGTCACTGCTCACTGTTAAGGATGTTAAACAACAGACGGTTCTCATGTGAAGCAAAGTCGAGTCAGCAGTTCTCAAATGAATAAAATGTAACAACAGTGTCGCGTGCAAAGGCAGCAGAAGCGGCAAGCTAGCATTCTAACAGCTGACGCGGTTGTGCTAACTTAGCGTTGTACATAGGGAGTGGCTTAACCCATACTACATTGTGAAATGCAACCTTCATTGGTGGTAAATCAATTCTAGCCTTGGAAGAACCTGAGAGAGTGCCTTCCCATCCGTTGCATAGTCTTGAGGTAATTTCATACCAGGTCAGCTTAATTTGAAGTTATATCCACTCTGGTGCTTTCTGGACTCGCATTGTCTGCAGCACACACTTTTTTGGTTCCACAAGCTAATCTCATGAAGAAAATACATGGGTTATTTCTAACATTAATTACTTTTCAAATAGAAAGTGAGATTGTCTTTGTTTTCATCCTGTCCACCCTGTCTCCTGCCCAGGTACCACCACCCACCAAAGGTACTGAAGAAGTGGTGTAATTTGCAGCGTCATTGGATTGCGCCGGGAGCAAGCACATTTCAGAAAAAAAGGAGGTTCTACTCAGGATGTCCCGGAACGCACCATGGTGCAGACGGATAAGCCCATGTACAAGCCAATACAGACAGGTGAGTAAGAGGTCAGATCCTTCTCTGTGAAGGCAGATAGGTGAGTGAGAGGCCAGGTTCTTCTCTGTGAGGGCAGACAGGTGAGTGAGACGCCAGGTCCTTCTCTGTGAGGGCAGACAGGCGAGTGAGAGGCCATGCCCTTCTCTGTGAGGGCAGATAGGCGAGTGAGACGGCATGCCCTTCTCTGTGAGGGCAGACTAGTTGAGTGAGAGAGAAGATCCTTCTCTGTGAGGCCAGACAGGTGAGCGAGAGGCCAGATCTTTCTCTGTGAGGCAAGGCAGGCGAGTGAAACAGCAGATCCTTCTCTGGGAGGCCACACAGGTGAGTAAGAGGTCAGGTCCTTCTATGTGAATCCACACAGGTGAGTGAGAGGCCAGGTCCGTCTCTGTGAGGCCAGACAGGTGAGGGAGAGAGCAGGTCCTTCTCTGTGAGGCCAGACAGATGAGTGAGATGGTAGGTCCTTCTCTGTGAGGCCAGACAGGTGAGTGAGATGGCAGGTCCTTCTCTGTGAGGCCAGGCAGGTGGGTGAGAGGCAAGATACTCTCTCTGTGAGGCCAGATAGGTGATGAAGAGAACAGGTCCTCTCTGTAAGGAAAGACAGATGAGTGAGAGGCCTGATCCTACTCTGTGAGGGCAGACAGGTGAGTGAGAGGCCAGGCCCTCCTCTGTGAGGACAGACAGGTGAGTAAAAGGCCTGGTCCTTCTCTGTGAGGCTAGGCAGGTGAGTGAGAGGTTAGGTCCATCTCCGTGAGGGCAGACAGATGACGGAAAGAGCAGGTCCTTCTCTGTGAGGGCAGACAACTGAGTCAGAGTCCAGATCCTTCTCTGTGAGGCCAGACAGGTGAGTGAGAGAACAGGTCCTCTCTCTGAGGCCAGAAAGGTAAGTGAGAGGCCTGGTCCTTCTCTGTGAGGCTAGGCAGGTGAGTGAGAGGCCAGGTCCTTCTCTGTGAGGGCAGACAGGTGAGTGAGAGGCCAGGCCCTCCTCTGTGAGGACAGACAGGTGAGTAAAAGGCCTGGTCCTTCTCTGTGAGGCTAGGCAGGTGAGTGAGAGGTTAGGTCCATCTCCGTGAGGGCAGACAGGTGACGGAAAGAGCAGGTCCTTCTCTGTGAGGGCAGACAACTGAGTCAGAGTCCAGATCCTTCTCTGTGAGGCCAGACAGGTGAGTGAGAGAACAGGTCCTCTCTCTGAGGCCAGAAAGGTAAGTGAGAGGCCTGGTCCTTCTCTGTGAGGCTAGGCAGGTGAGTGAGAGGCCAGGTCCTTCTCTGTGAGGGCAGACAGGTGAGTGAGAGGCCAGGTCCTTCTCTTTGAGGCCGCACAGTTGAGTGAGAGAGCAGATCCTTCTCTGTGAGGCCAGGCAGCTGGCTGAGAGGGCAGGTCCTTTTCTGTGAGGGCAGATAGGTGAGCGAAAGGGCAGGTCCTTTTTGGAGAGGAAAAACTGGTGAGTCAGAAGGCATGTCATTTGTGGGATGGGCACACAGGTGGGTGAGAGGGCAGGGCCTTCTTGGGGAGGCCAGACAGGTGAGCGGAAGAACTGGCCCTTCTCTGAAAGTGAAGATAGGTGAGGGAGCAGGTCCTTCTTGAGGAGGGCGCACAGCAGAGTGAAAGGACAGGTCCTTCCTGGAAAGGGCAGGTAGTTGATTGAGAGGGAAGGTCCTTCTTGGAAAGAGCAGGTAGTTGAGTGGGAGGGACAGGTCCAATTTGGGGAGGACAGTCGGTTAAGAGGGGGGCATGTTCTTCTTAGGATAGTCATACAGGTGAGTAAGGGAGGGCGGACAGATGAGTGAGCCTTTTATCTAGGATCCTGCTGTACAAATACCACATACATACCATGTGGGGGATGGTAGGCTGACTGGGTAAGTTGCCTATTCATCTACTTGTGTTCTCAGGTTGCTGTTCCTCTTTTGTTACTGCATCTGCATTGCACCAGTCTAAAAGCTGCCTTTTGGTTTCTCACCTGCAGAGTGTGTATATAATCTCACATCTCTCACACTGCTACACAATATCATATTTCATATTGCTACAAAATCTCTACAAAATGGCTTAAATCTCACACTGCATCACAATGAAGTATCCGAGACACTGCTACACGAAGACATGTCCCAATCAGTACTATATGATAGCATATCCTTCACTGCTGTACAGTAACGTCTGTCCCACACTGATACTTAATGACCCACCTGCCACACTGTTTCCATTACATATCTCCTGAAGTGGTATACTGTGACGCATCACACCCACTGCTACGTGACACAATATCTCTCGTACCACTAAACAAAGATATACTGCAACAATGCTATACAACAACATATCCCATATACTCCCAAACAATGACATATCTCCCACACTGCTGCAAAACAAAATAGTTACCACACTGCTGCCCATGAAATATCCCAGAACACAACATGCTATCCTTCACACTGCTACACATTAGCATATCTACCACACTGCTACACATGAAATATCCCAACACACAACACCATATCCACCACACAGCTGCACAATGCATATCTACCACACTGCTACACATGAAATATCCCAACACACAACACAATATCCTCTACACTGCAAAACATTAACATACCTACCACACTGCTATACATGAAGTATCCCAACACACAACACCATATCCTCCACATTGCAGCAACAGTTCTCCAACAATGGCGGAGGAGAATCACCTCACTGCCTGGCTCAGAGCCAGCAAATGAAAAATAAAACAATGCTCTTGCATCGTTCTATTTTGGATTTGCCGGCTCTGAGCCAGTGCTGTAGGGAGGGCCGGGGCTGATGCATGCGAGTGGGGAGGAGGAGTGCTACGTGCACTCCCTAAGTGCTCATGTGTGTTTGGCCAACCATCTCAGGCCGACCAAAACACACATGCACACTTACGTTTCTCCAGCCCAGCTGCAATGAGCATTATTAACACCTCCCTAGCAGTATTTGTGTAAGACAGTCATCCTGCTATTGAGTGGTCAGTTATTAAAGATATAGTGCAGGATAGCTCATCTGCACGGGCTCCCTGACTCTTCACTGGTGACTTTCTCAGATCCTCTCAGTGTGCCTGCACCCACGGTTCAACCAGCCGGAAGATCCCGCTGATTCAAGTCTGTGGGACTGGTGCTGATGAGCCAACTCTTCACCAAGCTACAGCGCGTGACCTAAATCCACAAATCCACCAATGAACAGATATAAGGAGAATCTCAAAGTACTGAAACAATAGTTACTGGTTGGCATTTGGTATCAGGATAATATTGTAATTATTCCTAATCTTAGAACTAGATTAAATTCTATATTTTCAAAGATGCTTTTGACACTCTTCTGTTTTCACAGGGAAACTCCATACATTCCCCCACCCACAGCAGAGGGACATGTCTCAATTCTCCTGACACCCTTCCGGACTTATCTGACATCTCTGCATAGACCTGGATTTTCTCACTTGATGGTCACCTAAAGCTTACTGTTGAAGTGCATAATCACAGTCCATTATTCTACCCAAAGTCTGACAATCTACCTATTTTGACTCTGTTCATCCCTACCTAGTGCTCCAAAGTGGCCACAAGATTTAATGCCAACACTATGTAAACCTGCTTAAATAAAATAGACACTGATGTGTGTGGTATTCGACAACTACATGGCTCTGGTGGCTGTTTACCAAACACAGTCCTGGGGATGTGTAGAGGTCTCAAACTGTCAGAACTCCCGCAAGTTCCACACAAAAGACAACATAGCACCCACACAGAGCAGAGGTATCCCAACTAGGTTTAGAGTGAGCATGTTCCTAAAGCAACTTAGAATTTGTAGGTCATAGATTGTGTCAAATTCAGGTAGGACAGCTCCAAACAATGAAAGAGTCTTTTGTACAGATGGAGAAATCCCAGTGTTCCTCTGAGGCTGGTTACAAAAATTAAAGAGTAACCCAAATAGACAAATGCCTTTGTACTTGTTCAATTCTGTTTCTACCGCCGTACATAGGAGGTATTACAAGTGCCTACTCAGTGGTACTCAATGTACTCACCTTGGAAGGATGGAAGGCTGATTCGTCCTTGGCAGGATTTAAACTCTTGGCCTCCAGCTTACCGCATGTTACTGCAGCTGGTGTTCATCTCACTCTTAGCCCAACATATTTTCAAGACCACTGAACTATCTTACTGGATATTTAAGGCCATGGACCCTGTCCACCACTTGCTCAGAGGATCATAAGGCAGATTTAAAGAGGGGCATTGTAAGGGGCAGTGCACAGTCATGTGTGTCTGGCAAATCCTTGACCCATTTATGAAACAGTTTATGAAACTGCCAATCAGGACCAGTTCTGGACAGCTGGGTGCCAGATCTTCCTGGATTCTCAGAAGGCTTGCTCCTTGAGTTGGGCCTCCACACAAGTCTCCATTACCTGGCCTTATGCTCTGCCTCTCTTGGCCATGAATTTTCCTGTCCACACCATAACGTTGTGATCTTCATCCTCCAAGGTGGAGCAGCAGCTTCTGCCATCTCATCTGGTCCTAGGATTAGAGGGTCAGAGAAACCAGTAATGACCGCACGACTGAAACATCTTTTTTTTTTAAATAACATTTTATTAACAGTAAAGTCCGCAGCAGTTACAGCAGTCGTGACATTTAAGCAGTACTTAGTTATACCGGGTACATGTAAGGGCCTCAGAGACGACAAGCATCACATCAGGGGGTTTTTTGCACAGAGACAAACCAAGTATGAAACACTGTACAGGCGACTCTCAGAACAGTTTAGGACCCGGGGGGCTCCAACCCACGTAGTGTAGGATTAGGTTTCTCCATGAGCTCCGGACGACCCACCCACACCCAAGTTGTCAAGTAGGGCCCGTCTATCCCGTCGGAGTTCTACCGTGGGAGAAATGCAGATGGCCCCCCGATATTTATTCCACCTTCCCCATTTGTGGTCCCATTTTTTGGGGCAACCTCGACCCTTATATACCGTTTTCTCCGCCACCATCGCTAAATCCATGTCTTTGGCCCATGCGCTCAACGATGGCACGGCGGCTACCCCCCATTTCTGGGCAATATTTCGTTTAGCTATAGCCCAACCCAGCGCCGCCCACTCCTGCTCCGCCTGGGTAAGGTCCGTATCATCCAACACATTAAGGAGGCATAACTGAGGGGAGGGGACAACCGACTTACCGGTGGCCCGCGCCATCTGACGGGTGACTTCTGTCCAATAGTGTTGTATGGGGGGCAGGCCCACAATATGTGCGTGAATGTGCCTACATGAGGACAATTCCGAAGGCAGAGCTCGTCGGGACGCCTACCTAGTTTACACAATAGGGTCGCATCAAAGTACACACGATGCAGAATTTTAAGCTGAACCAGGCGGAGCCGCATCGGTATCGCCACCTCCCGAGGGGAGGCTAGCGCATCTCTCCATTCCTCGTCAGACATCTCGCCCACATCCGTCTCCCACTTGGCCCGTACTTTCTGCATTATGTCAGCTCGGTTATTGATTAGCTTTTTATATGTTAAGGAAATAGCCCTGTGTTCCATTGGATCTAGTAACAATCTGTCTTCCAAGGGCGAGTAGTCTGGAAGAGGAGTCTCAGTGGTTAGCACGCAGTCAATGGCATGGCTTATTTGTAGGTAGCGGTAATGTTCAGAGGGAGCAAGCTGGTATTTAAGCTGAAGCTCCGCGAAGGTCGCCTTCCTGCCCTGAACCCATATGTCCCCCACAGTAGAAATGCCAATAGGATCCCACTTATCGAACCCCGCACAGGTGCTCAGCCGTCCCAGACAATCCGGTTCCCATAGCGGAGTGGCCTTAGTCAGTCGCCCATACCACCCCATTCGCTTCTGGAGAAGATGCCAAATTTCCACCGTTCTGGCCGTGGGACCTGTCAAACCTAATTTCTTCGGATTTAAGTATAGTGCCGAGTTGTATCCTCCCTTCGGTTCGGAAGCTAGGGTCATCATGTGCCCGAATACCCACTGGTTGATCGCGATCAGTTGTGTTGCCTGGTAATAAAGGCGTAGGTCCGGCAGTCCAATCCCACCGTCGTACCAGCCCATAGTCAGTTTTTGCATTGCAATGCGCAGCGGTCCGGTATCCCGCAACAATCCGCGCAATATTGCGTCGATCTTTAAGAAATAGGCTTCTGGGACCGGGATAGGCGTATTCTGAAGGGCGTAGAGGAAACGGGGGAGGGCTAGCATCATGAAAAGGGCTGCCTGGCCCAGGAGTGTAAGGGGCAGCGTTTTCCAATGGAGCACGTCAGATTTGAACCGCTGCAATGGGCCTTCTAGGTTTTGCTCGTAAAATAGCGTTGTATCCAGTGTGATAAAAACGCCCAGATATTGGAAACCCTGTAGTGCAACTGGTATATTGTATCCCCTGGGGCTAAGCAGCGGATCACCCCGAAGTGGATACATCTGGGATTTGGACCAGTTGATCTGGTATCCAGAGTGGGCTCTAAATATATGAAAGATATGTAGTACCCGACGGATCGATCGCGTGGGGCGGCCAGGTACAGTAAAATATCGTCCGCATATAGCGAGATGCGGTATTCATGATCTGCTGTCCATTTAAGGCCCCTAATTTCTGGGTCCTTTCGGATCCAGACCGCAAGTGGCTCCAGTGCAAGGGCAAAGAGGAGCGGCGATAGGGGCAGCCCTGTCTCGTGCCTCGGCCGAGGGAGAAGGAGGGCGAACTGTGGTTATTGACTGATACACTAGCCGTGGGCAAGGTATATAGTAGTCGAATCCATCCTATCAACCGAGGGCCCAGCCCCACACGGGCTAGGACAGCAAAGAGATACTCCCACGCCACCGTATCAAACGCCATCTTGGCATCGAGCGCTAGCAATAGTGCTTCCTCTTGGAGTGTTACCGCCCGACCCAGGGCCCCATGGACTCGACGCAGATTACGTGCAGTGTTCCGGCCCGGCATGAAACCCGACTGGTCCGGGTGGATCAGGGCCGCGAGATACGGGAGCTTTCGATTGGCCAGCAGCTTAGCCAGGATTTTGGCCTCCACTGCGATCAGGGAGATGGGCCTGTATGCTGCACATTCATCCGCTGGTTTGCCGGGTTTGCGGATTACCACTATTGTGGCAGTGCGGATGTCGGCCGGAAGGATGCCGGTCTCATAGCACTCCTTGTACAAGTTTAGCAGGTGTGGTGCCAATTTCAGAGCCATATTTTTCATGAATTCTATCGGGATTCCGTTGGGACCCATGGCCTTTCCGGAGCGGGTATCCCGGATGGCTGTCTGAATTTCCTCTAGTGAGATATCTGACTCCAGAGTCTCTTGTTCTTGCTGGGAGAGACACCGCAAATCAATGGTGGCAAGGAGGTCTGCTGCCCAACGTGCCTGCGAGTCCTGCGGCGGGGTATATATCTGCTCATAATACTTAGCGAACGCTTCAGCAATATTCTGAGGGTCTGTGATCAACACCCCATCCGGCCCTTTGATCGCTCCCACCCATCACACCGCCAATTCTTTCCGCTCCAGCCATGCCAGCAATTTACCTGTGCGCTCCCCCAGCTCATAAATTCTGTGTCGGGTGGTGAGGGTTCGTCGACTGGCCTCCTCATAGAGCAGGTGTTTATAATCTCGTCTCTTGACTTCCAGTAGGTGTTGGGCCTCCTGGGCGAAGGTGTGTGCAGCCCCTTGCTCGAGCTGAAGTATATCCACCTCTAGCTCGCAAACCCGCCGTCTGCATTCCGTTTTGTGTCCCACCATCAGGGATAGCGCTCTCCCCTTGATAACTGCCCCGTAGGCGCCCCAGAGTGTTACCGCCGAAGCCACCGACCCCTCATTTTCATCAAAATAGCAATCAGTGTCGTGACGCAAGGAATCTCTGATGTGCGCGATTTTCAGCAACCACGGCGGAATCCGGATGGGATCAGGCTGTCGCTTTAGACTGGCACCAAAGAAAGATATGACCGGGGAGTGATCGGAAATCCCCCGTGCCAAGCTCGAGGAATCTGTGAAGTTATAAATATCTTGCGCGTGTGTGAACAGGTAATCAAGCCGTGAGTGACTTCCGTGCACTCTTAATTGAAAAGTATAAAGCGTGTCTCGGGGGTGTGACCATCTCCAAACGTCCACCAGGCCGAATGCGTCTGCGAAATTGCTCAGTTGCGAGCCCCGCGGATCGTTCCCTCGGGGTGGGGTACGGTCCACTGTGTCGTCCATCGTCAGGTTAAAGTCGCCGCCCATAACCACAGCACCCTCCGGATGGGTCAGTAAAATCGTCCCAACGTCCGCCAGGGTCTGGCGCTGGAGGCCCGGCGGCGCGTATACCGAGAGCAATGTGAGGGCCCTCCCTTCCCAACTACCTGAGCAGACAACGTATCTACCCTGGGGCTCGGTATGAGTCGTGTGAACCACATAGGGGCAGCCCTTTCTCAGGAGGATCCCCACCCCTCTAGATGCCGACGTAAAGCCCGAGTGGGCAATCATACGGTACCCCTTCCGGTCTAGGGCATGACAGGAGTTGCCTATGAGATGTGTTTCTTGGAGCAGCACTACTTCATTTAAACGATGTCGGTGTATGTATTGTTGCACTATGCTCCGCTTAATTTTATCGCCCAGCCCATTAACGTTCCAGGTCATTAGACTAAGTCTCTGAGCCATTGCCGTATAGTCTCAATAGCAACGTGCTGGAACGGTCGGAATGACCCCTGCACAGGGTTACCATAACAATCACCCTTAGTGACAACACCCGCCGCCCCCCGCCCTTTCTGAATGTGACGGAGAGGAGACCAGGAGTCAATAGGGGAATAGTTCGTACCCTGCCCTGACAAAAGGTATCGTGTAAGACTACTGCAGCAAAACAGTGCATAATAACCCCCCAACAAATTCAATCCCACAACATACCCATCCCTCCCTGCTTCCCTGCAGAACGGGACTAAAACCGCCCGCCTCCCCCAACATGCAGAGTGCCTGTCGCCCCCCCATAAACACTTCGAGGAAACGTGTGCTGCCCCACTCCCATCATGGCAGCTAACATCATGCAAAACCCTCCCCTTCTCCCCCAACCCTACTCTTGCCAGGCCAAAGAATTCCATGTAAGGTCCGCCCGGCCAGGCTGAACCCCGCCCCACTCAGTATCTACTCATTAGAGTTAGACCCCCCCGAAACCAATCAAGAAAACAATTCTATCAGGAAGCGTATCGTGGAGGGGAGTCCAACTATGTTCATGGGGGCTCGGCTCTCGCCCCTCGGATGTCTACAATGGAGGGCCCTGATGGCCATCAAATACAGAGTTCAACTCACTTCCCTCGTAAGTACTATCTATACCAGGCATAGTGTCACCATGAGGATAGTAGTCCGTCCTCTGAACCGCTACAGGGGGATTTCAGGGCTTCCATAATAGATCATATACCATCTTACCATCGTCCATAATCAATGTTCCTCTGTAGGGCCCGGGGCCCCAGAGTCAGAGCGCGAAGGCGAGCGTCTCTGTTGGCGCCAATCCACCGCTGCATCCGCTGCCGAGGGTTTCTTCTTTTTCCGGGTGTCGACAGTGCGCCACCCTCCAGCCAGTCCCATGCATCCTCTGGGCGCATGAAGAACCACGATTTGCCATCGGCCTCTACCCGAAGCTTGGCTGGGAACATCATTGCGTACTTGACATCGTGGTCACGAAGGGCCTTCTTTACCTCCTGGAAGCTTCGTCTTTGTTTCTGGACTCGGAGGGTAAAGTCCGGAAAGAACGTGATGTTGCATTCTCCACAGAGACGGGTGGCGCTGCCCTCACCGTTTGAAGGATAATGTCTCGATCCCGGAAGTTAAATACTCGGGCCAGAATAGGTCTAGGAGGGGCCTCCGGCCTAGGGTGACCCCCGGCACCCGATGGGCTCTTTCAATGGAAAAACACTTGGAGAGTCCCCTAGGTTGCAGGTGGGTGAGGACCAAATCTTCGACAAAGAGGTCCACCGCTTGCCCCTCTGCCCGTTCCGCAACACCAATAATTCGCACATTGTTCCGGCGCATTCTACCTTCGTAGTCGTCTAGCTGCCGGGCAAGCACGTCATGGGAGGCGCGTAGGTCTTTGACCTCTTGTTTGAGGAGGCCGGTGCCGTTTGACAATTCTTTGGTAACATTTTCCACTGCCCCCACCCGGTCGGCAATCTTTCTTACATCCTCTCGGATCAGACCCACATCGGTGGCCACAGTGTCGATCCGCTGTTCGAGGGACGTCTTGACGGCCGTAATGGCGTCCAAAAGGTCTTTATTCAATGGGTCAGGCTTACCGTCCGAGGCCGGCATCCCAGCCCGATCTCCGCTCAGTTGCTGGTGCCACGCAAATTTCTCCAACTTGGCCTGCGTCGTCGTTTTGCTGTTCCGCCCAGATGGCATTATTACCCTCCAGCGGGCACTCCCCAGCTAGAAGGCGCAGACGCTAATCCCCGCCGCCTGCGGTGGAGACTTCCACCCGGCCTGTCGGTTTTCGCAGACTGCACCCCAGTCGCCAGTGCACTCCACCCGGCCTCAGGATCCTTCAATGGAATGTGGGTAAGGCCGGTCTCTGTCCTCACCATCCCCGCTACACCTCGGTAGGATTAACACACTCCAGCCAGGAGCCCCCACCCTGGGAAGCCTGGCATCGTAGTTCAACAGGCGGCCCCTGGATCCAGCCGTCCGGCAAGGCGGTACCCCGGTTCCCCCAAACCGGTCGATGTTTGATCAGCACAATCGGTCGCGTCCGGCCCCGTCGCAGCCGTGGGAGATCGGGGACCCCCCGGTTAATCTCTCATCTCACTCCCAGGTAGGTCCGCGGAGGCGGCGGGAGACCTCCCCACGCTCTCACCCCCGTTGTGTGCTCCTCCGTCACCCCTCGCAGATCACTGAGGCCGGGGAGTCACCGCCACCCCCAGCCTGGTAGGGGGACAACCAACTTCAGGGACGAGGCCCTAGAAACATCGAGGTCTAGCCTCTGGACCCTCAGCAGGGCCCACGTCGTCGCAGTGAAAGTGTCGTGTTCGGGCCGTCGGTATGGCCGCCCACACGCCTCAGCACACACCACAGCAGCATCGGAGGCGCCGCTCTCCCCTCCACCGCCTCTGCAAGCGTCCAGCTGCCACCACCGCAACTCTCCTCCTCACCCCACTGTCCAAGCGCATCCCTTACCGGCAGCGCGGCAATCGGTCAGTAAGTACGGAACTCCGCCGATTCTGTGTCACAGATACAGTCTCTTCGCAGTTAGGGTCTCAGGGGTGGAGGGGAGGCCACCGGGTCTCACTGAGCAAGCTTATGTCCCATTGGCGGCGCCGCGCCCAAAGCAGTCTCTCCCCAGGCACCTCAGGCCGCCACCACGGCCTCGCGTATTTTGTGCCCGCCTGGGCCGCACCGCTCTCCAAGTTATGTCATCCACGCGCAAGCCCCCCGCTCCTTCCACGCAGCGCTGCAAGCTAGCACCACAGCACCGCTGCTATCGCCTCCTCTGTCGGGGCCCGGCAGTCACTGGTTACTCCGCGGCCACACCACCAGGCCCGAAAGCTCCGCTGCCGGCTCCCGGTATTGAGCCGTCCGTTAGCCTCCACGGCCGCTGGGGCATCCACTATGTCGGGCAGACTGGAGGGCCCAGCAACACCCTCTCCCGAGTCGTCAGGGTCGCCGCGCCTCAGTCAGCTCAGCCTCCGGAAATCCCAGGCCGCAGCCGCCTTGTCCGGTCGGGTCATCTCCAGCAACCGCACGGCAGTCCACCAGCACCCGGAGAGTGGCGCCCGGTATCGGCCCCACCTCCGATCGCCCCCAAACTTCACCAATCGGTCCGTGGGGGCCTCGGAACCACCAGAACCAACTCTCTGCACGGGTCGGGACCTCGGGGCACAGGTTATCAGGATGATTCGGGAGTGGCGCTGCAGAGCTTCACTACTGCGCGGCCATTCCCGTCGGCAGCAAGTCACGCCCCCTCCGACTGAAACATCTTTTAAAGACTTTAAGATATAGAAAGCATTTTGTTGGATACTCCAAAGAAGGGTGCTGTCTCGAAATGCATCAAGTTGCACATAACAGAGGTTTAACATACAGGAAGATAAATTTAACAAATCTGGTATTTATACACAAACCAAATGTCCTCGTATAATTACAGTAGTACTACTCACGTACTACAAAATGTTATCCAATGTGGTAAATTGGGTTACTAGTTGAGGGGGGTGAAATCCTACTCAAGCAGCAAAGACAATTATTGTCAGGGTGAGGCACAAGCAAACCCCAAAATAACATGTGCTCATTACTGTGGTAGCTTGGCACACAGCAGTCAGGCTTAACTTAGAGGAAATGTGTAAAGTATTTATTCAGTAAT
The DNA here is from genome assembly GCF_964204655.1 of Triturus cristatus. Lineage (NCBI taxonomy): Eukaryota > Metazoa > Chordata > Amphibia > Caudata > Salamandridae > Triturus > Triturus cristatus. The sequence continues at coordinate 1,720,873,287 of NC_140590.1, forward strand.
TCAAACAGTAATAAAGTGAAAACACAACACAAAAAAAATTGTACACAAATTTAGAAAAACAGAGTAAAACTGAATAGGTAAAACAAGGCCTAAACAACAAAAATCTAATCAGCAGAACCAGAGTTATGAATTTTTAAAGATTTAAGTGAACAATTGCGGCAAAAAACACAAAGCGACACTCGCGGCTATCTGGTCGTGCGAGACCGGGAGAAAGTCACAAGTTCAGGCTGATCACTATAGTGCGCCGGTCAGACAGAAGGGCCAGAATAGTACAGCTGAAAAGCTAGCTTTTCAGTCCAGCACCAAGAGTCCTGTTCACGGAGGAGAGAGCAGGGAAGTGACGCAGATTATCGTTGCTGTAGCGAAAAGAGCAGGCTGGGCTTCGTGGAAGGTCGTTGCTGTAGCACGAAGATACTTTTGTCATCACAAATGGTCACCAGGGCTTCATGTTGGTGCTCCATGTGAGCTGTTGGTGCTGTAGGACAAAGGGTTGGACTAATGGATCTTTGCATGCCAGGCTGTGCGAGTGACAAGGATTCAGCGCCAACTGATCTATCCTCGATCGTGAAGAGCTCAAAAACTTCAATTCAGCCTCTCTGAGGCCACACCAAGGGTCTAGGACCTGAGGGGCACCACTTGGGGGGCCATTGGCTTGCTCCAGATGTATCTGGGTGCTGGTGCAGGTGGCTAGGATCCTCTTATGTCCTTGTGGCTCAGATCAGAAGGCCAGCAGACTAGCCCTTAGAGTCACACTGGGAGTCCTGGTTTCAAGTCAGGTCCAAATTCCGCAGGCCTGCAGGGCATCAGGGCAGAAATCCAGCAAGGCAGTAGTCCAGCAAGGCAGTAGTCCATCAAGGCAGTAGTCCAGCAGGGCAACAGTCCAGCAGGGCAACAGTCCAGAAAGGCAACTGTCCAGCCGGGGGGCAATGCTTTCAGCAGCACAACAATCCTTCTTCCTGGCAGATTATCCACAGGTCCAGAAGTGTACTAAAGAGTTGGTGTCTGAGGTCTCATATTTATACCAGGTACCTACTTTGAAGTTGAAGAAGCTTATAGAGTTTTCCACCCCCCTGAGGTGTCAGGCATACCCTACCTCCCGGTCCTGCCCATGACATGTCTGGGGTCATAATAGACTAGTGACAAGCTCTTTGTGAGAGTGCTCAGGCAGAACCATTGTGATGTGCAAGTGTGGCAGGTGACTCCTCCTCCCCCTCATTAACTCAGAGTGGCCCATCCTGCCACCACCAATCTACCCTTTGTTTCACTGTTTAAGAGCATTACACAAAGACCAACTGCCAGCTACACCCAGTCATGTGACCCAGGATCAGAATGCAGGCACTAAATGGTTACAACAAGAAAATGCCAACTTTCTAAAAGTATTACAACAACAAAATGAACTTTGCCACTTTTACAAAGTTAACTGTTCAAGGGGTTTGGTCCAAATACAGACAGCTAGAAAGGGCCTAACAATATTACATTAATCGTGACCAACAGTTAAACCGGTTTATTGCTTCCCTTCCCAACAGGTTGTACATCCTTTCAAGTTTCGTTCAGGAAACAATAAAACAAACAGTCTGAGTGATGTCACGTCTTTGAGCAATTCCCAAAGGTGCTCACATTTACGTTTTTACACTGACTCAAAAATCTTTTGAGATACATCCATTGAAAAGACTAAATGAATTGTAAATGAATACTACAGACCATAGAATTCATTGAAATCTGTCTAAGTGAAAAGCAGCAGTTCAAATGACGGCTAGTTAATGTTGTTTTTGTAATATTTTTAGGCCCTTTCTAGCTGTTGGTATTTGGCCCACTCCCCTTGAACATTTCACTTTCTAAAAGTGGCATTTTCAGGATTGTGATTAAAAATCCAACTTTACCATTAAAGAGGGCTCTTAATTACAATTCTTTAGATGCCAAGCTCGACCATTCTATCTGATCCCAATTGGAAGTTAAAGCTTACTAAATGTAATAAGGCAGTTCCAATATTATCCTATGGAAGAGGTAGGCCTTGCTGGAGTGAAATACAAATGTAAGAGTTTTTCACTACCGGCACATATAAAACTTACAAGTACTTGTCAAACGTTTTAAATACACTGCACACTGCACTCTGGGCTGTCCAGGCTACCATAGTGCTGACTGATATGTATTAAAAAAGAAGGTTTGGGCCAGGGAAAAAGGTTTATTTTGCCAGCTCAAGATGGCAGTTTAAAACACACACAGGCTGCAATAGTAGGCCTGAGGAATTTTTAAAGGGCTACTTAAGTAGGTGGCACAATAAGTGTTGCGGACCCACTAGTGGCATTTAATTTACGGGCCCTAGCCACAGGTAGTTCCACTCTACTAGGGACTTACCAGTAAATTAAATATGGCAATTTCTTATAAGCCAATTCTACCATGTTTAAATGATAGAGCAGAGGCACTTAAGCACTGCTTAGCAGTGGTGAAGAGCACAGAGCCCTAAAGAATTCAGCAAAAATAGGAGGAGTTAAGGCAAAAAGTTTGGGGTTACCCTGCAGAAAGGGCCAAGTCTTACATCCAGTAACCTATGTGGAGAGGTCTCCGCCTTTCCTACCTCTAATGCGTGAAGATCTCTGCCCTGAATGTAGGTATACCTTTTAGCAGTGCTTGTGGGAAGGACATGTAGGGGTGGTTACAAAATGGGGTTCAATTTCTATTAAAGAGAAGGGGTTTTGGGAGGAGTGAAAAGGCATTACGAGAGGTCTGCGTCTGCGGGGGGGGGGGAGGTTTAAGGAGTGACATCCACCCACCCACACAAGAGAAAGGACATTACTATTCACACAATGCACTCCAAAACTTACTGCAGCCAAAAAGGACTCAAAACAGTAATAAATGTACCCCAGATCAAACCTGGAGTAAATGCAGCACCACACACGGCCAATGACTATTACTGAAATACCCCCCAATAGAAAATAATACAGGTAAGGAGTTCAAATAGAACCCCCTTAGGAAAAAGTTTTTTTTTTTTTTTTACATGAATCTGTGAAAAAGAATTGTAATTTAATATACTTAAAATAATTAAATATTGAATTCAAAATGAACAAATTAGTGCTGTTGCACTTATTTAAACATGCCCAACTTTTAATAAATATTTAACAGTAATTTACATTAACATTTAAGATAAAAAAAAAAGAAATTTTTCAACTGCAAAAAATATTTATACATTTCTCTATTCTTTACCCTAGGGGGCAGTCTGCCACATAGCGGAGGTCTCCACCAAGTGTGCAGAATGTCAAATACGGTGACATAGTCACAACTAATAGACAGCATTCCATGTGGTAGACTCACAAGCGCTGGTGCTGGCAATTAAGTGCCGGTTCTGCGCACCGGAAACCACTGGCTCAAATTAAGCACTGCCAGTAATGGACTGTGAGCTCCGTCATTGTATAATCCTACGTACCCCCCCACTATATGTGAACCAGGAACACTCTCCCTAAGCGATCACATGTATATCTTCCCAAAAACTCAATGCGACTTTCTCTGACATGTTGATGGAAAGCCCCGGGGCGCTGTCCATCAGTGCATCACTCTCTGTGCCGCCAGGTGTTTGACATCCTCAGCAGCTTTCAGGTCAGTTTCCTGTTCCCATAGGTCTGGGAGCCTAAAGTGCCCTGTGGGATTCTCCTACACGGTCTCCTGTCCACCTGGGATATTTGCACAGATCCTCTTCAAGTTGTTCTCGTGTGCAGAACTCCTGGAAATAACCATCCTATTGATAAGTGAGCGAATTTATATTACAAGATTCCAACTAAAATAAACAGCGATTGCACGAGAGGAGGACATTTTAATAGAGAATAAGGCCACAGGCACATGAGAGTCAGAATTGACGGAGGTATGAGATCAAAGTTTACTGTAAGGGCAACACGAGACCCCTGTGCTAACCTTGATTTTACTTCTGGCCTGGGAATAGACCAGGTACACTCAGGACTTAATTTGTAATAAATAAATAAATAAACACATATGTAAATGCATACAACGCCAGACAGGCCTTTTTTTCTACTAGGCATTTCGCCGGTGGGCTGGAGCCCTTGGAAGCCGGGTTTGATATCCTTTTATATCTTAAGTATGTAAAAGCACTAAGCCCCATAGCACTATCCTTTGTTTGCCCTGCAAATGTTTTCTTTTATGCATGTTTTCCTTAATTTTACAGTTCAAAAGCACCCTTCATATTTTATATATACAGATAGTTTACTTTGATTCTATATAAATAAATGTTTTCCTCATTTGTTCTGATCTAAAATCCTCTTTCTTTCACAGTTTTTGCCAATACTCTTTTTAATGGGCTAAGACATGCAGACAGCGATGCCTGCCTCTCCATGCGTGTGCTTGCAAGCACTAGCGTACTAAAGCCTGTCCTGTTGGTTTTGCCAGTGTTTGTTAGGTTTGTATTATAGTCCGCATTGTACTTATTTTTGTATGACTTCCCTTCCAATGAAATACTGGATAATCACTGTTGACAAGAACTTCTTACCTGCAATTGACAATGTGAGTGATGTGTCTGTGGTGGGTTTATTTATACAACCGGGTGCAGGATACTGGTGGTCCGGTACAGCACACATCATACCTATTGCTGACATCAGGTATGGAGAAGCGCCATTGTTTTAGAGTAGAAAGGAAATCCCTATTGAGTATACCACTGTACAGCAATATGCATTTATTTCGAATATTTATAAAGCACATGGTTACCCCAAGGCATCCTATCGCTGGGGAAGGACCGAGGAACAGTTCAGGGACAGAGACGTCTTGTGAGAAATCTGCTTGCGCGTGCGCATGCGCAATTCGTGCAAGATGTACTGCGAACAGGACGAAGGCAGCCCGAGGATTCTGCAATACAGGTAAGTGACTTAATTTCCTTTAAATTAGGTTGTAAGTATGTAAGTATTATTTTATTAAGGGGAGGAGGCGGGGAGCCAATTTAGTGGGGTTGGGGGGGCTGGCTAACACCACTCCACTGTGGAGTCGGAGTTTTGCCCTACTCCGTGTTCTCAGCAGAGCAGAGTAGGGAAATCTCAGCGCATTCCGCTGGGGGGGGGGGGGGGGGGGGGGCGGAGTTCTCAGCGCGCCCTTGATTGCAACCCATCAAGTTTACCATAGAGTAAACCATATCTGCCATCAGGATCAATCAGGTTGTCCTCTACCCAGTAGTGGTGCGACCATTAGGGCGTTGGGTCATAGCCCTCCCGCCCGCAGCGTCGCCCGCAGCGTCCACGTCTTTGAACTTAAGTAAACTGAATCAGTTTACGTAAGTTCAAAGAAGCAGAGTCTGAAGGGGGTGGGCGGTCCGGTGTCATGTTGACTGACATGATTGTCAGACGGACCAGGCAGGGGCAACAGGCAGCAGCACAAGTGCACATGATTGGGGAAGGTGAGCGAATTTTCGCTCCGTGCCCAGTCATGCGCACTAGTGTCTGCTCTGGCTGGCACATGCCCATTAGGAGACCAAGAATTGAGCAAAGGCTCAAACCTTGGTCTCCTAATGGGCAGGCGGGCGAGCAGTAACCGTGCCCTAAGGCAATCCTGGCGCTGCTGGCAGCGCCAGGATTGGCTGAGAGCCTGAGAGGGGCTGTAGGCGCCAACAGACGGACCCGAGGCGGCGCGGACGTTTTCAGGACCTCAGGTAGGACAAGGATTCTTTAAAATTTATTTTAACACTCCCCCCGGCCCCCACCCCCGCGCGACATCCCCCGCGCGACTCCCCCCCGCGAGCCGCGACTGCCCACATGGATCAACAAACAGGGGTAACGAGCCCTTCATAGCAGAGACATATCACAGCACACACACCTGCTGATGTGGTTGGCACCTGCCTCGCTTTTCTCACCTAAACCAGGGGACGCATGCACTCTATCCACTTGTCCGTGTTGAGCACTAGTTGATTTTAGAATGTAATCGCCGTACACGAATTTAACACGCGCAGGGCATTTTAGAGCTTTCACTTTCAATCTGCCATTTCATAGCTTTGCACATTGTTTGTTTTACTAGCCTTTTCTATCGTAAGTGCCTTAGTTTTATTGCCTTTTAGTTGATCAATGCCCAGTTTACTCAGTACAATATAATTGTAGAGTCACAACAGGGATTCCGGCAGTTATTCAGAGCCTGACGCGCGTTGCAGATAAAAGAATGAAACAAGTCCCTTTCTCCTCAGCTCCTTGTAATTAGTGCCGTGGCCATAATCCTTTACAAGTGCACGCTGTCACTGAGGACGTTTATGAGGCCAGGCAGGGTAAACGTATGAGATTTCTTCCCTTGGTTCATAAATGTCAAACCTTGCAGGCAAGTTACTTCGGTTTTAACTCCAAAGAGTCTTTCGAATCATAAGCTTCCTACGTGGAAGTGAACAATCAGCAGCCAAGCAAGAAGCAGCAGGCTTATATGTTCGAGAAACCATAGTTTTGTGCTTTGTTTTGCGGTCACCGGTGTCATTATTGGTAAGAAAAGAGCACCGGGTAAGAAAAACACAGATCAGTTCATGTTGATTTCTAAGTTTAACAGTGCTAGTAAATTTATTATCAAAAAGTAGCTTAATGATTCTTTCCAGGATGTGATTGTATTCTTTACTTAAAGTTACCTTAAGATAACTTCACATGTGCGATTAAACTTTGCTCTAATTATGCTGACTGACAGTCCTGAAATAGAAAGATTGCAGCATCAATCCTTTGTAAGGTTGACACACAGAGTTAGTTTCTACTGCGTTTCTCTTGCTCAAACTCATACCCGTGGTTGGATTTCTCTTTTATCCCTGCTCATACCTGGTATAGGAGCAGACACATCAGCCCCCCCTTCCCTTTGTGGATTTTCCAGTGCTTGGCATTTCTACTTTTATTAAATTCAGTGAATGAACATTTAGAAAGTCAATGTTTCAAAGAGCGCATGAGAGAAGCTGAAAGATTGCTCATGAAGCAAGCTTTCCATCTGCATGCCTTATCAACACCCCATTCATTGTGATGAGCCTTTGATGTTTACTTTTGTTAATGTTCTAATATTTTGTTTCAGAATTTTGACTTGTGCTGCATCCAAATACATTCTTGCCTAAAGTACAGACAAAACAATATACAGTAGTGTGGTGACTGAAATGATGGCTCAGTGAGCTGATGGTTGGACATCAGGAAGAGCATTTTAACAGTCATATCTGTTTCATAGTATGTTTCTGTAATACTTAGTTAAATGTTTTTTGTATTCTACCTTATGATACGAGCGTGGACGTTCTCAGAATGTAATTTTTATTAAAAAACTACCAGGAGTGCCATAATATGCAATGTAGTTTCAGCCTGTGTCACGCGTTACAGGCTTAAATTCTCTTGTGCCCTAATGATGGCCTAACTATAATTACTTTATTAACCTTCTTGCTTTATCAAACTTGCTTGAAAATGCAACATTTGCCCACTCTTTTAAAAAAAGAATTCCCGGGGTGGGGGTAACTCTCCCTTATGACAATCGGGTGCATTTGCTACCCTCGCGCGCGCCACAGGGGACTCATCCTAAACATTTACGCCTTACCACTTTCAAATGTCGCCAGCCGCCCCTGCCTCTACCATTAATGAGACTTCAGCCCTCACCGACACCAGGGACACCCTTGCAAAAGCAGAATACATTTTGGAGTACGCCTGGTCCCTCCAGCGACGCTGCAATTTGGCTCCTTCCTAGCGAGTTAAGTGAGGTTCCTGTAGGAACACCATCTCTGCTTCCCACCGCATCAGTGAGAATGGACTTTGTAGCGTTTGATGGGCGCATTAAGGCCTCTAATGTTCCAGGTGACAAACGTATATTGCACCATTTATCGGTAAAATAATAATCACTACCAAGGGTCGAGGGCCCAGGCGCTCCAGCCCATCTTCCCTACCACCCACAGTCGATGGTATGTGAGGTACAGGCTTAATGTGAAAAAAACTATAACCCTACCCACCCCCTTCCAGACAGACTTCCTCAACTGTCTGTCAATGAGACCACAAATCTCCAACAAGCCGTAAAGCCTACATGCTCCCATCAGACCCCGTGGTGAGGAAGGGGGAGCATAGAAGCAGACCACAAGCCACAAAAAGCAAGCCCTGCACAGACCTGCCTGTTTGGCTCATAGTTGCCCGTGACCTCGCGGAAGTTGCAGTCACTTGTGTTACGCTATAATGCAATCTGCTGTAATGATAGTGGCTCAGAGGGGCACCCACTAAGCCCAGGTTCCCCTTCCAAACCAGTCACTTACATTCCTAAGAAAAGTGTTTGAAAAGAAAAAGGACACTAATGTGAGATGTGTCGCAAGGCTGGCACGCACACTCATCCATCCTGCAGTGTCCTTAGTTCCCTGGTGCTTTGCAGCAGTTTTAAGATGTTTTGAGTGTTTCTCATTGCTCAAGTGGGTGTAATTTCTAATATTGAAATGTTTCCCTTGTCTTTATTGCTTGATTTTGCTTGTGAGAAAGTGTCCCTCATAGTTGTTGAATGTCACTCATATTTACGCTGAAATTCTGGCAATGTCACATATAAGCAATGTGAAGCCTTGGCAGCTCTGTTGGTGTGCCCTCCGAGGATGAGGATGAAGAACTTCCAGGCAGGTTAGCAGCTGAGCAGCATCCCCCTGTTCCATTCCAGTTGTATGGGATGAGCACTCCGCCTCGTGTGCACGGCGGTGTGTTTGGTACTGTTCTATCCAATCCCTAGACAGCTTCTGGTGTCAGCGAATGCTGCTCAGCTGTTATCCGCAGTTTTACAGTAAACAAAAGTGCATTCCAGAGTCCCAGTTCTCTGAGCTTCTTCTTCACCTAGAGGAACAAGGAGAGTTTTGTAGGAAGCTGGCTCTGTATATACTATACCAAAGTGAGGTATAGTGTGCACAGAGTGCAGTGGAACCCCAAAGGTAGGCAGAGGTAAAGTTAGATAGCACCTCAGGCTCCATATATGGTAGTGTGGTCGAGCAGTAAGGCAGTATCAGAGGGCAGTGTTAAGCATTTGCTGTACACACTCAGTCAGCAAAGGAATTCACAAACTCAAAGACTGAACTTCAGACCAATTGTTTTTGTATAAAAATATTATTTTAGTTATTTTATTTTCTAGAACCAAGCAAGCCTGGCACAGGTAAGTAATAGATACTTTACAGTAGTAATGCAGTTTGTAAACAGTTTGAATTGTAATTGCATATGCACCCACTGTTTTGACTTACAGTAGGGTTGCAGAGAAATGCAATACTTTGTGAATACAATACATAGACTTGAATGGGCTTTTCGGTAAAATACCAGGTAAGTTACTTTTTGGATTACTTGTCTTACACAGAGTAGTATTCCTAGATACTACTCCGGGGACATTTCCTGTAAACAGGTAAGTAAAATCGTTTTTGCTACACAGTACAAATGTAAAGAATTTCTTTAGGTTTTCAAACTCCACACTTAGAAGCATTTCGGAGAAAAACAGTCAATGTTATCCTATGGAGGAAAATAGTGTTATCGGTTTTAAGGTAAGTAATTGGTAGTGGGAGTTGAGGTTCTGGGTGTACACTCAGGGGTACCCCAGGGTCAAGGATGCATCTTGTTACACCCTCAGCGGCACTAGGGCGGCCGGGTGCAGAGTGCTGAGTCCCAATGTTATCCAATAGGGGATAGGGGGCCTCTGGTTGGTGGCTGCTGGTGAGCAGGCCACTTGGTTGTGGGAGCAAAGCTCCTGGAATTTAGCTCAGGCCAATGGGGAAACAAAGGTGCACCCTCAGCGGCACTAGGGCGGCCGGGTGCAGGGTGCTGTTTCGACGTCATGTGCCCTGTTGTTTGCTATGGGGAACCTCCGGTTTGCAAAGACACTGCAGGCTTGGGGACGAAGGTCTTCTGGGTGCGACCGCCACTTCGAGAGGTAAGTTGGGAAGTTGGGGTAGGGTTAGGCACCGTCGGTTCGGCCACCCAAGGCCGTGGGGCATTGGGTGAAGGGGTGCCTTTTGGGGTCTGATCTTCTTACCAGCTTCTGGTCGCGGTTGGGGAGACCCTTCGGATTTAGGCTACAGGCGTCGGTTTGAGGTTTGAGCCAGGTCAGGGATCACCGGATCTCTGGTCAGGATCACCAGGGGGACCTCCTTGTGTTGTTTGCCCACTTGAGCTCTGGTCATGGACGGCGGGTGCAGAGTGGTGCGGATTCGCAGTTTTCAGCTGGGGCCAGAGGTTGCAGATGAACAAATCCGGTGTTCACGGAAAACAAAGACTTTGTGCTTGAAAGCAGGCAGGTCCTCCAGGGTTTTCGAGGTTGCTGGCTGCAGGACACACCGGGATTTCGCTGGAGCAGGTTCGAGGTGGAGACAGGCCGGTAGGGCTGGGGCCAAGTCAGTGGGCGTCTTCCTCATGTTAGGTTCGGCACGGCAGTTTGGTCCCTCTTCTTCTTTTCTTGTTGCAGGTTCTTGTCTGCCTTCTTGTTTCAGGGCTGCCGCCTAAATACTGTATTTAGTGGATGTTTTAGGGGTCTCAAGGTCAGTAGCCAATGGGCTACTGACCTTAGGGTGACTTCACCCTTGGTCTGCTCACCCCACGTGGGGGAGTGAGAACAATCCTTAATCCTGATTGGGGAGAGCCTGCCATCTACAAGATGGCGGGCACTGAAATGTGGGCTTCAATCACCTCCCCCACCTGAGGGGTGGAGCTGGCAGAGGTGGGCACATCTTTTGGCCTGGCTAGTTGTTCGTGCCAAAAAGCAGGAGAGGCTGGGGGTCGCAATACAAAGGCTGCCAGGCCTTCGAAGCTCCCCTGCCACAGATGGCTATTCCTGGCCGTGGAATGGTGTGAACACCTCCGCCCAGGAAAGGTTTTGTTTCTCAGCTGAGGGAGTGAAGGCTCCCACTCTAGGGTCCATAAATATGTCTCTTGGTGGCAGGCTGGTATGTACCAGTCATGGAACCCATCAGAGGCTGGTCGTTTTTCAGGGGGCATCTCTAAGATGCCCTCTGAGTGCATTTTTCATTAAATCCTACACTGGCATCAGTGGGGGTTTAATGTGCTGAGAAGTTTGATACAAAACTCAGTTTGCAGTGTAATCGTTATGGTGCTGTGGAGTTCGTAATGACAAACTCGCAGCACCATATACTCTTAATGGCAGCACTGCATTTACAATGTCTAAGAATGGACTTAGACACTGTAGGGGTACAGGGCTCATGCACCTGTACCCTCACCACTGGCATAGTGCACCCTGCTAGCGGGGTGACTGATCTATGCCAGGGCAGTGGGTTGTAGGCATGGCACACAGGAATGACCCGATTTTGGCACATTATTGTGTATGCATTATGGTTAGATCAGTAAAACAGTCATTTTAGTGTGACGTATGGGGAGATTTCAATGGAAGACATGCTGTCTGTAAAAGTAATAGATTTGCGACAGTATGCTCCAAAATGCACCACCAGCTACAGGCCGCACCCTTCCCATTCTCCTGCTGAATGGGTGTGGCTCATTTGCTACACTTGTTCTTTGTGTGACCTTGGATATTTCACAATCCCTATTGATGTAACACTGATATCAAAAACCCCAGTCCGAAGATTGTCCAGGCGTTGGCTCTTCACCCTGTTATTCTGGGTAAATCACTTAATCTCCCAATGCTAAAAATAATAATAATCTGACTTTGTGTAAAGTAACTGGTGCGCGTGTAAAGTGCTTGAATGCCCCTAGGCTCTGAAGGGCAAGTGCAGAAAGCATAGTACGCTCAGGGCAGGACAGGCCGTACCGGGCATTAGATGTTTCCCTAGGAAGCTGAAAGGGTGGGGGCCAGTTTTGCAGTGGTGGAGGCTGGTTTTCCAGGGGTGCTGCAAAATCCGCTTCCAGTAACTAAAGCAGCAAGCAAGCGTTTCCAGCCTCGAAGGGCCACACAGTGCTTCCCCAGGGGCTGGACTGAGAAAATTGCCAGGGCTGCTTGGGGTTCCTTGTCCGGCCCTGAGGATTCTGGAGAAAACTTTACAGTGACCAACTTTACAGAGGTCATGGGGTGCACTTAATCTTGGAACTGATTTTTAAATGTGGACAGTGGGCAAGGCAGAGATTTCTCGTTGAATGAAGGAGGCGCTGGGAGATACAGCAATCACGGAGAACCTCCTGAGACAGCAGAGGGCTCTTGTAGTGTGGCGCACCGAGGAACAGAGCAGAGGAGAAACTTCACTTGATCCTCTAGGAGTGTCTGTATAACAAACTGCACTTAAATTAATGTATGTGTATCATGTGATGTGTGAGTGTGTGGAGTGTGACAACACGAGGTCTCACCAGACAGCTACAGTGGTCTATCGGCGAGATCTAAAAATGGATTGTAGACACAGGGTCAGGAAGGAAAATATACAATGCCAGGGAGGGAGTCCACAAACTGTGAAAGATGGCACAGAAGCCTTGGCTGCCGCACCCCATGCAAGAGGGTTCCAGGCCTTGGGGACCACTTCTGGCAGGGCCGGGGAGAGGTGTCAGAAGTGGGATACGTTCATGGTAATACAGACCAGCATCAGATGGCACTACACGAGCGAACCTGCCCTGGACTTCTGGCAAGTCTTTAAGTGCTAAATGAGACATCAATGCTCCCACTCTCTCTGCCAATCATAATTCACAGATCTGTAGCAGTTTCCTCGAAGAACCTGCCCCTTCATGTCCTCTGTGGCAGCAGGGCCTCCACCAGCCACTTGAGCTGTGAGATCCTTGTTAATGGCCTATCACGATGCCACCAAGGCTGCATGGCAAGTTGTTGAGGACTACTCATTTTAATGTCACTTGTTGTGAATGTACCTTTTAAACAAGCGACTTGCTTCAACACACCGATCATGCCCTCAGCCCCCTCCTGCTGACCAATAAAGAGACACCCACCCTGCTAGGTCTCAAGCCAGGTGGTCACAGACTTCTTGGCAGGGATCCCTCACAGTTAGAGTGTCATTCCAGGCAGTGCTTAGTTTGTAAAATAATAAGTTCCAGGGACCTGACCAGGAGGCCAAGGCAGCTTGCACCACCCATTGCCCCTGTCATCGCTACCAATAGCGGTAGCAAAACATCTACTAACCATCTCTCTCGCCTGCAAGTTTGACAGTTCAATTTATTCCAGGTCCTGAAAGCTAAACGGGTGGCTGGGGAGACAGGTATTAGTAATTTAGCATGCATATTGTATTCATAAATAACTGTTGTTCCGCTACTCTCTAAATTAGATGAGCAGGGCCACCATGTGGCAGAGTGTCATGTTGACAATTAAGTGCTGGTGCCGAGCACCGGAAACCAAGTGCTGGTGTTGAGCACCGGAATGCACCGGCTTAAATTAAGCACTAATTCCAGGACCTATGCTAATCCCTATGTCAGAGGAAACCGGAGTTTCTGCCCAAATACAGATCACAAGTGTTAGAAAGACGGATCCATCCAAGGAAGACAGGAGTCGGTAAATGAAGATAGAGCGTAAGTTTAATAACACGTCTATACTCAGCAAGTTACAGGTCACAAATGTCAACCACCCTTCCACCAGTCGCATGCCCAACCTTCCACCCTTTTTGAAACTACACATTCTTTCACATGACACGAGCTAACCACGAGCTTAGATAAAGATCCACGCTCGTGACAGCTCGCGCTATCTTACATTGTGTTCCCAACACACCTTCCCCCCTTAAAAGAAAACAAAAAAAAACAAAAAAAAACACATGAACTTAAACATAATATCCGAAGAAAATTACTAAATTATCCCATGACAAAATCCTTGTACTTTTCAGGAAGACGATGTGAGCGTACCACCCTAGAATTACCAGAACTACAAGTAGGAACAAACGCTTCCTCACGGTTGTCATCACACTCAAAATCAAGAAAAACATTGCTGCTATAATCTTCTTGACCACTAACAACTCCTTTAAACAAAGAAACTCTGTTTAGATTCCACACCGAACCACCATCAATTCTGATGGCATTCTTGAATGTCTCAATCACTTTTCTCGGACTTGACCATACAGGACACCCTTTACCAACACCTTATTTTTTCCTTATGCGAATCCAATCTCCCACTTTAATCACCTGTTTAGTTGGTGGGCCTATTTTCTTTTTCATATCATGTTTCATTTTATTTTTGTACACTTCAACTCTCCGTTGGACAGCTTCATAATCCACACTAAAAAAATCATTTGAATCATTCCTACTCTCTTTCATCCACCAAGGAGTTAACTTAGTGCTAGGTTTTCGCCCCCTTAAAAGTTCAAAAGGGCTAACCAAGGTAACCGAATTTGGAGAAGTTCTATATGCCAATAACATAGAATGAAGTGCATTATGCCAATTTAAACCACCCTTAACAGATAGTTGAATAGCTTCTTTAACAACACGGTTAAATCTTTCAACTTGGCCATTGGCCTCTGGATGGAACACAGAAATCCTCCTGTGGATGATTCCACACTTAACAAAGAAGTCATTCATTTCTTTGCTAACAACCTGAGGTCCATTATCAGTTACAATTTCTTTCGGAATTCCTTCTCTACAAAATATCTCATCTAAGAATTCAATCACACTATGAGAAGTAACCTCCTTGACCATCTTGACCTCAGGCCATTTTGAAAAATAATCAATAAGTACAATTCCAAACGATTCATTCTTGGGTAAAATGTTAAATGGACCAATGATGTCTAAACCGAGTTTACGCCAAGGACCATTTGGAAATTCAACAGGGTGAGGTTCCGAGCGTAGAGCAACAGCAGATTTGTCACTATCCGCACACTGAACACATGAACGAACAAAATGATCAACATGATTATCAATGCCTGGCCACCAAAATGATTCCTTGACACGTCTCCTGGTAAAAGATATTCCCAAATTCCCTTAATGAGCAATTTTAAGAATAGTATTTCTAAGGGAGAACGGTGGAATAAATTTGTCTCCTCTTAAAATCAAACCATTTTCAACAGCCAGTTCATCCTGCACCTTAAAGAAACCCATCATCTCTCCAGATAACTTCCTTTGTTCTGGCCAACCTTGCAATAAATACTTCTTGACATTAAGCAACTCTATGTCCTTTCCCATTTCGGTGAACCAAACATCCTCTTGTAAGAAAGAATGCTGACCCAACACTGAATTAACATCACCCATGGTGAAAGCCACTTCGCATTCCTCAACTCTGCTGGTATCTGGAAATTCTGTAGGAGAGATCAACCTAGACATACAATCAGCATGTACATTGGCTTTGCCCTGAACGTACTCAATCTGAAATTGAAAAGACTGTAACCTGGAAGCTAGTCTAGCCAGACGTGCGGACATGGTTCGCCCCCCACCAGGTGACATTAAAAAAACAAGAGGTTTGTGGTCCGTTTTAATGACAAATTTTGTACCCCACAAAAACGTTCTAAAGTGTTCAGAACCCCAAACGCAGGCTAATAACTCTCTCTCAATGACAGAATAGTGTTTTTCAGCATCTCTCAAAGCCCTTGAAGCATAGGCTACAATCCACTCTCTCCCATTGTCTCTCTGTAAAAGAACACCACCTAACCCAGTGCTACTAGCGTCTACCATAATGATGCACTTTTTTCCACAAACAAACGGCTTAAGACACGGGGCATTCACTATAAACTCTTTCAATACTCCAAATGCTTTGGACATCTCTGGGGTCCACACAAATTTAGCATTTTTCTTCAATAAACCTCTGAAGGGGTCGACTTTAGAAGCAAAATTCGGTATGAATTTTGCGTAAAATTCAATAAGACCCAAAAAGGCCACAAGTTGTTCCTTGGAGGTAGGTATGGGAGCATTTACAATACTCTCCACGTGATTTTGTTTGGGTTTGATCCCCAATCCACTAATAGTGTGCCCTAAATATTCTACCTCTTTTTTCTTGATCTTGCATTTATCAAGGCGTAAAGTGAGACCCTTCTTTGACAAAGCAGCAATAACACCTTCTAAATTCGAATCATGTTCTTCATTGTTTTTCCCAAAAACAAGAATATCATCTTGAAATGCAATAGTGCCCTCCAGTCCCTCCAAAGTGTCTTTCATGAGTCTTTGGAAAACTGAAGCAGCACTAGCAAGACCAAAAGGCATACGACAATACCTGTACAATCCTTCAGGAGTAATAAATGCAGTGATGTTTTTTGACTCCTCAGCAAGAACAACTTGGTGGTACGCACTAGCCAAATCAATACACGAGAATACCTGTGCACCCGCTAATGTGGAAACCATCTCATGTAAATTGGGTAAAGGATGGGCATCCACCCAAATGGCATTATTCACACTGCGAAGGTCCACACACAACCTAAGTTCGCCTGAAGGTTTAATGGAAATCACAATGGGAGAAACCCACGGAGATGATTCAATGGGCTCAATAATATTATTTTGACATAAATCTCTTAGTATGTCCTTCAAGTTGTTTCTGTAAGTGAGTGGGACATTCCTTACTCTATGACGGATAGGGACAACATTGTCCTGTAGTTTTATTACATGTTCAAACCCTTTGTACATTCCTAATTTCCCACTAAAGACATCAGGAAACAACCCTTTTAACTTATTGACAATTTGAGAATTGTCATCGTGGGAAATATCACAGGACTCAACAACATAGACAGGAGGAACAGCTCTAGGGTCAATTTTGATTCCTAATTCATGTTGGTGAGGCCACCCTAACAGTGATAATCCTGACCTTGCCACATATATTTTCCCAAAAGTATGACGACCAGAGAATTCTAGATTGGCACAAAAAAACGTATTAAGTCAATTTTGTGTCCTGTGTAACCACCAGGGGAAACATCCGGTGGAAGCAAAGTTTTCGTAGACCAACTTTCATTAAACACACTTAATGAAATAATGGTGTACCAGGCACAAGAATCAACCAAGAATTCTAGTTTAACATCATCTACAGAGATAAAACATGAAGGAAATTTAACGCACTCTCCACTACCACACACATTAATGACGGTGTTGACCTCATATTCATTGTCATCCTCTACGTTATCACTTTCATCATAAATACAATTCACTTTTTTAGGTATTGATTTACAGAATTTCCCAAAATGACCCTTTTTATTGCACTTTGAGCATGTTCTCCCGATGGCTGGACAGTTCTTGAAATCCGCTAAGTGTCCATCGCTTCCGCATCTATAGCAAAGTAGTTGATGTTGGTTTTTCTTCTCATATTTTGTAATTCTAAATTTATTATCAGTTTTAGAAGAATTATCATTTCTCTGTGGAACATACTTTCTTTGCTTATCAGTATCCTTAGTTACGTTAAAAACGTCACTTTTTTCATTTCCTCTAATTTCTTTCACAAACTTTTCTGAATGTTCAATTGATTTTGCAATGTCAATAGCATTGTTCAAAGACATGTCAGACGTAGTCCACAGGCGTTCTTGAACCTTTTTATTATTTGTTCTCATCAATATTTGGTCTCTAAGTACTTGTTCATAAGATATGTGCTCGAAATCACATGTAACAGCTAAGGATCTGAGAGCTGATACGAAATCTTCCACAGGTTCATCAGGGCGTTGTTTTCGTGAGTAAAATATATACCTTTCCATCACTATATTTTTCTTTTTCCCATAACGCAGGTTGAGTTGTGATGAGGCATAACTATATACATCAATATTTCCTGGATTGACTAAGGCAGGTAGAGTTTTAAATTCTTTCAAAGCAATTCCGCCCAAACAATGCTTAAGAAGGGATAGTTTCCTCTCTGGTTCACATTCTTCACCCTCCAAAACTTCTACATATGCCATGAAAACAGGTTCCCAAATCTCCCACGGCATAGGAGGATCACCAGGAGAGGATAAAAATGAAGGAGGAGGAACAATGCCAGACATGGTGAAATGTTCAATGAAAAAAAAACTGATATCATATAGTTAGATATAAAATAAAATAATAAATGAGCCTAAACGATTTATT
This sequence comes from Triturus cristatus, assembly GCF_964204655.1. NCBI lineage: Eukaryota > Metazoa > Chordata > Amphibia > Caudata > Salamandridae > Triturus > Triturus cristatus. The sequence goes on from NC_140590.1 coordinate 1,720,891,106, forward strand.
TGGTTAGAATTAGACTAAATATGAGAAAAAAACTGTTACCGCAATAAACCTCCTCTTCAACGCTTCGCTTTGCACCTTTTTTTGTTAATTCCACGTTGATCCGAGTTGTTGCTAGGATACCGTGAAACAAAATGGTGTCTCCTGCTCCTTCACGTCACACGTCAGCACGTCAGCGTGCGTCTGACGCGCATTAGGATACGTATGATGCCTTGCGAGATATGAACTCGCTGAGGGTTCCAACTGCGGAAATATTCCTTACTTCGGCTGAAATACTCGAGCTTCCTGGACTAATGCCACCACTCCAGTATAGCCGTAAGTTTCTTTTTCCTCGTTGCGCAGCAATTCACATCCTCACGAAAAGTCACGTAACAAAATGAATTTCTTCCGCTTTCCAAGAAAACGAACAAAAAAAAAAAATAACCAGGCTGGTTCGATTGTAAATGTATCCCGCTCGTCGCCAGTGTTAGAAAGACGGATCCATCCAAGGAAGACAGGAGTCGGTAAATGAAGATAGAGCGTGAGTTTAATAACACGTCTATACTCAGCAAGTTACAGGTCACGAATGTCAACCACCCTTCCACCAGTCGCATGCCCAACCTTCCACCCTTTTTGAAACTACACATTCTTTCACATGACACGAGCTAACCACGAGCTTAGATAAAGATCCACGCTCGTGACAGCTCGCGCTATCTTACATTGTGTTCCCAACAACAAGAGTGTGCACCTTGCGCACCCCAAAGGTGTGAGTTTCCATTAATGACAGGTAAACCAGGTGGTTAACTGTACACGTGAATAGCACATATTCTATGAATGTGCCCTTTGGCACAGCGGAAGGGGCATCCTGTAGCACTGTAGCCTCCATTCTGAGAACCAAAATCAGAAATATTGTTATTATTGCACACCAAGTACATATTACACCTGGCGGAATCGGTATTTACCATGTGTCGTTACCTCCCAGGGTGGGGCAGCTCGTGGGATGAGACCCTTGGAGACAACACCAAGCCTGTTCATTGAGACCCTTTTTAGGTCAAGCCTGGAGACAGCTTTAGCTATCTTGCCAGCCTCATGTTTTCCAAACAATTCATAATAAAACCACATACATATATTTGTTCATACAGGGGATTTTGGTCAGCCTTCATCCATTGGTCTATTGAAGAGCCAATCAAACTATGCTTCCACCCACCACATTATGTAACATGGAGCAAAAGTTCAGCCCACTTCAGCCATTGGCTCTCTTCACTGTGAGTGACTGCAGCTTGCACGTGTACATCTCTCTGAAAAGTAGTTTAAGGCTGAGGGGCAAATCTGCTTTCATTTCTGGCTTCCTTTCTTGTGTTAGGTGTACAACAATACGACACCTGGTATATAATATTATTAACATAGTCAGTATTTTGCCCTGTTCATACACCCTGTGTCCTGCCACCTTTATGTACCGGGCATCATTGGGGGCGAGGGCTGCGGTGCTGCTGTGACTGCCCTGATCTCACTTCTCATTATCAGCCCGTTTCTGCTGCAGACACATTCTTTGCTGGTCCCTCTGTGTGCTCTTGGGCGGATATTTGCCCAGCACGTAGTCTTGTGTCCATGCCAACAAACCTACAGTTGAAAGTGTGATGGGCGCCGGATGTCTATAAAACATCCTGCTGACGTCACTGAAGCTGCTCCTGAGTCTTCCAAGCGCTAATACTTCAAAGTAGTTTCAGTGTAAACTCGAGAGGGCGCATGTGGAACAAGGCAGCTCTCGGCTTCCTTCCGGGCAAGGCGGTGTTTGCAGCCATGGTTCAAGGCCTACAGAACTGGTGCAACCATCTACACCAGGAGAAAGGGTCTGTTTGTTAGAATGGATGCGAGACTGACCAGAAACATAACATAACATAGCATAACAGAAACAGACCCAGATGCACAGGGGAAAGTCATCCCACCACCTTCCACTTAGTGATACTCATTGTAAAGTGATTTATAACATAAGCACGCTATTACAGCCGGAAGCGCACAGCAAGAGCGCCACACAGCTAACAGCCAAAAACGTAAGTGCATTGAAAGCCATGTAACGTTACGTGCTCTATTGAACTTTAGGAAATGTTTTACTTAATCACTGTTCTGTTAACTTCTTGGGATTATGGGAGCACTGTGGTCTGAGTGTCAACCCATCAGCCCTAAAATCAAATCCTGGCTTCCCTGTCAGACAACACTTTGTGATCCTGGGCAATATACTTCATTCCAAGTGTGTTGGTTCCCATTATCTGGCCTGAAGCGGTATATAAATAACTGGAAATATAAGATAATAGTACTGCGAGGCTACACAGCACCAGTGCCCCAAGGTCAGGACTTAGCAGTGACATTCACAAATATAGTGCTGTGAGGCCAACCTATGAAGTAGCTCACGCATAGAAACACGAGACCTGTGCACAAACAGCACTGTAAATCCATAGCTACTATGTTGGGTATCAGTAGTTTATTCAGTTGTCTTTTTATGTGCATTCTGACACTCACAGTTTCATCGTATAACTTGTGTAAAAAAGCACTTACAGAATACTTTGAAGGCTGTACATAAACTCCACTGTGGGCTGGGTCACAAACAAGACTCTGAGATATGTGTCCTAGGATCAAGGCGAGGCTTCTGCCTAGTGAGCAGTGTGGGGCCTGTGCAGAAGCGCCCCTGTGAGACCAGGCTGTGCATAGACTTGGGTTAAGGTGGCTCTGTTCCTTAAACACTCACCGCTGAGACATGAGGTGATCTGCAATTCACGATTTCGAACTCAGGCAGGGCCACACAGCCTTACATTCTTCAGAGGTCAGTAAATTGGGTATCAATACATTGTGTAATGGTAATATCTATTAGTCATATCTCTAAAGGAAGGCAGAAGTTTGCTTCTTGTGCTCTATAAAACAAGCATTTGCAATGCAATAGGTCTCGCCTTTGGGACCTTATATGTATTTAGCTATGCAGCACATTAGCCTGGGAGCTGAAGCATCTACTGATCTTTAACAAGGAGGGAAAGTAAGCACCAAACTGTGTGACACACCAGGTATGGGAACACATGGAGAGAAATATTGCCTTTCAGTGGGAAATGGTATTGTCCGAAGCTCTGTTTTTAATATAAAATCAGGGCCTTCGTTGGTCATAGCACTGAAAATACAAGATTTAAAAAAAATATTATTGTCTACGGATGCTCGTGGAAGACAATTTCTATGGACTGAAATTTAGAGAATGCTAAAGTGATTCTGGTATTTTACTGACCTCTGCTGGTTGATTTCTATCAAGACAGTTAAATAGAGACAGTTGCCAGAAAATTTAAAAAAAGAAAGTCCCTCAGCAGAAAACAATTCTGGTACTTTACTGTCCTCTACCTGTCATTTTCTATCAAGACAGTTAAATAAAGGCAGTTGAACAAGCAGAAAGCAATTCTGGTACTATTTTACTGACCTCTACTGGTCGTTTTCTATCAAAGGCAGTTGAACAGAAAAAAAGTGCCTACGCGGAAGCAGACAAGTCCTAGGGCTGATCACCAGAGCCCATACAGGAAATACACATATAAGCATATACTAAAGTATATATAAGAGGTCTTGAATGTTCCACCTAAAAATAACTTACTTTAAACTGCCCTGGGAGGCCTGTGTCCAAGTTTTACCATGATCTTTGCAAAAAAACACAAGACTACAGTTCCTGGGTACACATATGCAACACTGTGATGTATGTCCATTATAAGGCACATTAATCGCATGTTTTTAGGTCGAGCATGAGTCAGCATGCATGGGCTGCTCAGTGAGACTGCTGCAGTAGAGTATGGAAGAGAAGCCCCGTCCACTCTCCGCCAATGTTTGTCATTGGCTTGTATCAGTGTCTTTCCTAAATATTGGCGTCTGATTCGTAAAGGGGCTTGTTAGTCCCTCCTTACTACCGCCTTGTCTTCATCTGTAACCTTCCATGGCTACTGAACCCTTTACTTCGGTTGTTACACAGTACCTGTTCTTAAGTGTTTAAGCACTATTGAGTTTCTCTTGCTTGCATGCACGATGTGCTTTTTTTCTTGACAGTGCGCACACTACTCGCGGGACGCTGTTCTTTAATGTATGTTAGGCGTGCTTCACGTGACTTGGGTACCCGCCCCACCACCCCTCCAAAATCACTTTTTTCTTTTCTTCCAGGCGCTTGCACACCACTCGCGGGACCTGCCTTGTTTGCTCGCCCCCTTCACACCGAGATCGCTGCTTTTTTTTCTCTCCACCCACAGGTCGTAGCGAGGCTCCCAAGCAGGAGATGGGGAAAGCAGCGGAGGAAATGTTGTTTCTGGCTCTCCAAATTTAGCCAGACCTAAATGGAAAGAAACGCAAGCAGGGCCGAGATGCACAAGGAGGTGAACAACCACTCCAATTCCACACCCACTGCCCAGCCCCTTTCACTCCATACTCTACCTTAAATACAATAATACCTTACATCGATATTGTGGCATTAAATGCTCAAAATATAATGCAGAATTTTGTAAACCGCTGTGCTTTCAATTGAAACTGAAACTTGTGGGTGATGTTTTGATATGTGTCATGTCTCATAGTTGGCAGGAAGTACTGCCATATTTTGAGTCATTTTTAGCCCTTTAAATGGACAGGCACAGGCGGGCATTCAGTATCGGCACTTCTTTAATTTTGAAGGGCGAGTACGGGCACTTCTCCGAAAAGGACCAATGGTGTTAATGGGAGAATAACAGCACTTTCAATAAGAAACGCGTACTCTGGGATAGTGAGTACCTACACTAAGGGCTTTAAGTGAGCACCTGCAGTTTTTTAAAGGGGCCTCAAAACGGGTCTCTATCATGCTCTGTTTTGTGCCCCATGCAAAAACAACACTTGATGGACAGAATGCAGAATAATGTCATACATTCACCCCAGTACAGAGATCTGGGCCTAAATCCATCGTTTTTTTGCTCACCATGCCATTCCAGTTTGAACCCAGCCATATGCAAATCAGTCTTGAACCTGTGCCCCATGGGAACAGTCCAGCCCGAACTGCCAAGCCAGGTCCTCCCTGGACTGGAAACAAGCATCCTAGGACCGGTTTCGGGCTTTCAGCCCTCGTCAGCCAGGATAGCTTGATTCCAGTGGCATGGAGAGCACGAGACTCACGTCTGAGCATACCCTTCCCACTCGGGGTGACAAATGCAAAAACAACAATTGATGGACAGAATGCAGAACAATGTCATACATTCACCCCAGTACAGAGATCTGGGCCTAAATCCATCGTTTTTTTGCTCACCATGCCATTCCAGTTTGAACCCAGCCATATGCAAATCAGTCTTGACCCTGTGCCCCATGGGAACAGTCCAGCCCGAACTGCCAAGCCAGGTCCTCCCTGGACTGGAAACAAGCATCCTAGGACCGGTTTCGGGCTTTCAGCCCTCGTCAGCCAGGATAGCTTGATTCCAGTGGCATGGAGAGCACGGGACTCACGTCTGAGCATACCCTTCCCACTCGGGGTGACAAATGCAAAAACAACAATTGATGGACAGAATGCAGAACAATGTCATACATTCACCCCAGTACAGAGATCTGGGCCTATTTCCATCGTTTTTTTGCTCACCATGCCATTCCAGTTTGAACCCAGCCATATGCAAATCAGTCTTGACCCTGTGCCCCATGGAAACAGTCCAGCCCGAACTGCCAAGCCAGGTCCTCCCTGGACTGGAAACAAGCATCCTAGGACCGGTTTCGGGCTTTCAGCCCTCGTCAGCCAGGATAGCTTGATTCCAGTGGCATTGAGAGCACGGGACTCACGTCTGAGCATACCCTTCCCACTCGGGGTGACAAATGCAAAAACAACAATTGATGGACAGAATGCAGAACAATGTCATACATTCACCCCAGTACAGAGATCTGGGCCTAAATCCATCGTTTTTTTGCTCACCATGCCATTCCAGTTTGAACCCAGCCATATGCAAATCAGTCTTGACCCTGTGCCCCATGGGAACAGTCCAGCCCGAACTGCCAAGCCAGGTCCTCCCTGGACTGGAAACAAGCATCCTAGGACCGGTTTCGGGCTTTCACTGGAGTCTAGCTATCCTGGCTGATGACGGCTGATAGCCAGAAACCGGTCCTAGGATGCTTGATTCCGTTCCAGGGAAGACATGGCTTGGCAGTTCGGGCTGGACTGTTCCCATGAGGCACAGGGTCAAGACTGATTTGCATATGGCCATATCTAAACTGGGGTGGCGCAGATGGCAAAAGAACGATGGATTTAACCCAGATCTCTTGACTGGGGGAGAATGTCTGCATTGTCAGTATTCCGTCCATCATTTGTTTGTTGTAACGCTTTTCGCCCTAAGTGGGATGGGTATTCCCAGACGTGGGACCCGTGCTCACTACGCCACTGGAGTCTAGCTATCCTGGCTGATGACGGCTGATAGCGAGAAACCGGTCCTAGGATGCTTGATTCCGGTCCAGGGAAGACATGGCTTGGCAGTTCGGGCTGGACTGTTCCCTTGAGGCACAGGGTCAAGACTGATTTGCATATGGCCATGTCTAAACTGGGGTGGCGCAGTGGGCAAAAGAACGATGGATTTAAACAAGATCTCTTGACTGGGGGAGAATGTCTGTATTGTCAGTATTCCGTCCATCATTTGTTTGTTGTAACGCTTTTCGCCCTAAGTGGGATGGGTGTTCTCAGACGTGGGACCCGTGCTCACTACGCCACTGGAGTCTAGCTATCCTGGCTGATGACGGCTGATAGCCAGAAACCGGTCCTAGGATGCTTGATTCCGTTCCAGGGAAGACATGGCTTGGCAGTTCGGGCTGGACTGTTCCCATGAGGCACAGGGTCAAGACTGATTTGCATATGGCCATGTCTAAACTGGGGTGGCGCAGTGGGCAAAAGAACGATGGATTTAACCCAGATCTCTTGACTGGGGGAGAATATCTGCATTGTCAGTATTCCGTCCATCATTTGTTTGTTGTAACGCTTTTCGACCTAAGTGGGATGGGTATTCCCAGACGTGGGACCCGTGCTCACTACGCCACTGGAGTCTAGCTATCCTGGCTGATGACGGCTGATAGCCAGAAACCGGTCCTAGGATGCTTGATTCCGGTCCAAGGAAGACATGGCTTGGCAGTTCGGGCTGGACTGTCACCATGAGGCACAGGGTCAAGACTGATTTGCATATGGCCATGTCGAAACTGGGGTGGTGTAGTGGGCAAAAGAACGATGGATTTAACCCAGATCTCTTGACTGGGGGAGAATGTCTGCATTGTCAGTATTCCGTCCATCATTTGTTTGTTGTAACGCTTTTCGCCCTAAGTGGGATGGGTATTCCCAGACGTGGGACCCGTGCTCACTACGCCACTGGAGTCTAGCTATCCTGGCTGATGACGGCTGATAGCCAGAAACCGGTCCTAGGATGCTTGATTCCGTTCCAGGGAAGACATGGCTTGGCAGTTCGGGCTGGACTGTTCCCATGAGGCACAGGGTCAAGACTGATTTGCATATGGCCATGTCTAAACTGGGGTGGTGCAGTGGGCAAAAGAACGATGGATTTAACCCAGATCTCTTGACTGGGGGAGAATGTCTGCATTGTCAGTATTCCGTCCATCATTTGTTTGTTGTAACGCTTTTCGCCCTAAGTGGGATGGGTATTCCCAGACGTGGGACCCATGCTCACTACGCCACTGGAGTCTAGCTATCCTGGCTGATGACGGCTGATAGCCAGAAACCGGTCCTAGGATGCTTGATTCCGTTCCAGGGAAGACATGGCTTGGCAGTTCGGGCTGGACTGTTCCCATGAGGCACAGGGTCAAGACTGATTTGCATATGGCCATGTCTAAACTGGGGTGGCGCAGTGGGCAAAAGAACAATGGATTTAACCCAGATCTCTTGACTGGGGGAGAATGTCTGCATTGTCAGTATTCCGTCCATCATTTGTTTGTTGTAACGCTTTTCGCCCTAAGTGGGATGGGTATTCCCAGACGTGGGACCCGTGCTCACTACGCCACTGGAGTTTAGCTATCCTGGCTGATGACGGCTGATAGCCAGAAACCGGTCCTAGGATGCTTGATTCCGTTCCAGAGAAGACATGGCTTGGCAGTTCGGGCTGGACTGTTCCCATGAGGCACAGGGTCAAGACTGTTTTGCATATGGCCATGTCTAAACTGCGGTGGCGCAGTGGGCAAAAGAACGATGGATTTAACCCAGATCTCTTGACTGGGGGAGAATGTCTGCATTGTCAGTATTCCGTCCATCATTTGTTTTTTGTAACGCTGTTTGGTGCCCCGGCACAGACGGTCCATTTTTTTCCAGACTGCAGTTACAACAGGCACATCGGTGTGCGCAGCACACACTTTTCACTTCTCACTAGTGGAGAAGTTATGGCATGACGTAATGCCAGGTGAGCATTGTAGGGGAAGGGGAGTCCTTTAAAGAGTCATTTTTTCTCTGGATTTCCCTTCTCTTTTTGAAACTCAGGAGCAGCAACATTGTCGTGGTGTCACCAGGGCTTTAAGTGGAAGCATCTTCAATATTATAAACAAGCCCTAGTTGCTGCTTATTTATCTTGTGCAACTAACAACAATTGACAAAGCCAATAGTCCTGACTTATTGTACGTATGATGTTACTTGTATCATATATCTGGATGCAATGACAGAAACAGCAAAATACAAGTCGGACGGCACACTATGCTAAGCACAGGTTTTTAGAGTACGTGTTTTTAAGCCACGCCCTTAATTACATCAACCACGACCCTTTGAGAGACCCCACAGTTTTTTAATCCCACTTAAAGCCCTGCCTACACTATTATTTTCCATGCCGTTATTACAGCTGGCATCCTCCAATCATGTTGTCTTATAATGCGCTTTATCTCCTCCAAAGGAAGTGTTTGGGTTCCTTAAAGTTTCTGGGGCTTGTGCTGAGCAGGCTAACCCCCTTGGAGCACATTATCAGCAGTGATTGTAAGTATTCAGGATAAAAGGCAAATTTTATTGACCCATCTTTGAAGGTCAAACAATAACATACAAGTATTTAGGCGAAAGACACAGGAACAAGTCCAAATTGGGTAATGTTCTTTGGCTCGTATAACACATAGTAGTACCGAGCAAATATTCACATGATTACAGATTACAAAGCACAGCAAATACATGCACATATTCCTTTTTTTTTAGATTTATATAGCGCTAACTCGACTTGAAGGTATTGGAGCGCTTTACATGAGCACCGGTTACGTTACACAAGGACACATTCATTTTTTTTTCTTCAGTTTTAGGTCTCGCAGACCTGCGTTGCAGCGCACATGCGCTACTCGCTCTGCGAGGCTTTTTATAATCAAGCAGATTTCCGAAGTGGAGTTGAAGCCACGCCCATCATTTTGATTGGCTCGCGTCAACGTTTAGGCTAAACGCTGTGTCGTGATTGAGAATGAGGCTTTTTCGTTACCGCCCTGTCTCCTTCTTCTATGGCCCATCCGGACTGGATTTTTTACTTGCGGCATTATACGGTCCCCTTCAATTACTCTGTGAGCACTCTTTTCATCATTCGCGCAATGGCTTAGCTTGTTTTGTTATTTGCAGCGCGGTGCTTGCGCTTGTTTATTCATTTATTTAATTTGGAGCGCGGTCCGCTGACTTTAGCGGCCGCGCTAGATTTATTTATTTAATTGATTTGGAGCGCGGTCCGCTGACTTTAGCTTGACTAACTCAATTTTTATAAATCCTGATTAGCGTCTAGTGAAGGAAGTGGGGCGTGGGGGTGGCGACATGGCTGCAGCACAGGCTCGTATTGGCTGACTGTATGTTAACTCCCATTGGTTGGTGGTAAAAACATGAGCCGTGCCCGCTCGCCTAACTCTTAGTTTTCTTCTCTCACATGAAATAATTGGCGGCCGAGCGTCATCTTGAGCGTAACATGCCCAAATTGTAGTTTTTTTTTTTTTTACTTTCAATCATGCCAGCCGCTCGATTTTTTTAATCCTGATTAGCGTCTAGAGAAGGAAGCTGGGGTGAGGGTGGCGACACGGCTGCACAGGCTCGGATTGGCTCACTATTGGTTGACTCCTATTGGTTGCTAGTAAAAACGTGACCTGATTCGGCACACGCCCGTCGCTTCTCCTGTTGACCCCAGCGTGCAGGCTGCCGATACAAAGAAAGTTTTTACTTTCCATTGGTTGCAGTTCTGCAGGACTCGGCATCTAAGGCTCGTAAATAACACAATTTCATTCGTTTTTTTCATTGTATTATTAAATACAAACATTAACATAATTTTAAACTAACAGTGCTTAGTTACTAACATAAGTTAAAAATTAAGAAAATTCACTCCTCACCATTAACCAGTAAATCGCTTCATTGCGAAAAACGTAGCGTTGACAAAATACTGTGCATGCTCGCCCCAGAAATATCATGGCTAGACATCAGAGGATACACCAACGAAGGAGCCTTTATTGATGACTCAAAATGTAGAGGGCGCTCACGACTGACTTCCAGTGTCGTCTAGCTCGCCGGCAGAATAAAAGATAAATCTAGCCAGAGCTGCCAACTTTAGAGCTGCGTAACAACTTAATCACTTAATCTCCTGTGCCTACAAAAAAAAACATTTACAATGCTATAGTTTGAACTATTGGCATTGTAAATGACAATGCCTTTTATTTATGTGCTGGTTTTCAAAACTCTTGCAAATGCGAGACCTATTGCATTGCAGATGCTTGTTATTATCCTAGTTTTGGTTGCACGACGGTACAACGCAGGTAAAGACATTGTATGCCTTTACCACACATTTTTTACCATGCATGTTTTTACCTCGAACATGCTTTTAGAATGCATGCTATTACCACGCATTGTTTTTATACGTAAAAATAATGTATTTGTGGGGGGAGACCCCCACATCCCCAATTTACCTTAAATGCGTGGTAAAGGCATGCGTTGTAAAGGTATGCACGTGGTAAAAATGTGTTCTAAAAATACGTGGTGAAAGCATAACGAGGGGTTGAAAACCTCGTTGTAAATGCTGTTTCCCTAGATTTAACAAATTATTAGAATTCGGAAAATGTGATTCTAACTTAAAGGAAAGCTACTGAAATTAAACTTAAAAGTGACATGTGACTTTCACTGTCAGCATTTTTTTACAAAAACATAACCAACCTGGGGCCCTCGTGGACCAATATGTACCGTTACACCTCACCTCTTCATGACTAAACCACACCTTTGACCATATGACCACACACGATTTGGGAATGATCACATGGTCAGACACCTTGATTAGATTTATTTTCTGGGGAGTGGAGGACAAAAAGAACCTTTGATGGAGTTTCCGTAGTGAACATGTATTAGCACATGCAACAAACCATTAGATAGTTAGAAATTCAGGGGCATACTTATCGTTGTGCTGCGCCACCCTTGCACCATGCAGGAGGGTGCCAGAGCGATGAAACAACAAAGTCAGATCCATCAGGCCACACAAGGTCGCATTGCATGGCCCTGCATGGCTTGAGACATCTAGAGTAATGCAACCCAGCGCAAATTGCGGCATTGTGTTAACCCTGCCCCAGGGAGGCGGTCCATGGGTGGGTGTTCCCACTCATCCACCCATGGATTTTGGTGCCGTCCCAGATTTACCATGACTGGTTGACCTGGGAATACATCAAAATGCTACACCTTCTCAGGTGAGGTGTAATGAGGAGAAATATCTTTATTTCTCCTAGTTTTTCCATCTGACTATGTCAGTTGCATTATGCAGCATACATAGAAAGAGGAAAATGCCTCAGAGGATTGTTTTTGTGCAGGAACATGTCTCTTCCTGCAAACAAAAACAATCCTGTCTGCAATGCTTGCATCCTTGCACCACGGATCAAAGATGACTGCGTTGGTACTAGGCTGCACATTGTGCACCAGCACAAGGAAAGGGCTGGAATGCACCGTATAATGTTCAATATGGTGCATTCTTCCCTTTCACGCAGCACAGCACAGTAAGGTGGCTATGCTGCACTGCGTGGAATAATGATAAATCTGCCCCTCAGATCTTATTGACCAGCCCCAGATAGATTACTGCGAGACAGGCCCTAAATCAATCTGTTGGTTCTTGGGTTTCTGTGGGATGAAGATTTGTTGTCACTTTGGAAGGATGCCTGAATGAACCCTGCCCTCTGACATCACAATGTCAAAATCGTCAATAGAAATGTACTCTACATCTCTTGCATCCACAATCTCACACATTTATATGGTTTAATTAACTTCAAGGCATGGACCTAAGACACTACCTTCATTTAAATTACCTACTCATCTTCTTTCATTGAAAATCACATGAATGTATTTTTCAATATGTTCCATACAACCTTGAAAACGGATGGTAAAAGCTTGTGGTTAGTAATGAACAATTACCTTCATTTACAATACCGTTTGAAAACACCTGCTGCAGAGTTCCTTGTATGTCCAGCAGTTTTCAGGCAACAATTAAAATATCAAGATAACTCTAGTCATTAGTTCTCCTGCTGGAGAGAGATGGAGTTATGTCTAGTGGCAGTTTCGACTCATCATAAAGTAGTGTGGAGAGTCAATGTACCTGCTGCAAAGAACATGTGCAACGCAGAACATGGAATTGTATATTATGTGTATAGCTCAGTGGGTTACTGCTTTTCTGACAGACATCCTTATGTTACTGGCAGTTCATAAGTTACAATTCTAATATAGTACAGTGATCTATGAACTGTCATTAAATAGCTGCTTGCAAACTGCATGGTATAGGTTAGAATGTTATGTTTTTGCCCCAGTCTTTCATTATCCCAATAATGTTAAAAACCTTTGTTTGAGTAGGAATATACTCTTATTAATAAAGTCAACTCAACCACTGTAGTACATTTTAGTTAAATCCTAAGTTTGTGCTTCTCCAGACCAAATACTCTAAAATATACTACCTAATTGTATCAACAACTTGTGATTCCCACACCTTGTAATCCTTTGTATTTAATGTAACATTTCCGAGAGACTAATGTACACATGTATATTTAATTGTCGCTGTCTAATAGTGTGTGATGTAAAGTGCTCTGACACCTTATTTTAGTATGAGTAGTGCCATAAATCAAATGAAATACCTGTGAGAGAGGGGCTCTGGAGAGATGAGGGTGATAGTGAGGGAATCCATGAAGGAGGAGGTCAAGGGGTGCCACCAAAAAAGATTGTCCCACCAGGCACCCCCAGCACTAAAGCCAGCACTAAGGAGGATGTATCCGCTGCCATTTAAATCCACTAAACCGATTTATGCTCTCGGTCCCCTGTCTATGTGTGTCTACCAGCTCATCTTAATAGTTCACACTCAACCCTCTAATCCAAATGTGAGCAGATGATACTTAGATCTAAAGTATATGGAAGATGGGGGCAGAGTGTTAATATAGGATCACAATTAATCTGAACCACATTGCTTCTGTACCAAAAACTGTGGGCTGGATTCACAAAAGTGTAAGAGTAAATTTCACGTGCAAATTAGTGAATAGTGGAAGTTTCCTTTGTGAATAGCCCCTGCAGTCTGGTAATGGCCCCCAGGCCTTTTCAGTTTGGTGGAGACAAGTAATTTACACTTTTGGAGTAAATCAACACATTTTGTGAATAGCCAAAACGTAGTGAATATACTGAAAAGTGTAAACTACCCAAAAGTGTATGTTTCTTTTGTGAATCAGGTCGAAAGAGTTTTGTGAGTCCATCAATTTGTGCCTCTCCACTAACTCGCCCAGTGGTTTTTCCTATTTCTCCCTCATCAATGCTGTAATTGTATTTAACTCTGTAGATACCACCATCAAAAGCCACCATAACACTACCTCATGTGCATCCTTTTGTGCCTCCATATTCCCATCCATTAGTTAAGTATTCCCCACATTTTTCGGTGTAATGTTTTAGCCTCTCCTTGACCTCTAGGAGACTTGGTTCAAATGACAAGAATGCTATAGGCAAGTCTTCACACAGACTAGGTAAAAGTGAAACGAGCCATAGTGGGAAGAGTGATGGCCCTTTCACAGGTCTCTTTGCTTCCATGCATCATCAATGAGGACATAATCCACTTTTGAAGAGGCCTGGTGGACTGAAGAGTAGTCAGTTAAATCTGTGAACTGTCTATGGCACATCGCCCAAATATCTATCAGACCCACTGAGCCAAGCCAGACCCCTGTTTTCCTGTTTTTGATCCCCAATTTTTGTATTGTGACTGGTCTCTACATCCACCGTTCACTTGATTCAAATCAACTACTCTAATGATCCCAGCATCTTCCTAGTTGTAATTTTTTCTGAAGATCCAACTTCAAGAAATCTTTCTGTCCTTTAATGTCAACTTTTACTATTAACTAACATTTGAAAACACCACATTGAAAGAATATCCCTGGTAATCTGCCTTTTCTTTCAGGGTCCCCAAATGGAATTTGTTTACTAAAAATAGTGGTTAACACTTCAGTTCCTTTGGATTCTGCAGCAAAGAAAATGTTGGAAAATGCTGCAAAGCAAATCCTACTCCAGTTATAATCAAAGATGTTTCTCGAAAGAGACATACATATCCCCTACAAGGGCATAGCAGTGTTAGAATGCCAATAAATTGTGAACTTTCAGTCCATTCAACTGCAGAAGGGATCATATTAACAATAGATTTTCACAAAGACTTCATCCATGAAAATAGCATAGTTTTTATCAATTTCTAAAGAGAGATTGGTCAAGACATCCTTAGGCCAAAGTCCAATGAACCACACCAAAGAATATTATCCTCACATTAGGAGGACCATCAAACTTAGTCCTTTGAGTTCTGCTGCCAGGATCCATCCTTCATCTCTGGGTGCCAAGAAATAGATCTTCATCCTTTCCTTCAATTTACAGCACTCACTCCAAAGTCAAAACTGTCCAAACCAGGTATTGCCTGAGCTCTAAAAACGTTAATCAGAGTCTGTTTCATTCTCATATTTCTCACAACCTATATGTCAAATGATGTACCTCCTCCTTATATTCACGTTCTCTCCACAACCTTATTCATGTCAGGTCTGCATTGAGCAGTATTGCTTATAACCAACATTTCACATTTTTCCCAGATGAAAAGCTGTCTGCATCCTGTGAATATTAACATAGCTAATACGTTTGTTTTGGGGTTGAGGGAGGGTTGGACATCGGGTTACTGTTTGAGGGGGTCAATCAGGGGCATAACAAAGGCCCCCGCAGCCCCCTGCAGTGGGGGGGGGGGCAGGGGGGGGGCGTGGTCCAGGGGGCCCCCTCAGAAAAAAATGCTGATTGGTTCGACTCTGGGACCAATAACCGTCTGCACCCAGGCCGTTCTCTCATTTACACTTCAGCCATGTGAAGATTGTCCTCAGTGTGCACACATACGTGGCCTCTTTCATGGGAACCGAAAGTAAAGGACATATTGTACACGTTTTACCGTGTAAATTTGGGCTCAGTGCTGTGCTCTGTTTCCAGGGAGTCGGAGCCGATACAAAAGGGGGTGCGGGGGTAAGCATTTACCTTACATAATAACCGGCAGTCAGTGTCACGCACGCATCAGCTAAGCTTGCGCAGCCGCAGTGACGCACGTTCACATTTGGCGCCATCACGCAGTGGTTCTGTTGTTCCCGGACCCCCAGGGGTCCGTGGCATGTCCCCAGGGGTCCGTGACATGTCCCCAGGGTTCCGCGGGTCTTGAGCGCCTACCCAAGCCTTCTCTCATCGTTAAAGGCATTGGGATTAGCATTTGGCAGGATTAAGGAAACGCCCTCACAGCACACAAGAGTGCTGGTATTCCCTTGTGTGTGTGTATGCAATGGGCTGAAAGTCAGTAGTTCTTGGGCCCAGAGCATTTTGATGCCCCTGTTCCCTCTCCACTTCTGGCCACGCATCGCCCGCTGCCCGCATGCAGACCAAATGTGCCTCTTAGGTGTTTTGAGGTTGAACAGCGTTCGGGCAGCTCACGGCTTTGGCCGGGCGGCAGGAAGGCACTTCTCCAGTTCAAACGGCGGGCCTCTCCACAAACATGTAAGTATGTTTATATTTCTGTAAACTGTGGCCTGGTAAAATATATAGTTTAAAAACATTTTTGTGCTACAGAACGCAAACACTTAACTATTGGGTCCTTGTGTGCTGTAGCAGTACTGGTGGGCGAGAAACAAGTATTGTTACCTTTATCAGTTGGTGAATGAGCCCAGAAAAAAAGTGAATTCTGCCTGTCACCCAAATGTAATCTTCTCTTCCAAGAATTAAGCAGGAAGCAGAAACCTTTGAAATCCTAATGGAGTATCAATTTAGTAAATGAGTTGTAAAGTCTGAAACTGGAAACTGGGATCAATCTCTGCTTGGCCAAAATGTATATAAAGGCCAATACTTTTATTTCATCAAGCATCCTTTTTTAATATAAGCGCTACAGTTAATACTTGAGTTCAGGATGGGCGCTGTACAAAAACCTGTTGTGTGTTTGATTTAATAGCTCAAAAACTTGCTCCAAATATAACATAACGTGTATTTGTAAAGCGCAAGTTCAACCGGAGGAATCTTGGCGCTGAATAACAGATGTTTATTGTTACCCAACTCAATGGTTCTCATTTTATCGACCTCAGATTGATGAAAGGCTGAGTGGACCTGCCAGGATTTGAACCTGTGACCATGAGGTCAAACACAGGCCCCTGCAGCGGACACCTTCGTCCACTGAGCCACCGGACCCAGTTTATGAATTGTTGTAGATAAATCGAGGTCCGCAACAGCTTTCTTCTTTAAGTTGCTTTATTGAGATACAGAGGAAATACAAGAGCGGACTCTCCACAGCAGAAGCCAACCGCAACTGCCAAAGAAGAGAACCCTGAACCATAAAGCAACATAGAACATAGGGAAAGGAACATTCTACAAACCCAGAGAATATTCAACATGAAGAGAGAACACAGGACATGTACTACACATCTTCTTTCTTTCTAATGAAAAAAAACCACACCTCAACACACAAAATCTTGCAAATATGCTGGAGCTCTTCTAAACCTTTGAACCCGACTCTGGGCCAAAGGCAATGGTAGTGGAATAGAATCAGGAGCAGAGTGAACACCGGAAGAGCTTGAATCCCCCCACCCACCAACCACATGGGATGCAGGAGACACCGAGCTAGGTTCGTGTGGCAAGGGCGCCAAAAGATAACCACTGTTATCTTCCCCTGAAGAAGACTCACACCTGCTGGCAAGAGACACACCCCTTTCATAAAGAGCCACTCGTCTGAAGTTCCAACACTCCCCATTGTTTAGGATGACACAATGATCCAAAACTTTCTTTACAGTAAAAGGTCCCCTGAACTTAGACAACCCTCTTGCAATTCTACCACTCTTGACCTTAACCAAGTCACCCACCAAGAAAGGACGCCGAGTGAATGAAGAAGCATCAGAAGAGAGATTCTTTTGCAAAGACACCACCCGCTTCATCCAAGCAGGAACTAGTTTGGAACCAGGTGTGCGCCCTCTTATTAGTTGGAAAGGTGACTGTTGACCCTCTACCAAGGGTGTAGTACGATAGGCCCATAACATCTCATTAACCATTTTCCTTACAATAAGACCCTCAGAAGAAGCCATTTGAATAATGCCCTTCACCACTCTATTAGCCCTTTCACAGATCCCATTACCCTGAGGGTTGTACAAGGACGTACGATGATGAGTCACGCCACAACCCTTAAGGAAAGACTGCATTTCCGAGGAGGTGAGTTGGGTACCATTGTCCATAATTAGCACAGACGGAAGACCCTCATCCTTAAACAAATCACCCAAAAATCCAATGGTCCTTTCGGTAGTTATGTTGTAAGTGAATTCCACCACCAACCACTTTGAGTACACATCAACAACCACAATAGCATACCTATCCTTCTCATGTAGTTCACCCATTGGACCAAAAAAATCCAAACAAATACTGTGCCATGGTGAACCAGGGTTTTGTATGTGAGTTTGTGACGTGCTGGGACCTACCTTAAGCCTCTTTTCTCCCTCCTTACAAGTAGAACAATTCACTACCCAGTCCACCACTTGTGAGTCCATACCCGGCCACCAAAAGTTGTCTCTCAAGCGACCATGTGTGAGAGTTTGACCCAAATGGCCCTCATGTGCAAGAGCCAACAGTTTCCTTCTCAAACCACCAGGAGGTACAAACCTTTCTCCCTTGACAATAAGATTATCCGTGATAAGAGAAAGGTCCTCCAAAACTTTTAGAAAAGGACGTACCGAAACTGAAACAGTACTCTCCCTCCTAGAGCCAAGCTTGATAAGCTTAATGACTTCTTGTAACGTGACATCAGCGGACATTTCACGCTCCCAATCAACAGCCTGAAAAACTCCCTCACCAACAAATACAGCATCTTCAACAGAAGCAACCGCAATGTCATCCTCAGATGAAGGCGGAGCTCCCACAGTTTCCCAATCTAGCGACAACCTTGAAAGGCAATCAGCCTGTGTGTTCCTCCATCCCTGAATGTATTGGACAGTGTATTGGAATTCCTGAAGCTTGGAAGCAAGCCTAGCTAATCTAGCCGAGCCTTTACCCGTCCCCCCCGGAGAGAGAATTTTAATGAGAGGCTTATGGTCAGTTTTGAGCACGAATTTCATGCCCCACAGGTAGGTTCGAAAATGCTCCACTGCCCATGAAGCTGCCAGAGCCTCTCTTTCGATAACTGAGTAATTCTTCTCAGCTTCGGTTAGAGTTCGTGACGCAAAAGCAACAGTACGCTCAGTCTGACCAGAGATTTGTGAAAGCATAGCCCCTAGACCGGTGGCACTGGCATCCACCGTCACCACAGAACTCTTCTTAATGTCAAACGGGGTAAGAACTTTTGCCTCACAGATCTCTCTTTTAATAGCTTCAAAGGATTCTTGTACCTGAGTAGACCACACAAAGCTAACACCTCTCTTCAAAAGTGACCTCAAACATGAAGTCTTGTCGGAAAAATTCTTTACAAACTTAGCATAATATTCGATAAGCCCCATAAAGGACCGCAACTGGTCTTTGTCCTTAGGTTGGGGAGCAGAGCGAATTGCCCTACACAGATCCTCTTTCGGACTCACCCCACTTGCACTAATAGTGTACCCTAAGTAATCTACACGCTCTGACAGGAATTTGCATTTATCTTTGCGCAATGTCAAACCAGCCACCAAAAGTCTGTCTAGCACTATCTTAAGGGTGACGTTATGTTGCTCCACTGATTGCCCATAGATCAAAATGTCGTCTTGAAAGTAGACAGTATTTCCTACTCCCTCAAGGAGGTCGGAGACCATCCTTTGAAATACACTGGCAGCTGAATTGAGCCCAAAAGGCAAGCGAGTAAATTGAAACGTGCCAAAAGGCGTAATAAAGGCAGTTAAATGCTTAGAGTCCTTATGTAGGTTAATCTGGTGGTAAGCACTTCTGAGATCCAACTTAGAAAATACCTTAGCGCCATGCAGAGTAGTGACCAACTCAAATATGTTGGGAAGGGGAAAGGTGTCCGCAACCACACAATCATTCAAAGACCTCAAATCTACACAAAAACGGAGCTTGCAGTCCGATTTTTTTGTGACGACAATGGGAGAAACCCAGGGTGAGGCTTCAACTGGTTCAATTACTCCAGAAGCCAGCATCTCATCAATCATGTTCTTAACCTCTTGTCTAACAACGATTGGGACCCGCCTGACCTTGTGTTGTACTGGGATGGAATGCTCCCTCAGAACAATTCGATGAGAATACCCTCTGAGTTGACCTAAGCTTTCCCTAAATACAGAGCTAGCATCCCCCAAAATTTTCTCCAACTCATTATCCTCAATTATCATCACCTGTGGTGAAGCGCGGGGGTTAACAATAATTGCTAAGTCATACTGGTGAACCCAACCCAGAATTGCTGGGCCTGACTTAGAAACATAAACTTTCCCTTGTATATTCCTATAAGAGAAAACAATGTACGCATTAAAGTACCCCAAAATATCAACGGTCTCGCCCTGATATCCACCCGGGGAGATGTCTTTAGGTAAAAGGTTTCTAGTACCCCAGTTGTGCAAGAAAAGTTCATGTGGAATAATAGTGTACCTTGAACCTGTATCCACCATTAAGTGAATTTCTTTGCCATCTATGGTGAAAAGCGCCTTAGGCCTGACTTTGCGTTTCTCACTTGACACCACAGATGAGTCACCATCAACAACTAGAATTTTGTGGCCTTCTTCATCAAATAATGCACCATCTTCCACAGAGGCAACGGAAGAACGAGGTTTGCTACGGCAAACTCTCGCATAATGACCCACCCGATCACATTTCAAACATTCTTGTTTGGCTGCAAAACAAAACTTAGAGTCTGAAGGATGAACAGTGCTGCCACACCTATTGCACATGCGAGTCAAAGGCGACTTCTGTGTAGTGGGATTTTTGATGAAAGGAACTTTTTTGACAAGCTTCTTGTTTTTCACTGCAGCTATGTCAACTTGTTCTCCAGAAGAGTAAGGTTGTTCTGAGCATTCTTGACAGGAAATTTCATTGACGTCACCGGAACTCTTCTTTTCTAGTTCTTTCATACACCCCTGAGACTCCTCTACGATTTTAGCTAATTCTATTGCTGTCTGTAGGTTAGGATTTTTCGCTGCCCAAAGACGCTCCTGGATTTTCTTGTTATTGCACTGCACAATAAGTTGATCCCTAATAAGTTCATCCGTCATTCCACCGAACTTGCATTTCACTGACATCTCTCTCAACCTGGCAACAAAGTCATCAATTGACTCTCCTGTTCTCTGACTCTTTGTGTAAAACCTGTATCTATTCATGACTAAATGTTCTTCCTTCGCATATCTTACCTCCAGCCTACAAATAGCCTCTTTATACTCGTCAGGGACAGGTTGCCCATTTGCTTGTAATGCTTGAGGTAGATAGCGAAAAATGCGTTGAACCTCTTTGCCCAACGAACCTAGTAAGAGTGCTTTTTTCCTTTTTGCGGAATATTCCTGAGCATCTAAAGCATCAAGGTAGTTGTCGAACATCGGGAACCAATCATCCCAAGAAATGCTAGGTTGTCCTGGAAGGGCCAAAAAACTTGGAGGAAGAACTATAGAGGGATTTTCGTTTGTCATGACTGACCGCACTAAGCCCTCTACAGAAAACAGAGAATTTGGCAGTTTAAATGAACTGAAGTCTGTAATGAGAGAGAGAACCAAGAACAATGCGAGAACAGCACGACAGTACCTGAAAGATTCAGTGTAAATCCTCAGCAAACCAGGTCAGTGGAAAATAGGATGGGACACACGACATGTGTGTCGCTGCTGGGAACGAAACGCTGCCCAAATCCGAGAGAAAACAGAGTTCCGTAGCTCGGTGGCTGTCTGAGAAGGTGTTGTCATGGAAACAGCACTAACCAAAGATGGCCGCCACGTCGATGACGCGGAGACGTGGAAGCGTAATTAGACGCTTGACGACAGCAGTCCAGGAAACTTCTACAGTGACACCGAGTCACAGGATTCTTGCCGTGAAACACTCTGCGTTGAAGATTCCATGATGTCATCAGAGGAGGGGAAACTTCACGAGTAGCGGAGCTCCTGCAGCATCAACTGTCGCTCCAACGCCGATCGTCACCGTGACCAGAACCAGGCTCAAAGGTGAGTCGCGAGTGTTTCCACGCCACTTTGACTCAGACCATACCTTCTCCTTGTGCGAATCGTTTACTACAGGTTTGGATCTGCCTCGCCCCTAATGCATAAAAACGGTCCGTGGGTCCACTAGCAAACAGGAGAGCTTATCGCGCAGGAAAACAAAAGCTCAGTCCGTTTGCAACGGAAATGTCACCCAGCCTTGAGACAGTACAGTAGGGCCGTTATTTCGAGGGTGGAGGTGTGGGGATGTTCCGCTCTTGTAGTGAAGACTTGAAAGCAGTAGTACCAAGCGTGGGTTGATGGAAAAAACGTCGCCAAAATTGTTGTAGATAAATCGAGGTCCGCAACAGCTTTCTTCTTTAAGTTGCTTTATTGAGATACAGAGAAAATACAAGAGCGGACTCTCCACAGCAGAAGCCAACCGCAACTGCCAAAGAAGAGAACCCTGAACCATAAAGCAACATAGAACATAGGGAAAGGAACATTCTACAAACCCAGAGAATGCTCAACATGAAGAGAGAACACAGGACATGTACTACATGAATCTAGGCCACGTACACTACAATTTTATATATAAATGACAACAGACTTGCTTCTTAGTTATACTTTTCAAATAATCTGCCATATTAAGGTGAAAAACGTTTGTGTCTTAATCAGTTTTTCCAGCCATCACAAACCCTTTCTGTAACTGTGACACCCAACATGTTTCCGCACTCCGACAACTGCCCCTGCTGATTAATATATAGTGAGAAATGGTTCAAGCCAATTAGCAGGCTGGTAATCATAGTTAGGCCCTGATCTTTCCCTCCCACAGCGTAACTTTGTGAAAGTATGTAGTCCAGGCCAGTAATTGATGAACCCTTCTCACAATTGTGCAAAGTATGTGCAGTGTACACAGCTTCCACGTTAGTGATGGTGCCCTGTTCATAGATATGAGTGCGTACATTTTTTATGTTGCTGTGCTTTAATGCTGCGTTGTTTCAAAGTGAGTTTGTTGTGTTGTGTTGTACTGTTTTGTGCACCTGCAGGACGTTAAGTGAATTCCTTTAACATGATATCTTTGAGCTAGTGCTTTATTTTCAAACACCACAGCTAAGGAATAGAAAGAGGCAAACCCAGCCCACTGTTTCCAAGCTTGCTATCTCAAAATAAAGTACTACCTTAAAAGAAATATCCAGTTAATTAAATTCACTTTATGTTCTGCATGTGCATACAAGAGTTAATTTGAGTATTTGTTTAGTATGTACTTGTTTGTGTATTTTTTGCGAGTTACTATTTAAATCGTACAAATTGGTTGGGGGTCCTCAGCTTCCAGTAGTGATTCAGTGGGGGTCCTCAGGAGTCAAAAGATTAAGAACCACTGGTCTACAGGGTGGGGCAGGGTAGGTAATGCATGCAGTGTAAACTGCAGTGCACATGTAACAGCACCAGCCGTCTCAGCCTGTCCCCCACCGACGCTACCGAAGCAGCCTGCAAGCAACTAAGTTAAAGTCACTTTTCCTTCCATCTCTCCTCAGGTAAAAAGCCTTCCTCTATTCATTAAAATGTTTCCGTTACGCTGCGGCCACACAGCCAGAAATTCCCATTTGGTACTAATGCACATATTACCACTGTCTTGCAACCTTTGTGGAGGTTGGTTTTGGCGGTGTGGGGGTCGTTGGTGAGGGAGAGGATCAGCTGGGTGTTGTCGGCGTAGATGATGTTGAGGTCGTGCCGACGGGTGACGTGGGCGAGCGGAGCCATGTAGACGTTGAACAACGTGGGGCTGAGGGATGAGCCTTGGGGTACGCCGCAGATGATCTCGGTGGCTTTGGAGCGGAAGGGGGGGAGGCGGACGCTCTGAGATCTGCCAGAGAGGAAGGAGGTGGTCCAGTCCAGGGCCTTTTCTTGGATTCCGGTGTCGTGGAGACATGCTCTTAGTGTGCGGTGGCAGACCGTGTCGAAGGCGGCTGACAGGTCCAGGAGGATGAGGGCCGCGGTTTCTCCGTTGTCGAGCAGGGTCTTGATGTCGTCGGTAGCGGCGATGAGGGCAGTTTCGGTGCTGTGGTTGCTGCGGAACCCGGACTGGGACAGGTCCAGGATGTTGTTCTCTTTGAGGAAGCTGGTCAGTTGTTTGTTGACGGCCTTTTCGATGACCTTCTCCGGGAACGGGAGCAGGGAGATGGGTCGGAAGTTCTTGAGGTCCTTGGGGTCCGCCTTGGGTTTCTTGAGTAAGACGTTGATCTCTGCGTGCTTCCAGCTCTCCGGGAAGGTCGCTGTCTCGAAGGAGATGTTGATGGTTTTCCAGAGGTGGGGTACGATGGTGCTGCTGGCTTTGTTGAAGATGTGGTGTGGGCAGGGGTCTTCCGGGGATCCGGAGTGGACGGTGTTCATGATCTTGATGGTGTCGTCGTCGTTGATGTTGGTCCAGACGAGCAGGCGGGTGGTGGTTGTGGGAGCGGGGGTATCGGCGGTTGCCGAGGTGGTGACGGCATCGAAGCTGTCGTGGATGTCTGCCATCTTCCGATAGAAGAAGGTGGCCAGCGAGTCGCACAGGTCTTGTGACGGTGGGATGTCGTTGGTATTGGAGCTGGGGTTGGAGAGTTCCTTCACGATGCTGACGAGCTCTTTGCTGTTGTGTGCGTTGTTGTCTAGGCGGTCTTTGAAGGCGGTCCTTTTGGCGGATCTGATGAGGTGGTGGTGTCGGCGGGTGGCGTTCCTGTGGGCTGTGTAGCCTTCTGGTGTTCTTTCGTGGGTCCAGATTTTTTCTAGTTTTCGGCAGGTTCGCTTGGAGGCCTGGAGGTCTTCGGTGAACCAGTTGGCTCTCTTGCTGGTGTGGGTGTTGGGGGGTTTCTTGATTGGCGCGAGGGTGTTTGCGGAGTTGTCGATCCATAGTCTGAGGGTGCGGGCTGCGGTGTCGGGGTTGGTCGGGTCTGCAGGTGGGCTGCGGGCGAGGGCGGTGGTAAGCTGGTCCTCGGTGACCTTGCTCCAGCTGCGGCGAGACATCTGCTGGGTGCGGTGGTGGGTTTCCGGAAGGTGAAGTGGATGCAGCGGTGATCGGTCCAGTGGAGTTCGGTGGTGTGGTGAAGAAGACGTGGGTGCTTGCTGAGAAGATGGGGGTCAAGCGTGTGGCCGGCGGAGTGGGTGGGTGTTGTGACGAGTTGTCTGAGTCCGAGGTTGGCGAGGTTGTCGATCAGGGTGGAGCAGTTGGAGTCGTTGTTGTTCTCGAGGTGGAAGTTCAGGTCCCCGAGGAGGATGTAGTCCGTGAAGGCGAGGGCGTGTGTGCTGATGAAGTCGGCGATGGAGTCGCTGAACTGCGGTTGTGGTCCGGGGGGTCTGTAGATGAGGGTGCCTCTGAGGGTGGTGTTGGGGTCGGTGTGGATCTGGAAGTGCAGGTGTTTGGCGGTGCTGAGGGTGTCGTCAACTGTCTTGAGAAATGTTGGCTGGAAATCCAGGCTTGATCTACGTGTCGCCAAAGGCAAAGATGGAGCATGCTATGGAAATGTCCAGATGAGTATTATGCGCTGTTGTTTGCCGTAGTGTTTGCCTAATCCTTCATTTATTGGGGTCATTTCGGCTGCACTGTTAACAGCATGAAATGATCAGGTCACTTTTGCTAGGAAAATTATGTAAACATCTTCCAATGGGCTGGATTACATTAGGCATACTAATGGTCCTTTAAGATTTGATGCATACAAATTTCTCAATATAGAGAGCGTGTACTCTTTGCGGAATACTTGACCGCCCAGTGTTTTGTTGTTTTGTGGTTTGTTGTGGCCATCATTTACATTTTACTTTATTTTTGTATTTACTGACCCTTTATTTAAGTTAAATTACTTTCTGTGCATTGAAAGTACGTCTGGGACACTCATGTCATTGATTTGTCTTAGTTCTGAGTGTAATTTTGATGTTACAAACCATATAAAAAAAGAATGTATAGGGTAATAGTGTAAGCCAAAAGAGGACATTTGATGCGCAACACGTTTAAGGGTTAGAGTGCAGATAGGTGATGCTTTTACATTGCAAAGATTTACAGAGTGTCCAATTCTTTCCATTTGCGAAGCTTGCAGTTTCCCATTTCAATACCGCAAAGTTTGTCTCTGCATAGTGTGATTATTTTTACTGCATAGCAATATATTTTTTCACTTTCAACAAAGCTAGCCAAGATGAAGAATGTGTCTGCAAGTTGACCTTTTGCAGATCTTTTCTATGTGTAACGGTATCGCAGAGGGGAAGATACTGGCCACAGTCTCCTAAGGTTTTGCCATGGCTTAATTTTGTGGTACTCCTGGTTTACTCTTGAATTCTGTAAGCAAGGTAGGAGCAAGCTCGGAACAGTCTACCTTATGTCTACAATTCAAGAGTAAGATAGGGGTACTATATGTGTAAGTCTCACGCATTTCCAACAAATCTTTTGTGAAATGGTTCATGGAGCTCTATTCACATACTGCCTGATTCACAAAAGGTTTGCTATGAGTAGGTATGACATGTTCTTGCAGTACTCCTGGCTTGCTTCTTAATTTCATTAATAAACCAGGAATACTACTGGCTTACTCATGGAATTCAGCCCCAACATCCTATTCCCTGGTCCCGACTTGACCTCTTCTACGACATCGGAACCCATTGCCTCTAATACCCCCTGAAGCCCTACCCACCCTACAGAGGCTGACCTGGTCCTGCACCCATTTATCACCTCCTAACAGTTGGTGATGAATCAAAGCAGATTTATCCACAGAAGGGAGGCTCCACATGCTGTTTTGGACCAGGTAATTCCCAGTTCGCGTGTTAATTCACATTCTAGGGACCAGTACTCAGAACAGCAGGATATACCGTCTGGAATCGCTCTTTTTGGCTTGACGGTATCCTGGCATCTCAATCCAAACCACTGCTAATTAGGGGCTTAATGTTTCCATTTCTGGTGAAATATTGAATTGGCTTCCCCGAGTGCCTACCTGATGACCCTTAACTGCTGCATTTTCTGCTTTTATAACCATAGTGAGATATACCACTTAAGCAATCAAAAGAGATTGCAAAATATTTTAATCTTGAAGAGAAATATTAGTGGATCTTTTTTAGCAGCAAGAAACTCAAAATAGACAATAATGTAAAATGAGATGATATAGAAAACCTAAGTGTTACTTCAATTTATGGTACCATGCCCACCTTCTGGCTCGAGGAGAAGAGTAATAAGCTATTTGCCTATAATATTATGGTTTCAAAGAGAGGTTTTCGAAACCTACAATCAAGATCTTGATCCTGGCATGAAATGCCTTAATAATTGCGTACAAATGACTTTCCCCCCTTAAAGAATATGATATCCATCCATCCATCCACCCATCCACCCATCCATCCATCCATCCATCCATCCATCCATCCATCCATCCATCCATCCATCCATCCATCCATCCATCCATCCATCAATCGTCCTCTGCATGTTTCAAGACATATACCCCTGCCCAGTTGTCTGGGTACCTATTGCTGATTTGTTTGTCATAAGTGAGCACAGATCATGCATGTGTGTCATGACATAGGCCTGTCTCACGCAAAGCGGTCTTGTTGGAACAGGAGAGTCACCCAAAGTGCTAGCCTCATAGTGGTGGAAGGCTACCGCCTTCACCAGGAGTTAGGCAGCACATGGGTGGTGGTGGCAGCATACTGTGCAGTGATCAGTAATAGTGAACAGGACCTTTTAACCCTGTGTCATTGGAGTGAGGCCTACGGGCTCACTCACTTTTTTGAAAGTTCAGTGTGCTTGACTAACCCTTGGCCTACTTCAGGTAGATGTTCAGTGCTGAGCAGGAGTAGTGACTCTGGGCTAGATGTGTGTGTGCCTAGGTGGAGTACGGTACAGGGATTATTGTATGCTGCTGCCTGCTGTACCTGTTATTGTTTTAACAGTCACTTTGAAATATTTGCACCTTCATGCACAAATCTAAGGGGCATTGGTTTACTAAACTGGTTTGATTTTTGTATGCTGCTGTGCTTGTTATTGTGTAACCAGTCACTTTGAAATATTTGCACCTTCATGCTCAAACCAAAAGGGCATTGGTTGACTAAAGTGGTTTGATTTTTTTAATGCTGCTGCCTGCTGTACTTGTTATTGTTTAAAAAGTCACTGTGAAATACTAGCACCTTAATGCACAAACTAAATCAGCATAGTCCGATTAAACTGGTTTGATTTTTGTATGCTGCTGTGCATGTTATTGTTTGACCAGTCACTCTGAAATATTTGCACCTTCTTGCACAAACCGAAGGGGGAATTGTTTGACCAACCCGGCTTTATTTCTGCATTCTGCTGGGCTTGTTTTTATCATGCACTTTGAAAGTGTTTTCGCCGTGATGCAAGAAGAAAGGTGGATTGCTTTACAAAACACGCTTGAGTTTTGTATATTGCTGAATTGCTGATTGTTTTATTATGCACGTTGAAAGTATTTGCACCTTTTCCTTTGCTTCGCCAGCAATAGTTAGCATAGACTCTGTCAATGGGTACTTGCTGATATGGTTTCTTTTTATCCTTCATGATGTGTTATTTATGGTGTTGTTTGCACTTGTCTATAACATGTGCACCTTAAATCTTGTAATCAGCATTGTTTACAATACAGAAATGATAAATACAGACATGCATCTGCATCAGTGTTCTGAAGCATCCCAGCAGTTTTCATCCTCAGCCTTGTTTGCCTGCCTGTTTTTGTCCTGCTTACCAATGAAGCCGGGATGGTAGAAATTTAAATTGCTTCCTCAGTTCATTTTAAATACTATAGAGTGGTTATTATCATGCACAACCCCTGACAGATGCAAGTGTGTGGCATGCACATAATTCACACCAGTTTATTTCTCTTGGAGCTGGCAGGATACAGAGTTAAATCTTGTGTACTGCTTGTGTATATTGTGAGAAGTTGGCCTGATGTATGATGTCACTAGTTATAGTGTACACCTTATATCAGTCCAAATACCCTTATGGTGATTGGTTGTAAAGTCAACCTTATAGACCAGCTATCCTAGTGGTAGCATGGACAAGAGCAGTCTTAGGCTAAACTCTGAATGGCATGTGAAGCCAGCTGTGATACCATATATAATCCCTTGAATACCAAATGAAAGGACACCACAACAGATATATATATATAAAATAAAGTGTATTTATTCTAAGCAAACCCTCAGCACTCTTTATGAGTTTAGAGGTAAGTACAACACAGTCTTATTAATGCATACAGTAAGTCACACAGGTAAGTAATACAGTTAGGCCCTAGGGGCCACGCAAACCATATACTAAATAAGTGGTATAAGAACCACTGTCACGGAAATAGAATAGGCCTAGGCCTAGGGAATCGCTGGGGCTACACTACACTAGCGTTAGTTAGGGAGTGGGAGGCCCACGGGATTCGTGTGCAGAGTGGAAACACTCACGCGTAATGCGTAAAAGTCAATAGCAATGTTACAGTTTAGAAATAGATAGATTTAGGACACTTCCGGAGTAGCTAGGAAGTTGAGACTTGAAAACTAGACACTAGGATAGTCACTATCCTGATGAGCACCGGAGTACCCAAGTTACCTAGCCCACAGGCTGCGGGTGCATAGGGGTGAAGATGCGTCGTTTTCGTCGTCGACTCCTATGGATGCCTGAAGAAAGATGCTGACAGGCAGTCAGGGGAGAGTGTCCGGTGGATCCCAAGCCTGGGATCAAGAAGAGAAGAAACCTGCAAGCAGAGGGGACAGAGTCAAGGTCACTAGCCAGTGACCACGTGGAACCAGGAAGGAACCAGGCGATGTCGTGAAGAGTTGCAGGGGAAGGTGAAGCTTGTCGCTGGAGCCAGGAGGACCAGGAAGCGTCGAGGACGACCAGGACCAGGAGGCGAGCTGTCCCACGAAGGCTCTTGCTGTCGGCGGCGTCGAAGTTGGACTAGGACTCACCAAGCCTTGGCAAGCGGAACCCACGAAGAACAAGGGACTTGCTTCTGGTGCAGACCAGGAAGGTCTGGGGTGCTTCTTCTTTGCAGAGAAGCGGGAGCCAGTCTGGAGGAGCCAAACCAGCGCAGAAGATTTTAGGGAGCGTCGTCACAAAGGCCACTAGCCAGCGGGCAAGCAACCGGACAGACGCGGCAAGCAGGAAAATGCTGAAGGGCCCCACGCAGGACTCGTGGAGTGTGGGGGGCTGGTCTTCGGTGCAGATGGTGCTTGGGGTTGGGGCTTCTCAATCCCCGGTGCACAACTTCGAGGGTACCTCAGAAGCTGCGCTGTAAGTTACTAGCCACTTTTCCCAGGTAGCCGGTCCCACGTCGCTCGTCGCCTCCACGGATCTCAGCTCTGCTGCAGATGTGGATGAGGGTCGGAGAAGTCTGGAAATCAAGGCTCTGGTCGGGCTCTGCAGTCGGTTCCTCGTCGAACGTTTCACAAAGCAAAGGGTAGTCACTTGATGGTGCCTGTTTGCACAGGGTAGCCACTCCTTGGCTACAAGGGAGATTCTTCAGTCTTCTTCTTTCGTCGAATGTCGAAGGTCCAGAGTTTCTGTTCAGTTTTGCAGGTTCAGGATAATCTAAAGTCTTGAGGCCCAACTCCCACTCTTATACTAATCTGGGGGGCTGGGATACCTGCTAGGTCACGCCTTATGGGTGGGACCTGGGAGGGGGTGGTTACACCCACTTCCCTTTGTCCAGTTTCGCGCCAGAGCTGGGGCTGGAGTGCCCCAGCGCCGGTTTGAACTGGACTATGCAAGGAACACCTTGTGTGCCCCAGGCATGTCTCATTCCTTTCAGCCCACCCTGCCCCAATACACTAAAGGCTGTCTGGGGAGGTGCTAGCACCTCCCCAAGCAGGAAACCTATTGTCCAGGCCTCCCTGGCTGGGATCCCTCCCAGCAGCAGGAGGTCAGACTTGTGTCGTGGCAGCAGCATCCATTTTGTGATGCTGAGGCTTTGGTCAGAGGCTAACAGTTGAAGTATGATTTTAACATGTCTTTCCCTCTAGAAGGGGGGAATAATATTCTCATGTCCAGAAATGGCATGGGGGTATTATTCCCGAGTGTTAGACACCTTACACGACATGCTTTGATAAAGCCAAACCATAGTTACCATAACCGTCTAAGATTATAAGGCACTTTAAGAGTATATGGTAGGCTATATCATAGAACAGCTATAAGGACATGGTTCCGAAAGCTGCAGACAGGCTCAGCTCATGCTAGAGCACCATCTCACATGTTACCAAGCACTCTGCCTCCAGGATTGTCAAGGCCTGCCATAGGAGTGACTGATAGGTACACATGTGTCTATATGTAAGTTAGGTATAGGAATACTACACCTAAGCAAGGGGTGATTACACGACCTTGCCCCAGCTGAGTGATCAGCCAGTTGTGTCAAAATGGAAGGCCAGGCCAGGGGTGGCACAATACATGCTGCAGCCCCTGGTAGGCCTAGGGTACACCTATGCCCTGGGTACCTAGGGTACACTGTACAGGGGCCAATAAGGTGATCCTATCCAAATGGGTTATGCACCTAAAGTACATAGTAGTAATTTAGAGAGAGAACAGCAGGGCTGTGGGTCTGATTAGCAGGCCCACAGCCACATCTAAGTCGTAAACCAGTAAAGCAAAAGCAAAAAGTGGGGGTGAACATAGAAAGCAGACCCTACTCTCCTACACAACCCCCCCCCAAACTTAGGGACATTAAACTAACCTTGACCAGTTGAGTCTTCATGTTCTAAGTGGAAATATCTGGAGAGTCCATCTGCATTGGCATGGTCAGTCCCAGGTCTATGTTCCACTGTGAAGTCCATCCCCTGTAGGGAAATGGACCACCTAAGAAGTTTGGGATTTTCACCCTTCATCTGATTTAGCCACAAGAGGGGCTTAGGGTCTGTCTGAATCTTGAAGTGAGTGCCAAACAAGTATGGCCTCAGCTTCTTCAGGGCCCAAACCACAGCAAAGGCCTCCCTCTCAATAGCTGACCAACGTTTCTCTCTAGGGGTCAGCCTTCTACTTATAAAAGCAATGGGCTGGTCTTGACCATCTACATTCAGTTGTGAAAGAACAGCTCCCACACCTAACTCAGAAGCATCTGTCTGGACAATGAACTCTTTGGAGTAGTCTGGACTTTTCAGAATAGGTGCACTGCACATGGCCTGCTTCAGGTCATCAAATGCTTTTTGACAGCTTGCTGTCCACTGAACTTTCTTTGGCATCTTCTTGGAGGTCAAGTCATTAAGTGGTGTCACTATGGACCCATAGTTCTTAACAAACTTTCTGTAGTACCCAGACAGGCCCAAGAAAGCTCTGACCTGAGTCTGGGTAGTTGGAGGGGCCCAGTCCTTTATGGTCTGGATCTTGCTCTCCAGTGGTTGAACCTGACCCCCACCAACTAGGTGGCCCAGGTATACAACCTTGCTCTGCCCTATCTGGCACTTAGTGGCCTTGATAGTGAGGCCTGCCTTTTGCAGGGCCTCTAAAACATTCCTCAGGTGGACCAGGTGATCCTCCCAGGTGGAGCTAAAGACAGCAATATCATCAAGATAAGCTGCACAATAATCATCCAACCCAGTAAGGACTTGATTCACCAGCCTTTGGAAAGTGGCAGGTGCATTCTTCAAACCAAAGGGCATTACCACAAATTGATAATGTCCTCCTGGGGTCGAGAAAGCAGTTTTGGCCTTTGCACTCTCAGCTAGTCTGATTTGCCAGTAGCCTGCTGTTAGGTCAAATGTGCTCAAAAACTTAGCAGCTGCCAGTCTGTCAATGAGCTCATCTGCCCTAGGTATTGGGTGGGCATCTGTCCTAGTGACAGCATTGAGACCTCTGTAATCCACGCAAAACCTCATCTCTCTCTTACCATCTTGGGTGTGAGGTTTTGGCACAAGGACTACAGGACTAGCCCAAGGGCTCTCTGAAGGTTCAATGACTCCCAGCTCCAACATCTTTTGTACCTCAACTTTTATGCAGTCCCTGACATGGTCAGGTTGCCTGTAGATTTTACTCTTCACAGGCAGACTGTCACCAGTGTCCACCTCATGGGTGCACCAGTTTGTCTGACTTGGGGTCAGAGAGAACATATGTCTGTAGGCCTGCAGAACTTGTCTGCAGTCCTGTTGCTGATGGACAGTGAGGCTGTCAGAAAAGACCACACCATCAACTGAGCCATCATCAGGGTTCTGAGTCAACAGGTCTGGGAGAGGGTCACTCTCTTCCTCCTGCCCCTCATCTGTAGCCATGAGTAGCCCCATGTCTGCCCTGTCAACATATGCCTTCAATCTGTTGACATGAAGCACCCTGTGGGGGCTTCTGGGAGTCCCAAGGTCCACCAAGTAGGTGACTTCTCCCTTTTTCTCAACAATAGTGTGGGGTCCAGACCATTTGTCTTGGAGTGCTGCTGGGGCCACTGGCTCCAACACCCACACTTTCTGTCCTGGCTGGTAAACAGTCAGTACAGCCTTTTGGTCATGCCAAGCTTTTTGGAGTTCTTGGCTTGCCTCAAGGTTTTTAGAAGCCTTCTTCATATACTCTGCCATCCTGGAGCGGAGACCAAGTACATAATCCACTATGTCTAGTTTGGGTTGTCTGAGAGGTCTCTCCCATCCTTCCTTCACCAAACACAGGGGTCCTCTTACAGGATGCCCAAACAAAAGCTCAAAAGGGCTGTAGCCAACCCCCTTTTGTGGGACCTCTCTGTAAGCAAACAGAAGGCAGGGTAAAAGGATGTCCCATCTTCGCCTAAGCTTGTCTGGTAATCCTTTTATCATTCCCTTTAGGGTCTTGTTGAATCTCTCAACAAGCCCATTGCACTGTGGGTGATAGGGTGTGGTGAACTTATAGTTAACACCACACTCCTTCCACATTGCAGTCAAGTATCCTGACATAAAGTTGGCACCTCTGTCAGAAATGACCTCCTTTGGAAAGCCCACTCTGGAGAATACTCCAAGCAGGGCCCTTG
The DNA here is from genome assembly GCF_964204655.1 of Triturus cristatus. Taxonomy (NCBI): domain Eukaryota; kingdom Metazoa; phylum Chordata; class Amphibia; order Caudata; family Salamandridae; genus Triturus; species Triturus cristatus. Next base: position 1,720,924,534 of record NC_140590.1, read on the forward strand.
CCACAACAGGAGCTGTTGTGGTCCTCAGGGGAATTGCTTCTGGGTACCTGGTGGCATGGTCCACTATCACCAGTATGAATCTGTGCCCAGATGCTGTTTGTGGGTCCATTGGTCCTACAATATCTATGCCCACTCTTTCAAAGGGGACCCCCACCACAGGTAGTGGTATGAGGGGGGCCTTTGTGGTGCCACCTGATTTGCCACTGGCTTGGCAGGTGACACAGGAGCGACAAAACTCCTTAGTATCTTCTGACATATGGGGCCAGTGAAAGTGAGGGACAAGCCTGTCCCAAGTCTTGTTCTGGCCTAAATGTCCTGCAAGGGGAATATCATGGGCCAAGGTTAGAAGGAAGCCTCTGAACTTCAGTGGTATGACCAACCTCCTGGATGCACCAGGCTTGGGGTCTCTAGCCTCTGAGTACAGTAGCCCTTCATCCCAATACACTCTATGGGTACCTTGAGCATTCCCTGCAGCCTCAGCAGCAGCCAGCTGTCTGAGGGGTTCAAGAGAGGGGCAGTCTAATTGAGCCTGCCTCAGATCTGCCCTGGAAGGTCTCCCTGTCCCAAGAAACTCAACCTGATCAGGTTCAAGTTCTTCTAGGACAGTTCCTTCAGGGCTCTCAGAACCATCCTCCTGGGAGGGCTGATCCACCACCTGAGGCAGGGGGGAAGGCACAGCCTTAACCCTACTGCTCTTTCTCTTGGATTGTGACTGGTCCATAGTTTCAGGATCCAGCACTTGTTCAGTGTTGCACTTTTTGGCCTGTGACCTGGTCACAGCAAGGACATGTGCATCTATCCCCAGCATTTCTGCATGGGTCCTATACTCCACTTCAGACCAAACTGAAGTTTCAAGATCATTGCCCAGTAAACACTCTACAGGAAGGTCTGAACTAACAACAACTTTCTTGAGGCCAGTTACCCCTCCCCAGGAGAAGTTAACAATAGCCACACTATGGGAGGTAGTGGCATTGCTAGCGTTGGTCACTAGGTAATTCTCACCTAGTATGATCTGTCCAGGGTCCACAAAAGCAGGTGTCACCATTGTGACACTAGCCCCAGTGTCCCTGTAGGCCTGAGCCATTCTTTGGTTGATAAAAGGTGTCTGTCTGTACTTGCCCAGGTTACTGGGGCCTACAGTAGAGGACAAAGCTAAGTCCCCATCACAGATCAGGACAGCCTGAGTAGGCACTCTGACTAGGCCAGAATCCTCCTCAGTTCCCAGGGTTAACCCTACTACACCCTTTTGCTGGGAACCACCACTTACAGCTGAACTAGGGGGTACAGTTGCCTTAGGGGCAATGGTGGCTGGGGGCTTATCCTTTTTGGTGCACTCACTAAACCAATGTGAGGTAGACTTACAATAGTTGCACCATGGTTTCTTTTGGCCTTCTTTCTTCTTATCCTTTTTGGAACCACCCTCCCCCTGAGCCTTTTGGGGGCCTGGTGAAGACTTCTGGTCTTTTTGTTTCTGCTCATTACCCTTCTGGTCTGCCTTTTTCTGATCACCGCCCTGGTTCTGGTTTTTCTGCTTAACTCTAGTCCTGACCCATCTATCTGCCTTCTTTCCCAATTCTTGGGGAGAAGTCAGATCAGAATCAATCAGGTGTTGATGCAATAGCTGGTTTTGACAGTTGTTAAGTATTTGTTCTCTCATGATCAAATTATACAATCCTGTATAGTCCTTAACCTTACTTCCCAATAGCCAGCCTTCCAGAGCCTTAGTGGCACAATCTACAAAGTCAGTCCAGTCCTGAGTCTGTGTCTTCTGGGTATCCCTGAACAACAACCTGTATTGTTCAGTGGTTAGGCCAAACCCATCAATCAGAGCACTCTTCAGGACAGTGTAATTATCTGCATCCTCATCACTAACTGTGAGGAGCTTGTCTCTTCCTTTCTCAGAGAAGGAGAGCCACAAGATAGCTGCCCACTGACTTTGGGGTACCTGCTGTACTTTGCAAGCTCTCTCCAAAGCAGTTATCCATTTGTGGATGTCATCCCCACACTTGTAGGGAGGGACAATCTTGCTCAGGTTTCTATTATCATAGTGCCTGTCTCTATCTCTAGGAATGTTGCTGCCACCAGTGGGTTCTAACCCACTTAACTTTTGTTCTCTAGCCAGAGCAAGCTTCTCTTTGGCAAGGGCAAGTTCTTCCCTCTGAATCCTCAGATTAGCCTCCCTCATTCTGGCTGCATGCTCCTTTCTCTCAGGTGAAGTCATTCCCCTGTGAGAGGAAGCATTAGAGGTGTTAGAGACATGGGAGTGGATGGATTCCCTTGAAGGGGATCTGTCCCTCCTGCTTCTCTGTGAATGTCTACTTGTGGGTCTGTATGGGGGGACCCCATGCAAACTCCCATGTAAACTTAAGTTAGCCTGGCTAAGTCTCCTTACTTGGCTCTGGCTGTCTACCTCCCCATCTGAAGGCCCATCTGACTCCTCTGTGGTGGGTAGACCCTCCTCTGCGCCTAGGGCACCTTCCTGTGATGCCCTCTGAGCATCATACTCCTCTAGGAGTTGTCTTAACTGAAGGAGGGTAGGGTTTGCACCCTGTTTTATTCCTCTGGAGGTACACAATTGTCTCATCTCCTGGAATGTTAAGGTATCATACCTAGAGGGGGTCTTCTGCAGACCTGCCCCTCCTGAGAGAGCATCTACTTGATCTCCTCCCAGAGGCATGATCTAGTGAGGGTGTGGTGTGTGCACCTACCTACACTAGTTGTATCTACTAAACCTTTCTAGTAGTTGTAGTCAGGGTGTGTTATTCCCTTCAACCTACAACTACAAAGTCCAGTAGGACTTAAGTATAATAATCTATGTTATATGTACCTAGACAATATCTGTGTGATCTTTCAATTTAGTATCTCAAGATTACAATGGTATTACAACAGCAAGCTCAGATCCCAACCGCTGCTCACCAATGTGAGAAGTTGGCCTGATGTATGATGTCACTAGTTATAGTGTACACCTTATATCAGTCCAAATACCCTTATGGTGATTGGTTGTAAAGTCAACCTTATAGACCAGCTATCCTAGTGGTAGCATGGACAAGAGCAGTCTTAGGCTAAACTCTGAATGGCATGTGAAGCCAGCTGTGATACCATATATAATCCCTTGAATACCAAATGAAAGGACACCACAACAGATATATATATATAAAATAAAGTGTATTTATTCTAAGCAAACCCTCAGCACTCTTTATGAGTTTAGAGGTAAGTACAACACAGTCTTATTAATGCATACAGTAAGTCACACAGGTAAGTAATACAGTTAGGCCCTAGGGGCCACGCAAACCATATACTAAATAAGTGGTATAAGAACCACTGTCACGGAAATAGAATAGGCCTAGGCCTAGGGAATCGCTGGGGCTACACTACACTAGCGTTAGTTAGGGAGTGGGAGGCCCACGGGATTCGTGTGCAGAGTGGAAACACTCACGCGTAATGCGTAAAAGTCAATAGCAATGTTACAGTTTAGAAATAGATAGATTTAGGACACTTCCGGAGTAGCTAGGAAGTTGAGACTTGAAAACTAGACACTAGGATAGTCACTATCCTGATGAGCACCGGAGTACCCAAGTTACCTAGCCCACAGGCTGCGGGTGCATAGGGGTGAAGATGCGTCGTTTTCGTCGTCGACTCCTATGGATGCCTGAAGAAAGATGCTGACAGGCAGTCAGGGGAGAGTGTCCGGTGGATCCCAAGCCTGGGATCAAGAAGAGAAGAAACCTGCAAGCAGAGGGGACAGAGTCAAGGTCACTAGCCAGTGACCACGTGGAACCAGGAAGGAACCAGGCGATGTCGTGAAGAGTTGCAGGGGAAGGTGAAGCTTGTCGCTGGAGCCAGGAGGACCAGGAAGCGTCGAGGACGACCAGGACCAGGAGGCGAGCTGTCCCACGAAGGCTCTTGCTGTCGGCGGCGTCGAAGTTGGACTAGGACTCACCAAGCCTTGGCAAGCGGAACCCACGAAGAACAAGGGACTTGCTTCTGGTGCAGACCAGGAAGGTCTGGGGTGCTTCTTCTTTGCAGAGAAGCGGGAGCCAGTCTGGAGGAGCCAAACCAGCGCAGAAGATTTTAGGGAGCGTCGTCACAAAGGCCACTAGCCAGCGGGCAAGCAACCGGACAGACGCGGCAAGCAGGAAAATGCTGAAGGGCCCCACGCAGGACTCGTGGAGTGTGGGGGGCTGGTCTTCGGTGCAGATGGTGCTTGGGGTTGGGGCTTCTCAATCCCCGGTGCACAACTTCGAGGGTACCTCAGAAGCTGCGCTGTAAGTTACTAGCCACTTTTCCCAGGTAGCCGGTCCCACGTCGCTCGTCGCCTCCACGGATCTCAGCTCTGCTGCAGATGTGGATGAGGGTCGGAGAAGTCTGGAAATCAAGGCTCTGGTCGGGCTCTGCAGTCGGTTCCTCGTCGAACGTTTCACAAAGCAAAGGGTAGTCACTTGATGGTGCCTGTTTGCACAGGGTAGCCACTCCTTGGCTACAAGGGAGATTCTTCAGTCTTCTTCTTTCGTCGAATGTCGAAGGTCCAGAGTTTCTGTTCAGTTTTGCAGGTTCAGGATAATCTAAAGTCTTGAGGCCCAACTCCCACTCTTATACTAATCTGGGGGGCTGGGATACCTGCTAGGTCACGCCTTATGGGTGGGACCTGGGAGGGGGTGGTTACACCCACTTCCCTTTGTCCAGTTTCGCGCCAGAGCTGGGGCTGGAGTGCCCCAGCGCCGGTTTGAACTGGACTATGCAAGGAACACCTTGTGTGCCCCAGGCATGTCTCATTCCTTTCAGCCCACCCTGCCCCAATACACTAAAGGCTGTCTGGGGAGGTGCTAGCACCTCCCCAAGCAGGAAACCTATTGTCCAGGCCTCCCTGGCTGGGATCCCTCCCAGCAGCAGGAGGTCAGACTTGTGTCGTGGCAGCAGCATCCATTTTGTGATGCTGAGGCTTTGGTCAGAGGCTAACAGTTGAAGTATGATTTTAACATGTCTTTCCCTCTAGAAGGGGGGAATAATATTCTCATGTCCAGAAATGGCATGGGGGTATTATTCCCGAGTGTTAGACACCTTACACGACATGCTTTGATAAAGCCAAACCATAGTTACCATAACCGTCTAAGATTATAAGGCACTTTAAGAGTATATGGTAGGCTATATCATAGAACAGCTATAAGGACATGGTTCCGAAAGCTGCAGACAGGCTCAGCTCATGCTAGAGCACCATCTCACATGTTACCAAGCACTCTGCCTCCAGGATTGTCAAGGCCTGCCATAGGAGTGACTGATAGGTACACATGTGTCTATATGTAAGTTAGGTATAGGAATACTACACCTAAGCAAGGGGTGATTACACGACCTTGCCCCAGCTGAGTGATCAGCCAGTTGTGTCAAAATGGAAGGCCAGGCCAGGGGTGGCACAATACATGCTGCAGCCCCTGGTAGGCCTAGGGTACACCTATGCCCTGGGTACCTAGGGTACACTGTACAGGGGCCAATAAGGTGATCCTATCCAAATGGGTTATGCACCTAAAGTACATAGTAGTAATTTAGAGAGAGAACAGCAGGGCTGTGGGTCTGATTAGCAGGCCCACAGCCACATCTAAGTCGTAAACCAGTAAAGCAAAAGCAAAAAGTGGGGGTGAACATAGAAAGCAGACCCTACTCTCCTACATATATTGTCCGTCGAGTCTGTGAAATTGCAGGTTTGGGATTGTCTTTAAAAGTTACAAGTTATTTTCCATCAATGTCATTTCTAATTCAGACCTTATGTAGTTGTTCTTTGTTCTTCAGCGATAGTCAGTTCCTGAGACAATAGGACTGCTCCTTGCCATTGCTCTGATTTCTGCCTCAGTTAAATAATCTGCTCTTAACAATAATGTTACAAATGTTTATCACTTTCTTATTAGAACTTGGAGCACGCAAATATAGAGGCATTTCATTAAATGTTGGAGGTTTCAATAAAAAATATACCAGATTTTTTGGCGGTGTGGCAAAGTGGTAGGTGGTGAGTCGGGTGGCTCCCTCCATGTACTTTGCAGGGGGGCCCCTCCAGGTTTCGTTACGCCACTTAGGTCAATCCCTACTCAAACAGCAACCACAATTCTTGTCAAGGTGACCCCAAATTAACCGGTGCTTCACCCTCGCGTAGCTTGGCACAAAATCAGTCTAGCTTAACTTAGAGGCAATGTGTAAAGTATTTATGCAGTACGTCAAACAGTAATAAATTGGAAACAAGGCACCAGCAAATACTACATCAATTTCGAAAAATAGTGTAAAATTTAGGAAATTATTTGAGATCAAACTGACAAAAATCCAATCAGTAGAACCAGATATATGCAATTTTAAAGATTTAAGTGAAAACAGGGCTTAGAAGTACAAATTTCCATCTGTGGTTTTCTCATCATGACAAACCAGGACAAAGTCACAAGTTCAGGCCAATCTCGATGGAGCACGGGCCAGACACAAGGACCAAGTTAGGCCAGCTGAACAAAGGACCTTAAATCCTGGCTTGTCGAGAGTTGTAAGAATGCTGACTTCTCTTTTTTCCCCTCCATCAGAGCAATCCGCCTGTACCCTAATATGAGGTCAAAGGTACTGAGGAACTTGGCAGCAGCCAGCCGGTCAATGAGCACATCATTTCAAGGGATGGGGTGAGCAACAATCTTGGTGACTGAATTGAGTCCCCTGTAGTCTACACAGAACCTGAGTTCTGGGGTAGTGCCCAGTGGAGACCTCCTCCTTTATACTCTCCCTCACCTTATCTGACAACCTGTAAATTTAGTGTTTGACAGGCATACTGTCTCCAGTAGCAATGTCATGAGTAGACAAATGTGTAAGCACAGGAGTGAGGGAGAACAGAGGGGAAAACGTTCCAAGTAACAGACAACAGACATTCTGCTATTCTGGGGTCTTCAAACGGGGCCAATATAAGAGTAAGACAAGCCTAGCAAAGTTCTTGTCCTGTCCCAGGTATCTTGCCAGGGGTATGTCATGAGCCAACCCCAGTAGGAATTCCTTGTAACACTGTGGGACCACTAGTGTCTGGGCAGCCCCAGGTCCAGGAACCCATTCCTCACTGTAAAGGACGTCATTCTCCCAAGAGATAAGGTGATCTCCAGAGCTATCACCTGTGCCTGGGTCTCAGCTTGCAATCTCAAACCCTCTAGAGTTGGGCACTCTTTCTGCGCCTGGCGGAATTCCTCCTTGGTGCCCAACCCTCAAATTTCCATTTTGCAAGGCAGGTCTCCCAGGGCGGCAATGTCCTTCTCATTAGGCCCAGGAGCAGCTTCTCCAGGTGCCCCATCATCTTGGACCCTTGGAACTTCAGGGACTGGTTTCCCACACCCTTTTACTTCTTGGCATCTGCCTGGACCATTATTCTATGCACCAGGCTACGATGACTCCCCTTTTGGGTTGTCATGGGTGTGTTCACATACAGACCCGTTCAGGCAAGCATAACATCTCCAGGTGTGATCTGAGATCCACTTCCTTCCGGTCAATGTGGTCTAGGTCATTAACCAACAGCAAATCTACAGGCATGGCAAGGCTCACATCTATTTTTTAGAGAACCTGAAACTCACCCCCACTCAAAGGGAACCAGAGCTATTTGGTAGTGACTCTTGTGGTTGTCTGCCACTATGACCTGGTGGAATATATGAGGGATGACCTGCTCTGGGGACAACAGATGACACTTTACTGTAGTCATATTAGGCCTGTGTCTCTCAGAGCCTTCACCCTGGGCCAATTGATGGTCATCCACTGCCTATACTTAGTATTATTTGAAGGCATGTGGGCTTCTGGTGCCTAGGGACACTAAGGTAACCTCTGTTCTCTTCCCCAAGCTAACTGGGACCAGCTCTTCTCGAAGTGCTACACTCATCAACCCGCAATTGAGCAATCCATCTTTAAGAAAAAAATAAAAGCATCGCTTCTTCAACAAGCTTAACAGGACAATTTGTGTTTTGTAGGTAGCCTCTAATCAAGTGGAAAGACACTCCTGGGAGAATCTGTGTGCTTTATAAATCTCTTTTTAACATCAAGTGTCTGCCCACCAATGGGGGGCTGGGCCCTCTTGGGACATTTGCTGTCTCCCTTGGAGTGCCCTTGCTTGTAGCACTCAGTACAATGGGGTACACACCTCCCTGTCTTCTTTTCAGAGAACCCCTTCTTCTTTGGTTCAAATTGGAATTGGTAATGTTGGTCCCTTGAAAATTATTTTGGTGGCCTTTAGAGAACTCCTTATTTTTTTAGTTTTTCTACCCGTTTCTCCTGGTAGGACACCCTGACCACCCTTTTGGTGTTCCCCCCCAGATATCTTTTGGACACTCTGATGTTGACCCAGAGGTCCGCCTCCATAGCAAGCTCTTTGGGGTCAGTGAGGTTACTATCAACTAAGTGCTGGTGCAGCTCTGTAAAACGGATATTGAACATGTGCTCTCTTAGTATCAGATTAAACAACCCATTAAAATCCTAAACTTTGCTGCCCCTCACCGAACAATTCAGTGCCTTGTTGGGGTAATCAAGAAAATCCAACAACAACTGGTTCTGCAACTTTTGGCTATCAATGAATCTAATTCGGGACTTCTCTGGGGTGAGTGCAGACTTGGTTTTAAAGATGGTTTTCATTAGAATGTTCTTCATCTGGTCCTCCACCTCCAGTGTAAGCAAGGTATCCCTCTCCACTCCAGACATGTGTTTCCAGAGTGATGCCCTCAAAACACTTCTGTGACCTTGTTCGATTTAAGGGCCAACTCATAGGCAGAAAACCACTTGCCAATGTCATCCCCTATCAAATAGCTGGCCACCAGATCTTTAGGTAGGTGAACACTCTTGTTCCCTTCAGACACTGTGGCTATGCTGCCACTATTGTTGCTGGACTCTGCTTGACTACTAGCTCTTAGATCCAGCTCTCTGAGGCTCTTCTCATGAACTATTTTCTATTGTCTGCCTCCATGGGCAGTTTCCTTCCCTCCATCTTAAGCTTGGACATCTGCAGCCAGAAGTCCCTATCAGTCTTTGTGTCTGCCAGCTCCTCTTGGGACATGCCCTGGGATATGCTGCTTCCTGCTCTAAGAGTGGTTTCCAAGGCAGGAGTTCAGTCCTCCACCTCCCTTGAGTGCTGCATTTCAGGACCTGCACCCAAGTCCTCTCCTTGCCTTTCCATATCCTTATCCTCATCTTCCTGGTCATCAACCTTTGTCAATATTTGGTGATCCTCCACCCAAGCGATCAGGGACTTCCCAATATTTCTCTTGACTGGAAGGACCCTCTCCTTACATAACTCCTTCAGACAGTCAGGTACAATGAGGGTAAATTATGAAAAAGAAAAAATACCAATTAAGGTGAATCAGATTTATTAATTGCAAAGTGTAAATATTTTTGTTTTCACTTGAAAGCTAATCTGTACTCCTTCAAAATCTGTTTCAATATCTGTCTACTTACATCCAAGGGGACTCTAGCAATACTGTCTCTATAATCCTGTGGGCATCACTGCTTTCACTACATTCTTTCATTCTAAAAATGTAAATGTGTTTTTACTCAGCTTGTTCTATTCATCCTCATTGCAATATGTTATGAATTTCATCACAAACACATATTGTTTTGTCGATTTGTAAAGTGCACTATCACCAGCGAGGGTATCCAGGTGCTAATCAGCAGCTCTTTGACTGTTATGAGCAGTAAGCATTTTATCCTGAACAAATTTCTCTTCCTAAACTTACTTTTTAGTTCTACCAGTATTATTGTTCTGTGCAATCTTGCAAGTGATGTTTTGGGCCTTATTTAGAGTTTCGTGAATGTGGAGCATCCATTTAAAAAGTGCCATGCATTTCGTCCTCATTATTATTCATGCACTCTAAATAAGGTGGATGTCCCACATCTTCTGAACTCTAAGTAAGACTCTTAAACACCACATCCTGCATTTGTATCATGTTTGATCTTGGATCTCATTTTGAATTTAATTTAATTTGTCAGATCACATGAACAACAATCTATCAACAGTGCTTGGATAAAAACACAATTTCCATGTTAAACAAAATCATCATTTCCATAACAATTCAAAGCTAACATTAGTCAATCCTATATAACAATCGGTAAAATATTTACTTATTTATCTCACATAACATTCTTAATTCAATGTAAAAAAAATCAGCACCTTTTGTTTTCAGATGTCAGTACCAAGACTAATTGAAAGCCAGGGCAAAGGTTAATCAATTCTGTATCACAATCCTTAAAACGTTAGTAACTTTATCTCACATGATGAGGTTAATGCAAATTTAAAATATTGTAGTGCCTTGTTCTCAATATGTCAATCCTATGTGACATTTGAAGATGCGGTCTCCGGTGGTGCCATTAGGTGATTTGCCAAAGGTGCGCTTTGACGAAGGTGTGACTACAAGCCCTGCAGATCATGAGGCAAAATTCTGCCTAAACTAAAACACTAAGTGTCAGTGATTAACCGTATGTATTACGTGTAAGGTGTATACACAGTAGGTGTGCACCTCATTAATTCCTAATTATAGGTTTGCTTAGGAGTGACATGCACGGGTCTGGTCCTCGTGTGGTCCTGAATAAGAGCTTTGAGGGTACAGCTTGAAACATGTTGACCCAATACTAGGGACTCTATACTCATTATAGTGAGACTTTCCCTGTTAGTAATCCCTGATTTTAGTCATACCAACGAGGGGCAGGAATAAAACATTAGCTCACTAATTAAGTATTTTTAACTTTTTGTTTTTCCACTCCACTTTCACTGCACTACACATGTTCCACAACTTAGTGCTCCTACGTAGTTCCACAAGTCTCAGCATGCCTCAATCCGCAGCGGATTGAGCGGACCCCAATGATGAAGCTTGCCACCTAGGGGAAACCCTGGTGCATGAGGAGACTCTAGAAAAGACCTTTTCTTTCTGGAAAGAGGATTTTCATACATGTTCAGTGAAAACCATGTTCTTCTCCACGGTTAGGTTTTTATTTCCGGTATTCCAGATTTTGTGAACCTTAATTCAGTTAGGAGGGTGAACCTAACCTCAACCTCTATCTCCCCCCATCTTTTGATTGCAATCCTATGTGACAATCATTAAAACATCCACTAATTTGTCATGCTTAATGTTCTTGATACACTGTAAAATCATTTCAGCACCCATGTTCTCAAATCTCAGTATCAAGAATGGTTAGGCCTGAAAGCCTTAGGGTGGTCTTTCTTCCAACGTATTGCCTACCTTCTCAGTTTTTCTGACCTAGTTTTTGCTTGCTTTAGGACACTGTGCACTTTACCACTACTAACTAGTGTAAACGTGTTTGTGCTCTCTCCCCTAAATATGGTAATGTTGGCTCATTTCCAATTGGCCTATTTAATTTACTTATAAGTCCTCAATAAAGTGTACTACATGTGTTCAAAGCATGTAAATTAAATGCTATTAGTGGGCCAGCAGTACTCATTTTGCCACCCACTAAAGTAGTCCTCTAACCATGGCTCAGGCTGCCATTGCAGAGCCTCTCTGTGCAGTTTACACTGCTATTTCGACCTGGCAAGAAAAACCTCTTGCCAGGCGTAAACATTCCCTTTTTAGGTCGAGCGTAAGCGTATGACCTCATGCATACTTTAGTATGCTTCTCTTGTGAGGTTAAAGCCACCCCTTGCTTTTGATTTGTTTGTTGCAGTGTCCTTTAAAAATGATTGCTTGCTAGTGGTCATTCCTGCCTCTTTGTCCCTCCTTTTCTGTTTTGTTCCTCCCAGCAGCATGGACTAACTACAGTATCATTACACTTTGTCTTCTTTATCCTTTCTTAAGGGATTTTTTAGGTCGAGCATCATCGCGCATGCGCTGTCTGCAACACCTGGTATAATCACGCTATGGAGTGCAATTTCACTCGATGCTTGGCATTGGTCAACTTCTACATCGCCTTTCTTTCCTGTCGCCTTATTGGCCGGTGCTCCCAATACATCACTTCTGTGTTTAAGCCAGGAGCACCGGCCAATTACAGTTTCCCTACACAATAGGTCTAGATGTACTTCTTTGGGGACTACTTTTTTTATGCAGTATGGCGTCCGCTTCACTTGCAGGCACGTAACTCAGCGTTTTTTAAATCATCATCACGTTAACACAGGGTTCACATATTTGTTTGCGATAGGCTGTTGCCAGCGGGCATGCTAGAGGTTTCTGGCTCCGATATCACTCTGCATGAATCCTTAATTCATATTCATGCGTTAGGAATGTATTGTGCACATCGGGTCTGACTTAGGCTTTATTTTCATGTTTGTTTACTTGTCAGTATGACTGGATCATTGTCTGCCGCACTGAGGGCTGCATTTCCAACGTTGCGCCCAGTTACATACAGATAATCTGTTTACCAGTATTTCTTTTGTTTCATTTTCCTTCACGGGCACACGATTGGCTGCATCCTCATGTAAACTGAGGTATTAGGCACTGACTTCCGCATTATTATTTACTGTTTTTAAGGTTTGGCACTTCATGCATAGCCATCACGTTGTCTAATTCTAGAAGGATTTTCCTAGATTTTATTACCTTTAATGGCTGTTGACAGTAAGTGTAACCATTGTTACTCGTTGTCTTTGCAATGCATGCTAGGTATCGTAGTTGTGCTAATTAGCAGGCTGCTGCCTGCGCATTAGCAATTCATTTGTCTATCGGCTGTCCTGTTTTGGGACCATAACTTGTAACCAATGTACAATTGTTGAGAGTGGAATGATGCACAGTTGTTTTAATAGGAAGGGTCACAATTGAGTCCTTTGCCAAAGCTACATGTGAGTACACCTGTTTCCCATTCGGCTTCTGTTCTCACGGCAAAGTGGATCACTGTCATGCAGCGTGACTTTCTAGTTGTTCAAACAGTACAGTTCTCATTGTCTGTTCTGTCAGTATGATTGTATTACTCACATACGGAAATGGATTTGTGCCGACTACTCCTTCATTTATTGCAGGCCCGAGCACTGCGGAATAGGTATTGTCAAACCTATTCTTCTCCGATTTAGTAATTCGTTATTACCTAATATAAACCCCCATTTGACTTGCGTCTGACCTTTACTCAATTGTTCTTTTACCAAAGCTCATTAAGCAGCAGATTGTGGTATGTCTCTGTTTGAAGGCCTTTATAAAAATGAAAAAATATGCTGAATGATCGTGATTATTTACAATATAGCAAAATACATCTAACATTGTATCAGAAAGCTGCTTCCTTAGGTAAAGTATTAGCAGAGTAAGTCAATCAGACATTTTATTATATCTAGTTTCTTAATTAAAACATCTCAAAGTCCAGTTTCAGTTTAGGCAGTTTGAAAATGATTGAAAAAAATGAAATAATTAACTGAAAAAAATCACGCATTTGCAACAAAGACCACCCGTGTAAACTGTAATTGGAATTGTTCGCAGTCTTTTTATTTGTGCAGTATAACGTATTTTGATATGCATGTTTAATGTTGTCGCTTCAGTTCTCTTGAGTGTTTTCATACACGGTACATGATGCGGTTGTAGATTGCCATGCTTCAGAGTCTCCCCTGGTGATCTCTTTGAGACTGATTTATATGGGCAGACCCATGGGTGGGTACATACTGTAGGAGGACAAATAAAATTCTGTTTTTCTAGTGATTGCTGGTTATAAAACGAGTCACATTTGGAAGAGCTCTGGTCAGCTAAGCAAATGCATATTACATTGCCAGTATCCAGAAGGCATCTGGACTTATTTCATGTTTAACGTGGCTGTGTATGAATCGTAATGCAACAAATCCTGATAGGGTTGGTTGTTTCGAGACTGCGCATGTAAGTTATTTGAGTTTTTTAGACAGCTATTGGCATTGTAAATAACAAAGGGGCATATTATCAAGGACGGTGTTAAAATAATTAATATGCCCTTGTGAATTCCCATAAAAGCACAGGTTCTGGTGTGAACCTGGGCTTCTATGGGAATTCTCCAGGGCATATTATCAAGCCCATTATCGCCAGTTTAGCGTCAGTTTTCTACTGCTAAACTGGCGATAATGTTACCGCCATCCTTGATAATATGCCCCAAAGCCTTTTATTTGTGTTTTGAAAACCTTAAAGCTTGCACCCCTTGCAGGTTTAAAAAACACATATACAAAAGGCATTGTCATTTACAATGCCAATATCTCAAACTCTCGCAAATGCGAGACCTATTGCATTGCAAATGCTTGTTTTTCCTTGACTTCCTGCTTGTGTTTGGCAAAGCTTCCCTTTTCATTTGCAGACCATTCTTGCTCTGAGCTGAGCTTCCCTGCAAGGCTGTTTCTGTAAACAGGGCTGTAAATCATGCTATGTTGGCCACATTTACAACGCCCTTCCCTCGGTCATGGTCTGTATCAAACTCTGTAAAGGAAATTTCGATATTGACATGGCATTGCATTTTGGATCATGTTTTAAATGGAATATACTGTGGTTATCTTTTACCATGGTATCAGGAAACCGCGCTGTACATTTTTTAAATAATTGTTATCTTTTCAAGGGAACTCTGTTATTTATACGCATATTAGAGCCGCATTTTGTTGACTTTTGAAAGAGAATATTCCGCGGTTTATCTTTTCGCATTTTCACTTTCAGGATTGCAAACAGTGCTTTTACTTTCTTTTATGATAATTATATTTTGTTAAAGGGGACACTTAAGAGTGAGAAGCCACCTGTACCAGGAATTTGAAACCACGATGAGCTCATCCCCAGCCTAGTGCCAGGCACATCTATGAGCGACACTCCCTCACCTTGCAGCTCCGCAAGGAGTCCAGCAGCCGATAGTATCAAAGAAGTGACAAGACACGCACTCTCTGCAATAAACAAAGATGCATTGCTATTTACGAGTGCAATTACCACTGACATACACTCTTGGTAAATAGAACTCCCCGAGGTATTGAGAGATTTTGTTTTTGCGAGGTGCTGTGTTTTTAACCGAGTTTGTCTTTGGCCGCTTTCTCCGCTTCTACCTCCACCTTTTCGTATGCTGCCAAACAGGCTGAGACATTTTACTCAGGGTCTTTTCACTGGTGCTTTCTGGCCGCAGCTGATAATGGTCACGGTCTTTTTCTGCAGCTGCACTGAGTAGGAGGCTCATGGGAGATGTTTGTAATTATTTGTTTTGCAGTTTTATATAGCGCGAAATTGACCCAAAGGTATTAGCGCGCTTCACACGAGCACCAGTTGCATTACAGAGGGACATATTCATTTTTAGGCATGGGAAGATTAAGTTATTCGCGCAATAACCACTCCAACGCTGAATGTTAGCGTAAAAGGCCCTTTATTAGGACAGGGTTGACAACAACAATTAACCAAAACATCAATAACTTATAAACAATCCCCAACGTCATGTCTTTCATCCATCATCCATTCCCATACTCCAGTTACTCTCTCCCGCTTCACTCAGCGATATCCTCCCTTCTCCCATTCGCTTCCACACTTATCTTTCAACCTCCTCCACCATCTCCAGCCATCGCACTCTTGCATCCCGCACCCCCATCATACACCTGTATCCCCCTCCCCAGGGAGGGTGAGTATGCCCAACATAGACTCCCCACCCCTCCACAGTCTCCACAATTCTTCTAACCCACTTCAACCCTTCCTAAAACTGGCATGCTAATCCGGGTCCTTAACCCGTATCCCACTCCTGTAATATATAGGGTGGGAGGGTGGATCAATTCTAACCGTGACCGTTCCCTAATGGCGCTGAGGGAAGGAAGAGGCTGAAAACTCCTCCCCTGCCCTCCTTATACCCTGCACCTAACCCCACCCCTAACGCAACCCCCTAAACCTACCTCAACCCTGTCCCTGGTCTCACGTGAAGACTGGTCTGCCGACCCTACTTCCCCCGGGGGCCGCAATTACCAACATGTCCGGGCAGCCTCTTTGCGCCACCTTCTTTGTAAGCCAGGGCAACAATGCTCCCCAGCGCATCCCACTCTTTTCCCACCAATACACCTTGTGGTGGCTGCTGCGCAGGCCCAGTCTACGGCCGTATACCTGCCTGTCCACGTACTTCGATGCCCAATGTACAAATGAGTGCCGGACAATCCAGGTAAGCGTCTTGGCTCCCGGGCCCCCAATGCAACCTACGAATAAAAATAAGTGTAAGTACAAACTGTCTGCAACTACAAAACCCCCACCCCACGGTGCCTCCCACCGCCTGATCTGTACTCATTTTCGCACATAGCGCTCGCAGCATCGAGATCTCCACTCTCCAATCTGCCGTATCTTATCCCAGGACCAACCCACCGTCGCGCCAATGTGAAAGGAATGCGTACCATACGTAGCAGGATCCCTGCCCAAATGTCTCCGCTCCTGACCCCAACCTTTCAACATACGACTCAACAACTCGCTCTTGGCCAGATCATAGCCCAAGTACAACGTGCTGTAAAAGGAAATTCCCACCAATTTGCCCCCAATCGTCGTCAGAGACAACCCCCTGTCAATGCAATTCAAAACAAAACAAATAACTCCCTGTTCACAGTCCTGCTGTGTCGTAATCAAAGAGGAGGGAATGAGAAGCTGTGGTCCATCCGGCTTCCAATGGTTAGTTACAAATCAAGGGAGGGAGAGAGAGAATGGACCACTTGTCCTGTGTTACCAAGGTCTTTTCGGTAGTATCCGTCATAAAAAGACCCTCATACATCTACACAGGTCGCCGGCGGTATATTTAATTGTCCGCCATTTGTGTACTGTTTCAGCGTCATCATTGGGTCATTTTTTTGTAAAATGCTGACCTCCACCTGGAGGAAGACATGCTGGTACTGACAGTAGTGGTCAGGAATAAAAGTGAAAAAAGTGCACGGGGTGTTGTGAAAAATTATTTAAAATCCCTATGTCACTTTCAACCTCGATAATTTATTGAGAGGCAGTGAATGGGAAATTAAAAGCAAAGTGTCGTGCGTTTTGAATGAGTTACTTATCATACGCACTTCTTATGGGTCAACATGTTTCAGCCCTCTGTGTAATCTTGGGGCTTTCGTCAGGACCGAACTTAAGTGTGCGGAGCCTATTTGGCCCTGCAGGGAGTGGTGTCCTCTCCACTCAGGATTCAAAGGGTCAGATCGATAGTATCTGTACCTAAAGAAAGAAAAGAAATTTGCGGTTGCAGTAGTACATGAAAACTAATACATTCAGTAGTTTCAGTAAAAGGACTGCTGGAACAGTATTACTCTAATCTCCGCAATAGGAGTGAGAAAATTGCAACATTGTGCGTTCAGTAAGGTTTCAATTACATAAAGATGGGTGGACAAGGTGATAGAAAAACAGGGATACAGAAGTATGTTTTACGCTATCTTGAGTTAATCGTATGAGGAGTTGTTGGAGGTGACGATCACTATCAAAATCTCAATTGCGGGCGGTTATGCTGTTCGAAGGTGCACATATTCCCCAATTACATAAGGTCATTCAATTGTTTGCAATTTGTTCACAGTTAAAATGAAATAGAAGAAATGACGTCTCTGGTTGGCGCGCTTTTAGGCTGATAATGGATGTTTCATTGTCTAAAGGCGCGTTTATACCTGGATTTGAGGTATCATACTTTCCCAGCAATTTGTGACTATTGATAAAAGGGGAACAAACTAAAAATGAATATAAAGATGAGATGTCCTGAATTAGCGCGTTTTTGGCTTGTTGTTGTTTTTCTTAATTGTGAGCAACTTTCAACCGATATGGGAAACTAGATGTTAGTAAATATCGTGTTGAACAAAAGGGGGGGGGACGCTTTCGTGCCTGGTGGTTTTGGAGGCTATAATTAGCAGAATCTATGTTGGGCGAGACTGCGGTTTGTGCACAATAGGTGTGTTGTCAACGTAGACACATTAAGAGCAGGGATAAGTATAGTAAACACTCATACGGATTAATTGAGGCCATTACCTTGTGAGCGTTTAAAAGTAACGCTTCATGGAGTCACTGATGAGCCTCTGAAAATCGATTCCATTCTGAGGAAGAAAGTAGACGTTAATGTATCTTACTTGAAGCTTGAATGGTGGTAGGGGAGTCTGTACGCTCATAGCTCTCACCAGTTTCTTCACCGTGATTCACTTGTGCTGGCTCTCATTATGGTGCTCCGACTGACGTGAGGGCCGGTTACGGTTCGTTTGTATTCCCGGTCATAGTTAAAAGGGAAAAAGGACTTTGGTGTAATGGTTGGCATGGTGGTTGGCACAATTCCTTATCGTAAGAGAAAAGACTATAGCGATGAAAGTTAGTCTTATGTTGGCTGGAGAGTAATAATTAAATTAAATTAAATTAAATATAAAGGTGATGATTTCCCACATACTCGATATTAAGGGGAACAGTTACTGTATTTAGGCCTTTATTGTGGCATCTGTTATGTGAGTCTAATATGGATGGAAAAAATAGATATTGGCAGGAATCAGTGTTGTAGGGCTGGTGATTCGAAACCGTCATTCTAATGACAGGATTGTTCCCGACAGTATCGTTACGTGTTAGTCTATTGATGTCTAAAGAATAATTCAATACTTCAGGCAGGGAAGTGGGGAATGTTAGTTATGTTATCGCATCCTCTATTCATAAAAAACAATTGACTTTTGTTATGACTTGATTCATCAGTCTCAATCTTTTAGACAATATGTGCCAAATGGAACTTTGTGTCGAAAGGAGTTTATGTTCTACAAATGGTGAGTCAATACCCATCTTATTTATGAGTGGTTCTGAACGCCAAAAGTAATTCATTTATTTCAGTGATTTGAGGGATTTAATAGTGTTTTATACATTTATCTGGTTTTCAAATGCTAATTATTATTTTGATTCATCTTCATGGTTCTCTTTTCCTCGGTCAAGTTGGATGGTTATATTAAGGGCCAAGGGAGGGTTTTCGCCATAATTCTGATCAGAGATTTCTGGACTCAGAACTCAACGGATCATGAAAGGGCATGCCACGGGATATTATCGTTCATTCCTCCAGTGTCTGTATGGAGGCGATAGATCCAACGGTGTTCTTTCTCAAAAAGAATCTTCTCCACGTTATATGATTTTGTTTTTAGGGTCTCAAGGACTACCCATCTGAGGTCATCAGGATCATGGTTATGTTCAATGTAGTGTTTGCTCATCTTGGTTGTAATTCGTTTGCAGGTTACAGTACACATTGTTCACAGATTCGGATCTTCACTTTTCGGCACGTATCCCTATATACTTGAGACCACATGGACATACAATCATGTAAATCACATGTGTAGTGTTGCAGTTCGTATGGTGACGTAGCGTCCAGGTGAGATTGGGTAGGAGTTGTAATGTTTTTGTTGTCTTTGTGAGTTTACAAACTGAACATGAGCCACACGGGTAATGTCCTACTACAGGGTTGAGGTTCCAGAGGGTTGTTAAGGTTCCTTCATTTGTAGTAACACTTGGTCTTGTATGTATGAGGATGTCCTTAATGTTTTGTGTCCATCTATTGGCAAAACGTGGTTTGGGCCAATGCAGATTATTGGACGTGAGAATTCTCCAATTCTTTTTTTTTTTTTTTTATTTTTTTTTTTAAAAACCTTTATTCGTGCATATTAAAAGAACAAATACGGGCCTACAACCTTCAGGCCGGCCACGATACGGTTAAGCACTGATACAGACATTACGGCCCCTGTGCTTCAACGGTCAAGATTAGCAACGATTTATGAATTATACACTGGAGAGATCCTTGACCCCAGGGAAAGGAGAAGTGAAGGTTAATTTTAAAGTTTTTCAAAATAATGTTATCAGGGAAAAAGTCAGTGAAGAATAAGAACCAAGGAGATTCGAGTCCGCACGATATCTTCACCACACGGGAGAGCAGCAGCATCATTAAAACAGCAATGGAAGTCAAATCTCAGGCAGTGAGGCAATGCAGTTATATAACAGGATAGTCACATGAGCAATTACGCACCCCTCCAGTGCCGCCCCCACTCAGTCAACCCCACACCCGGACCCAGAATCGAAACAAGTATAGCGCAGAAACATAAAAAGAAAAAAAGGCCCATAGAACTAATTAGAAACAGTAAATTACCCCCCCACCCTACACCAATGCGGAGGCTACGGCCTGCCCCCCCCCCCAGCATAGTGCCTGTCGCCCAATAAACCCGAAATATAGACAAGAAAGAGAGTAAGAATAGAGTAAAGAAAGATAAGAAAACAGTACACCTATGATAAAGGGGGTGAGAAAAGAATAGGACTATTCTAATCTAAACTCCCAAAAAGAAGAAAGTGGGGAGGAGCCTACGTATCATCAGAGCGCCCTAAACCATCGGCCATCTATGGCTTCCACACACTGAGAACCCACTACACCAAAAGCAGTCATGTGAAAATGAATTGTCAAAACAATTTAATTGAAGGAAGACAGATCGCGACGAGTGCGCACAAAGTATACATACAGTTCCAGTCCCAGTCCAGCCCATCCGTGAAACCATGGCGATATAAATCAGTCTAGCCCTGGCCCGATCGCGGGCTTGAGATTAAGCCAGCCCCTACATGAAGGCCCCGCATCCCGTGCAGACAAAGACAATATGGCCGCTTGGGAGAAGATGGTGAAGTAGAATCACAAAATGGCCGCCGACCATCTGTAGAGGTCCCTTTGTGCACCACATGAAGTCCAGACATGGCATGTAGAGTACAGGAGTTCCACAGAAAAGAAGCAGTAGGCCACCGTGAACGAGTCCTCGAGGATGTTAGGTGTTGCTCAGCTGGATACTCTTGCAGACGTGGTGAGGCAGGCAACAATGAAGCAGGCAGCAATGAACGGGGAAACAAAGTATCCGCTGTTGAGCTGGAGAGCAATTGATCCTGGGTGCCGGGAAAGCCAGATGCAGGCACCAGTGTAGCACGATCACACACAGCCGTTGCGTCCCCGCAAGAGGACAAAAGCACTGGCAGACCCACGCCGTGTTGGTGACAAACGGAGCGCTCACGGCCCGCAGCCGACAGCATGGAGTCAAACTGCTCACTCAGCGCCTGAAAGCGAGCACACATTTGTAGACGAAAGTCCCGCAGGACGGCCAGAACGGAGCCGCATGTCAGCGGAGGCTGCACCCCCACATCGGCAGCAATCCGGGACGGCACTGTGGAGCTGGTGTCTGGTGGAGGGAGGGCGAAGCGGGCAGCGGGCAAGACCGGAGTATCACCCCCCAGCCGCGAGCAGGCAAACAACGCCATGTTTTACCGCCGGACGGTACAATGGCCAGGGGGGGGGGGTCGTAGCAAGGAGTCAGTTCCCCTCAGGTCTGCGCCGCAACTGGGAAAGCCAACAGTCGCCTCCCTTCCCTCGGATTCTCTTTGCAGCCGACTAGGCAATAGAAGAAGGGGGTCGGCAGCCTCCCACAGCGCGGTCCACAGATCGGGGCAGGAGACCCGCCGCACCGGGGCTTACCTTACAGCCCCAGCCCTTCAGGCGCAGGGTGCAGGAGGTGTCTGGCCATCCCTCCCCAGGCTCATCTGGCGACAGTCCGTGGTGTTAGGTGAGGTCGGGACCACGGGGCTCGGGTTTGCGCTAGCGGGTCCGGTGACTGCGGAGCTTCCAGGGGGCCGGCAGGGGTCCAGGGCGGAGAACAAAAGCACCAAGAACTCCGGCATCCGGGCGGGCTGAGACTTCGGGGAAGCGGCGGCGTGGACAGCGCGTCGTCGCACACGTTTCACCTCGAGAATCGGCAAGGATAGGAATCAGGATGATAGTCCGGGGCCAAGGGCCGACGGAGCCGGGCGCTCAAGCGTCTGCTCCGGTCGCCATCTTGGCTCCTCCCAATTCTCCAATTCTTGTTTATTATTTTCTTAACAGTGTTCGTAGAGGTGCAGTAAGTTGTAACACATGTCAACAAATCTGCTGGTTCTTCTCGTTGGATTGTTTCAAGTAAACTTTCTCTGGGCTGATTCCTTGCTCTCTTTTGGCATTTTTTGATTGTCTTCATGGGGTAATTCCTGAGTTCTAGTTTACCTTCTAGAGCCGCTGCCTGGGTCTTATAGTCTGTCAGCTTGCTGCAGTTCCGTTTCAGTCGTAAGAACTGGCTGTAAGGTAAATTTTCTCTCAAGGGTCGAGGATGGAAGCTGTTGTACGACAGGATGCTGTTTTTTGCTGTAGGTTTGTAGAAGGTTTTGGTTTGCAAAGTGTTATTCTCAGAAAAAATCGTGACATCTAGAAAATCTATTTTTCTGTCATCTGACGAATGTGTAAACTTAAGGCACTCGTCTCTCGTGTTTATCCAGGTTAGGAAGTCTGTTAATGTTTCTTGTGTGTCTTCCCAGATCATTAGGATATCGTCAATGTATCTGCGCCAGAATTTCATACGATCTAGAAAAGGATTGATGGGGTTCTGTATCCATTGTCGCTCGAAGGCGCTGACATATAACCCTGCTACACTAGGCGCGAATGTGCTGCCCATCGAAGTTCCGTGACGCTGAGCGTAGAGGGTGCCTTCATATTCAATTTTTTTTCCGTTAGAGCCATCCTGCAACATTCCAATACAAAGTGTCACGGGGTTTTGTATTGCCAGTCTTGGGAGAAGAGGATATCTTCTAAGGTCTCTAGAGTTTTCTGTTGTGGTAGGCTTGTATAGAGACTCTCCACATCAAGTCCTACCAAGAGCATTGTCTGGTCGTTCTATGTTAGATCTACTAGCATGTTCAGAAGATCTCTTGTGTCTTTCAGGTAGGTAGGTGTTTGCTGTACTATTGGTCTTAGGAACTGGTCTGCAAATTGTGATAATGATTCAAGTACAGAACCAATGCCTGAGACTATGGGGCGTCCTGGTGGCGGTGATTTATTCTTGTGAATTTTTGGTAATGAGTAAAAGTATGGAGTTCTAGGTGATTTTGTTCTGAGAAATTCAGCCTCATGCTTTGAAATCCATTGATTGGTCTCGGCCACGTCCACCATGAGTTCGATTGTCCTCTGTAGTCTTTTGGTTGGATCTACAGTTAACTTTTGATAGAATTTGGTATCTGAAAGTAATGACAGGCATTGATTATTGTATCCTTGTTTACTTAGAAGAACAATGGCTCCCCCTTTGTCTGCTGGTTTGATAATCAGATCTTCCTTCTGGCGTAGTTCCCTTATTGCTTTCTTTTCTTGCCGTGTGGTGTTTACAAAGGTTTTTTTTGTTGGTTTCATATTATCTATTTCTTTCATTATTGCCTGTTCAAAGGCTTGTATTTCCACGGGGACCATCTGAGAGGGTGGACAGAAGGTCGACTTAGGTCTAAGATTGGTGTCACTATCTTGACTTTGGTTTTCTTTATCCATAAAGTATGCTTTGAGTTTGATCTTCCTACAGAATTCAGACAGTTCACACTTTAGTTTGAAGACATCAGTCGTTGGTGTAGGGACGAAACCGAGTCCTTTGTTCAAAACTTTTTCTTGATCTGCTGTGAGACTGGTATCGGTGAGATTAACTACCAATGACTCATTGAGCTGGTCCCTGGTTGTTCTTTTGTCATGCTTCGTGTGTGTACTTGTCTTTCTTGTTCGCTCCATGTAACTCCTTTTCTCCTTCCTCTCTGGGTATTCTGGCCTCTCCCTAAAAAAGGGGGCTGTTGTAAATTCATTGGGGGTCCCATGGTGTTAGGGCCATGGAAGTAGGGGTTCATCCAGCCTTGGAAGTTCGGTACATAGGTTTGAAAATGAGGTTGTGGCTGGTCATAATATCTGGGCATTTGCCAATTGTTGGTTCTCCTTCTTTGATTGCATCTGAATTGTCCTCTCCCTCTTCTGGGGTTAGTTCCCTCGTCACTGCTCCAGTCAGAATTATTTCCAGAACTTTCCCCTGTTGTGTCTTCATCTTCTTGATAGTCTGGTACGACATAGTCTGCTCTCGCATAAGGATGCATTTTCTCCATTCAGAATTTTTTTAAGTCTTTACCCAATTTTTGGATTTTATTTTGGGTGATATATTCTTATGTCTCATTCATCTCCTTATTTATCTCTTCCAGTCGTTTCTTATATACAGAGATCTGGACTGTTGTTTTAAGATTCGCTTCACTGACTTGAATCTTGATCGTCAGAGCTTCTACTAGTCTAGTTGCTGTTTTAATTATAAGTACTAGATAGTCTCGAGTACATTTCCATGATATGGAAGACCAATCTTTACGGAAGGCAAGGTCTTTAAGGAAAATACGTGGAGCATTTTGTACCCATAGGCCTTTCGGGGCTGAGTTGGCTCGTAAGTATTCTTTCATAATTATCCTGTGTATGGCTGTCCTTACTTGATCTTTCTTCATTTCTGTTAGTTCATCCCATTCGTTATTGTGTGTCAGAGTGTGTGATAGATCTTTGTCTTGTAATAATGAGGCTCCTGATAGAATAGCGTTAACTTCTTCTTCTGTATAACTTAGACCTTGGTTATCCGCCATGTTGACTAACTTTTCTTGTTGTTAGATGTATCGAATCAATTAGTGAAACTCTTATTAAGGAATAGGTATTCCCACAGCTGTGCGCTGCTTTAATATGTCGTAATCAAAGAGGAGGGAATGAGAAGCTGTGGTCCATCCGGCTTCCAATGGTTAGTTACAAATCAAGGGAGGGAGAAAGCGAATGGACCACTTGTCCTGTGTTACCAAGGTCTTTTCGGTAGTATCCGTCATAAAAAGACCCTCATACCTCTACACAGGTCGCCGGCGGTATATTTCATTGTCCGCCATTTGTGTACTGTTTCAGCGTCATCATTGGGTCATTTTTTTGTAAAATGCTGACCTCCACCTGGAGGAAGACCTGCTGGTACTGACAGTAGTGGTCAGGAATAAAAGTGAAAAAAGTGCTCGTGGTGTTGTGAAAAATTATTTAAAATCCCTATGTCACTTTCAACCTCGATAATTTATAGAGCTAATTATAGCCTCCAAAACCACCAGGCACGAAAGCGCCCCCCCCCCCTTTTGTTCAACACGATATTTACTAACATCTAGTTTCCCATATCGGTTGAAAGTTGCTCACAATTAAGAAAAACAACAACAAGCCAAAAACGCGCTAATTCAGGACATCTCATCTTTATATTCATTTTTAGTTTGTTCCCCTTTTATCAATAGTCACAAATTGCTGGGAAAGTATGATACCTCAAATCCAGGTATAAATGCGCCTTTAGACAATGAAACATCCATTATCAGCCTAAAAGCGCGCCAACCAGAGACGTCATTTCTTCTATTTCATTTTAACTGTGAACAAATTGCAAACAATTGAATGACCTTATGTAATTGGGGAATATGTGCACCTTCGAACAGCATAACCGCCCGCAATTGAGATTTTGATAGTGATCGTCACCTCCAACAACTCCTCATACGATTAACTCAAGATAGCGTAAAACATACTTCTGTATCCCTGTTTTTCTATCACCTTGTCCACCCATCTTTATGTAATTGAAACCTTACTGAACACACAATGTTGCAATTTACTCACTCCTATTGCGGAGATTAGAGCAATACTGTTCCAGCAGTCCTTTTACTGAAACTACTGAATGTATTAGTTTTCATGTACTACTGCAACCACAAATTTCTTTTCTTTCTTTAGGTACAGATACTATCGATCTGACCCTTTGAATCCTGAGTGGAGAGGACACCACTCCCTGCAGGGCCAAATAGGCTCCGCACACTTAAGTTCGGTCCTGACGAAAGCCCCAAGATTACACAGAGGGCTGAAACATGTTGACCCATAAGAAGTGCGTATGATAAGTAACTCATTCAAAACGCAGGACACTTTGCTTTTAATTTCCCATTCACTGCCTCACAATAAATTATCGAGGTTGAAAGTGACATAGGGACTTTAAATAATTTTTCACAACACCACAAGCACTTTTTTCACTTTTATTCCTGACCACTACTGTCAGTACCAGCAGGTCTTTCTCCAGGTGGAGGTCAGCATTTTACAAAAAAATGACCCAATGATGACGCTGAAACAGTACACAAATGGCGGACAATGAAATATACCGCCGGCGACCTGTGTAGATGTATGAGGGTCTTTTTATGACGGATACTACAGAAAAAACCTTGGTAACACAGGACAAGTGGTCCATTCTCTCTCTCCCTCCCTTGATTTGTAATCACAGTCCTGCTGTGACATGCGCCACGTCTCACTGGTCCATCCCAAAAACGCTCCGAATTCAGACCATGCCAATCTTGATGAAGCCCACCACTCTCACTCCCCCCAGGCCCAGATGCCGTCCGGCACCTTGGTCTTGCAGGCATCCGCACCCTGTGCCAGGCATCTGAAACACTGCCACTGCGAACGAGACAATGCATCCGCAATGTTATTGCTTTCTCCTGGGACATGCTGCGCGCGAAACATCACATTCATTTGCAAGCATTGCAACATAAATCTTCGCAGAAGGCGCAGCACTCGCAGGTCTCTTGCTGTCTGGTTATTCACCAAGTCCACCACCGTCCTGTTGTCCACATGGAACAATACTGACCTTTCCCTGAACTCCGCGCCCCATACCTCTAAAGCAACCAACAGTGGAAAGAATTCTAGGAAAGCAATACTCCTGCCCTGTTTCAGCCAATGTTCCGCCCACAATTCTGCGCACCACCTCCTGTCCCAGAAAATCCAGATACCGGAGGCCCCTGCGGCATCAGAGAAAAGTTGCACCTGCCAAACCATCTTGTCATCCACGAAATCCAGCGACACACCATTGAAATCCGACAGAAACATTTGCCACACCCGAAGGTCCGCCCTGACCCCCAACGAGATCCGGACCCTGTGATGTGGGAGCACCGCACCCGACATGGCCATGCCGAGGCGTCTGCAGAAAGTCCTCCCAGCCCGCACCACCCGGCACGCAAAGTTCAGAAAACCCAGGAGACGCTGCACCGACCGGAAATCGATCTTCTTCTCACCAATCACGTGAAGCAGGTAAGCCTGCATGTCTGTCACCTTCTGTTCCGGTAACCTGGCCAACCATGCGACCGAATCCAGCTCAATGCCCAAAAATGTCAAACAGCAGCTGGGCCCAGCTGTTTTCTCTGGAGCCAAAGGAACCCCGAAATCTTGCGCCAAGACCTGAAATTGCCCAAGAGCTCTCTCACACTCACCAGACTGCGCCCTCCCGACGAACAGAAAATCGTGTAAGTAACGAGAGACCGCACGATGACCACTCCTATCTGTGAATGCCCACTGCAAAAAGGAACTGAAAGCCTCAAATAACGCACAGGAAATGGCACAACCCATGGGCAAAACCTTGTCCACAAAGATGGCACCCTCAAACTGCATCCCCAACAACGAGAAGTCCACTGGGTGTATGGGCAGGAGGTGAAAGGCTGACTTAATGTCGCACTTGGCCAATTCCGCGCCCCGCCCGCACACCCTCACCAAACTGATCGCATCGTTCACGGATGCATATAAGACTCTGGAATCCTCCTCGGCAATGAAATCATTCACGGACCTCCCCTCCGGCCAGGACAAATGATGGATGAACCTGAACTCCCCCGTCTTTTTCTTGGGCACCGCTCCCAAAGGTGATATGATCAGGTCAGGAACAGGCCAGTGGTCAAAAGGGCCACCAATCCTGCCTTCCGCCACCTCCTTCTGCAATGCTGCTGCAACAACATCTGGTAATTCTTTTGCCGACATCAAATTATCCGCCCATCTCCGTTACCGGGGGCCCTGATAACCCACCCAGAAACCCTCAGTGAAACCCCAATGGATCCTCAGCGCAGCCTCTCTATCAGGATATCGTGAGAGCCACGGACCCATGGCCCTGACCCTAACCGGTGAAGGAGCCCTTAGGCCCAGTTTGCCCTCTTCCTTTGGTAATTCGCCACTGCTCTGAGGGCGTGGCCAGCGTGAAACATTGCGTGAGAGGGTGGCGACCGCCACACTTGCAGCCTTCATGCTTAAATTTGCAGGGGTGCCGGGTGCAGAAACCCTTGTTAAAGTTCCAACATGCACCTGTACTAACTCCTGTGGGCTTGGGCGACTGGCTAGTGGACCCAGAGTAACTGTTCTGACCACCCGCTCCGGTGTACGAGCCCTGCCCTCTCACCCCAGTCTGGGCAGGATGCGAATGAAAAGGGCGGTAAGTGACTGGCAAGTCACTGGCCGTGTGTGTGGATGTGTGGATGCAGACGACTAAGAAGATGACATCCATTGCATCCGGAACGCTTGGTCAACTTCCCTCACGGCTTATCTGGGTTGACACTGGTCCTGGCCCTGAACTCCTCGTCGTAACTGAGCCATGCAAAACCCCCGAAGTGCATCTGCGCCTTTCTAATAATGTCCATGTACTTAAGCAATGCGATAAATCAAAAATGCCGACATCCAGTTTTCCATATTAACCGACACCTGCGGCCGCCTTGTCAATTCCCATTCCTCTTCCTTGGAGCCCTCCTTGGCCTGTATCTCCTCATGCAAGAGCTTGAAAACATCCACATCCTTGTGTTTCCAAATCCTAGACTTAGTGTTTTCCGACAAGTGTGACCCCAGTGCCATTGCCGACCCCATATACGGTAATTTTTTACAGTGTTTGTCCTCACCCTTGTCATGCTTCCCACTTTGATCTTCAGTCTTGTCTGTCTGTACGCCTGCGCCGACCAATTGCTTTCCACCAACCCCGACTCCACTGCCGCTTTAGCAGGTGCACCTGGGTCCCTCACGGACCCCTCCCCCACCGACCAGCAGGCTTTTTTCCGCCCCCCCTTAGCGCCTTCCTTCCATGCACCCCCCAGGCACCTTCACCTGATAGACTTGTAGGCACCTCCCGCTCTTTTCCTCGGGCACCAATCATCATCTGGTTCGCCTTCTTGGTCCTGCTGGTGCTGGCCTGTGTAGTCTGCAAAACACCAAGTCTTTCTGTTGCTGCCTTCTGCCTCCCCCAATCCCCACTGTCACGCACTTCACCCTCTTCCAGCTTCTCACTCTCCTCATCATAATCCAGTTGCTCTTCTTGCTTAACCGCACCTGACACATCCAACACCTCCTGCATCACTCTTTTCATACCCTTTGCTTTCACACCAGGCACAAAATCACACTTCGGCGCCGATGATACCCGCACCCTCGGTGGAGGGCAGGCCGCCGCGGCCCCCCTGCTACTTCTGCCCGGCATCTAGGAGCCGTCTTGCACCCCGCCGGCCCAACCATGCCTCTACCAGCTTCCACCGCTGGCCTGTCCCCCCCAGGCTCTTGGAACCTGAGGAGGCCCCAGCGCCATCAGGTCTCTGAGCCGTCGTGGCCATCCCTACCCCTAACGTGGGCCTCACCTTGTCCACCCAGACCCATTTGCCTCAGGGTCCCTTGGCCCTGCGACCAGGACCTGGCTCTCCCACCAAACCGGGGGCTGGATACCCAGCTCCCCCTCTCGCCCCCCCAGCACCCTCATCCCTGGCCGCACACAATATGTGCCACCTCAACTCCTTCTCTTGAATGATGCGACCTTGGTTGCATATTTTCTCTTCAAGAGACATATCAGACCATCTAGGCAGCGTGGGCAAAAATTGCTGATCGCCCGTCCCAGCTAATCCTGAACCAGAAGGGCCTGGCCCACTGTCCCTAGAGGCTTCCCCATGCCGCTGCTTGGACCCGGCTTTGCCTGATCCCCCCCCCTCCCCCTCCCCGTGGGGCGGGTGCCCTCCCCACACCACTGGAGAGGTCGATGGGCACATCCTCCCTTCTCCCCCCACCTCCTCAGCTGACTCCCCACCTGAAAGCACGAGCTGAAAACCCTCAGCCCCCCCTCTCCCCTTTCTGTGTCCTCTGCCCCCCCCATCGCTGTCTCCTTCCTCCACATCACAAATTGCCTCACATCCCTGATCCCACAATAGCTGGGAAGGGCCAGGTGTAATCACAAAATCAGCTCCTCCCACCACGCGCTGCAGCTGTGGCGCATCTCAGCCCCTCCCGGGCCCATACATGCACTGGGTGCGGCCGCATCACTGTGCAGGCGCGGAGGCAGGCTCTTCCGCCACCCCCCTCGCTTCCCCGTGTCTCCCAGGACAAGGCCCTGCTTAGACGTACCTTTCCGCGGCGGTGGGGGCTCTTCAAGGCATGCCACCACCGCCGCAATACCAGCAGACGCCGATCGAGGCTTGCGGGTCATTCTGACCCACGCCTCCTCCAAAACCCCGGGCCGCAGGAGATCCACTCTCTCTGCACGGCCCAGGAGCTGCTGCGCAGGGCGGACCGCCTGCGCGTCCGGCGCTGCCATGGGGATCACTTTCGTGCTGCCGCTCACCCTGGGACCTCGCACAGGCCAATGCCGCCTATCCATGCCGCACCGGGACTCCGGCTGCAAAGTCCAAAAATTCCGCCCAATCCGACAAGATGGGCCTAACTACACTAACTGTCCCTAAACACTCTATCAATTCTAACTGTTACCCTTCCCTAATGGTGCTGAGGGCAGGAAGAGGCTGCAAACTCCTCCCCTGCCTTCCTTATACCCTACATCTAACCCCACCCCAAACCCAACCCCCTAACACTACCTCAACCCTGTCCCTGGTCTCGCGCGAACACCCCGGGGAAAGACTGGTCTGCCGACCCTACTTCCCCCTGGGGCCACATTGTGCAGAATCACTGGATGTTTGAGTCTACTTCCAGACTCGAACTTGGTTCCCCTGCTTCAAAGGTCGCTGACTTAGCCGTTAAGTCATACTTTCTCCCCAAACCATGTTTCCTGGTGACACAGAGGGCAGCTTCATTTATTCGTGTTTTTCCTGTGTGTGTATATTGATCATGAGCGTTTAGGGATTATGTCAAGATTCTACCCAAAATATTTTTTTACATTACACCTACGATACAGTGCTTGGATTATTACGGAATTTGTTAATCTGTTCTAAAACACCTGCATTGTTTTTTTTTGTATAACTACAAATTGGCAATTTAAAGGGAGCCTCCAATGGAAAGAAAAATAAATATTTTAACAAGTCGAGCATTGCTTTCAATCTAAATTATTTCAGCTTGGATTTTAAAATGATTGTGGCATGGTTCACATGATGGCCCTTTAGTGATTTAATACACGCATATTTGCATTATGTATTGTTAAATAATGTCATTGCTATTGTTTTTAAATGAGAGGCGTTGGTATGTACGTCCTCTTTCTCTAAAATATGGTGCTAGCACTCCGGCTTCTGTGACAGAATTACAAGTGGGTGGGAATGGCATTTCTAAATGGTGCATTTGTGATTGAAAACATATCTTTCCTTCGTGGGGCTGAAGAACCGGGTTTTTAGAACCCAGCGGCGCCAGGGACACGCCCGAAGTCTTCGGGTTCACCTGTCTTAGAATACAGAGACACAGGATGCTTCTTGGTGGCGTCAGAGATTGAATTTATTGGCTGCAGCCAGTAACAGAAGTCCTAGAAGTCATCACGGTATGAGTTCTCAGGAGACTGCTCAATTTTACAAAGCAAGTCATCCCTTTTTATGCCAAACACATCACATTTCAGACAAACGCCCATTATTTTACAATTTGTCCAATCACATGTAATCATACCAAAGGTATAGCATGACGGTAAAACCCTCTTCTCAGTTGTCCGGCCACTGATCAATCATTTGAACAATCACAGCATTCTTCTTTAGACAAGCCGGAAAACCCATAATAAAGAGACCACAACCCATATCGTAAAAGGACCATAAAAGAAGGAACAGAAAACAGATAGCAGTAGGATGAGGCATGTTTGTGTGCAATAAAACTTTATGAGGTCCCGTGCTCTGACCCTTAATCAAGATCAGCTAGCGGGCAGGAACTGGCTTGGCAGGGTCGGCCTCGGGCAACGAGGTCAGTTCACTCAAGTCATGTAGGATTCAGCACAAACTCGAGCTAAGGTGCGCCTGCCCAAAAACTCGTCTGACCACAGTCATCGGCCTATGTGAGGGCAACCACAAAATGGCTACCATGTGCAAAATGGAACCCAGGGTTCGGAACGAAATCCCTAAATATGCAGTGAATCCATTGATGTAATGTGACGAAAATACGCGTACTAGCTGAACTCACTAGTTACGGTTCGTTGTTACCAAAATCGTAACGGAACCATGATATTTATAACGCAGGTTCAGAATTCACGGAACCTCAGACCCTCCTTTTGCCCTTACATAGGCAATCTCAATCTGCATCTGAATCGATGTCAATATTCATCAAATCTTCAAGGTGCTGTTGAAGCATCATCTTATCTCTCTGTACCTTTCTCAAGACAGGCGGTCTCCTAACACATGCAGTAGCACAAAGGCCACATATGGCAGGACCACACTGTACACAGAAACAACATAAGAAAAGAATCGCTAAATCCACACCAATGATCGTCAGAATCTTCCATCCCCAAGCGGATAACAGTTTCCAAAACCATCCAGTTAACGACCAATCTCCTCCGTCCATATGTATGGACTCGGAGATCTTATGTAGCCTGGAGATGGCCTCGTATACTGTTGGAGCATTATCTGGAATGAAAACGCAGCAACTCGATTGGATCACTTTGCATACTCCACCTCGATCTGCAAGTATGACGTCTAAAACCATACGATTCTGCAATGACATAAGGCGATCCGCTTGAAGCTCAGCTGTCAAATTACTAAGGGCACCGGCAGTTTCGTTTATGGTGGATTCAACCACTCTCGTCAATTGCCGTAAGCTTCTACTGTTAGCCATAGGTCCCCAAAACGGTAGGAAACCCTTAAAGAAGTCTCCCACTTCTTGTCCAGCGGTATCTTCCTGATCGAAGACACCCCTAACAACTCTCGTCTTGTGGTAATCTGCAGCAACAGTATACGTAGGAGGCAACAAATATCCAACATAACATGTTCCCGAAAAATCAGGGGGCAACCATGTATATGCTCTGTTGTAACAAACAAAATACGTACCCTTGGCTGCCAAAAACGTCGGGGAAGACTGAGACGTAAAAACATACGTCTGAGTACAAACACTCCTCCCTAACTGAGCTTTCGGATTCCTGCCAATACCTTGCAGACAAAAAATGACCTCGGTGGGGTACGATCCAAATCGGAGGCGATCTCTTTCGTCTCTGCTTCTCACTCAGACTAACACTGTATCCAGTCGCGTTCCAGCCAACATAAGCTAGTAACTCGTCCTTGGGAATAGTCCTATACGTATTGATATCCCTACTCATATTCGCAATTCCCTTCACCAAGGCTTTATTACTCGAGTTATCTCTTATGGAACACAGGGGATAGACTTCGATAGCGTAAATGAACATCATCTGGAAAGCCCATAAAGACCCATTCTGACTAAACGGCAGAACCAGATAGGGAATACCTCTATCCGTAGTATGTGGCATAAGACCACACACCCAACAATTAGTGATGTTCACTACCAACTGATGTTGATGCAGAAGCTGTACAAATGAGTTATTTACAAATTCTGACCTTCTAATCTGCTCGTGTTCGGGTAAGATCTGAAAAGAATGCAAAGAAGTAGTAATAGGAAAAGACGTAGGTTGGGAAGTGGGTGCAGAAGTCAATTGAGTAGAAAAAACAATCCAACCCACCAAAGCTAACGTCATGCTAAGAAACATCAGAATACATGTAATCGAAAAACATTTGAGACGCATTATCCTGCATAGTTTCATCTTAAAGTTCGCTCTCTCAACAGCTCTCTTGATCCCAAGAAACTCCATCCTCTCACCGTGCTGTTCGCGGCGGTTGGTTTTCAACTGCTAAGGAGTGCGTCTGTCAGTCCAGGGAACGCCCTAGGACCAACCAGAACCATCGACCTTGTGTCTACACGGCTGCAATCCCAAGTCTTTACACCGCGACCTTACAGCTGAACCCGGATGGTGGTCCAAAAAAGAAAAAAAAAAAACAGTTTCTTGGCTGAGAGAGTGCTGTTCTCAAAACGAAAAGGAATTATTTGTTCTTTATTAGTCCATTGTCTCTAGACCGCAGGTTATAACGACTTTTATCAGGTTCTGTTTGACTTCGAAACAACAGTTCAGGCTCAGTGGTGTCCAATCTTAAAGGTGAAGGCACAGCTGCTTGCAAGACATCGTCATCTCCTTTCTCAGACCTGGTCCATACCGACTAAGCGTCGCTAAACGGTGTGAATTTCGGCAATCTCTCAATTTCAGTGTCTGCGATGCCTTCGCGGATCCATTGGTCATACGGCAGAGGTAAAGGTACCCTCTTACAGTGTACGCCGTGGATCCAATTTCTTTTTCCGAAGACTTTTACAGATGTCCTTGTAGACAACAACACCTGGTGAGGGTCCGTCCAATGGGGCTGATCGTTCTTGGTCTTCTGGAAATTCTTTACCAGGATCCAATCACCAGGATTGATAGTATGACCTGGGTCCACAGATACTGGTGGCAAGCTATCATGAACCTGTTGATGCAAGACACGCAATTTAGCCGTCCGGTCATACAAATAGTCCACCAACACAGGATAATCGATGTCACTAAATTTCGTTGGTCTCGGCACTCCCCACACATTTGCCGGTCGACCAAAAACAATTTCATACGGACTAAGTCCAATTCGGGAATGCACTGTAGTTCTAGTTGACAAAAGTGCCAATGGCAAGGCAACGGGCCATTGGAGACCAGAACTCGCCTGAATCTTGGCTAACTTCAGCTTCAGAGTGCCATTATGGCATTCTACTAAACCAGCTGATTGGGGATGATTCGCAGCGTGGAATTTCTGCTTTATTCCCAAACCCTCACACACTCTCTTCATGATCTTGCCCACAAACTCACTTCCGTTATCACTCCACACCATCCTGGGCAACCCGAACCTAGGGAAATATTCTTTGAGCAAGACTTTAGCTGTGGACAAGGCAGTATTATCTTTTAGGGGGTATGCCTCTACCCATCTAGAAAAGGCACAAACAACTACAAGGACGTATTTTAAATTGTTGCATCTTTCCATGTGGATAAAATCCAATTGCAAAACCTCGAACGGATACGTCGCCACATTCTCCGCACATTTGGCAATTCCTCCATTCTCCCACACTGGGGCCAACAACTTACAAATCCCTTTCGCGCTGATGTGAGACATTCCATGTGCCATCGTAACCACCGCAAGCACATACGCATCGGGTAACATCCATCTTTGATGTTCCAACAACTCAACCCAACAACCAGTCGAATCCAATCTACCCGTAGTTTCTCTCCACACGTTTTTTTCACTCCCTGTAGCTTCGGCCTGAATCGATTTCACGCTCTCAATCGTATCCTCACACATTCCAGCCACACCAATCCATCTCGCAGGGCCTGCAAAATACATTCGACCCATCACATTTTTCGCTGTTTCTTTCGCAACTTCGTCCGCAAATGCGTTACCACGACCAACATCATCCGTAACCTTCCGGTGAGCACTACACTTCACGATCGCAACTTGTTTCCGCAAAGTTAGTGACTCAAGGAGCTCACTCACCAACTGTCCATGTTGGATTTTAGTCCCATGTGACGTGAGAAATCCTCTCTCTTTCCACAAGCGTCCAAAACTGTGTGCCACACCAAACGCATACTGACTATCGGTATATATATTCACTCTCTTTCCTTCAGACAAAACACACGCTCTCGTTAATGCGATCAATTCCGCTGCTTGTGCTGAATTATAGCTCACTCGTGCAGTTTCAACAATCGTACACAATGTCGTCACGGCATATGCCGCAGTCTTATCACCATTCGGGAGCTTGTAGCATGATCCATCAACCCATAGCGTACCATCTGGATTTGAAAGAGGAGCATCTTTTAGATCAACTCTACCCTTCGTTTCCTCTTCTGTCCTAAGAAAGCAATCATGCTGTTCTTGACCATCCGTATCCACAGAAATCGGCAACAATGTTGCTGGATTTAATACGTTACACCGTTTAATGTGCACGTGACTGGCCAAAAGCGTCAATTCATAACCCGACAACCTTGCACTAGTGAGATGCTGAGTCTTTGTTCTGTTCAATAAAGTATCCACTGCATGTGGAACCATCACAACCAACGTATTATTCATCACCAACCCAGCAGACTGTCGGATGGAAACAGCCGCTGCTGCTGTAGCTCTCAAGCAACTCAGCAACGCTCTAGCTACCGGATCTAAAGTCGACGAGAAATACGCACATGGACGCTGCTTCTCACCAAACTGTTGCGTCAAAACTGACAATGCACAACCCTCTCTCTCATGAACGTAGAGTGTAAAAGGCTTACTGTAGTCAGGAGTACCCAACACCGGAGCAGAACACAACGCGTCACGCAATTCAGAAAAACTTTTATGGCAATCGTCAGACCAGGGAAGAGGATTCGGTCTATCCTTACAAGTCAAAGCCAACAAAGGTTTTGCCAACAAAGAAAAGTTCGGAATCCACTGTCTACAGTACGACGTGATACCCAAGAAAGCGCATACCTCTCTCTGCGTACTAGGCACAGTCATTCGGGCAATCGCTTGGATTCGTTGGGGGGTCAACCTTCTTCCCTCCTTCGACAAGAGATAACCTAAGTAGGTCACTTCTTGGCGACAGTACTGCAACTTTGAAGCTGACACTTTATGATGCAAATCAGACAAATGTTGCAACAACGAAAGAGTAGTTTCTTTACAAGTTTCCTTATCATCAGCAGCTACTAACAGATCGTCAACTTACTGAATAAGAGCAGCACCCGCAGGCAACACAAAAGTATCTAGTTGAGTTTTCAAAGCCTGACTATAGATGGAGGGACTTTCGCAATAGCCTTGAGGAGCGCGCTTAAACCGGAAGCTTCGTCCTCCTAAAGAGAAGCCAAAAATTTCTCTACTTTCTTCGGCGATTGGGATACTAAAGAAAGCGTTCTTCAAGTCTATGACGGAGAAACAGGCAGCTGAAGCGGGAATCAAAGTCAACAAAGCGGTAATGTCCGGAACAACAGGAAACTGGGGCACAACAATCTTATTAACCTCTCGAAGGTCAATCACAAACCGATACTCAGGCTGCTGAGAAGAATCAGTACGCTTCAAGACAGGCAGAACAGGACTGTTACACACGTTACCTCTCGTCTCTTCAATCACACCTTTCTCAATTAAATCATAGATAATCGCCAAAAGCGCTCTTTCACCATCACTCGAAATCCGATATTGGGGAGTATGTGGCAATCTAACATTCGATTTGAGCGTCACAACATATGGTGGAATCTCCAAAAGACCCACATCATTAGGACCAGTAGCCCAAAGAGTATCAGGGAGGCTGTTCATTAGACAGATACATCGGAGAGATCACTTTCTTACCCAATGTAAGGTGTACTCCCGAAGGAGAACAATACAATGTCGCATGCAGTCTTTTTAACAAGTCCAGACCCAACAAATTCTCACCACAACCTGTCATTAAAATAAGGGGTGCTTCCAATTCACAAGGCCCAATAGAAAGAGTCAAGGGACTGGAAACTGGATTACGAACTGGGGCGCCGGAAAATCCCACTGAAACATTTGTTAAGCCAGACAAAGGTGCGCCAGGGAGTTTAGAGTGCATGATAGAACTCTTTGCTGCACCAGTATCCAAAAGAAAAGGCTCTACCACACCCGATGTAACCACTGCAACATAAGGTCCATCCTGGTCTACTGGAACTGACACTACTCCCTCTCTTTGTCCTTGGCTGTCCTAGCAATCATTATAGTCAGTACTCTCGCTCTCAACATAGTAATCATCAACATAATATTGCGGAGATCTGCCAGTCTGTACGTTCTGCTGATCAAAATAATTCATAGACGTCTGTGGGGGAAAAGAACGTTCGTTCTGAGGAAACACGCCACGTCCTCTACCCCTAGACACTTGTTGGAAACCACCACGACCTCTTGGAGCCAACATACCGCTCGCACGTTGTCGTAAAACAGGGCACTCATTCTTATACTGACCTTCCTCTCTACAATACGCGCACTGATTCAGACCCAAAGGCGGTCTTGGAGGAAAATACTCAGGCTTCTGCGACAGTCTCTGAAACGATGGAGGTTGCTGAAACTGTAGATGTTGCTGTGATTCTTGCTGATTCGAGCGAGGCGGATATGCCTGGTGCAGAAGAACCTTCGTTTTTAAATCTTTTGTCTTTTTCTCTAATCTATCTTTCTCATCCTTATCCCTATTCTCGTAGTACTGTGCAGTCGCCAATATCTGGGCCGACGAAGAGACAGCCCAAGAACTCTCGGAATCTTTCAACTTGTTACACAGTTCGGGAAGTAAATTAAAGACAAACTTATCTACGAACAGTCTCTGGCCACCTTCCGTACTCATATCTTGACCGCTTTGATCTATAAAAGTCTCTTCAAACCTAGTGAAGAAATCAGACACACTTTCGTCCTTCTTCTGCTTACATGCTGTCAACTTGTCCCAATTCACTCGTAACGCTGGCATCATCGTTTTCATCATATTAATAGTTCTACCAGGTAAATCCGTAATTACAGGCTCGGGTTTAGCTCTTCCTACCTGTCTAGCATCTGCAGCCGCAATATTCACCCATGTGTCACCTAATTCTACCGTATGATCCTCATGGCGAATCTTCGCCCACAACGGTTGAGGAACTACATTACCCAATAATATATCCACATCAGCTAGATTCATAATGCATGCGTCGACTGTCTGGGACAACTCCTTATAATACCCCACGGGATTCTCACGGGGGTCGGGTAAGGTTTGCTTAAGAGCCAAAACCTCAGCTCTCTTCCAAGGGACATGTATCCAAACTCGTTGGAAATGAGGCAAAGTAGGTGGATCAGCGTTCGCGTCTCCCTCTCTCCAAACTGGAGGAACCTCTCTCATTGGATATTGTCGTACCTTCTTCCTAACTGAGGGATCAGG
Source organism: Triturus cristatus (assembly GCF_964204655.1). Lineage (NCBI taxonomy): Eukaryota > Metazoa > Chordata > Amphibia > Caudata > Salamandridae > Triturus > Triturus cristatus. The sequence goes on from NC_140590.1 coordinate 1,720,963,147, forward strand.
CTCAAACAACGGCTGGGGAGGAAGTGCAGACCTATATGTAAGAAGTGGCACTACCGCATCTTCGACACCCGCTCCCACTATCGTCCCTTTAGCGAACTCACTCTGAATATCAAGCAATCCAACAGGAGCCAACTCTAATTCACCATCTTCCCATTGTTCCCGAAGCAAAGTACACATCATATCAAAAACATACCGCTGCGTCGGCTCTTTCCATTGTAGGAACGTATTCAAAACCACTCCCGGATCATACCTAGAAACGTTCGTAACCCACCTACGAGCCAACGAATCCAACACTCGACGCTCCTCAGAACCAGGGAGCTGACTACGTCTCTGTCTGTCATCAGAAACGGGGGTCGTGACTAGCGACCCGAATAGAGGAGTTAAGAAATTAGGAACAGTGTCAGCTACTCGCCGACGAACAGAAGGGGAAGCGGTCATGAGAACAGGAGAAAATGTACCTTGTGATGGCAAAGGAAAAGAAGCAGAAGTGGAAGAAGTCGAAGGGACTATGGAACACAATCCCGCCTGAAGCTCGTGCTATCACGAATCACTTGTCTTTCAGAAAGAGGATTAAGACTTGGCTATTTGTCACTCCTTAGGCCCGGTTCTCTGTTGTTCTCCCCTCCCCTGGCTTGGTTGTTGCGTATCTGGCTTGTCTGCAAGCGCTGGGACGCCCCATTGCTGGGGTAGCCATGCGCTATGTAAGCTACCCCAACATAACATAACATAACAGGAGCAAGGGGCAAAGCAGTCTGAGTCAAGGCAGGCAAAGGTAAAGTAGGCAAAGGCAAAGTAGGCAACCCAGGAAGAGGGGGTGCCGGAGGAACTTGAACCAACTGTGGAACAGGAACAGGGGGTTGCAGAGGAACTAAAGGCTGACCAGCAACCTGTTGTACAACCAGGGGTAATATCGGTGCAGTAGCACCTTGCACGTAAGGGGGAGGTGACTTTAACAAATAAGACATTAATGGATCCTTTTCGGGATCCTTAACAGGATTCACAGGAGGGGGTGGCAAAACTGGATAACATTTATCAATAGCCATATGATGTTGCCTATTTGACACCTCAATCGCTTTATCTTCTTCATCTTCTTTAAACTGCCTAGCAGCTTGCATTATCGATACACCCTTTTCTCTCTTATCTCTTTTAGCTTGTTTTATCTCTCGTTGTCTGGCTTCTTTGCGCCAAAGGCGAAAGGAGTCGAACATTGCCAGCCGGGCTTTCTTCCTAAATAATTTTTCTTCCAAATTATCTAAAATCTCTGTATTAAAACTACCATGTTGGGGCCATCGTAAGACACCATCTTTCCTAGTGTAGCGGACCCATACTTCATTGAACGTAATGGGGCCCATGCCGTGTTTAGAATAGAGCTCATAAGTCGGAGTTCCAACTGGAGGTATCGGACACGAGTCCTCCAATCGGAACTTCCTGTTATAACCACAACAAAACCAAGTACCAAATTTGCTACGATTAGGCATCTTCGCTCACTAATCGAGCTTCAAACTTCAAGGGGCTATCTCTACCGATACACTCGTAAATATACGAGACCCGCGGCTTTGGAAATTGCAATTTTCAAATCAAAACTAAGAACCAAGCAAAACCAAGAACCGATCAAAACTAAGGACCAAGTAAAACTAAGAACAAAACAAATTAGCGGGAGCGACCCACTTATACTTAACCAAGTTGTCTGTTACGCCACCCAGAAGATCCGTCGATCGTCTCGCCTTGCAAAGTTTCACAAAAGGGGGGGGGGGGGGGGTGGTCCAAGACAGGGCGACAGTCAGGGCAGCGGTCCTTACGTAGCCGTCAGGAGGGGGAAACCTCGTGGAAAAGACCTTCGGTCCACGTTTTCGACATGCAGGGGTCGCAGAAGTGGGGGCCCTCCTCCAGAGTTTCCTCACGAAGTTCCTCACGATCCTCGGGCTTGGACCGGAACCGCTTGATGTCGCCCCGCGTTGGGCGCCAACTGAAGAACCGGGTTTTTAGAACCCAGCGGCACCAGGGGCACGCCCGAAGTCTTCGGGTTCACCTGTCTTAGAATACAGAGACACAGGATGCTTCTTGGTGGCGTCAGAGATTGAATTTATTGGCTGCAGCCAGTAACAGAAGTCCTAGAAGTCATCACGGTATGAGTTCTCAGGAGACTGCTCAATTTTACAAAGCAAGTCATCCCTTTTTATGCCAAACACATCACATTTCAGACAAACGCCCATTATTTTACAATTTGTCCAATCACATGTAATCATACCAAAGGTATAGCATGACGGTAAAACCCTCTTCTCAGTTGTCCGGCCACTGATCAATCATTTGAACAATCACAGCATTCTTCTTTAGACAAGCCGGACAAACCCATAATAAAGAGACCACAACCCATATCGTAAAAGGACCATAAAAGAAGGAACAGAAAACAGATAGCAGTAGGATGAGGCATGTTTGTGTGCAATACAACTTTACGAGGTCCCGTGCTCTGACCCTTAATCAAGATCAGCTAGCGGGCAGGAACTGGCTTGGCAGGGTCGGCCTCGGGCAACGAGGTCAGTTCACTCAAGTCATGTAGGAGTTAGCACAAACTCGAGCTAAGGTGCGCCTGCCCAAAAACTCGTCTGACCACAGTCATCGGCCTATGTGAGGGCAACCACAAAATGGCTACCATGTGCAAAATGGAACCCAGGGTTCGGAACGAAATCCCTAAATACGCAGTGAATCCATTGGTGTAATGTGACGAAAACACGCGTACTAGCTGAACTCACTAGTTACGGTTCGCTGTTACCAAAATCGTAACGGAACCATGATATTTATAACGCAGGTTCAGAATTCACGGAACCTCAGGGTCAGACCGTCAAAATCACCAGGAATTTACCTACATCTTACTTAACTTACTGTTTTTATTGCAATTTTTTATAAATGTGACAAAAACAAATAATTGAAGGTTAATGCGATCATCTGAGCCTACAGATTTTGGAGACGTTCAGGAAGCCTTTGCACTTCCTCTTGGGCATGGGGCGTCATGACATGTGTCATTGCCCTGGAAATAGCGTGGTTTGGGGTTTGATCACTTTGAAACGTTTTCGGGTGATTTTTGGAGGCATCCAGAAGTGATTTAATGGAGAATGCGATTGTCTTGCTTTTTTTGTGAAAAAGCCTGTTAGCCAAAGGCCACCTTTCAGGTTTGCCCGCCCCTCCTCCCCACTCCGAGAAGCCCTCCTGCCTCAGCTCCCTTGTTTGAAAGGAGCAATAAGTGGAGTTATCGGCCACCTGTGTGTTTCTGACATTCCTGCCCCTCCCCTGCCGTCTGCCTGAGACCTCCCTGCCGGAGCAGTGCACACTTAGAGCAAAATGCCCTTAGTAACATGCTCTGAGGTACTTCTTTGCTTTTTTTTGAAAAAGGGTCTGTTGACAGGATCTTAGTTTCCAGCTGCAAGCTGCATTCACAGCTGTATCTTTGTTTACTCCAATGCTCTGATGAGTCTGTAAAAAGATGTAGCTGTGTCCAGCTGGGTTTCCGTTTATTCGTGACACTTACAGCCAGGTCACCAGGGCTCGAGTCAGGGTGCCACGCGGGTGGACTGCGTCCGCCCACTTAAATTTACCGGGTGGACGCCGTCCCCCCTGCCCAAAAGCTTGACTTTCAATTATGGCGTTACTTGCCCACACGGCCGCCCCATCAATCTCCCAAGTACTGGGCTGGCTGTCAATCTTGTGGACGCTAGATGGAGGAAGGAAAGGTGAGTGTTTGTATTTGCAATACACAAATTATACGACTGACGCTTATTGTTAGTATGAGTCTGTGTGCACATTTTTGGAAATTGGATGCGAGTCCTTCACCTGCGTGAGGATGCTGCTCATCTTGTATTTTGTCTGCCGAGGCTGTTTGTCCTGTGACATTCGCCCAGAGGGAAACACCGGCGCCGAGGCCTGCTCTGTTCGGCCATTGTGTGCGCCGCCAAAGCCGTGACACGGAGAGCTGTCTGCATGGCGTGCTAACTCCAGCAGGGTCAGTTCCACTCTGTGGCTGCTAGAAATGAAAACAAGCATTGAAAATGCAATAGGTCTCGCCTTTTATTAAGTTAAAGCCATTGGCTTTGCTATACAATACCATTAGCAAAGCAAATTTCATTTACAATTTAGGTCCCTGTACAAGGCAAGAATCGTATGAAAAGTGGCCTACAGTGCTGTCAGAATTTGTCATGAAACAAAACTGTAGATATGCAACATATACAGAATTTATATGTTCCAATCAATGCAATATTTAATAATGGAAATAGCTTAGGAAATTAGAATTTTTAACTTTTATTTCCACTAAAAAAAAAAATGTCATCGACAAAAAATAACTGTATATTGCATTTTATTAAGGAACTTTGTTGTTTGTAAACTTTGTGAACTCTATTTGATCGAATAAAGATTCTACTACTGACTGTGGTCAAATGACAGATAAAATGTATGTTGAGCTTGGAGCACTGCAGTAGTCTATTCAAAAATTGTAATATTGCTGTAACATGTGAATAACCCGAACATTTGTCTGGTTTGGGCATTAATAGAAGTGATGCAACTGCTTTGGAGACCAACGTGTATACAATATCTGCTGGAAAGTGCTTTTAATTAATTACCTTTATGGGTTCATCAGTACTAAAGGGCAGCTCAGGATAGTGCAGCCCATTTTTTGGGTGTATGTAGGACCCTGAGGACACATTGTAATATATGTTTTGCCTCTGGTATTGTATTCAAGAGGCATTCATTAACTGCTCTGCTTTGTTGAATTTGGACAGTAACTTTCCCCTCATTCCTGATATGCTAATTTCTACCTTGTCTTGTTTCCACTTAGGTAGAAGATGCCATGCTCATGTTTGACAAAACTACCAACAGGCATAGAGGTAAGCGGCTTCATGCAATGCACTACTGTGCCACAGCCCGTAAAAGCGTACATGATGTGTGAATTGTGTGGGACTTGCGACCTTTTCATCGATCCCTCAGAGATGAGAAGCTGTGAATAACATTGGGAGGTCTTGCAAGTGGTGCTCTGGACTAGGTTATTTTGTTCTATTAAAATGCCATCTATGTGCCCACCTTTATTGACAACATTTTGCTGGTGCCAGTGTGCTACTGACTGGGATGGCAGTTCCAAGTAGCAGGCTCTGTTAGCATCTTACCATTGAACTCCAGCAGACTGTTGGTGACAGCAGTGCCCTGGCGTGAGGTTGGTTGGAGATGAAGCATTGTGTCAGGTACTTTAAAGCAGTATCAATCAATCAATAGTTCTTTATTCGGATGTTAAAAACACCATAAAAGCACATGTACACAATACAGAATCTTTTTTTTTTTAAAAAGCAATTAAATCAATCAAGTAAGAACATTTGATGAGAATAAAACAGAATAAAACAGTCGTATCACCTGACAGGTACACAACTTCTTAACGGACGCAGTTTAAGGCTGACCTTTGGTTGATCTTAGTCTCAGTGCTACTTTGATGAAATTCAGAATACAGCACAAAGTCAGTGGGTCAGCTGCCCTTTGTAAGAACAATAATGCTGAGTTTGCCTGAGTCAAATTAGCCCTTTTCAGGATATCAATTAAAAAACTTCGCCTGGGTATAGAGTAATAAGAACAAAAGAATACAAAATGAAGGGTGTCCTGCGGAGACCGATTGTCGCAGCCGCAGGCACCCTTCTGCTCAATCGGTACAATATAACCTTGTGGGTCCGCCAATAAATAAGGTAAAAGATTGAGCCTAAAACGGGATATTAAAAATCTATCCTGTGCATTATGCATTAAACAGAGATAGGGTTCCATTCCCACAGTAGTCTTGATGTGACTGTGCAAATTCACTGACCTTTTAGACCCTTCTTCCATCATTCTAGTTGTATTTCTTTGGGCCACAAACAAGCTTTTTACCATTGGTTTGTCCTCGGCTCTGATCACTGATGGGTTGGTAAAAAGTTCTGTGTGACCCAACTTCTCTAATGTCGCCTTAACATATTTAAACCAAGGTATCTTCATGCATTTCTCTCTTCCTAGACAATCGCTCAGTATTAGTCTACTTAACTTGGCTTCTGTGTTTAACCAAATATTGAGCCACGCCAGGATTGGTCTGAGCTTAACCGTGTCTTCAATGTATGGCCTCCCTAGCTCTCTGTGGGCAATGATGGCTGGGGTACTCTGCGGGATTTTGAGTATGGACCGGAATATTTTGTTTTCCTCCCGCTGTAGTTGTGTTATATTTACAAAACCCCAGACTTCAGCTCCATACAGAACTTTAGAACAGAAGATAGAATTATACAAATGCAATACTTGTTCTGGGGACCATCTACCCAGTCTGCGCCCATAACCGATCACTGCACCATTTGAGGATATTAATTTCCCGCATCTCTCTTCTACCAGGGATGTGAATTTTAATCTCTCATCAAACAATATCCCTAGGTAGGAGAAGAGTTGCACTCTTTCCAGTGTGTAAGACCCAATTCTATGTGTGAACATGGGCCGTGATTTTTTCCCTGCCATAAAGCAGTAAATCTAGGGCACTGCACAGGCTGATGTATATCCAGTGTGCTCAAATCCGAACTCATTTAACCTTCATTTGACAAAAGTCTGAATCTTCCCTTTAACTATTCTGTGCATCGAGTAAAGACCTCCGGTGTGTCTGGGGACTCCTACAGGCCAGCATTTGATGACTGCAGTAGGGAGCTGAGGCGGACACTGGGTTATTTGGTCATCTGTCTTTGATGGGGGGAGGGGCCAGGGGGGTTGGGAAGAAGATGGAGATCTTGTTCGGCTACGAAGATTCGTTCAGAAAGGTGGTCTTTGCAGGAGTTGGAAAGTCCTGTGGAGCAGCCCTCGTGTGTACTGTGCTGCTGGTGTGATCTGAACTCCACCGGCTGCTGGGCCTGCAAGCAAAGCCCTGTGACTGCAGTACGGACGACCCTATCCGCCGATGGTCGTAGCTTCCGACTGTCCTGGTCCGATGCTTCATCTGTCCGCAGCATGCCGATAAGTGGTGGTGAATGTAAATCTGCATACGTGAAGAGGTGCTTGGGGAAATACCCCCGCACTCACGCACCTGCCACTCAGTCCGTGCCGAGAATGAAACCAGTGTGACGACTGACTGACTGACTATATGCCGCGAAAATAAACCCCCCGTAAAAGAACCGTAACTTGAGGTTTTAAAAGACGAATACCGGGAAACAAGGCGGCGACGGAGGTTTCCTTTGCAAGTGATGGATTTTATTACACGGACGGGATCATGTTTGACAGATGAGCTTTGCAAGCGGATGTCTTTTCTGATGGGAAGCAGCACTGTACGTTTCTTGACAATCTGAGGAGCGACTTACTGCAGGACGTCCTTCAAGCTCCAGTGTGCCCGTGTCTCATAATGAACTCGCTCTCCAGTAGCACACCTCCAAAATCATTTTTTAGATCATCGTGCAGGTCTCAGGCTGCTAGTGCGCATCTGATTTTCCTTGGGGTCCTCATTCCGCAGTGCAACATCAGTCATAGCTTGGTAGATAATTAACAGGGTAATGAAGCCAGCAGGAGGAAACAAGCATTGGCGCGCGCGCGACGTGATATGTGGTGGGGGAGGGGGAAAAGCAGGAGTTGTGTGTGTGCCTGCGTCATTGCGATCGCGATCGCTCTGAAAGCGAAAGTGATCGCGATCGTGATGACGCAGGAGTTTTCAAAGTGCTGGTGAAGGCTAGCAGTTTGCGCGTGCACGGTCACGTGAACGCAAGCGCTAGGCCAGCCAGCTGCACTTTGAAAACTCACATACAAAATGTCTCTCCGAGCCAGCGCATGCGCTGGACTCAGCGAGACCTAAACATGACCCAGAGTGGGTCGATTCACAGAGCTTTTCACAGAATCGCTCCCAAAAACACACAGAGAATGACGCTACATTCCACAGTGGATTAACATGGCCCCCCAAGCGAAGTGGGTCTCCCTGTAATAGGAGGGGACTACCTTTCGTGACGTCACTTCCTGTCGTGACGTCACTTCCGGTGACTCCACCTAACTTGGAGCATCACCCCACTTTGTTTTTTTAGGACTTGTGCTCTGCAGGTCACAACCAGCAATGCAATAGGTGTTGCATTACTAAAAGTGTGAACTTTTGAGATTGCATTATTATTTGCAACACCAATACCTAAACATTCGATAATGCGAGACCTATTGCATTGCAAATGCTTGTTTTTGGAAAGCACAGGGAGATTAAGTGATTTGCCGAGAATCACAGGATGTGCGAGGCTCGAACCTTGGCTTCTAGCCCCAAAGCCGGCAGCTCTAGCCGTCAGACCATAGTGCCAATATCGGCAACTGTAGTCACATAACACACATAATACATCAATAAACCACACAACACTTTTGTAAGTGGAGAAATATTGCTGCAGGTTTATTAGCATAACCAATATGCAAACATGGTGGGTTATCTAACGGGCGATCCGATTCCAGGGCAGGCCAACCCCTATGCCGCCTGCCCGTCTGATAAGCCTAAATTACACCGTGGCAGTCGCCAATTGGTGCATACCAAATCTTGGGAGGGGCCACCCCTCCCATCCGTGGACCACCAGTCCACTTGCTTACTCACGCCCCCCCCGAAAGAGGTGGGCGGAGCGTATTATGGCAGCCCCCGGTTGCTCAGACCCACAACCGCCCGTAGGACTAACGGGGCGTCGTCGTTCTTCCAGGGGACAACGCTAAAAATCCCTGGGAATCCTGGCTTAGCACCACGCTGTGCTGCTGCATGAAGTGCCCCTTGGCATCTGCAGACTCTGGATCGCCCTGTAACTCCTCCTGCAACACAAAATAACATGTTAGAAAAAAAAACCTAACCCCCCTCACTCCTTGTACCTCCGGCTGCCGGGTAAGCGGAGGGGTGGGCAAGGCACGACGTCGAGGGACAAGAGGGCGAGGATTGCACGGGGACAACCTAAATACCCTTGTCCTCTCCCCCTTTCCCGGAAGTGGGTCCGCTGGACCTCCTCCCTGGCCATGGCCCAGGGACTAGACTGGTGCCTCTAGTGCCTACATGTGGCACTAAGGCGGCCGCCCTTTTAGGGGGGGGGGGCTGCTGCGCAACTTCCCCACGGGCAGCCTTGCATAGTGCCAATATCGGCAACTGTAGTCACATAACACACATAATACATCAATAAACCACACAACACTTTTGTAAGTGGAGAAATATTGCTGCAGGTTTATTAGCATAACCAATATGCAAACATGGTGGGTTATCTTACGGGCGATCCGATCCCAGGGCAGGCCAACCCCTATGCCGCCTGCCCGTCTGATAAGCCTAAATTACACCGTGGCAGTCGCCAATTGGTGCATACCAAATCTTGGGAGGGGCCACCCCTCCCATCCGTGGACCACCAGTCCACTTGCTTACTCATGCCCCCCCCGAAAGAGGTGGGCGGAGCATATTATGGCCGCCCTCGGTTGCTCAACCGCCCGTAGGACTAACGGGGCGCTGTCGTTCTTCCAGGGGACAACGCTAAACAATCCTGGGTATCCTGGCTTAGCACCACGCTGTGCTGCTTCATGAAGTTCCCCTTGGCATCTGCAGACTCTGGATCGCCCTGTAACTCCTCCACAGCCTTGGGAGTGGCCACTGTCACAATCACGGCCCCCCACCAAGGTAGACCTATTTCCTTACAACCTGCTGCAGCCAAAGCTTCCCCCTAGGTCCAGTAGGAAAAGATCCATGCCTAAACTAGAGAGGTGCACGCCATCTCCCTCCAGGCACCCTGTGGACTTGGCGTGTATAAGACCATGCCTGATGAAGCCAAAACCTCTTTGCTCTGTGAAATCCCCGTGGATTGTGACTGATATGACCAGAAACCTAAAATAGGCGTTGGTCCAATGTTACCTTTGCCTGGCTGAAGAACAATACATATGACAAGCCACTCCTGCCAGGAAGTGCCAATGCGGGTGGAGTTAAGGGTGACAAGCCCGCTCTACTTCCTCTTTTCTCAGTTATCTGAGTCTAGCACTAGTCGGAGTATGACCATCACCTTCCGACAGTCACCACCCTATGTGAAGCCTTGCTCTCCCAAACTTCTGCTAGCATACCAGGGAGCCGACAGGACAGCGTGACCCAGGGGGAACCAAAGCATAACTACCTCTCTATGTTGAATACTGGGAATGCCAATAGTTCTCCTGCTACTTAGTAGCCCAAATATGTTTCCCAGGAGATTCCCCCAATCATGTGGCCCAAATCGCCCCCGTTGGAAGGCCACTTCCACAACCTGCATCGCTGCCAGCTAGTGCTGGATGGCGGGAGAAGTTACCCGTTAGCGGTACTCACATCAATGGTACCTGTTTCGTTGAACCCAAGGACGGGCTACTAAGTGAGCAACCAGGCTCTGCCCTTGTAACCAGAGGTCAGACCCAAGCCCCTCTAAGCCCCTCTAAGTTCTGCTGCTTCACCTGCCTGTTAACACGAATCCCAGGGCAGACCACCGGCCTCTAACCCATGCTTGGCCATGCCTGAGCTAAAACACCTCTGAAAAGCATGACAACAGGCTAACCACCAACATTACATACTGAATGTTCCTGACACTGCCAAGGAACATGCACATAACTGCAGCAACTGGCATCATGCCATAAAAGTAGCAATTTAGCCTTCTATGAATGCAACATGTGCTCTTGTGGCTATCCGTATTAGTGCTCCTTCCCAACAAGCAGCCCTAACCAGGCAACCCGCACCCTCTTGGCACTGGCACACTCCCGCCCCAGCTGCCCTAGAGTGCCTGTTCGTGTGTAGCCACAACCTTACGTTTTATCACTGACGTTATACCGGGTATGATGACACTCATCTGACTCTACTGCTGAGTGCCCGTTGCACCAACGCAAGTATGTCTTTGCCCATTCAGTGTCTGGCTGCAAGGTTTGATGACATTGGCAGCCCCAGTCCCGGGCGAAAGTGGAAGCTTTACAGTTTCTGGTGCTATCGACGCTACCCGTAGCCTGATGGAACAGAATGCAATTCCCTTACTCCTGTTGAGCAAGAACCCACAACCAATTGCTCACCATGGTTCAATATCCTCCTGCTAATAATAATTTCCTAGAAGAACGTTGACAAATCTATGTTCTGCAATGGCACTACTTAGCAGTCTGCCCCATTCTGCCAGTGCCGGAAAGACCTTTGTCATGCTGCCTGGCCTAATCAATCTGGCCCTGCTCTAGAAGCCCCGCTTCGGCCTTAGGTCAAACAATTCGCCAGAAACAAGGTGTGCTGCAGGGTTCTGCCTCCTCATCCATAGCAACCAATTATGAATCAACCCTCATCCGGCCCTGAAGCAAGCAGGACTAGGACTCAAAGCGTCACACCAGGACTCACAGTCACAACCCCCGGAACGGACGTGCTCCCCCCAACCTACTGATCCACAGACCGCTTGCATACAGCTCACAGTATGGCTGAGAAGAGAGACTGTAGATTTAAAACCCTTTAGATGAACATTAGACAGACCCGACAGGAAGCATCATCCGAAATGAGGTCGGAACCACAGCACTCGCCTGTGAATCCGCCCCGGTAATTTTTTATCATGACCCCTCCTGAGCCCTTGGAGATCACCATCAACCACCTGCAGTGGCCAGGTGGCAGGCACCCAGCGGGACCTTCAAATCACAGATATTCTCCAAGTCCTTGCCGCCTGGCGGCACTCCTTGCTGCAGGAATCTTGCTGCCCCACAGCTCGCCCCTTTTGGCCCATTGAAAAATGCTGAAATTGTGTGATCACCTCACGTGGGGTGGGGGCGTCAGTGGAACGTATAACATGCGTCCCGAATGTACAATATACGCGAAGGAGTGCAGGCGTATAGGAATCAGAACCTAACCGTGCCTGAGCATAGGACCTAGTATTCAAACAGCGATCTATAGGATATGCGTGGGCAATGCAGCACAGCTCGGCCCATCTGATCCACTTCACCCTTGAAAGCAAGCCTTTGCTGGTTACCCTCAGATCCTAGCCGTGCACGCCTAAACCAAGGGGTTCCCTTACTAACGGAACATTCGTCCTAGTGCTAGCCGGCTTACCGGTCAGTGTCCCAAGACATGAAATGCTAAATCCACCACATAAATTACGTTCTCCGACCGCAAGTGAAAGGATAATGTGTTCCCCAACCTGTCATGAAGTGCAGCAACGTGGCAATCAAGCTTGGGGATTGACACGCCTCTATTTCCCCTGAACTCCAAGAGGCCAAACGAGGCAAACCGCCCCTCCCTCCCCCCCCCCCCCAAGGCTAGAAGGATAGCTTGGGCAGGAGGAGAGCTGGATGTAACCGACGAGCCAAATCCTACCACAGGGGAGCACGCCGTTAATGCTAAATTTGGTACTCCTACCTTCAACAGGATCCAACAAAAGACCATCATGGTAGCCCTAGTGGTATAGGTTCCACTGCCTCGCTCATGAAATTACCGAGCACCCAGAGCGAACGGCTAACATAAAGACACCAACGGAGCAGAGGGAGCCCTGCGCAAGGTTAAGGACGTTTAACAGTTAACTAATCTGCAGGGCTACACGGCTTGCTCAGGCGATGACTATGGCAAGCAGACCGGCCACCAGTACACCGCGCCTTTACTAGGTGTTCCGCGCACTGAAAAGCCTGACTGATCACTATTCATGGCGTTAATCTCACGCGCATTGAGAATACATCTCAATTATACAAATGTAAATGATGTGACGCAGGTGTTGAAACGTAAACAAGAGCCCCCGATACGTGCGATACTGATCACATGTCCTGCATCCCTACATTACTACCAAAGAAGCGCTCCCTGCAACAAGCCCATCTACTGGCTAACCAGCTGAACCAACCGAAGCGGATTAAAACAGGGTCGCACGTGCCGTGGGCCCGCTGGAAAGCAACAGCCATATGACGCCTGACTGGTGATGTACACTCCTTGCGCTGGCGGTGAAGCCGACCACCTTCTAGCCGGCTGCCGCTCAAAGCCCCCCTCATTGCCTACGAGACCCTGAAGCACAGACCTACTTTACACCCTTACGGTCGTGGGGCGCTGGCCGATACTGCACCACCGGGAAGTGCGCAACACAGCGGCATCGTTGCCAAGGTTGAGCGGTTAACAGCCCCTCCCCCTGCCGTCTTCCATACCCTAAAGCAGGAAACCGGAGAAGGCTGGACATGGGCAAGAGGAACCAGGGCGACACGTCAGCAACTTGATTCTGCCTGATCGTTTCCGTGGCGCGGACACGGGGCCAAAGATCACCTGGCCACTACTGCTGCAGCGTGATCACTTGCCACTGTCACACGCCCCTTCACTCTGAGGGTCTGACTGATCACCATTCAAAGAGTTAATCTAACGCGCATTGAGAAATACATCTCAGGTATACAAGTAAATGTGAGTGCACACAAAGGTGTAGAAACGTTAAACATGAGCTCCAGTTGCATGCCATACTGAGCACATGTCGCTGCATCCCGATATTTACTACCAATAGCACCACCAACCACAAGGCAAACTATTGACTGACCAGCTGAGACCAGCAGAAGCGAATGAAGGACAGGGTCACAGTGCGTGTGCCTGAACTGGAAAGCGGCAGCGCTAATGGAGCCGGACCGGTGATGTGCACCTAGCGCTGGCGATGAGGCTGACCACCTTTAGCCGGCTGCCGCTTATCGCCCCTTCCTTGCCTGGGTGACCCAGAAGCCCCGCCTCCGTTACACCACAAAGATCCAGGCGGGCTGGCATTACTGCACACCATATTATATCGCGCAAACTGAACCCGAAGGTATTGGAGCGCTATACATAGCATCGTATAAAAATCACACACTCAGGCACGAGGAGATTAAGTGATTTGCTCAGACTCACGGAATGTGTACGCAAGCTCGAGGCTCGAACCCTGGTTTCCTGCACCAGAGGCGGCAGCGCAGCCAACGGACCACATCCTCTCCCAAATTCGGCCGCATAATATAGTAAAACAGAGGAGAGCTCGAAGGCCATTCCTAAATAATGTTCCCAGTGCTCCACAACCTGCAGGTATAATAACAGTCCAACAGCGCAGCGCTACCTCCCAGTGGCCTAATAACCTAAGGCACAAGTCCTATGCTCGACCCACAGGAAACGAGACAGAAGCAGTGTAGTTCTTGTGCTGAAGGACGATCCTGGTGAAGGAGGACGACTACGTGAGCATGAGCTCGACAGGCCATTTAATTAAGCTATAATAGCTCTACCGGACTTACCACCGCCGAGCGCCACGCTTACCTAGGCAAACTGCAATGGGCAGCCAAAGTGCCCCACACCGTTGCTGAGCGCCTATGCCTCGGGCTCTGCCACTCCCGGCCGCCGCAACTTAGTCAATGTTGCCCGCGCGTAGCGTCGAGCGCACGTGTAAGCTCTACGCTGCCCTCTGCCAATGAGGGCAGGACACCTGGTGGACCCCGTTCTCTCCCCCAGCTGCCCGAAACACCTGGCAAATACCTTGGCAAGCTCCGAAAACACGCCCATGCACTCTCGCTATCAAAGCTACCCGATGGGATGCCCCCCGTCCCTGGGATGGTGCCACTTCCGACTTCGATTTCTGACCACAAACCAAGCTCAGATTTGGCCAACAAACGTAGAAAGTGAGAACTGCTTCCCTGCACCTGGAGAATGTCTGGTTCTCTACACCAGTCTGACAATCAAAAAGGTAACTTTTATTTCCGGAAAGCAACTCACTCCTGGGGACGACGTACACAACTAAAGTTTCATAGCAGGGAGACATCCTTAGACATTAGTGGCATAAAAGAAAAAACAGGAAAGTGCATGTTTGAAACATATATAAGCAGCCCGGCTGCCGCGGGAGGGAAAGCATGCACGCTCACTGCCCCCCAACCCCCGCGATCCAATCCCCCTCCAACCAGGCTAACCGACACAGTCTGCCTCTCCACATCTCGCTGTACATTGTCGATGGGACTCCACCCCGCCCCTCGCCCGCTTCCGGGACTCAGGGCAACCCTGTGAACCGCAAGGCTCAAAGAAGTGGAGAGAATACACCCCGGCCCTGGCAGGCTCGCAAAGTGGCCCGAACCAGTATAGGTGTGCATAAATATCGCGAGCTGTACCCGAAGGTAATGGAGCGCTAAACCCAAGCACAGTATTTACATTACATGTTCTGGCACGGGCGGACTAAGTGATGTGGACGCGACCCCGAGGATCGAACACTGATTGCCGGCACCAAAGTCGGCAGTCTAGCCGCTCCTAACAAGCCTGTCGTTCCTCTGCCACGTACGTAGCGAAATGGGGTGGAGGGCACACCATGTCCCCCTGCCCTCGGGCGCTCCCGTGAATTGTAGCGGCTGGAGCGATCCGAGAGAACCAGGCAAACTCACACTGCGCCGTCTACCTCCGCCGGGGCCGAACAAGCATGCATGACACCGAATGCCCTTCATTTCACGAACAAGGCACCAGACCACTGGCGCACATAAACACAGCGTCAGGTACAAGGTACCCCAGATCACCCATAAATACATGTCCAACCTGGACAGAGGCACATTACCAACCGGCCTGCAGATCTAACTTTACGAACCGACCCAGCGAGTATCCGCGCAATCAAGGAGCTTAAAACATGCACCCCACCCCCTGCCCCGAACCCGATGGCAGGCGAGCCGAACGGACATCCGCGAGGTGCCCCACTGCTAGGTGTAAAGGCAGACTCTAGGTGAGGTGGGAATTAAGACCATGCCACAGCGTGCGCCGCAAACCAACCCGGCACAGGCCTCCAAATAACCTTTCTGCACAGTGCGGTCTAGGGGAGGGGGGGGTGGATCTGCTTAAGGAGGGAAACATGACGACACCAAAACCCGGCCCGACAGGTTCCCTACTCCATCATCAACACTGGCGCTGACTGTCCCGCCAGAGGCGGCACGGTGACGAGTGTCCCCGAAGCTTGTCGCGAAACCCGCCCTCCCACAGTGGAGAACGACACGCCCAAAAAATTCACCGTAGTAAAACCTGAGCCAACTGCACAAGGGCACATGCTCAAGCTGACTGAGCCCGCCAGCCCCAGAGCAGGCCTATGGCGGCAGGCTCGCAGGTCACCCTAGGCCGCGCGGCCTCTAGGCGGGTGGACCGGCCTCAAACCAAAATTAAAACTCACATCCCCCTGGCCGAGCTGCATGTCCCGTGGGGTGCCATACCAGCAGCGTCACCCACCAACCTCTCCATACAGGCCTCTGCCCCCAAGCGATGGCCAGGTGGTGGTCACACTCGCAGCAAAACGGGGGCCGGTGTGAAGAGGACTCACCGCGCATTAATCCCCCCATACGCTCCAAACCCGAGCGCGCGCGAGGCCTCCGGGGCAACCTCACTAATTAAATTACAATGTGGACCTCGAGTGGATACAGACAGGGGCAGTAGCACCCTCTTACTACTCTTACCTCGCAACCCGCGACACGCCGGATTCAGCCCCTCAACATCGACATCCGGCGCGCGCGACCAAGGCGAGCCGGTGGGGGAGTAAGGTCAGAAGGGCGCCTAATTATAGACTGCTGGCCGCGCGAGCGGGCAGTTAACTTTAAAATGAGATAGCCCCATTTCATGGCATTTTTCAAGGCAAACGTCTGACAGATAAAGCGGGTCCACATCCCAAAATCCAAGATAAGCCTGGCAAAAGTCTGGAGATGCCGAGAACTGAACCTGGGGCCTCTTACATGCAAAGCATGAGCTCTCCCTGAGCTCCATCCCCCACCGACTCTCGCTCTCGTCACCACCAACACTGACCGGGAACCAGGATCACGAAAACCCGACGCAAGACCAGGAGGAGCGAACGGCATCAAGGCACGACGTCGAGGGCCAAGAAGGCGAGGATTGCACGGGGACAACCTAAATACCCTTGTCCCATCCCCCTTTCCCGGAAGTGGGTCCGCTGGACCTCCTTCCTGGCCATGGCCCAGGGACTAGACCGGTGCCTCTAGTGCCTACATGTGGCACTAAGGCGGCCGTCCTTTTAGGGGGGGGGGGCTGCTGCGCAACCCCCCCACGGGCAGCCTTGCACATCCTCTCCTTATTCTGCTTTCCCCTCTGATCTCTTTTGTGGGCTATGTAAAACTGGCTACTCTGTGACGCTGTTCTTTAATGTATGTTAGGCATATTTCCTGTGCTTTGTTTGCCCGCACCAAGACCCCTCCAAGATCGCTGTCGGACGATGTTCTTTACAATAATGTTCGTATTGTCTCCTTGTGCCTTGTTTGCCCGCTCCCTCCGCTCCGAGATCGCTGCTCCTTGCCTCTACGTTCAAAGATAAAATAAATTCAAACTACCATAAGACAAGCACTTGTGTTTCTGTGTGTGGTACTCTGTGTCAATTCAAAGGTGTGTGCTAGGACAAATACTATTCCTGTTGAACACTGGGCTGAGGGTTGCAGCATGATTTTCAGTATTTCCTTGGCAGCTGTGTACATTTTGTTTGCTCTTAGTTGGGAACGCCTTCCCAGTTTTTGCCCTTATCTGGAAAAAGCAAACACTTGGGCACTGTCCCAGATAAACATACAGCTGCTGTAGTGGTTTGCCTTGTTTGGCCTGCCTGGTGTCAGGCAATGGTGGCCAACTTCTTAAATTGGTGATTTAGGGTGATCATAAAGAGAACAGCAACTTAGTTGCTCCCCTGACACAGGAGGAAGTCTGTCCCTTCATTTACATTTAATGAGCTGTGAATTAATATATGGGAAATGTTGGTTACCAATGGCAATAGTGCGCCTGCTGCTATTGCAGGATGGGACTCTGCTGACGCCGAGGCTGCTTATGTTATCCTAGCCTGGCTAACAAAGAAACTTGTGACAAAATACTTTACACAGCAGCAGTGATTGTCACTTATTACGGTCACCATACAGGCTAACCATGCTTACAAGTCTATTCTTCTTAATATGTAAGGGTTGCAGTGTTCTGGTTGTTTACGGTTATGTTGTTACTGCAGAACTTACATACAAGCCATGCTTCAGTGAGAGATGCTGCATAGCTTTAATCAGGTGTGCTCTAGATGACAGAATAAATATTATGCTGGAAGACAGAATTAGGCATGGAAAAACAAAGAAACATATCAGGATTGCTAATGTGTTTGCAGTATGAAAAACATTACTTTGGTGCTGTAGGTGAAAACCATTGGAGTGTAACCCACTTCCAGAAAAAGTACTAGGACAGGAAGTAGCAGGTGCATTCACTGGAATTGATTTGCATTCAATTACATACAAGCACTACATGTCTGTAGTATATGTATACTCTCTCTGTGAGTAAGGTATGTTGGACTAGTTTGTCATTACATTTATATTGTAAAACATACAATTACCATCACATACATCCACTTCACTCAAAAACACAAAAGAAAAAACATTTCCATTGCAACGCCAATAGCTCTAACTCTAAATAAATGCTAGACCTATTGCATTGCAAATGCTTTTTTTTTTTAAGTGAGACTTACATATTGACAACACTATTAGGCCTAATTAACAATGGGATTCTTCCCCCAAATAGAATTGTGAACACTGTGATGGCTGTTCACGAGTAGCAAAGCAATGTCTGTGCACTAGTAATAGTGTGAGCCCAGAGCTCTCAATGTGCTTCATGTCAGGGGTGAGCAGTTCTCCCAGTCCCACTTTTTTTTTGCGTTCAGACTTTTGTCCAATCTTGTCTCTGTCACTGTCACTCTATGGTTTTTCCTCTCTGTCCCTCTCCCTCAATGGCTCTCTTCATCTCTGTCAATATTTCCCATCACTAGCAGGAGCCCGTGAAGAAAGAGTAACATAGCGCCTGTGCCATATGCACTGGGATCTGCTGGGGTCAGAGCATGGTGGAAATGATTCAGAGGTGCCCACAGGAGGTCAGTTCTCACAGGGGATATTTTACAGGTTTACAAAACCCTACTTTTGTTGGGAGCCTTCTGATTTTATGGCAGGAGAGGGAGGGTAATTGGCTTACATATGTGTGCATGTATAGGATTAAATAGCATAAATCTACCTAGTATGCAACGAGAATTAAAGAACAGTGAAAGGGGAACAATAGAGTTCAGAACAGCTAAGGAAACAGAGAATTGAAGGGGGAGGTGTGTGTGTGTGTGTGTGTGTGTGTGTGGGGGGGGGTTTGTGTGTGTGTGTGTGTGTGTGTGTGTGAGTGCGTGTGTGTGTGTGTGTGTGTGTGTGTGTGTGTGTGTGTGTGCGTGCGTGTGTCCGTGTGTGTTAATATGAATGGCCACAGGTTGACAGCACCTTAGCTCAAGTGGGTTGGTTGTTTGGACCAGAATTGAATAAAGAACAGAGAAAGCTGGGAGAAATACAGAAAAAACGGTACCCTAAACAATACTCTCTATGGCGATACACATGATGTGCTATGAAATAACATTCTGTGTTCACCAACCTCTGGGAAAAGGCAAAAGAATACGTTTTTGACTATTAGTGAAGGTAAACATGAACTGGTTGTCACAAGCAGATATTATTATACACGCAACAACTATGTAAAGTGTCACTGTGGCAGTAAATACAGTGAGACTTACACCGGAGCCTGCTCCTACCCAAGGATGATTGCGGCCAGTGAGGTCACTAGTGGAAAGTGGTGTTCTGGGAGCACAGCAGAAGGCTAGACTCAGATCCATGCAGTAGTGGAAGGCAGAGATGAAAGCTTGTGAGGGTGGGAGACCGTGCAGACTGAGCCACATTGTAGTGGAAGATGGCCACCTGTGGCTGGCAGGAGGAAGGGTGGTAGAAAAGAGAAGGATACGGAGGAAAAAAAGAAGTAGAGTCGAAAGAGCAGCTCAGGCTTGCTAAATATGCTCCTGGGGTAGGGTTTTTCCTCAATTTACTACTGGCATTTAGTGCTATTTTCTTAGCATACCATGCACCCTCGCGTCTGTAATGGATGTGAGGATGCATTTTGGGATAAGAAATAGTGCTAAATGCAACAGGACAGAAATAGAGTGTGCTCTCTAAGTGTGCTCTTGTGGTAGGATCCCCCATCAAATTACTTCTAATAGTGCAAGGAGGGGTAATCACATTTTTATTGGTAATTCTGAGTCAAAGTGTAACCCGGAATTACAGAAATTACTCAATTTCTTCAGCGGAATCAAATTGCTGCCCACACCTACTTCATAGCTCCTGGCTATGATAGGGGTAGCAGAAGTCATTCCCCTACAAACCTAAATAAGGTCCAACTTACTTCAGGCATCGAGAGGGCTTCTGGGCTGACAGCAAGAGGGGTGCCTCCTCTCTAGCAGAGAGGCAAGCCTGGGGTTTATTTACAAGCCTATTGCGCTGCGGGTGCATCATTTTTTAGACAAACCGGCAGCGCAGTGTGCCTGCCCATATTTACAAGACCATGAAAAGCCTAATATGGCCCCCTTTCACACATTACTTTGCGTGAAAGGGGCATTCCATGGGTGTTGCTGTGGGTATTCCCACACAACGTCCATGGAATCTGACACATTCCCAGATTTACAAGGTTTAAGAAACCTGGGAATGCGTAAGGGAAGCGCAATGAGCAGAAATACCTTTATTTATCCTTGTTTTTCCATTTTCTTTGTGTGCTGCATTCTGCACCTCTTCTGATGGCTTTTGTGCAGGAAGGTGTCCCTGCACAAAAACAATCACGCCTACAATGCAGACCTCCTTGCACCAAGGTGCAAGGGTGGCTGCGATGGTGCATGGCAGCCCGTGCGCCAGCGCAGGGGATAAGGACAGGAATGTGCTGTATCTTGTCGATACAGCACATTCTTGCCCTTTTCTTTTGACGCCCAGCAACACTGCAGGAAGGCTTGCTGCACTGCTGTGCATCAAAATATTGTAAATATTGTAAATGAGGCCCTACTTTCTCTCCCTAGAGGGACTGCTAGGGACAATGATCTTTTAGTCCAGTGTGTCCAGTATCCACCTCAGGGATTTCCCTGTTGTCGGCTGGAGTGTTGTGCACTGTTCAATTGGAGCAAGGACTGTAATGTAACAACTGCTGCCAGCCGTGGGTGGCTGCCCTGTCCCATTTCCCAGTACCCTGGAACTTGCATCTCAAACTCCAGGGACTTAGATCATCTTACTACCAACATTGCTTAGTTTGTAAAAGAGTGCGTGTTGGTGCCCGAAGCTCTGGTCAGATGCCACTGCTGGTACAATTACATGTCAGAGCACCAAATACCAAGGCTGGTAGTCTTAAATCCAACCCCCAGGCCCTCCTAGCCATTTTATCTCTCTCGTTCAGCTTCCTGCTTGTCCCTTAATCACATCTTTTCCCCTCTTTCTCTTCCTCCATCTTTACGCTTTGTCTGTTTTTACCGCTTGTTTTTGGTAAAAGTCTCATGCAAAAAAATGTGCCTGTCCACACAAATGAGTGCCTGTGGCTCCACCAGCAATCACTGGCTCAAATGAAGCACTGTACCGACCTTGGGAGATATCCTGGCACACAACAGATCACAGCTTTGGTTGTGGAGACTGAAGCAGCAGCAATGCAAGGCTGTTTCTCTCCAGGAGTAATAGCCTGATCCCTGACCTCCTCCAAACTCTGGTACATACAGAAGAACAGAGAAGGTGCAGTGCTCTGCGCCCGCTCACCTCTTGGGGGCAGAGGGGGGGGGGGGGGGTTGGCAGTGTATCCAGAGCTGCGGTACGCTACCTCACTCCAGCTGGGAACATCAGAACTGTGAAACTGGTGGAGGCAGCTAAAGCTGGGGGTAGGGGACAGTGTTGGATACTGAGACCTGTTTGGATGTCAGGGAGCATGCTTCAATAATAGCACCCCGGCCTCCAGACAGGTAAGACGAACAGGCGCAGGCACTGTAGGTGGTAAAAGTAAACTGACCACAAGCTCAAAGTCCCAGGCCTCTTTATTAATTATTACGTGGCACTTGACTGCTGCACCATTTGCAGGAAAAACAGAGGGTTGTGCCAACAAACACCCCTCCCTAAATTTATCTGTTGGGATAATCCGTATCCCAACATAGCATTCCTTCTTAACCCCAACAAATGAAAACAAACAAAAATCACCTGACAAAAAAAAACAGAGGACAAAAACACAGATTGGGATTGGGGGCCAGCTGATCAAAGGGAGGTGTGCCCACCAGGGAGTTTGGGACAATGGGACAGCCTGGCCTAAATATGGGCTTCTTTGGGCTAGTCCTGGGCTAGACTATGTTGGGATTCATGCCCAATATGTATGCATCCATTTTATATGTCCAGTCACCAATTTGATAGGTGACAAGGTGACCATTAGCACCAGCTAGTGCTTTTTCGCCTCTCTACTGGCCCCTTATTTAATGGTTACTTTTTTGATAAAGGTGGGGACAAATAATTGAATACCTTGGGGCAGTTTGTGTTGAGCACAGGTGCTTTGTATTTGTTTGTTCCTTGAAGCAGGTGCAAGGCGGTGGGCAGTTTTAGTTGCCATGGTTTGACATTAAGATGATGGTTGTGAACAGAGGGAAACAGGACAATTGGGGGTGTGGTGGTAATAAACTTAAAACTAGAGGAAGCAAATGAAAAGTTAAGAGTTAAGATACTAAGACAGTTAGATGCTAATAGATTTAGGTTAAAGTGATTATGGATGTAAAGGTTAACAGTTCAATGCCAGGGTACGAGTTACAATTGCAAGTCAAAGATATTAAGGGGGACGGAAGACTTAGTGGATGGTGGTAGGGGGAATTAGGGGAAGTACTGTATAATGAGGTCCAATATTGTGAGGCAAAGGCCTAGGGTTGTTGTTTCATGTGATGTGCAGCTGTATTCAATTAAGTACCCTTTTTAACACAAGAACCGAGTATGTGGTCTGTGCTGCCCCTTTTTTCCACAAATACATCCAGACGGTGAGAGACAAACAAACAACGTAAACATCTAGACACAGAATGTCAACAAGACGTAAAACTCAAAACTGGCCCATCCCCGGCTCCTTGTATGAATCGTCTTCAGTTCAGCACAGAGTCTTTCAGTCTTGTGGAGCCAGCAGGATTGGGTCTGAGAGGATACCTTGTCATCCCTTGCTGTCGACCTGCTGAGCTGTCTTTAGATCGTCTCTTTGCCCTGAGGCCCAGGCGGGTGAGCCAACATCTGAATTGACGCTAGTGTCATTTGCACAGGACTGAGGCAATGTCAGAGCCTGTTCTTGCTCATCTGCGTCAGACGGCGGTGTTATATTCCATATAGGTACCATGATATAGGCCATGTTAATCTCATTACCCTTCACCTAAATTCTCTCCCTACATTACACTTGTCACAGTTTACAGGGACTGACCTTTTACCTAGATATTACACTGCATTCAAAACGCGGGTTTTCCCTAGTTCGAAATCTCATACATTATGCATGAGGATTCTTGGAAGCACAGCGGGACTACCATCTCCTGTATAAAATCTATGTATAAAGTTCATATCCGACATCATCCTTAGGCCGACACAGTAATACAGTAAGGTAGGACCCCTGGGAGACCTATGGGTATATATACATCACATCTTGCTAAGATAGAGAGAGGAGACCGAGACTTCCCTGCCGACACACTGACCAGAGACGCTGAGGTTCCTGCATTCAGATGATCCAGCTTCCAGTGGCCTAACATCCCTCACGGGGTGTCCAACTCAAGACCAGGACGGGGTCGCATAGTCTCTCACTTCAGGTAATGGGGTTGACTAAATACTAGAGGAATTCTTGGCTTAACACCTACACCCATGCTAGGTACACTTAGGTACGTCTAGTTAGGGAGGCATCGTAGGAGTACGCATCTTTTATCATGTGTTTTATATACTTGAATGTATTCATGATCATAGTAAGATGGTAGAACTATACCATCCATTTACCTTTATAGTACTGTTAATCATTTATATCTTATACTATCTAATGGTTGTTGCAGCACATCTATTCTACACCAGAATAACAACTGTTCAATAAATGCTTATTGAAAACGCCCAGCCTGTTTATTCGGTGTATCTCTCTGAGACAGACTTAGTAAGCATGAGTGGCTGAGCAAAAGGTAGTATATTGTTTCCACGATCCTGAGGGATCAGGGTTGTCATGTTCAATGGTTGCCAGGAACTATTCTCTTCTTTGTTTAGAGGAGATTCTAGTGGCACTGTGAGCTAGTTGGTACAAAACGGCTGACTACCCAGTGGAGGTGATCAGAGTTCTTCTGACACGAATCCTACAGTGTATGTTGTCTAAATGCGCAGATCCTGTATACATTTTATAGGAACTACACGACATGGCACTCAATGTTGGTTGGGTACTTATTTAACAGTAGAATCTGAGTAGTTCAGTCGTGCTATTCTCAGAGATCCCTATTCAAAAAACACCAGAGACGTCTGGAGTGGGTGGGCAAAACTCCGCCACAGCTGAGTAGGCGGAAAATCCTATTTATCCAGAGGTAGATCACCTCCACAGGAGCCCTCCGAAAGGAGGTATAACCTTAGGAATTGGGATAATGTTAGGAAACCTGACCTGTATCAGGATACTGATACACGTTCCTCTCGTTCTTTTCAGGGTTCATCGAAAAATTCTGAGAGGGTAGAACGGTCAGACAGACAAGAAGAGCGTACAAAGTCCAGAGACAAGCAGAACCCTCAAGACTATACTTCCATAAAAGAAAATAAAGCAAAACTAAAACCACAGCTCAAAAGGAAGAAGGTTGCAGGTCTAAAGATCAGACATGCCCAGAATTCTGAGGATTCAACTACTGAACGGGGAATGGGCTCTGACAATGCTAGACAGTGCTGTAGAAGTAACAATAGCTCACCAGAACCTGATGGAATTCCTGGTGACAGCAGACTTGAATGATTATATTAAGGTGGAAACACCTGATACTAGGGTAAGTGTCCCACATAAATTATATCAAATAATACTCCAGATGGAGGGGGACAAATGCAGGATAGTTAAAGGTCTCTTTTGGAAGAACCTAACGTTTGATTATGACAATTAGTTAGCTGAGCGAGATTGGCCGCCAGCATTCGTCATGAATTGCCCAAGGGGAGAAACAGTAATTTTACCAGCATTCTCCGACCATGTTCCCAAATATTTCAAATTTACATATGCGCGGGAGTGGGCGGTAGCCCAAGCCCCATCATTATACAAAAACCATGTTGGATGGGATGAGGATTCAACCCACCACATAATTCCATTAAAAAATACTCCAACTGCACAAAGACAGTATCCAATAAAGCAAGAAGCTAAAAAATAAGCCAGGGAGATCTAAGATCAACTTGAATATCAAGAGGTGATTGAAACTTGCACATCTCAAATAAATAACCCTTTGTTTCCAGTATCAAAACCAGACAATTCATATCGTTTAGTTTTAGATTACAGGCATTTAAACACTTGCACTAAGATGTTTGCGATTCAAAATGCACACAGTGCCGCATTAATGAATAACATTGAGCGGATAAAAAACCAAACAACAAGATATATCTCAAATGGATTTTTGGGCCAAAATATACCACCTGAGAGCAGATATTTGACAATATTCTTAGCTCTAGGGTCCCAGCTGCAATTATGTCGACTCCACCAGGGGTATGAGAACAGCCTGGGGTTATTTTCAGCCAGAGTAACTGAATTACTTCAAACTTTGGATGAAAAGGCATTGTCCTATGTGGATGATATTTATCTAACGGACGATGTCCTGGAGGAACACTTGAACAGAGTGAATACCATAATTTTGGGATTTGCCTCTGAGGGTTATAAATTGAACTCTAAAAAAATAAAAAATAAAACACCTTAATGTCCTTTTTCTAGGATATGAGCTTTCAAGTGAAGGGAAAAGCCTAGCAGCTAACTTTTTAGAAATGTGCGCGCTGCTCCAACCTCCAAAATCATTGAAAAACTTACAGTCAATCCTGGGATTCCTGAATTTTGGCAGAGCATACATTTTGGATTACGCAGAAAGAGTAAAACCTTTCTATGATTTAATAAAAGCTGACTTTTCAGTTAGACAATGGACACAGGAACACATAGATACTCTATATTCCTTCCAAGCTGACATTATAGCTTCAAAACACATACAGACACGCATTAATTTACGCAACCTGGTGATCCACGTAGTTGTGGGTCAATCTGGGTACACCTAGCTAACATATAATGAAGGTGAGACAGTACCAACAGCATATAAATCACATTTGTACACAAATGCTGAGATGCGTTTGCATCTACTGAAAAAATTCTAACAGAGGTACAGATTGCTGTAGTTAGAGAAAGAGCCCTGGCTCAAGGGAAACGTATAATAGTCGTTACCCCAGTTCCCGCCTTAGAGGCTGCGACAAAGGAAGGCGTTCCCAACGCTAAAGCCTTACATCCAAGATGGATACAATGGGCTAATGCTCTCACTGCAACAGATGTAGTATACAGGTTCGACCCAAATCTAAAAACACAAGCATTCCTGCAATACGAGCAAGAATATCCTCTACCAAATGAAAAAATGCCTCTGGATCAGTATGAATACATTATTTACACTGATGGTTCTGCTCAACTGGCCATACGGAGTAAACAGCAATACAGCGCCGTGTTTGCTATCGTTAAAG
The DNA here is from genome assembly GCF_964204655.1 of Triturus cristatus. NCBI lineage: Eukaryota > Metazoa > Chordata > Amphibia > Caudata > Salamandridae > Triturus > Triturus cristatus. The sequence continues at coordinate 1,720,989,577 of NC_140590.1, forward strand.
GACGTATGCAGGATGGAAAGTTTCATCCGAATTGCACAAAAACACAGAGGCCCATTAGTATAGCGGGCGGATCGCCACCGCCCCGTATGGCGGTGGCGATACCCCCGCTAAAAACACTGCCTGCTTCGAAATTCCACCCTGCCACATTACCATGGTGGGGGGACCCCGGCGGATGAAAAGACCGTCCGCCGGTTTTTCGCCCGATCGCAGAGTCGACCGGGCGGAAAGGCAGCTAACATGGTGGCGGTGTCAGGGAGACACTGCCATCCATATTAGCATATATGCGGGATGTGCCTTTCCCGCCACGGAAAGGCAGGCGGTCTTTGCCATTGGGGGCCATAGTGGGCCCCAGGGATTCTGGGGGTTGGTGGGTGCACATGGGGGGTACCTATGGTACCCCCTGCAGTTCCACGCACAACATGGCAGGCCCCGCGCGGTGCATGGAAGTGCATGACATGCCTTCCTGGCATTGCGGCGGGCTGTGCTGAGAGCACCGCCCGCCAGCAATGTTAGGAATGCAGGATGCGCCCGCCAGTGTGGCGGGCGCATCCTAATGTCTGCAACGGGACCCCCGCACCGATGGCGGGCGGTCCCATTCCCCGACAGGATGGCGGGCGGACAAAGTCCGCCTGCCATCCTAATGGCCCTCACAGTCTCTTGGAGACTGCACAGTGCAGCTGGCAGAATTAAAAACACTAATAATGGCACTGTTAAATACGGATTGAGAATTCCCCACACTAATCTGTGTGATTCTTTTTATATGGTGTACAGTCATACAATGAGTATTTACATCACTGGGGACAAAATGGGTTTAAAGATGCAAAAGGTGGCACAATTAAGCACAAAACGCTATGGGAACATGTAGTGGAATTGAAAAACGAACTACCACGGGCTCACGTAATACACCTACTGAGTCATCAACGTGCTGGCATTCACGTTGAAAGGAATTGATTGGCTGACGAGGCCGCAAAGGGGGCTGTACGCACGGCTTCCGTGGCTGCGATCACTCGTTCAAAAACAAGAATAGACAGTGAGATAATGGTTGCAATTATTGCCACACGCAATAACTCAGAAGTACCAAAAAGATTTCTACTCAAGTACTCCTACAAGTTAGATGCAAACAATGTTCCGTTTGCTCACATTCCTGCAGTGGGGGATAGAGTAATACCAAATATGGATCGTAGGTTAGAATTAATCCTAGCAGCACACAAGGGTATAGGTTCTGCACATGCAGGAGTTTCAGCAACTGTTTCTCTATTGAAACAGCGCTACTGGTGACCAGACTAAGAAAGCAGACTAAGGACAATGTCTTGAAATGCAACATCTGTCAGCAGATGAATGGCTCCACAGTAACACGTCCAGTGCAAACACCATTACTAATATCAGACAAACTACTCGCGTGTGTTTATTTGGTCCACTGCGGCCCCCTACAATCTGATGAGGCTTTCAAGTATATCATGGTTGCAGTGGATTCCTGCTCTAGGTTCCTATGGGTGTGGCCCCAGCGCTCGGCTGATGCTCAAACTGTTATAAAAGATTTGCGAGTCTTTATAGGGTCATACGCAATCGGCACACTACATTCTGACCATGACCCCGCATTTAGCTCTAGGGCTTACAAGGCAGCCATGGGAAGTCTGAGTGTAGAATTGCGGTCCTCCTCTCCATACCATCCCGAGGTAAATTTCAGTTGTGGAGAGGAAAAACCGGGACTTAAAGCAAGCTTCAACAGCTAGAGTATTAGGCTTGGGTGGAAATTGGATAAAACATCTGTATGGAGTTCAAAGGGCATTAAGTGATCAGCCAAGAAGCTCTCTAGGTGGTGTGACTCCTTATGAGATCCTATTTGGGACGAGAATGTGGGTACCTGATCTTGATTGTGAAGGAGCTGTGGTGGATGAAAAACCTTTTGACATCCATAAACGTTTGGCTGTTTGACAGGACCTGATCGAAACCAGGGCACTACAGGGTAATGTCCAGATGAAAAGGACCGCCACTGGGGAAGTAAAAAGTGTCACGGCAAGACCTGTCTAGATCCCTAAAATCAGGGATCGGTTCAGAGAAAAAATAGCGGACAAAAAAGAAGTTGGGCCATCATACAGAAAGCCTGGGCCTGTCCTGGCAGTTGAAGGAACAAGAACAGTACTACTGCCACCTCTTGCCGGTAAAAAGGAGAAAAGATTTGTCTCAATTGACCTAATCAAACCACATTATGTGGCCGATGCTGAGTAGTAGGCAGTGTGGACTCCGGAGTAACAGACACCCTCCTCTCACAAAAATACAAGAAGTTCAAATAGAAAGACTTATCACGTTTGAAGAGTCACCTGCACGGAATGAAGAACTAAGCAACAATGCAATAGAACTCATTCTTCTTGACACTGAAGTTCAAAATGAAAACTCCACTGAAAGACAAATTTCAATTCGACCAAACACTGATATCTACGTCGACATGCCCCAACAAAAGCAAGCTACAGTTTCCACAAAACCTGCGGAACCACTGAAAATTGATTGAACTGCATTTGGCTATTTCATTGACTTTGACACTTTTTCATTGGATCCAAGCGAATCTGAAATGACGCCACCCTAACAAAAAAAGTCTACAGCGATTTAAAGATTTTCTGAACTTTCTTAAAAAGACTTACCTGGTATCACCTTCGGTGGAACTCTGGGTATCTACCGGAATACTTTTCTTTCTTTTTGGGATAGGCCTAGTAACTGTTTTTAGTATGTTTATTAATTGAACTTATCTTCCAGAAAGCTCTGCGGCACAAAAAGTGAATGTGATTCTGAAACCGCATCTGTCATCACATCGTGAAAGGAGAGACCTATCATCAGTGAACATTACAGCAGTTCCTATACCTGATGGTATAGTATGGAACAAGGTTGATTTGTTTTTAAAACTATGAAAAACTCAGGGCCCCATTACTTTGCAAAGCGCTTCATACGCTACAACCCCTCGCGAGATCTGAGATCATCTGGTACAAATCTTATTACCATTCCAAGATTCAAATACAAAACCAGGGGTGGGAGGACCTTTACCGTCCTGGCAGCTAGGGCATGGAACAATCTACCTGTCAATCTTAGATTAACCGACAAGGAGAGCACCTTCAGAAAACTCCTAAAGACCTGGGTTTACCAACAATCAGATACCTCTGTATTGGCAGCTATCTAGCTTTAGTCTCCTCACCACGTACCATCTCTTATGTACCTGCTGCTTGCTAACTTAGCGCCAAGATGCTCCTTCCGGAGCGTATGTCTGCGCTCTACAAATACCCAAAAATATCAAATATCAAATATCAAATATATTTGGCCTGACCGAACTTTTAAAAATACCTTATTTATTTAAAATATCATTGATTGATATCATTACCTCCAATACATTTTCCGATGATTGGGATTATGAAACTGTAAATAATATGCTGTCTGATTTTGAAAAATCTGCTGCGTTTTCTAATAATGAAATGTTAGAGGTCACATCAGACTTTAAAAAAATGTATTGGTATCAACATTATGCTCATCATTTTCTGCATAAATCTGCTAATCTTAGAAATGTTTTCACATACCACCAATGGGAACATTGCCTGACACCGCCGAAAAGCAGTTTAAAAACATTTGCACAAAAATTTCAATATTTTTCAGGGTTTAACATGTCAGACCCAGCCTCAAATTATCATAAGGTTGCACACACATCAGCATAGAAAAATATGTTAACAAACACCAAACAGATTCATTCTGCTTCCTTTATAGCCCAGTTGTCTGAACAAGGTTTCGACTTATATAAAGACACCATAGATCTAAAATCTGTCTGGGGTACTAGAGACTGGCAGGTCCAGGGATCAGAGGCACTATTTAGAGCATGCCTTATTCCTCAACAAATAATGTTTCTTAATGAAACAGTGCAACAAACAACCTGTCTTGGAATCAGCCATTAATAAAGATTTGAATACACCTCGGATGCCCACACCATCACATATAGAGGGTAACATAACATCACAAGAAGAGGTTACACTAGATGACATCATACAATACAATAGATCAGACCCCGATTGGAGGGGATGGTTGATTTGGCCCGTAGACACCAATAACTGTCAAGAAAGATTCTTGGGTAAAACTAAAGGATTTAGAATCAATAGGCCGGATCCACGCGATGTACAGAGACAACCGCCAGGGATAGTGACATCATACAGTGTTGGGAAGTTATGCCTCGATTGGCTAAAGACCTCAACACTCACACAGGTGAAACAGCACTTATCCTTACTTACAGTGGATGTGGACCTACAGGATTTCTTATTAGGTCCTAGGAAGCCACGTCACAAACATTTCTATTATGCTGTCTACAATTAGATTTGGAAAAGATCACAACAGGAGGCCGCGGAAAGATTATGAGAAATAGATAATATAAATCTAGAGAACGCTCTAGCAGAGGTCGAGAATGGGTTAACGACACTTACCTCCAGGATATATTCACTGGGCAACATTGTATCTTCTGCTATTATTAAGCTGGATGCTGCAATGTTTGCGTGCAGGCTATGTGCCATGGCCTTTCATAAACAGCACATCTCTGTTTTCCTCATACAATCTGACAGAAAAACAGATAGAAATGGCACAGAGGCGAGCAAAGTATACAATGCTGCGCATAGAAAAACTGGACAGATTAGCCTTCACAGTGGTAGAATCACCGTCCAAAGAATGGTTAATCCATGGCCACATAATTCTGCTGGTCACAACCTTTGAATTCCAATATTGCCTAGAACAAAATGCAGGCAGGCAGCTATGAAGAAATGGGTAGGAAATTCATCAAGGAATATGGGGAATTACCATACAGATTTCGATGCCGGAGTGGAGAAAAAGAAGTGTCTCTAAGCGATACTAACAGTGAGAATACTTTAAGTGGATCACTTATATGCCAAGATATAATGCTTCATGGGGCCTGTAACGGGTTCAGTAGCAAACTTGTCCTGTCACTTAAAGGGTGTCCCAGCTGCCGTGATCACTCCAGTGTTCAGGCTACTTTCAAATGGGAATTACTTGATGCTGAATGATCAAGGTTGCTGTGGGATGCTTCCGGGCATCACATATCAGGGTTACTTGCTGTATGCAAGTATTGTTTCCCCCAACACATACAGTCAGGGAGGCGCCGCTTTGGCCTTCATTAAATATTTAATTAATACGGTTTGATACTTTGAGATGAATGAATGCCATGCTTATACAGAAATCTGTGCCCTTAACCTCCGCTCGGGAGACTTTTGATCTTCAAGTAGCAAGGTCTTCGGCAGAGATACAGGCACTTATGCGTACAAATTGCCCTTTCCATTTCACAGAAATGGTAAATCGTATATTTAACATGTCTGATACAACAGGCATTGTCCACCTATTTAAGAATATAGGTTCTGACTATTAGGCGCCTTTCAGACGGTCCTCGGAGTTATACCAAACTTTATACACTCCGTATTTGGATGCATATTTGGAGGACTGCCGCTGATCCTGTTTCTAATAGCTGGTATCCTGATTGTCGTTTCTCTTCTATGCAATGGACGTCCTAGTCACCAAGGAGATGGAAACAGTACTCCTGGAGCAAAAATACAGTGATCGCATGGTACCACTTCTAGGCACACCTCGCCTAGGGGAACTAAGTGCTTCTTGGTTTTTATCATTTAGATCAGTCTGGATGGACTGCATCTTACCTGTCCTCCGATGCCTGTTTTGCAGAGAAGAATGCGTGTTGGATCTCTGTCGGACACTCCCATCATGTGCGCAACCGGACGTTGATGCTTTACTGGACCCGATAACGGCCCATGTTCTGCAGTGTACCCAGTGTATTCCCATGTTGATGGCGCCATTCCTAGAGCCACCACAGGTAGTATCAGCTCCTGTTGGTATAGACACCAGCTCTGACACCCAGGCCTTGGATGGCACACAGGCTGCCCCAGCACTGGCTGTGGACAATACGGAAGATCATCTGTGCTCAATTGACATAATATGTGAGGTGTTACAGGGACTGTCGACTGCGGAGGCAAGCAACGAGAATGTTGCGTCTACCAGCCAGGACACATAAACATTTGACTGTTTTGGCCCGTCATGTGCTGGGAAAAAAATTGCTTTTGAAAAACAAACAAGAAAATTAGAACTCCATTTCAAAATTGACATTTCTTTTGAGCATGTTTGGCTTTCAAAATGCTTGTAGTAGTTAGGACTATACCTACTGACATATTAGAGCTGTAGCTTAAATGTCAACTACTAATATTTTCCCTTTTTTAACATTTTTTACACCTTCTTTAATGTTTTAAAACAATGTTTTTAACACAATGAGAAACTAATGTTTTATCTATTTGCCTACAAGTATCTAATCCACCTAGTAGTATGTTTAGAATGTAACTATGTCGTCCATTCGGAAGAGGAGTGGGTGCTATATTCCATATAGGTACCATAGTATAGGCCTAGGTAATCTCATTACCCTTCACCTATATTCTATCCCTACATTACACTTGTCACGGTTTACAGGGACTGACCTTTTACCTAGATATTACACTGCATTCAGAACGCGGGTTTTCCCTAGTTTGAAATCTCAAACATTATGGGGCCGAATCAGGGAACCCTTCCAACCGATTCGGATCATGTCGGCCGGATTCCTTTCCGACCGAGCAATTCCGGTGGGCTCGGTCGGAAAGGAATCCGACACGGATTTCCGGATTGCGGACGACAGGCTCGAAGAGCCCGTCCGCCGTCCGGAAATCTCCCAGTACTCCCCCGGCCGCCTCTTTGCGACCGAGGGAGTACGATGGCAGTCGGAAACTGTCTTTGGGGGCCCCCAGTAGGGCCCTCATGGGTGCGAGGGTGCCGAATGGCAGCCTGGGAACACCTATGGTGCCCCTCTGTGGATCCCTGCACCCGGTGGCAGGCACCTTGGGATGCCACCCACAGGGTGTAGGGATGAACTGCACCCCTGCTTTTAAGGATGCAGGCATGCATTCCGCTCGGAATGCATGCCAGCATTGACTTGTATACGAGTGAGAACGAACCCTGTTCAGTCGCATTGTACTAGCAGGGCCATAACCAACGACAGCAGGTCGATCGGTTACGGCTCCTGACCGATGTCAGACGGACCTGAGTCCATCCGACATCGGAATCGGCCCCTAAACATGAGGATTCTTGGAAGCACAGCGGGACTACCATCTCCTGTATAAAATCTATGTATAAAGTCCTTAAAGCCGACACAGTAATACAGCAAGGTAGGACCCCTGGGGAGACCTATAAGTATATATACATCACATCTTGTAAAGATAGACAGAGGAGACCGAGACTTCCCGGCCGACACACTGACCAGAGACGCTGAGGTTCCTGCATGCAGATGCTCCAGCTCGCAGTGTTCTAACGTCCCTCGCGGGGTGTCCAACTCGAGATCAGGACGGGGTCCCATAGTCTCTCACTTCAGGTAATGGGGTTGACTAAATCCTAGAGGGATTCTTGGCTTAACACCTACACCCATGCTAGGTACACTTAGGTACATCTCATTAAGGAGGCACCGTAGGAGTAGGCACCTTTTATCATGTGTTTTATATACTTGAATGTATTCATGATCATAGTAAGATGGTAGAACTATACCACCTATTTATAGTACTGTTAATAATTGATATCTTATAGTGTCTAACAGATGTTGCAGCACATCTATTCAACACCAGAATGACAACTGCTCAAGAAATGCTTATTGAAAACGCCCCACCTGTTTATCGGTGTATCTCTCTGAGACAGACTAGGTAAGCCTGAGTGACTGAGCGAAAGGTAGTATATTGTTTCCACAGTCCTGAGGGATCAGGGTTGCAATGTTCGATGGTTGCCAGGAACTATTCCCTCCTTGGTAAGAGGAGACAATAGTGGCACTGGGAGCTAGATGTTACAAAAGGGGCGACATACCCAACAATTGACAGTTTCTTCACCTTTCATGGCTGTGACAATGGTCTACGAATATCACTAACTGTAGAGGGACCCCTCTCAAAAGAGAAACAAAACTTAGTCCCCGGTTGCTGATCGCTGACCAGTTCCAGATCGGCAACTTATAGAGGTCTCTGTCGGGCTCTCCCTTGTGCTAACATGTTGTTATTCTGGGCCTTACGTAGGCGCAGAGCATGTGCAACCTCGTCCCTAACGGATGATGGCCCTTTATCGTGGAGAATGCTGTTACCACCACCCAATTCATGCACAGAGCACTAGGGTGAATGCTGTTCGTGGTATGTGGAGGAGTCTATATTTTCATAGAAATGTGTATAAGGCACACTCCATGCTCTGGTCATTGGCTAGTGCAGTCAGCAGGACTTTCTTCAGATTGGGAGACGTCTATTACAACGCAGGCATTACATCGTAATGCCTTTACGACACAACTTTTACAACGCAGGCACCATTACATCACATGCTATTACAACACACGTGCCATTAAAACGCATGTCATTACTACGCATACCATTACAACGCATGCTATGACAACGTATTGGTAAGTATTGATAGGTAAGTATTTCTGATAAGTTATAATTTTTGTATATGTATTTTTTTTTGTAATAAGGGAAAATACTCAAGTATATTTTTAAAGAAAGTTTCATGTTTACCTTAAATACTCAGGTATTAATTGTATTACTAGATCATTTTTATTAAAACATTTAAATTTAAATGAGGACATTTTTTGTAATTTGAAGAATAAAAAGTATATTAAAAGAATATTATTTAAAATTACATGGATGATTTTTAGTAATAATAAACAATTTTAAAAATAGATTGTTAAAAAATTATTGATTACAAAATTTGGAAAATAAATAGAGAGGGTTCAATTTAATACATTGGTATTAAAACATAGCATTTTAAATAAAATACACAAAAATATTGAAAAAATACTTTATTGTTTATAATATTTTAAAAAAATAAACATCATTTTTTTATTGTACAGTAACCTTTTTTTAAATATTATTTTCTAGGTTTCTCACACGCTTTTCCATTGAAGTCAATGGGAGAAATTGTCCTTTTTGTGTTTTTACAGAAAGACATGACGTAGCCGCGTAAACGTGATTTTCGTTATTTCGACGATCGTCACACTACGGATCAGATGCAAGGGAGAGCTCAGTAAAGGTAAGACAATTGTTAATTCTTAACAAAAAAAGAATAGTGGAGAGAGGAGGGAGGTAGTTAGAAGTAGTAAATGTGTTTTTGGTACTTTTTTAGTGTGTTAACGAACATATTCATTCCATAGCAAGTTGAAGTAGTAGGCCAACGTCGGGTCTCATTCTTTTGTAACACTTTTTGTTTAATAAAGTTTATACAAATATATAGATTATACATTTTATTAAACAAAAGATTTTCAAAAGATATCTTTTTATCAATTTTTTGGTTTTGCAACAGATTTTTTTTTTTTTAATTAATGCGTCGTCGCGGATAGATATACTTAATAAATGGTTTTACAAAAAGGTCTTCTTTTTAGCAAAAGACGAATTTGGATATTTTTAAATCCATTGCATATTGGTTTTTGGAAGATCGAATACGATTTTTTCATCGATGGATTTATGGATGCGGATTTCAGTTGGATTTAATTTCGATCGAGATTGGATTGCTTTGCTGTATTTTTTTTGTGTTTTTTGCCAAACCAATTTTTTGGGGGAAATTTTTTTTGGGGTGCGATTTTCGTAGCTATGCACAGTTCAGTTTTAACAGTAGAAGAAAATACTGTTATACTATGCTTTTTAAGAACTGTGCACTTTTTAAAAGTTTCATTTGGGTCATGAACTGTATAGGAAGGTGGGATCTGACTACATGGTTGCCCCCATTTTTTTCCTGGTGTTTTGATGGTTTTTTACTTAGTTTGGATGGGAAGCTGCTATTCAGGTCCCCAGCCTATCTGCTTTCTCTTATAAAATGATTCCAAGTACATTAGGTACACTCCAGATTGGATTCTGGGGTAACCTTATAAGTCCCTAGTATATGGTCGACTATGTACCCAGGGCATAGGTACCCCAGAGGCCTACTAGGGGCTGCAGCATGTATTATGCCACCCCTGGGAAGCCTTCCAAAATGACACCACAGGACTGCTACTGCAGCCTGAGTGAGGTAGTGCATGCACCCCTTACTGAGATATAGGTTCACTATATCTCACCCTATCACTGCACATATAAACCTATCAGTCACCCCTATGGCAGGCCTTATCAATCCTGAAGGCAGGGTGCTTGGTTTTATGTGAGAGTGTGCCCATGCATGAGCAGAGCCCCTCTGCAGCCTTTGGAACCTATTCTCCGGAGTTGTCTGTGATGCAGCCTGACCATATACTCTTAAGTGCATTATAAACTCGCGGTGAATGCTAACTTTGGGATGGCTGCACGGAAACATGTTGTGTTTGGTGTCAACACCTTGGAATCATACCTCCACACCAGTAACTGGTGTGGGAGTATGATCCCACCCTTCTAGAGGGAGAGACATGACAGCACCGGTATGCCCGGTACCAGCTAACAGAGCCCTGGCATCACAAAATGGATGCTACCAGCCACAGACACAAGTCTGGCCTCCTGCTGCTGCTGGCCAAAACTCCAGTAAGGGAGGCCTGGACAATAGGTTTCCTGTCACAGGGAGGTGTTACCAACTCCCAGACAGACCTTAGTGAATTGGGGCTGGGTGAGTGCACTCCAAGAGTGCATTAAAGTCTGCACTGGGGGCACATTTGGTGTCCCTGTGCATAGTCCAGCTCAGACCGGTTGAAGGCGCGAAACTGGACTAAGGAAATGGGTGTAGCCACCCCACTTTCCTGACCCTCCCATAGGTGGTTCCCCAGAGTATGTCCAACCCCTTCCTTGGGTATTAGAAAGGAACCCCTGGCTACAGGACTTCAGATTACACCTGGACAAAACTCTGATACAGAAATTCCCAGAACTTCGACGATCTACATGACTAGATGACTGAAGAATCTTCCTTGGAGTAAAAGAGTTACTCCCCTGCAAGGCAGGGACCAAAGACACATCTGACCGGTTTGCATCTCCGAAGCTCCTGCTGTACTCCGGAGTATTTGCAACACAGGAGGTGGGTTTCCGGACTTACCCAGAGGCGGACCCGATTCTCCAGCAAAGCTGAGACCCGTAGCCCTCGTTGGTACCGTGGAACCAGAACCCCTGAAAACCGTGCACATTTACTAGTGCATTAGCTTCTCGACGTCCCTTGTGGCTGTGCATTGGGTTACTTGTAGCCCAGACCCCGAGCACCTTTTCTGCTGAAGATTGATGGCCTACACTCCACGAGTGTTCCATGAGCCGGCCCTTTGTGTTTCTGCTAGAGGTACCTTTGCGATCCCTGGTCCGTCGACTGGTGGGTCCCTGTGAAGGAAACTTTAACTTTAATTGAGATTCCCTGGTTGACCCAGACATGCCATGACTCTCCATCGCTTGGGGAGTCCCCAGGACCTTGCTGGTCCGCACCAAAGCATCTTTCCTCTTCCTGTGTGGGTTGCTGTTGCCAAGACTTGTTGTGTCCAATCCGGGCACCGACGATGCAGCACTCGACATCCTTTGTGGGATAGCTCGAACCCAGCTCCTGGTTGTTGCTGACACCTCCTGGTCCTCGTGGCTGAAGAGTCAAGCTTCCCCTCTTCGCACCTGAAGCACCCGATATCAGTGGGCAATCGTCTATCGTGCCCCTGGTCACTGGCTAGTGACCCAGACTCTGTCCATTCTGCTTTCAGGTTCTTCACATCTTCGATCCAGGCTTGGATCTCTTCGGACATTTCTCCTCTTCCCGGCAGCAGCACTTTTCTGCATCTTGTTATTGAAATCGGCGAAGACGCCCAACACCATTTGACACCTATGCACCCGGCTTCCCTGGGTCAGGTAACACGAGTACTCCGGTGCTCCCCTGGGTGTTGGCCCTAGAACTATCTAAGTCCAAAAGGGTTTGTTCCTAGTCCACCTCTGAGGGGCCGATTCCTATTCCGGTCAGAAAACGTACCGACCGGCACGGACCCAGACCGGAGACCGACCGACACGGACCAGCGCCGTACGACCCGTGCAGTACGACGCAACACGTGTGAATTACAACCGACATGTACGGAATACAAGCCGTACGACCGAGCCGTAGGGAAAATAGTGATCCGGCCGGAAAACCGACGCGAGTTTCACCGACTGACACGAACCCGGAATGAACCCGACCGACACGTACCCGCGATGTCCGACCCGCGCAGAAACATGCAATGCGTGTAAAACCAGACTGACTCGCACGGAGCCCAAGCCGCACGACCGACACGCACAGAAAACCGGGCACACAAGTAATAGAAATCTCCGCGACCGACGCATATGAAACACAGAAGATAGTCAGCTTGAACGAGGCGGAGAAGCCGGCACCAGCCAACATCAGCGTCCGTCTCGGTCAGAAGAACTTCTCCTTCATGCCTAGAAAACCCAAAGGAAAAAAGACAAAAAAAGGACCAAACAAGCAATGACAAAGCCAATAAATATTTTTTAAAAAAACTGGGACAAAGACACACCCACAACTCCACCTCTATAAAGGACATCCATCACTACCATGATCCTTTGCAAATAGTAGACACAGGCAGCAGCAAACACCATCACACAGCAACCACAGACACACTCACAACTCACCCATCACACAACTCACACACCATCAGCACCTCACCAAAAGCACTCACACATACGCCTAGCTAAACGAACACTAACCCACCCTCACTTGCACCCTCACGCACACATCACTCACCACCACCACCACCCATCACCATGCCCCCAAAGAAGAATCCAAAGTTCACAGATAGTGACTTAGACGTGCTAGTAGACGAGATCATCAGAGTAGAACCACATTTATTTGGTACATTGGTCCAAAGGCCCCCCTTGTCACAGAAAACCAAGATGTGGGCGAGGATTGTGGACAAGGTGAATGCACAAGCACCAGCAAGGCGCACAAAGGACAATATCCAGAACAGGTGGTATGACGTGCGCAGGAGGGTCAAGAAACTCATTGAGAAAGATCACGCCTTGAGTCAGTGGACCGGCGGTGGCCCTCCTGCCAAACCAGTCTACTTCAGGACCTGGGAGGAGAAGGTGCGGCACATCCTACCCCCAGAGAGCGTCCATGGTCTAACAGACATACCAGAGCCTGGTGAGTACACAAACAACATACTCAATATTGTGTGGCAAGGGGACAGTGAAACCATGCACCGCAAGCAAAGCCACAGTAACCAATTGTTGGACTTGGCCCTTTTTCCCTGAATTTTTTCGTTTTTACAGTGTTAAGGTGCAGGTGCTCCCTTCTCCCAAGATGGCTGCCACAGACCCCTGCTACTGCAGAGTGGTCTTTCATTGTAGCACCCTAGCTGCCAGGAGCTGGCTGGGACCCCACAACAATGTTGCGACACCAGCCCGCCTTTTTGTCCCATAGGTAGAATGGGGAAGCTCCTGGAATGTGCTGGAACCTTCTAGAAGGGAGGTGTGGTTTTACTTTTGCCGCCTTGGCTAGAGGTCACCTGACCTAGGGCTACTTAAGAGAGGGAGGGAACTTTTTGTGGTGAGTTGGCCATTGGGGTGAAGCAGAGCTGGAAGAATCCACCAGGAGTGTAGGCGGTAGGGCCTAGCCAGGGACTTATGCCTCTGAGAGTGACAGGATTTAGGTGCTGCCTTTTAAGTGAGTGAGGGACCCTGTGAAACCCACTGATCTTGCCCAGCAGTAGGAGGACCCAGAGAATCTCTGCCCAGCCTGACTAGGAAGGATCTAGTCGCCCTCTCCATTCCTAACCCCCTGTAACAGAACGCCTTAAGGGCGCCAGATACATCTGCGCCAACAAGACTGAACTCTAAAATCTATTCACCAAGCACTGAGATTGCGTGTCCAGACTGAACTCTAAAATCTATTCACCAAGCACTGAGACTGCGTGTCCAGACTGAACTCTAAAACCTCTTCACCAAGCACTGAGACTGCGTGTCCAGACTGACCCCTGAACCCTGATGCAAAGCCGACTGGAGAACCACCGGGGATCGACCAGGTATTAGCGCTGTGACCCCTGCGCTCCCTGCCCTGGTATGGGACCCCCGGCAGCGTGCTCCGCTGAGCACCACATCCCCATCCTTAATTTGAGCCCCCCCTGTGACAACGAAGCCAGCGCACTCACCGCCGCGGCCTGGAGGCCAGGAGAAGTGCCCTGCCGTGTCACGAGGCCCGCGGAGAAGCCCGGGGCCCCGTCGATGTCGTCGCAGCTGCGTGAGGAGGTGCGCAAGGCCGGGGCCGAGTTCCCCCATCATCGTGGGAGCGGACGCCTGCTGATGCCGAGACTGAGGTAAGCCCGGAGGCTGGGATCGCCCCGGTGCGCCCCCTGCTGGTTGGGAGCCACACCGCACTCTTAGCCCGGGTTCCCTCTCCGTGGGAGTCCTCCCCTGCCTTCGCGACGGAGAGACCCCGCCGAGGGATCCTTTCCGTGTGCCCCCTCGAGCGGTACTGAAGCGCGGTGCCCTACGAACTGCACCGGAGCCTAGAGACTCGCTCCTCAAGTCCCACTGCGCTCCCCGCTGGAAGCTCCGTCCTAAAGTACTGACTATCATTGATTAAGAGTGGCGCTTTGTTTCATATGCTCCGCTTCAAAGTACTAAGAGTCAGTGATTAGGAGTGGCGCTTTGTTTTATATGCTCCGCTTCAAAGTACTAAGAGTCAGTGATTAAGAGTGGCGCTTTGTTTTATATGCTCCGCTTCAAAGTACTAAGAGTCAGTGATTAAGAGTGGCGCTTTGTTTTATATGCTCCGCTTCAAAGTACTAAGAGTCCGTGATTAAGAGCGGCGCTTTGTTTTATATGCTCCGCTTCAAAGTACTAAGAGTCATTGATTACGAGTAGCGCTTTATTTTACATGCTCTGCTTGAAAGTATTACATGTCATTGATTACGAATAGCGCTTTGTTTTATATGCTCTGCTTCAAAGTATTAAGTGCCATTGATTACGAGGAGCGCTTTGTTCTACAGGCTCCGTGTTGAAGTATCCAGTGTCACCCCTCACGAGTATTGCCCTGTGCTAGATGCCCCGTTCAAAGATAGACCTTGCTTAACGCGCACAGCGCTATAATCACCCCCAGGGCACTACAAGTAGCTAACCCTACTAGGGAGTCAAGCGCTGGTAGAAGTGAAGCGTGCCTCGCCATATTCATGAATTGCATGTATAGATTATGAACTGTAGTTACATCTCATGTCTGGCCTGTATATCTTGATGGATTGTATTACCTCGCACGCATTGCACTGATATCTCATGAACTGCACCTATCCGGCTCTACTTGGATAAACTTGAAGTATTTGCATAATTTAAACTGTGTGGCGTCACTTATTGTGTGTGTCCCCCCGTCCATGAGAGGTGCGTGGTGTATGGTTGCTTAACACACAGACCTTTGGAGGCCCGACCGCTCGTGTCACGTTACCGCCCCATAGGGCCTGGAGACCCCAGGTCCTACACCAATAGATAATCATCCCAAGATGTGTATGCTGGTCAGACAAACACAATACCTGCCATCTCATAGTGACTTGGAACATGTACCAACCTACAAAAAAATAGAGCAAGGCAGTGGCACAAAGCCAAATAAACACTGCCAGACAGTTTGCCACCACAAACACACTACCTCACAGTGCAGCTGACTGACAGGAAGGAATAGTGGGGATGCAGGTGAAGTGAGTGTATCCAAAAGCCTGATGGGGTTTGTAGTCACAGATAATGCTCCCCCTCCTAATTGGTCCATCAAGACCCCTCAAAAACATGCCCACATCACAGGGAGTGGAAAATGACTGACAAGATGGCTGACACTGGCTCCTGCTGTGGGGAGCACAAAGCCCTGGTAGGGGTTGTGTGCAAATCAGAAGCAGGACACCACTGACTGACATCCTGAAAGACAACTTGCACGCCCTCCTTGGGAAGCACGTTTCATGGTGGAATGTCTGGCTGGGTGGGAAGGAGGACTGACCGCCCTGACCATACTTATCAGCATGTGGAGACACCACCCCCAACACAAACTCCACACAACTCACCGGGTACAATGCATTGACCCACTCCTCAGTGAAATATCAGCAAAAGATACCCCATACTGGGTGCTGCTGTGTGAAGCACAGGGGCTCTCTTTGGACTTGTAGGCAAACAAACACCAGGATTTCACAGTTAGCCATCTTGCCATTGCGGTCACACTCCCTCACAGGGAAGCACTGGAGGATTTGGCCAGGTAGTGGGGATTCACAACGACATACAACAGGAGCAGGCTGCCCACCATGCCCGCATGGAGGCAAAGTGGGATGCCCTTACAGCGGTGCATCGGGACATACTCCAATGCCTCCGCCAGATCACCACAAACATGTCCACACCTCCCTGTGTGGCCACAACATCTGTTGCAACACCATCTGCCAGTGCCACAGGGAGGGAGGAGGACTCTGGAGGAGAGTCCCCTGCACCGCAGAGGCCTGCACCTGAGGATCCCCACCCAAGAAGAAGAGGGGTTATCCGAAGAAGGACATGTGAGAGGCAAATGTCCCAGCACATCCCCCAGGGCCTCTAAACCTGTTCTGGACAATGTTCTTTGTGCGCAACCCGTTCACCTTGTCCAATCGCACACAACTCGCCCACATGACATGTTGGTTCAAGGTAGCAGATGACTGTGGACTTTACTCTGGACATTTCATCCACCAACACTTCCAACTCTAATGTGAACTTTGGATTAAAAAACCAATGTACAGCACCCACCATCCTGTGCACTTTCCTCACACATGTTCTAAAATAAACTCACCAGTACACCATACTTGCCTCTGTTGTGATTCCAACTTGTCATGTGTCATGGAGATGTCGATCTGCTAAACAACACAGTGCATGCCAAATACTACAACAATGTGACCAACGTAAGGTGTGTCATGGGGATGTGACACATGTGAGGGAGACACACCACTATGGCAACACAACACATACTCACCATGGCCATGTTACTCATCCCACACAATGATGTTGACCTGAAACACATAGGTATGCACAGACACAACACCTATCCACAGTCAGTGGTAACAAGTCCACAGGTGAGGTAAGCAAATGTCACTCAGATGTGTGAAGACAGACAACGCACCTAACAAAGCATAGCACAGGTTTATTACACATCAGCAACATGTTTATTCAAAAATAGTTGCAAGGCAATTGTACATTACGGTGGACACACGGTCACCGAGTGTCTGAGAATTGAAGTCCAGGGGTGTGTGGCACATCACTTGATGGCAATTGACTACTCCCACACTGGGGTTGGATTCTAGGTGTTGGGGGTCAGTGTTGACCAAACAGGCAAAGTACCCTGGGAAGGACAGACACAAGACAGTCAAAAGCACAGCAGAACAGGAGAGAAATGCAATACACATGCACAAACATGTCACAAGAAACCTACACAGAAACAAGTTAGCAGTACTACCCTAATGTGGAGTACACACCACCTGATTGGACACATCACTGCACGCATCCAGTCAAGTGGCACACAGACACACTCAAACAGCAACAGAGCAGCCAGAAAACATTCCAGGCTAACTCCATACATTAACATAACAACCCTGGAAACTCACATTCAGGTGAGGAAGTTGTTGATGAGCTGTGAGTGGACGTCACCCTCATCTTCATCATCACTGGCATCGTGGCCCAGGCCGGGATCCTCCACAGGTGGCGGAGGTTGGTCATCGTCATCCTGGATGAGAGGCACCTTCTTCCGCACTGCCATGTTGTGTAGCATGCAGCATACAAGGATAATTTTGCACACCTTTGCAGGCTCATATGGGAGGGCCCCTTCGGTCTTGTTCAGGCAGCGAAAGCGGCTTTTCAGGAGGCCAAATGTCCGCTCAATCACCCTCCTGCTCCGACCATGTGCCTCATTGTAGCGCATCTCGGCTGGTGTCACAGCAACCACGGCATGTTGGGGTGTCCGGAGTCACCTACACACAAAAAAATGAACAATTAGCTGAGTTTTGTAGATGTGCAGAATACAACATTGGCAAACACACACAATGGTAAACAGTCAGTACACACCGGCAAGCCAGCCACGCTCATCTGGCATCTGTGACATCAGCGTTGCAATGCGACTACTCCTCATTATGTAGGCATCGTGCGCAGAACCAGGGAACCGTGCACACACATGTGTGATACACATGTCTGCAAGACATACCACCATAGCATTGATCGAGTGGAAATGTTTCCTGTTCCGGTATGCCTGCTCATGTGCCTGTGGTGGTATCAGAGCCACATGTGTCCCATCAATAGATCCGATGATGTGTGGCATTCTCCCCAGTGTATAAAAGGCATCCTTTATTTCAGGGAGTTCAGCTGGGCTAGGGAATTTGATGTACAGGTCAAGGAAATGCAACATTCCCTCCAAGACATCGCGTAGCACCCGCCTAAACATCGTTTGCTACATACCACCAGCAGTAGCCACAGTGTACTGGAAGGTACCAGTAGCAAAGAAGTGCAGGGCTGCCATCACCTTAACTCTGGGGTCAGTGCTGTAGGGTATGTCCGGCCAGGTAGCAGATGTGGCGCCAACTGCTCCTCCAACTCCTCAATCAGTGGCCTGGTGAAGCGGTACCGTCTGATGCAGTCGCATTCCTGCATGGTTGCAAGGTCTGGGAATGGTCGATGGACAGCTGGTGCCCTGCAGTACAGAGATGCACAAAGAAAGATTGTCAGTTCATCCACCCATGTGGCCATGACCAGGCTCAATATCACATGCTAGATCATGACATTACATAATGTACTGAGGTGTGTGCTGTTGGGCATGGACACATATGTCACCTACATGACCACCACCTCACATCTCAATTCCACATGTCCACATGAGTCCCATGTAGTGCAATGGCCAATCATCTGGCGGTGTCACCTAACCTATGTACTGCTGCAACGTTCAAAACACACACCACAGTGACAAGTGAGGCCTGATGTCTCCCAGGCATCACAGATCTTTGCCATGCAGAATCCCAGGGTCCCTGTATTGCCACATCGACAAAGCAATGGACATAGCGTAGCACGTACACACCACAAGGCAAACATATGTCCCACAGGTAGTAGCCACTGTTGTTCCTGCCGGCCCTACATGCACGTCTCTTAGACACAGACACCATCAATGTTGATGCATATACCACATGGATGTGGAGACTGTCACCCATTGGGCACATTTGATCAAACACATCTGAGACACAACATGCACACAGACTGTGGGTGCACATCAGTATTGTGGCTACAGGTCTCACTGTGACGTACATGCCATTACCCCCAGGACTCAGGGTGTATGTGACATGTCCTAAACATATCCAACCTGAAACTGTGTCCGTGACTCATGCCCATTACTGTACAATTGCACATCACAGTGGTAATGTGCACAACACACAAAGGATTCTGCCCCCATGTACACGTGCACAGGCTGTGAGTGGCTGCACAAAAGTGCCACCCAACAAACCATATGCGGCCGCCCTCAAACACCCAGGGAATGCAGCCTTACATGCCATGGGACACTGTGTGGCCAATGCTGTAGTGTGGTAGGTGTGCACAGGTGTCCCTGGCCAGTAAATGTGTGTTGCATCCCTAGAATAGTCACACCAATGAGGTCCGACGCGGGTGACAATGCGTACGCATTGCATGTTCATGACCGAGCCGTGTGTACGCTTTGCCATTGCCTGCAATGAGGACTGACGCGGTGACAATGTGTGCGCATTGCACGGTTCATGACCGAGCCGTGCGTACGCTTTGCCATTGACTGCAATGAGGTCCGACACGGGTGACAATGCATATGCTTTGGACGGTTCATGACCGAGCCGTGCGTAAGCTTGCTTTGCCATTGCCTGCAATGAGGTCCGACGTGGGTGACAATGCGTACGCATTGCACGGTTCATGACCGAGCCGTGCGTACACTTTGCCATTGACTGCAATGAGGTCCGACGCGGGTGACAATGCATATGCTTTGCACGGTTCATGACCGAGCCGTGCATACGCTTTGCCATTGCCTGCAATGAGGTCCGACGTGGGTGACAATGCGTACGCATTGCACGGTTCATGACCGAGCCGTGCGTACGCTTTGCCATTGACTGCAATGGTTCCGAGTGGATTTGCTTAGCTGGGATCAGAGTTGGGAAGGTCTAGTTTGCAATGAGGTCCGACGCGGGTGGCTATCATGCATACGCGTCAGGCAGGCATGGTCCGAGACAGGCGTACACCTTGGCCATTGAATCGTATGGAGACAGGTGCATGTGTATTTTCAAAATACGCGTTGTACAGTTAGTTGAACGAGCCGGGCGCACCCATTGGCTCCGGACTGTCATGGAGACGGATGCGGATTCAAAACTTGTACGAGTTGTGCAGTGGAAATTCAGTTGGATGCCTACAACAATGTTGCAATTTCAAGTGTTCCATGAAGGTGAATTTTTGAATGATGCAGAAGGCGTGTACGAGTCGTACATTTAAATGGATTGGCCAGATTCATAGAATGCAACCGTGTTGGACCTACCACTTGGGACACATGGCACAGATTCTGCCTCTGCAGCACAGATATAAGGCTGGCTGGCCCCCAGGGAGCTCACTTGCCTACACTACATGCTACTGGACCTCATCCCTGCTACCACTGCTGCTGTCTCTGCATCCTGTGGCTCCTGCTATGGCACGTACTCTGGAGAGCGCCCCAGCCTTCACTGGGTAGGAGAACCAGGCCCTGCTGGACGGGCTCCTTCCACAGTCTGCAAGCTCTATGGGAAACCAGGGGAGCAGGTGAGTGTGACTTCCTAATTATGCATGTTGTGTGACTAGCAGTACTAGCAGTGTGTACACCAGGGGCAAGCATTCTTACTGACTACTTTCATCCCCCAAAGTGTGTAAGTACATGTAATGAACAGGTGTCCTGCTGCTAAAGTGCATTAGTGCAGGCTTAAACTATCCAGGCATTGTTAACATGTCAGATATGCAGGGCATTTGGCCTTCGCTATGGTTGCACTACCTGTGTAACACATTTCCCTTTGTGAGGATGACATTTCTATACAAATGTGTGCAGCACAAATATGGGGCATGTGTGTTAATGTACTTTTCACTTTGTCATCCTCACAGGTTGATGCCCACCAGAAGCAGGAGATATGGCTGACCATCGCCCGGGCTGTTCGTTCAGTGGGGGTCTACAAACGCCGGATCCGCAACTGCCAGAAGAGGTGGCAGGACCTTCGGGGCTGTGTGTGCCCTTGAGATGTGTTCCAATTGCTGGTCTGACTCGCCACATGTGGCTGGGGTACTCCAAACAAACCCATGCAGCAGGGGACTACAATTTTGGGGCCTCAGGAGTATGTATATCAAGTATGTCACACTTGCTTAGCCACCTGACTACTGTCCAGGGCCAAACACTGTTTCACGTAGACCTGGCCAGTCATGCCTCCTCAAGGGCATTTAGAAACACTCTGTAATCCCACTCCTGTGTATGAAATTGCAGGTTGTGATTAGTGACATGTGCCCTCAGGTGTCTGCCTCTGTGTTATTAGGGTGTGGCTTATTGTTACGTACAACTGGGGTGTCCATGATTCAGAGGGTCAGCAGGACATCTGAGATGTGACTGTGAGAGACAAGACCTGTGTGACATATAGGTGTGTGATCATCTGACAGCGCACAATGGTGTATGCAACTGTGTCCTTCATGCAGCTGGGTTTGGCAGACTGTGATGTGTTAATGTACAGGGAGTTGTGTTTGCAGAGACTCAAATGTCGTATTTACATGATGTGGGGTCTTCTGGGTCCTGTATATGTTGTTTGCAGGGGATGGGCAAGTGCACCGGTCATCTGCAGAGTTAGCTTAATCCCTGAGTTAGGATTGTGAGTCAGTGCATATTGTTGTTGTCTGGATGCCCTGCCCCTGTGACAGGAGACAGTGTTGACTGACTTTCAGGGCATTTCAGTGCCATGGCATTTAACTTGCTATGAGTGATCCTGCATTGTGTTCAAGTGTACATCATGCACCCCATTGTGGCATTGCCCATCAGGACATGGGAACATCATAGTGTGTATTGCTGGCATGCATCACAAGCATGTGAAATGAGCCTCTGCCCATCCCTTCATCCGGACACCTGAAGTGAGTCAGTAGCAAGAGATGTGCTGTGTGTATAGTGACATACTCCTACGTGTTCAATTGCATGTTGAACTAATGTGTGGGTGGTGCATGTCGGCACATTGGGGTGTTAGCATCCAACATGCAACAGACATATGTGTGAAAGTCAAGGAGGGATATGTGTGCCATGGTTGATGTTGAGAATGACAATCGGCTTATTCTAAACAGTGTTGGCACTTTGAGCTGTGTTCAGCTAATGATGCCAGGGCTTGCCCTGTGATGTGATATACTCACTGTGGTGTGTGCAGTCGGTGCAGGTGACTGATGTTGTTCTCTTACTTCCTATTCCTATCTAGATACATCCACGGCCATAGGTGGGGACAGCTCCACGGACCAGGAGGAGCCACAGAGCCTGACAGGGACAGAAGGAGAAGAGTCGGGGGATCCAGTGGCACGGAGGGTGAGTGGAGCCACACAGAGGAGTCGTCAGCATCATCCCCCCCAGCTGAGGCGGGTGTCAGCAGCCACCAAACCCCAGCTAGTGAGGCTGTCCCTGCCACAGCCACCACCACCACCACCACCACCCTCCCATTGCCTCCCATCCCAGAGGTCCCTGTAGGCTCCCGTGTTCGTGAGCATGTCTCCTTTGTGCCAGGCACCTCACCCCCTGCCCCTGTGTCCCCTGCCGCCCTGAGTGAGGAGTCTGTGGACTTACTTAGACAGATCCATGTAGGGCAGACGTCGATGCTGAAGGTCCTCCATGCACACACAAGTCTGTTGACACAACTGGTGTCATTCATGGAGGGCATTTCCTCGGGCATGTCTGCCCTACAGAGGACCAATCAGTCCGTGGCCTCCTCCCTGACGGCAGCAGTGTCCCTCCTCCAACAGTCCCGCACCCCTCCTATCCCTGCACCACCCACGATTCCTAGCAGCCTACCTGTCCCAAGCACACAAACACCCAAACCAAGGTCTAGACATGCACACAAGCAAGCGCAGGGGACTGATACCACACTCACAGGTCTGCAGTCACACACACAGTCATCCACAACCACTCCACAGTCCTCCGAGACCTCTCCCTCCCAGGCCCCTTCCCTTGCATCACCTGCAACCCCATCTCCCCAGAAGCTCTTCCTCTGTGACTTTGGCCTCTTCCCCACCGACCCAGCAGATCCTGATTACAAGGGGAAGAGGAAGTCCCCACACACAGAGGGGAGTGCCCCTCGCACCCGGACACCCTCCCCCAGGCCCAGTCGGACTGAGACCCCCACCCGCAAGTCACCCCGGTGCCGGACGAGCAAGACCCCCCCGCCACCACACAGCTCCAAGGCAAAGTCTCCATCCTCCATCCCCCAGGCCACCACTCCAGAGGTTACCCCGACACTCCCTGCCAAAGGTTCCCCCACCCATAGATACACCATCCCCAAAATGCTAAGGCCATCCCCCCTACCACTTGCTCCTCCACACCTGGCCAGACGGTTAGTGCCACTGATGTGGGGACCGTGTCCCCCCCCGTCCTGCCGACCTCACCTGCCCCCCATTCCGCTCCCATGGATGTAGGCACTGTAGTGGAGTCCACGACCACCCCGTCTGACTTGGGCACTGCAGTGGTGACCCAATCCACTCCATTCCACCTGCCCACTGGAGCTGTGCCGGCACCCACCCCATATGACTTGTGCCCCACAGTTGTGACAGCACCCAACACTTCAGTCAGCTCCACTGCAGTTGCAAGTGTCTCGCCTGCATCCACCACCTCTTCACTGCCTCCTTCTGCTGCGCCCTGATCCTGTCCCTGCGGTGCCTGGCCTGCCCCCATGTATGCCCCTCCGAGGGGATGACCCCGGCCCTTAGCAGTGCAGGCAAGCAAGGTGTGACAGTTGTCACTCTAGTTCACTCCTTGGCATTTGGACATGGACTGGCCATTGGCCTTTTGTTTGAACGGACGTTTAACTTCTAATATGCTGAATAAAGCTTTTTTCTTTATCCCTGTGAACTTGATTTAGCTGTACATTATGTTGATGATGATTAACATGCCCTTGCACCTGTGATGCTTGGTTTCCAATGTTGAATACTGATGTGTTACTGTGAGGTACTCCATGTGGTCCATAAGATATGTATCCTATTCTGGTGAGTATCCATGTCATACCTTGCAGCTACCGGGTGTGTCATTATCAACTATTTGTGGACATCTCTGTGAACATTTCATTTGCATGGTCACATCTCTGGCTTGGACCCATACACATATGATGTGCTTCCCATTGTCCAATTTGTCACTTCCACAGACTTTGTGCGCATCACCACTGGACCTATCGGTGTGGGCATCATTGGTATAGGAGCAACTGGGTCCTCTGTGCAACTTGCTAGACATATGTTTTGAGTATGTGCAGATGACTTAGAGGAGACTCACGTACCCAGGCTGTTGTGACCAGAGCCTTCATTGTGTGGTAACTGATGGCTTACTGACCAAGTGTTCTGCAGACATGAGTGAGACGTGCTGTGAATATGTTTGGCACAGCTGGGCTTCCACAGGAGTTGGGTCCCCTCAAGTAAGTGTGTTGTCCCGTGACATAGCCTGGGCCCATGGTGTTGAATGAGCATGTGTGTGTGTCCACATACCTGTTCATACACAGGCAGTGTTCCCGTGATATGTTCCTGTTGTTGATGCTTGCTGAGTGGTACTGGGTTCATCCCACTACTTTTCCAATGGGCTACCAGATGTGTGGGTGCATGACACACTACTGTTATTTGGTGTATCATCATTGGGATTTGTCAGTTCTGAGTGGTGATGATGTTGTCAGACACATATGGGACACAGTCAGGGTTCCCCAGGGTACCTGTTTATTTGCAAAATCATGTAGTTGTCCCTAGAGGGTACCTTTCAGTGATTGAGACATTTGTATGTGTGTGTGACAGCTCCCACTTGTCGGGTTCATGGTTGCAATGTTGGCAGGTGTCAGCATGTGTGCCTTGTGGTTCTCCTTGGCTTCTGCATTTGTCCTGGGACTGTGGCAGGAATTCTGAAGGTTACGTGAGCTTTGAGGTCATGGCCATGTACCGCATACTGTGCAGTATGTCTGTCATTCCCCAGGGTTGTAAACTGTCCTTGTGTGATGTGTCTGTACACCTTCGTTCCTCCCAACATTCCTATGTTTGTCATGGGTGCATGTGCAATGTCACCTGTCCATGTGGGCTTCACAGATGCACATTGTTGCAGTTGAGGGTGTGTGGTGTTGAGGGTGGACTGATGTAAATGATTGCATGGATGGTGCCCTAGCTCCCGTTTGTCCATGGATGAGGGGCCATGCTGAGTGATTTTTGTTTGTGTATGTGTGATGTACGTTTGTGGAACAGGACACATGCCTGGGTTTCCCAGTTTGTACGACATCTGCCTTTGTCATCACAGTGGATGTGTCATGTATGCTTGTGTGACCCCAATGTCTGGTCCCTGGGGCTAGTGCTGTTGTGTGTCAGTCTCTTTCTGTGTTAGTTGGTGTTCACTCCAGCTTGTGTCACATGTATCTTTTGTGCTCCCTCTCATCTCCCAATGCCTGATTGCCCACTAAGGGTTTCCCAATGATGGTTTACTTTTGTATGGCACTGTGTCCACATCTGTGTCACTATGGTTCAGCCCCCCTCATGAGTTGTATAGTTGCCTGGGGATACTGTGACACACACACACACACAGTGTGAGGTTGCCTGTTTGTGTTTGTGCATCTGCACCAGTGCACTGGTATTGCTGTTGTGGGCCTTTGTCTGGATGCTGTTTCTGTGATTTTCCCTGCTGTCCCTGTGAGTCATATCACATCATTGTGCACATTCATCTTGGTTGTTAGGTGCCATTGCTGGCATGGAATGTGAGTTTGTGAGCTGACACCAACAGTCTACACAGGTTGTTTTGATTAGTGTGCCCCAGAAGTGTTTAATGTGTTGGGAGCAGGGATCATACATGCTGTTTGTTATTTGCAGCTTTGACAATGATGACACTTACCTTTTGGTCACTGTGATGAGGGGGGGGGGGTTAGACCCCGTCACCACAATGCTCAACATCTGCTGCAGTTTGGAAGCCCACACTTAACTTCTGTTCTACACAGTGAGGGGTTGTTCTTTTTACATTGCCACAGTGCTATAGTGATGCTTGCCTTGTGTAGGGCACACTCATTTGTTGGTCACACGTGTGCTGTTAGTTACATTGTATGTTCGAAGTCATAATCACTGTTGTGGGCATTTGTCACAGACTACACACTGTTGTCATGATGTTAGGGGGGATGTATTTTGCTGACATACCCAAAGTTGGAGTATGGTGGATGTGTGGCGCATCACCCATCATATGAGGGGGGTGGCAGGGGTGATGGGCATCAAGTCCCCTTTGGGTGGGGGTGGCAGTAGTGATGGGCAACATAAGCCCTATGGCTGGGGGTGGCAGTAGTGATGGGCAACAGGTCCTTTATGTGTGGGGGTGGCAGGGGTGATGGGCAACATGAGTCCTATGGCTGGAGGTGGCAGGAGTGATGGGCACCAGGTCCGCTATGAGTGGAGGTGGCAGTAGTGATGGGCACCAGGTCCCCTATGAGTGGGGGTGGCAGGGGTGATGGGCACCATAAGCCCTATGGGTGGGGGTGGCAGGGGTGATGGGCAACATAAGCCCTATGGCTGGGGGTGGCAGAAGTGATGGACAACAGGTCCCCTATGGGTGGGGGTGGCAGGGGTGATGGGCAACATGAGCCCTATGGCTGAGGGTGGCAGGGGTGATGGGCAACATAAGCCCTATGGGTGGGGGTGTTAGTGGTGCTTGCCATGCAACCCATATGGTGGGCTGTTGTTCGTGGCCAGGATGTGGATCCCCTGTGTGTGTGTGCCATTTTGCGGGTACGTGTCGTTTGTTTATGTGGTAGGTGTCTGACTTACCGTCTGCGCCATCCGCATCGGTTCCTGCTCCGGTCATAGATGTAGAGTACTGGTATGACCTCGGCGATGGGATTCATGATGTGTTTGTGTCGTACACGCTGCTTGTTGCTCCGTCTCGTACCCGCTGCAAGCTGGTCCATCTTGTAGCCGTGGATTTAGTGGTGGCGCGAATCGTAGCTGATGTGCTAGTTTTCCGGATGCTGTGACGTCCCGTATGTGGCGACCCGTCCGGCGCGTAGGAAGTACGCATCGTACTTGTCAGGCCGGAAACTGCTATGGATACTGCTTCCGGGCGACTCAGTTCAGCGTTAGGAGTTACGGCTCGGACGGAGAATGGAGCTTGAATCACGGCCTACGTGTCAGTCGTGTTTTTGGCAGTTAAGCGCATCGTACTTCCTCTGCAGGACGGACCGGCTACGGGTATGTGTCGGTCGCACGGTAAGGCAATGGATAGCTCTCGGAGAGCTGTCCAACCCGGTATCGGAATCGGCCCCCAAGTTGGGTAAATTATTGGTGACTTCAAGATACTAGTGTATTGAGAAGACAATTTGGGGAATCACTGTCAAGCTTTTTAACATTTGCCTCTGTGACTATAGACAGAATTCAAGGCTTTGTGAAGCTAAAGAACAGGCCCCAGAAACCAGTTTAAGATGTAGATTAGTCTCTTCAATTGCCATCTTGGTTATTCACTGCCCCAGCACAAATACGGTATTATTCTTGCCACCTATTACAGTCTGAATGTACTTTATGTTGAATTGACTTCATCACTACTTTGGTTCATGCGCTGTGTTGAATGAGTTCTCTATAAATTTGCCCGGTGTTGGCTGAGTATGAGATGAAAGGAATACTTTCAAACAAACATAGATTGAACAATACTATGGGAAAGATATTTATCTTTCCATTCACTTGGAACCAAGTTGTAGGAGGATAAAAACACCCAAATAAAGATGGCGTCCTCTTTCTAAATACATATGAACAATCCATTGTTGGATATGCACTTGGAGTTCGAGATTCAAGAACTGGATATTGTAAAAACGCTGGCACTTCGACTGTCCCCTACAAGCCTTCAAGTCTGCATGAATCTATAACCCTTTAAGCACTTGAAAGTTAAACATATCTGTCCAGGAAGCCAAAGAAAACAAAGCTCTGTGACTACTCACTTGACAAAGCCTTACTTCACATGCATAAAAACCATACTCTCCGTCTTAACAGTTATACTTCACAGAACTCATTCAACATAGAGCCAGTGGTTGGAAGTTATTTACAGTGTGTGACAAGGCTTGTTCCTCCTGCCCCTGACAAGACTCCTAGGTGGTCTGGGTTGTTGAGTAGGAGGGTTCTCTGTTTGTCTTGCATGGTTGGTAGTGTGTGGTCATTTAGAGCAGCCTACGAGGGAATAGCTTGGGTACCACAGTGAGGCTCGGAGGGCCGCTCCAAATGTGGTCCAGCAATCTTGTTGATGTGAGGAAGCATAGAATGAAGCAGAGAGATCTGAGAGGTATAGAGTAGTCTGTATGTATACTTTTCTTAGGATAAGTGTCTACTCGGTTTTTCATGCTTGTTAGCCTGTCGGTTTAGAGAGGGGCCTGTGTGAGCAGAGCTTTCGCGTGTGTCACAACAAAGTTACCGCTAGATTTTGTTTCCTCTCTTTAAACTCTGATTAGTTTCCGAATTGGTACTTTACCCTTAAGATCTCTAACTAATAAATGGCATAAGGTTTTAAGTCTCAGTATTTGCCCAGTGTGTGGCCTGGAAGATGAGGATAAGGTACATATACTATTTTTCTGTCCTCACTATCATGGCCCACGCCTGAAATGGATTATTCCCATGTGTCATAATTTCAAGGTGATCAAATATTTAGTGGTTTTTAGAATTTTAAAAAGTGATACCACTCCTGTTATTGTTATTGCTGTGAGAAAATGTTTACAGGCAGTCTGGCAGAAATGTAGCAGATTACTGAATTTAATTCTTAGTGCTTAGATGAATTTTTTTTAATCATTGTTTGATTTTAGTTGTGCTAATCTTATGTATCTTATGTTTTAAGTAGAAAGGTACATTTTACATGTTTTAAAGTGTTTGCTCTATTTGCACATAGCCTAGCCTGTCCACAGCTTTTGCTATTATGTACTAGTAATAATGGAAGGAATTTTGAATAACCTCTATCTGGTTTTTTAATAAAAAGGGAAAAGGAACTGTGATGAAAGATATTTTAAAATGCACTCTGATGTATTTATTGTAATGTTACGTTTTGTAGACTTTGATGATACCTGGCTACCGCGTGAAGTTTATTACTACTACTACTGCATTGAAAGCCATGCCAAAGACAAGCCCATCTGCGCCCATCCACACCGTATGCGACCAGTGGGCAGGATAAAAAAAGCCCAGTATTTCAGTCAGTATTTTGCGACCAGAGTTTAGTATATTTGACCCCATATTACTGCGGCTTACAAATCACTTTATTGTGTTGCGTCAAGCAGCCTGCTCTATTTAAAAAGTCAAGTTATGGTTTCAAGTGGTGGTACCAGCTGGCGCTTTCTAGTGATGGAAAGACCTAATTCTTTATGTATCATCTTGCATGCGTCGGACCTCAGCTTGAGTGATTTTTGGTGGCCCTCATGTGAGAACAACATTTAAAGGGGACAGACTTTACTGAACCCAGGCAGCAAGAGCCTGCAGCCAGCTACCTTACAATCTTCTTAGCTCCCTATCTATGTCGGCCTTACAAAACCTACATTGGCTTTACTTTTGTAAACACTTGACAGGTTAGAGTATGTACAGTGCCTACAGAACCTTTACCTGGTTTTGTGTGCATATAATTGCAGCCAGTAATATTAGTCATAGAAATAGAATGAATGAAATAATTTATTGCATAATTACTTAAATCATGGAATTATTAGTAGTAACAGTAGTAGTAGTCAGTGTCTACATGTAAACTGGTCCAGACATGGGTGTAGATATCATCCCAGAGAGCTCACCTTTCTCATAGTAGGCATAGGCTTTCACTACAGTCGGCTGCAGGTGGGACGCCGCCACCTGCTGCTCAATGTAGAAGGAATGCTCCTGGGGTTGACGAGTGACCTGTGAGGGTAGAAGGTACAAGGAAGCATTAAACAAGGTTCTGTAGATTGCCAGAGGCTTCCGAGCCAACTCATAACAGACACCAAATCTGGGAGACGCGGGCACCTGCTGCTCCAATTGTGGCTATGCTTTTAGATGCCTCCATTAGAGTCCTTTGCTTACGCGTAGAGCAATGTGAACATACTCATGAGGAATGGGGCTCGTCAGGACCCTGAGACCCGGTGCCACGACACCTGCTGCACCAATCATAGTTATGCTCTGGATGCCTCCATTGGAGCAGCTGCATACTCCAAGCCACATTCCTACTCTACTGCTCTCTCTCTCACCTACTAATTCTTCTATTATGTATATTGAACTCCTGGTTCCTCCCTGCACCTCTCCGCCAACCCTTTAATGTCCCATATGTTCCCTACTTCTCATTCCCTGACCCTTTTCGCTCTCATATTTCTCTCTCTTCTATTCTACTTCCCTTCCTCTCTTTCACTCACATTTTTGTCCCAGTTCTCCCCTTTCACTCTCATATTTCTGTCCTACTTCTCCTCCCAGGCCACCTTTTAACTCTCATATTTGTACATCTCTACTTCTCCTTCATTTCATCTATTTCATTCGCACATTTCTATCTCTCTATTACTCCTTCACGCCGTCCTTCACCCTCATGTTTTTATCTCTTTGCTTCTTTTACTTCTTTCATTCTCGTTATTTCTAATTCTTTACTTGTTCTTTCCTCTTTCAGTCTCATATTCTTATCTCTCCACTTTTTTCCTCGCCTTTTTCTCCATCTTTTCTATCGCTCTGCTTCTTGCTTCATCTTTTTCACTCTGTTTTCTGTATCTTTCCTTTTCCCTTCTTCCCATAAGTTTCATTTGTTTCTCATGCCCTCTCTTTTGGTTGTGGCTTTTCCTGCTCTAATTCTGACACTCTTTGCCTTTGCTCTTTCCACTCTGACCCTCCTCCCTTCTTCTTGGTAACTCTTTATCACAAAACATTCTTCGCCTTCTTGTTTCACACTCTCTTCATCATCCACACATCCTCATCCTATCTGATTGCTGCTTCATCTCCACTCTGTCTCCCTCACATACCTCACCTCATGTTTTGTATTCAAATTCTTTTCCTCTCTACCCTACCCGTCCTCTCTCTCTTACATGCAAAATTAGATAGAGATTTTGGGGAGCGGTGCCCCACATCTGGGGAAGGCGGACAGTGTTACATTTAGGGGGAATAGGAGGGGGATGTGACAACTGTCCCATATTCAGGACAGGTGGCTGTGCTGTTTTTAGGTGAGTGACAGGTGAATTGCTACAGAGTCCCATACTAAGGAAGGAACAACAGTTGTGAGCTGCCAGTTTTTCACATTCAGGATGCTGTAAATGGATGTAGCATGCCCCGTTCAGGACAGGGTCTGAAGGATCGGTGTTTCACATTCCAGGCAGAGATGAAATGGAGCAGTGTTGCACATTCCGGACAGTGTGTGAGAGAACATTGTTCCTCATTCCGAACAAGATGTGAGAAAGTAAGTTCCACATTCGGACAGTGTGCGAGGGAGGGAGTATTCCTCACTTTGGACAGGATGTGAAGGTGTATGGTTCTACACAGAGTAGTAGATTGCTATATTCAGGACAGGGTGTCAGGGAGCAGCATTCCATATTCTGGATAAGTTGTGAGGAAGGAGTGTTCGCCCCTTCGGACAGGATGTGAAGTGGCGGTGTTCACCACAGAGTAGTAGATAGTTATATTAAGAACAGGGTGCGAAGAAGCAGTGCTGCACATTTGGGACAGGGCGTGAGGGAGCAGTGTTGGACATTCCGGCAGTGTGTATACTTCTCCACCTACACCTCTCCTATCTTTTTTATGGCAAGAGTCTCACACATGTGAGTTTGCTATTTAGCAGTATACGTGGGAGGGACCAGGGAAAAAAATAGGGTGTACCTACTACATAATAGGTGGGGTTTAGGCAGAGTAAGGAGAGGTTAAAGGAGGGTTAGTGAGCAGTTTAGGGAGGGACATCCACCCACCCAACCACCCACCCACCCACAAAAGAGTAAGCGTATTTCTATTCACAGATTGCACTTCTAAAGTTACTACAGCCAAAAAGATCCAAAAAACAGTATTAAATGTACTCCGGCTGGAGTAAGTCGAACACCACAAATGGCCAACCACTGGTCCTGCAATACCTGCTCATACACATCAATGGAGGTCGGGACTTAAAATAAAACTTCATAGTAAATAATGTTATATTAAATTAACATATTTAAAATAGTTGAAAATATAAATATGTTTCTTTTAATGTAAAATATCTACAAATAAAACAATTATTATTTTATTTCAAAATTGCAATAATCGTTTTTTATTTAAAAATTAAGATAAGATCATTGGGCCCGATTCACAGAACTAACTTAAGACAAAATCCTAAACTTACTACCATTTTGGTATTCACAGAAGGCACTTACTCATTTTGGTATTCACAGAAGGCACTTACTCTTTTCGGTATTCACAGAAGTTAGGAGTCCTAACTTTAGGACTCCTGAAAGCCTTCTGTGAATACCAAAAGTCTTAAAGCTAGGATTTTTCTCAGTTTAGAAGAAGTAAAGTTAGGAGTCCTAACTTTACTA
This sequence comes from Triturus cristatus, assembly GCF_964204655.1. Taxonomy (NCBI): domain Eukaryota; kingdom Metazoa; phylum Chordata; class Amphibia; order Caudata; family Salamandridae; genus Triturus; species Triturus cristatus. Next base: position 1,721,022,227 of record NC_140590.1, read on the forward strand.
CTCCTAAACTGAGAAAAATCCTAACTTTAAGACTTTCGGTATTCACAGAAGGCATTTAGGAGTCCTAAAGTTAGGATTCCTAACTTTACTACTCCTAAACTGAGAAAAATCCTAACTTTAAGACTCTCAGTATTCACAGAAGGCATTTAGGAGTCCTAAAGTTAGGAGTCCTAACTTTACTACTCCTAAACTGAAAAAAATTATAACTTTAAGACTTTCGATATTCACAGAAGGTATTTAGGAGTCCTAAAGTTAGGACTCCTAACTTCTGTGAATACCGAAATGAGTAAGTGCCTTCTGTGAATACCAAAATGGTAGTAAGTTTAGGATTTTCGCCTTCCGCCTCCTCACCCACGCACACAAAGCCCTACACGACCAAGGCCCGAGCTACCTCAACAGCCGAGTCAACTTCTACGCTCCCAAACGCCACCTCCGATCAGCCAACCACGCCCTCGCCGCCGTCCCCCGCATCCGAAGAGCGACTACAGGAGGAAGGTCCTTCTCCTACCTGGCCGCCAAGACCTGGAACTCCCTCCCGACCGACCTGCGCCTGACCCAAGACCACCTCTCCTTCAGGAAGAAGCTGAAGACCTGGCTGTTCGAGCAGTAGCGGCACCCCCCCCCCCAGCGCCTTGAGACCCTACGGGTATGTAGCGCGCTTTATAAGTGATTGATTGATTGAAAATGGTAGTAAGTTTAGGATTTTGTCTTAAGTTAGTTCTGTGAATCGGGCCCTGTGTGAATAAAATATAAGTAAATCACTCCTAATTATTTCTATAAATCACTTTTAATACTTATTTATGCAGAATACAAATATGATTTTTAAATTGGGGTTGGAATTTTGATTTTAATTAAAACTTCAAAAACATATTTTAAATGTAACATATTTGAATCAATTGACTATTTATTTTAAAATTAAGGTAATAGCGCTGTCGCGTTTTAACATTTTGTCTACATTTAAAATAAATATAGAAATAAATGTACATTACTACTCAACAAAAAATTATTTTTACTATTTTAAAAAAAAAGTTAACTAAACATTTTTACTTTTCCCTCTACCTTACCATAGAAATATCTCCACTACAAACAAATCCTACCTAATGTAACATGCTTGTATTTACTTATTATGTATTGAAAATTGCATGGGTTATGTACCCATTTATGTATACCTTGACATTTTAAACATAATCGAAGGTTATTAAAATAGTTTATCACTAAATTCTAATTTAATTTGTATTTATTTTTAATATGTTGAAGTTATTTTAACTTAGACCATTATTTCCAGTGGGGTTCTATATTAAGTCCCTGCCTCCATTAATTTCTATGGGAGGGTGTTGCAGTATCAGTGGTGGTCCACATGTGGTACTTGACTTTCTACTACTCTTTTTGGCTGTAGTAACTTACATTTATAAAACTGGTTCCCCCCCCCTGATTGGGTGGGGGGGTGAAGACTTGTAAGACTACACTTTTGAGTAACTTTACATTTGTAAACAATGAATATCCAATGGTAGTGAGTACTCAAAAGGGTAAGAGTAAACTTACACATGTAAATCACTCACAAGTGTAATTTACTTTTGTGAATAGGCCCCTTGGAGTTTGGTGGATGGGAACTCCGTCTCAAATGTAAAGGATATCCTGTCAACCTTACATTCTGCACAAGGTGTAAAGGAGAAGAGTCGTAAATTGCAGACCAGGGCCCAGATTTACAAAAGTCACCCAATGTAATGCAGCAGCCAATAATGCTGCACTGCGTTGTGTGACAGGGAGATAGCAAAAGAGCAGGATAGCAGGAGAGCGCCATATCTACAGAGATATGACCCTCTCCTGGGTGCAGAATTTTGCTACAGAGCGCCACACACACACTTTTGCATCATAGTGAATGATTGTGTGTGTGTGTGAGTCTAGCATAGGTTTTGTACTGGGAGGATTCTCTTTCAACACAAAGTACTATGCCAAGACTACTTTTATTACTTTTCCCACTTTGCTGTACAGTGCATCACACATGCAAAGTCAGGAAAGAAAGGAGAAATGAAAATAGTTATCCTTTTAATGTTTGCTTTCAACACAGTTTACTATTGTTATTAGATAGGGTTTTGCATCAAAAACCATAGGTGGTAGCACAGGAAAGCCCATTTACCCAACATGGAATGCCCTCTTGATGCAGATTAATGGAAAGCATCCCCCCGCACTGGTTTGCATTACTTTTTCTTACAAACCATCACAAATACCAATTTGCATTGGTTTGTAAATCCCCCAAAAGATTTTGCATCAGGTCTGCAATAAAACACAAACACGATGCCAAACCTTTCTAAATCTGAGCCAAGGTGTGAAAGAGTGGTGTTCCTCACTTTGGACAGTATGTGAAGGAGTGCTGTCCCACACAGAGGGTTGACCTGCTATATTCAATAAACTTCGTAATTTGACCAGGGAGTCCACATATAAAGGGCAATTTTGGAGATCTCTTGGTCAGTTTTAACATTATCTTCTCTGCACCTTTCTTTTGATCCTGCACAGTTTTTCTATATGCTTGTTATGTCTCCCCCTCCCTATTGCTCCACCTCTGTCGTTGCCTTGCGCGGAGGTGTGGTAGCAGCCCTTTGATGAAGCATGCCACAGATTTCCGTGGGTGAGGGCAGTTTTAACAGCATGTGTGTCTTGTCCACTTACCTCTATATAACAGCGACATACCTTGCATAGCCCCATTTCTATGTGTGTGTAGAGTTATATCTTTGGAGGTCGGGTGGGGCTTCTCCCCCTGCCCCTTATTTACTGTTTGTGTGAATTGTTATATTCAGGACAGGGTGTGAGAAAGCAGGGTCCCACATTCACAACTGAATGCGAGGGGGCAGGATTCCACATTTATGGCAAAGTGTGAGGGAGCAATGCACCACATTCAAGACAGCCCTGAAAGGGGTAGCATCGACATTGGCCATCAGAAGGAAGATGTGCAATACTGGAGTCCTATAAACTGTGTTCCACATACACAGCAGGGTTTGAGAAGTGTCTGGTTCCCACTTAGGGCAGGGCTTGAAAGAGCAGTATACCACATTCAGCTTTAGGTGGAAGGCAGCAGAATCCTTTATTTAGGACAGTGTGAGGGAGAAGATGGTCCACAATCGGTATCTGATGCAAGGCCATGCACATACAGGCCATAATTGGAGGTTTACAAAGGAGTTCCAGTCAGTTCTCACCTCATCCAGATAGACAGAAACAGTACTGTCCTCAGAGATTTCTGTTTTCTTCACCAAAGGATTCTATCATAACTATAGGAGAGACAAAGATGGGTCATGGTTACAGACAGTCACACTGACAGGTCACCAGGATCCTGGACCAAAGTCCTGTGGGTATGGGGATCAGAGGACCTCATGGGCCTGATTCACTAAGGTTTCTTACCCTTTGAGTAAGTTTATACTTTTGAGTAAGTTTACTGATTTTCAGTATTCCCGAACTGCACTTTTCTGGTAACTAACACTTTTGTAACTTACACTTTTGTAGTAAGTCCAGGAATACACATGGCCAAATGCTGGTTCTGCAACATTTTCCCATAACAAAATAATGGAGGTAGGGACTTACTACAAAAGATCAATTTACAAAAGTGTAAGTTACTAGAAAAAGGCAGTTTGGGAATACCCAAAAGTAGTAAACTTACTCAAAAGTGTGAAATACTACAAAAGTGGTTTGTGAACAAAACTTTATAGTACGTTTTGTAGTACTACTGTTGTACAACAAAACGGACTTCAAAGTGCAGTTGTAAATCAGTTCCCATGTCTTTGTAAATGAGCAATCTGGCTTTGTTATGAATTTTAGAACTACTTTTGCTTGAAACTCAGTGCCATCTTCAAGGACTTTCCCACTTTCCTAAAATATTAATATTGCAAATCTAGGTGATATCAGTCTGCTTCAAGTTTTGCCCTGTTACAAACTTTAGTAAGGGGCAACTAATGTTTGCTTCTTTGTCTATTACACAAAACAAATGTACACATGGATTGTCCCTGCTTTTTTTGCATCAGTGAGAACTTTCTGTAATATGGTCCATGGACAGGATTCTTGATTCAGGCTGGAATCAACACCGGTTCAAATTGTGGTCCTAGTTCAGTGAAAATCTGAGCCAGTTTGGAATGACAGAAGATCACATCATCCCCTTGGAGACACAAAGGAGGAGTCCAGACTGGAGTCCTTGTACTTTCCAGATCAGACAACGCTTTGCACCATGTCCAATAATACATTCCGAGAGAAAGTCTAGACTGGATCCAAGGGTCTTCTCAGATGGAAATTAACTTCCATTTATTTCCCAAAGACAGTGACAGGCAACATCTGTCTGGAACACAATTTAGAGCCTTAGTTAGAGTTTTGCGGATAGTATACTCTGTCAAAAACAAGGTGGAAACTCCATCTGCCATATTTCATGTGCATTATAGCCCATGGCACTTGTAATATCCACCACATAATGATGGAGTATCACGTCCTCCGCACTAAGGTCCTTAGCTTTGATCGAGTATCTCAGGGCAGTGAGAAGAAAAGAATGGAACGTATAGGTGGCCACACCCAGAATGGATGTACATTCACACCATATTGTCTACATATAACAAACAGTTTGATGTCTGACACAGGACACAGAGGGAGTATGTGGTTTCTTTCCGCTTTCACAGTCCCTTGATCGGGAGAGAATCCAGAGACCATTTTAACTTCAACCAAAACCATGTTGGTCGATGAGCGAGTCCCGGTGTAGCTGCAATACAAGGGGTGGAAACAGTGATGAGTAGGTAAGAATGTCTACAATAGGCAATAACAATCTCACACCCTCACTGGCACACTTATGTACTCGTGCATTGGAATGGATGCGTGTGTCAGTGTGTTTGTGTGTGTGTGTGTGCGCATATGTGGGTCTGTGTGTGGTGGTAGCAGCTCCTCTGCCAAAAGGGGGCTGCCAAGTCACCAGACAATCTATACATGTGCATGGCAGGTGCCACTCCAGTAAAAAAAAAAATATACAAAACATCTGCTTTACCATGTCAACATGGCGGACCTTTTATCGCTTATGCGATTTTGAAGCTAGCCCTCCAACGTTGGTGCCCTTTAATAAAACATACATTACTAATATCTGCCATTTGCTGTGGGTTTCTCCAAGTGCATGGGGATACTTTATTATGTTTTTCAGGATATTACGCCTGTTGTCGAGTATCCTGCAACCATCTCCCCCTGACACTCGCCACATAGGTACAGAGTCTAGTGACTGCCTGCGCTCAGTATGTAAGCCCCCTGTTACTGGAGGGAATGGGGCTCAGGGGTGACCTGTGGCCATGTTCTCTTCTTACCCTTGTCCAAACAGAGCTCACATTAGCTGCCAGACCAGAGCAAAATGCTTACAGGCAGTCAGATGGCCAGCTCAGGTTCAAGCTTTCATTTTGCGGACACATTTGGCATTTTCCCCACATTTTTTACCCTATTTTATCATTTTCTTAAGAAACCTGTTGGCTACTTTTCTAACTGAAGCTAGAAATGGCACCTCCTGCACCAAAGCTGTGTCTGTAGGCCAAAATATGATAGCGACCTTTGCTAGCGCAAACCTTGATGAACACATCCATATAGTAACATGATTTGAAAATGTAAGGTTTGGGACTCCTCCTGTGCCTTTTCCACCGTGATCAGTGTCAACTTTCCAAGATCAAGCTTACACGCTTGTTCAGTTTTTTTTACGCTTTGAGAACAGGAGTGCCGCTATGTGATTGATGCACAGTCATATAGCGCTTCAAGCCACACTTTACTTTTTTTAGGACTTTCAGATAACATATACTCATAGTACTAAATTTGTGCTGAGTCAGCCTTTCCAGCATCAAACCCATGGCTGCCTGTCATCGTTTTATTTCAGCAGTGAACTATCAGTTTATTAAGCTGTTTCACCAGCACTGGTGCCCATATATGCAAGCTATTAGTTAGATATAAAGTGTATTGTGGTGGGACCACTGAGGATAAAACTTGAATCAATATATACTTTTTTTTATTTCCAAAAAATGTCTGTGCATTAATGTACTTTTACGTATACACTTTTCAGAATTTTAGTGACATTTTAGGTAGACATTTTGTTAGTTTGTCCACTAAAAATAAGCAGTTTTATCAGGATTAATTGGAGTTTCGATCCACGCATATCTAAATCCTCATTGAAATATTATGCACGTGTGCGGAACGGTGTGGAATAAATGGGCCGATTCACAGAACTAACTTAAGACAAAATCCTAAACTTACTACTTTTGTTATTCACAGAAGTTAGGAATTTGTCTTAAGTTTGTCTTAAGACAAACTTAAGACAGACTTCAGACAAACTTAAGACAGTCTTAAGGCAAACTTAAGACAGACTTAAGACAGACTTCAGACAAACTTAAGACAGACTTAAGACAGACTTAAGACAAAATCCTAACTGTGGAAATGACCTCATCAACGTGATGAAGAGACATCCGCCTGCCCTCCTGCCATGTTTTAAATCAGTTCCCAAGTCTCCTCAACATATCACTGCCAGTAGGCTAGAAGAAGATCTCCCCCAAAGCAGGATGTGAAAGTAACATACCTTTTTTGATAGCATGTTTCTGGAGTTCATTGAGTACATTATCCCTTTTCTCAATATTTCCCTGCATGGTGTGGACCACTGCCATCAGTGCTTTTTGTATAGAGTTGAATTCATCACATCTTTGCTCTCCAGGAACTGCATGGCTTTGTCCATAACTGGATCCTGTTACAGAGCGAATCACATTTTATTAGAAGTGATAAGGCTGATGTGAAATATTTACTCACAAACAAGGAGTGAAGGGTTTAATTGTTCTTCTGCAGCTAAAACTGGAATGCTCTATCTAAGCGGTGCTTATGTGAGAGAATCTCAAATAGGGCCATATGTACTAACTTCTTTATGGTCGGATACAGTCCGAATCGCTGCTTTTGACTGCATAACCTAGTTTTACTATGTATTAAAGCTATTTTAGGAATCATTAAATTTTTACCAACTCTTAAAATGGCGGTGCAACTCCACTGCGAATAGCTGTTCGGAAGCGGCATGTTGTAGCTGTTTGTTCCAAATAGCGATCTGGTATATGATGTATCAATGTTTTGAGACCAAAATCTGGTTGCAAAATATCGAAAAATTACTGACTCATGTGAAGCATTAACAAAAAAGAAGAGATCCCCTGTGAATGTAAACAAAAAGTCTGTTGAGGAGTAAACCACTGCCAAATTTCAAACAAACCTACCACAAAACCTTTCTTTTTAAACTTAGCACCGTTTTAAAAAAAAGGAAAACGGCCTGCATTTTAAAAAAAAATAATTTTATTAAAAGGTGATCACAGACAGAGTGGTCTACTGATACAAGGGAACCACAATGGTGGCCACTATTCAGGGTGAGTCTCAACTTGTGACCTACATCATTAATATTCATGAGGTAGGTCGGATTGTGACTCACTCCAAACCGGCATTTGGCAAACTGACCTATTAGTATAGAGGTCAGTTTGTTACATTGTTTACTGGTTGCAAATATGCTAGTTGCAAATTGGTGAGGAAAAGGATACATTAGGAAATATGAGATGAATAAGTTGTAAAATTGATGGACCAACGGAAAGAGCAGCATATCTAGAGATAAAGACACTGTCGTCCAAGAAAGTGAGGGAGGAGTTGGCCTAACGGCTAGGGCCGTCGACCTCAAATATGGGGAACCGGGTTCGAGTCTCGGCAAGAACGCGCAACATCCTATGATTCTGGGCAAATCACTTAATCTCCCCGTGCCTAACAAAAATGAATGTGTCCTCATGTAACGTAACTGGCGCTCGTGTAAAGCGATCTGATACCCGATACCTTAGGGTCAAGTTTGCGCTATATAAAGCTCCATAAAAAAAAAAAGCATAAGAAGAAAGGGAATAGAAAAAAGGAATAAGTGTAAGCATAAAGCGATATTAAGGAAGGAAGGAAGACTTGGTAAAAAGTGGCCAGATCAGCCCACTCATGGAGCCAAAAGTTGCCAGCAAGCTAGGTACACATTACTGAAGTACAATAGACAAATGAAAAATCTTCCAGGAGTCATGGTGGCAAATGTAGTTCACTTACAGGGTATACAGAGCTGGTGTGGAAGTAGGAAGCAAAAGGAGATGTGCCTTTTCAGTAGGCCAGAAAAAGGCCTCCTGTCTCTAATTAGTAAGAAAACAAGTAAGAGGATTGTTTTGACCATGTGGTGAGTTCACAGTGACTGGTTATGTAAAGAAGGAAGCAGGTCTGAATTAGCTGCATGGATGCAAACCCTGATGAAGTAAAAACCTGAGATCAAAGGCAGAGAGGGAGATCTGAGGACAGGACCCCGGTGGGAAATTGTTTTTCTCACCTCTTCAAAAATGTTTCTGTGAAGATCTAGTTGGGGGTGGTGGCTATTTGCTTTTGACCCAAGACAATATACAAACTGCATGAATGGACCTTCATCTCTAGAGGTCAACCTTTGAGTCATTGCACGGCACAATCTGGAAAGGTCATTGTACAGCACTTGACAACATGGTAGGAAGTAGTATGATGTATAAGTAGGAAAAACAGCAGGTCAGCGGTCACAGGAGAGCAGAGGTCCCACAAGCCATACTCACACTTGTAGTCATCCCTGTTTCCAGAAGTGCTATGGTAACGTAAGCGGAGAGGCTGATTTCATCATCCACACCGCCCTGTGAAGAGGAAGAAAGAGAGGTTGAGATCTTGTGTGGAGGAGGAGCAAATTCACTGACACAATGATTATTTAGGCAGGTTGGTCCCATGGGTTGCCTCACAGTAAAGTGAACTCCTCTCATCCAAATATGTGTCAACTCTATTTCTCTATAACTAACAACCCTTTACTCCTGGAGTCTATCCAGCACCAACAAGGTGGAAGAGCAAGTTATAAGTGACAGGATCAGTCCTGCCACTGAGCCAGGGCCAGACTGGCCATTCTGTCGCTCTGGTATTTCCCTGGTAGGCTGCAGACTAAGGGGCTGATTTCAGAGATGGATGGGGTGCTATAACACAACCATGAAGGCCCCCATAGGCCTATCCTAGTAGAGCTCTCCTGCGTGGGGCTGATTTGAACATTTTGCAAGAGGTATTTATGGTTGTTTACAGTATGCATCAGACACATGATTCATAGCAAACATGCTGTTTTTGTAAACCCCATGCAGACAGTGGGCTATATGCCAATGACAAAAGGCTATATTTTGGCATACGGGCTGTTCAGATGATCTACTGCTACCCACAAAACACAAATCAATAACCTCTCCTTCAAACTATAATCCAAAACCTATTCCTGAAAAAACACTGCAGCCAATAAGAAGTGGCATCAAACCAGCTGCTATCACTCAATCACAATTAGGGTATATGCTCCCTAAATGTAAAGGCCTGAGCAGAAAAATTCTGCAAGCTTTTAAAAGTAAATTCAACTTCACCTGCTGAGTCTTAGGTTCCAATTTGTTTACCATCTTTCTTCAGCCTTTACACAGAGACCCTTATTCACCTATGAAACATCAAAATTCACTAACATGGTGATGGCACACAGCCCTGCTTGAAAGCTTCTTGTGCTTCAGACATTAAAAACTTCAAACAGGGCCTACACCTCATCCAGACTTAGATGTCCTGCGCCTACCTCAAAATCCACCCCATCAAAACAGCCAATTCCCTTCTAATCACTAGGAACAACAAGCAACAACTAGTCTAAACCTGGCTTAGGGACATGAAGCTGCTCAGATTTTAAACCAACTTTTCACCCAACACCAAGTCACTTAGAATCATCAAAGACACCAACTTCCCCCTCAAGGAACACATTGCTGGGAAAATGAACGCAACCTATACCAGTTCTCTCGACTAGCAAATGTGTTTTTCCATTATGAAACTCCAGCACTGCCATTGAAGACCTCATACAGTTGCATGTGTATGGTGGCTGCACCCTGTTCCACAGAATCTTTACTCGCCCACCTTAAGGTCATGTTACATGCCTCCGGATGCTCATCTAGGACCTGAAGACACATGAACACATAACCTCCATCAGGATGGTGACCCACTGACTGCCCCTTCCATCCAATACTATTTCACAACCAACTTCATCATCTGCAAAGTAATTACATCTGTACAATAATTACAACTGGCACCCTGCCCAACTAGCCACCAAGTGCACTATCTCTGGTGGCGCTTAGGAAAGAGCTGAAGGGATACCTCTGTAAACATCACTACATGACAATGCAGTAACCATCCAGTCACGCTTTCAGAAACCAGGTACCATATAACCAGCCAATGAATGCATATCTGTATTTTACCCTGTATAGTGCTCCACAGCATTTCAGCCAGTTTTGCACTATAGTCATAGATACGTCAAAATACAGGACAAGAATTTAAGTTGTTCCATGACTATTCCATCTGTGAGCCAAGCTCTCCCTTTTTTAACATCCTCCATGTCCTTCAATGAGTGTTGACTTTGCATGACTTAAAACCTGCTCAAAATTTAGAAATAAATGGATCTTATAGTCTCCCTCTATGAGTTTTTTTCAGCACGGAATGAGGAGGTGGATGCTATAACATCAGTAAATTGAGCAGTAGTACTGATAAGCGAGCAGTGGATTGAGCCTCAATGAAGAAGAAGACCACATTCGGTATCAATTTCGAGATCAGTTCAGATATCTTGCAACTAACGGCTAACAAGCAATGGGAACTAGGAAATCTGATCGAGTCTTTCAAGAGTTTGGGAGCCACAGCACAGTTAAAATTTCCGGCCAGCTTACGAGTAATGCACAATAATAAGATGCAGACTTTCCACAGGGTAGAGGAGGCAGAAGAATTTCTGAGGTCAATATCAGGAGCTGGAGTATGATAGGTGTGACTCTTATTAAATTCGAGTGGTACATAGTGTTGACAATGCTGAGTTAAAGGTCCTTAGCGGCACATCACTAATTTTGGGTGGGTTAAGTAGACTATTGAGTTCTCCAAAAATCAGGGCCTCCTCAGGCCTAGGCCATCAAGAAGGAAGAGGAGGGTTTCCCAAAGGGTGGGGATGGGAGGAAATCACAGGTAGTTTTTGGTGCACAGGTGTGGGAGCATGGGGGAAAAAAACAAAAAAATGAAGTCCTCTTTATACATCGAAACTCAGGTAGTTGTACAGCCACAACAACAAATAGAGAAAAGAAATGACAGCAAATCAGAAACTGTAAATGGACTCAGGGGGTGTCATAGGCGTGAGAGGATCTTACAATATCTAAAAGCTTCTTCGGCCCAAATCATTCTATTTCAAGAGACACACCTAACAGGAGATGAGAGAGTTGTTTAAAAGTAGGAGATGGGTACAGAATATGGTATGCACAGAAAAGCAACTCAGTATAAGGGGTGTGGCAATTTTGATAAAAGTCAATCCTCAGTTGGTAGTAATTGAAAGTAGGGCGGATAAGACTGGAAGGTGAGTAATTGTAAAAATTAAATATTACGATCAATTATACACAGTAGTTGGCTATTATGGGCCTAATATCGATGACCCCACGCCATTTTGTAATTTGCTCTCTGAATTGCTGGATTTCCCTGATCCTGTCATAATGGCAGGTGATTTCAATGTGGTTCTTGATGGCAACCTTGACCGTACTACTAAAAGCAGAAGTATAATACACAATAAGTCAAGATCATTGATAAAAAATTCGATAAAGAATCTTGGATGGTGCGATATTTGGAGAGAAAAGAAGGGAGACCTAAAGAGTTTCACTTTTAATAATAAAATATATGGGCACCAATCCAGAATAGATCTGTTTTTAGTTGATCAAAATATAAAAAAACAGGTTCGTGACGTAAATGACGTAGGTGCACACTTGTCTGACCATTCTGCGATAATGTTGACCTTGGCCCCTTTGACCGCAGCGACACAACGGAGATGGACTATGGATCGTTTCATATTGTCCGACGACGAGGTGATAAATAAACTAGGCTTAGAGTCTCAGGAATTCGTTTGCAATAATCTGGGCAGTGCCTCGATAGGGATTGTCTGGGACACTTACAAGGCCTTCTTGAGGGGTAAGATTACATTAATTTAGCGGTACAAAAATAAACAGCGGAACGCAGAAAATCTAAGCATAGAAAACAAAATTCAGAGGTTGGAACACAAAATACAATCCAATGAAGTAGAGTATGAGGTGGGACAATCATCGATTCAAACTCTTAAGACGGATCTGTTGGCGGTAGTAGAAAGACGGCTGCAAGAAAGATGGCAAGCCAGCAAGCTGGCCCACTTTAATTATGGGGAAGGCTGTCGCAAATTACTTGCCTGGAAGATAAAGAGTGATGAGGCCAGGAGTTTTATAAAAGAACTCAACTATGGTAATGCTGGATGTCCATCTACTGCGGGGGCTAGCACAGAGGATACTTTGTTAAAATATTACGAGGAAGTATATACAGAAGACCTATGTACAACAATGGAGGAAGTTCTAGATTGGCTAGAACAAGATTTACCCCATAAAGTATCCGAACCCCAAAAGGTCGCTATTAATAGCACAATAACCGAACAAGCAATAGAAAATGCCATTAAAACAGGGAAATCTAGTAAGGCAGCAGGTCCTGATGGTCTTCCAATGGAAGTTTTTAAGAAGTTAAGTAAATACTTAATGCCAGCAATCAGTGAGCTATTTACAGCTATTTTTGAAAATGGAAAAGAGATCCCTCCCTCATGGAATGAAGCTATTGTGACTCTGATCCTTAAACCCAATAAACAACTAGATTGCTGCGATTCATACAGACCTATTTCCCTGCTAAACTCAGATTATAAGATCTATTCAAAGATTCTAGCAGACAGGTTGAATGGGGTGGTGGGAGCACTCCTTCATGAAGATCAAAAAGGGTTTGTGCGCGGAAGGAGTATTAAAGATCTAACCTATAGTCTTATAGGTGCTATTGACCTAGCCTATGTAAAAAAGGAGCCATTAGCGGTCATTACAGTCGACGCGACCAAAGCGTTTGACCGAGTAAACTGGTCTTATTTACATGAAGTTTTGAGATTATCAAACTTGGGAGGAAACTTTTGTAGGGCAATAAAGCAGATATATAAAAACCCCATGGCAAGAATACTAATAAACGGGAGGTTATCTGAAAAATTTAACATCCTTAGAGGGACGAGACAGGGGTGCCCGCTGTCCCTACTACTTTTTAATCTTTAAATTGAACCCTTGGCAGAGAAAATTAGGAAACATGAGGAGATACTTCCTTTTCAGGCCAGGCGTTGGCAAAAGAAAGTGGGGTTATATGCGGATGATTTGGTGGTGTATACTTCAAATCTCAGTCTAGCACTACCAGAAGTTTATGAGCTGGCGGCAGGTTTTGGGAAGTTCTCAGGTTATGAAACTAACCAATGGAAAACGGTTATAATGGTTTGGAATATTACTACACAAGAGAGTTGTGTTAAAAAGGAAATGAGGTTCTTGGGGATTAAAATCACTAAGAAAATAGAACAAATTCCTGAAACCAATTTTCAAAAGACCAACAAGGAAATTGGGAAATTATTGTTGGGGTGGTCTCACTTGCCTTTATCCATCTATGGGTGAGTCAATATAATTAAAATGACAATTCTCCCTAAAATTAACTTCCTATTCCAGAATATTCCACTGGCTTTTAAGGATGAGTGGCTTAAAAAAACACAGTCTAAAATAACCAGTTTTATTTGGGCCTCTAAAGGGGTGCGTATTTCATGGAAAAAATTGAAACGACAATATGAGAAAGGGGGTCTAAGGATGCCAGACTTATTTTATTATGCCTGGGTTTTTCTATTAAAAGGAGGGAAAGGGTTGTTTAAGGTGGCAGATGACTCAGAAATAGGAAAGATGTATACAGCAATGTTAAAAGATGTAAAAGGGGGAGAATATGATTTCATTCATAAATATAGAGACCCGCATTTTAAAAAACAAATACGTCTAAAAACCCTACAGAGCTTAGTAATAACATGGTACAAAGTCAGGAGAGAGTTAAAAATCAACTATTACAGTGGGATGGCGCCAATTTTTGACTCTACTGGATCTCCGGAATGGTCGAAGGACTGTCTGGCGCGTCCATTAAAAGTCTCAGGAATTACTATCTGGAGTCAATTGATAATGAATGGTGCCCTAGTACCTTGGGAAGAGAGACAAATATTGTTTAATGGCCAACTTTCGAGATTTAAGTATCTTCAAATGATGAGTTGGAGTCTCACAGATGGCCTTGGAGCAGGACTGCCTTACAAACTGGAAGAAAGCTTGGTAGCTGGCGTAAAACGGTTATTAGCTACTAATGGAGATGGCGGATGGGGATTTTAATCTGCCAACGGTGCTGTGGGAGAAGAGCTTGCCAGGAGAGCAGATTCAAGATTTATGGCAAGCATCTTGCGACATGCTATACTCCACAGTCCAACCTGCAAATTTAAGGCAAAACCACATCTTTTGTCTCCATAGGATATATTGGACTCCATATAAATTATCTAAACTGGGGAGTGGAGCAGCACCTAGATGTCCTAAATGTGACAAGGAGAAAGGTGAGTATACTCACATGTTTAGGTATTGTCCGGTGATCCAAGGTTTCTGGCAGGATGTGAGTAATGCAATATGCTCAATATTTGGTGAAGCACCCAGGTAAGCGAACTGTTGTTTTTTTTTGGGCTCACAAATAACTATGAATCTTTGTTAAAAAATACTAAAAAAACTGATATTTTACTTAATACTACTTGGTCGCAGGGAAATCCGTAAAAAATGGGTCAAAGCCACCCCCCCCCCTAGTAAAATAGAATGGTTGGCCTCAATAAAGTACACTAATACGTTGGATAGATCACATGAATGTCAGCGGAATGCCTTTTGGCTTCACTATGAGGAATGGGTACAATCATTAATCAATGAGTCCAATGATTGGGCCTCTCTACCATATTGCTAAAATACTCTGGCGGTTGCCGACGGATGACAGGGTGGAACAGGCACCGATGGTTGAGTACAGATGGCAATGTGTAGAGTGTACCATACCGGGTCTCTATAAGATCACTAGAGGCGCCTTTCGGGAAGTGATCAAGTAGTGAACTCCTGTATACCTGGGCAAAAAAAAAAAAAAGAAGAAGACCACATTCAGGAGTAAAGATTCATGATTCGCTGGCTAAAAGGCCTTCGGAGCTGAACATGGAGTCAGAGTTACTTAGCTCTTGGTGGAGGAGTTTGCCCTCTTTGCTGAAGCTGCCAGTGGGCTTCTGGATGTTCTTCAGCCACCTTACACCTTCATTATTATGCTTCTCATCAATGGGGATGTGTTCCTTGGCTCCGTGTAAGGACTTAACAATGAAGGCCGTGAGCCTGTGGAGGTAAACAATGAGAAGATTGACAGCCTAGAAGAGCATCTCAAGGGATGAGAGGAGGTCAAGGGGAATGACAGAGGGGGGCACTGTTGAGAGAAGGAGATGAGAGAGCGGTGAGAGTGAGAGAGACAGAAAGATGAAAGGGTGAAGGAATGAAAGACAGAGGGGTGAGAGTGCTTGACGGTAAGTAAGGGAGAGTACAGAGCTCATACTATTAGGGTCTTCCTAGTGGCTGCAGGGGCCTCATGGATGTAGGTGATCCCAAGAGATATTTATTACCTACTGCATATGAAAGAATCAATTTTCAGTCATTTTATTTTAATTATTGCCACACCAGTACAATTTTTATATGAAGAAAGAGCCACATTTCATATATATAACTAGTGTTTGCCTTAATAAAGAAAAGTCTTTTTTTCAAAAGATCACAAGGTCCACAGACAATTGTGCTAACTCAGTCTTTAAGCCTCCCCAACTGTAAATATGAATATTGATATTAAGAAAGCTACAAAGCCACAGCACTGTTGTAAAAGTGCAAACCATTGTGTCACCAAAGGGCATGTCACAGCAGTTATGCCCATGCTCTCTACCCAGATGTTATAATGCAAGAAAGAGGAACAGCATCTAAAGAGAATATTGCAGGACTGTGGGCCTGGTTAGTCACAAAGAAAAGGCTACATATGCACTAAGGCTGCATGCACCCTCTAAGGGGTGGGGGGGAGGGTACAAAGCTGGAACGGTTACCCAGCTACTACTTACTATAGGCAGATGAATGAGGAGTGCAGATCCTTCAGTCCATTTCTTCAAGACCTATTATTATTATTATTGTCTTGGAACATTTTAGATGTTGTTTGGTCCATCAGAAGCTTTTGCCACCATGTTTTACTTGAACCTCTCACCTTGGGAGCTACACATGGCTGCATACTTTTCCCGATAATGTTTAGCTTGCACATGGATCCTCAGGAAGCATTACTTAGTTAATAAGACAATACTACCCTGCAGAACACTCATTACACCCATTACAATGACTAACAACATGCTTAAACTCCAGCCTCTGAGTACTTCAAACCTGGATAGAAGAAGTGGACACAACAATGTAGGACAAAATATCAATAGGTAACTATAGATTTTCTATACCTACCTCCACATGTATACACTGTGAAGATATATACACCTTCAAGGTGAGTAGAAGTGGAGTTAAGAAAGTAAATCTATACTTCCATTTTATGTACTTACCTTTCAATATCTTGTCCCTTGATATTCTCTCCACGATATTAGCGTATCATGATATTTCTAGCTTCGACATTCCATAGTACAATCATGGAGGTACAATGATGCCTTCTTATGAAAGAGCCAGTAATGTGTATGAACGTACATGGCTTCACCTCCAGAATCTATCATCTGCCTCTAATTTTTGGGCCTTCTCATTGACCTTTGTCTCTGCATAAGGGACCATATCAGCGAAAAGAAAAAAGAGAATAGTTCCAGTGTACATAACTGTGCAAGCAAGGCCTAACTTCTCCTAAGAACTTCTGTGCCACAGTCCAAGGCCTCATCTTATCACACACACAGAGACAACACTCTACTCACTCGTGTTCCAGTCTCATTACTGAAGATAATTAAAGCTGATGTCAAAGCGGGATTAACTAATCAACAAGAAAGTTCTAGCGCACTCCTCTACCCTGAAAAATGGTATTGGCTCCATGTAACAACTATAATCCACTGGACTGTCTGTTGTATGATCTATGGGGCACTCCCCTTCAGTAAAGGCGACAACCTTACTTCTAAACTCAATGTGTCTGGAGGTGCCTCCACTATCAGAAACACTTCCATGGCCAGTCTGGCAGTCCAAAAGACTCCCAAAGGATGAACACACCAAAAACCATTCTCTGCACATGGACAGAGACGCTGGAACGACCACCCTTTAACCACAGATTTGTTCCCCATTGGTACCATGCAGGAAAGATCTCAATATGTACTTTTTCACAATCTTTCTACAGTGTTAGTCTGTGTCCCTTCCCTCTTTACACCGCAGCCCACTGTTTCTGATCCTTCCTCCATTTGTACAAATCTATCTTCTCGGCCCTCATTGTAAAGGTACCGCCCATCCTCACTTGCTAGATACATATTTGATTACCACATATATCATCTACTTACGTTTGGGGCCTGGTTCGTTTATTAAACACACCTCCAATAAAATTAACAAATCAATGTATAACTTACCTCGTATTCCCCGAAGAGTCGCTGATGTCGAAGGCGCTGTAGGAGCCATTGGGATGCTTGTAGTTGAGCTCACGTTGATAACCTGAGAGCACAAAGACAAGGGTCAGGCAGTCATTGCTAGCGAATGAGGGATGTTAGAGTCGGGGATCTCTGGTTGGCGCAAGGTTGCCCTTGAGTCAAGCAGGAACCCTCTCCTCCACGTCAGGGCGCAGGATAACCCCTCGCGAATGACCCTCGCTCACCCTCTAGGTGCGTGGCGTGAGCAGCCAAGGCGATTCCTCAGGCGTTGTAGGTTAAGCACTTACAATCATACACACAGTAAATTCATCAATCCCCCCAGAAACGGACACCAGACTTGGATATATATAAAAATACGTTTCTTTATGTAAAAATAAGGTATATATCTCTCAGCAGACTTATCACAAGACCAATAACGTTTTCGCTAGGCCACCAGGTTATACAGCAGGTAAATGTTCTTGGTTCGTAGTTTCAAATGGATAGTTCGTAGTCTCTTTACTTGTAGTTCCAGTACTCACAGAGATCGGTTCCTGCGAACGGGGAAATAAGGCGTTGCGGGCCCCGAGCCCGATACTGGAACTTCTTTCGTGATGTGGAGAGTCGGCACAGGTCGGGGCGACTCTCAGCTTGGGAAGTGTTCTTGGGTCCTCAATCAGCAGGTGTGGGCACGTAGGCAGGCGCGGCCAGCGACCCTTTAGCACGGCGGTGCAGGAGGGTCTCCACAGCGGGGGCGGCGCGGCCTGAGATGTCCGGGGATAGCGAAGCGGGGTCACAGGGCACGGTCAGTGCAGCTGGATGACCCGGCGTGGATCACAGTCGTCGGACGGCTTCCGGCAGGAGGGGTGATAGCGCGTTCAGCGCACTCCAATGGCAGGCGGTGACAGGGGTGCAGGCGGCCTGGCCCGGGGACAGAGAGCGGCTCCGGACGGAGCGGGGCTCTCACGGGATTGCGGCAGGCGAGCTCCTGAGTGTCACGGCCCTAGGAGGGGCGATGAGGGGCGCAGTCTCTTTTCCAGCGGGATGCACACACGGCTCGAATTGGAGGACGAGCAAGAAGCACAGAGAACCCACTGTTCCTGGGGTTCAGTTCAGGGGGCAAGCTCAGATCAAGCCCTTGGAGAATGTTCAAGCACAAAGTAGCAAAGTCTTTTCAGTAAGTCTCTTCCTCTCCTTTCTCAGCAAGGCAGGCAGCAGGCCAGCTCCTCCAGCGTCTCCTTCTCCTTCTAGTCGGGCAGAGGTTCTTTGTGGTAAACAGGATTCTGATTTCTTAGGAGCCAGGCTCCTACTTTTATACCATGATTCTTTTGTTCTTGAGCGCCAGGGGGCCTAGGCCTGGCTCAGTCCAGTTCTGGAGCACTTTGTTATTGTGGCTCTGCTCTTTCCTTTCAGCAGCAGGGCAGAGACATCAGCCGCCCCACAGGGGGTGGCGCCGGCTTTGTGGTGGCAGAGCACAGGTCTATTCAAGAGTCAAGGTGTACTCCTCCCACCCATCCAGGTGTAATCTCTCTACCCACCACCTGGCAGCCAACCTGTCTCTGGGGATTCCCCAACCCTGCTCCTTACTGTTGCTGGGCAGAACACACACACATACAGCAGAGGCGGACTGAGATGGTCAGGTCAGTAAATACTAACTTTCTAAAAGTAGTATTTACAAACCCAGGATATTAAAATAAACTTGACTACAAGAAGTATTTTACCATCCTGAGTTCAGGCATACTAAACTTGACACTTCTACCATGCTCTCTGAGTCCACTGGGGTCACAGCGTCGGCGTGATCCCGGCAGCCCATTCTGGCCTATGGAGAGCAGGTAGCCTTCAATAGTGAAGAACGAAAATGGCTGTAATTCACTACTAAGACATGCCACACACATCAGGGCATGTCCTACCTTAGGTCTACAATGCACCTTGCCCTTGGGCCTACCAGAGGGGTGGCTAATATGTAGGTAAGGGAAGGTTTAGGGACTGGCAAGTGGGGGCACTTGCGTAGTCAGCGCGACGGTCCCGGACCGCGCACAGGGTCTGCGGTGGCAGACCCTAGACACACTTTACAAGGCCGCTTCCGTGGGTGGCGCAACCAGCGCTGCAAGCCCACCAGCAGCATTGGCATTCACAAGCCCTGGCACCCCTGGTGCACTTTTACTGGGGACTGACAGTGAATCCAATAAACCAATCATGGACATCAATTACAGGTACACTTTACTTAGGGAGCACTTGCACTGCGGCACGGATTAGCCGTGGCGCAGTGCCCTGAGCGGACAACACCAGCAAAACAGTCGAGGCACACCATCAAAAAAAATGGGAGGGAAACTCACGCCAAGGTGCCAGGTCTAACACGTGTCCCCTCCAGCTGAAATGTGGGGAGAACTACCCTTGCCCAGGGGGTTCCTCGTCACTAAGGCGGAAATACCTGGACAGACCGCCAGCGTTGGCGTGATCTGTACCAGGACGGTGTTCCACCGTAAAGTCCATACCCTGTAGGGAGATGGACCACCTCAACAGCTTCGGGTTCTCACCCCTCATTTGCATCAACCATCTGAGGGGCCTGTGGTCCGTCTGAACCCGGAAGTGAGACCCAAACAAGTAGGGTCTTAGCTTCTTCAGCGCCCAGACCACAGCAAATGCTTCTCGCTCAATTGCACTCCACCTACTTTCCCGTGGAAGTAACCTCCTACTGATGAAGGCTACGGGTTGGTCCCAGCCCTCCTCAGTCATCTGTGAGAGAACAGCCCCTACACCATGCTCTGAAGCGTCTGTCTGTACTAGGAATTCCTTGGAGAAGTCAGGGGCCAAGAGCACGGGCGCCGTGCACATGGCAGTCTTCAGGGTGTCGAAAGCTTTCTGACAGGTGTCAGTCCAAATCACGTTCCTGGGCTGCTTCTTCGAAGTCAGCTCTGTCAAGGGGGCAACGATCGTTCCATAGCCCTTGACAAACCTCCTGTAGTACCCAGTGAGCCCCAGGAAGGCCCTCACTGCGGTCTGCGTCTTGGGGGGTTCCCAAGCCAGGATGGTCTCAATTTTGGGTTGCAAGGGTGCCACCTTGCCACTCCCCACTTGGTGTCCCAAGTACACCACGGAACCCTGCCCGATCTGGCACTTGCTTGCCTTGATCGTGAGGCCTGCTCGGCGCAGCGCCATCAACACTTCCCAGAGGTGGCGCAGGTGTTCAGGCCAGGTGGCACTGAACACTGCGATGTCATCCAGGTAGGCGGCACTGAACGCATCCAGCCCAACCAGTACCTGGTTGACCAACCTCTGAAAGGTGGCAGGGGCATTCTTCATCCCAAATGGCATGACTCGGAACTGGAAGTGCCCATCTGGTGTAGAGAATGCGGACCTCTCTTTGGCCCCATCGGTCAAGGCGATCTGCCAGTACCCAGACGTTAAATCAAACGTACTGAGGAACCGGGCAGCCCCTAACCGATCGATGAGCTCGTCAGCTCTGGGGATGGGGTGCGCGTCAGTCTTCGTGACTGAATTGAGTCCTCTGTAGTCCACACAGAACCGGAGTTCAGGTGTGGCTCCCGGCGCAGCAGCCTTTGGGACCAAGACCACGGGGCTGGACCAAGGACTGCTGGAGGACTCAACCACCCCTAGCGCAAGCATTTTGGAGACCTCCTCCTTAATGCAAGCTCTGACCCTGTCAGTTACCCTGTAAGCCTTGTGCTTCACAGGTAAGCTGTCTCCTGTGTCCACATCATGGACGCACCAATCTGTGACACCAGGAACCAGGGAGAATCGGTCGGAAAACTGTCCCAGCAAGTGGCGGCAGTCTTCCTGTTGTTCGGGCGTCAGGGTGGGTGAGAGGTTAACTCCATCCACTGACCCATCTTTCTCAGAGGCCACTAAGAGGTCAGGGAGAGGCTCGGTCTCCTCTTCCATTCCATCATCAGTGGCCAGCAGCATGCCCACTTCGGTCCTCTCTAAGTGGGGCTTAAGGCGGTTAACATGTAGGACCCTCAAAGGGTTCCTGGGAGTCTGCATGTCCACCAAGTAGGTGATAGGACTTTTGCGCTCCACAACCTCAAATGGACCTGTCCACTTATCCTGAAGTGCACACGGCTCCACTGGGGCCAAGACCCACACCTTTTGTCCAGGTTGAAGCTCTACCAGAGTGGCATTCCGGTCGTACCACCGCTTCATCTCCTCCTGGCTGGCTTCCAGATTTGCCTCAGCAAGTTGCCTGAAACGCCGAGTCTGGTTTCGGAAGGCCAGCATGTAACTATATACATTCTGGGGAGGTTTCCTGGGAGATTGCTCCCAGCCTTCCTTTACCAAACTCAGAGGTCCTCTTACCGGGTGACCATACAGAAGCTCAAAGGAGCTGAACCCTAGAGACTTCTGCGGCACCTCTCGGTAAGCGAAGAGCAGGCATGGCAAGAGGACGTCCCACTTACGCCTCATTGGACCGTCCAGGCCCATGATCATGCCTTTGAGGGTTCGGTTGAATCTCTCAACCAACCCATTTCCTTGGGGGTGGTAAGGAGTGGTGAACTTGTAAGTTACCCCACACTCCTTCCACAGGGATTTCATATACGTGGATATGAAATTGGTCCCCCTGTCGCTCACCACCTCTAGAGGGAATCCCACTCGGGAGAAAATTCCCATCAGTGCCCGTCCCACCACGGGGGCCGTCACTGTCCTCAGAGGGATGGCTTCAGGGTACCGGGTGGCATGGTCCACCAAGACCAGGATGAACCTGTTGCCCAGGGCTGTCTTGGGGTCCAGAGGCCCCACAATATCAATACCCACTCGTTGGAATGGCGTACCGACCACAGGGAAAGGTTGCAGAGGAGCCTTGTGCTTCCCTCCGCTCTTACAACTTGCCTGGCAAGTCTGACAGGTTCTGCAGTAGGAATCGGAATTCTTGTGCATTTGGGGCCAGTAAAAGTGGGTGACAAGCCTGTCATAGGTCTTGTCCATCCCCAAATGTCCTGCTAAAGGCACATCATGAGCCAGCCCCAGTAGGAAGGTTCTGAACTTCTGGGGTACCACCAGCACACGGGCTGACCCAGGTTCAGCAGCCTTAGGCTCGGAATACAGGAGGTCACTCTCCCAGTACACGTAGTGTGTTTTGGCCTGAACACCATTGGCCTGGTCTGCAGCCTGTTGCCGCATACCCACGAGAGAAGGGCCTTCTTTCTGCTCCCTGCAGAATTCCTCCCTGGAGGGACCTCCTTCTTGCTGCCAATGGGTCAGCTCAGGCAGATCTCCCAGTTCGGCAATCTGTTCCCCGGTAGGCTCCAGAGCATCCCCCTCAGGGTCTACTTCCTCCTGGGCCGTGGGAACTTCGGGGGCCGGTTTCCCGCGCCTCCTGCGCCTTCTCCCTAAGGCCGGTTCCTGGACCTCTCCCTCAGGCTCCAGGACCCTCTCAACACCCCTACTGGCTGCCATGGACCGGGTGGTCACGCACGCCCAGTCGGGTAGACCCACCATCCTCAGATGCGTGGTCTTCTCCACCTTCTCCCAAGGGGAACTCTCCAGGTCGTTCCCTAGCAGACAGTCTACCGGCATGTCAGTTCTCACAGCGACTTGTAGAGTACCAGAGACCTCCCCCCACTCAAAGGGAACTTGAGCCATTGGACAACGACTCTCTACGTTGTCAGCATTGACAACCCTACAGTAGGCATTGGGTACAATCTGCTCTTGAGACACCAGGTGTTGCCTCACCGAGGTCACGCTGGCTCCTGTATCTCTAAGAGCCTCAACCTTCTTTCCATTGATGGTCACCACCTGCCCATATTTCTTAGTGTTAGAGGGCAGGTAGGTTAAAGGGACCATCTCACTGTCTCCTAGCGAGACTAGGGTCATCTGCCCGGGACCCCCACCCTCCTGGACTGCTACTTCCTCCCCAAAGTTAACACTAGCTACTTGCCGGGGTGGAGCACCAGTGGGTGCGGTCTTACCAAACAGGCGACACTTAGGATCAGAGGCAATGTGACCCGGGTCACCACACTTATAACAATTGAAGGGCCCCTTTGGAACAGGTCTACCTGTCGGGGCCCCGTTCTGCTGCGGGGGTGGGGGAGGCTGAGAACCCTTCTGCTGGTTCCCTTGGGAATTACTTTGGGGGCCTTTTTGGAACCCCTTCTGTTTACCCTTGTCCCCCCCACTCTTCTGCTGGGGACCCTGCCCACCCTTGGCGGAGTCTCCCACTTGACCCTTGTGGACCCTGGTGCTGAGCCAGCGGTCCGCCTCCTCAGCAAGCTTCCTCGGGTTGGACAGCTTGCTATCAATCAGGTGCTGGCGTAGCTCAGGAAAACATTGACTGGACAAGTGCTCCCATGCAATTAAATCAAGCAGCCCTTGATAATCACTCACTTTGCTACCCTTCACCCAACCATCCAGCGCTCTGCAGAAAAAGGTCACATATTCCACATACGTACTCTCAGGGATCTTCTTGGTCTCCCTGAACCTCTGTCTATATAGCTCAGGAGTTAACCCATACCTGGTCATTAAAGCTTCCTTCATATGGGGGTATGAGGTTTGGAGATCTAAGGGTAAATCTAACAGTGTGTCACGCCCTTCAGCAAGGAACCTTCCCCACAACCCCGCTCCCCAGTCTTTCTCAGGGACCCGGTGTGAGGACATGGCCACCTCGTAGGCCCTAAACCACTGCCCTATGTCATCCTTTCTGAAATACTCCTTTACTACATCTTTGGGGATGTACACCTTGGACTCTACCTGCGCTGGTGGAGTGCTGCCACCAGAAGGAGCGGTGTCCAAACTTTTCGCCTTCAGCTCCAACTCCTTCAATCTGATATCATGATCCATTTGGCGTTGTTGTGCCTCCAGGGCCAACTTCTGCTTTTCCATTTCCATCTGTCCTGCCAACTTTGCCATCTCCATTGCATGCGCCCTGTCTGCTGCCCTGTCTGCCAGCTCCTCTGGCGACCGGACTCTGCTGGGCTCCTCAAGGTTGTCGGGTGGAACGATGTCCCCCGCATTCCGTAGGTCTCGTGACTCCTTCCAGGCTCTCAACGCCTTGGTGTACTGGGGCTTCCTCTTGCATCCAGCATGGGGGACTCTGAATTGTACACTGTAGCCTTTCAATTGCTCCATCGTGTAGCCTTCCAGTCTCTCCCAATCCACCTCATCGATTCCAGAAATCACAGAGAGGGCCCTCCCAGCGGAGTGTGAGCCAGGCATGGTTGCAGTAATGGCAGATGTCTCAACAAAGTTCAACAATTACCAACCTGTGGCTGCGTTATTTGGTCTGCTCTCACTATCTGGCGATTAATAATTCACTGTATGCAAATTACAAGTGCAAATCCGAAATCCCAACCGCTGCCAACAATGTTAGAGTCGGGGATCTCTGGTTGGCGCAAGGTTGCCCTTGAGTCAAGCAGGAACCCTCTCCTCCACGTCAGGGCGCAGGATAACCCCTCGCGAATGACCCTCGCTCACCCTCTAGGTGCGTGGCGTGAGCAGCCAAGGCGATTCCTCAGGCGTTGTAGGTTAAGCACTTACAATCATACACACAGTAAATTCATCAATCCCCCCAGAAACGGACACCAGACTTGGATATATATAAAAATACGTTTCTTTATGTAAAAATAAGGTATATATCTCTCAGCAGACTTATCACAAGACCAATAACGTTTTCGCTAGGCCACCAGGTTATACAGCAGGTAAATGTTCTTGGTTCGTAGTTTCAAATGGATAGTTCGTAGTCTCTTTACTTGTAGTTCCAGTACTCACAGAGATCGGTTCCTGCGAACGGGGAAATAAGGCGTTGCGGGCCCCGAGCCCGATACTGGAACTTCTTTCGTGATGTGGAGAGTCGGCACAGGTCGGGGCGACTCTCAGCTTGGGAAGTGTTCTTGGGTCCTCAATCAGCAGGTGTGGGCACGTAGGCAGGCGCGGCCAGCGACCCTTTAGCACGGCGGTGCAGGAGGGTCTCCACAGCGGGGGCGGCGCGGCCTGAGATGTCCGGGGATAGCGAAGCGGGGTCACAGGGCACGGTCAGTGCAGCTGGATGACCCGGCGTGGATCACAGTCGTCGGACGGCTTCCGGCAGGAGGGGTGATAGCGCGTTCAGCGCACTCCAATGGCAGGCGGTGACAGGGGTGCAGGCGGCCTGGCCCGGGGACAGAGAGCGGCTCCGGACGGAGCGGGGCTCTCACGGGATTGCGGCAGGCGAGCTCCTGAGTGTCACGGCCCTAGGAGGGGCGATGAGGGGCGCAGTCTCTTTTCCAGCGGGATGCACACACGGCTCGAATTGGAGGACGAGCAAGAAGCACAGAGAACCCACTGTTCCTGGGGTTCAGTTCAGGGGGCAAGCTCAGATCAAGCCCTTGGAGAATGTTCAAGCACAAAGTAGCAAAGTCTTTTCAGTAAGTCTCTTCCTCTCCTTTCTCAGCAAGGCAGGCAGCAGGCCAGCTCCTCCAGCGTCTCCTTCTCCTTCTAGTCGGGCAGAGGTTCTTTGTGGTAAACAGGATTCTGATTTCTTAGGAGCCAGGCTCCTACTTTTATACCATGATTCTTTTGTTCTTGAGCGCCAGGGGGCCTAGGCCTGGCTCAGTCCAGTTCTGGAGCACTTTGTTATTGTGGCTCTGCTCTTTCCTTTCAGCAGCAGGGCAGAGACATCAGCCGCCCCACAGGGGGTGGCGCCGGCTTTGTGGTGGCAGAGCACAGGTCTATTCAAGAGTCAAGGTGTACTCCTCCCACCCATCCAGGTGTAATCTCTCTACCCACCACCTGGCAGCCAACCTGTCTCTGGGGATTCCCCAACCCTGCTCCTTACTGTTGCTGGGCAGAACACACACACATACAGCAGAGGCGGACTGAGATGGTCAGGTCAGTAAATACTAACTTTCTAAAAGTAGTATTTACAAACCCAGGATATTAAAATAAACTTGACTACAAGAAGTATTTTACCATCCTGAGTTCAGGCATACTAAACTTGACACTTCTACCATGCTCTCTGAGTCCACTGGGGTCACAGCGTCGGCGTGATCCCGGCAGCCCATTCTGGCCTATGGAGAGCAGGTAGCCTTCAATAGTGAAGAACGAAAATGGCTGTAATTCACTACTAAGACATGCCACACACATCAGGGCATGTCCTACCTTAGGTCTACAATGCACCCTGCCCTTGGGCCTACCAGAGGGGTGGCTAATATGTAGGTAAGGGAAGGTTTAGGGACTGGCAAGTGGGGGCACTTGCGTAGTCAGCGCGACGGTCCCGGACCGCGCACAGGGTCTGCGGTGGCAGACCCTAGACACACTTTACAAGGCCGCTTCCGTGGGTGGCGCAACCAGCGCTGCAAGCCCACCAGCAGCATTGGCATTCACAAGCCCTGGCACCCCTGGTGCACTTTTACTGGGGACTGACAGTGAATCCAATAAACCAATCATGGACATCAATTACAGGTACACTTTACTTAGGGAGCACTTGCACTGCGGCACGGATTAGCCGTGGCGCAGTGCCCTGAGCGGACAACACCAGCAAAACAGTCGAGGCACACCATCAAAAAAAATGGGAGGGAAACTCACGCCAAGGTGCCAGGTCTAACAAGGGACATATGCACAGGCCTGGGCCTGTCAATTTATTGAAGAGCATGCTTTGGTGAAAGGAGAAGTGATGCTAGTGATCTCCAGTCAATATTCCTCGAGTCATCTCAAACTCATTTTGAGGTTCGCAAGATGCATTGAGACATATGAGTCCAGACCCTGGGAGAGCAGGGGGATATGTTATGTTATGTGAGCTTGTATAGCGCACAGCTGCCCCAGCGAAGGGGCGTCCCGGCGCTGGTTGCAGTGTCAAAGGAGAGCGAGGGGCTAGATCGTAGGAAACGAGTGAGTTTTGATGGCCTTACGGAAGGGTAACAGGCAATCTAAGCGACAAATCTGAACAGGGAGAGAGTTCCATAATTTGGCTGCAAGACAACGAAAGGACTGGCCCCCGGCTCTGAGGCGTTTCACCTGGGGAACCATAGCCAGACATTGCTCAGCGGAGCGCAGCTGGCGTGTGGGTACATAGGGGACCAGCAAATTAGACAGAATCTCAGGGTATGAGAATTTAAAATTTTTGAAGGTCAGACAAAGTGCCTTGAATTCAATCCTCTTAGGGATAGGTAGCCAGTTAAGGCGTCGCAAAGCACCTGACGTAGAACAGGTTCTTGGGAGTCTGAGCAGGACTCGGGCGGCAGCATTCTGGACTCGCTGAAGGTGATTCAGTTCCGCCTTATTAGCGCCTAACATCAGTGAGTTGGCATAGTCGAGTTTGGATAGAATAGTCGCCTGTACTATCAGCTGGCGTGTGGATGGGTCAAAGAAACCCAATATGGGCCTCAGGCCCCGTAGGAGTCCAAAGCAAGTACCAGCGATCTTTTTAGTATGCTCCTGGAACCCAAGAGTGGAGTCGAGCCAGATCCCAAGGTTCTTCACCACCATCTTAGGGGTGGGGGCGCTGCCCAAAGACGCCGATCACCACTGCGTACTCGAGAGCCCCTTGTTTTTCCCCACCAACAGCAGTTCTGACTTGTTGGCGTTAAGTTGAAGGCAGTTGGTGGTCATCCAACGTGCGACCGCCTCAAGCCCGTTCCGGAACTGCGTGGCGCGCCGAGAGTGGTCATCGGAGAGGGCCACCACCAACTGCGTGTTGCCAGCATACGAAACCATGGTCAGGCCATGGTCCCGCGCCACTCCCGCCAGTGGTTGGACGTAGAGGTTGAACAGAACAGGGCTAAGTGCCGAGCCCTGAGGAACCCCCTGCTTGATGAGATGCCCGAGAGAGATGAAGGGGGGGCAGAGACCTGGAAAGCTCTGTCAGACAAAAAGGAGCGGAACCACTCCAGTGCCAGACCGACCACCCCCGCCTCCTCTAGACAACGCAGGAGGATCTGATGGGAGACTGTGTCGAACGCAGCGTTGAGACTGAGCAGTATTAGAGCCACAGTTTGTACCTCATCCAGAATGGTCCGCAGATGTTCACTCACTGCTAATAGCGCGGTCTCTGTACTGTGACCGGGACGAAAACCATTCTGGGAGCGGTCTAAGGTACCGCTGATGTTCAGAAAGCTCGAGAGGACGTTAATGGTGTGTGCCTCAGCAATTTTTGCGACCCAAGGCAGAAGAGATATTGGACGAAAAATTTCCAGCTTAGTAGGGTCCAATGAGGGTTTTTTCAGCAAGGGACCACCCTGGCTTGCTTCCAAGGCGAAGGCACCAGCGCCGTGGAGAAAGAGGAATTGATTATATGATATAAAGGCATGAGAAGTATCGGTAAGCAGTCTCCGAATTGGGCAGGCCTCATGGAATCCAGAGGGGAAACTGATTTGACCTTCGTGCTCAGTGTAAGAAGCTCGTCCTGAGAGATAGGGGGAATTGCTGCCAAGGTGGCAGTGGGAAGAGAAGCTAATGGGGCCAAAATATCAATGGGGCCTATGGGGAAGGATTTATAGATGGCTTCTACCTTCTAAACAAAGAAGGTGGACAGCTCCTCACACTGCTGCCCAGACGTGATTGTCGAAATGGGGGTGTCTTTCCTGTTTTTAAAGTCGTTGAGTATTTTAAAAATGCTTTTCACAGGGTTTCTGCTGGACTTAATCTCATTAGTGAGGTACGCCGCTCACGCCAAATGTATGGCCTTATGGTATTGTTTAATCTCATCCTGGTACAGCTTTTTAGCCCCAAGGTCGTATTTCTTTCTCCAGGTCCGTTCTAGCTTTTTGCATGTGCAATGCAAACTGGCTAGCGAGTCATTGTACCAGGGATTGGAGCTCGAGCGACGACCTTTGGACCATTTAGCAGGGATAAGTGTGTCTAAGGCCTGTAGTATCCAGTCGCAGAGAGCTTTATACGATTGCTCTGGGTCAGTATCTAGGATAGGGAGACAGGATACTAGGCAGGCAAGTAGGTCCTCTAGTTTGAGTTTATGCCAACAGCATCTGAAGGTGTCCTTGAGGTCGGCTCTGAGCACTGGCTCGGAAAGCGGGAGGGAGATGGAGACTAGGAGGTGATCGGACCAGCATACAGGGCTAGGTGTTTTGACTGTCAGGGAAGAGATGTTTGAAAAAACCGGGTCAAGTAAGTGCCCAGCAGTGTGGGTAGGGCCCACCACCAGCTGTCTTAATTGACAGGCAGCACAGTCGGCGAGCAAGCCACTGATTTCAGGGTCGGAGGGACAGTCAAAGTGAAGGTTTAGGTCACCAATGAGACTAAAATTCGTGGCTGTCAGTGCCAGGGAACTCACGGCCTCAATGATGGATACAGGAGTAGGTTTGTTCTCCCACTGGAACAGACTGCACAGCCAGCCCATGGAGAGAGAACAGAAGACTTGATTTCTAGAATGCATTCTTGTTCTCTTGGGGCAGCGGTTTGGAAGAAGAGACCTTGAACTTTATCCTTGGGATGGACTGGTGGTAAAATCTCCAACAGAAAAATAAACACATCCAGGGCCTGTTCACAGCTTTTTTTATTATTATCTTTTTGATTTTTTTTATTCCAACAAGGGTACAGTATTGCATACACAGTGCATTGGTTGTTCTATGAGAACATGCATTCCCTCAGTGTACACAGATCTGGTGATGACAATTTCTACATGCTTACACAACATTTTAGCATAGTAGCTTTTGAGTATTCACCATGTGGTCTTTGGAGTGTATCCGTCACGCCCGTTGTGTGTTCCTTTTTAATATGGAGCAATGCAACATGGGGTCAGAGCATTGTGTGAACGTGTTTTCATGTGTCCAGGGTACGTGTGTTATCGGCATCGTCTTTGCATCTTTACAGTTATTTAGTGTGGGTGCAAGCATCAGGTATCTATAGACTCCCTACATAAACCATCAGTTGGGGTATTTTCGTAGATAGTTCAGCAGGGAGACCCATATGTCTCTTGGGTGGGAGGATATCAGCAATAGCTCCGCATATGTTGTGAGCTGGTCCTTGCAATATATAATATCGTTCAGCCACTCTCTAAATTTGGGAGCTCGTCCTCTGATCCACCTGAATTGAATTGAATTGAAAGGGCACTTGTATAGCGCATGGCTACCCGGAGGCCTCCCAGCGCTGGACATGCCTAATCAGATGGAGATGAGGAGGCTTAGGGGAACAGAATAGTTTTTAATTGTCTTCGGAAGACTAAGTGGTTTGATTCCCTCCGGAGCTGGAGTGGCAGTGCATTCCATAGTTTGGCAGCATTAAGAGAAAAGAGACGACCACCTCTTCTGGCCCTCTTGACTCTGGGGACTGCCATAAGGTGGAGGTCATCCGAACTGAGTTTCCTGTTAGCTTTGTATGGGTAGATCATGGACGAAAATAATGGGGGCCCTTTCCCCTGAAGGGACTTATGAACGATACAGAGGGCTTTAAAATGTACTCTTTCCTTCACTGGCAGTCTGTGAAGGGAGCGGATGGCAGGTTTGGCTGTGGTGCGATTGGGTACACCCAGCAGCAGTCTGGCTGCGCAGTTTTGGACCGTTTGTAGTTTGGTCGTGACTGCCGTCGGGGCTCCCAGGTAAAGTGCATTGCCATAGCCGATCCTTGAGAGTATTAATGATTGAACTAGGACTTTCTTGGCTTGTGGAGAAAGGAGGGGAAGCACTTTACTAGCCATTCTGAGCAGGCCAAAACAGGTGACAACTGTCTTTCTAGCCTGCACCTTGAATGTCAGGTTCTGATCAAGC
This sequence comes from Triturus cristatus, assembly GCF_964204655.1. Lineage (NCBI taxonomy): Eukaryota > Metazoa > Chordata > Amphibia > Caudata > Salamandridae > Triturus > Triturus cristatus. The sequence goes on from NC_140590.1 coordinate 1,721,053,394, forward strand.
CAGATGCCCCGGCTCTTTATTTCAGTTTTGGGAGCTGGGGCTGGGCCCATGCATGCTGGCCACAGGGACTCCAGTGTCGCTGGGGTGGGGTTGCCCAAGATAATGACCTCTGTCTTATCCCCGTTGAGCTTCAACTGGGAAGCGCCCATCCACTTAGAGACCTCCGTTAGGCGTGAGTGAAGGGCCTTAGCCTGATATGTTGCTTGATTGAGAGCCACGAACAATTGTGTATCGTCGGCGTAGGTTACCATTTGGATTCCGAATGGGGCAATGATTGCCGCCAAAGGGGCCTTATATACATTAAAAAGATTCGGGCTCAATGATAAGCCCTGGGGGATGCCACATACCAGAGGCAGGGGTAGTGAGCTCACATCTCCTTCAAAGACCTGAAAGAGACAACCCTCTAGGAAGGAGTGAAGCCATTTCAGGGCCGTGGCAGCTATTCCTATTTGTTTGAGACGGTGAATAAAGATACGATGGTTTACCATATCAAATGCTGCGCTCAGGTCGAGAAGGATGATGGCCGCCGAACCTCCGGTGTCCAGGATCTTTCTACTTTCCTCTACCACGGCTAATAGAGTGGTTTCCGTGCTCTGGCGTGGGCGGAATCCGGTTTGGGAGGGGTGCAGAAGGCTATGGGATTCCAGGAAGTTGGAGAGAGTATGATTAACATGTTTTTCGGTCACCTTGGCAATCCCAGGAAGGAGGGAGATGGGGCGGTAGTTGCCCAAATCCACCGGATCCACATTGGGCTTTTTCAATAGTCAAAAACACAATGTACATAGGGGTCACAGGGGAATTAATTATGGACTGGCACACCTCCAATCCCCAATCAGCACTTAACAACTAACAGGAGATGCTCAGTCCGTTCATAGAGAACAGAAAGCCACTGAACGCTGTGAAAAAATGCCAAGAAACCTCTTCAAATAGTTTGCTCATCACCTAGCAGGAGTTAAGAGTCCATCAGCCCACCCTTACTGGCGGAGCTTCGTCATCTGAGACTCTAGGAGGTCAAGATCTAGGGCCACAGTTTTGAGCCAACAGGCCCTGTTGGGTGCCTGACCTGATGCTCCTGAAAAAAGCTCCTGCCAAGGTGTATGTTCAAACTATATAAACTCTAGTGACGTGCAGTGCTCTAGTGTGAATGTGAGTTAAAAATGGCTACCTGGGCAAAACATATATTTATTAGGAATTGTCCAGGTGTCATATTTAAAAAAACCAATAGTCTTGAAAAAATTGACTATTTCCTGGCTAAGTCTAGTGCGGTCGACATGTTTCAGCCGAATTGGTCAACTGACCCGGCTTTCTTCAGGACCTAGATGTAGTGGAAATAAAGGCTACTGCAGGATAAACACAATTCGTGCATAAAATCATGAAAAACAATGCTCAAAAAGGAAATACAATAATCAGGTAAGACTGTGGCAATTGCCACCCTACCGGACAAGCAACCTCGTGCTTGGAGGTAAGAGCTATCTCTTCTTTCCTAGAGAGAATTCAGAGAGTCAGACCATCAGAAAAACGTATCTTACATGAATCACAGCAACAGTGACTACTATTCAGCAGTGCCCATTATGCACTGCTTAAATCATGGAGGAACCCGAACAGTGGTTCCATGCAAAAAAGGTTGCGAAAAAACTGTGCTTAACTTACCCAGCTTTTTGTGGGAGAAAAGCCTCACCTCACCTGTCTGACTGCTCGGAGATGGAGGCACCGCTCTGTTTATATGTGAAGAAAAACAGAAAAGTTGCATATTCATACTAGTCTGTCTAAACACCTCACATGTGCATCAAACACTATAATTAACCTATAAAATCAATAACCAAGACACACGCAGCCCCACATGGATACAATAATGCAGGTAGATAAAAAATGTTCTTTCTAAAACCTGAGTTTTACAAAAGATACAAAAATCAAGCAATTTACAATAATGAACACCTCAATCAATATAGTAACTCCTGGCTCATTCCAAAATTCAATACAACAGAGTCCAGGGGGAGCAAAAATAGTGCCTTTACCATTGCCGTTTTCCAATTAGGGAGTACTACTCCTGTGTTGAGGGAGGTATTAATCACATTTGCAACAGTAGGGGCGAATATGTGTGCTACCCTTTGCTAGGATTAACCCCAGGAGGATGAATCTCCTGTGCGTGCCCTGTGGTTCCTCAGTGTACCCCAAAAGTGTTGTGGCCGGGGATCGAGGAATGTAGGTGCCCACCACTTTGGACAGAGAGGTTACTACCTCTACCCAGCATCTGTATATTGCCTCACATTGCCACGCTAGGTGCAAAAACCTGCCCCCTCTTGTTTGCATCTGTTGCAGCGATCATTTGGTCTTAATTTATACCTGTATAACCTCGCTGGTGTGTAATAGACCCGAGGTATGAATTTAAAATGCATGATACGTAGACAGCTGCTGGCGTTATCATTCCTGTTTTTTTACAGCTGCATAGCCATTGTTTATTGTTGAGGGGAGTGTCTAGCTCTTGATCCCATCTGTCTCTTAAGCCATTTCGCATGTTTGGGCACTCTGTTTGTTTGTCATGGTAAAGCCTGGGCACTGCATGCGCTGGTCCAGTCACTTGTAGGAGGGTATGAATAACGTGGAGTGTAGGGGGTTCTTCGGGAAAGTCTGGGGTGTTAGCTTTGACATCATGCTTAATTCTGATGTATAAGAAAACTCCAATGGCGTGGAAGTTCCCCCACTGAGCAAAGCCTCATGATCCTAGGCTCATGGTATAGTCCACCCCAGCTGTTTATTCTCCTCTTAACAAGCATGTTACAACATAAAGCTTTGTGAACGACCGGGATGAAGTCATGGTAGGGAAGGGGTGCTAGTGGTGAAGATAGTTGAGATTTTTCATTTTTCTGGCGAGTTGGTGCCATTCGAAGTTAGTGCATGCCACTGTAGTGCCCCTAGGAAGGAGTAGGGAGAGGGACCATGTAGACTTGTTCAATGGCCAAGTGGGGCATAAATGGTGGTGGTTGGAACCAATAAAATGCATAGTATGTTTGAGCGCAGAAGAAATAAAAGATCCATGTCCGGAGCCTCAAAGCCTCCATGCGAAAAAGGTTGGGCAAGTGTATTCCAGCTCACTCTGGGTTGCCTGCCCCGCCATGCCAGTCTGACAAGTTGAGTTTGGAGTGTGCGCAAAAAAGGGCATGCGGGGTAATATGGTATGTTAAGGAAGAGGTAGAGTAGTTTGGGTGATATTACCCTTTTTGCTAAGGAGATCCGTCCTGCCAGCGATAAGGTCAGCGAGATCCATCTGGTCACTGAGCTAGAGATCGAGGTGATGGCAGTGCCGTAATTCACCTGCAGCTTCTCCTCCCTGTCCCTTGAAATCACCACTCTAAGTATATTATCTCTGACTCACCAAGTCAGTGGGTAGTCCATTGAAAACTTTGGGATGCTGGGGGTAAGGGAGAACATCTGGGATTTGCCCCAAGTGCTTTTTATTCTGGATATTTCTCCAAATCAGATGAACTCCCTGAGAATGGGATTCAGGCTGATTTGTGGGTTGCGAATGTAGAGAGTAATATCGTCGGCGTAAAGCAATATTGGTATATGTCGGGGCAGGTAGCGTATCGTGTATTCTCTGAGATGCTGTCAAAGCTTAGCTGCCAGCAGCTCAAAGGCAAGGGCAAATAATAGTGGTGACAAAGGGCATCCTGGTGCCGCGTAATATGGAAAGTGGTTTGGAGTATTCGCCATTGACCTGAACCATTGCTCGTGGCTGGCTGTAGAGCAGAGCGACCCAAGATACAAAGTGGGACGGAAGTCCCATTCTCTGCAACACTGCAAACATATAATCCTACTCTAGCGAGTCAAAGGCTTTAGTGGCATCCAAAAAAACACAGCTGTTGCCAGTTTAGGATCAATGTCTTGCAGCAGTGCAAAAAGAGTGCACAAATTATAGGAGGTGGCTCTCCCATGTATGAAACCCGCTTGATCAGATAGAACTATTCCCTTCATCAGCAAGCTCAGCATGTTTACCGGTACTTTAGCTAAAATGTTTGCGTTGCAATTGATTAAAGAGAATGGCATATAGGTGTTGCATGTGATAGCATCTTTTTCCAGTTTAACCTCTTCAGCGCTGCGTGGATTCCCGCGCAGTGCTGAAAGATCTTAGCGCGGGCGGGGCCATGACGGAACGGTTCCGTCATAAGCACAGCCCAACCGGCGTGCATGACGGAACCGTTCCGTCATCGGCATCGAAGAGGTTAAGCAATGTTATAAACGTCACTTCGCGCATCGTTAGTGGGAGAGTTCCTAAGTGTTTTGCCTCCACATATACTTTTTTTAGGTTGGGGGCTAACGTTTCAGCATAACACTTGTAGAAGTCGGCCGGCAGCCCATCTGGACCTGGGACTTTACAACAGCGCCGCTGCATTATAGCCACGCGGATCTCATCCTCCTCAATGTCTGCAGATAAGAACTCCCTGTGGGGCTCGCTGAGCCAGCCCAGCACAATATCTTCAAAATGGGATGAAAAATCGATGGTACGGGTCCTGTGTGTGGAATAGAGAGTGAAATAGTGTTCTGAAAATTTTCTAAGGATGCCTGCAGAGTCTGTTTGTAAGGAAGACTGTTGTGCCTGCTGCCCCAAGAACATAATTGGAGAAACTAGGATTTCATGCCATCTCGGCTAATGCTTTTCATGATCGTTACCCTTCCCCAAACCCATGGCCCCGATGATACTGGGATCGAAAGAGTTGTTCTCATTCCGCCACGGTTTGATACTCTGTTGTCAGTTCCTGGAGCTGTGCTCGTCCCTGTCCATTTGGGGCATCTGCAACGCAGGCCTCTGCTTTTTTGATATCTTTTTCAAGCTTCCTAAGTGATTCTCTGATGTCCCGTAGGATAGCCCCACCTTTTGCAATGCACATACCCCGTATTGTAACTTTAAAGGCCTCCCAGACACAGGCCAGTGTTGGAACAGTATCTAAGTTCCTGGGAAAGATGTCACGTGTTTCCTGCCCCAGCGCTTCATGGAAGAAGTCATTCAGGAGGGCTGTGGGTTGGAGCAGCCACGATCGATATGGGGATATGTTGCCTGGTGGGCGCAGCCGCAGTAGCACTGGGGAATAATCAGAGTATGTGAGTGCGAGGTGCTCTGCTCCCCATATCCAGGTACCCAACCCTCGTGAGAGCAGCCAGAAGACAATACAGGACCAGCTGGAGTGTACAGTAGACTTACATGTGCCCTCTTTTAGTGTGGGCTGTAGTGTTCTCCAGGCTTCAAATAATTGATGATCTGTCATGACGTCTACTAAACGCTTTCTCGTCCTAGTGCATGGGCCAGAGTGTCGCGTGAAGGATCCATGCCAGGGTTTAAAGTAACATTAAAGTCTCCGTCCCATATTACATGTGTGAAACCTATATCCAGTACGTGTACCCAGAGCTTATAAAAAAGAAGTAGCAACATCTAAATTAGGCCTGTAATAACTTACTAAAGTAACATAGTGCACAGCTCTGAGCCACCACATTATACAGTGAGGGCCTTCTGGGTCTTGGATGAAACCGGCTGGGCAGTATTTGACAGTAGATTTAATTAAGATGGCTGTTCCCCTGGCATTCGTTGAGTATGAGGCAAAGCATTTGAGGGTCGCCCATTTCCCCGCAAAAGGGGGCAAGGTCTTGGGGTCGAAATGTGCTTCTTGCAGCATTGCTATCTGGATGTTACATCTGTCTAAATATCCTAATATATTCCTGAGCTTACGGGGGTCATGCAAGCTGCGCACGTTCCATGTCAATGGGTTGTATTTGGGGCTGTCATTGGCACTGGGTGTGCCCAAGTGACAGTTTATTAAAAGGTTCACACAGGGTGTGTGTGTGAATCTTACGGGATTTGAGCTAGTGATTATAAATGGTTGCGTTTTTGCATGTCTGTAAATCACAATGTGTTGCACTACCACATCCAAAAACAAAACTCCCCTTCCCCGTCCACCCACCCACACCCACGGCCCAAACCCATAAGTGAATTCCTCCCAACCGTAATACCCAACAAGAATATGTGACGTTACAATGCGATCAAAATGATTGCGGAACGTAACATCACAGTTTTTACAACTCAAGTCATTACAAAGACTTGCGCTGGAGGGCACTGGACTTATGAATAGTATGAATTACTATTCCAACACCAGTCTCCGTACAGTAGGGAAGGTGTTGGAATAGTAAATCATACTATTCCTAAGGTTAGAGACGCGCCATCCAGCGCAACTCGTTGTAACCCGCGATCTAAAGGCATTCCGATGCAATGCCCAGGTGGTAATGGATGTTTCCCACCCAACAAAAACAGTAGTGAATTGGAGTTTATCAATGAATAGTAATTAATGTGACCCATAAGGGAGAGGGCTCCAACAGCATAGAGTAGCTGGAAAGACTGAGACATAAAAGGAAGAGCGAAAGTGGATCTGTGAAAGGAGGGGAGGGGGAGAGAGGGGTTTTGTTAGGGGAGTTGTAGGGTGATGCTAGGAGAGTTGAGTGAGGAAGAAAGGAAGATCAATGAAAACCACAACATTATCCAGGGATTTCCAGCTGGTTGTGTACGTCAGAGAGCCTAGCATATCACCTCGAGTGAAATAGGGTGCCCGGGAGCAAGATGGGGGTCGGCTTTTGCCTCATTTAGTATGGGGATGTGAAGACAATCAGGACTGGAGAAGGCAGATCCGTCCTTGTGATCCCGAGTGACAATTGGTCTCTTTCTGGTGATAAGGGGAGAATGAATAATGAGAGTCTGAGAGCAAAGGATTGGAGGGGTTTCGACCACTTGCTCTAGCTGACTTCTGAAAATGAGGAAGGTGATCAGGATCTGCGGCTGTTGTCGTCGGTTTGGGCTGTGCAGCGAGACAGCTTCTTTAGGAAGTCCTGAGCCTGTTGGGGAGTGTTGAAAATGTATGACATTTCCTGATGGGTGATGCGGAGTCTGGCCGTGTACAGCATTGCATAGGGAATGTTGGCTTGTTGCAGCTTTTGTTACATAGGGACAAATTTCTTGCGTTCTTCCTGCACTGCCAGTATAAAATCAGGGTAAATTGAGATGGAGTTCCCTTCGTAAACTAGGTCACACTTTTCCCATGGCAGTTGCAAGACTGTATTGTGGTCTTTGTAATTTAAGACATGGGCGATGATGGGTCTTGGGGTGGCCCCTGGGAGGGGCCTGGTAGTTAATGATCGATGACCACTTCCCAGAAAGAGATAAGGCCCCAAACATATCTACCAGCATGCGCTAATCGTAGTCTTCCATATGCACTGTTGCTGTGGATTCGGGAAGTCCTAGAATTTGGATGTTGTTCCTGCACAGTCACACCTCCAAATCCTCATTTTTTGCAGCAATGACTTTCAGGAGGCACTCTATGCTTTTCACTCGCTCCCCTTCCATTGATGACACATCTTCCAGGGTCGATATTCTTTGCGCAGTCTCGCTTATTCGCCCATCATGTTTTTCAAGGGGCTGTGTGATGAAATCCATGTGCATACTCACGGAGTCAATTTTGGCCTCAATAGACGTGAGCCTTTGCTGCATAGTGAGAAGCAGGGTGCGCAGATCAATGTCATCAGGGTGCATTGTTGACGGGTGTCCCTCTGTCTTTCCGAGTTTTGAAGGGCAGCTTGATCTGTTTGCCCTCCGTCTTGCTCAAAGTCTTTAGTGGTGCAATATAGCAAGGGACGAACTTCCAGCCGCCAAGCACCTCAGCACGCTCAGGCAGGGGGCACCGCTGACAAGAGGCAGGGTAGTTGGAGCCCCGCTTCTTGCAGTTTCAGCAGGGGCCTCATCAGCGAAGAGCGCCGTCCAGTATAGCACAGCCTAGCCAGCGCCAACCTCCCCCGCCATGGCTCCTCCTACTGCGATTCCCCACCTCAGGCCCAGCAGTGGTGAGGTTCACTTTTGTGTTCAGGCTGCGGGTTTTGTGGCAGGGGGGGGGAATGGGCCCTTTATGTTCCCTTCATAGTAGCAAGTAGTGTCAATCATGCAGCAGGTCCACGATGGCTCTTATAGCTAACAGAGCTCCTGCGGGGATCATATTTGCTATATTTGCTCTGGGAGCCTCATAATTATCAGCGCTGCCCCTCGTGCGCGCTGGCAGTTTTCTCTGAGGGTGTGCATATCGGGTCCTCCCATAGCAGCCCTGGTAGTGCCCCGGTAGTGCACCTACAGTGCACCTGCGATGTGGCCCCTTCACACTGCGAGTCCTATGTGGCACTGGATGGCGGCCCAGTGAGGCGTCAGTGGTGTGCACAGGAGCAGCAGTCACCCATCAGTCAGCGGTGCTGAGCGGATGATTATCCCCGGCCGGCATGCCCTCTCAGCCAGCTGGACCGGCGCAGCCTGAGGCCCGCACAGGTCAATACCGTGGAGCCGCAGGCCTCACCTCCTAAGCAGAGTGGTCATCTCTCCCCGGCAGTCCCGGCGGTCCATGTCTCGCCTTTAGGGGTGTAGAAGATGGCGAAACTACTCCCATGAGTGTCAGCAGTACGCCGCGCTCCTTGGGCTCCCCCGCAGGCACTTTTTCAACCAGCCACCATCATCACTGCAGGCGTCTGCCATCTTGCCGCGCCAATAGCTTCCAGCAGTGAACTTTCAGTAATCTTCCGCCTCCAGTGTCTGATCGGGTCTGTCTTCCTCGCTGTGGTTGCTAAAGGTATTTGGCAGATATATTATGTGATTGCTGTCTGCCAGCGCCGCCGCCAATAAAGAATTATGTTGGATGATGGCCCCGGGCGGCAGGAGCCTTATGTAAGTGTGTCCATTTTGCTTGCCAGCTCTGTGGCGCTCACAAACTGCTTTCTTAGTACATTTAGCAGCACTACAGTAGTAAAGTACTATAAAATGCTATTCATTTACCTGCATGCAGTGGTCTCTGCCTCACCTATCTTTCCGTGTGTATAGATCTCAGCCCCGACTGTGGAGTTTCTGAGAAATGGGGACTACTTATGATTAAAGGGGCGGGATTAAGGCAGGAGTGAGGTAGGGTGTGGGAGGGACATGTGCCCACCCACAAAAGAGTAAGCCCATTGCTATTCACAAACTGCCCTTTTATAGTTACTACAACCAAAAAGGACCTAAATAGTTGTACATGTACTCCAGCTCAGAGCTGGAGTTAGTTCAGCACCGTACACGGCCAACCACGAGTACTGCAACACACTGCTACAGAAAATAAAGAAGGTCTATAATTTTAAAGCACCTAATTTGAAAATAAATCTTTTAAATTGTCTTTATTGAGTTTTAAACATAAGATACATGTTACTATAGGTATTGCATAATAGAGCTGAGACAGCGCTCCAAACTACAATATTTTGCGGTCCGGACATTTAGGAATAAAATACACGTGACAGCATTCTGCATAATCTTTAAAGGAAGACAGGTGGTAGTGTGAGTGATAACTATTAGTTCGTGTAATCAGGCTTTAGGGTGTGTACCTAAGAAATAGGCCTCTGCGGAGGACCTAGGCGAGCAGTGGGAGGGTGTGGATGCCTCTCGGTCCAAAGTCTGCAAATGCTGACGGTAGGAGAACTAAAAATCCTTGGGTCGTGATGTGAGGGGTTGTAGATTAGCCTAATCCTCTGTCAGACTTTCGCATCTGCTCATGTTTTTAAGCCAGTCCTTGGCAGAGGGTGGTCTGGTCCCCCCCGTCTCAGGGATATCTCCCTCTTTCCAAGGAGCAATGCCAGAGAGACTAAGTGACGGATCCCTTGGGGGACATTGTGAGTATAGCCAAGTAGAGCAACTACCAGGTCAGGAGTTAAGTCAAAATCAGTCATGTTGGAAATCTGAGCAAATATGTTCTCCCAGAATTTAGCGATAACGAGGCATATCCAAGTGAGATGGGCGAAATCGGCACTGGGAGCCTGACATTTCAGGCATGCAGAGGATTTGGTGGGGTCACACTTTACGATGTCTGCGGGAGAGAGATAATATCTATGTAAGTATTTAAAGTGAATCAATTTGTGTCTGTGATTGATGGAGATGAACTTAATTTGCTCACAGCAGTACTTCCATATCTGGTCAGTTAGTGGTATTCCCAGCTCCTTTTTCCAAGTCTCTCTTACTCAGGTGGTTGTGTTTGGTTGTAGTGATAAGCAGGCATGGTATAATTTGGATGTCATGTGCCTCCCATCAGACGCTTTTATTACTAATGGTAAGGGTGGGAAGTCTTCTGGTGGGAGAGGGTATGTGGGTAAAAGAGACCTGAGGGCACTTTGGATTCTTTTAAAGATAAAGAGGTCCATATGGGAGACATCTGGCACCCTAGAGGTGTCTGCCAGCTGTATAACATGGCCATCAGGGAACAGGTCGCCAAGCGTGGATAGTGAATGTTTTGTAAGTGTGCGCTTAACTATGACTTCTCTTGCAGGAGGGATCCATGGGTTATCTAATATGGGGATGGCTTCGGCATAGAGGGGACCTCCGCGCACTATGCGTTGCATCCTACGCCATGTCCAACATGTTGTTGAAACTGTCTGTATATCTGTGGTTTCTAGCGGGATGCCGCGCAGGAGTCTTTGAGAATGGAGCCGGTAATCCAACTCGGTGCGTTCTGGGCGTACATAATGTAGACGCGCATCGGGGTGATACCAGTGGTATGTATAGTGGCACTGCACGGCAAGGCAATAAAGGCAATACATTTTATTTAATGTCAAAAAGTCTATACACATGAATATTATTTACTATTAAAATTTCTAATGAACCGTTTTAATTTAAAAGTTAATGTAACGTTAATATTTATTAATATATCATTATATTCCTTTTAATAAATTCTGTACATTGGTTTTTAATAGTTTTTTATACATATTGAAAAACATAATTATTTTGAAATAGTTGGTATTTGTTTAAAGTTCTACTTCAAAGAATAATTTTATTTTAAATTATCATATTCTAAAGAATTATGTTATTTTTTATTTTAATATTATTCTATTAATGCTTTAAAACATGTCTTCTATTGTTCTATATGTAAAATAAATTAATACAATGAATCACCATTAATATTTAACATTAACATATTTCTTTTATGTTTTTAAATGTCTAATATACTTTTAAAGATTCTTCTATACTTTACCATAGCGAGTTCTCCTCCACACATGTGAAAATGATTATTATTATTATTTTGGATTTATAATGCGCATGGCTGCCACAGCAACGAGGCGTCCCAGCGCAGCACAGGGGACCAGAAACGAGAGCTTAAGAGAATCGAGGCAGTTAAATGGTAAGCCTGGGCAAAGCACTACGCTACGCTCGCGAAGTTTGCGAAGTTCGCGCTACTTCGCACTACGCGAATTGCACGTAGCACAGTGCGAACACGCATAGCGTAGTGTTGCGTAGTGCTGCGGTTATTTTTTGCTTGCTCGCGGTCCTCAACGTCAAGTTGGCGACCGCGAGCAAGCAAAATAAATGACATCCCGGCGAGACTTTTTCATTGTACGCGATCAGCAACATCAAGTTGGCGATCGCGAGCATGGAAAATAAACCTCCCGGCGAGATTCTCAACGCGAGGAGGTCAGGTTTCTCATTGCGAGTGGTCGCGTATGCTCGCGACCGCTCGCGATGAGAAACTACCAGTTCGCGTTGAGAAAGCTGCCGCTCGAGTAAAAATCTACTCGAGCAGCAGAAAACTACAGCTCGCACTGTGCAAGATGCCATTGTCAATGATTGCACAGTGCCGGTTGCTTGTCGGCACTGTGCAATCATTGAAAACGACATCTGGCACAGTGCGTACAAGGTACTACGCAGTTCGCGAAGTGCTAAGCGTAGCTCGCGTAGTGCGAACTGCACTTTGCGTAGCTTCGCGAAGTGCTACTTCGCGAACTACGCCCAGGGTTATTAAATGGTAGAAATGGGAAAAAGCCATGTCTTCAAGGCCTTGCGGAAAACCAGGTGATTAGTAATAGTTCTAGTAGAGGTCGGAAGTGAGTTCCACAGTTTTGCCGCCAGGCAGCGGAACGAACGTCCCCCTGCCCTAGCCCTCCACACTCGAGGAGCGCAGACCATAGCTTGATCAGCAGATCGCAATGGGCGCTTGGGTACATAGGCCTCCACCAAATGGAGAAGGCCCGGCGGAGCCTGTTTTGCTAGGATCTTGTGTGAGATGCACAATGCTTTAAATTGTATCCGTTTATCCACTGGCAGCCAATGGAGTTTGGGAAGCACCTGGGCAACTGAGCAGTGCTTGGGTAGTGAGACCAGAATCCGTGCTGCCGCATTCTGGACCCTCTGGAGGCGCTTTACGCTGGCCCTTGTTGCTCCCAAATATAGGCAGTTGCCGTAATCTAGTCTAGATAAAACAGATGTCTGGATGATAGTCTGGCGCACCGAAGGGGGGAAAAACCCGAGCAACGGCTTTAGACTCCGCAGATGTGGCCCCTGCGACAGCTTTGGTTTGTTTCTCAAAGGTCAATCCTCGGTCAAACCAGACCCCAAGATTTTTTACGGTATCCTTAGGGACTGGGGCAGGTTTTAGGCGGTCTGGCCAGTAAAGATCAGTCCATAGCTCCCTGTCCTTCCCAAATAGCAGGATTTCCGATTTACCGGAATTAAGCTGTAGGCAATTAGCTGCCATCCAATCGGAGATAGACAGCAGATCGTCCTTGAAATTATCTAGATTGATGGTACATTTCCTAGAGAAGGCTATCACCAATTGGGTATCGTCAGCGTACGATACCAACGACAGCCCCCTCCCCTTCGCTGGCTCCGCCAGCGGGCTAACATAGAGATTGAATAATAGTGGGCTCAATATAGAGCCCTGTGGTACCCCCTGGTGGAGAGCAAACTCCTGTGAGGAAAAGGGAGGTGCCAAGACCTGAAAAGATCTTTCCGATAGAAATGATTTGATCCAGGCCAGGGCTGAATCCCTGATCCCAATGTCCTGCAGACGCTTCAGGAGTATTTTATGGGACACCGTATCAAAAGCGGCACTTAAGTCCAAAAGGACCAAGGCCGCTGAGTCCCCGACGTCTAGATTACTCAAAATGGCTTCCGACACAGCCAGGAGCGCAGATTCGGTACTGTGTCGGGGCCGGAAGCCATGTTGCGTAGAGTCAAATATGGCATGTTGCTCAACAAAGTTAGCCAGAATGGAGTTCACAGGTGCCTCCGCCACTTTGGCCAGGAAGGGTAACTGAGAGATAGGTCGATAGTTACCTGGTTTGGCAGTGTCTAGGGAAGGTTTTTTCAGCAAGGGGACAACTTTAGCATGTTTCCAAGCCCGTGGGACTGATGCCGTTGACAATTACAGATTAACCACATCCAGACACACACCTGAAATGGAAGGATAGAGCTGATGGAAGCGAGTGGGAGTCACTGGGTCTGCTGGGGAGCCTGATTTACTTTTTGAGCATAAAGCCACAAACTCCAAAGGCGAGATGGAAGGAAATGCCACCAGATTACGACCTTCCGCAGCCTCACCCCCTTTCGGGTCCACCTCCCCAGGCAGGGAAGCTACTTGTGGAAGTCCCAGATAGATCTGTCCCACCTTATTGATAAAATGCTGGGCTAGCTCATTGCATTGATGATTGGAGGAAACAGGAGAAACCCTGTTGTGTCCTGTATTCTTCATGTCGCCCAGCAAAGAAAAAATAATCTTGGCGGGGTTGGAGCTGCCCAGAATTTTACTGGCTTCGGATACCCTTATGGTATTGCTTGAGGGCCATCCGATATTCGAGTTTAGCTGTTGCATCATAAGAGCGTCTCCAGACACGCTCCAGCTGTTTGCAGCCCTTCTTGGCTAGGGAAAGGGCGTCGTCGAACCATGGAGTAGATGGCCCACGACCTTTCCTTCCCCATTTAGCTGGAATGTAATTATCCAAGTTCCTAAAAGTTACTATTGATAACATCACACATATAAATTAGGCTGTACTCCCTGTAATCAGCGGGTGGACACATGTAAGTCTACACTTTGTTGTAAATTCACACTAGTAATTGGTGAATAGCCAAAAGTACTCATTTTACTGCGAATTGTAAGAGTAAACTTACGTGTGTTGACGTTCTCATGTGTAAGTTCTCCTTTGCGTATAGCCCCTATCGGAAGATCTAGCCTCTGTCAATGGACTTTGGGTGCTGCACTTGGCACCCACATCTGAAGCAGATTTGAAAATACCTGTAAGAGATTGTTGCTAGGGACCGCATGTCACTATAGAGACATTTGTACCACTAGTCTATAGTTCCAATTGCTTAAAACCCAATGGATTTCCTACAGGCAGGCTACAGCTGGAGATCACTTTTGTCCAATTATATTCAATGATAGAGGAATGAGTGTGCATCTCAGATTTGGATACCCATTCCTCCTCTTTTCTTAGGGGAGATCAAGGACTGCAGAAGAAAAGCCACTCTGAGGAGTAATTTGTGTTGTAATTTGCCACTCCATTCTTTCTGTACACTGGAGTGATTATAACAAGGCATCCGCATCTGATGGGGAGGTGGAAAAGAGCACCATTCTAAAGGAGGAAGCTGATACCCTCTGACAACAGTGCAAATGGCCATACAAACATTAAAAGAACCTTTTGACCAGGTCCAAGGTTACTTGGAAACCAGAGCAGCAGTGATGCAAATGGTGGAAAAGAGGAGGAGGTAGGGGACTCCATTTATGAGGAGGGCAATCAGATTCCAGAGTCCAACAAGTGAAGATCAGGGTAATTCAGACACCTAAATTAAGGATAAATGCCCTCTTAAGTCAACTAATATGTGCCCAAGAATCCAGAGAGAGTCAGGGAACTAGCAATCATTCTGAATCTAAGCAATGTACAACCAACCAGAAGTGGTCTGCCTATCAACTCCTGGGTGTAAAGCCTTCTTCAAAAAGCTTATGCAGCATTCATACATGAGGAAAACAACCAGAGAGGCTCTGGGATCTTTAGGAATAGGACACAGAGGATCAAACTCCATCACGAAGAGGAAAGCAAAAAGATACAAGCCATTCAAAAGTTTAGGAACATCAAAAACTCAATATCAACTTCTACTCTGGATCACACCTACAGTGAAGTATAAAAAGAATTGGGGTAGAAGGGTTTGGGGTATATATTAAACCCACAGTAGAAGTTGAACTTTGCCACCTTAAAAAACACCCAGCCCCAACTAGCATAAAAAACTACTACATCAGGTTACTTGATAGGATAGGCAAAACAGAGGCAGTAGAAAATAGACTGAACACAACTGCAGCCAACAGGAGTGCAAACCTAGAGTTTCCAAAGTTAGGTACAGGGTGACGTGTTAGATGAAAAAATGCCCCTGCTGTCTCTCAGTTAGTTTATTCATTCTTTGATAAAGGGACACCAGAGGCATCTGAGAGCTGTTTCATCCTTACATTGAAAGGAGGAAGTATCCCTACGACTTCTGACTTGATTGCTGCATTGGGATACTGTCCTGAATTCTGTCTGTATAATGATCAAAAGGCCTTGACCATCAAATGATAATCTGCTCTCAAGTTCTATTCATGAAAGTTTGTTTTTCGGCCACCTTTCCATCAGACCAAAACTCTCAGGTGCTACACCTCTGACTACTTTGTTGGTATGGTCAATGGCTGTAGTAAGTCAGAAAAGGTTAACTTGTTTGGAATGGCACCATTTATTCACAATTTATTCAGAAAGGATTTAGCTCTTGATATTGTGTTTGATCGGATTTCTTCTGCGATATTCCAGACTACATCCCGGAAAACTCACATGAGCTGGAGAAGTAGCTATTTCTTTTCAGGTAAGTTCATCCTTGTAGCCTTGTCTGCATGACGGAGGGTTCCATCTGCATTATTAGGCATGCCACAGAGCCTGTGTGTTTATCAATTTTGAAACAATGGAGATGTGAAGAAGGATATTCAGAGCAGTTCATTGCACTTATCCCACTGTCAACATGATTGTGTTTTGCCCTGAAATTTCTCTTGGCTCATTTTTGTCTGGTGGTTTCTAATCCCATACAGGTGGTAGCATTAGGATAGTGTATAGTGCAAGAGATCCCGTGAGCTGCAGAATCCAATTGATTCTGCTGCCAGTAGATTTTAGGCATGGGTACCTTCTCTAGCACAGAGTACAACATGAGTAAAAAATCACTTAAGATCAGGCAAAACCCAAAGACAGAGGCCTTTTTAAGATAAATCTATTCCAGAGCTTTATTCAATCATTCAAAAGGTTCCAAAGTTCAGTACTATGGCAATAGTAAGAGCTTCAAAACACTGCACCAACATTGTGTGTTCAGCGTCCTTATTCTGCATTTTACAGATCAAGAAAGTGTTTTGTAAAGATGACCGTAAAACCTTGATGAAGGGTCACAGACAAATAATGAATTTGATTTCTGAGCAATGGAACAGTTAAACCAGCCTGGAATCATCAGTCATGGCTGCAACCCCAACTGCAACAGACAAACCTGACTGCAACTGGCCACATGGTGAAGCCTCATTGCATAAGGCTTACCACCCCTTGGTTCTGGGCATGTGTGAGGGTTATGTGGACCATATGACACGGCACTTAAACTACCAGACAACTGCAAGAGTATGTTGAACTTAGAACTTCAGATGACCACCTACATCCAGGTCAATACAGACACTGTCCCTAATCCTGCACGTGTGTGCAACTTCCGCTGCATTCCTGCTTTGTTTCCATTGAACAGTAAGACTAACACACCTGAAAACAAAGATTTATAGAGAAAAAACCAGGACTGGAAACAGTGGCCATAATTAAGTAAAGTGAAGTGTCATGGTACACCTGTAGTATTGTAACAACATCTGCAATGGAACCTCAAGAATATGACTGACAGCCCTCAAAAGCTGCAGAACCACTCGACATCTGCACCCATGACCACATCAAGCCTTCCCTGAAAGCTCGCCACTGGCCTTCAGTAGAGGGTAGATTAAAATTCACAGGTCTGTACACCATCCATAAAGCCTCATGAGGGAAGGGCCAAGAATACCTGCAGCAACTGGCTCTACACCGTACTCCAACAGAAACAGCAGATCATCGTCAACCTTTGATCCGAACAAACGGTGTGCGCTTCTGAAGATTAAGTACAGAGGCACATCTCAGGGAGTACCGGGCCATAGATTGTGGACAACCTACAATCCCTTCTTGAGAACTGAACCTAATCATGTACAGTTTAAGAAACCCCTATTAAGACTCACATAATAACTGAAGTCTCAGATCAGTGGCTACAACAAAAACCAATGGCTACAGGCTCTTCTCTTTTGAATGGACTCTAATCTCACCCATCTCTTCATTACAACATAAGTTGTCAGATCTTCTGGCACTCTTATGTAGTTAAAAAAATAAGCAGTGCTTTATAAAACTAATAAAGAAATAAACACAAGATTCATGCCTTAACATTGATTTCTCATCTGGCGGGAATGGACTTGTGGTAGAGGGAATAGCAGTGTATTGATTGTTGTGCTGTTGTAATAGGGCAGGTGTTGCCTTGAATGAAAAAGGAGCTTTGTGTAGTGCACCTATATGGTGAACACAAACTTGACACTCCAACTGAAATTCCATACTAGGCAGTATGGGATTTGTAAGGATCTCATGGAAAGATAACAGTGCAAAATTCACTTCTTAACTATATGGAATGAAATCTGAGTGGGAAAAATAGAACTAATCATAGAGAGTGACGCCACAGGAAAATGTGTCCCAGAGAGTGATATCACTGGAAGTGGTGTTACGTGGAATACCATCATAATGCATAAGCTCCCTTTTAGTGAAGACACAGGAAATTGTGTTAAAAGAAGCCACAGGTCACTCCATCACTTACCTGAAATCAACAACTCATTGGCTTTGGCTTTCATGTCCTCTTTCAGCTGACCAGTGTTCTTCAAGTACTGAAGGATGGTGATGTTGGGAGCAAACTTGACCATGTTTTGCTCTCTGCAGCCAGAGGGCATAGCCAGCAGCTTGTCAATGTTGTTCATGGGCGTCCCCATAATGCCACCTAGAAACAGTGGGTTTAGATCGTGAAATGGGAAAAGAAGGATGGGCACATAGAAAGTCGATGTTCTGTCCTACAGATGAGAACCTTTTCAGGATCGGCTGTAAAAAGTCCCATGCATCACAAGATCTCTATAACCCAAGACCTCTCTGTAAGAATCCGGATTCTCTGGTTGGCACAGGTAGGTACTTGTGTCAAGCGGGGAACCTTTCCTCAAGTCGGGTAAGGGGGTACACTCCTAAAATAACCCCTGCTCACCCCCTTGGTAGCTTGGCACGAGCAGACAGGCTTATCTCAGAGGCAGTGTGTAAAGCATTTGTGAACACATACAGTAACCTAGTGACAACACTACAAATGGACACCACACAGGTTTTATATTAAAAATAAGGATTCTTTATATAGAGTTACCACAAGACCATTAAACGACAATAATACACAATACTGTTACTTTAGATGGTAGAATTTTGCTTAATTCTCTTAAGTTCTTAAATGCGACACTTTAAGTCAATGTACCTTTTAGATGCGACACGCAGGGCAACGAAAGTGTTGCAACGATGTTGATGCGATGAAGTTTTTGGTGCAAAGAAATAAAGACGTGAAGATCTTCTAGATGCGTTACGCTTCTCCGATGGGGAGCTGGGGGGTGAAGTCTGTTGTTTCTGAGACTTCAGCAGGAGGCAAGCTCTATTCCAAGCCCTTGGAGATCTTTTGAAGCACAAGTTGAAATAAAGTCTTTGCAGTCTTTCTCCTCTCCTTCAGCAGCAAGGCAACCACTGCAGGCCAATCCCCCTGGTCAGGGACAGTACTCCTCCTTACAGCTTTCCCAGTTCCTTCTCCTCAGGCAGAGGTTCTTCTTGTCAAGCAGGATCTAATTTCTTGAGAGCAGAGTCCCAATACTTATACCCCTAATTCCTTTGTTCCTCTGGGGTAGAGGGGCCTGTGCCCAGTCCAAACCAGTTCTTGAGCACTTTGTTGACATGACTCTGACTTTCTATTCAGGGTGCAGGGCAGAGACATCAGCCGCTCCACAGGAGGTGGAGCCAGCATTGTGGTGGCAGAGCACAGCTCTATTCAGAGTCCAGGTGCACTCCTCCCACCCATCTGGATGTCAATCTCTCTATTCACCACCAGGCTACCTAGCCCTGCCCCTCTGGGTTTCCCCAGCCCTGTCACTCACACAAACCAGACAGGCAGATACACATCATAGCAGAGGCAGACTGAAATGGTTAGGCGAGCAAATACCAACTTTCTAAAAGTGGTATTTGCAAACCCAGAATATTAAAATAAACTTTACTAAAAGATGTATTTTATTATTCTGAGTTCAGGCATACTAAACTCGAATTTCTACCATGTTCCCTGGGTCTGTTAGGATCATAGGATGTAACAATTCTAACAGCCCATTCTGGCCTATGGGAACAGGTAGCCTTACAATAGTGAAAAACGAAAATGGGTGTAATTCACTATTAGGACATTCCACACACATCAGGGCTTGTCCTACCTTATGCTTACAATGCACCCTGCCCTTGGTCCTACCATAGGGGTGACTAATATGAAGTTAAGGGAAGGTTTAGGGACTGGCAAGTGGGTGCACTTGCCCAGTCAGCATGACAGTACCAGACTGCACGCCGGCTCTGCAATGGCAGACCTTAGACACATTTTACTAGGCCGCTTCTGTGGGTGTCACAACCAGTGCTGCAAGCCCACCAGCAGCATTTGTATTTACAAGCCCTGGGCACTCCTGGTGCACTCAACTGGGGTCTGACAGTAAACCAAATAAGCCAATCATGGAATCCAACCAACATATACATTTTTAAATAGGGAGCACTTGCACTGTGGCACTGGTTGGCAGTGGCACAGTGCTCTGAGCAGCCAACACCAGCAAAACACATGAGGCACAGCGACAAAAAGTGGAAAGGGAGACTCACGCCAAGGTGCCAGGTCTAACACTCTCAAACATTAAAGCTATTTGTTCTGGTGTTGCTTACCCTTAATACACAACAAGTTCTATGGCTGAAACAGCCAGCAGATAGCAAATTCTCTATTGACTCGCCTGTTTTTCTTCGTATGTTTCTCTAAACCTCAATCTCTTTATTTATCATTATATATTGCTTCTCTAGGACCCTTTGCTCTTCATCTTTCCCTTTTTATGTTTCTCTCTCCATCTCCCTTGAACATGGACTCTTAATATGTTTTTTTCTCTGACCGGTTCTCATACCACCTCCCTTTCTTTCCAGCTCTT
Source organism: Triturus cristatus (assembly GCF_964204655.1). Lineage (NCBI taxonomy): Eukaryota > Metazoa > Chordata > Amphibia > Caudata > Salamandridae > Triturus > Triturus cristatus. The sequence continues at coordinate 1,721,073,520 of NC_140590.1, forward strand.
TCTCACATGTTCTCTCATTTTCTCCCACTCTTTCTTCTTTCTTCCCCTTTGTATTTCCCCTCTCAATTTGCTTTTTTCATCCCTCTTTTCTCTGCTGCTTCCTGTCATGTCCCTTCTGAAAAGTCAACTTTCATTCTGGCTGTTAACAAAAACTGAATTTCCACAGCAAACTTTAAGCTCAAATTCAAGAACCTCTGGAACATGTGATTTCAAGGCTACAAGCTCACATCGTCTAACTACAGCGTCATCCACCACTGGGCCCTAAAACAAAAGACCACAACTCAAGATCTTGGAATGCATACTTAATGCTACCGAAAATGGCAAGGCAAAGCTTTGTCCTTCGTAATCCTGGTGTGACCACTGATTCTGAACACCATGCGACACCCTGTATTCTCACCTTTCCGAATTAGCAGGAAAATCCTTTGGTATTGGTTTGCCTTCACCCTACCACCTAACCTCAGTGACACAAACTTTTTCCATCCATGTCTAATTTGTATCAGGTTTTGCCTGTAGCGCTCCCAGGATCACTACTATAATTGTTACTTTGCAACAAATTCTTCCTCCCCAAGTCCAGATGAAGACCACTTTAGACCGCAACCTTCTCTATCATCATATGCTTATTACACAGATTTTATCTTTACAGCAGCAGCAAAAAACCACACTATCAAAACATAGACCCTTATCTGTAAATTATCAAATCCTGGCTACCTAAAAGCCTACTCAAACTAAACCACTCTCAAAAAGGATTTTTCTTCTTTATCATAAACTCACCTCAACAGCACCACCATCTAAACTCCTTAGCATAAAATGTCAAAGAATCTCCTATAGAGTATGGTCAACAGCTCAGGGGTTCCCCAGAACTCATAAAGGACAATGCATACCCAGATTAGATCATCAAACAACACCCTCCACTCTTTATCCCATGTACTTGAAGACAAAAGCATCTTCATTCCGCAAACGGCTGTTCATAGCAGTGACTGCTGCTGTCAACCTCTGCCTCATTTGTGGCGCCTCCACTGCCACAGGCCTACCACAAAACCATCTGTAAAGGAAAGTCTTCTTCAGTAGATTAAACCAAGTGAGGTTTATTAAGAAACAGAGATACTAAAACCCCATCCATCACCAACTCCTGCAACTGCCAAATGCAGAGTTGCTCACATTCTACCTCACACGAAATTCCATTGATTCCAAGTTCCAATTCCATTAGCTTAGCAACTTTAAGAACACTACATCACCTCCCTTCTTAACAAAGCATAGACAAAGTATAACCAACATCAAACGAAATTTGAGTGAAAGCAGTATACAAAGAATGAACAAAGTTCAAACAAAGTCGTGAAACCTAGCAGGGTGCCGAACAACCCTGCGAGGTCTAACAATTCTTTGAGGTGCAACATTTCTTTGAGGTGGAACAACCCCAGAATCTCCTGATACCTCCCTGGGCTGACACTTTGCCACCCTGTTCAAGTTCCATACTTTATGATTGCTGATCTTCAAACTTGAAAACTTTGATTACCCTGAATGGGGTGCTAAACTTTGACTTAGACTTGCCTAAACGGGGAGATTTTATTTTCACCCAGTCTCCCACAGAAACTTCTGTGTGCTTGACTGCTCTCCTTGCATCATACCATTTCTTCCTCTTCTCCTTAATTACACACTCTTTTTCTTTCCAGCCTGCCACACTATCAGCATTCTCATCAACTAATAGTCTCTTAGAAGACACCCATGAAGGACAAACTTCCATATTAGCTACTTTCCTCTTGAACAAGCGAAACGGTGAAACACCTGTGGAGGAGTGCGGAGTGAATCTGTATTCCCTAACCTTTTTCATCATGGCTACCTCTCAGTCAGTACCACTTGCCACAGCATGTTGTACAGCCTCTTTTAACACCTTCACAAACCTCTCCACAACTCCGTTGCTCTCAGGATGATAAAGAGCTGCCTTCTTATGTTTGATGAGGTAAATTGTCCACCATTGTCAGAAAGTAAAGACATGGGAAATCCTTCCCTTTCAAACAAATTATCCAAAAACTCAATAACTACTGAAGATTCCACAGAACCAACTATCTTAATCTCAGGCCAGCGAAAATACATATCTAAGCAAACCAGAACGTAGACATCCCGTGTTTTATCCTGATAGGACCCAAAATATCAATAGCAATATCCATCCAAGGCCCATTTGATTGCTCCCTAACCACCATGGGTTGCGTTCTACATTTCAGAACCTTGTCACTGCAGGCACATTCTGAACAATTTCTTACCTCTCTTTCAATCCAAACATCCATGGCAGGCCACCAATATGCTTCTCTTAACCTCTCTTTAGTTTTTACAATTCCCATGTGGCTGGCATGTGCACTTTTCAGTAACCATTCCCATAAAATGCAAGGAGGAATTAACCTACTACCTTTTAATAGGATACCATCCACCACAGATAAATCGTCCTTAACCTGCCAAAAACCAGTAAACTCTTCACCACAGTCGGGGGGCGTGGCCGAGCCGAGCTGCAAGATGGCCGCCGTGTAATGGGGCTCTGCCGGCCGGACAACTAATCCGTTAGCCCATCCGGCCTCTGCCTTGATTTTTGTGCAGGGAAGATACGGTGGGAAGTGCCCCGACGCCGAGGATTCCGGCGGTGCTACTGCGGCAGGAATCGGCTGCGGGAATCCGGAGCTACATGCCCTAGCGGATCCGGCGGTTGGGAGGCGCCGCGCTGGGCGGCGACATCTGCTACGCGAGGCCCTGGTCGCGGGCCGTTGACCGACAGGCGCGTGGAGACTGGCGTGGACGCATGTAGAGCGAGGGATGCCTTGCGATTGGAACCCGAGGTGAAGCGGTGGGCCCCTGCTGAGCTGTGGACGGCCTTCGTTGCGGATCTGGAGCGCGATAAGTGCTGGCCTGACGGACTGACTGCCTGGGCCTTGCCGGCGTGGCCGCGATCTGCGCTGATGACTGTGCCGGTGCTCCTGCTGGCGTGAGGCGGCGGGAGACGGAAGCTGCGACAACTGGTTGGCGAGGCCCGATCCATACCTGCGACGAGGGGACTCCGGCTGTCTGGCTTGTGGAATCCGTGCCCGGGCCTCTGAGTGTCTGAGGCGCTACGAGGTGGTGGCAAGAAGGGCGCGAGAGGCCGGATGACTCTCCGGGCTGCTGCCTGACCGCGGTAAGTCCACGGTTGGTGCGTGTCTGGTGCCGACCCGCGACCTGGGTGAGCCGAGAGCTGGCTGGGCCTGGCCTACCTGGAGAGGTTCCCCGAGGTGCGTGAAGGCCGCTTGGAGTGGTGAATACCTGACCTATACGATCCGGGCGCTTGGTGGGGCCCGTGGCCTGCGGCGTGCCAGCTGCCTCCCTTCATTGGTGCCGGTGTGTGAAGACCCCTCGGAGGCGACATGGGGAAGTCGGACACCAAGCAGCGGAAGCTCCACTTTGAGAAGCAGGCTTCCCGCGGCGCTGTGGCGGTACCGCCATCGCCGACTGTGGTCCCTGAAACGCAGCTAGACCCAACACCGGAGGATGATGTCAGAAGCATGTTCCGCGACCTTAAGGGCTGCCTCAAGGAAATCGACGGCAAGCTCGACTCCATGGCCCAGCGGCTTGATGGCATATCACACAAGGTCGACCAGCACGAGGAGCGGATTGCTGCGGTGGAGGCGCGGATTGCCGACTGCGAGGAGAGCCACGGAGACACCCAGGAGAGGTTACTTCGCATGGACAAGGTCCTGGAGGTGATAAGAGGGCGCAACGAGGACTTGGAAGCCCGTTCCCGTAGAAATAATGTGCGTATTATTGGCATTGCGGAATCCACGAACATTGGCAACATGGAACAATTCGTTGAAAGAATGTTCCGCGAACCGTTTGGGGCGGACCTGTCGGCCATGTTCCTGGTCGAGCGGGCGCACCGCATGCTGGGGCCGCGACCTGTGCCTGGAGCTCCGCCACGACCGATCCTGGCACGTGTTCTGAACTACCGAGACAGGGATACTATCCTGAGGTTGGCGCGTGAAAAAGGTGAGCTCAGATTTCAAAATATGGCCATCTCCCTATTTCCGGATTTTACGCAAGCGGTGCAGGCTGCGAGGCGAGAATTTATACCGGCTAAAAAAATATTTCAAAAGGTGGGGACTAAGTATGCCATGTTATACCCGGCCAAGTTGCGGATACACCATAAAGGGAAGCCAATGATCTTTACAGCCGCGGCGGATGCGCTCAAATTTGCGAGGCAGGCAGAGCGCTCGCAGCGTGAGCGGCGAGATGAGCAAGGCACTCCTCCGCTGGGCCAGTTGAGCGACACTGAATGACACAGCGCACTATCGCTTTGAGATGTGCTGAGACGCTGGACACCGTGACTGTCAGGTGCACGGCCTGTAGCCGCCTCTGGGGGTCCATGGGGCCTACAGGGGCCGAAGGATCTGTCCCGGGCCTGTGAGAACTGGTTCGACTTAACACGGCTAACATCGCTGATGCCCTACGGGGCGCTGCAGGGGGAGGAATGTTGGACCTCCTTAGCTGTAGGTTGTTGTACTGCGTTAACAAAAGGCAGCAATGTTCGGCCACCCTGTCGCTTTTGGACGGGGGAGTGAGCCGGTGACCCCACGCCCTGTGGGATGATTCCCGAGATACTGTTACGGGACATTTACTGTTGGGTGGGGTGGCGGGGGGGACTGTATCTCAACCTGATTGGGGGGTTGGAGTGGGTGGAGGGGGGTTCTTGTTATTGTTGGTTGGTACTACCACACTGCGTTTTCTTACTGCACCACGACATGATGATGCGGCCTTGCCACAGGCTGACTTTATATGGTTGCCGATCCCGGGGAATGGGCAGCGGGGGGATCCCCTGTGGACCCTAGTACGTGGGACATTGGTAACCTCGCCACTATAAGGGACACACACATATAGGCCTCCCTGACCGAGTTGCGCTGCCTTACATGGAATATCCGCGGTCTTAACGATCACCGCAAGATACGCTTGACTCATGCACATTTGACACGACACCAAATTGACATATGTTTCCTACAGGAAACACATTTGACTCGCAACGCCGGGGACAAGCTTCGATGTGCTAGATGGGGCGAGATACACTCCTCCGGCTGCTCCAGCTATTCCCGGGGAGTGGCTATTCTTATCCGTAAAGGCCTTCCCTGGCAAACATTTAAGGTAAATGCTGACACTGAGGGGCGCTACATCATACTGCTCGGGAAGTTATTTCACATGCCGATAACGTTAGTTAATACATATGGCCCCAACTCAGATGACCCTGGGTTTTTCCGTCACGTCTGGCACCTGGCACAATCACTGGGCGGAGGGGCTTGCATGTGGGGAGGAGATTTCAATGCCGTGCTGTCGCTGGAACTGGATAGGGAGGGGGCTGCTCGCGCGCATCACCCGCAAGCTGCAGGTCTCATACGCGGCCTAATGGCAGATTATAATCTACTGGACTCATGGCGGGTATTGCATCCCGCGGTTAGGGAAGGCACCTGCTTCACCCCGCACAGAGGAGCCTGGTCCCGCTTGGACTTCTGGCTCTTGACCCCGCAGGTCCATGCCTGGGTGTCTGCGGTCGATCACAAGGCGCGCACCGTCTCAGACCACTCCCCTGTTGAACTAACTCTGCGTGTCCCCAAGCCATACATCACGCCCTTCACGTGGCGACTGCCGCCACAGGCCCTGTCAGATCCGGTGTTTCGGGAGGATATCCATCAACACATACTTGACTACTTTGAGCACAATGAGGGTTCCGTGACGTCGTTGGGCACCTTGTGGGACGCGTTTAAGGTGGTGATAAGGGGCCACTGCATTGCGGGACAGGCCAAAGTCCTAAAGACTATCAGGGGTGCGCTCGGTAAATTGGAAGATCGCCTGCACTCTCTGGAGGTGCAGTACTGTTCAGACCCCTCGACTGCCACGTTGGCGGACACTCGCACCACGCTCACTGAATATCAGGCAGAGGCCGACAGGGAGCTTAAATTCCTGACTAAGCATGCTGTGGCCCGCAGATATGGGAAGGGGGATCGCCCAGGCAGAACGCTCGCCCTCCTTCTGCGCTCACAACGGCCCTCTCCCTTTGTCTCCTCAGTGATGACTGAGGGAGGTGATACCGTGTATACCCCTCCGGAAATACTAGATACCTTCCGGACTTTTTACAGGGACTTGTATAGGACTCGGGCAGCCCACCCACAGGCGGAGCTGTCTGACTATTTTGATACGATACAGCTTATATGGTTTAATGCGCACCAAAAAGGTTACTTCGATCGACCATTTGAGGCAGACGATGTACGGGAGGCAATTGGGTCATTAGCAGCCGGCAAGGCGCCGGGACCGGACGGCCTCCCGGCGCAGTTTTACAAGGAATATGCAGATCTCCTGGCCCCCCCCTGTTGGCAGTATATGCGGAGGCGGTCGACTCAGGTCTACTCCCAGACTCCATGAGGGAGGCTGTCATCATTACCCTCCTGAAGCCGGACAAGGATGTCCAGCAATGCGACTCCTACAGGCCATTATCATTAATCAACACTGACGCTAAGATCTTTGCGAAAATGCTCGCAACTCGGCTACAGCCGGTGTTGCCCCTGATGATCTGCCCGGATCAGTCGGGCTTTGTACCGGGCCGATCGACGTCCCACAACCTCCGAACCCTCTTCGGTGTACTGCACTATTTGGCACCACATGTTAAGGCTGCGGCGGTGCTGTTGGACGCCACCAAAGCGTTCGACTCCCTGGAGTGGGGGTTCCTGTTTCCTCTGCTGCAGCGTATGGGGGTGAGTGAGGCCTTTATCAGATACATTAGACTGCTTTATACCGGCATCACTGCTAGGGTAAGGGTGAACGGGTTGGTCTCTGCACCATTTGCCATTCGGAGGCGCCTCTGCTTTTTGCCATCGCCACAGAACCTTTGGGCCCGCATTAGACAACATCATGTGGCCAGGGGCATTGGCTTCTCGTCAAGGGCGCTAACCATATCGTTATATGCAGATGATGTTACGCTATATGTATCTGATCCTCAGGTGAACCTCTCCCCTCTGACACGAGAACTGCTGGAATATGGACGATTGTCGGGAGTAACTATAAACTGGGAGAAGTCAGTCATTCTGCCCCTGACTACCGGGACTCCCCGCTTTACCCCGGACTGCCCGCTGAAATGGGCAACTGGGCCGGTGCGGTACCTGGGGATTTGGATAAGCACAGATATGCAGCAGATATGGGCAGAAAATTATGGGCGTGTGACGGGTTGGATTGAAGAGAGGGTTGGTCGTTGGAAGCATTTGCCCCTTTCGCTGGCTGGCAGGATTGCTGTGGCTAAAATGGTGATCCTGCCTAAACTCCTCTATTTATTCGTGAATATCCCGCTGCCCCTGACTGCACATTTTCTGCGACGGATACGCTCACTGATGGTGGAGCTGGCCTGGGGGGGTAAGCAGCCGAGGGTGTCCTGGGAGACCCTCACTCTCCCACAGAGACAGGGAGGCCTGGCTGCACCAGACCTCTCCTTATATGCCTACTGTGCACAGGCACAGTTCCTGCACTACTGGGCGCACCCCACACCGTTTCAACCGCACGTGGCGATCGAGACTGATAGGGCGGCCCCGCTGCCGCTGACTGTTGCACTCTACGCGCAACACGTCCGGAGGTGCACAGAAATCGACCCGGTGCACGCACTCAGGTGGGCCTGGAGTGGGCTGAGACGTAGGGCCGGATTAGATCTTCTTTATACCCGCTCTGTGCCCCTGCGCGGGAACCCGATGTGGCCGCCGCTGCGGAATATGCGGACCGGGGAGCGGGCCGCGGAGCTGGGCCTCCACACTGGGGGCGATTTGTTTCCGGGGGACACCTTCCTTACGCCGGAGCAGATGTGTGGATCGGAGACTCCGACGCTACTGGACACGCTTCTTTATTATCAGCTCCGCCACTCATGCCGGAGGCTGTTCCCCACGTTCCCGGCGCCACCGCCGGATCTGCTTGCTTTGGAAAATGTGTTATCTGTGGAGTCTGGACGCAAGCTGGTATCCCGATTGTATGTGCGAATGCAGACTAACCACCCCGTGATGCTTCCGGCGGCGCGGGGCCTGTGGGCGGCGGAATTGGGTGCGGATATTTCTGATGTACACTGGGAGTTGTGTTGTAAGCTTCTTGAGACTCTGTCCCCCAACTACAGGCTACGCCTGATACACTTCAAATACATACACATGACTTATCGCACACCGAGCCGGTTGCACCGCATGGGTTTAAGGGACACCGATGAATGCTGGCGCTGTTATGCCTTTATACATATGGCGTGGAGCTGTCCTGCAGTGGCGTTGTTCTGGACAAGGGTGGTGGAGATAATATGCGCAATCACGGGCCTACTGATCCCATGCACACCCCAGGTTGCACTGCTGGGGATTTTGCACATGGTTGAGCCCAAACACCGTAAGCTGCCAGCGATGCTATTATTATTGGCCAAACGACAAGTTGCTATGCATTGGGGGGTTGTTACGTCACCTAGCATTAGGGTATGGGTTAAAAGCGTTGTCTATTGCCAGACCCAGTTAGCCCTGTACTGGGAGCTTATGCCAATGCGATCGCGGCCTAGGGATATATGGGGACCCTTCATACACTGGCTGGAGCTCACTCCGCTACAGACGCTGTATCTCGATGCTATCCCCTAGGACGGGAGGGAGAGGTTAGTACTTGCGGTTGCCCGTGAGGCGTGTTGGCGGCTGTCGGGGTGGGGAGACACGGGTGGGAGGAGGTGACAGATGGACAGTTGGGTAAAGCGGAGATTGACATGTAACACTGAGTTGATGTCCTTGAAATTCCGTATTTTGTGCCTTGTTGGTGGGGAGACGTGTCGTCATTGCTTGAAATATGTACACAGCAGTGAGTAGCATTGTTTTAAGTTTGTTACTGAAAATGCCAATAAAAAGAATTTAAAAAAAAAAAAACTCTTCACCACAGTCTTTCTTGTCACACCACCCCTTTGACACCATATTAACAACTTTTTGCAGAAGTTCATCCTCAACTTTTTCCAATCATTCTCAGATACAATTCCATCACTCGGCAGACAAACATCAACCTCTTCTTCAAATTCCTCCCTACCAAACTGATCATATTCCAGAGGTTCCTCACGCACAGTACCCAGTCTTGACAGGCAGTCTGCAAGTGTATTAGAGACTCTTGGCAGATAAGAGACAGTAAAACTAAATTCTTGTAGTGCAACCACCCACTTGCGTATTCGATGAGACACAAAATCAATCCCCTTTTTTGTAAAAACCTCCTTCAAAGGTTTGTGGTCCGTTAAGACTACAAACTTGCTACCCCAAAGGAATTTGCGTAATTTGCGAATAGACCAATAGATGGCCAGAGACTCTCTTTCTACAACAGAGTAGTTAAACTCTGCTCCTCGCAAAGGCCTGGACATAAACAATACCACTTTTTCTTTGCCCTCTGATCTTTGAAATAAGACTACACCCAACCCTTTGGAGCTCGCATCAGTCATTAAATAAGAATCCTTTTTGGGATCAAAACTGCTAAGATCTTGTGCATGATTTAGACAATACTTAAGTTTTTTAAACTCTTCCTCACAAGCATTAGACCATATAAATTCAGAACCCTTTTTTAAAAGGCCGCGTAAATGTCTGGTGACCACTGCAAAATTTGGCACAAATTTATGATAAAATTCTGCCATACCCAGGAATTTTACAAGTTCATCTTTACTCTGGGGAGGCCTGAGCTTGCAAATGGCATCAACTAAAGATGCCTTGGGCTTAATTCCATTACCAGAGACTAGATGACCTAGATATTCAATTTCAGCCAAATCAAACTTGCATTTGTCAGCTCTTAACGTTAGTCCAGTCTCGCATAACTTTGTCAACACTGCCCTCATCCTACCATCATGCTCTTCAGAGTTGACCCCAAATACAAGAACATCATCCTGGTATATTTTGATACCCTCAATACCCTGCAAGACTCGTTCCATCACTCTTTGGAATACAGAAGCAGCAGAAATTAGGCCAAAGGGCATTCTCAAAAATTTAAACGTGCCATAAGGCGTGACAAATGCAGTTACATTTTGAGAAGAGGGGTGTAATCTGACCTGATGGTACGCCGAGGATAGGTCAAGAGTAGGAAAATGCTTCGCCCTTCCAAGAGAGCACAGCATCTCATTAATATTTAGCAATGGATAATGATCCACAACCACTGCCTTATTAAGTTCCCTCAGGTCAACACAGAGCCTGGCCTCTCCATTAGCCTTGCGAGCCAAAACTATGGGAGAAAGCCACTCAGTTGCCTCCACTTCTTCTATGATCCCATTGTCCTTTAGTTTGTCAAGTTCGACCTTCATAATCTCTTTTGCCACCAGAGGAACATTGCGAACTTTAGCCACCTTGGGTACTGAGTCAGGCTTTATTTTGATTTGGTGCATGTAATATTTAAGACACCCTAATTTTTTGTCAAAAATTTCAGGAAACTCTTTAACCCATTTGTTACATCCTGCAGTAACCTGACCGACAGAAGGCATTCCTTTTAAGCACACAGATGGATTTTGATTAGGATCCAAGAGAACATACAGGTCACGTTGATGAAACCAACTCAAAAGAGAGTCACCCTTCATTGAGACATAAACTTTCGCTGGGACAATTCTTCCTTTATAATCAATTGTCCCCCAAAACCATCCTAGGAGATCAATAATTTCTCCACTGTACCCCTTTGGTCTTATATCTGGTTTCATCAGAGTGACCATACCCATCAAATATTGATCAAAAAATTTCTTCGGAATTAAAGTCACCTTTGTCCCTGAATCAAACAACATTTTTACAGGTGCATCGTTAATTAGAACAGAATCTATGGGTCCGCCAGACCCTTTAATTTGGCATATCTCATTTTCATTAATCTCATCCTCAAATAAATATACCTCTCTAATCTTCTTTTGGTCTCTAGCTGACCTACAACACTTTGTAAAATGACACTTGTGGCCACATGTTTTACAGATAGACTTCCACCCAGGACAGTCCTTAAAATTCGCAATGTGACCTAAATTACCACATCTAAAACATTTGACTTGAAAATTCTTTGAACCACTAGGTTGATTATCAAATCTGGATGAGTGTAAATTTGATTTACTCATAGCCTTTGAAACTTCATGCATGTTCTTGTCATTACTACTCTCCACCTTCAATACAGCGCTTTGCCCTTTGTTAAGAGAAGAGTCTTTATCATTTTGAATCGCCTCAAGACAAACTTTCGAATGTTCGTATGTTTTGGCGATTGTGACTACCTCATGCAAAGAAGGATTATCCTTCTGCCATAAATTGTCCTTAGCTTTATCAACACTACATCCTAACATCATCTGGTCTCTGAGACGTTCTTCAAGTGAAGCTCCAAAGCTGCATGTAGAAGCCAACTTGCGTAGTTCAGTAATATATTGCTCAACAGTTTCTTCAGGTTTTTGCATCCTTTTTCCAAAGTGGTATCTCTCTAGAACCATGCTGACTTTGGGTAAATAGTGTAAATCAAGTTTTTTTATAGAAATTTCAAATTCATTGAGGCCTGATGCATCACCAGCTGATAAATCGGGAAGATGCTCAAACACTTCTTGCCCCTCAGGACCCAAACAATGCATTAATAGAGAGGTTTTCCTCTCTGCACTGAGTGAAGTTCCACATACACGAGCATAATGACTAAACACTTTCTTCCACTTCAACCAGGGTATTGCAGGTTCACCTGGTGAAGATAAGAAAAATGTTGGAGCAGGTACGTTTTGCATTGTGAAGGTGAGTGAGAAGAAACCCACCTACTTCTTCCCCTTTTTTTTTTTAAAACTTCCCCTCCGTTTACAGCATTAAAGAAAGTGTGTCAGCTGAAAAGTAACTGGGAAATATAAGAATAGCTGTGCACGTCAGCGAACACTTGTGCAATGAAGAAGGAATTGTACAATTGCAAGGAGGTATGTTAATTGCGTGCCTCAATGATTACGCGCGTGTAACAGCGAAAGAAACTGTGAGACGAGTTGGTGTAGGCAACCTCTCATTGAGCACGAACAGTAATAATTTTTCCTTCCCTTTTTTTTGTGATGAAGGTGTGCGCATCACCGAATCAGTAATGCGCTGAAGTAACACTTTAAACGAAGGGTGAGCGCGTCACCGAGTCGCGCAAACATGTAACCAAGGAAACGCCTCGGAGATAGTGAAATACAAGACGGCTCCTCTCCGTAGCGTAGTTGCGTAAGTGCGCTTAGTGACGTTGTGGTTAAAGCGTGCGTGAGTGCAGGAGGCTTCGGGAGAAGGAAGAATGCTTCGCGAGGAGGGTGCGCGAGGGGCTCACGTGTTAAAATACCTTCACGATGTCTTCGCACAAGGAGGGGTATGAAGCCTTAAAATAACTCACGTCAGCCACAGAAAGAGACACTTCCAAAAACCTGCTTCTCCTCAGAATGCCAAGGTAAGATCCAGCGCGATGAATGGCAGGTCGAGTCAGGATTGAAGGTTTTATCTCCTTCGGATTGATGTGTTGAGGTCAATCTTAAAAGCGTGGGAAGTTCCAAGCGTCGCCAAATGTAAAGGAAAGTCTTCTTCAGTAGATTAAACCAAGTGAGGTTTATTAAGAAACAGAGATAATAAAACCCCATCCATCACCAACTCCTGCAACTACCAAATGCCGAGTTGCTTACATTCTACCTCACATGAAATTCCATTGATTCCAAGTTCCAATTCCATTAGCTTAGCAACTTTAAGAACACTACACCATCTCTCTCACCTATTGGTGGGTGAGAAAATCACAGCCACCTTACAGTCAATACCTTTGATTCTGGACGGCCCCACCAGTTAACTCCAGGATAAGTTTCAAAGTTATTTAACTCACCATCAAATGCATGGTGCACTGCAATGAATTTCATTAGTCCAGATTGGGATAAACCCCCATTCAAGCAAAAAAGGACAGAGCTTCACAGCATGAGAATATGATGCCCCCAGATTCCCTCTACCCAAAGACAAACCTTTCTCCTTTAGAAAGAATCAAACACACGTTCTGGCTTCTCTGTGCCCTCCTCAGTTCATAGATAGACAGATATATTTTTTTCTCTAGCTCATAGATTTGTTGAAAGTGTGCTTGCCTCTAGAAAAGTAAAGGCTATATCAGTTAATCTCCCAAGTAATACAAATGGCTAAAAGAAGATTATGTTGGAATGAAGTTGATAGCTAACATTTCAGCGATGCACATTTAATTTGCTAATTACAAAGTAGAGATTTGGTACTTGACCCAAGCACTCTTTCCAATTTTCTTCTCCATCCATAGTCATGACTTGGAGCATCTGTCTTCTCACCATTTCGTTTAAGGAATTTTCCTGCATCCGACCGTAAAACATTGACAGTAAAACCAGATTCTGATAAAACAATTAGAATTTCATTAAAGACACGGAGGCTAACATTATGCATTATTCCTTTAATGCAACTTCAAGCAGCCATTTTAAAGTTTATACATCACAAAACAAAGCTCTAGAATAGAATGCTCACATGTTACAATGGCAACAAGGCTAGATAGATCTACCTCTTTTAAATGCAATGAAAATCAGAGTTCAAGTATTATGAAAAAAGATAAAGCTTCTTCTTTAGGAACTGAGGAATATCAAAGGAACAAAAATACACGATGCCGATAGACTTCTTCTTTAGAAACTGATGAATTCCAAGGAACAAAAAAGCACAATGCCGAGACTTGCTTGGAGGGGAGAGTAGGAAATCTTTGAACTCCAGGTGATATCCTGCACCTTGTGGAGGAACCAACTATGTTGAATTATCTGAAAAAGGATAAATTATTAAAAATGTACACTAATAAGCCCTATGTAAAAGAGAGAATATTAAGGATATTAAATAGTGCAATAAAAAAAGCATAATACAATTAAATAACTGAGTTGTTTCCTCATTATACATCTTTTTTTTAAATTCTAATCTTCACACAAATGCAGTAAAGTAAATTAATAACATGCTACCTTAAGAGTCCACTCCCGGGAGGGAAGGGTTGGGATAATGTTAGCCTCCGTGTCTTTAATGAAATCCAGATTCTCTGGTCATGGTAATAGGAGAATCGCAATTTCATTACAAGACTGGGGGCTACCATTATGCATGTTGATAGTCTAGTAAAACTACATCAGACATGTGTTCCACAGTTTAGTAGTAATGTTTTGCAAAAGTATAGGAACTGGACATGTCGGCCGCCTTAAGAATATCATCTAACTTACCTTCTTTCCAAAAAGATTGGCTAGCTACAGAGCCTCTTAAAGAATGTGCTTGAAATCTTTGGAGGTCAACGCCTGCCATATGCATAGCTAATTTAACCCATCTAGCGATAGAGAAAGAAGAGACAGGTTACACCAGCAGTGCGATGTTTGTTCATCCTTGCATTATACTCCTTCATACAATCTACCACGCACAACTTTTTGCAAGCATCGAATCTTGGGTAAAAAATCGTGTCAGTCATGGTTTTTGCTCTTTTGATAGTTTCAAATCTGACACCGAAGGCGTCATATGATCTATTCGTTATTTCCAGTGCTTTGACATCTGATACCCTTCGACAGGATATTACTTAGTTTTCCAACATTACGTATAATTACGCAACTGCATTTCAGATCTTCATGTGTAACTCTTTCAAGAAAGATGTCATGTACTTTCCATCCTCTACTGCACCCATCTCTTTGCCATTTCCTATAAAGTGCCTCCTGGCATCCTAAAAATGTCCCCCTTTGCCAGAAATGTCAAATTTCTTTAAAACTAGGATGGGTTTGAAACTTTTCATCACAATAACTGCTATCAAATATTAAATACACCAAATATCTGCCCATTCATATTATTCCATGCAGCCAAAGCATTGGTAAATGACCTTGTCTTACTATATATGATTATTGAAACAGACCGTGAGTGGGGCTCCCTCACTACACACTTGCCCCCCCTCTAGATCTAGTCCTAAGCTTTGCTCCCAGGCACTCTCCTATCTCGCCCTATTGCCACCAGGCTCTCCCCAAGAAGGGGTCTCTTTACAAGTTACTAACCATATATTGAACTTTACTCATGCACCTGACTCCCTTCCTACCACTCTGACTCTCTAAAACCTTACCTGCACCCTAAGATCTGCAAATCAAACTCTTCTGGCTTCACCTACTTTCCCCTGCAGTAGCTGTAGGTACTGCCCCTCTGCCTACTTGCTCCCTTCCTCTGGAATTCACTTGACTCAGTCATCCGGGTCGTCCAGGCAGCAATTAAAAAAATTAATCTCCAAGCACTGGTCGATGCCACCTCCTCAAACCCACACTGCACTGTAAATATTGTGCTGTTAATGGTTTTGCTTTCATGCGCATGCCTGTCTGTATTAGCCTATTTATATGTATTCTTCAGTACTTGTGAAATCATGCTTGTCTGCATTTGCTTCTTGTACGCTCACCATGGCTGTCCATTAGTCACCCATCTGCCTGAAGTGGTATAGACATCACTGATGTATTGTAAAACCTTTCTCTTTCAATGGTTATGATGGGACATGAAAAAAATCTGCATGGCTAATTCTCAGCCCACTTGTTAGAAAGTAATGAATATCGGATTTAAGGAAGAGCTGTGGAGGGTAGTCCATTCACAAGTCATGTGCTGGGACAGAAGTGAATGCCTTGATTTAGGTCGAGATCCAATCACAGGGCAGATGGGATTCATAGCAGACATACAACATGTACCTATTAACTGGCTACTTATTGGGGTATCTATGTCAGATATGTCACAACTTAGTTCATATTCTGCGACAGGATCAATGCTGGGCAGGATCTGAGATCTGGACACTGTCTCAGTTTCTCTGCTTGGGATGTCAATCAAAGCTGGATTTGATCACAACACGTGCGCAGTTGTGTGACTGAGCTTTAATTTATAAGGACTGACTTTTTCAGACGTGGGTCATTGCCTGGTAGATATATTTCACTCAATAACATTTTCTGAACGGTGAGCCACACCCCTTGGTGAACCTATCACATATTGGCACCACCTAGTTTATTCAATGGGAGTTTGTACCATCAGTTCACCATTAAACCAGCTGGCTCTGGACAGCCATTCTTATCAGTCAATAGAAATCGTGCACACACCTGATTGGTCACAATAAGAATACAAAAGTCCACCTACCTTCATTACACATGAGGTAGCTTTGAGTCTTCTCCTATGGGACACCTTTAGCCTGCACATGAGACACACACAATCAGGAAGAGAGAGGGTCCTATTAAACCAATAGAAAAGAGACACATTCCCTCCCAGTGATACTTCTAAGCAGTAATGGATTGCTCTTGTCAGGGGCATCCTGCCACGTTGGTACCACTTATAGGACATAGAGCTGAACCAAGCAAGGTCATCTTTCATGTTAACTAGCTTTTTAGGTTGAACCTGGGCAGCACGTGCGCTGCTCTGCGAGGCATGCGGTATTCAAGTAGGGCCTTGAAGCTCTGCCCGCTCTCCGCCCATATTTTTCATTTGCTTATGTCATTGTCCTTTGTAAATACTGGCTTCTGATTCATCAATAGGCTTGTGGGTCTCTCCTTAGTGCTGCCTTGTCTTCATTTTTACCTCCCATGAGGAATGGCCCTTTTAATTCTGTTACACGGTAGGTCTTATTTAGTCTGAGACGACTATTTTCTTTAATGAGTTTCTCCTACTGCAGGCACGACATGCTTTTCCTACAACATTCAGTACGCCATGCGCACTTTCACTTTCCAAGCAGCCTGGGACATTGGCTGCCGCTTCTTTGAAATGAAATAGGTCTTGTATTTACAAGAGTTTGAGCTATTGGCATTGTAAATGACAATACCTTTCAATACCTTTTATTTATGTGTTAATTATCAAAACAGATAAAAGGCATTGTTATTTGCAATGCTAATAGCTTAAACTCTCACAAATGAGAGACCTATTGCATTGCAAATGCTTGTTGATATATACGTCTTTTCGATATATGGCATCTCTCTGCAGAGTTCATCTCAAGGAGAGAGGCAGAGTTTATACTCCTGACCCATGGCCAGACCTTATTACCTGTGACGCTGCCAGCCATCTCCCAATCCAGTGGCATCCAAGCAACTTGCAGAACTGGAACACATGTCTCATAGGAAGGCAGATGTGCACATACCTGTTTCTTTCCCAAAAACTCAAGGCAGCCATGTTGGTACTGGACTCACCTTCACACGAAGAACCTTCCTAACCGTGTCTTTGCTTCCTTTCTCGGGGATGATGGACTTGCGCTCCCCACAGATTTTAGAGTCTGCAACAGTTTGGGCACTGACTGTGATGTTATTTTCACCTGAAGCAGAAGTAGGACAACAGCATGTCAGCTGGGAAATACACAAATGCACTCAAAAGAGCTAAAGCTTGGCAGCCATCTTTGAAAGCAGCCTGACATCCATGACAGTTACAGCTAGAGGTGGCCCCCAATAATGGTCCTGAATCACACAAGTGTTGAGCCCGCAAAGTGTGCCTTGCCTAGCCCATGTCATGCTCCAAAGCAGGGACCAGATTAAAGATGCTGGGTTTTGCCGTATGGACATGATCATCATAGGATTTATGCAACAATCTCTATTCTACACTCTCTTGGCACTAGTCTTAGTTCCAACTGTCTGGACAGGTATCACTTAAATGGCTCATGAAAGAAACGGCACAAGTACCTCACGTGTTCAGGAGAAATGTCCAAAATGCTAGACCTTGAACATGGGAAGGTAGAGTGGATTTTGTCTGAACTACTGGGTGATCTCCCAGAAAAGTATATTGAGATAAGGCTGGTCAGATACTGAGGGATTACATTGTTTATTCAGTGAAACATCCAGCTGGCCTTGTTAAGATGAACTATTCCCTGAACTGGAAGGCAATGTAAAGCTTTTCTGGCCTTGGATATGCTTTGTCTTTTGCTTAAGCCAGTGACAGGTCTGACCGCAGTGTTTTGTGCTTGGCTGGTTTACATGACAAATAA
The DNA here is from genome assembly GCF_964204655.1 of Triturus cristatus. Lineage (NCBI taxonomy): Eukaryota > Metazoa > Chordata > Amphibia > Caudata > Salamandridae > Triturus > Triturus cristatus. The sequence continues at coordinate 1,721,091,454 of NC_140590.1, forward strand.
ACCAGCCTTTAGGCAATTGTAATAATCCCGCCTCGAGTTAATGGCTGCACCAACCATGAAGCGGTTGTGCTTGAGGAATAGGAAGGCCACAATAGGCCTCAATTTGGCTACTTGATACAGACAACTGCTGACCACTGCTCCCACCTGCTTGCATAATGCAATGCCGGCATCAAAAATGACACCTAGGCTTTAGAGACAGCCCTGATATTGTGTTAAAAAATAGTGAGCAGAGGGAAGGACTGAGCTTGAAACTTCCCTTTGTCTCAATAATGATAACCTTGTTTTTGTACTGTTTAGTTGGAGGTCACTGGTACTCCTCATACAGGCTTCTATCTCTTCGAGGGTTCGCTCCAGATATTTGACAGGTAAAGCATTGCTTGAACATCTCTTGAACATCTTATATGGACCGGGTTTTCATCAGCAAACCCTACCAGCATGTGCTTAAAATATGGAATGGAGGTGGAAGGTAGATCTTAAAGAGAGAAGGTTTTATTACAGAGCCCTGGGGAACACCACATGACAGAGGGAGGCATCTTGTGGATACGAATGCCTAGGAGAGATATTTTAGGTGGAAACAAGCCAAATTCAAAGCCTCAAGAGCTGTAACTTTAGGCCGAACGACTGCACTTGATGATGGTCTTACTGTGACGTCAACAGCGCTTGGTGTCCAGAGAGAGGCACGATACAGCAGTCAGAAATTGTAGGCCGAAGCATGGCTCTTTAAGTCAAACTGCAACAATAGAGATATGAATTAAATATTACTGGCCCTGCAAAATATGTGCTATTTATACTACGGTTGCAACAGGATAAAACCACCACCTCACATAATTTTATAGGGAAAGAAAGCCCCACCTGGCACAGCACCTGCAATCTAGCTAGTGGTTTTATGAATTGGATGACCAGGATCTGCAATGAATATATCTACCCTGGCATGGGTTCTTAGTCTAGATCTCAAATGGACAAATCCCTGAAAACAGATTTACTTATCCTTATGAAACAGAAACTAGTTAAAGAAACATGTGAGGAGAGAACCTGGAATGGTTCTGTGCAACCTGGAACTGGCTTTCACTAAAACAAGCCTCGGGACAAGAAAACCTTAGATCAAGGTTTGTGTCTGTGTTGAATGGACTTTTGACTTAGGTAAGCAAAGCATGGGAGTAGAGATGAAGAGGAGCCTGCACTGGATAAGTGCAATGAATGGGCTCTGTGTAATTGAAAACTGATGGTGGCTTAAGAACTAGAATGTAATGTCAATAGTATTGAGCAGTTGACTCCTGCCAAACACATCCTATGAAGATAACATGATGCAGATGTCCATGTCCATCTGGAATTGACCCAGCTATGCTAACCCTGGGTACTGGCGCACAACCTCCATGCTGGATTTATGCAGTCATGGAAAAGAACTTGGAAAGCAAATTCTTGGAGGAGGAGAGAAAGCTGAACCATTTTTTTGTGCTGAAGTAGCTGAAGTGAAGGTGGAAAATGTAAGAGAGCAGGGCTTCTATGCCTCATGGCCTGGGTTAAATGCTAATTACAACAGCATCATTTTGGGAATTTTGGGTTTTGCTTTTTACAGGAACTACCCGAATATGCTATGACCCCACTTTCCATACTTATGTGCCATTCTCAATAAAAATTAGCAAATGCATGGGAACAACAGTACATGAGTGGCTGTTGTTCACGATGCTTTGTTCAAAAGTGTCCTTGCACCAAAAATTGACACAAGGATGCATTTTGTGTTAAAATATAGTGCAAAATGATGGATTTGCTCATCACGTAAACAAGCATAATTTAACATCATTTTCCTGAGATTTTTCAGTTATGCAAATAAAATTACTTGAATTCCGCACACCTTTATGGGTTCTACTCACCAAATTTTATGGGTTTTATGTTCCAGGAGAAGGTTTTGACGTCATTTTCACACAGACAACTGGAGTAGGAGCAGTCCACGCATGGTTCCTCTTCAAAGTCTTGAGATTCGACGAGGGTCGCCGCAATCTGCAACCAACATTCGGACAGCAGGTAATGAAACTTCTCTCCGCAACACAACCACATCAGCACTCATTCTCCAAGAACTTTCTCTGCTATTTTTAACATTTATGACCAGGTGCCCTGGTGCTGGAAATGCAGGCATTTAGAAATGGGGGCTCTGGTTAAGCATGGTCGCCATGTTTTCCTAAGTGGTGTAAAAGGTCAGTGCCAGTGGATGAGAATGCCTTATGGTGACATATTGAATGCAGGGATCTCCAATTCCATGCAGACCACCTAATACGTTTTTAATACACACTTTAATTGTACTTACGATACCACCTCCTAGTTCCTAAATTTGAATCTGCAAGACCCTTCAGTGGCCAAGTCCCACTCTCCATCTAGCTATGCTTGGGGTCTGGGCCACCCTCTATGAATGTGGGGCCTCGGCTGCCCTATATGTTTTTATCTATTTTTAGGCCTTGGAGTATTTTATATATCAATATATATTAAGTCCATGTAATATGTTTGGCTATGCTATGCATGGGTTGAGGATGATGGGCATTGCAGGTCTTCCTATATGGTCCTGCCGATCACCTCCCAATATCTCTTCAACACACAGCAGACCATTTTATATATTTGATCTCTGTAATGTTCTTAAGGAACATTAGTGAGCATTGCATGCTGGTTCTACAATCAACCGAGGTGTGGTCAATGAGATAGTTTGGCTACAAGTAGACCAATAAAATGCTTTGTATCCTTGGCTTTTATGGTCTTTTGAGTTTGGGTGTAAACCTAAATCTTTTCTACCCAAGACTCAGCCAACTACACTCCTGAGGCGGAAGCTGGGAGTCTTTTTGTTTTAAAATTTGATTGTCATTATTATTAATCTGTGTTTTTAAAAACCACTTACTCTCTGTCGCCCTTCCGGATTTGTCAGCGGAATTGGGGCTGCTCGACATCGGAGCCAGATACTCTTTTTTGCGAGCACTTCGCCCAGGCCGCAGGCCACGCCCCCTTTTCGGAGGCCACGCCCACCGCTCCCCTCCCTCCTTCCATAAAGCATGTGTTTCCCTCGGACGCGCAGCGGACGAGCGCAGCGGGCGTGACGTTTGCGCGCCGAAGGCGCGCCAAAGGGAAGCCCGTCTGCGCCCGTCCGCGTCCGACCGGGGCAAGGGGCCGGCTACTCTGCCCACTCAATACAATACACTTCCGTGCAGCTGACCAGTCTCCAAGGCCCATGGCCTCTGGACGATATCGCTATAACACGAATTAACAGGCTAGGTCTTTCTCCCTCATCCGTTACCCTCTATCCTGACTTCACATCGTCGTCCCCTCCCACTTGCACTGATGTGGCTTCACCAGCCCGTTCACCTCCCGCTGTTCTCTCGGCTTTCTATCTCAACACCAGATCAGCTGTCAAGCATCACCATGAACTCTTCACTCTACTCGACTTACACAAGCCAGACCTTTTATTTCTCACGGAGACCTGGTTTTGCGACAGTTCCCTCCCTTTCCTATTGGCTATGCTTCCTGCATCCTATTACGCTCTTCGTGCCGACCGTCCTCCCGGCAAGTCGGGAGGCGGCGTCGCTTTGATTGCCCGAAAAGAAATCACATTTCATCCCCTAGTTTGTCCCTCCATTGGACCATCGGACTGCCTAGTGGTTCGCTCACTTTCATTTAACCCTCCATTTACTTGTGCTCTCATCTACCGCCCCCCCTCTTCCCCTCAACTCTTTCTTCCGAGTTTCCTTGACCTGGTGGGCACCTTAGTGGTAAATAATTCCTCCATCTTGGTATTAGGTGACTTCAACTTTTGGCCATCCGATCCGGCCGAATGTCCAACATCTAAAGAGTTCTCGGAGTCTCTCCGTTCCCTTAACTTCATTTCTGCTGTTCATGCCCCTACCCATAGCCTGGGTCACATCCTTGACCAGATCTGGTCCCTCAACTGCCTAGTCACCTCTCTGTCTATTTCTCCCTGCACTTGGTCCGATCACTCCCTTATTTCCTTTTCCTTATCCCTCAGCCCAGCTCTCAAGCCCGCTATCGCCAAGAACATCTGGGCGCGCTCATGGAACCGTGTGGATGTGGCTTCTCTATCTGCCTCACTCACCGCCTCCAGCCCGGATCTCCACGGACTTTCATCCCTCGGCCAAGCGGACTCCATCATCGCGTGGCTTCAAGCAGGCTGCGACTCAGTCGCCCCTCTAAGGCGGATTTCATCCAGGCGTTCTAAAGACGCGAATCGCGGGTCAATAAGGAACTGAAGGCTCTAAAACTCGACGTCCGCCGGGCAGAGCGCTCTTGGCGGCGAGACTACTGTCCGACTCTCAGAAACCAGTACACCACCTTATTGGCCCTCTACAAAAGCTCTATTTTAACAACTAAAAAGGCTTATTTCTCGTCAAAAATTCACACTGCCGAAAATCGACCTAGAGACATTTTTACCATCGTGCATGATCTAGCATACTCCCGACAGGGCCGCACTCAAACCCTCTCCCTCACAGCACCTTTGTGATTCCCTTAACTCTTTTTTTCTTGACAAAATAGCTACTATTAAAGCTAATATTCCCCTCCCCTCCCCCCTCTTTGTTAGCCCTCAGTTCCCCCAGCCGTAGCCCGTCTTGAATTCATCCCTCCTCTTACACAAGATTCCTTCCTATCTCTTCTGCCTTTGGTTAAATCCGGCTCCCCTCTAGATCCTTGTCCCGCGCACATCCTCAAACAGATCTACTCTACCTGTCCTATGCCGCCTCTTACTTTTCTAAATAGTTCCCTTTTACAGGGCATTGTCATCTCTTCTCTTAAATCGGCCGTTATCTTACCCATCTTAAAAAAACCTGGTGCTGATCCCTCGGTGCCTATTAACTACCGCCCCATCTCACTCTTACCTTTTTTGGCGAAGGTACTGGAACGCCATGTAACCAGAACATTGAGCACCTTTGTGGAGACGAACAATATACTGGCCCCTAGGCAGGCCGGTTTCCGCCCCGCTCACTCGACGGAGTCCGTGGTTCTGTCGGTCCTCGACAAACTTAGAGAGGGCATGGACACTAACTGTCCTCAGGCCTTGGTCCTACTGGATCTCTCTGCCGCTTTTGACACGGTTGATCATACCATCTTACTTTCCCGTGTCAGAGCGGCGGGAATCGAGGGCGTGGCCCTGGTCTGGCTGTCCTCCTTCCTGCACGACCGCTCCCAAGCTGTGCATTTGGGTGACTATGCTGCGGACTTCCGTGCAGTTCAATGCGGGGTTCCCCAGGGATCTTCCCTCTCCCCTTTGTTATTTAATTTGTATATCGCCCCTCTTATTTTTGCCCTTCAACAACTGGAGGTCTCCGTCTATAATTATGCGGATGACCTCCAGCTTATTTTTTCCCTATCTTCTTCCCCTGAGTCAATATCCAATTTCCACTCAGTCATGACTTTCATCCAGGACTGGATGAATCACAACCACCTGAAGCTTAACCCCGATAAAACGGAGTTGTTGCTGACAGGTTGCCGCTCCAGTCCCTGGTCTTCTCTCTTCTGGCCCCCCTCTTTGGGTTCTCCCCCCATTCCATCTTCCTCTGTTAAAACTCTTGGCTTCAATCTTAATGATCAACTCTCTCTTCACTCCCAAGTCAGTTCTGTCGTCTCTTCATCTTTCTTTTCTTTACGCACCATCCGCAAAGTCTCTCGGTTTTTCTCTCCCTCTGCGCTCAAACTTATAGTCCTGGCAATGGTTATTTCCCGCCTGGACTACGGCAACGCCCCCTTGCTCCTGCTTTTTGGAACTCTCTCCCGGCCCATTTGAGATCCTGCACCCAGTACCCAATTTTTCGTAAGGCACTTAAAACCTTACTTTTTATCCAAGCTTTTCCTCCTTAATGCCCTCTAGCTGACCCCGTCCTTCTGCCTTTCTGGAATTCTGTAGTACTCGATAGCGCCATGAAACCGCTTGGTGTACGTGCGCTTAACAAATATTTTAAACTCAAACTCAGCCATACCATCCTACTGCTGTATAACAACAGTAGCTTCTGCCTTCTGTCGCGATTCAGCTCACTTTAGGGTGAAAGTAGGACCTTATGTCACTAGTAGATTATGTTTCCAGCCCTGATATTTTAAGGCAAACCTGAATAAAGGCTGAACTTTTTCACAAACCCTCTTATGACACTGAGATTATATTAAATTAGATTAGATTAGGATGTTTATGAGCGCAACAGCTACGCACTTGAGGTTTCTCAGCACTTTGAACAACAGGCAAGAGTGCTCCCGGTCCAGCCAGCTCAGAACAGCCACATCTTTAGTTATCTAAGAAAGATGGTCAATGAAGGGCAGAATCTCAGATGTTCCGGTAGGGCGTTACAGAGTTTTGGGCTGAGGAACACAAAGGAGCAACCTCCCATGCGGGTTCGTTTAATCCTGGGAGCTGTACACAGAGAGAAGCTGCTAGAGCGCAGAACACACGCTGGTTTATGTAATTTTATCAGGCTGATGATATGTTGAGGGGCAACCTCAGCCCTTGCTTTGAAAACATAACAAATAGCCTTAAACTGGATATGTTTTTCCACCCTTGGCCACTGCAGCTCACGGAGTGGCCAAAGCATATTTTGGCATTCGGCACCTCCTGAGTGTGTTTTACGGAGGGTTTATCAACCCACAGATACAGAATGTTACCATAATCCAGGTGGGACAGAATGAGTGCCTGGAGAACCTTTCTTTGAGCTGATATAGGAGGAATCGAGATTAATTTCCGAAGCCATTTCAAGGTGGTGAAGCAGGCCGCTGACACCTTCGCCACCTGAGTCTTCACAGAAATCTTGGAGTCCACTAAGAAGCCAAGATTTTAAACTTTGGCAGCAGGGACAGGAATATCACCCAAAGCATCCAGCCAATGCTAAGGTCCCCAGAGGGACGGATTATGATTGAGCTCTAATACCTCAGGTTTTTCTCCGTTAGATTACAGCGAGTTGTTATTCATCCAGAATGCTACGCACGCCAGACAAGAATGCAATGACTGAGTTGTGGTCCTGATCAGTGTAGTGTCATTCCTTTGATACTCTACAACAAGCATGTTTAAGTGTGTTCTGTTGTCCAGGGAAATGCCCAAAAATGTACCCGGTAGAGAGGGGATCAGGTATTCAATCCTTGCCCCACATTCATCTCTGGTCCCATATGTTCTGGTAAACATTACTCGTTCTTTAGTCACTGGTTATGTTTTTGGACCTTTTTTAGCTGAATTTATCTTGTCTTTGGGAGACAGTCTGTCAGTAAAGAAACCATCTTTTGGTGGGTTTTATTCCCCCTTCACCTTTTCAGGCCCAGTGAGGTCTCAAAAGTGAGGTTCACATACTACATCTGTGAATGCAGTCATCTCCAAACCTCTTCTTGTGGATTTCCCATTTCCATCAATTGAGGAAATTAATCCAAAACTCTCAGAAATTATTAATTCAACAGCCTGCAAATCAATCAGAGTTCGTTGTTCAGAGAGATATAAGCCACCAGTGATCTACCTGCCGCCTACAGATATTAAAACAGAAAACAGTAATTATTGAGCTAGTGAGATGCAAGAACACTCTTACCGCAATGCAGTCCTGTAGGTAGTTGAAGACACTGGCCTTCAAGACCATAGATTCTCCTCGGACGACAGAGGAGGGCATCGTCGTATCCACAAGAAAAGGCTTGGAGGTCTTGAGGGAGGTAACTTGAGAGACGCCAAGGCCATCGCTTGCCATGCAGAAGCAGTTGGCTGTCCACTCTGTTATGGTGTCCGGGACAGGGAAAGATATGTTCTTCTTGCCAGAAGGGCTACAAAGATAGTGAGATGAAAACTTTAATGAGTATGCAAAAAGCAGAGAACTACATATCATTGTATGAAGTGTTGCTGTTATTGATTTATTGATTTGTTCCAGCAGAACTAGGGCAGGGCTTGGTATCAATGGGTACCAACCTTATCACCACGGTAACACTGATTCATTCCAACCTACATTGTGTGATCAGTTATTGGGTATTCTGAACAATCTGTGACTCCATGCAGTGTCTCTGGTGGAGCTGCTCTCCCTGGTGGCCCTATCTAGTGTAATTTTCAACACATGAGGCCACAGGATTATGGGACATTCCTCAGACAGTGGCCTCAGACACTATAAAATACCGGCAGGATGGGTGGAGGGGGCGGGGATGGGGGCGAGAGGCGGCCAACAGGAAGCACTCAGGGGGAGCGCACGGCGGGGGCATTAATGATAAAAATACAAATAAACACTTACCTTGTGCTGCCGTCCGCCTTGTTTTCTTCTGCTGCATTTCCTGTCCCAGGAGTCCCTGAGAAAGCATCACAACTCCCATCTAATCCCTGTGCTCCTCTCTTATGAGAGCAAAGCAGTGATTGGCCTGAACAGGCCCAAAAGACGATCCGCTCAGGACAGGTAGACTGGGTGTTTCTCCAGCCCGGCTGTTCAATACAGCGGGCTGGAGAAACCTAAGTGGGCCTACATAATTGGTCGGCCCGAGACGGCTGGCCAAACACACATGGGCACTTAAAAGTGCACATAGCACTTCACCTCCCCCCTCCGCTCCCTGCACATGCTGGATCAGAGCCAGCAAATGAAAAAGAAAAATGTTTCTAAGATATCGGGTTATTTTTCACTTGCTGGCTCTGAGCCAGTGAGGCGGCGCTCCCCCCCCCACTGCGGAGGAGCCGCTGCTGCTCTCAAATGTTCTTGGGATGTCCCTGGATATGAATGGATCCATCAGTCATGGTCACTGCCTCAGGAGGCCTTCAATAATCAATCATTGCATCTCTCTCATCCTTTGCCTCCTGAGAATTTATCCCAAACAACAACTGAGTGCACGGTTCACAGTAAGCACCTCTGGGTCTGACTTAGGCACCTTTCGCCACCAACAGTCCATATGAAGGTTTGCCATTTCCTGATTGGTTAGACCAACTGGTCAGCCCACTTCATGGTCATAAAGTCATATAAGCTGCTCATGGTTGTGGTATTGATATAGCACAAATCTAGCTGAAAGGTACTGGAATGCTGTTTTGTCGTCCCATGACAACGGAGTGACCTCCTGTACTAGGGGTGATGGGTCTTTATTGTAAGGGTTCATTGTTCCCAGTAGGTGGTTGGAGCATTGGTAGGACTAGTCACTGTTCTGCCGTCCCGTAGTATACTTCATCAATCTCCTACTACCAATAGGACATCTCTCATCTACCACCAATGCACAGGGTGTGACATTAAGGGCAGTTCTTCAAACTCACCCTGTAGGCACCAGCTCCCACAGCCAGCGTTCTGGGATATTCTGTTGAATTTTCTCTTCCGGTTCGTTCTCAGTAGGCATAGCAAACCCAGCCATTTCCTCTACCTCATCAAACACCCGGGGAGCAGAGAGAGCCATGCGGGAAGCTAGAAGCACAGTAAAACAATACCAGAATGAATTGTTACGCATGAAAACTTCTACTCAAAAAAGGTCAAATGGTGCTGCTAGGGTGCTTCTGGTTGGTCTGCCTGTTCACCCTCACACCTCTAAGGGAGAGTAAGGTATGGTATTGAGTCAAAAACACATTTTCAACCAAGATTAAACAGAAGCCTCCTATGGTTTTTCAATTCTTCGCCAACATCAGGTGCCAAAGCGTGTACTAGGCATGATGCCTTATCACTATAGAAACCAATGGGTGGGCTCCTAATACTGCTTAGAAACCCACTGAGCTTAAATACAGATAATTGTGCGAGGGTTGTCTACAACAAGTATGCTCATTCTCAGTTCCTAGATGCAAACTCTTCTGGTCTTGAAAGCTTTACATCCTCCTTATGGGATGGAAGGAGATGGGCTACAAGAGACTGGAGAAGACTGTAAGAGACTGGGTTGCAGAGCATGAGCCTGGGTAGGGTTAAAGTAACTTCAAAGTCATTGTATTCCAGTTGTGTTTGAAGGAAGAATTCTGTTGACCACTGGTGGTGGGACACACCACCGTGAAGCGATTTGATCAATGGGATATCATATGTAGGTGTCAATGATAAATCTTCTGAGGTGGAACGTCAGACGTATCAACAATTAACATTAGCAGCTACAAATCTCACCTGTAGCAACAACGCCAATAATTCAACAAAAGTTGTAATTTGGTAAGGGGTACTCCAGAAAATAGACATTCCTGCTCCCCAGTATATACACTTATACGGCTTAGCCAAATTGTAGTCTTTTATCATGGCCGTATAATGACTCTGGAAGGAGATAAACAAGCTACTGTACATTGGTCCTGATTTAGAGTTTGGCACCAAACTCTCGCCCATATGCCTCATTTATAGGTGGGCGGACTTTAAGTAAGTTGACGACGGAGTCTACCGGCTCTGTCACTGACATTCTCCGCCCATGGCCCAACGTAGTATGGGCCATCAGAGGTTTAAACATAACACTTTCTGCCCTATATAGATGTGGATGGTGTTGGATAGCAAAAAACAATGACCCCTTCACCATGGAAGAAAACTCCCATGGTTTGCGGGCCATTAGTTTGATATTTTCCTCATTACATTTTTGAACATTTTAAAACTTTGTAAAAGTTTGAAGGGCGGCCATCATGTGTGACAGATTAGCCCAGTAAACCTTTTTAATAACATTGACAGGAACTGCTGTGAGGGTGGTTCCCACCAATATTTTGAGTTGTCGGACAACTCTAAATTTGACTTGTGGCGGACTCTGTACGACTGAGGTAAAGCCCTTCTCCATACCAATGTGCTTACCTCCGCCCTCCATACTCTAAATGAAGCCCATTATCTGCAAAACGCGTATATAAGGAAGGTCCACAATGAGCTACAAAAATATGAAAGTTTATTATCTTTAAAAACAGTACAAATTACAGTGTATCTATATAATCTTAATAAAACATCATAATTCGCTGCTGTTTTGGGTAATGCCTTCACACTAGATAAGATGAGTGGAGTGCCATTACCTGCAATATGTGTTCCATAATGTAATAATTTAAAAAATGGAGAAGTGCATTAATTAAAGAATTGTTTAAGGTGAAGTGAGGTATATTAGCTGATATTGGGGATTTTGGATTTACTAGTAGTCTCCTTGATCAGGACAACTAACCACATATTTTAGCTGTTGTAATTGGGGTATAAGAGCCTTTCAATACATGACCATACTTCCCAAACAATGTTTATAAGTGTAAAGCAACAATGAAATGAACATCTCCCACTATTTGTTCATGCAGATTGAGGGATAGATTTATTAAGGATTTCCATTGCCGTTGCGCCATCAAGGAGGAGCAAGGGCGATGCAAAAGCAAAGCGAGATTTATCAAGCCACCCAAGGCCACCTTGAGCGGCCCTGCATGACTTAATAGATCTAGAGTGACACAACACAGTGCAAATCACTGCTTTGCATTACTCTGCAACATAAAGGGGTTCCATGGTTGGAGCGTGGGTGTTGAAAATATAATAAATATGGGACTGAATATCAAAGATTACTTCATAGCAGCGGCAGCTCCTCCGCTAAGGTGGAAGACCGTCGCCCCACTGCCTTTCAACACTGCAAAAAAGGAAAAATAAAATGGTAATAATGCACAGGTATTATCATTTTATTTTTCAGGGCGGGGTTGCTCTGACAACAGGAGCAGGGGGAGTGGTGAGCACACTTTGCAAGTACGCATGAATGTTTGGCCGGCCGTCTCGGGCCGGCCAAATATTCATGCATACTTTGCATGTTCTCCACCCAGGCTACATTACAGCCTGGGTGGGGAACATGCCCAGGCTCCGATTCACTGTCTGAGCGCAGAGCCACATCACTCAGACCAATCACAATGCTGCATTGCAGTGTTGTGATTGGCTTAGGGAGCCTGGGTGCATCCTGCTTCCTGTTAGCAGAGAAGCCAGGAAAAGAGAACCGCGTGGACAGAGGTGGCCGGCAGGTAGGTCATCCTATTCTTTTTACTCCCCTCCCCCACTACCAATTCACTGGAGCAGCCGCTACTGCTTCATATTTCAGTGTTTAGTAATTAATGAAGCATAACTGCAAGACAAAACTGTTCATATTTATATTTTTTTATCTATTTAATAGGGAAAACGGGTTACAAGGTGTAGAAACCATTCGCCAGGCCCATGAAGCTTTGACTGCCCGGTGCTTCATAAAGAAACTACCAAAAGCTGAAATTTATTCAAAAAAAGCCACCACTTTTAACTGTTAATTAGAATTAGGATTACTAACCTATGCCATCTAATCCTTAGGTGTGCGCCCTAAAGACGTGATGCTAAACCGTTTGACTACCGGGAAAACACATTTAATCATTACTGGAATCCAGGGACCCCAACTGAATAAGTATTGGAATCTGAGTACCCCCACCGAGACATTACTCGAAGCCGGGGCTATGACCTGTGAAATTTTGATGATCCCCCCCCCCCACAGAAATACGCACTAAAACAAACAAGCATTCATCCAACGCATAGGCAAATAATGAAATATTTTATTTTATGCACAAACTACCATAAAAACGAAATTTTAATTTTAATGTGAAGGGTGGAGCTTTTCTAAATTTACATGAGGCCCACCCAGTGTTGATACTATATTCTGTTTGATGAACTTGCTCTGCTCCCAGGAATCAATCCGAGGATAGTAAATCCATTTTTAACCTTTAATTTTACATTTCTTCTTACTTGCAGAACATTATCAAATTTCGAATTTTCAATATTGCTTTTTTTCTTATCTATACTTTAATAATCTCTTAATATTAGTCAATTGTTTAAACAGTCGTGGACCTCCTGAGTAGGTGTTGGGGAACCCCAGGGGACCACAGACCACAAGCTAAGATCACTGCCCTAAAGGAATGAATGAAAGAGATGATGACATACCTCCAAAGGTCACTGGAGTCACCAATGGCAGTTTCTTAGTTCCATTATAGCTAGTTGGTATATTTACCACAACGGATCAGGCTATTAATATTATATTTGTAAACCCATCCATTATTTAGGAGCAATGGGTTTCAAGGTTAAAATGGAAACGAAAATTAAAAGCATATGGTTAATCAGTTTATTGAAAACTGGATAAGGTTATAAAAGAATGTTATAAAGGTGGTGGTTCACTTCTAAGGTGTGTTTGTAGAAATATGTCTCAAGGCACTGGGGGGGAGGAGGGGGGGGGGGGGTAAGTACACTGATCTGTTAGCCGAAGAGCCAGGTCTTGAGAGTCTTCCTGCAGGTGTTCAGGGATGGGGCGCGTCTGATGTCTGCTGGTAACACGTTCCAGGTCTTGGCTGCGGTGTGAGAGAAGGATCTTCCACCTGCTCTGGCTCTGAGGATGTGCGGGGTTATGGCCAGTGTGAGGTTGGAGGATCAGAGGTTTCTTTTGGGTACGTGGAAGTTGATTCTGTTGTTGAGGTATTTGGGTCCGTTGTTGTGTAGGTATTTGTATGCGTAGGAGAGGATTTTGAAGGTGATTCTTTTCTCCATGGGGAGCCAGTGGAGTCTTTGTAGGTGTTTGCTGATGTGTTCATGCCGTGGGATGCCGAGGACGAGTCTCGCGGCGGTGTTCTGTATAGTCTGGAGTTTGCGGAGTAGGTACTTGTTGATGCCGGCGTAGAGTGCGTTTCCATATTCCAGTCTGCTGGTGATGAGTGCGTGGGTGACTGTCTTCCTTGACTCAAGGGGGATCCATTTGAAAGTCTGGCGAAGGATGCTGAGGGTGTTGAAGCAGCTGGAGGTGATGGCGTTGACCTGTCATTTCATGATGAGCGATGAGTCGAGTACGATGCTCAGGTTTTTGGCATGGTCTGAGGGGGTAGGTGGACTTCCGAGGGCGGTCGGCTACCAAGTGTTGTCCCAGGCTGAAAGGGTGGATCCAAGGACGAGGACTTCTGTCTTCTCTGTGTTGAGCTTCAGGCAGCTGTTGGTCATCCAGACTGCAACGTCTTGCATTCCTTACTGGAAGTTGAGTTTGGCGGTGGTGGGGTCTCTGGTGAGGAAGAGGATGAGCTGGGTGTTGTCGGCGTAGGATACGATGTTGAGGCCGTGTTTTAAATCATTTGGTTTTAATGTTAATTCTATAGAGGGTTTGCTGAGCTTGCTACAAAATGTCTGCAACTGGCTTGATGCCAAGGTTCACCCAGGCACATGGAAGGACAGGCAGGGCCTCCTTCAGAGTCTGGCGGTGATTAAGTGGACTCATGCAGACTCTGGCTACAAGAGGGTAGCCATCGAGGTTCCGCCTTAAAGCTAGTATTCTCTCTTACACTCTCGACTGTCTCGCTGATGCTTCCCCCTCACACTAGAAGCACTGACACAGTGGCATTAGCTGTAGGAAAGCAGAACTTTAAGGGTTAAGCTGAGGCATGTTAGCCAGGAAACCAGGATCTCTTTAAATAGATATTACATACAAACACATACATGATAATTAGCTTTTAAATATGCTTTATCCAGAGGATCACACCATCACTTTTTAATTATTAAGTGCCCTATTTATTTGTTGGTGCCAGGCCATCCTCCTCCATGTTGATAGAGTATTTTACTCCGTCGCCCTGGTGGACTGCCAAATTTATAAATTTCCATTGGGCTGGTAGACACTGAGGGCCTTATTTATGAAAAGTGTTGCATCACTGGGGTGAAATAGTGATGCAACACTTTTCAGTGTGCCATCCTTGCGATACCATGGATGTGCCATATTTACTGTACGGTGCTCCATGTCGCAAGGGTTTACAGATACGTCAGTAATCCTGATGTATCTGTTGGCACTAAAATGGCACGTTGATGGAGTGTGCCTGGAAACAGACGCAAATCCAGCAATGTGTCATATCACGTAGGGCAAAACCAATGTGAAAAGACCTGCAACACTCCTTACGCCTTCTTCAAGCAGGCATAAGGATTTGATGCAATGACACTGTAGAAGTGAAGCAGTGAAATCTCATAGATTTCACAGCGCCACTTCTTTGAGCCTTTTCTGTGTCTGAACCCCCACCCTGTATACAATATACCGGTCACCTGTAGCACAGGGGTGTACAAAGTGACGCATCTGCCTAGATACACCACTTTTTAAATATGGTGCACTGTGATGCATCTTTTATGTCACCGCAGCATCTCAAAAAGTGTTGCAATGGCGACGTGAGGGCCTCATTTATGTCACTTTGGCGTTGGGCAGCACAGCAAGGCACATTACTGCGCTGCCCTATGCCAAAGTGAAAGGGTAAGTATGAATCTCGAGCAGCATCAGATTCCATGGGTGTTGCATGGGAAAACTCCCCAAAATGCCCATGAACGCCTCCCCGGCGCAGAGTAAGGAGATGTGGGGATTTGCGCTGTGTAGCCTTACTCATGATTTATGAGGCCACTCACAGACACGCAGGGTGGCTTTGCATGGCTTCATAAATCTTTATGAGAACCATGTGTCACACATGCACCACCCTATGTGGTGCAACCATGACACAGGGCGCTCATAAATAGGCCCCCAATGCATTAACAGGCTCTGCTGTTAAGGCGGTTGCTATCAACTTTGACATATAGCACCGTTAGACATGACAGAGACTTGTTGCGAAGCTACATTTTTTAAAATTTTCAATAGAAAAATATCAAAGCGGGATTTTTGTTTTGAAAATAATAAAAACGATGTCTACCCTCATCATGGGAGCTATTTCCCATGACAATGAGGGTGTTTTGCAGTTTTTACTGCCCCTTACCGCAAAAGCTTTCTTGGTTGGGGCGCACAGTCAAAACAATACTTCGGATACAATATTCACGCCTAAACCATCTTCAAGAACAGCTGCATCACTTAGACAGGCCCTTATAATCCAGAGTGGAAACAAAGAAATGCAGGCCAGATAGGACCATAAAGCAGGACTTCTCTATCAATGCACCCATCTGCTGGAACAACATCCCCTTAGACATCTGAATTGCTCTGACACTTCTGCCATTCAGGGAAAAACTGAAGAGACATCTTTTTTCAGAAACTGCCATCTTTTCAGTTAGATACCTACCATCTCTCTACCTCACTACACACATTCTAAATTCATACCTTGGGGTTTAGTCCTGTTTTTTCGGTGTTCCTTTGTTTTCCTGTAATCTTCATGCAGACGGCTCCACAGGCTGCACTGGCTCCCAATTGAGCGTCCTGTTCAATTTAAGGCAGTATGCTACGTGCACAAATGTCTCTCAAACTCTGGCCCATCCTATTTCAGATCATTGGTCACCCCCTACAGACCCAACAGGCCCTTGCATTCGAGTAACTTGGATCTCGCTACAGTTCCTAGAGTTAGGAGATCCAAGCAAGGCGGCTGAGCCTTCTACTTTCTAGGCCCAAGGCTGTGGAACTCTCTTCCCCCTGATCTGAGATCCTGTTGTCTGTTTTCAATCTTCCACAAGAAGCTCAAAACCTGGCTGTTTTAATCTTTGAAAGCAGGAGCATCCTTCCAAGTGCCTCTGGGTATTGATAACATGATGGAGTGCTGAAAACCCCTTGGTTTGGTAACCATGCGCTCTATAAATCTGACTAATAAATATTAGTACCTCCACTTATACACACACATTGTTACAATGGGTGATAATTTCAAAGAGGCCAAGGTTCGAATGGGTATGGAGACTGAAATATTTCTTTACCTAGTAGAAATGAATTAGTTATGGGGAGACCAAGGATTTATTAGGGAGTGGCACAAATCTTTCTTCTGCCTCATATTTGATGTTAGCAGTAAGGAATCAGAAGAGTCACTGCATTATTTTAATAATGTTTACTGTCTGATTCTTAGAGGGGGGGCGAGACAGGGGGACAACAAAAGACTGGAAAAGATGCGAGAGCTATTGAGACAGAGAGAAAGAGACAGGGAGAGGGACAAACATCAAGAGAAGAAAAAGAACGATAGGGAGGAACAAAATCAGAGATAGACAGGGAGATATGAGAAGAAGAGAGAGAGAGAGATAGGAAGAGGCATGGAGAGTGTTGGAGAGAGAAAGAGAGAGAGTGAGAGAGAAAATCATGGACAGAAAGAGGGAGAGGCAAAAAGACAAAGAGGTAGAGGGACACAGGAGATAGAGAACACATGGAGAGACAGAGAAAGACAGTGAGGTGGGGAGGGAGAGAGTCATAGATAGTCAGTGACATAAGAAGGCTGGAAGAAAAACAGAAAGTCAGAGTGAGACAGAAAGACAGTGAAAGGGAGAAAGGGATAGCCAGAGAAAAACATGTGCAAAGCGATATAGACAGGGGAGAGACAGAGAAAGGTGGAGAAAGGGAATATGGATGAAAAATAAAAGAAACAGAGATCTATTTGTTTTGACATCTATCTATCTATCTATCTATCTATCTATCTATCTATCTATCTATCTATCTATCTATCTATCTATCTATCTATCTATCTATCTATCTATCTATCTATCTATCTATCTATCTATCTATCTATCTATCTATCTATCTATCTATCTATCAATCTATCCAACCATCTAGCTATTGCTGTACCCATTTATCGAATTATCTATCCCTCTTTGTCTCTGGTTCCCTTTTGCCCCCTCCTTCTTCCCTTTCATTCTCTTTCTCTCCAAATCTATTCAGATCAGCAGGTGCTCCAGCATTTGCATTCTGGGCATACTCTGACCTCTGGGTCCACCTTTGAGGGAACCACAGTGGTGGTCTATTAATGTAATTCGGGAGAAGATACACAAAGAGAAGGTGATGGTCACCAAGGTGTGACGCAGTCCCTCTCAGTCTCATCTCACACATGCACTGCAGTCTGGATTCAGTGTCAAGCGCTTAACATCCAATCAGGAGAGTGCTTCTTCTGTGTTTGAAGGCCATTTCCAGCACACGCAACATCTCGATCTGCAGAACGGACCTTTTGGTATTGTGCAGTACTGCTGGGGACTATTGATTCAAATTACGGGGGCCACATAAGGAGATTGTGTCCATTCATTTTACGTCTTTTATTTTGGTCTTGGGGGTCAATTCAAGTATTGTTTCACAGGCCTGAAATGGTGTCGGATTGATGATACCCATAAATGCCTGAGAATGGATTGTGTATGGGGACTGAAGTTAAATGCATGGATTGTTGACGGTAGATGGTGAATGGATGGGCTGTGGATGGAAAACAGCCTTCATACTGCGGCTCAAACCACGCTGTGCCTTAACTGTGCAGTACAAACCACGGATGCATCTTTACAACGCATTCCTTCGCCACGCCTGGACTTTAAGTCCAACACTTTCCCTATTGTTGCACAGACTGGAGTAGACGTAGTAAATTATACTATTCTAACTTACCCTGAGGCAAGGTGTTGTAACGAGTTGCATGGTAACAGAATACGTTGTGAAGAAGCATTTGTTGTTCGGGCCGCATTATTAAAGGCAGGTGTGACTAACACCTTTGTGGTTACAACATACAACCGCTGTACACAGCCATCTGAAATGGAGCATGGACCACCAGGCAGATAGCGGTGCCTCCCAGCACATACTCCCTAAAGCACAAGGATCCTGTCCTCACAGTCACTGTGTGACTAATGCTTTTTTGCATTTCTGTTTGCTTACAGTGTCTCCTCACGCTCCAAAGCAACTCCAAGGTGGCATGCTAGCGCCATGTAAAGCAACTAATTGAAAAGAAAAGTTTGCACCACTTTCAGAGGGCTATTTAAAGCAGTCCTCAATGTACATATTGGAAAATGAAGGTGACCAGATGTTCTAGTGTTGGTGGGTTAGTCCTTTTTAAGTCTGGCCTGAGGCGGCGCGCTGCTCTGCGAGACTTGCTGTCGTGTAATATGAAAGAGAAGCCTTGCCCACTCTCTGCCCATATTTTTCATAGGCTTGTGTCTTTGTCCTTAGTAAATGCTGGCTTCTGATTCTGTAATTGACTTGTTAGTCCCTCCTTAGTACAGCCTGGTCTTCATTTGTAACCTCCCTGGTGCCCCAGCATTATCACTAAATGAAATACTCGTGTTTTGTGGAAAGGTCAGGTGAACGCAAGCATGACACCTAAAATATTACAGATTGGCATCTCCATCTTGCATTTGAGGGTCCAGTTCTTGGTGGTGATGCTGAAGGTCACAATTGGGGACATTGCTGAGCTGGGTGTAAAGGCCCTGATTGGGTAACAACAGGGTAATGATGCTGTAAATCAGGAATCAGTGCATTGAGAGACTTGTTTATAAGGACACTGGTGTTTGAAAAGCAGCGGTCTGGTCTGGCAGGTTGGTACTATGGTGCTTTGGCAAACATCTTGTAAGGGCCATCATTTTGGAACAGAAGGGATATGGGGGTGCTATTCTGGACTGATATGAATCAAGACATCTGCTCACAAGGGGATCAGTGTTTGAAAAGCAAGGAGATGGGGATGCAGGTTAGGAATGAAGCACATTGGGAGAGTTGACTGTAATGGTCTAGGCTCGTCATCAGCAGAGGGATGATACTGCGGGTCAGGACTGCGTGCACTGGTACAGCTTCTTGTGACGACTGCGCTACTGCAATAGCAGGAAGCCAGTTTTGGGGTGATGGACCCACATATCCCAATCATGGCTTTTTCATTTTCCTGCCTCAATCTAGGATCTGTAACTCAGATCTCATTGCAGTACAGAGATGTTTGGTAGTTTACCATCCGCTACTGATGCAGTGGGGCAATGGCCTCTAGTTGTTATAAATAAATAAAAGGAGAGTGACGGGTGAATTCGACTGTTTTGCCCACAAACTATGGGAAAGGAGTAACATTTACTTTTGTTGTGGAATCTGTAACTTATGGCCTGGTTACAATGCCGGGTAGACCACCACCAACAGGCCATCATTGGCGGTCCGCCCGGTAGACAGCCCTTCGGTCCAATTGCCGGATTACGATACTGGCAGTCAGACCGTTACCTGTTGGCGAAGAGATCAGTTATCCCGATGAACCGTTGGTCAGAATCACAATCCCTAATGGAGGCGGTGCTGTGGCTGGCACCGCCTTCTGGATTACGATATCCCTTTCCAACAGGCTTTTCATGTCAGAACGACCGCCAAGAAAAGCCTGTCGGAAATGAAATTTGGGACCCCAAACTGGACAACTGTCTGTCGTGTGCCACAGTAAAGTGTCCCAGGAGTGACATGTGGTGCCCCCACACACCTCCATGCACCATGTGCCATCCACCACATGGTGCATGGCACACGGTGCATGAATGTGTAGGAGGTGTTCCTTTGCACGGTGGCTTGTGCTGCAGCCCTTTTCCAGGGCCGCAGCACAAGCCTCCATCTAAAGGAGCACTAGGCAACCACCAGCCCAGCGGTTGCGTTGTAATTGGGCAGTTGGACCGCCACTTGCTTGTCGGTCGGTCTCCTGACCGATGTGATAGCGGGTGGTGCTCCGACCGCCCAGCGTCCTAAGGATGCCCTAAATTGTTAGGCCATAATTAACATAAGTCAGACAATTTATGTTCAGCAATAACATGTCTATGGCACCTTTTGTATTACAAATTAAATACAGATTCCAGCCCCTTCAGAAAAAAAGAAAGGAGGCAAGTGTTTAATCACCGATGTGAAGCAAGTGATGATGGACATTTAGGGCATCAATTAGAATTTGGCAAGTCCACCACCACATGGCTGGGCTGATGGAGCTCCTGCATCCCTCAGCTCAGCCATGGTCAAATTTAGACTTTGCTGCCCGTCTGTTGCCTCCATAGCAGCACCAGCCTCCATGGTGTAAACCAGAAGTGACAGCAGGCCTGTCATGCCATGGTACAGTTGCCACTGAACACATTTTCCCCAAGGATAGACCTCTAACTTCGGGATCATGATTCAAAACAAAACATAATCAATATCCGTTAAGCATTGGGAGATTCCTGGGGTATTTCTTTCCAAGATCACAATGGTCGCCATTTTAGGCCCAAAACAAAGAGCATAAAGTTGTAGTGAGTACTGCCCTTTACCTACATACATTGCTAAATTAGCATAACCGCGTTAGATGCTAGAAAGCCATCTTTTCCCTTTTGCTGCTTTTGCACACGACCCTGTCAATACATGTTATTCTTTGAAAAATGCTTGCTCGACTTTTCTTCACATGAGAACCGTCTGCTGTTCACCTCCCTAGACGTGCGCTGCGACCTTGGTCTGAACATTGTGTAAAGCAACAGACTGGGTCGCCAGACAATGCATGTTTTTGAGTTCAGGTTGATCGGCCCACTATTTAGCCATAACACGCACGCAGCTGCAAATACCTGAAGGTTGAGTTCCTTTAATATTGCAGCCTGCATGCTTTACACATTCATTCGGAAGAAGAGCTCTCCCGGGACCAGAGAATACCCGATCCTGTGATGTGATCCACTAAGCTGATCTTTACGGTATGGGGTTCCCCAGTCAAGCCTAGAGACCTTCTATAATAATAATAATACTAGTTTACTAGCGAAAGGAAGGTGGTTGTGTTCCACTGTCATTTATATCATGATTTCTCCTTTCATTTTCTATGTTATTGTAACAATGCTGATGGTTTTGGTTTTAATCATTTGTCTGCTTATGTTAGCCAAAGTACTGCATCTTAGGAGACGTAGTTTATAAAATAAACCTTTTAAACTTTACTGTGTCTCTGATTACTCTTGTTGTGGACTGAGAATAATAACGAACATGTATTTCAGATTCCCACCATTCCTGAGAGTACACTAAGTCGCTTGTTCTGGGTTGTCTATACATTGGGACTGCCGTCAAAATAACAGATAACGAATGGGACACTAAGCTAGTCGGATTGGGGTTCTGGGTTCTGAGGTGAGTTTCTGGTACACCACAATTCACTGAGGTCCTGGTTTCCTAAGCATAGTTCTGTGCATGAGCAGAATCCCTGCAACATGGCGCACCTAATGTTTGGTCTTATGATTTGAAGCGCCTTAGTAGTGCTTATCTTTGTCCACAACACCCTCACTCTTGTTTCCGGATAACTAAAGTGACGGATTTAACCTACCTATTGGTCGCCTGATAGGTTCTTACAAGCTTGTTCATTAAAAAGGTTTTTGGTAAATCGGAACCCTTGTGCTCCTGTAAAATCCATTGTCGTTCCTTTTTCTTGTCCTAATGGCAGTAAATATTGCAGCACATAGCCGGACAGCCGTGCGTCATCATTTGACGACGTATGGGGTTCCGGACGAAGGGATGGCGGTTATTTTTGTGGTCAGTGCCGATTCAGCGCATCCATATGAGTTGTTTTACTCTTGGGTGACTATACCGGCGGTAAATGCGGATGATAATACTTTTCATTCCTATACTGCCACAGCAGTCCCAGCAAATTATACGCCATATAGGACACTCGAAATTCCAATTTCTGCCTGGCAGCATACCATTTGGTTTAATGGCGCCCTTCCCCATGCGGTTACACCGGCGAGAATGGGCCCTTTGTCAATTGCCGAGGCCACATGGCCAGTGTTAGCTGGATTTACGCCTCACCCCAACTATCAACGGGTGGCGGTGGCTGAGTTGCGTGTACTTCACGGGGCCCTGATTGAAGTTCATAGGGCTTTAGTGCAGTATGTGTCACGCAATGTGCAGGTGGGGGCACCTGCCATTGCGGGACACCAAACTGATCATCCACACGCCGTGGTTATCAGTCCTGTTATGGTTAATTCGGTAATGGGCAAGCGCCCCCAAAATAAGGATGAATTACCTTATTGGCTTGCTGAGAAATTTGACCAGCTAGAAGCGGTCTTTCCGAATACTTCTCCTGTGGAGAAACACAGGATCCCCACCATTAGTTTGCAAAAACACTTAGTCCCAGAAATGGCCGATTGTGACAACTGGGGTAAGGTCTTCGCCGCGACATACGCGAAGTGCTTCGGCACTCCGTCTATGTCTATGCTTCCCTCCGTCATTAAACATGTTCAAGACAATCACGGAGCGGAGGCGGCTGTAGAATTGGGAATGCGGCTTGTCGGGGTGTTCAACGTGGTTGCTTCCATGGTAATGCGTAACCTCAAAGGTGATGCTGTGCAATTCCAAGTGAAAAACAAGTTAGATCTTGTAGACGAACTCGACAGGCCGAGGGAGTTTGCTAAGATTATTTCGGAAGCCTATAGATCTATAGGTCTCACGGCCTTAGGTGTTAAACCAACTGTTAAAATTCCTGATTTGATACAGCAAACTAAGGTGAGCTCGTCTGGTAAAGACGATCGCCCTAATTTTCCAAAACATAATTCAAAAGAAACAGGGAAAGCAGCAACAGAAACAGGAGTCTCGTCCTGCCTCACCCGTGCAGTCTGCTAGTGACCGCATATATGATCTGCGCGATCGCTCTACTATTAAGTCACCTGATAGATTTCAGGTTTCTGAACAATGTTCTCCTCGTTCTTCACAGAAAACATCGGCTTCACAGTCCGGTGGTGGAGACCGTGGGAAAGGGCGGGGTGCCCAACAAGGACGTGAGCAACCCCGGCAGACTGAAGGCAAAGGCAAGCAGGACGAATTTGCACGACAAAGACCCCCGTTTCTAAAGAAGAAAGTTGCTGCACTAACAGCGAGGTATGCCACAGATAGAATGGACGCAGCTTCGGAACCTGACATGGGCACTAACGCTGCTCGACAGCGCGGCGGAAGTTACAGTAGTGCGACAAGCACTGCGTCCATATCTGGAGGCGACAGAAACTGACACGTTCATTACTGTAGAAACTGCTGACACTAGAGTGGCTCCCCCTGATCGATTATATAACATTGTTATCTTAATTGAAGGTGACATACAACGTACAATACAAGGGATCTTTTGGGATCATCTGACCTCCTCCTATGACATTCTGTTGGCGGAGGCAGACTGGCCCCCGGCTTTCATTTTAGAAGCTCCAAGAGGGGAGGAGGTAATCCTCCCTTCCTTTGCGCACACGGTTCCGAAGGATCATGCTAAAAGGTTAGCCGAGGAATGGGCTCAGGTGTTGGCACCGGCGTTGTACCGTACTCAGGTTGGATGGGATATATTATTACCAGGCCATGAGATTCCCTTACGGTCTACACCCCAACCACAACCCCAATATCCCATGCGTCGCGAAGCTCGAGCTCACGTCGCGAAAATCCTTGATCAATTGGAATATCAAGGTGTTATTGAGAATTGCGTGTCCCCGATGAATAATCCCTTATTCACTGTGATGAAGCCTGATGGGTCGTACCGCCTGGTTTTGGATTACCGGCACTTAAACTCACACTGCCGGACATGCGTGGTACAGAATACCCACAGTTCGGCTCTCGACGATAGTCTCGTGAGAAAACGGTTTAAAACCACACTTGACATTTCCAATGGCTTTTTCAGCCATAACCTGTCCTCACTTAGTAGTGAATGGACGGCGTTTACTTCTGGCGGCAAACAAAAACAGTACAAAAGACTGCCGATGGGCTATAAGAACAGCCCTGGCATCTTTGCCGCTCGTGTGGTCTCCCTCTTGGAGATGGTAGACCCTGAAGCGTACTCGTATGTCGATGATATTTATCTCACTGACGCCGAGTTGATCCCGCATCTAAATCGCATTGATCGCATAATTACTATGTTTGCAGACTACGGTTACAAATTTAACTTTGCGAAGTCTCACATTGCAGAGTTTACAGTGTTGTTTTTGGGCTACGAGCTCAACAATGAAGGTCGAGGACTGGCTCCTCACTTTCTGGAAAAGTGCGCATGTCTGCGTGCACCAACATCATTGAAAAAACTACAATCATTGCTGGACTTTCTGAATTTCGGTCGCACATACATTCCTGATTATGCCCAGCGTATCAAGTCGCTTTATGCCTTGGTACAACCTACTTTTACCAAATCGAGTTGGCTTCCAGAGCACTCAGCAATTTTGCAATCTTTGCAAGCTGATCTTCTTGCATCAAAATATCTACTGACGCGTGATAACCGCACAAACCTGGTAATAAGAATTGTGCCAGGTGCATTGGGCTTCACGTACTTAACGTTCAATGAGGGCGACACCGTCCCCATTGCATACAAATCCCACTTGTACACTTCAGCTGAACTGCGTTTTTCCACTGTCGAGAAAGTTCTGACGGCAGTCCAGATGGCGATTCTGAAAGAACGAGCGCTGTCGCAAGGTAAACGCATGTGGGTGGTTACACCATATTCTGCCCTAGAGGCAGTGACGAAAGCTAGTGTACCAAATTCTAAAGCTTTGCATCCACGGTGGATACAATGGGCCACTTCCTTGACATCTCCCGATGTCACTTACATCTTTGATGCCTCATTACATACGCAGGAGTACTTGCAGTATGAATTCGTTCATCCGGCTCCTTTGTCTTTGCGCCCGCTCGAAGATTACCATTGTTTTACTTACACTGACGGTTCGGCGCAACCGGCAACTGGATCGAAGCATGCCTATTCAGCGGCCTGCGCAATTGTGGCGGGTACATTCGTAAATGGTGAATTCCAATCTGATGTCGTGCGTACGCAGTCATTGGGTGATTGTACCGCACAGTTGGCAGAGCTTCGTGCTCTGGTGCTTGCACTAGAGTTTGCTGATCCTCGAGTCACTACTCTTATAGTGAGTGACTCGTTCTATTGTGCTCAGTCCTTCGACGACAATTTGTTCTTTTGGTCACAAAATGAATATCGTGATTCCAAGGGTAGCACTATTAAGCATAAAACGCTTTGGGTTCGAGTGGCAGAACTTAAAGAACATCTGCCTCTCGTGAATGTAATTCACACTCTTGGGCATCAACGAGTTGGTGTCCACGCTGTTGGTAACAGCTTAGCTGACGAAGCAGCGAAAACCGCAGTGGCAACATATCTAGTAGCAGCCGTTACAAGATCCAAAAGTAAGATTGATGATGATATCTTGGCAGCTATTGCTGCTACAGAGAAGGGAGGTAAATTCCCGAAAGGTTTCCCTTCTCATTACCATTATCACTTAAGTCCTGATAACGTCCCATTAGTGAGAATTAATGAAGTTGGTGACAGATTGATTCCCAACGCGGACTGCAGACCATCTTTGATAACAGCAGCTCACGAAGGTATGGGCTCTGCCCATGCCGGTGTTTCGGCTACTATTATTCTGTTACAACAACGTTACTGGTGGCGTGGTTTGTATAAACAGGCGCGTACTTATGTTCTTGATTGTGACATTTGCCAGCAGATTAAACCTTCAACTGCTCCGCGTCCACCTCAAACACAGTTGTACATATCCAATAAACCACTTGGGTGTGTTTATTTGGATCACTGCGGTCCATTCTCCTCTGATACTGCGTACAAGTATATCTTAGTTGCAGTGGATTCGTGCACACGTTTTGTGTGGTTGTGGCCACAAAGGAGTGCTGATGCCCGTACTGTCATCAGAGATTTGCGTGTCTTTGTGGGAACTTTTGCGTGTGGTACCTTTCATTCTGATCAGGGCCCTGCGTTCGCCTCTAAGGCGTACAAAGAAGCCATGCGGAATTTGGGGGTCCAAGTCAAATTTTCGTCTCCATACCGACCTGAGGGTAATAGTGTGGTGGAGCGAATGAACCGTGACTTAAAGCAATCTTTAACAGCTAGGGTTTTAGGCACTGGCCGGAACTGGCTAACCCATTTGTATAACGTCCAACGTGCACTAAATAATCTCCCTAGAAGGTCTCTGGGTGGGCGGATCCCATACATGATGCTCTTTGGCATACAAATGTTTGTCCCGGACCTTGACAGTCTAGACATGGCGGCGCTTGCCGCACCCTTTGACGTAGATGATCACTGTGCTGTACTGCAGACTCTACAAGAAGCCAGGGACACTCTAGCGAAGGAACACGTGCCCTCCACATCTGATGCTGCTCTTCAGATCCCGGTAGTTGGCTGGCTACCTCGAGTTGGTGACCTGGTCCGTGAGAAATTGGAGAACAAGAAGGAGTTCGGCCCCTCTTATCGAGCCCCGGTTCCAGTGCTTGGCGTGCAGGGTACAAGAACAGTCATTTTACCACCACTTCCTGGTCGTAAGGATAACAGGTACATCTCCATTGACAATGTCAAACTACAGCGAGTGGCCGGTTTCTTGCCCAACGATGCTGAGAAATTCGGTTTTGCCACCGACATCTTCCACCAGGTCTGATGTTGCTATCGAGATGCTTACAGTTGCTGATCCTTTGTCGATACCACTGGCTGGTGGTCTGCCTGAAGATACTGAGTATGCTTATCCTACAGATGTCACTTTGCCTGTTTTACAGTCAACAGCTATAACCCAGTCCCATTCTTCTTTTGACACTGACTCAACAACTTCCAATGCCCCGTCAAAAATTTCTATTTTTGCTGTTTGGTTTAAACGACATTTTTTAATTCCCCCTTGGACTTACATTTGGTTACTGCTCATATGTTTTTTCTCTTCATGTCCATTGGATTTGTGGTAGTGTTTTTTCGGCTTATAAATGGACACTACCTTAAAGAACGATCTACAATTAGACTCATTGATGGAACATTGGCCCCCCACTCCTCCTCACACATCATGAAAAGGGACCAGACTTTTGTGAACATTACTGCCTGGCCTGTGCTAGATGGGATTGCGTGGGATGCTGTTAAATTTCAAATTCATGGTCCGACCGAGGTTATCAATGTACCAAATGTATTTCGTGTTTCTATGGGTGATGTAGTTAAACAAAACATCCGGTCTGATGATTGGGACATTCAGGCCATAGAGGCACTGTTTTCTGATTTGAAGTATTATGCTGCTTTTGATTCTGAAGATTTGTATTTAGATACTGCTAATTATGGTGAGCAGTTTTGCTATCAACATTATGGCAATCATTTCCTACACAAAGCTAATACGTTTCGAAATTTTGTAAATTTTACCCAAGGGGAACATTGTCCAACGCCAATGTTAGGTAGCTCCCCCACGTTAGTGAACAAATTCACTTATTTTTCTGATTTCAGTGTTTCAAATCCAGCCTCATTTTATTTTAAACTGACGGCTGAGTCAGCCTCTAAGATTAGGCTGATACACACTAAATTGTTGTATTCCAAATCCTTTTTAGACGATTTGTCAAGCTATGGTTATGATCTGTGGAAGGCTACTGTTGATCTTAAATCGGTTTGGGGTTCCAAACTGTGGCAGGTACAAGGAACAGAAGCTCTGCATCGTGCCTGCCTTATCCCGAATCACATGTTATTTTTAAATTCGACAATCTTCGAGACCACCCGCTTTGGATTGGCTACTATGAAGAAATTAAATTCACCCTCTACTCCAGATCTGGGTGCTTACCCAAATTGGGATAATCACACGGATCTGTCTTTTGCTGCGTTGCAGTTACGCATTAATGATACATCATTCAACATTTCCAAATTGTATTCTGAAGGATGGTTGACATGGCAGACAAGTTCTGATGCCTGTCAACATCGTTTTCTAGGTTTAAAGCCAGGGTATACGCAGGTTCGCGTGGACCCTCGCTTTGAATCTTCTCATTCGGTAACTACCTACTCGGTAGGAAAGTTATGCCAGTCTTGGCTGCAATATTCCACATTGGCAGCTGTTAAACTACACTTGTCCAAATTACATGACAAGATAGATTTGAATGATTTTGTTAAAGGCCCTGTAGGTGGCAGGTCCAAGAGATGGGTGTATGCTGTTTATAACGAAGTTTGGAAATTATCACAAATTGAAGCTGCTTCCAGGTTGAGGGCTATTGATCAAGCCAACATGGAAAAGGTTCTAGCTGTTATAGACAATAGCATTAACACCCTTTCTTCCCGCATTTACACATTAGATAATATTGTTTCATCTGTTGTTGATATTGTGCAGGATGATATGTCTGTTTGTATCATGGTCAAAATCAATTACGTTCTATAATGCAGTTTGCATGGACGTTGCAAACGTTAAAGGCTGGGAAGGTCCCCCGGGACTACATGAATACATCATCTTTGTTCTTACCCTTTAATCTCACTGCAAAACAACAGTTTATGTCTATGAAAGATGCGACATATTCATTACTGCATATTGAGAAGTTGGAACCTTTGCCTTTCTCTGTGGCCGAATTGAATTCTGCTGTGTGGCTTATCCACAGGTTAATCACATTGCCGTTTCCTTTGTTTAAATTCACTTCATGCATGAAACATCATGCCCTAGGTAGATATGAACAACTTGGTACTGAATTCCTGCATGAAGTTTGGTCACTCCCATTTACATACAGGTGCACGAGAGATGGTAAAGAGGTCTATTTGAAAGGTGAAGAATGCACTTCCGCACCTGATCACTCTGTAGTCTGTAGACACATTCAATTGCATGGCGCATGCAACGTACACGCTCCTAATTTAGCTTGCGTCCTGAAAGGGGTTCCAGTACCAGTTATTACACCGTCTTTCACGCTGCTGGCTAACGGTAGTTATTTGCTTTTAAATAATGAAGCTTGCTGTGGGATGCTAGTGGGAATTCCCTACATAGTGACTGTATCGCAGTGGGTAGTCTGCTGTAAGAATGTCCTTTTCCCACCCCCGCATGGGCGGCTGGATGTATCCATCTGGCCTTCCATTCCGACCTTGAAGGCAGAGTTCAACAAGATGAGCAGAATAAGGGCTCTATTGTCTCAAAAAGAAGTCGCATTGACTTCTTCCCGTGAAACATTTGTCCTTCACGTGGCAAATACACGCACCGAGGTGCAAGCGTTATTGAATACTGATCTCCCACTTCACTTTGGAGCTCTGATTCAAACTATCTTTAATGCCTCGTCAACAACCGGTCTGGCTCATTTTTTCAAAGTTGTGGGCTCCGGCCTCGTGACCACATTCCAAACTATTTTTGGTGTTATACCGGCATTTTTTCATTCTATTTTTTCCAGCGTCTTTGGCGGTCTCCCGTTGATTCTCGCCCTTGTGGCTGGCGTGCTGTTGTTGGTCTGCTTGCTACGCAATGGCTGCACAATTTGTGTCACACGACAGCCTGTCTCGGCTGCTCCATCTTCGTACCTGGATGCTTGAATATTATGGAACATTACCACTGGCGACCTTAAGCATTGCCTATGGATTGTCCTTCCGGTTTTCCTACTTTACTTGCGTACAAACTGTTTTTCATTGCCTAGATTGTCCATTCGAATGGGCTCTGGATTTGTGCCTGACCAGCTCGGTGTCTCCTGCCCCGGATTTTGATCGACTAATGAGTCTCTTAGTGGCTCATGAGTTGGACTGTTCTGGCGTCAGGATTATGGCCTGTGGAGCGGCACATGGAGTCCTAGGTAATTGGGACATCGGAACGGCTGCATATGACTTTCTGGCACGTAGCTATCTTGAAGTAAACGCAAGTTGTCCTCTGATTGTGCTAGAGGCTCCAGTTGTCGATGAACATGTATGTTCCTTTGCGCTACTTGACTGGATGGCGGACACCTTTGCTGACCAGTCCAACGACTTCCTTTTGGAAGCTGTTGCGACTTACTGTGCTTACACCTTGATGGATTGATTTGGATCTCGTCCAACTTCCTGTTGCTCATGACTTTTGGTTTTTTTCTCAACGTCCGGCTCTTTAAGCCTTATGATTAATTTTTCCTTTCTATTTTTTTCCCTTTCAATTGTTTTTTTTTCCTCCAAATTGTTTTCTCTTCGAACCTTTACTGCAATTATACGGATTTACAATTCATGCCCTTGGTTCTGTTTCTTCGAACTTGAACTCTGCGACCCCTGATTGTTTCCCTATTTGCTAGTGGCCCGATCAAAGGGGGGTGTAGTGAGTACTGCTCTTTACCTAAATACATTGCTAAGTTAGCATAACCGCGTTAGATGCTAGAAAGCCATCTTTTCCCTTTTGCTGCTTTTGCACACAACACTGTCAATACATGTTATTCTTTGAAAAATGCTTGCTCGACTTTTCTTCACATGAGAACCGTCTGCTGTTCACCTCCCTAGCCGTGCGCTGCGACCTTGGTCTGAACATTTTCTAAAGCAACAGACTGGGTCGCTAGACAATGCATGTTTTTGAGTTCAGGTTGATCGGCCCACTATTTAGCCATAACACGCACGCAGCTGCAAATACCTGAAGGTTGAGTTCCTTTAATATTGCAGCCTGCATGCTTTACACATTCATTCGAAAGAAGAGCTTTCCCGGGACCAGAGAATACCTGATCCTGTGATGTGATCCACTAAGCTGATCTTTACGGTATGGGGTTCCCCAGTCAAGCCTAGAGACCTTCTATAATAATAATAATACTAGTTTAATAGCGAAAGGAAGGTGGTTGTGTTCCACTGTCATTCATATCATGATTTCTCCCTTCATTTTCTATGGTATTGTAACAATGCTGATGGTTTTGGTTTTAATCATTTGTCTGCTTATGTTAGCCAAAGTACTGCATCTTAGGACACGTAGTTTATAAAATAAACCTTTTAAACTTTACCGTGTCTCTGATTACTCTCGTTGTGGACTGAGAATAATAACGAACAGGTATTTCAGATTCCCACCATTCCTGAGAGTACACTAAGTCACTTGTTCTGGGTTGTCTATACATTGGGACTGCCGTCAAAATAACGGATAACGAATGGGACACTAAGCTAGTCGGATTGGGGTTCTGGGTTCTGAGGTGAGTTTCTGGTACACCACAATTCACTGAGGTCCTGGTTTCCTGCGCATAGTTCTGTGCATGAGCAGAATCCCTGCAACAAAGTGGCATAAAGTAGAGAGGCATAGAGTGAAATGGCATAGAGTGGAGTGGAATAGAGTGGGGTAGAGTAGAGTGGCTAAAGTGGCATAGAGTAGAGTGGCATAGAGTGAAGTTGCATTGTGCGGAGTGGCATTGAAGAGGGTGAAGTGGCGTAGGGCAGAGTGGCGTGGAGTAGAGTGAAGTGGAAAGGCATAGAGTGGACTGGTGTGGAGTGGCGTAAAGTGGAGGGGTGTATGGTTGAGTAGCATAGAGTGGAGTGGTGTAGAGTAGAGTGGCATAGAGTATAGTTGAGTGGAAGTTGAGAAAAGTTACATAGAGTGGAGTGGAGCAGCGTAGAGTGGAGTAGTGTCGAACAGAGTGTCAAAGAGTAGTACAATTGTGGGTGTAAGTTCCTTAAAGAAGGAACCAAATTTAAAATCAATGCAAAGGTACAAAGGTGTGAGGAAGTTTGAAAACAGAATCAATGGAGAAAGCAGCACAAGAACTGGAAACAAAGGAAGTGTCCTGGAGCACATACCTCAATCACAGAGCGATAAGTGGGCGGACACTAATCAAGAGAAAGCAATCTGTGCTTGGTCCATGCTCCACAGAAAGAAAAGAAAAGGAGGCCTGGCATGCAAAGGCCAATAAGGGGACAGCAAAGAAGAGTGAGGATGAAGCCAATGAACTGTAAGTAATTGGAGGGCTCCACACCCATTATTGCAAGCTGTGCTTCTTGCAAGTGGGAGCTCATGTATCCCATGCGCTGACGCAGGTGAGACCTGAAAAACAGCTAAGTTAGCAAAATCAATCAAACAAATCTGCCCCAAAGCACATCCAGCAAAACCAATCACAATTTTAAAGAAATAAAAAGATCCTTACCTCGGGCCTTTTTTAACATAATATTTGCCCTACTGGGCACTGCTCCAGACCTGTCAATGTCATGATATGAACAGTCCTGCGGTTGTCTTATATTCAGATTGGTCAATACCTTTAAACCTGCATTCTTGAAACCGAAGAGATAGACAAGTAATGGATGTATCTGTTCTGATACTGTGTTTTAAAAATGTCTAAAAGCATCAAAGGAAGGGCAAAAGATCTCTTTATTTGCTGTTGCAATTTCAAAGAAAAGAGGCAAAGAAAGAAAGAGTGAAAGAGAGGGAGGGAGGAAGCGATAAGAGGAAACAACCAAAAACATAAAGAAAAAGAGATTGAGCGATAGATAAAAGAGTGGAAGAAAAAGGAAGAGAGAGGCAGAGAGTGAAAATGCAGAATGATAAACAGAGAAAGTAAGGTAGAAAGGTGTAGGAGATGAGAAAAGGAAAAAGAGGAAGATAGTGCGAAAATACAGGAAACACTAGAGAGAGGGCGTACATAGATAGATAGCTGGATAGATAGATAGATAGATAGATAGATAGATAGATAGATAGATAGATAGATAGATAGATAGATAGATAGATAGATAGATAGATAGATAGATAGATAGATAGATAGATAGATAGATAGATAGATAGATAGATAGATAGATAGATAGATAGATAGATAGATAGATAGATAGATAGATAGATAGATAGATAGATAGATAGATAGATAGATTGATAGATAGATAAACAGACAGACAGACAGACTAGGCAGGAGGCACTGACAGACTGAATACCAAGTGTTGTGGATATAACTGGTAAATGGATTGATGGAACAATGACTGTACACAGGGTTTGGGGGATGATTTCATGAACAAGGAAACAGTAGTCAGTGCGTGTTGGTAGACGTAGGTGCGGCTGATTCGATGGCTGAAACTTTTAACACGATTTGATGCACACACTGCCTTCAGCTTTGGTAATTGTGAGCATGGGTGCGCGTGAAAATTTGTAGGTTCATGGTAAATTGATGCCGGCTCCTGGAACTATAGACGGATGCACAGCCCGGAAGACCGTTTAAGAATAGACAGGTATACTGGTGGGCTAGTAAATGTATACATGGCAGCTCAGGGATTGGTAGATGGTAGAGGATGCGTTAGTGTGGGGGAACAACCTTTACAACGCAACTTTTACAACGCACTACCATTACAACGAAACTGTTACAACGCGAGTGCATTGACAACGCAGGACATTACAACGCAAGTCTTTACATCGACTAGCACTAGATGGCGTGCTAACATTAAAAATAGTGTAGTTTACTATCCCAACACCTTCGCTACTGTTACGTGGACTGGAGTTGGAATAGTAAATTACACTTTTTTAATGTTAGCACGCCATCTAGTGCAAGTCGATGTAAAGACTTGCGTTGTAATGTCCTGCGTTGCCAATGCACTCGCGTTGTAAAACTTTCGTTGCAACAGCATGCGTTGTAACAGCATGCGTTGTAACGTCATACATCCGTTAGTGTGCGCATGGGGGGAGGGAATGTCCAAGAACCAATGGGCGAGTTAGAGACAGGGGACAAACAAGTAGAGGTGCATAGATGGGGAATGTCTGAGAGTGCTGAGGAATGCGGGGGATGGTCAAGTGGATGACTGGAATACTTAGGTGGGCACATATGTGAGTGGCGCCAAAGTTTACAATATGAGCAGGAATGTATGCTAAGTGGATGACTGGGATACATGAGGGAGTGAGTGTGTGGACGTAGAAGTAGATTCATAGATGCTGAGAGCAGAACACAGACAAGTAGAGGAATACATTGATGACGTCTATATCTGTAATGCATGTACATAGCACAAAGACACCCTAAAGGTTAACAAATTAAAAAAGCTTGGAGTGGAAGCAAAAGGGGGAAACTGTAGAGAAGGTAACCAGAATTGTGAGACAACTGGTAGGACATCACCGAGTTCAAGGGTTAAATGGACTATGAGATTAAATTGTGGTGTCCATTTACCACGCCCTGTATTCAAACTAACAGAGTAGTTCATAAATCCGTGGATGGATGAGCCGAATGGATGGGCGGATACGTATGTTAATGAGTAAACTGATTTGTTGGGGGTGCTCAGAAGAACTTACCATGAACAGGCTGAAGGCATCTGGCTGGTCTTCGTTGCGAGGCTCGATCACAGGTTCCAAGGGAACAGGTAATATGGGGATTGGTCGAGGCAGGGGGCGAGGCTTGCAGGGCCGCGTATATTCACCCACTCGGCTGGGGTATCCTTCTTGGTTCAGGAAAGAGAACAGGCTGTACACCTAAATACAGATGTGGGAAGAGACAGGGAGCTATTAATGGGGAGCTACATTTGCCACAGGTTGCAATTCTGAATATGTTGTTAGATTATTGAATAAACCTGGACTAGAGCGCACTGCAAAACATGTTTACAAAATGTCCCTTAGATTCAGAAGGAAGTAGTAGCTTTACAAAGGATATTTCAAATTCTTCAGGAGGTTGTCTGTAAAAAAAAGCATAAATGCATTTGACAACAGGGATTTCTGTTGACTGCTGGACCCGGCCACTTCCAGGGATAGCGCTAGTTCGCCCAATTTACACACTCGCCTGCTTAACTACTGGAGGTTGAGGAGTTCAGAATGATGTTCTGTACCTGACCAGGGTTAACCACAGCTTCCTAAACATCTCAGTTTATCTTACAAGATTTGTTCTAGGGAGGTGCACTCCCTTCATCAAGTACCAAAGTACTAGTGTTAGGTATCAGACAGAATCATTATGGAAAGACGAACACACAGAAACTGGACCAGCCAGTGGGGTAATCCAACAAACCAATGTCTATTCTACCCTCACCCACTACCTGGGCTCAACCATAGTTTTGGTCAGTGATTCAGTAGGGACTACTTTATGGAACTACTATGGGCCTCATTTAGTGCTAAGAATTATGAAAATGCATTAATTTGTGGGGGAGTTTCTAAAGATGGAGGAGAATCCACAAGTGAAATTACCTTCACTTGAGAGATAGCATGGCAGAGGATAGTCAACGGGTGCATACTGCTAGGTAGCATGAGCAAAGTTAGACACATTAGATTTACATTTTGGCTTGAAAGCACAACTAGCTGCAAGATTTAATGTTTCCAATATACATAGTGGACTTTGGCTTAGCCCTCTTCAGCAGTTTTGTTGCATGATTATTTCCCTCTCTTGGTTTGAAACACTGTCAACCACATCTTGCATCAGCCTAGAGAAGTCGTTCCTTTTTACTTTCATGTTATTGGCCACTAAGTGTATCTTTGTGCCTCCTAAAAAGCATTTCCATTACATACATGCAGGATGTTCAATCATATTAAATTATTTATCGCGTACTTGTATTAAATACATTGTCCTTTTTCAATGCAGTGTGCCTTTTAAAAACTGTGTAACTGACCCTGATCTTAATATGGCCTTTATAATTGTTTTTTTGTTATTACATGGGATGGACTAACATCAAAATTGCTGTCCTGAAATTTTACAATATCCTGGTTCCTGCTTTACCCACTTTTTGTTACTGTGATTCAGGGCGGTCACTGCTTCTGCTCACCCACACTATACTTGTTGCAGCATCACTGAGACTCAGCAGTCTGGGTCCTGTTCTACCATGCTTCCTTATTACTGTGAATCATTGCAGCACCTCTTTGCTGTGCTCAGTACCCTTGACACTGCATCACTGAACTTCTGCCTCCTGAACTGCCCTACCTCCGTCCCCCTTTGTTACAGCTTCACTGTGGATTCACAGTCCTGCCTCACTCCACATCATGATTTGACTTACCATTACTTCACTGCTGCTCTCCACCCCAGCTGCTTTTGCATGTTCCTTTGACTTGCATGCCCGGTCACCAGAAGCGGCTGCTACTGGACCCAGGTGGTGAGGCAGGGGCGTGGGCAGGGAGGTGGGATGGACCCAAAAACTTTTTA
This sequence comes from Triturus cristatus, assembly GCF_964204655.1. Taxonomy (NCBI): domain Eukaryota; kingdom Metazoa; phylum Chordata; class Amphibia; order Caudata; family Salamandridae; genus Triturus; species Triturus cristatus. The sequence goes on from NC_140590.1 coordinate 1,721,127,667, forward strand.
AAAAACCACCAGTGACGGTTGGCCGGACGCCACCTCTCCTCCGTCCTCTTCTTCCTGTCTCCGGTCCCACAGCAGGATTCAGGAGCAGCAGGAAGCACAAGGGCTCCCAGGCTTCCCTGAGCCAATCACAATGCTTCAATGCAGCGTTGTGATTGGTCTGAGCCCCGTGGTTCTGCGCTCAGCCAGGGAATGGGGCCCTGGGCATGTTCTCCATGCAGGCTGTAATGCAGCCTGCATGGAGAAAATGTGAAGTGCGCAAGAATGTTTGGCCGGCCCTCTTGGCCAGCCCAAGAGGGCCGGCCAAACACTCATGTGCACTTAGTATGGGCAAACCACTCCTCTCTTGCTCCTCTGTCATCCGAGCAGCCCAGCCCCAAATGCAAAGCTGCAGCAGAAGGAAACATAAAATGATAATAACATGAGTTATTATCATTTTATGTTTCCTTTACTTCACTGCTGCGAAGCAGTGGGGTGACGCTGCTCTCATTTGGTATGCCGTGGTTTGCAGAGCTCCGGTCAACTGTCCTAAATGGTCATGTTGATGGAAAGGTTATACAGTACCTGACTGCTATTACCACCACCAGTCCATTGCCATCATCTCAATTACCACTATCACCACTACCACCAACCATTACTATCATTACCCTCACCACCATTAAGTCCACCAGCTTCACCATGAGCACCAATGCCACCTTTACATCACCATTACCACTACCACCAGAACAATTACCACTAACATTAGATTAAGCACCATAACACTATTAAAACTACCATTACCACTTCTACCACCATTATTATCACTACCACCACGATTGCTAATGCCGCTATTACCACAAACCACCATTATTACCACCATTGCCATCAACCTCATCACCATTGCCACAATCCTGCTGCACCATTACCACCATTACTACCACCACCATTACCACCACTGCATTTATCATCATTACCACTATCATTACCACCATGACCATTTACCACCTCCACCATCAGTACTACAAACACCACTACTCTTACTCCTACTACCACAACATTCTTTTGTGTTTCAGCATTGTGTGTTGGATAGTTGTATGTACGTGCAAAAGGATGGGTGATGTGGGCGTACGTGTGAGAATCATTACATGTTTGTGTACAGCCAATAAACCTCACCTTAATGTGGCAAACCCATGTAAAAAATAGCAGTTGTACCCATTGCATCTAGAACGTCTACTGCATCAAACAACCAATTGATAAATGGAATGCATTAAATGATCACAGTCTCTTGCATATACTTGAAGCCGTATTCTAGCCCACAGTTTTTAGTCCACAGTGCCACTCTGGAGAGAGACCAACAATACACAAATCAACCTTGGTCCTGCTCCAATAGACACAGCCCATCTCTAACAGCCAGGCCAGGTCTACTCCACAGGTGAACACAAGCAGCCCCAGACTTGCTTGGGCTTACTTAGGAATCATCTGTGAGGTACAGCTTAAGGCCTGTGGGACAGCAAGCATGGGACCCTTTCCAATGCATACACTTGACTCTTCAAGCATTTACTGTAATAAACAAATAGATGGAATTAATTTGTGAATTAAGGCTACTGATGATCTTTTGCGATCAAATTCCAGTCCATCATTTTTCACCCACAGTTCCAATTTAGATAGAGACCAGTCATATGCAAAAGGCCAGGCCCTTAAAAACATTAAAACAACCATGCTTCCCCAGAACGGTTTCAGCCTACCTAGGCCTTGTCGATAAGGACTAGCTTGAGTCCTGTGGGACAGCAAACACAAAACCATCATCTAGGCATACTCCTTACACCTAGGGTATCCACTGAAACAAATAACCACCTGGTGGAAGTAGTGTGTGAATTAGTCTCTTTTGCTGGCTTTCGCTTAAAAATATATATATTATTGAGTTTTATCATTCCAGCTTTGCAAATTACATATGTAATAAGTACATACCCTCAATACAAGAGAAATAACAACTTACAGTACATGTGCATACATATCATACAATACAATCAATCCAATTTGTGCCTTAAAGCTGTCCCGTTAGATGATCAACATCCTTCACAACATTCCTATCGATGTCTTGCTTCCCCCCAGCCTCTGAATACAGACCTAGCACGTGATTTATCCTAATACATCAGGGTTCTCCAGAAGGTACATCGATACAGGGCTCTGAATATTTTTGGGCCTCGATGCCTCCGGCATATCTTCAGCATAGATGTCCATCTGTTCTCTACAACACACAACATCTTTAAACCATACCGTCACTGTCTGCACTATTTTCCCACCCCAGTTTTTGTTACTAGTCTTTTGGCCAGTAATAATGCAATAGCTACCAGTTTACGATAGCACAGTTGAATTGTTTTAAACAGACCCAACAATCATACCTGCGGTGTGCATTCAACCAATCCATAATCATTTGCGAGAGAAGTTGCACCACCCTGACCAAATATAGCGACACATCTTTGCAACCCCAGGCAAGATGCATAAAGTCTGCGTTCTCCATCCCACATCTCACGCAGCATGAATCCCCATGCAATCCATACCAGTTCAGGTGCTCTGGTGTATAGAATATCTGTTAAAGGAACTTAAAAATTAATTATACTGAGGTTACAATTCGCCGTGAGGTGCCCAGTCAGTGCACAGCACGTCACCCAATCATCCCATACCATCAGCTTGTTCAGTGAGGCATTCCATCTTTCATACGCTCCAGATGTTGTAGTGTAGTTCCTATTTCCCTTATAGACTGTGCGCATTGGAATAATATACACTATAATTTTTGCATAGGACTAAGGTTAGTATGCTCCTATCGAGTACATTAAACTTAATTACTTGTATGTGCCAGCTAACTCAGAGGTTGCTAGAAACTTTACGAATGAACAAGAAGGGATTCGTTTCTGATAACCGCATAAACATGAAACTTTGTTTCCCTTAGAATCGGAACGCGTCTCAGAATCGTGGAAACAATAGATAACAGTTTCACTCAGTCTATCGTGCATGCTCAGTTTCTCCAGAGTTACACAGAAATAGATAGATGGGCGTTTCAATAAAAGGGTTTATTGAACAGTCTTGTTTCTCGTGTAAGAGATATGAGCTGTTACAATCATTAGACAGTAAGCAAGATATAATACGCACAGCGTAAGCAGCAAGAAGAAATAATACTGCAATAGCATTGTCTTTTAGCTATGACATATAATCATATATACATACATAAAAAACACAGGCTAAGAAGTGAATACTCGTCTGATGCTTCTAAAATAGTCCTACCCCGGTGTACCTAACCTAAGTGTAGTGCGAGGTAAAAGTAGGTGCGGTTTCCTATAGTACGGTATATACTAAGTTTAGTATGCCAAGAGTCCCTCTAGGTTATAATCGGCTCCATACCATTAGAATGAGCGAGGTGGGAATCTCTATCCGGGTCTCAAACTCTAACACCCTGTGAAAGGAGTCAGAACACTGGAAGCTGGATTCTCTGCGAGCAGGGATGACAGCATCTGGTCAGTGCGTCAGGCCGGGATATGGTCTCTTCCGAACTTGCCGCGGCGAACCGGGCAGTCAAGTCGTGCCGTGTTTTGCCATGGTAAGGGAAGGCATATTTATACCTGGAAGGTGCTTAGGAATGCTAGCATTGACGTAAAGTCAGGCAGAGGAAGACGTCATGGATGAACCCCTAAGAAATAGTAGTTCATGCATAATAGATGAGTTCTTGGAGAAATCAATAATCCTAGCTAGGGAAAGTTCCATTTGGCTTAGGGGTCTGGTTTCTAAGAACTCGTTGTGATGTGGGGTTAAAGGATGTAGGTGACCATGCCTGTATTTGGTTAGCATGGCTAATGACTAAATAAGGACCGGGATTCTATGCCGAAATAAGGGCAATGTGAATTGTGCCTATATAAGGACATGATTCAGGGAAACCTATATACGGGTATCTAAATCGAAACACAACACCCACTCCATTGACGAATGATCGATATTACTAAATGCTAAACATGCTAAACACATCAAATTGACTATCACATGTTCACTAAAAACATTTGTATAAGCATACTAAAAGATCTTTGTTAAAAGTGTGCTACACATGAAATGCAAAGGTGCTGTACATATAAAAGCAATGTTTCATTCTAAGCATATATTTATAGTGAATGCCAAGAGAATGAACAGAAATATATAAATACATATGTAATGAAATGGACCAGTTTTACAGAAAGGAAATAAACATTCCAGAGCCATTTCACGACACGATTACATAAATGTGGAAAAAGGTGACAATGTGTCCCTGGAAGTGTTTCAACAAAGTCTGTTCTCTATGAATAGTTCTACTGTAAGCAGAGCTTTTAGCCATAAAAGAAAAAGTCAAAAGTGCGATCTTAGGAAAGTTAAAAATGTAGTCTTTTTGTTTTGAAAAAATGAAGCCAAATTCATAGATTATATGGTACACTGTCAGCCAAATCAAAAGTTATTTGAAGATACTGGGGAAAACATGCAATCCTCTAATCCTGTAGACAAAAAGTCGTCTATTGTTGTCGGTGATAGGTCGATTACCTCGTTTAGAAGACTAACTGCAGATAGATGTGATGCATCGTCAGTAGCAGTGTTTATTGATACCTGTGTGCCAGTTGATCCATCTCGTACCTCAGCAGTAGCATGTTGCGTCTGTGAGATCTCAATGAATGCCGGTAGCCACCTGGGACAACACAGAGCGTGGGCCGTTATCGGGACCAGCAGAGTATCGATATCCATTGGCATGACTGATGGTAGTGTTAGACAGATGTCTAGCACGCATTCTTCACCGCAAAGCCGGCAGTGTAGAACAGGTAAGATGCAATCTTGCCAGATTGGTCTGAACGACAGAAACCATGTGGTATTTAGTTCTCATAGACGAGGTAAACCCAATAGTTGCACTATGCGCTCACAACACTTCATTTCCAGGACAGCATTCTTCAAGGTGCTGGGAGTGACGCTGGTAGATTGGCTTGCCATAGCGTAGCAGTAGGAATAAAAATAGGATTCCTGCAACGAGTGCTAGAATTAGCGGCAGACCACCAAACACCCAGTGCATGAAGTTTGTAGTGATTCAGAGGACTGCTTGAAAAGGTAACTTACTGTCTTAAATACATACACAATACCGCTCATATCAGATATTTTTAAGATACGTCCCAACATTTCTGTGAAATGTGTAGGGCAATTTGTCCTTAACAGAGCCTGTATCTCAGCCGAAGTCCTTGCGACTTGTAGATCATAGGTTTCTTTGGCCGAGGTCAAAGGCATGGTTTGTTGTAAAAGAATGGCTTTTATTCTGCTTAAAGTATCAATTTGTATAGAAGAGATGTTCAGTGAAGGCCATAAAGGCGACTCCCTGACTGTGTCTATTTGGGGGAACAAGATTGCATACAGCAAGGGACCCTGGAAGTAAACGTTACTAGATATGGGATACCTGGCAACATGCCACAACAGCTCTGATTATTCAACATGAGGTAACTCCCATTTGAAAGTTGTCCAAACGTTGGATCAATCACAGCGGCTGGTGAACCTTGCAGGTGGCAGGATAAATTTGCAGTGGAACCGCTACAAGCCCCGTGTAAACTAACATCCCGACATATGAGTGAACTGCTCAGTGCATTTTCACAGTGTGTACCGCTAATAAACACTTCACGCCCCCCCACTCCAACATCTGTGTGTGTACGGTAAATCCCAGGATGTCCTAATGTATTCTTATCCAACCTTTCATATTTGCCTACTGGCATGTGTTTAAGGCAATACTGAAAATGGAAAGTTGTAACAGGCAGAGTTATTTTGCCATCTATGAGACATTCAGTAGCTGGTTTTTCTGCTACCATAAATGGCAATTTTTCCAGTTTTTCAATGCTCAGCACTGTATACTTCCCTCCCCTTTGTGCCAGCTCGATCTGTTTTTCAGTGAGATTGTAATCAGAAAACAGAGAAGACGTGTTGATGAAACACCAAGGCACATAGCCCGCATGCATGTTTTGTAGCGTCCAGCCTAATGACAGAATAGAATGTAATTGAGACTGGCCTTGACGCAGCAGGACCAAATCTTGTTCCACAATGTCTATATCAGAGGATACAATGTTGCCCAATGAATATATCCTGGATGACAGAGTCGTTAACCCATTGTCTACCACAGCGAGAGATTTCTCTAAATTAATATGATCAATTTCTCGTATTCTTTCTGCAGTGTCTGCTTGGGTAACCTTCCATATTTCATTATAAGCAGCATAGATGCCGGCATATATGAAACTTTTTTGACGCGGTTTTCTTGGACCTAGCAAGAATTCCCTAAGATTTAGGTAAAGATAAGTGTTGTTTCACATCCTCTAGTGTAGATGTCTGTAGCCAATCAAGGCAAAATTTTCCTACACTGTATGTTGTTACTACCCCTGGATGCTGTCTTTGAACATAGCGTGGGTCTGGCCTATTGATTGTTAAACCTTGTGTTTTGTTCAAGAATCTTTCATGACAGATGTTTGTGTCTGTGGGCCAGAGCAACCATTTCTTCCATTCGGAATCTGATCTGTTGTTTTGTAAAATAGTATGTACGTCGACCACCCCCTGTGTAGTGCTATTACTTGCAGGTGTAGGCGTGGACGGTTTGTTCATGTCTTTGATCTTGGCTAAACTAAGGCAAGACGTTTCTTGGACAGTGTCATTCAAAAACATTATCTGCTGTGGGATGATGCAGGCTCTAAACAAAGCTTCTATCCCTTGCACTTGCCAATCTTTTGTACCCTAGACAGATTTTGTGTCAATTGTCTTTTTCCAAAATTCGAAACCCTGTCTAGACAGTTGGGCAATAAAGGCTGCAAAATAAATCTGTTTGGTATTTGTTAACATATTTTTGTTCCTGTTTTGTTCACATTTTTAAAGTAAAACGTTTCTGGATTGGATGTATTGTACCCTGAAAAATATGGAAACTTCATTTCAAACATTTTTGAGCTACCCCTTGGTGGTGTAGGACAATGTTTCCATTGGTTATACATAAATACAGTTCTAGGTGTTGCAGATTTATGCAAGAAATGATGACCATAGTGGTTGTAACAAAAAAGCTGTTCATAGTCTGTTGAACCCTCTAAGTATTCATGGTTAGAGAAAGCAGCAGATCTTTCTAGATCAGACATCATGTTATTAACAGTCTCAAAGTCCCAATCATCAGAATAGGTACTGGAGGTAATAAAGTCACTTAATGATATTTTGAATAAGTGTGGAATTTTCAAACGTTCCGACGGACCGAATATATCATAATCCATTTTGTCACAAACTATACGATCTTGTATAGGAACGGCTGTGATGTTCACTGCTGACAAGTCTCTTGCTTCACGATGCGATGATTGGTGTGGTTTCAAAAGTAAGTTCACATTTTTACTTCCTGTGTCCAAATGAATATATCTTCCGTCTATCAACATGCTCAGAGTTATTACTAAAGATAGCCAAAGTAGAAAGAAAAATATTCCAGAAATAATCCATAGTTCAATCCATGGTGAAACCAGATAAGTCTTTTTCATGTGATGAAAGAAGTCTTGTGCTTGTTCTTTGAAAGTTATTTTCGCTGGCGTCGTTTCAGGTTCGCTGGGCTCCTCAGAAAATGTATCAAAGTTAATAAAATAGCCGGAAGCAGTTCTGTCAATGGTTGAAATTGCATCAGGATTCGTTGAAATCGCTGGAACCAGTGGATCACTTGCTACGTTGGTGTAGACTGGTTTTTGAGTTTCAAGAGGAATGAGTTCCATAGCATTGTTGCTTAGTCCTTCATTTCTTACTGTTGGATTCTCAATGGTGATGAGTCTTTCAGTTTGAACCTTTTGGATAGTAGCTAGAGGAGTGCGTCTGCTACTTGGTCGGAGTCCACATGGCCTACTGCTTAGTATCGGCCACATAGTGTGGTTTGATGAGGTCGATGGACACAAATCTTTTCTCCTTTTTACCAGCAAGGGGCGGCAGAAGTACTGTTCTTGATCTGTGGATTGCTAGGACAGTTACTGGTTGTCCGTAAGGAGGCCCAAATTCCTTCTTGTCCGCAATCTTTTCTCTGACTAGATCTCCAAGCTTTGGAATTCAGACAGGCCTTGCTGGGACGGCTGGATTATCCCCATTGGTGGTTGGCTTCAGGAACACATTGCTTTGTTTCGATCTTAGTTCATTTAAGTCCTGTAAAACAGCCAAACGATCTTTGATATCAAATGGTTTATTTTCCACCACTGTGCCTTTACATTCGAGATCAGGAACCCACATTCTTGTCCCAAATAGGACCTCATATGGAGTGACCCCCCCTAGAGAACTTCTTGGCAAATTGTTAATGAGCGTTGGACCCAATAAAGATGTTTGACCCACCCATCACACGAACCTAATACCCTAGCTGTTATAGACCGCTTTTTCCTTTCCAGAACCAAATTTTCCTCAGGATGGAATGGAGAGGAGTACCGCAATGCAACAACCAAACTGGCCATGGCTTCTTTGTAAGCCCTAGAGCTAAATGCAGGGCCCTGGTAAGAGTGTAGAGTGCCAATTGCATATGTGCCGATAAAGACTCACAAATCTTTTATACCAGTTAGAGCGTCAGCCGAGCGCTGAGACCACATCCATAGGAACCTTGACTTAGAGTTTGTGGGATTGCATTCGTCCAAGAGGACGCCTGCACGTAGATAGTCTAATACTGTTTAACAATGGTGTCTGTACTGGGCAAGCTACTTCGCAGCCTTATCTCTGGAGGCATTCTGCACTGCGATCTCTATTGCAGTCTAAGCAGGTATTGATGAAGTTATGAATAAGTGCATTCATTCCAGTCCACCAGTACTTCTATTTTAATGTCAAAATTGTTTTAGAGATCCCCTGATGTGACAGACCCTCCCCCAGATGTGCTTCTTAAATAAAAGCTGCTCTATGTTCCATGTTTGAAATTACCCTATCCCCCACTCCAGGGATTCTAGCAAACTGAACGTTGTTCACATCAATTATATATGGGTATTTGAGTGGAAACTTTTTAGGTAACGCATCACCACTGCCTTTGCTTGAAGCATTGACAGCCAACAATATCTCACTGTCTATTTTAGTTTTTGAACGAGTGATCGCAGCTACGGAAGCTGTTTGCACAGCCCCCTTTGCGGCTTCGTCAGCCAATGAATACCCTGCAACGTGAACGCCATCACGTTGATGACTCAGCGTGTGTATCACATGAGTGTTTTGTGGTCTGTTTCGCATCTGAACTAATTGTTCCCAAAGCATTTTATGCTTGATTGTGCCACCTTTTGCATCTTTGAAACCATTTTGAATCCAATTCTGTAAATATTTATTGTATGATTGTACATAGTAAAAAGAATCGCACACTATAAGTGTGGGGAATTCGCGATCCGTATTTTCAAGTGCCAATTTGAATGCTTGTAGTTCAGCTCGCTGAGCTGTACAATCTCCTAGAGATTATGTTTTAGTAACCATCGGTCAGAATTTACCATTGCGCATACGACCTTTAACGATCGCGCAGGCTGCACTGTAAGCTTGCTTACTTTCTGTTGCAGGTTGTGCTGATCCGTCGGTATAAATTATGAATTCATACTGGTCAAGAGGGAGAATCTCAATAGGCAGAGGACATTCGTGTTCGTATTGCAGGAATGCTTGTGTTTTTAAATAAGGATTAAAAACATATTCAACATCTGTTGCAGCAAGAGAATTAACCAATTGTATCCATCTTGGATGTAAAGCTTTTGCATTCAGAATGCTCGCTTTTGTAACTGCCTCTAAGGCTGGTACCGGAGTCACGACAATAATGCGTTTCCCCTGAGCTAGAGCTCTTTCTTTTGCTACAGCGGTTTGAACTGCTGTCAGAATTTTTTCTGTTAAAGTTAAGCGCATTTCCGCTTGTGTATACAAATGTGATTTGTATGCAATTGGTACTTTTTCACCTTCATTAAAAGTTAAGTAGGTGAATCCGCATTGACCCGAAATTATTCGGATCACTAAATTGCGTGTATTTACGCGTGTTTGTAAGTGATTTGTTGCTAACATGTCAGCTTGAAGTGAATGCAGGATTTCTGTGTGTTCCTGTGTCCAATCTTTGATTTTGAAATCAGGTTTGATTAGTTTGTAGAGAGGTTTAACCCTTTCTGCATAATTTAGAATGTATGTTTTTCCAAAATTCAGGAAACCTAGAATCGACTGTAAATTTTTCAGTGTTTTTGGAAGTTGGAGCAGCGCACATTTTCCTAAAAAGTTACCTGCCAGGCTTTTGCCTTCACTTGAAAGTTCATATCCTAGGAAAAGGACATTGAGATGGGCAATTCTAGATTTTTTAAAGTTGAATTTGTAGCCCTCAGAGGCGATGCCCAGTAAAATGGTGCTCACCCTGTTCAAGTGCCTATCCAGGTCATTGTCTGTCAGATAGATATCATCGACATATGACAATGCCTTGTCATCATAAATTTGCAGTAACTCTGTTACTCTTGCAGAGAATAACCCTGGGCTGTTCTTGAACCCTTGTGGGAGTCGACAGAAGTGATGTTGGGACCCCATTATTGAGAAAGCTGTCAAGTATTTACTTTCAGGTGCTATGTTTTGACAAAAGAAACCATTTGAAATATCCAATGTGGTTTTATATTTTTTACGCAGAATGTTATTCATTAATGCTGTACAGTGTGCATTTTGCACTGCAAAAGTTTTAAAACAAGTGTTCAGGTGTCTGTAATCCAAAACTAGATGATATGGGTTGTCTGGTTTGGAAACAATAAACAAAGGATTGTTCATTGCCGAGGTGCCTGTTTCAATCACCCCTTGGTATTCAAGTTGATCTAAGATCTCCCTGACCTGTTTTTTAGCTTCTTGCTTAATTGGGTACTGCCTTTGTGCAGTAGGTTGCCATTTTAATTGGATGGTATGGTGAGGTGAGTCCTCATCCCATCCTACATGATTTTTGTATAATGCTGGGGCCTGGGCTACTGCCCATTTCCTGGCATAAGTATATTTTAAATGTATAGGTACATGCTTGGAGAAGGCTGGCATAATGATGTCTTCGCCATGTGGGCACTCCCAGACGAATTCTGGTGGCCAGTCTTTTTCTGCTAGAAGTATATCATAACCTCTTGAAAGCTTTTCCCAAAAGAGTGCTTTCACTTTTCTTGGTATGTCTCCCTCCAGCCGGAGTGTTATTTCATATAACGTTTGTGGAGAACTAGCCCTGGTGTCTACAGTTTCAACTGTTATGTATTCATTCAAGTCCACTGTCTCCAGAAGTTCCTTCAGGTTCTGGATAGCTATTGTTACTTCTGCTGCACTGTCCAGCATTGCCTGAGCCCATTCTCCATTCTTGAGTTGTGTCCTTAGGATTTTCGGCATGTCTGATCTTCAGACCTGCTACCTTTTTCTTGGTGAATTGAGGTTTTGGTTTGTTTTTCTGAACGTGTTGATCGTCTCTGGACTTCACACGTTCTTCTTTGTGATCTGACCGTCCTCTTCTTTTGGATATGTGTGAAGATGTCTGAAAGGTACGAGAGGAACGTATATCAGTATCTTGATACCTGTCAGGTTTTTACAAATTATCCCTATTTCTGAGGTTGTACCTCCTGTCAGAGTGCTCCTTTTGAGAAGACCTACCTCTGGATTGAGATCGTTTCTCTTTTGAATGTTGTATTTTGTTTTACCACTTCTTTTTAGAAGATGTAGGATTGTGTTTAATTGAGTCTTTTTCAGGACCCTCAGACAGTTGTGGTTTAACTGGTTTTCCACCCAAACTGTCTCTCCCTAATTCTTCATAGGATTTTTCTATTGTTCTGTTACATCAAATTCCCTTAATTTCTGGCGGATCGCCACTGATGCTGCCTCTCCTTATTTGATAATATTATTGTTAAGACCTGGTCGAAGTTTTTCAGTAATTTCATACCTAAGTTCAGAGCAGGCTCTGCCCCGTATTCATTTTGAATTTGTTTCAGGACCTCAGGTATTACCGCAATAGATGGAACACCATGTGTTTTAGTATAGATGACAGCAAAGACTGTGCCCTAAGGGGTGCAGTCTTCTAGATGTGGTGTGATCCCCATTGGGTGACAGATTGTTAGGATTCTGTGTTTCTCATAAGGGCTAGTATTAGGAAATACTGCTTCGATTTGAGTAATTCTTTGAGCTATCTAGAATGCAATTTGTTCACGTTTTGTGGGCATTTTACCCATGACTGCGTGTAAAGTCTGTGGAGTAATTTTTTATGTATTCCCCTGATGAGGGGTTTGATTTGGAATGGTTATTGGTGGTTGGACTGTTAAAGTCTGGATGACATATTGTACTAACTGTCTGTAAGTTTTTATCAACTCTTTGAGTTGAGTGAGCAATTCATCGTCTGGCATTGCTTCAATGTCCGGATGAGGTGTGTAGCCGGCTAAAATCGGCCATGTTGCTCCTGGTCTACCTAGTGGACCAAGCCTGGTAATGTGATTGTAATGTTTTAGGGCGCCTTTAAACCAGAGCTGATGCTCCTGGTATGTGAGTGGAATTTCAACATCCTCGAAGGGAATGTATTCCTCAGGTGGTTCATCTTCTTTGAAGAAGTGAAACATTTTTGTTACTGGATTTGATTCTGGGAATACTATCCATGAATAGAATACCTCTGTCTGAAAAGATTCATGTGCCTCTATCACAAAAACTGCTCTACCACCTCTTGGTGTCAGGCCATGTTTTATACGTTTTAGAGTGATGGCTCTCCTTAAATTTGGATGGATGTTTATAACACCCTCATCAGTTTCATTTATATATGTAGTATTAAGAGCTGCTACGACTTGGTCAGCGGGAGCCTCTCTATCAGAAATTTTTGTTTAATGAAAAATGTAGAACAAGTTTCAAGGGAACAAAGATAAGGTGCACAATATTTTGTAACACTGTATCCTTCAACGTTGAACAAACAAAACAGCTAATACATAGGATTCTCGTCCTACTCAGCTTCTGGCGGATATTATCCCTACCCACTGCAGATGTCTTATGGAGTATTATGAGTAGGGGTCTCTGAGAAAAGCACGACTGAGTTACTTCAGTATCTAGCGTTAAATTAGTGCCTTACCAAACCATTGGGCGTCATGTAGTGTAGTTCCTATTTCCCTTATAGGCCCTGTGCATTGGAATAATATACACTATAGTTTTTGCATAGGACTAAGGTCAGTATGCTCCTATTGAGTACATTAAACTTAATTACTTGTATGTGCCAGCTAACTCAGGTGTCACTAGAAACTTCTCGAATGACCAAGAAGCGATTCGTTTCTGACAACCGCATAAACATGACAATTTTGTTTCCCTTAGAATAGGAACGCGTCTCAGACTCGTGGAAACAATAGATAACAGTTTCACTCAGTCAATCATGCATGCTTAGTTTCTCCAGAGTTACACAGAAATAGATAGACAGGTGTTTCAATAAAAGGGTTTATTGAACAGTGTTGTTTTACGTGTAAGAGATATGAGCTGTAGCAATCATTAGACAGTAAGCAAGATATAATATGCACAGCATAAGCAGTAAGAAGAAATAATACTGAAAGAGCATTGTCTTTTAGCTATGACATATAATCATAAATACATATATAAATAACACAGGCTAAGAAGTGAATACTCGTCTGATGCTTCTAAAATAGTCCTACCCCGGTGTACCTAACCTAAGTGTAGTGTGAGGTAAAAGTAGGTGCTGTTTTCTATAGTATGGTATATACTAAGTTTAGTATGCCAAGAGTCCCTCTAGGTTCTAGTTGGCTCCATACCTTTAGAATGAGCGAGGTGGGAATCTCTATCCAGGTCTCAAACTCTATCACCCCGCGAAGGGAATCAGAACACTGGAAGCTGGATTCTCTGCGAGCAGGGATGACAGCTTCTGGTCAGTGCGTCAGGCCGGGATATGGTCTCTTCCGAACTTGCCGTGGCGAACCGTGCGGTCAAGTCGTGCTGAGTCGTGACATGGTTTGCCATGGTAAGGGAAGGCATATTTATACCTGGAAGGTGCTTAGGAATGCTAGCATTGACGTAAAGTTGGGCAGAGGAAGACGTCATGGATGAACCCCTAAGGAATAGTAGTTCATGCACAATAGATGAGTTCTTGGAGAAATCAATAATTCTAGCTAGGGATAGTCCCGTTCGGCTTAAGGGTCTGGTTTCTAAGAACTCATTGTGACGTGGGATGGACGGATGTAGGTGACCATGCCTGTATTTGGTTATCATGGCTAATGCCTAAATAAGGACTGGGATTCTATGCCTATATAAGGGCAATGTGAATTGTGCCTATATAAGGACATGATTCAGGGAAACCTATATACGGGTATCTAAATCGAAACACAACAATGTGGCTATTGGGTTCTCAACGAGAGAGGCATGGTAATATGTAGTTATCAGGCCCTTCCTGCCTTCCATGGACAGCAGCACCTGAGCACGTGTAGAACCATCAGCTCATCTGGATACTCCGGATTTATCGTCTGAATTGCTGCACGCAGTCTTGTATACACAAATCCTAACATAGCTGTGTATGGTGTTTTGGCTGTTAGGGCTCCTAGTGTTATACATTTCCCACTTGGGTATAGGTCACCTAGTGTGGCGACCCCAGCCACCTTCAGAGTGTCCAATGGCCCCTGTTCCTGTGTAACTGAGATGCCAGGGTGTGCATCTACCAGCAAGGCCGGTGCAAACAGATAGTCCCTGCCCGAAGTGCGGGCTTTCACTTGAGACCACATTCTAGTCTATTATTTTGCATCCCCTATGTTACTCTAAACAAGGCCTAGCCATATACCAATTCTTCTTGATCAGCTCCAATAGGAACAGTCCATCCTGAATTGCTGAGTCTGGCCCCTTGTAGATAGGAATTCAATCAACCACAGAAAAGGGATGGCTAACTTTGGCCTCATCAGTGAGGCATAGTTTGAGTTTTGTGGCACAGTGGGCATGGAAACCACCTCAGGGCATACCTGTCACACATATGGCATCTGCTGGAACACAGAGTTAAAAGAAATGCTTAAATGAATTTCAGCCACCTGTGGTTGCTCGCGGCCACATTACAGTTAGTCCATTGTTTTTTGCCCACTGTACCACACTAGTGAGAGACCAATCTTATGCAAATCAGTCTTGGTCCTGCTCAAATAGCAACAGCCCAGCTCAGATTGGAAGGGCAGCTCCCCTCCAGATAGGATAAAAGCAACCCAAGACAAGTTCTGGCCTACTCAGACCTGCACCGTGAGTAAAGCTTGAGTCCAGTGGCACAGTGAGCTAGGGGCACACATTAGCTGGGACACTGAAAGAAACAGGAAGGTGTGGAAACAGGAGGTGTTTGAAGTGAGTCAGATCTTGAAGCTTAAATGTAAAACAAATATATTCCAATAAAAAACTACGTGACAGATATTGGTATGATATTGTATATACCCTCACAGGGAGCAATTTCTTGTGAATGTTCTGACTAGTGCAAATTGAAATTGATTGACTATTTAATCAGGCCTTCCTTCTCTCTCCTATTTAGTGTTAAATTTGCACTGCTGGTTGCTGGTGGGGCCCAGCGTCACTTATTTTTGGACCCCCTGCACTTATTTTTTCTCGACAGACTTTGACCCAGAGCAAGAGAGTGAAAAACTTACAAAGGGGAAAGAAAAAGGAAGATGGAAAACGTGACAAAAGAAGAGAGTAGGGACGTGGAAGAGTGAGACAAAGGGGCAGGAAGAGTCTGCTGGTGGAGGATTAAATATGCATGAGGTGGAATTAACACTACACAGTCTTAGTATTTGGGAAACTGACATACAATAGTACCAGTGGTGAGTTTCAAGGCCAAGCCTGGGGCCCCAGCACTTATTCTCTTACAAATTAAACACTGCTCCTAGTCATCAAGTTCAGGAAAAACTGTCTTTTTTTGAGGTGGGGGAGTTTGTTGGAGCAGGAGAAGTGCCTCTTTAGCAGTTCTCAGCACAAAGACCTACCACTTCCTCACACAATGCCAGTTTGTTTAAGTTGTCACGTCTGCTCATATGCAGTCATCTTAGAAGTTATGTTTTGTTATTATCTATACCACAGAAGGAGTGTGATTCTGCGTCGTGCAAGATGGCGGCGATCCTGTGAGCTCCAGAGGAGCTTTCTTTGTAAAAGCATCTGGTTCCAGCATGACAGACAAGATGTGCTTCAGACATACTCACCAGCATTATTTGATCTCCTCATTTTAAAAATTTTCTGGTTGCCTCCCTCTGAGTCTGCTGCATGCTGTGGTGGTGTGGCGGTGAATTCTGGTAAGATGTGAGCGGCCGCCATCTTCTCAACGTGCTGCCTGCATCTATTTTGCATGCATTCTCTTTACTAAATGCCTGCTTTGGGTGCTCAGGGGCTCTGAAGACTCTGTCATTAGATACTGTTATGTGTCTTTCTGCAATTTAACTATGTAAATCCCCGTTGGGTCCACCTTCAAATTTTTTACCTCACAAGACACCTTTTCAGGATGATTTGGAGCTCTGGGAGCCTCCTTTTGTCACTATTATAGACTGCTCTGCTTGTCCTTTGAGGCTGTGAATCTCTTTTTCATTTATTTACTATGTTAAAGTGGGAAATTCACTTTTGGTTGTTAGTCTTTGTGTTCATTTCCCTAGCATCTTGCCTTCAAGCTCTGCATGAGTTTTACTTACTGTATGGGCAGAGAAAAATCCTTTCAGAGGATTCCTCATCATGCTGCTCACCATGTCAAGATGGCCAGCGACATACTTGCTGATGCTAAAGCCACCTCCTCTAGGACAAAATGTAAGAGGGTGAAAAAAGACCCTCCATCACCCAACATATCTTCTCCTACCCAGCTCTTGATACCATCGTTGATGAGGTGAAAGGCAGACAACCTTTTATGTGTACCACAAATTGAAACTTCAACAAATTGAGGATCGATGTATTATTATGTAGATTTACATGGTCGAAATGGAACAATATGTTAGCTCTCTTCAAGCTATGGCCACCTTTGCTTGATCGAGAGATCCAGAAACTTAACACCAAAGAGAAGACTTGGTGAACAGAAGTCATTGTAATAATCTACACTTCTATGTTCTCCCAGAAGTACTCGAGGATTCTAATCTTCTTGACTTTCTGGAAAACTTTCTTCCAGAGCTACTTGACCTTCCAGCTGCTCCTCCTCTCAATTTACAGCATGCACATTGCCTGGGCCGACTTAGTCCTCATTCTTCTAAACCTAGAGGAATAACTATGTCTTTTCTTGAATTTATGGATTTTCCATGCGTCCTGAAAGCTGCCAAGGATAAATGGCATCTTGTTTGTTGTTCTAATATATTCCTACCTCAAGACATTTCCAATGAGACCGATGCGAGACAGAAGGAATTTCTTGTTTTGAGAACTCAAATGAGACAGTTGAATTTCCGCTATGGTATTCTCCACACTTGCTTATGCAAGATAATTTATGAAGGCACTTCTAAATCCTCTGATAACCTAGTTAAATTAAAAATGTTTTTCCAGAAGATTACATCTCATTTTGTGCACACTACTGTTCAGAAAACTTAGGAGACTCACATACAATTGGTTTCATCTGTTTGTCTTTTTTTTCTACTTTTATGCATAATGGCTGTTTATAGATACTTTATTTTACCTGATCTCTGCCGTTCTTGTTTTTGTGCCAACACATCTGGTACCTCTTCTCAGTAATTCGCCTTTGAGATCTGTTACTTATCCTTGATCTGTTTATTCTTCTGCTTTCATTTATACATTCCCGGTCCAATGTTTTCCTTCTTTTTCCCTATATAGACTCTATGAGTGCTTATATGATATTCTATTTCTTTTTTCTGCCCTATAATTATCCCATGTTGTTTTTACTAAATGATGTTATTTTGTCTCCCTTCTCTTTTATGCAGCTTGTCACCCATGTTCCGGTATTCTTTTTCTCATTGATCCAATATGTTAAATGTTGTTTCATGGAATATTGGTCTTGGGCACCCGGTAAAGTGACAAAAGGTACTTTCTCATTTATTTTTATTTATTTATAGTTTTGTAAAGCACACAGTTACCCTTAAGGGTTTTCCTGACACCTAGCTTGATGAAACAGAAGAACTATCTACTTAGAATAGCCATGTCTTCAAATCTTGGTGGAACGCAAGAAGAGAAGTACTGCCCCTGAGGGATTTGGGACAGTAATTCCACAATTTCAGATCAAGCAATGCAAAAGAATGTCCTCCCATCCAGGGCAGATGGAATTTCGGTACAGTGCAGAGAGCCATTTTGGAGGCCCTCAGGGTACGAGATGGAATGTAAGATGTTACTAGATCTTGAATGTAGTATGGCCCTGCTCTAGCTTTGGCCTTAAACATATAGCAAAGAGCCTTAGTGCAGTTCAAGAAAGAGATGTGAAACTGAGGCATGGTTGGGAAGTTGGTACAGCAGTCTGGCAAATGAATGCTGGACCATCTGCAGGTGCCTCATGGATGCCTGGTCTATTCCCAAGTAGAAGAGATTACCATAATCCAGTCTAGATATACCTGAGGACTGAATCACGGTCCTGTGGATGGATTGGGAGATCATCTAGATGATCTTCTTCACCCATTTCAGCACACCTGAGGTTTCCTTGTAAATTTGTCATCAAGAACAAAACCAAGCTTCTTAACCTTGGAAGACGGAGTAGGAAGAGCTGTGTGAGGGAGTGTTGAGGGCACCAAAGCTGGATATGTTTACTCAGGATCATGACCTCCATATTATCACCATTCATCCTTAGAGAGTTAGCATTTATCCAGGTGGCTACTCGAATCAGGCCTAGATTAAGGTCAGAGGGCCCATGATTCTGGACAGATGACAAAGAGAATATAGTTTGTGTGTCATATATGTATGAAAAAATATTCAGACCCCAACTTTTCACTATGTCTGCCAAAGACCTGACATAGATATTAAATAGCAGAGGGCTTAACACAGAGTCTTGGGGTACACCAGAAGTTAACATTGAATTTCAGATCTTGCACTGGTGGAACAGACATGAATTGTCCGACATTCGCTAAGCTTCTTACCCAAATTGCATTTTTTCAAGAAACTCATTGTAATGTTGTTGAATCATTTAAACTGAAACATCAATAGGTTTGTCAGCATTTATTTTGTCCTGCTATTAATTGCAGGGGTAGTGTTGCTATTCTTTGCCGTAAAACTCTATGAATACAGGTTACATCCACTGAATGTAATACTGATGGTTGATAGGTACTGGTCACTGCTATTATTTTTCACAAACATGTCTCTCTGTTCAATGTTTATGGCCCAGGATCCTGTGCTGGACCAGAACAGGTTCCAATATGGACAGACTACCTTGACGAATGTGTAACTACAGGTGTCAGCCCCCCGCCGGGATCGATGCAAAATAGCTATGCATACATTTTAACATGCCAGTGTGAACTGTAAGTACGGTATTATCCCTGCACTCACAGCACACCTTAGTGTGTGTGCTAATATTGCACGAGGGTTTGGATTTGGCCCCACTGCACTGTTTGGTCCTGAAGAAAGCCTTTTTAAGTTGAATTGTAAGGCTGAAACCTGTACACCACCACCTGGATATTAAAGATCAAATTAGTATTTGCGATATCCACCTTGCGTTTTTAACCTTGTCCTGGGACCTCAAGAATAAGATTGTTCTATCTTGCCGGAGGATACTAGAGGCAATTTTACTTGCAATTCATTTTTCACTCCCTTCACACTAACCACCCACTCTGCTGTAATCAGGCGTCGAAGCACACCTGGGTTGCATTCAGCAGCCCAGGTGGGAACCCGATGATAAAGCATGCCACCAACTAGGTTGGTGAGTGAGGGTTCTTTTTAAAACCTAATGTTTTTTCCCGGTTTTACCTGGAACAGTGTTGCAGTGTCTGTGTATTCCCTTGCAGGGTCCGTCCCTTTTGTTGATTGGTTATTTATTTGTGGAAAAGGACGTTCCTCTCTATTTCCTCGCTCTCCCTTTGTTCCTTCCAGTTAAATCTGACCGTGATTTTTGGGGCACTATTAAGGTACAACTTGCAAATATTTGTAACTCCAATATTATTATGGCAGGTGATTTTAACCAATGGTTGGATTCTTTCAAAGATAGAAAGTCTAAATGTAAATGTAAACCAGACAAATATAAAGAGGTATTCCAATCAGCCGTTATGTACCGCCCTTTATTTTTGTACTTCATACCATATCAGCAATTTATTATATTTTAGTCACTAAATCCATGCTTCCATCAATACAATCCTCTGAAATAGGACCATTTTGATATCTGATTATGCACCAGTACCGTCCTCTTTAGATTTTACGTACATTGAATTTAAAACTGGTAAAGGGAGAGTCAATAACATTTTATTGTCTGAAAAACTATTTGTAACTGAAGCTACTACTTTTATACAAGAATTTTTGTAAATTATCAGATCTAATGACACTTCCCTTTTCAATAATTGGGGTGCTTTTAAGGTTTCCTTTCGTGCTTTCGACATTGCTTACTTTGCCAGGAGGAAAAAAGTTTAAATGCCAATATCTTCTATTGACCCAACACATTAAGATGCTTAAGCATAACTACTTTACCTCTAAATCTTCCTCTGTGTTGCATGATTTGATTAAAGCTAAGTCTATTCTTAACAAACTTGCTACTGTAGATGCCTGTAATATTACATTTAAAGTCAAATTCAAGTTTGATGGAGGTAAAACTAAAGCAGGCAAAATTCTGGCTAACTATTTAAAAATTAAGACAGCGGATAGGACTGTTGGCCTCATTATTAATTAACTTAATATTTCCACATTGATCTTCAACTCTGATATTTTTACCACTTTTCAATCTTTTTATAAACCCAATATTCAGAAGATACCACCCCTTCTGCTAACAATATACACTTCTTTGATAGGCTTCCTTGATTACATCCCTTTCTCGCACATTTGCTGAGTTAGCGCCTTACATTACACCTCAAGAAGTTTTGGAAGCAATTCCATCTCTGAAATGTGCTAAGACACCTGGTCCTAACAGGTACTCTATTGAACCTATGCCCTCCCTATCCTCATTTTTTGTTCACAAACTATAAGAACTATTTAACTCCTTTCTCCCTGATTTCAAGACTAGTTGCTCCTTTGTGGAATCACTGATAGACTTCATCCCCATACTAAATAAAGACCCAAAATTATGTAAACATTATAGGTCTATTTCCCTGATCAACTATGATTGTAAGATGTTTGCCAAGATTTTAGCATCACACTTAGAAACTGTTGTACCTCTTCTTGGTAAACCTGCCCAATCTGGCCTTATTAAGGGCAGACTTGCTGCAGACAATTCCAGAATGTTTTTCAATATTCTTAGTCTGGCAGGGAAGACTGATACTCCTCTTGCGGCCTTATCTCTGGATGCTGAAAAAGATTTTGACCGCATTCATTGACAATTTTTGGTTACTACTCTTCAAAAGGCTTGTGCTAATGCTTTTGTTAACAGATGCTTTTCTCCTTACTGTCATTTACACAGAGGTGCTAGGCAAGAATGTCCCCTTTCCACTTTGTTAGTAGTCCTCTACTCCTAGAAAGGATTTGATGCAATAAACTTATCTCTGGCTTTAAACAGGGTTCCCTAGAGGTTGAATATCTGCCTACGCAGACAACATTCTAATTTATATGTCCAATTCTTTGACCTCCTTGGATACTTTCCAACAAGAGATGTCATTATAGTCTAGTGTCTCTGATTATAAACTTAATTTTATTAAAACTGAAATTTTACCATTGAATTCTCTTTGATATCAATATATGTTTGCCAATACAAACTTTGCTTTTGATGTCCCTCAAAAATTAAATATCTTGGCATTTGGCTTTTCTCCCTCCACATCGGACACACTAAATCACAATTTCCTGACGTTATAATCCAGATCACAATCATTACTTTTAACTTGGCCTCTATTGCATTTAATATGGTGGGGGAGACTCAATATCATTGAAATGATGATTGTACCACAAGTCCTTTATACCATTTCTATGTTACCCTTTAAAATCCCTAACTACGATTTCAAGCAAATTTCTATGCAATAACAAACACCCACATTTTGGCTGCTCTGAACTTAAATGTCCAAAGTGTAAAGGGGGTGTACAATTCCCAGATTTTAAACTTTACCATTCTGCTTTTTTGTTACGACAGTTTTATGTTTTGAATAATGGTTTTCGAGATCAACCCATTACAAGATGGATTACCTTAGAGTGTTCTTTACTGAACACCTTTTCTTTCAAATATGTTGTTTATATGTTAGATTATACTTTTATCTCTAAAAATCCCATTTTAAAATGTTCACACCATTTACTTCATAAAATATGTTTTGCTAACCTTAATTTCCAACAGTGCTTTTTATATTCCTCTATTTGGTACAATAAACTTCTTCAGTTGCTTAACAGATCTTTTTACTTTAAACATTGGAAGAAGAAGGCTATTATACTTGTACACAAATTTGTGAAAGGTAATTCTATTGCATCTTTTGAATTTTTATGATTACATTATAAATTACCTGACTCCTTCTCGATGAAATATAAGATGATTTCCTCTTCTCTTCATAATTTCTGTTCCAACAACTAAATGCAACCTGACTCTCGAGCACCTCTTCCTGTTACATCTTTAGATTTGGTTGTTCAGGACACTTTTTCCAAAGTTAGCCTTATGTACAAAACACTAATGTCCTCTATCTCCATTAGAATTAAAAGTCTCTGGAACTGAGGTGGGAAGCCCATCTATCTCTCTTGTTTTCTACCCAATTCTGGGACACAATTTGTCTTAGATTATTCACTACCTCTAAAGCTGCTTGTATTACACAGTTCCTTTTTTTTTATTCATGATAGATCTGTTATAATTCAAAAATCTGTCAACAAATTTGACTCATCTGCTTCCCCTTTATCCTGGTCATGTTCTAAATGTACGTTTTTTTAAATTTCATGTTATACAACTGTTCTCATGTTAAATGTTTTTGGATTTCAGTTTGGTCTAAATGTGGAAAGATATTTCAATGTAATGTACCACTTAGACTGCAGAAGGTTTTATTCAGATCTTTATCACCTAATTTTGATCATTTATCTGCCAAACCCCTATTGCTTGATCTTTTTATTGTAATTGCTTTTAAAATTATACTTTCAAGTTGGAAAGCATTTTATAAGCTACCTGTATTCACATGTGTGCATTTTTACTTTAATCAGAAGATTAGATCTGAGTTATGCTAGCTACCCTGTACTTATTTTCTTTCATTGCACTCATCAGTCTCATAATTCACTAATTTTCTCTTCTTTTCTATTTCTTCCTTTTTTCTATTTATACATTTTCTTCCTGGTTCCTCCATCCTATCTTCTTTTTCTTTTTTATATATAAAATTAAAAAATGATTTAATTACATATGTTTGTCTCAAATACATGCATTTATAGCTATTTATAATAATGTTATTTATCTTATTGTTGTTTAAATTCTCAATAAAAAAAAATTACAAAAAAAAAAGCAAACCACAGAAGATTTTTTTAAATTCAGGTCTGTAGTACTACGTTATTTCATCCGTCCCCTATTTTTAGCTCTTGGCGCTATCAAGCCTACATAAATATTATACATCTTTAAATGTTACATGTTAGTTAGCATGTTAGCGCAGAAGACATGCTTTGTAGACAGTCAACTTTTAAATACACTGCAGTTATTCATGCTTGAAATTTCCTGTATGAAACTTGAGCACACAGAAAAAGAAAGCTCTTTGTCGTTTCCAACTCAGTCCCGATATCAGAGTTCACTCATTCTAAACAAACACTGGCAAATCCAATCATTCTTGTCTGTAATAAGCAAGCTCAGAGCCATTAATTTTGCCAATGATTGATTACCTCAGGTCTGGCTGAACGTCAGAAAGGAAGAGCATTTTATAGCCAACACGTGTTTCGCCCCCTTACATTGTCCATCCGAGGGATCGTAGCAGGAATACCGCAGCTCTGCACACCGTATTAACATTCTGCCGTACGTGGTCACTTGGGAAAGGACCGAACGCTTCTCCTAACCCAGCAGCCTATTTTACAATGCCCTGAGGAAGCCCCAGGCCAGATGGCCGATGTAAGGGGGCGAAACACGTGTTGGCTATAAAATGCTCTTCCTTTCTTATGAATAAATTGGAATTGACTCCAAAGGAAAAAGTGTTTCTTCTTACTCGCTCATTGATAAAGTTCTGTAACAAGAATGGGGAAAGGGTGTTCCATTGTCAAGAACGAGTAAACCCCACCCGATCAGCTCTATTACTAAAGGTCTGCTAAGGCCCCGGACCCATTACCCCCCACCCCATGAATACTGGCTGAACGTCAGGCCTTGTGGCTAACCCACATCCTGTACGACCAGTAAACACCTGAATTACATTTCTTACGATATGCAATGCACACCATAACTGGGATGAAGTTAGGAGGAAATGGAGGCTCTTTAGTTAGATAGTATTAAAATAGTGTGGGTGATATCTCCCCACACTAATAGTTGGGACACAGACTGCACTTCATTACTAGTTATTTGTTCACATGGGTAAGAAGACCCTAAAGCAAAACTAAGGGCTTTGGCTTCATCAATGGGTAGATGGGGACCTGTAAAGATGGACACACGACTGCGTTGGAGTATGCGGTTGCGGCGGTGAGAATGGATGGGTGCATGCAAGCCCACAGTCATATGTAGGAAGCGAAAAGAAGTAAACATGGAGTTACATAAGTTAAATATGGGAGGGGTGCTCGTTTTTGTAGCCAGTAAGGAGTACACGTGTCTTTTTAGGCACGGAAATTCACCTTGAATAGTTGAAACACTTTTTTGGAGGAGGCAAGAAAAACATCTTTGAGGAGGGACTTGTGGGTTTCTGGATGCCAGAATGGTCATCTGTTGGGCTTTTGAGTCACTTTAAAGTTGGAGGTCAAAGTTGTTAAAGTCAGAAGACACGAAAGTGAGCCCTGCGCTTAGGTGAAAAGGGTGGCTTCAGGGTCCTTTATTTAAGAATAAGGACAGTAGGATCAAAATGAGAGAAACTGGACATGACGCTGGATTGGGGACCAGGAGGCTGGGGAAGAGAGTGAGAGCTGTGATCTTTGAGAGTGAATATGTGGTAAGTGGATGGGGTGAAGGCCAGTTACACATTTGATTTATACAGCGGGAGGAATTAAGGTAAAATAGTGTGCACTTTATAGCATGCCCCTGTGTCATTTTGTCTTCCCAAGATGGCCTCGGATGGTCATGATCTCGCCTTCATCTTTTGGGGCTGTGGTCATATGCAGTGTGGCCCTCGTTCATCAGCTGGCGATGCACCTGCACTGCAAATATCATGGACTACTGCGTCAAAGGTCGCGTGACACACATGCAGCAGCACCGGTATTGGAGGGCTGTGCAGCAGGAAGAGGCTCATCCTAACCTCCCTTCTTCTGTTCTTCACTAAATTTGCCTCACTGCAAGGCTAGGGTCAGGTGGGGCAAGAACAGGTGAGCTTTGGAGATGATGGTTGGGGATTGTCGTGCCTGACCAGTGTAAGAGTTGCATTGTTGTTGAGAAGCCCTAAGAATATCTCCAGATGATGCTGCCTAATCATTAGCAGTTTTACTATAATGATATAAAAAAGATGAGTAAGTCAACCCTGCCCTGTGGCTAAGATTGCGAATTTAGAGTTCATTGGATTAGAAATATGTCCATCGGTTTAGCAATGAGTGATGTCAGCATGAGGCTTGATCGTGAGGTCTGGGGTAGCGATAGGGATCCATAGGTTTTGGATATCAACATGACGTAAGGGGATGAGGCCTTGCCTTTTAGATTTAAATTATTCTCTGCAGAAAAAGGAACAGAAGTTCAATGTGACTTGAACAGTTCTTTAACACTGTATGTCGGCAATTATTGTGAATTACAAAGGAAAATCAAAAAGACAATACTGCATCTTGAATTATCAATACTGAAGGGTACAATCATTACCAGGTGCAGCATCACCACACCATTACAAGTCTTTCCATGCAGAATGGAAAATGTACAAGTGCACTTGGTGTGTGAGCATCAATTTTTGAAGTGTCTGTGAATATTCCCCCAAAGATTCCCCTGATATATTCTGCCTGCTTTTAACAGGCAAGAGAGGTCTGTGGGCAAACTCGAGGTAAAGATTTAACCTCAGAATTTCTAATTTGGATGCAAATGATAACATTTTCATCTGAATCCCAATTTTAGGGCTGGTGCAACGATGGCCATAGTGTGAACTAACTTGGGTGCCCAAGACCAGTGGGTAAAAGAAAGCGCTGGCGAGGCACACAAAAGAAGACTTTATGGTCCACCTTTTATACATACACAGATTACCTTTAAAGAGACACCTGTGATCATGGACGTCATTTAGGGGTCGCCAGGGGTTGCAGCTGCAACCCCTGGCTTGCCCGTTGCTACCCCTGGCACTGCTTTTGCAACCCCTGGCCTCAGTGGTGGCAAAATCAGTGCCTGGAACACAGGGGCAGCTCTTCCTAATGGACGCTTGTTGGAGCTCCACTTGCCTGGTTTCTGTCAATTTTTTTTATATTATACAAATAGTGAATAATATTATTCACTCTTAGTGTGAAACAAATGGAGTACATTAGCTGGAATATCTGAAAGCTAAGGTAAATAAAAAACGCGGTTAAATGTATGTTGTATGCATGCTTGTGGGTGAAAGTGTGTTTATGTGTGCGAGAGTGCGTGAATGTGTTAGTATGCGCAAGCATGTGTGTGTGAGTCAAAGTAAAGGTCAAATGGCGTGCAATGTCACTTCCGCTACCCCTGGCATTTTGGTGACTTGACGTCCATGCCTGTGTTACTTACACTGCTGCTAGAAACCTCAGCCTCTGGTTTTAGGGGCAGGACGCTCTTGTCCACCGCACGGATGGAGCACAGGGACCCTGGGGATGCCTGAAGGTGCATGGTGACCTCTGATCCAGGAAGGGTCTCCTCCTCAGAGAAGTCCAGGGTAACCTGGGAAAAAAAAAAAGGAGCGGGAGGCAAGGGTCACCAAGGAACTGAGAATCTTACATTTTGTTCGATATAGAGCTTGCTATCAGGGCTGGTGTCTTTGACCTCAGCAGCAAGACCTTAAAAGGTTGAATAATTTGACGGGCTTTGATATGAGAAATATTGCAGGTGATTCAGAACGAAAAAGAGAAATCGGTCGAACATGTGGATGGAAAGTAGAATCAGTGACAAGCGGTAGTTAGGGAGAAGCTAGAGAAATAAGTCAAAGTTAACAGAAATGAGACAGAAAAAGAAAAGTGGAGAGTGAAGGATGAAAAGTAAGAAACGAGAGCTTTTGGATTGAGACTGAGCAAAGAGATTAAATAGAAAGAGGGAGCAAGAAAAGAAGTAGTTTGAGAAACATGAAGTAAACATAAATAGAAAGCGGGAAAGAGTTGGTGCAAAATTAAAAGGAAGAAAGAATTAAACAAAGGAAGAAAGGCAAAGAGGAAAGAGAAGAAAACACAATGAAAAGAAGAAACTAATTGATGGCAGAGGAATGGAAGCGCGTAAGAAATAAAGAAATTATGAGCAAAAGAAAGAAGATAGAGTAAAGAAGATGACCTGAAAGAGTCAGACAGAACGTGGAATACTTTTCTGAGGGTTGGCGTTCTACTTATTATACAGGATTATACTTCTATAAACCTACCACATTCTTAAAACATTTGTCGATAGTGAGTGTGGTGCTCTCAGCAGCCATTTTCTTCTCGGCCAGTGCGGCGTAGACCAGGAGGGTGGCAAAGGGGGCTAGGTCGGCACTGATGGGCATCGGGAGGGAGAAGGAACCTGCCAAGTCTGGGAGGAGCACAAAGCACAGAGATTTCAGGAAAATCCACCCACTGCCCTTATAAGGTGGATAATCATTCTGTTTTCTGCATTTGACCTCCACCAACTACAACTCGAGGGATAATTCACATGGGCACAGCTGATCAATGGCCAGTCCTTCTTGGCAACTGAGCGTAAAGTGCATTTTACATTCACTTTTAACTCAAACAGGGCCAATTCCCTGTTGTGTTTCAACCAATTACCCACGTATGGAGAGGGATGGGTGAAATGCTGATATGCATGCCAATTACTGGCCTGCTGTGGTGCTGGAGAGGTGACTAGTGCTTGATCTGAGTGTAGATATACCTTTACTTATCTCTGCCTATGTGTTCTGTATGTAGCTTCCCAAATCTATACAATTAGGGCTCCTGGCTTTATTGTATTTATCTTATTGGTATTGATTCGGGTTGTTTTTTTAACATTTCCATCTATATTTATCCATATTTATTTTTTGCACATCTTATTGATATTTAAGTTTATTTTGTGTTTAGATAATAAATGGAGCTGTAAATTGGTATATTTCAGTGTTTATTTTATTCTTGGATGTGTACTCATACATGGATGCCTGTCACGTGTGAGCAAAGTAAGAAACCACGTTTAACAATAGACTGCACTCACAGGTACATATTAGCATTAAACTACAAATATATGCGAACATGTGCCTTTTATTTAAGGAAATCCTCTCCATGCTGTCTATCTGCTCAGCTGTTGCCTGGAATTGATTAAAGACAGCATGGAGAGTCTCTCACAAGAACCACAATTTTCAGTATTTTCCGCTTTTAAAAATATATACAGACAGGAAACACATTGTTTTCTGTTTGCATTTACCTGTAAAAATCTGTAAAAACGGAAATCCCGAAGTCTTAACTATAATTCATGGCCCAAGCATTGTAATAGATAGGTTTGATACAATATATACGGCTTATCTAATTTAAGCTATGCTCTCTGTATTAGAAGGGAACACTTGGTGAACAAAAACTACTCTGTGCAGCACAACACAGTATAGACTCACTGTGTCACTGCTACTGCACAGGGGATAGGCTCCTACCTCCCATGCATATCCCCCGCTCACCAGCATAAACCTCTGCTTCTCACCCCTGGCTTCTTTCCTTTCGATCCCCCGGCCACAACAGTTACTCAACACCAGTGAATACTGCATTCACCCCCAAACTCTGTTCCGTCACTTCCTGCCCTACTGCGAATACCCTGTGGCCCTAACTCATGCACAACGGCCTCCCATCTTGCACTGCTACGTCATTTCCTGTTTTCAGAAGCTTGTACAAAAAAAGTATGGAGTTAAATTCAATTTAGGAAACCTAATAGTGACAGCACGAAGACACTGTTCCAGTAAAGGTGGGGTCAGTGACCCTATCATAAGATGGGTGTGGAATTGAAGATGGCAAAAGGGGGTTCAGTGCAGCGCGGTAGCAAAGGTGTCACGGAAAACAGGCCCCTTATTTCCCAGAGTGGTAATAAATAACAGCTGCAATTTGGGTGAAATGGGCCCTTTAGGATCTCGGGACCTGGCACCACTGCACCTGCTGCACTATGACAGCCACGCTTCTGTTTTAAACCTACTTGTTTTGCTGACCTCCCTCCTCTTCTGCCCATGGTGAGCGATCGTTCCTTTAGCTGCGACCTGAGGAAGACATAAGGATGTGTTAAAAGGTGAGGACCTTCTGCAGGCTCAAGGGACACCAAGTGACGTATGCACCACAGAGTGAAATGCCCCGCCCATACATGACTGCAAACTGACGGTAGGTTGGCTATTTTATAATGTGGCCTGCAAAGTTCTAAAAAATGCTTATTTTCATTCCCAAAAACTTTATTTCGGTCAGCTAGGACCATAAAAGTGCATGCAAAGAAAGTTCTTGCACATAAAAGCATGTAAAATGAGACCAATCATTGGTGGCTACACTGGTGTTTTTTAGTTTAACAGCGTTAAAAAAACAATGCCGAGGTCATAAAGTGGTGGTTCCACGCAAATTGTGTCTCAAACCCGTTCCCAACCAACTATCAAGAATCTTTTCCCTTAGAAAAAAGGGCACCTCAAAGATAAAATGTTTACACTTACAGTTCGCAGAATAAAAACTTATTTCTTCAGCAGGTTTAGGATTTGAGACGTTAAAAAGATAAAAAATGTAAGTAAAACTTTTAGCAAATGAAAACAGTATGTACATTTAGGACTGAGATAACAGGTTTTAAAAGGTCCAGCGCATGCGCCACATAGAAGTTAAAAATCTGTACACAGCAAGGACAATGGGCTTGCGAGTGCCAAACTTTAGGACTCTAAATACTTCCTCACATTGCTCGAACCCTAAATTCCTGCACATCTGGATAAGCCAGCGCCGCCTGGCTGGTTTGCAGCCAGGACAAAAAAAGAAAACATGGATCTCTGACTCTTCCTTACAATTGCAGGCAGGGCACCTTTGCAAGGCAGTTTTTGACCACTTGCAGAGGAAGGCACAGAGCGGCAGGGTACCAAATCTAAACTGGGCAGACAGTTTCCTTGCCAGGAGTGTTTGGATATTGTCCAGGACGGGATCTATTTCGTACTCACCTTTGATTGACAGGAATTCGGCTGTCAAGTGTCCTAGAGCCGAGCTCCCTTTGATGGCTTCAAATGTATTCATTCTATACGTTTTTACCAATTCTGAGCGTGAGGTTGCAGGACACGCTTCCTCTGGGTTACTCCAGAGACTTGGTTTTCCGAGCCTACTGCATTCATCCTTTACGTATGCAAACCAAGGGATTTTTTATACACCCTGGAACCTCAATAGCTCTTTCAGTTCTGACCGATAAACTGTCAGTTCCGGGGTCACCCACAATTTACGCCAAAAAGTTAGGGGGCTGAGACCGATCTCATCCCCAACAGGTCTAATTCCTGAATCCAGCCGTAGAGGGATTAGGGGGGTACTGGAAGGGAGACCCAATATATGCCTCATAAAACTATTCTCTACTTTGCTCAAATCACTTGGACAACAGTGACCCCATAATTCAGCTCCATACGTAGTCGTGCCCTTGACTTGCTCCTTATAAATCACTACTATAGGCCCATCGTCTATTCTCACCGCTTTCCAAAATAAAAGTTGTAGTCTATATATTTGGTCATTGGTGGAACTGTTCTTTCTGAATCTGGCTTGGTAAGGGCTCAATGTTTCATGTTCTTCCATCCGCCCCTGGAGCCGACCAAGAAGTATTCGTGCAAACAGTTTTTGCATGACATCGATCAAACTGATCGGTCTATAGTTTTCAGGCAGAAGTGGTGAGCCCTTTTTAAAAACTGGGATGATTTCTGCCCCTGCCCAGGTTTCCAGGATCGGCATACCTTTCATGATAGCATTAAATAAAACCCATAGGTAGGGTCCCCATATTTTTGGTTCTGCCCAGAAGAGATCCCCTGGTAGCTTGTCCAATCCCGGTGCTTTGCCAGAGGGAAGTTTGTTTATTGCATTCGAAACTTCTAGTAAGGTAATCTCGGGGGCTTCTTCATGATTGGCCCTTGGCGGGATTGTGGGTATGTCCTCATTGCAGCCGAATGCTTCCTTCGTCATATGTAAAGCCTGAAAGTGTACTTTCCATACTTCTGCTGCTATGTTTGGTTTTATTGTTGGCTGTCCTTTACTACTGCCTGTGCTGACTATAGACCAGAATTCCTTCATATCTTTATTGGATAGGGCGGTTTTTAGAACGTCCCATCTATTCAGTTCCCAGGTCTGCTTTGCTTGTCGGCTGCTCTCTTCCTACAACACCCGCATGTGTTTAGTTAGAGACTTATCCTTAACTTTGATGGCCTCTAACAAAGCCTGTTTTGGCTTACGGCAATTATCATTAAACCAGGGTTGAGTAACCCATTTTTTCACCTTAGAGTGTATCTTTGGGTAGAATATATCAGCCAATTTAGATGCCAGATCTGCATGCAAATCTGCAACTCTGTAATGGATAGTGAGTTCCCCACCACTGTGGCAGCTTCTCCAAATTCTAGTAGGACTGGAACAATTTCTGTATATAATACGGTCAGCTATTTGGGTGACTGCTGGATTGCCCCCCCCTTATTCTTCTCCTTTTGTTGGAGAGTATTAGTCTATTATCTGGGGGGTACTGCTGACCATGGCAGTTCCAAGGTCCGGCATCTTCAATTCCATGGACAAAGCGTTGTGATCGCTTTCGTGCCGTGGAAGGACAGCGAAGTCAAGAACCCTTTGCCATAACCTAGTTTCCACTAGAATATAATCCAGGAGAGAGGCTTGGCCTATTCTGTTGAATGTTAGGTTCCCCGGTGTGTCCGATACTGTATGCCGGTTGCACACTCTGAGGGAGTGGGTCAGTGTGATTGCATTGATCTGGAGTGCCAGCGGGGTCCAAGCCTTAATTGGTGGGATTTGTGGACCAGGGATTAACCATCGCGAATCCTCCTCACTAGAGATTGTGTCAATGATCTCAGCAAGAGGCTCAAATTGGCTATTAAAGCCCCCCCTCCAATCAACCACATATTTGGGGGGACAGTGGGAATTAAGAAATTCAGTTGGTCAAGGGTCTGGGATTCCTTACTATGACTTACAGGCCTGGAATAGATGTTAATAAAAGCCAATTTCAGCTTGGTGGAAAAACTGAATGCTACACATTGAATGTCATTGGACGAGGGGTTCAGCTGGTTAACTCTTCGGCTCAGGTGTAAGCCAACCCAAATACATAGGCCCCCGGATGGTCTACCCCTACCACACAAAGTGGCAGGAATGCTAAATGACAAAAACCCCACCCTTGCAAAGTCTTCCCGTGCCCGTGTTTCCTACAACATGCAGATATCATATCGGTCCACAAAAAGTCCCCAATCAGAGCAGGACAGTTTGCTTTTTAGACCAGCAACGTTCAAAGATAGGACCCTCAGCTTGCTACCTGGATTGTGCTTGTCAGTTGTACAATCAAAGACATAGGTATCAGGGGTTTGAATACCCCCTATTTGGGCCGAGGGAAGGTTACCAAGTATTCAAATAGGTTCTTCTGTCCTCGTGTCGCTGATGTTGGTGAGACGGGGATTGGGGCAGCTAGTGATCCAGGCAATTCTTCCCGTAGCCCTGTTGCACCGCCGGTCACCTGTTGTGTTAGTATATCTAGGTCCTTTGAATCTGTCCCTACCCCGGGGGTGGCGGACTGACTTGGTTGACCGCTACCATGCTCCTCTAATTCTCCAGGACACCTTGAGGCTCTGGTTCCCTGGCCTGTTCCCCTTATTAGTGCTTGTCAATCCACTTCTTCCAGAACCCCAAATCTGTTTGTTACAGGTATGTTATAGAACAAGGGTCTGGGAGATGGATACCTGTGGCCATCATTTTGATGTTCCAGTGGCTACCTACCGGGATCTAGGGTGGTGTTGACCCTATCTGGTATATAGCAGTGGGAATAAAAGTAGTCCAGTGGAAGGGCCCTAACCCCGGTTGCGTTTCTGACTTCTTAGCCTACATACTGTCTGAGAATTATTAAAATTGATGACCACACAGTCCCCTTGTATTGTTTTTTGATGTTTCCCACCCAACCCACTCATTGGACCATTCAAATTTCCCCTGCCCTGTCATAGGCCAGCTTTCTGTATCTTACCAACCAAAACAGACTTTTATTCCTGAGTTCCAGATGTGTCTCCCTCTGGTCGTTTTTAAGTTTTGGTACTCCTGTCAATATGATCACGTAACTAAGGTGAGGAGTCTGGGGGTACATTTATAGTAGGCTGGATCATTACTTCTGTCCTACCCACTGAACTGTCTTCCCCCCCAGCCCTTCTCTACTCCCTCTAGGCCCTATTGGAATAATATTATTTTTGTTTATGCCCCGCGTGTTGTGCGTGGTGTTGTCATACTCAACCTTGCAATTAACATTCCTGGATGCTGTGTGGGTAATGGGATCTTGTGCCTGCTCTACACCTAAACTTTGCGCTGGCGTGAGGATGGTTTTGCCTCTCAAATGAGTGTGATCATTGGCCCGAGTAGGGCCCCCGAGACTGGTGGAATCTTGCTTTCTTGCCATACCAGCTCTATCTGAAGATGTCAAGCTTGAGCTGTCTACCTGGCTGTGAAAAATCAACCCCCCTCAATGAGGTTTGTGTGGTGTTGGTGCATATGTGTGCTTGCCTAGTATCACCAATGTTACCAAATTGTGTATACAATCAGCTAGGGGGGCAACTTCTTCCTTCACAATAGCTCTAAGTTGGGTCAGTAAGTCCGCTAACAGGTTCTGCATCCAGGATGGATAACCCATATCTGTTCGAATGTAAATGGTGCAATCTACAGTTGCATCAGGGTTGTCCAAAGGCTCCACGCTAATTGTAGGCCCCCCTTTAACTTACTTACTTTTGGCTGCCCCTCCCCCACTTGTTGGGTAGACTAAAAGCAGCACCCTCCTTTCGGGTTACAATTTTTGGTGCGGCTTCTTCTGGTGGGGATGGCGAAGGTACGGTTGCCCTAGGTGCAGCAGCTGGGGTAGCAGTTTTAGAGGTAGATAGATCTAACAGGGGGAGAGAAAGATCTGGGGTTAGTGACAGTCGCCTTTCGGTGAGTCCTATTTCTGCAGTTACCGCACCTATGGCCCTCTGTAACATTCTATCGATTGAGGTTGGAGGCAATGAGGATGTGGGGTTACTTGGGATCGAAGCTGTTTAACAGAGCAGGTGCGTTTCCCCTTTGTTGAACCTTAGCAGACCCACAATATAACCTCCTAGCTAATGAACCAGGGCTGGATCTAGGTTGGTGCGACCGGTGCCACTGCACCGGGTGCTGACTTCGTGTGGGGGTGCTAACATGATGATTTTAAAAGCACCTGCTGCTTTCTTGGACTCCGGAAATTTTCAGCCACCAATAAAAATGTCTAAATGACTGCAGTGATGAATGCACTTCTTAGAGAGAGAGGGAGAGATCAAAGTTTTGTGTAATGGAAGTTTCTACTCATCATAAGGTAGCGCAGAGGGTTACCATGCTTGCTGCAAAGAACGTGCAGCTCACAAAGTGCATATAATGGAATGTAAATAGGTCAGTGGGTTACACTTTTTTCAGAGAGAGCATATTGTTGCTAATTCTTTATGAGTTAAAATCCTAATGTGGAACAGTGAGCAAGTAACTGTTATCAAAGATGCATGCAAACTGCAGGGTATAGGCTAGAGCGTTATGATTTCCCCCCAGTTTTTCATTATCCTAATGTTGCAAAATGGGTTCATTTGGGTAGAAATCAATTCTTATTCTTATTATTAAAGAGAACCCCCCATCCATGGTGCTAGGTTTTAAATTGTAAGTTTCTGATTCTCCTGACCAAGCACTCTTAAACTATCCTGCCTACCTGTACGGATGAGCTGTGACTCCTACACCTTCTTGTCCTCTCTCTTATGTAACATTTCCTATGCACTGATTTACACACTTATGATTGATTGTATCTATGTAATCTAAGTGATTTAAAGTGTTCTGACACCTTACACTGATAGGAGCGGCGCTATAAAATAAATTAAATGCACCTGAGACTGAATGGTTACGGAGACTTGAGGGGCACTGTTAAAGGATGGTTATGAAAAATCCGTAGTGGAGGTGGTCATTGGGGGTGCCGACAAGCATTGTCGCACTGGACGCCACAAGCACTAAAGCCGGCCCTGCTAGGAACCATAGAACGTGCACCTAGAATTCATATAATCAACAAGCCACAAGGATATGCAGAGAGTGGAATTAACGGGTAAAGCGTGGAACAGCTTTCAACCTGTGTACTCGCAGTTCTAACGAGTAATTAATCCCCGCCCCTTAAGATCCGTACTAAATAGAGTTAAGTAAATACAAACTAGTCATACAACAGTCACTAGAGATTGTCGGAAATGTCTCAAGAGCAACCAAGGCAAAACTCTTCCCTTAGAGTGTTTAGGGGGCACTCTCCTTTCCCCTTCTGCAGAATCTCCTCCCCGTAAACCACCCAGTGCTCCGCTGGGATAGAACCAGTTAGTAATAGGTGACTGGGCACACTTCAGCACGAAACAGGCAGCATGAGGAAAGATTGAACCAGCAAAGTCTTACCCGCGATTTTCAGAAGAAAGTCCTAGTCAAGGGGGGTCTTCCTGGCAATGACAGGCAAGGACAGGCGCAGTGGGTGTCCAGGCGTCAGTTTAAGCACCGTGGAGCGGCGTCACTGGCGTGAAAGGTGCGATGCAGGGGAGCCTGGGAAACTGAGTCCCTGTGCCTGGCTGCATCCCCGGAATCTGGAAAGCGTGTCCCACGCAGCAGGTGTCCTGGCATCAGATTAAGCGGCGTGGAGAGGCGTCACTGGCGTCAAAGGTGCGATGCAGGGGAGCCTGGGAAACTGATTCCCTGTGTCTGGCTGCAAACCCGGAATCTGGAAAGCGGTTATTTATATTCCTGCTGTTGCACAAACTATTTTGTGGGAATTTCAACATGATAGATTTTAAAAACATCTCCAACTTTTTGTAGTTGGTGAAGTTAAAAACAAACTGTGCAAAAATCAACTTAAAAAATGTGTCACACAGATATTTTAAACTAATGGAGCACCAACCTCACCTCAATGATTTGTAAAGGAAGCAGTCCCCTACAAAACATTTTTCAAAAAATGGTGCTAAAGACATATTTTTAATCCCGCTGAAACTGATCAGTGCAGGAAAGGCTTTAAAGACAGATTGTGGATGTAAAAAGGGCAGGTGTGAGGGAACTTCTTACCTAAGGTAATCTCCTAACTCTGAGAAAACATGGGGCATATCAGCAACAACCAGTGATAATTATCGCTAAGCGCACTTAGCGCTAGGATAATTATCGCCAGCTAGCGTGGATTTTTATCGCTGAGATAGCGTGCTATTAGCAACGCTTATCTCAAAAGCGATAAAAATCCTAGCGCTAACTGCCTAACGTGAGATAATCTCACGATAATCTCACGAAATGTGGCGTTAGCTTGTTAATAGGGACTCACAAACTTAGCCATGATATCCACCTTCCATAGGATATCATGGCTAAGTCAGTCCTGAAGCAGGCGTAAGGAAAGTAGCGATAACAGGGGTTATCACTACTTTTCCTGCCGCTATGCTTCATAGCGTGGGGCTTGATGATAGGAGAAATATCGCTTAGCGACATTTCACCTGTCATGTTAGGCCAGGAACGCCCACTTTGCATCTCATTAGAGATTCAAAGCTGGGCGTTAAGATTTCGTGTTCTAAAGCAAGGTTTCACGCGTTAGCGTGACCTTGCTAATTAGGCAATAAAATTATCGCCGCTTTTCGGCCGAAAACGGCAGCAAAAGCGGCGATAATTTTCTATCGCCGCCTTGTAAATATGCCCCCAAGTTTCTTCGAGTAGGAGTTCTCATCTCTTCCATAATCTGCCTGGACCACTCATTATTTTCTTTTTTAATATATTTTATTGATTTTTCCAACTAAACGCATCCATATATAGACAGGATACAAAGGCAAGCAGTAGCTTCCTGGACGATAATTGTCTCTGATCGCAGTCAGATGCCAATTATATACTCACAGATAATAGGTGCATGCATCAATCCAATCCTCCAGGAACAAACATCATGTAGTAACCAGATAACGGAGGAATACATTTTGCAATAGTAAGCATTGAGCAGTAATTGGCATAAAAACAATTCTGCAGCCATCAAGTAATAAAGAAAACAAAACTAAACCCCCCCACCCTCATATTCCACCCCTCCCCGGCGTGTCACACAAAACAAACATTACAAGAGCCCCAGGATGGGGCACAACACTTCGC
The DNA here is from genome assembly GCF_964204655.1 of Triturus cristatus. NCBI lineage: Eukaryota > Metazoa > Chordata > Amphibia > Caudata > Salamandridae > Triturus > Triturus cristatus. The sequence goes on from NC_140590.1 coordinate 1,721,165,149, forward strand.
AAAACCAATATCATGAGATGAACATCAAGGAGCACCACATCCCCAATGAGAAATAAATCTATAACTATGACAGGTACAGTTAACCAAGTATGGGATATATACTAATCAGAGTAAAGCGAGTGGAGTGCTTGCCATCGACCTCTCACCCAGCTCAGTATTCGGGGCTTTCAATAAGACTACCTGTGCTTCCCAGGCCCTCGCGGCCTCCAAAGCTTTGTCACTGTGCACTCGGCTAGCCATCTGCAATCTAACTGTACCCTTGCATTCTTCCCACCTAAGGAGTTCCGCCCTCCACCTCTGAACGCTGGGGCCCCGCTTAGCCTTCCAATGTGCCGTAATGTCCCTTTTGGCCAGTAAAAGACCCTGGTCCAAAAGTTTGCTAGTGACCTTGGTCTTGGATGTGTGGGGAAACCAGTGGTTTCTATTTTCCTTTCAGTTATATCACACAATATCATAACCACCTCCTCCCAAATGTCCCAAACTGCGGACAATCCCACAGCATATGGTGGAAGTTCGCATCCTCTGTACTGCATCGTGGGTACCGCGCTGTGTCTGTATTGTAGTATGTGTTAATCTTAGCCGGGGTGAGGTACGCCCTAAGCAGTACAAAAAAGTGCACTAGTTGGAACCGGGCATTTCTAGTCCTTTTCCACGCCCTCTCAACCAAGTGAGCCCACACCTTCTCTGGGATCTCTTTACCTAGGTCCTCTTCCCACTTCCGCTGCAGTTCCCACAGTGGGGACAGCGCTTCACGTGTCATACGCTTATATAAACGAGTTACTGCTTTAAAGGTCCCAGCCGCCATTACCACATATTGGCAAGCCATGGAGGTCCGTGGGTCTGATAACCCTTCTAGCCAGTGCTTTTGGATGGCCGAAACCAGAGCGGAATGGAGCAGAAAATCCCCACGGAGGAGATCATACCTGTCCTGCAATGCGTCAAATGGGAGGAGGGTACTATCCTCATATAGATCACCTAACATATGCAAACCCTTCTCTCCCCAACCAGTCAATGCAGTCCAATAACCGCCATGTGGGAAAGCAGTACACATGGCTAAAGGAATCTCTGGGGCATACGGCCGCTCAATCAGCACCCTCCGCTGACTCTGGTTCCAGCAGAGCCAAAACGTCCATAGCTCATTAGAAAGCGTCTGGAGCCGCAATGGAAGTTGTAGAGTAATGGACGATAGTACTTGCCCTGAAACCAACCCCCCTTCCCGCTCGACCGGACGCCGAAATTCCATTGCCACTGCTTGGGTGAGCCACTGCAATTGAGCAGCCAAATAGTATGTCTCAAAGTCAGGGACCGCCTATCCACCATCCGCTCTTGGTCGCATTAAAGTTTTCAGTGCCACCCGTCGCCTGCCAGCCTCCCAAATAAAGCCTGTGATCATTGATTGAAGTTGTATAAAGATCGACGGGGGAATCCAGACTGGTAGGGTTCGAAAATAATACAATAGCCAAGGAAGAGCCACCATTTTAAGAAGGGCCACTAGGCCTGTTACTGAAAGAGGTAAGGCCCCCCAAAATTCCAGGCTACCCCTAAGACCCCGAATAGCTCTACCCACATTACCGTCTAATAGGCTAGCCCGTTTATAGTAAATTTGGGTCCCAAGGTACGGCAAGCAGCGATATTACCACTGCACTCCATTGGTAAGCGATGGTCCCCCATCCAATGGGCCAGCAGGGAACAGGCAAGACTTCGTCCAATTCACCCTGAGGCCCGAAACCGTCTCAAGTTCCTGAAGTAAACGCTTCGCAACGGTATTGGCGTCAGTCGTATTTGCTAGAAACAAAATCAGATCATCAGCATAGAGCGCAATGTATTGAATAGAACCACGCACATTCAGCCCCGAGTAGCACCGTCCCATCCGGGCCTGGGCCGCTAAGGGTTCTACAGCCAAGGCAAACAGCAGAGGGGAGAGCGGGTAACCCTGCCACGTCCCGCGACTCAAGGTGCAAGCAGCCGAAACCAGGCCACCAGTCCTAATTCGAGCAGTAGAAGAGTTGTATAGTAACGCCGTCCAAGCCACAAATGTATCGCCTAAGCCAAAACTGCACATGACTTGAAACAAGTATGGCCACTCCAGGCTGTGAAATGCCTTTTCAATGTCAACCGGGAAAATGGCAGCAGAATCTGTCGTGTAGGAATCAGCTTCCAAAATGCATAGTAGGCGCCTCACATTGATGGCGGTATTCCGAGTTGGAATGAACCCCGCCTGATCTTTGTTCACCAAATGCACCATATGCGGGAACAATCGAGTCGCCAGTATCCGACTCAATATTTTATAATCCGTGGTAAGCATAGACAGTGGGCGATAAGCAGTCCTGTCAGAAGGAGATTTTCCTGGCTTCAGCAAGGAAATAATGACAGCCTCACGGGTAGGGACAGGCAACACACCCGCACTCTTCGCCTCGTTGTAAAGAGCCGTTAATTTAGGAGCCAGAAAATAGATATAGGTCAGATAAAATTTGATCAGCAGACCGTCGGCCCCAGGTGTCTTTTTTCGCGCCATATGTTTTATTGCTCCCCTAACTTCTCCCAATGTTATATCCTGCCCCAGGAGGTCAGCCTGTGGTTTATCAAGGTGCAGCAGCTCAGCCCCAGCTAATACCTCCCCAAGGGCGTCTTCACTCAACACTACCTTACTCTGGTAAAGATCTGTATAATAGGGAAGAAACTAATCATTAATCCCCTGTTGGTTATGAATAGGGTCCCCCGTCGGACTGCACAATTCTATAATAACCGTCCTGCTTTGTCCCGTTCCGTGTGTGCGCGCACTAAATACTTTTTATAATCAAATCAGCGCAGCCTTTCAACCTGCACCGCAACCATCTCCCTGGCTTCTAGCAATTCCTGCTGCCCGCTAGGTAATTCAGGCTGGGCCCGTTCCGCTGCGCACAAGCGCTGATCCGCAGACTCTATATCTTGCAGTAGAGTCTTACGCACCCCCACCATATTACCAATACAGTGACCCCTCAGCATGACCTTAAAGGCATCCCACTCCACTGCAGTCGAGGATGCCTTGCCCGCATTTTCAAGGAAGTATTGAGTAATACCAGTCCCCACCGCCTCTCGAAAGACCTGATCTTCCAGGAGTTCTGGTAGTAAGTGCCAAGTCGGGATCGCAGGGCGCACTTGGGACCAATGAAAGCATAGGAGTAGCGGATTCTGGTCGGACAATGTTCTAGTAAGATATTCCCTATGTCTAACTGCAGCGTGGCTATCGGGAGAACATAGTATCGCATCTAATCTAACATGAAGCTCGTGGAGTGCTAAGAAGAAAGAATAATCACGCTCCCCCGGATGAAGTGCCCGCCAGGTGTCAGCTAACCCCCATCCAAGTTGCCAATCCCTCCTGGCCTTAGAGGTTTTGTGGATAGGTGCTTCAGGGAGAGGCGGATGCGATCTATCTAAAAAAATATCAGGAACAGTGTTAAAATCCCTGCCCATAATCACTGAGCCGGTTAAATAGGACGCCAGCTTTCCAGACAAAAGGTGAAAAAAATACCAGCTGCTCCGTGTTTGGCACATAAATGCTACTCAGCACCACATCGCGACCATTAAGGCGGTCTGCAACCACCACCCTTCTTGGTCTGCTAGCTGCTGCACTGGCCGGAATGGTACCCCCGCTCTAACCCAAATAAGCTCTTCCCGCACGAAAGCAGAATACGATGTATAGAAAAGCTGACCCCTCCACCTACGCTGCAAGGCAAGGCCCTCGTGGCATGTGATGTACGTTTCTTGGAGGAAAGCGATTTGAACACCTCTGCGCACTAAGTAAGCATGCACCTTGTGGCGTTGCACCATTGTGTGTATGCCCCTGACATTTCACGATATACATTTCAGTTCAAGTATTGACCCCATGATACAACCTGATACAGCCCCCAATTAGGACCCTGAACAGGGGAAAAGGGACACGCCAAGGACCCTAAGTACCCAAAAACAAACACACAAAAAAACAACTCCCCCACCCCAGAACAGGCACTAAAACACTAGTTCCCATCCAAACTAGCTAAACACACAATACCCTCTATTAGCTACAGAGGATCAAGGGGGGAGGCGGCTGTGAACCAACATTACTTCGCTAAGAGTGTATTAACAGATCAGCACCAGGCCCCAAACAGAAAACCAATGCCCCGCATCTGAGGGCAAACCACCCCTGAAACAAAACCTGCCCCCTCCTCCAATAGCTCAGTAATGCGAAAAATGGAAATGCAGCATTAGCAGAACAAGGCAGCAGGCACTTCAGGGGAGAAAGAGGAAGAGAAGAAGCGAAACAGAGTTAGAACAAGTTAATAACCCAGTCAGACAATATCATCAGCTGTTCCCGGGGTAACATGCGGCAGTACAACACTGTCAGTATTGGACTCTTCAGATGCGGAACCGTCTGACCCCTTCTCCGACAAAGTGGCCACTGCTGACAACAATCGGCGATCTTGGAGGAGTTTCGATACCGCCTGTCGGGCTGCCGCCCTCTCCTTCTCCGTCTGGGATGCCATAGGCGCCTGCAAGAGAGTGCGTCGTCACCTTGTGCGCCTTGTCCTTCGCTGGTGCTGTTCCTCCATGGCCGGCTCAGTTTGCTGCTCAGCGCCAGTTTTGTAGGATTCAATCCAGTTCCACGCTTCCTTGGGGTCCTCGCAGAAGTGAGCATTGCCATCCAGTACTATACACAGGCGTGCTGGAAACATCAAAGAGTATTGCAGCCCTTTGTCGCGTAGTGCTTGCTTGACCGCCAGGAAAGAAGTGCGGCAATGATGGACATCCAATGAATAGTCCGGGAACAATGACACTGTACAGTTGTCCACGATATAGGGCCCTGAGGTGCGCGCCTTTTGCAGCAAGAAGTCTCTGTCCTTATAATGAAGCAGGCGGGCGACCACCGGCCGATGAGGCCTCCCCGGCACAGGAGGAGGGGCAGGGACCCTGTGGGCCCTCTCCAGAGTGTAGAACTGCATCAGACCAGCCAATGCCACTACATCATGAAGCCAGCCCTCCAGATAGTCGACCATGCTAGAGCCTTCCACGCCCTCCGGCAGGCCTAGGACGCGCACATTATTCCTGCAATTGCGGCCCTCGGCATCCTCAGCCCGCTTCTCCAGTACTTGAACCCTGTGGGTAATGTCCCCCATCTGAGCAGCTAGGGACTGCTGAGCCACATCCACGCTCTCCAGGGTCACCTCCGTCCGCTTCACCCGATCAGACAGCTTAGTGTGCTCCGCAGGGAGAAGCCCATTCGTGATGTCCTCGTGAAGAGTATCCCTAGTGTCCGCTATCGCCTGCAAAATCTGTGCCAACTGCTGCTGAAGCATATTCTCCGCCGGGGGCTCGGGAGATTCCTGCCGCTTGTGGTCCGATGCCGAGTTGCCGAGGTCCAGGAGAGCCTCCACTTGCCTTCCCCTCGGCTTCCCCATAGTTCCAGGGGTGCAACGGCACCAGGCAGACACTAAAGAGCAGCTGTGCCTATATCTGCAGCCCCAAAATCAAACACGAGTGGTCGTATCAGACTGCGAGGTGAGATCTGCATTCAATCTTCGCCCCTGCCGATCGTCCATGCAGCACTGTGGGGCTCAGCCTACACAGTGCGTCACCCCCTACAAAGCCGAAAGCAGAGCCGCCAGGCCCTGCGAGGGTGAGCGGCCTGTCTCTCCCTCAATGAGCCGCGTGGAGCACCAGCAGCAAAAATCTTGGGGCCTGGACCCCTGCTTCCAGCGGAGCCTTCTCCCAATAAGTCCGGCGGCTCTGCAGTGGCACCCAAGGACCAGCCTCTTGTCCCCACGGGTTATGGTGGCACAGTTTGGAGGGGCCCGCAGATGACACCCCTAGTCACAAGGCAAAGTGCAGGGTCCCAAGGGGGAAGCAAACCCAGGCACCAGTCTCTCACCCCCAAAAGACTCAGCAGCACTTCCTCGGGCTAGAACACTCAGCCGCCTCACACCGCCCATGTTGGCATGCTATCATTGGCCCCCACGTACCTCCCAGGGCCGGGGCCAGAAAGTTCAACAGTGCCCCACCAGTCGAGCGTCTCTCGTTGTAGCGGCCGGGTAAATGGCGTCGATCCCAGCCCCGGTAAATTCAACCGGCAGCAGATGCTGTGTGTTTCGCCAAGCCGAGGGGGGGGACCCCACCGATCCTACACAAAACCACGAGGCGCCAGAAACAACGCGGGCCTCCACTCCGATCTCACCTCCCGATCCGCTGGGGGGGTGAGTGCGGATCCCGCTGCAGCACTCAATCTCCCACGTCGGAAGCAAGCAGTGTCAACGACGCTCCTCTCGAGTTGCGCTCGCGGCCAGCACCAGAGCCACGGCTGATCGCTTAACTCCCCCTCTTGCCGGAATCCAAGTCCACTGGTCCCACCTCACGACCACTGTTGCAAGCGCTCCGGAGTGGTGACCGGCGCCATCTTAGGGGACTCTGGGCCAGCGTCTCCATGTCAGCTCCACTCGGTCTGGACAGCTCCCCTGTCGTTCATATCCGTTCAGTGGCAGGGCCAGTTACCCCCAGGCTCAGTGGGGTCATGTACATGCCCCGGATCCGAGGCAGCAGCAATTTCTACAGATAATGAGCTGGGCCGGTGCGGAGCTCCAAAGTCACGCATCCATCGCCATCGGCTCGTTAGCTACGCCCCCCCTGCCTGGACCACTCATAACCATCTTAAAAGGAATCAGGGTCTTCCAGGAGCACCCTACCAGTGATCGGATATGAAGACCCAACCAGGTATCGGTTCCTTTTCTGCATTTTCTAGGTAGGGGAATGGATTTTCCTAAAGCTGCACCTGTCACTGACATGATTGATACCAAGTCTCTGTGGTCATCAGGCGATGCTTTGTGACACTATTAAATATATAAATTCATTTTTTTCAGAGATGTTTTCTCTGACTTGAGCACCTTGAACCTGAGGGTTTTACTGCCCTTCTACTGGTGTTACAGATACACAGCTCTCAGCTACTATGCTAGGATAACATGTAACCTTTAATCCTTTGCTCGATCAAAAATAAGTAATATTTTCGAACTCCTAGTTGGATGATCGTGTAGTCTCCTCTTTTCAATGGAAGGCAGTGACAAGTTCCGGTCCAGCACACGGTACCCCTGACCGAAACGTATCAACCAACCTTCAGAGTTAGGAGGCAGTGACACAGATCCTTTGAGTAGAAGGATCTCTTGCGCAGTCCTCAGCAGTGCAATCCCATCCTAAATATAGCTCAGATGAAGATCTTCATTTGTTTGTCCCATTGATGGCTTCCTTGGCATTCTGAGATGGAGGCGACATGAGGAGCTGAATCTCAACCAATTTAAACGTTTCTAACCACTTCACCCTAGTGCAGTGTTTCCCAAACTGAGGGTCGTGACCCACCCAATTGTAGGTGGGTTGCGAAAGTCCAAGCAATAAATAAAGATGCCATAAAATTCTGTATATCTTCTGTCATCTTTCCTGTGCTCAGAGACAGAGGTCAAAGGTCAGGTTATATCTTCTGACACATTGGTGCTTATTTTTTAAAATGGGGAGTGGGCTTTACAAACTCCTCTCACTTTGCAGTCAGAGAATGAAAACTAAAGTGAATTATGAGGGAATCTTACTAGGGTTCAGGTGCATAGGGTTGAAAGGAAAGACAGTAGGAGGTTACGTTTTATAGCACACAACCTGTGAATGAACTGTACACATTCAGGAGTTAGGAAAGCAAAAACGAAGCATATAGTTTTGTAATTCTGATGGAAACAAATATTTTAACAGGATCAAAACAAATCCAGAACCATTACTTGGTGATGCATGAATAATAAATATTCACTGATACCGGATTTCATTTGTGTGCAGTATAGTTTTACCAGTATGTATTAGTAAATTTAATGGCCATTTCAATAGAATATGTGTTTTCTGTAACCGACAGTGTCAGGTGCAACTCCTCCGCTAAGGCAGAGGAGCGTTGCCCCACTGCTCTGTGAGCAGTTTGAAAAGTAAGAATAAAAGGATAATAACTGAGTTATTATCATTTTATTTTTCCATCCTGGTTCAGCTGTGGCGGGGCTGGGCTGTCACAGGAGGAGTGCTGGGCACTCCCTTAAGTGCGCATGACGGTTTGGCCAGCCGTCTTGGGCCAGTCAAACAATCATGCGCACTTAGCATGTTCTCCACCGGGCTGTATTGCACAGCCTGCGTGGAGAACATGCAGAGGCTCCCAGTCCCTGTCTGAGCGCCGAACCCTGGCGCTCAGACCAATCACGTCGCTGCTGTCATGGTGACAGCAGTGTAGCGATTAGCTTGGGGAGCCTGGGAGCTTCCTGCCTTCTTCTGCCTGCATTGAGCACCGAGAGGTGGCGGCCGACCTAAAGGTAAGTGGGTTTTTTCCCTCCCTCCTCCTGCCTCGCCACCCCCGTTAAACATCAACCGCCACTGGACAGTGTGCTGCCACAAGCTGCTTTAATTATATATATTATTAAAACGCCTGCCTCATGCGCATTAAAGCTTGGTGGGTCACATAAGGTTGTTGCTCAGAATATTGGGGTCCTCATTTATGAAAGTGTAATGAAAAGGGTTGCATTGCTGGTTGAAAACAGCGATGCAACCCTTTTCATTGCACCCTCCTTGCGACACCATGGACGAGCCGTATTTAAACTACGGTGCTCCATGTCGCAAGTATTGAACACAAATGTCAGGATTTCTGACGTATCTGTTGGCGCAGTAATGATGCATTGCTGGAGTGTGTCGGAAAACGGGCACAACTCCAGCAATGTGTCATCACACATGGGCGAGTCCCATGTGAAAGACCCTGCGGCAGTCCTTACGCCTGCTTGAAGCAGGGATAAGGATTTCATGCAGTGAAGTCATAGAAGTGATGCAGTAAAATCTCATAGATTTCACTGTGCAACTTCTGCAAGCCTTTTTCATGGGAGAAGCCCACCCCGCATACATTATACCTGACAAAGGTACAATGTAGCACAGGGCTTCACAAAGTGACACATCTGCCGAGATGCATCACTTTGTAAATAGGGCACAGTGTGGCGCATTGATTACGCCGCCGCAGCGTCACAAAAAAGTGACGCAATGGCAGCGTAAGCCCTTTTATAAACAAGGGCCTAGGTTGTGGTTCTATAAAGTTTGGGAAGAAGTGCCCTAGTGGTTTTTCATCTCAGGCATCTCAGTGGACCACACATCTGGAATTTTCAGGTGCACTTAAAAGCACTGATTCTCATTGGGAGGACAACAACAGCAGCCAACCATTCACCTCCACTGAGCACTCAACAGTCATGTATTTATTAGGTGTGATATTTTTTGCTGGCCCAAAAATGTCCCTGTTTTAACAGGTTGATGCTTGAATGCCATCAGGAGTTATATGATCAAATCACAAATCAATTTAACAGAATACCAGAGACTGCATTGGCTGCTCACATTGTCACTGGTTTGTTTTTCCACAAGCAATGAATTCCAGATCTTCATCATGGTTTATTGCAGGATACCATCGAACGCACTCCCTTTCTGTGTTAAATAAATGTCAAAACTCTTTTAATTTACAGCTTTAATTCATAATAATGACTCCACCATTGTGGCATTTAACTATTCAAATAAAATAATATGGAAACCATGTGCCCATAAATTACCCAGAAAGATGGCTCAGGCAGTGAAACTATTGCTGCTGACATCTGCATTGCCTGCATGTCAAGAGGTGAATCATGGCAAGGTTAGCAAAGTCTCCCATTCTTCAAAGATCAGGCAATGTAATAAAATTAAATTGGTTAAAAATATAATCTGTCTTTACTACGTTTCAAAATGGAAATTTATCATGAAACACAAGCTATTAATATTAATAGCTATTAAAAGCAATTAATATTAATATTAATTCATTCCACTGTTACTGCCTCTATGAACCAATATTATAGAAACCCCTCTCGTTCAAGGAATCATGCCAGAAATCCTTAAATCTGGGTAGGTATCCCTCATCTTAAAGAAGCCAACGGTTGACCCTTCGGACTTAAATAATTACCACCCAATATCCAACATCCCTGCTCTGGCCAAAATCTTAGAAAAATGTGCTCACGTGCAGCTTGGCAACCACATAGATCATTTCAACCTGCTCAACCAATACCAGTCCGGCTTCCGTGCAGGTCACGCGTCATCTGCCATGACCCACATATTAGATGCTGCACTAAAAATCCTTGACCAAAATGAAGCCTGTTTGCTAATCTTGCTCGACCTATCTTCTGCCTTTGACACCGTCAAAGATGACAACTTGCTAGATCTCCTGAAACACAGAATGGGATTATCTGGATCAGTTCTAAATTGGTTCACCTCTTTCCCTCAAAATGGATTACAAAGATTCAAGATTAATCAATTCTTGTCTAAGCCCGTCCCAGTCTCTTTCTGCAGGGATCATCCCTCTCTCCTACACTTTTCAACCTAATTGATGGAACCGCTCACCGAACTTCTCAACTCCTCTAATGTCCATTATCACATGTACGCAGGTGATACACAACTATATTTAAAGATCCACTCACTAGAGGACATCAAATCTTTGAACTTGACGCTTCAAAAAAAGCAGACCGGGCTGGCCGAAAACCATTTGAAACTAAACACCCTCAAAACTGAATTCCTCCTAATCTCTCCTCCAGTGGCGGATGGTGACATTTGAAAGTGGTGAGGCGTAAAACAATTGTCGTACTTCACTGCGGCGATCGAGTTTAGAAAGCGAGCCTGAACCACCTACAGGTGGTTGGGTGGGTTCTCCCCCGAGAAGATTTGGAAAAAAGAGTGGGCAAATGGTGCATTTTCAAGCAAATTTGAGAAAGGAGGAAGATGTCAACCACTCTGAGGTCTGATGACACCGTCCAGTCCCTGGACCGGCCCTCCCACACCCCACACCTCGTGGGTGGTACTAAGGTCACCCCTGTGATCTCTACTGCATTACACAATAGCAAGGCACACATGCATTCTGGCAATGCAAACAGTCAAGCACTGGTTTATGCTCCCCCACCTCCACTAACTACAAAGGAAATCCCACATAATCTCAATAATACACAAGGCCACTGAAAATTGAAGCCCTTTTCATTATCACCACCATTAGCAAATTGTAATAATGAGAAGAACAAGTGGAATTGGTGATGAAAATAACGGAAACAAAAAATGAGATAAAGAGAAGGGATCAGGGTGAGGCCTGCAAGCGATGGACAGGTAATGTGTCTGGTCAGAGATCTACAAATGGGTACTGAAGAAACAGTGTGATGGACACAGGCAGACGCAGGGTTGATGGACTGACAGTGTGACCAGGCAGGTAGGTAAGTGATGTACAGATCTTGTGTCATGTATTAGAACAGGAAGAGACAGATGGGTGATGGAGATATAGTGTTTGTCAGAATAGACAATGTTAAGGCACGTAGACTGTGGGTTCTAGATAGAGGGACTGACCGAACAGGGATGGGGTAAGAGATGGACAGAACGCGTGTCAAGGTGTCAGGATAGGCAGACAGATGCTTTATACAGGGGATGTTGGTGATGGGCAGAGGGGGTCAGGACAAGATGCAGGTGACAGGCAAGCACTATGACTCGGTTGACACAGATAGACGAGTAATGAGCAGACTATGTGAGTGGACGAACAGATAGTGTGTGAGGAGTGGGACAGAGGGGTGCGTGATGGGTAGGCGGTCATCGGGACACACACACGGAAGGCCAGAGATCGCCAATCTAATGACTTTTGGACAGACCATGTCAGGGCATTAGGGGCTCTGAACAGCCAGAGAGTCACCCCAGCCTTATTGCGTCCGTATTAACCCCTGCTCCCTCCTCTACAGCCGCAGCTGCTAGTCAAACCTAAAAATGGACCTTGCTGAATAATGGAAACAGATCCTTACTTTACCCATGTGCTATCAAAGTGTTGTGCGCCCGAGAAGAGGTCACCAGCAGACAAGGCAGTTCCATGTGCTCTACAGCATAGAGCTGTGGCGGGGTAACCCTTCTGAAGTCCCCATACTGCGCGTCAACAAGCTCCGGGATAACAATCACTGAGCTTCAAATACCATGATTCTTGGAGAAGGAACTATACATATGAAGAAGTTATGAACATTCGCTCCCTCGCGCATGTTCTTTTAATTCATGTCTTCCCTGCCAGACACATAAATCACAAGGGGAGGCTTCATGCAAAGAATGACCAAGAAATGAACAAGTGCCACACGCTACTGGTCTGACCCAAACTGCGGAGAGAGCGTGGCGTGTCGCTGTGTCATTACTCTTTCTCTCGTGTGAGTTTCCTTTAGTTTTTGACACCCTGTTCCCTGTTGTCGGGATCCCAGGTGTGCTGTCTCTATTATCAGCGCTGCTCTTTACAGAACGAGGAAAGAAAGTTAAATATCAACTCAGCAGTCTCAGCCGGCAAAACGGGCGGGTGGGTTAGTGCGGGGGGGTGGGGAGGGGAGGGAAGTGGGACGGTAATAATCTATATAAAATAAAAAAAGTACCTTCCTCCGTGACGGCATCACCCACCCCGCCTCAGCTCCTACTGCTCCTGGCGCGTTTTAGGCAGCCTCCCTCCTCCTGCTCCCCTAAGCCAATCACAACGCTGCAAAGGCAGCGCTGTGATTGGTGAGGCGCAGCAGAGAGCACCCCAGCCGGGCGCCTAATGGGCGGCCATTTTCTCTATGCAAGCTGCATGCAGCCTACATAGAGAAAAAAGGAGAGTGCGCATGACTGGGTTGGTCGGCCCTGGGGCCGACCAAACAGTCAGTAACCACAACAGTGGGCAAGCCACTCCACCCGTGCCCTCGAGCAGGACCGCCCACCCGCCCCCAACCAGGCACTCCAGGCACTTCTGCTTTCTTGCCGTGCGAGAAGCAGAAACATAAAATGGTAGTTTTACCATTTTATGTTTCTGCCTTCTCGCACTGCGAGAAAGCAGTGGGGCGATGCCCCCACGTCCCAATGGAGGAGCCATCACTGGGCTCCTCGCAACCAATCAACCATCATTCTAGATTGACTGAAACACCTAACAGCACTCAACTGCCAACCTCTTATCGACTCAGCAAAATTGCTGGGAGTAAGTCTTGACAGAAATCTAAACATGCAGAAACACATTAGTGCAGCAACAAAAGGAGCACATTTTCAGATCAACTCCTTGAGAAGACTAAAACCCTTCCTTCCCGCAAATGACTTCAAACTGGCAGTTCAAGCACTAGTAATCCCCAGATTGGAATATGGGAGTGTTTCTCTTTGAGGTATTCCCCAGATCGACGACGGCCCCTCTAAGAGCTTCAATCAACGCAGCAGCTAGACTCATCACAGGCTCCAAAAGAAACGGTCACATCTCTCCTGACCTTAGAGCCCTCAACTGGCTTCCTTTCGATGCCAGAATTCAACTAAAAATCGCTTGTATGACGCACAAGGCCATACATCACAACACTCTGAGTTATCTGGCTCAGAAATTGCTACTTTCTTGTGGTAACTGATCTCCAGGAACTCTAGTAATCGTCTACTGAAACAACAACGATTTGCCAAGAAGAAAACATACAACCAGGCCTTCTCGGGGATGGCTCTCAGGATTTGGAATGCATTGCCCCCAGAAACTAGACTGAATCCTTCTACTGCATCTTTCAAAAAAGACGTGACATCTCTTCTCATGTCTAAATTTACATGAACTATGTATATAACTTGTAATACGATTGCTGGTTTGTATTGGACATACCTATATTTCTCAAAGCTTGTTTTGTTTCTTACATCTGCCCTGTAAAGTGCTCTGATACTCGCCTATATAACACCTTCCAAATAAATAAATAAATAAATTATAATTTGATCACTAAGCCAAATCACCAGCTGATGACCAAGGTACCGATTGATAGCTTGGTGTTAAGCATACTCTTTCGCATCGGCGACAAACTATGCTTACTGCCAACATAATGGCCCTCCTGCCCGATTTACACTAGGTGGTGCATAGGTTTAATCACCGTATTCATGGCAGAGACTACTCCCTCTCTGCTGTGATTAAACACATCTTGCGGCCCGACGTAGTACGGGCCGTTGGAATTTGACCTCTAATTCCACCCACCTAATTTAGATGGTCAGAATTAGAGGTTAGTTGGGAAGTGAAAACTGGTAAATACTCCCCTCACCATGGAAGAGGACTACCACAGCGAGGAGAGCATTTTCTTTTTATTTTCAATAAGGAATTTCGGTTTTGGATATTCTTTTTGAAAATAAGAAAATAAATCAGGTTGGTGCAGGGCTCCATCCTGATCATGGAGCCCTGCGCCAAAATGTAAACAGCATTCACAGGAACCACCATGACAGCAGATCATACCAATGCTTTAGGAATAACCGCCAGCTCGGTGGATATTTCTAAGATTGCAGGCAGAGTAGTCTTGGCCTGGGGAAAGTTAAGTCCTCTACCAGGTCAACGGAGAGTACTCTGTCCACCAAAATATAAATCGTGGCCAATAGCCACTTCAAATTCTTTCCTGTCCCTCTCTCAGCTCATTCACTAGATGGTCAGAGTCCTGGGCAAGCACAGAACAACTTTGCTGGAAGTTCCTTACAAGAGATACATTTGAGTCGAGGTGTGAAAATAAGAATTGATGCTTTACCGTCAATACATGCCCATCCTCTTCTCAATGACAATTAGTTATCTATTTAAATCCCTATATATGTCCCACCATTTGCTCCACATTGTTGCATGATCAATTCATTAAGACTCGCATCAGCAGCACACATGTTGTAGCAAATTTTGCTTCATACACCAGTCGTTGTTGTTTGTATATTATGTGTGTCACATATAATTATTGTATTATCGCATTAGCAGTTGCTAACTTCAGGTTATCACCACCTCATTACCAGCCTGTGACTAGTTTATCCATTCTCATATTGTCAGCTCATTAATACCTATACTCTAAATCATTAATACTGCTTTAACCAGAAAAAAGCCAATCATTGACTGTTGAGCACCCATCAACAGCTGATGAACTTGTCATCATCAAATACTAACACTTACCATAGGCCTGGGCGTAAAGTTCTTCTCCGCTCGCGAAGTTTGCAGAGTTTTTTCCACTCCGCACTCCGCAAAGGCCGTGGGGTTTTGAAAAACTGCGCTTTGCGGAGAGTAGTTTTTTCCTCGCTCGTGCTCACCAAAGTTAAGTTGGTGACCGCAAGTGAGGAAAATCTTACTCCAGACCTCCTCCTGGCAGGAATTCTCAACGCAGGCGGCCGCGGCTGGTCGCTACTGCTCCTGCTGAAAACTTTTCTGTTAGCATTGAGGAAGCTGTCACTCGGGTAGAACATCTACTTGAGTGGAGGAAAGAAGCAGCGCCCTCTTGCGCACGGCGCAGTTAGCACAGATTGTCCAGGAATAGGACACTTTACCCCACACCCTTTTACTCCGCATGCCATTACCCAGCAGTTTTTACACCACAACATTTTTACAACGCAGGGCTTTACAACGCAATCCATTACAATGCATTCCTGGTGACAACACAATTTACTTTTCTAACTCCACGGGGGCATAACTTTGGGGAATGTGTTGTAATAGTTTGCAGAGTAAAGCCCTGCGTTGTAAAAATTTTGTGGAGTAAAAAATGCGGGGTTATGGCATGCGGAGAAACGCATGTGGGCTGACGGATGTTTCCCATTTTCCAGCATGGGACAAACACGCAGCACTAACAATCAGCACGAACGGCGTCACCTAATGCACTCCGCCGCTTGCAGAGCTGAACTACACTCCGATCTAACTTACTAGCCATTCTTCAGTTCATTAATGGCACCACCTTAATCCACGCTTAACTTTACTGACTGATGGTTTCCTTGGTATCCCCCTAGAGTTACTTCATAGGCACTGGACTGTCAATAAACGTGTCCATTCCTGGTTCCCCTAGTCACCTCTGAGTGGGCGTGGCTAGTGAGATGTGCACCCCTCTCAGCGCTCACCTAGTTGCTGGTCAGCAATACTGCTCTGTGCTGTCTGCTCCAAGGCCAGTGGTTGAAGCGGGTGGGGTCTATTGGGGACAAAGTTCCCAATCTTATTTAACTTTACACTAACAGTTCCCATACTTCTTGCCTCACCCCCACATTTGCTGATCCCCGCCCCTCATTGCTCTTATCATAGTTCCCATACTTTGTTTATTCACTTCGACCAGTGTCCAAGGCCAGCTGCCAGTGCAGTGCATCGCATGCTCTGAGACCAGGTAACAGTGCTGTTGGAAGCATGCTACCCCTCTCAGCTGTGGTTCTGTGCTGCAAGGCCCTGTATTACCTCTTTGTGCTGCAGTCCTGGTGACTTTAGTTTGGAGTTATGGTCAATGCATTCATTGCTTGCAAGAGAACAACTCATTGCAAAGTACAGACAACCCCTGCGTCATTCACCCCTATGGACACATTGTACTGCAAGCAGAGGTAACTTAACAATTGAGCTAGAGGGGTGACACTGTGTCTCTCACCTGCATGGGCACACAGCAAGGGTTCTATCTTAAAGCAAAGGCTGACACAACATCGACTGCAAAACAGACTAAACAACATCAGCTGATGCCAAATGCACCCTTCATAAATCAAATATCGCGCTACAAAAATGCCAACCTGTTTTCAACTAAAACAAGCATTTGCAATGCAATAGGTCTCGGATTATTAAAGTTTGAGCTATTGGCATTGCTAATAATAATGCAACACCAATAGCTCAGTAATGCGAGACCTATTGCATTGCAAGTGTGGGGGGTATGAAAGGAGGGTAGGAGTACGCTCTGTGTCTGGGGTATGCTAGGTGGGTTGGGATACACTGCGTGTGTGGGGGTATGAGTGTAGGTTTCGAGTGCACTCTGTGTGAGGGGTATGCAAGGAGGGTTGGGGTACACTGCGTGTGTGGGAGTGTGCAAGGATATTTTGGTATAAAGTGCATGTGTAGGGGTATGATGAGATGGGTTCTGTGCATAAGGGGATATGCGAGAAGGTTTGGGGTACGGTGGGTGTGGGGGTGTATGCGAGGATGTTTGGGGTACACTGTACTTGTGTTAGGGTAGTGGTGGAAACGAGAACAGTTGAGGTAAATCTGCGGGCTGAAGGTAAGGGTAGTGAGACCACATGCAGGTGGGTTGAGGTTCTGTATGCTGAAGTGAAGCGATGGTGGGAGCAGAGGGTGGGTGAAGAGCGGGTGCAATCACCCATGAATCCACGTCACGCAAGGAGGCCCCGGTCTTCCTGAACCATGGTCATTCTCCAAGTGGGACTAGAAGACAAGTTGTAAGACTACCCTGCATTTGTTTACTCGTGGTGCTGTGTCTCCCAAGACTTTAAAAGCTCTGAGATGCAGTTCGCACAGGATGTCTGTTTCTAAAATCCTGCCATTCTGTTGCTTTACTCTGCGCACCGGCATCTGTTTTATTTAAGTTTGCAAGGTGCAGTTTCTTTACACTGTGCTCCGAGTGTCTGTTTTCTTTTTTAAATTCATGCCATGACGCTCTGATGTTGAAAGTCCACAACGTCTTTTCTCTGTGTTTGGTGTCCCAGTACACAAAGACCCTGAGTAGCAGTTTGGTTACACTGGTTGCTGGGTAGTTTTGTTTGAAAGACGAGATATGCCGTCTCTCGACGACGTTGTTAATATCCTGGTTCGCAAAGACCCTGACAGGTATTTTGTTAGCAGTTCACTGTGTACTCTGTGTCTGTTTTGAAGCTCCTGAGATGGGGTGTTTTATAGCAGTGCGCTTGGTGTCTGTATTGACAGTCCCCGATATGCCGTTACTCTAGAGTTAATGTATTGTTAAATGCGCCTAAGGGCATGAACAGCGCCGCACTGCCTTTCGGCGGGTTTTGTGCGGTGAAATGGCCCTTAAGGAGCATTAAAGCCTTATATAGCGCTACAGTCCAGGATGGGCATTGAGTACAGGCTGAGGGGACGAATTGGTGGTGTGTGTGAGCTCAGCGTTCCTCGGTGGTTGCACTGCCGTGTGCGGATTCAGTGCAGTCAGTGCAGGCTGGGAAGCAGCACTGTGAAGTACACAGGTTGTGCAGTTGCATAGCCTTTGTGCAGAACGGAATTGTAGCTGCGAAGGAGGAGTTGCGTCGTACCTCAGCACAGACGGGTTGCTGGCACAGTGCTCTTTTCAAGGTGAATATATTCCCTTTGTTCAGTCAAAACAAACGAGGATGCATATAAATTCCTCTTATCTTTAAAACTAGCAACGAGGGACGGGGAAAGGCACGAGCATAACAAAAACAAGACGGAAGAGCTGGTGTGTCAAGGCAGACACTGAACTATTCGGCAGAAACGGGTATTTTAATTTCCGTGCAAATGATCAATGGACAGAAACTCATCTCTTCTTTCTATTTACACAGACATCAGGCAGCGCCAAGTCTCGCTTTCGTAATCTGATTCCACATGGGCTACGCTGGCAAAATGTAATTTAAAGGTGCGAGAGTCCATGCTGCCAGAGCGCAGCCAACAAGAGGTTTACATTCTAGAAATGCTGACGTTTGAGCCCAAAGAACCCTGAGTCACGGTAGAGGGAAATCAAAATATAACATGTTTACTACGGGAACACATGGGAATGCAAAGCCATTAATCAAGCAGGATGGCTCTGTCTCCCTTCACGCCCAGGGAGGAGGGAGATGCGAGCAGAGCATCAAAGGGCTGGGTGAGAAGGGAGGGGGGAATGCAAGGGTCAAAGCGGTGAAAGTGAAAGTAATCGAGCAGAGCATCAAAGGGCTGGGTGAGAAGGGAGGGGGGAATGCAATGAGCAGAGGAGCAGCTGTGCACGTGCATGTGATGATCGTGCACTCAAGGTTTAGGCCAGCCAAAAGACTGTGGGTAGCACTTTGAAAATCCCACATATAAAATGTCTCTTCGAGCCTTTGGCTCGCGAGACCTAAAAACAGCCATACTTACTTCCCCCCTCTTGTAGAATCTGATACGTTTCCTGTTAGAACTCTGGTGATTGCCTTTTTGGGGCACTGCCTGACCAGGGCTGTTCCATGCATGCCAACATTGATGGGGGGCATATTGGTACACTTCCTCCTGTCTGAGAGCAGCTTACCACTCAGAGGAGTAAACTACTTCGGCTTCAACCAGTGTAACACACCAGAGCATCTTTCTGTACTCGAATCATGGTCTGCGTTTCTTTACCCTAAATCAGTTTACTTGGGACATTTTTTATATTAACCTCTAAGTATCGAGGACTCACACGATTCATGATCATTAGCCACACAACAGTCGATCCCAATCACTTTTCTCATTTGTAAAATGGCTACTGCATGTAACGCTTTGACACCATCGGGTCTTCTAGGCGCTATGCAAAACATCTAAAGAAATAACGATGTTATGCCCTACTGGTCTGGGCAGACCAGAGCCCACATAGCAGCAACTGTTTCCCACCCGTATGGGCAACCCTCACCACCCAGAGGAACAACTCCCCCCCATATCTAAGAATTTCACATTGACCAGAGGGACACCTTCTTCTAGTATCTATGTAGTGGGTCAGTATTTACTCACCAGGTAGTTGAACACCACTTCTTGGGCCTTCTCTTCCACGTCTTTAGAGTCCAGGGTGTAGTCCACGGTCACCTCTTCCTGTTGTCCACACTGGAGGGGCCCACTCTGGGGGCGGATAGACAGGTAGCTCTTGCCGTCCACCCAGAAGCGTTTGACAGTCTTCTCAGCTTCTTCGTAGTACTCCCACTTATCCTGTTGCCCGAGGGGCCAGGACTGACCCTGCAGTGTTGAGATTGGAGACATTATCCATCGTTGGACGAGGCTGAACATAGTATATTTGCAATGCCTGGGGTACTTGCAGCATGAGTCCCACACACACAGTAAACATCACACACATGTGGAACAGAGAGCTATGTTTAAAACTGGCTGCATTCTCATTAGAGCAATTCAGGGAACTGGTCCTAATTTCATCTCTTCGCGAATCAGTAAGTACTCACCCCTACGTATCTTGAGATCAATGCATTTGAATCTCTTGGTTGTTCCCAGATTCAAACGCATCGGGGGGACTCGGTTCTCCTTTTTGGGTCCGAGGCTCTGGAACTCATTACCCATTTCACTGAGGCTTGAGGTAGATTACATGCTGTTCAGGAAACAGCTCAAAATAAGGCTGTTTACCTTGGCTTATAACTAGATGCTCCCTTGCCTGTAACGTTTCTGCTCAGACCTTCAGCGCCAAGAAACCTGCTAGTGTACGTGCGCTTTTACAAATACCCAAGTAACATAACATAACACATACGTACACTGAGATCTCTCTGACACTCATAGTTACAAGCATAGTTACATGCATGTGTTAACACACTCACACAATGGACATTGCATACATGCGTACACTGAGATCTCTCCCACATGCATAGCTACACACATGCGTGAAAACACATGCAAATCAAGGAAACCAGCTATCTCCCATGGACAGACCGAAAAGTTTGTCATCCAAGTAGACGGAATCTGGTCATATGACTATCAAACTTGGAGTCTAGGGGCCTATTAGCGGTGCTGGGACCGGCGGCCAGTGCTGCGGCGGTCCCGCACCTGCAATTAGGATACCACCGCCGCCGTGGTGGTGGCATCCTTCATTCCCAGCATTGTGGCGGGCGATGCTCACAGCACCGTCCACCACAATGCTGGGAATGCACGTTGCGCATTGTCATGCACAAGGTGACAGGCACCGCGTGGTGCCTGCCACCTTGTCTGTGACAACATAGGGGGGAACCATAGGTACCCCCATGTGCACCCCCCAATACCCTGGGGTCCCGCAACGGGCCCCGAAAGAAAAATCTGCATGCCTTTCCGTGGCAGCAATGCCGCCACGGAAAGGCTGCTTCCTGCACCCATGCTAATATGCATGGCGGTGTCTAGCAGACACCGCCACCATATCCAGACCCTTTTCCACCCGGGCGACCGGCGGAAAACTGGCGGACGGTCTTTCCGTCCACCGGGGTCCCCCTGCCATACTAATATGGCGGGGGGAAATGGGTGGCGGGCAAAGTATGATGTAGGGTGGATCGCCACCGCCATGCGGGCGGTGGCGCTCTGCCCTACATCATAATCGACCCCAAAGTGTGAAATCAGTCCTTCTTGAAAGATGCACAGAGTTACCCTACCTCTTTTTTGGTTCTCAGGTGCTTCCACATTTTCATCTGTGGAGATCTGTAAGAATTTTACCCGGATCTGAAGGCACATTGGTATTAATGTGTCTGCTTTTACACATAATAGTTAACGGTTTTACCCCCCAAAAAACATGGGTAATGGGTCAAAAGTGTTGAAGTGTCAGTTGGCCAAGAAATTCTGAGGATGCTGATAAGATGTATTCACTGATTGATTGAGAACTTGAGTAAAAGTGGATGTTAGCATGTAAAGAGAATCTTGCTGGAAAGCAATACATGCATGGGTTTTCTGGGGACGATTGTGGAAGATGGGGGTGGTGGCCAACTGACCCAGAAAACAGTATATGGTTTAGGGCTCTTGATGAGTTGTGAACTGTTCCAACACTTAAGGAAACTGTGAAATCAATTCAACGATAATTAGTTCAGCAAGCACTATTTTCACTGTCTGAAAAATGTTGTCTCCTGAATTATCATATTTGCGTTCGTGTATGAGCAATCACTCTCCCCTAGCTATGAGACATCTCCATCTCTCCACCTACAGAAAAATTTACTTAGCTTTGGTAATGATCGTGATTTTTCCAGTGAATATTGAATCTACCAGAAGATTCCTTGAGAATCCTCCCATGTGCTAAACTGGATGCGGACACTCTTTCAACAGCTCCTCAGTGCTGATGGATGGTGCAGCTGTGTTCCAGCCATGGCTCTAGGACCTGGCCCAATGTCACAAAAAGGAGCCATGTAAGGTGCCACCCAACACTCTGACGTTGGTTCCTGCCCTTTCTTTATGCTCACGGAGCTGAAGACAAGATTGACAATGATCAAGAGAATGAGTGGCAGTGAATATCACCAGCCTTTGGACCTTATTACAAAAAAAACTGTCCTCAAAACATGGAGGTTGGTGGTTTGGTGAGCAATCTGCAGGTAGATAGAGCATCCACCAGAAAGAGCATTACTGAACAAAAATGATATTTCTTTTTGATGGACATGTCTACCCGCAGATTCCACATCTTGTGAATCAGTACAAAAGCAGGACTCCCAAAAGAGGTGCTCTGAGGAGATGATGTCTCCAAAAATTATTGCAGCATGTGTCTAGAAAAATGAACACCCCATGGACTTGGGAATTAAGGCAGTAGTGCCTTGTGAAGGTGTGGTTTGAAGTTGCATCGCAGCTCAACAAATGATCAGAAAAAGACCACTCCTGGTCATTGCCAAAGAAGTGGCTTTGACCTGTGTGCAGTGCATGCTGATGACAGCAGCGGACTCCTACTTGGCAAGGCCATAACACAAATAAATACATAGGACAATTCAGGGAGAAATCATCCTCTTCACGACCACCTTTCCCACCTTGGTAGAAGCAAAGTCATGAGACCATGAGACAGCTGATGCTCAGCACAATTGTCCTGAGTTCTGTCCATGTAGAAGGTAGAGCTTGGCGAGGGTCCAAGTGATGCAGTTGAGTCTCATTCTTGGTAGAATGTGGAGGAAGAAAGAATGGCAGAAAGGTAATGGTTTGCCTGACATGAAATGGACAGACCACCTTCAGCTGAAAGGAGGTCCTCCAGAAAGCTGAGAAAGAATGAGCACAACTGAGGATGAAGAGAAAGGGCCTGGGGCTCACTGACATGGTGATCAGAGGATATAGCAATAAGGAAGACAGTTTTCATCCTGAGAAACCTCAAGGAATAGAGGAAATTCATGGGCTCAAAATGAGAACCCATCCTAAAAGTGAGCACCAAGTTACAGTCCAACTGGGGTATGATAAAAGGCAAAGATCAAAACATATGGCTTAGAAACCACATCATAGCAGGAGATTTGAATAAGAAATGCTCATATGGTACACAAAGAAAAGTTGACAAGGTTAACAGGTAAACTCTCACAGTGCCAAGAGCAAGCCTTGCAGGGGCCAAATAAATCACAAACTGCACAATATCATAAAATCATGCCTTAAGAGGGTCAGCGTTCTCTGCGGCCCACTGTGACACAAAATGGTAGAGACTGGGAAGATAGATGAAGCATTTATCTCTCTCATTACAAGCAGAGGTCCTTGCTGAGTAAAAGAGGAAGAAGGGGAAAACAAACAGGCAATGCCACTTCTCATCCCACACTATCTGAGCCCAGTCTGTGTGCAACCCAGATCACCTGCCCACGCTCCTGCCTCAAATATTGGAGAGCATAATAAGTTCAGGCCTGGAGGAAAATATATAGTCCAGGTTAAAGTTACAATCGAAATAGAACGCATCCATCAGAACTCTTGTGGTGAAAACTGCAAGGAGCAGAGCAGCGGGCAATGAGTGTTGTTGCGAGTGACCATCAGGTTCATCAAAGCCGGCTAATGGCACCTAGCCTCCTGCTGAATCACTATTGGAGCAGAGGAGGACTTGCCCTTGGCTGCAAGAGCCAGACCCAAGAGAACCACATTGATGAGGAAGACTGAAGAATCTCTTTTAGCAAGCTGCAAACATTTTCCTGGGACCCTTTGGATCATTTCTTGGGAAAATGTGGATTATTAGAAGGTATGCTGCAAAGAAGTGACAAGGCACACCTCTTAATTTTTTTATCACCTACTTTTAACCAGTTCTTGACTAATAATTATTATGTCCTTTTTTTTAGTATTCCGTTGAACATTTTAACATTGTGATAATAAAGTGGGTCTTTCTTGCTAATTTAATCGGGCCTATTCCTCTGATATCTCATTTTGTATTGTTTTAACTGTTGTCTTAAATTTTTATATCTAAAAGGCACAAATCGTATTGACAACTGTTGCTATTTATTTAATGAATTATTTCCATGTATGTAACATCAAATTTCTGTACTATATGCACTTGCACTTTTATGGTCTGAATGACTGAAATAAATGTTATGATTGGATTGGCATTTCTAATCAATTTCAAAAGCGGTCACAAGCTCACTGACATGTTGCAGTCTTTGAAGCAGGAAGGATATTATAAACTCTCTGTCACCAATCTCCTCTTCATCATCATCAATATACTGAACAATATTGTAAACCATCTGACCCAAGGATGTTGCCATGCTCGCGAACCATTGAGCATGTTGCAGAGGCTCAGACACGGAAACCTTCTGAAAGGAGGGTATGAATTTCTTAATTGCTTTGAGGGTTGTCTTTATCTTCAGCAGAAAAGCAGTTGAATTCAGAGTTGTGCCGCAGAGAGCAGCACCAGTTGGCAAGGCCTTCAAGGAAGCAGCTAGAGGTGCCTCCTGAGATATATTGGTTTAAGGTCTCGAAAGTCAGACTTAACAGGTTTTCGAGGCAGAGTCCACAGAGAGAGGCATAGTGAAAGATCCCAAAGCTCTATGAAGTGTGCCAGAGAGAGGTAGTACAGAGCAGAAGATCCAGGGCAGGGACACACTAATGACCACCACCAGTTTGGGATCAGCTCACAGCGTGGAAAATCTGGAATCACTCCAATGACAGTGATGAGTACAGGGTTTGGGGACTATGCAGATGGCTCTCAGACCTGTCCATGGAACAGGAATTATGTCAGATTGAGAAGGCCTCCCTGTTGAGATGTTCTTTGAGCTTTTTGTATGATTTTTCTTTGGGATGCGCTCATTTCTAAGACTAGGCTGTGGAAGCAACTTAGAATGGGAATGCCATGAAGAGTCCGGCTCCTCTCTCTTTCATTACCTTGTGGGGAATCACTGGCAGAATATCGACACAAAAATATTGTTGTCCAGTCTACATAATGGTAAGTGCAAAAATGTCGTAAAAAAAATATTGTTGTTACAAATTACTATTCAAACTCCAGGGAGTGCAACAGTAGGGAAAGTGTTGGATAGTGGAGGGGAATAATTTACTATTTCAACTCCAGCAAGTGCAACAGTAGGGAAAGTGTTAGATAAAGGAGTGTAAGAATTACTATTCCCACTCCAGCAAGTGCAACAGTAGGGATAGTGTTGGATAGTGTAGGGGTAAAAATTACTACTCCCTGCTCCAGAGAGTGCAACAGTAGGGAAAGTGTTGAATAGCGGAGTGGTAAAAATTACTATTCCCACTCCAGTGAGTACAACATTAGGGAAAGTGTTGGATAGCGTAGGGGTAAAAATTACTATTCCACCTCCAGTGAGTGCAACAGTAGGGAAAATGTTGGATAGCGGAGGGGAATTATTTACTATTCCAACTATAGGGGGTGCAACAGTAGGGAAAGTGTTGGATTGCGGAGGAGAATAATTTACTATTCCCACTCCAGTGAGTGCAACAGTAGGGAAAGTGTTGGATAGTGTAGGGGTACAAATTACTATTCCTACTCCAGAGAGTGCAACAGTAGGGAAAGTGTTGGATAGCAGAGGGGTAGAAATCACTATTCCCACTCCAGCAAGTGTAACAGTAGGGAAAGTGCTAGATAGAGGAGGGGAATCATTTACAATTCCCACTCCAGCAAGTGCAACTGTAGGGAAAGTGTTGGATAGAATAGGGAATAATTCATTATTCCCACTCCAGCAAAAAAAATTGCATTAATTAACAAACAATTAAATTGAAAATAATTTACCTCACACCATATTACCCTATAAATGACACCCCCAATGTCGTAAAACATTACACAATTAACATAATTAATTAACAATTAATTACTCAATTAATAACAATTAACAAGCAATTACTTGTAAGACCACTGACTCACTGACTCATTGTCAGTGAAATTGCTCTCCCTCCCTTGCAACTCCACCATTAAGTGAGGCCTTCCCCCAAGCCCCTGCACTCTTGAGTGTTGGTGTTCGAGTCCCTCCTCCACCTGCAGGTTTCACCTGCACCTCATCCCTGGTGGTCCAGTGGACCTCTGTCTCCATTCTCTTGCTCTGCTTTTTCTCTCCTTTTCACTCGTTTTTTCCCTCACTTCTGTCTCCCCCTTCACTCTCCTTCTGGGTCTTTCCTTTATTTTCTGTCGTTTTCCCCTCATTTCAAGCTCCCCCCTTCACTCTCCTTCTGTGTCTTTCCTCCGTTTTTCACTCGTTTTTTTACCCTCATCTCAGTCTCCCCCTTTCACTCTCCTGTGTCCTATGTGTCTTTCCTCCACTCTTTCTTGCACTTTTTCTGTCGTTTTCCCATCATTTCAAGCTCCCCCCTTCACTGTCTTTCTGTGTCTTTCCTCCGTTTTTTACTCGTTTTTTACCCCATCTCAATCTCCCACTTTCACTCTCCTGTGTCCTCTGTATCTTTCCTCCACTCTTTCTGGCACTTTTGCTGCCTCATTTGCACTTTTCTCTCTCTTTTTGCCTTTTTCCTTTTGCCTTTTTCAGCACATTTTTTCCCGCCGCTGCTGCCCCCGTGGCCCCTCCCCCACAGCACGACCAGAGCGACCATCCCAATCCAGCTCCCCTCCCCGCCTTCCAGCTGTCCAGCCCTCCCCGACCTCTACTTAATGGGGACTGCTGCAGGGACAGGCGAGCAAGACCACTGACTCATTGTCAGTGAAATTGCTCTTCCTCCCTCGCAGTTACACCATTAAGTGAGGCCTTCACCCAAGCCCCTGCACTCTCGAGTGTTGGTGTTCGAGGTCTCCTCCACCTGCAGGTTTCACCTGCGCCTCATCCCTGGTGGTCCGGTGGACCCCTGTCTCCATTCTCTTGCTCTGCTTTTTTTCTCCTTTTCACCCGTTTTTTCCCTCACTTCTATCTCCCCCTTCACTCTCCTTCTGTGTCTTTCCTCCATTTTTCACCCGTTTTAAACCCTCATCTCAATCTCCCCCTTTCACTCTCCTGTGTCCTCTGTGTCTTTCCTCCATTCTTTCTTGCACTTTTGCTGCCTTATTTGCACATTTTTCTCTCTTTTTGCCTTTTTCCTTTTTCCTTTTTCAGCCAATTTTTCCCCGCCGCTGCTTCCCCCGCGGCCCCTCCCCCCAGCACGGCCAGTGCGACCGGCCCAATCCAGCTCCCCTCCCCACCTTCCAGCTGTCCAGCCCTCCTCGACCCCTACTTAATGGCGGCCGCGCCGCCGGGACGCCAAAGGCAAGCTCGTCTGCGCCCATCCACGACCCAACTGCGACCAGCGCCAGGAACCCTGGATCTCTGCACAGCCAACACTACGACCCAGCGGACCTCCATGCTCTCAACCCAGGCCGCAGCAACAACTGAAAGCTAGTATCACCAGTCGACACCCACGGACCCTTCAGCTGCCACCGCTACCGGCACACCTGCAGCACCGCCAAGACCACTGACCCAGCACAATCCGAACCGAATACCCTGCAAAGCATCTTCCTTAACGTCCGATCCCTCCACAAGCATGCCACTGAAATCTGGGACCTCCTCGACAGCACTACCCCGGACGTAGCATTCTTTACCGAAACCTGGACAAACACCACCTCGGGACCGGACATCGCCATTGCCATTCCCCAAGGATACAAGATCTTCAGGAAGGACCACCCCACCCACCCGGGAGGAGGAATCGCCATCGTCCACAAATCCACCCTCTGCCTGAGCACACTCACCGACGAGCCCACAGACCTGATGGAACACCTTCACTTCAAGATACTGGCCAGCCCTACCTCCACGCTCCAAGGACCCCTCATCTACCGACCCTCTGGACCCCGCGGACTTTTCGCCAACTCCATCACGGACATCATCTCGCCGCATGCCATCGCGTCCAGTTGGTGGACACCCTACTGGGAGACCTCAACTTCCACCTCGACAACCAACTGGACCCCAGCACGACATCCCTCCTGGACAACCTCCACAACATTGGACTCTGCCAGATCGTGACCAAACCCATGCACTCAGCAGGACCCACCCTCGACCACCTCTTCACAACAGGAAACTCCATCACCTTCAGCCACACCACCGAACTCCCATGGACTGACCATCGATGCGTCCACTTCACCTTCAGAACACCCACCATCCACAGACACCAGCACCTGCTCCCACGAAGAAACTGGACCAGAATCACCGACGAACAACTAACCTCATCACTCAGCAACTCCACCCCAACCATAGCGGAAAATGACGATGCCAACACCGCAGCCCGAACCATGCACAGAAGGCAATCTCCGACAGCACCAACACTATAGCCCCCCTCAAGAAAAGCAACAACATCCACGCCGATAAAGCTAGATGGTTCACCACCGAACTTTGAGAGTCCAGACGCGGTTGCTGCCGCCTCAAAAAGGCCTGGAGGAACACCAAAACCACAGAAGCCCACAACAACTTCAGAGCCGCCACCAACACCCACCACCAACTCATCTGAAAAATGAGGAAAAAAGCAATTGAAGACAGAATCTCCACTCATGCACACAACAGCAAAGAACTCTTCAACATAATCAAGCAGTTTGCCCAACCCACCAGTGAGTCCACCGACATCCCTCCCTCAAAAGACCTCTGCGAGAAACTCAGCAGCTTTTTCCACCACAAAATCAAGAGCATCTATGATAACTTTGACAAAGACAACCAACACACTGAACCCTCACCAACCACCCCGACACCCTGAAGCCAGTGATCGACAACTGGACAGCCCTCACCACCGAAGACACACTGAAGACAATGAAATCAATCCACTCTAGGGCCCCCACGGACCTCTGCCCCCACCAGATTTTCAACAGAGCCGCCGACACCATCGCACCCATGCTCTGCCACACCATCAACCGCTCCCTGGCAACTGCCTCGTTCCCTGACTGGAAACACGCTGAGATCAACACCCTCCTGAAGAAACCCTCAGTGGACCCCACCGACCTCAGAAACTACAGACCCATCTCCTTGCTCCCATTCCCATCAAAAGTAATCGAGAAAGCCATCAACAGCCAACTCGCCACATTCATCGAAGAGCACATCCTTGATTCAGAAAAAAACACAGTACGGAAACCGCCCTCCTCGCTGCAACAGGCGATGCCGGTACCTTACTAGACAAAGGAGAAACAGCAGCCCTCATCCTCCTCAACCTCTCAGCGGCGTTTGACACAGTCTCTCACCGCACCCTAATACGCAGACTCCACGACGCAGGGATCCAAGACAAGGCCCTCGACTGGATCCGCTCCTTCCTCTCCGGCAAAACGCAGCAGGTCTGACTCCCCCCTTCCTCTTGGACTCTACACCTACCACCTGCGGAGTCCCCCAGTGGTCCTCCCTCAGCCCTACGCTCTTCAACGTCTACATGGCTCTGCTCGCCCCCATCATCAGAACCTACGGACTCAACATTGTGTCATACGCAGGCGACACCCAACTCATCCTCTCCCTATCCAACAAACCCAACACCGCAAGACACAACTTTCGAGAAGGCATGGAAGCCGTCGCCAAATGGATGAAAAACAGCTGCCTTCAACTAAACACCAACAAAACGAAAGTACTCAACATGAGCCCAAACCCAGATGCCTGGAACGACACCTGGTGGCCCCCCGCCCTCGGAAGCCCGCCCACCCACACGGACCACGCATGCAACCTGGGAATCATCCTGAACTCAGAGCTCAAAATGGACCGCCAGATCAACTCCATATCATCCTCCTGCTTCCACACCCTCCGCCTCTTACGTAAGACCTTCAAATGGATCCCCCTCGAACACAGAAAGACCGTCACTCACGCCCTGGTCACCAGCAGGCTCGACTACGTTAACGCCCTCTATGCCGGAATAAACAAGAACCTCACCGCAAGCTACAGAACATCCAAAGCGCCGCCGTAAGACTGGTCCTCAACCTGCCAAGACACTGCCACATCTCTCAGCACCTGCGCACACTCCACTGGCTCCCCATCGAAGCGAGAGTCACCTTCAAGATGCTAACCCATGCTCACAAGGCCCTCCACGACACCGGACCAGCATACCTGAATAGCTGACTTCAATTCCACGCACCCCAAAGGACCCTATGATCAGCCCACCTCTCCTAGGCCGTGGTCCCTCGCACCAGAAAGACCAGATCGGGAGACCGCTCCTTCTCCTTCCGCGCGGCCAGAGCCTGGAACGATCTTCCGCTCCACCTCAGACAGATAACATCGCTCCCCATCTTCGCAAGAAACCTCAAAACCTGGCTCTTCGACAGACCCCCTCCTTGATGGATTGGAACCTGCGAACCCCCCCCACACCCCCCAGCGCCTTGAGACCCTCACGGGTGAGTAGTCGCGCTGAACAAACATTGATTTGATTATAAACAATTTTTAATACATTAATGTACACAATTAACACTATAAATCAACATTAAATAATTTTTTTTTAAATGTGATTTTTTTTATTAAAATTAAATTACTCCCCACTCTACTTCTCTACCAACCCACAACATGCTGCTAAAAAATGACACAATTAACAATACATTATTAAAAATTAATAACCAATTAATAACTAATAATAAGAAATTATTTGCCACAATTAAGTTTATACAATATGAAATACATAACTATTGAGTAATAAAAAATATTAATTAATTATAATTAAATTACTTCCCACCCTATCCCCCTATAAACCCACAACCCGTCCCCAAAAACAGAACACAATTAACATAATCAATTAATTAATATTATTTAATAATAAATAATAATTAATACATGTTTTATAAATACCAATAAATAACAAATAATTAAATTTTAAATCAAATTACTTCCCACCCTATTCAGTTTTAAACCCACAACCCGCTCCAAGAAATATAACACAATTAACATAATTATCAATTAATTAGTTAATCAATATTAATAACCAATTAATAATTAATTAATTTAATAAGTATTTATAAATACTAATAAATAACAATTATTAATTACCTTATTATAATTAAATTACTTCCTACCCTATTCCCCTATAATCCCGCAACCCGCTATGGAACTGAAACGCTAAATTTAATTCACATAACATTTTTTCACACACACATAAAAAAAAGCAATACTTATGAACAAAAATTAAATCACATACTTTTATAATACATACTAAAATACATCACACTAATATAAAAATTTCTATTATAAACAACAATATTTTTACTAATGATATTACTGACTTCGATATTAACAAAAACAATTTTTCTTACCTTACTGTCGATATTCTGGACCACGATATTCTTGCAGTCGATATTTTTGCACAACGATATTTACAACTCGATATAATGGTAGGTCGACATTTACAACTCGATATTCTGTCTGTGCACCCTTGTGGGGCGTAAGGACACACTCCTCACTGGCAGTGGAGTTGTTCTCGGGATCTGCAAGCCGAGATATCAAATGTAGACATTGTCGGGACCCAGTTGCTTGTGAGGTAGCAGAGCCTTAGCAGGTCTTACGTGACACCGTAAAGCCTGTCCATGTTGAGGAGCAGTAAAAAGTATTTCAAGAATTACTCTCGCACCTGAGAGGATTCATAACGTGAGCAATCTGTGGGTAAAAATATACACACAGATGCGGCAAAGAAAAAAAATGCTTCAAGTAATAAAAAATAACAAAATGTTCTGAAGAGAGTGATGGAGCAGGGTTTTCGCTAAATAAAACCTGCTCAAATTCAACCCTCAGTAACATTTACTAACAGTGTGCGGTGAAAAAACAATGTGGAAAAGAGCTTACCATGAGGGAAAATGCTACTGCACAAGCATGTACTAAAAACACTATAGTAGGCCGCAAATGCTTCTTGACAAATGAAAAATTAAAAGGACTTATGCTGCTTTTTTTGCATTTTGTTAACGTTTGTTTGGAAAATAATATTAACTTGGGTTGCGCATGGATAAATGCAGCACTGGGTGAGTGCGTAATGGAAAGCATTATAAGTGATTCATAATGCCTGTGTTTGTTTTCCAAAGAAGCATGGTTTTCTACTTTACAGGAAACTTTTGGGTTAATGAAATGAAAATACATTCTCAAAATAAGGTTAAATGAGATGGGGAAGGTGGAAGTCGAGTATCCTTTATGAGTCCTGTGGGCCTGCCAAGAGTCAGCTGAAAGAAACAATTTCTTCATCAAGTGAAGGAACATTTCCTCTAAATGCGGCACAAACGGATAAATGTGACACAGAATTTTCAACATGACCAGGATGGAGGAAACGAATGCAATGACAGTGGCTCGAATTTGTATTTCCTGGGTGTGAAATAGATATACAGAAAAACTAAACAATAAGACATTGAGTGAGAAGGACATGACGAGAGTGGTGTAGAGAAATCCTCTGTTCTGACACAAATGTGGGTTGGACATTTCGATTTTAGGGTATACTTAAGGTTCCTGGTGGGAGGGGTTAGGTTAGTCGGTGGCTTGCTTTCCTACCCGCGTGAGGAGAGCCCTTGTTTGCTGTCTCCTATTCTTGAGCTGGCTGTTCCTGTTTGCTGATTCCTGAGTTAGGGCCCCATTAGGATGCCTGCCACCCTAGCGGTGCCTGGGCTGGCCTCCAGCAGTGCGGAGGTCCCACACTGCCAATTAGGATGCGACCGCCACCCTGGCAGTCGCATTCCACATCTTCAACATTGCGGCAGCACCCGCCCCAATGCCAAAGAGGCATGCCGTGCATTGCCATGCACAACGTGGCAGGCACCGTGTGGTGCTTGCTACCTTGTGCATGGCAATGAAGGGGCGTACCATAGGTACCACCTAAGTGCAGCCTTCCACCTCTCCAACCCCCCGGGGCCAACAACAGGCCCCAAAAGCAATTCCCGCCAGCCTTTACCACCAGGCATCATAATATGGATGGCGTTGCCTTCCAGGCACCGCCACCATATTATGCCCGAACTCCACAAGCCGGCAATCATAACGATTGAAGACCTGCAAAAAAGCGGCAGACGGACTTTCCGTCCACCGCGGTACCCCCTGCCATGGTAATATGGCGGGGGTAAATGTGGTTGTGATGGCGGGCAGATCGCCACCGCTGGCCGGGCGGTGGCGATTCGACCGCCATCATAATCAACCCCTTAGTCTTTACCTCTTCAAATCTTCTTGAGGGGCCTTAGTGCTCTCATGGCCAGGGAGTAGTTTTCCTATTTCAATTGGGTTAGTATAGACAGAAAACTGAATTTGCATAATCATTTTCAAATGTAATTTGCCTCTGACCCTTTTGTCTCTTCGCCTTTCCACTCCTCTATGCACTGTCAGTTTGAGATGTATTTTTATCATTATTTCTCAGATATTTGTGCTCTGTGATGACCAATGATTTGTACTGTATTTTGGTATTAATGAGCATTTATTTCACATTATTTAGATAAATCATTATAAATACATAAATGAGTCTGTCTTAAGTAGAGGTGTTTATTCTAGTTTTATGAGTATTCTTAGAAACAAGTATTAGTTTGCCAAACCCTGTCAACTATATAAAGATTGCATCGCCATAATTTGTATATTAGAAATGAAGATATAATTTGGTCTTTGGTAAGTTTGGTATTTGTTTAGTATCTCAACCCAGCGAGAAGGGACTTGTTGGGTAATGAAATTGGGCCTTGTCTGTAGAAAATTATTAGTCCTGGATCGCTGGATCAGTTTTAGTAGCAGCCTGATGGTTTATATTGATTATTTTGGCAAATTAATGGTTGAATTATTGATTTTGGATACTAATATGAAAAGTTAGTGTCTTTGTTTTATATAGTTTAAAGGTACGGGCACGGAGTTCCCTACGATCCCGGGATGTTGATTTAGCCTCAGGGGCAGAGGAAGAGTGTGGAAAAGTATCGCACTGGAGAAGTACTTTGTCTGTTGTTGTAATATCGAACAGTGAAAGGCTGTTGATATTATTTTAAAGGACCTATTCTAAAGAAAGTGAGTAAGCTGGATGTATAGTGAAGTCCTCTTCCGAAACTTTAGAAAGTACACCTAAAGGAGTACCAAGACCACTCTTTTCACCTGACTGTAATTGTGAAAGTCCTCTTCCGAAACTTTGGGAATCACGCCTAAAGGAGTACCAAGACCTCTTTTCACTTAATTGAGAGTAGAGTGACGCTGGTCGTTATTCAACTGGTTGTAAAAGGTTATTTTGAATGATTGAATTATCTTTTCATTTAGTGGAGCAGACAAAGTAGCAGCGTTTTGTGTTGTTTCTATTAAGAATTTATTAGAAAGACTTTGTAGTATATTGCTGTATTGTTATTTTGTAAAGGGAGGGTCAGTTGCAGGAGTTATACCGACATCACAAAAAGCCATACTGGCATTGTTCAGAATAGCAGGTGTGTGTTGTGCCGTGATTGGTTGGTTGGTGTGAGTCGCATTGGTATTGGACGAGCGTGAGCGAATAGAGTGAGCGTAATTACGGAAGAATTTTCTTGATTTCTAAATTATTTAGCAAAAAAGAGGAAGTTGAAAATGAAGTTGGTAAAAATGATACAAGATTTGTTTAAAAAAGACAAGCCAATAGTTACTACAGAGGGAGTTCCTGTACCTCCTCCAAGATCACCTGCTTCTTTTATGTTAGAGCGTGTACATGGTTAGAGAAGTGGGTGAGTTATACAGAGGATGATGGAGTTTTAGCTTTCCCAGAGCATGGTACTTTTAATGTAAAGATTTTGGAAAATTTGAGAAGACGAATTAATTAGTTAAAACCGAATCATAGACCCATGCAGAATGAGGCGCTAGAGGAATGGGAACATGAGGCGTACCGAAGGGAGTGTGTAGTGTTAATCATATGCTGCAGTGTAAATCTTTTTGGAATGTCCAGGTGCAACTTGGATTGTCCTGATTCTTAAGGTTCTGGGGAGAGCCTCATTACTGTTGAAGACAGTGCTGTGTATGCAGCTGTTCTGCTGTGGATATCTACCTGAAATAAATACTACTGGACACACACCTGCAGTTGTGTGACTACTACATTTTCTGTCGACGAGCTGTGTCTGCGCAGGGGGCAGACTGGAGGATGTCCTCACCCCCTGGTCCAAAGAACATTGTGAAATGAGTGATCTCTCTGGTAAGATCGTTTTCAACTCGTAGGAATATGAACTAATATTGAAGGAGTTTCTTCAAATTAGGGAGAGATTTACCTAATATTGAAGGATATATTCTGTAAAGTTAAAGTAAAGGATAAAGCCCTTTTTGTGAGAAACCATTGGAAAAGATTAGCGCTCGAGACGCGCTGTGAGCGTTTGTGGAAACTGAGCACGAGAGCACCACAAGCATTTGAAGTCGATGCATAAGATACGCCACAAGTGTATAACAAGCTGTGATCATTTGAAGAATCTGGGCACAAGAGCGCCACAAGCGTTTGAAGTCGGAGCGCAAGATACGCCACGAGCATCTGAATGAGAGACACGCCCTTGAGACACGAAGGTTGCGTGTGAAATCTGTGCTCAGCGATCCGCGCTGAAGTAATGATTAGACACCTCCTTGAGACAAGAAGGCTGCATGTGAAATCTGTGTTCAGCGATCCGCGCTGAAGTAATTATTCTATGACAATTAGCCAGCTGCTTAAACACTAATTTATAGTTTATGGATCTCGGGCACAACATTGAGTGCCGGTGCCTTCACACATTTTAGATTGACGTCAAGCACACCAGCATGTGTGTTCCATGAAAGGAAATAAAAACTCTACTTACCAAGCCTGCTTCTTTCTTGCTCCTGTTCTTGTGTCGTTTTAAGCCAACCCTACTTCTTTCCTGTGCCTGCAATAAACAAACAGAGAATAAAGGGAATAAAAGGGGAAAGGAAGTCACACAACTAGAAATAGAAACTGGACAAACCTATCTACAAACAAAGAGGAAGGACTAGGAAGTTGAATGAAGGAAGAACTATGGAGAAGATAGACTTGCACATGGATTGAAATAATGTATTATTTTAATTAATTGTGTTAGTCTATTTTATTAATTTGTTTTTTTACTTCTTTGTTTTAATTTGTTATTTTGGTCTATTGTTTTTATTTTTATTGCAGCTATTGAACATCTCAACATGTCTGATCAAGCTATGGCATCACCACCAACATTTTTAGCCATGCCTGGTTCACCACCGATGCCGTGGGAACAATGGAAGAAACTATTTTTCACTTATATGTTGGTTATAGGTGGTGATAGATATGGTCCTGTTAGATGCCAAGCTATTTCATGACATCATTTGGGGGTTGAAGGAAGAAGGTTATACGAAAATCTCCCAGAAGTTTCTTTAGGGATGGGAGATGGGCAACCCAACAATGTTTATGAAATGTCCATACACATGTTAGATGCACGGTTCATTACTAAAATTAAAGTAGTAATGGAACGACATACGTTTTTTTCGAGAACACAACTGTTAGAAGAGGATGTTGACACTTATGTAGGAGCACTATGTGGATTGTCCTTAACTAGTAAATTTGAAAACTTAAGTGATTCTCTCATTAGGGACCAGATTGTAAGATGTACAAATGCCAAAAGAGTAAGGGGAAAACTGCTGACGAAGGATGTCAACCTTGAGGAAGCTATTGAAGTTGTCAAGGGCATGGAGCAGGCTTCCAAGTGGTTAAAGAAATTTGACACTTCTTTGAAAGCTAGTCACAAATTTGAGGGGGAGTGTGCCCCTATTCTTGAAGTGCAAAAATCACCTAGTGGGAACATAATAAAGAGTGCTACTGGAGAGATGAAAACAAATGTGTCCAATACTGGAGATACGAAGGAAACTGTGACAAGAGAAGTAAAATGCGCTAGATGTGGAGTTCCTGGACATATTGCTACTAGTTTTAAATGTGCAGCAAGCGTGGTTGTGTGCCTTAACTGCGGGAAAAAAGGACATTTTTCTAAAATGTGTAGAACAAGGTCTAGCCCGATGAATATTAGTGTTAAGGAGATTGAAGAAGTGTGTGACAATGTTACTAAAGTTTTTTTGACTATTAATGAAGAAGAATGTGCTGCACAAGTTTCCACCAATGTTGAACATGTGAAGGAACTCAACGGGTGAAAAAAGAAAGCGATGGAAAATTTGAAAAACCACATTGTATTGTGTGTCTCGATAAGTTGCAAGTGAAAATATTAGTGGATTCTGGAAGTATGTATACCTTAGTGTCAAAGGACACGTTATCTAAAGATTTATATGACGATTGGTCTGAACCTGACATAAAAGCTGTAGGGTATTGTGGAAAAAGAATTGAAATTTCTGCTACGAGGTGGATGAACATTTCATTTAAAGGACAAGTAGTGCATGGTCAGGTGTACTTAACTAATTTTGGTTCTAACCTTTTAGGTTGGAGTCACCAAAAAGGGCATTATTTTAAATCCAAATGCTGAAACCCTAGTCATATCATCAATGCCTGATTCACAAGGAGTGAATTCTGTGGATACATTTGATGAGTGGGTGGTAAAGAAATTTCCTTGCGTGTTCAAAGATGATCTGGGTCTACTGAAGGAATTTTCTCATAAAATAATTCTTAAGAAGGGAGCGGTTCCAGTAGTACATAAGGGACAGAATGTTCCTCTTCTTATGAAAGATTCTTTACACGGAGAATTAAATAAGTTGTTGAGTCAAGGAATTATTCAGCCTATAGAATCATCGGAATGGTTAGCTCCAATCATTGTGGCACCCAATGAGGGTGGTAAGATCAAATTATGTATTGATTTAAGAGACCTCAATAGGAATATTTACTGTTGTTGATATGTCAGCGGCGTATCACCAAATTAATTTGCACAAAGATTCCAGGCACCTAACTTCCTTTGGTGCTTTCTGTTATTTACGAATGCCTTTTGTGCTAGCATCTGCATCAGTGATGAAACAAGTTTTTGATGGTTTGGAGAACGTGTGGTATTTCCAAGATGATATCATGATAGCTGGCAAAGATGAATCGCATCATGACTTTCTTGAAAAAGTGATGGTACGTTTGGATTGACTGTTTAACAAGAAAAATGTCAATTCAGGATTTCTTTTTTTTACTTACCTGGGACATGAGATATCAGGTGAAGGAATACAACCTAAACAGAGTATTGTCCAGGGGATAAGCGATGCACCATGTCCTGAAAGTAATGACCAACTTAAATTCTTCCTTGGGTTCGCTGAGTTCTGTTCAAAATTTGTGAAGAACTTTACTGAAATAGTAGAGAAACTGAGATTATTGATGAAAAAGGATGTGGTATTTGAGTGGAACGATGAGTTTGAGATGGCATTTCAACAAATCAAAGAAAGTATCATACAAGCTCCTTCCCTGGGTCACTTTGAGGTAACAGCTAAAACTTACTTGACGATTGATGCTAGTAGTGTGGGACTAGGATTGGTGTTAACCCAAGTACTGAATGAACAAGAGAAGATTATAGGTTTTGCTTCCAGGAGTTTGCAAGGTCCTACTCAGTGATTGAAAAAGAGGCACTAGCGTGTTGCTGGTGCATCAAACATTTCAAATATTTTCTCTGGGGTCTGCCTTTTAGAGTTAGAACTGATCATAAGCCACTGGTGCATTTGTTCAAGGGCGGCAGAGTGTTGGAAGGTGGTGTTACTCCTAGAATTTCAAGGTGGATATTATCTGTCCTAGAATACAATTTTGAATTGGAATACTTGAAAGGATTAAAGAACGTGGTGGCGGATTGCCTTTCCCGTCTGCCGACTAAGAAGGTAGCAGTTGAGATGGTTGATGTAGAGATCGATGTGAACGACGGGTGTAGAACTCGTGAATGCATGCACTAAGAAAAGAAGAATGGGACATAGCTACAGAGAAAGATTTGATGTTAAGAAAAGTGAAGGAGAACATTAGGGAAGGTTGGCATGATGATGTACGCCATGATGATCAGATGGAAGAATATTCGGGAGTCAGGGAGCAGTTGAGCATCTTGGCAACAGGGTGATGAGGAGAAGTCGTATTATTCCCCCTATGGCACTTCATGATCGGATTGTTCACATGAGGGGCATCCTGGGAGGAACATGACCAAGAGAAGAATAAGACAGACTTATTGGTGGTCAAAGTTGGATAGTATGGTAGAGGATGATGTGAAACATTGTTTTGCATGTGCTAATAGCAATAAAGTTAAAATGCTGATGCAACTTCTATTGAAATGTATTGAAATACCTGCAAGACCTTGGTAGAGGTTTGCTATGGATTTTCTTGGTCCCATAAATAAATTGGGTACCGAAGATAGGTTTATTATGGTGCTTGCTGATTACCACACTAAGGGCCAGATGTAGGTGGGCTACTACCGGTCGGTAACGGACGAAAATCGGTAAATTTTTCGTTGCCGACCGGTATTTAGCCCTTTGAGATGTAGGAGGCTGGATTGAAGAAATCGGTAAAATACCGAATCGGTAAATTACCGAATCCTTAAATCCTATGTAGGGAGCACTCAAGTGAGTGCATTTTTGGTTTAAGGATTCGTTATTTACCACCAACTACAAGTTGATGGTAAATACCGAATACCTTTTCAAAAGCAACTTTGTGCTTTTTTAAAAGTGCCATGTGGCAGACATACATGCCCTTAGGGCATGTATGTGCGCCACATGTGCACACATGCACGATTTAGGGGTACAACAGGGTGTCAATGTGACACCCTGCCACCCTTGAATATGCTCCCCCTATTACCGATTCAGTATTTACCGAATCGGTAATAGTGAATGGCTTCCCATTCATTCCTATGGGCCTCCAGGCCTATAGGAATGAATGGGAAGGTATGCCTTATTACCGATTCGGTAAATACCGAATCGGTAATAACGAATATTAACGAATCGGTAAAATTTACCGATTTTTTACCTACATTCTATTTATCGAATCTTAAATACCGAATCGGTAAAATTCGGTATTTAGGAATTGGTAAATAGAAATTACCTACATATGGCCCTAAGTGATTTGTTTTCAAACCCATGTGTACTATCAATTCCAAGAATGTGATGGATTTCCTGGAAGAAGTTTTTTTGGAAGAAGGTGTGACAAAAACCATTGTATCAGATAGTGGTGTACAGTTCATTTCACGACTAATGAAGGAATTTATGGAGAAGTGGGGAATTGTTCATGAAAGGGTGGCTTTGTTAGACCACAGGCTAATGGATTGGTCGAACGGATCAATCGGTTAGTTATGGACAACATACAATGGTCATTGGCCAATGGATTATCCTGGAAAGACAAATTGAAGAAGTTGTTGTGGGCACACAGAACTACTCATCACGCTGTAACTGGCGTTTCTCCTTTTGTTTCTTTGAAGGGTAGGGAACATGGGAGGAAGGAAAATCCTGTTTGGTTGGTTGTCAAAGATCATGTGTGGGTAGATCATGAAGCTATAAAAGCCGGTGTCACAATGAAACAGAAGTGTGCAGAAGAGTATTACAATGTATAGAAAAGTGTGAAGGAACCAAACATTGTGGTGGTTGATTGGGTTGTTACAAGAAAGTGTGGAGTGGTGATAAAGGGAGACAGTACATTTTCCACTCCATTGAAGGTTGTTAAGGTTAGGCACAATGTGGTTGTACTAGAGAATGGAACTGTGTGGAGTGTCGGAAATGTTTGCAAAGTTGCTGAATGTTTGGGGTAAAAGTTATGTTACTGAACATTTTGTATAATGTATACTTTGCTTTCCTTGCTACTTTAAAGGTTTCTGGGTCATGTTATTTATGATTTGTTTTTGAATTCTTTTGTATTAAATTTCTTTCCTTTTGTTTTCTTATAAGGGAAAAGATGTGTAGTGTTAATCCTATGCTGCAGTGTAAATCTGTGTAGGAATGTCCAGGTGGAACTTGGATTGTCCTGATTCTTAAGGTTTTGGGGAGAGCATCATTAATGTTGAAGACAGCGTTGTGTATGCAGCTGTTCTGCTGAGGATATCTACCTGAAATAAATGCTACTGGATGCACCTGCAGTTGTGTGATTACTACAGAGAGAGATAGGAATAGGATGAAATATAGGAATACAATGAGATAGTGTTCAGAAGCTAAATGGGATGCTCAGATGAAAAGGTGGAGGAGAGAAGTAATCACAGATGGATTATACCCAGTAATGGTTTTTGAGGGACAAGCTGGTGGAAAGTGGAAAGAGAAAAAGAATAATGTAGAAACTTCAGAACTAGATATGGATCCAAATGAAATTGATGATGAGTTATTAAATGAGATGTTATTGAAGAGTCCTCCATCATATCAGGAGAATCCGGATGGGATTACTCCAAGTGTACCATTAATTGAAATAGAAATTCCAAAAGTTCCACAGGTACCACAAGCTTCACAAGTTCCATTAGCTTTACAGTCTTCATCGGATACTCGAGGTTCACGGGAGGGAGACATCGAAATGCTCAATAGAATGAAGGAAATATTGACTCTGAAAATTAATCAGGTGAGTTTAAATGCAGGAGCTGTGTCAGTTCCGGTGACAATTGTTCCTATAGTTCCATTGTATAGTGAAGGACAAAATATTTCAAGAGTGCATGCATTAACAGTTCTAGTAAATGGTATTACGAATGTTGGTGGACCAGAATCAATTGAGATGGGTACGTCACTGATTGATATTCCAGTAAATGGAAATGTGACTGAAACACCAAAAAGGAGTGTACAGATCTATCCTGGAAATTTGATGCCAAATATGAGAGAAACAACTTCAGTATCAGGGGGTTCAGTGGGACCTTCGCTACAAGAGTTGGATGATTGGATTAGAGGAATGGAACCTAGTAAGTCCAAACCGAGTATAGATATAGCTAGGTTAAGAGTAGATCTGGAATAAATGATTATTATTATTTTGTTGTTGTTATTTAGCAGAGTTTTATATAGCGCAAACTTGACCCGAATCCAATCAGGTATCAGAGCGCTTGACATAGCACCAGTTACGTTACATGAGGACACACATTCATTTATTTTTTGGTTAGGCATGGGGAGATTAAGTGATTTGCCCAGAATCACCGGATGTTTAGCGTAGTTACCGAGACTCGAACCCAGTTCCCCCAGGTCCGAGGTCGAGCGCCCTAATCGTTAGGCCAACTCCTCTACCCTAATTGGTACTATAAGTCCGGAGAGATTGAGTAAGTATCAGGATGATGAGTTGTTATTCTTGTGTAAGAATATTACATTGAAGGTGACAAATTTGCATGAGAGGTTGGGAGAAGCAGCACAGAAATTTGGAGAGGATATTGAAAAATCGAAAGTTTTCCAGAAGACATTTAGGTTGGATTTTAGCGATAAGGATCTAGAGAGTTTGAATGAAACTGGTAAATGACTGCAAAGAAAGGAGTTTATTAATACCCTGAAAAGATGGGGTGAATTGGAACGATGGAATGGTAGATGGGCGAAAAAGAAAGAAGAAACATTTGCAAGTGAGGGTGTGACTGCATCTCCTTTGCTTCTGTTAAGAGAGACAGAACCTGCTGAAATGATATATCCAATGAGAGAAGTTCCGGATGGTGGATATGTTCACATTCTTGGTCAAGACAGGACATATTGTCTTTTATGAATGACTTTCCCAAGTTGAGAGAAAAGCCTGTTGAGTGGTATAAACAGGTAGTGAGGTCTGTAAAGGTCTCAAAGGTCTTGTTGAAAGATTTGGATGGTCTGTTTGATATTGTGTTTCCAGCTGATTTATGGACTGAGTGTAAGATCGCAGTCTATTGGCCAAAAGAGGACTATCCTAGAGATGTTAAAACTGGGGCGCCTTCAGAATAGGTAGTGAAGAAATATAATCAAGTGATTGCTTATTTAAAGAGTAAGATTTCTCCAAAAGAAACAGATTGGGTTAAGATTGACAGGACGACACAGGAGTCAAAAGAAACAGTGCATGCTTACGAGAGACTTTTACAGGTGTTTATACAGTATAGTTGTTTTGAAAGCATAACTGACAAAGATATGGGGCATTTTGTGTATACGTTTGTATTTGGATTGAAATCCAAAATTAGTAATATGATTCAGCAGCATTTGATTTGTTAGCAGAACAAGACAGTGGATGAAATTCTGAGGTATGCAAAGTATTGTAGTCATGATATTGAATCTAGGTGTAAGAAATTGAAAGAGAAAATGATGTGGGCGCAAGTAAAAGCGGCACTGCAGCAAATGGGAATTTTGTTGATTTTTCTCAAATGGGTTTCCAAATGAAAGGGCAGAACCAGAATTTTCAAAATGGTCAAGTACCTGGTATGAATGTTGCACCGAATGGTGGTGTTCAAGTGCAATAACCGGGAAAGGGTAGAGGTAAAAATAATAAGGAAGAGATGAAAAAGAAATTTCCTAGTCATACGTGTGGAAGGTTAGGACACTGGAACAACGAGTGTAAGTTCTTGTAAGGAAATAATGGAATAGTTCAAAATTTGAATCCACAGATGCAGAATGAGGT
This sequence comes from Triturus cristatus, assembly GCF_964204655.1. Classification (NCBI taxonomy): domain Eukaryota; kingdom Metazoa; phylum Chordata; class Amphibia; order Caudata; family Salamandridae; genus Triturus; species Triturus cristatus. The sequence continues at coordinate 1,721,208,230 of NC_140590.1, forward strand.
GCTTGTGAATTAACAACAGCCGCAACAGCAACAGGTAGTTACACCGCAGGTACAACAGGTACAAGTGCCTCAAGCTCCTATGCCCAAAAATGTGAATGCTCAGGTACAGAGATACAGTGCGAATGCTGGATTTCATGCGGGTGAACAAATTGGTAAGAATCAACCTGTACAGATGGTTACGCAATATTGGTTGCGGTGTCCTGAGACTCATTCAGATTCATCTCAATAACGGTGCCTGAGGGGGGAGGAAGAGTACGTGCTTGGCGCATCTCTAGAGGTAGATCAGCCAGGTCCTTTTGTGGATGGAAAAGTGGAAGGTAATGATATTACATTCCTTGTAGACACTGGTGCTACCTGTTCTACTGTGAGAGCAGCAGAAATTCCAAACCTACCCCTCTCTGGAGAAACTATCCAAGTTATAGGAGTCTCAGATATGTATTTTAGAACTCCGATGACCAAACCAATGGAAGTTCGTATTGGAGAATTTAGAAATTTACATCGGTTTGTGGTGTGTGGTACAAGTCCGGGAACCTTTTAGGTAGGGACTTACTGTGTAAAATGAATTGTACCATCTACTGTACACCTGATGGTATTGCTTTTCAAATGCCAGCTGATGATGTTGCTTTCAATGTGATGTTAGCATGGCAAGGAAGTGAATGATTTGTATCCTTTATTTACGGTGAAGAATTTGCCTGTTGAATTGAGAGATACAGTGACGACTGATGTGTGGGACTTTACAGGGAAAGACATCAGATTAATGAAAGGTGTTGATCCAATTCAAATTTTGGTAAAACAAGGTGCAGAATTTCCCCAAAAAACACAGTATAAAATGAGTCCTGAGACCATTGAAGGAGTCACTCCTGTAATTGAGCAAATGATTGAACACGGGTATTCTGAGAGAGATACTAGAGAGTACTTGTAATTCACCTATCATGGGAATTTAAAAAGCGAGGGGCAAGTATAAAATTGGGCAAGATTTGAGAACAATTAATAAGATTGTAGTACCATGTTGTCCGATAGTGCCAAACCCAGCAGTAATTCTTTACCAAATTCCCTGTAATGTGGAATGGTTTACAGTGATTGAGTTGTGCCAAGCATTTTTCTCAATACTAAGCCTGGGTGGTAAAATCCGTTCCTCTTGCGGAATTTGGGTAATTTTGTGTTCCGGGGAGAACGTGGAATTGCCAACAATTCTGCGATCCGCGGCTTCACAGAATTTTTTGCTTGTCCCCCTTTCAAAATGCGTGTTCGCAAGATATTTCTCCCTGAGTACGCAAACAACATCTGCCCACCCCTACTCGATACCCTTACATCAGGATAGCCAATATCTTTTTGCTTTCCGGTTCGGAGACCGTGTTTTGGCATGGTGCCGAGTTCCCCAAGGGTATACAGAGAGTCCTTCAATTTTTAATCAAAATCTGTAAAAGTGTCTGGAGTCATTGGTTATGCCAGAATACTCAGCATTGGTGCAATACATCGATGACCTATTGGTGGCATCAAAGATATGAGAAGCATGTGTGACATATACAATTGCTCTACTGAACCATTTAGCAGTAGGTGGTCATAAGGAGTTCAATATTTGGGACATAAAATTGAGAAAGGAGTCAGGAAAGTATCACAAGATTGAATTGTTGTGATGTTGCAAATAGGCCCTCCCAGAACACAGAAGGAAGTTCGAATGTTTCTGGGCATGGTTGAATACTTCAGACAGTGGATCAGTGGTTTTTCACTGATAACCAAGCCATTACAGAGATTGACTCACAAAGATGTAGTCGATCCGATGGAACTGGATGAAGGCTTTTGTTGAATAGCAAGATAGTCTTTGTCGAGCACCTGCATTGGGAATGCCAGATTATTATAAAGATTTTGCATTGTTCTGTGAGAAGGATAGATGTGCACTTTCAGTTTTGACACAGACACATGGAATAATGCGCCGTTCAGTGGCATATTTCTCTGCTACTTTGGATTCAGTGGCTGCAGTCTTGCCAGGTTGTCTTAAAGCAGTGGCTACCACATGTGTGAGCCTGGATCAGAGTGAAGCAATTGTGATGTGACATCCATTGAGAGTGCATGTGCCAACTTCTGTTGGGATTTTGTTGACAAGGACAAGAACACAGCAAATGTCAAGTAGTCTTGAAGATACTTTATTTGATTTAAAAAAATATAATCATAAAAGCAGAACATACACACCACGCATGAACAAGTAAGATAATTAAAATGGGCAAGAATTTTAAAAATGTATAGCGGCAGAGAGTTAATAATGTGACAAAGAAATGAGTGTTATTGTTAGAGACTAAGATGGGTGCCCGAAGTTATGAGAGAACCCAGAGGATGTAAGCTTTTCATTAAAACAGTCATCAAGTAGCAGTGTCAAGAAAAATCATCGGGGTCACATACCCTGGTATTACAGGTGTTGAGAGCACAGGGGAGACCAGAATGAAGTCTTATGGGTCTACAGTTTTTGTTTTAGACACCTGTGACTCTTTTTAAAGTTGATGCCGGGCCAGCAATTTGCTGATTAAATTTACGATATGCATGATGAATAATATAAGTAAAACTTATGTTTAAAACTGTATTCTCTGGGTTCAAAGCCGCAATGATTGCCTGCCTGCAGGTCCGAGCTCCCAGTCTGTTCCATTCTGGCCTCAATTTTAGTCTACGCTGAGTCAGGAGAGCGGGGCAGTGGCATGTAACATGCTCCATAGATTCCACCGAGGCCCCAAAACCCCTGCACTGTTGGTTAATTGACAAGCAACGCCAGGTAGGTAGATGTTTCAGCAGGTGCCATTCCCCCAGTCTAAGTGTCATAAATCGCAATTTTAAATACAAAGAGTATGTGCAGGGCAGATATGATGACGGTGATGCCAACTGATAAGAATTAATGACTGCCCATGCATGCTTGCATTTGGCAAAAGAAGCTTTGTCGGTGGTGTGGGACAGAATGCGAATACGCTTCTTAATACTCGTTTTAAAAGCTGTTTGACCGGGGTTTAGGTTCCAGAGGTCGACTGCTGAAAGTTGCTGAAGACATTCATTAAAGAGTTTACTATAGGACCCACTTGGATTATTAGTGTTTGACTAGATATGAGAGTGTGATCTTGGGTGCTGAGAATGTGACAGTAACAAGATGCACGACACTGAACCCGGTGACTTTGTTGCCGAGTTCAAGTTGTGAAGAAGTAAAATATGAAGCAGATCATGATTGGTTGGATGTGACAGAGTTTTGTAGGAAATCAAGGCCTGACATTAAAGACACAACATTGACAGAATCAGATTGTGTGATGTTTGTAGATAGTTCCTGTCTGAGAGATAAAAAAGGTGCATTGCGTGCTTCATATGCAGTATGTACGGTGGCCATGGTTCTTGAAGCATCTTGTCTAAGAGGGATAAATTCAACTCAAATTTCTGAATCGGTCGTTTTGACCAGGGCTTGTATAATTGGCTAACATTTGAGAATAACTATATTTACAGACAGTCAATATGGTTTTGGGGTGGTGCTTGATTTTGGTCAATTGTGGATGCAACATGGATTTCTGACTTCCTCAGGATCTCCAATCAGAAATAGCAAAGATGTTAAAGATTTGCTGAATGCATTACAATTGCCCAAAGAGATTGCAGTGGTCAAATGTCTGGCACATAAATCAGGAAATGATTATGTGACTAGTGGCAACAGATACGCAGACCAAGTGGCTTGTTCTGTGCACAAAATTCAGTTTCAATTAACAAGGAAGCAGAGAAAAAGAATACAAATTATCACTTGATGTTCTATTCTGTAGAAACATGGGATTACAATTGCAAGAAGAAGCCGGTGAAGAAAAGAAAGAGATTTGGATTAAATCAGGTTGTACAAGGAGACCTGAAGTAAAGTATGGGTGTATGTGGATAATAGTAATGCCAGACTGTTTACTTTCTCAAATGGCAAGGATGTACCATGGAGTAACACCTGTGGGAAGAGATGCTAGGATTAGACTCTTCAAACAGTCATGGTACAATCCTACGTTCAGGGTAATTGCAGAGATCCTTTGCCAGAGATGTGTAGTGTGCCAGCAGCAGAATCCAGGTAGAAAGACTGTTGTTAGTTGGGAACGGATTGGAAAAGCAGCAGGACCTTTTACTAGGTTACAGGCTGATTTCATTGAGTTATCTCCGTGTAATGAGCTGAAATATGTGTTGGTTGTTGGTTGTCTGTTTTCTTTTTGGGTAGAAGCATATCCAACAAGAATAAATGATAGCTTAACAGTTGCTAAATTGCTTTTGAGAGAGATCATTCCTAAATTTGGATTTCCAGTCTCTTTAGAAACGGAAAGAGGTACACAATGTAATAATGAAATAATTAGGATGATTTGCACCGCATTACATATTGAGCAAAAGCTGCATTGTGCCTATCGACCAGGAGCCTCAGGTGTGGCCGAGCAAATTAATGGCACTATTAAATCAAAACTGTCAAAGGTGTGTGCATCCACAGCACTGAAAAAGTCAGATGCTTCACCCTCGGTATTGATTAGTATGAGAAGCATTCCTGATAAAACGACTGGATTTTCACCTCATGAAGTTATAATGGGAAGAGCAATGAGACAGCCGATTGTACTAGCAAAGCAACTGATGAATATAACTGATGATTTGTGCTTGATTATTGCAAAGGATTGGCTGATGTGGTGCATTCTATGTCTCATCAGGTAGGAGAAATTGCAACCACAACAAAGCAAGAACAAACACATGATTTAAGTCCAGGAGAGTGGATCCTGGTAAAGAAGCATGTAAGGAAGTCGTGTCTGGAACCTAGATGGCACGGGCCATACCAGGTAATACTGGTGACAAAGACAGCAGTGTAATGTGATGATTTGCCAAATTAGATACATGCAAGTCACACAAGAAGAGTCCCAAGCCCACTTGAAAGACAAGAAGAAGAAAAAAAACTGGCAGAGGGCCGAGAAAAGCTAGAAGCTGTAGAGCAGGAAGCCACAGAGTCTGAAGCTGTAGATTCTGAAGGTATTGAACACGTGGTTGATCGGGAACAAAGACGAATAAAGTGGGCACCAACTACTGGGTCTCGTAAGAAGTGTTAAACGAGAATCAAGAGCAGTTGCAACGGAGAAAATAATTGAGTAAAAGAACTTGTGAACTTGACACTGAAGCAGAAGAAACTGTGCAAGTTAAGAAAGCTAGAAAAGGTGATGTGTGGCCAAAAGTAGTAAAAAGACTGAAATACACTCTGAAAAAGAAAACACCAAACTCGATAATTGAAGTATCAAGTCAAACAGAACAAAGTGAGTCAGAAGAAGAATCAGTTAAGAAAACGAAGGGGCATATTAGCAAGGGCTGGCGATATAATTATCGCCGCTTTAACGTCCGTTTTTGGGCGAAAAGCGGCAATAATTATATCGCAATATCATCAAGGACACGCTAGTGCGTGTTTCCTTGATGTAGAGCCCGTTTTTTCACAGCCTCGCCTCGCATCACTAATGAGATGCAAAGAAGGCGTGGCTGTGAAAACAATACATGTTAATATCGTGACTGCAGCTTTGCGATATTAACAAGGAGGTGCAGCGATAAAAAATATCGCGCTACCTCAGCCTTAACTCAGGAATTTAACGTCTGTTTAATTCCTGACTAAGGCATACTTTTAATGGGTGAGGGATTATGCTGATAGGACCACAGGGCCCTTTCAGCAATGTTATCGCTGTTTTCAATGGAACATCGCTGGAAAACACCGCTATCGCTGAAATATTATCGCCATAGCGCTGTGCGTTGTAAATATAGCTTTATCATGGCGATGATATTCAGCGATAGCCGGCGATAATATTTCTATCGCTATATACGGCCAGCGATAATTATCGCTGCCCGTTGATAATATGCTCCACAGAGAGTAAGAGTTCTGAACAAGAAATACACAGCTCCAGAATGGACATATGTGGTATTGGAAATAATTGAGCAAACAGATCAGAGCAAAGAAAACGCCGGTACAAAACAGAGTGAAGCAAATGGTTTTGAACCACCTTAAAAGAACTGTCTAAACTAAAGGTGCAGAAAATTAAATAATTTGTTCAGAGAAGTGCAGAGAACTAAAGTAGAAATTGAATTAAAGGCTGTAATAAAACATTTTAAGAAAAGAGGGCATGAAGGAAGAAGAAACCTTAAGAAGACTTGAAGTGTTTGGATACACTACTTAGATAGTTTTATAGTTTTTCTAGTTTCTAGTTTTTATTTTTATTTTTTTAATTGATATACATTTTTCACCAAAATTCACTTATTTAGTATTTTATTACTAATGTTGGTATGATAATTGTTATTGTGGCTGTCTTAATGGTAACTAATCATAAAAATAATACTAATGGTGTGATGAGTGAGAAAGTAGATTTTAAAAGCCTTAAAGAAATGTCACATACTAATGTAGAAAAGTTGAAAGGTGACAGCATTTACCATTGAGATAAATCAATTAATGACTTTTCCTTAAATGTTTTCACTAAGTTGTTGTATGAATATGTGGACACAATGGATGCGAGAGATTTTTATTTGTGAATGCAGTTACCATTGTCTGTCTCGGGGGGGGGGTGTCTTATCATCACCTACCTTTAACTTATGGAGTGTCTTGTAGTGTTTTGACCAGTCTCTTTTACGAGAAAGCTAGCTTACAATATTATTATTCTAACATGGATTTAGTGTTTTCAGAAATTCCTATTAGAAAGAACATGAATAGAGTAAGAAGTGCTGAAAATGCAGAATATATGGGAGAATTTTTTCATACAATAAAAACAATAGATACAGTTTACGCACATAGACAGAACTTGACATGTAGATTGCGGTTTGAAGAAATAGAATTCATTAACATGTTCGGGGATATAAGGCAGGATTTCAAAAGAAAGGCTGCTGGGCAAAAGTCTCATGTACCTCCATGGGCTTTCGGAGAAGGAGATTACAAAAAGGGTGAGACATACACTGCCATGACCCTGGACTGGCATCATAGTGGGAAGCTTTGCTTGCTTAGATTAAAAACTGATTATAACAATGGTTTCATTGGTTCTAGTGAGTGTGATCATACTTTTGTAATTACGGGAGGATGGGACTGATCCTGTCTTTCCGGTAATCTATTATGTGTGTGGTAAGAATGCCTACTATAAGTTGCCTGCACATTGATATGGGTGTTGCTATATGGGTCTGGTTTTTCCAAAAGTTTATCACTTGAATAAGAATAATAGAATCAATGAAGTAAAGAATGGATTAATACGTAATAAGAGAGGAGCACGTTTTTTAGAAATAGTGGGAGATATTTTGGGAGCATTGATACCTTCAGTTGGAGTCATATTACATTCTCATAAAATTAGAAAAATGTCTACAGCGGTTGATCGTTTATCAACAGATACTGCTGGTGGTTTTTTGATGATTGATACCAAAATGGTTGCGATTAGGTCTATGGTTTTACACAATCGACTTGCCATTGATGTATTATTAGCCAAGGAGGGTGGAGTCTGTAACATGTTGAAAATTCAACAATGTTGTAAATATATCCCTGAAAAGAGTAAAAGCCTGGAGGGGTATATCAAGAACATTACAAATCTTCGAGAAGATTTGGCTGATCCGAAGGTTGAAGGTGCGTGGGATAAACTTGGTAAGAGTTTTTCCTCTATGGATAATTGGTTTTATACCTTTGGGAATAGTGAATTGGGGAGCATAGTAACACCTATAATTGCTGTAGTTACAGTGATATTAATGATTTTCTGATATATATAAATGTTTCAAATAAAGAAATGAGACATCTGATGTTAAACGAAGAGCAAGTAGGAGAAAGAGAGAAGAGATAGAATTAGAGGACAGGAAAGGAAATTATTATGAAATAATGATCGATTTAGATGGAATAATGGTAAAGCGAGAGAGAACAACTGCTTTCTGAAAGTGATAATTTGTATTGGTGGGTATTTTGGTGATAGCTCAAAACGCCATCAAAGGGGGGATTGATGGAGCAGGGTTTTTTGCGAAATAAAACCTGCTCGAATTGAACCCTCAGTAACATTTACTAACAGTGTGCGGTGAAAAACTAATGTGGAAAAGAGCTTAACATGAGGGAAAATGCTACTGCACAAGCGTGTACTAAAAACATTGGAGTGGGCCGCAATTGATTCTTGACAAACAAAAAATAAAAGGACTAATGCTGCTTTTTGTGCATTTTGTTAACGTTTGCAAGGAAAATATTATTAACTTAGGTTGCGCATGGATAAATGCAGCACTGGGCTGGTGCGTAATGGAAAGCATTATAAGTGATTAATAATGCCTGTGTTTGTTTTCTATAGAATCATGTTTTTCTGCTTTACAGGAAACCTTTGGGTTCTTGAAATGAAAATAAATTCTGAAAATAATGTTGAACGAGATGGGGACGGTGGAAGACTAGTGTCCTTCATGAGTCCTGTGTGCCTGCCAAGAGTTAGCTGAAAGAAACAATTTCTTCATCAAGTGAAGATACATTTCCTCTTTATGCACCACTTACGAATAAATATGAGACAGAATTTTCTATATGACCTGGATGGAGGAAACGAATGCTATGACAGTGGCTGGAATTTGTATTTCGTGGGTTGGAAATAGATATACAGCATAAATAAATAATACAACATTGAGTGAGATGGACATGACGAGAGTGGTGTGATAGTACACCCTCTTCCTTAACCAATCATGTGTAGAGAAATCCTCTGTTCTGACACAAATGTGGGTTGGACATTTGGGTTTGAGGGTATAATTGAGGTTCCTGGTGGGAGGGTTTAGGTTAGTTGGTGGCTTGCTTTCCTACCTGCGTGAGGAGAGGCCTTGTTTGCTGTCTCCTATTCTTGAGCTGGCTGTTCCTGTTTGCTGATTCATGACTTAGGGGCTCATTAAGATGGCGGGCGGACTCAAGTCCGTCCGCCATCCTGGTGTAAACCGGGACCGTCCGCTATGCTTTCGGTGTTCCCACACACCCGATCACCATGCGACCGCCACCATGGCGGTCAGATCTTGATCATTAAGATTGCGGCGGGTGCTGCTCAGAGCAGCACCCACCGTGATGTCAATATGCCATGTTGCGCATTTCACAGCACTAAGTGGCAGGCACCACATGGTGCATGCCATGGAGTGCTGTGAAATGTAGGTGGGCCCATGGGTACCTACCAAGTGCACCCTCACCTCCCCCGACACAAGGGGGTCACGCAACGGGCCCTCAAACCCAATCCCTGCCAGCCTTTCCATGGCGATTCTACCGCCATGGAAAGGCTGGCTACAGCCAACATCACAATGTGGCGGACGGTGCCTGCTAGGCACCGCCACCATTTGACTGATGAAGACCGCTCCGCCAGGCAATCGGAACGATTGCCTATGGCGGTTCTGTGGCGGACGGTCTTTACGACTGCCACTGTCGCGGTCCGATTCCCCCTGCCATCCTGCCATGAGATGTATTTTTATCATTATTTCTCTGATATTGTTGCTCTGTGATGATCTATGATTTGTACTTTATTTTGGTATTAATGAGCATTTATTTCACATTATTTAGATAAGTCATTATAAATACATAAATGAGTCTGTCTTTATTAGAGGTGTTTATTCTAGTTTTATGAGTATTATTAGAAACAAGTATTAGTTTGCCAAACCCTGTCAACTATATAAAGATTGCATCGCCATAATTTGGTATATTAGAAATGAAGATATAATTTGGTATTTGTTTAGTAACTCACTAATCCAGTAAGAAGGGACTTGTTGGGTAATGAAATTGGGCCTTGTCTGTAGAAAATTATTAGTCCTGGATTGCTGGATCCAGAGGTCTAACCTTCACTTCAATAAGGCAGCTCAAAACTCACACACTCCTCCTTCCCTCTAATAATCACATTTGACAGCTCGTAATGTAATCTACCACAAAGAAACTGGGGTGGTTTGCTGAGCACACAATACTAATCCCAATACCCATAAACACTGGACTAACTTCTAACCTTGGGTTCTGAAGCATCGTGCTGACCAGTCCAATACTTCAATGCCTCTACAGGGTAGTATGCGCTATATTAATTCAATTGCAATGTAATCCTAAACAAATGTTCAACCACACAGAACAAGCACAAAAAAGCTATCACAAACACATTCCATTGACTTTACGCACTGCAAATAAACCAGTCACCGACAAAGGGGGGGGTCTTCAAACTTTCAGCAGCCTGAGACAGAACTGTCTCTAGATAATATCTGATCATTAGAAAATGTTTTTGAGTTCTCACTTTGTTTATTCACCCAAGGAGGAAATCGTCCATCATTACAGAAATGGCGACCATGAATCTAACACAATCTTGCCCTTTCTATGTACATTTTATCCCATATTATCTCCCAAATTATAATCTATGTTATCTTGGAAATGTAAAACATCTGTTTTTATCTCCTTCACTAGCTGCTCTGGGGTGTGTATGTTCACTTTCTGTAACAGATTTGTGGTACCTTGTAAAGTGGATTCTCTTTACTTTGGTACTTAGTATCCTAGACCAACCATGTTTTTTGCATCTTCTTAAATTCACGAAATTGAGGGAAGTACGAATGTGGAAAGGAAGGTTGCTCCAATGATATGAAGCTATATTTGAAAAAGCTCTGCCACCAAATCTGGCAGTACGAATGTGTGGTGTCTGCAGAAAGGCTTTTTTTGAAGATTTTAGCTGTCTGAAAGGCAGATAGTAGCTCAGTTTTAAACGTGGGTAAGTGGGCTGAGACTGATACAGTGCCATGTATGTGAAGCAATAGAGTCAAAAGAATTGCCAGTTCCTTATGGGCAGCCAGTGCAGTTGTTTTAGGTTGAGAGCCGAGGATGACAGAGCTGGCAGACTGCAAATCAACATGGAACGATGTATTCTGCGTGACCTGTAGATTAGCAAGTAAGGTGTCATAAACTGTGACCAGCAAAGCATTCCCATAATCGATATGGCTAATTATAAGCGATTGGACAAGGGTTTTCTTGTAGCTGGAGGGTAACAAAGGAAAACCTTTTTTTAGCAGTCTCACTGTGGGTAAAACAGGTGCCACATGTGGCATTGACCTGGTCTCTCATAGACAATGTCTTATCAAATTTCACTCTTAAGTTTCGCAGGGGCGGCTGGTGCATAGGGGCAAGATGGGCGTCGCCCTACCACCCTGAGGGATTCATAAAATGTGAGTTGGAACATTGAACAGCAAGCAATAAAGTTTGCTGGCTGCTCGGTAAATAAACATGTGCAAATACATTTTTTTTTTTAGGGGTTGGGGGAGGATGGTCCTTGGCTCTGCTGCGCATGCTTTTTTGGCTGGGCGAAGATTTCTTCGACCTGGAGCCAGGAAGCAGGGCAGTGATGACACACAGGTGGGCAGGATCTGTGTCTCACTGCCAGGATAGCATTTGATTTTGGGCGTTCTTCGTAAAGCCCAGGGAGGAGTCAGAAGCTCCCCATTCACTCCAATGGCAGGGGGCAGGACAGTCCGGCTTGAGAATGTAGAAGGGGGGTGTGGCAGTGCCTCTGCCTCTTCCACGACGAGACCGAGCAACAGTTGCTTAATATAAAGTGATTGGTGTGCTGGGGTCTGTGGGAGGAGTCTAAATCCAGAATTTTCCAGTCCTGCAGTCACGAGGAGCCCAGCTCGAGATGATCGTTCAGCGTCCAGCGAAGGTGACAAATGTTAGGTAAGCGCGCTGGGGCACTTTTGTATTGTATTTATCTAAGTTACCCGGGTCTTCTGTGCACTTATTGTTTGCTTTTGACGTTATTGTGGCGCTCTGCCGACAGCGTCCTCTGACGGCAGCGCTAGGGTTTCGGCCTCGTGCCTGGCGGCAAGAGGGTAGTACTGTGAGATCCTCCAGAAGGTTTGGTCATTACTGTGCAGCCGGACTCAGAGAGCATAAAAGTCAGAAACACAGGCCTCACGTATCGCAGCACAGGGGTCACATATACCCACTCCAGTGTCTCTCAAATCGCCTGGGCAGTGCAGTCTTGACAGGAAGATGCAGCTTGGGCTTGCATGCCTCACGCCGTCCAGTTGGCACAAGTATTGGGTGCCTCACCTCGCACACTGCACTTGTAGCATGCAGCACCAGGTCAGAACTCCACTCCGGATCCCGTGTCTTTGCGGAGAGTGGTGATTCCGATCGGCGCTTAAATGTCCGTCTGGGCCTGGAAGGCAGATCCCCGGCCTCGCATGTCACACTGCAGGCGGTGCTGCAGCCCTGCAGCCGATCGCCACCCTCGCGGCAAAAAAGCAGCAGCATGCCCAGCATCGCTGGTCTCTCATCCTCTGCCGGGTCCGGTCACGGCAAATTCGGACCCCCCTCGGTAGCTGCATAATCAGCTCCGCAAGTGCCTTTGTCTATGTTTGGGCTACGGGGCCCTTGCAGTGAGTGCTCCGCTCTTGCCCGGGATGCGCACAAGCATGTTTTATTTGTATTTGTTCCTGCCTGGGGGGCGAAAGCTAGCCTTTGCTCTCTCTGAAACCAAGGATCTGTGTTTTATTCTAACAAACCTGAATCTGCTGCAGGCTGATTCTGGGCCGAGCATGTCTCATCTCACCTCCTGCCTACCCCTCCTTCCCTGGAAGGAACATGCATTTGAAAGTTGTACGAGATGCAGGTATTCATTTTTGCTGCCAAATAACGTTGTTACTTGGTAAATAGAGGTGATTAAAGGAGCCCAACATTAGTAAGATATATTAAAAAGCCTTTTTAAAAGTAAGGAAGGAAAACTTCGAAACATCCCATAAAAATTGTTGGAAATCCTTACTACAGTGACAAGGGCCTGAAAGTATAGTTAGTTTTTACGGCTGATTGGAATACATGGTGCATTTTTATTCTTGCAGTACTGCGCCATTGATTGCAGTGATAAGCGGAGTGTGTTTAAGGAGCCCTCATAGGGAATGAATGATGGCCGAGAACCAGGGAGAGGACGGGTAAGTGAACTTTTTTTTTTAACTGCCTCTTTCCTCCCTCCCCGTCCCACTACCACCTCCTGAGAGCAGCTGACCCCTGCGTACTGCATTCAATATTTTGTTCATTTGAAAGCGCTCTGGTTTTCTGTCAGAGGATTCAATATGCCTTAAGGTGATGTGCAAAAACTACAGACAGGTGTAGGTCAGCCTCACAATGTCCTCTATTTAATTGGAAGCAATCTATACCGCACAGCGAGTGTTGAAGAGAGGAAAAGTGGTAAAAGCACCGTAGACAGTTTTCTGTAAAGCAGTTATGTTCTGCATTTAGTATTGTCTTCACATCGGAAAAGGTAAAAAAAGAAATCACTGTCTAAAGTACTGGGGCATGGTTAGGAAAACTCACGTGTGTAATGGCTACAGATCTGCTTTTCTCAAAGCTTGCTTTCTTGCACCTTGATCCAGAAAAGATTAAAAATAAACAATGTGTTAACTGTGTGCGCTCGCAGTTGTGTGGTGTATAGGTGTGTGCTTAGCTACTGTTGGTGCTGAAGGGTCCGCTGAACCCATACAATGCTGTTTTTACCACCCCACAACAGTCAAGGGGACCATCTCCTTGCTGCCCCCATGTACCCATAGCATCCTTGCTACACTACTACGTGCATGGGAACATTTGTGTGTTTCAGGAAAATCGTCAGTGAACAGATGTCTTCTGGTTTTTAAAAGCTACAAAGCCTGTTCGTATAAAAAAAAAGGTATTATCTGAAAAGAAGACTCTAAGCAGGAAATCATTCTACCGATTCACTACAGTTCCCATGATTGAAATGCCCCAAGCTAATAAAAATGAAATGGGAGTGACCTGCCACTGGAATTGCAGCTCACTCAGTAGTAAAACACGTTAGAGCCCCCTCCTGATGTGATGAAATGCAAGTTGTCTACCGCTCCAGTGTGCAGTTTTAGTTTTAGCCCTGGTCACTGAAAGTGAGTTGAATTTTCTGATCATCTAATACTTTAAATGCCCAGCTTCACTCAATTTCAGAGAACCCCCTAGCAGTGCCCTCCCCTCTGTACCCTCTCCCTGCATTCACTTGCAAATTGTGTGTGTGTATGTGTGTGTGAGTGACAGAGAGAGACAATCAGGCTTGCTCGCCACCGGGTCCCAAATATTTGCGCCCTACCACTTTCAAATGTCACCAGCCGCCACTGCTCACCATTACCTTGGGGGGGGCTGTCTAAGGTCATAGGGCCACCAATCAGCTGGCCAAAGCTCATGTGCTTTACCAAACAGCACAATGTTTGATTTCTCGCTATTTAGTTGGAGACAGTTATTGATCATGCAACTAGCGATTTCCCTCATTCAGTGCGCTAATTGGTTTTGAAGGAGATGAGAAGAAAAACTGAATCTCCTGCAAGATAAATCATTTGCAAAACAAAGTAGACAGTCGATGTTTGATTCTCTTCGGGTATGGCAAAATGAAGCTAAGCGAAGGCACATGCGAGTGGAAAAAGAGGCCCGGAAAGGGAAGATGCAGACAGTGATACAGCGAGCAGTAGTGTACGACAAAGTGAAAATACACAAAAGCATTGAATGCGCTGATAGGAAGTTTTGATTGCAATGTGACAAATCGTATGTCACCCGAGAAGAGGGCGATACATTTGTGGAGGAGCAATTAGACTCTCGACCTCTGTCTCCCTATGCCCCTCAAAGAATATACCCTGTTGTCTCAACGCCTCCGTCTTTTGCCCCTCCTGTTTCCACCACAGGTTCTTCTGCCCCTGACCCGGCTGCTTTGCTATGGCGCCTCCTGCCTTTTCTGTAGCTTCACATGCTACAGATGCCATAACTGCAATTCTCCCTGCTACGCCTATTGCTTCCACTTATGCTCTGTTAATGCTCATGCCTGCCCCTTCCTCTATATTGTCTTCCTCAAATGTCTCTTACCCGACAGTGCTGAATATTGGGACTCCGGTGCATGGGCCATATGAGGGTAATAGGGCAGCAGCTCGAGAACAAATGGGGTTGGGGTTGGTGTTGATTCGATCTGATGTGGGGAATGAGGAGAAAAAGATGGTGGCTGATCAGGCTGCACTGTGGGCACGGAGTACGATTTACAGCGTGGAGGATGCGTGGAGTATGGTGAAAGATTATGAGCCGTTTGTACAGCAGCATGCCCTCAAGCATATGTCAGCCACATTAATAGGGTTGTGGGAACAGTGTTTTAATGGTGTTACACCTCAGATAATTTATAACATCCGGGACCATGTGTATGCTGCTGACATGGCTCCTAGTGACGTTTCTAGTAATGTTGCCACACTGATTGGTTATGGATGTAGGTTACAACAGAAAACACTACCAACTGGGTCCCAGTTTCCGATGAGGGAAGTACATCCTATTTTTCACCCTGAGATACCGGAGCTACGCAATCAGCAGAATGCTGGTGTCAGGTAGAGAGTAGATGCCCACGTTCAAGAACAATGGGTTTACACTCCATGGAAAAGGAATGAGGTTTTATCTTTTAAGAGTCAGTTGCCGGTTCCTAGAAAAAATCCGACTGCATATTACAAAGAATTGACAGAGGCTGCCTCGTCGACAGTGATGACGTTTGCAGATGTTGAGATGTTTTTTGGCTTGTTGCTACCAGTGGATATTTGGAGGCAGGTGTATACACAGGACCATGTGGTGGAATTGGTTGGCACTTGGGACGAGGTCAGGGCATGGGATAAAGAGAGGAAGCCTGGTGAGAAGCCTAGGGCTGAGATACTAGCTTTGCCAAGTCGCATTATTACCTATATGCACTCCCTCATCCCACCTAGACGGATAGATTGGGACAAACTAGCAGTGTGTTGCCAGAAGAAAGATGAAAGTGTGTCTGATTTCTTCACTAGGTTTGAAGGTGTGTTTTTGGATTCCAGCAGGCAGGATTTGTCAATGGAGGGAGGTGTCAAACTGTTTGTCAACAGGTTTGTCACGAACTTGCTTCTCAAGATCACGACTCGATTACAGGCTTCGGAGAGCACATGGACTACCTCCTCCCCTTCAATTATATTAAGTATGGCACAATATTATGAGTATAGGGAAAATGAAGAGAAGGAGAAGATGGAGAAGAAAAATAAGGAGTTGAAGAAGAAAGTGTTGATGCAGCAGGCAGCTAGGGGGAACGGCAGAGGACGTGGTTTCGGTTTGGCTCAACAGTTGCCCCACACTAGCAGGAATAGTGCACCTGTGGGGCCGAGTCAATGTGCGTATTGTAAAAAGGAGCGGCATTATTTCTACATCTGGCACATCACGCACATAAAGTGTCCCTTTCAAAATTCCAATATTGTCGACAAGAGGTCACCTACTTAGGTCACCTACTGTCGAAGGAGGGAAGGAGACTAACATCTGTGCTCATTGGTGCCATTGTAAGAATGCCCATCCCTAAGACTCAGAGGGATGTGCGTGCTTTCATAGGCATACCCTCGTGTTGTCGCCACTTGATCCCTAACTAGTCCCTACTAATGAAGCCGCTGCTACAACTAACCACTAAAGACAGTTATTGATCATGCAACTAGCGATTTCCCTCATTCAGTGCGCTAATTGGTTTTGCAGGAGATGAGAAGAAAAACGGAATCTCCCGCAAGATAAATCATTTGCAAAACAAAGTAGACAGTCGATGTTTGATTCTCTTCGGGTATGGCAAAATGAAGCTAAGCGAAGGCACATGCGAGTGGAAAAAGAGGCCCGGAAAGGGAAGATGCAGACAGTGATACAGCGAGCAGTAGTGTACGACAAAGTGAAAATAGACAAAAGCATTGAATGTGCTGATAGGAAGTTTTGATTGCAATGTGACAAATCGTATGTCACCCGAGAAGAGGGCGATACATTTGTGGAGGAGCAATTAGACTCTCGACCTCTGTCTCCCTATGCCCCTCAAAGAATATACCCTGTTGTCTCAACGCCTCCGTCTTTTGCCCCTCCTGTTTCCACCACAGGTTCTTCTGCCCCTGACCCGGCTGCTTTGCTATGGCGCCTCCTGCCTTTTCTGTAGCTTCACATGCTACAGATGCCATAACTGCAATTCTCCCTGCTACGCCTATTGCTTCCACTTATGCTCTGTTAATGCTCATGCCTGCCCCTTCATCTATTGTGTCTTCCTCAAATGTCTCTTACCCGACAGTGCTGAATATTGGGACTCCGGTGCATGGGCCATATGAGGGTAATAGGGCAGCAGCTCGAGAACAAATGGGGTTGGGGTTGGTGTTGATTCGATCTGATGTGGGGAATGAGGAGAAAAAGATGGTGGCTGATCAGGCTGCACTGTGGGCACGGAGTACGATTTACAGCGTGGAGGATGCGTGGAGTATGGTGAAAGATTATGAGCCGTTTGTACAGCAGCATGCCCTCAAGCATATGTCAGCCACATTAATAGGGTTGTGGGAACAGTGTTTTAATGGTGTTACACCTCAGATAATTTATAACATCCGGGACCATGTGTATGCTGCTGACATGGCTCCTAGTGACGTTTCTAGTAATGTTGCCACACTGATTGGTTATGGATGTAGGTTACAACAGAAAACACTACCAACTGGGTCCCAGTTTCCGATGAGGGAAGTACATCCTATTTTTCACCCTGAGATACCGGAGCTACTCAATCAGCAGAATGCTGGTGTCAGGTAGAGAGTAGATGCCCACGTTCAAGAACAATGGGTTTACACTCCATGGAAAAGGAGTGAGGTTTTATCTTTTAAGAGTCAGTTGCCGGTTCCTAGAAAAAATCTGACTGCATATTACAAAGAATTGACAGAGGCTGCCTCGTCGACAGCGATGACGTTTGCAGATGTTGAGATGTTTTTTGGCTTGTTGCTACCAGTGGATATTTGGAGGCAGGTGTATACACAGGACCATGTGGTGGAATTGGTTGGCACTTGGGACGAGGTCAGGGCATGGGATAAAGAGAGGAAGCCTGGTGAGAAGCCTAGGGCTGAGATACTAGCTTTGCCAAGTCGCATTATTACCTATATGCACTCCCTCATCCCACCTAGACGGATAGATTGGGACAAACTAGCAGTGTGTTGCCAGAAGAAAGATGAAAGTGTGTCTGATTTCTTTACTAGGTTTGAAGGTGTGTTTTTGGATTTCAGCAGGCAGGATTTGTCAATGGAGGGAGGTGTCAAACTGTTTGTCAACAGGTTTGTCACGAACTTGCTTCTCGAGATCACGACTCGATTACAGGCTTCGGAGAGCACATGGACTACCTCCTCCCCTTCAATTATATTAAGTATGGCACAATATTATGAGCATGGGGAAAATGAAGAGAAGGAGAAGATGGAGAAGAAAAATAAGGAGTTGAAGAAGAAAGTGTTGATGCAGCAGGCAGCTAGGGGGAACGGCAGAGGACGTGGTTTCGGTTTGGCTCAACAGTTGCCCCACACTAGCAGGAATAGTGCACCTGTGGGGCCGAGTCAATGTGCGTATTGTAAAAAGGAGCGGCATTGGCTAAGTGAGTGCCCAGAATTGTTGCAGAAAGTTGTGGCCCCCAGGGGTCGGGGTCCCAGAGGATGGGGTCATAGTGGAAGTAGTCGTGATGGGGTCCAGGCAGATGAGTCTCTGCAGGGTCATTCTGATCAGAACTATTTTGATGACCTTCGAGCAAGGTAGTACTATCACGATGATTATGACATGGATGAGGTGACAGGGATGTCTTACAGTTAGGACAGCCTGGGACAGGGTGAGGGACCAGTTGAGATACCTGTAGATCAGTGTGGTCCTGATGTCATAGTGGATTTGTATGGCTTGGAGAGAAATATTTTGGTGGATACAGGTACAATGAGTCATTAACTGGACCCTGGGGCAGCTCTGTCTGGCCAAACTAATGTTTTGGTAGGTTTTTCATGCATAACGGTTGTGAGACCCATTTTCAAACCCCTTGCATTGACTATTGGCCCTTTTACCATAGATTCGTCCTTTTTACTGACAACAATTGTGGAGAGAATTTAATGGGACTAGATCTGTTGAAGAAGTTGCACACTACGATTTTTTGCTCCCCAGATGATGTCTATATGACAAAAGGACCAAATGTGACTAGTATCAAACAGTTTTTTTCCAAAGAGGCACCTCTCCCCGCCGACCCTGACCTCACCGCCCTTCTGACAATGATTCCCTACACTGCAAAATTATTTTCTTTGATTGATTTGAAAAACGCTTTCTTTAGCATCCCTATTCACCCAGACAGCCGGCATCTTTTTGGGTTCACTCTGGCCGGTAGAAGCTTCTGATTCTGTTGCGCTCCTCAGGGGTATACTGAAAGTCCTAGTATATATAGTCAAGCTCTAAAAAGCCAATTGGATTTCCTCACACTTCCCTCAGGTAAAGTATTGCTCCAGTTCATCGATGACCTACTGATAGCTTCTGACACAGAAGAAGGTTGCAAAGACACAACGGTTAAACTATTTCTACATCTGGCACATCACGCACATAAAGTGTCCCTTTAAAAATTCCAATATTGTCGACAAGAGGTCACCTACTTAGGTCACCTACTGTCGAAGGAGGGAAGGAGACTAACATCTGTGCTCATTGGTGCCATTGTAAGAATGCCCATCCCTAAGACTCAGAGGGATGTGCGTGCTTTCATAGGCATAACCTCGTGTTGTCGCCACTTGATCCCTAACTAGTCCCTACTAATGAAGCCGCTGCTACAACTAACCACTAAAGATGTGCATAAACCCTTGCCCTGGATGCCTGAATGCCAACAAGATTTTGAGCAATTGAAAGTTGCGCTTTACTCCGCACCTGTGCTTGGCACTCCCGACTATACCAAGCTGTTCGTGTTGTATGTACACGAGACGGCTGGTTGTGCGCTTTCTGTCCTAACACAGGCCTTTGGAGGTAAGCAGAGGCTGTGTTCTTATTTTTCTGCCCGGCTTGGCAACGTCGCGAGAGCCCTCCCGAGCTGTCCAAGAGTGGTAGCGGCCGTGGCCATCTCTATCCAACAATCGGCAGAACTCCTCCTTGATACCGATCTCACAGTTATGGTACATCATGCTGTGGACACACTTTTGAACAAAACAAAGACACAGCACCTTACCAGTGCGCGTCTGACTGGTTATGGACTGACCCTCTTTGCGCCATATGTCACTATAAAACGATGTGCCACTCTGAACCCAGCCACGTTACTACCCCTCCCTTTTGAAAGTGAGGATGGCGATATACATGATTGTATTTTTCAAACAAGAAGGAAACAAAGAGACGGGTAGACCTGACTGATGTTACCTTATCAGACCCACAAGGGGAACTATATGTCAATGTCTCCTGTTTTAAATGACCAGATGGCACCAGCACCGCAGTGTACGCTATTACCACACTGCGTGCTGTAGTTGAGACATCACGAGATCCTTATCAATAGGCCCAAGCTGCAGAGCTAGTTGCTCTCCTACAAGCATGCAAGTTAAGTGAGGGACTGGCTGTCAATATTTATACTGACAGCCAGTATGCCTTCGGGGTAGCCCATAACTTTGGGCGACTCTGGGCGGAGAGGGAAATCTTGACCTCGCATGGATTAAAAATCTAGAATAGCTCACTGATACACCGGCTTATGTCAGCTTTGACACTTCGCATAAAGCAATAGTGAAGTGCAGTGCCCACAAGGCAGTTACTGATGATGTGGGAAGGGAAAATGAATTTGCGGATCAGACAGCTAAGGAGGCAGCCCATCTAAAATGAAAAGAATATTTGTAGCAGGTTCTGCTAGATGGGTACCCAACAATGCGATGTTTGAGGATACATTGGAGATTGTTAAAGAAATCCAGAGTGAGGCAACAATTGAGGAGTTAGCAATATGGCAGGAGAGAACAGGATGTTTAAGATAATGATGATGGTTGTTGGACTGACAAGTCAGAGAAACAGAGATCGATGCCACCAGACGCATACGTACTCCCTGTAGTCACCATGGCGCATGGGCCAGCCCACATTAGTGTGAAGGGAATATGTAAATTGTTAGATCCTGTATGGCAGAACGATAACATCCCTAAAGTAGCTGCTCACCTGGTGAAGTATTGCATGGTCTGTATGATACACAACCCTGGAAAAGGTACCCCTACACCTTCTGGTAATTTTGCACCACCTTCCTTCCCTTTCAAGATTCTCCAGATGAATTTCATCGAAATGGAAGGAGTCAACATTTTAAAGTATGTGTTAGTGGTTGTTTGTGCATTCAGTAAATGGATTGAGGCTTACCCCACTAAAGAGAACACAGCCATAGCATGGACGAAGGCCCTTTTAAAAGAGTTCTTCCCGAGCTTCGGTTTGCCCCGTTAAATTTGGAGTGACAACGGAAGTCACTTCAACTCAAAGGTTATTCAGTTAGTGTGCGACAGCTTGCACATTAGACAGAAGTTTCACGCAGCAAACCACCCCCAGTCGGCAGGTTTAGTTGAGAAGTACAATGGTACTTTCAAACTGAAGCTGGTGAAAATCAAAGAAAGCAAAACCAAAGGGGATGATGGACGGAGTGTTGAACAATGCAAGCACTCACCCCCAGTCAACTGATCTGGGTTTAATCCAACATCATTCTTTAGCTCACTCCGCCACCCCAGTTCAGACATGGCCGCATGCAAATCAGTCTGACCCTGTGCCTCATGGGAACAGTCCAGCCTGAACTGCCAAGCCATATCTTCCCTGGACCGGAAACAAGCATCCTGGGACCGGTTTCGGGTTCATAACCCTCCTCAACCAGGCTATCTTGAATCCAGTGGCAAAGTGAGCACAGAAATGCAATGGCCAGATGCATTACCCCTAGCTCTGTTGTCCACAAGAGCGACAGCCCACTCTAGAACAGGATTGTCACCATATGAGGTTGTTTTTGGCCATCTCCCAAATGTCTGGGGTGTCCCTCGGCCTCACCATTTCTTAGAGATAGAATACCTTTACTTGTGGACTATTTGTGTGAGTTGACAAACAATTTGCTTTCTATTCATCAACAGATCCACGAGGCTCTGCCGCCTATACCTGAGAGGCCAGGCCACAGCATTCGGTCCGGCGACTACATCTTAGTCCAAAACTACCAGAGGAGAGGGAGTTTGGAGCCACACTGGAAAGGACCTTTGCAGGTCTTCCTTGCCACCCGGACGGCAGTGAAGGTGGAAGTACAGAAACACTGGATCTACTCATCTCATTGGCAGAGAGTCCCACTACCACTCCCCAATGACCATGGGTCCTGGATGGAGTAGGGGACCACGAGACAGAGAAGGTGCTGTGCTTTGTTCCTTTTTATGATGCTCGGCTGAATTAGGTGCAAACGGAGGAGGAGAACGACACTGATTTGCATGAGACAGTCCCCCCAGAAGTAAGGGCTGCCCATGATCCTCCACCATTTGGCCCGCAGGAGCTCCAGTCTCAGGACCTCGCTACCCCTGAGTTCAAGATCCTTTTCCATGATGACACGGTGCCCGGAGTGGCTAGGTACAGTTTGTGCCGCCGACTAGTAGGATGGACTTCATGGATGAAGAATAGTGTGTATGTACCTTGTCTGCGGTACAACAGATAGATCAGGGAAAAGGAGATTGGTGCATTGTCCAAGACACTGGACAGGATAAGTTGAGGGTGCCTTCCCAGGAGGGAGAGTGCCCTATCCTGAGCGAAGTGGATTTTTCTTCAAGGAAGGGCTGTGATTGTGCAGCTCCACCATGAAGTACTCAATAGTACCACCACAGATGAACAATAGGAGCCAACCAGCGGGGCTCGGAAGGCCGCTGGAATTGTGCCTCTTTTCTCTGTTTATTACCTTTTGGCTCCATTGTATGACCTTCTCTTTGGTAGTCTGATATATAAATATATATATAAAAAAAATAATAATGTACCCATTTGGCCTCCTCATTATGGATGAAGAATAACCCGTAGCAGCCCCACATTTTGAGCACTGTGGTCCTGGCTGGTCTAGATGGTCTACTAAAAGCAAGAATGTCTTTATCATACTTGTTCTGATATTTTTGCTAACTGCATTTGGAGTTATGTGGTTCCTGGAAGAGAAATATCCTGTGCATTCGTTGATTGGTACTACACCTGTTTCCCTTAACATGTATTTGTCGCTTTGGCCCCTCATAAGGAAAGGCACAGACAAACGTATGTTGATAATGAT
This sequence comes from Triturus cristatus, assembly GCF_964204655.1. Lineage (NCBI taxonomy): Eukaryota > Metazoa > Chordata > Amphibia > Caudata > Salamandridae > Triturus > Triturus cristatus. The sequence continues at coordinate 1,721,231,215 of NC_140590.1, forward strand.
TTCTTGCAGATGCTCCATCAGGCACACCATACGTCCAATATTACTAATTGTTGGGTTTGCAGCTTACTCCCTTCTGTGAATCACAATAATGATTTATTGATGTCCCTACCCATCTCTTATTTAGGAAGTTGTGAAGCCTGGTTTCAGCTATTTACCATGGTGTATATCTATTACCATACTGATGCAATGAATATAATGTATGATGATTATGAGACGGTGCTAAAATACATAGTGTACATCAGGGGTTTACTCCGGGAGAACAAGGGGCCCCTGATACTTTGCATCCGGATGCTTGCATGAATGTTTTTGAAGCCAAAAAGAATGTCACACGGCTCCAGAATGAAATAATGGATTTTCTCGATTGCAATGTTACTGAATATTTTAGGTCTTTTCAGAAGCATAATATTACTCAGGACAGAGCAGTGCCAGTGCCCATAGTCAATACAATGGTGAGTTTTTGTGTCCAAGGTTTCGGGAGTGTTAAAGTGGGAGAGAGCATTTGCAACTATATCAATGACTTGAACACGACTGGTCTGGGGTATGTTATGTCTCTTTCCTCCTACCCCCGGTATACATAGCCCCATCCACTTACCATAGAGATCATCGATTACAGTGTAGGGAAGTCAGCCTATCCCGAGTTAGACGGGTTATCAACACAGAAGATATAGATCAGACAGACACTACCATGCAGCAGTTCACTGATGCTATGAAGGGTATTCTGCCTTTCTGGGGTCCCATGTCCAATAGCCTTAACATTCGCCGACTCACAAAGGTTGTAGAGGGAGTTATCAACACCACAGCTGGAATACTGACTAACATTACAGCTGAGCTTCAAGCTACGAGACTTGTTGCCTTCAAAACTGGATGGTTTTAGACGTCATGCTTGCTGATTGGAGTGGTGCCTGTCGCATCATCAGAAGTAGCTGCTGCGTGTACATACCGGACCATGCTCCAAATGTCTATGCAGCAATACAAAAGTTACACCTACTTGCGTCTGATATTCACCAACAGAATGGTACCTGGTCCCTTTCTGGTACGTTCTGGGGTTTGATATCCTCGTGCAGTTGGAAAATACTCCTTTTCCTAGTGGCCATTGCGGGTGTCATTTTCACTTGTTGCCTGTGTATTAATTGTCTCCCTGCCTGTTGTACATCTTGTGTTAGCAAGTTAACACCTCTACCTAAGGCCCCAGGGCATGACACTAAGCCCTCAGCTATGATGATGCAAGCTATCCATGATTTAATGAGCATTGATGAGGGCATTTTCGAATATTAATATGTATGTGTATTGCCTTACCTTAATGATTTTCTCATTATGCTAGAATATACAAAATTGTTAGCAAATGCTAAAAGGAGGGTCTGTTGGACTGCAAATGCGTCTAGTCGACTAATTCTAGCACTGTGCAAGTTAAGTTAGCATTTGTGGCACCATTTTGTCTTTAGCCGCCATTTTGTACTGTGATCGACAGTAAGACTCTGCTTCATTAACTGTCTGCATCTGCAAAAAAAAGGCAGTTTCGAGTTATTTCCCTGTATCGTATTCAAGGTTGAATCCTAATTTACTAATGAATGGTTTATTCCGCCATCGCATGCCTGACCTCTCTCGTATCCCTGCTTCAACGTTGGAGAGCGGTGAGCTAGAGCAAGACAACCTTGAGAATGTGATAAGATGTACCTGTTTCGCAGGTGGTAGCTCATCTCTCTGTACCTCCTTTGTTCACCCAAGCCTAGGCTGGAAAATTCCAGAGTGGGCATGGTTTTAGGGGTGTTGGTAATGTACATTATGGTGCCGATTCCAATCCTGTAAAACCCGGCTACGAATCGTAGTACGGAGCGTATTCTCCGTACGACTCGTACCCGGGAAATCCACTGTACAATCCAGCAAGTACGATTCAGAGCGTGTGTACGGCCCGTACCACGCGCACTCCTATGGCACCACTACTATAGTGATACGGGCCGTACACACGCTCTCAGAGCGTGTGTACGGGCCGTAGCACGCGTACTCCTACGGCACCACTACTATAGTGATACGGACCGTACCCACACATTCATAGCGTGGGTACAGGCCGTATCACTATTGGATTGGGGCCGTAGGGGTACGCGTGGTACGGACCATACACACCCTATGAATGCGGGGGTACGGTCCGTATCAAACGTACCCCTACGGCACCAGTACATTTGGGATACAAGGTGTACACACGCCACGAATGTTGGCTTACGGCCTGGTGCAGCATATTACCTTTATATTGGTGTGTGTGTAGGCCCAGGACAGCAGTGTACTGCACCAAGGGGGTGGGTGGGTGGGTGGCTGAATAGGATTCCCAGCAGTGGACAGACATGTGAGGGGTGGGTGCAGAGGACTCCCAGCAGTGGACAGACATATGTGGGTGGGTGCAGAGGACTCCTAGCAGTGGACAGAGACATGGGGGTGGGTGCATATCACTACCAGCAGTGGACAGAGACATGGGGGTGGGTGCATATCACTCCCAGCAGTGGACAGACATGTGAGGGGTTGGTGCAGAGGAATACCAGCAGTTGACAGACATGTGAGGGGTGGGTGTATATGACTACCAGCAGTGGCCAGAGACATGGGTGTGGGTGCATATCACTACCAGCAGTGGACAGACATGTGAGGGGTGGCTGCAGAGGACTCCCAGCAGTGGACAGACATATGTGTGTGGGTGCAGAGGAATACCAGCAGTGGACAGAGACATGGTGGTGGGTGCATATCACTACCAGCAGTGGGCAGACATGTGAGGGGTGGGTGTAAATGACTACCAGCAGTGGCCTGCAATATGAGGGGTGGGTGCAGAGGACTCCCAGCAGTGGACAGACATGTGAGGGGTGGGTGCAGAGGACTCCCAGCAGTGGACAGAGACATGGGGGTGGGTGCATATCACTCCCAGCAGTGGACAGAGACATGGGGGTGGGTGCATATCACTCCCAGCAGTGGACAAACATGTGAGGGGTGGGTGCAGAGGAATACCAGCAGTGGACAGAGACATGGCGGTGGGTGCATATCACTACCAGCAGTGGACAGACATGTGAGGGGTGGGTGTATATGGCTCACAGCAGTGGCCTGCAATATGAGGGGTGGGTGCAGAGGACTCCCAGCAGTGGACAGAGACATGGGGGTGGGTGCATATCACTCCCAGCAGTGGACAGACATGTGAGGGGTGGGTGCAGAGGAATATCAGCAGTGGACAGAGACATGGTGGTGGGTGCATATCACTACCAGCAGTGGACAGACATATGAGGGGTGGGTAAAAATGACTACCAGCAGTGGCCTGCAATATGAAGGGTGGGTGCAGAGGACTCCCAGCAGTGGACAGACATGTGAGGGGTGGGTGTATATGACTCCCAGCAGTGGACTGCAATATGAGGGGTGGGTGCAGAGGAATACCAGCAGTGGACAGAGACATTGTGGTGGGTGCATATCACACCCAGCAGTGGACAGACATATGAGGGGTGGGTAAAAATGACTACCAGCAGTGGACTGCAATATGAGGGGTGGGTGCAGAGGAATACCAACAGTGGACAGAGACATGGTGGTGGGTGCATATCACTACCAGCAGTGGACAGACATGTGAGGGGTGGTTGTAAATGACTACCAGCAGTGGCCTGCAATATGAGGGGTGGGTGCAGAGGACTCCCAGCAGTGGACAGACATGTGAGGGGTGGGTGCAGAGGACTCCCAGCAGTGGACAGAGACATGGGGGTGGGTGCATATCACTACCAGCAGTGGACAGACATGTGAGGGGTGGGTGTATATGACTCCCAGCAGTGGCCTGCAATATGAGGAGTGGGTGTAGAGGACTCCCAGCAGTGGACAGAGACATGGGAGTGGGTGCATATCACTCCCAGCAGTGGACAGAGAAATGGGGGTGGGTGCATATCACTCCCAGCAGTGGACAGACATATGTGGGTGGGTGCAGAGGACTCCCAGCAGTGGACAGAGACATGGGGGTGGGTGCATATCACTACCAGCAGTGGACAGAGACATGGGGGTGGGTGCATATCACTCCCAGCAGTGGACAGACATGTGAGGGGTGAGTGTATATGACTCCCAGCAGTGGCCTGCAATATGAGGGGTGGGTGCAGAGGACGCCCAGCAGTGGACAGAGACATGGGGGTGGGTGCATATCACTCCCAGCAGTGGACAGACATGTGAGGGGTGGGTGCAGAGGAATACCAGCAGTAGACAGAGACATGGGGGTGGGTGCATATCACTCCCAGCAGTGGACAGACATGTGAGGGGTGAGTGTATATGACTCCCAGCAGTGGCCTGCAATATGAGGGGTGGGTGCAGAGGACGCCCAGCAGTGGACAGAGACATGGGGGTGGGTGCATATCACTCCCAGCAGTGGACAGACATGTGAGGGGTAGGTGCAGGGGAATACCAGCAGTGGACAGAGACATGGTGGTGGTGGGTGCATATCACTACCAGCAGTGGACAGACATGTGAGGGGTGAGCGTATATGACTCCCAGCAGTGGCCTGCAATATGAGGGGTGGGTGCAGAGGACGCCCAGCAGTGGACAGAGACATGGGGGTGGGTGCATATCACTCCCAGCAGTGGACAGACATGTGAGGGGTGGTTGTATATGACTCCCAGCAGTGGCCTGCAATATGAGGGGTGGGTGCAGAGGAGTCCCAGCAGTGGACAGAGACATGGGGGTGGGTGCATATCACTCCCAGCAGTGGACAGACATATGAGGGGTGGGTATAAATGACTACCAGCAGTGGCCTGCAATATGAAGGGTGGGTGCAGAGGACTCCCAGCAGTGGAGAGACATGTGAGGGGTGGGTGCATATGACTACCAGCAATGGCTAGAGACATGGGTGTGGATGCATATCACTACCAGCAGTGGACAGACATGTGAGGGGTGGCTGCAGAGGACTCCCAGCAGTGGACAGACATATGTGTGTGGGTGCAGAGGAATACTAACAGTGGACAGAGACATGGTGGTGGGTGCATATCACTACCAGCAGTGGACAGACATGTGAGGGGTGGGTGTAAATGACTACCAGCAGTGGCCTGCAATATGAGGGGTGGGTGCAGAGGACTCCCAGCAGTGGACAGACATGTGAGGGGTGGGTGCAGAGGACTCCCAGCTGTGGACAGAGACATGGGGGTGGGTGCATATCACTACCAGCAGTGGACAGACATGTGAGGGGTGGGTGTATATGACTCCCAGCTGTGGCCTGCAATATGATGGGTGGGTGTAGAGGACTCCCAGCAGTGGACAGAGACATGGGAGTGGGTGCATATCACTCCCAGCAGTGGACAGAGACATGGGGGTGGGTGCATATCACTCCCAGCAATGGACAGACATATGTGGGTGGGTGCAGAGGACTCCCAGCAGTGGACAGAGACATGGGGGTGGGTGCATATCACTCCCAGCAGTGGACAGACATGTTAGGGGTGGGTGCAGAGGAATACCAGCAGTGGACAGAGACTTGGTGTTGGGTGCATATCACTACCAGCAGTGGACAGACATGTGAGGGGTGAGTGTATATGACTCCCAGCAGTGGCCTGCAATATGAGGGGTGGGTGCAGAGGACGCCCAGCAGTGGACAGAGACATGGGGGTGGGTGCATATTACTCCCAGCAGTGGACAGACATGTGAGGGGTGGGTGTAAATGACTACCAGCAGTGGCCTGCAATATGAGGGGTGGGTGCGAGGACTCCCAGCAGTGGACAGAGACATGGGGGTGGGTGCATATCACTACCAGGAGTGGACAGAGACATGGGGGTGGGTGCATATCACTCCCAGCAGTGGACAGAAATATGTGGGTGGTTGCATATCACTCCCAGCAGTGGACAGACATGTGAGGGGTGGGTGCAGAGGAATACCAGCAGTGGACAGAAACATGGTGGTGGGTACATATCACTCCTAGCAGTAGACAGACATGTGAGGGGTGTGTGTATATGACTCCCAGCAGTGGCCTGCAATATGAGGGGTGGGTGCAAAGGACTCCCAGCAGTGGACAGACATGTGAGGGGTGGGTGCAGAGGACTCCCAGCAGTGAACAGAGACATGGGGTGGGTGCATATCACTACCAGCAGTGGACAGACATGTGAGGGGTGGGTGTATATGACTCCCAGCAGTGGCCTGCATTATGAGGGGTGGGTGCAGAGGACTCCCAGCAGTGGACAGACATGTGAGGGGTGGGTGCAAAGGAATACCAGCAGTGGATAGAGATATGAGGGGTGGCTGAAGAGGACTCCCAGCAGTGGACAGAGACATGGGGAGGTGTACATCATTATCAGATGACCACAATTCCATGGGTGTATGTACGCATCCCTAACTTTGGACTATGATGATAGTGCCATAGCAACACATCACTGACAGCAGTGTCCCACTCCCAGGAGGATGGATGTCTTTCCCCCACTTCATGACACCACATGTGGGTGTGAGGACAAATAACACATGCATACCCACCCCTGGCGGATGGAAGGAATAGGGTGGAGTTCCCAGAGATACAATGCCCACAATTGTCAGGTGCCCAAATACCCTGCAGAACAAGTACCATATGTGTGCTAGGCCGGGATTACACACATGCATAGTGCTGAAAAGGGAGAATTTCTCCATGAAGGCATTTCAACATACTCAATACACAAGTACAGTGACTAGCAAGGATGGCACAGACGATGCAGCCGGAGACATTGCTGAGCAGGCATGGCCATAGTTGAAGGGATCCGTCACCAACAAAGGAAATGTAGACACAGGTCAGCCCAACAATTGTGCAACTCTTTGCAGGGAAGATGTCAGGTGCCACAGAGGAAGGAACACTCCTTGGGACAATGTCTCAAAACCAAAATAACACACACTACCAATGATTCTTTGCAGAGACCTTGTGATGGCACGCAGATACCATGGTCAACCTCATGACCATCAGACTAGAATATTTCTCAGAACCATAACACATTACCACAACACCAACTCCTGAAGCCTCAGCACCAACATCAATACCTGAAATGCAATAGTGTTCAAAGTAAAAATAAAATGCTTTATTCAGCATAAAAAAGTATTAAATTACACTATATACAAAGGCCAATGGCCAGTCCATAATAAAAGTCCTTGGGGGGACACATGGGCACGCGTCTCCCCTAGCTTGCCTGCACAGTGGAACCCTCAGGTTCGTCGACCGGGGGGGGGGGGGCATCATGTGGGGAAGGACCAGGCACCGCAGGGACAGGAGGGGGAAGGGTAGGTGTGGTGGGTGCAGGGGTGGACGTCTCCACCACAGGGGGTTGGGCAGCACCAAAGGTGGTGGTGAGCTCGTCGCTGCACACCGCAGCAAGGACGACCATGCTAACCCCTGCACCCGAGGATTGCCCAGGGTCAAGGGAGAGTGTGGTGGGCGAGGTATGGGGCCCAGCGCTCATGGGGGAGGGGGTTGAGGTGGTGGGGGACTCAACTCCCCTGCCTGGGGACTTCCTCGCCCGCTTGGGGGGTGGTGGCTCAGCGGGACCGAGGTCCAGCTCAGCAAGAAACAGCTGCTGGGGTGACCATTTTGCATGGGAGCCAAGGGGAGTGCTTTTGGAGGGACTGGGTTGTGAGGCCTGCGGACTCAGACTGTGGCTGGGTGTATGTCTTTTTGCCCCAGACCCAGTGGGTGTGCCTACATCCCCCTGAGTGTGCGTGCCAGGAGGTGTGCGCTTGCCCTTACTTGGTGGTGTGCTGCCTGTGTCTGGTGGGGTGCATGCTTGGGAATGTCTGGGTGTGCATGGGACAGGTATGGGAGAGGGAAGTGTGGATGGGGCTTAGGTAGGGGGGGACGAAGCGCTGCAGGAGAGTCACTGTTGCCATCAGGGAAGAGTCCATGGACCACAGAATCCTGCGTTGGTCAGACATCGTTGCTGACATGCCCTCTATGAACGACACCATCTGTGTCAGCAGTGTGGTGTGGCCATGGAGGACATTCAGCACCGATGCCTGTCCAACCTGCAACTGCCGCAGTATGTCCACAGACTCTTCACTGAGGACAGCAGGGGTGACAGGGGCAGGGGGTGCAGTGCCTGGCACGAAGGAGACATGGTGGGGCTCTGCACAGACAGAAGGGACCGGAGCAACTGGGAGGGCGGTGATGGGACTGGAGGAGGCGGGGACAGATGTTGGGCTGCTGCCAGGTGTTGTAGCAGCCTCCGCCCCCTCGATGAGGTCAGCCTCGGACCCGTCTGCGTCGTAGTTGGGCTCACCACCAGACAGGTCCTCCGACTGACTCCCCTCGCCCTCCATGCCACTGGCTCCCGCAGACTCGCCAGCACTGGTGGCACTGGTGCTGGGTCCCTCCTCCAGGTCCTTGCAGGTGTCTCCCTCGGTTTCCAATGATGATGCTGTGGGCAAGGTGAAGATACAGAAAAACATCAATCACCTGTATACATCTGACACATGAGTACAAAAACAACAAGGTCACAGTGCATATCAGGCAATGCATCATGAGTAACAGCTAGATTACTCCGCACATATGTAAGCCCTGTACTCCCCAGTTGGTAGACCCACCATGCCACTTGGACACAAGGAAAAATAGGACACACCAGCCCAAAACCTGAATGAGAAATACACTGAGAAGCTAGTGTCTGGGAACAGGTGAGCACAGCAATACAATGAAGTCATGCCACCTCTTGTTTACCCTGAAAGAAACAGTAGTGGTGCACCCAAGGCAAACTACCAGACCTCAATACTAAAGGTGTCCCCACACTCAGAGACCTGTAAGTACTTTGGAACACAAAACGAAAAGATTTTGGTCCCTTGGGAATCACAATACTTTACACACTCGACATGTTTGGAATGTGGGAATGTGCTATTTTGTGAACAAAACACACATGTGCCTGTATAAAAGATGTCTCCCAAGGAGGTGCACACAAAACTACATTTACCCAGTCATTGAAGAAGCTGGCAGCCTTATTTAAAGAAGCCACTGTCAGAAATGGTGTTGCAGAAAATACATATACATGGGCCCACGGAGGTCTTGATGACTTGACACTCGTAAGTTGGTATCACCAACAACCAAGGACTTACCCAAATTCCAGAACACTGTGGGAACATGTATATGTATAATCTGAAAAACAGGCTTATTAGAACAGGGTCTTCTTTTAAAATGTGCCAGTGTGTTCCCTGAAAGTGTAAAGGTGGTTTGTTGTGCACTTCCTTGGGAGACATCTGTCATGCAGGCACATTATTGTTCTTAACAACAAAACATCAAACTAAAGCATTTAAAACATGAAGACCTGTTGACAAGTGTTGTGAGTGCCAAGGTACAATACTTTTTGACTAACAACTTGAATTATGTCAGTTGTCACATGGCCATCCATTACCTGATGACACAGTTGGCAACACATCTGACCCACTGCCTGTCATGTGGAGTGGCACACATGTCCAAACCCAGGACAATGCATAAGCTACTGGGCCTGCAATTGTGTTGTAAAAAGGCATACCTGCACTGAGGAGACACCCTCATGGCAAGCCAGAATGTCCACACAGATGTCAGCACACAAAGACCAAACTACGTAGCATCTGGACCACACACTGGTGCAAAAAATGTATGAGCAGGAATCATGTATTTAAACAATTGACACATGCTGCAAAGCACAAACATTAAACCCTGCACAACATCACTGGGTCACTGCACGTTGAGTCTCTGTCCAGCCAATTATCACACACAGGTCAGACCTGGCAAGGAGACATAAGGTTTGGCCATGTAGGCCTCGCCCGCACAAACCCCCCATACCTGAGACAATGTGATTGAGACAGATCAAGAAGTGACACCTCTTAATCAGGGTTAAAAAAAATGTGCAGCCAGAATTCCCAAATGTACTCAACATCACCTTGTGAGGCTGGCAGCACATATTTGTGACAAACAACCATCAACAGATAGTTGTGAATAGACACACAGGCACTGCCCAGTGTGAGTATGCACAAGCCAAATGGGGTCTCCCTGTCCAGTGGACACATGTAGCACACTTTGGATAAATACAAATGAGGCCAGGGAACAATGCCACAGAGGCCAACCTATGCTGAACACACAGAGAATGGGCACAGTGTTGGATGACACACATGATTACGAGGCAAGGGTGTCTCAGGTGACTGTAGTGGGCACACTGCTCCTTGTTCCTGGAATGATCTGACTGTAACATGAGCAACCATCCTGGCACTATGCATATCTCCCACTCATGCACATCATGTCTGAGGCCACAACATTGGTCATGCATGCTGCAAGTGTGTTCATTTGAAACCTCACACTCCTATGTTGAGACTCATCATCAGTGCCAACAAATATGGACCCCCAACAGAGTGAACAGGACAGGGCACAGGCAAGGTACCAACACAGGTCACAGACCACCCTCCCACATGATGCAGAAAGCAATGTGTACTTGGATTAACTGGCAGCCTAGATGACCATGTGCAATTGTGATTACACACAGACCAGGGGACACATGTCAAGGAGGGGAAGGGATGAATAAGAGCACCGGTTGACTTTGGGGAACAGAATATGCACTGCACATATAAACCCTGGCAGTGTATCCAGGCTACAGAGCACTTCCAAAAGCTGGTGACACACAACACAACACACAGACATGTACCTACCCCCTCCTTGCTGCAGTCTCTCCTGTAACTGCCTATCCAGGTCAGGGAAGACCATCGCCAGGACACGCGTCATGTGGGGGGTCAGGAGTTGGCGGCCGCCGTGGGGGCTTGGAGGTGAGAGCTCCAGCTGGACCCAGGCGATCCGCCGGGTCCAGCACCGGATGTCCTGCCACCGTTTTCGGACTTGGGCTAGGCGCCGACTGCGATCCCCCGCTGATCTCACGGCCCTAACGTTCTCCTTCCAGATCCCCCCTTCTCGTAGGCAGTTACCTGTGAGGATGACAAAGTGAGACAACATCACTACACCTGCTCCATGTCACAGAGACACACATTTGAACATCTTTGATATGTTGAACAGGGCATAGGATGCTGCCAAGGAATTGCATCTTTCTCATATAGACATTGGCCTCTGTGGAAGCCCCAATGCACTACATGGCATTGAAAGTACACAGGTGGCAGGAGGGGTGCGACACACTCCCTGATCATGGCACACACTGTGCATCACATGCAACACCAGGCTGATGGACAGCACCTCAAAGCAGTTACATGCCCCAGGCCTCTGACGCAACCTCAGCAGAGTACACAGACACACACAGGCACAGATCAATCAACTGCCATTGGCAACAGCGGATACAAACCTTACTCTGCACATGTGCCACTTGCCTGTGGGGTGTCACAGGTGTCGGGCTAGCTCAGCAAGTCAGACACACAGCACGGCTTACTTCTCACATCAGATGGGTAGAGCTGTTGCCTCCTCCATGCAGCTGTGGTGCAACACTTCACATAGACACTCACCCACATGACAAGGAACATTCACACACATCAATGTCCAGGAGGGCGTACACATCACTTGGACACTCTCACCACAGGTCACTCAACTCATAAACATCTGTGGGTACAGTCACCTGTCACACCGGGGGGACCACTGAATCACCTCAGGACAATAGCCAAAAAATGCCACCAAGGATTTGCCAGGCTGAATGTGTCATGCACTATGCAGTGAATGTCACAATAAGCACAATGCAAGTGAGGAGTGCACACAGGAACTACATCATGCTCTGCATGAGAGACATAAGCCTTCCCCCCCGGGACCCACTCTGAACAACATTGCATGTCTGTCACACCTGGACACAATGCCAGAAGTGACAGTCCCAAAAAAGGTGCACAGTCAAAGGTAGTGGAGTCAGCACTCACCTGCTCCCCTGGTCTCCCATACAGCTTGGGGTACTGTGGGAGGAGGACATCCAGCAATGCCTCATTCTCCTCAAGTGTGAATGGCTGGGCCCTCTCCACAGCCAGCGACATGGTGCCAGAGGAAGCAGAGACAGCAGCAGTGTGGTCGACAGGAAATTTCTGCAGGCAAGTGCCCTCTCATGGGTTCTGGCTGACTTATATCTGTCTTGCTGGGGGCTTTCATTTACAGGAGTACAGAGTGATTGGTCAGACTCATTTGCCTCCTACGTTTCCTCCAATCCCTTTAAACATACACCAATGACACAAATTTGCATGGTTCAAATTTTGAGCATCATAGCAAGGCAAACACCACTTTGCAACATTGTAATTTTTAGGCCAACTGACTTTTCAAGCCCACCTGATGGCCACATTGCAACTGTAATCTCTGTATCCATGACAACCAGCATGCATTTTGGGCCTAATACTTGTCCCCTATGTAATTTTTTAATCCAAAAAACATGTACGGTGCGTTTCACACGTACCTGTACACGTACGGCACCACTACAATAGTGATACGCACCATACTCACACATCCATAGTGTGGGTACAGTCCGTATCACTATAGTAGTGGGGCCGTAGGGGTACGCGTGGTACGGACCGTACACACGCTCTGAGAGCGTGTGTACGGTCCGTACCACGCGTACTCCTACGGCACCACTACTATAGTGATACGGACCGTACACATGCTCTCAGAGCATGTGTACGGTCCGTACCACGCGTACTCCTGCAACACCACTACTATAGTGATACGGACCGTACACACGCTCTCGGAGCGTGTGTACGGTCCGTACCACGTGTACTCCTATGGCACCACTACTATAGTGATACAGACCGTACACACGCTCTCAGAGCGTGTGTACGGTCTGTACCACGCGTACTCCTACGGCACCACTACTATAGGGATACGGACCGCACACACTCTCTCAGAGCGTGTGTACGGGCCATACCACGCGTACTCCTATGGCCCCACTACAACAGTGATACGGACCGTACCCATGCTATGGATGTATGAGTACCGTGCGTATCACTAATGTAGTGGTGCCATAGGGGTACGCATGGTATGGACCATACACACACTCTGAGAGCGTGTGTACGGTCCGTACCATGCGTACTCCTATGGCACCACTACTATAGTGATACGGACCATACACACTCTCTGAGAGCGTGCGTACGGTCCGTACCATGCGTTCTCCTACGGCACCACTACTATAGTGATACAGACCGTACACACGCTCTGAGAGCGTGTGTACGGTCCGTACCACGCGTACTCCTACGGCACCACTACTATAGTGATGCGGACCGTACACACGCTCTGAGAGCGTGTGTACGGTCCGTACCACACGTACTCCTACGGTACCACTACTATAGTGATACGGGCCGTACACACGCTCTGAGAGCGTGTGTACGGGCCGTACCACGCGTACTCCTACGTCACCACTACTATAGTGATACGGGCCGTACACACGCTCTCAGAGCGTGTGTATGGGACGTACCACGCGTACTCCTACGGCACCACTACTATAGTGATACGGACCGGACACGTGCTCTCAGAGCGTGTGTACGGTCCGTACCACGCGTACTCCTGCGGCACCACTACTATAGTGATACGGACCGTACACACACTCTCAGAGCTTGTGTACGGTGCATACTACGTGTACTCCTACGGCACCACTACTATAGTGATGCGGACCGTAAACACGGTCTGAGAGCGAGTGTACGGTCCGTACCACGCGTACTCCTACGGCACAACTACTATAGTGATACGGGCCGTACCACGCGTACTCCTACGTCACCACTACTATAGTGATACGGGCCGTACACACGCTCTCAGAGCATGTGTACGGGACGTACCACGCGGACTCCTAGGGCACCACTACTATAGTGATACGGACCGTACACATGCTCTCAGAGCGTGTGTACGGTCCGTACCACGCGTACTCCTGCGGCACCACTACTATAGTGATACGGACCGTACACACGCTCTCAGAGCGTGTGTACGGTCCGTACCACGTGTACTCCTACGGCACCACTACTATAGTGATGCGGGCCGTAAACACGGCCTGAGAGCGTGTGTACGGTCCGTACCACGCGTACTCCTATGGCACAACTACTATAGTGATACGGGCCGTACACATGCTCTCAGAGCATGTGTACGGGACGTACCCTGCGTACTCCTACGGCACCACTACTATAGTGATATGGACCGTACACATGCTCTCAGAGCGTGTGTACGGTCCGTACCATGCATACTCCTGCGGCACCACTACTATAGTGATAAGGACCATACACACGCTCTCAGAGCGTGTGTACGGTCCGTACCACGTGTACTACTACGGCACCACTACTATAGTGATACGGACCGTACACACGCTCTCAGAGCGTGTGTACGGTCTGTACCACGCGTACTCCTACGGCACCACTACTATAGTGATACGGACCGTACACACTCTCTCAAAGCGTGTGTACGGGCCTTACCACACGTACTCCTATGGCCCCACTACAATAGTGATACGGACCGTACCCACGCTATGGATGTATGAGTACGGTGCGTATCACTATTGTAGTGGTGCCATAGGGGTACGCGTGGTACGGATCGTACACACGCTCTGAGAGCGTGTGTACGGTCCGTACCATGTGTACTCCTACGGCACCACTACTATGGTGATACGGACCGTACATACGCTCTCAGAGCGTGTGTACGGTCCGTACCACGCGTTCTCCTACGGCACTACTACTATAGTGATACGGACCGTACACACGCTTTGAGAGTGTGTGTACGGTCCGTACCACGCGTACTCCTACGGCACCACTACTATAGTGATGCGGACCGTACACACGCTCTGAGAGCGTGTGTACGGTCCGTACCACGCGTACTCCTACGGCGCCACTACTATAGTGATACGGGCCGTACACACGCTCTGAGAGCATGTGTATGGGCCGTACCACGCGTACTCCTACGTCACCACTACTATAGTGATACGGGCCGTACACACGCTCTCAGAGCATGTGTACGGGACGTACCACGCATACTCCTACGGCCCCACTACAATAGTGATACGGGCCGTACCCACGCTATGGATGTGTGAGTACGGTGCGTATCACTATTATAGTGGTGCCGTAGGAGTATGCGTTTTACGGACTGTACACACGCTCTGAGAGCGTGTGTACGGTCCGTATCACTATAGTAGTGGTGCCGTAGGAGTACACGTGGTACGGACCGTGCACACGCTCTGAGAACGTGTGTACGGTCCGTACCACGCGTACTCCTACGGCACCACTACTAGAGTCATACGGGCCGTACACACGCTCTCAGAGTGTGTACGGGGCGTTTCACATGCTTACACTGGTGATAGGAGGGGCACACGAAAGGAATGGAGGTCTCCGACTTGCACAAGGCTGTACATCAAGTCATTGTCATTGCAGACTTTCATGTGCAGGGCCTAGGTGTGTCAGGCAGTGATATTGCACATGTCTTCTCATGTAGTTGCACAATTGATGTGTGATGACCTGTGTACACATGTCATGTGTGATGGGGCACTATGTGGCACACTTCCCCTTCACACTTTGCACATGTGTGCCTGTAGTCCAAACGTGTCAAGCACAGCATCACTGGTATGGCACAGTCACCACCACCCGCAACTGTCCCCTGATGCCAGGGACAGGGACACTAACAACTGACATTTCACGATCAGCGTGCCCCTATGTGACTATGTCATGTGTGTGTCATGTGTTCCCATGAGCTTACTGTTTGTGTTCCATCAACTACATCTGCTGTTGCTGCATCCAACATGTGTCTGTGTGGAGATGGGCATGGCACACATCTACGCACACCATGCCACATGTGGATTTCCACATAAGCAGGGTCTGTATGTATCGGACATCATATTTTCACATGAGGACATATCTGCGTTGTCTCAATGTCTGTGTTTTCTGTTTTCACGTGTACCCCTTCATCGCAATGTGTTTGATCTGTACATTTGACATTCCATGTGACCTGTGCGTCTAGCTTGCTGTCAGCTGTCTGTATGAGATGACATCCTTTAAATGCAGCTATGGTGGATGTATGTCACTCCTGTGATGTCTCTGGCTGTTCACTCAGACTGGCCCCCAGCTCGGTTCAGGGCATGTCATGTAGACTTGCCAATCAACGGGTGTATCTGGCTTTTCGTAGGAGTATCACCAAGATGGCATACGTGTCCTGAATGTATTGCACAGACCAGACTCTGTATTTAGCTAATGTGTAGTAACAGTTTAGCATGTGCTCTGTTCATTGACATTGATGTTGGTAGGCTCTCAATCTTCGTTATTCAATACAATTTTCTGCAGGGCACCGCCTGTCCCACGACCAATGCCAGACTTGGCTGCCATGAGGGAACGTGCCTGCATCCGACGTTACAGATTCACTCAACAGTTGATTGAGGACTTGACCGACAAGCTGGCACCACACCTCCAACCGCGACACAGGTATCCTACTGCGCTGACCCCCAAGATGAAGGTGATGGCAGCCCCACATTTTTTTGCCACAGGTATGTGTCAATTCACCATAGCTGATGTTGGTGGCATGTCACAGACAATGTTCAGCCGTGTCCTGCATGATATTTTGGCAGCCGTGTTGGAGCACCTTGATGAATTCATCAAATTTCCTACTCCTGAGGTGTTGACAGGTGTCAAGGGTGATTTCTATGCCCTGGGAGGGATGCCCCATGTCATTGGGTCCATTGATGGGACACATGTGGCTTTGGTACCACCACAGGCACAGGAGGTGGCCTATCGCAACCGTAAACATTACCACTCTATAAATGCTCTTGTGGTGTGTCTTGCTAACATGCTGATTTCCCATGTCTGTGCACGTTTTCCAGGGTCAGCACACAATGCCTACATCATGAGGCGTAGCAGGGTGCCACAAATGATGCTGCGGCTGCACAATGAACGAGCATGTCTTGTTGGTGGGTATACTCTGTTTGTCCTGTGTGTTGTGGTATCTTTGGCTCTTACGGCATCTTCTGATGCACTTATTTACATGATGTTTCCATGTAGGGGACTCTGGATATCCCAACATGCTATGGCTGATGACACCTCTCCGCAACCCAAGATCAGCTGCAGATCACCGGTACAACAATGCACACGGGCAGACCAGGCGAGTGATTGAGAGGACGTTTGGCCTCCTGAAGAGCCGATTCCGTTGCCTTCACACGACAGGCGGGTCCCTCCCATATGTACCGGAGAAGGTCTGCAAAATCTTCCTTGTGTGCTGCATGCTGCACAACATGGCAGTGGAGAAGGCAGTGCCACTCATCCTGGAGCAGGATGAGCAGGAACTTCCACCCGTGGAGGATGAAGGGCTTGGTCACGAGGTAAGTGAGGAGGAGGAGGAGGAGGAAATCCGGAGTCAGCTCATACGCAACTTCTTCTCATAATGGTGAGTCACTGGGTCTGAGTGTGCACGCTTGTAGCCTTGGGTGGCATGTGTTGCAATGTGTGTGTCCAGCTGACTATATGCAAAGTGACTTAGATGTGTGTTCTGATGTGTCACTCGAGTGATGATGTCATTCCACACATTTTTGTCGAGACACTTTCTTTTAAATTTGCATGGGGACAACATTGTTCATGTTTAGTAAATGACCGTGCATGCGGAGAAAAATCTTTTAGCTGACTTCTTGTGTGTCTGTCATTCCCAGGTTCTTGCGCATGTTGTCTGCTCGTGTCATCGTTGTCCTCCTGCTATTCCTTATGAGTATTGCAACGTGTGCTGAATCAGCGTTCCATGCACGGACATGGGGAAATTTCATTTTGGGTAAGGATTGCAGCAAGGCATTTTGGGGGTGGTACGTGTTTGGAATGTGTGGGGACTGCTTCTGTGCATGTTGTGTTACCATGCATACATGTCTACTCACCATGGGGCACACAACATTTAGAATGACTCCCATGAATTGATATTCACCATTCGTGACAGTCATCTGTTATGGATTTTTGATTCTGATGAAGGCATCAATGTGTGTAAAACTTCCCTCTGAAACATACAGGATGCTACGGGTGGACATAGTGTGGGACATCCCCATAACAGGCTCAATGGGGAATTGCAGCCTCTCCGTGTGCAGCAGGAGGTGTTTGGCTCATCCCCTTAACTTGTGTGCCGGTTCATTGGGATTTACAACAACCGTGTTGTGAAGGGGGTGTCCAGCGTGGGTCCCACATGTTCAGTCAAATGACCTGTGAGTCTGTTCATATTGATGCATTTCCCTTAGTGTGAGTTTGAGTAATAAAGGTGTTCCTCACCCTCCAAAGTGCCTCATCTCTATCAATGCAGGTCTCTTGCCACTTTGCAAGCGTCATCTCTGGCATAGTTGTCAAAGATTGTGCATATGAGTGTATGTGTAGTTCGGCAACATACATGCAGTTCTTCATGGCTAATAATCTCTATTGTGCATGAAGTCCATGGTTGTGTATTTATTTGGGCAGGTTGCTCCCCCCAACGGGCCGTCAATGCCTGCTGAGGGTGTGTCTCCTGTGCGCAGCTCGGCATTTTGTATCCTGATCCTGTGTCAGTCATCTTTGGTGTTCATCCATTTTCTCTGGGTGAGCCATGAGTAACCTGACACTCCTTCCTTTACGTACGCCTGTTGCAGTTGTCCTTTCTGACCTCCTTGTCTTTGTGTGCTACTTTCTGCCTAGTTTCCAGTACATGCCGCCTGCTGCTGCAGCCCCTGCGGCAAGGGCCCACCAAGTTCCCGGATTCTGCAACCCACACGCCTCCAAGATGCTCCTCCCTTCCTCCCTCCCTCCCTCCACCCATTCATTAGGCTGTCATCAGCTTGTCTGTGCCACTGTTGCAGCCACGCCGTGCCAAAGGCAGGACCGTCAGCGCATGCAACGTGCACATTGCACGACCCTCATGTCCTTGCATGACCCACATCACACAACAGTCTCATGTTGCAGCCACCCTCCAAGCAATGTCCAACTGAAAATCAACTGCCTGCTCTCAGGCATACTCTAAGCGCACACACGACACCTTCGCATGCTGCGTGTGTAACTCCAACTGCCTACACAGCGCTGCCCCGCCTTCCAGGCCCTGTCACACCAACCAGGTCATGTCACTCCTACTCCACACCGGCTCCGTCCAACAGCACGCCATTGGACTCTGTTACCTCCTCAACACAACTGGCCCACACATCACATTCATGACAGTGACCTGGATAAAAGCATCCTCAGCACACAACTTCTTCATTACCATCTCAGACGGATACAAGAGCACCCGCAGGGATGGCACTAACAATCCCGGAGGATGAATTGATATCTATTCACAAGTACACACTCAGGGTCACAAATCCGGTTTGACACAAACCCCCTGCAAACCCTCACAGTAACACTCATCTACAGATCTCCAGGCCTACATCCACAATTCCGCAAAGCCATCAACATGTCCATCTTCACGCACGCCCTCACATCCACAGGATACATGTGGCTGTGAGCCAGGAACTTCTGGCTGGATGAGAACCACACCAGCATCCATCATTGGTCCATCCACATTAGCATCCACGTCTCCGACAAGCAACACACTGCCTCACACCCCGCTACCAATCCCCCAAAGATGCTTGATGTAAGTCAACACAGACATGCTGTGTGGGACACTGGAACCAACACCACTGCCACACCCTGCAACCTCACACACTGGATCAGCAACTGATCCAACAATCTAGCCACATTGACGGACTTTTCTGTGGCGCACAACAACAATTAAGCCACCTGGGACAAGGCAGACCTACTGGACTCATACACATCTAGCCGGACTCTTGTGCACAGCTTGCAACACAAATAACCATCAGTGACCTTACAACCCTGGAAAACTGCACACAGAGCCATCACCATATCATCAGCAAGGACAATTGGAGATCCTTCAGATGGGGCCGAGGCAAAAAAACGCACGGCATCAAGGATCTCATCAGCATTGTGAGTGCACTGACATCAGCTCTCCATCCAAAAGACACCCCACCCTTGCAAGGCTGAGCCAATCCCTTGCAACTTTCTACCACTGCAAGCTCATGGACATACACGCCAGCCTTGGCACACAGAGGCAGACAGCATTATTATATGCGGGACCAACCCCCCTCAGGTTTTGGACTTCCATCAGCAGGAAATACAACACCCGGCTCATGTGCAACATCCCCTGGGGATCTCCATCAGGCCCCTTCCCACACAACATCTCAACCACACCATTCCCCATCCTTGTTAGCCCCCGTCCAGCACGTCATGTATGTATCATTGGAGTTAGCCACATTCCATGGTAGATAGAGGCATGCAGTGACCCAGGCCATTCTTAGACAACGGACGGCAGGAACGCAGGCTCTCAAGGAACATCACCGTGCTTCCCTAGCCAGCAAATGTCATCAGGAAGACAGTCAGCGAGCAACTGACAAACATCCTCCACGCAAAGAGCTCCAGGCAACCTGCACAAGAGCATCTTCCACAGTAATCACACCACTGCAACCGTCATCATTGCCACCAACACCGACAACTTTGTCCTGCTCAACAATGGTGAGAACCCCCCTTGACCTCTCCACAGCCTTATACACGATGTGCTCACACACTGTCAGCTCACACATCTCCAACACTGGTATCCAGAGGATGGACCAGGATGAAATCACCAAGTAGCTCACCAGCAAGGCCATGGGAGTCGGACTCAAGCCTTAAGCATGTAGTACAGTGGCGTCATCTGGCACATGGCCCAGGGCTCATCTCTCAGCGTGTCAATCTTCAATGTGTCCATGACCCCCCTCTCCACCATCACATGCGCACACAACCTCATCATCATCTCGTATGCCATTGACAGCCAGCTGCTCCTCACCCTCACCAAAGACCCAGCCATTGGCAGTTCCAACCTTCAAGAAGGCATGAAGTCCATTGATGAATGGCTGAACATCAGCCACCTGAGGCTGTACTTGACCAGGACTGAGGTAATCATCTGAGGATTGTCCCCTTACAGCTGGGTCAACTCCTTGTGTCCCACCCACCAGGGCACTGCACCAGCACCCAGTGGCCACGCACGCAGGATGGTGTGCATCATGGACTCGTTGCTCACAATTGCCATGCAACTCACCAGCATCTGTACCTCATGCTGCAACACCCTCCGCATGATGCACATGATCCACAGATAGATCCACTCCAAGGCAAGACAGACCGTCCCCCAGGTCCACGACACCAGCCGTGTCACCTACAGCCCCGCCCTCTACGGAGCAAGAACAGCCAAACTCCCGGAGAACTTGTCCACATCCAGTGTGCATCTGCACACCTCAGCGTCAACATCCCGCGCCCCTGCCACATCACCGTCCACCTGAGATAGCTGCAATGGATCACTGTCTGCTGCAGGATGACCTTTAGACTCCTCACCCACACTCAGGAGGCAGTCCACAACCCCAGACCCCAAACCAACCTTGGACGTCTGTCATCCAAGACCCCGTTGGGCCAACTCCGTGCATCCAACCTTGCCCTGGCCACCATTCTTCACATCCACCGAACTCCAGCATGCAGGAGATAGTTCTCCCACCTGGCCAAACATACCTGGGACTCCCTCCCCGGGAACCTCCACATGAGCCATGACCTCTGGCCCTTCATCATTCTCTTCCTAATTGGTCTGTCCACACAGTATTGCAAGCCCCCCCTCAGCAGCTTGAAGCCATCACGGGTGAGTATTGGGCTTCATGTCTGTATTGGATGATACATTGTGACCCATGTGTGTCCTGTACCGGATCCCAGGGTATGGATGGCTGGAGTTAGTTCAACACTCAGGCATAGTTTGACATTTCCCCACACGTATGTTGTGGACTCATGCAAAATGACTGCAACATCTAATTAAAAATATTTAGTTTTATTCTCGGTGGGGGGCGTGTTTTGTGGGAAAAAACAGGTGCTATACAGTGTGACTAGAATCCAAAGGGAGATGGGATCCTTGGCATTTGAAGTCATCAGAGTCCAGAACACAGTGTTTGTCATCATTGGTCAGACTGTGGCCAGCAAGTCCATGTGGCAGAGAATGTCAGTGAATGAGGTGATGCTGTTGCGCATGAAGGCCAGGTGCCAGGCCAGGTGACCTGGGAGATGTGGATGGCCCGCTGCCTCTCACGGTCTTTTCCGTGGACGACCCACCTTCCTCGCGGGACCCTCAGATGCAGCCTTGACGATGCTTGGGACGCTCCGTCAGACGAATCCTCCTCCTCCTCCCTCCCTGTGGCTGGTGGTGGTCTTCGCCTGGTGGCACAGGGAGGGTTGCCCATGTTGTCGGCGATCCGACGGAGTGAACGGCTTATGTCCGTTTGCACCTCCAGGAGCTCAGACAGTCTTGCCTCCATCCTTCCTTGGTGTTCTTGTTGACTGGCGTGTTGCTCGGCCTGCTGGTTCTTAATCTCTGTGAGGGTCTCCACTACCTGGCTGATGGCCATGGTGTCACGCCGGTATGCATCTGTTGGAAGGCGGACCCCGAGGAGTCGGCGTGACCACCAAGGGGGGCCCTCACACTGCACGAAGTAGCCGAGCGCTGCAGAGAAGTCTCCTGAGAGATCCTTCCCCTATCACGTACTAGCACAGTAACACCACCACACAGGACTCAAGGAGGTTGTCTCAAGACGAGCAATTCTTTATCAGTACTTAAAGGTTACGGAATCAATATTTACACGAAAGGGATCGAGGGATCCACCAAAAGTCTCAATGTCTCTTTGGAAGGGTAGGGGTAGCGGGACAGTCTTTGGCAGGAGCTCGGTACGAGGGTACCTGGGGCCCAGTTCTTATCCTCAAGCTGGAGGACCTCCGGATCTCGGAGGGGTCGAGCCGCGACGGCGTCAGCAGGGCTCCGGCGTTCAGTTCGTGGGGAGCCGCGTTCAGGTCAGCAGGGCTCACAGGATGGTTTCTGCTCAGCTCGAGCCGCGACGTCGTCAGCAGGGCTCCGAGGGAGGTTTCAGCGAGGTTGGGCCGCGACAGCGTCAGCAGGGCCCCGATGTTCCGGGTGGCTTCAAGGTTTCCACAAGAAGGAGCCGCGGCGCAGCCTGCAGGGCTCGTGGTAGTTCAAGCAAGAGTTCTTCTCCGTAGGGTCGGCCGCGATTCGATCAGCAGGGCTCTCGACTCCGGGATACAACTGCCGATCTGTGGCGGGGTCGCCCCAGATATAGGTCTGGAGCCCTTTGATGTCCGGACCCTTGTGCCCGGGGGGGCGGAGAGGCCGGGTGGAGGTGGCCAGACGCCCAGCAGGAGAGGCGCCAGGCCCAAGAGAGTTGCAGGGCGATCACACCTAGGGATGGGAGGACAGTTGGGGGCCTCATCGATACTGTCCTCCGCCGGGGGCGGTGAATGGTTCATGTGGCACCCCCTGGCCAGTTCTTGGTGCCTCGATGTCGGGGCTTCGCTGGGGCCGAGGCCGGGTTGAGCGGGGTCGCGCCGGCTGGCGCACAGAGTCACGTGGATGCCAACAAGATGGCGGAGCCCCGAGGGGTATGCGACCTCGTGTGGCTCGGGATGAGGGGTCTCGGTGCAGTTTGGAAGGGTGGCCCGTGAAGGCCGGAGCGGGGAACGGGCACAATCCACGGGGGTCAGGACCACGCCACGAGGCCGGGTCCAACAGGCGTCCCCCCCAGCCGAAGGCATGGAGAGTCACCCATCTCCTTGGGGATTCTCCTCGTCAAGGCGGAAGAAGCGGGACAGGCCGTCGGCGTTGGCGTGGTCATTGCCGGGCCGGTGTTCAACAGCAAAGTCCATCCCTTGCAGCGAGATGGACCACCGCAGCAGCTTGGGGTTCTCGCCCCGCATTTGCATTAACCACCGCAGGGGCCGGTGGTCGGTCTGGACCCGGAAGTGGGTACCGAAGAGATGGGGCCGGAGCTTCTTAAGGGCCCACACTACGGCGAAGGCTTCACGCTCGATGGTGCTCCATCGCTGCTCCCGGGGCAGTAGCCGTCGGCTGATGAAGGCCACTGGTCGGTCGAGCCCCTTTTCATTGGCCTGGGACAGGACGGCCCCGATCCCATACTCTGAGGCGTCTGTCTGCACGATAAACTCCTTCTTGTAGTCCGGGGCCTGGAGCACAGGGGCAGTGCACATCGCTGCCTTGAGAGTCTCGAAAGCTGATTGGCAGCGGGGAGTCCAGTGCACTTTCTTGGGCTGTTTCTTTGAGGTGAGCTCCGTGAGAGGCCCAACAATGCTCCCATAGTCCCGGATGAACCGCCGGTAGTATCCGGTGAGGCCCAGGAAGGCCCGGACAGCTGTCTGGGTAGTGGGGGGTTCCCAGGCCTGGATGGCATCGATTTTTGGCTGGAGAGGGGCCACCTGCCCGCTTCACACTTGATGGCCCAGGTAGGTCACTGATCCCTGGCCGATCTGGCATTTGCTGGCCTTGATCGTGAGCCCGGCCCGCTGGAGGGCGGCCAGGACGGCTTTGAGGTGAGGAGGTGCTCCGCCCAGTGGTTGCTGTACACGGCAATGTCATCTAGGTAGGCCGCGCTGAAGGCCTCGAGCCCGGCCAAAACCTTGTTTACAAGTCTCTGGAAAGTGGCCGGGGCGTTCTTCATTCCGAAGGGCATCACCCGAAAGTGGTAATGCCCATCCGGGGTAGAAAAGGCGGATCTTTCTCGGGCACCAGGGGTGAGCTGGATCTGCCAGTACCCGGCGGTGAGGTCCAGCGTGCTCAGGTAGCGGGCGGCCCCTAAGCGGTCGATGAGTTCGTCGGCCCGGGGTATAGGATGGGCGTCCGTCTTGGTCACCGCATTCAGGGCTCGGTAGTCCACGCAGAATCGTAACTCCGGGGGGTGGCCGGGGGCTGCGGCCTTTGGTACCAGGACGACAGGGCTGGCCCACGGGCTGTCGGAGGGTTCGATGACCCCCAGGGCCAGCATCTTTGCTACTTCGGCCTGGATGCATGCCCGCACTCGGTCGGGTACCCTGTAGGCTCGGTGTCGCACGGGGGGGCTCTCCCCGTTGTCGACGTCGTGGACGCACCAGTGGGTCACCCCCGGGGTGAGGGAAGAGGCAAGTTGAACACCTTGGATGGATCCGTCATGGACGTTGGACTGCAAGAGGTCGGGCAGGGGCTCGGATTCGTCCTCGCCCCCCTCGTCGGTCGCCAGTAGCAGGCTCAGTTCGGTCCGGGCAAAGTGGGGTTTGAGCCGGTTAGCATGTAGAACCCGGAGGGGGTTCCGGGGGGACTCCAGGTCGGCGAGGTAGGTGACGGGGCTTTTCTTCTCCACCACCTTGAAGGGCCCGGTCCACTTGTCCTGGAGGGCGCCGGGTTCAACCGGGGCCATGACCCAGACTCTCTGGCCTGGCTCGAATTCGATGGTGGAGGAGTTCCGATCGTACCACCGCTTCATGTCCTCCTGGCTGGCCTCGAGGTTGGCTTCGGCCATGGCTCGGAACTTGCGGGTCTGGTTTCGGAGGGTCAGGAGGTATCGGTAGACGTCAGGAGGGGCGCCTTGGAGCTTCGTCTCCCAGCCCTCCTTGACCAGGCTGAGCGGTCCGCGGACCGGATGTCCGTACAATAGTTCAAACGGGCTGAACCCCAGGGACTTCTGCGGGACCTCCCGATAGGCAAACAGGAGGCACGGCAGCAGGACATCCCATCTCCGCCTTAGGGGTTCTTTCAGGCCCTGGATCATTCCCTTTAAGGTTCTGTTGAACCGCTCAACCAGTCCGTTCCCCTGAGGGTGATAGGGGGTTGTGAATTTGTACGTGACCCCGCACTGCTGCCACAGGGACCGCATGTATTTGGAAATGAAGTTCGTGCCCCTGTCGCTCACCACTTCGCGGGGAAATCCCACTCGGGAGAAGATCCCCATCAAGGCCCGGCCTACCACGGGGGCCATTATAGTTCTTAGCGGGACCGCCTCCGGGTACCTGGTGGCGTGGTCCACGAGGACCAGGATGAAGCGGTGGCCCAGGGCGGTCTGGGGGTCCAGGGGCCCCACGATGTCGATTCCGACCCGTTCGAACGGGGTGCTAACGGCTGGAAAGGGCTGGAGGGGGGCCTTGACCCGACCCCCCATCTTCCCGCTGGCTTGGCAGGTCTGGCAGGACCGGCAGTGGTTGTCCACGTCTCTCCGCATCCGTGGCCAGTAGAAGTGGGTCACCAGACGGCTGTAAGTTTTGTCTTGCCCCAAGTGTCCGGCGAGGGGCACGTCATGTGCCAGGTTGAGCAGGAACTCCCGGAAGAGGAGGGGGACCACCAACACGCGGCTGGCCCCGAGTTCTGCCACTTTTTGCTCACTGTACAACAGGCCCTCGGCCCAGTAGACCCAGTGGGTGCCGGTCTGGTCCCCGTTGAGTTGTGCGGATGCTTGTTGTCGGACCCCTTCGAGAGAGGGACAGGACTGCTGCTCTTGCTGGAACTGCTCCCGGGTGGGGCCCCCTTCGTGTCGCCATTGTGCAAGTTCTGGTAGGGCGCACGGGGAAGCAATCTCCTCGGGGGAGGATTCACTAGGTCCAGGGTCGGTGTCCGTCTCCCCCTCGCTGCCGGCGGGGGGTGGTGCGAGCCCCTCGGGCTGGGCGGCACCGGGGGCCAAGGACGAGCGGGGGGCCGGGCGGTCATGGACCGGGTGATGGCGCAGGCCCATTCTGATAGTCCCAGCATTCGGAGGTGCTCTCGTCGCTCTACTTGAGCCCAGGGGGAACTCTCCAAGTCGTTCCCCAGGAGGCAGTCTACGGGTTCGTCGTCGCGGACCGTCACCTTTAGCAGGCCGGTCACCCCTCCCCACTCGAAGGGGACCAGGGCCATCTGGCACAGGCTTTCGCTGTTGTCGGCCGTCCGGACGGGGCACAGCACATTGGGTAGGATCTGTTCGGGGGTCACCAGGTGGCAGCGGACAGCGGTGACGCTGGCGCCGGTGTCACGAAGGGCTTCGGCCCGTTGTCCATTGACGGTGACCTGCTGCCTGTACTTCTGGGTGTTGCTTGGGATGGGGGTGCGGGGTACCATTTCTCGGCTACCCAGGCAGACCAGGGACATGGCTGCCGGCTCCCATTCGGTGGTCCCTTGGTCGAGGGTTTCCTCTTCCTCTTCTTCCTCTTCTCCCTCTCCCAGGGCGGCGGCCGCCAGCTGTTGGGGCGGGGGCCCGCCGGCCCCGCTTCTTCAGTTCAGGGGGCAGACCGGGTTGCTGGCATAGTGTCCGGTTTGTTGGCAGCCGTAGCATGTTACTGGTGGCCGTGGTCCGGGTCTGGCCGGGGTCGCCCCCCTTCGGGCTAGGCTCGGGGAGAGGTGTTGCTGCGGTGGCCCTTGAGGGGGGCTCCTGGGGGCCCCGGCGGGGGGGTCCCGGTTCCTGTTTGGCCCTCCCCCTCCACCGCATTGGCGGGGGGGTCCGGTGGGGTTCCTCTGGTACTCCCCCATTGAGTTCCGGGGGACTCGGGAGTTGACCCATCGATCGGCCTCGACGGCGAGTTTTCGTGGGTCGGTCATCTTGCTGTCGAGGAGGTGTTGCCTCAGCTCCACGAAGCAATTGTTGGAGAGATGTTCCCACACGATGAGGTCGACCAGCTGCCCGTAGGTGGTGACTTTGCTACCCTTGATCCATCCTTCTAGGGCCCGGCTGAAAAAGTCCACATATTCCACCCAGGTGGTACCCGGGATCTTTTTGCAGTCTCTGAACCGCTGGCGGTACATTTCCGCGGTGAGCCCGTAGCGGGTGAGCAGGGCCTCCTACATGTGGTCGTAGGAGGTCATCACCTCCTCCGGCAGCTGGAGCAGCGTGTCTCGACCCTCACTCAGGAACCGCCGCCACAGGCCGGCGCCCCAGTCCTTTCGGGGCACCCGATGAGAGGTCATGGCCACCTCGTAGGCCTTGAACCATTGTTGAATGTCGTCATTCTTATAGTACTCCTTGACGACCTCTTTCGGGATATGTACCTTGGCCTCGGCAGGCGGTAGGGTGTCTCTAGTACTGGGGGTGTTGGTCCCCCCGTTCTTGGCCTTGATTTCGAGCTCTTTGAGACTTCGCTCGTGCTCAAGGGTCAGTTTTTTTTCCTCCAACTCTCGGTGCCGTCTCTTTTCTTCTATCTCCTCTTGAAGCCGTAGCTGCTCTAGGGCCAGTTTCTTTTCCGCCAGCTGGAGTTCGCCGTCCAGCCGCAGTCGTGCGAGCTCTAGTTCGTGGTTCCGAACCTTCTCCCGCTCTCGTATTTCTTCTTCGGAGAGGCCGGTTTCTAGGCTCTTTCTTCCTCCGGTTGCCGGAGTCAGTGCGGTTGATGTGGCCTCAGTCAGGGGCAAGGGACCTTCTTCCTGGGAGTGGCCTGCCTCGGCCTCCAGCCAGGTCCTCAGGGCTTTCTGCATCTCCTCTTTGGTACCTAGGCCGGTGGTTGCAATGCCTTTGTCCTTGCAGAACTGTTTTAATTCCTTGTGCGTATATTCCTCCAACCGTTCGGGCTGGAACTCCATGGTCGTGTTATTTTCCTGGTTGCTCATGATTACTGTTTGACTGGATGGGTAGCTAGTGGGTACTGGCTGGTACGTACTGCGTTCGGCTCGGATCCCGTCGCTGGCCACCAAATGTTGGAAGGCGGACCCCGAGGAGTCGGCGTGACCACCAAGGGGGGCCCTCACACTGCACGAAGTAGCCGAGCGCTGCAGAGAAGTCTCCTGAGAAATCCTTCCCCTATCACGTACTAGCACAGTAACACCACCACACAGGACTCAAGGAGGTTGTCTCAAGACGAGCAATTCTTTATCAGTACTTAAAGGTTACGGAATCAATATTTACACGAAAGGGATCGAGGGATCCACCAAAAGTCTCAATGTCTCTTTGGAAGGGTAGGGGTAGCGGGACAGTCTTTGGCAGGAGCTCGGTACGAGGGTACCTGGGGCCCAATTCTTATCCTCAAGCTGGAGGACCTCCGGATCTCGGAGGGGTCGAGCCGTGACGGCGTCAGCAGGGCTCCGGCGTTCAGTTCGTGGGGAGCCGCGTTCAGGTCAGCAGGGCTCACAAGATGGTTTCTGCTCAGCTCGAGCCGCGACGTCGTCAGCAGGGCTCCGAAGGAGGTTTCAGCGAGGTTGGGCCGCGACAGCGTCAGCAGGGCCCCGATGTTCCGGGTGGCTTCAAGGTTTCCACAAGAAGGAGCCGCGACGCAGCCTGCAGGGCTCGTGGTAGTTCAAACAAGAGTTCTTCTCCGTAGGGTCGGCCGCGATTCGATCAGCAGGGCTCTCGACTCCGGGATACAACTGCCGATCTGTGGCGGGGTCGCCCCAGATATAGGTCTGGAGCCCTTTGATGTCCGGACCCTTGCGCCCGGGGGGGCGGAGAGGCCGGGTGGAGGTGGCCAGACGCCCAGCAGGAGAGGCGCCAGGCCCAAGAGAGTTGCAGGGCGATCACACCTAGGGATGGGAGGACAGTTGGGGGCCTCATCGATACTGTCCTCCGCCGGGGGCGGTGAATGGTTCATGTGGCACCCCCTGGCCAGTTCTTGGTGCCTCGATGTCGGGGCTTCGCTGGGGCCGAGGCCGGGTTGAGCGGGGTCGCGCCGGCTGGCGCACAGAGTCACGTGGATGCCAACAAGATGGCGGAGCCCCGAGGGGTATGCGACCTCGTGCGGCTCGGGATGAGGGGTCTCGGTGCAGTTTGGAAGGGTGGCCCGTGAAGGCCGGGGCGGGGAACGGGCACAATCCACGGGGGTCAGGACCACGCCACGAGGCCGGGTCCAACAGCGTCCATGATGTTGCGTATGTGTGACATACCGGTCCCTTCAGCTGGCTGGTCAGGTTCTCGCCTCCGCCTGCCTCCACTCCCACCACCCCTGCCCACACGAGCCTGGCCTGCCGTTGTGGGCACATCGGGTCTACGGGACCCCTGAGGGATGGCAGTTGCAGGGTTGTCTGCCTCCTCCTGGGTGCCCGGCGAACCTTGTCCCTCCAGGTCAGACTGGCTCAGTTGTTCAGTGCGGGCAGGGCTCCTGGGTGTCTCCTGGGATGTGGCAGGAATGGGGTGGTGGTTGGCACAGATGTTCCTGAAGCAGGTGCTGCAGGGGCTTGGACACCAGAGGGTCCAGGTGGGTTGGGGTCAAACGCGGAGTGTTGAGAGTCGTCGCTGCCGGTGGGCTCAGGTTCCTCCCGAGCCTGGGACAGTGATTCTTCACCCCCATTGTTGGGTGGAGATCCATCAGGTTGCCCTGTGTGTGAGAGAGAGACAATGTTAATGCTGTTTCATGCGACATCCATGTTTCATACATATTCAAGTTGGCACAGTTCCTCCAGGTAGTTGTATGTGCCTAGCATTCTCCTCAGTGTTCACTTGTGGATGGGTATGTTGCGGGGGACAGATTGATATGTTCTCCTGAGTGTTTGACATGTAGATTTTTGGCTTGGATGCTTCTTTGGCTATGGATTGATCTTTTTGTGTCACATGTCCATTGTGAGAGTGGGTAAATCCATTGCCTGCCCCGGGGGTGTGTGCTTGTGTAAGGGGTGTGTGTGACCGGGCCTGCTGGTGGGTGTAGTGTGATTTGGCAGTGGGTCTCCCAGGTGATGTATCTGTCCCCCCATGGAGCATGCTGCCATGACAGTGAGTGTGAGTTCCTGTCTTAGATATCTGAGCTTTTTGTGTTGGTGTTTGAGTTTGCAGTGGTCACAGGAGGGCCTTGTGATGCCTACAGCAGGGCCAAGTGTCAGCGACCTTGTCAGTACTTTGCCAGTCCCTGTGCATTGAGCATGGTGCATGGGTATGTACCTGGGCCATATGGGCTGAGGGCAATGGTGTCTGATTCAGAGTTGAACAATGCGTTTTGTGAGCCCCCCCCCAGCATCCCGGACATCCAGTCTTGGGTTAGTGCTTCATGTAGCCTGGGGCATGGCATGGCCTTGCTTTGTGAATGGGGCATACACATGTTAGTGGCATGAGCGTTGTTTTTGAGTGTGGTTGTGTCCGGTGAGGGCTTTGGGGTAGTGCGTGCATTTTGTGTAGTTGGGGTGTGGATGCCATTCCCCCCATGTTCCATGAGTTGTTTGTGTACTCACCAGGCTCTGGAAGTCCTTGAAGTCCGTGTACTCCCACCGGCGGAAGCAGGGCCATC
Source organism: Triturus cristatus (assembly GCF_964204655.1). Classification (NCBI taxonomy): domain Eukaryota; kingdom Metazoa; phylum Chordata; class Amphibia; order Caudata; family Salamandridae; genus Triturus; species Triturus cristatus. Next base: position 1,721,262,061 of record NC_140590.1, read on the forward strand.
ACCTTCTGCTCCCAGGGATGGTAATGTACCGGTCTGCGGGGCAGCCCACCTCCAGTGATGTTGCTCTGGGCGTAGTCCTCGTTCATTTTCCGCTTGACTGCCCTCCGCAGATCGTACCACCTGGCTTGGCATTCATTCCTGGTCCTTCTGATGGGTGCAACAGCATTCACCCTATCGACGATCCTCTGCCACAGGCGTGATTTTTCGGCTATGCTGGTCTGTCTGACCAATGTTCCAAAGAGCTGTGGCTCGACTCTGCTGACTTTGTTGCCAAGGATGTCCAGCTCCTCCCTTGTGAACTTTGGATTCTTGTCTGTGGGCATGGTGTGGGGTGAGGGTGTGGATGGTTGTGGGTGTGTGGGTGTGAATGTGAAGGTGTGTGTGGGAATGTGAAGAGGGGGTATGTGTGAAGGAGTTTGTGTGAAGGTGTATATGTTAAGGTGTATGGGTGCAGTTGTTGTGGTGTGCTCTGTAGCTGCAGTGAGTCTGTTGCAAAGGCTCATGGTTTGGGTGTGTGGGCCCTTTTTATTGGTCCATTTGTGGGTGTGCCTGAGTTTGAAATTTTGGTGGGTGTGTTATAAGAGGTGGTTGTGAGTTTGAGCCTCTGTTTGCCTGTTTGGATGTGCCAGGTCAGTCATTTTGATGTTTTTTCTACTGTAGACGTGTTTTGTGGTGTTGTGCGAGTCGAATTGACCCTCCTTGTGCTGTTTTACAGTGTCCTGGTTCAGTACGAGTCGTTTTCGCGTATGTAAGGTGCGTACATACGCAATGTTGTTGTACCGTGCTCGCATACGCAATGTTGTTGTAAGGTCCGTACATACGCGATGCTGGGGGACGGGGCTGGGGTACGGTGCGTCCAAGTATGGGGCTGGGGTACGGTGTGTCCAAGTACGGGACTGGGGTACGGTGCGTCCAAGTACGGGGCTGGGGTACGGTGCTGGGGTACGGTGCATACAAGTACGGGGCTGGGCTCCGGTGCGTCCAAGTATGGGGCTGGGCTACGTGCGTACAAGTACGGGGCTGGGGTATGGTGCGTACAGGTACGGGGCTGGGGTACAGTGCTGGGGTACGGTGCATCCAAGTACGGGGCTGGGGTACGGTGCTGGGGTATGGTGCATCCAAGTACGGGGCTGGGGTATGGTGCGTCCAAGTACGGGGCTGGGGTACGGTGCTGGGGTACGGTGCGTCCAAGTACGGCTGGGGTACGGTGCTGGGGTACGGTGCGTCCAAGTACGGGGCTGGGGTACGGTGCTGGGGTACGGTGCGTCCAAGTACGGGGCTGGGGTACGGTGTTGGGGATCGGTGCGTACAAGTACGGGGCTGGGCTACGGTGCGTCCAAGTAAGGGGCTGGGGTACGGTTCTGGGGTACGGTGCGTCCAAGTACGGGGCTGAGGTATGGTGCGTACAAGTATGGGGCTGGGGTACGGTGCTGGGGTACGGTGCGTACAAGTACGGGGCTGGGCTACGGTGCATACAAGTACGGGGCTGGGGTACGGTGCGGACATGGGGAAGGTACGGTGCTGACATACGGGGGGGGTACGGTGCTGACATACGGGGGTACGTGCGGACATACGCGGGGGGAGCTGTACGACTCCCGGGCACAAGTTTACCCGGGATACGAGTGGTACAGAGTTCGCTACGTACGGGACGTTTTACATACGCTTGTGTATTCAGAAGGGCAGTATGGATCGTACCTGTGCGCTCAGACTTCAGTTTTACGATTTGTACGCAAACTGTCCGGGTACGTCTCGTAGACCTTTTCCCAATGCGATTCGTATGTATTTTTCATGTACGAATCGTACTTCACTGGTGGGACTGGACTTGTACGATTCGTACGTAAAAATATACGGATACGAGTCGTACGGGAATTTTTTTTACCCGATCGGAATCGCCCCTATGGGTTACTAAGAGTTCTGAGGTCAGCCCCTTGGCAGCTACCTCATGAGGCTGGTCAGACTGGACTCTGCTGCAGTGCAATTACTAATAAATAACTTGGTTTGTATTCTCTATTGCGTCACCGACTCTTTATTTCTTGGAAGGCTTAGAGGAGGTCACGAGTGACCCAGATGGCCCAAATCAGGTTACTTCCTTCAAAATGAGCTATTTGATTGAAAGTAGCTGTTAGATACTTATGATGAGCATCTAAAGTGGCATTATTGTCCGTAAAGGATGCCAGAGTAGCAGCCATAAAAGATTCTGTGAAGGAGGCAGGGTTAACTGCCTTCCATGGGTTCTTTTCACCCTCCAGCACACACTAGTATCAAAATATAGTAAATATGATTAATGTATATTTCAAGAATGCTAAGGATTTAAGGAAAAATAAAGAACACAAGAACAAAGGAATCTGTGGAATCTTGAAACATTACTGTTAATTACTATATGTTGATACTAGCGTGTGCTGGAGGGTAAAAAGTATTTATCTGTTGGCCGAGGGCACATATTGTGGAGGGGGGTGATAAAAACACTCCAGGGTCATTGGTGTTCATCAACATGGTAGTTAAAATCCCCCAATAAAAGAAATGTATCAGAATCTAAAATGTGGGGTACAACATAGTCAGTTAGTATCTAGCTAAAGTCTCTCCTGGAACCCAGTGGGTGCTAGAACAATCCCACTCTATAGACTTCAGTTGCAGTTATTGAGAGTTTACAAATGTACATCTCATTTTCAAGCTATTCTGAAAGTAGAGAGTCAATTACTGTAACTTGCACAGAATCGTGAAAGGCAATGCCCGTACCAGACATTTTTCCCTATCTAGTTTGACCAACGAATACTGTCCTGGTATTATTAATGAGATACTGGGATGGGCAGTATCACATAACCATGTCTCAGTGAAGAACAATGATGGTAAGAAATAAGATCCCAAAGATCTATGGAGTGCTTTGCCATAGACCTAACCTTACAGTACAGTCCAGCTATCTTTTCTATACTGACCTTGTTTGTGTACCTAGTATTGGCAGTTTGTGGGAGAGTCTTTGTAGCAGAGGTTTGAGTTTAGCGGGACCTGAGATCAAACTGACATGCACTGACAAGTTCCTCGCACAAGCGTAAGCAGAAGGCTTGGGAATGAGAAGCCATATTTATTACAGTTTGCAGGTCCCTCTAAAAGTGTGAGTTGTTGATTGCAGCAAAGAGCAGGAATGTGAGCTCTAGTTAAAGCCTTGTTCAGTTACAACAATTCAAAATACGAGTACTTCCAGGCCATTGTACTGGCCATACAACCAACAATACTGAAAAAGATACTGAAAAAGATCACAAAAGATAACTTTATCCAAGGAATTGCATTACCAAGAAAACATGTCCCTTTGAAACTTAAAAGGTACATGGAGCCAACAGGCATCTTGCATCATCCTCAGTCACTACAAGGAATCCTCTCATTATCAGGGAGGATCCCTCTCGACAAATAAGAACCCAGGCATCACTCTCAGAAAACTAGGAACAAAAGCATCTCATTAATGAGGCCGATCATCCTCAATACTCAGGAACCAAGGGAAATTGTTTTTAAGTCACAGCACCCTCATTGACTAAGGATGCAGGTATCTCATTATGGAAGTACATCATCCTCAGAAACTAGAAACCCATGCATTTCATTTTTGAGTCATGTCACCCTCAGACACTGAGAAGGCTGACATCTCATTATTGAGGTAAATCACCCTCTGAGATTGAGAAAAAAAGAGTTCTCCAAACAGCTCACTCTAGAGAGCAAATAAAACAGAAAGTTCAATTTTATGGAAAAAGAAAATATGCATCTCATGAGGTGCGTCCATTCTACCTTTACACACAAGAAGCCACCCCTTCCACCCCCTGAAAACACATAGATGTCAATAGCCTCTCACTTTCACACCCGTAGCCATAAGGGGCCTCCTTAAGCCATGCCTGGACCTCATTAACCTCAGACTGACACTTCCATAAGTTTTCCTTTCAATATGGACCTACTTACCTTCAGAGAGACAGAGATTCCACTCCAAAGAGAGGTGTTCAAGGCAAACGCAGCCCTCCCAGACTGGTCCGTGGTGTAGACCTCTCCGGTCTGCAGGTCATTGACACTGATGGTGAGGTTCTCCCTAGGCAAAGGTCTGCCACCGGGGCCTGTCAGCTTCATCTAGGAGAGACAAGCAAAGTCAGTCCAAGACCTCCTCCACCTTCAATATGCACCGGGATCAAGTGGGTGTCTCAACATCAACACTTGGCTCATAGTCGGAAACACAGTGGTTGGTTGATTACACCTCACGTTATTTTGCCGTAATCAGCATTTTATGCTCTGAGTTGTAAGTAAAAAACTGTAGAAGATTGTACAATTGTAAAGGAAAGAAGATTATAAAATATATCACACGAACTGGAAGAATAATGGCCTGATTTAAGGTATGGGAGACCATTCAACAGGATGGCCGTGGTCATTACCTTTGTCACTCTGGCCAGACTGCCGCCAGCCATATCTAGAGATAACCTCGACCCCGTAGTGACCTCTGTGCCTTCTCAGGAGCTGCCACAATGGCGGCTCCTGTGAAGGGACAAAAAGTTTGGCCCATGTCCACTATGTTTCTGAGGCCCACATACCAAACTTTTTTTTTTTTTTCAGAAACAAACTCATAAAGCTAGTGTTTGTTTCTGAAAAACAAAAAAAGTAATGGCCTGACACCTTTGTGGATCACTCCCAAGTTGTGGGGTCATTATTTTGTTTCTGTTGTTGACCTGGCAGTGATGGACAGGAAACATAGACATCAGACTCTCTGCTCTGAATAGGGCAGGCAGTCTGATAGACTTACTTTGACAACCCCTGCTCTGTCAAACTGTCGGAATGTGTTTTTCGAGAATAAAGCCATGGTGAGCTCTACTATTGGAAAACTCATGGTGCGCCCAACTCAGTAAGGACCGGGTGATCCGAAGGTTTGGTGAATAGTGTATTAGATAATGTTTTGTAAAGGAGTACCCTGTCCTCTAAATTCAAAGCCAGGCCATATATCTTGTTTCAAAAAATCTTCTATTCAGCAGATGCTTTTAAAGGGACATGAGCATGGTGTCTTCAGTTACCATCATTCTTTTGGCTCCCCTGTCTCAAACCCTGCTCTTGGGATTCCTCAAAACATAAGTGTAGCTTATAGAATGTGAGCTCTCTCACTTTTTATAAACCTCTGGCATCCAGATCTTCTTAGAATTAGGGAATGTCATGCTTACACATAAAAAGCCAATAAATCTGCATTGAAGTGATCATGCTATCCAGAGTTACATTGACAGGCTTACCACGCCTCGGTACAACATGCCAGGCTTGTAGTGAGGGTCTGTATCTTCAAAGGTGACTTTGTTCAGCACTTTAGAAATTGGACTGCTACTTGTGGCATTCATCACTACTCCTGTTAGAGACAAGATGGTGTGTATTTTGAGTTTGTGCAGCAAGAGGAGTGTTTTACAAAAGGTGTGAATGACTGAGCAGCAAGAGAAAGGGAGCTATCATGGCATATGCAAGAAACATAAATGAGCATGTGTCCTCTCCTACCTGTTCCATCCTCAGTCATTTGAGCTTTCAACTCCAGCTCTGACCTGTAGTCATCTGAGGACATTTCAAAGGGACCAGCATCTGTTTCAGCCTTGAAGCACCCGCTACTGTCAGTCTAGAGACAAACAGAAAATGTCACTTGTGATTTTCTCTTTCACAAACTTCTCAGAGGATCACTAAAGTAAGGTATCATGCTGGATCCTCCATAAAAATCTAGTTTTGTCTAATCTTTTAGAGTCTACAAGCACAGAGTTGTAAGAAGAGACGCCTGCTCTCTAATGGAGTTACCGCCCTCTTGTGAGAACATTATATGGAAGATGGGAAACCCAGTATTACAGAAGAGAACCGGTCAAGTTTCTCAACATGCAGCCAATCACTTTTCAGCCTTTCAAGCAACATCATGTTTGTCTTTTCACAATGACTTTATCCTCCCCCTTATAGGACATCAATTTAACACATATGGGTCTGATTTGGAGATGTACAAAAGGGGGTGGTGATGGACGGAGCATCAGAACCAATCAAACACTCACACCCAGTCAACAGATCTGGGTTTGATCCATCACCGTTCTTTAGCCCACTCTGCCACCCCAGTTCAGACATGGCCATATGCAAATCAGTCTGACCCTGTGCCTCATGGGAACAGTCCAGCCCGAACTGCCAAGCCTTGCCTTCCCTGGACCGGAAACAAGCTTCCTAGATCGGTTTCTGGCATTTCAGCCGTCTTCAGCCAGGCTTGCTTGAATCCAGTGGCAAAGTGAGCAAGGGACTCACGTCTGAGCATACCCTGCCAACCTAAGGTGAACAAAGCGGTACAAAAGGTGGTGGTGATGGACGGAGCATCAGAACCAATCAAACACTCACACCCAGTCAACAGATCTGGGTTTGATCCATCACCGTTCTTTAGCCCACTCTGCCACCCCAGTTCAGACATGGCCATATGCAAATCAGTCTGACCCTGTGCCTCATGGGAACAGTCCAGCCCGAACTGCCAAGCCATGCCTTCCCTGGACAAACAAGCTTCCTAGACCGGTCAGTAAATGTTGACAATAAAGAAAAAGGTGTCATTTCAGAAGATGACCCACCAATGATCCGCTTCACGATGTGTACTATGAATCTAATATATTTTTCATGTTTATTTTAGTTGTTTTGTTTGAATTATTGCTACTTGGTTACTAAATTAGTTGAATTAATATGTTTGTTTTAGGATTCTTAACTATCTTTGACATCAATGCAAGTCACCCTTTGAAATTTCAAACAACCTAGTGTGGTGATGCTCCGATTATTGCAGAGAGTGACAATTATTTTTACACATTTCTTTGATGTCTATGTATGATATTTATTTATTTCAAATACTTATTTTTATTGTCTATCTGTCATGATCTTTTTGTTTATATCTTTATTTTGTGTTGTATCAGGCATTCATATCTGATGGGAAATGGTCAGCAGAATTTCCAGAATGATGACTTGAATTAAGCAGCTGTTTGAGTCTGTGAAAGACAGTAATGTTGAGGAGCCACAGATATGAGTAATATTTTGTACCCACTTGTCAAAGAAAGACCATGTAAAGGGACTACATCCTGCAAAGAACACCACACCAGTGACTGGGTGAGTGGCTGGTCGATCTGTACCAGATTAGACAATTCATTAGACTCAGCTGAAGGATTTGGTTTGGCTGTTTGAAATTGGGTTATTGGTTGAAGGATATGAAACCTTACTCAAGCAACAACCACAATCTTTGTCGGGCTGAACCACAAAAGTCACTAAATTAACCTGTACTTAACCCTCTGGTAGTTTGGCACAAAGCAGGAAGGCCTAACTTAGAGGCAATGTGTAAAGCATATATTCAGCACAGACACAATAATAAACTGAAAACATAACACAAGAAAAACCCAAACCAATTTAGTAAAATAGAATCCATTTTAATTAGTAAAATGAGACCAAAATGTAAAAAATCCTATCAGTAGCACTTGAGATATGCTATTTAAAGGTTTTAGGTAGATATAGTGCCTAAAACACAAAGGGCCATTCGCAGTCATCTGGTCGTACTAGACCGAGAGAAAGTCACACGTGCAGGCGACTGTGATGGGGCTTGGGCCAAATTCAGGTACCAGGTTAGTCGTGCTGAAAAAGTTACCTTCTCAAAACCATTGCGACAAGTCCAGCTTCTGGTGGAAGAGGTCGCGAGGAGACGATTTTATATTCCATATAGGTACCATAATATAGGCCCAGGTAACTCAATAACTCTTCACCTATATTCTTCCCTACATTACACTTCTAACGGTTTACAAGGACTGACCTTTTACCTAGATACGACACTACATTCAGAACGCGGGTTTTCCCTAGTTCGAAATCTCATACATCATGCATGAGGATTCTTGAAAGCACAGTAGGACTACCATCTACTGTATAATATCTATGTATAATTTTCATGCCCGACGTCATCATTTGATGACACCGTAATACAGTGAGGTAGGACCCCTGGGGAGACCTATAGGTATATATACATCACATCTTGCTAAAACTGCTAGAGGAGATCAGGACTTCCCGGCTGACACACTGACCAGAGACGCTGAGGTTCCTGCACTCAGACACTCCAGCTCGCAGTGGTCTAACATCCCTCGCGGGGTGTCCAACTCAAGACCAAGATGGGTCCCACAGTCTCTCACTTCAGGTAACGGGGTTGACATTATCCTAGAGGGATTCTTGGCTTAACATCTACACATGCTAGGTACACTTAGGTACATCTAGTTAGGGAGACATCATAGGAGTACGCATCTTATTGTTATCATGTATTTTATGTACTTGTATGTATTCATGATTACTGCAAAATGGTAGAGCTTTACCATCCGTTTACTTTCATAGTGCTTCTAATCCTATATATCTGCTACTGTAGAACGGTTGTTGCAGCTCATCTATTTAACACCAGAATAACAACTGTTCAATAAATACTTATTCAAAACTCACAGCCTGTTTATTCTGTGTTCATCTCTAAGACAGTCTTAGTAAGCACGAGTGACTGAGCAAAAAGTAGTATGTTTCCACGGTCCTGAGGGATCAGGGTTGTCATGCTCGATGGTTGCCAAGAACTATTTTCTCCTTGGTAAAAGGAGATTTTAGTGCACTGTGAGCTAGCTGTTACAAAAGGCCAACATACCTGGTGGGGGTGTTCGGAATCAGTCTGACACCAATCCTACAGTGTATGTCGTCTGCACGCGCAGATCCTGTATAGGTTTTATAGGAACTACACGACGACGGGAAAGCATTGCAGATGGTCGACACTGTAGTGCAAAGAGTAGGCCCAATGATGTGGGCTGTCGTTACTGGAGCACGAAGACCCGGTCGAGCATTGCAGATGGTCATTGCTGGAGCTTGACTGGGGAGTTCACATCGCGGCCTTTCACTGTTGTAGTATGAAGTGCAGATCTTGCGTTGCCTATTGTTGTTGGCTGTCGCTGTAGCGCAGAGTCGGGTTCAACTGAGCTTCGTGTTAGAGGTCATTGTGGGCTGTCATTGCTGTATCGCCAAGTGCATATCTTGCTATTCACTGGCAATTTCTGTAGCATGAAGAATCATGTTCGCCAGAGCTTAGTGCTGGTGGCCTTAGTGGGTGGCAGACTCTTGCATGAACAGGCCTGTTCACGATCGTGAAGAGCACAAAACTTTACAGCATTTCTCCTTTACTTGAAGTGCTGTGCACTCTGATACTAGCCAAGGGTCCAAGAACTGGAGAGGCACCTATTAGAGATCAGGGTCTCAATCTATCAGACACCAGCAGGGCTCAGTCAGGTCTAGTTGCAAGCTCAGGAAGGTCTAGTTGTAGCAGGTGAGCTGGCCAGTTGCAGGGAGTCCTCTGGAGCTTGTTGTGTCCATGTACCTTAGAACAGTAGGTCATCCAACTGATTCTTGAAGTCACTCAGGTAGCCTGGGATGAAGGGAGCAAGTCAAGTCTTCCTTCTCAGAGAGCAGGACAGGCGTCAAGCAGTAGGGCAGTACCCTGCGGAACACGGCAGGCCTCAATCAGCAAGGCATTTCTATAGTAGTAGCAGGGCAGTCCTCGGAGGAACAAGGCAGTCCTTCTTCTGTAATGTCCACAGGTCGAGGAGTGTACTAATGAGTGGCTCTGGGGGTCCATATTTATATCTGGTACGCAAAGATTTAAAAAAAAAAGGCCAAGATTGCAAGATCTGCTCATGGAATGTACATGGTTTAAGTGCAAAAATTCGAAGATGCTGACTTCGTAGAGTTCATGCTACAACATGAGATACTTCTACTCCAAGAAACCTGGCAGACCATAAATTCACCAATAGCAGGCTGCAAGGAATACCTCAATCCAGCCACAGAAGATGCAAAGTAAGGAGGGGCAAAAGGTGGCCTATCGACTTTCATCTTGATGGATATTCCCTGGCAAGACGTAGTCATCGACCTCAATTCCCCCTGGATGCAATGCACTAAACTTGAACCTTTGACCTCGACTAGCTTGTTAATTCTGAACATCTATGTCCATCCAGCTGACAAGCAAAAGAGGCATAGAATCCAGCAACTGATCACCGCACTTGAAGCTCTAACACTCACTCATCCACAGGCCAACATAATACTGACCTGGGATTTTAACATGAACCTATTGTAAGGGGAGGCAGAAAACATATCAGGCCTTATACAGGCAAGTAAGGGCAACACAAGCAGACGGGATACCCTGGGTAAGAGATGCGCTGCTTTTCTGGGCAAACTTTCATTGTAGATGCTAAACAGCCGAGGGCATTTGGACTGTCCTGCAACATTCACTAGAGTGACAAACAAAACAGGCTCAACCATTGATTTCACCTTGGCGGACCTCGATCTCTCCTTTAATTTCCGACTTCCAAATAAAGGAAAGTGCAGAAAGTGATCACCATCATCAAACCTTTACACTAACCACCATTCTAAAAAGGTCCGGGCAAGCCAAGGCTCTCTCATTTTCAACTCAATTCTATAATCTAAAATGACTCTCATGGAACAAAAGTAACATAGATTCCATCATGGGGACATGCTTCTCATTAGTGGCATCACTGGAAGCAGAGCCACATCGTATAGAGGCCCGGAAGTTGGTTGTCAACAATTTAAATTAAACAAATTCCAACCAAGGTAACGGCCATAAAGCCCCTAGAAACACTGGGGCAGCCTGGTACACATATAATCTGAGGACTCAAAAAAAACTCCTAAACAAATTCCTAAAATCACTGAAAACTCAGGGCTCAGAACTGACACAACAGACCCTTGCCTTAATAGCAAAAATGGAAAGAGACTTAAAAAAGAAATTGAGTTGGCAAAGTAAGCATACAACAAACAATTTTGGATGAAACTACTCCATGCCAGCAAGTAAAGAAACTCCAAACTTTTCTGGGCAAACATTAACTTCTTACTAAATGGCAAAAACCGACATTTCATTTCAGAAATAATGAAATATACATGGAGAGCTCATATCCAAGCCACATATAATACGAACTCACTTACCGGTGAGTTAAATAGTTCCAAACCTTCAAAAGCGATGGGGACGGATGCCAGTCAGTCAAAAAGTCCTACGCCTCAAAAACCTAGAACCATCCAGACAACAGAAACCAAAATTTATATAGCAGTATCTAAAAATCAACTCTACCTCCCAAAAAGTCAAATAGAGGACAAATTCCACCCAGAAGCTTAGGAAACAACAAGGTTTGAGCCATCGGAACACCACCCACAGATGACACAAAAGCAGGTACTGAACACAATAAAACACCTAGGACCAGATGGGGACCCGGGGCCAAATGGCCTGCCAAATGCATTATTTAGAAAAGATCCATCCTTTTGGCCTGGCCACCTAACACCCCTGCCTACACACATCTTAGAGTCTTGCACCATTCCTGATTCCTGGCGAGGAAGTATTTTACAACCCATATACAAATCAGGGGCGCGTTCCGATCTATCCAATTAAAGATTGCTAGCACTCATTGATGTTGAGGCAAAAATCTATGCATCAAACTTGTTGGCAGACCTTGAGGATTGGGTCAGCAGCAAAAACCTCATTCCAAATACAAAAACAGGATTTCATGCAGGGATGGGCACTTTAACAAACATATCTGCAGTCACCCTCCTGGCTAATCAAGCCATCGCCAAATCAAACATCCTCTATGCGTGCTTTGTAGACCGCAAAGCAGCCTTTGATAAAGTGCCCAGATCCAAGCTATGGGCAAAAATGAAATCTTGGGGAGCTCCTACTCAATTATTAGAGGCAATCATTAATCTTTATTCACAAACATGGGTCCAAATAAAAAAGGGGACAGGCGAAGTCTCACTAATAAAATCTCAACCATCAAAGGCTTAAAACAGGGGTGCTTGCTGGCTCCCTGTTTATTTAACATCTACAGAGCTGACTTAGAGAACAACCTTCGTTCATCAGAAGACGACTCTCCAAAATTGGGTAATGTCCCAATAGTAAGTCTCCAATACGCGGACAACATTGTCTTACTTTCTCAAACGTCTCGAGGCTTGCAGGCTTCATTATCCAATTAGCAAAATATACCACCTCAACTTAATTAGTAATAGACCTACAAAAATCGAAGGTCGTATGCTTTTCCAGCACCCAAATAAAATGCCCTAAATTCATCTGGATGTTAAACAAAAACCCTTTGTCCCAGGTGGACACATACAAATATTTGGGGGTACATCTGAATCACCAGCTCAACTACAAGCTACATCTGGACCAAGGGCAAGTGAAAGCCAAACAACTACTATTCGCATTTAAAATCTTGCAGAAAAAACTCAGCAGTTGTTCAACAAAGCTTCTCCTAAAGGTCATAGCAGCAAAATTCCTGCCATCCATTTTGTATGGATCGGAAATGATAAACACAAAGGACTCAACGGTTTTAAAAACAGCACAATCTAGTCTTTTCAAGAACTTGTTCTCAATTCCAAGCTATCTTTCACAAGCACAGATACGACTGGAATACGGATCAAAAAACACAGATACCAGCAAGACAAGGAGCCCTGGTCAAATATTATTAGAGAATGAGGGCAGCAGAGGAAAACACTGTAGCCCACCACTGTTGGCAGGACGTTGAAAAACAATCCAGGATAAGTATTTACAGTTCTAAAAGAATCCCTTTCCACACTAAAGCTAGATGTGGCCTGGCTCACAATAACAACCTACTCTGGGTTTAAGCATATAGTTAACAAAGCCATTAAGCAACAATCGCTGTTAACAGACAAAGCCGACTTAGCCCACAAAACACATGCATGGGCGGTGATGTCATTATATAAATCAACCGTATTTGGCAGAACATTTCTCAAAACAATATGGGCAGAATTTGACCCTACTGAGACTGGGATCCTTCCCCTCGAAAAACCTCACTCCAAAATGGAAACAGACATGGTAGACAAAGGAATGCCGTCTTTGTGGTCATGGAGATGAGTCATTACTCCACCTATTATGTATCTGTCCAGCGCTTCTAAACACTCGGCAAACTCTCCTTCGGGAAACACTGAGGAGAGAACAAATAAGGACCTGCAGGGCGGCTGTTATAACATGTCTTGGAGGCTCGTCTGTCGAATTGTCTTGTAAGGCAATAACATTTTGGAACCTAGCGGCAAAAGAATTAGACAAGAGCAACTGATATACTGAACTTGACTATTCAGAATCGCTTTTTTCATCTATTTAAAACTCCGCAGTCCACACTCCCTCAGCACTTGCATTATAATTATACCCCGGAGAAACACGTATGCTTGTGTATAGTTTTAATTAAGTTTGCTTCCCTAACAGGGCGGGACTTCATACAGAAAAAATCCTATCAAATGAGTTTATTGAAATTTTATCCTAGAACAATTGGTTGATGCCTCATGTATCAAGGTGGTCCGCTCCACCCTTTTACGATTTTAAAGAAATCAAATAAAAGTATATTTCCTGGTCTAGCCTTTGAAGTGGGGGAATCTTCTAAGCTATCCTCATATCTGGTTCTGGAAAGTTCTTTCCATCCCCTGCCAAGGCTTCAAGAAGTCTAGAGTCACAAAAGACTAGTGTTAAGTTTATTTGTGTAAGCTGTAGGCAGGCACCTTTAATGTGCAATTGGGGAAGGGAACAGCTCCACCACCACCCATATGGTCAGGATGGCCCATTCTACCCACATCTAACCCTTACTGTCTCACTATCTGGGAGGAATACATAAAGCCAAAAAGCCGGGCCATGTAGCCCAGGGCAGTGGGCTCAGGCACCAAATGGTTAGGACACAAAAATGCTAACTTTCTAAGACTGGCATTTTCAGAATTGTGACTTAAATTCCGATTTTACAATTAAAGAGGATTTTAAATGACAATTCATTTGAGATTAAATATGACATTTCTACATTTTCCCAATCAAAGGTTAGCACTTATGAATTGTAATAGGGCTATCCAAGGTTATCCTAGAGGAGAGGTGGCGCTTACAGTAGTGAAAATCAAATTTAGGAGTTTTTCACTACTATGCCCCACTTTTTAGATACAATGCACCATGCCCACTTGGTTGTTTAGGACCTACTTTAGGGGTGACTTTTATGTATTAAAAAGGAAGGATTAGGCCTTAGCAAAAGGTTTAATTTGTCAGGATCTGTTGGCAGTTGCTACAAGTTGCAATTGCAGGTCTGAGGCATGTTTTAAAGGACTACTTTAGTCGGCAACACAATCAGTGCAGCAGGCCCACTAGTAGCATTTAATTTACATGCATGGCTACATTTAGTACCATTTAGTAGGGACTTATAGTAAATTAAATATGCCAATCAGGTTTAGGCTAATTTTACCAAGTTTTAAAGAGAGAGCACAAGCACTTTAGCACTGGTTAGTAGTGATAAAGTGCATTGAGTTCAAATACCAACAAAAACAAATAAAAAAACAGGAAAGGTTAAGGCGAAAGGTTTGATGGTAACCCTGAATAGTGGACTGAGTCCAACAGGTCTGTTATTGAGAAGTCAGTAAACATTGAAGATAAAGAATAAGGTGTAATTTCTCAAGATTGCCTTCTTATGATCTGCTTTCCAATGTGTACTACGAATCTAATATAGTATTCCCAATTATTTTATTTGTTGTCTTTGGATTATTATTATTTGGTTACTAAAAAAATGTACTTAATATGTTTGTTTTAAGATGTTTAACTTTCTTTGACGCACAATGCAAGTTACCCTTTGGAATTTCACACGAGCTAGTATAGTGATGCTCCACATATTACAGAGAGTGACAATTATTTTTCCACATTTCTTTTCTATGTATGGTATTTATTTAAAATACTTTCTTTTCAATGACTAACTGTCATGATTTTGTTTAGTTTTTATCTTTATTTTGTGCCGTATCAGGCATTTTTTTGCTTCAATCAGAAGGGAAATGATCGGAAGAATTCCCAGCCTGATGACTTGAATTAACTCAGCTGTTTGAGTCTATGAAAGACAGTAATGCTGGGGGGCTACAGCTACAGATAATATTTTCTACTCACTTGTCAAAGAAAGACCATATAAAGAGCCCACTTCTCCTGAAAAGAAGAAGCCTAATTCAGGTAGGAGGAAGCACACAACACCACACCAAGAGTGGTGGTATGACTGGATTGTCAATCTGTACTGGATTGGATACTTCATCAGACTCAGTTGAAGGATTTGGTTCCACTGTTGCCTTTGAAAGTTTCACACTCCTGTCAAAACATCTCCCACTGGTAACTTCTTTTTCAGAGATTTCTGCTGAACGCCCCATTATGGTAGACCAGAGTCACCACATCCTTGATTTTTTCAAAGCCCTGAGCATGCACTTTCTTCCAAGACAGCTCTTCAGGTCCAGCATTATAGGAACCAGGAGTGCTTCGCTTAGTGCCTTCTTTAGGCTATCAAAAACATGGGCTGTTCCTGAGAGGTCAGGGTAATCAAGGAGGACACTATTTTAACATATTTGACCGAAAAGTTTCCGTAGTAACCAGCGAGGTCCACGAAGTGCAGAGGATGGTGATCTTTGAAAGTCTCAGGATGGAATCCTTTCCCTGAATTTCAACAAGCGAGCAAGAGATCACAACTTGTTTTACAAGGGAAGGGTTTCTCCGCAGGGAAAATTTTGAAAAAAATGGAGTGACATTGTTTATTTTCAAGTACAATTTCCACCTAAATATGCTACAAAGTCACAGGTTCTGAAAGGGAAGTCTTAAAATATTCAAGGACTTTGTGTTGCCAATGTAGCTTTATGCTCGCCTTGTGTGAACTCCATTTTTGTAAATGTGTTAAGGGTGCTCCTGTTACATCTAAAATTACCTACACATACACTGGGGTACCCTTATGTCACAAAATTACCTCTAGGATACCTGTGCCAAATGTTTGTCATGGTCCTAATGCAACTGTTGGCCAACATTTATTTTAGCTTCGACATGGTGCTGTTTCATGAGCTTGGCCTAAGGAGTAAAGCGACTTTTCACCTACATTGCCTACCTTGCTCTACTTAACGGTTCTAGCGCTGACCTTTTACCCGTTATTTGCTGAATAAATGTTGATTTGTTTCTTTGAAACTAGTCTCATTTGTTATGCATGAGGATTCTTAGTATCACATTTAAATCCCCTGCACATGACCTACATAACAGGATTAACATACTCTGTATAATAACTCTTTACAAAAGGTATCGCTATCGTCTTCCTCGGAGGCAGGACTACTTAGCATAATTACAATTATTGATTCAGGTCGATTTACATAATCGCAACCATTACATATCGATCTAGTTAGAACCTCTGAGGGTACCTTTTTGTTATAAAAGTACTACACCTTAACTGGGTAATCAGAGGAGACGCTTCCACGCTGACACCGAGGTCCCTGCACGCAGAAGCTCCAGCACACAGTGGTTTGACATCCCTTGCGGGGTGTCCAACTAGTGACCAAGATGGCATCCTTCATTCTCTCCCATCAGGTAATGGGGTTGGCTCTTTCCTAGGAGATTCTTGGCTTTTACATGCTAAGTACATTTAGGTAGGGTCCACATCATTGGAGTACTCTCAGATTACTGGTTTTATATATGCCTGCATATATTCATTGCCCATGGTAGAAATGTGTCTACTCTTCACTCTTTTGGTGCTTGTAATCTCTTACGCTTGCTTCTGTCTATTGATTGTTGCACCACATATGTTTTATACTAGAATGACGCTGGTTCAATAAATGCTTATTGAAAATGTCCCCAACGATTATTCTGTGTATCTCTCTGAGACTAAGTGAGCATGAGTGACTGAGCGAAAAGTACTGTACTGTTTCCACGGTTCCTGATGGGTCAAGGGTTGTCATGTTTAGTGGTTGCCAGAAACTATCCGCACCTTCGTAGGGCTCGGGGGCTTAAAGTGGTACTGTGAGCTAGCTGGTCTATAGTACGACGTCTGGAATCAGTCTTGACACCAATCCCTTAGTTTATGTTGTTCAACAAAAGCACAGATCCTATGTATTTTTAGGAACAATAATTTCAATGCTTTTGCATTTGACTCGTGAGGGACATCTAGTAACGACTAGTTGAACTGCAGCTCTTTGTAGAATTATTTTGATATTGGATACTATAATATTCACTGCCCACTGCTAATCTTGTCCCATAATGCTTTGCAGGTCCTTTGGTTTGGATTGTATTTTTGCCAATAACTGTGCTTGGGGTGTCCCCAGAGGATGGGACCACCGCCGAAACGTTCAAGAAGATGTGCTTTTTGTTTTCAAGGCATCTGCTTGGTTCTCTCCCTAGGTTAGGGAGGATCCCAAAATCATCACCTCTCTCACTGCTTGTTAATTTTTTATTTTCACTTTTGTGAAATGACTATATGCATTTTAGCATATAAAGACAGAAATGCTTAGTTTATCATAACGTGCAGTGTGCAAGATGCTGTTTGCAATTATTGCTCAGTGCAGAGAAACACACTGTGCTATCAGCTACGCACTACGCAGTTTGAGGAGTAGCTGAACGGCGATCAAAGTGTGCTACGTGTAGTGCTACTACGCAAACTACGCCCAGGGTTAATCCATACAAGTGGGTATGACAAATCATGTGTGTGTGCATTTGCACTGAAAATACACACACAGTCACACGCATATGCGTATACATGGGCCAAAGGCATTTTGGTAAAATATGTATTCAGGCATGTAGACAAACATGGGTGTGACATATAGGTGGGTACTTTGGCCCAACTGTATGCATGTTAATCTTTACATGTACAAACTACGTCCGCCTCTGTATGCGCTCATCTGTCCTACCTGTCCCTACCCAACCTACCAGACTGTGCATTGTCCATCCAGCAGCTCACCTGGCCATCCCTGTTTCTATCAATAACACCTAACGTGTGTTGTGTACTTATGCACCGCTCTTAAGACTAACCACTGCACAGTGAATAAAGGAATTCAAATGCCCTACACCCCATATCCTATTAACTTTCTGGTGGGGAGTGAGGTGTGGGGGGAGTGCCGGTTCACTTATATGATCACTCCACTGCGAAAAGAAAAGAAAAAAGCTCTAACTTTTACAAATGCGAGACCGGTTGCATTGTAGATGCTTGTTTTACTTACTTTAGCTGCATTTGCAAGGCACATTTCAGCTCCTGGTGCTCCATTGACCTTTGTGGCAGGCACACAGTTCCCTCTCACCATCAACACATCCTTTCCCAGCTCTATGGCGGGTTGGAAGAGGGTGAGTGACAGGCTGATTGACAGATATCTCCGGGCTCAGTAGGACTTTAGTCTAAAGGGGCCAGGGCTATCTGTTTGGTTGACATTGCAGTGCATCACAAATAGGTAGGCCCTGAGATGTAGAAGGCTCCTGAGATCAGGGCTGAGACTTTGTCTGACATCAGCAATCTGTCTGATAGTTGCTGTAGGTGCCATCATACACCTGAACCGGCCATTAGACAAATGTCACTGTCTGACTCAGGCTGCTGCTTGACCCACAAGATTCAGAATTTCTTCTACACTAATTTATTATTCACTGCTAGTTTAACAGAAAAAGGAATCAAAGCAAGCCTCAATGTCCATATGTCGAATCGGCCCAGTTCAAGGAGGCTCTTTGGGATTTGGGACATCCCATTTCAGTACATACCTGAATTTTTGTTCAAGAGGGCTTTTCTTCTTGCGCCGTACATAGTGCCCTAAGTAGAATGCTCATATCTGACCAATTTGGCCCTTGGCTACCTTTATAATCAGTTCCACTCCCATCTCCCCCCCTTACCTGAGTTTTTCTACACAGAGAAATACCATCTAAACAAACCACAAAAGGGATCTGGACCAGTGAGCACAAGGGGAACCTCTCTCTTGAATGTCCCTCTGGAGCGTAATTTCCCTCTGGGGTGTACTTCACCCCAAAGTGTACTAGCCTAATTTGCTAGAGGTTGTGCATCTTGAGAATGCTATCTTAACTGTTGCAGTGCCCAACCTTATCATGATGACATTAGCTTGAAGGCTGGGCTGAGTCTTGGTCTTTTTTCATCACAGTGCTGAGGCCTTGATAGTCCATTCAGAAGTGCAGGTCCATTTTTCTTGTTTGGGCACAGCCATACTGGTCCATGGCCAGTCCAGTTCTCAGTCCCTCCCAGGCTCATCATCTTCTCTACTTCTGCCTTAATACGCTCCAGATGCAGTCGAACATCTGGCAGGTTTTGCTAATAGGCAGACTGTTGCAGATATTTATCAGTCAGACTGGCTCAGGTTTACTCAGAGATCTGCAAGATACAGGTCCAAAACATATTTGACTATATTGTGGATGGATGATCTTGTTTTTTCCCATTCAAAGACCTGTCGCCAAATATTGGGTCCCCATAGAAGAGTTTAAAGGAACTGAACCCTTTTCTCTCTTAGGGACTCTCTATTGGCTAACAAGAGAAATGGAAGAATGATGTCCCGCACACTCCTCAGGCGCCCCTACAAAGCACATATCATACTCTTTAAGTTTATGATAAGCCATTACACCACCTTATTGGTTTGTGAATGGTAAGAAGGTGCACATCGCCTTTATATAAGACAATATAAAGTGATTTCTTCTGTCAGAGAGAACTATCCTGTGAAGTCTGACCTAGGAGATGCAGAGGAGAGAGCTATACACCAAACTGACGTAGGGTTTCCTCAAGGGAAGAAGTTCAGGATCGATGGTTGCATGATGTACCATAAGGATAACTTACTTACCTGTAATCCTAGTTCTCTTCCAGGGGTATACTCATCAAACTCATAAGCACTTAATACTCCCGCCCATGCGCGGGGACCCCGGAAATAATAAAAACTTATATATGAAAAACATATATATACAGCTCTCTATATATAAAAACATATATAATTTTTTCTAATACCAATGCAGCTTTCATATAGGAGGCTAAACAATGTAATAAACCACATAAACTGCTTTTGCAAATATACATAATATATGTATAAAAAACATGAGGGCAAGAAGCACTTGAACTCTGTTGTTAATGAATGAATCTCATGAGTAAACTGCAAAAGAAAAGCAGGCATTGTTAGCCTACAGGCTGCATTGTAAACCAACATAGAAAATGAAAGCAATCTCCCATAAAAACTGGCACCATGCCTTTTAAGGCAGCCATGACCCCTAGCTTCCCATCATTCCTCAGGGGTGACAGTTAGGTCAGTTGTTCTTTGCGTAACCCTGAAGATCAGGGCACCAAGATAATATTTAACAATGAAATAATCTCATTTGCCTAGGGAGGTGGGTGGGTTGCTTATGACTTCGATGAGGATACCCCTGGAAGAGAACTAGGATTACAGGTAAGTAACTTATCCTTCTCTTCCAGGGGATCCTCATCAATAGTCATAAGCACTGAATAGAATAGCAAACCCATCTTCCACCTGCAGGCAAATGAGAAACAAAGTGACCTTGTTAACAACAACCGAAAAGTCAGCTGTTGAACAGATTCCTCAAGGAGGCTTGGCCTATTTGAGTGTCCGCTCTAGTATCTGAGTCCAGGCAGTAATGCCTTGTAAATGTATACACCGATCTCCAAGTGGCTGCTTTGCAGATCTCAGACAGCGCTACATTATTGAGAAAAGCAGTTGTAGCTGCTTTTCCTCTTGTGGAATGAGCTTTGGGAGAGGACAAAAAAGGTTTCTCTGCTAAATGGCAAGCCAATTTAATGCATGAGACTATCCATCTGGAGATGGACCGTTTTGGTGCTGGGAAACCTGTCCTGACTTGACCCTAATTAATAATAAGGTGATCAGACTTTCTCAATGGCTTCAACCTGTCTAGATAAAACTTTAAGACCCTTTTAAGGTCCAATGAATGCAGCGCCCTCTCCACTGGAGTGGAGGGGTTGGAAAAAAAGGTTGGAAGAGAAATGGTTTGATTTACATGGAAATCGCACACCACCTTCGGAAGGAAGGAAGGATGCATTCTGAGGACTACCCTATTGAGATGGAAGACCAAGTAGCATTCTTTGGAACAATAGGGCCTGTATCACACTCACCCTACGAGCTGAGGTGATAGCCACCAAGAAAGCTACCTTCCACATAAGGTATTGCAAGGTAGCTTTGTGGATAGGCTCCAAGGGTGGACCCATCAATTTTGACAATACCAAGTTCAGCTCCCAAGGAGGTGAAGGAGGCCGGACCGGAGAGTAGACCTTCTTAAGACCCTGCAGGAAATCCTTCACCACTTGTAACTGAAAGAATGAGGGTTGAGAAGGAGAACGCCTGTACGCCGTAATGGCAGCCAGGTGCACCTTAATGGACGAGAATTTTAAACCTGCTCTGGCTAGGTGAAGCAGATAGGGCAAGATTACGTCCTCCTGCCCCGTGGTGGGACTTCAATTATTTTGCACACACCATATGTAAAAACGCTTCCATTTGCAAGCATAAGAGTGCCTTGTCGAAGGTCTCCTTGCCTCTTTCAATATGGACATGCAGTCTTGAGGTAGACCTAGATGTCCATACTGGAGGACCTCAGGAGCCATGCTGCCAAGTTCTGTGATGGAAATTTGGGGTGATGAATCCTCCCGTTCATCTTGGACAGCAGGTCCGGTCTGCACGGCAGCCTCTTGTGTGGCTTCACTGACATATGTAGACGGTCCGGGTACCACCACTGCCTCGGCCAGTCTGGAGCAACCAGTATCATTGTGGTGTTCGAGTGTGACAGTTTGGTCACCACCTTCAGGATGAGAGGCAGGGGTGGAAAGGCGTACACAAATGCCCTTGACCAGCTGATCAAAAGGGCATTCCCCCTCGATCCTGGTCGGTAGTACCTTGAGGCAAAGTCTCTGCATTTTGTGTTTTCTTCGTCCGCGAACAGATCTATGCTTGGACAGCCCCAAGCCTGGAAGATGTCGTCGACCACTTCGTTGTTGAGATCCCAGTCCTGCTGTTCCTCGAAGTGGCGACTGAGGGCATCCGCTTGAGAATTCTGCTCTCCCGGCAGGTGAACTGCTGTGATGGATAGCTTCCTCGCCAGTAGCCAGTGCTAAAGGGACTGCGCTTCCTATGACAGAGTCCTCGATCGAGTTCCCCCCTGCTTGTTCAGGTAGTACATTGTGTTGGTATTGTCAGCCTGTCGAGGATGGAACTCGTCTGAATCGAAGGGAGGAAAGCCTTGAGAGCAAGATGAACCGCCCTGAGTTCCAGCATGTTTATATGGTGCAATTGCTCTTTTGAGGACCATAGGCCTTGCGTCTGGAGAGAACCCATGTGGGCTCCTTATCCTTGTAGTGATGCGTCTGTGATCAGAGTCTGAGAGGGAGGAGTTTGATGGAACGAAACTCCTACTTCCAGGTTGCCCCTCTTCATCCACCACGGAATGGATGCTTTGGCTGCGTGTGATAAACAGATCTTATCTTCCCAGCGAGAAGACCGTTGATCCAATTTGTCCTCCAGATCTTGCTGTAGAGGATGCATTTTTAATCTGGAATTGGGTACCAGAAAAATGCAGGATGCCATCGATCCGAGCAAAGAGGCGATCTGACGGACCAACGACAGGCTGCTCTTTAAAATCTGTCTGCCTTTCTGAATAAGGGATAATTGTCTCTCCCCCGAAGGAAACACTTTTCCTCGCTCTGAGTCTGTCAGCGCCCCAAGGTAGTGGATTGTTTGTGTGGGTTGCTGTGTCGACTTCTGGTAGTTCACGTGTAGGCCCAGTTTTTGACAGAGCCCTAGACACTACTGGAAATGGTTCCTCACACTCTGGTGAGAGGAGCCCTTCAGCAACCAATCGTCCAAATAAGGGTAGACAAAGATGCCTCTGCGCCGCAGAGCAGCTGCCACCACTGCCATGCAGTTCGTGGATACCCGGAGCTGATTTCAGTCCGAAGGGCAGCACTTTGAATTGATAGTGGGATGTTCCAACTATGAATCGTAGATATTGCCGGTGATGCTGATTTATCGGTATATGAAAATAGGCATCTTGCAGATCCAGCAAACTCATCCAATCCCCTTTGCAGAGCTGAGGATATATTTGGTGGAGAGCCAGCATGAAAAAATGTTCTCCTTTGATGGACTTGTTGAGTGCTCGCAGATCCAAAATGGGTCTGTATTCCGACTTCTGACCTTTATTCTTTACCAGGAAGTATCTGGAATACACTCCCTGACCTCTTTGCGACCGTAGGACCTTCTCTATGGCTGACTTTTGGAGAAGGATGCCCACTTCTCTCTGTAGCATGTTGATCTAGTAGCTTGATGATGTTACCGGAGGGATCGAGGTAGGACGACATCAGAAAGTAGAGAGTACCCATTTTGCAGCATAGCCAGCGCCCACTGATCTTTTGTGATGGCTCGCCACTCTTGCAGTTGATTTGCAACACTTCCTCCTACTGGAGAGGTGCACGGTACTGGAGGAAGCAGAACACTCATTGCTTGGTTGGAGGTTTCGTCGAGGTAGAGGACTGATGGTTCCCTTCACTTCCCCTGTTGAATCGCTGGTTTTGGTACTGCGATTTCTGCTGACCCTGCTGGTTTTGGTTCTTTTGCCAATGAGGGGTTTGAACCCTCTTTTGGAAAGATCGGCGATCAGTATTGCGGTAACAGCAACAAAACACTTTTCTCTTCTCCAGCCCTACCACCTTCAGAGTATCTAGCTCGGTCTTCATCCATGCCATCTCTTCATCAGTGTGCGAGCCAAACAACGATGAATCGGAAAATGGCAGGTTGAGAATCCAGGACTGCGCCTCTGGCTTTAGAGCTGTAAGGCGAAGCCATGAAGATCTTCTGGCACAAATTCCGTGGGCGCAGGAGTGTGCTGAGAGTGTAGCTCCATCCGCCGCCGCACTAATGACTTGGTTCGCCACCAAGCTGCCCTCTTGTAAAACTTCTTTGAAGTCCTTATGGTCTTCCTTGGGTAGCTTATCTGAAAAATGCTGTAGCGAGTCCCATAATGCTGTATCGTAACGCCCCAATAGAGCTGACGCACTGGAGACTTTAAGCATGGATGTGGAAGTGCCACATACTTTTCTCCAGGTCTAAACTGGGGTGGCATGGTGAGCAAAAGAATGATGGATTTCACCCAGATCTCTTGACTGGGGGTGAATGTTTTGATTTGTTCTGCATTCTGTCCATCAATTGTGTTTTTTTTGCTTACTCGCCCTAAGTGCGCCAGGTATGCACAGATGTGGTCCTGGGCTCACTGTGCCACTGGAATCAAGCTATCCTGGCTGAAGAGGGGTGAAACCCCGAAACTGGTCCCAGGATGCTTGTTTCCGGTCCAGGGAGGACTTGGCTTGGCAGTTCGGGCTGGACTGTTCCCATGAGGCACAGGGTCAAGACTGATTTGCATATGGCCAGGTCTAAACTGGGGTGGCATGGTGAGCAAAAGAATGATGGATTTAACCCAGATCTCTTGACTGGGGGTGAATGTTTTGATTTGTTCTGCATTCCGTCCATCAATTGTGTGTCTTTTGCCTTCTCTCCCTAAGTGCGCCAGGTAAGCCCAGACGTGGGTCCTGGGCTCACTGTGCCACTGGAATCAAGCTATCCTGGCAGAAGAGGAGTGAAACCCCAAAACCGGTCCTAGGATGCTTGTTTCCGGTCCAGGGAGCACTTGGCTTGGCAGTTCGGGCTGGACTGTTCCCATGAGGCACAGGGTCAAGACTGATTTGCATATGGCCAGGTCTAAACTGAGGTGGCATGGTGAGCAAAAGAATTATGGATTTAACCCAGATCTCTTGACTGGGGGTGAATGTTTTGATTTGTTCTGCATTCCGTCCATCAATTGTGTGTCTTTTGCTTTCTCGCCCTAAGTGCGCCAGGTAAGCCCAGACGTGGGTCCTGGGCTCACTGTGCCACTGGAATCAAGCTATCCTGGCTGAGGAAGAGCTGAAACCCCGAAACCGGTCCTAGGATGCTTGTTTACGGTCCAGGGAGGACTTGGCTTGGCAGTTCGGGCTGGACTGTTCCCACGAGGCACAGGGTCAAGACTGATTTGCATATGGCCAGGTCTAAACTGGGGTGGCATGGTGAGCAAAAGAATGATGGATTTAACCCAGATCTCTTGACTGGGGCTGATTATTTTGATTTGCTCTGCATTCCGTCCATCAATTGTGTGTCTTTTGCTTTCTCACCCTAAGTGCGCCAGGTAAGCCCAGACGTGGGTCCTGGGCTCACTGTGCCACTGGAATCAAGCTATCCTGGCTGAAGAGGGGTGAAACCCAGAATTCGGTCCTAGGATGCTTGTTTCCGGTCCAGGGAGGACTTGGCTTGGCAGTTCGGGCTGGACTGTTCTCATGAGGCACAGGGTCAAGACTGATTTGCATATGGCCAGGTCTAAACTGAGGTTGCATGGTGAGCAAAAGAATGATGGATTTAACCCAGATCTCTTGACTGGGGGTGAATGTTTTGATTTGTTCTGCATTCCGTTCATCAATTCTGTGTCTTTTGCTTTCTCGCCCTAAGTGCGCCAGGTATGCCCAGACGTGGGTCCTGGGCTCACTGTGCCACTGGAATCAAGCTATCCTGACTGAAGAGGGGTGAAACCCCGAAACCGGTCCTAGGATGCTTGTTTCCGGTCCAGGGAGGACTTGGCTTGGCAGTTCGGGCTGGACTGTTCCCAGGAGGCACAGGGTCAAGACTGATTTGCATATGGCCAGGTCTAAACTGGGGTGGCATGGTGAGCAAAAGAATGATGGATTTAACCCAGATCTCTTGACTGGGGGTGAATGTTTTGATTTGTTCTGCATTCCGTCCATCAATTGTGTGTCTTTTGCTTTCTCGCCCTAAGTGCGCCAGGTAAGCCCAGACGTGGGTCCTGGGCTCACTGTGCCACTGGAATCAAGCTATCCTGGCTGAAGAGGGCTGAAACCCCGAAACCGGTCCTAGGATGCTTGTTTCCAGTCTAGGGAGGACTTGGCTTGGCAGTTCGGGCTGGACTGTTCCCAGGAGGCACAGAGTCAAGACTGATTTGCATATCATGGCCCAGAACATTTGACCTCCTGAGGCGGAAGCCGGGAGAGACGTATTGCTGCTTTTTTAAAATTTGAGTGTATTGTTGTGTTTTTATTGATCTTACCTTCACTCTCCCCTGGGCATTACCGCGCTGCAGTTGACAACGCTGCCGCGGGCTACTTGATTGATTGTGTTGCCGCCATCCCCGGGACACAGAGGCCACGCCCACCAACATCAGGCCACGCCCCCTCTGATTCAGGGTATTTTAAGCGCGCTGATTGGCCAGCGCGGCCCAGAACATTTGACCTCCTGAGGCGGAAGCCAGGAGAGACGTATCGCTGCTTTTTTAAAATTTGAGTGTATTGTTGTGTTTTTATTGATCTTACCTTCACTCTCCCCTGGGCATTACCGCGCTGCAGTTGACAACGCTGCCGCGGGCTACTTGATTGATTGTGTTGCCGCCATCCCCGGGACACAGAGGCCACGCCCACTAACATCAGGCCACGCCCCCTCTGATTCAGGGTATTTTAAGCGCGCTGATTGGCCAGCGCGGCCCAGAACATTTGACCTCCTGAGGCGGAAGCCGGGAGAGACGTATCGCTGCTTTTTTAAAATTTGAGTGTATTGTTGTGTTTTTATTGATCTTACCTTCACTCTCCCCTGGGCATTACCGCGCTGCAGTTGACAACGCTGCCGTGGGCTACTTGATTGATTGTGTTGCCGCCATCCCCGGGACACAGAGGCCACGCCCACCAACATCAGGCCACGCCCCCTCTGATTCAGGGTATTTTAAGCGCGCTGATTGGCCAGCGCGGCCCAGAACATTTGACCTCCTGAGGCGGAAGCCGGGAGAGACGTATCGCTGCTTTTTTAAAATTTGAGTGTATTGTTGTGTTTTTATTGATCTTACCTTCACTCTCCCCTGGGCATTACCGCGCTGCAGTTGACAACGCTGCCGCGGGCTACTTGATTGATTGTGTTGCCGCCATCCCCGGGTCACAGAGGCCACGCCCACCAACATAAGGCCACGCCCCTGCCTATCATTCACTTCCTATTTAACATGTGCATCTTCCGGACGCGCAGCGGACGAGCGCAGCGGGCACGCCGTTTGCGCGCCGAAGGCGCGCCTAAGGCAAGCCCGTCTGCGCCCGTCCGCGACCAAACTGCGGCCGGGGCCGGATATGCTGGCGGTGAGGCTGCACATAAGGGCAGAATCGTGCGATCGCGGGAAAACCTTTGGTCTCTAAATTCCATGGCTGATACCTGTGCTCACAAGATCGACCTTGGGACTACCACCCTCCCTCAGGCGTGTGGGACCTGTGGGATACCACTAGGTAGGCCGGATGGCTGGAAGGTGGAGGGGATGATTAAACTCAAGTCACCATTTAACAGAGACCTCAAAGCGGGCCTTCTGAATTGCAGATCCCTGGCTAAGCATGCAGACGAAATCTGGCTGCTATTGGAAGGGTATCAGTGGGATGTGCTGTTTCTAACAGAAACTTGGCTCAACGAGGATAATATGACCGCCATTGCACTGGCTGTACCTTCTGGGTATAAAATATGCTTCTCCAACCGGTTAGGCGAAAAAAGGGGCGGGGGTGTGGCTGTCATATTTAAAGAGCAGCTCATACTCACATCTTCAACCCCTACTCTTATTCAGGGTCTAGAGGGTCTACACTTTTGCTTTCAGGTGGGTCCTCAACTATCCCTAGCGGGATTAGTCATCTACCGCCCCCCTGGGGGGGAGGAGCCCCACCTGATCAGTCTGATGGATATTATCATCCAGAGCTCCCTCCTTCACCCTCAATTTCTTGTCGTTGGCGACTTTAATGTTCATATGGATAGGGTGGAATGTGTCCCTGCAGCTTTACTAAGGTCAACATTGGATACAGCCAACCTAAGACTCATCAACAAGGGCCCCACGCACAGAGCGGGCCACACGCTTGATTTAATATTTTCTAATATTGACAACGTGTTGGCAGAGACACCGTTGCCATTGGTATGGTCAGACCACTCGCTGATTCCATTTAAACTAAAGTTAGCGGTGGACAAACCTGTGACAAGTAAGTGCTCTTTCATGAAGAGACAATGGAAGAAGTTAGTTCCCGCTACGATGGGGCCAGTTCTTGCCCAGAACACACCTTCCCTCACCTCAAATGTCGAGATTGACGCACTGTTACTTAATGACTGGGTCGGAAACATGGTGTCATCTATTGCACCAGCATCACACGCGATATCCAAGCGTGATTCCTCGTCCGCTCCCTGGTTCTCTCAGGACCTTAGAATACTAAAGTCGGACTGCAAAAGGCTGGAGAGGCTTTGGAGGCTATATTACGGACTCCCAGATAAAGTCCGATATAAGGAAGCATCCAAAAAACTGCATAAAGCCGTTAGAAAGGCAAAAAAACAGTTCTATGCTGACTCTATTCAACAAGCTGAACATTCGAGCAGAGAAACTTTTAAAATAGTACAGTCCTTCTTCAAACCTAGGTGTGTTGAGAGGGAGGTTCCCCCGTCGACCAAGCTGTGCAACAGCATCTCTGACTTCTTTGACTCAAAAATTAAACAAGTCTATGAATCCTTTGGGCCAGAGAAGAAAACGGTAAAAACGGACTTAGCTGGTAAAATGACGGATTGCGCTACCTTGACACAATTTGAGCCAATAGCTCTAAACTTGGTTACGCAAGAACTTAGCCGTTGTAAGTCAGGATCTCCTGACGACCCCAGCCCTCCAAAACTCTGGAACACCATAGCTGATTTTGTGGCTCTCACTATTCAGCAAATATGGAATGTGTCCATCTCCTCTGGGGTGTTCCCGAATATCTGGAAACACGCCACTCTCCTCTCGCTAAAGAAAAAACTAAATGGGGACCCCAAGGATCTTAGCAATCTCCGCCCGATTTCTCTGCTGGCGGCACCGGGCAAAATGCTTGAGAAACTAATTCAGCGCCAACTGAATAAATTCATTGAAGAAAATAATATATTACATGAGACGCAATCAGGCTTTAGACCCGGCTTCAGCACTGAGACAGCACTAATTGAGGTGGCAGAGTCAGTGAGGTGGTCGATGGATTCAGGGGACTCAGCGATGCTGGTGCTCCTGGATCTGTCGGCCGCTTTTGATACGGTCGACCACGCCAAATTGCTGTCACGATTAGCGGAGTTAGGCATCAAGGACCAGGCACTGGGGTGGATACAGTCATACCTGACCCAGAGAACACAGAAGGTGGCGCTGGGTTCTGTCTCTTCAACACCAAAGGCCCTCAGCTGCGGCGTCCCTCAGGGATCGGCTCTTAGCCCACTTTTATTCAATATTTACCTGGCTCCGCTCTTCACGCTGATTGCCAACTGGGGGGTCAAGGCTATTTCATATGCCGACGACACCCAACTGGTGTTTCCGTATTCAGAAGTGTCTGAGGCGTCCTTTTCAAGCTTCAAGGGCTGTCTCTAAGATGTGGCTTGCTGGATGAATACAAATAAACTAAAACTCAACGCTAACAAGACGGAAGTGATCTTTTTCGGTAAAGGCCACCCTCCCCCATCTGATCTTTGGTGGCCGGCAGAGATGGGTCAACCCCCCTCGCCCAGCCACTCGGCAAAAAACCTGGGAGTACGGTGGGATGACAGTCTGTCTTTTGCATCACACGTCCAGCAAAAAGTCGGTTGCTGTCTGTGCAAGCTGAGGAATCTCCGTAAGATTCTGCGACTCTTGCCAGTAACCTGACGAAAAACAGTAATCCATGCCACGGTAACAACTAGGCTGGATTACGCTAACAGCCTTTATCTAGGCCTACCAAAATACCTTATACATCGATTGCAACTGGTCCAAAATGCGGCTGCGAGACTATTAATGCGGATTCCTTTCAAGCACTCGGTCTCTCCACATCTTCTCTCACTTCACTGGCTACCAGTAGCAAATAGAATAAAATTTAAGGCACTTACATTGGCTTTCAGATCACTGTATGGCACCTGCCCAAACTATCTGAAAGCCTGATTGCCTAGATACACACAAGCCCGCTCTCTCCGATCCAACAACCGTGTTCAGATTGCAGTCCCTAGAGCAAAAAAAGCACGGCTGGGAGGACGGACTTTTTCGGCAAATGTGGCGACACTTTGGAACAGCCTGCCCCCTGCTCTTCAACAGGCCCCTTCTGAAGCATGCTTCAAGCGCATGCTGAAAACCTGGCTTTTCGCTCAACCGCGCTAGTCGCTAACACCTCTAGCTCTCTTGGTCAACATTATATCTTGTTCTGCAGCGCCGGGACACCTCCTTGTGAGGTAGCTGTTCGCGCTTTATAAAATTCTGTATTATTATTATTATTATTATTAAACTGGGGTGGCATGGTGAGCAAAAGAATGATGGATTTAACCCACATCTCTTAACTGGGGGTGAATGTTTTGATTTGTTCTGCATTCCGTCCATCAATTGTGTGTCTTTTGCTTTCTCGCCCTAAGTGCGCCAGGTATGCCCAGACGTGGGTCCTGGGCTCACTGTGCCACTGGAATCAAGCTATCCTGGCTGAAGAGGGGTGAAACCCCGAAACTGGTCCCAGGATGCTTGTTTCCGGTCCAGGGAGGACTTGGCTTGGCAGTTCGGGCTGGACTGTTCCCATGAGGCACAGGGTCAAGACTGATTTGCATATGGCCAGGTCTAAACTGGGGTGGCATGGTGAGCAAAAGAATGATGGATTTAACCCAGATCTCTTGACTGGGGGTGATTGTTTTGATTTGTTCTTCATTCCGTCCATCAATTTTGTGTCTTTTGCTTTCTCGCCCTAAGTGCGCCAGGTAAGCCCAGACGTGGGTCCTGGGCTCACTGTGCCACTGGAATCAAGCTATCCTGGCTGAAGAGGGGTGAAACCCCGAAACTGGTTCTAGGATGCTTGTTTCCGGTCCAGGGAGGACTTGGCTTGGCAGTTCGGGCTGGACTGTTCCCATGAGGCACAGGGTCAAGACTGATTTGCATATGGCCAGGTCTAAACTGAGGTGGCATGGTGAGCAAAAGAATGATGGATTTAACCCAGATCTCTTGACTGGGGGTGATTATTTTGATTTGTTCTGCATTCCGTCCATCAATTGTGTGTCTTTTGCTTTCTCGCCCTAAGTGCGCCAGGTAAGCCCAGACGTGGGTCCTGGGCTCACTGTGCCACTGGAATCAAGCTATCCTGGCTGAAGAGGGTGAAACCCCGAAACTGGTCCCAGGATGCTTGTTTTCGGTCCAGGGAGGATTTGGCTTGGCAGTTCGGGCTGGACTGTTCCCATGAGGCACAGGGTCAAGACTGATTTGCATATGGCCAGGTCTAAACTGGGGTGGCATGGTGAGCAAAAGAATGATGGATTTAACCCAGATCTCTTGACTGGGGGTGAATGTTTTGATTTGTTCTGCATTCCGTCCATCAATTGTGTGTCTTTTGCTTTCTCTCCCTAAGTGCGCCAGGTAAGCCCAGACGTGGGTCCTGGGCTCACTGTGCCACTGGAATCAAGCTATCCTGGCTGAAGAGGGGTGAAACCCCGAAACCGGTCCTATGACGCTTGTTTCTGGTCCACGGAGGACTTGGCTTGGCAGTTCGGGCTTGACTGTTCCCATGAGGCACAGGGTCAAGACTGATTTGCATATGGCCAGGTCTAAACTGGGGTGGCATGGTGAGCAAAAGAATGATGGATTTAACCCAGATCTCTTGACTGGGGGTGATTGTTTTGATTTGTTCTTCATTCCGTCCATCAATTTTGTGTCTTTTGCTTTCTTGCCCTAAGTGCGCCAGGTAAGCCCAGACGTGGGTCCTGGGCTCACTGTGCCACTGGAATCAAGCTATCCTGGCTGAAGAGGGGTGAAACCCCGAAACCGGTCCTAGGATGCTTGTTTCCGGTCCAGGGAGGACTTGGCTTGGCAGTTCGGGCTGGACTGTTCCCATGAGGCACAGGGTCAAGACTGATTTGCATATGGCCAGGTCTAAACTGAGGTGGCATGGTGAGCAAAAGAATGATGGATTTAACCCAGATCTCTTGACTGGGGGTGATTATTTTGATTTGTTCTGCATTCCGTCCATCTATTGTGTGTCTTTTGCTTTCTCGCCCTAAGTGCGCCAGGTAAGCCCAGACATGGGTCCTGGGCTCACTGTGCCACTGGAATCAAGCTATCCTCGCTGGAGAGGGGTGAAACCCAGAAACCGGTCCTAGGGTGCTTGTTTCCGGTCCAGGAAGGACTTGGCTTGGCAGTTCGGGCTGGACTGTTCCCATGAGGCACAGGGTCAAGACTGATTTGCATATGGCCAGGTCTAAACTGAGGTGGCATGGTGAGCAAAAGAATGATGGATTTAACCCAGATCTCTTGACTGGGGGTGAATGTTTTGATTTGTTCTGCATTCCGTCCATCAATTCTGTGTCTTTTGCTTTCTCGCCCTAAGTGCGCCAGGTATGCCCAGACGTGGGTCCTGGGATCACTGTGCCACAGGAATCAAGCTATCCTGACTGAAGAGGGGTGAAACCCCGAAACCGGTCCTAGGATCTTGTTTCCAGTCCAGGGAGGACTTCGCTTGACAGTTCGGGCTGGACTGTTCCCAGGAGGCACAGGGTCAAGACTGATTTGTATATGGCCAGGTCTAAACTGGGGTGGCATGGTGAGCAAAAGAATGATGGATTTAACCTAGATCTCTTGACTGGGGGTGAATGTTTTGATTTGTTCTGCATTCCGTCCATCAATTGTGTGTCTTTTGCTTTCTCTCCCTAAGTGCACCAGATAAGCCCAGACATGGGTCCTGGGCTCACTGTGCCACTGGAATCAAGCTATCCTGGCTGAAGAGGGGTGAAAACCCGAAACCGGTCCTATGACGCTTGTTTCTGGTCCAGGGAGGACTTGGCTTGGCAGTTCGGGCTGGACTGTTCCCATGAGGCACAGGGTCAAGACTGATTTGCATATGGCCAGGTCTAAACTGGGGTGGCATGGTGAGCAAAAGAAGGATGGATTTAACCCAGATCTCTTGACTGGGGGTGATTGTTTTGATTTGTTCTTCATTCCGTCCATCAATTTTGTGTCTTTTGCTTTCTCGCCCTAAGTGCGCCAGGTATGCCCAGACGTGGGTCCTGGGCTCACTGTGCCACTGGAATCAAGCTATCCTGGCTGAAGAGGGGTGAAACCCTGAAACCGGTCCTAGGATGCTTGTTTCCGGTACAGGGAGGACTTGGCTTGGCAGTTCGGGCTGGACTGTTTCCATGAGGCACAGGGTCAAGACTGATTTGCATATGGCCAGGTCTAAACTGGGGTGGCATGGTGAGCAAAAGAATGATGGATTTAACCCGGATCTCTTGACTGGGGGTAAATGTTTTGATTTGTTCTGCCTTCCGTCCATCAATTGTGTCTCTTTTACATACTTTTCTCCTCCATGAATCTTGTGTTTTGCTCTCCTTGTCTGGTGGTGCTGTAGACGAGGAGGCCACTGATTGGGTCTTTTTGGCGGCAGCAGTCTGGTTTTGGATCTGACTTCAAAAAGGAGGGATCCTCCTCCGACGGACGATACTTTTTTAGAATTCTCGGAGGTGCGGTCTCGAGAGTGGCTGGTGTAAGAATAATGTCCATAACTGGCTTAAACAGACCCGGTACCAGAGGCAACAATGGGTGAGAGGACGTCTTCTGGTTCAAAGTCTCAAAAACGACCGCAGAAGTACTCTGCTGAACAGCCATGGCAATGTTCAGCTTGGAAGCCTCCCTGGCCAGCACATCCTGGAATGTGCTTACATCGTCCACCGGAGAGATCCTCGACAGTGGACTATCAGTAAGGGTGGGCGAGTAGTCCCTTTTTGAGGAATATGTTGAGGAGGTGGACAGTGTTGGAGACCTGTGTCTTCTGCTTCTGCTGCGTGATCTTGATCACCTCTTAGATGTTGGTGCAGGAGAGCAAGTACGAGCTCTTCCCCTTGGAGGAGAAAAATCTGCATCTTGTGCTGGGTGAGCCAGCGGGGACCTGTGAGCCGGACTGGGCTCCCTTCTAACACCTGCTGCTTGTGTACGATCAGCCCATAGATGTAACGGCTGCATCCATCTGGGAGAGAGGTGAATGGATGAAGACCCCTCCGCTCTAACAGGAGAACGACGTGGAGATTTTCGTCCTTCCTGATGAGCCTTTTCTACTGCATGATGATCACCAGAGGGAGAGCCCTGGCTACTTGAAGATGAAATAACCACCTCCTGAGAACCGGACCTGGTGATGGAACGGTGGGAGCCTGCTCTCGACATCGATGAAGGAGATGGAGAGAAGCTTACTGGAACTGACACCGACAGAGACTTCTGCCTCGACGTCGCTCGCGATGGAGATCTTTGTCTCGACGTCAATCTTGAAGGCATATGTCTCGACATTGACTGCCTCGATGGAGACCCGCGTCTCGACGTCGATCTGGATCTTCTGCTCTTTGACGGAGGGCTGTGCCTCGACGTCGAGTTCCACGTCGACGGAGATTCCAGCCTCAATGTTGATCGTGCTCGCGTCGACGGAGGGCTGTGCCTCGACGTCGAGTGGCGCCTCGACAGAGATCCCTGTCTCAACGTCGATCGTCTTCGCTTCGACAGTGGGCTGTGCCTCGACGTCGATCGTCTTTGCTTCGACAGAGGGCTGTGCCTTGACGTCGAGCGCCTTTCTTTCGACGTAGGCCTGTGTCTCGACGTCAGCTGTGAAACCGACGGATACTGCTGTCTCGACATCGAGTGTCTTGCTGACGTCGACGGAGGCCCCTGCCTCGACGTCGACGATAGAAGATGTCAACGTGGACTCCAGTCTCAACATCGAAGATGATGACTTACGTCTCGGCGTCGACGATCTGTGTCTTGACGTCGATCCTCGCTGTAGAGTCGACGGCGGAGGATCTTCTCTCGACGCCGGATGCTGTTCTAACGCTGATAGAGACTTGGCTTTAGAAGTTGAAGAGTGGCGCTCATGCGCCAATTCCCTCGACGACGATCCCGCCGCCGGTTCTTTTGACGTCGAGCCCGATGCCGAAGGGGAACATATCGGGACCTTGCTCCTCGACGTCGAACTCGCCCTTTTCTTTGTCTTTACAGGAGACCTACCTCTTTCTGAGAGGCCATAAAGACGGATTCTCTCCCTGTCCTTGATGGTCCTTTTAGACAACTTCCTGAAGTGTTGACAGGAGGCAGGAGAGTGTGATTCACGAAGGCAGAGAATGCACACATCATGTGTGTCTGTCTTGGCCTTCTTTTTGCCACAGGCAGGGCAAGGATCGAACAAAGAAGGCATTTTTGACAGAAAAAAGGTCTTTCTGTCACAAAAGAATGGTTTAGATCTCACTCAATTATCAAAAGACGTCGAGTGAAGTCAAGAAAACCACAGTAAAACAAGATCATTTTGACAGAAAAGTCAAAAAAGTAGAGAGCTATGAATCCAGGGTCCTGACAGAAGGAGGCGGAAAGAACAACTGACCTAACTGTCACCCCTGAGGCATGATGGGAGGCTAGGTGTCATGGCTGCCTAATGGCATGGTGCCAGTTTTTATGGAAGATTGCTTTCATTTTCTATGTTGGTTTACAATGCAGCCTATAGGCTAACAATGCCTGCTTTTCTTTTGCAGTTTACTCATGAGATTTACTCATTAAAAACAGATTTCAAGTGCTTCTTGCCCTTATGTGTTTTTATACATATAGCATGTATATTTGCAAAATAAGTTTATGTGGTTTATCACATTGTGTAGCCTCCTATATGAGAGCTGCATTGGTATTAGAAAAAATGATATATGTTTTTATATATATAGAGCTGTATATATATATATATTTTTTTATATGTAATTTTGTATTATTTCTGGGCTCGGGAGTATTCAGTGCTTATGACTAGTGATGAGGATCCCCTGGAAGAGAAAATGATATATTTGGTCCCTGATATTTGGAGGGGTTATATGACGTTACAACACAATTTTTTAACCCGACTTGCTGTCGGGGGTTCACTGGATTTTAGCATAGTATCATTTACTATTCCAACTCCAGTCTGTGCAACAGTAGGGAGGGTGTTGGAGTTAAATCCAACACCTTATACCCCCTACAGCAAGCCATTTTCATTGTAATGGCATGTGGGGTAAAAGCATGCATTGTAATGCATGCATTGTTACGGTTGTTTTCCCTCCAGAGGGCCCTCAGTGTTGATCTCCTTTTCCAAGAGGGACTCCTGGCACTGGTCTGACCACAGGACTTGACGCTTAATTGGCAAGTCTTGCACACTGCATCGACTTCCTTTTCAGTAGAAGATAGGGGTTACCTTCTCCTTGGTCTTTTAAAGTCGAGGTGTTTTCTTAATGGTAGAGCCACATCAAGAAATTCCAGTGCACTTGGGAGACTATCAGGTTTAGTATTCTTGAGCTCATTATAAAATCTTTCATCATGGGAATGGAAATAAACCCTATAAGGGATTTAACTTATTGGGGTTGCAGGTATCACTCAGTCCAACCAATTTTAGAGTGATTAATCAAACCTGAACTTCTCAATCTTTTTTATTAGCTCCCATATGAATACCAGCACAACCTCAGATGGATCTAAGTAGAAAAATGTCAAGGATTAGCTGTTATATTACAATCTCATTTATTTGTTTTTGTAGCTTGTGCTTGGAATTGTATATTAGTTGCACTGTACAATGCTGTTTCTCCCCACGCGTTGCTTTACACATTTTAAGTCAGATCACTGCTCACTACCTTTCCTTACCCCGAGCTGCTCCCTCCCACCCGCCCTTGGGCTCACTTCCTCTGGGGTATCATGGGAAGCATAACATTGTGGAGAAGTACCCACACTCCCTGCCCTTTAAATGGCTCCCATTTTGGAATCAGTACCAAAGTTCTGTAATCTTATACCGGACGTGCCCAGAGGCTTGCTTCTATATCCCTTCTTGGTGACCTCATAAAGTACTGAAGTAACAAAATAACATGTATTTGTAAGACATGTGCTCACCCCTTAGGACATCTGGGTGCTGGAAAACAGATGTTTATTCTACGAAGTACCATCTCAGTGGTACTTATCATAGCTACCTCTAATTGGTGAAATACTGAATCCCAACTGGGATTCAAACATATGACCATGAGGTCAAACACAGACTCTTAGAGTGGATGAATTAGTTCCATGAGCCAGCAGACCCAGTTAAACAGTACAGCATGGATTCTTTCCCTTTACACTCTTGGGCAGAATCAATATATTATTCTTTGAATTAACATTGTCTCCCTAGGATTTTGCTTCTGTCGCTCCTGCATGAAGTGTATTCAGAGTGTACCATGGTGGACCCCACCATTGCTCTTAGACAGTGTCTGGCTGTAATGCAGTCCACTAAGGGTGGCACAGGCCTTAATGTAAGCAAGAACAAACAGTGGCAACATTGATAAAGCTGAGAAGTTGGGGCTGGGCAAACTAGTATAATCATTTTTTTAATGTTTGTTATTGCAATGTTATGTCACAAAAAATATATATATTCCACTCCCTAAACCTGGCTGCCATATCTGTGTAATAAACATATTACATTTAAAAATTATTCTCTGATGTGGCTGTTTTCCTAGGCACATTTTTTAAAACTAAAAAGTCTTTGTGTTTTTCCATATATATTTCCAATTGTTATAATTTGATAAGGAGACAAGATTAAATCACAAATTTGTCAAGCACTCGTATTGCAGACAGATACAATTTTGCAATGTTACTTAAACACTTTATAACAGCAACTATATAAAAAAACAGATGGAAAGTAAATAACCTTGGAAATGGGCACCAGAAGTGCAGGCAAAATAAATAACGGGTATTTAAAGTTAACATAACTAAATTACCTCAATTCTGCCCTATAGGACTCTGCGGGCCGCTGACCTCCTCACCAGCCAGGGTGTACTCGCAGGCCCCTGATTGACTTTCTAGCGGCAATCTGCCTTGCCGACACTTGCCATTCTTCAATCCTATTGTGTGGCAGTACACTTTCCACTCGGGAGCCCATGGCAGCCTTTCATGCATTGACTACATACTCACCCTAGCTTACCAACTTCCCCATTTTAGTGAAGCCCACCACCTCGCCAGAAGCATATCTGATCATTTCCCAGTGTGTGCAACATACAGAATAGCGGAACGAAGAAGTGGCCAATGCTTGGCACTTAATCCTTGGTATTTTAAGACATCTTGCATCCAGATAGGCCTTCAAGAGGCTTTGGAGCACTACTTTGCCATAAATGAGGGCACTGTGACTTCCGCACAAACACTGTGGATAGTGCACAGAACAGTAATAAGGGGTCAGGGCCTGGCATTGACTGCGAGACACAAAAAGGAAAAGAGGGCCCGACTAGAAATGCTTGAAAGGGAAATCATGGAGTTGGAAACCCAACTAGTGGCTAATGATCAGGACCACTTAAAACATCACTTAACCTTAAAGCAAAAATAATATAGAAATGTTGCAAAAAACGCAGCTAGGGCTAGCCATCATGCGACTCGGCACTGACTCTATGAGGAAGGGGATAGAGCAAGTAGACTCCTGGCTTGGCTGGACAGAAGGGAAGCATCGTCTCAGTGGGTGTTAGAAATACTGAATGAGAAGGGTGAATGTGTTAAGGATAGACTAGGTGTTGTCAAGACTTTCAAAACCTATTACGCTCACCTATACTCCCTGTCTTTTACAGCTGTGACAGAGGAGTATCATGAGCTGCTTTCAGATATGATATCTGGATGCCAAGCCTCTCACAGGCAGACAAAGCCCTCCTGGGGAAGGAGCTGACTGACAGTAAGGTGACAAAGGCCATTTGTGATCTCAACCCAGGTAAAGTCGTGGACCCCAATGGCCTGACAATTGAACTTCACTAACTCACAGTGACTAAAATTGATCCTTACCTCCTGCAAATGTTCCTAGAAATCCATCAGTCCGGGCAATTGCCCAAGGATCAGAGACTAGCTAACAAAGTCATTATTCATAAGGAGGGTAAACCACCAGAAGACTGTGCCTCTTACAGACCTATATCGTTACTGAATACAGCGTTCAAAATTTAGCACACATTTTTCTGCACGATTAGTTCAGATAATCCATTCACTGGTCAATCCAGATCAGTCCGGCTTCATGCCAGGAAGAAACACCAAGCTTAACTTGCAGTGCATACACAGTGACCTGGGCCGTGCAATGGAGCTACGTGAAGATGTCCTTGTGCTGGCCTTTGATGCACACATGGACTTTGACACAGTGGAAACACTCTTCATGTATGCAGCTTTAGAGAAGGTGGGGATCGGCCCTCACTTTATTTCCTGGATATGACTCTTATATTGAGACCCACTTGCTCAAGTGACTGTTAAAAGGGGCACATCCACTCTATTCCAGCTATAGCGTGGTACACGACAGGGCTGCCTGACTCTCACCCCTGATTTTTGCCCTTGTCCTGGAACTGCTTGTGGCCTGGATCAGGGATGACCCTTAGAATAGAGAACTGTGATGGACTGCAGACTGGGAGACAGAATCTTTCTTTATGCTGATGGCATCCTCCTATATATTGCCAACCCAGCTTCCACTCTTAACAGTGTGATGTATATCTTCACATTGCTCTATTGATACTCTGGTTACCCTATTAACTGGAATAAATCCCTGATCTATGTCCTTCATGGAAACACATAATGCTTACCTGGTGACTGTACAGAGCAAATAGTCATGAAGGGATTCTGTTATCTGGGGATCTTTGTCACCAGGGAGCCGTACGTCTTCTACAATTATAATCTTGAGCCACCGCTCATGCGCTTGAGGGGAGATGTTCAACACTGGAGAGCATTGCTTTTTCTCTTTTGAGGAAAGCTGCCATTTTTTAAATGATGGCTTTGCACCGTTCTGTGTATGCACTTCAAAATATACCATACCATGTCCCGTTATCTTATTTTCAACAGTGGATAGTGCAACATGTACTCTTCTCTGGGATGGGGGCCCCGCTAAAATTGCCCATCCAAAATTAACGCAGACCTGGTATGACAGCGGGATAGCCCTCCCAGCCATACAAAAACATAACTCGGTGCACAACTCATCACCATTAACCATTGGGTTCAATTTCCGGAGAACAATCACTCTTACCGGATGGATAGGAGGAACATGCGTCCCAGGGGCTACCTTAGAGCCGTCTATGTTTGTCCACTCACTTCACCTATCACTGCTTCTGCCGCAGTTACATTAACCATTTGTGACACTGCACTTAATGCCATGGGTTAGCAGGAAAATATTACACGAGTCACTCCGCTGTGTGATACCACAAGATTAGGCACCATAGCCACACAAAAGGCTTCGAAAAGTGGGATCTAATCAACTTATCTAGGGTGTGAGACCTTTGGGCACACAGTGAAATACTTTCCTTTGCAGAGCTCCAAAAAGAGTACTGGTAGGCACCCACAGAGACCTACCGATATTTCTAAATATGTCAGCCCTACAAAAGGTATTATCACGGGGTGAAGGCCTCCCTGAATCCTCTCCACTTGAAGATAGGTTGCTAGATGATTACATGACTAGACAGGCCATCTTTCTGACCTACAACAAACTCTTAAATAACTCCCCTGCTGCATTGACTTGCCTGCTGGAAAATTGGGAGCGAGATCTTGGGGCCTGGAGGATGATGATTGGCCTGAGGCGTTGGCGCCCCCAGGGAGATGAATGAATGAATAAATATTAGCCTTATAAAGTGGAAACTTTGGCCAGAGGTGTCAAGGCGCCATCAGATCAAGATTTCGAATACTACATAGGTTTGATTACACATGCACTACATTGGTAAAAATGGGTAGATTAGATTCTGTGCTGTGCCCCAAGAAATGTGGTCATGAGGAGATATTCTTTCACATGCTCTAGGGTTGCCTGGTACTCCAGACATATTGGGAGGGGGTGACAACCTGTCTACATAATATATGCGGGAATGATGGGACACCCTCTGCAAAATGGTGTGTCCTAATTATCCGGAATGAAACTGACCTGGTCCGTATGGGCCACCTCTGGGGGACTCTGGGATTCATGGTGGCTTAGCATAATGTGGAGGCTAAATCAGCACTGCGTCTGAACGATTGGAAGAGAGACATGGACTGGTGTATGCAAGCTGAGAGAGTGGTCTCTGAAAGAAAGGGCTGCCCAAACAAATGGACCAAAATATGGGGGAAATGGAATAAATATCGGTGGGAGCTATGCGTGCCCATCGCAGGTCCCAATTATGCTGGTTTGTTTCAAAGGCATCCGTAATATGCCGCTCATCTATGAAATGCTGGGAGAGAGACTGGATGTTAAGGGGATTCTCGGTGCACAGGAGAGTTTGTTGTTATATGGCTGTTTTTTAATGCTACGATTTATGCTACCTCTTGTCACCGTATACGTGATTACTGTAAATGCAATAACAAGATCTTAGAAAAAAAAAGTTAACATAAAACAATAAATAATACAAAGAGTACACTTTAAACCAGCTTTGTCACTCAAAGCGCACAGGCATTGTGCAGTCACTGAAATTGATGGGAATCAGTCGCTAAAGTGGGATGACCCCTTGCGCTATGGTGAACGCTGCGGTGTGTGGATGCAAAAATGTGAATGACAATTTAGCAGACCAGTGATTGAAGCCTGTTGAGCAAACGCTTCTCTATTTATTCTTATTACGTATGAATGTTTTGGTAAAAACAACAGTCTGGTAAGACAGCTAAAGCTGCCACAAAGACAAGACTTAAAATGGGCCTTCCTGACCCGTGGATGGGTAGAGAAAACAGCCATAGTCTGCCCCTCACAAACCTGTGCACCAGTGTCTTTGCACCTGCTGTAGGATTAATAGCTGCACCGATGACACCTTCTTTCTAGAAGAGATGGGAGAGTAGGAAAACTATGCACTTAATCTTAAACAAGCTTAGGTTATGCAGAAAATTGAGTTGAAGTACTGGCACTTAAGGGATTAGTGAAAACAATCTCATTGTCTATTAAGCAAGTGAAGGTGGTTCAGGTACACTACTACATGAAACTATATGGAATATTAGTCAAATTATGTTCAGATTTTTTAACCAAACACATATGTGTTTCAGGTTATTGAAATTTATACATCATAACTCAAAATAAAACATCTCAGAATTTGCTTATCCCGGAACTTTTTAATGACCTCAAACAGAACTTGCCCCTTTAAACCACCTATCTGCCCACCTTTGCAGACTCTCCATTCCTTCTTTTCACTTCTATCTACTGCCTATCATCATGAAAGAGGTCATTGCAATCGTCCCCGATTAAGACCCTCTCTTTCAGCTGTTGACTACAAACTCTGTGCTTCATGCGCTGCGCGGACTACTGTAGCTGTCAATCAAAGCTTTTGATGCACCAATCTTTAAGTGCTTCCTCAAGGTGTCTTCACATACTTCAAATGCAGCATACAAACACATCTTTAACTTCTCATTGAACAACATCTCACCTGGCCATTGAATGTTTTACAAATATCTTCTACTCTGGAGCCGTTTGCTTTCCTGCAAAGAGTGGTCTGGACTTTTCCATTAACTGGCATTCCAAACGTGTACCTGGATTGAAACCAAAGCAAAGCAGAGCATTGTATTAAAAAAAGTTCCCAAATGGCAGTGGTAGGTTTGTTATATGACACATTACATTTGACCAAGGATGGCAACTGGTGTAAATTAATCGCATATGTTGGAATTCCATGCAAGTAAAATGTAACCAGATAGTTCATATGTCTATCACAAGGGGCTACACTTTGGAGAATCTCTATTGGGGCAAGAGCTACTAAGTATGGATAACTCCTCCTTACCTATCACAATTGTGGTCAGGTATCTGAGGCAATGCGAGTGGTATCCCCTAAGAGGTACATTAGGTGGGATCTCCTTCAATTGAAAATGAGTGGGATCACTTCAGAGATGCCAAGAGTGGAACAATTTTAGAGATACTGTAAGAGGGACTACCTTAGAGACACTGTGAGAAGGATAATTTCAGATCTATCACAAGCGAAACACCTCCTGTAATGTTGCTGAGATCTCTTCACCACTACCATGGGGACACACCGCCTGAGCTGTTATAAGTGACAATAATTTACAGCTACAGTGCGTGAGATCAATTTGTTCAGATCTACCATGTCTGGGACATGAGTGCGACCACTTCACAGATACCACTCTGCGATGCAATCAACACCGATCACAAATGAAATGAGCCTGAGTATTGGGGAAGATTCCCACATGGGATCAATGCAGAACTACCAGAAATGGAGTTGCTTCAGGGCTATCATGAGTGAGACAATTTTAGATAGTCTATGAGTGGTCCATCGCCTCAGAAAAGGCTATGTCTGCTACCTCGGTGCACTATGGGGCTGGTTTTAAACATTTTCAATCCCAGACCTGATGCAATATGAGATGTAACACTTCCTGCAGGTGAGAGTGTTTGTAGAGCAGGGTGAGCTACAGGAAAAATTAAAGGTGAGTTAGGATCTCAGAATTCCGACAGTGCTTTTGATATGGCGTTGCACTCTACTTTTCTTAGATTACTGCTGGCCCATCTGACCCATGGCCTGTGAGATAAAGTGCATAGAACTGCTGGCCACAAGTTCATAAGTGACTGGGTGGAACCATAGTAGATGTACTGTGCGTCAGATACAGCCCCACTCCTTAGTAGATGGACCACAATAAACTGTCTGGAGTGAAGCAACTTCATTTACTAGCTACAGGCGAACCTAGGGACAGGCCCAATTAGCCTCTCATTTTCTTTGCACTCACCGGCCACACACGCTCATGGTGAAAAATTCATCATTGACTGAGAGGTCTGTAGGGAGGTTGGTCTTCA
This sequence comes from Triturus cristatus, assembly GCF_964204655.1. Lineage (NCBI taxonomy): Eukaryota > Metazoa > Chordata > Amphibia > Caudata > Salamandridae > Triturus > Triturus cristatus. The sequence continues at coordinate 1,721,305,629 of NC_140590.1, forward strand.
CTTTAAATCTTGGAAGCACTAGGGGAAAAAAAGCATAGATCTGACATGAGAAAGGACTCCAATGGGGGAAGATTTATCTTAAATCTATTACTGAGTTTTATTTTGCCTACATCATGTTTTTTCCGAGATGTTTAAGTCAAACGTAATTGACGAGTGAAGAAATCTATTTAATTTATTTAGTTAGTGTTTTCATATAATGCGTACAAGCTCCAAGACCATCAGACACTTTAAATAAGGGATAATGTACAGGTCAGGAAGAAACAAGCAATAATAAGGTGCTCAGTAGTACCTGACGATTTCAATCTAATAGTGTGAAAAACAATTATATAAAAATAAAATTTACAACTACAAGAATGCAGTGGCCTTGTTAAAAATACAGTGTAGGCAAACAGAAGGAGTCCATATCAATGGGATAATTGACGTTTTCAATTCAGGTAATAAACAGGGTGTGGATACTGAATATTGACTGCAGAATATTGTGGGACACTAATATCGTACACAGAATATCAAAGGCGAAAATATCGAAAGGTAGGTATGTATCGATTTTCTGTACTTGACTCCATATCTATTCATCTTGACAATATGTTTGCATATATATCTTTAAGGTACATAGGTGTGGAGATCGGAATAGTAAATCTGTACTTCCCTCTATGAATTTACCTTTCGAAAAATTGTCCCTCGACATTTTGGCCACACTATTAGTGGGCCACAAAATTCTTATACATTATATATTGCAGAGTTCAATTAATATATTCAATATGGTAAGCCAGTCATATCTATTGAAGATCACATCTGAGAGAGAGGCTGGGAGGTGTTGCTCTAGGAGAAAGAGTTTCAGTCTACTTTTGAAAGCAGATACATAAAATACAGAGCAGAAGGGGCAGTGTTCCATACCTTGGGGAGGGGAGAGGGGGGTTGCACCCCAAGAGTGATTACTAGAATTTAAAAAATCGCAAAACCAACCACCTGCACAGTTGTGGTCAAATGGAGAGTGTAAGAGAGTTAGGCTTGCCCTACCATTAGCAATTAAAAGGCAGGATCGGGGGAAATTAAAGCCCTGAAGGTTATATACAAACATACCATCAGGCAAGCTAGAAAGGCTTGGGAAATAGAATGCTGGGAGAGTATGCTGACCGTGGTGAACTGCGGAGATCACCGTAGTTTCTGGAATTTGGTACCGGTAGGTTTCAAAGAGGGGACTGGCCTAACTATGTTGAGCATCTCTGAAGATCACCGGGTATCTAATTTTGCATCACTGCATTCACTCGAGGATGATGACGACACTCATCTGCAATTGGTGATGCTTGAAAATCTTTTCAAGGAAGAGGGTGATAATTTGCAGTCACTGAGCGTCAACCCCTTCTCCGTTGAGGACGTCAACATAGCACTAGCAAAATAAAGAGTAATAAAGCACCTGGACTAGATCAAATCCATGGGGATCTTTATAGGCACAATTCAGATGTGTGGGGGCCATATTTTATGGTGTTGTTTAACAATATCTTCAATGGAGCACCTATCCTCTCTACTTGGGCTTGGGCAGAAATTATCCCTATGCATAAAAAGCAATCCCTAGTGGATCCACATAATTATAGACCATTCGACTGCTCTCAAAAGTTATTATGTACTATGCTTTTAGATCAACTCCATACCTGGATGGAAGAACACAAGATTTTAATCCATCTCCAAGCAGGTTTTAGAAAGGGCATTAGTACAATTGATCATTTTATTTATATTTTTGCTAATATATTGGAAAACAGTGATTCTGGTTGGCAGCAGTTTGTATATCATTTTCATCGATCTAAGTTTGGCCTTCGACATGGTACCTCGACTCAATCTTTGGCAGGTATTGTCTGCTATGGGCCTTCCCCCTGATCTTTTGCCTATTTTAATCAGACTCTGCATACATAATTTTGCACAAGTGTGGTGTGGATTGACAGGTGACTTAACGGATCCTTTTTTTGTGGATCTCAGGGTAAGGCAGGGCTGTGTGCTCGCCCCTACCCTCTTTTCGTTGTATGTGAATTGCCTGATTTCTTTCCTCGATGACTGTGATGGAGATGCTTCTAAGTTGGCTAGCATTAAGGCCCTGCCCTTAATGTTCGTGGATGATACCCTTGTAGTCTACAAATCCCTCATGGGTGTACAGAATATTTTACGTCGCTTAGCAACACTGTGCAACCAGAGAGGCCTTGAAATAAATGTTGGGAAAACAAAATATATGATTCTAATTCCAGGTCACTCTACCCGAGCCAATCCTAAACTCTTAAGTATTTCCCTAGATCGGGTTAAGGTTTTTCAGTATCTGGGGCTGACTCTTACAAGGACATGGATTGGTGTTACCACATCAAGAAAAAGAGACTTAAACTACTTATGCAGTGCAATGGGGCACTACTTAGAGCACATCGAAGATCCCAATATCCTCAAGTGTCTCCAGTTATCCAAATCTTTAAGGTGCAGGCTTTGGGTGCCACTTTGTATGGTTCTGAACTTTGGGGGCGCAGAAACATTTTTAGTTTACAAGAATCAGTAATTAGGTTCTTGAGAAAATTATTAGGTCTCCCAAATAGTACTCCGCTAGTTTCTTTGAGATTTGACTTGGGATTGTACCTGATCTGTAAGCACCAGCAGCAGAGGCCTTGTAGATCCTTTATATACTCCAAAAGCTCCTGATTATGGACAGATTTCCTAAGATTTTGCATCAGGGTTTCGTTACTTTTGTGGTGCAGCCCTGGCGTAAAACCATTTTTGATATTAACTAAGCCATGCAAAGTCACTTTGCCTAGCTTTGTGTGGTTTAGTAAATGTAAAGTAGTGCAGCACAGTGCTTCCTTATCTTACTTTACGTTGAGAAGGCATTTCGTGGGTGGATACTGGGTGTTCCCATGCATCTATGGATTTTGGCACAAGCTAGTAAACATGCCAATGTTAAAAGTGGTACACCTTCCCCAGTGAGGCGTAACGAGGAGCCATGTCTTTATTTCTCCTTATTACTTCCTCTTTGGATGTGTGCTGCATTTTGTAGCAAACATAGAGAGAGGAAAATGCCTCCAAGAATTGCTTTTGTGCAGGAAGGTGTGCCTACCTACACAAAAACAATCCTGCCCACAGTGTAGGGTGCAAGGGTGCCTGCTTTGGCGTTAGGCAACACCGTGCACTAGCGATTGAAGACAGACGGAATGCGCCATGTTTTTGTAAATATGGCACCTTTCTTCTGTCTCCCTATCATGCATCGCAGCACAGAACTTTGCCTAGCTGTGTTGAGATGTGTGAAATGTAAGTAAATCTGCCTCTGTGTTTCTAGCAGCTGCACAGCTGCTAGCTACCTTTCAGAGTGAGGGCATTCCTTACACTTGAAAAATCAAACCAACCAAGTTGCAGCAAAGTTTTAAACCTCAAAAGCAATGTTAGGAAAGGCATCTCTTGCCTTCTTCCTGGAATGCATGGAGGCCATTGCTTACATGCAACTAATTATGCATAATTTAATTTCCTGGTGCCTGCTCTGGGTGGTGAGGGAAGGGGCGGGATGTTAATGTCTTGTGTTTTTCCCTCAGGAAAGTCCTGAAAACGGAGTAAGCAGGAGATGACAACATTGCAGGGGCTAACACTGCACTTATTGGCCATGTGTGTAATGCCAATTAGCTATGGGCAGGGCCACTGGAATTATGCAGTCAGGGAAGACTACATTATGCAGCAGAGTTTACTAAATTATGAGGCTAGGAAATGCAAATTGTGCCGCATAATGCGACAAATTGATTGATAGCATCAATTCATTATTTTGACATTTTTACAAATGTTAACACTGTATGGACAAAGGTTTCACCTTATTGGTGCTGATTTACCAGCAGAAAACAGCAATAGTCACCTTTATGAGGGGCCTCCTTCCTCGGTACAGCTACAAGTGTTGCCTCATTTTTAGTAACTTTTTAAATATTTGGGCTAGAAACAATGTTTTTGTTGTTGAAATCTGCAAATGATGCTGCAGATGATAGATCGTGTGGCAAATGTGGTAAACCCATAATCATGCAAAAAAAAACGCTGCTGCCGCAGAATCGCATAATTCCAGTGTACCTGGCTAGGGGTAACCATAACAAGAGGTGCCCCTCTATTGACTGTTTCTCACGTGTGCACACATTTCTATATTTGTATCACTGTTGCAAACCCACTGCATATCATTTCTGCAAATATTTCATGTCATTTAAAATAAAAAGTAATACATAAAGATGAACAGGCCGCTTATGTTTATGTTTAGGTTTGTACAGTGCATGGCTGTCCGAAGGCTTCCCAGCGCTGGTGAGTGCTGTTTGTACAGCTATAATCCTAAATGTACTTAACGGGGAAGCAATCAAGTCTTTACGTTTTTTCTGAAGGAGGTTTCATACAGTAGGGCTCTGATGTCGAATGGAAGGGCCGCAGCACTTAACTTAGAAGGAAAGGATAGTAAGAATTACTCATGGAACAGCTACTGCTCCCTAACTCACATAATGATACCACCACCCAGGGCCCATGCAGGGGGGCAGCCTCTGCCAAGATTGCATGGTGAGGAGACCAATGGAGGGTCTCCAAATATCAGAGTCGCCAAAAGGTGTCCCTAGGGAGCACCCTATTTGCAATTTGATGGGTTTCTCAGCATTGGGACCACCCCAGCTCTTGTCAAAAACCAGAAATATAGAGGAATTTGTAGGGACAAAGGTAAAATGGCAGAGATGGTACAGTTACACAGTTGGCCAAGAATGTCCAACCTTACTGCCTTTGTGGACGCCTCCTGGGAACTCCCTATGCCAGGCGTTACAGACTCTGAGGGTTGGGACAGGGCATGGACAAGGACTAGTCTGTGCGCGCTGGATGGCCGGGTGGGGCGAAAACCTGTCTCATGTAGACAATGACACCTGAGGAGAAGTTACAGGGTGCAGCAAAGGGCTATTTGGGGAAAGCAGATGACCAGGGTCAAAAGCTCTGAAAACTGGCAGGCCGGTTGCAGGGCATGGCCAAATGCCTAACACAAGGCAAAATGGAAATAAGGTGTGTCCGATGGCCATGACCTTAAGTCAGAGCCCAAAGAGCATGGCCAAACTGAAGACCATGTCCAGTGAGAGCTACGACTGGGCACAGAGCCTTACTGAGGCCCCTGCCCTGTGTCAGAGCACCATGAGCGTGAAGGAAGATTGTGACCTGTGAGCTTCACGGCAGGGGGACTGAGCACAGTGCATTATCAGGATTATAAGCCACAACTAGTCCATGTGCTATCTGGATATGGCCGAAGTTTGTGACTTGCAGTCTCTGGAAGAAGAGATCTGTGCAAAAACAGTAATAAACAATGTTGGTCTGCATGCAGGACATCTGTTAACTCCAAAATCAGCCCCTGGAGCCAGTGAGCACAGATGGCAGGGGAACAGGCACATGCCAGTCACTTAATAAAGTATTTTAGAACATTGAAATGTTGGGAGCTCTATTGAAAGCAATGGATACCTCTGGCCTTCTAATGGCTGGTAGAAGCCCGGAGCTTCAACATTCCAACCTTGTGTTCCCTAGCTGTTGCTGTGAGCAAAGGTCTCACGGAGCCCGACGGAACTTCAACCCCTTCGGGCTCCATGAGGCCTTTGCTTTATTTGTTAGAACATTCTGCCTTCTAGTGGCGGAATGTTCTAATAGCCAAATAGCCCGCCATAGCTGGGCTATACCACCATTAAAGTCCCGCTCCCTTGTTAACGGCCCTTGCCTTCGGCTCGGGCCTTTAATGCTGAAGTAGCCATACTGCGGGCTCTAAGGCTATATTATAACAACCGGACTGGGTTAGCGGTCTAGTTTTTTAGGAGTCCGGCATTAGGTATACATAATACGAACACCGCATAAGAATCTGGTATGAGAATATTCCTGGCTCGTTTTCCACCAATCATGTCAAGGAGCCGTTTTCTCTATATTACTAAACATTTATTGGGATCGCACCCAAATAGTTGTTTTTTTCCCCCTAGCAGATCCGAACCCCGGTCTCGATAATACCGGAAGTGGGTCTTTTTTCTCCACTCGGGAATGGAGTTCGAGACAGTTCAGCAGTCTAGTGCTTCTTTCCCAATCAATTACCGCTTTGGCGGTTCTTTTGCCAATTAAGAACAGTACTTCAAGATGCCCCCCGTGGACCCATCGTTCCACGGAGCTGCGGGGATGCAGTATCCAGGAGAGGCAGTGATCTTGACATAGTAAGTACGGCATAGCCGAGCAGAGACCAGTGGCGCCGTGTGATGCTATCACGGTTGGCAGGACACTTTTAACCAATGAATGTTCCTTTTTCTCCATTTTATCCAGTGTTTGACTATAGACACTCCTTCCCACCCCATTCACAGGTTCATGAGGTATTATCCCTTTTTTTTTAAAGTACGCGCTCCACCTCATTTTCTCTCAATGGCACCAACTTATTTATGGCTATACGATATTATTCAAGACTGCATTTGTCACCTTGGATACGCACTTTGCGGTCCTTAGGCATAGAGTGTATGATTTATGTTAAGTGTTTGTCGGTCCTTTGTATTGTCCTTTTTTTACATTAACGGTACACAGCACCGGCTCATCATCACTGATAATGATAGTGGAAGTATATCGCAATATGTATCACCTTTTTTGCAGGTCACCACCAATTGTGATGGATAATACATATGTTATGTTTTTAATGTATGTTTTTTCTTCCAGATTGACATTAAGTAGCATACCTATTGGGGTATTGTATGCAGTGCATGTTTCATTTTTATATATGCACCACATAGTATCATCTACATGTATATACAGCATTTGTACTTTAATTTACATTAATTTTTGAGTGTAGAAGGGATCCTTTCGGTCCTGATGAAGAAGCCAGGGGAGGGCTTCGAAACATGTTGACATAGGAGACACGGCTCATTATAGCACTGTATCTCCAACTCATTCCCCTCTTTTAACAATACCAGCTCAACTGAATATTAAAGTTTTCTTTCCAAAGAGCCAGGTATTTTTTAACTTACAGTCACTCCTTCACTCACTCCAGACCCTTCCACTCACATGCCTACACTACACATAGTTTTGTTCCATTATTAGTGCTCCCGTGTAGGTTGTAGCACGCCCCGTCCCGCAGTGGGGCGGGAAGACCCCTATAATGAAGCACGACACCAAGGGCCCTTTTGGTGTGTGAGGGGTATTTAAACAAAGCTGTGTGCCCTCCACAATTGTAGGAGACACATTTAGTCTAGGAGATTATGGTTACATATCAAATTTGGAGGTGGATCCCTTTTGTTTCTCATATATTATAACAAATCCCAGCATAGTCATTGAAGAAATGTGAGTTAAGGGGCATTATGGTTAAGCACCAAGATCAGAACCTTAAAAATCTTGATTGAAAAAATCATCACCCTTTCCTCTGTCCCAGACCCTGCAGTTCACTGTCGTTGGATATGACCATTAGGAGCTGGGCAGATGGCATGTCCTTCAGCTGTGCCCCGTGCACTGTCACCCAGTATGGAATATATTGTGAGTTTCGTTCTCCTTCTCCAGGACACCCATAAGTGCTTACCCACTCAAGTGTAAAATCATGTTTAATAATTGGACTTAAGTGTGGGAAGAGGTTCACACATAGAGCATGTTAACTGTGATTGTTTTTTAGAGAACGAAGGCAAATCCCTCCATTCTCTCCCAGGGATTGAAGAGGTGGGTCACAGACTGTTGATACTTGGTAGCTCATGACTTGTGCATCATGATTCTAACTGGGAAATACTCTGATCCCCCTGCAAGAGGTATGTGCTCCCCTTTCACCCTCACGAGCCCAGAGGTTTTTGTTTTCTGACAAGATTTCAGTCATAAACCTCAAAAAGGCCGACTTGGCAAAAAAAGGTTTTAGTTTCAGCAGTTACAAAGTTAGACAGACATTTGGGTTGTGAATTGGATTGCGAACAAAATTGTCAAAGTGTATTTATTTCATTGTATTACAAACATTTAAAAACACACTGGATGGAGTTACACCAAACTAGAAAAGATACGCTGGACTGGGAACTACCTTGATACCAGGTTTTGTGTCAGTCTGTCCAGGACTTTTCACTGTACCTTCAGAAAATAATCATGCGACACCTTGAATGGAAATCAGTCGTTTTTAGATATCCCACCTATAACCTCCACCCAGATAAATGCAGTCCTAGCTGCATAGACATTTTGGGATCTCTTTTCTCGAGTAGATTAAAAGTTAGTTCCTTATTGTTACAAAAGTGCTTTCATAAGGACCAGTGGAGTCCATCATAACTACAGAGTTTATGTCATCAGCTCAGTTGTACGTTTCTAGGCTATCCACATCCTTTGAAACAGAGAAGATTGGGAAGCTCTCTTGTCGATGGCCAACATCCCGGCTTGTATTAAAAAATACAAGTAAAGCTAAAGTGTAAGGAAACTTGCTACAAAATGCAATGTGTAGAATTAGAACATTGGAATGTGGAGCACTCCATTGAATACAATGGAGTGCTCTGTGCTTCTATGGGCCGGTAAAAGCTCGCAGAGCAACATTCCGTTTTGTTAGACCTCTCTGGCCTGAGGGGATTTAAACCCCCAGAGCTCAGAGAGGCCTTTGTTTTATTTGTAAGAACATCCTGTCCTCTAGTTGCAGAATCTTCTAATAGCCTTATAGCCCTTGGTAGCTGGGCTATACCGGCCATTAAAGTCCCACTCCCTTGTTAAAGTCCCTTGCCTTCAGCTTGAGCCTTTAACGCTGGAGCGGGCCTTTAATGGCCGGTATAGCCTGCTATGGTGGGCTATAACGCTATATTATAGAACGGTCACAGTATATAACAGGGATGTTTGTCACTGAGGGGTTCTGAATGACATCCGACAGAGATCAAGAGTGAAGCTCATGTTGTCTATGATGTCACTCAAAAGCCCGAGGTGGAAAACATCCCTGTTTTAACTTTTTACCCATCTATAATTTTATGTTATGTATGGCCCCAAAAATCATCTGCTTCAGCTTTCAAATGCTACGGAGGAGCAAAGGAGTAATGGGGGTACCGGCATGGCCTCTTCCCCTTGCACCAAATGTAAAAAATAAAATACTTGGCCTGCTGCTGCCCATCCCCACCACTTTCTGTGCCTTCCATCTCCTCGAAACTCTGTGCCCCCTGCATTCCAGTGCTGCTCTGACAGACTCTCTGGGGGTCCAGACAGAGCAGCCTGGAGTTCCTTTGTGATTTAGCAACCAGCGGCGTAACACAGGCCACGGGGCAGGGCCCCCAAACTCCAGGGGGCCCAATCAGAACAATACTCTGGCCAGAGAGCTCCTGAATGAGTCCAGATGGGGCCCCTCCACGTACCTTGCAGGGGTCCCCCTCAAGTTTCCTTACGCCAGTGGTAGCAACGATGAGTCGAAAGTTCTGTTACCCACTGTTACTATGCCATAGCAGCGTATTACTAGAAATAGAATCTAGTTATTCATGGTAATAGTACTCTCTATGACATCCATACATAACAATATAGTGTATTAGTCATTCTCTGGCCGCTGTGGGTGAGACATGGAAACTCAGAGGAGATTTTGATGTGCTATAGGTCCCTATTATTGTGAATGAGCATTGATATTTACAAATACATCACTCACCCCTCTTCTTGAACTCTTACCATATTCCTCAACCTCAAAGATTTTCTGTGTTCTGGGTTCCTTGACGTTGATACTGTATTTTCCAAAGATGGGCTTAGAGGACAGCGGATGTGAGAGATCTAAGATGCCCTGTTCTGGAACGGCGTTCAGCCATTGGCCAATCTGGTTGCCTTTGGGGTCCTGAGGCAGACAAAAGGAGCAGTTTCACCAAAGTCAGCAATAAAGCCTCGGACAGAGAGCGGCCATTGATCAAGAACAAAAGCATACTAAGCTGAGGTTCAGGAAGGTAGCCGGATATTCAAAATATGGAAAGAATCAAAACTGACTCATAGCAAGCCATTTTATCCTGAGGGAGTCATTTTGCAGGGAGGGTGAACTCTTGTCTGAAAGGCTCAAAACAAACACTTCCTGATCATACTAAACAGTGAGAAATTAGGGATACTGAATGGACCTGGAAAGTAGATACTGGTGCATGGGTCTAAACACCAAAGGTCTTATTTATGAGAGCCCTGCTTCACTTCTGCACAGCGTAAAGTGGTACATGTTTGATGCAAGGCTCTTATAAAGATGTATGATGCCACACAAAGCCACCCTGCGTGGCTTTGAGTGGCCTCATAAATCACGAGTAAGGTGATGCAGTGCAAATCACTGCCTCTCATCACTTTGCACACGAGAGGCATTCCAAGGGCATTGCAGTAGGTTTTCCCATGCAACACCTATGGAATTTGACGCTGCCCCAAAATTTACAAAGTGATGGAAACCTGGGGAAGCGTCAAATCCATGCACCTCCCAAGGTGAGGCGGAACGAGGAGAAATATGTTAATTTCTCCTTGCTTTTTCCCCTTTCCATGTAGAATTGTTTTTGAGCAGGAAGGTGCACCTACCTTCACAAAAACAATTCTGCCTATAATACAGTAACCCTTGCACCATGGTGCAAGGGTGCCTATGTTGGGGCTAGGCTGCCAAAACTGCGCCAGCGTAGACAGAAGGTACAGGGAACCATCGTACTGATTAAATATGGTGCATTCACACCATACTACTTAAATACGGTGCATTCCTGCCCTTTCACTTTGGCATAGGGTTGCGCAGCAAGGTGCCTTGCTGACCTTCCCCTATGCCAAAATGCCATAAATGAGGCCCCAAGTCCTTGATCACAGGGTTATGGGAAAGGGTGAGGCATTTCCAACACTCAATGAAAACCGTTGCCAGGTGGAGTACATACCTCTCATTGTGATTTTCCCTCTGGAAATTAATACATTATATGCGGAATTAGTGTTTTCCGTATGGAATTCCACTTGTATAAGAATTCACAGCTTGTTTCTTGTTTTTCTACTAGTAAGTTATACCAGGTTTGACCTGCCAACATTTCTTGGGGGAAAATTGTTTGGATGGAGTGTTTATCGCTGATTTTGGATTGTGTAGAGTTGGGCAATCTCCTCCCCACGTTTAATCAAGTCCTATGACATAAATGAGAATATCGACAGTGCCCTAGGACTGAAAGGGACCTTAGGTCCAGGTGTCTGGGGATATAGGACACTATGAAGTAGAGACATCATATAGAGGAAATAGAGTTCACATGAAAGATGAATAAAGCACATTGATCGAGGAAGAACATTAAGAAATCCGCCATTTTGTTTAGATAAGGGACTTCTTACGGAACACAAGGGCAGGCACCCTAAAGCCCAAACTTCGTGGCTCTATCACCCCGATGCAAAGCTGGTCTGCTCTAAAAGCACCATGGAGGAATTGGCTATGATTCAGAAATTGCAATACTCACCCGCATCTCAATCTCAGGGTACTGTAAGAGAAAGAGAGGACAATGCGCATGAGACATTATAAAATGGCAACCACAGTATTTCACACAGAAATGACTAAACTGCTCCCCAACGTATGCAATTTTGCTAAAATCACAACGTGAAGTGGTCATCGCCACCCAATACCGCCTTATCACCTACCATAATTTGTGTCACTTATTACTTATAAATATCCACATTTAAATGTTGATCTAATCTTTTATTTGTTGTTAAATTATTTTCCTCAGAACATTAGTTAAATCTCGTGCTACATTCATCTGGTGAGATATAAAATGTTTGAAAATTCCATGAAAACTCTTCAACAATATCTAGATCATTAGCGATCCTGCTAGTTGTCACTACTATTGAAATACTTTAGCTTAACTAACTGAGATAATTTCTGCTTTGTTTGTGACTCTCTACAGCTCTGCTCAGTGCCTAGCTCTTTATTCCCCTACGTACAGCACTCTGTGCAACTGAGTCCAGGTTCATGCTTAACCAACACCCTTAATGAAACAATAATAAAATATCAGTTGTATTTCCCAAGGTTGTTTATACTGAATGCAACCCATGGTAGAAGGAGGAATTAGACTCCCAGAAACTAGACCGCTAACAAACTCAAAGTGCACTAGCTTCTAGAGTGGGCCCATATTGGAAGACAAAGTGGCCTCCTGCCCTTTTATGCCCATGAGATTGACCCTACACCATTTTGGAGCCGTTTTCATCAATGCAACAAATTTGCATTGCCAAGGAGCTGGCTTGGAACTGCTGGATTAGGGATGGGATGTCACCAGACCCCTGCTGGAATGACTTCATTCTCGACTCCTGGGAAGAAGGCAAACCTGAACAGGACAGGCAGCAGTTCCAAGGCAATGAGAAGTTGGTGTCTGCTGAAGGGGCAGTCTACATGTCTGGTCGCCCCTATCCTATTGTTTTTGGCTAGGTTGTTGGGGAGGGGATCACTACATAAATTGCCTTTTAACCTTTTGTACTGTAATTTCTTACAGTAAACTACCTTCTTAACCTTAGTAGAAATTACCATAAAAAATTAGAATTGCTATGTGTGATAACTGGTCTCATGTAAAGTGCTCTGCCTCCTTGGGGTTTTGTTTGCGTTTCATATGAAGCCACAAATAAATAAATAAATTGTATTCTACAAAATTGTTAATTTCAGAATTAAGCTGTTCTAATTTCTTCTTGGCTCCTATTAGTAGTCTTAAACCTAAATGTTATTTGTTCAAATCTTTGATATTCGAGGCCCAAATAAATTCTCTTGTACAGTTTTAAATTCATCGATTTCTCCCAATCTGGCAACTGAATCCAACATTAGAGAATTATAAATAAAAAATCGAGGGACCACTTGCAAGTCAATTGCATTGATCCTTCGCGAAAGATAGAAAATTGTGTTCATTACATTTCTAACATATTTACTAATTGCTCTTGTAGAATTGTAGATCACTGTATGTGTGATGCAGATTTGCAGCATGATATTTCGTAAGCCTTATGGCATTTGTGCGTGGTTTTCCAGCGATGTTCCCTGCAAAAGGGCGATAACCTTGCTGATACGACCCCCTATGTTAGGGATGGCTAAGTCAGGATTTTAGCAGACGTTAGGTTTTGGCGAAAACGGGCAAAAATCTAATGTGTGCTAAAATCATGTGAGCTGCCTTGTAAATATCACCATTCACCAGTGCAAACGTTGAATGTGAACTTTTCACCCTCACATGCGGAATGGCCCTCTGGGAAGATATCTATGGCAGACCCAGCAGAGGGTCCTCCATGTTAGGTAAAGCACTTCCCCCACCACTGTCCTGCACTGTTCCTCGTTCCGTCTCCAGCGATAGGACGCCTTCGGGTAGCCATGTGCTTTATAAATAGGGCTCCCGGTTTTATGGTATTTATATTTTTGTCATTTCCGTCTGTATTTATCCATATTTATTTGTTGCTACTTTTACCTGCATTTATCCATATTTATTTTAGGGTTCGTTAAAAAATGAAGCTGAAATATGTATATTTCTTAATTCATTAAACCAGTTAATGTGCACTCGTGCCTGAACACCTGACAGGTTTCATTGATATATACACACACTCAGATGGTAAAATATGCACTATGAAGAAAATATGTAAATTTTAGTATCAATGTTGTGCAAATCTACTGCTGTTTAAGGCTCTCTATTAAAATCCATATTTTTTTTTAATTCCATTGCATGTCAATCTGCACAGCTACTGGCCTGGCAGTTATTTAGAATCACTCAAAAACAACCCAATTTCCGTTTTTATCCACATTTAAAAATAAATACAGACAGGAAAAGAAATGGTTTTCTGTCTGTATTTATCTGTAAAAATCAGTAAAAACGGAAAACAGGGAGCCTTATTTATAAATATTCAAAATAAATCAATATTGCTCTAAAGTGATGCACTCAATAGGGATTTCCTTTCTACTCTAAGACAATGGAAACACTGCTCCATACCTGATGTCAGCAGTAGGTATGAAGTGAGCCTTACCGGACCATGTGGCCTCCTGCACCCGGGTATACAAATAAACCCACCGCAGACACATCACTCACCTTGTCAGTTGCAGGCAAGAAGTTCTTGTCAAAGGTGACTACCCGGAAATTTACTGGAAGGGAAGTCATAGATATATAAGTACAAAGCTGACAATAATTCAAACGTAACAAGCACTGGCAAAACCAATAGGACAGGGTTTAGTACGCTAGTGCTTGCAAGCACAAACAAGCATGGAGAGGCAGGCATGCAGTACAGCTGTCTGCATGTCTTAGCCCATTAAAAAGAGTATTGGCAATAGCTGTGAAAGAAAGAGGATTTTAGATCAGAGCAAATTTAATTTAATTTGATATAATAAAATTAATTGAGTATGTATAAAATTATGAAAGGTGCTTTTTGAACTGTAAAATTAAGGAACACATGCATAAAAGCAAACATTTGTATTAATTTGCAAGGCAAACAAAGGCTACTGTTATGGTGCATAGTGCTTTTACATACTTAAGATATAAAAGGATTTCAAAACCAGCCTCCAAGGGCTCCAACCCACTAGGGAAATGCCTAGTGGAAAAAAGGCCTGTCTGGCGCTGTATGCATTTACATATGTGTTTATTTATTTATTACAAATTAAGCCCTGAGTGTACCTGGCCTATTGCCAGACCAGAAGTAAAATCAAGGTTAGCAAAGGGTCTTGTGTTGCCCAACATGTACTGCAAACTTTGGTCTCATACCTGCCCCAATTAATATTCTCATGGGCTGTGGCTTTATTCTCTATTACAATGTTCTCCTCTGTTTATTTTAGTTGGAATCTTGTAATATAAATTCGCTCACTTAGAAATAGGATGGTTATTTCCAGGAGTCCTGCGCACGAGAACAACTTGAAGAGGATCTGTGCAAATATCCAAAGGTGGACAGGAGACCTTGTAGGAGAATCCCACAGGGCCCTATATGCTCCCAGACCCATGGGAACATGAAACTGAGCTGGAGGCCGCTGAAGGTAGCAAACATCTGGTGGCACAGAGAATGATGCACTGATGGACAGCGCCCCGGGGCTTTCCATCAACGTCATAGAAAGTCGCATTGAGTTTTTGGGAAGATGAACATGTGATCGCTCGGGGAGAGCGTTCCTGGTTCACGTATGGGGGGGGGGGGGGGGGGGCACGTAGGATTACACAATGACGGGGCTCACAGTTCATACTGAAGCTCTTATCCAGTTCCTTCTCTTAGAGCGGAAGGTGTGTTCATTCATGAGTGACTACCAAGGGGAGAACCTGTTCACGTCATCACACGAAGGGATTGAACAACAAAGAAAAGAGATGAGGGTACTTCTCTGAAACTCCGGGCACTCACTGACGGCTGCTCCACGTACTTCTCTCAAACTTTCGAACTGACACTACATCTTCATGCAGTACCGGCCAGTGTTTTATTGTTAAAATATGAAGTGCCAGGGCCCTGCCCAGGAGGCCACTGCAGCTTGCACCACCCGTTGCCCCTGTCAGCCCTGCCAGACGGTACCAAAGCCACTACTAACATCTCTCTCGCCTGCAAGGGCGACAGGTCCGATGATTCCAGGTCCCCAAAGCCAAAGGAGTGTCTGGGGAGCCAGGGAGTGGTCATTTCTACATTGCGTTCATAAATAACCGTTAATCTGCCACTCTCTAAATCAGATGAGCAGCACCACCATGTGGCAGACTGTCATAGTGCAGTGTTGACAATTAAGGGCCGGTGCGGAGCTCGGAAATCTTTTAAGTGCTGGTGTCCAGCTTGAAAACTTCCGGCTTAAATTAAGCACTGGTATCTGGCTTAACGACTCCTTGCTGCCTGGCATACGTTTTTTTGCACAGTCTGCGTTTTTTCCTTTCTACTTAAAATATTTTTGTTGTGAGCACATTTCTTCACTAGTTTCAAACTTATAGGGGTTTTATCACAAAGGTAAACTTAGAGGTTTTACAGTGGCGGTCCGTCCATTGGGGGCGTTGGGGCGTTGCCCCCCCGCCCGCTCCCCGTGCCCGCAGCTTCCTCGGCGTCTCTGAATTTAAGTAAACTCTCAGTTTACTTACGTTCAGAGACGCTGAGGGAGAACTGTCAGTCAGTATGACGTTGGACCGCCCACCGCCTTCAGAGTCTGAAGGGGGTGGGTGGTCTGGCGTCATGTTGACTGACAGGCAGCCAGCAGCACACAAGTGCGCATGAGTGGGGACGGAGGGCGATTTTTGCACCGTGCCCAGTCATGCGCACTCGTGTTTACAAAGGCTGGCGCATGCCCATTAGGAGAGCGAGGGTTGAGCCAAGGCTCAAACCTCGGTCTCCAATGGGTAGGCGGGCGGAGCGTAAGCCTGCTCTGAGCCAATGCTGGTGCTGCTCCAGCACCAGGATTGGCTGAGAGGGGTCTTGCAATGCATGCCAGCACTGATGGGCTGTTCCAGTGAGTAGGCGCCAGAAGTAACGGAAACGGACCCGAGGCGGCGCGGACGGTGGACCCGGACCTGCTCAGGACAGGTAGGATTTAATTAAAAAAAACGTCCCCACCCCCGCGCGACACCCCCCCCCCCCACACACACACACGACACGAGCCGCGGCTGGTGCTGGGCTTGCCTGCGGTGCGAGAGTTAAAAAGTGAGGGGTTAATGCTGCAGTTTTGATTTACTCTTCACACGATGTGGCAAAAGTGCCACCATTTATGTATTCACTCGTATGGTGGTGATACTAGAAATTATTTAAGGTTTTCAGTGATAAATTTACTGAAATGAAAAGCGTGATTTTATCATATGCGTGCTGCTCAGTCAGAACCAATATCTTTTTTTGAGTGAATAGCGTCACATTTGCCCGTTATTGTAAGTATTGGCGTGGATTAATTTTTGGATTCTTCACTTACTATTTGACTGTCTCTGTATTTTAAATATTCTGAAATATGTTCGGACTGCCACTTCCAAAACTACTCAAAGCAGCGAAATCCCACAGTATCGCCCAATTCATTGTAAATGGCATTTTATTGTGTTGAAATGTTATCTGGCGTGTGTATGGCATCCTGGATTGTTTTGATTTAGATATGTGCTATCTTTTGCCACGTGACTTTTCATAGTATGCTGTGCACTACTTTTCACTAACTGCACCAGGATCAAATATATACCATTTGATAGTCGATAGGGAGACAAACGTGTTTGGCATTTTGATCAGCTGATTGCCTGTGCGTCCAGTGTTTATATCGGTATTGCATTTGAGATTCATACCGAGATTTGGTATGTGAAGTGTGCGTTTCATTGTAAATTTGCAATGACTGTGTCACAGTAAATTATGCACGTCTCGCATCCCTCACACTTCTCCTGTGTGCCTGCTCCTCTTCAAGCGTCCTATTGTCTGCCTGCTCATGTCTTTGTTGAAGAGACGTTGAATAGTTTCTCTGGCGAGGTGAGGATGAGTATAGGGAGAAAGTGTGTGGGGGTTAAGGTGGCTGATGCAAAGGTCCTCCACGGAAGGCAGGGGTGGGGGGTGTTGGGGAGCGGGAGGGGGGTCAGGGTCATGTGTCTTTCATGGTGGAAGAGTGCGGAGCTGACAAGTTTCACATTTCTAGGCGCACACACAGTTTTAATTTAGTCTTTCTATTCTGGGATTTGTAGTCCCAGTTAATTAGAGATACAGGGCCACTACCAGTCCCAGAATACATAGAAAAAAACGCGGATTGTATGAGCTGCCCACGTGTGGACCTGGGCACTTGAGTTCTGTGGTGACGGGGATTTATAATAATAATCCATATTTGTAATCCATATCCATATAATAGTGACCAGTGCAGTGTCTCTGCGTGTAGTGTGGGGGAGTAGTAGCTTTATGGTGGTTTGTGCGCTTTGCCTTAAGGAGGAGGCAGCACGTGGGGTTACTGCGCTTATGACGTGCGTTTGTGAGAAAGTAATATGTAAGTTGATGGCGCCCGGTACCATGGTATGGCACCTCTGAGGCTCTGGCGCAGTGGACTGTGGGCGAGTACAGAGGTAAGAGTTACATTTGGAGAGGGGAAAAGTGACACAGGGGTGAGCAGGAAGGGACAACATGGATAGAGGAGAATAAAAACTAGACGGGGGGGTCAAATGGAAAAGGGAAAGACAAAGAGGAGGGTGGACAGGGGCAGAGAAAGAGGGAAGAAACTAAACAGTAGCTTGAAACGGAGAACGCCATGGAACATTGAGAGGAAAGGTTAAAAGTGAGTCAGGAGTGACATAAAGCGATGGATGGGTGAGAAGGGGTGAATGAGAAGAGTGAAGGGTGGGAGAAGGGCGTTGAGGGAGGGAGATGAGAGGACGAGAGGGTCGGGGGAGGCTAGAGAGGCACAATGACTAAGAGGTGCGGCAACACAGCGGGAGGGAAGGAAGCAGAGGAGAGATGGGTTAGTGATGGATAGGAAGAGATAAGGTAGCGTATTGTGTCACTCACATAGCGCTTAATATCCCGTTGCAGTGTGCGGTAGGTTGTTCTGGCTCACTCGCTACGCTTGCTCGCTGCGGTCATTATGACAAATGTCACCAGCCGCCACTGGAGGTAAAGGTAAGTTCATTCTAACACTTTTGAGTAACTTTAGGAAATTCACTATTTACAAGAATAAAGGGGCATATTAACAAGCCAGGCGATAAAATCATCGCCGCTTTAGCGGCAGAAAACTGCTGCTAAAACGGCGATAATGGGCTTGATAATATGCTCTATGGAATTCCAATTGAAGCTCAGGTTAGATGTCCTTCACATCTAACATCGGCTTCAATTGGAATTCCATAGAGCATATTATCAAGCCCATTATCGCCGTTTTAGCGGCAGTTTTCTGCCGCTAAAGCGACGATAATTTTATCGCCTGGCTTGTTAATATGCCCCAAAGTTACTCAAAAGTGTAGACTTACATGTTCCCACAACTCCTGAAACAGGGGTGGAATCAGTAGAAACTTCATGTACGACTGTAAAGTTTCTATTAGTTGTGACTATGTGACCGTATTTGACATTCTGCACACGTGTTAGAGACCTCCTCTATGTGGCAGACAGCTCCCCAGGGCAAAGGATAGAGAAATGTATAAATATTTATTAAAGTTAAAAAAATATATTTTTTATCTTAAATGTTAACGTAAAGTACTGTTATATATTTATTAAAAGTTAGGCATGTTTAAATAAGCGCAACAGCACTAATTTCTTACTTTTTAATTCAACCTTTAATTCTTTTAAGTATATTAAATTTAAATTACTTTTCACAGATTAATTTGAAAAAATAACAATATTTCCTATTGGGTTCTACTTTAACTCCCTACCTATAATATTTTCTATTGGAGGGTGTTGCAGTATTAGTCATTGGCAATGCGTGGTGCTGCATTTACCCCAGGTTTGAGCTGGAGTACATTTATTACTGTTTTGAGTCCTTTCCGGCTGTAGTAATTTTAGAAGTGCAGTGTGTGAATAGCAATGTCCTTACTCTTGTATGGGTAGGTGCATGTCATTACTCAAAACACCTCCCTAGCCCTCTTGTAATGCCTCTTTACTCCTCCCAAAGCCCCCCTCTTTAATACAAAGTTCTCCCCATTTTGGAAGCACTCTATATGTTCTTTCCACATGCACTGCTAAAAGTTATACCTACGTGTGTGACGATCTCTACATTCAGGAGAGATCTTCACACATAACAGGTAGGAAAGGCAAAGACCTCTCCTTGTAGGTTACTGGATGTTAGACTTGGCCATTTCTGCAAGGTCATTCTCAAACCTTTTGCCTTCACTCCTCCGGTTTTTGCGGAATTCCGTTTAGCTTTAGGACTCTACACACTTTACCACTGGTAAGCAGTGCTAAAGTGCTTGTGCTCTATCATTTAAACACGGTACAATTGAGTTATAAGCAATTGGCATATTTAATTTACTGGTAAGTTCTTAGTAAAGTGGTACTACCTGTGACCAGGGCCTGTAAATTAAATGCTACAAGTGGGCCTGCAACACTGATTGTGCCACCCACTTAAGTAGCCCTTTAAACATGTCTCAGGCCTACCATTGCTGCCTGAGTGGTTTTTAAACTGCCATGTTGAGCTGGCAAAATGTACTTTAGTGAAATACTTCCATTAGTTTTTCACTACAAGAGGCCTACCTCTCCCATAGGATAATATTGGAATTACCTTATTACATTTAGTAAGCTGCAACTTCCAATTGGGATCAGGGAGATAGGTCGAGCTTGGCGTCTAAAGAACTATAATTAAGAGCCCTCTTTAATGGTAAAATTGAATTTTTAACCACAATCCTAAAAATGCCACTTTTAGAAAGTAATAAAAGAAAGAGCACTCCTCTTGCGCTCCCACTGTCGCACTGCGTAAAGAGGGAACTGACCCCACCAATGTATTTTATTAATCCAAGTACTCCAATGTAATCTCGTTATAATCATAACTGTCATGTTGTCCAATATTGAATCCATGTACTCTTATTTTTTCATCACAACGGAGACAGTATGATCGAATATGTAGTATTTATTAACATCTTCAAATACCAGTTGTACGCCAATCCAGGCTTTATACAAAGGTACGTCCACATCAATCACATTATGAAGTTGACACGCTTTATGAATACCCAATGCATTTCAAGCCTTCTTTGCTCTTCGTCAGGGGTTACTAGAACAAATATGATAAACAGTTTAAGTACACTTGTAATTAATGTTTGGATGTTGAAAACACCAGCTATATACGGCAAACTCATTAACCAATTTATATTCTAATTAAACATGATTCAAATATTTTTGATTATCACCCAATGTATCTCCCTGTACCACCCACAACTGTGATTGCCCACAATATTCTATAAACATGCAAAACTACGTGCTATCCTTTTCACCAAAAAGCACATTGTCTTACTCGTGAGTCCTCCTTGTTGTACTCACCGCCTCAACTATCCTCCTCATCCATATCCCAAATTTCTACCTATCGAAAAACGATCACCCTCTCCTATTCATAAGTCCTCCCCTGCTCTACTCCCCTTTCACTATACCACCTCAGCTACCCTCCTTCTCCATGTCCCAGATTTTTACCTTTCAAATAATGTTCACGATCAGGACTCTGACCCTTCTTTCTAGGCTCCGTTAACACACTACTCCTCCCTTCTTCCAGTCATAAATGCAAACTATCAGCTGTGTTCCCTCTCCCTTTTTACTAGCTGACATCATGTGACTCAATTCCCCAACTCCTCCTCCCAATCACCTCCGTAACTCTGCCGAAAGACTCCCACTCCCATAAGCCACCTCTCTATTCAACTCCTAAATCTTTTGCATGCGAGTATAACAAACTAATATATGCTCATTTAAAATACCCAAGCATCCCCTTTCCAACAAATGTGCAATAAACCCCCAATGGTGCACTTAAAAAATACGTGCGCATTCTCTGCATTATAAATAGCTCATTTCAAGTACCAAATAAACTGAAAAAACATGAAAGAAATCCTGGTGTATGACTGCCATATAAATCAGCTTAAACAGTTCATATTGAGCGTCCAAGAGTGTTCTAGTCTAGGTGATCGCTGCCCGCATCCGAAAAAAGTGTTTGCACGGGAAGTGCGACTCTGCCCCTCTTAATTCGGTAAACCTGTCTGTGCATAAGTCCTGGTACAATGTTGTGGGTGCTCATGTAAGGCGCTCCGATACCTTCAGCTCGAGTATGTACTAGATCGAACTGTGAAGAGTCAACCAATAGCACTTCGAATTTTTAGTAAAAGGGAATGTTAAACAAGCAGGCATGTGAAGATTTACTAGTGTCACTGAAATGTTGGAGCTAGTTGAGCACAGGTTGGGATCTGTCTCTTTTCCTCATTTATTTGTTACTTTCGGATACCTCCCGGCCGGTTGTTCACGGTACGAACTGAGTGGCAGCAACCAGACGCACAGGGAAGCTGGGTCCTTAGTAGGCCATTAGCCAGTGAGTGTGCTGTGACTTCTTAGCCCAAGATTCCGCACAGGCCCCTAAACCTTGCGTAGGGTGGGCTGCACCTGGAGTATCAGGCGTTGCGCAGTTCCATGGACGGCCATGCTTTCATTTGCAGTGGACATAAGGATAGTTGTGCTGAATAGGTGATTTAACAGGCACTCTTGTATTCCGTTTCAATACCTCTGCGTGGCTCCATCGAGCCAAGCCAAGGTCACATGACTGCAGACGATGTGAAGGCAGATAAAGATAGCACCGGTTGAGAGGTTCCCTCTTATAGCTAAGAGCCTTCGCACTGCGTGGAACTGTTACAGCAGACAGTGGCCTAATGGTAAGGTATCTGACTCTGAACCTGATGGTTACATGTTCAAATCCAGGTGTTTCCATGGTTTTGATATGCCCCTTTTTAAGTCACTTGGCATTCTGTTAATGATTAGCGAGTTTCAGAGTGAAGGGACAGGTTGTCTAGTATCTGATACGTTAGGGGTTTTGTAGTATTTGTCTTGGAGGCAATGACAGAAGCCGCAGAATACCAGCTGGCTGCACTCGAAGCTTAGCACTACATGCCAGCGAACCTGTCAGCCATGCCAGATTGTATTGACCGCGCAACCAGGAGGTTGCTTGTGGGGCACTGTGCTGCAGGAGGGCCGAGACTGAGGTAGCACAGGCCTTGTGTGAGACAACTGTTGCCCATATAGAGTGGTCTCACCGGCTGGGCGGGCCTACCATCGTAGTGATGGCTTAAGAAGCGAGGAATGCTTGGTGCTTGGTCCTCTCACATTGGGAGGCGAATTCTTGGGTGGGCTTAGCTTGGCGTGCCACCTTGCAGTGGTTTCACTGACCCTGGTGATATTGTCTGGCGCAGCACTTGGTCATCAGCCTGTACCCTCGTACAGGGGAGCATGCAGGGAAGGGGGAACATTAGGGCTTAGTCACCCAAGAATGATATGCACAAACTGGCACACGGTGTGTTAGTGTTGGTGTCGCACAGAACTGTGGGGTGTCTCGTGGGGCACACTCACTGCCTGTGATAATGGTGTGGGATAATTATTGTTTTACTCTAGGAAACTGGTCCTATACCCAGGTTCTGTCTGCCTTTGCCACCGGTTACCAGCACAATGGTGGGAAAGTATAATTTTACACTGACTCGGGAAGTGACAATGCAAAGAGGCACTGCGAAATGAGGAGTCTGCATTGGGCAATTGGCTACGAGGGCCTTTTATGAGGAACTGGCATCATTTAGAAACAGGTACCATGTACACTGGGTGGGCATTCCTTTGCAACCAAGGGTAGGTTTCAGGTCGCTTCAGTTTAGACATATTCACCCGCGCGTTAGCCAGGGCAGCAGGCGGGTTTTGGTAGTTGACATATAACAAGTTTGCGGCAGTGCATAAATGTTTGGTAAACACTGTGTTAGAGCCAAAAGGCGACAGGGTTTAGAGACCAGGGGGCATTCCCCATATTCAGGAAAGGGCAGGTATTTGCACATAACTTTCCCCTCTGGTACCACAGACTTGGCTGCCCCCCTGGGTTATCCTTCTGCGGGCCAGAACCGGACAATAGAAGGGGCATCCTTTGGGACTTGGGTCCCTAGCACATTGATAGTCAAGCGCTGGGATAGATGTAACATGAAAGGCGTGGTCACTACTTGGGTTGTCCCCAAGTTCTGGGGTTGAACTGGGTTGGAGTATTAAGTCTTCAGTCCTGAGGTAGCATCCAGCAACCCTTCCATCCAAGTAAGGGCAGTGAGGCATAGATAAGTATCAGTGAGGGGGTAACATACACTGGCCATTCAGCGACCCCGTGTCCCGGGGGCATGCACGCTTCACAAATACACAGAGCTGCAACCAGAAGGGTGCCAAGTGTCTACAGAAAGTAAAGAGGTTTAAGATATGTGTGTCTCTAACGTACAGCTGGGTTGAGCCAGTCCCAATTAGATGCAATAAGAGGCACAGGGTCCAACTGATTTGCTTTTGGCCATGTCTGAAATGGGGGGGTGGAGAGAGCTAAAGTATGAGGATGGATTAAACCCAGATCAGTTGACTGGGGTGAGTGCTTGCCATGTCAACACTCCGTCCAACATCCCCTTTGTCATCGCTTTGTTCGCCCTAAGTAGGCAGGGTATGCCCAGATGTGGGTCCCTTGCTCATTTTGCCACTGGTTTCAAGATAGCCGGCTGATGAGGGCTAGGAACCCAAAACCGGCCGAGGAGGCTTGTTTCTGGTCCAGGGAAGACAGGGCTTGGCAGTTCGAGCTGGACTGCTCCCATGAGGCACAGGGTCAGACTGATTTGCGCATGGACATGTCTGAACCGGGGTGGTGGATTGAGCTAAAGAAGGATGATGGTTTAAACCCAGATCAGTTGACGGGGGTGAGTGTTTGATGTGCTCAAACGCTCCGTCCAACCCCCCCTTTTGGTATCGCTCAGTCCCATTTAGAGGTACGCCCGGGTGAAAGTGGTGTGCTCCTTCTGGTCCCATGACCTAGGCGGTGCGTGGCATCTCCCACATCAAATGTTATGCACCATACTACAGACAGTGCGCCCTGTATCGAATCAGACAGATTCTCTAAGTGGGTATGCCTAGGGGGCTTCCCCAGAGGGAGCTGAGCGGGCGAAATTCCCATAAAGAATAAGGGATGCAGGGCAAGTGCTGGAGGGCAGCCTTGCTCATTGTCTCATACGCATAGTATGGACATTCCTGTGCGCCTTGATTTAGCAAGTAAAGGGACTGGGACAATGTTAAGTATATCCTTCTCGCCCTAATAGCCTAAGTATGCAAGCGGGGGTATGAGCGGTCTCCTGACAAGTGAGCTGCTGTCCCAGAGATGGGAGACACATGTGTTCAGATGCACACGGTGCTAGAAGGGTGGCAGCTAGTGTGATCAGAAATAGGTGAGGCATTGTGAGCCAGGGTGTCTGAAACGTCGTGGGGTGAATACTTCACAGGCCACAAGGGCCTTCTTGTTTCATCAAACTCTAGCTGATCCAAGCTAACGTCACGGGTGTACTGCTTAAATCAGACAGATTCACTAGCTTGTAGCCTAGGGCAGTGGTTCCCAAACTTGGGTCCGGGGACCCCTGGGGTCCCCGAAGCCTCCTTGGGGAGTCCCCGACTACTTTGAAAATCAAATAATATTAACAGATTAATAAAGTGTGAATATATAAAGATGCTAAATGTACAATTGAACATTTTAAAACATACTGTAAATGTGAAGGAATTTGGAACTGGAGGCTAAAAATTAAATTAGTATCCTCAGATTGATTCGTGGGAGCAGTGCAAGTGCATCAAACTGAATATAGTGTGGATGATGAGTGGCCTCAATTGAATTTAGAAAAGCTTACATTTTGATTTATTTTTTATTTATTTATATGTGCTTTCTAATTAAATAAAATTTAATTTGTGTCTTTGGTTGATTGTTTTTTTTTGTATTTTTGTGTATTGTTTAGTGGTTCAAATAATCAACATTGCTTTGGGCGGGGCCCCCGACTTCCAGTAATGACTCGTGGGGGTTCCCCGGATTCGAATAATGATTCAGGAGGGGTCCCCGGGTTCCAGTAATGATTAAGTGGGGGTCCCCAGAAGACAAATGTTTGGGAACCACTGTTCTAGGACTTAACTTCTTATCTTCTGTCTCCGTGATGACAAATTCATTACTCATTTCCTTTCTCATTTTTCAACCGTCCATTGTAACAATAGGGTGCAAGACTCCTGAAGGCGATAAGTTGCGAAGCAAAAAACATATATTTAAGAGCTTGCACTCCTTCCCTTTAAATATATGTTTTTTACTTTTAGAAAGTTGGCATTTTCTTGTCCTAACTATTTGGTGCCTGCAGTCTGATCCTGGTGATGGAGCAGGTAAAGCAAAATTTTGTATACCTCCTCTATTTTGCATGAAAATTCTAATTATATAACCTACTTATTATAATTTACTAATGGTTTGATGTGTTGTACTAATCAACCTTTGCATACACAAATTACAAGTGGGATTTATCACTATTTGCATGGCAAAATAACCCTAATAATTAATTATGTACGCATATTAATAATACTATATGTGGTAATAGAATATTGCATGAATTATGTTGCTTTTGTGACGTTTGCGTTCCTGATTGGATCCGAAAGGTGAGAATTATCGCTTTAAATTTCGCTAAAATGCTAGGAAAATACTAATACATAAAGGGATTAGTGAGGGTTTAACATTAGAATCTTCATTTCTTCGTATTAATTATTCTTTTGTGTTTGTTTCGCTTAAGTTGACATTTGGGCCTACCTAAATTTGGTTGCAAAATGGAGTTCTGAAGAGGCCACCGTCTCGTGAGCGCGATGCCTACTGCGCAGACTCGGATGGCTCCGTGAACCACCTGATGAACTTTGGTTGCACTATGTTACGGATCAAGGATAGGAACTTGGTGGACTGCCAATTTCTATGTTGGCTAAAAATCAGACTAAAAGAACAATTGGGATATACAAGCAAACTATATCAATAAGACCACTTGCGGAAATGGACTGGCAAAATCCATGAGAACATCATGGAATAAGAATCGGACGTTCCCAACCAGCCAATTCCCATCGTTCTTGGCCTAAAAATGTATCATGTTAACCTGAAACTTATTATAAAAAGGGTAGTAGAATAGGGAGGGGGGTCGACGCTTTTTCCGATGGTCCAGATGCTGCCTGATCGCTCGATGACTGCAAACTCTTACCAGCCCCACAGGCAATGATAGATGCTTGCACGATTTCTGGTCCTTTGGAGATCTTTGGGACTGTAACGTAGTGAGCAAAGAACTTTCGAACTTTGAACTTTGGCCTGCTTTATATGGACAATTAACGTCTAAAATTCGATTATGCAGAGCCAAATGAATTCGAAAAACCAGATAGCAAAAATAGGTAAATATAAATGTCATGTGATTTATGCTGATTTAACCGAAAATTCTCAAATCTAATTAATCAAATGTCGATATTAATTGCGAACAATAGTTATTCTATGAAAAGAGTAAAGATTCTGAGTTTTAAATGTGTTTTAGCTGGTTCGAAATCACCATCAACCAATCCAACTAATTGGTCCGTCGACCAAGTGGTGGAGTGCCTTGATGTTTAGGATTAGGAATCTATAGGTGGCGAATGCTAATGTATATACTGTAAAATAACTTTTTCCCTTCCCTATAGGTTATAAGGTACCCCCCACATGTCCAGCGCTTGAATTATTCATCCCTCCTGTGTGCAGACTTGTGAATGGTGACGTGTGAGTGTTGGTGTTATGGGCCCCACCAATGACTTGGCAAACAAAGAAATGTACGAGGGGGTCCAAGGGATCAATTTAAAGACCTGCACAGTAGAAATCCCCAAATCAAATACAGTACTCACAAGGTATACTGTCGGTCTAGAAAACAAGGATCAGAACAGATACTGGTGGAACAAGAAAGCAGGAGAGAGAATATCCGAGGTAGCTAAGGCAGGTATATGGAAACCTCCACTGAGGTTAAAGTTCCCATCACCCACCGGAGGTGGTTTCTCATCATTTGGGAACTGGGGACATTCCCTAGAGTACCAATCACTATGGGGATTGTGATGGTACCCTGGTTATCCCAGGCAACCGTGCCAAATTGTTACCAACGGTAGGGTGATGAATGCAGTGCGAAAAAATGTGATAAAGCAAAAGTGCGGTTAAAAATGACTACCAAGACACAGTGTACTTTATTCTGGCGCTATCTTGGTGCCAAATTAAAAACAGTATTGACAGCTTAAACAAATAACTGTCAGTTCTTGGGTCTACACGTTTCGGCTTGTGGACACGGAAGTCCAAGCTCTCGTCAGGACCATGTAAACGCTACTGCAAAAGGCGTGAGAGTAAAACAAAAGTCTGTGATATTAGACAATAACCTAAATCAATGGTTGGTAACCAGATACAACCTGATCGAGTCCTGTAGTTTACATTGGATCAGTTATAGGCATTGTCTGGTGGTGAACCTTTAAATAGAATCAAAACAAAAAGGTATTCTAGTAAGGGTATTCTCCTTAATCATGTTATGCAACAGTATATATTTCTTATCCAACAATTTATATGTGTAATTTCGATATAATATACACTTATAATGACATAAGAGTTCTCAGGATTATATAAGATGTACTTTATGAGACACAAAGTGTAATTGTCACACGTACTCATGTGCACTTACCCGATAAGGAGTGGGTACGCACCTCGCCTCACCTGGCATCCGCTCAGGCCTTATGAGGCACCGCTCTAGAAAGGGAAATTCCAAAGACAAATTTATGTGATGCCCGTGGGCCAGGGAAACACTCCTGACTCAGCTGGCGAAACGGAAATCCCTTAAGTGGTACTCGTGGAAACTATGCTAAAACCATGGCAGAAGGAACTTAAAAACGATTAAAAACGACAAATTGAGTCAAAGGGACTAATACCCGTGGGCAGGAGGATGGACTAAAGGTAGCTACTGTCAGGCTATCTTGTTAGGAACCGTTGTGATCTAAGAAAGGCAAAGGCAAGGGAGGTAACAATGATACAACTATAGGGAGAGCCTGATCAGCTGTGTAATACTGCCCGAACAGGCATTTCAAGTATATAGGTTGCCTTTTGCAAAGATTATGTGCAAATGTCACGACAATAACACAACGGGGGAAAGCGTGTTGTTGTGCAAGTGTGTGACCGAGAAATACCAAGAAAGCGATAGTCAACAGGCTACGCTTACCTGTCCGTCGGTACCCCGCTCCGAACGCCAAAGCTGGAAGGGGAGGTATCCGGTGGGCGGGAATGAAGGGATTTTATTGGAT
Source organism: Triturus cristatus (assembly GCF_964204655.1). Lineage (NCBI taxonomy): Eukaryota > Metazoa > Chordata > Amphibia > Caudata > Salamandridae > Triturus > Triturus cristatus. Next base: position 1,721,334,213 of record NC_140590.1, read on the forward strand.
GTTGATGTGCGTGTGCGCGTGTTTCCGTTTCAGCAACTACGGATCGCACAGATGGTCAGAGGGCGAAATAGTATCCACTGGGGTTCTAAGCTTCCTGGGACTTGTAGTCGGAAGAGATATTGTCAATTGTGCGCTGTATGTGTGTCGATAAACTGTAACAAAAAATACAAATCGCGAATTTTGAATGAATTTAAATATGGCGAACTCTTAGATGTGTAGAGAAAATGTATGAATCAGAACAGGAGAACTGTTTGCACGGAAAAACCTCTATACTGTGAAGCATTGTCACAAAACATTGGAGAGGCAGGGTTAAACAAAAGGAAAATGGATTCGGAAAAATAAGTAATGTATATTCCTAGCCTGCATAGGTACACAACGGTTCTGGGAAGGGATGAAATCCTATAGGAAGGTCCACGGGATATCATCGTTTAGACCCTGTTGGTCACTCTTGAGTCTAAAAACCCATATTGTTCTTTGACGAACAGAAAACGCTTTATATCAGTCACATGATTCGGAATGAAAGGTTGTTCCAAAACCAACCATCTTAGATCTTCAGGTTTGTGTTTGAGTTCCAAAAAATGGTTTGTGAGTTTCGTGGCTCATCCAGACAAACCCTTTCAGAGAACAAATCACCTGTGACGCAGGGAGGATAACTGTATAATTCTACTCACTTTTTCCCCGCTTTGCGCTGGATCACTGGTAACATGACTAGGTGTAGCTGGCAGTTGGTCTTTGTGTGATACTCGCAAACAGTGAGATGACCAGAAAATAGGTGCTGGCAGGAAGGGCCAATCTGAGTTAACGAGGGGCATGAGCTTGCAGCTGCCACACTTGCACATCACAAAGGCTCTGCCTGAGCACTCTCACAAAGGGCTTGTCACTAGTCTATTGTGACCACAGTCATGCCTTGGCCAGGAAAAGGTGGTAGGGGTGCCTGGCACCTCAGGGGGGGGCAGCTATAAAAGCTTCTACAACCTCAAAGTAGGCACCTGGTATAAACATTGGACTTCACACACCAACTCTTTAGTACACTTCTGAACCTATGGATACTCTGCTAGGATGAAGGATTGCTGTGATGCTGAAAGCACTCCCCCCCTGCTGGGCTGTTTCTCTGCTGCATTACTGCCCTGATACCCTGCTACCTTGCTGCCTGGGTCGAAGGGATTTGGGCCTGCACTTGAACCCAAGGCTCCCAGTCTGCCCTGGAGTGCAAATCATCAGCGCTCAGGCCAATGCTGAAGCTGCTCTCATGTTGCAGAGCAGCTTCAGCATTGGCCGCAGGGCAGGCTGGGAGCCTGTGCTTTCCTGCAGTGAAGAGGAGAGGAGCAGACGAGTGCGACTTGATGATGGAGGGTTGCAGGTAAGTTCTTTTTCATTCTTTTTTTTAATTTGTCTCCGTTGTCACTTGATAATATGGCTTTGCTTGGTTCTCACCCTGACAATGATTGTCATTGCTGCTTGAGTAGGGTTTCACCCCCTTCAAACAATAATCCAATTTCCCACAGTGGATAACATTTTGCAGGACAGGAGTAGTACTACTGTAATACTACTAATCATTCTAGAAAACTTGGTTTGTGAATAAGCACCACATTTGTTCCATTTATCATCCTGTATGGTAAACGTCTTTTACACGCAACTTGATACATTTCAAGACAGTATAGTATCCAACAAATCTGTTTCTGTATCTCGAAGTCCTTAGAGGATGTTTCAGATTTCTCTGATCCTCTAATCCTAGGACCAGATGAAATGGCAGAAGCTGCTGCTCCAACTTGGAGGATGAAGATCTGAACTTTATGGTGTGGAGAGGCGATTTCATGACCCAGAGAGACAGAGCATAAGGCCAGATAATGGAGACTTGCGTGGAGGCCCGACTGAAGGAACGAGCCTTCTGAGAAACCAGGAAGATCTGGCGCCCAGCTGACCAGGATGGTTCTGATTGGCAGTTTTAAAAACTGCCCCAAAATGGGTCAAGGAGTTGCCAGAGAGACAGGATTGTGCACTGCCCTCTTACAATGGCTCTCTTTAAATCTGCTATGATCCTCTGACCCAGTGGTGGACAGGGTCCATGGCCTTGAATATCCAGTAAGATAGCTCAGTGGCCTTGAACATCTGTTGGGGTAACAGTGAGATGAACACCAGCTGCAGTAACATGCGGTGAGCTGGCGGCCAAGAGTTCAAATACTGCCAGGGACGAATCAGCCTTTCATCCTTCCAAGGTGAGTACATTGAGTACCACTGAGTAGACACTTGTAATATCTCCTATGTACAGCGGTAGGAACGGAATTGAACAAGTACAAAGGTGTTTTTTTATGTAGGTTACTCTTTCTTTTTTCTCCAGTCTCAGAAGAAAACTGGGGGTTCCCCAATTGTACAAGAAACCCTTTCATTGTTTGGACCTGTCCTACCTGTATTTGACACATTCTCTAACTTACAAATTCTAAGTCGCTGTAGGAACATGCCTACTCTAACCCTAATTGGGATACCTCTGCTCTATGTGGGTGCCATGTCGTTTTGTGTGTTGCACTGGTTTTGTGGGTGTTCTGGTAACCAGCCACCAGAGCCTTATGAGCGTTGAATACCACACACGCCAGTGTCTATTTTATTTAAGCAGGTTTACGTAGTGTTGAGATTACACCTTGTGGCCACTTCAGAACACCAGGTAGGGATGGACAGAGTCAAGATAGGAAGATTGTCATACTTTGGGTAGAATAATGGATCGTGAATATGCACTTCAACATTGAAGTCTGGATGGACATCAAGTGAGAAATCCAGGTCTATCTGGAGATGTCAGATACGTCTCGAAGGGAGTCAGGAGAATTGAGTCCTGTCCCTCTGATGTGGGTCGGGAAAGGATGGAGGTTTCCCTGTGAAAGCAGAAGTGTGTTTAAGGCATCTTTGAAAATATAGAATTTGATCTCTTTCTAAGATTAGGAATAATAAGGATATTATCCTGTAGCAGAATGACTGTCTTACACAAATACTGCTAACTAACTGCTAGGGAGATGTTAATACTTTTAGTGGCCTCTTTAACCATGTAATACCCTATAGGATTCTCTTCAGAGTAAGTTGCACTAAGAGGATATAAGTGTACTCTTTTATTTTTTATAAAATACTCGGTTGGTGCTCTGTTTGGCAGGCCATAGCAGAGATCTAAATTCCAGAGTTCCACAAGAAACAAGAATTGTCAAATCCAATAGATCTAGCATTGACATTTTGCCAGTACCTGTTTATTAAAATTTTTGCAATGCGTTATTGTTGGGGAAGCTGCCAAGCCCTCATTACTTTCAACAAAAAATAGGTAAAAGTAAAAACAGTTTAGGGTCTCAAAAGTACATATTTCCATATTAGTTTCTGTCACGGAAGGGAATTACTTCGTGTGTAGGTGTGCTCCTCCTGAAAGGGAAGAGTGTAGTCTCTCACATAAGTCACCCAATAGCTGAATTGGGCTGACCACTTGCCCCGTTCTGTATGCTGTAGTGGTTGGAAGAGAAATGTGAATGACCCAACAACCGACCAACCGATAAAGAGGTCTGGCTGAGAAACTGTGCAAGTAAGTATAATATACTTATAATTTGAGTGATATCAAAAGGTCTTGGCTAGAGCCTTGTATAACACATAGGGTAAAACATATATTGCAGGTGGATATCCTCACTGTTTGACTTCTGGCAATCAGGCAATATGTGGTCATGCAGGATGGTGGGAGATATGTTGTTTGCAGCAGTGTGGAGGGTACATTGCTGTGTGCAAGCCTATTTCGTGTTTAGCACTATGGTAGGTATGCTAATGTGTAGCAGTGTAGAAGATGTGGTGAAGTATGTTGAGATAGTTCATGTCTGGCAGTGTGCTATGTATGCTAATGTGTAGCAGTGTAGAAGATATGGTGTTGTATGTTGGGATATCGCATGTGTAGCAGTGTGGTAGTTATGCTATTGTCCAGCAGTGTGGGGGATATGGTGTTGTGTGTTGGAAAAGTTCATGTGTAGCAGTGTGGTAGAAATGCTAATGTGTAGTAGTGTGGAGGATATAAGGTTGTATGTTGGGATATTTCATGTGTGGCAGTGTGGTAGATATTCTAATGGGTAGCAGTGTAGAGGATATGGTGTTGTGTGTTGGGGTATTTCATGTGTAGCAGTGTGGTAGATATGCTAATGTGCAGCAGTGTAGAGGATATGGTGTGTGCTGGGATATTTCATGTGTCGCAGAGTGGTTTATATTCAATTGTGAATCAGCGTGCAGGATATGTTACTGTTTGTTGGGATATTCCATGTGTACCAGTGTGGTAGGTATGCTAATGTGTGGCAATGTGGAGGATATGGTGTTGTATGTTGGTATATTTCATGTGTAGCAGTGTGGTAGGTATCCTAATGTGTAGCAGTGTAGAGGATATAGTGTTGGGATATTTCATGTGTATCAGTCTGGTAGATATGCTAATGTGTAGCAGTGAGGAAGATATGGTGTTGTGTGTTGGGATATTTCATGTATAGCAGTGTGATAGATATGCTATTGTCCAGCAGTGTGGAGGATATGGTGTTGTGTGCTGGAATATTTCATGTGTAACAGTGTGCTAGATATGCTAATGTGTATCAAGTGGAGGATATAGTGTTGTTTGTTGGGATATTTCATGTGTAGCAGTGTGGTAGATATGCTATTGTACAGCAGTGTGGAGGATATTGTGCTGTGTGCTGGAATATTTCATGTGTAGCAGTGTGATAGCTATTTTGTTTTGCAGCAGTGTGTAAGATATGTCGTTGTTTGGAAGTACGTGAGATATTTTGTTGTGTAGCAATGTTGCAGTACATCTTTGGTTAGCGGTATGAGAGCTATTGCGCCATGTAGTAGTGGGTGCTATACACCATAGTATGCCACTTTGGTGGATATGTAATTGAAGCAGTGTGGCAGGTGGGTCATTAAGTATCAGTGTTGGACAGATGTTATTGTACAGCAGTGAAGGATATGCTATTATATAGTAATGATTGGGACATGTCCGTGTAGCAGTGTTTGTGATATGTCATTGAGACGTAGTTTGGGGATAGGCTACACTGTAGCAGAAGGGCCTGCCCTCTCACTCAGCTGTGTGCCTTTCACAAGAAGGGCCTGTCCTCTCACTCAGTTGTGCACCCTCCACAAGAAGGACAAGCTCTCTCACCTTTCTTTACTTTCTGAGAAGGGAAGGCTCTTTTGCTCACCTGTCTAGCCTCCACAGGAAGGCCCTGGCCACACACCCACCTGTCTGTCTGTCCCACATACGACTTGCCCTCTGACTTACCACTTTTCCCTCCCCATGCAGGACCTGCCCATTCACTCACCTGTCTGCCCTCACAGAGAAGGATCTGACTCACCTGTCTGACCTCACAGAGAAGGACCTGGCCTCTCACTCACTTGTCTGGCCTCACAGAGAAGGATCTGGCCTCTCACTCACCTGTCTGGCCTCACAAAGAAGCACCTGGCCTCTCACTTGCCTGTCTGGCCTCACAGAGAAGGACCAGGCCTCTCTCCCACCTGTTTGGCCTCACAGAGAAGGACTGGGCCTCTCTCTCAACTGTCTGGCTTCACAGAAAAGACCCAGGTCTCTGCCTCACTTGTCTGTCCTCACACAGATGGACCTGCCCTCTCACCCACCTGTCTGACATCACAGAGAAAGACCTGGCCTCTCACTCGCCTGTCTGGCCTCATAGAGAAGGACCTGGCATCTCACTCACCTGTCTGGCCTCACAGAGAAGGACCTGGCCTCTCACTCACCTATCTGCCCTCACAGAAAAGGACCTGGCCTCTCACTCACCTGTCTGCCCTCACAGAGAAGGACCTGGCCTCTCACTCACCTGTGTGGCCACACAGAGTAATACCTGGCCTCACCGAAAAAGGACCTGGCCTCTCACTAACCTGTCTGCCCTCTCAAAAAAGGACCTGGCCTCTCACTCACCTGTCTTTCCTCAGAGAAAAGGACCTGCCCTTTCACTAGCCTGGCTGCCATCACAGAGAAGGGCATGGCCTCTCACTCAGCTGTGTGCCATCCACAAAAAGGACCTGCCCTCTCACTCAGCTGTGCGCCTTCCACAAGAAGGGCCTGCCCTCTCACTCAGCTGTGCGCCCTCCACAAGAAGGACAAGCTCTCTCACCTATCTTTACTTTGTGTGAAGGAAAGGCTCTTTTGCTCACCTGTCTGGTCTCCACAGTAAGGCCCTGCCCACACACGCACCTGTCTGTCCGTCCCACGAAGTACATGCCCTCTGACTCACCAGTTTTTCCTGTCCATGAAGGACCTGCCAATTTACTCATCTGTCTGGCCTCACAGAGAAGGATCTGACTCACCTGTCTGGCCTCACAGAGAAGAACCTGGCCTCTCACTCACCTGTCTGGCCTCACAGAGAAGGACATGGCCTCTCACTCGCCTCTCTGGCCTCACAGAGAAGGGCCTGGCCTCTCACTCACCTGTGTGGCCTCACAGAGAAGGATGTAGCCTCTCACTCACCTGTCTGCCCTGACAAAGAAGAGCATGGCCTCTCACTCACCTGTCTGCCTTCACAGAGTAGGACCTGCCCTCTCATTCACCTGTGTGGCCTCACAGAGAAGGACCTGGCCTCTCTCTCACATGTCTGGCTTCACAGACAAGGACCTGCTCTCCCACTCACCCGTGTGGCCTCACAGAGAAAGACCTGCTCTCTCACTCACCCGTGTGGCCTCACATAGAAGGACCTGACCTCTCACTCACCTGTCTGGCCTCACAGGGAAGGGCCTGGCCTCTCACTCACCTGTCTGCCCTCACAGAGTAGGACCTGCCCTCTCACTCACCTGTCTGTCCTCACAGAGAAGGACCTGGCCTCTCTCTCACCTGTGTGGCCTCACAGAGAAGGACCTGTCGTCTCACTCACCTGTGTGACCTTACAGAGAAGGACCTGCCCTCTCACTCACCTGTCTGCCCTCACTGAGAAGGGCCCAGCCTCTCTCTCACCTCTGTGGTCTCACAGAGAAGGACGTGGCCTCTCACTCACCTGTCTGCCCTCACAGAGAAGGATCTGGTCTCTCACTCACGTCTGGACTCACAAAGAAGGGCCTGGTCTCTCACTCAACTGTGTGGCCTCACGGAGAACCATGTGGCATCTCACGCACCTGTCTGGCCTGACAGAGTAGAATCTGGCCTCTCACTCACCTGTCGGGCATCACAGAGAAGGGCCTGCCCTTTCCCTCATGTGTCTACCCTCACAGAGAAGGACCTGGCCTCTCTCTCACCTGTCTGCCCTCACAGAGAAGGACCTGGCCTCTCACTCACCTGTCTGCCCTCACAGAGAAGGGCCTGGTCTCTCACTCACATGTCTTCCCTCACAGAGAAGGATCTGACTCTCCCATCTGGCCTCACAGAGAAGGGCCTGGCCTCTCACTTGCCTGTCTGGCCTCACAGAGAAGGACCTGCCCTCTCCCTCACCTGTCTGCCCTCACAGAGAAGGACCTGGCCTCTCATACACCTGTCTGGCCTCACAGAGAAGGGCCTGGCCCCTCACCCACCTGTCTAGCCTCACAGAGAAGGACCGGGCCTCTCTCTCACCTGTGTGGCCTCACAGAGAAGGACCTGCCATCTCACTCACCTGTCTGGCCTCACAGAGAAGGATCGGGCTTCTCTCTCACCTGTCTGGCCTCACAGATAAGGATCTGGCCTCTCACTCAGTAGTCTGGCCTCAAAGAGAATGATCTGGCCTCTGACTGACCTCTCTGCTCTCACACAGAAGAATCTGGTCTCTCACTCACCTGTCTGGCCTCACAGTGAAATATATGGCCGTTCCTTACCCGTCTAGCCTCACAGAGAAGGATCTGACCCCTGACTCACCTTTGTCCCCTTGCGTGTACATGGGCTTATCCGTCTGCACCATGGTGACGTTCCGGGACATCCTGAGTAGAACCTCTTTTTTCCCTGAAATTTGCTTGAATCCGGCGCAATCCAATGACACTGAAATGGACATCACTTCCTCAGTACCGTTGGTAGGTGGAGGTACCTGGACAGGAGAAAGGGTAGACTGGATGAAAACAAAGACAATCTCACTTTCAATCTGAGAAATAATTAATGGTAGAAATAACCCATGTATTCTCTTCACGATATCAGCTGGTGAAACCGAAAAATTGTGCGCTACAGACAAGACTGTAAAGTTTTAAAGTGAGCCCAGAAACACCATAGTGGATCTCACTTTGAATTAAGCTGACCTGGGATGAAATTAGCTTGAGTCTATACAACTATACCATATCACTGACTACAATTGACACAGGTCTAGTGTGGACTTAATGCTAATCCATCCACATTTAATATGGAACCAATAACAATAAATACAGAACTACTGGTGAGTTAGCAGCAAACATGCATAACCAGAATGAAACTAATTTGAGTCTATGCAAAACTATTGTGGGGCTAACTCCAATCCAATCCACTAGTGTGGAACTATTGCTGTCTTATCCAACCCAACAATGAAACTAACCAGCCGCTTTATATAGGACTACAGTCAAACTAATTTCTAGCCAAGTAAAGCCTGGATGGAAACTGCGGCAGTCTTTGTTGATCTAGGTAGGGAATAACTCCAACTCATGAAGGTGGGACTAACATACCTTCATGTAGAACAAGGCTGGGACTAATATGAATCCCTCAAGGAATAATGTGAGACTTGCACCAATACAAGCATGACTAAAAGGACCTATCCTCTCCCTCACCTAACTGTTTGATCTCCCCAAGAAGGAACTGCCCTCCTCAAGGAGGACCAGCCCTCCCACTCACCTTTCTTATCTCCCTAAGAAGGACCTGCCCTCTCACTCACCTGTCTGATCACTCCAAAAAGGACCTGCCCTCTCATTCACCCGTCTGCCCTCTTCAAGAAGGAAATGCCCTCTCACTCACCTGTCTGCTTTCCTCAAGAAGGACCTGCCCTCCCATTCACCAGCAATCAATGTTTCACTTCACAATATATTTATTTGCAGCGAACATTTGACATGTTCTTCTGATCCAACAAACTTATATACCTGCTAAAATCCTTACTTGACTTTCACACAAACCCTGACTAGAGAGAGCCTGTGCCCATCAGCCTTTAAATCTATCTTTAATAAGCCTCTTTACCTTGAAGCTGACACAGTCCCAGGGATTCAGGCTGGAAGTTCTCTTCATCAACGGTATATCATCCTTGCCACTGAATGTCATGTTGACCTCCATGGTGCATTTGCTGGGCTCACTGACGTAAACGCATACTTTCTCCGAGGAGGGATACATCAGCACAGCTGGAATCACCACTACATAGTTTCTGGAGACGAAAAACACCTTGATGACCACAACGTCAAGGAAGTTCTACCAGTTAGTTCTTTTGAGCCATCTCTAACAATGAACTGATTTAGGTATCAACAACTGATTTAGGTTCAACAAGAGGGGCAGAAATGCAGATATTTTAGGAAACCTACTAGCTCATCATGTGCATGTACCATGAGCAGAGGGCTAGAGTGTAGTAAAGAAGAGGCAGACAAATGAATTAGCAGTGAGTTGGGTAATAAGAGACTTGGATCCAGATGTACAAACCCTGCAATTCAGTAAAATACAGGGTTTGTGACCTCAAAAAATCCTTTACACATCTACTAAATACATTTGAAAGGGGCATGTTTTGGGCATCCCTTCCAAACTGTGGTTTGGAAATCTATCTGCCAGTGTTTTTTCTTATGGTAATTCCCATAGCAAACAACTGATCAATTACCATCTCTCAAGCTAGATTGGTAACTGATTCACAAAAGGAAGGCAGCACTTTTGCACTCCTTTCCCTTTGAGAATCAGCTTCTGGGTGAGTAGGCAGTGGTCCAGGGAACCACCGACAACTCATACTGAAGTTTTTCCAAATAGAAATCTTTCATTTGTGAAATCAGCCCCGTTTCCTTTAAGGAAGTGGGACTGCTTTAAAAAAAAGAAAAGGTTTCCATTTTGAAATTCAAAGACAGGGATTATATGCATCTGTCCTCTGCAGGTCACCCTTCCTGAAATTGCAGCAAATTAGTCATAAATTGCGACCTTCCTCATGAATATTTAATAGGCAGATCATTCAGCGACCCTTTGTGGTTTCTTATTTTACCAACCGACCTATTGGTTGGGTCGCAAAATAAAATACTGATTGCAAAATGTTGGTATGCAGTTTGCATCCACTTTTTGTGACCAGAATGTTAGTACATCTGGGGCCAGATGTACGACAATTGGCTTCTGAGACTCGCAAATTGCAAAAAACTGCGACTCACAATTTGCGAGTTGCAAAAGCCAATGTACCACAGTGTCAGAGACTCTGTTAGCGATTCCCAATGGAGTCGCAAAATGTGAGGCTCATGAATATTAATGAGCCACTTGCAATTTGCGACTCCATTGGGAATGGCTGGCCCTCCCAGGGATAATGGCCTTCTGGGCTCAGCAGACCTCCATGTCTGGAACTGCTTTTAAATAAAGCAGGTATTTTTTTTTTTAATTCAGCCCGTTTTCTTAAGGGAAAACGGGATGCATTTAAAAAAAACAAAAAACTTTTTGTTTCATTAGGTCTCGCCTAGCGTTGCATCGCGAATGCGCTGCTATCGCTTTGTGAGGCATGCAGTATATCCTGTAGTGTGGAAGCTTCGTGGAAGCTCCGCCCACTCTCTGCCCGTTGGCTTTTGTCTTAAATGCTGCCTTCTGATTGGTTTGAGGCTTGTTAGTCCCTCCTCATTCATCAATTGTATCCTTCCACGGCTATTGGCCCCTTTACTCCTGACACTATTTTCTTTCCTGGTTTCCCACCCCACCGCCCCCTCCCTCAGTCTGTGACTTCACAACCTGCCCCGCTCCCCCTCCCGTTCGTGTTTTCTTGCCTGCCGGCACTTCAGTTTTCATCTTTATTATTGCCACCTTGAAATATGCGAGTTCAAGATGCGTGCTGTACAAAAACTTCTCATGTTTAATGAACTAGATTTTAATGTTGCTCTAAATATAATAAGACTCTAGGCAACATTCGGGGTATGCATGGCAACTGATGCCTCTTAGTTCACAAATGGCATTGTTGTTGGGCGGAAGGAGCGGCAGTGTTTTAACTCATGCTTAAAACGAGCACTTTTAATAACTTCCTCTCAATTCAGTGCTATAATCTTGTGTACTGAGGTGACACGCTAAAGAAATGCACTTTTTTAATTCTGAAGAAACATTATCGCACATTTACATCATGTTTACTGTATGATTAACATACCGATCATTTTCATGGCTCGCCCACTGGCTCGTATACGCTTGGCTCATCTTCGGCTGGCTCTATATGTTAATTAATATATTGGCTCGCGCACCTCTAACAAAGAGAGATGAATGGATACATGACAGAGAGCCCGGTAGATGGTAGAGAAGTAGACTAGTGCAGACAAACAGACAAAGTTAGTCTCCATTGCCTCACGTCAGAATCGTGACTTTCAATAACCTGAAAACCTGCCGGCAACTCCAATGTGCCCCAACCTCATCCCCCTCACCTATTCTTAGCAGAAGCGGCAGATTCTGAGCTGTGCCCTGCTTGTGCAGAGGAGCACGGCAGAGTCTGTGGAAGTGCTGGGATCCCTAGCCTCTCCGAGCAGGCACCTAAGCCTTCCGGGTGCCTTCACACTCAGGATAAATGAATACATTTGGTTCTGTGCTTTAGTCGCCCCCCTGTGAGCACTGTTTGGTAGATGAAGCTCTGTGTTAATAAACACATTCAGAGAGGTGGTTGTGTACAAAAAAACAACAGACACAATACTGTACGTTTTGAACGTGTAGTTAAATACCTCATTGGCTGATCATTCCATGGCACTACCAAAATTACATTTGGACACATTTGCTCAACTGTAAAACACTCCCTTCTATGGGTCTTTGGGGTTAGGTAACCTACTTTGGATGCTGTGTAAAAGAGTAAATACAAACATTATGCAATGAAACTAAGCAACCAGTACTTTCTAAAACACTGTTAAAACTGACAAGCATTCTGGCATTTTGTTTAGTTAAAGTCGATTTTCTCATAGATGCAAGTAAAGTACTCTTAAAATTGTAATGAAAACTGCACACTTTTAACTAATAGCTCAGGGCGACCTTTGACAACTAGGCAATGAATACATTTTCATGTATCCCCAAAGCCCCCCTTGCCCCCGCCCCCTTGGCAAACTTCATTGCCTCCCAGTGTTTGGGGGATAACCAAGACGCAGGAGAGTGAGTCAAATAGTCTAGAAAATGAAAGAGAAGCCGGGATTCGGATTCACATGCTCCGATCCCGATCGCATTGGTTAGTCTGTAAGCACTACTTTTATCAATGAGTTTCGCATTAGTAAAGTACCACTGTGTGCATGTGTGGCGACACTTCACCCATGAGGTACGTGCCAAGCAATTGTTGACACAATCCACACTTTGCGTCTTTTTCAATATATTTATTACGAAGTGCAGGACCTTTCTAAGGGATTTTGCACACTACATATATTCACTCCAAAAATAAAACGTGTAGGTAAATAACATTGCCATTTACAATGTCAATAGCTCTAACCCACAAATGTGAGACCTATATGAATTGCAAATGCTTGTTTTTTAACCTCTTCAGTGCCCATGATGAGCTGGTCTCGTCATGGGCCGTAGTTGCGCTGTGCCCATGACGAGACCAGCTCATCATAAACCCCGCCCGCTAATGTAACGCTCGGCACAGGGCGGGGAAAGGGGCGGGCACTGAAGGTGTTAAGGGCAGACAGTGGTCCCTGGTACCACGGTCTGTCCTTAAAAAATATTTTCCCATGCATTCTCAAAGGGGAAGGGGTCCCCTGGGGACCCCTTCCCATTTGCAAATGCTTTAACACCTACTTGAGGTAGGCTGCAATTGCGGCCGCAAAATGGTCAAACATAGGGCTCAGTGTCGCTATTAGGAAGGGACGCCCTTGAAACGCCCCTTCCTAATAGCGAGTCGCAAATCCTAATTAGCGTGTCGGAAAAAAAATTGCGATTCGCTACTTAGGGTTGTTAAAGGACCCTTTGGAGTTTTTGCATACGCAAAAGGGTCGCAAACCCGTTTTGTGCATGCAAAAATGCATCATACATCTGGCCCCTAGCCTCTTAAATCCTCAAACAAGGAAAGTGGGATTCTCAGAACATCAGAACTACAGCCATGGAACTCTTAAGGTGTAGGTTTCATTGGTACTATGGTCTTTGACTAGATTATTCAAGATCTATATCTCTTCCAGTTATTGAGTAAGCATCCACCTTGATTATGTTCAGGTCTGCAGTATATTTTTGTTTGGTTTTAAAAAAGACCTGCTCTTTGAACAAAAGTGTCATTTCCAGAAAAATTACCTGATTAAATCAGATGATTCCTCGAAGAAATGCCAACTGCATTATATCTCTCAGAAGACTGAGAAAGGTTCTATGGAAAAGGAGCACGGACCTCTCCCATCCTCCCTTACAGTTGTTGTAATAGTACTGAAGTTACCTCATCCGTGCTTGAGACCCACTGTGCTTCAGTTCCCATTGACCGAGCCCATGCTCAGACCTACATTTCAGTTTTGGATCCTGACCCCAGGAGGAATCATTAGGTGATGAGAAGTAAGTCACTGCAAATTTTGAATCCAGAAACAGATTTAGATAAATAGTTTTTGAGGCACATCTTCATAAGTATATATATGACTATGGATAAAAAGGTGGAAAGCGTGCAGATAGTTTGGAATGCTCCTAAATCTGTTTAGAGAAGCTATCATTGAATATTTTGGAAAACTACAGAGAGAAAAAGCAATGCCAGTGTTCAGGTCATGCCAACAGATTTCATGACTTTTAAAAATGTTTGGTTGTCAAATAAAATAAAAAAGAACAGATGAATAGTTATAAGAGGAAAGTTTCTCCCACAAAAAATGGGAATTCTGCCCAAAGCTATCAGTAGAATTCAAATTTTGTGTACGCTTTATTGCTGCAAATCGAAGCAGGAGACCGATTGAACACTATTTCAAGCTCCCCAACTAAACTGTGGGATGAATACAGAAAGTGATTATCAGAGATTAATAGCGGCAAATGTAAGGTAGGGTCCTGGAAATGCAATAGTTCTCATGGAAGGGGTTACAGGAGTGTTTGAAGGCACAGAAAAGTGCAGGTAAACTAAGAGGGGAGAAAAAGAGGAAAGGAAAAGATGAAGGAGACCAACACTGATGGGTGGTGGAAGAGAGACATACACAAAAATAGTCAGGAATGGGAAAAAACAAATGTATAATGTGAGATTGTGGTAAAGGGAGATGCAGATTGCAGCAAGGGATTTAGAGTGGAGGAAAGATAAGGGGAAAGTGCAGAGAAGAAATGGTACTTAGTGTGAAGAAATTGATGGGAATGAGTGATCTGAGGAAGAGTGAGAGGTTTGTGGTAGGAGAGAGGAACAAGACAGATGAGAGCCTGAAACAGTGAGGAATGAAAGTGGAGAGGATAGAAAGGGTTTAAAGATGGAATTTTGGAGGTAATGTGAAAGGAAGGACTGTAGGGGAACGAAGAGGAAAATAAGAAATATTGCTGAAGAGAAATTTAAAGAGAATGAGAAAGAAAGGCATGCAGGGGAAAATATTACTGAGGGAGGGCAGTGGTGAAGAGACAGGAAGAGATGAGGGAGAAACAGGACAAAAGGATAGAGGAAGACACAAGCGAGAGAAGTAAGAACCATGACTAGATATAGGAGGCAATAATAATGAGAGCGGCAAAGAGAAGAGAATTATGATAAAAGATAGATGAGCAAGAGAAAAAGAAAAGAGGCAATAAAGAGGGGGGAAGAGTAAGCAATATACAAAGAGGGAGATGTAAGAGAGACAGAAGATAAAAAAGTAGATAGAATCCTGCTAGTTTCTGGAAGTTGGGTGAACAGATAATGAATAATAACAAAGACATGGATGGAGATTCTTAGACGATGATCTTACGGAGATGCAGCGGTCTCCCCATGAGTGACGTGCAGGAGCAGGCAGCCAATAAGCAGACTGACCCACATCTTCCAATAATTGGCCCTTCTTTGCAGGTTTCCTAAGTCTAGAAGGGCATTCACCCCTGGTTCCTCTCGAGGTCTTTCAAGATGGCAGAGACAGAATCATGCCAGTTGCTGTCCTCCTGTCTCTGCCTCCTGAGCTCTTTGATCACAACCTTCTCAGCCTCCGTCTGTACTTCACCAGTTCTCTCCACTGCTGGGATTTTATGGTTGTCTCTGAACCATTGCAAGATCTCTGGCCCCTCCCTCCTCTCAGACTGCTTTTTCCTCTTGCCAAATGTAATTTTCTCCTCCATTTTGGCATCTGGCAGAGTTGACATTAATTTAGGATTCTGAAATGTTGACTAAGCTTAATTTATTCTAAAGTAAATGTTTTGCGTCATGGCCTACACTAATCCATCTCCTTTAATGAGAAAGAGTTGTGCTATTTTTCTTGGCAAAGAGAGAGCATTACCATTAAGACAAAATTGCTCATCGGCTAGGCTTTAATGTCATCATATTGGGCATAGGTTCAGTATTTGTCATTCCTTTTCTTTCCCTTTGATTCACAGCATTGTCAAAAGAAGCTAGGCCCTCAGGCAAGTGTGCGCCTCACATGGTTGCGATCTACATCTAAATTGATTCATCTGGGATCTGAGATGTTACATCCTGTTATCCACCCTTGGAACCCAGCAGAGTATTACACTTGAATGCATCATATCTGATATTGAGTTTACAAAGGGAGCATTCTGAGGCCTTCCCAGCTTTGGCCATTGCTGCAAGAGTGCCTGTGAGAAAATTCTGATAGATCAGAGTTTGAGAAGTTTGAACAATGGCTCTCAGGGTCTTCTCAGGATTGACTATCTAATTAAACTATTGGTCCATCACCAACCCGTCTGTCTTGCAGAATAATAGATTGATTTTTGCTTTCACAACTGCTGACGTGCTAGAACTCTCATTCCATCCTGAGTGCCCCAGTACACATAGAAGAGATCCTAGAGCAGGGTCAGAATACTAATCTTCACTGCTGACCTCTTGGGTGGCTTTGACACTGTCAGCTACAAGGTTCCAATTGATGTCATTTCCTCTTCCATCAAAGTATTATGCATACAGCTCCAGGTCAAATAATATTGTGGACTCAAAGAAAAAATTATGTGTTATTTGGGTGCTCCATCTCTGTTAGACCTTGCACTTGGCGTGGGTCTCCCTTCCATTCTTTACTGTTCCCTCGTGTGTTTTTGCTGGTGTTAGATGCTTTGGGCACTGTGCCACTGCTATCCAGTGCCACAGTGCAAGTGCTCCCTGTTGGATATTGATGTATGGATTAGTGATTCCATGATTAGCTGGTTTGGTTTACCTGTCAGACCCTAGCACAGTGTACCTGGTGTGCCCAGGGCTGGTAATCCAAATGCTGCTAGTGGGCTTGCAGCACTGGTTGTGCCACCCACAGAAGCAGCCTGTTAAAGTGTGTCTAAGGCTTGCCATTGCAGAGCCTGTGAGCAGTCTGGTACTGCCATGCTGACCGGGTAAGTGCACCCACTTGCCAGTCCCTAAACCTTCCCTTTTCTTCATATCAGACACCCCTATGGTAGGCACAAGGGTAGGGTGCATTGTAAGTATAAGGTAGGACATGCCCTGGTGTGTGTGGCATGTCCTAATAGTGAATTACAGCCATTTTCGTGTTTCACTATTGCAAGGCTACCTGTTCCCCATAGGCCAGAATGGGCAGTTTGATTATTACATTTTATAATCCTAAACTGACTCAGGGAACATGGTAGAAATTCGAGTTTAGTATGCCTGAACTCAGAATGATAAAATTCATCTTTTAGTGAAGTTGGTTTTAACCAGGGGTGGGCGGAATTTGCGAAATCCACTTTCGCAAATTATCGCAAAAATGTTCAAAATTATCGCAAATAAGCGGAAATATCGCGAAGATGCATACGTTTTTTTCCCGCATGTTCGCGAGATTTTCTGCATGGTTGCGGCTCGCCAACTTACCCATGTGGTTGCTCGCGGGTGCGGCCATCTTGTTTTCAGTTGTCTCGCGGTGCATGATCGCGAGAAGAAAGACGTGATCGCGCGACGCATGACGTCACTGCGGGCGTGAACTGTCGCGAGACAGCGCAAATGGCTTCAAACAATACAACATCTCATGGAGAACGTGACCGGATCAAGAAAACTTGTCAGCGAACGCAGGGATTCAGGTAAGGCGATCGCGCGCGCGCGAGAATGTATTATTTTACAGCGCGAGCAGAAACAAATTATCGCCAAGCTGCAGAATGCGGAAATTTGGACATTTTCGCGCTTTCCGCGGAACGCGTAAATGTCAAATTATCGCAATTTCCGCGAACGGAACGAAATTTTAGCCCAGGCCTAGTTTTAACATTCTGTGTTTGAAAATACCACTTTTAGAAAGTAGGTATTTTCTTGTCTAACCATCCAACCCTGCCTCTGCTAGGTTGTGTATTCCTTGTCTGGAGATTGAGTGACAGGGGCTGGGGAATTCCAGGAGACAGGGTGAGCCAGCACAGGGCTGAATAGAGAGATCTGCATCTAGATGGGTGGGAGGAGTTGCACCTTGGCACTGAATAGGGCTGTGCCTTCCCTCCACAATGCTGGCTCCACCTCCTGTGGTGCATCTGATGTCTCTGCCCTGCAATCTGAAAGGAAAGAAGGAGTCTTGTCAACAAAGCGCTTCAGGACTGACCAGAACTGGTTTGGACTAGGCAAAGGCCTCTCTGCCTTCAGAGAACAAAGAGAAACCGGGTATAAATATTGGGACCCAAACCCAAGAACTTTAGGACACTTTGGGAAACAAGAAGAAACCTTTGCTGAGGAG
Organism: Triturus cristatus; assembly: GCF_964204655.1. Classification (NCBI taxonomy): domain Eukaryota; kingdom Metazoa; phylum Chordata; class Amphibia; order Caudata; family Salamandridae; genus Triturus; species Triturus cristatus. The sequence goes on from NC_140590.1 coordinate 1,721,351,991, forward strand.
AGGAACCAGAGAGACTGAGGAGAGACTATCCCTAAGCTTGAGGGATTGCCTGCAGTGGTTGTCTGACTGCCAAAGAGAGGAGAAAGGAACTTTGTGTACTTTATTCAACTTGTGAAGGATCTCCAAGGGCTTGAGAAAAGAGCTTGCCTCCTGCAAAAGTCTCAGGGACAACAAACTTCACCCACCAGCTCCCCAAGAGTTCTTTGGAAGTGCCTGCAGTTTTGCAAGGCTTTCAGAGGGACTGCGTGTCGCAAGGAGCTGGAAGCGTGACTCATGAGCAAGAAGGGTGTCGCCACACTGCCGCTGTCGCTTCACAACGAGAAAGCGCTTCGCATCGCTGGAGAAGAGGATTGACGTTGCATCAGATGCCGCCGCATCCCCGGGAAGCGTGTCGCAGGCCCTGCCTTGGCCCAGAAGAACCGTTGAGTCATCGCAGGGTCCCCGAAACCCCTCGCATTGCCGGAGAAGAGGATCGACGTCGCAGCAGATGCCGCCGCATCCCCGGGAAGCGTGTCGCAGGGCCTGTCGTGGTTCGCATCGTTGTCGAAGCAACTCGCATTGCCGGAAAAGAGGATCGACGTTGCATCAGACGCCGCCGCACCATCGGGAAGCGTGTTGCAGGGCCTGTCGCGGCTCGCATCGTTGCCAGAGCATCCCGCACGATCGGAGAAGAGGATCGACATCGCAGCAGACGCCGCCGCATCACCGAGATGCGTGTCGCAGGGCCTGTCATGATAAGCATCGTGTCGCAACAAGAAAAGACGCCATCTTTGTTTCTTTGCACCGGATCTGCATCGCATCACGGCATTGCGTGCCGCATCGCCACGGAAGCGCAGTAATAAACCGACGCATCACCTCCCCTGGCAGAGAAGAACCAACGCATCCCCTACGCAGCAGTAGGGACCCGACGCATCACCGTTCTTGCGTGTAAGGAACCAAAGCATGACCTTCCCTGCAACACTTCCGTTGTATTGCGTTACGCATCTTAAGGTACATTGACTCAAAGTGCCGCTTTTTAACATCTAAAGAGAACTAAGCTAATTCTACCATTTTAAGTACAGTATTGTGGATTTTTGTCGTTTTGTGGTCGTGATAAGTCTATATAAAGAATACTTATTTTTTATATAAAACTTGTGTGGTGTCCATCTGTAGTGTTGTCACTTGGTTACTGTATGTGTTCATAAATGCTTTACACACTGCCTCTGAGATAAGCCTGTCTGCTCTTGCCAAGCTACCAAGGGGGTGAGCAGGGGTTATTTTAGGACTGTACCCCCTTACCCTGACTAGACGCAAGGGTCCCTATTTGTCAAAGGTACCTACCTCTGCTAACTAGAGACCCCCAAATCTAACAATCTCTCTTTGCAACAGGGTATCATTTGAGTCCTTTTGCTGCAATCTGGTAAAACTATTAAGCAGATGCATACATTGTTATTAATGTAACAAAAGCCCTACCAAACATATGACAAGGGAATCTACAGGGCATATCTGGTGTCATTGATTTTGTTTACCACTTGTATCTGCTCACAGCTAGACGTCATAAGATGCTCATGCTTCAGTGGTATGGACTCCTCTACAGGTGGCATCAAGTCACACTTCAGCCTGTCAAACAGTTTCAATGGCTTAAGCCTTGATAGTGACTATGCTACCATCATGCACCTAGGTTTCTAACTACCTAGGTGTCCCAGGATACGCCTGTGAATTTGAGCAGATGAGGAACCTACCAATGCCCAGGCCTCCTCCCACTGGTTTTCCCCTTAAACAGCAACACACTTTAAGCGTACACAGACATTTGGCAGCTTGGAAAAGCCTGGACATGGAGAGAGTAAGCATCTTTCAGCTTACTTTTGATTTCATACTGGCTGATACCAACCTCATCTTTATGAAAAAAAGGGAGATCCGAATTGAAGAGTGGGGGATATTCAGACACTAAGTTCACCACTTGACACTTCTTACCAAGAGGAGGGTCATCAGAGTAATTTTATGAATCAACACTTTTGTGTTGCCACAGAACAAGACTCCATGAACCCGATGTCTCCAAAGTCATTACCCAGCTTTAGCCTCCAAGATGCTATTATTACCCCGTCAAATTAAATGAGACAATTGATATCACGGAGACCATGCACACATGGAACACCACCAGCAATAGGATGGATCTCTGGAAAACTCTACAGGTGGCAGATCATTGGTCAGATCCGAATGAGCTGATCCTGATGGAACAGGAATGAAGAGAGGCAGTGTAATATTGATGCAGACAGACCCACACCGGTCAAGAAAATGTGCAGTGTAGTCTGGCCTTCAACGATATTGAATCTAAAGAGATTAAAGAGGACCTGAAGGGAGATGTCACATTGGTCTGTTGTGAAAGGGGTGTTCTGATGCTCGCACATGAACTCTTTTCAGTTACTTTCAATGTTGCCACAGTGTGTGCCCCCTCACCCTAACCACATTCTTCCACACTGCCGCTTGGCGTACCAATATGGATGGCATACATAGTACAATCTTACAAGTGAGAATGATTTCTGTGGAAATAACATTTCAAGGCATAGAATGGCAATGTGGCGGCACTATCCTGCCTCCTTAAGTGTTCACACATCCAATGGTGGTGCCTGAGGAGAGGCACTGGACCCTCTTATGTTACTAGGATTTATGTAGACCTCCTGGATACTGTGGATTCTTGGTCACTGATGCTGCTGGGCCTTGCTGGCTCTTCTTCTTCCCCGCCTTTTCTTTTCTTTTCTTTTCTCCTTTGATGCCCCGCAGCCAGGAACCTTGTCCTGCGATTTCAGCGCTCTCTCCTCCGACCCTGGCCCAGGCACCTTCCCCGCCACCGCCGTTATCCCGCTTACAGGATTTCTGTACCTCCGACTTCGAGCCCGTGCTCCCAATTATATATTTTTTCATACAATTTCTCTCTGTCACCGCCGCTCGTCTCTGGCCCACAGTCCCTCCAGCCTCCACCTTTCACGTCCCCTCCACCGCGAATTCCCTCTCGCTCCTCCTCATGCTCCCAAGCTTTTCCAAACCTCACCGGAGCTCTCATACCCGCTCTTATCCCCACTTGGCCGTCCTCTCTGACACTTTCAGAGGACACCATTACCGCTTGGCTTCGGCCATATCTTTTGAGCCTCCCTGTTGCTTACACGCCGCCTGTTTACCTTTGCTCATGTTGGCCCCATTGTGCCCATGCTCCATTGTGCTAGCCCTTGTCCAGCATGGCTACTTTTTGCTCATGCCCCACCTTTCTAGTCCCTGCCCGTGCACACCCTCCCGCCTCCTTTTTATTTCCCATACTTGTCTCTCGTTACGCCGCCTCACCACTCATTCCCCACCCATTACACTTTCTTGGCCCTCATTGCACTCTTTTTTCATTGACTTTGCGCTCACAGGCCCTTATCAAGGCAGCCCCCGCGCTGAACATTGGCCACCGTACAGCTCCGAACCTACATGAATGCTTACTCATGGTACGTACAGGCATCATATTTCCAACTATGTGTGCAGTAGCTGTGGGAGGGTCAGCGTCTAGGATTTAGAAATCGTCACTTTTTTAACACTTGTTACATTCTGGCGCAAACATTTTATTTTTAGTTTTAGTTTTGAGATTTATGCCATGGCGGGACTCTGGGCATTGACCTATCCAGATACAACACCATCTATAAGAATTAACAATTGAACCTACTTGTGCTATGTAGACTACACATCTGTGTTTTTTAAATATTTTGTATCTTGTGACTTGGGTGTTCATCAATTTGAAGTTAGAATGTATGCACTTTTTAGCTATGGTGATTTCAGTGATTTTTCAGGTGTATTTATGCCTTCATTGCACTTGCACTATTACTCTGGAACCGGGAATCGGTAACAGCGCACCACTGTTCCCCAACACCCCGGCTCCAATCACTGTTTTCCGTTTTTTTTAATGTTTTTTTAATTTCATGCCATGTAGACACTGCAATAACATTGGAGTAATTTGCGCCTTCTGATTTGGGAGCTCCACTGATATTATGCTATCATGTATACATTCTTACAGTCAAAGTGTTTTTAGTGATTTCGCGACTTATTCATGTCTTCAGTGTATCTGCACCATTGCCCTGGAACCAGGAATCTGCAATAGCGCACCCGTTTCGCCTTCACCCTGGCTCCAGCCCTGTTCACAACTTCTTCCCCTTTCCTTTATTCACTGTTCATTCGGCATATAATTGTCACTCTTTCACCAGACCCCCCCCCCCTTCCCCCATCCAACACATTTTCTTCCTTCCCCATATCACTGTTCCTTTTCCGTACTCACCTCTGTGTCACAAAACGTATATAACACACATGTGCATATGGTTATTCTGTGCACACCCTTATATGTCTCATTATACCTTACAGCCCTGAAGAAGTTCATTTAATGAACGAAACGCGTTGGCTGGCAAACCATTTCTTGGAAAATAAAAAAGATTTACTGTACATCAAGACTCGTTGACTATTTGACCACCACTGTCATAATAACGAGCAGTGCACCACTCCACCAATCTTATTCTCTCACAGCAGTAGGCACTCAATGACGGCGAGTGCTGGAGTTGGGTTTTTTGCACGCTCACCCTACATTTGACCACTAGTTAACAACAAGGAAACAACATAGGGTAGTGCGGTCACTGTGTCCGCCGTTGTCTGGAACCATAATTATGCATTTGTTGGACCGACCAGCACACCTGACTATCCTGCAAAGAATATTTCCAAATTGATCGACCGACGAGAAGAAATAGCGCAAGACCTCTTTGGGAAGGGGTTCAGTGCAGTGACGTCGGCACAACCTACAGAACAACCCAACACTGGATTTAAATCATGCTTCTTACGTCTGGAAAAAATCAAAAAACAAGAACTGGCCCGCTGGTGGGACGGAAGGACCCTCCAGCAGTACATGGACAACGATAAAATCCCCAGAGGCCTCAGAGTCCTCATTTTTCCAACGTTCGAGGACCTCAGTGGAGGCCTGTTGAAAGAATGGGAACACAACCTCAAAGAATCATCCTTCACTATGATGAAAATCCTCGTGAAACATGCTAACGAGAAAGGCCAGAAATTACAGACAGAAATCGAGGAGATTGAGAAACAAATAGCTTCCATGAACTGTCTCGACTTAGTTGAAAAAAACTATGCTATACTTTATAAAGTCATTGATGAACACCAACAGTATCTCAGGGATAAAAAAATGGGAAAAATCAGGAGCGACGACCATGACTACAGGGATGGCAGAATTTACATGTTTGCCAAAAAATATGACAACCCTGCAAACAGCGATGACAGGAAAAGAACCAGGGAAGAAAGCCTAGAAATTAAATCTGTCAGTAGTAGCTCATTGACATCTAATGATAGCACCACATCCAGTACAGGACAACAATCCATCCCTTTGGAGGAGGGCACATCCAACTTCCAAAGGGAATTGGAAAGATTACGCATAGGCGAGAAACAGTCCAAAAGGAACACAAGAAAACCAGAAGAGGTGGGAGGACAGGGAGGAAGAACAGGCAATCACACAATGTCCCTCCGCTCCAAAAAGACCAAGTAATCACTCACACCATTGAACAACCTGAGGATCCCACCACGGGGTGAACCATTGGGCCTGCACCCCTGAACCTACCCAACTCGGAGTTACAGATCATCAACCTCTCCAACAGAGCGCTTGACAAACAAGAATGTAATGTTTTAAAAATGGGCTTAGGTTTCTGTCCCACCCAACAGGGTGACCTTGTTGATGTGCACATTGATTTGTATAAGTTTATTAGAACACTTAAATTAAAAGAATTCTTTGCACAGCAACAAATCAGACCTGTTGTTAATAATGTACCCACTACACCATCTGACCGCATGATTGGAGACATATGGGGGGTACAAACACTTCTGGCCATCGAATCAGAAGAAACACCCAACATACGGAACATTCTGGATGACTTAAACATCCAAGAGGATTACAACAGGGATACAGGCCTCAGGTGTAAATCCAAGTTCATCCCCCCCGGGGGATTCCATGCCAATATTGAAATTTTCGGTGACTTAATCACACAGGAACTCAGGAAGTTAGAAACCCCTGACAAATATGCACCACATCCATCCCCAAATCTGCCACGAGAAGAGAGAGAGGCACTGCGGAGACTACAAGATGACACCAATATCGTCATCAGAGAGGCAGACAAAGGGGGTAACGTGGTTGTCATGAACATACAAGACTATATGGGGGAAATCTCTAGACAGCTGAATGACCCCCATTGCTATGAACCCATCTCTCACAACCCCACCGACACATTTCAAACCACCAGCAACACCAGACTTTCTTATGGAAAGAGGAGTGCTTACTGACAGATCAGGAATACAGATATTTGCATGTCAATAATGAACGCTTCCCATGCATCTATATTCTGCCCAAGGTACACAAAGGGGGTCCCTTCCCACCTGGGCGAGCCATCATTTCAGAGGTGGGCTCCCCCACAGAGAGATTGTCTCAGTTTGTGGACCTTAAACTCCAGAAACACGTCATCAACCTACCTTCATATCTAAAAGACAGCAAGGACATCCTGGTCAAATTGGAGGGTTTTAATTGGTCAGAGGAACTCAGTTTTGTCACGCTAGATGTGGTTGGACTATACACATGGATAGACAAGCAGCCTGGCATGCTCGCCACTCGTCATTACCTAGACACTGAAGGGGCAGAACACTTTTCCTATAACAACATGATCATGGACATGATTGAGTTAATCCTCACCAACAATTTTTCAAACATAATGAGAGGTGGTACCACCAACTGCAAGGGACCGCCATGGGTTCTAGATTTGCGCCCTCGTACGCCGAGCTCTTCATGGGCTGGTACGAGAAAGAGCACGCATGGGCAAGACGTGCCTCCCCCTGGACCCAATACATCTTGTACTGGGGGAGGTACATAGACGACATCATCTGCATTTGGTCAGGGTCTGAGACACTTTTGCATGACTACCTACACTACCTGAACGACAACCCCTTCAATGTCCAACTCACCATGCAAAACCACACCACATACATCGAGTTCCTAGACATCCACTTCTTCATTAAAGAAGGAGTAGTACACAGCTCACTGTACCGCAAACCCACCTCCTGCAATAGCATATTACACGCAGACAGTGCCCATGCCAAATCAGCAAATGCCAACATCCCCTATGGGGATATGGTACGGGCCCGCCGTACATGCAGTGAGGAAGGGATCTTCAGGAGGAACATTGCTAACATCAAGGCACGTTTCACATCCAGGGGTTATGATCAAAAAACCGTAGACAAGGCAGAACAGAGAGCACTTGCACTATCCAGGGCAGAGACACTCACGACCAACCACCCACATAAGACTACTGCTCGTGGTATCAAACCGATGAAAGAAAGGGTATAATTTTTCACTAACTACACAACTCACAGTGACAAAATATTCAAGGCATTCAGGAAACATTGGCACCTTCTGGTTGAAATTCCTACACTACGCCCTCTCATTAGCAACCATCCATCCTTGATCTTCAGAAGAGGGCGTACCTTGAGAAGTTCCCTTTGCCCAAGCTACATCACCACAAGGAAAGCCAATACCAATACTTGGCTACCACCTCCACCAGAGGGATTCTTCACATGTACCAATTGCAATGTCTGCTGCCTGGGACACAATAAAAGTAAAAACTTCACTTACAACTCAGGTCACACAAACAAAATCAGGCATCACATCACCTGCAATACACAATGTTATATATATTCGGGAATGCCCATGTGGTATCATCTATGTAGGAAGTACAGCTCGCAACCTCAAGACCAGAATCCAAGATCACCGCAGAGCACTTAACAATAATGATGATAGGTACCCTATGACAGAGCATTACCGCACCACACATATAGGACCAATCAAATTTGTCTTCCTAGGGATAGACCACATCCCACCAAGCAACAGGGGAGGCAACAGAGATCTGTCACTTAGGAGAGCAGAATGTAAGTGGATATGCAGAGTTGATGCGGTGAAGAGGGGACACAATTCTGACCATGAGTTTCAATATTTTCTCTAACCTACCCATACTGTTTCATAGCTCCCCTCAACCTTTTGCTCCTTCACACTGGATCCCTGTCCCTCAAACGACCTATGTCTATTTTTTTTAACTTTCAGCATGACTCACTCCGCCTTGTTACAGTTGGACTCCCTGTCAGGGTTGTTCATTTTCATCCCCATATTCATTCATTCATACATTCAGATTTATTGGGTACTTTTATTCCACTTTCATTGCAGTCCCCCCCTTTTTCACTCTTTTTCACTCTACTTCCACCTCTATCCATTGCCCGCCTGCACTGATCACTTCGATCTACATTCAGCGCTGTTCCCCCAGCATAACTTCTGATATGTGTCCCGCTTGACCAGTGCTGTCCCTGCCACTACCCCCTTGTTGTACCACTAAATCCTTGCCCCGTTTTCCCCTTTTGTCTCCTCTGCGATGCCGTTCATCCACTCGCACATTTTGCACCTGTGCTGACTCTGCCCCCCTGGGCCGTCACACACCCAGAGCATCGGATCCATTCCAAACTCGCATCGCAACTACACCGCCTAGTGGTTCTCCAACCCGCCCACCCAGCGACGTGCACATCGGCACGTTTTCGCTTTTTCAACTTTCAGCAAAGCTACTTATATCGCCATACCTACACAGAGGAATCACCATTTGTGCATTAAAGCAGACAGCTCTACTCGCAGCCCGCCTGACAGGTACGTCCCCTCCGCAGGCCATCTCGGCCTGGCGCACCCGTTCACTCCTCTTTCACGCTTATGGCCAGACCCTGACCCGGGTTTTTTCCTTCCCCGCCTTTTCTTTTCTTTTCTCCTTTGATGTCCCGCAGCCAGAAACCTTGTCCTACGATTTCAGCGCTCTCTCCTCCGACCCTGGCCCAGGCACCTTCCCCGCCACCGCCGTTATCCCGCTTCCAGGATTTCTGTACCTCCGACTTCGAGCCCGTGCTCTCTATTATATATTTTTTCATACAATTTCTCTCTGTCACCTCCGCTCGTCTCTGGCCCACAGTCCCTCCAGCCTCCACCTTTCACGTCCCCTCCATCGCGGATTCCCTCTCGCTCCTCCTCATGCTCCCAAACTTTTCCAGACCTCACCGGAGCTCCCATACCTGCTCTTATCCCCACTTGGCCGTCCTCTCTGACACGTTCAGAGGACACCATTACCGCTTGGCTTCGGCCATATCTTTTGAGCCTCCCTGTTGCTTACGCGCCGCCTGTTTACCTTCGCTCATGTTGGCCCCATTGTGCCCATGCTCCATTGTGCTAGCCCTTGTCCAGCATGGCTACTTTTTGCTCATGCCCCACCTTTCTAGTCCCTGCCCGTGCACACCCTACCACCTCCTTTTTATTTCCCATACTTGTCTCTCGTTCCGCCGCCCCACCACTCATTCCCCACCCATTACACTTTCTTGGCCCTCATTGCACTCTTTTTTCATAGACTTTGCGCTCACAGGCCCTTATCAAGGCGGCCCCCGCGCTGAACATTGGCCACCGTACAGCTCCGAACCTACATGAATGCTTACTCAAGGTACGTACAGGCATCATGTTTCCAACTATATGTGTGCAGTAGCTGTGGGAGGGTCAGCGTCTAGGATTTAGAAATCGTCTCTTTTTTAACACTTGTTACATTCTGGCGCAAATATTTTAGTTTTATTTTTAGTTTTGAGATGTATATCATGGCGGGACTGGGGGCATTGACCTATCCAGATACAACACCATCTAACAAAATTAACAATTGAACCTACTTGTGCTATGTAGACTACACATTTGTATCTTGTGACTTGGGTTTTCATCAATTTGAAGTTAGAATGTATGCACTTTTTAGCTATGGTGTTTTCAGTGATTTTTCAGGTATATTTATGCCTTCATTGCACTTGCACTATTACTCTGGAACCGGGAATCGGTAACAGCGCAGCACTGTTCCCCAACAACCCGGCTCCAATCACTGTTTTCCGTTTTTTTTATTTTTTTTATTTCATGCCATGTAGGCACTGCAATAACATTGAAGTAATTTGCGCCTTCTGATTTGGGAGCTCCACTGATATTATGCTATCATGTATACATTCTTACAGTCAAAGTGTTTTTAGTGATTTCGCGACTTATTCATGTCTTCAGTGTATCTGCACCATTGCCCTGGAACCAGGAATCTGCAATAGCGCACCCGTTTCGCCTTCACCCTGGCTCCAGCCCTGTTCACAACTTCTTCCCCTTTCCTTTATTCACTGTTCATTCAGCATATAATTGTCACTCTTTCACCAGACCCCCCCCTTCCCCCATCCAACACATTTTCTTCCTTCCCCATATCACTGTTCCTTTTCCGTACTCACCTTTGTGTCACAAAACGTATATAACACACACGTGCATATGGTTATTCTGTGCACACCCTTATATGTCTCATTATAACTTACAGCCCTGAAGAAGTTCATTTAATGAACGAAACGCGTTGGCTGGCAAACCATTTCTTGGAAAATAAAAAAGATTTACTGTACATCAAGACTCATTGACTATTTGACCACCACTGTCATAATAACGAGCAGTGCACCACTCCACCAATCTTATTCTCTTCTTTGAGTGTTGTTGCCCTCTTTCTCCTCTTTACTATGTGGCTTCTCACTTGACAGTCTGCCCAGGGAGGTTCTCGCAGGCCAAATCCTGGCCTGGCTGGTTATCAGGGAAGCCCCTCCCACCAGTGAATCTCAGGGATTATATTAATCTTCTTACTACGGTTCATAGACAAAGGAACTCTGAAGCCTTGGCCAGTAGAAAGAACTGATCTTCCAGCCTGACACTAGGAAAATAAAATAGAAAGCAAGAGCATCAACAGAAGCTTGGAAGAAGGAGGGATAGGGGGCCTGAATTACACAGTTCCTGAGATCCTCCCAGGTGTTTGACGGAATTCAACTCCCATATTCCTTCAGAACATCTGGATCGAAATTCTCTACCTTACTTTATTAGATCGACTACCAGCTCTAGACAGCACACTCAAATCTCACAGAAAACCAAGTAACAGAGCACCTCTCACTCGCACATACAAACCGTACATATCAGTGATTGAAAAGAACGCTGTCCAGTTACAAGTTGAATAGTCTCCTGCACCCTCACCAGTTCCTGCCACTCATTGACCAACGCACTCCTTCTTCAGTCACTAATGTAGATGCTAATGGAGATGCCATCATACACCTGATATACTCTAAGATGACTTGAGACAACTCCAACACTCTGCAATCACAGTATTGTGCAGCTGTGCTCCCTGGCGAGTCAAAACATTCATGTCCAAACTATGTCTTGGGACACAACATGGAAAAAATTAGTACTTAAATAATAGCGTGGCAAATTACATAATGACATGGCCTGGCGTCTGCCAAGATGACAGCTTGGAGCGAGAGCTCCACCGGGGCAGCACCAAAAGCCTGTGATATCCGGCTTACATCCTGTAGTTTCAGCGACACATATACCTGCAGAGTAGCGGGACACCAAACGAGGTTGTTTGGTGTCCGGACACGGGAGCCACGACTCGCGCCGGCAGAGAAAAGCAACTGCGAGCTATTGAGGCCGACGTACATGGAGGACTCTGGCGCTCCTGGGCGGTGCTCAAATAGCACGCAACCGGACGTTGTAACATCCTGGACTGTGAGGCCGAGACACCATCGTATGCAGCCAGGGGGAGCTTGCATCTCACCCCGGAGATCCTGTACCATGTTGCCGTACCCGTCCGGTAAGTATTTAGGCGCCGGGCGGTGTTGGGTGGCTGCGGGATTGGTGAGCAGCTGAGGGAGTGAGATCGAAGGCCCTTGGTCATGGACTTGAGCAGACGGGGCGGACCGATACCCCCCACACAGATCACTAATACCTGGCGAGGCTGGGGACAATAGCAGAGGATGGCCCCCATCCTATGCCTGTGCCGGGCGGCGCCCATTGCCGCTACTGCGATCATTGCCACTGCTACGACATCATCCTGCCGTGTCCTGGGCCCATGTGGGGAAAGAGATACTGCATTGCGCTGCCTTCCCTGCCCCCGGTGAGAACCGAGGTGCCGGGCGGTGTCTGGCAGCAGCGGATCGCGTTCAGTGACCTGCGGGATTGAAACTGGTGATCTCCCTGCACCGGACCTGAGCGGGTGGGCCGGTGGAGCCCCCCCTCGCATAGATTATCACATCCTACTCCGTTGGACCACTTGTGAAGGATAGCCAAATGGAGTGATTGTGTTACGTTTGATCTTGGGCACGTGAGCTGCGGAGCATGGTCAGCAGGGCGATAATCATGTTCAACGTCCACTTCCTGGACGCCTAGACTGGTGGGCCCCCGTTGAGTGCAAGCCTGCAATAGTATTGTTCCCAGGGACCAAAGAGGGGACGCGCGCTACACAGCACTTCGCCTGTGCCTCGGCGGTGTGCAGCTCCGGACTTGGCGGCGGGTGGGATACAGAGGGCCTCACCATTCCCCGATTTTACAGTGCAACACCGTTTCCAGTGTGCAGACAGGGGCTCTGCCTCACAGAATACCAACCAGATTTCTGGCACAAACATTAAATGCAAAATGGATCTCTGACATATTATCGAAAGACACATTATCGAACTACACAAATATCGCAACAAAAATATCGACATCAAAATTATCGACATTGTATACTTAATTAAAAAACGACAGTAATATCGACACTACAATATCGTAATACAATTATATCGATCACACAAAAATCGCACACATCAATATCGCAATACTAAATATCGACATAAATAAATAAATATAACACTTGTAACAAATATCGATAACCAAAATATAGACATCAATAATATCGTTTTTTAAAATATATCGACAATTCTAATACTAATAAAACCAATACTTTAAACAACATAAATACAATATTTTCCTAAAACATACATTTTCCAATTATATTCTACTTAAACATAAACATAACATTTATAACTATATAAATATTTGACAACACAATAAAAAAACACAGAAATAATTATCACATAGGCATTTCGAACACATTCAAAAAAATTAAAACACATTATAAACAATCTTTTTCTATATAATTATTTAAAACTCTCCTCCTTTAAAACTAAATATACTCTTACTTAGCATTTTCCATAAAAGGAAACCAATTAAATAAAAAAAATTCAAAACATCCAATAGAAAGGCCACATACAGAAAGCAACCAATAACATTCAAGAAACAATTTAAAACCACTATATAAACCAATTAAAACAAGTCTTCTACTGTGCCTTAAACCAAAGCATTGAACGAAGAAGAAACTCTGCTAAACAGAAGAAACCTACATCCTACTACTATTCTAAAAACGTAAGTAAATTACCTTTTCTAACTAAACTGCCAAATTAAACTAAAACACTAATTTATCTTTACTCAAATAAATAACTAACTTATATATTCCATCTCTTTATGTTTCCACTACAGATATTACTCAAAACAGCTAAAGAAAAGATTGAACATTGCCAGAAAGGACTCACTAAAAAAGTAAGTATACTATCGAAATACTTTCTAAAATATTGATTAAATCCTACTCAAACCCCAAAACATCCTAAACCCCTAAAAAAATCCATGTTCTCTTTTTTAAGTTTTTAAAAACCTGTATCAATTAACACCTATAGTCTTTACCAAACAGCAATACCACCCCACTTAAAAAAACTAAAACAACCAAAACAATATATGTTCTTTAACTTTCAGAGACTACATCAACTAAACAGCATTTTGTCTACAAAGAACATCTTCATTCAAATACAACCAAAAACACTTGGTAAGTATATATAAAAAAGTTTGTTTTTTGCTATTTTCATAGAAATATATAAAGTACTATTGCATATATTTTCATATACATTTTTTCCAGATTTCTAACACATCACAATGACAGAAGAAGCCCAATTTATAACATCGCAGAAAGGAAAATTCCTATTGGGTTACATGGGTTACACATACACCCAAGAAAAGCAGACGGAACGAAAAGTGAACTGGAAGTGTTATAAATATTATTCTAACAAATGCTACGGACGAGCAACAACAAGAGAAACAACTGTACTATATACAAGAGAGCATAAACATCCACCCAATCTCTCTGAAATAGAAGTCAGATTAACCCTTGAAAATATAAAAGAATTAGGCACTGGTTCACAAACTGCTACAAGTGTAATCCTAAAAGAACTATTACCTAGAGTGCCCAAAGAAGCAAGAGGCCAATTACCATCAATTGCTTCTATAAAAAGAACAATTGCTAGGACCAAAAAATCAACCACAACAACAATACCATCCCCTAAAACTTTTCAAGATATCATCATTCCACCAGAATTAACTATCACCCACAATAATGAACCTTTTATTTTTTTTTATAACAAAAGTACAGAAAAAAGAATCATAATGTTTGCTACTGCAAACAATATAACTAAACTCCAACAATGCCAAACATGGATGATGGATGGCACCTTTACAATATGCCCAAAACCATTCTACCAGCTTTACACAATACACGGTCAATATCACAACACTTCCATACCTTTAATCTATGCACTATTACCTAACAAACAAAACACAACATATAATGAAATGCTATGAAAACTAAAACAAGAATCAAATGATTTTTCCCCTGAAAGAATTATCATAGACTTTGAGCAAGCCATGATAAAATTGCATTCTAAAACTGTACCCCCATACATCTATCCAAGGATGTTACTTCCATCTAAACCAATGTATATGGAGACATTTAAGAAAATCTTCACTAAGTGTAGAATATGCCACAAACATAACTTTTGCACATCAAATAAAACTTCTAACAGCCCTAGCTTATGTACCAACCACAGATGTTGCAGAACATTACAATATTTTATTAGAAAGTCCATTCTACAAGCAAAATGAAGTAAAGTTATCTCCCCTCTTAGATTAATTTGAGGATACCTGGGTGGGGAGACTACACAGATCAGGCCATAGACGTCAGCCCAAGTTCCAAATACCTTGGTGGAATGTATATGTAAGTACACTCAACCAACAAGCCAAAACTAACAACGCAGTCGAGGGCTGGCATAATGCATTCCTAACCTCTACAGGGAGAACAACTCCAACACTACAAAAACTACTAATTGCCATACAAAAGGAACAAAGTTTCCAAGAATTAAGAATGCAACAATCTGTCCTACAATTAAAACCAAAACAATCTAGACAAACTACTCAAATGTATAATTACCTACAACAACAGGTACAGCTATACCCATCCACAAGAGGACTTGAGTACTTAAATATAATAGCTCAAACTCTCTTCTAAACCCTTTCAAAAATATTATCCCACAATTCTACTAAAACAACTATCACAACATAAAGAAACCACTTTATTATATCACATATTTAATTATGTGGTCTAAAATATATAAATAATTTATATCTACATATATTTAGACAACATAATTAAACAAAACAAGTACACAACAACAATATTAAATATATAAGATTTGTCCACCCACAATTAAAATATTTAAATGAACTTACCTGTCTAGTTGCTGCCAATAGGATAATAACATTCCTTCCAAATAAATCCAGGTACTTCAAAATCCATAGGTATCAAAAATGAATCCAAATAAAATGGAAAAATACAACTGTTTTTCGAAAAAAACGTCTACGCCAAAAAACGACAATCCATTAACCATAAAAATCCCGAAAAATATTAAAAAGATAAATAACCGCTCCTGGAAACACGAACAATAAAGGAAGTGTAAAATAAATATTAGTAAACACAACTAATACACACTTCCTTAAAAAAAAAAACGTGTTTGAAAGAGACGAAAATATCTTCTCCGTAAAACATACAAAAGAGAAACAAACATTCCCACCCACACACAAACACACATAATGCACCTAAAAGCATCACTACAAACATTATTCAGACTATAAAACTTTAACACACCTAAATAACAAACCACTAACAAAGCCGCAAACACGGAACACAACGTAAATTATAAAACCGTATACAAACTATTACTAACACCCTAACTTCTAAAACATCAATCCATACACACTTATTACAACATTACTACTTCCACAAAACACTTAAAACTATTTAATAATAAAGAAAATAACTCTTACCTTCTCAAACGCGAAACAGCTCCCGACCGCGACCTGGATTCTACCAAAATAACCCAAAACAACAGCGAGCGGTTACAAAATAAAAGACCCAAACAAACATAACAACTAAAAAAATACCAATAAATGCCCTAACTATTTATTTAACATTACACATTACTTTAAAAATTAGTAAAACATTAGAATAAAATACTCAAAAATAATACCTATTGTTTTTTATATATGTGAAAATTATTTAACTTATAATAATAAAAATATAATAAAAAAATATATTTACTAATATAATATTAAAAATGTATATATTAACAAAAAAAATGTATGAATATGATATAATTAATATATTGGATCTACAACATACCAAAACTAAAAATAAAAAGAACTATTCTAAAATTTAAACATTTTCAATATTAATTATCTAATATTAATATTAATAATTAAATATATTAATCATATATCAAAACCTGACACAAGTATTGCAAAATGAGGACAAAAAAAAAAAAATATTTGAAAACATACAATTTCTTATAAATTCAAATTAAGTCTAAAAATATTGAGAGTACACAATATAAAATTAAAAATATTAAACAGGTATAAAAATCAGAAAAAAAAATATTTTAATTATTTTGTCTGTTCATATATTAATGTCCAAAATATACATTACAAAAATATATATCCATTATAAAAAAATTATTACAATAATACAAATGTTAAATATTAATTATTTTATTACAGGTTTATTTCAATGATTTAATTATTATAATATGCGTATTAATAAACAATATGTTCTCTGTAATTAATATACATTCCAACAACTATAAAACAAATCTTATTTTCCTTTCTACTATTTTATACAAAAATTTGCAATTTGCATTCTGATATAACTTCTATATTTTATCCAACCAAAACTAAAATCTACAGATTTATTGTAAATTAAAACAAATAATTGCTATTTAACAAACTTAATTAATGTACTACTCCCACTACAGACTGAACTTAATTAATTTACTATTCTCACTCCAAAATGTATTTAATTAGGGTAGGTGCTGGACACTGAACTTAATAAATGTACTATTCCCACTCCAGTCTATATTTAATTAAAATAAGTGCTGGACACTGAACTTAATAAATTTACTATTCTCACTCCAACCTATATTTAATTAGAGTAGGTGCTGGACACAGAACTTAATTAATTTACTATTCCCACTCCAGTCTATATTTAATTAATATAAGTGCTGGACACTGAACTTAATTAATTTACTATTCTCACTCCAACCTATATTAAATTAGAGTAGGTGCTGGACACTGAACTTAATTAATGTACTATTCCCACTCCACTATATATTTAATTAAAATAAGTGCTGCACACTGAACTTAATTAATGTACTATTGTCACTCCAACCTATATTTAATTAGAGTAGGAGCCGGACACTGAACTTAATTATTTTACTATTCCCACTCCAGTCTATATTTAATTAAAATAAGTGCTGGACACTAAACTTAATAAATGTACTATTCTCACTCCAACCTATATTTAATTAGAGTATGTGCTGGACACTGAACTTAATTAATTTACTATTCCCACTCCAATCTATATTTAATTAAGATAAGTGCAGGACACTGAACTTAATTAATTTACTATTCTCACTCCAATCTATATTTAATTAGGGTAGGTGCTGGACACTGAACTTAAATAATTTACTATTCCCACTCCAGTCTATATTTAATTAAGATAAGTGCTGGACACTGAACTTAATTAATTTACTATTCTCACTCCAGTCTACATTGAATTAGAGTAGGTGCTGGACACTGAACTTAATTAATTTACTACTCTCACTCCAATCTATATTTAATTAGGGTAGGTGCTGGACACTCAACTTAATGAATGTACTATTCCCACTCCACTCTATATTTAATTAAAATAAGTGCTGGACACTGAACTTAATACATTTACTATTCTCACTCCAACCTATATTTAATTAGAGTAGGTGCTGGACACAGAACTTAATTAATTTACTATTCCCACTCCAGTCTATATTTAATTAAGATAAGTGCTGGACACTGAACTTAATTAATTTACTATTCTCACTCCAACCTATATTAAATTAGAGTAGGTGCTGGACACTGAACTTAATTAATTTACTATTCCCACTCCAGTCTATATTTAATTAAGATAAGTGCTGGACACTGAACTTAATTAATTTACTATTCTCACTCCAACCTATATTTAATTAAGATAAGTGCTGGACACTGAACTTAATTAATTTACTATTCTCACTCCAACCTATATTAAATTAGAGTATGTGCTGGACACTGAACTTAATTAATTTACTATTCCCACTACAGTCTATATTTAATTAAGATAAGTGCTGGACACTGAACTTAATTAATTTACTATTCTCACTCCAATGTATATTTAATTAGGGTATGTGCTGGACACTGAAATTAATTAATTTACTATTCCCACTCCAGTCTATATTTAATTAAGATAAGTGCTGGACACTGAACTTAATTAATTTACTATTCTCACTCCAATCTATATTGAATTAGAGTAGGTGCTGGACACTGAACTTAATTAATTTACTACTCTCACTCCAATCTATATTTAATTAGGGTAGGTGCTGGACACTCAACTTAATTAATTTACTATTCCCACTCCAGTCTATATTTAATTAAAATAAGTGCTGGACACTGAACTTAATAAATTTACTATTCTCTACTGGGGTGCCGCTCGTGGGTGTAGACACTCTACCCACCCTCTAAGGAGGTTTGCTGAATTGGAGCCCTTTGACCTGTGGGGTAGCCGCTGCTGTTGTGCTGTTGTGGCGCTGGACGCTCGGGGAGCCTGTACGCCGGGACTGCGAGGACCAGGGTGCAGTCGGCGGACATCGCTGGGCGCACCTGGAAGCTCTTCTCGGCCCCGCCTCCCTCCACCTCATAACTCCTCGCGGCCCCCGCTTCGCGGGAGCCGCTCGTGGGTGTAGACACTCTACCCACCCGCTAAGGAGGTTTGCTGAATTGGAGCCCTTTGACCTGTGGGGTAGCCGCTGCTGTTGTGCTGTTGTGGCGCTGGACGCTCGGGGAGCCTGTACGCCGGGACTGCGAGGACCAGGGTGCAGTCGGCGGACATCGCTGGGTGCACCTGGAAGCTCTTCTCGGCCACACCTCCCTTATTGATTGACATTGACACTCCCATATAGACACTTTCCCACCCGCGCTAGCGGGACGCGCACCGGGGCGAAGACCGGGCTAAGAGCGGGCCGTTTGAGGCCGTTCGAGACTGTTTGAGGCTGGGCTGGCCCCCCCCCTGGTCGGCACCCCAAGCAAGGTACACACTATGGCAACTGGATTCCTACGGGTGGGCAACAAGGGAGGCAATGTGATGGGGACTTTGGACAATTTCATAACTCGAGCAAGCAATGTTCTGGCGTACGAGATTGCTGCCACCGAAAGAAGGTTATCCCTTGATCCTTTATTAGGGAAAAGATCTTCATTGGGTCATATTGCACTCGCTCCCTCTCCCCCCCGAACAACTCTGAGCAGCCCCTAGTAAGTGGCCACTCGGTTGAAATTTTGATAGGGGATTCTACAACCCCTGTCGACGCCACCTTAGCTGACTCGTCTCGCATTGGGTCTACCCATGATGACAATCTTGCCTCTCCACCTACTGCCAACTGTCCCAAAACAAGGTCTATGGCTGACCGATCTACTAGAAGCAAAGCCACTGGGTTGAATTCCCCAGTCGTAAAGGCCAAGAAACGAGGGGGTGCTTTAATGACTTACCCCTCTAAAAAAAAACAAAGAACTCAAGTTCCCAACCCAGCCCCTAATGCTCCTACTCGTAGCATAGACCCACATATTACCTTGATACAGGATTCTGTTGCACGCTCTACCCCCGCAACAATAACTGAGGAAAATATGGGTGGGCTTTTTCCCAGTAATTTTTGGGATAAACTGGCCGAAGTAATAGACGGAAGATTATCCCCTCTGGTCAGGCGCCTTTCAGCAGTAGAATTAAAGCTAGCTTCGATAGCTGATAGGCTTCAATCAGACACCGTTCCTGCTATACATTCAACTGCGATATCAACTAGTCAAAAATTAATTACA
The DNA here is from genome assembly GCF_964204655.1 of Triturus cristatus. Classification (NCBI taxonomy): domain Eukaryota; kingdom Metazoa; phylum Chordata; class Amphibia; order Caudata; family Salamandridae; genus Triturus; species Triturus cristatus. Next base: position 1,721,372,206 of record NC_140590.1, read on the forward strand.
CTGCCCTCAAATACTTCGAACGAAAGGCCTATAGCGAACATTACTCAGTGTAATGCAGTTGAGACCACCGGGGTACTAGACCCTAGTGAGAATGGTAGATCTCTCTCTTCCGTCCCTTCATCCCTGTCTACTGCTCCTATCACAGTGGGCAGCTCGGTGGATCATTCAACCCAGCCTTCCACCCTTTCCCTGATTAATCTTAGACCAGATACCCTCTCTATTACTAAGCCCCCTTTGAGTCTTGACCTTCCTCCAGATTGCAGCCCATATGTGGCAGTTCTATCAGGTGTACCTGAACTTCCGATGGATAAAACTGAACCTTATCTATCACTGAAGTTTAAGGTAATACACTGGATGAACAAACATAGACCCTTGCCATCCACCTTGAACGGAGAAATTTTAATGGTTCGTAGAGTCCCTTGGGTGGGTCAGGGCCCGAAGAACCTCAGGGGAGACTGCGTTGTTGTAACGTTTAAAGATTTAAGGGTCTCACAACATGTGCACAAGGGGGGATGGGCGGACACCGCTAATGGAATTCACACCCTCCCCCTTTCTTACTTCTACCCCCCTCGACCACCTACTCACGGGAGGGATATAGCCAATGCCCATTTAAGCAGACAGAGACTGGGTTTGGGTCAAACTGGAACACATGGTACTGAGACTCATATGCCTCAATATAACATTCCCTGCTACAACAGGTTCAGTACCTTGGACTGTGTAGATTGACTGAAGCCTAGCTTCCCTCATGGGCCAGCTGTGACATCCTTAAGGGATCCTATACAGAGCATGGTCTCTCCCCCACCCCCCACTGATTCCCCTAGACTAAGAGCTAATAACAGTCCTAGTCCAGCTACCCCCTTAAGTACCATTCCAATCCCTTGCACGACTATTCCCGGCACTATCACTACCAGTCAGACTGCCGGGTTGAACATTCTTTCTTGGAATGTGGCAGGTTTGCCACGCCTCCTTGAAATCCCCGATTGGGGGTACTTCATTGATAGACATGACATCTGTTTATTACAGGAGACTTGGGCAATGACCCCCTTTCATCGTGTGGGGTTTGCAACTTTTTGGGAACCCGCAGTAAAGCCAAAGAAGGGTAGGCCGTCGGGAAGGTTGCTCATTTGGGTCCGAATACATTTGGGATATGCCATCAAAAAAATGTGTACTGACTCCCCAGACATTATGGTGCCGATTAGGATCCTGGAAAAAATTTCCCCAACCGAATTGAATCTGGACTTTTTTCCTTACAAATGGTAAAAGCGCCGTACAAACTGCCAATTACGATTCGTATGGGAAAAAGTCCCTACAAATCGCATTGGGAAAATTCCACCACACGTCCTCGGGTCGGGAAAAGTCTCCGACACGTCCCCGGACATTTTTACGTACAAATGGGAAAACTGAAGTCCCAATGCGCAATTACGATCCGTCCCATCCGTCCGATTGTACAACTGTATGGAAAAAAGACCGTCCGGAGCGAACTCCCATAGCAACCATGGAGATGTCCAAACAAGTGCCTGGTACGCGCCGTACTCCCCCCCGTCCCCCGTATGTTCGCGCCGTACCCCCAGCCCCCCCCGCGGATGGGCGCGCCGTACCCCCAGCCCCCCGTATGTATGGAGCGTACCCCCACCCCCATATGTACGGAGCGTACCCCCCAGCCCCCCGTATGTACGGAGCGTACCCCCACCCCCACCCCATATGTACGGAGCGTACCCCCCAGCCCCCCGTATGTACGGAGCGTACCCCCACCCCCCCGTATGTACGGAGCGTACCCCCACCCCCACCCCATATGTACGGAGCGTACCCCCCAGCCCCCCGTATGTACGGAGCGTACCCCCACCCCCATATGTACGGAGCGTACCCCCCAGCCCCCCGTATGTACGGAGCGTACCCCCACCCCCATATGTACGGAGCGTACCCCCCAGCCCCCCGTATGTACGGAGCGTACCCCCACCCCCACCCCCATATGTACGGTGCGGACCCCCAGCGCGTAGCGCTGGGGGTCCACACCGTACATACGGGGGTGGGGGTACGCTCCGTACATACGGGGGGCTGGGGGGTACGGGGGTACGCTCCGTACATACGGGGGGGTACGGGGGTACGCTCCGTACATACGGGGGGCTGGGGGGTACGGGGGTACGCTCCATACATATGGGGGGCTGGGGGGTTTGCTCCGTACATACGGGGGGCTGGGGGGTACGGGGGTACGCTCCATACATATGGGGGGCTGGGGGGTACGCTCCGTACATACGGGGGGTACGGGGGTACGCTCCGTACATATGGGGGGCTGGGGGGTTTGCTCCGTACATACGGGGGGCTGGGGGGTACGGGGGTACGCTCCATACATATGGGGGGCTGGGGGGTACGCTCCGTACATACGGGGGGTACGGGGGTACGCTCCGTACATATGGGGGGCTGGGGGGTACGCTCCATACATACGGGGGGCTGGGGGGTACGCTCCGTACATATGGGGGTGGGGGTACGCTCCGTACATATGGGGGTGGGAGTACGCTCCGTACATACGGGGGGCGGGGGGGGTACGGCGCGTACCGGGCCCCCTAATCAGCTCGCATCGCTGCGTACTTAGCTTTTCCGGCACTTTTTAGGTGCCGTAAAAATTTTCCCATCCGGACTGCAGTCGGTGCGAATCGTAATTGCTGGTACGTAAAAACATGCCTAACTCCGTCCGGACGTCACGTCCGCGGTGTCCCAGATCACATTTGTATGTATTTTTCTGTCGGTTGGTCTTTTTTCCGAATCGTACGGGAATGGTGTTTCCGAACGAATCGTAATTGCATGTTTGTAAAGTTTTACAACCCGGTACGAGTCGGACGGAGAAAAAGCTCCGACCCACGGTTTGTACCGGGTTTTTCCAGGATCGTAATCGGCCCCTATGTGGTTAGACATAACACTCCAGGATAAGGGTAAGTTGAACTTGATAAGTGTATACTCCCGTCCAGTGAGTTATGGTCAATTGTCTCTCACTTTGGCCAGTTTAGAGGCCCTCCTGAGTTCGATCAGTAATCCTGAACATCTTATCATTGGTGGAGATTTTAATTGCCACTATGAGCCACTGAATGGCTTAACTACGCCAGTAGCACAGGAGGAGGACCTAGCATGGGACATTCCTCCATCTAATATTTATCCCACAAAGGCCTGGACGCCTCTGGTCCTCCAACTCACACAAATCACACTCGCCTTTTCAGTACGAGCTTGTAATGGCAGGTTTCCTCTAGATAGCCCAGGAAATCCAACTTTCGAAAGAAACGGGCAATCCTCCATCATTGATTATATCATGGTTAGCATGAGCCTGTGGTCTAGGATCTCGAACTTCGAGGTCATTAAACGTTATGATAGTGATCACAACCCTGTAGTTGTACGTATGGAGGGTTTTAATTTTTCTTCTACTATTCCTAACGTTTCACCCATAGTTTTACCACTAACTACTTTCGAAGGGGCACGAAGAATCAGATGGGAGAAGATCGTCCAATCTGAAAGTGATCTCGGTGTAATGTATTCTGAGATCTATCCCCTTCTAGAGAAAGTAATGGGAGAATCCACTACATCCGAAGGCTACGTTAATTTAGAATTAACCGGATCCACCCACACTGGACTTTGTGCCATCCTTGGGACCCACTTTAGCCGGCCTATTAAGAACAACTCGGCGCTAACCAGGGGGAAACCAACCTGGTTTAATAAAACCTGTAGGGAAGCAAAGACACTGCTCTCGTTAACCCTCAAGAATGGTAACTCGTTGGAAATCAAGGAAGCAAGGGCCTTTTTTAAGAAAATGACGCATGATGCGAAGCAAGAGTGGGAAATAACTAGATGGGAGGAGATCTCCTCTGCACTAAAGAATAGGGATTTTAAATCCTTTTGGAACTTGGTTAAGACAGGTTCTTCTGCCCCCACTCAAGCACTCCAACCTAACCTCAGCGAAGAAATCTGGCGTAAACATTTTAAAAATCTATACGCCTCCAATATACCCACTGAAAATAACCATCCCATTAGCCCTTACGCCAGCCCCCATATTTTTCCGTGGCAGGCTGACATGTGCACCTTTAGCGAAATTAGAGTGGCTCTTAGCAAAGTACTTCCTAATAAAGCCCCCGGCCTAGACAAGATCCCAGGAGATCTTTTTAAAAGTGAGCCTGATATCTGGGTCCCATACCTTCATGGCCTCTATAATGCAATCCTACGAGGAATGCCACTACCAGCTACATGGGCTGGAGCCGAGATAATACCAATCCACAAAAAGGGCTCCCCACTCGATCCGGCTAATTATAGGCCCATTAGCCTCATCGATGTAGCACAGAAGATCTTTGCCCGCATCCTCCTAGGGAGACTTCAGACCTGGATGGAAGACTCCAATATTTTAACTCCCCTACAGGTGGGATTTAGAGCTAAGATGTCAACTGTGGATCAATTGTTTAGGTTGCAATTGATCCACTGGAAAACCATCATTCTCGAAGGGGGCAGCCTTTACCTCACGTTCGTTGATCTAAAGTCTGCCTTCGATATGGTGGACCGCAGACAGCTCTGGGAGCTATTAAAGGAGATGGGCGTACCCCTATATCTTTGTGACTTACTAGAGCGACTCCACAAGGACACCTTTGCCAGGGTCAGGTTTGGACTAAAGGGTGAACTCACGCTCCCATTTGGGGTAGAAAAGGGGGTGAGACAGGGGTGTGTCCTTGCGCCAACTCTCTTTGCCTTATTTCTAAATGGGCTGGTTGAGGAAATTCTGAGCCTAAGAGATATTGATGCCCCCAAGTTGGTGGGAAGGAAAATCCCTACATTGATGTTTGCTGATGACACCCTGCTTCTCTCCCGTACTCCTATGGGGATGGGAAGAATTCTGGATGGCTTTGCATCCTTCTGTAGAAAGAGGAACTTAGTCATCAATGTAAGCAAAACTAAATACATGGTGTTTCATGCAGACACTACTAATCACCCTACACCCAAATTGGATGGCCAGCCTTTAGAACGAGTCACCACTTTTGATTATTTGGGTCTGACCCTTAACAATAAAATGACATGGGGACCTCAGATCTCTAAAGTAAACTTGAAACTTGTCCAAATAACTGGGGGCATTACCAAGATGCTTAAAAACAGCCACCTTAAATTGATTAGCCCACTTGTTGAGATTTATAAATCTCAGGGACGGGGTGTTGTAGCCTATGGAGCCGAACTATGGGGCCATATCCCCTCCCCAATTCTACTTAAGTCAGAAAACACATTTTTTAGAAATATTCTTGCTCTTCCAATGAGTACTCCTATGCAGCCACTTAGGATGGATTTAGGCCTTCAACCGATTACGGACATGGTTGCTTCCCGACCAGTAATGTATTGGCGCCGCTTGTGGAGCACCCCTGAATTGATGAATTTTCAGGAGGAACTTAAATCCATTTTGTTGATTCCAACGGCTGGCGCCATCCCTTGGTTAGCTTATATTAAGAAATCACTAAGGGAGATAGGGAGAGAAGATCTCTGGCATTCGCCAGAGTATGCATGTTCTTCTCTTCCAAAGAGATCCCTGGCCAAAATTCTGGAGGAAAGATATTTGACCGACCTTATTTGTACTACCTCTATTGCAAATTTGACCTCTGTATTTCTAGAGGCCAAAATTAGCTATAAATTTGAGTCCGTAATAGACCTGATACAACCAATTATGGCCAAAAAGTTATACCTACAGTTCAGGCACGGTTCCCTCCCGCTCTTTTCAAGAACTAATAAGTGGTTGGGCTCAGCCCGGAAATCCTGCCCTGGCTGTGGTATTCTGGAAGAAACTGAGGTACACGTTGTTTCTTTTTGTCCGGCATATATATTCCCGCGCAGAAAATGGATCATCCAATTGGCCAAGAATATAGGGGCTAGACATTGTATGGATCTTTATAGGTTGTTAAAGTATGACTCCTCTCCCCTATATGCTACTGTGATTGCAAAATTTCTTTTCTCAATGTGGCTAATTAGAAGAAAACTCCTACCTCATCAAGGTTAACTTGATTTTATTATCTGTCTTTTTATCATCTGTTTTTATTCAAGACATGATGAATGAGTGTTATTAGATTATTGTTGTATTAATTTTAATAATATTATGTCTTTTATGCACTTTTATGGCTAAAGCCGAAATAAAGTTTTTCTGACTGACTGACTATTCTCACTCCAATCTATATTCAATTAGGGTAGGTGCTGGACACTGAACTTAATTAATTTACTATTCTCACTCCAATATATATTGAATTACAGTAGGTGCTGGACACTGAACTTAATTAATTTACTATTCCCACTCCAGTCTATATTTAATTAAGATAAGTGCCGGACACTGAACTTAATTAATTTACTATTCTCACTCCAATTTATAATTAATTAGAGTAGGTGCTGGACACTGAACTGAATGAATTTACTAGTCTCACTCCAATCTATATTTAATTAGAGTAGGTGCGGGACACTGAACTGAATTAATTTACTATTCTCACTCCAGTCTATATTTAATTAACATAAGTGCTGGACACTGAACAGAATAAATTTACTATTCTCACTCCAATCTATATTTAATTATAGTAGGTGCTGGACACTGAACTGAATTAATTTACTACTCTCACTCCAGTCTATATTTAATTTAGATAAGTGCTGGACACAGAACTTAATAAATTTACTATTCTCACTCCAATCTATATTTAATTAGGGTATGTGCTGGACACTGAACTTAATTAATTTACTATTCCCACTCCAGTCTATATTTAATTAAAATAAGTGCTGGACACTGAACTGAATTAATTTACTATTCCCACTCCAAAATATATTTAATTAGGGTAGGTGCTGGACAGTGAACTTAATAAATGTACTATTCTCACTCAAATCTATATTTAATTATGGTAGGTGCAAAACACTAAACTTAATTAATTTAGTATTCCCACTCATAAATATATTTAATTACACTAGATCATGTATACTGATCTTAATAAATTTTATATTCCCACTCCAATATGTATTTAATTACAGTAATTGCAATACAAATATATAAATATTAATTTAAAAAAAAATATGTTTAAATCATTATTAAAATTTTTACATAAAACAATACCCACACTTATCCTCTACAAATCCAACTCCCCAATCTAAAATGTATCCCAAAATATTATATTATATTATATATTTTTTTTAATATGAATTACTCAATATTACTAATTTGAAATAACTTTTTAAAACACTCCCCACCCTTATCTCCCATAAGCCAACATCCCACTCCCCAAAAAATCTTTAAATTGTACAATCTAAATCAACATTTATAAATAATTTTTATACAATATTACAGACATTTTACACATTTTTATAAAACTCCACACCCTTATCCCCATAACACAACATCCCACTCCTAAAATTAAATATAACATTCGAAATTTTATTCTAAATTTCTAAAAAAAAATTACAAATTATTCCTACATTAATCAAAATGTTTAAAACACTCCCCACCCTCATCCCCTATAACCCAACATCCCACTCCTAAAAGAAAATATATAAAAAAAAATGTATTCCAAATTTCAAATTAAATTTATTAAATATTCCAAATTAAAAACAAAATTTTACAACACTTCCCACCCTTATCCCCTGTAACCCAACATCCCACTCCGAAAATTACATATAAAATTCAAAATTACATTTAAAAACTTATAATTTTTTTTTTTTAAAACATTCTAAAATATATAAACATTTTTAAAACACTTCCCTCCCTTATCCCCTATAACCCAACATCCCGCTCCTAAAATTAATTTTAAAATTCTAAATTAAATTTAAAATTTCTAACTAAAATTTTTAAAAAATTCTAAAATATATAAACATTTTTAAAACACTTCCCACCCTTATCCCCTGTAACCCAACATCCCGCTCCCAAAATTAAATATACATTTCAAATTTGAAATAAAATTTACTAATTAAATTTTACAATATATTACAAAAAAATTTAACTTTTTAAAAACACTCCCCACCCTTATCCCCTATAACCCAACATGCCGCTCCTAAAATTAAACATAAAATGCCAAATTTATTTCAAATTTTCTATTTAAATTTAAAAATATTTTACAAAATTAATAAATATTTTTAAAACACTTCCCACTCTTATCCCCTATAACCCAACATCCCGCTCCTAAAATTAATTTTAAAATTCTAAATTAAATTTAAAATTTCTAAATACATTTTTTTAAAAATTCTAAAATATATAAACATTTTTAAAACACTTCCCACCCTTATCCCCTGTAACCCAACATCCCGCTCCTAAAATTAAATATACATTTCAAATTTGAAATAAAATTTACTAATTAAATTTTACAATATATTACAAAAAAATTTAACTTTTTAAAAACACTCCCCACCCTTATCCCCTATAACCCAACATCCCGCTCCTAAAATTAAACATAAAATGCCAAATTTATTTCAAATTTTAAAAATATGTTACAAAATTAATAAATATTTTTAAAACACTCCCCACCCTTATCCCCTATAACCCAACATCCCGCCCCTAAAAGAATATAAATATTTCTCATATTATATACATTTTAACTATTTATACAAACAACTTCAAAATATTTACTAAACATACAATAACAATATTTTCACATGTCGATATTATTACTAACGATATTACTTACATCGACATATAATTAAAAAAAAATAAACGATATTTTTCACATCGATATTATCTATTTCGATATTTTGTACTTTAGATATTTTTGACTCGGTATTTATGTCCCTCGATATTAAAAAGTCGATATAGGTGCCGATCACGATCCGGCAAAAACCGGGTACGAACCGTCGGACGGAGCATATTCTCCGTCCGACGCGTACCCGGTCGTCAATTTCTACAAACAAGGAATTACGAATCGCACGGGTACACCATGACCGTACGAATCGTAAAAAAGTCCGACCGAACAAAAAAACACCTACCAATGCGATCCGGGAAAGTGCCGACCTGACGTCGGGACGCTCGCAGCCAGCCATTCACGACCCAGGAATCACGATTCGCACCGACGTCACCCCGCACGGTGAATATTTTGCGGCAGCCAAAAACTGCCGGGAAATCAGGACGACGCGAACAAGGACCACCAGTACGCGACGGACAGACGACGCCGCGAACAAGGAGGACCAGTACGTGACGGACACACAGGACGACGCCACCAAGGAGGACCCGTACGCGACAGGACGACGCCACCAAGGAGGACCCGTACGCGACAGGACGACGCGATTGGAGTACCAGTACGCGACGGACAGACATGGACCCGAACCTACGAGTCATCCCTGCCCTCATAGCAGTCCACCTGCTCTACAGGCACCGACGCAGACGCCGCAGAAGGTCAGAATAACTAAGGGAGGGGGGAAAGTGGGGTGGGGTGGGGGTGGCACGACCAGGGCAGGCCACAAAACAACCACATAAGTCACACATGGCCTGGACATACCTGACTCCCATGCCCTGGTCACCACGAGGGGGTGGGGGCGTGTCCTGATAAGCCAGCGACCGCCACAACGGAAGTCCGTCACCACGCGAACCGGCAACACAACCAGACAGGTACCTCCCGTACCCACGCCTGAAGAGCGTGGGTACGAGTCGTACCACGCCCACACACACGTCACCCCAACAATGGCCGGACGGATCGTACCCACGTGGCAAAGGCCTGGGTACGGCCCGCACAAGCATCACATAGCGTGGGGACGGATATGTACGGACCCTACCCCCACCCGCGTATGCATGGAGCGTACCCCCACCCCAACAGTGTAAGTACGACTCGAACCCTCACCCGCGGACGTACGGACCGTACCCCCCATGCCAACAGTGTAAGTACGACCCGTACCCCCACCCGCGTATGCATGGAGCGTACCCCCCACCCCAACAGTGTAAGTACGACTCGAACCCTCACCCGCGGACGTACGGACCATACCCCCACCCCCACCAGTGTAAGTACGAGCCGTACCCCCACCCGCGTATGCAAGGAGCGTACCCCCCACCCCAACAGTGTAAGTACGACACGAACCCTCACCCGCGTATGCATGGAGCGTACCCCCCACCCCAACAGTGTAAGTACGACCCGTACCCTCACCTCGAATGCATGGAGCGCACCCACACCGTGTATGTCCCAAGCGTACATATCCAGAAATTGGAGGTGTGTGTGCAGAGTCCTCCCAGCAGTGCCCAGAGACAGGAGGGTGTGTGCAGAGTCCTCCCAGCAGTGCCCTGAGACAGGAGGGGTGGGTGTGGAGTCCTCCCAGCAGTGCCCTGAGACAGGAGGGGTGGGTGTGGAGTCCTCCCAGCAGTGCCCTGAGACAGGAGGGGTGGGTGCAGAGTCCTCCCAGCAGTGCCCTGAGACAGGAGGGGTGGGTGTGGAGTCCTCCCAGCAGTGTCCAGACCCAGGAGGTGTGTGTGCAGAGTCCTCCCAGCAGTGCCCAGAGACAGGAGGGTGTGTGCAGAGTCCTCCCAGCAGTGCCCTGAGACAGGAGGGGTGGGTGTGGAGTCCTCCCAGCAGTGCCCAGAGACAGGAGGGTGTGTGCAGAGTCCTCCCAGCAGTGCCTTGAGACAGGAGGGGTGGGTGTGGAGTCCTCCCAGCAGTGTCCAGACCCAGGAGGTGTGTGTGCAGAGTCCTCCCAGCAGTGCCCTGAGACAGGAGGGGTGGGTGTGGAGTCCTCCCAGCAGTGCCCTGAGACAGGAGGGGTGGGTGTGGAGTCCTCCCAGCAGTGCCCTGAGACAGGAGGGGTGGGTGTGGAGTCCTCCCAGCAGTGCCCTGAGACAGGAGGGGTGGGTGTGGAGTCCTCCCAGCAGTGCCCTGAGACAGGAGGGGTGGGTGTGGAGTCCTCCCAGCAGTGCCCAGAGACAGGAGGGTGTGTGCAGAGTCCTCCCAGCAGTGCCCTGAGACAGGAGGGGTGGGTGTGGAGTCCTCCCAGCAGTGCCCAGAGACAGGAGGGTGTGTGCAGAGTCCTCCCAGCAGTGCCCTGAGACAGGAGGGGTGGGTGTGGAGTCCTCCCAGCAGTGCCCAGAGACAGGAGGGTGTGTGCAGAGTCCTCCCAGCAGTGCCCTGAGACAGGAGGGGTGGGTGTGGAGTCCTCCCAGCAGTGCCCAGAGACAGGAGGGTGTGTGCAGAGTCCTCCCAGCAGTGCCCTGAGACAGGAGGAGTGGGTGTGGAGTCCTCCCAGCAGTGCCCTGAGACAGGAGGGTGTGTGCAGAGTCCTCCCAGCAGTGCCCTGAGACAGGAGGGGTGGGTGTGGAGTCCTCCCAGCAGTGCCCAGAGACAGGAGGGTGTGTGCAGAGTCCTCCCAGCAGTGCCTTGAGACAGGAGGGGTGGGTGTGGAGTCCTCCCAGCAGTGCCCAGACACAGGAGGGGTGTAACACATGTGTGTGATGCCAGAATTACCCACATCCATACTGCCTACAAGGGAACATGTCCCCATGAACTCATGTCAACTGACTCCACACACAAGTACAGTGATCACCAAGGATGCCACGATTGTTGCAGGTGGAGACATGCCCATGCATGCATGGCCAAAGTAGAAGGGCTCCGTCACACACACAGCTCATGTAGACACAGCTCTGCGCTAAACATTGTGAACACCCTGCAGGGAAGAAACTGGGTACACAGAGGAAGGAATACACCCTGGGACATTTGAACCATGCAGTAACTGCTGACATGACCTAAGGAAGTTAGCCAACACCTTGTGATGGCACACAGATCCCAGGGTCGCCCCAAAGAGCAGAACACTACTACAAATCCCACACACCCAAAGCGTTAAACACCACCCAAAACAATGTAGCATCCCCACCAACACCAATACCACCATAGCAGGAGTGTGAGAATGACAACAAAAATAAGCTTTATTCAGCATGAGCACAATGTCCGTGGATCGCAGGCAGTTCAAATTCAACAAAGGCCATAGGGCAGTCAATGATTCCCAGCTGGATGGGGGACACAGTGGGATGTGTGTCCCCTACCTTGCCTGCACAGTCAAATGCCATCGTCTTCCATACTGGTGAGGGCATCAGGGGGGGGGGAAGCAACAGGCACCGCAGGGACATCAGGGCAAAGGGGCGGCGTTGTGGGTGCAGGGATGGAGGACTCAACCACAGGGGGTGTGTCATGGCCAAAGGCGGAGGCCAGGATGGCACTACACACCTTAGCAAGGTCCTCCAGGGAGTCCCCTGCACCCGAAGTGACCTCAGGCCCCAAGGAGGGGGGGGGGTCAGAGGGATGGGTTGCAGCGCCACCGGGGGAGGGTGGAGACAGGGGGGGAGACTCAACCACCCTGACCGAGGACTTCCTTGACCGCTTGCGTGGTGGCGGAACTGTGGGGCTCAGGGACAGAGCGGCCATGAAGGAGTCCTTGGGGGAGATGTGGCCAGGAGAGCTGAGGGGAGGGGATTTGGAGGGAGTGGATTGTGTGGAATGCGGACTCCCACTCTGGCTGCGTGTCACACGTTTGCCCCCCGACCCAGTGGGTGTGCCTATCTCACCCTGTGTGTGCGTGTCAGGAGGAGTGAGGTGGACCTTCCCTGCTGGTGTGGTGCCTGTGTCTGTTGTGGTGGGTGCATGCCGAAGTCTGGGTGTACGTGGGACAGGCATGGAAGTGGGAAGTGTGGATGGGGCAGGGGTAGGTGGGGGAGGTCGCGCTGCAGGAGACCCACTGCTGCAGTCAGTGTGGAGTCTATGGACCTCAGCAAGTTGCGTTGGTCAGCCTGCGAAGAATGAATGCCCTCCAAGAATGCCTCGATGTTGGTGAGGGTTTTCCCGTGGGAATGGAGGACATTAAGGATCGCAGCCTGACCAACCTGCATTTGCCGCTGGATGTCCATAGACTCAGCATTGGCGGCAGCTGTGGAGACAGGGGCAGGGGGTGCGGTGCCTGGCAGGAAGGAGACATGCGGTGACCGGGCACGCTGGGAAGGGACACGAGCAAGTGGGAGGCGGCTGATGGGAACTGAGGGGGCGGTGCCAGGTGTTGTTCCACTGTCAGCTGCTGGTGCAGCCTCCGCCAACTCGGAGACATCCTCCTCGGACCTGTCAGCTTCGTATTCTGATGTGCCAGTCGACAGGTCCTCGGCCGCACTATCCTCCGCCTCTGTCCCACTCGATGTGCCAGCCCCGATGTCACGGCTGGCACTGGTGCTCGGTCCCTCCGCCTGGTCTGTGTCCATGTCTCCCTCTGTGTCCCCCGACGATGCTGTGGGCAGGGTGGAGAGACAGAAATTAATCAGACACCTGTACACATCTGTCACATGAGTCCAATCTACATAGTCAACATTGCATAGCCTGAAGAGGAAGATCCCTAACATCTGCTAAACAAGGTACCGATGTAGGGCATGAAACACACAGTTGGTTGAGCCACCATGCCACTGAAATACCATGGAGAGTATGAGACAATAGCTAAAGACAAGAAACGGAGTCTGACATAGCACCCAGGCCCTGGGGACAATCCTGCCCAGCATCTGCACCACACAGCGTTGGTGAAAATACCGATGACCAGGGACAATAACCATGAACTTGAGACACATGCTGCATAGGTAATGCTGCAAACATGCCCAACATTACTCAGTCACTGCACCTTGCGTGTGTGTCCAGTAACATCACACACTGGCCAGACCCAGCAAGTAGAAATCAGGATTTGACACATAGGCATTGCCCGCCCCAAACAACCCCCACACGATGCAAATTGTTGAGACACAGGTGGCACCAACATCTCATATTCTGGGTGATAAACACAGGGGCAGGCAAAAAGCAATATTGGACGCCAAACAGCCAAGGTGCGCCTGTACAAATAATGAGGCACCAGTGCCCATCCTCAGATGAGTATAACAAGACACACAGGCACTGGCAACTGTGAGTATGAAGAAGGACAATCAGGTCAGGCTGCACAGTGGACACCTGTACATAATAGCACGTCTATATACATGGTGACAGGGGACAATGGCACAGAGCACAACCTACGCTGTAGACACTGAGAGTGTCCACGTTGATGATGATGACACATACAATACTGAGGATAAGGTGCCCCAGGGGACAGTAGTGGGCACGCAACTACATGCTACAGAATGGTCATGACTGCTACACACGTCACCATCCCTGCACTATGCGTATCGCACACTCATGCACATCATGTCACAGGCCACAACATAGGACATGCGCTATGAGGCATGACACATGAGAGACCAACTCCCATGTCTGGAGTCAGCATCAGTGCCAACTGACATGGAACCCACATGCAGTGCACTTGACAGTTCACAGGCAAGGTCCCCCAACCTGTTACACACCACCACCACACATGATGCTACAGTCATTGTTCTCGTGGACAAAGCGCCAGCCTACATTACCTTGTGAAGGAGTGACTACACACAGACCAGGGAACACATTGCAAGGAGGGGAAGGGTGGCAGGGGCGCAGCGCTATACTGGGGCAAACAGGATCTGCACAGCACCTTTAAACCCTGCCAGTGAATTCATGCCACAGTGCCCTTACAAATGCCGGTGACACACAACAAACGCACATGTACCTACCCCCTTCCGCCTGCTGCATCGCCTGTAAGCGCCTCTCCAGGTCTGGAAAGACCACCGGCAGCACACGCCTGTGGAGGTGGCTCAGACGGCGGCGGCCGCGGTTCTTGTGGCTCTCAGGTGAGTCCCCCAGCAGGAGCCGTGCAATCCTCCGCGTCCAGCACCGGATATCCTGCCAGCGTTTCCTCACCTGGGACAGGCTCCGACTCCGACCATCCACACGCCTCACGGCACTGACGGCGGTCAGCCAGATCTGCTCCTTGGCAGTGGCGCCTACCTGTGAGGAAGAACAAGTGACACCACATCAATACACCAGCCACATGTCACATAGAGACATATGAGAACAAATTGGCTGGTTACAACAAGGCATGTCATGCAGCCAACGCATTGCACCTCTGTCATAGGGACATCATCCTCTGGTGAGGGAAAAGGCAGTACGTGCCATAGTGGGTACACAGGTGGAATGATGGCAATGTCACAAACAATGATCAAGGCTCACACTGTGCATCACACCCACCCCTCCTGTCTCAGGGCACTGCTGGGAGCACTCTGTACCCACCCCTCCTGTCTCAGGGCACTGCTGGGAGCACTCTGTACCCACCCCTCCTGTCTCAGGGCACTGCTGGGAGCACTCTGTACCCACCCCTCCTGTCTCAGGGCACTGCTGGGAGGAATCAGGCACCCCCCCCCCCTGGTACCCCCCCGACAGTACATGGCATGTGTGTCACACCAGGACACAATGCCGGAAGTCACAGTCAGAACACAGGGACAGTCTGTGGCAGTGGCCTATGCACTCACCTGATACCCTGGTCGCCCATACAGCATGGGGTACTGTGGGAGGATCACATCCAGCAGAGCCATGTTCTCCTCCAGGGTGAATGGCTGTGACCTCTCCACAGCCCTTGACATGGTTCCAGGGAATCAGTAGCAGCAGCTTGGTCGACAAATGCAAATATGTGCAGGCAAGTACTCCCTCATGGGACCTGGCTGCCTTATATGTGCCCTTCTGCCCAGTCTCATGCACAGGAGTACAGAGTGATTGGTCACTCACATTTGCATCCTATGTTTCCACCAATCCCTTCAAACCTAGCAGTCTGTGGGTTCCCTATCAGTTTCATTCTCCTGCATGATGTAACCCCCACAAACACATTGCAACAAAGTAGAATAATTCCAACTGACTTCTGCTGTGCACCTTCCAGAACAATTTCGAAATTTGAACTTGGTCTCCATGACAACCAGCATGCATGTAGGCCTTAATACTTGTCCCCTATGTAATTTGGAGAATCACACACAGGTACGGTGCGTTTCGGGGCCCTAGGGCACCCCAAATGCATGGCAACGGCCCGTACATGCATCCTACATTCACTATCACTATGGGTCTGCACGCGTATGCGTACTCGTAGTGGTACGGACCGTACACACGCATGTACGCTCACTATCACTATGGGTCTGCACGCGTATGCGTACACGTAGTGGTACGGACCGTACACACGCATGTACGCTCACTATCACTATGGGTCTGCACGCGTATGCGTACACGTAGTGGTACGGACCGTACACACGCATGTACGCTCACTATCACTATGGGTCTGCACGCGTATGCGTACACGTAGTGGTACGGACCGTACACACGCATGTACGCTCACTATCACTATGGGTCTGCACGCGTATGCGTACACGTAGTGGTACGGACCGTACACACGCATGTACGCTCACTATCACTATGGGTCTGCACGCGTATGCGTACACGTAGTGGTACGGACCGTACACATGCATGTACGCTCAATATCACTACGTGTACGCATACGCGTGCAGACCCATATTGATAGTGAGCGTACATGCGTGTGTACGGTCCGTACCACTACGAGTACGCATACGCGAGGAGACCCATAGTGATAGTGAGCGTACATGCGTGTGTACGGTCCGTACCACTACGTGTACGCATACGCTTGCAGACCCATAGTGATAGTGAGCGTACATGCGTGTGTACGGTCCGTACCACTACGTGTACGCATACGCGTGCAGACCCATAGTGATAGTGAGCGTACATGCGTGTGTACGGTCCGTACCACTACGTGTACGCATACGCGTGCAGACCCATAGTGATAGTGAGCGTACATGCGTGTGTACGGTCCGTACCACTACGTGTACGCATACGCGTGCAGACCCATAGTGATAGTGAGCGTACATGCGAGTGTACGGCCCTCTCACTATGGTTCAGCACGCGTATGCGTACTCGTAGTGGTACGGACCGTACAAATGCCTGTACGCTCGCCATCACGATGGGTACACATAGGTCAGCACTCCCACAGTGATTTGGAAACATACACAGGCCCTCTTAGCAGCAGTACGGCGGTTTGTACACATCACTGTGGTGATAGGCAACACACAGGTAGGAATAGGGCGGACATACATGTCCATCGATGGACATACTTGTCCAGGAACGGACATCAATGCATCGCCTGTGCATTACTACATGTGTGGGGCACAGGTGTCACAGGCTGTGATGTGGAACATGCCTCCTGAGTGGAGGAGGCACCAGATGTATGATGAGATGTGTACAGGTGTACTGTGTGAGGGTGCAATGTGTGCCAGGCATGCCCTTGACTCCTATGACATGTGTGCATGTCGTACTGCGCACTTGGGGTGAGCGTCACTGGCATGGCACGGACACCAACACACGGAAGTGTCCCATGATGCCCGGTACAGGGGTCATGACACATGACTTGTCACTAGCCACAGTGCACAATGTGACCATGTCATTTATGTGTCCGGGATTTACATCAGGTTGATGTAGTAGCACCCTCAAAAGCTGCAGCCGTTGCAGCAACCAACATGTGTCTGTGTGTAGATTGTCATTGCACACTGTTCCGCACACCATGACACATGTGTTATCGGATGTGAGGTGCACATGTATGCATGGGACACGGAGTAGCGTGACAAGGCCATGTCAGCATCCTCACAAGGAATGTGTGGTGAGTCATGACATGTGCACCTTCATGGCAAGGTGTGTGGGCAGGCCTAGTGTAATGTCATGTGACCTGTGGCTCCGGTGTTCCGCTACCAGTCTCTGCAATCGGCATCCTACTTCTGCTGATGTGTGGGTGTATGTCACTCCTGTGTTGCGTCTGGCTGTTCACTTGCACTGGGACACAGCTATTCCCATGGCGTGGCATGGGGAGGTTCTCAATCTCCGTGTGTAGCTGGGTCTTGGAAGGAGTGTCACCTTGCATCCATACGTGTCCTGGGCATGTAGCACGTATCTGACTCCCTATGTGGCATGTGTGTATTGCCAGATTTACATGTGCTCAGTAGACATGAGTTGTTGTCGTAGTGCACTCACTCTTCCTTGTCACTTCCAAATTACTGCAGAGCGCCGCCTGTTGCCCGAATAATTCCAGACTTGGCTGCCATGCAGGAGAATGACAGGATCCGGCTCTACCGCTTCACCCAACCGTTGATTCTGGAGCTGACGGCGAGACTGGCACCACACCTGCAACCGCAGCACAGGTATCCTACGGCACTGACACCCCAGCTGAAGGTAATGGCTGCCCTACATTTTCTTGCCACGGGTACCTTCCAAAATACCATAGCTCATGTTGGTGGCATGTCCCAGAGCATGTTCAGCGGTGTGCTGCATGATTTCTTGGAGGCCATGTTGATTCACCTGGATGACTTCATCAAGTTCCCAACCCCTGAACAGATGACAGAGGTCAAGCGTGGATTCTATGCCCTGGGAGGGATGCCCCATGTCATTGGGTCCATAGATGGGACACATGTAGCTTTGGTACCACCACACGCACGGGAGGTGGCGTACCGAAATCGAAAGCACTACCACTCCATCAATGCCCTTGTGGTGTGTCTGTCCAACATGGTGATTTCACATGTCTGTGCTCGTTTTCCAGGATCAGCACACGATGCCTACATCATGAGGCGTAGCGGGATGCCTGATATGATGATGCAGCTGCGCAACGAACGGGCATGTGTTGTTGGTGGGTACAGTCTGTCTGTCCTGTATTCTGTATAGGCGAGCAGCACGACAGCTTCGCCAGTTCTAACGATATCCATGTGCTTTCCATGTAGGGGACGCTGGCTATCCCAACATGCCTTGGCTGCTGACACCTCTCCGCAACCCCATCACGCCGGCCCAGCTCCGCTACAACACGGCCCATGGCCGGACAAGGCGTGTGATAGAGAGGACGTTTGGCATGCTGAAGAGCCGATTCCGGTGCCTCCACAAGACCGGCCTTGCACTCCCTTATGCCCCGGCGAAGGTCTGCAAGATCTTCATGGTCTGCTGCATGCTGCACAACATGGCAGTTGAAAGAGCTGTGCCACTCATCCTGAATCAACATGACGAGGACCATCCACCCGTGGAGGACGAAGGCCTTGGCAATGGGGCTAGTGATGTGGAGGATGTGGAGCCGTAAGAGGACATCCGGACTCGGCTCATACGCGACTTCTTTGCTTAGTGGTGAGTACCAGTGTCTGAGTGTGCACGCCTTGGTCCCCGTGTGGCATGTGTTGTGATGTGTGTGTCCACCTGCATGTATGGCACGTGAGTCAGAGGTGTGTGTGGGTGTGTCACTGGAGTGATGGTGGCAGTGATGGTAGTATTTCCCCAGTCATAATTGTGACCTAGCATGTTGTCATCCATACATGTGTCGAGTCAATGCACATGCAAGTGGCTGTGCTTTTTGTGGCTGACTTCTTGTGTGTCTCTCTTCCCCAGGTACCTGCGCATGCCATCTGCTGGTTGCATTGTTGTGGCACTGCTATTCCTCATGGACATGGCATCGTGGGCTGACTCAGCGTTACAGGCACGGACACGTTTGGAAGTCTCCATGGGGTAAGGGATGCATCTGGGGTGTATTGGGTGTGGCAGTTGTTCACGATGTGTGCACACTGCCCAGGTCGGGGTTTGGTTCCTCTGCAGTCATGTGGCATCCCCATGGGACACGACATGCAGCTGGGTACACCAGAATAGATGGGCTGCCTGGTTGTCAGTCATCAGTGATGGGATGGTGGATTGTGATGATGGCATCAATGTGTGTGACACTGCCCTCGGACACATACGGTTGACATTGGCTTGACATGGCGTGGGACTTCCACATCAGCGGATCTATGGTGTATGGCAGGCTCTCCGTGTGCAGCTGTGGGTATTTAGCTGTTAGCCGACGCTTGTGTGCCAGTACCATGGCTATCACGCATTTGTGCTGCAGAAGGGGGGTGCCAGTGTTGGACCCACATGTCACTCCACATGAAGTGTTCATGTGTACTTCAAGTTGCCTCTGCAATCCCAAAAACATGACTAATAAAGGTGTCCCTATGCCTCCAAGGTGCCTCTTCTCAGTCAATGCTGGTGTGTTGGCACGGTGCATCCTGCATGTCTGGCATGGTATTCCCTGATTGTGGCTATGTGTCAATGTGTCGAGTGGCGAGATGCAAGCTGTGTGTGTGGGCTGACACTGTGTATTGGCCATGATGTCCATGACTGCGTGGGTATTGTGACATGTGCCATCCCCATGCATCCAACGTTGGACAGGCCCCCATTCTCTGCATCCACCGGACTCAAGCTTGCAGGACATGGTTCTGCCACCTGTCTACACATACCTGGGTGCCCCCCAGGACACTGGACAGGATCCCTGACCTCTGCGCATGACTGTTGCTGTACTAAATGTGTCTGTCAGCACGGTTGTCCGGCCACCCCCTCAGCTGGTTGTGCCCATCACGGGTGTGTATGGTGCTCCATGTCTGTCTTGCCTAATAAACTGTGACCCATGTGTCCTGTGCCAGACTCAGGCCCCAGGGTGTGGATGGTTGAAGAGAACAGATAACTCAGGCATGTTTAGACTTTACAAGACACATGTTAGGTAATAATGCTACCAGCAGGCATCTACTCATCATAGTGTGATTTATTAGTGGTGGTGGGGGGGGGGGCAAGTAAGGGTCTTTCCGGGATGTTTGAATCCAAAGTTCAGTAGGGGAGTTGGGGTCCTTGGCATTGGAAATCCTCAGAGTCCATGCCACAGTCTTTGTCAACATTGGTCAGCCAGTGACCAGCAGGGCCATGTGGCAGAGAATGTCTCTTGATGCTGTGATGCTGTTGCTCCAGTGGGCCAGGTGCCAGGCCAGGTGTCCTGGGAGATGGTGATGTAGCAGCCACCCTCACGGTCCTTTCCGTGGACGACCCGGCCTCCTGCGGGGAACCTCAGCAGCAGGCCGTGACGACGTCTGGGATGCTCCGTCGGATGTTTCCTCCTCCTCCTCCTGCTCCCTCCCTGTGGGTGGTGATGTTCTCCGCCTTCTGGCACAGGGAGGGTCGGCCATGGTGTCGGCCATCCGACGGAGTGTAGCGTGAATCCCCTGGAATGCCGTCACTTGCTCAGCCTGTCTGTCCTCCATCCTCCGTTGGTGTACCAGTAGACAGGCATGTAGCTCCGCATGTTGCTGGGCCTGCTGGGTCTTAATCTCATCGAGGCTCCCCTTGATCTCAGTGAGGGTGGACACAACCTGGGCCATGCCCGTGGTGTCCTGCCGGTATGAGTCCAGGATGTTACGGACATGGGAAAATACCGGATCCCCAGCCAACTGGTCAGGCTCGCGCCTCCGCCGTCCTCCACTCCCACCACCCCTGCCCACTTGCACCTGGCCTGCACTTGTGGGCACATCGGGTCTCCGGGACCCCTGAGGGGTGGCATTGGCGTTGTCGCCTGCCTCCTCCTGGGTGCCCGGGACACCGTGTCCCTCCTGGCCAGCCTGGCTGCATTGTGGTGTTGGGGCAGGGATCCTGGGTGTCTCCTGGGATGTGGCAGGAGTGGGGGTGGTGGTTGGCACAGTTGTACCTGACGCAGGTGCTGCAGGTGGTTGGACACCAGAGGGGCCAGGTTGGTCGGGGTCGTCCGCAGAGTGGTGAGAGTGGTCGCTGCCGGTGGGATCGGGCTCCTGCAGATCCAGGTCCTGTGAGTGTTCCCCCCCAGTGTTGGGGGGTGCACCACGATGTTGACCTGTGTGTGAGAGAGGCAATGTTAATTTTTGTCCATGCAACATCCATGTTTCATCCGTTTCAAAGTTGGCACATTTCATCTTGGAATTAGGATCCGTCTTGCATTCCACTCACAGTGCACTTGTGCATGGGTGTGTCCCTTGGGCACCAATTTGGCCCCTTTAACTATGTGTGGCACAGTCTTACTTGCTGCGTCAAGTGTGACTGCAGTCAGCAGTGGAGTGTGCAGGTGTGGCGAGCCATGCATTTGCGCCTTCCTTGTAGCACTGTACATGTGCACATGGAGTGGATCCACACACTTATATGATGCAGGTAGCTGTCCTTGTGCTCGTGTACAGGTTGTGACATGGCCCTGCGTTTTGCCATGATGAAGAGGGGGGGTTCTGGCACTGGCCACCCTTGTCTACATGCACGCACTCCACCTGCTGACGAGCAGACATTCCCACACACCAAAGGACTGATTTGCTCTCCCTGTGTCTCCCTCCTTCTCTGTCCCCCTCTCCCTCCCTCTGTGTATCAGCCTCCTCCCTCTGTCCGTCTCCCTCCCTCTCTGTCCCCCTCTCCCTCCCTCTCTGTCCCCCTCTCCCTCCCTCTCTGTCCCCCTCTCCCTCCCTCTCTGTCCCCCTCTCCCTCCCTCTCTCTCCCCCTCTCCCTCCCTCTCTGTCCCCCTCTCCCTCCATCTCTGTCCCCCTCTCCCTCCCTCTCTGTCCCCCTCTCCCTCCCTCTCTGTCCCCCTCTCCCTCCATCTCTGTCCCCCTCTCCCTCCCTCTCTGTCCCCCTCTCCCTCCATCTCTGTCCCCCTCTACCTCCCTCTCTGTCCCCCTCTCCCTCCCTCTCTGTCCCCCTCTCCCTCCCTCTGTGTGTCAGCCTCCTCCCTCTGTCCGTCTTCCTGTGTCTCCCTCCCTCTCTGTCCCCCTCTCCCTCCCTCTCTGTCCCCCTCTCCCTCCCTCTGTGTGACAGCCTCCTCCCTCTGTCCGTCTCCCTCCCTCTCTGTCCCCCTCTCCCTCCTTCTCTGTCCCCCTTTCCCTCCCTCTGTGTGTCCCCCTCTGTCACCTTGTCCCAGCTTCCTGGGCACAGACTGTTAGCAGATCTTTGAGTGGCCCTTGGCTTGTTGATGTGAGTTTGTTTCTGATCTCCAGGCACCCATTTGGTGTGATGTGTGTCTGTGCGCTGCTGCTGTGGTGGTGTGTGCTGCCACTCTTTCACAATGTTGGCTGTTCATTAGCTGCCGTCATGTGCAAACCAGTGCCTTCACCCCCATGTGTTGATGCAAGGCGTCCGGCATTTGCTGGCAAGTCATTCCTGTGTTGGGACACACTGTTTGTCTGGCTGTGACCTAGGCCATATGGGCAGAGGGCATTGTTGTCTGCTTTGGAGTCGCACTATGTGATTTTTGGTGCCCAGCCTCCCGCCATCCGGGTTACCGTGTCATGTGTTGTTGTCTTCTGTGGCCTGTGACTTGACATTGTCCAGCTGGGCGCATGGGGCATGGTGGCAGCAGTGGCATGTGCCTGCTCATGGAGTGTGGTTGAGTCATGCGATGGCTTGTGGTGGTTGCGTGCCTGTTAGTAATTTTGGTTGTGGTTGCAGTTCCCACCATGTGTGGTGCGTTGTTTGTGTACTCACCCGGGTCTCGGAGTCCTTCTAATCCTTCAACTGCCTCCACCGGCAGTATGGCCATCACCCTCTCCTCCCAGGGATGGTACTGTACGGGTCTGCGGGAGGGCCCTCCTCCGGTGGCGTTGGCCTGGTCGTGTTCCTCCTGCCTCTTGGCTCTGACCCTCCTCCGCAGATCGTACCACCTGTTCTGACAATCCTGCTTGGTCCTCCTGGTGTCCGCAACGGCATTCACAGCATCGATGATGGTCTGCCACATGGCTGTTTTTGCTGCCTGGCTGGTGTTTCTGACCAATGTTCCAAAGATCTGTGGCTCGACTCTGAGGATTTGATCAACAAGGACCTCCAACTCTCGGTGACTGAACTTTGGATTCTTGGTAGTGGGCATGGTGAGGGGTGTGGGTGGGGATGGTGTGGGTGTGGGGGGGGGTGTGGATGTTGGTGGGGGGTGTGGATGGGTGTGTGTGTGTGTGTGAATGTGATGAGAGGGTGTTTGTGAGGGTGGTCGTGTGAAGGTGTGCAAGTGTAAGGTGTGGTGTAGCTTGTAGTCTGGTTCAGTGGTGTCTGGCAGCAGTGAGTCTGTTGCAAAGGCTCATGGTTTGTGTGTGTGGGCCCTTTTTATTGGTCCATGGGTGGGTGTGGCAGTGTTTGAAATTTGGGTGGGTGTGTTATTAGGAGTGGTGGTGTATTGGGCCTCTGTTTGTTTTTGGCAGTTGCAGGTCAGTGATTGTGTTATTGTAGTGGTAGTTGGACATGTTTAGTGGCTTTGTGCCTTTCGAATGGTGTATTCTTGTGTTGTTTTGTTTTGTCCTGGTTGTGTCCGTGCGTTTTGAGCGTGTGTACGGTGTGTACATGGGCCATTTGGTTGTACGATGATGTCCTTGTGTGTGGCTTTGTACGACTCGTACATGCGGTTGTGATGTTGGGGCATGGGGTGCGCTCCGTACTTAGGTGGTTGTGTTGGGGGTACGACTGGAACGTACTGGGGTATCGGTAGACGGGGGATATGACACGTACTGGGGTGGGGGTACAACTGGAACGTACTGGGGTGTAGGTCCACGGTGGTACGACACGTACTGGGGTGGGGGGTGTACATTGACGGTGGTACGACACGTACTGGGGTGGGGGTACGACTGGAACGTACTGGGGTGTAGGTCCACGGTGGTACGACACGTACTGGGGTGGGGGGGTGTACATTGACGGTGGTACGACACGTACTGGGGTGGGGGTACGACTGGTACGTACAGGGGTGTAGGTACACGGGGGTATGACACGTACTGGGGTGGGTGTACGACTGGAACGTACTGGGGTGTCGGTAGACGAGGGATATGACACGTACTGGGGTGGGGGTACGACTGGAACGTACTGGGGTGTAGGTCCACGGTGGTACGACATGTACTGGGGTGGGGGGGTGTACATTGACGGTGGTACGACACGTACTGGGGTGGGGGTACGACTCGAACGTACTGGGGTGTCGGTAGACGGGGGATGTGACACGTACTGGGGTGGGGGTACGACTGGAACGTACTGGGGTATCGGTAGACGGGGGATATGACACGTACTGGGGTGGGGGTACAACTGGAACGTACTGGGGTGTAGGTCCACGGTGGTACGACACGTACTGGGGTGGGGGGGTGTACATTGACGGTGGTACGACACGTACTGGGGTGGGGGTACGACTGGAACGTACTGGGGTGTAGGTCCACGGTGGTACGACACGTACTGGGGTGGGGGGGTGTACATTGACGGTGGTACGACACGTACTGGGGTGGGGGTACGACTGGTACGTACAGGGGTGTAGGTACACGGGGGTATGACACGTACTGGGGTGGGTGTACGACTGGAACGTACTGGGGTGTCGGTAGACGAGGGATATGACACGTACTGGGGTGGGGGTACGACTGGAACGTACTGGGGTGTAGGTCCACGGTGGTACGACACGTACTGGGGTGGGGGGGTGTACATTGACGGTGGTACGACACGTACTGGGGTGGGGGTACGACTGGTACGTACAGGGGTGTAGGTACACGGGGGTATGACACGTACTGGGGTGGGGGGGTGTACATTGACGGTGGTACGACACGTACTGGGGTGGGGGTACGACTCGAACGTACTGGGGTGTAGGTACACGGGGGTATGACACGTACTGGGGTGGGTGTACGACTGGAACGTACTGGGGTGTCGGTAGACGAGGGATATGACACGTACTGGGGTGGGGGTACGACTGGAACGTACTGGGGTGTAGGTCCACGGTGGTACGACACGTACTGGGGTGGGGGGGTGTACATTGACGGTGGTACGACACGTACTGGGGTGGGGGTACGACTGGTACGTACAGGGGTGTAGGTACACGGGGGTATGACACGTACTGGGGTGGGTGTACGACTGGAACGTACTGGGGTGTCGGTAGACGAGGGATATGACACGTACTGGGGTGGGGGTACGACTGGAACGTACTGGGGTGTAGGTCCACGGTGGTACGACACGTACTGGGGTGGGGGGGTGTACATTGACGGTGGTACGACACGTACTGGGGTGGGGGTACGACTGGTACGTACAGGGGTGTAGGTACACGGGGGTATGACACGTACTGGGGTGGGTGTACGACTAGAACGTACTGGGGTGTCGGTAGACGAGGGATATGACACGTACTGGGGTGGGGGTACGACTGGAACGTACTGGGGTGTAGGTCCACGGTGGTACGACACGTACTGGGGTGGGGGGGTGTACATTGACGGTGGTACGACACGTACTGGGGTGGGGGTACGACTGGTACGTACAGGGGTGTAGGTCCACGGTGGTACGACACGTACTGGGGTGGGGGGGTGTACATTGACGGTGGTACGACACGTACTGGGGTGGGGGTACGACTGGTACATACAGGGGTGTAGGTACACGGGGGTATGACACGTACTGGGGTGGGTGTACGACTGGAACGTACTGGGGTGTCGGTAGACGAGGGATATGACACGTACTGGGGTGGGGGTACGACTGGAACGTACTGGGGTGTAGGTCCACGGTGGTACGACACGTACTGGGGTGGGGGGGTGTACATTGACGGTGGTACGACACGTACTGGGGTGGGGGTACGACTCGAACGTACTGGGGTGTCGGTAGACGGGGGATGTGACACGTACTGGGGTGGGGGTACGACTGGAACGTACTGGGGTATCGGTAGATGGGGGATATGACACGTACTGGGGTGGGGGTACAACTGGAACGTACTGGGGTGTAGGTCCACGGTGGTACGACACGTACTGGGGTGGGGGGGTGTACATTGACGGTGGTACGACATGTACTGGGGTGGGGGTACGACTGGAACGTACTGGGGTGTAGGTCCACAGTGGTACGACACGTACTGGGGTGGGGGGGTGTACATTGACGGTGGTACGACACGTACTGGGGTGGGGGTACGACTGGTACGTACAGGGGTGTAGGTACACGGGGGTATGACACGTACTGGGGTGGGTGTACGACTGGAACGTACTGGGGTGTCGGTAGACGAGGGATATGACACGTACTGGGGTGGGGGTACGACTGGAACGTACTGGGGTGTAGGTCCACGGTGGTACGACACGTACTGGGGTGGGGGGGTGTACATTGACGGTGGTACGACACGTACTGGGGTGGGGGTACGACTGGTACGTACAGGGGTGTAGGTACACGGGGGTATGACACGTACTGGGGTGGGTGTACGACTGGAACGTACTGGGGTGTCGGTAGACGAGGGATATGACACGTACTGGGGTGGGGGTACGACTGGAACGTACTGGGGTGTAGGTCCACGGTGGTACGACACGTACTGGGGTGGGGGGGTGTACATTGACGGTGGTACGACACGTACTGGGGTGGGGGTACGACTGGTACGTACAGGGGTGTAGGTACACGGGGGTATGACACGTACTGGGGTGGGGGTACGACTGGAACGTACTGGGGTGTCGGTAGACGAGGGATATGACACGTACTGGGGTGGGGGTACGACTGGAACGTACTGGGGTATCGGTTGACGGGGGATATGACACGTACTGGGGTGGGGGTACGACTGGAACGTACTGGGGTATCGGTTGACGGGGGATATGACACGTACTGGGGTGGGGGTGGTGCTCGAACGTACTGGGGTGTAGGTCCACGGTGGTACGACACGTACTGGGGTGGGGGGGTGTACATTGACGGTGGTACGACACGTACTGGGGTGGGGGTACGACTCGAACGTACTGGGGTGTCGGTAGACGGGGGATGTGACACGTACTGGGGTGGGGGTACGACTGGAACGTACTGGGGTATCGGTAGACGGGGGATATGACACGTACTGGGGTGGGGGTACAACTGGAACGTACTGGGGTGTAGGTCCACGGTGGTACGACACGTACTGGGGTGGGGGGGTGTACATTGACGGTGGTACGACACGTACTGGGGTGGGGGTACGACTGGAACGTACTGGGGTGTAGGTCCACAGTGGTACGACACGTACTGGGGTGGGGGGGTGTACATTGACGGTGGTACGACACGTACTGGGGTGGGGGTACGACTGGTACGTACAGGGGTGTAGGTACACGGGGGTATGACACGTACTGGGGTGGGTGTACGACTGGAACGTACTGGGGTGTCGGTAGACGAGGGATATGACACGTACTGGGGTGGGGGTACGACTGGAACGTACTGGGGTATCGGTTGACGGGGGATATGACACGTACTGGGGTCGGGGTACGACTGGAACGTACTGGGGTATCGGTTGACGGGGGATATGACACGTACTGGGGTGGGGGTGGTGCTCGAACGTACTGGGGTGTAGGTCCACGGTGGTACGACACGTACTGGGGTGGGGGGGTGTACATTGACGGTGGTACGACACATACTGGGGTGGGGGTACGACTGGTACGTACAGGGGTGTAGGTACACGGGGGTATGACACGTACTGGGGTGGGTGTACGACTGGAACGTACTGGGGTGTCGGTAGACGAGGGATATGACACGTACTGGGGTGGGGGTACGACTGGAACGTACTGGGGTATCGGTTGACGGGGGATATGACACGTACTGGGGTGGGGGTGGTGCTCGAACGTACTGGGGTGTAGGTCCACGGTGGTACGACACGTACTGGGGTGGGGGGGTGTACATTGACAGTGGTACGACACGTACTGGGGTGGGGGTACGACTGGTACGTACAGGGGTGTAGGTACACGGGGGTATGACACGTACTGGGGTGGGGGTTCGACTGGAACGTACTGGGGTGTACCTAGACGGGTGGGGGTATACATACACGGGGGGTACGTGTCGGACGTACAGGGGCTGGGGGGAGTGTTGGGCGCGTATGCGGGCACATGTCTCCATGGTTGCTATGGATGTTCGGTGCGGACGGTGTTTTTTTCCATACGGTTGTACGCTCGGACGCACGGGATGGATCGTGATTCCTCGGTCGGACTTGGCTTTTCACGTTTGTACGGTAAATCGTCCGAGGACGTGTCGGACACATTTTCCGACCCGAGGACGTGTGGGGAATGATTCCCAGTGCGGTTCGTATGAACTTTTTAACATGCGAATCGTGATTGCCAGTTCGTACGGCACTTGTACGATTCGTACGGTAAAAAGGACCGATACGAGTCGCACGGGGATATTTTTTGCCGGATCGTGATCGGCACCTAGACTGCTCACCATGCAAAATCATAGACAACTGATGCAGTTAATGATTCACTGTCATCCAGGTATGATGTGAAAGAGAGAAAAAGTCAACGTTTCGACCCCTAAGGGAACCAGCAAACTGAGCGTCTTGGAGGTGGGGTCTTCATCAGGACGAGGGGGGCGGGTGAAGGAAGGGGGGCACCAGCATCAGCAGGGATCCTTCGTGATTCTTTACTGTATGATATATTTTTTGGTGTTGTCAATTTTTCTTTTTCCATTTACCATATATTGGCTGTTGTTGATACATTGTGAATGATTTCCACTGTGACTATCCTTTTGTGTACCATTATTTACCGAAGTCCAGTGGTCTATCGGGTACCCCATTGATATATAACTCTTTAAGGTATTGGCTTGCAAACAGATTACCTTCAGTGATACAGTCCCTGATTCACATGGACCAGTCCGGATTTATGCCTCATAGAAACACCAGGTTGCATCTCCGTCATTTATACGGGATAATGCATATGGTGCAGCAGCGACCTGACGACCAGGCGGCACTCCTATCACATGATGCCTATATGGCTTTCGACAGTATTGAGTGACCCTATTTGTTTGCTGTTCTCGCCAAGTTCGGATTCGGTCTGAGCTTCCGCACCTGGATTGAACTGCTGTACGCTGCCCCGCTGGTGCATTTTAGGGTTAATGGTACAGAGTCTGGAGTTTTCCGGCTGCATAGGGGTATGCGGCAGGGCTGCCCGCTTTTGCCGGTGCTCTTTGCGCTCGAACTTGAACCACTGGCTAAGAAGGAATCCACTGGTGAGAGGAATCGATGTGAGAGGGGGGTGGTAAGAACGTATCTCCCTCTATGCGGATGATATCCTGCTGTACATCCATAGACCTAGACAAACCTTTCATAGGCTTATCCATGTCATTCAGTCCTTTGGCCAATATTCTGAATATTGCATAAATTGGGAAAAATCCTCGGTATACACTCTTGCGGGGGATCCCCCGATTCTGACGTCGGCGTGTAAAGAGCTGGTCCATAAAGATTCCTTTAAATATTTGGGTATCTGGATCACCAAAACGGAGGAGGAGTTCATGCAGTTAAACGTACACTCGCAGTTGAATAGGTTGAAGGGAGATGTGGCCAACGGGCGGCGCTTATCGGTCTCCCTTATGAGAAGGGCGGTTTTGTTCAAAATGATGGCCCACCCGCGTTTCCTCTACGCTATAAAAAATACCCCATTTCAGATACCAGAAGCTTTCTTCTGTGCAGTTGAGTCTGAACAACTTACACTGATATGGAGGGGGGAGGGTTGCCCTAGAATCGCCCTAAAGAAATTGCAGAGAGGGGTCTATGAAGGGGGTCTGGCAGTACCGGACATCCTAAAATACTACTGGGCAGCCCAGCTTGTCAACATTAATGAGTGGGTCTTTTCGCCGATTGAGGAGCCGGCCTACGGGGTTGATCGATATGCTATGGGTACGGGTAGCCACCTGTCTGCTCTCTACGGGGGGAGGAGGGGCACTCCGTCCCTTCTGCTTCACACTCAGACGGTGGTTACGGTATGGCGGGATGCGACTAAAATGATCGATTGGGACGCCAGACTCACTGAGCAAACGCCACTCTGGGAGAGTGAATTTTTAAGAGAGTTGAGGCTTCTGAAGGGTTTCCATAGGTGGAGTAGCATAGGCATTGATCTCCTGGGGGACATTTGGAAAACAGGGAAAATTATTACACTTGACGTTCTTCAGACAGAGTTTCAATGGACGTGACTGAACATCTGCAGCTGAGACACGCACTTCACTGCCACCTGAAGGAAGGGGACTCCATACTGGAATACATGCCACTTGAAGACAGACTCCTGCTTGATCCAATGATAGATAGGGCAATATCCCTTACCTACAAAAAGCTAATAAACAATACACCTGACTGTCTGGGACCCTTGCGGGCGGCCTGGGAATCGGATGTGGGTCTTCTTGAGGACGATGATTGGAGTGGGGTCCTACAGAGCCCCAGAGAGATAGCTGTTCGAGGAAGATTTAGGTTGATTCAACTCCGTATCCTACACAGGTCTTACGCCTCAAGGACCGTATGTAGGCCTGCCCCAAGATTCAGACTTTCTGGGCGGGCTTGGCCAGAGTGATGACAACGGTGGTGGGAGAGCAGGTCCCACTAGAAGCGAGATGACATATCCTGGGGGTGACTGGCAAAACAGTATGGCCAAGTGGGCCACGATGTGGCTCGCCCTGGCAGGAGTGGTGGCAGAGCGCAACATTGCCCATGCATGGGGCACCAGTGTAGTCCCAACGGTGGAATCCTGGGAAAACGATTTGGATTGGTGCCAGTGGGCCAAGCAGGCAAAGATTTTGTATTCCGCATTGACTAAGGAGATGGGATGATAATTCTTACATAGGGAAAGAATTATCTTTTGGAATTAAACATATCATGGCTTCTTGGAAATTTCCCTAAGATGTACCTTTAGTAATAAAAGAGATAAATAACAGTAAAAGATTGGGAAGGAGAAGGTTTGCAAAATGGTCATAAAATTCAACAGTAAAGCCATAAGGCCCAGGAGCCTTCCAGCGGTGTAACACTGAGACCGCATGAGTAATTTCCACTAAGGAAATATCAGCTCCCAATGAGTCAAAATCAATATGATGGGATGGAGGAGAAGCAATGTATTGGAAATAATTGTATCAATCTGATTACACTGGTTGTGTTTCTGGAGAATATACATTTCTGTAAAAAGAAATGAATTCATTTAAAATATTGTTGTCTTTAAAAAGAGGAGCCCCAGAGTAACTTTGTAAGGATTCTATTCTACTGCTGTCTCTTCTTATTTTTAAATAACTAGCCAACAATTTTCCCATTTATTTTGACCCCCATAGTAACAAGTTTTTAATACTTTTCAGTAAATAAAAGGAAGCAGCATCCGTAGTTGTTAAAAGTGATTTTGGCGTCAATAAGATTCTTTAAGGAAGACTCATTATTGGGGTCATAGTAAGTATATTCTAACTGTTTAATTTTGTTAAGTAGTTGAGTAGATTGGGCATCCATAGATTTTTTCTTTTGCGAAACAAAATTCATTATAAAACCCCTAGAAGCTGCCTTAAAGGAGTCCCAGATCATTGCAAAAGAAGAGTCGCGTTAGTATTAATAGTAAAAAATTCAGAACCAAAGAACTAAATTGGTCAGTAAATTTAGGGTCTAAGAGTAAGGAATTATTAAAACTCCATCTACCAGCATGTGATGAATAGGTTATAAAGTCAAGATCAACATAAACTGGAGTGTGATCTGATATTAAAATGAATCCTATTTCAGACTGAAGAACATGTTGAGCTAAAGATTTACTCAGAAGAAGGTAGTCAATATGGGATTATGAGTGGTGTGGGGCTGAATGAATACTATACTCCCAGAGATCTGGGTGGCAGAGTCGTTAAATATAAATTAGCGATTTACACCGGACTGTGAATGTGAATTGTGAGTGCATTTTAGTATGAATAAACTTAACTGGCGAATGCCTGTGCAGTATGGGATTATTAATTTGATTGCAGTCACCACCAAATATAATGTAATCATCATCACATAAATCAATTTATCATAAAGTTTTGTGCAGAAAAGCTTATCAACAGAGACTGGACCATACACAATTAAAATAGTTAAAGGTATATGGTCAATAAGGACCTTAACAATAATCCAATGACCTTCAGAGTCAGATTTCTGATGAACAACTGAAACATGCAATGATTTATTGCAGAGAATCAGAACCCCATGTTTGTTCCCTAAAGCAGGAGAAGTGAACACATTACCTGCCCAACATCTCTTCAGCTTGGAAGCCTCAGGCTCAGAAAGATGTGATTCCTCAAGCAATGCAATATCAACTTTTAGTTTAGCTAAATGAGATAACACCCGTTGCCTTTTAATAGGGTTACCTAACCCTTCAACATTCCAAGTAGTAAACCGGAATGCAATATTAAGGCAATACCATTAACAACCAATCTGCCTACGGAAACGAAAATGAGAACAATATAAAACAAATATGAAAAGGAATAGGAATAGAACTTTTGTTTGATGAAGAAAAGAAAGGAAAGAGGAATGACAGAGTAGATAATAGGAAGGAGAATATGGTAGAGAAGAACCATATAAGGAAACGCTAGGTAAGGGAAAGTGGAACAAGAAACAAAGAGACAGTTTAAGTCAACAAATGCCGACTGAAGAACATACCTACAGAACGCAAAGATGAAAGAGGGGTGGTGACACCATAAAATGACAACGACAGCCCTTGAACTGCACCGAACATCACGGCAGCCTTGAATTAAATGAGGACATCAACATACAGAGGAGACCATGTGGAAGACAGGAAGTGAGAAAAAATATCTGTATTATACAAAAGA
The DNA here is from genome assembly GCF_964204655.1 of Triturus cristatus. NCBI lineage: Eukaryota > Metazoa > Chordata > Amphibia > Caudata > Salamandridae > Triturus > Triturus cristatus. The sequence goes on from NC_140590.1 coordinate 1,721,405,373, forward strand.
GACTGAATATGAATAAAATTTTGAAATAGACAAGAGGAAAAAAAACAACATAAGGATTAAACAAAAAGGAGACAGACATTCAGTGAGTTATAGAGAAAGGAAAGCAGGTAAAAAAGAACAAAATAACATTCAAGTAGACTTTGAAGTATCCATGACGTCTGCTCCATGTAGTTGCAGGCGGTTCATTATATGTGGTTGTCTTTTCTTTGTAAGTTACTTTAAATAGGCAAGGGTGTATTAAGCCGTATCTGGTGTTTATAGCTTAGTTGAGGACGTAGATCAAGAAATTGTTTCCGGCGATCAGCAGTGGCCTTAGTTACATCCTGAAAAAAACAGGCGATGACCAGCCCAATAGATTTGTTTTTTGGATTTGACAGCTGACATGACTTGTAACAGGTCAGTATATTTCAAGAAGAACAAGATGACACCATGTGGTTTCGTTGAAACTCTGGGACCAAGTCTCTGAGCCCGTTGTATGTTAAGTGGGGCAGTAGTAGACATATAATAATAATAATAATACAGGATTTTCTAAAGCGCGAACAGCTACCTCACAAGGAGGTGTCCCGGCGCTAAACGCAGGCATAGAAACAGGCACCAGTTTAAAAAATCAGCGTGGTTGAATAAAAAGCCATGTCTTTAACATCTGCTTGAAGCAGGGTTCGGAGGGGGCCTGCTGAAGCTCTGGGGGCAATGAGTTCCATAACGCCGCCATATTGGCTGAGAAGGTTCTCCCTCCCAGTCGCGCCTTTTTTATTCGAGGGACTGCTAACTGCACACGGCAATTGGAACGAAGGGATCGGGCCTGGGAGTATCGTGGCAGCCGAACTTTCAGGTAATTAGGACAAGTACCATACAAAGATCTAAAAGCTAACGTAAGTGCCTTAAACTTGATCCTATTGGCTACAGGTAACCAATGAAGTGAAAGAAGATGCGGAGAGACTGAGTGCTTGAATGGAATTCACAACAACAGTCTCGCAGCCGCATTCTGGACCAATTGTAGTCGTTGAATCAGATACTTTGGCAAGCCCAGATTGAGGCCGTTAGCGTAATCCAGTCTTGATGTTACTGTCGCATGGATTACAGTTTTCTGGCAACTCTCTGGTAAAAGTCGCAGAATCTTCCGAAGATTCCCCAGCTTACCTAAGCAACACCCAACTAACTGTTGGGTATGCGATGCGAAGGACAGATTATTGTCCCACCGCACCCCCAGGTTGTTTGCCGTTTGGCTGGGAGACGGTGCCGGTCCCATTGCCGTCGGCCACCAAAACTCAAAGGGGGGAGGGGAACCTTTACTGAAGAAAATCACCTCCGTCTTATCCGCGTTAAGTTTTAATTTGTTGGTATTCATCCAACACGCCACGTCTTGAAGACAGCCCTTGAAGTTTGAGAAAGCCGCCTCTGACACCTCCGAATATGGAAACACCAGTTGGGTATCATCGGCATAGGAAATTGCCTTGATCCCCCAATTGGCAATCAACGTGAAAAGCGGAGCCAGGTAAATATTAAATAGTAGTGGGCTGAGTGCCGATCCCTGGGGAACGCCACAACTAAGAACCTTAGGCGTGGACGAAACGGTCCCCAGTGCCACCTTCTGGGTTCTCTGAGATAGATATGACTGTATCCATCCCAGCGCATGATCCTGGAGGCCAGCCTCTGACAGTCGCTTTAACAGCCTTGCGTGGTCGACTGTATCGAAAGCAGCCGATAGATCCAGGAGCACCAGCATAGCTGAGTCTCCCGAATCCATCGACCACCTTACTGACTCTGCCACCTCAATCAACGCTGTCTCGGTGCTAAAGCCGGGTCTAAAACCTGACTGCGTCTCATGCAAAATCCTATTATCCTCTATAAATTTGCTTAGCTGCCGCTGGATTACTTTCTCAAGCATTTTACCCGGGGCAGCCAACAGAGAAATTGGGCGAAGGTTACTGAGGTCCGTGGGATCCCCATTAGGCTTTTTCTTTAGTGGAAGGATGGTGGCGTGTTTCCATATCTCCGGAAACACGCTGGAGGAAATGGACGTATTCCAGATGTGCTGAATAGTGGGAGCCACAAAATCAGCCATTGTGCTCCAAAGCCTGGGGGGGCATGGGTCGTCAGGTGATCCTGACTTACAGTGACTTAATTCCTGCATGACAGAGGACAAAGCTATAGGCTGAAAATGAGTCATACGATTACCAGTCATCTCTTTGACAGTCCACTCTGTTTTTACCGTCCTCCTTTCTGAAACGAAAGACTCATACACTCGTTTAATTTTCTTATCAAAAATGTCAGAAATGCTATCGCATAGGATAACCGACGGCGGGATCTCCCTCTCAGTGCACTGGGGTTTGAAGAAGGACTGAACCACCTTAAAAATGTCCTTGCTTGAGTGTTCCGCCTGCTGAATTGAAGCCGCAAAGAACTGTTTTTTAGCCTTTCTAACAGCCTTCTGAAATTTATGGGAGGCTTCCTTGTACTGTACTTTTTCCAGAACCCCATAGTTTACCCTCCATTTCCTCTCTAGTCTCTTACATGCTGCTTTCTCCACTCTAAGGTCCTGCGAGAACCAAGGAGCAGAGGGGGATTCCCTCATGGACACTGTGGTGCCGATTACGATCCGGTAAAAAAATTCCCCGTACGACTCGTATCCGGTCTTTTTACCGTACGAATCGTACAAATGCCGTACAAACTGCCAAGTACGATTCGCATGGGAAAAAGTCCATACGAATCGCTTTGGGAATCAATCCCCACACGTCCTCGGGTCGGAAAATGTGTCCGACACGTCCTCGGACGATTTACCGTACAAATGTGAAAATTGAAGTCCGACCGCGGAATTACGATCCATCCCGTGCGTCCGATGTTACAACCGTATGGAAAAAACATCGTCCGCACCGAACTCCCATAGCAACCATGGAGACATGTGCCCGCATACGCGCCGACCCCCCCCAGCCCCCGTGAGTACGCACCGTACCCCCCCCAGCCCCCGTGAGTACGCGCCGTACCCCCCCAGCCCCCGTGAGTACGCGCCGAACCCCCGTGTATGTACACCCGTGTACGTTCGAGTCGTACCCCCACCCGTGTATGTACACCCGTGTACGTGTCGTACCCCCGTGTACGTGTCGTACCCTCCGTGTATGTACACCCGTGTACGTTCGAGTCGTACCCCCACCCGTGTATGTACACCCGTGTATGTGTCGTACCCCCCGTGTATGTACACCCGTGTACGTGTCGTACCCCCGTGTATGTACACCCGTGTACGTTCGAGTCGTACCCCCACCCGTGTATGTACACCCGTGTACGTGTCGTACCCCCCGTGTATGTACACCCGTGTACGTGTCGTACCCCCGTGTATGTACACCCGTGTACGTTCGAGTCGTACCCCCACCCGTGTATGTATACCCGTGTACGTGTCGTACCCCCCGTGTATGTACACCCGTGTACGTGTCGTACCCCCGTGTATGTACACCCGTGTACGTTCGAGTCGTACCCCCACCCCTGTATGTACACCCGTGTACGTGTCGTACCCGTGTATGTACACCCGTGTACGTGTCGTACCCCCGTGTATGTACACCCGTGTACGTTCGAGTCGTACCCCCACCCATGTATGTACACCCGTGTACGTGTCGTACCCCCGTGTATGTACACCCGTGTTGTACCCCCGTGTATGTACACCCGTGTACGTTCGAGTCGTACCCCCACCCGTGTATGTACGGTGCGTGCCCCCAGCGCTACGCGCTGGGGGTACGCACCGTATATACACGGGTACGACTCGAACGTACACGGGTGTACATACACGGGGGTACGACACGTACACGGGTGTACATACACGGGTGGGGGTACGACTCGAACGTACACGGGTGTACATACACGGGGGTACGACACGTACACGGGTGTACATACACGGGTGGGGGTACGACTCGAACGTACACAGGTGTACATACACGGGGGTGTACGACTCGAACATACACGGGTGTACATACACGGGGGTTCGGCGCGTACTCACGGGGGCTGGGGGGGGGGTACGGCGCATACTCACGGGGGCTGGGGGGGTACGGCGCATACTCACGGGGGCTGGGGGGGGTACGGCACGTACCGGGCCCCCTAATCTGCTCGTTTCACGGCGTACTTCGCTTTTCCGGCACTTTTTGGGTGCCGTGAAAATATCGCCATCCGGACTGCTGTCGGTCCGAATCGTACTTCCTGGGTCGTGAAACGCTGCCTGACAGCGTCCCGACATCACGTTGCAGCATTCCCGGATCACATTCGTACGTATATTTTCGTCGGTTGATGTTTTTTACGATTCGTACGGAAATGGTGTTTCCGTGCGAATCGTAATTCCATGTTTGTGAAGTTTTCCGACCGGGTACGAGTCGGACGGAGAAAACTCTCCGACCGACGGTTCGTACCCGGATCGTAATCGGCACCTGTACGTTTTGCTGGAGCAATAGATGACACCATGTTCCCAATCCAGTCAGTAAACCTCTGTGCGTCAGTATTGGCATTCAAGGTTAGGGTAGATTTATTCAGAGCTAGTACTGGGCCTATGTTGGCCGGGACTAGCTTCTTCCATTGTCTCCTCATAAAGACGCGCTTGCTAGGCGCCGGTCTATCGGCCGCTAAATTTATTACAAATGGGATAAGCAAGTGGTCTGACCAGAGTAAAGGCAATGCCGCTTCCAACGTCACATTTTCAATATTAGAGAGAATTAAATCAAGCGTGTGACCCGCTCTATGTGTGGGGCCATCATTGATTAATCTCAGATTAGCAGCATTCAGAGTGGCCCTCAATGTTTCTGCAGGGGCGCAATCCTCCCTACCCATATGGATATTAAAAACCCCTACTATGAGAAAATAAGGATGAAGGAGGGAACTCTGCACTATCACATCTAGCAGTTTAGGCAAAAAAGTTTGACAGTAGACTGTTGGGTCAGAACCCTCCACTATTTTAGGAAGTCCACATATGCAGAGGTTATTTCTGGGGTTTCGATTTTCAAGGTTTTCAGTGTGTTTTTTGAGAAGAGTTATTTCTGACTCCAGAAAAGACATACGTGAGCATGCAGACGGAAAAGATTCCGTTTTTTGTTCCACAATGAGAACTCGCGATTCCAAAGAAGACCATTTGTCATCCAGGTGTTGTAATGTCTTATTAGTTTCCTCCATGAAGGGTTTTAAAGCACACATTTCCTGAAGAATCATATCCATAGAAGCTGATGAGGATAGCACTGGAGACAGGGCACGTATTTTTTGGTCATATCGTGGAACTCACAAAAATCTTGCTTGAGAACAGTGTTTTTGGAATGGCACCTGGTAGAGATTCAGATTTGTGGGAAGGGGTATCTTTCATGTCATTGCAATTAGAGTCTGAATCTGAGAGTGTAGTAAGTTTGGAAGAAATAGAGAGCTCATGATTCCTTAATTTCCCCATATAAGAAAAAAGGAGACTATATAAAGCACTGCAGACGTTTAGCAATTGTAGAACCTGCAATGAAACAAGGCCATTTCAGTTGCACAATAAAGAGCAGTAATCGACAAGCTCTAAAAACTGAAGCACAGAGGAATATATATATAAAAAATAAAAAAAGTGGGGTCAACCTTCATCTCAAATAGTAAATAAAAAGGTGATTCATCCAACTCAGGAGACGGTGGTCGACCGAGAGGTGCGCACTGGTGAGAAATTTAGGTTAATTCCTCAAAATAGTATTTGTTCAACGCTCTACTCTCAGTGGTCCCACCGCCACCAGGCCACAATCCTCAAATAATCACATTTCCCTAGAAAGGAGCATCTCGTTCCACATAATTTCAATCTATTATTGGCGTAATGATTTGGTAAAAATCAAGTCCATAGGCAAACTTGATTTGTAGAAAATTCTATAATTTATTTCAAATACTTCCAGAATATTGAATCCAAACCAAATATAACATAAATCAATCAGCCTATGCGTTTCGTTCACACTTCAATATCATGAGGGTTGAAACAAAAGGAAAAAAATGTATATGTCAATGCATGCTCTTATACATGATTCACTGATATTTCACTGTAAAATACGGACAACATCTTCATAAGTGTCCCAACCATTGCTGCATCTCACAATATCTCTACATATGAAGTCTGCCTATATCCATTCTGTCAAACATCCCTGTAGCCTAGGATGTGAGCGATCGTCATTCCAGTTTTACCACCATTATTCAAATGTACAATTATACAGATGACTCGTGTGAGAGTTTAACACCCTCCCATCTTGAAATTGCACAATTCACAATTTATTTTACTATCAAAACATATTCCACTTAATCCCAAGGTTATAGGATGTATCCAATTCCTTACATTCAATCTAAAGCTACCCTATATTCAAATTCATTATTTCTCTCCCAAGTGACAGAGACCAGTGTGTTTGTGATTTTTATGGTACTTAAAACATACCTCCAAATTCGTATATTGATAATTCACTCCATTTAATCATCCTGAAGTTTCCTCTTTTCATCCCATTAGTGAGGAAGTTCTCTATAAGAAATAATATATATTTGTATCCATGTGTGCATGTACGGTCGCCCCCTCCGCCCATTCAATGCCATGATTATTCCCTATGCCATACACCGCCTACTCCCAACGGTGACTCATGGGATAATAACTACATTTTAACAAAATGACACACTATTAAATCCATATCCAAAGTCATCAATTCTTAAGCGCTAATCCCCTTATACAAGTTCCGAATTAAATGAAAGAACCATTTGTTGTTTAGTCCCCTTATTTACCAACTGCTGACAAAGCATCAATAATTACTAAGCGATTTTACCCAAACACGAAAATATAAATCAGTCCTCCTATAATATCTTTAGTGGGTGAAGACGAGGACAACCAGCACCTTCATTTTTTCCTGCTCTCACCTGATCAGTAGCGTGTTTCCATCTAATGTGTCTGTTCCCTGGCCGGTCCGATAATTCCTGCCATGGGCTAACACACCCCCCCAACCTTTATTTACACAACTGTTGGACCAATCTGATGGAGCTATTTAGATTCCCCTGATTTACATACCCAAATGGTTGTTCCCTGATCAAATAAAAAGGTGCTTAGTGTCTATATGATTAGAGCCATTACATATCAGTTATGTGCTGAAAGAAGATAATCCACAAAGACAAGTTGCTAAGGTAACAAGCATTGGCATAGCCAATTGGTCTCGCTTTTGGGACCTTATAAGTGTTTAGCCATGCAACACTTGATGTTGTTGCACCAAGGATATTGTGCTGGATAACTAAACACTTATAAGGTCCCAAAGGCGAGATCTATTGGCTATGCCAATGTCAAGCTCTGTTGTTACACAACAGCTAGACTTGATAAAGAGCTCTGACAACTTGATAAACCAAAAATTATAGCTCTTGGATGGTAAGCACTTTTTCTGTGGAAACACACAACTTGTGCCCAATTCAAACATGTACTCCTGTCCAGCAACATCTGTGCATAGCCAAAGTCCCTCTGTGGAATAATCCTGAAAGCTCTTTATAGGTTACTAACATAGGATCTAGTGTGATCTGTGCAGTCAAATCAGACCTAATAAACCAATATTACCAAGCATTACCTAAATGCCCTGGCACCTCAACCAAAGAAAACAGTGTGGGGGGGGGGGAGAGTGGCTAGTATGGAGAAGGAAGGGTGGATCGATGTAAAGAGAGGGAGATCGTTTAGAGGGTGGGGATAAAGGTCCAAAAAAGGCGACGGGAAAGAAGGGTGGCTACAGAAAAGGGAGAGAGAGAACAAAAATAGATGGGATTTGAAAAAAAGAGGTAGGCGAACAGAGCTATGGGTGAAGGGGTTTTAAGAAAATCAAGAGGTGAACAGAGGAATGTGAACAGAGTGGAATAAACGGAAGGGAAAGAAAAAAAGAGGTGCAGAGGGGAAAAGGTGGATGGGGAGAGAAATATAAATGGGGGGGGCTGTTTGGGCTGCAGGCATTCTGGGAGAAACTAACAGACACTAGACTCCGGTCTGCTACATGCTGCGACGGGAGTCAGACCAGTAAATGAAATCGCTGCGAAACAAGGGTAGTATTCCGGATTCCGTGAGCTCTTAAAAACATGGAGGTGCCGAGAGTGACTGAACGGTGCATCGGTTGTGTCCGTGGGAAAATCAGGAGTTGGGGCTATAAAACAACTTGAAGCAGGGGGGATGGCAATCACAAAAGACACTGACGGATAAATTTGAGGCTTACCCGTTCAAATGTTCAGAAGAGATAATGGAGCATTGTTAAACAACACATGCAGGGGACCGGTAAAATAAGAGCGGGCGATGCTCATCACCCCCGCTGTCTTGGTGTGAGAGACAGAGCAGGAGTATCCAATGCCAAGGGAATAACAGGGCCTCAAAGCGCGGGGTGCCAGATGAAGGGTGCGAGAGAGCTTGGGGGAACGGGGGGAGGGGCATACAGAGGACCGTGTGCTTGGAGAACAAACACAGGTCAGGGGCTAAGAGAGGAGGGGTCAGGAACTAGGAGTGAGTGAAGGGGACAGACTGATAAATGAAGACTTGCATTAAAACAAACATTAACAAGCATTGGCCGCATGGCATTAAAATTAACGCCGCGCAGCCGTAAAAGCGAAAGTCATCGCGATCACTCTGAAAGCCAAAGTGATCGCGATGACGCGCTAAAGCACGCTAGGGATGCGTGCGTAGCAGCGGGCGAAGGGGCGGAGATGGTGCTGAAGACTGGCACAGGAAAGGCAGATGGCTGGGCGAGAAGGGAGGGGGGAATGCGCGAAGCAGCTGTGCGCGTACACGCCATCGTGCACTCAAGCTTGTAGCCAGCACAAAAATGTGGGTAGCACTTTCAAAACCCACCTACTAAATGTCTCGCAGAGCAGCGCATGCGCTGGCTCAGGCGAGACCTAAAAAGGATCCTTGGACATGAAGAGCAGAATATTCTTTATGAAAGGTCATGTAAAAAAATATATATATATGAGGGCCATGAAATTTGAGGCAAAATATTATCCAAATTGCCTGTAAAACATGAGCGCGGTATATATTAGCCGCGTCATGAAAGAAAGGAGCGTGCTCGCCATTCAAAATGGAGGGTGTAATCTTGTAGGTGAGGACAAATCCCTCGGGCCGTAGCAGCCAGAGAAACACAGAAAAAGCAGTTATATGAAACTCCCTCGACTCACTAACTCATAAGGGAGAGATGCCATAATATCTCTTCCCTCGGAGAGTGCTGGAGCGGTCTCTGGCTGCGAAAAGGATCCTGGGTCCGTCGGAGCTCAGCGCGGTCCCGCCATCTTGGATCAGCGCCAAAACCACGCACCCACTTGAAACATATTTTAATCAATGCAGAGAAAGGGAAAAGCTTAGCCGTCCTTAACGATTGGCGTTAGTGTGTGTCCATCACACATTGTCCAGCCCACATTGATTATGCATTGGTTGGCTTCACTGTCAGTCATGGAGTATGGTCTTTAGCTTGACTACATCAACATCAGGATTGGTAGTGCTGTTATGAAGCTCAAGCAGTGCATGTACAGCAAATGAGTTCACATGCACAGCCTGGCACACAGCAGCCCACTGATGCACGTGTCATGTGTGAGAAGGTGTCACACTCTGCCACATCCACAAACATGGGTGAAGAGCAGTGCAGCATCAAGCTGCTACATCGCATGACTCGTAAACACTGGTGAATACGCTAACAGCACTGAGAATTGGGGGCTTGGAATGGAAGTAAAATTGTCGGCAAGCAGAGCAAGTGCACAAAACTTGTGAAACGCTGCTGCATTACTGGCAAGTGCTGAATCAGGGCCTAAGTGTGCACACATACTCATTATATTTTACTCAACCTCCTACTAATATCTACACACAAGCTTTGAACTACCCACGCATTCACACTCTACCATTCATTCATTGTCTACTCACGATACTCTCTCTATCTAACCCATTCTTCCACCCACTCACTCATTTACATATTCATTCAGCCATGCACTCTCATTCTTCTGACAGAGTAACCCATCCGCCGAGATCTAAATCAGACCGTAAGTTGACACAGGTACGAAAAATGTAGAGAGAAAACCCCGTGCTCATTTGAGCCGTTACTTTTTGGTTTAGAGAAAATAAATTCTCATTTTACTGGTTTGCATCTAGAAAAAAATAGATTGCTAAGCAAGTGCTTTAAGTTGGCTAAGTTGAAGTGCTTTTGATGGGTGTTACCGCAGGAGTGGCTCCTCTCACAGCACAGAGATCCCCATCAAGCAGGCAGATATATATACATAGGGAGGACGGTATTCTGACACACTGGCGTAGGCCATGGCCGCCACCCACTCCACCCACTAGTAGACAGTCTTTCAGGGTCTAAATAACTTCCTTTATCCACTAAAGAGACAGAGACCAGAGTGACCCCTATTGGCTTGTGGACAAACTTCCACATTTGCAGCACTCTATCCCTTTGCTGTAAACGTGTAGGCCCGCTTGCTAAGTACCAGCTTCCTTACTGACACACTTTGTGAACTTGGAACTACAGGGATCTGCTAAACCTCAGAGAGGTGAACAGAGGGATCTGGGGACACAGCCCTTAGCACACCATTAAAACTACATCAATGAGCGCATATAACCCAAATCACATTGATATAAACTGCTTTGAACTCTTGTTCTAGAAAGGCCTGCCCAGTGCTCTGCAGTTTCTGATTCAATGCACAGAGCTATTAACATGTGGCCTTTCCTTCTGTTTCCTGAGAGGCATTAAAAGTTTCACTAATCCATGGTGCCCTTGGACAGAAGCCAGGGCAGGAACCAGTGATCACTAGCAAGGAAATGGAATGAGAGAACAGAGCATCATTGTCTTACTAGTCCCCGGAGCAAAAACTGTACGCTGTGTTACCTCACCAACATGTGCTTCGTGCTTTCTAGGAGCTTTCTTAATGTGGGCACCCTTTTTCATGTGGGTCTGTGATTTCCATCTACCTGTTGTCCATGGTTGTGTGGGCATAGAAGCAAGTGTTTGAATGTCTAATTTATTAATGGCTTACATTGGTTAATGTGAAAGTAAAATGAGTTTCACCCTGCTGAATGTCTTTGCAGTGTATTATGGGTATGCCGTTCAAATGAACTGCTAGACCAAGGCTTGGCCTCTGGGCCTTTTATCTTAGTGCATGCTCTGTGCTGCTGCTGCTTCATGTCTTAGTGGGAGCTGTGTGTACCATTTGCACACCGTTCTCCATTAAATCACCGTGGGATTGCACTGCAGCCTTATCGGTCATTGGTTAGTTATGCAGTGTGAGGTTGGCCTGGTCCTTGAAGGCAGTACTGCATATGCTGAGATCTGAGTTGTGATACTACTGCAGTGTGCTGCTGGCCCAGTCTTTGAATCTGCAACAGTGTCCAAAAAAGTGTAATTTAAAGAGAAAATTTCATCAGTCGTACAAAACTTAAAAAAATGTATTGTCATATGCGTTAAATCAATAAAGATATGGCCAAGGAAAATCAGAGCTAGTTATATTTCCTCATGTTATTTCAAATAGTTATTAGCAGCATCAGTAGAAACTAACAGGTACGTGATCAGGGCGTAGGGTTAACACACAGTGCTCAGAAAACTTGTGTGACGCGCAATATGGTGATGATTACCAATACGCATTGTTTTGGGAAAAATTGTCTTTTTTAAAATTTTATTTATTTATTATTCCACAGTATCAAAACAAAATATTACAACAGAATTGTTTCATACATTCATATGATCACAAAATGCCCACAGATACACATTCCAATCTTCCGTTTCCTTGCCCCTTTTGCCGAATACAAACTCAATTCTAAGCTAAATAAATTATACATTTTAGCACGCCATCTCTCAAACGGGGGGGGGGGGCTCAACCTGAAGCCAATCAGCAGCGATGCACAATCGAGCTACAGCCATTGCTATGAAAATCAAATAACATAGGGGTCCCCTTTTCTAAATCTTGCGCAATGCCTAATACCATTATAGCAGGAGTAATTTTAATAGATATCTCAGTAATCATTGACAAAGCATTTTCTATATCCATAACATACCTAGACAACTTACAACAGCTAAAGAAAATATGTAGACTATCCGCATTATCCCACCCACAACGAAAACATTTGCCATCATACCTCCCACCCCATTTAAGCATGCGTGCCGGAGTGTAATATAAATTAAAAACAGTTTTAAAGCACTGAGATTTCAAATTAGCAGATAGAAGAGTTTCCCTGGACATTGCAATGGCTTTCCCTATAGATATATTATGTTCCCCCAATACCCTAGACCATTGAGCATTATGTTTCTCCAAATCATCCGTTCTGAAAGATAATAGCATCTTATATAACACCCCAATTTTCTCCTGCCGTCTTACAGCCTCAATAAATGGGTTTGATGTCAATGCCAAATTTCTCCGACCAAGAAAATCATGGATTTGAAGAAATGTAAAAAATTGCGTTTTAGGCTAATTATATTGTCTAACTAAATCTTGATATATTGGGAATAACCCCCCAGCCTGATAGAAATCTCCAATCTGTAAAATGCCCTTATTCCTCCAGCTTAATGCCACCCTATCCCAAAAAACGGGTGGAAGCATCTTTAAAGCATTCGTGGGCGTATAATATGTTAGCCCTTCCAAAAAAAAGTAGTTTACGAGTATTTCTCCACACCTTAAAAGCAGCTTCCATTACTTTACACCTTGTCCTTTTAAAGTAGCTGCCGTCAATTTCTTTAAACAAACAATTTCTTGCCTCAGAACCCAAAATCAACTGAAATATTGAGGGAGCCTCTGCTGTATTACTAACATCCTCCCCAGTCAATAGTACTCGCATCTTTAAAAAAAAACCAGACACTTCCTGGTGTGTGTACAGTTCCGTATAAAACTGATGAAAAATTGCCAAAATCCCTTGAGGATCTTGACATGATACACCTACATTATCCTTTAACTCCAGTATGCGGTGGGAGGCTTCTTTCATACGCAGCCGTAAAGCTAGACACCGACCAACTGCTTGCCCATACTCATGACATTGCTTTTTATATACCAAATATTTTCTCGCATTCTCCCTATTCCATACCCCCTTAATTTTGGCCCGACATCTAGCAGTATCATTCTCAAGATCCAGAACATTTCCCCGCTGTGCTATCCCCTGAGTCAATTTTCCCTCAGCCAATCTCAAATTAGAGTATAGTTCCTGTATCTCTAATTTGTTTTTTTTCGCATGATATAGACCAATACTCAATACTTCGCCCCTAAAGCAAGCCTTAAAGGGATCCCATATGATTGCCAGATGGGCTGATTGTCTATTGCATTCAAAAAATACTTTAATCCAACTAGACATATGCTCTCTAAAACCGTCATCTAAGCACAGCTTCCGATCAAAAGAAAAAGCTCTAGGTATAAAATTAAGACCTATTGCCTTTATTTCTAAAACAATTGGTGCATGATCTGATGAAATCCTAGGGAATAATTGAGCCGAGGCTCCTGCTAGATATACGGTAGATAAAAAAAAAAATCCAGCAGTACCAGTTTCTTACGGGGTAAAGAATAAAACGTGTATCCGGGATCCTTAGGATATAAGTTACCCCATACATCAACCAAACCATGATTATGCATAAAATTATATAAGGCCTTGAAGACCTGCGGTTTGTGTCCCTTATATCCTTGTGGTCCTATCTGCAGCTCCTTATTAGCCAAATTAATATTTATATCCCCACATACGATCAGCGGAGTTGGCCAAGATGCGAGTTCAAATTTAAATCCTCCAAGACTGCTGACTCATCTAAATTAGACCCATAAATAGTACAAACCGTTCATTTACTACTGCCAAACATACACTCAACAATGGCCCAACGGCCTAACTTATCCGCAAGGCAGCGATTGGTTGTCTGCACATTCGCTTTAGCATGTATTGCAACATTGCGGGTCATTGAAGTTTGCTGAGAAACCACTAAGGATGAAAACCCTAACTCTTTTAAAATATTACGTTTGCTCCAGGGTATATGCGTCTCCTGGACACATACCAAATCCGGTTGAATAGTGCGAAGTGGATTTTTTCCCCATTTTACCCCACCTAGGTAGTCATGGGATAGAATCTTCCCTCCCCCATGATTGGACGGGAAACACATAGACATAACTATCTACTATAGAGGGTAGAGGGAGTATAGCCGCTTAGTTGAGAAAACAAAAAACAAAGAGGGGAGGGAGGGGCAGGCCCTTGCATTGCACACAAAAACAGACTACTTATGCCTTATCCCATATACCTTACCCTCCCTACCCACTATTATACATCTGTCCTATGGCAGAAGAATCCCTATATAGAATTCAAATACTCCTTAGCAGATCCTTCATTGGTAAAGAATCGAGTACGCTCCTTGAAAATCACTTTTAATTTTGCCGGTTCCTCAGGTATGCTTGAGCCCCTTTGCCTTGAAATTGTGTAATAAGCTGCCGTAGCTGCCAACGATTCTCTACTGTGTACCGGCAAAAATCCGGTTTTACAAAAAATTCAAAATCTTTGCCAGCTCTTTTTTTGTCGGGACGTGCCAACTGAAAAACGTCCTCTCGAGCCAGAAAACTATTAAATGAGATTAAGAAAGCTCTAGGTTTATCATCTGCCTGACCTGCTCGAAGACGAATATTAAATGGAAACCTATGAGCTCGTTCATTCTCCCTGCCCTAATCCCATCTAGTGAGCTCAGGGAAGGCATTTATGAACAAATCCACTATGAACTTGTTACATCCCACTAGAGTGGAACGCGGAAGAACACTGCCCTACCGCCTACGGCGCTACAACACGGCCGTAACAGATCAAACTACAATACCCATGAGCAACGGCGGCGCTGACGCCGGTGACGTCAGCGCGCGCCTAGGCGTTTCCTTCTTAGATCACCCAGAACTTCAAAGAGACGCAGATTACTCGTTCGTAGGGAGCTGCAGCAGTGACGGAGGCTGGTAAGGGTGCTTCGAGCACCGAAACCTTTCTTGTCGTTCTCGGGACATACGCTGTGTGCTCTTTTTCCTTGTGGTGGCATTCAAAGGGGCACTTCGCCACTTTGGCGGGTTGCTCCATTGGCGGAACACCGGTTGGTTCCTTGCGGAGCAGCTCAATATGTGCCTGTATGAAGTCTCATTTGAGGGGGGGCACTTTGCTACGTCGGCGGGTTGCTCTGTTGGCGGAACGCTAGTTGGTTCCTTGCGGAGCAGCTCATTAGTTGCCTGTCGGGAAGACTCAGACAGGAATTCCCTGATCAGCGTGTGGTACAGCGACTCTTACAGGTTGCTAGGGGTCCTGGCCAGCACGTCCTGAAACATTTTCCTACGTTGGCGAACCGGCACAGGTTCATGCGGGGTAACAGTGCATTCTTTAGCCTTGACAAAACGCACTGGCTTTTAAGAAGACATATCCTCCATTTTCCTTCGGTAACACAGCCCGGAGCAAGGGGCGAGTACTATGTGTCAGTGATACAGTGCAAGAGTGAGTGATACTGTGAGACTGTGTAGTACTCTCCTTGTGCGCTGTGGACAACCCCCGTTGGGTTCACAAACCTCTGTGCAAGACATATTGCAATAGAGGGCCAATCCTTGATACCTGATACGAGTTGGGGGGCTTGTAGATAAGGTCCATTACTCATGTATGTTTCTTTGTGTATCTAGAAGCAGGGGTATAGAGAGTGAGCTAGAGGTCAGCTCTTCCACACCCCTGTCTCAGAAAAACTGGATTGACTAAATGGTACGTTGTTCTGTTCTCTTAGTGTACCCTTCTGCTTATGTGATGATAAAGCTGTGCTATCTGTTGATTGTTACGTTTCGCCTCTAGGTCAAGCTGGTAACTTATACACATCCTAGGCGATACGCAGAGTAGGAGCAAAGGCTTTCTTTCCTTGCAGGTACTGCCCTTAGGGGTCCTAAGTTTCCTTCTTTTTGTTTTAACTTAGAATAGGAAAGGGAGAAGCTGTGGGTCATCGTGGTGCTTTTAACCTGTCTTGTTCTTTTCACAGGTCTCCCTCCCCACCGTCCCCATCCTTCCCTTCCCCCGCTTGACCACTCCATGGAGTCTGTGTACTTACGTTCAGACCGTGGTGGTGTCGAGAGGTGGACCATCTAAGCAACATACGACCCTGAGGAGTTTCGGCCACAACAGAACTTGCGCGGATCCTGCCCTTCCCTTCCCTCCGGAATCTGCAATACTCTTAAATTGTTCCTTTGTGCACAATTTTCAATAACAGCCATTTTCCACTGTGTATCTTCCTTAATAGAATGGAGTGATTCAGTCACTGCCTTCTGCTCAACCAGTTCGTCTTCTAAATGAGAAAGCTGCGTTTCTGCTTCATTAAATCTCGAGGTGAAGTCAGCATATAATTTTGCAAGCCTTCGCACAGAGTTTTGTAGTTTGCGGCACAGATTTTGAACTCTCTGGCTTTCATCTCTTGTTTCCTTTCGGTGGGACATGATAGATTGATATATTAGTGGCAAAGAAATATCTTCACCTTCGCAGGGGTGAGTACTTTGCGACTGCTCAACAGACTGTTGCCAGTTCTCAACCTCTCCCCTGCCCACATTATGCTCAAGTCTCTTCCGCACATTATATGGGCTACCATTTATAAAATCGCCAGAATCCTCCAAGCAGATGCTGCTGTAGTCGCTGCCACCGGCCACGTTTATCTGCTCGGGATACTGTACCACCAGATCCTCACAAGATGACTGTTCCGACAAGGAAAAAAAAAAACAGATTCCGCATTTTGTAGCTGTTTTTGGTTTGTCTCCTCCAATGTTTGCAGCCTGCATACTGACTACTTCACTACTGTCCGTGACGCCAAGATCTGAACCTCCTATTGACAAACCTGTCCCGCCAAGACCAATAGAGATTTGTAGTGGAGCCTCATCACGACCATCTAATTGCACTCTATTATTTTTTGCCTGATTTTCATCATCCACCACGGGGGTTAATACTGAGGTAATTAATTCTGTATTCATCTCCCCAACATCACTGGTTTCCTTAATTTCGGAAGCCTCTGCCGACATATGAGCAAGCTTTTTTGCCTTTCCGTTTGTCTTTAGCCACAGAAAATATCGCTGGGATAGTTTTGTTAGTTCTCATATCCGTTGTAACCTTCGCACCATTCGAGTCACTTTTAGCATTTTTACCTTGATTACCAGGCGTTTTATCATTCACCCCAGCATTGCCGTCAGCCTGTACCTCTTCTTGAGCCCGCGGTCTCCCGCGCGTTCCTTTCGGCGGCATTTCCATCGGGCACTCGACTCTCCCACAGTGCACGCCGCGCTGTCCCCAGGTGGAATCAGCATGCTCCGAAGCCAATGCGAAGCATACAGCGCCTCCACCGGCACCTATTCAGCCCCGCTGCGAGTTCTGGCAAAATGTTCAATATTTACTGCAGGCAGAGGTAACAGCTTATAACAGCCCAACCTGAACCATAAGTTGACGAGAATATCACTCTTGTATAGTCTTAAAAGTCAGCAGGCCTCTGGTTTTTTATCACACGATTAACTCCGTCTCCCTTCAAACGATCACATTTGCGAGCTCTGGCAGGGGCGGTCAGCTCACACGTCCACTCATGCGGATGCCATCTTGACATGAATAATTGTCAACAGCGTTGGGGAATATTGTCAACAGCGTTTCAACCTTCTGTGATTCAACAGTTCTTCATCAGGACAGAACAATCAGTGAGCATGAGGTGAAAAATACTGTTACGAGAAGTGTTGCAGGACAATAAATGAATCTGGAGAACGCCTACTCAGTTAGTAGTAGAGGTGAAATGGCACACGCAATACGCAAAGGAAAACCAAGCAATAGTGCTAGGGAGTCACTGTGTGATGGAGGAAGCCTGTAGAGATAGTGATCCTCTAACAAGGTGATTTCTAGGTCTCAATACGAATGGAGTGTGCTGCTGGCTTAGGCAATGACGCCATCACTGTGTGCCCTGAGTTCTGAGTTGGGCCCTGAGTTCTGAGTTGGGATACTAATGTAGTGTTCTGCTGGCCCTATCCTTGAAGGCATCACTGCATGCCCTGAATTCTGAGTCGCAGTACTAATGTAGTGTGTTACTAGCCCAGGCCTTGAAGCATCATTGCATGTGCTGAGTTCTGAGTTGCGACACTAATGTAGTGTGATACTGGCCCAGGCCTTGTAGGCATCACTGCGTGTCCTGTGTTCTGAGTCGCGACACTAATGTAGTGTGATGCTGGCCCAGGCCTTGTAGGCATCACTGCGTTCCCTGAGTTCTGAGTCGCAATACTAATGTAGTGTGCTGATGACTCAGTCGTTGAAGGAATCGCTGCATTCCCTGAGTTCTGAGTCGCAATACTAGTGTAGTGTGCTACTGGCCCAGACCTTGAACGCATCACTGCATGTGCGGAGGTCGCAGTTGTTGTAATACTAATACAAATTGCTGTCGGCAAACGTCTCGTCTTGTGGCATTGGACCCAAATGTGGTAGCATTGTGTGCTCTTGGCCCTCTCACCATTGATCTTTCTAGCCGCATGGAGTGGTATTGTACACTCTTTAACTGCCGCTGACATCAGCAGGATGACCCCTAATCCCACCCTCTACCCCTCAACAGCCTTAGCTGAAGGACAATAGGTGGAAGTGGAACACTGCAAGATCCCTGTTTACTTTCTGTTCTGACTACTGCCTACATGACCCCTGACACCAAGGGAGCAAGGCCAGTGCCAGTGGTTCTAAGGAGCAGGCCAAAGGTAGCAGCTTTTACATTGTCTTCCAAGGTCAGGTTACATTATACATCATAGAACCCCCACACCTGGTCTCACTTGGCTTTCCTGCCAGGCGCCTTTAAAGCGCCTCGCCTGTTTGCCGCGAGGAATTCCGGAGGACTACAGATCCCAGGGGGCCTGCTGCCATCGCCCACACCTGGTCTCACTTGCCTTTCCTGCCAGGCGCCTTTAAAGCGCCTCGCCTGTTTGCCGCGAGGAATTCCGGAGGACTACAGATCCCAGGGGGCCTGCTGCCATCGCCCACACCTGGTCTCACTTGGCTTTCCTGCCAGGCGCCTTTAAAGCGCCTCGCCGCTCCCGCGCAGCGGACGCGCGCGGACGCCGCCGGACGAAGCCCGGGCAAAGGGCGGGCCGTTCGGAGGTCGTAGGTGGTCGGGTTGGGCCACCCCCCTTGATCGTGTAGTGGACACGCTCCTGCAAGTATTCTCCTTGAACTGATTCAGTCACACATGAGCTTCTCCTGTTTGTGCTAGAGCCGTATGTTTTTAGGTTATACAGTTAGGTGTAATACTATTGGTTATTGCTTTGCCTCCAAACAATTCCTAACTGCTGGTTTAATTTAATGTTATAGAGTGTTAGTATTACCCCGTATCTAGGGATTATTTGGGATATCAACTACACTGTAATTGTTTATGACCTAACCAGCGCCTAAGATGGCAAAGGCTAAAGTAACGATGGACAATTACTTGGTCAAAAGGGTCAGTATGATAAACAGTGAAAGACGGAAGTCCCTTGGGAAGGTGACCCTGGAAGATAATCCAGAGCTATGTATAAATGACGGTGCCCACGGTTCACTTATTGGGAACTCTTTAATCGAAGCAACCTTAGTGGGGAACGTATCTGATTGCATTGTGGACAATGAGGTTAATATTGTAAGCCAAGATATATCGGAGCCACAGAGCGAGCCTGAAGTCTCTCCTTCTCCTCCGAAAAGAGCAGTTAGAAAATGTAGAAAGTCTCAATTTAAGAAGGGTAGTGTACATCATAAATCAGTGTCAGACCAACCTCGGAGGCCCGTTGTGGCTCATGTTAAAACACAGACCCGTAATGAAGCAGATAATTGTACTCTTGCTGAGACTATAGCTAAAATTTTGGAGGATAAATTGGTGCTTTTGATTAAACCCTTTGTAGACAAAATTGAAACCCTGTCATTAGAGGTATCAAGGCTGGGTGGCCTTGTTGAGGGTTTGAAACAGCATATTACACCGCCTATTATACTGCCTAAGGTACCACTGAAACCTGTTCATGCTGCCCCAGATCCTCCGCTAGAGGTGGGAAATTTCACTCCAACTGGCTGCACGACAACATTACAACCAGCTGATGGCGGTATTCGAACCAACACAGATCCACTTAGTAATCAGGGTCCTATAGCCATAGCACAAAAGCCTATATGTGCCAACCTCCCACCAGCTTGCGAACCATATGTGGTTATTTTATCTAATGTCCCCCCACTTGTTCCAGGCCCTCTTAATGCCTCGGTTGAATCTCATGATTCACTCAAGAGGAAATCAGTTGCTTGGTTAAACAAAAACTGTGGTTTCCCCACGGACCTCTCAAACCAAATATTGTCTACTAGAAGAGTTGCCTGGTTAGGTAATACGAGGAAAACATGTAAGGGGGATTGTGTTATAATAAACTTCAGACATCCCCAGCATGTGGCAACTACACTTTTAAGGGCAGCTTCTCTTGCTATAGGAGGAGATGCTGTACGTGTTCACCCTTTGGGTTATTTTTACAGACATCTAGACAGATTACTCCAAAGAACAATTAAGGATAGTCCTATTCGTATTGATAATAAATCACTACAATTTGAAATCCCTATGGCAAATAGATATGCAGCGTTGAGGGACCTAGATGAAAATGATTGACTCCCAGAGGCTGATATAAATAAGAGTTTAGTCACATTCCTGGCCACCCACCCTTTAGAGATTTATAGTGGTTGTGGAAACCCTGTATCCAAAAATACGGTGGCACTGGGGGTCCCCTCTAACCCTCTGGATGAACAGCCAGAGGCAGATTGGCACTTTGGATTTAAGCAGGGAGTGCAAGTAGAAGCTGGGTCTGATACCGTCCCTAAGATAACTAAAGTACAGGTAGAGATATTAGGCAATGAAACTGCCATTGAGGAAGATACAATGGTACCAGAAATCTTGCCAGGGTACAATAATTCCAGTGATGAGACCGGATTAAGGGGAATTTCCCCAAAGTTAACTGAGGATCCTAATGTTAGCCTATTGTCTTGGAACATTGCTGGACTCTCTAGGAACCTGATGGACATGGCAGTATGCTCCTTTTTTGAAAAACATGATATAATTGCCCTTCAGGAAACCTGGATGGTAGAACCACCCCATAGAGTAGGATTTAAAACCTTTTGCACTAAAGCGATACCATCGAATAGGGGAAGGGCATCCGGGGGGCTTGTTATCTGGGTTAAAGTTTCCCTAGAAATAGAGGTTAGCCAGCTGCCTAGTACCTGCCCGGACTTGCTAGGACTAAAAATTGTGACCAGTAATAAAAGTGTTATTTACTTATTAAACATTTACAATAGACCATATCCATCAAACAGAGAATCTAATTTGATAGATACCTTGGACTCCACCCTAGATGGACTGGGAGTTAATGCTCGTGTTTTAATATGTGGAGATTTTAACTGTAAATACGAACCTATCCAGGTTCTTGATAGCCTGTTTGTTGAACAAGATACTGCTAGTGGTATCATGCCCCTGGAGACCTTAAGTTATGCAAAAAGTACTACAGCCTCCATACAGATCTTACAGATGACTGTATCACACGACCTAAGATCATGTAATGGTCGGTTTCCCTCAGATATTCCTTCAGCTCCCACTTATTTTAAGGGAAGCATTAGATCACATATCGACTTCGTAATGGCCTCTCGAAACTTATGGAGATCATTAATTGACTTTAGGGTTGATTCCAGAATAGAGAGTGATCACTATCCCCTCCAACTATGGTTAGACCCTGCCCTATTTTTTCTGAGATTACCCGCAGAAGACCCATTGAATCTCCAAATAGGAGATATACAGATTTCTAATAATAGACGTGCCATAAAATGGTCTTATATTGCGGGCAAAGAAGACGCGCTGGCCAATATCTATAACAAATTCAGTGAAATTATAGGGACTCCCCAAATACCACCCTCAGGCACCCAGGGAGTTCTTGACTTACACTTGAAGTTGGTCGACGCACTATCTCCCCTTCTGAGTAAGGCCTATAAAAAAGAAGGGAATAAAACTATGGACCAGGTCGAATCAGGAAATCTATGGTATAATCAAGATTGTAGGGTTGCTAAATCACAACTGATTCACGTAGTAAAACATGGGAGCCAATGTGATATAAAAAATGCAAGGTTAATATATAAAAATACCCTGAGTAAAGCTAAAAAAGTATGGGATGCTAATCTCTGGGATGACTTACTGAGTGCAGCTAAATCACATGACCAAAGTACCTTCTGGAACTTAATTGCTAAGGGAAATAAAAAGGGTAGATCACCCAAGGATATCTTTCTGGACGAACTGACCTGGTGTGATCATTTTTCTAAACTTTACACGATTAGTAAGGATGATTTGTCACTAGCTAATGTAGATGTTGATCCAGTTAGTAGTACTGTACCATCACTATTTACCTTAGAAGAAACAGTTCAGGCACTATTAGCTGTAAAAGTAGGTAAGGCCCCCTGACAAAATTCCTGGTGACTTGTTGAAACACGATGTCAATGTGTGGGGGCCGTATATTAACTTTTTAAGTAACTCAATTTTGGCCGGTACACCTATTCCAGAATCATGGAAAGGGGCAGAAATCATTACAATTTTTAAAAAAGGTGATCGCCATGATCCTAGCAATTACCGCCCTATCAGTTTAATCGATGTTTTACAAAAGATTTTTGCCAGACAGATTTTAAATAGGATTTTAATATGGATTGAGGAGACAAAATTACTGTCAAGATACCAAGCTGGCTTTAGATCCAAAGTAAGCACAGTTGACCAGGTGTTCAGATTTATGTGCATCTGTTGGAAATACGTAAAGATCAGACAGGGTAGTCTTTATGTTGCATTCATAGATCTAAGGGCTGCTTTTGATCTCGTTCCCCGGAAGTTGCTGTGGTCTACATTAAAGAAGCTAGACATCCCTGGCGAATTACTTAATGAACTTATTAAACTCCATACAGGGAACTATGCAAAAATTAGATGGGGAAAAGCAGGAGAACTATCTAAAGCAATTCTTGTGGATAGAGGGGTGCGTCAAGGATGTGTGTTAGCACCCACGCTGTTCTCACTGTACGTTAATGATATTCCAACATACTTGAGGAACTGTGCTCATGACTCTCCAAAATTAGTCGGTGAACCAATTACCTCTTTACTTTTTGCCGACGATACCATCCTTATCTCTCAGACCCCGAGAGGGTTGCAAAACTTGGTCAATACCTTTCATAATTATTGTGTGGAAAAGGGGCTAGAAATTAATCCAAAGAAAACAAAATACATGGCCATAAACCCCACTAAAACGTTTAGGAAAAACTTGCTCTTAGAGAATCGCACATTGGAAAAGGGAGAAAGTTTTAACTATTTGGGGTTGACATTAGACAACAAGCTGTCCTGGCAAGGCCAGCTAAATAAAAGTTTATTGTCTCTCAAACAGAATTCTTTCCCTATCCTAAAGGTGCACGGAGCAAGTAGCTCCAAAGCCATTACTCGTGCACTAGAGGTCTTTAAAGCCAAGGCCCAATCAGCAGCCCTTTATGGTGCTGAGATATGGGGTCATAGTAATTCTTCCAAATTTGGGACGATGGAAAATACATTTGTGCGCAGTCTACTTAAAATACCGACTCGTACTCCAGTTGCCCCCTTGTTTTTAGACGTTGATCTTAAAAGAACAGAGCACTTGGCTTCTATAAGACCATTATTGTATTGGATTAGGATATGGTCGACCCCTGAACTGATAGACTATAAGGATGGGTTGATCGAACTTATTAAATTGGACGTCCATTTGAAAACCCCTTGGTTGAAATATATCCGTATATCATTCAAGAGATTGGGGCTTTTTACTTTTTGGGAGGAGCCTCATAATTTGACTCAGTCTTCCAAAAAACTCCTCAAGGTAACCTTTTGGTCCCACGTTAATAGCGAACTAATTCTGAGTCCTCGTATTGGTACTTTGACCCAGACCTTTTTAAATGCAAAAGATTCACCTAATTTTGAGGAATTTATGGATGAGATTGCTCCCCCCTTAGCAAAATCTCTCTATTTACAATTTAGGTACGGGGTACTATTGCTAAATTCCTACACATGCAAGTGGGCTGGAGGAAATGGATTGGATTTGTGCACTATGTGTCCCCTTGGGGCTAGGGAAGATATATCCCACATACTCTTTTTCTGTCCGGCCTACAAGAAACCAAGGACTTCTTGGATTAAACCCCTCTGTAGGAATATGGGGACTGAGTCATATAAAGTAGCTGAGCGCATATTAAAATTCAACTCCTCCCAAGTAATGGTATATGGTATAAGTAGATATTTATTTAATGTATACCTTATTAGGAAACGCTGTGGTCAAAAATTGTAATTAAAGAAAGAGGAACTATGGATTACTTTAGTTATCAGATTATCCTCAAGTCTATCTCATTTTTAATATTGTTTTTATAAGAACTCTGGCTTTTAGCTAAATTAATGTAATATTTATATTTTACCGGGTATTGCTTAATCATGGACAAAAACCCAACATTATAAATTGTATGTAAATTGTTCAACATGGACTTATGAACTGTGTATTTGCACTATGGATTTATGTATTATGTTTTATGTGTTGACTTTTATGGCTACTCTTAGCCGAAATAAAGTATTGACTGACTGACTGACTGAATCTGGAGAACGCCTACTCAGTTAGTAGTAGAGGTGAAATGGCACACGCAATAAGCAAAGGAAAACCAAGCAATAGTGCTAGGGAGTCACTGTGTGATGGAGGAAGCCTGTAGAGATAGTGATCCTCTAACAAGGTGATTTCTAGGTCACAATACGAATGGAGTGTGCTGCTGGCTTAGGCAATGACGCCATCACTGTGTGCCCTGAGTTCTGAGTTGGGCCCTGAGTTCTGAGTTGGGATACTAATGTAGTGTTCTGCTGGCCCTATCCTTGAAGGCATCACTGCATGCCCTGAATTCTGAGTCGCAGTACTAATGTAGTGTGTTACTAGCCCAGGCCTTGAAGCATCATTGCATGTGCTGAGTTCTGAGTTGCGACACTAATGTAGTGTGATACTAGCCCAGGCCTTGTAGGCATCACTGCGTGTCCTGTGTTCTGAGTCGCGACACTAATGTAGTGTGATGCTGGCCCAGGCCTTGTAGGCATCACTGCGTTCCCTGAGTTCTGAGTCGCAATACTAATGTAGTGTGCTGATGACTCAGTCGTTGAAGGAATCGCTGCATTCCCTGAGTTCTGAGTCGCAATACTAGTGTAGTGTGCTACTGGCCCAGACCTTGAACGCATCACTGCATGTGCGGAGGTCGCAGTTGTTGTAATACTAATACAAATTGCTGTCGGCAAACGTCTCGTCTTGTGGCATTGGACCCAAATGTGGTAGCATTGTGTGCTCTTGGCCCTCTCACCATTGATCTTTCTAGCCGCATGGAGTGGTATTGTACACTCTTTAACTGCCGCTGACATCAGCAGGATGACCCCTAATCCCACCCTCTACCCCTCAACAGCCTTAGCTGAAGGACAATAGGTGGAAGTGGAACACTGCAAGATCCCTGTTTACTTTCTGTTCTGACTACTGCCTACATGACCCCTGACACCAAGGGAGCAAGGCCAGTGCCAGTGGTTCTAAGGAGCAGGCCAAAGGTAGCAGCTTTTACATTGTCTTCCAAGGTCAGGTTACATTATACATCATAGAACCTCCCATCACCCACCCAACAACGTCATTCTCTGCAAGCCGTGGTGAAGTCAAAAGAGAAAGAACTATGGGAAGCTCTTTGTGATGTGTGCTAAAAGAAAATACGTAAGCAGCTGGTGTTACATGACGCTTCAACCACTTGCCCAGATGACACAGCTGGCAAGAATGTACACCCAAAGTAGCATTTTTGTTAAATGTAAAAGGAAGTATGAACCCGTGTAAGCCTCCGTTGAGACACCTGAGAGTGACTTTGGCAAGCTGGCATCCTAATGAGGGACAAGAGCACCCAGGGGCATGGTATATGATATGCCAAGCTTCCTGTGTTTGTTTCCAGTGCTCCGGAGGCCTGGAAGCAGGGGTCTGCCTGAGGCTGACTGCATTAGCAGGGCTGGAGCTCACACAGCAGCCCTGAGGGTGACCTCGTTAAGGTGGCACCTTATAAGAGGCAGGAGTTTATAGTATGCCAAGCTTCCTGTGTTTGTTTTCAGCGCTCCACAGGCCTGGAAGCAGGGGTCTGCAGGAGGCTGAGGCTGCACTAGCAGGAGGGCAGCTCACATAACAGAGCTGAGGTGACCTTGGTAAGGTGGCATACTTATGAGAGGCGGGAGCAGCCAGGGCATAGTATCTGATATACCAAGCTACCTGTGTTTATTTATATATTTGTGATTTTTATGTAGCGCAAACTTGACCCGAAGGTATCAGAGCACTTTACAGAGTAAGCACAAACAATAAAACATAAGGGACATAACGGGTGCCTAGAGATACATATGGTATTGGTAAGAATAAGCACACCAATAATAAACATGAGGCTCTTAAAGGGTACATAAAAATATATATAGTAATGGTAAAAATGCAAACAGTATACAATGGATAGGGAACAAAATAGCAGCACGTACCCGGTTTAAATAAAGCGCCAACATAAATACACAGCAACAATTGTATAAAAGAAGATCCCCAAAGACTGTAGGATACATGAGCGCCGAGACTCCTGAGGTAGATATGAAAGGAGTTGCCAGTGAAGGGAGAGTAGGTGCATAGATTCGCTCATGTTAGTGAAAACACATGACAACTTAGCACTAATGTTCAAGGCAACATGACCCTTTACAAAGTAGGAACAATATCAGTAACACAAGGTACAGCGAGAGAAAAGTAACAATAAATAGCACACCAAGAATAGTGGGATATATAAGCAGAATAGCAGTAGTACCCGGAGTTACATAAAAGTGCAGGTAGCCGTACAAATAGACAGTAAAGCAAAGAAGAGTACGATTAACAGTGTACATTAAAGTTCTGAGGTAGTTACGGAGGTGAGATGCAGGGTGGGAAGACTAAACGCACAGCTATCCCCGAGGTAGGGATGTGTGGAATAACGGGGCATGAAGTGAAACATAGGTCCAAGAGTTGGGCAAGTTACTGCATGGCAGAAGGCAGCAGAACAGGAGGAGGGGTCAAACAGTGAACGGGCGTGTCCAAGTCTTCAGTGAGAGAGGAATTTGTTGGATTGGAATTGTTTTACTTCTTTCTTGAAGAGGGATGAGTATGGGTTACATCTGATCTCAGTGGGGAGAAAGTTCCAGATATTAGAGGCCATTCCAGAGGAGGAACAGAAAATGTTTACTTCTGCTTGAATTTTTGTGGTTTGAGCAGTAAGGAGCTCGTACTTCTGGAGGATCTGTTCCCACCTGAAAGGGTCAGTTTCTGGGACAGGTGAGAAGGGGTGTTGTGGTGCAACGCTTTATGAGTCAGGCAAGCAATTTTGAGATGCATCCTGGCTTCAAGTGACAGACAATTCAGAGCACATAGGTAAGGGGTGATGTGAACACCTTTTTTGATCCAGTGAGGAGCCTGGCTGCTGAAATAAGAGTGGCGTTAAAAGGAGCAACTGTGTTTTTCAGGAGGCCCACAAGGGTAATGCTACCATAGTCCAGTTTTGTGAGTACAAGTACCTCAATCTCAGTTATGACGTCAGCCGCAGGGAGGAAATGTTTTAGTTTCCTAAGGATATGCAGCTGATGGTTGGCACCTCTGGTGATGGCTCTGATGTGTTTATGCACGGAGAGGTCTTTGTCTATGGCGATACTTAGGGATTTTGTGGAGTTGACGATGAGAGGGGTGCAGTTTAAGGCAGAGAGAAGGGGCATCCATTATTTGACATTAGAGGTGGAGGTGGGTGGAGCGATCAGTAAGAATTCAGTTTTAAGGGTATTGAGTTTGACGTGATTATGAGTCAGCCATTGCTGTGTTGATGTTAGGGTGTTATTGAGGGTGGTCAGTGATGTCATCAGTGATGCCATTTGAGATGTCATTAGTGATGTCATGAGTGATGTCACTGACCATGTCATGAGTGATGTAATATGTGACATCATCAGCAGTGCATTGCGGGTGCGCAAGTTATAGTTATCTGAACTAACTATAACGGGGGATTTTCAATGGTTTCGTACGAGTGAAAACTCCAGCTAACTATAACGCCCCTGAAACCTATGTTTTTTTCAGTGAATTTCTAAGGTTTTTTAAATGCTAATTTCTAACTATGCCTACAGAGAAAGGACATGTGAAGAAAGAAGAAAAAACGCACACAAAGAAAAAAAAGAAATGCAGAAAGAAGCAACAGAAGTCCTCAAAGACGAAGAAAAGTGCAGGAAGAAGGATAACGTGCAGAAAGAACAAACAGAAGAGCAGAAAGAAGTCTTGTTGCAAAATCATCCTAGACCCTCAACTTTTTCAGACGGATACTGGTGGTAACTGAGTCTGACTAACCAGTACTAGAGCCAGTGCTATGTTAAAAGACACTCAGAATACAGTGAACACACCTACATACACTAGGGAACACTATGCGTTGGGGTCCCCCTGTGATTAGCATGACCTCCTCTGTAAGCCCCTAGTATATAATAGGGCATGGGATTAAAACTACCTCTTAAAACGCACCACAGGGCGTGTTTGCACACTTCACCTCAGGCCCCGTCCCCTCTCTTCCCCACTGTGTTAACACGCCCTGTGGCCGTTTTTAGTTGGAGGATTAAGTCCCCTTAAATCCTGAGGGTCCCTAGGGTCCAACTAGACCACTAGGTACCTCCAGTAAGCGCCACAGAGCTGCATTGCAGAGAGATGTAAAAAGGGGCACGGCCTAGACCACCTCTCTGCAACGCTGCACAGTGGCGCTTACTGGAAGCACCTGGTGGGCTAGTTGGCCCCCAGGGTCCCTTAGGATTGAAGGGCAATTATTTCCCCAACTTAAAACGCGCCACAGGGCTTGTTTGCACACGTTAACTCAGGCCCCGTCCCCTCCCTTCACCACTGTGTAAACACGCCCTGTGGCCTTTTTTAGTTGGGAGATTAAGTTCATTTGAATCCTGAGGGTCCCTAGGGTCCAACTAGCCCACTACGTACCTCCAGTAAGCGCCACAGAGCTGCGTTGCAGAGAGGTGTAAAAAGTGGCACGGTCTGGACCACGTCTCTGCAACGCAGCTCAGTGGAGCTTACTGGAAGCACCTGGTGGGCTAGTTAGCCCCCAGGGGCCCTCAGGATTGAAGGGGAATTATTTACCCAACTTAAAACGTGCCATAGGGCGTGTTTGCACACGTCACCTCAGGCCCCATCCCCTCCCTTCCCCACTGTGTAAACACACCCTGTGGCCGTTTTTTAAGTTGGGAGATTAAGTCCCCTTGAAACCTGAGGGTACCTAGGGGCAAAATAGCCCACTAGGTACGTCCAGTAAGCGCCATTGCAGAGAGGTGTAAAAAGGGGCATGGTCTGCACCACCTCTCTGCAACGCAGAGCAGTGGCACTTACTGGAATCACCTGGTGGGCTAGTTGGCCCCCAGGGTCCAACAGGATTGAAAGGGAATTATTTCCCCAACTTAAAACGCGCCGCAAGGTGTGTTTGCACACGTCACCTCAGGCCCCGTCCCCTCCCTTCACCACTGTGTAAACGCGCCCTGTGGCCGTTCTAAGTTGAGAGATTAAGTCCCCTTGAATCCTAAGGGTCCCTAAGGTCAAACTAGCCCACCAGGTACCTCCAGTAAGCTCCACAGAGCTGCGTTGCATAGAGGTGTAAAAAGGGGCGTGGCCTCAGAACACCTGTCTGCAACGCAGCTCTCTGGCACATACTGGAGATACCCGTTGGGCTAGTTGGCCCTCAGGGACCCTCAGTATTGAAGGGGAATTAATTCCCCAATTTACAACTGGCCAGGGGGCGCGTTTGTAGAGTGCTGCAAGGAGGGGGCGTGGCCTCCCGCGCGATGCCGGTCTTTTATTTATTTTAATTTTTTTAAGAAGGAGGGCTGTGTGGCCCCCCTTCTTTTTCTAATTTATTGGCCCTGGGGACCCCAATAGCCAGGGCCTGCACCCTAATTGTTTTGTTGAAAAAAAAAATTTGGGCCCTCCCAAGGCCTTAATCAGCCCCGGGGACCCCAACCCCCGGGTCATGGCCTTTTTTTTTTTTATTCTTTAGGAGGGGGACTGCGTTGACCCCCTCCTCAGGCCACTTATGGCCCCGGGGACCCAATCCCCCGGGGCCGGCCTTTGTTTTTTATTATTTTAAAAAAATATATATTTATAGAAACACCTAGAACATGCTGGACAAACCGTATGTACCTATCACCATGACGATTTGCGTGATATTCATTAAAAGGCGGCTATGCATACAATGAATCCACGTGGAATGTATTTACACCGCTAGTGAAGCTCTGACATGTCTGACGCCCTACCGTGCCTAATCCCGGCGCCCCCGCCGGTGGGTACTCTCCAAGTAGACACCCTTGTCGTTTATTTATATGAACATGGGTAGCTATTGGCGGGCACAATTAATACACACGCACACCAAGCCATTCAAAGGGGATTCAACAAAAATTCGACCAAACTATGCAAGAAACCCCCCTCACGGTTAACAAAACACACATCCATCGCCGGATGTGTAATACTTTTTATTTTACTCTCTGGAAAGGAGACGAACCTCACTTGAGAGTCACAGCGTGCTCCTGGCTGAGTCCAATGCTGTGTTACACCCACCAGTGCCCGCCGAGTGCCACACACCTCTGTGTTGTATTCCACCAGCTAGTGCGTATGCTATGACACTCTCTAGCCCATGTGCACTGTAACACCACCCCGTGAATATGTCATGCCACACTTGCCTTTGCATGGGTTATATTGGCCCATCTAACGTGCCTTCCTCGATGCCTATGTTATAACGCACAGCGCTATGCCATACATATTACAATCTGGGATCCATATCTTTGTCACAGTGCATATGCAACGTTACACTCCCCAGCACATATTTTATATTACAACTTTAGAGACTAGTTAGGTTACAAACACTGCCCTGTGCATAGTATACTCCAAGGCGCATATCGCATAGCGCGCGCTAGTGTCTATGCTATCTCGCGCTCTCCAATAAATCTGTCATTGCGCAGAATGTATTGCATATTATATTTCACGCCCCGGTTCATCTTATATCACACTTTTTGGTGCATAGTATATACCATATACTATATCTAGTTTTCATTTTCAATCATGCTCTCCGGACTATGTTCTATATAACACTGCGTCCACCTACCCTTTTCACAGGCATTACATTTTGCGATGCGGGGTGGAGGGTCAGGGGGTGTTTCTGCCAAATGAGCCCGGAGTCACAGTCACAAACATCCTCTTCTTCCTGAATAAAAGTGAGATTATGCTGCATACTTGTTCATATTTTAAGTAGTTCGCACAGACACACATTTTAAAAACAATAAAGTTCCTAATACCCACATTCTCTGAACAGTTAGCTTGCTGCCCCATCCACCTCCTCCCTATCCTCTGTTGTCTGAATCCATGGACTAGCCTCCTCCCTCCTGCCATGCATGGTCTGATGTGCTGCCTCTGCCCTCCATTTAGCATGATGTACCAGTCCACTCCTCCTGCCCTCCATTGCCCAATTCTATGGCCCATCATTGACCACCTGCTTAGCCTCTGTGCTTAGCTTGCTGCCCCTATTCTCCTTCCCCCTGCCCTCCGATGTCTTTGTGGATGCCCCTGCTCCATTCTTTTTGCCCACCATGTTCCATGGACCTGCCACTCCTATCTACTCTGAGTGTTCTGTTGAGCTGCCACTCCCCTCCCACCTGCTTAGCATTGTCAGATGACTGTAACCTGTCCCTGCCACCTCCACCCTGCCTGTCCACATGCCATGCCCCTATCCCCTTCCTCCTGGCCTCCATGGTCCATTTTACTGCCACACCCTTCTGCCCTCCCTGGTCTGTTGTGCTGCAACTGCTCCTCCTGTCTGCCCCGCGCATTCTGTTGTGAGGCTCCTTCCCCTGAACTCTCTTGTCTGTGCCCAGGTCCTGACCCTCCCTTCTATCCTCCATGGTCCTTTGTGCATGCCCCTGCACCCTCCTTCTTGCCCATCATAGCCATTGTGCTGCCACTAACCCTCCCGCTTGCCATGCATGGTCTTCTGTGCTGCCATGGCCCCTCCCACCTTCCCAGTGTGGTCAGCTAGCTGCCCCTGACCCCCTCCCACCTTCCCTCCATGGTCTGTGTGTATGCCATCATAGTCTCATTGTTGCTCTCTATGGTGTGTCTTGTTTCTAGTGCCCATCCTGCCTGACCTTCATGGTCATCTTGCTGTTCCTGCCCTGCCCCCTTGCCCCCAGCCCTCTGTTTCCATGTGCAGACCCCTATTCCCTCCCTCCTGGCTTGTCTGTTCCATTGTAATGCCCCTGATCCGTCCCTCCTGCCCTTTATGGTCTGTTATGCTGCAGCTTTCTCTCCTGTCTGTCCATTATGGCAGCTAGCTACCATTGCCTCTTTCCCCTCTGTTCTCTGTTGTCCATGTGCATGGTCCTGTCCCTTCCCTATTGCTTTCTATGGATAGTTGTGCTGCACTCCCGTCCCGCATGCCCTGTGTGGTGTATTGTGCTTCTGCAAACCCTGATGCCTGCCCTGTAGGGTCAGTTTGGTGCACCTCTCCATGTCCCTCCTGTCCTCTGTTATCCGAGTCCATGTCCCTACCCCAATTCCTCCTGCCTACCATGATCCAATGTACCATACTTGCGAACATTTTGAACTTGGTAAGAGGGAGATTTTGAAAAAAAAACGTGGGTATTGATTTTCCCCTTTGAGTTACATTGAAAAAGAGGAGAATGTAGACAGTAGACAGATCAAATAAAGCCCATTTGAGCTTAAAAACATTGCACGTTTCCTGGCTGAAACGGGTCTGTTGGCATATATGGTTGTACTACCACTGCCTCTTCCTTCTGCCCACAATGCTCTATTATATTGCCACAGCCTCTCTTGCCAGTCCTGTATCATAGGTTTGTTGCCCCTGCCCCCCTTTCCACTGCCCTCCATAGTCTGTTGTGCTGCCACTGCCCTTCCTGCCTGCCCAGTGTGGTCAAATTGTTGCCTCTGCACTCTCCTACCTGCCTTCAATTTTCAGAGTCTGAGCCCCTGGCCTCTGCCTCTCAACAGTATCCCAATGAACAACTAGATTGCTAACATTCTATATTTATTACAAAAGTGTGGAACGCCTGACGTCATCTTGATGTAATCAAAACTGTAATACCTAGAGCATTTCCTTTAGAAATTACATATATGAGAGGGTCTTATTTGCATCAAAATTAGGGTTAGTGCTCTAAAAAACAAAAATGAGGACATATTTTCTGAGTTTTCAAATAGCGACAAAGAACTTTTAAATTATTTGTAATCTTTATGTTTTTTTAGCCAGTTGACCACTTGATTAAATGTTGCACCTAGGGGAGAGGGTGTGGTGTTACTTCCAGAGCTGCAGACTTTGCAACTGGGGAACCAGGTTGGAGTTTCTGCTTCAGCTCAACATTCTGTGATTCTGGTCAAATCACTTAATCTCCCCATATCTACAACCAAAATGAATTTGATCTTTTGTGATGTAACCAGTGCTCATGTGAAGCACTCCAATACCTGACAAGTCTGCTCTATATAAAACTGCAAATACACAAAAAATAAGTGTTTTGCACACTTCTGTCATTGGGCTACATGTGGGCTACATCTGGGTGATATTTGTGCTGCATTTGGGCTCTTTTGTCTCTGGTGGCCATCCTGGGAGATTTATTTGTTATGAAGTTTCCTAATTTCCTCATTTACTGCAGTCTCCTCAGTAGGAAATGCTTTCAGTTTTTTACTTTGATTCCATCAAGAAGGTATTCAGATATGTCACACATTTGCCATAAATTCTGAATGTTAGAACTCTAGTTGCTCATTAGATCACTGTAGTAAAGCTACTGCTCACCACGGAAGTCTGCTGCGGGTATTAAAAGTGCATGTTTCAGTCTGCATATCAGAATTTTTTAATGAAATAGAAGAGGATTTGAGAAGTCACTCAAAATGTGCCCTCATTTTTCTTTCTTCAGCATTAATCATAATTTCTATGGCAAAATGAACCCCCTCATTGTGTTCCTTTTTAAATTAAATGTTTTAAGTGTTACCAGTTTATTCCAATCAAGATGGCTTCAGGTGTGCCATGCTTTTGTCATAAGTAAGACAGTAAGCGCTCTAGTTGTTCGTTAGAACACTCTGGGACATTCTGTCATTGGGCTATACTTGGGCTACATCTGGGTGATATTTGGGCTACATTTGGGCTCTTTTGTCTCTGGTGGCCATCTTGGGAGATTTATTTGTTATGAAGTTTCCTAATTTCCTCATTTACTGCAGTCTCCTCAGTAGGAAATACTTTCAGTTTTTTTACTTTGGTTCCATCAAGAAGGCATTCAGATGTGTCACACATTTGCCATAAATTCTGAATGTTAGCACTCTAGTTGCTCATTAGATCACTGTAGTAAAG
Organism: Triturus cristatus; assembly: GCF_964204655.1. NCBI lineage: Eukaryota > Metazoa > Chordata > Amphibia > Caudata > Salamandridae > Triturus > Triturus cristatus. The sequence continues at coordinate 1,721,439,763 of NC_140590.1, forward strand.
CTACTGCTCACCAGGGAAGTCTGCTGCTGGTATTCAAAGTGCATGTTTCAGTCTGCATGTCAGAATTTTTTTATGAAATAGTAGAGGATTATAGAAGTCAAAATGTGCCCTAATTTTTCTTTCTGCAGCACTAATCATAATTTCGATGGCAAAATGAACCCCCTCATTTTGTTCCTTTGTAAATTACATGTTTTAAATGTTACCACTTTATTCCAATCAAGATGGCTTCAGGTGTGCCATACTTTTGTCATAAGTAAGACTGTTAGCGCTCTAGTTGTTCGTTAGAACACTCTGGGACATTCTGTCATTGGGCTATACTTGGGCTACATCTGGGTAATATTTGGGCTACATTTGGGCTCTTTTGTCTCTGGTGGCCATCTTGGGAGATTTATTTGTTATGAAGTTTCCTAATTTCCTCATTTACTGCAGTCTCCTCAGTAGGAAATACTTTCAGTTTTTTACTTTGGTTCCATCAAGAAGGCATTCAGATGTGTCACACATTTGCCATAAAGTCAGAATGTTAGCACTCTGGTTGCTTATTAGATCACTGTAGTAAAGCTACTGCTCACCAGGTAAGTCTGCTGCTGGTATTGAAAGTGCATGTTTCAGTCTGCATGTCAGAATTTTTTTATGAAATAGAAGAGGATTTGAGAAGTCACTCAAAATGTGCCCTAATTTTTCTTTCTGCAGCACTAATCATACTTTCTATGGCAAACTGAACCCCCTCATTTTGTTCCTTTTTAAATTAAATGTTTTAAGAGTTACCACTTTATTCCAATCAAGATGGCTTCAGGTGTGCAATACGTTTGTCATAAGTAGGACTGTTAGCGCTCTAGTTGTTCTTTAGAACACTCTGGGAAGCTGCAGTAGAACACAAAGGAATCAACTGACAGTCTCTGCCCTTGTTGGATGTACATGTTTTACTGAGAATGTCAGACTTCATTCTCACATGACTGAGAATTTACAGAAAATATGCTCTCAGTTTAACTTATAGATCACCTTCCAAACCTCTGTGGGAAAAGCATGAGAAAATAGTTTTCTCTCAAACATGATTCATGATATCACAGCAGATGGCTTTTTCACATGGTAAAATCACCTTAGAACACACCACAATTCCTAAAATGAGTATGGTACCATCAACAAATGATTTATAATGTAACTAAAGTCTTAAAATCTTCTATTAACTGCAATGCTTTTTAATGAGGTGCTATCATGTATATTGGTCCCAAGATGGCTGCCAACACTTCTTGGATGAAGTACTGACAGCCAATCAGATCTCACGATGAGATGTGTGGTTAGGCTCCGCCCAGATATATATGTGATTTTGATTTTGATTTTCTCAGGAACTACTGAACGGATTTACACCATTTAAGCACAAGGCACGAGTCTGAACTGAGGACTACCTCTTTGCCAAATTTGGTGTAATTCCGTTCAGCAGTTCGGGCTGTAGCTGCGTCAACAGGTCCTATGGGAAAATGCATAGGGAAAATGCGTTTTGGGATCCCCCTCTTTTCTCGGCCCCCGCATGACGAATCACCGTGAAATATTCAGGATAGGAGCGGACCGGAGCTAGCCAAAAGTTTGGAAAATTGCGCAAAGATTCGTCAATCGGCGCCAATGTTATTCCAAATAGAATGTTGCGGATTTCCTATGGAAAATAGGTCCTAACTATAACTACCTACTGGCAACTGCCAGTAGGTAATATATATATATATATATATATATATATATATATATATATATATATATATATATATATATATATATTACAAAAAAACGAAATAATTGTGCGTAGTGTCCCCAGTGTGAACGGAACCTGAAAGCAAGAGTGACATATTTGTGACATATGTAAAAAGGTTTCCACAATTTTTAAACTCGACCATCCATAAATCCACAATAGGAGCAGCCTCTGTATGCATTATTCAGAGCTAGCGAAAATGGTTTGCTTTAGCTGTCGACGATGTTTTGACCCTTTGTGCAGTATAGGGTCTCTTCAGGACCTACGGGTGTAGGAACATCTGAGAAAGGGGTTGCGCAGCTTGTGAGGGAAGTGAAGCACCCAAAAAGTGAACAAGAAATTAAAAAAGATACGCAAACAGGACCCAGCTGGGTGCCCGGTGTGAGAAATGGGGTTGTAAGGCTGGCAAACGAGGATATGCACAGCGCGATAAATGCCAATGAATAGATGAGGGGCTAACTTGAAGACTCGGCCAAACAGCGGTCTGAGCAAATCTCAATACTAGGAGGTCAGTCAGGCCAAGGTAGACGGACGCAAGCAGTTCTACCGCTACGCGTAGCTGAGGCACGCGCTGAAGATCTCTATTTTTCACTTATTGGAAGATTCCTACGCCCGCTCCGATGGATTGATTGAGTCCTTGGTTTAATTTTGATACATACAGGCTGGAGTGATTGCACCTCCTGGTTTTGAGATTTACTCGGACCGCTGTTTGGCTGAGTCTTCAAGTTACCCCCTCATCTATTCATTGGCATTTATCACGCTGGGCATATCCAGGTGAGCCAACTATACTATGGAAGCAATGGAAAAAAATATTTTTAACCTACTTATTAGCAACGGGAGGAGACAAGTACGGTCCTTTAAGATATCAAACAATACTTCTCCATCATCTTGGTGTTGAAGGGAGAAGGGTAAATGAAGAGCTACCAGAAACTTCCTTAGGGATGGGTTATGGTGAGCCCAATAATATATATGATATGTCCATTCAGATGTTGGACAAAACTAATATGGTGTTAGAACGCCATAAGTTCTTTAGAAGAAGTCAAAGAGTAGATAAATATATTTCCTCATATGTGTCTACTGTTAGAACTGGGGGTCTCTAGTTGGCAGAGGTAGGTACCTTTGACTAAATAGGGACCCTTGCTTCTAAGTCAGGAAAAGGGGATTACACTACTTGATAACCCCTGCTCTCCCCCTTGGTAGCTTGGCACGAGCAGACAGGCTTATCTCAGAGGCAGCGTGTTAAGCATTTGTGAACACATACAGTAATACAGTGAAAACACTACAGATGGACACCACACAGGTTTTATAAAAATAAGTATTCTTTATATAGACTTAACACAAGACTACAAACGACAAAAATCCACAATACTGTACTCACAATTGACTTAAAGATCGTAGAATTAACTTAGTTGATGGTAAATGCAACACAGTTCTGACAAAAGTACCTGGATGTGTAACGCAAAATAAACAAAAGGCTCGCAGTGTTGGAGATGCGTCGGTTCCTTGCTTCGGGGGAAACGATGCGTAGCACCTCAATGCTTGCGCAGAGTAGGCGATGCGTCTTGATCCTTACCGGAAAAGAGGTGATGCGTAGATTCTCGTACTGTGGCCCGGTTGTGATGCGGCAAGATGGCGCCTCGATGCGATGCGACAATCCGGTGCGATGCGATAAGATGGTGCCCTTGATGCGACGATGTTAAGACAATGCGTGCACGCCCTGGCACCCTTGCGGAAACTCTGTACTTTGGAGCCGCGACAGGCCCTGCGAGGCGCTTCTCCGGTGATGCGACGGCGACCCTCACGGTGGCGACACGTTTCTCCGGTATGCAACAGCAGACAACTGTGACGAAGACACGCTTCTGGGGATATGCGGCAGCGGCACACTTCTCTGGCGATGCGACGACTACAGCTGCGGCGGCGACACACTTCTTCTTGTTGCGTCACCCTTCCAGCTCCCAGGGACACGCAGGCCTCTGCAGATAGAATTCCCAGCAAGGAAATTCAGAGGGGAGCTGGCGGTGAAGTCTTTTGTCCCTGAGACTTCAGCAGGAGGCAAGCACAAGTTCAAGCCCTTGGAGTAATATTCTGCAAGATGATGAAAGTCCTTTAAAAGTTCCTTCTCCTCTCCTTGGCACTGAAGACACCACTGTAGGCCAACACAGCACACTGGATAGGGGGCAGTAAAACTCCTACAGCCTCCTTTGGTTCTTCTCCTTGGCAGAGATTTGTCTTGTTGTTCCTAAAGTCTTGGGGTCTGGGTCCCCATATTTATACTACTTTTCTCTTTGTTCTCTGAAGGCAGAGAGGCATTTGCCCAGTCCAAACTAGTTGTGGTCAATCCTGGAGCACTTTGTTGACAAGACTCCTTCTTTCCTTTCACAGTGTAGGCCAGGGACATCAGACGCACCACAGGCGGTGGAGCCAGCATTGTGGAGGGAGGGCACAGCCCTATTCAGGTCCCAGGTGCAACTGCTCCCACCCATCTACATGCAGATCTCTCTATTCAGCCCTGTGCTGACTCACCCTCTCCCCTGGAGTCCCCCTGCCCCTGTCACTCACACAACCAGACACATAATACACAACCTAGCAGAGACAGGCTTGGACAGTTAAGAAAGAAAATACCTATTTTCTAAAAGTGGTATTTTCAAACACAGAATGTTAAAACCAACTTCACTAAAAGATGTATTTTATCATTCTGAGTTCAGGCATGCTAAACTCGAATTTCTACCATGTTCCCTGAGTCAGCTTAGGATTATGAGATGTAATAATCAAACTGCCCATTCTGGCCTATGGGGAACAGATAGCCTTGTGATAGTGAAAAACGAAAATGGCTGTAATTCACTATTAGGACATGGCACACACACCAGGGCATGTCCTACCTTATACTTATAATGCACCCTGCCCTTGGACCTACCTTAGGGGTGTCTGATATGAAGAAAAGGGAAGATTTAGGGACTGGTAAGTGGGTGCACTTGCCAAGTCGACATGGCAGTCCTAGACTGCACACAGACTCTGCAATGGCAGGCCTGAGACACACTTTACAGGCTGCTTGTGTGGGTGGCACAACCAGTGCTGCAAGGCTACCAGCAGCCTTTGATTTATAAGCCCTGGGCACACATGGTGCACTCTGCTAGGGTCTGACAGGTAAACCAAATAACCCAATCATGGAGTCACTAATCAATACATCAATTTACACAAGAGAGCATATGCACTTTAGCACTGATCAGCAGTGGTAAAGTGCCCAGAGTCATAAAACCAACAAAAACAGGTCAGAGAAACTATAGGAGGAAGGCAAAAAGTTTAGGGATGACCCTGCAAAAAGGGCCAAGTTCAACATCTACCATACGAGGTTTAGCTTTAACGTGCAAGTTTGAACAATTAAATGATTCTTAATTGGAGATCAGGTAGTTAGGTGTACTAGTCATAAAAAGATAAAAGAGAAATTGCTGATGAAGGAATATACTTTAGAAGAGGCTATTCAAATAGCCAAAGGGATGGAGCATACTGTCTTATGGCTTAAGGAAATGGAAAATTCTGCCATTTAAAACATGAGAATGTTAAATTTGTTGTTGATGTCAATATAAGCAATGATTCTAAGGGGTCACAGGTTGAAAGAAGAAATTTTCCGGTTAGCGATATTATTGTTGTGAGTCCCCAGGACATATTGCGTCAAGCTTAAAATGCATGGCCAGGAGTACACTATGCAGGAATTGTGGGAAGAGAGGGAATTTTGTGAAAGTATGTCACACTAAGATACCAGAGAAAGTAAAGTGCAAGAAGTTGATGACATTTGTGATAATGTAGATGACATTGTTTCAACAATTAATGATGTTACAAAGAGTTGTGAAAGTGGTGCTGTGAGAATGACAAAATTGGAGTATACTGTAAAAATGGAAAGTCTAGATAAATAGGAAAAACCATACTGTGATGTCTACTTTGAGGGAAAAGATATAAAAGTATTGGCAGATTTGGGGAGTCTGTACACACTTATTTCAAACACATCTTATGAGCGAATTTGGCCAAAGGGGGATGCTGCATCCGAATGTGTTTCAGACATTCGAGCTGAAGGCTATGCAGGGAAAACGATAGAGATTAAAGGGGTGTGTTGGATGATTATAAGGTTCAAGGTAGAGGCTGTAAAGGGAAGAGTTTATATCACTGATTTTGGCTCTGAGCTTTTGGGGTGGCTCCGCCAAAAGGGTCTTAACATTATAATAGATCCTAATGCCAAAGAACCTGTAATGGTGATGGAAAAGGTGAATGTGGGATAAGTGAATGATTGTGTTTAATTAACGAATAGATACCCTAAGGTTTTTTACTCTAATTTAGGTTTGTTAAAAGAGTACTCACACAAGATAATTTTAAAAGAAAATGTGAAGCCTGTAGTGCACAAAACAAGAAATGTCCCAAATTGAATCCTAGAACCATTGTGATTAGAAATAGAAAACCTGTTGAAACAAGGAATTATAGAGCCTATTGATTCATCAGAGTGGTTGGCCCCTATTGTGATTGCTCCAAAGGATGGTGGAAAAATGTGCCTTTGCATTGATTTGCGTGATTTAAATAAGAACATTTGGGTTGATAGACAGCCTCTTCCCAATATATCCGAGATGCTATCTACTATGGGAGGAGGAAGTATATTTAGGTGCCGATTCCGATCCTGGAAAAAATGTCCCCGTACGAATCGTATCCGGTATTTTTACCGTACGAATCGTACAAGTAGCGTACAAACTGCCAAGTACGATTCGTATGGGAAAAAGTCCATACGAATCGCATTGGGAAAATTTCCCCACACGTCCTCGGGTCTGAAAATGTGTCCGACACATCCCCGGACGATTTACCCTACGAATCGGAAAAATGAAGTCTGACCGTGCAAGTACGATCCGTCCCGTCCTCCAAATTTTACAACCATATGGAAAATACACCGTACGGACCGAACTCCCATAGCAACCATCGAGACATGTGCCCGCATATGCGCCGAACACCCCCCCAGCCCCCGTATGTACACGCCAAACGCCCCCCCCCGCCGCGGATGTATGCGCCGAACCCCCACCCGTGTATGTATGGCGCATACCAACACCCCACCAGTGCATGTACGCGCCGAACCCCCACCCGTGTATGTACGGAGCGTACCAACACCCCACCAGTGTATGTACGCACCGAACCCCCACCCGTGTATGTACGGAGCGTACCAACACCCCACCAGTGCATGTACGTGCCGAACCCCACCCGTGTATGTACGGCGCGTACGAACACCCCACCAGTGCATGTACGCGCCGAACCCCCACCCGTGTATGTACGGCGCGTAGCAACACCCCACCAGTGCATGTACGTGCCAAACCCCCACCCGTGTATGTACGGCGCGTACCAACACCCCACCAGTGCATGTACGTGCCGAACCCCCAACCGTGTATGTACGGAGCGTACCCCCATCCATGTATGAATGGTGCGTACCAACACCCCACCAGTGCATGTACGTGCCGAACCCCCACCCGTGTATGTACGGCGCGTACCAACACCCCACCAGTGCATGTACGCGCCGAACCCCCACCCGTGTATGTACGGCGCGTACTAACACCCCACCAGTGCATATACGTGCCGAACCCCCACCCGTGTATGTACGGCGCGTACCAACACCCCACCAGTGCATCTACGTGCCGAACCCCCACCCGTGTATGTACGGCGCGTACCAACACCCCACCAGTGCATGTACGCGCCGAACCCCCACCCGTGTATGTACGGCGCGTACCAACACCCCACCAGTGCATGTACGTACCGCACAGATGCCAAAAACACACATACTGAACCAGGACAACCCCAAACAACACAAGGAGAGTCAATTCGATTCACACAACACCACAAAACATGTCCAACAAGCCCAAATACACCCCATATACTGACCTGCAACTGGCAAACAGCTAAACAGAGGCCCAAAACACAACAACTCCTTATAACACACCCACCCAAAGTTCAAACACAGCCACACCCACAAATGGACCAATAAAAAGGCCCAACACACACAAACCATGATCCTTTGCAGCAGATCCACCACTGCCAGACCACAGAGACAACGCACCATACTACAGCCATCAATACACCTTACACTTGCACTCCTTCACACAACCACCATCACAAACACCCCCTCATCACATTCACACACACACACCTTCACAACCACACTCACACACCCACAACCATCCACACCCACACCCCCACAACCATCCACACCCACACCCCACACCATGCCCACTAACAAGAATCCAAAGTTCACAAAGGAGGAGCTGGAGGTCCTTGTCAACGAAATCATCAGAGTCGAGCCACAGCTCTTTGGAGCATTGGTCAGACGGACCAGCATATCAGAAAAATCAGACATGTGGCAGAGGATAGTCGATGCTGTGAATGCTGTTGGGGCCACCAGAAGGACCAGGCATGAGTGCCAAGCCAGGTGGTACGATCTGCGGAGGACGGTCCGCCGCAAAATGACGGACGATCACAACCAGGGGAACATCACTGGAGGAGGGCCGCCCCGCAGACCGGCACAGTACCATCCCTGGGAGGAGAAGGTGATGGCCACGCTGCCGCCGGTGGGAGTAGACGGAATACAAGGAGTCCCAGTCCCTGGTGAGTACACAAACAACTCACCTCACATGGGGGGAATGCCATACACAACCAAAATCCCAATCATGCACGCAACCCCCCCAAAGCCAGCACCGGACACAACCACACTCCAAAAACACACACATGCCACTAGCGCCTCCATGCCCCATGCACCAAGCAAGGCCATGCCAAGTCACAGGCCACACAAAACACCAACACAAGACAGGATGTCCCCGATGCCGGGAGGGTGGGCCCCAAAACTAACACAGAGCAACTCTGAAGCACACAACAATGCCCTCAGCCCATATGGCCTAGGGCACAGCCATACGAACAGTGTGTCCCCACACAGTACTGTGTTGCCTGCAAATGGTGGCCGCGTTGCCGGATGACATGGGTATGAGGCACAATTAGCACATAACAGCAGCTGATCAAAACGCATCACTCTGGAAGAGTGTCAGCACACACCGCCACAGCAGCAGCGCAGACTCAGGCACTCCGCCCAATGGGTGCCCGGAGACTACAAACAAACCCACATGAACAAGCCAATGGCCTTTGAAAGACCTGCAGACTGTGTGTGCCCAGGAAGCTGGGCTGAGGTGACAGAGGGTGACACACAGAGGGAGGGAGGAGGCTGACAGAGGGAGGGAGAAAGGGAGACAGAGAGAGATGGGCAGAGGGAGGAGGCTGACAGAGGGAGGGAGAAAGGGACACAGAGGGAGACCAAATCACCCTTGGGTGGTGTGGCCATGTCCGCTCATCAGCAGGTGGACTGTGTGCATGTAGACAAGGTTTGGCAGTGCGTTAACCCCCCCTTTTTCCTTTGATAAACAGTGGGCCATGTGTCAATCTGTGCACGAGTACATCCGTGCTGCAGGCACAAACCTAACCTTACACCCAGTATACCCACCCACTGTGTTTGTTAGAACCCTGTCACAAATGCTTAAGTTACCTACCTGCATTGTCAAATAGCATGGAAAAAAACACCATTTGCCCATGTACAGTGCAACACGTAAGGTGGCTCTGCATGGCTTGCTACGCCCGCTCACTACACTGCTGACTGCGTTCAAAAAAGATGCATCAACTAAGATTGTGTCACACATGGGTAAAGTGTAAAAAGCTGTGGCCAAGGAACATACCCATGCACAAGTGCACTGCGAGAGGAATGCAAGCCATATCCAACCACCCAGAGGAACTGTGCCAACTCAAAAATGAATGAAACATGGATGTCGCATGTAACACAAATAACATTGTCTCTCTCACACACAGGTCAACGTCGTCGATCTCCCCCCAACACTGGGGGGGAAGACTCACAGGACCAGGCTCTGCGTGAAGAGGACCCCACCGGCAGCGACGACTCTCAACACTCCGTGGACGACCCAGACCAACCTGGCCCCTCTGGTGTCCAACCACCTGCAGCACCTGCGTCAGGTACAACTGTGCCAACCACCACCCTCACTCCTGCCACATCCCAGGAGACACCCAGGAGCCCTGCCCGCACACAACAACACAGCCAGTCTGTCCAGGAGGGACAAGGTTCCCCGGGCACCCAGGAGGAGGCAGGTGACACCGCAAATGACATCCCTCAGGGGTCCCGGAGACCCGATGTGCCCACAACGGCAGGCCAGGTGCAAGTGGGCAGGGGTGGTGGGAGTGGAGGATGGCGGAGGCGCGAACCTGACCAGTTGGCTCAGGAACCGGTAATGTCACACGTCAGCAACATCCTCGACTCATACCGGCGTGACACTCACCGACATCAAGGGGACCCTCGAGGAGATCAAGACCATGCAGGCCGAGCAACATGCATGTCAACAGCGACACCAAGGATGGATGGAGGCAAGACAGGCTGTGCTCGTGGTGGTGCAAACGGAAATGACCCGTGTACTCCGTCGGATTGCCGACAACATGGGCAACCCTCCCTGTGCCACCAGGTGAAGAACATCACCACCCACAGGGAGGGATCAGGAGGAGGAGGATTCATCCGACGGAGCATCCCAAGCATCGTCACGGCCTGCATCTGAGGGTACCCGCAGGAGGGTGGGTCGTCCATGCAAAAGACCGTGAGAGTCAGCGGAACATCACCATCTCCCAGGTCACCTGGCCTGGCACCTGGCCCTCGGGCCCAACAGCAGCACTACAGCAAATGACATTCTCTGCCACATGGACTTGCTGGTCACTGTCTCACCAATGTTGACAAAGACTGTGGCAAATACTCTGATGACTTCCATTGGCAAGGATACCAACTCCCCCAGTGAACTTTGGATTCTACACTCCTGCCAAGCACCTCTTGTCATCCCCCCAAACACGTACCTTACCACAAATAAATATCTTCACAATCACGAGATGATGCCTTCATTTTGCATTATTCCACTACATGTGTGTGTTGTAAAGTCAAACCATGCCTGAGTTTTGAAGTAACTTCAACCATGCATACCCTGGGGTCTGAGTCTGGCACAGGACACACATGGGTCACAATGTATCATCCAATACAGACATGGAGCACCATACTCACCCGTGATAGGCCCAACCAGCTGAGGGGGTGCCCGCACAACTGTGCCCACAGACCCATTTAGAAGAGCAACAGTCATGCGCAGAGGTCAGGGATCATGTGGAGTGTCCTGGGGTGCAACTCCCAGGTATGTGTAGACAGGTGGCAGAACCATGGCCTGCATGCTTGAGTCAGGTGGATGTGGAGAATGGTGGGCCGGCCAAGGCTGGATGCCTGGAGATGGCACAATGCGGTCTTGGATCACAGGGCCACAAGGTTGTGTTGTGGTTGTGGGCTGCATCCTGAGTGTGTGCGTGGATTGAGAAGGTCAACCTGCAGCTGGCAGTGATCCATTCCCCCATCGCTGTTTGATGTTGATGTGGCCTGGTCGCCGGATGTAGAAGCAGAGCTGTGCAGATGCACCCTGGATGTGGACAAGTATCATGGGAGTTGTAACGCACATGTCTGTAGAGTGCAGGGTAGGATTAGACACGGATGTCGTAGTTGACCTGGGGGATGGTCTCTCTTGCCTTGAGGTGGATGGAACTGGGGAACTTGTGCATAATGCAGAGTGTGCTGCAGCATGAGGCACAGATGCCGCTGATCAGCATAGCACATGTCAGCTAGCAATCCATGATGAACACCAGCTCGTTTCCGTTGACACTGGGTGCCCTTGCTGCAGGCCCTGCAGCAGCATGCGCCATGTCAAGAAAACAATGCCCCAAGTTGCACACAAATACAAGGATCTCCGGAAGGAACTATGCAAAAGGTGTATGTCAAGGAAGGAATGTCTAGTTCAACATGCCACACACACACACACACAATGGATGCACATGCAGCACAGTGGCCGTCCTGGAGACTGACATGCCACAATACCTATACAGCCATGGACATCATGCACAATACAGATTCTAATCCCTGACAAACAGCTTGCATCTTGCTACTCTACACATAGACCCATATGCACCATCTCTGATAACTATGCCAGACATGCCGCATGCACAGTGGCAACAGACCACCATTGACAGAGATGAGGCACCTTGGAGGCAGAGTGACACCTTTATTAGTCATGTGTGTCGGAATGCTAATGCAACTCTGTCAACACATACACAGGTCATGTGGATGAACATGTGGGACCGACACTGGCACCCCCCTTTGCACCACATATGCTGGAAATCCATAGAACTGGCACACAAGTGACGGGTTACAGCTAAACACCCCCTGCTGCTCACGGAGAGGCTGCCATACCCCATTGTGCCTCCAATGGGGAATTCACACACCATGTCAACCCGGTGCAACCCGTATGTTTCCGAGGGCAGTGTTACACACATTGATGGCTCCATCACAATCCACAATCCCATTACAGATGACTGTCTGCAAGTCTGACCATCAATTCAGGTGAATTCAGCTCCATGTCATGTGCCCCATGGTGAATCTACATGTATGCTAAGTATCCAAACATTAACAGGAGCAGTGCACACACAATCAAAACAAAAACCACACCCAATAAGCCGTGCTGCATCCCTTACCCTAAGGCGATTTCCAAACGTGTCCGTGCATGTAACGCTGATTCAGCACATGTTGCCGTGTTCATGAGGAATAGCAGGAGCACAACAATGCCACCAGCAGACAGCATGCGCAAGTACCTGTGGATGAGAGACATACCAGAAGTCAGCCATTAGAAGCACATCCGCACGCATGTGCATGTACTCGACACGTATAAGGTTGTCAACATGCTAGGTGACAAGGATGACTCTGGAAAAACATTCATCCATTGCACCATCACTCGAGTGACACATCCAAACACACCTCTGAATCACCTGGCAGACATGCAGATGGACACACACATTGCAACACATAACACACACGGCCCAATGCGTGCACACTCAGACACTGGAACTCACCACTAAGCAAAGAAGTTGCGTATGAGCCGACTCCGGATGTCCTCTTCTGCCTCCTCCTCCTCCACATCACTTGCCTCGTGACCAAGCCCTTCATCCTCCACGGGTGGAGGATCCTGCTCATCCGGATCCAGGATGAGTGGCACAGTTTTCTCCACTGACATGTTGTGCAGCATGCAGCACACGAGGAAGATCTTGCAGACCTTCACCGGTGCATATGGGAGTGCGCCACCGGTCTTGTGGAGGCAACGGAATCGGCTCTTCAGGAGGCCAAACGTCCTCTCTATCACTCGCCTGGTCTGCCCATGGGCGTTGTTGTAGCGGTGCTGGGCAGCCGTGCTGGGGTTGCGGGGAGGCGTGATCAGCCATGGCATGTTGGGATAGCCAGCGTCCCCTACATGGAAACATCATGGACAATAGTGGGTCAGGAGAAGCAGTAAGACAGGAAGATGACGCTAAATACAGGACTGACAGAGTATACCCACCAACAAGACATGCCCGTTCTTAGCGCAGCGGCAGCATCATTTCAGGCACCCTGCTACGCCTCCTGATGTAGGCATCGTGTGCTGATCCTGGAAAACGAGCACATACATGTGAAATCACCATGTTGGCAAGACACACCACAAGGGCATTAATGGAGTGGTTAAGCTTGTGGTTCCTATACGCTACCTCCTGTGCCTGTGGTGGTACCAAAGCCACATGTGTTCCATCTATGGACCCAATGACATGGGGCATCCCTCCCAGGGCATAGAACTCACGCTTGACACCTGTCAACTGCTCAGGAGTTGGGAATTTAATGAACTCATCTAGGTGAACCAACATGGCCTCTAAAAAATCATGCAGCACACGGCTGAACATGGTTTGGGACATGCCACCAACGTGAGCAATGGTATGTTGAAAGGTACCCGTGGCAAAGAAATGTAGGGCTGCCATCACCTTCATCTTGGGTGTCAGTGCACCAGGATACCTGTGTAGCGGTTGGAGGTGTGGTGCCAGCCGTGTCGTCAAGTCCTCAATCAAACGTTGGGGGAAGCGGTAGCGGCGTATACAGTCATGTTCCCTCAGGTCAGCCAAGTCCGGAATTGGTCGAGGGAGAGGCGGAGCCCTGCAGTGAATTTGAAGGGACAACGAAGAGTGAGTACAGTACACCACCAATGTCAATGTACTGAGCACATGTTCAACAGGCAATACACATATGCTACATACAGAGTCAGGTCTGTGCAATGAGCCCTGGACACGTATGCCAGGCAGGGGACACTCCTACCAAGAGCCAGCTACAAATGTCGATTCTCAACCTCAAAATTCCATGCTATGAAACTAGCTGTGGGCCAGTGTAAGTTAACAGGCAGACGCATTACAGGAGTCACAGACATCCACATATGTGCAGAAGGAGGATGTTTATTGTACAGACAGGTTGCGGAACACTAGATGCACAGGTCACATGTCATAGAAAAAGGACAGACCACACACCTTGCCATGAGGGAGTACATGTCAAGACTGATCACACATACATTGAGAGTATGCAGATATGTCCTTGTTATGAAACTCCGCGTCCATGCATACTTACACACCTTACGTCGGATTACACATGTGGGCTGGTGTGCGTAACAGTGTGCCATGCCCATCTACACACAGACACATGTTGGTTGCAGCAACTGCAGATGCATTTGACCAAACACCTACAGCAAACCTATGGGAACACATGACACACACATGACATAGTCACAGCGTGCAACGCGGGCATTCACATCTCAGGGGTGATATTCCGTGTACCTGGCATCAGGGGACAGTTGCGGGTGTCTGTGACTGTGCCATGCCAGTGACGCATGGCTCAACAAGTCTGTACTACATGCACACATGTCAATGGAGTGAAGGGGATGTGTGGCACATAGTGCACCATCACACATGACATGTGTACACAGCTCATCATTCTTAAATGAGCTTCACACCTCAGGAGTAATGTGCCACATCACAGCCTTACACACCTGTGCCCGACACATGTAGTACTGCACAGACAATGCCTTGATGTCCAGCCTTGGCCAAGTATGACAGCTCTATTCCTGTCTGTGTGCCGCCTGTCACCACTGTCAGGTGTGAAACGCACCGTACATACGCTCTGAGGGCGTGTGTAGGGTCCCTATCCCTTTGGGTGTGCTGGCGTATGCGTACGCCATAGTAATATGGACCGTACACGTGTGTGTAGGGTCCCTATCACTATGGGTGTGCTGGTGTATGTGTACGCCATAGTGATACGGACCGTACACACGCGTGTACGGTCCGTATTACTATGGGTGTGCTGGCGTATGCGTACGCTAAAGTAATACGGACCGTACACGTGTGGGTAGGGTCTCTATCACTATGGGTGTGCTGGCGTATGCGTACGCCATAGTGATACGGACCGTACACACGCGTGTACGGTCCGTATTACTATGGGTGTGCTGGCGTATACGTACGCCATAGTAATACGGACCATACACGTGTGTTTAGGGTCCCTATCGCTATGGGTGTGCTGGCGTATGCGTACGCCATAGTGATACGGACCGTACACGCGTGTACGGTCCGTATCACTATGGCTTACGCATACGCCAGCACACCCATAGGGATAGGGACCCTACACACGCGTGTACGGTCCGTATTACTGCTTTTGGGGTGCCCTAGGGCCGTGGAACGCACCGTACCTGTGTGAAAATGTTGAAATACCATAGGGGACACATGAGGGACAAGTATAATGGCCTAAATGCATGCTGGTTGTCATGGAGACCGAGTTTACAGTTTGAATTTTTGCATCAGGTGGCCAGCAGAAGTCGGTTTGAAACAAATACTTTGTTGCAAAGTGGTTGTTGACTTGACATCATGCTCAATTTTTAAACTATGCAAAGCCCCTCACTGGGGTAGGTTTAAAGGGATTGGAGGAAACGTAGGATGCTAATGTGACCGACCAATCTCTCTGTACTCCTGTAAATGTAAAAGGCCAGCAAGGCAGATATAAGGCAGCCAGGTCCCATGAGAGAGCACTTGCCTGCACATCCTTTCATTCCACAACACTGCTGCTGCTCGTGATTCCTCTGGCACCATGTCCAGGTCTGTGGAGAGGGCCCAGCCATTCACACAGGAAGAGAACCTTGCCCTGCTGGATGTGATCCTCCCACAGTACACCATGCTGTATGGTCGACCAGGGGAGCAGGTGAGGGCTGACTCCACTAGCTTAGACGGTGCCCCTTTTTTGTGACTGTGACTTCTGGCATTGTGTCCCTGTGTGACAGACATGCAATGTTGTTTGGAGTGGGTCCCAGGGTGGGGAAGGCCTCATGTCTAAGGGTGGGCGTAGTGGGCGTAGTGGGGCTACGTGAAGCAGCACGTAGTGTGCCCAAATCTACGCACACTACGCGCTTCGCGTAGCCCCACTACGTGCCACCCACCTCCCGCCCGCCCTCCTTTTAAATAATATCAGCAATGTAAAATAAATTAAAGTAAAGCGACTTACCGTAAGCGCAGCGTCTCCGGGGCTCCCTCTTCTTCGTTTCTAATTTCTTCTGACAAATCCGCATGCGCGGACGCCCGCGCATGCGCATTTCTCGCAAGAAATGCGACATCTTCCCTGCAGGGTGTTGCCTAAATGTTGTACTGAGCTGTGTCTACATATCCTTGGTGTATGATGGATCCATTCAACTTTACCCATGCATGCTGGGCAATGTCTCCACATGCATCCTTCGTGGCATCCTGGGTGGTCACTGTACTTGACTTTCGAGTATGTTGACGTGACTTCATGTGGACATGTTCCCTTTTACACACTATGCATGTGTGTACTCCCAGCCTCGCACACATGTGTACCGTGTTCTGCAGGGTCTTTGTGCACCTGACTGACAATTGTGGGCATTGTATCTGTGGGTACTGCACACTTTTATTTCCATGGACACTGCTGTGAGGACTCTGCACCCACCCCTCCTATGTCTGGGCACTGCTGGGAGGACTCTGCACCCACCCCTCCTGTGTCTGGGCACTGCTGGGGGGACTCTGCACCCACCCCTCCTTTGTCTGGGCACTGCTGGGAGGACTCTGCACCCACCCCTCCTATGTCTGGGTACTGCTGGGAGGACTCTGCACCCACCCCTCCTATGTCTGGGCACTGCTGGGAGGACTCTGCACCCACCCCTCCTGTGTCTGGGCACTGCTGGGAGTGATAGGCACCCACCCCTCCTGTGTCTGGGCACTGCTGGAAGGACTCTGCACCCACCCCTCCTATGTCTGGGCACTGCTGGGAGGACTCTGCATCCACCCCTCCTGTATCTGGCCATGTATGCTGGGGACATACACCGGTGGTGGTATGCTCCGTACATGCACTGGTGGGGGTGTGTGCCTTACATACACTGGTGGGGTGTGGGTACACTCCATTAATACGTGGGTGGGGGTACGCGCCGTACATACACTGGTGGGGTGTGGGTACGCTCCATTCATACGCGGGTGGGGGTACGCGCCGTACATACGGGGGTGGGGGTATGCGCCGTCCATACACGGGTGGGGTGTTGGTACGCTCCATTCATACGCGGGTGGGGGTACGCACCGTACATACACTGGTGGGGTGTGGGTACGCTTCATTCATACGCGGGTGGGGGTACGCGCCGTACATACACTGGTGGGGCGTGGGTACGCTCCATTCATACGCGGGTGGGGGTACGCACCGTACATACACTGGTGGGGTGTGGGTACGCTCCATTCATACGCGGGTGGGGGTACGCGCCGTACATACACTGGTGGGGTGTGGGTACGCTCCATTCATATGCGGGTGGGGGTACGCGCCGTACATACACTGGTGGGGTGTGGGTACGCGCCATACATACGCGGGTGGCGGTACGTGCCGTACATACGGGGGTGGGGGTACACGCCGTATATACACGGGTGGGGTGTTGGTACGCGCCGTACATCCACAGGTGGGGTGTTGGTACGCGCCGTACATAAACGGGTGGGGGTACGCACCGTACCCAGGCCTTTAGAACGTGGGTACGGGCCGTACTGCCATTGTTGGGGTGACGTAGGGGTGGGCGTGGTACGACTCGTACCCACGCTCTTAAGGCGTGGGTACGGTACGTACCGAACTTGTTGTGTTGCTGGTTCGCGTCATCACCCACTTCCGTTGTGGCGGACGCATGCGTTGGTGGACACGCCCCCACCCCCTCGAAGTGACCAGGCCCTGACTGTCAGGTATGTCCAGGGCATGTATGTTTTGTAACTTGGGTGGGGGTCGTGTGTCCTGCCCCTGCCCCCCCCCTTTGCCCCTGGGTGTTGTTCTGACCTTCTTCGGTGTCTGCGTCGGTTCCTGTAGAGCAGGTGGACTGCTATGAGGGCTGGGATGACACGTAGGTTCGGGTCCATGGCTGTCCGTCACGTACAGGTGCTCCTTGTGCGCGTCGTCCTGATTTCCCGGCAGTTGGCAGTCGGGAAATATAATCCGTGCGGGGTGACGTCGGTGCGGATCGGACTTCCTGGTTCGTGATATGCAGCCTGAATGCGTCCCGACGTCACGTCGGCGCTTTCCCGGATCACATTTGTATGGATATTTTTGTCGGTCGGGGTTTTGTACGATTCGTACGGAAATAGTTTTTCCATACGAATCGTACTTGCAATATTGTAATGTTTTCTGACCGGGTACGCGTCGGACGGAGAAAACACTCTGTCCCACGATTCGTACCCGGTTTTTCCAGAATCCGAATCGGCCCCTTAGTGTCCTCGATATGTCAGCCGCATATCATCAAATCA
The DNA here is from genome assembly GCF_964204655.1 of Triturus cristatus. Taxonomy (NCBI): domain Eukaryota; kingdom Metazoa; phylum Chordata; class Amphibia; order Caudata; family Salamandridae; genus Triturus; species Triturus cristatus. Next base: position 1,721,458,238 of record NC_140590.1, read on the forward strand.
ATTTGCACAAAGAATCTAGACATCTGACTTCGTTTGCCACTCCTTTAGGTGCATTTAGATATAAGAGGATGCCTTTCAGACTGGCATCAGCTTCTGCCGTTTTTCAGAAAGTGATGAAAACATTTTGGGGAGATATGAAACAAGATGTTTCCAGGACAATATTTTGATTGTGGGAAAAAATATTTGCGACCATGACAAAATGTTTAAAAAAGTAATGAGAAAGTTAGAGAAACATGGTTTGACAATAAAGAAAGAGAAGTGTCAAGTTAGAAAAGAACAAGTGGATTATCTTGGTCATGAGGTTAGTGCAGGTGGCATAAAGCCTAAGAAAAGTATTATAAAAGCTGTGACCATGGCTCCTGAGCCGACAAATAAAGTTGAGCTGTGATTTTTTTTAAGATTAGTAGAATACTGTGCTAAATATGTTGAAAATGTTACTGAACTTGTGGAACCTTTGAGAATGATAATGAAAAAAATGGGGTATTTATGTGGAATGATAACTCCAAAAGAGTGTTTGAGTCTATCAAGGAAGCTATATCTAATGCACCCACTTTGGGACGTTTTGAGATTACGGGCAAAACATATTTGACCACAGATGCCAGTGGATTAGGGATTGGAGCAGTGCTATCGCAAGTAGTGAAGGGTGAAGAGCGTATCATTGGGTGTGCATCCAGGATGTTGCAAGGTGCTGAACGATCGTACTCAGTCATCGAGAGGGAAGCCTTAGCTTGTTGCTGGGGGTAAACCATTTAAAATTTTATGTTTGGGGTTTACCATTTAATATTTGAACTGATCATAAACCCTTGACCTATATATTTAAAGGAGGAAGAGAGTTGGATGGTAGTGTAACACCCCTTATATCAATGTGGTTATTGTCTGTTATGGAATTTAACTTTGAAGTTGAGTATGTAAAGGGTAAAAAAAATGTGGTTGCGGATTATTTATCAAGGATGCCATTGGGAGAAGATTGAGACAAGATTCATAGCGATTTTGTGGATGTGATTGACAATGGTGAAATGGCTCTGTGTTGTGAAGGGTGGGAGAGAGTGTGAATGAGTGTGATCCTGTATTACTGAAAGTGGAGGCGAAAATTGTTCAAGGTTGAAACCATGAAGATGTTAGAGATAATGAACTGAGTACGTTTTTTAAGGTGAGAGATGAGTTGAGAAGATGCGAAGGAAAAGTTTCGTATTCTGGATATTGTTCATGAGGGGCATCCTGGACGGAATATGTCCAAGCGTAGGGTCAGATAATCATTTTGGTGGCCCGGAATGGATGGTTACGTTGAAGTTGTTGTAAAGGATTGTCATATATGTGCTAATAATGCCAGTCAAAAATTTTAAGGCAACCTCCTCTAGTTTTTACTGAATTTCCGGCAAGACCATGGGAAAGATTGGCCATAGATTTCATCGGGCCTGTTGGGAAGTTAGGATGTAGGATAGATTTATTCTTGTATTGGTGGATTATCATTCTAAATGGTTAGTGGTGGAGACGATGAGTGAAGTCAATACCACAGTGTATTAGCATTTTTGAAGAGAATGTTTCTTGAGGAAGGGATACCCGCATCCATATTGTGTCTGATAATGGGGTACAATTTGTTTCCAGGGAAATAAAGGAGTATTTGAAGAGGATGGGGGTCCAACATGAGAGAGTTCTCTTTTTAGGCCACGGGCAAATGGTTTAGTAGAGAGAGTGAACCGTCTTATAATGGAAAACATTCAGCTTTCTCTTGAAAATGGGTTGTCCTGGGGAGAAGTGTTAAGAAAGATGATGTGGACACATAGAGTTAGTCCACATTCAGCTACTGGTGTACCTCCAATTGTATCCTTGAAAGGAAGAGAACCTGGAAAGAAAGAATGTCCTTTGTGGTTGAGCAAGAATGACAGGGTTTTGGTATATCGTAGTAGAGTGAAAGAGAGAGTTCAGAGAGGACAAGAGAAGATGGAAAGAGCATATAATTTGAAGAAGGGTGTGAAGAAAATATGGGTTCAAGTAGGTGATTGGGTGGTGGTTCGCAAAAAATGAGTGGGTTCGCAAAGGAGAGAATAAATATTGGGGAACTTTCCAGATTAAAGATATTAAAAGAAGTGTTGTGAAATTGGATGATGGATCTACATGGAGGCTAGGTAATATATGCAAAGTTTGTGAACCATGAAATCTTTAATTTGCATATAATGTATGTTTCATGCAAGTATGCAATCTATGAAATCTTTATTTACATGTAATGTATAATTTCCGTATTTTATGCATCTTTAAATTTTTTTATGTACAATTTCTGAATGCTATGTGTAGAAAATTGTATTGTACCAATGTTCATTGTTTATATATTGGTTGTATTTTGTTCTCTGCTATGGTAAAAGGGAGATGTGTGGCGATGTCATGGAATGTGTTGACATTCTACTGTAAGGAGTTCTCTTCTGGGGATTCTGGTAATAGTCAGTTGGAAAGCACTAAAGGATGATGAATGCTGCAGATGGCATGATTAATAAACTAACAAACTAACTGCAAGAAACCTCAGAAGGCTCTTCTTTTCACTGTGGTTGTAACCTTCACGTAGATTTGTTTATTTTGTATTTTCCGTAGTTATATATAGCCCGAACTTGAACCGAAGGTATTGAGTATTAAAGCACTTTACACGAGCACCAGGTGCGTTACATGTGGACACATTAATTTTTTTTGTTAGGCACAATGAGATTAAGTGATTTGCCCAGATCACAGGATGTTGTGTGTCTCTGAGAATCGAACCTAGTTCCCCAGCTCCGAGGTCGACCGCCCTAGCCATTAGGCCAACTCCTCTCCCCATGGATAACCTTAAGGGCTTTTACTATGGTTTTTAAGAAATCTTCTGGGATTCTGCTTTAAAGTTAAAGGAAAGAATGCAGGACCAGATAGAAGGATGCTTTAAGTATTGCTTTGAATCGCTTTCCATATAGGGCAACATAAGTTTCATATTAGGCACACTCTATGCACATCAGTGGATCCTGCTTTTTGACAGAAATATTTCCCTTTACATTGTGGTTGGCATAATATCTTTCTTGTAGCTGCACCACATTATGCAGACTCTATTCACATCAACTTTCCCAGCTCTCTTTTTCTGGTTTACCACCTTAATAAAGACTCTTTCAGTTTACCTACATTTCAGACTCTCACCGTTTACCAGTCTGAAATGTGTTCAGTTTGATGGTAACTTGTACCAAACAAGTCTGCTAAAAACATGAAATGCTTGATGAATTTAAGTGCAGGCAAGTCTAGAGTCAACACAAAAAAGAGAAAACTACTGCAATGTTCAGGTGACAAATTAATGAGCCTCTAATCTTAATACATGCATTGCTTTTAGTAAAACTGTGTTACAATAAAAGGAAGTGTGTTTTCAAATGTCTGGCAATGTAAAAGAGAAAGGAAGGAAAGAAGTTTGAGGCTTGGAGAGAGGCCGATAAGATGACGGACTGACCTGTGATGGGAGAGGAGACTAGACCAGTCATCTTTTTGCAGCTCCAGTTCTATGACGCGATGCTGTGCAGGATAGAAACGCTTACAGGAGAAAGTGAAAGTAAGTAGCTTTCTTCTGTAAACAGATGCACACACTGTACAGCTAAAGCACGTGCAGTTTATCTGTTTACTGCACCTGGCCCCACGTCAAAGACTCGTCAGAGCTCTGGACTCTGATTGACGTCAGATCTGAGGTCACATGATAAAACTCTGCCCTGGCTTTCTCCCGCCCACGTAGGCTACCTTGTTAAGCACTCTGAGATTGATAGGTAGCTCCGGGCCTTAATGTGCTGAGTCCCTAAGCGCCCGGGGCTGTCTTACCAAGTGGCACTTCGTGTGCGTCACGGAGGGGTGTTACCAGGAGACCCTGGAGACGGCAGGACAGGGCTGGGAGCAGGTAAGCCCTGACTTAGTCTAGCAAAGCTCCCTTCCAGGGCACATGCACACTAGTGAATGTGCCTAGGAATGGGCGTGAGAAAAGTGCCTGGCTGCCTGATCCTCGCTCATGCTAGGGTTTAAGAGTAACAGCCACTGAATTCTAATTACTGTTGTAGTAATTATAATAGTAATTAGATAATTAACATCTAGATCTTCCCAGGAAATGAGGTGGGCAGAGTCCCCAAGGACACAAACCGCCCCTGCACAGGTGACTGATGGTGGGACGTGGGATGCAGTGAGCAAGAAAGAAGTTCAAGAGAGGATATTTGGAGGTCAAGTGAAGGAGAGAATGGGGATATGAAGGAGGTAACAGAGTGAAAGGGGAGGAGTGAAACAGGTGAGATAATTTTGAGAATGAGTCTGTATAATTATGATAAAGTTATATTTGCATTTATGTATTGTTAATAAAGTTTAAATGTTGCAACCTTATCCTAATAAAATGGCCTTTTACGCTTCAAGTAACAGCGTGGAGTGTAGTTATTGCGCGATGCCGTCCCCCGGGGAAGTGAGGGTCGCAGACGAGTCTTCTCCTGGGGTACTTCGTGCGTTGGCTGGAAAGACATGTTGGTTAGGGGGTCAAAGGAGTAGGGAAGGGGCGGGAATAGGGAGGGTATAAGGGTGTCAGGAGAGGAGGATCCGGCCTCTTCCTGACACCTAGCACCACCGGGAGGGTAGTGAAAAAGTTAGTCCAGCCACTCACCCTATAGGCTGCAGGAGAAGGGCATGGGTGTAGATTGTTTCAGTGTGCCAGTTTAGGACAGGTTGCAGTTCATAGGCGGTACGGTACTTTGGAGGGGTGGTGGGTCACATACGGTTGGGTCCACCCCTCGGGGGGGAGGAAGGGTAAACAGGTGACTGATGGCGGGGTGGGGGTGCGGGATGCAATGAGCAATGAAAGAAGTTCAAGAGAGGATGTTTGGAGGGCAAGTGAAGGAGAGAATAGGGATATGAAGGAGGTCACAGAGTGAAAGGTGAGGAGCGAAATAGGTGAGATGGTTTTGAGAATGGTGAAGGGAGAATGAGTTTGTATGGTTATTATAAAGTTATATTTGCATTTATGTACTGTTAATAAAATTTAAATGTTGAAACCGTGTCCTAATAAAACTGCCTTTTACGCTTCAAGTAACAGGGTGGAGTGTAATTATTGTATGATGTATCTTTATTTTTCATACTCTGAGAGTCAGTCAGCTTGAAGGTTGCGATGGGGTGCGGCAGGAGATCAGTAGAGCAACCCAGTGGCAGATGCACCGCTGGCCACTGAGTCGTCATTCAAGCTGTAGAGAATATGGGGCACCTGCGATAGCACCACTGCCACTGTGTTCCCTTTGCAGTCCTTGGACGTTGCGGCCGGTGCAGTGGAGGCACAGAACAGAACTCAGGTTAGCCCAAGGGTTTGCCACCAGATTGCAAGCTCAGCTTGCTGATCAGTTTGGTGGAGGGAGCTCTCCAAGACCCCTCTGTCCAGATTTTCTTCCCTAAACCTTCCCAAGCTTTTCCCAGGCTCAGGCTGAGATGTGGCAGCAGGGCATATCCGGGATTTAAACTTAAGCGATCCTTTTTCATGGGCGCGTCCCGAGGCTGCTCCTCTTCAAGCGGTCGGCCCATTAGAAACGTGCTCCAGAGGCCTGAAGCAGGGGTCTGCCCGAAGCTCAGGCTGTATTAGTAGGACTGGGGCTCACACAGCAAACCTGAGGTGACTTTGGAAAGCTGTCATCTTATGGGAGGTAGGACCACCCAGGTGCATGGTATCTGAAATACCAAGCTTCCTTTGTCTGTTTCCAGTGCTACAGGGGCCTGGAAGACGGGGTCTGCCCAAGGCTAAGGCTGCATTAGCAAGATTGGAGTTCTCAAGGCAGGTAGGGATGGTTAGAGATCAGACAGGGTAGAAACATGAGGGTAATGTGTATGAGTAAGGGGTGGGAAGGGCATAAAGGCATCCTGGTGCATGCCAGTCCCACACTTAAGTGAACAGTCTCACTTAAGTGCTGGGAGGCCCATGCTATGCAGCGGTGCCTTTTGGCTAGATTCACCCTATAGAAATAGCATATATATGTACATTACTACATGCATACATACATACAGACACACAACAGAGACATGAACCAGCCATTCCGTTCCAAAGCATTTCAAATGATCACTTTTGTGGACTCTTGGCCTTGGCTTCATTGGTAAGGCCTTCTCTAAAGAGCAGGTACCCATGAATTCACCTGTCCAGTAAATAGGAGTCCATCAGTGAAAGGGCAGTTGTAGAATTTGAAAATGAACACCTGATTGGAGTAATCGCTGCAAAAATGTGAGTTTCTGCTTGGAAAGTTTGAGGCCATACCTTTTCTCAGTGCCCTGCTTCTTGGGCATGAACTCATGATTACTGAGTGAAAGAGGCAGGGGACAGAAATGGAATCTAGTTGGACACAATAATAACAAGCACTGGCAAAGCCAATAGGTTTGATGTTTGTTTTGTGCATGTAGACATGCATACTATATCCTGGGAGCTTGGGAGAACATGGCGGCAGACGGCTGATCTGCCGTGGTGCTCCGTAAGTTCGGGCTCCCGTTTCCTCGCTTCCCCCGGCTCCCTCGATTTTCCCGCCTGATGACTGCTGAGGTCGGAAACTAATTTACCGTGTTTAATTCCTTACCGGTGTATTTCGCCTGTTCTGTCCTCCCGGTTTTGGTAGTGTTTCGGAGCCTTGCTGGTTTGCTGGTTTCCCTCTGTTTCCTTCTCCGTGCTACGTGCGGTGGCCGTGAAGTGGTCGTGGTCTGTTGCCTGCCTGCCGCCTGATTCCGCTGGGTCCTAATTCCCCCCTTCTGCTCTATGCCTTGCTGCTCTGGTATCAGAATACCGGCTGGGGACGCCTTGCATATTTTTGGAGGTGCAGCTGACACTCCTGGTTGCTGTGGATCTTCGTCTTACATCAGCTGCTCTCTAGACCGGTGGTCGTGGTCCTGGTCCTTAGCCGCCCTGGAGCTGCGGCGCGGCAGGAGAGCGCGCAGTTTGGTGCGTGCTGTGTGTGTTGGAGACAGCCTTGAAAACTCTTCTCAGGTGACAGCTGAGAGTACCGAAGCGGTTACGACGGCAGCAGACGGTTACAGCGATACAAGCACACAGGAATCAGCTTCAGTCTTACCTCAGTGTGGGCTATCAAAAGATTCTGAAGGTTTGCACCAACACTATCAAACGTCCAGAGGTAAGGGGAGAGGTGGGAAATCAGGCCGAGGACGAGGTAAGGAGCAGGCTAGAGTGCATACGAGGGGGGTTGTCACCGGCTCTAATCTGCCTGGTGCAGTATCTTCACCCCATCTTGGTAAGAGAACCTCCTCCTATCTATCTAAGGAGGTGAAATCAAAGGGCACCAGAGGGAAAGCAACACGCAATCTTGTTGCTGGAGTCGAGGCTACATCTAAAATTACACCATCTTTACGGTCATACTTCAAAGTTGTTCCACAGGTCTTGCACCTTGTGGAATCCAAGACAATGACCTCACTAAATGATTCAGCTCAAATGCTTTCCCCTGCTTTACCTCCATCATCTTTCTCAACCCCTGCCCCTTCAGTTGTGCCAACCCTTTCGGTTCCTTCTGGTTCCGTGATGACTGTGACGGAGGTAGCGCCAGCTGTCTCAGTTGCTCCTATAGTTTCTGTACCTTCCCCACCTATTAGTATATCTAAAAGTGGTGTTTTGTCTTGTGAAATGGTGGGAGGCCAGGCATCATCTATTAGTTCTAGCATGAGGGGCGACGTTGCAGCCGCTAGTGAAGGTGGTCTTACCCACTCCGATTCCGGGGGGGGTACTGTATTGGAGCCATCTTTCGAGCTATCTTTGGCAACATCTGTCCCTGTCCCTGTCCTTGCTCCTTCAACTCCACTCTGTCAAGAAGCAACATCGGACAACGTCTCAGCAGCCACTTTATTTGCGATGCTCACTACGTTGTCCCAGGACATAAAAAAGGGGTTTGAGCAATCCTCAGTTATGCAGAAGGAGATTCGCGATTACTGTCAATCATTGGATAATAAGATCGATGGGCTGTCAACTAGGACAGAAGTCCTGGAGGAAAAACTAGCTACAGTGTCGGCACATCTAGTTAAGACAGAAGAGGACATTACTAAACTTAAAAGAGATGATCAGGCCTTGCTGGACAGGATGGAGGTTTTAGAAAATAACGCAAGAAGATGTAACATTCGTATTCTTAATGTTCCGGAGGGGTCTGAGGGGGCAGATATTAAGCAGTTTATTGTTTGCCTTTTGAAGGAAGGTTTATGTTTGGGTCAATCCCTGGAGCAGCTAGCAACCGACATTCAGAGGGTCCATCGGGAACCATTCAAACAGAACCCACAAAGGCAAAAGCCGCGTAAAATCCTTGTTAATTTCCTTACATATACTCTCAAAGAGCAGATTCTGAGTGCAGCTCTTAAACAGAAGTCCCTACTTGGTAAGGGGTTTACCTTTCTTATCAGATCTGATCTTTCTAGGGTCACACTTGAGAAGCAATGGGAGTTTGGAAGGCGGCTCGAGTCTTTTAGGAAGTTGGGCGCTTCTGCTCAATTGGTGTTCCCGGCCTCTCTGAAGGTCATGTATAATAATAAAATGGTAAACATCAGGTCAATTGAAGCTGCCGATGAATTCCTGGCGGATATAGGCAATAAGTCATCCGGTAATAGTACCTAACTCGTTTTCTTTGGGCTTTGGCTTAGGTCCTTTTATTGCCTTATCGTTGCTCACAGGGATTAAAGCATTTAAAAAAAGAAAAGAGAAAGGAAAGGAAAAAAAAAAAAAAAAGGGAAAAATAAGGGAAAAAAAGAATGAGAAGGAAAGTGGATGGGGGGAAAGAAGATGAAGAGGGGAGAGAGAGAGAAAAAAAAATATAATAAAAATACATATATATATATGATAATACTAAAAAAAAAAAAAAAAGTACACTATCTTAAGTGGGATCACCTCTTTTTTCTTTACTTTTTAGCTGTGAGTTTGGGGGGGCGTGTAACGGGAGCCTGAGGTAGGGGTGCCATCTACTGGACTTGATCCGGTCAGATACACCACGGGTTCTCCACGGGGAGGGTGATGGGTGGGTGAGGGGCGTTCACGGGCAAAATTCAAAAATTCCTCATCAGCCATCTTTTCTATTTTCTGTAGTGTAGGAGAGTAGGGTCTGCTATCCTATGGTCACCCCAAATTTTTGCTTTTTGCTTCACTGGTTTTTGACATATTGAGGCTGTGGGCCTGCCAATCAGACCCCCAGCCTGCTGTTCTCTCTACTAAATTAAAACTATGCACCCTAGGTGCATAACCAATTGGAAGTGGATCACCCTGTCAGCCCCTGTACCAGTGTACACTAGGTACCCAGGGCATTGGTGTACCCAAGGCCTGCCCGGGGCTGAAGCATGTATTATGCCACCCCAGGCTTGGCCTAACAAATCTGACACAACTGGCTGATCACTCAGCTGGGGTAAGTTGGTGTAACCACCTCTTACTTAGGTGTAGTATACCTATACCTAACCTTAAATGGGACACCTGGTAACCTATAAGTCACTCCTATGGCAGGCCTTAACAATCCTGAAGGCAGAGTGCTTGGTTCCATGTGAGATGGTGCTCTGGCATGAGCTGAGCCTGTCTGCAGTGGTCGGAACAACTTCCTTCTACTGTTTCCAGATATCGTCATACCATATACTCTTAAGTGCATTATGAACCTCGCGGTTAAATGCTAACTTTGGTTTGGCTTTATCAAAACATGTCGAGTAAGGTGTCATACGAATTGGAATACTAACCCCTCGCCAATTCTGGCGACGGGGTTAGCATTCCACCCTTCTAGAGGGACACGACATGTACAGTACCTGAAACCCGGGTAAAATCAGACATAGCCTCAGCTCCACAAAATGGATGCTGCCACCACAGACACAAGTCTGCCCTCCTGCTGCTGGGAGTCCTTCCAGCTTGGGAGGTGTGGACAAAGGGTTTCCTGCCAGGGGAGGTGCGTGCACCACCCCAGACAGGATTTTGTGTATTGGTCAGGTAGGGCTTGAAAGAAACCAGACATGCCTGTGGCTCACAAGGAGCCTCGGGGCATATGCCAGTTCCAACCGGTCCTGGGGCACACCAGTCCCGGGCCTGGGGCGAGCTGGACAAAGGATTGGGGGTGTAACCACCCCCCTTCCTGGTCCCACCCTTAGGGAGGGACCTAGCAGGTAGTCCGGCCCCTAGAATCCGCTTAAAGGTAGGAGCTGTGTCCTAAGACTTCAGACATCCTGGAATCAACTTAAAACTAAGAAGAAGACGGGAACTTCGACGCTCTGCCGCACAGAGGACTGAAGCCAATCTCCCCTGTGGTCAGGGAGTGACCACCTTGCTAACGCAAGCACCATCCAGCGAATCAACGTATGCTTTGCCGCCGCCTCCCGCCGGAGCCCGAGCCCAAAGACTGACAAGACCTGGACCTCCAGACCTCTCACCGCCCGATCCACAGTCCCTGAAAAGAGGAGACCCGTGGAGGCACCGAGACACGTGGAGCCAGCCATCTTGAAACGACTACGACAAGCTGACCAGTGCAACAACCGAGGCTCCCTCCAAGTTGTGCTTTGGGTCCTGAGAAGCCCAACCCTCGAGCAGCATCTGCACCAAAGGTGAGCCCTCCAGCAACTCCACGATCTGCGTGGGGCCCTTCTGCATTTTGCCACTCGACGCGCCTAACCGGTTGCTGGCCCGCTGGCTAGTGGCCATCTTGGCGACGAAATCTACAACAAACACTGCTGGTCTGGTTGCTCCAGACTGGCCCTTGCTCCCCTCCAAAGGAGCAGTTCCTCTGACCTTGCTGGTCAGAGCCATCAGCTTATCTCCTTGCCTACAACAATTGCTTTTGCCAAGGCTTGTTTGCTTCGATCAAGTCACCGACACCGCCGACAGCGAGAGCCTGCGTGGGACAGCTCGTGACTCGACTCCTGGACGTCGTCGACCTTCAGGGACCACGTGGCTGCAGAGACAAGCTACACCTTTCTTCCTGTTTGCACCCGACATCGCCTGGTACCCACCTGGTGCCACGCTGGTCACTGGCTAGTGACTGTGAACACTGTCCCCTCTGCTTACAGGTCTTCAACATCTCCGATCCACTCTTGGATCCACTGCATCTCTTCCCGACCGACCGCCTGCAGCACTTTTGTCTACAGGCCCCACGGAACAGATAGAAGAAACCCGACGCACTTCGAGGCCTATGCACCCGCTTCCTGTGGGTGAGGTAAAGCTGGCACTCCTGTGCCCAAGTGTAGTATTACATCTCTAGTGCCTGTGTTCCAAATCTTAAGTTCCTAGGTCATCCGGAAGATTCCTTTTGCAGTAACTTTGTACTTTTTACGCACCCATTGAAACCTATGGGAGCACGCGTGTGACTATTTGCTCTGCACACGCCACCCGTGGACCTCCTGGTCATTAACTGAAGTTAGCTCCTTGTAGGCCCAGCGATTCTAGAGGCCCTAGGCCTTTTCCCTTTTCTGTTCGTGGTACTTATACCACTATTTTAGTATATGGTTCGAGTGGCCACCAGGGCCTATCCATATAAAGTGCAACTTCTGTGTATTCTGTGATAATCTTGTTTGACGATTTGTGCTCCTGTGCTCATAAAGAGACTAGGGGTTACTTTGAGAAATAAATACATATATATTTTGAATATATATCTGTGTGGTGTCCTTTCATTGGTATAAAAGGGGGTTACTATTGGTAAAACAGCTTGCTTAACACGCATCACGAGTTTAGCCTCAAAGACTGCTTAGCCTACGCTACCACTAGGGCAGCTAGTCCAAAAAGGTTGACTTACAACCACACCATAAGGGTTGCTTGGCATGGTACAAGGTGGTCACTAGAACTAGTGAACAGCATATACCAGGCCAACTTCTCACATTGGTGAGCAGCGGTTGGATTTGAGCTTGCTGTGTTTTACCATTGTAATCTCTTGGTTACCAATTGAAAGATCACATAGGTACCTGTAGGTACATATAAAACAAGATTAGGTATACTTAAGTTCTACTGAACTTAGTTGTTGTAGAGCAAAGGGAGTAGCACACCCTGACTACAACTACTAGATAGGTTTAGTAGGTAAACCCAAGTGTAGGTAGATTGCAACACATCCACCCACACTTAAGAGCAATGGCTGGGGCAGAGGGGTCCACTGTACCCATCTCTGTTGAGAGTGACCCCCAGAGGGCACCATCCATCTTTGCTACCCTTAATCAGAATGAGCTCAGGCATTTGGCAACTCTTAGAGGCCTTAAACAGCCCAAGAACCCTACCTCTGCTGTGCTCAGAGAACTCTTGCAAGATGATGAAAATCAAAGAGAGCTCAAGAAAGCTTCCCAGTTAGCCCCCTTAGGGACAAGAACAGGAGGCCCCCCTTCTGAAGATGCCACTGAGACACCCCTTTCCAATAGTCACCCCTTAGATGGGATGCCTACCACAGAGGAAGAAAGTGAGGGGGATACAGACAGTGGTGAGGATGAAGGGAGAACTAGCCCAGTGCCAAGTGTTATACTTGGCCCAGCTAAACCAAGGCTATTGGGGACTGACAGTGGGTTCACCCCACTGGATCTCCCCAGTGGACTTAACACAGGGCTTGGAAGGCAAAGGAATCGCTCAGGTGACTCCAATGCTTCCCATGGCTCTAGAGGCTCTCAAGGTCACTCCAGGAGAAGGATGACCACCCCTCAGAGGAGGGAACATGAGGCCAAGATGCAAGAAGCCCAGCTGAGGATCAGGAAGCAGGAGCTAGAAGTAGCCCTGATCGAAGAGAAACTGAGCAAGGCTAGACAGCATAAAAAGAGTGGGTCTATACCCACTGGTGGCAGCATTGTCCCTAGGGACAAAGATAGGGTTTTCGATAATAGAAACCTGTCTAAGGTTGTGCCCCCCTACAAAAGTGGGGATGACATCCACAAGTGGATAACTGCTCTTGAGAGAGCCTGCAAAGTACAGCAGGTTCCTGAAGACCAGTGGGCAGCAATCCTCTGGCTCTCCTTTGAGGGAAGAGGCAGAGACAGACTCCTCACTGTTAGAGAAGAGGATGTCAGAAATTACAGAGACCTGAAGAGTGTTCTAGTTGATGGGTTAGGCTTAACCACTGAACAGTACAGGTTAATGTTCAGAGACACCCAAAAGACACAGACTCAGGACTGGTCTGAATACATTGAATGTGCCACTAAGGCTTTGGAGGGTTGGTTGCTGGGAAGTAAGGTATCTGATTTTACAGGATTGTATAATTTGATGATGAGAGAACAGATTTTAAATAACTGTCAAAACCAGCAAGTGCATCAACACTTGGTTGACTCTGATCTGACCTCTCCCCAAGAATTGGGAAAGAAGGCAGACAAATGGGTCAGAACCAGGGTTAAGCAAAAGAACCAGAACCAGGGCCAAGGGGGTGATCAGAAGAAAACAGACCAAAAGGGTGGAGATCAGAAACCTAAAGACCAGAAGTCTTCAACAGGGCCCCAAACTACTGCTAAGGAGGGTGGGTCCCAACAGTCCAAAAAGAAGAAAGAAGGTCAAAAGAAACCCTGGTGCAATCATTGTAAAAATACAACTCACTGGACTAGCGATTGCAAAAAGGGTGGAGCCCCCAACACTGTTGCCCCTAAGGCACCTGCTCCCAGTACTACTGTTAGCAGTGTTGGTCCCCAGACAAAGGGTGTAGTGGGAATCACTATGGGAACTGAAGGAGATTCTGACTTAGACAGAACCCTGACACAGGCAGTCCTGATCTGTGATGGGGACATTGATTTGTCCCTGACTGTGAGCCCCAGTAACCTGGGCAAGTACGGACAGACTCCTTTAATTAATAACAAAGTGGCTCAAGCCTACAGGGACACATGTGCCAGTGTCACTATGGTGACACCAGGCTTTGTGGATCCTGGACAGTACATACCAGGTGAGAACTACCTGGTGACCAATGCCAGCAATGCCACTACTTCACATAGTGTGGCAGTTGTTAACTTCTCATGGGGAGGGGTAACTGGCCTCAAAAGGGTTGTGGTTAGTGCAGACCTCCCAGTAGAATGTTTGTTGGGCAATGACCTAGAGAGTTCTCTATGGTCAGAAGTGGAGTACAGGACTCATGCAGAGATGTTAGGTATATCATCACATGTCCTTGCTGTGACCAGGTCACAGGCCAAAAAGTGCCTCACTGAATCACAGGTCTTGGATCCTGGAACAATGGACCAAGCACCTACCAAGAACAAGAACAGGAGGGTCAAGGCTGTGCCTTCCCCCCTGCCTCAGAGTGATGATCAGCCTTCCCAGGAAGCTGATCTAGAGGACCCTGAAGGAACTGTCCCTGAAGAGCTTGAACCTGATCAGGTTGAGTTTCTGGGGACAGGGGGACCTTCAAGGGCTGACTTGAGGCAGGCTCAGTTATCCTGTCCCTCTCTTGAACCCCTCAGACAGCTGTCTGCTGCTGAGGCTGCTGGGAATGCTCAAGGTACCCATAAAGTGTATTGGGATGAAGGGCTCCTTTATTCAGAGGCTAGAGACCCCAAGCCTGGTGCAACCAGGAGGTTGGTTATACCTCTGCAATTTAGGGGCTTCCTTCTTACCTTGGCCCATGATATTCCTTTAGCAGGACACCTAGGCCAGAATAAGACCTGGGACAGACTTGTCCCTCACTTTCACTGGCCTCATATGAATGAAGATACAAAGGAGTTTTGTCGCTCCTGTGTTACCTGCCAAGCCAGTGGCAAATCAGGTGGCACAACAAAGGCCCCCCTGATACCACTACCTGTGGTGGGGGTTCCCTTTGAAAGAGTGGGAATAGATATAGTGGGTCCCATGGATCCTCCCACTGCATCTGGGCACAGATTTATACTGGTGGTAGTGGATCATGCCACCAGGTATCCAGAGGCAATTCCCCTTAGGACCACTACAGCACCTGTTGTGGCCAGGGCCCTGCTAGGAGTATTCTCCAGAGTGGGGTTTCCTAAGGAGGTAGTATCTGACAGAGGTACCAACTTTATGTCAGGGTACTTGACAGCTATGTGGAAGGAATGTGGTGTCAACTACAAGTTCACCACCCCTTATCACCCACAATGCAATGGGCTTGTTGAGAGATTCAACAAGACCCTAAAGGGTATGATCAAAGGATTACCTGAAAAGCTCAGGCGAAGATGGGACATCCTTCTACCCTGCCTTCTGTTTGCTTACAGAGAGGTCCCACAAAAGGGGGTTGGCTATAGCCCCTTTGGATTGTTGTTTGGGCACCCTGTGAGAGGCCCACTGTGTTTGGTGAAGGAAGGATGGGAGTTACCTCTCAAAAAGCCTAAGCTCGACATAGTGGACTATGTACTTGGTCTCCGCTCCCGGATGGCTGAGTATATGGAGAAGGCATCCAAAAACCTTGAGGCAAGCCAGGCCTTACAGAAAGCTTGGCATGACCAAAAGGCTGTCTTGGTTGAGTATCAGCCAGGACAGAAGGTATGGGTGTTGGAGCCAGTGGCCCCAGCAGCACTCCAAGACAAATGGTCTGGACCCCATACAATCCTGGAAAAGAAGGGAGAGGTCACCTACTTGGTGGACCTAGGAACTCCCAGGAGTCCCCACAGGGTACTCCATGTTAACAGGCTTAAAGCATATGTTGACAGGGCAGACATGGGCTTGCTCATCGCTAGAGATGAGGGACAGGAGGAAGAGAGTGACCCTCTCCCAGACCTGTTGTCTCAGAACCCTGAAGATGGCTCAGTTGAAGGAGTGACCCTTGGAGGCAACCTCACTGCCCATCAGCAGACTGAATGTAGACAGGTTCTACAATCATTTTCACATATGTTTTCCTTGATACCTAGTCAAACTGACTGGTGTACCCATGTTGTGGACACTGGTGACAGTCTGCCTGTAAAGAACAAGCTTTACAGACAACCTGACCACGTCAGGGACTGTATAAAGGCTGAGGTACATAAAATGCTGGAATTAGGTGTCATTGAACCCTCAGAGAGCCCCTGGGCTAGCCCAGTGGTTCTGGTCCCCAAACCTCACACCAAAGATGGCAAGAGAGAGATGAGGTTCTGTGTGGATTACAGAGGACTCAATGCTGTCACCAGGACGGATGCACACCCTATTCCAAGGGCAGATGAGCTCATAGACAAACTAGCTTCTGCAAAGTTTTTGAGCACATTTGACTTAACAGCTGGCTATTGGCAAATCAGATTAGCTGAGGAGTCTAAGGCCAAAACAGCATTCTCAACCCCAGGTGGGCATTATCAGTTTGTGGTGATGCCCTTTGGTCTGAAGAATGCACCTGCCACCTTCCAACGGTTGGTGAACCAAGTCCTCACTGGGTTGGATGACTTTTGTGCAGCATATCTTGATGACATTGCTGTCTTTAGCTCCACCTGGGAGGATCACCTGATCCACCTGAAGAAGGCTCTTGAGGCCCTGCAGAGGGCAGGCCTCACTATCAAGGCTACTAAGTGCCAGATAGGGCAGAGTAAGGTTGTATATTTGGGCCACCTTGTAGGTGGAGGCCAAGTTCAACCACTGGAGAGTAAGATACAATCCATCAAGGACTGGTCCCCTCCAACCACCCAGACTCAAGTTCGAGCTTTCTTGGGCTTGACTGGGTACTACAGGAAGTTTGTTAAGAACTATGGGTCCATAGTGACTCCTCTTAATGATCTGACATCCAAGAAGATGCCCAAAAAGGTTCAGTGGACAGTAAGCTGTCAAAAGGCATTTGATGACCTGAAGGAGGCCATGTGCTCTGCACCTATCCTGAAAAGTCCTGACTACTCCAAAGAGTTTATTGTCCAAACAGATGCTTCTGAGTTGGGTGTGGGAGCTGTGCTGTCACAACTTAATGTAGATGGTCAAGACCAACCCATTGCTTTTATTAGCAGAAGGTTGACCCCCAGAGAGAAGAATTGGTCAGCTATTGAGAGGGAGGCCTTTGCTGTGGTGTGGGCCCTGAAGAAGCTGAGGCCATACTTGTTTGGCACTCACTTCAAGATTCAGACCGACCATAAGCCCCTCTTGTGGCTAAATCAGATGAAGGGTGAAAATCCCAAACTGCTTAGGTGGTCCATTTCCCTACAGGGTATGGACTTTACAGTGGAGCACCGGCCAGGTACTGACCATGGGAATGCAGATGGTCTCTCCAGGTACTTCCACTTAGGACATGAAGACGAGACTGGTCAAGGCTAGTTTAATGTCCCAGCGTTTGGGGGGGGGGTTGTGTAGGAGAGTAGGGTCTGCTATCCTATGGTCACCCCAAATTTTTGCTTTTTGCTTCACTGGTTTTTGACATATTGAGGCTGTGGGCCTGCCAATCAGACCCCCAGCCTGCTGTTCTCTCTACTAAATTAAAACTATGCACCCTAGGTGCATAACCAATTGGAAGTGGATCACCCTGTCAGCCCCTGTACCAGTGTACACTAGGTACCCAGGGCATTGGTGTACCCAAGGCCTGCCCGGGGCTGAAGCATGTATTATGCCACCCCAGGCTTGGCCTAACAAATCTGACACAACTGGCTGATCACTCAACTGGGGTAAGTTGGTGTAACCACCTCTTACTTAGGTGTAGTATACCTATACCTAACCTTAAATGGGACACCTGGTAACCTATAAGTCACTCCTATGGCAGGCCTTAACAATCCTGAAGGCAGAGTGCTTGAATCCATGTGAGATGGTGCTCTGGCATGAGCTGAGCCTGTCTGCAGTGGTCGGAACAACTTCCTTCTACTGTTTCCAGATATCGTCATACCATATACTCTTAAGTGCATTATGAACCTCGCGGTTAAATGCTAACTTTGGTTTGGCTTTATCAAAACATGTCGAGTAAGGTGTCATACGAATTGGAATACTAACCCCTCGCCAATTCTGGCGACGGGGTTAGCATTCCACCCTTCTAGAGGGACACGACATGTACAGTACCTGAAACCCGGGTAAAATCAGACATAGCCTCAGCTCCACAAAATGGATGCTGCCACCACAGACACAAGTCTGCCCTCCTGCTGCTGGGAGTCCTTCCAGCTTGGGAGGTGTGGACAAAGGGTTTCCTGCCAGGGGAGGTGCGTGCACCACCCCAGACAGGATTTTGTGTATTGGTCAGGTAGGGCTTGAAAGAAACCAGACATGCCTGTGGCTCACAAGGAGCCTCGGGGCATATGCCAGTTCCAACCGGTCCTGGGGCACACCAGTCCCGGGCCTGGGGCGAGCTGGACAAAGGATTGGGGGTGTAACCACCCCCCTTCCTGGTCCCACCCTTAGGGAGGGACCTAGCAGGTAGTCCGGCCCCTAGAATCCGCTTAAAGGTAGGAGCTGTGTCCTAAGACTTCAGACATCCTGGAATCAACTTAAAACTAAGAAGAAGACGGGAACTTCGACGCTCTGCCGCACAGAGGACTGAAGCCAATCTCCCCTGTGGTCAGGGAGTGACCACCTTGCTAACGCAAGCACCATCCAGCGAATCAACGTCTGCTTTGCCGCCGCCTCCCGCTGGAGCCCGAGCCCAAAGACTGACAAGACCAGGACCTCCAGACCTCTCACCGCCCGATCCACAGTCCCTGAAAAGAGGAGACCCGTGGAGGCACCGAGACACGTGGAGCCAGCCATCTTGAAACGACTACGACAAGCTGACCAGTGCAACAACCGAGGCTCCCTCCAAGTTGTGCTTTGGGTCCTGAGAAGCCCAACCCTCGAGCAGCATCTGCACCAAAGGTGAGCCCTCCAGCATCTCCACGATCTGCGTGGGGCCCTTCTGCATTTTGCCACTCGACGCGCCTAACCGGTTGCTGGCCCGCTGGCTAGTGGCCATCTTGGCGACGAAATCTACGACAAACACCGCTGGTCTGGTTGCTCCAGACTGGCCCTTGCTCCCCTCCAAAGGAGCAGTTCCTCTGACCTTGCTGGTCAGAGCCATCAGCTTATCTCCTTGCCTACAACAATTGCTTTTGCCAAGGCTTGTTTGCTTCGATCAAGTCGCCGACACCGCCGACAGCGAGAGCCTGCATGGGACAGCTCGTGACTCGACTCCTGGACGTCGTCGACCTTCAGGGACCACGTGGCTGCAGAGACAAGCTACACCTTTCTTCCTGTTTGCACCCGACATCGCCTGGTACCCACCTGGTGCCACGCTGGTCACTGGCTAGTGACTGTGAACACTGTCCCCTCTGCTTACAGGTCTTCAACATCTCCGATCCACTCTTGGATCCACTGCATCTCTTCCCGACCGACCGCCTGCAGCACTTTTGTCTACAGGCCCCACGGAACAGATAGAAGAAACCCGACGCACTTCGAGGCCTATGCACCCGCTTCCTGTGGGTGAGGTAAAGCTGGCACTCCTGTGCCCAAGTGTAGTATTACATCTCTAGTGCCTGTGTTCCAAATCTTAAGTTCCTAGGTCATCCGGAAGATTCCTTTTGCAGTAACTTTGTACTTTTTACGCACCCATTGAAACCTATGGGAGCACGCGTGTGACTATTTGCTCTGCACACGCCACCCGTGGACCTCCTGGTCATTAACTGAAGTTAGCTCCTTGTAGGCCCAGCGATTCTAGAGGCCCTAGGCCTTTTCCCTTTTCTGTTCGTGGTACTTATACCACTATTTTAGTATATGGTTCGAGTGGCCACCAGGGCCTATCCATATAAAGTGCAACTTCTGTGTATTCTGTGATAATCTTGTTTGACGATTTGTGCTCCTGTGCTCATAAAGAGACTAGGGGTTACTTTGAGAAATAAATACATATATATTTTGAATATATATCTGTGTGGTGTCCTTTCATTGGTATAAAAGGGGGTTACTATTGGTAAAACAGCTTGCTTAACACGCATCACGAGTTTAGCCTCAAAGACTGCTTAGCCTACGCTACCACTAGGGCAGCTAGTCCAAAAAGGTTGACTTACAACCACACCATAAGGGTTGCTTGGCATGGTACAAGGTGGTCACTAGAACTAGTGAACAGCATATACCAGGCCAACTTCTCACATGTAGGTTTTGTTAAAGTCTCTCATGTTGTCCTGCGAGTCTTCTTTTGGAGGTGGGTCGGTATATATCTGGTATATATCTGGTATATATCTGGTCGCATTATAAAGGCAAGACTGGCTGTGCTCTGGTTCAGTAGTGATGCCTAGTTTAAAGATTATGTCCTGGAATGTCAATGGGCTCCGTACTAATCCTAGGGCTAGAAGATTGATGCAGTATCTCCGGGACTCTGATGCCCAGGTCATCATCCTTCAAGAGACACATTTGATCCAGTCTGAAATTGACACTTTGGCTAAAAAGAATAAATGGATTGATTTTATGATATCAACTTCACAATCTATGACCTCCCGAGGAGTGTCATTGATTTTCAGAAAACAGCTTAGGGCCAGGGTATTAGAGTCTAAAGTCGACCCTGCGGGAAGATGGGTTATTGCTTCTGTGGTAATTATGGGTGCCTGTTTTACTATTGTTGGGTACTATGGTCCCAATCTTGATGACCCTACATCTTTGGGAGTGATTTTTTCTCACCTTTTGTCCTTCCCGGAACCAGTTATATTAGCCGGCGACTTTAATATTGTTTTAGATCCAGTCTTGGATAAATCTCATAACAGTAGATCCCGTGTCCCTTCAAAATCAAGATCTTTCTTGTTGAATGAGATGAAACAATACGGATATATCGATATTTGGAGGTTAAGAGCCGGGCAGCAGCAGGGTGTTTCTTTCAGAAATTATAAATATAATCACCAGTCCAGGATAGATTTTATATTAATCAACCATAGTTTATCCGATGCAGTTAGGGACATTTGTTATTTCCCGTCACATCTATCTGACCACTCTGCAGTTTTTCTGGAACTTATGGTACCTACCTCTGACATAGTTAGGACTTGGTCTTTTGACCGTTCTCTACTTTCTCACCCTGAAGATGTCTCTTTTTTAAAATCTGAAGTGAGGTCTTTTTTAGAGATTAATGTGGGTTCTGCTGGACCTGGTGTGGTCTGGGACTCACTTAAAGCCTCTTTGAGGGGTCTTATTACAAGTAAGATGTCATATAGAAGGAGGGAATATAGAGAGGCTATTGCCTCAGTTGAGGCGGACCTGACTAGTGCACAGGCCGACATTGATGCCAACTTAGCTTCCACGGAAGCTGTTTTGGCGCCTTTGCGGGTTAAACTATTGACCCTAAGAGGCCAACTGACCTCGATCCTTAACCGGCGGCTTCAGGAAAGATGGGAGGCCAGCAAAATTGCTCATTTTCAGTATGGGGAGTGTGCTGGTAAATTATTGGCATGGAAAGTTAAAACTGATCAGGTTCGTAACAACATCAACCTGATCTATGTCAATAATGTCCCTCTTTCTTCTGATGCAGATATTAGAGCAGCATTTAAAGATTTCTATCAAGATATTTATCATGAAGATAAGATATTGGATACTGATATGATTAATGAATGGCTTGGGAAAATAGATCTACCAAAACTCTCTGTTGATCAATCAGCAATGCTAGATAGTGAAATCTCGGAAGAGGAGGTAAGGGACGCCATTCGGGGTGCCAGGAAAGGCAAGGCCTCTGGGCCTGACGGGCTGCCTGCTGAAATATATAAATCTTTGGAGCAGGAGCTTGTTCCTTTCCTAGTTATATTGTTCAATCAGATACTGCTAGATGGAGTACGACCACCTGTGTCATGGGATAACGCATCCATAACTGTTATTTTGAAACCAGGGAAGTCTCCAACCGCCTGTGGCTCCTACAGGCCGATCTCTGTTTTGAATGGAGACTATAAGATCTTTGCCTCCATTCTTGCAAATAGATTGGCCTTGGTTGCTCCTTCCATTTTACATGTCGATCAGAAGGGATTTATTAAGGGGCGACAGCTTTTTGAACTAACTTTTGATTTGATTGGTTCAATAGACATGGCATGTTTGAAGTCTTTGCCCTTGGCGGTGCTCACGCTGGACGCCACCAAGGCCTTCGACAGAGTTAATTGGTTGTATCTGTCGGAGGCCTTGGTAAAGTTTGGCGTGGGGGGTAGATTTCGGCAGGCGATTAGTCTTCTTTATAGTAACCCTAGTGCCCGTATCTTGATTAATGGTATACTCTCTGACTCATTTGACATCTCGAGGGGCACTAGGCAGGGATGTCCTCTCTCCCCACTCCTGTTCGATTTATATGCTGAACCCTTTGCCCAGATTTTGAGGGATAGTGTTAACATCAAGGCATTTGCGTACAGGGGTTGGGAGAGAAAGGTGGCACTTTACGCCGATGATATTCTCATTTTCACCTCTGACCCGCATGAGGCCCTCCCAGTAATATTCAGGTTGGCATCGGAGTTTGGGATGGTCTCTGGCTATGAGATTAATGCTCTAAAGACTGAGATGATGACCTGGAACATCGATCAAAGTACCTTCGATTCTGAAATCCAGCCGGCGAGTCGGATGAGATACTTAGGTTTGGACATTGTATCTGATCTCGATCAGATTACTATTATTAATTTTTTAAAAATTGCAAAGGATTGTCGTAGGTTGCTCCAGTCCTGGGCCCATCTTCCACTCTCCCTACTGGGCAGGGTCAACCTTGTCAAAATGTCCATCCTGCCTAAGGTTTCTTTTTTGTTTAATGCGATACCTCTATGTTTTGATCCCGCCTCCATCAGGAAATTACAGTCGGATATTAGCACCTTTATTTGGGATAAACATCTGCCAAGAAAATTAGGAGACGTAGGGAAAAAGGAGGGCTTGCTGCTCCTGATTTCCAGGCCTATGCCTGGGCTTTCCAGCTTTCACATGCTAGGATTCTATTAAAAAGACCAGTAGGGGTTGGAGTGGGTTCCCTCTTTTCAATGTTATTGGACGTAGAAGGTGTAAGTCAGTCAGGGTTTCTTTTTAAATTTGGAAACCCCAAGTTTTTCAAAAAAATTAAATTGAAAATTTTAAGGGGTATGGCAAGAATGTGGGCCCAGGTGTCTAAAGCAATTAAAGTTGGTTATTATGGAAGTAGGACACCTTTGTGGGGCCTTCCTGATGGTCCAGCATGGTTAAGGGATGCACTAGCTACACCTATGAGAGAGGCAGGGTTGGAGGAGTGGGGTAACTTATTTGTTGACGGGGACTTGTTACCCTGGGATTATCTTTGTACAAAAATTGGTCCACACTTCTCCAGGCTTAAATATCTTCAGATGTTGAGCTGGTCTCGTGCATACTCTGCTCAGCCTCCACATGGTGTTAAATATTCCTTGGGCGTATATAGTTATCTTATAACACTTTTGGCAGATAAGCCACCTGCCAAAAAGGAAATTTCACTGTGGTATAATCTAATCTTGGAGGAAATGGACGGAACTTTTTCACTGCCGGAGGATCTTTGGTCTCAACATGTCATCAATTCCGATTTGCAACATCTTTAGAATTCGTCTTGTAAGATGTTGTGGGATATTGTCAAGCCTGCATGGTTACGCAGGAACCATCTTTTCACCATTCATCGAGCATACTACTCACCCCTTCGTCTTTCTAAATTCTCTGAGGGGAGTAGTGTGGCCTGTGCGAGATGTGGTTTGGTGGCTGCTTCTGACATTCATATGTTCTTTGATTGCCCACATTTGTCCTCATTCTGGGATGCCATTAGTAAGACTCTTTCACTTTCTGTTGGAGTTAGCATTACCCTAGATTTAACATCAGTAATTTTTGGTTGCTACCAAGGGGTCCCCTCCTTGGCAAAAAAGCTTATTTTTTATGCTATCTTGCTAGCCAGGAGGGAGATATGCAGAAAATGGAAGGATTCTTCACCTCCTTCCATTAATGACTGGTATGCTTCTACTTTGCTGGTCTCCAAGCTGGACCTGGCCAGACCTGGTAATCCTGACACAAGATCTTTCTGGCACCTCCTGAATTGGGATCATTGAACATCTGGGTTTTTTTTTTTTTTTTTTTTCCCAGGTCCAATGATTATGCCATCATCCTCATTCCGGGGGTCACTTGTTTCATGGTGCTAAGTTTAGTACCTTGGCTGGACTTTAGCAATTGCTTGTCTGGTAGCAAATTAGTGATCATTGAAGGTTGAAACATGTTGCTGAGGGGTGAGCCTTCCGTTCTATTACTGCCCCAACCAGTCTTGGCTACTGAGGCAGCACAATGTGTGTAAACCTACAAGATTGCATATTGAAACTTGCCTGGCAGATGAGGAAAAAAAAAAAAAAATGCATACTATATCCTGTCTCACACAGATCATATATTTATGCACATATCCATACGAGTTAGACATAAGCGGTGATGCAATGATGAAACTCTGGGTAAGCGATACTAGAGAGTTAGTTCTCTCATCCACGACCAGGGGGTGAAGATGTCACATAAAACTTTCATTGCTAGGTGAATGGGTGATGTCAGCAAAGGAGTGCTGAGCTCAGTATGTAACGTGAGGCATGATAAAAGTACCCATTGCATAAGTAGGGTTAGTCAAGTCAAGAATCAAAATGTATCTAAACTGAGAAGCCATGTAGATGGGATCAGGTTCTTAAAGGGTCACAAAAGAAGGGAAAGCATCATGATATCGCGCGAGGTGGGATCGAAATCCAAAGAATAAAGTGGTCCGAGCAACCATAGAAATTGCTTTGGGCTTCCTGAACACAATTTGCCACTGATCCCATGTCACTAAAAGATCAAAGGAGACCAGATTCCCTGTGGTCTAAGGAGTTTTGGACTTTGTCTTAGGTAAGGTCCTGTGTCTTTTTGCAGCAGTGAGTGGTATCTGCAGAACAAAGATCAGTGTCCATACACTGACAAAACTTGAAAAGGCATTTTGCCTTATTTTTATATCTGCCAATGACAAATGTGTGTTGATTCCACAAAACCACACTGACAGCTGACACATAGTATGCCTCACAATACCAGCATAGTGCCAAATTGCACTTTGGCACAGTTAAGTATGATCCAAGCAATTTACTGTATAAAGTCCTGTATATGGGCATTAATATTTTTCCTTTGACATAAGCAGTAAAGTTAACACGTAACACATTTGATTTCTAAAATGATATTGCATATTCCTTCCCCTCGTTAATTTTTAGGTCGAGCATCAGCGCGCATGTGCTGTCTGTAAGACCTTTTGTAATCAATAACACTATGCTATTCCCTTATGCTACTTACCATTGGTTAAACTTCTGTGTGCATCTTCTTTGCTGCCTCCTAATTGGTTCATGCAGCAAAACATCACTTCCGTTTTGCCTCAAAGGAGCACTGGTCTAGTACAGTGTCCTTACGTTTGTGTTGCTTTTCTGTTAATTTTGGAGAACTATTTTTTTTTCTAATTATTGTGTCCCTTCTTGCTTTTCTGCCCGCCACTTTCCTCTGATTCTATCCTCATGATGCTCACTCCAACTACGGCAGTTTCCTCTTTGTTATGAGCGCCGATGCCACGCGGCATGTGATTTAAAGCAGGAAGCACGCTGTGCCGAGGTTTTGCAAGATGCTTGTAAAACCGCAGAAATGTTTCTGTAAGCTCCTGAAGGGGGTATGATCTTGTTGCCAAATGTAGTAAGTGATCTCAAAGTGATGACACGATGCTCCAGTTGTAGATTTCAAAATCCTTTAAGTGGTAAACAGAAGGAGCCAACAGCCAGCAAAGCCAAGGCACACGGAGATCCCAAAGAAACTGACTCCGCCAATGTGCCCACTATATCAGGAAAACTCCTGACATTTTAATTAATAATAATACCTTAAGCATTTCGCCACATACAAAGAGCCATTTCTCATGCTCTTGCACATTGATTTAAAACACAACAATTCCATACTGTGTCTCGTGTATGCCAGTGCCGCTGAAAACTCCCAGCAGTGCAGCCAGCCTACGATCTCGTGCATGGAGCCCACTCAGGGCCTGCTAGTGAAACCGACCCCTGGGCCCTGCCCCATCGTAAGCTTGAGCCCTCTCACTTTAAGCTAATGACTCTGGATCCCCTAGTGCAGCCAGCAGGCCATCTCGTGCTTGGAGCACACATGAGCGTAGTAAGCGCTATATAAATGCAATTACAATATTAGGGAGACGGCCTTGCATTAAAGTAGGGAGCGAAGAGCTATAATAAACGCCAGCAGCCCATGTCAACACCCTGTAGAACCATACACTCCAAGAATTATAGCTAGGACACCTGCTAATGTAAAATAAAGTTGTGGAGACTGGTACTAATCTATGCTTTTGTTTTTTTTCTTTCAGTGTATGAAATATGTGTAAAATATCAACACACCATAAATGGACAAAAGATCTTGTTGTAAATTAAGATGAAGGTCCAGTAAAATAAATAAAGTTGTTTATTGAAAAGCAGCACAGCAACTAAGACACTGCTGGTCAGTACAGCAGGAATAGTGCAACTGCCCTCAGTACGTAACAGTGTTTTTAAGGTTCTATATGGAACAGGAATGCTATTCATATGATGCAATGGTGCAGATAACATAACATGGAATAAACTAAACAAGCATTGAAAATGTAAATACAACATATCTTCTTTTTGTCAAACAAAAGAAAGAAAGAAAATTAAACACATGATAAAGGTCAATAACGTATTCATCATAAAATCTTTTTGGGGAAATCTAACACGATCAAACATTTTGACTCTTGAAGCCAGAGTATCATTAAAATGTTCTGAAGGAAGATTATCTACCTGCCTGGGTATGTTAGAACATTTGGCAACACGTTTGACATTGCATAACCTACCATCTTGGGTTATGACACTGTTGTCAAAAACTTTTACAATCTTCATGGGCTTACCAAAACTATCAGAACATTTTGTGGTGAAACCAGGCTTCTTAACTCTGACCCAATCTCCCCTATTGAAATCAGACTTAGTTTTCCACTTGCAATCATACCACCTTTTTGTCTTAATTTGCTTAGATTCAACCCTTTCTTTAACTCCAATTACCATAGAATCAGAAAATGACTTGTACCTGCATTTTCTTTAAACCGCCATGGACATATCTTAGACGCAGGATCCCTGCCTTTTAAAAGTCGGAAAGGGCTGACTTCTGTCGTTGTGTGAGGCGTAATGCGGTATAACCATAGTTTTTCTCTCACAAAATTTCTCCAACTTCCACCCATCTTAACACCATCTGAAACGTAACCCTTGAACGCTCTATTGAAACGTTCCACCAGACCATTCTCATGTGGTTCATAAACAGAGACAGTATAATGTTGGATGTTGTGAAATTTAAAAAATTCTCCATTTCATAGGAAGTGAGTTGTACTCCATTATCGGTTACAAGTGCGGCAGGACACCCTTCTCTAGAAAAAACTTCTTTAAAGAACTCAATAACCAAATTGGTAGAAGCACTTGATGAAAACTTCACTTCAGGCCATTTGGAGTGATAGTCCACCAAAACAAACGCATAACGAGAATCATGTGGTAATCACATGAAAGGACCAGAAATGTCAAAAGCCATTTTCTTACAAGGGTCACTAGGCTATTCGGGACTCTTTAATGTAGGAATGTTAAGTTTCATCATTTTTTCACTACCCATACACACTACACACTCTCTGACCATGTGATCAACCATGCGGTCTAAACCAGGCCACCAAAAGTAATTTCTGACCAAACGTTTCATTGTGACATGCCAGGATGAGATTTGTGCGCCAACTCTAGAATCAGTTTCTGGATACCAAACGGGGGTGCATATTTACCATTTTTAAACATGAGTTCACCTTCTAGTTCCAAATCGTGAGAGACTCTATACATTGGCATGAATTCTTCTGCTAAATCTTTCTTGTCCGGCTAGCCTTTCAAAATGTACTCTTTGATTGTTTGCCAGGTGAGATCTTCCTTCTCGCAAAACCTCCAACTCTCTTCAGAAATGTCTTCAAATGTACCAGCCACTACATCCTGAATGGTGGTGATTACTTCAGAGTCATCACCCTCACCATTACCAGCAACTTGACAAGGAAGTCTGGACATAAAATCTGCCATAACATTTTTTTTTCCGGGAACAAACTCTGGTTTGAAACAATATTCCTGCAACCTCGAAGTAAGTCTAGCAATGCGAGCTGTGGAATTCCAGCCACCACCAGGGGAAAGGATGTTTACTAACGGCTTGTGGTCAGTTCTTAAAACAAACATGCTTCCCCATATGTAATTTCGGTAATGCTCAATAGCCCAAACACAAGCTAACAACTCTTTTTCTATCACTGCATATCTACGTTCAGTTTCATTGAGAGTGCGGGAGGCAAAACACACATTCCATTCATCCTTTCCACATCTTTGGGATAAAACTCCTCCAATTCCATACAAGCTTGCATCAACTGTAATAATACATTCTTTATTCATGCAAAAAGGTTTAAGTGTGGGAGCTTTAAGAATTTCAGACTTGATGAATTCAAAAGCTTGTTGCTGCTCCAACCCCCATTCAAAACCAGCCTTAAATCTTAATAATTTCCTTAGGGGTTCCATTTTGGACGTAAAATTGTTTACAAACTTGCTATAGTATTCACACATTCCAGTGAACGATAGTAACTGTTCTTTGTTCGTGCGAGGAGGAGCATTAACAATACCTTCGACATTTGACTTCTTGGGTACCACCCCATCACTAGATAGAGTGTGGCCTAAGTATTCAACCGAAGCTTTAAACATTTTACACTTATTGGCCTTAAGGGTGAAACCACTATTTCTCAACTTTTCACAAACTTCAGTTAGATGTCTGAAATGTTCTTCTTCATTTTTTGAAAATATCAATATGTCATCCTGGAAACATTTTACAAATTTGTCAGCATCCCTAAAAATGTTAAACATGACTTTTTGAAATACAGATGACGCGGAGGCCAACCTAAACGGCATTCTGGTGAACTGATACAAACCCTGCGGAGTGATAAAGGCTGTAAGTGGTTTGGAATCTTCAGTGAGGGAAATCTGATGGTAGGCAGACCTGAGATCTAAGGTGGAAAAAACTTTGGCACCCTCCAACATGGAGACAACTTCATTTATGTTAGGAAGAGGATGACAATCTATAACAATTCCAGCATTAAGTGCCCTAAGGTCAACACATACCCTCAATTTTTTGTCTGGTTTTCTTACTAAAACAATGGGAGAAACCCATTCAGCTGAATCTATGGGTTCAATAATAATTTGCGACACTAAGTCGTCTAGCATATTTTTTAGTTCTTCTCTGACATTTATAGGTACACCTCTCAATTTTTGTTTCACAGGTGTGACATTGCTTTTAAGTTTTATTTTATGAGAAAAATCTTTTAATTTACCTAGAGTATCCGAAAACACATTACTGAATTTTTTTAAATTATAATTTCCTTTTCTTGCAGTGAAATTGTAGAAATATTGTTCAAATGTACCTCCTCATCAAGTAATACAGGTTAGTTTGAGCGAGGATTTAAGATAATACCCAACTTCCATTGGTCCCTCCATCCTAAAACATTAATTCCTTTGACAGCAATGTATAATTTAATACATGTATTTCTAGTTTTAAAAGAGCGATTCACATCAAAATAACCAAGGAATCTATTCTGGATCCATCATAACTTTGCGCAAAAATGTCAGATGGTAGCTTATTGGAAAGCAATAACACATTACTATGTTTTTCAATCAATCAATCAATCAATCAATGATTTGTAAAGTGCACTACATACCCGTGAGGGTTTCAAGGCACTGGGGGGGATGCTGCTGCTATTGGTCGAAGAGCCAGGTCTTGAGTTGTCTCCTGAAGGTCAGCAGGTCTTCGGTTTGTCGCAGGTAGAGGGGGAGGGTGTTCCAGGTCCTGGCGGCTTGATGGGAGAAGGATCTGCCTCCGGAAGTAGTTCTCCGGATGCGTGGGACCGTGGCCAGGGCGTGGTCAGCGGAGCGGAGTTTCCTGTTGGGTATGTAGAAAGATAGTCGACTGTTAAGATAGGCTGGGCCGGTTTTGTGGAGTGCCTTGTGTGAGTGGATCAGGAGCTTGAAGGAGATTCTTTTGTCGACAGGGAGCCAGTGCAGGTTCCTCAGGTGGGGGGTGATGTGGTCGTGGCATGGGACGTCGAGGATCAGGCATGCCGAGGCGTTCTGGATTCTCTGCAGTCTGTTGATGAGCTTGGACGAGGCTCCAGCGTAGAGCGCATTTCCGTAGTCGAGTCTGCTGCTGACTAGGGCCTGGGTGACTGTTTTCCTCGTATTTGTCGGGATCCATCTGTAGATCTTGCAGAGCATGCGGAGGAGACTGCATTGACTTGTTTGGTCATGGAGTGTTTCGAGTCGAGGATGACTCCCAGGTTGCGTGCGTGGTCGGTGGGGGCCGGGGTAACCCCAGTGACGTGGACCACCAGGAGTCATCCCATGCGGAGGGGTTGGACCCGAGGATGAGGATTTCCGTTTTGTCTGTATTCAGTTTGAGGTGGCTGTCCTCCATCCAGTTCAAGAAGATAGTCATTTGAAATAATGGTCCACGGAGATCCAGAAACAGCCATGAGGTCCAATAACACACCACAAACCTCAACTACACACATAGGAGATCTCTTACATTGGTTGGCGTCAAGATTACTCATGCTAGAGATGCCTTCATATAGCGAGACAACAAAACCTTTGTTTTGTTCTGTGCATCCACAAGAAGCACATTTGTGCAGAGTGTCATTTGCTTCAGACATGGAAGATACTTTACCTTGTACCGTGACATTGTTCCTTCTCATATCTCTACACACGGAAGAAAAATGACCTATTCTCCCACATTTCCTACACTCTTTGTAAATTGCTGGGCAACCCCCATAAGAGGCCATGTGTAATCTACTACCACACCTGTAGCACGTTCCTGTTCTATCATTTCTTTCAAATTTCTTTTGGCTGCTATAATTAGTAGTGCAAGATGAATTTAGTCCTGGATTAGAGTGCTCACTTTGTTTTGTTCTGGGAAGAGAATGCTCGCTTTGTTGTGTTTCTGGGTGCTTGACTACACATATTTCATCGGTGAGCTCTGTTTTATTGATAGTGGTGTTCTTAATGGTTAGCATCCATTTTTCAGATTGTTCTAATGCTTTTGCCATAGAAATCGCTTCTGCTAATTTAGGGTCACCGATTTCCCATAAACGTTCTTGAGTTTTTTTATTCTTAACATGTACAATAATTTGGTCTCTAATCATCTCGTCACACATTGCGCCAAAAACACAGTGTAGGCTTAAGGCTCTTAAGGCAGTTAAAAAATCATCAAATCATTCACTTTCATGTTGTACCCTGGTATAAAATTTGTACCTGTTTAGCGCAATGCTTCTTTATAAACGTTAAACCCTTCTCCTTCTCCTTCTCCCTCCGAGGGAGGAACTTGAGGTAAAGCCCTGAACACCATTTGACCTTCCGAACCCAGACAATGAAGAAAAATACTTTTTTTCCTTTCTGCTCCCATACGTTCTCCATCAATAGCTTTCATGTAATTGAGAAATTCTTCTTTCCATCGTGTCCAAGGTATTGGTAGATCACCTTTGTTCTGAAGGAACTTATCAGGTGGGTTGAATTGCATGTTGTTTGTTTGGATAAATAAAGCACTCAGAGTGGCAGTGAAGATGTAGAATATAAATGTCACGCAAATATGTGCAATTATTATCTACTGGCGGTCGCCAGTAGATAGTTATAGTTAGGACCTATTTTCAATAGGAAATCCGCAACATTCTATTCCCAATAAGTCTGGCCGCGATTGACGAATCTTTTTTCGCGAAATTTTCTAAACTTTTGGCCAGCTCCGCTCTGCTCCTACCCTGAAAGTTTCGTGGTGATTCGTCAAGCGGGGGCCGAGAAAAAAGGGGGGTCCCAAAACGCGTTTTCCCCATGCAGTTTCCCATAGGATCTGTTGTCGCAGCTACAGCCCGAACCGCTGAACGGAATTACACCAAATTTGGCAAAGAGGTAGTCCTCAGTTCAGACTCGTGCCTTTTGCATAAATGGTGTGAATCCGTTCAGTAGTTCCTGAGAAAATTAGAGTTAAAAGTACATATATATCTATGACCGGGGAGGATCCGCGCACCCTACCCGCACCGTAAGCGCACCCTCCCCGAACCGAGCGTGCACCCTCCCGATCACGCGCTGAATGCTAATTGGCTGTCGAGTGTCTGTCTACATTCGAAACCAGGAACTGTTGGCGGCTATTTTCTGCCTCGGTAGAAGCGAGGCTGAAGAAGCAAGGGGAATAAGTGTGTAAAACATATAAAGGGGGCAGAGTGGAAATACTCTGACCCTCTAGACGTGCTTAGGGG
This sequence comes from Triturus cristatus, assembly GCF_964204655.1. NCBI lineage: Eukaryota > Metazoa > Chordata > Amphibia > Caudata > Salamandridae > Triturus > Triturus cristatus. Next base: position 1,721,490,277 of record NC_140590.1, read on the forward strand.
TCCCAGAAGGACCCCCTGAGGCCCCCTTTTTAAAAAAAAAAACAGCGAAATGCGCGCAGGGTTCGCGCATCCTATATCGTTGGGTGCACGGATTCTCTCGCGTTGGGTCCAAGGGAAAAAAAATTGAAAAAAGACAAGAAATCATTGGTTGTATGACAACTTTCTACACTGAAAGGTAGGGTGTATATTTCTGTTTTTTAAAGGCATGATTCTTTTTGGTTAACAAAAACTGATAGTAAGGAACATTATATATGATAAGCTGATATGTTGAAAAGTCAAGCACACTTGCTATCTTGTTTAGCAACATTGTGTGCTGAACTTGTGACCTGTGTGCTCATGACCTGTTTCTATGGTAACAGGCAGAAGGCAGATTGGGGGAAGGGTTGAAATGTATTTCGTTTGGAAAGGGTTGAAATGTTTAACCAATAGAAATGTGTGTTTGCTTTTGAATTTATGTGTGAAGAATTGTGATTTGATGTTTACATGTATATGTGTGGAAAATGAAAGGGAAACTTTTCCATTCTTTGTTTTTGCTGAGAGGTGCACAGTGCAGAGATTCTGTAAAAGAAAATCTGGTGTGTGACTGATATACTTCTTAATCTACAAAACAACTTGAAAGGTGAGTTATTTAATTGTGAGGGGATGTATGTAGACTATTTTGATTTTAATCAGACTAATGTATTTCTCCTGCTAAAGTGTAGGGAGTACTTTTTTTCTCTACAATCTTATTGACAGTGTGTGTGCATGTAGAAACCATTCTGTGATAAGCATTTGTGTTTTTCATGTGATGTGATGTCATCAGTGATGTCATTTGAGATGTCATCAGTGATGTCACTGACCATGTCATGAGTGATGTAATATGTGACGTCATCAGCAGTGCATTGCGGGGGCGCGAGTTATAGTTAGCTGAACTAACTATAACAGGGGAATTTCTAGGGTTCTGTGTGAGTGAAATGTCCAACTAACTAGAACGTCCCTGAAACCTATGTTTTTTTTGTGAACTTCTAAGGTTTTTTAAATGCCAATTCCTAACTATAACACCCCTGAAACCTTTGTTTTTTTCAGTGAATATATATATATATATATAATTTTTTTTTTTAATACATATAACTATTTGCACTGTGAGCTTTTCCAGTTGTGTGATATGATAGTTGAAAATAAATAAATTGTTGTCAAACAAACAATATTCCTCAAGGTTAAAAGTAAACGTTGTACAGTAGCGTGACTAGTATTTATGGACTCTATTGCTGTAAAGTCCACTTTTTCCTGCCATAATCCACTTTTAATAACACCCTTCGCGTATGTGCATCCAAACACAGTCTTTGGAAAAAAAAATATAGAAGAAGAAAAAAAACGAGTGAAAATGTACTTACTTTATAAGTCGAGATGTGTTCGAGGAATCTGCTCTCGGTGGAACCGAATAGATTTCATCGGCCCGGAGAGTTTCCTTCCTGTGAGCCGTTACTATGGAAACTGAAAAAATAACAAGAGCAAACAAGCAAAAACAATATGGCCGTACATTGACTGACCTGTGAGCGCGAGCTCTGTCCTGCGAGGTCCTTCCTGTTGGGCTGTTTGTTCTGCTGCTGCACCTCGCGGAACCCGCTCCGCGGGTCCCGCTTCGCCCGTGTGCCTGGGCGCATCGTTGCTGATTCCTGACAGGGGAGCTGCCTGAATCTCGGGGAGCAGGGCTGCGAGCGCCAGGTGAGGATCAGGGACTCCATTGCCCAGGAGTCCCTGTGCTGCCATCATTTCCTGCACCTGGACGCTCTCCCTGCTGGCCACGCCCCCTAAGCACAGCTGAAAAGAGCCTGCTTGTCCCTAGCTCTTTGGGAGACATTGACTGACCTGTGAGCGCGAGCTCTGTCCTGCGAGGTCCTTCCTGTTGGGCTGTTTGTTCTGCTGCTGCACCTCGCGGAACCCGCTCCGCGGGTCCCGCTTCGCCCGTGTGCCTGGGCGCATCGTTGCTGATTCCTGACAGGGGAGCTGCCTGAATCTCGGGGAGCAGGGCTGCGAGCGCCAGGTGAGGATCAGGGACTCCATTGCCCAGGAGTCCCTGTGCTGCCATCATTTCCTGCACCTGGACGCTCTCCCTGCTGGCCACGCCCCCTAAGCACAGCTGAAAAGAGCCTGCTTGTCCCTAGCTCTTTGGGAGACATTGACTGACCTGTGAGCGCGAGCTCTGTCCTGCGAGGTCCTTCCTGTTGGGCTGTTTGTTCTGCTGCTGCACCTCAAGGGAACCCGCTCCGCGGGTCCCGCTTCGCCCGTGTGCCTGGGCGCATCGTTGCTGATTCCTGACAGGGGAGCTGCCTGAATCTCGGGGAGCAGGGCTGCGAGCGCCAGGTGAGGATCAGGGACTCCATTGCCCAGGAGTCCCTGTGCTGCCATCATTTCCTGCACCTGGACGCTCTCCCTGCTGGCCACGCCCCCTAAGCACCCCCCCCCCCTATATCAGGTGCAGCTTCTTCCGCGGCGCGGGAGCGCGCGGAAGTTGCCGGGAGAAGCCCGGGACAAGGGTGGGACCGTCTGTGGCCGTCCGGGGCCGAAGGTGGCCGGGCTGGGCCTACCCTCTTGGATTGTGCTTCCGACCCCTGGTCTCTTACACTCGGTGGAGCCGCCCGCCGAGTTTAATTTATTGTGAACATTATGCCGTCCCCTGCAAGGGAGAGCACCCCACTAAAACCGGGTGGAGCAAAGAATAGGACTCTAGAGAATTATTTCTCCCGGGCAGTGGGGGAGGGGGACAAAGAGTGTAATCTGTCCAGGTTAAGGGCAGAACGGAGACGCTCAATAGATAATATGAAAAACACGCCCCTCGGAGACCAACTTATTTTACCAAGGGAGGAGTTGTCCCGAATTGATGATGTCCCACTATTGCTGAGGGATTGCACTAACATGTCACCGGTTGAAGCCTTGAGTATAGCCCCAGAAATTAGTTCTAGCCCCCCAAGGGTGACCATTGATTTAGTGTCCCAACCCCCTCCGGCCCCTCCAGCCTTGAAGATTGGGAAAACTAAATCTAAGCCAACTAACACACAAGTAGCCTTTGGACCTCCTCCAAATAAACGCAGGAGGAAATCGAGGGGAGTTCAAGGAAAGAGCAAACCCAAGGTTCCACACTCGGATTTTGGGAAGGTTTTAAAAACCCCCACATTAGTAGAGAAACCATTGGTCGATTTACACCCTAAACCCATTGCTCATGAGGATCCACCTCCTACTATGATAAAAGACACAGGAGTTGGTATTGCTAATATTCCCTTGTCTGTTGTCCCGCTGGGAAACCTAGAATTTTTGCTAAGGTCCCTGTTATTACCGATCAGCGAGAGTATTAAAAAGATTGAGATCAGACTAACCATTTTAGAGGCCACATTGGGCAGTCTGAAAACTCCAGCTGGCAGACAGGGAAGGCAATCAGAGTCCACTCCCTCCACTGTAGCCCCTAAGCAGTCGGCAAATAGTGTCGCCAATCCAGTCCCTCCACAAGCTGTGAATGTGGCACCCTCGCAACAACCCACAAGGCCAAAGCCTGCAACAGCTAAGCCCCCTAACACCAATATGCCCAACCCTCCTTTAGGATCTGTACCCCCGGCACAGCCGGTAGACAAGAGCACCCCGACCCCTTTAATGAAGCTCACCCTGAGACCACGCAGACCCAATTTACCTCCAGAGACCAATGCTTTTACTGTCGTTATGGCAGGTGTCCCCCCACTTGAGGAAGGTGAAACGGAGGACTTTTGTGCCCTAAAAAGTAGGGTAATCAAGTGGTTAAACATAAATAGACCCCTCCCGACACATTTTAATAACGAAATTATAATGGTAAGAAGGGTACCATGGGTGGGAAGAACACAAAAATCCATTAAAGGGGACTGCATACTGGTGAGTTTTAGGGACACAGGAACGGTGTCCCATATATGTCAAGGGAAAAACAGGTCTAGGGAATCCACCATCCAAACCCTCCATGTGTCGTTCTTTTTTCCCATCATCCCAGTCCTATCTCAGCAACCCCAAACTCATGACAACTGGGAGAGGGTTGGCAGGAGGGGGAGTCACCAGGCCTTTAACCCTAGGCCGTTCTTTGGCCGACCTGAACAACCCTTTTTTTTCCTATAACCGGTTCCATTGCCTAAATGGCCTTGAAGGGGTCGATTGACAGACAGACAATGCCCCCCAGGGGTGTATAGAAATTGGAGGTACGGTAGAAAGACTGGAGGAGCAAAGATCCAAGGCTCAGCAAATCCTGGTGGTTGGTGAGGGGGAACCAAACTGCGTTGTGCCAAAGGAAATAGTTGTAGACAAGACAGGAGGGGGACATGGGCAGGGAATGCAAAGATCAATGTGGGAAAGAAGACCAAGGGCCCAGGGGGGTGCTGAATGGAGTGGAGAGGGTGTGAGACTTATCTCATGGAATATAGCGGGTATAGCGGGCAAATTCAACAATAAGGAATGGGTGGACTTCATTAGAACATTTCACATTATATGTGTACAGGAGACATGGGCTGTGGAGAATAACTACCATCTGCAGGTTTTTGTTCCCGCCCGAAAATCTAGCTCAGGGAGAGCAATGGGCGGTTTGTCCATCTATGTAGATTTAGACCTGCCAGGCACCTGGTCCTTTCCAGACTGGTTCTCATATGGGATACAGGCGGTTCGGTTCCAGGGAAAGGGGTTACGTTTCTCTGTTTTTAACATATATAGCACCGAGTTAGAAAATAGCCACACCCCGGTATTAACTGAACTCGACCAAAGGTTAGGAAAAGAAATCATATCCCAGAATAAGGGACCGTCTGGTGGACTGCTTGTGGTGGGGGATTTTAATTGTCACCTTTGTCCGGCACTGGTCAAAAAGAACACAGATTGGGCGCAATGCCCAATTGAGAAGGGACCGCATTTTTCTCACTCGCCTACTGGGTCGGCTCTTAGGTTGCTTCGGCTTAAGTACGACCTAGAGCACACCATTAATATGGTAGACCCACAGTCGGATGGTACACTCCCACCAACTTTTAAGGGCAGGGGCTGCTCGTCTATTATAGATTATATTCTGGTCTCGAGATCCCTGGTTAATAAAGTAGTCAGTGTAGGGATAGACTGGAACACTTTCAGTGACCATAACCCGCTTGTTTTAATGCTCGCATATAGGGCGGGTATTGGTTCCAATGCCCATCGTTCAATCGTGGAGAGGGTCACCGATCAAGGCAGGAGACTGAAATGGTCCAAAATAGATGGGGCAAAGTTCTATAAAAACCTGAGTGATAAGGGTCTGCTGGCCATAAATGAATGTTTGGATCTGGAAGTCCAGGGACCAAGGTTATTAGAAGCATTTAACCACATTGCCAACCTGATAGACGGATTACTAAGGCCCAGTGCGCCCACGCGTAATCTGGTCAATCCCCGGTGGTTTGATAAAGATTGTTCCAAGGCACTGAGGGAACTGAAATGCTCCCTTAAGTCAAAACCACGAGATCCACAAGTAATCAGGGCATGCAGAGAAAAATATAAAAAAGAGACCAAAAGGAGGAAACTCACCCTGCAGGCAGAAGCTTGGGCAGATCTGAGAGAGGCAGGGGAAAGAAGGGACCTAGCGGGGTTCTGGAGAATCATCAATAAACCGACCTTTCAAGAAAATGATTCTCCGGAGATAGGGGCTAACATCCTCCCGGAGCAGTGGGTCACACACTTTAGGAGCCTGTATAACCATGAATCGGGTCCCCACGTAGAGTCATCAGTAACCCCAAGTCAGGCTCCTCCGGTAGTATTTACCCTTAAGGAGATCACGGCAGGGATGGAGAGTCTAACTAAGAATAAAGCCCCGGGCCCAGATGGAATTCCCCCTGACCTTTTTCTTAGTAATATAGATCTTTGGGCCCCACTGATGACCAGGGTCCTAAACACTGCTATCACCTGCGGTCTCCCTCCATCATGGTCTAAAGCGATCATTGTGCCAATCTTTAAAAAGGGCAACAAGGACGACCCCAAGTGTTATCGGCCTATTTCCCTGATTGACGTCTCGGCTAAACTTCTGGGAAGGGCACTCCTGAACAGATTGTCCGAGTGGACCGAAGAGAACAACATCTTCTCGGACACTCAATATGGGTTCAGGTCAGGGTGGTCCACCATCGACCAATGCCTGAACCTATATATGCTGACTGCCAAATATACTCTGGCCAGTAAGGAACCCATTTATATGGGATTCATGGACCTGGCAGCAGCATTCGATCACGTCAACAGAGGGAAGTTGTGGGACATGATGGCAGGGATGGGGATCGAGAGCGGCCTAATTACCATACTTAGGGCCTCATGTAGGTAAATAAATTTTACCGGTTCTTAAATACCGAGCCGTACCGAATCGGTAAATTAGAATCGGAAAGTTATATGTAGGTAAAAATTCGGTAACAGTTACCGATTCGGTAACATTCGGTAATCACGAATCGGAATTCACCGAATCGGTAAATACCGAGGTGGTATTTACCGAATCGTTAAATACCGAGGTGTTATTTACCGAATCGGAAAATACCGAGGTGGTATTTACCGATTCGGAAAATACCGAATCGGTATGTACGGATTCGGTAAATAAAATCACATGACTTGACGAAACAGCTAATCCTGTGCAACGACAGCCCACCCAACCAGGAAGTCCCCACACCCAGGCAGGTGTACACAATTAGCCGAAGTGGCCACACCCAGGCAGGTGTACATAATTAGCCGACCCTGGAGAGGCTTGGAGTGCAGAGGAGAGGCAGGGAGCCGTTGCATGTGCGAGCGGGTAAACGAACAGCATGTCCAGCCAGAGAAAACAGAAAGACGGAGGGGAAAGGAGGAGGAAGCTGAAATTTAGCCCCAAGGAACTCCAGGTGCTGGTGGAGGAGGTGGTGAAGCAGCACCAGAAGCTGTTTGGAAGGCAATCCCTGCAAGTGCCTGAGGCTGAAAAGCGCAACATATGGCTGGCCATCCAGGCGCAGGTCAATGCTGTGGGAGTGACCCACAGGGACATTGAGGTCCTCAAAAAGCGCTGGTATGACCTGAGGATTGTAACCAAGAGGAAGATGGGCGACATCCAGAAGGAGGCCAGCCAGACCGGAGGTGGAACCAACAGGGCACCTGCCCTCACCGAACTGGAGGAGCTGGTGGCGGCCACTATCGAGCAAGAGAGCGTTGTGGGTCTTGGGGACGCCGACAGCTCTGCCTGAGCCGCAACACGCCAAGGTAAGACGAAAGCACAGCAATGTAGCCCCCCCTACCCCTATCCCACATCCCCCATTGTGAAACGAGAATCACACTGCAGTCCACACGTGTCAGTGCAGACAGGCAATGCATTCCGGGAGATGTAGTCAGGGCAACACTAACCATGACGTAAATGTTACAGGGCAACAAGGCATGTCACGCACTTGAGGCACAAGGAGACAGAGGACATATTGGAATGTGAAATGATTTATTGTGACGCTTGCAATGCAGCCCTTCGGGGACACTGAGCCAATGTTGTATTTCTGTCCACAGATGTGACATCATGCAGGACAGGGCATGCTGCAGGAGAGACGGCACACCGGCCACAAATATCACCTCTAGCCAGCACAAGTTCAGACCAGGGAGCAGGCCCACTGGCAGCCGCACCACCAACACAGCCAGCCTCGCCGCACCCAGCGCCAGCATCACCTCACCGAGAGCCAGCATCACCACAACCAGAGCCAGCATCGCCACTCATGTTCGAATCACCGGCCACATCTCCGCTTGCAGGTGTGAGAATGAGGAGGCGTCCAGCAGCCAGGCTACGAGCCTTAGACACCTCGTCAGACGACAGCATGGGCCCAGAAGACCGCACCGGGCCCCAGGAAGGGAGCCATGCCACTGTGCCCCACACCTCACAGGCAGCACAGACGGGAGCAAGAGGGCGCCGCAGGTCGCGTGTCCAGAGTCCACCAGCACCCACTGACGGCCATGGTGTCTTCTTGGGGCTCGAGGGCCAAATGTTGAAGCAACAGCGCCTGCAATCAAAGGCAGTCATGTCAGTCCAGAGGCACATGCGGGTGATGAAGACAACATTAGTCAACATGGACACTAACATTAGCGGCATGGCTGCGGGCATTCGGGACATGTCCCAGTCAATCCAGCAGTTGTGCAGCAAATTAGATGCTGACATCGAAGCACGGCGCCGGGAACGCCAGAGAAGGGACACTACCAGCAGGGCACTCAACCGTCTGGCAACTGCGACTTCTCTACTGTGCCGGCGCTCTGTGACGATGCAGGAGGGCCTAACACAGTGCTGCAGCGACCTGTCTCGGGGGATGGTGCAGGTGACAAGTGCACTAGGGGTGCTATTGACTAGTCAGGCGTCGACAACTGCTGCAGGGGATGCTGCGGAGAGCATCGACACCAGCAGCAGCATCACACCCCCGTCCCAGAAGCACGCAGGAGCAGCAGGCGGCTTGGGGTTGGCTCTAGTGAGGATGCACAGGCCGTGCAATCCAACACTGCAGCGCGTATGCGCAAACATTGATGTAGCCCTGCTTAGCCACTTCCCAATTGGGTGACGTAACCCTGGACATACTCATTGTATAGATTGTATATTGCCAGATTGGCCTGTTCATGTGTTCATGGCGTGGTGCCACATTAAAACTACGTCAGGCCTTCTCACAACTCGCTGTGTCCCCTCACTTACTCAGAAATAGTTGCATGTGATCTCTGCCCGTCTCTCTCTCCCATCGATTGCAGTTGGCACTCTAGCTGCGTTGCCCTCTGGCTGGCCTGACTCATCCTCGTTGTCCTCAAAATATGTTAGTTCCACATCTGTACCTTTTTTCGTGGCGAGGTTGTGCAGCATTGCACAAGTGGCAATAATCTTGCAGCAGGTGATGGGTTTGTACTGGCGTGCGCCTCCGCTCTTGTGGAGGCAGCGGAACCTGCTCTTCAGTAGTCCAAACGTGCGCTCCACCACATTGCGTGTTGTTTTATGTGCCACGTTGTATCGTCTCTCACTCTGGGTTGCTGGGTGTAGGTAGGGAGTGAGGATGAATGACCGGCATGCATATGCACTGTCGCCTGGATGAGTAAAAGGGAACCATCAGTAACATGCCTCTATACACTATGATTTGCAGGTTTCAAGGGGCGTCACTGTTACTTACCTAGCAGGTATCCCTCTCCGAATTCTCTGGCACTCAGTCGTGTGTAGATCCCACTATTCTGGAAGATGTAAGAGTCGTGGGTGCTCCCAGGAAACTTTGCAACAATATCTGTGATGATGTTCCCTGCATCACAGATCACCTGCACATTGATGGAGTGGGTGGACTTCCTGTTCCTGTAGATGTGCTCTGTATCAGCTGGTGGACAGATTGGGATGTGTGTACCATCAATACAGCCGATGACATGGGGGAACTGTGCCATGTGATAAAAGTCAGTTTTTGTTTTCTGCAGTGCAGCCTGTGTGTTTGGGAAGCTTATGTAGTGGTGCATTCTCTGCATCATGGCATCCAGGAACTTCCTGAAGAAACGTGACAGGCAACTCTGGGATACCCCACCCACCGCAGCTATCACCACCTGATAACTGCCGGATGCCAACAGATGTAGGCTGCAGAGCACCTGCACATGTGGGGGTATGGCGTGCGCCCTTCTAACTGGCTGGTCCAGGAGTGGGTGTAGGTCCCTGATTAAGTCCATGATGGTTTCGGGGTGTAGCCTGTACCTCTCATGTATCTCTGCATCAGTCAGCTGGAATAGTGTGATGCGCTGTCTGTAGATTTGTTCCTCCCGTCGCCACACCCTCAGTCCTGCTGCCTGTAGACGTAGGCGCCTTGCAATGACGTACATAGCGGCCATGTTGTCCACGCTGTTGCTTTTTGGGATTGCTTATATGCATTGTTGATGGTTACCACCTGCTTTCAATCCGTGTTAATTACCGACTCTTATTTACCGATTTTCTTGTATTTCTTAATTACCGAGTGCTCCTACATGTCGTTTTAATTTTTACCGCTTCATATTTACCACTTCATATTTACCGATTCGTTAATTATGTATTCGGTAAATCTGAATCGGTATTTTGGAATTCGGTAAATATGAATCGGTATTTACCGCCTCATATTTACCGAAAAGTGGTTTTTGGACTCCTACATCTCACTTGTCTGAATACCGGTCGGTAACGGCATATTTACCGAAAATCGGCCGTTACCGACCGGTATTTGGCTACCTACATGAGGCCCTAAGAGAGCTGCATAGCGACACCACGGCTAGAGTTAGATTCAACAGGGAGGGAGGTTTGACGGACTCCTTTCCATGCAAAAGTGGAGTCAGACAAGGTTGTATTCTTGCCCCTTTTTTGTTCTCCCTTTACATTAATAATTTGGAACAGTTTCTTTTGGGCTTAAAGGCAGATTCCCCAAGGGTTGGGACGCGGCAAATCCCTGTCCTGCTTTACGCAGACGACGCGGTCTTGCTGGCGCGTACACCACGAAGCCTACAGATTCTGATAGATGGGTTCGTCAAGTTTATGAGCGATCTGGACTTATCTGTCAACCTAAGCAAATCTTACGTGCTCCTGGCAGGCAAAAAACCTTCCTCAAAATTTTCTTACACAATAGGCTCCCATTGTTTAGAGGAGGTTAAAACGTTCTCCTATCTCGGAGTAACCTTTGATGGTGCTCTTCAATTTAACTCCTTGGTGGAAGAGCGCTGTAACAAAATGATTGCCTCTAACGGGGCAATAGCCGGATATGGCAGGAGGTTGGGCAGATGGAGTCCGGAACAGGTGATGAACCTGTACGGCTCCATAACATGCGCTAAAGTAAGCTATGGGGCAGAAGTTTGGGGCTTCGTGAATACCTCTAGAATTGACCAGGAAGAGAACAAACATCTGAAATCTATCCTGAGGGTACCACCCAGCACTGCTGGACTCATAGCTCACAGGGAGCTAGGGAGGCCATATCTGGTCGATTTGTTAAAACTTAGGCCAATTGTGGCGTGGCTAAAAATCTGGGTAAATCCAGACGCGCATCTAAGTAGAAAAATCTTACTGGACTGCCTAGGTAGGACCCACTGCATGCGCATCCCATGGCTCAAATATGTGAGAAACACTCTTGAGGAACTAGGGTTTGGAAACCTCTTCAAGAACCCTACCACCATTTCAGCACAGCACAAGAAACAAGTAGGGGAAATTTTCCTAGAGCGGAAAACCCAATGCCGTGCTCTGGCTGAAGGGGAAAAAAAGTCAATAAGGGCTCATACTTTGGTGAAGAGTGTGGAGGGTATGGAGCCCTACCTGTATCTTGTACACAATACACAGGACAGATTTCTTATGTGCCGTTTCAGACTGAGCCTACTTCCTTTTATGTTGGCCTCGCCAGCAGGTTTTACCATGTCAATCGAGCAGAAGGGACCCTGCGGCTGCGACAATCGGTCTCCGCAGGACTCCCTTCATTTTACTTTGCTCTGTCCCTATTATTCAATGCCCAGGCGTAGATTCCTAGTAGACATCCTAAAAAAGGCCCACCTGGAACATGCCAGAGATGCACTAATCTACTTGCAAAAAGCGTCTGACCCGCTAACCTTGTGTTGTGTTATGAATTTTATCAAGGTTGCGGTCCGACTAAGGAAGACGAGGGGAGAGGATTAAAAGACTTGTGACTCCCTGTTTTAAATTTACAGCCTTGTATGTTAGTATTTTAATGTTATTTATGCACAAGGATCTTGACTAATATTTAATGCCGTTTTATCTATGTATATGTATGTGTGCTTTTATGGTGTTTTTTAATCACCGAATAAAGATTCTTGAATTGAAATTGAAATATGGCCGTAACGTAGCGCGTTACGATATCATGGAGTGTGAGTGACGTGCCTATTGTTGAGAGAGAAGATTCCAAGGAGGTCTTCAGCATGCGATCATCCAAGGTGACGAAATGGAATATGTTAACATCTCTCCAAAGCAGGATCACGCGCCGGCGCGTCAGGTTATATCGGCATAGGTATTTGTTTTTAAAAGTCTCTCGCCCTGCAAGTGTTCCTTGAAAGGAAACAGCACAAAGTATGTAAAGTTCAATAACTCACGTAGCAAAAGTCTTCAAAGATCGGATTTTCGACAGGTGGCATAGTCTGTGAAGAGTTCACCTTGAGGATAGGCTGTAGATAAATCCTCTTTCCAAAATAGGGTCACAGAACACATAACACCTGTGCTGCTGAAAGATGGTTGGTAAGGTGTTCTTCTCCATAGGTCGTCGCCATTGTTGTAAATTAAGATGAAAGTCCAGTAGAATAAATAAAGTTGTTTATTGAAAAGCAGCACAGCAACCAAGACACAGCTGGTCAGTACAGCAGGAACAGTGCAACTACCCTGAGTACCTAACAGTGTTTCTAAGGTTCTATATGGAACAGGAATGCTATTCATATGATGCAATGGTGCAGATAATATAACATGGAATAAACTAAACAAGCATTGAAAATGTAAATACAACAGATCTATTAGTCTGAAGCTTGCCATAGAGATCCTTCAATGCTGGACAGTTAAAAAGAAAGTCTGACTTTGTAACCACAAATGAAATTGCTTGTGTTTGTTGGCCTTTTTCTATGTGTACTTTTCGTGTTATCTTCTGAAGGTTCTTTGGGCCAAGCATGTTACAATTAAAACAAAATCCACGTTAACCAGCCATTTTAGTGCTCATTTTGTTTCATATTAATATTTACATTTTTGCCTCTGAAGGCCAACATATATAAAAAATAAAAGTAAAAACCTGTACCCCAACTGAAGACAAAGCCAGTGAGTGTGACTCAAGCTGAAGGCTGCTTTAGAATTCTTGAAACACCTACTTTCCACTCAGATTCATTTCATGCCACAGTCCACTTTTTAGTATAGAGATCCAAAAGACACAAATAAGATCAGATTATTTGTTATCTATAATTCAGCGGATTGCTAAAATAAGGAGGTTGTATTATATTCAATTACTATTTTCTTTTGTATAGGGATGTGTAAAGTGGTATTTAGTCGGAGAAGGTACTTCTTAATGAATTAATGTTCCCAAATTCCACCTGCCTGGTAATGATACAAACAAAACAAAATTTGAACATTCAGGGGTAATCCACAGCCATGCAAAACCTTTAATCCTCACTCATTCTGAAGTTGTCCTGAATTGTCCCAGAGTAATCCACACTCATCTAAAAGTTATCATGAAATCATTTTAGAGTAATCCACACTCCTCGTGGAGTTGTCATGAAATCATCCTGGAGTAATCCACACTCATCCTTAAATTCTCAGCTAGTATTCCTGGAGTAGTAGATCATCATCCTGCATATTCAAATGAAGTAATCCAGACACCATCCTGGGGTAGTTTTTGTGATGACTGGTCATCTCATTTAAATATTTTCCCCTATATGCACACTCCAGGATGGTTTGGGATGACTTCCCGAGCTAATTACAGTTTACTAGAGGATGGAGTCATCCGATGACTTTAGAATGGCTCCAGGATGATCTTCCTTTTTGACTTGGGCCATGTAGAACCAGACACTACAGGAATTATAGCTGGGACACCTACTACTAATCAGTGTTTTCTAATGACTGTTTGCGCTGTACTCTGCAATCTCTAAGTAACAAGACCACTGTTCTCCCGCTGGCCCTTTAAATTCCACAGTGCCTAATGCACGTCGTGGCAGGATGGTAAAAGAGATGGGAGATACCAAAGCAACGGGAAAAGGGGGTTACGCTGGCCAGGGCACAATATCCACATTATCTTCTCTGTATCAGTCTTTGTGTGCTCTTCAGCGCTGTCCTCTGAAGCCCTCCGCCTTTGTTTGTGGTAGCTGCCAATCATCATTTTCCCCACGCCATCAACTCTCAGGCAGTTCTCTCAGGACTCCAAGCACTCCATTTAGCAAACTTTTCTTTCTTTTCTGCATAAGGATATTAAGCAAATTTTTAAACCTACTGGTGGGTGTTTTTGGGACCTACATAAGACCACATCTTGATAATGTCAGCAAGATGGTGATAAAAAGGCACCCATTCATCTTTAACTAAGAAATTTAATTCAATCAATCATTCACTCTCTAATAGTTTTCACGGCAAGGAAAGGCCAAATGTTCAAAGGTTTCAAAATAATAGTCTCCCAAATAGTTTTCGCGTTCTGCAAATTTGACGAATCTTGCCCGCATGGCAGTTCAACTAGGGACACGGGGAGCCTCAGGCTGCCAACATTGGCTGAGGGAAACCAAGCTTAAGTGCCGGCCGCAGCTCAACACACCGTGGCTCTGAGCAAATCACCCAATCTCCCTATGAGAGAAAAAAGGAAACAACGAGCAACAGCCTAGTTCTGTTGTAAAGCACCCTAATGCTCCTGGTAACAGGTTCGCGCTATGAAAAAACTACAAAAAAGAACACCGATCTCAGCTATCCCCGGGTTTAAAGGTCAGACCCCCCCCCCCCCGAATCACCTTGACATGAGTGTTGTGCCTCACACTTTTCCAGACAAAAGCCCCCATCTTACATAAAGGCACTAGAATATATTAGATCTCCCCCAAATTATTGTTTGAAATGTCATACAATTTTAAGTGTCCCTAAATATTTTTAAAACATGTAATGTGTCTCTAACCTGCGTAAAATGAAACTCCCTCAAATGTATTGGCACCAGGCAGGCGAACGAACCCTTCTGGGGAATTTCAGTATACATCATGCAAAGGAGTTTATTTGCCAATTTCCTTGCCTTCCCGGATACACTGCAGAACGCGGAGCTCCGCCGGATCCAAGGTTGCAGGTGGCAGAGAAGCAACTGTCACGTTCTCCTTGTGAAGGCAACGGGTGCACGGGCTGCTGGAGGGCCCATCACTTCTGGCGTAAGAGACACACTGCAGTTTCACTATAAAATGTCTTCTGATTGGCTAAGTGCACAAGAAGACACCCATCTACTCACCCTCCCACATATCACTCATTCTGAAATGTACTTATGTTTGCTTTTCTTTTTGACCATCCATTTACTCATGTATCCCTCTACCCGCTCTTCTATGCACACATGTATACACTCATTTGTCCATCCATCCCTCAACTCTCTCCATGTACTAAGCCATCTAAACTCCACTAACTCACCTATCTACTGAGCTATCTAAGCATCCACCCACCAATCATATCGTACCCACCTACTTTTAAGCTATAAATCTAATGGCCCAGTGCTAACAACTCCCTATTCATGCTTGCATGGCCTGCTCTTCCCTTCATTCTCTTTTTCTCACACACTGTTTCTGCTCCTCTATCTAGACTTCATTCACCACTCCGTACTCAAACTACCTATACCTCTCTAGCTTTTTTCCCATCTGTTCTATGCAGCTCTCACACCTATCTATTCACCATATCACATAATTCAAAAACACAAATACCCTATAAACCACACAATTCCACCACACACTATTCCACAACTAGCAGTTCCAAATCAACCCACATAATTCCACTCCAAACCATGTACAACTACTCCACTACAAAACACATGGATAAAAGACATTGTCATTTACAATACCAATAACTCTAACTCTTGTGAATGCAAGTCCTATTGCATTGCAAATGCTTGTTAAAGTGGACAGTGCTTGTGAAATTCTATAGTTAATGAAGCACACAACCAAATGGAAGTAAATACAGGCCCGACACAATTTTCCAGTGGTATAAAGTGTAGAAAAAAGACTAATTGTGTTTCTGCACATCATATCTTTATCCAACTAAATTAGGCACAGAAGGATTTTCTCCAACTTCTGACTTATATTCACTTCAGACACTGAAGGCGTTGTTCTGCCAACAAGTTAATACACCAACTCCTCACACCCTAATTAGAAGTATGAAGTCTGCTTCCGACCCTTCCTTGAGTTTTCTGACACTCTCCACCAGCTATCTCTCTAGAACAGAGGTTTGTGGGTGCAGTCCATGTACAGTAAATGAAATCTAGCATGGAAGCTCGGTGGCCTCAGTGAAGCACAGGTATGCACTGACAAAAAGAGAGTATGTTTGAGGAGCAAATAGACCTGCGTGAGCCTGGTAAATCACTTAATCTTTTAGAAAAAAAACACATTTTGAAAAGCTCCACTCTTTCTATTAAAGTTAAAATATAGATTATTTTGTTACGTTTTTTCATTGTGAATTATATCAAATATTTCAGAATATACATATTTGTGCAATGTATTCTTGTTTCTGTATGTTGTGCATTTTTGGAGTTTCAAATCATATTAACTGCTTATCCCCTGGTTCCTGGCTTCCACTAGTGATTTAAACCGTGTTCACAGAAGTCAAAAGGTTAGCCTGGGCAATGGATCTGATCTCCAGCTCGCCAGAACTTAAGAAAACTACAAGGTCAAACGTATCTATTAAAGGCTACTGGTCAAGTCTAAATAATGGTATGTGTCGGAGAGTGAAAAGAATATTCCAGCTTAAGAGGGTGACGCTGCCAAACATCCACCAAAGCCCAACCTACTGTGCAGTTCTCCAGGATTGCACGCTGGCAAGGCTTGTGGTCGTTGTGGTACAGACATACCCGGCAACACATCAAGAACACTATTAAAGTCACCCCCCAATTTCCACGGCTTCTCTTTGGTAAGAGCATCCAGAATTTAGATTGAGCCATATTCGGCACATATGTGCTATTGAGTACTAGTTGCAACCCATCGACTTGACCATACAGGTAAACATATCTGCCATTAGAACGAATCATGTTGTCCTCTACCATTAATGGGACTCCAGCCCTCACCCATACCAGGGACGCCCTGGCAAGAGCAGGATACATTTTGGAGTACGCCTGGTCTCTCCAGCGATGCTGCAATTTGTCTTCTTCCTCACATGTAAGGTGAGAGTTACAAAGAGATGACGCAGGAGAAGTACAGGACAATTCTTTATTGCATCCCTTCACCACCACAGGTTCCAGTCAGTTGCAGTCAGCTGTAGAACCTTCAGGTCCAACAGTCGTGGTACATTCCAAAGGCACAGAGGGTGAGGGGGGAGGAAAGCGGTATGTGATAAGATAAAGATTCCAACATACCTCCCCTGTAAGGGAGAAGGATGATGAACAAGAGGAACACAACCAGGGAACGGGAACAGGAAGCAACCAATTATACAAAATTGTGCAGGTGGGCAAACAAAAGGAAACAAGTAAAAATACACTATTCAGTCGTACTATGCCCAATAAAAGAACTGGGGTCTAAGCTTGGAGGACAGAGAGGAAATTACTTTATACAGTAGTCACTCCGCCAAACAGCAGAAAACTTGGGTCTCTGAGATCACCTGGGAGCCGTAGAGTTTGTGTTCATGTTAGCATTGCCACAAAAGGGTGTGTGCTGAGCATCTGAGCGTGCATGTTTGGAACCACTCTTTCCATGCCACAGGTCTGACCATTATCAAGATAAACAATGTTTCTGCCAATTGTGGCTATTTTGAAGGGTTCAGAGTACCTGGAAGCATCCTTCCTCCGTGGTTTAGGAAGGTCAATATGGACCCAATCCCCTTCATGGAAATTGAGGGTTTTCACAAGCTTGGTACGATCATGCCAGCTTTTATGCTTACTTTGGTGATCAGAAATCCTGATAGAAATGTCACTCCTGTCCACAATACATGCACCTTTTTCCATTATCCTAGTGGCAGATAGTTTGGTCTTAGCGACTCTATCCTTAAGTGAAGTGAAAGAAGCAATGCCTGTAACACAATTTGGTGTGGTGTGGTGCACCCATAACGTTTCACGCAGAGCAGTTTTAGCAGGAATTTTGCAATAATTCTGCCCTTTGCAAACATTTTTTAATTATTCGATGCACTCTATCCACTAATCCATTGGCAGGCGGGCAGTACAATGCAGCCTTCTGGTGCACAATTTGGAGATCAGACAAAATCCATTTCATGGATTCTGACGTTAACTGTACGCTGTTGTGTGTCACTATAATATCAGGAACACCTTCTTCAAAAAAATATTCTTCCAGGAACTGGATAAGAGTGTTTGTATTGATCTGGATTTAGCATTTAAATGCTACCCACCGAGTATGATAGTCCACCAAAACCGGGATGAAACGCTCGTTCAACATCTTAAAATTTAGGGGGCCTATTATATCTAGCGCTAACTTAGACCAAGGGCTATTAGGGACCTCCACTGGAGAAAGTGGAGATTCCCTGGCCTGGTGGGTTTTGTCATCATTCTGCACTCCAAACAGTCTCTCACCTTGGCCTCCACCATGGTATCCAAGCCCGGTCATCAATACTCAAGGCGTATTTTGTTTTTTGAAGGTTCCACCCTAAGTGTCCTTTGTAAGCCAGTTCTACTATTTTCTCCCTTAATTTCGCTGGAGGGACAATTTTCTCACCTCTGCACACGGCTCTGCCCTGAATACTAAGTTCTAACCTTACGTACTAGTAACTGGACAGGTATGCAGGAAATTCATCTCAAACTGGCCATCCATTCCATATGTATTTTTTCAATGAGACCATCTCCCTGTCAGACACAACACATTCCTCCAACTCTTCTTTATTCAAAGTAGTCAATTTATGGAATATATCTTTGTCATCATCAACTACCGTGTCTTCGTCCACCATCGTGGGAGAGTGGGACAAACAATCTGCAACTACGTTCTGTGTACCTGGCAATTACCTCACTTTAAAGTTGTATCTTTCTAGCCCTAGGATCCATCTAGCTATCCTGGATGTGGTCCTGTCAGATCCCTTAGTAGTGAAAGCATAAATAAAAGGCTTATGGTGAACGATGTCCCCCACAAAAAGAATTAGAAGTGGCTCACTGCCCAATAGCAGGCAAGAGCCTCCTTTTCAACAAAAGAATAGTTCTTCTCAGCTCCCTTTAGTTCTATAGAGGCAAAAGCAACAATTTGTTCATTTCACTCTTACCACTGTGTCAAACTGGTGCCCAAACCCTTGTTGCTGACATCTGTGCTCAAAATGGTGGGTTTCGTAGGATCCAATCTTTCCACGTAGGGTGCTGTAGCAATTCCAGCCTTCACTGAAGAAAATGCATCATGACATTCATTATTCCAAATAAAAGGAACATTGGCTTTTAACAACCCTCGCAATGGTTCTACTATGCTGGTATAGTTCTTTATGAATTTGGAATAATACTTTGACAGACCGAAACAAGATTTAAGGTTCTCTGCATTGGTAGGGGGTACAGTATCCTGAATAGCTTTCAATAAGTCCAAATGGGGTTTTATGCCATCATGTGAAATGGTGTGTTCTAAGTACTCTACAGACCCCACCCCAATACGACATTTATCCTTCTTTACGGTGAGGCCTGCCTTGTGTAAATTAGTCAACACCCTCTTCAGCGTTATGTTATGTTATTTCACATCCTTGTCATGGACGAGAATGTTATCTTGGAAACATAGGGCCAGATGTACGACCGCTTTTGCATGCGCAAACGGGTTTTCGAGTCCGTTTGCACATGCAAAAACAGCATGGGGAATGTACAAACCCTATTTTAAGACTCGTAATATTTTTGCGACTCGCAAAAATAGGGTTTTGCGACTTGCTATTAGGAAGGGGCTTTCCCTTCCTAATAGCAAACCCAACCCTATGAAGGAATATTTTGTGTCCGCAATTGCGGGCGCAAAACACTTGCAAATTACCACCCTCTTTAAGAGGGTGGTAATGGGGTCGCAAAAGGGAAGGGTCCCCAGGGGACCCCTTCCCCTTTGCTAACTCAAGGGAAAATAATTTTTTAAGGGCAGGCAGTGGTCCTTTAAGGAAAACGGGCTACATTAAAAAAAACTGTTTTATTTAAAAGCAGTCCCAGACATGGTGGTCTGCTGAACCCAGGCGGCCACCATACCTGTGAGGGCATTCCATTCCCAATGGGTTCGGAAATTACGAGAGGCTCATTAATATTCATGAGCCTCTCTATTTGCGACCCCATTGGGAATTGCTAACGGTGTGTTACACACTGTTTTACATCCAAAATAGCGCCTTGCAAATTGCGAGTCTCAAAAGACTCGCAATTTGCGAGGCGCTATTTTGGCCGTTGTACATCTGGCCCATAGTGTTCCTGGTATGATGCTTAAAATATGTACACCTAGGGGAGTGATAAAGGAAGTGATATGGCGCAATTCAGGATGAAGCTCTACTTGGCAATAAGCAGACAAGAGTTCAAGAACAATAAAACATCTAGCAACTTTAATTAATGTCAGTATCTCTTGGATGCGAGGTAGGGAATGTCTGTCCACCCATATGTTGTCGTTGAGGTCTCTTAGATCTATGCAGAGACGAATATCTTTGCTGGAAGCCTTGGATGTAAGGACAAGAGGGGCCAACCACTGCAAGCTCTCAATGGGCTCAATAACCCCCAAAGCGAACAATCTGTCTAATTCCATTTTCAAAGCGAATGCATCATGTGAGGAATGGGCCTTACTTTGTGCGTAATGGGCTTAGCCTTAGCTTTGAGCTTAATACAATGTTGGTAATCTTTTTGTAATTCGAGTTCATAAGTGAAAACATCCGGAAAATCATTGCAGACCTCATTACCACCCACTGATGGATCAACTTAAAGCACCTCGTCGGGACTGTTGGGATCCAACTTTAGACCTAGCTCCTTTTGATGTCTCCAACCTAGTAGGTTGGATCCCTTCTTAATGACATACACCTTAGCCTCCATGTTCCTACCTTTAAGACCAATGTCCATGGTTGTCATGCCTAATAGGGGTATAGGGTCACCATTTTACCCACCCGGTTAGATATTTGGTGTTTGTAGACTACTGTGTAAGTCAGTGAATACGTTGGCGAAAATGTTCACATCCACCAAAGTGTAAGGGGAACATGAGTCTGCTAACACTTCCACTGTTTTGTTGTCCAAAGTAATGGTACAAGAAGGAAAACCAATAGCCTGCTTTCCACATTCTTTTAACTGAAAAACAAGTATGTTTTCAAGGGGATGGCCTTACTCAATACTTACCACCGGTTTGTGATGCTGCTCATTGCACATCCTTGCTAAATGCCCTCTCTTGCCACACTTGTGGCATACCACCGATCTGTCCTGACACAAGATTCTGTTAGCTAGGTGATTGGGACTTACACACCTATAACATTTGAGGTTGTTACCATGCAAACCTTGATTGGTATCCTTGCTTCTACTATCCTTCCCTGTAACATGTTTATTTATCACATTTATCTCAGTATGGTTGCCGCCCTCTTTCATTTTTTTCATGCAGTCAACAGTATGTTCAATTCCAACAGCAATATCAACAGCTTACTTAAGAACTGTTATAAGCAAGTCCTATGCACACGTGACAATAAAATTTAATTTGATCATCGCAAAGATAACAGGGTTCAAAGAGCAATGGAAAGATGTTTTTTTAATTCAAAACGTTGTCTTTCATCAATACAAAGAGCGCCAGCCGACACGTGTTTCGTCAACAGTACAACAACTGTGACTCTTCAGGGCTGGGAAACAATAAGAATTTGTATCAAAAAAACCACAAAGCAAAAGGAGTGACTGTTGGACTTGGCCCTTTTTGCAGGGTCATCCCTAAACTTTTTGCCTTCCTCCGGTATTTTTTCTGACCTAGTGTTGGCTGTTTTATGACTCTGGGCACCTTACCACTGCTGACCAGTGCTAAGGTGCATATGCTCTCCCTATAGTAAAATGTATACATTAATTGATATTCATGATTGGTTCATTGGATTCACTGTCAGTCCCCAGTAAAGTGCACCAGGGGTGCCAGGGCTTGTGAATGCCAATGCTGCTGGTGGGCTTGCAGCGCTGGTTGCGCCACCCACAGAAAGCGGCTTTGTAAAATGTGTCTAGGGTCTGCCACCGCAGACCCTGTGCGCGGTCCGGGACCGTCGCGCTGACTGCGCAAGTGCCCCCACTTGCCAGTCCCTAAACCTTCCCTTACCTACATATTAGCCACCCCTCTGGTAGGCCCAAGGGCAGGGTGCATTGTAGGCATAAGGTAGGACATGCCCTGATGTGTGTGGCATGTCTTAGTAGTGAATTACAGCCCTTTCCGTTTTTCACTATTGAAGGCTACCTGCTCTCCATAGGCCAGAATGGGCTGCTGGGATCACGCCAACGTTGTGACCCCAGTGGACTCAGAGAGCATGGTAGAGTGTCAAGTTTAGTATGCCTGAGCTCAGAATAATAAAATACTTCTTGTAGTCAAGTTTATTTTAATATCCTGGGTTTGTAAATACTACTTTTAGAAAGTTAGTATTTACTGACCTGACCATCTCAGTCCGCCTCTGCTGTGTGTGTGTGTTCTGCCTAGCAACAGTAAGGAGCAGGGTGGGGGGATCCCCAGAGACAGGTTGGCTGCCAGGTGGTGGGCCGGGAGATGACACCAGGATGGGTGGGAGGAGTACACCTTGACTCTTGAATAGACCTGTGCTCTGCCACCACAAAGCCGGCGCCGCCCCCTGCGGGGCGGCTGATGTCTCTGCCCTGCTGCTGAAAGGAAAGAGCAGAGTCACCATAACAAAGTGCTCCAGAACTGGACTGAGCCAGGCCTAGGCCCCCTGGCGCTAAAGAACAAAAGAATCATGGTATAAAAGTAGGAGCCTGGCTCCTAAGAAATCAGAATCCTGTTTTACCACAAAGAACCTCTGCCCGACTAGAAGGAGAAGGAGACGCTGGAGGAGCTGGCCTGCTGCTTGCCTTGCTGAGAAAGGAGAGGAAGAGACTACTGAAAAGACTTTGCTGCTTTGTGCTTGAAACATTCTCCAAGGGCTTGATCTGAGCTTGCCCCCTGAACTGAACCCCAGGACCAGTGGGTTCTCTGTGCTTTTGCTCGTCCTCCGATTCGAGCCGTGTGTGTGCATCCCGCTGGAAAGAGACTGCGCCCCTCATCGCCCCTCCTAGGGCCGTGACACTCAGAAGCTTGCCTGCCTCAAACCCGTGAGAGCCCCGCTCCGTCCGGAGCCGCTCTCTGTCCCCGGGCCAGGCCGCCTGCATCCCTGTCACCGCCTGCTACTGGAGCGCGCTGACCGCGCTATCACCCCTCCCGCCGGAAGCCGTCCGACGACTGTGATCTACGCCGGGTCATCCAGCTGCACTGACTGTGCCCTGTGACCCCGCTTCGCTATCCCCGGACATCTCGGGCCGCGCCGCCCCCGCTGTGGAGACCCCCCCTGCACCGCCGTGCTGAGGGTCGCTGGCCGCGCCTGCCTACCTGCCCACACCCGCTGATCGAGGACCCAAGACCACTTCTCAAGCTGAGAGTCGCACCGACCTGTGCCGACTCTCCACCGCACGAAAGAAGTTCCAGTATCGGGCTCGGGGCCCGCAACGCCTTATTTCCCCGTTCGCAGGAGCCGATCTCTGTGAGTACTGGAAACTACAAGTAACATTTGCGAGAGACTACAAAGTATCCATTTGAAACTACGAACAAAGAACATTTGCCTGCTTTATAACCTGGTGGCACAGCGAAAACGTTATTGGTCTTGTGATAAGTCTGCTGAGATATATATACCTAATTTTACATAAAGAAGCGTATTTTTATATATATCCAAGTCTGGTGTCCGTTTCTGGGGGGATTGATGTATTTACTGTGTGTATGATTGTAAGTGCTTAACCAACAACGCCTGAGGAATCGCCTTGGCTGCTCACGCCACGCACCTAGAGGGTGAGCAAGGGTCATTCGCGAGGGGTTATCCTGCGCCCTGACGTGGAGGAGAGGGTTCCTGCTTGACACAAGGGCAACCTTGCGCCAACCAGAGATCCCCGACTCTAACATTGGTGGCAGCGGGTGGGATTTCGGATTTGCGCTTGTAATTTGCATACAGTGAATTATTAATCACCAGATAGTGAGAGCAGACCAAAGAACGCAGCCACAGGTTTTCATTTTTTGAACTTTGTTGAGACATCTGCCATTACTGCAACCATGCCTGGCTCACTCTCTGCTGGAAGAGCGCTCTCTGTGATTTCTGGAATAGATGAGGTGGATTGGGAGAGACTGGAAGGCTACTCGATGGAGCAATTGAAAGGCTACAGTGTAAAATTCCGAGTTCCCCATGCTGGATTCAAGAGGAAGCCCCAGTACGCCAAGGCGTTGAGAGCCTGGAAGGAGTCACGAGACCCACGGAATGCGGGGGACATCGTTCCACCCGACAACCTTGAGGAGCCCAGCAGAGTCCGGTCGCCAGAGGAGCTGGCAGACAGGGCAGCAGACAGGGCGCATGCAATGGAGATGGCAAAGTTGGCAGGACAAATAGAAATGGAAAAGCAGAAGTTGGCCTTGGAGGCACAACAACGCCAAATGGATCATGATCTAAAAATGAGGGAGTTGAATCTCAAGATCAAGAGTTTAGACCGCTCTCCCTCTGGTGGCAGCAATATTGAGTTTTACAGTGCTGAGAGAGTAGTACGCACACCCAGAGATGTGGCGCCTGACTTGAAGGAGGGGGTTAACATACACCAGGAGGTTCAAGGGCATGAGGTAGCTCCAGTAGTGCGCAGTATCCCTGAAGGGAATAGGGTAACTGGCGCAGGGGTTCATAGTCCTAGTGGAGGGAGGGACACTCTACTGACTCTAGCTGAGAGGTACAGGGAGAGGGGTTCCCCCAAAATTGAAGTCCTGGTGGGTGAGTGTGAGGACCGCCCAGAAGAGTGTAGGTTGTGGGACAGAGACAGTCAGATACTGTCTTGCCAGTCTGGGGAGAGTGGTGTGGAGTACGTGTGTGAGGCACTGGATGGTAAGGTGAAGGATAGTTTGGTTAACCCTGCTAGGGGGCTGTGTGATCCAATTGTGGGAGAGCATATTGTAAGTCCCTGTTTTCCAGAGCTATGCCCACACCTGTTGGAGAGTGAGTTCTCTGACCGCAGGGAGCTCACATTGGAGGCAGACCTTTTGGTGGAGTCCAGAGGGTCTGGAAAGGCATTGGGGAGTGATCCCCCGATGAGTGGTCCAGGTATCTTCAAACCCAGGGTGGTGGAAGTGGCTCAGAGTAGCCCAGCTAGGTCCTGTAATAGTGAGAGGGGTGTAGGGCCTCACGTCCTGTCTGGAAGGGGAAGGAGTGAGAATGGGTTATGTCCCGGTAGTGCCCGACCTCAGTCTCAGAGCATGGATGGTTCTTTGAGGGAACACCAGGTGGGGAGCCTAGTCTGTCCTGAGGGGCTGCCCGTCGTGCGGGATCCCCTAGTGTCTGGTGAGCTAGGAATGTCTGTAATCAGACCTCCATCAGTCCTGGTGTCTGGCAGTACCGCTCCATTTGGGAGGGTGCAGAGGTCCAGATTGAGGGGTGAGAGGGGGAAAGAGTCCCCAGTGGAAGAACCAGTGGGTCAGGGGCCAGCCAGAAGGGCTGCGTCGCCCGTGAATGACCATGGTGACACCACTTCTGTCCTGGGGGATCTTCAGGCACTGTCGGATGGCCAGGGGTCGGGAGATCAGCACCAGGCAGACTGTCACGCGACACAGGAGTTCTGTGTCACCCTCAGGGGGGGCATGCGTGCTCCCCGGGAAGTCCTGGTGCACCAGGCGAGCGTTCAGCCGCATGGGTTGGTCCCAGGGTTGGGAAGCCAGGTTCAGGTGTTGTCTGACCTGGAGGGTGGGACCACTGTAATCAGTGTCCTGACCCATGTTGCTTCTGGGGGTACCACACCAGTTGGGGGTGGGCAGTACTCTGGAAGGGGGTGCAGAGGGAGGGAGTCCTCACCTCTGACCCCGGCTCAACTGAAGGGTTTAGACCCCAGGTTGGAGGGCCAGGTTCAGGGTGTCCCCCCTGACCTGGACGCCCAGTTGCCGGATAGAACCCCTGAACTGGTGGGCGAATTGCGCGGGACACCTGCCCCAGGTGCCCTGGCAATTCTGGAAGGGGGTACCACTCCAGGTGGGAGGGTACAGAGCCCCAAGGAGAAGGACAAGGTGTGGGAGAGGCCACCCCAGTCTTGGGTCCAGCCGCCGGGTACAGTCCTGGGGCTGGTGGGTCAGTGCCAGGATGTCATACCTGACCTGACAAGGGGGAGAATGGACAAAGGGTGCCAAGCACCTGGGGCTACTGCCCCCCGCCCCCTGGCGCCACAGAGGATTGAGGGCCCTGAGAGGCATACGGCCTGGGTCTCATCCCTGACTACTGTCAGTGGCCACTGTAGCATTTTGCTGTCTGTCTGTTGGAACACACCTGTGGGCCAGTTAAGGTTAGGTGCTGCACAGGTGGTGTCCACAGGTGAGGAGAAGGGTTCCCCATGGATTGGCTTGGTGGGCCCTGAGAGTATGGACAGAGGGAGTCCGATAGGTTCAGATTGGCGTAGAAATGGAGTCTGCCCCTGCAGTTGCGGGCCAGGTCCTTGTTCTATCGCCCCAAGCAGGGAAGACCATCACGGTGGTGATTGGTCTACCCTGCGTTTTGGCTGGAAGGGGGTTGTGTTGGACTTGGCCCTTTTTGCAGGGTCATCCCTAAACTTTTTGCCTTCCTCCGGTATTTTTTCTGACCTAGTGTTGGCTGTTTTATGACTCTGGGCACCTTACCACTGCTGACCAGTGCTAAGGTGCATATGCTCTCCCTATAGTAAAATGTATACATTAATTGATATTCATGATTGGTTCATTGGATTCACTGTCAGTCCCCAGTAAAGTGCACCAGGGGTGCCAGGGCTTGTGAATGCCAATGCTGCTGGTGAGCTTGCAGCGCTGGTTGCGCCACCCACAGAAAGCGGCTTTGTAAAATGTGTCTAGGGTCTGCCACCGCAGACCCTGTGCGCGGTCCGGGACCGTCGCGCTGACTGCGCAAGTGCCCCCACTTGCCAGTCCCTAAACCTTCCCTTACCTACATATTAGCCACCCCTCTGGTAGGCCCAAGGGCAGGGTGCATTGTAGGCATAAGGTAGGACATGCCCTGATGTGTGTGGCATGTCTTAGTAGTGAATTACAGCCCTTTCCGTTTTTCACTATTGAAGGCTACCTGCTCTCCATAGGCCAGAATGGGCTGCTGGGATCACGCCAACGCTGTGACCCCAGTGGACTCAGAGAGCATGGTAGAGTGTCAAGTTTAGTATGCCTGAGCTCAGAATAATAAAATACTTCTTGTAGTCAAGTTTATTTTAATATCCTGGGTTTGTAAATACTACTTTTAGAAAGTTAGTATTTACTGACCTGACCATCTCAGTCCGCCTCTGCTGTGTGTGTGTGTTCTGCCTAGCAACAGTAAGGAGCAGGGTGGGGGGATCCCCAGAGACAGGTTGGCTGCCGGGTGGTGGGCCGGGAGATGACACCAGGATGGGTGGGAGGAGTACACCTTGACTCTTGAATAGACCTGTGCTCTGCCACCACAAAGCCGGCGCCGCCCCCTGCGGGGCGGCTGATGTCTCTGCCCTGCTGCTGAAAGGAAAGAGCAGAGTCACCATAACAAAGTGCTCCAGAACTGGACTGAGCCAGGCCTAGGCCCCCTGGCGCTAAAGAACAAAAGAATCATGGTATAAAAGTAGGAGCCTGGCTCCTAAGAAATCAGAATCCTGTTTTACCACAAAGAACCTCTGCCCGACTAGAAGGAGAAGGAGACGCTGGAGGAGCTGGCCTGCTGCTTGCCTTGCTGAGAAAGGAGAGGAAGAGACTACTGAAAAGACTTTGCTGCTTTGTGCTTGAAACATTCTCCAAGGGCTTGATCTGAGCTTGCCCCCTGAACTGAACCCCAGGACCAGTGGGTTCTCTGTGCTTTTGCTCGTCCTCCGATTCGAGCCGTGTGTGTGCATCCCGCTGGAAAGAGACTGCGCCCCTCATCGCCCCTCCTAGGGCCGTGACACTCAGAAGCTTGCCTGCCTCAAACCCGTGAGAGCCCCGCTCCGTCCGGAGCCGCTCTCTGTCCCCGGGCCAGGCCGCCTGCATCCCTGTCACCGCCTGCTACTGGAGCGCGCTGACCGCGCTATCACCCCTCCCGCCGGAAGCCGTCCGACGACTGTGATCTACGTCGGGTCATCCAGCTGCACTGACTGTGCCCTGTGACCCCGCTTCGCTATCCCCGGACATCTCGGGCCGCGCCACCCCCGCTGTGGAGACCCCCCCTGCACCGCCGTGCTGAGGGTCGCTGGCCGCGCCTGCCTACCTGCCCACACCCGCTGATCGAGGACCCAAGACCACTTCTCAAGCTGAGAGTCGCACCGACCTGTGCCGACTCTCCACCGCACGAAAGAAGTTCCAGTATCGGGCTCGGGGCCCGCAACGCCTTATTTCCCCGTTCGCAGGAGCCGATCTCTGTGAGTACTGGAAACTACAAGTAACATTTGCGAGAGACTACAAAGTATCCATTTGAAACTACGAACAAAGAACATTTGCCTGCTTTATAACCTGGTGGCACAGCGAAAACGTTATTGGTCTTGTGATAAGTCTGCTGAGATATATATACCTAATTTTACATAAAGAAGCGTATTTTTATATATATCCAAGTCTGGTGTCCGTTTCTGGGGGGATTGATGTATTTACTGTGTGTATGATTGTAAGTGCTTAACCAACAACGCCTGAGGAATCGCCTTGGCTGCTCACGCCACGCACCTAGAGGGTGAGCAAGGGTCATTCGCGAGGGGTTATCCTGCGCCCTGACGTGGAGGAGAGGGTTCCTGCTTGACACAAGGGCAACCTTGCGCCAACCAGAGATCCCCGACTCTAACAGTGACAATACGTGCAAAAACACATGGTTGTGATAAAGTGTGAAACAATTGAGTGAAAAAAACTCTATGTGAACATGAACAAAGGCCAATGAAAAAGGGGAAACAACAAAAATGACAACGGCACGAGAAACTAAACTGAAGGTACACATATGGCAAAAGCATGAAAAAGAAACATGTCTAGGAAAAAAGTATCTCAACAAGTGGTGTTGCCAAAATTAACATAACAAAGGCACGAGAATGGTAGAAAAATCTTGTCATATTCAACACTGTAAACAGCGAATGCAGTTAAGGAAAATAATTATAATAAAATAAAAAACATCCTCAATTACTCAAAAGAAGATTCGAGAACAGATGAATAATCATAGCAACAACAATGAGGCCAAAAGGCAAAAAAACAAGGTAAAAGTGCTGTAATGGCGGGGCGAAGAATATACACAAAAGTGCAATAAGTTAGAAGGGCGCTAAAGCATGCAAATGACATGCGGTGCGTGGCACTGTGTAAACGCGAAAACAATGATAGTTACCGGGTCGATAAGTGAAATGAACTAGGACTGCGAAAAGCAAAACGGCAAAACATTCGGAGCATGCTGAGAGTATGGCATAGGACAGACAAACCGTAACGTAGTGCGGAATGGCAAAAGTTACAGAACTCACCCAAATGAGCAATGTCATGTGAAAAGGATCGAAAGCCGTCGGGATTAAAAGTAAAGTAGTCTCCCACGGGTCGGTGCGACCAGGAAACCAAACGGGCTGGAAAAAATGGTAGGAATGAACGACTAAAGGGCACAGCATAAGTACGGCATGAAGCCAAAGCGTATGGGAAGTGGACACATACCTGTGTATGTCGGTGCGTTAAAGCTGAGCTTGCTTCCGAAGTGCGGGAGAATGGAGGTACAACCGGAAAGCGGTTAAAAGGAAAAACAAAATATGGACTAGAAGGCTAACCTTCGTGAGATTGGCCGGAAGTGAGGGTCCTGGTAACACGAGTGAAGTAAAAATCGAGAAAAGACTAAGCCCAATGGATCATGTTGTTGCAGGCAATAGAAAAACAAGTGTAAAACAGAGCAGATAAGCATGATTAAAAAAAAAACGCAAATGAGTGGACAATGCCACATTAACAGTACAGGTGTTACAGATAAAGCAAAATTAATAAAAAGCAAGTGAGACTGAAAATACATAACATGGTAGGCAAAAAAAGGGGGGGAAAGTGGCGAAATGAATGTAAGAAAAGATCGAAAAGGAAAAGCAAAAAGAAGCATGATTAGAGTATTCACAAAGTTACAAAAAATATGTGATGCGAGATTAATATATACTTTGAATATGAGAATTAAGAAAAGTAAAATTAAAAGGAAATAACATGTTTTAGAAGTAGTGTGTATATCGCAGTGTATCTAGTGTATTGTAAAATAAGATTATAAGTTATAGTGGAGAGAAACAAGGAAGGAAGAGAGAACAAGTTGTGGAAAGTAAAAGTGGACAGCAAAGTAATGAAAAAAGTTTTGGGTATTACGGACGCTTGATTTAAAGAACACAAGAGGAGTTAAGTCAAAAGGTCTATGAGTCAGAGTTGAGAAGGAAGAGCAACTGCCCACACCTTATACAGGGGTTTTGGGTATTCCCCTGACCTGTTTGCACCGTTAAGCATTGGTTCTTTGTTCTTCTGACTCTATCTGTCCGTTCATCTGCCTTAGCGCCAATTTATCCTGTCTCCAAAACCCACTCTGGTCTATTTACTTAAGAACTGGGTTGACCACCAAAAGACTATCCTGAATTGTTGGTACACCTTACCAACTGATCTCTGATGAGGGTATCCATTAAACCTTCAAATGCACACGTGTTAGCTAGACCCTTCAAAACAACAATATATGATTTTTCTTTCTCCCCCTTTCCTTTCACTCTCGAAAAGAATTTATGTCTTTCCAACACTAAATTTATTTTCTCACCAAAATGTTTATCCAATTTGTCTATTGTCACATTGAAAACATTCTCATCTCCATCACTCCCTTCCCATTCACTCTTAGAAGATACTGATATATATTGTCGTATGTTTTACGACCCTCAACACCCAGGTTGTGCAATAAGGTGTGTAATTTACGTAATGTTGAGGTCGTTTCCTCTCCAATAACTATTAGATATGATTCAAAAAGGCCTTTCCACTGTTTCCATGGCAGATTGGGTTCTCCTACCTCATTTAGAAAAGGATCCAGTTGCGACATATTAGCTGCAGCCATTATGATGGAACATGAAGAATGAAAAAGTTAAGGAAGGAAGATTCCACAGAATACACTTACAAGTAAAAGGAGTATAACCAGTCTGCAGGATCGCCACTAATAAAACTCACTAGAATGCCAAGTATTATAGAATTGCCAAAATAAACATTGCACTTAATAGTCTATGAGCAAAAAAGACATATCAGCGTGAAATAGACTTACAAGCACAAAGTAACTGAGCTGTAGCACCAGCATGAGGTTTGACCATGCGTTGAAACAATATTGTACAGAGTGCAAGGACATTTCTTGGACTTTTCCAAAATTCAAGCTGTGCCTATCATCATGAATTAGCTAGAAAGCTGAAAAGTGAAAGGGTCCAACAGGCAGAGGAAAAAGAGAACAACAATGACCCTGTCAGCTGGAGAACATTACAGGCAGACTTCATCCCTGAGTAAAAATAACGAGTCATTTTACCACCAAGAAGACAGCTGTGCCAATCAGCGTGAGTGAGCTTGACAGGCAGACTTCAACCTTAAGGAAAATAAAAAAAGTTGTTATTTCCACCAATACAAGAGCTGTGCAGTCAGCATGAGGTTCCCGCAGGGCAGTGAAGTAAAGGAGAAGTGTTGCGGATCATGCGTCTCACACAAAGACTTCCACGGTTGCCGCGCTGGAAGTGGCAAAACTGAAAAAGGGAATCCAATACCCGGACCGTCTCCCACGCCGCTGAGATAGGCTCCACCCAGGAACTCCACAACAGAGTCAGAAGACAGGAGCACCCGGAAATCTATGGTGGTCCGGGTGAATGTCAGCTGCAAATACTCCACCTGCTGAAATGGATTGCTCAAAACGCCTAAAACACGTTGAAAGGAAACTGGGGCAGGTTAGAACTGCTCATGGTAAGGAACAGAGTACAGATCGCGCCTTCCTGGCATATGCTAAAGTCTAGATCGTGGCTTCATTAACTTTAGCTAGGTGTTCATCAAGAACAGGGCCAGTCACAATAATATATAAGGTGAGGCGCATACATTGCAACAGCGAGGATCCGAAGGTGATTAAAAGGAATCTTATGTGATTCTTAAAACATGAGGCAAGAACCACAAATAAGGCAACATGAACCGTGACTCAGAGGGCTGAAATCTCTCACCGTAGATAGGTGACAGGCAAAGCGGCGGGTGTCATGAACTGCCTCACTGTAGGTAGGTAAAAGGCAAGTAGCGGCTGACACTGGAGCAGTAGTTGGGGTGTGGTGGTGAACCGTCCCCACACGGTGAGCGTCACCAGTGTTACAAAGAGATGGCGCAGGAGAAGTACAGGTGTATTCTTTATTGCATTTCTTCACCACCACAGGTTCCAATCAGCTGGAGTCAGCTGTAGAACCTTCAGGTCCAACAGTTGTGGAACATTCCAAAGGCACAGAGGGTGGGGGAGAAAAGTGGGATGTACCAAGATAAAGATTACAACAGTGAGGTTCCTGTAGAAACAATATCTGTGCTCCCCACCACATCAGTGAGGAATGGAATTTGTAGCATTTGATGGGAGCATTAAGGCCTATAATGTTCCAGGTGACAAACTTATATTGCGCCATTTATCTGTAAAAGAATAATCACTACCAAGGGTCGAGGGCCCAGGCGCTCCAGCCCCTCATCCCTACCACCCACAGTCAATCACACATGTTCACACATGCATGTGTTTCTGTGTGTGCGTTTGTGTCAGTGTGTGTATGTGCCTGCGTGTGCCTGCGTGCGTATGTGAGTGTGTGTGAGTGTGAGGTAGTGTGTGTGAGTGTGTGTGTTTTTGAGTGTGTGTGAGCGTGTGTGTGTGTGTGGGCATGCGTGTGTGAGGGTGTGTATGTGAGTCTGCGTGTGTGTGTGCGAGCATGCATGTGTGTGTGTGTGCGAGCGTGTTTGTGTTACTATCCTTGTGGGGACTTGAGTATGATAACACACTCACGCTGTGTTACGGTTTGTAGTAACAATCATGTTCAGAACCATGCTCAAACCCATTTAGAAGAACTGTAAATTCAATGTCTGGTTTAGAAACAAGGTTTTGTATAATGATCCTTTTTCAACTGTTTGCCAATGCTTGTTTAATATGATGATCGTGTACTCGTGATGATTTGCCAGGTTGTAATTGACACGTGTTCCCATTAAGCTCATTATCATACTGTTTGCTTTCACCCGAGTTGTTCTTTATGGTGCACGTTTGAAACACGTTTTTAAACTGGCAGTTGCAGGTCAAGTTAGCTAGCAAATGAGGAGAATGTGACAGACACGTGCAACTCCGGTCTCCTCCCGGTCTCGACCCCACCCTTGAAGCTCTTCTATTTAAACCCCAGCCCTCCCTTCAGAAAACGCTTGCGCTCGTAGCATCCTAACACTTACCGGAAAGCAGGAATCCAGCTTCTTCCTCCGAGATCCTGTCCAAGCACTCGAGTGACTTCAAGCTTCCAGTCCGGTCGCTTCATTCTTTCCCCGTTGTCTTGGAAACTACACAGCTTCTTCCGGAGCGGCACGAAAGACATTCCCTGCTCCTGAAAAGGAAACAAAAGACCTGTTAAAGAACCGTGAGTAATCGGCAGGCTTCAAGGAAGAGAAAAGAGTAAGTCTTTGATTCAATTTCACATTTCAGCTGAATCACATCGTTAGCAGCGCAATTAATAGACGCTTAGTCAAGGTTGCAGAACAGTGTTTTATTTATCAAACAAATCAACAAAAAGACTTGGCGCTTACCTGATTATATGGGAAAACTTCTCAATCTTGCAACGCACTCCCAGCATTCAAGGCTCTATAAAAGAAAGACATTAATCTACATTAGACAAGAATTCTTATGAGCATCTGCGGCTAATTTCTTTCATTACAATACGTTGAACAAAAACAGTAATTTGGTTGCCATAAAAGAAAAACCTGTATGTAGTCAAGGTATACAGTCTAAGCTTTAACAGAATTTGCATACTAATTGTCACTTTGGTTTATTTTGTGCTAATGTTTGTTTCTGTTGTTTATTTAATTATTAGAGAATCCTGCTGAAGAAAGCAGATAGGAAAATAGAAACCAGCAGAAAGTGGCAGTGTTTTCTCTGTTTATTATTTTGTCCCTCTTCCCCCTTCCCTTAAGAGTTTCATTTGGGCAAGCTGTGCCGGAAACCATCAGTTGAGCCCAAAGGAAGTTCTTGGGGGAAGTCGAGAACAATCTACACATCTCTCAAGTTGAACACCCTGCTTTTCAGGTGAGTGAAGGTTAACAGAAGCGCAAGCCTTCACAACAATTAAGTTCTCCTTGAGAGATATGGATTCGGATTCGGAAAGAATCGACGGTCAAGCTATGGCTCATGCACTTGAAGATGATGTTTTAAGAAACCAATCCATTTCAGAGATGTTGCAAAAGATGCAAGTAGAAATTGATTCTTTAAAACACGAAAACGCTGTGTTAAAACAGGAAGTTCTTCGTTATAAACCAAGAGACTCTTTATGGGGAGATCCTGTTTTGTCCCAACATACTGATTCTTCGGGTTTTGGTAGTAGGTCTAAAGCCTCTAAAGTATTCATGAGTTCGGATTCTAATGCAGCGCCAGTACAAGTGACGGTGGCAGTCCCTAATGTGGTTCCTTTGGCAGCCCCTGAACGTTTTTTGGGCGATTCTAATAAATATAACATATTCCTTAGTCAATGTCAATTACATTTTCTTTGCAAACCACAATTGTTTCCCACTGATGCCACCAAAGTAGCTTTTGTGCTTTCCTATCTGGGAGGCACGGCAGCGAATTGGTCCATACCCTATATTGATCGAGATGACCCCATTTTACACAATTGGTCTTTGTTTAAAAATACCATGACTAAATTATTTGCTAAACATACGTATTTACAAGCAAGTGACAATGAGTTACTAAATCTAAAACAAGGCAAGCAAGATTTATTAACATATGTAACCATGTTTAATAGGCTTCTGACAGAAACTCAGTGGCCAGAGGAAAAACGCACCTCCTTATTTTATAGAGGCTTGCGTGACGAACTGAAGGATGCCCTGGCTCATATTGTGGATATTCCAGAGGAATATCCTGAATTTGTGGACTTAGTAGTAAAATTAGACCATAGACTAGGAGAACGAAAAGGTGATAAAGTACGATTTGAACCAAGGTTTTCTGTATCCAAAAGTGACAGGAAGGAAACTGATATTAAAGTATCAGAGTCTGAGCCTATGCAGATAGGAACTATTAAAGGTCCTTTGTCAACAGAGGAAAAGGATAGGAGAAGAAAATTAAACCTCTGCTTATATTGTGCAAAGTCAGGGCATTATGCCAAGGAGTGTCCTTTAAAACCTAAAGGGGCAAGGAAAATTAATTCAGTAATCACAAATCCTTTAGAACAGGAAAACTAAATCGCTCGTCAAGGAGGGGGGTCTCTTGTACGAGTGAGGATTGCCTATTGACCCCCAACGTTTCCACTAATCTGGTACCAAGAATACCAAGGCATTTTGTGATACAGGTAGTTCTGATTGTCAGTGCCCATGTACGACACTCTGTTCCAGTCTTATTGGATTGTGGAGCTACAGGGAATTTTATGGACATTAAAATGGCAAAGCAGTTACAAATCCCCACTGAATGGAAGACTCAACCTGAGTCGGTTTGCGCGGTGGATGGAACAGCCTTATCCTCAGGTATGATAACCAAGAAAACTATTCCATTGGTGATGGTATGCCAGAATGGTCATACTGAAAAGATTGGCTTTGATTTAATTGACACACCAACATTTGGCTTAATTTTAGGAGTACCATGGTTAACTCAGCATAATCCTAGAATTAATTGGACCTTAAGAACAGTAACTTTAGATTCCACGTTTTGTCGAGAATCTTGTTATCAAGAAGCTCTCAACGAATCTATGACGATTTTACACTGCTCCACCACACACACTCAGTTGGCTGGTCTACCTCTTGAGTATCAAGAATTTAAAGATGTGTTTGATCCGGTAAAGGCTAGCTCTTTGCCACCACACAGGTCATACGACTGTCGTATTGATTTAATCCCTGGAGCTATTTTGCCTAACACTAGAGTTTATGCCCTCACAGAAGAAGAAACAAAGTATTTAAGAACATACCTTGATGAATTACTGGCATCAGGGTTTATAAGGCATTCAACCTCGCCAGTATCTTCGCCTCTATTTTTCATTCCTAAACCAGATGGCAGTCTTCGTGCTTGCATAGACTACCGCGGATTAAATAAGGCTACAATTAAAAACAAATACCCATTGCCTCTGATACCGGTTCTTTTAGACCAGTTACGACATTCAACTATTTACACAAAGCTCGATTTAAGAGGTGCATATCATCTTGTTAGAGTAAAAGAGAATGATGAATGGAAAATAGCTTTTAAAACCAAGTTTGGATTGTTTGAATATACTGTAATGCCATTTGGCTTATGTAACGCGCCTGCAGCATTTCAATTTTTTATCAATGAGGTGCTGCATGAATTTCTGGATGTATGTGTAATTGTATATATTGATGATATACTTATCTATTCGAAAACTAAGGAAGAACATGTGCAACAAGTTAGAGCAGTGTTACAGAAGTTGTTAACAAATCATCTATTCGCTAAACTTGAAAAATGTATATTCAATACTAGCACTGTAGATTTCCTAGGGTATTGTTTATCTCCGACAGGAATAATGATGGATGTTAAAAAGGTACAAGCCATTAAGGATTGGCCAGAACCCACCACTGTTAAAGAAGTACAAAAGGTTTTGGGCTTCGCCAATTTTTATAGGCGTTTTATTCCCCATTTTGCTGAAACTGTTGTACCTTTAACCAAATTGCTGCATAAGGGACAGAAGTTCATATGGTCAGAACACACAGCTCAAGCCTTTGAGTCACTTAAAGAAAAGTTTACCTCAGCGCCTTTGCTTAAACACCCAGACCCAGATCTTCCTTTCTTTGTAGAGGCAGATGCCTCACAGGTGGCGGTGGGAGCTGTGCTTTCTCAAAGAGATGTTCAGGATGGGCAACTGCATCCTGTAGCTTTTTATTCTAAAAAACTGTTACCAGCAGAACAAAATTATACTGTGGCAGAGAGGGAGCTCTTGGCCATAAAATTGGCTTTCGCTGAATGGAGACATCATTTAATGGGTACAAAATTCCCCGTCACTATATTTAGTGATCACAAAAATTTGCAGTTTTTTAGTTCTGTAAGAGCCCTAACACCTAGACAGATGCGGTGGCTAAATTTCTTTAGTGCCTTTGATTTTGTTATAACTTATCGACCTGGAGCTCAGCAAATTCAGTCAGATGTTTTATCCAGATATGGGCATACTACAGATTTGAAAAAAGAAGCAGGTCCGCCCATAATTCCTCCGCAGAAAATCGCAGCTCCGACCCTGCAACAAGACTTTTTAAGCCAAGTCAGGGAAGAACATTTAAAGGTAAAAACACAAGAGTGGTTAAAAGATCCCCACAATGTTGTACAAGATGGTTTATTGTATCATAACTCCTTGTTATATGTTCCAACTAAGTGTTTACAAGAAAAACTTTTGACATGGCATCATGATTCCATTTTAGCAGGTCATCCAGGTTCACAAAAGACATTGGAAAATTGTAAAAAACATTTCTGGTGGCCTTCAATGATGACTGACATTAAGGAATATGTTAAATCCTGTCCCATTTGTGCAAGAAATAAATCTGTACACAAGGCACCTATGGGATTATTACAACCATTGCCTACTCCTCCGAGTCCCTGGCACACCATTAGTTTGGATTTCATAGTCAATCTACCTAAGGCAAACACTTACACAACTATTCTAGTAGTGGTAGATTATTTGTCAAAAATGGCACACTTTATTCCTTTGGAGAAGCTTCCTACCGCTGCAGAATTAACAGATATTTTTATTAAAGAAATTGTGAGGTTACATGGTTTGCCCACTAAAATCCTTTCAGACAGGGGGAGTCAATTTACCTCTAAATTTTGGACAAATTTGGGGAAAAGTCTAAAAATGGAAATAGCTCTTTCAACCGCCTTTCATCCAGAAACTGATGGCCAAACTGAAAGGGTGAATCAGACATTATTACAGACTTTACGATGTTTAATGGCAGAATTTACCACTGATTGGGATAAGGTGTTACCAATTGCAGAATTTATTTATAACAATAATGTGCATTCTGCAACGAAGTGTACACCGTTCTATTTTTTACAAGGTTATCATCCACAAGCATTACCTATGTCTGTAACCCCATCTTTAACTCCAGGAGTTACGGAGAGACTTTCTACCCTATTAAATATACAAGAAAAGGCTAAGAAGCATTTAAACAAGTACAAAGACTCCATGAAAAAGCAAGCAGATAAACACAGAGTTAATGCCCCACAATATCAAGTAGGAGATAAAGTATGGCTTTCGACCAAAAATCTAAAATTAACAGGAGCAAGAAAATTGTTACCAAGGTTTATTGGACCATTTGTTGTAAATAAGATAATTAATCCTGTAACTGTTAAATTGGACTTGCCCCCAGAATACCCTGTGCATCCTGCCTTCCATGTATCTTTATTGAAACCCTATGACCCACACACGAGGCCAGAACCTCCTCCCCCGCCCATTCAGGTTGATGGACATCTTGAATATGAGGTGCGAAAAATTTTAGATGCAAAAAGAATCCGAGGTAAATTGTATTATCTAATTGCATGGAAAGGTTTTGACGCAACTGAAAACTCATGGGAACCTGTGTCATTTGTTCATGCTCCAAGACTGTTGAGACAATTTTACCTGCGTTTCCCCCTCAAGCCTCGTCCAGCAGGGCGGCCTTTGAGGGGAGCAACTGTTACGGTTTGTAGTAACAATCATGTTCAGAACCATGCTCAAACCCATTTAGAAGAACTGTAAATTCAATGTCTGGTTTAGAAACAAGGTTTTGTATAATGATCCTTTTTCAACTGTTTGCCAATGCTTGTTTAATATGATGATCGTGTACTCGTGATGATTTGCCAGGTTGTAATTGACACGTGTTCCCATTAAGCTCATTATCATACTGTTTGCTTTCACCCGAGTTGTTCTTTATGGTGCACGTTTGAAACACGTTTTTAAACTGGCAGTTGCAGGTCAAGTTAGCTAGCAAATGAGGAGAATGTGACAGACACGTGCAACTCCGGTCTCCTCCCGGTCTCGACCCCACCCTTGAAGCTCTTCTATTTAAACCCCAGCCCTCCCTTCAGAAAACGCTTGCGCTCGTAGCATCCTAACACTTACCGGAAAGCAGGAATCCAGCTTCTTCCTCCGAGATCCTGTCCAAGCACTCGAGTGACTTCAAGCTTCCGGTCCGGTCGCTTCATTCTTTCCCCGTTGTCTTGGAAACTACACAGCTTCTTCCGGAGCGGCACGAAAGACCTTCCCTGCTCCTGAAAAGGAAACAAAAGACCTGTTAAAGAACCGTGAGTAATCGGCAGGCTTCAAGGAAGAGAAAAGAGTAAGTCTTTGATTCAATTTCACATTTCAGCTGAATCACATCGTTAGCAGCGCAATTAATAGACGCTTAGTCAAGGTTGCAGAACAGTGTTTTATTTATCAAACAAATCAACAAAAAGACTTGGCGCTTACCTGATTATATGGGAAAACTTCTCAATCTTGCAACGCACTCCCAGCATTCAAGGCTCTATAAAAGAAAGACATTAATCTACATTAGACAAGAATTCTTATGAGCATCTGCGGCTAATTTCTTTCATTACAATACGTTGAACAAAAACAGTAATTTGGTTGCCATAAAAGAAAAACCTGTATGTAGTCAAGGTATACAGTCTAAGCTTTAACAGAATTTGCATACTAATTGTCACTTTGGTTTATTTTGTGCTAATGTTTGTTTCTGTTGTTTATTTAATTATTAGAGAATCCTGCTGAAGAAAGCAGATAGGAAAATAGAAACCAGCAGAAAGTGGCAGTGTTTTCTCTGTTTATTATTTTGTCCCTCTTCCCCCTTCCCTTGAGAGTTTCATTTGGGCAAGCTGTGCCGGAAACCATCAGTTGAGCCCAAAGGAAGTTCTTGGGGGAAGTCGAGAACAATCTACACATCTCTCAAGTTGAACACCCTGCTTTTCAGGTGAGTGAAGGTTAACACGCTGTGGGGACTTAATTGCACTGTGGGGACCTGAACCCAAGTCCCCACAAGGTAAAGTCTACTAAATGATTGGAAATAACTTTAGAAACATCTGTGCCAATTTTTAAAACTTTTTAAAAAATTGGCTTGTGGGGACCTGTGTTTCACCATGTGTGTTTAATGTTTTGCTCAGCTCTGCCCATGTAGACAGGAGGTAGTACTGCAGCCTATAACACACAGCATATTAAACACAAATTCTCAATCAGCAGTAAGAAGAATCGTTTTAAAGGTTACATTTTGCTCAAAACAATGATCTAGTGAGCATTTCTCTGTTTATTAAAAGAGTGTATAATTAAAATGTCGGTCCTGACTTTGCATTTTCTGCATTTTAGAATGCTTATTTTATCTGTTTTTAAAGTATTTTACTAACCAATTTTATATAGTTTTTTGAATTAATATTACATTTTAGATTTACTCTTTCACATTATAAAGCAAATGCTGATTGCAGTTTAACCATTTACTGGAACAGAAACACATATGTCAAATATTTTACGACACAATATAACTTCTGTCCTTATGTTTTTGTAGTTAAGTAGAGGGAATTGCTGTTCACATTTGTATTTAAATTTTAGTATTGTGAACTTGAAAACTTAAAACTC
Organism: Triturus cristatus; assembly: GCF_964204655.1. NCBI lineage: Eukaryota > Metazoa > Chordata > Amphibia > Caudata > Salamandridae > Triturus > Triturus cristatus. The sequence continues at coordinate 1,721,530,713 of NC_140590.1, forward strand.
TTCCAATGATTTTACTGCAAATATCTTTTGCACAATGTTTACGGCGTTCTAAGGAAAACACTGGTAGTTCATTTTTTCACTTTGCCAACTTCCACATGAAAAGTATGGCATTTGTGACAATTATGATGCACATGTCTTTAATTAATATGAACACAATGGTTCTGCCTAATATATGCTTCACAGAAAATAGTTAAGCGTTGTGCATAGTACAGCTCGGCAAATGACAATCATGCAGGGAACAAAGGAACACATTTTTGGCGGGAAATTATTTAACTATGCAGAGAAAGTTATTGTGAGAAAAAAACAAGTCAAGGTAAACTTCACAATCTTTTCTTGTGAAATATAAACCTTGCACAACCCTGTGCATGGTACGATGGGTGGATTTATGAATGAATTAACCTGTGAAGCACACACGGCTAAGAAAACCTCATAATACTACCTAACAATGGCAAATTAGAGTAGTTATGCCCTCACAACACCAATAATTGTGGCATATTTTAAATTATAATACAATTTATCTAATACTCATAAAATGTTCTCATTGTGTAATTTACATTTCGAAAATGTGTTCTTTTTCAACTATGACAGCATTGTCCCAAATTCCCACAATTTGCTGACATCCGTATTAAGAAACTCAGCAATCATTACTGGGAAACAGGACTCGACAAAAGAAAGGTGCGTTCATGTTCAGACATCAGTGCATAGTATGATACTGATTTTCTCAAGCCAAGTATTTTTACACATGTAAGTAACTCCTGGTTTGTGAGTGGCATAAGATAAAGGCAGATTTAATCATTATCTCCTGCCTCCTTGATCAGACATCGAAATGTGTATATGTATGCCTGTACTTATAGAAGTATGTGCTGGAGAGCAACAGAGTGCTGAATGCAATTCTGACCCTTGGACACCGTTATTGTTCATGGGCAGGGACCAGCTGGCTCTCCCCAGGGGTGCTCAACCTAAAATGGAGCAATACACCACGTCAATGCCACAGACTAAAGGTGCCACTGGGGACTCCTCCACCACGTCCACAGCATCAACACCTGTCGACCTATCAGCTATTTTCGTGGAAATCCAGGGCTCTAATGAGGTGATGGAGGCTAAAGCGGAGGGTATTAGAGACCTTTAGTCTCTTTCCCTTCTGTGTCAGGACCTTCGTAAGGTGGCTGAAAGGGTCATGAAAGCTAAAACGTGGATTTTGACATCCAAGGACGATGTGGGTACCCTCAAACACCAAGCCTCCCAGCTGTAGTCTTCTGTTGCGGTCCTTACGTTCGAGATGGAATAATATATGCCTAGTTGGGCTGCTGGAGGCGGTAGGGGGTCCAAACTGGACGCCCTTTCACTATTGGTGCTGTGAGGTGGAGCGCACCCATCGCGCTCTGACCAAGAGGCCTTCTCCTGAGGACACTCCCCATATGGTGGTGGCACGCATCCTTAACCACGAAGACCAGGACACTATCCTTAGGAAGGCTGGTGCCCATCCTGAACAGTGATACTCCAATGCCAAAATTCAGATTTTCCCGGACTATTCTAGAACTGTCCAGCAGAAACTCCGTACCTTTGAGGAAGTCAAGCAAAAACTCTGTGCGCCCAAAATCCACTATGTGCTGTTCTTCCCAGCCATATTCAGGGCCAATTTGCATCCTTTACTTTCTTCTTTGACAACCCTGGGTAGGCCTGGGAATGGGCAGCAGAACAGAGGTCACTCTGTTTGCAGAGCACAGAGGATCCGGATAGAGCTGCATTGAAAGGTCCGCGTTACTCACCCCTGGGACAAAAAACTCACAGACGTCGTACTCAGTCTTGGAGGCAAGAGCGGGCGCAGGCGGACAGACAAACCCCCTTGAGCCCTGCTCCGGGGGTGGAATTCTGCCAGGCTCTAGACCAGGAGGCCTCATTGTCTGCTACACCAGCAATCTTTAAATCAACGGAGAGCTTGCCTGAGTCACTGACCTGAAAGACCTAGATGGTTACTGTAAATATGCTTAGGCCCTGTGATAAGGGACCAGGCTCCTCAGATGCGCACCATAATTGATGCTCCACAAAGTTTGTTGTTTACTTGACTTGTGTGGGGTGCAAGAGGGGGGGCTTCCCTATTCCACATTGTATGAATCATTTGATGTTTTGTCTTGAAGCATTGCTACCAGGCTAGTTTAACCTGGACTGAGCTAACGATGCTCCCCATCATGTACTTTTCTCTCTTCCCCCTTAGTTCGTTATAAATGTTAATTATAAAGATGAAAGATGCTTCCTTGGCAAAAGCATGGGGTAGGCGATGTGGGGGGGTGTGCAATGTTTGACTGTACTGTTCTGATATTTTTCTTTTTCAGGTATTCATTACACAAGCGCTTCACCACTGTTTGTTACATGCCTGGGTTGGACTGGGTAACGCTGGCTCACCTTCCGCCCTCGTCCCTTAGAGGCTTGGGTTACTCCTACTTTTTTCCCTCATAAATACACTATTTTTAAAGTCATATTGTGGAACATAAATGGTCTTCTGGACCATATTAAATGATCAGCTGTCCTATGCTATATTAGACGTCATAGACCAGACATAGTGCTGCTCCAAGAAACACAATGTATTTTCATCCTCTTCAATTGACACTAGATTGAGACTTGCATAAGTGGAGTCTCCTCCAATTTAACCTTATGGGCGCATTGCTTTAGTTAAAATGATGTGTTTGCTCATTACCTCTATGTCCTGGCAAATTATCCTTACCCTTTTCACACGGCATGGTTCCGCTCCCTCACATCAAAACTAACCCCTTTTATTTGGGCAGGTGGTTGCCATTGAATGGCTTTTGCACCGGCCAGGAAGTCACCATTTGACAGTGGACTTGGTGCCCCAGACATTTACACCTACTATCTTGCTGCTCATTTGGTCCAGGTGAACGAGTGGTTCACTGGGGGTTGCAATGAACCAGCGTATCGGCTTGAAATACATCTTTTGGGGTATGACAGATTACTGACCTCATATACGATACCCTGTTGTCCCAGGTGGTTCTGTCCTGTACCCACGTAATGGGGCTTTGCTGGAGGGTGGCCTTGCACCGCACATGCTGGATGTGCCGCCTTGGAGATATGATGCTCCTATAGCGGGGCACCTGCTTAGGCCAAGTGGCCAGCCTGGCGGGATTCTTCCAATGGGATTGTATCAACATTACCTGCTTGGGTGACATTCGAAGGGAGGGCATCTGATGTCTTTTCAAGAAATGTAGGAACAATATAATCTATCACAAGCATAGTGTTTCCGTTACCTGCAGATGTGTCTTGCTGTTTTAACTCACATTCCAGCACTGCAGCTACCTGAATATAGCCCTCTTGTAGCAAAGCTATTGATGGGTTGCCTGATAAGAGAGCAAATTCAAAGATTTATCAGTCCCTGATAATTAACGCCGTGGACCAATTCACACATTTACACCATAGGTGGGAGGGCTGGCTGGGACAACTAGATGGCAAGGACTGGAGAGATGCATGTCTTGGTCTGCTATAGCTGGCATTTTCCTCTAGGCTATGAATGGTCCAGGTCAACTACCTTCTTGCTATATACTTATTCTGTCTTGCGTGCAGCGGATGGATTGCTGGGAGAAGCAGGCGAGTCGCACATGATGTCAAGCCTCAAAAGCAGACTTCCTGTACACGACATGGTGCTCTCTGTGCCTCAAGCCCTTCTGGGAGGGAGTGACACAGGAGATTTCTGTGGTCCCGGAGCATGACATTAAACTGTGCCTGCGAGAGGTGTTACTGGAATTATTGGAGTGAATCGGTGAGTCCGGGCTGAGAGGAGATACTTTGGGCTGGTGTCCATGGTGGCGAAAAGAGATATAGCCTGCTGCCAGAGGTGCCTAAAGGTGTGGCAGAGGGGTGTTGACTAGTGTGTGCGCCAAGAGTGACCCATCTACGAGGCCCATGGTTGCCCTCCAAAGCATGAAAAGATATGGGGGAAATGGGGTTCTCATTATGGACTGCTTTTGTAATGCTATATTGTGGTTGGGGAACTGCCGGCGCCCCTGGATCAGACCAAGTGGAAAGTTATTTCATGATTGTACTTATATGTGGATGTAGCTGTGTAATACAAGAATGTAATAATATGTGGTTATTAAAAAATATATATATATATATTTAGACTTTGATATAGTGTCGTTCTAATTGAAATATTATGAGCTTGGTTTAAAAGGAAACAAGAAAGCAAAACGAAACAGAGTATCATGAGATAACCATTACCTAGGGAAAATCAATATATGCACTTCACAGCAAGGGGGGGAAATCAGTGAAAATTTCACAATTCTTCCATTAAAAACATTGTGAATAACAGGTGTTACTATTAGATCTATTTTACCAACATTGTAAGGATGAATGGGAATGTTGGTCTTGAAGAGATTCAAACATGTGACCTGCAGATCACAGATATCAGTAAAAAGTGTTTAACTCACTGAGCCAACTTGCACCTCACCTACAGATGGTCAGTTCTACATTAGTGCTCTAGGAAGATGTCTTCACTGGTGTATATTCACTGCCATGGAGGCTTGATACACCTGATAACATTCCAGAAATCACCTGCCACCTATTTGCACAACCAGAGCCACCAAAGCATCACCATTTGTAAAACCAGCTCTTCCTGAACTGTAATGTCACTCATGCCTGATGTGTTCTGCCCCTGACCTTAACTACCCTCTTCCCAATCAGTATTCAGAAATACATGGCTTACATTTCCTACAGAAGAGAGAGGGAAAAGTAAAAAGCAGTGTAGCAAAATGCAAGAAAAAAACACCTGCTAATCAAAATAATGCTTGCCCTGTCTATTTTTTTATACACCGAGGGCATTCAAGATTATTACTTATTTTCACAGATGCAAACATGTGGAATAATTCTCTATTTGGGACAGTCATGTTTGATTAAAGCCATTTTTTTTTGCTAAAGATGCCTTCCCTTGTCTGGGTTTTTACTGCATTTAAATCTGTGTGGATTTGTATTCCTTTTGTACACAAAACACTTCTACCGCACCCACCAATTCTTGAACGGAGGTATTAGAGGGGAAAGTTTCAGACATTTTCATAGTCTGAACAGTGGAATTAACAATTGGGGAAAGGCCAGAGATGCACTCAGGACAGAAAGTGTTTTTTTTTTTTGCTTTTTGTTCTGTTTCTGGGGCATGTCCCAGTTTTTGTTTTTCTACATCTGGTCACCCTAGTTTAAGATAACTGTAAAATCTCAAACTAACCTTTTGAAAAACGAATTTGTTTTTATGCACATGAAGTCATTGAAAGTTGTGAACATAATCAATACTAATTAGTACTTTTAGTACAAAGATGAAGTGGAAAGATGTTTTGGAATTACATTTCAAATCTTTCTTGAGCAATTTAAGGTCACGGATGTTTTGCTACACATAATTCACTCGATGTAACTGAAAGTCCTGCAGAAACTGATTAATTCTTTGAGTTACTGTTAAATGAAACTAAAATCTCGTGCCAAAGTAAAGAGATACATTTAGCATTGACTCTGTGAGTCAGCCGAAGACGTGCAAACAGCATTTACGCATAACAAAGGGTGCATTTACATTATAAACGGGTTTGCTGTAAACCCCTCAAGTCAGGGACTATCATGGGCTGGGTGATGTGTCCTGGTGCACCTTGGCACACAGAGCAAAAGCAATGGGTCCGACTGGCCTGATACCTGCACTGCAACCAGGGTGGGGCTGGGGCACCCAGGCTGCCCACTCTCTGATCACAGCCTCCAACCCAGAGCGGGTTTGTGCTGATATTAAAATGTGTGTGCTATCTATGACAAAGACGGCAGAATGTGCAATTTAAACTGTCTTACAAAATTAAAAAATGCTAACAGACATACGAAAAAAGTGGGTCAGAATTCACATGTAACCCTCGAATTCATGACTCAACGATGATGACAGCTTCCTCATGAGGTATGAAGAGTAGGGGTGGGCGGAATTTGCGAAAGTGACTTTCGCAAATTATCGCGAAAATGTTAAAAATCTCCGCAAGCACGCGGAAATATCGCGAAGATGCGGAAGTTTTTTTCCCACCCGTTCGCGGTATTTTCTGCGTGGTCGCGGCTCGCCAACTTACCCATGCGGTTGCTCGCGGGCGCGGCCATCTTGTTTTCACTCTTCTCGCGGTGCATGATCGCGAGAAGAAAGACGTGATCGCGCGACCAATGACATTACTGCGGGCGCGAACTGTCGCGAGACAGCGCAAATGGCTACCAACAATCCAACATCTCGTGGAGAACGCGACCGGATCGGGAAAACTTGTCGGCGAACGCGGGGATTCAGGTAAGGCGATCACGCGCGCGCAGAAATGCATTATTTTACAGCGCGAGCAAGAAACAAATTATCGCTAAGCTGCTGAATGCGGAAATTTGGACATTTTCGCGCTCTCCGCGGAACGCGAAAATGTCAAATTATTGCAATTTCCGCGAGCGGAACGGAAATTTAGCCCAGGCCTAATGAAGAGTTAGCTTTCCGCGAAAAGTTAATGCAAGGGCTGAATTTCTAATTTTGTTCATTTTAATGGAGAAATAGTATTTGAATTTACAGTTTTGGTTGCTGTTTTCCTCTTCCTATAATATTTCAACAGAATAAGACAGGGTACTACCTAATTTCCTTAGAAGCAAAGTTTTGCTCAGATTTACTAGATTTCACACAGAGCAACACTGTGTGAAAATTACCAGTACTGCATTGCATGAATGGTAAAAAAAAATTGACTGGACCTTATGTGTCAACACGTGTTTGCACTAGAAAGTTGTTTTCACCGGAGGCTAAATTTTGCATAACAGCGCAAAGACAACATAGCATGGTGTGAGTTAGAGGTGGATATGCCCTGAAAATGTTTGCCACGTAAGTCATACAACAAACATCACGTAAAATATGATACATTCTCTTCAAAGTTCAAAACAGGCTGTTTCTTTAACATGTGGAAGCTTTGGCATTAATACAGCACATTATAGCACTGGACTGGAAATAACTTATTAACCCCTTCGCTGCCAGGCCTTTTCCCCCTCCTGTGCCAAGTCTTTTTTTGGCTATTTCGGGTAGTGCACGATGAGGCCCCTGTAACTTTTTGACCACATAAGGTATCCATGCCAAATTTGCGTCCTTTTCTTCCAACATCATGGGGATTCTAAAGGTACTCAGGGTTTGTGGATTCCCCAGGAGGGGTCACAGAAATTAGCCAAAATACAGCAAAATTTTGTTTTTTTTTTCGGAAAAATGGGAAAAATGGGCTGCAAATGAAAGCATCTGGGTTTTTTCCTGCAAATGTTATCAAAAAAGTGTTTGTGGGGTTGAAATCACCATTTTCCCCAGCTTTTAGGGGATACCAGACTACGTTTTGGGCCCTTGCCTGTCGCGGGTACTTGGGCCTCCCACACAAGTGAGGCACCATTTTTACCGGGAGACCCGGGGGAACGCTGGGTGGTGGGAAATTTGAGTGAGCCCGGTGATGCCACAACTTTCCCACACAAAAATGTGTGAAAAAAGTGGGTTTTTTCAGCTAAAATTGAGGTTTGCAGGGGATTCTGGGTAAGGAAAAGTTGGGGGATCCACGCAAGCCATACCTCCCTGGAAGCCTCCGGGTGTCTAGTTTTCAGAAATGTATGGGTTTGGTAGGTTTCCCTAGATGGCCGCCGAGCACCGGGCCAAAAACCCAAGTGACCCCCCTTGCAAAACCAGATCGTTTTGACATAATTCGTTTTTGGTTTCTACAGCGTGTGAATTTCGGCACAATATTGCAAGGAAAATGTGATAGACATTTTGAGGTTTGCAGGACATTGTGGATAAAATTACTTTTTGGAATTCACAAGAGAGACATCACCATGAACTCCCGTGGGTTTACGACAATATCTACAGTTGGTGGGTTATTCTTACATGGAACATACACCTTGGCAGAGAAACTAAAAAGACAAAGATTCCTGCACAGCCATCAATTCCTCAAACACACACACATACTGGTTGTATTTGGCATGAGGGCGAGTGATGGTTTATTATATTAAAATGTATTAACCAGAGATTTCACAAAAATGAAATGCACTGTCAATAATTAAATGGAGAAAAAACTGAACCAATGACTCGCAGCTCGTGAGCTGTAAAGCCACGGCAAGACACCAACCGCTATACAGGCCATTCACACACCTTTCATACGTGATACACACAAGACCATTCAAACCACCAGGCACAAAACCAACATATCACAACATTCACAAAAAGGGACAAGGTACACCCTGCTTCAGGAAGACAAAAAAAGACAAATATTACTGCACAGCCATCTAATCCTAAAGCACACACACATACTGGTTGGATTTGGCACGAGGGTGAGTAATGGTTCAGTATATACAATTGTATTAGCAAGTGATTTCCCAAAAATGAAATGCACTATTAATAATTGAAAGGACGAGAAACTGAACCATTGACTCACAGCTCGTGAGCTGTAAAGCCACGACAAGGCACCAACCTCTTTACAGGCCATTCATACACCTTTCATACATGTGACACATACAAAACATTCACGCCGCCAGCCGCGGGCCCATCACATTACAACACTTACACCAGCAGACAGCGCCATTCAAGGGCCCATCACTTCCACACGCCCACATTCCTGACACAGCAACTACACAAACTGATGGATTGCGTGGAGTGGCGCTCAGCTAGCAGTGTGTGTAGTGACCAGCAGCAAGTCACTACTCACACACTGCCAACCGAGCGCCAGCCCACACACACCGCCAGCCAAGTGCCAGTGCACGCACACCGCCAGCCAAGCGCCAGTCCACGCACACCTCCAGCCAAGCGCCAGTCCACGCACACCTCCAGCAAAGCGACACTCCACACACACTGCCAGCCAAGCTCCACTCCACACACACCGCCAGCCAAGCGCCAGTCCACGCACACCGCCATCCAAGCGCCAGTCCACGCACACCGCCAGTCCACGCACACCGCCAGCCAAGTACCAGTCCACGCACACCGCCAGCCAAGCACCATTCCACGCACACCGCCAACCAAGTGCCAGTCCACACACACCGCCATCACATTTAGGATTTTTTTAGACAAAAATAAAAACACAAACAAATCGCAAATAGATACAAATCTACAAACACAAAATCAGAAACTAAATACATTGCACTAACGCCAACCTTGAAACAGAATCAAATTTTTCAAAGAATACAGACCAGGCAGTTCACTTTACCACTCATGAATGCTCCCAAAAATTATTTTGCATGTGGTACGCTCTAAAACAAGCAGGGACACACAGCCCAGGTTTAGAAGGACAGTCGGGGCAGTACATACGAATCTCCTTCCGCGTACATCTTCGCCAACAGACTCTACATCTCCTACAGGGAAAATCTTTTGAGGGTGTGGGAGGAATGTGATCAGGAAAGTGGCGATCTCTCAATTTAGCAACATCCTCCACCACTCCAAATCTAGGAACACTTGCCTGTTCCACAACAACAAGGCTAGCAATCACAGAGTGCTGAAACTAAAGAAATGTCAAGTTTGATGCAGGAGAACACTCCTTGAACACAATAAAAGCATTGAAATTTGCTAATTCGAAGAAATGGATGTCCAACTTCTTATACCAAACATAAGCCTTCCGAATAGCAGAGTAAGGTTCCAACCTCTGATCTACTCTGTCAACACCACCCATGTGCTTATTGTAGTCTAGAATGCACACAGGTTTGCGTACTTCAGCAACCTGACCCCAAACAGCCACAGGTGAAGTACTCTCATCATGGATGGTAGTCAGCATGTACACATCCCTCCTGTCCACAAATTTTACAGCTAGTAGTTCATCACTACGCAAGGAACTGCACTGCCCCCTCTGAAGTTTTTTGCAAACAAGCTCGGATAACCTTTACGGTTAGAGCGGATTGTGCCACATGCAAAAGTGTCCACTTTATACAATTCCTTAAATAATTGCACAGCAGTATAGAAGTTATCAAGGTACAAATGGTGGCCTCTGTTAAACAGTCTTCTAGCAAGATCCCATACAATTTTCTCTGAAACTCCAAAAGTGGACGGACAACCTGGGGGGTCAATAGTAGAATCTCTACCAGTGTACACATGAAAATTAAAAACATATCCTGTCCTACTCTCAGACAACATATACAGCTTAATTCCATAGCGTGCCCTCTTGCTAGGGATGTACTGCCTAAAAACCAAACGGCCCTTGAACAAGACCAAAGACTCATCAATAGATATTTCTTTCCCTGGAGTATAGATCTCAGAAAATCGATCTACAAAGTGATCAAGAACTGGCCGAATCTTAAAAAGACGGTCACAGTCAGGGTGATCTCATGGCAACGCCATAGAATTATCAACAAAATGCAGCATACATAGCAAAAGTAAATACCGATTACGAGTCGTAACTGCAGGAAATATGGCAGTTGCCAACAAGGGGCTAGTAGACCAATATGAAGCCAAGGTTGGCTTCCTTACCACACCCATCAATAAAGTCAAACCCAAAAACTTCTTAATCTCTTCCAGATATGTGGGAGTCCACCGGGTAGCTCTAGACTGGGGCCTAAATTTGTCACTGTTGTCCCTCAAAAACTGTTCAGCATACAAATTCGTCTGCTCAACAATCTCACCCAAAAATACATCATCCATAAACAACTGAAAAAAATGTATAGGCAAAAAGTGTTCAGAATCCACTGTACACCCTGCATCACCGCTAAAGGCAGGCAACACCGGCTGCACCATGTTTGGATCAACCCAAAGTCCAGCACTTCCAGTAGGAAGCCTAGCAGCCTCAGACTGCAATCCAGATGCCTCTTGCACCATCGGCACAGCAGTTTCCTCCTCTAAGACAGGCACTTCATCCGCACTGAGAGTTGCTTCATCCACACCAAGAGTACCTTCATCTGCACTGAGAGTACCTTCATCATCCGATGATTCCATGTGGAGAGAAAACTCACTGCCAGAATCTTCCCCTCTCTCCTCTCCCACAGACACACTGTCAGTCTCATAATCATGCTCAGATTCAAGAAGCATACCAACCACCTGTTGAGCAGTCATTCTACGGCTAGCCATAATGCTTACTAATAAAGGTAACTTGTCAAACAAGTCAACAACAACAAACAATTTGTAAAATAAGTAATAAACAAAAAGCACCTTTATCAAAAACACATATATACTCCAAAACAATACCACTCACTTGCCAGAGGCAGCTAAACTACTCACCACCACCTACTCTGCACAGACACTGTATGGATCAACAATATCCCACTGAAAAGAAAGAGAACAGAAATTACACATAAGACTATGCAAAACACATCGCAAAGAATTTCATGCTCAAACCACTAACTAAATATGCTGCCATTATGACATCACTTACAAAAAAATTAATTCAAACATTACAATATTACTCATTTGGAGTAAATACAACAAAAACAATTCTTACCAAAACAATGCAACTACACAAAACTGCAGAACAACCACTGTCGAAACCGGAAACAGGAATCAAAAGCTTTAGACTAGAATACAAAGGAGAAAAAAACATTAATGTCACATATACATATAATGCTCTAGACCATCACGTACTGTGCAAAATGTATTGCTTGAACCTCCCACTTTCAAGAAGGAAAGATCGATGGCCCAATCCTTTACAGGCAAAGCGGCGAGAATCTGGAACTCAGCCTCAGCTCCGGACCACCCCCTCTTCCCAGTCCTTCAAAACTGACCTCAAAGTTCTCCTCCTGCAAAGACACTTCCAAACTTAATTGACACCCTCTCTATTGTCTGAAGGAAGTCTTAACATTATAGGAAATTCTGTTCTCCATGCCTATAGAAGTGCCTTCCCAGTGTGTTCCTGTGTTTTGAGTGTCTGCCATTTATTGCACTTTTATACCTCTACTTGTACTTTGTACTCTTTTGTAACTTGCACACATGTCACTTTTCCTCTTGTAACGTATTGTTTGCTACCTCTTGTATTTTGTTTGCTTTTGATACATGCACAATTACCACCATTGCCTCATGTAACGTAACGTTTGCTCTTGTTTTCTGAGTGTCTGCCATTTATTGCAGTATTTTACCTCTACTTGTATTTTGTACTCTTTTGTAACATGCACACATCACTTTTTCCTCTTGTAACGTATCTTCTGCTACCTCTTTGATTTTGTTTGCACTTTAAAATATTTAAAAAATAATGTGGCCATAAGGGGAGCGACCCTTGCCTAAGGCGCCGCTCCCACAAACAACCCCAAACCTAAAAAACAAAGAAAAAAAAACTGGCGCTAGGGGCCATTCCTGCTGCACGATCGTGAAGCAGGAATGCATAAAAGAGACATCGGGGGCAGAAGCGTAGCTAGAGCTTGTGGCGCCCGGGGCTATCTCTCAGATTGCCGGCCCTGGGGAGGGGGGGTTGCTGGGGAAAAAAGACAGCGGTCACTTGAAAGAGGTCCGAGAGACACGTAGTATCGCCGCTAATAGTTACCTCGATCATGCAAGTTACATGCACATACATGACACGGTCCAAGGCTACACAGTTGAATACACCGGTGACTGGCAGTACAAAAGAGAACACACAGACTGCATGATCTATCTGGGGGCTCAGAAAAACCACATGTGACATCCATCAGAGAGCTGCGTGAATAATTACCTGGTAATCCCCTCAGCACAATGCAAACATGCACATACATGACACTGTTCAGGGATCTATCATCTACAGCTGACATTAAATGACCATTCATCATGGTCCCCCCATTAAAGCAGTGCACCAGGCACATTAACCCTCTGTGCTACCGTTCCAGGAGTCAACCCTTCCACTAGACAAAACTCCATCTCTCTCTAGGAAGAACATTAATCACCAAAGTTATCATGACATTTTTATTGTTTCTGAAAATTGCTGGAGGCCAGGAAGGAGGCAGCAAGTTTTTTTCAAACCGTAATATACTTGCAAACACTACGCACCCACCCAAAATAGGTACCCAGTGAGGTCACACCGTTCGCATCGCCCTAATCTGCTCAAGGTTCATGTGACCTCAGTGACAGAGTCACAGCGACTGGATCACTGTTGCTCTAGGGTGTGCTGCTTTGTAGGCCTGCCCGCAAGACTGGAGATGGATTGTGGTGGACAGGCCTTCAAGGTTAACCCACAATAAACACCACTAGGGTACACCTGCTTGTGCTAAGACATCAAGCCTTCTAAGGTCTAGTGGGGCCTTCTACGGTCTAGCATGGGAATGTGCTCCCTCAGTAGAGTGGTCTGGTGGACTGGTCATGAAGGCTGAACCCAGTTCCCCAGTTCCAAATTCGACAGCTCTGGCCATAGTGCCACATCCTCTCCCCCACTGAACACCATACTTCCCCACTGAGAGAAACTCGCACTGCCTTCAGCTACAAACTAATTGTGCCCGCTATAAACACTTGGGTGTGGCTCAAAACAAATTGTGCACTTGATAAGAGTAATATGCTGCCTAAAAAAAAGTAAAAGCAACCACTCATAGGGAATGCAAGATTAAGTTAAGCATGTGAAATGTAAGCAGAAACAACATGGTAACCATAACGATCTCTCACTCACTATTCAGAAATCAGCGAGTGGTTTCACCTGAAAAGTTATGGACATGACTAGAGGGCCCTGAAGGGAACCGTTTCAATGTCCATTGCTTATATCCTTACAAAACGTAAGCAGTATGGTATAAAAGGACCACATTCATAAACACAGAGCCATGGTACACATTGTGTTTTCCAATCCACCCATCAACCAGGTATTGCAGTACCTCCAGGAATGGTACACTCTCCCAACCTGGGAACAACAATGCTGTTCAAAGAAAGACGAGAAAACGAAAGTAGCGCTTCACTGGCAAACTCTGTGATGCTGGTCTATTTGGATGTAAATAAAACCAATCTGGCCACTTTGCAACCCCTCTGTCTTGCTTTATTTAGTTATGTATTTAATTTTCATATTTCTCTCCAACCCGCTGCACTTTGGAATAGAACAATGTGAGAAAAAGGGCATCTCTCGCAAGAGTGTGTTTCTTTTTTGGATCAATTTCACAGGGAAGCAACTACAATAACGACGAACCAAGCCGAGCCTTGTCTAAATACATTTGTCCTCCCCCCAACATTGTGCTCCCACCCTACCTAACCCACCGATCGCGAAATGCCCCCCTCCCCAGCCCCAAAACTCACCTTTCCTCTCCGACGCGCAGGAAGCAAATGGCTTCCTGCGCCTCGGAGAACACAGGGGAAACCTTCAATGACGTCAGCGCGGCTCGCGCGCTGGAGTCATTGATGACGCGGGGGGAGGCAGGGGAGTGTCTTCCCCTGCCTTCCCAGTAAAAAAAAAAAAGGTCGACCACTCACGGGGGGGAGCGCCAGCGCTTCCCCCGTGGGTGGGTGTCATGACGAGCTGGACTCAGCATGGGCACAGCGCAACTGTGCTCCATGACGAGTCCAGCTCGTCATGGGCACAGAAGGGGTTAAAAGTGATAGATTTTGATCAAGAGGCAAGACAGTTGCCATGTAAAATATCTGTTGCCTAGATTATTATAGTAAAATATTGAGTCGTCCCAGCAAACAATATTTAAACAGACAATACATAAAACATTATAGTCACGCGGAATTGACAACAATGTATGACAGTAATGGATAGCGAGTGTTATTTAATCACACTACTTCATTCGAAAACATACATTAATGCATATGTCAAAATTCAAATTCATATCCATACTTGTTTGAGTGCCCAAAAAGACAGGGGAAGAGAAGAAAAGGCGGAAATAGATGATTCTCGTGAGGATAAAAAGAGTGTGGGGAAAATTGTGAAAGCAAATAATGCCAAGTTCAAGTGACAAAAATACTCAATTATGGCCTAATTATTCCGCCAAAAATACATATAAGGTTCATATAATTCAATAGCTAGACCATATAAAAGAAACACAGTCACTAAGTTTCTGTTGTTCCAGGGGGCTTGCTCAAGTAAAAGAGTGTCGACGTTTCGACCCCAAGATGTCTAGTAGGTCGTTTAACACCTTACATGGGGTCTTCCTCAGGACTGTGATGGGGAAAAAGGCACCTAGGATTAAAAAAAACACTAATTGTGAAACAAGCAAAAAACAAAAATGTCCTAATTAATATTGAGACCAAAGAAGGGTCCATTTATTTACCATAATAAGCCCTACAATGAGGACTATGAAGCAGAAGAATCGGGCACACTGGCTCCAAGGATTAGAGAGCATCTTCAACACCTGAAAAATAAGGTGTAATATATAAACCCAATTACATAGTTCAGGGCAAACTTAATTAAAGGAAGGATAATGGTGCAAAAATGACCGAACTTACGCTCAGCGCGAAACTTTCCAGCGGGTCCCTTACAAAACTGAACCGTATTATTAAAATTCCTGCCCGTATTTGTTGGCTAGGAACCATCCAGTATACAATTCTGAAATGTTAAAAAACGGAGTCCTAAACCAACTGAAAATTCAGAGATCATAAAATGCAAACAGAAAACACCATACGTTTTATACCTGCTCTATTATACTTCAGGGCGCACTGGGTACCAAATCTGTAGAGAAAGGAGGGGAGAGTGAAAAATGTCACAGGCATGTCTCCACGTTAAACTAAGAATACTTAAACCGAAGTATTAACACAAAATTTCTGTAAAGTAAAAACTCACCGCTCGCCAGCGATGGCAAAAACATCAAATGAAATAGCGGTGCTGAATCTGGATTAAAGGGAAAAAGCCGAGATTAGTATTTGTATCCATCAGGGGTGAAGTCAAAGTCTGAGCCAATCAAAGTTATCAAAAAACGGGGGGAGGGCGGGGCAGGGGAGGGAGGTGAAAAAGGGGGGTTTTGAGTCAAAGTGCTTACCGCTACGTGCTAATCACAGAATGCATGCAGAATGGAGGGAAACGAGCGGGCTACTCGTCTTTCGTTATATAGACCCGCTCGTCGCTCATCGTGTGATGACGTACCGCGCGCAGAAGCTAAATACTGCACATGTAGCATCATAGACAAAGACAATAGATTCACTACGTGACCGCTCTGATTGCGATTGAAAGCTATCGTAACGTATAAAAAGGGGAAATAGATAAATATTCTACAAAGGCAAGCCTGAAAAAAGGGGAAAGGTTCTACCCCACGAAAGAAAAAACTTCATATAATGATAGATTGTACAGTTTCTTATCGGAAAAAATTCCATTGACCCGTGGTTCTGTAGACATGGTCTAAGCAATAAATAACAGAGAATAGCCTCATTGTTTAACTCATCATGGATCAAAATAGACACATTAATGAAACCATGAGAGCACATAGGTAAACTAATTAAACCAAATGGGGACATAGGTACATGGTATCATACATCATGACCCTTGTTTTTGAAGGCACGGAATAGACAGCCTCACCCTTTCTGGAGCAAGGTAATCACAGTAGATCAATATCTAACATCAAGGTACATAGTATCACGCATATGGCCTATGGGTATACAGTATACAGTGTTATAGCAGAGAATGAGAGTGACAAGCCCATCCTCATTCAGATGTTAAACAAGCTAGCTGTGCATTACTAGAATCAAGTTCGTTTAAACCATTTAATACAGAGTCAAAACGTGTCATCCATTTGCATTCCCTTACATTAAGGATGGATACAATATTACCACCTCTTGGGCTAAGGATAGCCTTCTCAAGGACTATCCATTGGAATTCTTCAGCAGTGTGGGCAGCGGTTTTAAAATGTTCAACTAATGGGGCCCCTTGTACCTCACACCTTATTCTCCTGCAATGCTGCAGTATACGGGCTTTGATTGTTTTGCTGAGTCTGGCCCACATAGATAAGACCACACGGGCAAATGATTCCATAGATGACATTGTTTGTGTTACAATTGGTTAATGACTGTAACTCTATTTGATGATGTTTGTATGTGAATTTCTTTGTTTGGATAGTGATTTGACAGGCCTTACAATGGCCACATTTATAGTGGCCCAAAATTGCAGGTAGATCCCAGAGGGTTCGTATGGATGGTATTTATGGATTTTCAAGAAAAGAACGAACTACATGATCTTTTACACTTTTCGCTCTTTTAAAATAATGCATAGGTGGATTAGGTTGTTCAATATCATCAGATATGAGTGATCAATGTCTATTGATCTCCTTCTTAACAGCATTACTTTGGGTACTAAATGTAGTCACACAGATCATCCTATCCAATGTTCGATCACTCTTGTCTTTTACAGCAAGTAAGGCTTCTCGGGGGCTATACCAAGCTCTCTTCTGCGCTCTTTTCATCAAACGTCGTGGATATCCCCTTTCGAGAAGTCGTTGGCTCAGGTCATCAGATTCCGTCATGTAATCTATTTTCCTAGAACAGTTCCTACGAATGCATAGGAACTGTCCCACGGGTAAACTGTCCCTCAGTGGTTACTACTATATCGTAAGATTGAGTTCCGCTCTGCTGGTTTACGGTATAGTGTAGTATGGAGTTTAAGATCTTCATGGAAAATTGTAATATCAAAGAAATTGATCCTGTTCTTATCCGACTGCATCGTGAACTGGATATCATTATTCTGCATATTAAGCCATCCGTGGAACTTGACTAAATCCTCAGCTGTGCCAGTCTATATCATTAGCACATCATCTATATATCTTCTCCATTTTGTCACTTTATCATAGATGAGGTTATTCAGATTATAAATGAATGAACATTCAAAATCATCCATAAAAATGATGGCCAGGTCCGATGCGAATGCTGCCACCATGGCAACTCCTTTGGTCTGCAAATAGACCTTTCCCTTGAAAGAGGAAGACGTTTTCCATCATAGCAATAGATAACAATGCAACAATGAATTCCGTAGGCACAGCCATGGGTGCTGGTCGTTGGTCAAGCACTCTGAGCATAACTTCAAGAGCCACCAGGCAGATCGCCCCCCCCCCAGCCACCGCTCAGCCCTCCAGTCTGCTCGCTATTTCTGGTCTGTGTTTTCTATTACTATTGTGCTTGTTCGTTGTTCTGCCGTCACTGTTTACAGTTATTCTGTACCCTTGACTCTGTGCCCTTGTTACCGCCATCACTGTTTACAGTTATTCTGTACCCTTGACTCTGTGCCCTTGTTACCCTTGTCCGCCCCCCTTTTTGCCTTCTGTACCACTTCCCCACTTCCAGCTTTCTCGCCGCTGTGTCCCTGCGGCTCCGCCCCCTTGTCTCCCATAGGCCACCCCGCTCCCACCTCCCACCTGCTCCTCCCTCCCTCTGCCCCTCATATGGAGGCCGCGCGGTGGTAAAGGGAGCGACCCTTGACTCTGTCACCAGGCAGGTCGCCCCCCCAGCCACCGCTCAGCCCTCCAGTCTGCTCTCTATTTCTGGTCTGTGTTTTCTATTACTATTGTGCTTGTTCTTTGTTCCGCCGTCACTGTTTACAGTTATTCTGTACCATTGACTCTGTGCCCTTGTTACTGCCGTCACTGTTTACAGTTATTCTGTACCCTTGACTCTGTGCCCTTGTTACCCTTGCCCCCCCTCCCCCCCACACCCCCTCTTTTTGCCTTCTGTACCACTTCCCCGCTTCCAGCTTTCCCGCCTTCCCGCCGCTGCGTCCCTGCAGCCCCGCCCCCTTGTCTCCCATTGGCCAACCCGCTCCCACCTCCCAGCTGCTCCTCCATCCCTCTGCCCCTCATATGGAGGCCGCGCGGTGGTAAAGTGATCGACCCTTGACCCTGTCACCAGGCAGGTCGCCTCCCCCAGCCACCGCTCAGCCCTCCAGTCTGCTCGCTATTTCTGGTCTGTGTTTTCTATTACTATTGTGCTTGTTCTTTGTTCCGCCGTCACTGTTTACAGTTATTCTGTACCTGTTAGAGTCGGGGATCTCTGGTTGGCGCAAGGTTGCCCTTGTGTCAAGCAGGAACCCTCTCCTCCACGTCAGGGCGCAGGATAACCCCTCGCGAATGACCCTTGCTCACCCTCTAGGTGCGTGGCGTGAGCAGCCAAGGCGATTCCTCAGGCGTTGTTGGTTAAGCACTTACAATCATACACACGGTAAATACATCAATCCCCCCCAGAAACGGACACCAGACTTGGATATATATAAAAATACGCTTCTTTATGTAAAAATAGGTATATATATCTCAGCAGAATTATCACAAGACCAATAACGTTTTCGCTATGCCACCAGGTTGTAAAGCAGGCAAATGTTCGTAGCTTCAAATGGATACTTGGTAGTCTCTTGCAAATGTTACTCGTGGTTCCAGTACTCACAGAGATCGACTCCTGCGAACGGGGAAATAAGGCGTTGCGGGCCCGAGCCCGATACTGGAACTTCTTTCGTGATGTGGAGAGTCGGCACAGGTCGGTGCGACTCTCGGCTTAAGAAGTGTTCTTGGGTCCTCAATCAGCAGGTGTGGGCAAGTAGGCAGGCGCGGCCAGCGACCCTTTAGCACGGCGGTGCAGGAGGGTCTCCACAGCGGGGGCGGCGCGGCCTGAGATGTCCGGGGATAGCGAAGCGGGGTCGCAGGGCACGGTCAGTGCAGCTGGATGACCCGGCGTAGATCACAGTCGTCGGACGGCTTCCGGCGGGAGGGGTGATAGCGCGGTCAGCGCGCTCCAGTAGCAGGCGGTGACAGGGATGCAGGCGGCCTGGCCCGGGGACAGAGAGCGGCTCGGGACGGAGCGGGGCTCTCACGGGTTGGAGGCAGGCGAGCTTCTGAGTGTCACGGCCCTAGGAGGGGCGATGAGGGGCGCAGTCTCTTTTCCAGCGGGATGCCCACACGGCTCGAATTGGAGGATGAGCAAGAAGCACAGAGAACCCACTGGTCCTGGGGTTCAGTTCAGGGGGCAAGCTCAGATCAAGCCCTTGGAGAATGTTCAAGCACAAAGTAGCAAAGTCTTTTCAGTAAGTCTCTTCCTCTCCTTTCTCAGCAAGGCAAGCAGCAGGCCAGCTCCTCCAGCGTCTTCTTCTCCTTCTAGTCGGGCAGAGGTTCTTTGTGGTAAACAGGATTCTGATTTCTTAGGAGCCAGGCTCCTACTTTTATACCATGATTCTTTTGTTCTTTAGCGCCAGGGGGCCTGGGCCTGGCTCAGTCCAGTTCTGGAGCACTTTGTTATGGTGACTCTGCTCTTTCCTTTCAGCAGCAGGGCAGAGACATCAGCCGCCCCACAGGGGGCGGCGCCGGCTTTGTGGTGGCAGAGCACAGGGCTATTCAAGAGTCAAGGTGTACTCCTCCCACCCATCCAGGTGTCACCTCTCTACCCACCACCTGGCAGCCAACCTGTCTCTGGGGATCCCCCCACCCTGCTCCTTACTGTTGCCAGGCAGAACACACACACACAGCAGAGGCGGACTGAGATGGTCAGGTCAGTAAATACTAACTTTCTAAAAGTAGTATTTACAAACCCAGGATACTAAAATAAACTTGACTACAAGAAGTATTTTATTATTCTGAGTTCAGGCATACTAAACTTGACACTCTACCATGCTCTCTGAGTCCACTGGGGTCACAGCGTTGGCGTGATCCCAGCAGCCCATTCTGGCCTATGGAGAGCAGGTAGCCTTCAATAGTGAAAAACGCAAAGGGCTGTAATTCACTACTAAGACATGCCACACACATCAGGGCATGTCCTACCTTATGCCTACAATGCACCCTGCCCTTGGGCCTACCAGAGGGGTGGCTAATATGTAGGTAAGGGAAGGTTTAGGGACTGGCAAGTGGGGGCACTTGCGCAGTCAGCGCGACGGTCCCGGACCGCGCACAGGGTCTGCGGTGGCAGACCCTAGACACATTTTACAAGGCCGCTTCCTGTGGGTGGCGCAACCAGCGCTGCAAGCCCACCAGCAGCATTGGCATTCCCAAGCCCTGGCACCCCTGGTGCACTCTACTGGGGACTGACAGTGAATCCAATAAACCAATCATGAACATCAATTACAGGTACACTTTACCTAGGGAGCACTTGCACTGCGGCACGGATTAGCCGTGGCACAGTGCCCTGAGCGGACAACACCAGCAAAACAATCGAGGCACACCATCAAAAAGTGGAAGGGAAACTCACGCCAAGGTGCCAGGTCTAACACGTGTCCCCTCCAGCTGAAATGTGGGGAGAACTACCCTTGCCCAGGGGGTTCCTCGTCACTAAGGCGGAAATACCTGGACAGACCGTCAGCGTTGGCGTGATCTGTACCAGGACGGTGTTCCACCGTAAAGTCCATACCCTGTAGGGAGATGGACCACCTCAACAGCTTCGGGTTCTCACCCCTCATTTGCATCAACCATCTGAGGGGCCTGTGGTCCGTCTGAACCCGGAAGTGAGACCCAAACAAGTAGGGTCTTAGCTTCTTCAGCGCCCAGACCACAGCAAATGCTTCTCGCTCAATTGCACTCCACCTACTTTCCCGTGGAAGTAACCTCCTACTGATGAAGGCTACGGGTTGGTCCCAGCCCTCCTCAGTCATCTGTGAGAGAACAGCCCCTACACCATGCTCTGAAGCGTCTGTCTGCACTAGGAATTCCTTGGAGAAGTCAGGGGCCAAGAGCACGGGCGCCGTGCACATGGCAGTCTTCAGGGTGTCGAAAGCTTTCTGACAGGTGTCAGTCCAAATCACGTTCCTGGGCTGCTTCTTGGAAGTCAGCTCTGTCAAGGGGGCAACAATCGTTCCATAGCCCTTGACAAACCTCCTGTAGTACCCAGTGAGCCCCAGGAAGGCCCTCACTGCGGTCTGCGTCTTGGGGGGTTCCCAAGCCAGGATGGTCTCAATTTTGGGTTGCAAGGGTGCCACCTTGCCACTCCCCACTTGGTGTCCCAAGTACACCACGGAACCCTGCCCGATCTGGCACTTGCTTGCCTTGATCGTGAGGCCTGCTCGGCGCAGAGCCATCAACACTTCCCAGAGGTGGCGCAGGTGTTCGGGCCAGGTGGCACTGAACACTGCGATGTCATCCAGGTAGGCGGCACTGAACGCATCCAGCCCAACCAGTACCTGGTTGACCAACCTCTGAAAGGTGGCAGGGGCATTCTTCATCCCAAATGGCATGACTCGGAACTGGAAGTGCCCATCTGGTGTAGAGAATGCTGACCTCTCTTTGGCCCCATCGGTCAAGGCGATCTGCCAGTACCCAGACGTTAAATCAAACGTGCTGAGGAACCGGGCAGCCCCCAGCCGATCAATGAGCTCATCAGCTCTGGGGATGGGGTGCGCGTCAGTCTTCGTTACTGAATTGAGTCCTCTGTAGTCCACACAGAACCGGAGTTCAGGTGTGGCTCCCGGCGCAGCAGCTTTGGGCACCAAGACCACGGGGCTGGACCAAGGACTGCTGGAGGACTCAACCACCCCTAGCGCAAGCATTTTGGAGACCTCCTCCTTGATGCAAGCTCTGACCCTGTCAGTTACCCTGTAAGCCTTGTGCTTCACAGGTAAGCTGTCTCCTGTGTCCACATCATGGACGCACCAATCTGTGACACCAGGAACCAGGGAGAATCTGTCGGAAAACTGTCCCAGCAAGTGGCGGCAATGTTCCTGTTGTTCGGGCGTCAGGGTGGGTGAGAGGTTAACTCCATCCACTGACCCATCTTTCTCAGAGTCCACTAAGAGGTCAGGAAGAGGCTCGGTCTCCTCTTCCATTCCATCATCAGTGGCCAGCAGCATGCCCACTTCGGTCCTCTCTAAGTGGGGCTTAAGGCGGTTCACATGTAGGACCCTCAAAGGGTTCCTGGGAGTCTGCATGTCCACCAAGTAGGTGATAGGACTTTTGCGCTCCACAACCTCAAATGGACCTGTCCACTTATCCTGAAGTGCACAAGGCTCCACTGGGGCCAAGACCCACACCTTTTGTCCAGGTTGAAGCTCTACCAGAGTGGCATTCCGGTCGTACCACCGCTTCATCTCCTCCTGGCTGGCTTCCAGGTTTGCCTCAGCAAGTTGCCTGAAACGCCGAGTCTGGTTTCGGAAGGCCAGCATGTAACTATATACATTCTGGGGAGGTTTCCTGGGAGATTGCTCCCAGCCTTCCTTTACCAAACTCAGAGGTCCTCTTACCGGGTGACCATACAGAAGCTCAAAGGGGCTGAATCCTAGAGACTTCTGTGGCACCTCTCGGTAAGCGAAGAGCAGGCATGGCAAGAGGACGTCCCACTTACGCCTCATTGGACCGTCCAGGCCCATGATCATGCCTTTGAGGGTTCGGTTGAATCTCTCAACCAACCCATTTCCTTGGGGGTGGTAAGGAGTGGTGAACTTGTAAGTTACCCCACACTCCTTCCACAGGGATTTCATATATGTGGATATGAAATTGGTCCCCCTGTCGCTCACCACCTCTAGAGGGAATCCCACTCGGGAGAAAATTCCCATCAGTGCCCGTCCCACCACGGGGGCCGTCACTGTCCTCAGAGGGATGGCTTCAGGGTACCGGGTGGCATGGTCCACCAAGACCAGGATGAACCTGTTGCCCAGGGCTGTCTTGGGGTCCAGAGGCCCCACAATATCAATACCCACTCGTTGGAATGGCGTACCGACCACAGGTAAAGGTTGCAGAGGAGCCTTATGCTTCCCTCCGCTCTTACCACTTGCCTGGCAAGTCTGACAGGTTCTGCAGTAGGAATCTGAATTCTTATGCATTTGGGGCCAGTAAAAGTGGGTGACAAGCCTGTCATAGGTCTTGTCCATCCCCAAATGTCCTGCTAAAGGCACATCGTGAGCCAGCCCCAGTAGGAAGGTTCTGAACTTCTGGGGTACCACCAGCACACGGGCTGACCCAGGTTCAGCAGCCTTAGGCTCGGAATACAGGAGGTCACTCTCCCAGTACACGTAGTGTGTTTTGGCCTGAACACCGTTGGCCTGGTCTGCAGCCTGTTGCCGCATACCCACGAGAGAAGGGCATTCTTTCTGCTCCCTGCAGAATTCCTCCCTGGAGGGACCTCCTTCTTGCTGCCAATGGGTCAGCTCAGGCAAGTCTCCCAGTTCGGCAATCTGTTCCCCGGTAGGCTCCAGAGCATCCCCCTCAGGGTCTACTTCCTCCTGGGCCGTGGGAACTTCGGGGGCCGGTTTCCCGCGCCTCCTGCGCCTTCTCCCTAAGGCCGGTTCCTGGACCTCTCCCTCAGGCTCCAGGACCCTCTCAACACCCCTACTGGCTGCCATGGACCGGGTGGTCACGCACGCCCAGTCGGGTAGACCCACCATCCTCAGATGCGTGGTCTTCTCCACCTTTTCCCAAGGGGAACTCTCCAGGTCGTTCCCTAGCAGACAGTCTACAGGCATGTCAGTTCTCACAGCGACTTGTAGAGTACCAGAGACCTCCCCCCACTCAAAGGGAACTTGAGCCATTGGACAACGACTCTCTACGTTGTCAGCATTGACAACCCTACAGTAGGCATTGGGTACAATTTGCTCTTGAGACACCAGGTGTTGCCTCACCGAGGTCACGCTGGCTCCTGTATCTCTAAGAGCCTCAACCTTCTTTCCATTGATGGTCACCACTTGCCCATAATTCTTAGTGTTAGAGGGCAGGTAGGTTACAGGGACCATCTCACTGTCTCCTAGCGAGACTAGGGTCATCTGCCCGGGACCCCCACCCTCCTGGACTGCTACCTCCTCCCCAAAGTTAACACTAGCTACTTGCCGGGGTGGAGCACCAGTGGGTGCGGTCTTACCAAACAGGCGACACTTAGGATCAGAGGCAATGTGACCCGGGTCACCACAC
The DNA here is from genome assembly GCF_964204655.1 of Triturus cristatus. Classification (NCBI taxonomy): domain Eukaryota; kingdom Metazoa; phylum Chordata; class Amphibia; order Caudata; family Salamandridae; genus Triturus; species Triturus cristatus. The sequence continues at coordinate 1,721,555,337 of NC_140590.1, forward strand.
CTATAACAATTGAAGGGCCCCTTTGGAACAGGTCTACCTGTCGGGGCCCCGTTCTGCTGTGGGGGTGGGGGAGGCTGAGAACCCTTCTGCTGGTTCCCTTGGGAATTACTTTGGGGGCCTTTTTGGAACCCCTTCTGTTTACCCTTGTCCCCCCCACTCTTCTGCTGGGGACCCTGCCCACCTTTGGCGGAGTCTCCCACTTGACCCTTGTGGACCCTGGTGCTGAGCCAGCGGTCCGCCTCCTCAGCAAGCTTCCTCGGGTTGGACAGCTTGCTATCTATCAGGTGCTGGCGTAGCTCAGGAAAACATTGACTGGACAAGTGCTCCCATGCAATTAAATCAAGCAGCCCTTGATAATCATTCACTTTGCTACCCTTCACCCAACCATCCAGCGCTCTGCAGAAAAAGGTCACATACTCCACATACGTACTCTCAGGGATCTTCTTGGTCTCCCTGAACCTCTGTCTATATAGCTCAGGAGTTAACCCATACCTGGTCTTTAAAGCTTCCTTCATATGGGGGTATGAGGTCTGGACTTCTAAGGGCAAATCTAACAGTGTGTCCCGCCCTTCCGCAAGGAACCTTCCCCACAACCCCGCTCCCCAGTCTTTCTCAGGGACCCGGTGTGAGGACATGGCCACCTCGTAGGCTCTAAACCACTGCCCTATGTCATCCTTTCTAAAATACTCCTTTACTACATCTTTGGGGATGTACACCTTGGACTCTACCTGCGCTGGTGGAGTGCTGCCACCAGAAGGAGCGGTGTCCAAACTTTTCGCCTTCAGCTCCAACTCCTTCAATCTTATATCATGATCCATTTGGCGTTGTTGTGCCTCCAGGGCCAACTTCTGCTTTTCCATTTCCATTTGTCCGGCCAACTTTGCCATCTCCATTGCATGCGCCCTGTCGGCTGCCCTGTCTGCCAGCTCCTCTGGCGACCGGACTCTGCTGGGCTCCTCAAGGTTGTCGGGTGGAACGATGTCCCCCGCATTCCGTGGGTCTCGTGACTCCCTCCAGGCTCTTAGCGCCTTGGCGTACTGGGTTCTCCTCTTGAATCCAGCATGGGGAACTCGGAATTTTACACTGTAGCCTTTCAATTGCTCTATCGTGTAGCCTTCCAGTCTCTCCCAATCCACCTCATCTATTCCAGAAATCACGGAGAGCGCTCTTCCAGCAGAGAGTGAGCCAGGCATGGTTGCAGTAATGGCAGATGTCTCAACAAAGTTCAACAACTAAAAACCTGTGGCTGCGTTATTTGGTCTGCTCTCACTATCTGGTGATTAATAATTCACTGTATGCAAATTACAAGTGCAAATCCGAAATCCCACCGCTGCCACCAATGTTAGAGTCGGGGATCTCTGGTTGGCGCAAGGTTGCCCTTGTGTCAAGCAGGAACCCTCTCCTCCACGTCAGGGCGCAGGATAACCCCTCGCGAATGACCCTTGCTCACCCTCTAGGTGCGTGGCGTGAGCAGTCAAGGCGATTCCTCAGGCGTTGTTGGTTAAGCACTTACAATCATACACACGGTAAATACATCAATCCCCCCCAGAAACGGACACCAGACTTGGATATATATAAAAATACGCTTCTTTATGTAAAAATAGGTATATATATCTCAGCAGAATTATCACAAGACCAATAACTTTTTCGCTATGCCACCAGGTTGTAAAGAAGGCAAATGTTCGTAGCTTCAAATGGATACTTGGTAGTCTCTTGCAAATGTTACTCGTGGTTCCAGTACTCACAGAGATCGACTCCTGTGAACGGGGAAATAAGGCGTTGCGGGCCCCGAGCCCGATACTGGAACTTCTTTCGTGATGTGGAGAGTCGGCACAGGTCGGTGCGACTCTCGGCTTAAGAAGTGTTCTTGGGTCCTCAATCAGCAGGTGTGGGCAAGTAGGCAGGCGCGGCCAGCGACCCTTTAGCACGGCGGTGCAGGAGGGTCTCCACAGCGGGGGCGGCGCGGCCTGAGATGTCCGGGGATAGCGAAGCGGGGTCGCAGGGCACGGTCAGTGCAGCTGGATGACCCGGCATAGATCACAGTCGTCGGACGGCTTCCGGCGGGAGGGGTGATAGCGCGGTCAGCGCGCTCCAGTAGCAGGCGGTGACAGGGATGCAGGCGGCCTGGCCCGGGGACAGAGAGCGGCTCGGGACGGAGCGGGGCTCTCACGGGTTGGAGGCAGGCGAGCTTCTGAGTGTCACGGCCCTAGGAGGGGCGATGAGGGGCGCAGTCTCTTTTCCAGCGGGATGCTCACACGGCTCGAATTGGAGGATGAGCAAGAAGCACAGAGAACCCACTGGTCCTGGGGTTCAGTTCAGGGGGCAAGCTCAGATCAAGCCCTTCGAGAATGTTCAAGCACAAAGTAGCAAAGTCTTTTCAGTAAGTCTCTTCCTCTCCTTTCTCAGCAAGGCAAGCAGCAGGCCAGCTCCTCCAGCGTCTTCTTCTCCTTCTAGTCGGGCAGAGGTTCTTTGTGGTAAACAGGATTCTGATTTCTTAGGAGCCAGGCTCCTACTTTTATACCATGATTCTTTTGTTCTTTAGCGCCAGGGGGCCTGGGCCTGGCTCAGTCCAGTTCTGGAGCACTTTGTTATGGTGACTCTGCTCTTTCCTTTCAGCAGCAGGGAAGAGACATCAGCCGCCCCACAGGGGGCGGTGCCGGCTTTGTGGTGGCAGAGCACAGGGCTATTCAAGAGTCAAGGTGTACTCCTCCCACCCATCCAGGTGTCACCTCTCAACCCACCACCTGGCAGCCAACCTGTCTCTGGGGATCCCCCCACCCTGCTCCTTACTGTTGCCAGGCAGAACACACACACACAGCAGAGGCGGACTGAGATGGTCAGGTCAGTAAATACTAACTTTCTAAAAGTAGTATTTACAAACCCAGGATACTAAAATAAACTTGACTACAAGAAGTATTTTATTATTCTGAGTTCAGGCATACTAAACTTGACACTCTACCATGCTCTCTGAGTCCACTGGGGTCACAGCGTTGGCGTGATCCCAGCAGCCCATTCTGGCCTATGGAGAGCAGGTAGCCTTCAATAGTGAAAAACGGAAAGGGCTGTAATTCACTACTAAGACATGCCACACACATCAGGGCATGTCCTACCTTATGCCTACAATGCACCCTGCCCTTGGGCCTACCAGAGGGGTGGCTAATATGTAGGTAAGGGAAGGTTTAGGGACTGGCAAGTGGGGGCACTTGCGCAGTCAGCGCGACGGTCCCGGACCGCGCACAGGGTCTGCGGTGGCAGACCCTAGACACATTTTACAAGGCCGCTTCCTGTGGGTGGCGCAACCAGCGCTGCAAGCCCACCAGCAGCATTGGCATTCCCAAGCCCTGGCACCCCTGGTGCACTCTACTGGGGACTGACAGTGAATCCAATAAACCAATCATGAACATCAATTACAGGTACACTTTACCTAGGGAGCACTTGCACTGCGGCACGGATTAGCCGTGGCGCAGTGCCCTGAGCGGACAACACCAGCAAAACAATCGAGGAACACCATCAAAAAGTGGAAGGGAAACTCACGCCAAGGTGCCAGGTCTAACAGTACCGTTGACTCTGTGCCCTTGTTACTGCTGCCACTGTTTACAGTTATTCTGTACCCTTGACTCTGTGCCCTTGTAACCCTTGTCCGCCCCCTCCCCCCATGCCCCCCCTTTTTGCCTTCTGTACCACTTCCCCGCTTTCCGCTTCCAGCTTTCCCGCCTTCCCGCCGCTGCGTCCCTGCGGCCCCACCCCCTTGTCTCCCATTGGCCGCCCGCTCCCACCTCCCAGCTGCTCCTCCCTCCCTCTGCCCCTCATATGGAGGCCGCGCGGTGGTAAAGGGAGCGACCCGTGACCCTGTCACCAGGCAGGTCGCCCCCCCGCCACCGCTGAGCCCTCCAGTCTGCTCGCTATTTCTGGTCTGTGTTTTCTATTACTATTGTGCTTGTTCGTTGTTCCGCGTCACTGTTTACAGTTATTCTGTACCCTTGACTCTGTGCCCTTGTTACCGCCGTCACTGTTTACAGTTATTCTGTACCCTTGACTCTGTGCCCTTGTTACCCTTGTCCGCCCCTCCCCCCACGTCCCCCTTTTTTGCCTTCTGTACCACTTCCCCGCTTCCAGCTTTCCCGCCTTCCCGCCGCTGCGTCCCTGCGGCCCGCTCCCTTGTCTCCCATTGGCCGCCCGCTCCCACCTCCCAGCTGCTCCTCCCTCCCTCTGCCCCTCATATAGAGGCCGCGCGGTGGTAAAGGGAGCGACCCTTGACCCTGTCACCAGGCAGGTCGCCTCCCCCAGCCACCGCTCAGCCCTCCAGTGTGCTCACTATTTCTGGTCTGTGTTTTCTATTATTATTGTGCTTGTTCGTTGTTCCGCCGTCACTGTTTACAGTTATTCTGACCCTTGACTCTGGGCCCTTGTTACCCTTGTCTGCCCCCTTCCCCCCACTCCCTCCCTTTTTGCCTTCTGTACCACTTCCCCACTTCCCGCTTCCAGCTTTCCCGCCTTCTCGCTGCTGCGTCCCTGCGGCCCCGCCCCCTTGTCTCCCATTGGCCGCCCCGCTCCCACCTCCCAGCTGCTCCTCCCTCCCTCTGCCCCTCATATGGAGGCCGCGCGGGGGTAAAGGGAGCGACCCTTGACTCTGTCACCAGGCAGGTCGCCCCCCCAGCCACCGCTCAGCCCTCCGCCGTCACTGTTTACAGTTATTCTGTACCCTTGACTCTGTGCCCTTGTTACCCTTGTCCGCCCCCCTTTTTGCCTTCTGTACCACTTCCCCACTTCCAGCTTTCTCGCCGCTGTGTCCCTGCGGCTCCGCCCCCTGTCACCAGGCAGGTCGCCCCCCCAGCCACCGCTCAGCCCTCCAGTCTGCTCTCTATTTCTGGTCTGTGTTTTCTATTACTATTGTGCTTGTTCTTTGTTCCGACGTCACTGTTTACAGTTATTCTGTACCATTGACTCTGTGCCCTTATTACTTCCGTCACTGTTTACAGTTATTCTGTACCCTTGACTCTGTGCCCTTGTTACCCTTGCCCCCCCTCCCCCCCACACCCCCTCTTTTTGCCTTCTGTACCACTTCCCCGCTTCCAGCTTTCCCGCCTTCCCGCCGCTGCGTCCCTGCAGCCCCGCCCCCTTGTCTCCCATTGGCCAACCCGCTCCCACCTCCCAGCTGCTCCTCCATCCCTCTGCCCCTCATATGGAGGCCGCGCGGTGGTAAAGTGATCGACCCTTGACCCTGTCACCAGGCAGGTCGCCTCCCCCAGCCACCGCTCAGCCCTCCAGTCTGCTCGCTATTTCTGGTCTGTGTTTTCTATTACTATTGTGCTTGTTCTTTGTTCCGCCGTCACTGTTTACAGTTATTCTGTACCGTTGACTCTGTGCCCTTGTTACTGCTGCCACTGTTTACAGTTATTCTGTACCCTTGACTCTGTGCCCTTGTAACCCTTGTCCGCCCCCTCCCCCCATGCCCCCCCTTTTTGCCTTCTGTACCACTTCCCCGCTTTCCGCTTCCAGCTTTCCCGCCTTCCCGCCGCTGCGTCCCTGCGGCCCCACCCCCTTGTCTCCCATTGGCCGCCCGCTCCCACCTCCCAGCTGCTCCTCCCTCCCTCTGCCCCTCATATGGAGGCCGCGCGGTGGTAAAGGGAGCGACCCGTGACCCTGTCACCAGGCAGGTCGCCCCCCCGCCACCGCTGAGCCCTCCAGTCTGCTCGCTATTTCTGGTCTGTGTTTTCTATTACTATTGTGCTTGTTCGTTGTTCCGCGTCACTGTTTACAGTTATTCTGTACCCTTGACTCTGTGCCCTTGTTACCGCCGTCACTGTTTACAGTTATTCTGTACCCTTGACTCTGTGCCCTTGTTACCCTTGTCCGCCCCTCCCCCCACGTCCCCCTTTTTTGCCTTCTGTACCACTTCCCCGCTTCCAGCTTTCCCGCATTCCCGCCGCTGCGTCCCTGCGGCCCGCTCCCTTGTCTCCCATTGGCCGCCCGCTCCCACCTCCCAGCTGCTCCTCCCTCCCTCTGACCCTCATATGGAGGCCGCGCGGTGGTAAAGGGAGCGACCCTTGACCCTGTCACCAGGCAGGTCGCCTCCCCCAGCCACCGCTCAGCCCTCCAGTGTGCTCACTATTTCTGGTCTGTGTTTTCTATTACTATTGTGCTTGTTCGTTGTTCCGCCGTCACTGTTTACAGTTATTCTGTACCCTTGACTCTGTGCCCTTGTTACCCTTGTCTGCCCCCTTCCCCCCACTCCCTCCCTTTTTGCCTTCTGTACCACTTCCACGCTTCCCGCTTCCAGCTTTCCCGCCTTCTCGCTGCTGCGTCCCTGCGGCCCCGCCCCCTTGTCTCCCATTGGCCGCCCCGCTCCCACCTCCCAGCTGCTCCTCCCTCCCTCTGCCCCTCATATGGAGGCCGCGCGGGGGTAAAGGGAGCGACCCTTGACTCTGTCACCAGGCAGGTCGCCCCCCAGCCACCGCTCAGCCCTCCGCCGTCACTGTTTACAGTTATTCTGTACCCTTGACTCTGTGCCCTTGTTACCCTTGTCCGCCCCCCTTTTTGCCTTCTGTACCACTTCCCCACTTCCAGCTTTCTCGCCGCTGTGTCCCTGCGGCTCCGCCCCCTGTCACCAGGCAGGTCGCCCCCCCAGCCACCGCTCAGCCCTCCAGTCTGCTCTCTATTTCTGGTCTGTGTTTTCTATTACTATTGTGCTTGTTCTTTGTTCCGCCGTCACTGTTTACAGTTATTCTGTACCATTGACTCTGTGCCCTTGTTACCCCCCTCCCCCCCACACCCCCTCTTTTTGCCTTCTGTACCACTTCCCCGCTTCCAGCTTTCCCGCCTTCCCGCCGCTGCGTCCCTGCAGCCCTGCCCCCTTGTCTCCCATTGGCCAACCCGCTCCCACCTCCCAGCTGCTCCTCCATCCCTCTGCCCCTCATATGGAGGCCGCGCGGTGGTAAAGTGATCGACCCTTGACCCTGTCACCAGGCAGGTCGCCTCCCCCAGCCACCGCTCAGCCCTCCAGTCTGCTCGCTATTTCTGGTCTGTGTTTTCTATTACTATTGTGCTTGTTCTTTGTTCCACCGTCACTGTTTACAGTTATTCTGTACCCTTGACTCTGTGCCCTTGTAACCCTTGTCCGCCCCCTCCCCCCATGCCCCCCCTTTTTGCCTTCTGTACCACTTCCCTGCTTTCCGCTTCCAGCTTTCCCGCCTTCCCGCCGCTGCGTCCCTGCGGCCCCACCCCCTTGTCTCCCATTGGCCGCCCGCTCCCACCTCCCAGCTGCCCCTCATATGGAGGCCGCGCGGTGGTAAAGGGAGCGACCCGTGACCCTGTCACCAGGCAGGTCGCCCCCCCGCCACCGCTGAGCCCTCCAGTCTGCTCGCTATTTCTGGTCTGTGTTTTCTATTACTATTGTGCTTGTTCGTTGTTCCGCGTCACTGTTTACAGTTATTCTGTACCCTTGACTCTGTGCCCTTGTTACCGCAGTCACTGTTTACAGTTATTCTGTACCCTTGACTCTGTGCCCTTGTTACCCTTGTCCGCCCCTCCCCCCACGTCCCCCTTTTTTGCCTTCTGTACCACTTCCCCGCTTCCAGCTTTCCCGCCTTCCCGCCGCTGCGTCCCTGCGGCCCGCTCCCTTGTCTCCCATTGGCCGCCCGCTCTCACCTCCCAGCTGCTCCTCCCTCCCTCTGCCCCTCATATGGAGGCCGCGCGGTGGTAAAGGGAGCGACCCTTGACCCTGTCACCAGGCAGGTCGCCTCCCCCAGCCACCACTCAGCCCTCCAGTGTGCTCACTATTTCTGGTCTGTGTTTTCTATTACTATTGTGCTTGTTCGTTGTTCCGCCGTCACTGTTTACAGTTATTCTGTACCCTTGACTCTGTGCCCTAGTTACCCTTGTCTGCCCCCTTCCCCCCACTCCCTCCCTTTTTGCCTTCTGTACCACTTCCCCGCTTCCCGCTTCCAGCTTTCCCGCCTTCTCGCTGCTGCGTCCCTGCGGCCCCGCCCCCTTGTCTCCCATTGGCCGCCCCGCTCCCACCTCCCAGCTGCTCCTCCCTCCCTCTGCCCCTCATATGGAGGCCGCGCGGGGGTAAAGGGAGCGACCCTTGACTCTGTCACCAGGCAGGTCGCCCCCCCAGCCACCGCTCAGCCCTCCAGTCTGCTCTCTATTTCTGGTCTGTGTTTTCTATTACTATTGTGCTTGTTCTTTGTTCCGCCGTCACTGTTTACAGTTATTCTGTACCCTTGACTCTGTGCCCTTGTTACTGCCGTCACTGTTTGCAGATATTCTGTACCCTTGACTCTGTGCCCTTGTTACCCTTGTCCTCCCCCTCCCCCCCCACACCCCCTCTTTTTGCCTTCTGTACCACTTCCCCGCTACCCACTTCCAGCTTTCCCGCCTTCCCGCCGCTGCGTCCCTGCAGCCCCGCCCCCTTGTCTCCCATTGGCCAACCCGCTCCCACCTCCCAGCTGCACCTCCCTCCCTCTGCCCCTCATACAGAGGCCGCGCAGTGGTAAAGTGAGCGACCCTTGACCTTGTCACCAGGCAGGTCGCCTCCCCAGCCACCGCTCAGCCCTCCAGTCTGCTCGCTATTTCTGGTCTGTGTTTTTTATTACTATTGTGCTTGTTCTTTGTTCCGCCGTCACTGTTTACAGTTATTCTGTACCCTTGACTCTGTGCCCTTGTTACTGCTGTCACTGTTTACAGTTATTCTGTACCCTTGACTCTGTGCCCCTGTAACCCTTGTCTGCCCCCTCCCCCCATGCCCCCCCTTTTTGCCTTCTGTACCAATTCCCCGCTTTCCGCTTCCAGCTTTCCCGCCTTCCCGCCGCTGCGTCCCTGCGGCCCCGCCCCCTTGTCTCCCATTGGCCGCCCGCTCCCACCTCCCAGCTGCTCCTCCCTCCCTCTGCCCCTCATATGGAGGCCGCGCGGTGGTAAAGGGAGCGACCCTTGACCCTGTCACCAGGCAGGTCGCCCCCCCCCGCCACCGCTCAGCCCTCCAGTGTACTCACTATTTCTGGTCTGTGTTTTCTATTACTATTGTGCTTGTTCGTTGTTCCGCCGTCACTGTTTACAGTTATTCTGTATTTAATCACAAAGGAGCTAGAGAGGGAAAAACGTGCCAGAACGCCCTCCAATCAACAATAGTTTCAACACAAAAAGTCCTGGCACACTGTAGCAAAACTTCCTTGTTATTCTGGACTAGGTAGAGGAGGTGTGCATTATCACAAACCTCCAACACTCATTTATATTGTATGGAGACAACCCATCCAGAATGCTACAAAATTAAAAAGTTAAGTGGATAAGAAAAGTCAGAATGAAAGAGAATGTGCAGTCAGTCCACAAAAAGATCCACTCTACAGAGACCCTCAATGCTAAAGAGGTGAAAAAATGTGTAGAGAAAGAGAGAGTGCCTCACGTGCGCACCACCAGAGGAGCTACTGGTTGGTTCTCACCAGCTTGCCCACGTTTATTTCATCATCGGCAACTCTCTCTCAAGAAAAAAGTGTGCAGTGCCCAGTGAAAAAACACATAACACAAGACGGTGTAGTGTAAACAACAGAGAAACACATAAACTGTGCAGACAAAGACAGTAAAAAATGGTGAGGGTATATAGACTCTCAAATAATTGTTTTATTCTGGTTAGGAGTCTATCCCACTGTTTAAAAACACAGCATGTTGCATACCTTGATTATGACGGCCAACATGTTTCATTGCCAATAAAATTTGTGGCAAATTCGTCAGTGCAAGAAGGGGTCAAGGATCACCTTCTCTGGGCACACACCTTTAAAAAGGACTGACAAACACAAATAGACAAACATACAGCTTAATCAGTTCGGCGAGGGATGTATTCACTGACCATCAAGAAGATGGTAATGGTAATCAGCTTAGATTTATTACCTAGTTGGGGCTATGGGCCCACATACCAGCCACCAACCAGTCGCAGGGGCGTTCTAAACTTTTTACTATCGCCTTCCTGCTCTGCAAAGCACGACCGTCGTTGGTGCCTGCACCTGTAGAAAAAATGTATAGACCATATGTACCTAGTCTAATCCGGCAAAATCTCTGTATGTTTACTGCTCCTCGATCTCTCATAGATCATTCACCTAGCAGTTGGGTGTTCTACTCAATCATGTGTCCTTTCAGCGACTAACCTGTTCATTTCTGATGTATCACGTCAGCACAACTCGTTACCGATAATGTTTACACAGCTGTACTGACTTCAAAGATGACAACCCTATTATTCGTGCCACGCTTAGAAATAACCTTGGTCTTTACATACCACAACATCCACGCAACATCCGGGGGTGCAGACAGCTGATTCTCAGTAGCTCATACGCCCCCAGCTTACCCTGTCACTTGTATAACCAGGCAGTACCTCAACACTGGAACAACTAACAGCGCGACTGTGTCTGTTTTTCAAAGGGCGACTCTTGCGCCATCTCGCGAGACTACGCGATTCCCCGGATTGTCTCGATATACTGAGGGGAATGCGGCGGCCATCTTAAAGTGGTCCAGGGTCCCGATTTCGTGTAATTCAGAACTCGCTGGAACAATCTTTTCTAACCACAGAGCGGTTGGAGATTATGCCATCTAATTTAAATCATAAGCCCGAAGCCAGCGGGCTAGCAACCCGTATATAGAGGACATGATCCTACTCATAACCAGCCAACACCAAATAGGACCAGCAAATCTCTACTGAAAGTAGAACAACGCGGCAGCCATCTTGCCAGAGATCGATATGTATAGTAGTTGGAAGTCAGATCGCACTTAATAACATTAGGGATTAATAAAATTAGGAAACCCCCAGACTGCATGGTGGAGCACATATATGTGAATTTGCGCACCGTAAACATTTTACACACGGCACTGTCAACAATAAAACCAGGGAGAGACATAGACACACGGCCCGTAAGCCACCCAGTGACCACATTGGAGAGCAGGTATACCCCAAGTAGATCAATTACGGAACATGCAGCTTAACCTTGCATGGGCAAGACTACACTATTTTTGCCGAAAATGGAACATCAAGGATAAGTGCAGGTAGTGTGGTCATAATTCCATGGTGTTGTACTCAGCTTGTTAATGACCCCCTATCTGCTTACTTTGTTCCACTCAATTTGGTCATTAAGACCAATGGTGTCCCCCTTCTCAGTATAGATCCAGCGGGCCTCCTTCACAGCCAATCTCTTGTCAATTTCGCCCATGTCGCCACAAACTTTCTCCAGAATAACCCACTTTAAAGATCTAAAATGATGTTGCTGGTCTTTATAGTGTTGAACCAATCGTGTAGTGAGCTTGCCGGCCCTGATCGTGCTGAGGTGTTCCTGTATGCGTACCTTGACCTTTCTGGATGTAAGACCAATGTAGTGTAGTCCGCATGGACATGTCAGTCTGTAAATTACATGGCATGTATTACAATTGGTAAACTGACGGAGAAACCAGGTTCTCCCACTACCTAGTGTAATTTCCGTTGTTTTCTCCGTCAGTTCGCACACTGAACAGCTACCACAGGGATGGTGTCCTGGGGGTAGACTTACATTCTTCTGACCATGGGCAGGTCTTGTATGCACCAGTCTATCCTTAAGGTTTTGGGTCCTTTTAAACGCGAATCTGGGCTGGGGCATCTGGAAGTCACTGGTGGATAATAATGACCAGTGTCGCTTGATTATTTGTCTGATCTTATTAGACAACGGGTCAAATGTCAGAACTACTGGCAAACTCTCCCTTGCTTCCTTCTTATTCCTTTCCAGCAATGCCTACCTAGGTGTATTGTGAGCCCTTTTACTGGCTCTGGTGATGATTTTCTTAGGGTAAGCACGTTGTTCCAATTTCATGCTCAAAACCTCTGATTGATGTAAATAGTCAGATGTAGAGGAACAGTTTCTGCGATATCTTAGAAACTGACCAACCGGGAGGTTGTCCCTTATGTCGGCCAATTCGAGGAACACTACCTGGACCACCCCTCTAATCCCTTCCAGGGGCACATTTGCCTCTGGAAGAGATATATAGATGATGTTCTATGTATTTGGAGGGGCACTCAACAGCATCTCTGTGAGTTTTTGGAATGGCTGAACTCACTTGACATCTGTTTAAAATTTACCTGGCAGTTCAGTAGGGAGGCGGCCACGTACCTCGACCTTGACATCACTGTGGTGAATGATAAACTCAGCACCAGCGTTCATCACAAGCCCACTGATAAAAACTCCTTATTACACTACCAGTCGTACCACCCCAGAGCTTTAAGGGACAACCTCCCGGTTGTTCAGTTTCTAAGATATCGCAGAAACTGTTCCTCTACATCTGACTATTTACATCAATCAGAGGTTTTGAGCATGAAATTGGAACAACGTGCTTACCCTAAGAAAATCATCACCAGAGCCCGTAAAAGGGCTCACAATACACCTAGGGAGGCATTGCTGGAAAGGAATAAGAAGGAAGCAAGGGAGAGTTTGCCAGTAGGTCTGACATTAGACCCGTTGTCTAATAAGATCAGACAAATAATCAAGCGACACTGGTCATTATTATCCACCAGTGACTTCCAGATGCCCCAGCCCAGATTCGCGTTTAAAAGGACCCAAAACCTTAAGGATAGACTGGTGCATACAAGACCTGCCCATGGTCAGAAGAATGTAAGTCTACCCCCAGGACACCATCCCTGTGGTAGCTGTTCAGTGTGCGAACTGACGGAGAAAACAACGGAAATTACACTAGGTAGTGGGAGAACCTGGTTTCTCCGTCAGTTTACCAATTGTAATACATGCCATGTAATTTACAGACTGACATGTCCATGCGGACTACACTACATTGGTCTTACATCCAGAAAGGTCAAGGTACGCATACAGGAACACCTCAGCACGATCAGGGCCAGCAAGCTCACTACACGATTGGTTCAACACTATAAAGACCAGCAACATCATTTTAGATCTTTAAAGTGGGTCATTCTGGAGAAAGTTTGTGGCGACATGGGCGAAATTGACAAGAGATTGTATGTGAAGGAGGCCCGCTGGATCTATACTGAGAAGGGGGACACCATTGGTCTTAATGACCAAATTGAGTGGAACAAAGTAAGCAGATAGGGGGTCATTAACAAGCTGCGTACAACACCATGGAATTATGACCACACTACCTGCACTTATCCTTGATGTTCCATTTTCGGCAAAAATAGTGTATTCTTGCCCATGCAAGGTTAAGCTGCATGTTCCGTAATTAATCTACTTGGGGTATACCTGCTCTCCAATGTGGTCACTGGGTGGCTTACGGGCCGTGTGTCTATGTCTCTCCCTGGTTTTATTGTTGACAGTGCCGTGTGTAAAATGTTTACGGTGCGCAAATTCACATATATGTGCTCCACCATGTAGTCTGGGGGTTTCCTAATTTTATTAATCCCTAATGTTATTAAGTGCGATCTGACTTCCCCCTACTATACATATCGATCTCTGGCAAGATGGCTGCCGCGTTGTTCTACTTTCAGTAGAGATTTGCTGGTCCTATTCGGTGTTGGCTGGTTATGAGTAGGATCATGTCCTCTATATACGGGTTGCTAGCCCGCTGGCTTCGGGCTTATGATTTAAATTAGATGGCATAATCTCCAACCGCTCTGTGGTTAGAAAAGATTGTTCCAGCGAGTTCTGAATTACACGAAATCGGGACCCTGGACCACTTTAAGATGGCCGCCGCATTCCCCTCAGTATATCGAGACAATCCGGGGAATCGCGTAGTCTCGCGAGATGGCGCAAGAGTCGCCCTTTGAAAAACAGACACAGTCGCGCTGTTAGTTGTTCCAGTGTTGAGGTACCGCCTGCTATACAAGTGACAGGGTAAGCTGGGGGCGTATGAGCTACTGAGAATCAGCTGTCTGCACCCCCGGATGTTGCGTGGATGTTGTGGTATGTAAAGACCAAGGTTATTTCTAAGCGTGGCACGAATAATAGGGTTGTCATCTTTGAAGTCAGTCCAGCTGTGTAAACATTATCGGTAACGAGTGGTGCTGACGTGATACATCAGAAATGAACAGGTTAGTCGCTGAAAGGACACATGATTGAGTAGAACACCCAACTGCTAGGTGAATGATCTATGAGAGATCGAGGAGCAGTAAACATACAGAGATTTTGCCGGATTAGACTAGGTACATATGGTCTATACATTTTTTCTACAGGTGCAGGCACCAACGACGGTCGTGCTTTGCAGAGCAGGAAGGCGATAGTAAAAAGTTTAGAACGCCCCTGCGACTGGTTGGTGGCTGGTATGTGGGCCCATAGCCCCAACTAGGTAATAAATCTAAGCTGATTACCATTACCATCTTCTGGATGGTCAGAGAATACATCCCTCGCCGAACTGATTAAGCTGTATGTTTGTCTATTTGTGTTTGTCAGTCCTTTTTAAAGGTGTGTGTCCAGAGAAGGTGATCCTTGACCCCTTCTTGCCCTGACGAATTTGCCACAAATTTTATTGGCAATGAAACATGTTGGCCGTCATAATCAAGGTATGCAACATGCTGTGTTTTTAAACAGTGGGATAGACTCCTAACCAGAATAAAACAATTATTTGAGAGTCTATATACCCTCACCATTTTTTACTGTCTTTGTCTGCACAGTTTATGTGTTTCTCTGTTGTTTACACTACACCGTCTTGTGTTATGTGTTTTTTCACTGGACACTGCACACTTTTTTCTTGAGAGAGAGTTGCCGATGATGAAATAAACGTGGGCAAGCTGGTGAGAACCAACCAGTAGCTCCTCTGGTGGTGCGCACGTGAGGCACTCTCTCTTTCTCTACACATTTTTTCACCTCTTTAGCATTGAGGGTCTCTGTAGAGTGGATCTTTTTGTGGACTGACTGCACATTCTCTTTCATTCTGACTTTTCTTATCCACTTAACTTTTTAATTTTGTAGCATTCTGGATGGGTTGTCTCCATACAATATAAATGAGTGTTGGAGGTTTGTGATAATGCACACCTCCTCTACCTAGTCCAGAATAACAAGGAAGTTTTGCTACAGTGTGCCAGGACTTTTTGTGTTGAAACTACAGTTATTCTGTACCCTTGACTCTGTGCCCTTGTTACCCTTGTCTGCCCCCTCCCCCCCACTCCCTCCCTTTTTGCCTTCTGTACCACTTCCCCGCTTCCCGCTTCCAGCTTTACCGCCTTCCCGCCGCTGCGTCCCTGCTGCCCCGCCCCCTTGTCTCCCATTGGCCGCCCCCCTCCCACCTCCCAGCTGCTCCTCCCTCCCTCTGCCCCTCATATGGATGCCGCGCAGCGGCTGCGCTGCGGGCGTGCCGCTGGCACGCCAAAGGCATGCCAAAGGCAAGCCCGTCTGCGCCTGGACCCCTGGCCCCCACTGAAGCCGAGATACCCAACTGAGATACAACACCGCCACCCTCCACGTACTCAACACCGGCTGACCTCCCGCCTGCTACAGAGCCACCCCAAAGCGCACCCATGGACCCTTCACCTGCCAAGCCTGCAAATCCACCTGCCTCCGAACCAGCACCCCTCCCCCCAGACCAGGCAACAACAACAGCCACCTCAAGTGCATCATGCTCAACACCCGCTCCGTCCGCAAACACGCCGTCGAACTCTGGGACCTCCTCGACACAACAACGCCGGACTTCGCCTTCCTCACGGAAACTTGGATGAACGCCTCCTCAGCCCCCGACATCGCCATAGCCATCCTGGACGGCTACAAGATCATCCGGAAGGACCGCATCATCCAAACCGGAGGAGAAATCGCCATCATCTACAGGAACACCATCAGCGTCACAACCAATTCCGAAGACACCCTCACCGCTGCCGAACACCTACATTTCCAGATCCACACCGACCCCAAGACCACCCTCAGAGGAACCCTCATCTACAGACCCCCGGGCCCACGCGCACAATTCAGTGAAGCCATCGCCGATTTCATCAGCCGCACGCCCTCGCCTCGCCAGACTACATCTTCCTTGGGGACCTGAACTTCCACCTGGAGAACAACAACGACAGCAACACCACCACCCTCCTCGGCAACCTCGCCAACCTCGGACTCAAGCAATTGGTGAACACCCCCACCCACTACGCCGGCCACACGCTCGACCCCATCTTCTCAGCCAGCGGCCACATCACCTTCAGCCACTCCTCCGGACTACACTGGACCGACCACAGCTGCATCCATTTCACCTTCAAGAAGACGACATCCCACCACCGCCCGCAACAGATCCCCCGCAGATGCAGGAGCAAAGTAACCACCGACCAGCTAACCACAGCACTGAGCCAGACCCCACCAACTGACACTACCGACACCAACGCAGCAGCTCACAACCTCACACAGTGGATCACCAACTGCGCCGACGCCCTTGCACCGCTGAGGATCCCTCCAGACATGCCCGGCAACAGGAGAGCCACATGGTTCACCAACGACCTTAAAGATTTGAAGAAATCCTGCCGCACCCTCGAGAAAGCCTGGTGCCACGAACAGACTACAGAAAACCTGACAGCCCTCAAGAAAGCCACGCGCAAACTCCACCAGCTGATCCACACCACCAAAAGGACATCATTCAAAGAGCGGCTGGACAACAACACACACAACAGCAAGGAACTCTTCAGCATCGTAAAAGAGCTCTCCAACCCCAGCGCCAGCAGCAACGGCATCACACCGTCGCAAGACCTCTGCAACTCCCTCGCCACGTTCTTCCACCGCAAGATCGCCGATATACACGACAGCTTCGGCGCACAGTCCCCGCCTACAGCCTCCGAACCAATGCCCCCCACCCTCAGCGCTTGGACCCCCATCAGCACTAAAGACACTGCCCACGTGATAAACACCATCCACTCCGGCTCACCCTCCGACCCATGCCATCACCACATCTTCAACAAAGCCAACACCATCATCGCACCCCAACTCCGGAACATCATTAACAACTCTTTCACATCGGCCACCTTCCCAGAGAGCTGGAAGCACGCGGAAATTAATGCCCTACTGAAGAAACCCACAGCGGACCCTAAGGACCTCAAGAACTTCCGCCCCATCTCCCTTCTCCCCTTCCCTGCAAAAGTCATCGAGAAGACCGTCAATAAACAGCTGACTGCATTCCTCGAGGCAAATGGCTCCCTCGACTCATCCCAGTCCGGATTCCGAGCCAACCACAGCACCGAGACAGCCCTCATCGCAGCCACCGGCGACATCAGGAGCCTGCTCGACAATGGGGAAACTGCTGCTTTCATCCTCCTAGACCTCTCGGCCGCCTTCGACACCGCCTGCCATCGCACCCTAAAAACCGACCTCCACGACTCTGAAATCCAAGGAAAGGGCCTGTAGTGGATCACCTCGTTCCTCTCCGACAGAACCCAGCGAGTCTGCCTCCCCCCCTTCTGCTCCGTGGCTACCGAGATCATCTGCGATGTACCCCAAGGCTCCTCACTCAGCCCTACCCTCTTCAATATCTACATGAGCCCCCTCGCCACCATCGCACACAAACACAACCTCAACATCATCTCCTACGCCGACGACACCCAGCTGATACTCTCCCTCACCAAAGACCCCACCACCACCAGAATCAGCTTCCAGGAAGGCATGCGGGACGTCGCGGAATGGATGAAGCTCAGCCGTTTAAAACTGAACTCAGACAAGACGGAAGTCCTCATCCTAGGACCATCCCCATCCACCTGGGATGACTCCTGGTGGCCCACAGTGCTGGTCACCGCACCGACACCCACGGACCACGCACGCAACCTGGGATTCATCCTGGACTCCTCCCTCACGATGACCAAGCAAGTCAACGCCATCTCATCCACATGCTTCAACACCCTGTGCATGCTCCGGAAAATCTTCCGGTGGATCCCCACCGGAACCAGAAAGGCAGTCACCCAGGCCCTCGTCACCAGCCGACTGGACTACGGGAACGCCCTCTACGCTGGAACCTCGGCCAAACTGCAGAAAAGACTCCAACGCATACAGAATGCATCTGCGCGACTCATCCTCGACATCCTTCGCCACAGCCACATCTCTGCCCACTTGAGAGACCTGCACTGGCTCCCCGTCAACAAGAGAATCACGTTCAGGCTCCTCACCCACGCACACAAAGCTCTCCACGACATGGGCCACGAATACCTCAACAACCGCCTCACGTTCTACACGCCAAACCGCCAGCTCCGCTCTACCAGTCTCGCCCTCGCCAATGTCCCACGGATTCGCAGAACCACCACCGGGGGAAGATGATTCTCCTACCTGGCTGCCAAGACGTGGAACTCCCTCCCCGCCCACCTACGACTGACCCAGGACCACCTCACCTTCAGGAAACACCTCAAGACCTGGCTATTCGAGCAGTAGCAGCACCCTTCCCCCCTCCCTCCAGCGCCTTGAGACCCGCACGGGTGAGTAGCGCGCTCTATAAATGTACTGATTGATTGATTGATTGATCTGCTGCGGGATACTTGTGTATAATGAAACTATATCACATGTCACCAGTAGTTGTTCATCGGGATCAAATGGAAGTTGATCAATGAGATTAATAGTTTGGAGAGTGTCTCGCAAGTATGTCTTTGATTCTTCCGCAATAGGTTTAAGGAAGTGATCGATATATTTACATAAGGGCTCCAACATGGAACCACATCCCGACACAATGGGCCTACTGGGAGGATGAGACATGTCTTTGTGGATCTTGGGTAATGTATGTAGAGTTGGGAGCCTAGGATCTTTTTAATTAAGATAATGAAATTCATGCTCAGTTAGAAAGCCCTGTTCCAAACCTTCTTTTGTTATTGTCAAAATTTCAAGGGCTAGGGGCCCGATTCACAGAACTAACTTAAGACAAAATCCTAAACTTACTGCCATTATGGTATTCACAGAAGGCACTTTCTCATTTTAGTATTGATAGAAGGCACTTACTTTGGTATTCACAGAAGTTAGGAGTCCTAACTTTATGACTCCTAAATGCTTTCTGTGAATACCGAAAGTCTTGGATTTTGTCGTAAGTTAGTTCTGTGAATGGGGCCCAATATCTTTTGAGGGATCAGATCTTAATTTGCAGTAACTAACACCATCTTGCAACTGATTCAGGATTTCCAATCTGTATTTGTTAAGATCCTGCACAAGAATTGCCCCACCCTTATCGGTGGGTTTAATAACAATGTCTTTATTGTCCTTGATATTAGGTATTGATCTACTGTGATTCCCTTGCTCCATAAAGGGTGAGGCTGTCTATTCCGTGCCTTCAAAAATATGGGTCATGATGTATGAAATATTGTTATCATATGATACTATGTACCTATGTCCCCATTTGGTTTCTTTAGTTCACCTATGTGCTCTTATGTTGTGGGGACTTCAACTCCCAGCATTCCCAGGGCTTCAGGAAGCGGCCCAGCAACTGCCCTCACATGTGCTCTACTCTGCCCTAGAGAGCGCCTCTTCTACTCCCGCCACGCGGTGAAGCCCTGGCCAAGGGTGGGCCCATCATTGAACGGAAAAGGCCGGGCCGGGCCACGCCTCGAATATCTGCCCCAGTAAAAAGAAATTCTTATATAAAAAAGGCACTCTTTATTTTGTCGAAGTGACCTTTGCAAAACTGGATGGTTACACATAGAGATGAACTGGGACTGGACAATATTCTCTAAGACCTGTACTAATTATGAAATAGGAACTGGGCTTAGTTATTGAGTTTTATGTGGTTCAGTTGTAGGTGCTGCTTGACACATTGATATGATGATATGGTGATAATGTTGCTTCACTTTTAATAGTACCCATTTTATTGCACGGGCCATGTTGATTACCTGGTTGTAAAGCAAGACCAAATCTCTTTTGCCTTTCTCTGGTTATCAGGTCATTTTAGGTCTTACGCGACAGCATGGGCAAGCATATGACCGCAGATGCTCCACCCCCGGCCGATACTCCCCGCACCTCAATTGACTCCTTCCTAGTGCCGGTGGTAAATGTAATTTCTATATTATCTTTCTTTGGGTGTAGGAGGGGCTGGGGCACCTTTCATTGATGTTACTTTGCCCTCTGTATGCGAGTTGCAGCAAGGGGTGTCAATGTTCTAGCGTTGCTGAGGGCTCTGATGTTTCTACAGCTACCCCTTTGCCATCAGAGGCCGAGCCAGATTCCTTACTTGAGGACACTACTCCTATGCCCTGGCCTCCTACACCACAGGGGAAAAGAAAATGTAAGAAGGTAGTGTAAGCCGGTAAAAAGCATTTTTGTGTGCCCGCCGCCACCGATGTATGCTGAGGCCGTTAATCGCCCAGTCTCTTTTGATGAGACACACTGGCACCATTTATGGCCAGAATAACAACTATAATGAAAGATCTATTATCCGCAATCACAGAAAAGTTGGAGTGCCTGATTAGAGAAGTTGATAAGATCAGGTTGTTTTGTCAGTTTCCTCTTGTAATTTAAGGGTCAATAATACAGATATGTCATCACCACAAGCCATGGTACCCTCTTTGCTAGAAACTAATTCCAGTGCAACCTATCATCATACTGGAAAGCCCCACAGGGCTAGCTCTGTTTCTGGGCCAACCCAAAGGGACCCTGAAAGTGTATCGTACCAGAGGACAAAATACGGTCTATTCCTCAGCCAGGTTCAGTATTTAAGGCACATTCAACATTAAGCATCATACAGAGTAACAGTTTACAAATTTAGATTCAGTGGGTGAGAATGCTGTAAATTCTGTAGGTGATCATGTTACAATATATTTGCCCCTAGCGTGTTTCCCCTATGTGGCCTTTTTAGTTAACGCCCCCCCCCCCCCCTTGCGGCCAGGTCAAACAGAAACCCACAATTCTTTGAAAAATAGTGATACACTGGCTGTATTGGAATTGTCAATACCCAGAAGGGAGAGCACACCAAAGTTTACTAACCAGGAGTGGGATAGGTTGTTCCTTTGAGGAAGAGCCTCAAAGGAGACTGTATTATTTTTAATTTCAAGGATTCTAATGGGAGCAAGGGAAGTTCGAGCCATGGCCATACCTCTTTCCCAGATGGATTTGAGTATGTCTCTACAGCCTCTGGGTTTCTTTAACAGGCACATACAGAACAATTATCCCATATATAATTATGCCTGTAATATGTCTCTCCCTCTAGGTTTAGACATTTGTAATAGTGTGTATGAGGGTACACTGAATTCTATGATTACCAAGTTTGATTTACAATTGCTTAAATGTGATTGTGATAATAATGGGGTTCGATTCCAACTTTTACAGGAAGAAATGCTTCAACTGTCATCAATCATATCTTAATTTTCGCCCAGAGGAAGGAAAAGCAAAGTCTTATTTAGTATCATCTATAATGTTATCCCTCCTAGACCAAATGGGGCACGTAATAAGTGGACTGGCATTGACCCTCCCAGATTACTGCATGATATAATTTCTAGGAGCTTCATTGATATCTCCTACTGTCTTGACAATGAAGTTATCCCTACTCAGTTACTAGCCAGCTTTACTCACGTCACCTGTACTATTAATTCTTTATTTGCCTTGCACCTGTAATTCAGAATATGGAAAACGCAGAGGATGGTTTCAATCATGCATGTACTAATGCATCCAAACAATTGACACTGGCCCTTCACTGTCAACCTAGAGATAAAGTGCTAATTAAGACCCTCTGATTTAGCTATAAAAGGTCCTATTTGCCCAGAGAAAAAGAGCTTCAAGAGGAAGGTTGGTTTAAATTGTCCCAGCCTGCAGAAACCTTGGATGATACACTCTTTTGGGATACAGTCAACTCACCATTCCTAAAGAGTGACTTGATCCCAGAGATGTTATCTACGTTACTTGTGATGCCCAAGTGGCCCCTTTTCAAGACATCTTCAAACAGTCTGATATGATGAGCAGGCATAAACGTAGCAAGATGTCTTGTTGCTGGACTCCTCTGCCATTGAACATTACGATTGAAGGGATTTTGTTAGCCCTGAAAGAAAGTGTAGGGGGAAAAGCACCAGGACCTGATGAGGTCCCAGTGGGTTTCTTTAAAGCAGCAATAGACCTGTGGGGCCCCAGCCTTCCGAGCGTGTTCAATGTAGCCACAACTAATATGATTCCATCCTCTAGGAGTATGTCAATTATTACACCTATTTCCAGGGTGGTTCGATCGGCCAACTCCTAATCGGGCGGTCGGACCCCCAGTTTGGCGGTGGCTTGATCCACCACTGCTGCGCCACCACAAGTCTGGCGGTCCTCAGACCGCCAGACTCATAATAGGGCCATACTGTTTTCAGATTTGGAGTGATCAGGTCTGCTTCATAAAAGGAATAAATTGGTCCTTTGACGAAGTCAAGAGATAGTATGGGATTCCTGAGACAGAATGTTTCCACTATTCACAACCGAAATATTATGCTCTCCATCTGGTAGTTCATAAGAGATCTCACACCTTTTGAGTGGTGTATCCAGATGCTATTATCCTGAAAAAACTTAAGGCCTTATTCAGAGTTTGGTGGATATGGTACTCCACCACAAACATGAAGGAGTACCATGTTCCCCACACTATGTGTCAGCTTCTATATAATGAGTTGCGGAAAAGCCTGGTGGCCTCGAAATTGAGAAAATAAAAATGAACCCGGTGCATCAGCGAGTCAGGGCTAATATTTCTATTACCCAAAAACAAGCTCAATCTTTGGCAGATGGCTTTTTAAAATCAAAACATTTTATTGAGTGGGCGCAATAAACATGGCAGCTGGTCAGCAAAGTTACACTGCCTTCAGAGGTGCCACCATGGTGGCAACATCTCTGAAAACGCACAGATCTATGCCAGGTACGTGAAGACCTCCAAATATTTTGGAAGGTTATCCCCCAGGATAGTCACGACTTCCATTACTATGGTGGGACGGTGTTGCAAAAAATGGACCACACATAGTTGGAGGAATGTTAGAGAGGCTGCGAAGAGGTAAACTCTATCCTGGATAGGAAGTTGGGGTGTCCAAGGTTGGAACCAAATTGAATGGGGGTTCCAGGGAGAATCATACAAGTAATTTGATGTGTTGTGGAGTGGTGCACCAAAACAATAATATTAGTCCTACTGGCACCAGCAACATATCTGCTTAATTTAGTCAGGAGCAGACAATTTTGCATCTCTTACTGACACCTAAACATATGATCCTGTCCTTGTTCTGTAGGGCCACATCCTGATATTAAAACTACTGCTGCAGAAACCTTAGAGGTTGCTGAGTCCTGAGAAGCTGGTAGATAGAATCTTGCATATGGAACAGATGTTTAACAGATTATGAAACCCAATAATACCCTACTTTGAGCTACAGAGATCTCAAGCATCCCCAAAAATGGTATGGTGGGCTTCTTTAGGCCTGAGGTATTCTTGTGTTTTTATTCTGCTCTGTTGGATTTCAACTAAAGCATTTTGGACTTTGTTTACATCTTAAACATATCCTACTATTTCTCCTCTCAAAAGTGATTATATTTATCTTAGATCTTTTTTCTTTATAGGTGACTGTCTCTATTTACGATCTCGTAACAATCTACAATCTATAGAATTTTCTACCCCCCTCTTTGCTATAGCTTAGTATGGAACAATTGAAAACCTTTGGGTTTTCTGATGAGGAGTTTGCTACTCTTGTAGGCACAAGTAATGCATTTGGTAGTGTCTCCAATACAAATATCCGGAATAACGAAGATATTAACCAACTGGTGAACCTTAAAAAGAAGCTGAAACTAATGGAAGCCCATGGGGCCTTCATGCTGGAATATCTTAAGGCAGACATTATACTACAAGGACTGCGAGTCAGAAACATTACAGGTTTATTAATAGAATATAGACAGTTCCTGGAAAAATGGAGCATGATAGCCAACAGGTGCTCCAGAGGTTTTATGATATTAATAATAGAGACGGCAAAAGAATTGGTAAATAATCTCAAAATGAAAATTACAGAATTAGAAGAAAAAATCAAGAAGTCTAATGACTTGGAAGAAGTTAAAAAGAAATTAGAAGACTCAGAAAGGGAATTAGCATAGTTCTCTGAATATATAACAAAGTGTAAAACGGAAAAACTGACTAAAGATAAACGCTATCATTCAATAGAGAGAACTTATCCTTATTTAGGGGAAATCTTTTATAAACAGAACCAGTATATGAATGAAAATATCCCTAGAAACCAAAAAGTCACTACTATCTCAGATACTTCAGATTCTGAAGGAGAGGGTAGCTCGACTTACTATGAACCTCAGATTCAACAAAGGTCATAAAATACAAATCAACAGACACGTCGATCTTTTTTAGCCCAGCGCGGGGGGCGGCGGGGCCGACAGAGAGTGAGCTTCCAATTACCATCGAGGGAAGAATACCTGAATCACCAATATCAATCAGAGACTCCTCATGTCTTAGAAACACGCAAGAGACAATATTGGAGGTAAAGGATGAAATCCCCATTTTTAATCTATCTTCCAATCTTCTGAGTACAGCTAGTCTTACACTCCTCTCAAAAGGCTTATCTGATGTCCCTCATACATCAACGAATAAATGTGAGCTTCATAGAGATATCATTTCTTTTTTTTTAAAGATTAGACTTAAAAAACACTTTTGTGAAGAAAATAATCACCTATAGTTACCAAATACTAATGAATTACGTGTTAAATCAAATTTCACACCATCATTAGATCAAATTGGCTCTGAAGTAGGTGTCTTTGAACACACAGTGTTAAAACGTCTGAATCAGGCATGTAGATTCATTCCAAAACCAATCTACAACTTAGATAAAGAGGAACTTCAAACTCTGAGAGCTCTAAGTCAGAACCATGCGTTAACAGTGAAAACTTTCGATAAAGGAGGAGGTATTGCAATAATTGACACCAATACATATGAACAAAAAATGCTAAATATGCTTCAGGATCAAAGATTTTACTCTAAAATTAGATCTAACTCTACCAACCAGACAATGCAAAGAATCAAATCCCTCACAGAAAGAGCTTTAGATTCAAAGGAGATATTAGTGATAAGGAATATGAGTATTAGAATAGCTCACAAGGGAGGATGCCATGTATTTATGGCATCCCCAAGGTGCACAAGAATGAAAAAGATCCCCCATATCGCCCAATTGTGTCGACGATCGGCTCAGTCAAGGAGCTGTTGTCGAAATACATAGACCATAAAATCAGACCTTTTATCCCAAATATTCGGTGATATATACAAGACACGAGAGATATGATTAATAAGGTTGAAAATGTTGAATTTAATCCAGAAAGGAATACGTTAGTCACTCTAGATATAGAGTCATTGTAAAGCAATATTCCACAAAGAGAAGCCTTGGAAGCTGTACAATGGTTCAAGGGTAAATTCGAAGTTTCGGGTCCACGGACCTTTATACTGGAGTGCCTTGATATAGTTTTGAATGAAAATAATTTTGAGTTTGGAAATAGCCTGTTTAAACAGAAGAAAGGTGTCAGCATGGGGGCCTCCGTAGCGCCTTCGGTAGCGAATATATATATGGCCCTTTTCGAAACAAAGTATATTTTTAATGAGATCAAGTCCATTTCCCACTGGTCAAGATATATAGACGATATCTTTTTTGTCTGGACAGATGAGGAACATGGCCTCGAAGAATTTTTAACATGGTTGAATCTAACAGATTCTAATCTTAAATTTACGGCTCATTCTAGTGTACAGGAAGTTGAATTCCTAGTCATTTTAATAAGGCACAACACAGGAGTACTAGAAGTAGCCCTATTCGTGAAGCCTATAGCTAGGAACACACTCCTTCATTTTAACAGTTATCATCCACGTACACAAAAACAAAGCATACCTTTTTCACAATTTTTAAGATTAAGACGAAACTGTACAAGACTGGCAGATTTTGAAACTCAAACAATTTCTATGAAACAGAAGTTTATATCTAGAGGACACCCTCACCGGCTGGTGAGAGAATCCTACAAAAGAGCCAGGTATTATGATAGGGATCATCTTTTAACAGGAATTACATGAAATAAACCGGAACAACTTGTATGTGTAACAAAACATTCTACACTTAATGCCAAAGTAAAACAAATAATACATTCTAACTGTACATTTTAAATATTATCCAGCACAAGAATATACACTACCTAAACCTTTCTATGCATATAAATGCAACAAGAATATCTAAGACATAGTAGTGCACTCACGTTTCACTAAGGCGAATACTTTTGTTCAGAAAACTATTGATGGCAGTCAACCCTTAAAGGGAACATTCAAATGCCTAGCATGTAAATCTTATGATTCAGTAATGGAAGGAGTAACTCTAATGTTTAATAGGTACACAATTCGTGCACAACAGATGTGGAATTGCAAGACACAAAATGTTGTCTATTTAATTGTATGCCCTTGCGGACTAGGGTATGTAGGAGAGACCTCAAGAGCAATTAATACCAGACTTACAGAACATCGTTCAGCAATCCGTACAGCGAAAATCACTGCACCCCTAGTGAAACATTATTTAGATTTACAACACAAAGCAGAAGAAATGCAATGGAGAATATTAGAAAAGATTAAACTTACAGGAGAGAATGAAAGTACCAGAACCCGTAAAACAAAGGAAGTTTACTGGATATTTTCTCTTAATACAGCAGTCTGTGGGCTAAACAATGAGTTACCATGGGAGAATGCTATTTAGAGCTGACAACACACTGAAAGTGCAGATAATAGAATTGTGGTCGAGCAAGATAAGATGTAGGTAATTATATACCTGGATTAATAAACTCCTTACTCATAGATTCACATAAACACTTTAGAAATAATTATGGAAGTCAGAGTCGTATATCAGAAATAATAACCTATTAATAACTAGATCTATATAGACAGAAATACCCTAGAAAAAATTATAGAAACTGATATCTTAAAAGAAATTCTGTGAAATAATAATAGAACACATATGAGGGAGTAATCCTTACTATAATATATGGAGAGCGAGGAATTATTTCTAGAATCTGGGACACAGAAATTGTAAATACAGGAAGTATAGACACTATATCAGAGGGATTCCGCGGTCTAGTGTTTTGGGTTTGTGGAGAAAGCTCAAGCATTGTGGGCACCAGTCGACTGGAGCGCTTCCATATGGGAATGGAAAGGGGGCTCGCTTTGAGGCTCCCTGCACATGGTCTGAAATGTCCAATAACGGTTCGTTATAGAAAAGTAACGTTAGCCAGTAGTAAGTCTACTCTGTAACTTCCGACATGTGACCCGATGTATCCAGTAATCGAGCGTGAAAGGAATCGTTTGTGGTCGAAAGATATCTAAATAAGCATTCCCGTAGTAGGATAGGAGCAAGCTTATTCTGAGGCCCCCCGCACGTGGTCAGCCAATAGTAAGTTCACGCTGAAACTCCCGGCATGTGACTCGACATATCCAATAACCGAATGTGAAAGGAAATACTTGTGGTTGAAAGATATTCAAATAACCCTATAGGTCTAACTCGGTCTCTTTTAAATAATTTGAAACAACCGGGCAGGACGCTGAGACGCCGTCGGTATCGATATCAATGGGACTTACATTACTAAGGTAAATCATAGCTAATAAAATGATTATTTTGGATAAGAGTACCATAGTCGGAAGAACTGTAGAAATGTCAGAATAATAACACCATCTTGCAACTGATTCAGGATTTCCAATCTGTATTTGTTAAGATCCTGCACAAGAATTGCCCCACCCTTATCGGTGGGTTTAATAACAATGTCTTTATTGTCCTTGATATTAGGTATTGATCTACTGTGATTCCCTTGCTCCATAAAGGGTGAGGCTGTCTATTCCGTGCCTTCAAAAATATGGGTCATGATGTATGAAATATTGTTATCATATGATACTATGTACCTATGTCCCCATTTGGTTTCTTTAGTTCACCTATGTGCTCTTATGTTGTGGGGACTTCAACTCCCAGCATTCCCAGGGCTTCAGGAAGCGGCCCAGCAACTGCCCTCACATGTGCTCTACTCTGCCCTAGAGAGCGCCTCTTCTACTCCCGCCACGCGGTGAAGCCCTGGCCAAGGGTGGGCCCATCATTGAACGGAAAAGGCCGGGCCGGGCCACGCCTCGAATATCTGCCCCAGTAAAAAGAAATTCTTATATAAAAAAGGCACTCTTTATTTTGTCGAAGTGACCTTTGCAAAACTGGATGGTTACACATAGAGATGAACTGGGACTGGACAATATTCTCTAAGACCTGTACTAATTATGAAATAGGAACTGGGCTTAGTTATTGAGTTTTATGTGGTTCAGTTGTAGGTGCTGCTTGACACATTGATATGATGATATGGTGATAATGTTGCTTCACTTTTAATAGTACCCATTTTATTGCACGGGCCATGTTGATTACCTGGTTGTAAAGCAAGACCAAATCTCTTTTGCCTTTCTCTGGTTATCAGGTCATTTTAGGTCTTACGCGACAGCATGGGCAAGCATATGACCGCAGATGCTCCACCCCCGGCCGATACTCCCCGCACCTCAATTGACTCCTTCCTAGTGCCGGTGGTAAATGTAATTTCTATATTATCTTTCTTTGGGTGTAGGAGGGGCTGGGGCACCTTTCATTGATGTTACTTTGCCCTCTGTATGCGAGTTGCAGCAAGGGGTGTCAATGTTCTAGCGTTGCTGAGGGCTCTGATGTTTCTACAGCTACCCCTTTGCCATCAGAGGCCGAGCCAGATTCCTTACTTGAGGACACTACTCCTATGCCCTGGCCTCCTACACCACAGGGGAAAAGAAAATGTAAGAAGGTAGTGTAAGCCGGTAAAAAGCATTTTTGTGTGCCCGCCGCCACCGATGTATGCTGAGGCCGTTAATCGCCCAGTCTCTTTTGATGAGACACACTGGCACCATTTATGGCCAGAATAACAACTATAATGAAAGATCTATTATCCGCAATCACAGAAAAGTTGGAGTGCCTGATTAGAGAAGTTGATAAGATCAGGTTGTTTTGTCAGTTTCCTCTTGTAATTTAAGGGTCAATAATACAGATATGTCATCACCACAAGCCATGGTACCCTCTTTGCTAGAAACTAATTCCAGTGCAACCTATCATCATACTGGAAAGCCCCACAGGGCTAGCTCTGTTTCTGGGCCAACCCAAAGGGACCCTGAAAGTGTATCGTACCAGAGGACAAAATACGGTCTATTCCTCAGCCAGGTTCAGTATTTAAGGCACATTCAACATTAAGCATCATACAGAGTAACAGTTTACAAATTTAGATTCAGTGGGTGAGAATGCTGTAAATTCTGTAGGTGATCATGTTACAATATATTTGCCCCTAGCGTGTTTCCCCTATGTGGCCTTTTTAGTTAACGCCCCCCCCCCCCCCCCCCTTGCGGCCAGGTCAAACAGAAACCCACAATTCTTTGAAAAATAGTGATACACTGGCTGTATTGGAATTGTCAATACCCAGAAGGGAGAGCACACCAAAGTTTACTAACCAGGAGTGGGATAGGTTGTTCCTTTGAGGAAGAGCCTCAAAGGAGACTGTATTATTTTTAATTTCAAGGATTCTAATGGGAGCAAGGGAAGTTCGAGCCATGGCCATACCTCTTTCCCAGATGGATTTGAGTATGTCTCTACAGCCTCTGGGTTTCTTTAACAGGCACATACAGAACAATTATCCCATATATAATTATGCCTGTAATATGTCTCTCCCTCTAGGTTTAGACATTTGTAATAGTGTGTATGAGGGTACACTGAATTCTATGATTACCAAGTTTGATTTACAATTGCTTAAATGTGATTGTGATAATAATGGGGTTCGATTCCAACTTTTACAGGAAGAAATGCTTCAACTGTCATCAATCATATCTTAATTTTCGCCCAGAGGAAGGAAAAGCAAAGTCTTATTTAGTATCATCTATAATGTTATCCCTCCTAGACCAAATGGGGCACGTAATAAGTGGACTGGCATTGACCCTCCCAGATTACTGCATGATATAATTTCTAGGAGCTTCATTGATATCTCCTACTGTCTTGACAATGAAGTTATCCCTACTCAGTTACTAGCCAGCTTTACTCACGTCACCTGTACTATTAATTCTTTATTTGCCTTGCACCTGTAATTCAGAATATGGAAAACGCAGAGGATGGTTTCAATCATGCATGTACTAATGCATCCAAACAATTGACACTGGCCCTTCACTGTCAACCTAGAGATAAAGTGCTAATTAAGACCCTCTGATTTAGCTATAAAAGGTCCTATTTGCCCAGAGAAAAAGAGCTTCAAGAGGAAGGTTGGTTTAAATTGTCCCAGCCTGCAGAAACCTTGGATGATACACTCTTTTGGGATACAGTCAACTCACCATTCCTAAAGAGTGACTTGATCCCAGAGATGTTATCTACGTTACTTGTGATGCCCAAGTGGCCCCTTTTCAAGACATCTTCAAACAGTCTGATATGATGAGCAGGCATAAACGTAGCAAGATGTCTTGTTGCTGGACTCCTCTGCCATTGAACATTACGATTGAAGGGATTTTGTTAGCCCTGAAAGAAAGTGTAGGGGGAAAAGCACCAGGACCTGATGAGGTCCCAGTGGGTTTCTTTAAAGCAGCAATAGACCTGTGGGGCCCCAGCCTTCCGAGCGTGTTCAATGTAGCCACAACTAATATGATTCCATCCTCTAGGAGTATGTCAATTATTACACCTATTTCCAGGGTGGTTCGATCGGCCAACTCCTAATCGGGCGGTCGGACCCCCAGTTTGGCGGTGGCTTGATCCACCACTGCTGCGCCACCACAAGTCTGGCGGTCCTCAGACCGCCAGACTCATAATAGGGCCATACTGTTTTCAGATTTGGAGTGATCAGGTCTGCTTCATAAAAGGAATAAATTGGTCCTTTGACGAAGTCAAGAGATAGTATGGGATTCCTGAGACAGAATGTTTCCACTATTCACAACCGAAATATTATGCTCTCCATCTGGTAGTTCATAAGAGATCTCACACCTTTTGAGTGGTGTATCCAGATGCTATTATCCTGAAAAAACTTAAGGCCTTATTCAGAGTTTGGTGGATATGGTACTCCACCACAAACATGAAGGAGTACCATGTTCCCCACACTATGTGTCAGCTTCTATATAATGAGTTGCGGAAAAGCCTGGTGGCCTCGAAATTGAGAAAATAAAAATGAACCCGGTGCATCAGCGAGTCAGGGCTAATATTTCTATTACCCAAAAACAAGCTCAATCTTTGGCAGATGGCTTTTTAAAATCAAAACATTTTATTGAGTGGGCGCAATAAACATGGCAGCTGGTCAGCAAAGTTACACTGCCTTCAGAGGTGCCACCATGGTGGCAACATCTCTGAAAACGCACAGATCTATGCCAGGTACGTGAAGACCTCCAAATATTTTGGAAGGTTATCCCCCAGGATAGTCACGACTTCCATTACTATGGTGGGACGGTGTTGCAAAAAATGGACCACACATAGTTGGAGGAATGTTAGAGAGGCTGCGAAGAGGTAAACTCTATCCTGGATAGGAAGTTGGGGTGTCCAAGGTTGGAACCAAATTGAATGGGGGTTCCAGGGAGAATCATACAAGTAATTTGATGTGTTGTGGAGTGGTGCACCAAAACAATAATATTAGTCCTACTGGCACCAGCAACATATCTGCTTAATTTAGTCAGGAGCAGACAATTTTGCATCTCTTACTGACACCTAAACATATGATCCTGTCCTTGTTCTGTAGGGCCACATCCTGATATTAAAACTACTGCTGCAGAAACCTTAGAGGTTGCTGAGTCCTGAGAAGCTGGTAGATAGAATCTTGCATATGGAACAGATGTTTAACAGATTATGAAACCCAATAATACCCTACTTTGAGCTACAGAGATCTCAAGCATCCCCAAAAATGGTATGGTGGGCTTCTTTAGGCCTGAGGTATTCTTGTGTTTTTATTCTGCTCTGTTGGATTTCAACTAAAGCATTTTGGACTTTGTTTACATCTTAAACATATCCTACTATTTCTCCTCTCAAAAGTGATTATATTTATCTTAGATCTTTTTTCTTTATAGGTGACTGTCTCTATTTACGATCTCGTAACAATCTACAATCTATAGAATTTTCTACCCCCCTCTTTGCTATAGCTTAGTATGGAACAATTGAAAACCTTTGGGTTTTCTGATGAGGAGTTTGCTACTCTTGTAGGCACAAGTAATGCATTTGGTAGTGTCTCCAATACAAATATCCGGAATAACGAAGATATTAACCAACTGGTGAACCTTAAAAAGAAGCTGAAACTAATGGAAGCCCATGGGGCCTTCATGCTGGAATATCTTAAGGCAGACATTATACTACAAGGACTGCGAGTCAGAAACATTACAGGTTTATTAATAGAATATAGACAGTTCCTGGAAAAATGGAGCATGATAGCCAACAGGTGCTCCAGAGGTTTTATGATATTAATAATAGAGACGGCAAAAGAATTGGTAAATAATCTCAAAATGAAAATTACAGAATTAGAAGAAAAAATCAAGAAGTCTAATGACTTGGAAGAAGTTAAAAAGAAATTAGAAGACTCAGAAAGGGAATTAGCATAGTTCTCTGAATATATAACAAAGTGTAAAACGGAAAAACTGACTAAAGATAAACGCTATCATTCAATAGAGAGAACTTATCCTTATTTAGGGGAAATCTTTTATAAACAGAACCAGTATATGAATGAAAATATCCCTAGAAACCAAAAAGTCACTACTATCTCAGATACTTCAGATTCTGAAGGAGAGGGTAGCTCGACTTACTATGAACCTCAGATTCAACAAAGGTCATAAAATACAAATCAACAGACACGTCGATCTTTTTTAGCCCAGCGCGGGGGGCGGCGGGGCCGACAGAGAGTGAGCTTCCAATTACCATCGAGGGAAGAATACCTGAATCACCAATATCAATCAGAGACTCCTCATGTCTTAGAAACATGCAAGAGACAATATTGGAGGTAAAGGATGAAATCCCCATTTTTAATCTATCTTCCAATCTTCTGAGTACAGCTAGTCTTACACTCCTCTCAAAAGGCTTATCTGATGTCCCTCATACATCAACGAATAAATGTGAGCTTCATAGAGATATCATTTCTTTTTTTTTAAAGATTAGACTTAAAAAACACTTTTGTGAAGAAAATAATCACCTATAGTTACCAAATACTAATGAATTACGTGTTAAATCAAATTTCACACCATCATTAGATCAAATTGGCTCTGAAGTAGGTGTCTTTGAACACACAGTGTTAAAACGTCTGAATCAGGCATGTAGATTCATTCCAAAACCAATCTACAACTTAGATAAAGAGGAACTTCAAACTCTGAGAGCTCTAAGTCAGAACCATGCGTTAACAGTGAAAACTTTCGATAAAGGAGGAGGTATTGCAATAATTGACACCAATACATATGAACAAAAAATGCTAAATATGCTTCAGGATCAAAGATTTTACTCTAAAATTAGATCTAACTCTACCAACCAGACAATGCAAAGAATCAAATCCCTCACAGAAAGAGCTTTAGATTCAAAGGAGATATTAGTGATAAGGAATATGAGTATTAGAATAGCTCACAAGGGAGGATGCCATGTATTTATGGCATCCCCAAGGTGCACAAGAATGAAAAAGATCCCCCATATCGCCCAATTGTGTCGACGATCGGCTCAGTCAAGGAGCTGTTGTCGAAATACATAGACCATAAAATCAGACCTTTTATCCCAAATATTCGGTGATATATACAAGACACGAGAGATATGATTAATAAGGTTGAAAATGTTGAATTTAATCCAGAAAGGAATACGTTAGTCACTCTAGATATAGAGTCATTGTAAAGCAATATTCCACAAAGAGAAGCCTTGGAAGCTGTACAATGGTTCAAGGGTAAATTCGAAGTTTCGGGTCCACGGACCTTTATACTGGAGTGCCTTGATATAGTTTTGAATGAAAATAATTTTGAGTTTGGAAATAGCCTGTTTAAACAGAAGAAAGGTGTCAGCATGGGGGCCTCCGTAGCGCCTTCGGTAGCGAATATATATATGGCCCTTTTCGAAACAAAGTATATTTTTAATGAGATCAAGTCCATTTCCCACTGGTCAAGATATATAGACGATATCTTTTTTGTCTGGACAGATGAGGAACATGGCCTCGAAGAATTTTTAACATGGTTGAATCTAACAGATTCTAATCTTAAATTTACGGCTCATTCTAGTGTACAGGAAGTTGAATTCCTAGTCATTTTAATAAGGCACAACACAGGAGTACTAGAAGTAGCCCTATTCGTGAAGCCTATAGCTAGGAACACACTCCTTCATTTTAACAGTTATCATCCACGTACACAAAAACAAAGCATACCTTTTTCACAATTTTTAAGATTAAGACGAAACTGTACAAGACTGGCAGATTTTGAAACTCAAACAATTTCTATGAAACAGAAGTTTATATCTAGAGGACACCCTCACCGGCTGGTGAGAGAATCCTACAAAAGAGCCAGGTATTATGATAGGGATCATCTTTTAACAGGAATTACATGAAATAAACCGGAACAACTTGTATGTGTAACAAAACATTCTACACTTAATGCCAAAGTAAAACAAATAATACATTCTAACTGTACATTTTAAATATTATCCAGCACAAGAATATACACTACCTAAACCTTTCTATGCATATAAATGCAACAAGAATATCTAAGACATAGTAGTGCACTCACGTTTCACTAAGGCGAATACTTTTGTTCAGAAAACTATTGATGGCAGTCAACCCTTAAAGGGAACATTCAAATGCCTAGCATGTAAATCTTATGATTCAGTAATGGAAGGAGTAACTCTAATGTTTAATAGGTACACAATTCGTGCACAACAGATGTGGAATTGCAAGACACAAAATGTTGTCTATTTAATTGTATGCCCTTGCGGACTAGGGTATGTAGGAGAGACCTCAAGAGCAATTAATACCAGACTTACAGAACATCGTTCAGCAATCCGTACAGCGAAAATCACTGCACCCCTAGTGAAACATTATTTAGATTTACAACACAAAGCAGAAGAAATGCAATGGAGAATATTAGAAAAGATTAAACTTACAGGAGAGAATGAAAGTACCAGAACCCGTAAAACAAAGGAAGTTTACTGGATATTTTCTCTTAATACAGCAGTCTGTGGGCTAAACAATGAGTTACCATGGGAGAATGCTATTTAGAGCTGACAACACACTGAAAGTGC
The DNA here is from genome assembly GCF_964204655.1 of Triturus cristatus. NCBI lineage: Eukaryota > Metazoa > Chordata > Amphibia > Caudata > Salamandridae > Triturus > Triturus cristatus. Next base: position 1,721,590,423 of record NC_140590.1, read on the forward strand.
AGATAATAGAATTGTGGTCGAGCAAGATAAGATGTAGGTAATTATATACCTGGATTAATAAACTCCTTACTCATAGATTCACATAAACACTTTAGAAATAATTATGGAAGTCAGAGTCGTATATCAGAAATAATAACCTATTAATAACTAGATCTATATAGACAGAAATACCCTAGAAAAAATTATAGAAACTGATATCTTAAAAGAAATTCTGTGAAATAATAATAGAACACATATGAGGGAGTAATCCTTACTATAATATATGGAGAGCGAGGAATTATTTCTAGAATCTGGGACACAGAAATTGTAAATACAGGAAGTATAGACACTATATCGGAGGGATTCCGCGGTCTAGTGTTTTGGGTTTGTGGAGAAAGCTCAAGCATTGTGGGCACCAGTCGACTGGAGCGCTTCCATATGGGAATGGAAATGGGGCTCGCTTTGAGGCTCCCTGCACATGGTCTGAAATGTCCAATAACGGTTCGTTATAGAAAAGTAACGTTAGCCAGTAGTAAGTCTACTCTGTAACTTCCGACATGTGACCCGATGTATCCAGTAATCGAGCGTGAAAGGAATCGTTTGTGGTCGAAAGATATCTAAATAAGCATTCCCGTAGTAGGATAGGAGCAAGCTTATTCTGAGGCCCCCCGCACGTGGTCAGCCAATAGTAAGTTCACGCTGAAACTCCCGGCATGTGACTCGACATATCCAATAACCGAATGTGAAAGGAAATACTTGTGGTTGAAAGATATTCAAATAACCCTATAGGTCTAACTCGGTCTCTTTTAAATAATTTGAAACAACCGGGCAGGACGCTGAGACGCCGTCGGTATCGATATCAATGGGACTTACATTACTAAGGTAAATCATAGCTAATAAAATGATTATTTTGGATAAGAGTACCATAGTCGGAAGAACTGTAGAAATGTCAGAATAATGAGTGAGCCGGTAACTTACGCTGAAGTTCAAAATAGGTCTATTGACTTGTCCGTTACCAGATAATCTATGTTCTTAATATCAAGAACTCTGTTAGTTTTAAAATATTACATTAGCTGGTAATTCATATGTAGCTATAAAATCACATTTATTAAACCGAGGCACCAGACATACAAAGAGAAGCTTAGTTTCCAACAACTGACTGTACATTAGATGTCAAGTAACAACAATTTTTGACTTTGAAATTTTATGAAGAGATAGGAAGAATACTGATACCTGTTACATATTTTTTGCAGCTATGCCAAGTAGATTATCACCGTTTTAGACTTCCTTTGCAAACCGGCTGCATCACGAGAGATTTATATGCTAAGGAATAGAAAGTATATTTACAGGTAAAAACTTAATATATGTAACAATAGACACTAGGACAATAGACAGTACTCCGACCTACAATAGAGCTGGGTAATATAACGTCTGTCTTTACATCTTGGTTTAACAGATTTTGACATCATACCACGGAACCTATCGGCATAAAATCACTGTGTGAAACTACATCAAAACAATATAACAGTCATCATGGATTTCATTGTAAGTAAGGATGTGGGTCTAGTCCCTTTATTATAATAAGAATAGTATTAAAGACTGGAATCTATTTTTATTAAAAAAAAATCTTTTTTGATATGTTTTACAGCATTGGATACTAAAAAAGAGATGCTGATACATACAGAAAAGTTATATCCACATATTGCTGCTTAAAATATGAAGTAAGCATAAATATCTTAGTCCATGGAGAGTATAAGTGTATTACGAAATCTTTAGGATACACTAAGTAAACACCAATATATCAGAATTATGCTCTAGAATATTTGTTTTCTTTAAAACACTTTATCATCTACAGCAAATTGGGTCCGAAAAAACCTGATATCTCCATTATTTAATATTAATAACTTAATTCCACTTCTTCATCTATTCAGGAATTCTGAATCACTGCTATAAATTATTAGCTCACTTGGGTGAAGGTGAAGGTCAATCTATTTGGGATGATACCATAAACTGTATTGTAACTCTCGTATTACATTTTAGGTCAACGTGTGTCTTTTTCCTGACGAAGACGCAGTTTGTGTCGAAACGCGCGTCGAAAAGATTTATTTTCCCTGTCACAAAGAATATTGTTTTTATATATGTTAAAGTTTTTACAAAATATGTACAGAAATGTTGATGTATGTATAATTGTGTACAAGAGATAAGGAACAATAGATTTATTTGTGCCATGAAATGTATTTTAACCGTTTAATAAATATATGTTTTTAAATTTATGTAATTATTTGTTGCTTTGACTGTTACACTCAGTTTTTCTGGAATTATTTTGCACTAGAAAGGCATAGATATTTAGAGATTTAAAACGTTTATAAATGTATAAATTGCTTAGGGATATACATTTCACTTGAATAGTACCCTGCCCTAGGAATTGCTACATCAATTGGACAGGGGGTCCTTGTTACTTTTCGTTATGGTGGGCTTCTAGTCTAGAGATAACTACAACATAGATGTACTAGATGACAGGAGTCAGTGGGTGTTTTGAGACGCAAGGATCTAGAGGCAACTGAATATGGGGGCAGTAAAGCACTTATATTTGATGAACATACAGATCCTGAAACCGTAGTATTGAGTGATTATGAATGGGTGAAAGATTGCTTTGTTGTGATTTTTTTAAATATGTGACAATTGTCATTACTATGGGCATTGAGGACTACAAATATTTTTATCTCCTCTTATTACCCATCTGTCCATCCTCCCACGAAGTAGGCAGGGGCAGCTTCTCCATGTGGGCGGAGGAGCGTCGCCCCACTGCTTTCTCGAAATGCGAGAAGCAGAAACATAAAATGGTATTTTAAATACCATTTTATGTTTCTGCTTCTACCACTGTGAGAAAGCACAAGGTATGGTTTGGTTGTGGGCGGGTGGGTGGTCGGGCCTGCTGGAGGGCAGGGCAGGGGAGGAGTACATGCAGTCTTCATAGAGAAAATGGCCTCCCCGTAGATGCCTGTGGGGTCGGCGTCACAGCCAATCACAACGCTGACATTGCAGCGTTGTGATTGGCTTAGGGGAGGGGTGGGAGGTTGCCTGTGGCTCCTTCCTGTTGTACAGAGGACGACGCAGACCGATGACACAAGGGACGGCCTGGCAAGTTAAGTTAATGTAACTTTTTTATTAAACCTTCGGCCCGTGCGATCCTCTCCCCGTGCATCCCCCCTCCCCCTCCACGAGTCATACTGGCAGTCTGCAAGTAGGTGATCTGCGATTATATACATTGCCTTTGTGCATACATTTGTTACCTCTGGCTATGCTTGTACTATAGAAATACCTGCATATATACATACATTGATCTGTGCATACATACATACATACATTACACCTTACTCCAGCTCCCGTTTACACCTGATGCCCTTCGCCGTTGTGCACACATACATATTGAGATCAAGATATTCAGTATTGGCATGAACTTCTTTTTGCATTCTGTTGCCTGCAGCCCCATAACAATGTGAAAAGCAAAGGTACAAGTTTCAAACCAGCACCATCATTTGATAAGCTGATTGCAGTTTTTCCTTTTAGCGCTAATCTTCCTAATGAAGGAAGGGGAGGCTTTCTAGAGCTCGGTTAAAGCATCTAATAGAAAATCTATTCTCTCGTTAATGCATGTGCAAAAGTAGCATTATTTTTACTCACTGAGTTGATATCAAAGAAGTTGCCTTTCACCAGGGATTTCTATTTAAATTAGGGGTGTTAACTGGTTTATATTGCCTTACAGTTACTAGTTGTTTTTTACGCTGTATTTCGAAGTAGATACATAAACGTGCTCCAATGCCCGTTTTATAAGTCTGTTAATGGAAGTGTCTGCTAGCTCTGCTTACCAGATAACATGTAGGGAATGTATGGCATATGAGAAGAACACATTAATTTCATGTACCATCACAGAGAGTTTTTTCTTTAAAAGATAAGAACCCTGGGGGCGTGGTCTCGAGCCGCGAGAAGTTGGCGGCTGGATTGTGAGCTCCGCTCGAACGTGGAGTTATTCTATCTGTTACAGCCTGTTATTTGGCCCCTGGGGACCCCTCGAGGATGGGTCTGGAGCGCTGAAGGGTCGGTGCGGTGATTTTGGTCGTCCCGACCCTGGATTCTGCTTTCCCGGACCCGGTGGCTGTGGCGGTATCTTCACCTCAGTGGATTGCGAGCGGCAGCCGCCATTTTGTGCGGACCGCTCGCTGCTTACTGCATTTTCTATTTTTTCATCCCGTATCACTTGCTGTGTCACAATAAGGAATGACTGTTGCCTGATACCACCTATCGCAGCTGATGGTGATTATGCTCTTCCCCGCATCACCGTGTGTCCAAGCTGCAGCATGTTATTTTTAATAGTATCTCCAGAGGTGTTGCCAGTTGCACTCTTTTCTCTTTTTTATGGCTATCTGCTTTATATTTAGTATGTGCCTACTTTATTTTTGTTACACTTCCTAGCCTCTTGGTGATTTGTCATTTTTAATTGAAACGTTGTTTGGCTCACGAGTGTCTACTATCACCAGAGTGCTGACGGAAGGTGACATTCTTCACTTGCACATGCTATCTCCTTTTTTTGGCTTTTTGCATTTCTTTGGTCTCCGAAGACTGGTTCAGGAGGGTGGTGTCTTCTTCTGACGGATGGGCAGACGGAAGTCCTTATTGAGAATCATCTCTCGACCGTCATATCCTTCCAAGATAGCTAGCGAAGTCTCACATGCGGCTAGAGCAGTTTCTTCTGGTACCAAACCCAAGAGAGCCAAGAATGACCCTCCCTCACCCATTCTATCCTCTCAAAATCCTGTTCTTGACACTATTTTGGATGAAGTACGGGGACTTAAATCTTTCATGGCTACTACTAATGAGAAGCTCCAATTAATTGAGGATCGATGGTTTACTATGGAAGCTAAGGTGTTCGATATGGAGCAACGTATTAGTGATGTTCAGGACATTTCTACTAAAATTCCACTTTTGGAACAAGAAATCCAACGTCTTAAGCTTCACACTGAGGACCTTGAAAATCTCAATAGGCGTAACAACCTGCGCCTTTATGGTTTACCAGAAAATCTTGAGGGTCCAGATCTGCTTCTCTTCCTGAAGAAATTTTTGTCTGAGCTCTTAGGCATTGTCCCTGATCCTGCATTAAATATTCAACGTGCCCATAGGCTTGGTTGTTTTCAACCTAATGCTTCTAAACCTAGAGGTATTATCATGTTGTTTTTGGAATTTACTGACTTAATGCGAGTCCTCTCAGCTGCCAAAACAAAACGTCACCTTACTTGGTCGGGGCACAACATCTTTATTTCACAAGACTTATCGAATGCTACCAACGCAAGAAGGAAGGAATTTCTGGCACTTCGTCCACAAATGAGACAGTTGAATATTCGTTATGGCATCCTCCATCCTTGTTTGTGTAAAATCACCCACTCGTTCTTTTGATGACCCTCTTAAACTGAAATCGTTTCTTCAAAACCTATCTTCACTCCCTGCAACTGGCTCTCCCTCCATTCCTTAATGTCCTCTAACCCTTTTGCTTTTTCTTTTAATATTGCTGTTTATTAGTTTTCTACTCTTACCTTTTTCTCTGCCGTTCCATCTCTCGTCGGTGCTGTTACGCCCCATGCGTCTGTCTCTGTTGTTGTCTTTTAGATCTGGATATCTTTCCTTGATCTATATTCTTTCACTTTTTTTTTCTATTCTCTCTTTCTTTCTTTGCTTTGTTATTTTATCCCCTTACATGTCCTTTTACTTATCTGATACTGTACTGCATATGTCCTTTGGAATTGTGTATTGTGTTACTGTATATTTTTCTTATTTTGATCAATTTTGGTGTCTCTTTTTTTCTAGCTGTTTCCCTGAAGTGTATCATCTCCTTACATATTGTACCCCTCCGCTCCTCCATTATGTGTAAGTTTGTCACATGGAATGTTCGTGGTCTTGGCAACCCCGTCAAACGACAGAAGGTACTTTCTCATTTATCCAAATTAAATTCTCAAATATCTTTCATTCAAGAAACTCATTGTAATGAAGAGGAATCACTTAAGTTGAAATGACAATGGGTAGGTCAAGTTGTATACTCCCCTGCCTCTAGTAAGAAAGGGGGTGTTGCTATATTGTTTCACAAATCGTTGTCTGTGCAAATTGTATCTACGCAAAATGATGCTGATGGAAGAGGGGTAATGGCCAAGGTTGTTGTGCAGGGCAAGGATTTGGTCTTATTGAATATTTATGGTCCGGTTAAACCTGACCCCAAATTTTGGCATAACATTAAGGTTCTACTTTCCTCCTTTGATTGCCCTAATATTATTATCGCTGGTGATTTTAACCAATGGATTGACCCCTTTTCTGATAGACAATCTAAGTCCAAGTTTCAACCAGACAAATCCCACAAGGTTTTTCAATCGGCCATTACCTCTCGTCCTCTATTTGATGTTTGGAAAACATGTAACCCGGATTCTCTTGAGTTCACGTTCTTTTCCAATGTTCACCATACATGGTCCAGGATTGATTATATTCTAGTTAGCAAATCCCTACTCCCGTCTATTCAATCCTCGGAGATTGGGTCAATTTTCATCTCTCACCATGCACTAGTCCTTACTGTTTTGGATCTCTCGTTAAGCCTCCAAAAATTCAGTCGTTGGAAGCTTAATAATGCTTTACTATCGGATTCTACTTTCATTACAGAAGCTACTTCCTTTGTTAAAGAGTTTTTCATGTTTAACAATCCCTTAGCAACCTCTGTTTCTAATAATTGGGATGCTTTTAAGGCCTCCTTTCGGGCATTTACTATTTCTTATGTGTCTAAGAAAAAGAAAATTGCTAGGAATAAATATTTAGCTTTACTTCAACAGCTTAAATTATTGGAGCATAATTATTTCACTTCCAAATCACCCTCGGCTCTTCATGAGCTCATTAAGGCCAAATCTGAACTTAACAAACTTGCGACAGTGGAAGCTTGTAATATCCTCCTCAAAATTAAATCTAAATATCATGGTGGCCAAAATAAAGCCGGTAAGATGTTAGCCAACTATTTAAAGATCAAATCTGAACGTAAAAACATTGGTCCCGTCTTAAATGAATCCACTAATCATTTAGTGTCCTCAGATGACGACATTGCAAATATCTTTCATGATTACTATGAGGCCCTTTACTCTGATGACACGAATCCTTCCAATCAAAATTTAGATATCTTTTTTTCTGGCCTTCCTTCTCCCCCTTCCTTAACCAGTGAATTTGATTCATTGGAGGATACGGTTACTGCCCAAGAGATTATTAATGGCATTAAATCCTTAAAAAAATCAAAGGCTCCCGGACCGGATGGCTTTTCGGTCGAATTCTACTCTACCTTTACATCGATTTTTGTTCCTAAGCTGCTGACACTGTTTAATTCCTTTATTAATGATGCGAAGGCCTCTGGCTCCTTTATGGATGCTTTAATAATTATTATTCCCAAACCTGACAAAGATCATTCCCTGTGCAAAAACTATCGCCCTATTTCATTAATTAACTATGACTGTAAGATATTTGCAAAGATTCTTGCTATTCGTCTTGAGAGTCTTCTTCCATTATTGGTTAAGACTGATCAAGTTGGATTTTTTAAGGGTAGATTAGCAGCAGATAATGCTCGAATGTTTGCTAATGTTATATCTCATGCAAAAAAAATTAAATCTCCTCTTGCAGCGTTGTCTCTAGATGCCGAAAAGGCGTTTGACCGTATTAATTGGCAATTTATGTTTAGAACCCTCCAATGGTTTGGTTTTGGTCCAACCTTCATTTCATATATTAAATTATTATACTCCTGTCCACGGGCCAGTATTTTTGTAAATAATCACTTTTCTAAATCTTTTTCTTTGTTTCGTGGTACACGTCAGGGCTGCCCTCTTTCCCCTTTGTTATTTGTTCTTTGCCTCGAACCCTTCCTCGAGCGTATTCGGGTTAATGCTCATACATCTGGCTTTATATATAACTCTTTAGAAATTAAATTATCAGCATATGCTGACGATATATTGGTATATATGGCTAATCCTCTTACATCCCTTCCCCCATTCTTGGATGAGGTTCGGTTATACTCCAGCATTTCTCGTTATAAGTTAAATCTCTCTAAGACAGAAGTTTTACCCCTGAACTCGTTATGTTATCAATATATGTTTAATGATACTAATTTTACATGGTGCCCCACGAAAATTAAATACCTTGGTATTTGGTTCTCCGCTTCCCTACCTGCCACAATTAAATTTACATTTGCAGCATTAATTACTAAAATTCAATCTTTGCTTCCTACCTGGACCCCACTATATCTTTCTTGGTGGGGTAGGTTAGATACTATAAAAATGATGATTGTACATCATGTCCTTTATATATTGTCTATGTTGCCTATTCACATTCCCATTTCATATTTGTCACAAATGAATTCCATTTGTGTAAAATTTTTATGGAATAAGAAACACCCACGTATTTCCCTTATAAAACTTAAACGCCCTAAGTCTGAAGGTGGAGTACGTTTTCCCGATGTTAAGGCTTATCATTCAGCCTTTATAATCAAACAGTCCTTTGCTCTACCTTTGATTTTGCTGATACTCCTATACCAAGATGGATTGTTTTTGAGCGTTTCTCTTTAAAGGATTTTTCTTTTCAGAATGTGCTTTATATGTCTAATTGTACTTTCATCTCTAATAACCCTATTATAAAATATTCCCAAAATGTATTATATAATACATTCACTAAGGGTTTAACTCCTTTTCAATGCTTTCTATCTTCTACTATTTGGTATAATAAATTTCTTAAATACAAGGGTAAATCTTTTTACTACAAACACTGGAAGGAGAAGGGCATTATTTTTGTTCATCAATTAACTCTTCAACACTCTGTTATTCCCTTCCTTGATTTGCAAAAACGATTTCAACTACCTGACACTTCTTTTACTGAGTATCTTTTAGTTTCAGCTGCTATACAAGTACAGTTAGCTTCTTTTGACTCTCCTGCAACCTCACCATCCCTTACTCCCCCAACACCATTATACAGTCTATTTCCTATGCATAAACCTAAAGCCGCTCTTGTTTATAAACTATTGTTGTTACATATAACCGAGAGATCTAAATCCCCTACTGAACTTGCTTGGGAAATAGACTTATCCCTTTCATTTACTATTGATGTCTGCGATAAATTATGGTCTAAGTTATTTAAAATTTTTGCGGCTGCTCGTATAACTCAATCCTTGTATTTTATTTACAATAGAGCTGTTATTACTCCTGTTTGTATATCCAAGTTCTCCCCTTCCTCGTCTCCACTATGCTGGTCTTGTTCTAAGCATACCGGCACTTTGAGACATCTCCTTTATGATTGTTCTAATGTTCTGACTTTTTGGAAATCAGTTCGGTCAAAATGTATGAACATTTTTAATTGTAATCTGAGTTTGTCACAACTAAGTACATAAGCCCGCGCTTGTTTATACAAACCGTACCACCAGTAACGTTGCTGTAAAAGAGACACAGTTGCTGACACTCCAGTATGCGCAGACGCAACACCTTCGTGGGCAGCCGTTATCAAATTTGGTCTGCAGTCCGCGTTGGGAATCAATCTATCACCAACGTCGTTAATCCTCACTAACGGGACGTTATCAGGACTTAAGTGATAATGGTATCGAGAAGGGAAACCTCTAGGGAAGTTTGTCCCTGTCTCAGAAGCAGCAATAGCTGCTAAGATGTCATAATCTATCTTAGATTTTGATCTTGTAACTGCTGCTACTAAATATGTCGCCACTGCTATTTTTGCTGCCTCGCCAGCCAAACTGTTACCGACAGCATGGACACCAACTCGTTGGTGACCAAGAGTGTGAATCACATTCACAAGTGGCAGACTCCATTTAAGTTCTGCCACTCGAGCCCAAAGCGTTTTATGCTTTACTGTGCCACCTTTGGAATCACGAAAAACATTAATAATCCAAAAAAGCAAATTGTCGTTGTAAGATTGAACACAATAGTAAGAATCACTCACTATAAGAGTAGTGACTCTGTGATCGGCAAACTCAAGTGCAAGCACCAGAGCACGAAGCTCCGCCAACTGCGCGGTACAATCACCCAATGACTGCGTATGCACTGCTTCAGATTGGAATTCTCCATTTATGAAAGTACCTACTACAATTGCGCAAGCCGCTGAATAAGCGTGCCTTGATCCAGTTGCGGGTTGCGCCGACCCGTCAGTGTATATGACACAATGGTATTCCTCGATGGGGCGCAATGACAGAGGAGCTGGATGGACGAATTCATACTCCAAACTCTCTTGAGTATGCAACGCCGCGTCAAAGATGTATTCGACGTCAGGCGAAGCTAAGGAGGTCGCCCATTGTATCCACCTTGGATGCAAAGCCTTAGAATTTGGTACACTAGCTTTAGTGACTGCTTCGAGAGTAGGAAACGGTGTTACCACCAGCATGCATTTTCCCTGTGATAGCGCTCGTTCTTTCAGGATCGCCATCTGAACTGCTGTTAAGACTTTTTCAACAGTGGAAAATCGCAGCTCAGCCGAAGTGTACAGATGAGATTTGTATGCAATGGGGACTGTGTCGCCCTCATTGAACGTTAAGTACGTGAAACCTTCCGCGCCTGGAACAATTCTAATGACCAGGTTGGTGTGGTTGTCACGAGTCTTTAAATATTTAGCTGTAAGAAGATCAGTTTGCAAAGTATACAATGCAAATGAGTGCTCTGGCAGCCAGCAAGATCTGGTAAAAGTTGGTTGTATCAAGGCATAAAGCGTCTTGATACGCTGGGCATAATCAGGAATGTAGGATCGACCGAAATTCAGAAAACCCAGCAGGGATTGTAGTTTTTTCAGAGTCGTAGGGATACGAAGGCGTGCGCATTTCTCAAGGAATTGCGGTGCCAAGCCTCGACCCTCATTATTGAGTTCGTACCCCAAGAACAACACTGTGAACTCAGCAATGTGGGACTTCTTAAAGTTAAACTCGTAACCGAAGTCTGCAAACATAGTCACTATGTTATCCACACGAGCAAGGTGTGGAAGCAACTCGTCGTCTGTCAGATAGATGTCATCAACATACGAGTATGCCTCCGGGTCTACCATCTCCAAGAGAGAGACCACGCGAGCGGCAAAAACTCCAGGGCTGTTTTTATAGCCCATCGGGAGCCTTTTGAACAATTTTTGTTTGCCACCCGAGGTGAATGCTGTCCACTCATAACTAAGAGGGGCCAGGTTATGGCAATAAAAGCCATTTGATAAGTCTAGCGTAGTTTTGAAACGTTTTCTCACAAGACTATCTACGAGAGCCGAACTATGAGTATTTTGTACCGCACACGTCCGGCAATGCGAGTTTAAATGCCGGTAATCCAAAACTAGGCGGTACGACCCGTCAGGCTTCGTTACAGTGAATAAAGGATTATTCATGGGTGACACACATGTCTCAATCACTCCTTGATATTCCAATTGTTCAAGGATGGACGCGACATGAGGTCTTGCCTCGCGACGCATGGGATATTGGGGTTGAGGTTGGGGATCGGATTTCAATGGATTCTCGTGATTGGGAGAACATTTATCCCAGCCAACCTGATTACGATATAACGCAGGTGCAAGCACCTGTGCCCACTCCCCTGCTAACCTAGTAGACTCCTCCGTGGGCACTGCGTGCCCAAAGGAAGGAAGTATAACTTCCTCTCCCCTTGGGGCGTCCAAAATGAAAGCCGGAGGCCAATCTTTCTCCGCCAAAAGAATATCATAAGTGGTGGTAAGATTATCCCAAAAAACCACTTTAATTTTGCGTTGTATGTCACCCTCAATATTAAGGACTATTTCAAATAATCTTTCCGGGGGGGCTACGCGAGTATCAGCAGTTTCAACTGTCACATAAATGTCAGTTGCTGTCGCCTCCAGAAATGGACGCAATGCTTTCCGCACTACTGTAACTTCCGCCGCGCTGTCCAGCAGCGTTAGTGCCCATGTCAGGTTCCGAAGCTGTGTCCTGACCATCTGAGGCATATCTCGCTGAGATAGCAGCAACTTTCTTTTTCTGAAACGGTGGACGTGGTCTGGCAGCGTCTTCCTGCTTGCCTCTACCGTCAGTCTGGCGGGGCTGGTCTCGACCTTGAGTGTCCCGTCCTCTCCCACGCTCTCCACCACCAGAGTGCGAAGTCGATATTTCCTGTGAAGAACGAGGAGAGCGTTGTTCAGAAACCTGAAATCTATCAGGTGACTTAATACGAGTACAATCGCGCAAATCATAAGTGCGTTCACTATACGACTGTACGGGTGAGGCAGGACGAGAAAGCAGTTTCTGTTGCTGCTTCTCTTGTTTTTTGGCTCGCCAACTTTGTTTAGGAAAGTTGGGCTTTTCGTCTTTTGTAGACAAACTCAGCTTAGTCTGCTGCACTACATCAGGAATTTTGATGGTGGGTTTCACACCTAAGGCACTACGTCCAACCATCCTATAGGCTTTTGCAATAATTTTCGCATCAGCCACAAGTTCCAGCATATTACCAACTTGGAACTGCATGGCATCTCCTTTGAGGTTGCCCATTACCATGGAACAAACTACATCGAAACTGTCGACAAGCCTTAATCCTAACTCAATAGCTGCCTCCTCACCATGACTTTCTTGAACTTTCTTGATGACGGAGGGTAGTACAGACATAGACGGAGTGCCGTAGCACTTCGAATAGGTCGCAGCAAAGACCTTGCCCCAATTGTCACAATCAACAAGTTCAGGGACCAGGTCCTTCGGCAAAGTAATGGTGAGTATCCTGTGTTTATCCACAGGTGTAGTGTTTGGAAACACGGCTTCTAATTGATCAAATTTTTCCGCAAGCCAGTAAGGAAATTCATCCTTACTGAGGGGGCGCTTGCCGACAACCGCGTTAACCATAACAGGGCTAATCACCACCGCGTGATGGTGATTCGCCCCGTGTCCAGCAACCGCAGGTGCTCCCACCTGAACTGTGCATGACACATACTGCACTAAAGCCCTATGGACCGTAATCAGGGCTGTGTGTAGCGTTCGTAAATCACCCACTCCCACCGTCAGGTAGCGTGGGTGTGGAGTATATCCGGCCAGTACCGGCCATGTGGCCCCTGCAATTGACAACGGGCCCATTCTCGCCGATACGACCTCATGGGGGAGGGCGCCATTAAACCAAATTGTATGCTGCCAGGCAGAAATAGGAATTTCTAGTGTCCTATATGGGGCATAAACCGCAGGCACAGGCGTGGCTTTATATTCGTAGAACAAATTATCGTCCGTTTCCACCTCCTCAAAGGTCACCCATGAGTAAAACAACTCATAAGGGTAGGTGGCATCAGCACTGACCACAAAGACCACGGCCATCCCGTCATCAGGTACCCCATAAGCCCTCAAATGAGCGCGCAGCGGAACCCTACTATGAGCGGGAATATTAACCGCCATTAGGACACCCTAAAGAGTAACAACGATAATTACAGTAGCACTTGGGCTCAAAAATTGTAACCTTTTTAATTTTCAAGCTTGATAGAACCCTTAGTCAAAACCTAGGTAGGTTAAACCGTCACTCTTGTTTTCCGGAAACGAGAGTGAGGGTAGTTGTGGACTAAAATCAAGTACTACTAAAGCGTCTCAGATCTTAAGACCAAACGTTAGGTGCGCCATGTTGCAGGGATTCTGCTTTTGCACAGAACTATGCGAGGAAAACTCCCCTCAGAACCCAGAACCCCTTATCCGACTAGCTTAGTATCCCATTCGTTAGCCTAGATCTAGCTAGGCGGTCCAAATGTATAGACAAACCAGAACAAGCGACTTAGATATTTTTCAGGAGTGGTGGGAATCCGAAATACCTGTTCGTATCTATTTGTTAGTCCACAACATAATAATACAGACACGGTAAAGTTTAAAGAGTTTATTTTATAAACCTTGCGTCCTAAGATGCAGTACTTTGGCTAACACTAGCAGACTAACAGTACAGATCAGAACCATAAGCATTATTACAATACCATACAAAATGAAAGGAGCAATCATACTAATAATGACAGTGGTATATAGCCACACTCCTTTCACTAGAATCTAATACATTATTATTATTAGACTATTAGAAGGTCTCTTAGGCTAACAGGGGGGACCCCATACCGTATAGATCAGCTTAGTAGAATCACATCAAAGGATCAGCTCTCGCATGCATCAGCTCTTCTGTTCGAATGAATGTAAAACCAAACTGTTCTGCAATATTAAAGACGCTTGTCCTTCAGATATTGGCAGCTGTATGCATGATATGTCTAACAAGTGGTACGATCAATCTAAACACAACACTCTGTACCTTCTAGTGACCCAGACTCGTTCTTTGCATGATGTACAGACCAAGGGCACATTTCACGGTTAAGAATGTGAAACAACAGTTTGTTATCCTGTAAGGCAAAGTCGAGTCAGCATTTCTAAAATGAATAACACATAACAACAGTGTTGTGTGCAGCGCAGCAGAAACGACAAGCTTGCTTGCTAACAATGATCTTGTTTATGCTAACTTAGTGTTGTAAATAGGGCGTGGCTTAATCCATCCTACAATTTCATAATGTTTTTTTAGGTTCCTCTTCACCTGATTTAGATGACTCCACGTCTATTTCTTTATTGTTTGATCTTTTTATTGCATTAGCATTCAAAGTCATTTTATCTTCTTGGAAAGACAATTCGAAAATATCTTCATTAATGTGGTGGAATTTTATTTGCGATGAACATCGGATTGCCAGTGTCTCTTCTTCTGTCATTTCTCAAAAAATTAAATCTGATCTCCTCTGGCTACCTTTTACATCTTATCTCTCTTCACATGCTCCTCTTTCCTAATTTGGTTCTTTTTTCTGATATCTTATATGGTCTCAGGACATTAGCTATTCTCTGATTTATATTCTATGATTTATGTTCTATGATTTATGTTCTTTATTTCTTTGATCTCTACCTTTCTTTTACTTTTCTTTCTCCTCTCTCTTTAGTTCTCTTTCTTTTCTTCTTTTCAGTTTTTGTTTGATCACTTTATGGGATTTTTATATTGCTTCTTATTAATTGGTTTCTATAATTTGTAAGTACGATTTTGATTTCCTATTTGAATGTATTCCTTTTGTATTTTTTGTGTTTTATTTCTTCTGAAAACTCAATAAAACTTTCTTAAACAAAAAAAAAAAGATAAGAACCCTTTCAGTGCCCCATCCTCCGTGGCAACCCTCCCCCAAAACAGGTTGATATAGTGGGTGAGAGCCTCCGTTGTCATGGCCGCTCTCCCAGGTCCTTCATCACGAAGGCCCGAGAGCCTGACCCTCCCTGCTCCACCCTGGCAGCAGTAATCGTCGGCAAGGCAAGGCAGCAAGCTATTAAAGGCAAACCCCTTCATTACGGGAATACAGCTGTGGATACAGCTGTGGGGAGAGTAGATGGAAGTGAGCTGATGTCTAAGGCTGAAATGTGTATCCTCCGAATGAAGCCGTCATTAGGAGCAGTTAGTGCGCAAAACACGTCTTCTATAAACTGCAGTAGCAAAGCATTTCTTTAACTTTCTTCTACTATGCGAAAACAATCCGCGTAATTCAGGGACAGGTGTTCAACAAGTGGACAGCAAGCGCACCTTTTAAAGCACCATGTGAAGATAATGTTTTTGCTTGATGACAAATTACATTTCTTAATCGAGACTGTCTTTCGCCACAATCTGTGATGTTGCAAACTTCTAGTCATTAATACTGAATATATACAGTTTGAAATTGGAAATGTTTAAGGGCCTAATAAAGCAATGGTGACTGTGATAAACCTAAACAGGGTATTACAAGACGTCTGTGCATTCAGACGCATAGCATCATTACTATTTTACACAAAAAAACATTTATATATAGGCAATTCTACATGTTTGTAAAATGCTGCGGACTTTTTCACCTGAACCCCTGGGTTTTAAATGTCACTTCTGCACTACAAACATTTGTAGCAAACCTCTTTATCCTTGCTGCTTTTTTCCAATTTCCTGACACATTTGGGTTTTTCTCCTGTTTGAAAAGCTTTATTAATCAGATCATTGATACATAAAGATACCAGCGAAATATATATATATTTTTTTTAAATGCAACAATGTAACAAAGGACTTGGCTAATATCTGGAAGAAAAGAGTAAAAGCAATTTGTGGAATTTTATATAAGGAAGGGGGGAATGAAAGGGAAAGGGAGCAGGAGATGGGTCAGAAAGGGAGGGAAGGCAATATAACACTATAATATAAAGAAATAAAGCAGAGAAAGGCATACTAGAGAAATACTGTAAATGAATCAGTATAAATTGTCAAGCAAGTAAGTACATATAGTAGATAAATCGGGTAAAGAAAGAAGTGAAGGACAGAGTTAATATTCTTCAAGGGGGTTTAAAATTTTAAGAGGTGATATGGGAAGTACTTTTTAAAACCATTCGGTCCAAATAGGTGGTAAGGGGCAACCATAAGAGATCTCTATTAATGGTTGGGTTGCAAGAGGAGGCAAAGGCAACATCAAGTCTATGGAAATGGCAGAGAGTATTCCACCAATATTGTATAGAAAGATTTGTGAAGTTTTGCCAGTTAGGGGAGATGTGTTGAAAGGTGAGTGCAAGCATGAGATCAAAAAGACCATGGCAGTGTGGAGAAAGGTCTAAAGAGTCAGAAAGGCTACCAGCAAAGAGGAGAGGTATAGAATAGGGAATGGAGATTGTAAACAGACGAGAGATGTATGACCAAACCTTCTTCCGGAATTCAGAAACTGTAGGACAGAGAAAGAAGAGATGAAGAAGGTCAGCGTTAGAAGATCCACAAGTCTAACAATTAGAGTCAGAAGAATCAGAAAAATGTGATAAAGAAGCGGGGGAAAGATAAAGTCTGTGATAAAGGAAGAACATAAAAGTAAGAGAAGCAGAACGAGAAATTTTTAAGGATCTGGACCAGAGTTTATCCCAAAAAATGACAGACCAATCGCATCCCAAATCCGATTCCCAGGAAAGTTCTAATTTAGAATTAACACAATCTGGATTGGAGGTTGAGAAGAATTTGTAGATAAGAGAGGCTTTAGGAAGAGTAAGAAGTATTTTGAGGAGAGGTGAAGGAGAAAGGGAATAATAAGTGTCAAGAATAATCGCCATAAGAGTGGTAAATTTCTGCAAAAAGGATCGAGGGCAATGAAATAAGGACTGAAATTGGGGAAAGGAACAAGGTGAAACTCCACCAAAAAGCTGTTTACCCCATGAAATACCTTTTAATCTCCATGCGTTCCAAAAAATGGGTCTGTTGATGAGGAGAATAAGCGAATTATGCCAAATAGGGGCATCTAAGAAAGATTAACGGGAAATAGTAGTGGGGTGGATCAAAGGTTTCAATAGGGAACAAGTGTGTCTAAAGGAGGGGAGGGAAGTATGAGGAGTTTTTGGTGGAGAAAATATATAACTTCATTAAAGGAAAAGGGTAATAATAAGTTTGTTCAATGGAGAACCAAAGGGGAGTAAAGGGAGAGGGGTCTGATGTAAGCCATCTTGATGCCTGGCGCAGTGAGAAGGATTTTTGATTAAGACGAAAATCCGGGAAGTTTACACCACCATTAGATTTTGGCTTTCGAAGAGAATATAAGGCAATTCAGGATTTTTTTATTTTTCCAGAGAAATCTAGAAAGGCACGAGTCAATACGCTTAAAGTAAGTAGCGGGAATGTGGACAGGGAGCATGGAGAAAATATAAATTAAAATTGGTGCAATCATCATCTTGATCAAATCCAACCGCCCCGACCAAGAAAGAAAAAGAGGATTCCAAGCGGAGAATGACGTCTCAATTCGAGATAGGGCTGCAGACATATTTAGTTTAATTGAAGAGGCGATGGACTTAGAAAACCATATACCTAGGTATTTGATTTTCGAACTATTCCAAGCAAATCCAGTGGAAGAGAAGAAATGGGGAAGACAGAATTTTGTAAGAGGGAGAATTTCAGTCTTGTCTGAATTAATTTTGTACCCAGAAACCTGCAAAAAAAGTTAACTTCAAGTAATAAAGGAGGGATAGATGTTTCGGGAGCAGAAATTAATAAAAGAATATCGCCTGCATACGCTGAGAGTTTCAACTGGTAATCACCATAAGGAAAACCGGAGATGGAGTCATTGTTACGGATAAAAGTCAAAAAAGGTTCAAGGGCTAGAAGAAAAAGAAGTGGGGATAAAGGACAGCCTTGACGAACACCACGTTGGAGAGGAAAATAAGATGAGACGCGACCATTAACTAGGACCGAAGCCTTAGGAGCAGAATATAGTAAGGAGATAAGGGATACGAATTTAGGACCAAAACCATGCCAACGTAACGATGCAAACACACAAGACCAATCGACTCTATAAAAAGCTTTCTCTGCATCAACAGAGATAGCATCCAGAGGAATGGATAGGGAGGAAACTTTATTTAAAACATTGAGAAAGAGACAAGAGTTATCGTAGGTAAGTCTACCCTTAATAAAACCACATTGTTCTTTACCAATAAGATGGGACATAAGAGGGTTTAAATGTAAAGCAAGCAATTTAGCAAATAATTTATAATCAACACTAACTAGAGAGATCAGACGATTATCTTTACAAAATTGAGGATCACGGCCTTCTTTAGGAATGAGGCCAATAGTGGCCTCCTGAAAGGTACCGTCTGTCTTACCAGACAAATAAAATGAATGAAAAAGCGTTAAAAGTTTAGGGAGTAATAAATCAGAAAAATGCATGTAAAATTCAACAGAAAATCCATCTGGTCCAGGCGATTTTCCTTTAGTGAGGGCATTTAAAGCTTTGCAAAGTTCATTAAGGGAAAGGTCGTTTTCAAGATCAAGAATATTAAGATGGGAATTAGAGGGAGTAGGAAGTTTATCAAGATAAGTCTGAATGAGAGAAGGAGTGGGTGGAGATTCTGGTGTGTAAAGGTTTTGATAAAAAAGTTTGAATTCATCAAGTATGTCCTGATCGTTATGTAGAAGGGAGTTATCGGAAGAGTAAATGGAATCTATAAGAGTGCGCTCCTTACATGTTTTGAGGTAATTAGCTAGAAGTTTACCTGTTTTATTGCGACCGCCATAATAACGAGCGCTACTACGAAGGAGTACTGATGATGCATTGTCAGTAGTAGTTTTATTAAACTCAAGCTTAGGTCATATGAGTTCTGGTGAAATGGATTTCTTTGAGGATATTTAAAATTCATGCTCCAAAAGCTTAATATGAGCCAATGTAGTTTTCCGTTTCTGAAGAAAACATTTCTTTTTCTTAGAGACAAAATCTATAATGAAACCTCTTGCAGTTGCTTTAAAAGAGTCCCTAATAATGTGGGGGAGGTACTGGAGTCACAATTAAGCACAAAGAATTCATTAGCGACGGAGCGAAAAGAGGAGGAGAAAGAAGAAGAGAGTTATTAAAACGCCATCGGGAAGACTTCGGATGCGGAGGGAGTAAATGAAGGCCCGTTACAATTGGGGCGTGGTCCGAGATAACTATGGGCTTGATAGAAGAAGACAGTAGATTTTGAGACAAAGATTGAGAGAGAAAGATATAGTCGAGATGAGAAAGAGATGTATGAGGAGGAGAGAAAAAGGAATAGTCAAGAGTATCATGGTGAGAAAGTCTCCAAGAGTCAATAAGATGTGCTTGAGAGATAGTGTCAAGGAATTGCTTGTGGGTCTTATGGGGAATAAAACGAACTGTAGACTTGCGATCAAGAAACGGGTCTACAATCTGGTTGCAATCACCACCTAGAATAAACAAATCATCTCGAAATTGAATACATTTTTGCATGATCAAAGGCCAAAAAGAAAAATCAGGTTGTGTAGGACCATACATTTTAAAGACAGTTAAAGACACAGAATTAATTGACAACTTGGCTAATATCCATCTACCTTCAGTGACATTTTCCTGCAATATGACTTTACATTTCAATTTCTTATGACATAGAATGATAACAACATTTTTTTGATTAGTAGATGGTGAGAATAAAACCGTACCCACCCAGCTTCTTTTTAGTTTAAGTGATTCAACTTCTGTAAGATGAGTCTCCTGTAAAAGAACTATGCCAAGGTTATACGAAGTAAGGTGGGAAAGGATTCTCTGTCTTTTAATAGGATTAATGAAACCTTTTACATTCCAGGAGATAACTCTGAATGTAAAAACAATAAACATTTAAAGGAAACAAAATCTACAATGATAAAGAAGTGAAAGAGAATGCCAATAAGTAAATGAAAAAGAGGGTGATATAAAAGGAGGAGCAGAGAGAAGGGGGATGAAGAAGTCTGAGGAAAAAGAGATTAAAACTCTATACGTAGAAAAGGAGGAGACAGATATAAGAAGAAGAAAGAAGAATAGAAAATACGTCCTAAAAGGAACAGTAAACAAGGAAACAGAGGGGAAAAGGGGGATAAGGGAGGGGAAAAGGAAGAGCTAATCAATGAGTAGGAGAGAGAAAAAGGATGGATCCAGTAGGAAAGAAGAAGCGGAAGGAAACAGAGGGAAGAGGGATAAGGAAAGGAAAGCTCAGAAGAGACAGTACATATCCAAAGAGGATGACTGAAAAAACATACCTGATGGGAATAGAGGAAAAGACACAAGGGCTAGGACGACGCACAACAAGATGGAACACCCGATCCAGAAACTCCGGACCATATCAGGACAAGAAGAAATGCGAAAGTGAACCGAACAGTTTTAGGAGACAACAAGCAACCTGTAAGGATATAAAAAGAAGATTAAACAGGCATCATATAAGAATGATGAAAATTACAGTTGTAATGCCAACCGACAAAATATAAAAGATGAGAAATAAAAGTAACTATGTAGTTGAACTATAAAAACTATACCAGAAAAAGTGGAAGGATTATCCAGAATAACATTATAAAGCAGCTTGAGGGAAAACTAATAAAGGCTTCAGTAAATATTAGAAAAAGACAGAAAGAAAATTAATAACGGAGATGAGAAACAGAGTAGAATAGAAATAAAACCATGCAGCTAATGAAAAATTAAACAGGAGTCAAGTAAAGCATAAAGTAGCAAAGATGAAAAGATGAACAGAGCTGAAAAACAGTAAGAATAAATAGCAACGATTACAATTTATCAGAGGAGAAATGAAGAAAGATAAGAATACAACCGGATAAAACATAAGAGATAAGATAAAACAACCTTAAAACGCATATAAAGATCTACCAGCAACCATATAAAGAATTACATGGAGAAATGAGTGAGGGTGTAACTAATCATCCGGAACAGGTACCAGCAGTGTCCATGTATGCATGTATGCATGTTGCAGTATGTGAGTGGATCAACTTCTTGAGTTCCGCCGGATCCTCAAATGAAGAAGTATGGTTCTGGAAAGTAACTTTGAAAGTGCAGGGGTGATAAAACCCATAACGAGCTCCAAGGATGCGTAGAGGGGCACGAAGATTGAGAAACTCCTTTCGCATGGCTGCAGTAGCGTTAGAAACATCTTGGGATAGGAAAACTCTTTGACCATGCCAGGAAAGTTGACGCTTAGCTCTGGCTGCAGAAAGAACTGAGAGCAAGTCAGTAAATTTCAAAAAGAGAATGATAACACCCCTAGGTTTGGTTGATGCGGCAGAAAGTGAAGGAGGAGGACCAAGTCTGTGAGCTCTCTGAATGCTGAGGGTAGTTGAAGATGGCATTTCCAACAACTTTGGCAGGAAGGAAGAAAAAAAAAGAAACAAGATCATCTCCCTCCAAAGACTTGGGCAGCCCATAAATACGCAAGTTAGTCCTCCGATTTCGATTTTCCAAATCCTCAGTACGTTGCTGGAGCTTGCGTACTTCTTTTTCCAAATAAGTGATTCTTTGAGAGTCACCTTGAACAACTGAGATTTGCTGCTCGACTGTGGACTCTATTCTCCATTGAGAGCCATTTGTCCTCCAGAGATTGCATTCTGTTGTTTGTTTCCTCGACAACTGGTTGTATAGCACGAATCTCCTCCAATAACAGTTCCATAGATATAGTAGGAGATGACCTATCCGGAGAAGGAGGGTCATTCTTCAGACGTTTAATGGCTGAAGATGAAGGAGCAGGCTTATTAGGTACAGACTGCTTAGAAGAGGAACGGGGAGACGTAACTCCAACCATCTCTCTAATAGTAACAGATGGAGGTACTATTGGCAATTGTAAAGGAGTCGACTGCAATGCGCGTGCCTTAGGAACAAAAACAAATTGTGGCGAACGCAATTTTCCCATAAGGAGCACAAAATATATAGTAGTACGATTAAGTAAATCTCTTCAAGAAGAGAAACACATGACAGTAAATAGTAGAGCTGCTGAAGGTTCAAAAATGACACCATCAAAATGAAGGGTAAAAATAATAATGCAGGAAGAAGTGGTTTACACAAAAAACTGTAAATACATGCAATTACAACTGAGACACAAAAATGTAGCAAGAGTCATAAAATTACTGCCATGTCAAACTGCCTCTGAAAAAAGCATTGCGGGTTATGAGCATATAAATACTATGAGGAGACATGATGGGTACCTGAAATATGTTTCATATAAGCAGCCTGACTCAATGAGCCTCAGGGGTGTGCCTGGTGATTCAGGAGCCCTCCCCAGCCATGTGAAGTTCAGAGAGGCCAAATTTTCTGTTTCCTGCACATGCAGGTGTCAATGCCTTCTACAGTTACAGTGCATAAACCAGACTAGGCATGCAAATGTTTGTCCAATCTGGTTAGGCAGCTGTCTATACACTGCTACTACTAGGCTTCAGTGCACTAGGACTGCTACATATGGTGGAAAGAAGGAGTTCTTTTTTACTAGGGGGTGTTACATTGTGCAACAAACTTACTCAAGGTGGTGTACCTTTGGAGGAAAATGGTTTGGATGCTAGCTGTTTGGTAAGGCTGTATTTCTGGCCTTTGTGCTCAGGACACAGGTGGGCATCGTCGCTACCCAGACCGCATTGCCATATCCGCAGTCACGGTCACCTGGAGTGGTGCTCCGTGGCCTACGAAGAGTACCAAAAATGAAGGGCAGGGGTTGGAGCATGGAAGATTGCAAGGAAAAGGAGCTGTCAGACGTGGATTTTTTCTTTTCGTCCCGAATCCATGCCATGCTCTTGAAGAGAGAGGCTAGCCTTATGTATGGCTGTTTGCAAGATAGTGGCTTTTCCGCAGATTATTGTCTGAAGTTCCCAAGCCAATATGGAGTTCATCATTTTCTTGTGATAGATGGTCCATATAAGGATGGACTGACAAGAGATGGACATGTCCCAATACATTTGATTCCCTATTTTTCGTCACGTTTATTTTCCCTTTGCTTCTAATTTTGGCCCTGATTTTTGCTCCACTTTTCCCACGTGCTAGGTACCATTGGAATCCTTGTTTCTGGATGATCTTTGTTTGGACTGTTTCCTCTGCCCTTTTTCAGGACGGGTTTGCTGCCTGCTTATCTACGCCTGCCAAGGAGGTATTTTCTGCCATTGTGGATTTTTCCTTCTTTTGGGACAGTCTTAAGGAGGCACTTGACACTTTTCACATGTATATTATATGTGCAGGACAATACCATGGCTTCTGGCAGGAGACCTTTCCTAAGGCCTTTGCCTAGGAAACTTGAAAGACTTTCAAAGCATCTAGTCCTTGACAGGGGCTTGGACAGCATTCACCATTTTCATTACATAATGTGGGACATGCATAGCCAAAGGGGAATAAGGCACAGGCAAAGCAGAAGAGAATGCAAGAGGGAACATGAGCCTGGATCCATTTTTGGCACCAACACTCTCTTGCAAAGCCTTGTAGGAAAATAAATAAAGTGCATTACCATTGTGAGTGTCTGCTTCTGTGGCTAATAGGAGATGGCACGAGTTTCTGAAGTCCAGTTTCAAGTACCACCCATGACGATTTTATTTCTTGCAGTAAAGTAAAAGAAAATATTGTGTAATAATTCAAGGTGGATAAACTCCCTATATTCCCTTAAACCTTGCTTTATGGTGTTCCTTGAGGTCATGTCCCCCAAACGCTGTATGCCTAGGTTTCTGTAACATGGAGGACCCTGAACTGCTCCATTTCACATCATTTATGAAGAAATCATTCAAATGAAGTACATCTGACTTGACGTCCAGAGCAGTTCTGTAACTTCTATCGTGGAAATATGTTCATTCTGTAAAATATATCTACTGTTTTTTTTTTTTTTAAATGTACATCTTAATTTACCAAACATATTTCTACATTTCAGTTTTGTCAAATTGCAATCATGGCTTTTCATTCCTTTTTTAATTTAAGTAACTAGGATACTGTTTTTTTGATATGCCAACTTTTAGTGCAACCATGTACCTTGAGCATAGAGGCCCATCATCCCGGTAGCCTTTCTTTCATCGCTGGTCTTGATATGTCACTCTTAAAAGTACAGTCTGCTCTTTGCCTTGGTATGAGGAAGCGGAACTCTGTCCAACTTACATACCTTATTAATGAGTAGGGTTAATTGCTTCCTAATGCAGTTTGTAAATACACTATTCCCTGAAGTACCTTCACTTGGTTTGATTCACAAATGGGAATTTTTGCATGGAAATGTAGGCACACATATTAGTTCTTCTACTTTTGTGTGCAATTTTCTGAATGACAGTTATTTATTTCACCATCTCCCTCATTATGTCACAGACGGATTCAGCATACGGACTTTACGTTACAGGACTCCCAATGAGAATTCAAAGTAGAATAGAAAGGAAACTCCTGCACATCAACCTATTAGACCACATCTCCCCTTCTTTAAAAGCCCTTTACTTGGTTCCAATCACCAGATGATCTATTTTAAGACACTCTGCACTGCACAAAAGGCCACAAATGGGAACGGTCTAGCATTTCTTCAAGTAAAGCACAAGCAAAATTCTCAGAGTACATGACACTAATGCAACTATCTGTACCACTTAAAAAAACCGACGTCTGGCACCTCTTTCACCACGCAAGTTGCAAATTCTGTATCTCTCTGCTGGCAAGGATAAGACCACCTGGCATTCAGGAGGAGAAAGAAAATCTGGATTTTCCCTATTTGATTCCAAAAGACTTTTGAGTCTTTTCAGGTTTCTCAACTCTGAAGCATTTGGAATGTGGTTGACCAATCCCGGTCTTGGATCCCCAAGGGGTGCTCGTGGTGTCTATGGAATTTGCACGATGTGGCTTCTCACTCTACATGTGCTTTGAAAGTGTTCAGGAGAGGGAAACAAAACTTATAGTGGACTCCATGAAGAGCAAATATAGATCTCACTCTAGTGGAAGACCTAGAAGACCTAGAACATGCTGTCACACCACGACTAAAACAGCCTGTCGGAGACATAAAAAGCATGATGGAGCATCGTAGATCTTTTCAACATCATGTTATGAACTGGAAGAGGCCTAACAAGGATAATTCTTCCTCTTCTGAGCTGGTGCCAGTATTAGAGTCCATGTCATAGTTAGCTTTCCCAGCTGTTAGCATGTCTCAGTAGGAATTATTTTCTAAACAGGCCTTGTTGGAGATCTTTGGTAAAGGCCCTTATTGTTCCCCAGTTGAGTGAGCTATGTATCTAGTAATGGAGTCTAAGACCAATGGAACATTGAAGCCTACTTCGGCATTTATTTCTTTGGTGTCAGTGGTTCCTTTGACTTTGGAGTTGGTGTCAGTACTGTCTGTCAGCACCAATTGTGGGACCAGTGATGCTGGTTGTGAAGCAAGTTTCAGCAGCAAAATATATCTGAGGCTTTCCCAACAAAATATTATACTTTTGTTATTTATTTTCTAGAGTAAAACTTGTTTTGCACTTGAAAGTTGCTTAAATGTAACGCAAAGCAGCATGAAGCACTGCTTTGCGTTTCTCTGCGTCAACAGAGCATTACATGGGTGGTACATAGGCATTCCCATGGTGTCATATAATCTATTAATTGTGACTCTCAAATTGGTGTTGAATTTTTCTTGTGTCATTCTTCACATAATAAGTGTTTGAAGTACAGCATAAATACTTTACACATCGCCTCTAAATTAAACCTGAATGCTTTTGTGCCAGGCTACCAGAGGGTTAAAAACAGGCTAATTTGGGGTTGATTGTGACTTCACCCTGACTATGGTTGTGATTGCTGCTTGAATAGGGTTTCACTCCCAGTAACCTAATTTCTTATAGATGTCACACAATCTTTCTCCTGGGACCTGACATCCCTATATTCAAACATACATACATGTGAGGACTTGAACATGACTAAAATGACTAAAGAGACATTATCACTTCAGGTACTTAAACTTAACTATAATCACACATTTTCTCTGTGGGAATCTGAATATGACTATAATCACACATTATCTCTACAGAGGTCTTAACATGTCAAATATCACAGACTATCTCTACAGGCACATGAATATAACCATAATCTCCTACAAACTATGGGAGTACCTGGGCTTCCCTATGATCACACACTATCTCTGTGGTGACTTGAACAGGACTCTAATCACGCACTATCTCTGCTGTGATGTAAACATTACTTTTGCGGTGACTTGAACATGAGTGTAATCATGCACAATCTTGGTACGGATCTGAGCATCCTTATAATCACACATAATCTCTAGGGGGACCTGGGCATCCCTATAATCACTCTCTATCTCTGCAGAGCTTGAACATACTGTCTCAATGGGGACTTGAGTATGGTTATTATCACACATCATATCTGCAGGGATGTGAGCATAGGTATCATCACACACACTACCTCTGTGGGGACTTGCACATGTCTATCATCACACACTATCTCTGTGGGGACTTGAACATGGTTATGGTCATATACTGTATCAGCGGTCACTTGAACATGCCTATCATTCCACACCTCCTCTGCAGGGACTTGAGCATGGCTATCATCACACACTATCTCTGTAGGGACTTGAACATGCCTATAATCACACGCTATCTCTGTGGGGACTTGAGCATAGTTATCATCACACACTATCTCTGTGGGGACTTAAACATTGCTATTATCACACACTATCTCTTCGAGGACTTGAGGATGGTTATCATCACACTATCCCTGTGGGGGTTTATACCTGCTTATCATCACACACTATCCCTGCAGGGACTTGAGCATGGCTATCATCACACACTATCTCTGTGGGGACTTGAACATGCCTATGATCACACACTATCTCTGTGGGGACTTAAACAGGGTTATCATCATACACTATCTCTGTGGGGACTAACATGCAATATCATCACACACCAGGTCTGCAGGTATTTAATATTTGTGAGGATGGGACTATGTCTATCATCACACTATCTTTACAGGGAGTTACACTATTTCTTCAAGGACTTGAGCAATACTATAATCACACAATGCCTCTTAGGGGACATGAACATGACTATCATCACAAACATTCTCTTCAGGAAGTTGAACATCATTATTGTTCCAAATGTCTGTATTATTTCTTGAACATTGCTGTAATAACATTCCATCTCTAGGGGCACTATGGGGATCACCATGAAAATTCATCAAGTGTGTGACCTTAGGGCACTAGCAGCTTTTTATATATGAATAAATTATCATTGAATTAGGTGCAACAGTGTAAAATACACATTTAGCCATTTGTTCATGAATGTATTGAATTACAAGTCAAGGTTTTGGGGCAAGTCTTCACAAGGGTAGTAAGACATGTTCAAGTCCCCATAAGGATGGTTCTGTGCGTGCAATTAAATAAAGCTATATTTGCTCATTTCTAGCAGGATCCTGTTTTATGATTTTTTTTCTTAACA
The DNA here is from genome assembly GCF_964204655.1 of Triturus cristatus. Classification (NCBI taxonomy): domain Eukaryota; kingdom Metazoa; phylum Chordata; class Amphibia; order Caudata; family Salamandridae; genus Triturus; species Triturus cristatus. Next base: position 1,721,618,112 of record NC_140590.1, read on the forward strand.
ATGAGCTGCTATTAGTTCATTTTAAATACACTGGGAAAGGTTAGGTATTTACACATAGTCCACACACAATCATCTTCACGTCCTATCTTTCTGGGGACTTGCACAACACTATAATAACATTCTTATTTTGAGGGGACTTGAAAATCACTACAATAACATACAATCTCTGTGGGTACTTGAGCATTCCTGTATGGGAACACGCTGAGTGCGGACCCTGTGACATTTTGATCGTATATCACGTAAGTTTTTTAAACTGTAACATTAGACCTTTACCTTTACCTTTTATTTCTTATACCCATTTAGGGTTTTTCTTTAATACCTAAACTATGGTAGTTCTGTGTTTTTTTAATCAGAGAGCTACTAGATGGTGCTTAGTTAACTCGCTAATATGGCGCTGACGTTTACACAGGAGTGCGGTTCCGCTCACCTTCTCACTTAAGAGTTCGATGTATAATTTGGAATCTCACTAGGATCATTGTTGTCCACTAAGCCTTTATAGATTAGTTATGGAGGGTGACCTCTAATAAGAGGGTGTTTACTCAAGTTTATATATTTTGACTCTTATCGAATAATATGCTTCGTGTATGTTGAGCCTTTTGAAGAGTGTACCATCACTCTCAGCGTTTTTCTAGTATTAGCACTGTGTCCGCGTAATGTATACTTTTGCGTGTATTAACTCGAATTCCGTGATGAGAATAGCATGCTCTGTATAAACAGGGATATATATTTCTCTCTATGGTCTATTATTCTACCATCAGCCTAATAAATGTTTTCTTCACCATGTTTAACTTGGAAATGGCCTCTTGCTTTGCAGACTTTACATGTTGTATCCTTTAGAACTACCTGGCCTCTATTATCGTATAGAGAAGTGTAATTAAAACAACACAAAATTAAAAATTAAAACTTTAAAAAAATTAAAATTAACATTTTAAATGTCCCTGCTTTCTTGTAGGACCAAGGCCATCGTACCTTGAACCTTCCACCTCCACATCATATAAATATAGAGGTGTTTGTCTGTATGAAGGTATGTTTTAAGCACCCTATTTGTTTGAGTAAATGTTACATAAATATAGAGGTCCTTACTATTATGAGGGTATACTTTATGCACCCAATTGGTTTAAGTAAAGGTTCTGACATTAGGGTCCTAACGAATTACATCACATATTTATTGAACTTACAAACTAACTGGTCTAAATGCCTCAATAATACAGTAAAAGCGAGTTTCAGCTGTTGCTTGTGGTTCAGGCAAGGGTACAACTACTCATTTATTGCTCATATACACCATAAAATTCCGTTTCTTTAGCCAAAACAAGATAATTCCACATACTGTGTAAGGTTTGACCTTTATTAGTACAATAAATTGAGACAAATAAATCTCTGTTTTTTATTATAGTTTTTAGACCTTTGAATATACTCATTACAGAAAGGAAAAGGGAAAACATTGACTCGCGTTGGACCGTATATGCACTTTCTGTGAGGTATGTGCAATCATAGGCAATACATTTATTGACTCTGTTGCATGTTGGATACTATTGAGTAATGTCAATGGTGAAACGTTTTGCCTGTATATCTATTATAGATATACTGTTGATAATACTTACAGAATAAACTGATCAAAACTGAAATACATATATATAACATTTAGAAAAACACTGAACATAAATTCAACTTGTCTTTATATGGTTTAAAACGATCAGGTTAACTCTGTTAGATCCTCCTGAAATTGAATTCTTTTAAACTAAAGTTTCTGCTTTTGAACATATCCCCAAGTTTGTTCAGATTCTTTGATTTGACTGTACACATAAATGTATTAAGATTGTACTCTAAACATTTAAGCGATAATTGTGTTTCTTCTTTTAGGTATTTTTTAACTGTATATAGTAATGTATGTTCTGTATATGTATCTTTATAGCCTTGAAGAAGTCCTGTTGGGACGAAACGCGCCGCGTCGGCTATGAATTGTATGCTGTGCTTTTAACTGAGAATAACTTGAACAACAAAATAAAGAAAATGTCAACATTCAGATACTGAAGTCTACCGTGAATCCTTGGGGATACTTTACAATTTTGGTTGTTTATTGATTTTGACATGTCTATTATATCTGAATTTGAGTTGTGTGCTGAGCCATTTCTGTCTTTTGTATTTTCTTTGGGTGACACCAAATATTAGGGACGCAGGAAGGTCACGTCCCTGGCTCTTTGCACCATATTTTTGTTTATTTACATTTTTTGTATTAATCTGATTGGTGCAGGTTCTCTAGTGCCCTGATCTTCTCTTTGCTGTTCAGTATCACACTAGCAGCTTTTTATATATGAATAGCTTTGTCACTATTTCAGTGTGGACTTGAACACAATCATCTTCACCCAATATCTCGGAGGACAGCAACATCCCAATAATCTCATGCTATCTCTGTGGGGACTTGAACGTGATTTCATTCACACACTATCTCTGTGAGGACTACCATGAACATATGTTGTTTCAATGGTGACATGAATACAATTATCTTCACATTCTAGCTTTGTGGGAACTTTCATCACGGCTGAAGGCAACATCTCTATGCAGACCCTGGTGCTATGGTGATCACAACCACCTATATTGACCTTATCACACACCACCCCAATGCAGTGATAAAATACCACATCTGTGGGCATCATGCGACACTACCCCTATGCAGACATTAGGATTATATGCATTCCTAGGAAGGTGTTGTCCCACAGCTATTTTGGAATACATGTTAAGCAGCTAATAAAGCTCTGGATTCCACTTAACTATATTCCTTGGCTCCATATGTTAATTTTTTTGTGTTAATTACCTTATCTCCTAAGATTTTAAGTACTAATAAATACGTTTGAAATAGCTTTATTCGACAACATGTCATAAAAGCATGAACAATACATATAACACGAAACAAATAAATAGTACATAGATTTACACATGATAAAAAGTATTAAATGCATTCCATGATTGTCGAATATTAATCTTAAAATTCATATGTGACCACTAAAATTTCCTAAAAACCTAGAAACCAGCAGAGTTAGGGACATCAGCAATGATTGGGCTGGCAACTAGGATTGTGCAAAACGAGTACGTATAATCCAGACCCCTCTTAAAAATTTAGCTACGGCGATTGCTATGCAAGGGGTACAATCAGACTCTAATATCCTCATGGCTTCGTTATACCGTCGTGTTCCCATGTTTGAGCAGATGGGTTTCAACCACTTTCGTCTTGGACCAGTATAGAGGGGGCATACAAAAAATAGATGGACTATTGTCTCAGCCAAGTCAAGACACTTGATGCATTTATCATCAAGAAGTTGCACCCATTTGTACGTAAAAGCTTTTACTGGCAGTGATCCTGCCCTAAACTGAAAATACAGTTTGCGATCTAGGGGGCTTTCAATGATATCCCAGTAGGATTCGCACCATGGTTTAGACTTGAAGTCTAAGAAACGGCCTGTGAGGTTTGTATTCATATTGGCTGAATAGATTGTTAAAGAGACCTTTTCCCAATATATGGCCTTTAGCTGCTTTTTTGATGGGAAGGGTGTTGAATCCGGGGCTTCCCATAAAGAATTAAGATCTAATTTTACCATGAGTGATCTGATCTCACAAAGCCAATGAATTTTGTGGAATCGGTCTGCCAGAATTACATCCTTTAAAGCTTGGGCATGGTGTAAAAGTTCAGGTGTGGTCCAGATTCGCCTCCAATATAGGAGGGGGCGCAACCTTGCTATATCAGCCACAGCTTTTCTACCTAGATCAAGTAAAAGAGGAACAGTGGGAGTACTTTGGGGGACGCCAGCTAAACAGCGCAGAATTTTATTTTCTGCTCTGGATAGTTTGCTCAAATTGTTGAACCCCCATAGTTCGGACCCATACAGGGTGGCACTCAGCACTTTCATATTGTATATCTCTAGTGCTGGAGTGATTGGTTTGGTGATGGAAGATTTAAATGTGGACAATAAAACGCCCGCATGTTGATGGAATTTTAAAGTAGCAATGTCCAGGTGACGCTTCCAACACATGTTGTTCTGGAGTAGGATTCCTAAGTATGTAAATGCCTCTACTTGCTCTAAAGGAGTATTGTTTAGCATAATACTACCTCTAAAAGATTTATGCGGATTGATAGACATGAACTTTGTTTTTGATGTATTAATTACAAGTCCATGCTCCTGGCAAAAATCTCCAAAGGCATTAACTGCCTTCTGTAGGCCACTGGGAGTCCTTGAGATAATCAGCGTATCATCCGCATACATGAGGACAGGTACATATTCCCCAGCTATTACAGGGGCATCGGTGGGGGAACTACGAAGATGGTTAACTATTCCATTAATATAGAGTGAAAATAGGGTGGGGGCCAGGACACAGCCCTGCCGAACACCACGCTCGACGGAGAATGCGTCCGTGACCTCCCCCTGTGCCCCCCATCTGATTCTGGCGAAATTCTCCTGATGGAGGCGGACGATAATAGTCAATAGCTCCGGGGCCATCCCCAGATCAGCAAGGACTCTCCAAAGATTGCGACGCGGAACCATGTCGAAGGCCGATTTTAGGTCTACAAATACTGCGTATAGCGACCCCTTATTTAAAACCACATTCCTCCAATAGAGCATGATAAAATTAAAGACCTGATCTACAGAGCTAGTACAAGGGCGAAAACCACCTTGGTATGGGGATAGAATGGTATTATCCTCAATCCAAGATTCCACTTTGTTTAAAACTAATCGACCCAACAGTTTTTGGGCAGAGTCTATGAGACTGATGGGTCTATAGTTACTTGGTAGGGATTTATCACCTTTTTTAAAAACCAGGATGATTTCTGCACCCTTCCAAGATGTTGGGATTGGAGCACCCCTAGCCACCGCATTGGCTAGAAATACAAAGTATTGGCACGATTGATAAAAGATTTCTTGTGGTAATGGGCAATCCTCATCGCCTAAGCTGCGGGCATATTGGGGTTTAAAAAAATCTAGCCAGTGGGTCTGGGCAACATTATTGTGGGGAGGTTCGGCAAATCCTCCTCTATCCCACTTTATAATGTTCCAAAACTGCTTGGAATCTTTGGATGCACAAGCAAGTTTCAAATCCCGCCACCTCTCCTCATCCCATTGTTTTTTCACCACTTGTTGAGCGGATCTGTATTTATCTCTTGCCTCTCTTATTTTGGTGGGGTTTCTTGTCCTTAAAGCTGAACTTAGATTATTACGAGCAGACTTACAGTGTGTGTTATACCACTTAGCCTTTGCTAGCACAGCCCCACTTTTTCTAGGGTTCCTATCTCTAACAAAAAAAGTTTTGAGTCTGAGAAAGAGGGAAGAATGTGACTCTGTCATAATGGATGGAAAGGCTTGGTCACTACAATGAGTCTTGAGGCGAGCCAGTTCACCCACAACCTTGTCTTTGAGCGCATCCATTTTACCAGGATCCTCAATATGTTTACTCCACTTAATCCGGCGCAAGTTGTTGGAAGCAACTATATCTAGCGTGGTTAGCTCATCTCTGGGAGATTCAGCTTTAGCCCCCTTGTTAACTTGAAATTTTGAACAAAGGGGGTTATGATCACTTTCCAGCCGGGTTTCAATGGCCATATCTATTAGACAAGGCCATAGCCTTAAGTCCACCAAGAGGTAGTCGATCCGACTACTATTCCTTCCGTTGTCAAACGTATTGGCTCCCTGCATGTCTGAGGGGGTTCTCCCATTTGCTGCTCTAAGACCTCGTTCAAGACACAGCGCTTTTAGTTGGATAGCTGTGGAGGACCATCTTTTTATTATGGGAATTTCCAGTTATGTACTCCCCATCTGAGGTCCTGCTCTTCAGAGAGGTCCTGGTCCTCATGGCCGAGTGGTTCGTAGGTGGTGTTAAAATCCCCTCCTACTATAGTAAAAATCTGGTCGGAGAGGGCTCCTAATCTGGAATCTAGTGCAGCAATTACCTCTGATGTGTGCCCCCCTTTTATACCCCTGGCATATACATTGGAAATAGCCACCCTGTGGCCGTTAGGCCAAACCAATTTGATCATCAGAATATCCTTTTCCGTGAGCTCAGCCTGAACAACCTTACAGTGCAAATTCTGTCGAACCCAGATCACCAGTCCCCCTGCGGGCCGACCCTTTAGTTTTTTTGTGGCTGGAACGTAAAAATTAAGATATATAGGGGAAATAGACCAGGTTTCCTGAAAAATATGAATGTCAAATTTGTCTATGAAACTGCACCACTCCGGGGACCCTATCTTATTACCCTGGCCAGCAATGTTCCACGAGAGCAGGGAGAGATCTGCCGTTAGCAGGGAGGAGGTATTCAAAGTGGAGAGTCTCTCCTTTCTTCCCTTTGTGACACACTCCTTAGTAAGAGTTTGATTTGGCTTTTTTGGCCTGGGAGATTGGGGATTCAGCATAGTACTTGTCATGGTGATTCATCCCTCATTTATTCTACAATTATAGTTTATACCTAAGGGGGGCGTGGTATCATGAGTTAGCCCCTGGTTAGCAAGCTGGCATACTTTGGGGTGTAGGGATTTGGTGAGGACTTGACCTGTGACATTATTGCCCGAGGGCTGTATGGATGCAACACCATTACTCAGGGAATTATCACCTATGGACAATATTTGATCCTCCTGAAGTCAATCACAATCGTCCATGTTATTAAGAATCTCAAACCTGTTCCTAGTACTCACTCCTTCCCACCGAGGTGCAATATGCCTCCCAGTAGGAGGGTGAGTATGCAAATGTTTCACCCATAACCTATCGGGGTTTCTTGTACGCTCTACTTTCCCATAGAAAAAGTCCAATGTCAAGGGTATTATCGACGACTCTCTATGTTGTGGGGGGAGTAGATTAACCAGGACATTGGACAGCACTTGTGGGCTCGAAAAGTTTACCACTATACAATCACCCTTAAATCATTTCTTTAGGTTACCACACCAAGACACCCTTCTAGCCATTATAATTTCGCGTGCCAATTTTTGCCTACCCTCTTTGAATATCCTCATATTGTTGGTTAGCCAGTGTGTTGCTTTATTAATGAGAGTGGGTGTAGATTCTACCTGACCTGAACCCAGGGGAGGGGCATTGGCCAAAACAAGTGCCAAGGGGAAAGCCTCTGGAACGAATTGGAATGGTTCTCCCTCTAAAGGTAACTCTTGATTATCCACCGGGATATTGCCATTTGTCGTAGAATGGACTAGAGGGGCCGCTGGCTCTAGTTTTACATTATCGCTAGTGGTTAGTACTAGATCTCTTGCCATTAGGGATGAACCGTCTTTATCAGAAGGGACGCACGCATTAGAGCGAATTGGAGATGTTTCCTTTCTTTCCACCTGTCTCTTATTAGTTATAGTTTGTGGGCGTTCAGCCTCTCGTGAGCCAAGAGAGGGTCGAATGAGAGAGGGAATGGCTTGAGAGACTATCCCAATATTTCGCTCTAAAGCAGTCACCTTATCCTCTATGGAAATCAATCTAGTCAAAATGGGAGCTATAGCGGTATCTAATTTCTCTAACAGAATTGCTGAGAGGGAGCTAGATAGGTCCATTAGGGAAGGATGGCTATTTGAAGTTAGTTGGTCGGATACTTTGGGTGTGATTTTTGGTGCCGGACCTCTCTTCTGTTGTGTCGTTTTACTTGGGCGTCCTAACCCACCAGCCCTAGTGCGTCGTCTCAGCATAGGCGAGGGGGATAAACTAGGCAATGCATCTCTATTACTATCAGGGGACTTCTCAACTTTGGAATGATCACAATTTTCCTGTAGGGCACCAAGAGAGTTATCTTGACTAATAAATGCCCGAGGAATACCTGGCGATATAACTTGTACCAGGGGGGTAGTACTCTCTACCCTATCACCACCTGTGGGATCAGTGATGCAAGATGGGTCCAACGAAAGTCTACGTTCAGTCCTTTCAATTTCGTCGTTTAACATAGTCGACACCTTCACCAGGTATGAATCCAACGTTGCTACTCCCCCTACAATCGGTTTAGCCAGGTCACATCGCTTTTTCCCCATTGTTTACAAAAATGCACTCTGTAACCTTGAACAGTACCTCTTTTCCTGTGGATGTTAGATGGGCGGCCCAGCCCAGCCTCGGCCTGCCCCAGACGGCCCCAGTGGTATTTCATGTAATAAATACATGAAATACCATTTTAAGTGCCTTTCTGTAATCGTGATATATGTTTGGCCACATTGACATAATATGCCTTTTGTGTATACCCCTAGTATGTATGCAGAAATTCATATATGAATAGATTTTGATGTTGTTTGTGTATATTGTTGATAAAATACTATAAGGTTGCTTAAGGTCCAAGAGAAGGGGGGAAGACAAAGGAAAAACAGTAGAAACCTCTATCAGGACCTCTATAGCTTTTACAGAGACCTATTCAGGTTCTATCCTGCCAACAAGAGATCTATGGTTGAAAACACATAAAATACAAAATAATTTTTACAGTCATTTTATTTTTTCATCAGATACTTTATACACAATAGACATATATTACATATAGTCTACCAAAAACAGATATCTTATTCAAAACTGTAAACAACCCCACCACTCTAAACACAAAAATATTCTCATCATACTCACTACTCCAAACATACATCAATCATCCTCATACTCTTAAAATAACAAAACATTCAAAAACTGTACAAGGTCCAGCAAAATCAAATGGAGAGAAAACAAACACTTTAATGATTGTTTCTGATGGTACTGAATCTCCTGGGACCACTCCTCTACAGTGATGGTAGTTTTAAGGTCTTGGTCTACGCGCGTTTCGGTGGAGAACACCTTCCTCAGGACCAACAATAAGAGGGATATGAAACCCTTAAAATGAAGGGGGGTTGTATGTAGGAAATTAGATAAATTGATTTAGTATTGGCAGGAAAAACATATTATATGGTGCGTTTGACTTCATATAACCCAGATGAATCACCAGTTCGCATTAGTCGTATCACCAGTAAGATACTACACACCCAACGTGTTTAGAAAAATAAAACAAGTGTGTTTTGAATATAAAAGAAACCTTCACCTTGTGTACAGAGATAGAATTTAGTCACAATAGATCTAAGAATAGGTAGAAAGCTAATATTTTATAATTAAATGTGTAAACTACCTGAAATTGAAACAACAGGTTGTCTCAAATATGCATTCTAGTCGTTTTGATAGTGTCAGGAACACTCGTATCAATCCAGTTCCCGATTTTGCCAGTCTGTTTCTAAATATGAAGGCAATATATTAGTGAAGAAGATCTAATTTAGATTCATAGTATGTTTAGGCTAAAGATCACGGGGACATGCTTACCCTATTTGTATGGGTAGTGAATTATAATTACAAATCTACAATTGGTAGAAACAGCAACTTCTGTCAATTTCCAATAGCATAACCTGATGAGCTGTATGTAGAGCGATTCAATCTCATAGCAGCTAGATGAAAGGAAGAAAAAACAACTTGTAAATTCATTTAATGTTTGTATTGGGAGCTCTACAAGCAAATGATTATTTGAGAAAATAGTGGTGTGGACCTCTATTATAACTTCATGTATAAAGTAATGGCAACATCAAATTTAGATATACAAAATTTAAAAAAGTTCCAAACAGACCTATTCTAATCGCAGCCAAAGTCAACATCATCTATGCAAGCGGCAGAACCACGCTGAAAGTATACGAGGTTTAAACTGATTCAACAGATGGCGTTGGATTGACAACGGAGTATCATAATTGTAGGGCAATGTTTGATTAACCCCCACAGCCGATGGTGACACGAAAGCAGGCTGTCTTATTTGGAGAGATAAACAACTAAAGCTATTTTTCAGTCAACTTTTTGCGAACAATAGACCGGCCGCAACGGCCGAAAGACATGTAAGGCGCTACAATGAGGTTGTCTAGAAACAGCGATGCAACCGCTACGTGCAATCCAGATTCAAAAATAACCAAGGGCGTATTGGAAAAAGTAAGTGCAACGAAGGGGCTGGAAATACTGTATCTATATAAATACAATTAAAGAAAATGTGAGATTTACATTTTGAAAAATCACAGCTGCGTGAGTATGTCAAACGGTAACTTGTCCGGAAGCTAAATAGATGGCTACTTCTTTATACAAGACTCTTTCTCTATAAAAACTAAGAAGGGATTAGTAAAGAGTTCCTCCCGAAAGATTGCTGCCTAGAGTCTTACCTAATTACAGCAGTATGTCAGCAAAGTCTACGCTTCGCAGTCGGGAAACCTCAGCGAGAGTAATAATGAGAAGCGAGCAACCGTCGGTTCTTAAGTCTGAAAGTGTGTGTTAATTGGCCAGAGAAAGCTTGCGGGAATTCAAAGGGGAACGTGTAGACGGACGCTTTGGTCTACTAAGTAGTTGATGAAAACATGAGCGCCATGTTGCAATATAAATCGCTCCCTAGGTGTTTAATTGTGATAAGCAAAAATTATAAGCGTATCACAATAGTTTGAAAACTATCAAAAGTTAAAATGGTATGAAGAAGCGCCGCCTTGGTGGAAGATACTATTGTTGACATCAACGATTTCATTGTATTTTAAATAAAGATACTGGTATCTCACGTATAATTGTATGTTGAAAAAAATCCTAGTTATGTTCTAAAATAGTTCCGCAACGGACCCAAAATATTGCAACGTTAACGCGTTGTATATATGTGCAACAGTACTTACAAAATCTCGCGAGACTCATCTATTCAAAATTACTCTTAAGGTCAAGGCATGACAATAAAGCCGCCATATTGAAATGAACGACAGTGGACTTAAAGTACCTAGAAGGTGGTATTATCAAATTGAAAAGCCTAGTATGTGTCTAGTGCTGAAGATAGACAGTGTCATGGCAAGCGTTAACTAATGATCACGTTTTATGAGAAATCTGTGTGATTAACTATTCCAAACTCATTGAATAAATTAGCTGAACTTAGAATACATTTAGATAATCGATATATCTACAATCCCATTATATATTCAGTCCCATTCTGAACAAGGGAACAGAACTTATCGTAGATGTGTGTATTTGAGACACATGAAGTGTTCTACCCAGGGATTATGTGACTAACCACACGATTTCTTCATTGAGACCTCTCCGGACTGTGTCACAGTGAAAAATCCAGAAAGATTCTCTATCTTTTCTAACTTTGTCTGTATCACGTCCTGCCTTAGGGATGATTTTCTCTAAGATAAGCCATTTAAGCTCTTTTTCACTGTGATGGAAGTCCAGGAAATATCCTACCATGGGTGCTTGTCTTTTGCCAGTTCTAATGGCTGATTGATGTTCAGATAGTCTCGTTCTAAACTCTCTCCCTGTCTCTCCTATGTACCCTAATCCGCAAGGACAGAGTATTAGGTAAACTATATTGCTGCTTCTACAGTTAGTGTGGCTTTTCAATTTTCCTGTTTTGATACCATAATTCCATGTCTGAGTAATAATAGCTGAAGGACAAGCATGGCAATTGCCACATCTATGATTACCTAGAATAGGAGGGAGTCCATCAATAGTCATTTGATCTTCTTTCTTATGTACAACTGATCTACTGTGTACCAATCTGTCTCTCAAATTGAGATTTCTCCTGAATGCTACAATAGGTTGGGTCAGATTACTATCTTCTCCATTAACATTAAGGATTTTCCAATTTCTATGTAGTACTTTCTGAATTTTGTTGTTAAGGCTCGAGTGGTTAACTACGCAGACGATTTTCTCAAGTGGTTGTTTTTCTCTCCCGGAGATCAGCGCCTCTCTGTTATAATATTTGGCGCATTTCATAGATTGTCTCACTAATCGTCTGGGATATCCTCTGAGAAGCAATCTCTTTTGAAGTTCTTCAGCATGAAAAGTGAACTCTTTTAGGTTGGTACAGTTACGCCTAATTCTCAGAAATTCCCCAAAGGGGATAGAGTCCTTTTGGCAACTCGGATGAAAACTACTGTGCTGTAAGATGGTATTTTTAGCCGTAGGTTTTCTAAAGAGACTTACTTCAATGTTGTCTTTACCATTTTTGATCCAAATATCTAGGAACTCTACTTTATCTGCTGAGTATTTGGCAGTAAACTTAAGATTCTTGTCGCTCAGGTTGAGACACTCAATGAATTGTAATAGCTCTTGTTCATCAACTGACCAGATGAAAAAAATGTCATCTATGAATCTATGCCATACCTGTATGTTTTCATAGAAAGGGGCTATTTCGTTGAAAATATGTTTTAGTTCAAACTCCCCCATGTAGATGTTCGCTACACTAGGAGCACATGAAGCGCCCATACTGGTACCTTTAATCTGGTGGAAAAGATCATCTCTGAATTCAAAATAGTTGTTATGTAACACAATATCAAGACATTCAAGAATGAATTCATTGGGTCTCTCACCCGGGATTCTAGCTATTAGAGTTGCCACTGCTTCTATTGCTTGATCTTGGGGGAATTACAAATAGTATTATGGACTGGGTCCCCACAAGGATGGTAGCACGTGTTCAAGTCCCCAGAAGAATGGTTCTGTGCGCGCGACTAAATAACAATATATTTGCAAATTTGAAGTAGGATCCTGGATCATGAATTTTTTCTTAACATTTTTCTGTTATTAGTATATTTTAAAAACATTGGAAAAGGTTAGTCCCCACAAGGTAGATATCCACATACAGTCCCCACAAGGATGGTAACACGTGAATGTGTGTGTGAGTGTGTGTGTTTGTGTGTGTGTCTGTATTCACCAACCTCTGGGAAAAGGCAAAAGAATAAGTTGTTGCCTATTAGTGAAAGTAAACATGAATTCGTTGTCGCAAGCAGAAACTATTTTACACAACAACTTTGTAAAGTGTCATTGTGGCAGTAAATAGAGTAAGACTTACACCGGAGCCTGCTCCTACCCAAGGATGATTGCTGCCAGTGAGGTCACTTGTGGAAAGCTGGTGTTCTGGGAGCACAGCAGAGGGCTAGACTCAGATCCATGCAGTAGTGAAAGGTGACTTGTAAGCTTGTGAGGGTGGGATAGCGAAGCAGACTGAGCCACATTGTAGTGGAAGATGCCCACCTGTAACTGGAGGTAGGAAGTGTGGTAGAAAAAAGAAGGATAAGGTGGAAAAAAAGTAGGGTCAAAAGAGCAGATAGTAGTACCTGTGCAGAAGGAAGAAATCTGGAGGTGGAAGTAAATGCAGCAAAACATTCTGCAACCACGTCGACCCGCCAAATAACCTCAGAACTGAATCAGTTGTGTGGCGCTCTCTGAGGCTGGGGCATCCTTCCTAAAATGACTGCCCACTTTTGGTTTTGCACTCAGGAAATAGAGTACACTCCGAATGAAGAATTGCATACATTTAAGATGCCACATATAGTTAGTTCTGAGCAACATTGGAGAATGGTGGTTGACGAGAGAGTTAACTCACAGATTTTAGTTAAACACGCAGTAATTGTTATCACTTGCGCTTGCATGCTTGTTTCTGATATTAGCATAGATTATTTGTGGCACTTTTAAAAGAAGAAAAAAACATGCACTATGGGTATTGTAGTTGTTCAATTATTGTCCGGCGTTAGGTGACCAATAAGTTCACAAATGAGGGGGCGGATCAAGAGTGGTTTAAAAGTGAGATGTAATGGAAGGCTCGTCACATGGGAGATGGAGAATCGCCTGTGATACAGACCGAGCTGTTAGGAAATTATGGAATGAGCAGGTACGCGCGCAGTTTGGTGTGTAGATCACAGCGGCACGAGCTTTTGTGAATAATGCAAGAATACTAGAGTTTTTAGAAACGTACCATTTTTGTGGAGAGAGAAACATGGATTTGGTTACAGCGTGTAAGAACAAAATAAGAACAAAATAAGAGAATGTTAGGACCTCCATAAGAGCAATGTTAAAACGGGGAGTTTAGCTAAAGGTGGGAGGAGATCGTGATCCAGCCACTGCGAATAGGAGGGTGTTAGAGGGTATGTTGCTAGAGGGAACGCTTGAAGGTCTGACCTCAGAGGAACCAGGGGATGACATATGGTACATTACATCGTATTCTTGATTGTTACATCTATCTGGGGTGGGAAAATTAATATTTTTTCAAATATCTTTTCAGTTATGGGGATTAAGCACTTGGTTCTTTGGATTTAGTTTCATTTTTTAAATTAAAGCGAAATCAACTTTTTCATTGAATGTTTTAACATCATATGTCATACTCCGCAAGATGAAAACTTAGATTTATACTATTAGAGTGGATAAAGACATAATTTTGTAATCATGTGTTTTCTAAAATTGTTGATTTACAGTTACCCCTGACGAAGGCTGGGAATAAGCCCGAAATCCATTGGGTTCCTGTTAGACCTGTCAGCCCTTTGGGTGGTCCCTCCTCATCATTATTTATTTTGTCCCACTTTTGCCTCAAACCCTGTTAGTATTTTTCCTTTTTGGGAACCACCAGACTTTTTAGTGTTGATGCAGGGTCAGGGAGCCATTTTCCCTACCCCTGGAACTTCTGTCTGAGGGCATGAAACACAAAATGGTGGCCACCCATTGTCACCTGTGACATCACTGGAACCTACTAGTACCTTCCAGAACATTCTAGAACCCTGTGACAGTGTGAGGCAGGTTTAGAATGTTGGGAAGCCAGCTCAGAGTTGGCAGTTGGAGTAGGCAGTTGGCACCTGACTGGTGAAGAGAGAGCAGCACAACACTGAAGGAGGAAGGAGTGAGGCAGCAGGGGTGGAAACTTGTGCCTGGAGTGGGGTCCAGAAACCCACCCTTGATACTAGTCCCTACTGACTGAGCCCAGCCTAGAGCCCTGTGTGGGATAAAGTCAAGAAGAACCAACTCAAGGACCTGAACAGCCGGAACAGGCCTTGAAAGTAAAGAACAGCAAGTTCCTGACCTGTCTATTGGTATCTTCCTGGAGTCCGACGCTGAGAAGCCTAGAGACCTGGGGCAGGAGGTGAAGAAGCGGCGCTGACTGGAAAGCAGACGTCGTACCCGGAGCCGCCAGAGGTCGAGAGAGGGCGCCGACGGAGGTCGTGGAGACACCAGAGGTCGGGGAGGAAGTCACCTGAGGTCGAGTGTGCGGCGTCGACGGAGGAGTGAAGTCCGCCCTCCGGAGTCGCCGGAGACCGAGGTGAATCGTACCGGAGGTCGGGAGTGGAGATCGCACTCCGGAGTCGCCGGAACCTGAGGAAAGGAGCACCGGAGGTCGGGAGTGGAGATCGCACTCCGGAGTCGCCGGAACCTGAAGGGAAGAGCACCGGAGGTCGGGAGTGGAGGTCGCACTCTGGAGACACCCGGAAGCAGGGAGATCGTGTTCCTGTGACGCCGGAGACCAACATCGAATCGAGGCTGCCCAGCGACATCGAGCCGAGGCCGCCCGCCGACATTGATCCGGAACCACCTCACGGCGTCGACAGGAACTGACATCGAGCCGAGGCCGTCCGCCGACATCGATCCGGAACCGCCTCACGGCGTCGACAAGAACTGACATCGAGCCGAGGCCGGCTAGCGACATCGAACCGGAACCGCCTCACGACGTCGACACGACTCCGGTGGAGTCGGAAGTTCATAAAGAGGGCAGTAAGTGGAATAGAGGGCGCCTAAGGCCCTGTGGAGCCCTAAGAGACCATCCTAGGGGCTAGAGAGGTGTTAGGACCAGCCTGGGAGTGCCAGGGGTGGACTGAGACTGATACAGTGACCTGTGTGAGGGGTTGTGTAGTTTGGGAGAGCCATATTCCTAGATTACCCTTGATCTACCTCAGTTTTAGCCTCAGCCTTATCCAAGCTAGGTGAGACACCCTCAGGCCATCCACATAACCACAAGCTGTGATTGGGCCAAATCAACCCATAGTACCTCACAAATGTGACCTGATTTGAAAGTGTACTGATGGCTTATATTTATTGAAAGTATTGTATTCTTTGTATTATCCTATGTATTGTCTCACAGTATTTATTGTCTCACAGTATTTATTGTCTCACAGTATTTATTCCCTCACAGTATTTATTTGCCTATGTATTTTATGCACATCTATTTATTCATTGATTATTTATGATCTGAGCTTATTTATTTGACCTACCCTTTTTACAGAAGAAGCTTTGTGTACTGTAAGTGTGTTATTATTTATTTAACCTTCAACTAAGAGAAAACAAGATAAACACAGATATATTTTCATAAGTTTTTACGGTGTAGAGTCGTTTTTGGAACGGATGCACGCATGGTTATTGTGAGGGTGTGACGTACGCTTAACACGGTGCCTGACCCCCGACCGCTCGAGCCAAGCTACCCCTTGTGTGTTGGGAGACCCCCGGGTGACTGCTAAACCCCGGTTGCCCGGGGTTTTCTAACATAATTGGTGTTCAGCGGTGGGATAGAGCTGTTCTTGCGTCCACTCGACAATAACTGTGGGTAGTCCATAGGCCTACACTGGGAGTTTTCTCAAAGCGGACTTCCTAATTCTGAGTTTTGTTTTTCCAAATTTACTCAGGTGGTGGGAGGAGGTATTACAAAAGGTACCCCCCTGCATAGCTTCTGTAAACACCTGTCTTCTATTCTGAGTGGGCAAAATGGAGTTTGTGTTGGAAGACCTGGAAACTTATACTGTGGCCCAACTCAGAGAGTTTTGTCAGAGAGAGGGGGTGTATTGTCCCCAAGGTGCCAAGAAGGGTGAACTCCAGACCAGCTTGAGGGCTTGGGGGGAGGCACGACGAGAAAGTAAGGCTGAGCAGGAGGACAGGGATGGAGAGCCTGTTAGCGAGGGGGCGGGGTTGTACCAACCTGAGGTGGGGAACCTGTTAGCGGGGCCCAGAACACTTTCCAGGAAGGGCAGCACTGTCTCTAGCGGTGGCTTATCAGAAGTAGAATTAACTGACCGGAGGGAGAAAAGACAGCTCACATGGAAGTTGGCGGAGCTGGAGAAAGAGAAGGAGGAACGGAGGATGGCTCACGAGTTGAGGCTCAAGGAGATGGATCTCCAGATCCTACGAGTCGGGGCACAAACTGTTCCTAATGGTGGCAGCAAAGACAAAGAAATCACCAGGGAACCCAAACCCTATCTGCCAAAAGACATAGTAGCTAGCTATAGTGCAGGGGATGATATTGCCAAGTGGCTAGCGGCCTATGAGGTCTCTTTAAGGGCCCATGGGGTGCCAGAGAAGTACTGGGGAGGGGGATTGTACAAATACATGCCTCCAGCTGGTAGGGATGCATTATTGGCCCTAGAGCAGGAGGAGCAGACCCACTACCCCACCATGAAAGTGGCGCTCGTAAGAAAGTTTGGACTAACACCCGAGAAGTACAGACAGAAGTTCCGGGGTAGCCACAAACTGGGCACACAGAATTGGGTGGATTTCCTGGACTATGCAAAGAAGGCATTAGAGGGTTGGATTCAGGGCAGTGAGGTGAGGGACTACGAGGGGTTGTTTGATTTAATGTTGAAGGAACACCTGCTCGAAAAATGTTTCCCTGAACTGCGTCAACACCTGGTGGATAGCAAGCTGACCAATCCCCGGAAGCTTGCTGAGGAGGCGGACATTTGGGCTAGTACCTGGGTGTCCACAAGGGGGACTGGAGGGGATACTCAAAAGGCCGGACAGGGCGCCCCCCAGAAGAAAGAGGGAGGGGAAAAGAAAAAGGAGTTCTCTAAAGGCCCCCAAAATAACTTCCAAGGAAAGGGAACAGGATTCACCCCTAGGGCTAACCCACCCAGAAACCCTAATCCTGGCCAGAGTCAGCAGCCAAGGGTTGTCCATTGCTTCGAGTGCGGTGGCGTCGGACACTATAAGGGAGATGCGAAGTGCCCGAAAAGACCACCCCCTCCCATTGGAGGAAAGGCCCCTGGAGTAGCTAGTGTAGTGCTCGGGGAGGAGATGCCCTTAACTAAGGGAAGGGAGTGGGCGGGTGTCACTTTAGTGTCCCTGGGAGAACAGGAGATGGTTCCTAAGATCCAGGTGACCGCAAATACCATAAAGTATGGGCAGTGGGTCACCATCAACGGCCAAAGAGGGGAGGCTCTGAGAGACACAGGAGCCAGTATGACTATGGTACGTAGCCAACTGGTGTCTCCAGAGCAGGTAATTCCCGATGTACTCCACCCAGCCGCGATGGCTGACGGCAGAACCGGCCACTATCCGGTGGCCGAGGTTCCCTTTGAATGGGAGGGGGTTGCAGGTTCACTTCGAGTTGCCGTAAGCCCTGCCGTGCTGGTCGATTGTCTACTGGGGAATGACATGGAGCACAATGCTTGGAAGGAGGTGGAATACCGGACTCATGCTGAGATGCTGGGTACACCTGACTGGGCCTGTGTTAGCACAGGGACCGCGACTACCCGGAGAGGGAGTTTGTTTCGACTGGAGCCTGGAACAAAGGCACAGCCGGCTGCCGACCAAGGGAAGAACCGAGGACAGGAGGAGCCTGCCTCGGCATCCGCGCCCCGTGTGACGGATAGGCCACCGGAGGTGGTGGACCAGGAGTCTGCGGTGGGGGATGTTACCAAACTGGAGGACCTACCCATCCCGGCCGAGTGGCACGTGGAGGGAGGGCCGACCAGGGAGGAATTCTGCAAGGGCCAGAGGGAGTGCCCTACCCTTGAGGGACTGAGGTGACAGGCCGAAGCCCAGGCAGCAGGGAACGTTGAGGGGAACTACAACCTTTACTGGGAGGATGGCCTCCTCTACAGTGAACCCAAGGCACCCCTACATGGATCGTCACGAGCCTTAGTAGTCCCTCAACGTTACCGAGCCTTCCTACTGGAATTGGCTCACGAGATCCCCTTGGCAGGACACCTGGGGCAAGACAAGACTTTCGCCCGTCTTGTCCCACACTTTTATTGGCCTCAAATGAAAGTGTCGTCCGATACCTACTGCCGGACATGTGTGTCTTGCCAAGCCAGTGGGAAAACAGGGGTGAAGCTGAAAGCTCCCCTGGAACCACTTCCTGTCGTTAGCACCCCCTTTGAAAGGGTGGGCATCGACATTGTGGGTCCATTAGATCCGCCTACTACAGCTGGTCACAGGTTTATCCTGGTTCTGGTGGATCATGCCACACGGTACCCAGAGGCTATCCCTTTAAGGACCATTACAGCACCTGTTGTGGCTAGGGCCCTGATGGGAATCTTTACCCAAGTGGGTTTTCCCAAGGAAGTTGTGTCCGACAGGGGGACCAACTTCATGTCAGCATACATGCGGGCCATGTGGAAGGAGTGTGGAGTGACCTACCGGTTCACAACTCCTTACCACCCCCAGACCAATGGTCTGGTGGAGAGGTTTAACAAAACCTTGAAAGGCATGATTAGAAGTCTGCCTGAAAGCCTGCGGAGGAAATGGGACGTCCTCCTACCCTGTCTATTGTTTTCCTACAGGGAAGTGCCACAGAAGGGAGTGGGCTTCAGCCCCTTCGAGCTTTTGTATGGGCACCCTGTGCGTGGACCTCTCAGCCTGGTGAGAGACAGATGGGAAAGAACTCCCAGGAAGCTTCCCCAGGACGTGGTGAGCTACATGCTGGCCTTCCGGAGCCAAATGGCTAAGTTGTGGAAGCAAGCTTCTGACAACTTGGAGGCCAGCCAAGCAGTAATGAAGGCGTGGTATGACCACAACGCTCACCCGGTGGAGTTGGAGCCTGGCCAGAAGGTGTGGGTGATCGAACCAGGAGAGCTTAGCACCCTCCAGGATCGCTGGTCAGGACCCTTTGAGGTATTGGAGAAGAAGGGTAAGGCTACCTACTTGGTGGATCTTAAGACCCCTCGTCAGCCCCTACGGGTGCTGCATGCCAACCGCCTCAAACCCCACCACGAGAGGCCCGAAGTCATTTTGATGATGGTGACTGACGGAGCAGAGGACGTGGAAAGTGAGCCTCTCCCCGATTTGTTTGCGTCTCAAGAGAAGGATGGGTCGGTGGAGGGAGTGATTCTCTCCCCATCTCTAACTCCTGAACAGCAGGAGGACTGCCGCCAGGTCCTGGGACAGTACTCTTCGTTGTTCTCCCTTGTTCCGGGTAGGACTCACCTGTGCGTCCATGATGTGGACACAGGAGACAGCCCACCTTTGAAGTCCAAGATCTACCGGATGTCAGACAAGGTGAAGGCCAGCATTCACAGTGAAGTCACTAAGATGCTGGAGCTAGGAGTGATCGAACCTTCAAGCAGCCCCTGGTCCAGTCCGGTGGTGCTAGTACCAAAAGCCGCACCACCGGGTGCCCAACCGGAACTGAGGTTCTGTGTGGACTACCGGGGACTGAACTCAGTAACCAAGACTGATGCTCATCCGATCCCAAGGGCGGATTAATTGATTGACCGGCTGGGAGCTGCCCAATATCTAAGTACCTTTGACCTTACTTCTGGGTACTGGCAGATCTCTCTGACTGATGGAGCTAGGGAAAGGTCAGCCTTCTCCACGCCCAAAGGCCACTACCAGTTCTGTGTGATGCCCTTTGGGCTCAAGAACGCACCTGCCACGTTTCAGCGTCTGGTGAACCAGATCCTCACTGGAATGGAGAGTTTCTCTGCTGCTTATCTGGATGACATAGCCGTCTTCAGTAACAGCTGGGAGGATCACTTGCGTCACCTGCAAGCTGTTCTCCAGGCCCTGAGACAAGCTGGATTAATGATCAAGGCCAGCAAGTGCCAGATCGGGCAGGGGTCGGTAGTGTACCTTGGACACTTGGTGGGTAGGGGAGCGGTGCAACCCCTCCAGGCGAAGATCGAGGCCATCATGGCCTGGGAACCCCCAAAGACTCAGACTGAGGTCCGAGCTTTTCTGGGCCTCACCGGATATTACCGCCGCTTCGTGAAGGGGTATGGAACCATTGTGGCCCCCCTCACGGAGCTTACGTCCCAGAAACAACCTCGACGGGTAGTCTGGACGGAGGCTTGTCAGCAGGCCTTTGTAAAACTGAAGCAAGCCATGTGCGAGGCCCCGGTCCTACGGGCCCCAGACTTTTCCAAGGAGTTCATTGTCCAGACGGATGCATCGGAACATGGCATTGGGGCAGTGTTATCGCAACTCAATGAAGAGGGTCTGGATCAACCCGTGGTCTTCCTATCCCGGAGACTACTTCCCAGGGAACAGAAGTGGAGTGCAGTAGAGCGTGAAGCCTTTGCAGTGGTATGGGCTCTGAAGAAGCTGCGGCCATACCTGTTTGGCTCGCACTTCCTAGTTCAGACCGACCACAGACCCCTTCGTTGGCTGATGCAGATGAAGGGGGAGAATCCCAAGTTGCTAAGGTAGTCTATCTCCCTACAGGGAATGGACTTTCAGGTGGAACATCGGCCTGCAGTGGACCACGCCAATGCAGACGGTCTCTCAAGGTATTTCCGCCTTAGTGATGAGAACTCCCAAGGGGTTGGGTAGCTCTCCCCACTTTCAGCTGGGGGGGACGCGTGTTAGACCTGTCAGCCCTTTGTGTGGTCCCTCCTCATCATTATTTATTTTGTCCCACTTTTGCCTCAAACCCTGTTAGTATTTTTCCTTTTTGGGAACCACCAGACTTTTTAGTGTTGATGCAGGGTCAGGGAGCCATTTTCCCTACCCCTGGAACTTCTGTCTGAGGGCCTGAAACA
Organism: Triturus cristatus; assembly: GCF_964204655.1. Classification (NCBI taxonomy): domain Eukaryota; kingdom Metazoa; phylum Chordata; class Amphibia; order Caudata; family Salamandridae; genus Triturus; species Triturus cristatus. Next base: position 1,721,639,584 of record NC_140590.1, read on the forward strand.
CAAAATGGTGGCCACCCATTGTCACCTGTGACATCACTGGAACCTACTAGTACCTTCCAGAACATTCTAGAACCCTGTGACAGTGTGAGGCAGGTTTAGAATGTTGGGAAGCCAGCTCAGAGTTGGCAGTTGGAGTAGGCAGTTGGCACCTGACTGGTGAAGAGAGAGCAGCACAACACTGAAGGAGGAAGGAGTGAGGCAGCAGGGGTGGAAACTTGTGCCTGGAGTGGGGTCCAGAAACCCACCCTTGATACTAGTCCCTACTGACTGAGCCCAGCCTAGAGCCCTGTGTGGGATAAAGTCAAGAAGAAACAACTCAAGGACCTGAACAGCCGGAACAGGCCTTGAAAGTAAAGAACAGCAAGTTCCTGACCTGTCTATTGGTATCTTCCTGGAGTCCGACGCCGAGAAGCCTAGAGACCTGGGGCCGGAGGTGAAGAAGCGGCGCTGACTGGAAAGCAGACGTCGTACCCGGAGCCGCCAGAGGTCGAGAGAGGGCGCCGACGGAGGTCGTGGAGACACCAGAGGTCGGGGAGGAAGTCACCTGAGGTCGAGTGTGCAGCGTCGACGGAGGAGTGAAGTCCGCCCTCCGGAGTCGCCGGAGACCGAGGTGAATCGTACCGGAGGTCGGGAGTGGAGATCGCACTCCGGAGTCGCCGGAACCTGAGGAAAGGAGCACCGGAGGTCGGGAGTGGAGATCGCACTCCGGAGTCGCCGGAACCTGAAGGGAAGAGCACCGGAGGTCGGGAGTGGAGGTCGCACTCCGGAGACACCCGGAAGCAGGGAGATCGTGTCCCTGTGACGCCGGAGACCGACATCGAATCGAGGCTGCCCAGCGACATCGAGCCGAGGCCGCCCGCCGACATCGATCCGGAACCACCTCACGGCTTCGACAGGAACTGACATCGAGCCGAGGCCGTCCGCCGACATCGATTCGGAACCGCCTCACGGCGTCGACAAGAACTGACATCGAGCCGAGGCCGGCTAGCGACATCGAACCGGAACCGCCTCACGACGTCGACACGACTCCGGTGGAGTCGGAAGTTCATAAAGAGGGCAGTAAGTGGAATAGAGGGCGCATAAGGCCCTGTGGAGCCCTAAGAGACCATCCTAGGGGCTAGAGAGGTGTTAGGACCAGCCTGGGAGTGCCAGGGGTGGACTGAGACTGATACAGTGACCTGTGTGAGGGGTTGTGTAGTTTGGGAGAGCCAGATTCCTAGATTACCCTTGATCTACCTCAGTTTTAGCCTCAGCCTTATCCAAGCTAGGTGAGACACCCTCAGGCCATCCACATAACCATAAGCTGTGATTGGGCCAAATCAACCCTTAGTACCTCACAAATGTGACCTGATTTGAAAGTGTACAGATGGCTTATATTTATTGAAAGTATTGTATTCTTTGTATTATCCTATTTATTGTCTCACAGTATTTATTGTCTCACAGTATTTATTGTCTCACAGTATTTATTCCCTCACAGTATTTATTTGCCTATGTATTTTATGCACATCTATTTATTCATTGATTATTTATGATCTGAGCTTATTTATTTGACCTACCCTTTTTACAGAAGAAGCTTTGTGTACTGTAAGTGTGTTATTATTTATTTAACCTTCAACTAAGAGAAAACAAGATAAACACAGATATATTTTCATAAGTTTTTACGGTGTAGAGTCGTTTTTGGAACGGATGCACGCATGGTTTTTGTGAGGGTGTGACGTACGCTTAACACGGTGCCCGACCCCCGACCGCTCGAGCCAAGCTACCCCTTGTGTGTTGGGAAACCCCCGGGTGACTGCTAAACCCCGGTTGCCCAGGGTTTTCTAACAGTTCCTGTTGAAATAATAACTCCAAACTTGTAGAAATCTTCCTTGTAGTTTAATATTAGCAGCACAGCAACCAGTAATCCAGTGGTCAGTACAGCAATCCAGATACAACTGTCCTTCAACCCCCAGACTCATCCACAAGGTTCCACATGGAACCAGAATGTTATTCATAAGATGCTCTGGTGCACATGCTCAACATGAAATAAACTAAACAAGCCTTAGCAATGCAAATACAACATATCTCCCTTTTTCAACAAAACAAGAACACAAATGATAAATATACATCAACTACAAACATTATGATAAATATGCATCAACTACAAACATTACATATCATGAAATCTTTTTGGAGGACATCTATCGCGAACTGAACTTTTTACCCTTGAAGCTACAGTATCATGAGAATGTACAATAGGAGAACCCACAAACTGTTGAGAGACATTGGAACATTTAGCCACACGTTTAACATTCCAATACCTACCATCTTGGGTCAAAACACTGTTGTCAAACACTTTCACCAACTTAATGGGCTTGCCAAAAGTATCAGAACACTTTGTGTTTAAACCAGGTTTCTTTATTCTGACCCAATCCCCACTTTTGAAATCATGAATTTTAGTTTTCCACTTATTATCATACCAAGACTTTGTCTTTGTTTGTTTCAAACACACCCTCTCTTCCACACCAATGACCATTTGGTCCGAAAACGCCTTATGATTACACTTCTCCTTAAACCACCATGGACAAATCCTAGAAGCAGGGTCTCTGCCCTTTAAAAGTCGGAAAGGACTGACTTCTGTAGTAGTATGAGGCGTGATACGATATAACCATAACTTCTCTCTCACAAAATTTTTCCAATTTCCACCAGATTTAAGCCCATCAGAAACATATCCCTTTAACACTCTGTTAAAACGCTCTACCAAACCATTCTCATGTGGTTCGTACACCGAGACAGTATAATGTTTAATATCATGAATTCTTAGGAAACTTTCCATTTCATTAGAGGTAAGTTGCACACCATTATCAGTTACCAGTGTGGCAGGACACCCTTCTCTAGAAAAAACCTCTTTAAAAAACTCCATGACCAAAGTGGTGGAAGTACCTGATGAAAACTTTACCTCCGGCCACTTGGAATGATAATCTACCAAGACAAACGCATAACGAGAGTCCTGCGGTAAGCACATGAAAGGACCAGATATGTCAAAAGCCACTTTCTTCCACGGTTCAGTAGGCCAATCTGAACTTTTTAATGGAGGTACATTGACCTTCAACATTCTTTCACTTCCCATACATACTCCACATTCCCTAATCATGCGATCGACCATGCGATCCAAACCAGGCCACCAAAAATAATTCCTAATCAATCGCTTCATTGCTGACATGCCAGGATGATTTTTGTGTGCTAAATCCAAAATAATTTTTTGCATACCACACGGGGGCACACATTTCCCATCTTTAAACATGATGCCACCTTCAAGCTCTAACACGTCAGACACATTAAACATAGGAACAATTTCTTCTTGCAAATTTTTCCTCTCCGGCCATCCTTCCAAAATATATCCTTTGACCATCTGCCACATGAGATCTTGCTTTTCACACAAAACCCAAGCCTCTTCAGAAATATCCTCAAAAGAACCTGCCACAACATCTTGAATAGTTGTGATAATCTCAGAATCATCACCCTTGCCATTGTCCTTAACCTGACAAGGCAACCTGGACATGAAGTCTGCCACAACATTTTTTTTTCCAGGAACAAATTCTGGACTGAAACAATATTCTTGCAACCTAGACGTAAGTCTAGCAATGCGAGCTGTAGAATTCCAGCCACCACCAGGCGAAAGTATGTTCACAAGGGGCTTATGATCAGTTCTTAACACAAACTTACTTCCCCAAATGTAGTTCCGGTAATGCTCAATAGCCCACACACACGCTAACAATTCTTTCTCAATTACCGCATACTTGCGTTCAGTGTCATTTAAAGTGCGGGAGGCAAAACATACATTCCATTCTTCCTTCCCACATCTTTGTGATAACACTCCTCCAATGCCATACAAACTTGCATCCACCGTTATGATACATTCTTTGTTCATGCAAAAAGGTTTGAGAGTGGGAGCCTTAAGTATTTCTGATTTGATAAGTTCAAACGTTTGTTGCTGTTCCAAACCCCAGTCGAACACTGTTTTAAGTCTCAATAATTTCCTTAGTGGTTCCATCTTAGAAGCAAAATTGTCCACAAATTTACTATAATATTCACACATACCAGTGAAGGATAGTAACTGCTCTTTTGTGGTAGGTGGAGGAGCATTAACAATACCATCCACATTGGACTTCTTGGGTACCACCCCCTCACTAGATAATGTGTGACCCAAATACTCTACCGATGATTTGAACATTTTGCATTTATTTGCCTTGAGCGTTAAACCACTGCTCTTTAATCTCTCACAAACCTCACTTAAGTGTCTGAAATGTTCATCCTCATTTTTAGAAAATACTAAAATGTCATCTTGAAAACATTTAACATATTTATCCAAGTCCCTGAAAATATTAAACATTACTTTCTGAAAAACAGATGCCGCAGAAGCCAAACCAAACGGCATTCTGGTGAACTGGTACAAGCCTTGAGGAGTAATAAAGGCCGTGAGTGATTTGGAGTCTTCTGTGAGAGGAATTTGATGGTAAGCAGACCTTAGATCCAATGTTGAAAAGACTTTTGCTCCCTCCAACATAGAAACTACTTCATTTATATTAGGAAGAGGATGACAGTCTATGATAATTCCAGCATTTAATGCTCTAAGGTCAACACACATTCTCAATTTTTTATCAGGTTTCCTTACCAAAACAATGGGAGAAACCCATTCTGCTGAATCTATAGGTTCAATAATACCTTCTAGGACTAAATCATTTAGCATACCTTTCAACTCCTCTCTAATGTTAATAGGCACTCCTCTTAATCTTTGTCTCACAGGAGTAACATTCTTTTTCATTTTAATGTTGTGAGAAAAATCCTTCAACCTACCTAACGTATCTGAAAAAACATCACAAAATTTCTTTTTTAAAAGAATTTCCTTTTCTTGCTCAACAATTGTAGACACCTTATTCATATTAATATCCTCACAAAGTAACACCGGTTCAACTGAACGAGGATTTAACATGATGCCTAGTTTCCATTGGTCTCTCCATCCTAAAACATTAATACCTTTTACAGCAATGTATAATTTTATGTCAGCTTTCCTAGTCTTAAAAGAGAGATTCACATTGAAATACCCCAACATATCTATCTTTGATCCATCATAACTTCGTGCAATTATATCAGATGGTAGCATTTCATATGTCGGTAACACATTGTTAAACTTTTCTTGAAAATATTCATTCGAAATAATGGTCCATGGGGAACCAGAATCAGCCATTAAGTCCAAACAGACCCCAGATATTTCAACTATACACATAGGAGATATTTTACAGTTGTTGGCCTCATCCTCACATATGCTCGAAATATCTTCATATATTGACACAATAAAACCTTTGTTAGATTCCATGCATCCGCAAGAATTACATTTATGTAGAGTGTCATTTACTTCTAACACCGCCGATACTTTACCTTGTCCAGGACCACTATTTTTCCTTAAATCTCTACATGTTGACGCAAAATGTCCTATTCTACCACAACTTTTACATTCTTTATTAATTGCTGGACAACCTCCATAAGATGCTACGTGTAGTTTGCTACCACACCTATAACAGGCTCCTGTTCTCTCATATTTCTGAAATCTCCTTTGGTTACTATAGCTGAAATTTCGCTGAGTATTTGATCCTTGAGAATTTTGTTCACTTGTCTTAGTCCTAGCATTCGGATACCCACTTTGTTGCAGCTCTGAGCGCCTGACAACACAAACTTCATCATTTACCTCTGTCGTATTGATGGTCGTATTCTTTATTGTGAGCATCCACTTCTCTGATTGTTCTAAGGCTTTTGCTGTGGCAATAGCTTCTGCTAGCTTAGGATCACCGATCTCCCATAGTCGTTCTTGAGTTTTTTTGTTTTTGACATGCACAATGATCTGATCCCTAATCATCTCGTCACATATTGCACCGAAATTACAATGAATACTTAAGGCTCTCAACGCAGTTAAAAAATCATCAAATGATTCACTTTCTTGCTGTTTCCTGGTGTAAAATTTGTATCTGTTTAGTGCAATATTAGTGACTGGCTTAAACCTTAGTTCCATACGTAGCATCGCTTCTTTGTAGACATTAACTCCTTCGCCTTCTCCATCTAATGGTGGAAGTTGTGGTAATGCTCTAAATACCATCTGACCTTCTGAACCTAGACAATGCAAGAAAATACTTTTTTTCCTCTCTGCACCCATGCGTTCACCATCTATCGCTTTCATATAGTTAAGGAATTCTTCTTTCCATCGTGTCCAAGGTATAGGTGGATCACCTTTGTTTTGAAGAAATTTATCAGGTGGATCGAACTGCATTGTTTTTTGTATTAATAACGCACACAGATTGCTTAGTGTTATACTCGTAGATATACTGAACACAACAAAATTGACCCAAAGTAAGCTGATCAAAATTTTTGTACCCAGCTATTTAACATTTGCACACAAAAAAAAACTTGTATCTCATGAAACACTACCTCATATATATATATATATCCATCAAAAACTTTTTTTAAATATGGGTATCAGTGGTAGAAGCTTAACCTTTGAATTGTGGTGTACATAAGTCCAATTTTAAGCTTGTCTCTTGAAGAAAAAAAAAAAAAAAAAAAAAATTTTTAAACTGACCAAAACCTCTTACTTGTAAATAATTTCTTTTTACAAAGAAACTGCTTCGCTGAAAGTTAAACTTGTTCCCGTGCTCCCGACTGATGCCCGTCTGATGTTGCCATGGGAACTGAGAAACAGGAAATGAACTTGAGCGTTACGCACGCAGTGCGTTACGAGCTCACGTAGCTGATCGACGTCACAGACTGTACTCGGGAATCCAGCCAAGAAGCTCCAGACACACGAATCCTTCTACGACGACAATGGCCACACGCGCATACCACGTCATCCAGGTATTCAAACGACAACTCAATCTGTCACTGTTAGCGAAAAAAAAACTTAAAATGTACAAAATTACCCTTTTCTTGCTGTCTCTGTCCCCGAAACTTCAGCCTTTCAGGATACGGAGGTCCATCCGCAGCGCTAATTATACCACAGCTGCTGCCTCCGATTTGCATGCCAGTCGCACGACATTAAGAATACGCTGAAACTTACTATTTCCTTCCCAAAACCGGATAAGGTGCTAATTCCTTACGAATACACGATTCTTAATAACGATGACAGTTCTTGTAATGGGCAGATCACGGGAACATCAAATGAGTCCGTTTTAGTTTTAAATCGATAGAACACACAACACCTGTGCTGCAGGGTCCTTGGTTGGTAAGGTGTTCTATATCCCATCCAGATCGTCGCCAAATGTTGAAATAATAACTCCAAACTTGTAGAAATCTTCCTTGTAGTTTAATATTAGCAGCACAGCAACCAGTAATCCAGTGGTCAGTACAGCAATCCAGATACAACTGTCCTTCAACCCCCAGACTCATCCACAAGGTTCCACATGGAACCAGAATGTTATTCATAAGATGCTCTGGTGCACATGCTCAACATGAAATAAACTAAACAAGCCTTAGCAATGCAAATACAACAGTTCCTAATAAAGAAATGCTGCTCTGAACTACTTTTTGTGTTTGGATCGTATTCTTCAAAAGGTCCGGATGGGCACGTGTGAATACGAGAAGTTTCCAAAATACATAATGTTCATATGTGGAGATGAATTATTGGACGAAGAAAGTGATTGACTCTTCGATTAAACAGGATTTATTTGTATATGGTCAAACGGATTATTATTGGTTGGATCTGCGATCCACTTCACGCAGTGCGTCTGGGAGTGGAGCGTTTACTCGACGCTCCCCACGTGATTGCTCTCTGAGGCTGGGACATCCTGGTGTGAACCCTTCCTCATGGAGAAATGGATAAGGGGCTCCCACTGGACCATCTCTTTTCCAACATGGATGCGAGGATGCATTTTGTGCTATAGAAATAGCGCTAAATGCAACAAAAAACTGACAGTAGGCACGAGCATCCACTCACGGTCCCTAAATATGCTCTTGGGCTAGGGTCTTTCCTCAATTTACTACTGGCATTTAGTGCTATATTTTTAGCACAAAATGCACCATCGTGTCCAAAACTGATGTGAGGATGCATTTTAGGATAAGAAATAGCGCTAAAAGCAACAGAACAGAAATATTGAGCGCTCTCTAAATGTTCTCTTGTGGTAGGATTACTTTAAATTATTCGAGGAGGAGTAATCACATATTGATTGGTAATTTCGTGTCAAAGTGTAACACAAGTGAACAACGATAAGACACTTTGTATATAAATGTTATTAATATTG